>NW_024609835.1:132824438-137716938 GCF_016920785.2 Ixodes scapularis | reverse complement strand
CAGTCTAAAAATGAACTATGCCGAGCATTTGTATCGTGCTGCTGCGTGGGAGCTGGAGCGACTTTCCAAAGAATTCATTTGACACCATAAAACTGCTTGTAATCAGTTGAAAACAAAGTCTACAGCCCAAATAGTGAACCCCTGCACACTCATGACGTCACTTTTTCAATGTTGCCAGTAGAGCTTTTCACTTTGGAAAACACGATGAGGACCAAAATTGTAAATTCTGTAACTTCGCGAAAAAAATTTATTTTGCCCAAATATTTGGATTACTAGTTCAGCGATGTTTGTTGGTGTTTTTAGCAAGTTTTTAGGCAAATCGGGGACTATGAAGAAAACGGTGGAGTACCCCTTTAAGGGGCACTGACCCCCCCCCCCCCCCCCAATTTTTTTTCCATTTTTTGCCAGGCGATTTATTATGGTGTCGGAATACTAGAATACTACCCAATTAATAATTTTCTACAGGGTCACGTATTGTTTTAATAAAGCAAAAAAAAAAAAAAAAAAAAGCAACTGCTCGAAACCGAAACCGAAACCCACGCACCGCATGGAGATGTGGAGAGGAGAGAGTGAGCGGCGGAAGTCACGTTTCTACATCCGACCATGCGATTTTTTTTTCTTCCGGGTGCAGCAGACGAAATCCGTTTGGGAACCGTTCGCCGTGCGATTCTTTGCAGTTATGTTTGTTCCGCTCGCTGTTCTGTACTTCAAGTTGTTTTGTACATTTAAGTGTTGGCAATTAGTAGTGACTGAGTGCCCGTGGGGAATTCCCGTGATCGGCTCCGAAAAGAATACTCCCAAGATGTTGCGTGAAGAACTGCCTCACATCAGAAAGTGGCATTGTGCGGCAGCGGTATCAAAAATGGAATCCCATACCATTTAGTTGAGCCACGTATCGTCCACAGCAATTGTTTTTTTTTCAATGATAATTGTAAAAAGATAAGAAATGTAAATATCGCAAAATGTTTGAAAAAAAAAAAGGTACACTAGGGATCGAACCCGTGCCCGCTGCGTGTGGAGAGTACGTCTTTCCACTAAGCTACTGAAGGATTTTTTTTCTTTATTTTCTGATGGATACACGACACAGATGCATTCAGACACTACACTTCTTTCTTACCGCTCATTCACACTGGAAGCGGATCCGCGTTTGCAAAGCGGTTGCGAATGCGGTTGTATAAAGATCCAGTACAATTTCACGCGCACTTGATGTCATCGAGTGCGCGTACAATTGTACTGGATCTAATACAACCGCGTTCGCAACCGCTTTTCGATCGCGGATCCGCTTCCAGTGTGAATGAGCAGTAACACAGACCATTCGCCATTAGCCAGTACATCGGGCCCTAAAATAGTTTCAAATCAACAAGTTTGTCTAGCACAGACAGCCATTCTGGCGGTTCGCTCTGCAACTTTATGACCTCTCGTAAATAACACACGCCCTCAATAAAGTAGTCTCTGACCGGTCAAGCGTCCAAATCGGCATGTCGAACAGCCTATTCTGGACTTCCATATATTGTGGAGACTCAGCACCATAAACATGTCGTAGGACACGCCCTCCTCATTTTCTGTCATGAGGAAACGTATGCCGTGAGCTGTTATTGGCAAACATTTTTACAAAGTACGGTGTAGAATATCCCAATGAAATAGTGCGTCCCAGCAGTCAAGAAATATATGGTCTATAGTTTATGGCTTTTTACGTAAGGGCAATCAATTGGCCAGGGCACAAAAATGTCTCTTTCTTGCAGCGGGGCTTTCACAGGGAGTGTATCACTGTGGAGTTGAAAAAAGAATGATTTGACAGAAGGTCGTACCGGGCATCTTCTTAACTCTTTCAAAACATCTTTCAACTCTTTCAAAACAAACAGAGAGCGATACAAGGGTACCGGAAACACTACATCTGTTAAGTCCTTACACAAACGCCTCCTTGGAACCTCACTTAAATATTCCATGGAGAATCGCACTTCCGAAAACCGGAAGGCTTGCACTACTTCATACAGAAAACGAAGAACTCTCGAAAACTTTACATTAGCAGAAGAGAGAGAAAAAAAAAAAAAATCAGGCAGTGCGTTTTGCAGTCCAACTTGAAGTACAGTTCACATAAAACGGTCCTTCTGATCCCTTAGACAAACAAATCTGGATACCACCTGACGGAGAAACAAGTGGGGAACCAAAGTGGTGAACCAAGTCCACCACTTTACACGGCACGAAACAAATTTGTACGGCTCATGCGTTCCTATCCGGAGCCCCATACAAAGACCGCAAACACTCTATGCAGCTTCTGGATGCTGGCCCTCGACATCCACATCGCCTGGAGGACGTACCAAATTTTTCGACTATAAGCAAACTGTTGAACGGCCAAACATTGACAGGTCGCGTGGGTGGTGTTGCAAGTGGCCTCCTGTTCTTTAGTATGTTGGGCTTCGGCTTAAAGCTCACCCGTCGGCTTTGAGTTGCTTTTGGTGGCGGCTACTCGGAACTGGTCTCACCGGTGTTCTGCTCACCCTCCGCGTTGTCCTCGTGGGGTCGCTTGGTGACTGTGCTTGTGGCGCCCATCCCTTCTCCGGGCTCTGTCCCTTCGGGCGCATCGTCTGCCGTCGACGGCTTGGTACACGTTGGCATTGCTAGCAGGTGACACCAGTTGGGTGCAGGGCTCCGCTCTTTTTTGCTGTTGCTGCTTCCATCGCCATCAGCAAAATCGGACAAGGTGGGCGTGCCTCACTTGGTGGCTCGTCCGCCTCTCCTCCGGCGACTTCCTCGGCGTCAATCGCATCCATGAGATGTTCGGACGGGTCGTTACCTCCCAGTCTCAGGGACACTCGCGTATGTATTGACGCAGTGGCCTTCGTCATGGCCAAGCGACCGCATGACGCACAGCGCGGCACTCTACACTCTCGCCTTAAATGGCCCGTGCGGCGGCGCCGAAGGCAGTGCGGCGCCCTGCCTGGAACCACGACGAGAGCAAGGTCTCCAACTACGCGAAGTTGATGCGGCAAGTCGTTTGCCGTGCCACCCGCCTTCAGCCTGAGTGTCACCGAACGCGTAGTCGACACCTTGTCCTGGCATCCTTGGACGCGCCACTTGTCTCGGGTGATTTCCATCACGTTGCCGTAAGGCACTAAAGCTGCCCGTATCTCGTCGTCGTGGACAAAGTGGAGCACCCAGTGCAGCTTGAGACTTGTGTCCTGGTTGCACGGGTCGATCACTACACAACGACTGTCCTTGACTGTAAGGTCACCGGCAGGGAGGATCTTCTTTCCCTCTTGGCTCTTAAAGGTCACGACCCACACATGGTTGTACTGATACGCCCCCAAGGCGACCACATCGGCTAAAAAAGCTCTTGGAGAACCATCTCGTCACGAAAGTGCTCGAGACGATACGGCCTAACCCGCGCCGTCTCCATGCAAAAAAAAAAAAAAAAAAAACGTATAGAAAACAGTTGTACCTGATGGTAGCGGTGCCAGAATGACTTGATATTCCTCGGTAGTCGTCTCCGAGTTCCTGTTACCGCGGCCCTGCTGGGCCGCTGAAGCCGCTCCGCGGGAGCTCATGATGCCACGTCCTCGCGCTGGCGCGTTCGAAAATGGAATCACTGAGCTACTGAAGGAACTCTTTCATTCGTAGTAATGCATCCAGTCGACTGTATGTCGGAAGTTTGCTGCCGACTTCCCTCCAGTACATGCACTCCCAGGCTGAAGTCGGGCAGCACCACACATAGGACACATTCGCACCTCGTAAAGAAACCGTACGCGTGCCTATTCAACTCGAAGTACGCACTTCGTGCTTGACGTTTGAGCGAGCGATGTCTTCAGCCACGAGAAGGGACGACGTCTCGGCGACGTCTTCGTGCAATCGGCTTGCTGCAGTGGTCGGGCTTGTCGTACGGGATGAATATATATATATGTATCAATTCTTTTGGTCGGTCCAACATTTCTCTTTCGAAGGAAAACAGAATTCATCGGTACCGTGAACAACAGTTCTGAAGTAGAGGTCCCACGCCCGTCGTCCGCTGCCACCCGCGAGTCGCACGAAACGCGAAACGACGCCATGTTGAGATTTATGCAGTGAACGCACAGAATGCTTCCGGTTGTCTATGCAACCTTTTTTTTTTTTTTTTTTCCAATCAGCGTATTTGCAGCTTTTTGAAAGCCACAACAGATGGATTTTATATTTTGTTTTCTATTTTTAGTATTGACTGTGTGCCTTCAATGACCCACGACTTTGATTAAATTTGGTGGTCGCGCCGAAACCTTAGAAAACGGTTCGTGACCACGGAAAAGAGAGTGAGCGCGACTCAAACCGGGCAGTTTTCGATCGGCGGATTTCGGGCGGAAAGAAACCAAATTTCGAACCGCAAATTCTGTTCTGGGTAGTTGGGCTCCCATATGTCACATACAACTAAAAACTTCGGCGAGCATAGGTACCCTGTCCGAGTCCCTTTAATGCACAGATACCTCGCAGTCGCAGATATGAAACGCGCTCTTTTTAAAACACCGTTCCCCCCCCTCCCTCTCCCCCCCCCCCCCCCAAAAAAAAAAAAGAAAGAAAAAAAAAGATAATTATTTTTGGGGGGTTTTCTTCCCCACATGCCAGCGTGTTCGGCAGTAAAGTGTGTTCATGCGTATTATCTAATTTCGATGGGGGGTATAGTTTCGAGGTTTCTTCAGCTACAATATTTTAAACTGGTACCCTGATGACACTCGATTTCAGTGTCTTTGCTCAAGCACATCGTAAAGCTTAGAACAAATGCTTGTTTTAATTCTGCTGCAGCATAGATTTTGAGCTTGTGTGAAAATATCCCAAGGTCACTGATAGAACCACAAAATAAAACATGAAAATATCAGTAATAGGGCTAAAACCCACGCCCTCTCTCGGGGACCGGAGCTGAAACTTGGCGCCTTAAAACGCTCGGCCGTCCTGATTTTTTTTTTAATGGCGCAAAAAAAAAAAAAACATTAACAATTAACGAAATTTAACATTTGTAGGTGACAACCAACACCAACAAATGCATGCACATACAAATTTTAAAAAAAATGTGCCACAAGGCTTTTGCAGTACATATTAAAAACCCAGCATTTCGTACAGTACCTTGCAGAAGCCTGGTCACTTGGTCTGAGGCTCGCGTGTGGGAAATGTACTTTCACTTTGTTTTATAAAAGAGAGGAAATAAAAGTGCACTCCTTTGGAATTGGGGTCCGCATACCGAACAGCCATACCTGACCGCCAAACGCTACATAGCCCCAAAAGAAAAATATGATGTTATTTATATGTAGGCTTCAGAGTTTTTGGTTTAAACCGATAAAAGTACGCCGAATCTATTTTCGGAAATTCGGTTTTAACTTTAAACCGAAAAAAAGGTTAGTTTTTAGGTTCGGCTTTTTCGGTTTAAACTGATAAAACCCGATAAAGGAGCCGAATACATACATTCTTCAAAATTCTGTTTTAACCGAAAATGGTCAGTTTTTACAGTCGCGTGGAGATGGGCGGGAGGAGGGTGGGGGATGTGGAGGGGAGAGAGGGCGTTGGAAGGTTCTACATTGTGTTACCTCTTCGTGATTGCCCTCTTCCAAGGTCCAACATGCAACAAAAGAGGTCTTGGGTTGTCCTTCGCGGGACATCTTTGTCCTTTCTGTGATCGGGCGTGGGCTAGTATAGGGACTTTTAGCTTCATGCAAGATCTGCAGCCAGAGTTTAGTGAGTACACGAAATATGTTGTGCTTCAAAGCCTCGCACCGTGTTTCTTTTCGTAATCACATTTGGTAGATTGGCCGATTTTGGATCAGGCAGCGCTTCATCTCCTCAGCCTGCCAGTGTCCAGTATTGACGTTGAGAGGGCATTCTCAAAGACAAGGGTCATTAACAGGAAAGAATGAGCGTGGATACACGAGGAGAACCTGGGAAAGTACATATCTGTTTATTATAATAAGGTCACGTAATTCCGATGTACAGAAGGTGAAGTTTCATGTTTCTTGGGCACTGACTTGTTTGTACTTGAATTGAACTATGGTTAAAAGGTTAAAAGTTAAAAGTGTTTGTACTTCTGTGTGTGCGTGTGTGTTTTTTTTTTTTACGGTTGCACACATTTGCCAAATAAAGTGTCGATATTTTTTTTCAATGTACTTGTGCCGTTATTCCTTGAGGGATGACAAATACCAGAGTTACAAGGATCATCTGATACGGTGTCCGATGTTGTTTCTTTCATATTCAGCGAAAATAAATAACCGGTAAACAAATTGAATCTTAAAATAAACACAAAAAAGTACGCCGAATTAAAAAAAATAAAAAATAAAAACCGAAAACGCGGAATCCTAGATCATGATTTACCACATAGTCCCAGTAAGAGCAACAAGGACAAGATAGGACCCCCGAAACATCTTTCTTTCATCATTACAAACTTTTAAAGACGCTTGCCTCAGCTCGATTCCTTACTTTCCAGTACTGATGTCTGCTCAGCTGATATTGTTTTGGGAACAAAACCTTGGCTAACCCAGGAGGTTTCCGATTGAGAATTATTTATATCAAAAAGTGTTTGTCTCTATCGGAAAGATAGAAGCAAGTCACGGAAGAGGGGGTTTGGGGGGGGGGGGGGGGGGGGGAGTCATTATTGCAGTTAAAAGTGAATTGACGTCTTCTCTTGTTGATAGTGTTAGTCCCCTTGAAATTCTTTGGGTGACGGTGCGGTTAAACTTTAGCTCTTGTTTGTTCGGTGCATGTTATTGCCCGCTCGACTAGCTCCTCACCCGACTTCTTTGAAAGCTTAAACGCTCGCCTTGAACAGGTACGAACAAGATATCCAAACTGCCCTATTTTATTGACTGGCGATATTAACTTACCTGGTATAAACTGCAATACGAAAGTAGTTGATGCCCGTTGTGGAAATAAACAGCAGTGTATATACTTTCTAGATATTATTGAAGCCTTTCCGCTTCATCAAACAGTTAACGAGCCAGTCCGTAAAGATAATATTTTAGATTTGGTTCTGGCTAGTCATCCTGACATTATTAATGTTACTGTTTTAGAATATATTAGTGACAATAACATTGTACATAGTGTTTTTGCTGCTAAGGTTCAGAGGCGTGTTCAAGAAACATATATTTGATTATAGATAGGCTGACCTCCAAAAGATGTCGAGGTTGTTGTCGGAATTTTATTTTGATTTGTATAATTCCTTGCATTGTCGGTCAGTGAATGCCAGTTAGTGTCTTTCCGCAAATAAAATAAACGAAGTAAAGGAAACGTATATCCCGAAAATCAATATTGTGCCATGTACTAATAATCCCCGGTTCACGACACGTGTGAGACTAAATAATAAAAACCGACTTTATTCAAAAGCAAAACGTTCGGACGCCCAGGATGACTGGGAGTCCTATCAGGCAAGCTCAAGGTCATGCTAAAAGAAAATCAGGAAAGCCAAGCAAAATGTTTTTACAACGACCTCTCCAAAATTTTGAAATTTTATCCAAAAATATTTTACAGTGTAGAAAATCTAAAATGCAAAAACACAGGCCCTTCTATTATGTCAGAAAAGGGTAGCGTCTTAAACCCGATTGAAACAGCAACGGCTTTTAATTCATTCTTTGACAGCGTCTTCACGGATGAGGTGCCAGTGACTGATAATATGTTATCATGTAAAACGTCTACTCAAATGAATACTTTTATCATTACCAGTGAGGGATTTACCATTATAATAAATCGTTTGCCAACAAATGCAAGCCTCGGTACGGATGGTATAAGCACAAAGCTGCTCAAACTTACAAATAATATATCAAGTGAAATTATAGCAGCCCTTTTTTATAAGTCACTCTTTACCGGGATCCTACTCGATGATTGAAAACTGGCCCATGTCATCCCTATCTTCAAATCTAGCAATCGCAACCCTCTCTCGATGCACAGACCCATTTCTCTCGTTTGCGTGCCATGCAAATTGCTTGAACAGATAATTTTTTCTCAAACTTTAAATTATCTCGTAATAAACAACATTCTTTTTCCAAAACAGCATGGTTTTCAATGAGGACGTTTCTGTGAACTCCAGCTTTTCGAGCTAATTGCTGACATTCCTAAAAAAAAACGAAATACACGCACTATTCACAGAACTTCGTAAAGCTTTCGATTGTGTTCGGCGTTGAAGATTAACAAAGAAGCTAACCGATGTTAATATTGAGACGGGTGTCATTAAATTGATTACAAACTTTTTGTCAAACAGGTTTCAGTGTGTTGTTATAGAAAAAATCATTTCCCCACCAATATCCGTAAACTCAGGTGTTCCACGGGGATCTGCATTTGGACCGCGTCTTGTTCTAATCTATATTAATGATATTGACGAAAACATTCAGTCAACTATTTGGCTTTTTGCGGATGATTGCATAATTTACCGGACCATAATTTCTCCTTTTGATCAAACCATGATACAAGCAGACCTTAACAAAATTTCAACATGGTGTATTCATTGGCAGATTAAGATCAATATAGAAAAACCCAAACAGATGACTTTTACTACAAAAGTAAAAAAACCCTGAGCATATCTATAAAATTAACGACGCAGAGATAGGAAAAGTACAAACATTTGATCATTTAGGTGTTCATCTTACATCAGATTTATCTTGGAAACTTCACATTAAATCTATTCTACGTGATGCTAACCAAACTCTGGGTTTCCTGCCAAGAAGCTTATTCTTATCTGACACTAACACAATACTGATATGCGATGCGTCCCTAGTTAGAAGCAAACTAGAATATGCGCCAGTCATTTAGAATGCCCATCAAACCTCTTTAATAAATAAATTAGAGTCTTTTTAAAATAAAGCAGCCCGGTTTATTGCACCCGACTATTTTAATACCAGCAGTATAACAAGCATAAGTGACTCCCAAAATTTGGCCTCTCTAAAAAGCAGAAGGCGGATCGCACGTTTCTCTTTATTCTATAAGATATATAACTCTTCGCCTTTCCGTCAGACGCACGTTGTGACAGCTAACCGTACATCTCCTCGCATAGACCATCCCAACAAGGTGAACCCGCTATTTGCACGCACAAATCTATATAAATATTCTCCCATTGTACTCGTTATCACCGAGTGGAATGCCTTGCCGTATAATACTGCCGTTGCAATATAATACGGCATTATCAAAATTTTTAAATCTCCCGATATCTTTTCTCTCACAAAATGCATAGTCACTGTTATACTTGTTACAGTTATGTCACAATCATGCAGCATGTCGTGTGTGTGCTTTGTACTGTATTTTTGTAATAATTTAGGTGCATACATTTTTTCTAATACTGTCAATCTGTAATTTGTATATGAATTCCCCCCTACGAAGCGCCGGAAAGAGCCCTGGGGTAAATAAATAAACAAAATAAAATTAAAAAAAATAATAAATAAATAAATAACGTATGCCTGATGGGGTTATGCATAACTCTTTCTTCAATGTATTCTGTCGCACGGAACAATTCGCGCGTTAACATCTCCTTGCTTACAACCGAAAGGCACTTGAACGAAAAACACGCATTCAAAAAGTCCAGGGCATCGACAGCCTCTTTCGGGAACCCGAAAAGTCGTGATGACTCGCCGCCACAAGACGGCTCAAGAAAGGACGGAAAACGCGGGGACAATTTTGTTTGAATGAACGCGCGTATGAAGGGTGCTTGTGATCGCCTAGAAAACGAAACGTGACACCAACTGTCGCCCAAACAAATACGATAGCCCCAGTTCCCCATCACACGATAACACATATTATCGCGTCTCATGGGCTCTGAAGATTTCCAGATGAAAGTCGCAAACACGCGCTCGGCCACCCTGACTACGGTTGCAGGTGCAAGCTGAGTGCAGTTGCTGCGTCGGTCAACATGCGAAGTCGAAGTCTATGAGCCGACAAACTGAGGGTGCTCATTTTAATATACAATACACCACTGCTCTGGTACAGCACTGCCGCCGTTTCAAGTGTGGGTTACAACGCTTACAGCTCAACCATCTGTGTGCGAACTTAGTTGAAACTCAACTATTAAAGTCCCTATCGATAGGAAATTCAGGCCTTTCTCAGATATGACCAACAGAGAAATTATCGAAACCTTTTTGGCTTTTTCTTTTTGTGCCCTTCCGTCTCTGTGAAACTTTCGGAGCACCTACGCTAGAATTTCTCTCTGCCTCCATTTATGCTCCCTTCCTTAGTGTTTTTTATTTGCCTGTTTTGTTTTCGAGCAGCGCATAAAGTGTATCGTCACGGCGCTTGTTGCCTTTGAGCGTTGGCTATCCGCCTAGACCCTAGACCAATCACGTGCAATAAAGCGGGCCCAGGATCAGGGCGCATCCACTGTGCGTGAATGGCTGAGCCGGGGATAAGAGACACACAGAAACGACGAGCGCCGTGACAATTATCATTTAACGCTGCTCAATTGACTTCATTGAATCGTAGCGTGGGTCGGACTTGGGATGAAACAGAGTAGAGAAGAGGCACGCAAACGCAGCGCTTACTGGCATCCAACGTTACTACTGCGTGTGTCAAGGAGCGGCCAGGCTCTTTAAATCGACCGCAAAATTGCCTATTTCTTTTTTTTTTTACTTTTTCCTTGGGTAAGCTCGCTTTTTGCGAATTTTATAGAAAAAAGGCACCACCTGCGGCCAACGCTATACAAAATCGGAACGCGATAGGTTAAGAAACCGAATTTTGCGGTCGATTTAAAGAGCCTGGTCGCTCCTTGATACACCCAGTGTTGAACAAATGAGCTGGGAAACTGCCATCGAGCCTGCTTTGAAAAAGTGGCTACGATCCGTACAAGAGCAGCGAAGTAAAGGCGATAGCAACGCCGCCATTCCTCCCGCAGCGGTCACTCCGGGAACTGCACGGCTGCTTGTAATGGTTCGGGAGTAACACATTGGATAGCATCCGCTGTGACTGTTCCATTTTAACTTTAATCGGCCATTTTGGCGTCGAAACATATACGGTGCAAGGGGTTTCAGAGATGCCAACCCCCGTCTCCCATGCGGCCGCGCCGCGAATTACCACCGAAGTTAGGACGTGCCCAGGTCGAAACGCACTACCTGAAATTACCGGTGAGGCATGGTGCTATAAAAACAATATTAATTTTGCCGCAAAACCTAGCAAACTACAGATTTCAGGAAACATGACGAGCCTGTCATTCTGTACTAATCTTCAATAAAAGTTCCTCCCAAAAGAGCTTTTCCGTTTGTTTTTACGGAAAATGTGCTTTCTAAACGATCGTAATACCCACAGGAAAAAGAATTGAGCCGCCATTTTGGCTTCATTGAGCCTGGGAGTTTCGGGTTTCTCACTCCAGTTCAGGTCGAGTCGCGCAAGGGCAAATAGCACCATTTTGCAGCAGCTATATAAGAAAAACTTTCATGTTTTGACTCGTCCCTAAAAAGCGGCGCTGTTATCGTATATAGTTTGGCCTCGGTGGACGGCGATCTCTCGAGATTTCTAGGGTGAGTTTCTCAACTGAGTGTTTTAGGAACGTTGCTGGCAACTGAACATTCTACTCCTGCTCGAAGCGGCAAGCAAACAAAAGACAGGAAGATAAAAACCCCGGAAACCATCTACCCGATAAAACACCCCCTAGCATGCCGATTCGTGCCTACGCAAAATAAAATTCACCTCGTCACCCTCCACAACCACTGACGGGACGTTAACACACATTCCCGATTCAAAACTAAAATGAAAAAAAAAAGGTTTTGGTGTTGGGGAGTGCTTACCGGCCAACGTGGCCGACGCTGGCAGCGTGCGCACCGCGTACTCGGCGACCGCGGGCCCGGCCTCGCTGTGTGCCGTCACCCGCACGCTGTACCAGGTGTCCGGGCGGAGGTGGTGCAGCGTCATGGGGCCCTCCCGCGGCTGCAGCGCCCTCGACGCCACCAGCCAGGGGCCCTTGCCGTCCCGCAGCCGGTACTCCACCGCCAGGTGGGACACCGGGCAGCCGGCCCCCGACCAGGCCCCCGGACGCAGGGTCAGGGAACTCGCGTTCGGGGACACGAAGGCATCTTGCTTCGGCGACGGAGGCACTGCAGTGCGCCGGGTCGGCTCATGGTTAGAACAAATACATTTTCCCCTGGCGCGATTCCTCGGAAGAAGCGTGCGTGGACGACTCCTTATGGGAGCCATCATTATACCCATTTTTCGACGTAAATGATAATGACGCGTATTCCTCATCATATTTTCTCTCGGAAACCACGTGAAGCTTCAATGTGAAGACACGGTTGCAAACATGAGCTTGCGTGTCAATGCACATAATCCGTCTGAAATGCGACCATTAAAATATGCGCACACGTTGTAAGAGAAAAGCTACTTAAAAAAAAAAAAAATCGACGACATGATATTAATAGTTATGGCGAACGTAGCTCTCGAGATATGGGAACGAGGGCTCGCCGCAGGGGTATCCTCGTGGGCTGCGTCCGAACAAGTCAAGGGCCGCATGCGGCCCGCGGGCCGAGTGTTTCAGACCCCTGATTTTATAGTGTCGCGAGGTAATTAACAGAAAAAAAAGCGAATTGCTAGAAATGTTAAAATTCGTTAAAATTCCAAAGGAAAACATTTCAAGAGAAATAAATAAATCAAAAGCTGAAAACACAAAAGGAGACAAATGCGCACAACAATTCTTAGCTGAGACGACTGCCATCGTTAATCTGCATGTCCCCTTCTCATTTCTTATAAGCTGAACAATCATCAACTTGCTTGATTTTCAAGGCTCCCACCCGAAATGTCGTTCCCTTTCAAGAGGAACATCTATCCTTCCGCGGTGTGAAGGCCTGAAAGGCACACTTTGGACTCTTAGGCGTTCCTCGTCCATTGTATACCTCCTCCTTGGGTCCTGGCGAACACGGTGTCGCTGGGATCGCTCTTTCCCTTGTCGCCGACGGCTACGAGGTATATGTGGTACTGGGTGCCGCAGAACAGGCCCGTCAGCTCGTGTGTCAGCCTCGTGCCGTTGCTCCACGAGGCTGACACTGTCGCCACGCTGCTCCGCGCTGGAGCAGTGCCGCCGAGCACCGAGGCGGGTGGTGCCACTCGCACCAGGTCCCAAGAACCCTGTTGACGCTTGTAGTGCAGCTCGTACTCTGCGGAGCCCAATGACGCATTTGGCCTCTTCGAAGTGCCAAGTATTCAAAGCTGGGGAGTCGCTCTATACTAGAGCGCGAGACCTCGGCTTTAAAAGGATCTTCCACAGAACGAGCGCTCGCGTAAGCAATGCATATCTCAAACTAAGGAGCGCGGGCTAGCTGCTCGCGCTTGTAGCATTAACTGTACTCTTCTTTGGAGTGTGAATGAAGTGTAATACCCCTGTCAGACTGGAAATTAAATGCCATTTCCATCTAATGACATTTGTATGATCAGAGAATCGGCTCGCGATCTGTCGTACGTGGAATGCGCTACGCCCGGGATATCGCGCGCTGATTCGTCGATCGCTCAAATGTCATTCGATGGAACTGACATTTAATTTCCACTCTGACAGGGGTATAACTTATGCAGTGGAATAAGTTTCCGGGTTTTAAGGCCTAAGTCGTATATGTACCATTACGCGAAAATGTGTTCTGAGGCGTTGTCCTCGAAAGATGGCCATAAAAATACGCCATCAAGCACACGCAGCTCAAGGTCAAAGTGGACACGCCTCAGAAAAAATAACACAAAGAAAAGCACAGCAACGCAGATGCTTCGTCACGGAAGCCGTGAAGCCGATGGGGCGCTCAAGGTCAAAGCGGACGCGCTTCAGAAATAAAACACAAGGAAAAGCACAGTAACGCAGATGCTTCGTCACGGAAGCCGTGAAGCCGATGGGGCGCTCAAGGTCAAAGCGGACGCGCTTCAGAAATAAAACACAAGGAAAAGCACAGTAACGCAGATGCTTCGTCACGGAAGCCGTGAAGTAGGCGGGGGGCGCCGCGCCTGCGCAGTGGGGGAGCGTGATGTTACCGCCGGAGCGCCGTGTGCAAAAAGACGTGGCGTGCTGCTTGTAGGAATACGCTGCGTGTAGGAATGCTTTCGCGTTTCTACTTTTAGGTGTCTTCGGCGTGTTTTTTTTTGTTCGCGCTTCCAGCTGCCCGTGTTGGACATTAATGCTTGGAAGTTTGGGAATCACCGTCTGGGAAGACGTTGCTTGCAACCCAAAATGAGGATACCTTAAGAGTTTCTCGGAGACAAACTGATTATAGAGGCGAGCAGATCAAGTAGACATTCTAACTTTGGAGTGTGAGGCGGGATAGCTAGGAGAGACAAAATGGGTCCCCCATCCCCCTTCCCAAAACGTTCCAGGGTTACAGTGTTCAGTTATTGTTTTTTTCTTCTACATTTGCAAGCATCCGCTATAAAGATGAAAACACAGTGGAAAGGATCACGTCAAGGAGCACTGTTGCACCCCTAGCGTGTGTCTCGCCGCGAGTAGTCAGGACGTCCGGGCATACAGCAAAGGGCATACGGCAGGGGATGTCTCCTGCTGTATAAGCTAGGAGAAAATCGCCAACTGATTGGTAAACTAAGAAGAAATATTAATTCATATTACGGTAGCACTTGAGGCAATCAATGACAGACAGATTCGTCAGAGCCGAACTGTTTCCTTTTTCTTTTTATACCATTTTTTATCTCTTAGTCTGCTAATTCGGAATTTCAAACAAACCTGTGAGATCATTCCGGACGAACAGCCTCAGAATTAACCAACAAACATTGTGTGTGCGTGTATTTTTTCCTGTGAAATATAGACCACATGGTAGTCTCTGACTGCTAGGTGGCGCAAGCTACCGCCCGTTACAAAGGGTATAGCCATTAACATCTATCCACCCATCCGTCCCTAAAGAAACGCAGAGAATGGTGATTTTTCCGAGCATCTCATTATAGCTCCGCAGCCAATGAGATTGCTGCGCTAGTCGATAATAGCGCCAAAGAACCAATCACGATGCGAGGTGCATCAACTTAAACAAGCCACACCCTGCGTTTTTTTTTTTAAACTGTCAGTGACTACAGACAAGATATAGTTATAACAAATCGACCTATCTTTGAAAACACTTCCAGAATCAACGAAGGGCGTCGTACGTAATTCCGAGTCTTTGCAAGAACGTTCACTCGCGAACTATAGTAGAAATCCCAAACAAGAGTGCGTGGCTCCGACGACCTCCCTGGGGCTATCTAATGGAAGAAGGCTGAGTTATCAACGAGGCTATTGTGCAAGATAGCAGTATTTCAGCGCCTGTTCCATTTTTTTTTTGTCGTTACTCCCGGTATTTTTGGCATACGGTTATGAAGTCAACTCCGATAGGAGTAGTAGTAGTAGTCATAAAGTTATTATAGTGTATAGCAGACAGCAACGAGTCAAACATTGGCTTCCGGTAATGCATTTATACGGAGAAAAGCGGGTAGCAGAAATGCCGGCGTCGGTGAAACGGCAAAATCCCGATTGGTCGATAAGGTAATGACGTCAAAGCCACATGGCCTCGCGCGAAAATCAAAACTAAACAAAAAAACATCAGAACGCTTGCGTAAAACGTGACGTCTCGCGTGGAATGAAAGAGATTAAAAAAAATATGACACGTAATGCGAATTAAAGGTCGCTGCATGTCTCGAATAATTTTATTTTATGAAATCATTTATTAGCCTAATGGGAAATATTTCAATAATTTTAGGCTGGACTCGAATCCACGACCCTTCGGTGGCGAGCCAGAAACGCTACAGACTAGGCCACTCAGACATGCTTGCACGGCTCGAGAACCAGGCTTAGTTTATATTTTCAACACTCGCATTCCAGTCTTAAAGGAGCGATGCTTAAGCGTCCTCCTGTAATTGTTTTCCCTGCGCTTGACTACAGGAACAAATATTACAAAATGATTATAACAAAGTAAATAACTTGGAACATTTCTAATCACGTAAATGAACATATTAACCAGTTATGGTGTCTTTTTTTCTCTCTTTAAATTCATAGCATTCAACACAGAGCTGAAACGGCTTCGTGCATATGTTTATGTGCACTGTCGAACACTATTAGCGCGAAGAAGTGGTCGGCGTTTTTCTGCTTGGAGGATTTAAGTGCCAGACGAACGAAGGACACCTGGAAAACCAAGGGAGATTGCAGGCACTATGTATAGTAACACCGGATCAATAACTCTCTGTGCATGTATATCATCAAAATAAAGTCAGGGTCAAGTAATATAGTCGAATCTGCAATAAATAAGTATTGCTTTGTTCTCTCTACTCATGCATATGTGCGAAGATGCTTGTTCGACGTTCCGAACCACCACCCACGCGCTCCAAACATTTGAAAAAGGGGAAAAGCCAGAAAACGGGTGCCCGATAAAAGCTGCCGGGCATAGCAAATAATAGAAATAAGACACCTTTCACAACCCACGTACTTTATTTTTTACGTTATGAATGTTTTTAACCGCTCGTAAAGTTGCACGACACGATCATTTTAGTATACAGTCCAATCTCGTTAATATGGACCCCGTTAATATGAAAGGGGTGTCCATATTAACAAGGTGCATTATGGAAAATATCCGAAAATTTCGTCCATTATGCATTATGAACGAACTATCCGGGGACCGATCTTTCGCCATGCAATTCTGCCCCGTTATTATGGAAACTCGAGTTGCTCAAACGCCCCCGAGAAATCAGTGAACCCAAGAAGTAATTTCTTGGGTGCGCTGATCTCTTAAAAGCATTTTTGGAACTTTTCTTTTTTAACTGGGATATTGGTGTTCACAGTGAGGAGGCAAAAATGCCTGCATGTATATTCGTCCCCAAAATAGCTGTCTATTGTCCGAACTGCGGTTTTCATATTAATGGGGCAGAATTGCATGCATTGAATTTCACTGAATTGCACAGGAGCACCGCAAAAGCAGGCTGATAGCTGACTCCTTCAACCTGCATCCCGGAAGCCGCATAGACAGTAACACCAGTTGAACCTCTAGCGTGCATTATAATAACTATATGGCAGTAGTGTTCGCTGAAATACAATAAAAAAAAACCCCTCTTATCGTCATTTATCCCGCGAACTTATTATCAAATAGCTAAAAACTGAACGCTCAACGTGCCGACCCGGTGGTTTCAACCACGCTTGATTTTGCCTTTTGTTGAGGAACGCCTCTACACTCGGCGCTGAAATCCGCATTAACTCAGCGGCAGCTGGTCAAACAGGGAGTGACGACAAAAACTGAACAGCCGCTGAAGCCTCGATAATGGTTGAGCTTTCTTCCGATAGATAGCGCTGCATGCCTCCTAAGCCACGCGCTATAACCTGGACTTTTTCCTATCGTCCGCATCTGTACGTGTATATGATGAACAGTCTTAGAAGAGTACGTGCGTCCCCCCCCCCCCCCCCCCCCCCCGAAAAAAAAAAGAAAAACGATGCCACACGTGGTGTGATCGCTCGATATCGATCCGCGTCGTCAATGCGCAGCTTGATTACGTGCGTCGGTGCCTGCCTGCGAAGGCGTGAAGGATGCTTAATGCCGGCCGCCGAGAAAACGTAATTTAGCCCGTTCGACGTTCCTGGCGTATGTCCCGTTTGTTTACGTTCCTTCGTAAAGTTTCCGAGCTTCAAAACTTATCTTTTTCGAGAAGTTATGGTTCGCCGCAGGCAGGGTAAACAAACGCCAGAGATGTGAAATTACGAAGTCAAACTCCAAACCATTAAGAAAAAAAGAAAAAAAAAAGTGCAAAACGAATAAAAGATGGGTAGCGTCAGACGAGGGAGAAAATAAATAATAATATTAATAATAATAAAATAAGATATATACAAAACACCGGAGCAGCAGCCAGGAATTGAAATCGTATTTCATCTGCTTTTCTGGTCTTCTTTTTTGATTGTTTGTTCTTAACATTTTTCATCTTTTCTATATACATTACACTTTTGGATTTCTTTTTTCATTTTTCTTGATAACTGTCGCGACCAATCGATGGGGGCCATATTTATCTGGCGGGCCGGCTGGACGAGCGGTGTTTTCGACTTTTCCCTGGCCATCCGCTTGTGCCCCCTCCTCCACGTTTCGACTGCGTCGCCGCCCCCAACTTCCACCTCTACATTTCTTCCTTCCAATATATTCTTTTTTTTCTTCTTCCGGGAATGATCTCCTCCCCTGTTCTGCCATGGCAAAAAATCGTCCTGCCACGTGCCGCGGCTCGCGTGGCATCTTGCCGTAACGCTTTTGTCGCAGCCAGCTGTCGCTAGGCGGCGCGATATCCATCCCTTCCGCCTCTCGCTCCCCACAGCCTCTTCCTTTGCTCCCCAGTCCCGACGCTCCCCGTCCCGTACCTTGGCGCTGCTTCCTTCCCGTCTGCTCTTGGCATCCTCCTCTCCCGCAGAACGTTGAATCGCGCGGTTTCCCGTATCCTTCCCTATTCGATCCCCTTCGGATTTTCGAACGTCGGTGGGTTTCGCGGATGTTCCGATTATTCATATGCGGGCCTTCCCTTTGTGTCTTTGTGGATGTTCGAGCCCTTGCCTAAACATTCACAAACCCAAACTGCGAAGTAAAACAAAAAGAAAACTTTTTTTTCTTAAATATTAGATCGAAAATCACTTTTCGAACTTTTCTAAAAAAAAAAAAAAGGAACTACATTTTTGAGAGCACTGCTCTTCGTGTTCGCGAATGCGTGTTCGACGTTGCCGCGCGAGTGGTTGAGTCACGCACGCGGTCGCAAATTTGGTTTCGCGGTTCGCTGGATTCTGCCAGCAGCCATGAAAGCCACGCTCATTTCATACGTTACTTTCTCCTCGTTCATCCCCAGATTCTCCGGGTACAGACCGTCATGCCGTTTGTCGCGGTCAGCGATTCTCTTTTTTTTTCTTTTTTTTTTTTTCCGGTTTACAAATATAGCAGGGAGTATATTGATAATGTGCCGCGACGCACATTGTCTGTTTCGATCGTGGAGTGCGCGTTTTTTCTTTCTTTTTGTGTCGAGTTGATGATTTACTTTGGACCGAAACGCGCAGTTTGGCGTGTAGACGCGACGAGACCGCATACAATTTGAGAAGAGGAACGCCGATTGTGCGAGTCGAGATTCAATTACGTGTTCTTGAGAGACGGGCGAGCAATTTCTTGCGTGGAGAAACGCAAAACGCGTCCGGCAGAATAAATAAAAAAAAAAGGGAGCTTTTGGTTTAACTCTGCGACGAGTTCGCTTATGCGCGCAAGAACGTGCAGGTTTCTAAATTTTAAAAATGAGGAATGGATTTTGTTGGAAGCCGCTCGCGACTTCGGAACGATGTTCTGGCACGTCGCTTTCGTTTACTGGTGATCACAAAGAACAAGACGACGTCAACTTGCGCCCCCCCCCCCTCAAGAAAACAAACAAACAAACAAGCGTAAACGCGAATGCGTTCGTTTTTCCAGCCTCCCATATGATGAAAACAAAGTATATGTATCTTCCGCGTCTCGGAGCAGCTGCCACTTCGTAAAATCAAACAAGAATATTTTATTTATTTTTTGGGGATATGTTGTTGAGATAAGATACTGATGCCTCTAACAAAAAGTGTATATTATAGAAACGGAAGCGCTAAAAGAACACCAAAGTGTTATGGTTGCTTTTTTTTCCATCATAGTACGCTATATTTGTTTGCGCGGATGCATACATGTGCGTTCTTGTGTGCGCTTGCGTGTGCACACATATGGACACGGTTCAACAAACTTAACATCTCTTACGCGCAAACATGTCGCGCTCTTCACGAGCTAAACTTCCGATTTACTTAGATAAAATTGAAGCGTTATATAAAACAGAAAAAAGTACGGATACACTAGAATATAATAAAATAACGTAACAATTGGTATTGAATACAAATTAGCAGATATCAATAAGGACGCTCTTGTGAAAGTTGGTCTAACATTTAGAAGGACTGTATATACTCGCTTCTGGACAATCTTCTCTAATGCCACAACGCTGCTCCAAAAAAAAAAAAAAGATCTTTTTAGGAATAATTTGTTATTAAGATTACTTTCTCCCAACGACAACCAAGTAGCAATAAGTTTTTAATGAAAAAAACTCAAGCCCAAAATTGCTGGTAAAGTAGCCTTCTACAAATAGATCGTCAGCAATTACCGGGAAACATTCAGCCTTTCTCGAAGCGTGCCCGCCCGTAACGAGAGACCACGAGGTCACGTAGGTGTGCCCACCTCTGACCGGAGGCATGGACACTCCGCCGCTGAAGTTCCTCTTGAGCCAGCCCAGGGTAATGCTGCTGGGTGAAGTGGACAGCACGCTGACCGAGGCCGGCCTCTGAGGGGCTGTCGAGGCCACGGGAGGAAAGCGTCAATGGAGCATCACTCTCCAGAGCTTCTAGTAAAGAACGTTCGAACACGGCTATAGAACACCTCAAACTGAATGACAGAGCAATGGCTATGCTTTAGAAAGACAAATTAAGTTTTAAAAAAATTGAAGCAACCGCTGTCGACGTTAGGCTACTTTTCGCTGTTGTGCAGAAATTCAGGTAATACTTTTATTGATTTTACAAAACAACTGCCGGTTTGTAAAGTGAGAAGAAGTTTATTAAGGTGTCCATTATTAGCGTCTATCCAAGCATACAATACGATAGTAATAATGAAATCAATAAAACAAACATATCGCGGACTCGCTATTTCTTTCATTCTGGTACGTCGGTCTTTAACTTCTATTTTCTTAGTTCTGGGATGCTCACAGGCACGCACTAAGAAAGGTCTCTCTCTCTCATATATTTGCGTGAAATCGCAACCGCGCGTGAAAATCTTGTTTCCTTGTCGTTGTTTTTTGTTGTTGTTAGGAGACTTACATTATTGCCCTACACGTTTTAAAGCACATATGCGCGTCTATATTTCCTAGAAAACAGACAGTACACAAAGTGCGAGTCCACTGATTGGCGAGGTGAAAGATGTGGTGGGGCTAAAAAACGTGATCGGTGCCGGGGCCATAAGCGAGCGTGATGTCATGTTGTGTTTCGAGCCAAACATTTTTCTTTCTTTTTTCGGGCCTGGTCATTTGCTAGAAGTACTCAGTAAATCCTATTGATCGGCCCGGACTTTTCTTTCTGACCGGAATTTGACTCGCAGGCATTTTCTAAGGTACACGGGAAGTTTTCTTATTAGCTCTCTCTTCGTCGACCAACGCCGGCCGGAGCTTTCCGCTAATTACGTGACTTTAACGTTTTGTTTTATCTCAGCCTATTTTTATATTAAAAAATTGGTCAACTCTGGAGCACAGAACGTACCAGACTGATGCCAACGTCTAACATGGAGTGGGTTGATGTACTATAGCGAGGTGGTAGCTACACGATCACCGGACCTATCAACCGCCTATCTTTCACCACCTGACCCAACTTTCTGCGGGTGCGATTGGACGAGAGCGTGATCACATGGTAAAAAAAATGGCGTATAATTGGTCCAACGAGCACGTAGCCTCCCGCACTGTCAGCTTAGGCGTGAATAAAGTGCAACGTTGACAGACTGAGGTGTAATGCTGATGCTAAAGTTGCAGACCCAAACAAACATTCCGAGGACTATTGTAATAAAAAAGGATGCGTTGTGAAGTGCGACTTAAGGGTCGCGTGAAGGCTGGCTCAAACATGCAACTCACGATTTTTCACAGCTCGTGGAATCCGTTGAGGGGAAACCGTAACACTAGTGAGTGTGGCTAGCCGTGGAAACTGTGTCCACTATTGTGTGTTAAGGCCCGTTCACACACTTGCGTTCGGAGCGACCACTATGCTTACGAACGAATGCAGCCGCTGCGACTTCAACAACTGTGCGCGACGTGTACACACACTTGCAACCTCATGCAACCATACGAAGCAACAGCCAACGAGAAACGAGCTTCAGCTCTTGCTCCTAGCCAATAGCAAGCAACCCAGCTACGCTTACAAACATGGCGGACGGTTTCCTGCCCGACGCGAGGTCCTTAGACTCCTCACCGGAGCAGCCGGAGGTTTCGGCTACGGCGAACAGTCACGAAGATCTGCTGTGTGCCTATAATAGCTGTGTAAAGGCTCGCTCTGACATCTGCAACGAACCCGTTATCCACGACTGCGTCCGTTGTGACCAGAGCGACCGGAACGACCGCTCTGCGCCGCGCGTACACTCCTGCAACCACTACCACAAGCGCAGCGGGTCGGCAGCACGGCGACCGCCTCTCCGCCGCCGTCAGCTGTTTCAGCGGTGCTTCAAGGGGACGCGCTGCCACTCACTTGCGTAACAGAAAATTGACAGACCGTCTTCTATGATCTAAACTTTATTTCATGACTTTTTTTACAGGATACGCTTGAAGGGTAGCGCATTAAAAAAGGAAACGATGCAGTACGCCGTCTTGCACGATCACGACTTTAATACACGACTTTGCCAACAGTACAAATCTCGCCACACGCCTTTTCTACGATCATAAAAGACGATGTAATTTTAGCAGCGATATAGCGACGCAGAAATATAATTTCGTGATCAGATAGACGTTGCGAGCGTTCAGGATTGCTAACACTAATCACCTTTCTCGGGTGATGATAACGCGTGAAAACTCGTATCCTTTATACGGTACGCACCAGTGATACCTTGAACTTGAGCACACGCATGGAATGCGCCAAAAAAGAAATCCGGGCGATGTTCGAGGACACAAATGATAAGAAGGCACCACTGTAGTCGAAGTAAACAAACACGACGGCACGGGCGTTTCTGCTGTCTTGAGAGTGCCGCCCCGAGATCGCCGCACGAGTAGGTGGATCTTCCCTTCTAGTACGTGCTGGGTTATTATAACGACACGCGACGAAAAATCACAGTCAAGGATAGAGCTTTTACGGGGAACGATGAGCGTCCACCACGCCGTCCATGTCGACGATCACCACCGGCGCCATGTTTGCAAATAGAAGAAGCCTGGCACGACCAGCATGCAACGCGCGCGACCGAGCTCTCCTCGACCTGTGATTGGTCTGTCGCTCCCGTCGTTCCCGAACGTAACGAAAAAGTTCAGCCCGGCTCAACTCTTTGCGTTGCGAACGAACACGAACGAAACGACCGTTTGGCGCTTCGTTGCTATGGTAACTCGTCATTCCAACCGGTTGCATTCGTTCATAAGCGTAGTGGTCGCTCCGAACGCAACTGTGTGAACGGGCCTCCTTTACTACTAGTGTGAGGAGCAAACGCGCAGTTACTTAAAATGCGACCAACCAACCACTCGCCAAGAGGACTGGCATTTGTGTAACCCTGCAATCCCGAGTGGTATGTTGCTAAGTGATAAAATCAAGGGGACTATTTCGAGCTTAGTTCCCAATGGCCGTGCGGGGTGGATTGCTACAGCATCTTGTAATCGCTGGATTTGTAGCTTTTGCGAGAAAAACAAAACAAAGCAATGCACGTATTTGAATAGGCATTTCAAGTTTGTAGTTAAAGGTGGTACACAAATCCAGCGCTCAAGGATCTTCGATATTCTGGCTTGTAGCCTACGCGGAGGACAGTAATGGTGCGGTGTAACATTAACTGACGCATTGATACTGCGCTCCACACAAGGCACACCAAGAGGAATATTTTAGTTTTATAATACACGGTGCGTAATCATAATATCGAACGTATAAAAAAATACCATACTCACATGTCTGCGACGTGTTCACTGTGAAGGCGTTTGAATAAAAAGAAAAAGATTGAAATGACCTTTTGAAATACAGCATGTATTTATGCTGGTATCACCTGAATATCGAAAATTTGAGGAAAGGGGTCTACGTGTCATAAAGTTTGATTCAAATTATGGTTGGAATTTACATTGTCAAAATATTTTAGGCTAGAAACCACAAAATGAAACTGCTTAGGGTATATGAAAGTGCAACTAAAGATTGCTTTATTTTGCACTATTGTACTCGCCGCATTGATGTCTGAGAGAAATATGACGACACACCTCGAGATCGCAAATGCTGAAGAGAACGCAACGTGTGTACTTGGAGCTTATGAAACAAACTTCGTTATCAAAACGCATATTGTTACAAAACCCAGTATAGAGAAAATCGAGCACTTTTCAAGAATATGTCGGCTCGAGTTATGCAGACATTTTCTCGAACCCCACACGAATCAACAGACGGAGTCCTCTTCATGTGGTTAGAAATACCACTTTTTGATTTATATAAAAAGAAGCTCGACAGTGGGTTTTTTAAACCTTCTTGGAGGTTTGTGTTTTGTGTACGTCTCTTCTATATACTCACGTTCAAAACATCCAAAATATTGTTTCGTTGCCTTTTCATATACTGGAAGCTGCCTCACTTCAATAAATAAATAAACAAATATATATGTTTTACTGATTTGGATATTCTAGGTTATGGAAACTCCGACTATAATTTAAAATCACCCTGCACATTGGCATGAAATATGCATTATTGCTTGTTCTACAGCCCAATAAATGTGCCCTATACTTTACATGCAGATATTTATCAATCACCTTTTCCGAGCGCCGAGAAAGTCAATCTTCACTATAAAAAATATATTGCGCGCCTGTTTTTTTTTCCTTGCAGAACAGTAGGAAAACGTATCACTACAATCTAGGCAAGAGAAGAAACTTAATAAACAACGAGGGAAAAAAAAAAGAAAGAAATACGAAAAAACATCAATTAATGAAAAATTATTCGTCACACAAAGCATTCTGCAAAATATGTTTAGCATTGAAGGGGAAGGCGATAATTTTTCGTTGAAGCATTTTTTCATGCTCTTCATTCTTCGAACTTGCTTTATAAATCGCAGTATTTGGCTGAACGACTGTTGTGCGAAAAAGCAGCAGCTTGAATATTTTTAGAGCGTTCAGCTTTTACCGAATCATAATTGCACCTGGATCACTACCGCTCGCCCCCAGAATCTCCGGGTGATAATCTAGAAAACTATACCTTGATCTTTTTTATAGTGTTTATACAAAAAACGGCTCATTGGTCAAAGGAACATAGAAGAAAAACAAATGTCACTGGAAAATGACTTGGTGCTACTTACAAGACTCAGCACTGCGCGGGTGTCACGCCCCAATATCGGAAGCAATAGAACACGAACACTTCGTCGTCAGAAAAAGCAACTTACGACAGGTAACTCAACGTCCGGGACGTTGCGTATGGTATCCCAGTGCAGACCTAATTTCTCGAGTGAAAAGTTTATATGAACTTCGAACTTAACTATACATCTTCCCTAGTTAATCGCGGGGAAGTATAAGACGTAGATTTATTTCGATAGCAAATTTTGACACATGAAAACCATTATAGAGCAGAACACATTTCGTAACAGGTTTTGAGTTTCGCGATTGGATAATTTTTGTCCTCATCCGTCACTGATATTTTGATTGTGGAAGGAGGTTCAGGAACGACTTCTTGGTATTTCTCTTTGAATGTCAGTAGTACGTTAAGACAGCCCGATACAAGCAAATCACGCTAATTTTATACTGGGAACATTTGGTATGTCCCTTTACATAAAAAAAAGAAAAAAAAAAAGAAAAACGTGTACGTTTTGGATCTTGACACTGACGACCTCGACAAGGTCTAAAGCACACCGGAGGTCGTTTTCGTAGCGTTTGGCTGGTCCACGGACCCACGTGAAAACGCGCAGGCGAAGGTTGAACTCACTGTGCACATGGACGGTGTAGTGGACGGAGTCTCTGCCATAGACGTTGTGGGCGTGGCAGCTGTAGTTGGCCGAATCCGGCTGCTCGGCGCTCTCGATGCGCAGCGTGCCCGAAGGCAGCACCCGCACCCGGTCCGTCTCTTCTAGGGCGCCGCCACTGCACGGGCCGGAGGAAGGGTATGCAGGAGACACACCCTTATTCTCACAAAAGGTTATGGGTTACATTAAGTGAATTTAAACAGGGAAGGAGAAAACTGATATTTCGAATTCCCCCCCCTCCCCTTCCCCAGAGGAAACTTGCGCGTTTATTATTATTATTATTTATTTGAAATACTGTGGACCCGTCGGTCTACAGAGGAGGGGAAAAACACAATACCCAGAAAACAAGAAACTCATTCATGCACATACCGCGTGTATCGAGCGCCGGTAGGTTGTAGCTACCCACGCACGCTCAAGATATACATTTCCACATGCAAAACTCAACTAAACAATACATTCAGCTGTGCTTCAAAAATTTCAGGACTACAACAATGGACTTCTTCCAAAACCGACGCGCCCCACCGCGGCGAAATACCACGCAGTGCACTCTGAGAACTAGTTGGCCACTCAGTTTCGGTTTCGACTGAGCAGCTTCATCTCATGCTATCACGCCGCGACCGAACGCGCTGCTTGCGTTTTCGATTATCTTACTTTTTACGAACCTACAATACGCTCATTCTCGAGCCATACAAAACGAAGACCGGGGCACTTTCCTTGGTTCCCGAAACACCGGATATTGTGCGTGCGTATGCAAACGTAGTAAGTCGTGGCTTAGTCACCTCACCCCACGAGTGCATGTTTGAGCTCAATTTCAATAATCTTGTCTAGTACCAGTGAACTAGAACTGAAATTTGTTCATCTGGAGCCTTACACGTATTTTGTTTGCCAAACGTCCGCTTCTTGTTACTTCATTGGGCGAAAAGCAAGCCGCATCCTCACAGGGTATCAAAGTTGAGCCCAGCGTTTACGCATGAACTTTTAAGGAAACGCAATAAATTCGACCTCACCACTGCACAAAAGTTACTATGATGTCTTCCTTGTGTCATCATATATCTCCCACTCAAATTATATGCAGATAGAAGATTAACTTTTCGCAAACGCTGAGATCGGCTAGCTACGACGGAGGCCCTAACAAGCGTCCCCTACTCCTCGCTAAGCCTTTTTGGACGAGCTTTTACTGACGCCCAAGATCTGTGCCTGAACGGTGTGTCTGAAATTATCTCGGCATACTCAGGCAGGAAGAAAGCAAACACATAACAAATATTATGGCTATTAGCAACCGTCAAACGCGCTTTAAATTCGTTCGTTTGGCGCACCACATAGGGTTTAATGCCCGTCCGGCGCACTTCCGGCGAACGGTGCGACATTCTTCACACAAGTGCTCGACTTTTGCTTTCTTAAAATGGTCTGTATGTGCGAATTTGCCTATATGATTGGCAGGATAACTTTATGCGCATACGCGATGTTGAATATTAGTGGAATGCAAGCGGGTGGGGACTTCACTTCGTGCAGTGCTGCGGGTCAGTACAGATAAGAGATAAGAAGTGTGTTAAAATTGAGCTTTTCAATGGCGCCTCCGAGTTTTACCTCATGGATGAAGAAAGAATAAAACAATTAAAACAGGGACAACACAACCACATCTTTCAACTAGCAACAGACGAGTAAACTTTCAAACAGCGAGCAGCCGACTATACCCAGTAGGAGTAGGGGAGAGAAGGGGGAGAGAAGGAAAGAAAAGAAACGCAAAGTGCAAGTCAGGGTGGAAGGGTTATCTCGGATTTTAAAAATTCAACCTCAGTTTTCGTCAGCAGGAGGGAAGGGTTAGACACGTTGTTTTTTGCTGTGGTCATCGCGAATGATTCTATGATTTCCCTGCCGAATCTGCTGTCATGCCCCCCCCCCCCCCCCCACGATTTTTGTGCCATCAAAGAGGGGATGACAACGCAAACACGAACGGGCATGTATGACTATGGGATGATAAGAATCTGGAGAGGCCTTAGAAACTTCGTTGTGATGTTCGCGGAGTCTGTGATTGGTGCATCTGCCGGTCTGTCCTATGTATTGATGGCCGCAGCTCAAGGGGATGGAGTAAACTTTCTTCTCTTTGCATGGAATGAATTTCTTTTCGTGTTTAACAGTGCAGCCAATCGGAATCCGGTTGTTGTTCACTTGTTGACAGAGTTGTTTAAGACGCATGCACAATTCGGCCCACCGGATAAAATCCATTGTCTCAAAGTTCGACACGAATGTTGTCTTCTCGTGCCGCCATGCGTCTTAAACAACTCTGTCAACAAGTGAACAACAACCGGATTCCGATTGGCTGCACTGTTAAACACGAAAAGAAATTCATTCCATGCAAAGAGAAGAAAGTTTACTCCATCCCCTTGAGCTGCGGCCATCAATACATAGGACAGACCGGCAGATGCACCAATCACAGACTCCGCGAACATCACAACGAAGTTTCTAAGGCCTCTCCAAATTCTTATCATCCCATAGTCATACATGCCCGTTCGTGTTTGCGTTGTTATCCGCTCTTTGATGGCACAAAAATCCTGGGGGGCATGACAGCAGATTCGGCAGGGAAATCATAGAATCATTTGCGATGACCACAGCAAAAAACAACGTGTCTAACCCTTCCCTCCTGCTGACGAAAACTGAGGTTGAATTTTTAAAATCCGAGATAACCCTTCCACCCTGACTTGCACTTTGCGTTTCTTTTCTTTCCTTCTCTCCCCCTTCTCTCCCCTACTCCTACTGGGTATAGTCGGCTGCTCGCTGTTTGAAAGTTTACTCGTCTGTTGCTAGTTGAAAGATGTGGTTGTGTTATCCCTGTTTTAATTGTTTTATTCTTTCTTCATCCATGGCTTAAACCAACACGCTCTTCTCCCAAGCATACGAGTTTTACCTCGCATACTCAGGCATATTAAGAAAAACAGTAATCGCAAAAAGTAATATTTCGTCTATGGGCGCACAAAACAAACAAACTTCCTGTTCAACAACACTAATGTAAAGGCGCGAGCTCAATGTACGCATACTTATTGGTTGCTACAGCTTATAGATTCGTTCACAAGCAAGATCCCCGAGCTTCGCAGCGTCGAGACTCCCAGCACTGGCTCGTCCACATACCTCGATTGGAACGCTAACAGGAAGGCTCAAGTACAAAATTACAACAAGCATGTGTTAAGACAAGCTATACGTCTCAGGCTTGCGCTAAACCTTCGAGGTCTGGCCATTTAGGTTAGTCTAGAGATCACAAATGCCGCTCTCGGGACCAGAAAACATGTAATAACGGCCGTTAATAGTCCACGCTCTGACTATAATCTCTTGTCGACGTGTCGATCGAAACCGAAACCATGCCACCCTCCTCCCTGGCCAACTAGTTCCCAGAGTGCAACGCGCGCCGTGTTGCATGCAGGGCTTTATGGAAGTAGTCTATTGACAACTTGCTCTGGCAGAGTTTTCCACTCAATAATAGTTCGGGAAGAGCAAGAGTATTGAAAGTCATAATTTCTGGAATAGTAGGGTGAAATTTCTTTATTATTGCTCGTTCCTTTGGGGCGTCCTGTTAAAGGTAAAAGTTCAGGATTAATCTTTGTCAAGCCATTAGCCACAGCGTATAATTATTTTAACCTACATACTTTCCCTCTTTCCTCTAAACAGTAAAGCCGGAACTCATTTCTAATTGCCGTAACTGACTCGTTGCGCCTGTACTGAAAAAAAAGAAAAAAAAAAAAACATTGATGTGCCAGATTTTCTATTTGTTCAATTTGCGCAACGTGCTGCTTCCTGTATGCGTCACATACGCACCCCCCCCCCCCCCCTCCTTTTAGCGACGCCACTGTGGGGTACATCAGTGAGTGCTACTTGAGGATCATAAAGGCCGGTTCACACATGCGGCGGAGCGCTAAGTTAGCGCTACGTGAGCGCTCCAATGAGCGCTCATGTGGCGCTTCCTAGCGCGTGATGTAGCGCTCTGTTAGCGCTTCAGAAGTGCTCTGTTAGCGCTCTGTTAGCGCTACAGAAGCGCTTTGTTAGCGCTCTGTTAGCGCTACAGAAGCGCTCTGTTAGCGCTCTCATGCACGCTCCTTGTGCCGTACTTGATGCTGCGGAACAGCGCGTGCACGGCGATTCCTTTGTTGTTGTTTTTCCTTTGGCATTGAACGAATAGGAAGTAAAACAGCCGCTCTCCAAGCAAAGGGTAGGGCAGGCGACCCAGAGTCATGGACTTTGAGCGACTAATTGATTGGGTACGACCTCATCGCTTTCTATTCGATATGCGTGATCCTGGTTTCAAAGACACGCAGCTAAAAATAACCGCTTTCGAAAGAGCTCTGTGTCTCGGTCCCTCGGCCTAGGAACAAGGTTCACTAGGTACCTGTCGGTATCTCGGTGGCGAAATATGTCGCGCACCTAGAAGGCTCTTTCCGGGCGTTAAGCTGTCCACACACATATGCACTAATCGCGTATGTAAGAGCATTGGTCGCATTTCTATTTCAGCAACCCACATGTCCGCCATGGTGCTGCTGATTCACACCCAAGCACAGGAACCGGAACCGCAGTGCACGCGCTAATCCGCAGCACCGCGGTACAAGAAGCGCTACTGAAGCGCTAACACGGCGCTACTGAAGCGCTAACAAGGCGCTACTGGAGCGCTAACAGGGCGCTACTGGAGCGCTAACAAGGCGCTACTGGAGCGCCAACAAAGCGCTACAGAAGCGCTAATCGCGCGCTGTGTTAGAACTAAGTCACGCTCCAGGAAGCGCCACATGAGCGCTCCTTGGAGCGCTCACGTAGCGCTAACTTAGCGCTCCGCTGTATGTGTGAACAGGCCTTAATTGTATCGTAAAAACACCATTTTTGTGATTGAAACAGCTATATACTAAAAAAAGAAATAACTTCGGGTTCACTTTCTACGTATCTTTCAAGAAATAGTGTTAACGTACTGCGTCTAAAAATAAAAATTAAAAAAAAATAACTTCTCCGCAAAATGCTTTTTTTTGGGGGGGGGGGGGGGGTGTTGAAGGGGGGACCTGCTTGGTTTGACTATAAGACACATTTACTGAGTCCCGTGCATCTGCTGTTCCCTTCCCCTGCCCAAACATCAAGCGAGTTGCAAATCTCATCGCATCTTTTCCTCACCCTCTATTCTCAAGTTAGTCCCCCCTCCCTCGTCCTTCTCGACGCGGCGTCTTCGGCGCTCTCCCCATATATCCCCCGCTATATGTCCCGACTCCCGAGACCGTTGCCGTAGCGCCGAACTCCAGCAAGTTTGGTCGAGATCTCCCGTTTAGGGACGAAATAAACGAGCGGCTCTTTGCCGCGCTTGAGGGAAGCAGTGGAGAGTGGCACGGGAGACCCCCATTCGAAAGGTGCATCCTCCCGCTGCGCTACGTGAACGCGGCAGGACAGGCTCCTTTTGTGAGGCGGACAATGGGTGCCGTTCCTCCGGCTGGTTCGCTCGGAATGGAAGGGCGATCATTGGAGCAACGGCCGGCCGTCTCTCTTTACGTCGGAGGAGCACGACGTCGCGGGAAGAGACGAGGACTTCCGAAATGGGGAACAAAGGGAGCGAATAAGGGAGAAACGTCCCTCCACCGTAATGACAGAAGGGGGCGGTCAGACGTTGAGCGAGACGGAGGAGGAATGCGGTAAACGGTCAAATAATATAGCTACGCCGGCGACTAAAGAGAGAAAGAGGTAAGTAAAGGAAAAAAAGGGGCCCGGGGGGGGGGGGGGGGGGGTTCGGAAAATCGTTGAGAAGAGCGGTGCAGTGGTTAGTGGTGGAGCGGCGCGGATTCGGAGGAAGATATGGAGGAAAAGTGTGGAGGGAGCAAACGGCGGGCAGTTGAGTAGATCGATGTGAAGGTACGTCGAGAGAGCGGTTAACAAAGTAACGAAACTCTGTTTGCTATATGAATAGATGGATACTTTGAGAGGACCGGATGTGGAGAGGGTAGACACTTGGATGCGTGGCCGCGAAGGTGGATAAAGTGTGGTTAAGAGAGCAGGTAGGGCGTTGGAAAGAGTGGTTGAAAAGTTAGCAGAGAAAGGTGAAAGAAATGATGGCAGGTGATTCTCCAGGCGATCCATGAAGGCAAAAGTACAGAGTGAGAGAAAGAAAGAGGTCGAAAGGGAGATAGAGAAACAAGAGCACGAGGGAATAATGAACGACAGATGTAAGCTGCGGAGGAAAGCAGACAAAACATCCCTTCGGCGAGACAAAGCGGACGATTTCCCGCTTCCTCCGGTCGGTGAACCGCGTAGAAGAGAGTGTTCCGATTGCTCCAAATATCTCTCCCGAGAGAGGTGCTAATAGGGACGATCTACGGGGGGTGCACATTCGGCCAAGCTTTATTGCTCGTGCCCTCTTGTGGTTAGGTATTCTTTCGCAACAATGAAGCGGACGGACTCGCCTCTAAATAATGGGGAGTTTTAGCAAACCGTTACCGTGTTCCGCGTACCGCACTACTGGAGCCTTTGAGGCATGCCTTTAATCGCGCGCCCCGCGGTGACGGTATCACTTCGGGCGCTCGCTATGCTTTAAAGGCTCCAGTAGTGCGGTACGCGAAACACGGTAACGGTTTGCTAAAACTCCCTACTACTGCTTCACCGGAAAACGGCAGCTCGTGCGCATACAGTGCCGAGAGTAATTTTAATACGGATTCGCCAAAATGATGCAACCGAATGAAGTACTATAGGGCATGGCGACAGAAGGTGGCCTACATTTAATGTACCATACAAACATTACAAAAGAAAAAAAAAACAACTAATATATTTTGCATAAAGGTCCGGCGCGCTTTATGTTTTTGTTTTACACTTTTTTATGGTCGAACATTTTTTCTATATTGACTTAGTCTGCCTCACATTTGTGAGTTTCACCACAAATTTGTTTCCGAATATGTTTCGAGCGATTATAATGGCAGAAGTAGCTTTAAAATACGCTCGATGCGCTCCTAAACATATATTAGTCGTAGATTGTGACAGCTTAAGTAACACGGGGCGGGGCCTGTTAATAACACGGCTTTTGCTTCTTGATGTGTTCTTTGGCGTTCTTATGGGCTCATGCTTCAATTTGATTGGCTGCGAAGGAATGAGAAAATGCTCGTGACTCGACGCGCACTGCCTTTTTTACGTTGTTAGAGACTGTCTCACTTTGATGGTAGGAATGGACTCGATGATAATAGGGAATTCAGCAGTGCGCGACTCCACGGTAGTGCTACGGGGACGGTCGCATTCCTCGCGGTAGCTCTCCTGGTGCGCCTGAGGACGTGCTATAAAATCGCAGGGCGAACTTCCGGAAGCTATACTGCTCCAGACGGTAGCTCTATGCTAAAATTGATCATTCGTTTGCGACTCTTCGCCAGTGTATTTTAACGATGCACTCCTAAACCCAGATTGCTGTAAAGGCTGCAACTGGCAGTCTATTTGAAGTATTATTTTATAACTCTTGGCTATGCCGGCGAGCAAAGCACGCATAGCTCTCTCTCTCTCTCTATATATATATAAAAGAAGGAAGGGAGGCGTGGTTTAAAAGGGCGGTGCAACAATATTTGTACTCTTGCACAAATATTGCTTAGAATGAATCCACGACGTTTATAATGTACGAAACAAGCGTTCCTTTTTTTCTTGACGCAACGGTGATCTAAAGCCGATTACCAACGTCAGTCAAGCCACGTGCTGGTTTTAGCAAAACTCGATCAGGACACCCTCTGTGTTCCAGACATTGTTTGCTAGGTTACTGTCATTGCAGCGATTTGACACGAGCCACTACCCGAATGTTTGTCGAGCAATTGATTATCACGAGGCCAAATCAAGTGCTCTCGCAAAGCTTGGGTCCAGTCTATGATCCGCATTTAAATATCGTCACTGAAGTACTGTGCCAAAACTGTGACCTCCAAACTGCGCCATCAAGTTTTGCGAAGTAGAGGCCGAACAAGAAAAAGTTGGCTTTTATTCTTGAAATCACACCGCAACATAAAGTTTTCTTGGTCGTTGGCGTTGCGTGCGAGTATATACTTGTGTCCCGCTAGCGCTGGTGAAAAAGATCCCAACTGAATATCGTTGCACCGCCCCTTGAACCTGCTATTGTAGATAGTCCCCTACTTGTCTTAGAAATAAAAGTTTTTAACTAATTCTTTTTTATTTAAGAGTTTGAAGGAGCAGTATTGGGGGTAAGAATGTTTCTCACTTTACACGATCTTAGTGGCACTACGTAAACCCAAGTATACTCGCACGTAACGCCACTGACCAAGAAGCCTCTTTGTCGTCGCGTAATTCCAAGTACAAAAAATTAATTGTTTTCTTTTCCAGTTTTTTCACAAAACTTGATGACGAAGTTGTGGGGATTGCGTTGCTTGCGTTGTCAACAATGCGATCCCCAGGATTTTGCCATCAAGCTTTGTGATCCCCGCGGTGACGATATTTCAATGCGGCTCATAAAGTGGACACTATTAGTGGATACGAGCAGTGTGAGACAATTCGATTAGGGCCCGTGACAATCAGGCATTCGAAATGCATTCAGGAAGGGACTCGTACTCAGTCGCTGCAATGACGGAAATAGCCGAATCTTTGAGAAACTTGGCGCACGTCCTGTGCCATAGCCTGTGCTTTGCCAGTCGCGATGCGTAGCTATTATAAAGGTTTGTGCCCATATCTGCTCCAGATTACGTGGCTGTTATTCTAGCTGTGAGTTGAGGGGTTGCACGCCGTTCGTTTTTCTCGGAGTTTTTCTGCAACTGCCATCTCGTAAAAAAAAGAAAAAAAAAGAAAAGATGTAACGCTTTATTTACAAATTAGGAATCTCGAGGAATATCTCTAAGCGGTATTTATTGAAAGTACACTATTTGTTGAATCGCCCCTTTAACTTCCGAGCACTGGCAAACTATATTTGGAGTAGTTGATTTTAAAACGTGTTCCTGTTGCTTTTATAAAGCGCGCGAGGTAGATATATTTAACAAAATTGTAATAATCGTATTGTGTGTGTGTTTATAAAGCCGGAAGTCAGCCTCAATGGGCATCTGGTGTCTCAGCTGTAGATAAGAAATTTGGCGAGTGCAGTACAGCCGCCAGCCTGGGGTCTTTAACGTGCACCGTGGAGTAGTGATACACGACCGCACGCCGGTAAGATGATTATCCAGACCGAAACGGGCAAGGTTAGGGTTAAGTGTACTGCATTCCCAATTTAACGTGCGTGGCCTGCTTTGTCCTCTTCTTGCGCAGTGGTTGCGATGATGCCAGTAGTGGCTAGACCTCAAGGCATGTAGCATTTAGGTCTACCCACTATCATTTCAGTCAAAGCCAACCTGAGCTCGGCGTCGCTCTGCTGTCACCACAACTCCTGCGCAAAATGCAGACGACTTGCTCTCCGCATACCTCTCATACTATTTGCACGGTGCCCGAAGTGTGAGTTTTTTTGGTAACGTTTCGTACATACAACTTTGGACAAGCTGCCAGGAATAGCGATGGAGGTGAACTGGCGTATGTTGATCACAACGCAAGTTTCTGAAGGTCTAAAAAAAGTACCGAAGACATGTTTTTCATGCTTTAGTTCTATATATAACCCTAGGGACACTACATCTTGTTCGAATCATTGAAAGTGGTTTTTCCAGGTTTCATTTTTCGTTTTTCTGGTGTTGCTATTGTGTCTCCCGGTTGCAATAAAGTAAACGTCCGAAGTTACGGCGTGCACGACGATGACAAACGAGGATGAGCGGGAGCGTCGCAGCACTCACCCGGTCCTCCACTCCCGGATCGGCATGGGCTGTCCAACCGTTCTGCAGGGAAGCTCCAGGTCCTGCTTCAGGGCTACACTCACGTCTCGGTTGAACGAAGCGATCCTCGCAGGGGCTGTTGGGACACCGGAGACATATGGAATACCACGACACGCTTTGGCGGAACATGAGCCGCGCGATCTCCCACTAATGTTACGAGCAAGGAGCGTGGGTAACATAGGTCAACTTAACTCTGCCGACACTCGTCGTCACAAAGAGCTTAGCAAGCGTACAACGAGACCTATTATGTTCATACTTCGTGATTCATTCTTGGCCGTGCTTATCAATTAATGCCCATTGGAACGGAGCGATAATGAGGTCCTCGGGACGTTATCCCGAAAAAGTAATACCGTTACTCCTTTCTAGCTCACAAAGTAACTAAATACGTACCTCGTTACCGATTCTCAAAAGGAACGCATTACTTTACTTCAAAAGCAGCGAGTTACTTTTCTCGTTACTTTGATGAACAAATACACAACTGCTTTTGTTTTATGGTTTATTGTTTTCTTTTCAGTGGTCGTTGCACTTAAGCAGCAGCTGCCTTTCAAAGCTTTCATCGTTTATGTTTCCCCGCTTCATTGAGAATACATCTCCGTCGACGCTGAAGAGTCAAACTACTGACGCGCTCGAAGGAACGGCAGTGTTGCGCTTCAGAAAGAGCTGGTGAATCTGGGATTCTCCTCTTTTTCTCTCTTGTTCTCTCTGCTTCTAAAGAGCCAAGTTCAAACTGGGATTTGTACCTACCCGTTTTGGCAACCTCCGGGTTTACATTCGGTCCGTACACGCCTTTAGAAAGGTTCAACGGACGTATGTATACCTTATTGTGTTTGTTGGGTGAAGGACATTCCAGCTGAAGAGTTCGACTGACGTGTTCAGTGATAAATGTTGCTGTACTGTCATAACGTTTAGTTGTTTTCCGAGTTGCCCATCTGCCTTCGTCGCAATAGACGCATACTCAGGTTAGAAACGAGGCTGTTTAAACGGTGTTGTACACTTTATTCCTCAAAAGTAACGTAATATCATTACTCGTTACTTGACCCTAGAAGTAACTAAGTATGTTACTCGTTCCTTAAAAAAAAGTGAATAAATACTTTACCCGTCACCGAGAAAAGTAACTAGGTACAAGCAACTCGCTACCAGCAATGCGTTACGTACATGTCAGCTCGGGACAATCGCGCTCTGCTAAGCTGTCAGTCACTATATGCAGGGTGTGCTTATTATTATTAAATAGGTGCATCCGAAGCATCATGCTCATTGGTGCGAGGTGTGATCAATAAGTTTCGCCTCCTAGGCTGCAACTTTTTTATTCAGTGATAAAAATGAAAGATGTTACCTACCCCGAAATGAAAATTTGAAATCTCCTCCTTTTCCAAGAACACACAACTTTTCAATAGGGTCCTTACCGGCGGCGATGCACTTCCCCTACCGGCGAACTACTCTCCGCATTGCCGTCGTATAGATGATTGAAGGGGGCTGTTTACGAGATCGACCATGCAACGCGGCGCGCTGCAGTTCCAAGATGTTTTGCCTCATTTAGCTTACAGCCCGAACCTCGCGCCATCAGACCTTTCACTGCTTCCCCATATAAAAGGAACATATGAAGGGTACACGGTTTGCGTCTGACGACCAGGTTGCCGATGCACTGCGCCGTTGGTGTCGTCGTCAACAGCCGCCCTCAATCATCTCTACGACGGCATGCGGAGAGTAGCGCACCGGTCGCGGAGGTGCATCGACTTCCGGGAGAGGGGGGGGGGGAGATATTTTTTAAAAGTTATGGGCTCCTGGGAAAGAGGAGATTCCATACTTTCATTCGGACATAACATCTTTATTTTCAATCACCGAATTAAAAAGTTACAGCCGAGAAGGTAAAACGTATTGATTCCCCCTCGCGTAGTGATCTTACATAGAAAAAATAGAGTTATTTTTTTTCTTCTGATAATGTTTCAACGCTGGCTTTGGTGCTTGCAAGATTTCTTACAATTACTAACATAATAAGAAACAGAGCGCGTGGCGAGTTCAGTGCGTCTTTTTGACGCTCCAAAGTCAATGGGATTTATACATTGGCCGATTAAAATGACGAAGGGACCACGAAGCGATTTTTAAGCGTGAATGTTAAAGCCACGTCCGGCCTTATTTCAGGCTGTGAGTGACAACAGATCAAAAGGCCTCTTAAGAAACGAGGTGGATTTTTCTTTTCTGTCTCGTTGTTTAAGGGCCTGTTCACACATATTCACAGGCTTACGTTATATCAAAGATTTATGAGCGCTTCGACGCATGTGACACTGGCTTTGTTTCGCTTATACTCACACAGTGCAGCGCTAACTTCGTCTTTGCATTATTTCATCGCTATGATGCCCGCGTGAACCGGCGTATAAGGTAGCCATGATTTCGTCAATGACGGCCCAGCAGAGACTTCTCAGACGCGGGTGCACTCACGGTGAGCGCTGAAACCTGTCGTCTCAGGAGCGACGCTGTTCAGGTCTCCGACGTAGGGGATGGCTTGGCCGCGTGCACTCACCACGGATCTCGGGACTCTGCGTGACGATACGGGTGGCCGGTCCTTCCCCGGCCGCCGTGGACGCGGTCACCCAGAACTCGTAGCGCTGACCCGTGCGCAGCCCCCGGGTCTCGTGCCAGAACTGGGACGAGGGCACGGCCACGTGTCGCACGGGGCCCACGTCCGCCGCCGGCGGAGCCGCAGATCCCGGGCCTATCGCCGCCGCCGCCTACATGCACGAGCAATCCCCATGAGTGGGATGAAGATATAAAAAAAAAATCTGAAGATATTTTTTTATTAAGTTACGCGCAAAGAATTTTGAGGGTGTGGAGGAGACGATAGCGCGCGAGGACGCTAGAATGCCGAGCCATAGCTTCCTCTGTACTCACAAAACCTGGCAGTTCGACGACGGAGCCATAGAGTGCCCGGTGGCAGATTTGGAGCGCCAGGATCTGGTAGCACAGAGCACTTCTTGGGGAGCCTGGACGCCAGCGCACAGCTTTTGCAGTGGCGAGAACCCGAAACATGGTTTTCAAACACGACGAGAAAAGAAGCGGTAGCGCGAAGAACGCGAGAAGCATGAGCGGACATCTCATCGCTCGGGAGAAGTGTGTTTCGGCGTCTCGCCGCAGCGGGGCGCCCGTCACGTGGCTCTCCTCTCATCCGTTGTCTGCCGCTCTATCTTCTCGATTTCGGCGGCTGCTTCTCGTGGCGATCTGCCAGGCTTTGTCAGTATAGAGGAGACTACGGCCGAGTTCTGTTTCGAACCCGTTCGAATGTCAAATGCAAGCGTTCAGCGTTCCCCGTTCGCATTCGGACGCGTTCCAACAGTCAGGAGAGACAAAAACAGCTGTCTTCACGTCTACCCACCAACCATTCCAGCCTATGTTCTCAAATTTACTCGATCTTACTCCAGGGTAAGGATTTTGTACCTTGGCGTTCGAAAACCTACCCGCGTCCAGCGTTTTGTCTATCTGTGTTGTTACGTGATACGACCTGACGGGGTAGCTCGGATCCATTTGGGAGAGATTTGGAACAGAGCCCCAGTCAGAACCCCACGTTCTGACGACCCCGCGCGCTCTTGTCTCCTCCTCTTCCTCAGTTTGTTTCTCGGCGCATGGGCCTGACAATGTACAAAAAAAAAAAAAGAAAAAAAACGACACGAAAACGCGACATGGAATTGACGTCATCCGGTAAAATTGGCGGGCGATGTTTCTTCCGCCAAATTTAATAGACGGTGGTCACGTGTCGTTCGTTATGTAGCCGCCACGTAACATGACACACCCATAAACCGTAAAGTACTCTGCGTACAAGTATTATGTCAGGAATGACCAAATCAGACTCTAAGATGTTTCACAAATATATATATATATATATACATAAATACAGGCGATATGCGCGTCGCTAACGCGGGAATCGGCGATTATCGGTAGAAAATGTTAGCCGACCGACAACGGAGTGAATGTAAAAACAGAAATAAATAAAGGCTTACTCGCAAGTTTTCTTAACAGTAAAGAAATAATAGTAATTTAATACTTTTTCGAGTAACTTGCTATTGCAATGCATTTATTTTAACTGAAGTAGTTATAATTTTCATTAGAATTACAATCTTGACTCAGTGTCCAACTTTCAGTTAGATACTGAACTTTATTTTATACAGTGACTGAAAAAAGAAGTACTGTAAGCCGCAGGCCGTTTCATATATTTGACCCTTAGCCAGTGCGCGTGGCACTGGCTGTCAATGATTTTTATTCAAAATACTTCGAGTTGTAGTGATAAAAATAAAACAACAACCACGCTTTAACGATATTACTAATATAAAATATAATATAACAACTTTAAGATTATTCAGAACCTCGCACCCTAAACTATAATTTATAAGCTTAACGAAACAAAGAAACAACACGTTATTAATGTATAACGCTGCACGGTGAATCCTCAATTAATGGGAAAAAAGCGAACAAGTACATACCTTCATTTCTGTCACAGTAACGTTACTACATCATTGTAGCAAAAGTTGTCGCGAAAAATTATATTTCAGAAATAATTTAGAATGGCACTATTACGCAGTGTCAGATTTAAGTGTAATTACCTATGTTTGAAGCTAAGTAATTGTAATTGTAATTCAATTACACTGCGCAAGTATTTCACGGATGTATTTTTGGCGAATGGCAAGGTTTGTAATTTGTCGAGACCTAAATGAACGGTCGGTGTTGTGACACCAAGCACGGAGTGAGCATATCTCGAAATTCCAGCAAAGTTCGGCATTTTGGGACTGACAAATATCTATAACGGATCCCTTTTTGCTCAAGCACTAAATATAAGATATATCTAATTTTTCTTTTCGGTTTCTACTGTCCTCATAGGTTGATGTCTGGTGGCACTTTGATACCCAGAGTGATCTTAACGGGCAATCGGTGACCTCAGTTAATAGCTAACTACGAGGAAGTGTTCTGCCGCCCTTCCAGCTTCTGCGCGCTTTTTTTATTATGCGGAAAGCAAGTCGTCCGCTTCTTGCGCAGGGGTCACAGTGACGTCAGAAGGACGCCGAGTTTTGATTGGCTTTGATTGAGAGGATAGTGGGCAGACCTCAATGCTAGATGCCTTGAGGTCTACCCACTATTTTTTTTTAATCAGCCAATAAGAGCTCGGTGTTCTGACATCATCGAAACCTCCGGTGCAAGAAGCAGACGAACTTACGCTCTGCATTGATGGCTATCTTGCGAGCATTGCGACTTTTACTTGTAACAAAACCGGTATTTGAGAGGTGACTGAGGTGACGCATTAGTAAAATGATTTTAATCTAGAGCATCAATCGCTTGCGCTGCATTATCCTCCCGTGTATTAATGTTTGTGGACATCGGCGTTTGTGTTTTTTTTTTTATCACCGATATTAACCACGCGCTCACTGATGCATACTAAATGAGATAACGCGCACTTGAAATCCGACGCCGGCAAACCAGCTGGAGTTGCGTCTTTGTGTTGCAGGTTGGAACGAAACGCCAACTTTTTAATATAGCGAACTTTCCAGATTGCAGGCACTGATGGCCCGTGTTCAATTGGTGCTTTGATTTTGCGAGCACGAGCTCCCGCTAGCAATGCACCCTGAGTAAAAACACTAAACTAAAACCATTATACAACAAACTACTTCAGGCGTGGTGCCGTAAGATTTCGCCTTATAGCTGCCTCTCCCAGCGACTAGTGACAGCCGCTAATAAGGGCTCAAGTGCCCACTATGCATAATTCCTAGAAATGATGCAGCCAAAAAGTTCCAATTACCGTCCTTTTTTTTTATTCTCTTTTTTTTTACGTAGGTTTGCCTAACATATATGTTATTAGTTATACTTAGAAATAATGGTTTGAATGTTGTTTTTCAGCTGGCCAAGCTAGTTATATATATATATATATATATATATATATATATATATATATATATATATATATTGTAAGGCGCCGCAAGTCAAAAGGCTCAAATGACGTTAATTTATTCGCTCATGGATTCTCTGAAATATGGCACCATAACGTGAAAACCAAATTTGCTCGACGGTCGCTCTTGACCAACGCCTTCTCCCTCGTGAGACCGAGCCGCGGTGCGGCTGGGGCTAATTTAATTTAGACGCCCCGTTGACACGAGACATCGGTTGGCATTTCGGCGCCGATAGATCGTGAGCGATGCAAACGTTAACCCGTGACTCGACTCGAGAGGGGGTAACATTCTGTGCCGAAAACAAACAAAAACACACACAGAAAAAAGAGCCTTTCGATGTGTAGACCCGACGTCGAGCGATAAATAAAGCCTCTTAACGCGTAAAATATGAAAGAGATCGAACGCGTTAAATAAATAAGCAGATACACCCCCTACCGGTTTCAACCTCAGCAAGGATTCAGCGACGATGTGCTTCTCGTTTTTGTTTTGTTTCCTCTCCTTCCTCAGTTTCGACTATTAAAAAGCCAAATAAAAAAAAAAAGGAAGTGTGAAAAGAGATATATACGTCCGAAACAGACCGGCAAATTTCTATCGAGGGCTCGGCAGCAAGGAACGCTACATACGGGCACTCCGAGAGAAGTGCAGTGCACGGCGCACGCTACACACAACGTCGGGAGATTTACGAAAGCGCATTGAGGCCCATAACTCACGGCTGCAGGGAAAAGCGGCTTTGAGAAGAGCAACGTGTCTGCCTGATCCACTTTTCCGAGCTGTTCCGCCGCATCAGTCGCTGCAGATGTTGTTCGGAGCGGCACATGAGCTCCGGCGCAGTTACATCTCGGAGGCTGGCCCCCTTGTTCTTTATCAATGGCGACACGCTCATACGATCTGCGCAGTCGTCGTCAAATCCCATTGAGACCAACTTTCCAGCGGCGTGACGCCTTTCTTTATATATATGTTTTTTCGTGTATTTTGCGCCGGAAAGGAGAGGGGGGGGGGGGGGGGGCGACTAACGGTTTACGTGTTTCTCCCGAAAAAGAACCTCGAGGGAACCGCCTATTTATTCGTTTTTTATTTTGTCTTTTTTTTTTTTTTTTTGCCGGCAGCTTTTATAGGAGCATAGTGACGGGCCCCGTGTTGGGGCTTATTTGTTGCGTCTGTTTGTCCTTCTCTTATTTTTCTATGTCGGTTCAATTGCCAAGAGCCCTCCTTCTTGCGGCGCTCTTTTTCTTCTTATTGCTGTCGGGAGGAAATCCGGTGAAAAGCCGTATCGATTCATTCGGCTGTGCGTCCCAACTGGGTTGTATGTGAGTCTGTGTCGCTCAAGGCCCCGCTTTCAAGAAACTAGACGGCTTCGGGTTTCCATGATGTACTTTTCTTTCTCTGTCTCTTTCTTAGTCCGCTTCTTGCGAGAGGGGTCTGCAAAAGTCTATGTCCAGCAGATCAGTGGTACTCTTCTTCCGTTTAGCAGCAGCTCAGAGCTCGAGCAAAGTTTTGGATTTCCTCCGCTAAGCCTTAAAGTCGGCCGCGCACTCGAGAGGCTTTTTTGAAGGCCTCAAGTACCGCGCGCGCAAAAAGAAATAAATAAAAAATAGAGCCAAAAAACGTGAATTGCATGGGCAAACGTGAACCTTCTCAGACCGAGCGCTCAGAAACAGCTCGTTTTCTTTTGGCTTCTTAGCTGCGCTTATCAATGAACAGATGGAGCGGGCGCCAGCAGGGATTACGACTACGGTGACAACCTGCTGAAATGGAAACCGTTCGTGTTTTGAGCTGAGCAGACTATGCAGACGTAGATCTAGCGTAGTGCACCCTGCACTACGATCAATAGCTCACTTTCTCAACCCTCTGGCTCATTGTTATGTGTCGGGAACAATTCTGTCCATAAAATAAAATGGGTTTCACGACTGTCATAATAAACACGCTGCGTTTGCGTCTATATTTTTAAAATATATCACACGGTAGTAATAGTGAACTATCCCCACGCTAGTGATTAAAATTCAAACTAAGCTTTACTGCTTTCTCTTTTTGAGTACGATGTCACTCGCCCTTCTTAATGAATAAGCTGATAAAAGAAACAACAATGACTGGCGCTTAAAGAGCATTAGGGGGCAGTATGTTGTACCCCCAGAGACTGAGTGCGGGCACGTGAATTTCAAAATGGGCGTCTTATAGAAGGTTATGCCTCTCTATGGATACTGTCCACGAGTGGCCGTGATTCTCAAAGATTTGGCGAGTACCACGAAAATTCAAAGAGAATACGAGCTCTACTCTCGTGAATTCTCTAGAATCTAGGTAATTCACGAGAGTAGAGCTCGTATTCTCTTTGAATTTTTGTGGTGTTCGCCAAATCTTTGTTAATCCCGTTAACATCACGAGCTTGTGGCAGAATCTCTTTTACGTCGTACTTCAAGATGTCTTATTATGAAGTCTGCAGTATTAAGGAGTTGAGGCTCAGTGTCGCTCTTCTCTTGTGCCTTCTTGCGCCTTTCGTTGCCCGTGGCCAGTCCTTTATCCTAGCCGCGTGCCAACCGCGCCACGACGGCAGTGTTCGGCAAAAGCCTCCGTACCAAGGGCCAGGCGCGCGGTTCGATGTAACGAAAGTCCCGGGTCGTCAAGTCCGATACAAACACACAAGGTGCCTATATACTCTTATATGAGATATTCAAGAGGATGCTTTGATCGTTCGAAATACTAGTCAATATTTCTAAGTACCCAGTTGGAAATAATCAAATTTGACTTGACGAAGTCTAAGTGCGCCTTCTATATTCTTTTAATGCTTACGCGTTACCTGCTATGTGCTGTGCATATTTTATGTCGCCTTGTCCTGCGTTCAACGTTTTTTAGTGAAACTCGAGCTTGACACTTATTGCATAATATTCAGTTCATAAACAGATTCTGTGTTAGAAAGCGACAATTGCGTTTCCATGCTGTGTCGCGATTTCTACCGTTGCTTTTCATGTTCTGATAATTTTGATCTTTCAACCCCTAAAAGATTAACCTTGTACGCTTCCCTTAGCGCTTGCAATAGCACAAGAGAATCGACCTATCTTCGCAATGGGACTTCAGTGAAGATCTATCAAAGAGCGACCTTGAAACGCGATGCCGAAAGTGCAGAAAGGTGTCTCTGAGATCGTTTTCTCAATGTTAGTACGCTTTCCGCAGTCATTGCAACTTAAGATGCGTACGTTTACTTGTATCTTGCGTGTCTTTTTTTCATATGGAATAGGCGAGCTCGCGTTTGCCAGACTGTGATTACGCAGGTGTGATATTGAGATTTCTGTTAACGGAAACTATGACTAGGCACTGGGGTATCACACATTATATGTAAAATGCATTATTATTTTCCACGTGCTTGATAAAAATATACGAGCCAGTTTTCATCGCGAGACATGAATGAATTCTGAGCACTGCTTGCCCTTACCTGTTTCCTATAGCCGTGGGACCTGGAGTAGACGGTGTACCTGAGAAGGACACCCCGGGACCTCACGGGGGGCTTCCAGCTCACCAAAATAGCGTCGGGTGCCAAGATCAGAGCCTTGATGTCCTCGGGGGCCTGGGGCACTGAAAGGTTTCCCACACTCATGCGCTGTAGCTGACCAATTATTGGAGAAAACATTTATCCTTCAAAAGCATGTGAATTCACCGACGTCAACAGCCAGACACCCTTTCATCCTAAATAACATTTAACAAAAAAACTATGTATCGAATATCAATACGAAACCGCGCTGTTCAAAAGCTGCTGCAATCGTATATATATATATATATATATATATATATATATATATATATATATATATATATATATATCTATAAAAAAGAAACGGGCGCCATTTTTATTTTGGGGAGGACTGTGAAACTTTTTATATAACATGGGCAAAACATCAGTCACTATTAGTTCTGTACCGCCGTTCATAAAGTCTCCGATTTCAAAACCCGGTTATACACAAGAGAATTCTTGACGAATTAATGCTCCCGAAAATACTAAATGCATCTACAGGCTGCAGTTGCTTGTCACACGAGTTATCCAGATCACGCCTTTGCTCAGTCGCTCACTTGACAGAGATATGCGGATGTGTGATTTGAACTCAACACTCTAAGAAATGCCTGCACGTCTGCTTACCCGCAACACACTCGAAGAGCCAATCTCTGCGATCTAAGAAATCAGCTCAGCGAATGATGAGGTGGAACATCCGTTTAGATCTAAAAACGAAGTCTGCGCTGTGGCATTACACAATACAAAGCATTATGCTTGCATTGCGTAATGACACAGGCAGACTTAATTTTGAGGCCTAAACAGATGTTCCGCCTCATCATTCGCTGAGCTGATTTCGTAGATACCACAGAATGTCTCTTCGAGTGTTTTGCGGGTAAGTAGATGCGCAGGCATTTCTTCGAGTGAATTAACAATAACTCGGTTGAAACTTTATGATAAGCGAAATTACCATGAGACCTTTCGGTTAAGGAAATATGCGATGGAGATTGGAAGCCAACTGAGCACTCTTAAGGCCGATTCTCAGACACAGCGCAACGCTATCTTTACGCTGAATCAACACTTTTGAAACTGCGTTAACTTTGCATAGTCTTGAACATAATTACCAGCGACGCAGTGCTGCATCAGTTCAATGCACTGGTATAGTGAAAACTCAGTCCTGCCTCAGAGCTAAGATCAGAGCTATGCTATGTGCCAGGTCCTTAATTTGGCTTCACTTGGGTTCCAAGTAAATGAGCGTCCCACATAATATTTCCGAAACGAGGGAAATGCTTATCTATGTGGATCGGGACTTATATGAAAAATATGTCGGTTTATTTGTGAATTGTTTACTCGGGTATTATCTGGATCCACCCCTTGTTCAACTTATTCCGGAGAAGCGGAACATTTTTGCAGGATGTTCCGGTTGGTACTGGAGCAGATGTAGAACAAGATTTAATATCCCTGTTTTACGGGCAACTGAAAGGCCTTCAGAACGAACTACTTTAACGAATTGGCGAATCAGCTCTCGATCTCAACTCTGCGTGCGCCCCTGGGCATGCGCTGGTTTGCTGATCCTTTAAGAACCTGTTACATTAAGGAAACAGGACGGCGACATCAACATAACATGTTGATCAACAGTCGTGCAACATGTTGGCCTTTGGTTCTGTTGCCCAAGGTGTTCCCATTGCGGGAACATCAGCACAACATGGACGACAGCGACATTGTTGCCTCGGTGTGAGAGCTCACGGCTACAAAAACAGCAGAAACTTGTTAAAGTAGTGAGTGCGCAGGCGAGCTGGTGGATGTTAACCATTTTGTTCTTAGCCCGAGACTGAGACAGAAAAAGAGGAAAGTTTTAAAGTAGAAAAATGAGCAGTCCTCGACTGTTCATTTTTCTTCTACTTTGAAACTTTTCTTTTCTCCTGCCTCATTATTTTCGGGCTAAGAACAAAATGGAGAAACTTGTTACAACGCGCGTTGCTTGGTTCGGTAGATGATCGAATTTTGTGCTGACAACACGACAACACAAACTGCTTGGACGAGCGTGAAGCCCTCCATCAGTAATGTATTTCCTTAAAAAAAAGTTACCAAAATAAGGGCTGGTAAATGCTATTTAACAATATCCAAGCCTTGTGTGCCGCTGAGAATGTCACAACTGCTGTCTGTCTTGAGTATTTAAAGAGTCAGTTAATATTTGAATTGCTGAAAAGAATCAACCCACATGTTCCTGGAATGGTAAAAAAGGCATGCGTACTTATACTCGTTGAAAATATGTTAAAGTAATTCACAAAAGCCAGCGATCCCAAAATCAAACTAAAGAAAGACCGCGGTCGAAAATGATCGTGGATATTTGGAGCTTGAAAACAGCAGATGGAGACACGTAAAATTATTTTAAAACCCTGAGCGTTAAGACGAATGAAGCGATCCTAAGCCAGACAGGGAAGGCAAATAGACACCATTAAAATATTTATTATACCGATCGTTGTGACGGCCATACCGTCAGTCGATCGTAAATGATTATGACTGAGCGCCAGTCTACACAAAACGCTTTGGGGTACAGTGGCTATGACGGTTACATTAGAAATGGGACTTTTTTTTTTTAACGTAGAACGGCTTCATGGCCTGACATAAACCTTGAAATTAGCAGTGATCTTGTCTTCCTCGGTTAGAGCTAGCTGCTTTGTCACCGAATGAAGCCCTTCGGACGCGCTGGAATTTCGTTGAGGACATTTCCAGCGACGCCGCACTGCATACGAAAGAAGGCAAACAAACAAAATGCTGCAATGTGTTGGCCACGCCGTCAGCTCAATCTGACAGAGTGTTCTCGGACTGTCGGAGAACAAATAGGCCAGCACGGTTGCCGGGGGACAAGAAGATGTTTCCAAACAGTTGATGTTGTCTCAATCTGACAGGGTTGCCGGAAATATGTTTCCCTTGTGTTGACGGTCGAGGTTGTCCCACTGTTTCATCAGTGTGACAGCACCCTTAGAGGAGTTTGTGCTGAAGCCCTTTTCTGTTCCTGTGAAACGGAAGCTGTGTTACGGGTACTTAAAATGTTCTAACAACAAACTCAAAACAAAATAGGCGAATCACCGCATGCCGATGGGCACAAGCAGAGTCAAGAATGCAAGCTGACAGGCCGATCTTTGAAGGAGCTCGTTCTGAATACCTTGTAATTTTTTTAAAATGAGTCATTTACAATTTAAGAGCAAATACACAAGTGTTTACTTTCCTCCTTAGCACTCCTGCATTTGATTCACGAAGCCTGTTCTTTATGTGGTCTTATACCTGAATTTTTGATGCGATTAATTTATGATTTTTCTTCGTGTGAAGTATATACCCAGGTAGCACAATTATTTGGGCCAAGATGTGGTTTTGTCTGGATATCTAGAGCTTTCAAAAGTGCAAAAAAGCCAAGAGAGTGCCAACCTTGACCTTCTTTGACCAAAGTCTGGGTACCTTTGTCCTAATTCGCCAAGCAAGTGCCGAAGTTAGGCTTCACTACTGGCAGTTTGACTGTGATCTGGAAATTTTGGGCCTAAATTACCAAACAAATTCCAGAATTTAGGCCTGACTTCTGGTTTTTTAGTTTTCATGTAGTTACAATGGGCCTAAATTGCCAAACGGGCACCGAATTCAGTCTTCACTGCTGGTTCTTCGGTTCATTCGTAGCATCTCTGACTTAAGTCCGGCACATTGACAATTATGTGAGGAGCCAGAGAGAAGCTATAGAAATTCCAAAGTACTCTGGCACGTATCAACGTCTTGGGGCAAAACCGATTTTACAAGCTTTGCCAAGTTAAGCCGTGGTCATACAAAATACAGTCTGTGTAAAGATTCTAACACGAGTCTCCGCGAGTACCGTGCTTTGAATGCTGCATCTCAATGAGTTCAGGAATAAGCTTGGCACGCGGCATTCGAACCACGGACATTGCGGGGACTCGTGTTTCCAGACTATCTTTTGTATGATGCACGAGCAGTGTGACCCCGGCTTTAGGGGTTTCTCCGGCGTGCTACCTGGGTATACTCCTTTCCGAAAATGGCTTCTGGCCGCTACCTCTGAATCAGTTACCGCCTAGGGTGCGTTCTCGGAACCCCTGCATAAGCGATGAGCCCGCACCTGACCAGTTGTGAATTTCGCATGCTGGACAATGATCTGGTATTGATAAATTAAACCTCACGCAAATAAAGCGACGGCGTCTTGACTTATCGCCCCGACGCCTGGTCGCGTCCATCGGCTGTAACCTTTCTGCTCTGTTCCAGACTACGGCGAAACTCATCCCTTGGTAACCGTTTCCTGCTCACCTGCTTCCGGCGTGCTGCAATGGACGGGGTCACTGAAGGCTCCCGCTCCTGCTCCTGTTCGTGCGGCTACGCGAACGCTGTAGTTGCTGTAGGGCTCTAGGCTGCTCAGCACGGCCGCCGAGGAGCCTGCATTCACGTCCCGCTCCGCCCAGCTGTTTTCTTCCTCGCCGGTGAAGCCCTCGTATTGTGCTGGAATATTTCGTTGTGCTCGTATAATTAAGGACACCTTCAGTTAACGCCAGAGACACTATTTTATTGTACATAGGGTGTCGTAGCATTGTAAAATGTATTGAATCGCATTGCCATTCATTTTTGTTTTGGTGTTCAATATTTCACTAAAGTCACGTTGTGCCTCTCCCACCACGGTTCTGGTTGGAACAGCCAGTGTTATTTATAATAAATAAATAATACCCCACTTCTCATTAAATCCGGCCGAGTCGATCAAGCAGCACCAAAATTTCATCGTCATGGCGCTCGTAGTCTTTGTAAGTTTGACCATAGCCACCTATATACTGACAAAGCCTGGCAGACCGCCACGAGAAGTGGCCGCGAAATGGAAAATGTTCAACGGCAGACAACGGATGAGAGGAGAGCCACGTGATTGGTGCCCCGCTTCGGCGAGACGCCGAAACACTTCTCCCGAGCGAACAAGTATGTTTTGGGTCCTCGCCGCTGCAAAAGCTGTGCGCTGACGTCCAGGTTCCCCGAGAAATGGCTCTTTGATGCTCTGTTCTACAAGATCCTCGCACTCCAAATCTGCGACCGGGCACTCTATGGCTCCGTCATCGAACTGCCAGGCTTTGTGAGTATAGAGGAGGCTATGGCTGGATACATCACCGGCTATACCAACGACGCACGGTGAATGGTCCGTGATGCTGCGCTTCTCACAGTGCGTGATTGGCTTAGCCGGTGATGCATCAAACGCAGAACGACGACGAGCGCGCCATGATGATTCACTTTTGGTGCTGTTGGATCGGCTCGGCCGAATCGTAGCGTTGGCTATGGTGGGACTTGTTGTGAAGCGGAGTACAATAAGGTTCAGAGTAATGCCATTTCAACCATCTTGGTGATAAAAAATCATTCTTTGTAGTTGTATAAAACCTTTATCTGAATTCGCCGGAAACGGCTTTTCCGTACTCCAGAAATGTTAAAAACAGTCCGTGACGGAGTAAAAACAATATCTCCCGTGCGTATACCTAAAGCCGAGGAAGTCGCGTTTTTGAATCCTGACAATCGTCAAAAGAACCCTTTTGAACAGCTCATCCAGCAACATTGGCGGACGCCATTCATTGGGCACGAGGCATGTGATTAGATCCGAGTCCTCGCCGAGCGCTGACGCAGCACTCGCACTCGATACGAGCTGAGCCGTATAAACACATGGTTCAGTTATCACTAAAACGTGTTGGTACTGATTAAACATGATTAAAGTTGCGCACAAAAGGACAGGGACAGAGGGGAGAAACACGTAGACGACAGACAAGCGCGCATGTGAGTTGTGAATGCGCGCCTTTCTGTCGTCTACGTGTTTCTCTCCTCCGTCCCTGTCTTGTTGTGCGCAACTTTTAGCCATGTTTAACATATGGTCCTAATTAGAAACTTGCTGAGCACTATCGAAAACACAAAGTCAGTCGATATCAAAAAGACTTGGGGCGCTAAATTGATCGCTCCTGCAGCTGGAGCAAGGCTAAAGGTGCGATAACGCGCCCGCGCGGTTGTTACATTTCTTATCCGCATTTGCAGGAGTGGTAACTTTAGCGCACTATTGCGCTTGCCACGCCCTCAAAGTCCTTCTAAAAATGACTGATTTAGGGGTTTTCAATGATGCCCAGCAAGTTTCTTAGAGGAGCCATATTTCCATTACGCAAATTAAGAAATAAATTAACAAAATTTTGTTAATTATTTGACTTATAGTGATTATTAGCCCTTATATTATGCCCCTAACTGTATAACTCACGTGCACAAAAAAAAAGTTGTATGAATGTTTATACAGCCGGAAGTTAGTCAGCCTTAATGGGCGTCTGGTGTCTCAGCCGTAATTGATAAATTTAGCCAGGGCAGTACAACCGCTAACCTGGCGTTTTTAACGTGCACCACGCAGTTGCGATATACGGCCGCACGCCGGTACGATGCTCATCTAAATTTCAACGGGCAGGGGTGGGGATTGAACCCAGGATTCCTGGGTTCCTCAGCTCGAGCTTTCGTTCCACGTGCTCCGAGCTGGTGTGCGCTTTTACTCAGCAACCGATTCCCCACTTGCACAAACCGCATTAAAGGGTCATCGGAAAGGGACGAAAAACAAATGCTGCTCTAAGGGCGTCATGCTGCTCTAAGGTACGACATTGGTTAGTGCGTCGAATAGTGACGTCAGAGACGCGGCTCACTTCTTCACCGTGCTGTAGGGTAGGGAATCCCGTGCCATAGCCTCCTCTATACTGACAAAGCCTGGCAGATCACCATGAGACGTGGCCGCCGAAAGTGAAAAGGTAGAGTTGCAGACAAGTGGCATATAACGGGCGCCCCGTTGCGGCGAAACGCAGAAACACACTTGTCCCGAGCGATGGAATGTCCGCTCGTGCTTCTCGCGTTCCTCGGGCTACCGCTTCTTTTCCAGTCGGGTTTAAAAACCACGTTTCGAATCCTCGCCGCTGCAAAAGCTGTGCGCTGACTATAGGCTCCCCGAGAAATGCTCTGTGCTACCAGATTCTCGCGCTCCAAATCTGTGACCGGGCACTTTATGGCTCCGTCATCGAACTGCCAGGCTTTGTGAGTATAGGGGAGGCTATCACTGTGCCTACGTCGCCACCATGTCCTTGTGGATGCCTGCCGGAGTTAGGCCCTTCCGAGACAAATATTTCATCACCGAGCGCCTCTTCACTTCCTTCATTTTAGCTCGGCTGTGCCGATTTCTACCTTCTGGTGGCTAGCACAGGAAGAAGATATATTGTGTGCATGCGCTATTTTTGGTATCGCGAAGCTCAAAAAGTGCTCGTGTGTTATAATAGTTTTGCCCTTGTGCTTTCATTCTTTCTGTGTCAGGCCGAGTACTTTTGGGACCCCCTCGTACAAATATAGAATAATAGTGAGAAGGGAACCGTCAATACTAGAAGGGTGACGACGTTAAATAACACGAAATGCGAAATACTAAAGATAAATAGATACTCTTTTTACAACTCATTGCATCAACAAGCACGAGAACAATAAAAACATAAAAAAACACCCAAATAAAGAGCAACTCTTCACAATATCGTTCAAACAATGTCGGATCTAAAAGAGTGACAATGTTTTAAGGACAACTGCAAAACAATGTTTTAAAAAGAAAACAAGTTTCGCAAATCGCTGAAATGCTAGTTGTATTTTATGCGGAGTTCTGTTTTTGCGGACGGCCATCTCCAATAATGAACGCTTAATGGAGGCTCCACTCCTTCCGCGACGTCATAAAAGTAATGACTGGTGCAAGGACGCTATTTCTATATAGAACTTGGGGGGTGGAGCCCGCCCTATAGTTCTTTTTGCACTCTAAAAATGCCTGCAGATTTATTGTCCTGCAGAGCAGACAGACGACGAAACCCAAAATTGGCTTAATTCGGAAGTAGGATCTTTCCAAGAGGATTCCACTTGTGAATTGTCTTGTGTATTGTCTATGCGCACGTATCGTATTAAGTGAGACAACACACTCTGTCTTACCTTAGTACGCACTGCCTCAAAGTTTTCAAGATTGTACTCCTATCATTGCGGCACGAACGTTCAAGCAGCAGATACGCTCTTAAAAGCCAGAACTTGGAGCACGTAACCTTCGCTGCGTTCCACGGTGGCGCAAGCCGCCACCTGATTAAAAGGGTTCAGCCATTTGCGTCCATCTATTGATTCATCCGTACCCACCGAACGTAGTTTGGGCGCCCGCCGCTTTATGGCGTCTCTATGTGGAAAAGTGCAGAGCCGTATATGGGGAGAGTTTGGTCAGTTTATGATCTCGCCGCCGAAACGCTCTCCTCCCGAGTGAGCCAATCAGCACGCGGCGCAGAGCGAGAGGCATGAGCGCATGCGCGTGAACTCCCGGCTGCTCCCAGCTGAGTGGGGAGGGCCGCCATCTTCGATCATTCTCCCGGCGGAATACGTGGGATTGGCATCTAAACCTCGATTATTGCCTTTTATATCGCTGGTTCTGGCAAGAAAATGACATTCTGTTATTCCTCGGTGGGTTAAAAAGCTAATAAATGAAGATTTTTTGGCGTATGGCCACGAACTTTTATTCAGGCGAAAAAGAAGTCGGCCCGTAGCAGACGACGCGTAGGACGCGTAGCCTCTGAAGTGCTCTTCTCCGACCAGTCTCCGACAGCGTTGCTAAAAAATGGCGGTCGTTTCCTCTCTGCTCCCTTCTTTCTCTCTCGCTCCCTCGGCGCTCTCCTCCCTTTCATTTACTTTTCTCCTCTCCGGCGCCTTCGTCGCCACACCCACTGGCCAAACTCTCCCAATATACGGCTCTGGAAAAGTGGTTAGCATGGCGCGCTGCCGCCCGATTAAAACGGTTCAGTCGTATGCACTCTTCCAATGATTCATCCGTACCCACCCACTGCCGGCTGGATACGTGCTCGCTGTCGTACTGTCTGTCCACTGAGGCGTGATAACACCTATGTTTACGAAGCGACACTGGCACATAGTAGACTAAGTGCCAGTGGGCGGCCGGGATGACCTAGCCACGCGATAACGCAGCGCATGCGCACTGTCGACCAATCTCCGATGGAGGCGTCCGCCATTAAATTGCAAACGGCCCCTGTGGTTTGAGTTGCACCCTCTCTACAATCTAGGCTATCTACGAACAATAGGCGACAGAGGCGACGCCGCCGGCGTGACCCTTTGCAACAACTCTGGTCAAAGCAAACTGGAGAAGCTGACCAAGAAGAAGCGAACACATAAATCGTTTGGAAACTATCGCAGAGCCTGCTATGCCATATTCCTTACTTTGTTTAGGAAATGTGACATGCGCGTAAGCTTCTGCTAGATTCTCGGTGACTGGCAGTGAACGTTAATTCTGAGCGTGAACTCTGAGAATCACTAGAAAAATCACCAGCGCTGGTCGAAGACCTGAATGTTGACTCTCCTCCAGGTATACTGGCGCGGCACGAAAATCGCAGGGTGTGAGCATTTTCTTGTTTATTCATTTAATTGCCTATAAAAGAATAATCTGCTAAATGCATCAATAAGGAAATAGAGGACGTTACGCATACACCGTAGATTGCTACTTGTTGAAAAGAAGGGTGTTTCTTGGTATTTTATTTTTTTTACGTGGTGCTTAAGGATTAATCGCTGGGCAGCTGGCGGAAAGACACGCCAGAAGTCTTCAACGATGTTGACGTGCGATTCGAGACACAACAATACACCACTGGGCAACGAGAAACAGACCCCTCTCAGCAGCAGGGTTAGCAGGGTGGAACAGCCAAAATAATAGGGTGCCAGCGCCCCCCTGCAGAAAGATGCGCATATGTAGTTTCTCTTGTGACGGAAAGGGGCCGTGTAAAAAAGAAGCGCGCGAATCCAGTCCGGCCGTGACCCACCGAACGTAAAGGCGCATTCCCACCGGCGATATAAGCAGTCGCACGATGCGACTAGATCGCATCGAAAAAAAAAAATGAGATGGTCACACCGGCGTGCGCGATGAGCGAGTCCAACACCTTCGTTGGCGAGTCGTTTCTCGAAAACTCTCGCTCCGAACGCCGTTGATTGGCTCAGCCGCTCCGCGACTAGATCGCATCGCAAAAAAGTCGGGTCGACAAGCGACGGCTCAAATCGCGTCGCCTTTTGCCCGCGATGGTCGCTTTTACGATGAAAGTTATCGCGCGACTAGATCGCATCGGCGGTGGGAACGCGCCTTAACTCGGGCACCTGTCGCTTGAGGGCGTCTCTATCCGGAAAAGTGGCTAGGTGGCGCGAGCCCCCGCCCGATTAAACGGGTTCAGCCACATCTATCCATTGGTCATCCGGTGGCTCATCTTCATTCCCTTCATAATGAGAAATATTAGTAACGCTCCGCGAGGAGCCGTAGATAATTAATGCGGTTCTTGAGGTAAAAACTAGCATAGTCACAGAACGGCTTGCCGTCTTGCTATTTTTTTGTGGTTTGAGAACAGGCGGTACCGCGTGCGGTATGTTAATTTGCACTTGGGGTTCAAAAAGCACGAATAAAAATTACCCCCTAGCTTACCGTGTTGTGTACGTATCTGTCGGTAGATGACCCTGTATCCCTTGTGGACGCCGTCCAGGTTCTTTTCGAGCAGCTTGGTCCAGCTCACGCGAATGGTGGTCGGGGAACTGGAGCTGCACTGCACTCCCGGAGGAGCCACCTGTGGTACTGCAAATCCACGTGACAAACGTCCTCAGTTATGAAAAAAAAAATTATATATATCTACGTAACTTTCTTCCACCAACAGGCAGAGCGATTTATCACGTTCCACTTCACTAAGCAGGCAGTATAGTCACCCGATTTTCAACCGAGATTTTTCTTTGCATTCCCTTTCTTTCTTATTTTGTTTGCAAGAGGAAACACTACCGCTTCGCCTTTCTTCTAAAGAAGCGCCGTCGTCTACTAAACCTCAGAACAGGAGCAGGGACATAGCCTCCTCTATACTGACAAAGCCTGTCAGATCGCCACGAGACGCGGCCGCCGAAAGTGAAAAGATAGAGCGGCAGACAATGGATGAGAGGAAAGCCATATAACGGGCGCCCGCTGCGGCGAGACGCCGAAACACAATTCTCCCGAGGGATGGAATGCCCGCTCGGGTTCCTCGCGTTCCTCGCGCTACCACTTCTTTTCTCATCGGGTTTGAAAACCACGTTTCGGGTCCTCGCCGCTGCAAAAGCTGTGCACTGAATACCAGGTTCCCTGAGGAATGCTGTCTGCTACCAGGTCATCGCGCTGCAAATCTGCGACCGGGCACTCTATTGCTCCGTCGTTGAACTGCCAGACTTTGTGAGTATAGAGGAGGCTATGGCAGGTCACATTATTGGGATTCACGGATCAAGGTCAGCGAATGAGAAGACTAAAATGAAGTCGCTCGTTTGATTTACCTCCCAAACGTCCAATATGCAGTTTGCATTGGCGATATATACAGTGATCTGGGTTGCTTAACGGCGTGACGTCGCCTTAGACCACGACTTGACACCCCACTATTCGCAATTTTCACAACCTCTAGGGGCCGCGCTTGCGCCTATCAAAATGGCTGCCATCTGGATGATCGTCGTAGAACCGCGGTACGAGGCTGGGTCGGTGACGCGTAATTCTAGTTTTGCTATATGCAGGCAGCATTTGAGCCTTCAGTTATTTTTTCACGTCAGGAACGTGTAAGCCAAGCACCTTTTTTACAAAGCCTAATATTCAGAAACTAAGGAGCACGATTCTCACACCGCACACTATCGCTGAAAGTTGCGAATACTATAGACGTTTCCACATTATGTGCGAGTGTAGCAGAAGCTACGAGAGCGAGCTCGTGACTATCAGTATCCCTACTAAGCAAATACGCTCGTGCAGTGTAAGCTTCGCTCAAGACAGCACGCTCATGGTTGTAAATTCAGCTTCGCTGGCACCAACGTTACTATTTCACCTCATTCGGTGGGAGTTGATACCACGAGGGCGCCACATCATTTGGTGCCTTAGTAGAGTTACGGTGGTGTATTTATTTGTTTTTCAGCAACACACAGCGATCGGATAAGAAGATTTTCCTACGGAGAAGTACCTGTAATACGTTCGTAGGATCCTGTGCGCTTTGTAAGACGTAGTAGAAATAAGAAAAGAATGTGAGACGAAAAGAGAGAAAAAAAAGGAAAACCGGAAGCGGACAGGGGTCCGCCGATAGTGGGTGGCAGTGAGCTCGTTTGCAAATAAACAACGGTGAATACTTGGTGTCAACTATTTTGTGTTACATTGTCAAGGCTATAGCTTCCACAGTCCTGCAGCCTCGCACTGCTGCGAGAGCACGTGGCTTCTTGCGTCTCATTCGGATGCGCTCGCGTATCTAGATTTGACATAGTTGAAACACTGCGAAAGCTAAGCTAGTTTTGACAAGGTAACACAAAATAGTTGACGTCAAGTATTGGCGGTGAGAAGCTCGCTAGGGGCGTTTCTGTTTTCCTCACTATAAAGCCCCTTCATGATATACCTCACTATGAGTAGTGCAGGTGCTACTCACGCGGTTATGTTTTAATTTTCATAGTGCATAGAAGCTTGGCATTGCACGAGCTTGCGCCAGCAAAGGATGGTGAAGTATCCTCACTCTGGGTTGTGCAAAAAATTCCACCAGGCGGCGAGACCCAAACTTCTCGCCTCGGGCTCAATTACGAAACTACCCATAGACACTGCTTTTACGAGCAGTACCCTCCTCTCCCACCAAAACCAACAAAACCAAAAAAAGAAAGAAAGAAAAGCAGGATGGGGGCGTGTTTACTCAGCATTGTAAGACTATGCCTCTCAAAGTGCGATACGCCAATTTGCTATCACTATTGCAATAGTAGTACTATTGGTAACAATAGTACGATCACACCACTATTGATTTTTCCATTTGATTAATATTACGAGTATAATTACTATTACCCTCATGAGAGTATTACTAGATTTACTTTTTTTTTACATTACTATTATGATCACTATTACTAATTATGATCCCTATTACTAATATTCGATGTAGCATACATAATATCCAATGAATCGGCGTAGTTGTATCAAAATATATTATTGACCGAAATAAGTCCCCTAACGACGCGTTGGGCGTTATTTTAAAGCTCCATCCCCAGAAATCTGTGCCATCGCATGCTAGCGCCATCTCTTGGCGGATTATGGCAACGCTCCCATAGAAGCAATGTATTAAATATAGAAATACGGCAATATTTGCTCAACATCACATTTTTTCAGATTTGCCATGCTACCCGTCCAATCTCTGACACGATCCAATCCTTCCGCAAAAAAGTCAAGATTACAGCGCATAAACTGCAGGTTCCTCATTCGAGTAAATTATTTGATGCATAGCCGCTATGGGTGGTATCAGGTTTGATCGGTTTTTAAAATATATTATTAGGTGAGTGAAATAAATTTTAATTTTATATTATAAATACAACCCTCCCCCAATCATATGACAAAGTTTCGTGATTTGTATGATATTTTGTAATGCGTAGAAAAAACATCTTTCTGGGGCACCTCTCCCAAACGTGCCACACAAAGTGATTTTCAAACCTCCCTAATTTAAAAATACAGAAAGATACGAGATTTGCCATATAACTGCGACAAGGCAAAAACATCCAGGAAGCGTAGTGTACGCTCTGTCTTCTCTCAAACTTATTTGCTCGGGTTCCTGAGACCAGTTTGTCGAACCAGGCGCATAATCGATCAGCCAGCTGTTCAGAATCGTTTCCTGCATTCTGCTGCTGGGATCACTAAACTACCAAACAAAGAAAGCAACTATTTGTTTTTTCATTTAGAAATTTTATCATGGCTGAGAAAAGGTATAGAAATATTGTTATTAATCATTAAGAAATTATTGACCTTGGCGAAGCTACATTTAGGGCGAATAAAGTGGGAATATTGAGTGATTATTTGGCAAGGAAGCTGACTGTACTTGATGGTCTCTTCATGACACGTCAAGCACATAAATTCAAAATATCAAGTAAAAAACATGTCGGTCGATCCAGCGAGGAGAACATTGGAAAATGAGAACTACGTAACGTCCTCGCTCGAACGCCTTTCCCATCGAGGAGGTTTATTTTCAAGGATATGCAGTTGTACCATGATTGATTTGATGGACTTAAATTTTATCATTTTTCCCAGTTAAAGACCCGAATGTTCTAAACAAGTTCCTTGTGGATGAGCGGAGGCCGAAATTTGAAAAGTTGGACGAAGCCGTCAAAACGGAAAAACCAGGTCTAGTTTGAAGCGGTTTTTCTCACGACAGATTTATTTCCAAGTATTTGCCATGGCACCAGCATGTAGTAGAGGGATGAAAATGATATATGTCGCCCAAAATGGGTGCATGAGCCGTGCTCCAAAAGTTCCCTGTGAAGGCGCGGGTGCTCAAACCTTAAAAATGGGACGAAACCGTCGAAACGGAAAAACCAGGTCCACTTCGGAGCGGTTTTTCTCAAGACAGATTTATTTCCAAGTATTTGCCATGGCACTAGCATGTAGTAGAGGGGTGAAAATTATATATTTCGTGCAGAATGGGTGCATGAGCCGTGCTCCAAAAGTTCCCTGTGAAGGCGCGGCTGCTCAAACTTTAAAAATGGGACGAAACCGTCGAAATGGAAAAACCAGGTCCACTTCGGAGCGGTTTTTCTCAAGACAAATTTATTTCCAAGTATTTGCCATGGCACTAGCATGTAGTAGAGGGATGAAAATTATATATTTCGCCCAGAATGGGTGCATGAGCTGTACTCCAAAAGTTCCCTGTGAAGGCGCGGGTGCTCAAACTTTAAAAATGGGACGATACCGTCGAAACGGAAAAACCAGGTCCACTTCGGAGCGGTTTTTCTCAAGACAGATTTATTTCCAAGTATTTGCCATGGCACTAGCATGTAGTAGAGGGATGAAAATTATATATTTCGCCCAGAATGGGTGCATGAGCCGTGCTCCAAAAGTTCCCTGTGAAGGCGCGGGTGCTCAAACTTTAAAAATGGGACGAAACCGTCGAAACGGAAAAACCAGGTCCACTTCGGAGCGGTTTTTCTCAAGACAGATTTATTTCCAAGTATTTGCCATGGAACTAGCATGTAGTAGAGGGATGAAAATTATATATTTCGCCCAGAATGGGTGCATGAGCCGTGCTCCAAAAGTTCCCTGTGAAGGCGCGGGTGCTCAAACTTTAAAAATGGGACGAAACCGTCGAAACGGAAAAACCAGGTCCACTTCGGAGCGGTTTTTCTCAAGACAGATTTATTTCCAAGTATTTGCCATAGCACTAGCATGTAGTAGAGGGATGAAAATTATATATTTCGCCCAGAATGGGTGCATGAGCCGTGCTCCAAAAGTTCCCTGTGAAGGCGCGGGTGCTCAAACTTTAAAAATGGGACGAAACCGTCGAAACGGAAAAACCAGGTCCACTTCGGAGCGGTTTTTCTTAAGACAGATTTATTTCCAAGTATCTGCCATGGAACTAGCATGTAGTAGAGGGATGAAAATTATATATTTCGCCCAGAATGGGTGCATGAGCCGTGCTCCAAAAGTTCCCTGTGAAGGCGCGGGTGCTCAAACTTTAAAAATGGGACGAAACCGTCGAAACGGAAAAACCAGGTCCACTTCGGAGCGGTTTTTCTCACGACAGATTTATTTCCAAGTATTTGCCATGGAACTAGCATGTAGTAGAGGGATGAAAATTATATATTTCGCCCAGAATGGGTGCATGAGCCGTGCTCCAAAAGTTCCCTGTGAAGGCGCGGGTGCTCAAACTTTAAAAATGGGACGAAACCGTCGAAACGGAAAAACCAAGTCCACTTCGGAGCGGTTTTTCTTAAGACAGATTTATTTCCAAGTATTTGCCATGGAACTAGCATGTAGTAGAGGGATGAAAATTATATATTTCGCCCAGAATGGGTGCATGAGCCGTGCTCCAAAAGTTCCCTGTGAAGGCGCGGGTGCTCAAACTTTAAAAATGGGACGCAACCGTCGAAACGGAAAAACCAGGTCCACATCGGAGCGGTTTTTCTCAAGACAGATTTATTTCCAAGTATTTGCCATGGAACTAGCATGTAGTAGAGGGATGAAAATTATATATTTCGCCCAGAATGGGTGCATGAGCCGTGCTCCAAAAGTTCCCTGTGAAGGCGCGGGTGCTCAAACTTTAAAAATGGGACGAAACCGTCGAAACGGAAAAACCAAGTCCACTTCGGAGCGGTTTTTCTTAAGACAGATTTATTTCCAAGTATTTGCCATGGAACTAGCATGTAGTAGAGGGATGAAAATTATATATTTCGCCCAGAATGGGTGCATGAGCCGTGCTCCAAAAGTTCCCTGTGAAGGCGCGGGTGCTCAAACTTTAAAAATGGGACGAAACCGTCGAAACGGAAAAACCAGGTCCACATCGGAGCGGTTTTTCTCAAGACAGATTTATTTCCAAGTATTTGCCATAGCACTAGCATGTAGTAGAGGGATGAAAATTATATATTTCGCAAAAGAATGGGTGCATGAGCCGTGCTCCAAAAGTTCCCTGTGAAGGCGCGGGTGCTCAAACTTTAAAAATGGGACGAAACCGTCGAAACGGAAAAACCAAGTCCACTTCGGAGCGGTTTTTCTCAAGACAGATTTATTTCCAAGTATTTGCCATGGAACTAGCATGTAGTAGAGGGATGAAAATTATATATTTCGCCCAGAATGGGTGCATGAGCCGTGCTCCAAAAGTTCCCTGTGAAGGCGCGGGTGCTCAAACTTTAAAAATGGGACGAAACCGTCGAAACGGAAAAACCAGGTCCACTTCGGAGCGGTTTTTCTCACGACAGATTTATTTCCAAGTATTTGCCATGGAACTAGCATGTAGTAGAGGGATGAAAATTATATATTTCGCCCAGAATGGGTGCATGAGCCGTGCTCCAAAAGTTCCCTGTGAAGGCGCGGGTGCTCAAACTTTAAAAATGGGACGAAACCGTCGAAACGGAAAAACCAGGTCCACTTCGGAGCGGTTTTTCTCAAGACAGATTTATTTCCAAGTATTTGCCATAGCACTAGCATGTAGTAGAGGGATGAAAATTATATATTTCGCCCAGAATGGGTGCATGAGCCGTGCTCCAAAAGTTCCCTGTGAAGGCGCGGGTGCTCAAACTTTAAAAATGGGACGAAACCGTCGAAACGGAAAAACCAGGTCCACATCGGAGCGGTTTTTCTCAAGACAGATTTATTTCCAAGTATTTGCCATGGAACTAGCATGTAGTAGAGGGATGAAAATTATATATTTCGCCCAGAATGGGTGCATGAGCCGTGCTCCAAAAGTTCCCTGTGAAGGCGCGGGTGCTCAAACTTTAAAAATGGGACGAAACCGTCGAAACGGAAAAACCAAGTCCACTTCGGAGCGGTTTTTCTTAAGACAGATTTATTTCCAAGTATTTGCCATGGAACTAGCATGTAGTAGAGGGATGAAAATTATATATTTCGCCCAGAATGGGTGCATGAGCCGTGCTCCAAAAGTTCCCTGTGAAGGCGCGGGTGCTCAAACTTTAAAAATGGGACGAAACCGTCGAAACGGAAAAACCAGGTCCACATCGGAGCGGTTTTTCTCAAGACAGATTTATTTCCAAGTATTTGCCATAGCACTAGCATGTAGTAGAGGGATGAAAATTATATATTTCGCCCAGAATGGGTGCATGAGCCGTGCTCCAAAAGTTCCCTGTGAAGGCGCGGGTGCTCAAACTTTAAAAATGGGACGAAACCGTCGAAACGGAAAAACCAAGTCCACTTCGGAGCGGTTTTTCTCAAGACAGATTTATTTCCAAGTATTTGCCATGGAACTAGCATGTAGTAGAGGGATGAAAATTATATATTTCGCCCAGAATGGGTGCATGAGCCGTGCTCCAAAAGTTCCCTGTGAAGGCGCGGGTGCTCAAACTTTAAAAATGGGACGAAACCGTCGAAACGGAAAAACCAGGTCCACTTCGGAGCGGTTTTTCTCACGACAGATTTATTTCCAAGTATTTGCCATGGAACTAGCATGTAGTAGAGGGATGAAAATTATATATTTCGCCCAGAATGGGTGCATGAGCCGTGCTCCAAAAGTTCCCTGTGAAGGCGCGGGTGCTCAAACTTTACAAATGGGACGAAACCGTCGAAACGGAAAAACCAGGTCCACTTCGGAGCGGTTTTTTTCAAGACAGATTTATTTCCAAGTATTTGCCATAGCACTAGCATGTAGTAGAGGGATGAAAATTATATATTTCGCCCAGAATGGGTGCATGAGACGTGCTCCAAAAGTTCCCTGTGAAGGCGCGGGTGCTCAAACTTTAAAAATGGGACGAAACCGTCGAAACGGAAAAACCAGGTCCACTTCGGAGCGGTCTTTCTCAAGACAGATTTATTTCCAAGTATTTGCCATGAAACTAGCATGTAGTAGAGGGATGAAAATTATATATTTCGCCCAGAATGGGTGCATGAGCCGTGCTCCAAAAGTTCCCTGTGAAGGCGCGGGTGCTCAAACTTTAAAAATGGGACGAAACCGTGGAAACGGAAAAACCAGGTCCACTTCGGAGCGGTTTTTCTCAAGACAGATTTATTTCCAAGTATTTGCCATGGAACTAGCATGTAGTAGAGGGATGAAAATTATATATTTCGCCCAGAATGGGTGCATGAGCCGTGCTCCAAAAGTTCCCTGTGAAGGCGCGGGTGCTCAAACTTTAAAAATGGGACGAAACCGTCGAAACTGAAAAACCAGGTCCACTTCGGAGCGGTTTTTCTCAAGACAGATTTATTTCCAAGTATTTCCCATAGCACTAGCATGTAGTAGAGGGATGAAAATTATATATTTCGCCCAGAATGGGTGCATGAGCCGTGCTCCAAAAGTTCCCTGTGAAGGCGCGGGTGCTCAAACTTTAAAAATGGGACGAAACCGTCGAAACGGAAAAACCAGGTCCACTTCGGAGCGGTTTTTCTCAAGACAGATTTATTTCCAAGTATTTGCCATGGAACTAGCATGTAGTAGAGGGAATAAAATTATATATTTCGCCCAGAATGGGTGCATGAGCCGTGCTCCAAAAGTTCCCTGTGAAGGCGCGGGTGCTCAAACTTTAAAAATGGGACGAAACCGTCGAAACGGGAAAAGCAGGTCCACTTCGGAGCGGTTTTTCTCAAGACAGATGTATTTCCAAGTATTTGCCATAGCACTAGCATGTAGTAGAGGGATGAAAATTATATATTTCGCCCAGAATGGGTGCATGAGCCGTGCTCCAAAAGTTCCCTGTGAAGGCGCGTGTGCTCAAACTTTAAAAATGGGACGAAACCGTCGAAACGGAAAAACCAGGTCCACTTCGGAGCGGTTTTTCTCAAGACAGATTTATTTCCAAGTATTTGCCATGGCACTAGCATGTAGTAGAGGGATGAAAATTATATATTTCGCCCAGAATGGGTGCATGAGCCGTGCTCCAAAAGTTCCCTGTGAAGGCGCGGGTGCTCAAACTTTAAAAATGGGACGAAACCGTCGAAACGGAAAAACCAGGTCCACATCGGAGCGGTTTTTCTCAAGACAGATTTATTTCCAAGTATTTGCCATAGCACTAGCATGTAGTAGAGGGATGAAAATTATATATTTCGCCCAGAATGGGTGCATGAGCCGTGCTCCAAAAGTTCCCTGTGAAGGCGCGGGTGCTCAAACTTTAAAAATGGGACGAAACCGTCGAAACGGAAAAACCAAGTCCACTTCGGAGCGGTTTTTCTCAAGACAGATTTATTTCCAAGTATTTGCCATGGAACTAGCATGTAGTAGAGGGATGAAAATTATATATTTCGCCCAGAATGGGTGCATGAGCCGTGCTCCAAAAGTTCCCTGTGAAGGCGCGGGTGCTCAAACTTTAAAAATGGGACGAAACCGTCGAAACGGAAAAACCAGGTCCACTTCGGAGCGGTTTTTCTCACGACAGATTTATTTCCAAGTATTTGCCATGGAACTAGCATGTAGTAGAGGGATGAAAATTATATATTTCGCCCAGAATGGGTGCATGAGCCGTGCTCCAAAAGTTCCCTGTGAAGGCGCGGGTGCTCAAACTTTAAAAATGGGACGAAACCGTCGAAACGGAAAAACCAGGTCCACTTCGGAGCGGTTTTTTTCAAGACAGATTTATTTCCAAGTATTTGCCATAGCACTAGCATGTAGTAGAGGGATGAAAATTATATATTTCGCCCAGAATGGGTGCATGAGACGTGCTCCAAAAGTTCCCTGTGAAGGCGCGGGTGCTCAAACTTTAAAAATGGGACGAAACCGTCGAAACGGAAAAACCAGGTCCACTTCGGAGCGGTTTTTCTCAAGACAGATTTATTTCCAAGTATTTGCCATGAAACTAGCATGTAGTAGAGGGATGAAAATTATATATTTCGCCCAGAATGGGTGCATGAGCCGTGCTCCAAAAGTTCCCTGTGAAGGCGCGGGTGCTCAAACTTTAAAAATGGGACGAAACCGTGGAAACGGAAAAACCAAGTCCACTTCGGAGCGGTTTTTCTCAAGACAGATTTATTTCCAAGTATTTGCCATGGAACTAGCATGTAGTAGAGGGATGAAAATTATATATTTCGCCCAGAATGGGTGCATGAGCCGTGCTCCAAAAGTTCCCTGTGAAGGCGCGGGTGCTCAAACTTTAAAAATGGGACGAAACCGTCGAAACGGGAAAAGCAGGTCCACTTCGGAGCGGTTTTTCTCAAGACAGATGTATTTCCAAGTATTTGCCATAGCACTAGCATGTAGTAGAGGGATGAAAATTATATATTTCGCCCAGAATGGGTGCATGAGCCGTGCTCCAAAAGTTCCCTGTGAAGGCGCGTGTGCTCAAACTTTAAAAATGGGACGAAACCGTCGAAACGGAAAAACCAGGTCCACTTCGGAGCGGTTTTTCTCAAGACAGATTTATTTCCAAGTATTTGCCATGGCACTAGCATGTAGTAGAGGGATGAAAATTATATATTTCGCTCAGAATGGGTGCATGAGCCGTGCTCCAAAAGTTCCCTGTGAAGGCGCGTGTGCTCAAATTTGAAAAGTAGGGCGAAACCGTCAGTACTGAAAAACCAGGTCCACTTTGAAGCGTTATTTTTTTTTCAAAATAGAGTTATTTTCAAGTATTTGCCATGATACCAGCATGTAGTAGAGGGATGAAAATTATATATTTCGCGTCGTCTACCACTTGAGTATAGAGAGACCAAGGTTCGAGGAGATATCATAGAAACAACATCTGAGCGGATGAACACTGAAACCTTTCAGACTCGCCAAACTGCTTGGCCCATGGACAACACGACAACGCCCAACGAGCCTTCAAAGCAATTCTAAAAGCGCAACGTGCGCGCGTGCGTGCATCGTGTATGCGGACGCGAAGTGATAAGCTAAGCTATGTTTTTTCTTTAACACTAACTTTGATCTCCCCATTCCTAACAAAGTAGCCAGACCCTCAGTCTTTGTTAAATAAAACGGTGGCCGGAAGCGTACTGCTGTAGAAAATTATGTTAGCCCTGGAATAAAGAGCATTGAGAAAGAAACGGGTATTACTCTGTCTCAGTCAGAAATGAACAGAAAGGTACTTCACGAACCTCGGAACCAAACCAACACAGAGGGTGCGCCACGTGATGAGACGGTATTGCGCAGCAGTGCGAAAAATGTAAAGTCATGTGGCACGCTCACCGGGCTGGGTTGGCTGGGATGAATCGTAACGTTTGCTGGGGTTCATTGAAGAGAAAAATTAGATATAGCTATAAATAAGAAATTATAAGCCAAATCGTGTAGGAGATTCTCATGGAACTCGCAGCATTTTGCACCGTCTTTTATAACGTAAACGCTTCTTCGTTAAAGGGGTCTGGAACTGTTATGGAACCTCCATGAATCTTTGTCGACTTCCGTGAGGTCCTTTATATGGCTTCTTCCGTGAGTGCTTTTTTGGAATTCTGAAGATGCTTCGGAAGGGTACTGCGGGGGGATCACGTAGTGGTCGACGGTCACGCGTGACCCCACGGATCATGGGCACGTGACCGTGCGACCAGCAGGTTCGTTATTTCTAGTGTGGCTACGTGGTGGACGAAAACCGATGGGCCATGGTCACGTGACCCCCACCCACAAGCAAACGACGCTTACGCATGAACATGTGGCCAGCAAAGGTGCGCTATTATCAGTATTGTCAGGTTGCTTCCGACTCAGTCACGCGACCATGTGTGGCCATCAAAGGTGCGCTATTTCTTATGTGGTCACGTGGTGGACGGGACCCCACGGGCTATGGTCACGTGACCTCAGTGACGATGGACAGGTGATCCCTTATGATCATGATCACGTGTCCGTGCGACCACCGAAGGTGCGATATCTTATGTGGTTGCAACCGCCACCCCCTCGACAGACCGACCGACGTGAAAACTGAGAAAGGTTTTTTTTAACTTTATGATGTGTGAGGGCAGACATTAACATAAGCTCACGACGTTTTTGTTAGAGTATTTGAAGGCCTTGAGGAACACAGGCTCTAATCATTGTAGTGAGGTCATGCTATATGATCAAATTTTAACGACTGTGTCTGTTTAAAGCAATTAACGGAATAGGACCAAAGATTGCATACTTCAGGAATATATCGCATATTTACTCGAATTAGTTTTTATACTAGACCTCGGCGTTTGGACAAAATCAAAGATTCGGGAGTTCCGCTCGTTTCAGCTGAATTTACTGTGTAGTTATAAAGTCGTTCCTAAATCCTCCGATTTCCTCTTCTTACTAGCAGGAACCAATCTCGCTCGGTAGCCGCTGTGTCAGCGGAGTAGTACTCACACATTAGAATAAGAACGGCGTTGCATTGCACTTTTGGAACTATCTTTCTGATAGGAGTATCAGAAAGTTACGCTGGAATTATGCGGAAGTGAAAAAGGCAATATCATTCATGTTGTTGACAGAACAACATTTGTATTTTTCCACACGTACGTGTTTTTGATTATATACAACGCACATGCGCAGCAGCCTGTTTCTTGAAATGTGAATAATCTTCACAATCTCGGTGCAGCAATCCTCACTACTGCTCTTATGTCATGCTCCAAAAACGTGGTGGCGTGTGCAAATTTCTGATAAGTACTAAGAACTCCTGATATGGTCATAACGCCGTTTTGAGCTGAATTGTGGGAGTTTGTCACGTGGGCCTGAAAGCTGAGGTGAAGTATTACATAGCGAGCGAACGTCAAAACAAACGAAGTGACTGGTTACTCGAAAAGGCAATCTCGAGTCCTCAGCCACATATTTGTGCGAACTTCTCCCCGCCATTTAAATATTAATACCCCAAGGCGAACTGTAGGTAATAAATAAACAAGAATAATAATGCCCCAAGGGCGAACTGTAGGTAATAAATAAACAAAAATGAACAATAAACAAATGTATTTCATGCATTTCCTGACTTTCTCACGGAAAGCGTAGCCACAACTTTATTTATTCTTGAGCGCTGAAAACGTCTGCCGCGGAAGAGGTATGTAGCACTAATGTAAAAAGTGATGACATGTGAATAAGCCCAATAGTGACACACAAAAAACAAAGATACAGTTTAGAATATTCCTTCGACGGCAGACGAACGTTTTGTGATAATCGGAATAAACGTGCTTTGATAAGTAAGCCCTTGGGAGCAAGAACACAATGTAAGGGTTACAATAGCTCAACAACAGAAGAAAAAACTCAGTTTGTTGAGTGCCAGCCTGGTGGAAAGAAACTGTTAACCAGTGCACCGCGCAACTTTTTGCGATCTGATATGGTGTCAATTATTGTCGGAAAGATCGTTTGAGTTCTGGATGGCACGAGGAAGTGCTGAGGTTTTGAAAGGATGGATGCTGAACGAAATATTCGCTGGAAGCTTTCGCTGCTTTTTACGAAAAGAATCCGGTGGTTCTTAATAAAATAGAAAGAAAGAGAGGCAGAGAGAGAGAGAGAGAGAGAGAGACAGACAGAGAGAGGGGGGGGGGAGCAACGCTATAAAAAATATCAGGACGGACTTAGCCTTGCCGTTGGAGCTGGCATTGCCCCGCTTGGCAGTGGTTCCAAAAGAGGTGAACTGGACTGACCGAAGTTTTGAAGGAACCGATGAAGTAAGCAAAAGAGCGAGATTAGTCGACGAGTCTAGAGAGGATGAATGAACTTACGTTGCCTAAGATCTGACACGCTAATAAATCGAGAATGAGACTATATGAATAGCGCGGTACAGTTTTAGACGGGTTCTGAATGCGTAATTCTGTACGTTTGGGGATATCATTAAGTATTGTAGACTAAGAAAAAGAAGGTGCAAGCTTCCGGAGACTAAATAGACACGGAAGAAACTAAGAAAGAGGAAGGAGAGATCGCTCGCACTGAAAGGATCGAGATGACGGTCGGGTACAGTTCAACGGTACCTCCAAAATAAATAATTCATTATTTCCTTCTATTTTAACACAGTTCGCATAATTAAACCGACTTTTTATTTTTATCGTCACAGTGGAGATCCTTCCTCCATTTACTTAATAAAGGCTTCTAAATATATTAGGCGTATTCTGGTTTCTGGGGCGGACGTGAGTACTATAAATATGCTTCTGTGTTTTCGGACAAATTCGATAAAATCGAAAAAATACTTCCGGTAAAATATTTTAATATTTATATTTACCCAAAAAACTCAGATTTTTCAGGACCGCCAACTGCTATGAATCCTACTGGTCTTAATATTTTCCAGGGATCTTCGAACAAGTCTTGCTCTACTTCTCTATATCTAATATTTATTTATTTATTTGAAAAACTGCAGGCCTTTTTCAGGCCCTCGCAGTATCAACTTTCGTTTGTATGATCACAAAGAACTTCCGTTTAGCTTCTATTTTAAAAAAGGGGAATCGTCGAACACGTTTCTCATTGAAAAGGATACTTTTACTAAATTCACAAACTGCTGTTTTCAACCTTTCGTTCACTTCACCGAAAAAGCCGAAAAACTCTGTACGATGAAAGAAAGCTCCAAAGAACTCCGAATTTACGGTAAAAAATAAGCACTAAACAACACTCCGCGATTTTAAGCAGAAATAAACTCCGAAAACGCAGAATCCTAATTATAAGCTGGATTTCTTATATGTTGGTGCAGCTTTTAGATTTCGTTATAACTTATAGGTAAGGTTCCGTATTTTTGTGTATTCTTTTTTAAATTTAAGGGTGTCTTTGGGTGTTCATTTTTTCAAAGTTCTCTGTTTTCGGTATCTATTTCTGGTGTCGACCAGAAAGCAGGGTTTATCAGGGCTTACGTCGTAAAAGCTATTGCACATCTATCGCGTTTTTACAACACACAATGCTATTCGCGCCAGTTATCACTAAGTGGCCCATGTAGAAACAATAATTGCAGCAGAAGGAAGCAGCCTCGCGGAAAAGGGCGGTTTGTTTTCGGGGTCAACAGAAATAAAGCAATTTTTCCAGTTAACCTGGGGTTTCATTTAATTCAAAAATTTCAGTTCGGAGTTTTTCAGTTTTACCAATTTCAAGAAAAATCCCAAGAAAAAAGGAAGCCAGACATCAGCACAGCAAGTGGTCATACCAAAGAGAATATTTCGCTCCTGATGACTTCAGCGGAGGCAGTGTAGCGATACGATGGTTGTGGAGTTCATGAAAGCCTAATTTAGGCAACACAAAATATGGATCCTTTTTGTTGTAGTTTACTCGACACACTCGCCAATCTGCAAACAACTTTCCAAAAATATCGCGTATGTATTGTCGGGTAGTTTTTCGAATACTTGTTCGGAATTCTTCCGCAGATCTGACTTTTTTGCTTCCATATCGCTAGATATGAAAACGCGGAATAATAGTGTTATCGACTTCTTGCAACCGGGAAGCGCTGATACGGCGTGCTCGTCCGCTCTTTGCGCCCGTCTTGCGTTTGTTTGCCTCAAAATGCGCTCACAGGCTGCTTTTACACTCTCCCCCACCACACGCACACACACACGCGCGCGCGTTCACACGCACACGCGCACGCACGGACGCACGCACACACTGACACACACAAACAACCCGTCTCGTCGAATTAACCACCAACACTGGCGCGGGTTTTACTGCCGCGTCAGCACGCTCTCTGCGTGTTCTTTGTGCTGTCCATCAATTGATCTTCCCCCTTTCTGTAGTACTGTTTGAGAAGCTCTGATAACGTAGCTCTATTTTCTATTTTTCACAATTTTATTCATTGCACGCGGAACGCATTTCGGTTTGGCGGGAATTTGCACACGACGTAAAAGTTAAAGGTGAATACGCCACGTGTCGGTAAATAAGTGAACTAGAACAGCTTGTCACAAATTTCTGGCCATGCTCTAAGGAGTTTTCTTTTTACGTAATTTTGAGCAGCTGTTTCAGCGGTTGCTACTATCGCTCTTTGTAATGTACGACTAATCGAATGAAGGAGAGTACCGTTACATTTTCACTAGTTGATTACATGTTCTTCGGTTCAAACTAATTTATCCTCATAATCACGAAAGCGTGATGTTTCCTTGTGTTCTAGTACTTCTTCGAGACAGAGAGAGAGAGCAGGACCGTCGCTCACCATCTTGAGCCGTGCGGACCACGGCTTCGTCGGAGCGCGGTCCTGCGCCGATGGCGTTGTACGCCTGAACGAGCACGCTGTACTTGGTGTGCTTCCTGAGGTTGTTGAGCACGCACTCCCCGTGGGCCTCCGGGTCGGCGTCCCTCGCCTCCACCGTCTTGTACAGGTGCAGCTCGCTCGAGTTGTGCAGCTTGTAGCCCACGTAGTAGCCCTTGATGTGGCCATGCCGGAGCTCCGGCAGCGGGGGCTGCGCCGCATTGCATTACGACCCCGCGGAGTGAAGTTATATGCACCGACTCCATTAGAGCGATCATGGACTTTTTTTTATGTGTTTGCATTTAAGAAAACGAGGTATATAGTTTACGACAATTTCGAACCAGATCCGATATATACGAGGGTCGCTCAAGTTTGACCGGAAATTATGCCCGTAAGAAATCGCCAAAGAAGTCGACGAAGATACTCCCTGTAGAAGGGGAACAAGAGGGACAAAGGACAAACACAAATATAAACAGACACCTAGTTGTGTTTGGAGATTTTTGTTTGTCCTTTATCCTTCTTGTTCCCCTTCTCCGGGGATTATTTTCGTCATTCTTGTCCAGCTCGCTTGCACCTTGGCATTTAATTTCATTATTGCCAAAGAAGTGTAGCACGCACAATGAAACATGCAGGCGACGTTAAAGTAATTCGTCTTAGATATCCAGCGCACGGAACGACGTATTCAATTCTGGTTAAAAAGCGGAACAGGACAACAGACTGAAAAAAAGACACAGACACAGCGCTTTTCTGTCCCGTTGCGCTTTTGAACCATTGTGAATCACCAACTCGACCAACAGTCCACCCTCGTCAGTATTCAACTCATGCGCATCAGTTGCACCTATGATGGCGGCAAGCAATATGTTTGCAGCTCTAGATCAGCGGTCCATAATCACATTTCCAATAAAGGAGAAAGTTAAACCAGATGGTATTTTTGGGAAGACTGCAAGTACAGTACGGAGAACAAAAGATCTAACTTACAAAAAGTGCACGAATGATGTCAACAGTTTCGCCATCGACTACAAACGGCGAAACATTACCCGCACAGACACGTTCATCCAACTGCAGTCACACAGCCCAGTTTTCTTCTACGACAAAGATGACTATAAAGACAAAACGTTGCATATATACCACCGTTTTCTTGAATTGCTTTCTTTCCGGGCGTTTCAAACAGGAATTTTTAAAATTATTTTTTTTTATTTCTTAAAACGTGAGTCAATGTCTCAAACAAAAGATAGTGAAGCCAGCTTTATAATAAATACATTGTGGTGTCAAGTCTATTGTTAGTAACTGGCTTATGGTAACAACAAATTATTTATAAAAAAATATACTGCGAAGCATTTGTGGGTTTTACAAATGCTCTTATCCAATTGATCGATGATTTCAGTTATATATAAGATTATCTAGTTTCAAAATATAAACAAGGGCGATTGTGATAAAGACGAAATCATCATCTCGGTGCATGTCTTGGTTCTGAGCAAGGGCATTGATATTGGTGTTCTTTTTATTGTTTTGTCTTTTGTTTTCTGTTTTTTTATTTGTTTTTTGTGTGTGTTCAGTAAGAACCTTAATTTATGTAGTGACAGCTCGAGAAAAGCAGGGTATTGCTAATTATGTCCACGCTTCTTGCTTCGGGATTGGTTCTTCGTCGTTCTTATCGGAATCTGATTGGCTGCGAAGTAATATATAATGATTATCTGAACTTGCCGCATCCCGCGTTTCTTAAACCTTTCGGTTAAATCTATTGCCCAAGACACGCTTCGAGTTTAATAAACTTGAAGGTTGAGGGCAACGTTATTAAAACACTAAGTTGGCAAACTCACCCTTCAAACCTGGGCCCCTGTCGTCCACCGAGACCGAGCTAAATACGATAACAGCGCCACGCTTTAGCGACGAGTTGAAACATGAAAGTTGCTTTATATGGCTAATGTTCCCAGAATACCGAAACTCCCAGGCTCGAGGTGCCAAGATATCGGCTGATTCTTGTCTCTTTACTGTGGTCACCATCAGCTTCTAGAGAGCATGTTTTTGCGTAAAAACAAACAGAAAAAACTTTTCGCAGTAACTTCTATTGGAGTGTAGTACAAACTGATAGGGGCGCGTGATATTTTCTAAAATCTTTAGTTTAAAAGATTTTGTGGCACAATTAATATTGTTTTTATACGGCCATGTCTCACCGGTGATTTCAGGTAGAACGTTCCGGCCTGGGCGTATCCTAACTTCGGTAGTAATTCGCAGCGCGCCCATTTGGTAGTTGAAGATTGGCGTCACTGAAACCCCTTCCACCGTATATGTTTCGGCACCAAAATGGCCGATTGAAGCCAAAATAGAACAGTCACAGCGGACGCTATCGTATGCGATACTCCCGAACCAATAAGAGCAGCCGTGCGGCTCCCCGGGTGGCCGCTGAGGATGAGATTTGCGATCGCCATTAGCTTGGTTCTCGAGTACGGATCGGTGCCACTTTTTCAGGGCAGGCTCTATGGCAGTTTCCCAACTGAGTTGTTCTAGTAACGTTGGTTGAGGACCTAAAAGGCGATCATTGGTTTCGTCATTTGCTGGGCTCGCTGTCTTTATTGATTACAATAATTAGCTTTCCAAACACTCAGTTGGAAAATGGACGCCAGGACAGACCTTTAGGACGTACAACTCAAACACAAGAAACACGCTAGATGAAAACACTGTAAATGAGATAAATGCTTTTGAGGCTCATCTGCGTAGCTGAATACAAAAGAAATACACGTAATAGGAGTTTTATTATGGCTACAGAGTGACAATTTAGAAAAGCCTGAGATGACGATTTGTTTAAAACTTTGCTTTAGGGCGCAAAACTTACCAAAGTATAAAAATTAAATAATAGCTTTAAATACATATATTTTTTTTTTCTGGAGGGGGGAATTGCGTTATGACGGAGTTTGATAGAATGACGAAGAAATTATCTGCTTACCTTCCAGGTAACTTTTATAGATTGAGGTCCCAAGGTCTGGACGGAAACTTCAGTCGGAGGGCTGCCAGGAACTATTAAAAAAAAAATTATAAAACATTAGGCACGACCATTTTTAAATTAAACGTGAATGCAATGTGATATAGTGTGTTAGGATATTCTTTTATTTATGTCAAGAAACCAATCTTAGTCTTTTCTTTCTTAACTTACTCAAAAGCAGGCTTTGGTGTCTTCAATATTTTGATGTCTGGAAATTTTGAATCTCGGATTTGGTCAAATAAATGGATAGGTAAATGAAGCCTTCCCTCTTTGGGATCCGATGTTCTATTGTTGGACGTGCTTGCCGACAGCGATGACATTTTTTCTTTAGAATCCTCGCGTCAGCACCGTGTCACATTTCCATTTCAGAAAAAAAAATAAATAAAAAGAAGATATTGCGAGTGCAATATGCCCGATGAGGAATCCCTTTCGCATTGAGATCCCATCAAAGCTCATTCAAAATGGCTGTCAAATGCATTTTGATGCACTGATATGTTTTGAGCCTTGAGGCACGTATAGACAGTATTTCTAAGTATCACACTTCGGAAACGGCTAGACGGGATAATCGATACCTAAGGCTTCGAGATCTTTTATTTTATTTCCTCTTTGCAAAACATATAAATAAATAGTTGTTTTCCTAGAGCTATAAAAGAACGGAATATGCTACCGAATGTCACTGTATCACCAGCGTCACTGAGTTCATTTATTGAAAATTTTGAAAAGATTGTTGCATGTGCCACTCAATGAACTCAGCATATGTAACTGCTCTTAGTACACGTGGTGCCTTTCTTTCTCGCTGTAAACTCGTTTTTGTCTGTTTTTACGAGCAATCTGTTAACACCAACGCCCTGTACGTGCTTCATTGTGTATTTTTCTTCTACAGTGTAATAACCCTGAAATGGCTGACAGTAGTAATAAATAAAACATAAAACAAAAGGAATAGTGCCCATAAATATTTCCATTGTTAAACTAGTACTTTGTCTTTTTGACGAAGGTAACTCCCCGCCGTTGCACGGAGTTGGCCAAAAGCAAGATTTATTTACGAAAAGCCCAAGTTATTTTGAGAAAGAGATTTCCGCGGGACTGATGTCTTCGCGGAAAGGCATTTCTGTGTTTTTATTTTGTCACTTCATGGTAAATGGAAGGCACGCGCGTGGATTAGAACAATTTTTATTGAGATCGCAACACGTCACTCTTTCTTTTTGTCTCAAAGTACAAACCAGCACCTAAAGCCTCTATCGCATGATGCGATTTTGCTTGAGTGTTCGCATCTGCGACGTCGGGCACAGCAGCTTCCATCGTGCTTTTGTTTTGCCGCAGAAGTGACGTCACAGCCGCGGAATTGCAAGTAATATCGCACCATGAGAAGGAGGTGAATGCATGGAACACGCCTGCATCATTCGGAAATGTGTAAGTGATGAACGCTCAGCATTTATCTATTGGATGAAATAAACGTATCTGACGGCATGTCAACCACACTTGGTTACACAGAAGGTTCGCGAGCATACACGTGCACACAAATCGGTGTGCTCGTGGGAGTCTATGTATCGTAGGGCGTTGTCAGCTCCAAGCGCGTGCGGGAGGTGCGTTGCGGGCATTTTGTTGAGCCAGTGTAGACAACTGAATCTTTTTAAGAAATGCGAAGATAAAGGATTGGACAAGGACGCTAGCGGTGTTCTTGGCCACTCTTTTCCTTTCCAGCTTCGTCAAAAAGTCAGGTGTTCACATTAACAAGGAAGTAGGACAGCCTCACTCCCACATAAATGACTAATATTGTAGCGGCTACACGCCCGAATCAGGGACTATGCGAGTAATAAAATAGCCTCAAAGACAAGTAGTCTATTTTGTGCCCGCTAGCAACCAACAAGAACAACAAATTTCTGATCTTTAATTGGGCATGGGGAGGGGATCCCATGCGCCGATTAAGATATCATAAAATGCTGCTGCTCCTGCAGGAGTATAATTAAAATAAATTTTCTTTTTAATTCTTTATTTTAATCCCGGAAAAATAATAATGGGGAGCGGAAAACAAAAAAGCGATAAGAAAACGGTGAATGCGGGCACCCGAATCTTGCATAGAACCCTTTAATAATTATCTTCCAGTATTTTATGTAATTTTACGGGTATAACGTCGTCACGACTCCTTTTCAAAATTAAACAAAATTATGCAGCGCCGTTAATGCCGTGAACCGACGCAAAGGATTATCAGGAGTGCATAGTGGCAGACCTTCTTCATCGGTGACGACCAGGAGCGGTGGTTGCGTAAACGGCCCGAGACCCAGGGCATTGGCGGCGGCCGCTCTGAAGTGGTACGTCCCGGCCGGCTGTAGGCCTCGCACCGTCCACGATGTCTGGTCACGGCCCGCAGTAACGTTGTGAACTGATGACTCGCCACTTGACCAGCTCGCTGGAAAAAAAAAAAAAAGTAATGCAATGAAAATTAAAGTTAAAAGTTATGTTTCATTGGATTCTTTTTTTTTTTTTTTATGAAAGGTTTAACATTTGCCGATACATCTCGGCGTGACCACCTTGAAATTTGAAAGTGAGCACTTGTGGAAATTTTTCATAATTGGGAAACAAGTATTTAACCGGTTTCGCATTTGCGATATTTTCAGTGCAAACTGTCGTCTGCCCCCCCCCCCCCCCCCCCCCCCCCCGCCCTCCACCCTTTTCCCCTTACACGCACACACTTAAAAGAAAAGGGGGGGGGGGGGGCTTTCAATAGGACTAGAACACAAATATTACGATACTTCTGATTTGCGAAGCCATAACTAATACGTGTTACATCGTTTTGTCATTTAACCAACTTAGAGAATATTTTTTTAAACCTAGACAGGTTTAACTGCCAGTCATCTGGCAGTTAAACCTGGCAGATCTGGCAGATCACTGGCAGTTTAAACTGCCAGTGATCTGGCAGTCTTTTTAATATTTCCAGGATTATTGAATATTTTTTATTTGTGTGTTGTGTGTGTATGTTATCCACCCGCTTTGTACTTGTGCATAAAGTAGTAATTCTTTTTCCTGTATTTTTGTTGCTGTGCGTATGTAGGAGATCGAGGGCCTTGTCAAGCTGTATTTCACAGCTTTTTCCCTCAAGCTCCACCATCAATGTAGATGAAAATGAACAATTATCTAACTGAGATTGAGAAAAACGATTATGAATCTCAATTTGCAGGCCTAATTGCTAAAAAAAAAGTTTTGATCATAGTTGCTAGAAGCTATCCACAAAACATTAAAGTTTGATATATTATCGGCAGGGCCCCTATTTCTGGCGTGCTGATATTTAACTCAACCCCAAATTTTATTAAACTGTACTACGTTCGCAAATGACATCCGCTTCAGACAGCTCTTTATACCGCCATTAACACGGCGCAGCCAGTGGCTTAACTTTTCTCTCACCTGAAACGTTTTTGAACTGAATCAGGTAGGAGACGACGGGGCTGTTTCCGCTGTAAGGCTCGGCCCAGGTCAAGCTTACGGACCGGCTGTTGACACTGCTCACGTTGAACCGGGTTGGAGGCTCCGGTGGTTCTGGGTGATACGAAAAACCACAGTTCGCGCATGAGGAATCAGTGTAAATCTCTCTCTATTTCGTCATAATTACGAGCGAAACCAGTGTAGAAAGCATGAACACGTTGCCCTAAACGACGCTTTCACTTCACCAGCGCGCTTACATACCAGATCCGTTCAAAGATTCGGATTTAGGCCGAATTTGCACTGGCGTTCGAATTGCAACCGCGAAGCGGACCCTGTCGGTCTCATCACCAAATGCGCGTGAATTTGTGAAACAGCCACGATTGGAACCGCTTAGCGAGTGCGGTTACACCGCCAGTGCGAATGCCGCGTTACTATTGCAGTTTCTACTTCGCTTGCACTAAAGATGAAACGGAGTACGTATATACTTTGTTCATTCTCAAGCTGAGACTGAAGCCAATGCCACAAGCACAAGAGATCAAGGTCGCTGCTTTGAAATGTTCTGCTCCCCCAGACCGAACACTCACGCTAGAAAGGCACTTCTCTAAAGCCAGAAGCACGGGCTAGCTCGCGCTTGTAGCTTTGGCTGTAACCTCAGCCTAAAGGCCGACGACCAGATTTGAGATTCTGCAAGGCAGAAGATCCTCCTCACCATGGGGGAGGAGGAAACCGGCAACGGTAGACAGGGTAGAAGGAAGGAGAGGAGGACGCGGGAAAAAAGTGGAAAGCGCGAACTGGTCGTAGGGCTTTAAGGGTGAACGGAGTATTGGCGACGTGCGCGATCGAAAGTATCGCGGTGGTCGGCCTTCCACGATTGGCCGAATGCTCACTTTGACGTCAGCAAAGCAGTTCTCATTGACGGAAATAACAGGAACGTGAGGACTTCAATTTCGACGGTGTTGACAGTGTTGGTTCAAGAACGCTATTATTTCAAGCTTCCGCCGTGCCAGTTACAAACACCATCGAACTTGCTGTTTGCAAGGTAATGACGTCACGAAAGGTAACCACGCGAGGGCGCCACCGAAACATGTCGCCGCTAATAGGGGGTATTCACTGGACGCCATATTTAAAGGGCAACTCCGGCCAAAACTCAAAATGAATTAAATTACTGGTATCGCTTTAGTGACACAAAATACGACCCCAGCCAAAATATTACGGCCGTGGGACGCCGCATTCTCAACTAATGCCGATAATAAAAATGCGACCCGCCGCGAACCGCTGCTCCTTAGCGGGCGGGCAGCGGGTTGCCGATCGCTCAAGCAACATTGGACCGTGACGTCATAGTCGTTCTCTTTTTTTTTTTTTTCTCCGTTCCGGACGGGCTCACGGCGCACCCGTTGCGCGCGCTTCTTTGTGCCGCTACCACCGCTACTTCGGCTTGTGACTACGTTGCTTTTATCTGTAGCGCGTGTAGCTTCGATATAGCCTTTTGTTTATTTGCTTGTGAGGACTTCAAGACTCGTTTTAGCGAGCAACTCGGTGCGCCCAAGACTGCCCGGCTGTTCCTCGAAATATGCCGAGTACAACTTGTAGCGCTGTGCTGCTCCAACAACCCGCTGCGCAACCCGGAGGTGCTTTTTCACAAGTTTCCAACGGATCGGAATTCGGAGAAGGTGTGGGTGAACGCTGTTCGACGAGTGGACTTTGGAAAGCCTTGGACACCGACCCCCAGATCGAAGCTCTGCTCCGCTCATTTTTCGCCGGAGAGTTACGGACGAAACCTACGGTGTTGGTTGCTGGTGGCTTATAATGAAAAGGAAAAGAGAATGTTCTGCTTTGTGCCACTGCTTGTTTACTACGCTATCTCGTGAGTAATACAAAGGTCCGTAACGACTACTAGCGAACTGCCGGCGCGTGAAGCTTATGCGGTATAAACATTCGCCTCCCAATCGTTCGAACCCGTTACGCAGCAATATTAATTAACACTGGGCTTGTGGATACCACAAAGGACTTTCAAAAAATCGCGAAAGTTCGGATTTGTAAGTTACAACTCTAATTTACCCGAGTTCGGCTGGAGGTAAATAAAATATTTAAAAATGCAAAAAAAACAAAAAAAAAAAAAACACTTGCCTTAGTCAAAAAGTTACGAAGTAAAACTTTTAAGATCCTACGTTCTCCAATAAAAAAAATTGTTGTTGGGGGGGGGGGGGGGATGTGGAAGGAAAAGAATGTGTTCTCACCTTGCTAACGTTCTCTGTTTTCCTCTATCACAAAAACTTTCGCTAGCTTTGAGAAGAATATGACTGCCCAAAGAACTTCCTTTCCTTTCTTTCCTTTTTTTTAGTGCGGCAAGTTATTTTATTTTTACAAATTAGATTCACTATCTAGCAGTGGCGTCACGAGAGTCAGCGCTACCCGGAACGGTAGCCCGCCGACAGCTGCCGAGTACGCACCGAACGAGTTCACTCGTTTTCCAGTCGCTAGCTTTTGGGTATACAAGCGACGAGTACGGCACGGCATAGCGCACGCACGGCGGCAGCCGCCGAGCACGGCACCGAACGAGTTGACGGGTGTTCCAGTCGCTAGCCTTTGGGTATACTCACTAACTCTTGCTACATGTGCTGGATAACTACCACGTATGCAGAATTAAAACAAAATCAGCTTACCTTCTTTTTTTAGACGGCTAGCGCAACAGAGGTAGCCGTAGGTGCCGCTCGGCCTGCGTGCTCGTTCAACGAGAACGACCATGACGTCACGCCCACATAGCGGCTGATTTCCAATGTTGCCAGAACCTCGAGCGGCTAGTTTCGGTTTTGTCGGCCGCGCCCCAAACACAACTTTGAGACGGCGATATCTTTAAAACTACGCACAATAACGAGAAAAAAATTACACCTTTCAATTCAGGGAGGCTGACTGCACTAAAAACAGTCATAATCCCAAAATCGAAAGTATGGACCGGAGTTGCCCTTTAAGGGGGCTGTTTAGAGCGCATGCTGAGAGCGAGCTCAGGTTAATAGGCTGGTAAGGCCATAAAATCTTGATGGTGTGGAATGCACATTGCGAAAAAACCGTAAAAGCTCGCCGTCAGCACGTGCTCAGCAGTCGCGCATACGCAACTATGGGCGCCTGTGAGTACTCCCTATGAGAGGCACATCGAGACTGCAGAAAAGGTGACGAAAATAACATCTTTTATGCCGGGGTAACACTGCTTATATATCATTAAAAAAAAATCTGTACACACATTCGAACGCGAGTCAACGCGAGATCCATGCTTCGAATGCGCTTGACAATCTGTTCTAGAAGCTTGGCAAGCGGCATTCGAACCACGGATATTGCGGTGACTCGTGTTTGCAGACTCTCTTTTGTATGATGTATGAGCAGCGTGACCCCGGCTTTATGGTCATTGACGGGATTAGGACGAAAAAGCGTCTTTTTCGGATTCCCAGCCTACAGCACGAGCTTGATGCCTTTCGCTATACATTGGGCGCATGTAGAGCACTCTCGAAGCTGACGAGACGCCGCAGTGTCATCGAAGGTGCGGAAGCTCGCGCTGCAGGCGAGACAACTGAAAGAAAACTTCCATGTAGTTCTTAACGCGATTTCTTAGCACCACGCTCTTTTCGACGAATAAACGTTTTACAATCGATCAACCTATCAATGCACTATAGACAATCTTTTTCTTGTCAAAATTTCTAATACGGGAGTTTTTTTTTTGGCGATTTCCATCGCGGGTTTTACAAACCTACTCTCACGGCTTCGTTTGTAGACCGCCGGGCGCAGTGAGTATCAGGTTCGCTCGAGAAGGCTGACGAGCGAACCTGCCGCCGCGGCTTTTTGTTGAAGCCCGCTAGGTGTCGTCGATATCGCTGAACTCTAGGTGGCTGTATGTCTGTCTGTCTCAGGGTGAAGACATACGTTTTTGCCCTGAATGTGCCAGCGCGTGACGCTCTCGCGCACTCTGTGCGTGACTTGGGCGGTAAAATGGCGTCTATGCATTAGCCAAGGCTACGCGCTTGAGCTGAGTGACAGCGGATTGAGCGCACTTCAAAATGCATAAACAAATGATTGGGCCGAAAAATGGCTGAGATGTCACCACTCAAGCAAAAGCGCGCGTGTGTATGAAAGCACTCACTGAATTCGTCAGCAGGAGATGGTGTTAGCCCCTGACGTCAGCAAACGCGAGAAATGGAAGTACGTGCACCTATCTAGAGTTGCCAATTCAACAACTGAAAAAACATTTTGTATTTAACACTCCCGAACTACAGTAAGCCTCGTTACAAAAGCTATGTTAAGCGATTCTGGAAAAGTTCTGAACTCATTTCTGCCAATCAGAGCGTTTCTTATTTATGAGCCTGCTGGATTTAGAAAGTGATAAAGAAGAAATATCCTAGCAAAAAGAATTAAACTTAAGATCATTCAATAAGAAATGTTACAGAGAGATAGAACTACTATTTCCAGTAAAACATAACTTATTAAAAAAAAAAAAAAAGTAGAACGAGGATCGTATCGTTAAACATCTAAATATGAAGCTCTGAAAATCCCTAGCGTGAGCAGGTTTTAGTAAATCATGATTGTAATAATGCAGAGTCCACAGATGCACGTTTTTATCCACAGATCATAGCTTTATTACTGATCTGTGTATCGCGGTTTAAGTTTGATAGTACAGCAAACGTTAATACACCATTCATTAAAACCATAACTCTAGATAGAGCACGCAAACAGTGTCGAATAAATTTGATGCAAATTAAATGATAAATACCTGTCTTCTTCAACTCGAATAGGGGGTTTGTTTAACTCGATGGGCAAGGTTGTATGTCGTGGTATCCTGGTAATTAACCCAGCGACAAGCACATTTGTAATACATATATTAAAATCAATCAAATACATTCATTGATCAATGCATACAAACCCAACCGAGTTTTATTAACTTCGATTATTAAAAGGCGTCACTACTTTTATCTTCAAGAGCGCAGGACTAAAAAAAGTGAAATGTAATTGCAAATAAGGTAAGAAAAAAATAAAACATGGTGAAAAGAACTGATTAGCTCAGTTCACGTCTATAGGTTGAAAGGTGGGAAGCAAACTAAAATCAAAGACAATCATTATTTCCAGAACGGTAGTCACTCAACGGGCAACAGAATAACAAAAGGACAGAAAAACGAGACCGTCTCTTTGGCTTCCTTTCGGACCGGCGTTCCCAAGTGGCGCCTACCTTGGACGAGCAGTCGGATCTGCGTCTCGTCCTGTCCATAGTCGTTGATCACCTCGCAGGTGAAAATGCCCGAGTGGTCCCTCTGGGCCTCGGACACAGACACCGTGGACAGATGACCGCCCGACGTCGCACTCTCCATCACCTTGAAGTGACTCCTGGGAGGAATACGGAAAGCATCTGTAGGCGTACAGGGACACTTCCTGGTTCAGTAGGAGCTAACACTCGACTGCACATGATAGTCTAATGATGTTTTGAGGCATACTACTTTGTATTGTGGTTAAAGGAAAGGAGAAAGTAAAAACAAGAGTAAAAGCACATTGATGGGACGATGACGAGCCTGGACTTCAGAGCTTCGCCGTTCTGAGCTGTGGCAGTTAAAGGCAGCTCACACATACATCGCAGCGCTATATTAAAATTAACGCTAATGCGGCGCTAACTTGAACATGAGTTAGTACTGATGCAACGCTTTGTAAACGCTGTATCACTAATACAGCGCAGAGTCATTACTGCATCAGCAAGGTCATGGCTATTTCCGGCATTGACTAAGGCTTTTGTTATTCGCCACTCCAGCAACACGGACGGAACCTAACGGGCAAACACTGAACTGGCCAAAACAAGTCCTTTCGCGATTTCCGCTCAACTCCTAGGGCTTCCCTGGTTACATGTTGTCGGTGGTTTGAGCGAGAAAGCAATTGTTTCGGTGACTTTGTTATACCTGTAGTATCAGCTTGTTCCCAGGTTGCCCTGTACGCAACCGCGTGAACCAGACATTTCGCGTTGATCAACGTTCATCAGCATCATGAATGCACTGTAGGCAGTCCTTTCACCGCTTTTTCGAAGAAAGTCAAGCCTCTAGAAGCTCGCCTAAGCCTACGCATCGCCGCAGGCTCGAAACGTCGAGGATAAAAAGCGCGGCAAACCATTTTAAGTTCAATGCTTGCTTGCTGATGTCCCAGCGTTGTGCGTAGAGCTGGCACACAGCACGGCATGACCTGTATTAGACCTCCATATTTGCCCGATAGTGGCGCCCCCTATAGTTCGCTGGAGTCGCAAATACTCATACGTCTCCTGCACGCCAACGAGCGCTGGCTGAAGTCGGCTGCGTCACGCCGGTTAAGGCCCTGTCACAATCAGGAAATACGGCGGCGACATCAACACAGCATGTTCATCGACAGTTGATCCACTGGGTTCTCGGTCGCTCTCTTACCCGACAGATATGTAAACTCCGGGAACACCAGCACAACGCAGGCGACAGCGATAATGCTGCCTCGGTGTGACGGCTTAATTTTGTCAACACAAACAGCCGCAACTTGTGTTGGACGTCGAATGTTGCGCGAATTGGTGGATGAGCGAATTTTGTCTTGACAACACGAACAAAACAGATAGCTTCGGCGGCAGGGTGACCGACAGTAAAAATCGACTCAAATAAAGCTTTGGCAAATGCTATTTAAAGAGATAATGAACACGACTTAAAAGTTTTGTTGAACTGAGAAATATAGAAGTCGTGTGCATTCCAGGTAATGTTGACGAAGTTTTAGCCTGAAGTTGGCGATTGCGCGCCGCATAAATTAAATGAACAGATCCAGCAAGAATCACACCGGGACTGATGACAGCGTCGCCCTAGACTGCAAAAAATACCAGCTTTCGAGTCACATGGACCACGTGACATCAATTTTGGTTGGTTAGACTATTGGTCGAAGTGAACCGAGTTCGCCCTTCTTCCTTTTCGATCGTAAGTTGTTAAAAAGGAATCGTCTTTTTTCTTTTTTTAGTATTGAAACAACGAAAACCATATATCTTGTTTAAAAATGTTCCTGCAATAGAAATAAAATACTATTTCAGTCCGCTGACGCGTGGACTCATACAACCGAGCGCTTTTCACTCGTGAATATTGGGCGGGGACTGACTTCAAAAGCATTTAGTGTGACAACGATATAAGATTTCTTTCTTTTGTCGCACAAAAAAAAAAAAAAAATAGCGCACCATGGTGTTTCGTTTGTTTCGTCGCTCGATTCTTCGTCCCACGCGTGAAAGGAGCTGCAAAAAGTGTTCCATACTCATACCGGTACCCCTCCGGGTCCAAATCAAAAAGCCTCTCTTCAGACCTCGTCTAGTATGCCCCGATTTTTTCCTGCACATCCACGCAGCCTTTCATCCAACGGGACCTTTCAGAACCTGTGGTGTACTGAAGTGTTGTGCGCAAATATGCAAGAACAAGGACATGGGTAAACACCCCCGCGCGAGCCCAAGACTCCGCCCCTTTAACGCCGAGCCTCCTCGAGCAGGCTCATACTCGTGTCATGTCTTGGGACAGTAAAGCTGATGACGTCCGCATTAAGCCTGTCACACTGCGACACGTGACAGTTATTGTACTTCATACTGCGATAGCTCCACTCGCAACGGGACTGGCAATAAACGATGTTGACAAAAGATGAGGTCCATACACAGTTGCGTTTGAATGCGTTTGACTGCGTTGCGTCGACAAACGGCCTCGAGTCACTGGGTCATCCGTGCTTCGTGTCAAGCGTGCCAACCAATGCAAGGAGTAGCTTAGCAACCTGCACACGAAGCACGGATGTCCTTGTTCCTAGCAGTCGCAATGCGGTACAACGCCCTCAAACCACAAAGCGCCAGTACAGCTCACCAAGCCATCTACGCTCATGACCACTAAATTCTACCAAAACCGACGGTTCACCGGTGACGTCACCTCCGTTTTAAAGAATGTTGTATGGCGGAAAGGTCGAGCGCCAGTTTCGGTTCCGTTGATTTATTTTACAGGAAATGATAAGCTTAATAGGACTGCGCAAAAAGATTGAGCATATTGCCAGTTCCCCAGAGAGTCGGAAAACACTATTTACTAAAGAAAAAAAGAAAAGATTAAATTCCTCTTCATAGTGCCTTTCACAATAATCAAGTCGAATGCGAATGCTGCTCTCTTACATTTTACGAATGTTATTATTGTGTATATAAGACAATCGATTGTTGAAAAGGTCACAGCTAAGGTAGTGAACATTTAAATGGTTGTTGGAACTACAACTGCCGGCAGCCCAGTCCACATTACTACTGAAGTAATAAAAGGACACAACTACTCCCCCGTTGAAAAAAATCTAATAAAAATCAACCAATCATTTAAAAAAGCGAGCGAAATTAAGACGACATCCAACACCGAGAGTGATTGGAAATATAGTCATAAAAAGAATTTTTGTTATTTTTTTTTTTACCGGAAGGCTCTTCAATAGCTGACAAACCTGCTACCCCTAATCGGGGATAATGAGTAAAGTGGAGATATTGGGCCAGTTGGTTCATTGCAAGCGAAAAAGCGCCGAAAAAATACAGGGACACAGACGAAGTCGTCTGTGTCCCTGTATTTTTTCGGCGTTTTTTTGCTTGGGGATTATGAGATCACTGCTATTTTTATGATTTACGCCCCCGCACGGAAGTGGCCCTGGTGGTAGTTTTCTGTCCTTCGAAGATCGAGCGAACTGGCACTCCGTACGAGGATATTTCCATCCACGCCGCACCGCACACGATCGAAGGTAAACAAACAAAATGGCGGAGTGTTCCCCGTGTTGGCCCGGCCTTCAGCGCGGTGTAACAGGGCGCTCTCCGACTTTCGGGGAACAAATCGGCGAACCTAGTTGCCGGGCGACAAAACAACAACAAAAGGACATGTTTTTCAACAGTTGTTGTTGCTTCAATGTGAAAATCGCAGGAAACATGTTTCCTTCGTATTGACGGACAAAGTTGTCCAACTGTTTCCTCCATATGACAGCGTCTGTACTCTGCGCACGTCAGAAAACGCTCCCGTCTTCACTCCTGCCTCAACTGCACCGACGGCGGGCTGTCACAGGGACGTATGCGCAATACGCTACCTCAAGCGCGTTTTTTTCTTTCCCTCTCGCAGCTGTTGCGCGTCGCTCAAGTGCGCATAGCATGCTGGGAGATTGGTCCGGTGGTTTCGAAATGGCCGGCCCGAGATGGGCACGAACCAGGGTGGAAAATGAAAATGAAGACGATTTAAATTGCGATTTAAAGCAATATTTAAATCACGCCGGTTTTACTATTACGATTTAAAGAAAACTTTTCTCGTAAAAATAGCCCACACAATATATTTAATGTTCAATTTGCCTATAATTTATTGCTTTCTGTGTGCATTTGATTTGCATTTAAATCGGGTAATCATCGAACAAATAAAATTCATAGCAGGATGAACACAAACAAGAGGCGGTGCTCTTCTGAGTTGATTAGAGGGTTGATCTTTCTTGTGCCCTCCACTTCGTTTGTCAATTACGTAACCTCCAATTGGAGGACAAATCAGAGCGCCAAAGAACGAGCAATTAGAGCTATTTTACTGACAAAAAATCAATATGTTTTTGTTCTAGTATGGCGGGATTTACACCAACAAAAAGCTGTTAATTGTGCACTTTCAAAGGTTTAAAGTTTCAATAATTCTTCGGCATTGTTTTCAGTAATCGGACGGTTTGATCAGTCAATCTGTTATATAAAAAACACATCTGAATGATAAAGAATCCCTTTCTCTGCTACAATGTTTTAAATAAAATAAACCTGACTTATTTTATTCTTTTTTTTTATATCATGGCTTCTTTTCTACACTGCTACAAACCTATTTCGCGCCCGCGACGCCAGCGTGCGCTGAATGCCGCCGGTCGCGTTGGCTGCGCAAGGTTGGCGGACTCTGGAGTGTATGGTTTTTGACGACGTAATGTCGCAATGTTACGCTTGGGCGCGTGCAAGTTACCTTGGAGTATAAAGGCCGGTTCTCACATGAGCAGCGCTACATAAGCGCTGTTCTAGCGCTGCTCACGTGTCGTCAGCTACTTATCGTCTGCCATGAGCAACAGTTTTGACGGTGGGCTACAAAGCTGGTGAAGACTCGCGTCAGCACGCGCTTAGCGCGAGGTCAGCGCTATGCTTGTAGCGCTCTACTGCATGTGTGAACACGCCTTAATGGGGTCATGAAACGATTTTCCTACTTCTTCCTGCTTAGCTTTAATCCTCAACTCAAATGCGAATAGACCTATTGCAATATTACCCAAGCATCAAGGAGAATGCAGAGATTGGTGTTCCACGCGCCACACGTGCACGCCTTCCCCGTATAAAAGATTCGAATTAAATAACCAAAATAAATGAACGCGCGTGGAAGATACAATATGTTTGAGGTTTTTGCTTTAAAAAATTTACTACTGCTGAGGCCAGCACGTGCGGTGCGTGGAACACCAATCCCTGTATTCTCCTTGATGCTTGGGTAATTTAACAATAGGTCTATTGTGAAACCACGTCGTCGTGACATTCCTCGGCACCGGTGCGATGACTCTTAGCTTCTACCGTGCTTTTTACGCACACCATAGAACTTGTCAATCGCCAGTGACGATAAGTTCCGTCAGGGCACTCATTGGCCACGAGCGCGAATTCAAATATTCGTCGACGGATTGATTGTTGACGAGTGCATACGTCCGAGTGACGCAGTTCTCGTGTCCAGTGAGTGATCTAGGCTCGGCTAACGTCAGGTTGGCACAGCTGACGCGCTTTTGGAACCGCGGATGTATCATAGTGAAAAGGCGGAGAGCTTCCGAAGGAAAGAAGGTACAAAATAGTCCGCTATGTTTTCAAATGTTCGTACTGAAAAGCTGGCTTTTGACTTTCTACCCTCTTCCTTTTGGCCAACTAAACAATATGCGATTAGTAAAGTCCCAGTTTAAAATCATTTATCTGAGCCAGAGATTCGTTTAATGGCCCCATTAAAAGTGCCATAATAGCTCTGCGGTAGTGCTATGGTTAATGTTACAGTATTTTAGACAATGTATTTAATGCCCGGGCACGACGTTGTTGACGCCTCATCATCAGAAAGCTCGGAGTCACCGCTTTTTGACCCTCCTATGATCAACATGGGTAGCTATACCTGAAGTGAGCACGAAGCAAGAGAAACTTCAATTTCAGCTCCATTATTGTGTTTGAATTCGGCATAAATGTTGACATTTTCCACCAGTGGTGTAAGAGCGAGAAATATAACCAGTAATTCGTTGTGTAAAATACTGCGGCATTGGAAATGAAATTCGTACAATAGGTATGAACGCGCGAGTCGTAATGACTGTAGAATTTAGACGACGACGTACTCGATGGACAAATTACGAATAGCTACAAGAAAACCAGTTAAACTGTCCACTAAGGGTGGTCATTAACTCAGTTTGTGCGATGCAGGCTTTTAAAACACTCTGTCTGGTTTTCTCATGTTCCAAGACCTTCCGTTTCTCATTTCATGCCACCGCATTTAACGATTAACCCAACGACGCATTCTATATACCGCGAGGCAGGCGAGCGAGGCCGTGTTGCCCGGCGCAAGGCGGAACCCGAGCTCGCCGTCGCGTCGCCCCATCAGCGTGAACGTTGCTCCGCGTTCTAATCGTCGTCCCGCTAAGTCCCTCAGCGGACGGGAGCGAGCAATCGGACACCAGCTGGTCTCATTCGAAGGCCTCTCCCGCGGCACTCTGCGGCGCGTTCCCCTCGCGGGCCTCCTCCCGCGCTGTCCGAGTCGCGGACACGGCGAAACTGGACGTCACTTTATCGCTTGACATCCTTCAACACCTCGGCCAACAACATTGTCATTTCGCGAGAAACGGGCCAGAATATCCATTCCCCCGTTTCCACAAAACTCTCCCCTTTATGTGAGTTCCTCTAGTTGCCCCGCACTCCGCCGACCTCGCGAGCTCGGCAGTTTAGCTGCTTCCTTTTCGGGGCTACGCTTCTCTCCCTCCTCCTAACCGAATGACATCCCTAGTATTCCCCTCTCCCTCTCCTCTTTTCTTTCCGCCTTCCCTTCTCCCCTTTATCTTCCTTCTCGCCCCGTTTAATGATCGCCGAAGCTGCAGCGCAGTTGGGAGCGACACCAACACGCGGAGAATGGGCCAGGAGTCGCTGGCACCAGATGGACATTTTTCTTCGGTGCCTTTCGCCGGCCCTCATAGATCTCCGCTTTGGCGGCCCCTTTGCCCTTTCGCCCCCACAGAGCCATCGTGGCGGAACCCAGATGGGTTCGCCGATTGAACGTGGCTTCGTCGCTTCGGTCGTCCCTCTGGGCGCGAGAGAAAAAAAAGAGCGTACGATTTGTGCGTGTCCAGCCGGCGTCCGTTGCGGCTCCAGCTGATGCTGATGGGCGCGTCGCCGAGGGCTCGGCACTCCAGGCTGGCGGCGTGGCCCCGTCGAACCGTCTGGTTACGGTACGACTCCGTGAACCGGGCAGGCACTGCGAGTGTGCGAAGGAAACCACGTCGAGCACTTGGGAACGGGGCTCAAATTAATATCTGCAATCAGTTGCCATAGTACTCCGTTAACCCCGACTCCTTTTCACTATATATATAGAAACCGAGAAAGAGGAGGAGAACAGAGCGCGCGGGGTCGTCACTGCACCCGACTTTGATTGAAACGAATATAGGGTAGACGCTAAGCTAGCTGTCAGTGTCTCTACTCACATTTGGAACGCGTTCGGTTGCCAAACGCAGGCGTTCAGTGTTCCGCTTTCGCATTCGAACGCGATTGAACGGTGTATAGAGACAAAGGCAGCTAGCTTTAAGTCTACCCACAATTCATTTCGATCGGAGCTGAGTGCTCTGCCGACCCCGCGCCCTATCGCTTTCCCCTCTCCTTCAGTTTCTGTGGGCTGCAAGAGCTTGAGCTCGTGCAGTGAGAGTGTCGTCCAAGGCGACATTCTTGCTCTTTGGATAAAAGCTTCGCTCATGCTTATTAAGAAAAGGGCAAAAAAGAAGTTAAACATTGTGCAAAACTTAGTTGTTAGTTTCTGCTTACAGTTTAACATTTAGAGCGCATCTCTTAAGTGCTCGTTCCCGTGTGTCACCATCGGCGTAACCGCGCGCGTTGCGTTATGGTACGTCACACACCCATACACCAATTCAATTCCCCGCTAACCTTAGAGAGGGAACTGAATGAGTATATAGGTCTGTGACGTCCCATAATGCAACACTGAGTCTTCAGTTTCCCCGCTAAATTTAGCGGGGAATTAAATTGGTGTTGAGGTCACGTGACGGTCATTTTCCGGCTACATCTAGCAGAGAAACTGGATCGTGGGGCGTCATTTTCACCGCTAAATTTAACGGGTAAACTTGGTTTGTGTTTAGGTCACGTGGCGTCAATTCTCCAGCTATATTTAGCGGGGAACTCTGAAAGGAGGGGAGGTTATGGAGGAGGAGGGAAGGGTCCTCCGTATCCTCACCTCCCGTACCCTCCCATTCTCCTTCTTCATATCCTCCTCCTCCTCCATACTCTCCCCTCCTCCTCCTGCGTACCCTCCCGTCACGGTATATCGCAAGAAAGAAAAACAACAACGACCAAAAGCTGCGCTCTAATTTCGCACTACAGAGATCTGTAAACGTCTTTCAATTTTTTTTTGTGGATAGACTAATAAACGTCAAGCGCGCTTAGTAACGACCATTTTATTATCGCCGGACTCCTCATGAGACTGCCACTCCTACTGATCAAAGAACGAAGAACCATTTAAACCAATCAGCAGACGGAAAGTACAAACATTTCTTGGTAGGCCCTAGGCTCTGGCTGTAACTTATTCAGCGGGTTGCGCGCAGTCCATCAAAACTAAAGTAACGATATACTGGGTGTATCAAGGAGTGGCCAGGCTCTTTAAACCGACCGCAATATTCGGTTTCTTAACCTATCGCGGTACGACTTTGTGCAGCGTTGGCCACAGATGGTGCATTTTTTTTGTAAAATTTGCAAAGAGCGAATTTTCCCGAGGAAAAAGTAAAGAAAGAAAAAGGCTTAGCTCCTATGGAAATGCGGCGAAGCCACCGGTCTTCAAACAATACGGCGCCGTTTTGCACGGAAGACAAGAGATGGCGCAAGCGGTCGCGATGCCAACTGCGCCAACGAACGAGCATACGGCACCGAGAGCCGGCGTCTTTAGCAGACGAACTTTTCGACTCAAAAGCGGAGCGAGCTTTTCTGATATCAGTTGCCAATGCATTATTTCATCATCCTTACTCATAAAACATATTGAATGAAGACATAATCCATTGGAAAAATGGTTTGTCGGGATATTTTCAAATTTTTTGGGGGGGTACCGATGTCGTCTGCTTTGCAGTTTCTTGTTACAGCGCCTGTTTTTGTTACTGCGACTGTCGCCGCCTGCGGAACGCGCTCCGCTTTTGAGTCGAAAGGATTGTCTGCTAAAGACGCCGGCTCTCGGCGCCGTATGCTCGTTCGTAGGCGCAGTTAACATCGCGACCACTTGCGCCATCTCTTGTCTCCCGTGCGAAACGGCGTCGTATTGTTTGAAAACCTTTGACTTCGCCGCATTTCCATTGGAGCTATAAGCCTTTTTCTTTCTTTACTTCTTCCTCACGTAAGTTCGCTCTTTGCAAATTTTACAAAGCAAATGCACCATCTGTGGGCAACGCTGCAGGAAGTCGTAGCACGATAGCTTAAGAAAACGAATTTTGCGGTCGATTTAAAGAGCTTAGCCACTCCTTGATACACCCAGTATAACTTTCGCTGAATCTTAACTTCAACTAAACCGCTGTAATTAGTTGTCGTCCGCTACACATGGGAGAGTTTTATAAAAACCGTTGCCGTGTTCCGCGTACCGCACCACTGGAGCCTTAGAAGCATATGTTTTTATGTGCGCGCCCGGAGTGATACCGTGACCGCGTAACGCGCGCTTTAAAGCATGCTTCAAAGGCTTTAGTAGTGCGGTACGTGGAACACTGTAACGGTTTGCTAAAAAGTCTTTATTATCATGCATAACATACTCTTTTCACGTTTTCAGGTATTTTAGAAAGAAAAAACAAGTTCAAACACAACACCATGCACGCTGTCTCTTTCAAACATACGCGCAGCGGATCGGGTAAAGCGAGGCACGGGCTCATGCTTCAGGGTGCTCTCGTGGCGCAAAAAATGTCCTCAGATATTTAAGCAGCAAAGGCGTCTGACACGCCAGAAAATTCAGGGACGCGCAGAAATCTCTTTTTACAAGAGAGTGCTCAGAATCAAGCGGCCCTGAATCAGGTAACAGGAGCACGTCCTAAGCTTTCCATGCGCATTACCGTTTTGGCGGCGAGTTTGACTGAGTATTACTAACTACTGAGCTCGCTTTCTAAATGCTGGTCACCGATCTCCACAGCGCAATTATTGCTTTCTTTTGATGCAGCTAATAAAATCAACAAACTTGCCCTTTTTTCTAAAATAAATTAAACAAACTACATACTGCCTCTTGGCTATACGGATGATGTCTCCTGAATGGGAGGCGAAATGTCCAATTAAATTGTTATTTCTTCAATGTCAAGTCGATATAGTTTGTTTAATAATGATGAATCCCGGCTTCTGGAACATTTTTGCATTAAAAATATTCAGAACAAGTTGCAGATATATGTTGGTAGGCTGTTTTGTGGAGAACATTTGATGAACGCACGCGCTTTTACTTTCTCCTCTGTGTTCTCAGAGACCCAATGGCTGCGATCCGTAGAGCTTGTGAAATGATGATGTTAGAGAAACTCTTCCTTAGTTAGAAGTGAAATTTTGCGATGGGACAGGCTTCAGACGCTCACTCCATACTCAGTGTTGCAAAACAGACTTGGAGCTTAGGTCAACCTGTTTGCCCACCCTTCTCATCTGCTGGGCCAGTTTCGTAGTTTGAAGCGAGTGGCTGTCCAAATAAAAGTGAAAGCAAAAGAGTTTTCAGGGCGAAGTATTCGAGAATTCCACTGCAAAACAAAACAAAACAAAAAAAACCCGAAACAAAATATCTTTGTTTGCTTTTAAATTTTGTACCGAAACAAAAAAAGAAGTGTACAAATAATGCTTACTCTCTTTTTCTTCCTCTAACAGAGCACGAGAACAGATTGCCAATTTTATTCTAGCGAAACGTTACTGAACGCACTAGCACAGAGACGAACAAACTCGCAGGTTCATGTGTTTGTACTTTCAGTAACGTCCAATAGACCGATCTCACCAAGCGCTCGGGGCATGCGTGACGCCGCCATAACTTTAGTTCGCAGGAAGCAGGCAGCAGTGCACAAGACTGAGGGGGATCGGTGGCCGAGTGGTCTAGCGCACACCAGCTCGGAGCACGTGGAGCGAAAGCTCGCGCTGCAGAACCCAGGGATCCTGGGTTCGAGCCCCACCCCTGCCCGTTTCGATCTGGATGAGCATCGTACCGGCGTGCGGTCGTGTATCACTACTGCGTGAAGCACGTTAAAGACCCCAGGCTAGCGGCTGTACCGCACTGGCTAAATTTCTCATCTACAGCTGGGAGACTCGTCGCCCCTGTGAGGCAGACCAAGTTCTAGGCTGTATAAACACACACACAACCCAATTTTTTTTTGCACAAGATTTCTCGTGCCGCCTCATGCTCCACACGCGCAGAGCTCCAGCGAGGTTGTCGCACGTGCAGATCGAAAGACTAAAGTTCCCTCGATGCATTGCGGCAGCGGCGGCGTAGTCAAACTGGCTGGTGAGATCGGTCTCTTGCAATCATCGTGCACACCTTTTACTTAGGAATAACATGACCCAGAAAAATTTAGCGTCGCTCTTTCAAGGAAAATCGTTCGTTAGGCCTCGCAATTCGCTGGCTAGAAGGGTTACGTTGACCGCAGTAATTGGTCCCCTACGTAATCTGCGGGAGGGAGGGGGGGGGGGGGAGAGTACACAACTGACTTGTACTATGGGTGCTCGATGGCGCATGCATGGCTACTCTCCGAGCCTGGCACAGGTGAAACAAACCGGAAATTCGATGCTTGTCCCGGAAGCCTGCTGGACTCTATTCAGTCGACGTTTCGGTTCGTGTTTTTTTGCGTCATTGAGTAGGTTTGATTATTCCTCGTTTTGTATTAAATTCCGATAATAAGGCATTTGAACGTGGGACATGTGCGCACTTCATCGACTAGATTCTAATAATGTCAACATCCAGTGGCTTCCCGGAAGACTTCTCGGGTCTGCATGCTCTCTTACTGCGCAACAATCATGCTCTCTCGAGATGGCGAGACACAAAATCCAGCGACCTGGACGCTGTTCGAAGCAGCGCTCGGAAAGCGTCGAAAACCTGTCAAGCGCTCATTTTCGGGACAAGCCGCTTATACGTCCGGTGGCTGTTTCGCTTCATACCCGTTTGCTCAATATACCATAGAGTTCCCTAGTGGAGATCGGCGGAGTCGACAACAACATTTTGTCAACGGCTATTTCTTTTTCCAGAAAGCGCGTGTAGTGGGCATCGGGCAAAGGGGTGTCCAAACTGGACATTACAAAACGCACGACTCCGACAAATCGTGAAAATTGAAGCGGGCGCGTCCGCTTCACGCCCGCTTCAATTTTCACGATTTGTCGGAGTCGTGCGTTTTGTAGTGTCTTGTTTGGACACCCCTTTAAGCTGTCAGGGCCTAGTTGTTCTTCAAGCTCATTCGAGCCGGTCGCTCTGCGTTTTCTCCCGCCGTCCAAGCAGACTGGCGTGGAGCGACATGAACGCCCCAGGTGTCCGTCCCGCCGCGCGTTCGTAATTCGCGACGGTGCTTACCGTGGACCTTGAGCGTGATGACGGTGCTGAGTCCCGTGCCGACGCCGTTGCTTGCCTGGCACAGGTACGACCCTCGGTCGGCCACGCGCACCTGGGCGATGCGCAGCGTGCCGTTCTCGAACACCTGGTAGTCCGGCCCGCTCAGGATCTGCCGGTATTCCGTCGAACCGGGCTCTGGACGAAAAAAAAAAAGACGGCACGCCTGGTCGTACATATGCTTTAGGTCACTGCTGTAAAGTATTTCGCGCGTACTAATGCGAAAAAGTACAACGTAAAAAAACAAAAACGAAAAACAACAACTGCGAGTTCTTTTTTTTTATTTTGCGAAATATGAAGCAAGTCAACTACGGCGAACAAATAGAAGGATAATCGAATGACAAGAAATCAAAATACGATTAAACCAAAAAAAAAAAATGCACAGAGACATTGTGCGAGTGAAACGTCACGCGTAGTGTCCCTGCGCACATCGCGTTTTTTGGTCTAATTGTATTTAGAAATTCGTCATTCGCTGGTATGTTTTTATTGGTTGCCATAATTGGCTGTCTCCATGTTCTGCAGGAAAGCTTTTTCAAGTACCTTTTTTTGGGGGGAGGGGGATTGTAGGTGTTGAATTGTGTTGTTGGGTGATGTATCAGGCGGTAATATTATTTTGGGTGCCCAATCATCCTAAACATAATAGATGCATAACCAATGAAACACACGTACGCTTCCCCTCACCGCTCCCTGAAGTCCACAATATACAGGGTGTTTCAGAGAACGCAGTCCAAATCGCTCTTGCGAAAACTACTCATCGCAACAAAAAAGGGCTTGTGGCGTTTTGGTCCTGGGCCAGGGGCCATTTAGAAAAATTATTAAACTCCGGGATAATTAAGTATTTAATTATTTTTGCATAATTATCTTTTTTAATATTGTGTTTAAGGGCATGATTTAATTTAGAAAATTGCTCAGCATCATCGAAAAACACTAAATCAACAAATCGCCGAATGATAGAAGGCACGCGAAGCATTTTACGGCTTTCTGAAAGACCAACAGAAACGACGGGTATTTAAGTTTCGGTTTGCTATCGGAGCGCATCTCAGCCCCGGCGGCACCGCGACCCGTGGAGAAATAGTGCAACCAACCTCTGCTGCACTGTCATCGCGCGACGCAGCACAGGCTGGTTGCACTATCTCTCCACGGGGCGCGGTGCCGCCGGGATTGAGATGCGCTCAGATAGCAAACCGAAACTTAAAAACCCGTAAATTTTGTGCGGTTTTTCAGAATACCGTAAAATGCTTTGCGTGCTTTCTATCGTTCTGCAATTTGTTGATTTAGTGTTTTTCGATAATGCTGAGCAATTTTCTAATTTAAACCATGCCCTTAAACACAATATTAAAATGGTTAATTATGCAAAAATAAATAACAACTTAATTATCGCGAACTTTAATAATTTTTCTAAATGGACCTCTGGCCCAGGACCAAAACGCCACAAGCCTTTTTTCGTTGTGATCAGTAGTTTTTGCAGGAGCGATTTGGCCTGCGTTCTCTGAAACACCCTGTATATATACAGGCTGTCACAAAAGAAAATTTACACGGACTTTTTTACCGCAAAAATAAACTAGGCATCGCCGAACGCTCATTCTTCGCCCAAAGGTAGCGCTAGAGGTCAGACCACATGCCAAAGTTTCAGCCCGATCCGATAACTTAATCAGAAGTTATAAGCGATTTTCTGAAATTTTAAATGTGAAAATTGCGGCCGACGGAGCTTTCGAATACATAAGGCTCTATTGCATCAGAAACCGAAACCAGGCAAAAACGGGCTCCATTTTCCCATTGAAATTTTCAGAAAATCACTTATAACTTTCGATTAAGTTATCAGATCGGGCTGAAACTTTGGCATCTGGTTGTGACCTCTAGCGCTACCTTTGGGCGGAGAATGGGCGTTCGGCGGTGCCTAGTTTATTTTTGCGGTAAACAAGACCGTGTAAATTTTCTTTTGTGACACACACACACACACACACACACACACACACACACACACACACACACACACACATACACACACAGACACACACACGCACATATATATATATACAGGGTGTTTTTTTTTATTCTTACACATTTGTTTAAAAAAAACCGTGAACGCTACACTAATGCGGGTTGTGCAGGTGGGTTATACGGTCAGGCGGACATTATGTGGGTGGCTAATCTTTGCGATAAGTCGGCTAATTAATTAAAATTTGTTAATTAACTTTTTAATTAGTGAAAATAAACATATGGTTTCAATTAGAAACTTGTAGCGCATCATCGAAAACCACTAAATCAACTATTTTTGGAAGGATATAACGCCGGGGAAGCATTTTACCGCATTCTGTAAAAGCGTTCCATTTGGACGCGTTTCTAGATTTCGGTTTCTTATCGGAGCGCATCACCGCGCCCGCGGTCCTGCTCCCCAGTGGCTGAGACGCGCAAACCACGTGAGCCGTACTTCCCTCCATTCTACGATAGTGGCGAGGAGGTGGCTTCGCGCCGCGACCGCCGGGGAGCAGGATCGTGGGCGCGTAGATGCGCTCCGATAAGAAACCGAAATCTAGAAACGCGTCCAAATGAAGCGTTTTTACAGAACACCGTAAAATGCTGCCCCGGCGTTATATCTTGCTAAAAATAGTTGATATAGGGGTTTTCGATGATGCTCAGCAAGTTTCTAATTGAAACCATAAGTTTATTTTCAGTAATTAAAAAGTTAATTAACAAATTTTAATTAATTAGCCGACTTATCGCAAAGATTAGCCACCCACATAGTGTCCGCCTGGCCGTATAACCCACCTGCACAACCCGCATTAGTGTAGCTTTCACGGTTGTTTTTAAACAAATGTGTAAGAATAAAAAAAAAAACACCCTGTATATATATACATATAAGGTGTTTTTTAAGCTGAACAGAATATGTTTTTTTAAAAACCATGAAAGCTAGAATAATGCGGTCTGCGCAGGTAAGTTATACGGCCAGGGGGACATAGTATAGGAGGCTAATCGTAACGATCGGTCGGCTAATTAGTTAAAATTTGTTAATGAACTTTTTAAATATTGAAAATAGACATATAGTTCCAATTAGAAACTTGCTCAGCGTCATCGGAGACCACTAGATCAGTCATTTTCAGAAAGACTTTGAGCGCGTGAGAAGCGTAGTAGTGCACTAAAGTTACCACTCGTGGAGTACGTACAAAGCTAGTGGTTGCGGTAAGGTGCCCGCGCAATTTTTCCATCTCTTATCTAGCCCCGGACTTGTACCTGCTCCACGAGCGGTAACTTTAGTGCACTACTACGCTTCTCACGCGTTCAAAGTATATCTGAAAATTACTGATCTAGTGGTCTCCGATGACGCTGAGCAAGTTCCTAATTGGAACTATATGTGTATTTTCATTAATTAAAAAGTTAATTAACAAATTTTAACGAATTAGCCGACTGATCATTACAATTAGTCCCCTATACTATATCCCCTTGGCCGTATACTCTCCTGCGCAGACCGCATTAACCTAGCTTTCGTGGTTTGTTTCTAAAAATATGTTAAGCTTAAAAAAAAAGAAAAAAAAGCACCCTGTATATATAAATCTTTCATATACTCTAGAGGCCCTCTGTCAGAGGTTTCCGCATATATATTTTTTCGCAATGCGCTAAAATTGTCAGTCATTGGTCGTTCTGGAATATATATTAGCGGCAGAGGGCATCCATCTTTTCCCAGTTTAAATTCAGTGACCATTAAAATAAGAATGCAACCGTTTTAATCAATGTATAATCTACTCGAAAAAAAACTCAAAAATTAGTCTGCATTACGGGGTAGCATACGCAAACATATTTCCGATGCCGCACTATCTACGTTAATTATTAGAAATAAATTTAAAAAAAATCTATTGGAAGCGTGGTACTTTCCAAAAATTGCAAACCCTTACGTAACCCGTCATGTGAAACACAGCGACAGCTGAGGTGTGAGGTCGGAGCAACTAAGGTGCCATGTCGGAGGAGATGGACCGAGTGAACGTAAAAGTGCGAGGGAGCCGCACCATAGTGTCCGCATAAGCCGTTTCCTATTAAACCCACTAATACCCGTGCCACACGGGCAACTCGAATGCCATTTACAACGAATGACATTTGAGCGGACGGCCAATCAGCGCGCGACACTCCGGGCGTGGCGCACTCCACGCGCGACAGATTGCGAGCTGATTCGCCGATCACACAAATGTCATTCGTTGTAAACGGAATTCGAGTTGCCGGTGTGGCACGGGTATAGCACACCCGGCGAAAGTTCTATAGCGTTTGGAAACCAATGTGGGTGTTTAAGTAAAGAGCATTTCAACAGTCTGCGTAAGAGCGGAGCCACTTCGGTACAAATAGTCACACGTGCTAAACGAAAAGCGCCGATTGAACAGGGACAAGGAAGTAGGCAAGACGAAGTGCACTTTCAGATGAAGATTTATTGAAACACGCACAATATCATATTTTAGGCTGTTCATTTAGAAAATAAATCTTTGGATCTGTCACTTGCTTTCTAAAACATAATGAATCGTAAAATTCTAAGGAAATTTTAAATGCGTATCTCCCGAGAGTTGTTGTTTCTGCTAATTTTGAGTAACATGGGCACCTATCCCAGTGCACTGCCAGATTGTCCGGTGGGGACTGTTTTGCTGACCGTGCATGTTATCTCTCTACCATGCATGACCATGCATGTTATCTTGCTTGCTTGTTATCTTGTTATTAGCGTTTCTTGGAATGTTTTGGCGGAGTGCCGAAAATGGCCCGCGTCGATATGGAGCGCGGTCGACGGCGCGAAACCGCTTAAGTGTTCTAGCTGTCACTGTAAAACAACGCCGGATAGCCAGTTTTATGACACTTTGGTGTAGTCATTTTAGCTCTTGTAGTGTACCTTAATATATTAGGTGCATGAAATACACCCCACGTAACGAGCAGTAAATGTACTATTTGCAACATTTTGACAAAAATCAAAAAGGTCACAAAAAAGTCCCTTTTTATGCGAGTGCCGCTGCCAAGTCCTTTAAATTTAGGTTTACATTTTTCTTACTGCAAAATGAATAAGCAGTTTATTCACCTTGAACCCATTTTTTTGCACCAAAAAACAAAAAAAAAAAAAACAAAACACAAGCGAAGAAGTGAATAAATTTCCATCGCGAAAGCCAGGAGACCGGACTAAATTATTTTAAATTAAGCGTTTTATAAATTGAGCGGTCGTATAACGGCGTCATTCCTCAAGAGGTCGCCCTAACACCACCACCACAAGTTTAGCCGTTTAACTTGAGCAAAAAAAGAGAAACTAACCCCGTGACACTAATTTGACTTTCTCTCTCCCTTTACATTTCCTTACACCGAGCTTCTTTCTTTTCTCTTATTATAATATTTTAGTTTTTCGAGACAGCGGGAGATCCGCGGAAGGCGCCAAAAGAAGAAGAAAAAAAAAGGGCAGTTTATGAGACGACTCCAAACCCATCGATTCCAATCGATAACTTCACCGCTTCAATGCCGGGAGGAGCGAGAACTAATTACGCGAAACTCCGGCGTGCGCACCCAATCAGCTGAACGCAATTAAACTAAAAAGTATTCTCACCCAACCAATCAACGACAACAACGAAAACGCTAGAACACAAAGAAAAGTCGCAGCCTCTAGCCGCAGTCCCCACACCCTCTCCCGCTCTCTTTTTTGTTTTGTTATTGTTCCCCAAATTTTAGAAGGTTTTGAGGGGGGGGGGGGGGGGGGGGGGTTGCACGCGAACGTCAGTTGGGAGACACTTTTGGTTCTCCATTTAATTTTTCTCCATTCCACCCCTCTTCCTAACCTTTTCCTTTTTCTCTCGCGCGAGAGCGCCTGTTTAACGGTCTCCCTCGGTATATACGCTCTCTTCTTGTCGATTCCCGAGAAATCCCGTGAGTAAACGCGAGGTACGACAGGTGTCATCCATCTTCATTTGCCGAAAGCTTCATTGTGCCCTTCCCCCCCCCCTCTCCCCCTTTCGGTACGTTATCTTTTTCTCGGTCCGAAATACACCAACGTACCGTCCCGTCGCCCGCCGTCAGAGCACGGAGAGAGTGCGCGCGCGCTGATCGTTAATTGGCGATTACCGAGCCGTTAATCTTGCCTCGGGATTATTTACTACCCGTTTATCCACTCCTTTTCAATCATCGTGAAGGTCCTCTGCTAACGGCCGCCGCGACAGGACGAGTAGCGGTAAGAATCAGAAAATAAAATAAAAGAAAGAATGGCACGTACCGAGAAAGCAATAAAAAATAAAATTAAATAAACGCCGGCGAAAGGAGCGAGCAAACGGGAGTTAATTATAACGGCCGCGTATTCTCCACCACCGCTGCGTAGCGCTCGGGACAAGATTAGGCATGCCATTGGCGCGTGCGTTCTCCCCGACAGGTTAAAAGGAAGCGTGTGTAATGAACCGAACTTTAATTTTTAGAGGTGCCCGGGGATTAATGAAAGGCCGAGAACAATTACTTTACCTGTAGAAGCGGTGATACGTAGTTTTTCATTTTAATTCTTGTAAAAACGTGTTTTTTTTGTGTTTGTTTTGTTTTGTATGTGGGAGGCGTCTGGTGTCGGCGTCAGATGAAAGATGAAAGAGAAGGCTCTCGGCCGAAACCTCGTTTTTATCGGTTCGCGTATCGGGGATTGGGGAAACTACCTCATGCTTGCAGGGTGATCGAAAGTATGTGCATGGCGCTTCCTAGACTCCTGGTTTGTTGAAGTTTCTGACTGGGCAGAGTACGCTTTCGAACCTTATTTGGTTAGGGTCACACTGTTTCTCGATGCATGTTAATATTCAAACGAGCCATTATTAAAGAGAATGTTAATGAGTCCGTAAAACGTCCCAGACAAAAAAAAAAAAACAACACATTATTACGTTGTGCTGAAATATCCAGCTCTATAGACTATAATCCATTAATATTGACGCGTCTCGTAGGAGCACACTCCCGCGTTTTTAGTTTAGGAAGCGAGGCTGATACGTCATGTTCTATATGGAGAGCAATGAAAAGTAATTTCGCTGAATAAAAAAAATTATATGTACGCTCGTTCAAAAACATTTTTTTTGTTGCAGGTTTGTAACGGTAGCATTTTTTTATATTGAAAAGTTCGAATAAGCTCAATTAAGGGTGTGATTTAAACCCTGATTTAAAAAATTTGGAAATATTTTTATGTTCACTGGCAACTTAAGAACCGTAGCAGGGTGCGGTGAGTCGATCGACTCCCGAGCAGCTTACTAACGCTCCGCGGTCAATGAGATTGCATTATTAGCCGATACGGGTGCCGAACGACCAAACAGAAAGCGAGAAGTGCGAACATGTATAAGTCACGCTCTGCGTTTCTTAAAGGGATGCTTCAACGAAATTTGAAATATACCCATCATGTTCAGAAATAGACTGAATATCATCCACAACATCCGTAAATGACAATCGCACGTTTTTATTTTGAGCCTGACGGCTGTATTTTTCGTTATAAACGGCCCACTCACGCAAGCGCTCGGAGAGCAGCCAGCGGAGAGCACGTCACATCCGGCGCAGTCGTGACGTAGTCTGCCTCGGGATGAGCAAAGCTGCGGCGAGGCTGACGTCGTCAGGATGCCCTAGCCGTTTCAACCACCGCAGCGATCGAAGCACGCCAGCGATCGGGCCACCGCAACTAACCGCAAAGCTGCTTTTGTGTGAATTTAGAGTGACGGGTTAATCTTGTTAAATCTTGTAGAGCGAAAATAGTGATGTCTGGGACACACAAAAGAGAGTCCCGATGAGAAGATAGTTCCTCCATCCCCTCCTCTCCCCTCTTGTGCTAACCGTAGAGCTCTCGGGATGACGTCAGGTTCAAAGCATGTATTCGCGACTCCAGCTAAACGGGCGCCACCAAGCGGGAAAACCTGGAACCAGCCGGACCAGGTCGCTCCGCGCTTCTCCACGTCACTGATGGCTTTCGCGGACAGGTGTCGTCGGCGCGGTGGCGAACGAAGTAATTTGACGAAGGTCCGAAAATTTCATAAGTTTGCCCGAGTCTTCATTAGTGTGGTGAAGCCTGAGTAGATTGTTTCCTTCCATTGCATGTTTGAAAGCCCGTTTATTCCACAACACACGGTCGCGTGCTTTCGATTTCTTGGATGGGGAGGAATCACGGAAAAACGTTTTGATTTCTTGCCTGTCTCGAATCACATTCAAAGTGACGACTGCTTGGTTACTGATAAGTGGTTTCTTTATAAGGATGTAGAACAGTGGACTGAGGACGACAGACAAGGTGTTTCACTGAAGGGAACACCAATGTTGCAGTCAAGTGAATGGGAAGGTTCGATAGCTGCTTTTCTTGAGTTTGGTTGTGTTAGATTAGCTTCAGGTTTGAGCCACCCACGCCGGCCGGTGCGTTGGCTATTCATCTTGGCTGCTTTTCGCCGAAAAAGCCTCTGGAACATACTGAAGAAGTTGGGCTGATTTCGGAATTACATGATTCAGGAAAACCTGCTCGCTGCATATGATTAATGAGGGAAATTATCTGCTTTCAAAAGGTGGGGAACGCGTCTCGCAAAGCTAGAAGCTGTCACGACATTATGATCTATCGCGCCTCCAATGTTTATATTATACCCCCGTCGAAGCCAGCAGCAATATACGTCTACATTGCTCGGGTTGACCGGTCACAAAAAATACTCATTTTCTCCGTTCAGGATTCGAAGTCAAGTTCAATGCAGAGGTTCTGCGTAAATCTCCGATGAAGACTCTCTTCAGTTTGTCCGTATTCGTCTCCGTGCTACCGGCTAGAACCATTTGGCTAAGTTTAAGTAGCATCTCTCTGTCTGTCAAATATACCTTTATTCAGCAACTCACCTAATAGCTAGTCAGCTAAGCTCATATTTCAACCCGAAGAATATACTAATATCGCTTTTGTGGGACCATAGTACGTAATATAATACATAACCCGCTCATCAAAATGACTTCTCGATTGCTACTAAAACCTGAATTAAAATACGAGTTTCAGCTGCTTAGTGGGGCGCCAGCGGGTTAATATGCTTCTTGGCTCAAGAAGCGCTTGCTTAATTTTCGTAAATTTCCTGCAGCCTGTGTTGTTGACCGAGCAGACGACTGGAGCTGTTTCTTAAACGCCGATACGCACAAAAGCTGGATTTTGCCGACAGGTAAGTCGCATGGTCGAGGCATGCGAGTTAGCTGAAAATTGCTTTCGGTTTAACAATTCTGTAGTCATCGCCGCTTTCCTTAGATGATCAAAACTGATTAGAGTTTATTACCATCTCTCCGGAGCCCATAGTTTCGGTTTTGAATGAAATTTCCGAAACGAAAGTTTGACATGAAAAGAACAAATAACGCCGGGAAAACAAAACTATGCTTTGGAAGTTTATGTGCACCGGGTACACTTAACGGTCTCAGTTCAAATACGTATAAAATTGGGCATTAAACAAAAGAAAATTTGTTAAATTGAATGCGCCACCCGTTCAGGTGGCCCGGCCGAGCTGACGCGACCTGGACCCAGCCACCATTTTTGTTTGGTGGTGGCGCCCCCTACAGGTCGCTGGAGTCGCGAATGGTGATAGGCAAGACAGTCATCGTCACTACCTGTCAAGGTTCCTAGACGGGCATTACGAACGAGGCTTTAGCGACATCCACCAGGTGCTCTTTACTAATCGTTTAATTCGTTTTAAAATTCCTTTTCGTGGCTTTTTTTTAACAAGATATAGGTGTGTTCGATGTGATACTTCTCCTTTGAACATGTATAGACCAAAAAATAAGCGCCGAAATTTCGTTGTAATATCTTTCTAAGCTGTGGTCAGTGACCATAGGCTGAATATGGTCTTACGTCTATCGAAAAAACAAAGACAACGCATCTTATAGAAAAATAAAAACGATGACGGAGATCCCTTTGAAATGGTTTCAACGGCGTGACCCAATGACAACAGACCTCCGTCCAATCACGAGCTAACGGCCAACACGTCACCGGTCACGGATGAGGATAGGGGGGCGGTGTGGGGAAAGAGAATAAAGCTCCATCTCTTCTAAAGGAGCACTTTCGTCTTTCCACGCAATGAAGCGGAAGCAAAAGAAAACAACAGCGCCAAACGGCGTAATAGATCTCCAGAGTCGAGCTGGAAGACCTGGCCGAATCGGGCGCCTTTTTATCACGGCCGCGTCCGAAGAAGGGCCAGCCTCGGCTCTATCTGCGCGGGATTAGAGGTGGGGATCTAATCGCGGGCCGGTCATCTGTCAGAAGTGGCCGTCTTAAGCCTTCTCCATGGCTTCGCCAAAGGGACGCCGGCAAAGTTGGCCAGATTTAAAGTGTCGTCAAAGGCCTCTTAGTTTCCTCGCCGTCCTTTCTTTCTGCCTCTTGCACTTGGCCTCTTTGTCTCGAGCCCCGGGATCCGCGGGCTGCTTAGTGTCGCCGCCGCTTTTCCGCAGGACTCGAATTAAACTTCAATCAGGCCACGAGAATATTTTACGGTGGGAGGAATACACGGAAGGGGAGCCTCGCCGAATATGTATTAACGATCGCGGCTATGGTGAGGGGTATACGGTCGTCGAACAACGTAGTCGGAGGAAAAAAAAAGTCTTTGCTTTGGCAAGGGGAAAAGCAAACGTGTTGCCTAAAATAAAATCTGACAAAACACACACACACACGCACACGCAACGCATACAAAACGAACAGATCACTTATCGAACGACAATTTTGATGACGTGAACGATACGTTGCGGACGTGTTTAGGGAAGTCATAAATCGCCAGCTCACGCTTTGCGTAATAGCAAAGTAAGCAGTGACGATCAGTGGCCTTCCCAGAGGGGGGACAACTCTGTGGTCTGCTAGCGGAGCCAAGATCTTGTTTCCTATTTGTGGGTTGCCGTTTGTTTACGAACGTGTGACGTCACCAGTTCCATCATGAAGACGTTTGTTTTGGGCGCCGCGTCTAATGATAATTTGATAATATTGTATAGGAGACCGCATTTGCGATGCAGTCCTTTGCGCCTGCGCACGAGCGATGGAATGGGGCATCGACAAAAAGTTTAGTGTTCCTTAAAATGTTCACGTTTGGCGCTTTGTTAAACAGGTTTAGATTCATAGATAGTTTTGCGCGACATACACATTGCCTTAGTTGAACTTCAACCCACATTAGCGAACTAGATAAACTAAAACTCTACAATGTTATACCTGTTACTGTCATATTTAAGGCGGGATTTTGCTTCCGATCAAGCTGCGACTTTGAACACCGCAGCTTTTACCACTCTTTTTGTGCCGCACGAAGGACGTCGCAACTTCGGAATCGCAAAACAAAATCGCCTCGTGTGAATCAAGAATTAAACTTGATGCACAAGGAAAAACAAATCTACGGAAAGGCATCCAGAATTGAACAATACTAACTCCAACATCTCCAGCGTCATTAATATTCTTTCTCAAAATCGTTTTTGTCCGCTTCGTTAGAAGCACGGATCTCCTCCTGAGCGTTTAATTATCTAAACGTCAAATTGGTGTTGACTTTTTTTTTTTTTTTTTTTGTCACGGTTGAGGTGAGGGATATTGCGAGGATTTACGCCTGATCAAAAAATAAACAGATGAAAAAAAGAAAAAAAGAATCGCGATTGGACGTACCGATTTGAGCCTGGACGGAAATCCCGATGAAGCCTCTCTCCCCGAGGACATGTGCCCGCGTGTTGACTCCTCTAGACTTTTGCGCACAACTCGAACCCAAGTTTGAACCAAGTGGTGTGTGCTATGTTGCTTTCTTGATTTCTTTCGTATCTTTTTTTTTTGTTTCAATCTTATTTGCCTTAGCGTCACGTGCTATTTGCCCGCGACGCCGGTGCGCTGAGAGAAAAAGTTACTGAGTTTATTGAAGTACTTCGCGAACACTCTTGTTCTTTTTTAATCCATGTCGGAATATGCGCGGCTTTGCACGTTTTCTCAAGGGACGAATGCGAGTTTCGCCGGCGACAGGAATGGTACCTTAAACCCAGACCTCCTTCGCAGAAATGTACGCGCATAACGTACACTTAAGTTAATATTTGGAAATGTAGGCAGGTGGTAATCGGCCGATGGTCAAGTCAGCGGAAATTCCCAAAATGTTCGTACACACGTTCATGCAAAATATATATCCTGGCTTTTATTTTGTTCATGCCAAAACGTACCCCGAAAGTAATGGCGTTTTGCGCAACCAAATAAAATTTGAAACTGATGGTCGGCACACAAAATAAATTAGCGAGAAAATTATATTTAATGACGATCACAATTACTCTGCTCAAAGTGTATTTGTCTACGATTGTATTTACTACTACATAAAATGTTATGAATTACAATTGCGCAGTGTCTTTGACAGTAATGTGTCCCAATTACTTTCTTTGAAAGTCAGATATTTCTGTGATTTTGAATGGACCGAATGTTTTAGCAATGAAATGTATTTGTTAACTTCTTGCCACATTGTTCTTGGAGACAAAATACCATGTTTTATATTTGTCCCAATTTATGGCTTTGTTTTGCCAAGACATACAAGAAGGCATGCCACCGAGCTTTCAAGAATGATCTATATTTCAATACTTCCCTATACACCACTGACATTGCTAGAATGTTTTTTTTTAGAGCAGTAAATATCTTGTTTTTTAAAACCCCGTCGGGCAAATTTAGTGGTTGCCGCAATTTGGTCGCCGCTTTCAGTGCGTAGCTTGTAATTTAACCCGAGTCTGAAGCCGAATTCATGGGCACACAAGGAATGGGTCAGATATTAAGTCGCCTTCTGACTGAGCACTCGTGTCCAAAACAGGTCAAGGGACACCGCCCCAAGCTATGACGGCGTTTTATACGCGGCAAAGCAACTGCTAGGTGGCCCGAATTGATGTAAAGGTTCTACTCAAAGTACATGTAGTACAATCAATATACATAAACGCTGAGTGCAACGAACTAAAACTCCAAATCTAAATTTGAAGATCGCACAATTCTAGAAATTTCTACCTAAAAATTGGTGGGATAATCATCACGCACGAACCACAACACAAATAACTTTTAAATTGTCTTTCCCTCCGACTCTGGAAGACAGGGCCTTTGCGGTTGAGATGAGCCGTCTTCCATACGATGAGAAACTGAGGGAGAGGGCGAGATGAGAGCGCGAGGGTGAACCAGAGCCTAGTTTGTGAACACTACAGCGGGTCCCACCATGCGCGGAGGTTGGACCCAGACTTGTGCCTATCTCAAATTCTCTACTCAAGATACTGTATTTCAAATAATTCTTGAAGTATCTTATTATCTTGCCATTACTTTTGATCGAGAGTGCTTGATACTGTATTTCAATTACATTTTTGAGTATCTTGTACTCATTATCTCAAATATATTTTTGACATTCCGCCATTTTCCGAGTTTTTCGGTATGAAGTGGCGTGGGCGTGGCACGAGCAAGCGTCAAAATTGTTTCGAGCAACCAAATCCTGTTGCTAGCTCCGATAAGCTACGGTGACTTAGATTGAGCTCGTGAAATGATCGCTTTTTAACCCATTGTGACTAATATTTCAGCCTAAAGTTCGTACAATGAAGGTTTTCCCCTCACCTTCCCTAAGGCGCCTTTTGTTTCCCAGAGTTTCTCCCCCCCCCCCCAAAAAAAAAAACCCTCAAACGAAAGGGGTGGTTTTACGGAAGTGAAGATTGCCACCCAGAACGGGAAAAAACTCACGACAGCAATGCCGATCGCAGTGTCAAGAAAATAACAAATAAAAAAAAAAGAAGTGGACACAAATATGAGACACTTTTTTTTGCTTGCTGTATATTTGACCCCAATACGGCAAAACGTCGAGTTTTTTTATTTTATTCTATTTTATTTTTGTCGTTCGTTCGGCACTTATTGCTCTCGCGAACACTGTCTCTAAGCGAACATTGATAAGCAGAGAACAGGACAGGAAATTAACAATAAGTAGGATGAACCCTCAAAATGTCAACAAAGCGTCCCCCAACGCTGAGTGCCTTTCTAAACGCAACCTACTTAAGAAGGTGTGACCAGTGCAGTGGCTATTATGTGGGCTCTCGTTGTTATTCATTCACCAATTTCATTACCACAAGTTCGTTTATAGTGAACTCCCCATATAGGAATTATCTAAGGCGTGATATTCAACAATGTCATTATAACTTATATGACTTTTTTTTTGTCCCAGAAATATTTTCTAACATGTATCAGTAATATCCCGATCCTTATAGTTGGACTGCATGATGTCTTCTTTTTTGTTGTGTCAATTTTGGGATGTTGCGTGTTAATAAACCATTCTGGTAAACCAGATTTGCGCAACTAATTCAGTTTGTCACTTACGTTGATACAAATTACGCAATGTGGAAGTATCTTCAAAAGTAATTTTCTAACTGTTTAACATTTCTAACTCGAGATACCTTACAGTAAAAGTGACTTGAGTAGTATTTGAAATATTTTATGAAGCAGGTACTTAGTAACTTAAATACTTTTATCGAGTATTTTGTCCAACACTGGCCTTGGGCCCCACATTAGACGCGACAAAATAAATCAATAAATCAAAACTCTTTTCGTCGGAGCAAAGTGCCGGCGCAGAGGACGCAGGTGTTTCTAATTCTGTGTCTTCTTTTCTATCACGCGTAAAAGGGCAATTAGCATTCGCTCTATTTCAACCTTTTCGTGCGCGGCTCTCTCTCGTTCCGTCTTCACCCTTTCCGTCCTCATAGAACACCCCGCCTCTTCGGCGAAGCGACAGAGCCACCTCGCTGAAACACGCAACGCGTAGACACCTGAAGTCTCTGTTATGCTCCGACGTTAAGCGCAGCGAACGCAGCGTAGCGCAGAACGCGCGCGTTTTCTTATTCGGCGAGCAGGAACTCGATATCTGAGACCGATGAGTATCTGTGCGCTGCGCTACGCCGCGTTTGCTGCGTTCGACGTCGGAGTATTTAACGGAACCCTAACGGCGAACTATTTAACGCCGAATGAGAGCCAATGTCATCGGCACCGTGGCAGTCACGGCGTAGCTTTCTTTACGAAATCGATTCGCCGTCAATAGACACAGTCTAACCCGGGGGCCACAGACGAAGTTTTTACTGCATGGTCGACTTGCCCCTTCCAAGGGGCCTTGGGCTCGCGATCCACGGTTGAGTGATTTGTTCTAGGTTTCATCGAAGAAATAAAAAATAAAGGCGGAACGCATTCGGAGACGACTGTGTGTTGTTTTTGTTTACTCTTTCCTTTAACTTGTTTGCTACAAACGGTCTCTTTTACTTTATTCAGATCCAAATAATTTAGCCTTCTACTGCCCTCCGTATTATTGTAATGAACCCGTCGGTTCACGGGTATTTCTCTCTCCTGTCAACTGAGGAAAGGTATAAGAAAACTTTTAAGAAAAAGAGGAAGGTAATGAATATAAATTGTAGTCATTGTGTGTTGTCATCTTCATCGTTAAATTTAAAACGAAAGTATCTCGAAAGTAACTAAGTTACTATGACGAAGTAACTGTAACTGTAACGCGTTTCTTATATTTTTGAGCAACTGTAACTTCACCTCCAATTCATTTTTGACAAACTATATGCAACTGTAACTAATTACTTTTTTTTTAGATATCTTACTCAAGACTGGCCGAAGGTTGGGGGTTCGGAAAACGCGCCCAGTCGTTCTCACGATGTCAGCGAATATAGCTGCTTTTGTTTCTACCCACTGCTCGAACGCCAAACGCCGACGTCCGGTGTTCGAACGCGAAACACCGCGCGAAGAGCAGACGCCACTCCTGTTCGCTCTGATTGAAGAGAGACGGACAATAGAGACAAAGGCAGCAGGCCTTTGCGTCTACCCACTAATCTGTCCAATCAGAGCTTGGCGCTCTGACGCCCGCCCGCCCACTCATCTCCTCCTCCCTCTCTGCTTCTGTTCGTACATTCCGTTCAGCGCACGCTGACAGGGGAGTAGGCTACGCACGTGTGGTCACCGGACCAATGAATCACCTGCCTGACATCGTCTTACCCAAGCTTCCTCCGAGCTCGCATGCGCGGAGAGCATCATCACGTGATCACGTTGTTAGACCAACCAGACCGATGTTTGATTGGTCTAACAAGTGCGTCACATTTATCATCCTTCCAGTATAGCGCTGGACCAATGAACATCTTTTGTTAGCTCGTGGCTCTTTTTTTTTTATTCGTTTTTATTTTTCTAAAAAGGTAAAAAAAGCAATACAATACTGATAAATTTTTTAAGTAGGTACTTGGAAACTTGGAAAGATTCAGTATGTTTTTCTTTTGTTAGGCTACTTGTATTTTGCTGCCCTCGTCTGGAAGGAGTATTGGTATAAGACTCAGTAAAATACCGGGAAGGAAAGCGCGTCTCACCGATGCCTCTCTGCCAGGTCACTCTCGGGGGCGGATGTCCGTCGGCAACGCAGTCCGCGCTCGCGCTGTGTCCTTCCACAGCCGATGTGTCTGCTGGCTCGCGGATCCAGTGAGGTGGCACTAAAATCAGCAAATGAGAGAACGGAAACATATACGTGGTATAACGGTTTGACTTTGACACCGTCCCTTCAGCCGCACTCATTATACTGCTTGTACGTCATACAAAAGGCAGGGCATTCGCTGCAGAAATGACGACGGAATCATGTGCGGACACTCCTCAATCATCTTCGAAGAATATTTGCTTTATACGTATGTCTATGCTTCGAACACGCCTGGAGACAGTTTTATGATAACCAATGTGACAAGACCGCTTACGCTCCGAAGTTTCTTAGCGTTGGCGGATGACAAACTCACGCGGCGTTGATTGCTAGCTGGACTACAAAACTTACTTCTTATATATGACAAAAAATAAAAGAGTAAACAATGTAATATGCAAATAAAAACTCCATTTAAGTTATTGCGGTTAATTCAACGTCCAATACTACGTCTACCGCGATGTGATTCAAATTATTCGTGTAACGTAAGTGTTATATGTAACATAAGTGAGCCAAGTTCGCGTTTATACATAAAAGAGTCGACTATCCAATGATAAGATTTCGCCGAGCGGTGAGTAAATACCAAAAATTGTTGATGGCGAAAATATAGCCAAATAAGTTTTGAATCCATCGCATAAACGGGTGTTCAGTTACCTTACGCAAAGTAAAAGAAGACAATTTATTATTCAGTCGGTTGTAAGTCAGTCGACATCGGAAAAAAAAAAAGAGGAAACTGCTAACGTGCTCTTGCTGTTCGTATTGCGAAGAACAGTAACGCACTTCACTTCATATAACCAGTTTGATCACGTGCGAAGAGAACCGTTGAGTTGCGCTTAGAACCGGTGACCTTTTCTTTTTCGAAACGTGCGCAGAATATCTTTCACTCTAAATGGCGAAAGTTGACAAACACGCGTTTTGTTTTTATGTTTTTCATCCTTTCAATACTCACTCGTTTGCTTATTTCCTTGTTGCCAAAGTTAAAAGTGGTGCTTGGACATAGCCCACAGAATGTGGAAATCTTTTGTAATCCGAAAGCAGCGAAAATCAAGATAAAAAAAAAAGGAGCGAGTAGCGTGTTTGAAGATTACTAGTTTTTATTGGCCCGAGGCTGGTGTTGTTTGCACTCCTTATCTCCTACGCCGCGAGCGGTGGCAGGCACATACACGCACAGACATCCTCCATCCAAATCAACGTCTAAAAACGAAATTTTTAAAGAACCAGGACAAACAAGAAAGCGAAAATCAAAAGGAGATATAGCGGCGGTTGGCGTATTTTAACGCTGCAAACACCGGTGAAAATAAAGCCACGGAAGCACATTGTAGCTATTTGTGAAAAAAAATAAATAAATACATTTAAGTGAGACCAGAAAGATTGGTGTCTCGTGTGTAGAAGTACGAACTGTGCGGAGAGAGGCTGAAAATGGCCGTCTGTAATCTATAAATCAGAATGATAAACCAAATTAGAAGAAAAAACATATGTATAAAAGAAAGAGTTTGCGAAAAAATGATGGAAGAGAAAAGAAATCGCGAGAGACGAAATACGATAAGAAAGAAACAAGATGTGCTGTGTTTTCCGGGCAAAAAGAGACTCAAGGAAGGTGTTACAGTATATACCTAAAATAGGGAACATTTATTTCCTGCTTTCTCCCGGTTCTTGCGAACTTCGCAAAATCCGGCAGCTGAGCGCTTTTATCTTTGTAGGCGCGCCAAGGCTACAAAGTCTTTACGCTTTTTTTTTTTTTTGTGCCCCTTGTTTGTTGAGAAGACGCACTAAAAGAGCGGACAAAAGCCATGAGCGCGAACGCCTTCTAACAATGTCTGAAATAAAAAAAAAAAAAAAGAGGTGAGTCATTTCGAACCAAAGTACCGGTATAACCTGTCTGCTTTTAGCTGGGGAAGAAAATGTTTTTTTCTTTTAGTAACTTAAGCATTGGACATAAAACGTAGCAGCTGTAAAACAGGGCCTAGAGGGGTTCTTTAATTGAGGTACTATAATGCGAGCATGTTATGCCGTTTCACTCGAAGTCCGACTGCAGGAGACGCTGCAATCGGAACGACCCGATCAACCCACTGCAAAAGTACATCGTCATGGCGGTCAACGTCACCAATTAAACCAGTCACGCGGAGGAAAGAAGAAAAGCGCTGGATCACGGCGAATTTGCTGCGGGCTGCGGGTGATATGGGTTTAGGCTCAAACGAACAAAGACAACGAGCACGAGCACCCTGACGATGCACTTTCGGCGCCACGCTGGTTGATTAACCCCATTGAATCGTAGCGTCGGTTACGGTATAGAACCTAATATTATGAAACAGAGGATAAGGAAAGTCTTGGGCTGTTATATTACGTGTTTATATCAGCTTTTATTAGATATCACGGAGAATGTTACAGATTTTAAATCGATGAAGATTCCGTTTTGACAAAATGTACAAATGTTGGGCTCCGAAAAATGCCACATTACTCAATTACATACGGTATGCCACCAACGACTAAAAAAAAAAAAAACACGTTTTTTTTTTTTTTTTTTTAAATGGGCGTTTGAACAAGGTGGCGATTTCTTCGGGATAACGTTATTAACCGCGGTGGACGTCAGGTTATGAGCATAAGGCAATAATTAACGAAATAATTACCTCAAATCTGCCAGCCAACGTTTAAAACAGCGGCTCATTCCAGTTAGAGAGATGTTCGGTGACCATCGCCGAAATATACCTAGCTCTCGTTCGAATTCAGAAAACTCAATTTTGCTTCGCGCTATTCTCTGGCAAATATAAAGGGGCGATGGAACCATTTTTTGTACCTTGTGCAAATACCGCTTAGAACGGATCCCTGACGTCAATGACATGTGAAACACCCGTTCGTTTTTCACCACACGCAATCGAAGTCGCAGAAAAAAATTAAAGAAATACGAGCAGCGTTCTCTCCCTCAACTCGCAGCCAGTACAGGCGGCCATGCGGTCTGGAGCCGATTATAGGCCGCCAGTGTTGATCATATATGGGGTTGGGAAGGCACAGGACACTCGCTGAGTTCCAGACATTGTTCTGGTTTGGTTATTGTGGTCATTTCAGCGATTGAACACGGGCCACTACCCGAATGCTCCTTCAGCTATCGATTATCACGAACGCAAATCGAGTTCCAACGAAATGCTCGGGTCCAATCTATGAGCCGCATTCAAATATCGCCACTGGAGGATACTACGGTCTCCCAGTTAGGCCATCAAGTTTCCCCAAGGAGAGATTGAATGAAAACGCTCGCTTTTGTCCTTGAAATTACACCGCGACAAAGGAGTTTCCCGGGTTGTGGCGTTGCGTGCGAGTATCCTTGAGTCCCACCAGCGCCAAAAGCTCGTGTAAAGTGAAAAAAAAAAAAAAATATTTTAATTGAATATAATTGCACCGCCCCTTTAAGCCCAGGGAAGACTGAGATATCGAAACTAAACCCAAAAGTGCGACTAAAGCCTCTCCCGGAAGCGACATGCGCTTCCGCAGCGGGCGCGGGTATCGAGTCATTTGCTAACGCGCTGCATATTATATTATCGGTCAAATATCGGCGCTTTAGCAGTCGTCAATCGATCAGACATCATTGAATTTTCTAAAGCCGAGGTCGCACTGCTCATACATCACACAGAAGACAGTCTGCAAACACGAGCCAACGCGAAGTCCGTGGTTCGAATGCAACGTGCCAAGTTTCTCCTTGAAGTCATTGCCACGCGGCATTCGAGGCACGAATCTCGCGCTGACTTGCATTCGAATCTGTAGGCAGACTGTCTTTTGAATTATGTATAAGCAGTGTGACCCCGGCTTAAGGGTTACATGTTCGAAGAAAAAGCGCAACATAGTCTGTTGTCTTCTCGGGCACGTAGCTTTCGGCACGCATTGTTTCTTTCGTTATTGCCATGGCAAGCATTGCACATAATAATTTCGCCATTTAGTAGCACGAAAAAAAGCAGCTTTATTTATTTGTACTGACTGGAAACAAATCTCTAAATAATATGTACCAGATTGTGCGAATATAAAAAAGTAGTGTATTCTAGATAATGAAGTGGCTAATTATTATTTTAAGTTCGTATACGAATGTTTGCCTCCGTCAACAACAGTATTATAAGAAAATATTTATTCCAAGGTGCTCTAAACAAAATTCTCAGTCGTTGGTGACACGACTTGTATATCGATTTCAACAATCATAAAACGTGTTGAACGGGGTTCAGACCGTCGGAAATCAGTCTATTTTTTTAATAAAATATTGTTCCACAAAAAACAGCCTCAAGCAGTAATTGTTTGTTTTACTTAGACGACACAAACAACTATTTCATTAGAACATACTCAAAATTTTCTTTTTGTTGAATAAGTTGGCCAGGATTATCTCAACAAGGCTAAAGTTACAACACGCGTGCACTATAATTCTATCGCTGTAATGCGCTAACAAAGTCGCGTTACAGCCTGGTAAAAACAAAAGGAAATTGAATTACCTCAGGATAAATGTTTTAATATATTTCTTTAGATCTTCGAAAGCTCAACTTCTTATTAAAAAATAAAGAAATTACATCGTCTTCCGCTATCTGTGTTCTTTGACGCTGGAACTTTTGTTCAAATTGAAACCTTCGCAGAAATGGGAATGTGTGCGAGGAAGTATGAGCGGATCACCCGAAGGAGAAGAAACTAGTCTTCTTTGCCGCTGCCGGTGGTACTTTGTAATGTTGAAGCTTCAAGAAAGAAAAAAAAAAAAAAAAAGAACAAACGAAGAGCAAATGAAGACGGGAGAAGAAAGAAAGAAAAAGAGAAGGAAGTCGGTTACCGAGTGGGCCCAGGCTAATGAGGTAACTTCTTCACTTCCGGACCTTCACTTTTCGTTCATTCAAATTGAGAAACATAGTTACTTATGAAACGTAGAAAGAAAAAAAAAAAGAAGTAAGAAAGCTATCGTACAACTCTTTCTTTTTTTGGTCGACTTTCTTTCGCGATCTTTATGGCGATATTTTATGCGTCGTGTTCACTTTTCTCTTTCGTATTTCCTTCTACCTTATTTTTTTTTAAAATAATCTAGCACACATCAAAAAAAAAAAAAGAAAAAAAAAAGAAAAGAAAAGAAAAACAACGTTAGGCTTATAGAGGCACAATGTTTACGAATATATATTACTCGTTTATTTTTATTATCTAAATTATTTTTTGTAAATATTTACGTGTGTCACAAAACAAAACTACGTCCCCCCAAAAAAAGATCGAGCAAAATTATTTAGCTAGACTTCTTTCCTTTTTTCTTTTTTTGCTACGACTGTCTGGAGAAAGCAACAAGAAAAATAAATATCTAAATACATCCCTTTTTTATTATTTTTAAGCACCGCTTTCACAAAACAAACATAAACCAGTCAAGTTAAGAAGAGCGCCGTTCATTTTTTTTTTACCGGACGTTTTCACGATGTACACGTAAAATAAAGCAAGATGCTCATGTTGCAGAAGAAGTCATTTGCAACGGAAAGGTAAGCGTAATTGTACCTTCCCCACCCCCTTTCCCACCTCCCCCTAAAAAAAAAGAAGAAAAAAAAAAAGAGCATGCTTCTAAAGATTTAGAAACTCTGAGGCACTCCTAAATGAGTGCGCACACGCACACGCCCATAAGACATACTTAGCTGAAAAACATACCACGGAGGTGGGCGGCATCTATGCCTCGACGTGACATCTAGTCGAGCATTACCTTTCGTTAGGATTCTAACAACGAATATATATATATATATATATATATATATATATATATATATATATATATATATATATATATATATATATATATATATATATATATGTAGTTACAGGGTGTTTTTTTTTTTTTTTTAAGCTTTACAGGTTTGTTTTCAAAAACGTTGTGAAAGCTACACTTATGCAGTTTGTGCAGTTGAATTATATGACCAGGGGGGCATAGTAGGGGGCTAATCGTAATGATCAGTTGGCTAATTAAGTAAGATTTATTAATTAAATTTTCAATTAATGAAAATAGACATATGATTTCAATTAGAAACTTGCTGAGCGTGACCGAAAACCACTAAATCAGTCATTGTCAGAAAGACTTTGCGCGCGTGAGAAGCGTAGTAGTGCACTAAAGTTACCACTCGTGGAGCAGGCACAAGGCTGGCGGATGCGGGAAGGCGCCCGCAAGATATTTTCGTCTCTTAAGCGCCTCAGCAAGACATGTACGAGTTACTCAAATAAAGTAATGAAGTTAGGTTACTGAGTATTGGCCTCAAAAGTATTGTGAGTAGAGTAGAAATCACTTAAATGGAAAGTAATTGAGTAAATTACTAACTACCGTACAAAGTAACGAATTACTTTTGAGGTTACTTTTATATTTTTTATGGTAAAAAGTAAGAGCATATATGATTTGATCCGTTAGAAAAATTTTGCTAATCAAATATAAAGCGGCTTGTATTATGCAGAAATGCTTTAATAACTGGTTCTGCTTCACGCCTAATTGTTTTGTTCTTTTCTGTTTTTTGGTCAATGATGTACTGCGCCGCGGTGTACCATTTCTAGTTTGAAGTTTAGCACTACCTGAGCTTGATTTTGCAGACTGTGTTTGCTTGTTTACAGTGTTGCGTGAAATACAACCAAAAAGTACTTGAAATAAAGTACAAAGTAAATGAGAAGTTAAGTACTTCAAGTAAAGTCGTAAGTACAGTCGTTCTTACGACTGTACTCACGTAAGTCGTAGGTAAAGTACTATAAATGCAATGTACTTTCAAAGTAAACTACACATACTTTTTAACACAATTTTTCACGATGCCCTTTCATCACCTATACAGTGTTTTTTTTTTTTTTTTTTTACTTCTATGAATTTATCCAGGGGTATTCGGAGGTGCATCAGTTCTCTCGGAAGTGGCGGCAAATATTGGATAAAGTCCAATCGCCTCAGAGTAGTTACTTGACTCTCGCTGACGAACTATTTAACACAATCATCTAATAAGGCCTTATTTATATCGGTCTTATAGCCGTCTTTACTTCACTGAGATAAATATCCAGGTGACGTCTCGAAAGATGTTAGCGCGCTTTTAGATGGAAATACATCATTATTATGTTTTCAAATTTGGGGAATGTACTTTGAAGTCGGGAGTTGTACTTTCCGCGAAAAGTACCAGAAAAATTACTTCAGCGATGTACAAGTACAAGCTCAGAACGCATCAAATAAGCTTCAAAGCGAATCTGCTTTTTTTTTTTTGCTTTTTTTTGAGTGAGGGGTTAGTGTGTACACCTTCAGTAGTAAACGAAAGTTCCAACGTTGGGGGGCAGCGGGGACAAGCCCTTCCTTCAAATGCGTCAAGTCTCCTTGTGCTTCGGGGCACAAAGAAACGCCAGACTTCGGCGCTAATCCCCCAGTTACTTGGCCTCACATGCGACGTGTCTGTCCGCTCCCTGCGCCGTGGAAGGCACGGGAAAATTTTAGTGGTTTTCGGACACATGCTTCTCCCTCTCTGCAAATATCAGCTAATCTTCAACATTATATCTTTTAGTACAGGAATGTCTGCAGATAAGCAAAACTACCACTAAAATTCAAAAGTAATTTGTAATTCGAGTAGGTTACTCAGAAAAAAGCATTTAAAGTAATCTACAAATGTCTGAAATAAAAATGTAATTAAAAGTCATTAAGCTACTCAGAAAAGCAGTTAAACTGTAGTAAGTTGAGTAGAGTAGTGGAACTACCTACAAGTCTGGACCCAGCCTTGTACCTGCTCCACGAGTAGAAACTTTAGCGCTCTACTGCGCTTCTCACGCGCTCAAAGTTTTTTTTCTAAAATATACGAATTTAGGGGTTTTAGACGACACTCAGAAAGTTTATAATTGTAACAATGTGACTGTGTTCACTAATTAAAAATTAATTAACAGGTTTTAGTTAATTAGCCGACTTATTGTTGCGCTTAGACCCATGCATATACAGTCATGTCTCGTTAATACGGACGCCTCCGTTCCCCAGAAAAATCGTCCATAATGTGAATCGTCCATAATAACGAATCAAGGTCAAAAACACAAACATTAGGTAATAATTGTTAAAAAAAAGCATTGTTTATTTCGCCAAAGAACGAGGAGATATGAGTTTGCACTGACGCTTTCGATCCCACTTCAGTGTCCGAAAAGCGCAACACTTCGGCCACTTGAAGTGCACGTTCTCCGTCCCCCTCCTGCTCAAGGTAGGCGATTGCTGTCTCCAAGCCACGGTGAGCTTCACATCGAGTAACGGTTGGTCTCTCTTCTTCATCGGCTGTTTCTGTCGGCGCAAAGTTTTCGACAAGTTGATGACCCTGTTGAGCGGATTCACCGACAAGCTCCATGATCTGCCCGTCGCTCATAGGCTCCCAGCTGTTAGTCTCTTCGTCTATATCCAAGAATGCCGATGCCTCTTCATCTGGGTTTTTCACCCCGAGTTGTCGAAGAGCTTCACGAAGGGCTGCGAGCGGAAGTTCATCCATCGGATCCTCCACCTCCATAGCAGAGCTGTTAACAAGAATATCTGCGTGACGCCAGCAGTTCACAATGGTTTGAGGCCTCACCGCGTCCCACGCCCTCTTCAGCTTTTGAAGGCACCACCTCAAGTCAACAGTTTGGGGTTCGTTGTCTTCCGCGCAAGCGATGTAGTGCCGCACAAGTTCACCTCTGTAGTGTGCCTTAACCGCGCGAATAATTCCTGCGTCCAAGGGCTGTATTTTGGCGGTCATGTTGGGTGGAAAGAACTTTAAGGTAAGGTTTTCATAGTCCGCACGAACAGAATGGCATGATGCGTTATCAACCAACAAAACAGCCCTCCTCTTCTCAGCCTTCAAGAAGCCGTCGAATTTGGCCAAGAAGATTTCAAATATCTTTCCTGTCATCCATGCTTTCTTGTTGCAATTGTAAGAGCAATACATGTTCGGGTCAAATGTCTTTCCAAAACATCGTGGTCGCTCCGCTTTTGCCACGACAATGGGCTTCCACTTGTGGGTGCCGCTCACGTTGCACAAGAATCCCACCGTGATTCTCTCTTTGCTTCGCTTGTTTCCAGCCACAGGTTCGGATGCCAGAGTCGAAGATGGGCCCAACTTGTAAAAAAAGCCAGTCTCGTCGAAGTTGTAAATATCATCTGGAGAATACTGAGCAAGAAATTCCGCAAGCTGTTTCCAAACACTGGCAACGGCGGCTGTATCCACGCTTCCACTCTCTCCATGAATACGGTGGCTTGAAATTCCATGCCTTCTCTTAAACCTGCTGAGCCAACCCCTTGAGTAGTTCAGGTCATGAATGTCTGCATAAAGACGTGAAGATTGCAGACATTAAAATAAAACCACTGCAGAGAGAACAGTTATTTTAACGTAGATGCGTAATTGCACAAGAACGAGCAACTAGAAAAATCATTAGAAGAAACAACATTTTTGGGGAGGAATGCGTTACATTTTGAGAAAACATTTTCAAACTCAGTGCTTAAAAAGATACGCTCAGAACTCACTTACCCATCGTTGTGCCGAACTCCTTCGCCTTTTCTTGCAGCATCTCGTCGCTGACGGCGGCCCCTCTGGAGCGCATTTCCGCAAACCAGATGTTGACGGCCTCCTCCAACTTCTCAAACTTTGGGGGTCGCTGCCGGCAGGAACTGGAGCTCGCTGTGGGAACGCTCATCCATTTCTTTGATTCTTTTAGAATTGCGTGGACTGTCGATTTTCCGAGATCAACGCCAAGGTTTTTTCCACTCCACTCTTCCACGTACTGAACAGACGCTGAAGGCGTTTCAATTTTGAATTTGCATATCTCCTTTTTCTGCTGAGCAGAAAGCTCTGTCCGTTTACGCTTAACACCTGTCATCTTCTCCACCTCCGAAATGACCGGAGAAGCGTCCAGCCTTGCCTCTTGCCTCTTATGCACAACGAATGTGATTCATCACGTATGCCAAACCGGAAGGAGATGGCATACGTTTAAGCTGGAAAGACAAGAAACAAAAGAAAAATGACCACCTTCAGGCGCGCAGGTCTTATCTCAAGGGCGGAGGACAATAGCGAATTCCGGGTACAAACTGTGACCTCTACGATTCACTAACCTTTTCTTCTGTCGGGTATGTGGACTCGCCTTCAAAGTAACCAGACGGGGAACAAAAAGGCAATGGTGAATTCCGAGTAGTACACACTGGGGTCACTAATATTTTTTTTTCGTGGACACGTGTCCATATTAACGAGACAAAAATGCCTGTATTTTCCCGTTTCGTCCCCAAAATAGCCGTCCATAGTACGGACTGCGGGTTTCTGTGTTAACGGGACAGAATTGCATGGCGGGAGACCGGTCGCCGAAAATTTCGTCCATATTGCGGGGTGTCCCGATTAACGGGGTCCATATTAACGAGACATGACTGTACTATGTCCCCCTGGCCGTATAACTCACCTGCACAAACCGCGTAAGTGTAGCTTTGACTTTCATAGCTTTGAAATCCTGCGCGTTAAGTCCATGACGTCACAAAATGGTCGTTGGCTCAACGAGATGGTCATTCGCTCTTTCCACCTCAACGTGAAGGCGAAGCCGATCTACTTCTCCTCCACTCGCCCGAAATGCCGAGAGAAAACAAGTGGAAAAGAGGTGACTACCGACTAAATCGCGTCTCGCGCCGTCAGTATTGGATATGCGGAGGGCAAGTTCGTCTGCTTCTTGCGCAGGGGGTAGCGGTGACGTCAGAACGCCGAGCCCTGACTGGCTGATCGCGACCCCCTATCTGAGCGTCGTCTGCTCCTTTGCAACGTCGTCTGCTCGCAACGCCGTCTGCGTCTGTCTTACCTTTCCTGCGACTTTCGGGAGTGCAGAGGCCAGATTCCCGAAACGATCTTACGCCAAAAATGTGCGTAAGACAAAACTTAAGAACAAATTCGTATTCAAAAAACCAAATTTTCGTAAGTTTTGCGCAGGTTACGACGAAATCCTACGACAGCTCCGAAGCTGTCTTACGCACTTCTTACGATCAAATCAGCATGGCCGACAGCGTCGCGGTCGCGACGACCCACGGACGTTTATTTTTCTACGTGTGCTTCTCACGCGTCCCGACTTCAAGCAGCAAGAAAAAAGTAAAACGTACTTGAAACAGACCACGACGAACAAGAACGCAGGATCCACAAACACCCGGGAAAAGCTCCAACGGCCACAATTACACCGAACACGACCAAGCGAGTACGGCAGTTAGGCCTAGAAGGCACTCCGCGACTCGGCGACCATCTGTCCACGACTGGCTGGCGTGCTGAATGAAATATGCCAACGCGACCCTTGTGAACCCTTCCCGCATTATACTTTGATCGCTGACCTCAATTTTGGATTAAGAGGTCAATTTCTTCCTCTTGTTATCACCTTGTTTCCCGAGGCAACGGTGACTCTCGCCGGTGAAAAAGCGGTGAATCTCCGACAGACGCAGGAAAGGTAAAGCAGCCATCGCTTTGACTAGCAGACGTAAAGCAGACGACGTTAACTGCGCCAACCCGCCGACGCCGTTAAAGAATGAGGGGTCTCGCCGCACAGGAAAGGAGGGAAAGAGCATTTGGGAGGGAACTTGCGGGCACTAACACGCTTACTCTCGGTTCTTAGCAAACAAATCTTGGCGCCTCGGGACACCTCGCCAGTGAGTCCTTTGACTTCCCTCCTTGATGCGCGTCTGCTAGTTGGTAGACAAAAACAACGTACCGCTCGAGTTATTTCGTCTGCCCTCTCTGACAGGCGAAGTCGAGCTCGTTCGTAAAGATACTTCCGAAAGTCGCAGGAAAGGTAAGACAGACGTAGACGACGTTGCGAGCAGACGACGTTGCAAAGGAGCAGACGACGCTCAGATAGGGGGTCGCGATCAGCCAATCAGGGCTCGGCGTTCTGACGTCACCGCTACTTCCTTTCTCATGCGCAGAAGACGAAAATGAGCCCACTTGCGAGGCGTATTGCTCAATATTTTTTTTTTCGAGCAAGATTAATTTTTTGTCACGCGTGTTCCGACCAGACTGTTTAGACGTAGTTCTAAATGTTTCTTAAACGGTCCAGCAAACTCTGAATAAAAGGTTAAAAAGCGCGAACAAACGAGGACAAAAAAGAAACACGGACGACACGACAGGCGCTTCACTCTCAACTGGTTTTTATTAACACCATTGTCACCTATATATACACATTGCCCAAACCACATCGGATTCAATCGCGACAATCAGAGCCAACCTTCCAGAAACACCATCTCACTCTGGAGCAAAGACAATTTGTATTTGTATTTGCTCCAGAGTGAGATGGTGTTTCTGGAAGGTTGGCTCTGATTGTCGTGATTGAATCCGATGTGGTTTGGGCAATGTGTATATATAGGTGACAATGGTGTTAATAAAAACCAGTTGAGAGTGAAGCGCCTGTCCTGTCGTCCGTGTTTCTTTTTTGTCCTCGTTTGTTCGCGCTTTTTAACCTTTTATTCAGTAATGGACCAACTAGCCCAAACCCAAGTTTTAATGCAGCAAACTCTGCAACTCACCAAGTTGCCAAAATCGGTTGACTCGAGCGAGCGAATTGAGGCGCAACGAAGAGCGCAGTCAAGGCTACGGCGTGGGCATAGCCAACATTCAGTTAAACTTCATCACCATTGCCCCCTTTTGCTTTCTTTTGCTTCTCCGAGCAAGCGTAACGGGAGACGTCAGAAACGTTTCTTCTCGGTGCTCAGCGGTGTCCACGTGATTGGAGTAACGCGCCTGCGCAGCGCGATTCTTGGAAGCCGTCGGCCGCCCCGCCGTGGTCCAGCCGTTACTGCCGTCTTTCGCGTCACAACCGCCGTCGTCGTCTCACCGTTTGTGATTATTGCCTCTCTAAGCTTCGTCCACACTACGGTCACAACTTGCGCAGACTTATGCCGCAGTTGTTCAGAAGTCGTCGAATGTCGTAGACGCCAAAATGCGGCGAAGAGCGCGGTGCCGGCGACACTTGCGCCTGACACTCGCCCACACCACTCCCTCCCGTCGTTGCGCAAAGAATCACGTGACATCTCGTACCACGTGATAGTCATGTTCTTGGCGGCCTGAGGCCAATGTTGCCAGACGGAACCGAAGTTCCGGTTTCAATTTCTGCTCGTGTTTAAAATTAGATTTAAAATATATATATCCCCTTTTTCGCGAAGCAAATTCTGTAGTTTCTTTTACTAGGGCTTTTTAAGGCGAAATCAGTCATTACCCTGAAATCTTCGGAATTGAGCACACTTGCCTAAAACCCCAAACGAAAAAAACAAACATACAAAAAGAAAAAGAAGCAAAGACTCACAGCCGGTAGCGGAGAAAATTATTTCTCTGCAAAAGGGTACAATCGTACGTATTTGCGTAACGTGAACCAGGCGCTTTGGCTGAAGCGAACACGACCCGAAATACTCGAGGCCTGCGAAAAGCCACATCTACCTCCATGTAACACCATCACATGTAACACCATCACAACTGAGCAACTGGGCCCGATGCTGAGCGCTCTTTGTCGCATTGACTGGACTCGAGGCCCAGCCGAACGCTGTGATGACGTCAAGGTTCTAGTGTACTGGTTTTGATGATTCTAGGTGGTGTTGCTCAAGCACACTGCGACATCGTATCGAAAGTGACACCTCTTCAAGCTGTCCGCTCCCATCAGCCCCGAGCCTCCTCGAAACTCGGCGCGCACAAGCGAGCGAGAGCGTCAACCGGCGTTCCATCCCCGCAAAACGAGCAAAACATTAAAACAAAAAGCTCCGTTCCAGAGCGTCAACGAAACGCCATTTTGGAAGCACGCGCGCAGCGGCCGCAAAGCAGGTCGTTACGTCGTGTCAAGCGCCGTCGCGGGCCGCTTATCGTGCGCACCGATGTTCGCCATTTGGGAGGCAGGCGGGCGGGCCCCTTGTGCTAGTTAAGCTCGTTAAGCGTCATGCCAACTAATGAACTGACGTCGATGTCGCCCTAATTGACCGGCCTTCTGCGCGCGATGGCGTTGTGATGGCGATTATATTTTAATCAACCGGTCGGCACGGCCGGCTGAATGCGAGCTTAGGGTGGCGGCTGCATCCTCCGCCCAAGACGGGAAGCCCATCGTTTTTTTTTTCTTCCCCGTTTGGGTCTCTAATCTATTCGCCATTACCTCACTTGGTAGTACGGACGCCCGGCTATAGGCGGAGCTCGCTATTGGCGCCAAATTGCACTCCGCGTGACGTGTAATGGCTCTCTGATTATGACCTTTCGCGACGCGCGCGACTGGAGCTGGGCGGCGAGTGATGCGTCAATCTGGATTGTCGGATCTAGTGACGACCGTCTCGCGCGGAACTCGACCCGGCGATGAGAAGCGGGCGATCGGCGGCGGAGGCGGTGAAGGAATGGGAACCGTTGAGCGGACGTTACGGTTCGTGGGCTTCCCCTTTCGAGTTGCGAGACTGACCTGACGACGAGATCTTTCAAATTGAAGGAAAAAAACGTTACAGACGTTAGAGTGCATAATAGGTTTAGAAGGTAAAAGAGGTCGAGGAGCTTCAAAGACTCTATGTACTGCTATGAACTGCTTCAGAATTTACGGCTTTCTTTAGCGTCAAGTAAAGAGGGGAATGAAAACTATCGCAAACGAAATCATGCTCCTTGTATATCTCGGGCGAAACGTACGCCAATTAAATCACAATCTTTAAAAAAATTTTACCCCCCGGTTAAGTAGCGATTAATTTAAAAACCTTTATAAGAGGAGTCATATATTTGTTGTTATTAGCTCGGGCTAGGTTTAAACTAATTGTTTGACGATAATAATCCCTAAAGAAGACAAACAAGGAGGACAAATGACAACCACAAGACTCCAAACGCAGCTAGGTGACTGATGCGAGACCGAAAAACTCCGCCTGGTCCTGGTATTGAACCGAGACCTCTCCCTTTCCAGTGGAGCGCTCTACCAACTGAGCTAACCAGAAGTTAGACGTCAGTGGAGCAAACAGGTTTTATCAACGGCCACCAGTCTAACACTAACCAGGGTGAACGGCCTGCATTTTAAGGTTAGGATGATAATGCAATTAATGCAAAGTGCAACCGAGCTGGACAAGAATGAGGATAATAATCCCTGGAGGAGGCCGTTCAACTTTGTTGGTGTTAGACTCGTGGCAGCTGGTAAAGCCCGTTTGCTCTACTGACGTCTAACTTCTCGTTAGCTCAGTGGGTAGAGCGCTCCACTGGAAATGGAGAGGTCCCTGGTTCGATACCAGAACCAAGCGGATTTCTCCTTCCGCGCACAACTCACATAGCTGTGTTTGGAGATTTGTGTTTGTCCTTGGTCCCCCTTGTTCCTTTTCTCCAGGGATTACTTTCGTAATTCTTGTCCACTTCGCTTGAACCTTTGCAATTAATTGCGTTATCGTCACTAATTCATTGCCTTCTGTCCATTGATAGGGCGAAAGGCATGTGGTGGAAGCTCACTTCCAACATAAAAAACAACATACATTACTATGGCGGCAAATTAATATACAAAAGAACTTCCAAAGTACTTTTTTTTTTTTCAGGACACAGTATTTGGTTTTTGTCCCAGATATACGATTTTTTCTGGTTGCTGCTTAGTTCAACTTTTTTACGGGTCTTCAGCAATTTAGGGTCACAGCATACATTGTATGGAGTCATATGCCTATTTATTCGGGCCAACTATATAATCAACAACGGGGTCCGTCGTTGCAAAGTACGGGGCGCCCAACACAAAGAAATGGGCGGTTTCATTTGGATTCAGGCAACGAGGTGCAGTCGTAGTTTTTATTTTGCTTCAAATTTTTATATTTTGTGGCGGATGTTCCAAGAAGAACAATCCTTTTTATTTTAATTTCCTGACATGTTTAGTTTCTGAGAAAAAATCTCAAAGAAGCGGGAAAGAACGACGAGGCTTTGACGATTTTCGCGTGTGGCGTTTTTGAATCACTCTCAATCTCAAAGTAATCAAAGGAGAGCGTCTATAATTCTTAGTGTGATATATATGCAACTAGGTAAAACGATATTATAACTACTATTTATTATTCGTCGCTCCAATCTTTGTGAAAATCCCCAAATATGCCTCCGCGAACAACTGTGACCTAAACTATAGATTTTGTTTTTGATCGACTATATTCAGTATCGCGTTTAAAATAATACCAGGTGTTCATTGCCTCCCAAATTAAGCAAAGTTTGTGCTTTTATCACGTACGAGTACTGAGATATAAATTATGAAACAGAGAAGGTTTTCACTTTCGTTCAATATCAGCGCGCTGTATAAAAATAAAAGAATTTTCTTTTTCTCGCGTCGCGTGTTTTTGTAGCGTGAGACACACTGGCCGAGGTTGAGCAGTTTCGCGTGGCTCCTGGAGAGCCGTGCTGCACATGCGCGAGGAGCAGTGACGTCACACGGCGCACAGCTGGCGCACCGGAGCTGCCGCCGTCGCGCGCTCCGCCGCCGCCCCGCGCGCCTCGCCGGTCTGCGCATTCCAGAGGAGTGACGTCATAGCCGCGGCAGACGCACTGGCGCCGCCGCGTGCCCAGCTGTGCGCCTCCGTTGCGCAGTAGCCAAGTCTGACGCTGCACCGGAGCCGCTTGATAGCGCCTCTCATTTTTTCACACCGTTATTTTACCCAGAATACATTCCGTTAGAAATACATGCACTGGTTTTGAGTTTTAAGCCTCTAAATATGCCAAAAATGATTCTGTTCTGTTATCAGGATGAATTTCGCATTAAAAATATAAAATTTCGCCTTTAAAAACCTAGGTTTCTAATAGGAAGTGCATTTTACTCTAATGTTTTACAATATCATACTTTGATATTTGTAACGTAGTATAGATTATATAGCGGATAGGGTTTAGGCTTGAGTCCTCTCTAATCATGGCACCGGCGGGAATTGTCTGAGAGCCCGCTTTCGGCAGTTGTAATTTTAAAGTGTTTAGACGTTTGAAATTGCCAACTTGTTATTATACGCCTAACGACATCAATGCCTTTTATATGATTATTTATTAAATGCCCGTTAGATTAATATAATAAAGAATAAAAAATACAGCTATAGCCCAAAAACTCACCATCAATATTTGCTCTTTTTTAGCATATTTAGAAGCTTAAAACTTAAAACTAGTGCATATACTTCTAACGGAATGTATGCTGGCTATATGAAGAATGTAAAAAAAAAAGACGCGACGCAAGAAAAATTAAAAAAAAGAAAATTTTTTTTTATACAGCGTGCTGACATTGTAAACCTTCTCTGTTTCATAATTTATTTCTCAGTACCCGTATGTGATTAAGACACAAAATTGGCATAATGTGGAAGACAATGAAAGGTTCTACACGTGGTAGTATTTTAAAAACAAAACTAAACATAGTCGACAAAAAAAAAAAAAAAGGATCGCAGTTTAGGTCAGTTGTTCGCGGAGGCATTTTTTTTTTCTTTACAAAAATTGGATTGACGAATAATAAATAGTAGTTGGAATGTCATTTTAGCGATTTGCAAATATTCCACAAAAATATATAGAAGCTATCTTTTGAATACTTTGAGATGGAGGGTGATACAAAAACGCTACACAGAACAGTCGTCAATTTAACCTATAAACCCACCATTGGCATTTGCTGTTTTTTAGTATATTTTGAGGCTTAAAACTCAAAACCAGTGCGTTTACCTCTAAGGGAATGTATTCTGGGTGAAAGAAGGGTGTAAAAAAAACGCGACTCAAGAAAAAAAAAATTAAAAATGTTTTTTTTTATACGGCGTGCTGAAATTGAACGAAAAGTGAAAACCTTCCCTGTGTCATAATTTATTTCTCAGTACTCGTACATGATAAAAACACACGTTTTACTTAATTAGGAAGGCAGTGAAATGTTATACATGTGGTATTATTTTAAAAGCGATACTTAACATAGGTAATTCGAAAAAAAATCCGCAATATAGGTCCCAGTTGTTCGCGGAGGCATATTTGGGGATTTTTACAAAGATTGGATCAACGAATAATAAGTAGCAGTTGGAATGTAGTTTTAGCAATTTGCATATATATCACAATAAAAAAATATAGAAGCTCTCGTTTGAATACTTTGAGATTGAGAGTGTTTAAAAAACGCCACACACAAGAAATCGTCAATTTAACCCATAAACCCACCATTGGCATTTGCTGTTTTTTTAGCATATTAAGAGGCTTAAAACTCAGAACCAGTGCGTATACCTCTAACGGAATGTATTCTGGGTAAAAGAAGGGTGTGAAGAGAACGCGACGCGAAAAAAACTAAAAAATTAAAATTTTTGTTTTTTATATACAGCGTGCTGAAATTGAACGAAACGTGATAACCTTCTCTGTTTCATACTTTATTTCTCAGTACTCGTACATGATAAAAACACAAACTTTACTTAATTTGGAAGGCAATGAAAGGTTCTACACGTGGTATTATTTTAAAAGGGAAACTAAACATAGTCGACTGAAAAAAAATCCGCAATTTAGGTCACAGTTGTTCGCGGAGGCATGTTTGGAAATGTTTAGAAAAATTGAAACGGCGAATAATAAATAGCAGTTATAATTCCGTTTTACCTACGTGCATATATAGCACACTGAAAAAATATAGATACTCTCCTTTGAATTATTTGAGATAGAGAGTGATTAAAAAACGCCACACATGACAATCGTCAAAGCCTCGTCATTCTTTCCCGCTTCTTTGAGGTCTTTTTCCTCAGAAACTGACCACGTCAGCACATTAAAATAAAAAGGATTGTTCTTCTGGGAACATGCGCGACGAAATATACAAATTTTAAACAAAATAAAAAATATGTCTGCACCTCGTTGCCTGAATCGAAATGAAGCCGCCGCATCTATAATAATATATGACTGAAAACCCCGAGACACGGACGAGAAGGGAAATGTCAAATGTTTAACCACCACTAGCTCGTTTGCATCCTAACTTTTTGTTCAATAATATATGTCTTATACTAATATTCGACCTAATTAATCGCTAGGCGCCGAGAGGCTGAAGAGCACGCTGCCACCATAAATCTAGATTCTGGACCACAGAAGAAGAAAATAGATGGTGCTATGGAGATATTTCTTATACAATAAAGAAATATAACAAAATTTCTGGTGCCTGTTTGTATTGACCGTTTTCTTTGTGGGGATCACAACTTTTGGATATTCGAGGACTTGAAAAGCGTTTAGGCGCAAGCACTGCGTATTCGGGAGCACTCTTACGAGTTGTGTACGCTGCCATTTGGTTTTAATTTAAACGTGGCTTAGAAACTAGACCCGTGCCTAACTAGAACGTCAAAAGGTATACTTACTATTTAATATTCCACGTGGCTCGCTGATGCCGAGGCATTAAGAATCCTGCTTGGTTCCAGAATTCCGGGTGTGCACGAACAATCAGCAAATAAAGTGTCTTTTTTTTGTGACTACAAGTACTCATCGCGTTCTGGTTTATGAGCCCAATTAGCGAGTAGTCGTCAGAAAGTTCTTAAATAAATAGAGATTTTTAGTTTTCGGTCAAGTTTGCGGTTTGAAGTGACATAGAATGGCAAGGTCGACAATCTTAATCATCGTTTCTAAAAAAATCATCTGAGAGACTACTTCATGTGAAGAGAAATGTACGTCATTGGAAACTGAGAAAAACAGCGAGCTCACCGTGGACACGCAGAGGCGCGGTGTAGTTGACGTAAGCAGCGGCGTTGGACGCGAGGCAGGTGTAGTTGCCGTTGTGGCTGGGGCTGAGCGCCTCGATGGCCAGGGCCACGGAGAAGGCGTCCAAGACGCGCACCTCCAGGTCTGGCCCGGACTTGAGCGGCTTGCCGTCGCGCAGCCACGAGATGGACACCGGCGGGTCGCCGCGAGCGATGTTGCAGTACACCCGGGTGCGCATGCCCTGGTGCAGGTTCTCGTCGAAGGCGAACCTCTCGATCAGCGGGGGCACTGCGGGACCAAGAGGACAAAGAACCTTCCTGCCGTTGCCGATGCTTCCGTGGCCGACAGGAAAGAGGTTACCGAGTCACGGCCTCTTCGATATATATGTTCGAGTGAAATATGCAATCGCGATATCATAGTTTCGGAAAAGGATTCTGCTTCTGCCCCACAAACTCCGAGACAAAAAGGTATCTTAAAATGTTTGTTACTGGCATGCTTTGAGCCCTGCTAATTGTTTGTACAAAGAAGGTGTTGATATACGCCGCCACTACAGTTCTGTGTAGCATTGTTGAAGAGACGAGCGCGAGTGTGTTACTTTAATCGTGGGTATTGAACCCAGGATTCCTGAGTTTTGCAGCACGAACTTTCGCTTTACTTGCTCTAAGATGCAATGCGCTAGAACACTAAGTCACGGATCCCCAAAGATCAAGGAGAAGCGAAGTAAACATAGAGGAAATGGAAACCCAATGCCAGGAGTGCAGATTCTGATACTCGGTTAACTATCAGCTACTGACTCCTCGGTTGAGACGACAATGAAGTTTTTAACAGAGGGAATGTGATCCTGCAATATCAAAACACTCATTAAAACAAAGAGGTATCTCGACGAACTGTGATTTATACATTTTCTGCGACGATTCTCCCGACTCTATAGGGGCATTCACACCGGGGAAAAATCCATCCCTTTGGTCTTCGGGATGCGCATCCCGTGGTAACAACGTCACGCTTTTCCGCGGAGCCGCGCTGATGTAGACATCCCAGGGGGATGGGGAGAGCTTTTGCTCGGGCTCCACAAACGCTCCATGTCTTGGCTTGGGATCTCGTCCCAATTGGAAGTTTTTGATCGCGTGTCCGGCAAATTTACAGATTTTGCTCGCCGAGATGCTGGCGGTGGCATCAGGATCGCCTAACTTGTTGTGGCTTGCGATGTCGCGAATATCGTCCGAGGCACCCGGAGGAGTCTACAATATTTATCAATGCCGCCCTCGAGCATTGCTTCAAGCCGCTACTGGTACAACTGGTTTTTGATTCGACGTCCTTTGTGCTGCATCCACCCATTCAATACGCATTTTACTTTTATCAGGAAGCATTATGTCGTCTTCTGCATCAAACAGCGCTGCTGCCATGATCGCGTATACCGTTTCATGTAATCCTCTATTTTCTACTCTCGTCATCGCGCACCGAGCTATGCTGTCGAAAGTGCAACCGCTAAATGCGTCTGATAGCACTCAAATCCATCTCGGCTCCCTGTTACAGTGTTCTAGAAGGGGTGTAGTGGCAAATGCGGCGCGCCCTTCGTGAGGCCTTCGAAGCGGAGGCCGCTGTGTGGCGCTGGCATAATGCTCCGGGAAGGAGGGACTTCAGAGATACTTTGAAAATTGTTTTCTGCAGCCCCTGTGCACCAAATTGAAAAAAAAAATCTAAATATTTGTGATCTTGGAGGCCATATGATGACGATTTAAGTGCGCTAACTCAAATACTTCTTCTTTCAAACGTCTTTATTTACAGACCAAATGAATGAGCGCCCTATGCGCTCTGCTGTATGGTCTTTTATCTCGTCGTCTTATGTGGCCCTGGTGTTACCAGGGGCAGAGAGACGTCGGGCGGCGGCGATGATTGGCTCGTATTGCTTGAGCAGCCTGGAGCCGAGTGGGGGCGCCTGCGGGTCCTCTAAATATCGGAGGATCGCCTGGAATGCCGCCAGGACACGACCAGGGTCAGGAGCGGATGGGGGGTTGAGCCACTCAGTAAGAGTGGAGGGGGGAGGTGAGAGGGTTGAGAGCGCGCGAACGCGGGCTGTTGAGTGGAGCGGGCAGTCCCACAAAAGATGGGGGAGACTAGCAGGAATGTGGCAGTGGGTACACTGAGGGTTGATATGGACCTGGGGATACATCTTTGCAAGCAGGGAGGGAGCGAGGAGCGCTCCTGACCTGGCTTGCTGTAGAAGGGAGGTCTCGTGGCGAGTGAGAGGAAGGTGGGAAAGAGAGGGGAAGTCAAGGGGGTTAGCCTGAGTAGTCAGGTAATGACGCCATCGGCTGGCGTGCTCCTGCCGGGCTTCGTGTGAATCGTGAAAGGAGCCAGGTGTGAGCTCCGGTGGCGTAGGAAAAGTAGGGGCCCCGGCTCGCGCGGAGAGAAGTTTAGCGCGCGCAAGTCGGTGAGCCCTTTCATTGCCGGGAATGCCGCTGTGGGCGGGCACCCAGTCGATGAGGGGATGGTGGCCGGCTGTCCGGATAGAAATGGCTGCCCGATGAATCTGAATAGCGATGGCAGATGATGGAGATGAGTGGCGGAGAGCACGGATGGCTTCTTGCGAATCTGTATATATTACGATTCTGGAGGAGGGTACCAGGGTTGAAGTGTTAACGGAGGTTAAGCAGTGCAGTATAGCACAAAGTTCAGCGTGACTAGAGGAGCAGGGGGTCATGAAAACTTGTGTACCGCGTCGATGACCGTCGACATCGCACCATGCCGTGCTGAAGATTGGAGTGGAGTTATTGTCCACAGCCGCGTCCGCGTAGAAAACTAGAGCCGATGAAGAGCGAACAAGGAGAGAGTGGAGATGTCGGCGAGCAAAGTCGCTGCGGCGGGCTTGCGCTTTTTCACCCATGTTCCGAGGGAGGGGACGGAGTGCTGTGAGACGGCAGAGCTCCCATGGCGGGGGTGGGGTGGGTAAAGGTAGGAGGTGGTCGATGTTGTAACCTAGCTTACGCAGTGTGAAGCGCCCCGCTAGAGTGGCTCGGAGTCGAGTTTCTTGAGTTGCGATCTGGGTGGAGGCCAGGTCGTCAAGGCTGTTCATCTGGCTGCAGCTGGTGAGCGCATCGATTCGTGTGTATCTCGGAAGGCCGGTGACAATTCGTTGCAGTTCCCGATTAATTATTTCGAGCCTGAGTTTTTGGGTGCGGGTAAGGTGGTAGTACGGGTAGCCGTACATAATGCGGGACACCACAAAGGCCCTAGCAAAGATACGGAGATCATGTTCGTGCACCCCGCGGGAGAGGTGGGCTACCCTGTTTAACAGGTGGTTCAGCTGTTTCGAGGTGCTGATGGTACGCTGAAACCAAGTCGCCGCCCGGCTGTCTTGGTCGAGGTGAAAACCAAGAATCCGGATGCTCGTGCGGCGTGAGATGGGAGTACCTGCGAGCGTGAGCTGAATGCACTGTTTTTCTGCTTCTTTTGCTGGTGTGCGACGATCGCCATGAATAACGACGAACTCCGTCTTGTCGGGAGCGGGAGCGAGGCCAACAGACTGGATGTAGTCGTGAATGATGTCGAGCCCAGCTTGAATGGCATCCTGTTGGTAACCGGGTGAGCCAGAGTGGGTCCACAACGTAATATCGTCGGCGTAGATTGCATGTTCGAGGTTAGGCACCTCACTAAGGCGGGAAGGAAGGCCAGCAAGGACGATATTGAAAAGTAACGGAGAAAGAACGGACCCTTGTGGAACGCCCACTCGGTTTGTATGGGTGATTCCGTGGGATGAGCCGACGTGAACAGTGAAAGTGCGATCTTCGAGAAACGCCGCGATTAAGTTGTATGCCCGACCGGTGATGCCTAGCTGTTGTGCCATTGAGAGGACGGAGGAGTGCGGGACGCTGTCAAACGCCTTGCGCACGTCGACCCCTGCCACAATACGAAGATGCGGTGATGATGTAGATAGCGTATCGTGCTGGAGGCGGCTCATGACGTCCTGAGTGGAGAGTCCAGGGCGGAACCCGTATTGCGATGGGCTGAGCAGCTGGTTGGATTCAAGCCACCACTGCAGACGGGCGTTCAGCATGCTCTCAACTGTTTTGCAGAGACATGATGTGAGGGATACTGGGCGTAGGTTTGTGAGAGACGTAGGTGGTTTGCCGGGCTTCGGAATAGGACATACCGTCGAGTGACGCCACTCGGAAGGGACGCACCCAGAATCCCACACCAGGTTGATCTCCGTCAGTACGGTCTCTTTTAGGGCGGTGGGAAGGTTGCGAAGTTGCCCGACGGTGATGTTGTCAGGGCCTGGTGCACTGTGTGTGTTTGCCCTATCCAGGGCGGCCTCGAGTTCGTGGAGGGTGAACGGGGGATCCAAGCCGATGGGCTCGGGAACAGGGTGAATACGAGTGTAGCACCCAGGGTCATGCCGAGATGGTTGTGGAAAAAAGACATCAGACGCTCTTTCCGCTAGCTCCTCGAAAGAAACGCCTTCGCGGAGGGCAACGGCAGCGGCAGGTTGTCTAGGTTTGCGGTCTCCAAGGAGAAAGCGCAGAAGCCTCCATACTTTGGAGAGATTGGTATTACCGGAAACGGAGCTGCACATGGAGGTCCAGCGGTCAGAAGCCAGTTCCGATGTGTATCTCGAGATGGTGTCTTGCACCTGGCGCAAAACCCTGAGGAGCCGACGCGGTCTACCAGATCGGCGGTAGCGAGCCAACAGGCGTATGCGGCGGTTCCAAAGGGTGAGTAAATGTGCATCAGGTGCCGGAGCGTCCCCGGGAACGGTTAGGCGTTTGGTGGCGGCCTTGTGGGCACACTGGATGGCTTGTATAATGTCTGAGAAACCGGTGACGTCCATGACAGAAACCAGGGCTGCCCGAAACTTGTCCCACTTGGTGATAAAGGTGTCCCGACGGGTGTTGTGGTGAGATGAAGTTGGAGATGGGAAGTGATAATGTAAAGTGATGGGAAGGTGATCGCTGCCGAGGTGATCGCTGTGACCTGCCACTTCCAGCGTTGAGGGAAGCGAGCCCAGGTCAGGTCGGGGCAAGTATCTTGTTGCCGGGAGGTTTGGCCGATACGTGTAGGTGTGTCTGGGGTATTCAGGAGGGAAAGTTTGAGTTCGGTGAGGTCCGCAAGGAGCCGTGTACCGCGAGGAAGGTCAACATCGTAACCCCAGGCCGTATGTTTTGAGTTGAAATCACCGCATACTATAATGTCGTCCTTGGGGTAAAGACGAGAAAAGTGTTTGATGAAGGCGACATTTAGCGGCTGCCTGGTGCGACGATTTAGCGACGTGTCGGGGGTCACGTACACAGAGAAAAGAAGAACAGGTCGGTGAGGAAGGAGGAGCAGTCGGCAACCCGTGACGCTGGTGATGATGGAGCACCACTGTGATGTGTCGAGGGGAGTGAATGGGACTGAGCGATGGACATACAGTGCGGCGCGGATACGAGGCAAGGAGGCACTAGTCTCGGCGTCCGGAGCAAGTCCGTCGTACTGTGGCAAAGCCGGAAGTGGGCCGTTGAGTTCTTGTATAGCGAAGGCAGCGGGTGTGTCAGATGGAGAATGAAGATGAAATTTTTCGATAAGGTCTGCTTTTTGCGTCGGAGCGAGCGACAGTTCCATTGAACAATTGTGGGTGCGCTAGTCATGCTTAGGCGTGAATTGCGCGGGAGGGCCGAATGGAATGATGCCCTGCATCATGAGACGCTCAATGACTGCACGGGTGCAGGTATCCACCAAAGTAGAGATTGACTGCTGCATGGCAGCAAGCTGTTGCAAGGCAGCTTGCGTTTGTTTTGTGAGAAGGGCCATTTGTTGGGTCATGGCCGTTAAGTCGTCTACTGCCGGAATTGGGGCGGGCGTCTCGCGAGCGGTGTTGACAGCCTTCACGGCTTCTGCAAAGGATGTGCGAGGCGGTTCCGATGTAGGGAGCTGCGTGTGGGTGACAAAGGCGCTGAAGGCCGGCACATGGGATTTAGCGGCGAGAATCGGGCGGGAGTCCGTCTTGGGCGTAGTAGTTGTCGATGAGGCTATTGGGATCGTTAGCGCAACTGGCGGCATAGCTGGAAGTGTGAGGGTTGGAGTCGGGGGCACCGATGGGGGTGGTGGTGGTGGTAGTGGTGGTGGTGGTGGTGGTGGTGGTGGTGGTGGTGGTGGTGGTGGTGGTGGTGGTGGAGGAGGCTGCTCCTTCGGGAATCCTCCGGGTGGCGGACGACGCTGTGGAGCCCCGCGGTCTCGTTGAGCCATCATGCGTTGAATTTCTTTTCTTTTTGGGCAGGAGCGGGCCGTGGCGAGATGGGTCCCGCCGCAGTTCCGGCACTTGGGTTGGGCAGACGAGCACTGGTCTGTGCCGTGCTTTGGTGCGCCGCACGTGGCACAGCGGGCTTTGTCACTGTTAGGGCATTGCGTACTGCGGTGCCCGATGCAATGGCAGGTGTCACATATATGGGTTTGTCAATGGAAAGGATATACACGCACCGTGAATGAGCCCAGGCCCACGCGGAACGGGAGGCTGGTGCCCTCGAACGTGATTAACGCCGACCCAGAGGTGCCGAGAGGTCGTGGCTGGAGGATGGTACATTTCCGACAATGAAGATGCTGCAGGAGCTGCGCGGAATCCATACCACCAGCGTTTTTGATAAAGCCGCGAGTCTGGCCGCGTCGAATAGCCTCGTAGGCTTGGACGGGCACTTGTTTCTTGTCGATCGGTATGTATGTTATCTTGAGTAAAGCGTCACGCACTTGAGAAGAGGTGGCATCGACCGCGAGTTGGTTACTGCGGTCGAGGTACCGTACTTGGTAACGGGGTTGTAATGATGGGTGAGATTGGAGGCCCGTTTGTGTAGCGATGGCGGAGTCAATGGTGAGGAAAGGTGCGTCCATGATCCGACATGGCTGGGTTGGTCGTAATATGACGGTGTGGAGAAACTCGCTTTGGGGCGAAACGGCTTGAGGCATCCCAGACTGGGCCGTCTTACGGCGGCGAGACACGGTATGCCAACCATCCTCTAGAGCGGACGAGGCATCATTGGAGTGAAATGGACGGCACGCGGGTGTGGCGGTGAACTTGACGGTGGAGGAGCCGAGGTGCGTGTTGCGAGCACGTTTAGTTCCATCGGCGGCGTAGCGGATGTGGTACGGGCTGCCAAGAGGGGGGAACTCACCCGTGGGATCATCATCACCAAGGATAGAGAATGGATTCCGAGTAGTGATGGCAGTTTGCCTCGACGCGGCACTGAGTGATGAGTGAGGCAGTGAGATGCCTGCGTTAGCGGCAGCAACGGCGGTGGGTGATGCGTTCGGGTTTAGGGTTAGCGAGGCGGTAGCAGCCGGCGTAGGCGCCTCAATGGGCTGAGAATCCATATCATCAGGTAGAGGGAGGTCCTGGGGGGTTCCGACGGTGCCGAGGGTCGTCATGATGTCCTTACGGAAGTGTGAGCCGAAGCTCAGGCGTAAGGAGAGCGAAAAATGCCAAAAATTAAAGGAGCTGAATCGAGATCGGTAGGAAGAGATGACGTCTTCTTCTTCTCCACTCAAATACAAAAGACCGCTTCAGCTTCCCTTTAAAGTGAGACGAAGTATAGGTTGAAGCATATCTTCATATTCTAGGTTTTCACGGGAAAAGTGTAGGTAATGCATCAACTGCACATATCCCGTTTGTGGGAAGGAATCCCCGATGCGAATAACTTAAAGTTAGAAAAAGCTTTTGTCTTACTTCTGGAGTTAAAGAGGAACCGAAGACAATCGGCTGATACGGCTGAATTTTGCTATGAGGGTTTTGACCTGAGATCTCATGCAGCGAACACTAAAGATCTGTGCGGGCTCGGGCTAGCCCTGAAGCCCTAGCCTGACTCGCCAGACGGGTCCGGCACGGGCCAATATATGAAAGCAACACCATCCGCTGCATAATATTAAAAGGCCAAACAGAGTCCTAGGCGTTTTTTTTAAATCTTTTTGTTTTCAACTGGAGTAAATGGTTTATATATTGTGAGAATTCTATGTACACCCGCTGGCGAGGAGCTCCCACGTTATCCACGACCAAGCAGACCGGATTGACCCCGTCCGTATACAACTTGTTCAAAACATAAAATAACCACATAAATGCATAAAGAAACCAAGAGCGAAGTTTCGGTCCTCTTTATCGAGTGTTTAATGAAGAGGACCGAAACTCCGCACTCGGTTTCTTTATGCATTTATGTGTTTATTTCATGTTTTGAACAAGCTGCATACGGACGCAGCCAATCCGGTCTGCTTGGTCGCGGATAACGTGGGAGCTCCTTGCCAGTGGGTGTACATAGAATTATCAAAATATATAAACCCTTATTTATAGCATACTGCAAACCAAGATGGTTCAAGCAGGAGTGAATAAGAAAGTAAATCACACACCGTACATGACAATATACAAGCAATACCTTCAACAGGAAGTACAAATACAGAACTATTATACAGAGCATAAAAAGCTACCAGCAGCAGAAGGAAATGTAGCACTGAGGACCTATGAAGTCATGAAGTGGAAGGAAACGGCTAAGTGGGAAGAGAATTCCAGTCACTAATTGTTCAGGGGAAAAAAGAAAATTTAAAAAGATTGGTGTGAGCAAAGTAAGGTGCCAGAAAGTGTGGCTGATAATGTCTGGTCTGTCTCGTAGTAACGGGTTGTATTTATGAGTGCCGATTAATAGAAAGCCTATCATTTGCTTGAAGATACAAAAACTTCAGCCTAGCCTTTTTATTTTTTTTCCTGTAACAAATCAATTTGGTTTATTTGCATTGGTGAGGAGGGAGAGTCAGATCGTCTGAATTTATCGTAAATAAATCTGACTGCCCGCCCTTGAACTCGTTCTAGTTTATTTATAGCGTTTTTGGTAAAGGGGTCCCATACAATGCTGCTGTATTAAAGCTTAGGTCTTACGAGTGAGCTGTACGCTAGTAATTTTACATTAGAGGGCGTATTCTTTAGTTTGTGCTTAATCAATCCAAGCTTGCTAAAAGCAGCAGATGTTATGTTGTCTATATGTTTAGACCAGCTTAAATGTTTGTCAAATGTCAGTCCAAGATACTTATAATTATCTACCTCAGAAACGTTATAGTCCCTTATTTTGTACTGAAAGGAAAAACATTTTTTTTTGGTTCGTGATTCTAAAGAAAACAATTTTCTCGAGATTCAGGCTCATCTTCCATTGGTCGCACCAAACCTGTATAGAATTTAAACTCAAATTCAAATTCAGTGCTACTTGATCACTCGGACACGTTACTTCTTTAAACAACGCACAGTCATCCGCGGATAAACGGATTCTCACACCTGAGGCAACAGTAGAAACAATATCATTACCATATATCAAAAACAGTAATGGCCCCAAGACACTTCCTTGGGGTACTCCGGAAGTCACATCAAGCATCTCTGAGCAGCCAGCACCAACCTCTAGACACTGTTTACGGCCACGCAGATAGGAGCCAATTCATTTTACTATGGCTGGATCGAGACCAAGACTTTGCAATTTCAGGAGTAGTTTTTCGCGTGGTACTCTGTCGAAAGCCTTGCTGAAGTCGAGGAATAAAACATCTATCTGCCCAGATTTGTCCAACGTGAAGGGAAATTCGTGTACTGTAGTAACAAGCTGAGTTATTGTTGAATACCCCTTCCGGAATCCGTGCTGAAACTCGGTCATTAAGTTATTTCTGTCGATGAAGTCAGTTACCATATTTGAAATCACATGTTCTAGTAGCTTACACGATGTACACGTCAAAGAAATCGGTCTGTAGCTGCTCATAGATAGGTGGTCCCCTTTTTTTAACACCGGCACAACCCTTTACTCCAGTTAAAAAAGAGATAAAAAAACGCCTGGGACTCCGCTTGGCCCTCTAGCATTATGCAGCGAATGGTGTCGGATGTTGGTCTCATATATTGGCCCAAGCCGGACCCGTCTGGCGAGTCGGGCTCGGGCTTCTTGGCTAGCCCGAGCCCGCGCAGATCTCTAGTGTTCGCTGCAGGAGATCTCAGGTTAAAACCGACACAGCAAAATTCAGCCGTATTTGCCAATGCGGGCCAATAATTTTCGTACCCGCGGTGTCAGCCATCAAAACACTATGCCTGCGTGACCTTGCACTTCCCGAAGTCCTACATTGACGTCCAGGGAGGGTGGCGGAAGAAGCAAGCGTACAAATAAAAATTGGCTTGCTCTTTATGTTTATACAGCCTTGATGGAGATGCGCCTCAACGGGTAATCGGTCTCTTAGCTGTAGATGAGAAATTTAGCCAGTGCGGTACAACCGCTAACCTGGGATTTTTAACGTGCATCACGCAGTAATGATCACACGAACGCGTGCCGGTACGAAACTCATCCAGATCGAAACGGGCGGGGGCGGCGGGGATCGAACCCAGGAGGTTCCCAGCGCAAGTTTTCGCTCCACGCCCCGAGCTGAGACGCGTTAGCCCACTCGGCCACTTCCTCCCTTCAAGCGTACACTCATTGCGTCGTCTTTTATAACCGATCGGCACGGAGGTTCCCCTATCAGAAAGCGCCGAAGCGCCATCTTTTGACCTCAAGGGCAAAAGGAGGTCACGAGGCGACTTCGCTTTCCTGAATCGCCTCGTGAGCACAAATCCAAAGAGATGGACGCACTCATGAAATCGCGGGGCGATAATATATGCGCAGGTTGGCTTACAAACATCAGGCAGTAAATTCCCGCATTGTGCGCAGTCGGCTCTTTTACATTAGGAGGAGGACAGATCGGTGTATTGCCGTATACGTATTTGCACAGATTAATCGTCCCATTGCATTAGCTCCGCTGATTGCAGTCTGGTTCAAATGCAGTTTCCAGCTTATGTTTTTGTCGTATGTTATACCTAAATACCTCAAATTGCCAACCTGCACTATTATTTTATTTCGAATATGCAGTTGAAGCGGTTTACTAATCATCAACTCGAAAGACTTAAATTTCGCTCCTCGTCGCATTAATCGAAAGACGGATATTTGTTAATTATTCCAGACAGTTAACCTATAGTATTAATTTAAACAACGTGAAGAACAATAGACCGACCTCACCAAGCGTTGCGCGCATGCGTGACGCCGCCATAACTGTAGTTCATAGGGTGCAGACTCCAGTTCACGAGACAGCTCATATCACCTCGTGCTCTGCTCGCACAGAGCTCCAGCGGGGTTGTCGCGCGTGCAGAAAAACTACAGCTCCCACGATGCACGGCGGCAGCGGTGACGTACTCAAACTAGCTGGTGAGATCGGTCTATTATGCGCTGCAATGCTCAGAAATCCCGGGCTCAGTCTTCGCACCTGTTGGTTTCGACAGGAACGATCATTGTACCGGCATGACATCCGAGATCACCGGAAATCTCGGATACCGGGGTAACTGCGCGCAGCCTTGCCACAACTAAATCATGTATGTAAAAAAGAAGAAAAAACGGGCTAATATAAAGTTACTTTTAACCTAGGTCAAGTCTCAACTGTCAAATCTTCCCGCGCTCTTGGGTTGCGAGAACGTGCTACGCCAATAGCACTTAGAACACAAGGCCTGCACGCTTCCTCCTCTAAACGTCACCACTAGTGGACACCCTCAGCGCCCCCTAGCCAGCTTGGGTGAGTTCCATCGTCTGCTACATTGTCTGCTCCATCGCCTCCTTCAGTGGTTTGTGTAGCAGATAATGAAACAGCTACTCAGGCCGAGCGTCTGTTGCAATAGCATATGATGAAGTTTGACGTTCGCGTGGAGCACCAAATGCATGAGTGAAACTGCCCTACTGCTGTGCGAAGGGCTGCAAAGCCCTCCGCTGGACGCTGGCACTGGATGCCATTGTTGAGGACACTCTTTATACTCCGTCCACTCTTAAGCAGAGAATGCAGCCAACGTCACAAGCACGAGTGCTCGAGGTCGCTGCTTTGACGCGTTCTTCCGCAGAACGAGTACGCGCGCTAAAAATGCATGGCTCAAAGCCAGGAGCGCGTGCTAGCTCGCGCTCCTGGCCCAGGGAGTGTTTGCGTGCACGCTGCAGATGAACTGAAAGCTTGCTATCAGCTCGCGCTCAGAAGTCGCGCACACAGCTCTGGCCGCCAGTGAATACGACGCGGTTGTGAGGCGGCCCCTACTCTCGTCAAGCTTCAGTCTTTTTACCGCTTGGGCCGGGTCGGGAATCCATGAACCAAACGTCATGCGCAGGCCTTGTCTTCTAGGTGTTATTGGCTACGCGCGGAGGAACAAGAACTGATTGGCCACCGACCGTAAATGTTCCTCTAAAGGCAAATTTATGATCGTGTGAACGGGGTACTACTTCACTGACCGAGTTACTTGGGGGGATTGGTAGCCGAGTGGGCTAGCGAACACCAGCTAGGAGCACGTGGAGCAAAAGCTCGCGCTGCAGAACCCAGGGATCCCGGGCTCAATCCCCACCTCTGGCCGTTTCGATCTGAATGAGCATCGCGGCAGCGTGAGGTGATCACTACTGCGTGATGCACGTTAGAGACCCCAGTCTAGCGGTTGTACTGCACTGGCTAAATTTCTCATCTACAGCCGGGAGGATCGTCGCCCGTTGAGGCAGACCAAGTTCTAGGCTGTATAAACATATACCGCAACCCAATTTTTGTTTTAGCGATTTACTCTTTTTTTTTTGCAACAAAGGGATGGGTCACCTTTTTTCGTGTCAAGCTAACCTCATGTTGTTCTAACATCCATGTGACCAATTTGTTTATTGATGCACAATGTGCATCGAAACTATGTGCAGCACGCGTGCTTCTTTCAGCATGTTTGTAAAAGGAGCTGCGATCAGGCGGATCTCCCCCGGGCTGAGTGGAAAAACTAGTCGGTTCAACGGCGGTTTTTGGGGCCAGCAGCTGAACACGGAATTTGAATTTGGGAGCAGGGACCAAAGTTGGGCATCGATCCCAACTTGCTCGGCGGCGATCTCGTGAGCGACGCTTGCACAAACAGCGACGGCAGACGGAGGCGACTGAGAAACTCATTTCCACCGGGCTATTTACACAGCAGTGGCGAATTAGAATGAGACTCCCGCGGCGCTTTCGGAATCATTGTCTGATGCTTTGAATCCAATTTTAGCTTGGCAATGGTTGAGCTCCGGGTCGCCTCTATTGATCCGAGGTCTGCGCCGAGCGAATAAAGGCTCCATTGTGCTCCGCCGAGAAGCGCCGACGAAGTTGACACGCGTTTAAATTCTACGTTCTCTCTCCCTCTTTCTCTTTCTCCGGAGCTGCACTGTTTGTTTCCACTGTAAGCTTTACTCGCATTTGTTTCTCAAACACGCATATTCTCATCATCGGTGTTACGCAAGCCGGGGCTCATAGATTACTACTGAAACTATGTATTTACTGCGTTTTTCATTCACTGGTGATCATACAGTGCTTGTGGTGCCTGCACATTTCGTGCTCGGGCCACACGCACGAACGCTCAAAATGGTACCGTCCGGAAACTTTATTTTAATCGTCTATAGATAATCGCAGGCATGGCGCCTCACTGGTGCGCCATGCGTGCAAGCAAGTGCAGCGTGCGCGTAAACGTAGCTTTGGCAAGCTTGCGATTGCACGTGCTTATCCGCACGAGCAGAGACATGGGGGCGGCCAGATGCCGTGCTTGCAATCGTCTATTAGCGGCGATATGTTTTGGTGGCTCCCTCGTATGATTTCCTCTCGTGACGTCATTACTTCGCAAACAACAAGTCCGATGGTGATAGTAATGAGTATATCTGGTGGAAGCTCGAAATATTTGCGCTCTGAAACTAACGCTGCCAACACCGCCAAAATATAAGATCTTCTATTCCTTTCATTTCCGTCGAGGAGAAATCCTTTGCTGACGTAATAGTCAGCATTCGACCAATCGTTGAAGGCCGATGACAGCGACGCTTTCAATTGCTCACGTCGACAATAGGCCTTCCCAGAGAAGAGCTTCTGACCGGAGCCATTTTCAACGTTCGTGCATATGGCGCGTGGTTTGCTCGCTATCCAAAGTCACCAAGGTGCGCGTGCTGGGCTGTGGAGATCGCACACTGGCCTGTGGATTTATAGACGCTTTCAGGCAGCTGTGCATGGGTGCCGCCATAACTGACCTTCAGTTTTTATTCCCTCTTATTCCGTTCGCTGCACATCATCATTACCATAGCAGGACAGGTCATTGCCATTTTAGGTGTTACTGTGTCCTCCTCCCCAGCATAGGCCTTTGTGGAGACCCACCAACGCCCGCTTCAGTGGCTCGGCATCTCAGTAAGACAAGGGAAGGTCGGCAATGGCGGCTAAATTTGGCGCGCGCTGAAAGCGTCTATAAACATTCGACGACGCGAATTTCAACGTTCATGCCCATGCCGCTCCCTTTTTCCACTTTTTATAGTCCGTTCCATACTTGTGTATACAACTAAAGGTGAAGCTTGGGCTAGTCCTAGTTGGCATGGCATATTTGAGCGACAGACATAGCGCTGTCTATGTGTTCATCCGGTCTATCGTCCTTTGCGCTGTTTTAATGCGCAAGTATACAACGCTGTGGAAGGTACTGGTGCGAGCGCATGAGTACATCTATAGTTTCGTTTACGCGGGAACATGTGCAAATGATCTGCGAGATCAAACCCCATACTCGCGCCAGCAGCTTTGTCAGCGTTGTACAATAAATATAAAACATAGTACAGGGTGATCCGAGGAGACGCCAGGCTCTTTAAATCGACCGGAAAATTCGGTTTCTTAACCTATCGCGCTACGACTTTGGGCAGCGCTGCCCACAGATGGTGCATTTTTTTTTTGTAAAATTTGCAAAGAGCGACCTTACCCGAGGAAAAAGTAAAGAAAGAAAAAGGCTTAGCTCCTATGGAAACGCAGCGACGCCACCGGTCTGCAAACAACACGGCGCCGTTTCGCACGGGAGACAAGAGATGGCGCAAGCGGCCGCTACGCCAACTGCCGCCAACGAACGAGCAGACGACGCCAAGAGCCGGCCCTTTAGCAGACAAGGAACTGCAGTTCCTTGCGGTTACCGCGCCTGTCTTTTTGGTTTCGGCGACTGTCGACGCCTGCGGAACGCGCGCCGCTTTTGAGTCGAAAAGATGGTCTGCTACAAAGGCCTGCTCTCGGCGCCGTATGCTCGTTCGTTGGCGGCGTTTGTTGCGCCATCTCTTGTCTCCCGTGCGAAACGGCGCCGTGTTGTTTACAGACCGGTGGTGTCGCTGCGTTTCCATAGGAGCTGAGCCTTTTTCTTTCTTTACTTTTTCTTCAGGTAAATTCGCTCTTTGCAAATCTTACAAAAAAAAAAAAAAAAAAAAAAAAGCACCATCTGTGGGCAACGCTGCACAAAGTCGTAGCGCGATAGGTTAAGAAACCGAATTTTCCGGTCGATTTAAAGAGCCTGGCGTTTACTTGTATCACCCTGCACAAACTAAAGCCACTAAATAAGCTACGCTTCAGAGTAACGACACTTCAGACCCCATGGCGCTTAAAATCATGGTTGCCAATTATCTGAAACTTTATCTGAATTTGTAGGAAGCGTTTTTCCGTCCTCCAGAAATGTTAGAACAGTTCGCGACAGAGCAAAACGGTATTACCTGAGCTTCCTTCTACCGTGTCTATAAGCTGCGGAAGTCGCACTTATGAAATGTGACAAAAAGACTGCCGCAAACATCCGCAAGCTCTGTAAGGCAGAAGCAACGGCCAGAAGCGCACCTTCAATGATGATGGTAGCGAGTATTAATGCGGAGCGCGCGCTCTCTGACAGGCGCCGCGCAAAGGGATTCCCCCTTCGGAGTGGAGTTCCACAACTTAGTTGGTTCTAGTAACGTTGCTATAGAGCAATCAACATGCACGTGCTGCACACCATTCCGATGTTTGAAAATACAGCATAGCGCGCGCGTTCGTTGCTTTGGTAGGCTATGTTTTGGTAAAAGGGCATATCAGGCGCCAAACGTAACAACACCTGTCTCTAGCGCAGTGGAAGGCATGGGTTAAGGCTAAACTCCATGGGACGAATTGTGTGACGAATAACTGGCGAACGCCGCCCGTCGGCACGCTCACTTTGCGCGCGACGTAGAAGCCACTGTGTTGACTCCACGCGCAGGGAAAAAGCCGCCGGGAAAAATTCATGGGTTATTCCCAGCATATTCGTCCCATGGAGTTCAGCCTCTAAGCTGACAGGGCAATATGGGGTTTTAGAATAGGGGGCCCCAACGTATTCAGTTCACCGAACAGCTTGGAGCGTAGAATTGCTCATGCGCAGACGTTCTAAACACGTGCACAGCATCGCCATCAGGCTCTTCGGGGCTCCCAAACATTGCGGCCGCTTATTATAAAAGCCCCATTGAATGCGACAAGCACGAGCTAGTCCGTACTCCTGACTTTGAAACGTGCTTTTCTAAGGGCAGCCCTCGTTTCGCGTGGGGACATTTCAAAGCTGCGATCTCGCGCCTGTTGCAGTCACTGCTATATAAGCACAAGTAAAAGTAATTTGCCGCTAGAAGGTAAAGACAGCGAAAAGTTAGTTCTCCACAAGGAACGCCTGATATGTCCGCTCGAGATAAAAATTTTCCCCACACTCTTAGAAAAAAGGGTATGGATAGTCCTCCCTTAGGGGAGGAACGGTCTTGTAACCTATGTTCCTTTAGAAAGGGAGAAACTTTCGTCCATGAAGCAGGGGAGCAAAGTTCCTCCGTCGCTTGCATCTCAATATGGCGGCCCCGAATCAAGCAAATCGAGCCCAATAAGGCTTGACGAGGACGCTACGTCTCTTGTACGGGACGAGAGGAGCAGCAAATAAACGCATAACACGAGCTTTCCGCGAACTGTGTTTATTTCCGAAGCCAGATTCCCGCCACAGGCGTTTCGAAAGCAGTCTCTCAGTCTTCTCGTCGACAGCACTGCGATGTTAAACGGAGACAACCGATACCCATTACTTCGCGCACTTTGCGTCTTACCTTAGGTGTTCCTCGAGTCACAATTCCTTCGTCAACCGCAAATCACGGAGAAGGGCAAACTCAATCCGCGAACCAAAAGCCGCTCTCGAAAGAACAAACTCGAAGCCGCTGTTTATCGCGTAGCGTGAAAGGTTGAATCGCTAGCCACCAGATGGCGGGGTCGCGGGGTCAAGCAGAGTAATTGCAAGTAGCTCGGCTAGGTGGCGCTAGGTACCGCCCCATTCATGTTCTACAAAAATTAACTTGCTCCTCCCAGGCCACTACTGCGCTTCATATTCGGGATCCTCTACTATACACACATTACGCATATTACAAGCATCAGGTGAACATACATTGAGCACATACACGGCACACACAAATATCAATACAACGGAACACCACACAAACCCGAACACTACAGCCGTGCTCTGCGTTTCCGTCTTTTATACTGGTCTTTTTGAACGTACGGAACTTTTCGGTGACTTCCTAAGCAATAAAATATATTCCCAGCATGTTGATTTTTTTCCAGCAATGCCATACCCCTGAGAGTATTTTAAATGGCTCAGGGGATGAATCTCTGATTAAAAAGTAAACGCTCGATCATGCCGTAATTATTTGAAAGCCAATAAATCAAGCCGCCCCAATGCGGTTCGAAGCCATGAGTTTGTTTCCCCACACGGCACGTCGTAGCCTGTATTTCTATTGGTTTTTCTATTTGTGCTGTTCGCGCAAAGCTGCATTTGCCGTCTTAAATTAATCTCTGTAGAGCGGATATTCACTCAGCTGGAAGTGATGCTTCACGGGCTGAGAAATCGCTTTTCGATCAACTTGAATGCAGTCAAAGCTGCGACTAGCGGCAGGTACGGAGCTACGCCGTGGCGAGCTTGAAAACTTCTAGCGCTCACCCCAGCGCGCCACTTGGAGGGCAGTTTCTCCAGGAACCGTAGTATATTTAAACAGCAAAATAAAAGGTAGCTTTTTTTCCGATTTCACCTACTATTGTTTTTTAATGCTAAAATTAAACACAGTAAATATACGTACTTTCCGTCACGATTTCGTACTGTTGTCCTTTCCCCAGAGCGCAATCGCTGTCGGGGACGAGACAACCGACAGTCACATTGGCCATTGTACGATATGAGCTTCTACTGTTCAGACCAGCGTTCCAACATGACTATCCGCACGTTGATCGATTGCACGTAATCCCTCAAGTGGTATTAAACTTTTTAATGTAAAGCGGAATGTCAACCTGCGACACCCCGCCCCCTCCGATCACGGCCCGACCAGCGGCATCAATGCCCTAGAGTTTACGATGCCATCTTCTTGGTACACCACTGATACGCGAACACACGGTCACATCGGCGATAATTCCAGTCTTCTGTTCACAACCCACGACACTGCCATCACGATGTTGCAGCTATGTTGTTGACACGCACAAATACAGAACCACGTTGAACGCCGGTCGGCACTCGGCATCGGAAAACAGAACCGAACTCAGCACGGAAGGCACCCAGGCAGCCGGCAGCAAAACCTGCCTGTCTTGGACGCAGTTCCTGCGGTTTCCATAACGTCGGAAACGTCGACACAGTTCCGCGTGGTTTCGCTACCGTAGTTCCGTGCCGCGCGAGTCCCGCAATCCGGAGACAGCCATCCCCCAGTGTACGTGGCGCTGCTGGCACTGCTCCGGAACTTCGCTGTTTCTAGCGGCTTCGTTTGCTCGTTTGATAAAATTAGTGATAAAAACGTCAATGCAACCGAAATGTTCTGCTCGTTTAGACTAGAAGATGGAATTACAGGCGGCCTTCGCTGCCGCTGAAGCTCAATCAACTCAACAGCTCTTTATTAAACAACGTGCGCGGCCTGCTCGAAAAACGAAACCGAAAGAAGATGAGTCGGGAGGGCGAAAGCTTTCTCCCGTCTGCCTGGAGAAGGAGAAAAACGTTTCCTTCCTCCCCTTTTCTCGTGTCCGCTTGGGGGCGCGTCAGTAGAAGGGAGGAAGACGCGCCGTTGCTACTTTTTTCCTCCATTTTTTCTTAGAGTGCAGTGCAGTACGACTGTTAGCATGGGGCCTTTAACGTGCGTCACACAGCACTGACATATGAGCGCGCGCCGGTACGATGTTAATTTCATATTAAAAGAGACAAGGAGAAAAATAAAAATCAGGATTCCTGTTTCTGCAGTAGCGGCATAAATGTGAGCCCAATATAGTATTTGTAAGAAATGAAAATAAAATGGTTAATTTACAATGGAAGTATTAATTAGAGCAGGACACTTTAGCATATGTCTTTAAATGCATGTAAGTTATATTTTTTGATATGTTGATAGTTTATAGCACAGTTCACATCGCGTGAGATGCAATATGTATAGATGGTATTCACTAGCTGCCACGGCTGAGTTTGTGGCAGCCAAGCATGTACTAACCGGTGAGCTTCCACAACCCGTACTCAGCCTGCGTTTCAAAACACCTAGAGAGTCGCTATACAGAGACGATAAATAGGAGCTCGTTTTTAGCATGCGTCCTATACAACGGGATCGTCTACGTCATCTGGTTAATGTCCTTGCATTGTGTGAATACCATTTATAGGATGTGTATTTATGAATATTGATATCGTTTTTCCACGTCTCCAAGCGCATGTTTTTACGACCTGATTCGACAGCCCTATATTCTAGAGACCGCTCGCAGCATGAGTACTATTCAATTCGCGGAACGACTCTACACTTGCAATCCATCGATTCTGCCGTCTTGGACATTTGTACCCTCAGAAATCTGTGATGAGTTTACATAATATAACATTTCTCTCTGAAACTGACGACTTTCATATTATATTGTATTGCGTTATTTTAAAAAAAGCAGTATATAACAGTAACAGTGCGAAAGAATCTTGGATGTTGTCCTGAGGGTGCATGAAGGAATCTTCGTGTCACGCTAGGTGAATATTATACTGAGTCCAGCCCCGGCGGCATTTGTTCTTAATTATCCACCTAACATATCGAAAACCAGCCAAAAAGAAACGAAATTAAACTGCTTGCTCAGCGCCTCAAGGTATGCGCAATGTAAGAGCCAATTTTAGGGACAGTCTATCTTTGAATTCGTACAAGCTGTCGGCGCCATCTGCTAAAGAGTGTAAAGTATGCCCGTGAGGTCTTCTCTCTAACCCTACTTTTGCAGCCTGAAAAAAAAAAAAAAAAAAAAAAGGTTGCGTGGTGGTTAAATCTGATGGTTTCTAATTTTATTTTGTATATAAATAATGATTTTGAAATATTTATACTGCCAATATACTCGAGTGAGGGCTCAAGAACATATGCCTTGTACGTATTTTGTCAAGTGTGTTAGCTTTCTTGTAAAGGAACAGGATGAACTTAAAATTAAATTTTAATATAACACGATTCCTCTAGCACAACACACACCGATGTTTTCCCCTCTAGCAAATACGTAAACAGAAGTCGCCCCCTTTTTTGATACCCGGGCGATATCTGCCTTAGATACTCATAATTTCGAGTATGCTCTTATGGAGCCTGGCTGCTAACCATCAAAAGTGAAAAAAGAGAAACCAACATAATGCATAGATTATGTCTGGAAAACAGATCTTTGTTCAACGGAAATATGTTTGCACTAAAAGGCGAAACCAAATGTGTCTTAATTAAATGGAAAGCCAAGAAACGCTGTGGTCACCGACCTCTCAAGAAACACAGGGCGGGGCGAGCCCCGCGAGCATCTCATCATCGCTCCGCGGCCAATCAGATTGTTTCATTAGCCAACAAGGGCCGAGAAGAACCAATCACGAAGCAGAAACACTTGGACATAATGAGCCACGCCCCGCGTTTCCTAAGCTGTCGGTGATTATGGGCGCAGTTATTGAAGCCCGTATTGGTTTTTGCTTTGCGAATCGTGTACTATCGAGACCGGTTACAATACCGAAGTCAACGGGAATCAAAAATCACATCGCTATATCCGCTATTTCGTTATAACTGACTTCGTTACAACCGGTATCGACAGTACAATGCCGAAAGCAAGTCGTCTGCTACTTGCACAGGGGTTGCTGTAACGTCAGAACGACGTCAAGCTCTCATTGGCTTGGATTGAAAGGATAGAGGGTAGACATCAACGCTAGACGCCTTGAGGCATCTAGCGTTGATGCTCGCCGCGACATCACCCCTGAGCTCAGCACCGAAAAAGCCCCCTCCTCCTCCCCCTTTTGTCACGCCACTGCAGCTTATTTATATCAAAAAATAAAAAAAAAACGCAAAAAAAAAAACTTTGGTATTGTAAGGGACGCTGCCAGGGAAATACTTCCAAAAGGCGTTCAGACTTGTGCTACGCTCCGGTCTTTTCAACATTTTCAGAAATAAAGTTACAAGTTTTTTTTTACGTTTTTTTTATAACATTCCTAAAATAATTTTATGTATCTGCACTTTCAAAATGCTCTAGCGTTTAGTTTTACACACATCAGAATGGAAGTTACTAACTGCTATCAACTGAATAAGCTCTACCTAAAAATTAAGCCCACGATGTATTGCTAAATGTGAAGTTTCACGTAACATCGCGAACCTCCTTTTTCAATTAAGACTCTTTTTCAACCCAGTGCATAGCTTAATATGTACCGCGAGTATCAGTTAATGGCTTTTGGAGTTCTCTGCGAGAAAATAGATGAGCGGGTATTTTCAAAGCTGTTGCGGGGAAAAGTGCGTAAAGCGGAACAAAGGCTGTACAACACTAGAGCGCACGACACAAGAGCGCCGACATTAGAGCGCCGACAGTGGAGCGTCGCGACGTTAGCGCGCGCGACACGAGAGCGCGCGACGTTAGAGCGCGCGACTCGAGAGCGCTGCGACATTTGCGCGCGTGTCATTAGAGCGCCCGTCACGAGAGCGCACAAGTCCAACGCGAGCGGCCCGACCCGACCGACCACTTGTTCGGACATCGCGTGCTTTATCTGAAATAGGCGGGGATTTATGCCACGGCATTCAGCAAGGACCTTACGAATAAGTCGACAAAAGTTTTGCGTGTGGCAAACCAAAAAGTGTTACAAAAAGCTGACATCAGAAAAAATATGAATAACAGTAGCATTCATTTCCGCAGGAAAAATCATTGCAGCTGACCTCGCTAATTAGTTTTTTTTTTCTGTATTTTAATTGATAAAGTTCACCACCGACCTGACTAATTTTTATTTGAAATTATTTTATAGCGTTTAGTAGGAAACAAACTACATATAACACGCTTAACCGTATCCTGGTGTTTTCAAGATCAATTTCGGGAAAGGAGCCCTCGTGCCAAGTGTAATACGCTAACCATTCATACTTTCACAAATGATAATTGTACTAAACGCTTAATCAGGGAACCTGTGCCGACAATGAAAATGAAATATGCGTTGATGTCAGCGTTGCAGAGGAATAGAGCGCTGTGGCAAGACCGACAGCATCCGATGTGGCAGGCACCATTTCCTACGCGATTCCCGGAATCTGTACGCTATATAGATCTTGACACATTGATGCTCTGTCTTTGGAAACGTTTTCGTCGGAAGAAAGCTGGCCTGCGAATCCTACAATCAATCCTTTAAATTTACTACCTGTGGCACTATACTTGTGTTGAAGTTCGGTGTCTATGCAGGTTTAAGACTTTTGTGTTCGAATTTTTATTTCTATATGTTTGTGCTGCGGTTTTTCCTTCGATATTCATATATTTCAGAAATCTTTGGTATCCATATATTTCCAAATCAAAGCACTCTCATTCGGCCCTAGAAGATTCGACTATTTCCTAAGAACTAAGTTGAAGAAGTTATGATTCTGTAGAATGCAAAGAACGGACAAAGTGATAGACAAGTCTTTATTCTTTGTAGGCTCTTTTCCGGGAGATGCAGAAAGGGCATTGCCTTTAGGTTGTGTTCTATCAACAATAGAAGGTGACGTCGTCACCGCACCCGACGCATCAACGAATGAGAATTTTGGAAAAAAATTCTCAAATGTATTTCACAGATTTCCAGGGGAGGTATTCCTGTATCTGTCAAAAGGTTGGAAAGCTCCGCATCCGATAAAATTGCGCTGAGCTTTGCTTCAATGAGTTTTTTGCTGATAGTTTTTTTTAGCGGTGAGCTCTCTTCATTACGGCCATGGACGTCACAATATATTCTGTTTAAAATTACGTGAGGCACGTCTAAATAGCCACCATATAGATCGGAGCCCAAATGCCTGTCAAGTATAGACCAAATATATCAAAAAGTAAACTATTTATAGACTATCCGAGAGGCGCACCACAGCAGCGTCAAGAAAGTCTCGCTGCTCCACCCAACTGCAGATAGTCCCGGTACCTATATGCCCCACCCCCTTCCCCTGCCCCCTTTTCTCTCCGATGTCAGTAAACAATTGGTTAGAAAGAGTCAAACCTGTTTTCTTTTTATTTTTTTTACTAAAGGCGTATTTAATCAATCAAAAATTACCAATGCTTCGATCCGATGAGTCGCACAATTCTATTCTGCCTGTGGAGCCCCGGGTACATCACACATTTTACGGTGTTCGCTTAACTGGGGTGCGCTCTTGTGTCGTGCGCTCTAGAGTCAAGCGCGCTACTGTGGCAGCGCCCTCGTGTCGCGCGCTCTAATGTCGGCGCTCTGGTGTCGCGCGCTCTAAAGGCGCTCTCCCAGCTCGCGCGTGTAATGGGCTGTAGGGCTGTAGTCTCAGCTTAAAATTGAACAGAGTATTGCGCATCGCCGAACGAAAGAAAAGAATGTAGGTGCTTTTGATTAAAAGCTTAAAAACGTCAGCCAATGGTTGATACCCTGTGTTGTACAATGTTGATTGTAACAATACATTGCAAAAAAAAAAAATTTTTTTTTTTCACTAGTGACATTAGGGTTTTTATACACCAAACGATCCAGGTGCGAATTCGACTCACAAGTTCGAAAAAAAAAAAAAAGAAACAGTATGTGTTATTTGTAGAATTTTGTGTTTTCGGAGTTTATTTTTCGCAAAATTCGGAGAGTGTTTTTCAGAGTTTATTTTACGCTGAAATATCGGTGTTTATCCAAGTTTATTTTTGTTGCATTCCCATTTTTTTTTAAAATTCAGAGTTTAACTTAACTGACTTCTTAAAGTAAAAAAATAAAATTCAAAATGAAAATAATGTCAGGATGCCATTCATCAGCCTCTCAGATAGGGAATTGCAGTATTTGACTTATACCCTAGTTACACTAACGCTCTTAGCTGTCATTAAGCCAACAACAGTTGATTCAATCGCGATAGGCTGGAGTTACACGGCGTCGCCATTGAGTTAAACTGAGCCTGGCCTATCTCAGTTATACTCTATTTCACCTCATGGTATACCGCAGTAAAGACTATAAACGCGAGCTCCTTGCTCTATAGGCACATTTCGGCGGCACAAGCCTCCACGCACTAAGGGCAGCTGCCAAAGCTATGAGCTCGCGCTTCCAGCCTTCGCTGCGGTACAACATAAGGTGAAACGAAGTATAACTGATGGGGTTGAGCTCCAATAGAGCTAAAGATGGCGGCGTCCGCCGTATCACCGCCCATGGAAAGTGCCAGCGAAGCACTCACTATTGCGGAAAATTGGGGAAGGTATCTAGAAACTATCGTAGCAGCAAATATTGTCGGAAGAGGTATGATTCGGTGCCAGAGCTGCCACTAGAACGATCACGGCACATCGCGGAAGCGAAAGCTCGGCGAGGGCGGCCATTGTAATATCGGTGCTGATACCACTTTAGTTGTGTTTCTTTTGCTCGAATTCGAATGAAACGTTCTGATTATCGTTTGTTTACTAGAAAAACTAAAAAGAAGTTAATTTTATTTTGTGTTAAGTGTTTCTATTGAATAAAATGTGCGTATAGAATTCATTTGCATTGCTATTAAAACAGAATATATATAATGTGACATCAGTTTTGGTTTGGTTTCGGTTTCACCCATCGAGTTAATAAATAACTCTATGGTTTCAACTCTGTTCCTTGACACGCATTTAAACTGGGGTTATAAGACCTATATACCGTGTAACACCGGCCAAATTAGTTGAGCCCAGTAACAGTTGGGAGATGTCAACGACCGTTGGCTTAATAACAGTTGATAGCGCTAGTGTAACTAGGGTATAAGTAATGCTAAAATAAGCTAAGCTCTTGCAGCACAATGTCTTTTTCTGGTTTCAAAGATGCCAGGATTGCTCACGAATATCTAAGGCGAATTGGGGGGATCGGTGGCCGAGTGGGCCAGCACACACCAGCTCGGAGCACGCGAAGCGAAAGATCGCGCTGCAGAACCCAGCAGCCTTGCCCGTTTCGATCTGGATGGGCATCGTACCGGCGTGCGGTCGTATATCACTACTGCGTGGTGCACGTTAAAGACCCCAGGCTAGCGGTCGTACTGTACTGGGTAACTTATCTACAGTGGGTAACAATGTCGCCATGTTCTGGAAGGCTAAACTCCTGCCTTATAAACAACTAACGACTATCTTTTTTTATGGCAATCCTAGCTAGGCAATCCTATTGGATACGTGAAACGTTCCAGCGTCACAAGCGTTTAGCGATAGCTGCATCTCGTGGGTCCACCGATATGCAATCGGTGTCACGTATAATAAATTTCTCGCTAAATTTGGCGGGCAAGCTGAATTGGTGAATAGGTCGCGTGACGTCAATTTCCCCTCTCAATTTAGAGGAGAATGTGACTTTATATGAAGGTCACGTGACGTCAATTTCCCCGCTAAATCTAGCGGGGAAACTGAATTGGTGTTAGTCACGCGATGTCATTCTTTTTCGCTAAAAGCGGGGAAAGCGAATTGGTGTTGAGGTCACGTGACGTCAATTTCCCCGCTAAATTTAGCGGGAAACCTAAACAATTGTGCAGGTCACGTGACGTCAAGTTTTTAGAGGGCAGCTCTTAGGCGGCCGTTTCCGGGCTGAGCAGCGTCGTCGTCGGCGCCGGCGTAACCGCGCTAAATTTAGCGGGAAAATTGACGTCACGTGACCTCAACTACAATTCAGTTTCACCAGTACATTTGGCGGAAAAAATGACGTCACATATCTCGGTGTCACCTCACCTATGAACAGATTCAGCTTCTCCTCTAGATTTAGAGAGAAAATTGACGTCACGTGACCTCAACAGCAATTCAAATCCCCGCTAAATTTAGCGAGAAAATTGACGTCAAGTGAATTTAACACCAATTTCCCCGCTAAATTTTGCGGGAAAAATGACGTCACATGACTAGGTGCCACGTCATCTATGAGCAAATTCAGTTTCTCCGCTAGATTTAGCGGGAAATTGACGTCGCGTGCGGAGGAGGAGGGGAAGGTACGGAGGAGGAGGTAGGAAAGGAGGAGGAGCAGGAAGAAAGGAGGAGGAGGGAAGGTGGAGGGAAGAGGATGAGGAGCAGGAAAAGAGGAGGGGAGAAGGTAAAGAGAGTGGAGGAGCGGAGAAGATGTGGAGCAGAAAAGGAGGGGGAAGGGAGGATGAGGGGAAGAGGAGGAGGAAGAAGAAAGGAGGAGGAGTGGCATCCCGCTGGGGGTGCCACTCGAGCGCGACAGAACAAGCCTCGATCCGCGATCCAGCTTACTACAATGGACATCAGTGCTCGCCACTCTCAGCATTTCTTAAGTTGCTGCTTACTGTGTGGGGAGCAAGTCGTCTGCTTCTTGCGCAGGTGTTGCGGTGACGTCAGTACGACGCCGAGCTCTGATTGGCTTTGATTGAAAGGAGAGTGGGTAGACCTAAATGCTACATGCCTTGAGGTCTATACCCGCTATTATGCTTTTCAGTCAGCCAATAAGAGCTTGGTCTTCTGACGCAAGGTTAGGCAGAAATACTCAAAAATGTATTTGGAAATACAAATACTGGGATATATTTAAATAGTAGCTAAAATACTGATACTGAGATATATCTGTAAAAGTGTATCGCGATACGTATCGGAAATACATCTTAAAAAGAGGCAAAAAGTATTTGGAAATACGAATACAGGAATACATTTTAGGGTGGGCAGAAATACAAATACAGAAATACTGATACTGCAATACATTTTTTAAATTTGGTTGAGACGCCAAATGAGATGAAGCTTGAAGTTGGAGGCTTAAGTTTTTTACCCTAAAATTACTTTCCCGTAGGCTTGGCAGTTTGCCTTGAAGGTAGTGATTTCGGACTACGAGGAGTCTTCAATGGGCTCAAGAAAACGTTCAATCAAGGACTGACCGCGGTCCCTTCCCTGAGATCCTGTCTCTCTGATGAGGGATGCGAAAAGACTTCGACCTCCAAATAAATTATATGTCATCCTAAATCACCACGCCCCTGTTCAATAAGGACGCCTCTGTCAACATTTATCACATGACGTCACGGTGGAATGAACTGGCATTCTTTATCTGTAGGTGTGACCTTGAACACGAAACTTTAGCACGCTGCTGTATGAAAGGACAATACGTACTTTCGTTGTAGGTTACCTCGTTGAAGATCGAGCAGGCAGTGTCATTTGAATCTTTCGAGAATAGTGGACTACTTGAAGTATCCTGGAACACCTGTCTTATCTTCTCTTACGTTTGAAAAAACAAAAACAAACAAACAAACAAACGATACGGTGGCATCCCTGTTGTAAAGGGATGCTCTCTGCCACTGACGCATGGATTGCAGTCCTCAAGGTTTGTTTTGCATACTCGAAATAGAGACCTCGTGGATTGCGACTTGATATTGCCGGCACAAGTGCGTGCTCTCCGAGAAACAGTGAGCTCGAGACGAGTCGCAGGTGAACGAAGTCTGGGTCGGCTCAGCGAGGCCACGTCTGACTTCCTTCCTGGGTTTCGGATCACCAGAGCAGCGGATTACTTTCACGTCGGCGGATGACGTACCCTTGAGCCGTCCAATATTATGGGCGCAGCCACAGGAACATTCGAATATGTGTTGAACTTCTCTGCGTAAGTCATCCTACTCTTTCAAGTCAACCACCGCCAGGCTCTTGCTGCAACGGACTGTGACTCAGCTTTGCCGGCAGGGTGTACTGCGTACGCTAATGCAAGAGAGGTTTTAGCAGCGGGCATTGAATGTCAGCAAATAATAACTCAAGAAATTTCTACCTAAAGACCTGCGGCAGAAGATGCTCTGACTCCACTCCTGGCACGCCACCTAGTTTGAGTCCGCGACTACGCAACGCTTCTCAGAAGGGAGAAGAGGACGCATAGGAAAATAGTTTGGAGAATCGGAAGGAACCTTGGTGAGCATGGTAACAATTCCCCAGCACCTCCTTGGTGCTGGTTCCTTTAAAAATAAAAAACAAAATGCGTTCGATTTTTTTTTATTGGGGGGGGGGGGGGGAGGGGAGTATTTCTCAAGGAATGTAACGAAATACATTTCACTTTGATTGTATTGCAACACAAAGGAACATTCAAAATGTATTCTGATACAGGAATACTGATACTGACGAAAAAAATGTATCGCGATACAGAAATACAGATACGAAATGTATTTCTGAAACACTCTCGCGATACATTTGTATCGCGATACTGCCCAACCCTGTTCTGACATCATCGCAAACCCTCTACAAAAAGCAGACAAACTTTCACTCCGCATAGGAGTTACTCTTCAAACCATGACGCTGCACAGGCGCCAAGCTAGGACTGCGACAAGCGTTCACCCATAGTACTGCTTACCTTTGACCGACACGAAGAGCTTCGCCCTGGCGGTTTGTCCCTGCGTGTTTGCCGCGATGCAGGCGTACTCTCCGGCATCTTGGACGCTGGTGGCCAGCACCAGCAAGGTGCCGTTCGGGAACACCTTCTGTCGGTGGTGGAACGGCAGCCGGCGTCCGTCTGCAAGAACAAGAACGAGGTGGATTCCCGTTCAGACAAGCACGCTGTAACGAGCAAATACCGCAGACCCTCACGGCCACTTTCTGAGCCCACTTAAATATCGAGGGGAAGAACAAAAATACGAAGGTGCATACCGAGAGCGTTGCGCTTTTGGTCACATATATTTGGGAGAGTGTGAATTAAATTAATTTTATTAAAACGTTCTAGAAATGAAAGTAATGTTTAATACGGCGCTAGATTGGTGCCAAGTAAGGCGTACGTTGTAATTTGTTTCAATTCAAGGTAAACAAAACCACACAAAGAAGAAAAAAAAAAAACAGCTTGCACTGTGACACAGAGAACAACGGGAGTAAAGGAAACGCGGTAAACATAATTTTGAGACCTAGGTTTTTGTCGACCTCGAGATTTATCGAGCACTAAGCTCAGATTTCGGAGACAGCATTTTCAACTTTTTTAATAAATAGGTTTCAGTAAGATCGCACAACTATCGGCTGTAAAATGTGAGCCCACTAAACGGTGTTGATGTTCGAACCCTGAGAATGGAAAGGAAACTTGAAGTGGAGATTTGGGCCAGTTGGTTCATATTGCAAGCAAAAAAGCGCCGAAAAAATACAGGGACACAGACGAAGGGAAACAGGACAAGGCGCACTCTCAACTGATGTTTATTGAAAAATTCACACGTTATATAGCCACACACACACACACACACAAAAAAAATCCTTTTCTATCTACTCAGCCCGCGTTTCAAAAATTCAAACTCATTTGTAGATAAGGATACCGACGTGTCACTTATACAATTCTTGTCTCTGGTCCTAATTGCATACGCCTCGTGTAATTCCCGCGACACTTTATCTTTGTATCTAGCCAAAATCTTGGTGTCATTCAATATGCAATTAGGACCAGAGACAAGAATTGTATAAGTGACACGTCGGTATCCTTATCTACAAATGAGTTGGAATTTTTGAAACGCGGGCTGAGTAGATAGAAAAGGAAATTTTTTTGTGTGTGTGTGTGTGTGTGGCTATATAACGTGTGAATTTTTCAATAAACATCAGTTGAGAGTGCGCCTTGTCCTGTTTCCCTTCGTCTGTGTCCCTGTATTTTTTCGGAAACTTGAAGACCCACTAGAAAAGACAGAAAAAAAAAAACAAAAAAAAACAACAACAACAGAAGACAGACAAGCGTCTCACACTTGTTTGCTACTTTTCTTTTGTCTTTTCTAGTATATCTTCATGTTTCCGTCTCAGTCTCAAGGTCCTAAACATCGTGATTAATACGCACCAGGTTGCCTTCACGTTGACCATTTTTTCAGCCCACTAAAGCCTGATTCACATGGTAATATTTTACCAACTCGCGATTTTGAAGTTGCGACGTCGCTCCTGCGGTAAAAAAATACTTGGTGGATGCTGCGGGGCTCAACTTTGCAGCTGCGAAATCGCACGCAAAATCGCACCACGTGAATCAGGCTTAAATGTATCGTGCAGAAAGCGAACAAATATCGAGTTCAGACATTTACTCCCATGTTTATATATTTGCAAGGTCACGCTCAGTGTATTCTTAATAAATCAAAACCTTTAAATGCGTGCTTTCAATTCCTTACCTGCAACCTACAATCTTATCTGAAAAAGAGCAAAAAGAACTATATATAAATACATATTTTTTAGATGTTTTTTTTTATCTATGAAGCTCGATGCATATTCCACTATCGCGTTCACATATACGTAACACAAAACTTGAGCCAAAAGGGAGATACAAAAAACAACCAAAAATATGAGTTCAGCAAGTTTGGTCTTTCTCCCGCCCATTCAAAAGGCTCCAGTATCGTTACGACGAATTTACAATCTTCGAACGGAGTCTCGAAGTCGGGGCCGAGCTCGCAGGCTGCTTTAACTAAGCAAGGTACCAGACTCCCTTTTCTTCGCTCTGTTTTTCCCGCTTTTCTGTTTTACTTTCTCCTCTCCCGGTGGAGAAACTTTGTCCGCGCTTGCCGGTCGCTCCTTCCCCATTGGATACGAGTCACGTCTAGGTGTTCCCGAGGAGTGCTTTCCTTTTTTTTTTTTCTCTCTCTCTTTCTCTTCCTACTTGTCGAGGCACTCCTTCGCCGAGGCATCGGCTGCCAGCGTATTGATTTCCGAAGGGAGACTCCAATTAAGGAAGAGAGAATTTGCAGTTTATATTGGAAGCGCGACCCCTCGAATCTTGGGATCCCAGGGGCTCGTGCAAACTTTGCCTCGAGCTCTGGCTGCGCTTATTGCGAACAGCCACACTCTGTAGAAACGAGCGGGGACGTTGTCGCTTCGTGGACGGCTGGCATGGGCTCGGTCGCCCAGCCGCCCGCGTTAATCGAGGGTATCCAGGTCTGGCTCAGAGCTGGCTTCGATTTTGCACGTTAAAATAAGAAGGCAATAAAAAAAAATCTTTAAATAAAAGTTTATTAATAAAAATTAAAAAAAAGATACTCAGATTTTTTTGTTTGTTTGTTGTGCGTTGAGAGTTCTCGTGTTATTTGTTTCTAGTCTATTTTTAGTGCTTTCATATTTTCGGGCATGAGTGTACATGCTTGTAGGGTTACTTCGGCCTATTGATATATATGTATATATATATATATATATATATATATATATATATATATATATATATATATATATAACACGGGCACTTCACACCATCGTACGTGGTCTCCGAGGAGGATATGAACGAATATGTGCAGATGAATGAACCGTACTTAAAGGAGCTGTGCAACGATATTCAATTGGAATGTTTTTCTCTCTACACGAGCTTACTGGCACACCTGGGACTCAAGGATACTCACACGCAACGCCACTGGCCAAGAAACTCCTTTGTTGCGGTGTAATTTCAAGGACAAAACCGAGCGTTTTCATTCAATCTCTCCTTTGCAAAATTTGATGACGTAACTCGGGGATCGCAGTACACCCAAGTGACGATATTTGAGTGCGGTTCATAGATTGGACCCGAGCATTGCGTGGGCGCTCGACTTGGGCTTGTGACAATTGCTAGCTCGAGAAGCATTCGGGTAGTGGCCCGTGTCCAATCGCTGCAACGACGACAACAGCCGAGCCATAACAATGTCTGGAACTCAGCGCGTGTCCTGCGCTTTGCCAACCCCAGCGCGTAGCTATGATCAACACTGGCGGCATATAATCGGCTCCAGATCACGTGGCCGCTTGTTCTGGCTGCGAGTTGAGGGGGTGAAGGCTGCTCGTTTTTCTTAAATTGTTTTCTGGGACTTCTATTCCGTGGGGTGAAAAACGAACGCGTGTTTCATAGATCATTAACGTTAGGGATCCGTTTTAAGCGGTATTTGTGCACAGTACAAAAATTGTTGCATCGCTCCTTTAATCCAATGAATCAAAGAATTAAAGTTTCCAGGAACCCGCCGAAAGCCAAAAATTGGCGGAGCCAGGATTTGAACTCTGGGCCTCCCAATGTCCGGTCGGGTGTGCTAACCACTACACCACTCCACCTTGGCTTTCTGGCGTTTCCTACCTGTCTTATTAATGCACAAGAAACGGAATGTATCCAATCGGAGGTGTTCTGGAAACACACGCCGCCGCGTGGAACGCGGTACGACGCTTAGTGTCACGTGGTACGTGCTCGTTTGTGCTCCAGAAATCCTCCCACTGTTTGTCTCGCCCCGTGTACATGTAGTATTCTTTGTTTATGAGCTTTTAGAGACACGGTATCATCATCATCTGCGAGAATCAAGAGCCACGTTATTGAGTATACAACACGGGCACTTCACACCATCGTACGTGGTCTCCGACGAGGATATGAACGAATATGTGCAGATGAATGAACCGTACTTAATCCAATGAATCAAAGAATTAAAGTTTCCAGGAACCCGCCGAAAGCCAAAAATTGGCGGAGCCAGGATTTGAACTCTGGGCCTCCCAATGTCCGGTCGGGTGTGCTAACCACTACACCACTCCACTTTTTTTTTTTTTTTAATTAAAAGTATGTTTATTTACAAAGTTTTAAAATGATCACATTGGTTGCCATACACTTATCATGTCAGTGAGCACTGTCTGACAGGCGAGGACCGCGATTCACACACAAATTCAAAATGTATGTCGCTCAATCATTTCTCTGTAGCGTCACATGCACCCCGAGCAGCCACTCGCGCAGCGGCCCGGGAATCCTTGTTTACCACTGAGCCTTTAGAGCGCGGTTATGCATACGCGTTCCAAATAGCGACCAACATTCAAGCCCTTGTTGTTCCGTCGCCTCAAGAAGGCTGTTCACGTACAGAAAGCCGTCGCAGAAGTGTTGCCAGGCGGGCTTGGATCCCTCTCGGACCTCCAAGTGATCCGTCCTCGACCGCCACAGCGCATATAGACCGAGGAGTGCCAGCAGCTCCCATGCCCTACTCTGTGCACTGTCGCCGAAAAGCAGAAATTTCGCGCTCTTCCACTCTACGTAAAGATCTATCTGCAGCACTGCTCGAAGCTCTGCCCGAAAAAGCTCCGCATTCGTACAGTACAAAAACACATGTTCAAGTGTTTCGGGAAACGGACACAACGCACAATTTGTTGACCAGGGTTCAAAGAAACCTTTTTTAACCAGCCACGTCTTGACCGGCAGTACTTCGAAATGGAAGCGTAGGAAAAAATTCTTGACTGCCGTTCTGACAGGGTATCTACGTAAGCGACGATATACATCCGATTTATCCACACTTCCCGGAAAGCTGCGATAGAGTGGGGGCGGTATGAGCAAATCAACTGTGTCCCAGTATAGAGATTTCTTTTTAACTTTCTGCAGGTACTCGTCGGAAAAGCGGGCTCGGAAAAATTCCTTCGCCGCTGCTGTTTCCTGGTAAAACTTCAGAGCACGTGCTCGGAAGTCTCCAGTGTCCCCCTTGAGCCGCGGCCCCAAAACGCTTCCTCCCAGCTCCTTAAACGCAGAAATCACGAGAGGATTGCCTTGATCGCGGAAAAATAGGAAACGCTGTACTTTCAGCTTTAGTTCTACGTTGACAAGGCCCAACCCTCCTTTCTTCTGGCTTACAAATAGGTTGTCACGCCTCATACGTTCAAAACCCGAGTCCCAGATAAACGTTGCGAAAAATCGATGCACCTTCGCCACGTCACTTTGGGAGCACGGCAACACTTGTGCCGCGTACCAAACGGTCGGGAAAAAAACAGAGTTACAAATAAATGCGCAATTGAACAAAGAGAGTTCCCTAGCATGCCAGTCAAGCACCTTACTTCTGAGGCGATTAATGTCCAAACCACCGCATCGGCCACTCAGTTTCTCTGCGGTCAAACTGAGCCCTAGGTAATTCGAAACGCTCGTCGTCCAGGTGACACCGAGGAACTGCTCCGGTTTCAAGTCCCAGTCTCCAAGCCAGGCTCCGACAGATTTGTCTGTGTTCATCGCCGCACCGGAGACACTGCAGAAGTCTGCGATGTGTTGGGTTACAGCGCGCACTTGCATCCTTGACGAGCACTACACTGTGACGTCATCTGCGTAGGCGAGCACTTTAAGCGTACCCGACGCTAGGGACAGCCCACGAATGCTCGCGTCACCGATAATGGCCCTGCACAACGGTTCCAGGTACAATGCGAACAGAATTGGCGACATCGGGCAGCCTTGTCGCACGGATCGGGTAACTGCAATGGGAGCCGTCCTGTTGCCGTTGACCAGGAGCCGCGTCGTGATGTCACGGTAGCACAGCTGCACATATCGTAGCAGTCGCACCCCGATCCCACACTCCTCCATGAGCCGGAAGAGGAACGAATGGCGAACCCGGTCGAAGGCTTTGCTCAGATCTACCTGAAGCACTGCCACTGGAACCTTCAACACCTGCGCTGCCTCGCACACGATTCGCATCGCGTGCAGGTTGGTGCTGATGGTCCGTCTCTTGATGCCGTAGGCCTGATGCTCTCCTACGACGTCCCGTAGACCCCACTCCAGCCGCTTTGCCAGAATCTTGGCTAGGATTTTATAGTCGCTTGTTAGCAGACTGATGGGCCGGAAATGGTCGACCTTCGGGGTACCCTTTGAGTTTTTCTTCTGGATGAGCACCGTTACCGCCTGTCGCATGGATGGTGGCAGCAGTCCTCGCTTCAGTACGTCGGCGTACACGTCTCGTAGGATAGGACACAGCTGGGCTGAGAACGTCTTGTAGAACTGGCTACCGAGTCCGTCCACTCCTGGCGATTTGCGCGGAGCTAATTCCTTGATGGCTTCCTCGACCTCTGATGCCGTTATTTGCCGGTTCATTTGTTTTCGGACCTTTGGGGATATCTTGGGCAGCGCCACTCCAGTAGTTTGGAGAACGCCGTCGTCCTCCACTCTCGTAAACAGGTCGGTGTAGGCCTGCAAAAACGCGTCTTCGATTTCCTCTTGCCGGGTAACCTCGACGTCGCCTACTTGGAGCTTCCCGATCTTGTTGCGTGAAGCGTGCTGGCGTTCCTTCGTCTTGAATATTTTGCTCGGCTCTTCATCTCTCTCGAGGAACAGCGTTCTGCTTCGGACCATGGCACCGCGGTACTCCTTCTCGAGAAGCTCCAGAATATTGCCTTTGCAATCGCGGATATCTTGACTGAAGAGTCCCGGGGAACGATTTTCCTCTGCGATGAGGATTTCCAGGGTCTTCAGCAAGCGGCGCTTTTCCGCCCTTTCGCGCGCCGCTTTTTCCTGGCTGTGCCGGAACGCTTTGAGCTTGACGTCCTCTTTCAGCTCCTCCCAGGTTACCGCGTTCATGGGCACACCTCCCGTTTTGCCCTCGAGAAGCTCCTTTATCTGCGTGCGCAGTTGTTCGTCTTCGATGAGGCTTTCGTTTAGCTTCCAGCTACTCCACCAAGAGGACTTCCGGGTTCGCGGCACGGGTCTGCCCAGCGTTACCGTGACCACAGCGTGGTCCGAGAACGCCAAGGGTAGGACTTCTAGCACAGGCGTCATTGCTGAAAATTCTCCCGAGAGGTAAATACGATCCAGTCGAGCATGGCAATTTCCTTGCCAATGCGTGTACGTTGGGTCGGCTGTTTTCTCGTTGTCCTTAGCATCCACCAGGTCGAAGTCGCGGAGCAGTTTTCGCAGTTCCAGCCGGCTGACGTCCGCTCTCAGCCGCTTTGAGCAATCCCTCTCGGCCAGCACACAATTAAAATCACCAGCGAGGATCGTTCGACAAGGTGTGTCGAGATACTGGCGAAGATTTTTGAAAAAGTCCCGTCGCTCAGTCGCGTCATTAGGTGCATACGCAGATACAAGCCTGTGAAGCTGTCCGCAGTGCAGCATTTCTACAGCGCACACCCGTCCGTTTCTGTCTCCCTCCCAATCGGGGCAGATTGCGATGTTTTTCTTCTTGCGAATCATTATCGCCGTTCCTCCGCTCTGTCCAAATGCCCTCGACAGGAAGATGACGAAGTGACGATCAAAAAAGCGCGTCAACTCCTCCACTTGACCGTCTGTGGCAATCTTGGTCTCTTGCAAGAAAGCGACATCAACCCGCTCGCGCAGAATCGTATCCAGCACCCATTGCTTTCTTCTTCTCGCCAGAAGACTTACACAATTGAGGGTTGCAAACTTAAGGGCTCGCATATTGTGGAAAAGGGGGTGCTGGTAAAGTCATGCGACGAGGACACTTTCCAGAGATGAGTAGTGAGCAGAGAGAAAAACAAAAAAGAAGTGACCTACGGAAGGGCCGGCCGACGTCGCTCTTCCGTCGGGATGCGCGGCTTCGGGTTAAAGCGCTCCTTCCGTGTGGTGTTCTTGTGCCACTTGAACTCAGAGCGTGCTGATGCTTCCCCTGGCCGCATGATGCACGTTTCACTGGCGTCGCTAAGGTCGGAGTTGTCGTCGCTCAAACTGACCTGGTTCGTGTCTTTTGATTCCAGAGCTTGGATGGCCTCTACGTCTTTTGATATAGACATTTGGACGTCGCTCGATATGACAGGGCTGCTGCTCGACGCTTGCGCATGGTCGAATTTCATGGCGTCCCCCTCGGGCTGCAACTGTGGAGGGTGCACTTCTTTCAGTTCATCGACCGGGGCCTCTTTCGCACCGACTGTGGCGGAAACCTCAGTTTCGACGTCCCTTGCGGCCTCCTCTGCCTCTTCCTCGTCCATGTTGAGGACACCATCTCCATCCGCCACCACTTCCTGCGTCACTGTAGCGTAGGTACGGACGCAGTTGTCTCGTTCATGTCCAAAGCGATGGCATTCGTCGCATCGCGGTACGCGACACTCTCGTCGAATGTGTCCCGTACCTTTGCAGCGTAGACATAATGGATCACGTCCCGGAATCACGACCAGAACGTTGCCACCAGCAATCCTCAACTGGTGCGGAATGCGTTCTAAAGTGACGCCCTCCTTTAGGCTTAGCCGCACCAGTCTGGTCGTCGACTGGGGGGCTATGTTGCGCTTTTTGCACTCCCAGGAGACTAGGGAGAGGGAAGTGACGTCAAGTACACAGCAAACGCAGATTGGGTGTTGATTTCGTTTTCTTCTGTCAACATCCAATCTGCATTTGCTGTGTCGTTGACGTCACTTCCTTCTCCCTAGTCTCCTGGGAGTTCAAAAAGCGCAACATAGCACCCCTGGACGCCGATGAATCCTTCCGCCTTCCATTTTTCACGCGTCAGGTCCTGAACCTTCCCAAAGGGCTCTAGGGCCCTCCTGACGGTTTCGTCTGACGCGTGGAAGGGGAGCCAATGCAGTTTCATGCGGACGTCTGCGTTCTCCGGGTCCACGACGATGCAACGCTTGCCCTTTACCTCCAGTTCCTTGGCGGTGACCAGGCGCAGCTTGGCTTCCTCCGTCTTGAAGGTCACCATCCAGAGATGATTCATTTGATAGGCGCCGAGCGCCTCGATGTGCCCGATCACACCAAGACGTTCCATCTCGGCCCTGAAATCGCCTATCTTGTATGGACGAGCACTCACGTCACCGTGCAGCAGCACAGAGTTGCGCACAATGGCTCCTGATGGCAGAGGAGGCAGAACAATACGATAATCCGAGTTAGCCGAAGAAACAGATGAACCGCGGCCGGCGAGGGCCGTTATCGACGCTCCTGAGGAGCTCATGATTCTCCAACCGTAGTGCTCGGAAGCCGGAAGTAGAATGACTACTACTACACCACTCCACCTTGGCTTTCTGGCGTTTCCTACCTGTCTTATTAATGCACAAGAAACGAAATGTATCCAATCGGAGGTGTTCTGGAAACACACGCCGCCGCGTGGAACGCGGTACGACGCTTAGTGTCACGTGGTACGTGCTCGTTTGTGCTCCAGAAATCCTCCCACTGTTTGTCTCGCCCCATGTACATGTAGTATTCTTTGTTTATGAGCTTTTAGAGACACGGTATCATCATCATCTGCGAGAATTAAGAGCCACGTTATTGAGTATACAACACGGGCACTTCACACCATCGTACGTGGTCTCCGAGGAGGATATGAACGAATATGTGCAGATGAATGAACCGTACTTAATCCAATGAATCAAAGAATTAAAGTTTCCAGGAACCCGCCGAAAGCCAAAAATTGGCGGAGCCAGGATTTGAACTCTGGGCCTCCCAATGTCCGGTCGGGTGTGCTAACGGTCGGGTTAGCACACCCGACCGGACATTGGGAGGCCCAGAGTTCAAATCCTGGCTCCGCCAATTTTTGGCTTTCGGCGGGTTCCTGGAAACTTTAATTCTTTGATTCATTGGATTAAGTACGGTTCATTCATCTGCACATATTCGTTCATATCCTCCTCGGAGACCACGTACGATGGTGTGAAGTGCCCGTGTTGTATACTCAATAACGTGGCTCTTGATTCTCGCAGATGATGATGATACCGTGTCTCTAAAAGCTCATAAACAAAGAATACTACATGTACACGGGGCGAGACAAACAGTGGGAGGATTTCTGGAGCACAAACGAGCACGTACCACGTGACACTAAGCGTCGTACCGCGTTCCACGCGGCGGCGTGTGTTTCCAGAACACCTCCGTTTGGATACATTTCGTTTCTTGTGCATTAATAAGACAGGTAGGAAACGCCAGAAAGCCAAGGTGGAGTGGGTAGTGGTTAGCACACCCGACCGGACATTGGGAGGCCCAGAGTTCAAATCCTGGCTCCGCCAATTTTTGGCTTTCGGCGGGTTCCTGGAAACTTTAATTCTTTGATTCATTGGATTAAGTACGGTTCATTCATCTGCACATATTCGTTCATATATATATATATATATATATATATATATAAACGACGTTTTCTTTTCTTTTTCTTTTTGTCCAATTAAAAACACCTTACAGGGCTAAGGTATTGAGAAACAGCGAATATTAAATCAGGTGATTAACACCGATTGCGCAATTTTGGCTCCGCCTTTTACTATACAGTTTCTATTTTTATGGCTAAGCTTCTCTTTGTGGCCTGTAGTGATATTAGCGTAGTAATTCTGCTCAGGTTTTGTTACAGTCCTGCCGAGTATCTTTAATCGGCTGGGAAATAATAGCATAATTATAAGGAAAATTGAGACTTGGTGGCTAATTTCTTTCGAATTAAAAAAAAACATATTAAGGTTTTTATGTTGATAAATTACGGAAGATATAAAGTTTACACCAATATCTATCGGAAAAACGGGAGTAATAAGAGCTATAGTTAATTACGAAATTAATTTTACATCAAACTGTCATTCAATGGTACGTGATGTCGGAAGTAGTTACAATAAAAATATTATTGTATTATTACCTGCACATCTTGATTGTCCATCAAAATTGTGCACGCGCACCCTTCTGAAATGTCACGGAAAGTTGTAAAAAAGTATAACTGTAATATATATATATATATATATATATATATATATATATATATATATATATATATATATATATATATATATATATATATATATATATATATATATATATACTTTTTAAATTAAACCTTTTCTCAAAACATACTAAGACAAAAATACCCGATAAGAATGCCGTCGTTCTTCATATATATGAAAGTCTTCCTGCATGTACAGGCGTGGGGGGCAAGGCGTGTGCTGGGGAATTTAATAGTGAAACTGAAAAGTCAACCAAATTTATGGAGACAAAAACTAACATTAATTTATGTGCAATTAAATATATTTTATTCTTCCGATTTCGTCATGTATGACCGTAGAAGAAAGAACTGCCAGAAAAAAAAAACACTATTCTATTACTGACATTGATTTGGGGAAATCAATGCATTTTCAATTATCGGCTCTTATGGGCAGTATACCCGAAAGAAAAAAAAAAGACGGAGGACACCTAAGCATTTCTTATGAGTTCTGAATGCGAAAGCATGACTGCTGTTCTTCCGCTCCCTTAGTTCGTCTGCGGCGTACTGGTGTGGACAGCCCCGTTTCGCAACTGCTGAGGTTGCGGCCGACGGCCGAGCGCGCGCTCTCGTGAAGTGGCCGCGCCGCGCTGAGCTCGCCGTGCAGCCTCTCAGGAGTTTGCCCAAGCGGGCTGTGCGGCTAGGACCGTACCTCTTACCGCGGCCGGGCCGCTGCGTGCGCTGCGCCGCCATGGAAAGGGCTTCTCTGGTGGCGTTTTGTGGAACTACGGCGCGCGAGAGCCAATGGGAGCCTCGTTCTTCGAAACTATGACCCGCGCCAGCCAATGGGAGCCTATCCATCAGATCATGGCTTCACTTCGCACCATTGGGAGAGATGAATTTAGGTGCCGTTTGTCGTGGCTTCAAAGCTGATGACGTTGGTTCGCTTCACGGGACAGTTAATGCTTTCGCATTAGAGGTTACAGGAGTAATGTTTCTACAAGTACTAAAGTTTAGGACGACTTATAGCCCCTTCCCCTGGCAAATGCCGTGCGCTCCGCGCTAGCGGTCGTCGAGCGGTCGGCGTCCGTGAGCAACAGGTCACGTGATCCATCCCAGTGGCAAGCGCTGCGGAGCTAATCGAGCATAACGCTCCCAGCGCCACCGCTTCCAAAGCGTCTGCTCTCGCTTTGGAACAGTTGCGGCTCCCATTGCTATCTTGTTAAAAGCGTGAAGTTCTGATCGGAACTTTATGCTCTGCAAAAATTGGTTGTTTACTACTTGATTAATGGTGACCCCAACGTTAGGACACAATTCATTTTTCCTTACAGTTATATAAGCCCGATGAAGCCAACCAGAAGCACTAGTACGAGCCGTAGGATGATATAAAGCAATACCAAACACGTATGCCGTAAAGCGATCGTCATCTCAGAAGGCGACCTCCATCTGCGGAGTATTTGGCGTGTTCTCTTCTAATTATTCCCGTTACATCACAGAGACCAAAAAACGAACAAACGACATACCTAGCTCTTCATCCAAATAGGCGCGCACAACGCCTTCGACGTAACGCGGTATCTTGGGCCTCTTCGCTGACCAGTCAAACGACTCGGCAAACACTTCGCCGAGAACGGCTGCCTCGTCGTCACTTGAGCTGGAGCTAAGCTGGTATCTTCGTCGCTGTCACTGCGTTTTATTAGACCCCCTGAAATTAACTCTAAAGATGTCATCGCTGCAGTATGCTCGGGCGAGTCGGTCATGACGAGGGGAACGAAAACAAGCAACCAAGAGAGCCCACCCAGCAATTGAAACGAAAAAGCCGCGAGACTCCTTCACTCCCCCGCGGGAATGTCGATAACGAAACTGAAACGTTGCGAGAGACGACTACAGATCGTACTCCTCCAAAAAAGGCTGCGCGGAGAACTACTCCGGACCGCTCGACGCGCTCCGCCACTTTTCCGCGGAGCGGTTGGAGCCGCTCCGCGAGCGCCCCACTGGCTCCAGATCTACAAGCGGCACACAGAGCGATTGCTCTCATCTCGCGAGGGAAACAAGAATCCGCTCGGCGAGCGCGCGCCGAGCGCTCGCTATTTGCCAGGGGAAGGGGCTATTATATGACGACGCCGAGGACGACGTCCTAGAGTTCGACACCAAGTACGGCGTCTAGGACGACCGCTAGGACAACGTCAAGGACGGCGTTTAGGACGACGTCGAGGACGACTTCTGGGACGGCCTCTAGGGCAACCTTAAGGACGTCGTCTAGGACGACGTCGAGAACGACACCTAAACGACGACCCCTAGAACGACTTCAAGAACGACTTCAAGGATGACCTCTAGGTCGTTATCGACCTCTAGGGGTCGATAACGACCCCTAGAGGACGACGTCCAGGAAGACCTCTAGGACATCAAGGACGACGCCAAGGGCGACGTCGACCTTGAGCATATGATTGAGCGGCGCGTGTTTGTTGACGTATTTTCATGGGCATCTTTCGGGCGCAACGCCGCCACCTTTTCGCGAAATGGTACCAGTAAGACTTTCTTTGCCTTAAAAGTTAATCTGCTGATCTTACGAGCCGGGAACAATTGCGAGTGAGGGCTGAACCGGAGACTTTTGGGCCAATGTCTCCCATGGACCAAGATATCGGGCGGGCGGTCATAGCACACAGCGGTTGTCAAAAAAGGACACCCTCGGCCTGGCTTCAGCACCAAACTTCATCCTTTGGGACTATACTGAGACGCTGGACGTCAAGGTCAAATTTAAGTATATTCACTACGTTTCCAGGAAATCGTGCGGCGATTGACGTAACAGTGTTTGACCAAAATATCTATAAGAAACAGGATGTATTTAGCCTGCAGCCTTAGACTGATCAATTCTGCTTGCAAAGCAAACAAAAGGCTGATCAGCGAAGTATTACAAAAGAATCTGGTAAAAAAAGAGATTTGAGAGGCGAGTCAAGGAAGACAAGGCACCCGTACAGTTTTTTTTTGTAGTCCCCTGCACTACAACTTATACATTCACTTCATTTTTGTTCTTAATAATATTTGGAGATTAAAAACATAAAGGCCGACGTACAACCTCATTTTTCGACAGGAAATATAATCCTCTTAGCGGTCTTTTCTTCCTAGCTTCCAGGGGAGCCATGTTCGGTCAGGTTGGGGCAAGGTGAAATGGGGACAAGACAAAGGCAGGGAGCAAAAGTGAAGAGCTTGATGCACGTATGCGACGGTCACCAGGAATTGAGAACAAAGCCTTCTCGCGAAAATTTTAAACGAGGGAGTAAGAACCAGGCGAGCTGTTTGTGTTTGCATTCGTTCAAAATTGAATACGAAAAGCTACAAAAAAAATGAATGCATTTTTTATAGATAATAATTTTGGCATGAGATGACTAGCAGCTACGTCTCTTTGTCTGCAAGATTTAGTTAGGATATAAATATTTGTAAACATGGGATAAGTTTTCACAAATATTGTAACTGAATTCAGTATCAAACAAATAATAAACCTTAAACGATCTGAAGCTATAGTAGTTATCAGTCGGGGATAACCAGTTCACAGTGTTTAAAGCCTCTAGATTTGGGAATCAGCCCTTTGAACGGGTTTCGTTACAAGCAGAAAATATTAGAGCAAAACTCTTAGTTAACATTCACCAATTTTCATTGGAAGCTGACATAGCAAATCGTTGCGATGTTAACTGAACAGAACCATAAGATATTTGTTTATACGATATGCGGCTCTTATTCATTATTTTTTTTGCCCTAGAAGTTCACTGGGTTAAGAATTGTAATAAAGTGTAGGACTAAACGCGTTATAAAAGTAGGGTCCACATTAAAATAAAAAAAAAAAAACCCTAACGAAACAGCATATGTTGTGTTTTATCATGTCCTTACAAACCAAAAGCACGTTCCCTGTAAACGAAAAAAAAGAGGAAAGAAATGAAAGTCGTTTACAGTTTTCTGTAACGCCGAATTAGAGCGCAGTTCTTGACGAGGAAAGAAGGGTACCGAAAGGACAGTATGCTCTCCTCCTGCTCCGTAACCTCTCCTCCTCCCCTCCTCATTCCCTCCTCCTCTCTTTCTCCTCCCCTCCTACCCCTCCGCCTCCTCACCTTTCCCCCTCCTCCTCCCTCCTCCTCCTCCTCCTTTCATTCTCCTCCCCTCATTCTCCCCTTCTTTCCTCCCTCGTGACGTCACTCGTAACCCTAGTGACCCTCGTGAGTCACTAGGCACACTTCGAACTGCTTGTTGCCAGCGAGATTCTTGTGAAGGAGACATTTCTGCCTCCGTAAAGCGAAAAATGTGTGTCTATAATCTCGTCTTTTCTCGTGGATTTTATTATCTGTGTTCCTCTTTGCAAGTGAGAAGTTTTTTTTCTAAAGATACATGCTAGAGTTTTTAAACATTTGAATATGCTTATGTATGCAACTCGTGTGTTCCTGAAGATGACAATAATTTGCGTCACTTATAGATTCAGTCGCTTTTCAACGTGAAGTCGCAATATTTTTTTTTAGAGCGCAGCTCTTAGGGGCCCGTTTCCAGCCTGAGCGGCGTCGGCGTCGGCGTAACCGGGGGGGGGGGGGGGTCACGTGACCCCCCCCCCCCCCCCCCCCGTTCGCATTACGTCCGGCAACCAAACAAGGAGCGCCGAAAAGGGCATCGTCATGGTGCTTGTCGTATTTATTGCGCGTTTAATATCACCGACTAAACTAAACATGCCCACAATATAAAAATCCAGGATATACGCGCTGTTTACTGTGTGCGACTGGTTTAGCCGGGGATATGCGCAGAGCAAGTCGTCTGCTTCTTGCGCAAGGGCTTCGGTGACGTCAGAACGACGCCGAGCTCTGATTGGCTATGATTGAAAGGATAGGGGCGTAGACCTTAATTTGGGTAGGCCTTAAGGTCTACCCACAATTTTTTTTTTTTCAATCAACCAATGAGAGCTTGGCGTTCTGACATCCTCGCAACCCCTGTGCAAGAACCAGACGAATTTGCGCTCCGCACAGCAGACGTTGCAAGGACGACGAGCGTCGTGACGATGCACTGTTGGTGCTGCTTGATTCGTCTCCGACGTATCGTGGCGTTGACTTGGGTCGGACTTAATGAAAAACGGCGTACAAAACCAATGAACGTAGATACCCAACAAAAACACAACAACAACAATACTACCGGATATTTCTTTAAAAAAATTAACGGTTAAAATATTGTTAATGAAATAATTTAACATTGTTGAATACAAAATACAAACTGTATTTTATATTTAAAATAGTTCAAGAACAAACGCTACGATTAGAAATATTCCACCGATTTATTAATCCCGTTTATTTTTTAGATATTTAAAGTGCTATTGCACGATAAACGAGAAAACAAGGGAGCGTAAGTTCTCACTAGATTAACCGGACGCGAGACGTATTCTTGTAATAAAAATGAGAACCCGAACACCACACATAATTACTTTGATTAGAGGTTGCATTGAAACTGAAAAGCGCTTAGGTAATCTCGATAAACTTAGAATGCTGTAGAGAAGAAAAAAAAGTTATCAGCGGGATCACCGCAGAGCCGGCTACTGTATTGTGATTGTTTCTAAAATCAAACTGTATTTTCGACTCAGGAACACTCATCTGCGGAAGTTCATATGAAGGGAAGTGTGCGCGAAAATAGCTTCCATTGCCAGGAAAGGCGTATGAGTGCCGGGGTGTTCGTAGCTTCGCCCGAATTGCCACAAAATCTTCACGTTTTCAACGTCACTCTGTGGCGTAAACGATATTCTAGACAACCAAGACAACTAAATTGCAAAAAAAAAAACATTGCCTCGGTTCGAATTTTGTTTTTAATTTTGCATCATCATTTGCGTTTTCAACCAATCACAAACACCATTTTAACAAAAGCGGCATACTATTGGTAATTCTTTTTGCAAGAGCAATTGTGCTAGGGAACAAACAAAATTTTGCAGCTTTAAATCTAGATCAATTCGGTATATAATAGCAATTTCTCTCCGAAAAGTAGTACTGGGTGATAATTTATGTTACTGCGAACAAAAACCCACAAACAATTCCCGAATCGAGCGGCGTCAATGGCTCTTCTCGGCTGCATACTAATGCCCCTATTCTAGAAAATGAACAGCTCATTTTCCCCTACTTTGGAGTCCAGGGTTGTCGTACTTCCCAAATACCTTTAACTTTCTGGTAACCGCTAAATAAAACAAAAGAAATTAGGTGTGCCGGTGCTTTTGTCAGGCCGTTCTATGAACTACATCAATAAAAAAAAAATCGCAAAAACGACTTCTTTTAATGAACAATCATATCCAGCAGAACTGATCGTGTGTGGTACTATATGTGAATATAGTACCGTCAACCAGATGGTTTCTTTTTGTTTCTCTTCCGGTGCATAGTAATACGAAGTTTTTATTTTCTTCATTTCTTTTCTCGAAGCATACACTAAAGATGCTTGAGTATATCCAATGCACCACTTAAGAAAACCTTTGTAAAAAGTTTCGTCGCACTCGCTTTATTTCTAATTGGCATTTTGGTAAAGTGTTTTCTGCGACTGAATAGCGCTCAATAACCACCTGGAGAAAAAAACCTAAGAAAATTGCAGTACTATAGATAATTCACGGAAATTTAAAGGACCCCATTATAAGAAATTCCACGGGTGATTTTGGCTTATAAGTCTTACGTCTGTTGACATTAGTCGTAAGGTTAGACTGGTCAACCTGTCCCCGGGAGGCCGCATACCTTCTATACCGAAGTATCTGGAAAGTGAAACGAAATATCTTCCGGTCAATATGTTGCCGCTACTGAAGCTTTGAAGGCTTTATAGTTTTAGCGCTGCAACCTTCCTAGATTTATTTTCTCCAGTTCAGCGTCCTACATAATTCACGCGTTCAAAGTAACAGCACCGTAAACAAACAACAACCTTTTTACAGATTGTCTGGCGCATTCATTTCAAGAGGTATTACCTTGCACTCACTGTTTTCGAAGAACTGCGTATAAAGTATGCGTTCGTAAAAGGGAATCACTCGTATCCAGGAATAAATACGCGCTTTATGTACTTTTGGTCTTCGGGCGGTTGCCATCCGAGTTTTTTTTTTTTATTACATTGTTGTCTTTCTGCCTTGTGGCACGAAAACACTGTTGAAGCCCTGACAGTACGGTCTTATGTCACTTGATGCCAAGAGTGAAAGAGATGCACCTTGCTGCCCAGGCAGTACGAATGATGACACAGGCATCATTGTTGTTTTTGATTTAGACAATCATTTATTTAATATCAAGCCGTTCTCGTAACGGACCATCCGTTTCTTTTGGCTGCATTAATCATTTGCAGAGATAGCATCGACTACCAACTGCCTTGAGCATCGTCGTAGGGAAACTATTTGTGAACTTCGCTGCTAGCTTCATCTGAAGCTAGCAGCGAAGTTGTCGTTACTTTCCAGTTTTTTTTTATGAATAATATATCATTGAACGAATACGACCTAGTTATTTCTTGTCCTTTCCAAATTGTCTTTTCCGACATTTAGAGTGTCAAGTCGGCCTTGCACAAACTTGTGAATACGTTCTTTCTCGCGAGTCACGACCCGAATACAGCCACGTGTAGATTTGATGAAAAAAAATCAAGTTATCTTTACGGACGCGCTTGTACTTTGTAACTGTACACTTACACTTTAGTACACTGAAGCACTATCTACGCCGCGGTTGCTTTTCTTTTGTGCGCAAACGCTTTTTCATTGGGTGAATACACCGTGAGTCTCGAATACACGCGGAGGGCACTGCGCATGTTTCGTAATTTGATTTGTGCCACTACACCGGCGGGGTGTTAACAGTCGAGGCAAAATGTACTGCCTTTTGCGCGGGGTTTGTTTCTGGCTTGCCGGGTACAAACTGAAATATGTCCTGGGACTCTATGAACCTAGCGCAACCGTCAAAGAGCTAGCAATGTGCTAGTGCTACCAAGGATATGGCATTTGTGTTGGGTCCGCGTTTTTCTCCGTGCAATTCCTTCAAGCGCGCCAGTTGAGCGCCTGTTCAGCAAAGGGCAGGGACGTGTTCGCCATCAAACGAGGGAAACTTTCAGGCACTAATTTCGAGAAGCAACAGCTGCTAAATTACAATATGAAGTATAACGCGCACTTTTTAGTCTTTGTGCAAAAAAACTTGGTGAAGGGCGTTTTCTAGTTTTTCCTAATTTTTTGTGTTCTAGAAAAGTAACTAAGTTTAAAAGTAACGTCGTTACTTTTTAAAAGTAACTGTAACTGTAATGAGGTCCTATTTTGTTGCGGTAACTGTAACGATAACTTCGCTACTTTTTTCTGAAAGTAACTGTAACTGTAACGAATTACTTCTTAAATGTAACTCACCCAAGACTGCTAAAAACCCTATCGACAACACCAACGGCGCGCTTTGCGTACAGTATAGTGATACTATGCAAGGATATAAAAATGGCGGCACAGATATGGATGAATTTGAGCGCCACGACGTGGAGCTTGGGAGCTTCGGTACTCTGAAAATCAGTACAGTGGCTCTAGGCGATACCTACTCATTTTCGTATTCACATCAAGAAGCGCAGTAAACAAAGTCCAGCTTCTCGTGGAACGTTACCGATTTCGCTCTTTATGCGTTGAATTAGGATGTGCGTAGGTGCATCTTAGATTAGCGTCACGTAATTCGATCAAAACTTGCACATTTCAAACGCCCAAAATTATCATTTCTTTCTTTGATAGCCAACCCTCGTAAGGATTACTTCGCGCACCGAATGCATAAGGCGCAAATCCTTATTTTTTCATCGATGTCGCGAGTATAAGACATTCGGGGCCCGCCAACATCCTCCCCTTCCTCGATTGAGCGTCATCGCAGTCTTTCGAACCGTTGATTTGACACAAGGACCAGCCGAACGTTGGCGCTGCACTCTTGTTCAATCAATCTATGTCCGCGTTCGATCTCACACTTTTAAAAATGTCTGCGTGTCTACTTACTCGCGAAACGCTCGAAGAGTCAATCTCTGTGATCTACGAAATCAATTCAGCAAATGATGAGGCGGAACGTCTGTTTAGATCTCAAAATTAAATCTCCGCTGTGGCATTACGCGATGAAGCATGACGTTTTGCATTGCGCAATGCCACAGCGCAGACTTGATTTCAGACATGTACAGAGCGCGACACTGTTAGCGCGAACGAGCGATCGCTGGTTTTTCCAGTTTTTCTCTTTGAAACTAGGGGATGTCATCCGAGTTATCATTGCTACGGAAAGAGCTCAATTAGTTCTATAAGGTAAGCGATAACATTTTGTGCTCGCTAATACTATTTAAAAGTAAAATGCGAAAATGCGCCCATGTCGTGTTCGCGCTAGCAGTGTCGCGATGTGTACAAGTTACTAAAAAAAGTGATTAAGTTAAGTTACTGTTTATTAGCCTCAAAAGTAATTTGAGTAGAGTAGAAATTACTCAAATGAAAAGTAATTGAGTAAATTTCTAATTACCATAAAAAAGTATAAAATTACTTCGGAGGTTACTTTTATATTTTTGTCCTTTTTATGCTTTTTATGCTTTAGGAGGTACGTAGGTTTTGATCCGTTAGCGAAATTCTGCTAGCCGAATATAAAATGGCTTGTGTTTTCGCAGAAATGCTTTAATAGCTGGTTATGCTTCTGCATGCCTAATTGTTTTGTACTCATTTTCCTTTTAGGTAAATGATGTACTGCGGATGTATCATTTCTCGCCTGAGGTTTAGCACTGCCTGAGCTTGATTTTGCACACAGTGTTTGCTTGTTTATACTGTTGCGTAAAGTACGTCTAAAACCAACTTGGAAGTATAAAGTAAATGATAGCTTATGTACTTCATGTAAAGTAGGAAGTACACCGGGTGCAACGTACTTGAAGTAAAGTAATATAAATACAGTGTACTTTCAAAGAAAAACATAAGTACTTTTTAACACAATCTTTCAGGATTCCCTTTCATTCCCTATAGAGCGTTTTTTTTTAACCTGAAATGCATTGCTTTGAGGGAAATCGGAGGTGCATCCGATTTTTTCAGAAAGGGTGGCAAAATCGGTGGTGGATATTTTTTTTTTCGGAAACGGCGACAAATAAGTCGCCACGGAGTAATTGTTTAACCCTCGCTTACGAACTATTTAACACAATCAACTTATAAGGCGCTTATTTGTATCGGTCTTATAGCTGCCATTACTCCTCTCAGGGAAATGACCAGTTGATGTCTCAAAAGACAGCACAAAATATACAGGAGCACCAGATGAGCTTCAGAACGGGTGCTGAATTTTGTTACCTCCTTTGAGTGAGGATGCGGTGTGTACACCTCCTGTAGTGGGCAAGAGTTCCTACGTTGGAGAGAAGCGGGGAAAAGTCCTTTCTTCAAATGTCTCAAGTCTCCTTGAGCTTCGGGACACAAAGAAACGCCAGTCTTCGGCGCTAATCCCGCAGTTACTCGGCCTCATTTGCGATGTGTCTGTCCGCTCCCCGTGCCTCATAGCGGGGTTATTGCAGTGGGGGGCTCGTGAAACTTTTAGGCAGTTTTGGACCGTTCAAACTACTAACCCCTCCCCCCTTTGCCTACGCCACGTGTTTCTCCCCCTTTGCAAATATCAGCTGATCTTCCAACATATCTCATATTGTACAGGAACATTTGTTTATAAGCAAACCTACCACTAAAACTCGAAAGTAATTTTTAATTTGAGTAAAAGTTACTCGGAAAAAGTAAGTAAACTATAATTACCGAAATCCAAATGTAATTGAAATTTAGGAAACTACTCAAAAAAGTAGTTACACTGCAGTAACTTCTGCAGAGTAGTGTAAGTACACACAAGTCTGCTTCATTTTGAGGTCTAAACAGATGTTCCGCCTCATCATTCGCTGAGCTGATTTCGTAGATCGTAGAGGTATGCTCTTTGAGTGCCTCGTGGGAAAGCAGACACGCAGGCATTTTTTAGAGCATATTGTGATACTTTGATTACACACTTTGATTATTCTAGGGGGCGCTGCCCGCGCGCGCCTAGGGAGGGTCTCACCTTTTTCCCAGTGTACGGAATCGATGGGGTAGCTGAGCAGTCGGCAGTGGAGCGAAAGCGTTTCGGTGGCCACGGCAGTCCGGTTCCCGGGAAACGGTCTGACCGCCGGCGGCCCGTACACTCCGACGCGGGCGGACGCCGTCACGCTGCCTGCCGAGTTGGAGGCCGTGCACTGCCAGAGGCCCCCATCCTCCGTCTTCACGCGGGAGATGTTCACGTAGCTCACCAGGTGACCCTCGCCTCGGGTGGCCTGGACCAGTCAGAGAGGACGAGAAAAAAAATGCAGCCATCTATTTGGTACGTTCTGACGCAATAAGAACTTTAACTTAAATAACAATCAACAACAATAAGATCAACGAAAACAACACACTGGTTATTCAGAGGTTTACCCAGACTGTCAGTTATGCCGCCTCGAAACGTTGCGGTCTAATATATCCAGTGCGTCCTTAAAGGAGCTGTGCAACGATATTCAGTTGGAATGTTTTTCTCTCTACACGAGCTTACTGGCACACCTGGGACTCAAGGATACTCACACGCAACGCCACTGGCCAAGAAACTCCTTTGTTGCGGTGTAATTTCAAGGACAAAAGCGATCATTTTCATTCAATCTCTCCTTTGCAAAATTTGATGACGTAACTCGGGGATCGCAGTACACCCAAGTGACGATATTTGAATGCGGTTCATAGATTGGACCCGAGCATTGCGTGGGCACTCGACTTGGGCTCGTGATAATTGCTAGCTCGAGAAGCATTCGGGTTGTGACCCGTGTCCAATCGCTGCAACGACGACAACAGCCGAGCCATAACAATGTCTGGAACTCAGCGCGTGTCCTCTGCTTTGCCAACCCCAGCGCGTGGCTATGATCAACACTGGCGGCATATAATCGGCTCCAGATCACATGGCCGCTTGTTCTGGCTGCGAGTTGAGGGGGTAAACGCTGCTCGTTTTTCTTTAATTTTTTTCTGGGACTTTTATTGCGTGGGGTGAAAAACGAACGCGTGTTTCATAGGTCATTAACATTAGGGATCCGTTTTAAGCGGTATTTGCGCAAAGTACAAAAATTGTTGCATTGCTCCTTTAAACATGAAGGGGCTTTACCATCAAGTACGGTGAAACGCCATCGTGATGCTGTGCTTCGAAACATACGAATTGCATAGGATACACTGCAGTTACCATAGCAGCCGTCCGGCGCGCCGGACGGCGGGAGGCGGGACACGAGCCGGAGAGAAGGTTACTGCTTGTGCAAGCAGCGTCTATGAATAGTTCCGCAACTGAACTAATCTAAAGCCTGGTTCAGAGAGTTGCGTTTGACTGCGTTTGACTGCGTTGCGGCTTCGAAAAACCAGGACATCCCTGCTGCCTATATAGCGTGCCAAGATGATTCCTTGAATTTGATTCCACGCTTCGTACGAAGCACACATGTGCCGGTGACTCGCTTTCGGTTCTCGACGTAACGCAGTCAAACGCACTCAAACGGAAGTGTCTGAGCCGACCTTACTAACTTTGACTAGCCTAGCATGCCTCAATGGAAAGTATTCATTGGACGCAATATTTGTGGGTGCCGTTTAGAACGCATGCTCAGAACGAGCTTACATCAATAGGCTGCTAGGGCCGGCAGTCTTGATGGTGCGGAATGCACGTTTCAAAAGAACTGTGGAAGCTCGCCATCAGCACGAGCTCAGCATTCGCGCACACAGCTATGGCCGCCAGTGGATACTCCCTCTATCCTTCTGTGTAGGGTGATGATGTCCTTCGAATACTTCATCTGACAAACATCTTCAGTGCAGACAAAGGCGTGGGCACGAGCGCGTGGCTTTGAAAAGTGCTTGCTATGCACGAGTTCTCGTATAAACAAAAGCATTCTTTTGAGGTAAACTCACGCTCTTAAACCTTTGTCTTTACTGCAGACATATGTGAAATGAAGTATAGTACCCAGTGCCGACAGCACACGCTCACACAAAAAAAACAAATACAAATAAATAGCGGAAAACAAAATGCCGCCGTACTATGGTGCCTGGAACGCGTCTCCGACTGGTGTGTTTACCGCGGCCAAAAAAGTGGTCCCTCGATTTCCGCCTGATGACGTCATAAAAATGTCATGCTGTCGCCGGTCGCGAGCCTGGCGGCGTTCCAACAGTTGTGGTATATATGGCAGACGCCTGTTCTGCTGGAGGTCGCTTTCCACTGTGACAGTTCACGGAAGGTAGTGCAGCCGGAAGTTGGGACGCCTGGAGCGACGCCGTGACGACAGCGCTACTTGCGTCCGCTCGTGCTTTTCGCCAGCATTTCTACGGTCAACCGCCAGGATCGCGACAGGCAACAGCATGACACTCGCGTCATTTGTTGCCACATTGGGACCACTTTTGATGTATGGGCGGGATAGGGCGCTAAACACACCAGTCGAAGACGCAATCGAGGCACCATAGCCGTACCGCAATTAACGCCAAGAGCGCGTGCAGTGAGACGCTCTTTCAAGCTCTTCAGGACAAAAGAGAAAAATAGGCGTTTGGAAAAAAAATGTCCAGATGCATCACCCTAAGCAAGGTGCACATGAAGACACCCTAGCCTAACCTAGGCTTCTTTCATGTGCGCTTTCCTTAGGGTGATGACATCTGGCCATTTTGTTCCTACCACTTTTTTTTTTTTTGTTGTGTTCCTAAGCGCGAGGAAGCGCGTCTCGTGGCACGAGCTCTTGGCATTGATAGTGCTACGGCAGCATTTTGTGACCAGCTATTTCGTTGTATTTTCATCGAAAGCGTTTGCTGTCGGCATCGGGTACTACCATAGGTACTGCAAAGAATGTCACCACCCTAAGCAAAGCGCACATGAAGGGACTTTAGCCAAACACCGACGGTGACGTTCCTTTTGCTAGTTTCCGCTCTCGCGCTCTCCTGCGCTCCGTCTGCCGCAACGGGTTGTGCTACGTCGAAATTGTATGTAGCGATTGCGACGCTAATACTTATAAGATCAAAAGAAAAACTAGAGACACATAGTTTTGTAAGATGCCTACATTAAAACTTTCACTGTTTTTTTTTTTTAGAATTAGAGGACCTTTGTTGCTTTTCGTTAAGAAACGCAGGGCCCAGCGAACGCGTCCACTGCCCCTGTCACTCGGCGTTTGTCGCCCGCATGGTAAGCGCTGAGAAAATGTAACGGTGGACGTGCCAAATGTCTTAGCGACAGATTAAGAAACGCAGAGCGTGTTTGTCAAGTGATAAGTTGAACCGACTGACGTGAGTCGCAGAGTTGTGAAACATGGTGGGCCGACGCCTTCTTGCAGGAAGGCTATGAGCCTTTAAAGGATGTCGAGGGAAATTTCAAGTTTGTAGTTGATGATGAATATGGTTGATAGTTTCTTCTCACAGCTGCTGGCAGAGCTACGCTCCCGAGGCAAGCTTGGCGTCGTTCGGAGTCAATGAGCCAGGCCCAAAACTTGCAGCAACGATGACGGCGACCTTAACTATTTAAATGGCAGCTGAAATGTAATTTGGCGGCGCGTATCCAGACCTGTATTTATATTAACCGTATGTATAAAACTGCAGCAAGCAAGTATAAATCGCACCATACGCTTCATTTAATTTCTAATTACTCTTTCGTTTATTCCACGACCTTATTCCTTGGGTCTTGATGTTTTTCTAACCAGTAACCATTGCATTTTTCCTAAAAGCAGACTTTTGTTTTTCTCTCGTGTGCACGGGCACGAGCCTCAAGCTTTCGTACTTCGACTCGCCTTAATATTGACTGCAAAAAGTTATTAGCGTGCATTTCCTTCTTTTGATACTAGCGAGTTTTAGAATAGGGGGCCCAAGCAATTTGGGGCACTCAAAGCTGTAAGGCCCCCTATTCTAAAACTCGCTAGTGCCTAGGCTCAATGAACAGCCCTGCATTGGGAGCACGGGTAAAGACACGTGCTCGAGCTTGTAATTTTTGCGGTAGTCACAAATGTTTTCCGCAAGTAAGTTCACCATAAAAGCACGTGCTGGCTGCGCGCTCTCTGCTGCGTGAAAACGTTCTGCAACAATAACTCTACTTCATTGTCACAAAATTAAAAAAAAAAAAAACTAATAAAAGACTCATTTAAAAACGCTGCGAGAAGAAACTAAAGGCCTGTTCACACATGCAGCGGAGCGCTACAAGCATAGCGCTTACCTCGCGCTAAGCGCGTGCTTACGGGAGCGTTCACCAGCTTTGTATCGCACCGTCAAAACTGTGGCTCATGGCAAACGATAAGTAGCTGACGGCAAGTGAGGAGCGCTACATCAGCGCTTCGCTGCATGTGAGAACCGGCCTTAAAGCCGCAATATTCTTAAAATAGTAGAATGCCTTTCGTGCAATAACTTTCAAATTCTCGTCACTTGAAGGTAACGGAAGCGTCAAAATCGGACAGTGAAACCATCGGGTTCTAACACGACGGCATAGAGCGCGAAATGAGAGGCCCTCACCTCACTTAGATCCACCCTCCCGGACCTAACGGGGTGCACACGAGTACCGTCCAGGGTCCAGGTGATCTTCGGAGCCGGAGACGCGGTCGCCTCGCACTTGAGGTGTACGCTGTCCCCTGCTCGCACGGAGGAGTCCCCGAAGGATTCCAACAGCACAGGAACTGTGTCTGCAAACAGACGGCATGTGTGTTTGGTCAATAATGTTTCCTCTAATAAACACAAAAAAGCGCAAGCCTAGCTCTTTCGCTTTAACAACATGTTTGCCGCCGTAAAAACGAGAGGAGATGCCAACGGTAATCGAGTATTTGGATAGATAGATGAATGGATGGGGTGCACTCGGCTGAAATATTTTAGTCGGGCGGCCTCTTGCGCCACGTAGCCAGTGTATCTTAATTTCACAATGTATTCTGTACATAATATATTTATATACAACATACATATACAAAATATTGTTAAAAATATACAAAATATTGTTAAAAAATGTACAAAAAATATTGACTTAAAAAAAATCCGTGTGACTGCAGCGACTGTTCGCAACCGGGTGCGTGCCCGTTCAGCGCTACACATTGATAGAAACAAAATAAAAAAAATAAAATGCATCAGTCTCTCGACTTACGAAACCATTCATATCACCGTTGCTTTATTATCTCCATATTCCCAACATTTTTTTTTGCTGTGGTTAACTTATATGTTTCCACTAAATTAAATTAAAATAAAATCCTCATTCATATGATAAAGATGTGGTGGTTCAGATAAAAAGCCTATGGAAGGCTTGACTAAGGGTCTGCACCCCCTAGTCGTGCCATCGGCAACTGAAGAGTGAAACAATCTACAACCAAATATCACGTGTTCAGCCGTCTGCTCCTCCGTTCGCACACATCGCGTGTCTACATGTTGTGAGCCATCCCATACAAGGCTCTCTAACCTCGTTTTGGTGACGTCACCAGAAAGAATATGCAGGAAAGGACGACCAGGCAACGCTCTGAAAAGACACAGCCATCTTGCGTGTGTACCAGTTCGACCGATAAATCAAAACTCAATTTCAGTACTTTTTTTATATAAACAACCCTACTATTTTTCGATAAAAAATTTCAGTACAATGACGTCACCTTAATACGGACATCTCCATTCTTCACAAAAAGCGTCAATAGCCTAAGTTGTCTATAAGAACCAGACAAAAATGCCTCTATATACTCAGTTTTACCCGGGAAATGTGTTCGATATAAAAGGGTATTCGTATTAACAGGGTTCATATTAACGAGACATGACTGTATAGCCACCAGAGGCGTTCGTGTAAACGGGACAAGGTTGGATTGTCCTCGGGGCGGGGCGTACCTCCAAGAATGAGCTGGGCGGTGCCCTGGGCGCTCTCGTGGGCGTTGGACGCCGCGCACTGGTACATGCCGCCATCCCTCGTGTCGACGCTTCCGATGCGAAGGGCCTGGCGCTCGTCTAGCAGCTGGATCCTGGCCCGGTCGATCACCAGCGGAATGCCGTCTTTGGCCCAGCGGACCTCGGCAGCGGGACGGCCCGACACGGCACACCGGAACACCGCCGGGTGCCCCACGTGCGCCGTCAACACTTCGGGTGACAGCGACACCCGAAGGGGAGCTGCGATGACGCGATAGATCGGTCAATGTAGATACGCTTTTAATCAAAATCACTTTAGGGCTTTAACGCGAGTAGCAAACGAAGGACATGTGGGGCGTGAAAGACAGAAAAAACAATTTCGACGGCCGCGGGATATTCTGACGTGTAACCGAAATGTCGGTTACCCTGTCGCCTTCTCCGCAACCATGAAACCGTTGTCACATCGCGAATACATCGTACAAAATACAACCTACAGACACTGTTTCAGGCCAGGCGCGTTTCTTTCTTGCATGACGGTTCCGTCGCACTGGTCAGACAAAACCCGTCTTTAGGCACGCAAAATGGTAACCGTGTCGTGCGCATGATTAGGCAGCCAGAAATTAGTCATCCTCAATGGACGTCCGGTGTCTCAGCTGTAGATAAGCAATTTTTTCAATGCAGTAGCACCGCTAGCCTGGGGTCTTTAACGTGCGTCACACAGTATAGTGATACACGACTGCACGCCGGTACGGTGAAACGGGCAGGGGTGGGGATCGAACCTGGGAGCCTTTCTGCAAAGCGAACTTTCGCTCTCCGTGCTCCAAGCTGTGGTGCGCTAACACACTCGGCCACCGATCACCTCTATTTTTGTAGACACGTTCGAAACATTACATATTTAAAAAAGAAAACGTGCTTCGAAGATACTTGAGTCCGCAGACAATTTTGTCATATAGGTCTGCAGTGAGCGCAGTGTTTTTTGTAAAGTGCCTCGTGCAGTACGACTACGACTTTAAGCCTGCGCCAATTTGCGGCAACCAGGATTAAATCGGATTTTTAAACGAGCATAAGCACAATGGCTTGCATGATGTGCGCAACCTAATGAGTTGGCAAATCTTAGAGGGCAATAAAAAAAAGTTCCACGCACAAATCGTGGTATATGTTCTTTACATCCTCGGTACAGAGAGGTCTAATTAATATTGTCGTAAGTGACTGCTCCATCAACCGAGTGCTTGTTTGAAGAACAAAAAGGCCCTAGTTTTTGGCGACTCCATGTGTCATATACAAATGGTTTAACAGCCGTCTGACGATGCAGAACGCCTTCTTTGAATACCAGGCCATCTCCGAGCATGAATAAATCAATTTCTACAGTGAATAACCTTTAAGATGTCCCAAGGGTGCTCATAATCTAGCCTTAATCACTAGACGCTGATAATAAAGGCCATGCGACAGCGACCACCGAATTTTAGACGCGTCGTTGAAGCCCCAACTCTCAAAGCGCGACACTTTTTCTAATTTGCTATCAATTTGCAGACTTATATGGTCGTCATTATTATTTCATCGTGTACTTGAACAATTAGGGGCGTAGGCCAATGATCTGAACGTATTATATTTAGTGTATATTATTTTAATGATGCAATCAGGCCTTAGTAATGAGGGAGTTTAGAATGTGCTTATTATTTTAGATGTCTTAAGCTGACCTTAGGTATTCCAAAGCTGTACTTATAACCCTTGAGTCAGATAAGAAAGTATTCATCCCAAGAAAAAGAGTTTGCCAATGCCCTCGGAAACAGTCACACGTCTGTTGTCATAGTAAGGTGGGTTCAGTAATTCTATAATTCCTGTGTGCAGAAAAGAGCGAAATGCTCTATAGATAGGATATCCTTATAGTTTGAACACATGAAGGAAGTAAAATAGGTATACGAATTCTGTTAGCCGTCAAATGGCAGTTTATTGGGATTTTTGTATTTTGTCCAGCTTTGCATATCGAATGATCGAGTGGCTACCACCGTAAGCGCAGGTTTTCAAGCTTGCCCTGCTAGCGCCCATTTCGAGTAGCTTCCCAAAATTATCAACTGATTCTTCGCTTCATCACCCTACAGCCCAAGCTGTGTGCCACAAAGTCTAATCATAAACAAGCTAGACATCACGTGGTGCATTGCTCCGTTATGTGTATTACGCGTCGTTTTCATACACGCATTGGAACATTTTCAACTTTACAGGAGGCAACGTGACCCCACGGAGAAGACGTGGAGTAGATGACAGCGGTGCAACCGACTATACAAATGTGCAGCAAAACCTGGCGCGACAAGAAAGGGGATTAAATGAACGCCACTGGAGTAGCGAATGTCACACAGCTCTTAACTGACTTTGTGTTTGCACATGGCAGGTCGTAGCTTTGGCTGTACTCCGTCCTAGTTTGAGACGAAGCATAGCTGGCTAGGATCAACCATGTTTCGTACTTATTGTCGGTACGATGACAAAAAAAAAATTCTCATGCATACGGAGACCAAAGTATCAGCTCAATATTACCGTTTTGTAAGAGTTTCTTGAAAGGGGTGGGAAACGACGTCGGTTTGAAATGTTTCTCACTTTACACAAGCATGCTGGCACCAGTATAATTTAAGTATACTCGCATGCGATGCCACTACACAGTTTCTTTGCCGCGGTCTAATTTCAAAGATAAAACCCCTTTTTTTAAATTTCAGTCGCACCTTCGTAATATTTGAGGACGTAATTACGAGGATTGCTGTTTTGACATATTCACGGAGACTATTTCGTAGTGACTCTATTCAAAGGCGGTTTCTACACTGGACAAAAGCATTGCGTGAGCACTGCATCAACAAGCATTCGGTCTCGTGTCCAATTTATAATAAAATAATAAGGTGGGGTAGTTAGTAAAGCATGATGAGGGCACAAATAGCACGAAGGAAGGACATGAACCTTAACACGAAGACGGGACTAGCACAAGTCCCGTCTTTATGCCTATACCCTTGTCTGTCCTTCGCGCAATTTATGTTCATCGTGCCTAATCAGTGCAATGACGAGAATAGCGGAATCCCAACCGTGTCTGGAATGCAGCACGACGTGCTTTGTGCTTTGGAAAGAGATACGAACATTCGTGGCATATTTCCACGCACCTATCCGTGTTAGCAGACATGCATGCCCATGGCCGTGTTCCAAAATTTACTCGATCTTACTCCAGGGTAAGCGTTTTGTACCTTCGCGTTTCAAAACCTACCCGCTTCCAGCGCTTTTCAATCTGTGTTGTCACGTGACAAGACCCGCCGGTGTAACTCGGATCCATTTGGGTGAGATTTGGAACACAGCCAATGTCATCCTTTTCATCAGCGGAAGCCATGTCCCATTACTCGCATGCAACTTACATTTAATGACATCTCCATTAACTGTGGATATTTTTTTTAATTACAAATATTTTAAACGGGAAGTTGAGTCACTCTTGCACATATAGCTACCATATTTTTTTAAACCTTTTTTATGAGATTGTATGAGTGAAAGTATGCATGTTATGAATGTATAGCTGTTTATGAGCATGCCGTATTTTGTACCTATATGTCTAATACAAAGACTTCCATCGTTTTGAGACAAAAGCCCCCAAATGAATAAATAATCAGCACAGAATCAGGTGGCCGCTAGTTCTGTTAGCTAGTTGAGGGGGCAATTGCTGCTCACTTTTTCATTATACGTTTTGTAACTCCCATTGGGTGGGCATACAAACTATAGCGTGTTTTATTAGTTTTGAACGCCCGGAATTCATTTTAAATACAATTTATTTGAAGTAAAAAAAAAAAAACAGTTGCATCGCTCCATGAAAAAGTTTGATTAAAACAAAATATGTACGACGGAATACGTTTGTTCAAGCGCGCAGACATCTCCGTATTCCTGTATTATGGAATGTGTAGGAGTTTCAACGTAAACACAGCCTTAAAGGGGTACTCCGCCGATTTTTGAGCTACCTCAACTAACTATATTTTCTGACTCCCAGGCCTTTACCCTTTCTGGAATGCTATTTAATATCGTGAAATTCATAATAGTTATTGCGAAATCGGCAAATGAAAATGATGCAAAAACAGACATTCAAATATACCCGCCCTTTTCGGGGCCGTGACGTCAGTGGAAGTTCAGCTTGCCAGTCGGGCGAGTAGTCTAAAAAATAGAATATGCCAAATATTTGTTCCGTGCTGGAGCGCGGGGACTGGAGCGAGCTTCCAAGGCATTCATTTGACACCATGAAACTGCTTCAAATCAGTTGGGAACAAATTCTACAGTCCAAAGAGTGAACCCCTGCACTTCCAATGACGTCACTTTTTCATTGTTGCCAGTAGAGACTTTCAGTTTGAAAAACACGGTGAGGACCAAAATTGTAAATTCAATAACTTCGTGAAAAAAAATTATTTTGACCTAATATTTGGGATACTATTTTGGCGATGTTGTTTGGCGAGTTTAGCAAAATTTCAAGCAAATCGGGGACCATGAAGAAATCGGCGGAGTACCCAAGGACACATGCAAAGGAAAAAAAAAATTTTTTTTAAACGGCTTAGATGGAAAAAGGACGCCATAAAACGATTTTACAGCGAAGAAAAAAAATTTTAGAGCTGTATTTACGGCGCAAAACGAATTTGTAGTTGGCGCCCGCGGGCACCGCGGAAAAGTGGTCTGTATTTATCACGTGACTGGTCTTTATTTATCACGTGGTGCTTGCGCTCTTTCGGAAGCTTCCTATGGCCTCTAAAAGTAACTTATTCATCTTTGTTTGAAGTATAACAAAAAACCAAGACGAATAAGTAACTTTTAGAGCCCAAAGGAAACTCCTGAAAAAGCGCAAGCAGACGTGATAGACCCAACGAGGTAGAGGGGCTTAGAGTGATAAACCGGAAGTTCGGAAGTGGCACCCCCCCGGTTGCCGCCATATTTTACGCAAATGTGACCACTCGTCACGTGACCTCCCAAGAGCCGTGACGTCACAGGTAAGATGGCAGCGCCCAGAGCTGGCGGATGCGAGTTTGTTCGGTGCGCGGTAGCCGTGATGTGCAGCTGCTTTCCGACGACTTCGGGCTTCTTCGTGCTCGCTGACGCAGGTATAATGTGAAAATATGAAGGAATGAGACTTTATACCGTTTTTGCGCAAGATCGCTCTGGATCATCTGGATATTAACGCCTGTGAGACAGCATCGCCGTACCGGTGCTCGGATTCCGGGATGTGTCCGAGGACCGATAGAACTTTGAGTGCTTTTAACATGAAATTTTCGCATTCTCTTAGCTTTGTTTGAACGTTGAAATATCTGAGAATCTACGCGAAATGTATACGTCGCGTTAGGGCCTAAGGGAAGTTGGTTCAGCCTTCCGTCACCGAACAACCATAGCAACTTTTAGCGAGGAAGCTCCTGCGATTCTTTTGTGCTAATCCACGATTCTACATTCGATCGCTTTTCTTCCTCTTTTTTTGTGTGTGTGTGAGTGCGAAGTGCACCCTTATTTTCAGCTACGAGGATGGCGTTTTACTGAGTATGGGGAAGAATAAATCGTTGCAGGCACCTGCTTCAAAGCTATTCGACTTGCTATAAGAACAAATGTTTTGGTGCATGCGTAGATTAACTGCGCATTTTTTCTGTTTTGTAGGATTTATTGCAGCTAGACTCTTTTCCATCAAGAGTGCATTGTATTAGTCGGTCAATTATTTAATTGTTCTAATTACCTGGGTAAGATGATTCATATTTGTGCTCATCCCTTGCCTGGAGAGCAGTCTTGTTGAAAAATGTTGACTACCATTCCTTTCGGTCTCTTCAATAGACTCTTTTTAAAAGTGTGGGCTGTCTATACTTCGCATCACCGTTACTTGGAAAAGGCCAACCGCCACAGCCCCCTCGAGCCAATCAGAGAGACGGAGCGAAGGTGTGTGACAAATCTGTGCAGACAAGCACTCTGGTGATATGCTGTCATGTGCCTCTCTCCAATGTGTGTATTGACTCACCGAGACGGTAGCCTTTGCCGTCTGCCAAATTCTGATGAAACAAATTACAGTAGCTACTATTGTAATTACCCCAAGCTTTCAGACTTTGGGCATTTGTTCGACAAGAATGTTATGTCCGCCATCCCTGTGAATTCGGCTCAGCACGTATTGGACTCGAATGCTGCATTAGCGTTCGACGTGAACTGGGGCCCATTCGTGTGCTTTACGCCGAAAAAAATGGTGACAGTTGTGTTGCTTGATAAGGTTCTGCAAAGGGTCTATTGTGTCATACATATAGGAAGTGTCATGCTATATAACAATGCATCAACACATACTATTAAACTATATGCTCAGAGGTATGTTTGTTTCTCCATTTAACAAGTTACAGCAGTGTGCTTTAATGCTATTATCATGTGTGTAGTTTTAAGTATCCTCTCTGCAATGCCTATGAAGGCCCCTGGAAGGAATAAATTAATAAATAACATTTTCACATCTCTGGAGTTGGTTTTCGGATGCACCACATGTTCAGGAAAGGTTGAACGAGTGCAGCCCCTTGCAAGAAGTCTGCCAGTCTGGTATGACCCCTTAATTAATATTGAAGGGTCAGAGATGCGAGTGTCCTCGTAAGGTCCAGAGCGTGCAGTGGACACAATTCTCGGTGTGTAGACTCTCAAGGCATGAAGGCAAGCGGAAATATGTTTATCTGGTTAGTGTATCAAATATGTTTATTTCCACTTGATTACATAATTATTGATTCTTAGGAAATGGTTCCATAACGAGTTCTTTCTGCGACAGTCTCGTGTCAGGCGTTCAGTCGTAGTACCTGTGGACCTTGTTGTCGGATGACGCTCCTGGCACGTCGGTGTTCAGTTTGGTCGAGTGGCAACTTTGACCGACTGATGCTGTCTTGTAATCATACGTCATGTGCGGCCACCGACGTCTGATGCACTGAAGCTGCAGGGCTGGCTTCTAATCCGAAAATTTTCCTGGTAGTTTTCGGCATCAATGCAGCAAGCTCGGGCATGTATTGCTTACGTGGCTGTGCCTTTTGCTGTACCGTTGACTTGATAGCTGGCAACAATTTTTGTTTGCTATCCAAGTCTGGTGATGCTTGCAGTTCACTTTTGAGAGCAACCAACCATTCTATTCCTTCAAGTCACTCAGGGGCATTCTCCCTCAAAGTTGGAAATTGTGTGCTTCGTGGAGTGGACACAGAAAATTGATGTCAGCAAATTTTTAGGTATTGTCCTTGGACGACAACCAACACCAAATCCACTGTCACTGCATCGCCGCTCACCTGCTTTGTCGTGCATACCTCTTGTTGAGGTGATGGACATGAGGAGCTTCGGGGTAATCAGGGATTCAGAATCTTCGATTCAGCACCTTCGGCATCAGGGACAAAGGTCGCCGAAGGTAATCCTTAATCTCCCGTGGTCGCTCCTCGAGACGTAATCGAGGGTCGTTTGGCACGAACCATCGCAGACCAATTCATTGGTACGGGCTGCTTTGGAAGACATGGTCGGCTTCATGCAGTGGAAGCAAAGCGGTTTTCGGTCGCACATTCGCATCACCTACGTTTTCCTCGGTGTACTTTGTTGAGCACAAACCTACACACAATGTCGGGAATGCTTCGGCATTGGAGTGTCTCATTGAATTGGCATTGAATACTAAGAGGCAGCCGGTGGCGGTCGTCATGCCATTGTGGCGTAAGTTGCCCTTGGTTTGTCAGATGCCGCTTCGCTCGCAGAAGTCTCGGTTGAAATACCTGTCAAACTTGTTCCGAAACAATCTCGGCAATCAAAATAAAAGCCAGGCAACTGATGGCAGGAAGTAGCTTCCTGATCTCCTCCCAGACAACGTCGTGGATGATGTCGTGGATGCCTGGGAGGCTGGCGTCGAAGTAGTAGCTGGACAACTTGAGTGTCGAGACGCCGGGAAGTTGTTCATAGTGGCAGGCTCGGGCATGCAGTGCACATTCCATGTTGGAAGCCTCGGTGATATGAACACTTCGACTGTTGTTGGGGGTTGCGGACAAGGCTGCCGAAGGTGTTGTCCCTCCCGTGAGGGGCATGGGATTCTTAGGTTCTTGTCTTCTGTAGCATCAAGGTCGGCGTGGGCGTGGGCGCTCGATCAAGCGCAAAACATCCTCCACGAGTGCGGTGGCGCTCTCGTTGGGGCAGTGTCCTGGACAGAATCAAGAATGCGGCTCTCTCTCGTTGATGTTGGCTGACAAATGCGCGCTTCAGCTCGATCTTGCAAACTTCCCATGACGTTAAGGAGGATCCATGGTTCTCAGACCAGCGCCGGCAGTTTCTTCCACGAGAAGTATAGGTTCTGCAGGAGCTGGTTGTCTGTCCACCCAATGTGGCGGGCGACACTGTCATATTGTTCAATCCAGTCCTTGACGTCTTCATACACCTTGCGTGAAAAAGCGTCGGAGTGTGATTTGCGACGGGCATGCAAACAATGGTGGGAGGGGACACGGTTTGCTGCTACAGGTTTGTCATTGTTGGCTTAGTCAGCTTCGGATTTTCTGACAGGAGACCGAATTCCGGTGGTTTTTCCTGGTAGCAGCAACTGGCTCGGATTTCAGGTGCTTCGTGGTGTATTTCCGAGGTTACTTTTTGTGGTATTCGGTCGTCTTGCGGTTGTTCTGCCAGGATCGGGTCAGGACTTTGCTCACGGCTCGACGGGGGTGTAAGACGCAGGATAGTCCGCCAGCCGTGTCCCATTATCGAGTAACTCGGCTGAAGAGCCGCCGGGTTCACACAGAGTGAAGGGCTATGGGTGCCCAGCACCTCCACCAGAACATACGATTACTGCTGAGCATGACCTGCAGTGTCCCAGAATAGTGAATATTGATAGAAGCTAGGACTGGAACAAGGATCCGTGACAGTATAACAAAACTCGCAGAAGAGAATCTATCCTGACCACTGGAGAAGCTGCATTGCTTTAGTGGCATTCTGTCCGAATAAATCCTCTCCTTCGGGGTTTGGCGACTGCCGTGGACGAACTGAACTGAAATGGATGTGGGACCACTTTTCTGGTAATGAGCCACTGCAGACTGTTGCCACAAAGCGGCGTGAGCTGGGTACGTAACACGCTCGATGCAATGTCCGGACAGCTTGCAATTCGCGTAACGAGTGTGGATGAAACGTTTGTGTTGACGAAACGTGCGACAGACCAGCGGGATCAATACCAACTGCAACACCTGTGCTCCGTGAAAGTGCACGTCTACGCCGGAACAATTTCGGAAGCAGCACAGCATCACCTAAAGCATGGCACAGGAACTACCAGCTTGAAGGCAGCTCTTCGGTGCGCCGCACACCTGTGCTCCGTGAAAGTGCACTTCTACGCCGGAACAATTTGTAAGCAGCACAGCATCATTCAGCACGGCACGGGAACTACCAGCTTCAAGGCAGCCTTCCGGTGCGCCGCACAACCGAAGTAAGCCCTCGGTCATTTGATCGAAGCTGCACCACGATTGCACACCGCCAAGCACTACTCACGCAATTTCCGTCGCTAAACTGTGTATCCAAATATATTGCACACGCTTCACTGAAAACCTCGAAGATTCCGATGGTCAACGAGAGCACAGAAACGTCGCCTTAAATTTTATCCTAGCGGTATCCGAATCAATCCGAGGTCCGAGCAACGTAGGTCAGATTGTCTCTTCCGTGGCAATATCCCGGTCGGTCACCAGCGAAATGCACACCGTTCCTCCGTATTTTCACGTTATACCTACGTCAAACACCACGTTGAACTCTGAACTCGCTTTCGACCGGCCTCATATGACGGCTTCCGCGTCTGAAATCAACTCGCCGAGACGAACGACAACCAACAAAGTATCCGACAAGCTCCGGCCCAGCTGGGGCCAGCCGCTGCATGGGCGCTGCCATCTTTCCTGTGACGTCACGTATTTGGTTTGGTCATGTGACGTGTGGTCAAATTTGCGTACAATGGCAGCCTCCTTATGGGGGTCACTTTCGAGTGCAGACCGGAACCCCGGTTTATCGCTCTAAGCCCCTCTACCTCGTTGGATAGACCTGTGCGCCGGTCAGGCGACGGCGGCGGCGCCCCGAAGCAGACGAACTTGTGCGGCGGCGGCGACGGCGACGTGGAGAAACGCGTTGAAGCGGCGTTCGCACAACGCACAGCGTGCGGCGGCGAGGCAGCGCGGCGGCGCGCGGGCCTACCACGTGACCAGCGGCGGCTCCCGCGAGCGCCAACTACAAATTCGTATAGCGCCGTAAATATAGCTCTAAAAATTTTGTTTCTTCGTTGTAAAATCGTTTTATGACATCCTTTTTCCATCTAAGCTGTCTAAAAAATTTTTTTTTTCCTTTGCATGTGTCTTTTAAGTTAAACCGAGCTATTGGTTTATGCAATTATTACTCAGCAACACACGAGGCTCTGTTGAAAGGCATAATAAATTATCTTCGTTTTGTTTGTCACGTTTTATATTTTGTGTGCAGTCGTCCGATGCTGTAATTAAATTAGGTCGAACGAATGAAACATGCTATGCAGACAACGTTTCTTAATGATTCTCCGAAACAGCATAACGCATTGTTTACTTTTTCTTGCCAGCAGTGGCGCATCACTGTCGACCTTTAAACACGTTCCATTAATCCCTAAAAATACGGGACGCCGTTGGGCTTGCTTCGCAAACATTCTGCTCCGCCAGACCGGTATTGGATACTGCGCTAGAACTTCGCTCGGCACCCTGCATATTAAACCCGACGACGCGTACGCGCTTCTTATTTACAAATGCTATGTTTCAGCGAGGTAAACAGAACTGAGATGTAATTTGTATTTTTTTATGCCGATATTTTTTTTTCTCAAACAGAGGAAAAAAAAGTTTTCGGAAATGAATAAAATGTTTGTCGCACATCCAGGCTCCCCCACGATCTACATATATATTGGAGGCGGAAATCCTAAAATATTGTATTGGGAACAAGCGGGAAAGGCTGAGAAAGAAGGGAAGAGAACGCCCCGTGACAGGGCAAAGTACGACTGGGGCATAAGGGAGGCCTCCGTTCCACGTCCGCGTCGCTTGATGTATAGGCGTTCGACCATGCTTTTGTGATCATCAAGATTGATGTTCGTGATTGGCGCATCTGACTTTCAAATGCGAAATTCCACGCTTGCGCATACTACCTGCGCGGTGAACGTGGAATTTCTCAGGCCCCGTAAAGGGTTTGCGAGCGAGCCTTCTCTCGCAAGGTCGCGTTCGCTGCTCATACTTGGCGTTAGCCATTCCTGAACACGTCTCGAAAGCTGGACAACATGCACGGCAGACTTATGCGTCTATGGGCGCCTATGTTCTGGTTCCTAACGACGTCAAACTAAAAAAAATTAATTCGGAAAGTTTGTTTCAAAACGTGAAGAATACGTTAAAAGCTGTAGAATAACGTAGTTTTTAACAGAGGCAAAATTCGAGTTTAGCTGGGAGCACATGTGTGAAAGAAACAAACAAAAAAATGCATGCAAATCAAAACAAAAAAATATCTTCACACATTTTTGTTTTTTAACAAAATGCACCAGGGTGTTTGGTGCACAAAAATCGCGTAATCCTTGAAGAAACCATATATGTGGATGACGCACATTACACACGCCGGTTTCTGAACAATGCGAGGAAAAGTTTTTGCTTGTTCCAAACGTTTTCCGATTTTCGGATGTTTTTATTTTTTGGCCCCTGTTTTTATTTATTATTGAATATATATATATTTTTTTTAAAATGACTTGATTTACGTCTAATAAAATTAGAACTGGCCGCGGAATTCTACCTTAATGCGGGCTGCAGTGAGAAGTGGAACCACGACTTTTTTATACTTAGTTTGAGCACAACGATTTCTACGAACGTAGACAAAACAGTCCTATAATATAAAAAACAGCAAAAGAAAGCACGTCTTTATAATAATCACTGACATTTCACAAAACGCAAGGCATGGCGAGACGTGAACACCTTTATCATCGCTTCGCAGCCCATGAGACTGGATTACACGATAGTGAGTCGTAGTATTGCGTATACGAGCAAAAGCAAAAAGTGTGCGTTAGCGTTACCGTTGCGTGTTCCACACTGCGCGTGCGCGGAGCCCAAAACTGCGGCCTTGAATCGGCGCATAGCGACGACAGGTCAGTGCGCAGCGTGGAGCACGCAACGCTAACGCAAACGCGCAGCGCTTGCCTTTGCTCCTATGCGCAATACTAAAACTCTCTAATTAGAATGTCAAAGTACCAATCACGGAGCAAGAGGACTGAGCATAATAAGCAAGGCCCTGCGTGTTCTTAAGCTTTTGGTGACCATTAGTGCCGAGATGTTTCGGTGGCGCCCTCCTTTGGTTTTCCTTTTGTGACGTCACGACCATGATTTACTTCTCCGCGATTGGCAAGATTTGACTGGCCGTGAACCGGCCATTGGGCAGGCATTTACGCTTTTGGTCGCGCACGTCGGTAATAGACTATTTTCACCATATGCTGGCCGATTCATAACGTTGCTCGTATGAACCATAATTTGATACAGACAGAATACATATGGTTCTCTGGATGAGCAGCGTGCTGTTTGTGAGTCGTAGACTCTTGTCTATACTCTAAAAAAAGGGAGTAGTACTTCCTCCCTTAAAGGAGAAACTCGCGTGACTCATATATTGCTCTATCAAGGGAGGATATTTCCTCCTACAAAACAAGAAAAAAATTTCCTCCCTTGAGAAGGGAGGAAAGTTGCCACCTATTATTGCTCGTGGAGAAAACGTTTTTTCCCTAAGAAGGGAGGAAAATTGCCACCTGTCTCCCTTCGTGTAATTAATATAACTTCCACCAGATGGCGTTCTATACAAAACAAAAATGTTGAAGCGTTAATTTGTTTTTTAAGTTTCTCCAACTCTTGAACGCTACATAATAGATACAGATACAGTACACACAGAATATACGGAACACAAGCAGATAAACTACTTGATACGGTGAATACAATTACAACGCGTTTTCTAAATACGCCCCTGGTATTAATGGGTGATTTTAATTATTGCCTTGCACAAATCTGGCAATAAGCCCGTTCCTACAAATTATAAACCCATCTCACTAACCAGCGTTCCTTGTAAAAGTTTTGAAAACATAATCAATAGGCAACTAAAAAAAGCTTCTTAGAATCCAAGTGATTTTTTCCCTAGCTAAACATCGCTTTCGAAAATATTTATCTTGTGAAACGACACTTTCGTCTATCACAAGCGACTTTCATGAACAGCATTTGATGCGGAATCTCAGGTGGACTGCATATGTCGAGACTTTGCCAAAGCATTTGACAAGGTATCGCACCGACATTTATTGCTTAAGTTAAGTAGACTTAATATCGACTCTAACGTGTTTAACTGGCTAGTATTATCTTTAACGTATCGGTCACGATTTGTAACGTGTAATGGTACTAATTCCTCCTCTGCACCCGCCTCTTCCGGAGTACCTCAAGGGTTTGTTCTGGGACCTCTACCCTTTTAATATATATAATTGACTTGTGTGCGGTGGTTGCTTCTTCAATCAAACTGTTTGCTGAGGGCTATGCTTTTTAGCAAGTAATACCTAATGATTTTGACTCACAAAAACTATAACATGACCTAGATTCTATACTATTGTGGTGTGAGCTCTGGTCTATATAGAGCTCAATATTAACAAATGTAAAATAATTCGCACAACACATAAAGCCAACAATAATTTTGCTCATAGCATTAATAACACACCCTTGGAACTTATGAACTCATAAAAGTATCTGGGCATGATTTTACGTGCTGACTTTCCTTGGAAATTTCATATTAACCATGTGACTAACAACGCCAATCGAATGGTTGGTTTTCTCAAACGTAACTTTTATCTCGTCCCATCATTATTAAAACTATTCCTTTATAAAACACTAGTTAGGTTCAAGCTAGAGTATGCAGCTTCCAGCTTCCATCTGGGGTCCCTCTGCCCTTTAACGTATTGATTCACTTGGAAAGTATTGAGAATACAGCTCTGCGCTTCATAATGGCCAATTATAACCACACCGCAAGTGCAGCATCAATGAAAGAGAGTTTGTTACTCGCAATCCTCGCACATCGTCGCACAGTCTATTGTATTTGTCTTTTTCATAAAATCTATCACCATATTCCTTAGCTTAAATCACAACTAATCATCCCCCCCCCCCCCCCCCCTACACACACTTTGCTTCAGCACGCTTTGATCGTCGTCACAAAGTCGGTGACCCATTTTGCCACTCTTACGTTTTTTATGACTCTTTTATTCCCAGAACTTGTAAAGATTGGAACCACTTACGCGCATCGCTCACATCAATTAATGACTACGCACTTTTAAAGCGCAGCTCTTAGGCGGCCGTATCCGGGTTGAGCGGCGTTGCCGTCATAACCGAGCGTTGCATTATAGCGGGCAAATTTTCCGCTAAATTTGGCGGAGAATAGTGAGTTTTTGTAGGCCGCGTTTTCCCTTCCGCTAAGCCCTCAGCAGCGAAGAAGCCGCTGCTGCGCATGCGCACCGATAGTCTTGACTGTATAGAGTTCCGGCTATCGTAGCAGGCTGCGGAGGGCGTTGCGGGGCGGTGAAAGCAATCTACGAAACGTCCCTGTTGTATCCGCTAAATTTAGCGGAAAACTTTATCCGTAAAATTTAGCGGGGAAATTCTTCCGGTAAATTTAGTGAGGAAATTTTTCTGCTAAATTTAGCAAAACAATTTCCCGCTAAATATAGGGGGAAATATTTCCCATAAATTTAGCGGGAAAAATTTTCTAGCGAAATTTAGGGGGGGGGGGGGATTTTTCCACTAAGTTTGGCAGACCTAAGTTTGACGGAAAATTTTATCTGCTAAACTTTGCGGGAAAATTCTTCCGCTATATTTTTGGGGAAGTTTTCTGCTAAATTTAGCGGGAAACTTTGTGTTAATTTTACTGCTTTATGGGATGGGAGCAGGAGAGGAGGAGGGGAGGGTACGGAGAGGGAGGAGGGCATACCCTCCCCTCCGTACCCTCCCCTCCTTTTCCTCAAGAGCTGCGCTCTAGTTCGGCATTACAAAAAAAAACTATAAACGTTTTTGATCTTTTTTTTTTTTTTGTACGTCTATTGCCAAATTCATGTTCCCTGTTATATTTTTCTTTCCTTCGTATTATTATTACTACTGTTCCCACTCTCCTCTGTAATGCCTTGTGTCCTGAGGGTAAAATAAATAATTAAATAAATAAATGAATAGTCCTATTTTTACGCCTTTTTTATTTCTGTGTATTTGTGAACTAGTTGGTCATTTTTATTGTCGTTTTGAAGTTGAATTTTATGAAGTTCGTGTGTAGGTTGTCACCAGCGAGCTGGCACCATTGAGTAATTGTGTAAGCGATGCACCAGGTTGCATGCGTCTGCACCTGTATTTTTAACGTTGTTTTTTAATGAATGCACCGTTTTAGCGAAGAAGGAGCACAACGCTTGGATCAGCTTTTCAACACATAGTATTATATCGTGCAGCATAGTGGAAAAAAAAGAGCTAAGCTTCACACCAATAAGACGAATCTGTATTTTTTCTTTACCGTTTTCTCTCGTAATTCACGTTTACGTTAATGGGCGTCACAATTACCCGATTTTGAAATTCTGTCAGAACCTCTAACATGAGATGAGGGTCCATACCTTGAACGTCCAAGGTGACCGTCGCCCGCTCTTCGCCGACGCCGTTACTGACGAGGCACAGGTACTTGCCGGCGTCTTCCGGTTCGACTTTGCGAATAATCAGCGATCCGTCCGACGGCTCAAACCTCGAGCTTCCAGCGAGGACAGAACGACGAGAAGACAGGCTGTCGGACGTCGGCAGCCGTTCCCACCTGCGGCACATATGCCCGACTGTTAAACGAGCAGTGTCACCAAGCTGTCAGTTGCGGAAAATCAGAAAGGGTTTGAAAAAAAAAAAGCAAACTGTAGGGATAGTTACACTAACGCCCATACAACGCTTTTACATTTCAGTAGCTCCCATTTTATAATGGACATAAGGATAGTCTTATGGCCCATCATTGTACTTTATATTTTTAAACGAGTGATTTTTTTAGAAGCTGAAGCACGAAGCACGTGTGAATGCGGCCATACCCACATTTAGAACGCTACGCAATATTAGACTCACGTTTCTGGAATGTAGAGGGGCTATTTTATTCCCATAATGTTTAATTAATACCACAAACGTAGGTACTATTCACCGCCAGTGTCGCGTGTTTTTTTCTTCCTCTCATAAATGAAAACTACACGCCATTTATTTAACATTTAGTTTTGCAAAGGTTAAGTCGCACTGTGCGACCTCCAAAAGGTGCCTTCTCTTCTCGCTATCTTGAGCAGTAAGTAAAGTGAGCCAGACTATAAGATCGCAGTTTTACGCCTTTGCTTTGGGTAATAGGCTCATATACGACTTGTACACCAAAGCAAGAGTGTAAACTTAAAAAAATAAAGTAATTTGGGAAGTCCCGAAGGTGCAGTGCGTGTTCAGTGCCCACACTGGCGTTCCATGTTTGTAAACTGTACCGGGAATTATGCGTGTGTCGGCTAGACTGGGGACTGTAGTGCCCGCGCAATACTTCATTAAAACTTTAAAAATCCTACTATTGCATGTTCCAGTGCAAAACTACGCTTCGTCAAACTCCGTTACTGTATTCAAATTTAGTCCGCGTAGATCCAGTGTGCAATACCGAATCTGTGTGTGCAGAGTAAACTTGAAACTTGAAGCCGACTGGAGTGAGAATATTCGCTGGAAGAAAAGTGTAAGGGTACGGTCTGACATGTGCGCATCAGTAAACAACACTTCACTGGCACTGCAGCCCAGTTCTCGTCGGTACGTAGACTAGTGCAAATAGTCGACTGTGTCACCCTGATAGTGCCTCCGCCTTATATATGTTTTACTTTCAGTGCTACGTTCTTGGAAGGCACGTCAGCATTATACCGGGCGTCCGCGAAAAAACCGAACCCCGTTTTTCGCATTGAAAATGTAAACTAGACATCACGGGGAGCACAAACTCCGTCAGAACGTAGTCCCAGCCGTTCGAGCAAGATGATGAAGTTTCATCACCAACCGTTATTTTGTTAAGAAGTTATAAGTGATTTTCTGAGATTTTCGATAGAAAAATGGGGCCCAATTTTATCTGTTTTCGGTTTCTGGCGCCATAGAGATCCACGTATTGGAAACCTTCGTCGGCCGCCATTTTTCCACCGAAATTTTCAGAAAATAGCTTATAACTTTTGAACAAGATAACGGTTGGTGTTGAAACTTTGGCATCTTGCTCGAACGGCTGGGACTGTGTTCTGACGGAGTTTGAGCTTCGGCGATGTCTAGTTTAGTTTTGCGGTGCCAAAAACAGCGTTCGCATTTTCGCGGACGCCCTGTATATACCGGTCAAAGGAGTTGTCCATGTTGTGCAACTTTTCTGGGCTAAGGTAGTAATCCTGGAACAAGATGAGGTCACGTTTGAGGTGGGACTATTAACTTTTTGCGTTGGTATACGTGTGCGTTACTCTTAATAATAGTATTGTTTTTTCTGGTTTATAGGCGCAAAGCTAAAAGCCTGACCTACATGAGGCATACTTTATACTCTATCTCGCCTTATGTAGGCCAGGGGATGACCAAATAAATTCGAAGGTTCTAATAAACACGAAACACATTTCCGCAGCTTTTTTTTTGTGGCATATTTTCCCAGTCAATTAAACTTTCTGAAATTCCGAGGGATTGGAAAACTGGAAACGTAACCCCTGTGTTCAAATCTGGTGACCGCCACCTAATTACAAACTATCGGCCCATCTCCCTAACTAGCGTATCATCTAAGCTCATGGAACACGTACTTTCCCTACTGAAAAAAAGTATAGGAATCTATATAAGAACTGATATGAAATATCCAAAAATTGATATGCGACATATGAAACTGATATGAAATATACAAAAACTGATATGCGATATAAGAACTGATATGAAATACCCAAAAACTGATATGCGACATATAAGAACTGGTAAGCAACATATGCCAACTGATATGAGATATCCAAAAACTGATATGCGATATAAGAACTGATATGAAATACTTAAAAACTGATATGTGACATATAAGAACTGATATGCAACATATGCGAACTGATATGAATGTGTCCAATAAACATATAAGAAATAAATTCATATAATTTTTTTCAGTATACGACGTGCCGCGCGGGAAAGCAAACACGTGACTTGGAACCCCAGTGGAGCGGCTTTATTTACTGGCTTTCAAATAATTACGGCATGAGCGTTTGCTTTTTATTAAGAGATTCGTCCCCTGAGCCGTTCTTAATACTCTCAGAGGTACGACATTACTGAAAAAAATGCAACACGCTAAAAATAGTATTTATTGCATAGGTGGTCACCGAAAAACTCCGTACTTACAAAACGACCTGTATAAAAGGCGGAAACGCAGAGCTCCGAAGTAGTTATTGGGTGTGCTGTTGTATTCATGTTTGCTGTGCCGTGTATGTGTATGCACTCAATGTATTTGTTCAACTGAGGGTAGTGGTATGCGTAATGTATCTACATGGTGGCGAGAGTAAATAAATATATTTTTGCAGCACATGAATTGGGCGGTACCTAGCGCCACCTAGCCTAGTGTAACTGATATGCGGCATAGGAAACTGATATGAAATAATAAGTTCTGACATGAAAAAGGTGTCCAATAAACATATCAGAAAAAAATTCATATAATTTTTTTCAGTAGGGTTACTCCAATATATTCACTTATTTAGAAGATAATAACCTCTTTTTTAATCACCAACATGGTTTTCGGAAAGCGTACTCTTGCAAAACCCAACTAGCGGCGTTTCTTCATGACATTCACGCAGGTTTTAATACCAACATTCACACTGACGCCATTTTTCTCGACTTTTCTAAAGCGTTTGATAGGGTCCCTCATCAACGTCTTAAAATAAAACTTAACGAATTTAAGATCCATCCCACTATCGTAAATTGGATATCCAAATTCTTGACTAACCGCACCCAGTACACCACTATTAATAACTCTAAATCCCCCAGTGCCCGGTAACCTCAGGCGTCCTTCAGGGTAGTGTACTCGGGCCCGTACTCTTTTTAATCTACATCAATGATATTCATGAGCACATCTCCTCATCAGTTCGGTTATTTGCAGACGACTGCGTAATTTACAGGCCCATTCTCTCGCTCGACGATCACCATACCTTACAGACAGATATTTCACAAGTCATTCAATGGTGCAATAAATGGCAGATGACTCTCAATTTCGACAAATGTAAATCCCTTTCCTTTTTTCGTCGTGCCCTTCAACCTATTTCTTACCATTTTGACGCGTCCCCTATCACCGTTTGCAGTTCATATAAATATCTCGGTATTCATTTAACATCTGACCTTTCATGGACGTCTCACATCAGCAATATAGTAGCTAGCGCAAACCGTACCCTCGGTTTTTTGCGCCGAAACCTGAAACCCGCAACACCAGAGATAAAACAATTAGCATACTCAACTTTGGTTCGGTCTAAGCTTGAATTAGCTTCTTCTGTGTGGTGCCCTTGGCAATCTTACCTATCTAACAAACTTGAATCCATCCAAAACAGGGCTCTTCATTTTATTTTTTCTGATTACTCACCATTCACGAGCATATCTGGATTGCGCGAAGCAGCTAACCTTCACACGCTTTCATTGAGGCGCCGAGTGTCCCGTCTCTCTCTCCTTCACCGAATCTTTCACCATAACATGCCTCTTTGTGAATCTCTGCTTTTACCCCCGTGGCAGATTTTCCCCCGCTTTGACCACTCCTGCAAGTTGCGGCCCATTTTTTCGTCAACTACTTCATACAGTAATTCAACTTTACCTTTGGCAATAAACGATTGGAACATACTACCAAATGACATTGTTACCATAACTGACACACATAAATTTGCCGCCTCTGTAACCACTTTCATCTCTTCATTATCCGACTAGTTCCCTCTTCTGTTGTGTTAAAATTGCCTGCGGAAGTGTTCGATTAAGAAAAATAATAACAAATGTACCACTCCCTTGTGTAATGCCCGTAAGGGCCTTCAAGGATAATAAATGATGATGATGATGATGATGATGTACCACAGGAAAGGCTATAAGCGCGAGCTCCTTGCTGTAGGGCACATCTCGGCGGCACAAGCTCTCATGCATTAAGGGCAGCTGCCAACGCTATGAGCTCGCGCTTCTAGCCTTCGCTGCGGTACAACATAAGGTGAAACAAAGTATAGGGAGTATTCACTGGCGGCCATGGCTGTGTACGCGAATGCTGAGCGCGTGCTGATGGCGAGCTTCCACAGTTGTTTTGCAACGTGCATTCCGCACCGTCGAGAGTGCCGGTTTTAGCAGCCTATTGTTGTGAGCTCGTTCTGAGCATGCACTCTAAACAGCACCCGCAAATATGGCATCCAGTGAATACTCCCTATAGGCAGCCCATTTTTCTTGTTATTTTATGAGTTTATGAGTTTTTATGAGTTGAAATATGGTAAAATTCGTCCTTCGTGATTTACCTTACATGCTGTTCGCTACCATATTTAAAGCCGGGGTCACACTGCCTATACATCATACACAAGGCAGTCTGCATACAGATTTGAACGAGAGTCACCGCGAGATTCGTGCTTCGAATGCCATATGGCAATTAGTTCAAGGAGAAAATTGCACACGGCATTCGAACCACGGATTTGGCGGTGACTCGTGTTGGCAGACGTATAGACGTTTTTTATTTTCTTTTGTTCTTTAGTCACGTAGGTTTTATCATAGAGTTAATAACAATAAACGCTAGAGGTTCAGGATGCGCCAGTGTACTGTTGCATTTTGAAGCAGACAGCAAGCAGTCTAAATTTGACTTCCGGTAATACGTTCCTATCGAAAAACGCAAATGCGTTTTCACTTGGCGCTCGATTATAAATGCAAATATTGCTTAGTGTTGTGGTGGAATAAAAAGTTAGTGACGTTTTACAATCGGATGTAGAAAAATATTTGTCGTTTGAGCGTTTTTCTTTAGAATGCATGGCGTCGAACACTGCGCTAAAATAACCCAATACACATGTATAACACGTGTTGACGTCGCAGAATGCTATTATAGGGCACGTATTTCTGCATGTAGTCACTGCTATAAAGCACGCAGAGTGATTCAACTTAAAAAAATACCAAAAGGATGCTAATATATGTCAAATCAAACAATCAAAACAGACGACAAGAACGAAGCACGGAGTTGTGAAACGAAGAACACGTACTGGCCTAAACCGCAATTTTGACTAACTAAAAAATCGATCAAGAATAAGAAAAAAAAACATTAATTACACAACTTACTCTTTTATAATGTGAATAAAGCTACATAGTACCCGTTACGAGCAAAGAAACTACGCTTATCTCTATTATTCCCTAGCGAAGAAAAAAATATAACGTACGCTTTTTTATAGGAATACACAGGAAGACTGCAAAAGGAGACTGCCTGCTGTCTGCTTCAATTTGCAACCGGGAGTCCCGTAGACACTAGCGCCACCTGAGCCTCTAGCGTTTATTGTATTAACTCTATGGGTTTTATATCTGGCGTGCGGGAAGAATATATAATAAGACATTTCAACCTGGAATATGGGTTGGGGGTAACAGATAACAAGAATGTGTGAGAATCACGCATTTTTCGTGAACACCTTCCATCGGCGTGGAGAGATTAAAACTATGTTTGAACGCATACCAGTAGTGAGGACATTCAAGATGGCTGCGCCTTTGTGAAAAAATGTGTACGAGCAGTGTAACCTTGGCTTAAGCCAGATGCGGGAGTGTATTCCTGAGAAATATTTTGCTTGCACAAGGGAAGGCGTTGAAGAATGATGTCTGAAGCAATTACTATAAAAAATATCCAGATTCATTCAAACAACGTTTAAACTGCTGCCATAAGCTTTGAAACTGAGTTCTTTCTTTCTTAAAATCGCTTTGTGTGCCTAATTTTTATCTTTTTAAATACGCAAGTAGACTAGAATGCACATTTTTTTTTTTACGCTTTATAGCTTGAAATAATGTATCACCAAGCCCTCGAAATATTTAACTAACAAAGAACCGAGAAAGAACTATACTTAGCGATTGAATACGCAAAAAGTGTATCCATTCGCCTTGGTTTCATATCGATTCTGTTCCTTTGACCTCTGTTCGATTCCTAATCTCTACTTTACCCTTGTTTGTTAATATTTAAAAAAAAATAATATATTGGCACGTGCACATTTTATATATTTAGGCGTTAAAGTATCTATGACAATGAATTTTGTTGTACCAGCATGTACATGAACATTTTTAGTGGTCGTACCTGTTCCTTATTAGATAGGGCCCAGGCAAATTTGAAGCCACAGTACGGTTTTGACCAAGCAGCCTGTTAGAAGAAAAGCGGGCAAGCACCGAGACACTGCGTTTTTTCTAGAAACAGTTGACATCCTTAGCGGTCAGGAAAGTTTCAAAAACGTAAAAAAATGTGCTGGTTTATTAAAACAAAATTGCCTCGGAGAAAGGCATGCTGGAACGGAAGACGAACAAAGCCTGCGTGAGTAGACCCAAACCACTCTGGCAGCTCTAGTTCACGTCAGCTGTCCAAATCAAATCCCCAAGCAACATCCAACAACAGAGATGAGCCTTCCGGCTTTCGACAGCACCCCAACACAAACATACCATAAAACAAGAACGCGAGAACCGAGTGAATTAAGAGATCGGCACCGACAGCTAGCGGAACCCAAAACCGGATAAGAAACTTTGTAAAAAAATAAAATAAAGAAACGCCATAAAAAAAAAAAAAAAAAAAAGACGGGTATTGCAGCTAGCCGACGTGTCCAGTCAGGTCCAGAGACTCGTGTGGCCTTCGGAAGTCGGGATCGGTCAAAAGGGCGGACGACGTAGCTCGTATTTTCTCGGTTCCCGCGGGAGATGCCCCGAGCGGCGTGATGGATAGAGACAGAGAGCCTCTTCACTTCCTTCGACCCCGGACTCGCTCGGACATCGCGCGGATCCCCGAAGCGCCCCCCTCCGGCCATGTGCATAACATGTCTCGCAGCTGTCAATATCCATACCCTTCACCGCTCTTACGGTTTCTCCACTCTTATCGGAAGACGTCTTCCTCTTTCCTGGGGCTTCCGACTTTTGTTGCTCGCTTTCCGCAGTTCCTGCGGACCACCACCGCCAGCCCTCGTCGTCGTTCGCAGCCAGTGTGCCTAGATTACAGAGTGCTCCCGACTGCTCGATAAAGGTCACGTGGCATATGGGCCGCTAACAAGCTGCGAAGAGACGACGAGGGGGTTGATCGCCCGGCAAGCGTCTCCGCATCTCCTACGGCTTTCCTCCTCACTACACCACAACGCAAACCATGCGCACTTGCGGCCACTCTCCCGGAACGCCGTTAGATTGTGAACGCTCTTCGTGGTTCGAGTTGCTCCCTCTGTTCAATCTAGGCTGACCATTCGCAGCCGATCGGCTTACGACAAACAGCGGCCGGAGAAGAGCGCGCTATCGCGGGGGTACCTCCGCTGAACGAGCTGCTCGTCTGTGCCGGTCCTCGTCCGCGCGCGAAACTGCCGCGGCGATCGAATTTCGAGTTCCGGGTCGGTGTGTGTACACATGCACCGCTGCCGTTGTTGTTTATTTGGAGAAGGAGATGAGGGTGGTTCGCTGACAATCACTACTCGACGGCTCCGAGGAAATGGACCGGCACATTCGAGAGCGCTGGCAAATGTGCGGAGAAGTTCAAAGAACGAAACCGCCGCCGGGAGATTCGGGGCGTAGCTATCTGTTACGCTTTAATTACCGAGTCTGGACGTCCGATGGTCGTGCGGTAACTTTTTTTGGGGAGCCTCGCGATACACAGCGGCAAGATGGAAAACGTGGATGATTAAAAAGATTAGCCGCCGTGTCGTTATTTACGGAACGTGAAATATACCTGTTGAAAACATTTAGAGGAAAGGTTGCGACTCCGGGATTCGGGAAGTTTTATTTTTTCTCTACTTTGCTTCAGAAACAATGCAGCGTCTTGGTTTTGGGTAAGAGGCTGCTATAGGTGTTTAAAATAATAAAATGTGGCAAAAATAAATTTATGCCTTGAAGTTTCCCATAGAATATGTACATTTCCTATTGGGACTATAATGTATAAAAGACACATACGTTGTAACAATGAAAATTTTGTGCACTTTTTATGTGATTGAGCACACGCCGAACATGCGTTTTGGATACAATTTCAACACCTCAATCGTAAAAGAATCTCTAATGGAAGGATTCAGCAGTATATGTAACCGGTGACACACCACTTCCAATAAACGCAGACGTTAAAATGACACAAGTTATATTGATAAAAACCCTTAGTTTTATAATTGGGAAAAAGCATCCTTTATATTTCCGGAATGTGAAAAAGTTGGTTTCAACCATACGGGGTAATGCATTTCCTATTTCCTACTACACGCAATGGGAAATTTTACCACTATAGGAAAGTAATTTTGCTACTGAGTCGCCTCTTTCATTGAGTCTGCATAATCTATGTCTGCATGTCAAAAAATAAAAGGAGACTATAAGCGCTTTCACGTGTCGGGAAACGGCTGTCTTGACGTCACGGGCCCCATTTGGAGTTTGTTCATGAAGTCAGGTATGCAAGTTCGGGTTGCCGAACCAAACGATGGCAAAATATCGAAATCAATATTGGATTTAGTTAATGTTGGAAGGATCTAAGAGGAATCTCAAATCCACCAGTTTATTTTTGTTGCTGTGAATTATCGGGACGGCATAGGTTTATACTTCGCTGACTTCCAATTATACCCTTTGTCACCTAAAAAAAAAAAACTTTTTGCATAGTTCATGATTCTGGTGAAGTCGTTCTTAAAAGAAATGTGTGACCAAAAAACAAAACCGGTAGTTTTAGCACTTGAATTGTGCAAGACACGATGAAAAACAACAATTATGCGAACTTAATGGCATATACAAATATGGTAATTCTTCCATATTCAAAGGCAAGTTTGAAACGCTCTGTCAGATGTCGCACATTTTTTTACTACGGTTTTTTTAATTAAAGGGACATTGCAACAACTTTCGTACTGCGAATAAATAGTGCTTAGAACTATTCCTTGACATTCTTTACCAACAAAAGACGACACACTGTTTCATTTTATTTTTTTTTAAACGCGATGACAGTTGCAGAACAAATTGGAGAAATTAGAACACCGTTCACCCCCTCAACTTGCTACCAGAACAAGCGGCCACGTGACCCAAAGCCGATTATGTGCAGCCAATGTTTATCATGGCAGCACATAATGGGTTAGCATGGGTTAGCATGGGTTAGCAGAACACGGGGCACCCGTTGAGTTCCACGCATTGTAATCCTTCGACTACTCTCATCATCACAGCGATTGGGCATGAGCCACTCCACGAACGCATGTTGAGGCATTGATTGTCACGAACGCAAATCGGATGCTCTCACAGTGCTCGCGTCTACTTTATGAGCCGCATTTAAAAATCGTCACCTCGGAAATCGCACAGCTTGGTGACGAAATCCTTGGTATATCATTGCTGAAACCGCCAACAATGCAATTCCAACAACTTTGTCATCGAGTTTTGCGAAGGAGACGCCGAAAGAAAACATCCGCTTTTCACCTTCACACTACGCGGCGACAAAGAAGCTTCTCAATCAGTGGCGTTGCCTGCGAGTATTCTTGGGTCCTGCTAGTGCTGGTTACGTTGCCTTTATGTGCGCTTTGCTTAGGGTGATGACATCTGACCATTTTGGTCCGAAGGCTTATTTTTTATTTTACAGCAAAGTTGTATATGACTCGTTGGTCGGGTTTTTTCGTGTCCGCCGACAAAACTGTAGTCGACAGAAAACCCACGCGCGTGTCTTAGCTCTCATCATGAGGTTTCGAAACTTGTTTTTATAAGAAACCCCCAAAGCAAGTGTCAAAAGCACGTGATAGATGATAAGCACGTATCGCTCCCCGCATGCGTTTCTCGGTAAATATTGCAGTTGCATAAGCTACCGTGGCAATGGCAGAGTATGAAGTCTGGAGTGACTTCACTAGCCCCGCTAACAATGCGAAGGACGTAGCGCTCCCCACAGGCGTTTCTCGGTAAAGATTGCGGTTGGGTCATTCCATGCCAAAGGAGACGGCAATTTTCGTCATATTTTGGATATGCTTGAAAAAAATAATATGAATAAAGACACATTTGAAAGTAAGGATGGCTAAGTTTGAGGGCTGAATTATGTTTATTTTTGCTGACGTCATGCTCCAAAGTGCCGGGAATTTGAGAAAACCTCCTGTATTTCAAAATATTGCTGAAAAAAAGCTATTCTTACCACATAATTCTACGTTTGCATGCAATCAAGCATAAATATATTCTATCTTACCTTGAAAGGAAAACACCTTACGCCGCCATTTTGGGTCCAGACAGGCACTCCAAACAGAAGCAAATTTTTAAGATTTCTTGATTTTTTTTAGACAACTTGAAATTAAAATTTGCCTAAGAAAATTTTTCTACTTATTTTTATAAACCTTATACTTGACTAGGTTGCATTACAACAGTAAAAAATCATTCGGACAGTTTGTAATTAAATGGTGAATATGACACTTTCTTCAAAAACTGCCCTATAGAGGGTAAAAAAAAGCCATGTGGGCAACGGTGCTCGCATTTTCTGAAATAGTCAAAAGTTTAACCGACCCCATCTGTTCAACATATAAAAAAATTGGAAAAGTACGTTTTGTTATTTTGGAGAAATTAGTTTTTAAATATGAGGCAGAACGGCATCACCTCCAGGCATCCACCTCGTCGGGAACGCACGCCGTCGTCTGCTACGGTCGAGTGAAACACTGCACGGGGTACTTACTTTCGTTAATTATATTTGTATAGCTAAAGCTGAGGATCTTGACATTATGACATGTCTATTTGTAGTGACTAGAGACTGCATATTTTTTTTTTTTCTAAACTATATATGTCCGGGTGCGCTTGCAAGTTGAATAGCGACAACTCGAAATATTGTTCGGGATACTTTTTATCAAAGCCGGAACAAAGCACATTTGCAGCGCAGCGACGTTTTTGTTTCTTATGTAGATAAATATAAAACATAGTCAAGAAATACTATATCACATTTAGAATATCAGTGTTTCATTAGCTTTCAGTTCATCTCATAGGCTAGAACACTGCGCACGTCTGGAACGTCACGGGTGTGAACCGTCTGCCGCGATGTCTTAAATTCGCATGGAAAACTCTTCCTGCACGATGGACGTGTGTGTTATTTTAGCCACCACGTAATAATATTCTTTTGGCACGCTAATTTGAAGGCTTTAATTCCACTTTACATGCGCTCAGGTGACTGGAGACAAAGCAGTCGTCTACTAACCGAGTTTGTGAACGCAGACGGTTCATCAAAATTGGTTAGCAGACGGGCGCGTCTTCCCTTTTTGGTCATACTGCGTTTACTTGTAAAAAATGAAATAGTGAACGCTGGAGATTGTCAACGATGCTAAGCGATAACGGTAATTTTCCTCCTTTTCAACGAAAAGGTATTGGGGTACAAATACATAGTGCAACTGAAATACATAGAGTGAAACATTAAAAGAAACAGAACATTAAGAGTGGATATTCAGGCCAACTGCCATTCGAAGGTTATAACAAAACAAAAGTATGTTGCGTGTTTACCACTTGTAAAATATATGTCTCCCCTATATGAAAAAAAAAGTTCTGTTGTGTGCTCCTATCGAAAACCCCTAAATATGAGTATTCGCCTGCCCTTTCTGGTTTATTGATATCTTATCTGAGTGACATCTGTACATAGTATTTCTGGTCTATATATTACATTCATGTACATAAGAAAAAAAGAAATGTCGATGAACTACAAATGTGCTTTGTTTCGGCTTTGATAAAAAGTATCCCAAACAGTATTCGAGTTGTCGCTATTCAACTTGTAAGCAAACCCAAACATAATGTTTACACAAAAAAAAAAAAATATCCCCTTTCTAGTCACGATAAATAGACATGCCATAATGTCAAGATTCTTAGCGTTAGCTATACAAATATAGTTAACGAAATTAAGTTCCCCGTGCAGTGTTTCGCTCGACCGTACCAGACGACGGCGTGCGTTGCCGACGAGGTGGACACCTGGAGGCGATGTTGTTCTGCCTCATATTTAAAAAATAATTTCTCCAAAATATCAAAAAGTACTTTTCTAATTTTTTTATATGTTGAACGTCGGTTAAACTTTTGGCAATTTCAGAAAATGCGAGCACCGTTGCCCACATGGCTTTTTTTTGCCCTCTATAGGGCAGTTTTTGAAGAAAGTGTCATATTCACCATTTAATTAAAAACTGTCCGAATAATTTTTTACTGTTGTAAGGAAACCTAGTCGAGTATAAGGTTTATAAAAATAAGTAGAAACATTTTCTTAGTCAAATTTTAATTTCAAGTTGTCTAAAAAAAATCAAGAAATCTTAAAAATTTGCTCTTGTTTGGAGTGCCTGTCTGGACCCAAAATGGCGGCGTAAGGTGTTTTCCTTTCATGGTAAGATAGAATATATTTATGCTTGATTGCATGCAAACGTAAAATTATGTGGTAAGAATAACTTTTTTTTCAGCAATTTTTTGAAATACAGGAGGTTTTCTCAAATTCCCGGCACTTTGGAGCATGACGTTAGCAAAAATAAACATAATTCAGCCCTCAAACTTAGCCATCCTTACTTTCAAATGTGTCTTTATTCATATTATTTTTTTCAAGCATATCCAAATTATGACGAAAATTGCCGTCTCCTTTGCCATGGAATGACCCGGTTGCTTAAGCTGCCGCGGCAATGGCAGCGTATGAAGTGTCTCATATATATGAAAAGTTTTGGTAGAGTGTATCTACTTTTCTTTCGTAAATCATTTGGTATACACCCTTTTGCTGTTTGCAAACGTGAACTGCCGATTGCGTCCCAAGCGACTCTCGATCGAACCGCCTTTGTAAGCCTGTTGAGCTTGCTTATGTTACCAATGCTAGAAAGCATAAATGCGACATGGACAAAAAAGTTCGATATTTAACGAGGGCCTTCAGCTGTACAACATTACATCTTGGAGGAGGCACGTTGGCTTACAAGAATACTCGAAACAGTTTAACAGATCTCGCACTCCTTCGTTCTTTTGGCGTTCACCTAGAGAATTGGGGTTAAAGGGATACTGAACCGTAATTTGGATTTCGCAAAGTAAGGCTGCAGAAGTGTTGAACGGGACGCTACGAACTCCGAAACATCACTCGTATATCGATATCTCAAACGGATGGCCGTACTTTTGGAAAAGAAGGGCGCGATCAAGCGAGTTCTTTGACGTAACTGTCCTCCGGGAGAATTCGAGAATGAGGAGAAGCGGCCTCGCTTTCTCTTCCTCGCTTCGGTTCACCAGCTTGACGGGACGTAGCGAGGAGGAGAGAGACTGGGAATCGTGACGTGCGTTGTCTCGTCGGCCTCGTCGGCCGGGTTCAATCGCGCACTTCTTTTCCAAAAAATACGGCGATCCGTTAGATATATCGCAGTATGAGTGATATTTTTTGGTTTTGCAGCTTCCCGCCTATCCGCCCGGCCTTGTTTAGTGAGCTCGAAATTTCGGTTCAGTATCCCTTTAAGCGTTCATCTATATTTCAAGCAACGGTGTTAAGGTGGCCTGGGTGCCATGGCAACTCGTCGCTCATTTTTTTTTCTATAAGCCGGAGTTTTTTGGGACGCTATAGACTGGAGCACCACCTGGAGGCGTTTGACATAAAAAGGGTCTATTGTGCGTTGGGCCATCGTTTCAGGTGATACCAATGCTTCGCTCTCCAATCACCTTCACAGTGTATATTGGAGCCTTAATTTTTTCCTTCTGGAGCGCGTGAAAGAACGTTTCCTTGCACGCGCTCTTGGCGTTGACTTTACTAGGACGGCATTTTGTTTTCGGCAATTTATTTGATTTATTTGCATTTTTTCACATGAGCGCGTGCTGTCGGCATTGAGTGCTACAAACGATGTCATGACCCTAAAGAGAAGGATATCAAGGCACCCTAGTGCCAGTAAGCTTGTGTAGAGTGAGAAATATTACTACCCAATATCGTTGCACGGCCCATTTACTTAAGGTGTAAACGAGCATAGAAAGCTTTAAGTGACCACATCGCTCGGCATTGAAATCAGATTGGCTTCCTCACATAAAGGGTCGTAGTGCGGTGAAGCACGCTCTCCGGTAAGGGTTGCCTGAATAGTCTTACCGTAGTACCTTCGGTATACTTTTTTACCCATTACGTATACATGGTATTAGGGGCGAAGCTCCTTAGGGTCTAGCCTTGTCCGCCCGGCGTCCGTGCTCACATCGATCTTGCTGGTACTCGCGCTCATGCTCGTGAGCTCAGGTGCTCACGTGCTCGTGTAGGGCAAACAATTAAAAAAAAATGTTTGCGCAGTCGACAGGATTCGAATCTGTGTGACCACAATCAAATTTCTAGTCCATCGCCTTAACCACTCGGCCACGACTGCGGGACGAATAGGGGGTCCGAGATATGGTAATAACTCAAGAGCTGAGGATGTCATGAATGAAACGTTGCATGTAGCCGCTCAATGTCTATACAGGAGAGGGCGCTGCGGTCAAATGCGTATATAATCGCGTTAAACTTTGCACGCATTGGCTCAACGTTTATAGACGAGAGGGCGCTGCGGTCAAATGCTCAAATGCGTATACACCCACGTTCCATACCACGCATTCTCTTTCTAACATGGATGAAAACAAACGAAAGGCTCAGCATGCTGCGACTCAGCGTCTACGCAGACAAGCACCACCAGAGCTTGGCCCCAATCAAAATCATTCACCACGTGGAGATGCGGTCAATTTTAATGCGTTAGCATAAGTATTCAGATGTCAGGGCGAAGCTGACGGCGTCCCTCTATGGACAAAAGGGTTGAAAGGGAAGCGCGCCGCGTAGGGAGGAGGGGAGCAGTAAAGGACAAAGGCGACAAGGAGGCGACGTCACGGGGCGCCAAGCCAATGCGCGCGTAAATGGTGGGGCGAGTCTGGACTTGTAGGTGTGCGAAGCGTGTACGCCTTGGTTTGTGCTACAAAATGGAGTGTGAATCAAGTATTAGTGCTGGTCCAAGTAGGCGGCAAAAAATGAAAGGAAGATCTATTGGTGGATGCCTAGAAAATGTTTTAGCATGACCCTTGGGAACCTCAACACACGTCCCCCTTTAGGAAACGCTTACACTGACCCCGCAACGAAGCCAAAAAGAAGGAGAAGAAAAATAGAAAAAGCAAAAGCAAAAAAAAATATATAAACTTTCAGCCTTTCCACTCTGGTGAAGAAGGCAGAGCAGAGGAGCTGTAGCTTCTGTTCTCGGCGGTGGCTTCCTAGGCGAGCGATCTGCTCTTCTTTCGCAAGGGAACCCGAAGCGCGCGACGCAGTGGAACTTTAGGCGATAGCGGCCTCGCGGCGGTTGCGGAACCATTCGCGCTGCTGCGCACATCGCCGTTTGTTCCGTTCCCGCTCTTCTTCCTTCGAAGAAATGCTGCCGCCATCTACAAGCGACGGCAGCAACCAGCTGTCTGGTTGCCAAGGTTGAAAATTTTGCCGCGATCTGTGAGCGACGGCGGCAAGCAGACAACCGGCAAACACAACACTCTGGACAGCTACCGCCATCTATGAGCGACGGCGGCAACCGGAGTGTTGTGTTGACCACGGTTGTCGAGATTTGTTTGGTACCGGACACGATCCTGGGTAAACTAGCCCTCACCAGCCCCGCTGTAAAAGCCAAAACAGAAAAGTGAACGGGTCCCAGTTGGCGTTTCCTAAAGGGCGACGTGTGGGGCGTTTCCCAAGTGTCATGTTAACGCATTCCTTAGGAATCCACCAATGAAACTAATTTAACTTTTTAATTCTTACACAAATAAAAAAAATGTGGTGAGAGCTTGACGAGTGCCGTCTTCGTCATGGATTTATCTGGTTCAGTGGACATGAAATGAAGGAATAGCCACCATGTTAGTTTTTTTCTTATCTTTTTAAGTATTGATTTTAGGTGTCATAAGGCAATTGCAGTATTTACGGCCATTACTATTAGAGAATAGATCAATTTAAAAAATCCAAAAAAGCTAATGTTTTTCTTTTTATATTACTCAGTCACTTTTTGTGTTTTCCTTTTAGCGATTTTAAAATTGCGCGCAAAAACTGCACACCAAGCCCTGCCCAGAATGGTGCTTGAAAGAGTGACGCAGTCGTTTAGGTCACGTCGTCACGTGTGTCGTCGGCGCACACACCAAGGGCACGCTGCCAACATAGTGACGACAATATCGGAACGACGATGTCATTCTAAGCGTTGTTGTGGGCGGTGCTTCATGCGTTCTTTTTTAGCGTAATTTTTAAATCATGAGAAAAAGGCCAGATATTTTGGCTTAATATATAAAAAAGTGATTAGTTGATTCTAATAGTTTTCGGCGTCAATTTTAAAATTTCAACATGAACCCTAGATCAAATAATTAATAAGTTAATTAAGATATATTGCTTAATTCGTCCGGTTACCATGACAATTATCCCCTCGTCTAATGTCCGCCAAGTTCGAGAAGTACACGATGAAGACAGAACTCGTGTAACTCTCGCCCCAATAATTCTTTTTTTATTTTTTTATATTTAGAATTAAACATCCTGTATGTTCCGTGTGATCAATTACTCCTGAGTATTGGAATATATGAAGAAAAAACATTATCAGTGTATCTTTCATACTATATAGCATAATAAACAATGGTTTGCAGAAAACCAAACAAGGAAGGAGGCAAGCAAGTGAATAATTGAAAGCGAAATCAGAACACATGGTGTAAACTCACTTTTTTACGACAACCTGTAATTACTTAACTTCGATCCATTTTCAGATTACTGCGTTATTATTCCATTCAAAATATCTCCTTGATCGATAAAAATAAAATAAGGACATCTTGTACTGTGGTGTAAAGAATGGCGATGCCATTTTTAAATGTTCTTGCAAATTACGATATGTTACGTGCTTTCGTCTTCGTGCGCACGCAAAAAAAAAAAAAAAAAAAGATACGAGTAGAGCCAAGTGCAAGATGATGGACGCGAGGCACTTACAGATACTTGGGTGGAGGATAACCTTGAGCAGCGCAAGGCAGTTCTACGGTGTCGCCATCGCGGGCCACCACTGTCGAACGCACATTGGTGATGCGGGGAGGGACGTTCACTTTCAGGTCTGGAAAAGATCACCAGATATCGGAGACATAAGCAAGAAAGCTTATATTGAAGCGGTCTCGTTAAGGAAGGCTTACGGCCAATCACTTTTTAATAATGTTCGCATGAGCACGAACTGTGGGGAAATAAACTTATTGTCTGCCAAGAACACAGTACTGTCCGAAATAAACTTTGCGGAGACAGAAATAATCTACATCCCATTTTAAAACAAAACATATAGAGCAAAAATAAAAAAAAAGAAAGAGAAGAAATTCTTGACTTGGCATTAGTACATTTCAGTAAACGTGTGTGAGATTGGTTTCATCGCGCTTGCAAACAAAAGCGTGAAGTTCTATTTCAATAAAAGTTTACGGTCACTTTAAGCTACTTCAGCTGCAGTTGTATTGATTCCATTTGGTCACACAGCTAGACACATTGCCATTAAAGGAGGAGAATTAAAGACGTTCGTGCACAAAAGTCAGACAACCAAAACCAACGCTTCACAGCTTACCAGTGACGACTAGTCTACCGTAGGAACTGAGTTTCGTCTCCCCCGTGAGGCGGTGCCAAGTGCGGCAGCGGAAGTCTGCCGAGGCATCGGACGGCTGGACACGACGAACATGAAGCTCGCCGCTTGGAAACACGCTCATGCGACCACCTGGAAAAAACAAATACAGTTTTTTTTGTGCCATAAAAGTTGATTTAGAAAGTTGGTTATATAAAACTGGCAGACGAAGAGAATTAAGAACTTGCCGCGCCGTTTACTTTTTATTTAATTTCGATGGAATAAAAACATTTTATGCTTCGGGCTACATCACACGTCATAGCGTATATAATCCGCCAAAGCCGAGATATATTATCAAGCTAACCTAACAGTGAGTGATATGTCGAGTGAAGCGCAATAGGCTAGAATTTAAAATTTGTAGTCGAGCTTACGTGCTGTAAATCAGTTCCACAGCCAGCGAGATATACAATGAGTAAAATCATATTAAGGCTCCAAGTTAGCTCGCGGTAGCGAAGTCTATTGCAAAGGAGAATATTGCACTATACTTGTACTATTATATATCAGAGCGGAACTTACGCTAGTTACCGAGAGGACAATTGAAACATCACAAAAAGCGCCACATCGAGGTGTTCGTTGTTTTATTCTTCATGTGTCATCGACGGGTTATTTAATTAAGTGATAAGCGTGGATCATGATAATAGAAAGTTTCAGTAGATCGTGTTTTCTGGCCACGCTATTTGTAGCAGGAGCTCGCGCTGCCACTTCGATGAATGCCCTGAAGCGCGAGCCTGTAGCGATAGAGGGCCTTTGAAAACGATCTGCAAAAACTCCCTATTAGGCTTTTAATCTGTGCGTATATTTTCTCTTGCCCTCCAGCTTTTAAATTTACTTTTTTTTCATGTGAATGTAAAAATAGAAAAAAAAAGTTCTGTAATGCATTAAATGCAGTATTTAGGAGCTATTGTTTCGATTGTTTTAAAAGACATTAAATAGTCGTTTTGGATGTAAAGAGTTTTTGTTTGTATTAATTTAGTGGAATCTGAATAGGCGCCTCACGTCACGAGGGAAGGGAGAAGAGAAAGGGAGACAACTGGGGGGAAGGAGAGCGGGCACTGCAGGACGTCGAAAAGAGAGATTGAAAGAGGAAGGGAGAGAAAAAGGAGGAAAAAGAACAGGAGAAGTTGAAATCAAATACTTTACTAGGAGAGTACAGGGCACACGACGAGAATATATCGAAAAAGAAGAAAACGAAGATTCACGGAATCACGCTTGACGGCCGGCAGGGGTACCATCTTCGCATCCGCGACCGCGCATTTCGAAGCGTCGCCTTTAAGTGCTCTGGTGGCCAGAGGAGGCGGGTGGGGGAAAGAGGCGTCGACAAATAAACCACTCCACCAGGGGTTGTTTAGTGCGCAGTCGTCGCACTGTCTAATGCGAATGAGGAGAGTTTCCTGTATTCCCCTAGTAAAGTATTTGCTGAAATGGTGTGTCACGTCACCCAGGAAGGGGAGGGGCAGTGAGTACACCTGAGGGGAATAGGGGAGAGATGAGGAGAGAGGGACAAGGAAAGCGTTGTTTGGAGGTGGGTGGGAAGAGAGGGCAGTGTAAGGAGTAGCGAGGGGAAGGGATGGATGGCTGGGATAGCCCAAAAAGGGGACAGGGGGAGGAAGGAAGAAGGATGGGGAAAGGGAATTCCTGTGTGACGGGACATACATTTCCCCGCAAAATTTATCTGTGAAACTAAATATCGTATAAGTCACGTTCCATCAAATCTCGTGACGTCGATTTCACCCGCTAAATTTAGAGGAAAGCGGTATTTGTGTTTAGGTCACAGAATGTCAATTTTCCCGCTATATTTACCGGAGGAACTAATTTGTTGTATACGTCTCGTGAAGTCAATTTCCCCGCAAAATTTAGTGGGGAAACTGAATTTGTTGTTTAAGTAACACTTAATTTTTTTCCGATAAACCTAGCGGGCCAACTGAATTGACGTAAAGGTCACGTTAGGTCAATCTCCCTGCTAAATTTAGCGGAAAATGCTCGGACAGACGGACTAACAAAAGTTTTGGATCAAAGGGTTCCCTTAAAAGCCTTTCATGTTTAAATAGAATGTCATAAATGTAGCTATACCTAATCTTCATGGCATTGCGCGAGTCATTATACGTGAAAAGTTTATCTTCGTAATTAAACTGTTCACTTCCCGTTCGCTTTTCTCTACCTCAGTAGTGGCTGGGAAAAAGCGCGAAACGAATGTTTACGTAAATTATGCGACATTCACCGACAAACGTAACCGACTACAAATTGCAGACCTCTTGCTCTTTTCTGCAAATCAAAACAGTCTCGTGCTTGCATATCAAATACATAATCACTCTAAACCATGCGAGTAAAAAACGCATCAGACATATTACAGCCTGTAATTATTCTGCAAAACCTATTTATTGCGTCGTGTAGAACCTTTCATCCCTTTAAATTACGTACTACGAGACGACGAAAATTTTCAGGTAAGTCAAGAACGAACATAAAATAGCAGCCCACAATATTTAGAAGGATCGGCATTCTTTGAAAATTGGCAAAAAGTAGCATTTGTAGGTATTGTTTTTTTAAAAATCATCCTTTGTAGTGGCGAATAATACCCAATAAAATTAAGGAAACAAAACAAATCTCGCGCACCGTTTCCAGGTCTTACTTCTGGCTAATCTTTTCCCCTCCAGATGTTAAAGGAGAGTCTTCCAATTTGTGCTAACGACTGCATTTTTGCGCCGTTTCTTCTCGACTCAGAACGGCGCTTCCTCGTTTCTTTCATTCTTATAGAAAGCGCTCGTGCGCAAATGCCGTTCATAATTCGTGTTCGGCCGACCGCGAGTGCTTTATGGGAAGGCTCTTCCAAGCCACGGACTGCCCCGAGTTCTGCGGTTCTCCCACTGTAAGGCCTGCAAATTGCCAATTTCGAGCTCGTTCTTTGGATAAAGCGACCGATTCGGGTAATGTAGAAACTGACTCCAACAGTTTCCATTTTCCTTCCATTTGTGGTTTTGCCAAGCGTATTCTACGAAAAGAAAAGCTGCATGTAAAAAAAAATTGTTAGAGTGGAGCGGCATCTATGGGGAAGTATGCATTTTTTAATTACGACGCTAGAAGTAGCACAAGCATACGGAGTGTACATATTATTCAAACAGTTCACTTCTGCGGGCTGCCATTTTTGTTTCTGGGGCTTTGAAACACATCTAAACACGCGTAGTACGCGTTTCAAATATATTTTTTATTCTTACATTTTATTGCGAATTAGCAGGCGCCGCACATGTCTCCCAAACCCAGTGGCTGGAGAGTCATGATCGGCTGGACACGTGCATGCCCCCTGCAACTGTAACAGTTAAAAACTTTTATTTATTTATTTATTTATTTACAGCGCTTAGCAACAGCCAGAAACCTAGAATGGTAGGGGGTCATCGTTTTACTAATGAGTCAGAATTCACCCCAAGGCTAGAAGGCACGCGCATACATCTATACGAACTAATAACATGAGGTAACGACCATTTTCCTGCGCTTGTTTGGGTGTGTGAAAAATAACGCACACGAAGGAACATGATAAACCCGGTGATGCTCTGCGTTAAGCGCAGTTTGATTACCCCCAACAGCTCGTAGCGTATTACAGTAATTAGGACCGGTTGCACCAACGCCGCTCGCGCACGTTGGAGCTTAGCCGGAAACTTAAGCTGAGTTTCGGTTTCGTTTTGTTGCATCAAAATCGCTTATCGCTAAACCTAGCACTAAACCACGCCTATCGTGAGCTCTCAACATTGGGTGCTTTGCTTTTGGTTTCACCACTCAATCTATAGAAATAGCAACGAAGAACCAAAGTCCTTTATGGTTAGCATATTTGGACATCAAGGGAGCGTACGATAATGTGAGCCAGAAAAAATTTGAGTCACCGGAAGGGGTATAATTTAGATACGAAGTTTGTTAAGTTTCTTCAGCAGGTGTACACAGACAATAAGGCAGTTATAACATGGGATGCAGGAACTACACAACCTACAGCAATAAAAATAGGACTCAGGCAGGGCTGTCCACTGTCACCCCTGCTCTTCATCATACATCTCAGTTAATGGAAACGAAATTAAAGCAGTGAAACTTAGGTTTTGATGTGAGTTATATGGAAGGAGGGAGAAATGTAATACAGATAATACCAGGACTGATGTATGCGGATGACATAGTACTCATGGCTGATAACCCGGAAACATTACAGGAACTAGTTGGAATATGTGGAGAGAAAGGGGACACCTTGGGCATGAGTTTTCATAGCGACAAGTCTGGAGTAGTGATGTTTAACGACGAAATGAGGGAACCCCTGAGGATACAAAGCATTGCAATTGACCATGTAGGAAAATACAAATATCTGGGAGTCTGGCTCAACGGGGGAAGGAAATATCTAGAGAAACATGAGGAGAATATAATTAGAAAGGGGAAAAGAAATTAATCTATTTTGAAACTCAAGGCACTATGGAACTATAATGGATATTAAGTGGTCAGAGGTATATGGAAAGGAGCGATGGTACCAGGACTGTTTTTCGGCAATGCAGCACTGTGCATAAATTCAGAGATTCAATTAGAATTAGAAATTCGTCAAAACAGCGTAGGTATATTGGCACTGGGAGAACATAGAAACACACCAAATGAGGGAGTACAGGAAGACGTGGGATGGTCGTCTTTTGAGAGCAGGGAGTCAATTAGTGAGTTGAAATTTGAACAAAGGTTGACCGACACGTATGATACGCGGTGGACACGGAAGGTATACAAGTATTTATACATCAAAAGTTTCAATACAAAATGGACAAACCGAACCGAATCTTACATTTAAATACCTACACACTAGTGATGGGGCTGAACAGACTACTTCAGTAAAAAAGGGCGTGAAAAAGGCAGAGAGAAAAAAAGTGGGAGGGAAGAATGCGGGAGAAATCAGCTCTAACAGTGTGCAGGTCACGAAAACAGGACATAAGAAAGGAAAATATGTTTGACAATTCACTGGGAAGTTTTTTTGCTGTTCGAGGCAAGAGAGAGAGAGTTTTGAGGACGAGGACGTATAGGGCTGTTCGAGGACGTATAGGGCTAAATTTCAGGAAACAGACACATTATGTGCCGCCCGCCAAAATGATAACGAAACACTAGAGCCCTTGGTTTTGAAGTGCATGGGGCTTCGCCCTACCCTCCCTGAAGGGGTAACGTATTTGGACGGGGCCCTGGGTTTTACTGGAGACGGTAGAAGAACGGAATAGAAAAGGATTAAAGTGACAAGATGCGATTAGAGGATTGGTGGAAATTATCTAGGTAAAATTGAATGATGAACAGCTATCACAGCTGGGGATAGGCAGGAGAGAGGAAAATTGCGACTCTCCCCCGCGTGGCTCCGGCCCAAAGTCTCAACCCTGTCTCCCGTAAGTCCCGTGCTGGGATGACGCCGACAAGGTTTGACCAGAGGGGAATTGGCGACCCCCTCGCCGGTGGGAAGAGGCAGGGGGGTGGTGTTTTTAGTTTTAGAGCGCAGCTCTTAGGGGCCCGTTCCCGGCTTGAGCGGCGTCGGCGTAACCAAGGTCACCCCAAGGTCACGCGACCCCCAAGGCCATCCTAAGGTCACGTGACCCCCCCTCCGAGGTCACGTGACCTCCTCCGAAGTCAAGTGACACAGCCCCCGAGGTCACGTGACCACCCCTCAGGGGAAGTCATCGTCACTGATGACGTCACCGGCATCCGCATCGTCATCGTCATCATCACTGATGACGTCATCAGCGACGTCACTGGTGACGTTACCGGCATCCGCATCGTCAGCGTCATCATCACGGATGACGTCATCAGTGTCGTCACTGATGACGTCACCGACATTCGCATCGTCATCGTCATCATCGCTGATGACGTCATCGGAGTCCGCATCGTCATCGTCACTGATGACGTCATCAGTGACGTCACTGATGACATCATCGGCATCGTCACGTGACCCCCAAGGTCACGTGACCCCCTCCCAGGTCACTTCCCCCCCCCCCCCCAGCACCCTTCCCTCCTCCTCCTCAGGAGCTGCGCTCTACTTCGGTGTTACAGGAGTTGTAAACGGCTTTCACTTTTTTCTTGCCCGAACCCCCGGAGGTCCACATGGTGACATCCCACAATGCCTGGTGATAGGTAGGGGGAGAACATTGGTCTTAGAAGGGCAAAAGGAATCATATAAAGTTTTTGTCTTTTTTGACTCAGATTAGGTGGTGCAAGCTACAGCCTGTTATAAAGGGTATAGCCATTAACATTCATCCATCGGTTGTTTTTGGTGTCGTATTTCAGACATGGCGACTGCTTTGTGGCGGTTGACGCGGTGGTCGAAAGTGGCTGTAGAAAGAGTTTTAAGCCTACAGCAGTACGACACTCTCGACAATATGACCTTCGATAGTGACAAGGATGCAAAATATTGTCGTGTAAAGTCTCTATAGACCCCTGTTTTCAAGGTGGCTCTACACTCTAAGTGCGTGTTAGCCCTAACCGGGGAAGGTACGCAGCTGTATGGCTCATGTCAGTGTTCCCGTTGATTTGTTTATCAACATGCTCATTCGTATGTACTTACTTAAGCATATCTGTAACGTATTGCTATTTAAAACCTTGTTTACTTTTACTTTCAACGCATATCTCTTATTCTGATCGGCGAGGCGGCAGTGCATGCTCCCGGCAATCAGCAGATTGTCGACACATCTTCCGCTCTCATCAGATGTGTCGGTCAGTGCCGGCGCAGTGTAACTGCTCTTGTTTCTTGCTCGCGGACCAAGAGAAAAATAAATAATGGGAGACAAATGGACAGAGGGTATCCATAAGCGGTCTAACTTGTTAAAGCTGAGGTTCATTTATGTGCTCGTTGGTTGGATCAGCTGCGTCCTGCTGCGACCGGCCGCTCGTGCTGGAGCAGCTGGCGGACGTACACGAACAACGACGGTACCGCATCGTTCTTCGAAGACGCGTGTTTCGGGGAGAAATTCGCAGCAGTCAGCAGCCGCAGATTCCGTGCGTAGGTGTCTGGCGTAAAGTTCTGTGAGCAGAGCTTCGCGTTGGAGCTCGGAGTTCACGGTCTTCAGAAGTCTATCCGGCGAATGGCACCTACCCACACCTTGTGCCTCTTCCGGTTTCTTCGGAACTGGTGGAACCGCAGCTCCGGGTTGCGCACCGGATAGTTGGTGCAACCCACAGCACTACAAGTTGTGCTCGGCATTGCCCAACGCAAGTCCGGCGAGTCTCTCCGACTCCACGACACGCTCGTGAGCGAGCAGCACCGCTTCGTTCTTTTTCTCACGGTCGCGGAAGCTATGCGGGAGTGAAATGAACTGGCAGAACGCAAATAAAAATAGGGTAACAGAAGATAACGCCGTAAGCACCTCTTGCCGTCAGCAGAATCGCAGAATGCCACGGGAAACGAAGCGTCCGCGGCGTCCGTACGAGAGTGTAGGACGACACTTATGTCATTGCTTAGTGTTGCTTCACTAGCTCACCCGGTGCCAGCGTTGCCCACCCGCTGTCGGGTCGCTAACACAGCCGGTAGAATATTTCTAATATTGGTTTTAATCGGAAATCCGGCGTCGGTTTGACGTGATATTTCGGGTATGACTATATTTTGACTTCTAAAGCGATATCGGCTATTTCTATAAGGTCGACTTTTTGAGTGGAGTTGCCCTTTAAAGGAGGGTGTCGAACCAAAATGTTTTTTGTTCCGGTTTTCGTTCCGTTTCAGGGAAAACGGTTCAGCTACGGTTCAACTCCGGAGTGAAAAAATAAATGTTGAAACTAGTTCGAACCGGTTCGTGCTCATATGCTACACGTACGATTGACGACACCAAAAGATAAACTATGCATGTTTTATAAAGGTGTTACATATAAAAAATAAAGGCTCACATTACTGTGTAGAACCAAGGAGTAACTGCTGGGGCTACTCGGGGCGTGGGTGAAAGCGCAGTTCAATGTCAGGCGGCTGACCCAAGGAGCAGAACGTCGTCAAGCATATCCGGAAAAAGACAGCACCTCTGAGACGATAAAATAAACTTCAGTGCAGAACAGGCTCGCTCCACGCTAACCTAGGTCGCAGTCACTCCCAGGGATACTTGCGCCAATGCGTAGAGTTCTAGATGGCGTTCCCTCCTCTCCTCCCAAAACTGCCACATGTCAGCGTCCCTTGAAAGCCGCGGCTCCTTGTCTAGCATTTTCAGGAGGAATGCTATATCAAGTGGGCTACTGGAATCTCGAACGTGCACGCCAGCCTCAACCTTTCTTTCATTGGGGAGCGCTTTCAGGGCGTTTTCCGGAACTTCTGAAGCCGCCGCAGTTTCAGAAGACAGGGTAGAATCTTGCTCACATTGCAGAGCTATAATCCGCCTGCAAGTCTTTGTCAAATGCAACGTGGCCCGGTACTTTTGCTCAGGGGTGAGAAGAAGGCTGTAGAGGGGATCCATATACACTGTTGCACAAAGACATAAGTGTAAACAAGTTGTCGCTACCTCTTTTTCGTTGACTGGACCAAGGCCTTTGCTAACGGCGATTATATCTTGAAAGTGTCCATGTAGTATCCCAGCCATGCTCCGTAGAAATCTCCTCCAGTGAGCTGTTCCTTCTGCAATGTTTTTGTCGCCACTCCTGCCGGGAGAAGCGATACTGCGAGCATTTCGACTTCCGCCCATACGTCTTCAGTCCACATGAAGCTATCCTCTTTTGAGAGGAACCATCCAGCGAAGCCTCTCAGTTCAAGTATCCTGGTGAGCATATGCAGCGTGGACATCCACCGCGTTGGACAATCAAGCACTGGTCTCGTTAACCCTAGCTTTCTGATTAGGGACATCACAGATTGGACACCTAGCCTCTTAACAAGCGCACGGCTTTCATCAACAATTTGCCCGCAGCCTGAGCTTTTCAAGGCGTCACTAACTGCCAGATGCAGCGCATGAGCGGCGAACCTCATCCCTTATACCCTCCGGGAAGTCAAGTTTGGTGTGACACGTTGCGACGTCTACCTCAAAATATTTGGAACACTGAGAAGGCCCTTTTGCCAGCCTGCTTGCTCGAGGGGCTCTTCACGCGTCAATTTGAAGGTGTTGATTCGTGCGTTTTTGATATTTTATTTTTAACATTGCAATCGGATGTCGCAGAAGACGAAACATCGAAGCTGTAGGCACTGTTGCGTACCGGACTGTCGCAACCCCGGTAGCTTAGCAGGCGTGAAGCTCTGCAGGTTCCCGTCGAAGCCGTGGAAAATACAACGCCGTCGGAGATGAATAAATGCCGTAAAACATGTAAAAGAAGAATTCCGTTCACATTGCGTGGCTTGAGGTGGATTTTTAAATGCGCTATTTGACTCGATATTTGGAACTAATGCGCACGAAGCCCGGCGTTGTTCGAACCGAGTCAGATCAGTCCTTTGACACTCTCACTACTCTCTGCTCCGCCGACACATCTTGATCGAACGACGCTTTGTGGACGTTTGATCGTAGTTACCGAAAACCGAAGCGAACTAACGTTTTCTCCACTTCGCCGATTGCAGAACGGACTGTCGTTTGCGCCTTTAGCATGATCGCGAAGCTGCACACGATGGTTGCTCTATTTCGACCCGTGTCTGTGCGGTTCTAACATCGTCCCCGGAAATGCTGAATACCACACGCGAGGTACAGTTTGCTATACAGTTTGTGTTCTGTACCTCGCGTGTGGTATTCAGCATTCCCCTAACATGTGGTAGAAGGTACGTGGGACAGACAGGAAGATGCATAAATGAGAGGCTACGTAAACATGGCTTGTTTATGAGGTCGATGGTAGGGGGACATTTGCTTCTGCACTGTCAATCTTGTACTTGTTCTCCTAATCTGGCCAGCACCGCCATCATAGGTCGATATAAGGAAAAACTATCCAGATAAATTTACGAGGCGTATATCATACAAGGTCTGGGGAGCTCTGCATGAGCCATCCTTCTGTCACTTTATCTGAAGAGGAAGTTTTGTTTTTAAACGCCTCGATGCGCCAAAACCATTGCCCCGCACCCTAGAGTTCTCGTGCCATGAGCACGTGCCTGTTGGTTATATGTCTTCTTTCGTCTCTTCTGGATAAAATATTGAGTTGTGAGTTCAGCGTCTTTCCTGCCTCCTGTATTCTTCTACAGTTTCCTCACTTTGTTCGCTGACCTTAACCATGTTGAAAATTGTTGTGAACGTAGATCGAGAAATATTTCGATGGAGTTGTCAAAACTCGGGAAGACGAGTCAGGCATTGTCGTGTAAGCTATATACATTTTATGCCGTTTCACACGAGTGAAGCCATAAAATTATTCAGGGTGTGAGCCACGGCATTGCATTTGTCCCACGAGGTGTCACTGCCTTTCTAGATATTACGTTATTTGAAGCATAAGGTAATTTCGTTTAGGTTTGTCGATGCCAGTTTCCGTCGCTCGGCCTTCAGTTGGGGCACCGGCGGAGGCGGGGGGGGGGGGGGGGGGGGAGGAGTATTTAGTATAAAGTGCGCCAAAAAGGTCAGTATTAGCCACAAATGTCTCATTTAGCATTGATGAAAAAAACTGTTCACCTATGTTTTTCTAACTATTCATCTATGTTTTATACAAACTATTCATCTATGTTTTTATACGAGAACGTACAGTGAATTAAGTCTCTCGAATTAAAATACAACTATTTACTGCATGCAAGTTAGGGCCCTATCCTGCTTTCATATTTAATGTATGACTCTTGCCGCGCATTATAGTGGATGTAGGCAGAATTTAGTTTCACTGATCACATCAGCCTCCGGAAGGATTAAGTGTCGCAATCGAACACCTACATCGAGCGCTTACCACATGAAACCTCTATCATTAAAGTTTTGTGCTTGGCAGACAATTAGGTATTATACCTTATACGTGGAGTGGCGGTAATGTTAAGCCATATCTCTCTTCGTTTAGCTGAGTGTCCGAAGGCACACGAACCAAATTTCCAGATGAATAAAAATGGACACATTAATATTGGGAAACGTTTGAATAAACCGGTAGCGAAAATAAAGACAACCCCAAACCACTCAGTTACGAGCTGATTAGGATAGCCGCTACACTACACCTGCGTGCTCATCTGGAATTATCTTTCAACTGTAATGCAGCTGAGGGTAAGTAGTGAGAGGTGATATTAGGGAATTTGATGAAGACTTATACACTGGGCAAAGCAACTGGCCTTGTGTGGCGTTTTCGATTTTCAGTAACCACCTCTAGCTTGTTCCGCTATGTATTGTGCGAATTAGGCGTAGTTAAGGCAAAACGACATGATTTGTGAGAGTCAAGAGATCATGTGAGTTTGATGAAAGCACATGTTTTTGTATTTATGACGATCTCTTAAATCATACCACAAAACGATATAAATAATAATTCTACCAGCATTTCAATCTTAAAAACAACAGTTTAAAGATAAAAAAAAAATAAAAAGGTAGCGGGAAGCACATGCTGAAACCGGAGCATCACTTTTTGAAGTATCTTATTCTTAAAGTTGTTGATGTGTATTGTCATTAATTATCACAAATTTAATGTAAATAGTCTTCACTCTATCGAAAGTAAGTATCCTAATATCGACAAAAAGGAACGTTGATAGTATGAAATGAACGCAGTGGAAGTTTGCAGCCGGCGAGTGCTCAACCACAACACGGGCATCAATGCCAACCAAGGAAGAGTCCTTATACCTCATTTCAAAATTTTTCAGCTTTTTCTGTTGCATACTATTTCGAACTCAGTCTAAAATTGTTCTGTTTATATAAGATGTAAAGCTACCCTTCGCAAGAAATTTTAATCATTTTTATTTATTATTGGAGACACCTTTAGTACCGTAGAAAACAAGCCCCAAAAATTGGAAGCATTAATTATGACTTAACACCATAAAAGGAGACTATAAAAAAATATTGACTTTATTATGCCAAAAATTTTGTAAAATCCCGAAAAGATTTTATTCTGAAGTTTGGTGCATTTCTGCTGGAGCTAAAGAGAAGCTGAAAAGGTTCTGAAAAAAAAAAAAGAAAAAAGAACGTGTTGAAAGTAAATTCTAGAGTTTTTTTATCCCGTGAATCTGTATATTACGTTCGTTTCTTCCAAAGTTAAAACTAAACGTGAGAAAACACGAAGAACCTCTGACCAGTGTTTACGTCATACCCAAATCTTTTGATCGCCAAGCGCGTGTCTCTATTAAGAACAAAGAGTGCAATTGCAAGCTTGCCCGGTATATTCCCCCACACTGAGACCAGTCGTAACGTCTTTATCTGACCTCTGTGAAAATAAAAAGAGCGCCCGTGCATAGCTTTGATAGGCGCTGAACATGCGCGAGAGCGGAATTTCCGAAAGCTCCTAATATGACATCACGCTCCGGGAAAGAGGGGCTTCAGCGATACTTTGAAAATTATTTGCTATAGCCTCCGTGCACCAAATACCAAAATTAACCTCGATATTCGTTGTCGCATTTTTATACCAATCGATTCCATATTACATTTTATAAAAAATAATGTGAACGTAAAGGTTTTTTTTTTTACTTAATGGATTATGTAAAACGTCGTCGAACCGAACAGTGCCAGAACAGCCATTTTCACCCACTTTCACGATTTGTAAAAAAAAAAAAGACATGTATAAAATACTGAGAGATATTATCTGCAGAGATGCGCCAATTAAGTATTTTTCTTTTTATCGTAAAAGTTTAAACGGAGAGCGGTTCTCATGTAGGAATGTCTTGAAAACCTCAAAAATCTACATGTATCCTCTAGGCCTTTGGAGGTAGAGGTACTATGCCCTCTAAAGTGTTTTTTCTCCAAATACAGAACCGCTTCAGTTTATTTTTTTAAAAAACAACCAAAAATGATTATATCTACCATTTCTTTATGCAAAGCTGAAGAGAAGGTGAAATTGTTTGCGATAGTAAGGCTCAGCAAGTAGTGTAAAAAAATCAATTTCAATATCGATATCGAATATATTACAGCCTCCCGCGAAAAAACGGCAACTATTTTTAACGCAAAATACTGAGACTTAGAAAAATATAAGAAGTTTTTAGTCTAGAAATATATGCTATTCTGTTTTTCGTAATTTGGTTTACAGGCGACAAAAACGCACAATATATTTTTATTAAAAAACTGGTTCTTGAATTTGAGTGATTCATTATTTAAACACTTTAAATCAACCGCGGGTATCTAGTCAAAAGACGAACAAAAACTGCCCATTTTATTAATGTTTCTAGACTGTCTAGAAATTTAAGCATTGCAGCGATGATTTTATTCGTCTGGATTTTTTATCTTTGATCAGCAGGGGCGGTTAACTGGCAGAGCATGCGTTTTATCAAGTCCTGGTGCACTGACCGTAAGTTGTCTTATTACGTTTATCATAGGAGTTCCCGTCAGTTTCGAACGAAATTCCCAAGCACCTATAACTGAATGCACATTGCTAAATATAAATTAAGAAAAAATCTTTCAACGAATTTAGTAAATAAATGTAGGTATAAAAGTAGCTACGAATTTATTATGAAAAGAATTCGCGATGCTCGTGTTCAAGAAAGCGATCAGCTCGAAGACTTTATTATTAATTTTAATCCCATTCATACGTGCGCTTGGTCGATACTTGTACTTGCGCTGAGTCTGGCCACCCTGTAATATTTATTAAAATATGCGCGTATCTGTTCTTTAGAGGGAACACAAAAAAAAACTCATAATAAAACTCATTTACAAAAAAAGGAAGAAAAATACAGCTTTATATTGTCAACCGAATTAATTTTGCGCCGGTAATTTTCGTTTTGAAAAATCGCTTTCGTCCAGACCCTTGGGGCAGTTTTCTTGATTACCTTTCGTTAAAATTATTTCTTACCGAGTTTCAATAGTGAGACTAATATATGAGTAATAAACGTTATTTTTTGGTTCCCCGTGCGGTTTCTGGACAGGTTTTGATTTGCACCTACAATCTCGGCTGGCTCAAAGAGCAGCTCTCTTAGAAGGACGCAATTTTAAACTTTAAAACTACGGACGCCTTTCGCGCACTTTTTCATAATTTGCGTTCTCTGAAACTAGCTGGAGAAGCATTAGGCGCTGCGTATCGTGTTTAATAGCGTGGATATGTTTCTGTAACTACGCAACTCTCGGGTTTTCCTTTTCTTTTTTTAACCTTAAGCGGCTTACGCGGAGCGCGCTCCATCTTTTCCTCTTTTCCTCGCAGAAAAGTTGAAAAGACTCGTTGAAAGAATCATATTTAGTGCTCCGGAATGTGGCATTAAACATCACGCTTCACCAAATTACATCGTGTTCAGTGTACTGCAGGCAAATAAACTAAGAGAGAGAGAGAGGGGGGGGGGAGGAGGAGATGAGATTACGCGGAGATGCCACAGCACCGATCATTGATTGACAGGATGTATGGAAAAGACATGAAGGGTAGCTGCCTTTGGTCTCTAACCGCTCTGTCTCCCTCAAATCGGAGCGATCAAGAGCGTCGTCTGCAGGGTGGTCGTCTGCTTCCAGCTCACCGTTTCGCATTGAAACGGTGCGGAACGGTGGCATTCATTCGAATGAATTTGAACAGTAGGTAGGGATAAGGTCAGTTATATTCCGTTTCACTTTAGGGAAGACTGCAGTCCCGCTAACTCGCTGAAGCCAAACAAGCGTCGCACAAAGTGCATCGTCAAGGCGCCCGTTGTCTTTGCTGGTTTGCTCTCCACGACGAAACCAATCACGCAGAGAAACAAGAAAAACGCACAATTCCAGTTCCCGCATTGTGCGTGATTAATTAAATCGGTGATGGGCAAAAACACAAACAAAAAAAAAACGCACAAGGACGATGATTGCCGTGACGATGCACTTTTGGAGCTGCTTATTTGGCTCCATGGGATTGTAGCATAGCCTGCGGTTGGAATTTAAGGTCGTCTGCTCCTTGCGCAGGAGTTGCGGTGACGTCAGAACAACACCGAGCTCTGATTGGATGTGATTAAAAAAAAGAGCGGGTAGACCTTAGTCCTAGATGCCTTGAGGTATACCCACTATTTTTCTCCATGAGCCAATAGGAGCTCGGCGTTCTCACATCATCGCAATCCCTGCGCAAGACGCAGACGAACTTGCGCTCCACGTCGACTTTGTGCCTACCCCCTGTACTTCCAATAAAAGCTCAGCGCTCTGATCTCTGCGGGCGATCGCATCTCCTTCTCTCCTTCGATTTCTCTCAGCATTGAAGTACAATTTTGTAAGCCGATACAGTTTTCGGGTTTTCGTCACTCGTCGAGGTTTGTTTTTGCGTGTTGGGGACAAACCGAAGTACGGGCAATTTCAGGTTATACTCGACATAAAATTTAAAGAATCCTTCGTCTTCTTACGAAATATTTCGTGCTATCTTACGCTTAACAGGAAAAAAAAATGTTTATGCCGCGTGACTATCTCTCGTTCACCTTTCAGCTGAGACCAGAAGCTCCGCCTTCAGCGTGAGCTTTCTGCCCTTGTTAACACAAGTGTGAACCCGCAGTCAAGCACAACCTAAGCACCGTGGAAGCCAGCGAGCTCGCGCTGAAGGCGGACCTTCTATTCTCAGCTAAAGGAAACGTGGTATAGCATTGGTCGCACCACTGAATTAAATCAAAATACCAGAAAATATTATAAACGTAAGAAAAAAAAGTCGAATTCGTTACAAGTATCTTGAGCTCTGACGACGTGAGAGACACAACCATTGATTAACTTTCATTAAAGACTTCAATCGAAAACAAAAATGGCCGTGCTTTTTACTTCTCCACTTCGCACTTCCAGTACGAATCGCACGCCATTCCAATATCCCAGTAAAATCATTAATTGTTTTATTCTTTTAGATTAGAGATGGTGGTTGGGGTTTATCGTGCTTTGTGCCGCGTGTTTGCCTCTTTGTTATCAGTCAATGCTATTTATGCATATGCTGCGCAGAGTAATTAAAATATTCGATTTGACCACTTCTGTTGCTTTTTGTTCAAGTTTACGTGTGCTGAGTTTTCCAGACATTTAATAATTTAACGAATATTTCAGTGTGAAAGCACAAATTAGGGGGGAGGGGGGGGGGGAGGTTGCACGCGTAATAAGCTTGAGTGCATAATACATCTCAGCTAAGGTTAGAGGGTCACTTCAGACCCCCTGGAGATTGTTAACATGCCTCCGAAATCTGCTCCAGGCCCTCTCTCCGCCATAAGCTCCGCCAATTCGCGGCATCCCAGCCGGGTTCAAGACCTCCAACTGAGAATTGCCTCGACGACAGCATATACTATTTGCCATATTTCCTTAGCTTGAGTGCAATTAGTGCTAATGGTAGCTTCGCAAGAGACACCCGCGTCTTTGCAAATTCAACACAGAATGCAAAAAAAGAAAAACGAACCAGTGGTGATGACTTCCGTTTTCTGTGCGAGCTTGTGTTCCCAAGAGACGACGACGACGTCTTCTTTCACGAAGGACGGGACATGACAGCGGAGGACAGCCGTGTTTCCCGCGATGGTGAACTCGTCGTAGACTTGCACTTCGTAGTATTGCTCCACAACTGGCAGAGGGAAAGAAGGCGTCCATGAGGGTAGAATTTAGGTTTTGTGGTGCGCGAGAATAAGCGAATTTGTTTGAGCGAAGAGCTTTGAAGTGAATGCCTACTACCTAGTGGCAAGTTTCAAAAAATCTTACGTAGCAATCATGCAATATGAGAAGTTTGAACAACTCTCGCTACCTATGACTTCCCAAAAAAATATGAAGGTGGCTACGTCGAAGGCATTATAAGAGCTCTCATGTCGCGGGCCTTCTTGTCAAACACCATCTTAGTTCTTTTCACGTTAATATCCCTTCTTTTATCCTGGTTAATATTCGTGAGAAGACTCGTTAATTTTTATCTGGTAGGCACAATTTGTGCGTTTATCTTTTTTTAGAATTTATGACAATTTGCGCCGCTTATTTTAGTTTATTGTAACGCTGAACCGGTTTATGAATACGGCAACAGTTGAGGCCCATCGAAACTATTGCAGAGACTGAAAGCTCAAAAGACGCAGGGCGCAGCCTATGATATTCATATTCCTTGCTTCGGAATTCGTTTTTCAGTGTTTACATCAGTAAACGTCGCAATCTCATGGACCGAGGAGCGATAATGAGATACTTGCTACTGGCCACACCCTTCGTTTTTTAAGCTGTCACTAACTTCAGAGAGGTGGGGATACGGAGTCGTTTTTATTTATATGATTATTTATTTATTGATACTGTCATCTCTTAATTGATTTTGACAAATATAGGTGAAATTAGGCAAGCAAAAACATTCATATCCGCGCAATCACACAAGGAAAAATAAACGTTCGCTAGCAGAGATAGCTTGGGCATAGAAGGGATTGAATTGGCTCACACCATACAACCCTTGAAATGGAACAAGTATAACTGCAGCACAACAAGCAAAACTGAACACATAACGCGTGATCAGTCAAATATTCTATTGCTTTTCGTTCCATTTTATTATTATTCTGTCGCTCTTTATCCCCCCTGAGAATTTCGCGTGAGCCCTACAGCAACAAAAACTCGTATTTTCGTCTACCTGGCCCCGCGATATTTGAGGTCAGGTAAGTATTGTGAAGTTCTCAAAATAACGCCCCTAGGTTCATGGCACGCTCGAGAAAAAAGTGCCGTCGCCACTACGGATACGCGGAATATAAACCGTATTTCGAGTTTCGCGTGGGTACGCTTCTCGGCAAATTAGCGTGAGTGCCCAATATCGCTCAGTGTGAACTTCCGTCAGTCTTGCGACGTGCAAAAATGTTGCGAGAGGGCGACGTTTAAAACGAGGCGTAGCGAGACCAGTCAAGCCGTAATTACTAATACGCAATGGTGCTTGTCCCCCCGAGGAAGATAGCTGCAGCCGCGGTTGCGTCCTGGCACTGCGAGTATTAGTGCAAGGCCACTCTATGCGACGCTGCAGTCTCGTGGGTGGGAGGCGCATGCGGCGAGTGCATTATGAAACTGTTTTGAAGACCTAAACATATAAGAAACAGTCCACAGCAACTTGCTGCTTATGACAGTCACGAAGTTCTTGGTGCCAGAAGTGCGAGACACTCGCGCCGACGCAGGGGTGTTTAGTGTGTAGGAGCGAGCGGACGAGCGGGGGTACAGAACCGCTCCCGACGTGTTAGTGGCGACTATACCTCGGTAGCTCTGGTGGTGCTACAACACTCTCAAAAAAGCCAATGCGTCTAGTTTTCCGCACAACACTCGGAGAGCCAATCATCGTAACTTACTGAGGCAGCTCAGCGGATGACGATGCCGAAACATACGTTTAGAACAAGAAACGCAGTCTGAATTGTGACATTAAGCAATGTAAAACGTCGCGTTTGCATTGCTTAATGTCACAACTCAGACTGCATTTTTCCGCTCTAAAAGTCACTGAAGTTTTTTAGAGTGAAGAGTGATATCACTGTGTTTTGGAATAACGAACAAGAAATGCAATATTTTAAATATCTAGCATAAAATTTACTAACGTCCACAGCACTTACAGTTTACAACATGTGCTAAAATACAGCATGCTGTTTTCAAAATTTATTTTAGCGAGTTTCAAATTAAAGTACCTGAACCCTATTCTAAATGTGACAACGACGCAAAACAGTAGCCTCGTGATCACGTGCCACTCAAAAACGCGGTTCAAGCCCGGCGCATGCGCAATAGCGGCGACGCAATTTCTCTTCGTACGCAAAGCCGTTGGTAAGGCTATTCTACGTAATACTTCCCATCATCAAGCAGCCACGCATGCTCATATTTGCAAGCACGCACGCACCTTCTTGTACATACGCGCGCGCAAGTCACACCTTCGCAAGGACGTAAACCCGCAGAATAAACGCGCGCGAGTGCGCAGTTATCTCAAATACACACGTACAAAACAAGCCATCCGCACTTACAGCTAGCGGGGAATATCAGTAACGGTTAGCGCCACCTTCAACGTTTATTATATTTCGTGGTTTCCGCTCGCGCTTCCCGGCAAGCATGCACAAAGTGCCGCGATGCATCCACGCGGAAAAGGACAAGCGAAGTCAAGGAGAGCGCCAATTTGTCACCGGCTGTTCCTAGGAAGCGGTTTGGGCGAGATCCCGTCGCCTTCCTCCCTCGCGCTCTCGTACCCGGCTTCATTTGTCACGGCAGAAATGTAGCCCATTTGCGTAGGGACTTGGATCTTGGAGCACTCATTAAATGGAAGGGCTGCCGCACTCCGGGGGCATTCGCTCCTCGCCTCCCTCTTCCACGCCCCGTCGTATTTGTTGCGCGTTATGCGCCCGGGGTGAATTCGTATTCCGAGGCGTGCGTTTCGTGCGTGCGTTCGTACCGTTCGTCGCGGGAAAGTGCCGGTGAAGTGCTGCAATTCATTAACTCAATTCACCTTAGTCTATCGTGCTTCGTTTGATTTTTTTTATATGTCTCTAAGTATAATTTTATTAATGTTCTAAATTGGCGTGCCGAAAAGCAGTGTTTTTTTTTATAGCGCTAAAATATAGCGTGACTGGCTGTTTGAACGGACGCCGAGCAGTAAGGTAAAAATGAGCTGTGAACAAAAACAAGCAAGAAGAGCTATAAAATAAAGGAGGAAAGAAACTTGTAAAAGTCTTACAAAAGTAGTGTATTAAGACGATACAAACAAAAGAAATGACTAGAAACAAGGATAATAATTAAAAGAGGCTAAACTAAAAAAAAATAATAAAATAAGAAAGAAATGGCACAGAGAGCGTAAAGTGTAAACTGATAGGTTTTAGAGATTACTGTCGTAAGAAATTTGTATCAAAAGATACATTAAAAACAAAGGATTATTAAAAAAAAAAGCCGGTGGAAGCCAGATCCTAGTCATCCTGTGTGTAGAAGAGCGATGAAGATCAGAAATGGATGTAGTTCCTAATACACTTGGCAATGAATCTCGCGGTTTGTAATAATCTCGAGTTGTGCTTTGCACGCGGCCTCTTTTGGCAGGGCTTTTTTATTAAAAAAGTCGCCCGTCCTCGCTTGCGAAGGTGGTAAACTATCGTGCGTGATTTGCCTGTGACATGCGAAATGCGTGAGTGTGATAGACAAGGAATTCTCAGATATTGGAAAATTAGTATACACCATAAAACCCTAAAGAACAACCTACCTTATTTTTTCCCGCCAATGATGGGTGTTAATTGGGACTTTTAGGGTATTTAAATAATTATCTGCCTCCTTGGGCATTTCCCAAAGGTGTTTTAAATACATAGGGCCCCTTCGCGCTCCGTCTTTTGGGGGCTGAGTAAAAGAGCCACTTAAGGACACACTGCTAGGGCTTTTCGATTATATAAGGCCGTCACAGTAGAGACAGGTGACGTGATGGTGTCACGTGGCGTCACCTGGTCATCGGAAGTCACCTGACGCAATGCTATAACACTCACCTGGCCTCGTGGCATCTCGTGACGATATCGTATCTCGTGACATCAGAGTGCCACGTGACGTCGCAGAAGACATAAAAAGTGGTATTCTCTTAACCTTATTGGCTCACGTAGGGCGACTAGGAGAAAACGTCACGGTGTCAGGTTGCACTGAGACGTCATTGAGGCTACACCCGCGGACACCAAATCCCTAAGGCTCACCTTTCGAAATAACTGGCGGTATTTTCTTTTCACTGGCCACTTTCCCTTATTAAACGATAATTCAAGGAGAAGTTCGGCTCACCTCCGCGCACGCGCACTTCGGTGCTGACCACGGTGCCGAACAGGTTGGTCGCCCTGCACCGGTATGAGGCGCCGTGCACGTCCTGCGAAAACTGGGCCGCTCGGAAGGGCGGGAAGTGGAGCGTGCCGTTGGGCAGTGACCGCCGCAGGCCGCCCAGGGGCTGGGCCTCGCGGCCGTCCGCCAGAAGCCACGTGACCCGAGGCTGGGGCTGTCCCTGGGACACGCAGTGAAGCCAACCGCCCGTCGAGTTGGAGAAGCGATACTCCGCCGGGAAAGGTGCCGTGAACCGGGGTCCTAGTCGCTGGGGACTGGCCTCGCAGGGTCCTGCCCGAAAGGAATACATAAAAAAAAAAATATATATATATATATATATATATATATTAACGTCCAATTTACGATAGAGCCCTTGACTCATTTAAAGTAGACTTATGGTCCCTGGCAACTTGAGAAACACAGGGCGAGGTTTATTATGTTCCCAATTCTTGGTTCCTGTTTTTTGTTCTTTTTTTGTTGTTCTTATCGGGGAAGGCAGCAATCTCATTGACTGTAGAGAAATAAGATTCTCGGGATTCGACGCGCCTCACGTTTCGTAAACCTCCGGTGACTTTTTTTTTTTTTTTTTAACTCTTTTTAGAGCGCAGCTTTCAGGCGCCCGTTTCCGGGTTGAGCGGCGGCGCCGTTGCCGTCGGCGTAACCGCGCGTTGCATTATGGGACGTTTCCTATAATAACGTCACACATGACGTCACGTGCGACATCACAAGGATTGCCCTCATGAAGGTTCGAGGGTTACCCTCACGAGGTCACGAGGGTTACTCTCACGAGGGTCACGAGGGTTATTCTCACGAGGGACACAAGGGTTACGAGGGTTACCCTTACGAGGGTCACGGGATTACCCTCACGAGGGTTACGAGGGTTGCCCTCACGAGGTCACGAGGGTTACCCTCACGAGAGTTACTCTCACGGGAGACACGAGTGTTACGAGGGTTACCCTCACGAGGGTCAAGAGGGTTACCGTGAGGGTGACGAGGGTAACGCTCGCGACGTCACACGTGACGTCATGTGTGACGTCAATATAGAAGGCTGGTGACGTATGATGTCACGTGTTAGCTCACGTGACGTTATACGCATGCAACATTGCCAATATTCCAGTTAAATTTATCAGGGAAATGTTTTCGCTAAATTTGGCGGAAAAATGTTAAGGCTATATTTGCCTTCAAGACGTCACGTGTGACGTCATGAGGGTAAAACTTTCCGGCTAAATTCAGCGGACAAATTTCTCCGCTATATTTAGCGGGGAGGGAAGAGGGGCATACCCTCTTCTCAGTACCCTCCCCTCCTCCTCAAGAGCTGCGCTCTAATTCCGGGTTACAGAAAATTGTAAACGACTTTCATTTTTTAAAGCCTAGAATGCAGTATTTTCTTGTCAACAAGGTTCATACTCGTTTCAATAAAACAAAATTTACATTATATTTGTTTTTACAAAACATTACGATAGAAGATTAGGAGGGAGTAACACGATTCAATCCTAAGTATACGGCGAGAAATTGACATTTGACGCGCACTTTGCGTATAAACTTTTCGATTCGAACAATTTACCGTGCTTCTTTATTCCCTTGATGAGCTCCGCAGATTGCCGTGATTACTTCACTGCGGGACTAGGGAACTCGAAATAAGTAGCCCCGCCGTAGATCGGGTTAATGCCACGGCAAGGAAAACCAGACTCGCGGGCATTTTTAGTGCTCTAAGAAAAAGTAAGAAACTAGATGAACATGCACATTTTAGAGTACAGGAAGTCCTCGAGAAAAGTAAATTGTTTTTCGACCTATGTAAATAAACTATACATCGCAGAAAGCTCAAACTTCGTGAAAATGTGCGCTACCGGTAAAGATAGTACGCTAAAGTTTGAGAGCTTGACGTGACCTGTAACAAAAGATAATAGAAAAAAAAAGACATTTCTCTATGACCCGACGTCCAGCTTAATATTGTGTAGAGAAGCATTGACATTGTGGACTCTTGTGGGATTTATGAAAGTGAAAAACACTTGTCAGCAGGGAAAATGATATTATTTCTTTCTTGCTTACAACTACCAAAGGCAAACTGTCTCAAACCTTTGTGTTACGTGCTAAAGTTTTAAGGGTCTTTTGTTTTATCATTTGAACTTCTGAGTCGTTTTAAATAATTCACTTGTTTTATATACAATAACAGCGAAAGAAAATACGAGTAATACATTGCCTTTTATGTTAATACCTTTAGACATTATAATAATCTCACAAAGTCCTTAGCGCATTAGCGCGGTGTCAAGTTCACTATATCACAAGATTGCACGACGCCACATGGCCGCGTGCCTTTGAAGTTTTTGACGCCATATTTACGAACAATGCTACATTTGAATGTTGCGTAATATGTACCATAAATACTGAGCGGCGGCACAGGAAGGTTCTCGATAACGGGATTATTATATGTCGAAATATTCTCGACACCTGCGTTGTACAACCTTGTTGTAACGGAATACGCCCCAAGAACTTGGGTTATTCTTATCGGGCTTTCTTGTTATCGCCGTCATATTCGTTTTGGCATTCTTTATGTGCAATGGGATTGCGGGGAAAAAAAGCAATCGAGAACATTAAGCAGTTTATAACGTACAGCGTGCACAACTTCTGCAGGGTACACGCGAGCGTTAGCCAAATGCTAAAGAAAATTAGTCGTTGGGCGTTTCGACAGTATAAGGCTGGTCTGACATAGTATGCATCGGTGATTTATGCCGCATATGAAACATTTAGCCAATGAATCACGATTGCTGGCCTGGGATTTTGAACTTGTCTCCCGCATTAGGTATAGTCGATCGCGCGCCCTTACGATATTTATACAGCTCGAAACGGGCAGATGTGTGAATCCAGCACATGATCACTGGATTCTTTAGTACACATTTCTGCTGCACGTACCCCAAGTTGCGGTACTTCCAAGAGTTAGCCGAAACTTCGGTCGCAGCAGACTAACGACCTTGCTAGGAGTACCTTTCAAGAAATAATAAAGGAATAATGCTGAATAATGACAAGGTATCGCGCAAGTTGTTCCGCCTCCTGCTGCTCGCGTGCTTTCTTCTCTTTTTATTTTTTTATTGACAGTTGTGGTGCAGCAGGTGCACACTAATCTTAAATGAGCTCGCAAGGACGAAAACTATTTATTTATTTATTTTTATTTAATTACCTTTAAAGGCCCACAGGGGGCATTGCATAGAGGGGATACATGGGATGTCATCACAGTCGTTCAATGTTGCAATTGTATGAAAATATAAAATGAAAAGTAATCACGCTAACAGAACTGAATAACCCGTAACATGGCGCATGGTCACGCACACCGGCATGTAATAATATCTAAGTGATTAAAAAGTAATGCAGGAGAAATGTACAAGTGCCAGCAAAAAAGAGGGTACATAGGGAACCTTATAAAAGACTTACTCAGCGATGGTGAAATTAACAAATGGAAATATAAAGGTACCAAACGTACACGTGCAACTTATAAAATAAAAACAAAATAGATGTCATGACAAAGAGCCACGTAACACTGAGACACACGTGTCATGGTTTGTTGTTTGAGCGATTTCGCTTGACAACCCATTCCAGTCGTCTATGGCCTGCAGAAGCAGAGAAAATTTATACAAGTTAGTTTTTGCGAAGCGAATATGAGCTATGTTGGGGTGATCATGACGAGGAAAGACACGGAGCGGTGAGATTACTTCTTTTTTTTTTTTGCGAAATTTAGTTGAAGAGTGAAAGAGCTTATGGAAATACGATAGCCTAGCAAGATATCTTCTCTGCTGAAGTGTTTGTAAGCCAATTGATGCTTTAAGTTTTGTGACGCTTACAGGAGCGTATTATTTGAGTACGAATCGAGTTGCCCTATATTGAAGAGATTCTAGCCTGTCATTTTGATGTGGGTTCCAAATTATAGATGCATACTCCAAATTTGGCCCAATCAGAGGAGTGTATGCTAGTAGTTTTGTTTCATTTGTTGCCATGTACAAATGGCTTCTCATAAATCCTAAAGATTGACTTGCCCTTTTAGAATGTAGTTTATAAAATTATTCCATGAAATATTGGGACTTAGATGAACACCCAGATAATTAAATGACGTTACTTTATTTAAGTTTGAGTCTATGAGGGTGTAGTTATGATGTACAATGGAAGAACGGTTTGTAAATGTCATCGTTTTCGTTTTTTCTATATTTATTTGCATTTGCCATGTTTCACACCATAGCATTATGCTATTCAAGACTTTTTGAAGGGCAATGCAATTTGATTAATTCGATATTGGTATTAGTATTGGTATTTATTTCGTGTCCAAAACACCGCGAAGGCTTTGATATTGGGGCACGTAAAAGTCACAATGAGTTGAACATGCAAAGACGTGAAATGCAGGAGTGACACATCAGTCATAAGAAAACAAATTACAGACACAACTCGGTATACAAAGTAAAATAAGGCATGGAAAAGAAATCATGCCGCACAAGACTATTACAAAAAAGTTTAATTCTATGGATTGGTGACCCTTCAATACGCTTGACAAGATCAAACGTATCGCAGAGTCGCGTATGTTTAGCTGGCACACGTAAGCTTGTACTACTCAACAGATCAGGGACATCGAAACGACCGTGTATGAGTTCCTGTAAAACCACCTCATCTGGCCAATGCCTGCGGTCAATAAGGGTTCTGAGGTTTAAAACTTTAACAAGAAAATTATACTCGAAAAAGAGTCTTTTGTTAAAATGCCTGTCGTAGACTATGCGTATCAGACGATTTTGTACCATTTCAATGCGTCTGCAATTGCTATATGATAGAAAGTTTTACACAACAAACTCAAATTCAAGTCTTGGCCGAACCAAAGCACAAAATAAGCGTAATAAAGTATCAGGTGTCTGGAAGTGTCGAGTCAAACGTGAGATCATCCCGAGCACTTTAAGACCGGTACCACATATGTTAGTGACATGAGATTTGATCAATAGTTTATAGTCTACTAGCACTCCAAAATTCCTGACTACATCAGATCGAGCAATAGCACAGTTTCCCTGCTTGTATTATGACGGTATACCACACAGTCGTCTGCAAACAGTCGAATTTTTGATGAAACATTGTTAAAGAGGTCATTTATATAAACTAATAACAAAAGTGGCATAGGAATTTTTTCCTATGCCACTAGCTCCTTCAAATGCATACATGAGATAAACGGCAAAAAAAAAGAAAACTGCGTTAATTTTTAAAAAAAGTATAAAAATGTTTCAAAATTTCATTTCATGCTGCTGTTTGCTGTTGTCTCTCACCGCGAAATATTTTTGACGACGGCGTTATTGGAAGAGTTCCATAGATACTCGTGACTTTTTCTCGCCTTGGGCCTTTCGTCGAAGCTGGCTTTGCCGCAGATATTGGCTTTCTGAGGGGAAGCCCCCTTGATGGGAGCCACCGCAAGCAGAAACGGGAGGAACGATTTTCCGAGTCAATATACTATCGTCATACACCGCGACAACTTCATTGAATTTCACTTGAACAGGCTCAAGAAACCAATAATACTCCCTTCCGTGTTTTTAAAAAATCCACAGGGAGCCAGTATGTTGTGTGGTTTCCGCCTGCCGACCGGTGGAGAGAAAGGAACACAAAGCTGGCAGTTCCTAACGCAAGCTGCAATTTTTGTTTTCTGTTTAGTATACAGCAGATTATTTCGTTATCACTGTAGCAGTATAAATTCTTGGAAAGTTACCGTTCTTTTATTTTGACCAAAATATACACCACAAACGCCGTATAGTTAATTTATTATTCAAGGCGCCAGCCGTTGTCACAAGCAAACAACCGCCGTGGCTCGTAAAATTAATCAGGTAAGGAAGCCTTTTCAATATGTAGACAACAATCCTCCCTAAACATACAAAATGTACAGGAAAGGAGCAGCGGTAAAACCCACAGCTATTGATGTATCAAGGTTATTCTCGCCTCTTCTATATAGGAAAGTTTAACGTATAGGTTTTGACCTCGAATGGGGTCACGAGGTTGAGCACCGACAAAGTTGCCCCGGCGTTTCTTTGCTCATAAATACATTGCCACACTATTTCTTTAAGAATGATTTTTTGTCGAGACACCCGATTCGCTGAACGTCAGGGTCCACGAACTTCCTCCAGTGGAACCAATATATGTATATACCGAGCCGACTATGATGCGACCGACAAAAACAACTAGAAGCTAGCCACCGGCGGCAACAAGAGATATGACAAGCCCCCCCCCCCCCCCCCCCCCCCTGCCCCCGGGCCTCCAAAGAAGCGAGCGCCTCTTTATCACTGTTGCGCAAAAATGTGCGATAGCAATTGTTAAGCGTGCAACTGAAACCTGAGCTGGTCTCAACCAGGTTGGTTCTCAAGAAACCAAGAACAGTGAGATAAATTGCATTCTACCCGCTGGTTTATAGATAGGACTCAATCTTCTGGGTTGCCTCAAGGTTTGCATTTACTTTTGTTGAGAGATATTTCCTCTAGGCATATTCTATCTCGACAGGTAGAAAGCGTATCGCACTCCTCCCTAGGGGGCAGGCTGCACCCTATATATGTATGTATATATATATATATATATATATATATATATATATATATATATATATATATATGATGTGCTGTTGACTTAGGTACCAGGTACAAGAATCATTGATCGGTCAAGATTGGGTTGCAAGTTCCGGAAACGTGCTCGTGAGTGATATGGCGCCATCGCCTCCCTTGATGATTGTTTCGTTTGATGGTGGCTGCTTGCGAGACGCGACCTTCTGTAGGCCGGGGGGGGGGGGGGGGGGGGGGGGGGGCACGTATTGTCAAGGACCAAGCCGTGGTGAAAAGAATCCAAGAGCTTTTGAAAAGCAATGATGATTAATGACGCGAAACTACAGAATCTGAGGCTGCCATGACAGGCTGTGCTTTCCTGTCGTCTGGCCCAGCGGCTAATGGATGATCGGTGACTCTGCGGAACATTTATATTTGCGGGCTTGTTTCGGTCATTCACCGTGCTGATTGCTCGACCAAAGCCCATTCACTTTTAGATGGTAATCTTTTTTTTTTGTTTTTTGTTTTTGTTTTGATTTTTTTTCGTATTTTGCTTTTTTATTGCTAGAAGACAACGATCAATATTGATAACAACCATAGGCGTTAATTTGCCTTTTTATGCTTGTGTTTATGATGGAAATATGGCTTTTTTATGGAACAGTCTTCAATCTCGTCATTGTACTCATTAATATTGTTTTCATTTAACTTATGTATCTTGTACCATACTGTGTTGTTACTTTTTTTTTTTTTTTTGGATATAGGTATATCGAGAAGGTGAGGTTATTTATTGCTTTTAGTATAGCCTTTGAAATTTCTCGAAAGGATAAGTTTTGTGCCACTGAAAACTCATATACCTCATAATTCATTATCAAATATGATATGGAAAGAATATTTTCAGCCCTAGATTTGAAAAATATTACAGTGGATTTATTTGAAAGCATTCTACACCGGTTAACAGACAATTCCTATGTGCATAAGCTTAGAAAAACATATTTTCAAATTTACGCTCGTCAAGCCTTTTTCATCCGTGACACTATATATATATATATACTTTTTTTTGAGAACGAAGGAAAGCGAGAGTGATGACTGAATTTATTGAATTCTAGTTAAGCGAAGGAAAAAAGAAAGAGCGCTGGCAAAAAAATTGGGCCAGGAGCGGGGATTAAACACGCAAACTTTGCCTATCCGGGGCGACTCCTTAACCGACTGGTTTCGGCAAACGCAAAATTTGACCAGCTTTCTGTGTACTGTTAGTTTTATATTTTTTTAACTGAATCTATGACAGCGGCTGCTGATTTAAGGCCCGTGCTTGTTCCACGTTCCGGCACTCACGTGGCACATCTTTTCAGCTTGCAAATTTCGGAAAGGGCCGGTCTTCCAAAATATTTAGGAAACCACTACTCCCTAGGGGGCAGGCTGCGCCGTTTATATAATGGAAGTGAGGGAAGATTGGCAAGTGCAGCCATAGTAATACTGTGAACTGAAACGGGAGAGAGTCATAATTGTATTTATTGGCATTCATATTAGGGGAAAGGTAAGGGAAAGAGAACAGACGAAACATTGGGCCAGGAGCGCTTATCCGGAGCGACACCTTTACCAATTAGACCACCCCGCTCACTGGTTTCGGCGGATTCAATTTCTAAATCAGCAATAGTTGTAGTCTACCTAGTTAAGCAAATTCGAAACTAACAGCACACATAGAGCAGGTAAAAAATTAAGTCCGTCGAAACCAGCGGCCGGGATGGTCTAATCGGTTAAGGCGTCGCCCCATATATATATATATATATATATATATATATATATATATATATATATATATATATATATATATATATATATATATATATATATATATAATATTCAGCTTACCAGTGCTATTGCGTGCATTTCATTGATACAAGATCAAATACGAATCGAAGATTAAACACCCCGTTTTAAATATTTAGTGCTCCTGTACTACTCTTGCTAGGGTTTGAATGTTATTGTTGTTTTTAATGATTCCAGTTTAAAAAAAAAGAAGAAAAACGTGATGTTTTAGTTATTTGTTTATTTTTCGTAGAGTGTCATCGTCAATATTACTTGCTTTCTTGATTATACTTTATTGTTTCTGCCAAAAAATACAACCAGATTTGCTTGTTTTTAGACTTTTAATAAAATGTATATTTTTATATTTATTTGCCAAAGTGCAGAAGGGCAGAGTGGCTATCGGTCAGTACGGCGCTATCTGTGCTCCTTATTCAGAAAATACTCGCAAAACAAAATACGTGTGAATATATGTATAAGATTTACTACCTAAAATGCCCCAGTGTGTTTCCCAGTGAAAAATCGAAACGCTTCATGTGCTTCTAATAATCGACTGATTAAGAACCATGCCTTTTGTTGTGTCATAAGCACACCGTACAATTTATGATTTCATCGGCGCGCAACAACGTGCATTTCTGCACAACCATATGCTCTAGACAAGAAAAAAAAGAAAGAAAGAAAGCTGTCGCGAAGGTTTAGCTTATAATTAATGAATACTTGTACACTAAGGATTAGCCAATCTAAAACTAACTCCCTCCAATTATTTTTCCGAGTAAAAGGAGTGTCTACAAAAGCGTGTTTCCCTTTCAAAGCAATCTCAGCAGGCATCAGAATAACCCCACAGCCTTTCCTTTTCGTCCACTTTCCCCACAAAAATAAATAAATAAGAGCAAATGTTATGGCAACGAAAGTGATTCATGTACAAGGTCTTAAGGATCGTGCGTGTAAATACAGCAGATGGGAATAACAGCCCTCGGAATCGGGCAGCAGTGTAAGATCGCAGCGGGAGAATAATTTACAGTCGCGGTTCGATAAAGGAGCCAGCTTCGTGTTTCTCGGCGGGAACACGTTTTCTGCCCAGTTCCCGAAGTATGTTTCCCACATACGCAAACTCTTTAACTTTGCTCGTCGAGACCGCCGCTGTCGGCTTGTTTACAATCAAAATATATTGCTACAACGCCACAAAAAGCAGACCAGAGCAACGCGTGGCTCAACCAATCAGGAACGTGGGGTGGCGGCATTTCCGGAGACACGCTCTGCTGACCGGAAGATCCAGTGTGCACAAAAAAAAAAAAAAAACTAAAATTTATATACAAAAAAAACAACATTACTAGGAACACAAACTGCGACGTTTCTTTAATTAAAGGCGTTCAGAACGACGAAGGAGCAAACGGAAGCACACGCAAAGAAAAAAGAGGACCTCGTACGTGATTAGAAATGTGACGCGGTTTAAAATTGTTTTGGGCACCGTGCGGAAATACAAAAACCGAACTACGTTTCTGGGAGAGGGTGGACAGGCTGGGTTTAGATGGAGAACAAGCGGGGAAAAAAGTCGAGATTAGCGAGGCGAATCGGAAATTAGGAGGAACCGGCAAGGCTGTGCGTCGTACTTTCATAAAGCTCAACTTTACGCCTTGTTTTTTTTAATACTATTTTTATTATACGTCGGACCGCAGCACATTTTAAAATAAATATACTGCCCAAGTTTTTTTAAATTTATTTATGCAATATGGTTTAGCATAGGACGTTGTATGATGCATGGTAAGTTACCATCGCGTTTAGATAATAAAGCGTCGATAATTATAATTATATTTTATTATTAGATTCCCAGAGCCTACTGAACGGTTTTGATGCTGGTACATCTGAACATTAAAATGCTCATAAAAAAAAGGTATTTACAAGCTTTAACTACACAGAATATGCGAATATTACGACTAGATAAAGCGTAAAAATATTGCCAGTACACGGAAGCACACACTCTACAATCGCCCACCTCGCCTAAAAATTACGGTGTAGCAATGAAAAAAAAAATATAATAGGCTCACGAATTTGGAGGTTAGGCGATGTTGCTAATGCATTCATTTTAAATTCTTAAACTGTGATGCAGCTCAGGCCATAATCCTGTAGGCTCAAACGTCGAGATGAAAGCAATATAATAAGCGAAACAGCGGTGGGCCAGGAATCGGCCGCTCCCCTCGTTGCCTCGACTGACCGCAACAATTTGAGCGCGACTAACGTTTAGGAGAAAATGAACGTCGTCATTAGCGGCCGCCTGATTCCCCCGGAGTTGAATAATTAATTGGTCGGAATTTCATCCCGGTACTTTGTTCGCGTGCCTGTACTAAGGCCAACCCCATTCCACTGAATGCGCTCTTAATATGCACACGCCTTCGAAATTGATGTTCGGCTCTCTGTTGATCCCCCAGCTTGCAAAGTCAATAAGTGCGTGTGAATATTAAACGCTGGAATCTAGTTTTTGCGTGTACTATACACGTTTTCGCGTGTAGGGCATTCTAGAGTGGGAACCGCCTGATTCGCACCAATACATTTTTTTACGGATTTTTGTTATACACTATACTGTGGCAACACCACCTGGACCAATCAACGCCTGTCAACTGGACTTTTTCAACGTCATCACAGTGAGGCTGAGCGAAGACTCTGATTGGACACGAGTGCCACGTCATCATTCGGCTGGGCGTCGTGTCCAGTAAACGCGTCGAAGGACGCCTGTCGTCGGGCTTGGGCCCAGTCGTTGTGTCGGCGCCATCTGAGTGTGATCACATCACGTGGAGGTAGAGAAGGTTGTTCACAGTATTTGATTATTCTAAATTTGTTTTTACCCCAAGAAAAAAAGAAAGTTTTGAGCATTGTTTATACTCCGTGCGAAGTGGTTTTTACACTATGGCTCTTGAGATCAAAATGAGTATAAGTACGCCCTATTTGAGTGCGCTGTTTACTGCGCATGCTCAGATCCAGTTCACATTTATAGAAAGCTAAGACCAGCAATCTCGATGGTGTGGAATGCACGTTGAAAAAATGCTGTAGAAGCTCGGTGTCAGCGCGCGCTCAGCATTCCCGCACACAAATACGGCCGCCAGTGAATACTCCAGCAACTTACTGGTGGCGCTACCTGCTGCCCTGCCGGTGATTTGGAGAGCGAAGTCAGGTCTGTGCGGTGCGGGGGACATTTCGCCGCTTACCGTCATTGCTACAGTGTTGTCATGGCGTTATAGTACAGTTTTGGGACCGGAGCGGCTCGCGTGAAGCGTTTGGTGTAAATCGCGATAGGTGTCTACACTGGCGCATCGGCAGCAGTGTCAGTATGGTGGTGGTCGTGCGCGTGCACCGCGTGCACGCGCACGTGCGCACTACAACGACTTTCTGCTGCCATGTCGAATGCAGCAACGCGATCGTTGTCTACACGCGCAGCCTCACAAGATCCCGTTGCCGAGTCGTGCCGGTCTAAACACTACCCAGTATTCTAGTACACTGTAGTTATGGTGTCCGGAGTGCGTCTGCGACTGGTGTGTTTAGTGTCCTATCCCGTCCATACATCAAAAAGGTGTCCCGAAGTGGCAACAAATGACGTCACAGAAGCCGGAGTGTTCTGCTGTCAGGTGTCGCGATCCTGGCGGTCGCTCGTAGAAATGCTGGCGAAAAGCACGAGCGAATGCGAGTGTCGCTGTCGTCGCGGAGTCCCAACTCCTGGCTGCCGAAGCTTTCGTGAACTGCCGTTCTGGAGAGCGGCCTGCGGCAGAACAGGCGTCTGCCACATCCGCCGCCACTGATGAGACACCGCCAGGATCGCGACCGGCGAGAGCACGACACTTCAATGACGTCATCAGGAGGAAATCGAGGGACCATTTTGGGGGGTGCGTTAAACGCACAACAGGCGGAGACCCGTTCCAGGCACCATAATGGCGTCATGAAGTCACACTTTGCTGTAGCCAACTGTATCCCGAGCGTCCTATTATGATTTCGCAGCCTATGAGATTGCGACAATGGCCGATATAGTAATGCGCAACAACGAATCACAAAGCGAGAAGCGTGTAGAAAACAAGCCACGCCGCGCGTTCCTGAAGTTGTCAGTCACCATAAATTCATCGTAAATTAAAAAAAAAAACGAACAGAAAGTGGATAACGTATACGCCACAGTGGTTTGTAATAAAATTGCGATATCTTATTTTTGAAGCAAGTTGAGTTCAGGCTTTTGCCTTTGTTGCTTCCGGCCTACGCAGTGCATATTTTCACAGTTTTACCGTAACGATTTTTAAAACTTCCATTCAACATTGAAAGAAGACACATCTTTCACCTAGTAGACTAGGTGAAAGATGTGTCCAGGCCACCCAGGCGAAAAATGGTGAGTCGCTGGGCTGTGAACGCTTGTGCGGCGTCTGATATTTTGTCAGAGAGAGCTACTGCGCACTTTAGAACGCCATCTACAGTCCAGCAGGAAAAGATGGCAGCCCGCATGAGGTGATTATTAAAATGTGTATTTAATAGCTGTCAAAACGTAATATGTGTATATTTTTACGTTCCTCAGATGGATGACCTAAGCTGCGAAGGGGCTCACGCGATTTAATTCAGTTCTTTTTTTATTTCCAACAAAGTGTTGAAGGCCTTCAAACAAAAATTCGCTACAGACAGTTTGAAAGGAGCGAGGGTTTTGTATCCTCACAGTGTTTACGCACCAATTGGCTACGGGCGTGAAATCACATCGGATGAGTTTAATTTTATTTAACGGGGACAGTAGTTGAGTCTTAGAAATAATAAACTAAAAGACGGACCGAAAAATGTATTTTTTTGCTGCTTGTTGCACATTGTCAGATGTGAGCTTAGCCTTTAAATATGCCGGCGTAAAATATGCTTTTGAAGTTTCCAGAAATGTGATAAATTATCTTCAATACAGAGCAGAAAGCGGATATTTTGCACAAATATTCAACTGCACTCGAAAACTGCTCATATGTAAGGACAAGTCAAATGAACGCCCAAGACGTCTTCAAAACATATTCTGCGCTAGCTTCTATGAAATCAGAAGGAACTTCTGGGTGTTTATCACTTCACATCGTCGCTAGATTAATGTCAAAATCATTTTGGCCAGATTATCGTTGATATACGCCGTGTACCCTTAAGGTGATACTAGAAGCTCCGCCTTCAGCGCGAGCTTTCTGCCCTTGCTAACGCAAGTGTGAACGCGCAGGCACGCGCTACCAAAGCACTGCGGAAGCCAGCGAGCTCGCTCTGAAGGCGGAGCTTCTAGTCTCAGCTTAAGGGTAAACGGATTATAGAAGAAGGAAATAAAACGGGATGGATTCTTGTTGCAATTTGGTGTCTACTCATACTGGCCAAACCTCCCAGACAATTCGTGACCCTTTTGAAAGCCCGCGCCACCACCTGTCTGCCACTGCTTGGTCATCTACTCTAGAACATAGATTGACCACGAGAGCTGCGTGAAAGTTCGGCGAGGACTCGGATCCAATCACGCGGTTCGTGTCCAAGCAATGGCGACCGCCAATGTTGCTCGATGAACTTTTGAAGAGGGTCTATTGAATTCTTCTTGCGTAAATTGAATATTGTCGTACTTTTTAAAAAGTTTGCATATCTTGTTTTTATACTTCACTTTTGTTTTTTCTGCCACCGACCGCTTATCAAAATGTTTGGTGAAGTATTTTCCATTCTACGATCTCTAAGTTTCTCCTGGGTGCCACCAGAGCCGCAATATAAAACAAACCGCGTTCTATAGAGTGCCTGACAGCGTCACACATAACAAGTACCATCCTTAATTTTCCGAGTAGGCTCACCCTACCCAAATTATAGTTCCAACGCCCCCAGAAAACTTACTGCGTCTGCTTTGCCGCCAAGCGCTTGGGAGAACCAATCTCTGAAATCTACTGAGAGATCTCGGTGAGTAACGGGGCTGATAACATGCCCGCGTGCAGGACCGAGAAGGAACGCTTCTCCGTACTTCTAGGAGATTCGTGTTTGCTCTTACCCCGAGTGTAACAGATAAGGAAGACAACGTGGCCTTACAGAGTCAGTCGCGCCCTAGCTCGACACTGAGACATTCTTGGCCGAATGTCGGAGATACCGACCGTAGTAGATAAGGAGCCCAGCGCGACCTGGCGGACTCACTCCGACACTCCCGCGCAAGTGAGCTGTCGCGCCGACACCTCGCCGCTTGCTGCTGCTTTATCGACGCTCGTTCTTTCTTTTGTTGCTGGCGAAAGTTGTCCGATTAAACCTTTATTTTCAGTTTTACGTTTGACTATCCTTTTTCATTTTTACCACTATGTTTAAACCTGAAAAAAAGCTGTGTGTAGTGTGGCATTTAGCATAAGGTTTCACCATGCTAAGTGCCAAAGCGCAGATCGCTTTTTGGCGTCTAGACATATTATTAGGTACAACGTACGCTCTCGATTTATTAGAGCGTGGACTAGTTGGGATATTCATATTAAAAATAGCGCGAAAGAGACGGGACAAAAAGACGAAAAAGCACACAGGACAAACGCTAACTGGCAACTAAACTTTATTGAAAGCTTCCTACTTTGCTGTCGCCATGCACGCGCTTAGTCTTGCATCAACAGAAACAGGACGTACCGCCAAATCCGCCCATTCATACCGCCCACCGCCAGTTCCAAAAAGTCAGCAAAACAGCTACATCACCCCGCCGCACAATCCGAACGAGGAAAGGAATAAAAAAAACGCCGCGTTAATATTATCAAGTTAGATAGTGTTAATGAAACTGTACTCTTTCGGCTGCATATATACCAATGCGACGCTTATGCAAACGTATTTGTCACAAGCATGTATTTTTGCCGCCTCCAGCAACTCTCGTTCCCTCCTTCCTTTGTTACGTCCCTCCACCTTCGCACCGTCCAGTCTGGGGGAACAACCACAAGTTTTACAATGCCCCGGTAAGTGGGAACCGCAATTGTTGCCAAGAGAAGCCGCATGCTCTCGAAGTCGGTCATTTAAGCAACGTCCCGTTTGCCCTATGTAAACACGACCACACGTTAAAGGAATCCTGTAAATCATCTCAGTGGCACAAGGCACAAACTTTGTCACGTGTTTCTTGCTACAAACGGGTTTCTTCACTTTCAGCCCGCTCACCATAGCGCACAATTTTGACAATCTGCACGGGGCAGTGAAGACAACGTCCACGTCGAACTTTGATGCTATCCTTTTCAGATTGTGTTACACCTTATGAATGTAAGGCAGCACTACAAAATTCTTTGGTTTCCTCTTAGGTACAACGGAAGAGCGTTTCAACTTCTTTCGAAGGGATTCCGCAACTGCCTGTATTAAAACCGAGGGAAACCCGGAGTGTTCCAAGCGAAGTGTCTGGAGGTCCAAACTCTCACTAACTCCATGCGGACAGGACTTCACCAGAGCCGACCAGAGGCAGAGCGAGGCGATGCCCCTCTTTATCAATTTAGAGTGGGCTGAGTCAAAGGCTAAAAGGGCCTTTTTTGTGCGTGGCCTGTACATCCAGCACACATGGTCATGGGAGTTAAAAGACAACCGGACATCTAAAAACTGTAAAAAACCTTCCAACAGAAGTTCAAAGGTGAAATGTAAATGCTTAGAAGATTTGCTAAAAACTTCCAGAGTAGTCTCGACTAAAGAGACCAGGCTTTGCTCTGCAGGAACACTAACAGAAATAATAAAATCGTCGACGTACCTACAAAACCTTCACAACGGGGATGTCAACCAACTCAACAGTTGGGAATATGTTGTTTTCTTTTTACGATAATAATCCCCGGAGAAGGGAAATAAAGCACAAACAGAAATCTCCAATCTTAGAGATATGTGTTTGTCCTTTGTCCCCCTTGTTCCCCTTCTCCAGGGATAAATATCGTCATTCTTGTCCAGCTCGCTTGCACCTTCGCATTATTGTATTATCATAGTGTTCTTTTTTAAGCGAACTGTTACAGTAAATGGTTAGACTTACACACGACGCGAATATACAATAGCCGCCCTATTTAATTACGAACCTCGCGCTTTCTCGAGTCTATTACCCGAAGTCACGCACGCGTTCGCCTCCACGGTTCGGGCACTGCGAGCACTTTGTCTGGTGCTCATTATGACTAATCGGCGGCGAGTTCCGAACGTGCGGTGCAGCGGTGGCGTGACTCCAGGCGCGCGCGTTGTCGCGTGATACGCGCGGGTCACGCGTTCGCCCGAGTGCGCTCTTTTGTCCTCGAGGACGGCGCCTTGCGGGGCCCGCACACGGCTGCTTTGAATAGCCGCGACTTGGACGAGCTGCGCGAGGGATCTATTGGAGATGGAGTTGGGAGTGTTCATCGTTAGGACGCGCTTAGGCGATTAGTGGAGCGGCGCTTCGAGTACCTCGGTAATCGCGCTAGAGTGCCGAAGAAATAAGAAGATGAGTGGGAAGAGTGTGCTAAAGAAGGGAACTTCAAAACAAAATAATGCAAAAGTGCAAAATAAAAAAGAAAAATGAGACAATGGGTGATTAGGTTTAAATGGTGCAATCATCAGTGTCCTGAGTCTAGTTGTAATTTCATTATTTCGTTTCAAAGAGACGCGCTAATTTGTGACACAATTCAGCGGAAATGCTTGTGCTGCGAAAGTGCCGGGAGCGTCAGCCGCCATCGTGGCTGTGGGGCAAGGCTGCTGGCCTCTCCCCAATCGGTGGGTTCGGATCTCGGCCGGGGTGACCGAAATCTGACAAAAAATATTATTGTGGAAAAGTCATTACGTAACCGAGGTTTTGGTTTTGCGGGTCAAATCATTATAAGGCGGTCAGAAGTAATCCTCAGTTTCTTTAGCTGGGGCGTGAGAGATGCCCTCTGTTGTTACACGGGACCTAAAACCTCGAATTTGATTTAATTTTTATATCACTCAGTGAGTATCAATAATATATGTGCTTTACATCACCCGAGTAACTTACACGCTTAAGAAACGCGTCGCGTGGCAAAACCCTGCACCTCCATTGCAAAAACAAGACAAAACAAATGACGGCAGTGGCTTTCATAACGCCGAAGAACAACTCGCGAAGCAAGGAACCTGAACATAATAGGTCACGGCCCGCGTTTCTAAAGCTGTTTTTTACAATAGTTTGCATCAGGAAAATCATCTGCCGCCCTATCTTCTCGTTTATTTACTTTCGAGGCTCACAAATCAAAGTCAAATTGGACGTTTGATGTTTATACAGCGTAAGATCGGTTTTCCAGGATGGGGCGACTTGTCTCTCAGCTGTAGATGAACAATTCAGCCAGTGCGGTACAGTCGCTACCCTGGGGTCTTTACCGTGCACCACGCAGTAGTGACACACGACCGCACGCCGGTACGAGGCTCATCCAGAAACGGGCAGGGGTCGATCCCAGGATCCCTGGGTTCTGCAGTGCGAGCTTTCGCTCCACGGGCGTCGAGATGGGTATGCGCTTTAGCCCGCTCGGCAACTGATTCCCCTTTCGAGGCTCACGTTGTGGGCTCGGTCACTCGCAGTTTTGTCTCGTTTCGCGAATTAACGCGGATTATTTATTTTTATTGAGGATTTGTAAGGAATTTGAAAGCTAGCTGAGCATCTTGCGTGTTACTTGTTCTCGGTCGGCAGGGCAGACAACCTCGAGGAGACGAGGGGCCGTGAAGCACAGGGGCTATCAATGAAGATGTTCTCGTTGTGTCTGGGCGTAGTGAGGAAATGTCTTGTTTGTGTAAAACTAGATTATCTTTAAAAATGTTGTATTCGCCTAAGTTGAGGTTGTTAAATTAAAGTTCTAAACTAGAACGTACCTATCTAGAAAAAGACGCAATGTCTACAAAAAATCCCTCGCGTTTAGGACGACAAATACCCACAACAACAAAACAAGTGCTCTCCCACGAAGCACGTGGAAAAGCAATTTTTGCGATGCCTTTTTGTAACATATAAACTCCCTTTTTTTTGCGATACCCACTTATCTATTTTTGTGCTGTTAGCTACACCGTTTGATATGAATTTGCTATACACTCCAAGAAATGCCTGCGCGTCTACTTACCCGGAATGCACTCGAAGAGTTAATCTTTGTGGTTTACAAATCAGCTCAGCGAATGATGAGGCGGAACATCTATTTAGACCTCAAAATGAAGTCTTCGCTTTGGCATTACGCAATGCAAGCATGAGGCTTTGCATTGCGTAATGCCACAGCGCATACTTCATTTTTAGATCTAAACGGACGTTCCGCCTCATCATTCTCTGAGCTGTTTTCTTTGAGTGCAGAAAGCGAGTGTTTTTCGGGTAAGTAGACGCGCAGGCATTTTTAGAGTGTAATTTGCATAATTTATTTTAGAGACCTGGGAAGAAACAAATCACCTTTAATAGTTTTGTGCATCAAAACTCTCGACTTTACCAAAGTGTTTTCTTTTTAACAGCATTGACCACTTTTGAGCTTTTTTTAACAACAACCAGTACCAGTTATGAAGTAGAACAATAACACCGAGGATTCGCTCGAAGACACAATCAGCAAGCTATAAAAGTTTACTACAAAATACGTTCCCAATGAGAGGCTTCTAGCAAGCTCAACGAATGTAACACAATTGCGAAAAAAGTACCACAAATTGTCTCCTTCTTCGAATTCCGCGTCTTACCACTTAACTTATTTCTATTTTTGTATCTACTGTATTTTAGCCTGCTTGGCTTCTAGGAAATTGCGCACGACCTATCAGCAAGATACGCTCAATGCGGGAGTGACATGTAGAAGGCGTAAGCAGGGGGAGCTTACGCAAGCTTGATTGACAAGCACTTAGATGAATTAAGCCCTGTCTAGGGGAACCGTGCTTCGAAAACCTTGGCAGAAAGACTTCTTCGTTCTTTTTAGGTTTAGATGGATTTCTTTGGCATGTTTTTTTTTGTTCGGTGTCACTGCAATGGTTCCGCAGCTTTGCGCACAAGTCACCGAGGCAATCGAATCATCGTATATGGGAACCAGTTTGAGCAGGAGGATAGTTGGGGACGTTGATTCGGCATTTCTAGGTATATGGTTAACCCGGATAAACGAATTAAAAGATTGATATTAATCTTTGTATCTATATATAAAAAAGCTTGATCTTTTGTTTTTGAGTATTTTCGGAGGTTCCGAAGATTGCCCTCAATAAAGACGAGTCAAAACGATGTGTTATTGTTTGTCTGTGTGCATGCACCGTCGCGGACGGACAAATGTTTGCCGGATTAATGTGATCGAAGGTTGTCGCAGGTTGCCTTCAAATAAAACAAAAGAGCGTGGCCGGGAGATAGTTTTAAATGCGAGGGGTGTTCATAAAGTTCTTATTATTGCGGGCGGGGGGGGGGGGGGGGGGGGGGGGGGGGAGGGGGGGAGGGGGGGGTGACAAGAAAATTTTCGAAATTTGTGTTGCGAGGCTATCCCTGCAGTATCAGCGCGTACTAAAGGTTCATCGCGCGAAGTACGATGATTTGAATATGCGTTTTGATAACAGAGCTTGCACCGCCCACTATGTTTCGCGATCGCTTACGTTCATGCAAAAATAGCATTGAAAGGAATCTGCAACGAATATGTGGTCAGCTTTGCTAAGCCAACCTTGAAAACTATTTTGATCGGCCGATCACCATGAATGAGTGTTAATTGTACCATGACACTCTCGAGACAAAAATAAACAAAGCCAAAACAAACAATGGAAGAAAACAAGAAAAAAAAAATCACTACGAGGTACCAGCATAGATGATTGCTTCCTCCTGACGAGGTTACGGGGAGAGGGTGGGGGGGGGGGGGGGGGGGAGAGTGCATGAAACATGCTAACCAAGGAAGAGAACAAAAAAGAAAGTGTTTAAAAAGGCAAAAAAAATGAGTTAAAGGTAAATTTAAGAGTACTTTTATCCAGTGAATCTGAATAGCACACTCGTTTTCCTCCAAAATGTAATTAAACGCGAGAAAACACAAAAAAACCTCCAACCAGTCGTTACGGCATAAAATAATATTTCCGCCGCCAAGCGCGTGTCAATCGCGAAGGCAGCGCGTACAATTGCAAGCTTGCCAGGTATTGGCCTTCTTGAGACGCCCCGCTTTACGTACCCCCAACGAAGGGTGAACTTTCAATTTTCTCTTTTTCTCTTACGACCAAAACACAGATCTGTCGTATCTGGGTTTATTATCTAGTCTCGTAGGTTCGACGTCGTTCACGCATTATAGAGAAGTTACAATGAAGCCCGTTACAAGCTCAAAAGATTGCAGTCAAACATGCTCGCAACCACCTCCATTGGCCGTTGGAGCCACAACCTCTCATGACGACAGACACCATCGTAAGGTTACTATCATGCCTCGGTTTTTCGTGGGAGCGGTCGCCTCCGGTCTCGCAGGTGACAAAAAGTCATCGGACCACACGAGCCACACCCTCCTTTGATGATGTTCTTGTTCGCGGCTGGCTGTACAGCCGTTGTATGCTCGAAGACAACGCGACCTTTATGTCCCCGGTAACATAGCTACTCGTTGATTGGCATCGTGCCGTCGTCGGTGGTCGTCGAAGCCAACTATATTCCTGCAATAAGGCTGGAGTAAAGCCCCCACACCACATTCCCATTCATGTACCCTACCTCCTTTCTGGCTTGCGCAACGACCAGCTGTGACTAACGTCGTCAACAGCGTTCTTGCTGTTACAAATCAATCAGCGACGAAAAACACCATCACTTCCATTTCAGCCAAAAGTAGGAGCCGAGTTTCTCATCTTTCCAAGGATAACACAATCGATTTTTATTGTCACCTCACTGTGCACTTGAGCAGCCGTTGCCGTCACCGAAAGAAGTAGTCCAGTAGCGAAAAATACGTTAATGTGCCAGCCGCGTGGTCGTGCTCGTGGGTCCAGCCAACGTCGCTCAAGTCTCACCGCTTAGTAGCCTAGTAGAACCAGGACGCCGCCGTCTTTTTTGTTCGTGTTTCAAAACTTTCCAAGGGTAAGGTTGTCGTGATTTCGCGTCCCAAATAATCGAGATTAGGCTAGATCATGCGTCATTTTGTCGTCACGGGCCTAAGGCGAATAGTAACTGTTTAGCGACCAACCGAGGTGTTCTAGTTTCTAGAATGTTTCTATGGCAACAATTCAATGTTTCAATGGCAACAAGCCTACATCCGTACTCGTGGTGTAGCCAATGGGAGCACGCGATATCTAGTGGGGGAAATGGTTTGTTTGTATGTTTGCTAATTTTTATAACCACGGTAACTTCAAACGTTTATTAGGCCCATGCTCTCGCCCATGGCTCTCAAATGGCGGTCCGCGGGGGGTTTGAGAATGAAGGTTTAGGCTTAGCTTGTCGTGTCAGGCGAGCTGAGCAACAAGACATTGTAGTTGCATGTCATAAAACGTTTTCTGCATGAACAAACATTTTTTTGTGATATGTTCTTTCTGCATGTAAATAAATCAAGCCTAGTGACTTTATTTTTACAATAGCATTTAATGCCTACTGTAAAAATAGGTTTGTCGTATATTAGTGAGAAAACAATTTGGTCTCGATGGAGCTAACTGAGACCTTCAACCTGCATCAATCGCTTCTACGAGCACGGAGAAAGGTCGGCTGTTTGTGGTCTACCTTTACTCGAGTGACATTTTTGTTTACATCCCCTCATCGTGGTCGGGATCCCCGAAACGACGAGACGACACAATAAGCTATCTGATTGCTGATATACACCCTATTTCATTATTCGTAATGATCAGGCATGTACCGCACTACCACATCAATGAAGTCCAGAATGTAAAACACACGTCGCCCTAGCACCTGACCACCCCTGTCGTGTACGTTGAAGTTTTCTTTCAATGCATAGAGGTGCACCTAATTCCCTTAATGCTTTCTGCTTTCACACTCCCATCTGCACTTTTACTGGGATAGCAACAGGGATACATTGACTCAGGAGATCCGCCCCACGGTGTCGCGTCTATAATGAAAGTGATTATGCAACGGGTATAGAGAAGTTGGGCGAAATATTCTTGCGGTTATTGCCTTGGTAGGCTGTTCAAGTCTCGGTGGTGACAGCTCAAGCAGCAGCCTCAACTGGCAAAAGCTAGCCGTCGTGACGATGTGCGCCATTCAGGGAGTGCACAGAGCAGTGGCTCACTTTGGTGAAGGCAGCCGTCTCCAAAGATTGAGTCCACTCGATGCGGACAGCTACCACCCCCAAGACATCGATGTTTGAAGCGCAGGTTGTACTGACGTAGCGCGGTTGTTCTTGTTTCAGAGAGTTATATGGTGTCGATGAGGTAGTTTCTGTCGTCGGTGTCGTCGCTTAATGATGTTGTGCCACGCGTTTACTCAGTCTTTCTTCTAGGTTCCCAAAATACCATCAAAAGTGCCACTATACGCAGAGGAAAATGCACCCGACGCTAACAACATTGGCTCTTTCAACCATGATTTCAGCCTTATTTGACTCGAAGCACCGAAATAAATAAGTAGAAACAGAACACTTCTCGCCAAGTTATATTTTACGCAAATTAAGAAAAACGGCAAATTATTTCTAAAATTAATGAAGTAATTTTCTAATCGAATTTTGTTAGCCAAGGATTTTGTCTTCTTTATTATTCGCTCCCTCTGACGCCCAGAAAAGCGGCAGAGGAAAAAAAAAAAGTAGGGATTTTAGCGCTGCGCGGCGGGACATCCGCGCCCTATGTAGAAAGTCACATCATTCTGGCATGGGTTTTCTTTGTCTCGCGTGAGGCCGGGATTGCCAACTTAATAGCTGGGAGAGAAGAAGCGTTCGGGATCTAGGCTCCGCCCCTTCTTCTTCGATACGTCACAACTCGATTAATACCCTATTGCGACCAGAATAGCACCCCCGCCTTTTTCACTGTGTCACTGACTACCTGACTACATGTTAAGCAGTTCAAACGCTGTTCGCTTGCAAAAGGAAGAAAAGTACCCCCCCGCCCCCCAACGGCGCTTAATTATTTGTTTATTCTTTCTTAGCTCCAAGTCCAGCGTTGCCTCTGCATCCTGCATTTTTCAACAAAGCAATAATGCCGGTACAAAATAAAGGGAAAACCAAAGAGCCTGCTTGTAAATAGACCCAAAGTTGAAACAATCTTTCAACCCCGGTAAGATAATTTATCACTTCCTCTTGGAAGCACACTAGAGGACGGTTTGGGAAGAAATGGCGGAAGAGAAAAGGAAGAGGAGCAGGAGGCGGCGCTGAAATGCGACGCTCTCATGAATCAAGGCAAGAAATTGCTCACTCTGCGTTTTCGCGCTTCGGGAAGTCCGGCCCAGGCGTGTGGAGCGAAAAATCCGGGCGTGTTTCGATTTACATTCATTAGCAATGCTAATTACGCAAATTCAAGAATGGTCTCCATGTTTACTTTTCTTTTTACTTACGCTGCTTTTACGCAATAAGTCGTCATTATTTGTTCCTTATCAAGTTGCGAGAGGTTTGAATAGAGATGGCTGAGCAGACCATTCAATAATTTTCATACCCCCAGGCTTCTCTAGTCTGAAGTCAATTTTTTTCTTTCTTTTTAGTTGGAGATGTGCACCTATTTTTTTTACAGAATTTGTCGGAAATTTATTTATATATATATATATATATATATATATATAATATATTACTCTTAATTTGCCTGCTTATAAGAACAAAAGTTCACACCTAGACAAAACGATGTCCGGGTTATTCTTCTGAGAGAATACGCTTGTAGGCTCCCTACCTGCTACATGCCGTAAGTAACTTCATAATCTTTTCAGCTGAGAAAGCTCGAAATCCTTGAAAGACTCTGTCGCTTTTCTTCCTCCCTTTTCGACTTCAAAAGAAGGCTTTTTCCAATTTTATTTTTAAAAGCAAGCAAATAATTTTTCTTTATTGTTTTTGCTTGAAGCCAAAAAGGACCTCGTTATATTTCTCTCGATTCCAGGGGGTCCCAAGTCGTAGCTTCGTCGCTTTTATTACTTTTTTCTTAGAAGAAGAAGGCAGTAAAATAAAGAAGAGATAACGCAATTCACCGTAGGTATCTCATCTTATATCTATTTTCGTTACTAATTTTTTTTAAAGCTTTTATGCCCCTTATTTTCAATTCGTCTTTTTCAATGTAACTTGAGCAGCCTCTACGTTCGATCCCGTCATGGAAAAGGTTATCTGTTACCAGAATAATCGAGCGGGCCTTTGACATGGTAAAAGAGCGCGCAGAAATTCCACGTCAAATCACCAACTAAATTTAAATTACAACTTCACTACGTGGCCTTTGTCTCCTTTTGTCTCTTACTCACTTTTTATTTACCTAATTTTATAAATATACTACACGAATGAAAATCAAAACGATTATCATACGAGGCGCTGTCGGCGAGCCACTTTATTTGTGTTTCTTTTTGCCAATGTTTTCTTGATAATGAATTAATAGCTTCCTGCGACGTGCGGGCTCCTCAACGTGCTATGGTCGTCTACATTCACTGAAAGGACAAGAAGTGCTGAGGGAGTCTTCGGGAGATCGGTGGCCGAGGAGGCTAGCGCACAGCAGTCCGGAGCACGTGGAGTGAAAGCTCGCGCTGCAAGACCTAGGGGTCCTGTGTTCAATCCCCACCCTTGCCCGTTTTGATTTGTATGAGCATCGTACTGGCGTGTGGTCGTGTATCACTACAGCGTGGTGCACGTTAAAGACCCCAGGCTAGCGGTTGTACCGCACTGGCTAAGTTGTTCATCTACAGCTGAGAGACAATTCGACCGTTCAGGCAGACTAAGTTCAGGCTGTATAAACATACACACACACACGCACCAAGGGAGTCTTATGAACGGTTAAATTCCTGCGAGCGCTCCGCGCTTCCCGCCGTGCTTTGGCTGCTCACGCGCGCTCCAGGTGCACGAGGCACCAGAGGCAAGATCGCGCCGAAGGTGGGAAAACTGAAGCTCCTTCTCAACCGTACTCAGCTTGTCAGTAAATAGTATATATAAAAAGAAAAAAAAAGGACGATTGTTTGTTTTGTCTAGTGAACGAGTTCGGTACCGCGGTTAGCCCACAGAGCAAAGTATCATCTCTACGCCGACAGCAGCGCTACAACTGCACTTCTCGGTCGGGAGATACTCTGTTCCATCCACAGCACACTCTCCTTCCCCCTGTAGGAACGCAGGATAGCACTGCTGCGAACTTACAGTTGATACTCGGCTCCGTAGGTTGAATCGTGGCACCGTTGTCGCCCGCGCGATCTTAACACTTCCCCCGTCTGACGCAAAAAAAAAAAAAAAATATTGTACGTGTTTCTGCTAAAAAGAGGACTTTGCAGCGTCTGGTGTTGTTCCGAAACGGAAAATAAAAAAAGATAAGCCGGTTGCGATAATTCAAACCGAGGAAATATGTCTAAAAGCCTTAAATTAACCTACAAACAGAAACGACATTGCTCTTTTTGTCGCTTTTATTATATTAAAGTGTTTTCAGTTGAATAGGCCATGATTTATTTTAACAATAAACGCAGACGAATGACAGAGAGTGATCATGTATTCTTGCCTGGGGATAGATACTTCGTAGTTGTAATATTAATAGTATTATACTAAAATATAATATCAAATACTTTAATTTCCTTCGCTGAAACGTAAGTGTTCACTTTAGCTTGAAAAAAATAAAATCACAAAAAGTTATAAGAAGGTTGGAACTACATCAAAAGCCAACTTCTAAAACTAAGCATAAAAGAGTTGTTAAAATTTGGGGGTTTACGAGCCAAACCAACGGCGGGCATCTGGCACGCCCCAGCGGAGGACTGAGGATTAATTTCGACCACCTGGGGATCTTTTGACGTGCAACCGAAAGCTCGGTTACACGGCGTCTTCTCCGCAATAAGCCTCCGTCAGATTGCGGGCACCTCGGCCGGGATTCGAACCCGCCACATGGGAATCCGTAGGCCGACGCTCTCGCCTCGGAGCCACCAAGGAGGTATAAAAAAATTGTTACACGGGCAAGAACTCCCACGTGCAACTAATTCCCGAAAGCCGAAAAGTTGATGAATATAGCTAAACATTGTTTAATAACCTAATAAAATTATAAACCTATTTTATGAAACGCTCGCGTTAACAAGTAACATAGCAACAAAATAAAACATAATTATTAAATAATATCAGAAGAAGCGCATAATCACAAAAGCCAAACGAAGGTCATTTCCCAATGACATGTGAGTATCTCGAATAGTAAACAAATCAAGACCTTATTCGTCCTTCTTCTTTCATAATAATCGTACCCACATTCTGGACTGAGGCCACGTGCTTAACTTGATTGCTATCACTCCAGTAAACAACAACAACAACAAAAAAAATACAAGATAAACGATCTGATCTGTTTTCGAGCAGATCTATCCCGACAGAAAATTGCGAGCTTGCGATTGAAGCTACCCGCATCACGAGAGCACCACCGTCTCCCATTCTTACAAAAAAAGAGAAAAAAAAGAAAAGAAAAAACATATAGAACCAAGTAGCGAGTTAGCCCTCCCTGCTGTCCACGACACAATAGAAGAAGCGAGCTCTAGTGCAAAGAGGGAGCTGCGAGTGAAGATGGAGTCTTAGGAAACCTACCATGTAAAAGGAACCAGCGGAACACCTTCAACTGAGATCAGTTTCTGAAGCGAAACGATTGTTTAATTATGTGTCGTCTCACGCTCCGCCTGCTGCCGGCCTATGCATGTGTAAAACAGCCTTTTACATGTCTCGAACTGTCATACAGTATTTAGACATCTAGCCTCGCTTTCACTGCTAAATATGATAACACACCGTTGCCCGAAACTGACCCTATTCGCTGAAGAAGTCTTATAACTTATTAGCTCTGAGAAGCATTCAATAACATGCATCATTTCATTGCGGCTGTTCCGCCGTAGCTTCTTTATTATTATGAAATTCTTAATTTTTCTTATCAGTAGCTTCTTGACTGCGCTTTCTTTAATTTCAACATTCCATTAAAAATATCTTTAGTTACAACTAAATGGGACATAGTCCGGTAACATTGTCATACATCTTGCGTATTGCGTAAAAGATGTAAAATATTTATAAAGAAAAGAGAATATTTTGAAGACACGGAACTCACCAATAATTATGGTAGAGTGTACGATGGTATGTGCACGCTCGTCAGTGCACATAGCTACATCGGAAGGTCATTTTGTAATATCATGTCTTTAAAAAGGGTTGATTTGTCAGTAGTGACAATTTTTATTCATCCTCAAGCCTTGTTGTTCATGTTATATGACCGAGAACAAACGATTAAGTACAGTATATGGCCGAAACACTGAACAAAATAAATCTTGAGTAATATTTTACTAAAACTAATCCATACACGTAGTTCACGCTCGAAGGGATGTAGTTTGTTAACAGTAGATATCTTAATCGTCTGAATTTCTAATTGCGTGTTTGTTTTATTTTTTTCCGCATCAAATGGGCAATATTTGAGAATAACCTTGGTCCACTGTTGGTTTTAGCTTCTTGGAACAACATGGAGACCACTCAGCTATAAAACTAAGAGTCCAGTGTACAATGAAAAGTTATAGGCGCAAACTTGCCACCTTGCCGAGTGAAAAAGGCACGTATGAAACTCACCAACGTTCAGACTGACAGCTGCCAAAAAATGCATGTGAAGTAATGTAGACCTATGTGCAGTAGGTGTTCACAATCGCTGCTTTTCGTTCTTACGCTTGCTGTAAACGCCTTGAGTTTAAAGTTAGGTCAACCATTTTTTTTCTTGAAATAATTCTAAGACGGAGGTTATCAAATTCAAAAAATGTCATCTTTTTTATGTTTGTTTCAAACGTTTTTTTTTTTATTTCTTGTGGTTTTAGCGATTTGGTATCTTGGAATTGGAGTCTTTACTAACCTTGGGAATAATTTACGCCATTTCACTTTCGTCCCTAATGTATTTTTAGTACTTTGTATGCTATTACTTAATCATTTAATGTATTGTATATATATATATATATATAAACCGGGATAAAAAATTGTGATTGACTGAAGAAGGGCCTGACAGGCCCGGAAACACTTCGCATCGCGTCATTCTGTCGCTCGTGACGCAGCTTTTAAGGGCAATCCTTTTTGATATATATATATATATGTATATATATTCACTGACACTGAAGTACTTGCGTCTGTGTCGGCTGTTTCGAATTGCATATAGCATATTATATCGACTAACGCTGTCTGAACGTCTTAAAAAAGTATTTTCTTTTATATCGCAACTTTTTCCTTCGAAAATATTATTGCATATATAGAAGAGTACGTGGATTTATGAATTTGAGCTATGCTTGTCGGAATAATAACCCGGGAAATATATTATTTTACACAAATCCGTTAATTAGTTAATTCCACACTTTTCTAAATCGGGTGCTTCAAAGTACATAACCAATTAGGTAAATCACGATCATATCGCTATATTCACATTTCAGTAACGCAGTACTCGTTTGAAACCAACGTTTAATATTCTTGAACTCTCCTGCGACGTTATTTATTTCGAGAAAATATTTTAATCTGATGTTTTGAAGTCGTGTTGGTGTCTGCGGTGTGAACAATTTTTCGATAGACGAAGGTCAAGCTGTATGTGAACACTTGAAATAAGTATAGAATAGACCCTTCCGGAAAATTTCAGGAGACCTTGCAACGAGGGGAATTGTGGGGCTGTTTGGACGTACGCACGGTGCTGGCTCGAACGCTTCGTATATCTTGGTAGCGGCGCGATTCATTCTTTCCTATTGTTATGAGCTGAGAACACCCCAAAATAATTAAGCGAACAAAAGAGATGGTTATCGAATATTCTTTGTTGCGGTTCTTTCGCCTTCCATGCGTTTTGAAATCATCACCTTTTCAAGCCAACGTAAACCTCGTCTTCGCTTCTTGGATAATTTCACAGGCCGTCCATGCGAACGTCACACTGAGTAATGCAGACGCCGGGGCTACAACACATTTCCGGAAATGACTATTGCAAAAATAAACAACCGGAAGCATTTATCTCTAAAGTAGCATACCGCAAGGAATAAAGTATTTAGGAAGCGATCGCCTAAATTTGTTTAAAACATATCAAAGTAACCTAATAAAATATTTCTTGACCGGGAGGAACTATAATTGTAAAATAAATTAGTTTTGGTAACGTGCACAAGACTGGAAACACCAAGATGTAAAAACAGCAACGCCGCCATGACACTAAATTATACGTTGGAAGATGTTCTGGATGTAGAAGTCTCGTACAATACAGAAGAGCTAAATATAACGGTGCGAGTAGTGAATATTAAATTGTAAGCAATGAAACAAAATACTGTTGTGTAGAGTGCATGACAGCCTGAAAAAAAAAATAATTTGTCCGGGTTTTGTATTGCCTCACTCAGGCGTGATTTTGTTTCATTCGTGTTTCCCAAACTTTTTTCTTTTAGAGAAAGAATATAAATTTTATATATTGAAATTTTAACTAAAACTTAACAATCTAGTGCCAGCAGTGTGTAACAATAAATTTGATGTGACCTACGCTAGTCTAGTGCATGCAGCTCCTCTGGTTTTGCCGATGGACAACGAACCACGAAGATTTGATTAATAAAAATTAGCGTCAAGCCCTACTGACATACAAAAAATGCTATTTTTTTTACTTTAAAGAAAGCCACAAATGCTTTGTTTCTAAAAAAAATTGGTTTATTTTATAAATATATTTTAATATCGTTTCTGGGAAACGATACGTGAAAACTTGAATCTTCACGCAAACTCAGAACAAATCATGCTTTTATAAACCTATCTACTAATTTGTTTCTATGTTATAGTGACTTAGAAATCGACAATACATTTTCAGGCCCCATTATACTGATATGGGTGGCAATATTATATTAATCTTATGTGTATGAGTGCACAGCAGACACTACAAGTTTGCGAGAAATCCATCGAAAATTGTTCACCGCTAAATTATACGCTTACATGCTTCAAATTAAATGGCCGATTTGAAATTATACAATTGATCGTGCTTTAAACAACCTATATTTGGTTAAGCCTCGAAGTACAGTGATAAACAGAGGACTCCCTTTTGCTTCTTGCTTCAAAACAACGCTCCGCGAACATTTATTTTCAGTGTAGATAAAGCGTCGGCATTTGCTCGAGGTCTGGCGCTCAAGCGCTGGAAATAATGGTTTCGGTTCTTGACATATATTTTTTTCTTTCTCTATAAATAATTTCTGTGGCTAATATTTTGCGTCTCGCGCCAAATGTCCAGACCAAAATGGAGCGATGAAATGAGAATCGAGCGTTATCGCGAGGGATCGTCGACGCGTTTGCATTAATAAAAAAGCGATGACTAATGCAAACTATCGGCTGATTTCCCCGAGGAGAATAGAAGCAGTGTTTTGTTTTTGATATTCTTAACACCTTTTTATTTGTTTACCCTAGTTGCCGAACTACTTTTCTTTTGTAAAATGCTTGGCGCTCAGAATTAATTACCGAGAACGCAGTTCGGCGCCTAATTATTTAAAATAAAAATATGAACCAAACGAAATAAAAAGAAAAAGTCTTCAAGTCTCTTATTTTTTTATTTATGAAATTTAAATTTTTTTTCTCCAAATTTCGGTGATTGAGTTTTTTTTAAATTTATATTTAACGTAAACTAATGAAAGACTTTAACGTCTTACAAATTTAGTTTTGCATTTCTAGTCGCCGCGTGTTTAAAATCTTATCTTTTTTGGTTTTCCATGGCAAAAAATGTGTCTATCATGTCCTGCCTTACCATATATAGTCCATATATCCGAATAATGATCCGATCACTCTTTATATTATCTAGGCATGCAGTTATGACGCGAAACTTTTCGTTTATAAGTTCTACTTGTTAGTTTCGTGCAACCGTAATCCGCATAATATGTAGAATGAACACGCTATTTAATGAAAATATAAATCTTCCCGGCCATTGACGCCATTTTGATGCGCTAAATTCTACGAATTTGAGGCGTCTATTTGCACGTAGCGAGCGCGTAAGTACACTCGTCAAACTTAAATGCGTACTATAAATTAAAAACAAATTTACATACATGTGCTACTACTTTGAAAACAAATACACGCACGTACGCGAACAGCGGTTAGAAATTAGCAAATACACGAACACGTGCCCACACATGCGCTCGGGCAGAGAAACGGAGGTGCAGTGCTCAAAAATAACGTCCTATCCGGGATACAGACCTGTTCTTCGAAAGACAATTCGTAGCAGGTCAACTGGTAGCAGGGCAGTTCGTGACATAGGGCATTTCGTGATAGAGCAATTTGACGCTGTGGCAGTTCCTCAGACTATTGAAGAAACTAAGTTTTTCCGTGCCACTATTTTAGCGCCGAGAATATAGAATCTAAATGAAAAACTTCGGATGACGACCTATTGACACAAATGTTTGGAGTCTCTTATGGCTGGTAGAATCGCTGTTACTTTCACAATAGACGCCGTTTGATTTCCCGGGACTCCAACACGATCGTGTACGAGTCATCCCGATTAATAATCACACGACAGCGGCATTTGTGCAAGTTTGTCAAACGTTGCATATGTAACGGCCCCAATATAATTTTGCAGAGAAACGTCAGTCGTGCATCACCGAATACCTGGATGTTCCTGGAGTCGCTCAAGAAAGAGCAGGCACCGGTCAAAATGAAGTTGAGCCAAGGCGCGAGCGGAATCGTCTCGACCAAGGTGTCGAGGATTTAAAAAGCACGGGACAACCGCCTTCAAGCGATACTTTGACGCTACGACGGAACTGACAGCACAGACACCCTCGAGGCGTGCGCCCGAAACATTTCACAACGAGTAATTGTATCTATCGAGGTACAAAGATAATTTTTAAATACAATGTTTTTTGACAAACTTGCTTATTTGCCGCTTATCTTCCGACGAGTTACTGGGACGACTCGTGCCTTGATTGGGTTCGAGTCCTGAAAAACCAGGCAGCGTCTATTGCGAAAGTAACAGCGATCGAATCAGTCGTTAAAAGAGTCTCCAAACATTTGTTTCAATAGGGCCTGAGCCGAGGTTTTTTGTTATTTTAGAGCAATATGCTCGGCACTAGGAAAATGTCACAAAAAGCAAAGTTCTTTCAATAGACTCACAAACTGTCACCGTGACAAATTACCCTATTATGAAATGCAGAAACTTGGCTCACAGATGATATCTCAAACTCGGAACTAACCATACACCCCTCACATTTTATTTTTCGTAATGACAGAGCAGGCCGAAAGGGAGGTGGTGTGCTTGTAGCAGTCAAAAAGACATACCGCATTGATTGTTCTGATACTGTTTCAAACTTTGAAGCCGTTTGGGTTAGAATAAAAACGCCTACCATGTTTATTATTGTAGTTGCTTGTTATAAGCCCCCAAGTGTTCTGGATTTTGCTCCGCTACTTCATGTTTTTTTGGAGTCTCTTATTCTTTTATACCCAAATGGTGTACTTGTTATTTCTGGTGATTTCAACTACCCTGAAATTAAGTGGTTCATTCTGTCCGATAAAATACCATTTTTATCGTGGCAAAACCTTCCAAAACAGTCTCGCGATTTCGTTGACGTTATATACTCTTTTGCGCTTTCTCAATTTGTTAATAAACCCAGTCGTGGTGAAGCCATGCTTGACCTTTCTTTATTTCAAAACCCGATCTAGTTGCAAATGCTGTGTATATGGAACCATTAAGTGATCACATATCTATTAATGTTGAAGTTTTTACTCCATCATGTGAGCAACCTCTTCGGGCAAAAACAATTTCCAGACACTCTAGGGCAAACCTCGACGCTATTAACAAACACTTTTCGCGAATTTCAGCTTGGTTTTTAGAACTTGACTCAAGGTATCTGAATGAAAACTGGCTTTTGTTTAAGTGTAAACTGCTTGAGTTGTGTGACAAATTTATTCCGAAAGTAACCATTCACACGTCGTTTTCGAACTCGTGGTTTTCAACACGTTTGAAGAGGTTTAATAGGTTTTTTCGTGCCGCAAAGGCGTCTCAGACTGCTATTTCATGGTTAAAATAAAGAGTGTTATTTAACTTGCAAATATAAAATAAAAAATGCGAAAAATATGTTTTTTAACTATGATCTTTGTAATATACTGAAAACAGACCCCAAAACGTTTTGGTCCGCTGTGAATTCAAGGCAGGTAAAGAACTCGGTCAGCTTGACTGACGCCTCTGGAAAAAGTTTACAGACCACAGAGTCTTGTGGGCTCTTTTGTACTTTCTTTAGTGAAGCGTTCACTGATGAATTTTTTCCATTACCCTCTTACTGCCCAGAATATTATATAACCACCCAATTGGATGAGATGATTCTGACAAATCACAGAATTTTAAAATTAATATCAAATTTACCACCTAACTCCGCTCCCGGTCGTGACCCTATAACTACAAAGTTTCTAAAGATTACAAGTGACATATCTAATGTGCGCTTATCCCGCATATTTCAAAAATCTCTTGACTATGGTGTTGTTCCGGCTGACTGGAAATCTGCAATGGCTGTCCCGATTTTTAAAGATGGCACAAAAGATGTCCCTACCAATTTCAGACCCATATCTCTAACCTCTGTTGTAAGTAAATTGATAAAACATGTCGTTTATTCTAATGTAATAAATTATTTATGTGTAAGCAATATACTCTTTACACACCAGCACGGTTTCCGGCGGTCGCACTCCTGTGAATATTAGCTTTTTGAATTTTTAACGGACATCCACAATAACCTATATAAAAAACATGAGACTCATGATATCTTTATTGATTTAAAAAAAAGCGTTCGATACAGTCCCACATTGCCATCTTATCTAAAAATTAAAGGCACTTAAAGTAGAAACGTCCGTTATAGACTGGATTGAAAATTTCCTTTCAAACGGAACACATAACGTTGTTATAGACAACAATTGTTCTTGAAAGGTTAAAACAGCGCAAAAAACGACGGACAAGCTAAAGAAGGACACGGACAGAGCGCTGACTCGCAACTAAATCTTTACTGGACTCAACGGGGCAATATATACGCACAATTGAGAACAAAAAGAAGAAAATCAGCATAAAAAACACTCAAGACAAAGCACAAAAAACGAAGTATCACCTCTAGAAAGACAAACAAAGGCACGCGCTACAACCAAGCTAATCAAGTGGCCAGAAAATGAATCTCCTTCTTTGTTAAGGCAAAGGAAGGGCTGCTGACGCACATGACTCCCAATCTGTCTATTTCTAGGGCCTCCAAAATTTCACGTGTCAGCTGGTCCCGGTGATATTTAACGACCTCGCACTGTTGGAACTGAGGCAGGCAGCTGCAGTCACGGCAATGTATGCCAATGTGACCGGAAGCAGTTAAAGATACGTTGTGAGCATGTTCCCTCAGCCTTTCGTTGAGACAGCTACCTGCCTGGCCGACATAACGCCTGCCGCAAGACAGAGGGAGGGAATACACAACTCCCTCAGCGCAGGTGACGTAGCGATTGCGATGCTTCGTAGTGCAGGCCCTCGCCTCCCTATCAGAGGGATTAACGGCTCGGCACAATCTAGAAAGCTTGTCAGGAGCGGTGAACAAGACGTCCACATCACACCTGCCCGCAATACGTTTGAGGTTATGGGTTACGCCATGCATATACGAAATGACGGCGAATTTTTCTACTGCTGAAAGGGATATCGCTCGTCTCAGGCCGTTTTGCTTTCTTTGAGCAGTGACTCAGCAACAGCTGAGTCACTGCTCAAAGATCTTGCATCGCCCCTGTTCTTAGCGACTTATTTTTAGCAAGCATTGATCGCATCATTCTAGAACACCTTGAGGGTACCAAGGTTGCAAGCGTTTTCCGCTATGTAGAAGATTTTTTAGTCCTGTTGGAAACTGACGTCTTGTACTTTCATTCATCGATGACTCATATTTTAAGCATCTTTTCTAACTGTCTTTCGCCACTTGTTTTAACTCATGAAGTGCCTGTAGCCGGATGGATAAGATTCTTAGATTTAACATTAACAATGTGCCCGGACCATATATGCTCGGCTAATGAACCTCGGGCCGGCAAGCCTCTTCTGCTCTTTGAGTCTGCTCATTGAAAAATTGTAAAACGTGCAATCGCGAAGACAGGCTTTGCGAAGGTCTTGCTTTCACAAAGTTCAACCTAGCTTCGATAAGCAAACTGAACGCCTCACTGTCGCAGGGTTCCCCTCGCACGTGTTGACAGCTGTTGCTGAGTCACTGCTCAAAGAAATCAAAACTTGGCCTGAGACGAGCGATATCCCTTTCAGCAGTAGAAAAGGACGAGAAAGAAGAAAATTCGCCGTCATTCCGTATATGCATGGCGTGGCCCATAACCTCAAACGTATTGCGGGCAGGTGTGATGTGGACGTCTTGTTCACCGCTCCTGACAAGCTTTCTAGATTGTGCCGAGCCGTTAATCCCTCTGATAGGGAGGCGAGAGCCTGCACTACGAAGCGTCGCAATCGCTACGTCACCTGCGCTGAGGGAGTTGTGTATTCTCTCCCTCTGTCTTGCGGCAGGCGTTATGTCGGCCAGACAGGTCGCTGTCTCAACGACAGGCTAAGGGAACATGCTCACAACGTATCTTCAACTGCTTCCGGTCGCCTTGGCATACATTGCCGTGACTGCAGCTGCCAGCCTCAGTTCCAACAGTGCGAGGTCGTTAAACATCACAGGGACCAGCTGGCACGTGAAATTTTGGAGGCCCTAGAAATAGGCAGATTGGGAGTTATGTGCGTCAGCAGCCCTTCCGTTGCCTTATCAAGGAAGGAGATTCATTTTCTGGCCACTTGATTAGCTTGGTTGTAGCGCGTGCCTTTGTTTGTCTTTTTAGAGGTGATACTTCGTTTTTTGTGCTTTGTTTTGAGTGTTTTTTATGCTGATTTTCTTCTTTTTGTTCTCAATTGTGCGTATATATTGCCCCGTTGAGTCCCGTAAAGATTTAGTTGCGAGTCATTGCTCTGTCCGTGTCCTTCTTTACCTTGTCCGTCGTTTTTTGCGCTGTTTTAACCTTTTAAGAATGCCCTACCAACTCGCCCAGGCTTCAACTTTAGCAACAATTGTTCGTCTCAAAAACTTGTTAAATTGGGCCGGGGTACCGCAGGAAACCGTGCTGGGTCCATTGTTGTTTCTAATTTACATAAATGACCTGCGGGATCTTCTGAATTCTCCTATTAGATTATATGCGGACGACTGCGTGATTTATGGAAAAATAATGAGTGTAACCGACTGTACCCTTTTGCAAAATGACTTGTCACAAATTCAAGCATGGTGTCGAGAATGCCAAATGGAGATCAGTGTTGACAAAACAAGATTTCTTCACTACAAAAAAAAAAAAACATTACTCAGATTGACTATTCACTTGCTACCATATCAATTGAAGCTGTAACATCCTACAAGTATCTTGGCATCAACGTTAACCCCAACTTATCATGGGAGCTTCATATAAACTACATATCTGCGAAAGCAAACAGAAGTTTGGGATTTTTAAAGCGCCATCTCTATAATACCACGCAAGAAACAAAGCTCATTGCATACAATTCTCTCATCCGTCCTCAACTCGAGTATGCATCCATTGTCTGGAACCCCCTCAGTGGTATCTGGAAGAAAAATTGGAAGCTGTACAGAACCGGGCTACACGTTTCATTCTCCACAATTATCAGCCTACAAGTGTTACCGCAATGAAAGCAAAATTAAACAACCCTCTTTTAAAACACAGAAGAAAAGTATCACGTCTTACCCACCTGCACAATATATATTATAATTTTCCTTTAAAAAAAGATAAATACTGCCCTCCGGCCACCCACATCTCCCCCCGCACTGACCATTCACTCAACATTCAACTGACTACACCTAGGACGAACCTATTTAAATTTTCTCCCTTACAATTGGCTATTACTGATTGAAACAACTTCCCGGAACCTATTGTGAGCATCACAGATTGCAATAACTTCCGAACTGCCATTTCCTCTCTCGTCACCACCTAGCGTCCTGTTTGCACGTGTTCATAAACATCCTAGTCTTTTTTTTTTGTGTTATCTTGAGTGTTTAAATTTGCCCCCCCCCCCCTTTTATGTAAAGCCCCCTGTGGGCATTTAAGGTTTAAATAAATGAAATGAAGTGAAATTAAATGTGACAAACTGCCTTGCTACCAGTTGACCTGCTACGAATTCTCTTTCGACGAACAGTACCACATAAGCACGCACAGCCAGATACGTGTATTATCACACGAATATGTGCAGATACGTACAAACACTGAGATGTATGTGCCCTCCCTCACGCGTATATACCCATAGGCATACACATACGTTCACACATATGGATGTACACGCAAGCATACCCACACACATAGGCACTCAAACGCAAAAACATACAAACTGGCACGCACACACACACGCATACATCTGGTCGCAACAGTCTATTAGTCTCCACAATCTTCATTAATTGACACAATGTTGCACCTCTGAAAGCCTTTATTATGTCTTCTGTGGTGTGCTTCAACTCTCCCTAGAGTATTTTCAGAGACAAAGGAAAAATAAATCCCCGCCAATCTGAATATACCTACCACACTGTCTCGCAAACATTGAGACATCATATTCTATTTTGACTTGACACGAAGCGTGTGGTTATAAAAAAAACGCGGCGAAGACCTTTAAGACTGCTTACGTGTAGGAATGCGAAAGCATTTTAGTCCCGCGGGTGAAATGTTTTCGGGTATTGTTTCTACAGGTGTTAAAGTTGTTTCTGCCGGTATTGCATTCGGTGCGCCTCCTTAGATGTAGACGCTGCTGCCAATGTCGAAGCCGTAGATGTAGACGCGGTCGCCTCACAGTCCATCGCACGCAGCACACAACGAGGACAGATGAAGTCCGAAGCGCAACTGACGCTCCGGAGGCAGCACGCCGCGTCTTCCTTTTGCACACGGCGCTGCAGTGGTGACATCACGCTTCCCCACTGCGCAGGCGCGGCGCCCCCGCCGGCTTCACGGCTTCCGTGACGAAGCATCTGCGTTGTTGCGCTTTTCTTTGCGTTTTATTTCTGAGGCGCGTCCACCTTCAGCTTGAGCGGCGTGTGCTTGACGACGTAGTTTTATGGCCGCCTTTCGGGCACAACGCCGATGCCGTCTTTTTTCGTAATGAGACATGTAAGGCGTTCGCCTTAAAAATTGGATGGCCGTTGTGATCCTGAGATAAGGAGAAAAAAAAAATAACGGACGAGGCGACAGAAAATTTTATTTGAGATTTTATGTCGTCTTGCCCGTTATTTTATTTCATCTTGACTCAACGTTGAAAAATTTAAAGAGAGGAGGAGGCTAGAACGCGCGACGACGCCTGAACGCAGAGCTCTGGTTGGTACTATTAGTGGGTAGACCTAAAGCTAGCAAGCTTTGCCTCCACCCCAGTCGTCGAACATTAGAACGCTGAACGCGGGCGTCCGGTGTTTGACTTTCGCATTCGAACGTGTACGACGAGTGCAGTGGAGCCAGAGGCAGCTAGCTTTAGGCCTCCTAATCGTTCCAACCAGAGCAGGAAGTTCTGACGTCCCGTCTCGTCTCCTCCCCTCCCTCATTTTACTGGCGCCTTGCTGAGAGTTCTTGAATTACTCTTGTCCTGGTAAATGGCCACTATGCACGAAACATGGCCGCGTTACAAAAGAATTTGCAAAGCAAGTTATTTTCTAGATGAGAAAAAAAATAATAAGGAAACGCTGTACAAGTACAAATAAGAGATATCCCTAGAAAGCTGCATGCGCAGGTTTCGAGTGGCTTACTGATTTCCGCGTAATGGGGCGTTAGCACTCGCGGGTTCGCGAGCGGATCTGCGAAGGCGTAAAGTGGATTTTGGAGCCGTGTGACCGAATCGACTCGCAGAAAATCTAAAGATGGGTCCCGGACATATCATACTTTCCGCCAGCGACGAGTAAATTTCGCCACCTCACTCAAAAATTGCCTTTCCGCCTGCGCGGGTCCGTCCGCGAACCCGCAAGTGTAAATGCGCCATTAAAGCATTTCATTCCTGTTCCGCTGGGTTATATTAGCGTATTGAAGGGCTCTGGTTATAGCAAATAGAAAATGTTAAGATTCTCGAAATTCTGGATATCCTGTAACCAAAGTGCGGGCCAACAAAAAAACAAAACAAAAAACATTGACACTTACAAAAAAGAAAAACACAAGAAACAGTATAGCTTAAATGTGTGTTAGGAGAGACTAGGCTAGAAGTACCGTTTTTTCTAATAGAAACAGCGCACTTTAGAAGCCCTAGCTGTTTTTTAATGCGCAAACGGGAAAACGTAGAAACCAGAAATGGAGGAAGAAATTTCCATTTATTAGTTCCTTCGAAACGGGCTTTTTAGATGTTCAGCTGTAGCCGACCTTTCAGGAAGGTCCACGAAATGTGGCAAATCGTGAACACAGAATGAAAGAGACTTTCAGTCGTTTGATCCCGAAAAGCTTCGTACCCATACTTACTGGCGTCATGGAGTAGAAAGTCAAACGTATAAAAATAAAATAATAACGGGGTACGAAGAATGTTTATTTGCGTATCTCGTTAGAGGTCTAAAATTCGTTTCTTTTTCAAATCTGAGTTCTGACCCCATATGGTGCTGAAACATCTTTTTGGCTACGCTCGAAAGGTTTCTTGCGGTGTCAATCTTAGTTTTGCTTCCTTTGACACTTTTTCTATACTTTCTATTCTTTACTAACATAAAAATGTCAATAAAAAAAAAAGTTTTTTTTTTGTAGTAACTTGAACATGCAGGTCTAACGTTGAAACGCCTTGTATAGTGACTATGAATTTATATTTATTACGAAATGCTATAAAATAAACCAATCAAGAACAAAAAAAAATATTTTAAAATGTAAAGTTTGGATATTTTTTAGCTTAGCCTAATACAAGTAAGATACTTATGTTTACTTTTTTTATTCTTTCTCAAAACCATTTTTGTTTCTTCCGGTGGAGACCTTCGATTGAACCCACTTTGTATGCGCCGAGAAACTGACGGGGACGAGGAGACGAGAGGGAGCGGAGCTGTCAGAACGCCGAGCTCATGTTCGAATGTTTATTGGGTAGGACTCAAGCCAGCTGTCTTTGTCCCCACTGCACTCGTCGAACGCGTTCAGATGCGGAAGCCAAGTGCCGAATGACAGCGTTCCGCGTTTCAAGGCGTTCGACAAGTGCGGTGGAGGCAAAGACTGCAAGCGTTAGGCCTACTAATCATTCCAATCAGAGCTCGGCATTCTGACACCCCCGCGCCCTCTCGTCTCCTTTTCCCCATCGTGTTCTCGGCGCATGCGTCAGGGGGGGGGGTTAAATATTTGTAAGTTATTATTGAAAACAATGAGTGTAAAAACAGCTTTATGCTCCCAGATGCGCCATTCAAAGCACTGGATATCAGCAGGCACTCTGGCTAGGTACACTCAATTTCCAGCTCGCCATTATTCGCCCATCTTATTGTGAGTCGCGAGGCGAATTCACAATAAATATTTCGCAAAAGCGTCAAGAAGACGTTTCCAAAAAGTCTAATTTCGCCTTAATTTTTTTTTCTTTTTCACAAAAATTAAACGAACAAAAAAGAGCATCAACTCCCAATATTTTGAGCATAAAGCTTTTCCCGGGGGTGCAATTAGCATGACCGCAATAAAGCCCCTATTCACCGCATTCGGTGGGAGTTGGTACCACGAGGGCGCCACAGTATTTGGTGCCCCAGTAGACTTCCGGTAGTGTATTTATTTCTTCTTCAGTAACACACAGCGATCGGAAAATAAGATTTTCCTTCGGAGAGGTACCTGTAATAGGTTTGTAAGAACCTACGCGCTTTGTAGAACGTAGTACAAATAACAAAAGGATGTGTGACAAAAGGAAAAGAAGAGGAAAACCGGAAGCGCGCAGGGGTCCACCGATAGTGGGCGGCAGCGAGCTTGTTTGCAAGCAAACATTGGTGAATATTCTGGGAAAAGTGGCACGATTCATTCTTCTAGAAATGCTCGAGGCACGTGCCGCGCGCCACTTCTGGGAAATGCATGAAGTCTGAAATCTAGCTCAGTGCTGCGCTGTGCTCTAGCTGTGCCGCCATGATCTTCCCTAGGGCTGCACGTTGCACGTGCCTCGTGCATCGACGAACATTGCGCTACTTTTGAAACATGAAGCAGCTTTAGACCGCAACAGAGCCGTTTATTGGGACAGTTTATCCATTCATTGGTTTGAATAGGCGAGCATCTCGTGGCCAACGACAGGCCACAAAACAGCCCTTAGCGGTGGCCGTGAGCTCTAAAATTGACTCGACTAATTAAAGCCGTCTTAGCGTCGCTAGAGTAAAAAAGTGTAACTCTTAGTGACTGAAAACGTGGCGCGTGCACGGTTTTCGTCAAGTGCATATTCAACGGTAGAATGAACGAACGCGCGTTCCGAACCAGAGCAAACTGCGCATACATGGGTAAATTACTTTCAAAATGTAATTTAATTACAATTACAATTACTTAGCTTCCAAAGTAGTTTAACTACAATTACAATTACTACTACGCAAAAGTAGTTCATTGCAATTACAAATTACTTTTTAAAAGTAATGCAATTACTTTACAATTACTTATTTCTGAGATTTACCCACCTTGGGCCATATAACTGTAAACGAGTTATATGGCCGCTGTATAAATGTCATGCATTCTACTTTCCTTTTATGAAATTTGTTAAATGGATTATAGAACTTAATAGTTTGGAGTAATGAACTCCTCCCTTGTTATATTCTCAAAAAATAGAAAAATAAATGGCGACAAAATCTACAGGTGCTAGTTGAATCTCAGAGCTTATGCAAATGGTATCCAAGTCAAACCAATAAAAAATAAACTTAAAAATAATACAAGGAAACAAATATGCGACAGTACTGGTATCATAAAACTCACGTAAAAATGGCTAATAAGAGACACTTGTAAACGACGTCAAACATTTAAATATACGACAACTTACGAAAACATTTCAGCCACGATGATTCGCTGCCTCTCCCTCTCTGTGGACTTGTAACATGCCGGATGTGGGTAACCGTAGCACGCGAACTGTGGTCGCTTCCACAAAACTAGTGTCGCAATAGCAGCAACTCTATTGTCAGGGATTCTGGGTTAATTCAGTGCACGGTAAAACCCAAAAAGCTCCTGAGGTAGATAATAAATTTAGGATCGTCATGTAGCCAATCATTAGGATAGCAATGATTGTATCGCTGTTATGCGTCTCATAAAAGAAGACCGATTTGAATTTAGCATGGCAAGAACAACCTCGAAAAATTATGATACACTGTAAACGACTTTAGTTTCGCGAATTTCGCGAATCGCCTACAATTCGCGAATTTCGCGAATCTCCTACGATTCGCGAAAAATAAGTCCCGCGAGCAATTCCGGTAAAATGTAAACACATTGGAATCTGTATTGCGACCCCACCGCGTCGCGAAAATTAGAATCCACGAATTATTCCAAAACTGCGGCCTCTTAGACGCCTCGATTTCATGAGTTACTTGAGCGTGTTTCAGCTGGAAGATATAGACGAGCCATTATTATTTTCTTTATTTTTTTTTATAACTAAGTATTATTGAAAGTGACAAAAAAGTTGCCTACCTACAAATGTTTCCGCAAATTGGAGGTCGCTTTTCGGTTTGTTGAATTTGCTTTCAGAGACGGTGCGGAGAGTTTGCACCTCACGATTATATTTTTTACATTGCTGCTAATCTGTTTAAAGAATTTTTGTAACAATGCCCCGGCAGCCTTTCCTTTCCCATTGTAGATAAGACTGTTGCAGGTTCTCAATGCAAAGCAGCAGTGCGCGCCTCGGGACGGTTACACAGGCCAGGACGAGAGGACAACGCGTGGAGGGTCACGATAGAGGTGTAAAAACAAAGTGCCAAGCCAAGCCCTCTATATATAAAAAAGAAGCCTTCAACAAACAACAAATGTAAAAACAAGCATCCTACAGTCTAAGGCCGCGGTTTGTAAGTTTTGGAATCCCATCCAATCAGGCTTACAAACGGTTGAAAGGGTTAGGTAGAGCGAACACTAAATAATGAAGATTTATACAAAAAGGTAGACGAGGATTGGGAGAAGCAAGAGCAGTGTAGCAACAACAGTTGGAAGTAAGGCTTGCAGGGTGAGTCGTGTTAATGAGACCTGCTGTTTCTTTGCTTCTTCGCCTCGATGTTAAAAAGTAGCAAGACTTACTGTTAGTGGTACCAACATACGAGATAGAGGAGAAGGGCGTGAAAAACTCATAAAGAAAAGAGAATAATTTCATGAACAAAAAAGTCCCCACCCTTGAGACTGAAATATGTAAGCGAATATGCTAGCGGCGAAGACGCGTAAGGAGAACCTCGAACCTCCCCGCCTCGACGCGATGATGTGATCGGAGCCAACCAGCTCGACTTCGACCCCCCATGCCCCCGTGTGGGAATGAGAAATACGAAAGACCCCTAGAAACAGGAGAAACAGGAAGCGAACGAGACGAAGAGTCAGATTCAACTACGACAGGAACGAAAACAGACGCGAATGTAGCCCTCATTTATCAAATTATTTCTCAAATTCTTCATTAAATTGTTTTACAGTCTACAAAATCCTTCATTCCGTTCTATCCCAGCCTCTTTTTCCCGTCCCTCTTTTCCCTTTTTTGAGCAGGTTGGGAGACACTCTCTCCCCTGTCGCTTTGGCTGTGCTGTCGTTCCGTCCCCAGGGGGGAAAAACGCCGCCTCCGCAAAAAATCTTGCAAAAGTAATTGTAATTGTGCCTGAAATTTGGCAATTACTGACGCTAGAAAGTAATTAAATTACAATTACAATTCCTTTTAGCCAAAAGTAATTGTTGCAATTACAAATTACCAGGAAAAGTAATTAAATTACAGTAATTCAATTACTGTAATTGAATTACTACCCAAGTATGAAACTGCGTAGTGTCGATCATCGCTAAAGTACTGTAATGTAATGTCTTTAATCGGCTCTGGAGAAACGCGGCACCACGGAAAGGCAACAGCCTGTACCAACGTTACTAAAACTCTCAGTTGGGAAACTCCCATAGAGACAGTAGAAGCGTATGCACTTGGGCTAGTTGGTGATCCATGTATGTGAGGTTAAAAGCGCTGAAAACAACGGACAAGTAAAAGTAACGTACTTGTCCGTTGTTTTTAGCGCTTTTAACCTCACTCCCATAGAGACAGCTTTGAAAAAGTGGCCCCAATCTGTCTCCAAGCACCGAGCTAATGACGAACACAACGCCACCATTTCTCCCGCAGCGGCCACTCGAGCAACTGCACGTGACTTCTATTTTGGCTTTAAGAACAGATACAGCGGAAGAGGTTACAGGGGTGCCACCCCCGTCTCCCCAGTGGACGCGCCGCGTCGAACTACCGAAGTTAAAAAGCACCTAGGTCGGGACGAGCTACCTGAAAGCCCTGCTGAGGCATGGTTGTATAAAAACAATATTAATTTTGCCACAAAACCCTGCAAACTAAAGATTTTAAAAACATAACGCGCCCTTCTTTTTGTACTAAACTCCAATAAATTTCATACAAAAAGAGTCTTTTCCGTTTGCTTTAACGCAAAAACAGGCTTTCAAAAGCTCAAGGTGACCACAGTACAGACAAACGATAAAGAGTGGCACTGTTGTCGCATTTAGCTCGGTCTCGGTGGACGTCAGCGGCCCAGGTTTCGACGGCGAGTTTCGCAACTGAGTGTTTTAGTAACGTTGGCCTGTACCATGGAGGCCTGCGGTGCTGCGTCTATTGGACATGATAATGCGATGAGTATATATATTCAAAGATGATGACAAGATTAATTGTTGCTATTGCGAAGGATGTCAGTCCGATTTGAAGATGTCCACATTTCGTTAAAGTGGTCATGAAACGATTTTCCTACTTCTTCCTCCTTAGCTTTAATCCTCAACTCAAATGCGAATTGTATAATCACCTGGTCGTGACATTCCTTCGGCACCGGTGCGATGACTCTTAGCTTCCTTCGGCACCGTGCTTTTTATGCACACCATAGAACTTGTCATCCCTCAGTGACAATAAGTTCCGTCAGGGCACTCATTGGCCACGAACGCGAATCCAAATATTTGTCGATGAATTGATTGTTGACGAGCGCATACGTCCGAGTGACGCAGTTCTCATGTCCAGTGCGTGAGCTGGGCTCTGGTGACGTCAGTTTGGCGCCGGTGACGCGCTTTTGGAACCGCGGATGTATCATAGTGAAAAGGCGGAGAGCTTTCGAAGGCAAGAAGGTACAAAATAGTTCGCTATATTTGCAAATGTTCGTACCGAAAAGCTCACTTTTGACTTTCCAGCCTCTTTCTTTTGGCCAACTAAACGATATGCGATTAGTAAAGTCCCAATTTAAAATCATTCCTCCCAACCCAAAATTTGTTTTATGGCCCCTTTAAGGCGGGTCAGCAGCGAGACAAGGGGATCTGCAGCCTGCCGTTCGATCGGTGCACGGTTGCACAAAGGAGCCCCAGGAGCATGATGGTGCTGTCGCTCACTGGGGTCGAAGCATCAAGCTCCAAGTCAAAGCAGAAAGTTGCCGCCTCCGAGGTACCGGGGCCCAGGGCTTAGATTGAGGCACTGCCAACGCCCGGTGTGGCATCTTATGTGGCATCCTCCAAACGTCGTCGTCGTGCTGCTGCGAGACTGAACGCTTCTATTACACGCTTTACATGTCGTTTCCAATATTGTGACGTCGTGGTTTGCTGATTGGTCGACGCCTTGTCGTATATTTAGTTTGCGCTTTAACCGCGGGAGGAATATTCGGCGCTGGCGGCGGCCTTTGCTCCGGCTATTGGCCAAACTCTCTCAATAAACGACTCTGGACCGCAACAGATATATTTTAATACGATTATTATCTCTACTCGAATATTTTTTAAATATTGCATTAAAGTTTAGCCAACACCTCGTTGTTCGAGTTTAAGTATACACCCAATGAAGCCTGGAGCCTCTATTTGCCCGCAAAGCACTTGGGAAAGCTAATCGCTGCAACTTAAGGAGGAAGCTCGTTCAATGACGAGGCTCAGAACATCTGTGGACCTAAAAACATAGTCCGTGTTTTAGGTCCGCATGGTGAAAAGCATTTTTTTTTCTTACGATTTTTACGTTTACGCATATCATAAACTTCGTCATTTTTGCTGCTCATCCTGCTTAGACTACAGCGATTCGCAATCTCGAGTGCTTTGTGGAAAAATAGGGGCTCCAGATTTTTTAGACCGTTATAGATAGATGCTCTTGTCTATCATACTGTGAAACACTGGAGATGAGAGTCTCTGACGCTACTTCTTGCGTCCATTCGCCAGTTCTCCTGGGCCATAGCCTTTACTTCAGAAATCCTACCAAATCCAGGTTTTGAACCTAGTTTTTCGTCTTGAGATAATCTTGGCGCCTCTTTTCGTGTTCCCTCGTATTCGGGGTTTAATTTTTATTGTGACTATTCGCCAACTTATCTTTGCGATAACCCTTTATTTTCGGAACCTCTTCCAACACGTTCCTAAGTCGAGCGGACACTCTATTAAGCCTCTCCGAGTCGTCGTCCGATCGCCATAAACACAGAATCCCACTCGTTTCCCGAGCCTTCGCCGGGAGGCTTACATCGAAATGTCCAAAATTAAAAAAAAAATAAAGAATTGCAAGTTCTTTTTGGAAAACAAATACAAAATACACTATCTCCTATACATCTAGCTCTCAATGTTTTTTTTTTGTTTTTTTTTTTTTAAATAGCGTTTACCCAAGACGGCATCGGCGATCAGCATTATCGGCCCAGGAAATGATTCGGAACATGGGGGCATTCGCGAATCTGATCGTTTTTGAGATCCTAAAAAGCGCTTTGAGTCTCAGGAAGAGATAGACTCTGTATGCTCCCAAGTCACATGACAGGACGGGGTTAGCGTTAACAAACCCTTTTTTGTGTATAGTGATTCTTTGCGCGTTCTTGTGTATGAGTATGTGTGTGCGTGCGCGCGTGCGTGCGTGTGTTTATATGTGTGTGTGTGCGTGCGTGCGTGCCTGCGTGCGAGTGAGCGAGAGTGCGCCCGTGTGAGTTAGAGATCTACGGGAATGCACAAACATGTTAAAATATACTTAATCCCCTAGGAGATTCTGAGCAAGCGCGTTAAAGATGTGTGACATAATAGAAAAGCAGGTTAATAGATATGTTATAGAGATGTGAGCGTGTGAAGGGCACTCACGTTTTTATGTACGCATATTAATATTACAAAAATAAAATTTGACAGAGACACTTAAGACTGCCTACGCATGGGCGATTCCCACACGTATTATATTATAGCATTATAGCAAGTGACGCGCCGGAGGCAGCGCACTTATTTTATACACTCATGACGTGGCGACACCTCTTCCCCATTGGCCGCGCTGTCACGTGCCCAATGACGCACACGCTAGGCCACACCTAGTCAGCCAGAACCGTGGAGCCGCCGTGGCGTAGGGGAAGCATACTCGCCTCACACCCCGGGTTCGATTTTTACTCAGACTGAAATGTACGAATTTTTCTCTTCAAAGCCATTTATTTACTTTTCTTATAAGAACCTCCCTGAGAAATTTGCAGCGTCAATCCGAGCATTTTAGGCGTGTTTAGATTTGCGCGTAAGGGGGCATTAATGCTTTCACATTAATATACATATTTTCGCAGTTTAATACCTTAGGGAAGGTGTAAGGCTAAACAATGTTTTCTTACTTGCAATATAAACTGGAAAGTAAAACGTTGACGTTGGTACCCGAATAATAAAGAGCTAAAAAACTGTTTGTAATAAAATTGTGCCTGTTTCGTTGTACTCCGGTGTTTTACGATGAATTTATTTTAATACTACTGTTTTACTAATAATATATAAAAAAAGCGGTGAGGAAATGCACGCCAAGTAAAATCTTTTTTTACGGAAATGTTTAATTTGAAAAGATTAACATTATTGACCTAGATTAATTCATACTTTGTTTTATCATGTAAAAATGAATTCAATCATTTTTGCACTTATATTATAAATCAGCTCTTGTAAAGAGATATTAAAGGCAATAAAAAAACCAAAGTAAAATAATTGTGTGAAGAAAACGCGTCAGTATTTACAAAGTAACTGTGAATCCTATATTGACCATTCCCAGAGCAGCGCCAATGTATCAGTCACAGGTAGAGCAAAATACCCTGCTCTATTGGCAACAGCTAAGGCAACCCTAAAAAATTAAAAAACAAAAAAATAAAACTGATAATGTAGTGTTGTGGATGCGTTAGGGCGTCGAGTGAGTAAACTAAGAAACCATTCTCATTAAATTATCGAAACGGTACCTAAGAAAATTCAAGCCGCTTAGGGCCTACAAAAAAAAAAATTAAAATAGCTGGAACGAGACAATTATCTTTTTAAACGGATCGCGCCATTCCTAAGAACCCAAGTTCTCCTTCGTGTTGCTTCTCACGCACACATGATCTCACTAAAATGAGATATGCGATGTAGTTGCGTGGCTGTGGATCGCGCAAAAACAAAGCGACGAAGCATTTTGACGCCGGGAGCGTTTGATCTTAAACCAAAATGACAAGCCTTCCCCTTCTCCCTCCCCCACCCCTCCCCCCCCCCCCCCCCCCCCCCCAAAGGAAAAAAACAAAATAGCAAAGTGGAATTGTATATATCTCGTTGAATCCCCGAGGGTATTTCAGATTCCCCTGGGTGATTTCGGGCGAATATACCGAGGAAGCCAGCGAGAGATTCCGATGGGAGCAGTCGATATATATGCGCTTATATCAAAAATGGGGAGAAAAAGTGTTACTGACTCAGGGAGGGAGGTATAAGCGAGGAAAAAATCGCCAGTACTTGTAGGCGTCGAACGGCGAAAGCGAGTGAAGGGCGTTAGAGAAATCCCACGCAGCAACGATGTCCTCCGAATTTTCTGGAAGAACTAAAAAACAAAAAATTGACTGAAAAAAAAAAAAAAAGATTGCCCCCGTGCGTATGAAAAATGGCGCTTGATGGCAGAGATCTCTCTAAAGGAGAAGGCCGAAAAAAGGGTGAAAAAAAAAAGGGGGTAGTGAAGGAGGACCAAAAAGAGAACAAACACAGACAAACCGAGGGTATACGGTTGGGAAAGCCCGACCGAGCTGAGATGTTCGAAATAAATGAGGATAAAGAGGGAAGAGGAAGAATGAAAGGAGAGCGGGTAGGAGAAAAAAGAAAGGCACTCTGGGCTTTGCCGAAGAAATCAGGAAAAGAAACCGCCAAGAAAAAGTGTAAAACAGAAAATAAATAAAAGGGGGAAGGAGGAAAAGGAGTTAAGGAAGAGAGGGAGGAGAAAATGGAACGAGCACTCGGAGCCTCCGTAATGAAACCATACGTCAACTTCGACATCCAAAGAGCTTCTGCGACGTAGAGAGGAAAGAGAAAAGAAAGAAAAAGAGGTGTGGGAGCAAAGTTCGACCGGACACTGGCGAAAAGTCAACCAAGCTGAATCCCGCAGAATAGAAAGAATGTACCGCCGCCGAATTCTTCACGTCGTCGTTGTCATATCTGGAAGTCGGCGACTTCAAACTGAAGTGAAGCTAGATTCCAAAGGGCTGTCAGGACAGAAATAGTCAATGCGAGAAGTGGCACCTTCGAATATTTTAGATTTCACCACTTTGAACAGAACGTTCGGCGGTAAGCGTTTGTCTTTCATACGTGAAAACCCGCTTTCATATTCTCTCGAGACTTCCTTATTTCCGACAGGCGATGGCTGGTAAAGATGTTCGTTTCTGTGACGGGTTGTCGCTAAGTGGAGTGCATTGAAGGTCTCGTCCAGTTAGTGCCTTTCGTTCAAATTTAAGCCAGCAAGCGGGTCAACTAAAACACAAGCTGAGAGGATTGACACCTTTTCAGACACGGTTACCGTGGGCGCTTACTCGCATTTTGCTGGCCCATGTTAGAACCGAATAGCGAAATTTACAATGGAGGTGTACAGCGAAGGTCTTCCCATCCTAAGATTTCTTGAAGCAAGCTTTAAAGTCGTCTGAATTGTAATAGGGCGGAGTTGCATTTCGGATACTTGGTCAGATTGACTGCATCAAGCAATGAACAGGTTAAGTGAAATGATACATCGCTCGAGACATACAGCTAAACGTCGTCGAGTGATTCGGCAACTAGCACTCTACCATGATACGAGGGATCAAGTCAAGTGAAGATTCGAGTAACTGTTATAAAAGCTTGTCCAATAGAAAGCATAGGCCGCCGCGCGCTTCCTCCGCGCGCGCAGTGGAAAAACACTTACCCCCCCTTCACACTGGAAGCGGATCCGCGTTCGCGAAGCGGTTGCGAAAGCGGTTGTATAAAGATCCAGTGCAATTACACGCGCATTTGATGTCATCGTGTGCGCGTGAAATTGTTCTGAATCCTTATACAACCGCGTTCGCAACCGCTTTGCGAACGCGGATCCGCTTCCAGTGTGAATGAGCCCTAAAAGTTGCTGGGGACCTGTTTGTGCCTTTGTCACTTTCGCGCCCGAACTTATTTTTTATCCGTCTTCAAATCTCTACTCTGTCGTCGTGGTGGTTTCACAGATCCATTATTTTTTAATGTTTCGTTGGTTTCTGACATTAATTCAAGCTTTTGATGCATAACTGTATCAGCAGGAAAGCATTCAAAATTCCGAAATTCAAAATGCCGAATTGTCGCAACGCCTAAGTTTAAAACACCAAAAAATTTGAAAAGCCAAAAAGTCAAAAAGTCGAATATTCAAATAGCCAAAAAATCAAAACACGGGAACATCCAAATGCCGAAACATCCTAATTCTGGTATTACGCTGGTATCACCTAGCTATACAAGGAGATTTATTTTATTGCCAATGGAATCAAAGTTAGGGGTGAGGTGATAGGAGAAAACAGCGCAAGAAAGACACAAGGACAAGCAGACGAAAGACACACACAGTGCTGTTTTTCGTCTAATTGTTCTTGTGTCTTTTTTGCGCTGTTTTCTTCTGTTATCACAATGCACCGACTAGTGTAACTTGAAACTCTATTACGGGAGAGGTTACGCCCGCCGACGTGCACAAGCTTTCGTCCATTTTTTTTTCTAATAACCATAAAAAGTTATCCCCGGATATAACTTCCCTTCGCATGGGTCAAGCTTTAAAAAAGGGAAACATATCTTTCTGGATATCTTGTCGCATAGCAGAGCGATTCCTTGTTTATTGCATTGCAGACGAATACGTTGTGTGCAATTCCTCCAGGATAGCTTAAAACATCGACATTGTCCCGGTCGCCCAGAGCAGCTGCCAAACAATTTTCGCGCACATTTTGCTTCTTGCTTTGGGAACGGCTGGATTATCCTCTGGTTGCTCCCTCAACGTCGTATTCGACTGTAGCTTGCTCCCTTTTCATGGTGGTGATGAGCCGGAAGACGCTTACGTGGTGTCCGCCAACCAATATCTCCCATCGTCGGTGTCACGCCTCACCGGATTTGTTGCCCCTTGGAAACCCGGTCTCATCGAGGGCAAGCACATTCAGAGGGATGGCGGGAATATCGGTGGACTTCGTATGATCACGCTGAATTTACATCTGGCGACACGACCAACACGGCGGCGTATTTCCCAAGCAGGTTGTTGTCCCCCCATTATCGCAGCAGATTAGATGCTTCTTGCGGCAAGAGTGGTTACAAAAATGCATAGGCATCTCGTACCTCTTCGGTGGGCAAGAACGAACGGGCTGCAAGCTGCCTCACTTTGATGGCGAAGTCATCTACATAACATTTGTAGAGCGCTGCCAGTCCTATGCGCTGCATTTCCTTCCATACTGATTGGCACCATTGGAACAGACAACCATGTACATCCGACGACGGGAGCAACGACCGAATAGCGTTGATTGCTGCCGATTCGAAGTCTGTACTCATGGTTTCGGATTTAGTGGAAGTCCAAGATCTGCGGCGAAGTTCAGAACTTCTTCGAAAAGCGCCTCGTATGCCTTTTGAGTTCGTTGAGTCACCAGACAGTAAACAAAAGTGAACACATGGCCATGAAGATAACTGTGAATTGTGTGTAGCTGTTTGAATAACGGCGATCCTGTCCTAAATATTCCGTTCATGAGGCACATCCGAGCGTCGTTCAGTTTCCTCAAGTTTTCGTCCTTGAAAAAAATTAAAAGTTGAGCTCCATCTACGCTGGTACACTCGCACCGCAGAACCTCCCGGCCACCTAAAGTTGTTCTGAACTCGCCATCGGTGATGACCGCCTGCACAGTAGACGGCTCCTGTGGCTTTCTTCTTCTCACAATATGGCGCAAGATTTCATTGCTTGGAACGTGTTGCCTTTATGACGCTACTACATCTGCTGGGACCTGCTGCACAATCTTCAGGAGTGTCTCACCCGAGGACGCCACCAGGGCTTTGATCCATTCTTGAGTACGAAGAACTATAACCCTGCAGATGTCCGGAGCATTACTTGCGTGGGTCACTGTCTTCGAAATTATCTTGTAAATAAATACTTTCTGCAGGAATGTCGGTAATAAGGCTAGCGTTGCATTCGCCTCGCATCTCGCACCTCCAATAGTGTCTAGAACCAAGTTTCGCTTTTTTCTTCTGGCCAATAGGAGTTGTCCCGTCCGACTTATATGCCTAGCTTTACGACGGTGGGAAATATACAAAATTTTACATAAGTTTAATCTACGTTGATATTAGTGCCATTGTTGAACGAGCTACAAATACTCATGTCAATGGAAAGTGATATTGCGGAAGACAAACAAAGTGGTAGTGATAAACCGCGTTACTTCTTTTTTACCTTTTGTGGTTTTCGGAGTTATGACTTTGCGCCAGTTTGATTTTTTTTTTAAATATATTTTAACTTTTTGTCATTTCAATTTTATGGCATTCTGACGTTCGGCCTTTTCATAAATCGGCCTTTTGATTTTCGGCGCTTTGATGGGGACCCGTATCAGCAGGTCTGGAAGGATACCTTAATTCCCTATCAATCATCAAGTGAAAACCCAAAAATCACTCCGTCATCCCTTTGAAAATCTCGAGATTTTTTCTTCCTTTTATCGTATATTCACGAGGCGTGTTTGTAATTGTTTTGCAATCATCTGTGGATAATCAATCTCATTTCGTTGGTGAAAAACGGGACAATACTGACAGCATTTTGCTATCTTTTTTTTTGTTCGAAAGTAGATATCGTGTACTGTCCAGGAAGGAACATTTTTAGTTACCAAGCCACCATCATCAAACCTGAGTTGCCTCTTTTAGACTGAGCAATTTTTTTTTGTACAAGTTAAATACATTTATGCAGGAAGCATTTCGTGTGGCGTCCCAATGTCAAGTGATGTCACAATTTGCCCGCTATATTTAGCGTATAAATCTCTAAATTTTAGTTGAAAGCGTTTCTGGTGAAATCACAGTGTCACGTGTTACCACGGGTCGTCAACTGACGCCATGGCCTACGCGAAACACACACATGATCCACTACGAAACCTAAAAAAAAAGCGAGCGCTTTGTAAGATTGCAACGAGCTTAAAGCTAGACTACTAGCGGTCATCGTCTCTAAGCTCCGTCCCTGCTTTCATTCCTCTAGAGATTCTCCCACGCAGCCGGCAGAGAAATGTATTTTTTGCTGGTGAGACGAAACAGGTCGTAGAAAAATTAGCCAATGATTATCTATTAAAACTCTCAAAATGGTTAGAAACAAATCGCTTAGCTTTAAATACCAGTAAAACAAAATATGTTATTTTTAAGCCGATAAACAAACGCGATCACAGTACTATCAACATAACATTTGAAGGTACGTTGCTCGAGCAAGCTACAGAGCAAAAATTTTTGGGGGTGTGGTTTACTGAGGACCTCTCTTGGTCAACCCATGTTAAAATGCTCAAGGCTGAACTGTCCCGAGTTACTGGAAGCATATACAAAGTGCACAGTTTACTACCGACTTGGCTTAAACAAACATTATACTACTCTCTATTTTACTCAAAAATGAGCTATGGCATCTTGGTGTGGGGAACTACGACAGAAACTAATTACAACAAACTAATTATCTTGCAGAAAAAAATCTTGCGTATGTATGAAAATTATAAAGGAGACAGAAGAAATTTAAGCACGCAACCACTATTTAATAAATATAATATGCTAAAAGCAGATCAAGTATTTTATTTCAAATTATTACAATTCATACACAGAAATAAGCTCCACACTACGCCAACATACAATCTGAGCACGTACAATATTCGAGACCCAATAAGGAAGATGCCGGCAATAAGAACTAACTATGGCCGACAAAGGCTGAATTTCCAGATAAATAAAACTTTGAATAGAAAAGATATGTCTCTGGATTTCCACCAACCCTTTAATAGCTTTAAATGTTCTTGTAGAAGGATGCTCGTGACAAGTGAAATTGCTTTTTCATCTTTGTTAGTGCCGTAAACTTCATGAGTGTTATAAATGTCTTTAATTTTTGTGCATATTTCCATTCCTTGTTTCTTGATGTTTAAGTATGAGAGAAAAACCTTTTATTGATTTTTTATTAATACCACTGTGCTGTGGCAAATTTTAATGTGATGTATTGTATACTTGTATTTTTTTGCAGTCTACAACGGAAGCATGTCTTTGTTCCTGGTCATTTTCAATGATCCGTGTCTTTTTATTATTTTTTTTATTTTTCATGGTATAAGAAATGCTAATTTTGTTATATATTTTTATAATGTTGCACAAATGCTTCTCTCTATTTTTATATCGGTTTTGGCAAATGGCGCATTTTGTTTTGTTTTTCTGATGCATTTTCCACCGTGTTTTTTTGTATTGCACTGCTGAACTGTACGGGGGGGGGCAGAGGCTCTGTCAGGCACCAGGCCTTTATCTCTGCCCCCCACGCGGATTTTTCCGCAAAACAAATAAAGGAAAAAAAAAAAAAAAGAAAACCAAAACAAAAAACGGAGAATTTGACCTAGACTAATTGTCCTGGTCGGCCACTCCGCACGACTGTCCGAACTGAGCAGGTACAAAAAGAGAGAGGAGGCAACAGAGCTGACCGGTGGAACCACGAGTGGGACACCGTTTCGATTGAAGCAGCCTCGAAGGAGCGGGACACCTCTCTCCGGTCCTCGGACGATGCTGACCCAAGGGCCGCGTGAGGACGCGGGGGGACGGGCCTAGGCGGAGAAGGGGGGCGGCAAGACCGGGTCCCCTCCATCAATCCTTCTTGCTCTGCGGACCCCCGTCATGGGGGCCGCCACATCGATCTGGCCGGGGATCCGCTGCTCCGATTACAAGTCGCTGCTTCTCGACCACACGGCTGCCGACCCAAATATCGATAAGCTGCGGGGCCGGGCCTCTCGGAATTTCGACTGTTTCCTCCATTGGACGGAGGGCCCCTCTCTTTGAAGGAGCACTTTTATAATGTCAAAAGGCCCAGAGGATCGGACGAGGGCCCGGATTTCGTGCTCGAAACTGCCCTGGAAGATGTGACGCTTGGGCCATTGAGGGTAGCTGAGGGCTGCGAGTTCCACGAGAAGGGCGCGATGTCCGCGTTGTTATCTTGGGATATTTTGAACTGAACGTAGGTACTGCTTTTGACAGTAGAATTTAAATCCCTGTAGTGATAGAGCTATACTTGAAAATAACTTTTTTATGTCATCTTTCGGTTTTACCATGCCATGATCAGGAGAAATTTTCTCAGAACAAAGGTCTTGTAAAGTTACTGCTAACCGGCGAATGCAGAGCTCTATATAAGGCGGCATATTGCCCTAATATGTATGTAGTTCGTTGCAGTAAGTTATGGCGGGGTAAGGATTGATACTTTAGCAGGCAATGTTGTATATTTTATTAATGTATACTTTCTTACTAGACGGCAAATGAAACGGTACAATTATTTTTTTTATATCAGTTTCCTAAAATAAGAAAGGAACCTTTGTGTTCTTACTGCACATAAAACGCCACCAAGAAGGCCCAAATCTTACAAACAAACATAAACCGTATGTGACGCCTATTTTTTGGAGTTTCAAAACTTTAGAAATAAAACGTGATAAAAATGTAACAAACAATATGCTACATCTCTGATGAAATTGAACTGGAAATAAACTGGAGATATTACCGGAGCTGCCTATTCATGCTGCCGACTCATTTGTGTACAGATCTAAGCACGGGGATTATTGCAACCTCTCGCACCGGGAAATATATTTGAAAGACAAAATATATTTGTAGGCGCACTATATCTATTCGGTTTTTCAAGAACAATATTAACGTTCGCTTAAAAGCTACATACACCGTTTCGTTTTAAGTCTAAGTGGAGCCAAGAGCTAGTTGCAACACACACGCAAACGCACAGACTAAAAAAACAACGTCACGACGCATGTTTCTAATTTAAAGAGACCAGTTGGCGGTAACACACGCATAAAAATACCAAAGATGACGTGATCTAACGCTTTCTGAGGAGCTTGAGTGGCCACATCGGCTCGCAGCGTTCGTAGCGCTCGGACTTATGATGAAAGGGAGTATGGCTGCTTCTTCTTCAGGATATATGGTGACATCGACTTGTACATATTAGATTGAAACATTAGGGGTTCAAAAGCGTCGAAGCGGTTGTGGTGGTTTGACTGTGTAATATGCAAGTTGGTGCTAGCCGATCATATCTTATAATGAGTATCTGTAATTACTACGAGGGGAGATCAAAAGGGCACCTCTTGTAGCCCCAAAAGACACGTGCATCCAAACCTATCTACTCTGAAGAAACTTGATGCGTAGAAAGTTGGGGAGGGGGGTTAGATAGCGGACGACCTCTTTGGACGTAGAAGCACAGACCAACGTACCAGAAGCTTCACCAAAGTATCCACGAGACTGGTGACGAGTGAATGAGGTAGAAAGGGGGAATGCTCAGAGAGATGGAGCTTTCTCTGTCCCGTGTTTGTAGTTCACACCTAGCAAGACAAAAAAGAAAAAAATAAATCAAAAAGAGCAATGAATCCTTCCACCTCGCCGCCATCCCTAAAGTGCATGCAGTGAGCAGAACGGCCCTTGCCGGCTCCCATTACACCGAGGAGGGTGGACGGAGAACGAGGGGTAGCGCGTAGGCGGCGCGGCTGATACGGCGGAAAAGTCGGTAATCCCGTTTACCCAGTATATAATCATTGGGTAGAGGACTTCTTCCGGTTCCGTCGGTGTCCTCTTCCCCTCTCGACGGCGGGGACCGGCGCGTGTTCGGGATTTGGAATCAGGGACTCGACGCCGGGATGGATCCCCCTCTCGGCCGCCAGCACCACGTCCGCGGTCTGCACATGACTGGCTCGCTTCGGAGCCGCCCGCTGCCTCTTCGGCACTGCCTTTCTTTTAGCATTGTCGTCTGGTACCGACTTCCCCTTTCGGTTCGACTGCTCCTCGCGCACGCGCAAGCCCCAACCTCCCCCCCCCCCCCCCCCCCCCCCCCCCCCGACGTGGGCGGTGTAGCCCAAGACGGCTGCAATCAGCGTCCCCTTCTCTAATTGCAACATCCGATGGCATTTCCGGCGCTGCGACGCGGAACTGGCCCTCTTCGTACGAGCTCCCGTGGACTTAATCCGGCTTCGTATCCAGTCCCCTCGCCTGTGTCTCTGACTTTTAGTTTTGTTTTGTATTTGATTCCGAGTCTTTGGGGATAAACTCTCGTGAGTAGTCTCCAAATGCTCGTTATCCAAGTACTCGCAACGTCTCTCGAACTTTTCTTTATTTCTTTGGCTTTAATGTCATTGGCAGAAATGGCCACCAACTTTGTACGCTTGATGAGGGCTAGAAGTTTTCTTTCTCATTCGGTAAGCTAATAGCGTAGAAAGATAAACAATTTCATGTCACAGTTTGAAACTCAAATGAGCGATAACTATGCTCCTAGAAGCTGTCCAAAACAATGACAGTGTGTAGATTTTTTTAAATCTGATTTATGCCATATTTTACGAATAAGAGTTTTCACGCAGAACCCTGAGCTCAACCCAAGCTACGAAGCCACTATATTTGAAAACATTCGTCACGCCACTATCCTGCCCACCACAATTTTCTCGTCGTCTTCACTTTGTTCTGGCTAAGAACCGATGCAGGAATGTGATAATCGTGCTGAACATTTTTCGTAACCGAATTAGTTATTTAAAACAAAATGCAGGATGCATAACAAAAGCAGCTATCATGGCGTCAAAATTGTCTATTAATGGTCGCCGGGCGCGAGGTTTAGTTCCGCATGCTTGGTTGCACATTGCCAACTCTGGTTTTTACTGTTGTCTTTTGTTGACGTTGAACTTGAACTTTATTCCAAAAAGTTTGCGCCGAAGATACTGACAAAACGCTTCCAATAGTAAGCGTGACTAGGTCCGGTGCCCTCGTTAACCCGGCATAAGCGGAACCACCAATGGTCTAGTTATAAAATGGCGTTCAAGTTTATATTTTAATTTTCATTTTTATTTTTTTTGCAATAAAGATCTCCTGCATGAGTCGGTTCAAACAATCGGTCCTTGGTACTCTCTCTGCGTAAGGTGTGGCTGTAAACGTTGCTGTTTGGCCTCATGTGATGCCGTTTTTATTTGTAATAGACAAGGTTCCTCAGGTCTGCCACTACGCTTCTTAGATTCGCTTGCTTTTTTAGTGAAGACTATACAAAAGATGACTCCTATAAAGCTGGTGACGCTATTAATTATTCGCGACATTATCCGCTATCAGTCGTGCGAAATAGTTTCAACGACAGGCAACCTGCCGTCAAATTTAATATCATAAATATTTCATTCTTGTCGTTTTTATGCGGTTGCTCTATTTTAAGTATTTTACCTTTTACTTCAATTTAGTGCACTGATGAAGTACAATTTAGAAAAAAAAATTAAATCTAAAAACATACTTGCTTTCTAGGGTTGCATATCTGATAACTATTTTGACGAGATATAATGACCTAATTAAATATATTAGTTAGGTGATTTAAGTTTGCTAAACAAGGAACGTTAAACTAATCAAAGGCAAATTATTTCTCGGATTAGTGTCTCTTGTGCATGAGTTGTTTGATTGGCAGTTATAAGACAAAACCGAAAAAAGCATGTCATAGTTTGATGAAAATGTAAAAGTTTGTCAATTTCCTGTCATTTCTAACTTTAATTCTGGTGGTTTCGGTCCCTCCCGCCTCTTCTTTAAAGTGTATAGGCGCAATAGGGTCAGTCAGCGAAACATCGCGCAGAAAACGTTGTTAATAACCTTCATTTTTGTATAGTAACCTTCGGAGGTAGAAGAATAGGAAGTATACTTCAATGTGTGAGCCTATGCTTTTCTTTGTCTTTCGTTAACACAACTTTTACGATATGTGACAGCATCGTGGCGAAGACAAGTGTAACTACTTTGATGCAAGTTGATCTTTTTGCAAGGAGCAAGAAAAGAGGATAACAATTTTTGTAGTTACCAGCCCGCATTATGCAACAATGCAGCCGCACAGACACGACTGCCTCACTGGCATCATCGAGCAGGCTTTGCTTAGAAAACAAACAAAAGGCTTGTGCACGTATACGCAACACAGCTAGTGTATTGCAAAAAAAAATGTTGTTTTTTTTGGCGCGGGTTTTAGTTGCAACTTTTTACTTCAAGTTCTCTGCATACAAATTCCAAAAACGTTATAAAAAAAAAATAAAAAAGAAAGAATGCATCAGGGAACACGAACGCGCAATGCAACTTCCCCTTCATTCCGTGCGCTTACAGATATCTAACTTTCCGCGGCACTAATTTAGGCCCTTCCATTTCCTGTTTACACGCGAGGCGGAAATTCGCCCGAAAAGAAGCTGAGCGCAAACGCGAATATTGTCCCGTGGGTAACCCTGCATAAAATGCGCACAGATGCACCACACACGAGCACACGCGCGCACCCTGCGACAAAAGTAATCCATTCCGTCCGCGCAAACGCAAAGCGCACAAAAGACATTACACGTGGGTTTTCATTGTGGAAGGGAACGTGAGCGTGATTGAAAGTGTGTTTCGAAAAGTGCGCGACGCAGCGTGGCCCGAGAGAAATACGAAGGCGACCGAGACGGGAGCTCCAAAATATAATTTCGGGCGAAATAAAATAAAGTCGAGGCCTCGCGGCGTGAAGTACGCACCACTCAATAACCTCTTCGACACTTTTTCCTTTTCGCCTCCAGCCGTGCAGCTATCCATCATCTCCCAACATCTTTTCAACGGCCCCCGGCTGGCTCCCCTTTTCTCTCCTTCCCGCTTTTCGGTCGACGCCTCACATTTCGTGTGTACTTTCGGGGAGCGAAAATTATTTGAATTCAACCATTTTGTAATTCTTTTATCTTGTCCCAGGGAACGGGTTTGCTTGCCTCTGTTTGTCGTGGAAAGAGAGTACGCCTATATCTGGCAGGGGCAGCGCTGAACTTGTGGTCGCAGATTTTTCATAAAAAAATCGACACCTCGAACATCATCTTTAGTCATTATTTATAAAAGCTGCACGCACAGAGCCTGCCTCTATATAGCTTATTGAACGCGTAATGGTATATATAAAATATGTCTTTACACTAGTGATCGCACGCGTTATAAAGGTTGCATTTACCTCGATAGCTTGTCGATAAAGAATCAGGAGCAAGCTGCGGAAATTAATACGCATCAGACCAAAACTGACGAATACAAATGTCATTATAGTTTTTTGCAGCAAAAAATTCCAAGAAATTGAGGACCGCATGCAAAGTCGATAATAGGATTCCCCATATTATTATCCGTTTGTTAGCTTTCTTGCCTTATTTTGAGTGACTTGGTAAGAAAATGTATAAAATATATTAAAAATAAAATCAGGGCGATATGAATGGCCAATCAACCGCTTGAGAGGATAACGGGGGGGAAATTGTAGTTCTGTTTGGTTAAGCAAGAGATCACAAAAAGTATAAAGGAAAGTGAATGAAACGAATGCTAGAGGGGGAGTGACAAATGTCTTCCAAAAAGGAAAACAATTGAGAAAGGAATTCAATCTAAATATACGAGGGAGCATAAAAGAACTGAAATATTATGTCAACGCAGGGTAGCAAGAGAGGGAAATAATAATGGTAGAAAGAAAAATTAAAGAGAGAGAGACAGATGAGAGAGAGGGGAAGGAAATGCAAACAAGGAACATCTCTGTCTGTGAAATTGAAATCTACAAACAAGTCCTATTACTTATCAAAAGTTACACCCTACCCTCCTCCTTCTTCCTTAAATGTCCCCGCTGACCCCCCCCCCCCCTTTTTTTTTTTTTTAAGGATATAGAATATTAAAGTAAACTAAGAGGCGACCTCGCAAAATAGGCCACTTCTGAGTTGTATTTTTTAAAATTTATATTTATTCACAATTTTACGCTGTTTCTTTTTGTTCCTTTGTTTTGTGGCACGTTCTCAGTCATATTTACGAAAAGGACGCATTGGTAAATAGAAAAAGAGTCAACTTTGTTAATTCGACCAAACGCGATGAAATCCGGCAGTTCTAAAGGAACATTGTTAGTGAAAACAGTTAGGAAATGAAATGGTAAAATAAAATAGTTGTAATATGTCGGGCGCACACAATTTTTTTTCGTCGAGGACGGTTTCTAGGATTGCGTCTAGGATGACGTCTTAAAGGACGACGTCAAGTATGACATCTTTCAACCGCAGCCGACGCTGCGACAAGATGGAGCTAATCAAGTAGTGCCAAAAGTGCCTCGTCACGGCGCTCGCCGCATTTGTTTGTTTGCTGCAATGTTGCTTCAACCGCTCAGTTGGGAAACTGCCATAGGAGCCTCCTCTGAAAAAGAGGCACCGATCCGTACTCGAGAACTGAGCTAATGGCGATCACAACGCCGCAATTTCTCCCGCAGCGGCCGCCAGGGGAACTCCACGGCTGATTGTATGGGTTCGGGAGTGTCGTGTTCGATAGCGTCCGCTGTCACTGTTCTATTTTGGCTTTAATCGGCCATTTATTACACCGAAACATATACGGGATGCCAAGCCCCGTCTCCCAAACGGACGCGCCGCAAATTACTCCCGAAATTAGGCCTCGCCCAGGTCGGGACGCGCTACCTGAAATCACCGGTGACATATGGTTGTAGGAAAACAATATTAATCGTGAAGCAAAACCTTGTAAACCAACGATTTTAGAAAACATCACACGCCAGTCATTTTCTACTAATCTCCTATAAATATTTCTACAAGACAATTTTTTTCCGTTTATTTTTACGCATAAACATGCTTTCTGAAAACTTAAGGTGACCAATGTAAAAAAAAAAAAAAAGAAGGGTGGCGCTGTTATCGCTCGGTCTCGGTGGACGCCAGCGGCCCAGCTTTCAACGGTGAGTTTCCCAACTGAGGGTTTTAGTAACGTTGGTGTTATGTACTTCGGATACTTCGAGTTCCGTATAGCAATAACACTTTATTAACACAAGCGGCCGGAATGGCAGCAGCCTTCCTGGGCGCGGTTCCCGAGTCAGCTCAGTCGTTGCAGAGTGGGTCGGTCGCGCCATCTAGTGAGGGCGTACACATCAGTTGGTTTGCTGTAACTAGGGTTCTGCGTTTACGGATAAATTTGGTAAAATCCGACAAGCAGTTGCTGCTATATAAATATTGCCGGTTTGAATTGATCCGGAAAACTCAGAATTTAAGGCCAGTCAGTTGTAGAAATTTAACCGGTTTATACCTTTTCTAAAATCGTAAAACGACTTTATTTTTTTTTTTTTTTTTTGTTACCACATTTGTTGTCACAATAGCATATTTAAAAAAAAAAAGTTGTTTCTTGGGCTGCGGTCGAATATGTTTGACCTAACTTTCCGCTCCACTTGGTGCCTTTTTCCTAAACACATGTCTTTCCCCTAACGTCAATTTTTTTCTCTCCGGTCTCCATTTTGTTAAGAACTGGACTTCTCATTCGCAAATATGCGAGCCAAAGAATGCCTAAATTTTAAAGTGGTTGGAAGCAACAATATTACTGTTTGGAAGTTTTAGCATATACACAAGTTTTCACGGTTAATTTGAAGGGCGATTCAGATCGCTTGGTACCGGAATTTCAATCGGCACATCCATCTGAGAGACAAATGTGAATTTAACTTATCATATAATTATTCTTGAAAAAAAAAGATGATTTATGTCTCAAAAAACTAATTTCTTGTCATTTTCTTTAAGAGTGATACATTATTAAGCTCGGAAACTCCTTTTTTGTATCTATGAAAAACACAAATTTTTTTGTAAAACATAAACTCCGAAAAACACCCTTCTTCAATTTTCCTAAAAGATAAACTTGAAAACGCAGAACCCTAGCTATAACTGACAAACCAATCACGCAGACTAAATGCATGACGATCCTGCGCTCTTTTCTGTGCGTGGCTGGTTTAACAGGTAATAGTAACAAACTCGCAAACAAAAACAAAAAAACGAGCACCGTGACGGGGCACTTTTCGCGCTACTTGATTAGCTATATATTTGATTGTAGCGTCGGCTGCGGTATGACTTGAAGTGAACTGTAGTGTAGGGCTCAAAATTTGTAGAACGTCTTGAGAATCACAATGTCCTTGACGTTATGTGCTCGTTAACGGTAAATATAAGCAACACCCCCCCCCTCCCCCCCCCCCCATCAAAAGAAAAAAGAAAGAAAACAAATGACAATACGAAGTACATATACAAAGTGTGCCCATATGCTCGTTCACCCCTTATTGCGACAGGTTATCATTTAGATGCCATGTATGTAAGCTTGAAATATAGTCACAACATCCGTACACGCGCTCATATTTCGGGGAATTTTCCGATGTCGTTCTTACGATTATATCGCTCAACAACATAAACGTCGCCTCACGTCAAATCTAGCCCCAAAATTGGAAAACTGCTCCTCTTTTTTTGTATACCCTGGCATTGTTTTCACGACAGTGCGATACGTCTCCAGGACAATGCGATACGTCAAGTTCTGCGTGAAACACGAGAGATCTCAGACCGGCATTGCTCAAAGCTGCGTCGATTCGAACGTTCCACCCAACCACCACCCACGCGGTACCCGTTATCTACATCGACGCTTATATATCATTGGAGTCCAGAAGAAAAAAACCGACAGAGAAATCAGGAGTGGCATGCATACCGTTCACGCGAGCGTTGCAACGTTTCACTTGGAGCTTTTCATCTCTTTACCAATCGGTAAAAAGATGAAAAGGTCGGTGGGGACATAGCGTAAAGGTGAACGTATAAGTATGTTTGTATGTGTGTGTACGGGGGGGGGGGGGGCAAGAACGAATAAGGGGGGTGATGCAGAGCGCCCTTGCATCGCACGAGCATATATCTGATCGCGCGCTGGCAGCACAAACAGACGAAACGAGTACCAAACAACAAAAGCCGAAGATGAACGGTTACTTTCACCGCGCGGGCATCTTGCGCGGCAGCGAGGGGGGCCGTAGAGCATGATAAATAGACGCCGGGTTCGCGAACACCGGGATTCATATCCGTGCTCGGCATCTGTAAACCCGCTAGTGTAATACCCGTGTTCAGATCCCTGGCTCCCCGCTAGCTGCTGCAATCCGACTTTTGACTCGTAATCCTCAGACGTTACGACCGCTCCTCCTGCATGCGCAGGAACCGCTCATTTTTGGGGGGCTGCTGCTCTGGCCGACTGCTGCTGTCATTCCCAAGATGCGAGTGTATATGGCGTCGGGGGGTTTGTCATTTTGATGTCACCCGTGCTATGGTAGCCTAACATTGTTCTTGCCCTGGTTGTATAGACGAATGTTGCCAACAACTGCTTTTATTCTGAAAGCAAATAGTAAATGCGCGTATTTCCTATATAAAATGAACGTTCAGTAGATTTACGTGTCGAAACAACGACGTATACATGGCACGCCCCAGCTAAGGCTAGGGTCTAGTGAATCTCGAGATATTTAACTCTCGGCGTAGATATCAGTTACGCTGCACAAGCACGATGATAACGTTACTTTTGAGTGAGAAGGTAGGTCTGGGATTTATATCGCCACGGCCTTGTGTAAAGTTATTGTACCGAGGACCTTACCAACGACGTGCTAGAGCGAAATTCGCCATATGCCTCGCAGCAATTGCTGCGAGTTTGTCCGAAATATACTCGGGTTACGTGCATGCCAAACATCAGTGAGCCATTTGATTTAAAGGGAGAAGATTTGAACAAGGTCGGCCCTATATAAATTTTCTAGGAGAGTGTTTTATCTTTTTTTAGGATATGTATTTACTTAATGAGGTATTTTCTGCCGCTTCGTATATTCGATGCTGGATCGTCGGAGCCGTGGTAAGTGGGGAAACCACTTCCGTCAAGCACCGTACTGACGAGCTTCACTTGAATGAAGTATTTTTAATGATTGGCTCTTCTGAATGCTGCTGGACTGAAAGCATGCCAAAATACCTTCTTTTTTTTTTTTTCGTCTGAATTAACTGTCTGCCACAGTGTGGAGAATAGAAATTAAGATATTTTAAGTCTGGAATAAAATCATGATTTAGACTGGGACCTGAATCACACTGGTTTTGCAATTATGAATTAAGTCAAACGTTTACGTCAAATATAATTTGTTTAAACTTTGTATTTACTGTTTTTGTATTATATGATGTGTAGTATGTGCCCTTGTTTTGTTTTTAAATGAAATAGTCGCAAAGCAAAAATATTTTGTAGCAGGTTCAACACGAACAGCTCTTCATCAAAACTTTGAGCTCTTTTTTTTTAGAGCGCAGCTCTTAGGCGCCCGTTTCCGGCTTGAGTGGCGTCGGCGTCGGCGTAACCGCTAGCCTCCCCCCCCCCCCCCCCCCCCCCTCAAAGACCTCAGGAGGACCTTGGGTTCCTTCGGGAGGACTTCGAGAGGACCTCAGACTCCTTCGTTAGGACCTCGGGAGGACCTCGGGTTCCTACGGGAGGACTTCGGGAGGACCTCCGGCACCTTCGGTGACCTCGGGGGGGGGGGGGGGGGGGGGGTTCTATTGCAAGAAAATAAGAACCCAAGAGAAACAGCCAAAACAACTTTTCACAGACTAAGAAAAAAAAATAACAATCTGCTTTTGTTATAGTGTGGCGGGTTTATGTAAATAAAAAGTTGTTAATTAAACTGTGCCTACAATTTTTGAATGTAGACATAATTTTTTTTTGCAGTTTTGGTGATGAAACGAATTGATCAGTCAATCTGCTGTGTTTAAAATACATTTGGTAATAATTACTTTATTACCATCTACTGTGATTTAAATTAATGTAATCTCCTTTATTTCATTTTATGAAGCAAAATTATGATTTTTTTTTCACCCTTGACCGCCATATCTATATCAATGTCAGCATAGCTTACAAGGGAAAAAAATGGATTAAAATAAATATTATGGAAGGTACACACACAAACAAGACCCCGGAACCTATTACTACTGCAGCCAGGTGTTTCGCAGATTTATTATTGTGGTATCGAGTGTAGAGGCTATATTGTATCACGGAAACCCACCATTCCATCGGGAATGCAAGTTTCGATAATTTAAAAACGAGAAAAGTTGCTAAATTCACTAAAGGTCTTGGTACCTAGAAAATGCCATTTAAATCTGTCATGTTTGCAGGATTTCGAGAAGAAGAAGCGAATAAAAGTTTCATACGAGCTTGTCATAAATAAATGCCAGTTTACTAAAACAAAACACGACATGTGTACAAAAAAAGACACTAAGTTGCCGGAAAATTTACGTAATATGGTTAATCAAAGCTGTTAATTATTTTATTGTTTATGAATACTGTTCACCCTTAACAGGGGCTGTGACAGGTACGGAGTCGAAGCTCACATTAAATATACAAGCCCACAAACAAATGAATATGTTGTGTGATACAAATTAAAACGTTAGCCACATACCGGTTTGTTCGGGCTGCGTTAACAGCACGCTGTCTGAGTTGTGACATTAAGCAATGCAAAACGTCACTCTTGCATTGCTTAATATCACAATTCAGACCGCGTTTTTTGGTCTTAACATATGTTTCGGCATCGACATTCGCTGAGCTGCCTCCCTAAGTTGCAGTGATTGGCTTTCCGAGTGTTTTGCGGAAAAGTAGACGGACGGGATTTTTTACAGTGAGGGTGTTCGGGCTGTTTTCGCTGTTTCTTCTAAACTTGACTGCACAGATTGGGGATTGAGGACAGAACATTTAAGCATTAATCCGTATTCTGAATTTGATTGTGACAACATCGTACGACAACACCTACACACTAAGCGGGATTCAGGTTCGACAAATTGCGTACAGGTCCCCGGGAGCCGTGTTCGCGAGTTCGCCTGATCTTTCTTTCTTTTTCACGGCCCAAATTCGAGCAAAGTAATTATCGGTCTTTCAGTCTCGAACCCGCTGCACTGCGCGACTGCTTTAAAGCAGACTCCCAGCCCTCTAATGGCAATGCGCACGGTCATTTAAAGCTCGATTACTTCTCTCGGGCTAATTACGGAAAGCTCGGCTGCGGCGCCTATTGACCCTTTACGTGTTCCACGGCTGAGACGACGACTCTGGTCTGCCCAAAGTTTCTGTTTGCGCCGGCATCCGCGACTTCGAAACTCGACGAAGTGAGCTTTGCGTTAGGCTTTTTTCTTTTCTTCCTTTTTTGATGCGGCGGAGTCGCAAAAATGTTGTGTAATGCGAATAAAACCGAAGTGTTTTTATTACGTTGTATAGGCAGCATGTGATGGGTCGGGAGTCTTAATTGGCGCTCAAAATCGCAGCTTGTGTTCTTTAAAAGCAGCAGCGGCGTTATGGAGTTATTGATTCAAGCAACTTTTGTCTCTGCTGCCTCGGTGTTTTGTGTGTGCTGCGAACTAATATATACGAATTTAACTAATTGGGATAATGGGCTGGCTCCCGGCGTAGTGCGCGCCTCAAGTAAAAAAAAAACGAGCTTATTTTTCGCTGTTAAGTTACGGTGCCAGTAAAAAAAATAAAATTACAAATGCCGGGATAATAATAAGTAAAAACGTCTGGCAGCTTGTTTGATTTTTTCGGGTAAACACAGGCGCATAATCGAACCAAAGGAGCTTTGACTTTGTGTTTCTTTGATCAACAAGTAACACATTATGGGGAGTAATTAGGTTGCTTTGTTTTACTAAGTTCATCTTAATGGTTCTATGGTTGTCTGTTTTCGCAGTTCCCTCTTATGTAATTTACGTAATGCCGTCGAGCCTTTGAGGGGTAGGGGAAATAAATAAATGAAAACTGGTATGCGCGTTGAAGGGTTGAGTTCAGGACCCTCAACCTTGCGACGGACTTGTAACGGGCTCCGAATTTCACATTTTGGTTCTAGAATTTGGGATTAGAACCTGGCACTCTGGGCTCTGGCAGCTACCAATGCTATAAAATGTTTTTACGTTCATTCTGAAGCCGGAGTGAGATACATCCATGTCTTTTTATGACAAAAAAAGTTCTTGAAAGGGTATTTGACGCCCTAAGAAGTCTTTCAAAACTTAAAGCGCGGTTTTGCTTCAAACACTAACACCCCCGGCTTACTAAAAAAGCACAGGGGCGCTCAGGAACTCTTTCGTGCCAAAAACTTTGTCCTGAAGAGCCCCTTATAGGTTTTGCACAAAGCACTCTCTCAGGAAGCGCCGAAAATAACTTTTTAGAGTGCAAAATGTGGACAAGTCGAAGGAAACCTAATAATTCTTTTACTACGGGATTTTTCTATTGTGTATTGTTGTTTTGTATAAACCGAACTTGCATCGGACACTCTTAGTGAATCCGATCCTACAATCCACTTTATAGGACTGCCTATTTGTTGTTGTGAGCGGTTTTAAAACTCTGGGATAGTCGCGTGCATAATAAGATGAATGTATCTTTATTTCTTCGTACTTTTTTTTTACGAATCTCGGATAGCACTAAGTAATCAAATCTCTAAAACGTTAAGCAGGGTACAGAATGCGTCACATTTAAACGTGAACACAAAATTTACGGTTTTCTTATTGCTCTTTCGCAGATTCCTGACTTTAAGGTGGAAACAAAAATTAAACATAGTCACTGATTGCCTACGAAAACGACCTGCGTTTCTTGAACTGTCGGGCATTATGGTAACTTTAGTTACAGTACGTTACACTACCCGAATAAGCTTCTGTGGTTTACGAAGTTAGGCGGTAAAGACCACAATGTACGTGTAAACTAAAAAAAAATTCAGGTGTCGTGTTTGTGCAAATAATGGCACGCATAATGTCTGTCACATAAGGATTTGCTTGAGCTTTCATGGACAACAAGCGCGTCGGTGTGAGGCACGTGACACCGCATTGCCATAGGTGAATTCCTCCGGTTTGCATTTATCCATTTTCTCTTTTACGCTGTTTTGGATTCGTTCGCAGGTTGCTCTTAATGTCCAGCGAGTTACGTTGAGTTGAAGATAGGAAAGTTTGCATCGCCTGGCGCCTAAAACGCCAGGGTGAAACGGTAATGTGGATGCTTGGGCTAGTTGGTAATTCATGCTTGGATGGAACAGCGCGGATGAACAGTCACATTCACATGCACACAGGAAGGAAACAGACTCGCAGCGCTGACTAACAACTCAGTCCTATATTTCTTTTGCCTCAAACTTCAACTTCTTCTCCTTCGCCAAACTGCGTATTTGGCGTCAAACTGCGTATTTGGCGGAATATATCCTGCGACTAGGATGTATATGTTGCGACCTTGTTTCACAGTTAAAGCGATGTACTCGTTGGTGGCATCAGGAGTAAGGCAGTGGGAGATATAGGTAAGGTCTTTACGAATCGCCACAATACCTCTGCTTGGAGATCTACCTTCGAGCGAGTGAAAAACCTCATAACCCGATAAACGAAAATTGTCGGCAATGTTTGATTTTGATAATGCTATAACCGGAGATTGGTATTTATACAAAAATCGACGAAAGTGGGAAAGACGGCGGCGAAGGCCCCTTGCATTCCACACTGACAGATGGTTGCTTGGTATCGAATCTCACCTATTTGATAGCATGTCCAGATTAAAAGCTGGGGGCCTAGGCAGAGAGTAGGCTCAATCATAGTTAAAAGTGTAAGCATGATACCTTTGAAAGCTGTTTCTCGCTTGTTGATAAGAAAAAAAAAAGTATTTGCAGCTTGAAAGATAAGTGGCAAAAGGACGTCAGTGGTAAGGCTGGTTTTTTATTAAGCTGGATCGGTGGTGACTCCGATCATGGCTCCTCGGAAAGAGCCATCTCCTTAAAGGGATACTGAACCAAAGAATTTAGTGCCCATAATAAGTAACGCACGTTCTTTCCACGAGCCAGCAGCCGCTGGCGTGCGCGAGCACACGCAACAAAAATGACGTCACAGACCTCCATTCGCGGTTGAGAGGACAGTGAAATGCATGGGCTTCGGACTAAAGGAAAATAAAGACAGGCTTTTCATCTCTACAAGTGAAAGCTACGTGTTCGTTAGACCCAATTCATCGCTTACCTTTTACACCAGACACCACTGTCTAGAGGAAAAACTTGTCTTTATTCTCCTTTGGTCCGAAGCCCATACGTTTCACTGTCATCTCAACTGCGAATGGAGGTCTGTGACGCCATTTTTGTTACCTGTGCTCGCGCAGACCGGCGGATGCTGGCTCGTGGAAAGAACGTGCGCCACTTATTACGGACACTAAATTCCTTGGTTCAGTATCCCTTTAAGGGCTCTGGGCCGGTTTTCTCGAAGCGATGGTAAACCGATTTTGGTAAACCACGGTGCCTAGGAAGGAAAAAGTACCTAAGCAATGTAATAAACGGCTGGATACAGAACAACAATATTTATTTTTGATTGGGCAGTAAGATGCGCCATCTATCGGTGAAACAAGCCAGTAATTTTTTTTATCCTCTTTTTCTGCTGGTTGTTATCTATCTAGTATGGTATTTTAAGTCAAAATATAATAATGTTGTACTTGAAGGCCAATTTATTTGCTTCAGATGGTACGAAAAAAATTTAGCTACTATGCTAGAGTTTGTCGACGAATATTAAAAAAATGTAAGAAACATTTCCTTCAATATGTTTCGCCATAAACAACGCATAACTTTCCCGTGTGCCTTCCAGTCTGGCAACGCCGGTGCTGTAGTCTCGTTTTCGTTCCTTGCGACACACGTTTCGGCGATTCCTGCAGATCTCAACTGTTTGACCTCTCTTCCGTTTGCCCAACCGATCCACCGGTGTCGAGAAGCTAAGCTCCTCGTCACCGTTGAATTGCTGGCCACCGGGGATATGTAGAATCCTCGATGCTGTCGGCATACTTTCGGCGCACTGCGAACAAAAAAACAGTACAATGTCCCAGCTGTTCACCCGGAACGAAGACTTTATCGAGGATAACCACCTTTCTCCGCAAAGTAATCGCTGCTCACGAGTTGGCGTGCATAGTGTAACAAATTAAACGTGCTAGTATAAATATATACTAACACTCGTTCGCAAAACATTTTTTTTACTCACCATAAAAACACTTGCAAGGCTTATGTACCGTCATATGTCTTGGATCCCGGGCTGCTGAAGAGTGATGCATTCGCGGAATGCTGCCGTCGGTTAGTTTAGTAGTCCCTCTCAACTACCGCTTTGCTTTACGTGCTAATAGGTTGATGGTGCGTCAGTAATATAACAGCCGGATCGAAGTGAATGTTCAGCAGAACCAAGCAGAACTATCAGCCCGCATTAAGCGACGTCGCGGCCATTTTGCTTGTAGGTGCTGCTCGTCCCTCGGCGCTTCTGCTCTCCCAGTCACGTGACCTAGAATTCCCCCTTCTAGGGACAATAGTTAACTTTAACCTACGGTTAGCGTTCGAGAAAACGGGCCCTGGTGGTAATGGTCGGCCTGCTTTTCTTCAGGGGGATAGCAAATAGTCCTGATATGTTGAGTAATTTCCAATTTCGGACGCGTTTATGCGACTTCTTGGTGCCTTCCCGCGTTTATAATTCTCCAATAAGCGGAAGAGTCATATTAAGCAATGATGGGATGTTTCGTCCCCATTGGCCGTCTACAGAAGATAATAGGCTGTAGACCATGCGAGCTGCTTTTTTGAGAAGCGGAATCCAGTTCTGCCATGCATTTCCTATGATTGGCGGAGCGCCAGAGGTGGAAGTAGTCTTCCGCATTGGATTAGAAGTGGCAGCCGCTGACGTCGATGGCCTTTGCTTTTCTCCCTTGGGTTCTGAAACTTGAGTTTTGCGGTCGTTTGAGGGAGGAGCCCCCTTTGTGAGCTTCTGTTGGTTCTTCTTTAAAGCTGCAGCATAGCCATGGGCGCTTGGGTTCTGCTTGTTAGATGTCTCATTCATTGTGTTCTGCGAGTGTAAAGGTCGTTGTTAAATTTCAGCCGTTTGTTTTATTTCTCTCTATTATGAGACGGCGGACCTTGTGGCGCGAAAGTCAACTGCGTGTTTGCGTGCGTAGCTGCGGGTCTCTTTCTCTTTGCCATTTTGGGCAGCAAGAGGACGTGGCAGCGTGAGCTTGACTGCAGTTCGCGCATTTCTCTTGACCAAAACACATGTCGTTGCCGTCGTGGGCTTCTCCACAGCGACTGCAGATGGGTGGGCGCTTGCAGTTGGTTTCGCGATGTCCATATCCACAACATTTGCGGCACTGAATTGGGTGTTCCTTGAACGAGGACACCAACGGCGAACGTGACCGAGATAAACAAAACTCAGCAATGTTGTTTCGCTGAACGCTCGCTATCTTTACTATGGAACTTTGTCCAAACCGCCGAATTCTCGCCTCTTGGCCTCCTGGTGATCTCACATGCTGTTCAATTTCGGCATCAGAAAGTGAAGTGTCGACGTCTTTGATCACTCCTACTGCGAAGTGCCGCGGAACGGGCTCGTACGCCCGAACTTTCAAGCCGCAGATCTGAGTGCAGGCAAGGAGCCCTTGGGTCGTCTGGCCGTTTCGAGTATCCACTGCAATCAGATTTAATCGGCTGTTGAGCCTAATCTCGTGGATGCATTCGGGACACATCTGTTCCAATGCAGCAGACAGTTTTAGGCTGCTGATCACTGTGATGTTCTGGTTTTCAATCGCTGGTACAAAAATTACAGTCAGGCCAACTGTCGTGGTAGGCGAGTTGGTAACTGTGTTTCCACTTTTGCTTGAACTGGAGTTCTTTTTGCACTTGTTAGATGTCATGGCATCGTACCATTCACCTTGGTCGGTGTCGGCGATTTCCATGTCGCTAGTTAACATTTCAGCGTTAGGTGGAGATATGTGGGGTACGTGATCAGGAGCTCTAACTTCTGCCAGGTTAGTGACGGAGGTTTCGTTCTCTTACTCAGCGGTAGAGGATCCGGATGTTGAAGGAGGCATGCTGTAGCGCTCAATTGGAGTCTTTTGACTTGCCGTTAGCGAAATGGTTGCGGTAGCCATGGCGAAATCAAATGGCAGTGTCTATTCTGCCGGCAGCCGGCAGAATAACCGGGGGGAAAAAGTGCCGGCAGTAGTCGCCTATTGGGTCTCGTATAAAACGGGTTGTAAACACGCCTATTCTAAGCTGTGGATTAGCTCAGTGGGTAAGATGTGCGCCTCATACACGGCAGGATCTTAGTTCAATCCGCCGAGGGATTTTTTTCTTCTTCGGACTTTTGTTTTTTGTTGAGGTATTAGGCGATATTTACGACATCTCTCTTTTAGAATTAACACTGAAAAAAAAAACACACACAAAAAAAACACGAATGTTGTTGACGAAACACTTCCTTTTTGGGGGTGAATGGAGGACAGCGGGGCTTGGGCCGGCCGGCACGCCGCCGCGATGCGGTGGTACTGGTGGGCCAAATAGGTCAATATATTTCTAATGAGCAGCCGCAGACTGTCGCCGCTAAAGGAGGGGGAGTGGGGGGGGGGGGGTATGTTAACGAGCTCCCCACTGATACACGCGCCGTCCGAAACTGCCGGCATTTTTTTCCCCGGGCTATTGTGCCGGCTGCCGGCACAATAGTCTCACCCAAAATACAAATTTCGTTATTTTACCGGCAGGTGTCACGTGACTTCAGGCAGCCAATGGGAGGCGACTACCGGTAGAATTTCGGAAAAATTATTCTGCCGGCTGCCGGCAGAATAGACACTGCCTCTGAAATCAAATCAGGGTTTAAACCCCGAGCCGATCGAAAGCCACCCCTCCGACAAGTGGAGGAAGCCTTATTAATTGTTCGCTGAAGCCAGAATTGCCTAAACTGGTGATTTTATAAATAAAAATAAGCACAAACAAATGAGCCGAGAAAAACACAGACCTGTTCGAAGCGCTTCGTCTTCCTCCTTTTTCTTATTTCAATGCGGCGATCAAGTGCTCCACAATGCGTCTTTGGCGCATTGAAACGCCTCGAGGGGCACTTCAGTCAAAGGGTAACATGAAGAACGGGGTGAAAACGCGCGATGACGAGGCAACTTCTGCTTACCCGCAGTTTGGGGGGGGGGGGGGTCAAAAACAAATGGGTCCGTCTGAAAGAGCAAAAGCAGATGGGTTCGTCTGCTCTTTACGCACCAGGTGCGCAAAAAGCAGACGAACTTGCAGGCCCAGTAATCTTCTTTTGCGTGCTGCCATCTTTGCCTGCAGGTTTGTGCCACGCATTTTGAACATGTGCAGTAGCTCTCTTTTGCAGATATCAAACACCGTGCACGCGTCCACACCTTAGTGACTAGGCAACAGTTGCCGGGAAGATAAGCGCTAGAAAGTTGCATAGATAGAAGCACGACCCTAGCGTTGGAACATCTTAGACATGGGTGAAGGGCACCGGAGACTGGGTGAATATTTCTGTTTTTTTCACGAAATGGTAAACTTACACCAGCTCGCCTCTGCCATCACTGTTTTTTTTTTTAGGAGCCCTACTTTTTTTTTTTAGTACTACGATTCACGAGGAGAAAAGCCAGTATGAATGAACGGAAAGTCAAGTCTAAAACGAGGTGGTAAAGATGAGACATAACACAACCCCGAGACAGCAGGCAAGGAAATCACAAAATACCCACGAAAATTCGCAAACGCAACTAAAAATTATTTCAGCTAAAAAAAAAAGCTTAAATTGGATATGTCATAAAAAGGCACGAACAGCACAGTCAAAAAACTTTCAGCCTTTCCAGTCTGGTGAAGAAGGAAGACCAGCGAAGCTGTACTATGGAGGGAATGAAGTAATGGCTGTCCGCAAGGCGGCAAGCCAGAGTGGAAAGGCTGGAAAGGTTGCCGCCATCTATGAGCGACGGCGGCAAGCAGACAACCGGCAAACACAACACTCTGGACAGCCTCCGCCATCTATGAGCGCCAGTGGCGACCATACTGTTGTGTCTACATTTGTTTGGTACCGGACACGATCCTGGGGAACCTAGTTTTTAACAGCTCTGTTGTAATAAAGAAATTAAATTACCCGGTACTGGCGTGCAAAGAGGGCGTTGCTTTTTTTTTCTAATGTGGTTTTTCTGTCTCTTCGTGGCATTTAGTAATTAAACCCCTTTTAGGAGAAATAAATTTCAACTGTGTTTCAGTCTATTCGTGTGTGTGCGGTGCTTCCCTTACCTGCAGTCTCGGGTTGTGTTATGTCTAAACCAGCATCGGCATCGAGGAAAATTAACGACGTAATGGGTTTCTTTTAAGAAAGCAAAAACGCAGCGTGCTGATTACCTCATCCCGTATATTGTCTCGCTCACGTTTGCTCATGAGCTTAGTGGACCGTGACAACAATCGGTGCTGTGCTGGCAGGAAATGACGTCCCCCGCAGGCTGGAAAAGCTGCTGTCGTGTCCTCGCGAATGATCTCCCTGGAGACCTCCGGAACCGGGTCTTGAGTCCCAACGTCTTTTTTGCCGTCTGCTCGTTTCACAGAGGCAACAAAGCAGACCAATGTTTCGTTCTCGCAGTCCTTGTATTTGTTGTTAATCCTCGCGGGAACATACAACCCTTGATACATTTTTCAGTGCGGTTTTTTGTTTATTGTCGTCGACTCCGTCGCCGAACAACACAATCAGAAAACCTATCCAGATTTTGTGCTTTTTGTTCATTTTCCTACGCTCCCTCCCCTTCCTAGATAAGACAACTTCTTAATGCGGACAAACTAGGTGGAATCATCGTCGTGTTTTTTTTATTTTATTTTTATTCAGCTGCAATGTGCAATAGCCAAAGTCATTGCAGGAAAGGCATTTTCCTCAAAACCTTGTGACAGCCTTCACAAGGGCCCTGCGGGATTCTTTGATACTTTTCATGTATTACATGCACATACTTTTTGTGTACTTTTTACTAAATTTATATTCTGGCTTTGTACGGCATCTTTGGGAATTTATCAGTGTTCCCTTTCAACGGTCGATGTGTCTACCACTTCACTACCATTCCTGCTGCATATTATGAAAAAAACAAAAACAAAACTATAGAATGTGTTGATCGCAAACGGTTTGTGCGCTTTGGAGCGTTTCGAGGTGGTTAGCGGGGCTGCGCTGTGAGTTCCCCGTCTTTTTGCTGTTGTCTCTGCTGCTTCCTACACTCGCGGAATGCTTGCCTACACTCGACATCATTCTGCCTCCAGAAACATGGCGACGTACTGAATCTAGGCCAGCCGGCTCTCAGCTTACATGGGAAGGAACTCGCTTCGCCCGATGTGGCTGTAGTGTGTGTGATATGTCGCGATTGATGCCAGATGAGGCAACCTATGACCTGATATGTCGTATACTGACTTCATCAACCATGTTTTAGCTGTTTCCACACACTTGATCTGCTTAGCTCAGAATAAATAAAGAAAAATCTCTGCTGAGCTCAGACAGTGTCTGGCTGGAACTACTTGGTCCCATGTTTAATCCCCGTCGTCAGTGTTCTTGTAGTTGTGTTTCAAAATGGCCCCCATGGGGCCTATGTGCTTTATGTAATTTTACGTACGTGTAACGGTCGAGCATAACGATCGAGCATGACAGATATTTTTTTTTTTCGGCGAAACTAGCTGGTATAACACATTTTGTATAATAGTTAGCTTGCTGAATTTTTTGTCCCAACTGATATCGTTATTGATAGACCACTTCACCAGCAAATCCTACGAAATGTCATGCGAGAATCTGAAACCGAGGAAAAAAAGAGAAGAAAAGAGAAAGAAACATGGAAGGAGAGTGGTTCATTCTGCCAGTTTTCTCGAATTTAAACAAGCACCAAATCGCACTTTGCTTGCATCCTTTTAATGTTATTTATATTTGTTCATCTATATAAATAGGGAACATGCGAAATGGACATACGACAGGTGACGTGTATACGTATACACATGCATTCCGTCCGGTCCTTGTGTTTTTCCGGACAACAGTTTCTTTTTATTATCTGGACTTTCTAAAACAAAAGTGACGTGCCTTAAAAAAAGAAAGAAAGATCTGCCTGACGGCCTGATGCGCGAGCTGCATTAAGCCGCGATGGGATATGATGCGCGACTAAAGGGACAGCTATGACAATGATGAAGACGGAGCGGTTGTTACTGGATTTCTTTGGATGAACCGAAAAGGGCCTAGAGTACTAAAAATATATGTGATATAAATACATCAGTCTGTTTTGTTTAAATTAGGAACAAACATTTTTCTTTTTCTTTGGGTTGCCGGATAGATTTTAAAAATTAATACTATAAAAACTATTTTTAAAACCAAATTATATTCACGTGAACAAGCTATTCCATGTCCGGTGATGTCTCGTTAATAGGGACACCTGTGTTCCCGTAAAAAATCATCCGTAAGATGAGTTGTCCATAATAACTAGGCAAAAATGGATGCATCTTCCCAGTTTGTCCCCGAAAGTGGTGTCCATGTAGCGGGATATCCATATTAAAGGGGTCCACGTATTAACGAGCCATGACTGTACTCTCTTTTTTTTTTTATCAAAACTGAAAGGCTGCCAAGTTAACTACTATTATGGTCGAATATGCTGATTCTGAGAACTAACTGAGTGGTAATTTTTTTACGATCGTCAATATGACATTTAAGAAAAAAGTATGTGTTTACGTCATGTTTCTGCTGACTGCGTCGCACAGTGCACTTGACTGTACAAAAGAAAAAATGGGTACCGCGCTGTAAACAATCCTCACTGAAAATGAAAGAGAAGATACAAATTTAGATAACATATAAAATGTCCATATCTTTGGACATAATAAGATTCACAGATTCAGTTTTTCTGGGTGGTACCCAAAAAGCGAGTAAACAAGGCAGCGGTAAGTGTTGTCAAAAACCGTGTGTCGAATAGACGAGGAGCTTCCAAGGTAAGAAATATCACGGAAAAAGCGAAAGGAAATCCAATGGTCTGTCGAAATATACTATATGCAGAAAGCTAGTTTACTGCGGTAAGTTTAATAATCTTAGAAGTTAAACATTGTTTACTCCGTATACCACGTCGCAAATATTCCGGACACGTTCCCCCCTTTTTTTTTTTTTTTGAACTTTTTATTCAATCAACGCACCATTCTGTATACATGTTTTCCCTCATAAAAAACGAAGCGCGAACTGCGAGCAGTCGCGACGTTTATCGTCTTCCTCGTTACCTCGTACTCGGATGCACTCATTGTTTATAGAAGCATAACCTTCCCAGACGGCGGGTCGTACTGTCCACGCGACATCTTCCCCAACGTCCGCCGAAGACGCCCTATAGCTGCACGGCGACGCCGCCACCGGCGCTAAGGCGAGCCTTTCTTTTTATATCTCTCTTCTCACCTTAGAGAAACAAGGGCTGCGGCGCCCACGGTCGTATACAAACAACGCAGTAGTAACTCCCACTCCATCGAACCTTCTCGCGCAAACAAGTCATGCTCCCCAAAACAAACACACAGACACACACACAGACGCGCGCGCGGGCGGAGAGCATCGTCGTCAGCGGGAACTCCCAGCGAAGAGTGCCCTGCAGGAACCCTCGGAAGAGGAAAGACGGCGAGGTGCAGGGGCCTCATAAAGCAGGGTCGTAAATGTGTCGGGCCCCGTGTTTTATAAGAGAGCCCGGGGTTCGTTGGACCGGCACCTTTCTGGTGGGAAAGGCTGAGAGACCTTCGGGGGGCCCTTTCGGACGGCGCTTCAATTAATCGAAAGCGCGCGGTGAGTGCGGCAGAGCGACCGAACTGCTGGAGGGAAGTTGGGGACACGAAGTGGGGAAAAAAAAAAAAGGGGGGAGAGAACCTCCGCGGTGTTCCCCCAGCTACCTGAAAAGGGCGGGGCCATGTGCCCGAACTAGGGACTTTGGCCGCGCTCATTTTTACGCGGTGCGCCCGGAATTTTACGGGTTGGGTTTTTCTGCGGGGAGGTTAGACACGCCGCTCCGGCCTTGTGGATATATGCTCTGCTTTTTCGCGCTGAGTAGAAAGTCGTATTTTTTTTTCCTGGGGGAGGGAAGGCGGGAGGCGAGAGAAAGAAATAAAACAAGACCCAAGGTTCTTATCCCCGCTTTTCAATCTGGTTGGTTTTGGTCGTGTTCAATTTTATGCCGTTCTCACGAGGGTGGTGTATTCGGGCAGATCACCTAAGGTCACCCTAGCTACTGCGAAATTGGGATTTACTATCTACGCCGTGAACTGCCATAAATGACCAGAAGGAGAGAAGCGTGACTGCTCGGAACAAGATTACTAACTACTTCTCTTGTGGTCTTCAATCTGGGGCCCTTCTAATCTCGTAATGTCTTCTTGGAACTCCGCAGCTCAGCACTTGTTGGGCACCAAGTACCCATCAAAAAACAAGAGCATATCAGGTGAAAACTTGGTATTTGAAGCTGTTTTATTTTTATTTTTATTACCTCATCCGTTGGATTGGTCCAAATAAATTGCTATAGCTGACTAGGCGAGCTCTCGAGGCCCGTTGGATAGGCACACTATGCGACACTGTTGGCGCGGACATGACATCGACTATTTTTACTATTTTACTACGGGAGGGTTATGGCGTCGGGCACCAACATTTACTACTTTGGTTAGTGCTTTAATGAACACTTTTCGCTACCCTATCCCTTTTGATGGCTGCTTTACGACTCTTGGGGAAAAAATCGGCGATCGCTTGATTGCGAGAACAGTGTCTCAATGTGCACGGGAAAATCTCATAAACGAGGATCAGTTGCGGCAGTGTCTGTAATGTAAGTTCCCTCTCTTTTTTGATACGGCTTTTATTTGCAACAAGTTACAGCGGATTTCTTGTAAGTCAATTGAACCTTTTTAGTTCCTTAAGGCTACTAGTTATGTTTAAGTATAAACTCATCCAGTGAAGTTTTTTTTTTTACGAAGTTATAGTGTTAAATTGAACTTCCTTCCGTATAAATGAACACGATACACGAATAAGACGCAACTTCGTATTGACGCTGCTGAGTTGTTGGCCAGTACAGAAAGCTGGATGTTCTCTCCTTATTTTTACAGAGTTTAGAGATGTGATATAATTTCGAGCGGCTGCTGCCATCTTGAAAGGTGGAACTTTCAGTATGGGCGGAAGCATTGTTTTGCTTTAACCACGCCATTGTAGGAGAGGGGCTCATGTTCAAAACAAAAAAAAAGTCCATATATAGTGCGTGTGTCACCGAGATTCGGCCAAAATGTTCCACGAAAAGCTACGCATTGCACAAAAAAAAATTGATGTCGTATTGTTCACTGTCGAGTTTCCACGTTTGCGAAGTTCTTCTCATTTTCGGATATCTAAGGATTGAATCAGTTTGGAAAATGGCGTCGGCTGTTGCTGATTGAAGACACAGCGTCCGCGTGTCATCGGACGGTGAGCGTAGCAGACGGAGTTTATTAGGGAGTTTTAGGGAATCATTTTTGCGCATCCGATACGGTGCGATGGGCTCTCCGATACGAACTGCGCATGCGCAACCATAGAAGACCTGCACATGCGCAGTTCGAAACGAAGGACCCATCGTACCGTATCTGATGAGCAAAAACGGTTGCCTCAAGCTCTCTATTATTCGGAAGAAGACGGCGGTGTGTCACAATCAGGTGCGTGCATGGGCTCTTTCGTCGTGTTCAAATGGGCTGAACGTGAACATAAAGAGTTGGACATAAGCACTTCACAAAGGTGGCTGGTTTTATTCAGCGCCTCATATTTTGACGAGCCATGCGTGAAAATAATGTGTTTTTTTTTTAACTAAATTATTGCACTAAGTTTTTTTTTCTCTTTTTACAACGACGTAGGGCTAATCTACCGATGTGCCGGTAAGGTACAAATCCTGAGAATGACTTGTACGGTACCTATCTTATTTTTGTGCGATTGGTAGTTTTTACAGGATACTTTTGGCCGTTGTGTTTCGCTTGCCAGAACGACTGCGTATTTTTATTGCCTATTTCGAGCGTTTAATTTTCTTCCGGTGGACCAAGACATGGGACTTCGGACGAGAAGACTCGTCCAAAGTCCCGTGTGGCTAAAATATAAGATGTGTAAGTACCAAGGTGTCAATGACGAAAAAATCATTGAATCCCGAAAAATCATTAGTCTTACTGCACGCGTGTCTTCTTGTGGGTTTGTGTGCCTTTTTGGGGAGTGGGCCTATTTAAGAAGGTGTTCTGAAAAATAAATCTTTAGCTGCGTTCAGAGTTTCGTGTCTGTCCGTCCTTTTTTTGTTCCCTCGCTCCAGGGTTACTGTCTATCCTTAACCAGCTCGCTTGCCTACTTGCTTTAATCATATGTTCTCAAGATTTGTATTTGGTAACTGAATCCTCGGCGTAATTCAACTTTCTACCTCTACATTCATGGGCTTATTGCTTTCAAACACGTTATTCCCTGTTGACTAATTCTAAACATTTTTTTTCTTTAACATAGGCGTACTCAATGGGTAAACAATAGTATTCATGGCACTATTTTGTCCACATAGATCTATTAGCCATATAGATGGCTTTACACTGGAATGTAGTTACATCGATTTAGAAGCAGCGTATTTCTATTGTGAACCGATTACGCGCAATGTTCCGATTCAATATTAGAGATAAGTAAAAATAAAACAATACCGTACGTTTTTTGTTTTTGTTTTTGATTTTCGTCTGCATTTATTGGCACGTTCACGCATGATATTTACGTTGTTAAAGCTGCTGACCGGGTAGGTAATACTGATGTAAATAATATAATAAAACTATTGACCTGAAATGATTGTCGTTTCTTTTTTTTCTTCTAGTGGCATCAGTGGTTAATTGTATTACCGAATTTAGTAATGGTACATAACTTAAGAAAGCTAATAATACAATTTAAGCAATCTTCATACGTTGAATATATATTTAACCCCCCCCCCCCCTTTCCCTTCTACGAAGTAAGGGAAGCGAAAACTTAAAAGTATGTTAAAAGGATCGTTTATAAATTGTGGACGATAGAAGAACATTGATAATAGGGACATAAAAAAACACCCTCCTTTTTGGCGGAAAGCCAATTTCGTCTTTTGTTTTTATTTTGCCCTCTTGTTATAGCGCTTATTTGTCCTATACTGATTGCCGCAGATATTATCTGCCTCTTTTTATGAGGCTGTGCTTGAATTCATTGATCTCTTGGCGTTTTCTTTCAAATATAGTTTTGCTTTTTTAGGAAGATCATTTTGGGCGCGGTCATTATTTACTCGTTTTCTTATACAGTTTTAAAGCACAATTTGAAACGACGGCTCGCTTCGCGCGTGGAATTATTATTTTTTAAATTATTGTTTGGCCACGCTTCATGTTTAAGCTATTTTTCCGATATGTATGTATGTATGTAACATTATAGAAAATCTCTATCGAAAGAAAGGCAAAGTACCCTAAAATATATAAATATATTTTAATATGCATCCCGGCTGACAGAAACTATTCTCCGTAATGTATCGGCCTGATTGCGTATAATACCGGAGGCGTAATGTTGCATTAAATGGAACAAAAATTGCAAATGAAGCATGCGATGAATAATTGAACTAGACTGGTCATATTTCCGACTGAGTACCTCAAAATAAAAAATTTATAAAAAGGTATTCTTTTAAAACGCCTGATCCTTATATAATATACTATATAATAGCCACCTAGAGTCTTATCTATATTATGCGTTACTTGGTCTCACGCCAAGAAATGACCCTAATATAAAGGCTTTTATCAGGAAAATGATATACATCTCATATTGTTTTATTGCACACTGAGATAGTTCTACTTCTAAGGTAGCCCTTGTTCTAAGTGTTAATATTCAAACAGCGCCAAATGTCATTTTAAGCGATCTGTTAAATTTGAACATACTTTTGGCGAAACGTAACTTTTACACGAAAAACAATATACATGCTTGGTCATGCTGACAAATTCTGGTAAGCACAGAATGTGTGATAGGCCTTCCAGGGAAGAAGAGAAGGGCGTCTGAACGGCACAGCCTATCAAAGATTCGATCAAAGACGCACGGCACGCTTGCACGGCGGATTAGAAGGCGATGCGAGCGGGGCCCGATAACGCTATCGCGTTGCACTCTTAAAGGGCAACTCCGCTTCATTTTTGATATTTAGAAAACCATGCAGCCCTCTTCAGTATCATATAGGAAGACACCATGTCAAATAATACGATCTAATTCCGTCTATATATTTATTAAACTGTCTAGCAAACCTTCAAGTGAGCCAAGTCGCCGAAATCTGCCAACTCTAGCGTGCGTCGTGAAGCGCAATCATAAGCGCAGTCAATACAACGGAGTTGGAGCAGCCAATGTTGAGCCTTTACGTCAGAGGCATGACTACGTCATTCTCACGTTTTGTTTGTTTTTACTTCTCAGAGCGAAATCGAACGATGACGTCATGAGTTTCTCCTCCCGGTGTCGGCTGAACGGCGTCCACGTGTTCACCGTAACGCGGATGCGCTAGTTTGCGCTGCCCTGCGCGCTTATCGGTATGTTTCTCCGCTCCCCTCCTCCATCTTTCGTCTCCTCCCCTTCCCCCTCTCCCCCGGGCCATCACCGTCCACGCCATGCGAAGCGACCTGCCTGCATCGCGTGTCCAGTCCCTCGCCCCCCCCCCCCCCCCCCCCCCCCCCCCGAACGTCACAACGCAACCGAAGTTTCGGTTTCGGTATCAGCTGATTAGGATTACACAAATAATATTCCACATTTCGCAAATCCGAAGACGTAGAGCTGTTTAGTAGTGCTTTGTAAAATGGAATCACATGTAAGCCTAAATTTTTCGGAATTGAGCAGAGTGGCCCTTTAAAGGCGAAGGTAAAACGTCCTCTACATTTTAGGGCGCAGCTCTTAGGCGCCCGTTTCCGGCTTGAGCGGCGTCGGCGTCGCCGTCGGCGCAACCGCGCGGTGCATTATAGGACGCGTGACCTCACTGATGACGTCATCGGCATCGGCATCGTCGTCGTCACTGATGACGTCATCGGCATCCTCATCGTCATCGTCACTGATGATGTCATCAGTGACGTCACTAATGACGTCATTGGCATCCGCATCGTCATCGTCACAGATGACGTCATTGGCATCGGCATCGTCGGTGATGACGTCACTGATGTCACCGGCATTCGCATTGTCATCGACCCTGATGGCGTCACTAGTGATGATGACGTCATCAGTGACGTCACATGACCCCGTGAGGCCTCGTGACCCTCGTGAGGCGACGGCGATGCCGCTCGGAGGGAGGAGTAGCAGGCAGGATGAGGAGGGAGGAGGGGTAACCTTCCCCTCAGTACCCTTTTCTCCTCCTCCTCAAGAGCTGCGCTCTAACTCGGCGTTACAAGGGGTTCTAAACGGCTTTCATCTTTTTATGTTGGTTCCTGAGGCTTGTCCGAAAGGGACGTCTGATTGGTAGTGCGTCCCGCAATTCAAATATCGTGTCTGGCTTATCATAACGATCTGCTAGAGCACCCCAGTGAATCTTGCTTCCTTATCGTGTGTCAATATGTTGGACAATAAAATGCGTGCAAACAAAACAAATACTATATTAATATGCGCTCGCCAAATTTGTTTTTTGAGCGATATGATGTAAATGGCTTTGATCGCTTGCTCTAGTTGCACGTATAAGCATGCCGAAAATTAATGGTAATCTCAGACATCCATCTCGGCGGGGACGACACGCTGCTGCTCTTTGGTGACATCTCGGACCGTATCGTATTTGTAACCGAGGCAATGATTCTGCCTTGGATATTAACGAGCGTTCCGCGTAATAAGTGGTCCGACAACATCATAAATGATATGGCGCTGTCATATGCGCTCCGGCGATCGGAGATCATAAAGTCGGAATGCGATATTCCATTCGACATCGTTGTTATCTTCATGTGGTGCTCATTTTTCTACGCTCAGAAAATAAGTGCTTCTTTTTATTCATCCTAAAACTTTAAGAAGGGAACAACGACTCGTGTAGAAAGAGCTTTGTCAGTAATAGAGTAGGCTTTTTTTTATGCTTTTATAGGAATGACGCAGTGTCGTTATCAGTCATACTCGTCTCCCACAAGACGTATACAGGGTGTTTAAAAAAAAGTGGACAAATTCGATAGAGCAAAAACTACGCGTCGCAAAAAAAAAACACCAAAAAACACGCTTGTATCGTTCTAGTCCTGGGCCAGGGGCCTATTTAGGAAAATTATTGAAGTTAATTAAGTTGTTAATTACTTTTGCTTAATTACCTTTTTTTAATATTGTGTTTAATGGCATAGTTTCAATTAGAAAATCGCTGAGCATCATCGACGAACACTAAATGAAGGAATTGCAGAATGATCGAAGGCACGCGCAGCATTTTGCGGCTTTCTGAAAAACCGCACCGCTTCGACGGGTTTTCAAGTTTCGGTTTACAATCGGAGGGCTTTTCTGCACCGACGGCAGTGCGCCCCGTTGATAAATAATACATCTAATCTTTGCTGTGCTGTCCTTCCGCAACGCAGCAGAAGCTGGTTGCACTATTTCTCCACGGGGCGTGATGCCGTCGGTGCCGAGAAGCGCTCCGATTGCAAACCGAAACTTAAAAAACCCGTCGAAGTTGTGCGGTTTTTCAGAAAGTCGTAAAATTCCGCGCGTGCGTTCAATCGTTCTGCAATTTATTGATTTAGTGTTTTTCGATGATGCTCGGCAATTTTCCAATTGAAACCAAGCCCTAAGACACTTTATAAAAAATTTAATTACGCAAAAATAATTAACAATATAATTATCCCGGACTTTAATAATTTTCCTAAAAAGGCCCCTGGTACAAAGCCAAACGACAAGCCTTTTTTTTTTTTTTTTTTTGCGACGCGTAGTGTTTGCAATATTGACTTTGTCCTTTTTTCGTGAAACACCCTGTATAATGTACATGCATATATTTTCGGCGTGAGTTGACACGCGCATCTATCTATAGACTGTTGTGAAGTTTATAGTTTTACACCACAGCATGCACGAGCTCGTGACCTTAAGAGGAAAGCATAGAGGACTCGCCATACGCTCGAATCATAAAGACAAGGGTATATAATAAAGTAGAGGTATATAATATAATATAAAGAAGAGGTATAATAAAGTAATTATGGACAAGAATTAATGCAGAAAAAAGTGCCGCATTCATGTTCCAGAGCGTCTAACACAGCTTAGGCTACAAAACAAACTAATAATTAAATTTAATTAAACTGATATGCGAAGTTATTGTTTCGTACAATTCGCATAACGTGGGCTATCAAAATATCGGACGTCTAAGGTGTTGCACAAAAATTATCACATCGATGAAACCAGCCAAATGCCATCGAAGTAAAAGGATTCAGCACCTTGGATGCCATGTGCTTTCGTACTCGTGATTGAAACCCTATTATTTCCATCTAAAAAAAAAATGCAGCTTTTGCAGAACTAATGGCGATAGACCATCCAAAATATATATTTGTTATACTCCTGGCCGAGATTCGTTGATCTCTTTTTTACCAGAAAGTGGAGAAATATTGTGCACGCGGCGATATTGACCGAACTAAAATATACTGCGGAGGCGCGGGTTTGACATATCTTCGATAGTGAAGGAGGCTGGCAACACTGAGCAACTGCGCGTGAATTGATTGTTTGCGCCCTGTCAGCGCTAGCTTTCTCCTGTGCGGTCCGCGTAGAATTTATTACTCGGGGCCCCAGAAAACGTGTCGCGGTTCACGGCCAACTCTTTCGATAAAACGACCCCCTTGGCTTGGAAAGTGCGCGCCCGTAACTTCGACTCTGACGAGCCTCGAGGGAAGTGACAGGCCGGAAATACGCGACACCATAAGACAAAAACATGCAGTTCGTGAGCTCTCCTCGTAAAACAAACACTCGAGCACATCGACACATATTCGCGGTGGGAAGCACGCCAAGGGCGCTTCTGTTTTACCACCTGGCAGATCGTCGCGTGACGTGGTCGCCGAAGGTGAAAAGGTAGAGAGGCAGACAATAGTGAGGTAACGGGAGCCTCGCTGCGGCGAGACGCCGAAATACACTTGTCCCGAGCGATGGAATGTCCGCTCATGCTCCTCGCGTTCCTCGGATTACCGCTTCTTTTCTCTTTGGATTTAAAAACCATGTTTCGCGTCTTCGCCGCAATAAAGGCTGTCCGCTGAAGACCAGACTCCCCGAGAAATGCTCTGTGCTACCAGATCCTCGCCCTCCAAATCTGCGACCGGGCACTCTGCGGCCCCGTCATCGAACTGCCAGGATTTGTGAGTATAGAGGAAGCCAAGCTTTTACTCACTCTTGGTAGTGCACGTGCTACCCACGCGGTTATCTTTTTCATTTTCATAGTGAATAGAAGCTTGGTATTGCATATGCTTGCGCTAGGACAGGAAGTTGAAGTATCCTCCCTTTGGGTTGTGAAAAAATTTCACCGGGCCGGCGATACCCAAATTTCTCAACGCGAATGGGAAAAAGTAAACTGTGACGCTATCCTATCCTCTATATTTTGGCTACATATCAATGCGTGAGCTGGACTAGAGCGACAAACAGGAACAGCTGACCCCGAAAAGCCTCGAGCACGTGCAGCATGCACACGACGTTACTTTTGGCAGGCTTGCAGTCCCTCGAGGCTCGTGAAGTAAGCACTATTCACCTCATTCGTCGGGAAAGTGTACACAAGGGTGCCACAGTATTTGGTGCCCCAGCATCTATCCCATAGTGTATTTATTTTTGCTTCGGCAACGCACAGTGATCGGACAAAAATATTTTCTTTGGGGAAAGTACCTGTAACACGTTTGTAAGAATTTGTGTGCATTGTAGAACATAGTACAAATAAGAAAATGATGTGAGACAAAAGGAAAATAAGAGGAAAACCGGATGTGGGCTAAGGTTCGCTCATAGCGGGCCGCAGCGAGCCTGCCAAAGACACTTTCTCCTGCATACTGCACCATAGCCTCCTCTATACTCACAAAGCCTGGCAGTTCGACGACGGAGCCATAGAGCGTCTGGTCGCAGATTTGGAGCGCCAGGGTCTGGTAGCACAGAGCATTTCTTGGGGAACCTGGACGTCAGCGCACAGCTTTTGCAACGGCGAGGACCCGAAACATGGTTTTCAAACCCGACGAGAAAAGAAGCGGTAGCTTTGCGGTGGCGACGACCCGAAATATGATTTCAAACCCGGACGAGAAAAGAAGCTGTAGCCCGAGGAACGCTAAAAACACGACCGGACATTCCATCGCTCGGGACAAGTGTGTTTCGGCGTCTCGACGCTGCGAGGCGTCCGTTACATTCCTCTCCTCTCATCCGTTGTCTGCCGCTCTACCTTTTCCCTTTCAGCGCCCGCGTCTCGTGGCAGTCTGCCAGGCTTTGTCAGTATTGGGCAGGAGATAGAACTATGGGGGTGCTTTATCGAGCTTGTTGTCCCCAGAGCCCGGTGTTTACTAACACAGCATAAGGAAGAAATTGAACCTCATCATGCATGGTCTGGACAGGAGCGCTTCGCTCTTCCCAGCGCTTTGGTCGAACGAGGAGCGGCCTTCGAATCGTCATTTTTGATATCGCGGATCAAAGCCAAGCGAGAAAATTCTGTTTGTTGTCCTCACAGCTGAAGCGTGCCGACAGAGGCGTGACTGTTAGATCTCCTCCCCAATAGAGGAGGCTATGGCTACATATGTTTGAGGTTTGTCGGTGTCGGTTGTCTCTGCTTGTCTCTCCAGACTCCGTTTAAGCTGAGACTACAAGCTCCGCCTTCAGCGCAAGCTCGCTGGCTTCCGCAGGGCTTTGGTTGCGCGTGCCTGCGCGTTCACACTTGTGTTAGCAAGGGCAGAAAGCTCGCGCTGAAGGCGGAGCTTCTGGTCTCTGCTTAATGGTGAACGGAGTATAGTGGGATTCGGGCGTAGATATTTCTATTCTCTGTTTCTTTTTTTATGCTGAATCCGAAGTGCGAAAGCCTCAAGAGGATATTCCATACTTTTTCCAGAAATATATATCAGTATTTTGGATTGTCTATCTTCCATCTCAACGGGGATTCTAGACAAAAAAAGAATGACAACTAAATGTCATTGGTGATGATTGTGACGGAACACGGAAACACTTCCGCCTGAATACGGAAGAAAGCGCGTTCTGTTTCAACTGAGATGCGTTGAGAATTTCAATTTTACCGGGGAAGGAAGTAACACACGCTGTTGTGCATTTGTAGGCGTGTCGAAAAGGCCAGGAATTCGCAAACACAAAAAACAACAAGAAAAAAAAAAAGTCAGATCTGTTTTCCGCTTTGGAATTCGGAGCAAGTCAGTTGCGCTTTTCGAGCATTCGTTTTATTGCGTTTGCATGAGTCCGTGCGTGTGCGTGGCAAAATGAAGCTTTCTTTTTCTTTATTACGTTATGTATTTTTTTTTTTTACATTCTAGGAAAGTTGTGTGCTGTTGCACTATAGAAGAACTCGTTGATTACTACAAAACAAATAGTACAAAACAAAAAATCTTACCGCATAGGTTCGAAGAATTTCTTGGCAAAAAGAAGCCATTGCATCCGCGTTGGTTGAAGAATAAAAGATAGTGCTAACGCCCGTAAAGTTATAGAATTCTAGTTTATTGAATCTATAAAAACGATAAATTATAGCGATGCTACGTTATCTTTTTGTACCCTTATAATTCGGCACGCAATTTACGCCGTCTTTCATGCTATAAAAGATCGAAAACGTGACTCCTCAGAAGCCGGCGTCCTTTTGCGTTCGAGCGTATGGGGTGTACGCAAAAATTGCTTGGGTGAGGTTGAGACGGCACGTGCTGTCCCACGCGTGTAGAGATATGGAAGTGACCAGATGCACTTCGGCGAGACCTTTTTGCTGCTTAGGTGTTGCTCGCTCACGTTCCTCGCACGATAAAAGATATAAATGGAAGATGTCCTTCGTGCAGGTTGAGGCTGGTTTGCTACGTCATACCGGAAAGGAGAAAAGAGGTAGACAAGGGACTTTTATACACCGATGTTTGCGCACGGCGATGCGTGACATTTCTTTCATTAATACATAATGTATTTACTAACAAGATGAGAAAGGCCGGGAGGTCTTTTTGTTGTCCCACCCCTGGCGCTGGCTTCCTACCGTCAATAACACTTCGGCGCCCTGCGTGATTTGAGCGTTCACACGTTGAAAATGCATGGCAAAAGGCAATTAGCACGTGCTGGAGGGGGGGGGGGGGCGACGAAAAAGGAAGCCCTGTACTCATCCTGTTTGTGACTTTTGCCGTTCTATTGCATCGCGTAAAATTCCGTTTCTTTTTTTTTTTTTTTTTTTTTACAACAGGGTGTATGTGCCGCTAACGTTGTGAGTCCTCGTTATCGCCAGTTTCAGTAACTTGACATCACAATGGTGCATATTACCCCTTCAACAAAATATAACAAAACAGTCGCCTTTTTTTCTTGCACTCATTTTCATAGCTACTAACGACATCGTTCCTTAATGCAGGCAATATACCAAAAGTTTGCAAAGTAAAGAACGCCAATACTGTTTTTACGAGTAGCATCAGTATGTTGGCTATACCCCGGTTTCACGAGCTTTGTCAATATTTTCAGCACTGAGCAAGAATCGGAGAGAGAGAGAAGAAAGCCAGCGCAAGCCGAGGTGTACGCGGAGAGTCGCGATAATGAGCTGATTCGCTGATTTCAGAAAAAAACAAAAAAAACATTGGTATGAAGGCTCTGCAAATGCCCACGAAACACAGAGTTTGCATGTGTATTTATAATTGAGGATTTCAACGTGTGCGAACGTCGCCTGAACACATTTTGATAGGTTTGCTCTAACTTTTGAGTCAATAACAAGCGCTTTTTTGGTAGTTCTTTCTGCAGTTACGTTAAACGCTCAACCCTATCCCCAGTTCAACTAAAAAAAAAAGAGAGAACCGCTTTGACAGCTTAACTTATTAAGATATTATGACTGTGGTCTTTAATGTGTTATATGAAAAAGATGGATCTAGTAGTTTCTGGCTTTAGGGTACAAGGCTAATTTCTGTCAAAATTTTTTTGTTTTCAATAAATGCTTACAGCTATATAACACAGAGTTTCATAAGTATCATGCAATGCAGGTGAAGAGGACAAGAGTTCATTGGCATCTTTTTTGTAGCGAGGCGGTGGCGAACGCTAAGGCACTGCAGTAAGTGATGTGGATTTCCTAAGTCTTGTTATTCAAGGTGGGTACCCGACGCAGTTATTTTCCGTATGTCTGAACTTGTTTAACCTACTTAGTTGCTTATACGTCCGATTCTGTATATCTTTATTGTTTTTATGCCGCTTTTCTACTGACCACCCACTTTCTAGTTATTACCGTGTGTATAGTGCAACACTATTTGAGAGTTTAAAAAACCGTTTTCGCGCATTCGATACGATACGACGTGCCCTACAGTACGAACCGCGCATGTGCAACCGCAGAAGATTCCCACTCGTGCAGTTCGTACCGGAGGGCCCATTGAACCACATCGCATGTACAAAAACGGTTCCCTAAAACTCCCTATTAGCACAAAGAAGTGAGAACTGTTTGTGCAATTTAAAATATATAACTAAACCTATAGCAGAAAGGGGTGATTCGGCGCATTAACCCAAGTAAAAAAAAAATTGGTACTCGTCAGTTTTCCGTGTGAGTAACAACACCGATGCCCTTTTTGCGCTAACACTGTCGTGCAGTCTAAGTGTTTGCTTTCTGGCATGCCAGGGACTCTGGATGTTTGTTTGTGCCTTCGCCTGTATTTTAATGAACACATCTGTTTCACAAGAAATATGTTTTTTTTTGTTGTTGTTGTTTTTTTGTTGTTTACCATTTACTCAAGTGGCATGTTTACATGCATATGCCTATTTGTATAGCTTCTAAGTTCGAGTCAGTCTAACCTGGACATTAAAAAAAAAAAAAAAATGTTGCGCTCCCCCTTCGGTTATTGTAGAAACATATTCCGACTTTCAATTTTTTCGTTTTCACAGCTATGCAACGACAGCCTTTTTATTTAGTTTGTTCCCTTAATTATTTAGAGTTTCTACCACTTTCTTTTATAATACACGATATGCCTTAAAAACTAACCCTTTTCTTTCAGACAGTCGTCCATCTATTCGTCCGTTCTTGCATAACCTATGGCAGGGCATATCAAAGCAACCGTCCCGGTTACCGTGTCAACTTGAACAAAACAATGTACGCAAAAACTTGGTCAAAATTAAACAAACCTATACTCATCGCCCGTTAGGAATTGCACCCGGAACACCTCGATATGCAGCCTGATTCTTTACCTTTTTACCTCGGCCGCTTCGCCACTTTAGTTCGCCTCCTTCTTTGCCCTTGTCTTTGTTAGCGCTTTTTTAATTTATAAGTTATGTACCAACTTGCCCGCTTCGCCACTTTAGTTTAGATTACCGCTAAGCCAGCTGACCGACTTTCAACGTGCAACAGCTAAGGAAGCTAAGGAAGCTAAGGAAATTCTAGGGCCATTGCTATTTTTAATTTATATTAACAATCTCCCGGTTAACATCTCCTCGTCTATGTGTCTGTTTGCTGACGACTGTGTCCTTTATCGTGAAATAATAGACAATCATGACACCAGTGTTCTACAGTCCGACATTAACACTATCATCGAGTGGTGTGATTTATGGTCAATGAGCCTTAACGCTACCAAATGTAAGTCTATGCGTGTATCTCGACAATCTTCTGACAATCCTAACTATTTTCTTCATCAGGTTTATATGGAGCCGGTGTCGTCTTATAAATACTTCGGCGTGCACAAAACATCTGACCTTTCATGGAGGAATCATATTCAGTATGTTTCATCTAACGCTAACCACATGTTAGGTTATGTTAGACGAAATTTTTCATTAGCTCCAGTTGCACTAAAGTTGACTCTTTATAAAACATTAATTCGTCCAAGGTTGGAATATGCAGCCTCTGTCTGGGATCCTGGACAAGTCACCCTCATTACTGCATTGGAAGCCATTCAAAACAGATCAGCTCGTTTCGTCCTTTCTAACTGCCACAACACGGCTAGCGTGACTGCCATGAGAGCTACTCTATCATTGCCGCCTTTAGCCTTGCGCAGTAGCATTTCTCGCCTTTCTTTATTCCATGAGATTTATTTTCACAATTCTATCCTGCGCGACAAATTAATATCCCGTCCTTTTTACGTTTCTTCTCGCAACGATCACAATCACAAGGTTGGTATTCCAATTTCTAACACAACAACATTTCATTCATCGTTCGTCCCTCGTACATCACGAGAATGGAACCACCTTCCCGGGACAATTGCCACCATCACGGACCTCTGACCTTTTCAAAACTGCAATTACTAATCTTTTATTTGTTGAGTGTGTTTAACTTATTTCTAGGCTTGTTTTCCTTTTCTGTATTTTTCTTTGCTCTCCCCTCTGTAATGCCTCTGGCCTTAAGGGTAAAATAAATATATAAATAAATGTGCCCTGCATCTCCTACTGGGTAGAAACCGCACCGCATACCGACTCTTCGTAGAATATTGTAATGTTTTAGAAGGAGCCGGGTAGTGGCAATATTGAATAAATTATATATGCTCGTCTTCACTCCTCGAAACGACTTTTTGATGTCTTTCAAACTAATTTACATGATTCCTTCTTAAACAATGCATTACATGCATTATAAGACTTTTGTAGATTACTATCAGGTTTTAAAGTTCTTGGCTATATCCTTATTCAGCATTTTATATTTTACCATTTAAAAAAAACTACGTGTTCACAAAAAAAAGGCGACCGAAGCTAGCAGAGATAAATGACAAAAGTAACCTCCTCAAAGTCTCCAAGAGGCAGACGGCGTTAGGAGCTACATCTCTTAGCGAACAATGGGCAGCCGCTAAGAGACTTCCCAGAAACTTATTGCTTCTATGTATCTACGCCTTGTTTATACAATGAACCATTTCCAAGTAGTAAGCCTCTACGAATGCATATACGCTACCAACAATTCCTTTTTTTTTTTTTTCTGCTGTCGCCCTTTTTGGAGGGCACGACCAACGTGATCTGCGCCTATCTTTAAACATGTTTCGTCTTTTGATGATTTTGTTTTGCATCGCTAGGATGGGGCATAAGAAACAATGAAAACCGTTACAATGGAATGATGCCCATGTGTTATGATAGGCGGAGGCCATGTAGGACTGCCCTTCATTCCAAGTTCGCAAACAATCTCCTGGACGGCGCTCGTTATCGGAAAATGTGTCACGGTTGGAGGAACACCTTATCCAGTCGGAGCTGAGTTTTTCATGGACACGCCTGAAAGGAGGCACAGAGGCGAAGTGGATGCTGCCGGGTCTCATCTATGCGGATGACATTGCATTGACAGCGGAGATGGCGGAGGACCTGCAACGGCTGTTAGATATATGCGAGACGGAGGCGACTAATTTGGGCCTTCAATTCAACGCCAAGACATCGATAGTGCCACAGTTAGCAGACCCAGAAGAGAATACACTGAGCAGTTCGATGCTGAACGGGGAAATGGTGCAGGTGCCAGAATCATACAAATATCTGTGTGCTACGCTGGCTAGCGAGCCCGAGTACCTGATCGAGCAATATGAACAGCTTTGCCAAGCAGCCATGAGAGGAATCAATGTTCTCCGCAAGCGTAATTTGTAGAGCTCCAGTCGTGCTTGTGTGACTGGGGAGCTTTAGAAGGCGGTGTTGTTTCCTGGGCTAACCTTCACTAACGCAATACTTTGTGTACCTAGCTCACTGCGGGAAGTTCTGGAACGTCGCCACCGAATTAAACGTCGGCAGGCCTTGGAATGTTACCAAATGGTCACGCATCAAGCGGTTTAGCGAGAACTTGGGTGGTCGTTATTCGAGGCCACAGAGGCAACAATAAGATTTCCAACTACAGCCGCCTCCGCCTCATGAACCGCAGCCGTTGGGCCAAGGGACTCTTCATCTATACACATTTGACGGAAATACAAATCTGCTGGAGAAAGCGACTCTACCAGCTAAAGAAGAAGTATGACTTCTTTACAGCCCCAGTGAATGCCACACCAGACAAGAAGTGGAAACTGGAGATTTGGTTGAGGGTGAGAGAGCAAGAAGCGCTTCTGTGGGCAGAGACGACACAGTCTAAGTCGACGCGGTGCATGTACCCTTAGGGAAAGCAGAAAATCGTAGCAAAGACTGCGCTTTACGAGAACAGCCTGGGCAGCCGCCTGCTTTTTGAGGCGCACGCCAGAGCCCTACGAACGCAAGTGTATCGCCGGCGCTATACGACCAGACGGTGGAATCGCTAGTGTGTCGAGTTTATGGTGAGGCCGACGAAACCATTGAGCGTATTGCACTGATGTGCGCCGGCTTGCATCCAACACAACTAGCAGAGTACAGACAGGCACCATGTGAGCCACGCTGGCAGCAGCACTCGACTTTGGGCCACTCCAGGCGCAGATTCTACCCCGATGGCAAAGGAAGGGAAGAGGTGAGTGGTGGAAACCACTAAGAAAAGGTTAGAATATTGGTGGCTGCTCCTACACAAAAAAGGCAAAAACGAAAAAAAGAAACACAAGCTAGACCTTTAGCACGATAGGACCGCCCGATTTAAGGGGAAGAGCCGCAAATTATCATCATCATGTCCCTTACCTAAACGCAGTAGCTCCTCATTCTAATAACCCATTCCAGCTATTTTCGTGAACTTCCCGGTATTTACGGGAGTTCATTTTATATATCCCCACCACTCCCTTGTCTGTTGTTTTTCCATTAGCTTCTAACGTCAAAAGGTGTTACATCGAGATGCTCCATGATCCATTCATTGAAACTGGTCCTCCAAGATACGAGTTTCCGTATGCCCCTTGATCTATCGTTTATGTCCAGTCGTCCTAGGACGGGTACATCCAATATTTTTTTTTCACGACTTATCAGTTATATTGACTTATGGCCAATTGGGGGGGGGGGGGGGTATTTACAGGACGCCATATTTGAGGGCGATGTTTGGAGCGCATGCTCAGAACGAGCTTACATTAATAGGCCGCCAAGGCCGCCACTCTTGATGGTGCGGAATGCACGTTGCAAAATTACTGTGGAAGCTCGACGTCAGCACGCGCTCAGAAGTCGCGCGCACCAGCAATGGTCGCCAGTAAACGGCGGCTTCAAAAAGACATTTCCTAGAACTGACAATCGCTGTACATCGGTGCTCCTCTATCGCAGGGTGTAAAAAGTTATTGTGTCCCTAGTTTAATTTTATATTTGTGCTTACTTGCGTTGCCTCCCTCCCCCCCCCAAAAAAAAAGAGAGAAAAAAAGCTTTTTCCTTCTTTTTTTTTAAACACGTCTAAATTGAGTGTATTTTACAAAGCGCTGTAAAAGGCTGCGCATGCTTTGTATCTTTATAATGTGGATGGATTTAATAGCTTTTAATTATGCCCACCATATTTGTAATTGAAAGGACACCTTTAAATTTAATACTTATAAAGTTAATTACTAACTATAATTATTAACCTACTTGTATCAAACACTTATTTGTTACCTAAATTTGCCCTTTGACAGGAACCAGAATTACATCCACCCTATTTCTTTTGGATGCGTACTTTTCACAGGAATGATTTGGCCCGCGTGTTGTGAGACACCCTGTACCTATAGCTGAGTGCTTCTCCCAAAGACGTGCCTTTCATATAGTATATATCTTACAGAAATATACAAGACATGACCCGGACCATGACTGTCATCATTGTATCAACTCACATGGAAACGCCCAACAACAAATTCGTCTCTAGTTCTATTTGTATTCCGTTGGAAAAGCATGACTACTTAGAAAGCCTAAGCTGGTTTGTTTGTCGTCACTCAACCTTGAAATCCAAAATATCGACTCTCAAGATACTACTTCCCTCGCCTTCTTCTCGAGATGATAGACTTTCGTCGTGTGAGTTCTTTTGGCTTCGCAGTAATGTGCTGTTCATTAAGTTCTCAACTGCCGGCAGGGGTCGCGTCTGCCGACAATCTTTCGTGAGCTAATGACCGGTGGAAGGGGATGGGAGTCTTATGAAGCAACGCAGGAAAGAAAAACATTATAAAACCAACTTAGTTAGAGATATCATGATTTCTATAGCCTACGATAGAACAGTACCGCTGTACCGCCTTCGCCCGTTGTAAAAAGTGTATCCTTGGAGCTGACGTCGTGCGGCAAAGTTTTGAGTTAAGGTTTGTTGTCCTTTCCTCTTAAGCAGGTCATAAGCTATTTAATGTTTCGACATAGCAAGTTAGTTCAAGTCACTGTAAACGGTTAAGGAGAGATAAAACCAAATAAAAAGTGGAGCTTTTTAAACATTGCCGTGCAATTTTGCACATGTAGAGAAATTAGTTGTATTTATACATTAATAACAGAACTACCATTCGAAAACGCATTTACCGTGTATCATTTTGATATATTTTGCGTCGCTTTATATTAAGTTTTTCCTTGGTAATTAATTTCTCAATGTGTCTCTAAAATGTGTTTATTTTACGTGTTTCATTTTTTTGCATTGAAATGTTTTGTTGAAATGTTTAATAGTATATGTAGATGTCGTAAACCTTTCATAAAATAAGAAGAAAACAAGATATTACTACGTGTATATGTCGGAGCAAAATTGACGGCTGTGCAATGTGCCAGAGAAACATCGGCAATCTCCACGCCTCGAGCTTCGAAAGTTTAGGTCTCCTGAAGAAAATTAGCTGGGGCGTTCGCATATAGCTGAACGCTCTTTCCAAGAAAATGTCTTTATAGCACTCACAGTGACTGCGTCAGGGTCTGGTATTCAACTTCTGGATGCCCCAGAAGGATACTTACACACTCTTAGAAAAAAGGGTAGGGATAGTCCTCCCTTAGGGGAGGAACGGTCTTGTAACCTATGTTCCTTTTGAAAGGGAGAAACTTTCGTCCCTGAAGCAGGGGAGCAAAGTTCCTCCGTTGCTTGCATCTCAATATGGCGGCCCCAAATCGAGCAAATCGAGCCCAATAAGGCTTGACGAGGACGCTACGTCTCTTGTACAAGACGAGAGCAGCAGCAAATAAAAGCGTAACACGAGCTTTCCGCAAACTGTGTTTATTTCCGAAGCCAGATTCCCCCCACAGGTACAGAAACTTGCGTTTCAAAAGCAGTTACAGTCTTCTCGTCGACGGCACTGCGATGTTAAACGGAGACAACCGATACCCAATTACTTCGCGCACTTTGCGTCTTACCTTTGGTGTTCCTCGAGTCACAATTCCTTCGTCAACCGCACATCACGGTCAAGGGCAAACTCAATCCGCGGTACCAAAAGCCGCTCTCGAAAGAACAAACTCGAAGCCGCTGTTTATCGCGGCGTAGCGTGAAAGGTTAATTTGCTAGCCACCAGATGGCGGGGTCAAGCAGAGTAATTGCAAGTAGCTAGGCTAGGTGGCGCTAGGTACCACCCAATTCATGTTCTACAAAAAATAATTAGCTCTTCTCAGGCCACTACTGCGCTTGGTGATCCTCTACTATACACACATTACGCTTATTAATAACATCAGGTGAGCATACCGTGAGCATACCTTGAGCATACTCCTCGAGTCCTCGTGTGTAGATCTCTTTTATTTGGGAGACGTTTATGATGAATCTCGACGTCTCTGTCGCAGAACGCGAAGGACATTCGTTTCTGGGCCGGAGCATTGGCCGCTCCGGTGGCCTCTAACCGGATTAGTCAATATCGTCGGGGTCCCGATGGCGGAGGCGTGCTCATCGACTATTCAAAACAGGCGTCGGCGCATTCCTAATCTAATTCCGGCAGCCACACTCGACGTTCAGGTGTGTTTGACAGACAGCGCGCGGCGGCCGCTCTTTCCGACACCTCCAAGCTTGCAGCGTGCTGTGCCGCGAGCGCGCGCATTGTACGCGGCACAAAGGATTAGGTGGCGCCCGAGTTTGTTTGTAGAGAAGCTGACTCGGTGCGCGCGCTCGTTAGTTCTTGTTTGTTCTTAGGGGCTCTTGCTTTTGTTGCTTGCAAAGGGAACCAAATTAGTATTTCTGGATACATAGTATTATATTAGGGAGTTTTAGTAAATCGTTTTCAAAGGCCCGCTACCGCTACGAGCGCGCGCTTCAGAGCATGCATCGAAGTGGCAGCGCGAGCTCCCGCTACGATTAGCGTGGCCTGAAAACACGATCTACTAAAACTCTCTAATAACCTACACGAAACAGGCTACAGGTTATGGCGTCAAAATGTTTAAAAGAAAAAGTTCGCAGGATTTTTTTTTTCGAGAAAAGGTGCTTCTTGTGTAAATCAAAAAACTGCAAATCCAAATGACTACGATAAACATGTATGGGTGTATAAAGCATGAGGGGTAAGCACGCAATATATAGAGTAAGTATAACGTGGGTGAAATACACTTAATTTATGTGGCATAAGCTATCCAGGTTAAGTTTGTAACAGGCACAGAGATATATAGCGAAAAAAAAAAGGAACTTGAAAATTTGGTGAACATGAATTTTGAATGCAGCAATATTTTCAAACTATAAACATTTCAAGTTACAAAAAAAAAAAAAAAAGTCGTTAAGATTTTTATTCTGTATTTGTTGAAGACACTAAGACATAGGAAGGAAATATTCTTTGTCGGAAAGGCAATTTTGAACCCTATTCTAGTTACAGCTAATTAAGAGCTAATAAAATAAACCGCGTAAGCAAATATATTCGACAACAATAAATCAAAAAAATATATTCGACGGAGGGAGGAGGAAGAGTTTCATGTTTTTTTGCAAATGGATGTTTCGTGCTGTTAGTTCTAAAAAGAAGTATACCCAAGGGCTATCTGACCGTGTTATAATATTAAAATAATGTGTTTCAACAATTATCTAAGGAAGAAGTCTATTATTAGATTTCCAACGGGCACTCTATCGGACCGCTAGGGTCACTGACAGTTTAGAAAACATATTGCGTGGCATATGACGTTCCCCCTTCTTGCTTCGTGATTGGTCCCTCGGCCTTCTCGTCGGATGCTGCCGCAATCTAATTGGCCGCAGAGTAATAACGAGATCCGTAGGACTCGCCACTTTCTCCGTTTGTTAAGCTGTCACTGACTATAAAAGTGGAACAAAAAATATGAGGGCCTCAAATATATTAAATGCGAAATCTGGGATGAGAATTCCACACGCAAGAATCACGTTGTAATTCGGGATCTCAAGGTATATCTCTGTCGCGTCTTAAATTCCCTTCGAAACGAATCGTATTTTGACTCGGGTCTTAGGTATACCTATGCCTCTTTTGTATCACTGCATTCTTATTATAAAATGAAAGCCGTTTACAACTCCCTGTAACGCCGGATTAGAGCGCAGCTCTTGAGAAGGAGGAGGGGAGGGTACTGAGGGATAGCAGGCTCCCTGAGGTCACGTGACCTCAGGGGGGTCACGTGACCTGAGTGGGAGTCACGTGAGTTCAGGGGGAGGGGTCAGTGACCTCAGGGGGGTCACGTGACCTCAGGGGAAGGGGGCCACGTGACTCCACGGTTACGCCGACGGCGACGGCGACAGCGACGGCGACGGCGACGCCGCTCAACCCGGAAACGGGCGCCTAAGAGCTGCGCTCTAAAAAAAATAAAGAACGGATAAGTTCTGCTCGGTGTCTTTTGAGTACAGAGCTAGTCCAGGCATGAGCCGGCAGTGTCCAGAGACAAAACCAAAAACAACGCTAACCATCGATCTCGACAATATCTGCTTATTATTTATTGTCACCGAAGAACCAATAGCACCATGAGTTTCTTAAGTTGACAGTAGCTATACTAGAACATTATTGGGTCGCATGCACCAGCTAAGTACATGACCCATCATTTTTCCTCCTCCTCCAGATAAGTGACCGGTGATGTCGCATCGAGTCACCGAGAGATTGGAACATTAAACCTTCAGGCCCGCAGGTCCCGTCATTAGATTTAGAGGGTTACGGAAACGAAATGACGTACGCGCGAGCTCTCCACCCTTCGCGTCAAAGTCGGCTAGCTCGCACTTGTGGCTTTGGCTGGAGTATCAGCTTATGGGTGAACGGAGTACAGTAAACGCCTTGGCGTTCTCTGCCAAGTCACACTCAGGACTAAGTAAGTCCACGAGCGAGTCATACTGCCGCGAACTGGCGCTGCTTCTAAGGAACACTCACGACGTAGCGGCAGTCTAACGGAGCTTCACAGAGCGCCTCCAGACAAAATCTTGAAATCTGTTAATTCGTTTGATAATTAGTTTTCTTCACTTCGCTGCCTGCAGCCCAGACACACTAAACTAGGCTAGTGTTTCTGGGCTGCAGGTACAACATAGACCACATCTGAACAAAGGAAGTGCAAGCAATTCGTTTCGGTACCTTTTTAATGGGCACTCTACGTTAAATGTGGTATAGTATATATATAAATGACAAAATGATTTCAGCGTGAAATGATTTATAAACATGTCATTCTTTTGCTTCACGTGTAAATGATAGCTTCGTTTGTGGCAGCATAACCCTCCCAGTGTAATATTATCGGGTGATATATCAATTGTAAAAATAAATATTGTTACAAAATTATGTATATAGTTTGAAAATCATTCAGTTTATGATCGAGCCCTCTAATTTATTGCTCAGATAAATGTCGCTTAAAATCAAGTCTTGTTTGTTTTTGAGCAACTAGAATTTGTCGTAGCAGAAGGGGGTAGGTTTTGAAAGAATAAAGGAAACGCCCCGTTTGATGTTTAGTTTTCTGGTGGCTACTATAGCCACAGTAAAGTACATGCAAGCACAGTATTAGTTTAGACACATTAAGCTTAGAGATGGGAACTATATTTTATTCTTTAAGAATGAAAAATAATAAACTTTTTAATGCGATTAAACAACTACAGCCGGAAAGTGGTAAGCTCGTCGAGCCCGTCGCCACAACCCTACTCTTCTAATCTCTATTATAGCAACTCAAACTGGGCGGATAAATGTAGATTCGCACCATCATTCCCTCCTTCACTTAGGCAAATCCCTTACTTTTTTTTCTCTGCTCGTGCCTCTAAAATGCAAGTTCGTCCCTAATCTTGTTCACAGAGTATTAAGAGTCACGCGAGAACATTACCCTTTTTTCCTTCTGAAAAATTTTCGAAGAGTAAAAGGTACGCAAAATAGATTTATTCGCATCTCGAAGACGCATACATTTTTCTCTCAAAGCATACAAAAAAAAAAAAGAGTATTGAAGAAGAGGATATTCGAAAGTAAACATTGAGTTCAAATTACATTTGTCATTGGTTTACACCGGCTTTCGTGATCCCCGCCTATAGAAGCGCTCCCGAGTGCAAAAATTTGAGAACGACGTAAACGAGGTCTTCTTCTCCGGCTGGCCGTGAAAACCGTTGTGTAAAGGAGAGTTCGGTTTATCATGCGTAATTCGAGAGGCTTCATCTTCCTTTCCTTCTTTCCCTTTCAAAAGCATGAATTATTCAATATCGAGAACAAGGCCCGCGGCGGATGAAAGACTCGGACGTTTTCTCGTCCTTATTTCATTGCCGGGACGCGGCGGTACGTAATGAATAGACAACGACTGTACGCGCGAAACAGGCGCAAGGAAGCCACGTCGTCCCCGCCCTCACTGACTCGATTTATTTCGGTACGGGGGAGGTGGCATCGTCGCCATGCGACCTGAGCAATTTTTATTGTTTATTTTTATGTTTGTTTTATTGCGTGAGTCTATCTAAATACTGAACGGGGGGTGTAGCGTTTAAACTGAGATGATGTCCAATAACAACGTCGTGCTAATTATCCCTTATACGCCTAAATATTTTATCACCGGCAGGATAATACTTAAATAGGTCGAGTGAGAGTCCGAGAAAACGAGCTTGATGACGCAAATGCTCTAAAGTTGAGAACTAATGAAAAAAGGCAGTGACTAGTTTGACGTGCATATATTTAAAAATAATCGGAAGTATTATTTTGACGCCCGTGACGCCACTTTCTAATGGCGTGAAAATATTCTTTGAATTTATTTTGATGTACCCCTTCAAAATATTGATTTTCATTGTTTTAGCGTCTCAAACTTACAATTTTGAACAGCTTTAGAGCTTCGGAGTTCGGACTGGAAAGTGATCTTAAATGGAGGTCAAAAATATTATCTTGCCTGCAAGCGGTGTCGTGGTTTAACGTAAATTTTCCGAAAACAAATAAGACTTCTTAAGTGATGGGGAATTTAAAAAAAAAAAAGAGTTTCTTAACTTACATCATCTATCAGGACGTAACGTTCGCTTGATTGTGCTAAACATTACAAAATGCGACACCGTTGCGTCTTAAATATTGTTTTCGCATGTCTTAGATGACCAAAAACGTCAAATTCCGTGTTATAAAATTTGCCGCTGATTAGACGACATTTGATGCCAGAAAATGCGTGTGCCCATTGAGTATTTCGTACAACCGAGGCGAAGTCTATGCTATGACAATTTCCTTGCTCGGTGCGTCAGAACCTTCGTTGTCCCTTTGTACCGGTCAAGAAAGATTAACATTGCAACCCTCACATTCGCAACATTTTATTTAACATCCCGATCCTTTCGTAGTTAAGCCGCTACTTGTACGCAAATCAAAAATAAATCCTAAGCCAAACAACAAACTCAGGAAACCCAGTTAAAAACAATTAAAAACATTTGCTGCTAGATGCAAAGCTAGACTTCGCAACCATGCGGACACGGTAGTAGAGGCTTGGAGGCACAAAAAGCTCACCGAACTCTCAGTGGTACGTAGCGTACGCACTTACATTCGTTCCACCCAGGCAAGATAGCGGAACATCCAGGTCGCCTCTGTTGCCGATTCAATATTTTAAGTGAGACGCACGCCGAAATGACGTGCGAGAGAGAGAGCTCAGAACATCGCCGCCGGGCGTGTCACGTCCGAAAGGATCAACTGTCGAGCGAGGCGAGCACACCCAGACCGATACTTCTTAGGCACGCGACACAGCGAAACATTACTCCGTCAACACGTCAGCCCAAAAGCAACCACACCATCAGAAACTAAACAGAACGCAACGGCCATCACTGCGACGGCTGCATTTGACGGGGGACGTCGAAATAATAAAGCCACTCTTTTGACGTTCTACGAAAGTGACGTCACAGACGTCGAAGTAATCGTATAAATATTGTGACGGTGGACGGGGAGATAGTCACTTCTTTAAAGAAATATATATATATATATATATATATATATATATATATATATATATATATATATATATGCGGTGTTTGGTGCAGACATGACGGCGGAATTATCTACGCACATGCCTCAAGCATGTTCAAATCATGTTTGCTTCATGTATGCTTCTCTAACATGTCTGCGGGCGGTTTTTGTATGACCATTGTGACCGTGATACGAGGAAGCAACGCGTCTCAGACACTGTCGGCAAACAGTCTTTTGTATGATGCACCAGTAGTTTGAGCGGGACTTTAGGCTCGTGCTCTTTTTCCCCTGTCAGTGAAAGTGGCGCTTGTTGCGCTGCTGTGCATTCCCTACGAAGAGCAGCTCAACACGTGCTAAATATTAGGGCCTATCCAAATTTTGTCTCTAATTTTTTTTAATTTTTATTATACGCAAAAAAAACACGCAAAAACAAAATCAATCCGGCAGTTTGACAAAAATAGCTTCAGATCCTTTTCTTTCTTTTTTTTATTCTTTCATAAACGAGCCGCACGCGAGTGTCTAGTATGTACGGGAATTAAAAGTATGCTTTTAATAAAACTAACTTAGTGCAGTAAATTTCTTATTGCAGCATTTGTTTAATAGTGTGGTACGATCTTCAGATGTTCCGCATTCCGTCCTTATTTTTGGCAAGCATGCGTCTTAGCAAAATAGCATCCACTAGAACACAAGGAATATACTTAGTGCTCGTTATTATTCCGCTGTCGCTAGAGGATTGCAGGGCCGCGTAAATATTGCGCTATATTAAATTTACCGTTGAAATATGCAGTTCCCGTGCTAGGCAGTTCGGCAAAGTAAAAATTTAGCGGTCGGAATATTCTCGCACAATAAAGTCCTCATTCAGACGATACACAAAACCCCATGGCATTGTTTATTTAGTAGCTGCTTGCCAAATTAAAAAGAAACGCGAACAAACGATAAACGCTAATTACCAACCGTGACCGGACAAGCGGTTCGCAGGAACCATTCATTCGCTTGCAGTCCACGCAAGTTCATGAAGAAGTCTCCAGTGTGTTCCTTTCCACGGAGCACGTTTCAACGTAAACGTAAAGTTGCTGCGATTTATGTAAAAAAGCCAACATATGCGACACTCGCTGTTTTGAGCTCGAAGCTTGTCATTCGTCTGTTTTCCTTTACCAGTGACAATAATTGGCTTTTACGTGCTCGACGGGAACCTCAACGCTTATATAGATTGGGAGATTGACAAGTACAGCCGTAGTAATATTTACAACGGAAAGAGAAGAGAGTGATTATTGAACTTATTGCGTTAACGGTAGGGGAAGGGAAAGAGAAAGTGAGCTGATGAAAAATTGGGCCAGGAGGGGGGATCGAACCCGCAACCTTCGCCCATCCGGGGCGAAGGCTTAACCGATTATAATTCGACCATCCCGGCCGGCTTCGACCAGCTTTCTATGTGCTCTGTGCTCTTAGTTTCGAATTTGATTCAACTGGGTAGACAACAGCCTTTGCTGATTTAAGGCAGCTGATTGTTCCGAGTGGCGGAAGTGACGTATCACGTCATTTCAGCTCGCAAATGTCCGAAAGGGCCCGTCTTCCCAGTTGTGACATTAAGCAATGCAAAACGTCACGCTTGCATTGCTTAATGTCACAACTCAGACTGCGTTTTTTGACCTAAACATATGTTTCGGCATCGTCATTCGCTGAGCTGCCTCCGTAAGTTGCGGTGATTGGCTCTCCGAGTGTTGTGCGGGAAAGTAGGCGCACGGGCTTTTTTTCAGAGTGTACACTCCAGTGTTGCGGAATGGGCACCCCCATTCCATTCCAATTCCATTCCGGGGATTTAGAGTTTTCGATAATTTAATTCCTTTCAACTCCTAGGAATGGGGATACTGGGCCCATTCCTTGTCCTGGAATGCCTGAATCGTTCCATTCCATTTCTCTAATTCCTAAACGTTAAAAGTGTCACTTAACAGCTGCATTACGTTGCAGGGTTGGGCAGAAATATTCAAAAATGTATTCGGAAATACAAATACTGGGATAGATGAAACTAGTTGCTAACATACTAATACTGAAGTCTCAAATATATCTGTAAAAATGAATCGCGATACGTATCAGAAAAACATTTTAAAAAGAGGCAAAAAGTCTTTGGAAATAAAAATACAAGAATGCATTTTAGGGAGAGCAGAATTATAAATACTGATAATGCAATACATTTTTCAAATTTCTTTGAGACGCCAACTGAGATGGGGCTTTAAGTTTGAATTGGAAGTTTTTTTTTGTTTTTTTTGTTTGGTCCCGAAAAATATTTTTTACAGTTGGCACTTCGCCTTGGTGTCCTCAATGGGTTTAAAAAACGTTCCATCAAGGATGGACCGCGGTCCCTTCCCTGGCATCCTGTCTGACTGACCAGTGATGCGAAAAGACTTCGACCTCAAAATAAATAACATAAAAACATCACCACTTCAATGTCCAATAAGGGCGCCCCTGTCAGCACTGATCACATGACGTCACGGTGGAATGAACTGGTATTCTTGAATCTGTAGGTGTTGCCTTGAACATGGAACTTTACCCACGCTGCTGTATGAAAGGACAATACGTACTTTCGTTGTAGGTGACCTTGTGGAAGTCCATGCAGGCAGTTGCATTTGGAATTGTCGAGAAAAGAGGACCACCTGAAGCATCCTGAGGCACATGTCTTATCTTCTGTTACGTTTGACAAATCGATACGGTGGCATCCCTGTTGTGACGGTCCTTCCTGCCGACTCTCCGCCTCCAAGGCATTAATGGCAGTCTTCAAGTTTCGCCTATAGCATCATTCAAACAGAGACCTCGTGGATTGCGACCTGAGATGGCCGGCACAGGTGCGAGCTCTCCGAGAAACAGCGCGCACGAGAGGAGCAGCAGGTGTACGAAGTCTGGGTCCGCACAGCGAGGCCACGTCTGGCCTCCTTCTTGGGTATCGGATCACCAGAGCAGCGAGTCACGTTCACGTCGGCTGATGGCGTACCCTTGAGCCGTGCAATATTACAGGCACAGACGCATTCAGATTTGTGTTTAACTTTACTGGTGAAAGGCGCCCACCGCCGCCCCCCCCCCCCCCTTTCCCCCCTCTGTTCTTTGCTTTGAAGCTTGTTTTTTGTATTGATTTTTTTTTTTTTTTGCGGCGTACAAGTCTGTTAGGGCTTTACGCGGGTTCGCAGTTTCCCGCTCATTTTATTTCTGAACAACCGACTCCCTGGCTGGCTCGGTATAGCTGAACGTAAAAAAAACAATAAAAAAAAATAAAATAGAAAGAACCTGACCCATTGCATTCCCATTCCATTCCGGGCAAAAGGCATCTAACTCCATTCCCATTCCATTCCCCTCAACGTTGCCTCCATTCCATTCCCATTCCATTCCACGGTCGCGAAAATGCGGAATGATTCCGGAATCATTCCAACTCCGGAGTGCAACTCCGCAACACGCCGCTTAAACATCACACAAGAAACGGTCTGCAAACAGATTTGAACGCGAGTCACAGCGAGATCCGTGCTTCGAATGGCGCATGGCAATGAGTTCAAGGAGAGAACTTGGCACGCTGCATTCGAACCACGTATATTGCGGTGACTCGTGTTTGCAGACTGCCCTTTGTATGATGTATGAGCAGTGTGACCTCGGCTTTAGAGGGCCTTCGATGGAACGCTTGCCAAAATATTCGTTAAAATTATTTTAAATAATTCGCTCCTCTAAGGTGTTACCCGTATTTGTCACTTGACAATTTAGTAAGACGCGTGCGTCAGTGTATTGAAACTGTAGCGTTATTAGCGAGTCTTAAGGGCACAGGGTAAGTCCTATACTCCCCATGCATTTGAGGCTATGTTGAGGAACATTTTTCTCGGTGACTATTAGGAGTATTCCTGTCATGTATATATCATTTTGTTCGAAATATTGTGTTTTATACACTGAACTAGAATTATTTGAACCAATCGAAAATAAGTGTTTTTTTATATTTTTTATTTTTGTACTGAAATTTTAGTTTATTTCATCTATTAAAAACTTTGTAACTCAAAAACTGCTAGGTGCACATTTTTAATTTTAGTTCAGTACTTTTGAACACCCATGTATGTGGTAGGAATAAAAAATCAACCCTCTATAATGTCAGGTTAAGGAAAAAATGGTACCTATGTACTAAAAAACACTGTTTTGAGATAATTGAGTTTAAAGTAAAAAAACTGGTGAATAACGAATTTCTATTGGCACCAACAGCCTCAGAGTCATTTTTTCAATAGCCGCCAGCTTGAAAGGCATTGCTAAAGTGATGTCTTCGCCTTTAGGCTTATTGCCTTGCTTGCTGGGCCTCTTTTGTGACCTGCCATGTCGCTTGGTCCGTAAAGTATATTAGAGTGACGTCAACTTCCCCTCAGCCACTTGATGGTTTTCCACACAGGGTTCCATCCACAAAACTTCAAAACATTGGCTTCTGCAATGCTGCCACCATTGAATAAAGGAACAGCATACAATGGCGCCATTTTGTCGTTACGAAAACACAAACGCTTGAATGTACACACGGTACACACCTGGGAAAAACGTGCACAGCGTCTCGTGATTGTCTTGGTCGAAAAAAAGCTATGCAATAGTTGCGAAATAATTTTTTTTTAGATTATCTGTTACTGGACAAGCTTTTAGGTCATGTGTTGATTTTGTTTTGTTGGAGAATTCATCGATAAACAGGGAGTGTATCCCAAAAGGAGGCGTGGTCACCTGCTACTTGCTTTCGAAAGAAGTGATTTTCAGCCCGAAATATAGCTTTCTAAAAACACTGGGACAATGGAAATTGTGCAGAAAGAACTAAACTTTTCAAATTGCGAAAAAAACTAAAATCGATTTTTTTTCAATTTTACCTTACCCTGTGCCCTTAAGTTGCGAACACCTTGGTCTTGAGACGCGTTGAAATTGTTTTATTTTATTTCTATTTTTTTTTTTTTTTTTTGCCTTCATCCTTTTTTACACGTATGGTTGGTTATTTTCAGGTCACAAAGGGCTCCATTCCGAGAGAACCAAAACAATTCAAAATGCATATATGGAGACAGCTTCTACATTCTAAAAAAATTCTGTGCGTCTACTTTCCCGCACAACACTCGGAGAGCCAATCAGCGCAACTTACGGAGGCGGCTCAGTGAATGACGATGCCGAAACGGGTGCGTGTCGCCACCTGTTGGTTGCTAGCGCCTTGTTCAAGATGGCTGCCGTGGGACCGCAGCCTCAAAATGTTTGAAACTCGATTATTTTGTTTTAATTAAGAAAAGTCATATATGAATTTAAAATGTCATATTTTTTTCTAGTTTCTAATTCCTTCGGAAGAAAACAGATGAAAACACGAAACATTCAAGTTTCAGCGGAGCGTCGTTTTTAGTTTGACAGATATGTGCATAATCTTAGATTTGAAACCAAACGATGAAGCCCGTACCAAAAGAAACATTTTTGCAAGTATTAAAGATGTAAGGTACTGTAGACGCGAGTGCTCGTAATAATTTGAAAAATGAGCTCGAGGCGAGCACATGCCGACGTGTGTTTGAGATATGACTTGTCGGTCTTCTGTAATTTTAAGGCTCAACAGATTGAAAAAGCCCAATATAACAAGGTAGGGTAGGTAAAATCCGGGTTTTAATTAGAACGAACCATTTGCATTTTTTTCCCCTCGTTGTACCCGTTGGCGTCGCCGGTGCTTCTTTATTAAAATTCTCCAACGAACCTCGAGAAAAAAAGAAAGAAAAACGGCTTTCTACGTTGTTCTTGTGCAACGCACCCTCTGAAAATCTGGCTGTGGCGTTTCTCCTCAATAGTTTAAACATATTTCATAAAAAAGGACCAATCCTTAATTACTTTCACCAACTTTTTATACTCCCAAATAAATAAAAAAGATGTAGGTTAGCACTCGACTAAAAAAAAGGCATTATAACCTTAAGTATTTGCTTCATTTATGTCAAAACGATATTTCTGAGTCACTATTGAGCTATTTATTCTTCTTTTATAAACAAAAGCTTTCAGACCTGCATTTCTAGATACATTAGTAGTGTGTACGTACCGGACACACCGTTAGAAGTTGTGTTTTCACTAGCGCGACAAGCGGGATTTCTTGGCCAGGGTGTGAATATAAGCATTTTTTTATCGACCATGGACCAAAACATTATGGAGACCTTTAGCAAACCGCTGCCTCGCTACGACTACCGCACTACCTGAGCCTTTGAAGCATGCTTTTAAGCGCGTCCCCGCGGCCACGGTATCACCCGAGCGCATGCACGCTTAAAAGCATGCTTCAAAGAGTCCGGTAGTGCGGTACTCGGAACGCGGCAGCGGTTTGCTAAAAGTCCCTAATGTCTTTTGTTATCATCTGGCATCAGTTAAACATAAAAACGAAATATATATAACCAGGTTTGCTTGACTTGCTTGAAAGTAGTTGTTGGTATGCAATCGCATAACGGAACGCATTTTTTTATTATCTAATGTTTCAGATTTAAAATGCTTCTCAGTATCCCGAATAAGGCAACGGAGCAGACCGGTTTCACCCAGTGTTCGGCGCATCCGTGAAGTCGTCATAGCTTTAGTTTACGGGAGGCAGGTCGCAGTGGCCAAGATGGCTCATGCTCTGCACGCGCAGAGCTTCAGCGCGGCTGTGGTAGAGTGTACTAGAATAGACCTGTTGCAATATTACCCAGACATCAAGGGCAATGCAGGGATTGGTGTTTCACGCGCCGCATGTGTTGGCGTCAGCAGTAGCAACTTTTCTAAAGCATATGCCTAAAACAAATGGCATCTTGCACGCGCGTTCATTAACGCTTTATTCTGGTTATTTGCTTCGAATCTTTTATACGGGGAAGGCGTGCGCGTGTGGCGCGTGGAACACCAATCCCTGCATTCTCCTTGATGCTTGAGCAATATAGCGAATGGTCTATACGAGGTAGCGTTTGGACCGGCGCGACTCGACAATGGGAACTTGTGATGCTGCACCTGTCGACAACAATAACGGCGCTGCAGTCAACATGGCAGCAGAAATTCGCTGCAGTCCACACGCGGCGCCGCACGTGCGCGTGCACGCTGTGCACGCGCACAACCACCACCATACTGACCCTAGAGCCACTTAATGAGCTACGCTTAGAGTATCGCCACTCTTTTCCCTGGTATTGTTGTGGTCGCCGCCACCTTGGTGCTTAGTGCCTAGCGGACACAACTGTCGATCGCCACAATTAAAAAATTCGACTCCCCTTAGCTTTAGAAGCTTTGTTAGCAAGCTTGTGTGATATCGTTTTTCTTCGTTGGCGACGTTCGTTGCGCCATCTCTTGTCTCCCGTGCGAAACGGCGCCGTTTTGTTGGACGACCGGTGGCGTCGCTGCGTTTTCATAGGAGCTAAGCCTTTTCTTTCTTTACTTTTTCTTCAAATAAGTTCGCTCTTTGCAAATCTTACATAAAAAAAAAATGCACCATCTTTGGGCAACGCTGCACAAAGTCGTAGCGTGATAGGTTAAGAAACCGAATTTTGCGGTCAATTTAAAGAACCTGGCGTCTCCTTTAATCACCCTGTATATCGGCCTGCTGAGCCAAGAGTCAAGGATATCAGTTTTATTCAAGACTTGTAAGTAGCATGCCAATTAGTTTCATGACATCGCGATATCATCGAATTTTATTTGGTCTTCCTACGTTTTTTTTTTCCCTCTGAATAATTTCGAGTCAGACTTAGAAATCAAGTGTAACGCCTTCCTTTGTGTTTAATAGAGAGTTGATTATAAAGTTAATTATGCTTATAATATTAAATACGCCACAAGTTAAAAACGTATACATATCGACACAACTTTAAGGAATTCGCCATAGAAACTGCTGCCCACCGCTGCCTACAGCGCTTTAAAAAGAAAAAAAAACGAAAAAAAACATGCATGCTAAAGAATTTGGAAGTAATTCTTCCAACGTTCATAACACATTACTATAAGAGCTCACACGCGAAAAAACAAAACAAAGAAGAAGCTTGAGACCTAAATATGACGCGGTGCCCTTTTAATTGAGCGTTTCTTCCGGCGTCGGCCACACTTCGTTATAGGAAATCGACAGAAGGGCGGGGGCGGCCTCGAATCTGCGCCATGAATGTGTTCTGGGAAGAGCGGGTGTGGAGACAGGTCGCCGAGCATTGCGGCGCATCGGGGAAGAAGGTCTCAAATCACGCAGAGTCATCCAAATTAGCAGCTCGACCTTAATGAGCCCGCTGGCCTTACGTCGGCGTTCCCTCGGACCGCAATTAGTCAAATCCCGCCGCCGCCGGCCCCGCTTTCGCCCCAGCTTGTGCCACGCATCGGGTGGGGTCCGACCGCACACGCTCCAGTTACTCTTTCCCAGTGCGGATTCCGCGTGTAACGTGCGTTTTAATTCCGTAGACTTCCCAGCGAATTACACGCAATAAAATAAATACGCGCGTCCTGGTTGCGGTAAATGGTCCACGTGCGCGAGCTCTCGATGCCGTAATTGTCTTTGCCTCGACGTCTGCGGATTTTATTAAAGGTCGTCGTTGAAGAACACGAATGCTCCTCTGTTTTGGAATGTGCTTCTGTAACACGAAGACTATGTGCAACGGAAGCACGTTTTAGAGTTCCGAGATGACGGCGCGGCCTTCGCTCCAGAGTCCAAAGCGAGTTTCGAGGTTTTTGCGGGCAACACGCCAACCGGGCCCCAGCAAGTGTTTGGGCAGGGTCACATTTTATGGATCTAATTTTTCATAAAAAAGCGCCGATTTCTTCCTGAATACACCAGCTATTTTTAGCTTCATATACCAGCTAAAACGACATACACTAGCCAGTTTTAGGAAAATATGTTTAGTTTTTGGAAAGCGTCCCCACTAACGGCGCGGAGTACGGGCAAGGGTACAAAGCACGAGTTCTTAGCAGTTGATTCCAGTGCGGGAGCGCTGCATTGGCGACTCCCATGGCTTCGGCCTCGCGTCAGAAGCACTCGTTTCTCTCCAAGTAAGTACAGCGACTTAGAATGGGGTAGTGAGCTCACCGCCCTTTCTCGCTCATGCTTCCAGGTGAGGCGGTCTATGTAGGAGGCCGTCGGGTGTGCTGCTGTCGACTTTTCTTGAAGCGTCCTGCGTCCCGGCTAAGCACGGCCGCGTGTGTTTGCGTTCGGCTTCGGTGTTGGCGATGAGTGACTGCTGTTCGCGTATGCTCGTCTGCGTTTCTTTGCCGGTTAGTGACTGTGGTTACTGATGTCTTTATTTTCTGTTTTTCAACAGACCAATCTCACTAAGCGTTCGGCGCATGCGTGACGCCGCCATAACTTTAGTTTACTGGAAGCAGACGGCAGTGCACGAGAGGGCTCGTTCCGTCTCGTTCTTTACACGCCCAGACCTCCAGCGAGGTTGTCGCACGTGCCCAAAGACTAAAGTTCCCTCGATGCATTGCGGCAGCGGTGGCGTAGTCAAACTGGCTGGTGAGATCGGTCTACTCAAATGCAAGAATGCCTAATCGCCGGCGAAACTACTGCTTTGCGCCTGACTGTCCCCAAAGCAGGATACACTCGCGTGAAGCACGCGCCAAGGCTGTTTTTGTTTGGTGTACCGATAAATGAGGAGCGTCGGAAACTGTGAGATAAGAACTTGAACTAAACGAACAAGACGTCGGATGAGACCTCTGTTTTGTGCGAATTCGATTTTGAACCACATTACGTAATTAGGGATTACGTCTACGTCATATAAAGTAAAAATTGATGTGTTCAGCGTGGAAAACCAATACTTTCGGCCGACGCAGTTTCTACGATTCTTCCGAATCTTCCTATAGCTATCTGGCGAAGAAAACACCGAAGCACACACGCGTTGATAAGCACACGAACCCAGAAGCGCGCGGGAAAGCTTTAAGAGGTGTCTACCGTAGCGCCATCTCTCAATTTATACATGAACCGCCTCTGCAAGTGGGTGCGGTGAGTCCACTACCCCATTCTAGACCACTGTAAAGTAAGTGTAAAATAAAGCGTAGTTCTACCTTTCACCGCATGAGTCATGCCCATCGATTCTCGAGGCGAATTTATTCGTGCAGATATCTTGCACGCAACACGTGCTAGTAAAATACAAAATCTCAGACGTGACATTGTTGCGATCCTCTACCACGACCGGGCTATAGAGTGAAAAGGCGTACTTTCTCGCGAATTTATGATGGGGTGTAGTTTCTCCTTGGCACCGGAGCCATGATGGGGTCGCTAGGACCTTGCCCCTCTTACAGCGCTTGGACTTCTTCTAAAGGGGCATCCGAGCCTCATCGTGTGCGTCTCTTCGCTTCGTGACCGAATTGGAGGAATTTCCGGACTAGTTAGACATACAGGCAATGATCTAGCTATCAGCAAGCTTCAGCAAGGCTGCCCTAATGAGCAGCTGCTGACGATACAAAAACATGCATAGCTAATTGCAAGTAAACTGTGTGGCGTCTACGCTCTCGGTGCTGTTAATCCGTCACTTCAGTGAACGGCTAACGCGTGGCATGTACATTCGAAAGCAATTCCTGGAATGGATATACCGGCGCTAACCCGGGTTTTAAAAACATGTGACAGGGTGTCAAGCAGCTATCTGCTGGACACATATCGGATGGCACGTTGGGCTTTCCCGCCAAATAGCACCCTAACTCACAGTGATGCGTCGTGATAGAAAGACACTATCTTAAAAGGCCGTGCAACCATATTCGCTTGGAATAATTATAACTTTTCACGAGCTTACTGACAGCAGTGGGACCCAAGGAAACTAAAAAGCAAACTCGCACGCAAAGCCACTGACCAAGAAACTCTCTCGTTGCGGTGTAATTTCAAGGAGAAAAGCGAGCGGTTTTTTTTTGTTTTTTTTTTTTTTTAATTTCTTCTTCGCAAAGGTTTATGGCGTAGCTGGGAAATCGCAGTGTCCCCCAGGGAGGACATTTGAATGCGACTTATAGATTTGACCCGAGCATTGCGTGAGCAGTCGATTTTGGATCGTGATAATCAATAGCTTGACAATCATTCGGGTAGTGGCCCGTGTTCAATCGCTGCAACGACGGCCATAGCCGAACCCTAGCAATGTCTGAAGCTCAGCGTGTGTCCTCGGTTTTGCGAACCCCAGCGCGTGGCTATGATGAACATTGGCGGAATGTAATCGGCTCCAGATCACGTGGGCCGCTTGTTCTGGCTGCGAGTCGAGGGGCTGGACGCGGTTCGTTTTTTTCTGCGACTTTGCGTGTGATGAAAAACAAACGCGTGTTTTATAGGTTATTAACGTCAGAGAACCGTTCTAAGCGGTATTTGCGCAAAGTACGAAAATCGTTGCATCGCCCCTTTATTAACCTATATGGTCTGGATTCGATTCTCACCTGGCGCATACGTTTTTTCACTGCGATTGCCTCCCCCCCACCCCCTCAAAAGTAACCAGTGGCGAGCCTCGCGGCCATTCTTTTCTCAATGCCTCACTTTTGGGCTTCACAAAATGCCGAACACCTAGCCAAAAAACGTTTCATCTTAAAAGCCCAGGCGAGCGCGGGGATTACAAGGCCTGCCGCGCTATCCGGAGAAAGCTCAATTATTATATAGGCCTACGCGGCTTTGCAATTCTTGCCGTCACTCCCCGCTTGACCAGCGGTCGCAGAGTTAGTGCTGATTTTCCGAATATTAAGGTGGTTCGTGACAAAATTCAATATCGAGCGTGACTGAAATCAAACGGGTCGTCGGGTTGGGTGATCTGTTTTCTAGTGTTTGATAATCGCGGGAAAAATTACGATAAGCTGTTTTAATTTGATATCACGAAGCCCTACCGCTGTCGGTTTTAACTCAGCAATCGTGTGTCGATCAAGTGGGAAGTGATGACAAACATCGAACAGGTGCTGAAATGACAGCCGTCCACACAATAGCTTTGATCATAACGCGGCTTTTTTTCGTTATATAGCACTTGAGCTCTTCAAAGTCACGGGTATGCCTGTCCTATTTTATATTGTCAACGACTGTACATTCCACACTACCAAACGTGCCGTTTTTTGGCAGACAGTTAACTACAGTTGGCTTAGGGCCAATACCACCTCTACAGATGCTCTGGGTGAAAGAGTGCTCTACTATGGCGGTCAGTAAGTAACACCTCTCGAAACACTTACTGCTTACCGAAAAAAAATATTACAGCGTGAGATGAATGTAGTTTTATTGGCCTGAGCTCATCACCTCGTCAATCAAAGGGAATATGCCCCAATAGTAAGCAACATACAAAATGGCGGCTGCCAAGCCCCATTGTGTGTACGCATTTTGCAATTAGAAGCAGCGATCACTATTTCAGGCAACCGCTATGTGATTTCCCGGAAACTGTGACGCATTTTGAATGCTTATAATCGCGGTTTTTTCTCTATTTTTTTTTCGAACGAACATCGATAAAACAAACGTTCAACTTCCTTGGAAAAAAAAAATCGGTCCGTGGTACTTGGTTTGAAGAAAATATTTTACTCCACAAGCAAAGCATAAACTAAAGAAAAATAAGTTTCTTCCCTCTACCTCCCTTCCCCCCTCCCTTTTTTAAATTATTTTGTTGTTCGTGAAAACGAAAGAGCTTTGGTTTTCATTTTTTTTTTCCTGTTTATATGCCAATCTTTTCCCTATCCGCCGCGGTCCCTCGACCCCGGTCATTTTTATCTCATCTTCACCCACGAGCTGCATCTCTTTCTTTTCTTGGGCGTGTCTTTTTCATGACGTCAACTCAGCCTGACGTTACCCCCTTTTACCTTTTTTTCTTTTACCCATGCTAGTGTGTTGGTACCCGGCCGCATTCTAACCGCAGGTTTTCCCAATTAGTGCAGCTCCCGACTTCCTGTCCTCTTTTCTGTGTAACGTCGATTGTGAAACTACCTGGAGTACCTCCATATTCAAGCTGGCTAGAATCTGCTATGGTCACAGTCAGAGTACAACCGCAGGGAGTGTTCTTTTTCGAACACCCGGCTTCCAGCACGCGCTCCACGCCTTCCGCCGTGATTTGGCTAAGTTCGTTCTCTGGAGGTGCACGAGGCGCCGAAGACTTGTCGAAGGCACGATGCTCGCGCAGGAGGCGGGACAACTGATGGTCCTCCCTGCCCTTCTTGTCTTGTCGGTGACTATAAATTCCCCTCACTTTCATAAATATATCGCGGGAAAATGTGACCGGGACCAGTAATTATACTCACCACCGATAGCTAATAGACCGAACTCACAGCCAGCTCGAGTACGCCACCGCTGCCGCCATGCATCGTGGGAGATGTAGTCTTTCTGCACGCGCGACAACCCCGCTGAGGGCGAGCAGAGCACGAGGCGGCACGAGCTCCCTCGTGAACTGGCGCCAGTCTCCTATGAACTACAGTGATGGCGGCGTTGCGCATGCGTGAAACTCTTGGTAAGATCGGTCTATTGAGCTTTGACCAATGCTTAAGCCGGGGTCACACTGCTTATGCATGATACAAAAGACAGCCTGCATACAGATTGGGGCCCGAGTCACCGCCAGATCCGTGCTTCGAAGGGAGCATGACATTCACTTCCCGCTGTGCAACTTAAATCGCCATTACGTCTACGTAGAATTCAGGAGCGCAAATGACAAATGTCACATAGAGAAACGTAACTTACTCTCTAAAGTTTCGAATCATCGTTTCGAGTATTTTCCAAGTGTCATAATGACTGCCCAATTTTAGAAGGTTTTCCACGCCGTCATTTTTTTTTAGCATTATATTTCCAGGCTTAAAACACCACCTGATTTGGTAGGCAAACATTGCACACCCCCCCCCCTTTCCCCAAACACACACACACGCACACCAGCACACACATCTGTATTTAATTTTTTAGGGGGAGGGGGAAAGGGGAGAAGGGGGTTCTGATCTTGCAATTTTTCTTTTTTATATTTTTGAACACTCCCCTTCTTAGATTGTCTTCTGTTATTTTATTCTCGAGCCATCGCTCCATCTATTCCTAATTCTTCCCAGTGACTTTTTCACCTAGAAGAAAGTCGAAAAATCGACGGGGAGGGAAAGCAGCTAGAGTCCCTTGCGACAAAAAAGAACGTGCCCTCCCCCCCCCCCTCCCCCTTCTTCCTCCCCCGCATCCGCCCCTCAGTATGGCGTCGTTGCGGACTAACGCACACCTCCGCCCGCGGTCTGAGCCCCCGGCTCCTCAAGCTTCGTTCAACCCATAAGCTGACAGTGCGGCGGGGGCTACGTGTTCACCGGGCCAATCCAGCACCCCCCTTTCATCACCTGAACTTTGCACTTTGCGTGTAGATTTGGGCGCGAGCTCGATCACGTGACGAAAGAGAGACGTATGACTGGTCCAGCGAGTACGTTTCTCCTACTACACTATCGGCTTAGGCGTGGACGTAGTGTTACACCCGTGTAGTGTGCCTAGACTAGAGAGTCCTTCCCACTGCTATATGGGGGTCACGTGGTTTGCGGGCCGCGTTTGCATTACAGGCTGCGAGGAAGAGACGAAAGCGTCTGTCGTCTGCAAATGCCCCCACCTGCTTTCCTCGTCGTCTTGCGACAACGCAGCGCAGGCGCACCTACGCCAATCTGCATCAGAAGCCTCTGCCATTACAATGCAAACGCCCCCCACAGTTCGAATTGCTCCCTCTCTTAAAACTATGGGCTCTCTACACCCACGTTGAGAGAGCAGCGGCACCTGGCTCGAGGCAATTACCGGCTCTCCCTTCCGCCCCTCGGTGTCGCAGGGCGAGGAGCGGGGGTTCTCCTTGTTCGGTGCTGCTCGTTGCCGCAGAAGACTGAAGAGAATTTTAAGGCTCCAGGATTCGGGAACGGTCGCCTTTGGCGCGGCGTTCGACCGTGGCGCGGTTTCTCGGGGGAGTGATGGGGACTGGGGAAGGGAGAAGGGGGATGACGAGGGAGGACCCCGGCACCGCCCGGGCGCCTGCTTGGGACACTGCGCTCCGTGATAGTTTGTGCCAAGCGGGGCGCAGACCGCAAGAAACGTTTATCTCAAATCTTTCTTGTCGCTGTGTAGATTGTCTTTTTTTTTTTTTTCTCGACCCGCTCGGGGCTGGAGTGAAGATGAGTGGAGTGTGCCACTTGCAGCAATCTTTTATGTTCTTTTCTTTTAGTTCTTTTGAAGGGATGAGTGCGAGGTAAGGCGGATACTCTTCCAATGTGAAGTTTGATTCTCGAAATTGCCCTCACTGGGACAGTCTGCATTATGTGCCCTAGTTTGACTCGTATATTCTTTACTTTTTTTATTTTTTACGAAAGCATTTTTTTTTTTTTTAAATTTAGTCGATGACAAAATTTGACTTAGTCCGGGTGCTTCAAACTTATTTTCACTGACTTCCCCTTCGAAAGGTTCTGCTAGCCAATTTCAACGCACATAGATTACTGCCCGACTCTCATTAATCATATTCGCAGACGATGGGAGGTACAAAAACGGTCATCTTCAAGGATGACGATTCACGCAAAAACTGCAATCTCGAGCGTTTTTTTTTTTTTTTTAAATCTTTAATTTTGTTGTGAGGCATAAGTTTTGGACTATTTCCGAAGCGTTCTGTGTCGCAATGTTTCTATACAGCGATACAAGCCCCGATCTTGTGATTCTAAAGCGTTGTGTGACTTTAATGCGCAACTCGAAACTTTTAGCGAAACTCGAAACCTCGAAACCACGAAACTGCACCAGTCACCGACTCGGGCGGAACAGCAAGTGCAGTATACGTGGAAACAACTTTCGTTGAAACGGCCCTTTGAGCTTTCCCATGGCTGAATTTATCTCCTCTCAAGATTGTACCCTGCAAGGCTATTACGCCCATCGCCATTCCCTAGATAGTCAGTATTATGGTTCTCTTTCTAACAATCTCTTCTTGTTTTTAACTTGTTGCTTTTCGTCCAGTTGCGATGCGGCTTTTCTCAAACAGGTCAATCTGGCTGGCGTATCCCGAACGCCTAGCGCGGCGTAAAAAGAGCGTGCAGAATCTTGCCCCGGATACTGCGGAATGGGAACCAATCATGAGTTTTCCCGAGGGCGAAAAGGGGTCGGGGAATGTGGGAGGCGAAAAGGAAACGCGGGCAGAGCGGCGTCCCGTAGCCCTCCCGGAGAAGACGTTGGTATCCGGCGTTCCTTAGCTCCTAATTCCGTAATCGGTCCTAATTAGGGACGAGCAGGAGCGAGGAAGTCCGCCCTTTTAATCTGCCTGATTAGCGCTCGGGGTGTGTCAGCGCTACCACTTCTGGTTTTTCCCTTGTTTCCGTACCTGATAGCAGACGTAGAAACACAGAGAAAAATAAAGCTGAGGATAGTCAGAAATCGATATTTATTTGTGTCTTCTGCATCGTCGGGAACAGATTGTCATGAAAAAAAAGTAATTTTCGCTTTCTTAGGCATTTTAGATTTTTTTTTTTCCTTTTACATCGTTTACCTAGTTTAGGACAGAGCGGCGATAAAAGCAAATGCGCGAGGAAAATTGCTTAATCGAGCCAAGCTCGTTTACTCTCGCTAATTTAGCTTGAAAGAAAACATCTCTTTGTCGCGAAGCTTAATTTCGCTATTGGCATTGAGTCGAGCAAGTCAGGTAGAAAGAAGACAAAAAAAAATTGTTTGCTTTATTTGACTTTTGTTCGGAGCGCGTATACTTGAAATAGAGACACGCTAATTTTTTTTAAAAAAAGAAAAGAAAACAATCAAATGAAACAATCTTAAAGGCGATATTAAACTCGCCTTCTAGATTGTTTCATTTTTAAAATGAAACAAACTGGAAGGTTTTTAAAATGATTTTGGTTTGAAATTTTTATTCGATGCACTTATTTGTGACAAAAAAAATCTGAAAGTAAATTAATTTCACAACTGAAACCCGAAAGAGATACAGTATATGAGCGGGCCATTGAAAGTGCTGAACTTGATTGCAGTAATTTGAGTAAACAAGCATTACATACCTCTCGCATTTTCATATCCTTGAGCGTTACCCTCTGACCAGGCCAGAACGGAAGTGTGAAAAAGCGGTACCCCTAAAGAGTCATCAAAACGCCGAATCCAGGATTTGGTTTTGTCGGTGCGCAAACTTGGGTGTTTTTCTCCTATAATGGAGCTAGTTTACTACGCGGCCGTTGCTCTTTCTCCTGCACAGATGTGAAGTTCGCTCGCTTCAACGTCTTAAGCTCATTCGTCACCTCGTGACTATCACGTAATTTGCTAGGGGACCTAATTTCAAAAACTGTATTTAGCCTGCCAAGTATTTTGCAGTTAAACCTAAATTGCGTATTGGGTTGGCGGAACAAAAAGAAAGGGGCCGATCTGTTTCGGACACAACAAAGTGTAAACCTTCAGACCAGAAATATAAAAGCAATCGCCTGCTGTGCTATCCGTTGGTTTCCTTGCCCAATGGTTTAAATGGTAATGTTTATACACTATTTAATCATTTGGCACAGCTCCGAGTAACCATTTCAGAAGCGCAATCTACAGTATACGTTCGGGCATAGCCTCCTCTATACTCACAAAGCCTGGCAGTTCGATGACGGAGCCATAGAGTGCCCGGCCGCAGATTTCGAGCGCGAGAATCTTGCAGCACACATCATTTCTCGGGAAGTCTGGTATTCAGCGCACAGCTTTTGCAGTGGCGAGGACCCGAAACATGGTTTTCAAACCCGACGAGAAAGGACGCGGTAGCCCGAGGAACGCGAGAAGCACGAGCGGACATTCCATCGCTCGGCAGAAGTGTGTTTCGGTGTCTCGCCGCAGCGGGGCACCCGTTACATGACTCTTGTCTGCCTCTCTACCTTTTCTTATTTTCGGCGGCCAATTCACGTGACGATCTTCCAGGTTTTTTTCAGTATAGAGGAGGCTATGGTTTGGGACGAAGTAGTCAATTTCCTTATTTAACGCTAGCCCACAGGTAAAGTCCCTTCAAATCGTGCCAGAACTGCCAAGAACATCTTAGCCTTGTCTTTTGAAATACATCTGAGGCCTACGTTTCTTTTTGTTTTATTTAATAAGGCGTTTTTTTGCACTGATTGATAACTGACCTCACCATAATCAAGGACCATTCTAGGTGTGTTTTTTTTTTTGCTTTATTTTCCTTTCTCAAATTATAGATAGTTATTTTCAAATCCTCCTTAGACTGAATCAACTAAAATGCCGCAATTGTAATGATTACGTATTGTCTTGACAGTAACACATATATTACCAAATCCAAAGCAAAAGCAAAAACATAAACAAAATGTTAAGTAATTTATGTCTTTCTTTGTCGAGATTATATCGAACGACATTAATTTCGATTACATTCTCGAAAGAAAATAATGGGTTTCCTCGCTCGCTGCCCTTACTCTTTACTTTCTCCCCAGAAAAATAAAATGTTTCTCATTTACACGTTTTCTGTTTCTGCATTGTTTCTCTCTCTTTCGTCTTTTCCTCCCTCTCTTTGAAACCGACGCGACGGATCGTGTCAATTAAATCGACGAAGAGTGACTGACGCATGCGGCGACCGTGGCCAGACCACCGACGGTTGCCGAATCCTCGAAACGAGATTATCATTAATGCGCGGTCGTCTGGTCCCAACGGGTTGCTGACTCGTGCCGCGGACCCCGGTTCACTCCCCAATGAGGAACCCGGCCGCCATCACAATGCCGACGCGCAGCTGCTCCCGACACGGGGGACTCGGGGAAAGGGGGGGGGGGGGGGGGAGGGTGCCCCGAATACAACACGAGTACCTTTTCACGGGGTTGTATATGGCCCCCGGGCGGTCGGAACCCTCCCCGCGACTTCCTGTTGCAATCGACGCTCGGGTAATGGGATTGAATTCAAACGGGAGAGACGGGGTTGGGAGGGGGGGGGGGGGGGGTCGTTTGCCCGATGACCGCTGACTGCGGTGCCCGCCATCTCGTTTGCCTGTGCTCTGTTCACCCCTAAGCTGACAGAGCGGTGGAAGCCGCGAGCTCGTTGGACCAGTCAATCGTCTGTCTATCGCCACGTGATCACGCTCCCGCCTTACCCGCGCACGGGAAGTGAGGTCAAGTGATGAAAGGGAGCCGGTTGATAAGTCTGGGAAGCGCGTGTTTGCCACCTAACTGTCAGCTTAGGGGCGAACGGAGTTGGTAAAGTCTAGCGCCGCCGGGAAAGGGTGAGGAATGCCGCGGCCTACTGGTGTCGGGGCTCAATCGCTTCCGCATAGGGGCATCTAGCTGGAAAAGAGACAGTGCAACCGCAGTCTGGGGCGGGGTTGCTTTGATCTTTGAGATGAAAGCGCTACGTTCGAAGCGAGAGAATGAAAGCGATGCGCGGTAACACTAAGCGCGAGGCGACAGGAAGTTTGAAGTTGCGCGCGTTTTTGTTTTATTAGCATCGGATTCACGATGTGGGACATACTATGCTCGCTTAAAGGGAAACTGAAGTGGTTCTGTATTTGTGGAAAAACATTTTAATCGTCTTCATTTGGCCTCCAGGATCACGAATATCGAAATAATTGTTCAATTTTGTGCGCGGAGGCTGCAGAAAGTCATTTTCAACTTACCGCTGAAGCCCTTCCACCCCGGAGCGTAACGTCATATCTAGAGTTTTCACAATCTCCGCTCTCGCCTATCTTGACTGAGTGAAAAGACGTTTATTGACACTGGAGAATGGAGGAGTCAACTTATTCGCAAGTTTAGTCGCTTATCTTCAACGACTATCAAAGCTATGCACGCGCACTCTTGCTATTTTCAAAAAAGTAAAAAAATAAAGTGGTCAGATATCTTGCAAGCTTACAATTGCACGCGCTGCCCACACGAGCAACACGCGCTTGGCTGCCGAAAGATCTGAGTATGACGTAACGATTATTGGAGTTTTCTGTGTTTTTTTTTTCCTCACGTTTGATTACATCGTTACATCCAACGTTATTATATACGCTCAGTTACGGAACTGCTCATAGACGCTGCTTGCACGACCAGTAACCCCCCCCCCCCCCCCCCCCTTTTTTTCCCCTCACTCACCACGACTCGCCTCCCCTGGTTAGACGCGCCTGATCGCTGCTATGGTAACTGCAGCGCATTCTTTGAAATACGCACCTTTTGAAGCACAGCGTCTAGATGGCGTTCCACCGCACTCTATGAAACACACAGTTGGGAAACGAAAATCTAGATGACGCTTCAAACGACGGGAGGCGGACTGAAGTGAGTGAAGGGGGGTACCCCATCCCGCGGGAGTTCCACAACTGAGGTAATCTAGCAATGTTGGTTATATCTTCGGTGAAAACAAACGCGATATTAAGATTTACAAGATATAACCACGCTATGAATCAAACCTGTATCTCATTCTTTTGAAGAAGTTTTTCAGTTTTCCTATAATCTGCTCATGCATTACGTGAATCTTGCTTGCATGTTGGCGCAAATGAGAAACAGCGTGCTCAATTTACATATCACCGGCTTCTGTTTTATATTTTAGTAAATAACTAGCGCTTGCGGTTGACATTTGTAAAGCGTTGCACCCGCTTAAGCACCTTGTCATTTATTAATTGATTGAGCGATTGGCTCTTGTCTTCGGGAATAAGGTAACGCTCTAAAGATGCGGCTACTGAGCCGGAAAATAAAATATACGCACAAGAAATATCACGTGATCTTTTGTTTCTTGAAAGAAAGACTCCATCACACATTCTCGAGCAATTAATTACATCATTGTACGCGTAGCTTGATTGCCTACGTTTTCGTTTTCTTCGCACTTGCCCTCCGTTTTTTTTTTTTTTTTACTCTTTTAAGTTATGAATGCTGTGCACTGCGCATTTTACAGATTTTGCGTGTAGTCTGTACAGCCATACTGAGCTCCAGCAATGGAGAGAAAAGGTCAGAAGGCACTGCGCAGGTCATCGACCTACTCGGTGGGTCAACCCCACGCCTGCCCCACGCCTGCTCGAAAGAACACATCCAACGTTGATTCACCAGCTACCACTTTGATCTTCTTTCACCGGTCGGGACGCTCGCCGGTAGAGTCTACGTACAGCGATCAGACGAGATCGGTTAGCGTACTACGTGCCCCCCCCCCCCCCCCCCACACACACACACACACTTCCCCCGGGAGCCTATGGCAATCGTCTCGGGGCCCAAGATTGGAGGCGAACTATCACAGCGCGTCGGACCAAGCTAGAGTGCGGAGGTACCGCTGCGGTAAATACAGAATGAGATATCAGGGTTCCCCATCGAGAATGCTGCCGAGAAGTGGAATAGGTGTACCATAAACCAACTGCAAAAAGCACAAAATTCGAAACACGCGATAATTGTTTGATGTTAATTCCGAGAAGTGAGTGTATAGTAATGTCTCGTTAATATGAACACCTCTCCCGCCCCCCTTCCCCTGAAAAAAAAATAAACAATAATAATGGGAGTTGTTTATTGTAACGAGACAGCTTTTTATGTCTCTAAACATTTAGTCCCCGAAAATATGTTGTCAATACATATAGTAAGATGTCCTTATTAACGGAGTGCGTATTCACTGCTCGTAAATCACAATTGGCGTGTCTTTAAGGGTACATTCGCGGGTGATGTTCGGCAACAACCCGCGTAATGTTTGTTGCAAAAAGAAAAAAAATCTAAGTAAAACTTTTCGTTTTTTACGCATGTCGGTTTTTGTGCGATTTTTGAGCGAAACGGATTGTTTTTTAAGGTGTAAGAATACATTCGAACTTAACTTTTTGTAACACTTGATTATAAGCTATAGGTTATAAAATACAGCACCGGTTCTTCGTTTCTTGACATATTATAAGTCATATTCTACTTAACTGTTAGAGGAATACTGAACACGGCAAAGTTCCTTATTGGTAATTTCCGTTGAGTGAAAGTGGTACAGTTGGCAACACAATTTACCGTTTTATGAAGCTTTTATTATTTACGGTTTGTATTAAAATAGAATAGAATAGCTCACTTTTCTTCTTTATTTTTATACAGCTACTGAAAAAAGACAGCACCCGCGAAACAATTGAAGCACGGAAAAACCGCCTAAAGATTCAGCTCCGCCTCTTCTACATAATTCGCCACCGCCTTGGACGCTCTTTCGCTTGCCGTTGGGTTCCCCCGGCAAATACGGTGGCCGGCTCGACCGAGTGACTGAGTTGCGGAGTTAGGGGCATAAAGTGAGCTTAGCTTCCGCCGCATTCGACCCGCTCCGTCTTTCACGCTCGCTCACACTCGCTTTTCTGTCACGTCTGCTCTGTGACGGACCCTAATCCGCGCTCTTTCCTCTTTCGAGCTTACTTCCTCCCAGCCGTGGCCTGCCAGCCAAAGTTTCACGCTAGTTCGTTACCTTGCCTTGTGATGCGTGTGTGCGCTGATTCCCCAAAAGGGCTTCCTGACGGACATGGATAACCAGTCGCGCGATCCTGAGCCCGAAAGAAAAGTGGCTTCGTGAAACCTTCATTATGTGCTTTCCGCGACGCCCATCCTTCTCCGCTGTAGCCGATAACCGCTTCGATTTTTCTCCTCAATGTCCGCAATGCGGGCATTGAAGAAGCATAAAAGACCGGATGTATACTTCATCCGATTACGAAGACGACGTCTTAAACAGCGGTGATCGTTCAGCATCGTGTCCCACATTTTCCACTTCACTTCTCTGACCAAGGAAATCGCTTAGTTAATACACAACTTTCTACGGATGTGTAGTCACCGACAAAAACGAATCGCAAAGCAAACAGCGTGAAAATAATAAGACACATCCTGCCCCTCTTAGTCTGTGTGTGACTGAGGAGTACGGATCATATGATTACGTTTTACGCGCTTGCTAGACTTTCACTAAAAGAAAGCGTTTTTTTTTTTTATTCGTTCTTTTCTAGTCGTTATCTTTACGCACTAAGGACTATACATCAACACTATACACCAACACAACCAAATTCGGGGGGAGTGAAGCGTCTGCGCATGCTCAGCACCGACAGCAGCGCCACCGCAGTAGCGTGACGTCAGTGAGTTGAGTTGGTCTATACAGACCCAATAGCACACTTCCTTGGGCCAAAATTTGATTTTTGTCTGGTGAGTATATATAACTTTACATAAGGTAGAGCCAAACTTGACCTTCTTTAACCAGAACCTGTGTATCTTGGCCCAAATTTCTCGAGCAAGTGCCAAAGTTAGGCTTCGCTCCTGCTGGTAGTTAGGCTGCCATCTGCTAGCACCTTTGAGCTTAAATCGCCAGACAAGTGCCAGAGGCTTCACTTCTGATTGTACGGTTTTCATGTGGCAACTATAGCCCTAAAGCGATAAGCAAGTGATATAGATCTAGACTTCACTGACGGTTCGTCGGCTCAAACGTGGCATCTTGGGCTCGAGTGTGTCACTTTGGCAATTCCGTGGCGAGCCAGAGAAAAGCCATACTAGGAACGCCAAAGAAACTCTGGCATTATCCGATGCTTTGGAGAAAACCCGTATGATACCCATGTTAGGCCTGCCCCTAGGATTGTCAAGCTTGTGCCCACTCAGGCATTCTTTTGGTGTTCTATTTGGGAACTGATGACTATCGTTGCTTACTTGAACATTATTTAACGCGGTAGGCAAAAGACGGAGACTCGAATAAATAAATAAATAAATAAAGCCGTCGTAAAAAAAATTAAAGCAATACCTTTATAGTTACAGCCACGTAAAGAAATGCAGGATGTGGCGTATCACGTTGACACTTTTTGCTTCGTTATTCGTTGTTCGGCGTTATTATCGGCTAATGTTATATCCCCCTGGTTAGGGAAAAATAACAAAAAATATGGTTGCCGACTCACCACGCTCGGCGCCTCTTCAGCTCTCGTCTATTTTGTGAATGCCTGAATATAAGACGTACACTTGCCTTTAAATTGTCAAATAATCCCCCCCTCCTTCTTTTGGAACTGAGATGGCCTTTTCTTTTAGTAAACGTAGATAGCTCGCGGTTCTTTTTTTTTCAGACCTGACGGGTACAGTGTACTATATTGCGGAGGAGCATGAACCAAGCAAAACGGATCTAGTTAAGTATAGTGTCTAGATATCAAACAAAGGGTTGTGCGGAAACTTTCCCACAATTTACAGCGAGCATTTTGTACTTAAACTTAATACGCGATTGGAAGCACACCTCTAAACACATCGACGACCGGGCATCGAAGCGAAGCGACTTGACAAAACAGGACAAGAGAGAGGTCAAGTTAATCTGTGGTTTTGCGTTGTTACAGTCCATTGCGCCTCACCAGGTGTTTCGTTATCTACCATATATATACCGGTTCACACTACGCGCGAGCGAAGTCAACCTTCCTACGCCTCCCCTCGCAAAACCCAAATATTAATGTTGTTATATACACAATGGGACTGGATAAAAAAAAAATCGATACATTGGGCCCTCTCATTGCAAAGCAATCGAGGTTATTGCTTAAAGACCGACGTACACTTCGCGCTTTCCACTCTTGCCCGCCACCTCCTTTCCTATATCCTCTCCACTTTTTACCTTGCCTCAACTTGACTCCCCTCGCAGCTTTGGAGAAGGGAGCCATGAGAGGATTATCTTCCCTGCAGAAAACTGAGGTTGTACGTCGGCCTTTAAGAAAAAACATTTATAGAAGTTTAACAATGAACACGACACTTGCTGAGGAACGTGTACATGAAATTAGTAGCATGCAGGGTGAACTAAACTTCCTTCGCGTTTATTGGTGCTTCATAATATTTGGCCAGTAGCACGAAATAATATTAACGCTCCTTATACTCGTAGTTGTTTTTCTTGAACAATACCATAGCTGAAGATTCGTAAATACTTCCTCTCATTACCCCAAGCTCGTAATTTTGTAAGTGCCTCAAGTTTAGAGCTTCCAAGGGTTCACTGTTTGACACGCGTCTCCGCAGGCGAGCCACTGAAATGCCTTTCGAGACAAAAATCGAGCGACAAACAAAGTGTGCAAAAATTGTAAATAGGAGTTGTTAGAAAGTAATGATCCTTGACCCGGTCTTTTTTTGCGGCTGCCGCGCCGGCCCGGGGCCCGCTTTAAGCGTTGTGCTCTGTATTCGCGTCGTGGCTTGCTTTCTTCGCCGAGAAACGATCAAAACGAGACAAAAGGACGGAAGCCTCACAATTCGCTTCACGTCCGCCACTTTTGTGCCGGGAATAATAGGAGCACTTCCACTTAACCTAAGGAGGGTCGACCAACTTCAAATCCGGACTCGAGCGAAAAATAATAACAAAGAGATTGAGTGGTCGGAGGGGAGATTTTAAGCTTGAGCGTCTTTCTTTTTCTCATGTTTGCTTATCTGTGTGGAAAAGTAAACAACGTTGAAATAAAACGTGAGGGGAAATAGATGTGGGTATATTTAGGGCTTATCAATAAACTGATAAAATATATGGAATTGAAAATTATTCTTTTTTGTGCTCTTAGGGTTGAAGAGGAATACTAATGAAGTTGCTAAAGTCAGATGCGGCTTAAGAATCGCAGCGAAAGTTTATCATGAATCAAGCTTCTCGGTTCGTGGAACTGTGATCGGTTCGTGTTAAATATGCTTCCGTTCTCTGCAATATTCAAAAAAAAAAGAATACAAAAGGAAGAGGAGGGTTCTTTTAACATGCATGCTTTAGACTTCATTTGTGCCCACGCGCTTGCCTTGAATGGTGAAATGTTTGAAACCTTATCGTTTGATTAGTTTTGATAATTTGGTAAAGGGCGTAGTCTTTTAAGCTCCTCCGTGCGATCGCGTAGGGCTGGAGTTTTAATGCAATTTTACAATTCCCTCGCTCAATTACATTGTATCGTCGATACCTACCTTAGAGTCGTGTCGCAAGCAGGGGAGACAGAGGGGGGGGGGGGGGGGGGGCATGCTGCGCATATGAAGCTTACCTCAACTATCTTTGAGATCCAGAGTCTGCGAGACGCGGACCCATCACGGTTACTGCTTCAACAAGACGATTCATCTGTCAGGATTACCTGGTCAGCATTAGGCTACCGACCCCAGCTCGTATACTAAACTCGGTCAAACAAACTTTATGTTGTAGCTGTGAACGTGCCATGCTGTCCGTGAAACAACCACTAGCAACAAAAGTTGACTCGGGTCAACGATTGCGTAATTTCTTTTATCTTCGTTGAATGCTACTACTGCTTCCCAATAGCCAAAAAGGGGTTAAATTATGACTTGGTACTATCTCACTTGCAGTTTATTCTCAATTGAGTGAATCCTTGTTGAAGTGAAGAATTATTTTTACACTCTGGGTCCGGCTACTTTAAACTGAAGAAATGTATGGGTTTGTGATATGTCAACTTCAGCTATGAAATATGTACACAGTGAATGATGCGTCGGACTAAACACATGCACCTAGAAATCCTAAGAACCTGCACAATGAGAAATGAAGGCATACTACAATAAGTTACAATAATTTAAATAATTATATACAAAATAAATGAACTGTTTACCTATTTAGCTTGCTTCGCAACATCTTTTACTTAACTTCTAAGTATTTTAAAATAAAAAAAAAATGTATATATATATATATTTTTTACTTGGGAAGGTAATTTATAGTCCCCAAAACCAGTACTATATTAAAAATGTCATATTACTATAAATTAATATAATTAACACAACAATACGTAATGAGCGAGCAATAACGGTGAATTTGATTCGAACTGGACGGAGCTCTGAAAGCGTCTGCTTGTGCTAAGCTATAAATATCACAACGAAACAAGCCCAACGTTGGCTGTTGACACCACTCGATTCGCTCAAAAATAAAAATTGAAATCTTTATTTGTTTATACTGTTTTATTGTTTTACGTCGTTTTGTTCGAACATGTTGTACTTTGTAAAATATTCTTAACTAAAAGCTCACAAAATTTTCATGGTAATTTAATTAACAAAAGTGTAGCATCCTCCTTTCATTTTACACAGTTCAAATGTTGTCGTTCTTGATGTCATATCTTTACAACGATGTTTCTAGCAAACTACAAGCCAGCATAAGCTTATAGAAAGTGGGTTTTAGATGCGTTTCTTTGAGCACGCACTTCCCCAATCTACCGCGTGGCTCAAATATATTTTTGGCTTTTTGAAAGAACCGCGTTCATCGGTTTCTTGTTGTAATGGCGCTAAGATTCAATACACAAGTGTCCAAAGAGAGCGCAATGTGTCTAACAAGATTAAAGAAAAAAAGAAAACTTACCTCAGTGGAAAATAAAAATTAAACACGTAAATTCGCTACATTCGGAGGCCGTCTGCCAATAAAGGAAGTCTGGGTGACACAACAGTCAAGAGATGTTGGCAGCTGTTGAAATATAACCGAAATACACCGATAAAGCATCATGGTTGTTTGTTTGGTCTTCATTTAGTGTCGTATTATTAAAAATGACAAAATCCTACTACACTGAAAACGCCTACACCGCATTTGACTCAAAAATATTTTCTGCTACAGGAGATCAGTGACTGCGCTCTCTCTCGTACCTGCCTCCATCTGTTGGCTGTTGCGCCAATCAGACGCATTTTGTAAGGAGGCGGACGCCACAGGTAACAAAATCAGGTTATATTTTATCCTGTTTACTCAGAAAGCTCATTCTTTGAAAATTTTGTTAAACTAAATGCAGTATCTTCGGTAACCTTTGTCGAAATTTGTAACGCGATTTTTTAAGCAACCGTTTGATGCGGTTTCTTCAAAAGGCCAACCATCAATGTGACGAACACAGTAGATAGATTCTTCCTTAGTTTATTCAGAAGAGGTGCTAGTGTATACGCCTCCTTAGACCAGACATCAATTGGCAAGAGACTGGATGTCGGCCATAAGTTTCTGCGTCGTGCAGCTTTTAAATTACTGCACCACACCCTCGTTTAGGCAATGGAGACGCCTTCTGAAGATTTGTAGTCAGGTTAGTAGCCTTGGTCGCGCACGCTGGTATCAGCATAAATGAGTATTTGTCCGCCGTATAAAAACGAGAGTTTTTTTGGTAACCCGAGTATTTCTCAGCAGTACCACCTGTTCAGGGGCGTGTTCTTTTTAATATCGGTTTCTGAGTCTTCAGCGTAATAACTATAGGCAGCCAAGAAGCAGCATCTCACACGTATGTAAGCAGTGTTTATTGTCAGACGTTCTACCGAAACGAGGCTTGTATGACATACCAAGCTTGTAAACCGCGTAAGTTTCTCCAGCATGGCATGAATGAAACATTGTATTGACATTATGTGCAAAAACGTTTTAAAAACAACAATTAAAACCTGCACCTACGTCACTGACTCGGTCGTCACGTGGATCCTACATGGTGAAGACACTTAGTGGTTTGTCCTATTATAGGCTGTTTGTTTTGTTTTTGTTTTTACTCGTATTTTTCGAGAAAAGTAAATGAAGGAGATCTGTCCTTATAAAACCTCGAGATAAGGAGGAAAACAACTAATAAATAAAAGAGAGAACACGACGACTTTTTTGTGTTGTCTCTTCTTTTCCTGTTTTTTTTTTCTCCTTGTCTCGGGTTCTATAAGTATAACCGCTCACCATAAAGCCTGCGCTTTTACCATTATTTCAGATTAACGAGGGGTTGTCTTAGATGAATTTCCAAATAATCGTTATTTTCAAATCCAGTCATATCTGTGCTCGCAGTCTTGGATCATAGAAAACGATCACTTTTGGTTCCTAACTGCCGTCGACTGAAGTCCACGTTCCCTGCGCGTAGTCCATAGTAGGAGATACTACCACACTGATCTAAACTTCAGCGCCTGTCTTCTGTAACGCAGCAGTGATAACCGAAATCGCAAACTGCTAATAAACTAAAAATAAAATAATAAAAAAAAAACTTTCTTTGTTTTGAATTGCTTGTCATTTTGGTAATCAGTTAAATATGACAACAAGATATTTCAATATATGCTAATAAAGTAACTAGGGTGGCCACACCGTAATCGTGATTTGACGATTTGTAACCGACTTAAATATATATTTAAAAAAATAAAGAAGAAGGTTACCTGAGCCTAAAAGTATTTTATCAAATTATTCGTTACTCTATCACTTTAGAGCCAGAACATACAATGAACAACGCCGATGGTACCGCACCTTTCGCCTGCTCAGAAGCTTCAATCGTGCATAAGTTAAACAAAAAGATATCTTGGCAATATTAAGAAGAAAAAAAAGCCACATCCAGGATAGGAGGCGAGAAAGCTTACGCAGTGCGTCACCGCCGCGAAATATAAGGTCTCCCGCATTCTATTTGCTTTCTCCAGTTTTTTACTGTTTCTACGTCGGCCTCACCTGTATCTTTATTTTTAATTCATCGCTTACAGTGCCGAGGACCGGAAAAGGATTCGGGGAGGTGGTCGATGAAAGGGAGGAGGGTAGAGGGGGGATTGCGAGTGAAAAAGAATGGGCGTTTGTCTCTGCTTTCCGAACCTGAAGACGATGGCATGCGGAAAAAAAGAGGAAGAAAACAAAAATCGGTGGTTTGGCTTCCCCGCATAGCTCAGAGGAATTCCCATATGCGGCCATCCGTACGGCAATGTCTGTATGAACGCTCACTGATAAATAAAAAAAGCTGATATATACCAGTGGGAATGTGGGATGGTAAATATGGCGCCGGAAACCGGGTAGAGTACGGGCGAACCGAGGGATATGAAAAAAGAATAGTGGAAAGCCGAACGCTGTCGTCGTCGTTCTTCGATAAACAGAAGTAAAATCATAAAGGGAGAACAAAATGCGATGGGACTTTGAAAGGCTCATATTGGCGTAGAGAAATGCCGTCCCGAGTTGGTTCGTTGGCCGCCGGTGCTTCGGTGCCTGGTCGAACATGGTCAGGATTCGGGGAACTTATAAGAAACGGTCAGTCATCTGTCCTGCGGGCCCATTATATTAAAAGGGCGTCAAGAAAAGCCGTTCAAAGAATTACGAGAATGGGGAGGACGTTTTCATTATCCGTCTTTTGTCTTCCTTCGTAATTTAAAATTGACTTTGATGAGGCGCTTTTGGTGTCCTGCATGCTCTAAACTGAAGTATTGCTTCTTTTTAATCTTTTTTTTTTAATGTGAGGCTTAAGACCGATTTTATTTTGCATTCCAAGCAGTTTTGTTATCCAAAGTATTAGACACTCACAGCATATCGCTGGATTACATATAACGCTGAACGTTCCTTTTGCCTAATAGCCGGAGTCCCACTGCTTATACATCAAACAAGAGACATTCTGCAAACACCAGTCACCGCAATATCCGTGGTTCGAATGCCGCGAGCCAAGTTCTCTCCTTGAATAGATTGTCATGCGCAGTCGAAGCACGGGTCTCGCGTTGACTCGCGTTCGAATCCGTATTCAAACTGTCTTTTGTATAATAAGCAGTGTGACTCCGACTTTAAGGCTTATGTGGTGTCAGAAACATCACATTTTCGCTAAAAATAACACTAGGCATGTTCATTGGGTTCTAAGGCATGCTCCAGTTTTAATGTTAGCTCATCACTTTTGCATGTTGACATAGATACCGAACTATCCACATTGTTTCGCTTGTACGTATTTTAACACGCACAATATAGAACTTTTTCGAGTCCTAACCATACAACTTTACGTTCTATGCGTCCATTTTATGCTTCACTTGAATCTACTTACCGAGGCGTTTTGTTTCGCCCTAAAAATGAGTTTTAAGCTATCGCTAAGGACTTCCCTCTTTTGCCAAAAATGTAGCGTTTTTTTTTTTTTTTTCAAAACAAAATGTAGCCAATAGCAAGACAGAAACGTTTCACCACCAGCCTAATACAAGTCAGCGAACGGATAAAAAAATACTCCAATGATAATTTGATTTTACTTATACGAATTTTGACATTTATTAGAAGTACTCAAGAAAAGGGCCAAGTATCAAGGAACGACGTGATAATTTCGCCATTGTGTGCTCGGGGCACGTATTAAATTTGCTATGACATTTCGTACTAAAGTAGAAAAAATTTAGAGTTTGGCATGCACACGCTCTCCCTTGTGAAGACACTTGACAGGCGTGTTTTCTCCTACGCCTTTACATAAAAGAGGTTAATTAGAGACATTTGAATAATTCGTGGATTTACATCTTTTCATGGCATCCACCGACGTTCGATGAAGAACGCCTGTTTAAGACAGAACACACGACTTAACTCATTTATGCCACTTAGCGTAATATCGTAGAGTGTCTGACTTTTCTTTTTCTTCTACAACAAGCTACCTATTTATTGTCGACTTAGACGATACAATAAGGTTGTTATAAAAAACAACAATGCATGAACCAGAAGTGACAAGCATCATTCAACTTATAAATTTCTACAAGAACTAAAAGAAAAATATTTCAGCCTTTCCAGTCTGGTGAAGAAGGAAGACCAGCGAAGCTGTACTACGGTGGGAATGAAGTAATGGCTGTCCGCAAGTCGGCAAGCCAGAGTGGAAAGGCTGGAAAGGCTGCCGCCATCTATGAGCGACGGCGGCAAGCAGACAAACAGCAAACACAACACTCTGGACAGCTTTTGCCATCTATGAGCGCCAGCGGCGACCAGAGTGTTGTGTCGACATTTGTTTGGTACCGGACACGATCCTGGGGAACCTACCCCTTCACAACTCCGCTGTAAAAACAACTAAAGAATGGTGAATATTTCGTTGTATATAAGAACAAATTGAACTTACTATATAAAAAAACGTTTGTTCTAAAGGTGATAAAAAATAAACTTAATAGCGAAAACTGCTTGGGTTTATGTGCCTTATTACGTCATAAAAACGCAGTCCGCGCCCTGTGTACTGAACATTAATAGTCCTAAGAGCAACTCACATTGGCCATTGTTGTCACTAATAATTTTTTGGAGAAACAGAGTGTAGAAAATTTCAGTTCAATTCTTAAACATTGGGAATAAAATAGATTAAGAAAATTCTATCGATATCTTATATTGTAAATCATGAAATACAAGGTCGGTGCACAAATTAGAGCCAATAACACCACTGCTCACACAATATTGGCATTTAATTAGCAAGATATACTAGTTCTAAGGAATCTTTTACGCTTCAGAATATATGTGTCAGAAGCTGTAATACATGTATGTGACAGAAAGCTATCAGCTCTTTCACTCTAGGCATGCGTGTGATGAGGTTAATATACGTGATAATGAAAATTGCGCACCAATTACAAACAGTAGTGCGTAGTTTCGACACTCAAACCTGGCTGTACGTCAGTACTTGACCGCGTGAACGAGGCGTCACCGCTTATATTTCCTATAGTTAAGCCAGTTTAACATGGTGCGAATTTTTTCGCAATTTCGCAGCTACGGCGTTGAGCACCTCAGCCTCCACCACGCTTTTTTTTTTCCGCACGAGCGACATAGCAAGTGCGAAATCGCAATTAAAATCGCACCACGCGTGTCGGGCATTACTCTGCCGGGCAACCTTCACCGCAGTTAAGTCACAGTTAACTCCAGTTACGCTAAACCGCAGTGACCACACTATTCGGTGAGCAGCTGTTCCAAACTGCGTCTTTGGCACATCGGAACTCGAGAAGGGGCACACAAATCAAAGGACAGGAAAGAGAACGCTCAGGGAACGACCGATGACGCGGCAGCCAAGCGTGCGCAGTCATCGGTTGAGGAGGTCGGGAAAAAAACAAAAACACGTGGGAGCACTTAAAGGGTAAACTAACTCACGAGGTGCGCAAGGAGCAAACAAACATGCACACCGTAGGCTCTCAGAAAATGTCGTGCCCAGCGATGCCAGAAAAAGAACCCAATCCCAGACTGCCTGGCGCAGCGAATCGTTCTCATCCAAACTAAAATCCAACCAAGCTCCCAGCGTCTGCTCTCTGCTCGGTCGTTAGGCTTAGGCTACGTCTGCTCCGTGCCTGCGGTCTGCTTCGTCTGCTCGCTGTTGCGGCTGACTTTTGACTTGATCGGCCCACCAAAAGATGTTTCGACGCGAACCTGCGTTCTCATCACGGCGGAGTGAAACCTACACCTTCTGGAAGCAGGGTTTGTACGGCTTTCTCAACCCGCGGTGCCATTCTCAGCGTTCGTGCGTACGATGACTGACACGCGATCGCTTTCCAAAACCGCGCTATGACGACTCGTTCTACAGGGTGATTAAAGGAGACGCCAGGCTCTTTAAATAGACCGCAAAATTCGGTTTCTTAACTTATCACGCTACAACTTTGTGCAGCGTTGCCCACATATGTTGTATTATTTTTTTTTGTAAAATTTTTAAAGGGCAAACTTACCTGAGGAAAAAGTAAAGAAAGAAAAAGGCTTAGCTCCTATGGAAATGCAGCGACACCACCGGTCTTCAAAACACGGCGCCGTTTCGCATGGGAGACAAGAGATGGCACAAGCGGTCGCGACGCCAACTGCCTCCAACGAACGAGCATACGACGCTGAGAGCCGGCGTCTTTAGCAGACAAGGGACTGCACTTCCTTGCTGTCACCGCGCCTGTTTTTGTTTCTGCGGCTGTCGCCGCCTGCGGAACGCGCGCCGCTTTTGAGTCGAAAAGGTTGTCTGCTAAAAACGCCGGCTCTCGGCGCCGTATGCTCGTTCGTTGGTGGCGTTCGTCGCGCCATCTCTTGACTCCCTCGCGAAACGGCGCCGTGTTGTTTGAAGACCGGTGGCGTTGCTGCATTTACATAGGAGCTAAGCCTTTTTGTTTCTTTACTTTTTCCTGAGGTAAGTTCGCTCTTTGCAAATTTTACAAAAAAAAGAAATGCACCATCTGTAAGCAATGCTGCACAAAGTCGTAGCGTAATGGGTTAAGAAACCGAATTTTGCGGTCGATTTAAAGAGCCTGGCGTCTCCTTAAATCACCCTGTAGACGACGCTCCAGGCGTGGTGTCGACAGCGTCCGCTACACGCCGACTTCCTACTGGTCAGGCAAGTGTTGGTCTCCAAATCTCGCCTGTTCGACAGCGATTGAGTGGACGCCGCCATTCATTTTTGGGGCAAACAAAGCGGGTTGCCACGGAAATGCCATGGCGCGAGGGTTGTTTGCCCAAAAAATCAATGGCGGCACCCATTGACGAGCTCTCCATTGGTTGAGAAAAGTTCGTGGCTCCGCCTACTTTCGTTAACCTCGCTCCGTGCATAGGACATAAGGACGCCACCTCCTGCCCATTATAACCTGCTTGCTTTGGTTTCATAACGACATTGGGTTGTTCAAAGAGCACTGTATGGTAAGCTTGGTTAAACGTTAACTGCAGCTAAGTATGCCCGTGTATTTAGGATACAACTCCTATTTCACTCGTACATTTTTGCGAACAAAAACACGAGGGGGCAACCAAGCTGTTGTGGGTTAAACGTGGTGAATTTACCCGAGACTGGCGTTTTCTAAAACACGACACAAACCGAAATAATACAAGAAAAAAATTTGTTTTTGCGTCTGGGTCGTTTTTTGTTTTAGAGGATCCCAAACTCGGAAAAATTTGCTATGTTTAGTCGTACAGTTTGGTTTTGAGAAATTGTTTACTCTCAGCTTCGTTATGCGCCTTAAAGAGCTTTGGTTCGCAGTTTTATTGTACTGATTAAATCGTCCTTTATAGCCAGAGAGGCCCGACACTCTTCTAAATACGATTACACACCTGCGGTCCATACAACCATATAACACATTTGTATTTGTCAAATTTAACCTCCTTGCTGAGGACCACCACGTCGGTATTTCCGAGTTTACCATTATATTTTATGGCAGCCTTCACGCTGCGAAAAAAACATACAAAAACATCTGCTATCACATATTGTCAGGAATGACAATTGATGAGGCGACGGAAGCTGAATCTAACTAAACGTTTAACGAAACGAACTTGTGCTTAAAACAAAATAGAAAAGTATAGTGTCTTTGGCGTCGATGGCGGCGTAACAGCAGGATTGAGCTTTGGAACGAGACTGGCTCCGGCTTGCCACGGGTTGCCTCTTTCTTCTGGAGCCATTGGCGTTAAAGGTGTGGCGCGTAGAACATTAGAACCTTCAAATAACCAACACAATTCTCCAATACACCAGAACGTGATATTTACAAAAATAAAACACAAAAAAGTACGTTCGTTTCCAGGCATTGAACATCGGCCCTTAGCTTCCAAGCTAAGCACGATAACCATTTGGCGACATGCGCGCTTCTTAAATTTTTTGATTGCCAGGTTCTGGTTACTGGCGCGCCGCCTACTTGGTTAGCTGCGCGCGGGGCAATATCTGTTCTCACTCTCTACCGCTATCTATAGGACTGCACTGTATTGCATTTTAATGATGACAAAGAATGAACCCGGAATGAAAAAAAATGCGTGTTGCACAAAATAATAAATACACACGGGTAAATCTAGTGATCATTCCACATTGGACCGCTTTATCTTTCAAGCTTACTCTCCCCCCCCCCCCCCCTCTCCGTCCTTCACGGGCACTGACGGATTGCCAGAGCAATCCGTCAGTGGCAGTGACTGTCTGGCCGCCTACAGCTGACATCCACAGTTAGCTAATTTTCATTAATCACGCGAAAAGCATAACCGAGGCGTGCACGGGATGTAAGCGACAAATTTATCTTCACAACGCACAAAACCCGCGTTCGCATATTGGAGAACACAAACGCGTATAAAAGCCGTCCGTAAGTCATCCCAAAGCCGATTAGTAAGCCACCGCCGCCCCTAAACGCGGCTCCTGAGTCACGGCGGCTTTATTTGCTCGTGAACCAACCTTTCCTCGTAGGGGAAAAAAAAAAAAAAGCACAAAAACGCTTTGCCAAACAAAAGCTCAAGCTTAGCGAAAACGAGCCACCTGTTCTTATCGGTATACTCACACGCTTCCTTGTTTAGGGATGGAAATACGTATCTAAAAATGTGGGTCTGCACGCGCCGTTTTCTCCCCTGGGAACCGAGTGCACGTGCAGACTCTCACGCGCGCCGAAACCAGTTTAAGTCGTCTGCAATTTGAAAAGCGTCTCGGGGGTCACGTGCTGTCTCCCTTCCGTGCAGGAGGGGAGCGTGCATGCTCGGCGTAGATAAGCGAAGCCGGAGAGGAATTGAAGGAGAGAGAGAACAGGAGGGGTGATGTGGGAGGAGGAGGAAGCGGGGTTTCCCCCAAGGCTCGATATTAACGTCAGGCTACAAACAAGGTGGTCGGGCTCGAGTGAATAATTTGGGAACTGCGAGGTGCAGCACGAACGCCTAGTACAGATTAGATTGTAGGCCCGTTAAGTTATCTGAATTCTCGAGTGATTACGAGGAAGTCAGACTAGGAATCACAACGAGGTCGGGTTATTTCATATTTGCATTTATTTATTTATATTCATATCGCTAGGGAGATGCATAGAGAGCGGAAAATGAGAAGGACGTGTTCACTCAATAAGGTTCATTTAGGAAACATGAATCGATAGGTTCATTTGACTGATATGATGGTGTGGAAACAATTAAAGCCGAGCTAATATGATTGTGTAAAAAGAAAGAAGATGGTACTAACGCAGTAGATTATAATTGTATTCACGCATAAGAGCTGCAGATATTGTTTTACTTCGAGGGATAGGGTTTCGTTTATCGTTTGATTTGTCTTATGTGTCATGAACCTGAGGAATGATTTGAATGTCCCGAAATATGTTGGCATGATTTATAGTTCGGGAAATATTAAAATATGCTTTCGTTGTTGCGAAATGTGATGCAATATATTGTGTCTTCTTGGTGCTTTGTTCGTAGCTTGTTGAAGACGAGTACCTGTACATTTATCTTCATTTTGTGCTTGTATGTGTGTGTCTTTGCGCGTGTGTGTGCGTGCTCGTGTGCGAGTGTTTGTGTGTGGTTGTGTGTGTTTGTGTGTATTCCCCCGCTGTAATGCCGAAAGGCGCTGTGGGTATTGAATAAAAAAAAAAAACACGATATTATGGAGATCAAGGCGTGCGGCGGGTCTTGTGAGCAAAGGGTCAGACGCGTCATTGCCCGAGCGTCGCCGCCGTGTTCGTTAAAATAAACTTATTTATTAATTTATTTTCTCGCTTATTTATTTAATATAGATTTGAAATAAGGTTTCACGAGGAGAAGTCGCAATATGGAACCAACAGCGTTGTCTTAGTCTAATGTTCATGTACGCAAAAAAAAAAAAAAAAGTTCGTATCAACTTCCGCGTATTTGTAAGCTGATTTTCGTCCTGAAGCAAAAGCGCGGACGCAGGCAAGCTCCGGGGACAGATGAAGACAGACAATGAAACGGGGTCATAACATTGCCCTTTGTTTTTTTTTTTTTTTGTTTTTTTTATGCGGAGCAGTAATGTTGTTTATCTAGTTCCGGGTGCAGTCATGTACTAATTGTGCTTTAAATCTAGTTATGACTCTTGTCTTGTTTTTATTGTTTTAATATTAAATACCCAACTGTTCGTTATTCTCCAGTAACCTTTCTAATTTCGAATGTGCGCAAAGAGGGTTCGGGAAGTGGGTTTCCCCACATTAAGAGCTACCTTGCAGGAAAGCAAACCTTGCATATAATTTCGGGCACGCAACGTTGGTTCCTCAGAAGGTAAGCTGTCATTCAGGAAATGTAGAAAGGACGAACAGTTTAAACATTGTATGTAGAATTGTATTTAGTGTCCCTATTATCACCTTCCAGCGACTATACAAGAGTTCCTAGCAGCCTTGTTTTGAGACGACGAAACATTTCAGTTGTTTTGCCGGGATCTGTTTTCGAAAAAGTTGGTGAAGTTAGGTAACGGGTCAATATCGTCGCTCTGATTAAAGACGGGGAGGGGGGGGGGGGGGGGGGGGGGCTTACGTAAAGACGTTTGAGTGACTCACACGCTAGCCTTTAGTCAGCTTTCAAATTTTTTTACCCGCATATGCCTCAGCAAATCTGAGATTCTGCTAAAGGCTAGCACGTGAATCACCGAGGCGTGCTTACCTAATGCTGAATTCCACTGCTAGATCCGAAGAGTTTTCCAAAATCTGCGAGGGGGGCAAAATTCCGCTTTGTGGGACCCGCTTCAAATCGACGAGCGAAATATGAACTCGTAATTTTAGAGCGATCCGCCCGAGACGATCGGACGTTCATAATGGCCACTGCTCGAACTTGGCAAGCCGACCATCGCCTCAGCCGCCTGGGCTTTCCGATGACCAGTCGCAACTGTCACTTTTTAGCTCCAGAGATAACATGCAACACAAGCCGGGCAAAAATATCCGTACCACACAGACCGTGTTAGAAATAACAAGGATGACGTCAGCTTTCGCCACCGTCACATACCTTACGGCCGCCTCGAAGGGGCGGGGCACGCACGGCGATCACCATTGGTGAATTTCAGATTGCTGGTAAGACTTTAATAAACACAAAGAGTTAACAAAACATCATATGCACGGTCGTTGCCTAGTCTGCTCTTGCTTTATCGTACTAGAAAACTAAAGTGGTATGCAGTGTAAGAAGTAAAAAAATATTGTCGGAAAAATAGACAGGCCTACCTCGAAAGAGGCATCTGCCTCCTTCGAATTTTTTGTCGTTCTTTTTTGTCGTTCTTCCTCTCACAATGACAGATGTCAGCGCTTGTGATTTGACACGCTCCAGTCCCGGCTTTGCATTCCTGATAAACGCGAGGCACAGGTGTTTGAGCAGTCCCAATCCCGCGTAAACAACCGACGCGTCGGAACAGATTCAACTCGACGGCCCGGCTACAGCCCGGCCGGTCCGGTGACTGCGGCGACCTCGCCAACCTCGCCGCGCATGCGCACTACGGAGTTAACGGAAATGACGTAGCGGGCTTCTTTCAACTTCCGCCCAGCTCCCTGAAATCACGCGGATTAAGTTTGGCAGTGTTGGAGGCGCTCTACGGGGCGGGCACTGCCAGAGATCTACGAGAGGAAGATGACCAACTCAAGCCAGATCTGCAAGAGCAATATGCGCGCTTCAAGTGGAGCGCTCTTGGAGCGCTTGAAATCTGCGAGCGGAATTCCCCATAAAACTCGCCCCCCCCCCCCCCCCCCCTTGCTCTCTCTCTCCTCCCGTAAACCATTCGATGTGAGGTTCATACAAATGCGTTAATCAAGGCGCCGAAATCGCCTCGTTGATTTCCTTTACAAGCTTAGTCGAATGCGCTTCCGGGATGGCTGGGGCTGTTACCTTGTTTTGTTGATCTAAAAACGGCTTCACTTAATGGCAGCCTCTTGAATAAGTGCACGCAAATTATGTTTTGCGCCACTATTCACTCAATCTTGGTATATATTTGTTTGCATATAACAGCCATCCTGAATTGTCCCGACGTTCTGATATCCATTATATTCCTTCATAATTTAAGCACAAGCTTAATGCACCGGCGACGAGACTATTTTATAACCAAAAAAAAAAAAATTAGGCATGTTTTTTTTTTTTTTTCTATAGTAGAGTTGGCAATAACTCGAACACGTCAGAACAACTGCAGCGACACGTCCATAGTGGTCCGCTCGAAATTCATTACATGTCAACCACAGAGTTTTTCTGAGCGCAGTTCGAGCGTAAATAAATTCGTATAAATAAGCAAATAAACGAATTGAAACGAAGCTTTTATAAAACTGTTTTTAGGTAGTACATTTAGCATACTTAAATGTTATAAGTGCAGGTCTCTGAAAAAAATATTAAAAAAAAAAATATTTCTATGCCTAGGGAGGAAAACGGAAGCAAACTGTCTGGTTGACGGTGCGACTCGCAGATGGCACAATGTGAAACAAAAACTTCAAATCTTGTTTTTAGATTAGCACCCCCCAAAAAAAGATCCACCGGATCCCAGGGAGTGTGGGACCACTCCTGAATAACAGTGTCAATCATACTTTTTTTTCTCTCTCTTTAGCCATAAAAACAAAAATATTTTACTAATATTTTATTGTATTTTTTCAAAATTTTACCCTCATAAACTTCGAGTACAATAAATGTAAAACCTAAGCGCATATTTATAAAATTTTCATTGCATTTGGTTGAATGGCTTACTCATAAAAAATAATTTTATGCCGGAAGAGCACTCAAAACTCTATGTAGATCGGTGGAAAGTAAAAATATTGTACTTATGTGCGTTTTGAAGCAGCTGCTCATGAGCGTAGGCATACATTTCCCTAATACATGGTTTATACTATTTTATTCGCCTTACTTCATCGATATGATGTTCCCGTCTGCGATGCCGTGCTTGATAATATGCTCGTTAACGCCCTCTTCGGTGGCTCTACACTTAGATAATACTAGCAGAATTACCAAATAAACTTCGCTGAAAGCAGCAAAAATCCACTCCACTATTTTTCAGTGGACAACGCTATTTTGGTGGTTATCTCAGAGCAGGCGCCATCGGCGATCGTTGCGATTAAAAAATGTGACTTCCTAGATGAGCTTTGCATGCGGTGTCGGGAACCCACAAGCGATATTACAGAGCTTTAGGGAACCGTTTTGGCACCTCCGATACTGTACGATGGGCCCTCCGGTACGAACTGCGTAGATATGAGTTGTGTGTGAGCGCGTGCACAGTTCGTACCGGAGGGCCCAGCATACGGAATGAACAGGGGACATAACTTACCCAGTACTTCTGATGCCTGCGAGGCTCTTCTACACAGGTTTCAGAATCGCGCTTCGGACCTCATTTTTATTCGTGTTCTTGCATGCTCACTTCCTATTTCTACCGAGACGACTCGTTCGCAAGGGCAGATAGCTTCCAACTTTCTAGCGGCAAATTTGAAGGGAAAAAAAGCAAAAATAAAAGATCTTCCGTCTAAAATTCAAATTTGCTTGGAACAAAACGGCACAACATAAAGCGTACAACGAACTTCCTTCTCAAATTCACGTTTACTTGGAACAAAACGGCACGAGATAAAGCGTACAACGCCGAAGTCATGAGATTGCTTTCAGCGTCCGCAAAATTCTTCATTCTTACAACGCAATTTGTATATACAAAATGCATTTGGGGGAGCACTTGTTTCGGAATGTAATGCGTTCTGTGTACTCCCGTAGAACGGATCCGCTGTTGTGACAGCATTCGCAGAATGCAAAATAGGGCCAAACGAATCTTTGCGTGAGTTACTCTTTCTATGGTCAGCTATGCATTATTTATGTGACTTGTTTGGGACTTTATAATTTGTTTTCTCAAATGCCAGTGTTTTTATAGTTTTTTTTTTAAACAAGGTAGTGCATAAACCAATGTACCTGTGGAGTTACCGTCCAAGCGTAAATTTTCGCAAATTATCTAGGCTGTCAACCTTGATGCCGTATATGAAACTGTTTTTTTTAAATCAGCATTTATTTTCTGCAGTCACGAATGAAGTCTGTAATACTCGAGATCCTCTTAAGGTGTCTATAATCACTAATAAGTTCAAAAATGTAGTGAGTTGCTTATTTGTTTCTACGCTTCTTGCAGTCCGTCAAAATAAGTTAAAGCCGAAATCGCGCCGATGCGCTTTTAGCTTTAAGCAAAGGGATTTAAGTGGGCTCGAATCTTAAAGTAAAGAGGTGCTGAATAAACCTCCTTGCTTTCCGCGACGTCAAAAAAAAAATATTATATGTTCATACTGAGTGGCGTAGGGACGCCATTTCTCTCTATGAATTCGAAAAGGCAACTTGCCCCGCAGTTCTTATCTTACGACAAACCATGGTGGCACTATAGTCACTGACAACGTAGAGGCGACATTTTGATAGTCACCTGGTCCAAAACCTCGTTCATCACATCACTAGACAGATTTGAATTAGTGATCAAAACGACAAGTTGCAATAACTTTGTTTTCTTCCGACGAGCGATTAAATTTTTATTTTTTAATCCAAAGGCTGACAGGCCGTACTGAGAACTCTGAAAACGTGACGTCAGATGTGTGGTAAGCAGGACGAGTTGGTATGACGACATAGTGAAAAGAACAGCGCGCAAGAAGACAAGGACACAGAAAAGAAAAATGCGTGACTAACATCGGTTGTGTGTCGTGCGTGATCCTTTTCTCTGCCCTTGTCATTTTGTGCGCTGTTATGTTCACTGTGAAGTCAGATGTTCGAATGTGGGAGCCTTACAGACTGTTACATGTTTCGAAATTTCGATTGCGTGAAATGAATATTGAGAAAGCTCACGCCTGCAGAACAAAAAAGTAACAAAAAAACTTTTTTTTTTCTGTTTTTTAAATTGGCCGCCTCAGTCGCAAGTTATACAACACGTGAAGTCACTCCTCTGGAGAGCGCGGAAAAATTTGAACTTTGATTTGGCAACACGTTTTTATTGTTTTTCTTTTTTTTTGTTTGTTTCTGTTCTTAAATAGCTATCTTGAATTACTGGATGGTAAGTAACTTGTCATAAAGAGTGAAGCCCGCTTATATCGAAAAACGTTTAATTTGTGCAACTTTCAAAAAATCGAATATCAGGGCTTACTCACTGTAGGTGACTAATACCCTTTTTAGCCGAGTTCCAAGGGCGACTTTGATTTTGATTCAGAAGGCCACCGCCATAATTGCAGCGTCTTAATCCTATACTTGGTGAAAGGCTAAGAATGCAAAATAGAAACTCCGCCTCCCGCACGTGCTCGTGCGCCTTCTGCCGGGCATTGGCTGCGCGTGCGGCGAAATGTTATCGAAGGCAGAGAGGAGGTCGCGCTGGAGGTGGAGCATCTATGGCGTGCTTACGCCGCGATGACACTGGTCATGCAACATACGAGAGACAGTTATGCAGGACATTGCCTGGGGCCTGGTTCATCCTTTTACGACGGTGCGTCGGATTGTTCGTCTTTAAATACAAAAGTTGTCTTTAAATATGTTTGCAACGTACGTATGTACGAAGCAAGCATACTTGGAATATGCTTGAAGCGTGTCAGCAGAATACTTTGTTATCTTTACAGCCAACACGCATTTTGTAAGTTGTACGTGCAGCGCGGCTGGCTGCGGCTTTGACCCGTGATCCACCATAGGCATTTATAATGTTTACAAATCCCCGTTCCAGCGTGCGTGTTCCACAGCCCAGCACGCGCCATACGAGCGAACGTTGAAAATGGCACCGGCCAGAACCCCTTTTTTGGAGTATGGTCAATATAGGTTAGAAAGAAAACAACTCCTTTAAGCCCGAATATAGACCAAACACATGACTAACGACGATTGTTTCCTAAAAAACAAAGATAATAGCTCAGACGCGGAGCAGCGTTGCGGGGCGACGGTTTCTTTCGCTCAGTGCCTATCGGGGATGCGTTTACACGACGTAGCGGCACCCTTGACCCCGCTTGTCCGCGCCGCAGAACAGGCGTTTTTTTCCGTCTCGACTGCACCGGCTTCCTTCCGCGGTCGGCTCTCGGGGACCGCCGCCGCGATCAAGCACGGCGGCTTTTCTGCTACGCGGCCAGGAAACAAATTAGGGAAGCTGAAACAACAAATCGTGGCGGCCGGCCTTCTAAGGTTCCACCATCTACGGCCTGCCAGATAACGGGACGAAAGATTTTTTTCTCCTCAGAAACAGCCGTCTCTCGCTCTTCTTTTCTTTTACTGCTTCGTCGCCCTTTGTTCCTCTTTTTCTTTTTTCTCTCTTTTTTTTTGTTTTCTTCGTGTGGGAGGAGAGACCAAGATGCGCCCCGTATTGTTTGGGCTGGACTAGCGAGCTGGTAAAGAAATGATTTATGTTGGACAGGAAATCCCGGTTTCGGTTCTCCGCTTCTTCTGCTATATTTTCGCCCCTTCTTTTTGTTATCTCCTATTGTTGCCGTCCTCGCGTTCCTGTATCCTTTTCGGGGCTCCTGTTTCCTATGGTGGCGGAGCTCACTGTCAGGCCCTCTCGCAGAAAGGGCAGGAGCCGTGGTGTTGAGTTCGTACTGTTTCTCCGAATGAATGGTTTTTACTTTGTTATTTCAGTGCTGCATTACCGAGGCTGATACGAAAAATTATTTGTAAAAACCGGGCCTCTAAAAAAATTAGCTTACGTAATAAAGGAATAGTGTTCGAAGTTCAAATGAATTTATTTGTTGAATTTAGACTAACTAAAAAAGGATTTGATGTGTGAAGATAATGCGTCCAAGTTTAACTGACGTTTTTGTCTTATCAGCGACCAGTGATAATTAAAATGTATTTGACGCTTTCAAGGTTTCAACTTTGATTCATTAACAAACTCTGTGAAGTATTTTAGCTGTTAACTGGACGCCGTCAAGCTTGATGTAAACTTCTATTCAAACTGTTCCTTGAATTATCGTGTATATATTTTTAATAAAATATATTTCCATTCACAGTCATCCTGGAATTCAAGGCCCCAAATCTGTCGTGAGTGCACATATACGGGGATTTATTTAAGACCGCTAAGGGATGCCAACATATGAGACTGACATTATTGATGCTTAAATCTCTATCATATTTGTGATCGTGATAGTTTTTTTAGAAGTAGAGAATGCCTTTCTATCCGAAGCAGAGTGTTGAAGTGTTTTTGTTTTACCTTGCAAATACGCACAGTGTATACAAAACGCTTTTATTAGAACTGCTATTTTTATTTTCAACGATACAACACACGAACAGCGGGACAAGTCGCACACTGGTTCTCAGTACTAAGATAAATATAGCGGTTTGGTTTTGCACAATATTAACAAATTTGGTCAAAATGGCTCCAGAATTAAGTTTCCGCTTTGGAATATATCATATTATAACTGATTGTAACTAATTTTAAGTACCGTATTTACTTGGCTAATAGCCGCACTGTTTATGAAGAAAACCAAACGGTTCGCCTTTACATACGGCATGCGGCTTGCCAACCACCGCATCGGCAGCATGATTCCAGCGGTTTACAGGACAGAGATAGCGTCTTCCCGCGAAAATACCATCTGTGAAGGTTGCATTTGCATGGAGAATCGTGTTCTCCATCTAGTTATTTGCTATGTTATTTTTGCGCAACGCAATTATTGGCTGTATATGTGTTCTGCGGGAAAGCAAACGCAAGGGCCTTGTTCATAAATGGTGCGGCTATTAGTCGAGTAAATACCGTACAAGTATGATTCATAATAAGATTTCTCACTTGGTTTTAGCCCGCGAAAGATCTTTTTTTGAGGTACTCGCAGGTGAATATAAGAATGAGGTTCACCAACATCCGTATTAGGGAATGGATATGTTTTATTCACCAAGGGCTAAAAATTTCACATTTAGTTATTTCATTAGGAATCACTGAAATCAGCCCTAGACAACGCCCGCTAAATTTTGCTCGATTGTCGTGTATAATACCGCTTTTATTTTGTATTGCAACGGACAGATATTTTATGCAAACCGTCGTTGAAACGTATAACGAAAGTTTCATTGAGAGAGACTGCGTTCTAAGTCGCACGTCGTAAAATCGGGTGGTGCGCAATCGAACAACGCACGCACCCGCTCCATCCGAGCCTGGTCACCAGAACACTCCGTGCGAGAGCTCGCCACCAGCCTTGTTTGAGGACGCGAGATTCTTCTCCTGAGGGAGCCCTCGGCAGGAACCGAATCCAAAACGTGACTGATTCCTACGGCCAGGCGGAACGCTCTCGAGATCAAGCGAAACAAGAATTGGCCAATACAAGCTGCCGAGGCAAACACCTTTCCTGTCTTTTTCTGTTTTATTTATTTTTAGGTGTTCTATTTTTTTTCCCTCAACATGTCAACTGCCTCAAAGCAAACCTCAATCTAAAAAAAAGTAAAAATAAATTAAAAGAAGCAACAAATAGGCCATGTTTGCAACCGGGCCGCCACTAACCAATTGTCTCGCTCGTCTCCTCCGTCCATTTTCCTTCGGCGCACTTCGGCGCAAAGTTGGGCGACACGAAACGAGAGATAGTGGAGGAAAGAACGAGTTCACGCTACGCACCCCGCCTCGCCTCAAGCACGACGGACTGCAGCGCGACGCTACGACCCATCGGAGCCAATACAACGCCTTGTGAGTGTCACGTGACCGGCGACTGGACTGCTACGACGCGAAGTTCGTCCAGTTCCTCGAGCGATACGTCGACACCGCCTGATTGGCCGGGATGACTCGTAGGGTACGCTTCGCTCCATCGTAAAGCTGCAACGGAGTATAGAGGAATCGCGAGAAAAAAAGAGGCGGGAGGGAGAGAGGCACCGATAAAGAAGGGTAGAAAGGGCGATAAAGGGGCGAGGTAAGAAATAAGAAAGGGGTGCGAGGGCGGAAGGAAGCCGTTCCTAAAACGAATTACTCTCTGTCTTCGTCAGCCAGACAAATACGCCTCAGTTGCTTGGCAAACACGTCCTCCCCGAGAGCTCGACCTCCCCCTTTTATTTGGATTCCAGACGGTCCGTTCTTTCTTCCACGACGCCTTATTTTTATCTCCTCAATTGAAGAAAAAAAAGCCGATTTTTTTTTGTTGTTTTTTTACGCGGTTCATAGGCATTGCTCTCCTCGTGTTCGGTTTAAACCAAGTCGCCTTCATTCGTTTCCAGTCTCATTTGAAAACCAGCCGTCCATTTAAGTTATTTCTTTCTTTTTTTTGAAAAGGGGGGGGGGGGGGGGGAGAAAGAGAGAGACAGCTGATCTCTTTTAATTTCGATCCGGTTGACCATTCTCAACTTGAAATGTCTCGACATCAGGGCTGCACTAGTTTCAAGTGGAAATGTAGTTTGGTTCGGCTTACCTAGACTGTATTGCCTCCAAGTGCATACAAACATGAAAGAATATATTTTTCTACACCCGCAAAAATATATACCCGTAAAAAAATCTTTTGTTTAAGGTTTTCTTTTGAAGTGTGTCTTTTACTAAAACGTATTTGTGTCAATATCTTATTATATTTCGCAGAACTTTTTTTCTTGTTTACTTACAAGACAGTACGTAAAAAAGATACATTTTGTAACACAATGCCTGGTACTTTTTTCGTTATTGATATAATTCCTGCTTAAATGATCAATGTTTACGCACAGTTTTAAAGCATTTATGAAAGTCTACAACGTAAAAAAATAAAGGCACTATGAAGCACCGCAGACAGCGTAAGGAACGCTGGGCGTGGCCTAGTTTGTCTGCGCTTCTTGCTTCCTCATTGGTTCTCGGGCGCCCCTGTCAACTAACAAAACAATCTCATTGGCTGTGGAGCGATAATGAGATGCACGGGACACGCCATGCCCTGCGCTTCTTAAGTTGTCGGGGACTATACGGCCTGCAAGTTCGTCTTCTCTCACTTGGTGCGTTTGTTTACCCCCTAAACGTGCCCACGTGCGTTTGTTCCCCCCCCCCCCCCCCTCCCAACATCGACCAATAAGGGTGCAAGTTTGGCTGCGTCGTCATCGTGTGTTTTCTACGCGTACCCAACGTTTTCCTTCGATTGGCGTGCCCATCTTAGCGTTCCATTGAGACAAAGACGGATTGTAGAAGTGTTCGCCGTTTGGACCTTTCCAGAAGAGGGCTCCTGGCCGGTTCCATTTTCAGTGTTGTGCGTATGGCGCTTGATTTGCTCACTTTCGGAAGCGACGAACATGCGCGGGCTTGGCTGAGGAGATCGCACGCTGGGTTGGGAACTTATACTATATTGGGATGGTGTGTAATAGTTCTAAAGGCTGGTTATTACAGCTCCGTTTACATATATATATATATATATATATACGTGTGTGTTATTCGGCCCGTTTTATAAAGTAGTGCAGTTTATTATTCTAACATCACTAATTATTTTTTTTACGTCAGCGGTGATTTGAGATCCGAAAGAATTTGGAAAAAGGAGGCGACTTAAAGGAACACTGACAGAGTATTTATGTGCGCCAAGGTTTTTATTTGTACATGACGTGTGAAAACTCAACTTCTCAGAACACAATGTGCAGCTCGAAATTTGCTGGCTTTCCGCCCGAAAACCTTCGATCGAGAACTGGCCGGATCGAATCACGCTCTCTCTCTCTTCTTCGCGGTCACGTGCCGTTTTATATGGTTTAGACACAACCACCAAATATAATCCAAGGCGTGGGTTTTCGAAGGCACACACTAAATACTAAAAATAGAAAAAAAATTATAGCCATTTCTTGTGCCTTCTAAATGCTGCAAACGCGTTGATTGAAAAAAAAAAATTTTTTTTTCACAGAGAATTGGAAACGCTTTGCATTATCTGTGTAATACTGAACATGGCGTCGTATTGCGGGAGTCGCGGGCTGAACAAAGCGGACTAAGCGATGGCGGTGGACGACGAGCGTGGTACCTCGATTTCAGAACTGTTGTTCACGGTACCGGCGAATCTGTTTAGCTTCGAAAGAGAAGTTGTTTAACGATCAAAACAATTAGCATCTATTCTGTACGACACGTTCAACCACCAAGCTGATTCGCACGAAGACATTGCCCAGTTGTCGCCCCGTCTCGTGGTTGAAGACACCGCTCGTCTTACGAACACGAATTCGTAAGGGCTTAAAAACGCGCAAACGTTAAGCACGAACTGGTTGACTTTTGCGTTTCTTCTGCGACGTGCGAGTTTTTCGTCTGCTTCGGACGACCGGAAGAACGAATATACCTTGAGGAGGTTTCTGAGATCGCCTAGATATGAAGAAAATCACTCTACGGGCTCTAAACATCCTAGAAATTCATAAATCATAACGATGCGTGGCCGATTACCATATTAAAAAAAAAAAAAATTAAAAATGGAATATACCGAGGTCATCTCCAGCCATGAGAGGAGCATTGATCCGGCAGCCAGGACGACATGGCACAACAGAAAACGGGACAATTCGTTAATATTGCAAACGCTGTTATTACAAAATGTGTATGCTTTAGTAGACAATAGAAGCAAGTAAGACTAGCCGAAACATGACTTTTTCACCGGGAGTGAACCCCATTTATTACTGCAATATTCGTCTAAAAAACAACCCATTATGTTTGCCTGTTTGTTCGTTTGTCTGTCTGTTTGCTTGTTTGTTTGTTTTCACGGGAGGGGCGTGTCCGGTCATCAGCTGTCTAGGGCGGACTCGCTGGGTTGAATCGTAGTCCGGGCTGTATGGTCAACGAGCCGCGCGCATTCGAGATATCACTCCGCGATTCCACCGGTAGGAAGCACCAGGATCCTTTCTCTCGCTATTGGGTGACAGTGATCCTGGTTTCGGAAATATGCTCCTCCCATCGTCGGAGATGCAATCGGTGTGTTGCGATCCCTGATTGCTTTTCTAGTAGAGAAATTGGCCGCTTAGCGTCATGATTTGAGGATTTCTAGGATGCCTAGAGCCAGCAGAGTGAGTTGTCTCCCCATTTAGGCGATCTCAAAAACCTTCTAAGGGCACCTTTAAGGCACAGAAGTAGTTATGTTAAACGCTGTTATGCATTATCGTTGAATGCCAGAGGAACAATGATGTATGTATTGTCACTAAGAGGGTAAGAATGGCAGGGTAGAGCTTCAGGTGCCCGGACCCCAGCGTGAACTTCCCACCTTTGACAATGCTTTGACGTCTCGTGAGACTCCAACGTGCAGCGTAAAGCTAAAGCACGGCGAAGAGCCACGAGGACGTGCCGAATGCTGAGCGTTAGACAAATACTCTGTGCCGTTCTCACTCTGTCAGCTAATATAGGCCTGTAGCTCTCCCGTTTTGAGCAGCGCCTGAAAAGAACGCGCTAGCGGCGTTTCGATAAAACACTAAAACAGGAGCTGCATTTCTTTTTCGAGGCTCTCTGTTCACGCGGCTAGACAGGCGTTGACAGACGCTTGTGTTTGAATGTGGCTCGTGCAGTATCAGACGCCACACCGTCGCCCTTATGGTCGCGTCTTCCAGACGCTACAACCAGAATTACTACATGTTCGCGTCTTGAGGATGCGCTAGCGCCCTCTGCCGGAGAAAAACAGGCCTTTAGGGGATATTCAGTGAAGCCATATTTGAGACGATGTTTACAGCGCATGCTCAGAACGAGCTCAGATTAATAGATTGCTAAAAACCGGCAATCGTGGTTGTGCGGAATGTACGCTGGAAAGTAAAGGCCGGTTCACACATGCAGCGAAGCGCTAATGTAGCGCTTCTCACGTGTCGTCCGCTACTTATCGCCTGCCATGGGGAACAGCTTTGACAGTGGGATACAAAGCTGGTAGACGCTGCCATCCGCACGTGCTTAGCGCGAGGTCAGCGGTACGCGTGTAGCGCTCCGCTTCATGTGTGAACAGGCCTTAACTGTGCAGGCTCCGTTGTCTGCACGCGCTCATCAGTTGCGCACACAACTATGGCCGCCGGTGAAAACTCCCTATAGTAACGCGTTTATACACTAATATTTCATGTGCCAATTTTTGTTATTCCAATTTGAAGTGCTGTTTTTCACGGCATAGACTCGTTCGTTAATCCGAAAGCCACTGTGAATGAGTTCCCCAGAACTCAGTTGGAAAGGAACTAGTTTTCAGCTAATATCATTTCATTTTCCCGATTGGCAGCAAACCAGCCAGAATCGAGAAGAATGCCATTCGATGGAAATTACATTGCATTTGTGGTTGGGCAGGGGCGTCACACTTTATATCGCAATTAAAAAATATGCCTCCATAAAAAAAAAAAGCACTCGTTACTTTATGGGCGAGGCAGCCACTAATCCGCCGAGCAGTATTTTAATCGTCCCAAAAGTCACATCGACCAACTTCGTCTCACACTAAAAAGTTCCCCGTATAATTAAACGAAACATATCACCCTCGTTAATGGCAAACTAAACACACTTTCGAGGACTCTACACGCCCGGCCGCTATTCTGCAAAAAGCGACGTGACCTAGCGCTCCTAATTCGCGTCCCCGCTAACGAAGCCCCTAACGTATGGGTGCCGCAGACCTATGGAATGCGAGGTATTCCAACATCCCGCCCTTCTTTTTGTCTCTCGCTGTGGCCGCTCGACCCGCTCGAGGTTTAAAACCACGGGTCCGCTCGCAAAGGGGCCGCCGATCGTCGAGCCTCGCGTCGATCGATGAACGAGAAGCTGCCGTGACAGCGCACAGAGTGTCGCCGGCTGGCTGCGCCGGCTTCCCGCCTTTCTTCCGGGCCCGAAATGCACAAGGAGGCCGAGGCGTCGATTTTATCAGCTACGCGGCGTATTGACTCCTCTTTGATGTTTACTCACTCGGAGGATTTCGACCCTCTTTCAGGTCACTCTTCAACCCCCCCCCCCCCCCCCCCCCGCTTTTTTTTATGTATGTTTCTTTACTACATTCTCCACGTTTCACTGTCGTTGGGAAAGTTATGAATCCCGGCTGCTTCTTTTCTTTCCCCCAACTCCTAGGGGTTAAGAGAAGGCGAAGGGTCCGTCTTGTGTGGATAACCCTGTTCGCTTTTCTTTGTAAGCAAAAGACAAAAAATATATTCAGTGTTTTTCTTTCTTATTTTGTTGATAGGTTGACCCGAGTTTTATTTGAGTATCGGGTTCACTTTGCGTTTATTTTTCGAAAGGGGGGAGGAACGTTTGATGGCGAATATGGTGCGGGCTTTTTTTGGGAGGGCTGCTATTGAAACGCCGAGTCGACACAATTTCGCAAAGTGGGACGGTAACGCGAGGGTATGCATATGCAACCGGACTCTTTGGGCGTCCGCCCGCGTGTGAAATGCGGTGGTAAAGAGACGTTTCTTTCGTGATTTATAGTCGCTTAGTAAAGATTATGGTAATCTCGCTCCATTCATCGGTGCGTTCGATGGTTCTGGAAGTGTTCGATGAATGCGGACAAAAATAAACTGAAGGCTACCAAATGTCTTAGGACTTCCAAATTCGGTAACCTTTCGAAGCAATTTGTATTCTTGTTTTACCTGCCAAATTTACCTTCTTTTTTATTTTCTCACTGCTTCGTTTCACTGCTTGACTTTGCATTTTTTTCTTTTAAGGTGTGCGCAACACCAGCAACTTTTATAAAAGAGGAGGAGTCTGATGTATATATATATATATATATATATATATATATATATATTTTTTTTTATGATGGTGACCGGTATATGAATAGCATCTGAAATGTATGTGTATTGGGCCTGGCGGATATTCTATCGAAGAATAGCCGTCAAAATAAGTAGACTTTTTGAAGAAATGTGTTCAATATTTTTAAATTAATCATTTGATGGGCCACGTACCAATTTCATTATTCGCGCAAGTATGTCCTCGACCAGTTTAAAGGTTTTAAGGAAAAATAAAACAGGTCCTGAGCAATTCGCAAATCTTTTCTGACAACTTAAAAAAAAAAAAAAAAAGAAAACGCAGGCCATGGCTTAATATGTCCCCGGTTCTTGCTTCCTGATTGGTTCTTCGGCGCTCTCATCGGCCAATGGAGCAATCTGATTGGTTGCGGGGCGATAATGAGATGCACGGGACTCGCCATGCCCTACACGCTTTTTACTATCCACCAAGGACGCGCTGCCGAGAAAGTGACGATGTCACTCTCTAAGCGTCATAGCCGGCTGGAAGTCCGACGCTCTTACTGATTCAATTTATTGCTCAGGAAACAAAAAAAAAAAAAAAAAGGAGAAACGGGAAAACTAGTTGATGAATATCTCGAAACCTTTTGACTTTTCCACAGATTGTTCTAATTGTTTCGGACTCTGATTATGGCTGTGATTAGCACCACAGTTGCAGGATGGCCCATGAAACCATTGTTTAAAAAGTTATTAAAAGTGTTTTAGGACATTAGTCTACCGATCGTGACGGTTACCTTCTCATCTAATGTCTGCGAGTGCCGATACACACGCGGGGAAGGCGGTATTCATGTACCAATCGGCAGTTTTTTCTAAACTGTTCAAATTAAATATCAAACACCTTATAATATAGATATTAGTGCCCAATTATGCGTAGTTCAAAATAAAACTAAAAGTGTCTTTCATTGCCATTGCAAAGCATATAAAGTGTAAACCACAAAACTACTGAGGCCGACACACAGTTCGACCCAGCAACCGTTAATTAAAACTTTAACTGTAGAAACATTTAAAGCCACAAACCACAGCTTCGAGCAATCAGCAGCCGTTACGAAACAGTAGTTTATGGAAAACAATCGCAAATGCGGATCTCCCCAACGCCGTCGTTCGATTAAGTTATAAACCTTAAAAAAAGTAGTAAACAATAATAAGAAAGGCAGCAATGAACGAGCGGCGATGTAGAGTGAGATTCGATAAGCGCGAGAGAATTAAGCTGGCATTCCGAAACGGCAGTCCTCGACGTATCTGACTTATCGAGCGAATTTAATGGCATCTTTCCGCGCCATTACACGGTGGGCGAGATCCGGGTACAGTTTTAAAAGATCTGCTGCGCTCTAAAACTGGAGGCGAGGGACGCGGCATTCTGCGCCGGCCCTTCTGCTTCAGGCTATGTTAATAGAGCTTTAGTAGAGCGCTCTGGTACCTCCGATACCCCCGATAACGATGCCGACACGATGCATGCGCAAAGGCGGCGGCACTATATCGGGTATTGTTGTTGGAGTCATCGAAACGCGCTCTACTAAAACTTACTATACTGTGAGTGTTTCGTTGATAATTTTTGTTCACTGTTTCTGAAATCGCTGCAGACATCATGGATGCCATTTGTCAATTACTATCCTCTCTGCCCCTTGCAATTTGAGTTATAGAGTGACATTGTTTTAATACACAGCAGGCTACTCACCAAAAAGTACCAGGGAAACAAGATATTAATTTGAAATACTTTACGTTGCCTGCGACGTTATCAGACGGCGGAATGTTTTGTTCGTTGGTGTTAGGAAGCACGCGAATATCGACCTGTAAAAAAATGCGCGCTATAGATATCTAATTTACTACAACGGAGACAAAACATTTCATCTTCTTTTATTACTTTTGTCTGGTCAGTTAAGTTTCATTATTGTAGTATATCTGTTTGTATATTTCAAACTCATAGCAGAACAAGCTTATATATACATATAACTTTGGAGAAATAGTCACGCACCATATCTGAAATCTAGACGAGAGACGTTATATTCGGTGTCACATAGGGGTGTGAAACTAATTGGAGGTCACTTACACCATCCAGGAATAAATAGCTATGTATCCAATTCCACCCAAATCATAACGCTCCGCAAGCAATGAACATGTTTACGAGCAACACTTTTTTATTTCCAAAATCAATCAGCTTTCACAGCATTTTCTTCTTCAACATATTAAACATTTTTTGCAGGTTGTATTTGCCTGTTTAATTTATAATTCTGTTAAATAAATGTAAATATCTTTTCAAGAAAGCGAGATAAATAATCTTCTGATAAATCTAAATATGAAAGAGAAATCTAAGCACATAAACCTTTTTCCCGAAATAAAATGTATATTGCAAGTTCCAACACATTTTTTATAGCCCCGTATGACTCCTCAATTCGGCGTTGTGGTATTGGCGCTCATTGTTACATCTCAGTTTGGGCTTGCATATACATGTGTTATGATAGCGCTTAGGGTTTTTAAAAAACTACTTTTGTCTACTCTTTTTAATATATTTTGTATTGTGTTTGTTTTCATCGAAGTCGGTTCCTGTATTGAAATCTAAAGAACTATATCTGCATTTTGCAATAAAACAGGCACTAAAAATCGTCGTTTTTGAAATTTCTTTACACGCGGCGGGGACTACACAGTAATTACAAGAAAGAAACACATTCGGTTCAATGAGGTGTCAACTAGTGTCAACCGCTACATAAGACACGTCCAACCAAGAGCCAAATATCAATTAACGCTAAAAATTATCCGTAGGACAAAAAAAAAGAAAAAAAAAACGGCTTGCGCAACAAGTTGTAGCACGAGCAGTTTGGCGTAATAGACCGATCTCACTAATGGCTCCGGCGTTGAGCGCAGCGAACGCAGCTTAGCACAGAACGCGCGCGTTTCATTGGCCCGGCGGGCAGAAACTTGAAATCTTCGACCAATCAGTGTCCATGTGCGCTTCAATACGCCGTGTATGCTGCGCTCGAAGTCAGAATATAACAGAGCCTTTAAGCGTATGTGTGAAGCCGCCATAACTTTAGTTCACTGGAGGCAGGTGTCAGTGGCCGAGACGGCTCATGCCCTCTTGGACACTGGCACGGGCGGTCGACTAAAGTTCCCTAGATGCATTGCTGCAGCTGTTGCGTAACCAAACTGACTGGTGAGATCGGTGTATGCGTATGGTGCCTGTAGCGCGTCTTCGACTGGTGTGTTTAGCGGCCCCTACATCAAAAGTGGTCCCGGAGTGACAACAAAGGAGGTCACAGAAGCCGAAGTTTCATGCTGTTGCGAGCTGCAATCCTGACGGTAGGTCGTAGAAATGCGTACGAGAAGCTGCGAGTAGCACAAGCGAACGCGAGTATCGCTGTCGTCACGGCGTCCCAACCTCTGACTTCGGAAGCTTCTGTGGACTGTCGAACTGGAAGTGGAGAGCGACCTGCAGCAGAACAAGCGCTTGCCACATACACCACAGCTGTTGAGACGCCACCAGGATCGCGACTTTCATTTCATTTATTCATTTAATAATCCCTTAAATGCCCACGTGGGGCTTTACATAAGGGGGGGGGGGCAGGCAGTCTTTGTACACTTCAGGTACACAGTACAAACAAAAAGAAAAAAAAAACGAACAAAATATAATACACAAGTGGGCTACAGGCCGTAAAAGATGGCAAGTGCTTCTCTAAATTTTGAGATTTCCGATATTGTTACTATTGAGTCTGGTACTTTATTCCAATTATTAATAGAAAGCTGCAGTGGCGAAAATTTAAATATATTTGTCCTAGGAATGGATAAAAAAAAGCTTGCAGGAGTTATCTAAGCGACGGGAGGTGTGAGGTGCAGGTATGCAGTATAAAGATCTCTGCAAAGGAAGATGATAGTAAAATTTATGTAGAATGATTAAGGCGGATATCGTCCTACGTTTTTTAAGAGAGGGGAGGCCAAGTTGAGTTTTAAGATTACTGACACTAGCCGTGAAATTATAATTTCTATGAATAAACCGTACCGCTCTGTTTTGGACGGCCTCCAACATCTCTTCTAAGAATAACTCATGGGGATTCCAAACCGATGAGGCGTACTGCAGCTGGGGACGAACAAGTGAGGTGTATGCTAAAAGTTTAGTTTCCTTAGAGGCAAGAAAAAGGCTGCGTCGCAAAAAGCCGAGTGTCTGGTTAGCTTTGCTGACAATGCTAGTTATATGACATTCCCATGAAAGACGGCATGTTAAGTAAACCCCGATGTACTTGTAAGTTGATACATTTTCAATAATACTACCGAAAAGGTAGTACTGAAAGTCTATTGTGTTACGTTTCGTAGTGAAAGTCATTTGTTTAGTTTTATTTACGTGTATTTGCATCTGCCACCTTTCACACCAAGATTCGATAGCGTGTAAATCAGTTTGGAGTTGCGCACATTCAGAGGGATTGGAAATTTTAGAATACACAACACAGTCATCGGCATATAATCTAATTGAAGACTTAATTAGGGAAGGCAGATCATTAACGTAGATGAGAAATAATAATGGACCCAGCACGGTTCCCTGAGGTACTCCGGATTTAACTGCTATAGAAGACGAGCAACTGTTGTTAAGGGCGACGTACTGTGTTCGGTTTGAAATAAATTAGCTATCCAGTTGATCTGAGTTTCTCCAATTTTAAGCGAACGTAATTTTAATAATAAACGGTGATGAGGAACCCTGTCAAACGCTTTTGAAAAATCAATAAAAATAGCATGCGTTTCAGTATGGTGATGAAGGTTTTTATGAATGTCTGTTATAAATTCAAAAAGCTGGGTGTCACAGGACAGAGACCGTCGGAAACCGTGCTGGTTTACAAAGAGTAGACCATTATCAACCATGTAGTTCATAATTTTTGAATAAACAATATGCTCCATCAACTTACTTGCAACACAGGTGAGAGAAATGGGCCTATAATTCGTGGGGCAATCCTTGTCCCCGGTCTTAAATATTGGGCTTACTCGAGAATGTTTCCAGTCGGGGGGTACGTCACCAGAGTTAATGGACTGTTGGAATAGCTTGCATAGAAGAATACTGGAAACAGGCTTAGTTAATTTAAGCAATTTAGCAGAGGTCGGCATTTTAGGTCGCCCTCACTCACCCTCACCCTCACAGCCACACTCAATTAAGCCCCTCACTCACCCTCACCCTCACAGCTACACTCACCTTCAGCCCCTCACTCACCCTCACCCTCACAGTCACACTCACCTTCAGCCCTTCACTCACCCTCACTGAGCCTCACGGCCCTCACGCACTCACCGCCCTCACGGCCCTCACGGCCCTCACGCCCCTCACCGCCCTCACGGCCCTCACGCCCCTCACTCACTCATGGGCCTCACGCCACTCACCGCCCTCACGCCACTCACCGCCCTCACGGCCCTCACCGCCCTCACGGCCCTCACCGCCCTCATGGCCCTCACCGCCCTCACGGCCCTCACGCACTCATAGTAGCCCTCATGGCCCTCACCACCCTCACGGCCCTCACGGCCCTCACCGCCCTCACGGCCCTCACGCCACTCACCGCCTTCACGCCACTCACCGCCCTCACGCCACTCACCACCCTCACGCCACTCGCCGTCCTCACGCGCCTCACCGCCCTTGCGACCCTCACACCCCTCATGCACTGATGGCCGTCACGCCACTCAGGCCAGCTTCAGACGGGGCTATTTCGCCCAGAAACTTTACGTCGCAACACCAGCAACACGGGCTGCCCGCGATCACACGCAGCAACCAATTGCTGCAATTTGCCATCGTCATCATAAAATTTTATTTTTCTTGCACTATTTAGACACAATTACGCGTTATAAACGTGTTTTTACGCATTTAAATCTCGTTAAGAATACTAATGCACCTTTCTGAAACAGTTTATTTCCAAAAAAACGATCGATATCAAACCAGAACCGAGTCTTTCGGTGTCATTATCACCGGCACGAGGTATCACGTGAAAATTTTGTGTCCCTGATTGGATGCAGCCACTTCAAATGCATTCGAATTGCTCCGAGTTGCTTATTTCAAGCCGGACCCGATCTCAGCAATTCGTGTCTATCTAGGTGAAGCTAGAGAACAACCCGCCATTACCACCAAAATCGCTGAGAAAGATGCTCGATCTGAAGGGAGCCACACGCACTCATGGCCCTCACACACCTCATGCACTCACCGCCCTCACGGCCCTCACGCCTCTCATGCCGCTCACTGCCCTCACGCACTCATGGCCCTCACACCCCTCACGCACTCACCGCCCTCACACCACTCACGCACTCATGGCCCTCACGCCACTCACCGCCCTCACGCCCCTCACGCACTCATGGCCCTCATAACCCTTACCGCCCTCACCGCCCTCATGGCCTTCACGGCCCTCACAGCCCTCACGGCCCTCACGGCCCTCACCGCCCTCACAGCCCTCACGGCCCTCACGGCCCTCAATCACCCTCACACTCATGAATTTTCCTGGTTCGGAAACTCACTCACCCTCACCTCACCTGTGAAGATGAGGGTGAGTGAGGGTGGGTGAGGGCCCTCATGAGTGAGGTTTGCCGAGGTATGCAATTTAGTCGATATGTCATCCGGGCCTGGGGCAGAATTATTGGAAAGGTTATCAATCAGTTTTTCGATACCAAACGGTGTAATAGAAATAGGGTCCATTCTGGTTGTGATTGTGTATTGGGGCGTGTGGTCGGGTAAGGGAAAAGACTCTTCTGTGAATACATCGCCAAAATAAGAGTTAAGTGTCTCACAGCTTTCTCTTTCCGAGAGTTCATTTCCACCCGAGTCAACGATGCGTGGGAAGGGTCTGATTTGCTTAGGTTTTATAGTTGACAGAAGTATGACGCTTCTATGACGTCATCAGGCGAAAATCGAGAATCACTTTTTTGGGACACGGTAAACAAATCAGTCGGAGACGCGTTCCAGGCGCCATACTATTCGGAGGGCAAGTCGTCTTCTTCTTGCGCAGGAGTTGCGGTGACGTCAGAACGACGCCGAGCTGCGACTGACTTTGATTGAAGGGATAGTAGGTAGACCTCAATGCTAAATGCATTGAGGTTGACCTAGTATATATGTTTTTTTTTTTCTTTTTTAAACAGGTAATAAGAGCTGGGCGTTCTTACCTCATCGCAACCCCTGTGCAACAACCAGACGAACTTACGCGCCGCATTGGAGAATAGAACGTGTTTATAATCTCGACAACCGTGGTACGAAAGGTCTGTGGACTTATTTCATTATGGTTACCCACGTGATGCACAACATAACTCAGGTTCGCGAAACATTTTCCCCAGACACGTTTTTGTGGTTCGCAGACCAGCTTTCGAGCTTCGCATGCTTTTATCGCCGGTACCATGGCGAATCTCGAACCAAAGGTAAAGTAACGTCACCGATTTGATAGGAACGTGTCTGGGAACAAGTCCGCCATGTGAATACAACTTTAGCAGACGCTTTGCAATGTTTTCTTGTTTATTTTTTTTTTGTCTGCGAATTATGTTTTTTTTTTAGCAGACAAATCTCGTTCTTCGCCCGCGTTTTTAGACAAACCGCCTGGGGACGATGTATGATCTCGCTCCGTGCGAACCAAATTAGACTTTGCTCTCGCTCTCGCTGTAACTAAAATCGAACCCCAGGCGCGCGCCTTTGGAACATATTTTAAAACGGTCGCGCAAGCTTCCTATGCCAGTATTGTTCTACGATAATACGATCAGATAAAACTTTTCAATATTGAGTAGCGTGATATAAAACTAAATTTGCGGCTGCACCTTGTACCAATACGTTAAATAAAACTGTCGAGGGATCCGCTTATTTGGAGGATTTATATAAATTGGAAAGGTCTTGCCTGACCCCACGACCGAACGTCACTCTAATCTGTAACTCGATCGAAGATAGCCTAATACTTCTTAAATGTCAATCCCTCAAATGCAATTATGAAGAACATCCGAGCTTTCATTTTCAACTAAGGTGCCTTCATGTGTTTGCTCTGATGCAAATAGGAATCATAGGCTCACTTTTTGTTTGATAGACGCTTAAGTGCTAACTAATGTGGGCAATACAGGTAACTTCCGCTGTCTTCTTAACTCAATTTCACGGTTGTGAATTTGTTTCTGCCGCTCGTTACCTCAGCTTAACTGTGAAACTAGTGTACAAATAAAAATACTGCTCTTTTCGAACATGTTTATCGAGCACACCGACGTTGTTATTGACCCCGCATAAATATTTCCCCCGGCAGTTATGATGCGAAGAAAAAAAAAAGGCAGCTTTATTCCTTCCGTGCCAATAATAAAGAGCTTAGCGGACACAAACTCTGCTGAAGGAGGAGCGGAAGTGAAAGACCAACGGCGTCCTCTCAACATCCGAACTGGCGCGCCACTCTCTCGTTCCGGCCAGGTGCGCTAAGCAAACTTTCTCGGTGCTCTTCGGTCGCTCGACGGCAAAAGCGTCGTTCGTCCTCCTTAGAAGTCCGCTATAAAAACAATCGCTTCCCCATCTCCCTCTTGGTTTGTTGACCGTCCTGCTCCAGATCCTCCTTTCTTTGTCTCTCCCTTCCCCGCTCTCTCTCTCTTTCCTTATTTCCCGCATCCGGCAGCCTCGTTTTGCTCCCGTCCGAGCCCCACCGCTGACGTTCCTTTCGTCCGGAGCACACTTCCTCCACCTCCGTCGCCGCGCGGCCCAAGACGACCGAAGACCGCGCTTCCTTCGCCTGGACACACACTCGGACGCACACACACATTCCACTTGTCTCTCTCGCAGCCCGAACAGTGCTTCTGTCCGTGTAGCCCCCTTTGTTCTTGGAAGCCCCCGGCCTTGCCGTTCCAGGCTCGGCTCCCGTTCGAGGCGCAATTTATTTGTCTCTAAGGCGGACGCTTCATTTATTTGGCTCTGTCCGCGAGGAGGACGATTTTTCACGATCTCGGATGGAACGGCCGCCGGCGGCGGCGTTGCGGGCGAAAACGAGGACTCAACCGGCCCCGCGGTCCTGCTCAGTCGGGCTTGCTGGTCTTTAAGGTTCCTTTCTCGATTCCACGATTCCTCATCGCGCGACCTTCGTATTCTTCGCTCGATTTTCAGCTGTATGTTTATTTTTGGTGTCATTACTTTTTGTTTTATGTTTTCGTACTGTACCCTACCCGCGAGAAGACAAACACACACACACACGCACACACACGCGCGCGCGCACGCACACGCGGATTGACGTTAGAAAAGAGACTGTCACGATTTTACAGTATCTGCGAATAAGTCCTATACCAAAGTAACGACAACAAGATATAAGTTACGAATGTAACAGAAGGCATTCCTCTAGTGCGAGCTTTTTATTTTTGAAAACACTTCAGCAACTCCTCAAAAATGACCAGGAGAATAAAAGGAGACGCACAAGAAGTAACCAAGTGCGTTACTCGTTAGTGCCTTTCATTAGGAACACGTTACTTCAGCTTCAAAATAACACATAATTTTCTCGCCACTTTCAACATGTCTTTATGAATCCAATATTTGTCTTCCTTAATATCTACTTGCTCTTGACGCGTTTAATCAGGGATAACTGTGACTACAATGACATACCCTGTTCACATATTTTTATGGTCTATCCAGCGTTTTCTCGCCATGCAAAGTAGAAACGCGAGCCGGGCTTCATTAGTTACTTCATCAAAAGTAACTAAAATAAATTACTCCTTACTTTTCTTTAAAAGTAACTAGGTCGTTACTTTATTACCGAAAAAGTAACTCGGTAGAAGTCACACGATACTTGTAGCACGCTAGGCGCATGTCTGCATCAGTCACACTGGGGCAGAATTATTTCTTGGATTTGCTAAGCTGCACCAGTCAAAAATAGCTTGTGAGATCACTTCCTCATTCCCAATCTTCCCTCAACGATGTGCAGAATTCCTAACGTGGAGTAAAAGTGAATACTGTCCGTTTGTGTGCAGCTAGAGGGTCAGACAGAAAGATTGAGTAAACTTATTTATATTTGTGGCGGAACTTTGCAACTCTTGGGCCTTCTCTCGCCTCGTGATAACGCTTTTTGTTAAAGAGTACAACAGTCGCTTCCGAAAAAAAATCGCAAAACACGGCTAGTTTCCTATTATTCTAAAAAAGCAACTAGAATACGCGAAGGTGGCTAAATACAGCAGACGAGAATTAGGGAAGCGAGGCTGCACTTCACATCTATCTTGAAACCGGTTTCTCAAACATAACGCAATATGCTATTTTGTCTATCCTGCCTATGTGCATCGTAGGCAGACTAGACAGAAGACATAAGATTTTGTGCATTGGAGGCAGATTAGACTAGACAGCTGAAAGTATCACAGATCTATCAATCTAAGACAAGGCAGGTAGCCAGGATTTCGATCCGAAAAAGGGGGGGGGGGGGCGCCCATGGCAAAATGCGGTATGAAGGGGAGGGGGGAGAGGAGGCCCCAGCAAAATGGAAGACTTTGAGGGGAAAAAGGGCCCCCCCCCCCCCCCCCCCCCCCGGCTACGTGCCTTTCTCAGACCTTTGACGCGTAAATTCAAAGGGCAAAGGTGGCGTATGGCTTGTCTCAGGTGTCCGGAAAATCGCTCATGTCGCGTGCCTATCTGATCACACTGCAATTATTGTTTAATCGACTTTAATGCTCGCTTGTCAAGACGCCGGTATTCTGCTGTCTGAGAAACAGATTACATTTGAAGCAAAGGCAACACAATTAATGACATTTGCGAGAAAAGCGCATCGTCCAACCTAGGTACCCTCGTGTGTACGCCCACTACTTTTATTTGTGTTATTTTGATTGCGATTGAAAAACAGAGGTTCTAACAGGGGCTATTCAAGCGATACCTCCTGCTACGTAGTACTCTATGTGAGTGTGTCGGTTCGAATTACTTCATTAACTCTGTTCCCCCCTAAAGGAACATTGAACCAAACATTTTAGTGTCAACAATCAGTAGCGCACTATCTTTCCACGAGCCAGCAGCCGCCGGTGTGTGCGAGCACACGCAAGAAAATCGACGTCATAGTCCTGTACTCAGGCTTAAGATGACAGTGAAATGTATGAGCTCCGGGCGAAACGAGAATAAAGACAGGTTTTTCATCTGCACAAGTGAAAGCTACGTACTTATGAGACCAATTAATCGCCTACCTTTAACAACAGACCTTACTGTGGATATGAAAAGACTGTCTTCATTCTCCTTTACCCCGGAGCCCACACAGTTCACTGTCATCTTAAGCGTAGATGAAGGACTATCATGTCAACTTCGTTGCCCGGGCTTGTGCACACGGGCGGCTGCTGGCTCGTGAAAAGATTGTGCGCCGCGTATTATAAATTTTCAGATGTTTGGTTCAGTATCGCTTTAAAGGAGCGGTGCAACGATATTCAATTGGAATGTTTTTCACTCTACACGAGCTTACTGGCACACCTGGGACTCAAAGATACTCACACGCAACGCCACTGGCCAAGAAACTCCTTTGTTGCGGTGTAATTTCGAGGACAAAAGCGATCATTTTCATTCAATCTCTCCTTCGCGAAATTTGATGACGTAACGTGGGGATCGCAGTGCACCCAAGTGACGATATTTGAATGCGTTTCATAGATTGGACGCGAGCATTGCGTGGGCACTCGACTTGGGCTCGTGATAATTGCTAGCTCGACCCGTGTCCAATCGCTGCAACGACGACAACAGCCGAGCCATAACAATATCTGGAACTCAGCGCGTGTCCTGCGCTTTGTCAACCCCAGCGCGTGGCTATGATCAACACTGGCGGCATATAATCGGCTCCAGATCAAGTGGCCGCTTGTTCTGGCTGCGAGTTGAGGGAGTGAACGCTGCTCGTTTTTCTTAAATGTTTTTCTGGGACTTCTATTGCGTGGGGTGAAGAACGAACCCGTGTTTCATAGGTCATTAACGCAAGGGATCCGTCTTAAGCAGTATTTGCGCAAAGTACAAAAATTGTTGCATCGCTCCTTTAAGCTGAGACTTGAAGCTCCGCCTTCAGCGCGAGCTTTCTGCCTTTGATAATACTAGTGTGAACGGGCAGGCACGCGCATCGAAATCACTGCGGAAGCCAGCAAGCTCGCGCTGAGGGTGGAACTACTAGTCGCAGTTTAAGGGTGAACGCGGTAATGGCGTCAAACTGTTTTCGTAGGGGGGAACGGTGGCCAAGTGGGCTAGCGCACACCAGCTCGGAGCGCGTGGAGCGAAAGCTCGCGCTGCAGAACCCAGGATCCTTGGTTCAATCCCCACCCCTGCCCGTTTCGATGTGGATGAGCATCGTACCGGCGTGCGGTCGTAATTCGCAACTGCTTGGTGCACGTTAAAGCGTCATTCACATGCAGCGATTTTGGCCCTAGAGCGGCGCGATTTCTGCCGTCGCGGTGCTCGTGCCGCTCAACCGCTGGTGCTGGCCAGAGCGCCGCGACGGCAGAAATCGCGCAGCTCTATTGGCGGCGAGATGTTTTGGTGGCGCCCTCCTATGGTTACCTTTCGTGACGTCATTACCTTGTGAACAACAAGGTTGAAGGTGCTTGTAAAGAGCGTGGTGGGAGCTTGAAATCATAGCACTCTCAACCAACACTGCCAACACTGTCAAAATTGAAGTTCTTCCATTCTTCTAATTTCCGTCGATGGGAAATCCTTTGCTGACATCATAGTCAGCATTCGGCCTATCGTGGAAGACCGATCACAGCGACGCTTTCGATCGCCCACGACGCCAATAGGGCCAAAACCGTTGCATGTTAAACACGCTTTAAGGCCGGTTCAGACACTTGCGTTTGAGTGCGTTTAACTGCGTTGCGTCGAGAACCCAAAGTGAGTCACTTTCACATCTGTGTTTCGTACGGAGCCTGGAATCAAATTCAAGCAATCATTTTGGCACGCGATATGAGCAGCAAAGATGTCCTGGTTTCTCGCAGCCGCAACGCAGTCAAACGGAGTACAACGCAACTGTCTGAACCAAGCTTTAAAGGGGCCATAAAACGAATTTTGGGTTGGGATGAATGATTTTAAATTGGGACTTTACTAATCGCATATCGTTGAGTTGGCCAAAAGAAAAAGGGTAGAAAGTCAAAAGCCAGCTTTTCGGTACGAACATTTGAAAATATAGCGGACTATTTTGTACCTTCTTGCCTTCGAAAGCTCTCCGCCTTTTCACTATGATACACCCGCGGTTCCAAAAGCGCGTCACCGGCGCCAAACTGACGTCAGCAGAGCCCAGCTCACTCATTGGACACGGGAACTGCGTCACTCGGACGTATGCGCTCGTCAATAATCAATCCGTCGACGAATATTTGGATTCGCGTTCTTGGCCAATAAGTGCCCTGACGGAACTTATTGTCACTGGGGAATGACAAGTTCTATGGTGTGCATAAAAAGCACGGTGGAAGCTAGGAGTCATCGCACCGGTGCCGAAGGAATGTCACGACCACGTGATTTCACAATTCGCATTTGAGTTGAGGATTAAAGCTAAGGAGGAAGAAGTAGGAAAATCGTTTCATGACCCCTTTAAAGACTCCAGACTAGCGGTTGTAGTGCACTGAGTACTTTCTCATTTACAGCTGGGAGACTCGTCGCCCGTTGAGGCAGACCAAGTTCTAGGCAGAATAAACATACACACAATCCATTTTTGAATGTTTTCGTGGCGCTCTCCTATAGTTTACTCTCTTGACGTCATTACTTTGCGAACAACAAATTCAATGGTGTTTGTAGTTAGCACAGTGGAAACTTGAAATCATTGCGCTCTGAAAGGAACACTGCCAACACCGTCAACATTGAAGTCCTTACATTACTCTTATTTCCGTCGGTGTGAAATTCTTTGCTGACGTCATAATCAACATTTGGTCAATCGTGGCAGGCCGCAACGCCTTCGATCGCGCACGTCGCCAATAGTTACATATATCTGAACTGCAGTGCATCCTGTGCAAACATAGCGTTTGTACTGCGTCAAAATACGCATATTTATCTCTACATTTTGAATTTCAATAATGACGGCAAACTTTCTTTTTGTTTCATAATATATATAACAATAAGTAGTACTGTAATAAAATGTGCTCAGTTGGGATACTACGCCAAGCAATGAAAATGGGTACCGGTAAGTATCTTGTTTGAGTGAAATGCAAAAAAGCGCTAATATTTTGTTCGCGCCAACTGTGTCGTGCAGGTGAACGTCTTCAAGCGTCCTGGCTTTCAATCACAGAATACTCCATCTCAAGGTCTCTTTGCGTTGTTTTGGGAAAGGACGGGTGTTTGCGCATTGCTTTAGAAAGTGATTTCTTTTCGCGAGTTCCTCTTAATGCGAAGCAATAAAACATGTCAGAGCAACTACGTTATCGCTCTTCTTCGTTTTAGTAAGACTGCGCTGTTTTTGTGCGATAATGTGTTACTCTATGCGGAGGGCAAGTTCGTCTGCTTCTTGCGCAGGGGGTAGCGGTGACGTCAGAACGCCGAGCCCTGATTGGCTGATCGCGACCCCCTACCTGAGCGTCGTCTGCTCCTTTGCAACGTCGTCTGCTCGGAACGTCGTCTGCGTCTGTCTTACCTTTCCTGCGACTTTCGGAAGTGCAGAGGCCAGGTTCACAAAACTATCTTACGCCAAAAATGTGCGTAAGACAAAACTTAAGAACAAATTCCTATTCACGAAACGAAATTTTCGTAAGTTTTGAGCAGGTTACGACGAAAGCCTACGACAGCTCCGAAGCTGTCTTACGCACTTCTTACGATCAAATCAACATGGCCGACAGCGCCGTGGTCGCGACGACCCACGAACGTTTATTTTTCTACATGCGCTTCTCACGCGTCCCGACTTCAAGCAGCAAGAAAAAAGTAAAAAGTACTTGAAACAGACCACGACCAACAAGAACGCTGGATCCACAAACACCCGGGAAAAGCTCCAACGGCCACGATACCACCGAACGCGACCAAGCGAGTTCGGCAGTTAGGCCTAGCTGGCGCTCCGCGACTCGGCGATCGTCTGCCCACGACCGGCTGGCGTCCTGAATGGAATATGCCCGCGCGACCCTTGTGAACCCTTCCCGTATTACGCTTTTATCGCTGACCTCAGTTTTAGATTAAGAGGTCAATTTCTTCCTCTTGTTATCTCCTTGCCTCCCGAGGCAACGGTGACTCTCGCCCGTGAAAAAGCGGTGAATCTCCGACAGACGCAGGAAAGATAAAGCAGCCATCGCTTTGACTAGCAGACGTAAAGCAGACGACGTTAACTGCGCCAACCCGCCGACGCCGTTAAAGAATGAGGGGTCTTGCCGCACACGAAAGGAGAAGAAAAGTATTTGGGAGGAAACTTGCGGGACACTAACACGATCACTCTCGGTTCTTACTTAGCAAACAAACCTCGACGCCTCGGGACACCTCGCCAGTGAGTCCTTTGACTTCCCTCCTTGATGAGCGCCTGCTAGTTGTTATACTCCGTTTCACCTTATGTTGCACCGCAGCGAAGGCTAGAAGCGCGAGCTCATAGCATTGGCAGCTGCCCCTAATACACGAGAGCTTGTGCCGCCGAGATGTTCCCTAGAGCAAGGAGCTCCTGCTTGTAGCCTTTCCTGCGGTACTTCATAAGGTGAAACAGAGTATAGACAAAAACAACGTACCGGTCGAGTTATTTCGTCTGCCTTCTCTGGAAAACGAAGTCGAGCTCGATCGACTTCCGAAGGTCGCAGGAAAGGTAAGACAGACGCAGACGACGTTGCGAGCAGACGACGCTGCAAAGGAGCAGGCGACGCTCAGATGGGGGGTCGCGATCAGCCAATCAGGGCTCGGCGTTCTGACGTCACCGCTACTTCCTTTCACATGTGCAGAAGACAAAAATGAGCCCACTTGCGAGGCGTATAACCGAGATAGGAGGATTAATAGAATATTAATTAGGTACAATTTATGATTCCTATTGATATTAGAGCGCAGCTCTTAGGCGCCCGTTTCCGGCTTGAGCGGCGTCGCCGTCGGCGTCGGCGTCGCCGTCGCCGTCGGCGTAACCGCGCGGTGCATTATGGGTAAATTTCCTCGCTAAATCTAACGGAAAAATTTCCCCGCTAAATCTAGCGGAAAAAGTTCCCCCGCTAGATCTAGCGGAAAAATTTCTCCGCTAAATCTAGCGGAAAAACTTCCCCCGCTAAACCTAGCGGAAAAAATTCCCCGCTACATCTAGCGGAAAAATTACCCCGCTAAATCTAGCGGAAAAATTCCCCGCTAAATCTAGCGTAAAAATTTCCCGGGTAAATCTAGCAGAAAAAATTTCCCCACTAAATCTAGCGAAAACATTGCCCCGCTAAATCTAGCAAAAAAAATTTCCCCGCTAAATTTAGCGGAAAAAATTCCCCGCTACATCTAGCAGAAAAATTTTCCCGCTATTCCCCGCTAAATCTAGCGGAAAAATTTCCCGGCTAAATCTAGCGGAAAAAATTTCCCCGCTGAATCTAGCGGAAACATTGCCCGCTAAATCTAGCGGAAAAAATTTCCCCGCTAAATTTAGCAGAATAAATTCCCCGCTAAATCTAGCGGAAAAATTTTCCTCTAGCGGGAAAAACTCCGCGCTAAATCTAGCGGTAAAATTTCCCGCTAAATCTAGCGGAAAAATTTCCCCGCTAAATCTAGCGGGAAAAGTTTTCTGGGGGTCACGTGACCCCCCAAGGTCACATGACCCCCCCCCCCCCGAGGTCACGTGACACCCCCCCCCCCCCCGCCCCGAGAACAGGTGACCCTCAGTATCCTTCCCTCCTCCTCCTCAAGAGCTGCGCTCTAATTTGGTGTTACAGGGAGTTGTAAACGGCTTTCATTTTATTGTGCCATATTAAGAGACAGAACTAGTACGCTTGATACAATGTATGGCCGTCGTAACTGCCTTCTCTTCTTTTTTCTTTATATAGCCAGCCGGCAACGACCACGCGGCGCCAGCAGCGTGAGAGCGCACGGTTATACCCTGTCTCGTTGTAACTTGGCAAAGGGTGAACGATAAGCCCCACATTGCGTGCCGACGGCTTCGAAATGCGCGACGTATACGAGCGCAACGCACACATATTGGAGCATGACGCAGCGATAAGCCTGATACTTCTACGGAATTGAGGCGCGCTCCGGTGATACGTAGTCACGTTCCGATTGGCCCGCCAGGGCCGTAGCTTCCACTCTACTGGCACTTTACACGATCACGGCTTCCTGGGATACCCAGTATTTCTTACTTCAGACACTATGCTAAGAGGCGCCACCAAAGTAAAAGCTCACGTTTGAACAATGCAGCCGCCACTCCCAGGGGTACCCAATATTTCTTGTTTCAGTCGCTAGATGGCACCAAACCAAACAGCATTGCAGGTTGCCTATACAGAACCATACACTGTCTAACGAAATAAACGTGACAATACTTTTTTTCTGTCTAGGGCGATAGTCGTTGCTCGCACACACTGTTCCGGTTCTGTTGCATGGAGGCTGATACATCGAGATATTAGTCTGCCCAAAAATGACGTCTGGTGTCCCCGCTGTAGAGAGGCGATTTTGCCAGTGTCGCGCAACCGCTAACCTGGGGTCTCTAACGTGCTTCACGATTTGATTAGACAGATTTAGTATAGCGCTCCTGGTTTTTTGTACGTAATACGCAATAGCGTAGTGTACGCTAAAAACTAGCTGCTCGGGCTGATTTTCGTTGTGTGTTCCATAACACCGTGGATTTCGTTAACGTTGACGGGTAAATCCCGTGTGCTCTTTTTTATTCGCGTTCTGAAAATGAAAGTGTTTCCACATATCTTAATTTAATTTCAACCAAGTCGCAGCTGCCACGGCCAACCGCGCTTTGTGGCGCTGTACGGAGGCGAGTACGAATTCGTGGCGGAATACAAACACGTGCCTCCGTCAATCGTCCCATTGAACCGGCACATTTTACCAATGCTATCGTGGGAAGAAATTCATAACCAGCTGATGTCCAGTGCACGGCGACATCTTCGGCAATTCTTTAAAGAGTAGCCCGTCTTTCGGCGACGAACTGTGCAAGGAGTAAGGCTTAGCGTTGAGCAGATCGCAGCGTTCACGCACATTGCGAGCGGTGAACATTTTCACTATGCACTCCTTCGGCTGCACGGCGATCCAGCTCGACTGCGGTATAGGTGCAGAAAAGAATTGCCAAGCTGAAAACCGCGTGACTTTACTTAACATCGAGCTTTCCGAACACCAGGTCACCCATGTTGCGCCAGTCGATGTAACCGCCATCTTGAAACTGGTGCACTCACTCTCTCGAGAGCTTTCCTCAAAGGTCCCGCAAAATCCGCTAGCCCGAAACGCAGAATCCCCAGCGTTGCGTGCGTACGCAATACTCTAGGCCTTCTACTGGCCTTTGTTCATGCGCTATCCCGACCCGCAACTCTCTTGCGTAGGCAAAGCTTTTGTGTACAATTCACTACAACTGTACATTAATGACACGACCGCACGCTGGTACAATGCTAATCTAAGTAGAGGAATGAGGGTCTAATATAGGATAGGTAATTGGAATGACTTTCTTCTATACTGAAATCATCCCTATTACTGGGAGTATATTCTGGGATCGTCGCAGCCTAGCAGTTAGTATACAACGTTTACATTTGAGAGTTCGGATATATATTTGTCCACTAAAGCATTTCTATGTCGGGTTTGAATTTATTCGTAGCAATACGTCCTATGACAAGCTATTAGGGGACTGATAAACAAATACATTTAAAAATTTCGCCAGTAATTTTCTGTTGTGCGACAAATCTAAACAGACAAAGTTTTTAAAAAAAAAGAGAAGCAGTACCACGCAGAAATGTTGTGAAATATTTCATTTCCCGTTCAATTAGATCCTCGTGAAATACGAGACAGTTATTCTGACAGCATAATTCGGCGCTGCTGAAAGCGACAGCGAGTGATTCATACTCAAGCGCGATCCCGATGGCATCGCTACCGTCACAAGCTCTGCTTCGCCATCTGACAACTCAATTTCCCCGGACTTCAATACAGAGCGCCTGCTTTCCGTCACGACTAACACGCGAAAACTAAACAAAGAACGAACACGCTCGCGGCCGGTTTCCGCGGGGCTATTACGGCGGCACACGCTGTTCCTCCGTCAAGGAATAATACATCGAAAGGGGCGCCCGTTTCTTATAACCCCATCTCGCTTAGTTCATCGCTTTTTTTTTATTTCTTCCTCAGTTAATATGATACTTCCTTACCACAGTACACAACAATACACACGATACAGACGTCGCCCCAGAGGCAACACAATCCTTCCGAGAAAATCAATACATTATCTTGACACATTACAGAAAAAAAAACACACACAGACACACACACACACACACACACATCAAGCGGGAAAGAAACTCTTCCGCGGGCTTAGGGTTATATCCCGCCATATCGGTAGGGCTGCATTCTTCATAATAACTAAATTTTTATACGAACAATGGGGCAATGAGCGAAAGCTCCCTGCTCCCTTTTCGCGTAAACGGGCATTTAGAACAAAAACCTGGAAATAAATTGGGAGAAGATGGCGCGTTTTAAAACTGATCCCAGACCTCGTGCCTCCAAGGGCGGAAAGGAGGGGGCGCGGGTACTCAGCAGCGCAAATAGCGAGATTCCGGAGTGGTTTTTATTCTTTTTTTTTTAGAAGCCATATTATTATATACCCCTCTATAGTGGAAGAGTGAACCATTCGTTTCCACTCTCTGTGAAGCAATTTTTCCTCACTAGAGAGAAAGAAGAGTTGAAAAAAGGAACCGAACGCACACTAAAAAAAGGAAAGACGAGAAGAGAAAAAAAGACAAAAAACGAGAGAGCTCTCTTAGGGAGCGTAAAGTGGCGAGGAGGCACTAAAAGAGACGGAGGATGTCGTTATAAATAGCCCCGTGCATTCGAAGTGCCCTCTCCCCGCAAAAGCGTTCATAAAGATGGGGAGACGGCGACGCAGCCACCGGGTCCCGTCTCCTGGTTTTTCCTGCTGCCATTACGACCCGATAGCACTTTATGGCTCGAAAGGCACGAAAACATCGCTTCGTTCCAAATGGCTTTGTTACTGTCCTCCGGACGCCCGTCGACGACGACGTCTTTTTCTCACCAATGGGCGGCTCTTCAAGGGGTTTCCACTGGCTAGCCGATCGTACGATCGCGGGCATGGGCGACGATTGACACGCGAGGGAAATACGGGCTGGTAAGGGGACCATAATTAATACTAATTAATACCCGGGGCGGACTGGCGCAATAGATAACCAAAATGGTACGTAACGCACGAAGTTGAGTTTTCATTTTTTTAAATTTTAATAAAACTGCAGATGTCTCGTCTGACATCGCTATAGAAGTTCTTTTTTACACAAGCTCTTTGCACTGGAGCGGAGGTATTTTTGCACTTAAAACAACTGACTCGTGATATCATTGTTTGTGCTAACGGTGAATGTCCGTGAAAATTATGATTTGTATAGCTGAATTTTTCGAGAAACGCGCATGCTCATGCGCGCCATATTTTAATTTTAAGTGCTTCAAGTTATATGTTCCCTGTGATTAATTTTCGATAAACCAGTTGATCAAAAAGCGTTAGATATCGCAATCGGTTCATTCTAGAGCCTTTGAATGTGTAATATTTTTTATATCTGCATCTTTATCTTTTTATTCACATATCTTGAGGACCCGTTTTTGAGTATTACACAAAAAGTATTACACAAAAAGAAGAAAAGAAACACAGCTAATACTGGGGGTAATTACAAAGCAAGTACAGACATATAATTAAAACGATAGCAATATTAGAGTTCTTATTGCAATTTTAAGGATTAATAAAGACAGTGCGCCTTTCTTAATGTTTAGCTGTGTTAGTTTTCGTAACAACCTTATCTGGCAAGAAATTGTATTCCGCTATTGCAAACGGTAGTATTAAATTTGAGTAAAAAGAAAATTAAGCGCCCATCCCTAAATGTGGCATCTGGGAATACACACTCAGTAAAAATTAAGATAAATTTTGTCATCGAACAAGCGTCCATTCCCAACTTTCTTACGATTATCTCCAAATTTTTAATTGGCGCTTGATGGGTACTTTACGGTAAGTCGGAAGGAAAGAATTTGGGGGCATGCACGACTGCGAAGTGACGTGAATTTTGTATATGAAGAATAGTGTGAAAAAAAAAGTAACCTTAATGTTGTGTTTTAGATGTTTTCTACTTTGTTAGTTAAATAATTTTGAAAAAGCCAGCAAATTAGGTGTTAAATACTCATGGAACATAATGGTGTTAATATAGAACTCGCATAATGTTCTGGCCTTTCTCAAATGTTGGTTTATATCTTAAGAGAATATTTCAGCATAAGTCAAACAACTGTTTCATACGCATTGACATTTTTCTTTACTGCGTTACAGTTAGTGGGACATTTCGCGGGTTTCGCGCTGTCGACCACACTCCTATCGACGCTGGCAATCTTCGGCACTCCGCCAAAAGATTCCAAATTGACGTCGCTCCGCTCGACACGACTCTGACGTCACGCTGCGCAACACGTCACTCCTTACCTGGCGTCAGCTGACACCATGACGTGACATTGTCATGTCAAGTCACGTTGCACAGGGACGCCACGCGACTTAATGACGTCAAGTGACACCATTAGTCACGTGATGTCATGACGTCACGTGACACCATGACGGCACGTAGAAACGTAAACATGAGACTGCTTATAATGGAAAAAATAAAAGAAAAGCGTTTTCGGTAATTATGCCAGAAAGGTTCTCGGACGATAAAACGAAGAAAGCTAGGTGGGTGTTCTGCGGTCGAAACCATGGGCCGTGCCATTAGGTGGAGTTACACGCTTGAAAATTAAGTGCGCGATTTTGGAAATGTTCTTCAGTGACCACAAAGGGGTGTTAGTTTGTTTCCAATAACAAAACATAAGACACTCAGTCTGCGACATCTACGTCAGGAAACAGTTCACGCATACACATGGAGTTTTGTCGTTCCCTGGATTTTAAACTTGGGGGCGCGATTTTCGAAGTGTTCTTCAATTACCACAAGGTGGTCTCAGTTTATGTCCAATAAAACTGATTAACAGGTTCACGAAATGCTCTATACTTAGTACACCCTTATTGGTTCCAAAAGGTTATGGAATTTTTGTACGGTGTATTACATGGTTTCATACGAAATGGCCTATGCGGACTGTGGTGCGAGCTCACACGTTTACCGTTCACTCAGTCTGAGGCCGCCATGGGGCCGAGGCGAGTGGACGTGGCTCCGCATCGCTCTGTCTTTTGAGTCCGTTTTCTGCGAATTGTGACGCCGGGAACGAAGAAAGCGATCGCTGTTGGGCGCAGCAAGTGAAGCGATACAAGTGGACACAGAATTCAGGCAAGAATTCAAATTTTCTGCCATCCTACAAGACTTTAAAGTCTTGAGAGTGCGGTTAGGCTTAGCAATCCTCGGCCGCTCGGCCTAACGGTTTACCGTCGCCGCCAAGATGGCGACGGCGGGCCCGACCTACGTCACCGGAAGGACGCCCATGATGGTCGACGGGGACGCCCTCTCACCGAATGAAGCAGGTGCAACTGCTGGCTGGCAGGTGGCCGAAGCGCCACGGAAAGGAGCAAGATCGGAGCCGGAATCGGCGCGAGATTAAAAAGGACCGAGACGAAATCTCTTTAAGAAGATTCTCAATTCGAGCCGCATGCCACGACTCCCGAAGAATGAAACCAAAGTGATCATTAGCCCTGGCGTGCAGAATACAGTCGGACACACTCCTTACTCCAGCAAGACTTAGAATCTTTAACCCCTATTTTATTGATAGATGCCGACACTGCAAAGAGGAAAAGCCAGACTTAGAACACCTACTATCCACATGCCACCCAGATATTCAGAACCCTTATGTCCAAGCCCTGGTGTTCCGAAAGTGCAGCATCGCTCTTAAGCTCAACAATGAAGACGGCGAGCTGGCCCAAGCCCCAGCAAGGGAAGTCGTCAAAGAAGCTCAAGTCTTCATCATCCGGCACGCCTTGAAGGCCTTGGCTCACCACGGGCCAGGCCTCAAAGTGTCCCCATAATTACGGGGACTTAAATGAATTCTGGTTCAATAAAGTTTATTCACTCACTCACTCACTCAGTCCGTCTGCTACGAAGTGACACCTTGCGGCTCCGACGTTACACATCAGCTGTGGCAGTGTTTAACATTACGAGCGACGTAAGTGTTTATCTTTTTAAGAGCAGATGTTGTTGTTTTTTTTCTAAGAAAGAAGATACCAAATTCTAGTCAGTTCAGCAACGTCACTAATATTGCACTGGCTCACGTTAGTTATTCTACCAGTTGCCACTACTGTCATGAGTGATTCTACCAATTAGCACGACGGTTTTCGAAAAATGCCGTAGCTTTCCAAATATTTTTGTTATCCTCAAGTAGGGAAGCTATATTCAAAAAGTTAAACTTGTCTATTTTCATGATTGAGAAATGAATCGGTACGTTAAGCTGCTTAGTAATAAATGTTTAGACAAGCGTTTTTTTTTTTCCTCGTTTTTTGGAGCCTTTCAGTAAGAAAAAAATTGTTATTTTTGTTTTACGTTTTCTCCCAGTGGATGACTATTCCGCTTTCTGGTGTTTGAAAAGAGCGAAATTACGTTTTTTACCGGTAAACCGTTCAGACAGAACGTTTACGAAAAGCATGACCCTACGATCTTGAACTGGTCGCGCGATTTAAGACGAGTTAATTGCAACCTGACAGTCAAAAGTGTAAAAAAACCAACATATATTTGATACAGCGATTGGTCTCCTACACGATAAGTCATGCCCCCTTGCCATAGTTCTAATAAGTATGACAAATGATGATGTTTCCTAACTAATCGATCACAGTTTGTTACTAGCAATGAGGCAAATTCTTGCCTCAGTGCCGTCACCTCCGGTGTTCCCCAGGGGTCCGTTTCGGGACCCCTTCGGTTTCTTATTTATTTTAATGACCTACCAATGTGTGTATCATCCCCTATTAGCTTATTCACAGATGATTGTGTAATATATCGTGAAATTACTAACGAATCCGACGCGGCACTTCTTCAAGCGGATTTATGCGCGGTATCGGAATGGTGCAACCTATGGCAAATGACTCTGAATACAAACAAATGTAAAACTATGACGGTGTCTCGTCGTAACGCATCACCATCACCATACCCAATATGTAATATTCAGCTGGCATCTGTAACCTCTTTCAGGTATCTCGGTGTTCACGTCACCTCTAACCTATCATGGAAAACTGATTCTGATCATATAATCGCTAACGCTAATTCAATGCTAAGATAATAAAAAAGAAACTTTTCCTTAACCCCCAGGTCCCTGAAACTTCTCTTGTATAAGACTTTAATACGTTCAAAATTAGAATATGCCGCAGCAATCTGGGATCAAGGTCACTCAACGCTTATAGCAAACATCGAAGCCCTGCAAAATAGCGCCGCGCGATTCATAGTCTGCAACTATCATCGCACCGCAAGTGCCTCATCTATGAAAACCACCCTAGCCCTGCCTCTTCTTTCCTCACGTCGGAAAATATCTCTTCTATGCCTCTTTCATAAAATTTATCATTCCAACGCTTCACTGAAAAACAAACTATTCATTAGCACCCCCCTCCCTTCATTTCTTCTCGCATTGATCACAAACTTGAAGTTGGCATACCTCATTGCGAAACTTCAGCTTACATCAACTCTTTCATCCCTAGAACGTCATCTGAATGGAAACACCTTCCCGTATTATTACAAACTATTCCATTATTAGATTTAATTAGAAAAGCTCTAACTACTCACTTTTGCTAGGATTATGCCGTACTAACATTTATAACCAAGTTGCCTTGTTGTTTGAATTTTATGCAGAGCCAATATTTTATGTCCACCCCCTCTGTAATGCCCCTGGGCCCTGAGGGCATCGAAATAAATAAATAAATAAATAAATAAATATATAAATAAATAAACTGTGTGTTTGCTTTTTGACGCAGATTTGGACTTTTCACTCCCGCAGCTGTATCTTATGTACACCTCCGTTTAAAGGTAGAGTCAAACTTCTGTGGACCCCACTTTTTCGCGCCGTGTCTGGGTTCTGCTTGGACCATTTTAGCATTCATGAAAACTATTGGTCAATTTTATTTCAAAGAATGAAATACATTCAATTGTAGCATATCAGATACGAAAGAAAAACACAAGGCCAGTGCTCATCAAATGTATATAGCAACCACCAAAGATTCAAAAATACGCTAAAAAAATTGGAAAAAATCCTTGTCGCAGACCGCGGTATCTTTAATCGCTGTGCAAATCAGATAAGACTGACCTAATATATATCTCGTAAGTGCGGGCTAATGCGATTATCTGAAGAATCTTGAAGTCGGAAGAATAAAAAGAGAAAAAAATAATTAAAAACAAAAGTTTCGGGGAGAAGGGAGGCACCGGCCACATTCTTGAGCGAGTTCGTCCTTTCAAAAACAAACACGGAGAAATAAAGATTAAAAACAACGACCAAAGAGGGGAAAAAAATATACCGCAGGAGAACACTGCTTGAAAGTCTCGATTCACGAAATTAAATTAGCCGCCCTAATTCACGGTTACTGGTTTCTTCTGCAGCAAGAAGCTGTGTTTAACAACGGACCGGGAAAAATCTCCCTCCGCACGTTCTTTCCGGCTCAAGCGTCCGCTCTGCTTCGTCTGCAACAATTAACTGCTTAAATGGCATTGAATTACTACTCTACGCTTCCATACAACGCATACTCATTGTCCTAGCGATGTACGCTAGAAGCTTGGGGAGCATGCCCGAACAGAATTCTCGTGAGGAGGTGGAGATTGGCTCGGCTTGAAGCGCTTTTAACACCACTGTAGAATTTGTGCGCACGGCCTTCCTTCACGCATAACGTTTCTAGCGTGACAGAACGTACTAAAAGTGGCAAACAACAGGAACAGGGTAAGGAATTACGACAACACAATGGGCGCCGTCACGTGACAGTGCTTTGTGTTGTCGGCAATTTTTATTCTGTCCCTGATTTGTTTTTGTTTGTTTTTCGCTTGTTGTGCGTAATGAACCAACTAGCGGAACTCGCCATTTTGTTGCATGGCATACCCGCAGACAACTTTTTTTACGGTAAACTGTATACTGCAAACAAGCCCTATGATAAAACAAAAACAAAAACTATGTTGTCCCATACGAGGCATATTCCATAATACCTTATGAAAGAACCGCATAACATATTTTGTGCCTTTTTCTCAACGAAGGACGCCAAGGTCCATTTAATGTTTTGCCATGGTTATCTAAACTTCATTTCCTGTCAGATGGCACAAAAAGGATTTTGTTTTCTTCCACCTCACCTTAATTATACAATCAGCGATGTTTTTTTTAAAGAAAGGTGACCCACGTGCACTAGTAATATTTTATAAATATAATACGTGTATAATCAGTTAAATTTGTGAATTCCACTAATAAAGCTATGCAAACTTTATGTATTTTTTTATATGGGACTTTCGTGTAGTATTATGAGATATGGGCCGTAGGGACGCATCTGTTGTGGTTCCTCTCAATACGGAGGGGTTTTTAGCCTGCACTACGTGCTAGTAATTTCACGAATACTCAACTTTATCGTTCCCTTTCAAGTCGAAACTGGCAAGACTAATCATCTTTGAGAACTCGGAACAAGTTTCAGCGACTCAATTTTTAAGTTGCGGTGCATTAACAAACTCGGCCAGCGTTGCTTCCGTTTTATCTTACCGGCTCGCATAGATAATGCTTGCGCCAAATGCATTTTTTCCAGACTCCCCCGAATCAAGACTATAAAGCGTTTAATGGAAACCGCAGAGCGCCCGAAAAGAACATTTTTCCCACCACTTACGGCTGCGTGCTTAAAGGAGCAATGCAACAATTTTTGTACTTTGCGCAAATACCGCTTAAAACGGATCCCTAACGTTAATGACCTATGAAACAGGCGTTCGTTTTTCACCCCACGCAATATAAGTCCCAGAAAAAAATTAAAGAAAAACGAGCAGCGTTCACCCCCTCAACTCGCAGCCAGAACAAGCGGCCACGTGATCTGGAGCCGATTATATGCCGCCAGTGTTGATCATAGCCACGCGCTGGGATTGGCAAAGCGCAGGACACGCGCTGAGTTCCAGACATTGTTATGGCTCGGCTGTTGTCGTAGTTGCAGCGATTGGACACGGGTCACAACCCGAATGCTTCTCGAGCTAGCAATTGTCACGAGCCCAAGTCTAGTGCCCACGCAATGCTCGGGTCCAATCTATGAACCGCATTCAAATATCGTCACTTGGGTGTACTGCGATCCCCGAGTTACGTCATCAAATTTTGCAAAGGAGAGATTGAATGAAAATGATCGCTTTTGTCCTTGAAATTACACCGCAACAAAGGAGTTTCTTGGCCAATGGCTTTGCGTGTGAATATCCTTGAGTCCCAGGTGTGCCAGTAGGCTCGTGTAGAGAGAAAAACATTCCAATTGAATATCGTTTCACAGCTCCTTTAACGCGATATGAAGCACTCCGCAAACTCTTTACCACTTCCTCCCGTATCATAGCCAGAAACACGCTGATGGTGAAAGTTCCTCGCAAAATGAATTCTTTCTAGTAAAAGAAACGGTTCTTGTGAGTGGCAACTTTATTTTAAGTTACCGTACGCAACAGACGCCCATTCGGCCGAAACAACGTGAGTGTGATAATGGCGCTCTCTAGACATATGCTCGTTATTCGTATTACTAAATGCGTAGCATTTATAAAGCTAGAGGGACTTTCTGTGTTATGTAGACTCGATCACGTCAAAGTGTCACGTTACAGTGTGACGTCATAATTTCACCTGACGAGACCTAACGTGACCGTGACCATGTGGTTTGGTAACGTCAAGTGACACAATACGTGGTATCGTGACATCACGCAGAAGCATAACGTCACATCACGTGACCCTGTGACGACTTTATATGTAGACTCTTTCCGAATAACCTCATACCGGCGTTTAACTGGCGTACCCTCGTCCCGGCGCATTTCAAATTGCCCGCTGACACAGGGTATGCAACCGCCAAGGGTGTGGACGAAAGGCGGACGTCGCGTGAAACGGACGTCGTGCGATAGAAACGGACGTCGTGCGTGAGTAGTTCAGGGAGATTCTTTTTCCCGAGTTAAAATTTCCCAAATTTACGGTTTTTTGGCAATCATCGCGTCGTCGTTGCGGGCACAAATCATTTTAATAGGAATAAGAACTATCGCGGAAAATGTGCGATAAGCACAAGAAGCTGCAGCGCGAGTGTGGCTGTAATGTTATTGAACTTCACGCGTTCCACGAGGATCCTTATTTATGAAGTCAGTCGATTGCAAGCATGAATCGCGAGGGTTTTGTATCGGACTCATCGTCACATTTATGCTCACGGCTATTTCGTCTGCGGCAAGAGAACCGATTCTGATCCGGTGCAGTTGCTCCTATTAAGTTATCACTGCACGGAGTGCTATTGGTCTATGGCCTGTCGAGGGTATGAAAATGTCTACGTGTCATTACTCAAGATGCAGGTATGAAATTCCGAGAGAATACCCGCATATACTAAATTAACCTGCTCATTTATACTTTCGTTGTTTAAACTCGATCAAAGCAACCCACCGTTGTCGTCCTCGTTCTTTCGAAAAGGCACGGTGCTGACCTGTCATTATCCAGCTCAATTCAATCGACCAAGGTCCGGCCAAGTTATTGTAGCCCACCATAGCCAAATCTAGCCAAGTACCCCCCCCCCCCCCCCCTACCCAAGCCGTTGCCTACCCAGATAACTGAGCTGCCAGAGCCAACCGTAATTTAAAGCTTTAAGCCGCTAGACGGCGCCGACGGCGCCGCAAGTTTCAAGATGGCGGCGTTCTTATAAAAAGGGTCTCTCTCCTATATATATATATATATATATATATATATATATATATATATATATATATATATATATATACATACACAAATCCACCGCAGTGGGCCCTTGAGTGATCTTCTTGCTGTGCCCGTAAAAGGGGGAGTGCTAAAAGGCCCCATAATTGCTATGACTTTAGCACGCCTCGCGCAAATCCTAATGGGACGGACTATTTTTCATGATATCTGCCCCATAACCAGCCAGGAAAGCAAAAGAAAAAAGTGTATCTACATATTTTTAAGCACAGATTTACAGTTTTGGTTTATGTTTCAAATAGTATATCTGACCCTTGTATACCCTGTTCACCCTTAATCTGAGACTAAACGCTCCGCCTTCAGCGCAAGCTTTCTGCCCTCGCAAACACAAGTGTAAACGCGCAGGCGCGCGCAACGAAAGCACTGCGGAAATCACCGAGCTCGCGACGAAGGTGGAGTTTTTAGTATCAGTATTAGGAACGCGGGCTTCGCTCAAACTACGTCAGTTAAGTCTACTGTGCTCCTTTTTTGCTTATATCGGTAATTTTTGGCACTACTTTTACATGGCAATTACAAATGGGTGTCAGTCCTTGCTTATAAGCCGTCAAAAGAGTACGCGGCGGGCGAGCATTTGACAATGCAATTAGGTGAATACAGCAAGCATCAAGATAGAATCCGTCATATTCGCATGACGTCAATGTCAAACAGCATGCCTTAAAGCAAATTGGGTCGCCATATTATATCAGCTAGGTATGTTTGATTGTACACCTTCTTGTTATTAATTATTTGAACAGAAGTGTTAAAAAGCGTTGATATTTTTAAACCATTTGTATTTTAAGCACTCACATGAAATGTGTGAATTTTTACCATTTACAATCCTTTACAATCTGAAGATCCAAACCAGCGAAAAACTGATAATTAACTTAGAACATCTGGAAATGTTTGTATATGCTACCAATATCTTAGGAAGCCCGCACCGCTATAGGCCTCCCTCATATTATGGCACCTTGTACAGTATTTGAACACGCAAATTGAGGTTCTCTAAGCCACAGATCTGCATCAAAGTCACCGAAAAGATATTGGATTTTATGGCTTCAAGCAACAAATAGTGATGGCGGGGAATATGCGGTGCGCTTAATGAACGCTGATTTATTTGCTAAATTCCAACTTTTCATGCGGTTTTCTGCATGAAACTGTAGCTTTTATACTTAATCAAAAAGAGCTTTCAAGAAAGACTCAGAATATTTTTTATGACACAACACCAAACTCTCAGTAAAGTTCAATGCCTGAAATGATAACATGACATTACTCGAATTAAAAGGTAATTAAGAAAACACTAAATTTTTTTAAATGAGCCGACGTCCACCTAAGCTTGATATCGTCATAACAGGAAATGACAACGTGGGCGCTTAAAGATATATACATAATCAAAAATATGCTGATGAATGAACGCTACGTTATCGAATGGATGAATGTTTTGCGAAACCGCCGAAGGCCAAAATAAATAGCGGAGCCAGGAATTGAACTTTGGGCGTCCCGATGTCAGGTAGGGTGTGCTAACCACTACGCCACTTTATATTTTTATTGCCGATTTTACGTAAAACAATTGTTACAGACACTGCAGTTTAGGGACCAAGATAAAAAAAAATCAGCATCAGACACACACACACACACACACACACTGACACACCAACCAAAGAACAGAAATGCGATTAAAAGACTACAAACCAATATTTTGGTTGGAAGCCGTAATGGTTGGGGTTAAAAATACCTCAAAGTTGCCAGATCATCCAGAACTGGCAGCCACTTAATGTCGCTGTTTTTTTATGTAGCATTTCGTAAGGCGTTTTACACTCTCAATAAACTATTCCCGGACACTTCGGACATTGACATCGCTTGACTTTCTAGCATTTCCTATCTGTCTTATTAACGTAAAGAAACGAAATATATCCAATCAGAGGTGTTCTGGAAGCACACGCCGCCGCGTGGAACGCGGTATGGCGTTTAGCGCGTGGTACGTATATTTTTATGTAGTATTATATATTTATGTCGGAGTAAGGATGGATTCATAGAAAGGCATGTTTTATATTTACCTTTAAATATACCGACGTATCGAACGGGGACCGTTCTTCATCAGGGTGCATCTTGCTTTCCTCTTTGTCGTTCATAGACAGATGAAGATTACGACAAAGAGGAAGGTGAGAAGAAAACGTCTACCAGGCACGTCTCACTCTACGCATATATATAACTTCTGTCAGCAAGAAATAGAACATTGTTTTTTCTCTTGGTAACAAGTTTTTTTGTGTTTTGTTTTTCCTGAAATAAAGGGTACGGTTGCCCACAATGACATTTCTCGTTTTGACAATATTAAGCTTAGGTGGACGTCGACTCACAGAGAAATTTCGTTTCTATCAATCATATTTTGATCCGGGTAGCGCCATGTTCTCAAACTTTCGCGTTCTGTTCCAACCGCTAGTGTCACATCCTCAAAGAGTCTGAGCTCTCTGCCGATCCCTATTTTATTTACCGAGGCCGAAAAACACGGCTCTCTTTTCTCGGGAACGACCGGTACATAGACATGTGTTTCGCGGGGAGAATGCACCGTTTTGAAGCAGTTCGCTGAGTATCTTCTCTTAGGTGGCTGTCAGTGTTAAAGGGACATTTCCCAAAAGCGCACGCCATCTGGTAGCCGCTGCGCCGTTAAGCGAGTCCGCCACTTTGATGGCACGTACTCTGAGCATATATGGAGAACAAGGGTTGCTTCAGCCTTTGGAGAGGACTCTGGTTCAATCACATCATTTCGTGCCTAAAAAATGGCAGTAAACCAATGTTGCTTGATGGGGTTTTGAAAAAGGTCTATTGTTGCGGAAGTGAAGGCTTTCGCAATAAGTTAGTTTTAGTATTGTGTATAGGAGCGAACGAAAGCCCTGTGAGTTTGCGTTAGCGCTGAGTGTTACACACTGCGCGTGCGCGGAGCCCACACCGCGGCCTTGAATTGGCGCATGGCGACTTCGCGCATGCGCAGCGTGGAACATGCAACGCTAATGCAAACACATAGCGTTTGCTCGTATACGTAATAATGTAAAAACGGTTACCATATTTTAGAAAGTCGTCGCGTTTGAGAATTTGATTGTTAATGCTTAGACGTCTTCAGTATGTAAGGCTCGTGCCATAATCGCTAAGGTGTCGCTGAAACGGCGAGAGGCTCGGTTTTGGATCTACCACACGCACGGTTGATGTTATGATTTTACACGAGTTTGCCCCCCCCCCCCCCCCCTTTCTTATCTATTTACATATTAGAACAATGATAACAATTTAAGACCCGTTATAATATATATGTCGTCAGCCTCATCACGCGCGTTCTCGGGGCATTTTTACGAGGGTTAGTTCTGAAAGCCCACTCTCACGTCGAGCAACGACTCTAGAATTTTTTATGATACAACCTCTCTACATTTCTCGCCATCTAAAACAAAGTTCTTGGCATCGAACGTTTTCCTTTGCATTGCGTCTTCATTGTAAGCTACAATGTAAGAATTCAGACACGCGGTTAAAATGTATTAGCGCTCTATATAATTTTTGTATGAGCAGTGCTAACATCCATTAAAGATAGTAATATTAATAAGAATAACTTTATTGCAGATAAAAGTACAAATGAGTTTCGGGTCAGCCCGAGTCTCAGGGACTTCTCGGACTGTACCTGACAAGTCCCTGAGACATTGACACAGGTCTCTAAAGCCGCGACCAGACTACGAATGCATCCTACAGAAGAGAGTCTGCATGCAGATACAATTTGAGGCTTGTTTCTTTCCTGTGTGACAGTCGTGTCATGTTGGTTTTATATAAACTGTCTGCCTAGATGTTGGAAGGAAACATGAAGCAAACATCCTTCGAACATGGTCGAGCCATGCCCTCGGATAATTTTGTCATTACGTTTGCTGAGAACACCGTGTGTTTTGTTTATGATGTATAGTAGTATGACTGCAGCTTCGAGATGCTTCGAGATTTCGTGATTTATTGCCAGATCATTTCACCGCATGCAGTTTTCTCGTTAATTTCTTTGTCTACTGTGCGGGTTGATTTGATCTGTGCGCTTCTGTCGCTGTGAAGTTTAGAAACTATGCTGTTCTGATTTTGTGCCTGTGTATGTTTTTTTCTTCTATTTTGTCACGTTCTGCGTTTGTCGTGTGTTATTTTTTTAGGGTACCAGATTAACGAGTGTGACGGCCATGGTTTCGGCATGCTCGTATCCAAAATTAATAAAAACCCTAAAATAGCTCGTCGACAGTGAGTGAGCAACCAAACAAATTTGACACAAAAAACATAAAAATGTTAGTACAAAAATCGGCCTGCTCTTTTGTATGATTTTAATGTGTACGCCTAAAAGGCTTCGATGTCGTGCTAGGTGACTAATATATATACATTCGATTATTTCACATTAACATTAGTCCTACTTTGGGAAAAAAGATCGGAGTGAGCTAGTAACAATAACGAAAATAGGCAGACAAAACACCTTTAATGTGTGTTTTTTTCTTTCTTCTAATGCATGGAGAAACGGTACGGTTAACCGCACTCTGAAAAGCGATGGTAGGCTGTTCGGACTTAAAATTTTTGACTACCACACTAACCATGAAACTTGTAGGTTACATGCCGAGGCGCTTTACGAACTGCCAAACAGTAATTTCTGCCATAGTACTCTCGAGTAGTTCATTACTCTCACTTACTGTGTGAAGGAAATATCTTTGGGTATCTAGCAACACTGCCTTTTTTCTGTTACTTTTCATGTTAATGAAGCCGGTGGCAGTCGCCTGATAGCAATGGTCTTGAACACAGGCTACTGGAATATGTTCTCCGGAACACCCGCTGCTTTTTTCAGTTGACGAATTCAGGTTTCACTGATTTTAACAGCCGCTCTTACATGCATTAGGAATCTCTGGAAGATCAAGAAGCCAGATCTCTAGCACGGAGACCTGTAGAGCGCGAAGTTAGTGTATGTTAAGCTGGGAAGTTCTGTTATTGAAGTAAGAATAAAAACCTAAAGATTTTAACGTGTATCATAGAACTTCACTGTCGTGATCGCCCATCGTTATAATGTTCATTTTTGTAGGAACAGCCATGAGCTGAATTTATACTAAAGAAGTTTGAGTATTGTGTGTCCGCTTTCGCTCCACGTCCTATTAAACTGCAGTAAATTTAGATACTCAAATTTGTCTCGTGAGTGATAAACACGCGTGTGCTCTTCTGCGCTTGATTGCATTAGTTATTTTGGATAAGCCTAGTGCGGGTACAATAATCAAGCACATGTTTGGTAACTTCAAAAACGAGGCATTCTTTATGCAGCCTTATGTCATGATTTCTTTTAGAAGATATCGGTACACTTCAGCGCGGCGAGCACAAATACTTGGGGCTGTTGCAATCAGCTCAACCGACCATGTGCGCCAGATATTATACAGACGTATCCGTCGTTAAAGCTGGTCGCATTGTTTTATGTTTTGTATATGACAAGTTGAAGCTAACTTTGTCAGGATGAAACCGAATTTGAAGACAATGTGTCTGTAAGTTTTATCGTTCTAGACATAGACAGCCGTTCATAAAGAAGACGTCAGTCATCCTCGTGCAATGTCACAAACTATATTTTTAACATTTTTTTCAGACTGATAACTCAAAATGGGCGTTTACTTCCACTCTTCATCACTACACGTAAGAAACAGTGCGTTAATATGAAGGCTTTACTCTTTTTTTCTTTTTTAGGGGGGGAAGGGGAGGGGGGCAGGAAGTTTTTACAATTAAGACCCTTTGCACGTAAACGAACTCCTGAGCAGAAGCTAAGTACGTCTTCGATGAGTAACTTAAAGCGTTGTTTTTCTGCTCCGCGTCCTTTCGCGTAGAGCCCTCTGCAAACTCACCCAAAGCGCATAGGAGGAGCAGGAGCCAGCCGCTGCCAGAATCCCGGCACCTCACGAACCACCCCCACCACCGCAGCAGAGTCAGGCCGCCGCCGACGACTCGGCATTGAAACGACGCCACGTGCCACCGGGCAGCCATGGGTCCCGGCCCCGACTCACTCCCCTCACGCGGATCACACAGGCGAACCACGCGGTCACCGTCCCAGCCTCGCTGCTCCGACCACGACGCCGCCTCGTCCCACTCGCTGGTGGTAACGCTCCCAACTAGCGGCGTCGCCTAGGCTGGGCCGCGGGCTGCTGCGACATGAGAGTCTTCCTGTCACGCTGCGCGGCTTGAAACACTTTGCGAGAAGCGAGCGCTCCAGCAGCCACAGCCGCTTTCAGGACGGGGCTCGGTGCTACTGAAGCCGGCGCGCGATTGATTCGGGACCGGGGCAGGAACGACCCGCCGAGGGAAAGGAGATTTGGGGGTGGGGGTGCCTGTCAGAGGGAGAGGCGCAGTGCTCCGAACCGCTGCCAGCTCCCGCTCTTCCTCATCTTTCTTTTTCCCCCTTTATTTTCTATCTTTTTTTTTTTGGCTATCTCTTTTCATCGTTTGATCCGAATGCTCATTTTTGTTTCTTCCTCTTTTCTTTTCTTTTTTTCCCCGTCCTGTTTCGGTGCCAAAGAGAGACTCACGCTTTCTTTTCCTGTGTTTCGTCTCCATCCTCCCTTTTTTTTCCCCGCTTCGTGCCTCGCCTTTTCCCTCATCCCTCCATCGTTTGAAAGACGCGCGGGAGATCGGGACGCGTTTCCCCCATCTTCCCCGCTCCCCAACCTCTATCCCCCTCTCCTTTTCACTTTGCCTCCCTCTCCCTTCTCCTTCCTCGTCGGGATGCTCGGCGGAGCGCGAAGTGCCGCGCGGGAGAGCGGCGCGCGGAACAGCCTGTATCGCGTCAGCGGAGGGAGGCTCGGACGCGCGCTCAAACCCGCGGTCGGTCCGGCGGCTGAGTCCGCTAGCCGGTCCGCTGCATCTCTCCTCCGATGCACAAAAAGAAGCGGCCGATGCTGGACGGTACATGTCCCTCCCCCCCACCCCGCCACTACTGCCGCTGCTGCCACCAACGCTCACCGGATTGCCCGCCACAACGGAAAGCCAACGATAAAGGAACGCGCAGGAGGCCGGGAGGACCCGGCATAACAGAGGCACGCAGTAACAGAGGAACCCGCCCCCACCGCCACCTAAAGAAAAGACCGGCAAATCTGGAAGGACACACGCAGCTGGGCACACCATGCTCCGCGCTTCGCGGTTACGTCGTTACGTTGTCTTTTTTCTTTCTTTTTTTTTCGCCTTTTTTCATACTTTCTTATGTTCGTTCCCCGGAGAAGAGTGCTTATGTATGTATGCAGTTTTTGAAAGATACTCCGTTGTTGTTTTATTCGTACCTCTTGGTGTTGCGGTTGCTGTAGTGGTTCGGGGTTTCTACAACGCTTTTCGTTTTGTGCGATTATGCATTTTTATTTGTTTGTGTACGTGTTGTTGTTTTTTGTAAGTAGGCCCGGTATGTCTGAGGTAGTGCTCCATCTCTGCAGATCGAGACGGGTGAAGCCGCGAGGAAGGGCCTCCCTGGTATTGTGGAGAGAAGAGAGATGCGTTCCGGGGCATTCCATTTCGGAGAAGTGAATATTGCGTTTTGGTTCGAACATGGCCTTTCTTGTTTCGCATATATGTATATCCTCTTTTTTTTTTTTTTTTTTTTTACCTTGGATAAGTTGTTTTTGGTTTCGTTTGTGCCTGTTCCTTAGAAATGTCGTAAGGGCATTGTTTTCATACTCACGCATTTCTTTCTTTGAGACATCCTATTTCGTTCGCCCTTTATCACGGCCTACGTATGTGCTCGTGCACCGCCTAGTACTGTATTGTGTATAGTCGCGACTTTTCCGTTTGTCGTGAAATACAATAACAAACAAGAAAACAAGTTGCGTGCATGTCCTGCTCATCACGCCGCACTTAAAGCGAACTTTGCGATGGCAGTTGAAGTTATGGACAAGCTTCATTTGGTGCTTTGTATTTCGGGAGTTGTTAGCGCTTACCCAAATCTCAGTGATTCGATCAGTTTGTAATCACGCGAAAATTCCTCTTCATAATGTTTAATTGCGCACAAAGTGTTTCGTATGCGTGCGCTAAGATATTGCGACGTACGTCGCTGTTATCTCGTTCATTTAACTGGTTCCACCACATTTTGGTGATGTTATCAAAGGATCATGAAGACAAGCTCCCTCTCGTTTAAATTTGATTCTTTTAGACGCTGTTTAAAAAAAAATATCAAAATGTTAGTTTATTCGAATTATAATCTTCCCGAAACCTAAAACAGACGTGAGAGCAAGCCATGAAAGCATTAAAACAAAATCTCATTTGATACGCCGCGCTCGGATAAAAGGAGCTAAAACGAAATCGTTTATTAACCCAATTTTGTTCTTGTTCTTTCGAAATAAATTGTCCAGCGAGCTCCTAAATATAGCGAAATCAATTCATGTTCTTTACGTCCTTTTTTATTTGTTTTTTTCTTATGGGCTGGGTAGAATTAATTCGGCCGGCGCGAAACGTATTAAGTTGACTCTTATCTATGCACTATAAATTAAAAAAAAAAAAAAAACTAATACGTAAAATACAGAGTTGCCAAGACAAAAGCATTGCCTCGTCCTTCGAAATGAATAAGCTTGAGGAGCCCCGGGGGTTATTGGTATGCACGGGCAACCCACATACACACAAAAAGCGTCCTCGAGCCGCGCAAAAACTTCGTCGCTTCCTCGTCAGTATTTCTCTCTCGTGCCCCCGGCGCGTTTGACTTAGTACGTATTCCTTTACGACCTCCCTTTGCCCTTGCCACTGTCTATTTCGCACTTTTTCTTGAAAATCCCTTTCCCCCAATTTCTAGCTTCTTCCGCTCTCAGGAGCCTCAGATCCTAAATGGCTCGCCAAGAGAAACAAGACCTGTGACCGAAGAAACAAAATGTAAGAAAACACGAACGGTTCGTTATAAGCAAGCCTACTCTCGACTGTCTTCTTATCGACAGTTTCAAAGGAAGGTGCTGTTCTCTCGCCTCTGTTTAAAGTTTTATTTTTTCGCCCCTTCGACGCAGTCGTTGAAACCTGTGCCGACCCCGAGAAGGTCTGGCAGAGAACGTGTTCGGCCTTCCATTTCGCCTTGTTGGCTTTCAGTGCGCGAAAGCTCCTCGACAATTTCATTCCAGCATTAAAAGAGGGGAGCACAAAGTAATGGAAGGAAGACGCTTATTATCCGAGTTTTCGCGCAGTATAGCTTTTGAGGCAATTCTATACCTTTCCAACTCCTTTGTGCTCATCTGGAGAGTCCTTTCGCTGGTCCTTCTATTTTTGAGGTTTTGGGCGGCACTTTCAAATATTCTTCTCCTGGCGCATTCAGTCGAGAACTTGTTGTCATTTGCATGACAATAGATTAATTTTTGTATCCGTTTTTTTTTTGTCGCTTTTTATATGCATTTGGGTGTTAAGAAGTAACCTTGCCGTGTTGGACGTGTTCTCAATAATCCAAATATCTTGGTATTTTTCGCTGGGTGTCGTAAAACATTCCTATTAAAGAAGATGGAATCGATTCAACAAGTTCATTCGACACATTCCCTGCAACATATTTTCTAATGTTCTCTGTTTTTTTTGGTGTATTTGAATTAGCGTTACGTAAGTATGCAAGTCTCATTTTATTCCGGTGCTAAGGAAAGATGCACATACGGATAGAAATAACGAGAACCAGAAGAGTAGTCAAGCTTTTTTATTTTGGGAGCAAGGAGAGTTGAGGAGGTATGATCATTAATACCAATAAGACAGCACCCACCTTACCTGTTAAATATATAAATTTGGTGGTGTGGTCGCTCCTATGAACGGACAAGCTAATGGTTATAAACGGCGGTATTTCACCTTACTGAACTCTGAAAAGGGACCCCCTGCAGCGCGACAGCGCCTAGATCATCAATATTCGAAAACTCGTCTACTCTAAACCTCACTGTGCTATCCGGTATTCCAGAGTTTTCGCTCTGGTAGCAGTTTTAATTTGCCGCATATTTGGAAATCACTGTATTCGGCATATATACAAAATTTATATAAAAAGAAGACATACTTGAATATTGAGTCATATGATCAATAATCGTCTTCTTTTTGTTGCTGATTTCAAGTATGATTAAGGTTTCAACACGAATAATGGTAAACGGCGAAGGGCCGACGTTTTTTTTTACCATAATGACCTGCGGGGTATAGCGAATACTGGATTATCAATTTCAACATTAAAAATAAAAAAATATATATATATTACTTTTTACGCTGTGTTAGTAAAAGTTTCTCAAATATAATGAAGCACACAAAAATAGTGCAGGATGAGTTTTCTCAGTTCGGCGCAAATAGCGCTAATATCACATCTTTCTTTTTTTTAATTAGGATACCATATAAACTTGCCATTTACTATTTGCTTTTCAACATTCTCAGGCGAATAGTTCCCCGCCGTTTTTTAAGGAATATGTTTCTCAGTAATATAAAAGCTTGTTTTTGCTCCCATTTTAAACATCAGGTAGTAACAAAAACGAGACTGTCCTGAACTATAACGATATACGGTAAATTGTATTGTGGACATATTTTAATCACATATTGTGTTATTCAAATATCGACGTCCATCTAAGAGACAAAAAATAGGCTATAAACAAAGTTGTAGAAAGATGGATGCTTAGAAAACCTCCGTTGTGTGTGTCCCTTGTTTACTTTTCCTGTTTGGGTTTTTAATTAATTAAAAATTCGTATTCGAACAGCCGATTCATTTAGCTATATCCAAGTGTGCAGCGGTGGCCTCACAAGAATGGGTATCTACAGACTTTAAAAAAAGAAAAAGAAAGAAGTTTGGGCGTTTTTAATAAAATGTGCGACAGCGAAACATTCATGCAACCGATTGTGTGCACAAAAAATGTCGCACCGAAACGTGCCTGCCCAAGAAAGTACGCACCAAGCTGCGTTCCCTACAAAATTCCAATAATCGTCTTCTGCGCGCTTTCATCGTAGTCGGCCATGGTGCGAGACGTGTTCTGAGCATGCGCAGAGGCGGTCGTCTGCGAAACATCAGACGACGCGCAAGTGTTGGCTTCCAAGTGATTCATTCATTCATTTATTCATTCATTCATTTGTTTATTTTTTGTGTTCATGAACAGCTGACGACTTGAAAATAATGCACGACAAAATGTTCACAGGTTAGTTACAACAGTCTTAAAAGCTACGAAAGTCGGGCTAAAAACCTCAATATCTGCTCCACTGAGGGTATTGTAGAAGTGTTGAATACGGGTCATGGGACTAGCCGGGATGATGCGATTTACATGGAAAGTCAGAGAGACCCGCAAAACTCGACTCCGAACGTGAGTCGAGTTTTGCGGGTTGTGAGATCTGGGCAGATGTGAGATCTGGGCAATGAATTTATTCATGAATACATTTATACAGGAAAACAAGATCGCGCTCACGCCGTCTAGAACTCAAAGTAGGGCATTTGCATCGTTCCAACAATCACGCATAAGAATAATAATAAGTACGACCAATGTAACGATCATAAACAATTAAAAAAAACGCTTTTGAACATTTTCAATCATCTCTTGGCTCGTAGAACTAATACAATTCCAGACTACAAAGGGAAACTCCAACTTGATCCGGATTAACGAGAAATATAACCGTAGAATACTAGGTTGATACGGAGAACTCACGCGTTATTCTGGAAATGACTCCCAGCTTACGAAAAGAGTCATTTATAAGGTTGTTAACATGTACAGTAATGTATAACGAAGAGTCTATGTATACACCAAGATTATGCCTGCACTCAATTCTTTGCAGCGGATCATTGCCAATCTGATAACAAAAGTTTATTTTCTCTACCTTTCTAGACAAAGACATAATAACGGTTTTAGAAGGATTGAGCGTTAGCATGTTATGACGACACCAATGGAACACACACATTTTATCTTCCATAAGTTTTTCACAGTCTTTCAAGGATATGATCTGCCTAAAGAACTTGACATCATCTGCATATTGCAAGATGACCGAACTGCAAATAACTGAGCTCAGATCAATAATAAAAACATTAAAAAGATCGGCCCAAGTATGGAGCCTTGCGGCACACCCAAAGAAGAAACATAAGGCCGGGAGTGATGTCCAAGAACACGAACAAATTTGTGTCTATTAGACAAATAATCCAGAAAGAGGGAACAGAAGGAGGTACTCACGCCGTAAGATTCAAGTTTGTGTGTAAGGAGCGAATGGTCTACCAGATCAAAAGCCTTAGAAAGGTCAAAATATACGACGTCTACCTGTCTACGTTGACACACACTAGGCGAAACAAAATTGAAAAAGGACACCAGATTTGTCTCAACAGACCTTCCACGCATAAAGCCATGTTGTGAAGAGCTATCTTATGCTTAAAAAAGTTTGAAATGCGCTCATATAAAACAATTTCATAGATTTTAGCAAAGGGAGATAGCAAAGAAACAGGTCTGTACTTTTTTTACGTCATCCGTTCTTCTATTCTTATGTTCTGGAACAGTAATAGAGTTTTTCCACAGGGAAGAAAATGTAAGGCTCTGCAATGGCAAGTTAAAAATATGCTATAAGACGGGCGCAAAAATAGTGAAGCATCCTTTAACTATGAAGCTTGAAATGCCGTCAAGTGCAACTGATAATTTTGGCTTCAGTTTTCTAATAGCAAGTTCAATATCAATCATTTAAAAATATAAAATTGACAGGTGATCACGAGCATTACCATTGACGCTATGTAAAGGCAGTCCAGTTTGGCCGCAAGAATAAACTTAAGGAAAAGAACTCGCGAATGAATTTGATACATCTTCGGGCTCAGACAGCGTATTACCAGACGAGTCAGCTATGTTTATTGATGGCGAAGTTGTAGTTGTGCGATCCTTTACATATCGCCAGAAAAGCATTGGTTCACGATTTAAGCTACGCTCCACTGACTCACGGTGTAATAGTTTATCGCGGTTCAACAATGTCTTATACCCGTGCGACACGGGCAACTCAAATGCCATTTTCAACGAATGACATTCATGTGATCAAGCAATCGGCTCGTGATCTGTCGCGCGTGGAATGCCTTACGCTCGGAGTGTCGCGCGCTGATTGGCCGATCGTTCAATTTTCATTCGTTGTAAATGGCATTTGAGTTGCCCGTGTGGCACGGGTATTAGCTAGCGCAGGCGACTCGGAAAATTTTAGGTACCAAAAAGCGGAATGTGTGACCTCATATTTCCTATGGCAATGCAAGTTTTTTCTTAGAACTGATCTAAGCTCTTTGCAGTACCAGTGCGGATAACGACTTGTGTAAGGACGCTTTTTAGGAACGAACCTTTCAAGTGCATATACGATACAGTTTATAAACGCTTCAGCGGCTTTGTTTACATCGGTCATTCTATAAATGGAAGCCCAATCTGCATTATGTAAATATTCAAAAAGGCGAAAGTAATCGCCTCTTAAGAAAGCAAGCGACTCACTGTTTTTGTGCTTTACTTTCCCCACAGAAATCATAAAGAAAACAGAAAAAGGAACATGCAAATCATCCGGTAAGACAAGCGGTTTGGAAACAGACATCAGGCTGTCGATAGGAAAGTTGGCCAAGGCCAGATCCAGCACATGTCCTGCTGAGTTATGAAGACCATTAACTTGGGTAAATCCGAGAAGGTTAACAAATTAAAAAAAGGCATTCGCTTTAAATGAGGCAGCATGAGCACACTGTGCAGAATATTCCAAATCCCCCCCCCCCCCCCCCCCCAGTTTATTTCAGGAATATTAAAATCGCCAAGAATGAGTATACGATGTTCATCCACATTCAATTTATCCCCTAGCATATCTAATTGGTCAGTAAACTTGGATCCGTCAACGTTAGGAGGAAAATAAAAAGTGCCAATAAGTAAGCCATAGTTATCACGAAGAGTTATTTCAATCCAAACGGACTCGCACTCAAATTCGAGATCAAACTGGCGAATAACCCATAAATGTTTCTTAACTGCTAACTGCTCCACCATCGTATTTAAGGGAAAGTTTTTCATAATCTCGATCCCGACGAAACACTGTGTATTTGGGAGGGAAATAGTCAAGAGATGCAAATAAGCTATTTAACCAAGTTTCACGTAACGAAATGATATCGTAATCACCAACAACAATATTATTGAAAAAATAGGAGCCTTCGTACGAAGGCCGCGGACGTTTTAATAAAACACTGAGCAATTCATTTGACAAGCTAGTTGGGCGTAGCTGTGTCACGATCATCATTGCGCCTTGCAACATCGAAAAATGGTCTAAAAAGGGAGCCCATTGGCCATACGTCTGCATTGTTCACTTTGTCGAAGTCATCCTCGTTCACAACAATGCGAAATGAAGAGTAGCTTTCGTGTCTAGTTTCTAACTTGGTGCATGTAATACATTTTCCGTCTAAAACTGCAGTTAGCACCCTCCCCAACATCTCAATCCTGGCACTACGTCTCAATTTTGACACTAAGTGTCAGGATTGAGACGCGAAACAAAGAGCGCCTTGAACCTTGGTGCTCTAGGGGCTGACAATAGCTTAGTGCTTGCACAGGAACCTGATAAAGGCTTGACTCTTTTTTTTTTTTTCGTTGGATCAGCGTGAAGCCATCGGCATCTGTAGAGGCGCGGTCACCGCGGATGGCAGTAGGGAGGACCCAGTAGCCACAGCATATGTAGATCAATTACGCAGATGGGCGGGAGTAAAACTGCTTCCGGACGCCTCCAGAGTGGTTGATGCAACGAACCGGCCTGGTAAATTTTTCCCAAGGACCTCCGCGAAAGCTTGCGGACCCAGGACCGGGTTGCGCAGACGGTGTTGTAGTCAACCGTGGCTCAACGTTTTGGGCAGTAAAACGACGAAGCATTTCCGTGTTTTTTGACAGATGCAGAAGCAGAGACGCGTTTTCCGCCTTGACCGAGACAACTCCTTTGAGGAAAAAATCAACCTTGTCATGCAGTGTCACTAACAAGTCTTCCAGACAGCCACGCGCGCTGCAGTTTCCCACAACGGTGCTCACCGATGCCACGTCGAAATCATCAGGAGGGCGTTGTTCCGTGATAGCACTAACTTCATCGGAGTCATTGCGCCTCATGCAGGATTTACACTTGGAAGTGCTGATACCACTCTGCATGAAGTAATCACAATCATCTCCCTCAACGTTTCACTTACAGTAAAAGCGGGTACCACAAGGCCCCGAACATCGCAGGAATTGCATCCGGCCGATGAACGCTTCGGAGCACACCGAGCACACGTCCTTCGAGTAGGGCATGTTGTCGGCAAGGGAGCGCGTGAGTATGCGACTGCCTGATTCAGTGCGCAACACTGAATAAGGCAGCGCTCGTCACTTCGAGCCAGCGCTCGTCACTTCGGCCCGAGTGACGAGCGCTGGAAAGTTGCATAGTCAAAGTGTCACTGCCAGTGCTGCCAAACGTACCGAGAGGGAGGTATTTTGTTAATATTGTTAAATTACTAAGAAATATAAAATAAAGGCCCAGTAAACTGTTTTTCCCAAAACCGCGTCCTGTGCTGGGACAATATGCGAGCGAAACGTCACTCGAACGACAGCTAGGCTCCACAGATCCCGGTGATTGGTCCACTGGGTATTTTGAGGGTAGGAGGTGGCTTGCGCAGGTCTCTTTTAAAGTGTTCGCGCTAAACGAGACAGTAATTTACAATGATGTCTAATACTTTTTTTTTCTACTGAAGGGGTCTTAATCAATCTAATCAGTAGACCGATCTCACCAAGCGTTCGACCCATGGGTGACGCCGCCATGACTTTAGTTCACAGCAGGCAAACGGCAGTGCACGCGAGGGCTCGTGCTGTCTCGTGCTCTACACGCGCAAAGCTCCAGCAAGGTTGTCCCGCGAGCAGAAAGACAAAAGTTCCCTCGATGCATTGCGGCAGCGGTAGCGTAGTCAAACTAGTTGGTGAGATCGGTATATTGCCGCGAGCGCAGCTTACCAAGAAGGCAGCGCGCTCGTGGTCTAACGGTTATCGCGCGTGCTTTCCACGCTGAAAGCCAGGGTTCGATTCCCGGCCGGAGAGGCGCGTTTTTGTTTACTCTGTAAAGTAATGTTCTGGTAAATTCGAGAACCATGTTGGGCCTGTTCGAGGTCAGAATGTTCTACGCGCCGAACCTTCTACGCCGAACGATCCAGAAACCCACGGGGCTACATAAGGGATTCCGCAAAGGCGAGCGGAGTCAGTCTCGCCCCAGCGTTCGACTCTGCTGTTACGCCGACTTCGACGCCCGCGACGCTCTGTTATTATCTTTTGTACCCTTTTATTTTTTGGCACAAGTTCGCCACATTAAACGTTTATTTCTTCCTGTTTATTTATTGTTTTTGGTCACCACCCTTGACAATATTGTAGTTCATTTTCGTAACTACATTTCTGATTCTGCTTGGATACAGAAACGCGCACTCATCGCCCACCTTAACGAAGGACTATAAGGCCCTCGTTAAAAGTTGCAGCAACTTAAAGCGGAACTCCATGGAACAATTATTTGGCCAACAACCAACAAACCTGGACAGGCATCGCGTCCAATATGCGTGGGGCGCCACAGGCTTGACTCAAGAGCAAAAAAAGCTACCTGTTTCGCCCACGGCGTTCGCTCCGCGCGTGGTGTCAGCTCCGCGAAATTCGGCGTTTGTTCTCCGCACATTCGCTCCATGAAGCCGAAGATTTAAGTCGGGGTCACACTGTTCGTACTTCACACAAAAAACAACCTGCTCACACTGTTCATATATCTGCAAACACGAGTCACCGTGATATCCGTGGTTCGAATGCCGCGTGCCAAGTTTCTCTTTTACCTCATTGCCACGTGGTATTCGAAACACGAATCTCACGGGTACTCGCGTTCGAATTTGTATGCAGACTGTTTTTCGTATAGTATAAAAACAGTGTGGACCCCCAATTTGCACCACGCGCAGAGAGAACGCCGCCTTGTGAAATGGTCCGATATTTTGCAGCACATTCGCAGCACGGAGTCGAGCCTTTACGATCACCGTAGTTATCAAATCTATTTGCGTCGGTGATGTGAGATATTTTTGTAGCATCCTATACTTTTTTTATACACATATAATCATTTAATTTTCGGTTGAGAGGATTGTTTAGTTGTTGGTTTCGCTGTTCTGAAAAAAAGAAAGCTCTGGAAATAGGTTGTGCAACAGTCTCTCAATCCTCTCCGTTCTCCGCCCGCCATTTAGAAATCCGTTAAGCTTTCTTCGCTGCCTCTCTGCGGCGCGTTACGCAAGATGCCCATGGAGAAACCCTCATGCATTCCCTGATGAGGCAAAGCCTGAAACGACAGACAAAGAGGTTTCATGACGCTCACATTTGGCCACCGCCAAACCGCAAGGAACAAGTATTTTCTTTCTTAGATAATGTGTTTGTTAAAGTCAGCTGTGTTCATCAGTCACAATTTTTCCTCCCATTTTTATTGTCGAATTGGATACAGAGCTTGGAGTCCATGTCACCTGCAACGGCGCTTGACCTTCTTTCGCAATTATTAAGTGACACATCGGGAAATATCATTACCGTTCAACACTCCACTTTTTCTTTAACGGTTTCACCACGCATTTTTAAAGCGAAAGTGTTTTAAATAGGATATTTAACTTCACCTTAAATTGCTATTATTTTTCTGAGCTTTTGAATGGCACCCAATTGCTTTGTTCAGTTTTTCTCAACCGCCAATCACTCCCGAGTACACATACACATTAAACATGTTTACACCGTTTCGGTTGTAAATCAGCTTGTCCAAGGGCTAATACCATAAGGGTGTTAGAGCAACACACTTCAGATCTTGGCGAACACCCCAGAAGTAAGATGCTGTTGATCTTGCTTTTAACGAGGATTGTTTTTCTACGAGCAAGAAGTTTACAAGCGAAAAGTAACACATATGCACTTCTCTCATGCACAGAACCGTCAAATACGGGCTCACCGCATTACGTACGAGAGAGGAATCACAAACCCTGTTGATTGCTTCACCGCCTTATATGCTCGGCGACTCAAAGACACTCATTCGCCGGTCAGTGTTTTTTGCAATTTCAACAGCTACAAATGCGTAGTTTTCGAAGTTTCGGAACCCTCATCAAATTTATCTCATACACCATCTTGAGCCTATTCAGAAGCGCGCAGCAAGATTTATCCTCAATGATTACAACAGAACTACCACGCCACCGCTCTTAAACGCCAGTGAACTATTCCAATTTTAATCACACGTCGACAGATATCACGTGTAACTCCATTTCATAAAATTTATTATCATTATCTATGCCTCCGTGTCTTATTCCTATTTACTCCATACAGAGCATCGGATCGACCAAACTACTCGTGACACGAATTTCTAATCTCTGGAAACGCAAAGTCTTTTAAACGTTCGTTCTTTCTTTTTTTCCCCCACAGACCGTCATGGAGTGACATCACATTCCCTCCGATATAGTAGTAATAGATGACCCTGTCTTGTTTCGAAACGCTCTGATTTCTCATTTCCGTTCATGGATCATTTAACAGCCTCGGGGTCACGTTATTGTTTTATTGTTCTTCTGTGGTTCTATTTTTCTATGCGGAGAGAAAGTCGTCTGCTTCTTGCACGGGAGTTGCGGTGACGTCAGAACGACGCCGAGCTCTGATTGGCTATGATGGGAAGGATAGTGGGTAGATCTGAATGCTAGATGCCTTGAGGTTTACCCACTATTTTTTTTTTTTTTCCAATCAGCCAAAAAGATTTCGGCGTCCTGACATCATGGCAACCCCTGTGCAAGAAGCAGACGACCTTACGCTCCGCATTCAACACTGCTAGCTGACAACTATTAACTGTATGTTTTTGTAGTTCATAATATCTATACTTTTGAAATGGATCCCCCCCCTTCCCCCCCCCCCCCCCCCCCCCCCCCCCAATGAGTAGGTGTTCGCAAAAATCGCTTTGGAAGAGGGGGAATACCCTATTTTTGCGGGAACGGGAGCAATCGCGATTACCCATTTGTTCGGGAAAGGGGGGGAGGGGGGAAGGAGGGGGAGGGGGAGGGAATAATAAACTACGAAATCTTTTTTTTATTTTCTTTAGACGGGAGCAATCGCGATTGGCCAAATAGGCACTATGATGATTTAGTAGGATCGCAGTCTTCTGGTCGTATCACTCTGCATTCGTCGATGAAAATAAGAGTAACGTCACACTGTCAACTTTGGTGGTGTTTGTTTTGTAAGCACGAGGGCTTCGAGCTTCCGCCGTACTCGTTACAATACCATATAGCTTGTCGTTCACATTTGACAATCCTAGTCACGCCGTCACGAGTAGTAACCATGAAGTCGCAGTCACACTGCTTATAGGTCATACAAAAACAGTGTATGGTCCAGACACGACGACAGAGGTATTTTGCGCACATGCGTCAAGCATCTTCGAAGCATATTTGCTCTATACATATACGTATGCTTCGTACATGTCCGCAGACAGTGTTTGTATGACAGATAGAGAGTTTTAAATAACCGTTCTTGCACATCCGATACGGCACGACGGGCCCTCAGTTACGAACTGCGCATGTGCGAGTCTTCTGCGGTAGCGCATGCGCAGTGCGTACCGGAGGGCTCATCGTACCGTATCGGATGTGCAACAACGGTTCCCTAAAACTCTCTTATGTGACAATATCGTCCTAGAAGGAAGAAACACGCCTCAGACAGTGTCTGCAGGCCGTCTTTTGAAAGATGTATTAGCGGTGTAACCGGGGCCTTAAAGCAGGGGTCACACTGCAGATACGTCATAAAAACAAAAGACAGTATGCAAACACGAGTCGCCGCGATATGTGAGGTTTGAATGCCGCGTGCCCAAGTTCTCCTTGGACTCGTTGCCACGCGGCATTCGAAGCACGGATCTCGCGATGACTCGTGTTCGAATCTGTTTGCGACTCTCTTTCGTATGATGTGTAAGTAGCGTAACTCCGGCTTAAGTGCACGGGCCAAAACATCTCATCGTTATAATATCCACGAAATCACGAAGGGCTGGAGGGGGGGGGGGGGGGGTTGTATTCAACTTTAGACGTAATGCCCCGGAACGAAGTATTTAAGGGCATAATAAATGAATGATTTAATGTTTTGTTCTCGTTCATATTTTACGCAAAACCATAGTATGTTTAAGTTGAGATATATCTACAAATAAGAAGCATTAGTACGAACAATATTTAACATAGTCGCTGAAACTGCATCCGCGAAAGCTGATTCAAGCGGGTATCAATACGGCGAAAACCATTAAAGAAAGGGTGTTCGCATGACTTTACCGTAGCAACTTTAACGCGGCCTTTTTACACCCTTTAAAAATGAAACATGTGCTGTCAACCAGCACCTTAATTCAACATTCAAAAATGTTGCTAGAAAAAAGGGCGAAAGGCAGTAGCCATAAGTATAAGTCTCTGGAACTGCTTTTTTACTCCGTTGTAAAATTTTTTAGTGTGTAGTTAACTATGTCTTTAAAACCCAGCTCTTTGGGCGCTGCGACCGGCTCTTTCTGGTAAGTGTGAAATGCTTTCTTGAGTCCTTAAAAAACTAAAATAAAAAAGTTCTTTAAAACTATAGGTTAGAATTTTTTTTTTTTTTTTTACTAATTTTCTATTTGCCGCAATATTTACGCCGTTAGACGCAATTTAGGTGGGGGAAGCCATGCTCTGCGTCCCACGCGGTGCTTGGATAGCTCATCACCTTTTTTTCTGCTCTCATTGGTTGGATTGATGATCAATGTGTGAAATGTTCGTTTTAAAATTGTTTCTCCATGGCGTAATAATGTTTATATCAACAATATTTTTATGTTTGAGAAGCAAATAATCAAGATAGAGTCATTATTGTTTCCCAAAATATCAGGTGTTCTTTCCGGTTTGGTTTCAAACGATAACAAACATGGCTGCCGGCGTTTGCGGAGTGCTCAACGAGCCTAGATCGTTGACCTCGTTTATTTTTATGAGTGCGAGTTGTTCTGTGCTCACCGAGGTGTTTGGAGGAAGATCTCCTCAACTGATTTAGTTTGCAGCAAACAACTGTCGCAAGTGCGTGCCTTCGGAAGCGCTGTGCGGATGCTTGGTACCGTAGCGGGACTGGCCTGAGCCTCTGGCACGCAAAACAGCGACAACACTCCTTAGCGTGGACTGTGCAAGTCCTTGGTTTAGAAATAGAATAGTTTAGAATAGTTTGTTTCAGTTTTCGTCCACAATACACTTTTCAAATCTGTCTCGCTTCAGCATTTGCTTGTGTGTGAGAATGCGCAATATATGTGTACAAGAGCTTCCCCCCCCCCCCTACCTCCCCAAGCCTTTACAACAGAAGAAGAAAGAAAACAAATATGCAAGAACCCGTGTTGTGACCTGCCCCCCCCCCCCCCCCCCCCCCGTGGCCTATCAATTATTAACACTTTGCGGATTGTACTATCCGTCGTTACACAATAGTATACGTTACGTTTTTCCCGTGCAAAGAAGAAACACTGCATGCAGCAGTAGCGAAACCCAAAAACAACAAGTAACGCTCAAAACGGAAAGTTTGTATCCGAGCAAAAAGCTTAATGAAAAATATATAAAAAAAGATACCGTAAGTAGCCGTCGTGAATCAGTCACATACTATGCAGGTAATAAAGCGCAAAAGCAACAAGAAAATATTTGAGACTAAAAGTTCAACAGCAGAGTCATTACAAAAACCAACGCAACCAGCGGCCATGGATCAGTAAATGAACAAAGAAGCGACAAAAATTACTTGACATAAGTGACAAGGCGAGATCATGGAGGTCAAGGAAGAAGTGCTTCGAATGGATGTGTGTTTTTTTCGGTTCTATTATTTTTGGCTATATTTTAAAAGTACCGACCATCTACACGTTTTTCCTCGAGCCTACAAGTGCTTAGCCTGCCTCCGCCCGTATGCGGGCAAGTGTGCCGGTCGGCTGGGGATTATTCCTCGGCTTTCTTGAAACGACACCGCAATGTCCACCAGAACTCCCTCACTTACGGCAAGTCAGCAAGCTGCAACCGACCGATACAGCGTGAGTTCCTCGATATGCGGTACATCTACTGCTAAGTCGGAGTACGAAGCTTCCGCTGCTGACTTGGCAGAAGTCCTCGCAGCTGGCCAAGATTCAAATATCAACGTATCGAACGCCGAAGAGTTACAGCTCTGTGACATGGAGATCAACGACGACGAAGAAAGCTGGCAGACCAAAGAAGCCAAGAAACGCAAGAAGGCTAAGACTCAAGCAAAAGCACGGATACAGTTACCCACTCGCCAAAAGTGACTAAAAGGCTGACTGTCATCTTTGTATAAACGGTTGAAAATCAGCTCATCGCAACACTCAGCAGCCTTAAATTGTGAATTGCTTTGGAACAATTGTGCCCGGAGTGTATTCTTGAGGTCCGTCCCGACAAAAGACTCAACCTCATTGAAGTAGACACACGCAATGGCCAGACGATTTCAACGCCCCTTGTTTGCTCTGAGCTTTGTGGAAGGAAGGTTAGAGCATATGAGCCGGTTCCGCGACACTGCGCCGTCGGAATGATCACAGACGTTGATCCTGCGCTTTCTGAAGTAGAGATCGAACAGAACGTGAGATCTCCGGAAGCTCGAGTGGCAAGATTGCGACGACTTGGCAAGAGCACTGCAGTGAGGCCATTCGTCTCTACTACAACACTGCCAAGTTATGTTTACCTAGGCTATGTACGTCACCCAGTTTCTCTATTCAAGGAGCGCTTCATACAGTGCCGAAAGTGTTGCGCGTATGGACATTGAGAAGCGACTTGCAAGCGACCTCCTATTTGTAGCCGCTGCGGAGACTTACATGAGAGCAACATCGGATGTTCGGCGCAAGAAAAGTGTGTCAACTGTGCACAACCTCACGCTGCCACTTCTTCAATCTGCCCCAAATGGAAGAAAGAAAACGAGACGCACAACCACGCACGTCAACATGCCATTGATTTTCGTGCTGCAAGTACAGCTGTCTAAGAGTCTAAGACAGCCAACGCAACTCAAAGCCGTCAGCCCCCTTCAAGCCCACCGAATCGAAGGAATGAGTCCATCAAGGAGCGTAATGTCAGCGCTGCTGATTAAACTGCAGCAATTCAGCAAAAAGGCAAAACGACGAAAGGAGAATCTCAATTGAACAACTACCACACCTGCACTGTGGTATCGAAAGCCGACACTGTCAGACCAGCATTGAATGTGGCGCCTATACACTGAAGCCGCAGACTCCTTCCAGCCCGACTGCTGAACCGACTGCTAAATCTGCATGGGAAAGCTGGATTCCACTTCTTCAGAAGGCAACCCGCAAGCTTGCGCTGTTCTATCTACTGTGCATGCGCAGTTGGCACGACTTCTTCTTTCATTCCTTAACATAATTCTTCCCCTAATGGAATCATATTAAAGGTAGGGAAAGCCACCAGGCCGTTTCAATGAATCCGGAACCCCAAATTTTCATCAATTTTCCAATGGAACGTGAACGGCCTTCGTGAACGTATTCCTGAACTTCGGCAAATAATGCAGCAGAGAACAATATATGTAATTGAGCTTCAAGAAACCAAAATCCGACAACAGGAACTACAACGACAGCAGTCTTCATCGCAACTCGAAACGTGTGCATTAATTGCAGACAGACTGAACTTCGCGACAACCTTTACTACTGCGGAGCTGGTGGCCATTTGGTGGACTTCGGAGCTGCTTGTGCGAAGTGGAACGCAAGGGAGAGCAGTCATCCTCACAGACTCAAAATCTGCTCTTCATCTTTTCCGGAACCTCGAAACTGGCACTCCATTGACTGCAACAACCGTAGCACCTGCCAGGTCGCTGAAAGAAAGGGGTGGCAACTAGCTTTTCTGTGGTGTCAAGCACATACTGGAATACCGGGAAATGAGAAAGGGGATGCCTTTGCTACTAAAGCTCATAGACTTGAGACCCCAATTATTTCCCTTCGCCGATACAACGAAGCATTGCGATTTATACGGAATTTCTACCAGAAGCGCCACCCACACCGAGAGACGGCTGAAGGACGGCCCCCTCCAGCAATCCCCCGCAAGCTGCCAAGAGAACAAGCGTCAATGTTATATCGGCGGAGGACAGACTGTGCAAACACAAGATCACCTCTGTACAAACTTCAACGGTTCAATAATCCTGATTGCCTACACTGTGGAGCCCTAGAGGGCATTGAACACGTGCTTTTAGTATGCACAAAATAGAAAGAAGAACGTAAAAGCTTGTTTCAACACTACACTTTAAATAGACTTCCCTCCTCTACGACTCGGGATCTTCTCATCCCAGAAGCCCCACGTCGGCTAGCCCAGAGGGCTTACAAACACCTCTTAGACTTTTTGTGTGAAACTGGTTTGGCAGACCGTTTTTGATAAAATACCGCACACCGCAACAGCAAGGTTCTGAAATTGAAACACACACTTGTGACAAAGCCCCCTCACATGAATGGATTGGTTTCAAATTTCCACATTGTCCCTTTTAGCCGCCTGCGGATCCTCCCCCTTCCCCAAGCCGGGTAGCGACTCGCCCCGTACAGGAGGCCAACATCTAATAATAATACTAACTTTATTTTCTATCAAATGATGGGGGGCCCAAAGGAAAAAATTCCATCAAATGATGGGGGGCCCAAAGGAAAAAAGCCGCAGTAGGCACCTTGACTGGTCCTCCCGGCTTTCCCAATCCTTCTCTGGACCTCATAACAAGAAGAAGAGATCATGAATAAAATATAAGGGCGCATCTCCAAATTTAAATAGACCTACTTACACCATTTTAATATCTCTGTTTTTTTCCTGTATGTGGCGATTCAATTTCCTGCAAATTGTCAGGAAGTTGATTAAAGTGATTTGGTATATAAGAGTTTCCTAATCGTGTTTCATAATTCGTATATACTCTCCGAATATTAAATTTCTCGGTCTTCCTTAGCTGTTTTTGTTTCGTTGACTTTGTCTTGTAATCTGTCGTGAAGTAGTGCGACGTCAGCATTATATAGTTCCTCAGATTACCTATCGCCACGAGATTAAGTTCGGTGAGCTGTTCTTCGTATGGGATGTGCTCGAGCCGTGTTCCGTAAGTGACGTTCTTCTCCATTATTTTTATCAAGTTATAATTGCTTTCCTTTTTGGTGTTCTAACAGGGTGCGCCGATCGTTATTATATACCTCAGTTCTGATTCACGTAACATTTGGTAAACTGTGTTTCTCAATATGATATCCGCCTGACTACGAAGTCTGTATAGGTAAGGTAAGATGAATTCATCCTCGACTGCTTTATTAGGTAATCCGTGTGCAAATTCCAGGATAAATGTTTGTCAAAGTAAATTCCCAGGTATTTATTTGCTGCTGCGTACTTTAGTGGTGTACAGCAACAATAATTCCTTCCGCTGAATGTACAAGATGGCTTTTGTGAGGTCAATACGCTTTTGATGAGTTCTGAAGCGCACTAGATTAGACTTTTTTTAACTTACAAAAATTAAGTTTTTTAAAGGCTAGTTCATTATTTGTTTTATGTTCCCTTGTAAAGCGGAGGCCGCAATACTGTAATTTTTGTCTGCTAGAACTAAAGCTGTATCGTCTGCATATTGATATCTATCTTATTTCAAGGGCAAAGGAGCGAGGTCACTCATATATATATATTAAATAGCATGTGGCCTAATACCGATCCTTGGAGTACACCACAGGTGATGTTAATGGCATCAATTATACTATACATATTCTTAATTTTTGTGTTCGGCTGGTAAAGTCATTTTTAAGAATTTAAGGATCGGTCCTCTGAATCCCAGACTTCTTAGGTTATCCAGTAAAATATCATTATCTATTGTATCAAAGGTGTTGACTAAGTCTAAAAACAAGAAAAGTACAATTTGATTGTTGTCTATTTTCTCATTAATAAAATCCGCTACGTCTTCGAGTAGCGGATTTTTTTTTTTCGGAATGCATACCGACAGTAAAGAAGATTTGTCGCAGAACGAGGTCATAGTTTTTAAAATAAATCCTTCCATTATCTGATGAATGGCTGACAACAACGCAATGGGCCTGTAGTTGGAAACATTTTTTTGTTCACTTTTTTTATAAACTGGCCGCGCTATCGACACCTTCACCTTATAAGGTATACCTCCTTCATCAAAAATCCCGTTTAATATCGCCAAGACGACGTAATTTAAGCTGTCAAAATGAACGTGCAGGCAAGTGGTCTGAGGTAGCTTGCACCAGATGTATAAGCACAAATAGCGTAATTCCTCGAGATCACGAGTAGGTAGTTTGTGAGCTCTGAGCTAGCACCCCTTCGCATCCCAGATGTGTTTAATGTATTGAGACCTGGCGAGTTAGGTGGCCAGGACATCAAATGAAATTCATCATCATGCACTTTAAACCACATTTGAAGCACTGTTTTGTTGGAAGGTTCCAATTCCGGTGCGAAAGACAGAAGCCATGAATGGGTGTATCTGGCCAATAGTGACGTTGATATGGTCCTCAGCTTTCATACTATGCTCTATAACAACCACCGGTCCCGGGGACGAACATGACAACGTCCTCCACTGCCACCACCGGCTACTATTCGCATCAGCAGATGGTAGATAACGAAGATGGTGTATCAACTATGCGCGCTCATTCGCATAGTGTAGGGGTGGTCATAATTATTTGGCTTATCAAAGTATACGGCCCTTTACGTCTTCGTGTGCATCTGGAATGTATCAGTAAACAAGAAAACTGTAAAGCAGTTTAAAACAATTTGGGATCTCCTGACACGCAACCGCAACCTCAGTTACACAAGTTCTCAATAGCAATATGCCTCCTTCAGGCAAAGACACAGCCTCGGTGTCTTTGCCTCAAAGACACCAAGGCGGTGGGACGTCGCATCAAAAATCTAAACAGTGAACTCGTATGAACGTTCAAACACTCTCTCTCACTGGGTACTACTCAGCGAGAAGCTGTATAAAATGTGTCTTTGGCGCATAGAAACAAACGCAGGGAGTGGTACGCCAACCAGAGTGCAACATTGAGAGGGAAAAAAGTGTAGAAAACGCGCGTTGACGCGCCAGCCAAGTACCCGCCGTCACTGGCTTGGTTCGAGAAAAGAAGAAAAAAGAAAAAAAAAGCTGGCCTATTTGACGGGCAGACAAACGCACGAGGTACGCAAGGAGCAGACAAACTTGCACCCCGTACAGTTCAGATTGTAGGACCTGTACGCGCCACCGTGGTCACCGACAGCTCCAGAAGCACATGGTGTGGCCTGTTATGTTTTTCGCGTCTTGCTTCGTGATTGGTTCTCCGGTTTTCTCATCGGCCAATCCTGCAATCCTATTAGCTGCGAAGTGATAACCAACTGACTAGAGACTATTCATGCCCTGCGTTTCTTCAGTTGTTGGTGACTGAATTACGTCGCCCCGGCCGTTGGCCCGTAATTGCAGTTAACATATTGTTCTACGGTGCACATTTCCTTAGGAGCATGACGCCATTCGAGAGCCTTGCTCCCCCAATAAAGAAGACATCTCACCATCCGAGACGCAAGAATCTATTTCGGCAACCCGATACGAATTGGGCACGCTTCGGCGTTCGATAGATACGAGGCAGGTCCACGGGGTGGTCCCAGCGGTGGAAACAGAAAGCCAATGCATTTCTGGAATGCCGCCGGAGGCGTGAGGGCCTTCGATTTCGTGTTCGCCAACGTGCGAGTGTGTTCGTGAGCCCATCGCACGCGCGCATTTCTCTGTGTATGAATGCTTATATGTTCGACTCTTCCCCCTGCAGCGTAGAAGCCGCATCGAGTACGATGCGTCAACTTCTTCGTTTCCTGCCGCGTGGTTTTTATACTTGTTTCGTTTGTTTTGTTGTTGTTGTTGTTGCTGGTGCTGTTGTCTTCCCTTCCCCGGCGCTGCTTCCAATATCACGTCGCTTTTTATTAGCGTGACTATAGGACGCTTGAGGTCATCGCTGTTGATTTGATGCGCAGATATTTTCGGATACATATGTATGTATATACACATCGGCTTTATATCTTATTAGGCTATGTTCTTGCTCGCATCAATTCTACCTTGAACTGGAGAAGAATGTCAGTCGTACATTTACTTTGAGCCCCATTTTTTGTATCTTTTAAACTTTTGAGATATCTCATTATGAAGATATTTTAATACTTTCAAGCTTTTCGCACAGCCAACCAAGCTTTGTTTTAATTTTCAAATTATGAAATGTTTTAACGCTTTGAGTTATTTTATTTAATCACCTTTAATTCAAATAAGGAATTAAAAGCAGAGCTTTCGTTGAAAGACCTTGATAATTACTTACTTGATTATTTTCGCAAAAGATTCAACATTTGCTGAGAAAATACTTTGTAAATCCAATACCTTCTTTTTAAATTTAAAGATTGTCTACTTTTTATAAATCTCAAAGGAATCACATTTTCTTATTAAAGAATTTACTGGACTTGGAGAATGTTTTTTTTCATAGAAAATGCATTCGAAGACGGCAACTTATATGCCCTCTTAATTACTTAGGGACAATTATACATTTAATCTATATTTTTCCTGCTGCATTCCTGCATTAACAAGTCAATGGTCAACGAGAAGGATAAAACAGAATCTAGACTGAACGGAACGGCGAACAGTAACAACGTTTATATTTGTAATGAGTGTGTTAAGTTCAAATCTGCTAAAACATAGTTGTTCGTTTTAGTGTTTCTTTGTGTATGTGTTACACGTCAGACCACTTTGTTGGTAGAAACCTGAAACGATCATGACGTGCCTCAATGGTCAGTCCTTGCTCCACTTTTGTTCCCTATTATGTAATATTTAATATATAAAATATCATTAACAAATTAACTAACAGTCTGCGAATAAATAATTTGAGTATTAATGCCGTGTTTCGGCCGACGATTGTGTTTTAGTTCTTAGTGTAAGTACGCGCTCATCCAAATTTAATTTTTCAGGGTGCTATACAAACGCTTTACTATTTGAAACAAAACCTCTGCCACAGCACTCTGGAGGAAGAAAAAAAAACGAATTGCTTACACAGCTATAACTATACAAATGTTAGAATGCGCAGACGCTGTGTTGGATCCTCATACCAAGTAATCAGTTAATGTGCTAAAATCCATGATGAAAAAGAAACTGTATATACCTGGTATACGTTTATGCGATCAATTTAAGAGTTATATGCCTCGTCAGGTTTACGTGACTCAACAATTTGGCAGACAATAAAGTGGCTGAAATGTTTTACCTGGTTTATAAAAATCGAACGTTGTATTTTCATTGTTGTGCATCATTTAACAAAGTCAGGTCCACCAGAGACAAATCTCACTTATTACTTACTGAACCAAACTGAACGGATATACATGACAGCTTAATGCCACGGTTCCGCTGAATGTGGCAGTTTAGGTACTTCTTGGCACGTCATTACTCACCTTCTTGTGCATACTGTTTTGTGGGATTGAGTCGTTCGAAAGGCAATGCAATCCTCTTTCATTTGATATTATGTATGTATTTGGTTTATATTGTTCATGCGCATTTGTAGCGTTGCGAATATGATGGCGCGGACCCTCAATTGCTTCGCTGGTTCATATTTCATGTACGATCTATTAGATATAACACGATTCCAATGGAACAGTTTTGTTAAGATGATGTCGGAGCAGAATGTAACTATTTAGGTTTTTGGTATTTGCATTACTTTGTTTCTTTCATATTTCCAAATATTGTCCTAAAATTGTAATTTTTCAGCGCAAATATATTTTTAATGACACGCGCTAGGGCAACGAAATTAGCTACAGATGTAGTTCTTATAATTGGTAATATGCAGAGAAAGATTTAATGTTTTGTAAACAATTCTTGTCTAGATATTTAATATCAAACAGCGATTTTTCGTGCATCAAGTCATGGTGCTTCAAAGGCCGCTCCGGAAATGATTAAACTATGATAACATATTTAATAAGATTTAGAACTACAATTGTTGGCCAAGTGGACGGTGGCATTTTTTTTTTTTTCATTTTCAAAGTCATAACGCTCCAGGAACCCTTCAAACCTCCGTGCTTTTGACACATTTCTTCTATGAACATCAAACAGATTTACTGGCATCTTTTAACATTTATTGTATGAAATACACATACATTGCGATTTATTAGATTTTTCACGACAATCTTGCTTTAGTTTTGTTGATAGGTTGTTGATAGCTTAGCTAATTTTAAAATCAATAAAAACAGTTTTGGGTGTTTTGTTGCTCTACCTGCAGGATGGCAGACAAAACTGCTGATTTCTAATGTTCAGTAAATCGTCGAGGGCATCGTTGGCGTCTGTATCATCATCAATGTCCATGTAAGTTTTTTGCCTTCACATTTAGGAAATATATTGGAAGATTTACTATCGACAAATTAATAATTTAGGTACTGGGTCAAGTTAATAAATCTAAGATAAATATTTACGCAAGCGTAGTGTGATATGATGTGTTTATTATTCGAAATGATTGAAATCAATAAACAACAAAGACGAAAAGGAAAAAAATACACCCGAGTTCACTTCATGCCTAGAGCCACTAAATGAGCATCGCTTTGGAAGGACGTCTCAGAGAAGCAGTGTTGACTGCACTGCGTGCGGGGAGGTTGAAGGCATCGATCACATACTTTGGCACTGCCCGGAATACGAGAAAGCACGGAAAACATTACTAGCTTCGGTAAGGGCGACAGGGGCACAGGCGTCCACAACAGAGGAACTGCTATTCCCTACTGGTGGCAAGCAACGGGCGCGGGTCATATTCCGTGCAGTGCTCGAGTTTGCGCATGTGACTGAGATTTCAGACCGCGTCTAACCCCCGCGCGCAATTCGGAAACCGGTAAAGATCTCGTCACACGTTTGCGACATGACAATGATGCAAAACTCCAGTGAACGTAACTGTGTTCTGGCAGAACTGCGGAACTGCGACTGTGAAACACAAGTTTCGCCACCGCTTTGCGGCGGCGCGACAGGTTACACAGGTTAAGCTCGTCGCCGCTCCGCGGCGACGAGCTCTATTTGTGCAATTGCCCGAATGTTGGGAGCAATTGAGCGACTCTTGGCACTTGCGCATTTTATCCAACGTTTACTTTGAGCTATGTTTTAGCTGTGTGTTAGCAACGCTTTGCCCCCCCCCCCCCCCATCCCCTCTTCCCTCTACCCTACAAATGATTCGATTGGCGCTTTCCCCTAGTAACTGCCAAAATATTTTATTCAACCCATCTCAATCCACATCTTTCCTTCTCTCTCCCGTTTGGCTATGCCAGTCTTTTCCCTGCCTGGAGAATAACATTTCGCATAGCCATTAAACCCCCTTTCCCGTTTTATACACCACATCCCCCCCCCCCCCTTAGTGCGACTTCCTCAGCATTAGATCCGGTGTTAGGAAGCTGATGCAATATTGCTTTGCCCTGTCGCGGACTGGTTGAACATTTGTGGAGGACGGAAAAGCGTTTACTGAGAGTTCAGTTAAAGCTTCAGATAACTGGCAACCATAATTTTAAGCCACAATATGGCGAAGTGCCGTTACTCTGAAGCGTAGCTTATTTAATCACACTATTCATGCCCTTGTTCAAGGAGCTTGTAATACCTGGAGGGGCCATAAGAACCTTGGTTTTTACAAGCCACTACCTTTTGATGCCTCCCTTTTCCTCCATGTTCCCGCTAGAGCCACTAAATTAGCTACGCTTCAGAGTAGCGACACCCGGTCATATTGCGGCTTAAAATCATGGTTGCCAGTTATCTGAAGCTTTATCTGAAATCGCAGAAAACGCTTTTTCGTCCTCCACAAATCTTTAAACAGTTCGCGGCAAAGCAAAGCAATATTGCATAAGCTTCCTAACATCGAATTTAATGCTGAGGAAGTCGCACGTTTGAATCATGACGATCGGCAGTTGTTTCTGCTTTGAACAAGCACCAAAAATTGCGGGGCCCACAACATTGTCGGAGAACGGAGTGCCGATACTCTAAGCGCAGCTCATTTAGTAGCTCTAGTTCCCGCAAACCTCCTTTCCCCTGACTGGAACTGAAACTAAATATCAATAATACACCATTGTTATACCTTATTTAGTTATAACCAACTACACGTAATGAGAGGAGGAAGCTGCCGGGTAAGAGAAGCGCGGGCTTCATGTGCGACTGTTCTAACCGTCTCAGAAAAAAGAACGCGCGAGCTTGCGCTGGTTTCAAAAAGACGATCCAAAGAAAAAAGGCGGCACGTTGTGTTCCTTGGGATTGTGCGTCTAATTTATATACAGGTATATTTGAAGATCGATGATGGACGTCGATCGTCTCGAGGTAATATAGCGTAATAACATTATATAAATAAAAAACATCATGAAGGACTGAACGACTCAAGTTTTCAATTCTTGGATTGTAATACGGCGGTAGACTATTGCACTTACTGTTGATGAAAAGCAATATGAGTTGACGAGGTAATGATTAGATGATGAGGCTCTATAAGTACGACGACATTAGTGGGTGTCGAACGACAACGTATGGTGCCAGACTTGTTTCAAGTATCGTGTACCCAAATACTTTTCTTCACCCGCAACAGAATATGATAGAATCAATAAGGATGATGCTTTACAACTGTACGTCGAACAGGAACACTGCACTGTGCAAAAGTGCGGCTTATTCGTTAATATGAAGTACGGATTTCTAGCAACATCCCCTGCTGAACTGCTTGAAACAAATGGCCTCGTTGACGTAAAGTGACCCCGTTCCAAAAGATCCTTGAAGCCTACTGAAACCGCAAAAGAGTATGAGGCAAAAAATAACAAAAAAAAAAGCCTGGTGTGAAAGGTCTAACTCAACACCATAGCCTCTACTACCAAATACAAGGGCAGTTACCCAATAATACACAAATAGTGTTTTGTGATTTCATTATATTTACACTCAAGGGCGTTGATATCCAACGTATTCAGAGGGATGACACCTTCTGGACAACCAACCTTGAGCCTTTTCTACTCAAGTTTTACATGGAAGGCCGGACTTCCACTGAAATTCCTCACGTAGGCGAGTTGTCCATAGACGAGTTGTTTTGTTCTATCAAGTAGCCACTAATCGAGTTCGCCAAAGAAGATTTTCTGCTCGTTTGCTCGCTCCGGTTGCGCTGGTGCCGAGTTTCAAGCTTGGCGCCTTAGACGCTAAGCCTAACACTCGACTTCGATGTGTTTTGAGACGAGAGAAAAAGACAAGACAGCGAGGAACAAGTCACGCACCATTCGGAACGAAGGGAAGAGCTTTAATAAAAGCACACCGGTGTCACCACAGCCGAGGAAAGTGCAGGGAAAGTGTAAAGCCCCTCTATCCTGGGAAAAGTGGGGCCATTCATTGTTGTAGAAATGCTCGAGACACGTGCCGCGCGGCACTTCTGGGAAGATCATGGCGTCGGAAATCTAGCTCAGTGCTGCAACACTGTAGGGCTGCGCTGTGCCGCCATGGTCCCAAGTGCTTCACGTTGAGCGTGTCTCCTGCACCGACGCACATTGCGCTACTTTTAAAACATGAAGGGGCTTTAGCAAAGTGGATTGAAGAGCTTGCACGATAATTAACGCTACACAGTACATCCTTCGCTTCGGCCGCACGGGGCAGCGCCATATTGGGGATGGGTTGGATCGCGACTGCTGCGCCGCGATTCGGTTCTACAACAAAGTTTGTGAGTTTCGGTACTCTGGGAGCATTCAGTGACTTTAGTTCAAACAAACGACTGCAGGCCTAAACAACCGTCTTCACGTTCAAATGAAAACGGCCCGTAGACCACGTTAACGGTATCACGCCTTCGATACGGTAATTTCTATACGAAGCAGTCGTAGGTCTTTGAGGACTTGTCAACTTGAAGTGTGTTTGGGGTTAATCGAAGCGTTGGAAACAGTAAATATATAGGATGTCCCCGGAAATAAAAAACTTTTTTTTTTCACGGCAGAAAAAAGAAAAGATGCATTACAAATTTTTTTCACGCTCATTCTCCGCACAAAAGTAGCACTAGAGGTCCGAACCAGATGCCAAAGTTTCACCACTAACAGAAATTTTATTAAAAAGTTATTAATTTTCTGAAACTTTCAACGGTTTCTGGCGCCGTAAAACTCCATGTATTCAAGAGCTCCGTCGGTCAGCATTTTCCAAGTGAAATTTTTCTGAAAATCAGTTATAACTTTTGAATAAAATATCGGTCTGTGCTGAAACTTAGGCATCTGGGTCGGGCCTCTAGCGCTACTTTTTCGCGGAGAATTAGGGTTCGACGATGCGTAGTTAATATTTGCGGTGAAAAAGAAACCTTGTTAATTTCATTCGGGTACACCTTGTACATATATTCACTAATAGTCATACCAACCAGAGTGTCTACACTCGGAGATTATCAGTTGCCTGGTGCGTTCGTCAAACAGAAGTAGGGTATTAATTATGCCTTATGGATTAGTGAAATATTTGCCTGAGTTCTACGTGAACAATTAGTTTTCGAATGGTTCAATAGAAATTTTAATGTGATATATCCCTATTATTATCTGCAGATTTAACGAAAGGACTAAAGCCGCCGACATCAGATTAACATTCATTGGCTGATTTCGAGTCGACATGAAGCCCGGCTTCGGGGTCCCGTCATTTGTGTCGTCACATAAGCGCTCAAGTCGACCTGTGATCCAGCATCGAAGTAAACGATGGGAGAACGCTGTTCTCGAATTTTCTTACAAGTCAACACACCCAAAGGATTCCAGCACAGTCTACTATAGGTATATCGCCTGCTACCGCCTGAGTCAGCAAGTCAGACCAACTGAGAGGTGCCCACTGGCTCATTTGAAACTAAGAAACGTTTACTGGCCACCGATCCAGATCGGCCGTCGACATCCCACAGCTGCAACCCGTCTGGAGACTCCAATGCTTCCACCGTTCCCTCGAAACGCTTCATATATGAAGTGCGGACAAATGTCCGCAGCAACCGAAAAAGACCGAGAGAAGCATTTGACGAAGCCGACCCCTCTATTCCTGAAAGGTTTGCCGAATATGGCGACACCGTTCGAGGGGAAATTCAAGTTCAACTCAGCAGTGGCTGCAAATTTTCTACCAAGCGACGGTGACTTTCGTGGAATAGACACAACAAAGCATTAAAAGGAAACACTCTTTACGCCATTCTACTTGTGCTCCGTGTCACTGCGGATTATGTGTTTCTCCAACTTGAAGACTCAAGGACAGCGGACACTGATCTTCTACGCCGAGAAGGACATCGATATTCTGGTGGGCGCAGAACAAGTTCTGGGCGACGGAAACTACAAGTAGCCTCGCCCCCCCCCCCCCCCCCCTCCCCCCGAATTTCACCGCCCAGAACAGCTCTACACCCTCCACACCTTCATCAAAGGGGAAGCACAACCTGTGCTTTACGCACTGATACAAGCCTGAGATATGCAAGCGTACAAAGTCGTGTTTCGGTGCCTGCAGGCGTCAATGGAACGACGATTCAGACATATTGGCACATTATAAACGACGGCTACGTGGGTGTTCGATTACGAGTCCGCAGCAATTCAAGCTGCAATCAACGTGTTCAGGACATCTTCAGGACGGCCACAGGTGAACCATTTACGTTTTCATAAAGCGGGGCACACTCCCAATTTCAGGTTTTTTGTACTTATGCATCGGGTGAGCTTGAGAAATGTAGAGCTGCCACTTATCGAAGCATTGAGCACTTGAGTTGCCATTGATCTTTAGTTGTGGAGTAGCATGGAGATCACTTTGAATGATCAATATTTCGCAATAAGATGAAATCGTGCTCCTTGAAATCTCCGAAACGAGACATCTAAAATAGGAAGTGACGAGCGCACACACGCAAAACTATATCGCATATTTATTACAGTGCGTCATTCATTCTCTAGTATAATCATGCTTTGCACTCGAGTTGAGTGGATGAAAGTGTGACTTTTTTAAGTTGGTATACAAAAATTGGGCGTGATCTCTGGCTAATTAACATGCTTTCTTACAACTACGTTTTTTGCATCGCAACAGATTCGAGGGTGCGCCTTCCACTTTGCAAAAGGCTGTTAACGCAAGGCGGGACGAACTGGGCCTCAAGACACTCTGACACTCAAGACACCCGCGGTTCACGCGTGGTTCACAAAAGTGAGGCAGCTCCCCTTTGTTGTGGACACCTTCCGCTAGGACTTTGCCAGCGACCTGCTCTCAGACAAGCCAAGCCTTCAGCCGCTGAACGGTGCTAGCCTAAACCAATTCGAGAGGTACTTCAGAGGGGTCTGGCTTACCAACAGCCATGATCAAGGATATCTGGGGGCAATTCGGCAACCGAGGTGCCAGGACAACCAACAACTTAGAGGGCTGACACAACGGTCTGCACAGTCGCCTGCAGAACAGACATCCCGTCCTGGTAGAGTTTCTGCAATTTCTGAAGTCGGCTCAGCATCCAGCGCAAAACAGGAGTCAAGCGCTGCTGCTTGACCCTCTGGCCGTGGTCAACCGCAATCCCACGTCATCCAAACCAGAAACAACAAATTGCACAAACAAATGGACGCCTTTGAATCTTCCGTCAGCTCTTACCCGTCAACGTTTCTTCATGCCCATAATTACATCGACAGAGTTGCCAGCAATGGTGCGCTCCCAGTATCACATTGAACTGACTAACGGCGCTTGAAAAGGTGACACTTTTTTGTATCCGTACCTTAAGCAGACGTCTATTGAACCACGTGTCATTTTCAATCCTTTCCATGCTGTACACACGCAGTATGGCTTATGCTAAGAATGCATAATATGAAAGTCCTTGCAACACTGTTTAATGTTGCTATATCAAGTATGATCGAGTCAGATATGAATAGCGAAGCGCGAAAAACTACGGGAGGCAAACAATGCGCCGACCCCTGCCACAGCCGTTCTAGCTAATGTCACTAGTCGTGACATTAACTATGACGAGGGTGCAGTCATCTGTCCCTCTTATCGAGGGAAGAAAGCTAGGATGGCAGGGAACAAAGTATGCGATGCCGAATTTGTAGCATGCTGGGTTTCTTCGTGCACACTACGTATACATATGCTTGCCCAATCCGGGGGAAAGATTTGGGGTGGACGACTAAAATAAAGGTGATCGATTCCCGCGCAAGGTTAACTTCTTGAGTCTCGTTTAAAACACTTCTGCTGCAAACGTTCGTATGTGAACCGTGGACCTGGACACGAAGCACCCTAGTCCCTGGTTTTTAAACATTAAAATTGACTCAATAGAAGTTAACATTGTAGAGATTACAAGGCAATTTGAAAACAAAAATACAGACGAAGAAGACATAGAACACAACCTCTTTTTTCGTTCGCGTCTTTTTGCAATTTTTATCCATTTTGGTTATGAATAGGATTCCGTCTTTCGGAGTTTATTTCTCGTGAAATTAGGAGGCTGTTTAGCAAGGCACGGCTATTAGGCTATTTCTGCGGTCACCTCATTTTGCAGACACGTTCGTCGCCGTTGGGGCTTGAATGTTCAACCAACTACGAGATCCCCTACTTGGAATTTTTCATTATTCAAAAGAGATCTGACAGAGAAAACGAAGACGATGAACCGTACGCAGTCAACACAAATCTGAATGGTGTTTGCGGATATTAAGACAACGTGATGTTTGTCAGCCATCCAATGAGCGACATATGCTTAACACGCAAATGAGCAATTTAGCCGGGGCCGTACGACTGCCCTTAGGACTGAGCGTAGCGGATGCTACGAGCCAGCGCAACCGGTCCTGTGTCAACAGTCTAGCTGTCACCTGACCTTCCGGTACGGCGTGGCGACGCGCGGAGCAAGATGGATCGTGACGCTATCGCTGCGCCGGATTGACTGGGATGCTTCTAGCACATGGCTGCGGTTCATCCTTAGGTGAAGCGTAGAAGAGCCTGGGGTCTTTATGTGCACATGTAGTAGTGATTACACGAACGCACGCCGATGTCGGTTCTCCGTACAGCGTGGTGCCAGTTAGCAGTCATGCTGCACTGGCCATATTGGCAATATACTGCGGAAAGACACCTTAACTTTCGGGATGATTGACAAACATTACGCTGTCTAAATCATCCACACAACTCATCCTGGCAGTTGAGCTCATGATGCGTATACGAGCCTCGTAAACAAGTCACTGACAAACTGTTCGTCCAAAATCATGAAACAACCTGTGTCCCCGCGACAGTACACCGCGCACAACTTTCGGGAATTTCCTCCGGTAGTCAACCATACCGCACCAACAGTTGGCATTGTCACCAGCCGATTGAAATGAAAAACGCACAACGTTGTGACACAGCCAGCCTTTCAGGATCCCAAAAACCTGTCGTCCCCGAGGCCACTGTATCTTCTCCCATTTCCCTCTTGCTTGTTGCTTTGTTTTTATTTGCGGGATCCCACCTCATTGCACTGGAGTGACCGTCACGCTCCTCCTTGCCACGTCAAAGTCGTCATTCATCGATTTTTTTAAAGGTATGAAAGTGCCAAAAACAACAAGGACAAATACGAGAAAAGACAAACACAAGGCGCACTCGCAACTGTAGTTTATTTTGAAAGGACAGGTATATATAGGGTGGCCCAACTCACCAGGCTCGTTCTAAAGTGGACCGTAAAAATCGACGCCTGCACGTAGCGATATAAACTTTTCGTCAAAGGTGTATTTCGAAGGTCGGTTTTTTGCTTGTAAAATTATGAAGCGTAGCTCCTTTTTCTGTAAAAAATAGAGCCAAGGAACTTGTCAGGGTCAACGGCGGGCGGCGACGCAGACGACTAAGTTGAGTAGCGGGGTGTGTTTGGCGTTCGTATTGATAGATGACGCTACCTTGTTATCGCGACGGCTCGCGACCACTGTGGTTTATTAAATGAAACATAATCGTTTTGAAATGTGCCTTTGTTTAAAAAGTCAATGCGGACAATAAAAGCAAAACTTAAAGTAAAAAAGAAAAAACGAAACGTGTCTGCATAACGACAGCGCTTCTGCTGCCAACGAATTTTGTCTGCGTGTCGCCTGCTTTCTTTCGCTGGACGGCTCCACCTTCGGGTGCTGCTCCCGACGCCATCTATCAATACGAACGCAAAACACACCCCGCTACTCGACTTGGTCGTCTGCGTCGCCGCCCGCTGTAGACCCTGGCAAGTCTCTTGGCCCAATTTTTTACAAAAAGAGCGCTACGCTTTGTAATTTTACAAGAAAAAACCGACCTGTGAAATACACCTTTGACGAAAAGTTTAGATTGCTACGTGCAGGCGTCGATTTCTACGGTCAATTTTAGATTGAGCCTGGTGACTTGAGTCACCCTATATATATAGGCCCCGTCAGCAAGTCTAGTCATCTTCACGTCGGCGCAAAGCATTTTTAATAAAATCAAACTCTTTGTTTGAAAGGGCGATGGACGTCTCACTTACACAATCTTTACTTTTATCCCGAATTTCGAACGCCTCATGCTGTTCACTACTTTTTTTTTTTTTTTCGTTGTCTTGTTTTCCTTTTTTTATTTTTCTTATCTTTTTGTTCCGACTTCCTTTGAAGCATTGTCCCCCTTTCCCAGGGATTGGACAGATAGCCAGGAGGTCCGTCGAGTCACAAGGTCCAATAATGGATTTCTTGACGCGTTGGGCATCCTGACTCGTCAAACACTATAGTCGGATGCAACCTGAGAACAATCTTTTAGCTCCACCCACAAGCGCATTGCGCCCATCTGAAGTGCCTCCGCCGTCGAGAAAGAAGTTCGATAGCAACGTTGCTTTTTCTTCCTCCAGGAAACGTGTCTTAAACTACTACAATATTTGTTTAATTCATTCAGGCCATTTAAATAAGTTAGAATACGTTTTTGTCAACGAAATAGCTGTTTAGTAAAGAAAGAAAGTCATATGTCCAATGTACCGTCTTCCCAATTCATTTTCTGTCCAAGATACTGTCTAACATACCGTCTAACATACCTCTCAGCAGTGCTAAGCCTCGCGCCCGCTTCGAAATTTTCGTTGGCGATAGCGTCGCTGGATTCTCACGTTGTCGCGCAAAAACTGCTGCAAACGCAAGGCGATACCATTAAGATTTCGTGGCGTAACCTCGGGCACGTAAAATACGGTGCAAAAAAGTAGAATAATTGTCACGAGAAACTAGCGTCGCGTTGCTAAGGCCAGCAGCCATGTTGAGCATTTTTTGTTCTCAAAAGGATTGCGATTGGTCCACGGAATCGTGACGTCATGAAAACGATTGGCTGGCGTTTCTCGGCGTAGGATTACATTTTCCTCTGAGAGGCATTTCCGGTTTTTTCTTAGATTGCAACCGACTATAGTCAAGAGGTCCCATGGCGAGTCAAGAGATCCAACATGTCAAGAGGTCCAGCGAGTCACGAAGTCTAATAATGGATAATTTGACGAGTTGGCTCTTTTGACTTGTTGTACCTCTTGACTCGGAATCGCCCCCCCCCCCCCTCCCCCTTCCCCCCCTGACAAGTAAAAAGCAGGTGACGGCGGAACGCTAGACCTTTATAACAACGACATAACACGGCAAGCTTTTTGGAAACCAAAGGTATGTTTAATAAAGAGAAGAAACTTGTTGTGGAGAAGTTCTTAGAAGAAATTAGGTTGAACTACTTTCGTTACTATTAGACCGTAGATTTTTAGGTGTTTATTTATAATAGGAATCGGCAAATGTTTTGCTCTGTTTATGTTTTTTTTTTTTAAAGATACCGGTGTACCTAGGTGATTTGCTTCAAATGGGACGCTAAAAAAGTTGTGGTTATCACCGAAAATGTTCATTAAAAACCGTCCTAACTGAACAAAAAAATTAATTCCAGAAAATAGTGTATTTTTGGTTTGCAACAATTGTATATTTTTGACACCAATGAATGTTTATCTGTGTTTTCTAGCTGTTTCTTTATACCAAAGTATGCCTATCAGTGTTTCTCGTTTCAAACCGGAATGTATACGGCCTAGTTATTGCGTTACAATAATGCATCATCTACGTCGGAAAGTCAGCTCTGTAGTTTCGTCAAGCTGTCAAAAACTGCCTATATCATCTAAACAATAGTTTACTACCGTATTTTGTGGACCGTAGCTCGCACCCGGTGTACAGTCCGCAAAAGCAAATTTGGGTAAAAAAAAAAGTCTTCCTTTGATAGTTTTCACGGCGTGTATGAATAGTGACAGATGGGCCAGTTGGTACATGATCTCTTTTGACAAAATGCGCCGCAAGACAGGGACGGAGTAAGGGAGACAGCACAAAGCGCTTCGTGTTGTCTCCCTTACTGTGTCCCTGTCTTGCGGCGTATTTTGTCAAAAGACGCCGTGCATAGTACGTTTCTGGTGCCTTGTACACACGAAAATGTTCCTGTACACGGCACACCTTGACAAATGTCTGCTTTGTTAGCTCACAAAGAAGCTTGTATCATAAATAAATTATCATTAACAAAGTCTTTTATTCACAAAATCCGGCACGTCTCGTCATAATGAAGAATCTTGAAAAGCAAAATTTCTTTGTTGTCCGTACCTGTAGATTTGTACGCCCTGCGTAAATTTTTACTTTCAAACATATTTAGTTCGCGGATTATATTCAGGAAAAATACGGTAGCAACTAAGCCACTATTTAAACATCACATTTAACTGTAGTTCACCTATAGTTTCTCTTATCACGAAACATCGCAATAATGAATTGCAATGATCAGTTTTACGCCCATGCCGTCTATGAACAAGAATTCAATTCAAAGTTGTTTCCCACCATGACACACTTTGGCTTGCTTTTATCTAAAATTGTTTTAAACGCTCTACGTTCGTTGATTGGGATTGGACAAATTTTTAGAAGTTTTTTTTTTTTTTATAGCTGTGCTTTACGTTTATTTAGGGGTTTTCTTTGGGAATTGTTGAATAATAATGTTTTCTTAGTGTTGAGAGAACAAAATACTAAAACCATCGTACACCCTATTTTATTCCACCCACTTTTTGGTGCACATTTTATTCTCCTCTTAATTAACGGCTATTGGAATAGTTTAATGACATCAAAATGGTTTCTCATAGAACATAGAACATAGCTTTATTTTTCATTTCAACAATACAAAAATACAGATAACGAGCCGGTATAAGCCTCAAGGGCTTGTGTACCTAGCTCGGCAGGTGGCGAAATCACAGTGTACTTCAAAATTAAAGCGTCTATTTACCCTCAAAAACACAATTCAGAAAAATACTACAAGGAATACACACATATATAACACACCCATATATATATAGAGAGAGAGGACATACCGTTACTTGGCACGTAATAAAGGAGGTCAGAAAATGTCAAATCACTGATCTAGATTTCGGAGTGCTTTTTTAAGCTTATTTTTAGATCTTATAGAAAGCAATGATCCTGGCAAGTTGTTGAAAACATGTGGTACATAATACATTCGAGTACGCTTGCCATATTTGGTTCTGATTCGCGGTACATCAAAACGAAGTGAGGGTCTCATAGGTCGCGGCTGCAGATATGGAGTTTTAAACATAGAAATCCAGAAGTGCCAGAGAACGACTGTTTCTTTAAAAAGCCCCTCAAAAGGCGGTAGTTGAAGTTCACGAAATATACATGGATCAAGTAAGATATCTGGCTTATCAAACGCAACACTTTTCAAAATACCTCTTAATAAAGAATTCGCCCTGGCGCGCCAAAAAAGGGAGCAACCAGAAAAAATTGTTATACCGTAACGTAAACAACTGTGTGCCAAAGCTTGTGTTATCATCTTTCTAACAGAAAAGGGCAAGAACATTTTGACACTGTAACGACAACAGGACACGCTTCTTAGTCGCTTACATAAGTATGACATATGAGTACACCACGACAAGTCGCTGTCAAAATAAATTCCCAGGTATTTTACCGTTTTCATATACTGCAGAGGTTCACAACTACAAAGAAATACAGGTGGAAGTATACAGCGCTACAGCATCCGATAGTTCTACCTGCTTGAGCGGGTGCCTAAAACAAACAAGTTTTGTTTTTGACGCATTCACTTTGATTAAGTTAGAAAAAAACCAATCCATTGTGAAAATAAGATCTTTCTTAAGTTTCCGAACGGCAACGTGGTAATCTGCGTCACATGACATTAAAACTGTGTCGTCTGCATATTGATATATTTTACACTCCGATATAACATTGGGAAGATCATTTACATAAAGGTTAAATAACAAAGGCGATAAAACGGACCCTTGCGGAACCCCGGCAGTCAGAAAGGTTTTATTACTTTTGCGATTTCTAAAAGCTACAACTTGGGATCGTCCTGAAAGATACCCCTTTAAAATCGAAAAGAATGGACCCCTAAAACCGAGTTTGAATAACTTAGAACATAGTATTTCGTGATTTATGCTATCGAATGCTTTCGATACATCCAGAAACACCGCACATGTGTACATATTATCGAAACCTGCATGCAAGCAATCGGAAAATTTTTCTAACAAAGATTGAGTACCCCTTTCAGAAACGAAACCGTACTGGTGATCGGATAGCAAAGCAAACCGTTCTGAAAACCCGCTCATTACCTTTAACAAGTGTTTTTCTAATAATTGTGCTATACACGACAGTATAGATATTGGCCGATAGTTTTTAAAGTCTCTCGTTAGCCCTCCCTTATACAGTGGTTTCACAATAGCAGTTTTCATTCCTGCTGGCCAGCTTCCTGTCTCAATCACATTATTCAGCGCTTCTAGAAGTACATGTTTCAGTTTTTCAAAATTCCTTCGTAGATCGCGTACCCGTTTTTCATCGTAGCCCGGTGATTTTCTTTCTTTAAATGAAAATAAATAGTCACGCAGCTCATATTCAGATATCAAAGGAAGAAAAGCGGAAGCCTCAGTATGTGCATGCAGTGTGACAGTAGCATCGTCACTATCGTGGTCTGCCCCGGAGATACGAGCAAAGAAAGTGTAGAAGTCACCAATTCTTTTTTGGGTAACCGGCGGAAATGACTTATCTAACATATCGTCAATCGAAAGACGTTTCGTTCTCCCTCGAATACGATTAGCCAACTCCCACGTTTTCGCGGTATCGAGACGATTGCTTTCAAATTCTTTTTTGAAATATCTACGCTTAGAGGAACGAAGTAGGGCGCATGCTCTATTTCTTGCTATTTTGAACTCGTTCTTCAACGATAAATTTCTTGGCGAATGTTTACACCGTTTCCAGAGGAAGTCTTTATAATTTATGGCAGATAAGACTTCTGACGTAAGCCATTCTTGGTCAGGCTGACGTTTTTTTATTATCACCTTTTTTGTACATAGGGATGAAAATTCCGAGGACAATTCAACTAACCTGTCGTACAGTTTTGGTGCCTCTACCGTACTTAACAAACCATTCCAGTCATAGTTATCTATTAATTTATCGAACTGTACTTGATTAGTTATTGTGATTTCTTTCAACGATTTATCAGAGTCCTTCACCTTGTTTTTAGAACTTATCTGGCAAGCTATAAAGTAATGATCTGCTAATTTTTCGGATACCACTGCGGCTTTCACAGTACTGTCAAAAGTTCTTATATTAACATGATCAATGCGCGTTGAAACCAATTTGTCTCCCAATAATTCTTCTCTAGTTGGTGCCTGTATTACGCTTTCGATGCCGTAAGCAGCCATTAAGTTAAGATAATTGCACACAATGTGACGTGAGGAATCCATAGTATTTATATTAAAGTCGCCTACCAAACACAGCTGACCTATCGGGCTTAGTTCCGATAGAGCCTTATTGAGTTCCTCAAGAAACAGGTTCGCGTTACTTGACGGTGGGCGGTAGATTGAAATGAGGACTACAGAAAAATCTTTGCAGCTTATCTGGAGACCTATGCACTCAGCTTGCGTCATTGTCATAGTAATCTGACTTGCGTGCCAAATGTTTTTGACAAACACACATATCCCTCCCCCCCTACCAGATGTTCTTGTAAGTGCAAAACGGTCATAACCAGGAATAGAAAAAAGAGTTGTCATTTCTTTATTTATATTAACTTCAGTAAGAATAAAAACGTCCATAATCTTGCTTAGGTCACGAACTACAACCATAAACTGATCCCAATATTTTCTAATACTTCTTATATTAACATGGAACACGCTAAACGAAACATCCGAAGACTCTTCAAAAGTAGTTTTAAGTAATGAGCAGTTTAGAAACTGAAAACAATCCATGGAAGCACCTAGATAATTGTGTCCAAGTCTGAAAGTTGATTAATCCGCAACAGCGACGACCCGTTGTTTTTCCTCGCGAAGATCTTTTCATTCTTTACCTACGTGAATTCGTATTGTTTTTCCTTTGCCCTCTCCCTGACCATCCGGAACAATTCGCGGTTTTGCTTTGTCAGGTTGTCGTTAAAAAAAAAAAGTTTCGGAACAGCCGCAACCTGAGCAAGATTACGCAGCTTGCCACGCGCGCCTAGCCAGCAGTCTTTTACCTCCTTCGTGCTGAATTTAATTAGTACTATTGGAACCAACCCTGGTTCAGCGGGGAGACGATGCGCTGTGAGAATATCTTTGACATCGAAGTTTGGCAGCCCCAGTTCAGTTGCCAAGTCGGTTATTCGTTGTTTCAGATTTTCGCCTGGTAATGTCGGCAGCCCGTGAATTTCCAAGTTTGAGAGACGACTGTACTGTTCTCCGTTATTGATTTCGTCTCGCAAATGCTGAATCGTTTCTGCTTGGTGATTCACGGTTTCCCGCAGTTCGTCGTGTTCGCCTTCCAGTTCCTTAATCTTGCTTTCATTTTTTGTCGTTCCCTCTAGCACAGCGTTGTACTTTACTGACAGCCCATCCACTTTAGTTTCCATTTCCAACATGTGAGCTTCTAGTCTCTCTACTGTAGGTTTCAAAGTTAAAAGTTCGTCGACCTTAGCAGGCAATGACAGGAGGGTGTCTACGCTGGCCTTCATTGCCAACAGAACATCAAGTTTTTCCCCACAAGACTGAAGCTGAGTTGAGACCCCTGTTTGGCAATGCAACGGCGTGTTCTGCGAAGAAGTCGCTGCACTTTGAGATCCGCCTCTGTTATCCTGTGTACGGCAGGTCTTACAACGCCATTTCTCTCGCTTCGCCTGTCCCATGCCTGCAAAGGAAGTTTCCGCAACTCCCGCACAAGACAGGCCCAAGTGATACCCATTCTGGCATACTGAGCAGGTCAAACATTTCTTGTCACCAACAATCTCTGCGAGACATGCTATACACTCTTTCACTGCAGACATGGTATACGCGCAACACTGCAGTCGGTGGCAGGGAGAAAAAAAATAGATTGAAACAGGTTTTGAAACAAAATCTCACCTGGCGAAAAAATACAAGCGACTGGGTGAGTGAACTTGCTCACAGCGGTTTCGCCACCGACTGCGTCGATGGCTGCGACGAAGCTGCCTTTTAACCTCTTCTGATGAGTGGCGCGACGAGCATGAAGCGGATGTCACTTGCGATGCGATGGCCGGGGGGCGTGGCGGGAATCAACAACACGTCTATATGCTGACGCCGTTGAGCATCGTCACGGTAGAAACATGTGGTCCCCGGAAGCGCAGCAACGTCACCATGCAGATTATGGCGAAAAAATACAAGCGACTGGGTGAGTGAACTTGCTCACAGCGGTTTCGCCACCGACTGCCATGATTTTGTATTTTGGATCATCTGATCCAAAATACAAAATTGAGGTCGGCGAGTAAAACAAATGGTAATCTGAATATCTATGAATTAAATAACTGGCTGAAGTTCAGCTAGTTTTTGCATCTTTCGCAAAAACCTTTTTTGTCGTTTGCATTGATGAATGATGGCATTTATTTTATATCCCCCTAAAAGCCTACCAGTTCCGGATTTCCCGTTGTTTATAAAACGTTTCAGCGTACAATATGACTAAGCTTAGTTTCAATCGACAATTACACGCACGAAAATATTGGCAAAACTGCTTGACCACTGTGTAAAAACTTTTTTTTTTCTTGATATAGACGAATTATTTGCGAAGTAGCCTTTGTCATCTTATTGCCGCTTCGCTCTCGTCACTTGAGTATTTTGTATAGCAATCACCTACCAAGAAAATAAACACTCACCCCTGGCCAAAGAGGGACGCTACAACGTCATAATCTGCCATGAAGACACGTCTATCCACTCGACCCGGCACAATGTATACAAACAAACCGGCTCTCCCCGGGAGTAGTAAGTGTACTAGCGCGCAGAGTCACTCGCTCTCTTTTTCTCATCCTCTTACTACCGTCGTTTGAAGTGCCGTATGCCACACGTGCAGGGTCCTGCGATTTCGCGCCTCCATTTTCTACCCCCCCCCCCCTCTTCTCCCATTGCCTAAACTCGGGGGGCACTCCGGTCCCGAACGACACGGGGTTCGGAAATTGAAGCCCTGTCCCTAATTCCGCCATCCGCCCTTAGCATATATCGACCTGTCCGCCGTACACTGCGCGCGTTTTCGCACGAGTGCTCTCGGCAGCTTTCGTTCCCGCCACCTTTATGCGGCCCCTTCAGCCGTCAACTTATTTACAGGCACGGCCCTGCTATTCAGTGTGTGTGTCTGTCTGTCTGTCTGCAGGCGTGGCGCCCCCAAGTGCCCTGCTCTGGAACGTTCGGTAAGGTCGAGGGAAGCGGGCGGGAGCCAAGCGGAAGTGACGTCAGACTTTCTTTTTTTCTTTATTCTCTCTTTCTCTCTTCTTAATTTTGTTCCCCTTTCTTTTGGTTTCCGGAGCTGGGCGCGAGTTGCACGCTCGTTTCGCTTTTAGTACCTCGGGGGAAGTCTGAATTATGTATTCATCGTCAGAGGCTGATTTCTCCTGGGACATTTTGCGTTTGTTCCCTGGCGACGTCATGTCGTTTTTGACTGAGCCTTTTTTTTTTTTTTCCATATTTGATGTTGTTACGAAGGATTCGCGGGTCTTCAATTCCGTTAAGCTCTGACTCCGGAACCCTCTTTGGCGATCCGTTTTTCTCAAAGTACCTTAGTGTCACTTTTTCTTATATAAGATCATTCCTTCCCCTTTACATGACCTTTTGCAGGTTAGGACCTGCGAGAGATGCGCTGCGTAGTATTCATTACCCACTTTTATTTTTTTTTTTTTTTTCTATTTAACGAAGAAAGGCAGAGTGAATTTATCGTGGGATAGATAATAAAGCGACTTGGGTTATATATGCAAATGCGGAGCACATTTTTTTTTTAACATTGTTTGAGCGCAGATGCCGGGCCTTTAATGCACTACCGGAAGTTCCTGGCGCCGGCATCCGAAATCCGAAGAAGAGCGAGTAAATCCTGACGGTTCCTCGCCTTTTTGTTACACTTTAGCAACACGCGCCTAATAATGAATATTTCTCGCGTGTTGGACAAAACAGAATATAGTTTTCAAGCGCGTAGACTGAAATGGTGCCAGTCGTTATTTATCTGCTTGAATTTTGAACCGAGATTCCTCTCTTGGAGCATTTTTTTAGAGCGCAGCTCTTAGGCGCCCGTTTCCGGCTGAGTGGCGTCGCCGTCGCCGTCGGTGTAACTGCGAGTTGCATTATGGGAAACGACCCCTGATGCAACGCGTGGATCTTACGCGTGACCCGCGCGTTGCATTATGGGACGTTTCTCATAATGACGTCACAACGGTCCCGCGCGTTTCATCATGGGACGCTTTTTATAATGAAGTTACGCATGACTCACGAGGTTCCCGCGCGTTGCATTATGGGTAGGGCTTCGTGTTTTCGGATAAATCCGAAAAACTCCGAAAAGCACCCGCCGCTAAAATTTTTGTCAATTCGGATTTATCCGATAAACTCCGAATTGTTATGTGCCCATGCCTCCCCCCCCCCCTTTTTTTCTACAACAACAAAAAAGTTTTTTTTTTTCGTTTTTGATTTTTTTTTTACAATTTGAGCAGCGCAGGATCAATGGTCCTGAGAAAAAGACACCATAATTATCTTTCAAGCCTCGGACCGTTGTCAAAAGGGGGTCTTATGGCTTTCTCGTCAAGGTTGGTTCAGGGAAAGAGGTCATCGTACCATTCGTGTCACGACAAAAGCCACTCTTTTGGTTTCCAGTTTGGGCCATGGGATTTGGGATTTAGAGAAAGGAGAGGGTACGTTTCTGGGGGTAACGGTGAAAACTATGGATCATAAAGATTCTATAAAATAGGGAAGAGGGGCAGTTTGAAACGTCTCCATTACATCCTTAACTACTCCACCTCGCGCGGCCGCGGGAAAGATTGATGGGATGACTACGATCTTTCTTGCGGCTACCTCCGGCAGTTCATTGATTTTAAGGTATCAAAGTTTATTGAAGCCACACTTGTGTCCGACTTTTGTCGTGGGACAAATTAGTATTGCCAATGACACCAACGCCAAATTCAACTGAAGAAACCTTAAATGATACATCCGCGTTTTATTTTTTATCTGGCATACGTTTAAATCCGGTTATTATTTATTATTTTTAATAAGAAACACTGCGAAATTAATCCCCGAATTTCGGAGAATTGGGGATTTACGAAAAATAAACTCCGATAAACACCGAATTTTCGCTAAAAAATAAACTCCGAAAAAAACCCTCCGAATTTTACGAAAAATAAACTCCGAAAACACGGAGCCCTAATTATGAGACGCGTCCAATGATGCAACGCGCGGGTCACGAGTGACCCGCGCGTTCCATCTTAAAACATTTTCCATAATGACATCACACGTGACTTTAAGAGGGTCACAAGTCACATCACGTCGGTCACGAGGGTTACGAGTGACGTCACAAGTGACGTCACGAAGGTCACTCGTAAAGGTCACGACGTAGGTCACGACCTTCGCGAGGCCTTCATGAGTGACGTCACGAGGGGGGAGGAGAAGGCAGAGGGGCATACCCTCGCCTCCTCCACCTCAAGAGCTGCGCTCTAATTCGGCATTACAGGGAGTTGTAAATGTCTTTCATTTTCTTTCTTCCTTTTGTTGAGTGGAGCGCGTCGCATTGTCGTTTTGTTTCCAACGTTAACCGCTCATTCACACTGGTGGCGGATCCGCGTTCGCAAAGCGGTTTTGAACGCGGTTGTATAAAGATCCAGTACAATTGCACGCGCACTTGATGTCATCGAGTGCGCTTGCAATGGACCTTTTCCGAAAATCGTTCTGCGCACGCGCGAACGCCCGATGCCAAGCGGCGGAAGTCGGTACGAAAAATCGAGGAAATTCGGAAGGAGGCTGTTGATCAGCGAGTAGAACACGTAATTGCAGCATATATATAATTGCGTTTCACAAAAAAAGAAAGTGGACGAAAAGAAAAACACGACGTTTGGGTCGTGTTTTTCTTTCCCCTCTTTACAGTAGCGTTGGGACGCGTTGCAACTCAGAGAGCGAAGAAACTGGTAGCGCAACTCCCATTATCGATTGGTATCGCAGGTAGGTCACTTCCTAAATTTTTAGTTCGTGCAGCCACCGCCTGGTGCCGTCGGTATTTGGAAAAGGTCCATTGTACTGGATCTTTATACAACCGCGTTCGCGACCGCTTTGCGAACGCGGATCCGCCACCACTGTAATGGCGCATTCACACTGGAAGCGGATCCGCGTTCGCGAAGCGGTCGCGGATGCGGTTCGCGAGCGACCCCGTTCAGACACACCGAAAGGCGGTTGGCGGTTTCTCGGCAATCACGCGTGATCTTTTGAGACTTGCGTTTGGCAGCCCTGTTTTGCAATCCAAAATCCACTTGAATTCAAGATTCAAAGCCAAACTTTTGCTATTTTGGCGCTCGGAATATTTTTCTCCGGGATGTTCGCACGCATCACGAGTTCAGGCAGCGAAACAAGAAGCATGGACCCGCCAAACTCGCCTATGATTCCCTCGACTTCCCCCACAAGCAAAGCCCAGCTAGGCGCGCCTTGCTGACTCAGAACAGGATGCCCCCGACCTTCTCTTCGAAGTGGACCCTTCCCGCATGAATAGCTGGCCTTGTTTTCGGGATAGAGGGCCAGTTTTCCCCCCTCGTTGTTGTTCGCTCTTACCATTTTCGAAGTTTTTTGCGGTGGGGTGGACCGTGGTGCGGGGAAATGTGTTCGGTGCTAGCCGGTCATGGCTTCGTTAGTGGCCAACTCTCCTCTCGTCACTCGCTCGTCAATCGAGTCTACTGTTTGTTTGACATTAAGCTCAAATAAACGCCGTATAGATTACCTCTTCATTGTCTGGTACTTACACTTTATTTCTTGAGTATAGTTCCCTTTATTTATTTTATTAGTAGTAAACGTTAGAGGTCGAGCTAGCGCAGGTACCCTGCCCCCTCCGTGGTAGTGCGTTGGCTACGCATTTAAGCGCACGACGTCTCTATCGGCCTTCGTGGTGGTCACGCACGATGTCGAAAGCTTTCAATAATTCACGCGGCTATCCTAGCAAGTAGAAAAGCTGACATTTCGGTCAATCAGGGGCGGGTTCCGACGTTCTACAGGCAGGGATTAGCAAGGCAGCGAGCTTGGGCTGTGGCACCCGGAATAATAAACAAACTCTTACCGGAACCAAATCACCGGTGCGAAGCCCGTTAAAATTACGAGTCAATTCTTTTCGCGGCGGATTCAAGTGACGGACGTGAACATCAAGTTTCTCCGTTGATTTGTCGAAAGCTAAGACTACAGCGCTAGTACTACAGCGCCTTAAACGCCTCACCAGTGACAGGTGCCAACTTGTTTCGAAAGTCACTGACGTCACGTCAGCGTCGCGTTGTGATTGGTTGCCGCTTTGCGGTTCGTCAAAGCGGTTGGGAGAAATCAGTCCCGAAGCGGTTGACAAAAACGCACTCCAACCGCTCGATCCTAGCCGCTCTGCGGTTGAGAACGCGCGGACCCGCTTCGCAAACGCGGATCCGCTTCCAGTGTGAACGCGCCATAAATGATCGGTAACAGCGGAATGTGCTGAAATGAATGTGGCAATGCGCGACACGTGGCCTAGTGTATGTACCTCTAACCTGAAATGTCAAAGAACAAGTTCTGCGTATTCTGTGCAGTAGTATGTTGGTTCCGATGTGATTCAATTGTTGAATTGGGACACACCAGACACGCGAGATGCGAGCATAAGAAAAGAAGTAGGCAGCCGAAATAGAGAGATGTAAATGTAAGCTGTGCAGACCTCGGCAGCCGTCGCCTTTATATTGAAGCACGATTTTAATCTTGGCTATGACATCAAGAAACCAAACAACTTCCTTCTCTTTTGTGCTACTTCCATCCTATTTTCTTCCCTCTACAGCGCGACGTGGTAGCTACCAATCAGACTAGCGACTGCATGGTTGAGATCTTAAGAAAGCTCATTCTTCTCTCTTACATAAAAAAGCGTATATTCTGGGTTCATCCTGATGGTTTATGCAAAAGGCTGCGCTATATCTTTTATTTCCTGATGCTACAGGTAGTAGTCATGGCTCAATATTGAGGACGCCTCCCCCCTCCTTCCTTTTAATCCAAAAGTCGTCTATGATGTGAGTCGTCTATAATAAAGAGACAAAAAAGTATGTATCTACCCAGTTCGTCCCAAGCAATACTCTTTACATACTGGGGTGTTCATATTAAGGCGATTCATATGAACTAGACACGCTATATATTTGCTTACGTGTAAAAAATTTTGGCAGATAATAATATATGTATTTATAAACATGGTCCAGTGTTTTCGTGATTTGTTCTTCTTTTGATTCGACAGTGTTTTTTCGGAGTTTATTATTCCGCGTCGATTCAATGTTTTTGGTATCAACTTTTGGTGATAAACAAAAAAAAATGAAAGACGTTTACAAATCTCTGTAATGTGAAAATAGAGCGCAGCTCTTGTGGAGAAGCAGGAGAGAGTACGGAGGGAGGGTATGCCCCTTCTCCTCCTCCGCACCTCCTACTCCTCCTCCCTTCCTCCGCTCTTTCTCCTCCTCCTCTTTCCTCTTCCCCTCCCCCTTTCTTTCTCCTCTCCTCCTGCCACTGAATTTGTTCATGAGTGACGTGACACGAAGTCGTGACGTCATTTTCCCTGCTAAGTTTAGCTGGGAAACTGAATTGGTGTTGAGGTCACGTCACGTCAATTTCCCCGCAAAATTTAGCGGGGAAACGTCCCATAATGCAACGCACACTGTTACACCGACGCCGACGGCACCGCTGACGCCGACGGCACCGCTAACGCCGACGGCACCGCCGACGCCGACGGCGCCGCCGACGCCGCTCAACCCGGAAACGGCCGAGCTGCGCTCTAAAAAAAGTCCACGCTGTGACTGTGGTTGGACAGCGAAGCTGTGGTATCACCTGGCAAACGCCACACGGTGGTGCTCCAGTCTTTCACATCCCTCAGAACTTCCAGTTGATATAGAGAATGAACAAGGCCCACCCTAACACCGCTGCTTGAAATGTCGGTGAAACGTTTAACCAGCTATTCTCCAGGTGAACACCAAAAAATCGAAGAGCAAGATCTGTTCGAAAAACTTCTAATGTTCTTGTGAGTTATTTTGCCTCCTAAAAAACGTTTAATTGTCCAGCCGAGGCCCCTCGTTAAATCTCCGTCTTGAAAGTGCGTGTAGCATTTACGCCGTCTAGCACTGGTGACATAAGCAAGCTCGACAGGCTTACAAAGACGGAGCGACCGGAAGTCGCTTGGGACGCAGGAGGCAGCTCATGTTTGAAAACAGCATAATGTTTGGGTTTTAATTTCTAGGCTAGGTGGCGCAAACTACCACTCGTTATAAGGGGTACAGCCGATAGCATCCATCCATCCAACACCACCGTAACCTCACGTCGCGGTGGTGCTGCATTTGACTCCGCACGTTGTACCGCGTACTGCAGCATCACTGTGACGTCACGTCGCAGCCGCACAGCCAACGTTGCTAACATCAGTGTTTCCAACCCTCTCCGGCAGCTAGTTTCGGTTTTGCTGTAGATGCCCGAAAGCAAACTTTGAGTCGTGATATTTATAAAACTATACACAAATCGAGAAAATAAATTTATACCGTGTGATTCAAGGACTGAGCTAAAAACAGTCGTAATCCCAAATTCGAAAATATTGACCGCGTTGCCCTTTAAGAATCTCAAGGCGTGTCCTATTCTGTTCACGCCCCTCGTTTCGTGAAAGGTTCTTTGATGTTCCGCCGCGTTGAGAGGAGGAGAGTAGTGAAGGACGAAGGCAAGAGGGAGACGACGTAACGGGGCGGAAATCAATGCGCGCGCAGATGCTGGGGCGAGTCTGAACTTGCAGGTGTGCGGAGGGTGTATGTTTTGGTTTGTGCTACACAATGGGGTGTGAAACAGGTACTATAGAGCTGGTCAAAGTAGGCGACAAAAAATTAAATGAAAATCCATTAATGGATCCCTAAGGAATGCGTTAGCATGACCTTTGGTAAGAGCCACACACACCGCCCTTTGAAAAACGCTAACACCGACCCCGTAACAAAGCCCAATAGAGGCAGCCAAAAAATGATAAAAAGAAAAAGAGAAAGCCAAGACTGAAAATTGAAGTGGTCAGCGTTAGCGTTCCCCAAAAAGCGACGTGTGTGGCGTTTCCCAATGGTTATGCCAACGCATTCCCTAAGAATCCACCAATGGATATTTCTTTAATTTTTTTTGTACGCCTGTTTGTCGCCAGGTTAAACTATGAAACTCCAAATTGTAAAAGCTAATAATAAATATAAAAAAATAAGAAACTATTCATGATTTTTACGTGGCCATAAAAGGGACCGCAAATATATTTTCCCGCAGAGCACTCGCATTGCCACGAACTAAAGCCACAGAAAGGAAAGCGGCGAATGTCGATGCATCAAAAACAAATTAAAACCTATATTAACCTTTATGCTGAGAGTGCAGCGAGAGCTACAAGCGCGAGGTAGCCCCAGCTCCTGGCTTTGAGACGTGCGACGTGCAACTCTAGCGCGAGCGCACGTTCTGCGGAATAACGCTTCAAAGCAGCGACCTCAAGCTCTCGTACTTCTGGAAAAAAAAAATGGGTTGTGTGTATGTTTATATAGCCTAGAACTTGGTATGCCTCAACGGGCGACGAGTCTCGCAGCTGTAAACGAGCAATTTAGCCAGTGCAGTACAATCGCTAGCCTGGGTCTTTAACGTGCACCACGCAGAAGTGATACACGACCGCACGCCGCTGCGATGCTCATCCAGATCAAAACGGGCAGGGGTGGGGATTGAACCCAGGATCATATACCAGGATCCCTGGGTTGTGCAGGGCGAGCTTTCGCTCCACGTGCTCCGAGCTGGTGTGCGCTAGCCCGCTCGGCCACCGATCCCCCCTGTGCTTCTGGCATAGGCTGCAGTCTCAGCTTAAAGGGACACTGACACCCCCAAAAAATTTTTTTTCATTTTTTGCCAGGGGCTTCATTATGGTGTCGGAGGACTACCCAATTAATATTTTGCAACAGAGTAGCGTATTTTTTTAATAAAACCGAAAGACGCAACTGCTCGAAACCGAAACCGAAACCCGACGGAGGTCGGAGAAGTGGAGAGAAGAGAGTGAGTGGCGGAAGTCACGTGGCTACACCCGACCGTGCGTTTTTGTTTTTGTTTGTTTTTTCTCCTCTCCGTAGCAGACGACACGACATGCGGCGTGCGATGCGGCGTGCAGGAACTGCTCGCCGGGCGATTCTTTTGCAGTTATGTTTGTTACGCTCGTTGTTCTGTACTCCAAGATGAGTTGTTTTGTACATTGAGGAGTCGGAGATGAATAGCGAGTGCCCGTGGTGAATTTCCATGATCGGCTCCGAAAAGAATACACCCAAGATGTTGCGTGAAGAGCTGGCTCACATGTCCTGCGTACGAAAAAAAGTGGCATTGTGCGACAGAGTTTCCGAAAGATCAACGGGATCGGGACCATTGGCTGGCTGCAATTCCTGTAGAACATATACGGGCACCTCGGAAAGCGGACGCTACCTGATTTATATGCCCCTTGCATTTTGTGGAAAGTGATTACATTGAGTTCGCAGGTGTCAAAAAGGAAATCACATGCCATTTAATTCAGCGAAGTATCGTCCGCAGCATTTGTTTGTTATTTTTTGTTTGTTTCTTCAGTGATGATTGTAAAAAAAGAAAAAAAGATACGTAAACATCGAGAAATGTTTGAAAAAAAAAAAAGTTTCACGGGGGATCGAACCCGGTCCTACCGCGTGTAAACCGGACGTCTTTCGCACTGCGCTATTGGGGGGATCTCTTTTCTGGGGGATCTCTTTCCTTTGTAATAATTAAGCCGGTAAACTGTAAGTTGGAAAGTTTGCTGTCGATTTTTCTCTAGCAAATGCACTCCCGAGTCGAAGTCGGGAAGCACCACGCTTTGGGGACATTCGCAGCTAGTAAAGAAATCGTACGCGTGCATATTCAACTCGAAGTAGACACGTCGTGCTTGACGTTTGCGCGAGCGATGTCTTCAGCCACGAGAAGGGAGCGACGGCTCGGCGACGTCTTCGTGTAAATCGGCTTGGTGGCCGGGCGTGTCGTACGGGAGGAATACCAATTCTTTTGATCAGTCCCAAATTTCTCTTTTAAAGGTAGACAGAATTCGCCGGTACCGTGAACGACAGTTCTGAGATAGAGGCCCCACGCCCGTCGTCCGCTGCCATCGCCGTCCCCGCGAGTCCCACGATACGCGAAACGACGAACGCACAGAATGCTTCCGGTTGTCTGTGGAACTTTTTTTTTCAATCAACGTATTTACAGCTTTTTAGAAGCCACAAAAATGGGTTTCATATTTTTTTCTATTTTTAATATTGAGTGTGTGCCTTCAGTGACCCACGACTTTGATTAAATTTGGTGGTCGCATCGATACCTTAGAAAACGGCCCGTGACCTCGAAAAAGAGAGTGAGCGAGACTCGAACCGGCCAGTTCTTGATCGGCAGTTTTCGGGCGGAAAGAAACCGAATTTCGAGCCGCAAATTCTGTTCTGGGTAGTTGAGCTCTCATATGACACGTACAACTAAAAACCTCGGCGAGCATAAATACCCTGTCAGTGTCCCTTTAAGGGTGAAGTGTGCAACAGTCTCAGCTTAAGGGCTTAAAGTGTGCAACAGGGCACCGAGCGTCGCGTTAACACATGTGCCTGATGAGAAGTTGCAGACAACACATTCCCCATTAAAAAACAAAAAGAAAACAAAAAAAAACCCATTTCATTGGAAGTTGTCATTAGCCGAGATCTTTCCATGGAATGTAGTTAGCTCTCATAGTGTTGCGCGGAGACTGATAAACGCGTGCATATATTGAATACATACAAAGAAGCAGTCGCTAAGCGACTTAAGGATTTTAATGTTTTTCTGGAGCCAACTGGGTAGAAATGTCAGGCCACCCAGCTTCTCCTAACATTGCATTTTGGCCTTACTGTCATATTCACTTGATTAGAAGAGCATTATTACCTATATTCGCAAAAAATCACAAATTTAAACAATTCTTTTTTTTATGAGGTTCGACCTTTAGGTGAAAGTTTATTTATTAGTTTAGAAAAAAAATGACTTTTTTTACACCATTTATTTCTGCCCTTCTTAGCTTGGTAAATGCATAAGCAACGACAATCGTGAGAGGTTCAAAACGCACATCAGAATTAATACCTAGCAGCGTCAGCAAGTACACCTTTTTCGGAAACAGAGATGAGAGCCCGTGAAAGCTCTCTCGACACAAATATTTTCCGATGTCAGCAGTTAACGAAGGCCTCGGATGAGGAATCGTTACCTTCGCGGGAAATGGGGGACGTGGGAACACGTCGGGACCGAGGAAAAAGACAGGGAGAGGGGAAGAGAAAACTGTGGTACGTGCGGTTTTTGTTTCGAGCTTTGGGTTGGATTTCGGTATTTGCGTTGCTAGCACCCAAGAAAAGAAAAAAAGAAAGAAAAGGGCTGAAACGTGCAACACCTTAATTATTGCAACAGCTTTGTAAGCCGTGCTTCTTTTCTGAAAGACCTGATAGGAACTTGATCGAGGTATAACAATAGTTAGTTCGACTTTATGCCTGCCCGAGAAATGAAAGCAATGGTCGAGAAATTAACACGACAATTCTTGTGATGAACAAAATTTGTCCACCATGAGAATTACTAATAAAGTTACAAACTAGAAATAATAAAAAAGTTTGATTTGGAGCTCTTCTTTTTAGTTTTTTTCAATAACAATCCTTTTTAACGATGTGGTAAACTTGTCGGGACTATCCCGATTGCGCTTTCACTGTTCCGCGTCTCATTTTAAGCTTGAGCATAGCAGAAGTTTCAAGAGCGCAGCTTTAGCGTTCCTGCCGAGCAAGTACACTCGTGTATTACATTGTACAGGGGCAACACGCTCGTGTCTGTAATTCCAGCTTTGATCGTTCACAACTGCAACGGAAAAGAAGCCGGCCCGTGAACAAATATCTGAAGGGGAGTAAAGCGGAGTTTGCGTCTAATCAATTTTGCAGCAAAAGCTGTCATTTTTTTTTTTTTTTTTTTTTTGCGCGTACGGTATGAAACGAGGGAACATAGATTAAAGTGACGAGGTGGGAGTTATAAATATCAAGGTCGATTTACCGGTGAGCTTGGAAGCGCTCTCTGGAGATTGCATTTCCCGCTACCCAGAAAGACATATCAAAATTGAGAAAAGAAAACGTGCTTGTATCTGACATAAGATATCTCACTCAAGAAAAACAAATTATGTGTCAGAGAAGTTTTGCTAAGCACTCGCTTGAAGAAATTCCCTCTGCAAATGCAAACGCGCGCTAGCATAACGCAACACAAAGTCAGTTAAAAGATCCATGAAACGATTTCTTTACTTTCGCTAAATACTACTTAGAATCCCTCCCTAAGGTTAGAACCTGAATAAAATTTCCTTAGTTTTTATTTTTAGTTAATGGCAGTCGCCAGAAAAATATATCAAGGAATATGATCATCGTCTATCTCCTCAACTCGGAGCCAGAACAATGGGCCACGTGTCCTAGTGCCTATTTTACGTCGCCAACTTTAATCATACACGCGCGCTTGGCTCAGCAAAGCAGAAAACGCGCTCTAAGTTCAAGGCATTGGTATAGTTCGGCTATTGTCATCCCCGTAGCAGCTTGACAACACCCTGAGTGTCTGTCGAGGCATTGGCTGTTACGAGCCGAAATCGAGTGTTCACCCAGTTCTTGTGTCCAATTCATGAGCCCCTCCCGACTGACGTCCAGGCGGGTGGTTTCGATCCCACAAATACGTCATCGAGCTTTGCGAAGGCAAGACTGAAAGAAATAGTCCCGTTTTATCCTCGCAATTTCACCGTGACAGGGAGGCTTCCGGAGGCTTCCGAATCAGGGGTGGTCTATGCGAATATACTTGGGCCAGACTGGGACCAGGACGCCTCTGAAAAGTAATGAATATTCAAACTCGATGTCGTTTCATGACCCCTTGAAGCCAAAAGACGATGTACATCTTCCGGATATTATCGTTAATTCTAAAATCACAAAATTGTACAGCGGGGAAGCACCGTTTGTCCGAAACCACAACGGTACTGATGATTCGAAATGGCGCAGTATTAGTATAATTATTTATATGCAAATAAAACCTACGATAAAAACCTCAAACTAGCGAACTGCTATCTTGGGGATTATTCTGCTCAGGAAACCCCACTACTTTTTCGTGGACATAGCGCTGATTTAGTGTTTCTTTCTTATCAGTTTTAAACGAGTGTTAATTTTTATTTTTTATGTGTGTAGAAAAACAAATCTTGACAGGGCGTGGAGAAGGCAGTTGTGACTAGTTTCTGTGAAGCACTCTCATTTCGCATGCGTGGGACGTTTATATACTATATACTATACGTTTCAGGAGTATATATACTATATGTTTTAGGAGGGACCTGGGGCCACAAAAGGACTGATTAGATTTCTCCCTATAGATCGTTCATTGAAAATACTCTAAACCTTTATGAAAATAGTGTATATTTTGCTTTTGTTTGGATCTATAATCTCTCTTCTCTTTTCGCTTATCCCCTTCAGTTTATCTAGTCCCCGACCCTACTCCCCTACTCCTTTTCTTTGCGAAGTAGCAAATCAGCTAAAAATGCAAGTTGACCTCTTCGTGTATGTAAATAAACAAACCTTATTCTACCTAAACGACAATTTCTTGTAGAGAGTACGTACAAATTTGGTCTCTCAAATACTGCAAATCCTTCACTCTAATTAACTATAGTCCAAGGGTTACCCGATAGAGGCCGCCAGCGTGCCAGAGTGTTTTTTTAGCCGTAAGGCTCCGCAAGGCTGCACGACACACACGGTGGAAAGGAGACGCTGGTGTGCAAACCGGCCTTAAGATTTCGGCAGTACCGAGGCTCGCAAAATGATGATAAAAGACTCGTATCAAATCTGGTTTGTGACGCTCGAGTCTTTATCTTCGTTCGGCAGGCCATACCGCTGATACTTCAGCAAAGCCACGTGACTCGGCGTCCGAAATGGACGCCCAAACTCATTGCCGATCCTATCGGCCTCCGCTTCTCCCAAGAAGACAGGGAGAGTGGGCTCCGCTCGCTTTTAATTGGAAACGTTACGTGTTGCCTACCGGGTGGGCTAGAAAATATACAGCGATGAGAAAAAAGGCATCGATCCCGGGGGACGCATTTGTTTCCAGGCTGTTTCAACGTCACTTTCTCCTCCTTTCCTCGTGTTCTTGTTTTTTTCACTTTGTTTCTGACTTTTTTTTTTTTATTGTTAACGTACCCTTAACACGTGTTTTTTTTTTATCGGTAGGTTATTTTTGTTTTACAACCGCATTTGCGTTTCTGCGTAATTTGTTGGAGCCTGCGGCCGGTGTCCCCGCTTTCGAGACCACTTGGCTCGTTGCAGGAATTTTTCGATAACCCCCGGAGAGTTGAACCGAACCCTGACTTTAATTACAGGAAGCCACGAATGCCGGATTTGCGAGCGCCGACGAATTTTTTCACGGGTATACTCGACGTGGGTGCCTCGTTTCTCCTGACTGAGTTTCCCTCTTGCCCGTCGGGTTACAATCTTGGATCTTCAAGAGCGGCGTGTTACATTGTACTCTCTTTGATGTTGTTTAGTACGGTCGTTAGGCACCCAGAATTTTGATAGTTTTTCCTAATTGAAAGTTTGCGTCGTTTACTCGTCTTTATTGCGTTAATCACCCCTTTGATGAAAAGTATATTCAAAACGTGACATTGCACGCTGAGGTTAAACGTAATTAGTGGAATGTGATCTTGAACGCAGCGCAAAGCTAGATTATACGCGCTACGAAACATTATCCTAAGATGTCGCGGGCTGGCCTGATAAGCTTTATGGGCTCGTCCACATTGGATGGCAGGGAATTTAAGGTGATATAAACTGCAGTTTCACAGTCTTATGGTAGTCTGGCGGACAATGCTGCGTGGTTCTATTTTAAAGTAAGAATTAGTTTTCAAATAAAGTGCTCACGTATTCGCTAGTGCGTAAACTGAGAAAAGAATCACTATTGTTTTTTGTTGTTTATGCCGACTGTCCGCTTAAGAAACTCGGGAAATGGTCATTATGTTCATAAATCTGTACTTGCAAATCTGCCCTGCGGTGTTCTTATTGGTCAATATCGCAATCTCATTGCCTGCGGAGCGACACGCTCTAGTTACTTCAGAATTGTTGGGGACTATATGGCGAGCATGCGTAACACAATGCGTCGTTGGCGCACCGTGACGCAAATGAAGGGCACGCCAACCAAAAGGAGCAACATACAAAAAGCGCCGATAACACGTGACGATGAGGCAGCCAAACATGCGCCGTCAATGGTCGAGATTGGGAGGAACAAAAGCAATTAGGTGAATTTGGCGGGTAGACAAACGCACAAGGTGCGCAAGGAGCGGACGAACTTGCACTCCAGATAACTGTCTTGTTTCGTACGTTTACATTCAGTTATCTGTACATTTTACCAATACACTCTTAAAAAAAGCCCGTGCGTCTATTTTCCCGAACAACACAAGGAAAGCCAATCACCGCAACTTACGAAGGCAGCTCAGCGAATGACGATGCCCAAAAATATGTTTAGACCAAAAAACGCAGTCTGAGTTGTGACATTAGGCAATGCAAACCGCCACGGTTACATTGCTTAGCGTCACAAGTCAGACTGCGTTTTTTGGTCTAAGCATATATTGTTTGGGCATCATTATTCACTGAGCTGTCTCCGTAAGTTGCGAGGATTGGCTCTCCGAGTGTTGTGCGAGAAATTAGACGCACGGGCTTTTTTTAGAGTGCAGCCAATCAATAGTTAATGGGCTTTAGGACGGCAACACTCTCGAGTGATCTCCGAGGGTATTTGACAGACAGGCACGTGTCAATTTGCTGTCAGAACGCGACGTGTCACGCGAGAATCAATGCGAAGAACGAGCGTCAGCGACCAATAGCCGCCCCGAAATAAGCCGCTGAGACAAAAGCCCGCTATCAGGCGCAGGACAGCGCTAATGACCGCCTGGGACCCGAAACCCATTAGCGGAGCAGAATCTCTTCTTTCCCGTGCCGCGCGTTTTTGATGGTGGCCGCGTGAGTGTTTCCATTCTTTTGCGCGTGAGGACAAATGTTAGAACGTTCCGTCGCCGTTGTTTCACGTTTCTAAATTTACGATTCGCTACGCACAATTTCATAATCGACAGATTAATGATGGCAGCCAGTGCAAGGCTACGGTGGAAAATTGCTCAGGAATACGTCAGGCATTATGCCATACGCTGCTTTGGACGCTGCATAGCATTATTTTATTCTTACTGCTTTCTTTTTCTCGTGACCTAGACGCTATATGTCCATTCTTAAGGTTAGCTCTGAAAGCGTTTCATGGGATGCGCTAGAACGAAAACGGAACAAAAATTGGATGTGTGTAAGCTTATTATAGCTTGTTCCCATTTTATTTGAGAACATATTGATTCAGTTATAAGCAAGTCCCGAAACATATACTCCGTTTCACCTTCTAGTGCGGCCGCAGCCGAGCGACCGATGGAGCCAATCAAGCTGCGTTAAAAGTGCATCATCACGACACTCGTCGCATTTGCGCGTTTGTCATCATCAACTAAACCAATCGCACGCACACAGTGAATGCGCTGTTTTGCGCGTCATTGGTTTGGCCGTTGACAACCAATCCGCAAAAACAACGAGCGCAGAGACGGTGCACTTTTGGTGCGGTTTGATTGGATGTGTCAAATCGTAGCTTCCGCTGCGGTCAGACATAAAGCGTAATGGGGGATTTTCTCAATAGGCGAGAAAATGGGTCACGTACGCACGCACAAAAACACCGCCGTCATACTAAGTACAGAGTGCACACCTAACGTCTATAAGCCAGAGCCGTTTATTGAGAGAGTTTGGCCATATATTGGTTTGAATAGGCGAGCATCTCAGGGCCAACCACAGCCCGCGAAACAGCCCCTAGCGGTGGTCGTGTGCTCTAAGTTTGTGACACGACTAATTTGAGCCGTTTTAGCGTCGCTAGAGTGAAAAGGTTTAGCTCTCGGTGACTGAAAACTTCGTGCATCTAAGGTTTTAGTCACGCCAATATTCAAGTGTAGAATAAACGAACGTGCGCTCCAAACCAGGGCCAACTTGCTAGAAACAGCGTCTCAGCCGAGACGGGGAAATAAAGCACTGCCAAAGCCAGCGCACGAGCCGAGCGGGACTCCGCGTCTCAAGACGCTCGCGCGCCCCACCACTGTTGTTTTTTTTTGTTTTTTTTTTTTGTTTCTTTTTTTTTCAGCCAGCCTCAGCTTAGACGCTGTTCTAGCAAGCCGGCCCAGAGCGAACTGTCACCTATATTCCGTCTGCACAAACATCAGCAGTGCAGACAAAGGCATGGGCACGAGCGCGTGGCTTTGGAAAGTGTCTCCTATCCACGAGGTCTAGTACAAACAAACGCGTTTTGCTAAGCTAGGCTCGCGCGCCTGTGCCTTTGTCTTTACTGCAGACATTTGTGAGGTGGAGTAGAGAGGCCGAGATTGAACGCTTCTATTGCACGCTTTAAATGCCGTTTGCAATATTGTGACGTCGCGGTCTCCTAATTGGTCGACGCTGTGTCACAAATTTAGTTTACGCTCTAAGCGCGGGGGGAATATTCGGCGCTGGCGGCGGCCTTTGCTCCGCCTATTGGCCAAATTCTCCCAATACACGGCTCTGCTATAAGCCCCTGTAACTATTGTACTTATTGCCTTTATTTTATTAACGCTGGGGCACTGTTTTTATACTTCGTTCCAGCTTCGGTACGAGCGCGGCCGATGTTATGAGCCGAAGGGCCAATCGAACAGCGGAAGAGGCACAACGTCATGGCGTGCTCTCTGCAGTTGATAGGACCAGCCGGTATTAGCCATCGCTCTCTGCGTGATCCTCCGCCGACTAGTCCTATCAAGCGCAGAGAGCACGCCATGACGCTGCGCTTTTTGCGCTGTATGATTGACCCTTTGGATCATAACATAGGCCGCGCTCGGACCTCAGCTGAAACGAAGTATAGTATCCCTCACGTTGCAGACAGTGTGTAAATTAATGCGTACATTTTTTGTTTGTTTTTACAGCTAAGTTGTATATTTTTAGGGTTCTATGCATTTCTTGTATCCCACTGCAGAAACAATATTGCATGTAAAAGGCCCCATTGCATGGAAATGCCTATACGCTTCGCCACCTCGATATGCATTTTGATAAGGAAAGATGTCGAAACATGTGATAAGGGAGATACATTCGAGAGCAATGGGCCTTCTCCCGCTCGAGTCGGGTGACGCCACTGCTTTACATATATAAAAGCAGCAGCTTTTACATACGTAAAGCATTATATGTCTAGAATTAACCATAGTAAAAAAATTCACAAAAGTTGTAATAGAACCCATATGTATATCATTCTAATCACAGAGTAATCATCCCTACCGTTTCAAAATTATGTATATATACTGTAAATAAACATTTGGTGAAGTGCTTTTGCGGGTATCTTGGTGAATCATTTGTGGTTGTGCTCTACAGCTTCGCTTGCCAACCACTGTCACGTGGTGGAATGGCTCACTTTTTTTTTCAACGGCCGAATGTATTTGTGTTTTACGTATGTTTAGGCAGCCGGGCGTTAGTGCGCTTCAATGAGCGACTTGTCTCCCGGCTATACATGATAAATTTAGTGAGTGCAGTAGATCCGCTAGCCTGGGGTCTTTAACGTGCACCACTCAGTAGTGGTACACGACCGCACGCCGGTAAGATGCGGCAGGGGTGAGGATTGAAGCACTGCAGAGCGAGCTGTCGCTCCTCGTGCTCCGGCTTGCGGTGCATTAACACACTCGGCCACAAATCGCCCTTTCAGTGGCCATTTGCATTGTAGAAATCAGCGTCCAGCTCGTGCGTATGCTTATTTGCTTTGTATGATCACGTGGGGGCTATAAGGGACGGCCAATTTATTTCGAACTAACCGAGTATAAATAAAATATAACCAGAAAAACGGCTCTTCTTGTTCATCGTTCGATGCCAGGAACTGTCTTTCCGGACGTACGAAATCGTAAAGCTGGCCATCATTAAAGTTGGTGTGGTAAGTAAAAATGGCAAGGAGCGGCTCTCAGCGAAGGGTTTACACCAAGTGCCGACTGACAAGCTGGAACTCGGACAGTCTAGACAAGCGGGACTTTGAGTACATCCTCTGACGTCCCAACCGGAAATGACGTGCCCTTCCTTCCTGGCGCACACTTCCGTTTTAACGCTCCGTCTGCTCCTGTTTTGCTACAACCTCGTTTGTTTTCGCTTGCCCGCTTGTTTATTACTAATTGCCCCCAGTGTTTGTGCGTGCGCTTGCGAGTGCTTGTGAGAAATGGAGTGATTGGCGCCCTTCGAAAGGGGAAACTAAAGTCAACTGTAGCGAAGGTCGACTTTCTAGGAGACGGCACTCGGGGCGTCAATGGCCCTTTTAAAGGCCTCTCATCAATACGTACTGCTCGGTGTTTTCGAGAAGTTGCGAGTCAAGATGTTTAGCATCGTTTGACAATACAGAACCCCTCCGACAGTTCTGTATATCTGCTAGTTTTATGAGTAAATGTGTTAATATTACATATCTGCTAGTTTTATGAGTAAATGTGTTAATATTACATATCTCAAAGTTTTATGAATAAATGTGTTAATTTGAAAAGGTATTGGATGGGACAAAGCTTGAAGTATAGTTTGCATGTTATACATGCGCAGACACATCACACACACACACACACACACACACAAACACAAACAACACACGCGAATACGTAGTGATGAAGAGCACGGGGTGTAGACGTAAAAAGCAAAACAGAAAGAGCATAGCCAGGTGATTTATAATCAGTTCCTACGTCGAGAGACTTGTCTACAAACAACGTCAGAAAGAGCATTTCTTTCTGACGTGGCAACGTGTGGCGTGTCAAAAAGACGTGTCGGAAACACACCTTTTTGAGCTGTTTCTGACGTGGAAGTCACCTAAGTAAAGCTAGGAAGTAGACTTTTGCGGTTTGCAAATGACACGCTGATCGTATACGTGCACAAAAAATACTAATTAGCCATAACGGCAATATCAGACATTTATAAATGTTTACATTGGTACCGAAAAAAATTCCATTTTTTTATCGACCTGTAAAAGCACCATATTATACTTTAAAAACGAAAAAAACTCAACATATTGGTGAAATTGCACGGAGCGAATTGCAATAAATGTTCCTGTACATCATTAGAGTTCGTAACGTCAAATATTTAGAAACATCGACAACCCTCTTAAACGGAGTTTTTCATGTAGAGAACGTTTGTTAGAAACTAAGAGTAGTAATGGCACATATGTATCAAATCCAAGAGGTTGTTATACGCTCACAACTTATAATTATCTGCGACTTCTTAGGTAAATCAGCGCTTCAGTTTGGTATAACAGACTATTAACACTGTGCCCGAAATCTACAGCAAAAAAACTTTCAGCCTTTCCACTCTGGTAAAGAAGGAAGACCAGCGGAGCTGCACAATGCGAAGTAATGGCCGGCCGCAAGTCGGCAAGCCAGAGTTCAAAGGCTGCCGCCATCTGTAAGCGACGGCAGCAACCAGTTACGTAGCTTGCCGCCGTCGCTCATAGATTGCGGTAGGTGTCCAGAATTCGGCGTCTTCATTTTTTTTGCGGGAGACACGATCCTGGGGAAACTAGCCCTTAACAGCTCCGCTGTAAAAATAGAATGAATTCGAAAAAGAATCGCATGAAATATTGGCTACAAGACCGGGCATGACAAGTACTTTACAATATATGCGCAAAGAAGTTGAAATGCTGCTCAAACAAGATCAAACAATATATGAGATTATTATAAATATTTTTAAACAAAAAAAAACTATTAAGCATAGATTATCAAGACCAAATAGAAAGTATTTCGAACCCTTTTTGAATACAAAATACGGAAAGGTGACAAAAATATTCCGTGCGAGAGATACTCAATAAGTTAATCGAAAGAGGTCCTTAAAACAAAATCTCCTAAAACCATCGAAGTGTAAACAAAAAATGAATAATCAAAAATGAACAAACGCAAGCAAAAGAAATGAAAGGCGTTTACAATTCCCTGTAATGTCAAATTAGAGCGCAGCTCTTGAGGAGGAGGAGGAAACGTACGGTGAGGAGGGTATGCCCCTCCTCCTCCACTTTCTCCTCCTCCTCCTTCTTCCCCCTCCTCTCATCCTCATCCACTTCTCCTCCCGCTCCTCCCACCCTCCTCCCTCATGACGTCACTTGTGACCCTAATGACTCTCGTGACGCCAGTCGTGAAGGCCTCGTGAAGGTCGTGACCTTCATCTTGACCTTCACGAGTGACCTTCGTGACGTCACTCGTAACCTTAGTGACCCTCATGACGTCACACGTGACGTTACGTGTGACGTCATTATGGGGAACGTCTCATAATCCAACGCGCGGTTACGCCGACGGCGACGGCGCTCAAGCCGGAAACGAGCGACCAAAAGCTGCCCTGTAAAAAAAAAATAGGAAAAAACGTCGCATTTTATATATTGCCTGAAGTACAGTGTTTTAGATGTGATCGTCTAAAATGATTTAGAAGACATTAAACCGTTGTTTCAGGGAGTGAAGACGAACTTGAATAGGGTCAGCTGAACAGTTACAAATTAGAAAAAAACGAGAGAGGAAAAGACATACACACCGCTGAATGTCAACTTGCTTGCTTCAATACTTCGTCTTCCTTTTTTCCTTTTTTTTTCTACTACTGCTAGTGACAAAACTATTCCCCATGTCCGCGCGCTGCACCCATTAAGATGTTAAGCGGCTCGTGCCACTCGCCAAGTATTGTCTTTCTTTCGCGTGGATCGTGATAGACGGGTTGCTCACGCACACTTGACCACTTTCTTCAATGGCCTGGGCTTCAATTACCTCGCGTGCATATGCGTTCCGAAGTCTCCATGTAATGGCAATGTTGTTAATATCAGGAGGCATCGGCTTCCTGATATTAACAACATCTATAGGGCGATGTTAATAACATCAAAATCAAGAGGCATCCGCTTCCTTATATGAACAACATCAATAGAGCGATATAAAAAACATCAATATAAGGAGGCATCCGCTTCCTGATATTAACAACATCAGAAGGCATCCGCTTCCTGATATTAACAATTCGCAACTTTCAGCGATGGTGATACTGCGGTGTGAGAATCGCGCTCCCTAGCTCCTGGATGAACGGCTTCACAATAAAGATGCTTGCCGACACCGTCCTGGGGTGAAACAATAAAGTAAGCCTGTAATACTGCTCGTAAATAGCAAAACTAGAATTACTTACGCGTCGCCGTCGCAGCCTCGTTCTGCTGTTCTACGACGATCATACAGATGGCAGCCATTTTGGCAGGCGCCAATGCGCCCCCTATAGGTCGTGAAAGTTGCGAATGTTGCAAATATCAATAGGGCGACACCGGAACGCATATGCACGCGAAGTAGTTGAAGTCCTGGGCCTGTTTGCTCATCTTCCGGCTGCGGCCGCGGTCGCGGCCAAGAGGGATTTTTACGTCACGTGACCAGTCCTATGGGGACAAGGAAGTACCTAGCGTCCCTGCCTAATGGCGGAGTGATCCGCATCGCTTCAAGCACAAAAGCCTAATTTCGCTCGCAGAAACTGATTGCAGGAACTTTCATCTGGCGTCTAGGTGACCGCCCCTTTATACTGTAGGAGCGGCAGGTAAAGTTACGGCCAGGGAGGGTAAATAGGAGCCAAAATAAAAAAAGCACACGAGATAAAAGCGGTAGCAGTCTATTTATATACCTCCGCCGGCGCCGGCGCCTCGCGCCTAGCTTCTGCTATGGTCAAGAGATTCCAATAAAGAAAAAAAAAGCTATGGTCGAGAGGTTAAAGCGCCGCTACTTGTCGCGGCGTGAAAGTTCCGGGTTCAAATCGCGCTAGAGAATCCTTTTTTTTTTTTTTTTCTTTTTTTGTATTTTGGGCGTGTCTTACTTTTTAACTGTGATTTTTGTTAGGAAATCATCCGCTTGCACTACTGCGCCTTACACGGTTTTTACTGCTAGTCCCACCTGTCCAATCCAACCACCGGGAAGAAAAAAAAAAGGTCAACACAAGTTAACGCGCTAATACAATCATTTCATAATGATCATTAAAAGGAAACCAAGGTAACAGCAACCGTATGGCTTTCACACAAACGGAGTCAAAACAAGCATCCTTTCCCCAGCAACTACAATTTTATCAGTTTTTTTTAACGCTCTGGCTACGATTGTTTTCAATAACAAGAGACGCCTTTTTAGGACTAATAAAAACTGCAGTTGTGACAATTAAAAATAACTCCAAAAAACAAGCAAACAGAAAAAAAAAAATACTAGCTTCTGTGGATACAGAAGCTGGCAGGAACGAGGCCATGTGGTCACGAAAACCTTTCTTGATGCAGGCGATTGTTCCGTTCTGCCTCGTCACCGCTGGCATCAGTTTCCTGAGTCCAACGTCAGCGCAGCGTCAGCTGCATGCGACGTCAACGACCTATCAGCCTTCCCGTCAGACGATTCCAAGTTCTTCAGAGTTCTTCAGAGTTCCACCCGTCCCACCCTCCAGTCAACCGAGTGGACTGCTCGAGTCAGCAAATAAGCCGACGCGTGTCACGGAATCCCTGGGTTTCGGAGCTGGCAGGAACGAGGCCATGTGCTCACGAAAACCTTTCTTGATGCAGGTTAGTGATTTTCCATCTGGCCCTTTCCGATCTGTTGGTGGTTTCCTGCCAGCTCCACCCAACCAACTATTCTTGATTGCGAGCACTAGGAATAAGCACTTTCATGCCATAGTGGGTAATAGACGCAAACGCTATTACAGGAAAAAAAAGTGATGTTTGTGCTCTTGTTGCTGTTGTTGAGTGGCGACGTAGAAACTAATCCTGGTCCTGCAACTAAGGAACAAATGAAACTCATACAATCTATGTTCACTGAACTGCAAAACTGTCAAAAAAGTGTCCTCGCGAAGTTAAATGTTATTGAAAGCAAACAAACGGAGATTCACAATAAAATAGAAAATTTCATTGCAAAAAACGAGCAATTTGAACAACAGATCTCAGATGTTGAAGTAAATAGAAGAAAGCTGGAAGCAAGAATAGACGACCTTGAAAATCGGAGCCGCAGGACAAACTTGGTGTTTTTAGGCATACCTGATGACACGGTGCGAGAGTCATGGGAGGAGTCAGAAACTCTTGTTAGACGCATCTGTAAAGGTAATCTAGATATTGATGTCACCTCAATACAAAGGGCCCACCGTTTAGGTACTTTCAAGGAACGTAGCTGTCGGCCGATTATAGCAAGCTTTCAAAATTGGAAAGAACGTGACAACACCATGCGCAACGCCTTTAAATTTAAAAACTCTGCTTACAGTGTTTCCAAGGATTTCAGTGCACTTCTCAGAGAAAAAAGGCGCAAGCTATGGGACTATTCCAAAGAAAAACGACAAGTTAAGAACAACAAAGTATATCTTACCTACGACAAGCTCGTTATCAACGGAGACACGTACGCCTGGGATTTCGAACAAAGCATGCCTGTACTCGTTCGTAAAAAGGCTCCACCGATTCAGCAGGATTGACGCAGTGCGAGAGGTATCTGTCAAAATGCCGCTTTATCAGATGTATATTCCTCGGTATTACTTGTGAACTTCCGTAGCATAAAAAGATAAAGTGGACGATTTCTTGTCTCTAGTCGAGACAATCAGACCCAAAGTTATTATGGGAACAGAGACATGGCTGCATGACTCGGTTTCTAATTGCGAAGTTTTTCCCCCTGGTTTTTCCATATACCGCAAAGATAGAAATGGACACGGAGGTGGTGTGTGTTTGCTAATTTCATCAGACTGGAGTAGTAGTGAACTAGTTTTTTCCGAAAACGACACTGAGTCTGTATGGTGTCGAGTAGTTTTACCTAAGGGGACCACTTTAGTTCTTGGTACATTTTATCGCCCCCCAGATAGTGATGCGTACTCGATAGACGAATTGGGTGACTTGTTGACGACAATTCCAGATAGTGTATTCTTGGGGGAAACTTTAATCTACCAGGGTTCAATTGGTCTGATGAAGTTCTTGCTACAGATGGACCCCGCGCTTACTTGATGTTTGCTGACATAATCAGTGTATTTGAATTTGAATAATATGTTAAAAAAACCGACGCGAGGGAATTCTGTCTTGGATTTAATTTTATGCAATTTTCCTGGTGTTGTATCCGAGGTCACTGTACTTCCCGGCATAAGTGATCATTGCGCGGTTGATGCTAAGCTCTCGGAGCCCGGAACGCGAAAGGAAGCGGAGTCGTCCACGGAAAGTATTTTTGTACGACAAAGGTAATTACGAAGCGATCGATGCAGAGCTTGAATTCTATTTTTATACATTTAGTCGTCTGTCCGAAAATAGTGACGTCGAAACTATATGGCATGCTTTTAGAAATAAAATATTAGAGCTTGCGGAGGTGTATATTCCATCGAAACAAATAAGGAAGCGTAAAAAAAAACAACCTTGGTTTAATGTAGAAATTCGCAGACTTATAAAGTGAGACGTGCTTACAAAACGCTTACCAAAAGTTGGTCAGTCCAAACTGAGCAGAAGTTCAAAGAGATTATCAGGCTTCTCAAATTGCAAATAAAATTAAGCAAAAAAGTGTTCTTTGACAAGTTTAACGAAAATCTAAAAAGAAATCCTAAAGAATTCTGGAAGTTCGTCAACGCGAACAGAAAGGAAGACACTTCTATTCCTGCGTTGAAAGTTGATGGTAGTACTGTGGTGTCTGATAACTCGAAGGTTGAATGCTTTAACTCTTATTTTAAGTCGGTATTTTCGGAAGACTCTGCATTTGGTATCTCCAGTGGCTTACCAAACGAAGCAAAGCGTAATGTCCAGCATTACAATTGACATGAGCGGTATAGTGAAGTTGCTGCGCGGAATTGATGCAACCAAGGCTGTCGGACCTGATGGCATTTCCCCTGTTATTTTTCTTAAGTGCAGTGCATCTATAGCGCGTTATCTTTTTGTTATATTCAGTGAAACGTTAAAGACGGGGATGGTTCCATTGGATTGGAAGATGGCAAACGTTACACCAGTTTTTAAATCGGGTTCTAAAGCCAGTGTTGAAAATTCTCGCCCCATTTCATTGACATCGATCTCATGTTTGAACACATTATTTACAGTAACCTTTACTCGTTCCTGGATTCATTACACTTCTTTTCCCCCTCACAGCATGGTTTTCGAAGCGGCTACTCTTGCAACAACCAGCTGGTAGAATTTTATCATCATATATCCAGATCACTTGATAGCAGGAAATATGTCGACTGCGTGTTCTCAGACTTTCGAAAGGCATTTGACACGGTCCCCCATCAGTTATTATTGTATAAATTGGCTTGCTAAACATAGATCTCAACGTCCTGAATTGGATACAAAATTATTCAGAAGGTCGAGAGCAGCGGGTTGTTTTAAACGGTACTATATCCACATCAACTCCGGTTACGTCGGGTGTGCCACAAGGGAGTGTCTTAGGGCCTTTACTTTTTCTCACATACATAAATGATATCACCGAAAACATACAGTCTCATATTAAGCTGTTCGCCGATGACTGCGAATTGTACAGAAAAATAAACACGTCAGACGACCTGGCCATATTACAAACCGACATAAATATTTTATCTTCTTGGTGCAATCAATGGAAAATGAGCCTAAATTTAAGTAAATGCAAACATATTCGTTTCTCGAGAAGTAAGCTGCACGATTCTCATAGCTACCTAATCAACGGGACTGTTTTATGTACTGTGTGTGAGTATGTTTACCTAGGAGTGCTATTTGCGGATTCCCTAAAATGGAACAGCCATATAGAACGCACAATCGGAAAGGCTAGCAGAATGTTTTATTTTATCCGTCGAAATTTTAGGTCCGTGTCGCGAAACGTTAAAGAAATACTTTATTTTTCTTTGGTAAGAACGATTCTTGATTACGCGTGCGTTGTGTGGGACCCTTATCACGACTTCCTTATCAATAAACTAGAAAAAATTCAAAATCAGGCCGCGCGTTTTGTACTAAACAACTATGACCCTTATGCTAGTGTTACAGATATAAAAGCCATGCTGGGATGGGAAACACTCGAATGTAGACGAAAAAAACTAAGACTAAAATTTTTCCACCGTGTCTTTCACAACAAAACAGGAATTGATAAAGCCACTTACCTTATGGAGTCATCCTACGTTTCTACCCGTTGTGATAATTCTAAAAAGGTTGCTGTTCCCACTTACAGGACTGACAGTTTTGCGAATTCATTTTTTGTCAAAACCGCGAGAGAGTGGAACGACCTCCCGGAAGATATTGTGTCCATTGATGATAATGACGTTTTCTTTCTGCACTTGTTGTAATGTTTTCTTAAATTCCCCTACGGTAATGCCCACAGGGTGATGTAGGTACAATGCAAATAAATAAATAATAAATAAATAAATACATTGATTGAGAGAAATCCTACAGGCAAGGCAGCAAGTCAAACGTCTGAGAAAGTAGTAAAACCGAAATAAAGATCATACTTTTACTTGCATGGAATGTGATAAAAAGTATATTTATACTCTTCAAATTTTGTTGCGGCAATCGTTTTGTAATATTAACACATTACTTGTTGAATTTTAGTTAGAATAACAGACGATCACGACCGAATGCAAAAATGAATCAGGCGTCGACATCGCAAACCCTCTCTCTAATGCAAACACTTAAAATGACTTTGCCTCAAGAAATTGAATTAATTATAATTAATTCCATATGTTGATCCAAAGTCATTTTAGGAGTTTCCATTAGAGAGAGGGACCTAAAATGACTTTGGATCAAGAGATGAAATTAATTATAATTAATTTCATTTGTTGATCAAAAGTCATTTTAGGTGTTTGCATTAGAGAGACGGACCTAAATGACTTTGGATCATAAATGGAATTAATTATAATGAATTCCATTTGTTGTTCCAAAGTCATTTTAGGTGTTTGCATTAGAGTAAGGGTTTGCGATGTCGACGTCTGATTCATGTTTGCATTCGGTCGTGATCGTCTGCTAATCTAGCTAAAATTCAACAAGTAATGTGTTAATATTACAAAACGATTGCCCCAACAAAACATAAAGAGTATAAATATACTTTTGATCCCATTCCATGCAAGTAAAAGTATGATCTCTTTTATTTCGGTCTTACTACTGTCTGAGACGTTTGACTTGCTGCCTTGCCTGCAAGATTTCGCTCCATGAATGTATCCACAGTTGCTAGTCTTTTTTTTTTTCTTTTTGCTAGGGCTGGGCCATTGATCCATCAACCTTCCGATTAATCGATTAAGGCCTTAATCGCGATCAATTTTTTTAACTGGTTAATCGGTTTTTTAATCGGTACTCACAAAGTCAACTGGACGCACGCATTGCTCTATCCTGGACGGCCTGCCCGAAGAAGGGCTGACTCATGCCCCGCCCGCCCTCCTCCCACCCCCTAACGAAAACGCTGCGTGGCGTGTATCCGGGCGTTCTGTCCCGAGTGGTTTTCCATTCCCAACCAGGTGCTATGAGCAGGGTTCAATTCTCGCGCTCGCTAAGCGTCACGTGTTCGAGGATATACATCACAGTTCTGCCGAGGCCAGACGAACAAGACAGGTCGCAATCGATCCCCGCGCGACCGCAAAACTTCACGTGTTGAGGATCTATTGCACATCCTGCCCCGGCAAGACAAACAAGCAGAGAAAATGAAAGTTGTTTACAACTCCCTGTAACACCGGATTAGAGCGCAGCTCTTCAGGAGGAGGAGGGAAGGGCACTGGGGGGATGGGTCAAGTGACCTCGGGTGGCGGGGGGGTCACGTGACATTGGGGGTCACGTGACCTTGTGGGGGTCACGTGACATTGGGTGGTCACGTGACCTGGGTGGTCACGAAACGATGCCGATGACGTTGACGTCATCAGCGACGTAACTGATGACGTCACTGATGTCATCAGTGATGATGACAATGCGGATGCCGGTGACGTCATCAGTAACGTCACTGATGACGTCATCAGTAATGATGACGATGACGATGCTGATGCCAGTGACGTCATCAGTGACGTAACTGATGACGTCATCAGTGGCGATGACGTCAACGGGGGTCACGTGACCTCAGGAGGGGGGGTCACGTGACCTGGGTAACCATCGTGACCCTCGTGACCCTCGTGGGGGTAACTCTCGTGACCCTCGTGAGGGTAACATTCGTGACCCTCGTGAGGGTAACTCTCGTCACCCTCGTGAGGGTAACTCTCATAACCCTCGTGAGGGTAACCGTCGTGACCCTCGTGAGGGTAACCCTTTTGAGGGTAACTAACTCTCGTAACCCTCGTGAGGGTGACGAGGGTTAGTAACTCTCGTAGCCCTCGTGATCCTCGTGAGGGTAACCCTCGTGAGAGTAGCCCTCCTAACCCTCACGGGGGTTACAAGGATTACTCGCGGTTACGCCGACGGCGACGCTGCTCAAGCCGGGAGCGGGCGCCTAAGAGCTGCGCCTTAAAAACAAGCTGGGAAGCTAACAACGTGATAGCCTTTCACGAGTATGAAAGGCTATCACGCTGGAAAGTTCGGGTTTAAAGTAAACTCCAGCGGTGAAGTTTTTAACCCGAAGGAAGTCCACTGCATCATCTGCAAGGAGCCGTTTTTGTACAGTGGAAGCTTAAGTTCGATTCAGTATCAACTACGAGCGAAGCACCCTGTACGCCGCTGCAGCGAGGACCATCCTCCAAAACGCAGACAACAATCAACGCCTTCTCATCGAGGCCCATTTCTCTGAAAAAAGAAGAAAGCATCGCCCAAGCCCTGGCTTCTTGTCTTCGTGTCGGAAAATGAAGACAAACCTCTTTGCCTTCGGAGCTGGAGCAAAAATATGTCTTTGAATCATTAAACTAATGTATCCTCAATTCTAAATGTCCTTAGCGCAGTGTAACAGGGAGTAGAATAAGTCTTCAAAGGCAAGACGAGTTGTTGCCATTCTTTTTAATATATTATTTATAAAAAATCAACGCAACCGATTAATCGATTAATTAATCGATTAAAGGGTGGCGATTATTCGGGTTAAAATTTTTAATCGACGCCCAGCCCTACTTTTTTCTTGTTCTTTTTTTTTTTTTTAATTGTCACAACTGCAGTTTTTGTTAGTCCTAAATAGGCGTCTCTTGTTATTGAAAGGAATCGTAGCAAGAGCGTTATTTAAAAACAGATAAAACTGTAAATGCTGGAGAAAGGATGCTTGTTTCGGCTCCGTTTATGTGAAAGCCATACCGATGCTGCTATTTTGGTTTCCTTTTTATGAACATTATGAAAGATTGTACTAGCGCGTTAAGTTGGGTTGATCTTTTTTTTCTTCCCTGTGTTTCGATAGAACAGGTGGGACTAACAGTAAAAACCGTGTAAAGCGCAGTAGTGCAGGTGGATGATTTCCTAAAAAGGACCACAGTTAAAAAATAAGACACGCGCAAAATACAAAAAAAAAGTCCCTAGAGCGATTCGAACCCGGAACTTTCACGCCGCGACGGTAGGTACCGGCGCTTTAACCACTCGACCATAGCAGAAGGCATTTTTTTTAAACATTTATTTACATCTATTTACACAATATCAACAGTGTTCAATTTTGTACAAATTATGTACAAGATATACAGGTGACGATTTTTGTCCATGACGCAAAAACTTTTAAGCAAGCGATACGTAAATTAACTAAGGTGGTAGGGCACCTGCGTAACCTCAGCAAGGGTGACATCTTGCTACGGTAATATGTTCTCCACGAGTAGTTGCCTGTTATATAATATCTGGCGACTGACTGAGGTTTTTAACTATTTCTATCCATTCATCGTTTTCTTGGCATGCGAGTATGCTGTGGAAAACTTGAATTGCTATGTGTTTAAAATTTACCCAGAAGGGCTTGGCAGCTCCCGCTTCGGTATCTACTTTTCGCGTTTTCCATTAGCTATAAAGTACAACTAAAACATCTTGGATTGTATCCAGGCTTTCGGCAAAATGTAAGTACCGATAATTTTTTTCAACCACTTCAAAGTCCTTTTTCAGTGTCCTTTTGAAAACGTCCCAAAAAGGACAGCGTGTACACATAGAACAAAAGCGTGCGTGAACGTTTCAGTTGTTTGGCAAAGACGACCAGTTGGTGGTTCCATATACCCCAATGCCGCGGGAGTCGAGCCACTCTTTTACTGGCATGGTACGTGAATAAAATCTGTAAAAGAAAGTCTTGCACTTGGGAGGAATTTGAATTTTCATGACTCTTTTTAGAACATCCGTTCTGCAATTCTTTGGAGGGTCATAAGGGTACAAGCGAAACACTGGGTCTGGAAACAACGAAAGCAGAAGTTTCCTTATCAGTAATTTTTTTGAGCACGATGTTAAAAAGTTTAGGTCAAACCTAGCTTTTAGGAACTCCAATGTGTCTGCTACTTCTTTATAATATCCTCGTAACGATATTTTACTTGTGGTTAGTGAATCATCAGCTGGTGGTACCAAGTATTTTGCCAAAAATAACTTTTTGCACATCTTCAAGAAAGGATGCTGTTCGTGTCTAAAAAAATTCCATCTGGCAATTAGTTCCTTCACAAAGATGTGATCCAGACCAAGCCCCCCGTCTTGAATTTTCCGAAATAAGTTTGTTCTTCTCATTGGCTCATACGGTGACCTCCAGATGAATGTCGCAAATATCCTGTTGAACCCGTTAACTGTTATTCTGGAACAATGCATAACCTGCAGAAGGTATGTTAGTTTTGACAAAAAGTAAATGTTGCAAACGGCGACTCTACCTAAGGTTGATAGATATCTGAGGTTCCACATGCGTGCAGCTGATTTGACATTTTTTCCAACGTTGTCCCACATTGCCTTTGGATTGTCCACAGCCTTCAGCGGTACTCCCAACAGTTGTGGTTTCTCGGTGGACCATTTTATGTTCACGAATAGGGGTGGAGTCGTCCCCCACTCCCCACACCACGAACCGCAACTTTTGTCGTTGTTTACTGCCGCACCAGACACGGCACAAAAATGCAAAACGCGCGACATTGCGTTTTCTATGCTTGGCTTGTTGGAGCACACAAGCACAACGTCGTCGGCGTAGGCCAAAAACTTGACTTTACAGCTTTGGAGACGAAAGCCTTGAACTTTGTTGTCGTTCAGGATGCTTCTGCAGAGTGGTTCAAGGTAGAGATCAAAAAGAAGGGGTGACAAGGGGCATCCTTGTCTGACCGAACGCTGAACTTCTATTGATCGTGTAAGAGTTCCGTTGACTATTAATTTTGTTGATATGTCAGTATAACAAAGTTTTATCCCGCGCTCGACATTTTCTTCTACTGCTATGTGCCTCAGAAGAGAGAACAGAAAGGAGTGTTAGACTTTATCAAAGGCCTTTGCAAGATCGAGTTGTAAAATTGCCGCGGCTTCGTGTGTTTGTTGGCAAAATTCTATTATAGATCGAACTATGTGAAGGTTGGTTTGTATATTTCTTCCCTTGATGGAGCAAGTCTGGTTGTCACCAACAATCAAAGATATTACGCTTTGCAATTGACCTGCTAGCACGCGTGCAAAAATTTTGTAGTCGTTATTGACTAAACTTATAGGCCGATAACCTTCTACCTTCTGAAGCTTGTCTAAGTCCTTGGATTTAGGTATTAACACTGTGTGTGCCTTCCGAAATGATTGAGGTAGACATTCGTTGTAGTACGATTCCTTAAAAACATTTAAGAGTACAGGTGCAAGTCTCTTGCTCCATTTCTTGTAAAAACTGGCTGGTAAACCATCTGGGCCTGGGGCCTTCCCGTTTTTCATCTCTTTTATATTTAATTCAACTTCGCTTACATAGATGGGGGTGTTCAGGTTTTCGGTCGTCTCTTTTGGTAGTGTTGGTAGCCCAGATAATAAGGATTCTTGCATTTACATGGTTGTGTTAAGTGGCTTGGAAGTAAATATGTTTTCGTAATAGGCTTCAAATGTTTCGCGAATTTCCTTTTCGTCAGTCAAAATTCGACCAACTCCTTGTAGTGCGTCAACTCGCTTCTTTTTCACATATTCTCTCTCGGCATTAAGGTACCTCTTCGTCGGTTGCTCTCCCTCTATGACTTGCAAGGTACGTGTTTTTACTGCGCCTCCTCCGTAGTGCAGTTTATCATGTTCTTCAATTTGTTTTCTAAGGTTCTTTATGCCATCTTTGTAGTTCCCTGGTTCCTAGCATTCAAGGCGATACAGGTAGAGAATGTCTTCATTAAGTTGCCTTTCTTTCATTTTTTGTCGGTATGCCACAATTGATGACAGTTCGATGCTCATCTTCCTTATTTCTTGTTTAAACATTTCCCATTTCTGTCCCCACCCATGTTTGGTACACTCGATATTGTTAAGAGCTGATTCTACCCCCTTCCTGAATTCTTCGTTTTAAAGTAGGCTCTCATTCATTTTCCAAAGGGACCAGGCCTGTGAGCTACTTGTTCTCTGAGATGTTTTCGTGCCTATTGTCACCTGAACCATACAGTGATCAGAAAAGAAGGCAGGAATCACGTTGTAGCTGCTTATTGCACCGGAGACTGCTCCGGAGATATAGATTCGATCCAATCGTGCATGAAACGACCCTTGGAAGTGAGTAAAGCAGATTGCTTGGTTTGATGTTGCTGATGAGTCTAACAAGTCGCAGTCTCGTACCAGTGATTTTAAAACTTATGCGCTTGGATCTACAATGTTTGTTGGTGGAAACCTATCCTTTTTGTTTAAAACGCAGTTGAGGTCTCCTAACAGGATGACGTTAAACCTAGTGTCGGCGTAAATTCTAGCCTGACAGAAGAGGCTTTCCCTTTGCGCAACGTCGTTGTACGCGTACGCAAAAATTATTCGCCAAGGCTGGCTTTGTAGGAGGACGTTTGCTACCATTAGGCGCCCGCTGTCAGTCTCTTCGAGAACGCTACACAATTTGTAATTCATATGCTTCTTGAACAGAATTGCACACCCTGCTGAGTAGTCGATTGTGGGACAGTGGACCACGTCATAGGTGTTCATCCACAGGTTAGATCCCGAAAATAAGGTATTCTGTTCTGACACTTTCGTTTCCTGCAGGGCTACAATGTCGCAGTCATGTTTCTCTAGAAACCAAAACAGTTGGTATTGTTTTTTTCTCGAATTTATCCCTCACACAATTAAAGTGGAAATAGTGAAGGGACTTATTTGGGCGGGGGTGACGCGGTTCCTATTCATTTTGTGGGTCGGGTTCTAGGGCAGCCGGGAAAGATGGTTTCCGGTTTTTGAATTTTGGCTTTAGCCATTGCTCTTTAGGAACCAGCTGCTTCTGTGGGTTGTGGAGGCTGTTGGAAATGTTGTGACCTGAGATTCCTCCCTCGCAGACGCGGTGACGTCAACCTTGGGTTTCTTGCTGTGTCGCCTATCTGTTCTGTCATCATCCGCCAGCTGTTTGACTTGCGTCAGTTGCTTTCGCGGGTCCTTTTCCTTGTTTGTAGAAATCTCTGGTTCTGCTCGTGGTGCCTCTTGTCCCAAGTCTTGTTCTACGCTGGTATTTTGCTTCGCTAGCACGTCTTTGGTAGCGCTGTTAGAGTTGTCGTCTTCTGTGATAGCGTGGTCGTCCGTCGCTTGCGAAGGTGTTAGCTCCTCGTTGCACATTTCCTCCCCATCCATTAGATGCTCGCTGTGGTCAGTCTCCGGTGATGAATTTCCTTGGAGCTTGGAGGCATACGTCACGACGCACTCTTCAGATGTATGTCCATACCGCCAGCACTCATGGCACAGAGGAGTGCGGCACTGCCGCGGATGTGTCCAATCGCTTTGCATCTCAGGCAGAGTGGTGGCCTTCCTGGCATTACAACGAGCACGTTCGACCCGTATATATTTAAGATGTGTGGGATCTTGTCTACTGTGAGATCCTGCCTCAGAGTAAGGGTTACATCTAATGTCGTTGATTCTAAGTCCTCGAGACCTGAAAATCTCCACTTTTCTCTCGTCATTTCCTTGACTTTTCCAAAGGGTTCTAGGACCTTTCTCACCTCCGAGTCCGACATGGGGATAGGCACCCATAGAAGCTTCAGCTTGATTTCCTCTTTGCACTGGTCAATGATGATGCATTTCTTCCCTTTGATGAAGAGCTCCTCCTGTGCCTTCAGCTTGTTCTTTGCAGCAGCGTTTCCGAAGGTGATCATCCAGACGTGGCTCATTTGATACTAACCTAAGCCGACGACGTTCTTCCGGTCGACGATAGAAAATAGGGCTTCCTTGAAATCGCTGGCCTTGTATGGCCTTCCGGTGATGTCCGCATGAATAAATATTGAGTTCAGGACGAGAATACCTTGTGGTAGCCTTGGTAAAATAACACTATAGTCTGAAGATTCAAAAGTCTTCATGGAAACCCGGCCATCAGATGCCGTCGAACCGCTCCCTCCGGAGCTCATCTCCCCACTCGTGGCGTGCGCCATCCTCTCGAGGCAAAGATTAGGCAAACAGGGACACCCGGGGAAGCCCCGGGCCCCCGTTGTTTGATTAAATTGCAGGAAGGTAAAATCATGGCTTCCACTCACGGTCGCTTCTTCTTCGTCACTCCCCATAGCAGAAGGCGCGAGGCGCCGGTGCCGGCGGTGGTATATAAATATACCGCTACCGCTTTTATCTCGTGTGGTATTTTTCTTTATTTTGGCTCCTATTTACCCTCCCTGGCCGTAACTTTACCTGCCCCTGCTACAGTATAAAGGGGCGGTCACCTAGACTCCAGATGAAAGTTCCTGCAATCAGTTTCTGCGAGCGAAATTAGGTTTTTGTGCTTGAAGCGATGCGGATCACTCCGCCATTAGGCAGGGACGCTAGGTACTTCCTTGTCCCCATGGAGCTGGTCACGTGACGTAAAAGTCCCTCTTGGCCGCAGCCGCGGCCGCATCCGCAAAATGAGCAAACCGGCCTTGGCCAGTGAAGAAAGTGGTCAAATGTGCGGTAGCACATTTGACCGCATTCTTCAATGGCCAGGGCTTCAATCTATCACGATCACCATGATCACGATCCACGCGAAAGGAAGACAATACTTGGGGTGTGGCACTAGCCACTTAACTTCCTAATGCGTGCCGCACGTGGACATAGGCGGTGGTTTTTATCACTAGTTGTAGTAGAAAAACAGGAAAAAGGAGGAAGTACTAAAGCAAGCAAGCGCGATCGAAAGCGTCGCTGTGGTCGGCCGGCCATGATTGGCCGAATGCTGACTTTGACGTAAGGAAAGGATTTCTCATCGACAAAAATAAGAGGAATGTAAAAGCTTGAATTTTGATGGTGTTGACAATTTCGCTTTGAGAGGGTAATGATTTCAAGCTTCCACCATGCTCATTGCAAACACCATCAAACAAGTTGCTCGCAAGGTAATGACGTCACGAAAGGAAGCCATGGGAGGGCGCCACCAAAACATCTCGCCGCTAATAGGCTCCTCATGCTTTCAGTTGCACCTCAAAATGTAAAAAGCGATGAGGTGGAACCAAGCCACTTTGGTCGCAGCGCCACTTTCGCTGCGATCAAGCAATGACACAGGTCCAGGTCATAAGAATGATATAGCCCCTTAGGGGCTATAGCGTATTTTCTGGGATTTTGACGTCAGAGGTAACGTCAAAGCACCACGACACGACGACGCCACGACGTCATCGTCGACGACGTTGCGCGACGCCAAACTGCTGTCGTAAGGCCATCGTGACATCGCGTCGCGTCGAGGACGACGCCGTTTGGCGACGTCAAGTCGCCATTGTACCGCGGTCATGACGTCGCGTTGAGAACGACGCCGTTGCGCGACATCAATTCGCCGTTGTGACGCGGTCGTGACATCGCGTCGCGTTAAGGACGACGCGTTACGCGACATCAAGTCGCCGTTGTAACGCTGTCATGACGTCGCGCGCTACATCGAGGACGACGTGGACGTGGTCGTCGATGCCGACGTCGGCGTTGACGCCCCACGCAATGTCAAACATCGCTATAACGTCACGTTAACGTCGTCCTGATGTCATCGTGAACGTTAACGTTACGCCGAAGCCTTGACGGCGTGTAACGTCGTCGCATCCGCCAGCATCAACGTCGATGCGCAGTTGCGACGAAGTCTTGACGTTGTGTAACGCCATGGACGAGGACGTCGACGTCGTGAAGCTGCCGGGACGTCTTCGTGACGTCGAGATGCGTCATGTCGACAACAACGTCAACGAACTGTCACCAAGCGTACTTACGACGTTGCATTGACAAAAATGCCGTCATCTTGACGTCCCGTAACGCTGTCGTCGTCGTCATCAACGTCAACGTTGACATCGTCGTCGTTGTCAACGCAATATTACGTCAAAACGCACCTTGATGTCGTGTAACGCACGTTGTCAACGTCAACGTTGACGTCAAGGCGTCGTCTTAATGTCGCATGGCGTTGTGACGACAAGTCAGGTCGCGGTGACTTTATGTACGTGACGCCTGATGTCTAGGTTATATAAAAAATATAGTCCGGCGCTCTATCATTTCTATGACCTTGACCAGTGTGCCGGTCGAGCTTGGCGTTGGAACGAAACGCGTTTTTCATAAAAAACGGCTAATCCGAACCACTTCGCTCGTAGCGCCCGAGATGACGCTACGAGCGAAGTGGCTTGGATGAGCCGTTTTTTTTTTTTTTTTTTCACATGCGGAGGTGCTAAAATAACTCCGGTGGCCCCACTCGTCCTTTCTAGTACAATCTATCAGAGGTTTGTATATCTTTTCCCCTCTCGGTTTTTTTTTTTTTCTAATTTGTGACAGTTCAGCTGACCCTATTGAATATGTACCAATTAGCTCAAGTCCAACCTGTAGTGAATACGAACCTTTGTTGTTATCATTATTTTTGCTGCATTGAGCGGGAAAACTAGGTGAATAGGTAACGTGGCGTTAATTTTTTTTTTCTAAATTTAGCGGGGAATTAATTGGTGTATAGATCTTTTGATGTAAATTTTCCTGCTAGATTTAGTGGGGAGATTGTACTGATGTGTCACGTGTAGTCAGATTACGTGACGTAAGTTTCCCCCAAAATTTAGTGGGCCAAGATAAGGTGTTTCGATCACGTGGCGTTAATTTCCCTGAAAAAAATATAGGGAAATTGAATTGGTGTGTAGTTCATGTGACATTGAGTTCCCTTTCAGAATTGGCGGGAAAAGTGAATTTGTGTATAGGACACGTGGCGTCAGGTCACGTGACGTTAATTTCCCCACCAAAATTAGCGGTAAACTAAATTGGTGTATAGGTCACGTGACGCCATGCCCCGCAACACCGAAGTTTTCGTTAAATTTAGCGGGGATAGCAAATCGGTGTATAGGTCACGTGATATCATGCCACATGATGTGAATTTTCCCGTTACATTTGGCGGGGAAAGAGAATGGGTGCACAGGTCACGTGAAGCTAGGTCACGGGAGACATAGATTGACGTCACCTGACCTAAACACTAATTTGAATTCCCCGCTAAATTTAGCCGGAAATGGACGGACGGACAAAAATTTAGAGTTGGGGGTTCCGGGAAAAGGATTCCGTGCTTTTAAATGACATACTAGGAAGAACGTTATTTCCCAGGGGATCTTTCTAAATTATATTTCTTAGCGGATCAAAAACAGCGCCCACACAAACCGGTATGGCTTCACCGAACCGACAGTATGCGCAGCTAGTACTGCTTGTTTATGTGCTTTTGTCGCTGCGAATAGTGGCAACAATATAAAATATCAACAAAATAATGTTGTTTTTGTAATTTTGTTGAACATCCATATTTTTGACTCCTTAGGTTAACTCGTTTTTTCCTGTACTATACACTCCCGCGTCCCAGACATAAGCATTATTGGTATACGTAATAATTAATTTGTGAAATGTAAAAAAGTATTAAATTGGAGTGTATTGTAAAAATAAACATCGCTTCGATTCGTTCTTCAATTTTTTTTTTCTTTTACACTTTTTGTGGCATATTATAACTTTCCATCAGGAAAAGGCATATTGTCTATCAAATGACTGGCCGGGTCTGGAGAGTATCACTCGTCGGAGCCATTCTGCTCCACTGTCGTGGTTGTAACGTCAAAAGACAAAGAAGGGAAGTCAAAGCCGCGATTATGTTGAGGTTTAATGGAGTGCGGGTCCTTTATTACACAATCGTAATCCGCACGATGCGCGATTACTAGGGCGGGAAGCGCAGTTTCCGATATATTTTGACACGGACATCCATGAGGTGTGGTCGTACTAAAGTGCGCTCGTGTAATCACTGCTAAGCGATATACGTTAAAGAAAATAAGTTTTCAATTGTCTTGCAATAAATGCCGAGTTCGTTCGCCAGATCGGAACGAGGAATTGTTCATAATCTTGTGCTGCGCAGTCAACGTCCAGGATCCCGAGAACTTGTGGTTCCCGCAGTTCATGTATGAATAACTCAAGCTCGTCATTCGAAATCAATCAGGCATGTCCACGACGGGGAGCAGGATTTGCACAGACATGGCCTTCACGAGATACGCAGATCATTTGGACGTGATAAGTCATAAATTTTGTAAATTACGTGTACTTCAGCTACCACAAGGGGTGTCTCGCAAATAAAAAACACAAAGACTTTAAAGAGCTACTCGCACTCTCGGAAAAAGCAAAAAGTCATGAAAACTTGTCATTAAAGCTTGCTCATCCCATGCTAGGCTTCTGAATGAGTTTAAACTTGTCTCGATCATTTTGATACCCCCGGGGAGCGCATTAGCGTGTCGTGCGTGCAACGCATTCGAAACCGCCCAAACTTTCCTGTAATTAATCATAACTAATTATTACGTACGCAAATGCACGCACAATACATTCTGTTCTCGGGTATACCAAGTCAAGTTTAACTTCCGTTGTTGTTGTTGTTGTTCGCCGTCAGCCTCATAAGCTCAACTTTGTTTTGAACATAACAAATGTAAGGTTAATTCAAGCATCCGTTCCTTATTTTTATACATTTTTACTACCGTTTCTTGCAATCCAATGTCTCGCAGCAAACTGGCAGAGACAATTCGATTGAAGTCTAAAAAAAGACAAATCCAGCGAAGAAGCGAAATGGAAAGCTAGAAATTCGCTGTAGAAAAGGAAACCTTTGAGAGAGCGACCAGGATCTTGAGAGGTGAGTCTTTACTCGCTCTCTTTTTTGTCACCGTCATCGGGGTTCCTGCGAAGCGTGCAACGTCGCACCGCCGCCGACGGTAGCAAAATGCGCTTCTTCTTAGTCGGTTTATTTTTTTTTTCATTTCTCGCTGTCGTTTGCAGATTTAGAAAGCAATTCCGGAAAAGAGCTGCCGACTCTCTTGCTGCTTCCTCAGCCGACGCACCATCCGAGTGTGACGTCACTGCCGACGTCACGCTGGCGAAAGCATTTTATTCGCTGGTTGGCTTCTGGCGAGCCTTTTTCTCAAACCTAAGTAAACATATACGCGCAAAATTAGCCTGTAAAGGCTGTTTCTTTCACCCCATTTAAATTTTTGTGAACTCAAACTTTGATCATTTATCTCTTATGACGAATATGTCATATTTTTTTTTCGTTCAATCAATTAAAATCCTCTTTGAAACTGAATTATAGCCATCAAAGAAAGGAGTGGTAGGCTTTTTTGCCTTGGTACAATACTAATGCAAATTTTTCCACACTGGCGATATATTAACTCGTCTGACAAACTTTCTCGACAAAAGAGGTCACTATAGTGGTCTGTTCTTTTAGTTGTTAGTAGAAGTGTATAGACTTTTACTGACAATGGACATATTCTCTCTTCATCGTTTAAAACAAAAACAATTAACTATTTCTGTGCTTATTTACTTTTTTTTATATTTCTAAAACGTTTGGAGTTTGTTGGTGCCTCTTTACGGTCGGAGTAAATTTGGAGACAATTTGTTCTCTTAGTTTTCTTTCTTCGGAATTTGCTGAACCCAGCAAAATAGAAACAAACATTTACCAATTGCAGCTTTTCGAACATTTTTGTGCTGGGGGGTCTAGTTGCAGACTGCGTCGGTTGGGTTCTCATTTTTTAGTTGGAGAGTTGTTCGTACACGCACCGAGTTCTGTGGTCAAGGATGAAAAGAACCAAAATTGCAACGTGAGTTGCAGTCGTGACAGCGTAGGTAGGCGACCTCCGAGTGGTCAGCACGACCCCAGCTAAGCTTTCAGTCGCCATTATGCTGGAAAGCCAAGGATATGAAAGAAATACAAGTAACAATTTTAACTGCAATAAAGATACTGCACAACGCGAGGTAATTTCTTAAGCTTTATTTTTTTTTTAACTACAGGATTTTTCCTTATGACTACTTTGCCCACAAACGCTCTTCAAAATAGCGGACATGTGGCCGATGTATAAATAGTTTCACGTGCATTTAGAAATGTTTTATGACATATTTTATAAAATGATTAGGCTTCCAACAAACTTCTGTTAACGGAGAATTCGTCCAAACAAACACAGACTCTAGGGTGCTCCAAACTTTTCGGCTATGGGGCCAGATTAGGCATCTGTCGGAGTCTCGAGAACCAAAAAAAAAAAAAAAAAAGGTAATCATAAACAAGAAAATACTAAATGAACAAACCTAAGTAAGAATTTAAACACAAAACTGAATGTTAGAGTAAGTATTAAAAAAAAAACCTAAGCACTTCAATTCGAAATTTATTATTTAGCTAATTATGGCGTTACACAAGAATTGTGACCGCGAAAACTTAATTAATTGAAATAAAGAGCGCATGGAACTTCGGCAGATTCACGCAGTGCAAAGTATAAACGAGAATAATTCAAACATAAGAACGCAACGGAATTTTACCACAGTTGCAGAAACACGAAGCCGGGGAGTAAGAATGGTGATACTGGTGATGACAATGTTCAGACATGGCGAGATAAACCCCGTTAGAATGCAGTTTTTCTCGTCTTTTTTAATCTTTTTTTGCGCATTTAAAGCACGTCGCAGCGCCTTTTTTGTTTTTTTAGGTGCAGATGTTTGTTTTGCGTTGGTAACTGGAAGCGGGCCGCCGGGTCGGGCTTCATAGCCGCGGGTCGCTCGGAATACTTCCACAGGCGAGGTTTGGAGACACCTGCTTTGCTCAAAAGTAATCAGTGCACCCGGGCCAAATTCTTTCTTTTTTTCCATTATTCGCTATTTGTTTAACGACGTCACGTAGCCACGTGACAGGTCACGCTACACCGTGAGTCCAGCGGTCAAGTGCTCTCGAGTGACGCTACATTTCTTTTAAACTCACCACCCAAGCCAAAAATAAACAGGTTTCATTAAAATAGCCACCTTGGGATTGCAGCCTCAATGACATAATACAATGACATAAAACAAAATATATGAATGAATGACTGAATGATTGAATGAATGAATGAATGAATGTGGCTAATTATCCACCTGAATCAACCAAATTGCTTTTCTCCGGCGGTGACGTGACTTGGCACATTTCAAGTCGGGCAAATTAAAGAATCATGATTAAAACCCGAGACTGTGGTGACGGGAAAAAAAAGGAAACTTTGGAGTTTTCTAATTTTTTCTTGCACCATCGTCTGGGGTGTTAAACATCATGGTTAACAACCATCAGATTGCCTGCACACGCACTGTCTTTTTTTTTATTAAAAAAACAATCAATACAAAAAATTTACACATTTGTAAAAAAAAATAACAAGAAAGAGAGAGAGAGAGAAAGAGAGAGCAAACAGTATTTATTTAATGAAAGGTTCACTCGTCTATGTGTTGGTGTCCATGAGGCGAAAGGGAAAGGGTTGAGGGGATTGATGGGAAAGGGTGACTATGTGCCATCCTAGATGAAGAGATGAAACCCAGAGTTCCTGATATAGCGGATCAGGGAGTCAAGGATTTCTTTTCTGCGCTGCCGCTGCCCTTGAGGTGGGTCTAGTCTTCAAGCATGGCGGGCCTTTAATCTCTGGGTAGCGAGTTCTAAAGTCGTCCAGGCCCATGGATTCCCAAAGACCGTATTTGGTCGTCCTCACGGTTCCCCCTGTTTATGTCTTGCACGTTGGGTCTTCGTGGTGGTTTTTCAGTCCGAAGGACGCTTTTTTCGCACTTGTAGTCTTGGTTCAATCTTCATTCTGGGTGTACTATATTGCCAATTAGCGTATTTTGGACTTGTACGAAGGGGTAAAAAACAATGCAAATTTCTTGTTGCAAATATGCGAACGTTATATTAAAGCCGGGGTCACCCTGCTCATGCATCATGAAAAAGACAATCAGCAAACACAAGTCACCGCATTATCCGTGGTTCGAACGCCGCATGCCAAGTTTCTCTCCTTGAATTCATTTTTACGCGGCATTCGAAGCATGGATCTCGGGGTGACTCTCGTTTGAATCTAGATGCAGGCTTATTTTGTATGATGTATAACCAGTGTGACCCCGGCGTAATGGTGAAGTGAAAACACGTCGATTATGAATGAAGATATACATATTACAACTAAATATGTGACTGTGTTAACAAAATTAGTCACCAGCGACTACCTGTATATTGTAGTGTAAACTCACTATCTCAAAATACGTAGAAAAAATATTTACATTATGCAACCATTTTTACTCATTGAGAAAGGAGCGAGCTAAGCATGATGCTAAATACACACAAACACGTAATTACACCAAACAAAATTATGCACCGAGTGCGAGACAACTATCACTATGCTTATGAGCGTCGTGTTTTATATTCAAAAAATAGCTAGTGCAAAATCACGCGAAATAAAATAAACTATATGTCCCACGGTAGCACTTCCACAGAGCATGCTTAAAACAGACAAGCAAACGCGGTCTGTGTACTCTTCGGCTACTATAAAGACGGGCTGAGGTGACAAACTTAAGTTACAATTTACAGCCGGAAACCCAGCGGTACCCGTACAGCGTCCCCCATACCTTAGAAAATACACACCCACACCCACGCACGCACGCACGCACACACGCAAACACACACGCGCGCGCGCAGAGGCACACGCGCGCACGCACGCACGCACGGACACGCACATTATTGCTCTCCATTTGCCTCCTCGCGTTGCCGATTCCAATTCTAGGGAATTGTAAACACTCCAAAGTCCGGCACCCGAAATATATGTGCGATATTTCTTGTTTGTTTTACTCTTTCATTTTTGCTTTCGTTTCTTTCGTGCTCTTTTTTATTTTTTTATTTTTTAACGTTTTTGCGCGAACGGGACAGAGATTGTTTACTTTTCCGCACGATGGAGTTCGAGCGAACCAAGAGGGCGGAAGAATGGGAAGTGAAAACAATGGAGCATGCACCCAAAACACCGAAGATAATATAAAAGGCGCAGTACTGTGCGGAAAACGTTATCAATATACAAGCGCTAAGTTCGAGCTAAAACTCTTAAGAAAAATACAACGGTGCAAAGACGGAGCAAACTAAACGATTGGTGAGGCAGTGGAGAGAGTACACCTCCGATTCGGGGAAATGGTATTTCTGTCTCTCGTTTTTTGTTGTTTTCAGAGTGTTGAAGTACTCTTTTTGCTTACACCGTAACTTTGTAGCGACCTTGAATATAATTCAGTACCAGGAATTCAGTACCTATGAAGGTGAGAAATATTAGAACAAATTTTGCAACGTACGATAGCCTAAAGTACTCTCCACCTTTGCGTCACCATCTTGCTCTCCTCAGTGATGTGTACGTTTTTCTCTACTTCAGACGTTTGCAGTTTGCATGTACTCGTGATTTGCAGACTACTATTGGTTTTTGCTTTTTATTTATTTAGAATTACAGACCATCGTTTTCAATATCTCTCATAACAGACACCGATTAGAATAGTGAAAAAATACTAGGTAGTTTCAAATTGCAACTTCGACGCCGAAACGAAAATCAGCAAAAAAGAAATCTTCAAAAAATATGAGCGAGTTTGTAGCTTGTATTCGGTTGACTCAAGCGAGTGTAAAATCCACTCTGATTAGAGCATTTATTTTTAAAGAAATGTTTTTTTTTTCCTTCAGTCTGGGTTTTATTAAACCAAACGTATCGCTGTAACTCGGTTCCACTTTCTGGGTTTTTTCAAGTGTCTCCGAATTGTACGAAGGCCAAGCCTTCGCCAAGAAAAAACACACGTGCTTTTGAATTCGTTTTGGGACCCCGAACACAATTTGTCTCTATCTAAAGTCGGGGAAGAAAAGAACTCTTGATAAACTTCCAATTTGACCATTTTCTCTCTCCGCTTCCTCTTTTCTTTCTCTCTTTTTCTTTTTTCTTCCTCAATTGTTACTTCTTTATGTTGTTGTTTTCTCATGCTTGCTGTTTTCTCCGCTCGAGAGCCCTTTTGTATCTTGTGAACTTGAGCACGCAATGCAGGGTTTGTCTCGCATTGATTTTTCCTTAACAAAGGCCCCCCTTCGGCTTTGCCACTCCGCACCCTGTCCTTATTGTTGAATTTATTGCTCTTTCGCCGTGAGTTGTTTTTCTCCGCTAAAACTAAATAAAGAATGCAAATTCGTATATCGTTACTACGTTGCTCCTTCGTTGAAAACACTCCGCCTGACTGCTCTTTATGACTCTCTTATTGACAAAAAGGGGATTCATTGTTCCAATCTGAACTTTTTTCTTTCTATTTTTTGCAAGGCGACATGTCTTTCATTTTTGAGGTGATGTGCAGACGCCTTGGAGAAACGTGTTTTTAAGTTCTATATACCTATTCTTTCTTTCTTTTTTTTTTCACATTAAGATCGACCGCCGCCAAAGCGATACAATCTAATGTCGTGAATCAGGCAGCGCCAAACGTACTTTTGATACTGTAAAGGCCTGTTCATACATACAGCGGAGCGCTAAGTTAGCGCTACGTGAGCGCTCCAATGAGCGCTCATGTGGCGCTTCCTAGCGCGTGACTTAGTTCTAACACAGCGCGCTATTAGCGCTTCTGTAGCGCCTTGATAGCGCTCCAGTAGCGCCTTGTTAGCGCTCCAGTAGCGCCTTGTTAGCGCTTCAGTAGCGCCGTGCTAGCGCTTCAGTAGCGCTTCTTGTACCGCGGTGCTGCGGATTAGCGCGTGCACTGCGGTTCCGGTTCCTGTGGTTCGGTGTGCATCAGCAGCATCAGGGCGGACATGTGGGATGCTGAAATAGAAATGCGACAAATGCTCTTTAATACGTGATTAGCGCATATGTGTGTGGACGGCTTAACGTCCAGAAGAGCCTTCTGGGTGCGCGAAATCTTTCGCCACCGAGATACCGACGGGTACCAGGCGAACCTTGTTCCCAGGCTGAGGGACCGAGGCACAGAGCTCTTTCGAAGGCGATTGTTTTTAACTGCGTGTCTTTGAAACCAGGGTCACGTATATCGAATAGAAAGCGATGAAGTCGCACGCAATCAATTAGTCGCTCAGAGTTCATGGCTATGTTCCAAATCTTACCGGAGTAATCTGGCTCCTACGTCAGCGGGTAATACCACGTGACATCGCGAGTAAACGATCTGCGACTCGATTTGGAACGGCCGGGATAATCACCTGGATACCACGCGGATTGGCTTCGTCTCGGGTTACGGCAAAAAGAAAACATAGCTGCGATGGCGGAAAAAAGCAGACGATCTCTTTTGATCATGGAGAAACCACACAGAGACGATAATGGTGACCGCCTCGCAGTTTTTTTTTGAGAGTGACGACGTGGTTTTGCTGAGATGGCTCCACCAGCTCCTTTCGCTCATCTTCCTTTTGGGCTGTATTATGAGATAAAAATTACAAATTCCTTTCAGTTAGACATTTTTGTTTTGATTAATCTAAGCGATCGCTGTAAGTCGAGTCCAGGTGCCATAAACGACCTCAACTCATCGTAATTAGCACCGATTACGTTTTGAGAATTTTGCTTCCACACGGTAGAGCGGTAGAGCGCATGCGGCTTTCTCAACAGTGATACGTAACTTACGTTCGCTTTGACGCGACTATGATTATGAAGTCACAGAGAGCACTTTGAAACCGTTATAGACAATTTATTAGGGAGGGAAATGTGGTGGGGTTGTTGACTGATCGTATGCATAAAATCTTCGTGCCTTCACTGCTTTACGAGCGTTATCCTGTCATTACACACACTTTGGGGAGAAAAGAAAAAAAACACAAAAACTTCCACGTTATCTACTCGAACATTTTCATTTTTTAACGTAAGAATACGGAGTTCCCACCAAGGACGAGGATGCGGAGAAGCTCCTGTTTCCGCTCGCACTCTGATAATAACAAGAATACCTTCCTGAGGGGAGGTACACGGTCTGCGTGTGGTGCAATCAATTCCTGCGTTGAAAACAGCACATAAATGGCTGCACCTCATTCTTTATTATTTCGAACGTCTGCCGCCAAAGCCAACGAAGCAAACGAGCTTTGACGGATGTCAGCGCAGGAAGCAGACGACGAACAGATCACGTGACTTATTTACTCGATTTGATCCGGCTTTAGCCCCCGATCGAGGAGGGTAGCGTGAGTAATTACTCCGGAGTAAATAACCCGCTTCTGGAACGCGAGTTCTGACGTCATCGAGTAAGCGCGAGTAAGTTTTGAAACGCCAAGTTACGAAACCTTTACTCCGGAGTCGGATCGAGTAAATTTTGCAACACAGCCCATGGCTATGGATCGCCTGCCCGACCCTTTGTTTGGAGAGCGGCTGTTTTACTTCCTCTTCTTTCAATGCCAAAGAAAAAACAACAGCAAAGGAATCGCCGTGCACGCGCTGTATTGCAGCAGCAAGCACGGCACAAGGAGCGGGAGAGCGCTAAGAAAGCGCTTCCGTAGCGCTAACAGTGCGCTAACAAAGTGCTTCTGAAGCGCTAAGAGAGCGCTACTGAAGCGCTAACAGAGCGCTACTGAAGCGCGAACCGAGCGCTACATCACGCGCTAGAAGCGCCACATGAGCGCTCCTTGGAGCGCTCACGTAGCGCTAACTTGGCGCTTCGCTGTATGTGTGAACCGGCCTTAAGTACGTTTGATACATGACCGGCTAAACCATTCGCGCGCAGACAAAAGCGCGGGATATTCACAGTGCGCGAGTGGTTTGCCCACTGATAGCTAACGCAGAAAAGCGGCGAGCGCCGTGACGATGCATTTTTCGCGCTGCTTGATTGGCTCTATTAGATGATAGCTTTGGCTGCGATCGGACCTAATGTGAAACCGAGTACGGTTGATACTTGTGTTTCGTCTGATCGTGTTCATTCTTTTATAATTTAGTCGCGAGGTCTCAGGGCGCGATCTCTTCAGCCCGAACATGGTTCCAGTTAGATTTGCCTTAAAGGGGTACGGAAACCAAATTCTGGAGCTCATTTCTTTGTTTCAACACGACGCAGGTAGCAGCACAACCACAGAAACATAAATATTGCGCTAGAAAACGCAAGAAAACATATTTTGAAGTGAATTAAACGATAATCAAAAACCACCTGGTAGTTGGTTATGAAGCTTCAATGGAATGTCGTGACGACAACATGCCTCTGAAAGCAGCGCCGCAGCGGTATGTCCGCTCACTGGTATAGATTGCCTAGGCCTGAACGCAATACCGAGGCGTCTTGGTGGAAAGAGCCAAAACGAAGTGAGCCACCTTGGTTTCAGCTCTCGCGCGACGTGCAAACGCGTGCTTCGGTTGTTCTCAGGTTTGGTGCGCGTGCTGGCCCCGCGATATCTACAGCCCTTGGGTACTTCGACAAAGCGAGATTGTAACGCGTTGACGCTTCCAAGTGGCAAAACTCGTCACTACGGTACGCTTGGTCGTCCGAGGCATGATGACGTCAAGACGTCTGCCGGGTCTCCCGAGATGCATCGCGCTCCTCCATGGCTGATTTTGAAGCGCTCGCCAAAATCGCGGCATTTAGAGCATAAAATATACCCATCTGCTCAAAATACGACCGTGCGATTATTCATTACAGGCTTAGCTGATCATATTGAACTCATTTCTTGATGTTTTCTCTATATTTCAAGTTTCGATTCCGTATCCCTTTAAAGGAGCCATGAAACATTTTTTTTTTCCTGTCGCTAAATACTACGTAGAAGCACTCCCTAACGTTAATAACTGAATAAACTTGCCTATTTTTTTTATTATTCAAACCAATAATAGTTGCAAAAACATCGAGATTATGAGCATTGTCCATCCCCTCAACTCGGAGCCAGAACAAACGGCCACGTGGCCTGGTGCCTATCCTGTGCCGCCAACGGTAATCATAGTCACGCGCTGATGTTGGCAAGGTAGAAAACTCGTGCTGAGGTCCAGGCATTGTTAGAGTTCGGCTATGTTCATCACCGCAGTGTTTGGACACGAGCCACTACCCGAGTGTTCACCAAGGCATTGACTTTTACGAGCCGAAGTCGAGTGCTCGCGCAGTTCTCGTGTCCAATCCAGGAGCCGCGTTAAACTTCCGTCAGGCGGGTGGTTTCGGTCCCACAGGGGGGATCGGTGGCCGAGTGGGCTGAAGCGCACACCCAGCTCGACGCGCGTGGAGCGAAAGCTCGCGCTGCAGAACCCAGGGATCCTGGGTTTCAGCCCCACCCCTGCCCGTTTCGATCTGGATGAGCATCGTACCGGCGTGCGGTCGTGTATCACTACTGCGTGGTGCACGTTAAAGACCCCAGGCTAGCGGTTGTACTGCACTGGCTAAATTGCTCATCTAAAACTTTAATGGCAGACCAACTACACGCTGTATAAATATCCCCACAACCCCAATTATTATTATTTCGGTCCCACAATGACGTGATCAAGCTTGGCGAAGGCAAGGCTAGAAGAAATGGCTCCCTTTTATCCTCGCAATTGTACCGTGAAAAAGAAGCGTCTGAATCAGTGGCCGTCTGTCCGAGTATACATGGGCCAGACTGGGACTAGTACGCCTCAGCAAAGTGATTAACATTCCAACCCGAAATCGTTTCGTGACCCCTTTAATTTACTGCCACCGAGTATTTTTGAACGTCGAATAAAGCAGTCAAGGTTAGTTCCGCGCAGATCATTCTTCCTCACTCCGGTGGCTTCTTTGCAAAGCCATCTTGTCACCGAGGAGGAGGGAAGGGGCAGAAATAGAAAGTTGGACAATCTCATGTTTTTGTATAGTTCGATTTATTGGAAACCTTCAGAAATATGATCATTCAATTCCACTTTTTCGGGAGTATAAGATGTTGACTGTAGAGCAAATTATGACCCAAAAAATATAAATCATTATTTTTAACAAGATCAGGCAGAATCAATCACTATTTTAACACATATTTAAAAACACCAGGAAACTACAGTTTACGATGTAGCCATTCCGTAAAAAGCAAAGTTCGTACAAATTATGGCTTGCAGCAACTTTCATAACTTATTCCAGATACATATCTATAGCTCAAATGGTGCACAACAACGGTTCCCTTCGGACATTCAAAGATAGCCTTATAACATATATTTTAAGCCTCTCATGATCTGCAGTTCGTACCCCGGCTTTTTAGTTATATTCATTTATATTTTCTACATATTCCCATTGATAATATAATTCATATCAGTGTTTGTCCTGTTTTCTGTTGAGTGCTGTCAAAAACAAAACTAGGGACTAGGGTGCTGTCAGAAGACAAGCTTGTCTTCTTTTACCCCAGCCCCACAGACTTCTCTTTCGCCTGAAATAATGGCTACATACATACATACATCTTAGTCGCCATTTTTCTAGTTGTCTGCCACTCCCCACTGCTCCAGTTTGGAAAAACGTGATAGGGTTGTATCCAATCCCGTTAAACCACGGACAAAAAGAAGAAGGAATTGATTGCGTTTAAATAACTGTTTTATGAAAGTAGTTTTGATTGCTTATTTGTTTCACCTCCATAGCAGCTGATATACAGCTGAATATAAGCGCGCAAACGAGCTGGAGTACGTTGAGCACGACAAAACCCAGAGATTGCAGGAAAAAAACGACACATACTGAAAGGTTGTGTCGCGTTTTTAAAGGCTAGTTCACACATTTGCAACAGTTGCGTTCGCATGCAACCGAAACGACCGTAACGACCAAAACACCGTAAGAACCGTGATTCATGGATGGCTTCGCGAAGCTACCTCTTGCATCGCTTGCCATGTTGTGTACGGCGAGCACTTGTCCCGGTGACTTTGCCGCTACAGTCGTTTCGGTTGCATGAGAACGCCACTGTTGCAAATGTGTGAACCAGCCTTTACGACAGCGTTTCTGTCGTGTCGGTATCCGTACAAGCTTATTTATTCTTGACGTAGAACTACGCCTTTATCCACGCTTGGAAGGAAGTGCAAAGTTGGGAGACCGATATCCCGAAACCTCTATCACGGAAGTGACGTCACATAGACAACACCTGAACGCCGACCGATTTGCATCGCCGCGCTCCCTGACGGCGCGCCGTGCCTGCTATCGAGAACCGCGCAGAGCGCAAGCGCGTCTTTTTAATGCGATAGCATTCTTTAGCTACCGAATTTCTTTGGCTTTCTGGCCCCCTATTGCGCGGTGGGTATGCGCAGTATATCATTGCAGCTCACCTTCTCACACTCCTTCACACTCGCATCCTCTTCGAAGGACCTTTGCGATCTTGACGTCTTCGAAGGACCTGACAACCTTGACGTCCTAGATGAAGACGTCTTTAACGTCTTCATCTTCGACGTACTCCTTGAAGTAGTCCTAGAGGTCACCACAAAGCCATTTTCTTTTTTTGTCTAAAACGATGCATGTTGTAACCACAGACACGCAAAAAATACCGCAACGCAGAAACAAAACAATCAAAGAAAACTCCCCGCGCGCGCGCGCGCGTTTTTGCGTTTTTGGTGTTTTTCACTCCCGCTCTTCAACTTTTCGCTTCTTTTGGGTTGTGCGTCAAATATCATAACATTTAGAAGCTTTGTAGGCTACGTTTCTATAGCATTTAATAACGGCATTTGTAACACATGTTTTTTTTAACGCAATTGCGAAGGTATAAACGGCCCTTCTTTCTAAAATACCGAAAATCGGAGTCCGGTGATATGTCGCCTCCTGATTTTTGTCCCCCCTCGGAAAACATGGCGGCGCTCGACGCATGCAGCACAGGGTGATCGGTGAGTCGGGGAATCTACGGATTGGTCTTCTTTAGGTGCCCAACGACCTCTCAGACTTCCTAAAGAAAATCGTCAAACGGTCAAACGGTTTGGTGTCTGTATCGTAGTTTCGGTTGTGACTCCGCCGGGGCAGCCTTTCAAGTAAAACCGGCGCGACGCGGCCCCTCACGTCGCTCACAAATGTCCATTGCGCGCTCTCTTCGACCTCACAACGTTTCAGAGATTTTGAGGTCGCTGGAAGGGCTCTAAAAATACTTTTAACTCGAAAGTCAATCGTCGTCTGCTCGCAGCCAGTATTTCGCGGGTCGCCGGGGAACACGACACTTTGGAGGCGTCAGAGAAACTCGACTCGCAGGACGCCTCAATGTTGGACGTTACTGCGCTGGCGCGGATTGCGCGTGAACTTCGAATTCGGCATTTGGATCTTTTTTTTTTTTACTTCACAAATACTGAGTTCTTAAGTTTCGAAGTTTGAGAATATATGTCCAGGCATCGTTCTCAATTGTTTCGGATAATATAAAAACAAAATTATGATTTTGACGTGTCAGTGCTCCTTTAGGATAACCCAGACGTCGTCCTCTACGTCATCTTAGACGCCGTCATTGAAGTTTTTTTAGACGAATGTTATCACAATTGGTACACAACCACCAATGGTGGTTTCTGCAGCGATTTCTTGTCTGCTGGCTTGCTCGTTTGCTCGCTTCAACGCGACGCGCTCCTCTCTGATTGAAACGGCGATAGACGCCGTTTCGGAGCAGTGATTCACACAATTTTTGTTTATCGCTCTGAATAGCGCTGGAGCGGCCTTGCAGGCGTCCTCTGCGATACGGGCAGTTCACGCGACTCTCAAGCGTGACTCGGCGAAGCGTTCACCCCACACCCCTTCTAATTTCTTGTGCCACCCACACGTAGTTCTAGGGAAATTTATGCGGCATCGACCTTTTACGCACCGACCTTTTTTTATTAATTTTTGTTATACTCTTATAACCCGGCATGTTTTAGAGATATGGGGTGGGGTGGTACATGATGTTATAGAACGGCCAGAAAAGTATACTATCTAACCCTAGGAAAAACTAAGCCAATTAACAACGTTTCAGGACTAGAAATGTGTTCGGTGAGGGCGGTCTTCAAGGATAAGACGTGTTCAGTGTAGGCAATGGAGGGGGAAGCTGGTTTCACACCGGGCTGTTTGTCCTTGTGTATGAAGCAATCAAGAAACACATACTGCAGTCGTTAGTTATTGATAAATTTATTTCGTCAAATATTTTTTTGGTAAACGCTATTTTTATTAAATTTTTTATTTTCTTTTCTTGAGAATTAGTTTCAAATCGGATTTCTTCTGAGCCCACGCAACCCCCCCCCCCCCCCCCCCCCCCGCCAAAAAAAAAAAAAAAACAATGTTAGGGCCAAACACAGCTTTAAAGCAGGATCTCATTTACCTTGAACATAAAAAATTTATCAAATATTATTTTGAGAACTACTCCAAAGAGAGCACAAACCAAGCGTCTGAAGAAAATATTCGCACCTCTTTTATGGCTTCCGGATGGATTTTTTGAAAGTTATGTAACAAAGAGGCACCTACCATAGCGTGCCTGGATGTCAAAGCACTGTTTCCGACTGCTCGATCGGGTCACGTGGATTTCGGGCCGCGTTTGCAACAGCAGTTGCGAGGAGGTGATAAAAACGTTCATCGTCTCCAAGCCTCTCCGCCTTCCCGCCCGCATTTCTCCTCGCCGTGCGATAACAAACGCATGCGCACTCGAGAACAATCCTAACGGGAGGCGTTCGTCATAAACATACTTACGCTTTTCTTATAAGTTGAGTTGATCCCTCTCTTACGTCCACACATGCAACACCAATATGTCTTTATTTAAAAATAAAATACTCATTTTAAGGTGTTAGTATTATGTCCCACTCCGGCAATTCATCGAGAGCCGCTGTATATTCTACGATACTTACTTGTGGACACCAAAATAGCACAAAAATACTGATTATGCACTACATCCGAGTCCTGTTTGCGTATGTGGTGCGGTGGTCCGCGCGTCCCTGGGTGCGAGCGCAATGCGTGTACATTTCTCTTTGCATATATGGACATTCATAGGAACTTATTCAGAACACGACCTACCCACACGTAGTTCTAGGGAAATTTATGCAGCATAGTACAGCTATGCACCGACCTTTTTTTATTAATTTTTTTATACTCTTAGAACCCGGCATGTTTCAGAGAAATGGAGTGGGGTGTACAAGGTGTTATAAAATGCCCAGAAAAGTACACTATCTAACCCTAGGAAAGACTGAGCCAATTAACAACGTTTCAGGAATAGAAATGTGTTCGGTGAGGGCGGTCTTCAAGGATAAGACGTGTTCAATGGAGGCACGCTATACCTCCATTGAACATGTTTATTAACTCACTGAGATTAGTGCGTTAACCAAGTTAGAAATATAAATATCTGGAGCAATAGGATTGAGGTGGTATTGCACCCAGTTTTTAGCACCCTTAAACAGGCTTTCCTTTTACAGTACCTGAACGTAGTGCGAACAAATTATATTCTAAAAACTACTTAGTGTTTGGGAACGGCCGAAAAAAGGGCCAAACAATTTTATTAAACCAACGAATTGTTTATAATAATAAATTGATCTATACACTGCTTTTGTTGGTTCATTCCAGAGAGGTGCAGCGTCAGTTTACCACCCATTTTAATATATTTAAAAAGGCAATTCAGCATTAACGCCTAGTGATAAAACCTCATACTGCTATCCCCGGCTGCGCAAACACAGTAGTTTAATTTTTTGTTTGCGCATAATGTTTTTTGTTAGCTGAATTGAATGAAAACACCGTCATAGAAAACGGGCACAAAGAACCACCACGTAATTAATATCATGCGACCACGTCACGTGACCACATCATGTAACCCCAAGTCAGGTTACCACGTCTTGCGACCTCAAGTCACGGGATGTCAATTTTCCGGATACATTTAGAGAGGAAAAATGATGTTACATTAGCACGTCCTGTTACCTCCAGTCATGTGACCTCAATTTCTGCAATGTGGTTCTGCGAGGTGGTTCTGCAAAGTGGTAGTTTGCACTCAACACTTCTCTGCTTCCAAGTTTTTGTCAACATGACCAAGCTTGTGTAATTTTTTATTGCATGGAATCGGAAAAGGTATTCAAACTGTGTGAAATCAGACAATAAAATAAATTAGGTCGTCTAAGACGTCCGCGTGGACTTCATTTTGAGACGAGAGTTCTTATAGGCATCTAGTATGAGGCGGCGCTGTCTAGCGTCATAGATTGTACGGAGTACAAATATGTCCTCATAGAATTAATAACCATACAATAGTCAATAAATACTTTCCTAAACGAATTCTGTCATCGTTCAGTAGTTTTTTTATTCGCATTACAGGAAAGATAGGAAGAAAGTGAGTGATGGAGGGAGGGTAGAAAAGCAAATGCTGCTAAAAAAGTGCTTAATTTATTTGAGGTAACCCAACTCCAGTTAAATTATTGCATGAGTGTACAGGGTGTCACAAAAGAAAATTTACACGGTCTTTTTTACCGCAAAAATAAACTAGGCATCGCCGAACGCTCATTCTCCGCCCAAAGGTAGCGCTAGAGGTCACAACCAGATGCCAAAGTTTCAGCCCGATCCGATAACTTAATCAAAAGTTATAGGTGATTTTTGTCCGTTTTCGGTTTCTAGTGCCATAGAGCCCCATCTGTTTGAAAACTCCGTCGGCCGCCATTTTCTCATTGAAATTTTCAGAAAATCACTTATAACTTTTGATTAAAATATTGGATCGGGCTGAAACTTTGGCATCTGGTTGTGGCCTCTAGCGCTACCTTTGGGCGGAGGATGAGCATTCGGCGATGCCTAGTTTATTTTTGCGGTAAAAAAGACCGTGTAAATTTTCTTTTGTGACACCCTGCATACAGTAGCGTAAAATATAATCCCTTAATATCACACGCATAAAACAAACGAATGAAAATCAATAAACATTGCGAAAACCGCACCGATCTGTCACACAGTAAAACACACACAAATGACCTGTAAGTTTTTTGCTCGTCGAAGCAACCGCATCAAGCATACCTTACACGATCGGTAACGAGCAGAACAAGAAGAGACTAGTAAAAGCAATATCACCAACATTATCGCTATCAGGTCACACGTAAATAGAAAGTCGACCGAAATCGCTGCTGTCTCCACCCTGAGTTTAGAATAAATGTGTTGGCCTTCCACGCTGCAATTACACAATTTTTTAAAAAATTTTTTAAAGATTTGTTTACAAACGTTTGTGCAAGCTACACGTATGTTGTTTGTGTAGGCGAGTTAGGCGGCCAGGGTGTCTTAACAGAGGGGGCTAATCGTTACAATATGTCTAATCTTTAAGACATTTATTCTAATAAGTTTTATATTCTTGAAAAGTGACATATTGTTTTAATTATAAACTTGTTGAGCATCGTTAAAAGCCACCGAGCCAGCCAATATTGGAAACCCTTTGAGCACGTGGGAAGCGCAGTAGTGCGCTAAACGTACCACTCTTGCAACAGACACAAGGCTGGGGCTCTGATAAGGAACGGAGAAACCGCACGGGGGGCGTTATCGCACTAGTAGCCTTGCTCCCGTTGCACGAGGAGTTGTAACTTCCCCCATGTTCGAAGCGTTTCTGATATTGACTGAATTGGTGGTTTTCGATGATGCTCAGCAAATTTCTAATTAGAACCATATGTTGATTTTCAAAAATTAAGAAGTTAATTAACATATTTCAGTTACTTAGCCGACTGATTATTATGATTATTCCCCCTATATTATGCCCTCCTGGCCGTATAACTTACAGGCACAAACCGAATTAGTGTAGCTTTCACATCTTTTTTTAAACAAATCTTTTAATCTTGAAAAAAAAAACTGTGTATAACAAAGCATGGTGAATGCAGCCTTTCAGCGATTTTCCGCCAGGTGAACATTCCCGAAACCCCTTTTCTACCTAGTGCAAGCAGATAAGTTCCCTTAGCGTGCGCATGAAGAAGGTGCACACAATGCGCGTAAAACGACAAAGCCATTTCTTTGTGCTTGTTTATTCGCCGCAAACGTGCGTTTAATCCTGCGGTGGATAGATCATGCACATGAGTGGACTGTGGAACGCCAAGTACGCCAGATATGCAGCCGTTTGAATGTTATGTACATGGCGACGGAATATTAAATCTATAGTGGTGCGGTTGCGCGACGTGCCTGTGTTAGTGTCCGTGCACAGCGTCAGACCGTACTGAGACCGCATGTACTCTAGCAGCCATGCTTGTGTCCGCCTCTAACGACAACGTTTAAGTCACCCATCACGATGAGTGGCATCGAACGGTGTCCTACCTATGCTGGGCTGACACACATGCGTTGGGAAGCATTGGCCGTCGTATAACGGTCGAGTTTAGTGGTTTCAGTCGCAGCGAGTTCCCTAACCCGCCAGCCACGGTCCGTGTACTGTCGTCTTCGGAGAGCCACTCTCTGCTTCAGAACGTTGACGGCCTCGGTTAGAGCCAAAACACCTTACCTAGATCGCCACGTACTCTACGCGTACTGTTGCTTTTGGAGGACCAATCTCTGCTCCTGAATGTTGATGGCCTCGGTTGGAGCCAGCATACCTTCTCTAGATCGCCACGTACTGTCAGCGTACTGTTGCCTTTAAGGACAAATCTTTGCTCCTGAACTTTGACGGCATCGGTTAGAGCCAGCACACCTTACCAAGATCGCCACGTACTGTCCGCGTATACTGTTGCCTTCGGAGGGCCAATCTATGCTCCTGAATGTTGATGGCCTCGGTTAGAGCCAGCACACCTTCCCTCGATCGCCACGTGCTGTCCGCGTACTGTTGCCTTTGGAGGGCCAATCTCTGCTCCTGAATGTTGATGGCCTCGGTTGGAGCCAGTACACCTTACCAAGATCGCCACGTGCTGTCCGCGTACGTGGCCTTTGGAGGGCCAATCTCTGCTCCTGAATGTTGATGGCCTCGGTTAGAGCCAGCACACCTTACCTATATCGCCACGTACTGTCCGCGTACTGTTGCCTTTGGAGGGCCAATCTCTGCTTCTGAATGTTGATGGCCTCGGTGTGAGCCAGCACACCTTCCCTCGATCGCCACGTACTGTCCGCGTACTGTTGCCTTTGAAGGACCAATTTCTGCTCCTGAACGTTGACGGCCTTGGTTAGAGCCAGCATACCTTACCAAGATCGCCACGTACTGTCTGAGTACTGTTGCCCTTGGAGGGCCAATCTCTGCTCCTGAATGTTGATGGCCTCGGTTGGAGCCAGCATACCTTCTCTAGATCGCCACGTACTGTCAGCGTACTGTTGCCTTTAAGGACAAATCTTTGCTCCTGAACTTTGACGGCATCGGTTAGAGCCAGCACACCTTACCAAGATCGCCACGTACTGTCCGCGTATACTGTTGCCTTCGGAGGGCCAATCTATGCTCCTGAATGTTGATGGCCTCGGTTAGAGCCAGCACACCTTCCCTCGATCGCCACGTGCTGTCCGCGTACTGTTGCCTTTGGAGGGCCAATCTCTGCTCCTGAATGTTGATGGCCTCGGTTGGAGCCAGTACACCTTACCAAGATCGCCACGTGCTGTCCGCGTACGTGGCCTTTGGAGGGCCAATCTCTGCTCCTGAATGTTGATGGCCTCGGTTAGAGCCAGCACACCTTACCTATATCGCCACGTACTGTCCGCGTACTGTTGCCTTTGGAGGGCCAATCTCTGCTTCTGAATGTTGATGGCCTCGGTGTGAGCCAGCACACCTTCCCTCGATCGCCACGTACTGTCCGCGTACTGTTGCCTTTGAAGGACCAATTTCTGCTCCTGAACGTTGACGGCCTTGGTTAGAGCCAGCATACCTTACCAAGATCGCCACGTACTGTCTGAGTACTGTTGCCCTTGGAGGGCCAATCTCTGCTCCTGAATGTTGATGGCCTCGGTTGGAGCCAGCATATCTTCCCTCGATCGCAACGTACTGTCCGCACACTTTGGAAGACCACTCTCTGCTCCTGAATGTTGATGGCCTCGGTTGGAGCCAGCACACCTTCCCTCGATCGCCACGTACTGTCCGCCACGCGTGTCTGCCTTTGGAGGACCAATCTCTGCTCCTGAATGTTGACGGCCTCAGTTAGAGCCAGCGCACCTTAAATAGATCGCCACGTACTGTCCGCGTACTGTTGCCTTTGGAGGGCCAATCTCTGCTCCTAAACGTTGACGGCCCCGGTTGGAGCCAGCACACCTTCCCTCGATCACCACGTACGGTCCGCCTACTGGTGCCTTCGGAGGGCCAATCTCTGCTCCTGAACGTTGACGGCCTCGGTTTCAGCCACTACACTTTCCCTCGATCGCCACGTACGGTCCGCCTACTGTTGCCTTCGGAGAGCCAATCTCTGCTCCTGAACATTGACGGCCCCGGTTGGAGAAAGCACACCTTTCCTCGATCACCACGTACGGTCCGCGTACTGTTGCCTTCGGAGAGCCAATCTCTGCTCCTGAACGTTGATGGCCTCGGTTGGAGCCAGGACACTTTCCCTCGATCGCCACGTACGGTCCGCCTACTGTTGCCTTCGGAGAGCCAATCTCTGCTCCTGAACGTTGACGGCCTCGGTTGGAGCCAGCACACTTTCCCTCGATCGCCACGTACGGTCCGCTAACTGTTGCCTTCGGAGAGCCAATCTCTGCTCCTGAACGTTGACGGCCTCAGTTGGAGCCAGGACACTTTCCCTCGATCGCCACGTGCGGTACCCCTACTGTTGCCTTCGGAGAGCCAATCTCTGCTCCTGAACGTTGGCGGCCTCAGTTGGAGCCAGGACACTTTCCCTCGATCGCCACGTGCGGTACCCCTACTGTTGCCTTCGGAGAGCCAATCTCTGCTCCTGAACGTTGGCGGCACCGGTTGGAGCCAGCACAACTTCCCTCGATCACCACGTACGGTCCGCCTACTGTTGCCTTCGGAGAGCCAATCTCTGCTCCTGAACGTTGACGGCCTCAGTTGGAGCCAGGACACTTTCCCTCGATCGCCACGTGCGGTACCCCTACTGTTGCCTTCGGAGAGCCAATCTCTGCTCCTGAACGTTGACGGCCTCAGTTGGAGCCAGGACACTTTCCCTCGATCGCCACGTGCGGTACCCCTACTGTTGCCTTCGGAGAGCCAATCTCTGCTCCTGAACGTTGGCGGCACCGGTTGGAGCCAGCACAACTTCCCTCGATCACCACGTACGGTCCGCCTACTGTTGCCTTCGGAGAGCCAATCTCTGCTCCTGAACGTTGACGGCCCCGGTTGGAGCTAGCACACCTTCCCTCGATCACCACGTACGGTCCGCCTACTGTTGCCTTCGGAGGGCCAATCTCTGCTCCTGAACGTTGACGGCCCCGGTTGGAGCCAGCACACCTTCCCTCGATCACCACGTACGGTCCGCGTACTGTTGCCTTCGGAGAGCCAATCTCTGCTCCTGAACGTTGATGGCCTCGGTTGGAGCTAGCACACCTTCCCTCGATCACCACGTACGGTCCGCCTACTGTTGCCTTCGGAGAGCCAATCTCTGCTCCTGAACGTTGACGGCCCCGGTTGGAGCCAGCACACCTTCCCTCGATCACCACGTACGGTCCGCGTACTGTTGCCTTCGGAGAGCCAATCTCTGCTCCTGAACGTTGACGGCCCCGGTTGGAGCCAGCACACCTTCCCTCGATCACCACGTACGGTCCGCCTACTGTTGCCTTCGGAGGGCCAATCTCTGCTCCTGAACGTTGACGGCCCCGGTTGGAGCCAGCACACCTTCCCTCGATCACCACGTACGGTCCGCGTACTGTTGCCTTCGGAGAGCCAATCTCTGCTCCTGAACGTTGATGGCCTCGGTTGGAGCCAGGACACTTTCCCTCGATCGCCACGTACGGTCCGCCTACTGTTGCCTTCGGAGGGCCAATCTCTGCTCCTGAACGTTGACGGCCCCGGTTGGAGCCAGCACACCTTCCCTCGATCACCACGTACGGTCCGCGTACTGTTGCCTTCGGAGAGCCAATCTCTGCTCCTGAACGTTGATGGCCTCGGTTGGAGCCAGGACACTTTCCCTCGATCGCCACGTACGGTCCGCCTACTGTTGCCTTCGGAGGGCCAATCTCTGCTCCTGAACGTTGACGGCCCCGGTTGGAGCCAGCACAACTTCCCTCGATCGCCACGTACGGTCTGCGTACGATTGTCTTCGGAGGGCCAATTCCTGCTCCCGAACGACGGCGGTTTCGTGCAAATGGTGTCGTTGGCCCTCTTGGGCCTTATCTTTCCGTGCATGCTGTACATACAGGGGCGACGACACCGTGCGCAGTCCTATCCTACCATGTTAACGAGCCTTACGGCCTGATGACATGGTAAAAGGACTGCGCGTCAACAAGGCGTGGCAGGTGGGGCAGTTCGAAGAACGGAACCTCAGCCCGTGTACGTCCAGGGGTCTCCAAAGCCGGCGGCAGGAGCTTCCAAAGGCGTCCAAATCTCGCACTCACACCCCGCCCGCCTTTCTTCGGCGCTCGCAGAAGGTTTTCTTACCCACTTTCCACAGCCAGTGGGGGTGTATTGCCATCCCGTGGCGACGCTGGGAACACTTTGGTTAATTCAAACTTTCCAAACCAGTCCAAGGTCAGCGCATGTGCCCGGGCACTAATGCATTGCTAACGCATTAAAATACGCCCAAACATAAGTTACCTCCCCAAAACTGTGTGCGTGATTTATCGGTCGAAAACCCAGGGCCTCCGGTGTCTAAGCGCTGTGTGCCTGACTTTGGTGAATACTGCGATGTAAAGCCGTGGTCACACTGCTCATACATCATACAAAAGGCAGTCCGCAAACACGAGTCACCGCAATATCGGCGGTTCGAATGCTGCTTGCCAAGTTTCTTTCAGAACTCGTTGCGATGCGGCATTCGAAGCACGGATCTCGTGGTGACTCGCGTTCAAATCTGTATGCAGCCTGTATTTTGTACGATGTATAAGACTGAAACAAAGAGGACCTAGTCATTGCCTGTAGAGCGTGCTCCACCTCAGGTACACTCTACATGTGGGAAAGCTATATTACTACAACTTGGGCCTGGCTTACCTAATAGACTTTTTCCGAAAGTCAGTTGACCGACCTGGTGTGGAGCCAAACCCGATGCTCTAATGGCGACACTGCACAGCTTCTCTACACCAGAGAAAGCGAACGTCCTTGAAAAAATAAAGCAGGAAGAGGGAGAATGTTGGTCCTTTTACGTTATTTGCGATTCACGAAATCGAGGATGCTTGATTTAGCCGAGCATCACCGCCATTAGAGCTGCAATGTTGGAGCTTTTGGGACAGCCACAAGATGACTCTGAATTTTCAAAAGGGTCTATTGGTATTTCCCTCATCTCCTAGTGTTTGAGGCAGTCGTTTCCCTTCGCCGCCAACTCGTCCTTGGCGGAGAAGGGATAACATGGGTCGAGTATGTCCAAACGATTGCAATAAAGCGGCCTTGCGGAGCCCCGGGTTTGGGGTGGTATATCTTTTCCGCTCTGCGTTCGTGAAACATAGATCTTGCGATGAACTATAACGAACAGGAAGCTTTTTGAACCTTCGGATATTATCGGTGCCGCTTAATATCTGTAATAGATTTTTTTTAACGCTAGTGCAGTTCGAAAGCGGCCGTGAACAAACAGACAACATGGCGACGACAACGCAGTCTGCGCGTCCTACGTCATCGTCGGAACCTGGGAGACGCACGGTCTGGCAGACCACGGCATGACACCACGGCGTAACGTCACATAGCTATTGCTTACGTAAACATGGAGCACATAGTGATTACATGATCACATTAGTTATGGTGGTCACGTGATTGCGCAATGGCGTGACATCAGATAATCCCTTGCAAAACTAAAGCTGATCTTTTTCTTATTTTTTTTTTTACGACAACAGGAGTGCATAGGAGCTATGACGGCACTCGTCCACGCCACTCTGCTGGCGAAGGGGTGGAGCATCGTATTGCGTAGCGGCGATCTAAGCTTGGATTTCTGGCCAGGGTCAAATTGTTTTAAATGCCCCACCATTTCTTTCGGCCCCTCCACCGCAAACTTCACACGCGTAACACAGAAAACTTTCGCCTCTTCTTCAACTCTACTTAGCTTCTTGTCATTCATCGCGCCTCCCCTAATTATCGCACGAACACATGATGTCTAACACAAATAGCTTTATTTTATTATTCTCTTGGAAAAAATCAATGTATAAGCATTGTTTTCACCTATAGCCGGGGTCACACTGCTCATAAATCATACAAAAGACAGTCCGAAAACACGAGTCACCGCAATATCCGTGGTTCGAATGCCGCGTGACAAGTTTTCTCCTTAAATTCGTTACCATGGGGCATTCGAAGCACGGATCTCGCAGTGACTAGCGTTCGAATTTGTATGCAGATTGTCTTTTGTACGGTGTGTAGGCAGTGTGACTACGGCTTATCGGAACTGAGGTATCTGGTTTCCCTCGTCACTGCAGATCCGCATACCATCAAACATAGTTTTGAGAATCGTTGAAGTTCAGATTCACGTGACGTGAAGATAAAGAAATGTGAAAGAGCTGATCGGAGCTATCGCTCGTTCCTCATTCGGCCATCTCCAAGACCTTTTTAAGAATTGACTCGTGAGCTCATGCAAGCGCGACCGAAATTCTAAAGCCACCCGGACCCCCCGGCGTTATGAAAAGGTCACTGGCGTTCCGGAGGGCGTCGCACGATCGATGGGCACGTATCGAGAGCCTAGATTTAAGAAAGAAAACAACTCAAACCGACAAAATAGTTTGCCACCTAATGGTGGACGCCCGCTGGGAAGATTGCGTGCACGTGCACATGCGTGAGTCTCCGCGTGGCGAGAAAAATAGCTGGCCGAGAGGCTGGGTCAGGCTTTGAGATGCTCGCAGACTATAGACGCTTTCATAACCTTCTCGCACCTTATATTGCAAACGCAGCCTATAAGCCACGTGACTCTTATCCAGCAGTTAGAAACACTCCGACATCGAGTCACACGAGGTATGCAGAGTAAACAATGTGTGTCGCACATCAACGAGCATGCGAAGGATGGGGGGGGGGGGGAGGGGATTTCTTTTTGTTTCCTGTCGCGGCATCTAATCCCAGGCGACAGATTATAGCTCATGCATATTCAAAATAACAAGCGGGGAGGGGAAGCGGGAGAACTCTTTGTGTGGGGGGATGAAAGCCAGCTGCGCCTCCTCTAATGTCTTTCTTTCAATTCGCTGAGCCAAGGGGATTATCGCCGACTGCGAAAAAAGACCGTCGTGTAATTAACCTGATTTGCATATTGACGGATGATCTGCATGTATAAATAGCTGGCGTGTGTGTCTGTGCACTCTGCAGCCGGAGGGAGTCGCAGACTTGTTTGTTTTTCTTCGTAGCAAGAGAGGAGGAGGTGAAGGAGGGAGGGAGGGAGAGAGGGAGGTAGGAAATTGTGTTAGCACTAAGCTCAGCGTGTTGCTTCTCTTCAATTACGCCCTGTGTTCATGAGCAAACAGGACTGGAAAATTCAGCTTTTCACACCGAAGATCGGTTCCAACTTTATTTTATACTTATAATTTAACTCTTCCGCGACGGTGCTTTGGAACCTTATTCCAACCTATATGTTCTCTTGCATCTTGTCAAGGGTAAACTTGGTACAGTCATTGACAGAGTGAAAACGGCGGGGCGCCTCTTTCGAGCGCCTGGTCCCCAGCAAGCGCTTTATGCCTTCCGCCGTGCTTTAATTGAGCGCGCGCTCACTTGGGGTGCATGAGACGCCAAAATATATTGTCCAAGCTAGGAAGCTCGCCCCGAGGGCGGGACAACGGAAGCCTTCTTCTGTCATTCTCTCTTTGTCACTGACCCTGGTGTTCCTGTTTTTTTTTGTGTGTGTTACTGCTTTAGTTTCATTTTAAAGTTCGGGTTGTCTGACACTGTTCACTTTTTAACCGATTGAAGTTTGAAATTATTTAGTATTTTATTCTTCGTCTTTTTTTTCTGTTCTATTTAAATAATGAGGTTTTAGAAATTGTATGCTGCTTTTCAGGGATAAAAAGAAACAACTACACTCTTATGTTGATGCATATGTGGTGAATATTAGGCTGAGACTTAGCAGTCTGTCAATTGCTAAACAAAACTTAGCAGTCCGTCAATTCACACTACATATTTTTTTGCGAATTAACACATTGAGGTGTCAAACGTAAAAAAAAAAAATCAAATTTAAAACGCCCTAAAATTGTCAGGGTCCTTTTTTTTATTTTGAGTCTGCTTTTCGGGTATTGAAAAATAATTTTACTTTCCAAACCACAACACAGTGAAGGGTGATCAATCAGATGTGATCAATGAGGAAGACAGTGGGCAAAGACGGAGGCATCCAGCCTCTTCATCTGCCCATTAACTGTTCCGATCAGGGCTTGACACTCCGACATCCCAGCGCGTTCTCATCTACTCTCTGTACGTTTATTTCCGTATGGAACAGATGCGTGTCGCATGCTTCCTTGGTTAAAAACCAAGACATGGAAGCTAAAGGGCCTTGGGCTCGCTCAGAAAATGCCGCCGCGTTTAAAGGATCCGAGCTGTTCCTCCACTGTTTATCCCTCGTACCAACCGGCCGAATAACTGCGGGCGTCTCACTGCGGCGTCTATCAGGCCACCTCGTTCACCAGGTGTCTCCCCTTGTGTCGCGTCGTAAAAAAGGGAAGCGGGAGCAACGGCGTCCCTATAGTCCCCATGTCCCGGAACATCCTTCCTCGGGACACAAACAGGGATGAAAGGCGGGGAAGGGACGCGACGCTTCTGAAAGAACCAGTGTTGGTCGTCGGGCAAGAGCACAAGAACGGGAGGGGAAGTTGCATTCTCGCTTAATTTAGGTTCCGTTCCCCGCGGATCGATCTCTGGGTGCATCGATCGCTATTAGCACTCGCTTTGCCGCCGCGTAATCTGGAGCGGAGCAGGCCCGCCGTTCGGGACCATTGCGTACCATCCGATAGCTGCGAGTCTTCTTCCTTGGCGAGCTGCTGCTGCTGGTTCCTCGTACAGTTGTCTCCGGCTTCTTTCTAGGAGGCTTTGAGTCGTTCTTTTTATTTTTTTTTTATTTTGCCGCGTTGCTCTCGTCTTGTTGGGCTTGTTCTTTATCGGGTCCGCAGCTGTGACTAACACGAGCAGAAACGCAAGTTCCGTTACTCCGAGGGAAATTCTTTCTGCGCTGTTTTGTTGGAGTGTATAATTGTTGTTCATCTTTCTTTTTTTTTTTTTTTTTTCTTAATCCTACCCTAATGGAGGTTTCGGTTTTATGCTTCTAATGCTTCGGAGATCTTGGGTAGTACGGAGAAAGTAAGGATGGAAGGGGGGGGGCGCAAATAAACTTTCTTTTTTTTTTTTTTTTTTTGTTTTTAGTACATACTGTGCACTTAAAACGCTCCATTTTGTTGATTAATGTTAAAGAGCATTTATTACACAAACTCGCTACTTCGTCGACTTTGCCTCATTCGGATGGCTGCTATCCTCTTGTAGAACACGGGAACAGAGACTGGTGTTCCCTTATGGCGTGACCTCAGTATTTGGTAGGTTAATAGTTGCAGACTTGTAAATAAGCCAATTTTTTTCTTTTTCTAATTTACTGAACTAGAAAAGCTGCACAAAATGATATTGAAACATTAAAAATTAGCCTCGGACGACATCCTTCTTTAATTCTTAAGATGACAAGATGGAAAAGAGGAGAAGAGCAAATGGCTAATACTGTTGACATATTGCCACGTTTAGCAATCAGATGTCCAAGTGCCACAAATAGCTGACTGCTATGTTTTCAGCGGTTATACCTAAGAACGGAGGTAACAGACGTTGCTTGAAGATTCTACAGTGAAAAAAAAATCGCGATTTCTTTAACGCGGATTGAATTTGTTTACCTGGCCCACTGGATAAATCAATTGAAATGAAGCATTCGGTGGAACAAAATAAAACTAAATCACTAGAGAAAAAAGAGGTGAAAAGTTCCATGCGCCGCTGGTGTAATGCGCGCTTGTTTAAACGAGAGTGGCGTATCACGTCCATTGTTTTTGCTAACCTCGTATTACTGTGGGATTGTTTTATAGAATACTTCTAACAAAAGTCATAGTTTTGTGAAATATGTCGTATACTGTGAATTATCCAACCACACAATTTTCCCGCAAGTACCTTTTAGACGTGAGGGGAAAAAACACCCTCGCGTAACCTACTTGAAAGCTTTTTCCCAACACTTTTTTGCAAATTTCTGTATCTCGACGGTGATGGTCAAGGCGCTATTTTTTCCGTAACAAAAATGTACGGATTTCCTGCGCAAAGATTTTCTTCTTTTTTTTTTTTCAGATGCATAGTGCTACCCTACTTGTCAAAGTAGGGTTCAGTGAAAGGGGAATATTTGTGACATGGGGCGTGAATTGCTTGTCGTGCAAACAGCCGAAGAACATAAAGCACGTATGTATTTTAAGTTTGTATTGCATAAATTTTGGGACGTCCTCCAGTGCGCAATAAAAGAATGACCTTTTTGTTAGTCGACGTACGATTCGGTTCTTGACCGTAGATTCAGACGATAGGTTTATGCTTACGATCCTTACGTCATGTTTATGCTGCAAGGAGGACCCAGCATATAAAAAACACGAATGTATTTCGGTCATGCTGGTATTGACGTGAAAAACGTGCAAGTGAATCTCCGTATAATTGTGCAACAAGTGCCAAGTGTGTGTACCAAGCCGCTGAGCATGTACTGGAATTGTCAAGTATCTTTCGGGCTCTCCTCGCGAAGCAGGTTTTAATCTCTTCACCAAAATACATGGTATATTATTTTATCGTGCATCTGGAGGCGCAGAAAAAGTGACCAGCATTGTTTCAGCTTGCATTCTTTCCTATTCAAGATTCCCATTTTTGCCACCCGGGTTCGATTTCCTGGCGGTGCAAACACACACACACACACACACACACACACATATATATATATATATATATATATATATATATATATATATATATATATATATATATATATATATATATAAAGTAAGGTAAATATAAAAACAATGGACCGGGAAAAGTTAATAAGTCAAAGACGCGTACTGTCGGAGTTACTAATTCGAAGTTTATTACGACGTTTCGAGGGGATATATACATACATACATATATATATATATATATATATATATATATATATATATATATATATATATATATATATATATATATATATATATATATATATATATATATATATATATATATATATATATATATATATATATATATATATATATATATATATATATATATTCGTTTGAGCCGGCTGCTGTAAGGTGTGCGAGCCACGATTCATTCAGGGTATGAAGGTTTGTTTTGGGAACGTGTGCCTTGCGTTTACCTCGGTGTACCGCTTTAAGGCTGGTTCACATTGGACAGAAATCAACAAGAAATGTGCAACGTCATGCAACCGAAACGACCGTAACGACCGAAACACCACAACAACCGTGACTAATGAACTGTTTTGCGAGGATACCCCTGCCATCGCTTGCCATGCTGCGCACGGTGAACACCTGTCCCGAAGATTTTGTCGTTACTGTCCTTTCGGTTGCGTGCGAACTCAACCAACGCAGATGTGTGAACTAGCCTTACACGTTATAGAAAATACAAAACCTATCGGTCGGGAGTGTATCTGATCATTTTCGCTAGAACGCATGCACTTTGTAATATTTTTTTTTTTTGTAAAATTGGGGTATGGGTTACAAATTATACACTGTGCCTGCATGAATCTACAAAATTTTTACCGCGTTTTTGCCACGTTCACCCGGAACTCGAAGTGAAAACTGATACGGCGAGACAACTTTTTCACCGTGTACGTCACAGTGGACTCGGTCTTTTGCATTTGTTTGTAAAGCAGTTTTTGTCTCTTGTTTTTCGCGATAGCACGGTTATCTTTTAATGCGCACGTTCGTTAAAACCAACGTGTCTTTTAATTTTCCATGTTTTTGTTTTGATTTCTTTCTACTCGTGGAGGCGAACTAACAAGATTAGTTGGTTTTCAGAAAAAGGTGGTTGACGAGGTGCAGTTTTCCTCAACCAGTATTTCTTTTGGGTAGCCTATTTGTCGGGCGTAAACAAAAAAATATATTTCCTGTAATTTTACCGTATGTACTCTTCCGATCGCCTTTGTGCAAAACTGTTGTATGTAGCGGAGGCCAAGGTGCACTCCGTCGATTGAAAAGAACGTGTATTCCCTATTCCGTTAAATGGTCTTTTTTTTTAAATTACATACTCAGCGTTGCCTGTTAAAGTGTGGCTTTTCGAAAAGGTATATACGGACCGTTGTTTTCAATTGCGGTGTGTGTATGTTTATACAGTCGGAAGTTAGTCAGCTTCAAGTGGCGCCTGGAGTCTCAGTAGATGAGAAATTTAGTCAGAGTAGTACAACAGCTAGACTCGGGTTTTTAAATGTGTATTCACATGGCGGACCTGTCAGCGGACAACTTCCAATAATATCCGTGACGTTACCATTTTCGCGGTTTGAAATCGGCAAAAAGAAATCATGCAAAACTCAAGAGCTGGTCTGAGGACCACAAAAACCTCTCAGGGAACAAGTCCGCGGAGATCCGAGGAATGTTGTATGTCACGCGTGCAATCATCATAAAATATGACCGCGGACATGTCGAACTACAGTTATCGAGATTTTAAACACGCTCTATTTTCACTTTTTCTTTGTCCGCCGAAGCCCATGTCAAGTTCGCAGACTCGACTAACTCAGAAAGAACCGATTGCGCCAAACTGCTAGCGCGACAACTGGTTGCCAGGGACGTATTTTTTGTTTTCTTTTCTACGAATCACTTTCAGAGTTCATCTCTATATGTCTCTTGCTTGGCTGTGTGTTATGCTACGGTTTACACTAATTGGCACCTCATTGAACCGAATGTTTTTGTATTGTCTCTTTTGTAACTACTGTCTGTGTCTCTGCCGCATGTAAATAAACTTTAAGGAACGATGACCTTTACTGGCTTTATTGGTGCAAAATGCAGATATAGTTCTTAACATTTCAAATCAACACAGGAACAAACTTTGATGAAAACAAGTACACCAATTCAAAATGTATGAAATACAAAATTCCAAAGCAGTTATCTAAAGCGACTAAACGTCCCAAGTGATAACATAATACGTATGTATACAAGCCCATAGCTAGATGTAGCGTGCCTACATGTCTTTCTTTCTCAAGGTAAAGACATCGTCTGTTTCACTGGATGGCTAAGAGCGTTACACGCTGGCACACTCAGCGCGTTATTTGTTGGGTAAAATGGAGTCTTAGCAATCGTCAAGGCTACGCGCTTGAGCTAAGACACTGCCAGTTTGCGTGCACTTCAAGATACAAAAAAAAAAAAAACCACTGGACGAAAAAATGGTTGAGATGGCACCACTCAAATCAAAAGACACACTAACGAGATGCTGGCCAGATGCAATAATGAGTGCCAATACTACAAAGCGGAATAGTGGGATCATTCTTGGCTATCACAAGAAGTAGGGAAACGTGGAATATAAATTTTATTTCGAGAAAACAGGAAATGCGCTTAAATTTATCTTATTGTGATTTATCAGAGGATTATTTGTGTCGCGTTGTTAAAATGATTTTTTTTTTCATTTAACTCAGTCACACGTTAAAGAGCAAAATGCTAAAAGGAACAAATATGTAATATGTTTCCGAATGAAATACTGTGAAAGCAGATTGACTTTGTAGATCGATCATTTTCGTTCCTAAACATGTTTATCGCTCGCGAGAGCGTTAGGACTTAAGCGCAATAGGACACATAGGTATTTATAATCGAATGGTCTAGGTGGCGTTCTATTAGTTCCAACCTTCTTCGTGACACCGTTTACTTTTGAGAAGTGATCTGCCTCTATTCATTGCAAATTGCTATCAACCTGATGAAAAACGTTTACCGCGAAGCTTTCGGTAATCTTATTTAACGCATCTGTGCGCGATTTTCATCCGGAGACTGAGTAACACCTCCATTTATTTTCTTTATTATCGCGTTCTGGTCACGTCTCAGGCAATCCTGATAGCTCCCCACTCGGGCCTGTTGATGCACACGATGTGTGTGCTAAATGCTTGCCCTGTCGTATCAGCCACACTAAATCTCAACTTCAGGTCCTTGTGCAGCTGTAAAGTGAAGGAAATTTCAAGAATTAGTGCTGTGCTTCTGAACTATTTAGAACCACTTTCAGTTATTTAATCTACCAAACCCGCTGCTAAATGTGTTTCTGACTCATCTTTGAGGGCTTTCTATTTCCCGGGGCAACGTTTATGAATGTGCTTGCTCTTCCCAACTTCGTCGCCATTTATATAGCTTGACTCCGATGCCAAACGTGGTTGACATTTAGTAGCCTTCGCAGCTGCAATCGGCGTCAACTTTCAATTTTAGCAAAACAAGACCTGCGCGAGAAGACAAAATTTGATATATACAGAGCGTCGTCTTGGCCAGTTTCAACGCAAGTAGCGATACGCAACGCTTTAACTATTCTAGCCATCGTCAGCCTTGTCTCGCACATGAGCCAATGAGTTCTATGAATTGAAAGGGAGCGTGAACGCACGCCAACATAAAACAAGGAGTCAGCAAATTGTGTTTGTGTAAATCATGGCATAATGCTCATATTGTCGGTATATTTCTGCGAATTCCCGGGGAAGCACAGGCTTGTTCCGCCCTACAAACTGGAGGCTGCGGAAGAACCTCCGCATACCGTATTCGTCCTCCGCAACTTGGACATTTTTTTTTAATTGCATTTTCATTCCCCAGCCTAAGTTTGCGTCACACTAACAAGAGCCTCACTTCGTTTGAAATATCAGACGAATATACGCGGTCAGATATAGCTGCGCGTTTGACGTAAATCAGCGTTCAATAAACTCACCAGACATATGAGTCCCGTACCGGCCATAGTGACCCTCATTCCTTCGCTGAGATCAGAGTTGGAATTTTATATCGTTGTTTCAGCACTGGTCGTATTGGAGTCAATGCAATTGTAGAAATTTTTCCATAAGTAAAATTAGAAAAAACGACGTTTTGTCGCTGGGACCCTTCGTGTTTGTCTCATACACTGGAAGATTGGCCAGACGCTGACTGGATGAAAATCGAGCGTCACGTGCGCTGCATGATGAGTGATGGTTCTTTCTTAGCTTGGAGTACAGCGAAATCTACGGTCGTATGGTCACAACTTTGAGACCTGCTGAGCTTGCTTGGTAGCACGTGCAGCGAAAGCAGAAACCGAAGCTCTCTTCAATCTATAGTTCTCTTCAGGTGGCCCCATCCGCCCCAATAGGCACTTCCCTCGACCTCGGCAATGAAGGACGGTGCTTTTGAGTCAATTGCGGAGCGTGCTTTTTTGGTGTTCGGCATGATTTTGTTATTTTTATTAATAAAACACTCAATGGACACAAAATCAACGACATTCATTTTCTGGCTATTTTGGTTATGTCAACAGTAGGCGCCATCTCTCGGCCATTGCGTTACCCCGACTTCGCTCATTTGAAGACGGCCGCCGTAGGCAGCGAATTTCAATTTGTTACCTTTACTCGAGAAACACTATAATTTTTATAGAAAAAAAAATGCATTACTTTCGGCTACCGCTGTAGAAAACGTGAGCACGGTACGTTAAAGAAAACTGATTGTTGTGGTTCCTTCATCACGCTAACGATTTCTTTGACCCATGCAGTATATTCCTCGCCATGACATGGTTCTAAAAAGAAACGTATAGACTTTGTTAAACACTTTGCAACAGAGGATTGTGGACTGAATACGGTGTTAAAGGCCAGAGCAAGCTAGTGCCATATGTACGACTATACAACTCTTTCTTTAAGTGGTTGTCACCGAAACTCCTAGGTATGTTATGTGATGGAATTAATACTGACGACCTCAAGGAAGAAAGACACAAGTGCGCTCCATCGTTTCGAGAAAAACCTCTTTCCTCTTCTTCTACTTGCCGTGTGAAAGCTCGCGCAACACGAATCACATACACAAAATACAACAATTGGCTTAGTCTATTTTTTATTTTATTGTAATGCTTTAATAGAACCCATTTTCATTATGTTTTCAACATTGCTCATTTGTTGTTTGGATGTAGATTTTTTTCGGCGGAGAGCTGACATTAAAGACGCATTTGCTGTATATAAAAAAGAAATGTTGGCAATGAGCAATATATGTTTTTTTTTTTTTTTGTAATTCACCTTGTATTGATTTTTCTGTTTTTCAAGACAATGAACTCTATAAAAGGAAAAATTTATTTTCTCTAGATTTTAGCGAGGTTGTCGATGGAGTCCACTCACCATGTTCGTCTGTAATGACGCATTCGCTCCCGAGTTGATCAGCGCTTGTGCCAAAACTAGTGCCACACATCTCGGTCGATTCTGGCAAGGAACAAAAACAATAAAAAAAACATACAGAGGGGCAAGCCTATATAATGCGACTGAGTCATGCCACACTCTAAAATAATTCCGTGCGTCTACTTTCCCGCACAATACTTGGAGAGCCAATCACCGCAACTTACGGAGGCAGCTCAGCGAGTGACGTTGCCGAAACATAGGTTTAGACAAAAAAACGCAGTTTGAGTTGAGACATTAAGCAATGCAATCTTGACGTTTTGCATTACCTAATGTCACAACTCCGTTTTTTTTTTTTTTTGTCTAAGCATATGTTTTGGCATCGTCATTCGCTGAGCTGCCTCCGTAAGTTGCGGTGATTGGCTCTCCGAGTGCTGTGTGGGAAAGTAGACACACTGGCTGTTTTTAGAGTCTTGCCAAGCAATAAACAACTCCCTGCGCAGATCGGTGAGACACTATAAAAACCATCATAATTTTATGTTTAACACATCTGTACCATACAATGACGTAGCGTGCGTAACCAACTGCAACTCCTTAATTCTCTACATATAAAAAATACGGTTCAATGGGCCGATATCATTTATTCCCTCATATAAGCGCTTTTGACGGCAGTCCTCACATTTCGTAAATTGTTCCCGACCATGATGAAATGAGCCATTCGTCTAAAGCCAACGAAAGCGAGTTTCTCAAAATATTTGCCAAAACATTCGGGTCATGCTCCGTCGTCATTTTTCAACGATGCGAAAGAAGAATAGGCGCCCTTCGGGGGGCTTCTTTCCTTTGCCTTCCAGTGGCGTTTCCACTTTGTTCCCTTTGTGGCAGTTTTGTTTGCGCGGAAAAATACCCGCGAATAAGTCTTCCCGAGCTTGCTTTGTACGTCTTTTTCGGCCTCATTCGTGACATTCAAGCAAACAGCCATGCGTCCCTACTTTATATGCGTTCGTTTTTGCCCATTTAAAAAGGATCCTAGAAGGAGGTCTTCGTGTGCCCATGCGTGCGTGCATGCGTACATGTGTGCGTGTGCGTGCGTGTGTGCGTATGTACATGCTTGTGTGTGTGTGTATGCGGGCGTGTGTGTGTGTGGTGAGAAGGGGAAGGGGCGCGCTTTCACTCTTGAAAACTAAACTAAGATAGGCTGGTATCAACATCTCAGTATTTTCAACCGCAAGCCGCAATAAAGGTTCGGATGCTACACGAGCACATTTTACCCTCGCTGAACTCCTTTCAGACCTTCCTTGGCAAGCATCAAGAATCGCTCATAGCTCAAAGAATTTATAGTCCGCGACCGTCAAAAGCGCTCCATATTGAAAGGCGGAAGTTGCCCGTGTGGTTGAATAATACAAAACGGTCTTCAAATACAAATTCGCGACGATTCGAATTTATATTTTAGGAGCTCCTCCGCCTTCTTTCTGACTAATACGAATAATGCTACACGAGAGGAGAGCATAGAGAGCTTAGAAATTCTTCCTCGTAGTGTTCGGATATCAAAGAAAAGCGCCGCCATTTTTCTTTAGTTTTTTTGGGGGGGTTCTTTTCGCCCCTATTTGAAAGCTAGTTCTTCATTTTTATCTAGAAGTACATTGAACTGCCCTCCGCGTCTCGGGACCAATACGTAAACCAAACAAATAAATACATATGAGTTTACGGAAGCCACGATGTACGGCGTTCGCGCACTTGTGCGTTGTTGCTGCGTACGATATTACCTTGAAAGCGGTTTTACGTCAGTTGAATCAAGATGAGACCGGAACACCTATACAAATCTTGATGTGCCTTGTCAACGAGCTCGAGGAACAAACCAATCAATAATATCATTAAATCTAGTTTTGGGTTGTTGTTGTTTTGTTTTTTTTAGTTGTTTTTTTGAGGAGGCGTCTGTGACCTCGTGCTAGTGTCTCACCAAATAAACAACATATGTAACGGGAGAGGGTAGGACAAACCGTGCTCCGTTTCACATTGAGTCCATCTGCAGTGCGTTCCGACGAAGCAGCAGTTAAGCAGCGTCATTAAGAGTGCATCGTCGCGGGGCTCGTCAGCTTTACGCGTTTCTCATGATCGCTTGAATCAATCACGCGTAGAAAAAAAACTGCAGGATCACGCCGCGTTCTCTGTGTGTGTTTGGTTTATCCGGTGGCAGGGCAAACGCACAACAAAGACGACGACGAACGCCATGACGATCCACTTTTGGCGCAGTTTGATTGGTCGGCTCCGTCAAAACAGGGCGTCGGCTGCGCGGTCGGACCTAAAGGGATACCGAACCGAAATTTGAAGCTCACAAAACAGGGCTGGAGCGATAGGCGGCATGCTGCACAATCCAAAAACATCACTTCATCAGGCACGTATCCAGGGGGGGGGGGCGGGGGGGGGGGGGGGACCTTCCCCCCCCCCCTGCCTTCCGGAATCTTTCATTTTGCTGGGGCCTCCCCTCTCCCTTCCCCCTCATACAGCATTTTGTCATGGACGAGCCCCCCCCCCCCCCCCTCACCCCAAATTAAAATCCTGGCTACGTGCCTCCCACTCACACAGCGATATCTCCAACGGATGGACGTATTTTTGGAAAAGCAATGCGCGATTGAGCACGGCCGACGAGGCCGGCGAGACATGCAAACTTCCCGATTCTCCGTCCCGTCTCCTCCTCGCCACGTCCCGTCGAGCTGGTGAACCGAAGCGAGGAGGAGAGAAGCGAGGCCGCTCCCCCTCATTCTCAACTGTACCAGTAAGATCATGACGTCATCGCCCTCGCTTGCTCGCGCCTTTATTTAAAAAAAAATATATATGTCCTTTTGTTAGCGCCAAATTATTTTTATGAAGGTTACATTTCGCTTATTAAATTACGACAAACCCTACAGAAAGTAACTGAGCATAATGTTCGTATATTTTCATATTTTAAAGATGGTCATTCCCAGCACGTCGACGCCACAGAGTCGAAACGTTAGTATATCAATAACGTGTACATCGCATCGTCTCGTTAAACTTTTCCGAGTTCACCAAGTGTACTTTATTTCACGTGGATTTAATTTCCCTGTCAGACGGGCTAGTTTAGTGCACCGCAAGCGAGTGCACTTCAACACGTCGAAGCACACTCCAAGTGTGTTGGTGCTACACGAGAAAACTTAGTGCCACTCCAAAATTATGGCAATGAAGATGGGTAAAGTAATTGGCACACAAAATATTGAAACGCATACGCATATTTTTATATATAACTTCGTCCTTTTATTACAAACACGTTACCACACATCGCTGCGCTAAGTCACGAGCTTTAATCCAAATTTAAATCTAATTCGATGACTATGATCAGCCATTACAAGCCAGGCAAATCCAAAATTTAGACATCACTTTCGTTCACCACAACGAAAAAAAAAAAAAGGTGTGCGTATGTTTATACAGTCTAGAACTTAGTCTGCCTCAACGGGCGACTTGTCTCCCAGCTGTAGATGGGAAATTTAACAGTGCAGTACAACCGCTAGCCTGGGGTCTTTAACGTACACCACGCAGTAGTGATACACGACCGCTCGCCAGAACTATGCTCATCCAGATCGAAACGGGCAGGGGTGGGGATTGAACCCAGGATCCCTGGATTCTGCAGCGCGAGCTTTTGCTCCACGTGCTCCGAGCTGGTGTGCGCAAGCGCACTCGGCCACTCGCCAATCGCCACAACGAAACATCATGAAGTGTGTGGAGGACGAGCTGGAGAGCGATGTCCGCGTTGTTAAACAGTGGAAGCGTGCTCTGGGGGCACTTTTCTCCGTGAGAGCCTAACGCCTTTCAGATGAGAGGCGGCTGGACCTGGATGCCGACGTACAGCCGAGAATTTTGAGTGACACTGATCAGCAGCCGCAGGCCAATGCCTTCACTATAGCCGCTCTCATAACCGACAACCTACCCGTGATCAGTCGAGAACGGCGGACTTTCCAGAGAAACGAACTGTAGTTCGAAGACACCTTGCCCCATTTGGGCGAGTTCCATTTCAAGCAAGCCTTTCGCGTCTTTCCTGTCCCCTCCAGATTCTTGGTGGAGTCTTGCAGGTGCCGCCTGGCTTTCGCTGGCCGTCGCGAAGGGGCCAAGCCTGGAAACAAAATTAGTCTTGTTTTTCTACAATGCACTACTTTTTTGCCAACAAAAAATAAGAGCGGATCTAATATTACTCCTATCAAAATAATACTAATTTTACGCAGCGTTAATTTCTACTATTATTTTTACTTCTTGAACACTGCTATCGACATTACATCCTCGGTCTACCGGAGCGAGCGTAGTGTACGTGCTCCCCGATCTCACTTCATCGGAAGTGCGTTCTTCGGGCAGGGCTGGGGATTGAACTCAGGATCACTGAGTTCTCCAGCGCGAGCTTTCTCTCCACGTACTCCGATCTAGGGCTCTAAATTAGACATTTGGCGAAAATGTCGGCGAGAAATCCGGCAGCTGTGATTGGCCGGCGCCAAGGTCAAGTGCGGCGCCGGCCAATCGCGGCCGCGGAATTTCTCACCGACTTTCTCGCCAAGTGTCCACATTAGAGCTCCTGGGGCCTTAAACTCGTCAAATACAAAGTTGAAGGCAAAGTTGACGGAGCGCGCCGATTGGACGATCACGACAATGACTTCGCGTTTTTCTCGTCAACGTCCAATCGGCGCGCTCCGCCAACTTTCGGCTACAACTTTGTATTTGACGAGTTTAGGGCCCCAGGGGCCCTAAACTCGTAAAACACAAAGTTGGTGCCGAAGTTGACGGAGCGCACCGATTGGACTATCACGGCGATGACTTCGCGTTTTTGTCGCCAGCGTCCAATCGGCGCGCTCCGTGAACTTTCGGACCCAACTTTGTGTCTGACGAGTTTAGGGCCCCAGGTGTGTGCTAGTCTACTCCGCCACCGATGCCCCTTAAAGGGACCATGAAACGAATTTTGGACTGGGATGAAGTATTTTAAATTCTGACTTTACTAATCGCATATCGTTTAGTTGGCCAAAAGAAAGAAGGTAGAAAGTCAAAACCCAGCTTTTCGGCACGAACATTTGAAAATACAGCGGACTATTTTGTACCTTCTCGCCTTCGAAAGCTCTCCGCCTTCTCACTGTGATACATCCGCGGTTCCCAAAGCGCGTAGGCGGTGCCGACCTGACGTCAGCCGAGCCCAGCTCACGCATTGGACACGAAAACTTGCGTCACTCGGAGGTATGCGCTCGTCAACAATAAATCCGTCGACGAATATTCGGATTCGCGTTCGTGGCCAATGAGTGCCCTGATTGAACTTATCGTCACTGGGAAATGACAAGTTCTATGGTTTGCATAAAAAGCACGGTGGAAGCTAAGAGCCATCGCACCGGTGCTGAAGAATGTCACGACGACGTACTTTCACAATTCGCATTTGAGTTGATCATTAAAGCTAAGGAGGAAGAAGTAGAAAAATCGAATCATGGACCCCTTTAATAAAGACACGTTAAGAAAGTTGGATGTTTACAATCCTCTGCAATGCCGAATTGGAGCGCAGCTCTTGAGGAGGGTGAGGAGAGGGGATGGAGGAAAGGGCATGCAGCTGCTCCCCCTTCGTACCCTCCCATCCTCCTCTCCTGTTTCCCTCCCATTTAGCAGAAAAGTATCGTTCAATTTCCAGCTAAATTTAGCGTGGAAATTTTTCCGCTAAATTGACGTGTGACATCACTTGACGTCACGCGTTACGTCACATGACATGTTACGTGAAATTTCACGTGTGACGTCACGCGACATAACGAGGATAAACTTTTTCTGCTAAATTTAGCGAAAACTTTTCCGCCAAGTTTTGCGAAAAGTTTTCCCGACAAATTTAGCGGAAAAATTTTACCCTCATGACGTCCCACGTGACGAAACACGGGATGTCACGTGTGACGTCATTTTGGGAACATCCCATAATGCAACGCGTGGTTACGCCGACGCCGACACCGCTCAACCCGGAAACGGGCGTTTAAGAGCTGAGCTCTAAAACAATGTTACATTAATGAACGATTTTGACGCCAATTGGTTGAATCTGATCGATCTTCGTGAGCCAAGATAAAGTAAGAAGCATATTCAACTTCGGCGTTCCGCATCGCCCCAGAGAAGTCTACGAGGAGGCCCTGACACGGCCTAATTAGATCATAATGATCGTTTTATCTTGAATAGTTACATGCCGAAACAAAAGTAGGCTCTATCCTTCTATGCTAAGCAAGATAGCCTTGGAATGACTGACTTTGTCGTCGTCTTCTCTCAACTCACCGCGGCGCGAGTCTTGGTACAGCTAAGCCTAAACTCCAAGTCCACTCCACTATTTTTTCTTGCAGTGCCACTCTTCTCTGTCCTCTATTTCACGAATTCCTTATTCTTTATCGAATAAAACTTACGCCACTTTTTTGGTTTCCATGTTGTTATGTTTTACTGTTGAAACACTGTTATCGATGCCACGCACTCGATCGAGTGAAGTGAGTTTGTCAAACTCCCTCGAAGCCAAGTGTTTTCCTCAGGAAGAAGCCGTGTGGTACACTACAGAAATGACACTAAAGCAGAGGTGCACTTGGTTGAACTAGAGTGTACTAGAAGGACCGAGTGGGGCGGCCGGAGTGCTATTTAGGTACCCCCGCATGTGGAAAGACCGGCTAATCCAAGCCACTTCGCTCGTAGCGCCATCTCGGGCACTACGAGCGAAGCGGTTCGGATTAGCCGGTTTTTATGAAACACGCGTTGCGTTCCAATGCCAAGGTCGTTCCACAAGCGGCGGCACCGAAAAAAACGCTTCGGTCGACTTACTCAGTCCTTTCAAGTACACTCTACGAAGGTGGCGCTGCGATCGAAGTGGCTTGGGCCCACCTAATCGCTTTCCACATTTTGAGGTGCAACTAAAAGCAGGAACGAGTGGGACGACCTGTAGTCGTCCCACTCGTTCCTTCTAGTACACTCTAGTTGAAGTGCACTAAATTAGCCCGTCTGACAGCGGTATAACACTCTTACTGTGTTTTCTAAAACTGGCTTAATATAAGGTTTGTTAACTAACTCAGTTATGATTTCGCGCTCCAACCGATCAATGTCGCGTGCGCATATTCAGTTCACGAGCCGCATTTCGTCATGATACGCTCCGCGCGCGGCGGTCCCCACGGCGGCCATCTTGAAGAAGACATTAGTTCAACCACTAGATGGCGGCACTCATCCGTGTGGCCTAGGGTGCCTACATGTCTGTCTGTCTAAGGGTGAAGACATCCATTGTTGCCCTGAATGTGCCAGCGCGTGACGCTCTCGCGCACTCGGTGCGTGACTAGGTCGGTAAAATGGCGTCTATGCATTAACCAAAGCTACGCGCTCGAGCTGAGTGACATCAGATTGCGCGCGCTTCAAAATGCATAAAAGACGATCAGGCGGAAAAATGGCTGAGATGTCACCACTCAAGCAAAAGCGCGCGTGTGTATGAAGGCACTCTAGTGTGGCCAGAAAGCAGGCTCGCGACAGAGATGTTCCTCCTCTGCTCTTAGTTTCCTCCTTTCTGCTGCACGCCCGTGCACGTTCACCGCTCAGCGCGTGCTCCCGCTGACAGAAATGCCAGCAAACGTGCCAATCGAGCTAGCAGTGCCCAGTTTGCACAGAAGCGGAGCACAGCTAGCTCATCGAACCGATCGAGAGTGCCTAGCTGGGCAAAATTTGTTCTTTGATACTGACTTTGTTCCGCGCTGCAGTGTTGACAAAGCGATTTCGTTAGAGGCTCACAAGCCAGTACCTATCGTTTAAACTATTTAAGAATTAAAGACGTAGTCAATCAATCATTAAGGAACGTCATCGAACGATAAAGAACATATCTATAGCTGATGCCTTGTCAGCATTTCGTGAATGAAAGAGCTTTTGCGTGACATAAACGTTTAAATTCAGTTTCGCTGTAAGTCAGAGCGCAGCCGACTGAACAGGTCAATGAGGCCAATCAAGCAGAGCCAAAAAACACCATGTCACGGAGCTCAACTTTTTATAGTGCGTTTGTTGTCAACGGTCAAAGCAATCAAGCGCAAACCATGCACCATGGCCTTGCGTTTCTAGTATTCGCGTTTGTGCTTGTGTACCTTATAGTTTTTGATTGCATTTTGATCTAGAATAAAAGAAGCAATCGCAGAATTTTTTTCAAGACAGGTGTTCAGAGGGGCGCTCTCTATATATCATCATTTTGATGATAGTTTGATTAAACTTGATTACCAATTATCTGACCTTATAAATAACCACCCCAATATTGTTGAAAGAGCACGCCGAGGTCGAAGAATCTGCATGTTCAAGAAAAAAGCAAAAGCGTATTTTTAGCCCCAGTGACCTAAAGTTAACAATTGTTAGGCGAGTGGGTAGCGGATTTGAAAGTGTTTTTATAGTGAGTTTTGATTTTTTCTTTCATCATTAATTAAGTGTACTGATAATTGGATGTTGAAAATATAGCAACGTCTTACATGTATATTATATCTGTATTTTCTGTTTGAATACAACAGAAATGAAGAATTTTACAGTAACGCTGACATTTTATGTTAATAAATGTGATCTCAATGATGTTGATGTGAATGATTTCTATTTGAAACTTTTGATGACGTTGATATTTATTATTGTGACTACGATGCTTAGCTAATGTCAATTTGATTGTTTTATGTATAATTCCTTTTTATGCTAACGCTGGTGCTGTACATTGTTGAATGCTGTGAAAGGCGGCTGATGGTCTGGTCAGAAGACTTTTTAATGCGAAAAGTTTATTTGCCCCAATACGCGAAGATCCGGCGTCGTCGGCGGCGGCATGACCGAGCGATGGTACCAAAAATGGCCGAAAGCGCAAAGAGTAAAACCATGTTAGAAATGCTCCGATTGACGTCACATTTTTTACGAAGGTTCTTATAAACAAAGTAAATTAATGACTTTGGAAAGAAACTTTGGTACATTTCGGTCTGGATGGAAATCGATCATGGGCCTCCAGGGTGCGAGACGCGGGCACGCTTCCCCGGCGCCACGGCGGCTCCACGGTCCTGGTTGCCTGATACCCGTGCCACGCGCGCAACTCGAATGCCATTTACGACGAATGACATTTGTGTGATCGGCGAATCAGCTCGCAATCTGTCGCGCGTAGAATGCGCCACGCCGGAAGTGTCGCGCGCTGATTGGCCGTCCGCTCAAGTGTCATTCGTTGTAAATGGCATTCGAGTTGCCCGTGTGGCACGGGTATAAAGTGTGCCTAGTGCGTGCGTCGTTGCACACGTCACGTCGCGACCATCTGGCTGACTAAAGATGTGGCCATGTACGTGCGTCATTCGGCGCGCGACGGCGCAGCCAATGGGGAGAAGGTGGCGTCACCTCATGAGTGTATAAAATAAGCACGGCTGTCTCCCGCGCGTCACACACTTAATCAGCAAAAATAACTTTAACGCATGTAAAAAAAAAAATCGAAAACTTTTCACCAAAGGGACTACAATGCTTTCGCTTTCCCACACGTATGCAGTCTTAAGTGTCTGTGCCGAATTTCCTTTTGTATTCCTTTGCCACAGCCCCTCGACACATGTATACCTGGAAATAAGGATTATTATTATTATTCTTAACTCACACATACTTGTTGTCGTAACGTTTATTTTTATTTTTACAACATGTACACGGGAGAACCGCCTAGCGGTCAGGATCATCCAAAGTTCAGTGTGTCTTCTCCCCCTCAATCTGTTTACGTTTGTCTTGCAAGTATCGTCAAATGTGCCAGTGCACAAGGCCAGGGTTGCCAGGTTGGGCTATAAATAGCCAAATTGGGCTAGTTTTATTTGCAGTTGCGGGAAAAAGTGGTAGTTGGCTATTTGGCTAGTATTGGGGCTATTTCTGACCCGTGCTGGGCACGCCAGAATGCCTCAAAGCACTTGAATTTGTAGGTTCGAATATGGTATTTTTATAGTAAGTTACGTAAACATTAGGCACTTCAGTCTTTAACTCTGAAAAGTATGCGACAGCAAGCAAATTCGTCGGCTCTCTGCTCACCATTCTTTACCCCCGAATCTTGTCCAAATGCAAGCGCGTGCTGTTATTCCTCCATCTCAACCAGGGACGGCGCCATTCCTTGCGGCCCCAACAGTACCACCTGTTCTGCACATTCTTTAGGTTGTCTGTTGATTGGCGTACACATATACATTGTGTTTAAATCAGTAGTCTTTCCGTGGCATCGTTCTGGTCACCATGCCCCGATACTAAGCACCCCATTAATACAGTGGAAGGTGTGTTGCTTAGGTTACCATTGTATAACGCTGCAGTGGAACCCGTGTTCAGCCAGCTCACCCTCACAAAGATGGACTTGCGGAACAGGATGTCGATGAAAACGCTGAAGAACATTTTGTCTGTTAAATTCGGACTGTGGGACAAAGAGCAGTGCTGCAAAGACTATGTTCCTTCAGATATTTTTAATACCGCAGTGATTCACCCGTACTCTGCCGTTGGTTCTGCGAGCTAGTGGTGTGAATATTTCTATTTGATGTATAAAAATGCATTACGTGTTTTTTGTTCTTAAAATAAACGTTCCGAATGGTCAGTTTTTCTTTTGGCTATTTTTTGGCTACTTTTCTGGATCTACATTTGGCTATTTTTGGGCTATATGTCGTAGAAATGTGGCGGGTCAGAGTACAAACAACTGGCAACCCTGCACAAGGCCCGTGTTTCGCGCGGCCCTTGGAAGCAAATGGCGGCGCAGCGCTGAATTGAGCGGCTCTTTTGAGCGAATGGCCACGGAGCACCCGCTAGTGGCACGTGTCTGGCGTGTTTTCACAACAATGGTTGGCGCTACTTGTACACAGCGCCTTTATCGAGGGACTTTATACACTACAGACACAACGCGCCGATCTTTCATATCACACGCAAACGTGAGTGCAAAAGCGGGAAACTTTCGTTCGGATTACGGGCCGGTTCACGCAGTACCGTTTCATTACACTGCGTTATGTTACAAGAGCTTACGTCAGCTTATGTCGGCTTATGTCGGCTTACGTCGCGAGTCACCGAGACATCTGTCCTTCGGAAAAACAAATTGGGTTGTGTGTAAGTGTATATAGCCTAGAAATTGGTCTGCCTCAACGGGCGACGAGTCTCCCAGCTGTAGAGGAGCAATTTAGCCAGTGCAGTACAACCGCTAGCCTGGGGTCTTTAACGTGCACCACGCAGTAGTGATACACGACCGCACGCCGGTACGGTGATCATCCAGATCAAAACGGGCAGGTTGGGATTGAACCCAGGATCCCTGGGTTCTGCAGCGCAAGCTTTCGCTCCACGTGCTCCGAGCTGGTGTGCGCTAGACTCCGCCCCTGTGCTTCGGATGAAGCAAGGTAACCAGTTCAAGGAGTAGACTTGCACACGACATTCACGGCACAGAGGTTACCGTGCCCATACTTAGTTATAAAGCAACGTGGGGAAACATAAGCAAACACCCCTGTGTAAGTGGACATTGCCTCGTTCAGTAGTTTGAAGAGCAATGGCCGGGCTAGAGTGAACAGGCGAGATCTCTAACGGCTTTTGACCCGGGAGTAAAGTTGCTCCCTGCGGTTCCAGCTTGGTGGGGTTGCTGTAACCCTACCGCTTCTACAGCGCTTTAATTCTTTCTGGGAGGCACATCCTCCTCACCGTGTTGCCATCTTTGCTCTGGGGTTTAGTTGGACAAGTTTCTAGAGTAATTAGACCTACAGGTCGTGAGGCCGGCTGCCTTCAGGGACTTATGCGGAACACGTTTTTCTATTCGTCTCCTTAAGAAACAAGTTTGTATAGACAAGCATTTGATTATTGTAAGCCGAAACGTATTTCAATCGGCTCACTACAGTTACTTCAAGCCAGTATAATTGCACACATTTTTAATCGCAGTGGTCGGGGAACAATTGTTCAGGATGGCTCAGGCGGCGTTGGGCATGGTTGTGTGCTCGCACCCCTACGCGGCAAGAGAAGTCTCATTCCTCCTCTGCGAGAGTGAAGGCCACAAGGAAACCGCTGTCTAGCCCGGTCATGGAAGAACATGTGCGCGTGGAGCGAAAGCTCGCGCTGCAAGAACCCAGGGATCCTGGGTTCGAGCCCCCACCCCTGCCCGTTTCGATCTGGATGAGCATCGTACCGGCGTGCGGTCGTGTATCACTACTGCGTGGTGCACGTCAAAGACCCCAGGCTAGCGGTTGTACCGCACTGGCTAAATTTCTCATCTACAGCTGGGAGACTCGTCGCCCCTGTGAGGCAGACCAAGTTCTAGGCTGTATAAACATACACACAACCCATTTTTTTTTTGGAAGAACATGTCAGGGCAGCACTGAGCATCTCGCTTGATTTTATTTCGCAACACTCATTGCGGGGACTCCGAAAAACAAAAGAGAAGCGCGAGGAAACTTCACGAGTTGTGATCCTGGGCCGACTTGCTAGAACAGCGTCTCAGCTGAGACTGAGTGAAATAAAGCAGTGCAAAGGGAGGAGCGCGCGACTGTCTTGAGACGCGGCTTGAGGGACTCAAGCCGCGTCTCAAGACAGTCGCGCCAAAGCCAAGGCTCAGCTCGAGCGCTGGCTTTGGCATTGCTTTCTTTCCCACACTCTCAGCTGAGACGCTGTTTCTAGCAAGTCGGACCTAGGGTGCCTTCATGTGCGCTTTGCTTAGGGTGGTGGCATCTCGCCATTTTGTCTCACACGTTTATTTTTATTTTTTTGTTCAGAAGCGCGTGAAAGAGCGTGGCCCTGCACGCGTTTGTGGCGTTGACTGTATTATGGCGACATTTTGTTTTCGTTGATTTCTTTGTATTTTCCCCGTGAGCGCGCGCTGTCGGCATCGGGTACTACAAAGGGTGGCATCACCCTAAACAGAAGGACATTAAGGCTGCGGTCCCACGGCAGCCATCTTGAACAAAGCGTTAGTTCAACCAATAGATGGCGACACGCACCCGTGTGGTGACCGAAACATTGGTTCACGGTGGGATGGCTCGAGCACCATCACGTTCCCCTCGTGGCCTTGCTCGCGCCGCTGCCAGCTGTGCTCAGCTGGCTCAAGTAGCGTGGCCTAGCAAACTATTCTGGTCACAAACGGTCACGTTCGTGTTTCTCGAAAACTCCTCCCTCCTACGAACCGCGCGCTCCTATTGGCCACAGCCCGCGTGATAATTCCACGCGGTTCCCATGGGAACGTTCGCGAAACACGAAAGCAACCGTTTGCCGTAACTGTCGCTCTTCGAGTTCGGACCGTGACGACAAAGTGACGTATGACCACGTCCGACCTACGTAGCACATAGCAGAAGTCGCGTCACTAGATTAACTGCGGTATTACTCGACACACCCTACTCTCTGTTTCACTATGAGTGCGAGCTAGTGCGGGTGTAGGAGTTACAAGAACGTGCTCCGGGCTTTCAACGTCCCTGTCGAGCAGGCGCGCTTGCGCAGTGCAAGCCAACGTTCGTGCAAGATCGTTCGGGGTGATGCGCTCGTGCTTTTAACCTCTCTTTCTATTGCACGAAGGGGAACAAGCTTTGGGCAGGATTCTAGAGCGTAGAAAATGGCGGCGACGCTTCTTGCTCAGCGATGGCTCGACCAACGCGTACAATGACGGGTTTTCCGCGAGCACCCGGTTGCCTTCGCGATGCACGACGACTGTTTTTGACGACGATACCGCTTGTCGAAAAGCACCGTGTGATCGCAGTGTGAAAACGAGAGACGGCGACGATGAGAGATGATGACCGTCGAGCAGCAGCTACTAATGGAATCGCACTGAGATTTTTCGCAACGGGGAACTACAAGGGCGCGGTTGCCCCCGATGATCACATAGATAATGCCCAGTGGATGGTGATCAGAGCCGTGACGGCCGTCGTGAGTATCGCTGTCAACCGGCTGGGAATAGACGGTTGGGTCGACAAAACCCCGGACCGAGGCAGCTGAGGCATGTGCAAAAGAAGGCTTTCGTCGCCACCATGACAAGCACACCGACGTCGTCGGGTGCGTTGACTAAACTTAGACTCTAACTAAACCTTCGTCACCGTCATCATCGGTCTGAAGGAGACCGTCACCATTCTGAAGGACTCCAACACTTTGCCGCAAACACCATTTTGCCATTAACAACGTGGTGGTAAGTTGACGTTTAAACTTCAGGGTTTCTACCGCTTCGAAGTTAGTGCACGCCTAGTACCTATGTCTTCAGTTGACAATTTGTTGTGGTCTGCAGCTACTGTCAATCACGCAATAAAATCTGGATGGGTTGCTGATGGCATTTTGTTGTATCAATTAGATATTTTACCTTTTCACGCCAAGCTGCTGCAATTGCAAATCAGTCATCGGAAAGTATAAGAACACTTTTCGATGCCCTGCAATAAACTACGAACAGGCCTGTCCTAAAATGAATCGTTACTTGCCTATACAGCAGCAGTTTAGTCTGACAGAGTATGGTAACGTTGTTACCCACTGTAGACGAGAAATTTAGCCAGTGTCTTGTGGATGGTTGTCATCTTCGTGACCTAGAAAAACAATAAAAATAAAATTGTCCTACATGCAACACACGTGTGTTAAATGTAAAGGTTATTATAGCAATTCAATAGATTGTCGTTTCAAAAGTGACAGTAACTCATTGAAATTAGAGTAGTGTGAGCTGGATTTTTGAAATTTGCCTGTGATGCAGAGCAAATACGCACTGTTGGCTTTTAACCATCAAGCATAAACGACAAGCGGAGGCAGAGTAGATGTGTGAAGGAAAAGCGAGCATATGTACTAAAGAAAGAACTGCTGCGTAACTTGAAGAATGTCAGCAACTATCTTGCCATTGTGGTACGAGCTCAGTGGCTATGCACATGCTTATAGCAGCCTGTGAATGTAGGATGCTCTCCTTATGTGGCAAAGCCGGGGGGGGGGGGGGGGGGGGAGGGGGGCGAGGGGGAGGGGTTTATGGGGCTTCGCTCCTTCCCTCCCCAAATCCGACGGGCCCCAGAATGTACACACAAATTCCGACACCATCCCCCCCGCACCCCAAGTTATGAACATCCCAGCCACCTCGACCCCCCTCCATCCTCACCCCCTTAGAAGTTCCTGGCTACACCACTACTATCAACAGCACTCAATAGATCAGGGGTGGCCAGGCTGACCCGGCCTAAGAGCCGTAAACAAAATCACTAACTTTTCAAGAGCCGCAAAGGGGGGGGGGGGGGGGGGGAGTTTTCTGTAGAGCAATAAACGAAACTTGAACTAATTTCGATCTATCTGAGTCAAAAGCAGTCCAATTGAGCGTAAGGCAGCAGGAGCACAACAATATCAAACCGCAGCCTGTCTTCCGATTCAAAATGTGTTCCATTTCTTTTTTAGGGGAAGTGCTCCGGAAGGGACGAAGGGGGGGGAAAGGAGAGATAAGGAAGGCAGCGGCGAGCCGCACCTTAACACGTGGAGAGCCGCATGCGGCTCGAGAGCCGCAGCTTGGCCACCCCTGCAATAGATAGTCAACATTATCAAGATAAACAAAATTTCTTTTATTTTATGCACCATATAGGCAGTGTTTTTGTCTTTATATGCATGCAGCCAACGCACACACTGTAGAAAACACTTGTGTGAAGCCTGCGTTCACAATGCGGTCCCCGTGAAACTTTCAAGGCGTTAACGAATTTCACAAATTAAATTTTCAACGAAACGAATTCGTTTTGCAAAACGCTGGCAAACTTACGTTGCGTTTTACATCATTCACCTTTGTCGGCCGATGAATCAGTAGTCAGCACTACACAAACCTCAATCAGCTTGTCGTTTGTTTTCTTGCCGTTGGGGCGATCGCTGGCGGTCGTGGCGGCGGCACAATTCTTTCTCAGACCGTTGGCTGCTGCCTCCGTGCTCGCGGAAACGTCGTTCCCTTTGCGTCAAGGTGAGGTTTTGAATCTTAATGCACGGCAACGCTGAATAAAGGTCTATTACCGTCTTCATAATCTCAGCAACGCTACCGTACGAGCCACAACAACACCACCACTTTCAAGCTTCATAACACCGGCACAAATAGAAGCCAAGTCTTGCATCTCGCCAAGCGTTACATCGGAGACGTTAAACGCCAGCTCACTGTGCTCTTCGGCCCGGTCCTGCCGCCGAATGGGCTCATCCAACAGCACGAAAGTATTCGTGTGCGCGTTGATCGAGTGACCGATCGCATGTCAAACCTCAGCCGCGGTCGATCCGACGAGCATCGCGGCCATGTTCTTTCGAGTTTAACTCGCCAAGGGTACGGTTGTCGAGTTAAAACAATGCAAATAGTCCCGTGCATTCTTGTTCTTACGTCATTTTGTCGTCACAACCCTAACTCGAAAAATGACTGTTAGCATCAAACAGAGGCTTTCTAGTTTCACGAACGTTTCCATGGCAAATGGCGTTGAATCGTCACGCGCAATGAAGCCAATGGGAAAGCGAGGTACCTATGTAGAAACGTGTAAAAACGTAAAAGCCGTTTTTTTTTTTTTTTTCACGAGCTATTCTGCAAATAAAAATAAGTAAAAAAGATTGCCCGAGATTATTCTGTCGCGTGCATTTCTTCAGCGCCGAAAGAGAAGAGCATGGCTTATGGAGACTATACCGGCATAATCACTGCAGTGAGCAAAGGAGCAAAGCATTATTAAAACTGCCCGAAGAAACTTTCCTGCATCATCCACAGCATGTTCTCAACCGTTGCACTCTGCGTCGATCTCATGACTTGTCATATACTACCACAAAGTCGTCGTCAGCTCTGTATCCATTTGAAGTCTCCTTCACAGGCAAACAGGAAATTTCATTTGCTGCTTATGTTCACGGCGGCTTCACAAAGCATGATCGGTGTCGCAGCGCACCTTCACGTAATATTTTTTTTCCTCGTAATGCCATCCGTATCGTGCAGAAGCAGGGAAAGCAACGACGCCAACGAGACACAAACACCACAAGGTCGTTACCGCGGTTTTCGCCATGTTTGTTTTCAAAGACCGTAGCGAAAGACTTCGAGAAAACAAGCTGAGATATCTTAGCTAAATTTACTTTATGTCATAATTATTGAAATAATATTTCGTATATTATAAAAAGATAATATTATTTTTTTTTGTTTCTTTCCATTTTCCGGAAGGTAGCCTTTCCTCCGCTATTCGCTCGTTCTAACTCCCGGTGGAAAGATAGAAGTTAACAAAAAGAACAGGGGGAAATGCGGGGATTTCTGCGCCCCAACTGGGTAGACACGTCATCGCGACGTAGGGGGATCATCAGATTCTAGCTGACCGCGTGCGTAAAGCCGAACGTTGGGGCGGAGCCTCAAACAAGAATCATTCTAGTTTGAGGCTCTGCCCCTTCTTTCTCGATACGTCACAACTCGAAAGGTACCCGTTTGCGACCAAAATAGCATCCCTGTATGCGAGAATGTCAGGCAGGGTATAAATGCGGTTCGGCGGTTGTCACGGGTTTTTTTAAATAAATCTTACCAAGAAGGAATCAAATGTTGATTGACGTGTCAATATTCTATCAATGAAAATTTCTTCTGCAGGAAATCACGCTCAGTAGACTCAATCTTTCAAAATACCAGTGGAAGCCGACGTCAAGTAAACAGTGCTTCGCGATTTATGGTACTTACCTCACCATTATAATGACGACTGAAAAGTGACGTCACAAAATATTGTGTTTCACGGGATCCGGAAGATGTTGTAAAGGTTGTTACATTATAGGAGGTTCCCCGAAAACAAACGCCGATCCAATATATTCGGAAGTACCGACACACATAATGTTGTAAGTACAGCTTAGGAGGAATATGATAAAAACCATCAGAATAAATAGGAAGACGTGTATTTGCAATGAAGAGGCTATGAATGAACGGCGTTTAGCAACGGCAAGTTATGAGCGTTCGGGAATTTATAAGTTCACGTGATTGCTAACTATGGACATGCGGACAAAGAAGACCTGTTTTGTCGGGAGATGGAGTAGCGGTGACGACCTGATATCGGACGACTCGTGGCAGACGAACAAGCAAGTTTCTTCTCAGCGAATGGTAAGCGTCCAGTATCAAGCACAGCACGTGGCTACCGACGTTGTCGACTTTTCGAACACTTACCGCTTTCGGCAAAAGTGCTGGCACCTGGACTAACTTTGCGGAAAGACTCGAAGTCTTCCTTGAGTCCAAAGCCATCATAAACAGTAATTGAAAACGATCCATTATTCAGTCGGTGGGTGGCGAAACGTATCCGCATCTGCGGAGTCATTGTCGATGCGTACTCATAGTGGTTGGAAGTTTACACGATGCCTGCCACAACGTCCAAACGCGTCATTGACGTTCTACGCTCTGTTTTTCCTACTTCTGCCCTACCGAAAACACTTTTCTCTGATAACGCGCCAAATCTTGCTTAAAATAAAATAAAAAAAGTCTTTGAAAAGAAAAAGAAAAAAATGAAAACCGGCATCAGGGATCACCTTAGTGCACCATACCATCCTCCAATTAACGGGCAAGCAGAACAGATGGTGTGCGAAACGAAGAACCTCTTGAATTTTACGGAAGAACCAGTTCAGTGAAGAATCGCCAGGTTCTTGTTCCAGCAACACGCGACGGTCTCATCTTACATGGTAAAAACACCCGCCAAAGCAATGTTCGGCGGACGAAGAGCCACACCTTTCGATCTCATGATACTATGGCCTACGAACGAAGAGCGAGAGATTCCCACATCGGGAGTAATGGCAGTTTATTCGGTCGCACAACTCGTCTACCTGTGAATTTCAACGAAAGTCGGGCCTTCCATGTAAAACTTGTGTAGAAAAGGCTCTTTGTTGGTTGACCGGAAGGTGTCATCCCTCTGAATACGTTGGATATCAATGCCCTTCAGTGTAAATATAACTAAATCACAAAACTCTCTTTGTGTATTGTGTAACTACCCTTGTATTTGGTAGTAGAAGCTATAGTGGTGATTTGGACCTTTCACACCAGGCTCATTTTTTCTTATTTTTCGCCCCATACTCCTTTGCGGTTTCAGCAGGCTCAAGAATCTTTTGGAACGGGGACACTTTTAGTCAACGAAGCCATTTGTTCCAAGCAGTCAATCAGGGAGTGCTGCTAGAAATCCGTCTCTCATATTAACGAATAAGCCGCACTTCTGCACAGTGCAGTTTTCCTGTTCCAGATACAGTTGTAAAGCAGCATCGTCATTGATTCAACCATATTCTATTGCGGGTGAAGAAAGGTCTTTGGGTACACGATACTTGAAACAAGTCTGGCAATGTACGTTTTGGTTCGACATCCACTAATGTTGTCGTCCTTATAGAGCCTCATCATTTAATCATTACCTCGTGACCTCATATTGCTCTTCATCAACAGTAACTACAATAGGCTACCGCTTTATTACAATCCAAGAATTAAAAATTGAGTCGTTCAGTCCTTCAACAAGTTTATTATTTATATAATGTTATTACGTTACAATACCTCGAGGCGACCGACGTCCATCGTCGATCTTCAAATACTTATACCTGTATATAAATTAGACGCACAAAGGGGGAGGGGGATCGGTGACCGAGTGCATGGTCTCTACTCTGTTTCGCTTTATGATGTACCGCATTAAAAGGTACAAGCGCGAGCTCCTTGCTCTACGGCACATCTCGGCGGTACAAGCTCTCGTATGTTAATAGAGAGTTTTAGTAGATTGTTCCGATACCTCCGATAGCCCCGATAACGATACTATGCATGCGTAAGGGAGGCGGTGGCGGAGTATCGGGATATCGTTATCGGAGACATGGGAACGATCTACTAAAACTCTCTAGTGACTCGCACTTCTAGTCTTCTCTGCGGTACAACATAAGGTGAAACGGAGTATAGCGCACGCCAGCTTGGAGCACGTGGAGCGAAAGCTCACACTACAGAACCCACCCCGCCCCTGCCCGTTTTGATCTGGAAGAGCATCGTACCGGCGTGCGATCGTGTATCACTACTGCGTGGTGCACGTTAAAGACCCCAGGTTTGCGGTTGTACCGCACTCGCTAAATTGTTCATCTACAGCTGAGACACCAGACGCCCACTAAAACAGACTAACTTCCAGCTGTATAAACATACCCACAGCAATTTGCAATTAGACGCACAATCCCAAAAAACGCAGCATGCCGCCTCTTTTCTTTAAATCGTATTTTTTTAAACCAGCGCAAGCTCGTGCGTTCTTTCATTTGAGACGGTACCCAGGCAGCACAAAACGTCGTGGAAACGTCGAGAAAAAGTCCCGGACGTCTGTGACGTCCCGCATGACTTCGATCACGTTTTTTCGATGTTGAGGTGACGTCCTTATATAACGTTCCATTAGAGTCCAATCAGTGACGTTGTGACGACGTTGTATTTCAACTCAAACGTCGTCAACGTTCCCACGACGTCGATGCACGACGTTCTCACAACGTCCAACACTCACGTTTCTTTGACGTTGAACTGAAGTTCATAAATGACGTCCCATTATCGTCCAGTCAGTGACGTGCTGGCGACGTCACGTTTCAACTTTAACGTCGTCATCGTCGCCACGACGTCAAGACAAGACGTTTTAGCAACGTCGAACACTCACGTGTCTTCAAAGTTAAAATAAAGTCCAGGGTGACGTTACATTATTGCCCGTCAGTGACGTTTCAGCGACGTCGCGTTCACACCTAAATGTCGTAAACGTTATACAAGCCATGCTGGCAACGTCGACCACTCACGTTTTGCTCGACGTTTTTAGATTTTCCAGCTCAATCTCCAGCCGCAAAATCACTGTGGTCAAGGTGATAGTGCTCAAGAGCCGCAAACAAAACTGAATTTTTGAGAGGTTGAGAAGTTTAATTATTGATACATTAATTTGCGTATTTCAAAATGCTATTAATCGCACCTCGATGACGCTAAAGAGGGCATTTACAACACTCAATGTACACGGAAGAAAAAAATAATATGAAAGCATGTTGGGAATATCATTCCTTTTAGATGTGCTTGTTATAATTTTGGTTTGTTTAAAAGATTGTTACGGTTTTAATTTGCGAAGCCCATGGCGTCTAGAACGGATCGAATGGACCTTTTCCAAGAAGCTTTCTGCGCACGCGCGAGCGCCCGATGCCAAGCGGCGGAAGTCGGAACGAAAAATCGAGGAAATTCGGAATGAGCCTTTGGATAAGCGAGTAGAACAGGTAAGTGCAGCATATTTATAATTGGGTTACACAAAAAAGGAAAGTGGACGGTAGGAAAAACACAACGATTGGGTGGACGCCACGGATGCCCATCTTTAAGCTCGCCTTGGGCACGCGCCGCAGCTCGGAGAGCAAAGAAACTGGTAGAGTAGCTCCCGGTATCGATTGGTAGAGCAGGTAGGTCACTTCCTCGATTTTTAGTTTGTGCAGCCACCGCCTGGTGCCGTCGGTATGTGGAAAAGGTCCATTGTGCTATTCTTGAATTTTGCACGCGCGTTGTCGTCTTCCATGGGTCCTGGGCCCTGGCACGCGCCTCAGGGGCGCCGCTACACTATCCCCTCTCCAGGTGATTTCAGGCCTGCATCCTTTCCTAGGAGCATCCATACTGCTCCGCGACCACCCGAGAGTGTTTTAAGGTTCGTCAATTTCTCTTCGTATTTTGTAACCCATGCTCACCTGCGCACAACCAAAAAATTCTCATCAACATCACAGTTCATTCATAACACCAACTTCCAGCGCCTTAGCGCCTTCGGTAGATCGGGACGCAAAGTCTTGTCACGTGACTGTCAGTACAGATCTGGCTTTCGTTGCCACTGGTGACGTACCCAAACGAAAATCGCATGCCAGCACACACTATATCAGAGCAGAACTTCACCGCACACTTGCGCATTTTTGGAGTTGACTCAAAAAAATGCCCGGCAATGATGAAATCCGGTAGATACTGTCAAGGGTTTGTGGAAATTGACATTCATGATGCCAACCCCTGAATGGCCCAGATGACGGTCCAAAAAGTGTTCAAGCCCAGTCCGCACTTACGTGCCGAAAAAAAAAAAAAACACAAAAAAAGAAAAAAAAAAAAAAAAAAAAAAAAAAAAAACCAGCCGGCACGGCGCGAGAGAGAGGGGGAAAGGCAGGCAGAGGAGATGGCAGTGGCATCTGCATAGAGCCTCATGCGATGCGTCGGGAAACTCGGCAAGAAGAAGGCGAGAGTGAAAAGTGGGGGAAGATAGCGACGACGAACAATTGACAAGCCTAAGTTCCGGATGCACGTATTTTCTCAGTCGTTCCCAAAATATTTCACTGAATGTTCTGTTCTTCGAATCGGCCCAGAGAGAACAGCTCTGGGACCCGGTCCAGCTTTTTCCAAAAGCCAGTCACTAGCACCGGCCGTCACGTCTACAGGTCTACGAAGCAGGCTGCTATGTCGCCGTGATTTTTTTTTTTCGAGTCTGCATACAGTATAAGTGCTGCGATTGGATGAGTCGTTCAAGACGCCCCCATGAAGAAGTCGGTGATCACCATGAACGCCGTCGTATTCAGTCACGGCTCGAGGACCTTTTTCAAGGCCATAACGCTACACACGTTGAATCGTACTACTGCTCGGATCAAGGTGCCTGTGAGGATATGAATGACGCCCCCCAGAAAAGAAGGGGCAGTGCACATAACGGCGCGTCAAGTCCTGTCTCCGATCAAGACCCTTCAGACGCCGCCGACGATCCCAATCAAGAACGCCCAGCGGACGGGATCCTCTTCTGAAACCGTTCCAGTGCGCGCAGCGAGAGTACCAGCTACGCGCAATGGGACGGCTAAAACACGCGTGTCAGCGCATTAATCAGAAGCAGAACGAGGTAAGCGGTGGAACATTCAGCGCCGCGTGACATCGTCTCTTGCTCATTTATTTACGTGAATTTGTTTTTTTTTTTTACATCTTTGAGGCTGGCACATCCAGGGACGTCTTTTGGAGGCGCTCCGTATTGCATCTCGTGTCTGAACATGCTCAAATAAACAGTTCGTACCAAACCTGTGTTTTAGTTACTCCCTTCGTACTTGCATTGCATAATAGAAACTAGTTTTTTTTTGGAGGGCGGGGGGGGGGGGGGGGGGGGGGGAGGGGACACAACGTTTTCCTACGACGGCTAGGAAACGTAATTTGGAAAGGTTTCTCGACGTTCTGTGAACGTCGTTGGTAGTCCGGATGTCGTAAACACACGTATCATAAACGTCGAGGGAGGACGCATCGGCCCACTGAGACGTGCATGTGACGTGCAACAAACGTCATTTGGAACGTCCCCTCGACCTCCTGTGCACCTTTTCTCGCGGACATTTAAAGGTTTTATCGACGTCGAAGGAAGGTAACGTCCGGACCTTCGACGTTTTACGACGTCACGTTACAGACGTCTTCGACATTCTTTCGACGTTTTTTTCACGTTTATGTGCTGCTTGGGTAAGTATGGTTGCACATAAAACCCGCGTTTTTCCTACCCGGCCGCTTCCTCCTCTCATTATGTGTAGTTGATTATAACTAAATAAGGTATAATATTAGTGTACCATTCATATTACTTCCCTCAAATCTTCTTGAAGATTTGAGGGAAGTAGAGCCAATAAATGAGCTGCGCTTAGAGAATCGGCTCTCTCTTCCCCGACAATGTTGTGAACGCCGCCATTTTCGTGCTTGGGCAGAGCCGGCGCAACTGCCGATTGTCATGATTCAAAAGTGCGACATCCTCAGCATTAGATTCGGTGTTAGGAAGCTCATGTAATGTTGCCTTGCTTTGTCGCAAACTGTTTAAAGTGGAGGACGGAAAAGCGTTTCTTGTGATTTCAGATAAAGCTTCAAATAACTGGCAACCACGATTTTAAGCCACAATATGGCCAAGTGTCGCTACTCTGAAGCGTAGCTTATTTAATGACACTATTCATGCTCTTGTTAAAGAGGCTTGTAATACCTGGAGGGGCCATGTCGTAAGCCCCGTGGATTCCACAAGTCACTACCTTTTGACACCTGCCTCTTCCTCATTGTTCCCGCTAGTGCCATTAAATTAGCTACGGTTCAGAGTAACGACACTTGGCCATATTGTAGCTTAAAATCATGGTTGCCAGTTATCTGAAGCTTTATCTAAAATCACAGGAAACGCTTTTGCGTCCCCCACAAATGTTTAAACAACCTGCGACAGAGCATTGCAATATTGCATCAGCTTCCGTTACTTTTTGATCATGACGATCGGCAGTTGCGTTTGCTCTGAACAAGACCCAAAATGGCGGCGCCCAAAACAATTTTGGGGAACGGAGTGCCGATACTTTAGAGCTCATTTAGTGACTCTAGGCATGAAGTGAACTCGGGTGTGTGTAATATTTTCCTCTTCGTCTTTATTGTTTATTGATTTCAATCATATCAAATAATGAACACATTATATCATGCTACGCTTATGTAATTATTTGCCTTAGATTTATTAACCTGACCCAGTACTTAAACCATTCATTTATCCATACTAAATCTTCCAATATATTTTTTAAATGTGAAGGTAAAAAGACACGGTGATTGATGATGATACAGGCGCCAACGCCGCCCTCGGAAATATTTTGAACATTAGAAATCAGCAGTTTGTCTGCCGTCCGCCAGGTAGCGCAACAAAACACCAAAACAGTTTTTAATTGTTTTTAAAATTAGTTAAGCTCTACACCTATTAAAAAACCAACGCAAGATCATTCTGAGAATCTAATACATAGCAATGTATATCTAATCCAAACAATAAATGTTATTAGATGCCAATAAATCTGTTTGATGTCCAAAAAAGATATGCGTCAAAAACAGGAAAGTTTGAAGGGCTCCTGGAGCGTTATGACTTTGAAAATGAAAAAAAGTCATCGTCCACCTCTTGGGCAACCATTATAGCTCTAAATGTGATAAAAGATTTTATCATAGTTTAATTATTTCCTCAGCGGCATTTGAAGTACCATGACTCGAAGCACAAAAAAGTGCTATGTTTGATATAAAATATCTAAACAAAAAAATTTTACAAAATATTAAATTTTTTGTCTGCATATTACCAATTATAAGCACTACATCTGTAGCTAATTTCATTGTCCTAGCTCTTGTCATTAAAGAAATATTTGTGCTGAAAAATGTCAATTTTAGGGCAATATTTGGAGGGATGAAAAAAACAAAGTAGTGCAAATACCAAAAAAGTGTATCGTCACATTTTGCTCCGACATCATCTTAACAAAACTGCTATATTGGAACCGCGTTATTTTTAATGGATCGTTCATAAAACATGAACTAGCGAAGCAAGTGAGGGTCCGCGCCATCATATTCGCAACGCTACAAATGCGCATGAACAGTAAACACCAACACACACATAATATCAAATAAAAGAGGATTGCATTGCCTTTCGACTGACATTAATCCCACAAAACGGTATTAAAAAGGAGATGAGTTATGACCTGCCAAAAAGTACCTAAACTGCCACATTCAGTGGGACCGTGGCCTTAAGGCACCCTAGTCGGACCTAGCTGCTTCTAATTAGTTGCAAAGGATAAGAGTCATGCTTGGTATAAAGCGCAAAGTGGAAGCTTGGAGTCGTTGCATTATTAAACCAACACCATGAAAGTTGATCGTCTGCCGTTGCTCTTATTTAAATATTTGAAATAAAAATTTATCAAAAAATAGAAGACCTAGTGAGGGTTTCGCACATGTGCAACGCTTTTGATAGAGCACTTCATGGAAAGGGGGTCTATTAGATCCTTTTCCTGAGCCTCAGATTTGAGCCACGATGACGGGCTGTTTGTTACCTTACCATGAGGACCAGTCACTGCGGTTAGCACATAGCGCTCTCTGTAAGTTGGCTACGAGTCGGGTAACGTTAAAACTGAAAATCTCAAATGCCTGTACGATGATGAACAAAACGGAGCCAGCGCGGTTGAAAAGCTGGAACCTTAAAAAAAATGTCGGTTAAAAACCTTGGAGTGAAAGGAAAAGTTTCCCTTCGTTGTCACCATTATATGAAGTTCAATATTTGCACCTTTCGTGGTGTTGGAACATGGCGGCCTGTATTGAATAGCTTATTTATGGGCACTAGGTGTTTTCGAGAACTTGCTCGTGACCCTTTTAACGCGCTTCTCGTTTTTTTTTTCGTTCTTTTTTTTTTTTCTTGCAAGAATAGCTGTGGCTCATTGAAAGAAGGTGGAAGTAGCGCGAGGGAATATTTGGAAAAAAAAATCCTCTGCGTCAAGGTAAAGCCCCTCGATGTTTTCGCGCTTGTCTTGCAAGTAGCGTCAAATGCGCGAGTGCATGAGGCCCATGTCTCGAGCGACCCTTGGAAGCAAATGGCGGCGCAGCACTGAAATGAGCGGGCCTTGGAAGCGAATGGCGGCGGAGCACCCGCTCATGGCACGTGTCTCGAGCGCTTCCACAACAATGGTTGGCGGTACTTGTGAAAAACGCTTTTATCAAGGGACTTTACGTCAAGGACAGAATCAGCGCCACTTTGCCTGAACGTCTCAACCTCGAATTTCAGCCACTTTTAAAAAAAATGGCGCAAGTGCGCGTCGTCTGCTACAACATAGGTCCTTTTTATTATTCAGGACAATTAGTATGATTTAAAGAAATGACAATAATAGAAAGTTATTTTAATTAGAACGAAAAAAGCTCTGATTAAAGAATCGTTGTTTCAATAGCTATTCATTTTTTGAAACGGGTTTCTTACGTACAGAGTCGAGCTTCAAAAGAGTCCCATGATTTAAAATATCTTAAACAAATCTAAATATGAATACAAAAAAAATCCCGCTTACAGTAAACCAGCTCGGTTTCTCTAGCATACAATTGAAAAAAAAATAGATCAGATGCCAGAACGCTGTCTGAGAAAACCAAGAACGCGTGAAGTGAATTCTTCGAAATTTTATCACAATAATGTTGTGTTTCCAAGAAAACGGCTGGCGTTGCACTTCTAATATTTTGTATAATGAGTTCGTATGTTTACCAGGAGCATGCCGTTAAATGTAGTTGCTGCGTTATGATGTGAAACTGAGTTACGAGACATCAAAATCGCATAAAAAAGGGCTCTTTTTGAATAAATATTAAAAATGTGAGCGTGAAAAGCACGTATACAGAGAACTAGACGAGTCCTTCGTCTATTCAATAAGAAAATAAGAACGCGTCTTGGATGCATTACAAGTCCAGAAACTTGGAATGCATAGACGTATGTCTTTGAAGATAGCAAAACTTGCACTTTTCGTTTTCTTATTGTGCGTTAAGTTTTGAAACGTGTGTATCATATTTTGCACTAAAAAAGTGATGATGAATTGGCAATGTATTTGCCAAAAGAACGAAATACGTACCGCGTGCACACACCCTCCCTCCCAGTTGCGTCGAAAGAGGGGGCATGGGGCATAAAAGTGGAAGGGGGGGCCTCAGCCCTGAACCACCATAGCACTTCAGAGAGTTATAATAAAATATATGGGGAAAGGAATATCTCCCTTCTTCACCACCATCACCTCCTCTCTCTCCCGAACAATTTCTACGGCCCTTCTTGAGACTCCTATTTGTTTGTGTCTGTGTGTGCGTGTGCGTGTGCGTGTGCGTGCGCGCGCGCGCGTGTGTGTGTGTGTGTGTGTGTGTGTGTGTGTGTGTGTGTGTGTGTGTGTGTGTGTGTGTGTGTGTGTGTGTGTGTGTGTGTGTATCGTACCTTAATTCTTTCTTTAGAGCGCAGCTCTTCGGCGCCCGTTTCCGGGTTTCGCGGCGTGGGCGTCGCCGTCGGCGTAACCAGCCCGCTATATTTAGCACGAAATTGACGTCACATGACCTCAACACCAATTCAAATCCCAGCTACGTGAGTTCAACGGCGATTCACTTCTCCGCTAGATGGTAATGCGATGTCCTTTTCCCTGCTAAATTTAGCGGAGAAGCTGAATGGGAGGAGGAGAGGAGGAGGGGCATACCCTCCTCTCCGTACCCTCCCTTATTCCTCCTCAAGAGTTGAGCTCTGATTTCACATTAGAAAGATTTGCAAACGTCTTTAATTTGTTTTAATTCCCTTTCATCGGCTTTTTTTTTTTATCCCCCGTTTCCCCTCAACTCTCAGACATTATCGACGCCTCTACACAAACCGCCTGTGGGTGACCCTGGCGTTGTTGACAGTGGCGGAATATAAGCTCTATAAAGCCGCCCGCGTACACCGCGCACGGCTCCACAACATCACAAAGTTCAATCTTCGCCTCGATTTCGAAGCGAAGATTTTGGCCTCAAATAACTCCTTCTCAAAGTTGTGAAACGTCACTTTGTCGTCACCAGTAACTTCCACAAACGATGATCTTGCGACGAGAATGTTCAGAGTATTTACTGGCCGCCTAGGTACAATCTACGCATCATTGACTTTAACGCGGCGTAGGGATGTAGGGACACTCGGGCGAAACGTCATCAGTGCAGCCGTTCAATCGGCTGGCACCACGGTGTTGCTCGCACGCGCTTCGATGGAGCTCGCTACGACTTTGTGTTTAAAGGGGTATTCACACGAGGGAGAAATCCCGGGGATTTCTCCCCGGCACGCGCATCCCACGACGAAAACGTCAGGCTTTGCAATGTGCCAAAGCCTCGCGTTTTCATCTCGTGATGCGCGCGTGCCGGGGAGAAATCCCCGGGATTTCTCCCTCGTGTGAATACCCCTTTACATTCTCGCTGGAATTTCAGCACCGAGAGAGCTTGGATGATTGACACCTCGCTCGGCTTGACATCAGCGTCGCGAGAGTCTAATTAGCGCGTTCCGCAACTTTCGGACTCAAAGTTGTGCTCGACGAGTTTAGCTACCCAGGTTAGCAGTCGTACTGCACCGGCAAAATTGCTCATCTACAGTGCAAACCAGTGTCGCCCCATCCTGGGAGACCGACCTTACGCTGTATAAACACTAAACGTCCAATATGACTTTGACTTTAGAACCTTAGGTATCGCAAAATTGTCACCAAGCTTTTTCGTCGTTTAAAAAATTATGGACTGGTTTTAACTTTTGAATGCTAGAAACAAAAATAGGGTTTTGGAATTCCTTTCCCTCCTGTCATAGATTTTGGTATAAGTGGCCGAGTGCGTTTGCGCACCGGTGCTTGGAGCACGCGGAGCGAAAGCAGGCTCTGCAGAACCCAAAGCTCCTGCACTCTAAGAAAAAAGGGAGGAGAAAGGTAGCAAAAGCGACTGTTCCTCCTTGTTGCGGACAAGTTGCCCAGAGAAGGGAGGAACGGCAGTTCAGATGAAAGGAGGAGGGTGAGTTCCTCCTTGTTCAGTTGGCGCAGGGGTAGAACATCGCGCTACTGACGAAGTGGTCAACGGTTCGATCCCCAGGAAAGTGTTTTTTTTTTTTTTTTTTTTTTTTTTTTTTGTAACTTTTTTTTTTTATTTTTGTTTACCAAAACACACATAAACAAACCCAGACCGATGAAAGGAAAATTAAAGTCCTTATTATTCTCCGAGACGTTTTCCTCCTCCAGGCAGACCGGAGAAAGCTTTCGCCCTCCCGACCCATCTTCTTTCGGTTTCGTTTTTCGAGCACATCGCGCACGTTGTTTAATAAATTAATGTTGAGTTGATTGAGCTTCAGCGGCAGCGAACGCCGCCTGCAATTCCGTCTTCTAGTCCAAACGTGCAGAACATTTCGGTTGCATTGACGTTTTTACCACTAATTTTATCAAACGAGCTAACGAAGCCGCTAGAAACAGCGAAGTTCCGGAGCAGTGCCAGCAGCGCTACATACACTGGGTAAGACGGCCGTCTCCAATTTGCGGGACACACGCGGAACTACAGCAGCGAAACCACGAGGAACTGTGTCGACGTTTTCGACGTTATGGAAATCGCGGGAACTGCGTCCAAGGAAGGCAGGTTTTCCTGCCGGCTGCCTGGGTGCCTTCCGTGCTGAGTTCGGTTCCGTTGTCCCGTGCCGAGTGCCAACCGGCGTTCAACGTGATTCTTCTTCGTGTCAGCAACATCGTCAACGTGGTTCTGTATTTCTTCGTGTCAGCGACATCGTGATGGCAGTGTTGTGGGTTGTGAACAGAAGACTGGAATTATCGCCGATGTGACCGTGTGTTCGCGTATCAGTGGTGTAACAACAAGATGAGATGACGTAAACTGTCGGGCATTGATGCCGCTGGTCGGGCCGTTATCGGAGGGGCCGGAGTGTCGCAGGATGACATTCCGCTTTACATTAAAGAGTTTAAAACCACTTGAGGGATTAGGTGCAGTCGATCGACGTGTGGATAGTCATGTTGGAACGCTGGTCTGAACGGTAAGCTCCTATCGTACAGTGGCCAATGTGACTGTCGGTCCCCGAGAGCGATTGCGCTCTGGGGAAAAGACAACACTACGAAAGTATGACGGAAAGTACGTATATTTATAATGGAAGTTTAGCATAAAAAAAAAAAGACAGGCAAAATCGAAAAAAAAAACGCCATCCTTTATTTTACTGTTTAAATATATTACGGTTCCTGTAGAAACTGCCCTCTAAGTGGCGCGCTGGGATGAGCGCTAGAAGTTTTCGAGCTCGCAACGGCGCAGCTCCGTACACTTAACAGTTGTCGGAAGTCGCGGCTTTGACTGCATTCAAGTTGATCGAAAAGCGATTTCTGTGCCCGTGAAGCATCACTTCCAGCTGAGTGGATATCCGCTCTACAGAGATTAATTCAAGACGGCAATTGCAGCTTTGCGCGAACAGCACAAATAGAAAAACGAACACTACAATATAAATACTGGCTACGAAGGGCCATGCGGGAAAACAAACTCATGGCTTGGAACCACATTGGAGCGGCTCGATTTATTGGCTTTCAAATAATTATGGCATGATTGAGCGTCTTCTTTTTAATAAGAGATTCATCCCCTGAGCCATTAAAAATAGCCTCAGATGTATGACATTGCTGGAAAAAAATGAACATGTTCGGAATATTTTTTTTTGCTTAGGGAGTCACCGAAAAATTTCGCACGTTCAAAACGACCACTATAAAAGACGGAAACGCAGGGCTCGCTAGTAGTGATCGGGGTAGTGTGCTGTTGTATTGATGTTTGTATGTGCGATGCCTGTGTATGCGTTCAATATATGTTGACCTGATGTTTGCAGTGTGCGCAACGTGTCTACATGTGTTAGAGATTCCGAAGAAAAGGAAAAACGCAATTGTGGCGTAAGAAAATAAAAATATTTTTTTGTAAAACATGAATTGGGCGGTACCTAGCGCCACCTAGCCTAGCTACGCGCGATTACTCTGCTTGACCCTGCCATCTGGTGGCAAGCGATTTAACATCCTTTTACGCTACGCGGCCAACCCCCGGTCACAGTCCCAGTTTCGCGGCGCTGACATTAGCGTCGCCACCATCAGCGGCGCGGTGTATAGCGTCGCCACCGGCAGCAGCGCTTGGGTGGTGGGGGGCTCTCATTAATACAAAAATACAAATATGGAACTTTGTTCGCTAACAGTAATTTCAACAAAACGTCTTCACCGCACCATGAAAATAAAATGCAATTTATTTTATATATTTCTTTCTGTTCGTTCTGTTTTCGGTCTAAAAACAAAACTCTAAACCGACCCGCTGGCCTCGCCGGTGCCCTGGAAGGCGCCGCTGCCTCCTCCCCCCTCTCTCTACCCTCGCCCAAATTTGAAATTTCGTAACGGCGGACGGCGGCGCACGGAGTCGCGTGGTTTTGTTTACCCAAGGGTCGTGCGAGCGTGGTGGCGTGGTTTCGCGCTCCGGCGTTCCGCGCGCCTGTCGAACTCGATGGATATTTTGGTGCTAACTTTCAGAGACTGTTGAGAGGTGCATTTTACGTGGCCATATCCCGATGGTGCACGAACAGCGCAAATGCCAAGACCACAAGTATTTGTTTGTTAATTTTTTTTTTCAAGAAAAGGCAGGTGAGTATCTGTTTCCCGTACTCAGTTTTATTTGCTCAGCGAACTTACCATTAAACTTTTGCTGCCCATAGCTCTTAGTTTGCAGGCTCGTTCTCGCAGTAAAAGCATATGCTTTCCCCCGAACAAGTACGGTTTTAATGAAGTTAATGGTATACACTTAGCCCCACTTCGATTTGTGTACAACTGCTTATTTAAAGTGTAACAATTGGGTTTAATCTTGAAAATGGTCTTTGGCGGTCCTCGAACAGACGGAGGATAATAAAAAGAAAGAATGAGGCTTCCTATATATTAATTTGAAGTTTCATTTATTTCTGCATGGTTCCGGGTGCGACAACGGCATTATGTCATTAGTTTGTTCTCTGTAGATATACATTTGTTTTGTTTTAAATCAGTTTAAAATTTTAAACATCATGACCACATTGTCATTGCAGATGCTGGGACATATGGAACGAGCATTCGGACGTTGTCTCAAGGAGGAAGAAAGCTTCGGACACTTCGTGGTTCCCAACCAGTTATACAGCCTGTTGAGTGCCAACATTTTTCGAAGCTTTATTTCACATTTTCATCTTGCTTGCGTGAGAAGCTTTGAATATGTAAAAATGAAGCTAACGATTGCTGGGGGCCACCTAAGTGGCTTATATTTCTTAAATCCGTGAACAACTTTACTTTCAGTGAACAGCTGATCCAACTTGGCGTGTTGAATGCGTAATTATGTGGGTCAATGTGTACACTTGTAAAGACATACGTTAGTGACCATTCCCAAGAAGTGATAGTGATAAAATTAGTGATAAAGCCCATTCCCAAGAAGGTGTGCGGCGCCACATGTAATAATGAAGTGATGAGATCGCGCACAGATGACAGAGAGGTGCTGGCGATGTGAAACTGGAGCTTGTGGGCGAGGTTGACGAAATGATTTTGTCAATGATTTATTTTCGCGCGTATGCAAGTGCAGTGCTGTACTTAATTCCGTTTTAGCATCTGTGCAATAAATGTGCCTCGAAATATTTCGGTCGCAGCTCTGGATTCCTTACTGGACGGCAAGACGCCTCGAAACAGAGGAACAACGAACACACATGACTACGCACCTTATACAGCTGAAAGCGAAATCGCACATCGTATATTACGTTAGGGACTTTTAGCGAACTGTTACCGTGTTCCGCGTACTGCACTATCGGAGCCTTTGAAACATGCTTTATAGGCGCGCACCCGGAGTGATACCGTGACAGCGGGGCGCGCACTTAAAAGCATGCTTCAAAGGCTCCGATGCTCAGGAGCCTGAATCCAGGCTCCAGCACGACCCCGAAGCGATCCATACGAGAACCACCCTACAAAAACAGAGAGGCGCCATGTTGGATTCTTTACGGCTTGGCTTAGAAACGGCTTCAAAGTAGGCTACTACGTCCCAAACGTGTATATAGAAGTCGTTTTGAAAAGTAAGCCAGATATTTTATTAATAGCATGGTTAGCTCTTAATATAATTTTACAATTTACCGAATATAAAATGATAAGTTGACTCGTTCAAGTAATGAGAGCCCCCCACCACGGACGAGGAATTCGGCGCTACTGTACAAAACTCGACTCCATTGGCCCTATGGAAAATGTCCGGGGGTTGACGCGGCTACGCCATAATTTCGTGTTACCGTGCTGAGTGAGATAAGCCAAGAGGTTGCTTCGGATTTGCTTTTTTTTGAGAGCGGCTTTTGGTTTTGCGGGCGAATGATTTTCACTCCTCCGTGATGTGCGGTTGGCGCTACGGTTGACGAAGGAATTGTGGCTCGAGGAATAGCAAAGGTAGGACATAAAGTGCGCGAACTGAGTGCCGGTTGTCTCCGTTGAACATCGCAGTGCTGACGATGAGAAGACTGAGTGACTGCATGCTTTCGAAACGTAAGTTTCTTTACCTGCAGGGGTAAAGAAACTTCGGAAATAAATACAGTTCGCGGAAAGCTCGTGTTACGTTTTTATTTCCTGCTCCTCTCGCTTCGTGCAATAGACTTAGTGTTCTCGTTAAGCCTTACCGAGCTCGATTTGCTCGATTCGTGGCCGCCATAATGAGATGCAGTCGACGGAGGAACTTTTCCTCCCCTGCTTAAGGGACGAAAGTTTCTCCCTTTCTGAAGGAACATATGTGTCAAGAGCGTTCCTCCCTTTAGGGAGGACTATACTGACCCTTTTTTCTAAGAGTGTGGGTTCAATCCCGGCCTCTGCCCATTTCCATCTGGACGAGCACCTCACCGGTATGCGATCCTGTATTAGCGCTGCGAGACGCTCGTTAAAGATCCCAGACTAGAAGCGGTACTGCATGTTGGCTAAATGACTTATCCACAGCAGAGACACCTGAAACTCATTGGAACTGAAAAACTTACCGCTGTCTAAGCAAGCACACAACGCAATTTAGCCATAAAGCCCTCGTGTCCCAAAATGCAATATGCAGCTCAGAAAGCTTCGAACCGAATACCGTTTCACGATCCCTTCAAGATACTTCGAGGTTCGACGTCAACGATCAATTTTTCAACAGAAATTTTCCATTCGTCCTTACATCGGTCACGCCAACTCGGCGCGTACGACCCTGCCCAAAGAGAGTGTGCCGCGTTCTCTCGCGAAACCCTTTCGCTGTTCTCAACTTGCTCGCTTAATCGTGCATCAGGGAGTGCAGCGCTGCTCGTCTCGATCGAACTCCTCCCTCGCACTGAAGTGGCACACGTCTGCCGAGCGAGGTCCTTAATCTTTTCAGGAGGCCCCGTACAAATATAACTGTCGAGAGGTAGAGCGGCGCTCCGGAGCGAAGTAGAAGTGAAGGTGAAGTCTTTCAACGCGGAATCTCCAGCGGGTACAGCAGCGTGTTTGTGTAAGGCGCTTCCCCCCTCTTTGTATCGCTTGATGGAGACTCGGGTCCTCTTCGAGCGATCCCTTCGCCCGGGGGACGTGTTTTCTGAAGAGGCTTCAAGAAGATGATGATGTTCAACGCTTCTATTTTGCTCGGCACTAAGAGATACGTCTGCTGGAAATTACTCGAGTCGAAACGGACTGGAATCTTTTCTCCTCCTCCTTAATTCCTTTCTTTTTACTTTTTTTTTCCAGTGCGGACGGGCGGATGTGAGTGTGTGTGTTTGTGTGCTTTCAAACTGCTCTGGGTTCAGCCTGTGTGTTGATATGCTAAGGTACACTGAAGATGTCTAGGGCTTCCTCAAAATGTTATAGATTATTATAGCGTGATTCACTATTTTCCTAGCAAATGAAAAATAACTGCCTACAGAAAAAATAGCATGTCCAGCAGTGTTTGGGACTTTGCCAGAGGAATAACCTGTCTGGTTTTTGTTTGCGTGACCGGCTGTCACGTAGTATGAGGACTAGCGTAAGGTGGTTATACTAAAAGTGCAAAACTGGGCGCGCTTTCAGAATAGTGTAAATCGTGTGTACAAATATCTATATCGTGCTTTGCATTGAATATGCTCAATGTTGCTGCGGCGACATATAGTCACTACGCTATTTCTCGAAATACAGTTGTATAAAATAATTAATAAAAAGTCGTCAAGAATTTTAACTTTCTGCTCCAAACTGCTTCAAAATACTGCAATTACTGTAAATATGCGAAGTATGTCAGGTAGAGCTTTAAAAAAAAGTATGGCGTGGTTTACGACGTTCACACGTACTGCTTTCCCAAGTGGCACAATTCCTCTGGTCAATCTGTGGTTTTTGTCTGGCAACTAAGGGCCCTGACGCCCCATAAAGCCGATGTATAGCCAAACTTGACATTCGTTGGCTTGAGTCCGTGTATTTTGACCCTAAACTTCCCAACAAGTGCCAGAGTTAGGTTTAATCGCCTGATATGGAATTCGGTTGTCGCCTGGCTTCTCTCCAGGGCCTCATTCCCTGAGGAAACGCAGGAATTAGGCTCCACTTCCAGTTGTTCAATTTTCACTTGGCAAGCTTTGGCCTACGGCGCAAATAAAAACAAGCGAGGGAGATTTTAGGCTTCACTGGACCAGAGGGAAGCCATAGAAAGGTGAAAAAGGGTACTTTAGCACTAACTACCGCTTTAGAGCAAAACCTTATTAGGCTCAAGTTAGGACCCTGGGATTTGATTGCCAAACTTGGGCCAATTTAGGCGCTTTTTACCGATCGTTCGTGCCATTCTTATCAAATAATATTCTAATCTCATCGGCTCCGAAGGGATAATATGACTAATTACATCATCACCGTGATACAACAGTCACGCGAACTGCATCGAAAAACGATGACTGCTCTTTCGTCTCATACCACGTTTCGATCAAAGTTCGACCGTAGTTGACGCTACGATCAGACACAACCAATTCAACAGCGCCAAAAGTCTTCGCGTACATCATCAGCATATGTTATCGGCTAAACCAATCATGCACGGTAAACGCGCCGTGGTCCTGCACTTTTCATTTTTACGCGTAATTCTTCTAGCCGGTAACACGCAAGGACGACAAGCGCCGTGACTATGCTCTTTTGTCGCCGCTTGAACGGCTCCATCGGACTGCGCTCGACGAACGACGTTGAAGTTCTCAAAGCCATTGACCCTGTGCGCTCAGTTCGCACGCCGTGGCGTCAGCTTCGAAAGCTAAAAGTGCGCACTCCCGAGTCTTTTCTGCGTTCCATATGAGTATTACGAAGGACCCCGGTCTTCAGTCGACGCGGCAGCGCGATACAAAGTTTTAACTCGTTTACCGAGATGTGTGCAGTAGACGGCCGTGTGTGCAGCTTTCTGGGGCACTTTAGGAGAGATGAGTGCGCGTGTGTGGTTTATTTCGGCGCTGGCTTTCACTTCGCTGCGAGAAAAGTATGTTTGAACGAGCACTCACGCAAGGAAAACGCATATTGGTGACACGCGCCCGTGCCCGTTCCTTCCAAAACGCTGAACATACCTTCTGGGTGGACGGAGTTAAAAGTGGGTCGTGTACGCCAATTATGTGCATATTGTTGTTCTTACAATAGCGGGCAGATGACGTTATGACTTTAAAAAAAAAAATTTATTCTGGTATTGAGGTTTAGAAAAGAAATGGGGCGTCGGGAAAACATGTGCGCCTCCTGTACGGGGCAAGTCACTACCCCGTTTATAGAAGGGAGAAAGCCGAAGGTGGCTCAACAAAGCGATACTGAGAAGCGATCCAATGAAACATCGTAAAAAAGTTTGAAGGAGGCATTTTTTACTGTGTGTGGTGTAGCGTAGTCGATAAGAAACGATCTGCTAAACGTGTACCTAACCAGAGATTAACTTCACTAGTATACAGTAAAGTGAATCAAATGAGCTGCAGTTTACTTGGTTAATTCATTGTTTCCCGGTTAGTTTGGTAACTTATCAATCGGTCAAAAATGGTCGCATCGGACTGTCACGTGAGGCATGTACGCCACTGGTATGCTCATTGTCACGAATCACCGTTAAAACCTCGTCTTTTACTCATTCATTGATTCATTTACTAGCCCTTAAGAACACCGACAGGGGCAATACAATCCTAGCTTAAGATACACAATCGCATACTTCTTTTACACCTGCACTAAAATATTATAAGCAAAACTTATCTAAACGCTGTACAGTATTTCGTGCCTAGCTTTTTGTTGGCCAATATTGATTCTTCTTGGCCTCGTGTTGGGTTTCGCGGATGCTATCCCCACTAGGGATAATGAAGCATCTGAAAAAAATCAGCGCTACATTTCGTACTTTACTCTTCTATATTTCAATCAAATATGTATTTCTAAGTAAGCAGCACATATCACACATTTTTCCGTTACTTCTATAGTGTCTTGTAGTTGGCAGGGCAAAGTTAATATGATTATATATATGTATACAGTTATTGGTGCTCCCTCAAATACATTAAAAAAAGAGTATATATATCTATAAGCAAACATTTTTGTCTCTTATGTCGCTGGGGCAAAGCAAATCCCAGAAATTGAACACCGAAAAGGAAGGCGTTATTATCCTGCAATACACTTGAACAATTATATCACCATACAGTCTAGACCAGGGGTCTCAAACACGCGGCCCGCGGGTCGCATGTGGCCCGTGATTCGCTGGGACACGGCCCGCAGGCAATTGGCTACGAGTCGCGGTTCCCATGTCTCGAGGGCTAGAAAAAGCATGCGGCTTCGTGATCTCTTCTCGCCGATTCATTTTCGCTCGAAAGGTAGCTCTGCTCTTTTAACGTATTCACATAGTTTATACTTATCTGTGTTTATTTGCCCTATGCTTCGCTTTATTTTTTGCTTCCCAGCTTTTTTGTAATGTACAACTGTTCCGCTACCTGGCCGCAAGCGCGAGCTATTCGTTGAAGGGTGCATCTCGGGCTGCGCGAACTTTCGATCAGCCGGAGCAACCGCCAAAAATAAAGCTACGAGCTCGGGATCCCCGCCTTCAAAAAATGTCACAATTAAAAATTAAGTATTTGCTCAGTGTTGTAATAAAAATTGTAAGGAAAGCAAAAACTGCCAAATTAACCGATTTTTTTAATATGTTTAGAGTTCGGGAACGACAGTGTACATCTTCCCTTCTTTTATTAAAAATGGCAGCACGTTGGCGGGGCGGTGTCGTTTTAATTCTAGTTATCACATCACGGCAGGGCCCAGAGTAGTCATAAAACACATGAAAGCGAAAAACCTCAATGGCAAAACTGTGATTTTACAAAAAGCATAGAGAGCGAGGTCTCTTCTCTATAAAATTTTATGCCCTTCCACCCTCCGCCGTCTTACGTTGGCCCGCGACTTTTCCGGTGTGGGCTATTTGGCCCCACACTTGAATGAGTTTGAGACCACTGCTCTAGACCGATAGGCCGTGTAGTAAATTGACTGAAATCCATCAATTAATCGGTTAAAACTTCGTCATCGGTGCAGAACTTTAGTCTTTACAAGTCCTTGTTGCATATGGAATGAGGAGCTCTTGAGTCCCGGAGTGGAGAAGGACACCTAACGTGTTCCGTTACGAAAAGTCACCGGGAAATTCGTGCTTCGTATTATGCCTGGCTACCAATCCAAGGAGATAGCCTGGCACGCGACATTAGAGACACGAATATTTCGGTGACTGAGACTTAACGTAAGAAAACGGTACTGTGTGAAAAGTTGAACCGAGCTCAACTCCATACGTTACGTTACAACGAGCCTTGTGTCCTTGGTTGCCACGGTTTCTCACCGTCCTGGTTCGTCGTCACCGAAACATTCGTGTCTCGAATGTCGCGTGCCAGGCTATCTCATTGAATTGGTAGCCACGCTTAATACGAAGCACAAATTTCCCGGTGACTTTTCGCAACGTAACGTAAGAGAACGGGTCTGTGTGAACGAGCCTTTACTCCGTGTGCACGAGATGCGCCGGCTCGATGTCCCTTCGGTGCTGACACGTAAAGTCAAAACTGAGGGTTATGACTCCCCAGAGTACTCTACGTGTCGGAGGTTTTGAAAAGTACTGTGGGAGACGAGAGTGCAAGAGGACGGGTTGAGGGCACGTGACAGGCAGTCGGCTGAAGACACGAGCTGGCGCCAGACAGAGCGTGCTGCGCGAGGCTGGGGCCGGGCAGGAACGATGGAGCCGTTCTGGCTGGTCTGGCCCATGGCGATCCCCGGAGCGGTCACCCGGCAAGGTTCTGACGAGGACCTGAGGAAACGGCGAGCGGCAGCTTAGCGAGCAAGCGCTTGCTCGCTGAGCTGCCGCCTCCTCCAAAGACCGATGAGTCCCTGGAGCCTGTATGCACGTGGAAGGAACGGGACGCTAACACTTACATCGATTCGCACACGGTACACGCGGCCGTTGCGGAACGCGGGTATGGTATATGGCCATCCCGCCATGGGCTTCGGATCTCTTCGCTTGCGCAACAGATGGACTAGCTTTACACCATCGTTACCTGTCCTGAAGGAAACGCACCTTGTGAGCAACACAGCTAGTGGTTTTGCCGCATCGCTTGCTCTGAGGTGAGAGGGCCAGAACGAAGTAAAGATGCGAGCATCGTGTCTAACTTCTAGGCTTACTCGGCGAGATACAAACGAGAAATCTGGCCCGGTTCATATAAGTGACTTGAAGGGATACTACAGTCGCGATGGGCAATATGATTAACATGAAATTGCGGTAGGACACTGAAAATCTCCTGTTCCTGGCGACCAAGAAGCGAACTCCGCAATGTGGACTCGCCGAGTTACCCACACGGTACATGAACCCGTCAGCAAGCAATTTTGCAGTCCAGGTTTTGGCCACCACCACATTCTGCGGCAAAGTATTTGTTCATTGTGTGTTGTTTTAACACTTCGTTCTGCGCAGAATGGCTTTTTGAAAAGAGTGCCATAGACGGCGTCAACGAGGAAGTTCACCGCGAAGAAACACGGACCCATCCGTTTTCCCAAGTGCTCAGAGCGACTGACACTTGTTCGGCCTGACGAACGGTTCAAGCTGGTAGTACTACGCCTGCGGTGACCTCCAAGCGGAACGGGGCAGGTCCGTCTGCGTTGGGGGGACCAGCTTAGAGCAGGCCCCCTGGGTCCCACCACCACCCACGCCACTTTCGGACGCTACTACGTGGCCACCCCGGCAACACCAGTAGCAGCCGCCTCTCCCGACACCTCACACGGCCCCGACCAGAGCGTTCATCTGACTCCCCAGTCCATCGACGTGGAAGAACTCCTCCCCCAGGCCCATGAAATCCGATGTACCGGAAGTCCTCCGAATTCCGGGCCTTGGGGAGGGGGGGCGGGGGGGGGGGGGGGGGGGAGTGTGGAAGACGAGGCTGCAAGACGACGGGGCTGAGGGCACGTGACAGGCGGTCGGCTGAAGACACGAGCTGGCGTGAGACAGTGCGTGCTGCACGAGGCTCAGACCGGGCAGGAACGACGGAGCCGGTCTGGCTGGCCTGGCCCATGGCGATCCCCGGATCGGTCCGCCAGCGAGGTTCCGACCAGGACCGGAGGGAACGGCGAGCCCTGGCGGTACCGGCCTAGGCTATGACGATCCCGGAGTGCCTCCGCTGCGAGACTCGGGCTGTGATAGCCCAGGACAGCTAGCCTACGCATCGCTTTCGTGGGAAGGACGATCCGCAGGCCTGCACACGGACTCCGTCTGCGAGCTCTGAACGAAAGCGACAACGAGGGTCGGTGAGCCCGGGATGCCGGCTCTCGAGGACGGGCAACCGGGACGTACAATAAACCTATTCGCTGTCTTCTCTTTCTGTTGTGTGACTCCTTGAGAGACGAGCGAACCGCAGACCAATTGGGCGGCAGTAATTATTATAGACAAAGAACACCACAAAAAAGACCACAGTATTTGTTTATTTTTATTTTTTTTTTGTACTCTTGCGGTGCCCCCCAGCAACCCGTGGACCTACACGAGGGTGCACCAGTGCATACATGCAAGATATATCTTGCGTTTGCAGAAACGTTTGCGGAGCACCCGTGGGTTGATAGCATGGACAGCAGATTGTCAGATACTGCGTTCCTTGCAGCCTTTGAAAAATATCTTTGGAAAGCCATTTTTTTTTTATTAAGCAACTTTAATGCTTTTTCATTGTCACCGGAATTACAGCAGAGCATTTCGCTATTAACTCGAGAGGCTGCGAATGCACAAAAAAGATCAAAAGAGGTTTTTACACATACTTTTGAATATTTGTGCACTATGTGAGGGCGTGTTCACGAAGTTTCTCTAAAAAGATTTCTGATGAATGCCCAAAAAATGTATATATAAATTATATACTGATCTGAAAGTGAATATATAACCCGTCATAAGGAGTGCGTCTTCTACATGTGCACTTCTACGCTTGTACAGATCTGTCAACACAACTTGTATCATACATCAACCTACAAACACTTTCTCCTTCTGCAATTCTGCTTTCTTATATGACATGCAGTGCAGTTTTTGTCGTGTTTAGCCCAGTGGCGGCTCCTCCGCTCAAATTACACACGAATAAAATTATTCAGGCGCACCCCCCTCGCCCATTTCTAAAAGTGTTAGTATCACAATCTCCTTTCTACAAGGGTAGAAGAGCCTGAGAGAGAGGGGGCAATTATAGCGCGCGGTGACGCCCAGCTTTGAGCTCTGGTTGTAATTATTAGTGGATAGACGAAAAGCTAACTGCCTTTGTCTCTCCTAACTGTTCAAACGCTGTCGCCGGACGCCGGCGCTTATCGTTCGAATGCATTCGAGCAGTGAGTAGAGAGCAGCTAGCCTTAATCTCTACTCACTACTCACGCCTATTTGCTCATCATTCCAAAGCACGGCGCACTGGCAACTTAGCGCACTTTCGTTTCCTCCTCTCCCTCAGTTTCTTCCCGCATAGTCACGGACAGCTTAAAAAAACACAGGACGTGGTGAGTCCCGTGCATCTCATTATTGCTCCACAGCCAATGAGAATGCTGCATCAGCCAATAAGAGTGCCCAAGAACCAATCAGAGTTAAGAAGTGTGAACGCAACAAGCCACGCCCGGCCTTTCTTAAACGGCAACTCCGGTCGAAAGCGAAACCAAAATAAATTACTGGTATCTTTTTAGTGGCACGGAATACCATCACAGCCGAGATTTTACGTCAAAGTGAAGCCGCGTGCTCCACTAAAACCAACGTTACTATAGAACAACTAAGTTGGGAAACTGCCGTAGATCCTGCACTGAAAAGTGGCACCGATCCGTACTCGAGAGCCGAACTAATGGCGATCGCAACGCCGCCATCTCTCCCACAGCGGCAACTCGGGTAAGTGCTCGGCTGCTTGTGTTGGTTCGGAAGTATCGCATTCAATAGCATTTCGCTGTGACTGTTCTATTTTATCTTTAATTGGCCATTTTGACTCCGAAACTTACACGGTGGAAGGACTTTAAGGTTTAAGAAAAATTTATTGACACTATATAAACAACAAGTCATAAATCACACCAGGAAACGGGTATACAACAGCAGCATATACTCTACAAATATCCAGGGGCGGAGGTAACCAACAAACATAACTTGGCGAACCAAACATGGTTGCTTCTTATGTCTCGTTAGCTCACACAACAAGGGGGGTTCTCTCCTTTAGTTAATGAATGACAGTGTCAGCCAGATGTAGCGTTCGGCTGGCTAACGTCCAACCCCCCCCCCCCCTCCCCTCCACCCCACGCCGCGCCTCCCACACCTGTGCGGTAGTCGCGAAAAGCAAGTGTATGTAACCACCGACAAGCCAGACGTAGCGACAATCCCACCACCTGAGAAACTCCTCCTCGCCCAAGCAAAAGAGCCCAGAGTCTAGGCAGCGGAGCAGGATACCCCGCAGTCGAGAGAGCACAGGTCACATTGCACGAGACCGTCGTTGCTGGCCAATTGCCGCACAACGATTCTGCCAGAGAACCACTTGGCCGACTGCCAACAGCAGCAGGGCGAAGCCCCCGCGGGGGCACCTACCGCCCGTCTCAAAATTACAGAGGCCGATATCCTAGAAACCATGGTCTAAAAAGCACCAAAATGAACACGCAAGGGGGCAATCAGAAAAAAAAAAATGTGTTTTTCTCTACCTGTCCACAGTTGGGTCACTTTGGGTCGGCGACAATGCCCCAGCGGTGCAGTCGTCTTGTTAGAAGAACACACAAGCCCCGACGCCACTCAAGATCATCCACAGGTCCGGGAAGGCGACAATAAAACAACGAGGTCCACGGAACGGCGTTCGCCTGATCGCTCTGCTCAAGAGTGATCCGGATAACGCAGAGCTCCTCGACGACGCGAGCTAGTGGCAATTCGCGCACTTGGGGGTTCAGTAACGCCTGCCCCAACTCCTTATTATGGCAAGCCACCATCGCTTGGTAAAACGGCGACGTTACTTCTGCGCTCGGGTAAAGGTTGCCCAACGGGCGCGAAACAAGCACTCGGCGCGAGGACCTTAGAAAATAAAGAGCCAAGGACCGTGCCCGGGTGGTCCGGGTCATCTAACACCCCTAGAACAGTGCGGAGGGAGAGCAGGTGGCACACCGTGTCAACGAAGGGCATGCCCCGGCCGCCCAATGATGTGGGAAGGCTGAGCACTGACCTTGTTACTAGCTCGTAAAATCGGAAGAGACATGAGGTCCGCCGCTGGTGAACCGGGGAGGGTGAAGTGCAATGTGAGCAACATAGAAAAGTTGTCCACAAAAAGCAGCTCTTACTAGGTAAGCTCTGTCATGAAGGAAGAGCGTGAAGGTACCCGCAACAGCATCCTGACGTACAACTGCGGATGCCACAACCTCCCACTTGCAAGGTACCATCCCAAGACACTCAAGAAACTCGCCGAGAAGTCGGAGCTTGTTCACGACCTGGATGTCCGCAGGTAGACCGAGAGGGGAACCTCCGAACTCCAAAGCCTCGCTCTTAAAAGTGTTTAAACATGCTACAGAGAGAGCGCCGTACTCCAAGAACAGCTGTCCAGCAGCGTCGAAACTGTCAGAGTTGCGGACAAACAAACTGATGTCATCTGCGTGGGCGCTAACCACGACTGTGTCCCGGCCGGGCAGCGAAAAGTCACAGATTCGGAAGGAGGAGGCAAGACGTCGGAGAAGCGGATCAAGTCTAAGAACGTAGAGTTGGAGACAACGGGCAGCCTTGTCGTACTCCCCTACTTATTAGAAAAGGCGGAAGGGACCGGTTGACTTGCCAATGGCCAGTTTGTCCTGATGTATAGGACTGAAGTAACAAAATGAAAGACTCGGAAAAGCAAAAGACTCTCGGATCTTGAACAGATAACGATGCTCAAATCTATCAAACGCCGTCGCTTAATTGAGGGAGGCATAGGCCCCCGACAGATGGGTAAAATTCACATAGGAAAAGAGGTCTCGTGTGAGTGACAGGGACGAAAGAAATATTCCTCCCAGGCTCCGAACACGTTTGAACTGTGCTCACGATATGGGGCATGACCGTACGGAGGCACGAAACGAGTAGAAACGCTACTATCTTAAAGTCTGCGTTTAACAAATTGATAGGTCGCCAAGCTGCAGGGTCCGTTGGGAAGCCACCCTCCTTTGGGAGGAGAATGACGCGACCTCATCTGAAGGATGACGGAACTTCGACTGTCTCCCAAAAGCCGTTCACAAGCTGGACTAGGGGGTTCGCAAGGACATCCCAAAAAGTGACGTAAATTTCGGCTGGTAAGCTGTTGAGGCCTGGTGCAGACTCGAACTTCATAGCCCGGAGGACGTCAGAGAATTCCCCACGGGTTGTAGGAGGGAACAGAGGGGAGCCCAGATCATCAGGGCAGGCCACGGTGTGGGGCAGGCCGGGAGATCTCCGCAGAAAAGGTGAACCCGTTCGGCGAAATTCAAGGTGTTCACGGCGCGGTCCGAGCAAAATAGGGTCGAAAATAAATTTCGGAACACCGAAACAATTTCACGGGGGTCCTCCGAAAAGCTACCGTCCGCGAGATATACATTAGGAACGTACGAGGGTCCGTCCCAACCGTCACGTGTAGCACGGAGATACCGGAGCACCTCCGGGTCGTCCATTGGCTGGTCACGCAGGACCTGCGCCACAGCACTTCGAGAGGACGCGCCCAGCACACGTTGGTGGTGATTGCGAAGAACCGCGAGGTACTTAAAGGAGCTGTGCAACGATATTCAATTGGAATGTTTTTCACTTGACACGAGCTACTGGGACTCAAGGATACTCACACGCAACGCCACTGGCCAAGAAACTCCTTTGTTACGGTGTAATTTCAAGGACAAAAGCGATCATTTTCATTCAATTTCTCCTTTGCAAAATTGGATGACGTAACGTGGGGATCGCAGTACACCCAAGTGACGATATTTGAATGCGGTTCATAGATTGGACCCGAGCATTGCTTGGGCACTCGACTTGGGCTCGTGATAATTGCTAGCTCGAGAAGCATTCGGGTAGTGACCCGTGTCCAATCGCTGCAACGACGACAACAGCCGAGCCATAACAATGTCTGGAACTCAGCGCGTGGCCTGTGCTTTGCTAACCCCAGCGCGTGGCTATGATCAACACTGGCGGCATATAATCGGCTCCAGATCACGTGGCCGCTTGTTCTGGCTGTGAGTTGAGGGGGTGAACGCTGCTCGTTTTTCTTAAATTTTTTTCTAGGACTTCTATTGCGTGGGGTGAAAAACGAACGCGTGTTTCATAGGTCATTAACGTTAGGGATCCGTTTTAAGCGGTATTTGCGCTAGAGTAATGCAATATGCACTCCAGAGTGCAGCTCGGCCGGAAATCGCTATACGCACTACGTCTGTCTCGTATAAAACGAATGGTCACAACCAGTTTTTAAGCGGTGGCATAGCGTAGGGGTTAAGAACAAGTCACTGAAAACAAGTGCTGTGTTACTATTGTCGGTTGTTATTATTCTTTGGCCCACTGTTGAATTGTACTGACCATGCAAGTGTATGTGACTGTGAATGTATTCGAAACTGTTACAGCTCATGGGGAAGTCGCAAGCCGCCGACTCACCCATTTTTTTTCACTTTGTAAATAAATGAATCTTATCCAAAAAAAAGCATAGGGGTTAAAGGGGCGGTGCAACAATTTGCGGATTTTGGCTAATTCATTGCGGGAATTGATCCCGGCCACATATAAAACAAAAGACCGAAAACTATTCTTTCCTGCTTGCCCTAGTTTTGATTAAAAAGAAATAAAAGAAATTGGTATCTCCGGCACCCCTCAACTCAACACTGAAGCGGCACCAGCTTCGCCTGTGACGTCATTCGGAGGGGCGTTGGTTTCCGGTTGGGTTCTTTTGGCTTCCGTTTCCCCAGCGCTCGCCGGCTCGCCAGGCTCGCCGCTTGCCGCTCGCCGCTCTCCCGTCGATTCCCGACCAACATGGCGGCGCGGCGGAAGTCGAAGTCAAAGTCGAGGTCGAGACACCAGGAACAATAACGATACCACGATACTACGGACCACGACCAACGCACTCCGTCGAGCGAGGGAAAGACAAAACGTCTGGGTTGCTCGTGTAGCCGCCGTAGGCGCCTCGTGCGTCGACGGATGACGGCGACGGCAGGTTTTGTTGACTTGGGGTAGATGGCGCCACAAATAATTCATACCCTTTTAGCGGCAATATTAGGCTTTTGAAGCGTTTCTGCATGCCTAAACAACGAGATTTTTTTAAACTTAACCTTAAATCAAGCTTACAATTGCCTAAAACTATCACTTACAAAAACCACTCCGAATGACGTGACACCACAGGTTCCATTTGAGGCCACCATGTGGCCGCAGGTTGGAAAAAAAAGGGTTTTTTATTTTGCGATTACGCAGCGAAATATAGGTATTTTGGGGTATGCTGGCACTTTTTCTCTTACTTATGCCGAAGTAAACAATATAAAAAATACAAGCTGCACATTCGTTCAGTGTTAAAATCATTGCACCGTCCCTTTAAAGTGTCCATTTCGTACACAAGTGGACGCGGGTTCGAATCGCAATGAACCTACCTTTTTTTTTTTTTTTTCTTGAACGTTGTTTTGAGCATTAAAGAAAAAATTAAAAAAAAAACAGCGAATGTTGTCGACGAAACTTCGCATACTTCGCAGATCGGGGACAGCGGGGCTTGGGTTGCCGGCTGGACGCCACTTCGCGGCGTCCAGCCGGCAACCCAAGCACCGCTGTTTGTTTTCTAAGTAGCAGCCGCATACTGTCGCCGCCAAGCGGCGTGAACGCAGGCGGAGGGCTCTTTTAACGAGCTCCCCAGTGATACACGCGCAGTTCGAAAAAGGGTGGCCCGAGCGGCATGAGCTCTCTGCGTAGTGCGTATAGCAATATACGCACTACGCAACAAATAGCACGTGGAATTGTAAACAGCGCCGTGTGGTTGGACCCAGGCGTTGCGCAGATCGTGAAGCCCGAAAAGCCGAACCGGCCCCTGGGCGTCAGAGGTATTGCGCCCTCGACCAGGCCTGCGAACGTCTCGCGGGGAGTCTGCTATACCGTTGAGGTCCCCGCAGAAAAAGAAAAACCGTCCGCGGGCACATACTGCAGAAGACTTCTAAAAAAATCCCCTGCCGGCGTGTGGCCGTTGCAAACTCAAGCGTAGACGCTTATTGCCCGAAACTTGGCACTACCGACCAAAAAAAACGGTACACAAGGATGCAACCGTCCGGCTCGCACAATGAAAAAGCACCTCTCAGAAACGAAGTGTGGATTATTACAACGCCAGAACCACGGGCGCAAGACTTTGCGAGACAAAAATAACAAGGCATTGAAAAGCGGGCGTTAAATTCTGCCATGTCCCGGGCAGGAAAAAAAAATAGTTTCTTGCAAAAAGAGCAGATCGCAGTGATTAGACTGGGGAAAGTGAATCACCTCTCGCTGCTTGTTCGTATTCCGAAAACCCTGCACATTTAACGTCAAAATGTGTAGGCCCACGGTAAAAAGAAAAAAAAAGAAATAGAAAAGCAAAACGTGGCAGACAGTCGATTAGAATTTCAGTGATTCCGCATAGTCAAAATTGTCCGCGCCAAGACGCATCTTTTTTACTGACGAGGCGGGAGTCGCGTCCGAGCCGCCGCCAGCAGGCGAGGAAACGCGCTTGGCATCCGAGCGGTGGTCTGGCAAGTCGGCGTCGAGACGCCGACTCTGTGGACGACTCCCGTGGTGTCGTTGTCGTCGAAGCCTCTGGCGCAGAGGGCGAATGACTCGGCCCGGGGTCACACCGCCTTCCTCAGCGTTGGAAAGGCGGTCAGAAGAGTCGCTCAGATCGTCGACATAGTGCTGCGAGATTCGAAGGTGGCGGCCGCGTTCGACGAAGCGGCTGAGGGTTGACTGTCGGGGGTAGCGTCCGCGTTCGATGGAGCGCGCGAGGCTTGGCTGTCGGAAACTCCTGCATTCGACGAAGCGTTGGAGTACGAGACAACAGAGGGAGGTGGTTGAGTCCGCGGTAGGATGGACGGGTCCGAGTCGTTGCCGGAATTCTCGGGTACTGGGAGCGCAACGGGGGCAACAACTCGCTGTGGGCGGCGTGGACGGGTCTCCCTGGGTTGCTGGGTGGCGGCGGCGTAAGACTTACGCTGGACGCAGTTCGTGGTCGCGTGGCGGTGGCCGCACCGCTGGGAAGGGGCCGCGCAACCTGCCGTCGCATGCCCAAAAACGCTGCATCGGTTGCAACGTGGGGTCTAGCACGCGGGTCCGATGTCGCCTTCCAGCCAGCAACGACTGCACATGGGACGCAAACCGTGGTAGTCGACCATCACCCGGTGTCCCTGGATGTTGTCGAAGTTGGGGACCGGCTTCGACATATTCGTCTTGGTCACCCGGTTGCCGGCCCTGACGTCCGGGAGGTCTCTAAACGTGGCGTAGTTGATCGCCTTCACCTTGCCATACTCTGCGAGGACGTGCGCCAGTGCCTCCTCCGACGCGCGGGGGTACGCGATACACAGACACAAACACAACGTGGCCCCCACCGGCTCCAGGGGGACTTCTACGTCACCCAGCAACAAGAACCCTTGCGCTACAATACGTTGAGTGGCGGCCATGGTGCTGACCACCGCCATGATCTTTGCTCCACCGTGGTGCTGCAGGTACGACAGGCCATCCACGCCGGCGAAGGCTTGAACGCTGTCCGTGATGATATCCACCGGAGTGTTCGCCGGAACGTTGAATGAGAAGCACTGCGCCTTTGTAGGCGTCAACATGGCGGAGACTTCGAACCCCGGCGACAACAAGTAAATCGAGGTCTCTGGGCACGCGTAAAACGGGAGAAGCTTCACACGAACGAGCGACCGCAGCCGGTTGCCATGGCAACCCGCGTCTCCCAAGCGGACGCGCTGTGAATTACCGCTATAGTTGGGACGGGCCCAGGTCGGAACGTTCTATCTGAAATTACCGGTGAGACATGGTTTTATAAAAACAATTTTAATTATGCCACAAATTCTTGTAAACTAAATAATTTAGGAAACATCACGCGCCTGCTATTCTGTATTGATCTCACATAAAAGAGCCCACAAAAAGAGCGTCTCTTTTTCGTTTGTTTTTACGTAAAAACATGCCTTCTAAAAGCTCAAGATAACCACAGTAAAGCAAAAAGATCGAACCGCCATCTTGGCACCTCGAGACTAGGAAGTTTCGATATTCTCAGAACACTCAGTGACTCTAGCAGTAGCCATATAAAGCAAATCTCATGTTCCAACTAGCCCCTAATGGGTGGCGCTGTTATCGTAGTTAGCTCGATCTCGGTCGACGCCAGCGGCCCAAGTTTGAAGAGTGAGTTTCCCAACTGAGGTCTTTTAGTAACGTTGACCCAAAACCGATTTTAAAAGACGCAACCACTGCTCTTTAGCGGGTGGCAACTGGGTTAGCTTTTAGTGAAGGAACGCTGGCGCAGCGCCCTTGTGACATCTCGTCGCAGTGGAACCAACGTTACTAGATTACCTCAGTTGTGGAACTCCCGAAAAAAGGGGTACCGCCCCCCCCCCCCCCCCCCTCACTCACTTCAGTCCGCCTCCCGTCGTTCGAAGCATCATCTAGATTTTCGTTTACGAAATGTGTTTTCCTTAGAGTACGGTAGAACACCATATAGACGCTGCTCTTCGAAACCTACGTATTCCATAGAATACACTGCAGTTACCATAACAGCCGTTCGGCATGTCGAACAACGGGAGGCGAGTCGTGGTGAGTGAGGGGGGAAAGGGGGGGGGGGGGGGGGGGGCGGGGGGTACTGTTTCTGCATGCAGCGTCTATGAGCAGCTTCGTAACTGGGCTAATGTAATAACGTTGGGTGCGGTACTCGGTATAACCAATCAACTGCGGTTGGTTGGTTGTACCGCGTACCACACCACACTTGTGACGTCACGTCGCGCCCGCACGGCTGATTATCAGTGTTGCCATCCCTCTGGCAGACAGTTTCGGTTTTGCCGTAGGTTCCCGGAACCAAACTTTGAGCCATGATATTTATAAAATTACACACAATATCGAGAAAAAAATATTACACCTTGTAATTCTGGGACCCTGCTTTAGCTGAAAGCAGTCGTAATCCCAAATTTGAAAATTTTGACCGGAGTTGTAGGGTCCCCTTGCAGTGACCATGCAAATCTCCTTCCTTTTTCTACGCTTTACTACTAAACAGTCTCGCCGCTATGGACGGCCGGCCTTAGCGTTGTAATTGGGATTAAAGCCCGTTATTACGGTATTTTCATTTCACCGTGCTATATTCGAAAACGACGTCTTCTCCGGGCCCCATTCTTCACCAGTGAGAGCATTATTCACGCGGTCTCATTAGGCCGAAACGCATTAGTGCACGGATCGTGGTCGACGCCTCTCGGAAAGTATAATCGAAGAACGTCTTCTCCGCAATCGCAGATCAGGCCAACGATTTATCGGGCCCTGAATACTCCGGTTCCTCAATCGAAATTCAGCTTTTGTTCGAGGCCTTCCAGCTTCTTCGCGTGCTATGACCACGCCCTGTAGGAAAGCTTACTTTCGACCTGCTTAAACGCTCTTTTGGACTTCATTCTTTTTTATCGAGTGTCAAGAATGTATCTGAAATTAGTACCAAAATGTAAACTTCCTCGACGGAATCAGGGGGAACAAAGAATTATTTTCAGCATTCTTCTACGACGGGCAAGATATAACTTGTGTGAAATAAAAAAAAATGGAAACCTAGGCTATATATGCATACTGTTATTGCCGCATTTGCACACTCATGCATAGATTCAACAATCGGATAGTCGCTCAGTTCTACCCCAGATGACTTGTGATTATGACAACTGTCAGCTTCATTAGGCAGAGCCTTTCCCTCTGGATGTCCGATAAACTAAAGAGTACTTAATAGCAGAATTGTTATAATCATAAGGGAAAATGGTTTTGACGTTACCCTTCCTTTGAAAACAAAACACAACGTTTCTGATAAAAAGAACAGCTGCGGACTTATATTGGTCATATCGCTGGCAATAAAAAAAATATTTCACTATATCTCAATATTTGCTTTCCGACTATCAACGTCTCACGCTCTGTCTTGCGTCTCATCATGGAAACACATCTGCGCATGTAAGTGAAAAATATAAATCAGAGTGCCAGGCTTTTTCTTCTTTTTTTAATACAAGATTTTTTTTAGAAGTCTAACAAGGCGTTTGCACGTCTAATACCCGTGCTATACGGGCAACTCGAATGCCATTTACAACGAATGACATTTGAACGATCGGCCAATCAGCGTGCGACACTCCGAGCGTGGGGAGTTCCACGCGCGACAGATCGCGAGCCGATTCGACGATCACACGAATGTCATTCCTTGTAAATGGCATTCAAGTTGCCCGTGTGGCACAGGTAAAATATTGGGCGCACAAAGCATTTGTGAGCAGCTAGTTGAACACCAATATTATAAAGACGAAAGTGTCTTCAACTAGAAATAGTTCTCTTTATGGACCCTTGTTCAAGCGTAACCCACGCTATCATTCTATTGAATTAGGAAATCGGTGTCCGAGTGAGGTATTATGAAGACGATTTAGAAGTTCTGTTTAACAATTGAAGCAGATGTCATATGCCTCCAACACAGCAAAAAAAGATGAACAATTTGGTTGTAAAAGAACTACTAGGCGTTCTTCGGCTTGTCCGTACTTTGCACCCTAAAATGTTTTTTAGGCAACCCCTAAATGGGTACTTCGAGAAAAAAAAACCTCTAAAAAATTAGCTTTTTTTTTTAAAAAAAAAAGAGTTTTTTATTGCTTCCATGGCCTTTCTGGTGCGCAAGGGGCGGTAGTACTTGAGGCGAAACCGTTCTCCACGTTCTGAAAGAGTTCTTGGGGTGTCAACAAACCTTCCATAAATGGATTTTTTTTTTCTTTGACTGTAGGTAATGTTGACGATGTAGATGATGTTGACGGTCGCGGTAACCCCCCGAAGACCGGGGGGTTACCGCGACCGTCACTGCAGAACTGCGCATGCGCCAATTATGCCACGCTACTCGGTTTACCGCGTTTACCGTCAATGGCGACTGCCGGGCATCGGCTCCGACGGCCGGCGTAGACTAATCACTTACTGTTTTGGAATGGCGGGGGAGGCGTCTAGAAACAATCGTCGCACCACATAACATGGGAAAGGGCAAGTGAAGCGGCTCTGGTTGGCCTATAAAGGCTTTCGCCTACCCGAGGTCCATAGCAAAAATCCGGGCTTCCATGGCCGCCGGACAGGCCGGTTGAATAGATGGATGGTAACTGCTATGCCCCTTGTTTCGGGCGGCAACCTGAGCCACCTAGCCGACGTTAGAGACTGGTGCTGATGGCAATAGAGCTGCGAATGCAAACAAGCAGCGTACAGGATGATGCTGTTTGCTTGCATTCGTGGGAGAACGGTGGCCGAGTGGGGGAGAAAGAAGAAGACGCCGTTCCAAACGGACGCTTTTCAATGTTCTCCAAGGAAAACTCAACGGCCACAGGCCGGGGAACTGTTGAGGCTTCGGCCGGTACTAAGGGAACTATGACTGAAGAATACCGGACCATCCTGCCACATTTGCCAACAGGAGAAATGGTGAAGAACAGCGTGGTGTTGCACTGCGACACCGGCGGACGCCCATACCGGGCCGAAGATTTTGTACGACCGTTACAACAGGCTGGAGTATTGTCGGAGTTGGCGGGCCTCGGAGCCTATCAGATGGGTCACGTGTGGCTCCTCAAGTTGAAAACACCAGAGGCCAAGGAGAAGCTGCTGCAAGCCGGTGAAATCCAGGTGAAGGGGCGTCGCTGCCTAGCGATTGACGCATATCGGAGAGAGGTCAGGGTGAAGCTGTATTGGGTGACCTTTGACGTGCCCGTCGACACTGTCCGCCGCGCTTTCGAACCGTACGGCGAGGTAAAGAGCGTCGTTCGTGAGATGTGGAAGGTAGACGGACTCGTGGGCGTCGAGTCTACAACGGTGTCCGTCGTCCTAACTCTCCGCCAGGACCTAACACTGGAGAGCCTGCCACACCAGCTTCGATTCTACGGGGGCACGGTCCTGGTAGTGGTTCCGGGGCGTGCGCCCCTTTGCCTACGTTGCCGACGCATTGGGCACATACGGCGTGAGTGTAGGGCGCCTTGGTGCTCAGAGTGTCGTGGTTTCGGGCACGAAAGCACGGACTGCACCCGCAGGTATGCCCGGGCTGTGGCAGTGCACAACGATGGTGGCGGCGTCAACGAGGAACTGATGGACGAGGTCGAGGCCGAGGAAGCTGCAAGCGTGGCCGGGGATGCGAAGAGTGAAGGTGCACACGGTAGCAACAGTCAAGCACCTACTGAGGCACCGAATACCACGGATGAAGAACGGCAAGGAAAGTCGGAGGCTGAGCAGACTTCTTCGACGACGCAAAGTAGCGAAGACAGGACTGTGCCTGGATCTGATACAACGAAAACCTCCGAGGGCGAGAAACACGGCAACGACATGGACTTCAACCCGGCGATGATTAAGCGAAGACACGAAGGGGCAGATGCGGCTGTGGCTGGACCAGGTGAGCAGCCTCGGCAGAGCTCGCAACAAGAGGGGGACGATGTCAAGAACAAGAAAAGTCGCGGGGGGTCACCAAGGCGGTTATCGTCCTTGTCTCAGGGCAGCCCGCCGCCCCAGTAACTGTTTGTTATTGAGGCATGATATGCTCTTTGTGCGCACGCGCAAATGACCACACCAGTCCTTGAAAAGCCATTGCGTGTAGGCACGTTGAATGTTCGAGGTCTAAGTGATAGGCGTAAGCAGTATCAGCTGAATCGCCTGTTTATTGACCAAGAGCTAGACATAGTTGCAATACAAGAGACAAAGGTGGAGAGCGACGAGCGCACTCAGAGCATGTTACGACCCTTTACATCGCGGTACAACGTTTGTGTAAGTCATGCAGTAGGAACTTCCGGAGGTTGCTGTTTGTTCTTAAAGGACTCAATAGGTATAACTGTAGAGTCTGTCGTCACATGTCTAACGGGTAAGCTTGTGATTTGTGATTTCACTAACTATTCGACACACTGGCGTGTTATTTGTCTGTACGCGCCGACGTCTGCAGTGGACCGCAAAATCTTCTTTGAATTTGTCCGTGGCTACTGTATGTGCGAACGTAATGTTATTTTACTAGGAGATTTCAATTGTGTCTGTTCAGCAAAAGATAAGACCGGAGTGACCCTGTACAGAGATGCTGGCACGTTGGTATTGAACGACATCGTCAGCGAGGCAGGTCTTTATGACGTCGCGGAATGCATCGGTCACGTGGGAACTGTTCAGTACACTCATTTCCAAGGAATCAGCCATGCTCGGTTAGACAGAGTTTACATATCATTAGAACAAGTGCCAGTCTGCAACGAATATCAAGTAGTTCCGGTATCGTTCAGTGACCACTGCTTAGTTTCTTTTGTTTTGGGAAGCACGCATAGGCGACCAAAGTTTTCCTGGGAACTATGGAAGTTGAACTGTCGACTCCTAGACGACGAAGGGTTTACGAAATTGGTACGAGGCCTCTTAAACAAGTTAGAAGAAGTTTCAAGCAACTACGCAGCAGAATGGGAGGGTTTTAAAGAAGAGTTTAAAATGATAGCCATAGAAAAAGCCTGTGCTGTAAAGGCACTTCAGAGACATGAGGAGGCGATCCTGCGCAGAAACTTTCAAACGCTCATCAGAGAAGAAAGTAAGTCACCGGGCGAATTCAAAAACGATATACGTGAATTGAAGGAAAAAATGGAAGTCCTTGATCAAGAGCGTTATCACGGAGCTCTTATCAGAGCACGAGCAGAAAAGTTCGCTGTAGGGGAATTTCCGACAAAAAAGGCGTTGGGCATGGAAAAACGTTATGCACGAAAGAACACTATCAGCGAAATCGAAAAAGATGGAAAGATTATGAAGGACCATACAGATATTGAACAAGCGTTTTTTGAGTATTATTCAAACTTGTTCGCGCACAGCCCAGTGAAAGTGACAGAATTTATGGAGGAGTTCTTAGTGCTTTTGCCGAAGCTAAATGAGGAGACAAAGAAATTTCTTGACATGCCGATCACCGTAACAGAAATAGTGAAAGCGATAGACGAATTGAGCCCTGGAAAAACACCTGGACCCGACGGAATTAGTGCAGCTTTCTATAAGACCTTTAGAGATGAAGTTGCGCCAGTGCTACACAATGTCTTTAACGAGGCCTATGAGGAAAAAAAAACTACCACCCTCCTTTGTGAGGTCTCACACGGTGTTAATACCCAAGACCGAAGATATTGTCAAATTGCGTTCGGTTACATCCTATAGGCCAATCAGCTTAACAAACGTAGACTACAAAGTACTAATGAAGATTTTGGCACGACGGCTTCAAGGAGTAATAAGAGAAATAGTTGGTTCACACCAAACGTGTGGAATAAAAGGAAGATCGATAACAACAAACATTCACACCGCTCGAAGTGTACTAGAATGCTGTGACGCAACGAATGATAAAATTGCAATGCTCCAGATTGACTTGGAAAAAGCATTCGATCGTGTGTCACATGAGGTTTTGATGGCGATAATGGAACATGTAAACGTAGGCTCCGTAATTATAGAGGGTGTTCGTATGGCGTACGAGGGGTGCACGACAAGCCTGGTTGTAAACAAGTCAGTTGGTAAACGTATTGGCGTCCTCCGGTCCGTGCGACAGGGTTGCCCTCTGTCCCCGCTTTTGTTTTGCATATACATAGAGTCTTTCTGCTTGAGCGTAGTTAAAAGCAGCGTCATTCGTGGCTTTAAGCTACATGCTTCCGAGGTGCGAGTACTGGCCTACGCAGACGATATCGCGTTGTTCTGTGCAAACAGAGAAAGCGTACGAGAGGTGATAGCACTAGTAAAACGTTTTTGCAATAGAAGTGGTAGTGCCGTAAACTGGGAAAAGTGCATAGGTTTTTGGCATGGGGAGTGGGACGTGAAGCCCAGTGTGTTTGAAAACGTCAAATGGGTCTCGTCTCCGGTAAAGTATTTAGGGGTCCCCCTGGAAAACTATCGGGACAGCGACCTTTTTTGGAGGACCCAGGTAGTCGAATTGCAAGGAAAAGCTGAGAAGTGGAGAGGAAGGGATCTCTCGGTGTTTGCCCGATCCACTGTTTGCAATGTGTTCCTAATCAGTAAATTGTGGTATGTGCTTCAGGTTTTACATTGTTCCAGGGTGAATATCCAAAAAAATGCATCGGGTGTTTGCGGTCTTCATTTGGGGCTCTTCCTATGAGCGCACGAGCCGGACTAGTCTTTTTCGCAGTGTGAGTGATGGAGGCCTGGCGCTATCTCATTTGTTTTTAAAGCAGCTGGTAAATCGTTTCCTTTTCTTACGTAAAGTCAAGGGCCCGTTTTTGAGCACAGTTTGTCAAGTGCGATTGTGTAATGTTCTGCCTGAGTTCATAGTATCGTCAGAGTATGGATATGGTGGGTGTATTTTCGGTTATATGCGCGAAGTGGTGGGAGCGTACAAATTCCTAAGAGCACGCTTTTCGTTGGAATATCTGAGTGAAGTCACTAGGAAAAAGCTGTACCAGGACCTTGTTGACGTTACCCTGCCGGTTCCACTGTATAGAGCTCTGTATTCTACAGGTTCGGGACAGGATGTCCTGAAACGCGTTAAGAAAATGTCCGTCCCAGCGTGCATCAAAACCTTCTTTTTAAGTTGCACACCGGTACTCTGCCTGTTAAAACGTGGATGGTGGAGAGGGGTATGTTTGTCGCGTGGGGTGACCACTGTTTTTTGTGTAAGAAACCTGAGTCAGTTGAACACGTCTTCTTGGACTGTTGGGACGCTATATTTTTCTGGGATGTGTTGCAGCGTACTCTAAAAAGGAGTTTCCTCTGGATTCCCATGGCATACGGTTCCTAGCAGTCGAAAACGAGAATTGTGTGCCTTTCGATCTTTTCATGTTGCTCGGCCTTCACAGCATATAAAGATGCCGCATGGCGGTTCGCCATGCAGATGTTGACACAAGGCCTGTGGGGGAATATTTTTCCGAGTCTATCCGTTATATTGTCGAAGTTTGGAAGGTTCGATCAAATGTCCCGGAGTGGTTACCAACAATGGAAAAACTGTTAAATGTAAATTTTTTTTAACCATGCCACGTCAGTCGGTAAGTGATTGACGGCATTTTTACAGCACTGTACTTATTGGCTGCACCATGTCAATGTCGGCAATAAAGAAAAAAAAAAAAAAAAAAACGGTGGCCGAGTGGGCTAACGCATTACAGCTCGGAGCACGTGTAGCGAAAGCTCGCGCTGCAGAACTCAGAGCACTGGGTTCAAATCCCCGTCCCTGCCCGTTTCGATCCGGACGAGCATCGTACCGGCTGCGTTCGTATAACCATGACTGGTGGTGCACGTTAAAGACTCCAGGTTTTCGGTCGTACCGCACTGGCCACACTGCCCATCTACAGCGAAGAAACAGTATCGCCAAATTCAGGCAGACTAACCTCGCGCTGTGTAAATATTCACACAACGACCAATTTCCCTTTTTCTTTTGGCTTGCATTCGTTCCAATAAGCTTTCTATTCATTTGCGCGCTCCAATAAATTACCAGTTGCCACAAATCTCTTCAAGTAACCGCATGTTTTTTGTTTTTTGTTTTTTTATCACAGGGAACAAACAAATATATGAAAGAAAAGTAGAGGATCCAACATTACATTGCAACAGCTTAGCTGACAAATTAAGTTACTTGGTCGTATACCAAGGAAGTACCACTATAACTACTCGTAATGAGGAAAATATTTTTTAAAATTGGCTTTTTATGCGGCATTTGTCCAAATAAATGTACCGCTTTAAAAACGAACCACGCCGGTATTCACTATCATCATCAGGACTTTTTCCAGCCGTTGGAGAAAGAAGAAACTTCGATAGGCGCGGTCAGGCGCGGTTACGGTATGCAAAAACGTTCTTTACCCGCTACGCTCTCGGTCCGGTACCGGCTCGATGGTCGCGGTCGCGGTAACCCCGGCGGTCGCCCGGTACGCGGTAAGCTAAAACTCTCTATTACCCTTGTCAGACGGGCTAGCTTACCGCCGAGTTCAGAAACCTCACTCAAACTACACTCAAACTGAAGGGCCCCTCCACTTCCTCGAGAAAGGCGCGAGGGCCGGCGCTGTCCAATCGCGACGGCGGATCCGTCCTCGCGATTGGCCAGCGCCGGCCCTCGCGCCTTCCTCGAGGAAGTGGAGGGGCCCTTCGGTTTGAGTGTAGTTTGAGTGAGGTTTCTGAATTCGGCGGTTAGTGTCCCTACCAGCGAGTGCAGTTCAACCCGTCGAAACACACTCCAAGTGTGTTGGTGCTACACGGGAGAACTTCTGGCGATTTCCACTGGGCGTTTTGGAGCGCGCCGGGATCAGTTGAACAGTTCCGGACTGGAGCACACGATCCGAACGGGGTCGCGCCGCCTACGGATCCTCCGTGGGACATGACCACTGCTCTGAAATCGGCGGATGCCTTCCCGTCACTCAACTTCCCGGGAATCCCCTTTCCGCGGCCGCCGTGGTCGTTTCGAAGCCGTTTTCGCAGTCGCGACGCTAACACGTGTTCGACGCGCGAGCGGCAGGAATGGCTCGGGCGCTTATAGCAAAGATTGCCGGATAGTCCGTAGCGCGGCAAATACCTTCTCTCCTCCTTCGTGGAAAACAGACCGGCTGTCGAGCCAAGGGATACGCAAGCGGCCATTACGAATTCTTTTGATGTCGAGACAATCTAGGAGCCCAGCGCGCGACGTGCTTCTTCTGAGGCGAGATGGGTGATGTCAGGCGAATGCCCCACGAGAAAGGAAGTCACGTGTGTGCGCCGAGGGCTGGCCCGGCTGGCTTCCGGTTGAATCCGCCAAAATCGTGGGAGCGACTTTTCTCGGATCCAGGTCAAGATCTGGAGCGGGAGCTAATCCAAAACGACCGGTGAAACACGTCGGTCTCGATCCCGATCGCCCAGTGAAATAGGCTCGCTCCAGAAACGTCGATCCCGGCGCGCTCCAAAATGACAAGTGGATTTCGCCATTAGTGTCACTCCAAAATGATGGCAATGACGAGGGGTAAGTGATAGGCACTCAAAATATTACAGTGCATACGGATTTTTTCATAAATAACTTCGTCGTCTTATTAGAAACACGTTAGCCCACATTGTTGAGCTAGATCACGAGCTTTAATTTAAGACCAATTTGATAATTACGATCAGCCATTACAAGCCAGTGATCCACGTCCGCACGCCAGTACGATGCTCATCCAGATCGAAACGAGTATGGGTAGGAATAGACCGATTTCACCAAGGGTTCGGCGCATGCGTGACGCTGCCATCACTTTAGTTCACAGGAGGCAAACGGCAGTGCACGAGAGTGCTCGTACTGTCTCGTCCTCCACACGCGCAGAGCTCAAGCGAGGTTGCCGCACGTACAGAAAGACTAAAGCCCGGTTCAGACAGTTGCGTTTGACTGCGTTTGACTGCGTTGCGGCAGCGAGAAACCAGGACATCCCTGCTGCTTATGTCGCGTGCCAAGATGATTCCTTGAGTTGGATTCCACGCTTCATACGAAGCACAGATGTGCCGGTGACTCGCTTTCGGTTCTCGACGCAACGCAGTCAAACGCACTCAAACGCAAATGTCTGAACCGGCCTTAAAGTTCCCTCGATGCATTGCGGCAGCGGTGGCGTAGTCAAGCCGACTGGTGAGATCGGACTATTGAACCCAGGATTTCTGGGTTCTGCAGCGCGAGCTTTCGCTCCGTGTGCTCCCAGCTGGTGTGCGCGAGCCCACTCGGCCACTCGCCACTCGCCACAACGAAACATCATGGAGTGTGTGGAGGACGAGCTGGGCCCGCTTTCTCGAACGCGAACCGTGGTTTAAAGTTAACTATTGTCCCTAGAAGGGGGAATTCCAGGTCACGTGACTGGGAGAGCAGGGGCGCCGAGGGAGGAGCAGTACCTAGAAGCAAAACGGCCCCGGCGTCGCTTAATGAGGGCTAATAGTTCTGCTTGGTTCTGCTGAACATTCATTTCTATCTGGCTGTTATATTAATGACTCACCATCAACCTATTAGCACGTCAAGCAAAGTGATAGTTCAGAGGGACTACTAAACTAACCGACGGCAGCATTCCGCGAACGCATCACTCTTCAACAGTCCGAGATCCAAGACATATGACGGTACATAAGCCTTGCAATTGTTTTCATGGTGAGTAAAAAAATGTTTTGCGAACGAGTGTTGGTACATATTTATACTAAGACGTTTAATTTGTTACGCTATGCACGCCAACTCGTGAACAGCGATTACTTTGCGGAGAAAGGGGGTTATCCTCAATAAAGTCTTCGTTCCGGGTAAACAGCTGAGACATTGTACTGTTTTTTTTTTTTTTTTGTTCACAGTGCGCCGACAGTATGCCGACATCATTGAGGTTTCTACATTTTCCCGGTGGCCAGCAATTCAACGGTGACGAGAAGCTTAGCTTCTCGTCACCGGTGAATCCGTTGGGCAAACAGAAGAGAGGGCAAACAGTTGAGATCAGCAGGAATCGCAGAAACGTGTGTCGCAAGGAACGAAAACGAGACTACAGCACCGGCGGTGCCAGACTGTAAGAAACACGGGAAAGTTATGCGTTGTTTATGGCGAAACATATTGAAGGAAATGTTTCTTACATTTTCGAATATTCGTCGACAAACTCTAGCATAGCAGCTAAAATTTCTTCGTACCATCGGTAGCAAATAAATTGGTCTTCAATTACAACATTACTATATTTTGACTTAAGATACCATACTAGATCGATGACAACCAGCGGAAAAAGAGGATAAACAAAATGACTGGCTTGTTTCATTGATAGATGGCGCATCTTATTGCCCAATCAAAAATAATTATTGTTGTTCTATATCCAGCCGTTTATTACAGTACCTAGGTACTTTTCCCTTCCTAGGCACCGTGGTTTACCAAAATGGGTTTACCATCGCTTCGAGAAAACCGGCCCAGGTGGCATCTGCAAGACTCCACCAGGAATCTGAGGGTGGCAGGAGAGACGCGAAAGGCTTGCTTGAAATGGAACTCGCCCAAATGAGGCAAGGTGTCTTCGAACCACCGTTCGTTCCTCTGGAAATTCCACCGTTCTCGACTGATCACGGGTAGGTTGTTGGTCATGAGAGCGGCTATGGTGAAGGCATTGGCCTGTAGCTGCTGATCGATGTTACTTGAAATTCTTGCTTCTGCGTCGGCATCCAGGTCCAGCTGCCTCTTATCTGAAAGGCGTTGGGCTCCCACGGAGAAAGGTGCCCCAACCACGCGCTTCCACTGTTCAACATCGCGAATATCGCCCTCCAGGCTCGATTTTCTACAATGCAACACTTTCCTGCCAACAGAAAACAAGTGTGAATCTAATACTACTCCTATCAAAATAATACTAATTTTACGCAGCATTAATTTCTACTATTATTTTTACTCCTTGAACACTGCTATCGAGATTACATGCTCGGTCTACCCGAGGCGAGCGTAGTGTGCTCTCCGAATTCACTTCATTGGAGGTGTGTTCTTCGGGCAGGGCTGGGGATTGAGTTTAGGATCACTGGGTTCTTCCAACACCACCTAGACAGAAGGCCTCCACACGCGTCATCATAGTCAGATCGATCGAGGCGAGAGATTGGGCACGAGTGCTGCGTCAGTGTTCGGCTGCGGCTCGTGGCCAATCAGCGCGTCAAAGGTCGGGCTCGGGTCCAATAGCCGACCGAGCGCGATCCGACTGTGATGACGTTTCACAGAAGAAAAGGAAACCATGAGGAGGCCTTCTGTCTAGGTGGTGTTGGTTCTCCCAGCGTCAGCTTTCTCTCCACGTACTCCAATCTGGTGGGCGCTAGTCCACTCGGCCACCGATACCCCTTAATAAAGACACGTTAAAAAAAATGAAAGCCGTTTACAACTAATTGGAGCGCAGCTCTTGGGGAGGAGGAGGGAAGGGTACTGAGGGGAGGGTATACCCCTTTTCCCTCCTCCTCCCTCGAGATCCTGCCTGCTACTCCTCCTGACCCCCTCCCCACATTCTACCCCTCCATTCCGTCCTTCTCCTTTACCTCCTCCCCTCGCCTCCTCCTCTCTCCTCCCCAACCTCCTCCACCTCCCTCCCACTGCTACTGCTACTACCTGGGGTGTCACGTGACCTGGGGGGTCACATAACCTGGGGGGACGTCACATGACACGTCCCCTGAAATTTTAAGTGTGACGTCACGTGACGTCACACGGGTAACATTTTCCCTCTAAATTTAACAGAAAAATTTTCCGCCAAACTTAGCAAAACCTTTTACCGCAAAATTTAGCGGGAAAAGTTTACCCTCGTTAAGTCACACGTGACGACACACGTGAGGTCACGTGTGACGTCATTTTGGGAAACAGCCCTTAATGCAACGCGCGGTTACGCCGACGCCGCTCAACTCAGAAACGGGTACCTAGGAGCTGTGCTCTAAAACAACGTTACATTAATGAACAATTTTGATGCCAATGGGATGATTCTGATCGATCATCACAAGCCAAGATAAAAAACGAAGCATATACAACTTCGGCGTTCCGCTTTGTTCCACCGAAGTCTACGAGGAGGCCCTGAAACTGCCTAATTAGATCATAATTATCCTGTTGTCTCGAATAGTTACATGCTGAAACAAAAGTAGGCTCCATCATTCTCTGCCAACCAGCTAGCCATTAAATGACTGACTTTGTCGTCGTCTTTCATCAATTCACCGCTGCGCTAATCTTGGTTCATATCAGCCTAAACTCCAAGTCCACCCCACTATTTTTTGGCAATGCCACTCTTTTACATGTCCTCTCTTTTACGAATTTATTTTAAAGCGCAGCTATTAAGCGCCTGTTTCCGGCTTGAGCGACGTCGGCGTCGCCGTCGCCGTCGGCGTAACCGCGCGGTGCATTATGGGTAAATTTCCCCGCTAAATCTAGCGGAAAAATTTCCCCGCTAAATCGAACGGAAATATTTTCCCGCTACATTTAGCGGAAAAATTTCCCCGCTAATTCTAGAGGAAAAATTTCCCGGCTAAATCTAGCGGAAAATATTCCCCGCTAAATCTAACGGAATAATTTTCCCGCTACATTTAGCGGAAAAAATTACCCCTAAATCTAGCGGGAAAATTTCCCCGCTAAATCTAGCGGAAAAATTTCCCCGCTTAATCTAGCAAAAATATTTTCCCCGCTAAATCTAGCGGAAAAATTCCCACGCTACATATTTTGCGGAAAAATTTCCCCGCTAAATCTATTGGAAAGTTTCCTCGCTAGATTTAGTGGAAATATTTCCCCGCTAAATCTAGCGGAAAAAAATTCTCTGGGGGTCACGTGACCCGCGAGATCACGTGACACCCCCAGGTCACGTGACACCCCCAGGTCACGTGACCCCCGAGGTCACGTGACACCCTAAGGTCATGCGGCCCCCCTTAGGTCACGTGACCCCCCCCCCCCCCCCGAGGTCACGTGACTCCCACGTGATTCTGGGGAGCGGTTAAGATCTAAGGAAGTTGTCTTCGGAGGCAAAGGAGAGGCACGGCATGTTCGCTGGAAGGCAGGATAACCACTGGCAGGAGGGGAAACAGCCAGGACTCATTGCAGATTTATGATTTAGGCTCGGGGTGATGCGGTTGGCAATGCGGTAAGCGCTTGTCGTGATGCGGTAAGCGCTTGTCGAGGCCCGGGGTGCAGTTGGGTTTTTGTCAGTGGGTGTCGGAAAGATTGCGGGAATGGCAGCTGACACCGGAGCACTGGCGGACGAGATTGTCAGTGGGTGTCGGAAAAACTACAAAGCCGACTTAAAGGATGCTTTTGCGACTTCACTCTGGCCGGTCGTGGCAGTGACAGCAAGACTTTTATTAAGTTATGTCGCGCCACGTCCTGGCCGGGGATGAGGCGGTAGACATTTGGGTGGCTTGTAGCTGTCCGGCTTGTAGCTGTCCAGCTTCCCTTGAGGCGTGAACGGTTCAAGCGGACTTGCTCGCTGAGCTGCCGCCCCTTCCGAGGCGTGATCGGTCCTTAGAGCTCGTATGCACGTGGACGGAACGGGACGCTGACGCTTACATCGAGTAGCACATGGCGTGCATAGTCGTTGCAGAACGCGGGTATGGTATATGGCCATTTCGCCACAGGCTTTGGATCCCTTCGCTTGCGCAAAAGATGGACTAGGTTTACACCATCTTTACCTGTTCTGAAGGAGGCTCACGCTTTGAGCAACGCAGCTAGTGATTTTGCCGCATCGCTTGCTCCGAGGTGAGAACGGCCCCCGAGGTATAAAGACGCGAACGTCGTGTATCACTTTAGGCTTACTCGGGGAGATACAAACGAGGAGGCTTGCCCGGCTCACACCGCTGACTTGAAAGGATACTACCGTCGTCGCGATGAGGAAGACGTTTAATATGAGGTTGCGGTAGGACACAAGAAATCCCCTGTTCCTGGCGACCCAAGAGCGAGCACTGGAATGAGGACTCGCCGAGTTAGCAGCATGGTACACGAAGCTGTCGGCAAGCAATTCGGCGGTGGAGGCTATGGCCACTGCCACGATCTGCGGCAGAGTATTTGTTCGTTGTGTGTTGTTTTAACACTTTGTTCTGCGCAGAATAGCTTCTGTGAAAGACGGCCATAGAGGCGTAACTCAGGAAGCCCACCGGGAGGACACACGGGCCCATTCGTTTTCCCTAGTGCTCAGGGTGGTTGACACTGGCTCGGCCTGATGAACGGTTCAAGCGGGCAGTTTCAAACCTGCTGCGACCTTTAAGCGGAACGGGGCAGGTCCGTCCGTGTCGGGGAAACCAGCTTAGAGCAAGCCCCCTGCTGCATCGTGGTGAGTAAGACAGCGAGCGACGGACAGGTCGGCATTGTCTGCCGGCTTCGCTAGAAGAGCCAGCTGATGCCTGCACCAAGAAAGACCGGCGCCATGGGTCCCACCACCACCTACGCCGCTTTCGGACGCTGCAACGTGGCCGCTCCGACAACAGCAACAACCCCCTGACGACTGGGCGATCCACGGGATCCACGGCCAGGACACGGTCAAGTGAAAGGAACAGTAAAACGTTTTCACACATCTCCTTGAACGTGTGACTTCTTGGGAGGGCGGACCAGGCGGGGACCGATTTGGCAGCAGTTTTATAGAGCGACTCACGCAACTGGCGCCCCACGTTGGGCGCCATTTTAATGTGGGATTCTTTTTAGAGGTCGCTTTACTAATAATCGCCGCCCGAACAATATGCGTTTCGCTCGTCACCCAGAGAGTGACATAACACAACGAGAAGACAGCGAATTGCTTTTCTTTACCTCCCGGTTGCCATCGTCGAGAGCCGGCAGTCCGGGCTCGCCGACCCTTGTTGTCGCCCGTCGTTCAGAGCTCGCAGTCGGAGTCCGGGTCCAGGCCTGCGGATCGTCCTTCCCACGCCAGCGCTGCGTAGGCTAGCTGTCCAGGGCTATCACAGCCCGAGTCTCGCTGCGGAACCACCCCGGGATCGTCATAGCCCAGGTCGGTATGGCCAGGGCTTGCCGTTTCCACCGGTCCGTCTCTGAACCTCACTGGTGAACCGCTCCGGGGTTCGCCATCGGCCAGGCCAGGCAGCCCGGCACCATCGTTCCTGCCCAGCTCCAGCCTCGCTCAACACGCATTGTCTCTCGCCAGCTCATGATATCCCCGCCGACGGCCTGTCACGTGCCCTCTGCCTCGTATTTCACCCTCGGCTCCCACAGCCTCGATCGAGCTGAGTGTGATGACGGTGCGATCACGGTGCAGGGGGCCTTCTGCTTATCTAGGTGGTGTTCCACACCGCCTCTCGGTGACAATGGTAGCGTTGTTGACTGTGGCGAAAGATGAACTCTAAAACCGCGTACGCCGCACACGGCACCTCAATATCAAAAAGTTCAACCTTCACCTCGATTTCGAAGCGAAGATTTTGGCTTCAAATAACTCTTTCCCAAAGTTGTGAAACATCACTTTGTCGTCACCGATAACTTCCACAAATTATGATTTTGTGACAAAAAAGTTCAGAGTTATCACAGCTCACCTTGGAACATTCTAGACAGCATTAGCTCTAACCCAGCGTAAGGATTTAGGGATACGCGGTCGCGACGTCATTAGTGCAGCCGTTCAATCAGCTAAACCCACAGTGTTGCTTGCGGGCGCTCCAGTAAAGCTCGCTACGACTTTGTGTTTCACAATCGCGCTAGAATTTCAGCCCCGAAAAAATTTGGATGATTCACATCTCGTCCCGCGTGATAACATCATCTCGAGAGTACAATCAGCACGCTACGTGAACTTCGGCCCCAACTTTGTGATTGACGAGTTTAGAGACCCGTGTGACCTAAGCAAGCTCGAGAAACTTGCTTATGAACATCGATCGGGAAGTCGCTTTGGACAAAGCAGAGGTTCATATTTGTAAACAGTAAAAGGGTGTATAGTTTTATTTTGGCGCGCTAAACGACATGCAATTATTGAAAACCCAATTTGACCCGGCCGAAACTTAATTTCGTTTAAAGGTGAACGGATTATTAGCGCCAAGACGTTTCAGTGGCGCCCTGTGCCTTGCCTTGCCGTGACGTCACCAATTGTAATCCTGGCTACTTATCATCCGTTGCAAACTACAAGTTCGATGGTGTGTGTAAGAGTCATGGCGGAAGCTTGAAGTCACCACACTCTTAAACTAACACCGTCAAAGTTGACATCGACATTCTTCGTACTTCCGTCGATGAAAACGAAAAACATCTAAATAAAAACATCATAGACCCAGACAACACCAAACGGCCCGGGGACATCCCAAAAATGTGCGGACGTCCGACGTCCCGAAGTCAATGTCCGACGAACATCCCAGATACGTCCCAGAGTGGCTGCGATCAGGACATGAAATATACGTGCAATATACCACATCCGGGCGACAAAAAAGTCGATTTTTCTTAGTTTTAAATTATTTACAAGTACATCAGTTCATGCGCTCTCACTGTATACGTTTGCGATGTTCGTATTCGTTGTGTCATAGCCGCTCAATTCCTCAGTATGGAGGAAAAGTTGAGCGACCATGGTCATGCCGTCGTTGTACATTGTACACGAAGTGTAGTGGTGTACTCGTACTAGTCGAGGCAAGTGTAGGTCTGACTGTGGCATTTGCCGCAAAGTCCTGAGGCTGACCGATCCACAGCCACCATCATCGCTAGCGTCATCTGTTTGGGCTCGGCATAGAGCAACGTTACTAAAACACTCAGTTGGGAAACTCGCCGTCGAAACCTGGGCCGCTGGCGTCCACCCAGACCGAGCTAAATGCGACAACAGCGCCACTCTTTATCGTTTGTCTGTACTGTGGTCACCTTGAGCTTTTTGAAAGCCTGCTTTTGTGTAAAAACAAACGGAAAAGACTCTTTTTGTATGAAATTTATTGGAGTTTAGTACAAAAAGGGGGGCGCGTTACGTTTTTAAAATCTTTAGTTTGCAGACTTTTGCGGAACAATTAATATTGTTTTTATACAACCATGCCTCAGCGGTCCTTTCAGGTAGCGCGTCCTGACCTAGGTGCATTTTAACTTCGGTAGTATGACGCGGCGCGTCCGCCGGGGATGGCACCTCTGTAACCTCTTACGCTTGTATCTGTTCTTAAAGCCAAAGTAGAAGTCACGTGCAAATTCCTCGAGTGGCAGCTGCGGGAGAAAGGGGTGGAGTTGTGTTCGTCATTAGCTCGGAGCTCGGAAACAGATTGGGGCCACTTTTTCAAAGCTGTCTCTATGGGAGTTTCCCAACTGAGTGTCTTAGTAACGTTGGCATAGAGTTATTAATGTACGCCAGAGGTTCAAGTGGCGCTAGTGTGCTGACGCAAATTGAAGCCAGCAACCAGACCAAAATTCAATTCCGGTACTGCATTTCTATGGGAAAGAGTAAGTGCACTTTTTTCCCTGCGCTCGACCATAAGAGCAAATATCCCGAATAATTCGTACTACTAGGTAACTTGTAACATTTCTCAGTCAGGACGATGAAATAATTGGTCAGTAACGGCGTTTATCTTTCAAATTCATCGCATTAAAAACGGTGCTTTAACAGTACGTGCATTTAGGTGCACTGTCGGACACTGTTAGCGCGAACACGACGTCGGCGCTTTTCAGCATGAGGGATATACGTGCCAAACGAACGAAGGACATCCGGAAATTAGGGGAGACGGCAAAAACTACGCAATCACACTGGATCTGTAATTGCCCATTCATGTACGATCAAAATAAATTGAAGGCCACGTAATATATTCCGATTTTAAATAAGTAAGTACCGTTTTGTTCTTTCTGCTTGTGAAGATGTGCGAAGATGTTTGTTCTGCGTGGAAAACACCACCCGCAGGCTCGAAATCTTTGGGAATAAGTGCCCGATAAAAGCTACCCGGCAGAAAAAACAATACGAAGAGACACCTTTCATAGCCCACTTACGTTATTCTTTATTTGAATGTTTTTATCCCCTCATGCACAACGGGGTCATGTTCACATAGTGAGAGGACTGGCATATTATCAATATATAAGCGTCACCGGTATGCTGGCGAGCCTTGAACTCGCTCTATATTCCTTTCGATTGTTATTTTGCTTTGAATCGTCGCTTGTTTTTACACACCTGCTGCGGAACATATGTTTGGGGCTCAAATGTAGCAATGTTAAACACCGTTGTTTCATGTATAAAAATGCGCTAACTAAAGCAATTACACTTTTACAATGTTACTCAAGGTACATACTATTCGGTACGACCCAAATAACAAAATCGTTCCGTGTTATTATCCAGCGAAGAGACAAAACGCACGTGCGCTTCCCATGAGAATGCACCGCAACAGTAGACTGGTTGTTGTCTGCTTCAATTTGCGTCACGGAAGTCACATAGACACTAGCGCCAGTTGAACCTCTAGCGTAAATTATAATAACTCTATGGGACTCATAAGGCAGTGTGTTATAGATTTGGGGGTGAGATTGCGGTGGTTTGGGATCACTACAAATTTTTCAAAGCACCTATTTTTACTTAATTTGTGATTATTTCATTTTTACGCATTTTAGTATGATAATCTTAGCAATTGAAGCCTAGCTTTCAATCGCCACCACCGTGCTATCATCATCATTATGAAGTAAAAGACTGAGGTCGGCATGTCCACGACACACCTATATATGCGACCATGTCACCCAGAGCGCGCCTATGGGGAGGGCTGACCCAAGGCCAACGTTACTAAAACACTCAGTTGGGAAACTCGCCGTCGAAACCTGGGCCGCTGGCGTCCACCGAGACCGAGCTAAATGCGACAACAGCGCCACTCTTTATCATTTGTCTGTACCGTGGTCACCTTGAGCTTTTTGAAAGCCTGTTTTTGCGTAAAAACAAACGAAAAACACTCTTTTCGTATGAAATTTATTGGAGTTTAGTACCAAAAGAGCGGCGCGTTATGTTTTTAAGATCTTTAGTTCGCAGGGTTTTGCGGCACAATTAATATTGTTTTTATACAACCATGCCTCAGCGGGCCTTTCAGGTAGCACGTCCCGCCCTAGGTGCATTTTAACTTCGGTAATTAGCGCTCTTGTGCCTAGTCTTCATTATTCCCGTAAACTAATACAACTTTTTTTCGGCACTTCACCCTTTTTTCTTGCGTGACTTTTTTCGCCATTAAATTAGAATTTTATTCTTTTCATCCTACGGCTGCTGTGTCTGCGCACATCACTTTTGCCCATATATCAACGGAAGCATTTGTCAACATTCGTCACTCTTTATATATATATATATATATATATATATATATATCGAAGGTGGTAGGCATAATTTATGAGTGTGAAGCAACATTTCCCCCCTCTGTGCTATGAGTTCTTTATAACGCTTTGTTTTATGCTACTTTTAATTACTGCTTTTTGGTATGGAATAGTACGTCTGTTACAAATATTTTTGTCTTCACGTATTACAGAAAACGCTAATTCGTATTCTAACCAATCAAAGATATGACAGCCACACGGCACCTCTCTTCGAAAAATTAGTTATTGTCCAAATCACAAACTGTTATGAGTATGAACATGTTCTTGCATATAAAACCGCATTGAACAACCCAGATAGTACTCTAATTTTTTTTTTTCTTCTTTACACTCAAAGCGTACTTCATATGCCATCCGTCATGCCGGTGCCTGGACTCTCCCGCGCTCCAGGACAAACTACTGGAAGCAGGCACTTAAATTCCAGCTTCCCAAACTATTAAATAGTATGATATCATTGGGTATCAAACTTGAAAGTGTCTAATTAATTCCTACGTTATCTTTTTGTCTCCACAAGGTAATTTGAATAAATCAATTATGTGCGCGAAATATTGTTATTTTTTGCTGTAGTTTTTGGTATTGCGGTAAATAAATTCCGCTGTTGTTGTTGCTGGGGGAGGAGGGGGCTCTTTCAAGCAGTTTTTGTGCTGTTTCTTTTTTTCTTTTTTTTTTTTACCCTCGTCTCTTTCTTTTTGATTGAAGAAAAATAAATAAACTTGAATTTCAATTTCAATTTTAATTTCTGAGGGCGGTACGGTACGTTTTTGGTGGCATTATTTTGTTTTCATTCGCTTTTTTTTTTACATTTCACATTTAATTTACATTCACACAGTTTGACATTTAATTTTTAATTAAACTGTACAACACCACCTCATCACCGTTGAACGCGGCGCCGCTGGCATTCACGGTATGGTTTACTTGTCATTCTGTGGCACCGTAGCTCACCTGAGCTGAAATGAATATCTGTCTATCTGTCTTGAGGGGAACGCGTGCTGTGCCGGAAACTGACGAAGCAGCCATGGCTAGAGAATGTAAGTACGATTTTCTTTTGCTTCAAGATACTTAACGGTTACATAATCCTACATGATTTTAGGTTGAGCAATGAAAGTGTGTTGGCGCTTCCATCAATGGAAGACGTCGTTAGTTTCAAGAAAGAAAGAAAGCCAGGCGAGGTTTGTAGGCGAGAAGTAAGTACACTACGGCTGTTTTACCAAGATCGACAGCTCATCAGCCCGTTCCTCGTGCGACACATTCGAGTGGCAGAACTAAAATAGTAACTAATTTATTTGGCTTTTTTCTAGTCATGTATGAAGCCGCTCTGTCGCGTGCTTATGTGCAGTCGCCATGAATGTGGCCGCATCACCGGTTATTCTTTTTTCTTCCAAACACTAAAGTGTCCACGTACACTGCAATAAATTCAAAGCATTAAATGACACTAAAAGGTCAGATGCATGTAAACGTCTTGGAGAAACATCTTAATTTAAAGCCGCGCGGTAGTGCATGAACTTACAGCAGTTTGGAATTTTGGGCCCTTCTTCACCGTGATAGTGGTTACAGATTTTTTTTTATTTCCTAAAATTTTACTGTCTACAACATTGCACACGGCTGAAAGCCTGTGTTTGGTTGATTTTTAATACTACCCTTCATGACTTTGCCTGGAGCATCCCCTAAAGGAAATTTATGGCATGTTTTAAAACTGTTTTCATACACACGGCCGCAGTACCAATTGATAAATTTGGTTCTTTGCGAGTGCAATTGTACGCTGTTGCATGCAAACTGCTGTGAGTTTAGGGTTGGCATTAAGTCCAAGGTTCAAACTCAGATATTTCCGATGATCGCTTCGTACTTTCCGCAAGATCACAAGTGGTCTCAGCGTGGTGGCGAGCTTTCAAAAATTATCGTGAGATGATTCACCTGTTTTGCTGTGCTGTAGTATTGTGAGAAATTTTATAATAAAAATGTTACAGTTACTTGCCACTATTTTACAGCTATGCTCGACGCAGTTTTGCCGGGATCTGCTTAGCTAAAGGGTTGGTTGGCTCGACCCGTGCGTTATATTGGAGTGTAAACATTCAGCACACTAACGGCCATCATAAAATGGAAAAACAATACTGACGCAACAGCGACAATCTTCATTGTCTCTTTTTGCAGCTCCTTCATGCAGCTGGCCCGTCGCATCGTACAGCACAGCCCCCCCCCCCTCCCCCCTCCCCCCCCCCCTTGTTGCCACAGTGCCTCAGTGATTTCTTGAAGCACGTACCCTCATACAAAGAATGTATATTTTTTACTTCAGGTTTGTCTGGTAGCTTCGCCGACACATCCCTCTCTGACACCGAAGGTAGTGCACAAACCCTTAAAACGGCATGTTAATCAACGATACTCCTAATGAAGCTTTATTTGCTTTAAACGAGACCATTCCGTGCCTTTGTGTTCTCACTATAAAACTGTAATACAACATGGAACCTCACAAACCCACCGCTTCTTGAAATCGCGACTTCTAACGAAGACAAAAAGAAGGGACTTTTCGAGGCCAGTGGCCTCTTCGTTGGTTCTCTTGGGAAAAATAACGCTGAAAAAAAGCTCCCCGGCCTCAAAAGGTTCTGTCTTTTTTCTTCGTCAGAAGTTGCGACTTCGAACAGCGCCGAGTTTAAGAGGTTCCATTTTGTATTATATTACTCGTAAGACCTTTTATTCGCAGGTAGGTTCACTATAAAAGCCGTAGTGTATAGAGGTAGTTGCGCAAAAAATAATATGTGGTGTCCTAATAAAGTCCAGAAAACATACGCTGTGGGAAATGCCAGGGACGTTTTTTGGCGTTTCACTCGGGACGTTTTTTTAAACCTGATTTGGACATCCATGGGACATCCCTAACGTCCCATTTTAAACGTCCTTTGGATGTCCCCTGGGTGTGTGTGCGATGTCTGGGGTTGAACGTTTGCCGAATCGCGAATGCCGACTGCAGCACCGCACGTGCTGCATTCTTTTTAGCCCAGACACGGCCCGGGCCTGGCATCACGGTAATTTAACAGTCGGAAACCCGGCACAGGTTTTTGAAACCAGGCACACGCCCTGCCCGAGCCCGAGCAATTTCTGTCACTCGGCCCGGCCCAGGCCCAGGTGCGAATTCGATGTCATATTGTCTAAACTTCACCGCGTGGAGTAGGAAAGTATTGGGCAAGGCACTTTTGTGCACTTAATGCGTCCGTCGGAAGTGAATTGCTGGTACGCAACATATGTCAGTACCTGACGAACATACGAATACCACTTGTAAACTTAAGAAGTCTAGTCGAATTGAGATATCAAAGAGGGATAATAGCCTAATAAATAAAGAACAACAAAAGGTGGTATAGATAAATTGATCGGCCTATTAAGTTAAGCAACAAACAACAACTTCAACCTTCCCCTCTTCACTTTCACAATTTTTCCATCTATCAACTATTAGCCCCTCCTTCCCATCCCATAACTAATGATGACCGTCTGGCCACTGGTTACGACATACACGTTGGTATTTCCTCTTTCGTAAGCCTTCTCTATCTTTCTCTCTCGACCTCACACAAAACCCCAACCTCGATTTTCCTTTTATTTTTTCATCCACGAGACGAGTTGAACGGCATTAACAAAAGTCAGGAGGGATATTTTCACACTGAATTTGTTTACATGCAGCTTTCTACAAATAAAGAATATTTGTTCCGGGGCCTTACACTTAAAATTATCATTATTACTTATTCTGCAGAATTGTCAGGAACCAACGAAGAAGCCAAATAAAAGTCAGCTTCCGACAAATATTTTATTTACGGAAGACCTAGCCCATCGTCATCAAGGTCCGTGTCGGGGTTGTCCTGCAAGTCTTGGAACTCAGCCAGGAGCCTCCGTTTTGGTGGCTTTGCACTGACGCATTCTTCGCCACCGCTTTCGTGTTCAGAAGCAACCACATGGCACGCCGACCATCCTTTTCTTACAGCGCTGTAGACAGCGCTTTTCTGCTTCTTCAATACGCATCAAGCATGCTGTGATAGCGGTGTGCTCTGCCCATCAATTTGATCATATAAAGCCATGCTATCAAACTTGTGTGATACCAAAGGTGTGAAAAATCATGACAAAAAAAATGAAATTAATCAGGTTTATTTTATTTAAATCAAATATTTATGGTTTAAAATGTATTAATTTGATTTAAATGAAACTTACATGATTTAAATCATTTAAGCTAGAAAAGAGTGACTTTTTACTACTGGATATGTTTTTTAATGGCTGCCTGGTATTAATTTTACTGCTTGATTATTATTTGCTCTAAATACAAAATAAACGTCCATGGGGAGCAGACACTCATAGAAAAACGGTACATAGAAAATATTTTCAGTATTGCTTTGAGAAAAAGTGTTTGGTTCAAATCATCATTAATTTGTCATTTGATTAATATCCTAATTTGTAGAGGAATGTTGTCCACTACAAAATATTGTAGAGATCGACATGCTGTACATAACGAGCAAGGCGACAATTACCATATGTGCCGGCTTGCGATGAAGCCGAGACAAATCATACTTATCATATCATCGCGCTTTCCGTGTATTTATTCATCGATCTACAAAGTGCCATGATTTCGGCGTGCATAACTACACTCTAAAAAAAGCCCCTGCGTCTACTTTCCCGCACGACACCCGGAGAGCCAATCACCGGAACTTACGGAGGCAGATCAGCGAATGACGATGCCGAAACATATGTTTAGACCAAAAAACGTGGCAGTTTAGGTACTTTTTGGCAGGTCATTACTCATCTTCTTTTAAATACTGTTTTGTAGGATTGATGTCGTTTGAAAGGCAAAGTAATCCTCCTTCATTTGATACTATGTATGTATTGGTTTATGCTGCTCATGCGCATCTGTAGCGTTGCGAATATGATGGCGCGGACGCTCACTTGCTCCGCTGCTTCATGTTTCATGAAGAATCTATTAAAGATAAAACGTTTCCAATAGAGCAGTTTTGTTAAGATGATGTCGGAGCAGAATGTAGCGATATACTTTTTTGGTATTTGCACTACTTTATTTTGTTCATCTCTCCAAATATTGCCCTAAAATTGTAATATTTCAGCACAAATATGTTTTAATGACATGAGCTAGGGCAATGAAATTAGCTACAGATGTAGTGCTTAAAATTGGTAATATGCAGAAAAAAATTTAATGTTGTGTAAATTGTTTTTGTTTAGATATTCTATATCAAACGTAGCACTTTTTTGAGCTTGGAGTCACGGTGCTTCAAATGCCGCTGAGAAAATAATTAAACTATGATAAAATATTTTATAACATTTAAAACTACAATGTCTGCCCAGGAAGTGGACGATGGCTTTTTTTTTTTTCATTTTCAAAGTCATAACGCGCCAGGAGCCCTTCAAACTTACCTGTTTTTGACGCATATCATTTATGGAGATCAAACAGATTTATTGGCGTCTAACAACATTTATTGCATGGAAGAGATATACATTGCGACGTATTCGATTTTCACAATGATCTTGCTTTGGTTTCTTGATAGGTGTAGAGTTTAGTTAATATTAAAAACAATTAAAAACTGTGTGGGTGCTTTGTTGTGCTACCTGCCGGATGGCAGACAAAACTGCTGATCTCTAATGTTCAAGAAATTTTCGAGGGCGGCGTTGGCGTCTGTATCACCATCAATTTCCGTGTCTTTCTACCTTGTTATTTAGAAAATGCGTTGGAAGATTTACTATCGACAAATGAATAGTTTAAGTATTGGGTGAGGTTAATAAATTTAAGACAAATATTTATACGAGCGTAGTGTGATATAATGTGTTCATTATTTGATATATAGGAGGTTCGCAGGAACTAGAGCCGCTAAATGAGCTGCTCTTGAGGCTCGTTTACGCAGACTCGTTTTCTCTTTACGTACGAAAAGTCACCGGGAAATCTGTGCTTCGTATTGGGCGTGACCACCAATTCAAGGAGATCGCCTGGCGCGCGACATTCGAGACAGAAATGTTTCGGTGACTTAGACGTAACGTAAGAAGACAGTGCTGTGTGAAAAGTTAAACCGAGCTCAGCTCCTTACGTTACGTTACGACGAGCCTTGTGTCCCTGGTTGCCACGGTAACTCACCGTCGTAGCTCGTCGCCACCAAAACATTCGTGTCTCGAATGTCCCGTGCCGGGCTATCTTCTTGAACGGGTAGCCACGCTTAATATGAAGCACAGGTGTCCCGGTGACTTTTCGTAACGTAACGTAAGAAAATGGGTCTGTGTGAACGAGCCTTTAGAGTATCGGCACTCCGTTCCCCAACATTGTTGTGGGCGCCGCCATTTTGGGTCTTGTGCAGAGCCAACACAACTGCCGATCGTCATGATTCAAAAGTGCGACTTCATCACATCGGCACTTTTGGTCACGCACGTCGCCTATAGCAGCGGTGATTTCGCACCTACAGCGGAGACACAGAAGCTCACTGGGGCTGCCTAACTTCCCGTTGGCTAAACAAATATACAAAATGACTATTAATTACTAACCAAACTCGTAGGCCGGACGTGAAAGCCATCTCACTGCGACGACTTCTATCGTGCACGCCGCCACTAAACAGAGATAAAGGAAGCTGGCGGAAGTCTCTCAACGCGCATCGAACGCTTTATTCGAGAGAGGCCTCCCGTAAAATTTCCAGGGCCCCCTGACCTTTCCGTGTCTCAATAGCTCTTCGCCGGCGCCCTGGTTCGCGCCTAAATTAAGCTTCGAGCTTCGGCGGTACTTGCAAGCCGATGAGCTCGGCGTGTGCGACGAGCCTGTTGCCCTAAGTGCCGGGAAAGTGTTCGGAGGACGCGCGTAATAAAATGCGTGACGCGCGCAAGCTGCGCCCGATGATTAGCGCCTCTGCTTCTTCGACGGAGTCCATACGCTTACCGCCAAATTGTTTACACAGAGACGCGTTGTTGGTACATAAAATCAAACACAATGGCTTTCAACAACAACAAAAAAAAACTTGTTTTGAACACTTTTAACGCGGAATTGCGTTTTGTTACGTCTACTAAATTCACGTAACGAATTCACGTAAGTTCATCTCAATTCATGACATTCGCGCCAATTTATGTCACGCAAGTCCGCTAAATCTGGCGGACTTTGTCTCACCCGCCAAATTTAGCGGAGGACGGCAGTTCCGTTTTGCGTTTAACGTAGAATACGTTTATGAGTTTCCGCGAGACATTACGCGCCAAGGCGATTGGAACTCTCATATTTCACGTAGATTTAGCGGGAAAACTTCCCAGCTATAGATTCAGCGGAGAAAGGTCCGTAGCATGGGATAGCTTCGAATGGGATATCATGAAGGATGGACATAAAGCGAAAGTGAACAGAAGCGTATTTCGCAATACAATTCCCGGTACAAACCGAGAAAACGCAGTTTTTTTGTTTGTTTGTTTTTTTTTTACGTTATAAGGTTTATAACGATTTTCAAATTAAAATTCAAGATTGGAATATCATGCTAGTTTTTGTCCCTCCATAGATTTATGCGATACCAGCCTTTTGCCGATTTTCTGTGTATTGTTATAGTGAGCCATATATTATAGCATATGGCTCACACATAAAAATATTTTAACTAAAAAAATGCATCAAAGGTTCCTAAACCAATTTTTTTTTCGGTAGCTCGTTGTCGGCCGCAGCGAACGTGAGGCACAAATGTAGCGTGCGAATTAGCGTACTAATTTACTAAAGTTCACTTACAACCTTTTTATGCATTATTTTAAACTGAATTTCACAATTAGAAATTTGTAGTTTGTTAATTTAAATAAATTATACAGTAAGAATAAAACGCAAAAAACCTATATGCATCAAGCTTGTAAGGGTTTCTGTCATGGCATACAATATCGAAACTCCTAGAGAAAGTAAGAAGAAACCACGCCCACAAATTGGCTACCCAGCGTGACAGGCTTGTGACATGTCTTTGTTGTGGGAACGCGACCCAGCCACGGACTAAAAGCAAGAACTAACCTGCGCTCCATGCTAAAGGCCCCTATGCACTGTTGTGTTCGAAAGCGTTGCGTTTGCGAGAAACCAGGACCATAGTCCTGGCAGATCGCCACGAAAAGCGGCCACCGAAATAGAGCGGCAGACAACGAATAAGACGAGAGCCACGTGACGGGCACCCCGATACAGCGAGACGCCGAAACACTTTTCCCGAGCGATGGAATGTCCGCTCGTGCTCCTCGCGTCCCTCGCACTACCGCTTCTTTTCTCGTCTGGTTTGAAAATCATGTTTTGGGTCCTCGCCGCTGCAAAAGCTGTGCGCTGACGTCCGGGTTCCCCCTGGGTTCCCCGAGAAATGCTCTGTGCTACCAGATCCTCGCGCTCCAAATCAGCGACCGCGGGCACTTTATGGCTCCGTCGGGGAAGACGACGAAGTGTTTTGTATGAGGAACGCCAAATATTCCGCTCCCGGTAATTTCGATAATTCTTTTGCCTTGTAGTCTCCAGATACCTGTAAAATATTTGCGAACCAGGTATATATATATATCGGTGTCCCAAACGCCGTATAGAAGCAGACGCACCTCGAAGGAATTGCAGCCTTCCATCGCTGCTCCCCATAGATGTGACCCGGCATGACATCGGCCCAAGGAAACGTCACCGACGTCGAAAATATGGCGCTTAGCATAACACCTGCACAGCAGGCAACAGACGGAGCGCCCTCAATGACACCGATGGAAGGACAACCTGGTTCTTCTGATCTATCGAGGACATCGTCCTCAACTGAAATTGACGACATGGACCCCGAAAACGACGCTGGAGGCATATGGCACGAAGTTCGAACCAGAAAAAGAACGCGACTCACAAACAGCCTGTCTGCTTCGAGTTCGGACACGATTATACGGCCAAAGCCTGACAAAGAGGGGCTCACGGTAATATTCGCTCCTAGGAAAGCTGAAACGGTGCTTACAGATCTCAGTAGCCTGAAGGTATCAAATGCGCTAGATAAAGAATTCCCCAAATGCGTTCGCGAGGTTCGGGTTAACCATCGACTAAACCTCATTGCAGTTGATGCGCTGAATGGAGAAGCTGCCAAGAAGTTACAGAGCATGACAACACTCTGCAGCATTCCTGTACTTTCCTATTTTCCTTTGGCTGGACCAACTGTTGTCGGACTGATTCATAGCGTCGACAAGGAACTTTCTATTGAAGATATCACTTCAAATTTGAGGGCGGATGCAGAGATTGGCAGCGTACGACGGCTCGGAAACACCAGCTCTGTAATGCCCGTGTCCCTCTAGAGCGACAGACAGAGACAAAAGACAGCGACAAGCCTCAAACCCATGCAGCATGCTCGCGATGGTACCTTTGGCAGGCGTTTAGTCGTTCGGTGCTCGTGAAGTAAGCACGAGCGATTGCAAGTCTGCCAAAGATACCCTCGCGTGCATGATGCTCGTGTTTGAGCATGGCCTCCTTTATTCTAAAAAAAAAAATTGGGTTGTGTGTATGTTTATACAGCCTAGAACTTGGTCTGCCTCACAAGGGCGACGAGTCTCCCAGCTGTAGATGAGAAATTTAGCCAGTGCGGTACAACCGCTAGCCTGGGGTCTTTAACGTGCACCACGCAGTAGTGATACACGACCGCACGCCGGTACGATGCTCATCCAGATCGAAACGGGCAGGAGTGGGGCTCGAACACAGGATCCCTGGGTTCCGCAGCGCGAGCTTTCGCTCCACGTGCGCTAGACCACTCGGCCACCGATCCCCCTTCCTTTATTCTACAAATTCTCTCAAATTGCGAAAGACTCTGGTTTGAGGCTTGTCGTTGTCTTTTGTTTCTGTATGTCGCTCTAGTGGGACATGGGCATAAAAGTAACGTTCCGTGGAAACCGACTCCCATCCTACGTTCTGCTAGGGCATGTGCGCCACCCGGTGTCTCCGTTCAAGGCCCGACCAATCCAATGCTTTAATTGCTTTAGTTTTGGTCACAAACAGGTGGCTTGCAAACGCCCGAAAACATGTAGACACTGCGCACAACATCACGACCAAACGGACAGCACATGCCTGTCATTGTCGGCGAAATGTGTGAACTGTGGGCAAAACCTCGAGGCCACAGCACGGTCCTGTCCGAAAGGAAGAGAGGTTGAAACGATTCAAACCTACTCGAAGGTAAACTCGGTGGACTTCCACGCTGCCAAAACAGCCTTAGAACACAAGGAACTTGTTTCCGGCGCTTGAGTTCACTCCTGCTGACAGCAGTGTCACGAAATAGCTGGCTGGTGCTTCTGGCTTCAAGGACATTGCAGGGAACAAGAACGAACACTCAAAAAAGCCAACAGGTTTGGCAATACCATATGCGTCGGTTCTCAAGGCAACTAAGCCCAAGGCACCAAAATCTCAAGGAGTTCGACAAGGATCAACATCACAGGGTATACAAATGCCTGCTGTGTCGGAAGCACCACCCCCTGAGACACCTCAGTCTGATTTGCAGCTATCAACTGTGCGCCAGCGTCGTCAAGTAAGGGAGGCGGATGCGAAGCCGTCAAGTTCCGGGGACTTTGCAGGATGGATTCCTATAGTCAAGGCAGCAGTCAATATCGCTCTCACCCTACTTAGAAGCCTCAAAACATCCTGGGCAACGACACTAACCACCATGATACAAGCTCTGCTTCCCCTTTTTGAAGGATGTTAGTGCCATCGTCCTCTCATGCACAAGACTCGGCAGAGCGACCCCGGCAGTGTCTGTGCGTGCTGCACGTCATGGACGAAGAAATACCCACCTAACCTGTCCATCCATTCTCCAATGGAACGCACGTGGCCTTCGAAGGCGACTTCCCGACCTACGACAGCACCTGATTCATTCTCCTGGTGATGTCCTGGCCATCCAAGAACCGATGACGCGACCGGGCGACTTCAGGTTTTTCCCTTACGTCATTCACCACAGTACGCCAGCGCGAAAGGGAGGTCGTTCTCGAGCAGCGCTCCTTGTGACCGCAGGACTAGCACACAACCCGGTTGATCTTTCATCGTTCACCACAAAGACAGCAGAATTTGCAGCTGCCACGATTGAAGTCCGAGGCGAGCTCTTCACTATAATTTCTGCATATGTCGCTCCTGGGCGTGCTAACAGCTGGGACGCGGGAGATTTAAATAAGGTAGCGCTTAAATTCCCTGGCCATATGATGCTCTGTGGTGATTTTAACGCACATAACTCTGCCTGGGGTGACAGGCGAACTACTGCAAGAGGCAGATCGCTCGAGTGTGTCACGTCTTCGCTTCACCTAGAAGCATTAAACGACGGCACAGAAACATATGTTCGCCGAGGTGTAAACGACAGTGTTCTTGATCTATCCTTTGCCCCACCGGACGTAGCTGCAAACTGGACTCCACAACCCGACTCATGGGGCAGTGACCATATTCCTATCAACATTGTATCTCCCAACGCTAGTAAACCGAAGTACAGACGATGCAGGGACACAAACTGGGACATGTACCGACGGCACCTTGACAAAGCCCTAGCAGCAGGTCCTCTGAAAGACCCAATCATAGCAATCGCCAATGCTTTTAGTCTCTCGACCAGACTTGGACGTAGTTCAACTACTCTACTCAAACTACTGTAGTTTAACTACTTTTTTGAGTAACTTGGTAACTTTCAATTACATTTTGATTTAGGTAATTAGTAGTTTAATTTAACTACTTTTTTCAGGTAACTTCTACTCAAATTACTAACTACTTTCGAAATTATATAGTGCTAATTTTGCCCATCACGAAAGTTTGAGCGCAGAAATGAATAAGACGCCGGCAGATGAAGAGGCATTCCCTAACATGGGGCCCCCTTGTTCGGGAAGGCGTCCTTGGGTCAAGGTGGCGACGAGCAGCCAAAACATAACACCCCACGCACGAATGCAGGAAGAGACGCTTAACAAGCCTTGGTCGGGTATTGACCTAATCCGGTAATGCACGTAGGCGCCGCGTTTCTAGCTGCAACCGTGAAAGACGAGGACACTGCGAGAGTTGTTGTCTGTCTTGAATGAGTTCTGACTCAAGCGGTAGGTTCCACGGGAGGGGCCACTGGAATGACCTCGCAGCTGGGCGCCTGTTCCCATGGTCGCTTGTCGTCAGCGCATACGCCTTTGCAAAGCCGGACTCCCCCGCGCACAAACCCTAGCACGGATAATCCGTTCAGGGAAGCACGTTCCCGCTTCCAGCTGGAACTGTATACGAGCGACGATGCTTGTTCACGTAATCCTTCTTGTCCTTCCGACCATCTACGCCAGGGAGACCTCCTCTTTGTTAAAAACGATTTACTTCTCAGGCGTGTCAGACGCTTCAGGATACCGTAGTCGCCGGCGAGGATTGCGAGTTACCCTTGGGAGATCCTTTTGTTGGACCCGGCGCCATCGGCGAAGTATACTTCGGTTCATCTTCTGTTAGACCGAAACATTTCTTTTTTCAGTAGCGTAGCACTAGCACTACAACGGGACGCGCAGTCGTCCGGAGGATCTCATCGTCGTGGCGCGAGACTTGAACCCTTGACGGTCTGGTGAACTCGGTCAGCGTACTCTCAGAACGACGTCGGAATTAGGAGGAGCCAGTCATAACAATCTCAACTTGACGAAGAAAAAAGAAAAAAGGAGGATAGTTTCTTATAAAAGACCCTCTACCCGAGGCGAACCTCACAGGTTTCGTCATGGACACCTAAGATGCCGACACTCGCTTATTCGACCCTGCACAGCCTGTTTCTCAAATTCACCGCTGCCGTTCCATTCAGTGCCACGGTGGAACGTCCATTTAGCTTGGCTGGGGACGTCTTTAAAAGGAAAAGGGGAAAACTCTCCTATCAAGAACTTTGAAAGTTTTGCGAGCGAATAAACTATTTTGGCGAAAACGCAAGCTATAAATAGACTGCATTTATTCTAGGCTCGCAGGGTTTTTCATTGATCAAAACTGGTGTTCATTTCGCCAGCACAAAAATATAAAAAAGTAACTTCGAAAGTAACTTGAAAGTAACTCGCTACTTTTTAGAGTAGTTAGTAGTTTACTCAATTACTATTACAAATGCGTAATTTCTACTCTACTCCAACTACTTTTGGCGTCGATACTCAGTAACTTAACTTAACTACCTTTTTTGAGTAATTTGTACATGTCTGCTCTCGACGAGGACGATAAAGGTGCCACTCTGGAGGCCAGCGCCAGACCTGGTATACTTGAACCTCCGCGCCGCGCGCCGGAGAGCTCAACGAAAGGCACGAAGAACAAAAGATCCAAAAGATTGGAATACTCACCACAAGATTGATGCCAAATTTCGTCGACATACAATTCGTCTTCAGCGAAAGCAGTGGGGACAACTCTGCGCCTCCTTCGGATCGGCTGGCGGCCTTTCTAAAGCATGGAAAATAGCAAAGGCGTTGTCTTCCGCAAAGCAGATTCAACACCCCATATCAGGACTCGCCGTTGCACTTCAAAAGCCTCTGCAGGAAACGGTGGAACTATTGGCGGATGAATTTTCAAAAGCTATTCCACTACCCCCATGACACCAAGAGCCAGAAACTCGCCCGTCTGATGCCTGCGCCCCCATGAAGCTAGATAACAACTTCACCAGAGGCAAACTAGAATACGCGCTACGGAAGTGCACGAAGCGCAGCGCTTCTGGACCTGATGTAGTGACATATCAGGCACTGAGAAACTTAGATAAGAGTCACCATTCCGCCCTCTTGGAGGAACTAAACAAGGTGTGGCGCACCGCAGAACTCCCGGCTGTCTGGAAAGTCTCCCATGTGATTCCGATCCTGAAGCCTGGTAAACCTCACGCGTTGCTGTCATCGTACAGGCCTATCTCCTTGACAAGTTGCGTCGGTAAACTCCTTGAGCGCCTCGTTCTTCGCCGTCTCACGTGGCAACTTGGCACCAACAAGACACTTCCTGACCAACTGTCTGGTTTCAGGACACATCGCTCTACGGTCGACGCAATAGGAGAAGTAGCAACAACTTTCGAAGAAGCGCGGGCTGCTGGGAAAACCATGTACTGTGCCTTCTTGGACATCCACAAGGCTTTCGACGCTCTGCCTCATGCCACCATTCTCCACCAACTCACCCTCTTCGGCATCGCAGGTAGAACTTACGCTTACATCCGTGCATTTCTTCAAAACAGGACCCTTATTGTAAACGTCCGGGGAACAACAAGTGCCCCAAGATATGTGACCCAAGGAGTACCGCAGGGAAGCGTGATAAGTCCTTTTCTTTTCAATTTGGCAATGGCGTCACTACCTGCTGTGCTTCCGCCAATGACATATCCACTTGCGCCACGGACAAGCATCGCCATTTATGCGGATGATGTCGCAATTTGGACGGTTGGGTTAAGCAACCAGGCACACATGACAGGGCGAATTCTTCAGTTTTCTCTGGATAAAACAGCAAAAGAAATTTCTCGTCTGGGACTGACATTATCTGCTTCAAAGACCGCTCTCCTCTACACCAATAGGAGCAGGCGACAGACCGTCAAACTTACACTCGACACCGTAGAAATCTCAAGGAGTAGGTCCCAACTCTACCTGGGCCTTTTAATCGATGACCTCGCGACATGGCGGCCTGCAGTGAAACGACTCTTAGGAAAGTGTCGACAGCTCCTGGGCGTTCTCCGGAGTTTCCGTGCATACGGTCAGAGAGGTATCCCACCGGATGATTTGCTGACATTCTGCAAAGGTCTTCTCCAATCGAAGCTCCTATACGCACTACCATTCGTCAATATCAGGCGACCCCAGCTAGACGCGCTCGAACGTTTTCACCGTGTCGCTTTACGACTCTGTTTGGGACTTCCCCGATACGCGAAAAACGTGGCAACGCTCACGGAGGCACAAAAAGAGCCAATCATCCTACGAGAGGAAAGAGTGGCAATGCATTCCCTAGTGCGAATGCACACGACCCTGTCAACACTGTACATTCTTGCCAACCTGCTGAAACGATCATCGTCGCATCTTGGTCAACTAGCTGCACAATTTCAGCGTAACATCGTAAGCCCTGAAGTTTTATATTCTTCACGTCCCCCACACTCCATACGCCCACCGCTAGACGTGCGTGAAACACTTCCAGACCTGCCTCGGAAAAAAGATATTCACCCAACTGTCGCCCGCACAGCTGTCGCAGTGGCTCTCGAAAATGAATACGTTGAACATCTTGAGGTCCACACAGACGGCTCAGTTGACAAGAAGAGAGGAACTGCAACCGCAGCATACACGATCCCCGCAATATCAACTGAAAGTGCGGTTCTCTTAAACATCGAGACGTCCTCTACAACAGCGGAGACGGTTGCGATTCCTCTGGCACTTACGGCACTGCAGGAACGTCCTGCAATCGGTAAGGCAGTGACACTAACCGATTCCCGAAGTGCGCTAGTTCACATCGCCAACCCCGAGCACGCTCCCTTTATCGCCCAGGAGGCTGCACACATAGCAACAAAGCTAGAGGACAACGGCTGGAGACTGGTATTTCAGTGGGTGCCATCCCACAGCGGAATTCTCGGAAATGAACGTGCAGATACCCTGGCAACAAGGGCACACAGCATCTCGACTACCACGCACAACCTGCGACGCTTCCACGAGGCGCGCCTTCTCATCGCACGCGATCTCAGGAAAAGACACCCCGATCCCGGGACAGCCAATGGAGAAGGTCCTGTACCAGTCCCAACCTCTAAATTGACGCGGAAAGACGCAACGCTTTTGCATCGTCTCCGAACTAATACCCCGTTCACGAGGAAGACATTGCATCGCTTTGGAAGGACGTCTCAGAGAAGCAGTCCTGACTGCACTGCGTGCGGGGACATTGAAGACATCGATCACATACTATGGCACTACCCGGAATACGAGAGAGCACGGAAAACATTACTAGCTTCGGTAAGGGCGACAGGGGCACAGGTGTCCACAACAAAGGAACTGCTATCTCCTACTGGTGGCAAGCAACAGGCGCGGGTCATATTCCGTGCAGTGCTCGAGTTTGCGCATGTGACTGAGATTTCAGACCGCCTCTAACTGCCGCGCGCAATTCGGAAACCGGTAAAGATCTCGTCACACGTTTGCGACATGACAATGATGCAAAACTCCAGTGAACATAACTGCGTTGTGGCAGAACTGCGGAACTGCGGCTGTGAAACACAAGTTCAGCTCGTCGCCGCTCCGCGGCGACGAGCTGTACTTGTGCAATTGACCGAATGTTGGGAGCGATTGAGCGACTGTTGGCACTTGCGCGTTTTATCGAACGTTTACTTTGAACCATGTTTTAGCCGTGTGTTAGCAACGCTTTGCCCCTCCCCTCCGTCTGCTCTACAAATGATTTGATTGGCGCTTTCTCCTAGTAACTGCTAAAATATTTTATTCAACCCATCTCAATCCACATCTTTCCCTCCCTCTCCCCTTTGGCTATGCGAGTCTTTTCCCTGCCTGGAGAATAACATTTCGCATAGCCATTAAACCCCCTTTCCCGTTTTATACACCACATCCCCCGCCCCCCTTATGGCTCCGTCGTCGAGCTGCCAGGCTTTGTGAGTACAGAGGAGGCTATGCCAGGACATCCCTGTTTCTTATTAAGTCTGGCGCCAAGCTATTCCTTGAATTAGGTTCGACGCATTATAGACTCTTTAAACACGCGCCAAACTGAACCGCCATTGCCGACCTTCTCTTGTCTCACCGAGATGCCGAGCCACTGAAGCGGGCGTTGACGAGCCTCTATAAAGGCCTGTGCTAGTAGAAAAGGACACAGTAGCACCTAAAGTGGCAATAATTTGTCCCGCTGTGTTAATGATGAGGTGAAGCAAGTGGAACAAGAGGAAACAAAAAGTGGGGGTGGGTTATGGCGACGCCCGTGCACAGCTTCCTGGAAGCGTCAAAACGAAGCACAGGTCTGTCGGTCACTCACTTTCTTTTCTCGACGCAACGTAGCCAAACGAACTCAAACGTTCTCAAACGCAACTGTGCCTAAAGGCCTTAAAAGGGATACGGAAACAAAATGACATGAGCGCGACCTCTCTACCTCTCGCATCAAAGTCGGCCAGCGAGAAGCGGAATGCGTATCGCGCTCGCGATGTCAAAGGTGCTGTAGTTTCTAGCCTTGCCGCTTGGTGGCGTCGACGCGTGACGATCTTACCTAGGAGTAATGTCCGAGGAGTGAACGCCCTATGGCCATAGCTTGCCCTTAACGTTATTCTCGGACATGCCGGTATTTTTTGTGCCACGAGCGTTCAATTCACCGTGTTCGTTTCCCACCGCAGAAGTAGTACAGTGCTTCACAAAACGAAATGAACCAGTAGAACACGTCGCCCCGTACAGATACAGTGACTCTAGCGATTACCCGGTCAACCAAATGGCGGAGTCACTATGTTACTCTAGGCTATACAGTAGCTGCATTTGCTGGCTGTATTTGTCAGAGTAGCAGTATCACCGGCGAGATGCTTTGGTGGCGCCCTAGTATGGTTTCCTCTCGTGACGTCATTACTTTGCGAACAAACAACAAGTTCGATGGTGTTTGTATTCAGCATGGTGGAAGCTTGAAATCACAGCGTTCTGAAGCCAACACTGCCAACACCATCAAAATTGAAGTTCTTACATTCCTCTTGTTTCCGTCGATGAAAATTCCTTTTCTGACGGGGGGATCGGTGGCCGAGTGGGCTTAAGCGCACACCCAGCTCGACGCCCGTGGAGCGAAAGCTCGCGCTGCAGAACCCAGGGATCCTGGGTTCGAGCCCCACCCCCGCCCGTTTCGATCTGAATGAGCATCGTACCGGCGTGCGGTCGTGTATCACTACTGCGTGCGCACGTTAAAGACCCCAGGTTAGCAGTCGTACTGCACTGGCAAAATTGTTCATCTACAGTGCAAACCAGTGGCGCCCCTACTGGCAGACCAACCTTACGCTGTATAAATCACTAAAACGTCCAATTTGACTTTGATTTTTTACATCATAGTCAGTATTCGGCCAATCGTGGACGGCCGACCACAGCGACGCTTTCGATCGCGCACGTGTTTACACAATCACATTCCAGCGTGCGATCCTCAAAGCCCAGCATGTGCGTGTTCATAGCTTCGGAAAGCGAGGAAAGCACGCGCCACGCGCAAGAACACTCAAAATGGCACCGGCCACACGCTCTTTTTTTGTAAAGGTCTATACGCTCCCCAAGCGAGTTATACCCGGTTACTCAAGTGAGGCCATGCGCTGCGCTGGTCCATTTCGTTTCGTTGAGCAATGTACCTCGAGGAAACTAGTAAGTAGAAATAACCGTCAGTACCCAGCAATGGTGACGCCTGCGAGCTATATATGTAAGGTATTCACTAGGTTCCCTGTATGAGCGCGCTATTCGCTCGGGAGAAATGTGTTTCGGCGGCTCGCCGCAGCGAGACGCCTATTACGTGGTTTTCCTCTCATCCGTTGTCTGCCGCTCCACCTTTTCACTTTCGGCGGCCGCATCTCGTGGCGATCTGCCAGGCTTTGTCAGTATAGAGGAGGCTATGGCATGTCTCAAAGCCAGGAACACAGGCTCGCTCACGCTTGTAGCTCTGACTGCTGTCTCAACTTATGGGTGAATGGAGTATAATACCCTAGTTACACGGGCGCTTTCAACTGCCATCGAGTCAACGACAGTTGACTCAATCGCGATCGGCCGGAGTTACACGGCGGCGCTAACTGTCTTCGAGCCGCTAATGACAGTTGAGTTCAACTGAGCTCCCCTACCTCAGTTCAACTGAACGGACTTCCCCAACGGAGGTAAAATGGCGCCTGTCCGCGGGACCGCTGCCGCCGACCATCGTTTCCGAGGCACTTACTGTTTCGGAATGCAGAGATAGGCGTCTAAAAAGAATCGTAGCAGCAAAATATCCGCGAAGGAATAGATTTAGGCGTCCGAGCTGCCGCTAAAACGATCCCGGCTAGCCGGCAAGCCACCAAACATGGCCACCAAACGAGCGAAGATGGCGGCGGGACCAGCTGTGTGATTGGACGAATAGTAATGAGTGCACCCATCGTAGCGGGCGGTAGCTAGTTCCATCTAGCCTAAAATATGCGCAACTTAGCCCTGAATCTGCTTTCGTACTGGTGTAAACCGTGTAAACGCCGCTAAAAAGCAGTAAGGTATTGAACATAATATACGATATACTTATAATAAATAAAATATGTTTCTCCGAGTAAATTACTTTAACAATTAGACTGATTACGTGGCAAAAGAACTAGTTTCATTTTAGCTTCAACTGGGTTCTCGAGAGCCGTGTAGTACCATCTCAGTTCAGTTCAATCACAGTTGAGGCCGATAACTGTGATCGAACTCAACGACAGTTCAAAGCGCCCGTGTAACTAATTAGAGTTCTCTGCCAAGTCGTATGCAGAACTAAATAACTCCACGAGAGAGCCATACTGCTACGAACTGGCGCGGCTTCTTAGGAACATATGACGAGACAGCATTACAACAGAGCTCCACAACCGCCGTCAAATGAAATTTCAAAAAAGCTAAATCGTTTTAATTTTTTTTGTTTTTTTACTTTTTTGCTTGCAGCTTAGAAACACTGGAGTCTAGGGCAGTGTTACTGGACACCGGCACAAAGAAATAGGTGCAAACATTTCGTTTCCGTACCCCTTTAAAGAGCCATAAAACTATTTTTCTACTTTCGCTAAATACTGCCTAGAAGCACTCCATAACGTTAATAACAGAATAAGCGAGCCTATTTTTTTTTTTTTTTCTCAAAGCAATGGCAGTCGCCAAAAAATAAATTCGAGAAATATGAGCATCCTTCATCCCCTCAACTCGGAGTCAGAACAAACGGCCACGTGGCTCGGCGCCTATCCTATGCCGACAACGTTTATTATAGCCACGCGCTGATCTCGGCACCGAAGAAACGCGTGCTTAGCTCCAGGCATGGTTAGAGTTAGGCTGTTCTTATCCCCGCAGTGGTTGGACGCGGGCCACTACCCGAGTGTGTGCCAAGGCATTGGTGGTTACGAGCCGAACTCGAGTTCTCACGCAGTTCACGTGTCCAATCCATGAGCCGCGCTCGGCTGTTTTCATGTGGTTAGTTTTGATCCCACAATTACGTCATCAAGTTTTGCGAAGGAAAGATTGAAAGAAATAGCGTTTTCTTTTATCCTCGCAATTTAATTACTCAAAGAAGCTTTTGAATCAGTGGCGGTTTGTACGAGTATACTTGGGCCAGACTAGGAGCAGTACGCTTCTGCAAAGTCATGAACATTCCAACCCGATATCGTTTCGTGACCTCTCTTTACAACGTATTGCAAAAACGCTGACGCCAAGTACAGCATTCATCTCGAACTATTTTTTTTTTTTTACCAGCCCTTCAACTTTCCGTTACTCCGGAAGAATACATAAATCCTTTTGTTCACAATAAACTCTCAGGTCGTCAAGGAAGGACGAAAGTATAGCACGCAATCTGCGGCCATTACAAGCGCATTTAACGCGGAAGTAGTTCAAACTCTTCTGCATTACTTAAAATTCAGACAGCCAGTTATAGGGAGAGTGAACGGTCCGTGCTTTATAATTAAATCGGGATCTTCGCTAAGCACGCGTTTGGGAAAACACGGAAGGGTGATTAAAGAGGACGGAAGGGAGGAAGGGAGAGAGGCCCGTTGGATGCTGGACTTAATTAAATTCTGGGCTCTGAGCATTCCAGTCACCGGCAGGAAGGTCGTGGCGCAGATATCGCCCCCGGGGCTTTCCGTTCAAGGTTAGGGTGCGGAATGTCCGCCCAATAGGCGTCAGGACCCAAGCCGTTCTCGCCCTCGTACTGCCAAACAACTCAAGAAAATGCAGGCCACTGCCCAGTCTCGCCTTTCGTCATTTCTACATCTGCTAGAATTTGATGAATTTGTTTCTACATTTCTACATCTGATGAATTAGTTGCATGCGACCTTAAAGTGCTCACGCGTCGTTCTTTTGAATATGATGGCTAAAACGTGTGTTTAACTTGTGCGTTTAGCGTCTCATCTTGCCCATTCATCGAAAGTGGTCCCGAAGGGGCAACAAATGACGTCACAGAAGCCGCGACGTGCCATGTTGTCGACCGTCGCGATTCTGGCGGTTGGTGCTAGAAAGTCCCGGCAAAAAGTACGAGGGAAGGCGAGTGTCGCCGTCGTTCGCGGCGTCCCGATAGAGAGCCTGTACTAAAGTGAGTTTCCAACTGCTCGGTCGAGGTCACGTGGTTTCGTTTCCAATACGAGCCACAAGGAGTGCCCAAAGCGTCGATCGTCTGCACACACCTCCACCTTTCCGGCTGCTTTCCTCCTCGCCACGCGAAAACGCAGCGCATGCGCACTTGCGACCAATCTGCGCAGGACGCGTCTGCCATTAAATTGCAAAGGCTCCCCATGGTTTGAGTTTGGTCTTTTCTTTAAGCTAGGGTTTCGACATCCCAATTTCTGGTTGCCGAAGCTTGCGTGGACTGTCAAATGTCTGCCATATCTTCCACCGCTGCACTGACACTGCCGTGATCGCGACCTGCGGCAGATGACGCTTTTATAAAGTCATCGGGAGAAAATCGAGGAACCACTTTTAAATGGTCCCTCGGTAAACACTCCGGTCGACGACGCGTTTCAGGCAACTTATCTTTCGCATGCTGCACAAGTCGGTTCGAGATTGCCCGTGCGATAAAAGAAAAGAAGGAAAGAACTCCCAGATACCTTTAGTTACCAACAAAATTGTTTCTAGGTCAGGATAGCAAACATGTTATTTAAAACAAATGAAATATCCGGCTGGCCCCGTGAGCCTGAGCTTAAACCAGTGATGGCCGCATTGTTTTTATTTGTTTTTGTTTTTTTATGACTAGAACATTATGTCGGCGTCATACTGGTTATACATCATACAGAAGACAACCTGCATACAGATTCGAACGCAAGTCACCGCGAGATCCGTGCTTCGACTGCCGCATGGCAATGAATTCAAGAAGAAATTTGGCACGCGACATTCGAACCGCGAATATTGCGATGACTCGTGTTTGTAGACTGTCTTTTGTATGATGTATCAGCAGTGTGACCCCGGTGTTAGGGTAATCAAGTTCACTTACTAATTACATTTATGCCATCGTCTTACCAGCACGTTGAAAGAGGCACGGAAACGAAACGTTTCTACTTTTATTTCTTTATTTAGATGTTGTCTACGTTGTGCCGGTCGCCCAGAAACACTAGCCTAGAAAATGTTTCTGGACAACGGGCAGAGAAGTCAAGAAATTTAATTTTAAGACGAATGAACAGATTTCAAAATTGCGTCTGGTGGCGGTTTGTGTAGCTCCATTGGAATGCCGTCACCTCAAGAGTTCCTAAGAAGCTGCCCCCGTAAGCGGCAGTATGGCTCTCTCGTGCAGTTACTTAGTGCTGAATGTGACTTGGCGTAGAACGCTCATAAGCTGAGACTGCAGCCAAAGCTAGAAGCGCGAGCTAGCCCGCGCTCCTGGCTTTGAGACATGCATTTCTAGCGCGAGCGCTCGATCGTTCTGCGAAACAAGCATAGAGTTATTACAATAAACGCTAGAGGTTCAGGTTGCGATAGTGTGCTGTTGCATTTTGAAGCAGACAGAAACCACTCAAAATTTGACTTCCGGTAATGCACTCCTATTGGGAAACGCAAATGCGTTTTCTCTTCGCGCTCGATCATAAGAGCAAATATTGCTCAGTGTTGTGACAGAATAAAACGTTTGAAACGTCATGCAATCGGATGTACGAACATATGTATCAGTTAGAGTTTATTTCTTTAGAATTCATCGTCGAACACTGCGCCAGGATAGCCCAATACGGACGTAAAATACGTGTCGACGTTGCAAACTGCTATTCGCACATATTTTCACATATAGTCAATGCTATAAATTACACAGAGTGAATCAGCTTGATAAAACACCAAAAGGGTGCTAACATTTGCCAAATTAAACAATCAAAACGTACCACAAGAACGAAGCATGCAGTTGTGAAACGAAAATCACGTACTGGATTAGTAACAAAGTGCGCATGCATTCTGTCATCTGAATGCTATTACAGCTTGAAAAAACCCTACGCACTTTTTAAGTATTCTTTTTGCTTGAATTGGTAGCTTGTATTTACATATCATGATGTACACCATAGACCTGGGCCTCAATTTTTGCTAACTTAAACATCACTCAGTACAAAAAAAATTACCTAAATAAATTACATTTTTATAATGTGAATGCAGCTACATAGTATCCATTACGAGTTAAGAAACTACGCTTATTTCTCTTATTTCCTGGCGAAAAGAAAAAAATGCCATACGCGTTTTCCCATAGGAATACACAGGAAGACTGGAAAAGTATACTGGTTGCTGTCTGCTTCAATTTGCCACCGAAAGTCCAGTGTACAGTAGCGCCAGCTGAGCCTCTAGCATTTATTGTAATAACTATATGGGAACAACGCTTCAAAGCAGGGACCTTGAGCTCTCGTGGTTGTGGCATTGGCCGCAGTCTCAGCTCTACAGAGCTTCTGTATCATGCGTTCCACACCATCGAGAGGGAGAGAGAGATATAAAATTTTATTAGACCCAATTAGGTCCAAATAATATAAGCAGGGGGCCTCAGTCCAGGCCCCCTCCCACACCATCGAGATCGCCGTCCTTTGCAGACGTTAGGTAAGAGCTTGATCTGAGGATGCGGGGATCTCCGTCAGACCAGTTAGTGCAACTAAATAAGCTACACTTCAGAGTAACGACGCTTGGCCATGTGGTGTCTTAAAATCATGGTGGCCAGTTATCTGAAGCTTTATCTGAAATAACAGGAAACGCTTTTCCGCCCTCTACAAATGTTTATACAGTTCACGACGGAGCAAAGCGATATTGCATGACCTTCCTAACACCGAATCTAATGCTGAGGAAGTCGCACTTTTAAATCATGACGATCGGCAGTTGCGTCTGCTCCGCATACGAACCAAAATGGCGGCGCCCACAACAATGTCAGGGAACGGATGCCGATACTCTAAGCGCAGCTCATATAGTGGCTCTAAGGCCAACCATAAATAAATATATATATACGCCATTGCTGTGTAGTATGTACTGACGGTTATTTCTACTTACTGGTTCCTTCAAGTCACTACTTCTGCAGTGCGAAACCAGCACGGTGAAGCGAACGCTCGTGGCACATGAAATACCGGCTTGGCCGCAAATTATGTTGCGGGCAAGCTATGTATAGGCTAGAGCCACTAAAAAAGCTACCCTTCAAATATCGGCACCCTGTTCCCCGATATTGCTGTGGGCGTCGTCTTCTTGGTGCTTGTGCAGAGCAGACGCCACTGCCGATCATCATCATTCAAAAGTGCGACTTCTTCAGCATTAGATTGATGTTAGGAAGCTCATGTAAAAGGACTTTGCTCTGTCGCGAAGCGTTTAAAATTTGTGGAGGACAGAGAAGCGTTTCCTGTGAGTTCAGATAAAGCTTCAGATAAGTATAACAGGTAATCACGAGTTTGAGCCACAAGATGGGTAAGTGTCGTTACTCTGAATGAAGCGTAGCTTATTTAGTGGCACCAATATAGGCCATAGGGTGTACAGTCCTCTGAGATTACTACTATGCTAGATTGTCACGCGTTGACGCCACCAAGCGGCAAGTCTCGCAACTACAGTACCCTTGACCGTGCGAGAACTATTGACGTCACGAGCGCGATACGCATTACGCTTCTCGCTGGCCGACTTTGAAGCGAGAAGTTCAGAGCTCGCGCTTACGTCATTTTGTTCCCGTGCGCCTTTAAAGGGTATTCAACGCACGAGGGAGAAATCCACACAGGGATGTGCGGGACGTCAACAACAGATGTTATTTCTCCCATAGCTTCGTCGTTCACTTCGACTAAAGGCTGAGGACAGGCATGCCAGCGTTTGCAGTTTAACTGAGTTGTTTCCACACTTGACACCACCGCAGACGAATATAGCGGTTTCCACATTTTACACCAAATAGCTTAACGACAAATTATGATTGAAAACAAACTCATCAGTCACCAAACCAAGATTGTTTGTGCCGCCCGAGCATACCCCCCCCCCCCCCCCCCCCCTTTCCGCTGCGTCTAACGTCATAGCGCCGCATCGCTAAATCCTAATGTTTTCGTCTCAGGATGCGCGCGCCGGGAAGAAATCCCCAAGATTTCTCTTTCGTGTGTATATCCCTTAACGTACTATTGCCGCTACTGCTGCCAATATGAGATGAAACGCGGCTCCGTGTGGCGCACGGTACTACCAGAGCCGCCTGTCGCATTTTTCTGCAAACTGTGATGCACGCTGAGACCAAGACAACTCTCCTCCAGTGCTCGCTATGCACGGAAAACATGTACTACCGCAAAAATAAGTAAATTGCCAAGAATAAAGGCAACGCCGACCCCGAGAGACCTTTTGTTAAATAGATTGATATTTAATGCAACTGAGCTGTCATGACCAAATCCCTTTCACGTGCGTCGATGCAAGAGGCGACACTTTTCAGCTATTGAGGGGCTTTAGTCACGACTCTAGTCACGACTGGTGTGACGCCCAGTTGAGTTCCAAATGGTACGCCAACCGCGCATTCACAAGCTCGAGAGCATGGCTCACGCTGCGCAGTCGGGCTCGGCGGCAGTTCGGTAAGCAATACTACTTCCCCCTTAAAAAAGTCTTCACATCTTGACGGGAAACGCATATTGGCCAATCCCCGTGAACTTTCTGCTGCGCACAGGTTTATCGCAGAATCCAGACGATAAACTTGTTCATTCTTACCGATCTGACTGATTATCTACAGCCTGGTGTACTAAGATCTAAAAATGAATAATACGTGATCTACACTCTAAAAAAAGGGGGTGTAGGCGTTACACCCCTTGTCACATATACGACACCCCAAAACTTCAGTTGGATGTACAGCGCGCTGAGGTCGAACAGACGGCCCCAACTTTTGTGGGAGGGTTGATGACGGTGCGATATAACATATTAAACAGCTAAAGTACGTATCAAAGTATACAGGAAAAAAACGCACAGGTTTTGCAGTTGAGCCTAGAAAACCCCGATAACTTTTTTTGCAGTCAGTCACACTTACATTAATTATTTTAATGACGTGTACAACTCGGCTATCAAGCCGCTTGTGAAATTTGGTAGCGTCGGTATTACTTCAGTGTGCTGTACATCCGACTGAAGTTTTGGGGTGTCGTATATGTGACAAGGGGTGTAGCGCCTACACCCCCCTTTTTTTAGAGTGTAACCATTGAAATCCTTGGCCAATGTTCTCTTTCTGTAAGTCCTCGAAGCTCTCAGAAACAACAGCACTTGATTGCATTTCTGCATTAAAAAAAATGCAGCATTGTGCTGCGTTTTAGAAAACCGATGTGAACTCAAGCGGAAGGTCAACTGGCACTTTGTAGTTTTTTTGTTCGTTTTGGTGGAGATATGGAAGCTGCTATTTCTTCATTTGACGCGGCGCCACACGCACCGAGGCAATAGGTACGCTAGGTGGTGAAAACCTCTTTGTTAATATCGAAGCCTCTGTTCCTATGGTTGTCTCGTCGGACAAGGAGGAAAGTTTAAGACGGTGTTTCTGTGCCGGCAGATCGGACGAAGACACCTTGCAGTAGCACCGCGGCTCTTCTGAACCATAATAGATAATAATATCGTTATTATTGATGCAAAGGGTTACGCTGTGTCGCTGCTTCTAAAGCCTTTTGTGGATGGACATCACCCAAGTGCAAGGTCGAAATATTGTTTGGCATGGTTTGGTGAAGGAAGTTGAATGACAGTTACGAAGGTTAAATGCCCTCAACAAAAATGACATTTTTGATGCCTATGAACCGGAATGGGGACTACAAAAAAAAAAAAAAACAGCAAGAACTAAAGTCAACCTCCATTGCGCATTCGACTTTTCTAAGGGTAGATGCTCAACCGAAATGCATGAAGAAAAAAAGGTTATCAAAGTAGAGGACCTTCTGACATATCACCGAGTCCCCCGAGATGCCCTTCTCATACATTTATACACTCCGTCCACAACGGCAGAGTTTTCCCTCCAGGCATTTCTACGTCTTCATGCGCCATCGTCTCTGAATTTAAAGGCTTTATTATTTTTTTTTAGGGGTTGTCGTTTTAGTTTTTTTTTTTTTTTTTTTTTTTTTGTTAAATATGGTAAGCTCGCCAGATTTTCGTTGTTTTTTGGAGAGACACGCGGAAAACTGTCTAGCTTCCCTTTTTTAGTTGAGTTAATTTGAGTTAATGCCTTTATTTCGGGGGGCATTTCGCAAGGGTATGGAACAACTAGTGAACACTGGGTTGATTTTATTACATACAACGATATTGTTAAACGGCATGGAGAGTGGGAAGGGCAGATCGGAAAGTTTAAACCTCTTGGATGTGAAAAATGGGCTCGGCAAGATGAGAGAAGCCTATTGTACTGGAAAAACTTTCAAGTGCTTAGGTCTGGGCACAACCAGTTGAATATTGAGTGGGTGATCTGTGTGGAGGTGAAATGTGGAAAACCAAAGGACAATATGCATGTTTTTTTTAATAAAAGTCGTAATACATCTTGTGTAAGAGTGTGAAAAGAAATATATTTTTTCCGTGTTTCAAAAGTAAGAAGCTTAGTTCAGCTTTCAATGCAGTTATACTGGCAGTAGCTTCATAATTACGAAAGATGAATCTCTAACATCGGGACATACATCAAAGCAGGCAAAAACGCAACAAAAAACAACTTTCGTGGCAGCTTTCTTATTTTATTTTCTATCTGCATCTATCTGATTCAATGTGAAGAAGTATCTAAAAAAGTCCTACAGAAAAATACTCTCAAAAATGTTCTTTCGGAGCCTCCTCGCGACAAAATCCAAAAATCCAAAAGTCAGTAGAAGGAGGTCATGAATTGCCCAAGATGTTTTACTTTCTGTTCTCTCCTGCGTAACGTTCTTACCCTAAAACAAAATGACTGCGCGAATAAATCGATTCTCTTTTTCGTCAGTCGCGCTCTCGATACATCCCGCGTACATTTTAACGTAAAAAGAAAAAGAGAGGCCAAACTGCCATCTCGTTTAAAACTCATTCACCCGACATTTTATTAACTCGCACCACACAACTTTATGCCAAGCTTAAATTCGATCATACGGCGGCGCGATTTCATCCGCACAATCGGCTGTTTCCAGCGTTCGAATGGACGCACGAAGAAAAGAAAAACCCCGGTTCCTACAACACGGTTGCCCCGACTATGCTCCATTTCACCTCACGATGGACCGAGGAGAACAACACGAGCAACCTAAGCCAATTCAATGACGTGTCAGCGTCACGCAATCTTGAAAAGGGGTGCATCAACGCATGGGGCGACTAGTCGCGTGATTTGTTCGCAGCGCTGGATTGGTTGACATGACTCGTAGGGTCCACTGCGCTCCATCGTAAGCTGAAACTGAGTCTAGCCCCGCTGCAGTCTCAACCGAGTCGACCATCTCACTTTTAAAGCCGGTTCCGGCGAACGAACCAGCTCAACCGCTGCGTGGCCCGGAAAGAGCGGCAAGAAGAAGCGATCGCAGCGCCGCCGTTCCACCGAGCGGCACATCATTACCGTCATCTCTGGCGCATTTCCAACTCAATTGGAAGTCCCACCAGGGTGACCCGTCGGACCCGCAGCCCAAAGTCGGCTCGCCATAAATCACTCCCGGCTCTCTACCCCCGTCACCTCCTTCCAATTCTCTCTCTCTCTCTCTCTCTCTCTCTCTCTCTCTCTCTTGTACTTCTCTCTCTGTGTGCAGCGATCTCACTTTCGGCGACGCGGACTCCGATTATACATCGCGGTGAGCGTCATTATACACGTCGTGCCGCTTTCGGAGCCCACGACGCTCGATGCCTCCGACATCGAGCTCTTTCGCTGCCACTGGGGCCGGGGCGGCCAAGTATTCGTCGTGATCGCTCTCGGGAATCGGCTGCACAACTCTTGTGTTGGTGCGAAACTCTGTCTTCGGGGTGTATACGTACGATCGACGGAAAGTTTCGGCTACGCTGGGTTCCAGCTTCGAAGGACCGCCATGAGTGGTGTCACGGCGTGGTCTCACAAATAAGCAGAATATAAAATTGACCAGCCCTTTCATGGCCGTATCTAGAAAAATGGGAATAAAAAATGAAATAAATATATGATTAGAAAGATGGTGCATTACCCCTGTTTTATGGGCACCTTAAAAGACTCTTGAGCAAACTCTTTAAAAAAACGGTTATTTAGAACAAGCCAATGGGCACGTGCAGAGGCAAGACAGCGAGTTGATTCGTCGACTCTTTAAAGGAGTTTATTCTAAAGGCACTGAAATAAATAGAGCGATACTGACAAAAAGAAACATGGCAGATAATGGGTGGCTTTCCAGGCAACCGTCATCCAACCACAGTTTACGATTTTCATTCTAAAATGTTTGCAGGACAGGTCCAGTCAGGCGAATTACTACTCGGTTTCGCACACGGTAATAATAACTTAACATTTGACGTTATTTAGGTACGCTATAAACTTCACCCCGATTTAATTGTAAACGAAGTGTGCGACTTCGCGACATCCTGTCACTACAAAATGCAATGCTTGCATTCTATAATACGTGACTCTAATAGTGTTTGTTTTGCCCACCCATCGGATAAAATGCTGGGGCACTTTTCTGGGGGATCCCGACATGCCAGAGTTTGTACGCAGGTAAACAGAGAATTACGACAGCAGTTAGAAGAAGTATATTAAACCATAGCCTCCTCTATACTCACAAAGCCCGGCAGTTCGACGACGGAGAGTGCTCGGTCGCAGATTTGGATGGCAAGGATCTGGTAGCACAGAGCGTCAAGGAACCTTTTCTCGGGAAACGTGGACGTCAGCGCACAGCTTTTGGAGCGGCGAGGACCCGAAACACAGTTGTTTGTTCGGGAGAAGGGCGTTTTGGCGTCTCGCCGCAGCGGGACGCGAGTCACGTGGCTCTCCTCTCATTCGTTGTGTACCGCTCCACCTTTTCCATTTCGGCGGCGCTTCTCGTGGCGATCTGCCATGTTTTGTAAGTATATATTAGGCTGTGACTCGACCAATCACCCTGTCACTTTGTCTCCTCAATGTCCTAAGCTTCTTAAATGATCAGTCAGCCAGTAGGGTCATACTGCACTCTGGAGTGTTAGTTAGGCCGCCAAAGAGGTATGAAACGCGGCCGGCCGCACTCTTACTCCTCGGTAAGTATAGGCAGGTACTCACAACCGATGGACGTCCGTGTTCCAACGTGGGCTCTCACGAACATGAAGGAGTGTAATGCAAGCAAGCGCTGACGTCATTTTCATGCAGTGCTGAGATGCACTACTTCGTCATCGAGACAATCGAAATCAAAACCACGCCAATCCTCTCCATGGCCAAAGGGGTCACATAATTCAATGCGCGTAGTGTTTCATGCTGGAATATTTTTTTAAAGTTTATTCTCAGAAGCAGTACGACTCCTTATGACTGATCTTCGTCGTTAACACTTGCCGGAAGCAAAACACTAATAATATGCTCGCTAATCTCGCCGTACGAACTGCAGCGTACAAGCTCATTTCAACTTCTCAAGATTATCTTCTCTTTACCGCTTGCCGTTTTCCCCGGCGGCTTTGCAAAGGCGCGTGTCTAAAACAAGCAACGCCAATACTAACACTTCATACGCACACACCGAACGCCAACAACTTACGCTCGGACGACTGAAAAGGCACGTCCCAAAGCACTAACAATGGCAGAGCCTGTAGCAAGCGACACTTTCTATCCCCCTGTTACTCTAGTAGTTCGCTTTGTGTTTTCTTTTTTTTTTTTTTTTGCGATGGAAGGAACTGTAGGTAACTCTTCCTCTTACTGCTTTTGCCACCATAAAAAGGGTCCGTGCCGTACTAAACACCCTGCTCAGTTATGGTGCCCTCATACCGGTCTAAACCACTGCGCGTTCATTTTTAAAGGGGTGATTATATCATTTTTCGAACAAACTTTGCGCCTGTCATCAGTTACAATTTGGGATCCGTGTTTTCGGTAAGTACCAATAAAAACCGAAAATTTACCCCCGATCCCGCTTTATCAAAATCAAATACCCTCCCCCCCTCCCCCCAAAAAAAAATACTTTTTTTTTTTTTTAGCACATGTTGTACAGAAAGAAGTCTTTAGAAGTAGTGTTATTTTTTGAGGACGCAAACGGCCAGCCTGCAGTGAACTATACGCAATAATGTTGCTTTTTGTAGAGAACCATACACATTCGTATCTTGTTTTCATCGGCATAAACTTCTATAAAGCCTTTTTTTTTTTTTTTTTTTGTCCAACAGCCAATATTGACACTAAAAAATACCGAATATGAGGGAAAACATCAACCCCGAAAAAATGTAAACGCCGAAAACCCAAAAACCTACTTATAGTAAACGCAATAAGTAGACGGGTTGAGAGGGTCGGGTTGCCGATTGTGGCTATTCTACCTTTACACGTGTCGGCGTTATTAAATGGACATGCCCTCAAAAGTACGCTCGTGCTAGCAGACCTTCTTTTTAGATACATAAAGGGTGAGTCCGTTTCAAAGTCGAACCAAAACAAACGACTGATACCGTTTTATGGAGACTAAACACGAGCACTACCAAAATACACAGTAATGGGAAACACCAATTCACTCTAAAACCGATATTAAACATGCCACAGCCAGCTTCTTAACCGGAATTCAGCGGGTTGGCTGTTTGTCAGCAACATTGTGCCCCGATGTAAACTTCGCACTCAAGGAGGCTACTTAGTCGTTTGTACTGTCACCTCTTTTGCCGCGTTTTTCCGCTGCATTTATAGCCGTCCGAGCAGACGATCTCTGCTCGTTACGTTATGTTTTAGCGGCCGACGTTTCTAAATACTTCTCAGCGATCGCTCACGAAGATTATTGACTCCCTACTCGCCCAAGCGCGTCGTGGTGTTTGCCAAAGAGCAAAGAGTCCAACGAGCTGGCAACGTCGCGCAATGCTGAGCACGTCTTCCTGCGCTGCGGGCTGCGCAAACAACCCTCTGGGCATGGCCCAGACGTACGTTTTCACCAGTTCCCCAAAAACTTGAAGTTGAGGAAAATGTGGGTCGGCGCCGTTCGTCGAAAAGATTTCGGAGGGCCGTGGATTCGGAAACCCAGATCGAAGCTCTGCTCGGAATACTTCACGTCGGACAGCTGTACACACCAACGCGCAGCCCTGACGACACGCAGCTGCGGTGGAGCTGCTATTGGCAGGGCGCATGCGCAAATACTTTCATCAGGTTCCTGCGCATGCGCAGTGCACGCCCACACGTCGTGTGAGAACTGCACGTTTGGCAGCGCACCTCGTGTTGGCTCGTTTGTGTACATCGCGTTGGCCTATACATGGTATGTTCGACTGCTGGTATACCGCGGGTTTTTCTACGATGACATCGCGATGTAATCATCCGGCGCGCTTTGGGCCACTACTAAACATGTTCTGTTGTTCTTTTTTTTATAGGTGGCATTTACTGGCGGTCATTGGCGAGCAGATGAAACTAAAGGGGGCGCTGCACTCTCAGAAATAGGGGGTGTAGTACTTACACCCCTTGCCCTATATATAACACCCCAAAAGCTACATTTCGACGTTTAGTCCACTGACGTCAAACTGACAATACCAACTTTTACGAGCGGCTTGATAGCTGCCTGATATAACTTAAACAACTAATGTATACCCATCAAAAGGCTAAAAAAAAAAAAAAAAAAAAAAACTTTCAGCCTTTTTACTTTAATGAAGGAGGAAGACCAGCGGAGCTGCAGCTTCTGTTCTCGGAGGTGGCTTTTTTTGGCGAGCGATCTGCTCTTATTTCGTAAGGGAATCTGAAGCGCTCGATGCAGTGGAACTTTAGGCGATAGCGGCCTCGCGGCGGTTGCGGAACCATTCGCTGCTGCGCACATCGGCACTCGTTCCGCTCCCGCTCTTCTTCCTCCGAAGAAATGTTGCCGCCATCTATGAGCGACGGCACCAACCAGTTGTCTGGTTGCCGAGGCTGGGAAGGTTGCCACGATCTATGAACGACGGCGGCAAGCAGACAACCGGCAAACACAACACTCTGGACAGCTACCGCCATCTATGAGCGACGGCGGCAACCAGAGTGTTGTGTCGGCCACGGGTGTCGACATTTGTTTAGTACCGGACTCGATCCTGGGGAAACTAGCCCTTAAGAGCTCCGCTGTAAAAGTTTAGCAGCAGGGCCAATAAAACTTGGAGTTGTTTTCCTCCAGTCTTTAATGCGTACATTGCTATTTTAATAAGTTTTATCACTCGACTATCAAGGCGCTCGTGAAAGTTTGTATCGTCGGTTCAACGACAGTGGACTGAACGTCGAATTGCAGTTTTTTTTGGGGGGGTATAGTATATGGGACAAGGGGTGTCTGTACCACACCCCTTATTTCTGAGAGTGTATGCCCAGTTTGTTTTCCCAAAGTGCTGAGTTTACCAACTCAAGGCATGTGCACTGGATTGTTACTTAGTCTTTCTTGAATGCGCGCGGGGCAAAGATCGGGCACAACTCGTGCCCAATTTTTTCCCGCGCTCAGTCGAGAAAGCATTCACAAGTGTTGCGTGCGCCTTCGGCTTTATTGATTGAACACGAGTACCTCAGCCTAACGCTGACAGCGAATCTAGGCATCCATTGCCGGGATTGCGGGTGTTCAGCGGACCTGAGTAACTGCACTGTTATTGCCAGAAATGGTAATAAGCTGACACGAGAGATCATCGGAGCTGAAAAAATACACAGGTTGGACAAACAATGTGTTCGTGTCCCATTCTTGGCTTTATCAAAGAAAGAATTGGATTATCTCGAGGTAACATCAAAACACTAATAGGGATGTAGAATTTTTCGTTTAATTTTTATTTTTATTAGTTTTACTTATTATTTTAGTTTATTTTTTAATTTATTGTTAATTATTTAAAATTATTTCTTTATTTGTCTTTTACTTATTTACTTATTAGATGTGTATCGATGTTTCTGGCTATTTGGTTTCTGGTGTGTAAAAATTTAAAATGTTTTCATTAACGGCGAAGGAGAAGAAGTTGAAGATTTGAGGAAGAAGAAATATAGGACGAAGTTGATAGCCAGCTCTGCGAGTCTGTTTGCTTCTCGTGTGCCTGTAAGAGTGGCTGTATATCCGCGCTGTTCCATCCAAGCATGAATTACCAACTAGCCCCAGAGAGTATTATAGTAAACCTAAAGAGGCGGACACGCCCATAGGGCCCAGCGGCCCATTTAGCCCGCCTAGAGTTCCTGTATAGGCTCCCTACGGGAGCCAGAGTTGCGCGTCTGTTTTCCACGTGCCGCCGCGCGCTATTCGCCGAGATCCGATCACGTGAGGAGCCGGATCAAGTGCCGTGCAGGAAAGTAGACGTTGCACGCGCCCCGGCGTACATTCCCCTGCTTTAGAGCGCGCCGCGCGCCTCGAACGCTCGGCGCCCCTATTCGCCGAATTCGGTCACGTGACGAACGGGATCAACATGCAGTGCAGGAAAGACGGCGCTACGGGGATGAACGCGAAACTCTAAGCCCGCCTGACAGCTACCGCTCCTAGCGGATGTTAGGAGACGTTACTCCGTTTCCGCGTCGGTTTCCGGTATAGAACGTTTCGGTTTCGGAATGGACGTGCTTAGGTGATCCCGGTGTAGGTAGTTTCGGTTTCGAATTGGGCGCGCTTAGGCATCGTCGTACCCCCCCCCCCCCCCCCCCCCTCCCCATTCCTGTGCCCTATAGATGCCTTATAGATGCCCAGCCTCGGATGAATTATATCAAGCAGCTCGCCTACTCTATATTTTTATTAACTGTCGTTGCAATAATATATTTGCTTTTTACTGTAAACCTTTTTTTTTTGTTTTACAGCACCCAAGGTGTACATGGCGTCTGCTCTATTTGGAAGCAACAAGAGCATTTGGTTCAAAAACTATTTATTTCAACCACATTCATGAACGCATATGAACAAGCAAATAAGATATGAAGCACATTATGTTCTGCCAGAAACTAATACTCTCATTGTTACAATCAAATATAAAAGAAATATAAGGTGTTCTTGCAAATAGAAAAATTTACGTAATGATTTCTAACCGAACCGTACCAAACAGTTTCGGAAGTGAACAGAGTGAGCAATTACTTTTCCTATCACGACGGTTTACGCATGAAAGGCAAGTGTATCAAGAAATAGAATGTGTTTATGATTACCAATCAGAACAGAACGCCACGCACACTACATACAGCAAGAAACAAATTCTTACGCAATTCAAAACACCGATTCAAATAGCCTAAAACTTGCATCGGGCGAGACATGGCCGAACAATGAGCACGTCTTTCGGAATGTGAGAAGAATGAAAACTGACATGCTGCAAAATGGATATCAGGATCTAGAAAAAAATGTTGTCTTTACAAGTGCAACATCTTCGAGCAGGCACAACAAAAACCGAAAGCCTGGATAACATTGCTTAACACAATATCTCTGATTATGAAAATCAAAACAAATGCAAAATCACAGGAAGGCATATGCTGCATGTGCCATGTTTTTTCATATAAGGCACGCTCCTAAATATCTGACTGGAGCTGTGCGTAATGCCCGATATGTGAATAAAGATATCAATAAATATTCGACACAAAGTTCACACATGCAAATGTAAGAGTCTGCTTGACGGGTCAAGATCTTGATCTTATACCGGGTGTTTCAGCGAAGACTGACGAAAATTTCTAAAGATTTACTGTTCGAGATAAAGGAAAAACTTTTTGCGGGAACAAACTCCCAGCCTCGGCGGACGTCTGGGATTGCCGAAAAAAATTCTAATTACCCATGTAATTAACTTTTTAAATATTGTTTTTTTTTTACCCATGTTTCACTACCAATTTTGAAGACACTCACCGGAAAGAGAAAAGTCAATTTACAGAATTTAAAAAGGTGCAAACGGCTTGGAGATTTTCATCGATAAATTTTGGCTTTTCTTGACACGAATTTCAAGTGTGGGCCCTGTTGCGTAGAATTTCGATATCCTTGTGGAGATAGGGCAAAATTTGTCTATGAATATCTCCAAGCCTGTTGGATCTCTTTCAGTTCTGTAAATTAATCTTGCTTTTCCTGTGGGTGTCTTGAAACTTGCAAGTGCATCATGGGCAACAAAACCAGTAATTCGAAAGAATTAGTAAATTTGTGGCTAATTATAGCTAATTAGTATGTTTTATGCAATCCCCGATGTCCGCCGAGGCTGCTAGTTTGTGCCCGCAAATAGTTTCTTTTATCCCGAAAAGCATATTTCTAGGGATTTTTGAGCGCCTTCACTGAAACACAATATGCACTATGTGAGACAAACATTTGAAGAGCAAGCTTTGCTACCCGAATAATAAGCACTACTTGCAGCTAAGTAGAAAAACACTTCTGTCCAAAAAAATATTTCGAATTAGCCGTTGAGTTTGTCCATTTGCCTACCCACCACCGAAGAGTGCAACCGAACCTTGTCTAAGTTGCGGTTAGTAAAACGGACGTGCCAACACAAGCGTATCCTACAAAGCATATTCAGAAACCTGTTGTAAAATTCCTCGGAGCAAAGGCGAAAAGCACCCACACCTGAAAGTGTGTGAAACAAGGCAGCACACAATCCCGGAACATGAGCCATACGCTCTATTATGCCAAGAAAGTGATGCTTTAGCTGCTGAATGAAAATAAAAGCAGCCTCTGAGGGTACAACTAGGTTTCCAAAGAGTTTACCAGGCACAGGATATGCTTTAAGCATCAGAAAAGATTGGTGGGACCTGGTCAGGTTACCGGACTCGTCCTTTAGTAGCCGATAACAAACACAGCTCTGTGTCGTCTTTTAAAATAAAAGTTTAATGAGATAGCCTCAAACGTAATAAGTGGCAGAATCGTCAATAATGTTTGACTTTATATATGATGCCAGCCCAGAAATGTCTTCTAGTGGAGGGAAGTTCTCATCTTGAGGAAATTGTACGTGGTCGGCAACCGAACTTTCATGGAGTGAAAATATCGACATTTGGTGGAAGAGGCAAGCCTTGTCATCCTCAATGTTTCCACTGTTCGAGAGTTTAAAGAATTTTTTCCACTTCAGACCTGAGGTGAACTGGTATACATTGGGATTTGTGTTGCATCCCTGTTTTCGTCTGATTGTTCCGAACATGTTCTCGAGTGCATCTTGCTGCAGTCGTCGTGTAAGCAAAAACTGAAAGTCGTGGTTGGTTGAAAGGCCCTCCCAGAGTAGCTTGCACTGTCACGGTTTGGGGTTGCCTCCCAGGCCCTCCAAGAGCAGAGTAGCTTGCCACCCTGTCATGGTTTGGGGTTGCCTCCTACTCTGAAACTTTCATGGTGAAATCCACAAAAGCTGCTGGTGAAGGAAATCAACCAGCTCCTACTCTCCTTTCAGAATGCCATAGCGCAACTTCTGCCCCGTCCTTTCGAGTTTTGGGCTATTTAGGCAATCAAACAGTTTGTCCATTCGATCGCAGAAGTGTGCTGTAGCCATGGCTGCGCCATGAAGCTCCTTGGAATAGACAAGGGATAGAATTGCTAAACACACTGAGGCGCTCAGGACTTGTGTGGCACGTTTAACCTTCATATTGCTGAAAGGTATCTGGAATACATGTCGCTCAGTCAGTTTTGGAGACAAACGCAGTCTCATCTGGTGGTTTGAACGATAAAGCTGAACAATATACGTCCAGTCAACGACCTCACTTCCAATGCAAAGCTTGTGCGCTTGAAGGTTATTCTTAGTTGTCTTGATGAGGTGTGGAACGTCGAAGATGAAATGAACGTGTTCATTTTCAACTTCAAAAAAATGGCTTTTGAACAGACACACCTAGCTGGTTGGCCAAACATACGTTGGACGCTCCCTGATCGCACACGACAACCTTTACTGTGAATTCAACGGTTTTAAGTTCCTAAATCAGTGAAATGAGGAGATTGCGTATAACAGACGACGGTGTTCATGTGTGTCCAATAGTGTATGCAAGAGGCTGCAACCACTTTTTTAGAAATTCCAGAGAGCAGAACAACCAGGGCTCTCCCTGCAATGGTAGAAGTTCGTTCTGCGCCGTCATCAGTAAATCCATGAACAATGTTGTGTGTCACATCATAAGATAAGTTCTTTTTTAGCACTATCTCGTCAAAAATCAAAGTGCACACACGATCCCGAGCGTACCAAGACCGCCTTTTGGATTTGATGGAGGCCATGACACCAGGTATGATACCTGGAGTCATTTTTATCTTTGACAGCCACCTTCGCAAAGAACGCTCTGTGGGAAGCGTTATATCTAACGACAAGAAACGGTACACCTGGGGACCATGAAAATTTAGGTGTAGTGCCGTAGTGGGTACCGCTTTTGCCGTCCTTTGCACCTTAATTTTGCCCATGACAAGATCAGTTTAAAACACCTGTTCACTCACAAAAGGACGCACCATTTCGAGAGCTTCTAAAACAAACCGAGGCTGCACCTTCTGTTCCTTCCGCAGCCTTGAAATTGTCTTCCTGTAACTGAAAACCTTGGCTTGAAGGTGTTTTATGACGTCCCTGGGTCGTCTTGTGCACTTGGTGGAACTAGGTGTTGAACGGCCACAGCCTGTAAAGACAATACCGAGTGCGAAAATAAATCAGGCTACACGAAATTCATACTGAGTACAACCCGCCATAAATGGCATTAATGTAAAATACAGAGCTTGCAGCCACATGACACAGCAAGCCTCGCCCGCAACTTTTGAGCGACTAAAAAAATGCAAATGACGTACCATCTAAGACTTCTAACCCCACTTACCTAACACGAACACTCCCCTCCATCAGTCGTGGCTTCTCCGAGGATATCAGTGCAAAGCGGTCAAGCTTCACGCACGTGCGCCGGTGAAAGAATCTCAGAACCAATCACAATAATCACTGAGGTCACGCAAAACTTGAACCATAGATAACAGGATGGCGAAAGTAGTGCAGTAAGCAGCGAAAATCGGGAAACCACCCTTTTTGAAAGCATTTTACCATGGCACACATTGAGTCTTGCGTCAGCCACCATCTAAAGCCTAATAGTGATGTTACAACATGGAAATGAGCCATTAATTAATGTCGTCTGAATTGCAACAATGTGAATTCTGACTACAGAGGTACTGAACAGATTTTCGCAGTGCTTAATGACGTGGAGAGGCCTAGTCATAGACTCACAGACGGCTACCAGACGAAGATCGAGCACTGTGGTCAAAGAGCTGATCAGGACAGCTGGACACCGGCATTTGTTCTGAAAAGTGTTTGATTGTAAAACGCGAATGTTTGCAAAAAGAGAATTCGTGTTGGACATTTATTTACCATGAGCAGGAGTGGAAGGCGAAATGATTCTGCCCTCCACATTGCAAAGGCTTGTTGTGACGGCCGGTACTGTTGAACGAGGTTTGCATGTAAGATATGAACAGCAGTTTTACACGAATTGATCTCACCATGAGCAGCAGTGGAAGGCGACGTGATGCTGCCCTCCGCGTCGCAGAGACTTGTTGTGGCTACCGGTACTGTTGAACGAGGTTTGCATCTTAGATATGAACAGCAGTTTTACACGAACTGATCTCACCATTAGCAGCAGTGGAAGGCGACGTGATGCTTCCCTCCGCGTCGCAAAGGCTTGTTGTGGCTGCCGGTAGTGTTGAAGAAGGTTTGCATCTTAGATATGAACAGCAGTTTTACACGAACTGATCTCACCATGAGCAGCAGTGGAAGGCGACGTGATGCTGCCCTCCTGCTCTGGACCCCAGACCCACCTTGAGCTTTTCCGGAGCAGCAGATTCAATGGCCGCGCCAGCTCCGTGCACATCGGGATGAACTGCCGGTAAAAGCCAACCACCCCCAGAAACTTGAATGCTCTTTACATCGTGCGGTGGTGGATGATCGAGCCCTCAATTTATCATCGTTCGGCTTCAAAGTACCGTTGTTCACGACAAAGCCTAAAATATTTACCTTTGAGGCTGCCAGCTGCACCTTTTTTGGATTAATTGCAATTGTTAATTGTTAGGTGTTCTTTGAACGACATGGAGAATACCACAACGTCGTTCATGCAGGCCATAGCGAAGTTAAATTTCGCATCACCCAGCACGATGTCCATGAACCATTAGAAACTCGACGGCGAGTTCGACAACACAAACGGAAGACGCGTAAATTCAAATAACCCCCTGTAACAGGTGAACGCCGTCTTTTGGCCACTGTCTGGCACCACCTGGATCTGGAGAAAACCCCTGCTACAGTCCAGCGTGGTGAAAACCCCCTCGCGCCTCCAAGCGAATACATTATAGACTCAATAGAGGGAAAAGGGTACGCGTCCCTTCTAGTGAGCTCGTTAAGTCTTCGGTAATCAACGCAAAGGCGCGGTGCCGTCTTTCTTTGGTGCCAAAACTACTGGAAAGGCCCAGAGACTCTGTGATTGCCGCACCGCCCCCGTATCCAGCATCTCCTCGAGAGCCGTGTCTAGGCAGCGCCTCCTATATAGTTACACAGTGCCTGTCAGCTCCGAGCACTGGCCAGCGGAAGGGTGAGGGAAAATAGTACTTCTGGCTGCCGTGCGGTGGAGCCACCTAGGCGTACAAACCTGCCGTGTAGTGAAGCCAACCATCTCTTCCGTAGGAGGTTCAATGCTGTCGCCCCAGCAGCACCGACAGGACCGACAGCAAGAAATCTAAATGTCATTGACCGACAGTTTTGAGCTCGAAATCAGCTCGCCGTTTTCAACGGAATATTACTTCTTATTTTCCTACCTTTCACCCGCACACGACCCGGCGCCAACTATTACTATGCACGCGATTCAGGGTAATCGCCAAAGCCCCAAACTGCCGCCGAAGCAGACGGTAAAGCGGCCAAGTGTTCTCCGCGTTCGCGCTGCAAAAGCTGAGCCTGGCCGCGCTCGATTCGTAGTTTCGTAATTTGTCTCAGCGAAACTCGTTTGAATCAGGGCGGTCACATCCAGAAAAGTGCTCCACATGTTGTTAAAAAAACGTATATAGGATATATCTTCAATAATAATGTAAGTACAACATTCTAGAAAAATAGAAAAAACGAACGTCCGCCAGGCGGCGCTACCTAGCCGTACGTCCGTGTTGTGAGGTGAAGCATCGGGCCTGTACACCTCTTGGAGAGAAGCTGACAGGCATAGTGAAACTTATCTAGGAGGCTCTGGTCTAGGAGAGCCCGTTTATGTACACTTAGTGGTCTAGGATTACACCCCCACGGCCTAGCCTCTCCCGTGTCTATCCTATGCTGTAAAACAGTTGTAAGCCCCGGTCTCTCGGTAAACATAGCTGCGTGTCGGAACAAGGCTTTCGCTAGCTTCCGCCGTTGGTCGGCGGGCCCATCGAAAGACGCAATTATCATTTCGACGTTCCCGGGCACGACTCGCGCTGCTAATACCTGCTCCTGGTGTGACGCAGCGAGCGAACGTTCCATTCATTGATCCAGAGATGATGGGGCAACAAATGGAATAAGAGGGGAAAACGCACTATAGCGATACCTGCTGTTCCTCAAGTCCAGGATTATACCCTCACGGCAGACGAAGTCCTACTCCAAAAAAACAGGAATTGACATACCGGGCAAGTAAGCGAAACGTTGCCTCCTTCGTCTGCCGTCAAAGTTAAGGTGAAGGCGCATCACACCTTGCTCTTCGGCCTATCCTGTCGCTAAACGCACCGGAGTTACAAGTTTTCGCGCGCAAAGGGTTCTGTTACGACAGTCCTTGTACACAATATCGCCAATCAGAGAAAGAGTAGAGCCGGTATCAATTGATGCCGAATATTCTTTACCACCGCCCTGAGCCCGACACGCCGACGGGGCCATCGCCACGCAGTCGCCGGCCGCAATTTCCGCCCTGTCGGCACACTGATGCTGGGCCTCGGCAGCGGCCGGCAACCTCGACTCAGAGGACCTGATTAGTGGCGCCGGCCTCTGGCCTTTCCCTGGAAACCCTGAGAACCAGACGCTACCCACGTGCAATGGAGCTTGATGTGCCCAAGACGGTGGCAGTTGTAACACCTGGCTCGTGGCCGGTCGTTACGCGCAACCTGTCTATCGTTATCCTCACGCGACACTTCATTTGTGGCAGACCCCGGTGAGTAATGATTCCCACGACTGTCGTGACCAGTCGCGACTCCGCGGTGGTTAACCGCCGCGCCACCCCTACGGGTCTGCACTCGGGCCACGTTTGCGTTGGCCGCCCGCGCCTTTGCTCGTAAGCGATGGGGTCCAAAGCCCGGGGTGTTATGACTGCCCCTTGACCGCGCTCCGCAACGGCCGAATACGCCGTCTGCGACGCGATGTGAGTGTCTGCGGCGCGTCCTGCCCACGCGCATCTTGGCTATAGGGACTCCTTGGCCCTCGGTGGGGGGTGGTACTGCAGCTGAGCGAGCAAGCCCGCTTGAACCGTTCGCGCCTTTCTGGCAAGTGCCTCCAGGTCCGCGAAAACCTGTCCGCGCAAGTGGGCTTTAAATCTAGGATGACATTGCCGTATCGCTATAGCTACCCTCTCTGCGTCAGACGGGCAGGGTTCGGCCCTCGAGTAGAGCTCCTGGAGCGCGCGAACGTACTCCACGAGGCTCTCGCCGGGGTGCTGAGTACGATTAGCTAGCTCGTCCCTAATCCGCATCTCATAATCAGGGGGCGAAAATTCCTCCCTAAACCGCGTCCGGAAGTCCGCCATCGATAGGAACGGTCGCTGCAACCGTCTCCAACGCGACGCGTCGCCCGTTAACGCGATCGGCACAATCTGCGCCATGGGCCGTTTCGTCTGCTCCCAACGCGGCTACATACGCGTCCAAGTCCAGCAAGATATCGTGAACCGATTTTCCGGCGGAGTATCCCGCATAGGTCGGCGTCGGTAGGACAACCGCGGTTGGGGCAGAGACGTAGGCACGGCACTCGCGACTCCTGGAGTCGTCGCGATTTGTCGCGAGAACGTCTCCATCATCGCCGTCATGGCGCGCATAAACTCGCCAATGTCTGCCGCACCTCCAGCTGGAGCTGGTGGTGAAATCCTAGCACCTAGAGATGTCTGCGTACTAGCGCCTTCTCCCATGGCCCCCGCAACGTCAGACACTCCCTGCGCTCCGCTCTCAGACGAGTCGCCCTCGTCCCTATCGGGGGCCGACCTCGTCTTGGGGGTCATCGGTAGCGTCTACTTTTCTACACCACGCTGAACGCTCAATAGGTCTCTGTGACTCCCCGGGACGAACGAAACAAGCAGCAGACCAATCGGGCCCCACCTTGGATGCGCCAGTTGTGTGGGTCGCTCTATTAAACTGCTGCCCAATCGGTCCCTGCCTGGTCCGCCCTCCCAAGAAGTCACACGTTCAAGGAGATGTGTGAAAACGTTTTACTGTTCCTTTCACTTGACCGTGCCCTGGTCGTGGATCTCGTGGGTCGCCCAGTCGTCAGGGCGTTGCTGCGTTGCCGGCCGTGGATCCCGTGGTCGCCCAGTCGTCCGGGCGTTGCTGCGTTGCCGGCCGTTCTCGCTCGCGCCTCGCCTCGAGGTGAACTTGCCCACCTCACGAGCGCCGCGGTCTGCCGGCCACAGCACCTGCCCCCTGCGCGCCGTCTTCCTCCTCGGCTTCCCCCAACGCCTTAAAGGGGTCATGAAACGATTTTCCTACTTCTTCCTCCTTAGCTATATTCCTCAACTCAAATGCGAATTGTGACATCACGTCGTCGTGACATTCTTCGGCACCGGTGCGATGACTCCTAGATTCCACCGTGCTTTTATGCACACCATAGAACTTGTCATTCTTCAGTGACATTAAGTTCCCTCATGACACTCAATGGCTACGAGCGCGAATCCAAATATTCGTCCACGGATTGATTGTTGGCGAGCGCATACGTCAGAGTGACTCAGTTCTCTTGTCCAACGCGTGAGCTGGGCTTGGCTGACGTCAGGTTGGCGCCGGTGACGCGCTTTCGGAACCGCGGATGTATCATAGTGAAAAGGCGGAGAGCTTTCGGAGGAAAGAAGGTACAAAATAGGTCCTTTATATTTTCAAATGTTCGTACCGAAAAGCTGGCTTTAGACGTTCTACCCTCTTTCTTTTGGCCAACTAAACGATATGCGATTAGTAAAGACCCAATTTAAAATCATTTATCTCTGTCCAAAATTTGTGTCATGGCCCCTTTAAGGCCGGTTCAGACAATTGCGTTTGAGTGCGTTTGACTACGTTGCGTCGATAACCGAGAGCGAGTCACCGGCACATATGTGCTTCGTACGAAGCGTGCAATTCAATTCAATGAATCACCTTGGCTCGCGATATATCAGCAGGAATGTCCTGGTTTCTCGCAGCCGCAACGCAGTCAAACGCAACCGTCTGAACCAGGCTTTAGTCTTCGACGGACAGTTAATCGATCTCGCACAATTCTCTGCATTCCAGACCGCCACCCAACTGGGGCCGGCGTCCTCCTTGATATACCAAAACACCTGCCCTGCCGACGTCTCGACCACCTCACCCCTCCACGTCTAAAAGCCATCTTCGTCTAGGTATTTTACAAACATAGAACGCTTCTTCTGTCGTCTAACTTTTGGGCACCCACCCTCCATGAACAATCGTGCGCCCTCCTCTAAGAGAGCCTACAGCGCATCGACCCCAGCAGTATCCCTGCACTTATCATCTTTGGTGACTTCAACAGTTATATTAACTGTCCGACCCTGAAACTTCCATCCCATCAGATCCACTCGATGACATGCTGTTAGACATACTGGAAACTGCTGGCCTCACCCAACCTCGTGACGTTCCATCCTACATTTCTCGGAATGGCAACGCTACCTTCCTCGACCTCGCCCTCGCCAGTGATCCCACCTTATCCCACCGCTGCACAGTCGCATCCAGCCTACCAGGCAGTGATCACAGTTCTCTCCTCACGAACATTCACTGCTCAGCCCCTAAGCCAGGTCATCAAGCCAAGACGTTTTAGCAGTTCTCAAAAACCGATTCTCCTCATCTCATTCAGCTCATCCACCTCGCTCCTTGGTCCATCGTGTTTGATCACCCATCGGCTGACGAGGCCTACGACCTCTGGCTCGGCATGATGTCAGCAATTCAGCACGAATGTGTTCACCTTAAAGGCCAACAGGAGGCGCGGCAGCCTTCCATTGATTCCTCCAAGTTCCTCTCCCCTTAAGATTGCTCCAAAGATATCCGCCAGCTGCTCCGCTGCATCTTTTCCCAAGGACTTGAGAACGCTAGCCGAGACCCCGTCCAATCCCTGGGAGGTAGCCCCTTCAAGCGTGCCAGCGCACGTACAACCATCACTTGGCCGATGTCCCCCTCTTGGTTGGAGTCCGATTGGTCCGAGGCAAGCCGGCCTTCTTGTGGCGTGGATACCTCCTCAGGAGCAAATGTTTCCGTCAGGTACTAGTTGAGGTGGTTTTCAATGTCTTCTGGCGGATTCCCCGTGCTCTCATCAATTATGGTCATATCTTGGTCCTTTCCCTCCAGCGATCCAAGGTACTTCCAGAACTTTCTAGGCGCGTCCCTTCCGCTAGATCTAATATCTCGCACGGTCTCCAGATCCGCTGTTCCCATCTTCTCTTGGGTTAGTCGTTTAGCATAGCACTTGCAGGCGCGGTATATGGTCCATCTTCTAGCAACCTCACTCCCAGATTCAGTTCGGAGCGATAGTCGATGTTCCCTGTTGGCTCTCTGTCTAGCCAGGATAGCATCTTTGACCTCTGTGTCCCACCACCTTTTACTCATACACCATCCGCTGGGCTGCCTGGATGCATGTTGCTTGATGAGACGCTTGAGCTCTGTGATGTACTGTCTGTAATACGAAACAGGGTGAGAGAGGAGGAGGCATCTCGGTGGGCAGAAACGGCAAAGTCCAAGTCGACGCTATATATGTAGTCGGTTTTGAGCATGAAATTTCTGCAGAGGCTAGACTATAGGACAACAGCCTGGGTAGCCGTCTCCTCTTTGAGTCACGCGCAGGAGGGCTGTGAACGCAGACGTGTCGCCGTTGCTTCGACCAGACGGTGGAATCTTCAGAAGGCCGAGTGTGTGGTCCGGCGATAAGACAACTGAACACCTTGTATTGTCGTGCACCGGTCTGCAACCAGTTCAACCGGCGGAGTGTGAACAGGCAACCCGGGAGCTCGCACTGGCAGAGGCACTCGGCTTTGGGTCTGCTCCCAGCTCAGTCGCACACTCTGTTTGGTGGGACTAACGGCAACAACGATGACGTTTCACCTATGACCAACGGAGCTCGGCGGCGTGAGCTGGTGGAAACCATGAAGCGAAGACTAGAGAACTGGTGGATGGTAGTTCGCCAACGGGGATAACCGAATCTCCACTGGCTAGGTCCCAAACTTTACGGGACAGCCCGACTCAAAAGAGAAGAGCTGCAAGCCACCACCCATCACCACCATCATCATCATGATCATCATCATCATGACAAAGGAGATTGCAGCCCTAAGCAGACGTAAACACCAGCTATTAAATAACGCGCAAAAAAACTAAAAATCCTACTCATCTTAACCAAGCCCACCAAGACCGTACCGAAGTCAAGCATCTCATCCGTATCTCCCATAACGATTACCTACAGCAACTAGCAGCCAACGCAACCTTCCAGTCCAAACTCTTTTGACCATACGCAAGTAGAACGACAGGGGCGAGATGCTGCCATATACACAGAATACCTTGAGGAGAGAGAGAAGACTGGTGTAGGAGTTTCAGAAACTAGCATGTTCGAGCAACCCTTTTTTTAGAGGTACCTTCCCTTTAATTCCCTTCGAGGTACATACGTTTGACTAGTCAATTCAGAATTACGTTCGGTGTACCCAGTCAACTTGCTTAGCCTGTTTGCAAATATAACGACTGGTAACTTCACTTTTTATAGTAATGCGGATATTTTTTTTTTTTTTGATATGCTTATACTTTGATGCTAACTTCTCTTTTTTTTTTTTTTTACAAATTGGCAAACCCCAGGCTCGCTCCTGATTATCGCCATTTGCAACGATATTTTCTATTTTTCTAGTAAAGTGGCGTGAAAACCTTTGCTGGCCTGGAGGTGGCGAAATGATTAAGCGTGAACAAGGAATTCATTACGTTTGACCGTTTTACAAGTCACGTCCGACGTACATACGCCTAATAAATTAACCGGGTCACATAGACTGCGTTGGAGAAAAGACGATCGTGCCATGCCTGACGCGAACGACAGCACGAACACTTTACGAAATATTTGCACCCACCTGTAACGAATTTGAAGCGGAATCCCGAACGGCCAAAGTGCTTCCAAGTTTGTTTTTTTTGGCTTTTTGCCTGAGGAGGCCCATTTAAAACGCGTTCATAGCGTGATCCGGTAACTCACGTGACATTAAAACGCCAAGCAAATATCTAACCGAAAGGGAAATATACTTGGAAAGAGACATTCGCAGAACAGCAGCGCCGACAATGCGACCGGCGAAGTTTAAAAACGTGGCTTTGGTTAGGGCAATGAACTTCTAAATCTAACGATCACTGCTCGAGTTTTCCTTCCCATATTGGTTTATCATTATAACGGAGCTTATTATGTTTTCTAAAACTAATAACATTAACGTGGTCACTTTATTTTATTGCGATTGTTTTTACCTTGTTCTTGATTTTTCTTGGCTTTACACCTTCAGTTGTCACCATTCGGCTTGAAGGGCGCTGTGTATATATGAGCGATTACGTGAAGTGGCCTTGAGTGGAACCACTGGATATGATTTCACTGTGCGCGGTACCGTGCAACAGTGAGCGAAGTAGGCTGCTTGGAATTTCCTCTCTTGAGAGCGACCTTTGATTTCGCGAATTGTTTACCACTCCTCCTTGACTTGCGGTGCTGACGAAGGAATTGTGGCTCAAGAAATAGCAAATGTAAGACGTAAAGTGCGCGCAGTAACTGTGTATCGGTTGTCTTCGTTTAACATCCCAGCGCAGACGACGAGCAGATTGAGTGACTGCTTTCGAAACGCAAGTTTTTTACCGACTGGGGAAGCTGGCTTCGGAAATAAATGCAATTCGCGGAAAGCTCGTGTTACGCTTTTATTTACTGTTCCTCTCGCCCCGTACAATAGAGCTAACGTCCTCGTTCATCCTTATTGAGCTCGATTTGCTCGATTCGGGGCCTCCATAATGAGATGCAGACAACGGAGGAACTTTGTTCCTCTGCTGCAGGGACGAAATATTCTCCCTCTCTAAAGGAACGTAGGTTCCAAGAGCACTTTTCCCTTAAGGGAAAACTATACATACCCTTTTTTAGAGTATATAAGAGGAATGAAGGATGTCATGACATCAGTGACCGATTGGTGTTAACAGTGTGGTGATATATGACTCCCTGTGACACATGAACCGCACGAACATGTTTGTCGACTCCAATTACGCGCTATGCCCCCCTAAAAGAAAAACGCAGTTCTTTCTATCTTTCTAGGCAAACGAAATCAGGAAACTGTCAAAACAATGTCAGCGGGGCCTGTACGCGCATGTGGAATTTCTTTGTAAGCTGACATGATTTTCTTCTTGCCATTTTTTTTTCTGTAGAAATAAATGTTTCAGTCAACCATGAACGACCTTTCTAAAATAACTTTGTAGCACTCGCTTCAAATTTGTACTTGACATATCAGCGCGATGCCATTCAAAAATTATTTATTATGAGCAAGTATTGCGAATAGACTTTTACCGTCCCACTTCCAGTGGTTCGCGAGTGAATACGGTGGGGGACGTCGTACGAAAATAAGTATAGCCGCAAAGAAACAAGAGTTGACTCTGCTCGTTACGGAAAGACGCGCCCTCCTCATATTACTTTTTCTTCGCCGAAACATCTAGCTCTTTCTATCTTGCTCATATTATCCTACTTCGTTTATCGACCGGAGCGTTAGTTACCCGAAGTTAATGTCATTAGGTCCTCCGTTTTACTATTATTGTTTGTTTTTGACTGAGTTCCCCAACCACTCTCCTTGCTTTTCGAGTTCCGTCGCGCCCAGTGTTTATTCAACCGCGACTTTCCGGAGGGAGCGGCGGCACCGCAAACGACGCTGTCGCCTCTTTCGTCGATCGAGCGAACTAGCGGAGTGGGGGGCCTCCACGTGGCTATACGGCAAGCGAATGCCAGCCGCCTCCCCTGCACCGCAGTCGGACTGGAAGGAGAGGGAGAGAGAGCGGTGCCCGTTAATAATCGGATTAATAACTAGTTCCGAATTTCCGATGGCGAAGTTGCCTGCATGCACCCCACAGGCACTCGCGCAAAGTGTTCGCTAGGACGTGTACCGAACGCGGAGAGGCAACGTGGCATGAGCAAGCAGGCATGGAAGCAAACGTCTCAGCAGAGGTTAATTGGCCGACAACCGCACGGCAACATTGGCAGTCGGTTGCTCTCTCTCGTTTGAGTGAGGTGCCCCAAGGGTGAAGGGGGGGATGGGGCAAAGAGAAAGAAAAAAAGTAAGGGAGGGAGGTGTTAGGGCGCGACGCTTGACTTTCCATTTCCCTCAGGCTGTTGATTGATTTACATATTTTCCGCGTGTCTCTGCGCGTTCGGAGCCGCCACCTCCTGCCTTTAATGTGTGAGATTTTTGTGTTGCGTTTCATACGGTGCATGCCCCCGTTCCTTGGATATATACAAAACGACAGAAGCAAAAACAAATGTCACTTTCTTTTTCTTTTCTTGAGTGGTAGTACAGTACGAAGAGAACATTTTCTAATCTTGACTTGTTCTGTTTTTATATGTCCGCACCCATAAATTTATAAACTGTTTCTTTTAAGCATTCGTGACAACTTCGTGCAAGTATGGAGTGAGTGTCCGCATCGCTGTTTATTTAGGTGTGAATTATTATTATTCCGACGCGAACCACCAAGGATCTGTATTTTGTTTCTCATAGCATACTGCGAACTTCTCCATAATGGTATAGTCGGATGCAACCTAAGAACAATCTTTTAGCTCCACCCACAAGAGCATTGCGCCCATCTGAAGTGCCTCCGCCGTCGAGAAAGTAGTTCGCTAGCAACGTTGCTTTTTCTTCCTCCAGGAAACCTGTCTTAAACTACTACAATATTTATTTAATTCATTCAGGACATTTAAATAAGTTAGAATACGTTTTTGTCAACGAAATAGCTGTTTAGTAAAGAAAGAAAGAAATTCATGTCCAATGTACCGTCTTCCCAATTCATTTTCTGTCCAAGATACTGTCTAACATACCGTCTAACATACCTCTCAGCAGTGCTAAGCCTCGCGCCCGCTTCGAAATTTTCGGTGGCGATAGCGTCGCTGGATTCTCACGTTGTCGCGCAAAAACTTCTGCAAACGCAAGCCGATACCATCAAGATTTCGTGGCGTAACCTCGGGCACGTAAAACACGGTGCAAAAAAGCAGAATAATTGTCACGAGAAACTATAGCATCGAGTTGCTAAAGCCAGCAGCCATGTTGAGCTTTTTTTTTTTTTTTTTTTTTCAAAAGGATCGCGATTGGTCCACAGAATCGTGACGTCATGAAAACAATTGGCTGGCGTTTCTCGGCGTAGGATTACATTTTCCTCTGAGAGGCATTTCCGGTTTTTTCTTAGCTTGCAACCGACTATAGTAAGGTTTGCTCGGCAATCCGTCGTCGAGTAGAACTTTTTCGGCACGGTCTGCCTTTATATTAATCGTCGTTCACACAAATTATTTCACATAAAATGACTGCCTAATGGATATATTTTTCTTGAAGGCAGTGTTGGGAAGTACTTTAAGTACATTGTACTTAAAGTACTACCTCAAGTAGGTTTAGGAAACTTGAACTTTACTTGAAGTACATTCTCTGAATATGTACTTGTACTTTCCTTAAAGTATTTTTTGCTGGTACTTTGCGAGGAAAGTACAATTCCCGACTTCAAAGTACATTCCCCAAATTTGGTTTTGTTAAATTTGTATCCCGAAATGATGTTTTGTCAACTCCGAAGAAATACTGGGAGGAATATTCTGCTCTTGCCAGAAACGTGGGCAGACGACACATCGCTCCATTTGTTCTGGGGACGGCTTTCCCGTAGCTTTTTGAACTCTCGCTACTTCTCGGTCGGTCAGCGCAAGCCAGGAGGTTTAAAACATTAGGAGAGCAAAATTAATCATAATGGAGTACCTGAGACTGTAGTGCGGACAAATTAAATTTTCAAGTAGAAGTAAAAGACAACAGGGGAGAACGTCACAATGTTTTGAGGCATTCTCTTTTGTCTTTTCCTTATATTTGTAAGTTCCTTAATTTTTTTGCACCACAATCTCAGGTGTCACATTATAATTATTTTTTTTATTTTTTTTTTATTTAACAATACTGCAGGCCCCGCTAGGGCCCCGGCAGGGGTGGACGTGTAATACATAGTTCAGGACATAATGAAAAGGGAAAACTTCAATACAATGAAACAACACTCTACACCAAAAAATAGCAAAAAAAAAATTAGCTCGCTTGCACACTCTTGTTTTTTTTTTTTTTTTTTCATTAAGGAGAGGACATTCCTGTATGGGAGGATAGATTGCGGAAACTACGGGGCTGACGTCATATTCTCTCCTAGTACATTTAACCCCCTTGAGTGCAACAATCCAGTACAAGGGGCTTCATTACTGAAAATAACTACACTGTGGCCACTTGACTTTATCAAATATTCGCCGCTGTTTTTAAAAATAGGTTATGTACCCGTGATTACCGCTGAGCAATGCATACCAGTTAAAGAATCACTGTATAGGGGAATGAAAGGGCATCGTGAAAGATTGTGTTAAAATACTTGTACTTTACTTTGAAAGTAAATTGTATTTACAGTACTTTACTTTAAGTACGTCGCACCCAGTGTGCCTAATACTTTACTTAAAATACATCACGTCTCATTTACTTTGTACTCTACTTGAAGTACCTTTTAGATGTACTTTACCCAACACTGCTTGAAGGAACGATTGAAGAACTTCGTGCGGACCATATTATTGTGTATTATTTTTTTCGTGTCTCTCGTTTCTTGTTGCACCTCGAGTGCGCTTGTTGCACACAAGCGCACTCGAAATAGCAACGTCTGCCTTCAGTCGTACCGGCGTAGCGCCCGTTTGCCTCCTTCACGAAATAAAAAAACGTCGCGCGTTATATCGGTGCCTCGCAGTCTACACGAGAGCGGCCGAGGCGAGCAGGGAAGCCCTGTCCCCTCTCTTGTCACCCCGCCACGAAGCAGCGACCAGCGGCAAAAGACCACGACAAGCCGCCGCGAAGCGAGCCGGAGACGAAGAAGGCAGATAAATAAATAGGCACCTTCTCTCCTTTCTCATCACTAGTAGAGAACCAGCCGTACGAGCTAACAGCGCCATTGCGAAGAGAGCGTCAACTCAACTTCTCCGAAAATACGGAGAAGTCACATCACCCGCCCTTCCTCGACGCACCCCCACAAACCCTCATCAAACCCATGACCCCTCAGGGACCTAGTGCCTCGCCAAACTCATGAACTCACCGACTTCATGAACTCACTCCCCTCACCAAAGTCATTAACTCACCGACCTCATAAAATCACGCCCCTCACCGAACTCAGGAACTCGTCGAACTCATGAACTCACTGATCTCGTGTACTCAACGATTTCATGAACTCCCCAAACTCATAAACTCATCGAACTCAAACCCCTCACTCAACCTCAAACTCAAGAGTTTGTTTTGAGGCTCGAACTCAACTCACCCTCACAACACGCCTGATCGGTGAGGGTGAGTGAGGTGAGCGAGTGCACTCATGAGTGGGTTCTGTCGAGGTATGGTCTTGGACTTACTCGCGTAACGTCTAGCGACAGTTATTGCCGAAGCGAGAGAACCACCTATTTGCGTTCTGTGGGATCAAGAAACTTGCCGTCGTTACCTCCGACTGCCCTTACACACTCATGTCTGTCCTTTGTCCGAAGAACTTCTTCGACGGACTGAGTGTCACTTTCGTCGCCTTCTTGCCAGCTTCACCATTGTAGCCCTTCATCACGAGCTTTGGCCATGGACAATTTCTCATCGAAATATACCAGACTGAGACCCCAGAAGTGTAGTAAGTTGGGCGAGTTGGTATGATGACATGATGAACAGAACAGCGCACACAAAGACAAGGACAGAGAAAAGGAACATGCAGGACACACAAGCGCTGACTCGCAACTGAATTTATACACAAAAGTGTATAAATTCAGTTGCGAGTCAGCGCTTGTGTGTCCTGCATGTTCCTTTTCTCTGTCCTTGTCTTTGTGTGCGCTGTTCTGTTCATCACTGAGACCCCAGGTTTCGAATTCAAATCCTTAGTAACTCCCATGGTCGCCAAAGTGATGTCCTTCTTCCATTTATAAGTATATGTCCTAAGGGTGATATTCATGTTTAGACCGACGGGTCAACCTCAGAAAAAGGATCGGCTTCAGCTTACAAAATCCCGAGGACGAACACATCACAAAGTTTTTGATTATCATATCATACATGCTCAACATCATCTGAACTTCATGCAATACTTGCTGCTTCCTTATTCATTGCCAAATATCTTAAACCGTCGAATTGTGTCATTCTAACAGACTCGAGGACATCTCTACAATTATTGCTGGGCATGCACATTCGTAACTCGTATGCCGCTCTTTTGTGTCGTATTCAACTTACACTAACACAAGCTAAATTTCTCGGACACAGCATTCGCTTATGGTGGATTCCGGGTCATATTCAAATTGTCGCGAACGTAGAGGCTGACCACCTAACAGCCGAAGCTCACTATGGAAACGCCATCGAACTGACAGCCTTTACACCTGGCGACGCCAAGACACTACTTCGCCACCCGCGTAAGTAATGCTCCCGGCAATGCTGCTTGAATAAAACTTCAACGAAAACTCTCCTACCGTACATCCATCCAGACCCCAAACTTCCACCTCATACAAGAATGAAAAGAAAATATGACGCACTGATACATTGGCTTCGATTAGAGGTTACTTTTACCAACAGCTTTTCTTAATTTCGAATCAAGCAACGTGGTTCTCGAAGATGTGAATGGGTGACCTCCTCCTTTAAGGGGGGGGAGGGGGGGGGGGGAGGGGGGGGAGGGGGGGGAGGACATTCGCTTGAATTGTGACCACTTTGAACACGAGAGACGGATGGTGGAGGTTCGCCTTCATATGATTGATGGCAGACACATGTATCTGGCGAAATTGTTGGGACTTTGGCCAACGCGCAAAATGCGCGAATGTGCACTTAAAATCATCTGCGACTTTTTGACAGACACTGAAATTATATATATCTATTAAGTCTTTTGATAAGCTCAGCTGCAAGAGCGAATTGATGTAGTATCTGTATGCGTCAGTCTGACAGCATCTAACTGTGATGTGGTGTGCTCGGCGAATCAAGCTCGGACTGGGATATTTCGTGCCGCACAAGTATGTACCTTAGCTATATCTCAGTGCTCCTCATTTTCTGTGCGTTTACTTATTCTTTACATTATTCTTTACACTTTTTGTCTCTCCCCCATTTCTCTCTCTCTCTCTCTCTCTCTCTCTCTCTCGTTTTCTTGTTATGGAACTGCCGACAAGAGCTACGTCCCTCGGACGTATCCGTTCGTCAACAGAAATCCGTCGACGAATATTTGGATTAACGTTCGTGGTCAGTGAGGCCGGGACGGCACTTATCATAAATTGCGAGCGACAAATTGCATGGTGTGCTTAAAAAGCACGATGGGAGTTTGAAGTCATCGCATCCAGTGCCCACACACATCACGACCACGTAGTTTCTCATTTCGTTTTTGAGTTGGGGATCAAAGCTAAGGAGAAAGAAGATGAAAACAAATCATGTCGTGGTCCCTTTAAAGATCTGCAAAATGTTTTGATCGCGCCAAAGAAAGTCCGTCCGAAATACAAGAGCTGGTGCGCATGTCTCCTACTGTGATGCACAAAACGTTCGAAATATATAGTGTAAACAGTTTGGTGTGTTTGCCACCGCTGTTGTTTGGCTATCACCTGTGAATTATAATCACGAAGTGCCTATAAATGTGTCGTCTTACTGTGGCAAATGTCCTTCCTAGTATTTTGTACTATGCATTCAGAGTATATACTGAATAGTCTATGCATCGAACAGTGAGTTCGTTTTTGCTTCGTTTTTAGTGCTGCGTTGTCCACGAGTTTATCGAGGCCGTCGGCATTCCGGTTGAAAAGCCAACTTGGACTGACACCTTTCCTAAAGAAGATGTTTCAAAACAAATTCATTACTCTGCTACAGGCTTTTCTCCTACAGGCAAAATGCACACGGGCGTAAGCAAAGCCCTTGCTCGAATGACTAAGAATGTCATCCTTCATCTTTTGAGTTTTATTCTGCATTTTCGCGCAGTTATCTATTGGTATCTTGATTGGATCCTTCGGACACTGTTAATGAATACTTGTTGTTTTTTTTTTCCTGTTTTTTTGTTTTTTTTTAGAAGTCCGCGCTATCACTTGGTCACATACTTTGAGCATGTACTGGACGCCAGGGCTGCGTCCGCGTTCGGTGAGGACCCGGATCCAACCATGCGTTTCGTGTCCAGGCAATGGCGACCGCAAATGTTGCTCGATAAACTTTTGTTGCTTGTGGACACTCAAAGCGTAAGAAAACGTAAATCCTCGCCTCCTCGTGCTCTTCTTATAACAAAGTAATCTGACGTGTAAAAAGGAAAACTAGATTGTCTGGGTTGTCGTTTTCGTTAATTTGGTATACCCTCCTCACCATTCCAATGGTGTAAAAACAAAAATTTTTAAAAAGAAGCAAACATTTTGCATTTGAGCAATATGTTTATTGGATACTTCATGCTTACGTATTGCTATGGAGGCATATAATAAGGGTGCTCTTTAGAATATCGGATATATCACAAAAGTAGTTTAATGCTACGAAGTCGCTTCTCTGTTGTTGATTTTGTGTGTGTGCGTGTGTGCGCGCGTATGTGTGTGTGTGTGTGTGTGTTTGTGTGTGCATGTGTATGTGTGTTTTAGGAACATACTTGGACTTGTTTGTAGAATATGTTGACTCCCTCCCCCGTGGCCAGTGCAGTGTCAATGCGTGTGCTCTCGTGACATTGCAGACTTGATTTTTTTTTCCATCTGTTATTTTTCTTTTTTCCTACCGTTGGACACAGTATACTAGTCGATCGGGACGAACTTTCGAAATTGGCTTCTTAGTTTTTGTGCTTTTGTTTTCGTTTTCGTTGTTTTGCATTTTTTTCTAGAACACTTTTTTTCGTTTATTCGGCACTAGTAAAAGGTTAAGGCACCCTGGTCGGTCCGCTATAGCTATATGTCTTTCATATCTGCAGAAACGGAGTAATGAGGGCAGCCTTTGGGACTAAAACTTAATGCCTAAAGTTACTATAGTCGGTGACATGTTAAGAATACACTAAATGAGCCGCCTCGAGAACGCTCTTGTTGCCTTCTTCCGGTTTTTGGATGCGCGTGCAAATAACTGTTATCAATGGCAGAAAGCTCGCGCTCCAGGCGGAGCATTTAGCCGTTGTGCTAAATGCTCTACATCGCCTACTGAGAGCCAGCCCGGGTCGCGTATTAGACACGAGTGCTGCGTCAGCGCTCGGCTGGCACTCGGGTCCTCACTGATTGGACGCGAGTTCCAGCCGAACCCTGACGTAGCTCTTGTGACCAACCTGCGCCCCGCTCCGTGTTGGCCTTCGGTGGGTGACGTATAAAATTCAGCACTACGGCCTTCTGTCCAGTTGACCTTGGTAGTGTGCTTCCATCGTCGGAAGGTTAGCCAGGCCTTCCAAGTTGGAGAGATTTTGACAAACACCTTCCACTCGGCAGCTTACATTCAAAGTTGGTCGACATTAGAACGACGTCCCAGCATAAGCTCTGGTAAATTAAAATTAAAGCACACGCACGCGCGCAATAATGAAAAAAAAAGATTATATCCCCATTCTCCGAATACACTTCCGCGCCTCAGGGAGAAGTCCGCATTACAGGAGGTGCGCTCACTATAGGCGGCGGGAGTGCGATCGGAAATGACAAAATCGAAGGTGCCTTTGGGGGAAACGACGTTGCCGACGCGTGCACACGCATACGTTTTTCGCTCTCCCTTCTGCTCCCCTTTCATTTTCTTTCAACTGTTTCCTCTGGGGAGATTTGGACCTCCGCAGTTCCCCACCGCAAATGACGACGTGAATCGAGGAGCCCTTGGCCAACATTACGCGCTCTTCAAAAGACAACTCTCAACTTTCTTCTAGGTGCTGATGACTACTCTGTATTTCTGCGTTTGTTTTTTCTTCCCATTGAGTTGCTTTTCTGTTATCTTTATTTCGTACGCTTCTTTCCCCCTACTTCTTGGTTTGTTTCTTCGGATGGATGGCCAAACTATTTCTGATGTTGTTTTTTTTTTTTTTTTCTTTTTTTTGTATGTGTATGAATCTGGGTGCCTGAATTGCAAGTAGCGGTTTAGATTGGCAAGAAAAAGTGTGTGGAGATCCGACGAAAGGATGATCTCGGCATCGGAAAGCGACTTAGGTTCGGAGCCGGGCTTCCGTTATCTCGCGAATGGAGTGGCTTCAAGAAAAATGGCTCGCTGCTCTCTTAGCCGATACGCTAACCGGAATTCTTTATCTTCCCTTCCCACCTTTTCTCCTTTGATTTTTCTAATAAAAGTTTTTTTTTTAACTTTTTCTTTTTATTTTGACATTGCAAAGCGAAAGACAATTTAACTATTTTGGTAATTAAACGACATATCCAGCCTAAAAATAGCGATCGCATGTTTTTACTTCGCGTGCAATTTTGCGTACCTTCAATTACACTGCTAAATTATCAAACCAAAATGACTAAGATATCATCAGAAAATTCATTTGAAAAGCTCATATTTTGAGGCACAGATTTTCGTTTCGTCCATAGAGTTATTATAATGTACGCTAGAGGTTCAACTGGCGCTAGTGTCTATGCGACTTCCGTGACGCCAATTGAAGCAGACAGCAACCAGTCTACTTTTGCGGTGCTCCTGTGCATTTCTATGGGAAAACGCGCGTGCATTTTGTCTCTTCGCCGGAAAATAACATGGAACACTTTGGTTATTTCGGTCGTACCGAATAGCATGTGTCTTAATTAACATTGTAAACGTGTAATTGCTTTAGTTAGCGCATTTTTCTTCATCAGTGAGCGATGTTTAACTTCGCTGCATTTCAGTCCCAAACGTGTGTTCCGCAGCAAGTGAGTAAAAACAAGCGACGATTCAAAGCAAAATTACGATCGAAACGAATATAGAGTGTGTTCAAGGCTCGCCAGCATTCCGGTGACGCTTGTATATTGACAATATGCCAGTCCTGTCACCATATGAAAATGATCCCGTCGTGCATGAGCGGATAAAAACCTTCAACGTAGAGAATAAAGTCCGTGGGATATGAAAGGTGTCTCTTCGTATTGTTTTCTCTGCCGGGCAGCTTTTATCGCGCACTTGTTCTCAAAGATGTCTAGTGCGCGGGTGATATTTTGAACGTAGAACACGCAGCTTCGCTCAGGACAGAAAGAATAAAGCGGTACTCACTTATTTAAAATCGGAATAGATTACGTGGCCTTCAATTTATTTTGATCGTACATGCACTGCGAGTTACTGATCCGGTACGTTGCTGCGTAGTTCTTGCCGCCGCTCTTGATTTTCCAGATGTCCTTCGTTCGTTTGGCATGTATATCCCCCATGCTGGAGATCGCCGACGCCGCGTTCGCGCTAACAGTGTCCGACAGTGCACATAAATACACGTACGAAGCCGTTTTAGCACCGTTTTTAGTGCGATGAATTCGAGAGAAAAACGCCGTAACTGACCAATTCTTTCGTCGGCCTGACTGAGAAATGTTCCAAACTACCTAGTACGTACGAATTATTTGGGATATTTGTTCTTATGATCGAGTGCAGGGAGAACATGCACTCACTTTTTCCCATAGAAATGCATTACCGGAAGTCAATTTTCGACTGGTTGCTGTCTGCTTCAATTTGCGTCAGCAAACTAGCGCCACTTGAACCTCTAGCGTACATTATAATAACTCTATGGTTTCGTCACTCGACGAAACGTGTGACGGAGATACTACAGCAACTATAATTGTGTCTTCACGCCTTTTTCGGTTCTCCTCCTAACCAACATCGAGGCGCTCTCCCGAGACACCAGAGATCTATGTCGGACAAACTGGCAGATATCTCAACGATCGGTCGCGACAGCATCATAACAACACGGACAAGGCTGTCTCTGGCCATTTATGAATTCGCTACCGAGGCTGGTTGTGATCCCCAGTCATGGCCTCCGAGATTATTGGCACGCAAAGCTCTCCTCTGGCCCTTCCAAACGCTCGTTGGCCCAACAAAAGGAGCGCATAATACGTTCTGTGATGAGGCCATGCGTAAATGAGCGATAAGGCTACGTACCTAGACGTGATTTTCTGGGAAATTCAAACAGCATAGGGCATAGAAATCTGGCAATGCACCGAGAAACTGAGAGAGAGGAGGAGACAAGAGCTCGTGAGGACGTCAGAATGCCGAGCTAAGGTTGGAACGATTAGTGGGTAGGCCTAAAGCTAGCTAGCTGCCTTTGTCCCCGCTGCATTCGTCGAACGCGTTTGAATGGGAGAGTCAAACGCCGGACGCCGGCGTTCAGCGTTCTAGCGCGTTCGACCAGCGTTCGTGCCGGATTGGCTGCTCCTCGAAGAGGACTCTGTGTCGTCACTTACAGCAACTTGCTGCGCCGGCCGGCAGGCGTTGCGCGTGTATAACGGGGACGCGTTCTAACATACCCCCCCCCCCCCCCCCCCCCCCCCGTTCACGCCACTTCGCGTGCGTATCCCTGGAACGCGTGAATGAGCCGCCGCAGACTGTCGCCGCGAAGCGACGTGAACGCGTAGGGGAGCAGGGTATGTTAAAACACGCCCAGTGCCCTACCGAAAAACCCAGTTTAAATTTTCGCTAACTGGATTATGGAACTGGGAATCTATATGGATTCTATCTGGAGATTAGATTTTAAAAAATTATTCCTTAGTCAGCAATCTGGACTTCAGGTTTCCGGAAACAATTTCAGTTAGATTCCAAGTTACATAACCCAGAGAGTGAAACGTTATACTGGGTGTTTCGGTAGGGTGATATACGTGCAACGCCGACTGACAACCGGCGCAGCAACCGCCCGCTGCTATGTGTGACGACGCAGCGTCTTCTTCCAGGAGCAGCCAATCCAGCGCGAGCGACGTTGCCATGCCGCGTATCACCCACCGTTTACAAATACGCATAAGGAGCATAGTTTAGAAAATCCCCGAAGAGTTGACGGACAAAGATCTGGAGGGGAAAAGCAGACATGCAGACTTGAAGTTCGAAAAATCAAAGGGCTCTGATCATGTGAAGGACGATCAAGAAAAAGTCGTGGACGATCTTCACGTTCTACATGACTCAGATAGATTGAAGAGGGCTGGGCTGACAGGACACGTGCTCAAACCTTCCCTTGTCCACGGTCTAACCTAGCAACATAAGAACAATAACTTCCATGACTGGAAAGACCTCCGCCTGGTGTTACTCGAGAAGTCTTGATTGTTGGGGACAGTACAGTGGGGCACATTACCCAACCTTTCGTGTCTGCTGTGAATAACCCACAAAGTTTTTAGATAATATTCAACAGAAAGGCGACGGTAAAGCAAGCCCATGCAAAGATTGACGAATACGAGGAGCAGGCCCGCAGAATTTCTCGTATGTACTTTTTCTGTGGGAAATAATGACATATTGATGGGAGATCAGCCGGATCGTCTGTTGTTAAAACTATTCGAAAAAGGCGGAGCTCACGTAAATCTTCCTTGGCCATCTCCTCGGCGCCAAAGGTCGCGAGAAAGAGCAAGGCGACACAAGCCGCGATGATGCTTCTAAATGCGAAGATCAAGGGATTTCGCGAAAAGATTCAAGTAAGTGTACGTTGATCTAAACGCGGAGCAGGCTGGCTACAACGTGGATAACTATGGCGTAAACTACGAAGAAATGGGTACCCAGCTGGTTTTCCATCGACTGGCGCATATGGCAAGGCTGTTTTTAAAAAGCGATGGGGAAAACGCACTGGGAGAACAGGAAGGCAGCCAATGGAAAAATGCAGAAAACCTAGAACGACGACACCTTTGGAAATACGGCCGAACAGAGACCGAAAACACGACTCGGCCCCACCATCGTTCACTCAAATGCCCAGCGGACGTTCGCTTCTCGTCCGGACAAGCCAGCACGTCATTTCTACCGGGCAGCTTAATTGCTTAATTATGAATTTTTTTTAATTGGATTTCTTTTTGTAACATACTGGACATGTGTAAAAACGTTCACATAATGTATATATAACACAATTTATTAATTGTGAAATCGAAGTCAATCTACACCTTGAATAAGTGTAAACAAATAATTAATAATCTGGCAGAAACAAATGACTACCGACCTAGTTTCGCATCTTAAAATATAACTTCAAATATAGCATTTATTCGAATGGACGGATTTATATTCCTAAACCAACTATTACATCTGAGTTTCATTGGATGTTTTAGATCATTACAAGAACTCTTCAAACGAAAACAAAACGAAACACTTTTTCCTTTATTGTTTCAGAAATTGATGTTGAAATTTGTATTTTTAGAGTTTCTTCTCGTGTTCAAAGACGTTTTTCGATAGCCTTCGTTGATTATAACAATATTGCACTTGTTGAATAAGTATTTGTTTAAGCTTTCATTTAATTAATAATTTATGGTAAAAATTTCAATGTAACAAAAGTTATCATTAACCAAACAAAGTAAATTATAGACAGGGGACAGGTTCAGATTTTTTCACAATATAAATTTCAACAACACATTTTTATGAAGATTTGGCGCTTTAAATGTAGTTTAGAAAAAGTTAGTAAAAAGTTTCTCTTTGTGCGGAAGGTGTCTGAACTGAGCCTGACGAAGCTCCCATGTGCGGACCTGTGGCGATCACACAAATTTCAAAATTCGTCATTTGTCTTTTAAAAGTCAAAAACAAGAAAACTTATATATGACTCAAAAACGGTGTCTAGCTTCGTCAATATTGAAGAACTCCGGACCCGGGGAAGAATTTTCATAACTTATGTATTTTTTCATACGCTTCTGAGATATTGCATTTTTTTTTCTGCCCGATTTAAAATGAAACCACCCATAAAGCATTTTAAAGATATTGGAATCAACATATAGGATCATGTCAAAACAAACATCAAAATATAAATTCACAACAATTAAATGGTTCCAAAGGCACAAGCACACACATTACCGAATTAATTGTCATCAAGAAGTAATGTCACAAATGCTACTCCCAAGAGATCCTTACCCTCGTCTCCAGCCACGTAGTTCGCACATTCAATATAAGTGACGAAAAAGAAAAAAGAAAAAAATGATCGCATTTATACGTGGTGAATGATGTTGATTGGGGCGAAGCTCTGCTGGTGCTGATGATACTGATTTTATTGTTGATAGGTAGTGCTGATAATGCTGATTTTTTATTTATTGCTCATAGGTATTGCTGAGTTTCGGATTGCGTTTCGACTTCATTATTACTGCTTTATAGTCGGTTAAATGCAGAGCCAGTGGTTCTTCTAGAGGATCAGCTTGGATCCGCTAGAAGCCGTGGGAACGCATCTCCACCGCTTAAGTCGACGGTCCATGTCAGAAAGAGAATGTGTGGTATGGAACGTGGTTATATACGCATTTGAGCATTTGACCGCAGCGCCCTCCCGTCTATAAACGTTGAGCCAATGCATGTAAAGTTTAACGCGATTATATACGCATTTGACCGCAGCGCCCTCTCCTGTATAGACGTTGAGCGGCTACATGCAACGTTTAATCCATGACAGAAACCCCAGCTTTTAAGTTACTACCACATCTCAGAGCCCCCTACTCGTCCCGCAATCGTGGCCGAGTGGTTAGGGCGATGGACTAGAAATCCATTGGGATCTCCCCGCACAGGTTCGAATCCTGTCGACTGCGCAATTTTTTTTTTTTTTTATGTGAGCACGGACGGACGGACGGACGGACAAGGCTAGACCCTAAGGAGCTTCGCCCCTAAAAAGCAAGACATTACAACAAGGATTGAATAAAATAATATAGACGAGGGCAAAACAAGAAGGAATGACAGTCGCGTAAAAATCTTGAAAGCCTTCTAGTAGAGTGGTGAGGGCAAAACAATTTCAATACCTCGGAGTTTTAATTACCTCTGATTTGTCATGGAGTGCACATATTAAGTTTATAGCTCGTAAAGCAAGGCGGAAGCTCTGGTTTTTTAAACAAAATATTTGACCTCTGTTCACCTTAAACTAAACTGACTGCTTATAAAACCATCATAAGACCAATGCTAGAACATGCATGTATTGTATGGGACCCTCATACAAAGCTGTCAATTGGTATGTTAGAGACTGTGCAAAAAAAAAGCGTTGCGGTTTGTGTACAACCGTTATGGTTTTATGTCATCCGTTTCAGATTTGTACCCAAGATCGGGATTGAGTCATTTAGCAACCCGGAGAAAAACAGAACGGCTGAAGTTTCTTTATAATATGATACAGGTAATATGCGACTGCGTCTCTGTGATTACACTTCATTTAACGAAACAAGGCCCACGAGAGGCAAACACCAATTAACACTTGTCGAACCATTGTGTCGAACCACTTTGTTTAAAGCATCCTTTTTTTCTTAGAACCACGTGTGAGTGGAATAAGCTTCCTGAAAGTGTTGTAAATTTGAGATTATTAGATACTTTTAGTGAAGCACTACTCTCGCACTTTGTTGAGTAGTGGCTCTGTCTGTTTGTTTGCGCTGCTTCCGCTTATTTTTGAATATTGTTTTTGTACACCTCCTGTCTGGGTGTTCTACAGAATTCTGGCAGTATCACCAAATAAATAAATAAAAATGTTTTCCTCATACCGGAAGTTCCACAACTCAAGATGGCAACGACTGCTTAGAAAATTCTACACGGAGAGCAAATGTACCAAAAAGCGTATTTCGCGCATGGGAACGCCAATCAGCAACGAACAAAGAGAATGCGCCGAAAACGCGCGATGACGATGCATCCAAGCGCGCTCCCTCATTGGCTAAGATCGGTAGAAAACAAAGGCAAGTGGGTGCGCAAGGTGCGCAAGGAGCAGACGCTCTTGCATGCCGTATAGGTTGCAAACGGTGAGTCGTCTGCGAGTCATGCAACAGTGACATGAAAGTGTCATGATTTCTAGTTAGATCCAAAGTCGCTTGGTGCTTTCTTGTAGAAATAACAACAATTACCACTCATGACAAACCACATTTCGCTGAAAAAGAAATGGTGCCTTTCCGTTCATTCTGCAACTGTGTGCCGACATTCCCTTTCTGAAGCCTGCTCCGTCATGCAATTAGCAATTCAAAGAATGTCGCTACTTGTAAGCGGCACGAAACGAGTCTATGAATTTTAGTCCAAGCAATTTCACTTGCTAACCGATTTAACTTTGTCGTGGCCAGAATAAATGGGAGAATTTTTAACAAATTAGTCTTGGCGAAAGAAATCTGAAGTCCATTAGGATGCCCCTAACGATGACGAGAAAACCGGAACGAGTGGTACGATGTATGTTCGACAAATTTTGGTCGAGGTATAGAATATTTTATGGAAATAAGACAACCTCACGAGATTCCACCAGTGACTGACCGAAATAACTCAATGAGAACTTCAGGTTGCGCGGAACTTACTGGTTATTACCTTAAATACTTATGATGCGGGTTTCAAATTATAGATGCATACTCACACTTTGGCCTAAAGACGGTAGAGGTAGAGAGCGCAAATAGTTTAGTTTCCACCATTGTCATGTACGAGTGTTTTCTTAAAAAACTCGTATTTGATTTGCACCTTTAATAATGGGGTGCATGAGTGTATTCCACGATAAGTTATGAGTTAGGTGAACTCCTGAACATTTATATGCTTTTGCCTTTACTAAAACTTCAGTTCGTAATTTTTCGCAAATCGTTTCCTGCAATTACAGATAAAGCTGAGATAACTGGCAACAATAATCTCAAGCACAAGGTGGCTGAAGCGTCCTTACCGACGTTACTCTAAAGCTTACGCTTATTTAGTCAATCTAGATGTATCCTGAACTATTGGAGTGCCATCAACGCCACCAACCTCTTATGCTGTAATGTTCTCGTGCAAGCGCAAGAGTAACACAAATCTATAAGTAATTTGAGTTACATTCTGGTAGAACGTTGTAATGGTGGTGAGCTCAAAGGCGTGGGAAATCTGCCACCAATGAAACAGTGGGAGGGGTTATATCATAAACCTATACCATCACTTGGTAAGTTGAAATGTATACTTCCTTCGGAGTAGAATTTGTAAAGCAAGATTTTAATGTTTTACCTGTACTAAAGTGTTTTAAAATGTTTTCTTTTCTATCCCCTTTTTACTCTTTTTTTTTTTTATTCGCTTTCGTTGACAGCAAACGCCCCACCTGTGTCGCGCGAATGTGGGGGCTTTGAACAGGTTGCGCCACCTCTGTTTTACAGGGTGAACCTCGCACGATTGACCCATTGCCTCCGAGATTCCGAAGCGCGCGCTCTTCGGGATCTCGGAGGCCAAGGACTCACTACCAGTATGGCGGTTCTGGCTCATTCTGGCCCAATGAGGAGAGGATTCATCTGCTCAGACAACCTGCTGGCTTTTTATCAAAATGCTTTAAAGTGCTTTCAAGTCTGTGCCACTTTGAGTGATTGACGGATATATATATATATATATATATATATATATATATATATATATGTATGTATATATACACTCCGTGCGGGAACTATAGGGGGCGCTTTGAAAAACGCGCGCAGCGCCGCTAGCGGAGGAGCTGGCGTTCGACAGTGAGGCGCGCTCAGCAGCCTGCGGCGCCTTTTCGCATGCCAAGCTGTGGCGGCGGAAGCGCACACGGACGAAACTTTTGCTTTTTAAGCCGATACGTTGATGGTGGCGTTGCATGAGTTCTGGGGCAAACCTAAGAAGGGCATCTAGCTGTTCTCCACTTCTTATATATTGAGTTTGGGTCGTTCTTACGGGTAATTTCTCTAGTTGCGGCCGAAAAAGGAGTTAGAGCAATTTTCCGAAAAGCAGGACGGCCGCCACCATAATTGCTCTGAGTAGCAAATTTATTTCGCTCGTCGCTGTAAACGTAGGACTGCTGGAAAAATTATATTTGGAGGCGAGTGAGATGTTCACTAAGTTTGTGCACGAAATGTGCCAAGTTTCATTAAGACAGCTGGTGTGAAAGTTAGGTTTCTAACGAATAAAGAAATAAAGCTGTACGGGATATCCAATATTGGACCCAAATTGTTGTGTTATAACAGGCTGTGCAAAATGCAGATTTAGGCACGCAGGTGCTTCGACTTGACGGTAACATGACATAGCACTTATTGTACAAAAAAGGGGGCACAGGGAAACCAGGTGAACATTCGGTTTGGTCGGCGTAACTCAATGGGAACCGGTTTTGACCATGAAAAGGCTGTCAAGAGAATACCACTGGTCGTGGGAGGTGGAGACTTTAGAGGTAGGAAGGGTCTAGTAGACTGTATATTGAAACCACTTTACGAAAGGTGGTTACAAAGCCGAGAAAACAAAGTTGTCGGCCAACACACGGTTTGGCCGTCAAAGGCTTTTGCGGTCAGCTGTTGTGTAATAACCCGCTGTGCGAGGTGCTGATTTTCGGCGCACAGGTACTTTGACATGACTGTCACTTGACACAACACTTACTGTAACAAAAAGAGTTGGCATAGCGAAACCAGGTGGAAATTTAGTTTGGGCGGCGTAACTAAATGGGAACTGGCTTTGATCGTCAAAGGCTGTGAAGATAATACCACTCATCGTGGGAGGTGCACACTTTACAGGTAGGAAGGGACCAGCGGACGGTACTTCCAGTTCGAACGACTTTGCAATAGGTGGCTCTAAAGCCGAGAAAAAAAAAATGTTGTCGACAAAACTCGCGGTGTCAGCGTTTCTACATCTAAAAGGAGGCTGATCAAGAAAGAAAGCTCACCACATAAACTTCCAAACTCAAACATCGATCCTTTAGTGATTTCGAGTTTCATTGTTGTTTTCTTTAGATTTATATCTGTCACTTTTTTACTGTTCGAATCTTTCTTCATGAAGTAAAGATTGCGTGCCATATTTGTCCGAAAATATCGACACGTACGATGGGAACGAAACTTCTTTGGAGGGCATTCCTCCAACGAAATTGGCACTGCATAACCGCGAGTGTGGGATGGCATTTCAGTTCGTCCCATAGGCGCTGACACATATAGGCGTTACTGGTACGAAAACAAACGCAGAGCGCAAAGCGGCAGTGTAGAATATGTCAGCCGTGCCGACACAGTGGCAGACATGATCGGGAGACCAAATTTCTCCCGTCGTACGGCACGGCTCCATCGTTGTCGCTGTCCCACAAAACATCGGCGAGGTGAAAAACTGTGAAACTTTGTCCGCACGAGATACGACGCATAACTATTGGAGCACTTAATGGCGCAACCGCACCGCTCCGACTTCAATGCGTACCAACCAACGCGGCGTGGTTTCGGTTTCGTTTTCTCTGGGGTTCTCACTGCCTACTTTCAGTACCGGCCGCGCGGCGGCGCGCCAGTCGTGTCGCACGGAGTGTATATGTGATGCAGGTCTTTAACCTGCATCACGCAGTAGTGATTGCACGAACACACTGTTTTACGAGACTCATCCAGTTCGAAACGGCCAGGGGTGAGCAGGAGGTTGAGGCTCAGAAAAACCTTGAAGCGACCTGGCAAACTAGGTCGCCACTCCTTGCACGCTGGTAGTAATCCGATCCGGTGAAGTTTGTAATTGTCCTGGAGGTTTATTTTCTGGGACGGAGGAATCGCCTCGCAAAAAGCACAAAAGCCGACACAACTCGAGGTCGAGGAGCGTTCTACCATACAAGTGGCGTCGGAAGAGGAAAAACGGGGGGAAAGAGGGTAGCGGGGGGGGGGGGGGGGGGGGGGGAGCTTTAGCCTCTTTCTCCCCCTTGCAGGTATTTCGGACTGTTAAAGAAAACAATACGGGGAAAGAGGGCGTGGTCGAGCTTATTTTACTCTGAATTTTTTTATGCATATGTGTAGCTACTGTCGCTCTTCACTGCATAAAAGGTTGCGTAGATGGTTCAGAAGGCACTGCTCGTCACATGCTTAGTGGTTCGGAAGTTCAAAGCTGTCTTTTCGACCTAAACACCTGTGCCGATAGTAAAAAAAAAAATAAATAAATAAATAAATAAATAAATGCGGGAATAAAAAGCAGGAGAAAAAAAAACTATCAAGAATTCGTCGGAAGTGTTCTATTCTTGCATATTCAGAGGTTCAGAACTTCGAAACAAGCTTCTTTTACCAAAATGTGTACAGGCTAAAAGAAACACGTCCCAAAAACGTGAAGCGAAAAAAAAAAAGTTTTCTTTTAATGACGTGCTGAACTTGAACACTATTAGAAATCTTCTCCCATGACTTAATTTATTCCTTAACGTGAAAAAACAATAAATATATTATTTTGTATTCTGCAGATGGCAACGATATGTACTGCCTGTGGTATTAATTTAAATGCGATACCTCAAACAACTTAGACGAAAATAAATATCACGTTTAGGTCATAATTGCATGCAAATACATGTTTGGACATTTCTTCGAAACTCACGTTGAATAACAATAATCACATCTTAGGACGGCACTTACCTAGGCTATACATAGATCATTCTTAAAAAAAGTATAACATATCTACCATAAATAGCTCCGGCTGCAGCGTGCTTCAAATCTGGCACAAACGATAATCGTCAAAAACCCGTCGCATGCCAGAACATTGAAATAAACGACATTGTCTTTCGTAAGGAACGCAGCACCGCGTGTAAAAGTTCGAGAAAAAGAAATTACGAATGTACCCCACTACTTGAAATCAAATGAAACCGTCCGCCGGTCTTTCGAAGTTCGACGAACGTCGAACTTTTACCCTAAAAGTTTGAAGTTCGTCGAACTTCTGACTTCTCAGAATTCGAAAGTTCGAAACTTTTCGAATTCTCTTGATAAATAAGTTCGAAAGTTCGAAATTCATCGAATTTTTTGGTCAGTCAAGTTCGAAAGTTCGACAGGCATCGAACCTTGCAGCGCAATAAGTTCGACGGTTCGAAAAGCGTCGAACTTCTTAGCTTAACAAGTTCGAAAATTCGACCTCCGTCGAATTTTACGATATAGACAATTCGAAAAATCGAAATCTTTCGAACCTTTCGAACCGCTTGATTCGATCATCGAAACTTCGATTCGAAAAAAGTTCGCGGCATCCCTAGGACAAGACTTGTGCGGATCAAGCTCAAAGAGGGAACGACTATAGACGGTATACCACACCAGTTACGGCTGTTTGGAGCGAACTCATTGATTGTGATTCCCGGGCGCGCGCCTTTGTGCTTGCGATGCAAGCACACGGGACATATACGTCGTGACAGTCGTGTACCGCTGTGCTCGGAATGTCACCGCTTCGGTCATGAGTCAGACGATTGTATGAAGACATACGCGACTGCCGTTGGACGCCAAGAAATCGACTCAGTGCATGCATGAACTGTTAATGGATGCTGACGAGGCAGAGAGCACGGCAAAAGTTCGCGGCATCCCTAGCGACAAGACTTGTGCGGATCAAGCTCAAAGAGGGAACGACTATAGACGGTATACCACACCAGTTACGGCTGTTTGGAGCGAACTCATTGATTGTGATTCCCGGGCGCGCGCCTTTGTGCTTGCGATGCAAGCACACGGGACATATACGTCGTGACAGTCGTGTACCGCTGTGCTCGGAATGTCACCGCTTCGGTCATGAGTCAGACGATTGTATGAAGACATACGCGACTGCCGTTGGACGCCAAGAAATCGACTCAGTGCATGCATGAACTGTTAATGGATGCTGACGAGGCAGAGAGCACGGCAGCTCTCATCACTACAGGTACAGGTGGGAATGCATCTCCCGCCAAAAGAAAAATAAGTGGCGGCTGGTCAAGAGGAAAACGTTGATGTACAGAATCTGCTTCTGACAACTGAAGTGAAGAGTATTCCAGATCCGCGGGCACCTGAAACTGAGGAAAAATGCGACCTTGAAGATTAACAAACAAAAGATGAATCACCAGAAATCGTTGAAGAAATGTCTGACGTAAGTCAAGTAAACAAGAGACCCCTTGAAAACGTAAAAAGCTTGGAGACCGAAGACAAAGGCCTTGAAGAGGAGGCCAAGTGGAATTTTGTTACCACCAAGAAAGGACGCTACAATGCAAAGCACCGCAACCGACAGAACTCACAGTAGCTAAAAGTGACAGAAGCCTGGTACGCCTATGAAGGAAACCCGACGACAGACAATTCGAACTTAGGAAAGCATGGTCATAAGGCAAGTAATTCGGAAACGAAAGGAAAATAACCTCTACGGCTAGCTCGCATACATTGTATCCATAACTTTAAGGAATGTGCGAAATGCAAGAACCTTGTTGTTTTGCATTTCTAAATGTTAGGGGACTGAATTCTAGCCGTAAACAGTACCAGTTGCAGCGGTTGCTAGCTCAAGAACAACTAGATATTTTAGCAATTCAAGAAACCAAAATGTCTGAAGATGAGCAAGTTGAACGAGCCTTACAACCATTTTTTTTTTAAATACGAAGTCTGTGTCAGTCATGCCGTAGGTACATCAGCATGATGCTTCCTCTTCCTAAATAAAATCCTTAAATCTTACTAATTTGTCGGTAATTTCTCATGACCAAGGTCGTTTCATTGTATGTGATTTAACTATGTCAGATCTGTCTTGGCGAGTTATCTGTATTTACGCTCCAAATAGGACAAGAGAGAGAGAGGTTTACTTCAACTATCTCCGTCAGTACTTGGAATGTGACCGCACTGTTGTATTTCTTGGAGATTTCAATTGTGTAGGCAACGTTACAGATAGGTCGGTGCGTAGAGATACCACTGACAACAGCGCGAACCTTTTAAGCAATATGATCGATGAATGCAACATGGTCGACGTAACGGAAATGGGTGGACGGAAGGGACAGCTTCAGTTCACGCATTTCCAAGCATTCATGCATGCTCGCCTCGATAGGATCTACGTGTCATGCTACCTGATAAGTAATTTTCAAGAGTATAACGTGAAGTCCTTCTTTTTTTACCGACCACTGCTTAGTAACGGCGACATTTGGAAAGAGAGCACGGTCGACGAACAAGTTCAAATGGGAACTCTGGAAGCTAAATTCAAATCTTCGCAAAGATTAATTTTTTTTTACTCACGTAAATGACTTATTCGAAAAGTATGCAGAAACAAATAGACAGTGCCTACTGGAAAGGTGGGAGCATTTTAAAGAGGACCTCAAGCAAGTCGCAATTGAACGGTCAACTACTATAAAGTCAAAAGCGAGAGCTAAAGAACGACAACTGAATGGGGACTTGCACGTGCTTCACAAGGCAGGATGTGAAAATCCTGGCGCTGGGCTAAAGGACATGCAATTCCTGAACTCAGAGATTGATCTCTTACATCGGGAGCGTTACGAAGATGCAGTTGTGCGTTCTTGAACGAACAAATTTCTTTTTGTAGAGCAGCCTACAAAACGAGCGTTGGCTTCTGAGAAACAATACGCACTAGCAAAAGATATCTACGAAATCGAGTTTAATAATCAGATTACAACTGACACCAGCAGTATTGAAAAAGCCTTCGTACTATACTACACCGAGCTCTTTGGGAGTAAAGTATTACGACCTAACTCTACAGGCCTATGCGGTTTGATAGCGAACGTTCCTCAGTTGCAAGATGATATAACGGAATGGCTCGAAGGACCAACCACGCTCGGCAAAATTGAGAAAGCGGTAGAAGAACTGCCCAATCACAAAGCGCCAGGGCCAGATTTCGTAGGAATTCTACAAAAAGTTTAAAAATCATAGTTGCACAGCGCTCCTGGGTGTGCTACGAGAAGCGTACGCGGAGGGAATGCTGCCGCCGTCCTTCCTGAAGACTCACACCATTTTAATTCCCAAATCGGATGACCCCGTAAAACTGCGAAACTTTACTAACTATCAACCGATGACGTTGTGCAATACTGACTATAAGATATTCGCAAAAATACTGACACGTCGGCTTCAAAGTGTTATTAGCCAACTAGTTGGTAACCACCAAACCATTAAAGGAAGAAGTATACAAACAAATATTCATATCGCAAGAAGCGTGTTGGAATGTTGCACAGACGAAACAAAACAGGTTGCCACGCTCCAAATAGACTTGCAAAAAGCATTTGACCGCGTCAGCCATGAAGCTCTCGCAAGTGCTGACACACGTCAGAGTAGGTAAAGTTATCTTTGATGGAGTAAAAATGGCTTATAAGGGATGCACAACGAAACTCATTATAAACCATAATCTTACTACAAGCATCCCAGTTTTGTCTTCGGTCCGACAAGGGTGCCCCCTATCACCACTATTGTTTGCTTTATACCTCGAACCCTTCTGCTTGAGCATCGCTAAAAGCGAGAACGTTCGCGGTTATAGCCTAAAGGAGGTTGAGGTAAAAGTCTTAGCTTACGCTGATGATATTGCCATTTTTTTTTGCGCTGACAAAAAAAGTATTACCGAGTCGCTTTCTCGAACCAACTTTGGTTTTGCTATGAAACGTGTGCTGCAGTGAACTGGGAGAAATGTTCTGGGTTTTGGCATGGCTCATGGGCAACGCGGCCAATCGAATACGAAGGCGTCCGGTGGAGTGATACGCCTTGTAAATATCTCGGTGTACCACTCCACGAATATCGTAATAGCACGTCGTACTGGTCCGAAGTCACTAATGATTTGAAACGGAGAGTGTCAAAATGGCCGAATCGAGATTTGTCCATTTTTGCAAGAGCGACTGCATGCAATAATTTTCTTATTGCTAGGATTATGTATGCATTGCAAGTTCTGCATTGTGCCAGGAAGAACGTGCAAAACATTTATAGAATTTGTGCTTTATTTGTTTGGAAGTCCGGATCTGAACTGATGAGGCGAGACAACCTCTTCCGGCGTATTTCCGTTGGTGGGATCGGCTTACCACATTTGTATGTTCGACAACTTGTGTCAAGGTTTTTCTTCCTCCGAGATCAGAAACAGCCATTTCTTCGTGCAATGATTCAGACAAAATTGGCTTGTCACTTCCCATCATTTTTCGTTTCATCCGAGAATTCAAAACTTATGGTCGCCGTAGCTTTTCTGAAAGAGGTCGTCGACTCTTTTAATTTTCTATCTGCACGATTTTCACGGGAGTACCTTTCCAGTGTCAACAGAAAAGACCTTACACGGGCACTCTTGGACACACTTTTTCCAGTACCTATCTATCGCGCCTTGTTCGCAGATGGCCCAGGTCAGGATGTACTATGTCGAGTCAAAAAGATGTATATCCCTCCTGCAGTAAAAACTTTCTTTTTAAACTACACACCGGAACACTACCTGTGAAAGTATGGATGAAACAAAGAGGAATGTTTGTTCCATGGTCAGTTCACTATTTATTGTGTAAACAACTAAAAAGTGTTGAGCATGTTTTCATTGATTGTTGGGACGCCGTACTATTTTGGGACATCTTAAAGCGGACATTGAAAAAAGATCTGATTATCACACCCTATTACATTCGTTTACTTCCAGTTGAAAAACATTAGTTGGTCCCTTACGACTTATTTGTGCTTCCGGGGCTTTTCAGTATTTGGAAATTCCGCATGGCTGTTAGACACGCGGACATAAACGCCCACACCGTGGATGTATATTTCATTGAACTTGTCACGCAGATTAAGAGTATTTATGCCCCCGCCGAGGGAACCCCCGAGTGGGCACCTTTACTAGATACTCTCATTCAAATGAAGCAGCTGTAATAACATTGTAATGAAACCTTGCTAAAAGTAATTCTTCAATCGGTCACATATGTGCTATAGTTGTTAAAAATCACTGTTTGGGACTTTTTTGAAATGACTTTTTGTATGTGTCAGTGACATGTTCGTGCTAAACTTTACAAGCCAACGACGCTGAGGTGCATTCTTTATGTACTGATTGGAATGAGTGAGAACTGCGTGTATGTCTACCATGTATCATACCTCACGTGTGTTTAATACTTCACCGTTCATATTAGGATGGTGTAAATAGTGTGGTGAATGCTTTGTGTACTTGAACATTTTCAAATATTACTGTAAACTAAAATTAATCTGTTTAAAGAAAAAAAAAAAGGTGGAGTGGTGTAGCGGTTAGCACACCCGACGGACATTGGGAGGTCCAGAGTTCAAATCCTGGCTCCGCCGTTATTTTGGCTTTCAGCGGGTACCTGAAAAACTTTAATTCTTTGATTTATTTGATGAAGTACGGTTCATTCATCTGCATATGTTCGTTTATATCCTTCATGAGGGTTGAAAAGTTTAGTGGTTTAATTTATCATTATTTACGCGTAGTGATATTAGAAACATTAAACAAGTGGCTCCATTCTTGAGAAAAAAAAAGTTATAACTATGAATGTATTGTTAAAATAAAAAAAATCTGCGGAATTTTCACATTTGACCATAGTTTATCACCAAATCGCATAAGGCGTAGTTGTCCCGTTATCTTATTTGAATAATTATAATCTTAAAGGGAAATTTAATTACTTCCATATTAAAAAAAAACGAAACAAACTTTTTTTATTTGTATATTTATTATAACATTTTCAACGTTCCATCACACTCAAAGTCTTTTCTTCTCGACGTATCGCATTTTCCACTGCTGAGGAGAGATTTGGAACCCTCTCAAATTGATAGCCATCAGTGCCTCTGTCGTTTTCTTCTTTACCTTCTCCATATCTTGAAAGGTTTTGTTTTATGGTCCTTTTCACTGAAAGAAATAAAAAGACGGAACTCACAGGAGCAGATTTCGGGGGAGTATAATAGGGTGGGGAATCTCTTTTTCATCCATTTCCGGTCGAACCTTCAGTTCACGGCGCACGTCCAAGCGGTTGGCTCTCTGATCCTCAGAGAGCAAATTAGGAAAGATCTTTGCACCCAGTCGTCTCATGTGAATTTTCTTCCGTCAAAATCCGTTGACATAAAAAAAAAAGTTAATGTTTTTTATTTCTTAATTGTTCCACGATGATCAAACATATTGCCATCGCGAAATTCTTCAGTGTTTTTTTGTCGGTTCCGCATGTTGAAGGATGCACAGACCGAGGTTAGCCTTAAAGCGAAATTTCGCCACGCTTTAACAAAAAAAAAATTTTTTGTTTGGCTCAAGGCTTCTCTTTTTTTCAAGACTCTCGAGGCATCGTGACAATTTCTGCTGCACTTTCTTTCTTCTTTTCTATTTTTTTTTTTTTTTTTTTTTCAGAAAGGAAGCAGAACTTGATGTTTACACGTTGTTCTTTCACGTCCGCCATCAGAAAATTGCCGAAGTTTCTCACAAACTTTCACAGCTTAACACAGACGCTAACGTTATTGCATGGATTCAATATTTTCTATACCATCGGTCCCAATTTATTATTGTAAATAATAGTCTTTTTTTTTTCTGTTCCTGTTAGTTCTGGGGTTCCCCAAAAATCTGCTTTGGGGCCGTTCTTTTTATCTTGAATCTATATTAACGACACTTCAACAACTATCTCCTCATCTATTTGTCTGTTCAGTGACGATTGTGTCATTTACCATAAGACGCAAGATCATGATAAAGATATGCTTCAATCCGACATCAACTCTGACTCGCAGTGATGCTACCTATGGTCTATGAAACTCAAGTGCATGTGTGTATCTTGCTAGTCTCACGACAGTCATCATTACTTTTTCAATCAAGCCCATTCAGTGTTGCTAGATTCGTACAAAAATCTAGGATGCGCATAACCTGAAAGTTTTCATCGAAAAATTGTACATAACCGCTAATGCTAATCGCATGTTAGGTGACCTCCAACGTAATTTTTCCTCGGCACCTGTTTCACTCAAATTAATTCTTTATAAAACCCTAAAAGCCCGTTCACACTCTTGCAACCGAGTACAACCGAGAGAGACGAGACTTCTTAAAAACCTCTTAAAATTTCTTAGAACAAGAGAACACACTGGCACGCTGGCGCCATCTATGCGGTGACCCTGGAACTGCATTTCACAAGAGTGAAGGTTTTGCGAGATTTCCGAGGTCAAATGTGCGTAATGCCTATAAGAAAGGCTCGTTTATAACGTTGACAAAAGTTTTTCGAGCCAAGAAAGAAAGGATAATGCGCGAGATAAATAGAAAATATGCCGGACCGCCAAGTTCACACTGCGACCCAATAGATGGCGCTTGCGCCGGTGTGTCCTCTCGTTGTAAGAGGTTTCCAGGAATTCAGTTTTAAGAGGTCGCAAGAGTGGGAACGGGCCTTAGTTCGTTCAGAGTTAGAATATACACCGTCTGTCTGGGGTCTCGGATAATGCACTCTTTCTTGCATTGGAAGCCATCCAAAACAGATCTGCTTTTTATTATTCTCACGAACTACCACCGCACTGCAAGCGTCACCAACATGAAAACTACACTTCCATTGCCACCTTTGTCCATACACCCGAAAAGTTGCACGCCATCTCATATTTCATAAAATTTATTTTCACAATTCCATCCTACTTAACCAATTAAATCCCCCCCCCCCCCCCCCCACACACACACACACCCTCCCCCCTTGTTACGACATACTCCTCACGAGAACAAGGTCGACGTCCCAAGTTCGATGACGACAAGGTTGAACTCATCTTTCAACTCCCGCACATGCCAGGACTGGAACAACCTTCCCGGGACTCCGAAATGTTTGGAACTGACATTAATAAGAAAAGTCTTGCTGGTAGTTCCTTGCCTGTAATTGGTATTTTAATATTGACAATTTATTTTTCACCTGATTTCCCCGTTTTAATGCATTCGGGCCCTGGAGAGACAATAAATAAAAAATGAAATTAGATGAAAGGCGGTGACAGATGCTCCAGAAAAACAGCGCACTGATATAACAAACCTTTCCCCAACGCCGAAGGACGGTATTAACGCCCCTCCCGCCTCTATAAAATATTTCTCGTACCTCTTGGTATTTATGAAATCGGCGCTAATGCAGTTAAGTAAGTCAACTGTACGCACCATGCATCAAACACGACAGGGCGGCTTTTCTCAAAACTAAAACACCCGCGTGAAAGTCGTCCTTGTTGCAAAGGTAATTAGAGATGACTTATTGTACTGAAATTTTATTCCAGCGAGGGCACTCACCTTTCGATGTCAGAGTAAGGTAAATGTAACCTATCGATAGCCAAATCACCTCTTAAAGTCCGGTAGATCATATCAGTCCTGACCACTCGTCGTTTGTTCCGTCAAACCACACCGGTGTTCTGCCGTAAAGGGATATATTCCACTGCGAGGCACTAGTGCTATAGCCTAACCGTCTGCCACGTTCGATACACTAAACGCGGGAGAGCAGCATTCCCACGCCCTCTGTTTGTTTGTCGCTCAATTTATGCCGCGGTGTTTCCTTGCGCAGATAATGCTACTGGCTAGGACAGTGGTTCTGTACCATTGATGTTTCGCGGACCCCTTGTGGATCGGCGGAGAAGATGGAGGACCCTGTTCGTGGTGAGGGGAAGGGAAAGATATAAGTTATTTCTAATATGATTTAATAATTAGATATAACTAACAGCTAGTTTGAAGTGGACTTCTCTCATTGACGTACATACGAGAAAACTCACTCTAAAATTGGAACGCTTCTTTTCAATGTGAAAAAAAAAATAAAAATACTTTTCTTGACGTGCCTGACTGATGAAACAGAGCTTCGCGGACCCCTAAATGCCTTCGCGGACCACCAATTGAGAACCACTGGGCTAGAAGATCGAACTGTAGGGCGCGCTTTGTCCAGGCTGTTTTAAGGCGAAAGCTCTAAGCGCCGTTCACACATATGCGACCGAGTAAGACCGGGAGAGACCAGACCGGTTTTGAAGCCTCTTGCGACCTCTTAGGACCGGATGCGCTGCGGCGGAGCAGGTCCTAAGACGTCGCAAGAGGCTTAAAACCGGTCTTGTCTCTCTCCGTCCTACTCGGTTGCAAGTGTGTGAACTGCGCTTTATATGTCCCATTACGCGAAAAGGCGGCGTCGGCGTTGCGCCCGAAAGATGGCCATAAAAATGCGACACCAAGCACGAGCCGCTCAAGGTCAAAGTGGACCCGCCTCAGAAATAAAACACGAAGAAAAGCACAGCAACGCAGACGCTTCGTCACGGAATCTGTGGGGCCGGCGGGGACGCCGCGCCTGCGCAGTGGGGGAGCGTCGTGTCACCACCGTGTCGCGCTGCATGTCACCACGTGGCGCGCTGCATGTCACCACGTGGCACGCTGCATGTAAAGATGCGCTTCGTGTAGGAATGCTTTCGCAATCCTACACTTAAGCAGTTTTCAGTGCCTTCGGTGTGTTCTTTTTTTTTCCACAGAGCTTGGTGTTTACCTAACACAAAACCTGTGAACTGATACTTTCTGTCACTTTCCTCGATCGAGCACGGAAGACTGATTAGATACGACTGCTGCGTCAACCTTGGAACTTTGGAAGGCAAGCCCCAACCTAGCGCTCACGCAGCGTTAGGCTACGACATCTGAGCACTGCGTCAGAGACACACAAACATGTAATTCACACTGAGGCGTTACTAAAAAAAACGTGAATAAAGAGTAAGGAATGTTACCATTGTAATGCAATTATACGCAAAGGCGCAAGCAAGCTGGACAAGATCCAATCACATGCTTCGTGTCCAAGCAATGGGGACCTCCAATGTGGCTCGATAAACTTTTTTAAAAAAGGGTATATCTGCTCATTAAATCATTATCACAAATAACTTATAACTTTCCCTTCTCCTCACCACGAACGGAGTCCTTCATCTTCTCCGCCGATCCACAAGGGGTCCGCGAAACATCAATGGTTCAGAACCACTGTCCTAGTCATTCTTGCCCAGTTTGCTTGCACCTTTGCATTTAATCGCATTACAATCAGAACCTTAAAATGCAAGCCTTTCACCCTTTTTGGTGTTAGACTGGTGGCAGTTGATAAAACCTGTCTGCTCTACTGACGCGTAATACCTGGTTAGCACAGTTGGTAGAGCGCTCCACTGGAAATGGAGAGGTCCCGGGTTCGACACCCGAACCAACCGGATTCTTTTCGGTCGCGCACCAGTCAATTAGTCAAATATTCGAGTGTCACCTCGTATTTTTCGCCCCTGTGTTTTTGGCTCAAAATCTCAGAATGGATCCGAACCAGAACTTGCAGTATTAATAGAAATAATTCACATTGACCTTATGGGTTTATTTCGCAAGTTAGCCCTTATGTGCTTGACGGTTGAATTCTCCACCCTCAAATACAGAAACAAAACGATCCAGCTGTCATACTTAGCCTAACAATAAGCATTCTAACGTCCCTACTCCGTAGCCGCACCAGCATTTTCGCAATCGAACTGTATAACCGGAAAGAAAGAAAAATCGATTTCTGAGGATTAATAATCAATTCATTAGCCATGATCTCTTGCGAATGCTTTTGGTTTCCACCAGTAGCTAGAAGTTCATCCCGAGCAGATCACCGATGCTTACCCCACATAGCAACCTGGTTTGCAAAGAGTCCGCGTAAGTGCCTGTCTGTCCGCCATTGCTTGATCAGATATACTCTGAGCATATATTGGAAACGAGTGCTGCGTCAGCGTTCGGTAAGGACTCGGATCCAATCACGTGCTTCGTGTCCAAGCAATGGCGACCGCCAATGTTGCTCGATGGACATTTGTTTTTAAAGGGTATATTGCCACCCTCACATACTTTGTGCCTAAACTGTATTTTGTATTTTCTTATTGTTAACTTTTTTTCCTGCTCTCCCAATTTGTAGTGCCTTCGGGCCCTGAGGGAACAATATATGAAAATGAATTGAGGTGAAAGATGGTGACAGACGAAACGAGAAAAAACAACGCACTGATATAACAGACCTTTCCCCGACGACGAAGGGTGCAGATGCTGTTAAGTAAATCAACGCTACACACTAGAGCCACTAAATAAGCTGCGCTTAGAGTATCGGCACTCCGTTCCCCGACATTGTTGTGGGCGCCGCCATTTTGGCTCGTATGCAGAACAGACGCGACTGCCGATCGTCATGATCCAAAAGTGCGACTTCATCATTAGATAGATTTGATAAAACTTAAGACTGCTATTGTGCGGCCAATATATAAGAAGGGCGAGAAAAATAAATTACTTAATTATAGACCCGTTTGTATACTCTCGGTAGTTAATTATATAATGGAAAAATACATCAATAAAATACTTCGCAGTTTTATCGCGAAACATAACATATTAATTGACACGCAATATGGCTTCAGAGAAAAAATGGGAACTTCAGATCTTTTGGAAGACTTTTTTGATTACGTATATGAAAACATTGACTGTACAAAATATGTATTAGCTGTTTTTATAGATTTTACACGGGCATTTGAAACGATAAATCACTCTATTTTATTAGACCGATTGTACAGCATAGGGATTCGGGGAAAAGTGCATGACTTGTTACAAAATTATCTTCTAGACAGATATCAAATAGTGCGACTAGGATCGAAATATAGTAGAACAATTAGAGTAAAACAAGGAGTACCGCAAGGTACAGTTCTGGGCCCCCTACTGTTTAATTTATATATCAATGAAATTGCGCAAGTAAAACTAACAAGCAAATTATTTCAGTTTGCAGATGACACAGTAATTGTATACGCCCACAAAAATTATGAAGTTGCCGTTCGAGAAGTACAAGAAGACATTCACAATATTTTTCAGTGGTACTGAAGAAATCAGATTATCGTAAATACTTCAAAAACTCAAATAATGTGCTTTAGAGATCCCAGAAAAAAACTATTAACTGAATTACCCATTAAAATGCACAATAAAAATTGTAATAACTGTTCATGCCTACCAATTGAGTATGTAAAAAATGTAAAATACCTTGGAATGTATATAGACCAACATCTTAAATGAGACTCACACATAGAGCAAGTTTGGAAAAAATTAAGGACACTGATGGCTTATATGTTTCACATGCAAGATATGGTCCCCCATTCTGTACTGAAAATGATTTATAACTCGTTAGGAAAATCTGTAATTCAATATGGAATAACTGTTTATGGGCACTGTGCCAAATACCTACAAAGAAAAGTTGAAACTCTCCAAAAACAGATATTCAGAAGAATCGGTTGCCAAATCAAAAAGAGAAGCGATTTAATAGATGACATACATAAAAAAATAGGCGTATTTTATTTTAGTGATCAATTGAAGTATGACATAATCACAAAATTCTTTTTAATCAACAACCACAAAATAGAAATTGTTAAAGAAAGAACATTACGACCAAATAGGAAATATTTAGGGCCATTAATAAAGACAAAGTATGGAGAGTCTACAAGAAAATATTATGTGCCTAAACTTTTTAACGAACTACCTGAGGAGTTGAGTGCAAAAATCCACATGCAATGAAAAAAATGGCAAGAATATGGATCAATGAACAGAAAAATTAAACAAAGTGCGAATTAATAAAAAGTGCCAATATACGACCGTAACCACTGTACGAATTATATGGATTATTGAAACAATGATTTGAGATATATGACTAAATAGCAGTATGTGACTAATAGAGGCCTGTTCCACCGGTTATAATGCACGTGTATATAGGAGCTGCTTCTTTTCTTATAATTTGTTTGGTTTGTTTAAACTCGTAGAAAGAGTTAAAACTGTAAAAATTATGGTTGTAGTCACCTGCCGCGTCCCACACACAAGCCTTCTTGGCTTACGTGGGTACAGAGCGAAATGTATTCAAAAAAGAAAAATAAATTGTATTGTATTGTGTATTGTATTGTATTTGGTGTTAGGAAACTTATCTAATATTGCTTTGCTCTGTCGCGAACGGTTTAAACGTTTGTGGAGGGCGAAAAAGCATTTCCTGTGATTTCAGATAAAGCTTCAGATAACTGGCAACCATGATTTTAAGACACAATATGGCCAAGTGACGTTACTCTGAAGCGTAGCTTATTTAGTGGCACTACTACACACCATGCATCATACACGAGAGGGATGTTTTTTGTTGTTGTTGTTGTTGTTGTTTTTTCAAGAGTAAAACACCAGCGGAGAATTCGTCCTTGTTGCGAAGGTAAAATACTAATTCAAATATTAGAAATGAATTGTTTTACTTAAATTTCATTTCGCGAGCGCACTCACCTTTCAATATCAGAGAATGGCAAATATATCCTATCAACAGCCAAATTATCTCTTAATGTTCGATATATGATATCAGTTTAGACCACTGATAGCGCTCGTCGTGAGTTCCGTCAAACCACTCCAATATTCTGCCGTAAAGGGACACATTCTACTGCGGTGCACTATAGCACGGTAACCTAACCGTCTGCCACGTTCGATACACTAAAGCACGGGTGAGTAGCAGTTCCACGTTTCTGTCGTGTTTCCCTGCACGGATAATGCTATTGGCGAGGGGATCGATCTGTATAGCTAGCGCTTTGTCCAGCTTGTTTCCCACGGAGCTCGGTGTTTACCTAACACAAGGCCTGTGGGCCGGGTTCGATCTCTACGTCATCTTCCTCGATCGAGCACGGAGGACTGATTCGATACGAGTGCTGCATCAACCTTCGGCTGGAACTGGTGTTCTATTGGTACTTCACCCATTGAAAACGAGCCCCAGCCTAGAGCATACACAGCTTCAGGCTACGTCATCTTCGCGCTGCGTCAGAGGCACAAACATACTCAAACAAAAGTGTTACGCAAAAAAAAAAAAAACAGACACACAGGGATAAAAATTGAAGGGTGCTGTTCCTCACTTTTTGATGCTGTGTTTTTTGCCCCAATACCTCGGTATGAATCAGAACCAGAACTTGCAGTCTTTATCGAAATAGCTCACGTTGTCGTTGACCCCAAGGGTTGCGTTCTCAAGCTAGCCTCTACGGGCGTCGCGCGACGGTCGCGACGGTTGAATTATAGAAACTGGATAGTTTTTATAATTGTGTGTGTGTCGGGGGGGGGGGGGGGGGGGGCACACACACACAATTATAGAAACTATCCGGTTGTCGTACTTAACCTTACACTAAACATTTTAACATCCCTACTTCATAACTGTTCTAGCGTCGTAACTTGAAAATTATATAACTGAAAAACAAAAAAAAAACACTGGTTCTATCAAGCCGGGGTCACACTGCTTATACATCATGCACGACACTCCGCAAAAAAATTCGAACGCGAGTCAACGTGAGATCCGTGCTTCGAATGCCGCATGGCAATGAGTTCAAGGAGAAAACTTGGCACGCTGCATTCGAACCACGTATATTGCGGTGACTCGTGTTTGCAGACTGTCGTTTGCATGATGAGTGTGAGCCCGGCTTTAGGATTAAGTACGACAGTGACGGTCTTTTGCGAATGTTCTCGGTCTCCGCCTGCAGCTAGGAGCTCATCCAGAGCAGATCGCCGATGCTTACCCCACATAGCAACCTGGTTAGCAAGGCAGTGCGCGAAGGGGAAAGGGCTATCGTGCACGGCGGCTATCGCCACTCCTCCCTCCCTTGGCAAACACCTTTCGTCAGTGATATGGCGTATACCTGATGCGTGCGAATAGCGCATGTGATAGGGTTTTCTCGAAGCCGGCTGACTGAGCAGCACGATACCGCAAGCTCTTCGCAACCTTCTGGCGACTAAAACAAACAAAAAAAAAAAATTTATCGCTGTGACACGTATAGAGTAACACCAGACTTTTCTCGGGATCGCATTACGAACTCGCTATACTCCGCTTCACACGGCATCCGATCCGATGGAGGCAATACAGCAGTTTCAAAAGTGTTTCGTCGCGTCGCTTGTAGCGTCTGAGCATTTGCTATCTACAGCTAGCCCACCATTCGCGCACAGTGAATGCATGCGCCGCGATGGGTCTAGCCGCGGGTTGGCGAACGCACAATACGCGACCAGCGCCGGAATTTTGATCTGCCTGATCGGCTCCATCGGATCACGACGGCCGCGCTCGGACCCGCATGGTGTGAAAGGAGAGACAACACACCTAAGTTGACAGTGCAGTGGGAGCTAGGCGCTCGTCGGTCGGACCGATCAAACGACTCCCTTTCATCACCAGACCTCTCTCTCTTTCTCTCTCTTTTTCACTACGCGCGGGTAGGGGGCGAAGGAGTGATCGCATGGTGCCAGGTAGACGCATGATCGGCCCAACGAGCACGTAGTTTCCTGCGCACCGTCAGCCTAGGAGTACAGGAATTTAGCGAAAAGTCTATTCAGCCTAGGGGTCAGCGAAGAGTGATTCGAATCGAATGGCGCATGTTCGTGTCATCCTTATTTCAAACACTGTAGAAAGAGCCGATATGCTGTGGTTTTCCTTTGCGCCGTGAGGGATGAACGAGTGACGTAGGGCTACTTGCGGATATTCCTGTGTCACGAGTTCCCCTCAATTTTATTGTCGCCTCATTTAATACTAAATTGATTTCCTCCGTTATTCCTTTGGAAGCTGGTTGTGATCGGGAGATTTGAGCAAAGAAAAGGAATAAGAAGCCCAACCATGGCCTATCGAATAGCCATTCAGAGCTCATGGGAACAGAGATTCGGTGACTCACTACGGGAGTTCTGTGAGAGATGAAACAAGGTTACGCGTCATTAAGTTTTCTTTCGTGGAGCGCTTTAGCATCGCACAAGCTTGCTTCGTCTGCGAGGAAATCACTCCCCCCCCCCTTTCCCCACAAACAGACACACACTTTTTTTTTCGTTCCCTGCTGCTTTTTTTTTTTTTTTTTTAAACACCAGAAAAAGTAAAAAAACCGCGGTGGTTATCAATGTGTACTTCTGTTCAGGAATGGGTCAAATGTCTATATGACAGTGCAGCGTTTGCTTCTCGCGGAATGGGTTTCGGATAAATGAATGTCGGGAGCTATGAAAAGACCGCATTCCATGGCATGATGGATGATGCTTTCCGCCCTGTTTGCTGACCAGAAATATATGACGAGCGTGGACAAACATGTCTTCATCGCCTGTTTTTAAAGTTCCATTTTAATGGTATACGTCTCATGGTTTTCGGCAAGGTTAGACATAGAAAAATAGGGAGGACCTTTCTTATTACAGCAGGAATGACAGAGCACTTTTTCGTGCCTAATGATCCTTGGGACGACTTGGCTACTTACCGGGGCGCTTTTCGTCTCTCGGATAGCTCCCAACGTAGCTTCTGGTACGATAGAGGGAGAAAAAAAAAAGTCTGAAAAAAACAAAAGGGTGAACACTAAGTCTGAAGTTTTCTGTGGGCCTCGAAAAGTCTATTAAACTCTGAAGGGCGCCTTTGCAAATCTTACGCTTTGCTTCCGTGTATGTTCATGCGTTGGCGGTAACGTTTGGCCCGCCGGGTGATCTACGCTTTTTAGCCACCCTCGTCGCACTAAAGTGTGTAAGGTTGCTGCCAAACTCGTGACCATTCCGGTAATACGTAGCACCTCTCATCGTCTTTTTGACGCACTGCGCATGTCCGATGTGGGGCACGCGCAGTTAATGTTTGGTTGGTATTTCGCGATTTCAGAACACAAAAAGAGCCGTTCGATAACAAAACAGAGTATGTATCAGCTTCGTGATGTGTTTGCTGTGTTTTCTTTGCGTTCTGAACTCGAAGTTCTAAAGGAGAAAAAATTGCGCCGCAGAACGTACGAGCCGGCCCGAGCGTATCTCGTAAATGCCCCACGATTCCCCTCGCCGCGCGGTGCAATCTGGGGCGGACGAGAGGCTTTGTGGGATTTCCCGGAGAGATCTATTTCAACCTTTAGTGGACGGCCTCACCTTCTCGGCCTGTTTTATGTGTGCTACGTCCTGCCCGGAGAAGTTTCTCAGCTGCCACCAAGATAGTACTCCCACGAGACAAGATAACTCTTCGCGTGTTCCGTGTAAGTTTGGTGAGCACTGATATCATCACGATTGAGCAAATGTGTGCTCAGTAGTTCTCGTCCTCGCTTATATTGCCTGCAGCTCATTGCTGTACTGGCACGGCACAGAGGCTTTTTTGTATATTATAGAGAAACATCACCCCACCTTTTAACGGTGCGAGTAAAGCGTTGCGAATAGAACGTGCTGGTAACTAAACTACGAGGACGGAAGAGCGACATAGAAGACAGTACAGACGACATTTGCTACTTCATGCCTTCACTTAACGAAAGCCACTGTAAAGAAAAAAAATTTTTTTTCTCTCTCAATTGTTGAAAATGAGAATCCTGGAACTCGCACGAACTAGATGTCACAGATGCCTTCCAAGTTATTTCCGGAGAAGCCGTATCCTCGGTGGCACTCGAACTTTTGCAGTACTCTTGGTGTCGAGCGACTTCACATTCATAACGCTGATGGATAATATTTTACTCGTGCATAAGCGGTTGCTCGGGGTAAACACACCAAACTGCAGTGGCGCTATGGTGCCAACGTGTCTCCGACAGGTGTGTTTAGCATCCTATCCCGCTCATACATCAGAAGGGGTCCCGAAGTGGTCACAAATGACGTCCCAAAAGAGCCGAAGTGTCATGCTGTCGGATGTCGAGGTCCTGGCGGTGGGGCGTAGAAGTTATAGGAAGGAAAAGCACGAGAGAACGCAAGTGTCGCTGTCGCGGCGTCCCAACTCCCGGCTGCCGAAGCTACCGTCGACTGTCAATCTGGAGGGAGACCTGCAGTAGAACAGGCGTCCGTTACATACACTATACAGTGACACCGCCGAGAGAATAACACCTAAAAAAACAGGCCTGGATACCCGACCCAACTGTCCTGGTCAAGCTTCAGCCTGTTTGCCGCTTCGGGCATGTTGGGCATCCACTATCGCGATGACGTCATGAGCAGGCCTTGCGGCCGGCGACAGCATGAGTCTTCCATGACATCATCAAGCGGAAGTGGAGAGACCCCTTTTTTAGGACGCGGTAAAAACACCAGTTGGAGACGCGTTTCAGGCACCAGAGTGACACAGAATTATTTCGTTCCTCATCCAGCTTTGTTATGGACGTGATCGTCAAAGGGAAAAGAGACGTAAGATGTCGGGAGACTGAACGTTCATTTCCTATTAAATGGTTAGAGGCCGACAGCTTGTTACTGGTGTAGACCATTGCAGCCACCGCAACCTATTGCGAGTCCATTAATATATATAACCTTATCTGCCAGAGCAACAAACCGCTTCATACAGTGCAGGCCAAAGTGTATCTTTCAGATTAACCATTAGACATATTGTGTTATTAGTTTTAGTAGGTCGTACGCTACGGAAAGCGGGTCCAGCGGTCGCGTGCTCAATCCCTGCTTCGGAGGGACGCTACGAGCTCCCGCTAGCAAACCGGAGCTCTAGACCGGATAGAAGCGCCGAAGGACAGGGACAAAGGAGGTGACGACGCCCTTCGGCGCTTTTATCCAGCCATGAACCAACTAGCCCAACTGAACATGTTGGTGCTATAGCGTAATATCTACTCACAAACATCTACGTGAAGACAAAGGGACGTGCACGAGTGTGTGGCTTTGGAAAGTGCCTCCCATGCACAAGTTCTCGTACAAACATAAGCATTCTGCTGAGCGAAGTTCACGCGTCTGTGCCTTCGTCTTGGGTCTCAGATCGGAAGTCCGACGGTGGCACCACCTGTGGCCATCGCTTGGCACCAGGCAATACATGACAGCCTATGGGAGGAATGCATAAAAGTTAACTTTTTGAAGCTTGTTTCAAGCGTATCGTAAATAAATTTGTAAAAGGTTTCACGGGAATAGTAGTACAGAATTTGCAGTCGTCAGTAATTGTTAAGAAGGTCATTAAATTACACAAACAGCGTGCCAACCTCTGTCGTCTTCTGCCATCGACAAAATTCTTCTGCTCGACTGCTTTGAATCGTTGTCGTCATGTGACCCACGTTTTTGCTTAAAATAACTCGCAACACGAACACGGTTTTTTTATGATAATGTTTTAAAAGGAAAGTTACTTTAGAAAGAAAGAGTAGATTTGTCATCAGACATCGTCTGCTTTGATTGGGAAACAAAAATAATGCCTTAAATGCTATCTGCAGCCATTTCTTGAGAAAAAAAAAATAGAAGTAAGCATGGCATCGAACCAAACGTTTCTGGCTGCTGGCTCCGCCTTCTACCTTCCTTTAACTAGAGTCCTCATCTGCAGTTGGTTTGGTCAAGGACACATGAGCAATGTTAAATTTTAACAGATAAGTTCCTTGAGAGGGAAGAGGTTCGGCGTATCCTTCGCCACTTTTACTTGCTTCAATATTAGACACTTCACAGACCTGGAGGAGTACGCCAATAAAAAGGGTAAACTTTAGGTAAATTTAAATGTAATGTAAGCTGCAGGGGCGATGTTTACAACCCACAGCAAGGCAAGAAGATTATATTTGACACGGTCACTTCAACTCCAAACGAGTGTCTGTTCAGCGCAGTAGTGAATACTGGGAACAACCAAATGAGATCGTTCCTGCCGGAGGATATCAACGAACTCCTCTGCATCCAGAAGCGGGAAAAATAAGCTGTACGTCTCCTTGGACTGTTCTCGGAAACACATCAAAGTTTAGATTAAAAATATATCCATTGCGTCGTTTATCACATTGTAAAAGAAAAATCACCAAAGGCAAGAAGAGTAAATTTGTCCTCAATAATCTATTCGCGACTCCAGCAAAACGGACGCCGCCAAGCGGGAAAACCGGGAACCAGTCGGTCCAGGTCGCTCCGCGCCCCGCCGCGTCTCTGATGGCTTTCGCGGACACGTGCTGTCGGCGCGGGGCGAGCAATGTAATTTGACGAAGGTCCGAAAATTTCTTAAGTTTGCCTGAGTGTTCATTAGTGTGGTGAAGCCTCAGTAGATTGTTTCTTTCCATCACGTGTTTGAATGCCTGTTTACTCTACAACACACGGTCGCGTGCTTTCAAGTTTTTGGATGGGGAGGAATCGCGGAAAAACGTTTTGATTTCTTGTCTGTCTCTAATCACATTCAAAATGACGACTACTTGGTAACTGATTAGTGGTTTCTTTATAAGGATGTAGAACAGTGGACTGAGGTCAACAGACGAAGTGTTTCACTGGAGGAAACACCAATGTTGCAGTCAAGTGAATGGGAAGGTTCGATAGCTGCTTTTCTTGAGTTTGGTTGTGCTCGATTAGCTTCAAGTTCGAGCCACTAACGCCGGCCGGTGCGTTGGCTATTCATCTTGGCTGCTTTTCGCCGAAAACGACCACACTGAAGGAGTTGGGCTGATTTCGCAATTACTTGATTCAAAAAACCTGCTCGCTGCATATGATTAATGAGGGAAATTTTCTGCTTTCAAAAGGTGGGGGACGCGTCTCGCAAAGTTAGAAGCTGTCACGGCATTAGGATCTATCGCGCCTCCAATATTTATATTATAACCCCTGTCGAAGCCAGCAGCAATATACGTCTACATTGCTCAGGTTGACCGGCCACAAAAAAATACTAATTTTATCCGTTCAGGATTCGAAGTCAAGTTCAATGCGGAGAGGTCTGAGTGAATCTCAGATGAAGACTCTCCTCAGTTTGTCCGCATTCGTCTCCGTTCTACCGGCTAGAACCATTTGGCTAAGTTTAAGTAGTATCTCTCTGTCTGTCAAATATACTTTTATTCAGCAGTTTACCTAATAAATAGTCAACTAAGTTCATATTTCAACCCGAAGAATATACTAATATCGCTTTAGTGGGACATAGTACGTAATATAATACACAATTCGCATATAGGTCAAAATCACTTCTCGATTGCTAATAAAACCCGAATTTAAATACGAGTATCAGCTGCTTAGTGAAGCGCCAGTGGTTTAACATGCTCCTTGGCTCAAGAAGCGCTTGCTTAATTTTCGTAATTTTTCTGCAGCCTGTGTTCTTGACCGAGCACACGACTGGGAGCTGTTTCTTAAAACGCGGACACGCACAAAAGCTCAATTTCGCGGACAGATAAGTCGCATGGTCGAGGCATGCGAGTTAGCTAAAAATTACTCTCGGTGGAACAATTTTGTAGCCATCGCCGCTTTCCTTAGATGATCAAAACTAATAGACCGATCTCACAGCTAGTTTGAGTACGCCACCGCTGCCGACATGGATCGTGGGAGCTGTAGTCTTTCTGCACGCGCGACAACCCTGCTAGAGCTCTGCGCGAGCAGCGCACGAGGTGGCATGAGCTGTCTCGTGAATTGGCATCTGCCTTTTACGAACTACAGTTATGGCGGCGTCACGCATGCGTGGAACGCTTGGTGAGATCGGTCTATTAGAATCTATTACCGTTTCTCCGGAGCCCATAGTTTCGGTTTTGAACGAAGTCTCCGAAACGAAAGTTGACTTGAAAAGAACAACAAAACACCGGCAAAACAAAACTATGCTCGGCAAGTTAATGCGCAAAGGCTACACTTAACCGTCTCAGTTCAGATACCCATAAAATTGGGCATTAAACAAAAGAAAATCTGTTAAATTGAATCCGCCACCCATTCAGGCGGCCCGGCCGACCCGACGCGACCTGGACCCAGCCGCCATGTTTGTTTGGTGGTGGCGCCCCCTATAGGTCGCTGGAGTCGCGAATAGGTATAGAAACCAGCGCAACCGATTAATTAATCGATTAAAAGGTGCCGATTAATCGGGTTAAAAGTTTTAATCGGCGCCCAGCCCTACTAAATACTTTGTTCATTTCATCTTAGTTAAATCGACAACTTAAGTTTCCGACGTACTCCACAATATGTATTCTAATTTTATTATTTTATATCGTTATTATTATCTGGTATGTTAAGCTTCTGTGCGTATCTTGAATTTGCTTTATCATCTTGTCACAGCAATGAGAAATAATTATGAGTACGTTTTTTAACATTTTATTACCTTTAAGGTCGGTTCTCACATGCAGCGAAGCGCTGATGTAGCGCTCCTCACGTGCCGTCAGCTACTTATCGTCTGCCGTGAGCAACAGTTTTGACGGTGCGATACAAAGCAGGTGAACGCTCCCGTCAGCACGCGCTTAGCGCGAGCAAAGCGCTATGCTTGTAGCGCTCCGCTGCATGTGTGAACAGGCCTTAATAAGTATAATCTGCATAATAAATAAGAACGTGCTATTTCTAAAATTTTACAATTTATCCATCGGTTTTTTTGTTTTTTTTTGTCGCGGTACGGTGCAAGAGAAATCAAAGTCTATGTGTTGTGCCAGTTGACGAACTAATTACGTTAATACACTCTTATCACTGTTCAAAAGTGTAATGTCAAGGCCATATGAAAAAAAAAAAGGAGGTGCATTAGTTTTTGCACGCACGGGGTCGCCAAAAAGGCTACACAGATATCAAATTTGGGGGTTTTACGTGCCAAACCTATGACGGGCATCTGGCACGCCCCAGCGGAGGACTGAGGATGATTTTGGACCACCTGGGGATCTTTTGACGTGCAACCGAAAGCTCGGTTACACGGCGCCTTCACCGCAATAAGCCTCCGTCAGATTGCGGGCACCTCGGCCGGGATTCGAACCCGCCACATGGGAATCCGTAGGGCTTCACAGAGAGGGTTAACGGTATAGAACGAGATTATAGAAGTGATACACCTACATTTATTACAAGAACCACTTGACAGTGAAGACCTAACTAGTTCGAAGAATAAACGTGCGGAACCCGGTCATCTGTCACGCGTTCACCAAGGGACACAACTCGCTGTCTCATGCGTTAAAGTGCTTATGCAGCACCAATATCAGATTGAAACATGTGTTAGAGTAAGGTTTATAATTATGGCTTCCACTCACGATCACAGGCAATCCAGAGCCGTATATGGGGAAAGTTTGGTCAGTCTATGATCTCGCCGCCGTAACGCTCTCCTCACAAGTGAGCCAATCAGCACGCGGCGTAGAGCGAGAGGCATGAGCGCATGCGCGTGAACTCCCGGCTGCTCCCACCTGAGTGAGGAGGGCCGCCATCTTTGACCATTCTCCCGGCGGAATACGTGGGATCGGCATCTAAATCTCGATTATTGCCTTTTATATCGCTGACTCTGGCAAGAAAATGACATTCTGTTATTCCTCGGTGGGTTAAAAAGCTAATAAATGAAGATTTTGCGGCGTATGGCCACAAACTTTTATTTAGGCAAAAAATGAAAGCCGTTTACAACTCCCTGTAACGCCGAATTAGAGCGCAGCTCTTGAGGAGGAGGAGGGAAGGGTACTGGGGGGGGTTCAAGTGACCTCGGGGGGCGGGGGGTCACGTGACCTTGGGGGTCACGTGACCTTGTGGGAGTCACGTGACCTTGGGGCGTCACGTGACGTCGGGGGGTCACGTGACGATACCGATGACGTCATCAGTAGCGTCACTGATGACGCCATCAGTGATGATGATGACGATGCGGATGCCGGTGACGTCATCAGTGACGTCACTGATGACGTCATCAGCGATGATGACGATGACGATGCGGATGCCGGTGACGTCATCAGTGACGTCACTGATGACGTCATCAGTGGCTATGACGTCAACGGGGGGTCACGTGACCTCGGGGGGTATCCCCAGGTCACGTGACCCCAGGGGGGGTCACTTGACCTGGGTAACATCGTGACCCTCGTGAGGGTAACCCTAGTAACCCTCGTGAGGGCAACTCTCGTGACCCTCGTGAGGGTAACTCTCATGACCCTCGTGAGAGTAACTCTCGCGACCCTCGTGAGGGTAACTCTCATAACCCTCGTGAGGGTAACCCTCGTGAAGGTTACCCTCACGAGGGTTACTAACCCTCGTAACCCTCGTGAGGGTTACGAGGGTAAGTAACCCTCGTGAGGGTAACTCTCATAACCCTCGTGACCCTCGTGAGGGTAACCCTCGTGAAGGTTACCCTCACGAGGGTTACTAACCCTCGTAACCCTCGCGAGGGTTACAAGGGTAAGTAACCCTCGTGAGGGTAACCCTTGTGAAGGTAACCCTTCTGAGGGTAAGTAACCCTCGTGGCCCTCGTGATCCTCGTGAGGGTAACCCTCATGAGATTAACCCTCGTAACCCTCGTAACCCTCACGAGGGTTACGAGGGTTGCGGTTACGCCGACGCCGACGCCGACGCCGACGGCGACGCCGCTCAAGCCGGGAACGGGCCCCTAAGAGCTGCGCTCTAAAAAGAAGTCGGCCCGTAGCAGTCGACGCGTAGCCTCAGCAGTGCTCTTCTCCGACCAGTCTCCGACAGCGTTGCTAAAAAATGGCGGTCGTCTCCTCTCTGCTCCCTTCTTTCTTTCTCGCTCCTTCGGCGCTCTCCTCCCTTTCATTTACTTTTCTCCTCTCCGGCGCCTTCGTCGCCACACCCACTGGCCAAACTCTCCCAATATACGGCTCTGAGGCGATCAACAGAACACCGGCATCTGCAGTTGAAAAACGTGCACACTGAGCGACGACCACCGTGGCGACGACGCTCGCAACAGCGTCGGCTGCTAACCACTGTTGTCATGAACAGGGGTAGAACCAACGTTACTAGATCAAAGTTAGGATTAAAATCTGCCTATATACATATATTATAGATATATAGTTTATAGACACCATCCAGTAAACATTTTCGCTTCGGAGATCGTCATGTACTGAGAAAGACAAAGTCGAACTAAAATAATTGACTATACTTCATCTCACCTTAGCATGGACTATTGTTAGCCGCGGAAGCTAAAAGCGCGTGCTATTCGCTTTGAAAGAAGCCCCGGCGGCTGCACGAGCGCTCGTGCAGCGAGTGCTTCAGTCAAGGTAGTCAAGGCAATCGCTCGGGCTTGCACAGCCTTCGCAGTTAGTCCATGCTAAGTAAGGTGAGACAAAGTATAATCCGGTGGAACACGATGCCCAACAGACTCCGGAAATCACAAAAACAATAGGTTTTTTTTTTTGTTTTTTTTTTTTTTGGGGGGGGGGGGGGGTAGGCGTTTATGAAAATTACCTCACGTAGGTTACATTCTGCTTGCTAAGAAGATGCTCTTCAGTCGGTTCGTTACCTACCGCGTTCCGTGGCGCCATCACGCGGCTGAAGACGACAGAAGGCGGTAGCCCTGAGAAGCTACCCTCTCTCGCGCCCTTTCCTTCATTATGTCTGTCCAAGTGGCATCAGTGCAAGCTAATGTTTATGTTCCGTCTCACTTTACTTTTGACCGCAGCGGACGCTACAAGCAATCGGAGCCTCTCTAGAGAGCCTAGATTACAGAGAGGGTCCAATTCAACTCGTATGGGGCGTTGGCAATTTAATGGCGGACGCCTCCTGAGGTGATTGATTGCAAGCGAGCCAGCGCTACGTTGTCGCGTGGCCAGTTGGAAAGCAGGCGAAAAGGTGGAAACGTTTTTAGACGATCAACGCTTTCGCCACCTCGCAGCTCGTATTACAAGCGAGGCCCATAAATCACGTGACCCCAGGTCGAGTAGTTGGAAGCTCTCGATCAGGGTCACATGACCCTCGCGGAGGGGGGGGGGGGGGGGGCTTTGTCACGTGAAACGTTCACAGTGATGGATTGACTGGGATGGCTTGTTACGCCCGCTACCAGGTTAGCAATCGTACTGCGCTGACAAAAATTTATCATTTACAAAGGGAACTGTTCACTCCGTGGATGGATGGATGGATGGATGATGGATGAATACGGCTGAGCCCTTTGGATCGGGCGGTAGCTTACGCCACCTAGCCATTTTGTTTTACCATTTAAGCTTAGAATATTTAAATGTGAAATCTATATTCACTCCGCAGTGCAAAGAAAGTGAGGCTATGAAACCCCCTTGCCATCAGTGGATAAGAAAATACCTAGTTTTCTCTCGATTTCTGCCACCATTCACTTAATCTTTGCTTGGTAATCTCTACAGTCTTGAAATCCACTCTCCCTTCGCTGTCTCTAAAACCCAATGACTTTATTAAATCTATGTTGTCTTCGGTAGGCATAGGGTGAAGCCCTTTACAGTAGAGTATCAAGTGCTCAGCCGTCTCGTCCTCCTCTCCACAAGCAGTGCACACTGTATCAATTTCCTGGTACTTCACTTTGTATGTTCTGGTTCGCAGAACACCCGTTCTTGCCTCAAACAGCAATGAGCTTCCCCTAGAATTGTCATAAATGCTTTCTTTGGCAATAACTCTTTTGTTTAATCTATAGCTTTCCAGAGCCGTCTTTGTCTGCATTCCCTCTAGCCACCAATCTCTTTCTGTGGCCTTAACTTTCTTCTTAACTGAGACTTGCTCTTCCGTATCTTCGCTATAGCCCAAAAACTTTCCTCTTAATTTCCTAGTGCGCTGTCTCCACTTTGTGTCTACACTCCTCATGTATAAATAGCTGAAAACCTTTCGTGCCCATTGCTCCCCGTCCATTTGCCTCAGCCTATCCTCAAATTCTACTTTGCTCACCGCTTCCCTGCTCTCAAATGATGCCCATCCCATGTCTCCTTGTACTCCCTGGTTTGGCGTTTTGCAATGTGCCCCCAAAGCCAGTCTACCTACTCCGCGCTGTTTTATTTCTAGTCTCGCATGCACTTCGGATTTCATGCATAGCACTGCGTTTCCAAAAGTCAAGCCAGGCACCATGACCCCTTTCCAAATCTCTCTCACCACCTCATACCTGTTGTAATTCCAAAGTGCTCTATTTTTCATTACAGCTGCATTTCTGTTGCCCTTACCTATTATATACTTTTCATGGGCTCTGAGATATTCTGCACCATCACATATCCATACTCCTAGATACTTGTATTTACTAGCTCTCTCAACTGTAATATTCTGTATCTTCAGCCTCTCAACTTCTTCCTCGTTAAAAATCATGACTGCCGATTTTTCGCTACTGAATTCTAAACCTAATTCCTCTCCTTCCCTACCACAGATGCTCATTAATTCCTGCAACTCTGTCCTGTTGTTAGCCATTAGTACAATATCATCCGCATACATCAATCCCGGTAAGGATTGCTGAATTTTTTGGCCTAGCTTACTGTAAGAAAGGTTGAACCCAAGCCCACTCTTCTGTAGTCTATCCTCCAATCCTCTCAGATACAACATAAACAGCAAAGGCGATAACGGGCACCCCTGCCTAAGGCCTCGTCTTATCTCTATTTTCCCTGTCGCCTTTCCTTCCCATGTTATAATCACCTTGTTATCTTTGTAAATGTTCCTTAATAGTGCTGTTAGTCCTTCATCTAGGTTTAAGTTCTCCATTATGTCCCACAGGTTGCTTTGGTTCACATTGTCATAGGCACCCTTGATATCCAGAAATGCCAGCCACAGCTGTCTGTTTTCTTTTTGCGCTATTTCTATACACTATGTTAGAGAAAATAAATTGTCCTCCAACCTTCTTTGTTTTCGAAACCCGTTCTGTAATTCGCCCAGTATGCCCTCGCAATCTACCCATTCCTCCAGTCTGTTCTTTATAATCTGCATTACCAACCTGTAAATAACCGGTGTCACGGTTATAGGACGATAATTCCTAATATCAGACTTATCTCCCTTTCCCTTATATATCATACTCATCCTACTAAGCCTCCATTCATCTGGAATATTTCCTTTTGTTATCATGGTACTCACTACCTCCCTTAGTTTTGCCTTAGATTTAGGACCCAAATTCTTCACCAGCTTGATAGGGATACCATCTGTGCCTGTCGACGTGCCACTAGGGACTCTTCGTTCCGCCTTTTCCCATTCTCTTTGTCCAAAATCCGCGATGTCACAAACTGGACTGCTACTTCCTTCGGTTCTCCTATCTTCCACATGTAACCGTTCCCGAAATTTCTCCTCCATCACTGCTCCTATATATTGTATCGCATCATCTCCCTCCAATTGATCTCCCTGATGCGAGAGTATGAACCTCTGTCTAGCTTGCGTTGTTTCACCGAGTGAGTTCAAGTGCTCCCAAAACTTCTTGGCAGCGTTTCTATCTTTCTTACTTACATTACTCATCCATTCCTCACCCTTTCTCTGAATTTTCGCATTGATCAAACTGGATGCCTCTCGGCGACATGTTATAAAATTGTCCCATTTTCTTTTTACTTCCGTTTCGGACTCCCCACTACGCTTGGAATACCTGTGTTCCCTAGAGGCTTCCTGACATTTTTGTATCGCTTGCTTCACTTCTTTGTCCCACCAGCTTTTTGGTCTATGTCCTTGCTTCCCCTTTCGTTTACTCTTAACTTTGTCTAGTTCTAGAGCAAAAAGCCTAGTTAGGCTCTCATAGGTCCAATCTGTATGCCGTTGCCCTGAAACTGCTGCCTCTATTCTTTCAACAACTATTTCCAACTCTTTGTCGCTGCAGAAAGTTTGCTTTGAATTATGTTGTCTAGTTTCAGCATTTACTTCTCTGGCAAAATTCAGCTTAATACGTTTGTGATCACTACCAAGACTTTTGGAACCTTCTTCATCTATTTTCATTACTTGTAACTTACCATATATTTTGTGTGACATGAGTACGTAATCTATAGTTGAATGCAGATTGCCAGTTTCCCAAGTTATGTGCCCGTCACACTTCTGACTGGTATTACATAAAACTAAGTCATGTTTTTCCACCAGTTCTAGTAATATGCTTCCAGTTGAGTCCGTATACCCATCCAGACCCTCAATATGGGCATTCATGTCTCCCATAATAATTATTTCGGAGCCTTCCCCTAGTTCACTAATGTCTCTTGATATGCAATCAATCATTTTTCTGTTTTCCTCTTTAGCACCTGTCCCTGTCCATAAGTAAACCACTCCAAGGACTGTTGATTCCCCAGCGACTTTTCCTTTCAGCCACAAATGTTCGGCGCACTCCTTTCTGATCCTTTGAAAGTTCATATTCTTCTTAATAAATGCTCCAATTCCACCTCCCTTCCTCGTTCCCTCCATTCTGTTGCATTCTTCCCACACATAGTCAGGGTTGCAAGGTGGCTGCTCCATGTCTCTGAGATGTGTTTCCACAAACCCATACACCATTAAATCCTCCTTTCTTAGTTGCTCCTCTACCTCTTCCCATTTTAACCTATTTCTACCACCCTGCATGTTAATATATCCAATGTCTGATTGTGCTGTTTTTTTTATACCTGTTCTTACGTTTTCTCCTCTTTTTAACCCTGGGTGCCTCTCCTGACTTCGTTGGGTTTTCAATTACTTCAGTGCCCCCAGGGCCCTCGGTCCCCCCAAAAAAGCAGTCACCGTGCGGCCCATCCTATCCCCCACCCTGTAACCCGTGGCCTCACTGTAGTGAATGCCATCTGCAAAAGGGCGGGAGCCAGCCTCGTACACCTCTCTATTTACTTCCATTACGTCGTACCGAAGCTGTCGACTCATACCCTTAATTACTCCGTTGGCTTCGACAACCCTCCTCTCCGTTAACCCGGACTGCCCCCGAACTTCTGGAATGGTGCACACAACCACATGCACATTCTCAGACACGTCCCTCAGCTTACGTATTCCCACGATTAGCTGCTTTCCGAGGTTCTGGCTCCTACCCTTCAGCACATCATTAAGCCCCGCATGAACTATTACTAGGTTCCTTCCCTCCCGGTTATCCCACACCCCCTCACGTGCTGCGGTCATAGCATCCACCATACACCTCCCTGGCTGGACCTCTACGGTTACCCTCTGGTCTCCCTTCACCCTGTTATGCACACCCCTCCTAACCCGTGCTACGTTAGAGCTCCCCACTACCAGTACCCTAGATCCCCCTGGTGCCTTCGCGCCTTTGTCCTGCGACTTATCTCCTGTCACCTGACTGCCCGACGCCTGCTGCTCGAAGGCGCCATTGAGCTGAGGTTCAATCAGCTCTCCAGCGTCGTCGAGCCCGCCTGCCAACAGGCCGGACTCCCGACCACCAGGGACCCCAGCCTGCAGACTGGTGGTTCGTCCCGCTAGAACTGACACTTCCTCCTTTCTTCCCTCGCTACTCTCACTCGCTCGAATTACCCCTTCCAGGCGCTTTACCCTACTTTCACACTCCCTCTTACGCTCCTCTAAACCCGCCTTCCATACTTCCCCCAGCTCTTCCGCCTGCTTCTCGAGGCCGACCCGCTGCTCCCTCTCATGATTAAGCTGCCTAGTCAGCTCCTCTACCTGGGCCTCGAGACCCACCCGCTTCTCTCCTTCTGCCTTAAAGGCCGACTTACGAAACCATTTTCCGCAGGGTAGGAAAGTGCTCCCCAACGACCTTCGCTCCCTCCCCTCTCGCACTCCTTCCTCCTCCTCCCCTGAAAAGGGCGGGTCCGGAAGCTAGTCTCTGTGGAAAGGAGAAGGGGTTTCCTCCTTTCTCGTAGGCAAGGAGGAAACCTCTTCTCCCGCGGAAAATGGTTTTGTAGGTCGGCCTTTAAGCTGGGCCTCAATCTCCCGAACTCTACCCTCCCATTCCCCAGTTACCTGCTGAAGCTTCACACAAAGCCGACACTCGAAACTCACCTCCGCCGCCACCTCCAGGCTCCCGAAACCCGTCTCCTCCAGGTAACACCACCTCCCACACCCCTCGCACTGCACCAACTCGTCCCCACCCTTGTCATGCCGACCCAAATCTAGACCCATGTCTAGACCGGGAACAAACCGTCCCTTCCCGCCAAAAATTCAAACAGAGCCTACTTTGCAAAACTAACGTTAACTGCTGCTGTTCAAACCTAATACTGCTACCGCATAGTCACTTCCAATCAACTCTCAAAAAAGGGAGAAAAGAAGAAAAACTGGCACTTAGCTTCGGATGCTCGAGGAGAACCAGGAAACACGTCCGCTCACCGCAACTCAGTACGAGGTGTCGCGTCGCGCGGCGGCGTGCCGTGCGACGCGACCGGCACGCCGCCGCGCGGCTGTTACTGATGGTAGGCACCAGCTCATGCTGTCAACCCAGAAGAATGAAACCCGCGTACATTAGTATGCATTGAAGTCGAAGCGGTGCGGTGGCGCTGGGCTGACAGCATGAGCTCGTGGGGACGAAGTTTCATAGTTTTCAACTCGCCGCCGTTGTTTTGTGGGGCAGCAACAGCGGCGCATCCGTGTCGCACGATGCAAGAAATTTTGTCTTTCGATCATGTCTGCCACGTATCGCCACGGTTGACATATCCTACACTGGCGCTTTGCGCGCTGTTTTTTGTTTTGTTTTGTTTTGTTAACGTCTACATACGTTAGAGCGCACGCTCGTTTTGTCCAGAGTTGCGCATTTGTTTTCCCCGCGCCGCCCCGCCGCTATTCGCCGAGATCCATCACGTGAGGAGCAAAGCATCCCTTGGCGTGCAAGAAAGCCACCTTTACGGTCGCTCCGCCGACGTTTCTCTTGCCCCGGCGTATGTTTCCCTGCTTTCCGCCTCCTTTTCCTCCTCTCCTGTTTTCCGTGCGCGGCGGCGCGCGCGGCGCCGCTATTCGCCAAATTTAGTCACGTGAGGAGCAAAGCATCCAGCTCGGGCGGGGAAGCCGGCGCTACGGCCACGCGCCGAGGCTGAATGCGCAACTCTGCTACCGTAGGTAGCATATACAGGAACTCTAGTCCTTACATCGTACGTCGTTTCGATTATCTTTCCGGACCAGTATGGCTGCAGTTTCTACTTCATGAAGAAAGATTATGACGGTACCAAAAGTAACAAATGTGAATCTAAAGCAAACTGCATTGATGCTTGGAATCACTGGGTAACCGACGAGTAGTTTTCGCAATATCAAATTTGTCCACTTTTCGTTAAACACCCTGTATACTGTATACAGAGTGTTTTTCTTAGCTGTACTAAATTTAAAAAAAAAAGGAACGGGAGATAGAGTAATTTGAGCCCTGGGGAAGTGTCAGTGGTCATGGCGGCTTCTAGAAAAAAGGTGCAATTAGGTAATTAGTTAGCTAATTAACTAAAATGTTTTAACTAACTTTTTAATTTTCACTTGAGTGCACATAATGTATATAGAGGATTGAAGCTCGACCTCAATATGGTCTAGCCCTGCCATCAAAGTTTGATTAAAAACAATTTGTAGTAGGTGCTACGGGGTCAAGAAATGTCACTTTGGTACGCGGCGTCAAACCGAAACTAAGCGAGAAAGAGCGCCGGTAAAGTTATCGCTCCGCCCTTCCGGCCCCCATGGATCGTCGTTATCGCAGCCAGCTTCGCCTAAACAAGTGGAGGCAGCCGCGATACGAATCGCATGCCCAGAAGAGCGGAGCGATAACTTTACCGGCGCTCTTTCTCGCTTAGTTTCGGTTTGACGCCGTGTACCAAAGTGACATTTCTTGACCCCGTAGCACCTACTACAAATTGTAGTACTACTACTACAAAAAGTGGTTAGCACACCCGACCGGACATTGGGAGGCCCAGAGTTCAAATCCTGGCTCCGCCGTTTTTTGGCTTTCGGCGGGTTCCTGAAAACTTGGATTCTTTGATTCATTGGATTAAGTACGGTTCATTCATCTGCACAAATTCGTTTATATATATATATATATATATATATAATTATAAGATATTGTCAAGTGCTGAAAATTTGGTAGCTGGTTCGGAATTCGACTTAACATTAGGTTTGAACAGCAGGGCTCCTTGGTGGTGCTTGGCACTGGTGTATTTTGTGGTGGCCCGCTTTGTGGAAGATAGAAGACTCACTCAAGATTTAAAGAAGACTCTGACTCAACTTCTACGAGGAAGAAATGCGCTTCACCGGCCGCTCTGCTCGGCCGGGGGGGCTTCTTCGTGCGGCTTGCGTGGCGCGGCGGCGCGATTTTGCGGCGCGACACTGGGGCAACCACCCTTCTCCTATTTTTACCTTTCACTCCCCCTCCCCTACCCCAAAACAAAGGTGACGTATTGAGCTTCCGGCTCACCAACACTTCCTTTGATTTCCTTGCTCTCAAGATTCTGACTGACTGGATGTCTAGGTCTGCATTTGGGCCGAGAATAAACGGTCGGCGGTGACGCGTAGTATTTTTTTTTTTTTTTTGTGGCAAAAAAACAACAAAACTCTGTAATTTTTTTTTTTTTTTTTTTTGGGGGGGGGGGGGGGGGCGAAGGGGAATTTGGTACTGGATTCATTAGGTTAAGAAATTAAAACAATAACAGCAACAGCAACAACAACAACAACATATTTTGGAATATTTTGTTTTTAACGTCGAATTGTGTGTGTGTTTTAATAGTTTTGACTTGTTTAAAAATATTGCGCGTGAATGCATCTTAATGCAGATATGGATTTTCGCCTCCACATTTTTTAACAATATCGCGCGAACGCCGACCGGCACGTAGATCGCGAAACACATGTACGACGAAACCGTCCGATCCGACCTGCGGACTGCCGGAATGACCTTGGGGGGAGAGGGTTTTCGTAGCATCGGAGAGCGTTGAAAACCCTCGCCTCCGACGGTTTCGTCGTACATGTGTTTCGCGCGAGACACATGCGCGTCAAAACTGTCCGATCCGGCGTGCGAACTGTCGGGAAGATGGCTGCTCCGAATCGCCGCACAGGACGGTTCGCGACACATGGTTTCCGACGCGTCGTTGCGTCGCTCCGTTCAGCTCCGCCCAGTTTCGGGTGTCCCTCTACTAAATGGATGGATGGATGCTAATGGCTATATTTATAACGGGCGGTAGCTCGCGCCACCTAGTTTAGAACACTACAATACTTCCCTCGCCCTTGGTTTTTCTGGCTTTAAAACAAACATAATATTTTTATTACCTTCTATTAAAGTGTGCGTGTGTGAAGATTTTCTGTGAGGCTGTTTTTCTGCTCAAAATCACTTAATCGCGAAGGACCGCAGCGGACCTTAGAGCCATCCCAGAGAAACGAGCACTGCGTAAAAATCACGTGACTACGTACCGCGCACATAACTGCGTCTCTCCCGAAGCTCACATGACATTGGAATGGCTCGTAGCGTCCGCTGCTGTCCATCGAAGGTGAAACGGAGTATATTCGGGTTTCAACGGGCTCGATCGGTCCCAGAAGGCAGTCTTGCTTTGGCGCTCGAAATCAGCAGCTCGTTTTGTGCGCGCGGGAAAATTCGATGGCGTCCGTTTCCTTCACAACCACGACTCGCCGCGCGTGACGCACCGCGCACCGCCACGTCCGTTTCCCCGAACCACATTGCGCCTCGTCGCCCGATCGGTCCGAAAGTCACTTGACAACATGACCTTCGCCATCCGTGCTCATTGGCTGCGGCCACTGCGGCCTTCCGAAAATCGGACCGTGCGTGCGGCGATATCTGGCAAGTTGGACGCATGCGGGCGCCGGACGGAGCCCCCGTCCGACGCTCCGGTGCGACGAAAACCCTCGCCCTCGGACGTCGTTCAACGAACACCCTCGGACGTCAAGAAGCGCGCTGCGCAGGCGCGTTACGTCAATCACGTGGACACCTCTGAGCGCAGGAAGGAAACGTTGCTGACGTCACCGGTTACCGCTTGCCCGGAGAAGTAAAAACAAGCATAAAGGGGCTATGGTGATGACGTTTAGCTCAACGTTGGCTACGCCCACGCCGTAGCCTTGACTGCGCTCTTGGTTGCGCCTGAATGGACCTTTTTCCAGTAAGGAGCGCCTCATGACGGTTTCGCCGCCTACTACAAACGGAGGGCAACCGGACTCGCCTTCTCCCATGGAAACAGATTAGTGTCGCAAGAAAACAGTGCCCCCCAAGAATGGCGAAAGGGCGGTCAAGGTCAAGGGAAAAGGGTGTGCGCGTGCGCAGACGCTTACTGGAAAAAGGTCCATTCGCCCGCTCGAGTCAGCCGATTTCGACAACTTGGCGAGTTGCAAAGTTTGCCGGACAGAACTACGTTACATTTGACGGGTGGACTGCATTGTATATATATTTTTTTAAACAAAAATGATGCGGAGTTGTCCTTTAAAATTAAACGGCTGCCATAAAAAAATACAATTGTGGATAATTTTTTAATTAGGGCAGTAACCTGCGGTAAATTTTGGTGTCCGACTATATTGTTTGAGTAAAATGCGAAAAAGCGTTGATGTCGTGTTCGCGCTAACAGTATGGCGCAGTGTCCAACTGCTTTTTGCAGAATGAATGTGTCTGAAGTATTTCCTCTCGGTAAGGTGGTAACATGCAGCGAGTTAATGAGTGAAGTCTTCATATTTATTTTTCTACTTGCGCCTTTACTTCTGCTTTGACGTATTTTGTTAACCGTGCAGTGAACAGTAGCCCAATCTTGCTGAGATTCTTTACGTACCGTACTTCCGATTCCCGAAGCACCGGCTAATCTACAAAGTGCTACAGAGCGGTTCGTTTTGAAAATATTTCTGCACCACCCTGCCCCCCCCCCCCCCCCAAAAAAAAAAAAAAAAAAAAAGAAAAGAAAAAAAGGACTGGGAAGTACAGGAAAGGGCTATATACACCAACTCATGTTTGGATGGATGGATGGATGAATACGGCTGAGCCCTTTGGATCGGGCGGTAGCTTACGCCACCTAGCCATTTTGTTTTACCATTTAAGCTTAGAATATTTAAATGTGAAATCTATATTCACTTCGCAGTGCAAAGAAAGTGAGGCTATGAAACCCCCTTGCCATCAGTGAATAAGAAAATACCTAGTTTTCTCTCGATTTCTGCCACCATTCACTTAATCTTTGCTTGGTAATCTCTACAGTCTTGAAATCCACTCTCCCTTCGCTGTCTCTAAAACCCAATGACTTTATTAAATCTATGTTGTCTTCGGTAGGCATAGGGTGAAGCCCTTTACAGTAGAGTATCAAGTGCTCAGCCGTCTCGTTCTCCTCTCCACAAGCAGTGCACACTGTATCAATTTCCTGGTACTTCACCCTGTATGTTCTGGTTCGCAGAACACCCGTTCTTGCCTCAAACAGCAATGAGCTTCCCCTAGAATTGTCATAAATGCTTTCTTTGGCAATAACTCTTTTGTTTAATCTATAGCTTTCCAGAGCCGTCTTTGTCTGCATTCCCTCTAGCCACCGATCTCTTTCTGTGGCCTTAACTTTCTTCTTAACTGAGACTTGCTCTTCCGTATCTTCGCTATAGCCCAAAAACTTTCCTCTTAATTTCCTAGTGCGCTGTCTCCACTTGGTGTCTACACTCCTCATGTATAAATAGCTGAAAACCTTTCGTGCCCATTGCTCCCCGTCCATTAGCCTCAACCTATCCTCAAATTCTACCTTGCTCACCGCTTCCCTGCTCTCAAATGATGCCCATCCCATGTCTCCTTGTACTCCCTGGTTTGGCGTTTTGCAATGTGCCCCCAAAGCCAGTCTACCTACTCCGCGCTGTTTTATTTCTAGTTTCGCATGCACTTCGAATTTCATGCATAGCACTGCGTTTCCAAAAGTCAAGCCAGGCACCATGACCCCTTTCCAAATCTCTCTCACCACCTCATACCTGTTGTAATTCCAAAGTGCTCTATTTTTCATTACAGCTGCATTTCTGTTGCCCTTACCTATTATATACTTTTCATGGTCTCTGAGATATTCTGCACCATCACATATCCATACTCCTAGATACTTGTATTTACTAGCTCTCTCAACTGTAATATTCTGTATCTTCAGCCTCTCAACTTCATCCTCGTTAAAAATCATGACTGCCGATTTTTCGCTACTGAATTCTAAACCTAATTCCTCTCCTTCCCTACCACAGATGCTCATTAATTCCTGCAACTCTGTCCTGTTGTTAGCCATTAGTACAATATCATCCGCATACATCAATCCCGGTAAGGATTGCTGAATTTTTTGGCCTAGCTTACTGTAAGAAAGGTTGAACCCAAGCCCACTCTTCTCTAGTCTATCCTCCAATCCTCTCAGATACAACATAAACAGCAAAGGCGATAACGGGCACCCCTGCCTAAGGCCTCGTCTTATCTCTATTTTCCCTGTCACCTTTCCTTCCCATGTTATAATCACCTTGTTATCTTTGTAAATGTTCCTTAATAGTGCTGTTAGTCCTTCATCTAGGTTTAAGTTCTCCATTATGTCCCACAGGTTTCTTTGGTTCACATTGTCATAGGCACCCTTGATATCCAGAAATGCCAGCCAGAGCTGTCTGTTTTCTTTTTGCGCTATTTCTATACACTGTGTTAGAGAAAATAAGTTGTCCTCCAACCTTCTTTGTTTTCGAAACCCGTTCTGTAACTCGCCCAGTATGCCCTCGCAATCTACCCATTCCTCCAGTCTGTTCTTTATAATCTGCATTACCAACCTGTAAATAACCGGTGTCACGGTTATAGGACGATAATTCCTAATATCAGACTTATCTCCCTTTCCCTTATATATCATACTCATCCTACTAAGCCTCCATTCATCTGGAATATTTCCTTTTGTTATCATGGTACTCACTACCTCCCTTAGTTTTGCCTTAGATTTAGGACCCAAATTCTTCACCAGCTTAATAGGGATACCATCTGTGCCTGTCGACGTGCCACTAGGGACTCTTCGTTCCGCCTTTTCCCATTCTCTTTGTCCAAAATCCGCGATGTCACAAACTGGACTGCTACTTCCTTCGGTTCTCCTATCTTCCACATGTACCCGTTCCCGAAATTTCTCCTCCATCACTGCTCCTATATATTGTATCGCATCATCTCCCTCTAATTGATCTCCCTGATGCGAGAGTATGAACCTCTGTCTAGCTTGCGTCGTTTCACCGAGTGAGTTCAAGTGCTCCCAAAACTTCTTGGCAGCGTTTCTATCTTTCTTACTTACATTACTCATCCATTCCTCACCCTTTCTCTGAATTTTCGCATTGATCAAACTGGATGCCTCTCGGCGACATGTTATAAAATTGTCCCATTTTCTTTTTACTTCCGTTTCGGACTCCCCACTACGCTTGGAATACCTGTGTTCTCTAGAGGCTTCCTGACGTTTTTGTATCGCTTGCTTCACTTCTTTGTCCCACCAACTTTTTGGTCTATGTCCTTGCTTCCCCTTTCGTTTACTCTTAACTTTGTCTAGTTCTAGAGCAAAAAGCCTAGTTAGGCTCTCATAGGTCCAATCTGTATGCCGTTGCCCTGAAACTGCTGCCTCTATTCTTTCAACAACTATTTCCAACTCTTTGTCGCTGCAGAAAGTTTGCTTTGAATTATGTTGTCTAGTTTCAGCATTTACTTCTCTGGCAAAATTCAGCTTAATACGTTTGTGATCACTACCAAGACTTTTGGAACCTTCTTCATCTATTTTCATTACTTGTAACTTACCATATATTTTGTGTGACATGAGTACGTAATCTATAGTTGAATGTAGATTGCCAGTTTCCCAAGTTATGTGCCCGTCACACTTCTGACTGGTATTACATAAAACTAAATCATGCTTTTCCACCAGTTCTAGTAATATGCTTCCAGTTGAGTCCGTATACCCATCCAGACCCTCAATATGGGCATTCATGTCTCCCATAATAATTATTTCGGAGCCTTCCCCTAGTTCACTAATGTCTCTTGATATGCAATCAATCATTTTTCTGTTTTCCTCTTTAGCACCTGTCCCTGTCCATAAGTAAACCACTCCAAGGACTGTTGATTCCCCAGCGACTTTTCCTTTCAGCCACAAGTGTTCGGCGCACTCCTTTCTGAACCTTTGAAAGTTCATATTCTTCTTAATAAATGCTCCAATTCCACCTCCCTTCCTCGTTCCCTCCATTCTGTTGCATTCTTCCCACACATAGTCAGGGTTGCAAGGTGGCTGCTCCATGTCTCTGAGATGTGTTTCCACAAACCCATACACCATTAAATCCTCCTTTCTTAGTTGCTCCTCTACCTCTTCCCATTTTAACCTATTTCTACCACCCTGCATGTTAATATATCCAATGTCTGATTGTGTCGTTTTTTTATACCTGTTCTTACGTTTTCTCCTCTTTTTAACCCTGGGTGCCTCTCCTGACTTTGTTGGGTTTTCAGTTACTTCAGTGCCCCCAGGGCCCTCGGTCCCCCCAAAAAAGCAGTCACCGTGCGGCCCATTCTATCCCCCACCCTGTATCCCGTGGCCTCACTGTAGTGAATGCCATCTGCAAAAGGGCGGGAGCCAGCCTCGTACACTTCTCTGTTTACTTCCATTACGTCGTACCGAAGCTGTCGACTCATACCCTTAATTACTCCGTTGGCTTCGACAACCCTCCTCTCCGTTAACCCGGACTGCCCCCGAACTTCTGGAATGGCGCACACAACCACATGCACATTCTCAGACACGTCCCTCAGCTTACGTATTCCCACGTTTAGCTGCTTTCCGAGGTTCTGGCTCCTACCCTTCAACACATCATTAAGCCCCGCGTGAACTATTACTAGGTTCCTTCCCTCCCGGTTATCCCACACCCCCTCACGTGCTGCGGTCATAGCATCCACCATACACTTCCCTGGCTGGACCTCTACGGTTACCCTCTGGTCTCCCTTCACCCTGTTATGTACACCCCTCCTAACCCGTGCTACGTTAGAGCTCCCCACTACCAGTACCCTAGATCCCCCTGGTGCCTGCGCGCCTTTGTCCTGCGACTTATCTCCTGTCACCTGACTGCCCGACGCCTGCTGCTCGAAGGCGCCATTGAGCTGAGGTTCAATCAGCTCTCCAGCGTCGTCGAGCCCGCCTGCCAACAGGCCGGACTCCCGACCACCAGGGACCCCAGCCTGCAGACTGGTGGTTCGTCCCGCTAGAACTGACACTTCCTCCTTTCTTCCCTCGCTACTCTCACTCGCTCGAACAAACAAACCGGAGCGCCCCTAGCGGACGCCACCGGCGTCGCGCATGCGCGATGGGGGTGTGGGCAAAAAGCTCGCCGTCGCCCATAGACAAACCATTGAAACGCGATGTTATCGGCGTCGGTGTGAGTCCCCCTGCTCTTTTTCGCGTTCGAATTGTTGATTTTACGTCTTCCTGGCGATGTCCGACTACTTGAGCGGCATCAGCGAAATTACCGAGGCTCGTTACACCGCGAAACTTCGCGCGAATAATGTGACATGTGGCGATTCATTCCGCGTGGACGCCGCAGTATGAACGCTAAAACCTGATTCGCATGATGAGATTTCGCTCGCAATTTTCAGTCGCGACGCCGCTCGGGCTGCAAAAGCGTGAACCGTAGCTGAGATGATCGACGTCAATACTGAAAATCGCAAGCAGAATCGGACCAAGTCATTTAGGCATAGCAAGTCAGTGACAGTCACTGGTAACAATGATCAACATCTTTTATTTACTGTTTACATCGAGCCTGCTTACCAACCTTCAAACGTAAGTCTTTTGAGGCCTGCACTTACTTCTTATCGCAAGTACCGGGCCAACATATACGGGCCGGCGTCGTCTAAGAGAGCAGACGACAAGCAGAAACGTTTGAGAGAGCAGACGACAGCTCGAACGATCAGGCGACCGTTTGAACTGGAAGACGCACTGAACGTAGTCCGCAGGTGGTCCGCACAACTTGATGGTTCTCTGGCGTTCATGTTGCAACAAAACAAATAAATCTGATGACCACAAGTATCCGTGAATTCAACCCAAAGTGCTTCCCGCCCAAGCAATCGTTGTCCGAAGGCGTCTGCTTTTTCCATTTTACGGCACATATCCAGATTCTCGGACGAATCGAGCACATGAAAACTGACCTTCAAACCTTTCTCGACACTTTTGGTACGGCCCCAGTCGCGGCGTTTTGACGAGAAGGCAGGTTTTTGTCTGGTTCCTTTCAAAACAACGCAGGAATACACGTCTGGCATGGGGACTTCTGCCCACAGCCCCAGACCGGAAGTGCGACCGACGCGCCACCACCGCGCCGTGACGTCACAGAGATGAGTTGGTGTATAGAGCACTATATAGCTCCTTCGGAGCAGAGTAGCGCAATCTAAAACGCCGTCTCTCGGCGACTAGCGGCGAACACCCGGAGGTTCCAACTGCGGTCAAAAATGCATGGAGAACGTGAGAAAATCGTTGTTTCATCAGTTTTGTGGGGATGTGCGGAATGGAAATCATTTTTGACATAATAATGAAACATTTTAGAATAATATGCGATAAGTTTTGTGCCATACAAGGACGTAACTTTTTTTTTAAAAATTGCCTGAGCGGCATCATGCAGCAGACGACACGGCGACGTCACACCGTTCACGTGACCCGCTCCGGCCAACCCGAAAAGCCCATCTCCGCAGCGAGCAAAAATCGTCTGCTTCAAACGCCATTGCCTTGGAAATTGCCTTTTCAAAATTTGCACACGCATCCGATATTATTAAAACTTAGAGAAAGTGTTTAGCGCTTTACTAACTTCACGACAGGCTAGTTTTGAAAAATGTGAACTCGCCGTTCATTTTTTAATCAGCCGTGTTATGTCGATCTCCATGTATTCTCCCATAGGGCGGGCCGCCTCCTGGAACCCTGAGTACCACGTGACTCGCGCCGAGCCGCTCTGTCGGCCATGTTGTCGGCAAAACACGGGGTTCAAAGGATTGCGCTACTCTGCTCCGTAGGAGCTATATAGTGCTCTAGGGCTATAAGGGGCAGGGGGGGGAAGGTGCCGCCGCTTCCAATGCACCCTCCTCAGAATTTACGGCGCTCTGTGGGGGCCGCCATGTTAAAACTTGAGACCAGTGTTGCTGCATCTGTAGGTCGTCTTTAAGTTAGAGCTGACAGAGAAAATCTGGCCACGGCGCAACGCCGATGTACGCTGGAAGCTAGAGCCGGTTTGCTTTCGTTGTTTTTGTTTGGTCGGAGAAAATCTAGCAACAACGCACGTTCAAGTTTCAACATGGCGCCGGTATTGCTTCGGCGCTTCGGTTTGACCACGTTTGACGCGGTTTGCCAGCACATGTAGCGAAGACGTGACCGGAGAAGTGCCCCTGTGATGGTCCCGGAAGACGGAAAGTATCATTCGTAATCGTCGTGCGTGCTTAGAAAGCGAAGGGAGTCACAGGGTCCACGAGTGCGCAACCACAAGCCAAGGTTCACGACAGCGCTCCGTTGACTTCGGCGATCTTGTTCTGTTTGGTGCATAGAGATAGGTTTGGTGCAACACGGCGATGCGACAAAGAGTTGAAACGTTCGTGGTGTGTCGTGCGGTGCTTGGAGGTAGAATCCCATACTAACACGAAGCGCAAATTGGTTATTGTGGCGTTAAAATTCAACGGGTTCAGTTCCGTCGTCGTCGTCAGCTGATCCGGTCCAACTGGTCCGGGAGGACGCAGCGAGCGCTTTTAAAAGTAAATCTTCCTTCGTTCCGTTTCAAAATGTGGAAGATTCTCGACGCATACCGTGAGTAAAAAGCTGCGGGCGTTTTCAACATAATTTCGTCGTTTTAATTGAACAATGGACTACGGATTCTTGACCTAGACCTGCCGTTGTTATGATTCGTGTTGTTGGCGTTTGCACAGCGACGCACACCGCCCGAGTAGATGATTCGGTCCTGCAAACGACCGGTCATACAGAATTTCAGAGAAACATAAGTCACCACTGATATTTTCTTGTAAATCTCGTGCGAATTTGTTGCGCTCGTCATGCGGTGTGAATAAATTAGGGCAACGTTTCCTACCTGCCTACGGATGCATGAACTGAGACCATTTTTTACGTAGTGAACATTGCGTTTTTTCTTTATTTTGGAAAAAGGTGTTGGTGAATTTATTATGGTACAATCACTTGAGAGTTCGGAAATTGGAGAGAGCGAGCGAGCATGCTTTTTCAACTTCGTCACTTTTCTCTCTGGCATTGTCCCTAGTTTCAAGTTGCAGTTTCACTAGACATACCTACTAGCAGGTACAAACTGCTCTAAAGCAAATAAAAGACTGGTAAGTCAGGGCGGTGCGGACTCTGTGTTTCGCGCTTTTCGCAAGGTTACTGGGTAAGTGCTTTTGCGAGGTATGCGGAATACGCAAACGATTTTGTTATGCCCGTCGGTTGCGTCTCTCCAGCAAAACGAATAAGATGATCTACAAAGGCGCAATCACAAGCCAATATTTACGATAATAGTGCATTTGATTCGGTGGTACGTGGAGTTGTATTTTACCCTGCTTTCTGCAACAGCGTGTCATGACGAAGAGCTGGAACGTTCACGCGGTTTGTGCTGGGCTACCGGTTGACCCAGGGGCGGATCCAGAACTCCGTTTTTTTTTTTCTTTTGGGGGGGGGGGGGGGGGGGGGGTGGAGTGGAGGGAAAATCTAAACTCTAAAGCAAGATAAACAGGACTCCGGTTGCGCCTTTTGTTTTAACCGCCGCAGAACCACACTGCGCCGACTTTCGGTTCTAACTTCTGCCGTGCTTTGAAACCGCCGCCGCGGACTTTAGTCTAAGCGACGGAGTGGTTCTCCAAGTGTGTGCGCCTGCAAGGGTGCGGCCTACCCTATTTCGAACCCTCGTCCTTGAGTACCGAGCTTCCTACCACCTGGCAGGACGGGTGTTGGTTTTATTTCGGGGAATCCACCCATGTCAAATCGCCCTCCAAGAAGGGGGCGGGGGGTCGATTGGAGGGTAGGCGGCCGCCCCCGTCGCCTCCCGCCTCCCCCTTGGGTCTGCCCCTGGATTGACAGAAGCCCGCGTCGCCCGCATCGTGAGTGCACTTGGGCTGTTGTAGTGGCTCTAGGCTGTTGATGCTGAAGCCTTTCATCCGCGGCTTGCCGTCAGCTGATCCGGCTGCTCGACGGTGAGGAAGCGGCGAAAGTGACCTTTGAAGCAAATCTAAATCCTTGTTCATCTTGTGGGATGCATCGTCGTGGTGACGAGCGAATCCCAACATAGAAAAGGAACGGCGGTTTTATTGCCTCGGCGGCGTCGGTCGACGGACGTTCCTCTGTCCCGCGTGACTGTGTAGCGGGCGGCCGTGCTTCCCTGAAGCAGACGACGACGAGGTTTTATAGCGCCAAAATGCTGGTGATTGTGCGTCGCCACAATCTAGTTATCCGGTGTCAAAGTGTGGAAGGTGTCCAAGTGTACTGAGGGCGGGAACTACGAGCGTTTTGCCTTGCTTTCGTAACCGAAACCAGAACAGCGAGATAACTGCCTTGCGTACTCCAAAATGATGGAAGCAATAAGTTGCCAAAACCTGTTTTTAGGGTTTCAAGCCGAGTAAACAAGACAAATATAATTAAACTTCGTTGTTTGTATGCAGGAGGACTTATATAACGCAACAATACATTCTTTCCAAAACGAAAAAGAAAGTAAAACTTCGACTTCTCCACTGCGAAACCTATGCTGGCAACGTAAGCGGTTTTAATATGGCAGCCTCCGCTTTGCGCCGCGTTCCCTTTCCCTCCTTCCCCCCCCTGATAAGGGGTATTCACACGAGGGAGAAATCCCGGGGATTTCTCCCCGGCACGCGCATCCCAGGACGAAAACGTCAGGCTTCGCAATGTGCAAAAGCCTCGCGTTTTCATCTCGTGATACGCGCGTGCCGGGGAGAAATCCCCGGGATTTCTCCCTCGTGTGAATACCCCAGGGGGCCTTCGAACGCTTCGAACGTAATTTCATTTTCCGCTAGTTTAAACAACAAAAAAACATCACAGCATTTTTTTTTAATTTTTATTTTTGGTAGTCATCTTTAAAAGCGTTTGATAAAACTCGGAGTTAGTTCAAACTGTTGAAAATTATTTATAATAAAAATACAAATTAAATTTTTTTTAGTGAACTGGACACTTTTAAGAATGTTTTTTTTCGAGTAACACCCTTCGGGACGAGTGGGCATGCTCTTCTCTTCGTGAACGCGCTATCTCCGGCTCAGTTCACTGTACCAGCAGTTGAAGTAAAAATGAAAAATGCTCACTACGTGACGCAAGTTGCCCCCCAACTTCAATGCATCAAGTCTGATATTACTCGTCCACGGCACACGGCACCTTGCACGAGTTTGCACGGAAAAACCAAGGAAAAACGATCGTCATCACCATCAAGCGAACTGTCGTCGTGCGCTTTTTTTCACCAGTGTTCCAAAAGTCCAAGTTTCTCACCGTGATATTTTCCAATCATCCTAAACCTTTCGTGCGAAGCGTTTTAAGCGTAAAATTTACCTTTAAGGTGGCTCAAACGCATTGGTTGTCACGAAACGCGGGCCATCCCCGAGTAAGTTGAACTCCATGCCTCCCGCGGGTTTGTCGGCAAGTGTCATAACAGGTAGCATGGTCTGGCACCGCGCTAACACTGAAAGTGGATTCGCTTCCGTTAATAGAGTACCGAATCAATCTAGCGAGCCCTCGAAAGAAAGAAAAACTAAAGGCAGTTTAACTGCGCGGGTAGCAAAAGCTCTTGTGCGGACGAGTTCAGATTTTATAGTTTCGGTTCATTGTCGCGCCAACACTGGCTCAAACTTCAGGCGTGCCGGACAACGAAACTTTCCGATCTGGGGCAAGAGTGTCTCGTAAGCTATTTTAAAACGTCAGTATACTGTGTGGTTTACACGCACGGACAAGTTTCGTTAGAAGCATGAAGCAAGCGTTGCACCTGCTTTATTTAAGCCTTGTCTTTGTGTTGGCGGGCAAGGGGTGCCTTTTTAAAAGTGTGGTTCTTTTCCGATAGTTTTTTTGTTTTTGTTTATAACTATAGGTTGTTTTCTGTCTTCTTTTTCTGTTTTGAAAGCGGTGAATTGTTGTGTTTTTTTGAAGTGCCGAATCGGATTCAACCATTAGGCGAAAATATTGCGTGGCGTGTACCATAGAAAACCTTGCTCCTCGATTACTTCGACTGGTTTATCGCGTAGTTATTTCGTACAGTCGCAGGACGTAAGCGCATGAAATCGTAAAGTGAAGCCAGATTACGCGCGTTTCACTTACACAGGGTTCGCTCTGGACCTTAAAACCCCCTGAATTAGAAAACGGCATTTTCCAGATCTTGAAAGCCCTGAAATTTTGAGTGGTACTTGCAAACCCTTCAACTTTCCAATATTTGCCAGTTTATTTTTTTGCAACGATGAACTTTTTTTATAATATTAAAATATACTTTTTTTTTTACATGTATGTTTGCATAAATTGATGAGGAAGATTTTTATATGGCAGATTTAGACACATTTAGTGGATACTTGTGAAGCGCCTGGCCCCAGTGGTAGCAGTCCTGGTGGTTCTTGATCCGGTTTCGCCTGTCCGTTATCTTGCGATCTTGCCCCTCGTTTGCCTTGTTTTCTTGCGCACTGTTTGCTAGCTACTCCCGGTTTGTTTGTCCCACATTTGTTTTACGCTACACATGGTGAGCATAGTTTTAATTGTGCGCGATGCCTGAGAAGTGCAACTTTTAGCGGTCATGTCTGGGTCACGACGATTACAGACACCGACAAAGCATATGCAACAAATGACATCACCTACATTTTTGCTGTTTCCTTAGGCTGTTCGACTTGACATTGTCAAGTCTAACAGCCTAAGCAAACAAACATGCAAGAACTTCTAAACATGCTCCAGGAAATCAAGGTAAAGCTGCAGTACCTCTTCTGATCCCTTTACTAAAACCTGTTTGGCAGATGTGGCTTTTCCTAAGTATCGTGTGTTGGGACCGAGGAGTTCCCCAGGCAGCCTCAGGCAGGGCCAGGCCATGACCGGAACCACAGGACGATTCCCAGCAGGAACATCGGGAGAAGGGAGGGTCTCTCGCGACAAACTGTTTAATACATATATACAAAATATCTACATCGTCCGAGAGCACGCATGCGACCTCTCGTATGCTTTTTTTATCGGGTCGCTGTTCAATGCTCCAGGATTTGGCAGCCAATTGTGGCCGAGCAGCCAACAAACGTCATGTCCAGGCCCCGCCCCCACTCATCCCCCGAGCACGCACACAGACGCACACACTGCAGTGATGGCCGGGCTTCACATTCCGGCGCCGAGGTACTCTTTCCCTTGAAAACCGCACTGAGGAGGCGACAACAAAGGGTCCACTGTCAGCCCGTAAGATGATGACTGAGATAGTGATGATCCCTCCATTAGGCGGCTTGGTGGCACAAGAAAGGGTTTGGCCGGATTGTCAGCAAGTAGCGTCTGAGGATAGTCCAAACCGAACACACCCTCACGGAAGTCCCGCAGCTGGCGCGCCGTCACTCGGAATCCTCACCCGGTAATCCCCCGGTTCCTGTGTCGACTGACCCCATTTCAGGCCAACTTAATTGCAGCCAGAAAGAGGGGTCCGGCTCAGCTTCGTGCCTAGGTGTGGCGACGTCAACACGGTTCCGGGCAATGTCGCTTGTCATTAACGGCTCAACCTTGCTAGGGAACCAAGAAGGGTAAAGTGCAGGGAAAGGAGTGGTTTTGACCAAGGCCTGTTGCAACACGTGCAGTAGAAAATTTTTGCAGTGCATTTAAAAATGTTTATGTTATAGATCAGGGGCGGCCAAGCTGCGGCTCTTCGCGTGTTGAAGTGCGGCTCGCGGCTCCCTCCCCTAACCCCCCGCCCTTCCCCCCCTCCCGCACACAGCACACACACACTCCCCCGCTTCCCTTCCATTCACAGGAGCACTTCCCCAAAAAGATAAAATGTTTTAAATTGAAAGATGGGTTGTGGTTCGGCAGTCTCGTGCTACTGCTACCTTACGTACAGTTGGACTGCTTTTGACTTAGATATATTGAAAGTAGTTCGAGTTTCGTTTATTGCTCGGAACAAAAGTTTACGCCCCCCCCCCCCTCCCTTCCCCCTTGCGGCTCTTGGAAGTTCCGTCGTTTTGTTTGCGACTCTTAGGCCGGGTCAGCCTGGCCACCCCTGTTATAGATGTACAACTCCCCAAACTTTGCTTTTCTGCCCATTGTGAAATATCTTTTGCACCCAAGTTCGAACAAAGAAACCTGCTTTGGATTAGTGTGAAGAGGGAGAGGAAAAGATGACCATATACTACGGGGTGATTCAAGGAGACGGCAGGCTCTTTAAATCGACCGGAAAATTCGGTTCCCTAACCTATCGCGCTACGACTTTGTGCAGCGTTGCCCCACAGATGGTGCATTTTTTTTTTTTGGAAAATTTGCAAAGAGCGATCTTACCTGAGGAAAAAGTAAAGAAAGAAAAAGGCTTAGCTCCTATGGAAACGCAAGCGACACCACCGGTCTTCAAACAACACGGCGCCGTTTCGCACGGGAGACAAGAGATGGCGCAACGAACGAGCATACGGCGCCGAGAGCCACCGTCTTTAGCAGACAATCTTTTCGACTCAAAAGCGGCGCGCGTTTCCTCGGGTAAATTCGCTCTTTGCAAATTTTACAAAAAAAATGCACCATCTGTGGGCAACGCTGCACAAAGTCGTAGTGCGATAGGTTAAGAAACCGAATTTTCCGGTCGATTTGAAGTCCCTGCCGTCTCCTTGAATGACCCGGTAGTGATGGACCGAATCTGACAAACTTTGGATTCAGCACCTTTGGCAAGGATTCAGCAAAACTTCGGCAAACGTATGCGGGCGGTCACCATGATACCACCATACAGTGTAGTACCGTTAGTACTACCAACGAGGTGCAGAGTAGGCGACATAGTAACTGCGTGTTTGTCAGCCTTTGTGAGTGTGGTTCTCTGCCATATTTTGTGCCTCAAGGACAAGATTGACCAGGAATTGACACAATCCATTGCGCCAGGCACATAGCCAGGATTTTGTTTCAGGGGGGGGGGGGGGGGGGGGGGGGGGCTTATGACAAAATGCATTATGAGGGGAAGATGAGGTCCCAGCAAAATGAAAGATTTCGGGGGGAAGTGGGGGGGGCAGCAGGCCCCATGGCTCCCCCCCGGCTACGTGCCTGCATTGCGCAACTGACAAGTGATGTATTTTTGCCGAATCTTTAAAAAAGCTGATCAAAAATTTTGTTTCGCGGAATGCTAAGTTGAGGTTCAGCCCATCACTACCATATACTCTCGAAGATCTATTTTAAGGGACCGTAAAATGAACTTTTTTACTTTTGCCAAATAACTTTTGCATTAAACTTTCGATGTTCACTGAACGCCAAACAGACATCAGTTTACGTTTTGGTTTATTAAAGGGAAGATGGGGCACTTCTACATTTGAGAAAAAACGCTTGAATTGCGTTCATTTGGCCTTTAGAATAACAGATGTCACAATTATATTTCAATGCGACGCGCCGGAGAGCCATAAGAGCAATTTGAAAATAGGGCTGAAGCCCCGCCTCCCTAGCCTTGGCAAGCCAAAAGATCCGTCGATGACGTCACGAACAGCGACCATCTTTCGCGTTTTTCTCGCGTTTTAAAGTACTTGCCCGGCAAATGGTTTTGGTATTCGGGTTCACGAGGTAAAAATACACTAGAATTCACTTTTAACTCATTTTTTTCAAGAAGCTCCGTAGCTTCCCTTTAACTTCTACATAAAAAATGATTGAAATATTGAGTTTTTCTTCTACATCTCGCGGCAAAACAAGCTGGGCGTGATTTTGACGATCGTGACGTGTTGTGGCACCAGGCAAGCTGGCGGCGTTATGGTAGGTTTTACCACAGGGTTTTGCTACGCCGATAGTGCCGATTCCACCAACAGATTTTCTGAATTGGCGCTTCTCATCACCGCGATAGCCATGGACACATTGCAGCTGAGCGAAATTTAATTAGATATGTCGCGCTGCAGCGACAGCATGGGACTGGTCCCATACAGCGGTATGAAGCACAGCAAGTCGTCAGCACGACAGCTGCGTCTCCGCCGCCATCAGCCATTTCTGCGATATCTCTTAAAAGAAGGGGATGCACTTTTACTCACTAGCGTAGCAGAAAATGCAGTTTTCTATGGGCTCAAGCTTCATTAAATTTTATTTTGTCCGGATAGGCTTGCAGGGCTGAAGGGATGAAAAAAAAAAAAAGAAGAGAAAAAGATTCAGTATGCCATCTTGGATGATCACGACTTTAAAACTCAAGTTTACTGATAGCACAATCTCGCCACACACCTTTTCTACGATTGCAAAAGACAATGCAATCTTAGCAGAGATATAGCAACGTAGAAATGTGATTTCGTGATCACATAGACGTTGTGATCGTTCAAGGAATGCTAACACTAATCACTTTTCTTGGGGGATGAAAACATGCACCCTTCATACACGTCTTTAAATACAGTACGCACCAGTAATATCTTGAACTTGAGCACATGCATGGAATGCTCAAAATAAGAAATCTGGGCGATGTTCGAGGAGACAAATTCTAAGAAAGCACCATTGTAGTCAAAGTAACCAAAGACGACGGCACGAGCGTTTCTGCTGTCTTGAGGGTGCCGACACAAGTAAATGTATCGTCCCTTCTAGGACGTGCTGGGTTATCATCGCGACATGCAATGAGAAATCAGTCAAGGATAATGTTCTTTGCGGAACAATGAGCTTCCACCATGCCGACCACGTCAACGAACGCCATGTTTTCAGCAGAGAGCAGGAACCGCAAAACAGTCCAGGCGCGGTCTTATCTTTTTCTTGCTTAGTTTACCACATGATATATGGCACATAGCTCCAAACATTATGAAATTCCACAATTTCTTTTACTTAATAGTTCCAGGCCTCAGTGGTTTACATCTACTGAGTGTCATTTTAATCAAATACATGGTAGCTCCAAGCTGCAACAATTGCTTGCACTACAAAGTATGCCATAAGTTTAGTTACAAGTGCGTTTTACAGATGCTAGCATTTAACTGAAATATAAAACTCCGGTGCTTAAAACCAAGGTCATATTCGTGAAACGGAGACAACTGTTATGGACTGTGCTTTAAGTTACCAGAGATAGCGCAAGAGAAGTGAAAAGCATGTAGCTTGGCTGCTACCATTCCAAGGGAATCTGAGAATTGTTTGTCGAAGGATAGTACAACCAGTTTCTTTATTGTGCATTGATGTATTGAAAATAAAAGAAGAGCTTTTTGTTCATGTTCATAATGAAACATGTTCAGGGTGTCTACCAACCGGTAAAACTGGGAATTCTCAGGGATTTTGAATAATCTGGGAAAACTCTGGGAATTTGTGCTTCTATCAGGGAAAATTAGCTGTAATTTATAAAGAAAGCGAAAGTCATGGTAATCCTGGCTCGAGTAACACAGGGGTGGTCCAGTACCGCCTTTTGTGCCATTTTGGTAAATTCCCACTTGCCTGCGCCTTGCTGCGCCCAAATGGAATAATTGCGCCAAACTGTGCCAAGGCGAATGAATTGGTTTTGGAAGAGTTTTCGTTTTTGTCTGGCAACTGTGGGAATCCAGTGGGGTCTGGCCATCACAATTCAATCCAGGTTTCCGGCTCCGCAGCACTGTTTCACGGGACGCCTTTTTCGGAGGTCGATACGGGGCAGAGCAAGAGCGTAGTAGTAGTGTGACGTCGTGCCCGGTTTTCGTCAAAATAGAGCTATTTGTACCAATTTTGTTACCTTGGCCTCTTCACCCCTTCACTTCGCGTACCCCTCTGGAGTGTGCTCCCAGCTCGTTCCTCCGAAGTCAACACAACTGTCATAGTTAGTAAAATACGGCCCGTGCCAGCCGTTTGCAAAGCGACGTATGCAGATGCAGGAGTGAGCCGACATACAAAGTTTTAATTACGAGAGTGTCAACCAGAGCCACGTAAATACCTGTGCATTCGGAGCGGGAGCGCGTGTTTGATTGAAGTGCTTCGGGACCGATCTTTTACGATTACCACTTGATACTGATATGACACTCGGCAAAGAAAGGTGGGACCAGCATTGCGTAGCTCCCACAAACTGTTACTCGACAATGACGTACAGTCGTGTCAGAATAAAAATAGCACTAATAACAAAGTGTACGTACATACCATGTTGCAAAGGTAATCCATACAATGTTTATTTGAGCTTGATATCACACAAAACAAGGAGATAGAATAGATGAGAGTCCCTTTTCGACGACAGTGTTCGTCACTGCTGCCTCGGAAAACAAGGAGATGACAAGGGGAAGAGATTGACCTCTTAACCTAAAATTGAGGTCAGCGATCAAACTATAATTTGGGAAGGGTCCACAAGGGTTGCGCGGTCGCGTATTCCATTCAGCAAGCCAGCCGGTCGTGGGCAGACGGTCTTGGCCAAGGACCGTCGGAGCAACTCCGGCAACGCTGCGCCGAGTCGGAGTGCCGGCAAGGCCTAAATTCTGCCGAGCTTGCTCAGTCAGTGTCATCGTTGCCGTTGTAGCTTTTCCCAGGTTTTTATGGATCCAGCGTTTGTGTTTGTCGTGGCCGGTTTTGAGTACTTCCTTTTTTTTCTTGCTGCTTGAAATCGGGACCCTCGAGAAGAGCACGTCAAAAAATAAATGTCCGTTGGTCGTCGCGACCAAGTAACTGAGCAACGTTGTCGGTCATGTTGATTTATTGGTAGAAAGACTATTCCGGAGCTGTTGTCGTACATACATTTTTGGCATAAGATTGTTTCATGAATCTGGCCTCTGTTCTTTAGTGCATGGTACTGCAACAATAACACACTGCAACCGCCACCTCCCTCCGCCCAACACTGGACACAAACAACACGCAACAAACTCTCCACAAAACATAATAAAAAAAGAAAGATTTATTTTTGCTTGTTCTTGCGTTTCCGGCAGTGACGTCACGGACGTCACTGCCCCATATATCGACCTCCGAAAAAGGCGTTCTTTGTTTAGCAGGGTTTGCACAAATTTTCCTGACATTCCTAACACACTGCAGTTTCAACAGTTTTAGTTGCATTTCAATGCACACTACTGAAAATTAGCAAGCACAAGTAAGCACAAGTGAAAATTAGCAAGCACAAGCACAAGTTCGCGCAACACCTCCTAGAAACAAAGGCCGTAGCGCTCTTCTCGTCACATCGCAAAGAAAGGCCATCGGGGGCAAGCGTCCAAATGAAGGCAACGCGCGTGGATCGACCGTCGTAACATGCTTTTAGTCACATACGCGTGACCGGGTATCAAGTTCGATACCCGGACCAGGCGTATTTTTTTTGGTGGTGCACCAGTCACCTAGCTGTGTTCGGAGATTTGTGTTTGTCCTTTGTCCCTCCTGTTCCCCTTCTCCAGGGATAATTTTCGTCATTCTTGTCCAGCTGGCTTGCACCTTTGCATTTAAAGGGACACTGACACCCCCCAAAAGTTTTTTTTTATTTTTTGCCAGGCGCTTCATTATGGTGTCGGAGGACTACCCAATTAATATTTTGCAACAGAGTAGCGTATTTCTTTAATAAAGCCAAAAGACGCAACTGCTCGAAACCGAAACCCGACGGAGGTCGGAGAAGTGGAGAAAAGAGAGTGAGTGGCGGAAGTCACGTGGCTACACCCAACCGTGCATTTTTTTTTTTTTTTCTCTCCTCTCCGGTAGCAGACGACACGGCATACGGTGTGCGATTCTTTTTGCAGTTATGTTTGTTCCGCTCGTTGTTCTGTACTCCAAGATGAGTTGTTTTGTACATTGAGGAGTTGGAGATGTGTAGTGAGTGCCCGTGGTGAATTTCCATGATCGGCTCCAAAAAGAATACACCCAAGATGTTGCGTGAAGAGCTGGCTCACATGTCCTGCGTCCGAAAAAAAGTGGCATTGTGCGACAGAGTTTCCGAAAGATCAACGGGATCGGGACCAATGGCTGGCTGCAATTCCTGTAGAACATATACGGGCACCTCGGAAAGCGGATGCTACCTGATTTATATGCTCCTTGCATTTTGTGGAAAGTGATTACATTGAGTTCGCAGGTGTCAAAACGGAAATCCCATACCATTTAATTCAGCGAAGTATCGTCCACAACATTTGTTTGTTATTTTTTTGTTTGTTTCTTCAGTGCTGATTGTAAAAAAAAAAAGATATGTAAACATCAAAAAATGTCTGAAAAAAAAAAAAAAAAAAAAAATTTCACGGGGGATCGAACCCGGTCTTACCGCGTGTGAAGCGGACGTCTTTCCCACTGAGCTACTGGGGCATCCCTTTTTTGGCGGATCCCTTTCCTTAGTAATAATTCAGACGGTAAACTGTAAGTTGGAAAGTTTGCTGTTGATTTTTCTCTAGCAAAAGCACTCCCGGGTCGAAGTCGGGAAGCACCACGCTTTGGGGACATTCGCACCTAGTAAAGAAATCGCACGCGTGCATATTCACCTCGAAGTAGGCACGTCGTGCTTGACGTTTGCGCGAGCGATGTCTTCAGCCATGAGAAGGGAGCGACGGCTTGGCGACGTCTTCGTGCAAATCGGCGTGGTGGCCGGGCGTGTCGTACGGGATGAATACCAAATCTTTTGATCAGTCCCAAATTTCTCTTTTAACGGTAGACAGAATTCGCCGGTACCGCGAACGACAGTTCTGAAATAGAGGTCCCACGCCCGTCGTCCGCTGCCATCGCCGTCCCCGCGAGTCCCACGATACGCGAAACGACAAACGCACAGAATGTTTCCGGTTGTCTGTGGAACTTTTTTTTTTGAATCAACGTATCTACAGCTTTTTAGAAGCCACAAAAAATGGGTTTCATATTTTTTTCTATTTTTAATATTGAGTGTGTGCCTTCAGTGACCCACGACTTTGATTAAATTTGGTGGTCGCATCGATACCTTAGAAAACGGCCCGTGACCGCGAAAAAGAGAGTGAGCGAGACTCGAACCGGCCAGTTCTTGATCGGCGGTTTTCGGGCGGAAAGAAACCGAATTTCGAGCCGCAAATTCTGTTCTGGGTAGTTGAGCTCTCATGTGTCACGTACAACTAAAAACCTCGGCGAGCATAAATACCCTGTCAGTGTCCCTTTAACTGTGTTTAATCATGTATTATGTTGTTTTTTTATTTTATAACATGCTTTTAGAGAGTGACAGCATCTGGCAACATGGTGTCAGCTCATCTTGACTTAAAACAAAGTTCTGTATCACTCGGGGAATTTTGGAAAAGGACTCGGGGAAAACCTGGAAAACTCTGGGAATTTGTAAATGTTAACTTGGTAGACACCCTGATATTGAAATTGTTTTTCCCAAGTAAGAAGTATGATTTTCACTGGGTTAGCTCTCATATGGGGGGAAAGGTGGCGACTTTCAAAGAATGGACAAAACATTATTGCTTTTAAGATCTAACAAGTTTATGACTCCTTGTGATACATCAGAACGCAGTCAATGCACTCTTTTGAAGGGGAAATAAAAGTTACAATGTGTTGAAAAGGCTAAAAATTTATTTGTTGAATTTGAAATTATGCAAAAATAAGACCAAAAGGGTTAAGCGTGTAGCTATTGGGGAGGAGATCAGACTGTGCCGCCCCAAGCGGCTAACGTTTGAACTACACAGATCGGGACGACTAATAACAATGACTTGGCCCTTGGCTGACGTAACCGAACGCCACTTCAGTGTTCGGCTGGAGTTGGTGTTCTCCGGTTGCCCCAAGGGGGAGGAGTGCTTACCACTCCGGCCTGCACGAGCAATGCAGCATGCACAGTGCCCAGCTCATCACAAAACCCCAAGTGGGTCAAGCTCTCATTCTCCGACGACTGCTTTTGGGAGAAATCCGGCACTAACAATAAACGTCACTTTGTTTATTGTGTGTGCCATGACCACATGGCCTGTGGGCATGTCCACAGGCCTTGTGTTGAGGAAATACCGGGGTGTGGGGACAACAAACGGGTCAAAGCGCCCCCTATAGTTCAATCTCCACGCCATAAGTATAGCATGCTATAAACTTACAAAAAAAAAAAAGAATTCTGTCCATGCTTATTTTTATCACTTCTGCGAGTAAGTAATGGTGATAGTCTTCTTTTGGTCTGTCGGCAAGTTAGCTTCTGTGGTGCCAGTGCCATTTAGAGAACCTACTGCATGCTGTGGTGCATGTCCTGTAGAACACATTTACTATTCACTAGACATTGGTAGGTCATAGTACTGCTTGTGGTTTGTTCTCCTATGAAGTTTTAAGGCTTGTAGCATATGTAGGAGATATGCCTCTGCTCAGGACATCCTGGAAAGCTAGAATAAGGCTCACTGACAAGCATATGTAGATATTCCCGGCCTTAAACATTGCTGTCGGAGCTAAAATCAGATCTAACATCTTCTAGAGTCCTCGGAGCTACTGTCATCCAAAAAACAAGCTACAAACAGTTATATCTCGGCTGTATACTTTCCGGTGTTTATTTATGTCAAAATCGGCGGATGTTTTTCAGTGTTTGTTTATTTCCAAAATGCCTGTGCATTTCGGTGAATTGTCTCGTGCAGAAGCTTAAAATGGCTTTTATGGACGAGAAAATATCTCAGATAGAAAGGAACAGTCAAGGCGAGAAATGGTTCAACTTTTATTTACATCTGACACATAATGTTCTTCACACTTCAATATTGTAATATATACATGCATACATTCCAAAGCTCGCATGTGTCATTCCCACCCGCTCCTTCCCGTTGACGACGCGCAATTTCGAGAATGTGCGCTCTACATTTGCGCTACACACGGGAAGTTCCAAAAATGTCTAAAGAGGCTAGGAAAAGTGTTGGCCATTCTGGTGAACGCAGCTTCCGGACACGCTTTGACCCAAACAGTGTAAAAGACACTTCAAACCACTCAACCAGGGTCCACAAAGAAGGACTTCAATGAGGCAATCCACAAAAGGGCACAAGGTGGACAAACTTTTGGGGACATAAACTATAGGTCAAAGTATGCAGCACTGACAGAAAAAAAAAACATCTCAGTTAGTAAGAGACGCCAAAAAACCTAAAACAACAACTATAAAAAAAAGAGAATGATTGATCGGCTACATAGCTACATAGGGTGAAAAGAAAACTGTCGCTTGTTTAAATATTTTAAAAACAATATTTCACTTTTAAGCAACTTTTTATTTTCGACTCCGGCGGATGTTTTTCGGTTAAAACCGGAAAGTCTATTGCCTAGTTACATCGCACAACAGATCCTGTCTTTGTAGCAGTCCCCAATGCCAGCAGCATGCCATGCTTGACAAGTGCCATTGACGTGCAGAGATTTATTTCTGGTAGTTCACGACCCTGTGAGAAAGCACAAAACGGGAAACAAAACCAAAACTGGAATTCTTTGGCTATCCACGAAATGTTGCAACTTGTTGCGGCACGTCAAACATGAATTTCAGCGGCGTGTGGGAACCATACATCACGGGTGGTCATTGGTCAGTGGCTGGTGACCCACTGGATCTGATTCGTCTAAAAGTGGGTCACAAAAATTAAGCCTTCAGTAGTTTGGGGGAGATTCCAAAACCACTGCCCTGTTTATGGGATTCTATGCACCCTCCTGTTCTTATAGAAAAGATAAGAAAATGAATCTTGTAGGCAAGTGCCCTCATTAGGGCCCGTCGATGAGACATTTGCTTAAAGTCCGACCTACAGAATCGTCTTCTACCGGGGGAAAACCGGTTCCCAGTTTCCTTCTCTCCATTCCCACTCGCCCACTTTTCCCCTCCTCTCCGCACAGGAGCGGATCTCTGAACTACTCCCAATTCGCGACTCCAGCAAAACGGACGCCGCCAAGCGGGAAAACCGGGAACCAGTCGGTCCAGGTCGCTCCGCGCCCCGCCGCGTCTCTGATGGCTTTCGCGGACATGTGCTGTCGGCGCGGGGGCGAGCAATGTAATTTGACGAAGGTCCGAATATTTCTTAAGTTTGCCTGAGTGTTCATTAGTGTGGTGAAGCCTCAGTAGATTGTTTCTTTCCATCACGTGTTTGAAAGCCCGTTTACTCCACAACACACGGTCGCGTGCTTTCAATTTTTTTGGATGAGGAGGAATCACGGGAAAACGTTTTGATTTCTCGTCTGTCTCTAATCACATTCAAAGTGGCTACTGCTTGGTAACTGATAAGTGGTTTCTTTATAAGGATGTATAACAGTGGACTGAGGTCGACAGACGAAGTGTTTCACTGGAGGGAACACCAATGTTGCGGTCAAGTGAATGGGAAGGTTCGATAGCTGCTTTCCTTGAGTTTGGTTGTGCTCGATTAGCTTCAAGTTAATTTGAGCCACTAACGCCGGCCGGTGCGTTGGCTATTCATCTTGGCGGCTTTTCGCCGAAAAAGACCACATTGAAGGAGTTGGGTTAATTTCGCTATTACTTGATTCAAAAAACCTGCTTGCTGCATATGATTAATGAGGGACATTATCTGCTTTCAAAAGGTGGGGGACGCGTCTCGCAAAGTTAGAAGCTGTCACGTCATTAGGATCTATCGCGCCTCCAATATTGATATTATAACCCCTGTCGAAGCCAGCAGCAATATACGTCTACATTGCTCAGGTTGACCGGCCACAAAAAAATACTCATTTTATCCGTTCAGGATTCCAAGTCAAGTTCAATGCAGAGAGGTCTGAGTGAATCTCCGATGAAGACTCTCCTCAGTTTGTCCGCATTCGCCTCCGTTCTACCGGCTAGAACCATTTGGCTAAGTTTAAATAGTGTCTCTCTGTCTGTCAAATATACTTTTATAATAGTTAGTTAACTAAGTTCATATTTCAACCCGAGGAATATACTAATATCGCTTTAGTGGGACATAGTACGTAATATAATACATAATCCGCATATTCGTCAAAATGACTTCTCGATTGCTACTAAAACCTGAATTGAAATACGAGTATCAGCTGCTCAGTGAAGCGCCAGCGAGTTGACATCCTCCTTGGCTCAAGAAGCGCTTGCTTAATTTTCGTAATTTTCCTGCAGCCTGTGTTCTTGACCGAGTACACGACTGGAGCTGTTTCTTGAAACGCGGACAGGCACGAAAGCTCAATTTCGCGGACAGATACGTCGCATGGTCGAGGCATGCGAGTTAGCTAAAAATTACTCTCGGTGGAACAATTTTGTAGCCTTCGTCGCTTCCCTTAGATGATCAAAACTAATTAGAGTCTACTACCGTTTCTCCGGAGCCCATAGTTTCGGTTTTGATCGAAGTCTCCGAAACGAAAGTTTGACATGAAAAGAACAAAAAACACTGGCAAAACAAAACTATGCTCGGCAAGTTTATGCGCACCGGCTACACTTAACTGTCTCAGTTCTAATACCCATAAAATTGAGCATTTAACAAAAGAAAATTTGTTAAATTGAATGCGCCACCCATTCAGGCGGCCCGGCCGAGCCGACGCGACCTGGACTCAGCCGCCATGTTTGTTTGGTGGTGGCACCCCCTATAGGTCGCTGGAGTCGCGAATAGAGAGGAGGGTCTCCCTCTTTTTTTAAATGGAACGGAGGAATTGAGGGAGAGTTTCCTTCTTTCTGCATGTTGGTCGGCCTTTAAAAATGCCTGAATGTGACCTTTCAAAGTTTCGGCTGTGACATGCAGGCATCCTGCCAGCAAAAACGGTCCGTTTTCTGGAAAAAAAAAAAATAAAGCACTCAACTCAACTCAACCTTTCAAAGTTGACCTGCCTTTCTCCTACTTCAATTTAAAAAATTGCCATTCGATGGCAGTACCTGTAACATACTTTTGTGTGAAGTTGCAGCCCATACTGCATGAGCAGTTTTGATAACTCACCGAAATTGTCTGGCTGAGCAAAAGTTGTCACTCTGAATATTTGTTGTCTTACTGTCTAGGAGGGCCTGTGCGATGTGGTCTGGCGACTGGAGCCAGTTTCCGCAAGAGTCTCTTCGGCTTTTAAATAGCAAAGTCGAGACCAAATCATTTTTAGAGGTAAGTTTTCCCCTGGAACACCAGTGCAGCTGCAATTATCTCCCTTGATGTCTGACCCTGATCTCTGTACAGTATTGCATGTAGCCAAGGAGTGACCACCCCTTTGTGCTACTTGTGTTGTTCTATTTAGTAGCCACTGAAGTCCTCCAATCGCTTCCATATATTGTCTGGCCTTCAGCCAGAGGCATATTTTCCTTTATTTTCGGGCTCTTGTTGATTGGGTTGCTGTTAAAATCATGGCATGTGTCAAATGTCTTGTGTAATGTTTTGGGGATACCTCCGAGCAGTAGAAGGTTCAAGCATATTTAATGGCATAAGGGAAAAGAACAACCGAGTTAAAACGTAGAGGTACAGACATGCAGCGCTAGAAGCCGGGCAGTCGATAGAATGCGAGGCGCGAGCAATCCGACCAAGTTGGTGTGCGCGCCACTGGTGCTGTCGCCAAAAAGGGGAAAAGAGTTAAAACCTTGTTGGGCCCAAATTTTAATTTTATTAACTTGTAAACTTATGGAAAGTTTTGGCCCATTCTCTCTGTCTTCAAATGTTCCAGTTTTGAGCATTTCTGAACCTGCCGCGTGTATGAAGGCAGCTGTGTTGCACTGCTTCGGTTCAGTCACCCTTCCGTCGCCAACGCAGGATGCTCTGTACCTTTCGTTGTAGTTTGTAGGCACAAGTCTGCCTCATTAAACATATATTTTCAGTTTTATGTTTGTTTGCCATTTTTCACCTGTGACAAAATTGCCTTAATTCTTTTTTTTTGTGAAAGGACAATTTATAATAGAGAGGTTTGGCAATTGACAACCTGAAATGATGTTGTGTAATTCCCCATTTACATTAGTGTAGATATCATACTGTAATTTCTCGTGTCATGATTTATCATTTCATGCTTCTATAAAGTTATTCTGTCCAGTTGCAATGCCCATGAACTACTGCTCAACTTGTTCTTTTCATTATTTCAGGATGTTAAATCACTCATATTTACTTTGGGTAAGTCTGTTCACCATATAAGGGCCAAGTTTTAACTAACTGTGTGCACAATGAATTAATTATATATTATTGTTGTTATTTGTATGCAGTGCATGTTATGTGGTCGTATGGCAGAGGCAAAATGTCCAAAAGACAGTCTCTGTTTCTTCTTGTTTTATCATAGGCTGCTTTGATTTTCTTTCTTTACTTCCTTGTGTTCTCTGCAAATAATTTTCTACTTTGATGTGGGCATTAGGCCTTCTATCAAGTCCCGATTCAGTGCCCCCCTCTGTCACCTGGAATTCATAAAAGGAAGTGGGATGTTTGACATTTTTATACCTAGTACAAGAAATACGAGAAAAGCTACAAAAACCCCGTTGTTCTTCATGTATTTACTCGGCCGGGCAACCAATGTAGTACTGAGCAGAACAAACCATCCGTCGCTCAGCAAACACTTCGTAAAAAAACTGCAGCATTGTGTTTTTTTGTTTTTTTTTTTACTTTTTTGGTTGGGTTGAGTTGTGGCAGAGAAGAATGGCGTAAATCCAAGCGAAAGCATAGTAGCCACCTCAAGTGCACCCCCATGTGTCGTTTAAAAAAAAAACGTTCTTAATCCGAAACTACTGAAAACAATAGTGGCAGGGATCGCATGGGTCCTTAAAAACCTTGAAAACCCTTCAACTTTGAAATGATAGCCAGTTTTAAGTTTTTGCAATAATGAATTTGTTTTACATTAATATAATATAATTATTCTTTTTGCGTGTATGTTAACATAAACTTCGAAATTCCACTTAGCGTATGCCTATTAAGCGCCGGGCCACAATGGTCGCTGATCTGACCGTTGCGAAGGGTATAGCCATTAATATACATGCATCGTCAGCCGATCACTTTTGCTGAGAAAGCCAAGGCAAGTAGTGACATCACCTACATTATCAAGTCGAACAGCCTAAAAAAGACGGCAAAAACCAAGATGCGAGGACTTCTAAACATCAACCAGAAAACAGAGGAAAAGCTGCAGTATTTTTATTGAACACTTTACTGGCACTTTTTGACAAATGCGCCTTTTTCTAGGTATTGCACAAAAAAGAATTTTCGCAGTGCATTTGAAAAAAGTTATAAATTTAGTAGAGTATTTGAAGGGTCCTTAAAAATATCTTTACAGGTAGTGTCCCCTGAGGGGACACTACCTGTGAATGTCAACTTTTGAGCGGCCCACTGAGTTGGTGTGATATTTGCAGGTGGTGTTTGTAGCCAGAGCCTTCTATATTTGTTTTTCTAAGTTTCAGCCCTATGAACCAATTTTCTGAGGTACAACACCCCCAGAACGAAGTAAAGCATAGTTTTGCATGAATTAAGTCTGAATAGTTTCATACTGAAACAATAGTTTTATTAAGGTGGGATTTATGCCAAAAACTGGATTGGAGAAATACTCATTCAAACTGCTCGAACCTCTACATTTTCTTTAGCATTATTAAACTAAAAATAATTTATGAAAAAAAAAAAAAAATCTATGCACTGTAAACAAACAAATCTTTCTGAAATAAAAATACTCTGCTGATTTGGTGGGTGTAAATGGGGCATTTTTTTAAATCAACTTTTTGCAGATATTTTGTTTTCTGGGTAGTGAGCCATTTAACAATCAAAAGCCACAATGTTTGTGCTACCCTGCTGCTCTTATAAATGGTTTAGGCCCACTAAGCAGTCTCTTAAACCTACAATTAAAAAAAGGAATTACCTTACATTCACATTTTGTTTGTCATTTGTTTGTAGGCAGTGCCGAGGATGGTGACAATCATATGGTGCGAGTGGCCTGCCTGGGCCCCTACTTGCTTGCAACAACATATTTTAGTAAGGACTGCGAGATATGGGCAAGGAGTTCTGGCATTTTCTTCCATCCTTCCAAGTATGTTTTCCTCCTTGATTTCTTCCCCTCGCCGTGCCAAACTGATGTGTAACAAACCCTAGCACCTAAACAAACCCGAGAAGAGAACCACCTTTTTCGCAGAGAAAGCTCAAGATCCGTGAGAATGTGGCGCTAGCGGTTGGGATACAACCCGGAAGATTGGGAACGTGATACCTGGATCAAAAGATTTTACAAAAAACAAAATTTCTCTATGAGCCGACGTTTACCCTAGCCTAATATCTTCAAAAAAATTAATGACATTGTGGGTGCCTATACAATCTATTTTAGTGAAAGAAACTTGTTAGCAAGGAAGAAAACAACATTCTCTTTCTTGCTGACAAGTGTTTTTCACTGATATATAAATCCCACAAGCATCCACAATGTCAGTTCATGCAGAAATTTTGACTTTCTCTATTTTGATCCAGGTAGTGTTGTGTTGTCAAACTTTTGCATTCTATCCCGACCGCTAGCGTCACATTGTCACATAGTTGGGGCATTCTGCTATGCATAGTTTAATTACCCGGGTCAAAAAACATGGTTCTCTTTTCTGTGGAACTTCCTGTATGTTTCCTATTCGCAACTCTAGCATGCCGTTCACCCTCTCTTGGTTGAACAAAGAACCAGAGGAGCGGGGACTGCGGCGGAGATGGTGACAGGGAGTGTCAGCCTTGGTGCTGCTGTAACCGCATGGTTTTGGTCGGCGTGTTCGTACATCATGCAGTTTTAACGAAAAAAATCTGAGTGTGTTAAAATAAGAATTGTTGTGTTCTGCTTCATAACAGTGCTGCAGAAAGGGACTGGGATGTCTCATTTAATTGGAGACTTTTTGTAGATCATATACGCTGTGGATTTCAGGTCTTGCGGTCACCAGCTCAATCTGTGCTCAACGTTACGACAAAAGCTCTCGTTAGTACCGCAAAGCTCTTCCGTACGATCTTCAGAAAGTACATTCTTTCTTGAAAGTAGAAGAGAGCTGCTCGCTTAATGGTGCGTCGAGCGATTGACAGACGCCGTGAGTGGGTTGGTGTTTCACTCGCTGAGAAGCCGTGACAAGGAACATGTCTGTTTGCTCCAAGCACTTCCAAAAGATAGACTATGCATACCTGCCTTTGGAATTATAAAGGCAAATGTTGGCAGCATTCTTAAAGGGACCATGAAATGACTTTTTTACTTTTTCCATATAACTTTTACATTGACCCGTCAATGTTCACTGAATGCCGAACAGGCATCCGTTTTCGTCTCGGTTTATTAACTTCTACACAAAAAATTAATGAAATATCGACATTTTCTTTCTCTCCATCTGACCGCAAAGCAAGCCGTGACGTAATCTGTTTCCGGAACCGAAAGTTTTCTCGGCAGTAGGAGAATGGGAGCGTTAGCGGCGACGAGTTGGGGTGCGCCGGTAGGTTTTACTGCGCTGATGTCACCGACGTATTTTCTGAATCGGCGCCTCTCATCGCCGCATCGCAGCTGAGCGAAATTCAATGAGATATGTTGCGCTACAGCGACAGCATGGGACTAGTCCCATACGCCGGTATGCCTGTTGGGAACTGCGGCGAGTCTTCCGGTGAAGACTCCAGAAGTCAACCCAAATGCCATTGTTGGCAAAAGGCGGCCCATGTCAGTCGTTTGCAAAGCGACGTAGATGGAAACAAATTGCTGCGGCGTTTTTCGCGGCCTCGGAGATGCAGGAGCGAGCCGACGTTAAAAAAGATACGTTTGAACTATGAGTGTCAGCAAGAGCCACGTAAATACCTGTTCACACTCGAAGCGGATGCTCGCGTTTCTTGGAAGTGCTGTATTCGCGCTGTTGGTAAGCGCTTCGGGACCGATCTTTTACGACTGCAACTCGATACTGACGCGACACTCGGCAAAGAAAGGTTGGACCGGCATTGCATGTATACCATACCTCCCACGAACTGTTATAGCTCGACAGTGACGTGCAGTCTGTCAGAATAAAAATGTCATACCAATAACAAAGTGTACATACCGTGTTACGAAGGTAATCCATACGGCGTTTATTTCAGCTCTATGTCACACAAAACAAGAAGATAGAATCGACGAGAGTCCCTTTTCGACGAGTGTTTGTCAACACTGCCTCGGAAAACAAGGGGAAGAGATTGACCTCACCTCTTAATCTAAAATTGAGGTCAGCGATCAAACTATAATACGGGAAGGGTCCACAAGGGTAGCGCGGGCATATTCCATTCAGCACGCCAGCCGGTCGTAGGCAGACGGTCTTGCGACGAAGCAACGCTGCGCCGAGTCGGAGTGCCTGCTAGGCCTATATTCTGAGTAGCTCGCTTCGTCGGAGTCGTTGGATTCGTGGCCATTGTCGCTCTTCTCGGGTGTTTGTGGATCCAGCGTTCTTGTTCGTCGTGGTCTGTTTTAAGTACTTTTTTTCTTGCTGCTTGAAGTCGGCACGCGCAAGAAGAACACATAGAAAAATAAACGTTCAGTCAGTCAGAGTTTTGAGAAGAAGGAAATCAAAGAAAATAAACGTTCGTCGCGAGTCGCGACCCAACTAACTGAAGTCGGCCCTGCCCTACTGCGCACGCGCAGTAGTTGCTTCATTTACCACACGATAGATGACGCTTGGCTCTCAGCATTATCAAATTTGGCAATTTTCGCCACACATCTCTAATTATGCTACAAAATGTGGATCTGAATATTATTTAACAAAACTTTTAGGAAACATTTGCCGGCTATTTATTGTTTACGATCGCGGTGCTGGTGAGGTAGGCTCTTACCCAATAGGCGACGTGGATTCGGCTGACGTGCTCAGTTTCTGCGGATGCATCGTAGTGAAAAGGCAGAGCTTTCGAAGGAAAGAAGTCGCAAAAGAGTCCAGTTTTCTTTTAAAAGTTCTATAGCAAATCATTTTTTTTTGGCTCCCTATTTTTGTGTTTTTGTGTTCCTTTTCACACCTTTTACGACGTGCGGTGGATGAAATTCGATTTCAAAATCATTTCATGGTCCCTTTAACCTCCTCTGTGTAGGTCAGCAGTTTGCAACTATTACTTAGAATGGGCAGTTTTGGTGAGGCAGGTTGTGTCATTGCGAATAACACGGTACAGGGGTGGACTTTATTTGAATATATCTTTTTATAGAGCAATACATTAAACCCACAATTATGCTGATCCTATTAATGTGCATTTCTGGCATAGTGCTACCGCAGGATATTGTAAGTACCACAATGATAAAAATCATGCTTCAAAGGTGCAGCTCAAGATGCTGGTTGCAATGTCGCACTGCGCGGTAGCCTGCCTTCACGCGCTATGCTAAAACGGCCTATTAGTAACCATGGCGCAGGTCGATAACGTGTTGCAATGCACTAAAACCGTGACGATGTGCAGCGAGTTGTGAGCCTCCAGGGCCTAGTCACCAATCGCCCTATAAAGCTGCTGCTTTTAAACGCATTTGCAAGTATTACCAAACATGCATACTTCTCGGCCGCGCTTCTATGGCGCGAAAATCCAGCCCGCAGAAGTTGCCACCTAACAGCTTGTTCGCTACGTAAAACTTTTCATACGGCTCAGTATTTCTCTCTATATTCAAAGTAGCCCCCAGTTAAGAAATAAAAAAAAAACTTGTGTGGGCCTTCTTTCTGTTGACGTCTTTGTTGTCTAACTTTTCACGAAATCTTTTCAACAGACTTTCTGACAATGCTCTGACACCAGAGATTCGCGAAGTCATTCTTGTTCTGGACACACTGGCGTATCATGTTTGTCTCCTCCTTGTTGCCGTAAGTATTGTAAAACAAGCTGCTTCATTCGTAAAAATAACTTATATTTGTCATATTCTTTTTGTTTCTTTTTTTCATAGTGCTGTACATCTGAATGCACCAATGTTTTTAGAAAAGCTGTGGGACTTTTATGACCAAACTAAGCTCAGCCGTATTTGCCATATCTGTCTACCGCCTGTTTAACCGCTGACTAACTACGTCATTGATCAGAGTGATCACTTGGCAGGTGGTAATCAATCAATCAGCGTTTATTTCAGCTTGAAATACAAACTGAGGGTGGCAAGAAAAAAGCAGTGTCGTCCACTGCTTGACGGGCCTCGCCACCCTTACAAGTCAGCAGTGTAAACGCGGTAAAAAATAATATATATATACAAAATGAACAATACAGACAAAAATGAGATGTACAGACAAATTATAGAAAAGCGTTCCTAAGGACAGAAGAAGACATACCATTCAAGTGATCACATAGAGGAGTATTCAAAAACTTAGGCAAGATATATCGCAACATTGTAAAGCCATAGTTCGTTCTACATCTAGGTAAAACAAAGCTGTCTTTTTCCCTGGTTGCATAAGGCGTATTGTGGGGCACAGTAGAAACAATACGTGAAAGAAAATTATCGTTTTTAGCTATACTATTTTTGTAAAAACACGCGAATCTATATTCAAATAAATTATATACAGGCACAATTTTAAACTGCGAGTAAGCCTGCCCGGTTGGGGAATTATATGGAGCTTTTGTAATAGCACGTAGCATTTTCTTTTGCAAGATCAGAAGCTTCTGAATATTGGATGTTGTGGTATTACCCCAGACAAGAAAACAATAGCTTAAATATGAATAAAAGAAAGCGTAATACAAAGTAAGTTTAGTTTTTTCAGGTAGAACGTACTTATTACGCGAGGTTATTCCTACAACCTTAGAAAGGGCAAGACAAACCTCGTTTATGTGGGCGTCCCATGTCATCGTTGCGGTAAAACTTACACCGAGGGATCTAAACGTTTCTACATACTCGATAATGGTGTCACTCAAAACTAAAGGCGGTGGGTGCATTACAAGCTTTCCTTTAGGACGAAATATTACAGCTTTAGTTTTTTCTTTGTTGATTTTCAATGAGTTGACTAATGACCACCGTGATAATAATGCCAATACTCGGTTAGCAGTGCCAGTTAGTTGTTCAACGTCAGAGGAGGAAAAGAAAAGGCTCGTATCATCAGCGTAAATAACGTACTTTGCAAGGGTACTAATATTGGAAATGTCATTTATATATATATTAAACAAGAGTGGTCCAAGGATGCTACCCTGAGGGACACCATTAAAAATTTGAAGGGAATCGGAGCGAGAGTGGTTTATTACAACATATTGTAATCGTGAGCTTAAATATGATTTTATAAGGTTGAGGGCGTGTCCTCGTACGCCGTAATGCTCGAGCTTAGCGATAAGTATTTTATGATTTACAGTATCGAATGCCTTACTAAAGTCAATAAAAATGCCAAGAGTAAGACGTTGTGATTCAAAATTGTTCAAAATATATTCTTTTTGGGCAAGCAAGGCGTGTTCCGTTGATCTATTTTTAGTAAACCCATATTGGCAATCGGATATTACAGAATGCTTTAAGAAGAAATGATTGAGGCGGCGATGAATTATTCGTTCTAACCCTTTAGAAAAAAACGGAAGTATAGATATTGGTCTATAGTTACCGAAGTCGTTCTTATTTCCTTTTTTATAAATTACGGCTACTCTGGCTAGCTGCATAGCTGTTGGAAAGTGTCCTGTCATAAGCGCTACATTATAAATATGTGTTAGACATGGTGTAATTATTTGTAAAACATATTTTACTGGGCGACTTTGTATATTATGAGAGTCGAGGCTATTCGTATCTTTCAGACTTTTGAAAATTGAAAAAACCTCAAGCTCGTCAGTCGGTTCAAAAAATATTGATTCTGTTAACCTATCACTTAGAAAATCAAAAATGCCGGAATTATAGTGACTGTCACCTACAGTCGAAAAAAAGTAATTGAATGATGCAGCGAGATCTGAACCCGATAGCTCAGTTCCATTAACCGTTAAGCTTGTGATCGCTTGGGCATTAGTATGTCTATTCAGGAGCAAATTTAGACGCCTCCATTTTTCCTTAAGATTGCTAGAAGTCTGGCGACCAAAGAAATTATTATAATACATGTTTCTCGCCAATTTAATTTCCCTGTTTAGTCGGTTGCGTAAGGACTTATATTCTGCGAGCACGGTAGGATTTTTGTTTTTAATAAATATAGCAAATAATTTGTATTTCTTTTTAACGAGTCTAATTAAACGTCTAGTCATCCATGGTTTACGCGCACTTTTGCATGGTTTTATTTCTACAGTGGGAAAACATTCATTATATACTGATGTGAAGAGCTCTAGAAACCTGTTAAAAGCATCATCTGCAGCTGGCTCATTATAAATAGGGCTCCAATCCACCAAGGAAATACGGTACTTAAATAGGTCGAGCCTTTCTTGAGATATTAGCTGGCGTCTCAATTTAGCGACATCGTTCGAACAAGTTGCTTTTTCTATACGCAAGAAAACAGGTAAGTGATCGCTAATATCGGCAGCGATGCGACCGGAAAAGAATGCGTTGTCATTATTAGTAATAATTAAGTCTAAAGTGGAAGCAGAAGAAGCTGTAATGCGCGTTGGACTGTTAATAACATTTTGAAAACCTGTTGAATGAAGTGTGAGTAACATTTGCTGTTGCATTGGGCTATTCGTACCCATATCAATATTAAAATCGCCAGCTATGATGGACAAATAATTTTCAGAACTAAATAAAAACGTTTCACGTTCAAATATCTCCCAAAATTCGCCAAAGTTTCCATGAGGTGGTCGATAGACAACCGAAAATATATTACGTCCAGATTTCACGGTAAGCATTTCAATATCAGAGTTGGAAAAAGAGTGATCAGATAACATATCACAGGCATAGCTACTTTTTATCAGCATAGCTACGCCCCCGCCACGCTTTTCTGTGCGATTGATATAAAAAGAATTATACCCCGGAATACGTACAACATCACTATCAGCCCGATACCAAGTTTCAGACAAGAAAATGACATCGAAAGAACACGAGGAACGCGTTAGATCGTCTAAGAGGACAGTTAGCTCATCAGCTTTATTCACGGCAGATTGCATGTTAAGATGTATAACTTGAATATATTTATTCGCATCTAGTGCTATAGACGCATTAAACTCAGAAGGTGTGAAAAGAGGGGTGTCATTCATGAGGGTATAAAGAATCAGGTAATAAATCTATGAAACAATGGCGCCATTTACGTCATTTTGGACAAGTCAATCAGAGAATAGATCCGGAGGACATTAGAGTCGTCTGTCTTCCGTGCGAAAACAGCGCCATTCCTTGTCCACACGTGCTTCCAAGATACTTGTTTCTTTCTAGAAATCGTAGCACCAAGTAGCCGTTTGTTTTCTGGCGTTAGATGCTCATTAACATAGACACGCTGGTCTGGTCCTTCGAACCCGATTTTAGAAGTAGACAGTTTCAGCTTCTTGGCAGCGGCCAGGAACACGTTGCGCTTTGACCTAGACATGAACCTGACAATTATGTTTACTTCGTTTTCTTTTTTGGTTGGAACGCTGTGGGCGATGTCGATTTCAGCAAGGTCAAGTGGGACTTCGATAGCCTCTGCGATTTTTATAGCCATGTCGTGCGCTCTTTCTCTGACAGTGGCAGGCAGGCCCTTAATCTCAACGTTATTCAACCGGCTGTATTGTTCCAACTCAGAAATCCGTGCTTCAGCCTTCATCAACTTTTCTGTTAGGGTGTTATTTTCTTTCTTTAGCTCAGCATAGTCTTCCTTGGCCTTCTTCACTTCAGATGTAAGAGCGCGTAGCTCCGTTAAGGCTTTCTTGAATTCGTCAGCAGCATTCGAGCTGTATTCAAGGCTCTGATGTACTGATCGTAGTTCTGCACGCATCTCGCGCTTCAAATCCTGAATGGCTTTCATAACCTCAGCACAATCAGAGCTCATGATAGGCGAACCGCGCAAGAAGCACAAAACACTCAAAGCAGTCAAATCAGTCGGCAGTGGCAAAGAGAAAGGAAAGGCTTTATGTAGGTGCAGCCGCACTCACCTATGAATGTGAAGCAAAACAGTAGAACAGTCAGTGTTTCTGTTCGCTGTGCCACTGCCGACTGGAAGTACAGTTCGTGGATGGTGCGCTTTTCTAGCACGGATGGTGGTCACGTGCTGATGACGTCCCAGGCAGCCGCTCCACAGACGGTGATGATGTGGCACACTTCTCTTGCGTCGACGAAGGCTGGGCTCGATAAGACGTCGTTGCGTAGTCCTATGAATGTGAAGCAAAACAGTAGAACAGTCAGTGTTTCTGTTCGCTGTGCCACTGCCGACTGGAAGTACAGTTCGTGGATGGTGCGCTTTTCTAGCACGGATGGTGGTCACGTGCTGATGACGTCCCAGGCAGCCGCTCCACAGACGGTGATGATGTGGCACACTTCTCTTGCGTCGACGAAGGCTGGGCTCGATAAGACGTCGTTGCGTAGTCCTATGAATGTGAAGCAAAACAGTAGAACAGTCAGTGTTTCTGTTCGCTGTGCCACTGCCGACTCACAGCTGAGTGAGCACTTCGTATTCACCGACCATGTTTAGGGCTTAGTCGCCCCAGGCAACTTGGAAGGCAAATAAAAAATCTTCGTTGGGGGGTTATGGCTAGTTTAGCGGGCAACTAGCAGCTCGGCTCCTTGGATGACTTGTATCACCGCTGACCGCAAACGCTAATGAAGCATTTACTGTCTTAAACCTCGAAAGGACACACCCAGAAAGAATCGGAGCAGCAAATATTGGGGGAATAGACAGGTTCAAAAGGTCGGATTTACCGCTAAAGCACCTCGGCAAGGCGCTGGCAACGCGGTTTCTGTGTCTTCTCCTTTGAGTTCTTTTTTTTTTTTTCCTTTGAAAATCTGTCCCGGACAACTAACCTTTCATAATAACATTTTATTGTTGCTGATAAACATTTAAATATTAGTTATCATATGACGAACACCCCATTTACGCAATGGCATTCAAGTACGAGCATGCGTGACCCATCTTATTACGTCGCTTCCGCTCGTTACTCCTGACGTCACCCGCTCACGTTGTGCACGTGAATACTGCAGGACTAGTCGCTCTTTAGTCACCAATTTTTTCTCTGTTCACTACTACATAGACGCACTACTAACCTTAAAACAGCGCAAGTTACTCACGACTGGTGAATGCGGCTGGCTTTGTTTAGGGGAACGCTGAACATTCTTTTAATGCTTTCTTTTGGTTTTCCCTTTCTCTGCCCACGTCTTCACGTTTTGCTCAGACTGGCAAAAAAGCTTGGACATGGAACGACGCACCTAAAATATGAAAGAATTGAGTGCTGTTTGATTGCTAGTCAGCAGTGACGTTCCCTTGTCGGACATAGTTCTTGTTTGTCTCGGGTTCTACAGAGCACTGGAGGGAATAAGTGCCACATTGGTTGCGGTCTGGAAAACAAGCACCAAAACTTCCTGAAAGAATTTGACAAAGAGGTCGTCTACTCCAAGGTTGTGGCTCTTGTCGAACCTTCTGAATTTTTTAAGGCCTTCAGGTGAGCAGCTGATTTTATAGAAGATAGAGAAAGAGCTAGATTAGTTATCAGCAATGTTGCATTTCAGGTACCATTTTGAGTAATGAAATTTTTAATTCATGATTTAGAAAACAATTCTGAGCAAATACTTGTCCATCTGGTCATCGTGACAATTTAGTTTGGGTGTTGGTTGACATACTAGGTCTCGCCAAAAACCCAGATGGTATAAGTCCTATTGACTTGAACAAACTCATAATGTTTAATTATCCCTGTGATTAAAAATAATTACATCTTAACTTCAGTTAAACATCACCCGCAGTTTGCTAATGTTAATAATCCTTCCTCGCACAACTTAAAAATTTATTTTGCAGGCTGAGAAATTTCCTTTCTTGCAACAGATTTTTTGGCGTTTTGTTTGAAGGTACACTTACTACACATACAGAGTCAATTAAAATTGAAACTTAAAGAGAAATAGGGAGAAGGAAATAAGTTGACTATTATGACTAACGTCGTTGAAGTTGGTTATGCAGTTTGCTCATAGAGAAGCTGAAGCGTCTCTTACTTACCGCTGCTCGGAGGTTGAATGAAATGGGAAGAAAACGAGCTTTCCGGCGACAATGTCCAGGAGTAGTAATTCCAACGTATTGACATTTGTTGAAGCAACTACTCAACTACTAATTTTGCTGGTGGCACACTGGCCGACATCAAAGAAACAAATAAGGATGCTCCTTTCTGCAGCGTCGTGACTGTCGTTGGCCGAATAAATGTGTAAGAATTTAGGAAGGACAAATGCCACTGCCAAAGCCAGATATTTATTTTTATCTGAGATTCTGCAAAAATTGGGAACACCAAAATAAACTTAATTTTTGAAAATCGGCAATCTAACAAAAACAGGCTCCAATAAACCCAGAATTTTCGACAAAAAATAAATTCCAATAAACTATTTTCGGCAAAACATGAACTTTAAAAAACACAATCCTTTTTTTGAATCTCTGGGAAAATTAAATCTGAAAGCATGGAACCCTACATGTAACATTAAGTTAATGAATCGAGAAAGCCTATATCTGAAAATAGTAATTGTTTTTGTTTTATTGCTGATTTTGTAACAGAAGTTTCACGGTTTTAGTTAGGAATTTGGTGACATAGCAAAGATGGTTTCTTGAGTCACCTGGGCCAACCCTCTAGTTTTGAGCATGTTCCTTGAATAAAAACTCTTATTCTGCTCCAAAAACTTCACTCTATTTTCCCTCCTTTTCTTTCTTATCTAGGAAAAAATTGCATACTACACTCAAGGATGAACAAATACTTGGTTGCTTCATGATAGCCCTAAAAGCCTGTAAGTTTCAGGTTTCGTTTCTTTTTAAACAATTCTTTTTAACTAGTTGTTTATTTTTAAGACATGTATTAACTTTTTGCTGGGTTTTGGTGACAGTTTTTATTCAGTAATATCGTAATTGACTGTGCTAACCTGGTTTTGAAAAGGTGGGGTGGAGAGGTATGCTGTCAGAAAACAAAAGCCATCACTAAACACAAAAAAAAAAGAAGAAAAAAGTACAATATTGTTGACAGAAGCGAGATTCATGCCAAGATTCCTGCACTACATTGTGGCAGGCACGGTCACAAGTGTGTGTAACTTTAAAAGGTGCAATTTGTGTCAGAGTTTTCGTGCAAAGAAAAAGGTTTTCTGGAATGAGACTTAAATCTGCCCTTTTTTTTTATAAGGTGGAGTATGAGTATGTAATCCTTGTAGTCATCGGTTCATAAAGGACAAAATAGCAGAATTTATTCTAGCCATAAATGAAGGATTCTATACCCGTTTTCACCTCAAGAAGCATAGGAAAAAAAGTCCGGCTTCTCGCGGATGGTTACTAATTTTCACCTTTAGGTGGAGATTTAAGATATATTTATAAGCATTTTAGAGTGGATACAGGTTATCTTATCAAGGAGCACACGTTTCAAACGCCAAAAGCATCGCCTGTGCCTCCGACAACCAAATCTGGCGAGAACTATTTCGCGCGGCGTATGAACAATGCGCAAAACTTACTGTTTTCTTGAGGTGAAAACGGGTATAGACACAACTGAAAGACATGAATCCCCCCTTTCACGTTACACTTTTATTAATAAATTCTATTTATTTTTTACTCAGAATAGATATTTTTGAGAACCCATTTGTTTCTTGTGTTAGTGTGAGTGTAGAGATTCTGTTAGAGCAGTGGTTCTCAACCATTGTTGTTTCGCGGGCCCCCTGCGGATCGGCAGTGATCATGGAGGACCCCTTTCGTGGTGAGGGAAAGGTATAGGTGAATTATGATAATGATTTAATGAATGGACATAACTAAGGGCTGGTGTGAAGTAGATTTCTCTCGTTGACAAGCACACGAGCAAAATCACCTGAAAATTGAATTTTTTCTTCTCAATCTGAAAAAAGACAATTTTATTGCCGGGCTTCACTGATGAGGCAGGGTTTTGCGGACCCCTAGAATGCCTTCGCAAAATCCAAAGGATCACGCGGACCGCCATTTGAGAACCACTTGGTTAGAGTGTTAATTTGGTGTTCAGCTGACAAGCCTAAGTAAGGCCTATCAATGCTAGTTTTTATCTTTTTGTTTAGTGTTGGGTTTTGTATTCGTGAGCTTTTACTGTGGCTAATGAAGGAACCCACTTGTTGCAGCAATGGCTCACTGTAGCGGTGTCTTGGACACCATGCTGACCTTCATAGTCAAGGACTGCACGGACAACGACAAGGTAATTGGGCCTGTCCACTGTTAATTAAAAGCGTTTTCTTGTGCTCTACTTGCCCATACTACGTATCCTACTGCTGAATGTAAGATGAAATTGTCTAGTGAGTCCTCCTCAAAGAAATAATATGGAAAGTATTGTTTCTACAGAAATCTAATTTTGCACGAGTAGTTCCTCTATTGGTAACGGATTACTTGAATAGAGTGCTGAGAACAAGCTATAAATCTTTGAGTAAGCTGTGTTCCGTCAATTGCAGTTCTATTGGAAATTATTTTTGCCGCATGCTTCTGGCACACTACGTTTGGATAAGAATAACAATAAAAAAGAAAACTAAAATGCTTTGGTTTCATGTAAGGAAGGTTAGTGAAATATTCAAGAAGCCACTTGCTTTTATGGTTACGCATCTGGGTGGGAAACGTAGCAGCCAAGTTAGATGTCCTGTTTGTGAATTTAGGGGGGACACTACCCAGAAGGGTCAACTTTTCAACTTTCAGCCTAATATGAATAAAATTTAGAGTATATACTGGCAGTTGCAAGACAGAATGCAGCGCAACGATTCGTCTGCATACACAAATTGTAAAATAAATGATAGCGTTTTTTTATCAGGAACACACTGACTTTGTTTAGGAAAACTATTGTTAGAAAACTAATGTAATACCCAGCGTTTTCCTTTGCTAGATACGCAGCAGAATGCCTGGAGAGTGCAACTGTGAAAACAAAATTTCCAAAAAGTAATTTATTTTTAGCTAACATCACAGTGAAAAATTAAATACATTTTTTACGTTGTCGGCAAAATCTTAACATCGTTTTTATAAAAGACATTCACAAAGTAAAAAAACAATGCCAGAGTTGCATTGCCCATTAAAGTCCAGGCAGACAAACAATGAGTGAGTCTTTCCTTTCATCCCGTTACCAAATGAGTTTTCCTAAAGTAAAATTTATGCCAAAATATGGAACGGGGAAAGTGGACCAAAAATACTTTATAAAAAAATAACTGCAGTGTAAACATACGAAACTTTCTGAGAATACTCTAGATGTTGGTGGATGTAGATATTTTTTTTTTTTTTTTTTCCAAAATCTATTTTTTTTGCAGAATTCTTTTTTTCTTCTGGGTAGTGTTTCCCCATGGGGCACTTCGCTTTGAAAGGGTTTTGGAGGCTGCTTATGAACTTGTCACCAAAACATTGTTTCTTGAACTTCCCTTTCTGGCAAGTGTAAATGAAACATCAGCACAGTCCTTTGCGAAACGTTTTTGTAGATCAATACAGCATCAGGAAGGTGGCTTCCTGCCCTCGTGCTCGCAACTCGCCGACAGAAAATGCAATTGGGATATCTTGAATGAGCTGTTGCTTTTGGAATGTTATCTCCGGCTTGTCCTGCAATGTGTTGGCCTCACAAAGGGAAATGTGCAAGGCATATTTGTTCTTCGTAGTTGCTTGCACTAAAGGCGACAGTTACATCACATCTCTCTGTTGCTATCTACTATCATGTTTTCCCTCCCAACCCTCCCAATAATTCTCAGTAGTTTGTGTGGGCTTTATTTTCATGCAGCTCTGCTTGTACGTCTTCCGCTTGTCCTTTGTCTTTTTAGTTCTCTCTGTACTGTCGAGACCGGTTACAATGATGTCAGCGGAAATTGTTATATTTGCTTTTTCGTTATATCTAATTTGTAAAAAAAAAAAAAAAGAAAAAAAAAAAAAGAACACGAGCTGTTGAGGGCACGTGTTTATCATGCTTGCAGAAAAGCGGTCGAGGCTTCCTTGCATGCGCTCTCCGCTAGATCGGAGAAGCTTCTTGCCAACTACAAAGAACTTCGATCAAGAACAGATCCTGCGAGCTACATACGGACCGTGTCGACAGCTGCAACAGCCCTACGGAGGAAGCCAGCAGTGGAGGTCATTCTTCATGTTTATGTACACTTTGTCAAGGACGGCACGTTTTGTCTTCTCCGTCGAGGTGTCGACAGTGCCGGGGTTCTGAATCGTTGAGTGGCGATGATACGCTGAATCGGTGCTTGAGCAAAGTTAGACTTTTACGCAAGAGCGACCACACCGGCCAGCATCACCGACATGGGACTTGAAGCAGACAAAGAATCTCGCAGGCACAGAGTTCGCCCTCAAGCTCGTCTTTCGCCGGTGTAGAGAGCCTAGATTTAAGAGGGTGGCAACTGCTCGATTAGGGTCAAGTGGTTTGTGGGCCACGTTTGCAAAAGGAGCTGCAGGACGCAAGGAGGGAGTCAAAACTCAAAAGCGTTCACCTTACGCAAACGTGTTTGCCTCTCTACCCGATTCCCTCGCCACACTGGCCACGCGACAACCAAATGCAGGCGTACTTGTGCCAATCTGCGCAGGGGGCATCTACCATTAAACTGCAAACGCTCTCAATGTTTGAAGTTATTCCCTCTCTTAAATCTAGGCTCTCTTTCTCATCTCTGCCGGTATGTTGTCGCTAGTGCTCCGAACGCCCCTATCGGCATGCCACGACGGCTTCTCTGCATGTGATACGGAAAAGCTGCTTCCCAGATGAGTGGGGAGCAGACGATGATGCAGAGGCTGCCGTCAACAGCCTTTGCAGCATCTTCTGCGGCCCGTTCTGGGTGGCTGCTCGGCCGCGGCAGCATAAGTGCGGCAACCTGAGACTTAATAAACTTTCCAAATTTTAATCTTTTAAATTATCACAGCATTTCTTTTTGCTATATGCACGGGAGCCACTCAATTTCCTTCGCTAAAAACGGACAGAAATGCATTGAAAAAGTGCAAAGATTGCTTCGCTGTAGCTGCCATTTCATTATAACTGACTTCGTTATAACCGGTCTTGACAGTATTTCCAACTTTGAGGAAGTTTGTATCTGAATACTGGGTGTATATCAAACCCCCAATAAACAAAAACGGAAAAAAACAAATGTAGACAGATCAGAGTCATTTGCCACTGGCCCTCATATTTCTGACAGTGCACCAATCCTAGGTTGGTTTGTGAAATTATATGCAAAATGGTATGCGTCTTGCTATCCCCCTGGTAGCATGCCTCCAGTTCCGTCTTGCAGAGGAATGGATCTCTTTTAACCATGTTTCCCTATTGTTTCCTAGGCAACTGAAGGAAACCAACTAAAGGTGTCTGGGAATAAGAAGTTCAAGGAAGGTGCATACCTGGAAGCTCATGCATTGTACACTGAAGCCATCTCGAAAGTGTAAGACTGCCTCATGCTATCCTGCTTGCTTGCCGAGCAAATTTTACCCAAATGCTGTTGCTCACTTCCTGATCGGGACATTTTCTCACTTCTGGTTAAGTTTGTTCTCACTAAATTGTTTCTGCGTGTGCTGTTGGGAATCGCGCATACATGTGAGTTCGCGGCTCCGGCGACTTCTTGAGCTTGTGCCACCCGATGTGCCAGCTTGGTGTGCAATGCTCTAGTTTAGGCAGGCAAGCATTGGCTCCAAAATAATTTGCCTTAATTTTTATCCAGTAGATTTAAAAATACATGTGGCATTGTATTAGTGTAAGTGAGCTGCCGGATGCTTGGCCTTTTTCGGGGAAGCGATGGAAGGACTACACGCTATCTTTCTGCCATTTAGAGCAACCTAAACAAGTGGAACGACGCGACAACTGCACTCATCATTGCTTTGCTGAGCTGCGTTTCGCATTGCTTGGCACGTTGTGCACAACGAATGCTTCTCCCGGTGACATTGTCATTTCGTTCGCTCTGAATGCAAGCAACGCAACTGTCTGAACCGGGTTTCAAAGCAACCTTGGCAACACGCTGATATGAACAGTTGTCTGCTCTACACAAAACAAGAAGCAATCCAAAGAGCACCTAATTCGTTGGGCCATTATGAGTCGCAGTTTTTCCTGCGGCCCTGTTGTTGCTGCTGTTTTAGTTGCTCTGGACACGACCGACGCAACTTTACTTCGGTGACGATTATGCCAGCAGTGTGCACTGGAAGAAGTCGCGAGAGATGAGCAAAGATACCGAAAGGAATTCGTTCTGACCATTGCGGTGTTTTCCCTCTAGGTGCCGTCTGTTTTGCTGCAGTTGCAGGCGAGCCCCTGTTTAAGTCTTTTTGGTTTTTTTGCAGGTGTTCTTTCAGTGCTGCCCAAACTATGGTAGAACCGTCTTGATACGTTTTTTGGGGGATCGTGATAAGAAAAGGATTATGATCCCGGAAAACATAATGCTTCTGGGGTGCCTATAGATCAGGGGTCTCAAAAACGCGGCTCGCCGGCTGCATGCGGCCTGCGACTCGCCGGAACGCGGCCTGCAGGCAACCGGCTACGAATCCCGGTTCACATGTCTTGAGCGCTAGAAATGGCATGCAACATTGTGATCTCTTGCCGATTCATTTTCGCTCGATAAGTAGCTCCGCTCTTAATGTATTCACATAGTTTTTACTTATCTGTGTTCATTTGCCATTTCTTTTGCTTTTTTTTTGCCTCCCAGATTTTTGTAATGTACAACAATTGCGCTACTAGGTTACAAGCACGAGCTCTTTGTTGAAGGATGAATCTCGGCTACGTGAACTCTTGATCAGCAGGAGCAACTGTCAAAGATAAAGCTACAAGCTCGGGATTATCGCCCTAAAACAAATATCACCATTAAACCGAGTATAGAAATCATCAGGAAAGCAAGAACTGCCAGATTAATGATTGTTTTTAGAGACCTGTTAAGCTTGGTTAATTCCTGAACCAGTTGAGCAATGGGAATGACAGTGTGTTTGCTCTCTTGTTCTATTAAAAATGCGAACACGTCGGCGGGGTGGTGTAATTTTAATTCTTGTTATCGCTTCGGGTAAGGACCCAAAGTAGTCATATAAACAAATCAAATCTAAAAATGTGACTGACAAAACTGAGTTTACAAAAAGTATAGAGTGTGAGGTCTCTTCTCTTTACATTAGTTAAAATCCCTCCCCCCCCCCCCCCCCCCCCCCTTCCAAAAGTTGGCCCTCAGTCTTCCCAGTGTGGGTTATCTAGCCCCCGTGCTCAAATGAGTTTGAGACCACTGCTGATGCAGGAAGACACTTTGGTAGTACATTCACGCTGGGAGAAATTGTAGGAGAATCTTGGTTGATGCCTAGCGTCGGAAGTCTGCGGAATATCCGTTGGAGAGCAGGCTTCTTCCAAGGCCTATATTTTCAACGGAAAAATGTTCCTCCTTGCTGCAAACCAATCTGAACACAAGGCGGAAATTGTGTTTACTGGCGTTCACATTCTGTCCAAGCTGCAAATGGTACCTACCGTGGCTCCCCTGGTGTCTTGAAGTCGGCTGGGGTGCTCATAGTTACCTAATATTGAATACTTTACGGTAAGAAGTCTACAAAAGCAGGGCCTACAAGAACGAGCTGCGGTATAAAATTGGCGCCGAATTAGACGTGAGCGGTTTCTGCACAAGTGGCATTAAATTCGCGAAGCTTTGTGAAACCTGGAGTTGTGCAGGCACGGCGGATGATTACAGATGTAGACGACACTGCCTTTTACCGAAGAGGGAATTTGGTCAACAGCAAAAGCATCTTTCGCTAGCGTGAATTCGGCATTCCACAGCAATTTAGAGGTGCCATGATTAATAAGAGTCCGAAGAAGGGTAGAGCACAGAGCGCTCCTATGCATATTGAGTATAGAGGAGAGAGCACAGGATTGCCTCATTGCTCCGCCAAACTTAACCAAATTTTATATACAACAATGTACACATCAAGTTACTCAGTGGGAAGAAGTGGCCGAGTGGGCTAACGCGTCTCAGCTCGGAGCGTGGAGCGAAAGCTTGCGCTGGGAACCTCCTGGGTTCGATTCCCGCCGCCCCCGCCAGTTTCGATCTGGATGAGTTTCGTACCGGCACGCGTTTGTGTTATCACTACTGTGTGATGCACATTAAAAACCCCAGGTTAGCGGTTGTACTGCACTGGCTAAATTTCTCATCTACAGCTAAGAGACCGATTACCCGTTGAAGCGCATCTCCATCAAGGCTGTATAAACATAAAAAGCAAACCATTTTTTTTTTTTTTTCAAGTTACTCAATGGCCAAAGTGGTAGATAACTCTGTAGGCGAAGGATCCCAAATCCCAAATGCTATCGCATTACATTTGGCAGTTCCAAGGAGAAAGGATAGTTTTTCTTTTTGCTTTTTTAGTGCACTGAACAGAGTATTGTTTCCAGGTCTTATAGTTTGGGAAACTGTAAAATAGTTTGGCTGTTTCCAGATCTTAGGTTTTAGTAATTTACGGTGGAAATTGTTCCTTGTGGTTACTGTGTTGCACATTGTGCATGTCCTTCAAGTGTGGGCCTTTGGTATCTGCAGGAGATTCAACCATCTGCTGTACAGCAACCGTGCCCTGTGCTCCCTACAGCTGAGCCGATACAAAGAAGTGGAGTTAGATGCACGCAGGGCCATAATCCTTAGCCCCAACTTTGAAAAGGTGGGCCATCTTTTAGGAATTGTGTGGGGCTGCAATTGTGGACGATTTTCACTGTGCAGAGGGTACCACTTGAAGCATCTGCGCATACGAGGCAGATCTGCTCGATAATGGGCAAGGATTTTCGGTCTTGAAATGTCTCTTGAGAAGGGGGTTTGCAGTTGCGCATCCCTTGGCAGAAACAGATTCACATACTGAAAGGGTCCTCTGGCAGAATGTGAAGAGGCTATAATTTTTGATAACATGTCTGAAGTTGGGGAATTATCAGTGTTGCATCATGTTAACTGTTTATTTTGTCAGGAAGATATTAACTTGCAAGGGGAGAGTTGTATGTGCAAAGTTGTCCAAAATGTTTCCTTCATTTTTGCAATAATATCATTGGTGCATTGACTGACAAGACCAGTCAACAACATATTACGGAGTGCTGATCACATTGCTCGGCTGATAACGCCACAGTGCTCCAGACATGGCACCGCCTGGCTCGCCGTTTAATGCTCCTGAGATATTATTAAAAATTTACGAAGCTGTAAAGTTATGTCAAAAAGAAAGGGCTACTCCAGTCAGGAGCAGAGTTCATTTCATTGAGAAACTGAAAATTCCATACCAATGCAGGTCGGGAAAATTCCCCTCATTATTTAAGGCAGAAGTTTGGTTTCAAGACTATCTGTATGAGTACCAAACCTAGGCTAGTGATATATAAATAGGCTTTCTTCTTTGTTAAGAAAGACAACTATACTAAGTTTGAAGCCTTTCTGATAATTAGTTTGTAAGTTAGAAGATTTTGCTGGTTTGTGCAAGCCCCTCAGATTTATTAACTCATTGTATCATGATAAAACTTCATGTATAATGCCCCAAGACATGTCTCCAGGGTGTGAAACTATTGGCCTTTTTCTTAGTTGTATTAAAAAAACTTTTCATGCTAGGCGGATTTTCGCACCTTGCTCTTAAATTTCACAAAAAAATGTTATATCACTGGAAAATGAAATAGTTTCACCCCTTGTATTTGTTATTTAAGAATATATTGTAACAAATGAGTAAATTCAGATTACCGTATATTGCCGATTATAAGTCGACTCCGAATATAAGTCGATTTCTTCAGACTACGATACGAAAAAACAATTTTCTCGTACGAGTTAGGGAAATTAGAAAAATTTGTTTATTGGCATGGAAGCATATTTACACGCAGAAGTAAACGGTGGTTTACTCATCATCGCTCGACACTACGATGCAGTCACTGTCGCTAGAGTCCGGGTCAGCGCGCTCGGTCGGCTGAAGCGGCGTCTATATTGAGCATTTCGAAAAGGCCTCGCAAACCATCTCATCCGGTAATCCGTACCAGGCATCGTTGACCCAGGTCGCCACGGTGCTTAAAGACGCGCGCTTCACTCGGCCTGTCGGAGTCGTCGGGTTGTCCTCCCGGCTCAGCCACTCGTTGTAAAATGCTCCAACACGATCTTTAAATGGTTTGTTTAAAACCACGTTGAGGGGCTGGAGAGCCGACGTCATCCCGCCTGGAATGATTGCCAGGTCGCAACCCGCATTCGCCACCACCTTCTTCACGCGATCCGTAATGTGGGCGCGGAACGAGTCTAACACGAGCATGCTCCGGGGTTTCAGGAGCGCACCCGGGCGCCTGCACCAAACGAGGCGAAACCACTCGAGTACGGTCTCTTCATTAAAAAAGCCCTTCTCATTCACTCGAACAATAACTTTCGGCGGAAACACTTCTTTAGTTGGCAATGTCTTCCGCTTGAAGACGATGAAGGGAGGCAGCTTGTGGCCGTCTGCTGTGCAGCACAACATGACCGTGAAACGATTGTGCTCGTTCCCAGTCGTCAGGAGGGGAACTTGGCGCTCTCCCTTGCCGGTGACAGTCGTCCTACTCGGCATGTCGAACCAGACCGGCGTCTGGTCAGCGTTGCCGATCTGGCCGAGCATGAGGGAGTGCTTCGTTCTTACTTCTGTTACGTATCGATGAAATGCCCGCGATTTCTCTTCGTAGGCGTCGGGCAGCCGCTGGCAAACTGTTGTTTTTCTTCTTAAACTCAGGCCACATCGCCTCATGAAGTTCGTGATCCATTTTTTTTAAATCTTGAACTCGCTCCGTCCAATTTTCATTTCGTTGGCAACAGCGCGCGCCTTGCTTTTTATGTCGTCGTACGAGACGCTGAGGCTTTTGCTCCGCTGCTCCGTGACCCATCGCAGAACAACCTCCTCGACCGCAGGGTACTGGCCTTGTTTGGGGCCCCGAAAGGACCGACGCGCACCCGCGCAAGCAAAAAGTTTCTGCCTTTGTTGTCTCCATCCCCGCACGCACTTCTCTGAGACACCGAAGTGACGCTCCGCCGCGACGTTGTTCGCCGCCTCAGCGAACAAAATAACCTTCCTCTTGAACGCCGCGCTGTACTGACGCCTAGCTTGAGGCGGCATTTTCTTCCACTTCGTGAAGGCTACTGAACAGACATGTGACAAACAAGGGTCTAACATGGCCGCGGTCGCGTGCTTTTGCTTGTGTACCTAGGTACAAGTCCCTATGTTTCCTCCACGGAGTCCCTAGATAAGTTTATGATTCAACCGCAAACGCTTTCCTGATACAACTTTAATAGTTTCATGCGACTAAAGGTGTTATAAAGTAAAATTAAGATTTAAAAATATTATATTTTTGTTTTTAGAACAAGTTTATGCAGGTAATGGCTTAGCTGGCTCTCGAGCACCACGAAACTAGTCCCTTGTGAGGAAAAAAAGTCCCTAGGATCTGTCGTTCGTCTAGACGCGTTTTTAGGCCCTGCGTATAGGTCGACTCCGCGTATAAGTCGACCTTCCTAATTTGAGATACCCATTTCCTGAAAAAAAGTTCGACTTATATGCGGCTATATACGGCAATAGTTCTCAAGACATTGCAAAGCAAACCAGATAACAAAAACATATTTTGAGCAAAATGAGGAAGAAGATAAAAGACTGCAGCTTAGCCTCATAGTACTGCCCTAAATGGTGCTGTAGGGGTTCAGGGGCCATATTGCATGAGGAAACACTGTAAAACTAATTTATCGTAAAATACCAAGCCAGCGCCCACTCAAAATTTAGAGATGTGCAAAAAAATGGGGGATGGGCGCTCGTTCGGTCATCAATTTTGCATATCAATGTACTGTGCATATTTTCTCAGATCTTACAAATTTGGGAATGGGCGCTTAGTGTGGAATAAGCGGATGCTCGGTATTTTACTATAGGTTCAATGACAGATTTGGTTTTACAATAATCCCTGCCATTGTAAATCAGTGACGGTTTCTAATCGAATAAACAAACATAAATAGACGCGTCATTATAAATTTTCTTTTATAGCTTCAGAAATGCCTTGTCAGACTCCCTCAAAACAGAACAGAAAGTGGTTTAAAATTTTCTTTTAATATTCTTTAAAAAAAAGGACCTTATGATGTTTTTTAATATACTTTAAACGACTTGATTTTTGCGGGCTCAAAGTTTTGTGAATCGGGCCAAAGCTGATCATTTGAAATCATTCGTGGGTCCTAATTTTCGCGAATCCAGTGTAGCTTTCATAGCGTTCACATATTGCCTGAATTATTCGCTAATCGTAGGAGATTTGCGAAAATTTAGTCGTTTACAGTATATATATTTTTAATTGGATGTAAAGCGAACTGTGAAGAATGGATTTTAGCTTTCTGTGACACTGTATTGAGAGGTAAATAATAAGAAGTTTAACTTACAAAATTAGTATCTACAGTCCCTGTCCGGCATTCGCCAGTTGCGAAATCCCGACAAGAAGCCTTCAGCACACCCGAAGCTTTCTTGTGGGATCCAATCGCGATTGTGTACAAGTTCTTGTTTCTGAGCCTGCATCGCCTGCTTTTTCATTTCGTTTTTCATTTTGTTTTGATCGTCTATCTTCAGTTTTCATAGTTCACTTTTCGGTGAAGGCTGTGCCTGTGGTGAAGCCGCAAATGCGACAAGGCTTGGGCTGCTGCTCGCGATTCATGAATCCGCGAGGAGGAGTGGTGGAAAGCATGCGGCCGCCATCTATGAAAACGCATCGGCGCCTCACACCTTCGCATGCTGATCCGGAGCCTGCAGCAGCAGTGTCGACATTATTGATTCGAGGTCAGAGGAGAAAAATAAAAATAATATGCCTCGTTCCGCTCCGACCGTTATGCACCGCAGAATTAAAGTCAATTCAAGTAATATTAGTCGGATCCTTGGATCAAGGGGGAATTTCTTGAAACAGTTAATTGGGAAGGAAATGGAAATAAAGAAAACCGGCAATTGGGACCAGCCAGCGGAATGGCCCGGGAAAAGCCAGTGACTACCAGAGCCCTTCAGTACTGGACTCGCCCATCCGGCTCCGCTACCAAGTCACGAGCGTGCCTCACAGCGGGTCCGACAATCACCGCATGGCAACCATGAACCACGCAGCCCGGTCGCAGTGATTCGTTTGCTATCTCGGCTCCCACACAGTAGCTGCCCCAAAGCGAGGGCCCTTCTCACCTTGGGAAGACTCGAGAGGCGCTTCCTTTTGTCAGCCTTCCCCCTAAAGGGGCCTCCTTGTCGCACGGTCAACCACTTCGTCTCACAAGCTCCCCTCCTCCAGCGGGGAAGGCTAGGGGTGACTGGCTCCTCTTTGTTCTCCCCCATCCACAAGAGGAACCCTAGAGCTAGGGTTAACGAAAAGTGCCACCGCTGCTGCTACGCTATGTGACACGGACACTCAAGGCGTTTGAGCGAAAGATGAGTTTTTTGGAGCGTGCCTCAAATAGGGTGACCACTTGTCCCGCGACTCGCAGGACTGTCCCACATTGAGGGCTCGTGTCCCATGTCCCGCGAGAAATTCCCAAATCTTCAAAATGTCCAGCAATTCACACTGCCGTAATATTGACTGCAACTCATGGTGCTGCCGAACAACGGGGCACAGGGAAGCGCGGAGGTCACTGGTAATCATGTGAATCGCAATGGTACACCATTTTCTATCCAAGCATTGCGGGAAGCGACCGTCCTTGCAGAAGACAAAATATATTTGAATAGAAAATTGCTCGTTTATTGTCGTTATTTTCATATCGCTGTATCAACGCGAAAGGGTTGCTGTGGATTTTTTTTTAGTGAAGACAGCCACACAAGGCAAAAAGAAAAAGAGCATAATGTTAAAAATTTGTGTAGGACCCTGTTGATAAAAGTAAGCGTTGACAAGAAACAATAACTCGAAAAAGATTTACTGTTTCTTAATTTCATTTGATGCATTGATTGCTGCTGCAGTTGATATTTATGCTTTCAACTTCGACACAGTTAAAGGGGCCCTCCGGAGCTTTCTGCGATCGTCTGTTTATGTTGTTATATTGCGTAGTAGGTGCAAGTTAATATGTATGCAAAGTTTTAGATTACAAAACCGTTTATTAAGCAGATGGCAGAAGAAATACTTCGGGACTATTTTCTCTTGGAAGACAATCCCCCATTCCCTTCCCATCGCTAAAACTTGACCAATCGAAATGCTGCATCTCGCCGTGAATGCGAACGTTATTACTGCAACACTTTTTAAGCTTGTTGTAAATTAGAGTTTGAGAAAAATGCAAACTGATTGTGGTGCGGGAAACATAGTCCGCAATTATTGCTAAGAAAACTAGCGAACTATGTTTTCTCCCCGCAAGCTTGTTGCTAGGGGGTGATGCGTCGGCGCGTCGGCTCGTCTGGTTCCCGGGGCGTCTGCAGGCGTGCGTTTGCGGGACACGTGTTCCTTCCCGTGGATCCCGACTCCGAAGCCAGCTTTGCGATCCTTCCACGTGTAATGCGTAATGCGACTATGTACTACAGTAGCAGCGCGACGGTGCGGTGCGAAGAACGACGACTACCGAGCACAAAGTCCGGAGAGATTCCTCCGCGGGTCGGCAGTCGGCCGCGTTGGTGACGCGCAGTGACGCCGGAATCCTTCGCTTGCTATTGGCTGACGCGTAAAGAGATGCCCCTCCCGTTTTCCGGGGTCATCTCAGAAAGGGGGGCGTGCCGGGGACTTTGATAGCAATTTTAGTAGGGAAATCCGCCGCGCATGACCGTAATTTTATGATTTTTAAGATCCTTAGGGCCTGTAGATTGAGTTACCGCCATAAATGGACCATAGCAGAACGCTCCGGAGGGCCCCTTTAATGGCATATTTGGTATAAAAAATACACATCACTGAGAGTGAAAACTATTTTAGCTTAATTGCTGCAATATTATTTGCATGTGTATAAGCAGCACAGGATATTAAATGTGTTAACAGAGCCTCGGTTCGTGGTATGCGTGTTTATAAATTTCCACTACCCCCCCCCCCCCCCCCCCCTTGCCCCGCGTGTCCTGCATTTCGTCAGCAGGAAGGTGGTCACCCTAGCCTCAGAGTGGTTTCGTGGAACTACGACATTTGATTCTCTAATCTGTCAAAACTTCTTTACTGAATTTGGTGCCCCTCCACCAACACACCTGAAACTGTATCGGAGGATTGCGACAAAGGTGCGCTACGCGGCTAAATGAGTGTTGGCCGATGTGATGGCAGAGGGTGCGCGGACTGTTCAGTAGACTCGAGGGACCAGTTTAGAAGATGAGGGGCAGCTGCAAGATGTGTGCGTCAGCTACGACGAAACATGGCATAAGCGAGGCCACGCATCGCATTTCGGAGTCAGCTTCGTCCATGAACTTCACACAGCCCTCGTTCTTAATTATGCAATTGTACACATGGTTTATTATGCGGGGGGCGTAATAAACCATGTGCAAAAACCTCGCAAGATCGCGTGTGTGGCACTCAACGAATCGTAGAAACATCCCCTATGTTTCTTCATACTCTCGGCGTCTACCTCGTGACGCAGGGGTGAAGGAGAGAGCTGTGCAGTTGCTCGCCTGCTCTTGCTTGGTCCCCAGTGTGTCCTTTGTTGTCTCCTGACCCAATGCTCCACTGGACTCCCTCAATTGCGGAACCACCAAACGCACAACTCGTCTCGACAGCTCTGTCGAGAGGCATACCACAAGCACTTAAGGCCTTTGCAAATGCCTCAGCTAGCAGTGGCATGAGGCTGAGGGAGTGTCTTGAGTTCTAGGCGGCCGTTGTTCACACTGGTAGAGAACGCTGCATGTGCGACCCTTTGGCAGCAACCACCCTTACATGTCCAGGTAGTCTATTTGTGTGTGCTTTTCCTCGAAGGTGAACATAAAATTAGATTTGTGAGGTTGTGGTATCATTACATCCCTCGCAGCCTCTTTGCCAGCCAAGGGTCTTAGTGGAATGTGGAGTCAATACCGCGCATCCGCCCATTCTATACTAAGTGCCCATTCTTTGTAAGATCTGCGAAAATATGCACAGTACATTGATATGTAAAATTGATGACCGAACAAGTGCCCATCCCCCATTTTTTCGCGATTATCTCTAAATTTTGAGTAGGCGCTTGACCGGTATTTTACGGTAAGTAATTGAGCTGACTTGTTGACCATTTAACTTTTCTCTAATGAGACAGCCTCTAAATATGACTTCCGCCTCACAATTGCGCAGGGTTATTACAAGACTGCTCAAGTGTACGAAAGCCAGAAACAGTGCCACCAAGCGAAACAAGTGATGGAGTACTATATCAAACGCTGCCACCTGCGTGTTGTGAATGTCAGTGCAGAGGTCAAAGACTTCTATGAGAAGCTTGGGAAAGCAGGTAGATTTTCCCATTTTTCTTGTCTATAATTTACCAGGTTCACTTTCACATTATTTGGGTTCTAAGCTTGTTCCTTTCACTTCTATATTCAGTGGAACAGAAAAAGAATGGAAAGACTGAGCCTAAAAGGTGAGATTGCTGCTTGAATACTTTTTTGATGCCCGGTGCATGTCATTCAGGAGAGGAACTAGCATGTGAAAGATTTGGGCATCAAATTAATTTGTGTAAATGTAGAGTTGGGGTCATACCGTCAGACTTCCTTTACCCGAATGCCTAAACATGGCCATTCAATGAAGCATACTAAACTCCCAGCTCATTCCCTATCATTTAAATCTGTTATGACCACTATAATGAATTTCTGTGTAAGAAATGAAATCATTGGCCCTGCAAGGACTGCTATTATGAATTTGCGAGGTATGAAGTAACTGATTTCTCGTAAATTAGCTCATTCACACTATACGTTTTGCAATAACTTGCTGAACTGTGGAGGCTATGGCCAACATGATCTAATAGGAGCTTTGGAGCGAGGCACGTGACACCACTTGACGGGAGAGTTTGTGTCACTGTACCAAATGCGAGAGCCGGAGGAACCGGCTGTTGTCTGCTTTTAAAGTGTCGTCTGATGCGAAACCTACCAACTTAAGGTGAATGTTCACCGCCGCAACGCTGTCCGTTAGAGTAGCGAATGCTTCGGGGAACAGGTCATGAAAAACCGTACCTTCAATTTACCTGCGAATTTAATGGGTGCTAATGCCTGGTCAATGTTTTGAGCAGCAGCGGCCGATTACACGGCTGGGATTGTTCAAAAGCCATGCTCTTCGTGGAAAAGAGGTGATCCGCATCGAAACGTTGAAAAAGAATACAGTTGAACCTCGATTTAATGAAGTCATTGGGACTGGCTAATTATTTCCTAAATCGGGAACTTTGTAAAATCGAGGAAGGGAGATCTCGCGCATAGGCTGCACGAGAAATCTGAATTTGTTCATTAAATTGGGAAATTCATAAAATCGGGTTTTGTTAAATCAAGGTTCAACTGTAGGTCTTTGTTTTCCGCATCGTGTAGTGTCGTGATCAGAAGAGTCTACGAAACGCGACTTAAAATAGAAGAAAGGTTATTGCGCTAGAGTTAGTTGACTGACTTTCAGATCAAATTTGAACTTGAGAGTTACCTTGAAAGTACATTATTTCTCTGAATTTAGTACTGTGCTCGAATACCTTTCGGAGTAGAGTATTTCAGCTTTTTTCGTATAAATGAGGCAAATCCATGTGAAGAGAAGCATAGAAAAGGTGTGTGCTTATCAAATTGCCTTTTAACCCCTTACTGCAGCCACCTGTACAATGGTTTTTCTCGCATCAAATGACCCATTTCAGTTTTATTGCTTGTGGAAAAAAGCACACAGATATACTCCCAAGTTTCAGTGAAAATTGGTGTAGTCTTGGTTCTGTATCTGGCTCAGTTAGAAAAAATAAGAACCCACATGTACTGAGTTATCATTTTACCTGCACTTCGTAACTTATTAGAATTATTTCATTGTAGTATTTAATTGAAGTATGCAGTTAAGGCATGCAATAATTAACAAACCAGAAACACATGGCATTGCACTTAGAGTCGCTCCTGCCTCAATATGTAGGGGGCTCTTAAAGGACGCATGCTAAGGAAAAATGCATTTTTTTAAGCAGCCTGGTTGAGAAAAGGAAGTCATAAAACAAACTTGCTACGAAACAAAAATTTTTAAAGCTATTTTTACGGCGCTATACAAATTTGAAGTTGGCGCCCGCGGGCGCCGCAGGAAAGTGGCTGCTATTTGTCATGTGACTGGCCGCTATTTGTCACGTGGTACTTGCGCTCTTTCGGAGGCTTCCTATGATCTCTAAAAGTTACTTATTTATCTTTGTTTCAAGCGAAACAAAAAAATGAAGATTAATAAGTAACTTTTAGAGCCCAAAGGAAGCTCCTGAAAAAGCGCAAGCAGACGTGATAGACCTGTGCGCCGGCGCCGCAGAATGGACGAACTTGCGCGGTCGCGGCAGCGGCGGCATGGAGCAACCTGTCGAAATGATAGTGCACCATGCTTAGCGTGCGGTAGTGACCTGACTTTGAGGCGGCAGGGGCGCCACGCGAAGGCGTACAGGTCTATCATGTGACCCGCTGCAAAAATAATTTTTCTCCGTAAATATGGCTCTATAAATTTTTTTGTTGTTGTAAATTTGCTTTTTAACATTCTTTTTCTACCTAGGCTATTTAGAAAAATGTTTTTTTCCTTTGCATGTGTTCTTTAAAAAAGCTCTGAATGTTCGGTGCATGTCCTGCACACGGATTATTCGCTGTTTGCCTGAAATATTTGTACATTGCCCAAATATTGGGCCATCACCAAATATTTGGAAATTTTCGAATAGGCAATTCTCAAATCGAATATGAATCAAATAAGAAAAATATTCTGTTTGTGTTTGAAATCTCGAATATTCGCACACCCTTAATATGTTTCGAGTTAGAAGCCCGTCTGGTTTCCTAGTTCCTGAAACAAGGGTCTAGACATGGAACTCGAGTACTGTTCTACATGAGTAATAAAGTAATACAGATGCCTGCAAAGTAGGGGTGTGCAAATAGTAATTCTAACCGAATAGCGCTGCATCATTCATAGCTTTCACAGCACTTGGCTGACTCACAATTTGCCGGTTCTCTTTACTGAGTTCAAGCTAGGAATGACGCTGGACCATTCGAAGATGAAGGCCTATTGCTTCCTACTCGTTACAAAGCCTATTTTGTGACTCTGAAAAAGATTTTTGAGTTGGCCATTGTTGCAAACTATCTGGCACCCTCATTTCCTAAAGCAGTTCACATGGCTTGCAAATGTGCCAATCTCGACTTTCGTGTTCAGTATTTTTTCCGTTAGCTCTTAAAACTGAGTAACTCGTGCAGCAAGCCCTTTGCTCATTCCATAAAGTTTACCATCTTTTCTGCTGTCCCTTACAGCTCGCAGGCTGTGCCCATCAAATCCAAAAAGAAGCCAGTGGTAAGTTTGCTGATTTAAGTTTGGCTGATACTACTTCTACATTAACATGAAACACGTAATTGTATTTCTGCTCACTTTTTCAAGGCACTTGAGCTCCTCTCGGACTCGGACTCTGAAGACACGAAACCTGCCAAGCCCACTCCTGTCTACAAATCAAACATTCCACGGGTACGGTTCAATTTTCATCATTTCCTATATATTATCCTGGCACCGTTCAGGCTACCTTTCACGACCGAATAACATAGTAATGCTTGTCCAAAACTTCTGACATAGTTTGCAGTCTCTTGAATTGCTGTCATACGATTTTATCTCTTCATTCAGTGAAACACTTGATGCTTGAAGTAATTTTAGAGAATTATTAATGTCACACAGAGCCGTTAAGATGTGCGGCACTGTATCTTCCAGACTGGGATTAGAGTATTGATCTGCTTTGTCATTGCCAGATACTGTAAACGACTAAATTTTCGCAAGGACCTAATTTTCGTGAATCGCCTACAATTTGCGAAAAATATGTCTCGCGAACAATTCGGGCAATATGTGAACGCTACGGAAGCTTCACTCGATTCGCGAAAATTGGAACCCGTGAATAATTTAAAATTTTCAGCTTTGGCCCGATTCGTGAAAATTTGAGCCTGCGAAAATTAAGTCGTTTACAGTATACAGTTTAAAAAAAAAAAAAAAAAGACAGTTGGCTAGTGAATTTGGTGCTGTGCAACAGGTCTCGCGACAAATGTAAATGCTACCAAAAGCTGAGGCAGCAGAAAGCTTTGGTGGGTGCCTGCACCTCGAAGTTTGGGAAGCATTTTCATTCAAAGATTAGCTGTCAGCCATTTTTGTTTGAAGGCAACTGTCTCTTCTGGCTTACAGGCGACACTCATCAAAAAGGCCTCGGAGGACCTCCTGGCTGGTCTTTTCAAGTCAGCTTTGCAAGGCTATAAGGAAGCTCTGGCATCAAAGGTGCTTAAGGCTTTCCATCATATCTGTAGCAAGACATTAGAAGTGATTTACAGTGTTCCATAATGGTTCAAAACCTTGCAGTCGGCCATGCCTGAATCGGAATTGGTCGTCTTGAAATATGCAGCGGGACATGCTGCTGCCAGCCTCGACTCACTGGAGGTCAGTTTTCACATTTTCGTGGGGATGTTTGCACGATGACATAGCATGTCGTTGTACAGTATATACTTTTAAACTATTGAGCCTTAACATGTTAGACCCAGTTACTTAGTTGCCAGACTGTCCCCTTTTCATATGGCGGTTGCATACTCATAGCAGTTTGTCCTAGCAGCTCTCGTGTAGTGAAGCAAACCAGTCGAAGCCTACAAGGAGTTAAAAAGGGCGGCTTCCTCCTGGCTACCCTTCTTTCTAGTTTATAAAGTTGCAGTACTGCTTATTTGTTTGAAAAATCTAACTTCCAGACTTCAAACTCTTGGAAAAGTTTATTGCGAATATTCACTATTCCTGTCAAGTAAGTTGCGGTTCTTTGCTTAGGTCCAAAATAGCAAACTAGTTTGAATTTCAGGCGTCCAAAAAATCGGTCGGCGTCTGTATTGGTATGTGATGAGATACCGTATTTGCACAAATATATTGAATTCTTTTTTTCAACGTCATGCGCTTCAAAACATGTTTTGCATTGTATTCGGAATTGATCTCAGCCGCGAGGTGCCTCTGGCACGAGAGTGCCGTTTCTTCGGTGGAAGGGGGTTTGGGGGGAGTCGGATGGTTACAAATATGAGGGAAGGGATGCGAAAGGAGGAATAGAGAACGTAAAAAAGAGAATTCACTGTCGCCTTCGGCTGTGTGCATACATGCGTGCCTTCACCCTGCTCTGCTTTCGTGATTGTTGAACGCTACAAACGCGCAAAAGCACTGCAGGCCTTTAGGAGTCCGGAACTGGACACGACGAGGCAAATCCTGGGTGCCATTTGTGCTAAAGTTGTCGATCGCCGAACTTCCATTTCGCCTGCGCAAATACTCTGGCTTCCCTGCTTGAGCGGTCATGCTTGTGGGCTTTGCGACCAACGTCGTTGTACCAGTCCACTTAAAGTGGAGGGGGGCATGGTACACTGCATCGTTCAACAAGCAGGCAATATTACTATCCAATGATGTCGGAAACTCGAGTGCAGCACGGCGTCTTGGGGTCAGCGAGTCTATGATCGAGGATGGAGGAAAAATCAAGACCGGATCTTTCGAGCGGCACCTACCCGAAAGCCCCTCCGTGCACCCTAGCATGGCTGTTACCCCGATCTTGAGAAGATACTTGCAGATTTCGCATGGGAGTGGGGTGGACAGTTTTTGTTCTTCAGTGCTGAAACAAAGCTCTAAGCAGAGGAGCTTGCGCAGGAAGCCAACATCTCTTGCAACACTTTCGAGGCCAATCGCCCTTGGGTACAAAAGTTCATGCATAGAGCCGGATTTTCACTTCGCCGTGGGACATCAGTCTGCCAGATGCTCCCAGCAGATTACAAAGAGAAACTGATGGCCTTCCTTCCACCTTCATATCATTCACCTGTGGAGGCACCAGAACTATTTCGTGGGACAGGTAGGAAATGCGGATGAGATGCCTATCTTTTTGGACATGCCATCCAACTACACCATGGAGGTTCGCGATCCGAAGGAAGTGCGTCTCTGTACATCAGGCAACGAGGAGACTCTCCTGACGGTGATGCTTGCCGGCACAGCAGGTGCACATAAATTGCCACCGTTTTTTTATCGTCCAAGAGCAAGACGATCCCGAAAAACGAGACTTTCTCACCCTTCATGGACATAAGGCGGGGCTTGCGCGGGTCCTTGAGAACCCTGAAAACTCTGGAATTTGAATACGGCATCTTGAAAGCCCTGGAATTTTTAGGAATGCTTGAAAACACTTGAATTTTCCAATGATGGTCAGGTTTCTTCTTTCTTCGTTTGCAATAATAGTATATTTTTTACAATAATAAAATATATTAATTTTTTTACATGTTTATTAACATAAATTTCAATGAGGAAGATTTTTTATATTGCACATTTAGACACATTTAGCTGATGCTTGTTAAAGGGACACTGAAATAAAAAAGAGGAGGGAAGAGAGAAGAAACAAGCGCAAACTCGCACTTCACTGTTCCTTTCTATTTGTGCGCTATTTTAACCATGTTCAATCATTACCGACTTGCTCAACTAACCACCTTACTAAAGGGACACTGACAACCCCCAAAATTTGTTTTATTTCTTTGCCAGGTAATTAAGGTGTCAGTAGTCTGCCCAATCAATATTTTACTATAGCGTCGCATATATTTTAAATACAGTAAAAAAATGCAACTGCTCGGAACCGAAATTGAACTGAACTGGGGAGGAAGAAGAAATATAGAGGAAGAGGGAGTTGGCAGAAGTCACGTGGATGTGCAACCTTTTTTTTCTTTAGTCAACATATTTGCGGCTTTTTAGAAGCCACAAAAAACGGGTATTACATTTCTTTTTTATTTTAATATTTACTGTGTGCTTTCGATGATCCACAACTTAGATTATATTTGGTGGTTGTGTCTAAACCATAGAAAACAGCACATGACCAAAGAGAAAAGAGTAAGCGTGACTCAAACCGGCCAGTTCTCGATCGGCGGTTTTCGGGCAAAAAAATTACTATTACGAATGGCATTGCAACAGACAAGGAATAACTGAAGAAACTGAAATGTTTAATGGGGCGAACTTGTGCTCAAAATAAAAAGGAAACTGGAGATAACAGCAGAGCGTCGTGGGCGTCGAAGTCGGCGTAAAAGCAGAGTCGAACGCTGGGGCGAGACTGACTGCATATCGCTAGTACTGCCCTTATGTACGCGCGTGGGCTTCTGGAACAACTGGCCTAGAACGTTCTGCTACTAGAACATTCGGAACTCGATCAGTCGAAAATGTTCTCGAACTTGCGAGAACGCAATGTTGAAAGAATAAATAAAAGAACATTCCACCGACTGGAATCGAACCTAGATTTTCCGTGCGTAACTACTCGCTCACGCACGCGGTCGCCCGCCGACGCGCGTGGCAATACGAATTTCGAGCTGCAAATTGTGTTCTGGGCAGTTGGGCTCTCGTATGTCACATACAAATAAAAACCTTTGCGAGTATAGATACCCTGTCAGTAGGAAGTTTTAGCAGGTTGTTTCACACAAACAGTTTGCCCTCGAACGCATCGGCGATGCCTCTGCGCATGCACGCGCGAGTCGTTCGGCGCGTTGGGAGGCTCTTCTCGTTCGTTTCTCCCATTCCGGCCGCTGGAGTCGTCACCGCAACGCAGCCAGCACCGTTCACGACTCGGGTAAAAAACAAGATGGCGGTCGGTTTGGCGAGTGACTTCGCCGACCCAGCCGAGCGTTCGGCTGAGGACTGCGGTAGGCGATTTGCCATCCTCTTAGTCTGCTTCATTTGAGAGGTTGAACCAAATCATTTCGAGGACTGCTCACAATGGTGAGCGATTGGGAATGCTGTAAACTGCACATGCTAGTAAAGTGCTTGCGATCTGCGGGCAGACTAGCTGCCGTGGCGACCGCGAGCAGACGGAATGATTTGGTTTGACGGCACACAACGTGAACGATCGTTCAAGTTGAAGATGACGGAGACACACCACATACCTATACGGTCGTTTAGATACCTTTTAATCTATCTAGCTTCGCAGTTCTTAAAATTCCAACCGGCAAATGTTATGTCGGCCGTTTTGTTTACATCAGTCGTACGCCGAAACCACGAGCCGCCACGGATTTACACGTTGCAGAATGTTCCACATGTTGACTAGAAGATGGAGCCACCGGTCAAACAAACCATCATCGTTTACACGGTCACGCCAGTTTCACAAGTCGCTAAAATATGCCAAATTTCACGTACGGTTTCACGGAACCGACCAGCTGCACTGTTCGTGATTTCGGAACCGTGTGCTCAAAAAACGACTCGCTAAAACTCCCTAGTGTCCTTTTAAAGGGTCCCGAAAAGAAAAATGTCTTTTTTTAAACAGTCTGGTTGGGGCACGTGACGCGTGTGTCAAAAAATAAATTTTATGCGAAGAAATAATTTTTTTTATCAATATTGACGTTGAGAGATTTATTCAAAATTCTGCGCGTCTCGCGCCGCCAATATTACTCTAAAAAAAAAAAAAAAAAGTTTTTTTTGTTTAAAAATAATTTTTTGACATGCGTGTCCAAACTAATCTGTTCAAAAAAAAAAAAAAAAAGAAACTTTTTTCTTTTTAGGTTTTTTTAAGCTTCTGCCCACAATGGTAGCAGTCTCAGTGGTTCCGGATCTGGTCTCGCGCGTCCGCCATTTTGCGATCTTGCCCCTCGTTCGCCTTGTTCTCTCGCATACTGTTGACTACACAAACTCATTTCTGTTACGTCCCAGCACGGTACCCCCGCAGGGGGCACCTGTGAAAGCAGGTGTTTGGAGAGGCGTCTCCACGGACCCCGAGTCCCGCAGGGGGCGCCTGCACCTTAGGTGCTAGGTGCTTGGTGAGTAGCGTCACCACGGACCCCAGCCACGTCGGCCACCATACCCGCACGCAGGGGGCACCTACTTTAGTAGGTGCTTGTTGAGTGGCGTCACTACGAACCCCGAGCCTTGTGGGTTCGCCCACCCACGTCTGGCTGTGCGTGGCGTACCCGTGTCCGGGGAAAAGGGGACCCTGGTGGTTGAGCTGAGCCTGGGGTATGCTTGGGCCCTTCGGGGCCCCCCGGGCGAGGCAATACACCTCTTCGACTCCTGCTTCTCGTAGACGGGTGTCCTGGCTTGGCCCGACCAGAATGATTCAGTCAGTCGCCTCTTTTACCCTCTTCTTCCTTCTTTCACTTTTCCTTCCACCTCTTTCTCTTTTCTTCTGCACTCTCTTCCTTCCTTTTTCACCTTCTTAGGCGGCAAGGGCTAACCTTGAGTGGAACAGGTCCTGTCCCTGCATCCACACTCGGTTATAGTGCCCGGGCAGCACTGGTAGAGTAATTGTGTCAGCCAAGCCTTTCTTGTTATGGCACATTACCTACCCCCTTGTTGGGCTCCGTGGTGGGCGGTGCACCTGGGCACTGAACTTCTCTCCCATCTTTATGGGTTCTAGTCAAAAAACCTCTGATCGGGCCCTGAAAAGGGTCCGCACCGAAGCCATCACTGCAAAGACACCTGACCTTCCTCCAAGATTCTCCAAGTTTCTAGTCATTCATTCTGGAGGCGATAAACAGCTCTCACAGATGTCCCCATTCTTAGTTGCAAAAGTACTTGAAGGTGCAATTGGGAAAAACTGCAAGGCAAAGAAAATGAGCTCCGGCGATTTACTTGTTGAGGTGGAAACGAATCAGCAAAGTACTGCACTACTAGGTTTAACATCTATTTCCGGTTATGACGTCTCTGTCTGTCCCCACCGAACGTTAAACAGCATTCAAGGAGTTATCTCCGAAGATGACCTTCTTGACAGCCCTGAGAGTGAAATTGTTGAAGGCCTCTCTGACCAAGGTGTCACAGCTGCAAGGCGTATTACCATTCGTCGTGACGGGAACGAGCTGAAAACAAAACATGTTGTACTCACCTTCCAATCGACCGTCCTTCCTGAAGCTGTGAGGGCTGGATACCTGCGCTGCAGGGTTTCGGCCTTATGTGCCAAACCCCCGTAGATGCTTCAAGTGCCAGAGATTTGGCCATGGCTCTCAGAGCTGCCATGGAAAGGCCACCTGTGTGAAGTGTAGCAAAACCGACCACGAAGCTGATGCATGTTCTAATGACCCACACTGTGTAAACTGCTCAGAACCTCACCCAACATATTCCAGATCATGCAAGAAATGGAAAGACGAGAAAGAGATCCTTACCTTGAAAGTTAAGGAAAACCTTTCTTTCCCTGAAGCACGCCGTCGCTTCGCATTCGTGCAGAAAGGCGGCTAGGCCCAAGTGGTGCAGCGGGGACCTGCACCACTGAAGGTTGCAGTGGCAACCCAGACGTCCTTTCTGGACTATGGGAAGCCACGGCAGTCCCCCACGCCCCAGCTGAAGATTCAGCTTCGGGGGCGTGCAATCTCGGCTGGGCGGTCTACGGACCCTCCAAGCCAGAGTGCGAACCCTCGCGCTCCAATAGGGCAACAGCCTGGGTCCTCTCAGACTGTTTCCCAAACCCAGGAGGGGCCGGTGGCTGCCACAACCGTCCCTCCTCCGCGATCTCCTTCCGGGGAGAAGGGTCGACACTCTCGCCCACACTCCCTGGAGAGAGCATCATCGAAGGAGCGGCATGGCTCTCGTGCCGCACCTGCAGCGCCTAAGGGACGGGAACGGGTAGACTTGGGCGACGCTTCGCCCAGCACCTCGTCTGCCCCTTTGGCTGGGTCTGGTCGTGGACGGCGCATGGCGCCCCGTTCCCCAAACCTAAAGAACCCTGAAGGAAAAGCCGCGCCTCAGGAAACTGAGGCCATGGATGAGTGTGAAGTCTCCACTCCTGCGTCTGACCAAGACGACATGGAGTGGCAGACTACTAAGAGTAAAAACAAAAGCAAAAAACCGGTGATCCCACCAACATGACATTACGAATTAATTTTTGCCACATGCGGCAGCTTTAAAACTTTTATTTATTCTCCGTTTTTTTTTTTATTCATAATTTAGTTCAATTTTAAAACTATGACCAATTTCCACTTTATGCAGTGGAACTGCCGTGGCCTAATCAGAAATATTGATGACGTAAATTATTTTATGGGCGAGCTGAGACCCATTGCACTCTGCCTCCAAGAAACACATTTAAATTACACTAATACGCAGATTTTACGTCAGCACCAGGTTTTTAGAAAAGACAGAATTTCCTCAAACTCGTCTGGAGGAGTGGCACTATAGTCGGTTACAAGTCAAGAAGGTAGGAGAAGCTCCTCCCACAAGTGTGATGCGCCCGTTTCAAATCTCTCCGCAGTCGAAAGAAGAGTTCACTGGAAACGCTCCTTGTTCCGCTTCAATGGATTCCCACTTGTCTCCGATCCCACTTTTTAAGAAAGCGACCTTTGTATTCATCGGAGAGGGAACCGAGCCCCTGAAAGCAGCCTTTGTATCCATCGGGGGGGAAGCTAATCCCCGAAGGTCGTATTTGTTTCCGTCGGTGGGGGAGAACTCTAATCTCCCTCTCGTGGCTTCCACAGTGCTAAGTCAGATTCGAAAAATAAAGCAAATATGTACCGAAAGGCAAGACCCTCCTCGCGCGTTGGCCGCGACGTCACGGAAACGGTGGGACGCTATTGGATGCGGAGGTGGCGGAGGGATATGTGATTCCCTTTGAGGGGCATTTGCCGCTACCTTCTTGACCTGTAACTGACTATAGTGGTGCAGAATGGTGTTGCTTGCTCTGAGGTCCCCCTTTCTACGCCCTTAGAGGCTGTAGCGGTGCGCCTTCTTGTTCACCGTTTGATCACGGTAGTTTCTCTTTATCTGCCTCCTAACTCTCCGCTGCATATCAGTGAACTTGAGTCACTTGTAAAACAATTACCTCAACCTTTTTTAATTTTAGGCGATTTTAATGCCCACCACCCTTTGTGGGGTAGTGCTCGCCAAGATTCACGTGGAGGTGTCGTAGAGCGGTTTTTATTATCATCTGGGTTGTGTCTTTTTAATGGAAGGGAACCTACATTTTTTAGTGCAGCTCATCAATCATTTACATCTATTGACCTTTCTATATCATCACCAATTTTACTTCCATGCTTTTCATGGAAGGTTTTAAATAACCCTCTTGGGAGTGATCATTTCCCTATTGTTTTAGAAAGCACGATGCCAATTCCTTCTATTCCGACACAACTTCCAAGGTGGAAATTGGAAAAGGCTGATTGGTCTCTTTTTTGTTTGGAGGCTTTTATTGATTCATCTGTTCTTGTAAATATGAGCCCCGAAGATGCCACGCTGTACGTTACTGAAGCGATTATAGATTCCGCATCACATAGCATTCCCCAGACTTCTGGACGACTCCCCAAAAAGTGCAAGCCGTGGTGGAGCAATGACTGCACCACAACACGAAAATCGCAAAACAAGGCGTGGTGCATCTTTAGACGATATCCCACTTCACAGAATCTGCTTGAATTCAAGAAAAGCAGAGCCAAAGCTCGCTGGGCGCGAAGGCAAGCTAAAGGCAGTTCTTGGAAAAAGTATGTCACATCTCTGAGTAGTTTTGTTTCATCAAAGGAAGTGTGGGATCGTCTTAGGAAGATCAGGGGAGACTATCGGTCTTTCAGGATACCCCTTTTTCCATCAGCAACATCCCTTAAGGAGCAAGCAAATGTTCTTGGTGAACACTTCCAGGAAGTCTCTAACTCAGCCAACTACAGTGAATCCTTTAAGAGGTTTAGAGCAACAGTAGAAAAACAAGCTATTTCTTTTTCTGGTGCCCAGGGTGTTCCTTATAACAAGCCATTTACACGGTGTGAGCTTGAGTTGGCTCTTGGTGTCAAAAAAGAATCTGCAGCTGGGCCGGATAGGATTCAATACGAGATGCTAAGGAGACTATCGCCTGAATCTTTAAACAGTTTGCTCACCGTTTTTAATTTATTGTGGGATGCTGCTTGTTTTCCTGACTGCTGGAAAACGGCACACATAATTCCTCTACTAAAACCCAGCAAAGACCCCTCCTTACCGACGAGCTATCGCCCGATTGCACTGACAAGCTGCCTGGGCAAAACCTATGAGAGACTTATTAATCGCCGTCTTGGCCACTTTTTAGAGGCAGAGGGTGTGTTTGATAGGAATCAGTGCGGCTTCCGAGCGGGCCGCTCCACGGTTGACCACCTCGTCCGCCTGGAAACTTCTATTCGGGAAGCATTTGTCCATCGCCAGCATTGTGTTTCTGTCTTCTTTGACCTACAAAAGGCTTATGACACGACTTGGAGATATGGAATCCTTCGAGACTTGTACTCGTATGGTGTCCGAGGTCGCATGCTTCGCTGCATTCAAAGTTTCTTGACGGGTTGGACCTTCCAAGTGCGTTTGGGCTCCATCCTTTCGGATGTCTTTCTCCAGGAGAACGGCGTCCCTCAGGGTGGAGTACTAAACGTTACACTTTTTGCCGTGAAGATTAATAGTCTGGCTAAGGTTATACCACCAGTCTGGCTAAGGTTATACCACCATCTGTATCCTATTCAATGTATGCTGACGATGTGCAGATATCATTTTCCTCTTGTAACCTGTCCAGCTGTGAACGGCAATTGCAGCTCACTATCAATAAGATGAGCAGGTGGGCTGATCAAAATGGCTTCAGGTTCTCTCCCGAAAAGACAATCTGTGTTCCCTTTTCACTCCGCCGTGGCCTGTCTCCAGATCCAGTGTTGCACTTGAATGACGTTGCTATATCTGTAAAGGAAGAACACAAGTTTTTAGGAATAATATTTGATAAAAAACTCACTTTTATACCCCACTTGAAAGAGTTGAAACATAAATGCCTACGTTCATCAAACATCCTCAAAGTCCTGTCGCATACGTCCTGGGGGTCTGACAGACGGTGCCTCTTGCGACTTTATAACTCCTTGGTGCGGTCCCGCTTGGACTATGGCGCAGTTTATGGTTCGGCGCGTCCGTCTGCCCTAAAAACGTTGGACCCCATCCATCATTTGGAGCTCAGACTTGCCACGGGAGCGTTTCGAACATCACCTGTACTTAGCTTGTATGCTGATACACATCAAATGTCCATGGAAAGACGAAGGCAATATTTGAGTCTTTGTTATGCTTACAAGATATACAGCTATCCTCAACATCCCACTTTCGACGCCCTTCAACCTTCTACATCGTTCCGACTCTATGAAAACAAGCCGAGCATTGTTCGGCCCCTGAGTTTCAGAGTGCAGAGCATGGCAACATCGCTCCACCTTCCCTTTAGTGAAGCTGCTTTGCTGAGGAGCAATGAGAGAGTTGCGCCTTGGGACCTTCTGCCAATCTCTTGTGACTGGTCACTGGCCAAGTACAGAAAGAGAGCTACTTCTCCACTCGTTCTTCAGCAGGAGTTCGCCGAATTGGAACAGAAATACAAGGACTACTCACACTTTTACACTGACGGATCAAAAACATCAACCTTCGTGGGGTGTGCGGTTTACTCCACTGCCTTCAGGAAAGTTCGACAACTCCACACTTATGCAAATATTTTTACTGCTGAATTGTACGGTATTTTAATGGCTGTTGAATACTTATTAGAGAACAATATTATGAAAGCAGTTCTGTTTGTCGGCTCCCAGAGTGTTCTTCTAGCCGTTTCGTCCTTAGCAGACAGCAGAAACCTTCTCGTGCAATGTCTTCGGGGAAGACTAAACCGAGCACTTCATCTAGGACACCAGATCAAACTGCTGGGTCCCGAGCCACGTGGGCATTTCTGGCAATGAAAAGGCAGACTTGCTTGCTGCCTCTGCAAAGGAATGCCCCAAACTGCCTCTTGGCCTGCCACACCAAGACCTGAAACCGATCATACAGAAATCGATTATCAACTCATGGCAGTTGGATTGGGATTTGGAAAAAGAGAACAAGTTTCACAATATCAAGCCCCAACTGGGAGTATGGGAGAGTTTGTTCCATAAAGTCCGTCGGGTTGAGGTTCTCCTTTGCCGCTTAAGAATTGGTCATACCCGTTTGACTCATTTACCCCTGCTCTGTGGTGAGGATGTTAAAACTTTGCGACAACTGTGAGAAAGCTATGACTGTTTTGCACATCCTGTGGCATTGCAAAGCTTTAAACCAGGAGCGCCGATCATGTTTTCCAGAACTCTTTCGAGATCACCTTCCCTTTCATCCATATTTTCTGCTTGGCGATCAACCATTTATACCATTCAATAGAGTTTTAAAGTTCCTTCATAACACTGGCCTTTTACACCAGCTGTAGCTTGCAGTTCTTTTAGATTACACCTCTAAACCCTTTGGAAAAACCTTTGTTTGGCGCAATATGGCCGTAGTTGCCCTTGCGCCATAAAACCCCAATCATAATCATCATCATCCCAGCACGGTAGTGGCGCATCGAGCGCACTTCCGGTCTGGGGCTGTGGGCGGAAGTCCCCATGTGAGACCTGTATTCCTGCGTTGTTTTGAAAGGTACCTGACAAAAACCTGCCTTCTCGTAAAAACGCCACGACTAGGGCTGTATCAAAAGAGTCGAAAAAGGTTTGAAGATAAGTTTTCATGTGGTCGGTTCGTCCGAGAACGTGGATATGTGCCGTGAAAATGGAAAAGCAGACGCCGTCAGATCACGATTGCTTTGGCGGGAAGCACTTTGGGTTGAATTCACGGATACTTGTCATCAGATTTGTTTTGTTCCAACATGAACGCCGGAAAACCGTCAAGTTGTATGGACCACCTGCGGACTACGTTCAGTTCGTCTTCAAGTGCGAACGGCTGCCTGATCGTTCGAACTGTCTTTTGCTCTCAAACGCTTCTGCTTGTCATCTGCTCTTTTAGACGACACCGGCCCATAGACCATACGTTGGCCCAGTATTTGCGATACGAAGTAAGTGCAGGCCTAAAAAGACTTAAGTTTGAAGGTTGGTGAGCAGGCTCGATGTAAACAGTAAACAGTAGATAAAAGGAGATGTTGATCATTGTTACCAGTGGCCATCACCGACTTGTTATGCCTGATTCACTTGGTCCGATTCTGCTTGCGATTTTCAGCATCGACGTCGACCATCTCATCTACCGTTCATGCTTTTGCAGCCCGAGCGACGTCACAAATTGAAAATTGCGAGCGGAATCTCATCATGCAAATCGGGCTTTAACGTACATTCTGTGGCGTCCACGTGGAATAAATTGCTGCATGTCACATTATTCACGTAAAGTTTTACGGTGTAACGAGCCTCGGTAATTTCGCTGAGGCCGCTCAAGCAGTCGGGCATTGCCAGGAAGACGTAGAATCAACAATTCGAACACGAATAAGAGCAGGGGGACTCACACCGACGCCGACAACATCAAATTTCAATGGCTTGTCTATGGGCGACGGCGAGCTTCTTGCCCACACTCCATCGCGCATGTGCGGCGCTGGTGATGTCTGCTAGGGGCGCTCCGGTTTATTTGTAAACATGAGTTGGTGTCTAGCTACTCCTGGTTTGTTTGTTCCATGTCTGTTTTACTCTACACATGGTGGACGTTGGTTAAGTTGTGCGGGATGCTTGGGAAGTGCAACTTTCGGCAGTCATGGCTGGGTCACGACGACTACAGGCACCAAGAAAGCAGAGGGACCAGTTGACATCACCCCTATATTGTCAAGTCGAAAAGCATAAGGAAACCGGCGAAAACGAAGATGCAAGAACTTCTAAACATCTACCCGGAAACCAAGGAAAAGCTGCTGTAGCTCTCTTGAACCCTTTACAAGAACCTCTTTGGCAAATGCGCTTTTTTTTAGGTATTGTGTAGTAAAAAATTTCCGCAATGCATTTGAAAAATTTGGTGTAACTTCACTAGACACAGTGTTGGGGGGTCCTTGAAAATATATTTACAGGCCCTTAAAAGTCCTTGAAAGCACTTGAATTTTTTTTTATTTTAGGCCTGTACAAACCCTGTAAGGTATGACGAGAACAAGTAGATGGATGCCGCGATGATGAGCTATTGGCTCCGTGTCGTGTGGGCAGATGTTTAAAGGGGCACTGACACATCAAAATCATATTTTTTTTTATTATCCGAAACGATGGAAAGCTATGCCGGGACATTACCCTCAAAATTTGAAATTTCGGAATTCAGTATTTGTGAAGTAAAAAAAACAATTTTCAAATGCCGAATTCGAAGTTCCCGCGCGATCGGCGCCGGTGCCTTGACGTCAAATATTGCGAAGTCCTGAGATTCCACTTTCTTTCACCACTCCCTGCTGTTGCCATGGCGACCCAAAGTGAGGAGGAAAGGAGCGAGCGGCGGCGTTGCGGTGGACCGGTTTTGAGCGGCGTCGCCTGTTTTCCGTTGGAGGATACAAATCCAGGAGACGGCACCACAACGAACTCCCGATTTTTGGTATTTCAAAAAGAAGGGCCGTAGTGCATTTGCAATTGCGTTAAAAAACATGTTTTAGGATTGCCGTTATTAAATGTTATAAAGATCGCCTGCAAAGCTTCTAAATTTCATGATTCTTGACGTCACGAATCAAAAGAAGGGAGGAGGCGAGAGGCGGGAGAATTTTTTTTTTGTGTCTGTGACTGCAACTTGCATCGCTTTAGACAATAAAAATAAATACGACCTTTGGGGTGTCGGTGCCCCTTTAAGATTTCATCGATGCTCGTTCTGGACACCTTCAGGGAACATCTCACTACCGAAGTGAAGAACGCGATCAGGAGGCCAAGAGTGACCTTGTGGTAATACCTGGAGGTATGATTTTGTAATTGCGGCCTCTAGATGTCTGCATAAATGAACCATCCAAAGGCTGCATGTAAAGGAAGTATGAGGAATGGCTTGCCAACAACAACAAGGTGCTCACACCGACGGGGCGGGTCAAGCAGGCGTCAGTTTTCCAAATCGCCCAGTGGATTGCAAACTTTCAAGACGCTGTGTCGCGCGCGTTCTAGTGTTGCCTGTCCAATAATATTGATGGCACAGATGATCACATGCTGCTCACAAACAGTGAGAACGAATTGAGCAGCGCCGAGGAATGGAACATACAGCGGCGATGAGTCAAAAACTAGATTTTCTACCAATTTTCTTATCCTTTTCACCTCTATTCTGCCCTCAAGAAGGGTTTAGTACTTAATGCAGCCTCAGCTTGTGTTTTAGCGGTAATATTTTGTTTTGTTTTTGATGCCATCAAACTTGCCCTCACTTGATATTCGTGGTTGCGTTATGTTTATGCAGAGACATTACTCTAGGCTGTGCAGACTTCAGAAATGGAATGGGCAAAAGGGAGGAACCAGGGAGAAAACAGTGTTTATGCGAACAAGCGAGACGTGCGCAGATGCACCAGTTGAGGCCGGGACAGTAGTGAAAAGAGTCTCACTTGTGTGGAGCGTAATCAGGAAACGTAGCATTGCTCTTTTTTTTTTGACTTTTCTTTTTTCAACATTGGCATTGTCATCTGTACTCGTGAAACTGCCCCCTTTCGCTTGTGTTGTCAGGACTGCGATATCGGTTTCATATCCGATTTAAATCGTTTTTTGTTGTCTACAGGATCTCAACGAAGCCGAGAAATGGTTCCTCGACATCACTGCAAACCACAAGGATATTATTTTCCCACTCGCTTACCATGGTCTATCCCTAGTCAACAAGAGAATGAACAGGTAAGTGAGCAAGGCAGATTTGTTTCTCGTCATTATTTGCTGGTGTGTGATCATTGCTGCTTACATTGAAGACCTGTTATGTTATTAGCTGAAGACGGTGGCCGTTATAGTCGTGCACGGTATACAGCTGAGTGGAATTTGGTTAACGGTTCGCTGTACTTTATTTGGCATTGCTGGGGTTCGTAATCGAGTGCCAAAAAGACACTCCTGCTGTGCTTCTGCTTCTAGAGCAACTTGAAACTTGACGTGGAATGCGAGCAAAGTATGTACAAATGGAAGGTTGAGGCCCATCTTTTGAAGTTCAAAGGGGTTAGAGTGATATGGAACTGTGCACCCCATTTTCCAGTAAAAAATGCCCGATTTGTCTTTGTCTTACAGATAAAGTCGGTATGCACAGAGTGTGTTTCTGCGGCATTCTTCAAGATTTGTAGTGGGCCTTGCAATTTTTTTTCTTAGTTCATAGCTTGTTATTTTATTCCAAACTCTGTTCCTTTTTATTCGATACAAGGCACGTTTTGAATTTCTTGAGTCTTCCCATAAACTCTTCAAATGCGAACACTGAACACTAGCGTCTGCGTTCAGACGGTTGGCATAGAGTAGACCAGCGTGGTAGAAACAAAGCCAGCTAGCTTTGCGTTTACCCACCGATTGGCGCAGTGATGGAATGTACCGCAAAATACCAAGCAAACCCCCCTCAAAGAAAAAGCAAAAACAATTGGGAGAGATATGGAAAGGGCCCTTATTCGGATCAGGCCCAAAATTCAAGATAACAGCCACGTAAAATTGAAAAAAAAAAAAAAAAGCATTATAGTTTGCATTGTTGGAAACTTTTATTTAAGGACACTTTAATTAATATTCAACCTGGAAAACGGAAATTTTAGCATTCACTTTAGTTGCTATCAAAGCTGCAAAACAATTCCTCAGAACTGGATTAAAAATGAGGTCCAGGCCTTCGGTCTTTTTAGGTGCTGGCTTGAAGCTCCAAAATTCCCCAGCTGCAGGTTGTTCTCAACCTAGACAGCTTCTTCGGACAAGTCTTTTGCTCACCGCACGTCCAGGGTTCCTTTTGCACTCTAAGAACTCGTACAAGGTTTCGTCAACTTCTTCGCTGGAGACGGGGGCACCATTGCTCAATCTGCGTCATACCTTTGACCTCCCGAAGTTTTGTTGCAGGAAAACTTTGTAGTTCTTGTTCCACCTGCGGGACCCTCTTATGGTCCAATTTGAAATGGCGAGAGGTCAGGTGGACGTTTTTGCCATTCTTCCGGTGCCAATTCACAACTTCGAGTTTCTTCTGCACCATATATGAATGCATGGATGGATGGATGGATGGATGAATACGGCTGAGCCCTTTGGATCGGGCGGTAGCTTACGCCACCTAGCCATTTTGTTTTACCATTTAAGCTTAGAATATTTAAATGTGAAATCTATATTCACTCCGCAGTGCAAAGAAAGTGAGGCTATGAAACCCCCTTGCCATCAGTGAATAAGAAAATACCTAGTTTTCTCTCGATTTCTGCCACCATTCACTTAATCTTTGCTTGGTAATCTCTACAGTCTTGAAATCCACTCTCCCTTCGCTGTCTCTAAAACCCAATGACTTTATTAAATCTATGTTGTCTTCGGTAGGCATAGGGTGAAGCCCTTTACAGTAGAGTATCAAGTGCTCAGCCGTCTCGTCCTCCTCTCCACAAGCAGTGCACACTGTATCAATTTCCTGGTACTTCACTCTGTATGTTCTGGTTCGCAGAACACCCGTTCTTGCCTCAAACAGCAATGAGCTTCCCCTAGAATTGTCATAAATGCTTTCTTTGGCAATAACTCTTTTGTTTAATCTATAGCTTTCCAGAGCCGTCTTTGTCTGCATTCCCTCTAGCCACCGATCTCTTTCTGTGGCCTTAACTTTCTTCTTAACTGAGACTTGCTCTTCCGTATCTTCGCTATAGCCCAAAAACTTTCCTCTTAATTTCCTAGTGCGCTGTCTCCACTTGGTGTCTACACTCCTCATGTATAAATAGCTGAAAACCTTTCGTGCCCATTGCTCCCCGTCCATTAGCCTCAACCCATCCTCAAATTCTACCTTGCTCACCGCTTCCCTGCTCTCAAATGATGCCCATCCCATGTCTCCTTGTACTCCCTGGTTTGGCGTTTTGCAATGTGCCCCCAAAACGAAGCGAACAAAGACAACTGCTCCCAACGCAGACACTTAGTAAATGATGGGGACGGCTGGTGGTGCATTCTCATAGCAACCTCCTGGATTGGGTGGGATTCAATATTGGCTTTGTATACTGCGACAACCAAAAAGCCCAAAACAAAGCTAAAAAAAAAGAAGGGAACGCTTTTGGGACGGGCGGCATTGGGAGAAGGGGAGGGGGGCTTGTTTGGTTGTGTATAAAAGTGGGAAATTCGCAGAAAATGTGGGGGGGGGGGGGGGGGGGGGGGCGCTTAGTCAAGTGAGGGCGCATGCTTGGTATTTTATGGTAGTATGTTGAGCTCACAATCAAGGGGTCATGGGTAGGGATGCCGCGAACTTTTTTCGAATCGAAGTTTCGATGATCGAATCAAGCGGTTCGAAAGGTTCGAAAGATTTCGATTTTTCGAATTGTCTATATCGTAAAATTCGACGGAGGTCGAATTTTCGAACTTGTTAAGCTAAGAAGTTCGACGCTTTTCGAACCTTCGAACTTATTACGCTAAAAAATTCGATCTTTTTCGAACTTTCGAACTTATTGCGCTGCAAGGTTCGATGCTTGTCGAACTTTCGAACTTGACTGACCAAAAAATTCGATACATTTCGAACTTTCGAACTTATTTATCAAGAAAATTCGAAAAGTTTCGAACTTTCGAATTCTGAAAAGTCAGAAGTTCGACGAACTTCGAACTTATAGGGTAAAAGTTCGACGTTCGTCGAACTTCGAAAGACCGGCGGACGGTTTCATTTCATTTAAAAAAAATTACATTCGTAATTTTTTTTTCTGGAACTTTTACACGCGGTGCTGCGTTCCTTACGAAAGACAATGCCATTTATTTCAATGTTCTGGCATGCTTAGGTTTAAAGAAATAAATCCCCGAAGGGGCGAGGACGGACGACGGGTTTTTGACGATTATCGTTTGTGCCAGATTTGAAGCAAGCTGCAGCCGGAGCTATTCATGGTAGATAAGTTATACTTTAAGAATGATCTATGTATAGCGTAGGTAAGTGCCGTCTTAAGATGTGATTATTGTTATTCAACGTGAGTTTCGAAGAAATGTCCAAACATGTATCTGCATGCAATTATGACCTAAACTTGATATTTATTTTCGTCTAAGTTGTTTGAGGTATCGCATTTAAATTAACACCACAGACAGTACATATCATTGCCATCTGCAGAATACAAAATAATATATTTATTGTTTTTTCACGTTAAGGAATAAATTAACTCGTGGGAGAAGATTTCTAGTAGTGTTCAAGTTCAGCACGTCATTAAAAGAAAACTTTCTTTTTTTTTTTCGCTTCACGTTCCTGGGACGTGTTTCTTTTAGCCTGTACACATTTTGGTAAAAGAAACTTGTTTCGAAGTTCTGAACCTCTGAATATGCAAGAATAGAACACTTCCGACGAATTCTTGATAGTTTCTTTTTTTTGTCCTGCTTTTTATTCCCGCATTTATTCTTTTTTTTTTTTTTTTCTTTTGTTACTATCGGCACTGGCGTTTAGGTCGAAAAGACAGCTTTGAACTTCCGAACCACTAAGCATGTGACGAGCAGTGCCTTCTGACAACGAGTTTCTAACAATGACCATCTACGCAACCTTTTATGCAGTGAAGAGCGACAGTAGCTATACATATGCATAAATAATTTCAGATTAAAATAAGCTCGACCACGCCCTCTTTCCCCGTATTGTTTTCTTTAACAGTCCGAAATACCTGCAAGGGGGAGAATGAGGCTGAAGCCCCCCCCCCCCCGCTACCCTCTTTCCCCCCGTTTTTCCTCTTCCGACGCCACTTGTATGGTAGAACGCTCCTCGACCTCGAGTTGTGTCGGCTTTTGTGCTTTTTGCGAGGCGATTCCTCCGTCCCAGAAAATAAACCTCCAGTACAATTATAAACTTCACCGGATCGGATTACTACCAGCGTGCAAGGGGTGGCGAGCTAGTTTGCCAGGTCGCTTCAAGGTTTCTCTGAGCCTCAACCTCCTGCTCGCCCCTGGCCGTTTCGAACTGGATGAGTCTCGTAAAACAGTGTGTTCGTGCAATCACTACTGCGTGATAAAGACCCCCCCCCCCCCCCCCCCCGGGGGCTGGCGGTCACTATTCTGCACTGGCAAATATTCTAGCACGTCCGGGACACTCGTCGTCTCATTTAATTGCCTTACCAACTTCGCAGAATCTAGATATCACACCCTAACTTTTCTAAACTTGATTTTGTGAAAACAAGTGAGTCGTGAAAACGTTATTTGAAACTGAAACTGTAGAAAAACTTGAAAATCGGACTTCAAACTTTGAAAACTTGGATTAAAAAAAAATTCAAAATCTTCAGTTTTTTTTTTTTTTTTTTTTTGAATTTAGCGTTTAAAGAGAATCGAAACTTTCGAACTTTTCGAACTTTATGCCAAAAGAAATTCGAAATCTTCGAATTGTTCGAACTTCATGTCTATAAAAATTCGAAGCGTTCGAAGTTTTCAAATTTTTTTTACAAAGAATTTCGAAATCTTCGAATTTATCGAACCTGAAGTAAAAAAATATTCGAAATATTCGAATTCGAAATTTTAGAAACCGTGAAAGCTTCGAAATTTTCGAATTCGAAACTCCGCTGTGGACAAAAGTTGCGAATTTTTCGAAATCGAACCTCTGTCGGTACGAAAATATCGAAATTTTTCGAAATCGAACCTCAGTTCGCTTCGCAAATATCGAAACCTTTCGAAATCGAACCTAGGGTGGTTCGCGACATCCCTAGTCATGGGTACAATTCCCGTTGGCGCATGTTTATCTTATCAATTTACCACATTTTTGTGCACACTGTCCTCTGAAGTATGTGCTACACATTTCGTGATGGTTTCCTTGGCGTTATGCCACACTTTCCTCGGGGATCCCAGCCCTTGAACACATTATGTGTTAAAAATGAGTTTTAGTTTGAACTTCAGTCAGAGCTGCGAAAGTGGGTCAGAAGTAATTAGTACGTGGTAGTTATGGTTACATCAGATTAAATGTAAAAGCTACAAATACTGATATTTTAACAAATAAAATTTTAGTCACAATATAGATACTTTTATATACGTATTTACTCGCAGAATGAACGCACTTTTTTTTCCGAAAAATGATGCAAAGTTAGGGGGGGCATTCATTAAGCGAGGTAAAATTTTTGCATCGGTTATTTACTCGCATAATGAACGGACCTTTTATCCTGAAAAATCGAAGTAACTTATCTCTCTGCGCGCGGCGCCCACCCCGCAACCAAACTAAGCTGTGCAAAAAAAAAAAATCCTTTTTTTTTCTTTTAGTTCCTTGGTTTTTGTTTTTTTTTTTGCTGCCTTTCGCAATCTGTTTTGTTTGCTTAGGCGAGGGCTTTCCGCTTATCTTTCTTATCTCCTTGCGCGCGGCCCGCGACGCACGACCTCCCGTCACCAAACTGCGCTGTGCAAAAAAAAAAGAAAAAAAAAAAAAAGCTCCTCTTTTTTTTGTTTTTTTCTCAGTTCCGTGGGATGTTTTTTTTTTTTTTTTGCCGCCTTTCGCAAGCTGTTTTGTTTGCTTAGAGGGCTTCTCCGCTCCTCTTTGTTACCTCCTTGCGCGCGGCGCGCGACCCCCCGTTACCTGTGCAAAAAAAAAAAAAAAAAAAAAGCTTTTTTTTTTGTTTTTGTTTTCTCTTAGTTCTGTGGGTTTCTCTTTCTTTTTGCCGCCTTTCGCAAGCTGTTTCCTTCGCTTAGAGCGCTTCTCTTTCTTACCCCCTTGCGCGCGGGGGCGCGCGAACCCCAAGTCCAGACTGCGCTGTGCAAAAAAAAAAAAGCTCCTCTGGCATGTTTCTTTTTTTCTTGCTTCCGTTGGATCTTCGCAAATTTTGTTAACGCCTTTGCAAGGCGTTTTGTTCGACTCGCTGCCCATGCATTCGCGACCTCGCTGCACCAGGATAAAAAAGTGCGTTCATTTCGCGCGCGTGGGAGGAGGGGGTCAAAATTTTGACGTCGGAGTTGGGGGTGCGTTTATTACGCGAGTGAAAAAAAAAGTCGAAATTTTGAGAGCCGACTTGGGGGGTGCGTTCATTACGCGAATGCGTTCATTGTGCGAGTAAATACGGTATGTATAAATTTTAAATACGGATAGATTTTAAACAAACATATTTTACTCCCGAAAAGTAGCTCTATCTGTGCAGTGATTGCTGGCCAATGGTTCAGTTTCCAGTCCAGAAAGAAATATTTGCGCATTGCACTTTTGATTTATCACTCTGTTGCAGTAGCGTTTGACCAAGGAAGTTAGGGTATTTATCAACATAACTTAAAGAAATAACTTATTGCACCAATTTAAAACAGGAATATTGCCGCGCGCGCAGCTGGACAAGTAGGCAGCGCGCGCGTGGCCTAACGGTTATCGCGCTTGCCTCCCACGCAGAAGGCCAGGGTTCGATTCCTGGCCGCGACTACACATTTTTGTTGACAGTGTAATTTGATGTTCTAGTGAATTCGAGAACCGTCTTGCTGATTCGAGGTTAAAATGTTCTACACACCGAACCTTCTACGCCGAACGATCCAGAAACCCACGAGGGTACATAAGGGATTCCGCCAGGCGAGCGAATTCAGTTTTTCGCCTCAGCGTTCGACTGTGCTGCTCCGCCGACTTCGACGCCCGCGACGCTCTGTTATTATCGTTGTACCCCTTTTATTTTTTTTTGGCACAAGTTCGCCACATTAAACGTTTATTTCTTCCTGTTTATTTCCTATTTCTTTGGTCACCACCCGTGACATCTTGGTGGAGGTGCGGGGTAGCGCATGCCCGTGCAGCGTTCCCCTCCCAGGGCCCGCAGTGCAAGCCCCATTCCGAGCCCGGTGAGAAGACCACCCGACGCGGAACCTGAAACTCGGACCAGTCGCCGCACCCAAGGTCTACACCCGGAATACGGACTTCTGCCACCCAGGACCAAGCAGCCAACGAAGCCGACGATGGACGGCCAGCAGTCACAGACCCCGGCCGCTCCTGCCTTCATCTACCTACCAGTCGCACCCCGGACTCCGACGCCATTCCACGGGGACGCCCACGAAGACGTCGAGGACTGGCTTCAACAATACGAGCGGGTGGCCCAGCACAACCGATGGACGGAGGACCAGCGCCTGCAGAACCTTTACTTCGCGCTCGAAGGAACGGCCAGGCACTGGTTCGAGAATCGGGAGACATTATTGATCTCGTGGACCGCCTGCAAGAATGAGTTGAGGCGAAAAACTGAATTCGCTCGCCTGGCGGAATCCCTTATGTACCCTCGTGGGTTTCTGGATCGTTCGGCGTAGAAGGTTCGGTGTGTAGAACATTCTAACCTCGAATCAGCAAGACGGTTCTCGAATTCACTAGAACATCAAATTACACTGTCAACAAAAATGTGTAGTCGCGGCCAGGAATCGAACCCTGGCCTTCTGCGTGGGAGGCAAGCGCGATAACCGTTAGGCCACGCGCGCGCTGCCTACTTGTCCAGCTGCGCGCGCGCGGCAATATTCAGCGGCCACTTCTTCGTTTTTCAAGGCCTCACTGGCTCACCCTCTTTCTGCTCCCTCCGCAAAAGAGAATTATTTTTTTTTTCTGGCAGTTGATTTTGTTTTGCGGAAGAAAAACAAAGCCAGCTTGCAGAGCGACACGGCGCTCTTGGCAGTTCGATTAATCGGGAGACGCTGCAATTTTCGTTCAGTGTGACTCCATTTTTTGCTATGCACTTTCATTGCAACTAGTCTGTTCAGAAATATTTCGATACAAGGGATAGTTGGAATTAACCGGGTTTATATAATCGGGTTTGACTGCACAGGGTGTTTCTGGAAACTTGGTTCAAATTGCTCCTGTGAAAACTGCATTGCACAAAAAAAAGGTTGATGCCGTAGTGGTTTGTGCCGAGGGCCCATGAAGGAAAATGATTAACATTCAGTATAATTTAGTAATTACCATATTTATTCGCGTAATGAACACTCGCATAATGAATGCACCCCCCACAACGAGTGCCAATATTTAGACTTTTTTTTTTCCCTCGCATAATTAACGCACCTCCAATTTTCGGCTCCGCTAGTCTAATTGTTCCCAACTAAGCTAACCACCTAGCCAATTTTTTTTTTGCTGCTAAGCGGCTTGGCCAAGCCAAGCTAAGCCAAGCCAAGCCATTCTTGTAATGGCTGCAAGTGCTTAGTTGCGGAAGTGATCAACCAAGTGATCAACCGTGAAACTGAGTAGCGTGCACACTTGAAGCTTGGGTCGAGGAATTGCCCTACCTCGGACATTCGTTGCCTATTGGATGCATTGATGTCAACAAACACGTCGTCTGTGGTCCACTTTCGGACAGTAAAATCGTGAAAGTGGTTAGGCTTAATTTCACATATTTTGGGGTAAATGCGTTTATTTAATCCGTAACAGAATGGTGCAGCGAGGTGCACGCTGTGTCGTAGGTCGAGTGTCTGGTAGCCTCTTGTAACAGCCATCTTCGTGAAACTTGATCTGTGCAAGCTGGCCTCGGCGATCAGCGGTTGAACTTCGTACGAGTTCTTATATTCATAGTCGCGGTATATACCTGAGCGTGCCGCGGGATCCTAGCAATATATCGCCTAAGAATCGTTGCGTTGCTTTCCGTGCTGAGTGAGCTTCGTAGGGCGCTTTTCCTTCTGCAAAAGGCAGAAAGGTTTGCAATTTATAAAGCATGGTTACTGCGGCGCGCCCCCGACCAGACGTGGGTGCACTTCCATCAGTGGAGACGTGCCACAGTACCTTGCCACGCCATATTGGGACCTAATATGACACTTGCACAAAGTGTGTAAATGTAAAAATTTTAACCCCGCATAATGAACGCCCCCCAAATATGTGTCAATTTTTCTGGAAAAAAAGTGTGTTCATTATGCGAGTAAATACAGTAATTGCATTTTAGTAATTAAATTTTTAAATATTAACTCTAACCCTTTGATGCCTTTATGTAAGCAGATTACTGCTTACATAAAATTTATTTAAGGTTAAAGCCTTATTGATTATCACGAGCCCAAATCGAGGGCTCACGCAATGCTGAGGTCCAATCTATGAACCACATTCAAATATCGTCACTGGGCGGTACTGCGCCTTGTCCCTTCATGAGAAAAGGCGTAGGCATTGTGGTCACAACAATATGTCATCAAGCACGCTCCGCTCAAGGTCAAAGTGGATGCGCCTCAGAAATAAAACGCAGAGAAAAGCACAGCAACACAGATGCTTTGTCACGCAAGCCGTGAGGCTAGCGGTGGCGCCGCGCCTGCACAGTGGGGGGTGTGATGTGTGCCATGCGCAAAAGGAAGACGTGGCACGCTGCTTGTAGGAATACGTTGCATGTAGGAATGCAAAAGCATTCCTACACTTAAGTGTCTGTCGCGTTTTTTTTTTTTTTGCCATCTCATGATTGTTATAGGGTTGTATGTTACAGTAGTGACAAATTTTAAAACTTTAAGCAGTTACTTCACAGCTGTGGTTTTAGCCATAATGCTGTACTTTTTTCCTGATTTCATTGGTGCCATCTTTCCAACAATGCTATTTCTCAGCTGCTCAAAATACCAATTGGCTTTTTGTCCCTGGCAGGATAGTTTTCCTTTCTGCCTATTTACTGCCACAATCTGTTTTATGGTGAAAGAATCCAGTGCCATGGGAGGGCAGATTGAGCGTCCCATTTTTGTGGCACCCATTTATTCTTTTGTTCTCCGTTCAGATTCTCTGATGCCTTGCCATACCTGGAAAAAGGTCTAAGCATACTCAGCAAGGGAATTCGCTTCAATGAAACTGTGCTCTGGCCTGGGACCAAGACGAAAATTGACATTGCCGAAAGGACGAAACTACAGGTTTGCTGCCTTATATGTTTACTCATATTATCTCCAGGGGTGTGCAAATGTTCTGAATTTTAGATATTCAGTCGAATCTTAACAATATTTGATTAAATTTGCTATGCATTTTTACTGTTAAAAATATTCTTCTTGGAACTTGAAAAATTTCTGGGGAATGCAGTATTGCTTTCCAACCATGTCCCCTTTGCTGGAAAAATGTTTTCTTTTTTTTTTCTTTACTGTAAGCACATCATTATCAACCATTCGCTTAGAATGCAGGGATGTGTCTCCGGTCGCACTTTGAGAGTGTGCTTTAAAAGTGCTCTTATAAATCTGATTAAAAATGGTCAAATGATAACGGGAAATTAGAATCTCTTTCTGGTATCTGCTATTTTCCTTTGGGGGCCTATTTTTTTGTGAAGCTAGCAGCACTTCTTTCTTTGTTTCTGATACTGCACAAAATGCTATGTAAAAACTGATGGTTTTACATTTTTATGACAAACTTGTGAAGTGACATAATGTCTATTTTGACACTCAATCAACATTCTGTTTGAATGTTGTCCGATTCTGTTTTCATTCATTAAAATTTGTTTTTGAGTTTTATGTCACAAAACACCTGAAGTTAAAAGCTTCCTTTTTGTATTGGAACTATTTGGCTACCCCGCAACTAGTTCATACAGCGTGCTCTGTTCAGTCCTTGTTGAGTTCAAATACCGTGAGGCACCTATAGCCTTGTGCTATGTCTGTACAGTGCAATCCACGTATAACGATAATGGGATAACATGAAAATTCAATTGTTATAACTGATTATCATTGTATCTGGACTAAAAACTGATCAGTTTCTAGTCTAGGAACTGATCTTTATAAGCAGTACATCATTATACAGTAAAACCTCGTTATAACGAAGTTGAAGGAGCGCTCGTAATTATTTCGTTATAGCCATTAGTTTGTTTAGCCAATGTCCATTTCTTCCCATTATTAGCAAGCAAGGGGAATTATGACTGCTTTGTTATATCCATTAGTTTGTTATATCCCATTTTGTTTTAACGAGGTTTTACTGTACATGGTATCATAATACCTTCTTGGTTTTCTTTGTTTTGAGACTACAAATGCCAAAATGTCTTGAAGGAAACATGAAAACTAGGGGTGTGCGAATACTCGAATATAAAAATTGGAATCGAATAGAAAGTTCCCGAATAATTCGATTCGCGAATCGAATTCCCAGTATTAGGTCACTCGAATATTCAATATATTCTGCCAAAGACGCGCGGTCGGCGCGGAGCGGACATAAAGCCGTTTTTTCTCCCGATGTAAGCACCGTGATGATAGACAGACCATGCGCAAAAGAGCTCTTGGTCCTACCATTCCACGAAAATCTAACGCACAGGTTAGAAAAAAGAAAAGTAACGAACGCCACAAACTTTATTGCACGCAGATGTACTCATGATCGTGACACTATGTACCCTTGAATCGCAACCAAAACATCCCGTTTGCGCTGCTTCCAGAGAGAAATTGTTGGGAGGCCGGAATCCCGCGCCATGCCTAGTTCTTTTCACGAGTAAAGCCCCTTGTTCCAAATTGAAGCACCGATTTAAAACACACTTGGGGCCGATGTGAAACACACACACATGCGTGGCTGTAACTTTGGTTTTTTGTGACGTTTAGGGTAGATAGATTATATTTGTGCCATAAAATTGGATCTTTAGTACCCAACATCCAACAGCAACTGCTTTTATTTATTTAATTTTTTCTCACCAGAATTTTTTTACATTTTAGCTTTTGTTCCTTACAAGATGCATATTCTGCACCAGGGGCATACCCTGCACATATAATAATCTCATTCACAGCACACTTCGAAGAATTTCTACAAATAAAATCACTATTCAATATTCGATTCAATATTCGGCTTTTTTTTTCTTGATTCGATTCGGTATTCGATTCGAAAACTACTATTCGGTATTCGCTCACCCCTAATGAAAACATAATTGTGCTTTTTCTTTCATTTTTTTTTTACACCTACTGCATGTGCAAAAAAGAAATGCCTAACTAACTGTTTTCTTTATCTGCTTTTTTTTTGCACGGGCAATTTCTTTTACAGTTATGTCTAGTTAATTCACACCTGTGTTCCATCAGTATTTTTTTTTCCCCAATATTGTTATAATGAAAAGGCCAAAGCAGAAGTAAATGATTGAAGTACACTTGGGACATTTTTCGTACACATGTCGGCCATAATACGAGTTGTCTGTAATAACGAGACAAAAGTGCAGGTATTTACCGTCCCGGAAAAGCTTGCCTACGTAGCGAGGTATCCCCATTAACGGGGTCCACATTAACGAGACAGGACGATAGTGCTGTTACCGGCTGCCAAGTAACCATGCGCTTCCTTTCATGGCCCGGGTAGAGGTCCCTGGAAGAGATGCAGGCGGAGTGCCGGTCTCCCCCCGAGCGGGACGCCATGTGCTGTAGGGAGGAGTGTCCCCTGCAAAGGAACATCTACTACAGCGACCCGGACTTTAGGGGTTTTCAGCAGCTGCACTGCCACTCCCGGTGCCTGGTTCAGTACCACCCAGCCTGCTGGAAGGAGATCAGGGACGCCCGCAGCCTCACCGAGAAGGTTTGGCGGCCTATTTATATGAATGCATGGCATTCATAGCGTTGGCTCTCGGTACTTCTGCGTCCACACCCGGGACTGAACCTCTATAACCTCACGGTGTCATGTGGCCGAATTGCCAGATTACTGGGATAAACGGGAGCTCACCCGTCCTGCATGAAAGGATCTTGCAACAGGAGGCTGCACGAAAACAAAAAGACATGTCGAGAAACTGTCTGCAAGGCCATAAACGCAGCACGGCAATAAATATTTTGTCTCGCAGAAAAAGAAAAAGCAATACTAAGCTCGACCTGCTTCTTGTGAAGTTTATGAAGTTTATCACATTAATGACGAATGAGGCATGAATGCTTTGGAGCTGCCGTAACTGCTGAAGTTTATGCGAGTTGCGCCCTTGCCTCTGCCAGCCTCCGTGCACACAAGCTGGTTGCAGGAGTGGTGACCGAATGTTACAGAAAATCTCCTCTTATAGAAGCACAGCACAGCCATTGCTTAGACATATTGAATGTCCCGGTGATGGACGGGAGTTTGATACATTTGCGCAACGTTCCTATTTGTTTTTTTTTCCTTTGGTCTGTTTTTTTTTTTTTGGTGACTGTTGTAACTGTGGCCACGGGGGTGATGTTCATCCTCCTTGCTGTGTGTTTTGACTCAAACATGCAGAAACGGCCACTCTTTTGGTGGTTCTTTCTCGCTTTGCATCAGTCAAGGACCCCTGTCCTCAAAGACACCTGGGCATAGTGGTTTTTGTCCAAAGGAATCCCGCTAACTTCAAGGGGATGTTTTGACATTTCGATATATGCAATAATTAGAAATACTGGAGTTCCGTGTAACCTGGCTGGGCTTGTAAGTATAGCGAAGCAGAACTGAAGTATGCATGTGGAACTCGAACGGGCATATCAGTTACTGATATAGTTTATGTTCTGAAAACTTTTGACTTTTCTACTGTGGGGCTCTATTGTATTAGCCAAGGCTGGAACTATGCATGATCCCTTAATTCTTAACTGCTTCTTTCATCGACGAAAGTTGCAGCAGACAGATCGAACTTTGGGAAAAGCTGAAAGCACAGTTTCTGAACTACCCACCAAAAATTTTCGATGCATTAAAAATAGATCGCAAGGGATTAATTTTTTATTGGGCATAGCAAAGAAAGTACCACAAGTACCACAGGCTTGCTGGAGTCCAATTGAGAAGGTTGAATGTACACATGTGTTTATCCCTATTCGTCCAGGGATTCTTGGGAACCTTGTGTCCAACTCCTGACTGCAATGACATTATCATCAAAGTGGAGACGATTGAGAAAGACGGAACAGTGGGAAGGAAGGTTAGTACCTTTTTCTCTGGTGACTCGTGTCTTTCTTTCAATGGAGAAGGCTAAAAAATGGTCCAGAGCATGTGTGGTGATTTCATTTTATTCCTTTCAGTTTGTTCATTCGGATTTCGAGAAGGAGACTGCTCCCAAACAGAAGAAAACAAAGTAGGTGGCCAGAAACATACTTTTTGTTTCAAATTGCTTTTAACTACCGTAAAATCCCGTAAGGGCGCCCTCCCCTGAGAGATTGCCCATCTTGTTTTTCTGGCTAAATATCTGACATAACAATCCGAAACATCGCCCACCCCTCGATTTCCGTTAGATGTCAAGCATGTCCGATGGGAATCTCGTTTCAACGGCGCGATCTGCGGTACCGATGCGTCCGAGGAGCGAGTTCATAGCGGGTTCCAGCGTTTTTGTCTGCGATCTGCGCGCACGATATCAGCTCCCGTAACGCGCGAGTTGTTCCCGCGTGTATATTGCATTGTGAAATGCGAATCTGCTGCGTTCGCGATTTGCGGTATCCGGTCCCGAGTTCGTAGCGGATTCCCCTGTTTTTGTCCGTGATCTGCACGTGCGATATCGATTTTTAGTTGTAACTAACACGCGCGAGTTGTTTCCGCGTGTATATTGCATTGTGAAATGCGATTCTGTTGCATCCACGATCTGTGGTATTTGTTTCTGTGACATGAGAGTTTGTAGCGTAATCCCATGTTTTTGTCCGCGATCTGCACGCGCAATATCGGTTTTCGTGAACGGCAAGATTGTAGCCGGTTCCCACGTCTTTATTGCACCATGAAACTTGAATCTGCTGTGCCGCGATCTGCGGTATCCGTTCCCGTGAGATGCGAGTTCTCGGCGGGTGTCCGCAAGTCCTTCGCACCGTGAAACGCGAATCTGCTGCGTCGGCCACTTGCGGTATCCTTTCCCGTGATACAGGAGTTTGTGGCGAATTCCCGCGTGTTTATCGCATCGTGAAACGCGAATTTGTCGTGTCCGCGATCTGCGGTATCAGTTCCCGCGCCACGTGGTTTCTACCGGGTGCCCCGGCGCTTATCATTAACTTTTGATGAAGTTTTGCTGTGGCATCCCCAAAGATAGCCCACCCCATGTTTTTTGTCATTTATCTCTTCATTTTGGGTGGGCGTCCTTACAGGATTTTACAGTATGCATGTAAACCTGCAACGTAAGCATCTTCATCCATCCTGCAGTGGCATTGGCTCGGACACAATGTGTCAGCCTAAGGAGTTCTGTCGGCTTGTTTGGATCCTGGTTGATGTATCTGTAATTTGACTAATGCTCTTTTGCATTGAACGTGTCATATGACTCATTTTGGTTGGGCATCGAGACCTCCAAGGTCCATTTTCACGAAGGACGACTGCAGTCATTTTGAGATTTCATGGCAGTGCCGGAAATGCAGGGGGAGGGGGGGGGTATACACTTTGTTGGACAAATCGGATGCAGGAAGACTGTTCCAATTGTTTCATGCATTAATTGCACAATCTGTGTTTTATGCAAGCCTGCATCGTTCTGTTGTCACGTCAAAGGAAATGATATTCAGGCTCACTTACTACTTTCAGATTAATTTTACAAATTTTAGACCAGAAATTCAGTAGCCACTTCAGTTCGGACATTCATATATGACTGGCTTTTAAGGGGGCACGCGGGTTTGGGGGACCAAAAAATCGGCAAATTGTCGATTTTGTAAAAGTATTTTTTTTATATCATTTTCGGTGTTATGAAACCAGTACAAAAGTTTCATGGTTTTACAAAGTCTCTAAGTAATGTAAAATTAACAATAAACTTACTGGGTGAGCATAAAAATCACGGGAAAATGCGCAAATTTAAAAAACGCCCGAGCGCGAACGGCGCGACTGATCGCCTCCATCTTGGGCGCGTTCGAAAGAGCGCATTCTTCGCTTTCCGGCGGAGTCACTCCGGTGATCCTGGGTTGTCTGGGAAGAGTACAAAGTGTTGAAATGCGCGACGCCGTGCACCCGCGCTCATTGGCTCGTTCGAGCACGTGATAAAAGAACGCGCCTCCGTTGGCCGTTGCCACGGCAACCGGCTCCCTCTCGCCCGCCGCTTCGGCGCGCGCGCCGCGTGCGCTCCTCCGTTACCCGCCGCTCCTGTTGTCGTCTGCCGACGCGCGCGCTTGTTCTACACTTTCGTTTGCGTTACCGCGGCTGTGAAAAGTTTGTGCGATCTCATTCGTGGGCTCGCAGGTGATTTCTCGCCATGCCGAACCGACCTTTCAAGAGGAAACGCAAAACGCGTGAACAATTCGGCTCGAAAAAACGGAAATGGTGGAATGCCGATCTTCAAAAACGAAACTCTTTGTGCAACAGCGGCCAATCTGAAACCACCGAAAGTGCGCAGAGTTCAGCGATTCTGCCTTCGCAAGACGTGATTTCAACTCAAGAGAGTGGATGTAGCACCTCTTGCGACAGAGTGGGAGGTGGAACAGTGATTGCTCACTTGCAAACGAGCTACATGGAGCCAGATGAGGCGCGCGCAATTGCTGACCGAGTCGCAAAAGGCCGCGAAAAGCTGACGACAACGGCGGCCACCGAGCGCAAGTTTTCACTTACTTCCAAACACGACGAGGTGTCCGTCACTAATGAGACTGCATCTCGGTATGTAGTCACAGATGTGGACACAATTAGCAGCATGCTTGCGACTGCGTCTGTCTGTAGCCAATGCAAGGAAGCCGGCCTAAATATAGAAACGTCAACAGAGCACGGTCTGGCTGTGAAGTTTATTGTTAGCTGCTCTGCATGTGGAGAAAGCAATGCTTTCTGGTCCTCATCCCGCCTGGAAAGTTCAAAAGCGTTTGATGTCAACATTCGAGCCATGCAAGCGATCAAGGGAATTGGCAAAGGCCAAACTGCTCTAAATGATTTCTTCGCCACACTGAACGTTTCACATAGGGGGCTGCATCAAAAAACCTATCAAGAGCACCTCAAGAAGTATTTTCTGCAGGCAGCAAAGGCCATGTCGGCAACCATCTGTGCAGAAGCTGCTGCCATTGTGAAGAACGTGTACAAGGAGCTTGATCCTACCTTCACTGGGAACATTACTGTTGTCTATGATGGGTCGTGGAAGAAGCGAGGGCACTCTTCTCGTATTGGTGTGGGAACTGTTATAGAGTATTACACAGGTCTCGTACTAGACTCTGCCGTGCTTTCAAACTTCTGTCTTGGGTGCGAGACTGGCCCCAAGCCTGGTGACGCTACATATCAAGATTGGAAGGAGGAACATGAGTGTCAACAGAACACCACAGTGAAATCCGGAAGAATGGAGGTAGAAGCCGCACTGCTTCTCTTCCGGAGGTCTCTCAGTCTCCACGAGCTGAGATACACGACGATCGTCTCGGATGGGGATTGCAGAACGCACCAGGCTCTCTGCCAGGACAACGTGTATGGGTTCTTTCCAAAGGAGTTTGTGGCGAATTCCCGCGTGTTTATCGCATCGTGAAACGCGAATTTGTCGTGTCCGCGATCTGCGGTATCAGTTCCCGCGCCACGTAGTTTCTACCGGGTGCCCCGGCGCTTATCATTAACTTTTGATGAAGTTTTGCTGTGGCATCCCCAAAGATAGCCCACCCCATGTTTTTTGTCATTTATCTCTTCATTTTGGGTGGGCGTCCTTACAGGATTTTACAGTATGCATGTAAACCTGCAACGTAAGCATCTTCATCCATCCTGCAGTGGCATTGGCTCGGACACAATGTGTCAGCCTAAGGAGTTCTGTCGGCTTGTTTGGATCCTGGTTGATGTATCTGTAATTTGACTAATGCTCTTTTGCATTGAACGTGTCATATGACTCATTTTGGTTGGGCATCGAGACCTCCAAGGTCCATTTTCACGAAGGACGACTGCAGTCATTTTGAGATTTCATGGCAGTGCCGGAAATGCAGGGGGAGGGGGGGGGTATACACTTTGTTGGACAAATCGGATGCAGGAAGACTGTTCCAATTGTTTCATGCATTAATTGCACAATCTGTGTTTTATGCAAGCCTGCATCGTTCTGTTGTCACGTCAAAGGAAATGATATTCAGGCTCACTTACTACTTTCAGATTAATTTTACAAATTTTAGACCAGAAATTCAGTAGCCACTTCAGTTCGGACATTCATATATGACTGGCTTTTAAGGGGGCACGCGGGTTTGGGGGACCAAAAAATCGGCAAATTGTCGATTTTGTAAAAGTATTTTTTTTATATCATTTTCGGTGTTATGAAACCAGTACAAAAGTTTCATGGTTTTACAAAGTCTCTAAGTAATGTAAAATTAACAATAAACTTACTGGGTGAGCATAAAAATCACGGGAAAATGCGCAAATTTAAAAAACGCCCGAGCGCGAACGGCGCGACTGATCGCCTCCATCTTGGGCGCGTTCGAAAGAGCGCATTCTTCGCTTTCCGGCGGAGTCACTCCGGTGATCCTGGGTTGTCTGGGAAGAGTACAAAGTGTTGAAATGCGCGACGCCGTGCACCCGCGCTCATTGGCTCGTTCGAGCACGTGATAAAAGAACGCGCCTCCGTTGGCCGTTGCCACGGCAACCGGCTCCCTCTCGCCCGCCGCTTCGGCGCGCGCGCCGCGTGCGCTCCTCCGTTACCCGCCGCTCCTGTTGTCGTCTGCCGACGCGCGCGCTTGTTCTACACTTTCGTTTGCGTTACCGCGGCTGTGAAAAGTTTGTGCGATCTCATTCGTGGGCTCGCAGGTGATTTCTCGCCATGCCGAACCGACCTTTCAAGAGGAAACGCAAAACGCGTGAACAATTCGGCTCGAAAAAACGGAAATGGTGGAACGCCGATCTTCAAAAACGAAACTCTTTGTGCAACAGCGGCCAATCTGAAACCACCGAAAGTGCGCAGAGTTCAGCGATTCTGCCTTCGCAAGACGTGATTTCAACTCAAGAGAGTGGATGTAGCACCTCTTGCGACAGAGTGGGAGGTGGAACAGTGATTGCTCACTTGCAAACGAGCTACATGGAGCCAGATGAGGCGCGCGCAATTGCTGACCGAGTCGCAAAAGGCCGCGAAAAGCTGACGACAACGGCGGCCACCGAGCGCAAGTTTTCACTTACTTCCAAACACGACGAGGTGTCCGTCACTAATGAGACTGCATCTCGGTATGTAGTCACAGATGTGGACACAATTAGCAGCATGCTTGCGACTGCGTCTGTCTGTAGCCAATGCAAGGAAGCCGGCCTAAATATAGAAACGTCAACAGAGCACGGTCTGGCTGTGAAGTTTATTGTTAGCTGCTCTGCATGTGGAGAAAGCAATGCTTTCTGGTCCTCATCCCGCCTGGAAAGTTCAAAAGCGTTTGATGTCAACATTCGAGCCATGCAAGCGATCAAGGGAATTGGCAAAGGCCAAACTGCTCTAAATGATTTCTTCGCCACACTGAACGTTTCACATAGGGGGCTGCATCAAAAAACCCATCAAGAGCACCTCAAGAAGTATTTTCTGCAGGCAGCAAAGGCCATGTCGGCAACCATCTGTGCAGAAGCTGCTGCCATTGTGAAGAACGTGTACAAGGAGCTTGATCCTACCTTCACTGGGAACATTACTGTTGTCTATGATGGGTCGTGGAAGAAGCGAGGGCACTCTTCTCGTATTGGTGTGGGAACTGTTATAGAGTATTACACAGGTCTCGTACTAGACTCTGCCGTGCTTTCAAACTTCTGTCTTGGGTGCGAGACTGGCCCCAAGCCTGGTGACGCTACATATCAAGATTGGAAGGAGGAACATGAGTGTCAACAGAACACCACAGTGAAATCCGGAAGAATGGAGGTAGAAGCCGCACTGCTTCTCTTCCGGAGGTCTCTCAGTCTCCACGAGCTGAGATACACGACGATCGTCTCGGATGGGGATTGCAGAACGCACCAGGCTCTCTGCCAGGACAACGTGTATGGGTTCTTTCCAATCACCAAAGAGGAATGTGTGAACCATGTTGCTAAACGCATGGGTTCAGCACTCCGGGGGCTTGTGGAAAAAAACAAAACTCAACAACCAATGGGTGGAAAAGGGCGTCTCACTCAAGACCTGATCAAGCGCCTGACTAACTATTATTCTTGGGCCTTGAAAAGCAATGCAAGCAAAGTGGAAGACATGCAGCAAGCAATAATGGCTACCTTCCACCACGTCACATCTACCGACGAGGACCCTCAGCATGACCTTTGCCCTTCTGGCAAGGACTCTTGGTGTGCACACCGCAGGGCTGAAGCTGAAGGAAAAGCACCTCCGCCGCACAAGTACAAGCTCCCTCCACATGTGACCACGGCTATGTTCCCTGTTTACAGGAGACTGTCCGATCCTGAACTGCTGCAAAGATGCACGGGAGCCAAGACCCAAAACTCGGCAGAATCTCTTCATTCAGTAATCTGGTCACTCCTCGAAAAAGAAGAACATGCATCGCTGTTCACAGTGGAAACCGGAGTCGCAGACGCTGTTTGCCGCTTCAACACTGGTTGTGCGAGAAGTGCACAGGAACTGTCTGAAGAGCTGGATCTCAAGCGAGGTAAACTTACCATGCAAAGGGCCCAAGAGAAAGACAGACTAAGGCTGAAGAACGCACAAAAAAGAAAGAGATCGCTGCAAGCAGGTACCAGGAAGAATGCAGCCAGAGCAGACAGTCGAGACTATTGCCCAGGAGGCTTCTGAGGTGGAAGTGAGAAATGTGGGGCTTGGATCTTCAAATTTTGTTTTCTCGAGACACTCTTTTCCACAATTTGGAGTTAGTCAGCTTGAACACTGCTCGTCCAATTTTATTGTTTTCTGCGAAGAATTTCTAGGGCCTTTCTCCTAATACGAAACTAGCCTGATATTGTGGTCAATTGTCTTCTCTTTTTTTTTTTTTTCGACGGAAAATCATATATTTTTTACTTTCAACGGAAACTAACTTTTTAAAATATTTTTTAATGTGCCTAAATAGCTTCCACTATTCTCTCCTTCTGTAAATATGACTGTTAAACAACCACAATAAATTTTAAGGCAATATTACACGATTTGACTCTAAACTGTAGACTTTCGTCTTCTTTGTCGTTTTTCTCGAAACTCGTTTTTCCGCCACCTGGTTCACTTGTGCATGGGATATCTCGAAAACTATTGATTCGAATTTAGTTCTGTTTACTGTGATTTGTTCCTAAATAAAATGTGCAGGGGGTGAAACTATTAGATTATTAGTTTACGACCTCTAGTTTTTACCATAGTTGTACAAACTTTTGGTGAAATTCGAGAGTACAGTGCTAATATTTTTTTCATGACAAAAATTTTTTTCTATGCACCTGAAAAATATGCCAATAGTTTCACCCCCTGGAGTCATGTCTTGGGGTGGTAGACACCAACGTTCATCATGATGCAGAATGTTATTAGATTTGTGGAGCCTGCACAAACCATCAATATGCATATTAACATATTTGACAAACTAATGATCAGAAAGGCTCCAAAATTTCTACAGTTTACCTTCTTAACAAAGCAAGAAAGTGCTTTAAATTTCATAAGCCTAGCTTTAGTACTTTTGAAGTGAGCCTACAAACCCAAGTGCCCCCTTAAATGATGGGACAATCATCCTACATTGTTTTTAATGTTCTGGAGTTGTTCACATATACTCAAGGGGACTGGCCAAAGACCAGTGCAATACAGTACCGTATTTACTCGCATAATGAACGCACTTGCGTAATGAACTCACCCCCAAGTCTGCTCTCAAAATTTCAGCTTTTTTTTTTCACTCTCGTATGCACCCCCAACTTGGATGTCAAAATTTTGACCCCCTCCCTCCACGCACGCGAAATGAACACACTTTTCTATCCTGGTGCAGAGCGAGGTCGCAAATGTATGGGCAGCGTGGGCGAAAACAAAACGCCTTGCAAAAGGCGTAAAAAAAAAAAAAAAGATCCAACTGAAGCAAGAAAAAACATAAAAAGGAGCTTTTTTTTTTTTTTTTTTTTTTTTTTTTTTTCTTTTTGCACAGGGCAGTTTGGATTTTGGGGTGGGCGTAAGGAGATAAGAAAGATAAGCGGAGAAGCTACACCTAAGCAAAACAGCTTGCGATACGCGGCAAAAAAACACTGAATTAAGAGAGAAAAACAACAAAGGAGCTTTTTTTTCTTTTTCTTACGCACAGGGCAATTTGGTTACGGGGTCGGCCTTGCACAAGGAGTAAAGAAAGATAAGCGGAGAAGCCCTCGCCTAAGCAATGCCTAAGCAAACGAAACAGCTTGCGAATGGCGGCAAAAAAAACCAAAAAAAACCCAGGAACTAAGAGAAAAAAAAAAAAAAAGAAGAGGAGCTTTTTTTTTCTTTTTTGCACAGCCCAGTTTGGTTACTGGGTCGCGGGCCGCACGCAAAACGAGAAGTTGGGTCGATTTTTCAGGATAAAAGGTCCGTTCATTATGCAAGTAAACACGGATGCAAAAATTTTACTTAGCGTAATGAACTTTGCATAGATTTTTCGGGAAAAAAAGTGTGTTCATTCTGTGAGTAAATACGTTAATTCCTCGTTATAACGAAATCGCTTTTTTCGAATTATCACTTTTATCGAAGTTCAATGTGGTCGCAACCGAAATGCATGCATTTGAACCGGGTTATTCGAAGTGTGTCGGCGGCCGACCATTCTTATTAGGAAGGCCGAGGTGCCGAAAGCATGCAAGCATACACAGAGGCGCACGGAGACCTTTTTGTACCCTTCCCTTTCTCTACCAAGGCAAACGGCAAACTGGGAAAACGTCAAACAAGTAAAAGGAACAAAGGGGTGACGAAGGGTAGAGCGCCACTTTCGATGCCGATGCGCCGACGCGGGCAGGTAGCAGCGTGTCTGTTCCGACGCTACTCGCGGCACCCGTGGCCTACGCTGCCCGACTCCTGTCAGAATCAGGTCAAGAGAGCAGTGGAGCCTGGAGGAGACACCATCCCTTCGGGATCCCCTGACACACGCGCGCTTGCAAGGGCGCGTTTGCGGCGTATTACACGCTACAAGCATGCGTGTGTCGTATGGAAGTGGGAGTGCTTACCGAAAGTAGTTTAGATCTGCAAGGTTGAGGAAAGCAGCCGGCCCAAGTCTGAAATCGCCAAAGAATACTACATTCCGGCATCAACTGTTCGACTCTGTCCACCGTTTTACGAAACAAGCAAAGTACACTGGACAGGTTCGAGAAGTTTCCCATGCAAGAGTAAGCGTGCACGTGACCCGAAGATGAAAGGTCGCCAACTGCTTTAGGCATGTCGTATTTTCTCTCGCTAGCATGCCTGCCGAGCTGGCGCATGATTCCCAAAGCTGCAACGGTCTCTACAAGTGTGTGTGAATACATGTTGGCGAAGCCACCGAAGATAACTCGTTAGTTCTTGCTTGTCAATACGGGCACTCCTGTTGTTGCTCCTGTCACGGATGCTGCAATCGTGTACCTTGTGTGCAGACAGGGTAAACATGAAGCGACGTCAGAAAGGCATTTCGGGAAATGCTGACTACTGCGGAGACACGAAACATCCTACGGCTGCTTCGGAACAAAATGGAGTGCAGTGGCAGTGACAGTGTCCTTGCAATGCCTGGAGCAAATGGAGGAGAACCGATGCCCAGATAAAATTATTGGCAAACTCTGCTTAAAAGGGGGTAGGGGGGGGGGTACTACCTGGGAATGTCCATTTTTTAACCATCGGTGTGATATTTGCAGGTTGTTTTTGTAGCCGTATAGAAGGGGGGCATGCCAAGTTTTAGCCCTGTGAACCAATTTTATGAAGTACTATACCCCCGGAACGAAGTAAAGCATAGCTTTGCATGGAATCTGCTCAATGAATCTACCGTTCAGAAATGTTGTTCATATCCACATATTTTTCTGGCGGAATGCATACTGAAATACCTCTTGCAAAATACTATCAAAAGAAATGAAAAAAAAAAAATTAAATTTTAAGGTAAAAAAATTATGAAAAATATATATACCGTAATATCCCGAGTCATCGCCCACCCCCCTACCGCCTGAAATTCGTTAAAAAAGTGGGGTGGGCCATGTCTCGGTGGGTGAGCACAAACACTTGAAAAAAAGCGGAAAAAACCGCCTATTTTTCTCTGCGTATCTAGCGCTGATGCACAAGAGATACATCAAACTCAAAACTCGATTTAGTTTCATTATTATATAGAAAAAAATGCTCACGAAAGAATATTTTACTATAGCGAAGTCCGTTGCTTGCATACGCGCTAGAAACACCGCCGATCTGCATATAGCGCGAACGTTTGTTTCGTGAAAGAATGTCTCCGCTATGTTCTCCTAGTTAGAAAAAAAAAAAAAAAAGAAAGAAAAGTCTACAAGAAAATAGAAAAACCGAACAGGCGCAACGAGCTAGCGAGCGAGCGGACCAGAGAAGCGACCAAGAGCAATCCTGGGAAAGCGGGAAAGCCGGCGGTCGTGTTGGCAAATACTTTGGCGTCGGGCCAAGTCGGGCACCTTGTCAATCGCGAGCTCTTGCGCAACTTTCTTGTTTGGTGCGTACATACGTGCGTCCGTGCACGGCGGGCTATCAATGCACGGTTGGGACGCTCTGCAAACATCTGTGTAGGGCGTTCCAGCAAAGCTTTATTTACGCGTTGGCTTTGCCTAAAATATTGCACAACCACGGTCGCGACGGGTCGCGGTGTCCTAGCTTACTTCGGCGTAGACAGACTTTGACTTAACACTCCGGGGTTACATTAACAAACTCTTATTTTGTTATCTCCATCGTTTTATTTTCGCACGGATACATGACCACTTTGGGGTCGCTCACGGAGGAAATGCGTAAACAAAAAGAAGTGTCTTTCCCTCCTTCGTTTTACTTTGTCACGGACGTCCTCCAACTGTGCGGCCGCGTCATTCGGGTAGGATGAGTGTTCGCGGATCGCAAAGTCCGCGCTGGGGTATTTGAAGGGGTGGGCGATGACTCGGTGTTTTTTTCGGAAATCCATATTGGCCCAAAAAATGGGGTGGGCGATGGCTCGGGGATGGGCGATGACTCGGGATATTACGGTATGTTTACATTTATGAAGTTTGGCAAATTACAATTTTTTTATAATAAAGAAAAAAATTCAAGTTCCTAGTAACCGGCTCCATAAAATTTCGGCTAATAAGCCGCAAATACTAAGTGTCTGGTGGACAGTTCATACTGGAACAAAAGTTTTATCAAGGCGGGTTTTATGCCAAAAAGGGGATTGGGAAAAACACATTCAAAGTGCTCAATATTCTACCTTTTCTTTAGCATTGGTGGACTGAATTTATAAAAAAATAACTGCACTGTAAACAAATGAAACTTTCTGGAAATACTCTCTTGATGTTGCCAGATGTAAGTAGGGTATTTTTCAAAATTAACTTTTTTTGCAGAATTTTTTTTTTTTCTGTGTAGCGTCCTCTCTTAATTATTTTTTTTTTACTCGGTGAAGCTGCCGCTTCCTGTTCATAACCAAGCTTTGTTTGATTAAATATATGATCAGAACGTTCCTCAGTCTTCTCATCCACCTCGAAAACTGCTGGTACTGTTTTTTTTTTTTTTTTTTTGCTCTATCGCTTTTATCGAATTACCACTTATATCGAATTTTTTGGCCGTCCCGTTGACTTCGTTATGATAAGGGATTACTGTATTCAGAAAAAATGTAGAAAGTCACAAATATTAGCTGCATGATTGTTTGAATGCTGCAACGTAATCGTGGAGGGTCGAGCCTAAAGTATCCTGTGGACCAAAAGAGAAAAGGCTCCAAACAATGGGGTGTTTCGTCTAGCAAACGGTATACCTGACACAGATTTCCACGGGCCCAGAAATAAAATAGAATATTCAAAGTGTGCTCCTTTTGACGTTCGTTTAAGTGGCTCGTAAAACAAGACCAATACGAGGGCTTCGGCAAACCCACATGTAAAAGAGGCCTTGGACTCTCCGTCCAAGGTTTCTTTTACATGTGGACTTGCCGGAGCCCTCGTATTGGTAACGAAGACGACGAAGACCAGAATGAGACGAGGGCCGGGCTCGTGCTCCGCCGCTCTTTGCAGGAAGGAAAAGAAGCAGGAGCTGCGGGAGATGAAGAAGAAGCAGAAGAAGGGCGACGCGGCCGTGCCCACGAAGCAGCCGTCCCTGGAAAAGGAGGACGATGCCACGTCGGTGGTGAGCACGGGCTGCGACTCGGTCAGCAGCGCCTTCCAGGACGAGGTGTCCGCGGTCCCCTCTGCCGCACCCTCGGATGTGGCAAAGGGGGCCAAGCCACAGGCCAGGGCCCCCCCTGCGCCGGTCTCCACTGGACCGGACGAGTCCAGTAACGAAGCGGCTACCAGTTGCGCTTTGGTCCAGCCTTTGCCTGGTGAGCAGTCGATGTGATCCGTATTCGTTAGAAATGTAAGAATAATCTTTGAATGCGGAGCACAAGTTCGTCTGCTTCTTGCGCTGGGATTGCGGCAACGTCAGAACGCTGAGCTCTGATTGACTCTGACTGGAAAGATTGTGGGTAGGACTCAATGCAGCTAGCCGTGAAGCTGGCATTGAAAATAATCCTTCCAATCGGAGCACGGCGTTTTGATGTCGCCACGATCCCTGTGCAAGAAGCAGATGAACTTGCGCTTCACATAATTTAGGTATAGTGCTATTTGATGGAAATGTGAAAGGTAAGCATGGCTTAGTCGCCGACAGGATGCGAGTGGCAGGAGAGCTTTCGTAGGCCCCGTCCCTCGCATGACGATTGGCTTGCAGCTCTGTTCTTACTCTGCACATGTGCCGCTTAGTCTGGTAAATAGGTCCTGCGGAATTTATGACGAGGTGACGGCTCTTAAAGCCAAATTTTGAAGAATCTGAAGAAGGTGATATCCACATAGTCGTCGGGTATGATTGCTAAGGCGCCGCTACCACTTAAGGTCCGTTCACACTCTTGCAACCGAGTACGACCAAGAGAGACCAGACCGGTTTTTAAGCCTCTTGCGACCTCTTAGGACCAGATCCGCTGCTTCGCATCCGACCCTAAGAAGTCGCAAAACGCTTAAAAACCGGCCTAATCTCTCTCGGTCGAAGTCGGTCGCAAGAGTGTGAATGGGCCTTTAGTGGCAAGTGCAACGTTAAACAAAATTTAACAAAACTGTCGATGCACTTCTACCAGGCATCTTTTGTCTTCAAGGGGGTGGAGAGAGAGAGAGAGGCCTGGCCATGTTGCTATGCACTGCACTTCTTGCTCTTGTGGAACGGAAGCAAGCACTGCTGCGGTGGCCGTGTCGATCGCATAGCGTTGTAGTAGAAGTCATCGCGGCTAAATTGTGCCGCAGGATTTTTATGGCTTTGGGGCACCAGGCCTTCGAGGTGAACCAAAAGACCTTTGAATTGAATTTGCAAAGTTCAGACATGTGTCTTTTGATTTAATGTGCAACTTCTTTCGATAATGTTGTACACTCAATCGCTGGAATTGTACCCACGTTCCAAATCAGTTAAAGATTTGAATTACAGTGAGTTCACCATACTATCGTAAGAAAACCCGCATATAACACAAAATGCAATCTAAAACCCATGAAAAAAAAAAAAGGGAAGGAGAAGTTTGACCTGTGTTTAATGCAATCCATGAACACACAGGCCCAGCTTTTGCCTGCAGCAGCTCGGTGCTTATCGCAAGGTGTTCCTTCACGAACTGAGCCGGGTCCAGATTGGTCTCCGCAAACTTTCCTTTCTTTGGCCCTCTGAAACATTTTCTTGATTTTCTTGTACCCTCGCTCGCGAAAAGGGCTCATTTTTGTCTCTCTCATCCACCGATGCAGCCCTTGTTCGCCACATATTTTTGTCCCTCTGCACTGTTGCCAATGCTGTCAGCGTTTCAGATGCAACTGAGTACTGCTTCTGCGACGACACCTACTCACTGACGATAATGCCGATGACTGGAAATTGAAACTCTGTGAACCCTTGTTCGCACGCATCCCGTAAAAGCTTCAAATCATTCAGATCCGCATATAACACGAGCATATATTTTATGGGCGAAAATCGGGGGGGAGGGAAAGATAGTGTATTTTATGCGGGGGTTCTAATGCGAAAGCATTAACTATCCCCCAGAGCGTAGCTGGCGGCATCTGTAGCCGCAAAAAAACACGAGAGAAATGCCCATTTTCCCATTGGCTGAGCAAAACGGCTGCACGATAGCCGTTGGTGGCCGCTTCACAAGAGCGCGCGCTCGGACGCCGGCCACAACCTCGGCAGTAGCGAAATGTGTCCGTCCACACCAGTACACCGCAGACGAACTAAGGGAGCAAAAAAAAGACATTCATGCTTTCACATTCACGACTCGTAAGAAGTGCTCAGGCGACCTCGGAATTTTTATTTAATGTAATGACCCGCCAACTTTTCTAACACTGAAGCTCTCTTGGCCCTAAGCTTGTAATAGTGAGGAATCAAATATATGGGTAGAAATTGAGGGAGAGGAGGAGTTGTGAGCGTGCAGATATGTCCGGAAACACTCGGCCCTGGTTGGAATGATTAGCGGATAGACGCAAAGTGGCCTTTGTGTCTACCTCCTGTTCGAATGGGAACTCTAGACGCCGGAATTCAACGTTTGGACACATTTAAAGATTGAGTAGAGACACAGACAGCTAGCTTTGCTTCTACCCACTAATCATTCCATCCGGGACTCTGTGTTCAGACGTCCCCGTGCACTCTCCTTTCTTCTTGATTAATTTCTACCCATACAGTGTGTATTGGCACATACAACTTCAATGCTACTTTTGTGTTACAGATGCTCCATACCTACTCAAGCGGGAGGAGGAGGAGGAGGTAAGTTTTTCTCACAGTGGAACTTTTAAGGGCTAGTTTCCCCAGTATTGTGTCCGTGGGCAAACAAATCTTGGGAGTACATCATACTCCCGATGTTGTTGTATTCTAGGATGACGTTGTTGACAGTCGGCCCAAGAAGTGGAAGAGAAGGAGACCCAAGAATGTCTTGACCCTGGAATTGGACTCCAATGACCATCTTTAGTAAGTGACCTGTTTTGCTTTCTTTTGTTTGCGGGTGATTAGTGTTCTATACAGTATAGACCACTTACAACGTAACCGCTTATAGTGCAGGACCGGGTATAACGTGGCTTTTTTAAACCACCGGTTCGCCTCCCATAGAACTCCATGTATTTACATACCGCCTAAAATGCAGGCGTGCAAAGGGAAATACCGGTTATAGTGCGATTTTCGAACAGCGCGCCGACTGACCGACGCTGCGAGCACGCTTCCCTGTGCGACACTAGATAACGGCTCAAGCTGCAAGCGGCACTCGCGGAGCAAGGAGATTGCTCGAAGAAGCGAAGAGAGGCTTCAGTTGCCATAGCGACGGAGGGACGCACACACGTGTCGTTCACGTGCGTGCGTGTCTCCGCTGTGTTGGAAACAAACAACCGCAACGACAGACCAATCGCAGGTCAAGGAGAAGTGTTCGCGCGCGTTGCGTGCCGGTCGCGGGCCGGCTGCTTCTATCCGCAAACATGGCACCGGTGTTGATTGTCGACATAGACGGCGTGGTAGAAGCTCATCGTTCCGCGTAAAAGCGCTATCCTTGACTGTGAATTTTCGTTGTGTGTTGCTATGATAACTCAGCACGTACTAGAAGGGAAGATCCACCTACTCGTTCGGCGATGTTGTGGCGGCACTCTCAAGACGGCAGAAACGCCCATGTCGTCGTGTTTGTTTACTTCGACTACAGCGGTGCTTTCTAAGCATTTGTGTTTTCGAACATCGCCCGGATTTCTTATTTGGAGCATTTCATGCCTGTGCTCAAGTTGAAGGTATTACTGGCGCATACCGTATAAAGGATGCGAATTTTCATGCGTTTTCATCGCCGTAGAAAAGTGATTAGGGTTAGCAATCCTGAACGCTCGCAACGTCCGTCCACAACCCGCGACGCCGTCTTCACAGAGAGAAGTGTACTAGCCTGGTGAAATAAAGACTTTCCTCAAACTAAGCTTTATTTTTCATCTAACATAAAATAAATTCTTTTACAAAGGTAAGTTGTCTGATGGCATGTATTTTGGCCTGAAAAATTGATGTTTCGGTTATAGTGTGGTACCACTTATAGTGCGGATTTTTGCGACTCCCGCGACATACGTTATATGCGGTCTACACTGTACAGTGGCCGACCAATTTTTCGGACTTTGCAGGGACCGAAAAAACATCAAAACAATGGAGCAGTCCGAAAAATCAGCAGATTCAAACACTTGCCTTTATTACGTCTATGTGAGCCCAAAAAAGCTCTACATAGTGGCTTGCTTCAGGTCACTCCTCCGCTTTCATTCATACTCTTTTTATTAGTTTGATAATTGCTGCCTTCTTTTCTAGTGTTATGGTCGACTACTTTCCGAGCTTCTTAGTGACACTTTGCGGCGGCGGAAGAACAGATGGGGCCATCACGTCCAAACCAGCATAGTCTGAAAGCACGATTCAACGAGAAGAGATGATAGGTGCAAGTCCACGACTGCAGACTAGCAAATGAACGAAGTGAAATGGTAATGATGATGACAATGATGTGCAGCTAGGGGAAAAAACAAAGCCGTAGCATAGCGTCACCTATTGGTAGGACTTGGTACTCAAGTAACGTTACCAAACCAAGCCAATCCATATGCAGCCAACATAGAATCTCAAAGGGTTGCTTCACAGTGGTGTTTCCCGCTGATCGCTCACGACGATTTTGTACGTACGATCAAAATTTTAGACTTCAAGCTGTCCGAAACATTGGCCGTGAAATGCAGTACAGTTGAATCAGAATATATTGAATTCAAAGGGGACTGTTAAATAGTTGGATATATCGGTAATTTGATATACAAAAATATGTTAATTGTAGCTCCAGTTGAAATTTCTGAGCGTCTCTGTTAATACCGAAGGCCGCGACTAATGGGACCTTACCAAATAGAGCCTCTAAAAGCCCCTAAATACAGTAGAGCTTAGTTGGTGAAGATCACAAACACCGCGGTGTTTGCGGTCGTTCACACCTGGTCACGACCTCCTCACAGTGCCTACAAAAAACAAAAAAAAAGCGAGTTGCAGGAAAAACAAACAAAAAATCTTTATTTATAGATTAAGGTTAAGCAGTAACAAAAAAGAAACCTCACTAAATTCAGGCTGCAAAAGAAGGCAAAAAAAGAAGAAAAAAAACAGCGAAAGAAAGAAGTGTGATTGCTCAACCGTTGTCAACGTAATCAACTTAAGGGAAAGATGGGGCAGTTCTGCATTTGAGAAAAAACTTTTGAATCACGTTCATTTGACCTTTAGAATAACAGATACCACAATTATGTTTCAATGCAACTCGCTGGAGAACCACTAGAACAATTTCGAAATAGGGCTGAAGCCCCAGCTCCCTAGCCTTGGGCAGGCAAAAGATCCGTCGATGACGTCACGTACAGCGACTGTCTTTTGCGTTTTCTCGCGTTTAACAATACTTGCACAGCAAATTGTTTGGGTATTCGGGTTCACGGGGTAAAAATACACTAGAACTTATTTTTAACTCGTTTTTTTTTTTTTAAGAACCTCAGTAACTTCCCTTATAAGACCTTTTTTTTTGCTTATTTTATTTTAGGGATAAGGGGAAAGAGCACACGCTACCGTTCCAACAGCGGGCACTCCCTGTCTACTTTGCTGCTACTTATTTTGTTTCTTGAGGCAGACTGCATCAAGAAACATTTGTTTTCCTCCGCTGTCTTCAATTATGCTCCGGCTTGGAGTCCAGCTACGTTATGCGTTACAATGCAATAATATACCACCGTCTTGACTTTCCGTTCACGCCACACTCTTTATCAGTAGGGCCAAAGGCTTCCGTAACATCGCTCGGTCCTAGCGGTTCCTAGAACGACGAATTGAATTGTTTTGTGCGCCAAGTACTCATATTAAAATTAGGGGTGTGCGAATACCGAATAGTAGTTTTCGAATCGAATACCGAATCGAATCAAGAAAAAAAAGCCGAATATCGAATCGAATATCGAATAATGATTTTATTTGTAGGAATTCTTCAAAGTGTGCTGCGAATGAGATTATTATATGTGCAGAGTATGCACCTGTTTCAGAATATGCATCTTGTGCAGAACAAAAGCTAAAATGTAAAAAAATTCTGGTGAAAAAAAAAATAATAAAAGCAGTTGCTGTTGGATGTTGGGCACTAAAGATCCAATTTTATGGCACAAATATAATCTATCTTCCCTAAACGTCACAAAAAAAAAACGAAGTTACAGCCACGCATGCCTTTTTTAAGCTCAACCTAACACCGCGAGTTTTTTTTTTTTTTTTTGTATCTCAGAAAAAGGGCATTTTGCGATATTTGGTTTTCATTTTAAGGAAGAAAAAGGGCACCCGGGATGTTATTTCACGTAAATAAACAGATAGGTGTTAAATCTTAGTAAACAGGCTTAAACAATATAATCTGAAGTAAGAAAGAAAAAAGCGTGGTTATGTGGCGCAAGACACCGTCCAACTGCCGCTATGCATCCATTTTTCCGTCTATCTATCCTGTTTTAGAGAGCCTTGATTTAAAAGAGGGAGCAAGCAAAACTGAAACCACGGAGACGGCTCCAGTGCAGATAGGTCGTAAGTGCGCATGTGCTGTGTTGTCGCGAGGAAAAAGGCGAGCAAACAGAAGGGCAACGACGCCTACTCTCCCTGCCCTGCCTGCCTGCCCGATCCTGATCGACGCTTTCGTTTTTTCGTCACCTTCTCGCAGTTCGTAATTCAAACGCGGCTATCGAACGGTTGGAAACCCTCTCAAATCTAGGCACACTATTTTCCCGTTCCGTTTCGTTCCGAATCAGAATTTGTGGCTTCAGGTCAGGTTCCAAAAGAACGACGACGATAACTCGGCTGGTTTCATCGGCGTGTTTAACGTGGTTTTCTTTCTGTGATCGTGCAGTCGCCAATTTCTGTGAGTGCGGCCAGTGTGTTTTACATCGGTGCTTCAATTTGAAACGAGGGGCTTTACTCGTGAAAAGAATTAGGCATGGCGCGGGATTTCGGCCTCCCAACAATTCCTCTCTGGAAGCGGCGCAAACGGGATGTTTCGGTTGTGATTCAAGGGTAGGTTGTATCACGATCGTGAGTAAATCTGCGTACTATAAAGTTTGTGGCGTTCGTTAGTTTTCTTTTTTTCTAATTTGTGCGTTAGGTGTTTGTGGAATGGGTAGGACCAAGAGCTTTTTTTCGCATGGTCTGTCTAACATCACGGCGCTTACATCGGGAGAAAAAACGGCTTTTTTGTCAGCTCCTCGCCGACCGCGCGTCTTTGGCCAAATATATTGAATATTCGAGTGACCGAATACTAGGAATTTGATTCGCGAATCGAATTATTTGGGAACTTTCTATTCGATTCGAATTTGTATATTCGAGTATTCGCACACCCCTAAAGAAAATGTTTTGTGGTTCCTTTAACAAAGCTTTCGAAAATTTAGAACACTAGGTAATGTTTGACAAATATTCTCCAACACACACAGAACGTTGCGTAAGTTAACCTTCTAAGACAGAAATTTGTTCACTGTATTTATTATTTTTTTGTCAGGATTATTACTAAAGTTTATTGCTGTTCAGTACTAAATTAGCATAAAGGTGCTAAACGTGGAAATTGCATAAGAACAAACATTTGAAGAATAAGGTTGGAAGAGGCACGGGTATGTGTGGCGCATATTAACCTCGAATGTAAGCATCTGGCATTTTGGCAGTTTCTTTAAAAGATTAAAAGTGTGAACTGAAACACGCACGAAACAAACACGTACGACAAGGACAGGCACCACTTACTACTCAATTTCTTGAAAGAACATTCACTTCGCCAGAATGTCATTTACCATAGTGATAACAGCCCATAAACCGATAACATATTGAGTGCTATATGAAGCCCTCTAAATAACACAATTCCTTATCCAGCAGAAAAACAGACAGCATGCTCACACATTTTTCATTTCTTTTCATTTCGTTACTTTTCTTTTTAGTAACCTGTGCGTTAGATTTTTGTGAAATGGTAGGACCAAGAGCTGTTTTTCGCATGGTTTGTCTAACAACACGGCGCTTACATCGGGGGGAAAAACGGCTTTTTTTGTCAGCTCCGCGGCGACCGCGCGTCTCTGGCCGAATATATCGAATATTCGAGTGACCGAATACTAGGAATTCGATTCGCGAATCGAATTATTCGGGAACTTTCTATTCGATTCGAATTCGTATATTCGAGTATTCGCACACCCCTAATTAAAATACTAATCTGAAAAGGTAGCACGATGAGCATCTAACCAGCCAAGTATAACACCCTAACAAGTATCAGACACGCCGTAAAGTTTGGTACAGTTGAATCTCATTAGTTCGTACTCAAGGGGGACCAAAAACTTGTTTGAATAAACCAAAGTTTAAATTACCGGGAGTTTCCGCCCATAGAGGCACATAGGATGGGACCTGCATGTTAGTTTGAATTATCCAAAAGTTTGAATTAAGAGAGTTTGAATTAACGAGATTTGACTGTATTTATTGGCAATATCAGCCACATCAGCGATGAAAACAAGTTCACGGTTATTTCTAGAGTGCTTCATGGCGCCTGGGCATTAATATAACCAAGTACAGATACTGTGGCATGCGTTGCTTGTGTACCACTAGTCGTTAAGACAGAAAAGCCCCAGCGGTAATTGATGCAACCATGACCTGGTTACACATTTATTTTTTTTCTTTTAAAACATAATGCAACATCTTTTTGCAGATTTTTAGTTATCGGTCATCAAGGGCCTATGGGGTAAAATCTAAAGGAAATCGAGAATGATTATTTTTTTTATTGTCGCACAAACTTCACAAAATTTTGACTTTTTCTATTTTGACAAAATTTCTGGGTGCAGTGCAGAAAATACTTTCAGCAGGAGAACGCTAATTAATTTGTTAAAAGTTTACAAAGCACGAAACACTTGACACAAAAAGTTTCAACTTTAGAATATAAATTTAAAACAACTTAAAAATTTGCCAAAAAATGCCTCCCTATGTAAGATTTGCCTCAGAAGCCAAGTTTGTCATTTTATTTCGCCTGAAATATATGCTCATATAAGTTCGCTTTAACCAATTCTGGCAGCAAAATATACGTGCATTAAGCATAAAAATTGTGACGGTGTAGAAAGCTGCATTATTTATTCCTCCGGCCTTCAAAGTCGCATCATCGCGCAGTTCGGAAAATCGTTGTTTCAACCTTCTCTCGAATGTGATTTGTTTCACGAATACAAGGAACTATCTTGCAAAAGTAAGGCCTGTCCCGTTGTGTGGACAGGTTTCGCTACCGTCCTTATCTGAACACACCCAGCTATCACTCTGACTTTACTGTGGAGTAATGCAGGGCTGCTAATTTTTTTATTTTATATTAACATAATCCTACTCCCACGTTTTCTCAATGCACTCAGGGTGCAAAAATTTTGGCAAGTGAAGAGATGGGGATGATATCTGCACTGAAGTCAGCAACGCTCAGAATCTCTTGTAGATTAATTACATTGTTGGATCAAAATGTTATCTTTCTTTGCATTATAATTTGCACCTCTTCCGTAACTCACAATGAGTTACTCTCTCCTTTCTGCACGAGAATGGGGATTGCACAAACTTATATTTTTGGAAAGGTTTCTCCTGTTTTGAAATGAATACAGTATATGAATTTCGCCAAAAAGTCTGCTTTGCTGCCCCCTTCCCCTCCGCCCATAAATTCAGGCAGTTTAAAAAATTTAGTTAATCAAAATATGCTCTACTTTGTCACTAGCTCAGAGTACCAAGAAAGGATCCAAAAGCTGGCCCAGTACAAGAACATCATAGAGGACCATGGAGACTGGAAGACTTTCTGCGAAAAGAAAAAGCAAATGTAAGGCTTTGTCTCTTGTTCGGAAGGGAAACTCATCTCGACTATCGCCTTGGGTTTCAATATATTTTGAAATTCATCGCATAGAAGGCTGGGAAGCAGATTGTGAAAACCAACCTGTTTTGCTTGTTGCTGAAGTTGACCTCTGCCAACAGGATTCCTGAGCTGGATCCGGAGGCTCCCTTCTTCATCCCGGAGGCACTGAGGAACAATGAGGCTGCCTTGGAAGCCGTCCTCCAGCATCGCATTGGTTTCGGGGATCTGGGGAATGAAAGTGTCCGAGAAAACGTCTACCAGTAAGCGAGCAGCACCGGCGGCATGGCTTTTAACTGGGAAAGCGTGCTAACAATGGCAGCTCGGAAAACCTTTGGGGAGCACATAAACGGTAGCTGTGTTGTGCATCTATTTTTCGTGATATTGCAGTCATTGGTGCTTCGATTGGACATTTGTAGGTTAATTCTTAAAAAAAGAATAACGAAGGCATTTAAACAGCTGGAGAGGTAGCTTTTAGTTGCGGCTATGCTAGACCTCGTAATATAAATGTTTGTTGCCAGTGCCAAATATGTTGATAATTTCATTATTTTTTGCATACTTAAAATCTGAACCACGTTTTTCTTTGCTGTACGCACCTGTCGGAATGATGCATTTTTTAAGTACTGCAGTTATTTTATTATGATAAAAGATTGTGAGCAGACAAGGGTTGGAAGAATTTCTGCCCAGTTCTTTCAATTTGCTTTTATAGCTCGTACCTCCGAGTCTTTTTTGTAATTTGGTATTGCGCAACCATGAATAAGTTTTCTTCGTCTCAAGAGTACCAAGCGTGTTTTGAACACTTCAATATCGCCCAAGAAAATTCAGAATGCCTACCGAGTGCTTCTGCCAGGTTCTTCGTGGCAAATTAGTTGTTGGCACTCCCTTGGAGACCTACTTTTAAGTATTTGTGCCAGATCAATGCTATTTTGAAAGTATATTAAACATGAAAACTTGGGAGGCTACACCAACTTTCAACCCAAAAAGTCTATTTTTTTTACAAGATAAGCCTTATTTGTTAAAAAGAAAAAAAAGAACATGTCAAAGTGCCAAGGGAAAAAAACATTCGTTTGAAGATATGAGCAAAATGCCACAATTGTTTTGCTGGGATATAATGCTCTGTGACTAAGCTAATTGGTCGTAGGCTTTAAATAATTTCTAAGGCCATAAGGCCACAAAGCGACCACTAGTGCAGCATTGTACTTTCCAGGCTCTCTGGTGACGTATGCTGGGGACACGATCCGAGCACAAGGTATAGTTAAAGGGGCACTGAAGTCATTTCTGAAAAGGGTCGTTTTTGATCTTATATTGTTTTAAATGTGTTAGTTCCCGCATATACCAAGTCCTATATTACAAAACTGCCTATTCATCTCGGGGCAATAGAAAAACATGGGGACTTTTTTTCTCCTGGACTACATTGTGTAGACCAATGAAAGCCCTGTATTAGGTGCAGATTCCGAATGATATTATTATAACTCGTTTCGAAGAGGGTCTGATGGGTACACATTCGGATAAGACCCCTCTTTTTGTCCGTGGGTGAAGCCATCGCTTGCAACTCGCCGACAAGCACCCTTCGTCGACCACTTCACTGGGAAGAAATTTCTTCCCAAAAAGGGTGTGTCGCCATCTTTGAACATGCTTTTAACGAGGAAATAAGCTATGTATGATTGTGATTTCGGGTTTGTTGGGATGATTAGAGCATCTAGATTGACTTGTCACCACGAAAGGAAGATCTCAAAATCGACTTCAGTGCCCCTTTAATGGCTCGCAGCCCCGATTGTGGACATCAATTTGTGCGTGTGCGATGTGGCGTGTGGCTGATGCAGCTCCTTTCCCCCTCTTCTGTTCTCAGGTACCTGCAGGAGCTGATCCAGAGCCACGGCCCCATGTCCGTGCACGACCAACTGTTGCAGGACGAGGTGGCACTCTTCCCTCCCGTGGCCCGGAGCCTCATCGAGGAAGCCGGGGGGCTGCAGCGCTTCCTGATGCACTCAATGCGCTTCTTCTTCATCGACGATACCACGGTGCAGACCTATGGGACCTGGGCAGCTTCTGAAGACATGAGTCTGGAGGATGGCTGCTCTGACTATCTGGTACGTGCCTGTACTCTGGGCCACCAAATGTTCTCAGAATGGGGCTTGGTGGTGTCTGTAGATGGTTCATCTGCTAATGCAAGAGATGAATGTGGTTCGTCTGCTTTGAAGCGCCTTTCGAAAACAAAAACAAAGCTAGAAAACACAGTACCTAAGTCATTTCCTAATGGACTCGAAAAAAAGTTGATCGTCTGCTTCAAGTCGAAGGAAGTGGAAAAGTAAGATAGGACACAGGCTGAAATCGTGATCATCCCCTATTTCTTGTTGGAAGCCAATGATAACCGGTGCTTCATTTGCATTTCTCGATTAATTCTGCCGTACACAAGCCGACATAGGCCTGTAGATAAGGGGGTATTAAGGACAGGCACATCGGAGGCCGCAAGACCTCTAGCTATTTGTAGGTTGCAGTGATGTGATTGCTGCGCGAAACTGCGCCAAGGGGCTAACCGTAATAGAGCTTGCTTGTGTTATGTGGCGCTACCGGCTGCCCGACACAAAGTACCCTGCATCAATTGTCTTTCTGGTCTTGCGTGGTTTTCTCGCTGTCTCGCGTTTCGCACCGGGTACCAGCCATGACGTCGTGCTGTGAAACAAAACCACGTTTTTGCGCAGCGGGAGTTACCGTAAAAACCTGCGTATAATACAAAACATGATGTGAGGACCGCGAAAAAGTTTTGTTCGCATATAATACGAAACAATAACAATATAAGGACAACGAAAATATTCTGCTTAAAGTACAACCCAGGAAGTCTTAAGAAAAACGTTTATTTGCGTCATAACTTAACCTTAAAATCACTGTCATCACGTCCATCAGACTCTTGACCCACTTCTCCTCCCGTTTACGTTGCTCTTTTACAAAGTTACGGCGAGGTGCTGTTCACATTGCTCTTTTACGAAGTCGCCAAGACTTGCCTCGACATCGGTGAAGACGCCAATCTGTGGGCTCCTAAAGCTTCTCATTCCGTTGCACGCGAACAGAACTTGCTCTTGTTGTCTCCATCCGCGGATGCTGCCTCCCTTTACGGCGAATTGTCGTGCGGCAGCACTGTTGCCGATGTCTTCCGCAACCAAAAGCACTTTTCTTTTGAAGGCGGCCGATTATTGTTTTCGTGCCGACGCCGTTGCTGAGCCTTACTGTGGACGGATGGTGGCGCCTTGGACATTGTGATTTTAATGATGATGATAGCTGTTTTGAGCGCCATATTGCTTAAAAACCGAAAATATGTCAAACAGCGTTAATCGTGCCTCATCGAAGCTGAAAATTGTTGGACCCTTGTATAATACGAGCCGCAAATTTTTCATGACAAAATTTGAGGAAAAAAACCTTGTATTATATGCAGGTTTTTACGGTACTTTGTGAGTTGAAGCACTCTCTTCTGAAAGCAACGGCCGTGGGAAAACTATATTTGGTCCCTTCCTTCCAGTCACCATGGTCGCGCGATGTCGGGTGTTACCGGCCCCACGTCGCTGCAGATACTGTGCTTTATAAAATGAATAAGTACCGCCGCATGTTCATCAACACACCTGTTCTTGTTGAAATCATACGTTATGACGAGTCCCTCTTTAACTCAAAGACTGCTGTGTCGAACTATTTATTACCTAGGTTTCTCTCGGTGGGCTTTCTTTCGAGAGGGACCCCGGTCCGTGAAAAATCCGCCGCGAAAGAAAGTTGGTGAAGAGAAGTGAGCTAAAGCAAAAAAGGCAATGTCTGCACGCTGAACCCGCACAGCTTGCTTGTTTGCCTCGAGTTCAGTCATTGCACAAAGCGCTCGAAGAAAGTTTTGACCCTGGCTCCCGGTGTCTTGCATCAATGCGCTCAGGTTCTTCTTTTTTTTGTGTGTGTGTGTGTTTTGCTTGTACCTTGTTTGCCGGCCTGGAAAGCTCTCGCCGCTGGACTGTTTTTGTCGTATAATTACATTTTGCTTACAATTTTGGAAACCAGTTGGCAACGAAGTGGAGTGGCATGGTTTCGGTTTCGATCGAACAGCTGTTGTCTACACTCGTGCGATGAAACACGCGCAACTGCAAGCCTGCCGAAGTTGCCCTCACATGCATGCGAACGTGATTGCATGACAGAGGCACCTACCGGGACGCTTGCAATCCATTGTTTAACGTTTGCTTACTTTTGACAAAAATCTAGCACGGCGGGAACCAGTAAAACGGTGGCAAGCGGTTTTTTGGAATTGCTCTGCCATACCAATAGCACTGTACACTTGTGGGATGTCTCAGCAGTAAAAAGACAAGCGGCTGAGACTGCTGAGACACAACACAACGCAAATTGCCCTTTGTTTGTACAGCACTTAAAACTAATATTTTTATTTTTCTAAGGATATCTGCTCCAGAAGCCACTTTTGCTGCTCCGAAAGACTGTATTGACTGCTCCGAAAGCCACTTTGCTGCTCCAAAATGCTGTTCTGGTTGCTCCAACGGCCACATATGCTGCTCCAAAACACTGTTTTGGCTGCTCTGAAAGGTGCTGCTAAATGGCTCAGGCCAATCACATCACTGAGGTTGGCGAGATGTCTCCCCAAAATATTGTCAGATTGAGAACTCTCAAATGGCTAAAAAAATTTCTCATTGGTTAATTATGCTCTAGTGTGGCGCCACATCTAATCGGCTTTCGAGAATGCTCTATCTGTCACCTTGACCAAAATCGGACCCCTAAGGTCATTTTTGGCGGGCTACCGATCGGCAAATTAGAAAGCTACAAAATTCAATGTCGGCAGGCCATCTTCAGCCTTGCTGTTGGCACTTCTCACTACTTTCCCTAGTCGCACATACAGTCAAACCCACTTATAACGATCCCACATATAACGACCTATTGGTTATAACGACCAGCTTTCAGAATATATAGGAATTCAAGACCCTACCCATTAAATTGGTCCAGATAAAACAACCATTTTTCAAAGCATCATACTGTTACAACAAACACTCAAAGTTCGCTTTCGGAATAAAAAAAAAAAAAAAATGCGCTAAAAAAAAAGCAAAAAAAAAAAAAAAAGCTACATCTCGGGCACGGCGCTCCGGGAAATGCTCAAGGTCACTTCCATGGTCGCGCGGCATATTCCCCTAGAAGGAAACAAAACTAAGAAAGCAAAAACGCTGATTGTGCGTGTGCGGGAAGAAGAGGAGGAGAAGGAAATTGTGGACACTCGCGCCGTGCTGCGTTCGTTCGTTTTATGTTTGCATACTCAAAATTCAATGCTCGGTATAAGGTGGCCAGCATCATCGCCATCGTGAACGTTCGTTTACATTCGCCATTTGTATCTGTATCGCGCACATTCTCTCATTTTACGGACTCGTGTCAGTCATTCTAAAATGGGGTATACAGAACGTTCAGCTTTTCCACTCTCGTGAAGAAGGAAGACCAGCGGAGCTGTACCCGGTACACTGCCACAACGCGCACGCGCCCAATTACCACTTTTTTTGTCCGACACGCCGCCAATTGTGGGTACGTCTCCGGCGTCCCAGAGTCTGTCGCACACTGCGCACGTGATACCAAACGGGCAATCCACGAAGTCCCTCTGGAACATCGCCGTCGCATCTGGGAACTGTTCAGCCGGCGTGGAGTGCAGTCGTTGCCAGGCCTCGCGCTTACGCTTGACCTCCGCGGCACGATCGTCAATTGTGGCGTTGGCCCACCTGCTGGTTACATCGCTGGTTCGGTTCTCGGTGGTGGCTTTCCAGGCAAGCGATGTGCTCTTCTTTGGCAAAGGAATCTGAAGCGCTCGACGCAGTGGAAGTCAAGGCGACAGCGGCTTTGCGGCGGTTATGGACCCATTCGCGCTGTTGCGTACGTTGCCGCTCCTTCCGCAGCCAGTCTTCTTTCCCCGAAAGGGCACACGGCAGACCCATCCCAAGTCCGAACCGAAACTGATAAGAGCGTAGGATGGTGCGCGAAACAGACGAGGACAAAGAAACGCACGTGACGAGCGCTGCGCTCGTTACATGTGCTTCTTTTTTGTCGTCGTCTGTTTTTCGCGCTGTTAGCTACGATGAATTCCTCACCAACGTGCCGCCCAACTATCCATTCTTCTATGATAGCTGTAGAGTTCCTGTATAGGCTCCCTACAGGAGCCAGAGTTGCACGTCTGTTTTCCTCGTGTTGCCGTGCCGCTATTCGCCGAGATCCGATCACGTGAGGAGCCGGATCAAGTGCCAGTGCAGGAAAGTAGACATTGCACGTGACCCGGCGTATGTTCCCCTGCTTTTGAGCGTGCCACGCGCCTCGAACGCGCGGCGCCGCTATATGCCGAGTTTAGTCACGTGAGAAGCAGACTTCGACTGCCGTGCAGGAAAGCCGGCGCTACGGGGATGAAAGCGCAACTCAGGCTCCCGTAGGGAGCCTATACAGGAACTCTAGAAAGCTGTAGAGTTCCTGTATAGGCTCCCTACGGGAGCCAGAGTTGCGCATCTGTTTTCCCCGCGCCGCCACGCCGCTATTCGCCGAGATCCATCACGTGAGGAGCAAAGCATCCAGTGGCGTGCAAGAAAGCCACCTCTACGGTCGCTCCGCCGACGTCTCTCTTGCCCCGGCGTATGTTTCCCTGCTTTCCGCCTCCTTTTCCTCCTCTCCTGTTTTCCATGCGCGGCGGCGCACGCGGCGCCGCTATTTGCCAAATTTAGTCACGTGAGGAGCAAAGCACCCATCTCGTGCGGGAAAGCCGGCTCTACGGCCACGCGCCGAGGCTGAATGCGCAACTCTGCTACCGTAGGTAGCATATACAGGAACTCTAGAAAGCTGGAAAGGTTGGCGCCATCTACCAGCGACGATGGCAACCATACTGGTTGTGTGCTTGCCGCCGTCATAGACGGCGGTAGCTGTCCAAAGGCGTTTTTGTCGACAAGTGTTTTGTACCGAACACAATCCTCGGGAACCTAACCCTTGACAGCTCCGCTGTAAAAAAAAAAAAAAAAAATTTATTAGCAGGTTTTATTTAAACGAAAGGACATCATGCTCGCGGAAAAAGATAACTGAGCAGCACTGCATGGCCTCACAATCCCAGCCACCCGATGAGCTTGCAAAGTGTTTGAAAGACGACCTTGCCAGAGGCAACGGCCGCGCACTCGTACATGCGCAGGAAGCGTGGCACTTGGAACACTTTAGACCAAAGCAAGTATTAATTATCCCTGGATAGTGAAGAACCATCATCGGACTAGTATAGGGCATTTATTTTTGTGTCTGCGTGCGGTTCATAAAATCTTTAATGAGATTTGTAGTTGATTTTGATTATTTTACCTAAGCGGTAGAATCGGCAGCAATTTACTTTTGAATATCGGAAAGCTAAATCTGCCTGCACGTTAGAATTGGGGGCGCGTTAGAATCGTGCAAACAGTTTCTTTAAATAAAGAGCTGGCAGAGTAAAACTACAAGTACCAGCTTTATTATCCTTATCTATAATGTGTTTTAAAAGTAAGTCCAGGTATAACGAACTACTGATAAAACTACCACTTTTCGCGGAACTATCGCGTTCGTTATAAGTGGGTTTGACTGTACATGCCGTAAAATATGGGGCAGTGCCCACCCCACTTTAAAGTCCGACCTTCAGAATTGTCTTCTACTGGGGAAAAAACCGGTTCCCAGTTTCCTTCTCTTCATTCCCTCTCGCCAACTTTTCCCCTCCTCTCCACACAGGAGCGGTTCTCTTAACTTGTATTCCCGGTAGAGAGAAGGAGGGTCTCTCTCTTTCTCAAATGGAACGGAGGAATTGCGGGAGTTTCCTTCTCTCTGCTTGATGGTCGGCCTTTAACTGAAAACTGGGTTAATCTAGACATGGGCTCTTGTCCAGTCGAATTGGGCGGTTAGCATATAATATGCAGAATTCCAAAGTTTGGGAAATGTTAATAGTAGGCACTTGAACCAAATGGGCACTTCCTCAGTGTTTTACGGTAAGCAATTCTTTGTTAGGGCTGTCTGCGGTGGTGGCAAAATGCAGAAGCAAGCAGACAGTTCAGTCGACGACGGAGCTTAAGAAGTGCAAGCGGGGACGTATTTGAGATGCTTAAGCCTAAGCTTGCTCCGGTTTTTCTCTCCAGGGCCGCCTGGCGTCATCAGCCAAGCCATCTTGCCCGGCGACGAGCCGACTTCTTGAGTGCAGGCTTGTCTGAAGTCCGAATGAAATAACACCAGTTTTATTATGATTTAAATCGGTCCTCTCCCATGAAAATAATTCTCAAAATAAGATTTTACTCTTTGTGTGTTATTTGATGGTTTTTATGTGCACTTGATTTGTTTTTAAATCAGAGTCATTGAGGGGAAAAAAGAAGAAAGATTTATAACAGGTTTACCACGAACAACTCTTCCCTGTAAATTGGAGCGTTGAGCTTCTCTTTCCACATTTCACTTAGTTTCTCAGTTACATAATGTCCCACTGCGAGCAAGTAAAAATGTGAAAGAAAGAAACCAAAGCAAGAAAACTAATGTCCTATTGCAAGGAAATGAGAACTTGAAAGAAAAAAAAGTAAATACAGCGGCCAACCGATTTTTCGGACTTTGCGGGGAGTGAAAACATGTCCGAATAATAAAGCAGTCCAAAAAATCTGCAGTTAAAATACCTGCTTTATTACTATAAACGGGCTTAAAAAAAGTGAAAGCCGTTTACAACTCCCTGTAACACCAAATTAGAGCGCAGCTCTTGAGGAGGAGGAGGGAAGGGTAACGGGGGGGGGGGTGGGGGGGGGGGGTGAAGTGACCTGGGGGGTCACGTGACGATGCCGATGATGTCATCAGTGATGATGACGATGCGGACTCCAATGACGTCATCAGCGATGATGACGATGACGATGCGGATGTCAGTGACGTCATCAGTGATGATGACGATGACAATGCGGATGCCAGTGAGGTCATCAGTGACGTCACTGATGACATCATCAGTGATGATGACAATGCAGACGCCGGTGACATCATCAGTGACGATGACGTCATCGGGGAGGTCACGTGACCTCGGCGGGGGGTTCAGTGACCCTGGGGGGTGGTCACGTGACCTCGGGGGGGGGGGGGGGGGGGTGTCACGTGACTTCGGGGGGGGGGGGGGGGGGTCACGTGAGATGACCTTGGGGGGTCGCGTGACCTTGGGGTGACCACCTTGGTGACGCCGACGCCGCTCAAGCCGGGAACGGGCCCCTAAGAGCTGCGCTCTAAAAATCGGCATTATTGCCTTGCTTCAGGTTACGCCTCCGTAGCATAGCATCCCCTAGCGGTAGGACTTTACAGTACTCAAGTTGCGGGCTGGTGGTGTTTCCCATTGATTGCTTGCGACGATTTCATCCTAAAAATCTAACTTTCTGATTTCAAGCTCTCCGAAACATCGGTCGTGAATATGCAGTATTTCTGTTAGGTCCAAAGTATCGAACAACTCCAAATTATTGGCCTCCAAAAATCAGTCGGTGACTGTACTGCTTTTCACTAACTAAAAAGTTAGCTGCTTTTGTTCGAGCATGGCAGGTTTAAATCTATAAAAGGGTATTAATTAAACATGGTAATTCTTTCTTCCACATTGTTTTCAGTGTTTTAACAAATTGATCAATCAGTCTGCAGTGTAAAAGCACATATGGTGTTAAGGAATAACTTTTCTAGCTACAGTGATTTGAATCAAATGAGTCTGATTTAGATCAATAATTCTGACTTGATTTATTTCCCCCCTGGTATTGATGCACTGAAATTATAGAACTTATGCACGTAGGTGCAGAAGCGCTAGCCTTCCGGTACTCGGAAAGGGTCGAATGCTGCATAGCTATACCAGATTAGCGTGCTCTTGCATAATAGATCTTTGATCTTTTTGTTCAGGATGAAGACTACAATGACGATGAGTGGGAATCTGAAGGAGAGGAGGAGGAGGAGGTTGGGGATGGCGATGGCGATGGCGGTGGCTGGCGCTCTACCCCAGCACAACCAACGGTGCCAGCACATCCGACGGTGCCAGCACATCCGACGGTGCCATCACATCCGACGGTGTCATCACATCTGACGGTGCCATCACATCTGACGGTGCCATCACATCCGACGGTGCCATCACATCCGACGGTGCCAGCTCAACCGACGGTGCCGGCTCAACCGACGGTGCCAGCTCAACCGACGGTGCCAGCTCAACCGACGGTGCCAGCTTCTGCTGTCACAGTACAACCCCTCGCTCCCAACCTCCATCCCCACGCACAAGACTTCGGGGTACAGAACCTGCTGGCGACGGGCCTTTCGGGAAGCGGTGACAGCAGGGCCGAACCTCGGCTGGACCAGACGGTGGCAGCATTGCCCCAGGCAAGGCGATTGTAGCACAATGGCCTCGCTGTCATTCAGAATGCATAGGAATTCGGTAAAATTGGCACTGGTTAGTTGGGCTCGCCTAGTGACGAGCCGGAAGCCTTCGTAACTCTATTGCGGAAAAACCTCATACATTTACGTCCCGTTAATTCAAATTTTTTTATAGTTTATATTTAATTTAATTTACACTTTTTCTTCATTGCCCCCCTCAAAATTCGTGTTAATGAGTGTCTACTGTATGGTCAAATGCCTCTGTAGCGAACTCCTCTACTACGAAAAATGCTGTTTAATGCATAGAACCGAGTTTCGACCCATTTCCTACGTGTTCGATGTGTTCCCGCATTTTCATTCTGGTGCGATCGGTTGCCTGTAAACACTCGAGGCAAAACATCACACTGGTGTTACAGTCTAAGCTCATTATATAAGACCTGGTTACAACAGACATTTGGATATAACATACCGATTTGTGAAGTTCGGTTGGTTTTCCTCTATGCGCCATTGACTCAACTTCATATCTGCATAGAACATACTCCTTTTACAACAAACCAAAATCTTGGTCAAAATCAAGGTCTGTTATAATGAGCTTAGACTGTATCTACCGAGCAACCCTGGAACACACTTTCAGTCTTCAACTAACTAGACCAAAGGTTTTGCAGAATTCGCAAGATCAAACGGTATCTATGGGAAATGGTTGCTTAAGGGCACAGTCTGTAGTTTGAAGATACTCGGTCAATTCTGATCCTATTTGGATGAAATTCCTATGCCTAGTGTAACTCTCACTGCTGAAAACAAATCTAAGGGTTTTATTTGCCTACCTCTAATACTTTGAAAGAAAATCTTAGATTTATGGCATATTCTTTTGCCCAACTTTTCTATAATAGCCCTAGAAATAAATATGGCAGAAAATATGTCTATACTTTGTAAAAGCAGTAGGGAGTGCAACAAAACCATACTTTTAATTTTAGCAATCTCCAACAAAAAGTTATGACACAATAAATTTTTTTCACTGACAGAAAAATGTTATTATACGCATTACAAATTAAAAAAAATTATGATACAGATTCCTCTAAAGTTTGAGTCTTGTTGCACTCTCCGATTTCTGAGCTATCAAACCCAAAAAGAATTATTCCTATCCACATTCTAGATCCCAAGATACCGTGGGCAAAACTTTGTGTTGTGATGAAAAAATGAATACTGTGAAAACAAGGGAAAATGTTTTAAACAATACACACAGTTTATTTACAGCAAAATATACATGAAGGATGTATAGGACAATGCCTAGAAACCACCAGGAATATAATCCTGGTCATTCTTTTGCCCACGCTTTCTTTTCATGGCTTGTGTGAAGGTTTGTGCACGGGCATGTTTCCTGTTAGAAGCAGTCAGTCGCTGGTGGTCCTTCTCACTTGACCTCTGAGCACTTGCTGTGCCTTGGTGTAGATGGAGCTCTTTCAGGATTGCACTGGTGGCACGCTGTTTGCCGCAGTTGAATCTGAGCACAGCTTGTGCAACTGCACATTCCACGCTGAACAAGGAGGCATGCTGCTCCTTTGAAGAAAGCGACCATATTACTGAGTGGAGGCTTTCATTGGCATTCTGAGTTTTTGCACGTTACCTTTTCAAGAGCTTCTGGTCAGAGAGGCGTGTATAGACAGGCAGCAGGGCATCACTGACATAGCTTGGCAGGTTATAATGATGCTTTGGCGGGGTTTCATTTCTGGCAACAGCAGCATTTTGCTTGCACCACGAGGTTTCCCCTGTGGGGCAAAGTGCATGGTTGGGCTTCGCATCAGTCGATGTGATATGATAATACGATGCCATTACCGCTTTTTGCATTTTTTCAATGTCGCCCTCATGCGACTTCAACGCCCATCCATAGTACATTGTGAGCTTAGTTATGAGATCAGCAGTCAGTTTCCCTTTGCCACCGAGAGGTGTCTTCCCTTCACCCTTCTGCTTCTGCACAAGGTTACGAAGTGCAGTGCCCATTCTCTTATATACATAATTGACACAATCCTCTTTTTCTACTTCCACAAAGCCATACACTTTGGCATCCTGAAGTGCATTGTATGACCGACTGTCGCCATCACACAACATTGTTGTGTAACGTAGTCCATGCTTTGCAAGCGAACGCTCGAAGAGGATAGTTGCAGCTTCAACTTCCATTTGCCCTGGCTTGCTTGAGCTGTTCCTCTGGCAGATGTGAGTGTCCTTCCACTCTTGGTATGCAGGATCACTTTCCTTTGGTCCAATCTCGCAGCCCAGGCAGAAATTGGACAGGACAACAAAGTCAAGCACATAGCCGGAGAACAGTTCAATAACGCTTCCAACACCTATGTGCGACGAGTGACCCCGGGTCATCCAAGTTCCATCGTACGAAACAGCGATGTTTCCAGGGTTTCCGAAGTTCAGGTCTCCGTAGAGCGTCTTTACTGCTCCCGCGCACTCGCTCATTGCAGTTCCAGCTGCCTTCTGGGCCGCCGGATTGATCTTCTCCTTTAGACATTTTTGGAACGTCTTCTTGTGCAGACCTCTTTTAGAAATGTTCATCGCAGAGAAAAGGTCATTCAGCACCGTTTGTCCGTTTCCGGTACTCACAAGAGCAAGCGATGCGAGAATGTTGATCTCGAAGGGGTTGCATGTCGCGTTTCCCTTCCCCCTCGGAGAACTCCACTCCGATTTTAGTTCACCGCACTCAGTACAGCTTAGAACCAGCTTGACTGCAACCCCATACTCGCGGTCTCCTTTTGAGATGCTTACAGTACCGCCGCAAACATTGCACTTCACGCACTCAAGAAGCGCATTCAGAGCCGTTAGGCTTACAACTGTGAAGGCGGTGCCGACCTCCGGCACATCTGCGTTTTCGTCGAGCAGAGAAGACTTCCGATGTGTGGCCGACACGGACGAGAGCTTTTGTCGTGCTTCGGTGGCGTGATGCTCTATTTCCACCAGCTCGGCTTCAGAGATCAGAATCGTGTCGACGCGCGTCGTTCCGCTTTCGGTCACGGAGGACGGACGAGCGGCCACACTCTCGGGAGCGACGCAGCTTGGCGCGGTGCAGTTTGGCGCGCTGGCAGAGCCGGACGCCGACGGCTTTGAAGTTCCGGACGACACTTCATCAACTACGGGTCGTCTTTTTCGCCGTTTTCCAAACTTGTGCGCAGTTCTAAACTTCCGATGACCGCCAGCCATGGTCGCGCAACGTATCCAAGATGGCGAACGCGTCTAGCAGCCGAAATCGCGTAGCCTCCAATGAGAACGCACCATTTCCCACATGTGACAAGAAAGCTCCAATGGCGAAGCAGTATTCGAGTTTCCTTTCTCTTCTAATATGTTCATTGTTGCCAGACTTAGGGCACAGATTCCGCTCAAAACGGATAGCTGAAGAAAGCAGCTTTCAAATGATACCAAAATGGCGGCATTCCACAACCTGCTCCCCGCACAGCATTCGGCCGAAAATATCGTTTTTTTCCGGGTTCTTCACGCGCGAGCAGTCCGATATGTGACTTTGAAATTATGTAACTAAATAAATATGAACTTTCCTGGTGTAATAATTGGTTGAAATGTAGCTTGGGACTTAATAATCAAGAAAAAAAATGTTTGAAAAAATCATTTTTTTTACGATTTTTTTTTCCAAAGACCCGGGTGCCCCCTTAAAACAATGTCGGAAATGTTTGACACACGGCCCAAAGGAATGATGCATAAAATATGCGCAGATTAGAAATGCTAGTAAGTAAGTAAGTAAGTCAGGTGAAGCAAGTCCCTTTTAGATCAGGGTGGGTACTCTGAAACCGTGCCTCTGGTTCCATAATAAAATTTAAAAAAATCGTTCAGCCTTTCCACTTGTGAAGAAGGAAGACCAGCGGAGCTGTACTTTATACACTGTGTGCTTCTTCTTCATCGTCGTCTGTTTTTCGAGCTGTTTCCTACGATCAGTTTTCAACGCGCCCAACTATCCATTCTTCCATGATAGCTGGAAAGGTTGCCGCCATCTATGAGTGACGGCTGTAACCAGACTGGTTGTGTGCTTGCCGCTGTTGCTTATAGATGGCAATAGCTGTCCAGGCAGGTTTGTGTCGACATACCGGACACAATTTTGGGGAACTTGGCCCTTAATAGCTCCGCTGTAATAAAATGCTCTGGGGCTACCCGATAGGTGGCGACAGTGTGTTTTCCCGTCGTAAGTGGTCACAAGCGGTTGCAAAGCGGTCGATCACAATCAAACGCTGACATTCGTTGCCGGACATGTACGGCAGCGATTGCACATTTTCAAATTGCCCGCCTAAAAGCGCAACCGCATGCACCGCTGGAGGTGTTGCTATTTGTTATGTCTTTGGCAAGCCATAAGCGTTATATTTGCGGGTTTTTAGATTGATCGGGGCTATCTATAGTTCTGAAACTAAACGCTCTACCCATAAGGCGGTCCCTTAGTGCATCGGCCGTTCCAGCAGTAGTGGCAGTTGGAGCACCGGCTCTTCTGATTCTGACTTTTAATGCCTCTCAAAATCGAATTCGGAGGACGAGAGCTTACCATCTAATGGTGAAGCTCCGCAAGGTACCGCCGGATGGTTGCGGAAGCGGACGCGCCAAAGTGGAACCGAGTGGAAGAAAGGTGGCAACTTTTCGCCTTCGATATTTTAATTTGTTGCTTGTAAACCCTAACAGCTTGCAAGCACTGTGCGTGCTCCCGCTAGATAAGGAAAAAAATCTGCGCATTGGCCCTTTCTTCATACCGTTTCATAAGAAATAGAACGCCCGACCACCATGGTTTCATTCCAGTGGTCGAGTTGGGAATAAAAGCTGGACAGTCAAAGGGTCAAGCGGGAGTGGGGTGATTTTTAGTGATGATGTGTCAGGGGGCTTCCCGTTAAGCTCCACTGCGTGGCACCTCCTTGATACAGGAGGGGGGCACAGCGGCAGTTGTCCCGAGTGATAAGGGTGCTGGCCGGGAGCTGGTGGTGCGGCAGCTGCTGGCAGGACTGGCGCCCAGGCAGCTCGCGGAATGCCTGGTGGATGCGGTGCAGGGCTTCAAGGGACCCCTCACTCCCAAGATGCTGGGCAAGGTCAACAAGAAGTTGGAGTTCTGCAGGCTCTCCAACAAGTCCACCATGCGAGACTACTTTGTCCAGGTCAACCTGGTGAGTGTGGACGCCTCTTCTGCTCCACGGTGCAGGGACGTTTTTGGTATTGACAGGATTTTATATACACGCGCGAATGTTCGGGACATTTGGATATTGATGTGACAAGCTGTCAGTTTTATCGAGCCTCCAAACTGAAGGGTTTGACTTCAATCTTAATGTTTTTCAATACTGTAGCATACTAAGCAAACACACTAAAAATCTGAAAGTTAGTCGTCAGATTATTTTTTATGAATTATTTTGCAAGGGGGGTGGCAGGATTTAGGCAACCTGACACAGACTAAGCATCCAAGCCTCTTCAAGGTACTGTCGGGACCCATTATAACTAGGGTTCCGCGTTTTCGGTTTTTATTTTTTCAAAATTCGGCATATTTTTTTCGGTGTTTATTTTAAAATTCAATTTTCAGTTTTTTTCGGCGTATATTTATGCCCACAAAAATGTACCGTCTTTATTCGGTGAGTGTGAAAGCAACACCGTCGGACACCGGATCAGAGGATCCTTTTTGCTCTGATATTTGGGATCACTCAAAGAATAACGTCGCAGATCGATTGAAAAAGAAATGGGTGCTTTTAACAAATGTGTGCAACTGTAAAAGAAACAAGAAAAAAAAAAACACAAAAGAAACAGAAGTGCAGACAGATCAGACTGAAGCCTATGCCTAGAAAACGTGGAACTTCACCTTCTGTACATCAGGATTACGTGATCTTATTATAGTAAACACTCGTGTACTTTCCCAGGTTCTCGTTGATCCGCACTCTTTCTTTCCTGTTCATAAGACCCTGGCCTTCGAGAATAACACTGGATACTGGCAGGCTGAGGAGGTAAAGCGCTGCCTAAGCCAAAATCGGCCAATCAACCAAATCTGACCGCCAAAAGAGGCACGGTTTGAAGCACAACATATTTTGTGTACTCATTAAACTTTGGCTGCAGAGCTTGCCTCAAGTCAGTCTCCCTTAGAACGAATTTGAAAACACGCTCGTACACGGCGAAGTCATGGGGCATTTCGGACTTCACATTCCTATCGATGATGCGCACATTAAATAATAACGTTGTGATGGCATCCGGGTGTCCCATTCATTCGGACACGTTTCGATAGACACTGTCGTTCCACTTTTTCGGCACGGCTCTGCGGTACAATGCCCTTTTTCTGTTAACATCGAATTTTAGAAAATAGATTCGACATACTTTTATCGGTTTAAACTGAACACGCCGAACCTACAAACTGACCTTTTTTCAGTTAAAACCGAATTTCCGAAAATGGATTCGGCATACTTTTTATCAGTTTAAACCGAAAACTCCAAACCCTAGTTGTAACAAGGTCGGTTATAACGAAATAGCGGCTACAGCGAAGCGATCACGATTCCCCATTCCCTTTTGCACTTTGTTATAACTGACAGGTTATAACGAAATAGCGGATATAGGGAAGTGATTTCCGATTCCTGTTGACTTCGTTATAAGTGGTCTCGACAGACAAATGATACTCAACCCTGCGAGAATTTTGGAGTAAAGTGGACTATTTTGCTTCATCAAGCTCACCTCCCTCATGGCATGGACGTGTGGTGGAGAAGTTGCTCCTGCAGCAGTTAGAAGAGTGATGGCCGTTTCAAAGCTTGCATGATCCTAGCCATAAAGTACTGCCTAAACGTTCATGGACGGAGAGCACCTCATGGCTGTGCACATAATCTGTTGAAAATATTTTTTTCCATTGGCAAATGGGCCTTACATGTTTTAGGGCTTTCTGGGATGCATTACTTTGATAGCTTATTGTAATAACCAGTAATTTTGTAATTGATGCCGCACCTTTTTTTTTTCTGGCTATTTATGTAAGAATATAACTGAATCAGGTGCATAGTTAGTCTGAACACGGTAAAATCGCAGCTTAAAGAATGGGCCTGGCATGAAGCGTTAGTGTCTTGATATGCAGATACAAGCTGCCTCCGATGAGCACAATGTGGACCTGAAGATGTGCCAGGACCTGAAGCTCGAGAATGAGCGCCTTGCAGAGAAGCTGGCCACTGCCTTGGACCAGAATGTGCAACTACAGAAAAAGCACACTCTTGAGACCAGTCAGGGCAAAGAGAAACTGGAGGAAGTGAGCAAGGAGCTTCAGGTAGGCCGGCTCTGCCACTGCCCGCTTTTCTTGCTCGAAGCTGGAGGCGACTGGCAGTCATAACCGTTTTTACTCGCATAATGAACGCACCCCCCACAACGGGTACCAATATTTGGACCTTTTTTTTCATCGCGTAATCAAAGCACCTCCAATTTTTGGCTTCGCAGGTGTCGAATAGCATCCAATTTAGCTAGCGACCAAGCCAATTTTCTTTTGCCGCCGAGCGGTCAGGCCAAGTCAAGTTAAGCCAAGGCGCTCTCGTAATGGCCGCAAGTGCGTAGTTACGGTAGTTTCAGAAGTGATCATTTGTGAAACCGAACGGTGCGCACTCTTGACGAAGCTTGGGTTGAGGAATTGCCCAGCCCCGGATATTCTTTGCCTATCAGATGCATTGATGTCAACAAACATGCTGTCGTCTGTGGTCTGCATTAGGACAGTGAAATCGTGAAAGTGGTTATGCCTAATTTCACATACTCCGGGTAATTGTGTTTATTTAATCCATAACAGAAGGGCGCAGCGAGGTGCAGTGTGTAATTTTTCGGAAAAAAAGTGTGTTCATTATGCGAGTAAATACAATATTTGCACCTTACCCTGCACGCCCTGGGGGACGTTGCAGCTCGGAGTTAAAGAAGTACCGAGTTATTAGCTTCGACTTTACTGGTGTAGCCATTCGATGTCACCCGTTTGTTGCCTGTCTTGTTTTTGTTGGATTACTTTCTTTGAGTGTCTCACTCCGTAAGTTTTTGTCGTCCAGGCTACCAAACAAATGCTGAAGAAAACAAGACTTGAGAGTGAGGCTGAGTTGAAGAAGCACCAGCAAGAGAAAATTAAGCTGAAGGAAGAACTCAAGCTGCTCAAGTCAAGCAGGTGCCGGTTTTATTTTTTTCGTTTTAATCTGAAAATTGTAAGTTAAGCCCTCCGGAGCTTTCTAGGAAAACAACATTTAGCCACTTAGAAGGCTACTGCAGATGGGAAGACCATGGCAAGAGAGAGAAACCATCCGTCTCTTTACCCATGCTGAGTGCCACAACTTCAGAAAAGTTTAAAGCTTGTTAGCCATTACCTTAAACATCTGTTACGTGACCAACTTTTTCTCTTTAGGGATGAATCTGACCTGAAGGGTACCTTGGAGAAGACCTTCACTGAAATGGCAAAGTTGAGGTAACATACCATTTTATGAAGGCTCACTGATTTAAGGATAGGTGATCTTTCGTTTTCTGTAGAGGTGTGGAAATATTAAATTTTTGAATACAAATACAGATATTAGAAAAAAAAAATAGCTTTGAATATTGAATATGTGTGTACCATTAAGAAATAACAAAAGTAAATATGCAAATAGCTTCTGTATAACCTTCAACCCGAAAATTATGTTAACAAATTCAAGTAAATGAAACTACCTGACTAAACAGCATACAATAAACTCACTTGAGTGAATGTCGGTTTAATGAATATTTCAAAATAGAGAACTTTTAAAAAATCCGCTGCGGTTTTTCTATTCATTCTATGTAAAAATAATTCAGTTAAGGGGGACGCTACACAGAAAAAAAAAAATTCCTGCAAAAAACATTGATTTTGAAAAATTACATATATACATCCACCAACATCTGGGCCCGTTTGCTCGAACTACTAACCGCGGCTAAAGTTAGCCGCAGTACCTAGGAGAGGGATTTTGAGATCAGGTGACTGGGCTCAGTAGGGATGCGGGGAAACATGGCGGTGCCCCAGTGAGTGAGCGCCGCTCGCTTTGGAACTAATATGTCGTTGTAGCTGCAATATTGGGCGCGTTAGTCAGCAACGAATGGTGCAGGAGGCTTTCGCTTTGCTTTACCTCACTTCAACCGCAAAGCATGGGCAATGACATCGCCGCATTTTTTAGATAGTGTTTCGATTCTGGGCACTCCTAAGCCTAAATGAACGCGATAATTGTCGGCATAGCAACGTCTTTGGAAAGCGGATTGTTGATAGCAAACACAAGCAGACGGCGTCCCAACAGACCTTTTTTTCTAAATTATCCAAGCACCGAGGTGCATGCTAGGACTGTAGTTGCACGCGTCGCACGTGCTGCCGTCTGCAGTAGTAACCGTTCTAAAGCAAAAAGTATAAAAAACAAATTTTGCCTTGCACGCGCGTTCGTTAAAGCCTTATTCTGATTTTTTACTTCAAATCTTTTATAAGAGGAAGGCCAGCGCGCGTGAACCGTAGAATCACACTTCCAGCGCTCTCCTCGCGATGCTTGGATAATTTAGAAAAAAGTTTGTTGGGATGCCGTCTGCTTTTGTGTGCTATCAACAATCCGCTTTCCAAAGACGTTGTCATGCCGACAATTATCGCGTTCATTTAGGCTTAGGAGAGCCAAGAATCGAAACACTATCTAAAAATTGCGACGATGTCATTGCCCATGCTTTGCGGTTTAAGTGAGGCAAGGCAAAGCGAAAGCCTCCTGCACCATTCGTTGCTGACTAACGCACCCAATATTGCAGCTACAACAACATATTAGTTCCAAAGCGAGCGGCGCTCACTCACTGGGGCACCGCCATGTTTCCCCGCATCCCTACCGAGCCCAGTCACCTGATCTCAAAATCCCTCTCCTAGGTACTGCGGCTAACTTTAGCCGCGGTTAGTGGTTCGAGCAAACGGGCCCTGGAGAGTATTCCCAAAAATTTTAATTAGTTTACACTGCATAGTTAATTTTTATCAATTATTTTCTGTCCACCAAAGCTAAAGAAAAGGTAGGGTTTGGAGCACTTTGAACATGTTTTTTCTCCATTGCACTTTTCGGCATAAATTCCATTTTAGTCAATCTATCGTTTGATAATGGCAAAACAGGGAAGTCTCTTTCTTCCCTTTTCCTGACTGAAATTTAATAAAGAATGCGGCTATGTAATTTTTTTGTCACTTTAAGGATGCCTTTTATAAAAGTGTTGACATCTTGTCGAAGACACAGAATACCAAAAAGTTGACCAATTTTGCAGAAGAGAAAATTTATAGAAATAAACGACTTTAGAAAAAGCGTTCCATAGCCGCACCCCTTAGGCATTCTGCTACATATCTAGAAAATAAAAATCTTGAATATTGTGACAGTTTTCTGATGACAGATTAACTAAACAATGTAGGTTTGTTGCTGATAGAAGCTACTCTAATTTCCTTCCCATTAAATTTTGTTATACACCCTCTAGCATGGCCACCAGCCTACCCTGTAAATTTAATTAATTTTTAGACAAGGGTTCATAAGTTGACTGCCCTAGTATGTGTGTCCCCTTAAACGAAAAACAAATTTTGGAATAGCGAATATTTCAGTTCAGCGAACTTGATTGGTGGACCCAGCTTTATTTTTGCAATCATTTCAATGAAGTTTTGTGCTCTGCAGTGCTGGCGTAGTTAGTGCCCGCCGCCGCTGCTGAGGCAGCGGCGTCGTATCATTGCTGGCGTTTACAGTGCCGCCGAGGCAAAGCAGCGGTGTGGTAGTCGAAAATGAACCACGTGGGGTGTCTGTTTTTCTTTGTCATCGGTTCCGTTCGACCATCTTGGTTTTGGGTAACAACGTGAGGACACGAGTTTGTGCGCCCACTTTCGTAATACGTATAACGAAACGGAAGTGATTGTCTCTATGATACAAGCTCAAAACCCTTCAGCGTCTGGACAACGGTCAAAGGCAAGTGGCCGTTGCGAAGGACTATTGGATTTCACCGTCGGCGTTGTCAACGTTAGTGAAGCAAAAGTTGAAGCTTGAAGGAGAAACTGTGTTTAATCCCAACGGGATATGACTGCATGGGATATTTCAAGCCAGTGGACGATGCAAATGAAAATTACAAATTTTTTTTCAAAATCTGAGAGGCAGCAATGTAATTGTTATGCACTTTGTATATATCGATGAATACATGACTACCATAAATTGCATTTCATACTTTTGACTCTGTGTATGCTGTGCCCTATGCTGTTCGCTATTCTAGTGAGCATAGTATTCAGTTTACTGGATTTTCAGTCAAAGGGATGATGAACCGAAATTTTGATTCCACAAAACACGCGGTAAAAGCGTGCAACGGGATGCTACAAACACCAAAACATCACTCATACAGCGATATCTCGAACAGATGAGCAAATTTTTCAAGAAAAGGAGGCGCATTTGACAGAGATGATGTCGTCATGTTTCTCCGAGAAGGAGAGTGAATGGCCTCGCGTCTTCTCCGCCTCGCGGCCTTGAGGGAGCGAAGCGAAGAGAGGAGGAAACTCGGCATATTGACGTCGCGCACCTCGTCGGCCTGGTTCAATCTCGACCCCTTTTTCCAAAAACACGGCCATCCATTCGAAATATCGCCTTACGAGTAGTGGTGTAGGGATTGTAGCGTCCCGCCTACATTTCCTGCATTGTCTTTTCTAAAATCCAAATTTCGGTTCACCATCCCTTTAAGTGAACAATTTCCTTGGGTCCCTTGAAGTTTGCTCAAGTGAGAGTTTACTGTTTACTTCCAGAAGGAAGTAAAGCGTAGCTTTGCTTGGAATCTGCTCAATGAGTCTCTAGTGGAGATACAGTGGACTCCTCTTAAACGGAACTCGAAGGGACAGAAAAATTTGTTCCGTTTATCAGAAGTTTCATTAAAGCAAAGCACATAAAATGAGTGAAATATGACTTTATTTCACAAGCATGATGTCCAGCTAATGTAGCTGACTAGAAAAAAGAGGTAATGGTAGTTTGTTTTGCATTTTGTAATCGCTTTTTGACGAAGTAGGTGTGCATGCCTTGGAGGTTGCGCAGAAATTCCGCACAGCCTTCAGATTCAAAGTAGCGCTGCAAGAGAGCAACAGCCTCCCTCGCTGTGCAGTCTGGCACTGCAGCAGGACCGGGGTCATTGCATTCCACGTCATCTTCACTGGAGCTTGAGGCCTCCTCACCTTGAACTTCAGCTACCAGCTCTTCAATGCTCTCTTCACGACACGTGGTGACGTTTGCATCTAACGTTTCATAATCTTGTCGTGTGAAAGAAGTGGAAGATACCAGCTGACCGAAAAGGATGTCAGCATCAGCCGCATCAGCATCAGCAGTATCCCCTTCCTCCTCTGGAATGACTTCTTGCCTTGCGAAGCCAGCGTGGTGAAAGCATCTTTGCACGGTTGAGACTTTAACTTGCTCCCAGGCATAGGTCAGCATGTGAAGTGCCGAAAGCAAGTTCACACTATAATCTTTCCCACTGTCTGCACAAAGAAGCATTCGGTGGAGTAGCTGGCGGCGGTAGTAGACTTTCAGGTTCTGAATAACGCCTTGGTCCATTGGCTGGATTACTGCAGTTGCGTTCGGTGGCATGAACTCAAGGATGATCGACTTAAGCCCATCCACTTCACCATGGGCGGGGCAGTTGTCTACAATAAAGACGACTTTCCTGCCCTCACGGGTAAATCTCGCATCCTGTTCTCGCAGCCAGGTTTCGAAAATCGTTTGCGTCATCCACGCTTTTCTGTTTGCATAATAAGTGACGGGCAGCTCCCGGATGCCTTTACTACACACAGAGGAGTGGCGCCCACTGGATACGTTGTCCTGCTGCTTCTTTTGTCCTCGTAGTTTTCCACGCTCTGCTTTTCTTTGCTGCTTTCTTCGACTTTGCAGTACCACACCCTTGAAACAACGAGGGTTTTGCGCTTTTCCCACTACCACCAGCCTCAACTTATCACTGCCGTCCATATTGGCACCAACCAGCACTGTGATGCGCTCTTTACTCCGCTTACCCCCAGTACAAGTTTCCCCTTTGAAGGTGAGAGTCTTGGTCGGGAGCGCCTTGTAGAACAGTCCCAGCTCGTCGGCGTTGTACACATCTCGTGCTTCAAAGGTTTGCAGAATTTCCTGCAACCGCCCCTGCTGCCAGTTGCTACAAAGGTTTCTGTTGACTGCTGCACCTTCCCCAGAAATAGTCTTAAAGACTAGGCCGTGGCGCTTTTTAAAACGGCTGAGCCAACCGTCGCTCATTTTGAAGTTATCTATTCCCAACTGAGACGCAATCTCTCCAGCCTTTTCTTCGAGGATGGGGCCGCTGATCGGGAAATTAGCACTTCGCGCGCGCTTAAACCAGAGAAAAAGGACGTTCTCTATTTCCTCAAAAGGCGTCTTTCGCATCCTCCTTTGGTCGGTGGCAAAGCTTCCGCGCTTTACAGCGTCTTGAATCTTTTCTTTGTCCTTTGATATCCTTGAGAGTGTAGACTTCGGGATATCGAACTTCCTTGCGATCTCCGTCTTCGAGAGGTCACCACGATCCAGCTCTTGAAGGATCTTCATTTTCGTAGCAAGCGAGATCGCTTGGTGCGGCCGCTTTTTTACCGCTTCCATCACAACACGGCAAGCGGACGCTGGTTTGCGTACTCGATGGCAAACGTGACGCGCAACAGACGAGGCGCTAACCCTAATGGCGGTAGAAAGACTGGATTGGATTGCCTTAATATAATGGCTTGGATGGATGGATGAATGGCTGTACCGTACCCTTTGTAACGAGCGGCACCTCGCGTCACCTAGCCTAACATTTCGTCAACTTTTTTTTTTTTTTATAATAATATTTGTATAAATTTTGTTCTAACACAACCCCTTTCCCTTTAAAGTGTCCTCAGTCTTGGCTATTGCGTACTCCATGGTTGTGAGACTGCTGTAGCTATTTCCGATGTCCGCGGTCGCCTTGGGTAGTTTCGGTTTCGGTCCCGTTTAACCGAAGTAAGCAAAAAGGGGGGTTCCGATTACCCGAAGAATTTATCATTAAATACATAGGAAACCAACCGAAACAACCTTTAGAGTTCCGTTTATCCGAATTTTCCGTTTAAGCGAGTTTCGTTTAATGGGAGTCCACTGTATGTTGATAACCATATATTTTTGTAATGGAATGCATACTCGAATACCTGTTGCCAGTTAGTGCGAAAAAAAAAAGTTACAAAAATATGCATTTTTCAAGGGGGAAAAAAAAAAAATTGTGAATACTCTTTTTTTTTTTTTATTTACGAAAATTTTTAAATTTACAATTTTTCGTAATAAAGGAACATGAAAATGCAAAATCTAAGATCATAGTAACCGGCTCTATGGAATGTTGGCATATAAGCTGCAAGTATTAAAGGGCTACTCCACCGATTTTTTCATTGTCTCCGATTTGCTTGAAATTTTGCTAAACTAACCAACAAACATCGCGAAAATAGTATCCCAAATATTAGGTCAAACTATTTTTTTTTCGCGAAGTTATTGAATTTACAGTTTTGGTCCTCACCGTGTTTTTCAAGCTCGAAGTCTTTACTGGCAACAATGAAAAAGTGACGTCAGTGGAAGGCAGGGGTTCACTCTTTGGGCTGTAGATTTTGTTTTAAACTGATTCGAAGCAGTTTCATAGTGTCAAATGAATGCTTGGGAAGCTCCCTGCAGTCCCCGCGCTCCAGCACGGAACAAATGATTGGCATATTCTATTTTTTGGCTGCTTGCTCGACTGGCAAGCCTGCCTGCCACTGACGTCACGGCACTGAAAAGCGCGCGTATATTTGAATGTTGCTTTTTGCATCATTTTCATTTGCCGATTTCACAATAACTATTATGAATTTCGCGATTCTAAATAGCATACCGGAGGGAGTAAAGGCCGGGGAGTCAGAAAATATAGTTAGTTGAGGTAGCTCAAAAAATCGGTGGAGTACCCCTTTAAGTCTATAGATTCATACTGAAACGATAGTTTTATTACAGTGAAATTTATGCCAAAAAGTTCAACGGAGGAAAACACATTCAAAGTGCTTGAACCTCCACCTTTTCTTTAGCACCGATGCGCTTAAAAGTAAAGGAAACTTTGTAAGGGTACTCTAGATCAGGGGTGGCCAAGCTGCGGCTCGCGAGCCGCATGCAGCTCTTCGCGTATTAAAGTGCTGCTCGCGGCTCCTTCCCCTACTACCCCCCCCCCCCTCCCCTGCCTCCCTCCCGCCGGTCACACAAGCACTTCCCCAAAAAGAGAAATGGAACACGTTTGAAATCGACAGACAGGTTGCGGTTTGGTTGCCTTGTGCTACTGCTACCTTACGTACAGTTGGACTGCTTTGGACTCTGATAGATTGAAAGTAGTTCGAGCTTTGCTTACTGCTCTGGACCAAAGTTTGCCCGCCCCGCCCCCCCTTGCGGCTTTTGGAAGTTTCGTAGTTTTGTTTGAGGCTCTTACGCCGGGCCAGCCTGGCCACCCCTGCTCTAGGTGTTGGTGGATGTAAATATGGCATTTTTCAAAATCAACTTTTTTTGCAGAAAACTTTTTCTGAGTAGTGTCCTACCTTAAGAGTATACAAAACGGCAAATATCTATGCAACCTGTAATGTTGTCGCACAAACAACTGGTAGTAACCTTTTTAAGAAAATAATTAAAATTGCCCTTGACAAGCCAGCAAGTTAGATATCAGCTGCTAAAGCAATTATTGCAAATTATCATGCAAGAAAATTAATTGTTCCAGATTTTCAGTACACAAGCGCTCCCTTTTTGGTGGGACAACTGCTCCTGCAACAGAAAATACCCTTGCTCCTGCAGCATTAAGTGTAAGGTTGCTAGAAAAGTGGCTTGCTATGCAGGCATAGCAAAAAGAAAACCAAAACTGCTCCATTGTCGTGAGCTAATAAATATGTTTGCGCAATACTAACGCACACTTCTTTTTGGCAAAATCGGTATCAATACATGCATGTTACAACTAAAACCAAAAACAGAAAAAAAGAAAAAAAAAACGTTCAGCCTTTCCACTCTCGTGAAGAAGGAAGGCCAGCTGTACTCTGTACACTGTGTGCTTCTTTGTTGTCTATGTTTTTCGCCCTGTTTCCTACGATGAATTCTCACCAACGTGCCCAAGTATCCATTCTTCTATTATAGCTGGAACCTGGAAAGGTTGGCACCATCTATGAGCGACGGCGGAAACCATACTGGTTGTGTGCTTGGCACCGTCGCTTATAGATGGCGGTAGCTGTCCAGGTAGGTTTGTGTCGACATACCGGACACGATCCTGGGGAACCTAGCCCTTAACAGCTCCGCTGTAAAAAAAAAGTCGGTACTCGGTATAAGGTGGCTAGCCCCATTGCAATCGTGACCGTTCATTTACCTTCATCATTTTGGTGTTCGTATCGCATATGAGGAGGGTTTATTTAAAGGAGTTGTGCAACGATCAGGAGTGTGACATCTGTGCCAATTGCACCATTTTGATACAAACCCAATTTTCTGCGCCTAGTTGCGCCAAAAACGCGACACCGGTCGAAATTGCGCCACACTTTGCCAAAGTAACTCAAACTAAAAAAGTTTGCGGCGTCGCTAGATTTAGCGGGAAGCGAGAGCTTGGTTGGCAACATTGTCTAGTCATAGTAAAGTACGCGGCACGGGTACAGGGTGGCACAAGGAACTGCCGGATTCGAAGATTTCAGCTGTAGTACCCTTCTATATACCTATGATACGTGGTCTTTTCCCGATTTTACTACTACTATCCGCTGTCATTCGTGACTGCATGCTGACAGTTCGCTGTCATGCAGTCTGGCTGTCTGGCCGCAGGAGGTACGACGCACAGGCTGTCAAGATGAGCAAACCTAAGTATTTCTTTCGTTCTGAGTGTAAGCCTTTTCTTAAAAGTGCTGTTGAGCTCCTCCATTGTGTAATTGTTCATTCGTGTCCGTAATCTCGTCAAAATGGACGGCGCCGTCGCCATGAGTACTTATCACACACGTGCTTCCAGTGCGTGAGCAATCGAATGAATCGGTCACACACCCGTATTTAGCATGCATGTGGTGCTCGTAGTTTTTGTACTAATTCACTATTTATCTTGCGACTCACTTTTGGGGGATGTTTTTTTCTATCTGCACGTGCTTTCTATGAGGGTCCGATCGTTGTCCGGTTGTAGTAAACCGTGCTTCCCTGTTCATGCTCTCGAATCACCGCTTTAAAAAGTTTTGCACTACAATTGCGCCTTGCCACCAGTTCGTATAAGCTTGAGGTACCTGGTGCCACTGCCCACCTAACTTAGCAGCCGGCCTGTGTCTTCTGTCCTCATCTATGCGCATGAAACTCACGTTTGGCTTTTCCGTTTTTTGTTGTTTTTCTTTTATATTTTATCTTGGTGCGTATCGGCGCTGATGACTTACTAGAACAAGGGTGGACAGAAATAATGATTAAAAAAGAAAAATCTGATTATGTGATTTATATAGGATTTTTTATGATTTGAATTGCTGATAAGCTGGTCTAACATTTTCTGCTCCAAACTGTAGACTTTTGTGCTTCGAAGTTGCTCCAAAATGCACAAACTGCCGCTCCAAAACGAGAATTTTGTGCTCCTAAGCTGCTCCGAAATCCAGATTTTTCTCTTCCAAGAATTGCTCCAAAACCTGTTTCACCTGTCTCACCCCTGAACGATGTTAACTTTGAAAGAATTTGCATCTTTTACTCTTGACATTGCTTGTCTTGTCACAAAGGACAGAAAACACATCTCCTTCCTTCAAAATGTTGCGATTCCGCCGCGTAATCGCGAGGCAAAAATTAGAAAATTTCCCGACCTGCAGCCGGGAACAGCGGCCATGAGAGCCACGGGGCGCGACATCACTGGAGAACTTGTAAATAGATAGTAAGTTGTGGAAATACCTGCTCGATAAAAGGTAAGCTTTCTATAAATCTTGTCGCTCCGACATAAATATAAATGTATTAAAAATGTAGTATCATTGACAAAACTTCTATTTTACGGAGTTTTAGTGGCGCCATCTATCTGAGGTCAAGAAAACCGTTAGCTCTATCTGCTATCGCAATTGGCCACCAGAAGCCGAAAGGAGGGGGACGGGGACAGAAACGGAGAGGGATGGTCGGACCAGACGTTGGCACTTTCCTCCTTTCGCCTCATTGATCTCGCTGCGCAAGCACGTGGCCACGTGGTTGCAAGTGGGTGAGCTCTTGCTGCTCACTGATGGCTCTAAAGAAAGTGTCATCGGAACCTTGCGCGTCCCCCTTTCACTTTGCAACGCAAGTGACTCAGAAGATGGTGAAGGTGTTGAGAGGTGCCGAAAACCTCAATCTTTGTCCATTTTAAAATAAAAACCAGGACATGCAGGCAGTAGCGGTTTTTTGTTCTTTACTTCAGAAAGGTCGAGACACCAACTCCCAAATTATTTTAGCAAAGCACTCAAATTGTTGCGCAGCTTTTTTTTTAAATGAAAGGCGGGAAAAGATAACAACGGAGCAGCAGTAAGTGACCTCGCGAGCCAACAATCCGACGAGCTCGCAGTGTTGTTTGGAAGACGACACTCCCAGTGACAATGGTCGCGCACTTGTGCGAGCACAAAAAGTGTGGCTTTTAAAATGCTTTAGAAGACAGCAAGGATGATCTCTTGTGAACAGCGAAGAACCATTATCAGACAACGGCGACTAGTGCACGGTATTTAACTTTGTGCTGGCATGCGTTTCATAAACTGTTTTATGAGGTATGCGTTCAAGCTTCATTATTTTACCTGCGTGGTAGAATCTGCAGCAATTTACTTTTTGAATATCTGTGAGCTAAATCTGCCTGCATGTTAGATACGGGGCACGTAAGGGTTTATAGGAAACGGTAAGGGTTTATAGGAAACTGGCTGTAATACCAGCAATTTTAGGCAACTAAATACGGCTTTTAAGGAAGCTCCGAATGTTCAGGGCGTGTCCTGCGCGCAGGTTATTGGCCGTTTGCTCAAATATTTGTACATTGCCCGAATATTTGGAATTTCCGAATATGCAGTTCTTAAATCGAATACAAATCGATCAAGACAAATAATCAATTTGTATTCGAAATCTCGATTATTCGCATGTCCCCAGCTTTCTGATGGCTTTCACGAGGGAAAAAGAGGAGGGGGGTAGGGGAATGGAGAGAAAAGCAGACCTGGTGCAACCATCCAATTGTTACATTTTTAAATGTTTATGTTCACCGGACATCCCGATAAACAATTGGAAGGCAGCATTGGTACCTTCTGATGACTTGTCTTTTCATTCAGGTCTGAGAATGGAGACCTCCTGGAAAACTGCAAATCTTTTGAAGAAGCTGCGGACGTGGCCATGGAGAGGGCGCAGCTAGCCGAGGTAGGCGGCGACCTGCATCTTTTTTTTTTTAGATAAGTAGATGGTAAAATTTTATTATAGGAAGCTCGCCGCTACAGCATCTAAAAGTACTGATAAATATTCTAAATATTTGTTGATGTTTTATTTATTTATATTTTTAGATAATGTTCAGCGGTTGAACATTATCTTTCTTTTCCAACTTTTGTGGGCAAATTTTGGGACGCCTCTACTCTGTTCTAAAGATTGTTTGAGGTGGGCATGGAACAGGTACGTGGCACCTACGGGTGGCATGAAACATGTTCGAGTTGTTCAGTGTTGCAAAATATGAGACGGAGTTAACAAGTGATTAGTGCGCTATCTCTTGTGTCATTATTTGCAACGTGCTCTGGCAAGCCCAGCCAAATAGATCATTGATCGGCAAGAGATTATCCTTTTCATGTTAGTTCATTATTAACTTATGGGTATGTACAGTATGGATGATTCTAAAGCCACTAAATGACCTACGCTTAGTGTGTCGGCACTCTATTCCTCGGTCTGCCAATGGGCACTGCCATCTTGGTGCTCATTAAAGAGCAAATGCAACTGTCAATCGTCACAGTTCAAAAATGCGACTTCCTCAGCTTCAGGTGCAATGTTTGGAAGCTTTGGTGATATTGTTTTGCTCTGCCGCGAACTGTTCTTTTTTTTTTTGGGGGGGGGGGGGGGGGGGGGGGGGGCGTTTCCTGCGATTTCAGATAAGTAGCCACCAGGATTTTTTAGCACCAATATGGCTGGAGTATCGTTACTCTAAAGCACAGATTATATAGTGGCTTTAGATGACCAATCGCTCGCAAAATGGATACAGTAATCCATTGTTATTACAAAGTCAACGGGACGGCAGAAAAACGTGATATAAGCGGTAATTCAATAAACGCGATAGAGCCAAAGAACTTCGCCAGCAGCCTTGAAGATGGATGGGAACGCTGAGGACCACTCTGATTGTATATTTAATCAAACAAACCTTGGTTGTAAACGACAAGTGGCAGCTTCACCGAGTAAAAAAATAATTAAGTGGAGTTTGCAGATAATTTCATTCAGGCATCAGTTTTCCTTGAACCGTTCCAGGCATCGCTAGAACACTGTCGCTGCCGCTGCATTCTACTCTGTTTTCGGAGCAGCCGTAGGATGTTTCGCGCCTCCGCAGTTGTCGGCATTTCCCGAGGTGCCTTTTCGACGTCGCTTTGTGTTTGCCCCGGCCGCACGCAGGGTCTACGATAGCAGCATCCGTTGCAGGAGCAACAACAGGAACGTCCGCATCGACAAGCGCGAACGAATCAGTTATCCTCGGTGGCTTTGCCAACATGTTTTCACACACAGATGTAGAGATTGTTGTTGTTCTGGGAATTGTGCGCCGGCTCGGCATGCATGCTCGCGAGAGAAAATCTAACGTGCGCAAAGCAGTTCGTGATCTTTCATCTAAGGTTCTCGTAGTATGCTTTCTGTTGCATGAGAAACTTCTCGAACCCATACGGTGTGCCTTTTTTTTTTCTGTAAAAAGGTGGACAGCGTCGAAGAGTCGATGCTGGAATGTCGAATTCTTTGGCATTTTAGACTTGGGCCAGCCACTTTTCTTAACTTCACTGAGCTAAGTGTGTAGTACGCTTAAATATGCAGCATACTACACATCATATGTGTAGTACGCTGCAGACGTGCGTGTCGGGTGCTCCCGAAAGGATGACCTCTTCCGGGCTCCATCACTCCCTTGACCCGATTCCAACAGTAGTCGGGCAGCATCGGCTGCGGGGGCTTTCTATAGCGTCGAAACGTGGACGCTGGTTCTGCTGTTCCCTGGCCGCATAGGAAGCTGCGCTCTCTGCCCTCTGTCAGGCATTTGTTCCGTTTTCTTGTTGGCCGTTTTCGCAGTTTGCCGTTTGCCTCGGTGGAGAAGGGGGAAGGAACGCAAGTGTCTCTTCGGCCGCCAATACACTTCGAATAATTTGGTCCAAAATGCATGCATTTTGGTCGGGACCATGTTAAACTTAGATAAATGCAATTTCATTATACATAACGAGGGATTACTGTAGTTGAATAGGAGAAGAAACGCGAGTCCTATAAGTGCACTTTCTTAAGAACACCTGCATGTGTAAACAGTCCGATGCTTGTTTCGTGCTTTGTGAATTTGATCTTGATTGTTTCTGAGTTTAAAGAAAATTAGGGGTGTGCGACTACCGAATAGTAGTTTTCGAATCGAATACCGAATCGAATCAAGAAAAAAAAGCCGAATATTGAATCGAATAGTGATTTTATTTGTAGGAATTTTTCAAAGTGTGCTGCAAATGAGATTATTAAATGTGCAGAGTATGCGCCTGTTGCAGAATATGCATCTTGTACGGAACAAAAACTAAAATGTAAAAAAATTCTGGTGAAAAAAAAAATTAAAAAGCAGTTGTTGGATGTTGGGCACTAAAGATCCAATTTTATGGCACAAATATAATCTATCTACCCTAAACGTCACAAAAAACCAAAGTTACATTCACGCATGCCTTTTTTTTTCTTATTAAAAGCACAACCTAACACCGCGACTTTTTTTTATAAATATTTGCATATCTCAGAAAAAGGGCATTTTGCAATATTTGGTTTCCATTTTAATGAAGAAAAACGGCACCTGGGATTTTATTTCACATAAATAAGCAGATAGGTGTTAAATCTGAGTAAACAGGCTTAAACATAATTTGAAGTAAGAAAAAAAAATGTGGTTAGGTGGCGCTAAAGTCACTGGATCCTGGGAAAGTAACGCCAAGCTCCCTGTGTGGTCGCCATCTTGGTCCGTGAAATGAGCAATTTCTCCTTGACCCCTCTGTTCTTGGTGAGCTGATCTAGATTCGCTGATGATGGGTAGCTTTATGGAGTGGTTTTGTGTATACCGAGATATTGCTAACCACACACCAGCGAAACAAGCGTACACCTTCGTACCACCACCAGATGCTGTGTCAGTGCTTGGAGGCACTGAAAAATAAGTTTACTGTATTGAAATACGCAGGAAGAACAATACAATTGTAAGAGATCCATGGAGATGGGCATGAATATTAAGTTGATTGCATACAGAGTGCCAAAGACTCTTATATTGGCGAGGAACGCCTCCAGTACGATGATGCTTCATGGTAATCTTGGCGCGACTGGTTTAGAACGACCCTCTGGAAGCTTCGAAGATTTCAATGGACCAAGATGGCGATTTCCATGGCAACGTAGACCGATTAGCCAATCGCCTTGCTAGGTTTGGGTCGTCTGTATGTTAGTACCCGTTTGTGTCCGGCTAGCAGGTAGGGAAGGCAATGGCGCTACTTTCCCAGGATCCAGTGACTTTAGGTGGCGCAAGACACCGCCCAACTGCCGCTATGCATCCATTTTTCCGTCCATCTACTATTTTAGAGAGGCTGTTTTAAAAGAGGGAACAAGCGAAACTGAAACCACAGAGACGGCTTTCACGCAGATTGGTCGCGTGCGTATGTGTTGTGTTGTCGCGTGGAAAAAGGCGAGCAAACAGAAGGGCGACGACGCCTGCCGTCCCTGCCCTGCCCGCCCGATCCCGATCGACACTTTTGTCTTTTTGTCACCTTTTCGCAGTTCGTAATTCAAACGCGGCTATCGAACGGTTGGAAACCCTCTCAAATCTAAGCACACTATTTTTCCGTTCCGTTTCGTTCCGAATCAGAATTTGCGGCTTGCGGTTAAAAAAAAATGACTACGATAACTTGGCTGCTTTCATCGGCATGGTTACAGTGGTTATCTTTCTGTGATAGTGCAGTCGCTGATTTCTGTGAGTGCGGCCAAGTGTGTTTTACATCGGTGCTTCAATTTGAAATGAGGGGCTTTACTCGTGAAAAGAATTAGGCGTGCTGCGGGATTCCGGCCTCCCAACAATTCTTCTCTAGAAGCGGCACAAACGGGATGTTTCGGTTGTGATTCACGGGTAGATTCTGTCACGATCGTGAGTAAATCTGCGTGCTATAAAGTTTGTGGCGTTCGTTAGTTTTCTTTTTTTCTAATTTGTGCGTTAGGTGTTTGTGGAATGGGTAGGACCAAGAGCTTTTTTTCGCATGGTCTGTCTAACATCACGGCGCTTACATCGGGAGAAAAAACGGCTTTTTTGTCAGCTCCTCGCCGACCGCGCGTCTTTGGCCAAATATATTGAATATTCGAGTGACCGAATACTAGGAATTTGATTCGCGAATCGAATTATTTGGGAACTTTCTATTCGATTCGAATTTGTATATTCGAGTATTCGCACACCCCTAAAGAAAATGTTTTGTGGTTCCTTTAACAAAGCTTTCGAAAATTTAGAACACTAGGTAATGTTTGACAAATATTCTCCAACACACACAGAACGTTGCGTAAGTTAACCTTCTAAGACAGAAATTTGTTCACTGTATTTATTATTTTTTTGTCAGGATTATTACTAAAGTTTATTGCTGTTCAGTACTAAATTAGCATAAAGGTGCTAAACGTGGAAATTGCATAAGAACAAACATTTGAAGAATAAGGTTGGAAGAGGCACGGGTATGTGTGGCGCATATTAACCTCGAATGTAAGCATCTGGCATTTTGGCAGTTTCTTTAAAAGATTAAAAGTGTGAACTGAAACACGCACGAAACAAACACGTACGACAAGGACAGGCACCACTTACAACTCAATTTCTTGAAAGAACATTCACTTCGCCAGAATGTCATTTACCATAGTGATAACAGCCCATAAACCGATAACATATTGAGTGCTATATGAAGCCCTCTAAATAACACAATTCCTTATCCAGCAGAAAAACAGACAGCATGCTCACACATTTTTCATCCACATATTTGGTAAAGAAAACTTCAGCGATTTCTCCGTCTTTTCAATCCCTCTTTTAACAAACTTCATCTAAAGTATTATTCCATTTTGGCAGCTTCATGTTGGAGGGACTCTGCAACAAGTGCCCCTTCGCCAAATGACGGAAACTTTTGCGGCAGTCTCTTGTTTTCTTGAGTCGCTACCTTCAGGGTCTTTTGTGTTCTGATGTTGTGGATGTGTTCAGGAAGATGACAGAGTGTAGTCAGGGAGTTCTTTATTGTGTTTTTCCTGCAGGTGCGTATTCTTGAGACAGCCCTGGAGTGGTCCAAGGAAAGGCACGACCGGTCAACAAAGCCAGTGGAGAGAGCTCTTCAGGAGTTGGATTACCGGCTCTCACTGTGAGCGAGCTGAAATCTCCGAGGGCTGCTTTTGGTACCCCTCATGCGACTTGCGCTGAAACAAATATTATCAATATTATCGTGGCGACAGCACCTAAAAACTTGCATTTAGATTTCGCTTCTTTCCAGAAGTGTTCTTGCTCTCTGCACTTATGCAGTATTGACAAGTATGCTACCATATTGCATTCTTATTGCAGCTAGCTTTGATTTAGCCTTTAAAGTGAAGCTTGCCACGACGAGCCACAGAGTTGGCCAGCTGCCAAACATTTGTGCGGCGAGCTCCGTTAACCACATATGCGACCTAAAAAAAAAAAGATTTATTTAAAGGGGCAGGAGGGAGGACTTCAATATGCTTCGGAAACATGGTGTCACATCTTTAACTTTGAATGTCTCGTTCGGCAGTTTATCTTTACTAAATGTGCTCAGTGAGCTGATGCAGAACTGTTTGCCGCTATTGTCAGTAGCGGTGATAATTTTTAAGGAGATCAGTGAATATGACTCGATTTATTCATCATTTGGCAGTGACCACTAAATACGGTAAACGACTTTGTTTTTGCATACTTGGGTGTTTTGCGAAATTTGTGGACTGGGGGTTTCGAAAACGTTTCCAGGGCACAAAATATAGCAATTTTTAGTGATGTGCTATATATTTGTTATCATGGGGTGATTTCCATCATCTTATACATATATATCATCTTATATGTGGATGACTGAACCATACTGATCAAATAGAAGAAAGACTCCACCAAATATTTTGTCTTTTGGCACCTTCGTGACCTTTATTTTATTTGATCACTATGATTCATTCTTCCGCATATTTATGCTTATTACCACGGAGTACAGTAAGTTCGTTAGTTCGATCTCTGTTAACTTGATTTTTCGTGATCCTGTTTAAAAGTCCCGGCGAGCGCCTATACATTTCTATGAGAGGAGAAGTTTGATAGTTCGAACTCGGGACGACTCCGCATCGGATAATTCGTCCCGAACGAATGCGCGCTGGTTCACATTGCACGGTACCACAGCAGAAAAACCACCAATGTACGGCGAAACACGATTCCTTTGCTAAGAAAAAAAACTGGAAGTACTCTAACCAACTGGTTTAAATTTCCTGACGTTTCGCGGCCTGCTCGGTCGCTTGTTCACGGGTGACTTATTTGGCTGGGTGTTTGTCTTTCTCTTCTCCTTGTTGCTGCCGTTAAAATCGTCTCCTTCTCTTTGTGACTCCTCGAAGTCCGTGAATATAGCTGCACGAGAGAATACCGATCGACCGGTTCAGGTTGTTCTTGGTATGCTGGATATGCCAGGACTCTAAATAGACGCGTTTTTTCCAGTTTCTTTCGGTGTCTAGGACGGAAAGTCCTAGCCTATCTAGCATACCAAGGACAACCTGAACCGGTCAATTGGTACCCTCAGAAGCAGCTATATTCACGAACTTCGAGGAGTCACAAAGAGAAGAAGACAATTTTAACGGCAGCGACAAGGAGAAGAAGAGAAAGCTACCTAGCCAAATAAATCACCCATAAACAAGCGAAACGTCGGGAAATTTAAACCAGTTGCTTAGAATACTTTCAGTTTCTTTTCTTAATACTCACCTAACCAGGCAGATTTTGCTGAAATGTTTACTTTTCGAATCTTTGGCTGCAAAGCTGAACATGCACAAATATGCGCCTGCTCCTCTACGCCATTGAGAGGGACCGTAGCGAATGACATGAGCCAGCGCAACCAATCTGGCCTTGAGTAGCGTGGAGAACATAGCACGTGGTCGGGCGCGGAGACAGCGCGCACTCTCAAAGTGCTTTTCTGTAGCATTGTGTCTGGTTCATCTTGCACAAAGGAAAGTGCAAGTTCTCTTTTCCTTTTTTTTCTTTTTTTTTTTTTTTTTTTACAGTGGAGCTGTTAAGGGCCAGGCTCCCCAGGATCGTGTTTGGTTCCAAACAAATGTCGACACAAACCTGTTAAAACAGAGGTTTGGGCGAGTTGGTTGTTCATGACTGACAACGAAACAGCGCACCCTCAAAACAAGCACTCTAAGCTTTCATGCACACAAAAGAAAGAGCCACTTACACAGCGCTGACTGACAACTCTACGTTATATTTACAATTTTTCGTTTTCTTCATTCTTTGGGACTAGGGTTTCTATGGCAAAAAATTGCCCTTTTCTTCTTCCTTCTTTTTCCTGTGTTTTTGTAATATGAAGCTGAACCATAAAATTATTGTATGGCTAAGTACTCTAATTCTTTGTTGGATAACATTATGGAAGGAGTGCTGACACATCTCTCCTTTTGCCTGGCAATGTTCTCTGCTTCCATGATTTCTCTTGTCAGCTTGTCGTAGTTCCTACCTAACACTGTGCATTTCTCCAGCTGCGCTGTGCAGCTTGGACACAGTAAACACACCCACAAGAACCACAGTCAAGTGCACGAAGAAACATAAAAACAACTTCGTACAGTGTACCGAAAAGGTGGTCTACTCCTTCCCTCTATCCTGTGGACGAGAATACATAGGACAGACCGGACGGTGCGTCAACGATCGCCTTCGTGAGCACAACTGCACTATCACCAACAAAAACTCTGGACACCTGGGAATACACTGCCGAGACTGTGGCTGCACAGCGCAGCTGGAGAAATGCACAGTGTTAGGTAGGAACTACGACAAGCTGACGAGAGAAATCGTGGAAGCAGAGAACATTGCCAGAAGAATTGTGTTGTTTGGATGTTTATACAGCCTAGAACTTGGTCTGCCTCACAGGGGCGACGAGTCTCCCAGCTGTAGATGAGAAATTTAGCCAGTGCGGTACAGCCGCTAGCCTGGGGTCTTTAACGTGCATCACGCAGTAGTGATACACGACCGCATGCCGGTACGATGCTCATCCAGATCGAAACGGGCAGGGGTGGGGCTCGAACCCAGGATCCCTGGGTTCTGCAGCGCGAGCTTTCGCTCCACGTGCTCCGAGCTGGTGTGCGCTAGACCACTCGGCCACCGATCCCCCAGAACATTGCCAGGCAAAGGAGAGATGTGTCAGCACTCCTTCCATAATGTTATCCAACAAAGAATTAGAGTACTTAGCCATACAATAATTTTATGGTTTAGCTTCCTATTACAAAAACACAGGAAAAAGAAGGAAGAAGAAAAAGGCAATTTTTTTGCCATAGAAACCCTAGTCCCAAAGAAAGAAGAAAACAAAAAATTGTAAATATAACGTAGAGTTGTCAGTCAGCGCTGTGTAAGTGGCTCTTTCTTTTGTGTGCATAAAAACTTAGAGTGCTTGTTTTGAGGGTGCGCTGTTTCCTTGTCAGTCGACACAAAACTCTGAACAGCTACCGCCATCTATGAGCGACGGCGGCAACCACACAACCGGCTTGCCGGCCTCGATCGGATGCGGGAACCTTTCCACCCTTTCCACTCTGGTTTTCACCAGAGTGGAAACGCTGAATTTCTCTAGGCGTCGTCCTCGAGGTTGTCCTAGAAGTAGTTCTTGAGGTTGTCCTAGACGCCGTCCTTGAGGTCGTCCTTGAGGTTGTCCTCAAGGTCGTCCTAGAAATCGTCCTTGAGATTGTTCTAGACATTGTCCTCGGGGTTGTCCTAGAAGTCGTCCTTGAGGTCGTTTTAAACCTCGTCCTTCAGGTTGTCCTCGAGGTCGTCCTAGAAGTCATCCTTGAGGTTGTCCTTCAGGTCGTCCTAGCCGTCGACCCTGAGGTTGTCCTAGGCGTCGTCCTTAAGGTCGTCCTAAACATTGTCCCTGATGTTGTCCTCGAGGTTGTCCTAGACATCGTCCTTGAGGTCGTCCTAGACGTCATCCTCTAGGCGTTGTCTCTGAGGTTGTGCCATCATAGTACAGCTTCGCTGGTCGTCCTTTCCTTTTTTTTTTTTTTTTTTTTAAGTGTTTGACGATTTGATTTTTTGGCACCAAAGTCAGTCTGCTCGTAAAGCTTTCTCAGCGTGTGCTCAAACCGCTTTTCTGTAGCATTGTGTGCGGTCCATCTTGCGCGTCGGAAAACGCGGGTCCTCTTTTCGTTTTTTTTTTTTTTTCTGTTACTTTTTTTTTTGTTGATGGTTTGGCTGCTTGGCGCCAAAGTCGGCAAGAAACTTACTTTGTTCATTGTTTTTCTTTTGTACGCGATGTTTTGAAACATATTGTTCAGTTTCGCTGCTCTCCAGAGCATGCTTTTGGACACGCATTTTAAGCGCAGACGGCAGCAGACCATCCGTGAGTACTTTGCACAATAAAAAGAAGTTTTTTAGCAGTTTTTCTGTCCTTTTCTTAATTCGATCATTCGGATAATTTGACCAAAATTCAAGGTTCTGTTGAGGTCGAATTAACGAATGTTTACTAATAGATTAGCTTGACAAATTTTTTCAATATATTTAAGGTTGTGAAATTTGCTAGAATTAGGTTTTTGCAAAAATTAAGCCTTTACCGTAGATAAATATGATATCTGGTATAACAGATACGGGTGAGAGGGAAAAATGCCAATATGGTGGTGTGCCTGTTTTGCTTTAGAGAGCGAGATTAAACTGAATTTCCGAAACACTTCTTTTTTAGGCCATCAGACCCCACGTATCTTGCTGAACTCACCAGAATAAAAGGACTGGCAGAGAAATACCGAATGGAATGGAGCAATGCCTGCAAGGAGTTTGAGGTATTTTATTGCTAACCGGCATTTTCTGTTAAAAACCGTATTTGCCCAATTCTAACTTGCACCTAGTTTTTCCACCCACGACTTATGATTTAGCGTGTCTTTGGTCCTAACGTGCACCATGTTTTTATACATGAGAAAACGCAAAAAAAAAAAAAAGATATTGTGCACAGGGATTATGCAAAGTTTATTTACCCGTAAGCGTTGCTCTTTGTTGTGCTCTCGGACAGTTTTTGTCGGTCTCCACATGCCACGGCATGTGTCCCCGGTACTGTCTGTAGCATTCAAATTCTGGCCTTTCTTGAACGAGCGCTCATTAAAAGGAATGGTCCGGCGAATCCCTTCTGGGTCAATTTGTGTGCGAAAATCTTATCATCTCACTGCTTTCTTTAGTCACGAAAACAAGTTTCAAACCCACTAAAAGCCTGCTAAGTGGCTTTGTTGTCATTGACCTCGGCGAATAAATAAGCCTCCTTCGGGCAGACCTCGTGGCGAGAATGACGCATCACTATTGCTGCAGCGTACATTTCAGTATGGCAAGCGCGTTTGCGAAGTTCAGTGTATGGGTGATGACTGATGTCGAACCAAAAAGCAAGAGAAGGAAAAGGGGAGCTCCTAAGAGTTTCGAGGTTGCAACGCACAAAGGCCTAGCTGTGATCTTGTTCTAAGATGCTATAATAAAGTAGAAAGTTGGGCTAGTTGGTTTTGGTTATACATATTGACAAATACGCAGCGCAAAAGGACAAAAAGGGAAGAGACACACCGGATAGAATAGAGCGCTGACTCGCAACTAGATATTAATAGAAGAAAAGGAGAAAGAAAAATATTTTGGTCACCATAAATTGCACGTGTAACCTGTGCCATGATATGTGGTCTTTATGGCACGCGCTGGGGCTTCATAGTCAGTTTCATGAACCGTAACGTTGTCCAACACAGAGATAGAGTTCATGAAACTTACTATGAAGGCCCGGCGCGTGCCATAAAGACCACATATCATGGCACAGGTTACACGTGCAATTTATGGTGACCAAAATATTTTTCTTTCTCTTTTTCTTCTATTAAAATATCCAGTTGCGAGTCGGCGCTCTTTTCTATCCGGTCTGTCTCCCCTTTTTGTCCTTTTGCGCTGTGTATTTGTCATTATGTATAACCAGGAAGATGCTAGTGGTGCTGCTCCTGCTGCTCTAGTAGCACTCTTGCTGCTTCTGAAGATTTCTCAACATATGAACTGATTCCCTTTGCCTATATTGAGCTTAATTAGGCTGGACTTTGAGAATATCTTCATCCACATCATGTAAAAAAACATGCCTTTTTTTTTCTAGTTTAGATTTGTTTGAATCTTTAGTTTGTACATTTGTCTTTTACAATGAAGGGGGGGGGGGGGGGGGGAGACAATAGTTCCCAATATTTATGTTAGTGCAGGGTCAGTTACGATGTGCAGGGAGCAGTTCGAGTTCATTCATAGGATGGGAACAAATGTTAGAAAGTTGGGTTTTAGTTCCTTCAATTTTTAAGTTTCTTAGATATTTGTTTTCCCTTTTTTTTTTTCCCCATCTCTTTTTTTCCCCACTTTATTGCTTTTTTGCACTGTTTTCTCCTGTTGGGTTTATGCACCGACTAGCCCACCTTCAAGCTATTACAGTGCCTTGCATATGGCACTGACAACATTTCAACGAGATTTTTTTTTAAATTACTGCATCTGGTGTTACTTCGAAGACATGCAAAGAAAAATCAGTACTAACAAGCATCCTAAGGCTCACCATTATTGCTCTTTATGTCTGTTGAGTCGCGGTGTTAATACATATTTGTTTTTGCGATTGTTCGTAGAGGAAAGTAAAGCTCCACGTGGAGAGAATAAATGCCGGAGAGACACTGGCCAGTCTGCCCGTTCTAAACCTTCCTTCGAGGCCGGACTTCAAAATTCACGTGAGTGCCAGCTTTTCGTCATGGAGTGCAAATAGACGTCGGCTGCAGCGAGCTTCTCCTGCTTTTGTCCCCCGAGGCTGTGCCAAGATTTGTCTCGTCTGCACGCAGATTCCTCTTCCTCCGCCGCCACCCGCCTTCCAAATGAGGGAATCTTCTGGCCTGTTGTATCCACCACCACCAATGGCATTGTTTGCTCCCCAAGGACCCACGTCGCGGCAAGTGCTTCTCTGCTCTCCATTCTTTTAATACTAAATCTGTAACATGGCTGCCACCTAACCGCTTCCGGTTTCGAGCTCCAGTGATGGAAGAAAACTACTGTGCCAGCCGATAGCTGGCGCAGTGCTCGTCTCCTCGCCAATTAAACACGAGTGCCTGCCAGACGCCCTGCTCGAGTATCGTAGTACACCGAACATGCGCCCATGTCGCAATAAGCGCCCACCCACTGCTTCTGAAAGGCCTAAAATATAGGCAGAGAACATACAGTCAAACCTCATTATATCGAACACGGATATGTAGAATTATGGCTTATATCGAATTGTTGTCGAACTGTCATAAGAATTACATGCATTTTAAATTTTTTGTAGCAAACTCAGTCGGTTAAAAAGCAAATATTTCGAACTCGGCAGCACCGCCACTCAAGCCACGACCAAGGACGTCATGAGGGAGGTTATTTTTTGCTTGTTTTTGTTATTTTAATGTCCCTATAACTTTTAAAATAAAGTGAAATTCAAGAAAAGAAAAGTTTTACAAAGTTACTATGTTCAGTGCGCTCAGGTTCGGTGCAAATTAAAAACCAGTCAAAAAGTCGTTGCAGGGCCCTTTTAAGCAAATTTCCGCCATCATAAATAGTTGACCTCTCAACCCTCGTCTGTCTTAGAGACATCTACATACTCAATGTGAGCCACTGGTAACGCTGATTCCTTTCTTCACGTATCCAATACGCTGGCAATGCAAATAGTCATAACCCATTTTAAAATAAAATGCAGAAGTTGTGCACATAATGATGGAATGCAGTTGGGTTGTAAAAATAAGTGTCAGATGACACTTCACAAAGCAAGACAAAAAATTGTGGTAAAACGCAATGAGGAAAACGAATATACCACCTTCGCCAAGGCACGGAGGGGAGAGAGAAGCGACAATTTGAAGCCACCTTATGGCGGCCGCATCCCATGATTCCAAGATATCGGCGCCCACGTGACGGAGGGTGAAAAGGCCTACAGTATCCCACTGCCATTGCACCGACCCAGGTTCAAGCTCCTCTGGGGCTGTAACTTTATATACAAACTTTATACATAACCTTGGTGTTTTTAACGCTCCCAGTGTGTCGATCGTTCATGACGCTTGTCCATGACACTGATTCTTACAGTTATCTCATAGAAAACAACTAATAAAACACATTCTGTGTTTATAAAAAAGCGAGAAAAAGGTATTTTACATTTTTATGCTGTCGTCCGTAGTCCTTCCCCAAACTGGGGGGTCCTGTCGCTCCAATGGAACAACGAATATTCTGTAGACCAGTCGCAGATTCTCTGCGACTCCCTGCAGGCCTAGGGAATTTGCGAACATCCGTGACATGGTGTAAGCGACCTCAAACTAAATGACATTTAACCCCCATCCTTGGAAAAAAACTTGCCACCATAACAAAAAGAAAAAAAAGTGGATTATCTGCTAAGAACTAAGTGTCTCGGCAAAGTGATACCAGTTGCAAGCTGAAATTGTGATTGCTGTTTTTTTGGTGGAACTGATCGACAACTCGTGCTCCTTTTTTGCAAATCTAAAATCCTGCTGCTGTACAGCAGGATTCTGTGATGCTGCGTTCAATCAACAGCCAAGAAAGTTCTCACTTTCATCTGCCACCAAAATCGGGCCCCCGGTACCATTTGGCCGCTGATGGGTCGACCCCTGAGCGCCGGCTCGTGTGCGGTCCAAATAAAGACTGTGCATAAAAAAACAAGTACCAGAAGATGCTTTTTCATGCCGTTAACTATGCTTGGATCCTGCTACAACGAACTAGACGGAACACCCGAAAAGTTAGTTTTTGTGAAGTCAGCAAACAGAAGTGAGATATTGGTTGTGATAGCGCATGAGCGAGCTTAAATTTCAGGAATCGGTTCACCTAGACCAGGGGTCTCAAACACGCGACCCGCGACTCTCTAGGAATATTGCCCGCATGCTATGAGCCCCCGTTCCCATGTCTCGAGTGCTAGGAATGGCATGCCCCATAGTGATCTGATTTCGTTGATTTATTTTTGCTCGTAAAGAAGCTCTGCTCTTTGTGACAATCATGTAACCCCCCCCCCCCCCGGTTTAACCTTCGTAGGCCCGCCAGGCTCGGCGGGCAATATTGCTCACTTGCACAAAATAAACGCCGAAGATCATAGCCGCTCGCGTCCATTCATCCTCAGTCATCACCAGGCTGTGTCTCTTCTCTCTGCGGGCACTTCGACCCTTTGTCTACGATCCCGGGCAACTGTGACACTCTTTTAACGTATTCACATAGTGTATACTTATCTCTGTTCATTTGCCCCTTGTTTCGTCTTATTTTTTGCTTCTCAGCTTTTTGTAATGTACAACAGTTCCGCAAGTAGCCTGCAAGCATGAGCTATTTGCCGAAGGATGCATCTCGGCTGCGCTAACTCTGGATCAGCAGTGGCAACTGCTAAAGATAAAGCTACAATCTCGGGATTCTCGCCTCCAAAATATATCCCCATTCAAAGACATATTTGTTGAGAATGTTGTAATAAAAGGTGTCAGGAGAGCAAGAACTGTTAAATTAACTGATTGTTCTTTTAGAGGCATGTTGAGCTTGGTTAATTCCTGAATGAATTGAGCGACGGGAATGACAATGTACTTGCTCTCTTGTTCCATTAAAATGCCAGGACGTTGGCGGGGTGTTGTCATTTTAATTCTTGTTATCAGATCAGGTCAGGGCTAAAGTAGTCATATAAAGAAATCAAATCTAAAGATGTCACTGGGAAAACTGAGTTTACGAAAAGCATAGAGCATGTCTCTTCTCTTCAAAATCTTTCAACCTCTCCCCCTCCTCTTTTTCAGTTGGCCCTCGACCTTTCTGGTGTGGGCTAGCTGGGCCACTCTCAAATGAGTTTAAGACCACTGGTCTAGACTGTTCGCACTTTTTTTTTATTAATCTCTATGAAGGGTTAAACCTTCGCTCTAGAAGGATTCGATTGTACCCCGACAGATGCGCTTAATTGACTTAAAAGAACTTGAGCGAGCTGGAAAACACAGTCTCCTCACGTAGAACGACGTAGCGCAAAATTTCACCATCCTGGCGTCCAGCATGATTTCAAGTCGGGAGCATGTCACGCAAAACCACCCTATATCGTCTTATTAACACTCTTTCAGTTTGCCTTCTGCCTATTTCAGACTTTACACATATAATTTTCTTACATGTTTATTTTTGTGTGTGACAATCTTGTGTTGCCTTACCTTTAAATTTGATGGTTTTCTTTGGTGATTGTGGGCTTCCTTCTGTCTGCGTTGTGCAGACCGAGGTTGCCCGTGCACCGGCCTCCTCCTGGAGTGGTGCCCCCCGCGGCCCCTCTGTTGTCCATTCCAAAAGTCCACTTTCCCAACGGAGCCACAGCCAGGACTGCCGAGGCCTGCCAGCCACCCAGTGGGCCCCCTCCTGGCATCGGCCGTTTCCCAGGTGATTGCTCCTGCCGCTTCCCTCTACTGTAAGATACCGCTGAAGCGCCCACTTTGTTCAAGCTTCCACTATTAAGGGAGGAAGTGGGTTCTCAAAACTTTTTTTTTGTTTATTGGCCTATCTCAACGATTTTTGGCACATGCATGCAGTTTATTGTGCTGATTTCATAACTGCTATCAGATTTCAGATATCTCGTTTTTGTGAAAAGTTATTAACAAAATAAAATATTAATTAGCTAATTTCAGGAAAAGTTTTTAATGACCTTCTTATTAAAATTTTAATGAAAAAAAGGTATCAATTGCTTCCTAAAGAAATGTCATACAAGCTAAAGCTATTTTTATTTCTATAGCACCATACAATCACGTAAAAAAATTAAAGTGAACAGAAGACATACAATAGAGGCTATAACAATGGCTAATAATGAACCGCCAGTTCTATGTACCAAAAAATATCATAATAAAAATAGCTTTAGCTTGCAGTCCAATTCATTCCAAAAAAAATAGTACCAAGTTTATGAAAATCGGTTGAGCGCAAGTGAATCAAAAAGCCTTCCTGGCCGGAGAATATGCTGAAAAAAACAAAGCTGAGAAAAAAGACTTTGAAGTTCGGGTATGCAAAAGTAACAACATTGAAGCTTTAGATGGGTGGAATGCCCTTGGTTTGAATTTCATACTAAGGGAGAGACACGGGTAGGGAAAAACAGCCCGATATGCAACAATTGGTTAGCCCTGAGAAGGGCTTTTTTAGGGGGCGTCTTCAAAACACCAGCTTGTGAATGGGCGATGGGCGTGCCTGACTCTCAGAGAAGCCCAGGACTATAATCCTGGTCTGTGCCTGCCCTGTGCCTTGTGGAGAGTCTCTTCTTCATGCTGTCAGCATCAGAGAACTCTTTGTTAGCCTTGTGCAGCCTCCGACTGTCCTTCTCGGTGCTCCTCCTGACGAGGGCAGTGCCAGCCGCGTAGCCCAGGCTGCTAGCTACGCTCTCGTTTGTCTTCCTCACTCCCTGGTTGAAGACGCTCACAGCTTCAGCAACAGCCCTCTGTACACTGTACAGTGATGCATGGGTGTTCTTCGAGACCTGTGCCCAGATGACGGAGTGCAGGCTTTCACTCGGGTTCTGCGTCTTGCCATCACTGCACCGCTGGAGCAAGTCCTTGTTGCTAAGCCTGGCAAACACTGGTTCCAGTGCTTCTTGAACAAAGCCTGGGAGGGCGTTCTTGTGGCCACGGGGTTGCTCGTTGTTGGCAACTGCTCTGTTGTAAAAACACCATGAGCTGGCTCCCTCGGGGCAGAGGTCGTGGTCGGGAGACTCGTCGGTGGACGACATGTGGCGAAGGGTGGCTTGCACAGCTTTCTGCATCGCAGGTACGTCGTGGCTGTGGCTCCGAAGGGCATAACCATAGTAGTTGGTTATCTTTTTTATCCTGTCTTGTGTCAGCCTGCCCTTTCCTCCGAGCACCTCGCCTTGAGCCTTCTTTTTGTCAACAAACGTCCGCAAGGCTGATCCCATCCTCTTGTGGACATGGTTGAGGCAGTCCTTCTTTTCAATATCCACGAACCCGTAGACAGCTTCATCTGTAAGAGCATGATGCGTCCTACTGTCTCCGTCAGAGAGGACCGTTGTGTAGCGCAGACCATGCTTCTCAAAGGACCTTCTGAACATGATGAGTGCTGCCTCCACCTCCATTCGCCCCGACTTGCAGTCTATGTTCTTTTTGCAGTCTGGCTTGTGCTCGGCCAACCACGCACTGTAGCTTTCCTCTTCGGGCTTTGGGCCAAGTGAACATCCCAAGCAGAGGTTGCAGAGGACGATGTGGTCGATCACCAGGCCGGTGTATAGCTCCACGATGCAGCCCACACCAATGTGAGACGTGCGACCCCGCGTCTTCCAGGTGCCATCATACATGACGTCAATGTTGTTCGGAAGGTTCAGAAAGTCTGCATAGAGGGTCCTCACAGCTTCAACACTTCCTGCTTCACAAGCTGCTGCTGACAGCTCACAGGCTTGCATCACTGTCGGCAAGTGGTGCTGGAACGTCTTATGGTGAAGGCCTCTGTGAGAAACGTTCAAGGCCGCGCAGAAGTCGGAGAGCGCAGTGGACCCTTTTCCAATGGACTGAATCCCTTTCACAGCTCTCATGTTGAGCTCAAAAGGCGTAATCCGTGCCTCCCCTTGAGTTCTGGGCGACGAAAAATGCTTCTCGCAGAAGCCGCACGACGGGCACGTCAGCACCAACTTCACAGCCAGCCCGTACTCTTTCTCCTTGGCTTTCTCGAGCGTAGGCGCGGCCAATCCGCACTGCCCACATTTGGTGCTCGCGAAGAACATGTTCAGCACGTTCAAATCGACGATCACGAACTGCGTGCCGGAATCTGTCTCTTCATCCTCGACCGAGACATTGAGGAGGTCGAACTTCCGTTGCGTGGCAGACTTCGCGGCCAAATCCTTCTTCAACTCATCAGCCCGCGCCGCACGTTGGGCAGTTTCGCTTGCCGTGTAGAAATGCGAGTCGAGTCGTGACGGACCAGGGCCGAAGCCGTCGTCTCCTTCATTGCTCACATCAGGGGCGGGCATCACGGAAGACGATGTAGCTGCTGGCAGCTGAACTTGCCGCATGTCCGTCTCAAGCAACGCGGCTGGCGATGCGAGCGAAGTCGTCTTGTTCCACGCCCGACGCTTCCGCTTGCCGTACGCACGCTGCGTTGAGCGCTTCACGCTAGGCATCGCGATCACTACCGATGTCTCCTAAAGACGTCGTGCTAAACGAAGCAGGCGGACGCCGAAAAATAACGTGCTTGAAGCCAAAACGCAACCGCTAGCAGACGACAAACAACGATCTCAACTGCGTTGCTGGACCTCTTGGCTCCTTCCGCGCCGCGAGGAAGGAGAGGAGGGAGAGGAGAATGACATATTTCAGGAGAGGAGGCATGCGTTTCGGCCAATAGCGACAGCGCTCGCTGCGGCCCGTGCTCCTTAGCCAATCGCTAGCTCGGTTTCTTTCTCCGGGGAAACGCGGTATTCTGTGCTTTCCCCGGGTGGACGCCATTTTTAGTGGCGCCAAATATGTAGACAAAGAAGCAAGCTTTCGAACGAGACCAAAATTGCCGCGAACGGGCGCGCACCGGCGGAGCGCGGAGGGCGCGCATTTCGACGTCGGTTTCCTCTTTCGGGAAGATTTTGGGCGCGTTCCGCGCGACGTAATTATAGTTTTTTTTATACTTTGAGTTTGAATTACGCTATAATATTTCGGACAGAGGTGCCTGGATATGTAAGGCACCCAAATACGGGATTTTTGAAAAAAGAACTTTTTTGCGATTTTTTGCATTTTTAGGACCCGCGTCCCCCCTTAAGGCACTGTATCTTCTTGGTGGCCAAGGAGGGGAGCTCTTAGTTTTCAGAGCTTTGGTGTCCTAAAGCAGTGTTGGCTGCTCAGAATTTGCCCGCAAATTAAATTGGCAAGTCGCCAATTTCTCTATTTTCTCTCTTAAGTGTTTTACTTGCCTCCTTTAAATGCGGTAGCATTTCTTTCATGCCCCCTGAAACGGGGCCGTATTGCAAAATTTTCTCAATCTTACTCCAGAGTAAATATTTCGTACCACGGCATTTGAAAACCTACCAATGTCCAGTGTTGCTCTCTCTGTGTTGTCACATGACGCAACCTGCCGGAGTAGCTCTGATTTATTTGGGTGAGATTTGGAACACAGCATTGTTGCACTGCAGTCTTCACAATGCCTTGCAAGACGAATGAGCGGACTGGACGAGCAGATAGCTAACAGGGGTGTCGACATTTTGAGTATGACTGTGATCAACGTGCTTAAAGGGATGCTGAACCGAAATCTGGATTCCCCAAAACAAGTGGCAAAAGCGTGCAACGGGATGCTACAAACACCAAAATATCACTCGTACAGCAATATCTCGAACGGATGACCTTATTTTTCAACAAAAGGAGGCGCATTTGACAGAAATGTTCACGCCATGTTTCTCTGAGAAGGAGAGGTAACGGCCTCGCGTCTTCTCCACCTCGCGGCCTTGAGGGAGCGAAGTCAAGAGAGGGGGAAATCAGGTATCTTCACGTCACGCGCCTTGTTGGCCTGGTTTAATCTCGACCTCTTTTTCCAAAAATACGGCCGTCCATTTGAGATATCGCCTTACAAGTAGTGTTGTAGGGATCGTAGCATCCCGCCTACATCTCCTGCATTGTTTTTTCTGAAATCCAAATTTCGGACATGGGGAATTAAAAAGAACTTCCTTATTTCTATAGATATCATAATGAAATTTACTTGGTGTGTTCATAACACAGACATAGGAGTAACTGCAAAGTTTCATGGAACTGTGTACGGTCGAACCTCAATATAACGAACTTCAATGTAATGAAATCCTCGATTTAACGAAGTATTTTATTTTTCATAATTTCTTGCCCATAGACCCCATGTATTTTTAGTCTCTATTTAACGAAGTCTATTTTGCTGCTATTTCAATATAACGAAGCGCCATTGCCATAGAAGAAAATAAATAAATAGACTCTAAAAAACAACTTCGCAAAAAAATTGTGGTTAAAAAAAAAATTATGCGCAAACGCGAGCGCTTGATAGGTTACTTCACGGGGACAGGCCTTCCAACGTTCCTAGGCTGCCCGAGGATACGGCGCCGGTAGCGCCGGCGAGGCATGCGGCAAAGCGGATTCCGCGGGGCTGGCCAGAAAATGCCGAGCAAAAAGTTTACACGCCATAACAGCATCACCACTGACATTCACTGATCATCATAGTCCACTGTACCGCGGGTAGCGCGGGAGCCAACTTCAGCGGGGGAGCGACGTGATGGCGCGACCGCACGGGCAGTGCCATCTAGGAGAAGACCGAGAAGACCGATTATCGTCTTACGACCGTGATCGTGATGACCGTGATGCAAAGCAAAGGCGCAAGCACACTGTGGGCGCAAGAGGGCAAGTAAACTGTGCGGGCAAGAGTGCTGTGTAGGTTGGAAACATTGGCACCGCCTAAACTAAACAGCTTTATTTTTCAACCGGGCGGTTCACTCACGTGCTTGCTGCCATAAGGGAACGTAAAGTTCTTTCTTTGGATGAGAAAGCAAACGTTTTGGACGCCATCCTGAAGAAACTGCTGAGATCACGAGCACTCGGGAAGTGCTCGACGCAATGGACGTACTGAGGAGGTACACGGCGTCGCATGGGCAGCAAGATGCCGTGCAAGCGCTCTGGGCGCTCGAACGCCGTATGACGCTGCTGCTACTGTCGGACAAGGCGCAAGCAAAACTCGCGGACTACTTTGCCCCAAAATAAATGTCATTTTCGGTGAGTTTTCATACCCGTAAAATGTTTCGGAATTTTTTTTGCATGCTAAAGCCAAATTTCGATTTAGCGAAATTTCAATGTAACGAAGTAAATTGCGAATTTTACCGACTTCGTTACATCGAGGTTTAACTGTATGTATATTATTTCTCTTGTTACAAAATCGTCCTTATCCGTTTTTTATCCCAGGCCTGGAGAATTTGAAAAAGGCAGTAGAAGTATAAAATTCGTTATGGCAACCCCTGATTAGGTTCCTCAGGGCATAACAGAGCCCCTTTTTTTTTTATTATTTCTGTGTTAAAAAATTTTAACACAACTTTGAATATTATGTAGTCAATAAAACTTGCATTCATCTATTTTTTTATTATAAATTTTTCAGTTTTTTTTTTTTTAAGGGCTTTGTTATGCCCTTGCAAAGTTACGTAGGAACAGTATAAAAAAGACAGTATGAAAAATCATTGAGCAGTTCCCGAGCTATCCCTGGGACAAGCAGGCAGTGAAAAAATCCATTCTGACAAAAATGCCCTTGAAAGTTGCACACAGATTTTTGGCTCTAGAACGACCTTGCAGGGTAGTCCAAAGTGTTCTTCGCACTTTCTTCGTGTTCCACCTATCCGACTTGATGTTGTTTGCTGGCCTTGTGCAGACGTAGGGCATCTTTTTCGACAGTTCGCTGGAGGACTAGATGCCGGCTGGAGTCCCACCGCAACCGAAATTTCTGCCATTGCCCTATAGCAGCCGGCGTTGAACCTTAACACCGGTTAATGCAATGCAGTTTCGGCAGCGATCATCGACGAATATTTGATAAAGCGGCGAATATTTGATAAAGTCGTGGCCACAGACTAGTTATTTTCAAGAGTGGAGCTAAAATCAGAAGTCCCTCTTCTGAATTTGGTGCTGCTATCATTGGCTTGTTGCACCCAAGGGGGTTAAAGTACTAGAAGAGAGCATGACGCCAGCCTTGTAGCTTCCGCAAGCAATCCTCTCATAGAGGAGTGTCCACTAATGAAAAAAACAGTGAGTGTGCAAGCGAGCTGGGGATAATTATTCATGATGTGACACCTGAGATTGGGGTGCAAAAAAATTAAGGAACTTTCAAGTCGAAGGAAAAGACAAAAGAGAATGTCTCAAAGCCTTGTGACGTTCTCCTCTGTTGTATTTTTCTTCGACTTGAAAGTTTAATTTTTCCGCACCACACTCTCAGGTGGTACGTTATGATTAGTTTTGCTCACCTAATATTTTTAGCCTCCTTGCCTGCGCTGACCGACTGAGAAGTAGCGAGAATTCAGAAGGCTACGGGAAAGTCGCACCCAGAACGAACGGAGCAATGCGTCGTCTGTTCACATTTCTGGTGCGAGTAGAATATTCCTCCCAGTATTTCTTGAGAGTTGACAAGGTATCATTTCGTGATACAAATTTGTCAAAACCAAATTTTGGGAATGTACTTTGAAGTCAGGAATTGTACTTTCCTTGGAAAATACCAGAAAAAAATACTTTAAGTGAAGTACAAGTACATACTCACAGAATGTACTTCAAGTAAAGCACCGTTTTCCTAAACCTACTTGAAGTAGTACTTTAAGTACAATGTACTTAAAGTACTTCCCAACACTGCATAATGAACACACTTGTTTTCTCGAAATATTGACGCATATTTGGGAGGGTGCGTTCATTATGCGAGGTAAACTTTTGTGGATTTACACATTTTTTGTAACTGTCGTTCAGTTGCCTATCTAATAGGGGCATTACTTTGGTACGTCAGCACCACAGTAACCATGCTCTTCAAATTACTAACCTTTTTGAGGGTGCCTTCGGCATTCTTTTTCCCAAAGAAAATGCACCCTACAAAGCTCACTCGGCACCCGAAAACGGACAACAGACGAAGACGCATTTGTTGACATCAGTGCATCCGATGGACTCAACATCTCCGGGGTCCTGGCAATCCCTTGACCCCAGCTTTGTTGGCTGTGCGTGCCGCTCGGTTACACTGTTGATCACTTCCACAACTTCCCACGTGCAGCCATAATGCTCACCTATGCTGCCATGCTTGGCTTGACCTAGCTTCTGGTGGCCTACACGACTTGGTGGCTGGCTGAGTCGAATGCAGTTCAAAACTCGTGAAGCCAGAAAATGGGGATGCATTCATTACGTGGGGGGAAAATAATTAAAATATTAAAGACCGTTGTGGGGGTGTGTTCATTACGCGAGTGCGTCAATCGTGCGAGTTAATGCGGTAAATATTTTATATGAAACTGGGCGAATATTTTTCTTAATGTTTTTGGGGTGTGCACTTATCCCCATGTTTCTATGTTATGAGCTTATTTCTTTGGACATACTTTGATGCAACCCTTTGTTTGCAGGCATGAGCGGCTCCCACTCATCCGTTGGTTCTTCGAGGGGTTCTAGTCCTGGCTCGGAGGGCTTTCCAGCCGTAACTGCTGGCACGCAGTCGGCGAGCCGATTTGACAGGGCGGTAAGTTGCACCAGCTCTGTGTGAGATACTGTGTTCTAAATGGTCTTGGGCTCTCTGCAGTGTGACATTTTCATACCTCGCTGTTTTCAAAGCCTGTGCATGTCAGCACCGTCTTACTTGTGCTCTAGGATGATATAATCCGCCAGAATAAATCGGAGCTAGCGGAGGGAAGAGTTGAGACATTGCCAGACTGTTGGCATAGTAGTCTGGTTGATTTCAATGCTAAGATCTTGCTCATGCCACTATACTCAGTCTCATTAAAACCGTGCAGTACAGCAAAAGCTACAGGCGAGAGAGCGTATGCCAACCTGTTCAAGAGAAGGGCTGGGATTCCCCCGTTCCTCTTTTCCCTCCTCTTGAACAGGTCGGGATACATTCCCCTGTAGCTTTGGCTGTACTGCACAGTTTTAGTGAGACAGAGTATACAGTAGAATCTCGATGATACGAATCTCGAGGGATCGCGGACAATATTCGTATAATCTGAAATTCGTATCAACGAAAAACAAGTCACATAAGTACATGAAAGCAAAGGGGGGCTACTTGCCGTTTATTGGTCACACTCCCGGCCCAAGAAAAGTGAGTAAGGTTCTTCCGAGTCTTTTTTTTTTTTTTTTTTCTTCCAATATCACCCAGGAGACAGTTTTGGAATGTGTAAAAACGTGCGCATGTGTCGTCGCTGACGTAGATAAAGCTCACTATGCGCTGCAGCACGTCGAGGACATGCAGTGTTTCAGCAGTCGTCAGCGGTTGCTCATCGTTAGTTACGTCGTCATCATCTCCGCTACTACCCTCCCCTTGGGGTGCCTTCACTTTGTCACTGATTTCCTCGACAGTTCGTAATCCGCAAATCACGAGGTTGTCATCCGCGGTGATGAAATCGACGGCAGATTCTTAGGTACAAAGTAGGTGCCAGTCCTGAATTGTCAAGTTTTCTTCTGGCTCCGGAGGAGCAGCCGCTGCAGGGTTTACAAATCCACGCTTGCGAAAGTAGTTTGCCGTGGTGCTCGCAGCAACATGGTCCCAGGACAGGGAGATGTAGTGCAAAGCGTCCAGCAGGCTTATTTAAAGCTCCTCGTCTTGCCGTTCGATCTTGGCAAGCAGACGCCTCACGAGAAGCCCCTTGAAATGGCACTTTACGTTCCGAATTATGCCGGCGTCTAGTGGCTGGAGGTGGCTTGTTGTGTTAGCCGGTAGAAACACCACACTAACATTTTTTAGGCGAACTTGTTTCGGGTGGGCGGCACATTGGTCGAGGAACAGTAGGATCTTCCTGCCCTGGCATGACATTTTGTTGTCAAGGTTTTTGAGAAATTCTTGAAAAAAAGCTCCCGTTATCCAAGACTTCTTGCTTACCTTATAAATGCAGGGCAAACGGCTCGCCCCTTTAAAACACCTCGGCTTCTCGAATCTACCGATGACGTTAAGTTTTATCTTTTCCATGCCGTCGGCAGTACAACAAAAAAGAATGGTCACTCTGCTTGCTCTTCTGTCTGCTCTTACAAGTCTGGCCCTTGAAGCAAAGGCTCCTCTCTGATTGTACATTGATGAAGATGCCCGCCTCATCAGCGTTGAATATATCACAGGCTTCGTAACTCGCAATAAGCGACGGGAGAGTGTTTGTCATCAAGTCATTGATGACAGATTCATCCACTTTCTTGCCTTCGTCCCAGACTCGTTCATACGCCAAGCCATGTCTAGCTTTAAAACGGTGCACTCAACCGCCCGATGCATGGAAGTTCTCAATGCCGAGCGAGAGCCCGATGTCGTCGGCTTTTTCTCTTAGCACCTTTCCATCAATGTTAACGCCCGCCGCGAACACTTCCTTAAACCACGTTAACAGTACTTTTTCAAGCTTCTCGTGTTGTGCTGTCTTCGCTTGTTTCGCATTGACGCCGAAATGCTGGACGTTTTTCATTATTTGCTCTCGTTGACCCACGATGGTGCAAAGGGTCGAAGGTGCCAGGCCTAGCTCTTTCGCCAAATCCTTGCGCTTTCTTTTAGGGTCCTTGTCCACTTTTCTCAGAACTTCAAGCTTCTCTTTATAGGACAGCGATTTTTTTTTTGCGAGACATGTTCAAGTCGCAACTCACGCTGGACAGACGAGGCAGGATGAGGGATATCCTCCCGAAAGTTTGTTGATGAAAATCGCACGAAGCTCAACAGACATGCACGTGCGGCCGAAAACAAAGGCTGCTTGCTCGTTGACGTTTATGTCATCAACGCCGATTCCAAATGTCATTTCTAGTGTTCACTCGAGTGACTGGGAGTCGCTAAAACACGTTTATCACGTGACAATGAAAATAAAGCAGCAACCCTGGAGTAGGTGATTGCGAGTTACTCCAGCAATCCGAATTTGAATCACGTGACAATACAGATAGTGCAGCAACGGTGGATGGCGGTATGTTTTCGAGTTTTGGAACACAGCCGCGGTTATTGTGATTGCGGCGCATATGTAGAAATAACGGCAAAAAGAAAAATGGCGGTTACGGTTTTTGGAACCGAGTGATGCCGCCCTAAAGGATGTGTAGACGTTGTCGATCATTGTTCGTATGATCTGCCGCGGCCTGATGAAGCATTCGGACTATCCCGAAACGTAACACATTAGTCTTAAGGGACTTTGGCCGGGGATTTTGAAACTTCGTATCATCCAGAAATTCGGATGAACCGTGATCGTATCATCGAGATTCTACTGTAGTTGGACATATCTTTAGAAAGTGAAGATTTTTGCATGGAAATTTTCTCGTGCATATGGGGCTTTTAATTTCTTCTGCATCTATTTATATGGCGATGTTTTCTTTAGGAGGCAAGCGCTGCAGCCGAGACTCCAGTGGCAAGAAGTGAGAAGCTGTTTGCAAAGCTTTCTTCCAAGTATCCGAATCACTCGGGGTAAATGCCTGATTCCTACCTTCTCTTAAGATTTGCCCTTGGGTATGGTGCTCGCTCAGAGAGGTTAAACCTTTTGAGTTGTGTTTCTTTGCTGATGCGTGTAGGGAGGACATAAAAGCTGCCCTACAGAAGGTGTACAAGGAATGCAATGGCCTCAAGGGCATGACCATTGCACAGATCATCAAGGCCACTTCAAAAGTGATAGAAAGCAATTCAGCGGCCGCTTCCAATGCTGCTTCCTCAGTAAGTGTGCCAGCATTTCATTCGGTTCCTTTGGTGTTTTTACTTCTTGAAGCAGCCTTCATCTGCTCTTTTTGATGAATGCTCTGTGACGTCGCAGTGAAGCTTTCCGAAATGCCGGAACTGCTAAAATTGCGTCATCTGAGATTGCAAAATTTCCTAGACAGTCTGAAACAGGGTCTAAGCTGTTTCACCTCATCCACTACTAGGAACCCAGGTATTCCTAAAAATACCCCAAGCTTTCAAATTTCCTTTACAATACCTATAATTTTTTTTTGTCCAGTTTAAGCATTATTTTAGAAAATGAGTGCTATCCAGTGATGCATATTTATCTGCCAAACGCTCTTTAGTGTGAGTTGTTTACAAGGTTTGTAGGCCTCTGCACCACTTTATTGCATCGATGCAGAGACTAGGTGCAGTTCCTCGGCTGCTATCGAGAGAGGTAGGCATTCTTTGAGGTTAACAAGTTAGAACCCCAATTAATAATGTGGTTTCCACATTTATTGGCCCGAAGTCCAAACAGAATTTCACATCTTCTTTAATTATCATCGCTCCTGTTGGCTACTTTTTGAGGACCCCTCTGTCCACCTTTATTGGTTACCGCCTATGCCTCCCGTAGCATATCTGCCCCGATCGTGCGCAATTTCGTAAAATGGACCCCGTAGATGTGTTTGCACAATGTGCATTCCAACGCTCTATTTAACGGCACGCGACTCCCGCCCAAGACTAACCCAAGCTGTTGGCACGGTTGCCAAGGTGTCCGTTGTCAGGATGTCGAGGGTCGTTGGCACGCTGAGGGACATGAAACGGGAGAGTGCCAGGCCGACAGTGGATGTCCAGCAAGGGCAATTTCAGCGTTCCTGGGCTCCGACCGGACCCGCTGGCAATGGTCTGGAGGCCATGCGCTGGAACGGCAAGGACTCCCAGTGCAGCATCTGCCTCGAGGACCTGGATGGAAGCAGCAAGCAGATGCAGACATCCTGTGGTCACAGCTTCCACGAGCACGTAAGGGACTGCTCCGAGGCTGAACCTTGACTGGGGGGTGGGGGCGCCTTGTCATTGGCGGAGGAGACCCTTTGTGGTCACCAGCAGAGTGAGAATGGCGGGGAGAAGTTTCCGTCGTCCTGCCCCCAGCACAAACTTTCTAGCTTCAACAATGCTTTGGTGTTTTGGTGCAAACTCCATCAAGCCGATGAGAAGCGTCTCGTCGGCTTCGGGCATGTACGTGCACCCAAGCACTGCGGATAGCAAGAAGCGCATATAGAGGTCCTGCTGTCCTCACCTCGTCAGTGACTAGTGCCATTCTACGAATGTGCTCGAAGTAAACTTCGGCTTTTACGTGCGTGCGCACAAGTCGCATGCAACGCAGTTGGACCGAGTGCAATGATCTGGTCGCCATGCTGTTTGCAGCGGGTGCTCACCCTGTCACATTTCCCCGAAGTATGAGGAGTCTGCACCAACAGTCTTTCTTCACGCATTTTCTTCACACCAGGACTAGTAACTCGTATCCCGTTACCCTGCCAAGTCGTTGCAGCAGGCCTGTGAGAATATTTTTAGACCTTTTATATTATTCGCGACTCCAACTAACTATAGGTGGCGCCACTCATTTTCCAAGATGGCGGTTATAGTGAGGGTCGGAGATGCGTGCCGCTGTTCAGCCTGTCTAGTGTGCTGGCTTCACTGAGCGACACAAATTATTTGTGGTAATACGAGGAAGCTAGGGTGTTATGAGCGCAGGTCACCTGTTTCCCCTGAAAACAAGAACGGTGTTTAACGTAAAATTAATGCAAGGATGCGCGTTTTAATACTGGAGCGAAACCGAAACTGACCTCTATTTTGGATTTAATTTCTCGACATAGGTCTTAATTTTGGGACTCTTTCATAACTCAAGCTGTGTCTCTCATCGTAATTATTTAGTTAGAGAAGTTGTTCGCGGAAACATTATTTTGTGACATACATTTCGATCCAGGCTATTTGTAGTTGTTGATGAAATTAATGCTGATATTTGTACGTTCTCGCTGCCTTTTCTCGCTCAGATAATTGTCGTGGGAAATATGTAAATGCGGGCCCTTTTAATGGATTTTGGGTGTTTATATGATTCATTGGTTTAACATTATTCCCAGCAGATTAATAATATAGTTCACATTTTTAGAATATGTCCCCAAACCGTATAAATTAATAAACGCTGTTCTAACTGCAACAATCCAAAGACGGAATCCGAGTCAGACAGCTGAAGTATGTGCGAGTTTCTTTTTATAGCAACGCGGTCACACATAGGATTTTATATTCCATCCAATGTTTGACTGTTTGTCTATCTTGATAACGATGTCAGAGTTTTTCATGCGCTAAATAGAAAACAAACTGATACCATTCTGGAAATACTATTACGGCTAAACTGCGTATTTGTTGTGATCGTAGCGTTAATTGGGGGCATAAATTTCTGCGATTTGTAATAATAATAATATTATTAAAATTCAGATATTTTAATACGTAATTTTTCAAGTTCTAATATAATTTGTTGCTTATGATCGAATTTGAAACACGCGAACAATTCTGACAATCAAATGTGTGCTAAATATCATCGCTGCTGTCAATTGCAGCAACTTTAATTACCAAGTAATAAAATAAAACTAGTATAAAATCAATAAAAAATTCTAGCTAATGTAAGAAATTCATGTAAAATTGCATTATGGGTAAAGTATGTTTTGATATCAGTGTCGCGACTTTTAGCGATCGGCAAAACATCCCAGAACGCCGCCAATATCCTTCCAAACCAAATGCAGAGATAAAAAAAGACATATTTTGTATGTACCAATTTTTTCATAGCATTTAATTACTTTAATTTTTACGCTCGGTCGTTTTGCCAATCTCAGCCTTTCAAGTTCGAAGGAACGCCTACCTGCTTGCCCGTCTGCTCACTGCAGCACGTTTCGTTGGTGTTGGAAGCCGGTGAAACAGTAGTGAGTGTTTGTATTATGTACACGAGCGAACGCAAGCGCTGTGTGTTTGTGTTAGCTTTGCGTGTTCCACACTGCGCGTGCGTGGAGCCCGAAATTGTGGTCCTGGATGGCGCATGGCGATGAGGCGCACGCACAACGTGTCGCACGGAACTCTAACACAAACGCACAACGCTTGCGTTTGCTTCTGTATGCGCAATACTAAACCTATCCAGTAACGTACAATCCCATACCGGCTGTAGCACTACGTTGGGACAGTGAAAAGTGTTATTTGATTGGGAAATGATATTTCGCGAGCCGGGATCGCGAGCAGTTCCGCCGCGCCCGCTGAGCAGGAGAATCTGGGGACCCTCACTAGAGCGCTTCCCGTTTCCGCCGCGGGAGGGCGAGCGTCGAGCTGGAGACGCGAATAGTGCACTACAATCAAATGCATTTATAATGTTTGTTTGGCTGTTTATGCCTGTTTATTGAGGAAGAACTAAGTCCTGGGTCTATTTTTTGCGTGTTAAAAAAGCACTGTCGGGTCAGTCATATTTCTTTCTTTTTTTTTTTTTTTTTTTTATCCGAAACAATTGAAAACGATGCCTGGACATTGGCTACAAAACTCGGTATTTGTGAAGTAAAGAAAACAATTACCGAAAGCAGAATTTGAAGTTCATGCGCGATCCGCGCCAGTGCAATGACGTCAAAGATTGGGCTGTCCTGCAACTCATTTCTCTCACGCCTCTCAACCGTCCATACCCGAAGTGTCGTGTTCGCCCACGTCCTGCGATCACGCTCTCCTCCGTGCCTGCCCCCTATCGCAGGCAAGGCTTCACTTTCGAGTTTGAAGTTCTTTTAGGGCCCTTTCAGCAATCTCAAATTCTTTGAAACGGTACGAGGTCAAAGAGAACGCGCAGTGAAATTTTGTGAGTGACATGAGGGGCCACGTCGTGCCAGTTCTGCATATAAGCCTGGCCCAACGGAATCACAACTGAAACTACGGTACAGAGACACCAAACCCTGTTGTTTTGACCATTTAACGATTTCCTTTTCAAAGTTTTGAGATATCAGGCATTTAAAAAAGATAGAAATAACCTAAGCATTTCTCATGAGTTGTGAATGCAAAAGCGTGCAAGCCGCTCGTCCGCTCCCTTTTTCGTCGGCGGTCGGTGCGTGTGCTCTCCACCTTGGACGCTCTGTGCTGATGGACACGCAGCGCCATGGGGTGAGCGGTCGCGGAAACTGACGAGCGCAGCGGTCGATGGGAGCCCCGTTGACGCGCACCAGCCAATAAAACCGAAGGAAACTATCTGCCGTTTTCGCGCTTCAGACTGATGACGCCAGAACGCTCCATGGGACAGTTAATGCTTTTGCATTAAAAGGAGAACTTGGTTCGTTTCCCCGACTCACCAATCATCCTCAGTGCTACATGTGCTGAGTGCCGCCAGCACTGCCATGTTTTCCGAGGGAGTATAAAAAGCCAGGAGGCAACATCACTCCCGATTCCGATTTTCGGTATTTCAAAAAGAAGGGTCGTACCGCGTTCGCAGTTGCGTTAAAAAACATGTTTTACAAATACCCTTATTAAATATTATAGAAATGTTGCTTACAAAGCTTCTAAATTTCATAATTTTTGTCGTCACAAATAAAACAAAGTGAGGAGGTGAGAAGCGGGAGAGAAGGACGCAAAACAAATAAAAAAGTGCGCGTGGGAATTATTTTTTTTTTTTTTTTTTTTGCATTGTGCTATTTTTTTGTGTGTCTATACGTGTAACTTCCATCGTATTAGACAAAAAAAAAAAAAAAACCTTTTGGGTGCCAGTGCTTTTTTAAACATTGCACAACCCTACCAACCGCGGTCTCAACGCTCCGGGAGAAGGAGCGGTTTCGCGGTGACCTTAGTTTGGTGGAGACTGACTTTGACCCTTGCACTCTGTGGTTACACTTCAGGATATAGGGTATTCGCTGACCTCGCGATCCCTGAATGAATTATTGCTTCTGTTGTCTTGCCGATTTTGTTGTTTTTTTTGTTAGAAAGAACTGTTTTGTAAACAAAACAAAGTTTCATTCTGCTATCTCTGTCGCTTTCCTTTTGCACACATGTGCTGCGACTTCGGGGTCGCAGAAATCGGGGAGGAAATGCGTAAACAAAAAGAAGTGTCTTTCCCTCCTTCGTTTTGCTTTGTCACGGACATTTTCTAACTGTGAGGTCTGCGGCTGGGTCATTCTGGTAGGATGAATGTTCACGGATTGCAGAGTCTGCGTTGGGGTATTTGTAGCGGTGGGTTGGGTGATGACTCTGGATATTATGGTAGATGCAAAATTTCGTTACGATTTGAAGATTCTAAGAACCAAAAAGGGGGTGTACAAATTGTGAAGAGTGCTCAAAAATGACTAAATGAGAAAAATGCAATTGAAAGTCATAAAAACAGAAGCAATGACCATGACATGAAATGAAATACAGTAGACTCATTAATTCAAGCTCCAGGAAGCCACAAACTTTGTATGAATTATCAGAAAATCTAAATATGATCTAAGATAAAATTATTATTTGCCATATGAATTAGGGCACATACAAACCAGATATTTGATAATTTCCTCTACGTAGGCCTACTGATCATAAGCAGGTATGCCACATATGAAACATTTGTTTATTTATCTCTTAAGAATGTTGTTTATTGTGGGCTCTTTAAACAGCACATGACAACTCGAATTAAAATTAAGTTTGTTCATCGAGTGAAGAAGTTGTCTAATGTGGATTAATAAGCAGCAAACACTTGAGCATTGAAAAGGAGCACTGTGCGGCAGTTTTCATAGCAACTTGCGTGGATGCTGCGACGAGGACCAATGCCTTGCTGCCACGTCAGAGCATCCGTGCAAGTTATGGAAATTTCTGCGTGGTGCTAGTCCGAGCCCGTTGAGTGCGCTTCTCACTGATGCAGTGTGGAAAAGCAACGCCCATGGAAGCAAGCTCCGCGGGTGTGGCCTTTCTGCAGCGCACCGGTGCTCGGAAAGAAGCGCACTCAATGGGGCCGTGAGAACAAAGAGTATGAATTAAAACGAAAACGTCGTTCATATTAAGTGGCTTATCAATACATTAAAAGATAGTGGGACAACCAATATATTGAAATTTGTTTGAATTAATCAGAGTTTGAAATATTGCGAGTTTACTGTATACTAGAACTCAACATGTATTCAGGGATATAGGTGCAAACATTTTGTTATGATGCAAGTATTTTATGGTCAAAATGGGAGCACACAAACTGTGAAAATTGTCCAAAATTGCAAAAAAAGGAAAATTACTTTCAGGGTTAAAAAAATGTATACTCATCAAGAGCAGCAGCAATTAAATGAAATTCGGCCGTAATGTAGGCGGAGTATCCAAAAAGCATCCAAAGGCACTAGAACTTTCCCACACCATACGTAGTTTCCTCATTGTTCTTTGGAGTAGAGTCTCTGACTTCAGCTTTCTTCACCATGCTGCAACAATGAGCTCATGCTTCTGTCGTCAGTCCGTCGTCATGGGAGTCGCCAAGGGTGAGGAGTCCTTGAGATGGAAGCATGCCAAGCTCCTCCAAGGCGCACTCAAGAGGCTTAAAAACCGGTCTTGTCTCAGTTGGTCCTACTCAATTGCAAGTGTGTGACGGGCCCTAATCGATGCATCACCATACACATCTGGCTAGAAGACTGCCGTGTTAGGCTTCCTATCTCCATCACTAAGAAACTTGGTGAAGCATGGTGGCGTCTTGTAGGGTGGGGTTCTCTGCCATATACCTACTGCTGCCTCGGTTTCCATAGCACGAGAAGAGCACTCGGCATTCTTCTCACGGACAGGGGCATGGAACGCCTGCCAGATCTCTTTTTCTTGGCCTAAGTCTTGGTGCCGACTGCATGCGAGGCTGTAGTTTGACAGAACTTCAAAATCTAAGCAGAGTTCAGTGTCCAAAGATACGACTGTGCCCACATATTGCCGTCAAACATTACATATACATCAGCTCCACCCACCTCTTTTTTCAAAGCCCTGACCGTCTGGAGGTTTTGGACGATGGCTTTCATGGATGCAACATGAACCTTCTCGCTTATCGCATTGAAGGTCTTGTGGTGCATAGGCGTTGGCAGCCCGAGGGTCGCGCAAAAGTGTCAAAGTTGCTCATGTCCCGCACTCACTGCATGCACGGCCACTATGGCTTTGACGTTGACGGCGAAGCTGTCGCGCAAGCTCCCATGGTCGTAGCCTCCGTTTGCACTTGTGTTTCCATTTGGCGTGACATTTTTTTGACGTAAATGTTGAAGAGAGAATTGCCTCGGGGCAGTCGCTGCTTTCGCAGTGCAGTTCGAGAAATGATGCGAGCCCCTCACATTTCTCAGCTGACTGCCGAATGGAGAGCTTGCGCTCATTACAAGCTGAGCAGGTCGTGCCGCCCAAAAGTGTCGTCAGCGCACTGATGTCACACAACACTGAACATGCAGAATCTATTTCGAAGAACCCGATTTTTTCCGAGACGCTAACGAACGTAAATGCAGTGTTTGGAGGTGTCGATCTTGTCAGAACTGTCACTGATATTGCCATTAAGCCTAGCAGGCATGGGTAAGCTTTCCTCTTCTGGCGTTCTTCGCTTCAGTTTGCGCTGTCTTTCTCGAAACTTACTCTGGAAAGGTTGCGCTTTTTTTTGTAATGTACATCCCAAGTGAACTCGTAAAAGCATAGAAAAAGAGTGATTCTAGTTTTTCACGCTCGACCTTACAGGGGTACGGAAACAAAAATCAAAATACTCAAATTTCGTTCGGAAATGAGTCAAGCATGATGGATAATAACCGTAAATGATAATCCCACGTTTGTATTTTGAACGACTTCATATATTTTTCGTTTCTAACGGTGCGCTCGAAGAGAAGCGAACGGAGAGCGCGATCAGTCATGGGATGTCTGGCGCAAACAAAAACAGAAAGAAAAGATTTCCCGCGTTCGTGGAGCAGCAAGGCAGGCGTGGTTACGAGCTTTGCCCTTGGTGGCGTTGTCAGCGTTGTGGTGGTGTCAATAGCGTCAGCGCGTTACAACCGAGCCGTTCGAAGTACCCGTGGGGTGACGAGCGTGTGGCTGACCCAAGGAGCACGTAGCTTCCACAACACTGTCAGCTTAGGGCTGAGCGGGGTGGGGAAAGCAACTTTTGTTTGAGTTTTGAGCAACGGGCTAATCTTCTAGGGGGAGAGTGGCTGTGTCTGGTTGCACGAACGAGGGCCCGAAAAAAGGGGAGTCCTTCCTTTCCGCCTTCTTGGACCGTTTGGTACGATGCGCGACTTGTGAGTTGAGGACGAAAGCTAAGAAGGAAAATGTTGAAATGCCAAAAAGCGGCGCTGCTTCGAACGAATCTGCTACGTCACAACTACGTAGCAGATTCCACAAGGTTGCTAGACTACCTCCCAAATAGGCTCCTTATGTATCCACCAGGTGCACATTGAAAAATTGTTTATTTAGCTTTAAAATTGGTTTTCTTGCGCCTTTCAACGGAAGGCGCAAGAAAACTAATCTTTCAATAAAGGGGTAGGGAAACTTTCGTTTCCCTACCCCTTTAAATGGGCCGTAAAAATTGGCACCTGCATGTAGTAATCTAAACTTTTTGTCAGAGGTGTTTTTCACAGGTTGGTTTTATCTTGTAAGATTACAAAGTGTAGCTCCCTTTTTGTAAAAAAATGGCGCCAAAAAACCTGCCAGGGTCAACGGTAGACGGTGTCGCAGATGACCGACTCAAGTGCGGGGTGCGTTTGGTGCACATATTGATAGATGGTGTCGGTAGCAGCGTCGGAAGGTGTAGCTTGCCAGCGAACGAAGCAGACTACACGCAGACGAAATCTGTTGGCCACAAAAGTGCCGTCGTCAGGCGACTGCATCTTTTTTTTTACTTTTTGTTTTTATTGTTTGCATTTATTTTTAAACTGAATGGACATTACGAAAAGATTATGTTCATTTAGTAGACCACGGTCTATCAATATGTGCGCCAAACGCACACCGCCACTCAACTCTGTCGTCTGTGTCGCCGTCCGCCGTTGACCGTGGCAAGCTTTTTGGCCCTATTTTTTACAGAAAGGGAGCTATGCCTTGTAATTTTACAAGATAAAACCGACCTGTGAAATACACCTTTGACGAAAAGTTTTGTTTGCTACGTCCAGGCTCCGATTTTTACGGCCTTTTTAGATAGAGCCTGGTTATTTCTTTAGACACCCGTATGTATACGGTGTTTCCGGAAACTCGGGCAAAAGTGCACCTGCAAAAACTGCTCGTCGCACAGAAAAGAAAAAAGGTAGATGCCGTAGTGGTCTGTGTCAAAGGGCCCATTAAGGAAAATTATTAGCTTTCAATATAATTCGGCAATCAATTAATTTTGAGTAATTTAAGTCTTAATGATTTTAAAGGGATGGTTTCAATTAGAATCTTCTGGGCATCATCACATTACAATGGTATAAGGCACACACAGCATTTTATGGTGTTCCGAAAGAATGCTTAATATAAATGCAATTCTGGGTTGTTTTTTTTTCACCGGAGCACATCTCCATGCGGGCAATCCCACCCCTTGTGTCTAAATCGCGCAATGTGCGTGTGCAGCCATGGATCGCACGTAAGGGTTTGCCTTCACACTGGCACCGACGTCAAAAAGGAAAGCCTTATGTGACAGTTCGGAGGCTTTCTTATCTAGCATCTTCTCTTCTGTGTTTTGTGACACTTGGGTGTGCACTTCTGCTCCGAGCATCTGCTCAGATCTCTCAGCTTCACAGTGTTCATAGAACTGCTATTGGTGCCATTGAGGCACTAATCTAGGGTTGGTGACGAAGCAGTGTCTGTGAAAACGCGTGGTGCAAGTACTAAGTTCTACATGACGTGGGACACCCAGAAAACAACTCTAAAAAAAAAAAGCATGGAAAACCGGGCCCGTGACAGGCTGCCACTAGCCGTGTACCGAAGAGTCATGTGGTGGCAGCACCTGCAACCAAGGCAATAAGAGGACTTCGTCTGGCCTCTGCGACGCATGCACCGTCCACACCTACATAATTTTACATCGTTCCCCCAACCGATGACAGTCTCGCGATGGTGTCACAGGATTTAAATGTTCACTTAGCACAGTCGAAAGACATGGTAAACCTCGCATGTTCTTCTTATTGGGGGTCAAAATGCAAAACCAATGGATGTTTTGCCAGGAAGGATTTCCTGGTCACCTTCTCAAACGGTCCCAATAACGGGCGATGACACGGCTGCAAGAGACAAGCGCTCGGAAATGGCCAACATTCACATAAATTTGTGCCTTCTTGAGCCACTGCGAGGTACTTTTCACTAAACACTCGTCCTAATTTTAATTTTTTTTTATCCATGAAAGTAGGTTCTGGGGTGACAAAACAAACACGCAAAAATTTAAAAAAAAATATTTAAAAACATTTTTTTAAATTACAAGTTCTAAGGGTGCGTGCATCTTGTTTTTTCAGTGCCTTGAGAAGTGGTACAAGACGGACCAGAGCTGCCCCAACTGCCGTACTCCCAGCTTGTCCGATAAAGACTTCCCCAGCCTGGGGAACTAAAGCGTCACCAAATCTTGAAAAAAAGAAAAACACGTTACAATTTTTTATGTCTGTGTGAGACAGCAGAGCTTTTTGTGCCTTAGTGTCCTGTTATGTTTCGTGCCAACTTAAGGATTTCTGAATAAACAAATGTCTTTTTATTCCAATGAACCAAGTGCTAATCCTACTTGCTTTATTCCAGACCCCTTGGAGGTGGTTTTTTTACAGGCAAGAAAAGGGAATTACAGATCATTGTTTTATTCACATTAGCCCTTCTGCATTGTCACATGCCGTTGGCTCTTCACACAGTTCACCAGTTATGACAAGCAAGTCGCAGTTCTGCAGCACACAATCGGTCACATCGTTGACACCGTGGGCCTGTGACAAGGTTCCCATGTCGGCTGTCAGCTTAGTTCTATTGTTGGGTCTTCGGAGACTTGTCTTCAGCCAGAGGTCGACAACAGGCTCTGGGTCCCAGTCCTCGAGCGAAGCTCCATTCATGTTTATGACCATGGTCTGCCAGAGGGTGTCCTCAGTGAGGACATTCTTTCTAGATTCCTTGATGAGGCATAGTTCATGAAAACCGTTGCGCGTCACGCTGCACGAGGGGGACAGAAGCATGGCTGCTGTTAGAAATGTGCAGATGGATGGGTAGATGTTGCTAAATCGTGAAATCATGACAGCAGCTAGGCTGTTGAAGTCCTTCCTCAGAGATTCTGCAAGACTAGACTGCACAAATGCCTTGTAGGAACACCACTCCTGAATGACGTCTGCGGGACATTTCAGTGACAGGAGGGGCCTCATTTCCTCGGAGAGCTCCCTGACCTTCTGGATTCCATAAGCACCTAGAAGGGTATCCGAATCCAGTGGCCAGTTTTTTGGATCCAGGACTGAAAACTTGCAGATGGATGGCGAGCTCTGTTCTGCCATCAAGAAGATTTGGAGGGAGACTGCGCGGCACAGCTCGTCAGCACTGCTGTGGAAGGACTGGATGTCGAAGTCATGAGTCACTGGCATGCCCTGGAAGAAGCCGCTCCTTGCTTGCAGTTCTTGGAGGACTGGTACTAGGCAGGGGCCTAGAATAATGTGGTTCATTATGACAGAGGCAGTGCTCTTCAGCTCTTCTTGAACTGCATAGCAAGGAAGAGGGCAGCCATCTGCCACCCTGTCTTGAAAATTCTGCAGTGCTTCAAAGATTTCCTTTAGGAGATGCAGGTAGGCAACAAAGGTGGAATTTTTGAGGCTCGTCAGAATTTCGGCAGCATCTAGCCTCATTTTGCGGTCAAGATTGTGGTAAGTGTCGGTTAGGAAAATGGTAATGGTGCCCCATTTTTCTAGCGTGGCTAATAGGAACTTTAAGCTGAACACCAACCACTTTGGATTTGAGGAATGAGTAAACTGGTCCATAGTGCTCATCGGTGTCCACACATCAATGCTATGGCCAGTCTTCTTTTGCAAGTCCTTCAGAAAGCAAAAGAGCCTGTAGAGTGTGTCTACACAATATCTGACTTGTGGATGTTCAAACAAGATTGGCTTCACTGAGCACTCCAACTTGTGAGCAAGACAGTGCATAGAGTAGAGAACGGGGGCTTCTTTGCCAAGTGCCATTCGGAGCCCTTCCTTTTCAACCCGATGGAGTGGTTGCCCATCCATTGTCAGGCAGAGCAGCTTCTCGAAGGGGGATGGTAAACCAAACTTTGCCAACATTTCCACAAGGGACAGGGCAATCCCCATGCCATTGTAGTTTTCCACAAGGCCAAGGTACTTTGTATGCCTGCAGCAATCTTTGATGTAAGTGATGAACACTGCATCCTTGCAGCTACCAAGGACATCCGACACATCATCCAGGATTATACCAAAATGCTTAGCTTGGTGAATATCTGCCACAGTGTCGTTGATCATGGACATTGCAATGTACTTCGAGAAGTCTGGCACAACATGGTGGTGATTTGTGTATCTTCCTTTGAGTGGTACTCCATTCTGTATCTGCTGACTGACCAGGATGGGAAACTGCGAGAAAGACAGCTTGTTCTTTTGTATCTGGTACACAATCTTGAAGAGAAGCTCGAACCTGGCGCGGGAGTCTTCTTCTTTCAAGGACTTCTTTCTGGACTTGACTGACTTTGCAACCACTACTTTCCTCTCGGCTTCGGTTTTGTCGAGCAGATTGCGGTGCGCGGATGTTTTCTCGTGTTTCTGGATGACGGACAGCTTGAAGTTGTTTGTACCCTCCACAAACGGCACACATTTTTCTTGTCCAAAGTAGGCGTCTCTGCACAGGACACAATGCATCGTGTTTTTTATTTCTTCGTACTGTAGCCATGTGTAGGTTTCTTTCCAAACAGGCCGAAACTTTCTCTTGCAGTCCTTAGCAGGTTTGTCGATCTTTAGCCGTGCCGACGCTTTCGCCGCTTGTTTCTTCCCGGAGCTGCTCACTTGCTTTCTTTCTCTGGAACATAAAAAGAAAAAAATACGCGCTTGCAAAACGGGCATTCCCGCGCAAAGCTCGTTCCTATCGAAAGGCAACCGCACATTACGAAGTGTCTCCCACACTTGGCGAAAGCTGGTAGATTCGCTGACTGGCTTTCTCGCTTATGAACGCATTGTTTTGAGAAAATTGTGAGCCCTTTCCGCTACAAATTTAGTGGTCTCCACGCCTCATACACGCTAAATTCCACACTACTTAAAACGCCGGCAAAAGCGCATGCAAGTACACTAGCCAACCGACAGACCACGTGCGGAAGAATAACAATTGTTATTGTACTTGCCTACAGACGCTGCTCATTCTGAATGGGTCACCACTTAGCCATTATTTCCAGGGCGATAACGAGGTGCATGCGATTGCATTCCGAAACTGGACGTAAACATGCCGGTCTCGCATTTCTCAGGATCACGGCATTGGTAATCGAGACTAAAATATAGCTGACTAATATCAAAATGTGGAGAAATCGCGTCTCCTCGAGCCCTATGCCTGTAATTTGGCCCCGCGGTTTTGCCTTCTTTGTGCCTGTGCCTCGCTGGGTTTCACCTTGTTTTTACTTTCCGCACACCTAGAGGGCGTTAGTCAAAATAAACGAAAAAAACTTCAATTAACGTGTTTCAATTTGATTATTATAAATTTATGTGTATGTGCGATAGAAAAAAGATTGCATTAACAACGACTATTATTTCAGGGTCATCGCACAAATTATTTGTGTAAGGTAGTGCTCCATCCGGATCCAGAAATCAATCGAGATGCGTAGCAAGTTTTTGTTGCCATGGTTACTCGATGGCTTGTTTTTGAAACAGATTTGACGTTGAACTCCACACATGTGTCCACCGATAAGCTATTTGCTACCTCTGATACTTGCATGAAATAAGTGCTTTCACATTTCAACAGCTTTGACATTATAAGATGTCTGCGGTGTCGGCCGTCTGGGAAGTGCCCCTCAGTGATAAAATACACAAGATCGAGTTTGAACACGGCACAACTACAGGTAAACGGGTGGTCAAGGTCGACGGAAAGGTACGTTTACGGTGCATTTTTTGCAATAAACAAATAAAAATACGATAAAAAAAATCGGGGGTCCAATCCACGCTGTGAGGGCCAGCGCACTGGTTCAGCGAAGCCTGCAACTATTGTCCACTGCAATATACCATATGCCGCCGCTGGTCGTATTGCCGTTTCTTTTCCCATTGCCGCTCCCCGTATAGGAGGTATTCACTGGACGCCATATTTGAAAGCGATGTTTAGAGCGCATGCTCAGAACGAGCTCACATTAATAGCCTGCTAAGACCGGCAACCTTGATGGTGCTAAATGCACGCTCTAAAAGGACTGCGGAAGCTCGCCGTCAGCACACACTCAGCAGCAGCGCACACGGATATGGCCGCCAGTGAACACTCCCTATTCACGCTGCTCCTCGGGGGTCCTAACTATGCGTGGCCTACTTATAGTGGTGCTGCGACAACAATAAAACCAATTGCTACTAAAAAACAAACAAAAAAAAACGCCACTTTTTATGTTGCAAGTTTCTGTCGCTTCGGCAGCTTGCGCTACAGTAATCTTTACCAGGAAATGTATGTATACGAGCTTCGCATTGTGCTTGTTATTTGTTGAAACGAGTGCTGTGCTGTATGTTGTATGCGTGATATGTATGCAGTACAGTGGAGATGGCACGTTGAGTGTAATGTCATGTGCAGGAAATCGTGCGGCGTGACTGGATGTTCAAGCTTGTGGGCTCCGAGCCGTTCGAAGTAGGAAATGCCAAATGTCTGATCGTCATCAGGGCAGTGAGCGGTTTCACATACGAATACTCACTTGTGGTGAACGGCAAGCACTTGGACGTGTTCAGAGAGCGCCAGTCGAAGATACTGAACACCTGGGTGATCGAAGACCTCGAAGAGCCTACTAGGGTTGTGTTGGGTGAGAAAAATTAGTTTGTGCCTGCAATTACACGCTTCAAAGAAAGCTCATTGTTGTGTATACCTTAAAATCGCACAAAAGCCTTCGGTAGATTTTCTACTGAAGTTTGGACAAAAATATTAAGTATATTTCTCTAGTGAAGATTTGTTCTTAAGTTGAACTTTTTTTCTTGAGAGGTATATGTGCCCATCTTCAGACTATGAGGTGCGTTCGAAAAATAGACATAATTTGTGACCCTTTGCAGCGCGGTTTAATCAAAGAAACATTATGTCCAACTTTCAGTATATATATGACAAGAGCATCTATTTCAGTGCTATGGGCTGTGAATTAATTTAAACTTGTATATAGCATTTGTCTCTTTTATTATATTCCAATTCCTGTGCATCAAGCTTGTCTTCATAACATAAAGGTTGTGCATCCGAATATAACTATTATTTTCTTTAGAAAAAGAAACACTGGATGTCTATGTGAATGGCACCAAGGTGGAAGTGGTGGTAAGCTCCTCCATTCACCCTTTTGTCAGTCGGATTGCGAGCTTATCCTGCCTTGGTTTACACTCCTATTCATACCTCTTCTTTCCAGTCGGAGTTTGTTGAAGGTGGAACCGAGATGCATTTCCAGGTGGGTCCCTGCCAGGCTTACATCACCGCATCCAGCAGCGGAAGCAAGCGTGAAGGAATCTTGCATTCTCTCTTCATGGACGGAAAACAAATTCCAGAAAGTGCAGAGTGAGGCCATAGAGTAAACTGCCAAATTGCTAGATCTAACACAGCTCCTGCTGCATTAAGTTCTTAAAAAAAAAATGTTAGTGGTTAGTGACCTTTGGTCAAACTCAGTAAAATTGTTTTCTCGTTCTCGCTCTCTTCAGCGAGTTTGTGCTTAAGTTTTCCCAATTTCTCTTTTTCCAGTGTCCTGTGACTGTTCTAGTTTTATTTTTGTCTGCTAGATTGTGGTGAACCGCAATATTGTCCAGAAAGAGAACCTAATTATATTTTCTTATCTGAGGTGACAGCCAATTATCTGCCACTTGCCTGCCTTCCAATGAAGTTGTTCTCAACTGTGCAGACTTTTCTTGTCCTGTGTCCCTTAGGTTGGCTCTTCCTCTGCAAATAATTGCACAGCTTGTTTATTTTGTCATGTTTTGACTAACCAGCCAGACCAAAAGTACCTTGCTACTGTACTCTAGCATCCTTCAGAAGCAATAAAGTAAACTCTTGGTGTACGCCGTTTCACCATAATTTGGCGAAGAATAAATGCTGTATCCTCCACTAGGCAAGAGTGACGGACCGAAGCACCCGACAACTCTCCGCAGGAGGAGTGAAATCCGACGATATGTTGTCATGTGCCGCCTCCCTCTGACATTTTGATTGACTCGCTGGGACGTGGCTTTTGCCATTTGCCAAGTTTTGCTGGAGAAGAGCGTAGTGTTAACACTTCTGAATTGCACAAATGTCCAAAGTTGTATGAACAGTCACAAGGTTTATGCAATTTTTTTTAAGAATTATGTCTGCTAAAATCATGAAATGGCTGCCCAGAACTGTTTCCAGATAGTTCACGTTTAATGTATAGTCTGTAAAGGCAGTTTTGGGCTGGAAATATATGTTTTCTCCTTAGGTAGTCTGCACTATGTGCTTACTTCACCCATGTTTTCTCCTGCTAAAAACAGCAAGTCGTTAGCTCTGACAAATAGAATTCCATGCTCACTAATGAAACAAAACGGATGTAAATCTGAATTCTTTTTCATAAATCTTATTGCTCTTATAATTCGTATTGCTTAAAAAAAAAAAAAGAAAAATGAGTGTGAACACTCCTTTTATTATAATGGAAAAACAGTGCAAAAACATGACAGACGAAGAACAGGAACCGACAATACACAGCACCGACTATCAACTAAATGTTTATCGGAAAAAACACAACGCATCACTTATCACTTTGCTTTCATATACGTAATTGACACCTTCGATCATACATGTTACTACATAACAAACACTGTTGACGTCAAATGTCCCTACTAGACCCTACCCTAGATCTAAAAAAAAAGCCTCAATGACGATAGTTTGTTTTTGGTGTCGATAGTGTTTGTTATGCATTATCGTAAAAGATTGAAAGTGTCGATTATATGAGAGCAGAAGTGATGTTTTTCCCAATAAATATTTACTGTAACATCCCAAGAGATAGCCCACCTAAAATCGAAAGCAAATTCGGTGAAAATAAATAGTGGGTTATAACTTTCAACGAGCAATAAAAACAAAGTTGAAAAGGACAAGCTGCTAAATATCCATGTGATCACAGGGAGGGGCGATGAACCAAAAACGACTGCCCTTCAGAATCAGCAATGTTCGCTTATCCCCTGCCGTAGCTAAGTAAGTCCATTTCTGCTGAGGTCACCATTGGCCAGGGCCCTGCAATTACTAAAAATAAGCCATCTTTCGGCGTTTTCGAAAAAAATAGCAAATCATGCCAAACATAGGGGTGGGTTGTCTTTTGCTGTGTGCTGTCTTTCCGTTATGTTATTATACCAACTCGCCCAACTTGTCCTTTTAAGTACTCTTTTTTAATATTGGAGGCATCACAACTGTGGTTCCTGAATGACTCCACAATTGTGCATTTACCTATAGTAATTTTAAAACCACAAGCAGTGGATGTTTAGAGTGTAACCCACGGGGGTATCGAGGGCAAAAGCAACACACTGAAAATCTCAGCTTTCTTGCTGACCAATGCTCAGTATGAAACAGCATGATCTCAGCATCTGCAGTGACGATTTCACTTATAACGAACAAGTTTTAAGAACAAATTCTCGTATTGCCTGCACAGCATAGAGTACCAACTTTTAAATGTGTGTAGTCTACTGACTATTGAACTTGACGACAGCTAGTGGCTAAAACAAAGCTGTGGCGGCAAGTTTGCTTGCCAGCCTTCTCAAGCTTCACAGCACCTGGCGGTCTAAAGACGAAGCCGTGAAAGTAGGTTCGAAAACTTGCGATGAAAATGAAACTTGCCAAACGTCCGGAACATATAGTTTTGTGGAAGAGAAGCATGCCGGTATAAATAATTGTGAAGATTATTACATTGTATAGCCCCCCTTAGTGCAGAGGATAAGCTATATTGCGATACATTATTTTTTGTACGCCACTATGAATTCATAAGATAAATGATCAAACATTTCAAGGACGGAGGGAAGTGACAACACAACCCCCTTTGCGTTGTCACTCTCTTTAAACTTTTGGCCCTTTATCATATGCAGTTATGTATCAAGTAGCCCATTTATTCATTCTAATGCACTACGAATTTTCTGACATGGCTGCTACAAAATCCTACAAGATGTGACCCAAAAGTAATGAGAATATATTCTGGCTCGCATACATATCCGATCGACGATCACCTTGGATCTACCTCAAGTTAGACTCCTTGGGAATGTCCACATCATTTCCAGCGATTGTGCCATCCCTGGAAGCAGTGCCGCAAGTTTGTAGCTGTGAATGTGCTCCGTGCGTGCATTAAATCTGGTTGAGAGTTCCATGATAATGACCTTTTAACAAACCTTTCTCTTAAGAAAAAGAAATCATATGGCACCAGGTCAGAGTCGTAGGCTGGGTATTAAAGGATAATGTTTTTTTTCTCAATCAGAAACTCATATTGTTTGTGCATACAGTGGCAGGGTGCATGATCGAAGTGCAGTATCCAAGACGCCTGGTCGGACACACATAATTCATTTCCAAAGTGTCTCAAGCACACCTCTATAAAAAAAAAAAAAAAATATCATCAATGACTGTTTATCCAGGTAGACCAATCTGCGGTGGTCTACACTGACAATGAATGTGAACTTCTCCTTTGCATGCGTTGCTCAAATTGGGTGTGTAACTTACCACACTCTGGCGCTTTATTTCGGAAAGGCGCCACCAAAACATCCGAGTGGAGGACAAACAGGTATCCCCGTAGACGGTGCATAAAATGTCTACCGTTTCAGATAGTTTTGTTGGTTCACGCAAAAATTGATTGCATTCCTTTGCTCGATTGACACCTGCACAGTAACCGTGACGAGCAGTTTACACTAAGCAGAACAATACGGCCACTGTTTTCCTACATGCTCCACTGCCGCCAACAAACTGTACCAGGTTTCTTCCCTTCCTCTTATGCAGTAGATGATGCAACATTGGCTGCATAAGAGCCCAATAAATTACTTCTCATTACTTTTGGCACACATCTTGTACCGCTAGTTTGAGCCAAGTTTTACCAAAAATCGAAATCCAGTTATCAAAATTGTTACACTATTATATTTATAGACCTTTTCATCCTCCTCCGCATGGGCGCTGCCATCTTGGAATCACGTGACGCGGCAGCCATTAGGTTGCTTCAAACTTGCTGCTCTGCTCTCCCCCCTGCGCCTTGGCGGATATTTTGTATTCATGTTTTTCCTCGCGTTTCACCGCGCTTTCTTGCCTTACTTCGCAAACTGTAGTCCGATATGTCTACTCAACGACTAAGACATCACGAGGGTTCAAAGATCCTTATGACAACTGAGGTTTGTTTACTAATAGTGGCGGAACATTCCAAATAAGAAGCGCATATATTTATTCCGCGCATTTAGGATCGAAAGGCGTCAAGAATAGTCAGTGTAAGGAGACTATCTTTATTTCCTGAAAGTATCGTTCTTTGTATTCATAATATATCGAAAACAGTTTCTTTTAATTATGCGAGGAAACTCGCAGAGGAGATAGACAATGAATGTTTAACTTGTATTTTATCTGAGGCTAGAAGTAATGGTACGTAAACATCAGGCGATTTGTTTGTTCATAATATCACACCTACATGTGGAAGAGGTTCTCAATCTTCTTTTGCGACATAAACATTCGGTTGGTCGGTTTACTTATGAAGAGAAATTGTATACAGTGCTCACTCCCATTTCAACAGTCATTTAAGTGATTTATTGATTATCTTAAGATAACCAAGTGTCGTCCACTTAATTTATTTTAACACAACGGTTGGGACTTCCCACATAAGAAACTGCCACAGACATTTAACGGTAGCGATTTTTGGAATAGAGTGCACCAAGAATTAACGTTGCTTCTATTTGCGAATCCAAAACACGGTTTGGGTTTGGCGCATGTGCAATAATGAAGCTTTTTTTTTTTCGTACGCTGTTTTAATTTTTGTGGGTATCTAAAATTTACAACATTTTCCGCCAAAAAAAAAAAAAAAAGAAAGCAGTCTGCATAACAACTACTTGAGCCCAGGATTGTCGATGGTGAATAGAGGTTTACTTCTGGTGGCTGGCGACGCCGAAATTTACAGAGCGAATCTGGTCAAATAAATATTTACTCACACAGGTCCACGAAGTGGCGCCTAGCACTAGAATTGAGCCAAACTTTCCGAAGTATTTCTCCTCCAGCGCCCTTCAATTTTATTTGGCCAACTTTACGGAAGACAAATGCCAGATTTAATTTGACGGGCCTGTCACTTATACCATATCTTGAGTAAGCAAATGTTTATATAAAAATAATTTCTTTCCTAGGGCCAATATCGCGAAACGCTGCTTATGGGTACTTTAGCAGGGTTGATAATTTAAGAAATTTCTCACTCGACATGTCAAAACATGCTCGAGTACTGAATTAAAAAAAAAGAGGCCGAGACAATACTACTTGTTTATATCAATTATCTGTGTCATTACACAATACGTTTTTAGTCTGCGAAGTTCGCTAAAGGTTGGATGCCCATGAAAACCAAACAATGAGTAGTAAACTGGCGAGTTCATCTGTTCTGCCCGATTCAGCGCATTGCTAATCAAGCTGTCGATATGCTTATTTACATTCACGTGTTAGTCTCTTCATTAGTTTGTTTTCTCGAAACTGGTGTCATCGGGTACGCCTGTAGGCAATAGTAATTTTCCCTGTGCATCAGTCAGGCATTTCGCAACCGGCCAACCAGCTAAAAAAAAGCCCGCAATTTAGGCTAAAATACACCTCGTAGTCCTCAAAGTGACTCAATACCACTGTTTCATTGGTTGTGTGCTACAAGAAAATGAATCGTATCACAAAATTAAGCAGAAACAATATAAAACAGCAACATAGCCGCGTTCATGTTGAAACCGAAACCAACCAAATTGAAGCAACCTAATGGCGCCGAGTGCGTCAACACCGTCTATTTGCCGGTGAAGCAACTACTAAAATGAAAAGGACCATATGCTAGTAATTTGTGAACATCAACTTTATGCAATGGCCCATCTGTGGCCAAAATCCCATTACTTTTGTTCTTAATATGTAAGCAAGATGCTCAAGCCTCTTTTGTTAAAGGCAAAATATGTCATGTCTGCTTCATGTTTTTATATTTTTTTACATCTGTTTTTTGAGGACATAAAAAAAAGTGAAAGCCGCTTACAACTCCCTGTAACGCCGAATTAGAGCGCAGCTCTTGAGGAGGAGGAGGGAAGGGCGCTGGGGGGGGGGTTAGACTAACCAGTGGGGGGGGGGGGGTCACGTGACCCCCAATGCCGATGATGTCATCACTGACGTCACCGATGATGTCATCAGTGACGATGACGATGCGGGTATTGACGTCATTAGTGACGTCACTGATGACTTCACCAGTGATGATGACGATGCGAATGTCGGTGACGTCATCAGTGACGTCGCTGACGACGTCATCAGTGATGATGACGATGACGATGCGGATGCCGGTGACGACATCAGTGACGTCACTGATGACGTCATCAGTGATGATGACGATGCAGATGTCGGTAACGTCACCGGCATCCACATCGTCATCATCACTGATGACGTCACCGGCATCCACATCGTCATCGTCATCATCACTGATGACGTCACCGGCATCCACATCGTCATCGTCATCATCACTGATGACGTCACCGGCATCCACATCGTCATCGTCATCATCACTGATGACGTCACCGGCATCCACATCGTCATCGTCATCATCACTGATGACGTCACCGGCATCCACATCGTCATCATCACTGATGACGTCACCGGCATCCACATCGTCACTGATGACGTCATCATCATTGATGATGTCATCATCACTGATGACGTCACCGGCATCCACATCGTCATCGTCATCATCACTGATGATGTCACCGGCATCCACATCGTCATCATCATCATCACTGATAACGTCACCGGCATCCGCATCGTCATCACTGATGATTACGTCATGAGTGATGATGACGATGTGGATGCCGGTGACGTCATCAGTGTCGATGACGTCATCGGGGGGTCACGCGACATCGGCGGGGGTCACGTGACCTCAGGGCAGTCACGTCACCTCGAGGAGGGGGTCACGTGCCCCCCCACGAAGTCACGTGACCCCGGTGGGGGGCTCGCGCGGTGCATTATGGGACATTTCCCATGATGCACCGCGCGGTTACGCCGACGCCGCTCAAGCCGGAAACGGGCCCCTAAGAGCTGCGCTCTAAAAGACTTGTATGAGTGTACCAAAAGCAGCTCTAAAATGCAGCTGGCAAACTGCATCCACCCACTCTTTGTCTGGCATAATAAGGCATTAAGGTGCAGCTTTGACAATCTGTATTCCTCTATGTGCCCCAAGGTTAACAGGCAAAATAGCATGACAAGCAAGTATGTCAATGACTATAAAGGCAACGTATGAAGAGGTCATACAAATTTGTGTTGAACCATAGAAATTTGGCCGAGTTGGTGATGCACCGGAACGAAAAAACAGCACAAACAAACAACAGGCCAGTAGTTTTACTGGTTAGTCGGTTTTTTTGCACAGTTTTTCTCACTCCGAATGTTGTGTTGCGTTCCTTTGCCTGTCTCCAACCTTGTCACTGCAGATTGCTATTTCCACCAAGGTTTACAGGCACTGACAGCTAGACGCAAATTTATGGGTCAGGTTTGGCGGTAGCAGTAGCCATTTAACTGGAGGGGAGGGGGGCAGGTGTCTGTTGAGAGATGACGTTACAACCGAAACGTTGCCCAGGTCTATTTTGTTAACCAAATATTTGCTATGTCACCCAAAACCAAACTTCTGACTGATGTGTATCAACTTTTTCCATTAAAAAAAGAAGTTGACCTTGGGTGGCTTAAGAAGAGCGGTTGCCCCCATTCCCGAAATCCGCCAATGCTGAAAGAAGAAGAATTCAGGCAAAAACAGACATTTTTGCAACGATGTGTTCTGCAATTATGTGCCTTCTGTACAAAATATACAGGAAACCAGACTGAAATTTGAACCCTAGGCGTGTGGTTTAGTTTGGCTGAGCAGGCAAGATCTTTGCACTGAGGTAACGAATTCGGTCCTTGGATGCTGGCCTCAGTTTTTGGAGCGTATCGAAGCTGAGTTCGACAACGCTGTATCCCAAGTTTTCCAGCAGCCGGATCCTTGTTGCGTGTGCCCCCATTGGGTGACTGCCGTCCATGCAGTAGTGTTCGGGTAGGGCGATGATCACAGCGAGCCTGGGTGTAAAAGCATTCTTTTGCACGAGGACATTGCACAGCAGACACCATATGCACTATGAAGAACTGGAACCCACTCTACATAACCCTACACTCTGTGGTATAGAGTTGCTTCAATATCTGCTATACTTCGTTTCAGCTTCGGTCCGAGCGTGGCCGATGTTATGAGCCGAAGGGCCAATCAAAGAGCGAATGAGGCACAACGTCATGGCGTGCTCTCTGCAGTTCATAGGACCAGCCTGTATTCGCCGTCTCTCTGTGCGTCCTCCTCCGCCGGTTAGTCCTATCAAGCCCAAAGAGAACGCCATGATGTTGCACTTTTTACGCTGTTTGATTGGCCCTTCGGCCCATAACATCAGCCATGCTCGGACCTAAAGGTAAACAAAGTATAGAGACTTGGCAGTTTCTTCAATATATGCTAGAGGCTCCAGTATGCCATTTCAAATTGAATGACAGCAAGTAGTAAAACAGCGTTTTCTGGCAATACATACATATGAAACAAATATGATGCACTTTTGCTTGTTAATTACTTAGGTAGCAATGGATTGCTTGCTATGCAAGGAGACTACCATAGAATACCGCACATCCACCTCTTCCACACTAAGCGCCCATTCCCAAATTTGTAAGATCTGAGAAAATGTGCAGAGTACATTTATATGTAAAATTAATGATTGGACAAGCGCCCCTCCTTCGTTGTTTCACGATTACCTCCAAATTTTGAGTGGGCGCTTGCCCGGTATATTACGGTACACCTAAAACTTTTTTTTTTCCGAAGGAGTTACAATGAAAACGATGCTGGGGTACTACTGTCACTAAAACCTGCTTTCAGAATTGCCTGTCTTGTTCAGTGTGAAGTAAAACATGCCACTTATCTTGAAATAACATATTTACTGCAACGAAAAAACCTGAGTCTACAGACCAGCTGGTGACAATTACCTAGTTATAATGTAACGCCTGAGACTGTTAATTGTGTAGAAACATTGATGAACTTTCAAGTTGAAGGAAAAGCCAAGAGTAGGAGAATGTATCAAACTCGGCTAATTTCATTCATTTTTCTCGCTCCTTATATACACCCGATGCTGATGTCATCGGCCTGATGTCGCCAACCCATGGCCTCGGCTTTCTACCATCGTCACTCAGCCACATCTCTCATGGAAAGAGCAACATCTATCGCCGGAGCGGCAACTGAGCTGAGCAGCATTCCAAAGCAACGCACCACCTGCTCGCCTCTGGCTCAGCGCCAGCTGTGTGACGCTCATACTGGTCCGAGGCGCTGACATCAGCACAGCCATTCTCTCCCTCTCTCGCGAGCGGAAACAAAACCTCCTCACCACCCCATCCTCTTCACAATGTCATGCATGGCGCTGATATACAGACTGACACTGGCAGGTTTTCGTGAAAACGAGCATTTTATGCCAAAACATTACAAATTGGCAGCAACCTTAATGCAGTAATCACACGAGGGAGAAACCTTCAGACGGAGCTGCATGACGTCAGCTGGCGAGGCGTGTCTCCTCACTTCTGATGCGGAACCAGCGTCGCAGTCGAGGTGTGTTTGTGTCATCTAAGCATTTCCTCCGCGCCTCCGTCATGGAGCTCGACGTCACCGCGCTGCCTCAGAAAAGCGTGACGTCAGCATCACATGACGTGCACTCTGCAGGGCAAAGTGGTGGATTTGTTTCTTGTGTGAATACCCCATTATCCCCACCCCATTATCCCCAAAGTCCATGCGTGAAATAAGTATCTAAAGGGACACTAATACCCCCCCAAAATTTTTTTTTTTTATTTTTTGTTAGGCGATTTAATACAGTGTCAGAAGACTACTCAATCAATATCTTGCTACCGCATCACGTCTCTTCCTTATAAAGTCAAAATACGCAACTGCTCAAAACCAAAACCAGACTGGGCAGGAAGGCGAAATATAAAGTTACCGGAAGTCAAGTGTCTGTGCAACTTTTTTTCTTTTTCAATCAACATATCTGCAACTTTTTAGAAGCCACAAAAAATCGATACATATTTTTTTTAATGTTGTTAGTATTGGCGACGAGATGTTTTAGTGGTGCCATTTCGCGGGCGCCCTCCTGTGACAAAGCTGGTAGGATGCGAGCAGACGACACGCTATGTCAAAACACTGAGTGGCCATGTTAGTTTGCATCTCTGCCGATTAAAAACAGTTTATTTATTACAGAGACATATATGACATTTTTGTCAGTGATTTTTCTAATGAATAACAAAGCCCCCAAGTTGTTTTTCTTATTTAAAAACATATAAAATGTTTAAAAACAACCCTGGAGCTTCACATTACTGCTTGCATGGCGTGCTTCAGGGCTTTTCACAGCCTCTGTGATTCTTGTTTATTTTGGATCTGTGGAGGCTGCTGTAGAAAATGGTTTTGCATTTACCAGAGTAAATGACATGCTGTCTTCTTAGCTGCGCAGGCACGCACAGTTGTGTTGCAAAGCGCCGCACACTTGTTTTAGCAACATTGAAGTTGCCGATACTGACGCTTTTATCCAAGTGCGACTCGACAGTTGCCGATACCGACGCTTTTATCCAAGTGCGACTCGACAGTTGCGACAACAAATGCTCGTCAGCATCTGACGCTTAGCTCTTCCCGTATAGAATATGTGGCGAAGAAGTTTGTCACATCGTGACCTCTGCTTAAAAAAAAGCTGAATTTCTTATAAGTTCTTAAATTGTCGGACATAGCCCGGCAAATTCAGGCAATTGATTAATTTGTTCTGTCCAATTTTTACTAAGAATTGTTTACACATGTAAAGTCGCTCGCTGAGAAGTGCATCTCTCATGATATGCATTTGGGACCGCAAAATTAAACATACAAATGGCAGTAATTCATAGCAGGTGTATACCTCATTCTTTTGGGACACTAAAGTGTCACCAACTTACTAGATTTAAACAGATGCTGAACCAAACATTTCAGTGTCTAAAATAAGTGGCGCACTTTCCATGAGTCAGCAGCCGCCGGTGTGTGCGAGCACATGCAACGAAATTACGTCATCATGCTTGGATGGGGGATATGAAATGTTTGGTTCAGCATCTCTTTAAGACTTTGATTGCAAGGAGGTCTTGCATGTTTCGCGTCGAACGGGTGAATAGACAGGAATTTAATTGAAACGATTACGGAAGCCTACCACCGCTTCTTCCTGCCAGTTATTTTGAAGAAATATTCATTTATTTGTTCACAAAATTCACAAAGGAATCAACTCGGAGCTAGGAAGAGAACAGCACTCGGAGAACACGTTGGAACCAACAGGACACATGGAGTCGCTTTCACTAAAGTGTTTACTACATACTCAAGAGGTTCTCGAATTTCGCTTTCCTTTTTTCAACTTGATGAGTCATTCCTTTCTCAGTTCTATTTTGTCCGAATCATAATAAAAAATATACCCTATTCGCGTGATAGATGTAGTTGGGTAAAGTGCTGGATATTGCATTTTCATCATTCAGCTTTTTGTACTGGGGTAGAGAACAGCACATTCTCATTCCAAGGCTTTGACACCTCAGCGCCAAAACTGTTCGTTAGCGTGACTACGTGTGCCACCGTTTCAAACTTCGGTAATATGTCCTACTACAAATATCACTTCACAAAATAAACACAACGCGTAAAACAGGCTCTGCCGCGCATTACCCAGACAGCGCATGAAGCGAGCTGACGAACCGAGGGATCCAAGATCTGCACATTCTGTCCGAGTCTGTCCCAGTGCCCTGGGTAGTGTGGCTCTCATATGTCATGTACAAATTAAAAACCTTGGCCACCATAAATACCCTTTCAGTGTCCCTTTAAGGTGCGATCTCGTTTAATATTATTTAGAATACACTATACTGCCATTCCAGGGGGTGAAGAACCTTTGTTTTTATCAATTTCCCTGCTACATTGAGGGGGGGAACTGGGTGCATAGATCACAAGGTGTCAATTTTCCCACCAAATATAGTGGGGAGACTAAATTTGTGTATAGGTCATGCGACGTTAATTTTCCTGCTCGATTTAGTGGGGAAATCGTAGTGATGTGTATGTTACATCCCAAGTCACGTGACAAATTTTCCCGCTGAATATGGCAGGGAAACTGAATGTGTTTAGGTAAGGGTCAACCCACACGCGCAATGTCTTGTCCGCTAGCTCCCGAAAGGCTTCGTGTCGTCCGCTAGCTCCCGAAAAGCTTCGCGTCACTCAGCAAGAGTTTCAACACATGGTTGAGATCAGCATTGCTCGCCCATCCTCGGGTAGTTGGTCCTCTGCCCTCCACCTAGTCCCAAAGAAAACAGGTGACTGGCGACCCTGCAGCGACTATCGCAGCTTAAACGTGGCTACAGTCCTCGACCACTACCCTATCTCCAACATTTAAAACTTCACTACCAACCTGAACGGATGTACTATATTCTCGGAACTCGACCTACAGAAAGCGTACCATCACGTCCGGGTCACCAATGTGGAGGTACTGACGAAAGGCGACTACGTCTGATGAAATCCAATATCAGTTCGATCTTGGATTTCACCAGAGGTAGTCACCTTTCATCAGACTCTCCACAAAGTCATCTGACAGTGATGTTCCAGCCAAATTTAGCAAGGGAAGTAAATTGGTATATAGACCACATGACATCAGGTCATATGACAAATTTTTCTACTAAATCTAGCAGAACTAAATTGGTGCATAGGTCTTGTGACGTCAGGTCATGTGACATCAAATTTCCTGCCAAGTCACAATACATAAATATTTCTGCTAAATTTAGTGGGGAAACTGAATTGGTGTATAGGTCACATGCTGTCAGGTCATGTGACATCAATTGACGTCACACGACCTGGGCACCAATTCAGTTTCCCCGCTAAATTTAGCGAGAAATGGACGGACGGATGGAGAAAATTGAGATTGGGGAGATTTGTTAAAATCATTTTACGTTTAAAAAAATTAAATCAGATGAGTTTGAAACATTCTCCTACTGTTCTTCTCCTTCGACTTGAAAGTTTCTTCATTTTACCGCACCAGTCTCGGGTGTTACATTATGATGACATATTTTCCCCTTATTTTTGTCACTCTGTCGAAAGAAAGTGAGCAATGAATAGAGCCTTCAATGCACTAACATTTTTTAATAAAAAATGCTCCCTTTCTTAGATTTGTTTTGTGTCCTTAGCCTTTGAAATAGCCTGTTCACAGAACAGTCAGCAGAGACAAGTGGGAAATCAAAAAGTGAAGTCCCAAGCGAACAACACATTGGGATTGCTATTTGAAAACCCTGCTTATACACAGAGACTTGCCACTAGTGGATCAAAGGAAAGTGCTAGCCAAATAATAAAAGTTCAAGAAAGGAAAAAAAAAGTTATAAGGCCAGCTTACTTTTTGTCAACTCCAGCAACAGCATTTGAAGTTACAGGCTTTCCTTGTTTGTTCAGCTGTACCACATAATCTGGAGAAAAATTGCAGATGGAAAGGGTTATAGGTCATTTTCACGATTCCATCAATCAGCAATGTCAGCATAACTGCCCATGGATCAGGAATGGGTTACCTATGATGTACATGTCGAGTAGGGGAAGACGTGGCTGCACAACCGAGAAGCTGAAGTTTTCAACACCCACAACCTGCTCCATGTCTTCTTGCAGCGAGCACATCAGTCGCAAGAGCCTGCCATCTAAAGAGCATTATCAGCGGTCACAGCTTGCTGCTCATATCTTTAGCGTAACACCAAACATCTGTAATGCCAGACTGACTCCTTGTAGTACTCTACTGCATGAATCAAATATATCACTGGCCCTTCGTAGAGACTACAAAAATAATTTCTACTTAATGTATTGAGCTACAAGTTTATACAGGGGTGGCCAAAGCTGGTACACTATGTGCATTAAATTTTCAGAGAATAAGCTAGCTTGTGTAAGGAGCAACAAATTAATAGTACGAATCTGATACCTATGATTGCTGTTTGCTAACAAAAGAAGTTTGATTGGTGCAACACCTGACAGATGGTGGCAGTGCTTGACATAGCAAAAATAGCATGACCAAGAGTCTTTCTTGTTGGTATTGTGTTCAATCAACGTGTTTTATTAGTAAAAATAAAGAAATTGTGGACCACACCGAAAAAGCCCACACCGCAGTTGACTCGTAAAATATTGTCTGCTATCGGACGCCCTTACTCCTACCTGCCTCCGTCTATCGGCTATTACGCCAATCAAACGCCTTTTGTTAGCAGACGGCTACTGTAGCTAGCAAATTCACGCTCTTAATTTGTAACCCTTTACTTGGGTAAGCTGATCCTTCAACATTTTCATACACGAAACATAACATCTTCGGCCTCCTCTGTACAAACTTATAGCTTGACACATTATGAAGCCAATTCATGTGGTACCTTCAAAGAGCCAAAAATACTTCTGACTCGCACAGTAGTTACTACAAAGTACTGTATTCTAATATCACTTAGTACTCTACAGCTGTCATTCTGGTCATTGCTACCACTTTGCTCTACCTTTACTAGTGGCACTACCATACCTCTTTTTACACTTTTGGCCGAGTAGTCCCTGGGCAAGAAAGGTCCGTAGTACTGCTTGCACTCCAAAGTCAGTGCAGAGTCGAGGAACTTGAGTTTCTGGTGAGTCTTTCGGAGGATGCTCTCTTCCAGCGTGTCTGAATGGAAATTCCCACAATAAAACTGCTTCAAAGTTGTTTTGGAGCCAGTACAAACAGTAGAATACATGGAGGAGAGCTAATTGTGAACTTCGAATAAAACGTGAAAGATATGCCTTGTGACATATAGTCTACAGATGCCATAGATAGCGTGCCAATGATCTTATGGTGGCTAGGCTTAAGAACTGACTGTCATGTATGCTGCAATAAAGCCCACACACAATGCTTATTTTTTTGTCTTAGTGTGACACTCTGCATGGAACCTTGGTTGCCATAATTCCAAATGCATCTTGCTAGTGTAATTCGCTTGGTAATTTGACAGTTCATGTGTTGAGTGTTAAGCCAGCTAGACCATGGCCAGCAATTATTATTGAAAACTAATTATGCACTTCATACATCCTAAGCATCAGGCACCCATCTAAATAGGTCGCCCCTTGAGGAAGGCTATCTTCTCGCTGTTCGTACATTCAAACAGCAAATTTGACTTTTTGAAATATGTCCCATGGCAACAATATCATCAATCTGTTTTTCTTGTGCCTAGTGATCACAACAACCGAGCCACTTACCAGTCATTCTGTCAAGAAAGTATGGGCTGAAAACCTTCTTGACGAAGTTGAGCGGGTACCTCTGAAGATAGACGCAGGCCACCAGAATTTCGACCAAGTGATCGGGACGAAACACATTGAACTTCTCGCGAAGCAGCCACTCGAGCGACCCAAAAAAGCCCATGGGGTTCTTGGGCGTCAGGTTCAGGTATCCAAACGCCCTCACCATGTTCACGGCAGTTGGCAGCGACATGCTTTTGTGGTTTGCCACAAAGAAATCGGAAGCGGAACTCAACACGGCATCGCTCCTCCACCGGAACTGGTGACAATATGCGGACAAGGCGTCAATGGTGTGCTCATCGCAACTCGAGCCCCTGATGCGGACATAGCGCTCGACCGCCCTGGAGATGCTTGTGTCGAGGTGCCTCAGGTCATTCAGGCAGCGCACGACCGAACCGAAGTCTTTTTCTGGGATGACGTGAAGGTTCAGGTTCACCCATTTCGTAAGACTTGAGAGCAGGCTCTGCGGAACGAGCTTGAGCCGTGTCAGGACGTTGAGTATGTAGGCGACGTCCTCGGAGTTCAAACTGAGAATCTTCTTGGTTGTGTTTCGAGCTACTGTCCGAAGCACGACGCTCTGTGAGCTTTTGAAGTACGGGAGCAGGCCATAGAGCTTAACGATGTCGTCCTTCTCCATGTCGACAGTCTGCGTAACAATGCTCTGCCAGAAGTGGTCGACGGTGTCGAGGTACTGCGTGCCACAGTTCACCAGCAACAGTGTGACCTCGAGGATTTCGGGCAGGCTGATAGTCCCATCGCAGATTCGGCTGAAGATGACTTCGATAAAAGTATCTACGTATAGTTTTCTCTCGGCTTCGTTGTGGCGGTGCCTGACGACTGTTCGAAGCCCGTCCAAGATAACTTCGGAGCTTCCTGAAGACGTTATAAGGTTGCACAATTCAGTGATCACGACGGAAGCTCCGTCCGCATCATTCTTCCGTCTTGATCGCGCGTGATTTTTGTTAGAATCCCGAAGTTCTAAAATTTTGTCCAGTGCTTTCACGCCGACAGCGGGAGTTATGTCCTTGGAATCACACTTGTGCAAGGTGGCGTACACGTCCTTAATCGACGTACAGTCTTTAAATAATTTACCGCTCGCCTCTATGGTTGCGTGCGTTTCTGTGGGCGGTGCGTCCGGTTTCGATGCATACTCTCTCGATAGTAGTGACTCGGCGGTAAGTTTCTTAATGAGGACAGGCAATTCCTCAATGCTCACCCCGTCTTGCAAGATCATGGTGGACGTGGTCACACCTCCGGTGTTGGTTGTCTTCTTGGAGAGGCAACGTAGGGTGGAGGTGAACTGTGGGATGGTTCGTTTTAAAATTACGCAGCGTTTGCATGCCGGCGAATACGAAAAGCTTGCAGGTGCCGTTGAAATACCGACGCGATGTAACGCGGCTCTTGCCCCCGATTCGCGGCGTAATAGATTACTTAAGCACTTGATTGAGTGTTTTGTACTCCCTGTAAGATACATGAGATGGCCCTGTATGCGTGATGCCACTTTTTTTTTCGCGCTTGTGATTTTGAGACAGAATTTTGTTGGCCGAATATAATTTCTACAAATTTCAAAGAGTAAAGCTATACGCACTCCGGAGTGCGCTTCGGAAGGAAATGGCTATACGCACTCCGCTTTTCTCGTATAAAAAGAGTGGACACAACGAGTTTCCTAAGCGGTGCCATGGCGTAGTGGTTAGGGTGTCCGCTTCATAGGCAAGTGGACGCGGGTTCGATCCGCGGTGGGCCTACTTTTTTTTTTTCTTTTTCTCAAACATTTTATTTTGTTGAGGCATTTGGCGATATTTACGACATTTCCTTTTTTGCAATGAACAGTAAAAAAAAAAAAAAATCGAATGTTGTCGAGAAACTTTGCAGAACTAAATGGTATCGGACTCCCTTTCCGGAGGTGCGATCGGGGACAGCGGGGTTTGGATTGCCGGCTGGACGCCGCGAAGCGGCGTGTACTGGTTACGCTTAGTAATTAGCAGCCGATACTGACGCCGCGAAGCGGCGTGAACGCAGGCGGGGGGCTGTGTTAACGAGCGCCCCAGTGATTCACGCGCCGTTCGAAAAGGGTGGCCCGAGCGGCATGATCTCTCGGAGGAGTGCGTATAGCCATTTCCGCGCGAAGCGCACTCCGGAGTGCGTATAGCTTTACTCAATTTCAAATGCGAGCTGCCATTTTAGTTCTGCACGGATGGATGAATGAAAGCTAATCAGAGCTCTGACGGCTCTGATGCTAATCAAAGCCGCTGTACTGTAACCTTTATAACGGGCGGTAGCTTGCGCCACCTAGCTTAAAAATAAAAAAGTATTATTAGCGGCCAATGTTGCCAAGGTTTAAACGGGGAAAATAACTGAAAACTCAAAAGTGCTGAAAGTAATTAGACATGAGGAAGATACATAGAAAGGGGGGACGGACAACGAAGACTTCCAACTAGCAACAACATTTATTGACCCGAAGTTTGCATTAGGGGTGTCGCGAACTTTTGTCGAACCAGATTTTTTGGTCGAACTTCCGGGGTTCGAGAACCTTCGACTTTTCACCAGATTCGACCGGTTCGACTGGGTTCGACTCAGGGGGCTAAAGGTGGGTGAGGAGGAGTGGCAAATCCCGTGCGCCGACATCCTGGGTCCCGAGTGAACGAACGCAAAAGAGAGCGACAGAACACGAGAGAAAGAAAGCAACGTTGCCATGGTAACGCGAAGAGTGAAAACTCTCAGCAATATAAACAGTAATAATTTAACGTTGTAAACTAAATTATTAGCTATTCTAACGCTTATAAAAAGCAATAAACTCATTACGCTGCATTAACTTCCCTTCTGTCGAAATCTCGGAAATCTGGTGGTTGCGCAGTTTCGTATTCCTCAACCGCGCCCAGCCGCGCCCCACCGGCGAAGCCGGGTATATGGTTTAGTTTAGCGTTAACGCGAGGCCGTACATCTGCGCGCTTTTCAAAAAGAAAGCTTCGAAAGGAACGTGAATATCTTTCTACCGGTAAGTTCGTGAATTGTTGAAGTTCACGAAACTGCTCTGATGATGTAACCGTGTTTGGGACCCAGAAGGTCTGCCTGCATGATCCGCCGCTTGCGGCAGCCAGAATGTATGGGAAAATGGCGGACCTTTTCCTCTAGAGTTAGTATGTATGATCTCTATGGTTCGACTTTATAGACAGTGTGGCCAGACCTTGATACAAGCATGTCTAGGTTTGGAGAATTTTTTTTTTTATGCAAGGGGTTATTTTATTTTGTGAAAAGCTGCAATTAAAAGAAACTAATTCTAATCACTGAAGAAGTTGATAACTTAATTTTTAGTACTGTATTGACTGAAATAGCCAATCAGCGCTGCACTTAATTCATCTCTTAGCCATTACCATCCAATCCGAAGCCAACTGGCCAGCCTGTCGCGCATGCGCACACGAGTCGAACCTCAATACAAGTATGGTGGCTAGAGACACCCTAATACAAGGTTCGTCGAACTTTCCACTAAAAGTTCGAAAAAGTCGAACCTGGTCGAACTCGAACCGCGACCGGTGTATATAGGTGAACGAGGGGAGGGTAAAAGACGCTACACTGGAAAGTGTACCCAAGTAGCCAATTATTTTAAGAACATCTTTGTGCATACTTAAGACTTTCAGACTTACGCTGATTTATTTTTATTAATTGGCAAACGACTCGAGGGAAGCTTAGCCGACAACGGCATAACAACGGTGCCGAGCCGGTCGGTCGAGTAATAAGTTGAGCAGCCGAGCCAGCCGAGCGGGCCTAAAGCCCCTCGATGTTTTTGCGTTTGTCTTGCAAGTAGCGTCAAATGCGCGAGTGCACGCCCATGTCTCGAGTGGCCCTTGGAAGCAAATGGCGGCGCAGCGCTGAAATAAGCGGGCCTTGGAAGCGAATGGCGGCGGAGCACCCGCTCATGGCACGTGTCTCGCGCGCTTCCACAACAATGGTTGGCGGTACTTGTAAAAAAACGCTTTTATCAAGGGGCTTTAAGGCTGCGGTCTCACGGCAGCCATCTTGAACAAGGCGTTAGTTCAACCAATAGATGGCGACACGTACCCGTGGGGTGGCCGAAACATTGGTTAACAGTGGGATGGCTCGAGCACCATCACGTTCCCCTCGTGGCCTTGCTCGCGCCGCTGCCAGCTGTGCTCAGCTAGCTCAAGTAGCCTGGCCCATCAAACGGATGTATCCGAGAATGTCAGGCTGGGTATAAATTGTTCTCTGATATAGGAAGATGCGGTTCGGCGGTTGTAACGGGCTTTCGCAATAAATCTTACCAAGAAGGAATCAAATGTTGATTGACGTGTCAATATTCTATCAATGAAAATTTCTTCTGCAGGAATGCACGCTCAGTAGACTCAATCTTCCAAGACACCGTGGAAGCGGACGTCTAGTGAACGGCTTCGCGATTTACGGTACTTACCTCACCATTTTAATGACGACTAAAATAACGTCACGATATATTGTGTTTCATGGGATTCGGGAGATGTTGTAAAGGTTGTTACATTACAGGGGGGGCGGGGGGGGGGGGGGGGGGGGGTTCCCAGAAAACCAACGCCGTTGCAATATGTTCGGAAGTACCGACACAGATAATGTTGTAAGTACAGCTTAGGAGGAATATGATGAAAACCATCAGAAGAAATAGGAAGGCGTTTATTTGCAATGATGACGCTATGAATGAATGGCGTTTAGCGACGGCAAGTTATGAGCGTTCGGGAATTTATAAATTCACGTGATTGCTAACTATGGACATGCGTTTTTGTCGGGAGATGGTGTTGCGGTGATGACCTGATATCGGACGACTCGTGGCAGACGAACAAGCAAGTTTCGTCTCAGCGAATGGTAAGTGTCCAGTGTCAAGCACAACACGTGGCTACCGACGTTGTCGACGTTTCGAACACTTACCGCTTTCGACAAAAGTCCTGGCACCTAGGCTAACTTTCTGGAAAGACTCGAAGTCTTCTTTGTGTCCAACGCCATCATGAACAGTAACTGAAAACGATCCACTATTCAATCGGTGGGTGGCGAAACGTATCCGCATCTGCAGAGTCATGGGCGATGCGTACTCCAAGTGGCTGGAAGTTTACACGATGCCTGCCACGACGTCCAAACATGTCATTGACGTTCTACGGTCTCTTTTACCTACTTATGCCCTACCGAAAATACTTTTCTCTGATAACGCGCCAAATCTTGCTTCAAACAAAATAAACAAGTTTTTGAAGAAAAAAACCGGCATCAGGCAGCACATTAGCGCACCATACCATCCTGCAACTAACGGGCATGCAGAACAGATGGTGTGCGAAACAAAAAAAGCCCTTTCGAAGCTTACGGAAGAGGCAGTTCAGTGAAGAATCGCCAGGTTGTTGTTCCAGCAGCACGCGACGGTCTCCTCTTACACGGTAAAAACACTCGCCGAAGAAATATTCGGTGGACGAAGAGCCACACCCCTCGATCTCATGATACTATGGCTTACAAACGAAGATCGAGAGATTCCCAGATCAGGAGTAATTGCAGTTTATTCGGTCGGACAACTCGTCTACGTAAGGACTTTCAGCGGAAGTCCTGTAAAACTTGAGTAGAAAAGGCTCTATGTTGGTTGACCAGAAGGTGTCATCTCTCTGTATACGTTGGATATCAACGTCCTTGAGTGTAAATATAACTAAATCACAAAACTCTCTTTGTGTATTGTGTAACTGCCCTTGCATTTGATAGTAGAAGCCATGGTGGGTGATTTGGACCTTTCACACCAGGCTCCTTTTTATTATTTTTCGCCTCATACTCCTTTGCGGTTTAAGTAGGCTTCAAGAATCTTTTGTAACGGGGACACTTTACGTCAATGAGGCCATTTGTTCCAAGTAATCAATCAGGGAATGCTGCTAGAAATCCGTCCCTCTTATTAACGAATAAGCCGCACTTCTGCACAGTGCAGTTTTTCTGTTCCACGTACAGTTGTAAAGTAGCATCCTCATTGATTCTACCATATTCTGTTGCGGGTGAAGAAAGTCTTTGGGCACACGATACTTGAAACAAGTCTGGCACTGTACGTTGTGGTTGAACACCCATTAATGTCGTCGTCCTTATAGAGCCTCATCATTTAATCATTACCTCGTCACCTCATATTGCTCTTCATCAACAGTAAGTACAATAGGCTACCGCCACATTACAATCCAAGAATTGAAAAATTAAGTCGTTCAGTCCTTCAACCAGTTTATAATTTATATAATGTTATTACGTTACATTACCTCGAGACGATCGACGTCCATTGTCGATCTTCAAATACTTATAACTGTATATAAATTAGACGCACAAGGGGGGGTTGGTTGCCGAGTGCATGGTCTAGCGCACACCAGCTCGGAGCAATGGGAGCGAAAGCTCGCGCTGCAGAAGCCACCCCGCCCCTGCCCGTTTCGATTTGGAAGAGCATCCTACCGGCGTGTGGTCGTGTATCACTACTGCGTGGTGCACGTTAAAGACACCAGGTTTGCGGTTGTACCGCACTGGCTAAATTGCTTATCTACAGCTGAGAGTCAGACGCCCACTGAGGCGGAGTAACTTCCGGCTGTATAAACATACACACAACAATTTGCAATTAGACGCATAATAACAAAGAGCACAGCGTGCCGCCTCTTTTCTTTGGATGCCTTTTTTTTTTTTTTAAACCAGCGCAAGCTCGCGCGTTCTCTCTTTTGAGACGGTTAGAACGGTCGCACTAGAGCCACTAAATAAGCTGCGCTTAGAGTATCGGCACTCCGTTCCCCGACATTGTTGTGGGCGCCGCCATTTTGGCTCGTATGCAGAACAGACGCAACGGCCGATCGTCATGATTCAAAAGTGCGACTTCCTCAGCATTAGATTCGGTGTTAGGAAGGTCATGTAATACTGCTTTGCTCTGTCGCGAACGGTTTAAACGTTTGTGGAGGGCGGAAAAGCATTTCCTGTGATTTCAGATAAAGCTTCAGATAACTGGCAACCATGATTTTAAGCCACAATATGGCCAAGTGTCGTTACTCTGAAGCGTAGCTTATTTAGTGGCACTAGGTCGCACATAAAACCCGCGTTTCTCCTACCTGGCCGCTTCCTCCTCTTGTGCAGAGCAGGCGCAACAGCCGATCGTCATGATTCAAAAGTGCGACATCCTCAGCATTAGATTCGGGGTTAGGAAGCTCATGTAATGTTGCTTCGCTTTGTCGCACACTGTTTAAAGTGGAAGACGGAAAAGCGCTTCTTGTGATTTCAGATAAAGCTTCAAATAACTGGCAACCATGATTTTAAGCCACAATATGGCCAAGTGTCGCTACTCTGACGTGTAGCTTATTTAATGACACTCATGCTCTTGTTCAAGAGGATTCTAATACCTGGAGGGGCCAAGACGTAAGCCCCGTGGATTCCACAAGCCACTACTTTTTGACACCTGCCTCTTCTTCATTGTTCCCGCTTGTGCCAGTAAATTAGCTACGGTTCAGAGTAACGACACTTGGCCATATTGTGGCTTAAAATCATGGCTGCCAGTTACCTGAAGCTTTATTTAAAATCACAGGAAACGCTTTTCCGTCCCCCACAAATGTTTAAACTACCCGCGACAGAGCATTGCAATATTGCATCAGCTTCCTAGCACCGCATCTAATGCTGAGGAAGTCGTGCTTTTAGATCATGACGATCGGCAGTTGCGTTTGCACTGAGCAGGACCCAAAATGGCGGCGCCCAAAACAATTTTGGGGAACGGAGTGCCGATACTTTAAAGCTCATTCAGTGACTCTAGGCATGAAGTGAACTCGGGTCAACGAGGTAGAGTGTGTATTATTTTCCTCTTCGTCCTCATTGTTTATTGATTTCAATCATATCGAATAATTAACACATTATATCACGCTACGCGTGTGTAATTATTTGTCTTAGATTTATTAACCTGACCCAGTACTTAAACCATTCATTTATCGATAGTAAATCTTCCAATATATTTTTTAAATGTGAAGGTAAAAAGACACGGCGATTGATGATGATACAGACGCCAACGCCGCCCTCGGAAATTTTTCGAACACTACAAATCAGCACTTTGTCTGCCATCCGCCAGGTAGCGCAACAAAACACCCAAACAGTTTTTAATTGTTTTTAAAATTAGCTAAGCTCTACATTTATTATAAAACCAAAGCAAGATCATTCTGAAAAGTTAATACATCGCAATGTATGTCTATTCCAAACAATCAATGTTATTAGATGCCAATAAATCTGTTTGATGTCCAAAAAGATATGCGTCAAAAACAGGTAAGTTTGAAAGCTCCTGGAGCGTTATGACTTTGAAAATGAAAAAAAGTCATCGTCCACCTCTTGGGCAACCATTGTAGCTCTAAATGTTATAAAATATTTTATCGTAGTTTAAATATTTCCTCAGCGGCATTTGAAGTACGATGACTCAAAGCACAAAAAAGTGCTACGTTTGATATAAAATATCTAAACAAAAGAATTTTACACAACATTAAATTTTTTTCTGCATATTACCAATTATAAGCACTACATCTGTAGCTAATTTCATTGCCCTAGCGCTTGTCAATAAAAACATATTTGTGCTGAAAAATGTCAATTTTAGGGCAATATTTGGAGGGATGAAAAAAACAAAGTAGTGCAAATACCAAAAAAGTGTATCGTTACATTTTGCTCCGACTTCATCTTAACAAAACTGCTATATTGGAACCGTGCTATCTTTAATGGATCGTTCATAAAACATGAACTAGCGGAGCAAGTGAGGGTCCGCGCCATCATATTCGCAACGCTACAAACGCGCATGAACAGTAAAATCCAACACATACATAATATCAAATGAAAGAGGATTGCATTACCTTTCGAATAACATCAATCCCACAAAACAGTATTTATAAGGAGATGAGTAATGACCTGCCAAAAAGTACCTAAACTGCCACATTCAGTGGGACCGTGGCCTTAAGCGGGCCGAGCCGCCGACGCCGCCGAGCGGCCGAGCTGTGCTGCCGAGACAACAGTACCCATTTTACGTTTAGGCGATCACACTCCTTGATCTTCTCGACTTCTTATTCAGCAAACAGGTACTCTTCTTAGTTGTTGCAAATCATGCATCTTGTAGATTATATCATCCTATAATCACCCTTACTTACGCGGCTCCACATCCAGTAATTTAAACTGGGTGTTTGCAGGGGTGGTGCACGAAAGCACCCGATGCCAAAAACTCCGTGTCAAATGCCCCGCGGCAAACGCCCCGCCCTCTTTGCCCCGTTTTCAAAAGCCCCAGCGCGAATTCCTCATGTAAGGTGGCCGGTCCCTCAATGTGACGGCGGAGTGTTCTAATTTTAACTAGACTAAGAGACAGCAGGTGTGCAGGCGACCTTGTGTAACGTAATCATGCCGTGCCCGTGACTCAAGTGAGGAATAACGATAAAACTGCCCGTTCCTCAGGCTTGCGCTAAACAGATCCGCCTTTTGCGACATTAGAAGTGAAAACAAACGGAACATATAAGCCACATGGCGAAACATTTGAAGTGACGGCTTTACTCTTATCAATCAGCATTAAACCAAAGCTTTCGTCGACTCTGAAGCAGGCGCGGATTCGCAGATCCGACGAAGTGGGTTCTGTTAAAGCTAATAACCCGCAGCTCATGGCGCCATACTTGTCACAGCACCAAACACCAGTTCCATTCTTACGTCGTTCTAAAAAAAATATTTGCATCAATCTAGGTAGATAGTCTAAATCTGCGTGTGAGCTAAGTGCATTGTTTGTGATACAGATGCATGACACTGGCCACTTGTAGGTCTCAAGTTTTTCAACAGTTCAAGTTAACCTTATACATAGTTTGCAGGTGTCGTCATTGCTTGGTACAGACGGTTATTTCTACTTACTGGTTTTTTAGAACTACAACTCCTGCGGTGTGCAAGTAAATACGGCGAACCAAACGCTCGTGGCACATAAGGGCCCCTATCATTTCGTGGAATTACGTTCCATGGACAACTTTTGATGGACGCACGTTTCATGGTCATACGTCTCATCGACACGATCGTTTCATCGACACTCGTTACGCGAATTTCACACTGTAGGGACATTTTACCATGCATGTATCACTAAAGTGCTTATTAACCCCCCAACGCGCACGCGCGTGCGCCTGCATTCATGCTGTTTTGCGGCGAGTCTACGGTGTTTCATTACAAAAATGTTAACCCGCCTGACTGACCCGTACACGCCGCTTCGCAGTGACAGTCTCATGCTGGTAATCACCGAAAAAATCTCATTTGAGCTGTCAATGAAATGATCTGTCGATGAAACAATCTGTCAATTGTTTCATCGACAAATCAATGTTGACTTTACTCGAGCTTACTGGCACTAGGGGTACAAATGGATACTCGCACGCAATGCCACTGGCCAAGAAACTCCTTTGTTGCGGCGTAATTTAAAGGACAAAAGCGAGCATTTTCATTCAATCTTTCCTTCGCGAAACTTCATGACGTAATTGGGGAATCGCAGTATCCTCCAGTGACAAAATTTGAATGCGGCTCATAGATTGGACGTGAGCATTGCGTGGGCACTTGGGCTCGTGATAATCTATATCTCGAGAAGCATCATGACAATGTCTGGAACTCTGCGCGTGTCCTGTGCCTTGCCAACCCCAGCGCGTGGCTATGATCAACATTGGCGGCATATTATCGGCTCTAGATCACGTAGCCGCTTGTTCTGGCTGCGAGTTGAAAGGGTGAAGGCTGCTAGTTTTCCTTTAATTTTTTTTTTTGCGGCTTTGATTGCATCTGGTGAAAAACGAAGGGGTGTTTCACAGGTCAGTAACGTCGGTGATCCGTTCCTAGCGGTATTTGCGCAAAGTGCAAAAATTGTTGCATCGCCCCCTTAAATGAGCTTTTGTAGGCCCTCAACAAATTAGGTTAAGACATGGAACAATGATGGTTGAAGTGGACGAGGGTGGGACGGGGACAATAAGGACGGGGCTTTTGGCACGCGGGGAATACGCGATGGGGTAATTGAACGAGGGGTCTTTGAAAAGTGGGGCACGTGGGGCTAATGAAGCGAGGCTTTTGCGACAGGGATTCTGCATGCGGGGCAATCGTGCTACACCCATTAAAATCTTGTGGGTGACATTCATTGAAACAGTGGTCTCAAACTCGTTCAAATGTGGGGGCCAGAAAGCCTACACTGGAAGGGTCGATGGCCTTTCCGGTGTAGGCTAGGAAAGGTCGAGGGGGGAGTGTTAAAAAGATTTCAAAGAGACCTCATCCTCTGCTTTTTGTAAACTCAGTTTTCTTTGTTTCATCTTTAGATTTGGTTTGTTTATATGACTACTTTGGTCCCTGACCTGATGTGATAACAAGAATTAAAAAACAACTCCCCGTCAACCTGCTGGCTCTTATAATAGAACAAGAGAGCAAGTACACTGTTGTTCCCATTGCTCAATTCACTCAGGAATTAAACAAGTTCAACATGTTTCTAAAAAAAACAGCTAACTTGACAGTTCTTGCTTTCCTGACGATTTTTATTACAACAGTCTGAACAAATACTTGTCTTTTAATGGTAATATGTTTTGTTCTTTTAAGGCAAGAGTCTCGAGTTTGTAGCTTTTCTCATTGGTGGTTGCTCCTGCTGATCGAGAGTTTGCGAAGCCGAGATGCATCCTTTAACAAATAGCTCACACTTGCAGCCCAGTAGCGGAATGGTTGTACATGACAAAAAGCTGGAAAGATAAACATAAAGCTAACAAAGGGAAAATGAACATAGATCATGGGCGTACCAACCGGGGGGGGGGGGGGGGGGGGGACAAGGGTTGTGCTTGCCCCCCCAGTTCTCAGAGTGGGGGGGGGGGGGGGGGGGCAAGGCATGGGTTTCGCCCTCCCTGAAACAGCCGCCACTGGGTAGGGCGAACACTATCCGGCGGCACCCAAGAGGTACTAAGGGTACCGCCTCCCGGCCCTGGGGGGGGGGGGGGGGGTCTGGTTTGCCCCCCCCCCCCCCCCCCTCAAAAACAAGTTGGTACGCCATTGACACAGATAACTATAAACTATGTGAATATGTTAAAAAAAGTAGAGCTACGTTTGGAGTGTACATGAATCGGCGAGATGCAATCACTATAGCGTATACCATTTCTAGTGCTTGAGACATGGGAACCGGGACTCAAAGCCTGCGGACTGCATCTCAACTAGTCGCGAGTTGCATCTTTGAGGCCCCTGCACTAAAAGCTGAATCCTTAGGTGATGGTTTTGAACTAAACTTCAGAAGGCCCTATTCATGCCGTGACTTTGTAACTGCCCGCTTCATCGTCGATTTTCTTTTTTTTCCTTGCTTTAATTTTAAAGGTTGGTCAACACGATTCAACGATTAATCTGATTACATGTGTATTAGTTTGTACGTCACCTGAAGCCTAAAATTCAAGCACTGGCATTCCAATCATTTTTAAAGAGGGTCACAGTAAAACCAAAATGATGGACCTTTTCTGGAGATATAGTTGGGCGCATGTGCCAACTCTGCGAAAGGGGAGGAAAGAGAAAGACGCCATTTTTGGGTGCTCTCTCGTCCATTCAGTCGTTCAGACAGTACTGATTCGGCTTGACTCTCTGCTATTCTCACAGCTTGGCTTCATAGTCATGCCTCACCACTGCACAGCTGTAGGTTGCACAAATAGCAGCAGAAATGGTTCAAATGCACAATATTATAGAGTTCCAGCAGCCTTTTGCGGGTGGTGGACAAAAGCACCCAATGTCAAACACCCCGCCCTTTTTGCCCCTCTTTCAAAAGCCCCTGGTTCAGTAGCCTTTGACGCGAATCCTTCGTGTCAGGTGGCCGGGTCCGCAACATAATGGCAGGGCATCTCCTTTTGACTAAAAGACAGTAAGTGTGCACTCGAGTTTGTGTAATGTCATGCTGTACCCAGTATTCAAGTAAAAAATAAGTGGGTAAAGCTTTCCGTTCTTCAGGCGTGTGCCATACGCATTCACGTCTTGCAAAATTAAAAGTAAAAAAAAAATGAAGATCAGTCATCAGCAAAACATTTAAAGTGTGCGAAATGGATTCACGTCCTACCGCAACAGAACCCAGGCGGAACGCCTTGGCCAGGGTGTCGAACCGAAATGTTTTTCGTTCCGGTTCAACTCCGGAGTGAAAAAATAAAGGTTCAAACTGGTTTGAATTGGTTCATACTCATAATACAAAAACAGTTGACGTCAGCAAAAGATAAACTTTACGTATATTATAAAAGTGTTACATATAGAAAACCAAGGCTCACATCACTTTGTGGAACTAACGAGCTAGTGCCGGGGCACCTTGGGACATGGGTTAAAACGCAGTTCAATGTCGGGCAGCTGACTGAAGAAGCAGGACGTCGTCACGCATATCCGGGGAAAGATGACACCTCTGAGACAATAGAATGCACGTCAGTGCAAAAAAGGCTCATGCACGCTGATCTGGGTCGCAGGCACTCCCAGGGCTACTTGCGCCAACGGGTAGCGTTCTGGGTGGCGTTCCCTTCTGGTCCTCCCAAAACTGTAACCCGTTAGCCTCCCTTGAAAGCCGTGGCTCCTTGTCTATGCTCACGGTCAGCTTTCTGTGGCAGTCCTAAAAGAGGAGGAAAGCGCGTGTACAGTGGTTGGTGCACTTTCTCCCCTAGCATTGACTGCATTGTCACAGAAAGCTGACCGCAAATGTAGCAATGCTCAGAAGAGGTGTGCGCCTTGATCTTTGTGTTTCTGACGAGTAAACGTTTTGGGTCTTGCTGTTTCTGCTACAAGAGATCGAAGCTGTTTTGCTATTTTCTGTAGCTGTAACTGTTGATTGAATCCCCCCTCCCCTTTCACGGTGCTAGACTTTAATTTCAGTCAGATTATTAAATCCGTAAAGTTAATTTGAAAGCAGATTTGATGTGCCACAGCATGGCAACTAGTGCAGGTTCTAAAATATCCATCGCCCTTTGTATCACTTTCTTAACCGATCAGTTGTACAATGAAATCAAGGTGTTTAAAGTAAATTACACACAACTCTACAAAATTGAAGACAAGAAACGCCAAACATAGCTTAGGCTAAACGCCAATAAAAAAAAAAAGAACGAGGACAAAGAGAGGCTTAAACAACACTAGGGGTGTTGTCTATTCCTCTCTTTGTCCTCTTTGTTTGCGTTTAATCCGAGATGAAAAACCAACTAGCCCGCAACTCACCTTTTGCCACCAAACAGGCTCATTAATTGGTCACTTTTGCTGACGTACGAATTGGATATGTTCAAATGTTAAATGTTCTTTGATGAGCCATTTCCAGTTCCCAAGAAAAAGGTGGGACGAATGTGGGCATGTGTTAAATAAATACATAAGACCAGAAATTCCGGAGAATTTACAGTTACTGTGCTCATTTCGCTTGACTTCTCGAGACAAACTTTATAAATTATGAAGACGACCGTTATGGGAAAACCTGATAATGGAACGTTACAGAGCTTTCCGCTACCTATTTTTTTTTTCGCTTTTTGACTTTCCACATGAACAAAACACCACAAAAATAATTGATCAGGTTTGTCCAGGAACGAAAAAAATAATTATTTCGGTCCTGCTCAACTCTGATTTGCGCAAAATTGTTTTATTTTCCATTTTTTTTGTTTGCTTTTTAGGTTACTGTGTTTTTCGCCACACACTTTTCATGCAACCTGACTTCACGTATAAACCGAAAACCGCATGGAAAACATATTGGTTCCGCTCCGGAGCAAGAAAAATTATTTCGTTCCCGGTCAACTCCAGTTCGCGCAAAAATTAAGTTTTTTCTCAGTTTTCGATTTACGGGTCGGGTTTGGTTCAATACCCTGGCCTTGGCAGCCGACCATGATCTCCCCTGTCATTTATTCATCGTTGTAACCTTGAAATAGTAAAATTCTTAATGTGTCTCGTGTGTGTTATACTTGCAGCTGTTTGGTTAGCTTGATATGTGCATGGTGGCTGTGCTTTCTTGGTTCTTAATTGCTGTAATTGATCTTCGAATTTGTTCTTAGGCTCCTCAAGTAGTCCTGTTGCTCCTCCATGATCTTGCAAGCCATTGTGGGAGCCTGACTGCGGCCAGTAATTTCTATGGAGCCAGTTCACTCTTTAAGTCACGGTGAGTTCTTTTTTTCAACTTGTTTTATATACTACAAAGGACAGTGACAATGTCTAGAATACAGGCGGCCATGGTCTAGAGCTGCACTTCTTGTACAGCTGTCTGCAAACTCCTAAGAGTTTGTGCTGACTCTGAGATCTTCTACGAGGAACGCGTTATCAGTTTAACCCAGAGCCTGCTGTTCAAAATTGCAGACGTGTTGAGTTGCAAAGGGGTTTTGATTTCGCTCTAAATCTATCTTATTTTTTGACCATACCCATAGAGTGCCGATCATCCAGGATCGATGGGCGCGGAAGCCCATTTTAGAGCTCCCACAGAGCTCCTACGCTCACAGCATAGTCTCCAGGGGAATGCAGCTGTAGCTTCCACCGTGGCAGGGTGAAACTAGCAACATGAGGTGCATTGCGGAAGAAAGGAGGAATGGATGTACGGCATCAGACAGAAATCCGCTCGATGCTCCCGAGGGATGGCACTACACATCGGTGCCGTGCTCAATTGCAACCCCCTCCCACCTCTCTTTCTGTCCCCGTAATTATTTTTAATGACGTTATTGTTTTGATATTACTCGGGTTGTTCATGTATCATCTTTCTAACCATCTAACTGAGCCCAAACTATCTTTCACTCAACAGTTGTTTTCGAAAAACAAACAATCTAGTTTACGACATAATGTGAAAGTGAGTAGAAATAAACTAGGTTCATAGTGAGTTGAGGCGATTGGCATTTTTATTTGTAGCCACAGCAAAAGGGACAGATATATTGTGAGACAGGTGAAAGGACTAGCTGATTTAACAATTTTTCGGCATTTTTAGGAAGCTCATTCCGCAGTCCTTCGTAAGAACCATAAGCTTGTAAATCTTCACGATGCACTTCTTCGCAGGCAGATATTCGACATCCAATGAGCGAACCTAATTTGCATTCTTTCACTGTGGAAAGACATGCATAAACCCTTTTTTAATATTATTGTCCACTTGCTACTCCTCGTATTTACAAGGCCTGTGACGGCAGGTTTGTTGTTAAAGGCCGACCTACAGAATCGTCTTCTACCAGGAAGAAAACCGATTTCCAGTTTCCTTCTCTCTATTCCCTCTCTTCTCTCCTCCTCTTTCCACAAGAGTAAGTCTCTGAGCTACTCTCCACAGAACATTCAAATCTGAAGGAGGAATTGAGGGAGAGTTTTCTCCTTTTTTGCTGCTTGTTGGCCTTTGACTTTATTCAAACACCATTGATATTTTTTTACAAAAATTTGCCAGTTGAATTGGAACTCCCTGCACTTGGAAAATTTATCCTGAATGTTCCAGAATATATCGGAAAAGACTCCTGTCGTCAAATAGAAATCCAGCCTGCCAGTCTTGCGTGGTTCTGGCATTGCAAAGTGATGAATGAAAATTGCCGATCTGTACAAAAATACATTTTCCCTTGTTGTCAAAAGCTTGACATTTCTAACTGCTTGCCTGCAAGATTCGGTTTGCACACCACGCATCAGAACGCTTTGCTTTGTGCATGCCAAGAGGAAAGGGAGCAAAGCGGTTCTCAGTTCCATGAGCGTCGGCGGGATTTTCTCTTGTTAAAGGCAAAAATTTCACACCTGATGTTTATTTTTTAAAGGGATACTACAACGAAATTTCGGCGTTCATTTTTTGGTTGATATGTGTTCAAAGGAGCAGCATCACATCGAACATACCAATATCTTGGTAAAAAAGTCACGAAAAGGAATTTTAAAACGAATTAAACAATTAGCAAAGAGCACCTGGTGGATGTCGCTAACGCCTCGCTTGTAATGCCCGTCTAGGAACCTTGACAGCTAGTGACGGAGGTTGTCTCGCCTCCGGCCACGACGAGAGAAGAGGGGCAGGAGGAACTCCCCTCTTCGCGAGAATGCCTTTTGTGTGTCGCAGAAGTCGCTATTGTCCCCCTACAAGATTACTGAAGATTAACCCGTCACTCAAAATTTGTACAAAAGCAGCCGCTTCGGTGGCTGGAACGACTAGGCCATCCTCTCGACGTCAGCCTCGCCTTAGCTTTGCTCGTCCTGAGACGACCTACGTCACGATTGTGTTTGATGTCACGTGGTCTCCGCTGGGCCTTCTCCGGGCGCTTGCCCTGAGTGGGTGGTTTATAACGAAAAATACAGCCACCAGGCTCAAAATACAAACGTGCGATTGTCATTTACGGATATTGTGGATCATATTCAACCTATTTCTGAACACGACGGGAATATTTCAAATTTCGTTGAAGTATCCCTTTAAAGGGGGGGAGGGGGGGAGGGTTGCAGGGTGAAAAATATATTTTGCAATCTGCAGAAATATATAATGGCCAAAAATGAGCAAGGAGGTTGTATATTCATGCAATCACAACCAACACATTCCTGCAACATTTTTACAACATGCTTATAGATTTTCAAACAAATGTTAGCACTATTAGAACTAACCATGCTAATCTAATCAACTAATCATGCTAATCTAATCACTAATGTAAAAAGGTCCTCTGCAAGTATTATGACAACTCTTGATTCAATTGTTAGTTACTGTTCTTATCTATTCACTGAGTGAAATGAATAATCATTACTCTGGATTGAATGGCTAAAGATAGCATAGTTTTTTTTACGTTTTGAGCAGTTTGTCGCCATGTTTCGGATCTCGTGCGTAATGTCTTCCTTGATGTGACTGTTGCCGACAGGGATCGGGCTCTCACGTCCCAAAATAACTTTGATCTGACCTCAGATCTTAAAGTCTTTGAAATATACGGGAACTCGGCAGGTCCTGGATGGGTGCAGCTGTATACCATCAGGGAGTTCTGGCCCTCTACTTGGTACTTCAGGACTGATGTGGGTACCTGGCTTGAAGTCCTCAAAGTCATAGTTGGGATAGCGGCCTTCAATACTCTCGGCTGCACCTTCTGCATCGGGTCTCCGTTCTTCAGAGTTCTCAGTCTCACCTTCTGATTTGGGATTCTGTTCTTCTGAGATTTCAGCATCACCTTCCAAGTGGGATACTGTCGAAGTTGCCGGCCGATGATAGAATCGCCTAGCTTAGGGATGCTGATGTCTTGCGTAACCAGGGTTCGTACAGCTCCTTGAAGTCCTTGAATACCTGTGATTTTATTAGGAGCCTTTTAAGGGCCCTTAAATACCCTTGAGAGTTGAAACGATCCTTCTATTCTTTAAAAATCCTCCAACAAATGCGTAAATGGGGCTGCGTCGTCTGGCAACATGGCATGTCGTTTGTTCTAAAGGATAAAGCCAATTCAGTCCAAGGCGTCCCGTGTCATCGCCATTTTCTCTTTGTGTTGAGTGTGTTGAGGATCGTGTTGGTGAACGTGAGACACTTTCAATCGAGATTGAAATCCGAAATGCCGGGTAAAAAGTGTAAGTTCCAGCCTTCATGGCTGGAACAGAATGACCTTCGCTAGTGGGTTAGACCAGATACGAATGACTCCTTTCGAGCGAAGTGCGCAATCTGTCGAAAGTCGATTGATGTCACCACAATTGGTGAAAGCGTTTAGAAGAGTCATTTGAAAAGCGCAAAGCATCGATCTGGAGCCGAGTCAGCTGCTTCCAGCTCATCTATCACCTCCTGTCTATCAGCATCAGACTTGGCGTCGGATACGCCTAGGCACCAGCGTGCAGATGCAAGTACCTCACGGGCCGCGGCATTCATTTCATTTCCTTTATTAAACTCTTAAAGGCCCAATGGGCATTACATAAGGGGGGCAAGGAATATAAAATCGAAAATACAAAACACTGCACAAAGCGAAAAAAAACCATCAATTATACATTTTTACATGCTATGAAAAATCAAAGAGAAAATCCTCACAGAAAAAAATGAGGTTAAAAATCACCAAAATATTGTCTATGTAAGCACTTGCTAAAAGAATAAAAGAATAATAAAATAATAAAATAAAAGAATTAAAGTAAAAGTAGCCAACTGTGAAAACAATGTGCAAATCGCCTCTCGGAACAGGCCGGTGTCACTAATGTCGGCTATGGTGTTGGGAAGGTTGTTCCAATCGCGGATGCCTCGCGGGACAGCGGAGTTAATAAACGCATTAGTTTTACCAGTTAGGCGCTTGGAACTTTTGCTGTTAGTGGTTCGACGGGAAGATCTTTGGGAAACTTTTGCTGTTAATGGTTCGATGGGAAATGACATTGAAGCTTCTTGAAAAAAAAATTGTGGTGGCTTAGCTCTGCTATGCCAGGATATACGTAGCATGAGCTTATGCGCACAAAATGAGAGGCACTATGAAGCGGCTCCGGTGCAGCGTCAGACTTGACTGCTGCGCAACGGAGGCGCACAGCTGGGCACGCGGCGGCGCCAGTGCGTCTGCTGCGGCTATGACGTCTTTCCCCTGGAATGTGCAGACCGGCGAGGTGCGCACGGTGGCGGATTTAACGCGCGGCGGCGGCGGCTTTGGCGCGCGGCGGCGTCACCAGCTGTGCGCCGTGTGACGTCACTGCTCCTTGCGCATGTGCAGACCGGCGAGGCGCGCGCAGTAGCGGCATCTCGGGCGCGCCAGCTGTGCTCCGTGTGACGTCACTGCTCCTCGCGCTTGCGCAGCACGGCTCTTTGAGGGCCACTTGAAAGTGCTCAATCTCGGCCAGTGTAGCTAACGCTACAAAAGTCCTCTCACATACCCAATTGTCCGAGGGCTGTCCTGCTTTGATCCCAGGGAAATGTCGAAAAGAGAAAAATGCCCCGGGAAGCTCAAAGTTGTAAAGTTGTTTTGAATTGCCTCATCGATGCAAACCTTCCTTCTGAGCACAAGAAAGATCTGGTTTGTGGGCAGTATGTTAATTCCTGTTCCACCACCAAAGGAACCCAACGCGACGTTATTTGCGGTCCGAGTCCTTGCATGCCACGTGAACTTACCACCGCGCGTCGAATGTTTTTGTACCCGTCAAGATCATTGAAGCTTTCTGAGGCGAAGTTCTGCTCGAGGGATGCCTCCAGTTGCTTCCAGAAAGAGGAATCGGTGTCATATGAGGAGTAACAGAACTTGTAGACGGGCACGCCATAGTCCTGGCTACAAATTATCGAAAAGAGCCGCAGCACCTTGCAAAAGGTATCGCTGTTGACCACATCGACGAACTCCAGAACTTGGCCGCGATCGCTGCACTTTTGGAAGAGCCGACTTCAATGCAGCACGAGAGAACGCCGCCTCCAGAACTTGACGTCGACCCGAAGCTTCCAGCTACAGAATGAATACGGCTGCTTGACCTTCTGAGTGAATTTGGCGAATGTTTTGCCGCAACATCAAGGGTCCGACAAACAATGGTAGCAAAGCACCCCACCATTACTGACGACGACGCACTCCCTGTCCACTAGTCACCGTACCGAGTCTCCTTAAAGGAAAGGACTGTGATTCAAGATCAAGGCCAGGAAATGCTCGAGGATGATATTCAATCCTCAAGAAGTCCGTGGGCGCCCCCAGTCGTCCTTGTAAAGAAGGACAGAACCCTGAGGTTTTGTGTGGACTATTGTTGACTGAACGCTGTGACTAAGAAAGATGTCTATCCACTCCCTTGCATCGACGATGAGGTAGACCGACTGCACCATTCCCAATATTTTTCGTTGATAGACCTGAAAAGTGGCTACTGGCAGATTGAAGTCGACGAATGCGACCGTGAGAAAACTGCTTTCGTCACTCCTGATGAACTTTCTGAGTTCAAAGTGAAGCCATTCGGACTTTGTAGGGCACCAGCCACCTTCCAGCATGTCATGGAGACCATGCTAGTAGGTCTGAAATGGCAGAGCTGCCTTGTCTACTTGGACGATGTCGTGGTTTTTTCACAGGATTTCGACGATCACCTGAGACGACTTCAAGCCGTGCTTCAAGGCATTAAGTCCGCTGGCCTGTCACTCAAGCCAACGAAGTGTCGGTTCACCTATGGTGAACTAAAGTTCCTTGGCCACGTCGTGAACAACAAAGGTGTTCTTCCTGACCCCGAGAAGACCCGTGCTGTAGCTGCATTAACGCCGCCGTCTGACAACAAGGCCGTGAGAAGCATTCTCGGACTCTGTGCCTACTACAGGCGCTGTGTTCGAGACTTTGCCAAGCTGTTCGCACCGCTGACGCACCTCACGAAGGATGCCGTAAAGTTTGAATGAACAGAAAAACACCAGCGGTCAATCGATGAGTTCAAACGAAGACTCCAGATGCCCCTGATTCTTGGCCATTTCGACCAGTTCGCTGAAACAGATCCTCACCGACGCCAGTACCACCAACTTGGAGCGGCACTAGTCCAAAGGCAGGACGGGCCAGAGCGAGTTATCGCATATGCAAGTCGGACGCTGTCTAACGCGGAGAGGAACTACTCAACGACTGAAAAGCAGTGCCTTGCTGTCGTCCGGGCAATAACAAAGTTCTGCCCATATTTGTACAGAAGTCCTTTTCGTGTGGTCACAGACCACCACTCGTTCTGCTGGCTCGCGAATCGGAAGGATCCCTTTGGACGCCTCGCCTGGTGGAGCCTACAACTGCAGGAGTTCGACATGACTGTGGTGTACAAGCCTGGCCGGGAGCACAATAACGTCGACTGCCTGTCAAGGGCCACCGTCGAGACCGGTCCTACCTACACCGAAGGGGACGACAACAAGTGTTTCCTCGGCGCTCTGGATGTACGACGTGGCAGCCTTCCAATGAGAGTTCGACCCTGAACTGCGAGCACTCATCGAGCACCCGCGTTTTCATACGAACACTGCCAGCCTCTTCATCCGACAAGGTGTGCTCTACAAAAAGAACTTCAGCGACAACAACATGGCGTGGCTGTTGGTGATCTCTTCCAGTCTTCGAGAAGATATATTTCAAGCCTGCCACGATGACTCGACGGCAGGACACCTTGACTACAGCAGGACTTTTGCCAGGATTCGTGAAATGCACTATACTGGCCCAAACTTTCGAAGATCATCACTGCACCCAATCTTGCCATGAGTGTCAACGATGGAAGAAACCACCAACGAGACCGGCAAAACTTCTTCAGCTTATTGCACAGTAACATGCCATAGAAAGGCGTGTTAGTAAGCGGAAAAATCCGAGTAGTCATGGTTGCACTGTAAAGCATGACACACAGTTCGTATCATGCACCGTTGGAGCAGTGTATAGGATACCTTTTTCATGTGGACGGGTGTATATTGGCCAAACGGGGCGCTGTTTGAACATCCGTTTAAGAGAACACCAGAGTTTGTTGAAGGGGTGTGCGTACTCTCGCCTTGCAATGCATTGTCGCGATTGTAACTGTGAGCCGAGATTCAGTGACACTGAAGTGTTGTTCAAGCACAGGGACCAAGTGTCTAGAGAGATAGCAGAAGCGTACCAAATAAAAAGGGCGGGAACCTCGTGTGTCAGCCAACCGTCTTTGGCACTGCTGGACAGTGAGGTGGCGTTTTTGAATTTGGGATAGCAACACGTGCCATCATGCTGCTATGAAAGTGTCTCGTAATACGCAGACGGGGGGTGAACTGCAAAAGATAAATGGTCGTTTTCATGTGTTTTCCTATTAAAATAGTTCAGTTGATAGTCAGCGCTCGTACCAGGTGTTTCTTCTACGACCACGTCTGTTGTTCGCGCTGTCCCAAGATGAATTCCCACCAACTCGCCCAACTATCCATTGTTCTTAAAATGTTAAGCAGCTTACCTTGTAGGGAATGTTCGCGTACGAACGTTCCTAGAGCGTTCCAAATGGTGTACAGTTCACACGGAAAGAATAAGAACACAAAAACTTTCTGTGTTTTTATTCTTTCCCTGTGAACTGTACTCCATCCAACGCGCTCTGCTACATGTTCCGAATGGTGTTTTAACGTTTTTTCAACATTCAGAACGTCCATAGAATATTTGCACAACATTGGGTGCTACTTGGGAAAGTACTTAGTCGACTTGGGGATCTGAACTTTGAGGTGATGCCCGAGGGAACACGGAATTTATCATGCTGCCCTCTACGACCGGAAGTCGTCCACGTCGTGCGCCTCAAGCCGTACTACGATCGATAGGACTGTGAACTCCACTTTTGTACAACGCATGATAGGACTGTGTTTTACCAGCCTCCGTAGTTTCCCATTATTTTTGTTTGCCGCTTCATTCCCCAGCAAGTTGCATCGAGATGATGCTCTTTTTAAAGGGGGGAGTAATGGCACGCGCGTCACCGAGCGAGCGAGCGCGTGCGTGGCCGAGTGGTTACATTGTTTGGCTTTCGTGCGGAGGCCCCGGGTTTAATTCCTGGGAGCGGCGCGTCTTTTATTTATCCTTTCAATTTAGCATTCCCGTAAGTTCGAGAACCTTGTCGTCTGTTCGAGGTCAGAATGTTCTACGCACCGAATCTTCTACGCCGGTTGTTCCGGAAGCCCACGGGTGTACAAAGGGGGCTCCGCGTGGCGAGCCAGGGTCAGTCTTACCCCAGCGTTCGATCCTGCTGCTTCGCTGCCATCGATGCCTGCGACGCTAGTCTTTTTTCATTTTGTTTTGGGCACAAGTTCGCCCCATTAAACGTCTAGTTTGCTTCAGTCTTCGACGTCTCATCAGTTATCATTTGTGAAGCTATCGTCGTGGGGACACCCATGTTGGTATCAACCGGTTCATGAAGTCCGGGTGGAACTCTGAAGCTGGCGAAGGCACTGCAACTGCATCGACGTAATGTGTAGCATGGTCTATACACACAAGCACATTCTGTTAGCCATCGCATTCTTCCAAGGATCCAAAGTGATCGAGCGATATCACCATGTTGGGTACCGCCAGGATGGTTCTCGGTTGCGAAGACGCTTCTGCGATTGTGGTCTTCCGGTTGACTCTTCGGCATGTGTGGCAGGACTGCACATAGGCTTTTACATGGTGCGACATGCCAGGCCACCAGTACCTTAATTTTTTGAATCTGGTTTAGTGTGTGCTGTGTGTCCATAAGTATTTGAGTCGTGGCAAATCTGTGGCATAGTGTCCCTTGACATGGCAGGCACCTTAGCCCGCTTCCGTCAGCACTTATCTTCACTAGGATGCCATGTTTCTGTGCAAGCTCTGTTACCCTTGTCTGGCGGTTGTTGTAGTCGTTGGCAGTCTCCATCTGTCTTTTGGTGTTCACGTAAGCAACTGTTGCCTGCCAGTACTACCATGCGAATGGAGTTGCCACTGCTCGTTGTCCTATTGAGTTGGAAACTCCGGCTCCCTGTCTGGGTCTTCAAATCGGGAGAGGGCATCCGCTTTGTTGAGCCTCTGTTAGCTTCAAGACTTTGTGCTGGGCCAACCCCCCAAACTTTAGCAGGGCCACTTCAAAGCCTTGCACTGGGCAGCCAACATTTAGCACGGTCTGTGAGCTTCAAAGTTTTACCGTCACCCCACATGACACCCCAAATATACTGGGACCCAGCTGGCCACATTTACGCGACGTAGGTTTCTACACGCACTCTGACGCTAGAGAAATACCTAAGGCCTTTTTTTTTAATACCAGCTGAACGTAGAGGAAAAGCGAAGGAGAGGAGAAAACAAAGAACCACACTGCTGGTGGTTCTTATACCCTTGTGGCCGACAATAAAGAAAAAAAAAACAATGCCCTTGTGGCCAAGCGTAATAAACTTCAGAAATTGTGAGGCGACATAACTCCGTCATATGTCGTGCGGCAACATTATTATTATTATTTTTTTTTTGTTTGGAGGAATGGTTTTTTTCATCAAAGTTGGCTTGTGTCCTTTGCGAGGGCCTTGAGCATGCTCATTACGTGGGTCCGGACAGCTACTCATACGCTCTGTTGGCTGTCGGTCAATCGCTCAAGGCCTCCGCTCCTCTTCATGTTCCGAAAATGGGAAAAGGAAGGATACGAGGGCATGGCAGAACAGATGGACAGGCAACAGGCACACCACTGGCAGGTGGCATGTGACGTCAAGTCTGACGAGCACCGAGGTCAGCAAAAAGTGGAGGAGGCAAGGAGGAAAGTCGTGATGTTTGCCTGATGGATGGCATCCAAAGAAAAATCAAATTGCCGGACTTCAACTTCCACAACATATTGTCACGGGTGGTGACCAATAAACAATAAATAAACAGAAAGAAATAAACGTTTAATGTGGCGAACTTGTGCCAAAAATAAAAGGGTACAAAGATAATAACGGAGCGTCACGGGCGTCGAAGTCGGCGTAGCAGCAGAGTCGAACGCTGGGCGAAAACTGACTGCAGATCAGCACGCGGAGTCCCTTTATGTACGCGCGTTGGGTTCTGGAACAATCGGCCTAGATTGTTCGGCGACTGGAACATTCAGAACTCGATCTGACGAGAATGTTCTCGAACTCACGAGAACGCAATGAAAGAACAAATAAAAGAGCATTCCACTGACTGGAATCGAACCCAGACTTTCTGCACGACAGTCGAGCACGGTAACCACTCGGCCGCGCGCGCGGCCGCTCGCTGACGAGCGTGGCATTACTCCCCCCTTTAAAAAGGCATCGTCTCGATGCCACGTAAAAGGCAACAAAACAGAGCGAAACAAACAAAAAAATGGGAACATACGGAGGCTCGCGAAACACAATCCTATCAAGCGGTGCACAAGATCACAGTTCGCAGTCTTATCGCGCGTAATACGGCTTCAGGCGCACGACGTGGACGACTTCCGGTCGTGGAGCGCGGCGTGATGAAGTCCGTGTTCCGTCGGGCATCACCTCGTAGTTCAGATCCCCAAGTCGACGAAGTACTTTGTAGGGTCCGAAGTAGCGCTTTAGGAGTTTCTCACTGAGACCACGGCGGCGGATCGGTGTCCACACCCATACCCTGTCTCCGGGCTGGAAGTGAACGTCCCGACGACGAAGGTTGTAGCGGCCAGTGTCAACACGTTGTTGGGCTTGAATACGGTGTCTGGCGAGCTGGCGGACTTCTTCTGCCCGTTGGGCAACCACCTGGGCGTCGTCGCTTCCGTCGAGAGCCGGTTCATGGGGTAACATCGCGTCCAGCATTGTCGTTACTTTACGACCATGAACCAGTTGGAAGGGTGTCACCCCGGTGGTCTCTTGCACGGCCGTGTTGTAGGCAAATGTGACGTACGGAAACACCTCGTCCCATGTCTTGTGCTCCACGTCGACGTATATGGAGATCATGTCGGCAATGGTCTTGTTGAGTCTCTCCGTCAGCCCGTTGGTCTGGGGGTGGTACGCCGTTGTGCGCCGATGGCTGGTGTGGCTGAGACGAAGGATTTCTTGCGTCAGCTGGGCCATGAACGATGATCCACGGTCTGAGATCAAAACTTCGGGAGCGCCGTGCCGGAGGACGATGGATTCGATAAAGAACTTGGCGACTTCCACAGCAGTCCCTACAGGAAGGGCTTTCGTTTCGGCGTACCGTGTGAGATAATCTGTGGCGACAATAATCCATATGTTTCCTTGCGTCGATGGTGGGAAAGGACCAAGTAGATCCATTCCGATCTGCTGGAACGGTACGGTCGGGGGAGCGATCGGACGCAGGAGATTTGCCGGCTTCGTCGGCGGTTTCTTGCGTCGCTGGCACTCGTGGCAGGACCGTGTGTAGAAGTGAACGGTCTTCGGCAGCTTGGGCCAGTAATACCTTTCACGAATTCGGGCCAGCGTACGGCTGTAACCAAGGTGTCCGGACGTCGGGTCGTCGTGACAGGCTTGGAAGATCTCCGCTCTAAGGTCGGTGGGGATTACCAGCAGCCATGGTGTGCTGTTGTCTCCGAAGTTCTCCTTGTAAAGTACACCTTGTCGGAGGACGAAAGTCGGCAGGGCTCTCGAGAAGACACGGGGGACAGTACCCCCTCGTCCTTCGAGGTGCTCGATTAGCGCGCGCAACTCAGGATCGTCTCTTTGATGTCGTGACATGTCATCGGTGTTCACTGCACCTAGGAAGCACTCGTCGTCTTCGTCGTTGCTGCTGCCGGAAGGTGTTTCGATGGGGGCTCTGGACAGGCAGTCGGCGTCGCTGTGCTTGCGGCCTGACTTGTAGACCATAGTCATGTTGAACTCTTGTAGTCGCAGACTCCATCGAGCGAGGCGTCCTGACGGGTCCTTGAGGTTCGCAAGCCAGCAGAGCGAGTGGTGGTCCGTGACTACACGAAACGGGCTCCCGTACAAATACGGACGAAACTTCGTGATTGCCCAGACGACAGCAAGGCATTCTTTCTCAGTCGTGGAGTAATTTTTCTCCGCCTTGGACAGTGTTCGACTTGCGTAGGCGATCACTCGCTCGGTGCCGTCTTGCACTTGAACCAGTACCGCGCCAAGTCCAGCGTTACTTGCGTCCGTGTGAATTTCGGTTTCCGCATCTTGATCGAAATGTCCTAGAACAGGAGGAGTCTGCAGTCGTCGCTTCAGCTCGTCGAATGCCTGCTGCTGCTTCTCGGCCCATTCGAACTTCTCGGCGTCCTTTGTGAGGTTTGTGAGTGGCGCGGAAATCCTTGCAAAATCCCGGATGAAGCGCCGATAGTAGGCACATAGTCCAAGAAACCTTCGCACGGCCTTCTTGTCTGTCGGTACTGGAAATGCTGCGACGGCGCGAGTCTTCTCTGGGTCGGGGCGAAAGCCTTCGTTACTAACCACGTGACCTAGAAACTTCAGTTCGTCATAGGCGAACCGACACTTTGACGGCTTCAGGGTGAGTCCGGCGGTCCGTATGGCTTGGAGAACTGCTCGGAGTCGTCGCAAGTGCTCGTCGAAGTCGCTGGAAAACACTAAGACATCATCGAGGTAGACGAGACAGCTCTGCCATTTCAGTCCTGCCTGTACGGTGTCCATGACACGCTGGAAAGTTGCTGGAGCCGTGCACAGTCCGAAGGGCATCACTTTGAACTCGTACAGCCCATCTGGCGTGACGAAAGCTGTCTTCTCTCGGTCCCGTTCGTCGACTTCGATCTGCCAGTAGCCGCTCTTCAGGTCCATGGATGAAAAGTATCGGGAGTGGCGCAGCCGGTCTAACGTGTCGTCGATGCGGGGGAGTGGATAGACGTCTTTCTTCGTCACTGCGTTCAGCTGCCGGTAGTCCACGCAGAACCTAAGCGTTCCGTCCTTCTTCTTAACCAGTACAACTGGAGAGGCCCACGGACTGCTTGAGGGTTGGATTATGTCGTCATTCAGCATCTCTTGCACTTGCTCCTGGATCACCTCCCTTTCTTTAACGGACACTCTGTACGGCGATCGATGCACAGGGCGCGCGTCGTCCTCGGTAACGATGCGGTGTTTCGCAATGGTGGTTTGGCGCACCCTCGACGACGTCGCGAAGCAGTCACTGTATTCGGCGAGAAGGTCACTTAGCTGCCGTCGTTTCGGGCCTGGAAGCTTGCGGTCAATGTCGAGCTGCGCTGGCGCCGTAATGTGTTGCTGAGGTGGGAAGGATTCTTCAGCAATCGCGGCGATTTCGGCGGAGTTCCGAATTTCCTCGACGTGACCTACAGCGGCACCTTTCGTGAGGTGTTGCGCTTCTTGTCGAAAGTTTGTCACGAAGACCACGGTGCGCCCATCCTGAAGCTCAGCCACTCCTCTTGCGACGCCTATTCCTCTTTCTAGGAGTAATTGAAGGTTGCCTTCAAGAACAACTTCGCCGCAGGTAGCTACATCGGCCACTACGGGTACGACAACACTTGATCGCGACGGCAGGTTCACGTGGTCGGCAGCGACTCGGATGGCGGCTGACGCTGTTTGAGGTTTCTCTGAAGACGGAACGGGCTTGCGCAGCGTCAATCTGTTCTCATTAAGGTCGATGACGGCGCCGTATTCACACAGAAAGTCCATGTCGAGAATAATGTCTCTGGAACAGTCTTGTAGTACGATGAACTTCACAGGGCACGTTTCACCGCGGATCTCGACGCGAGCAGTGCATCTCCCGATGGGTGTGATGAGGTGCCCTCCGGCGGTTCGTATTTGAGGTCCATCCCACGGCGTCGTGACTTTTCGAAGGCGGCGGGAGAGCCTCCCACTAAAGACTGAGTAGTCTGCTCCGGTGTCCACGAGTGCAGATGCGTCGTGGCCGTCGATGACGACGTTTAGGTTATTGGACACCACTGCAGCGGCGTCGTTTTGGTCTCTGGTAGCGTTCGAGTGGGGGCCCCCCGACGTTCGTGGAGGATCTTGGCGTCGGTCGTCTTCGGCAACTCCACCTCCAGGGGTTGCCACGCCTAGTTTCCCCGGCGAGGAGCGAGGGGGGACAGGCTTTCACGACGTGGTCGGTGCATCGGCGAAGCTGGACGTCGCGGTGACGGCGACCGGAACTCTCGGCGGGACGCAGGCTCGGGGGACTGAGGTCGTCGCAGGTACTCGTCGATCTCGATAGGGCGTTCGCCATGACGGGGGCGCGGGTCGTTCGGGTGGAACCCGCGTAGCCCGAGTCGTCGGTATGGGCATCGGCGGTAGGTGTAGTCCGCTTCCCCGCAATGGAAGCACAGAGGGCGTCGGTCGGGCGTTCGCCACACGTCGGTCTTGCGGGGTGCGCGAGGCTCCGGGCAGGCGTACTGGAACTGGTCGTCGTGGCGTCGGTCGTGCTGCGGCGCAGGAGACTGACGTCGGGGCGGCGTGACATAGGTGCGACGAGGAGGCGGTGGCCGTCGGGCCACTGCGGCGTAACTCAACGTCGGTGGTTCCGGAGCGGTGCTGACGAGAACCTCGGGCTGCAGCGCTTGCTGGACTTGTTCCCTGACAATCTCGGCGATTGAGGGCGAAGCTGGGCTTGCGGCGGCAGGTAGAAGTTTCTTGATCTCTTCCCGGACGACGTCTCGGATCATCTCGCGGATGTCCGTGGTGTTGCAGCCGGAAGGCGAGAAGGAGCCGACGCCGGGAACTCGGTGATAGTGGGTGGCTCGTGCTTGAAGGGCACGTTCGATGTTGGTGGCCTCCGTCATGAAGCCTTCGACGGTGGTAGGCGGGCTCCGCACAAGACCACCGAAAATGTTTTCTTTGACGCCACGCATCAAGACTCTGAGCTTCTTTGCTTCGGATGCTTCGGGATCGGCGCGGTTGCTCAGTCGCAGGACATCTTCTACGAAGCTAACGACGCTCTCGTTAGGGCCTTGAATCCTCGCTTGAAGATGCTCTTCCGCGCGTTCTCTTCGTTGTTGGTTCGTGAACGTTCTTCGCAACTCAGCCTTGAGTTGCTCCCAGGAAGTGATCGAAGCTTCGTGGTTCTCGAACCAGTTCCTGGCGGTGGCTTCCAAGGCGAAGTAAGCGTTTTGCAGACATTGTTCTGGTGTCCACCCGTTATGACGGGCTACTCGTTCGTACTGTTGAACCCAGTCGTCAATGTCTTCGTGGCTTTCGCTGTGGAAGGGAGCCGGTGTCCGAGGAGCGACGGGTAGGTAGACGACGGCAGGAGCGGCGGGGGCCTGCGACTGGTTGTCCATCGTCGTCTTCTTCGGCTTGGGTTTGTCCAGGAGCAAACCGTACTCTGGATCCTCTCCCTTGGTGCGGCGGCTGGTGCGAGTTTCAGGTTCCGCGCTGAGTGGTCTTCTCAGCGAGCTTGGAGTCGCGCTTGCACTGCGGGTCCTGGGAGGGGAACGCTGCACGGGCATGCGGTACCCAGCACCTCCACCAAAATGTCACGGGCGGTGACCAATAAACAATAAATAAACAGAAAGAAATAAACGTTTAATGTGGCGAACTTGTGCCAAAAACAAAAGGGTAAAAAAGATAATAACGGAGCGTCACGGGCGTCGAAGTCGGCGTAGCAGCAGAGTCGAACGCTGGGCGAAAACTGACTGCAGATCAGCACGCGGAGTCCCTTTATGTACGCGCGTTGGGTTCTGGAACAATCGGCCTAGATTGTTGGGCGACTGGAACATTCAGAACTCGATCTGACGAGAATGTTCTCGAACTGACGAGAACGCAATGAAAGAACAAATAAAAGAGCATTCCACTGACTGGAATCGAACCCAGACTTTCTGCACGACAGTCGAGCACGGTAACCACTCGGCCACGCGCGCGGCCGCTCGCTGACGAGCGTGGCAATATGACGGAGTTTCGTCACCTCACGATTTCTGAAGTGACCTGTTTGGACAGCCCTGCGGATGGCCTGGGTTTGATTCCTAACAGTTCATGAAAGACCTTTATCTTGCACCAGGAACGAGAGTGCTGTTACAGTGCTGTGTTCTACCTCTGTACTGCTCTTGTATATATCTGGTCAAATTTAGTTTTACTCAAAAATATTCATCCTTATGTAAAAAGTGACTAGACATACCTGAAACTGGTGAGTTGAGGGTGAACCCCATATCAAGCTTGATTTTGGAGGGCGAAAGTTGCTCAGGAGTGACTGGGACAAGAATTGCCTCAATAAATTCTGACTCCGAGTCCCGGCATGGGTCAGCAGTGACTGCATCGTCCCACGAAGTGGAATGCCGTGATCGAAGTTTCTTTTCTATATAAAAAAAAGATTCTAATATCCGTTGCTATTCTTTCTGACCCATGTTGGCCAGTGATGATGTAAATAGGAAAGTAATGTGTGAGATCTCAGTTGTTTGCGTGGGAAGACGCCGATAAAAAAAGAAATAAAAAACCGGCAAAAGAATGAGGCTGTGTTCAAACTTTCGAAAACCACAGCAACAACAAATGTATGATGCGAGCGTGGACTGGGCAGTCTCTGGCGTGCCTTTCCCTTGGTGTCAGATGGTGAGACTGAATTATGGGTCAGTTGCGTTGGTGAATTTGTGTGAACCTGCAATTTTGCGGAACTGCATTGTTCAAATGTGGATGCCTGACTCCTGATTCCATCCGCACCCCTTCCCCCCAATCTCCTCTCAGTCTCAGAATCATGTTCACTGCCGCTCAGTGGTGTAGGCAGAAATGTTTTTCGGGGGGGGGGGGGGGAGGGGAAGGGGGGGCTAGGGTAGGGTAGGGAAGGGAAGAGAAGGGAAGGGGAGGGGAGGGGAGCGGAGGGGAGGGAGGGAAAACTGAGGTGGCTGGGGTGCAGTGTTGTGGAATGGGCACCCTCATTCCATTTCTATTCCGAAGAATTAGAGCTTCCAACAATTCCATTCCTTTCAACTCCTCGGAATGAAAACATCGGGCCCATTCCCACTCCTGAAATGGCTGAACTCCACCATGCCATTCTTTTGATTTCTAAACGTGAAAAAATGGCATTTGACAGCCACACTGTGTTGCTGGAAAGAAGCAGCATAAAGCTGCTGACATTATCAAATGCTGAGACGATTGAAAAATGCATGCAAAAGCTTCCTCTAATCGTTAATTTTACCAAGCCGAAGGGTGGTTGCACAAAGCACTTTATGGCACTTGGTGTCACTGCTGACATCGATCACGCTATCGAGCGTAAAAGGCTCACGAGTTGCAACAGAGGCCAACAATTAAAACCACTCATTTTCTTTGCAAACGGACCATATACCCACAACAGATACATGGTTAGCGTGTTGTTTGTTTGATAAGACCTTAAAAATGTCTAATAGTTTGTGCGTGGTGCAAGAAGCTACGTTGCTGTTTGCTTGGGATACTTGCACAAGACCACGGCTAGTGTGCTGTTAGAAGCGACGCTGCATATAACTGCCCCAATTCTCCACGCACTGCGGCAAGAACAGAAAACCACTGACAAATTGCAATTGATATACGGCGCCAGCACAAGGGAGTGTAGCAGCATTTTATAGAAACCTGCCTTAAAACGTAAACCTAAACGTGGGTTAAAAGCAGGGAGTCCAACTAGTCGTTATTCCGGTTCGCCTTGGTTTCAGTAGCATTGAGGTTTGTTCCGGTATGATTCGGGTTCAGTGATGAGCTTGAAATTATGATTCGGTTTCTGGGCCGACTTGGTAGAAACAGTGTTTCAGCTGAGACTGGGTGAAAGAAAGCACTGTTAAAACTAGCGCACGAGCTGAGCCGAACTCAAGACGCTCGCGCGCTCCAGCATTTGCAGTGCTTTCTTTCACCCAGACTCGGCTGAGATGCTGTTCTAGCAAGCCGGCCCTGGTACCATCAAGCACAAACCAGTTTGAACTGGTTTTAAAAAAAAAGCCCAAAACTCCTAGTCATTAAAAAGAAAAAGGTGTCATCTGCATTAAAAAGAATGTTAATCCTCCCCATAATCTATGCAAATTAAATTTTCAATATTAACAAAAGTAATCAGGTTATATCAAAACCAAGTACGATAGTTGTAGTCAGATTGTAACATCAGATAAGCTATTTGCCTTTTGCCCTGCTACCCAAAACCTAGTGTCTAAATAAAAAAAAACAATTTAATTCAATCCAGGAGCAATAAGAATTCAAGGGCCTATATGCAGCCACTAAAAAAGCAGAGCCAATGAAAAACTTATTAAAACATGCTCAAGACATACTATACTCATCAAGAAATTCAAACTTCCTTTGATCATTCTGATGAACCCGATCATAAGAGTGTCATGTTGCAGTGCATCCAAAACCGCTTAAAGCTTCCCGCAACCAAGCATAGCAAATCATAACGCACGCATAATACACGCACAACAAATACTGTGCTTCCCGGGTTTGTCAAAATGATCGAGGGAAGGTAATATTTTTGTTTTAAATGCTCAGATTGATGCGGAGCTTGTCCCCTGAGCGGCAATCTATTCAGTTTTGCCCGATCTGTAGCATAGCTGAGGTCATAAAAACCCGTAGAGATCCTTGACTATTTTTAATAAATGAGGAATGGAGCACACACGGTGATGTGATTGCTGTGCCTTCTGTGCCAAACTAGGCCAAAGGGCTTACCCTGCTACATCCTGCTACACTTAGCCCAAATGGGAGGAATTTGCAATAGCATTGTGCTAAAACTTGATTTCACTTTATTAATACTACAAATATAATGGCTCATGGGCAATTCACACACTTGTGTCGAGTCCGACCGAGTGCAACTGCAACGGCTTGCGACGTACAGGTTGCTAAGGCAACAGCTGCATCGACTCTAACAAAATTGGCTTTTACACCGTTTTTCTTGGAGCGGACGCAGCTGTTGCCATAGCAACCCGTATGTTGCACGCCGTTGCAGCCACACTGGGTCGGACTCAACGCAAGTGTGTGAACGAACCTACCTTCAGGCCCTGCTACGCGTCCAGGTTGTTATAGGGGGCTTGTGGAAATTTTCGGAACTTTTGATTATAGCCACAAATAACATACTATTCTATTTTATATCCCTGTGAGAGTCAAACACTGACAGCAGAAATTTCTGCAATGTCTCTTATGTTCGTAGTCTTCTCCGGCAGGTGAGTTAGCCTTGTTGAAAGTGCTTCTCATCGCGCTCTTTTGTGCTAGAGTGAAGCGACAACTGCAAAGTAAGCATCGTGATTTTGCTTATCTTGCTTCGCTGCTGTGCACCCGCGTGCTAAAGGAAAGCACTCCCCCAAAGCAGGACATTAAACACTCACGTCTTTAGTGTCTTTAAAAAAAAGAAAAGCAACTTGGTGAGTGTTAGTTTAACAGTTCTTAGTTGCAGTACAGACTTCTGACTAAAACTGTGACTAATATTAATGATTGACTGCGATATCCTGGCTATTTTAAAACCCAAGATTTAATCCAGGTACTTGCAAGAACATGTATATAAACTGCTCCATAGCTTTTCGTTTTTTTTTTTTTCACCTTTCTTGTTTAGTTGTCACCTTTATTTAGGTTTTTTCTGTTCGAGGTAAGGTCAGTTGGATAAAGTTAAAACTAAAGGAGGTGAAGCAGTGGAAGTGAGCTTCGGAATAATATCAAACAGTTTGGCTCGATTGTTTTAAGAAAGCATACTTATTGCTCACATGTCAATCTTTGTCATCATGAAGTTCTACATAAAACATGTCATTGATGTTCACAACTTAATGACAAAATAATTATGTTTTATCTGAATTAGGAATTTGTTTTATTACAACCCTTAGAACTTGAATGAAACATCAATTTGTGTGTTCAAGATTATTCTAACATCATTTCAGTGGAATATATTATTTGGTTTACATTTTGTTTCATACCTAAAATAACCATTCACAGCAGTTCCTATACCAGGGGTGGCCAAACTGCGGCTCACGATTCTCATCCATCTCTTCGGGAGCCACAGTGCTGCTCACGGCCCCCTAATAAACCTACCCCCCCCCCCCCCCCCTTTCTGGCTTGCAAGATCAAAAGGCAAGACATATAGAAGTGAAGGCAGCTTACGTTTTGGCTTACGTTTTGTCAGCTTTGTGCCATCATCCGCACATCGGACAATGCCCTTGTTTTTTGAATGAGGACTTGCAACAGCGAAACATAATGAGCAATCGCTTTAGGGTGGAATTTGTTGTAAAATTCAACTAAGTAGGAAAATTTTTTTGAATTTAAACAGTGCCAGGACTTTTTTATTGCAGTTCTTCACTTGAATGGTCCCTTTTATTACTCTTCTAATATGTCCGGCTGGCCACCCCTGTCGTATACTGTCCTTCATCAATCAGCATCTTGTTGTCATGCCTACTGCTTCTATGTGCAACCACACAGCTAGTTCTGTGTTTGGGGGAACCAAACCTGCTGTGCAGTTGAGGCTGACAAAAGGTTGCTTAGAAGTGCGAAGGCAAAGTAGGCATGTTTTATCTGGATAGGCCAACGCACAAATTGTAACATGTAATATTCGCAGAAGTATGAATAAAAATGAAGTGCGTGCTTGTGCTCCAATAGCACTTTTTTCCGCTTCATAATAGACTTTTAGCTGCTCCAAAAGATGCTACAAAATGACTAGGGCCAATCACACCAATGCACCTTTCAGGAGCCTGCATTTTTGTTCTGGTAGGATCAGGTGTCTTCTTATAGTGAGAAGTAAACTTTACCATATTAGCATAGAACATATTTTAATGGAAGCGCATGATTCCCAAAATATGTCAGTGTGTTGGTGTATTTCCTTTCTATATTTAGCGTGGAAATGCGTCATGTGACCTAAACACAAATTCACTTTCCCGCTAAATTTAGTGGGGAAATCGATGCCATGTAACGTAAACACGAATTTAGTTTCCCCACTATAGTGAGTAGGGAAATCAATCTCACATGACCCGTTATACCATTTCAGTATTCCCGCTAAGTTTAGCGGGAATATTCATAAAAACATAGCTCGTTCTTTACTCCTCGAAATAACTGTTCAAATGGGAGCTCCGGCGGTCTTCGGCGCTGCCCAAACTAAACAAATTGTTGGAATTCGCAAGCTTTACTTTTCTCAGCATGCTATTTATTATCTCTAAATTCAAAGTAGCCATTAAGCAAATGCATAAATAAAAGGTATGCCAAAACTAATATTCAAATCTTTCCACATTCTTTAGTGGGCTGACGTCGCATGTTGTATAAGTTGCAAGTCGAGAAGACTAAGTAACAGCATTTGGCATGTTTCTTTTTCTATTTTGCTGGCATGAGTCTTCCCAACATTCATTTCACACCATCAAACTTCTTTTAACCTGTCGGGAATTAGCTGTACTGCCACTATATTGCCTCGATTACAACGTCTGGTGACATGTTTTCAGTGTTGCCAACGAAGCCTCAGCTTCTCGTACTAAATTTAAAAATTCAGTAACTCTAGAAAAGAAAAAAAGAAATATTTTTGTAGGTTTCAATTTTTTGTTACCGGTCCAGATTAACGTGTTAAACCAATTTTAAGGAAAATTAAGGGACTACCACAATTTCACTGGAGCTCCTCATTAAAGGAATCCATTACTGTTTTAGCTGAACTCTGTAATTTTGTTCTCACTAGCAATTACCGACTTTGAAAGGCCAACAGACTTCAGTCACACATGTCTAAGCATAAAGGTCCTCCATTACAATTTATTGATAAAAGAAGTACATACAGTACAATATTGTGTGGGATCATACACCACTAGGTTCATACTAGCTGACAGACATCTCCAGTGCTAAATGAAAAAGTAAATTCCAAATACTGTCGGCGAGGGGACTAAGGGAGCTCCCCTGTGAATTGGTATATACACCATTAAAAAAGGGGGGGGGGGTTACTGAAACTAAATTCTAGCACTTATTTTAGTCTTTTTGGTGAGCCTAGTGTCACAAAACTTAGTTTTGGAAAACATGCACCGTTTAAACAAGACGGGAAAAGACAAAAAAAAAAAAAAAAGAGGATGTGTACACTTCTCACTCTTGGAGTGAAATTTTGCTTAAACTTCACCGAGGCGTGTCAATCACCTGAAGGAGAAGTATGGACGTGGCCAATGGCCGCTCGACATTGCCGTGACGTCTTATCTTCGATCTGGAGCGAGCTTTTGAAAGATTGTTATTTTTTGTCGATCCTGTATCCGAACCAAATTGCCTATCCCAAATCCAAGCCAAAGCCGAAAAGAGAAAACAAACATGGCGGTGACAAGTGGGGAAGCAGTGCATACAGCATACTGGCGGTACCGGTTAGCGGCACGGTGAATATTCTTCAACAGACGTGATGAGTGGAAGCACATGTGTAGAAATACGATGATGGGGAATAACGTACTCCTTAGCAGTGCCAAAATTTTTGAAATTCTTCGAGATCATTCACCTGCCTTTGACGTTCGCTGCCTTTCCCTGGTTTGGGGGGCCTAGTAAGCCGAGTGAGTCTAATCCAAACAATTTTATCGAGTGATATTAATAAAGCAGACTCTCTCCGCACCGCGCTTCATATCATTTGCTGCAAAGCGCTTAATATTACCGGTGCAGATGACGAGGCTTGGTGAAATTCTACCGAGTCAATATGTCGCAGATTTCGCTCTGAACTAGCTGAGTGCGCGAAATTTCTGTTTCTTCAAACCGTTCCAGATTGAAGAACTGCATTGTGGGAGTAAACCATAAATGTTCACTACATTAATTGAGGAACACCGAAAGAATAAGACATGTTGGTAGAGGGATGACATACATTTTGTTTCAACTAGCAACGTCACAATAAAGCCAGAGCTATCTTTTTCGGTATCTCACCCCGCAGTAAAAAACCAAAGGAAGAGACATGGAAAGGAGGTGAGAAAAAAAAAAGGAGAATATATCTTTAAAATTTAAAAGATTATAAAATAAAAAGATGAAAGACTTGACGGTAAAACTATATTAATTTTTAAAATTATGACCAAACGGCTATGTCAGTTCCGGAGACAAGAACACAATCTCATCTCGAGTTAAAGCGCGAAACAGAGCAGAAATGTTGTTGTCGGCTTTGTTCATGGCGAATGATTCTGTTTATCTTTGCCGAACCTGCTATGGTGCCCTCGTATGATGCTGGTTCGCTCAACAAATAGGAGCTAGTCAGAACGGTTTTTCTTGGTACTGCATGGCTGCGAAGCCTAAAGCGCAATCCAAACCAACGCATTTTTGTGCGCGCATAGGTCGTGCGCATCCCAGAAATTGCGTATTTCGTGATGTTGTGCCGATTCCTTGCGCCTTCCGGGCGTGCATAAGAAAGTTGGATGATTTCAACCTTTTCTGAACGTGCACAAAAACGCGTTGTGACGTAGTAGGACGCTCCTCTCCCGGCCAATCGATGGAGGGCACTAGTTCTGGCTCTGCCTTTCTTCGCCGTCTGTCGCAGATGCTCTCCGTTCTCCCAAAGGCGCATGTCCTAACCAACGTGCATGGTTCTGACTCGGAAAGTGCACCGGAAACAGCAAAAACGTCACGAAATACGCGATTTCCGAAAAGCGCACGACCCTCGCGCGCACAAAAACGCGTTGGTTTGCACTACGCTTATGCGCACAAGGAGGAACTGTGCCACTCTCAAAGAAAACAAACATCTAGCATCTGGGGGAAAAATAACCACTTAAACAGGCCCAGTGCTGTTCATGCTAATGGAACAAATATATTAGAGTGCTCCGTAACAGAAACAAAAAGGGCACCAAAACATTAAACTGTTCAGCCGAAGTTAAAGTGCAATAACGGCTGCTTATTTCTAAACCAAGTGGCTATTTCGGTTGGGCTCTCCTTGTGTGTCCCCTTATAGATGAGGTCTTTTCTTGTAGGTGAAGGAGCCACACTGCTGGAGCACACCAGCAGCCTGCTGAAAGCCACCGAGGACATCTGGTTCAGATGCTGTTTCTGCACCTATGCCACCAGAGATCAACATGGAATCATGAGCCACCTTGTGTGCAATGTTGGTGAACAAATGAAGTGCCAGCATCCTTCCATGTTCTCTGGCTCTGGGTCAAAAGTGCCCAGCAACACTCGAAAGCACAAGAGTGACAAGTTGTACAAGTGCAATCTGTGTCCTCAAGCCTTTGTTACTAATTTTCATCTGACCAGACATAATCAAACACACACAGGTGAAAAGCCATTTAAGTGCAGGTTGTGCCCCCAAGCCTTTGCACGGAAGTGCAATCTAATAAGCCATAATCAAACACACACTGGTGAAAAGCCATTTAAGTGCAAGCTTTGTCCCCTATCCTTTGCTCGGAATATTCTTCTGAAAATCCATAATCGAAAACACAGTGGTGAAAAACCTTATGAGTGCAAGCTGTGCCCTCAAGCCTTTTCTCAGAATAGATATCTGATCGACCACAAACGAATACACACTGGGGAAAAACCATTTAAGTGCAAGCTTTGCCCCCAAGTCTTTACTCGGAGTTCACATCTAAGATTTCATAACCAAACCCACACTGGTGAAAAGCCATTTAAGTGCAAACTTTGTCCCCAAGCCTTTTCTCGAAGTTTCGTTCTTAGGAGCCATAATCTAAAACACACTGGTGAAAAGCCATTTAAATGCAAGCAGTGCCTCCGAACCTTTTCTCATAACTCCAGTCTGATCCGCCATTATCGAACAAACACACAGTGTTTAAAAACCTTACAAATGTGAACGATGCCCCAAAAGCTTTGCTCAGAATAGGAGCCTAATCCACCACAATCAAATGCACACATGCCTTGCAGTTGTCCTGTAAGTGGAGCCTGCCATGCTTTATAATGTGTGCAAAAATTTCACTCATGCAGAATTGTATGCCATTTTAATTTAAATGTACATATGCCCAAGTGCAAGCAATGCCCCATAGCCTTTGCTCGGATTAACAGTTAATCTCGCCATATTGAAGCGCTTATGCGCAATAAGCCTCACAAGGTCCAGCAGCATCCCAGGTCGTTTTCTATACGGTCTTGAATAATTAAGCTCATACCAACACACGAGTTTGAAAAAACCTAAGGGCATTTGCATAAAGACGCTGGCGGCAAATGGGCCTTCCAAATGCCAGCAATATCCAATGAGGTTTGTCGGAATTCTGGTGTGCTGAGCCATAGAGATTGTGCACAGAGCCAGACTATTTGTCCAAATGCCACCGCTTGTCATCACAGTAGAGTATTGGGGAGTAGGGAATGATTCCTTGCCAGCTGTGAGCTTGAGGTTGCGCAGTGTAATGGGAGACGTTTAACGTTTTTCAGAGCTGCTGCTCTCTATGTTCTGCATCTGAATGCACATTGGGTCATGCTTTAACTTTTGTTCCGAGTTCGTTTTCATTTGCTCGAGGTGTACTCCTTTGAGGCGTGGTCTAATATGTTTGTAAAAATCTCTTCGTTGTTTTCTTTTGATATTACTCCTATCTATGTGGAAGATACAAACCTGCAGAAAATAAATTTGTGACCAAAATTCAATTTTGCTATTAAAAAAAAAAAGAAAGGGTTGGTAGTTTGAACTTTTACGCTGTTGTTTCTTTTGCTGCTGCAGATTTCTGAAGTGAGTGTGAAGTAACTTCTATTTTCATTTCGACGTTCTGTACCAGGCTAAGACTTCATTTTAGCAGTTAACCCGGTGGAGCCTCATTGCCGAGTATGTGTATCTGCGTGTAACTGCAGTGCTTTATGCTGCTGATTGGTATATCGCTAGTTGCATTCCCACACTGCCCCAGCAGGTTTTGACATAACTTGACATTGTCAAACAAGTTATTAGGGACACATATTACACAGAAGGGTGAAACACCAAAGTAAAACAAACAAACAAATATAATATGGACAATACAGCACAAGGAAGCAGTCCGGCACATCGTGGCCTGCACAGGGGAGCACTCGGAGTCGGGGCCTCTGTAACCCTGGGGCAAAGCGGCTTGTTCTGTTGCAATATAGGGCTCCAGTTGCGGAGGACAAATTCCAAATGGCGTGTTGCACTACACGCTCTGGAGAGGGCTGCCTCGTGGGGTTGGAGCACGAAGTTGAAGCCACCTGTTCAGACGGAGCCTTCTTCGGTGCCTGAGTGCCAACGCCCGGAGCCAATAGGTCTCGACCATTTGATACCAGTTCTCCATCCCAGATCCCTCGTCATTCACACGAGCACTCGAAGTCGGGGCCTCTGTAACCCTGGGGCAAAGCGGCGTGTTCTGTTGCAATATGGGGCTCCAGGTGCGGAGGACAAATTCCAAACGGCATATTGCACTACACGCTCTGGAGAGGGCTGCCTCGTGGGGCTGGAGCACGAAATTGAAGCCACCTGTTGTTCAGACGGAGCCTTCCTTGGTGCCTTAGTGCCATAGCCTGGCGCCGATAGGTCTTGACCATTTGATACCAGTTCTCCATATCACCTCCCTCGTCATTCACACGAGACGGCGCGCACTGTACACCGAAAAACAGCAAGAGCAAAATAAAACCCGCTTCTTCCCCAGCAAACGAAAACCGACCCCCTCAAGCGTTCTGGCTGCAAGGCAACACATCGGCACTTGCCGGAAAATAAACATCCCTACTTGACATCTGGGTCATTCCACATTAATTGATCCAGGCCTACATTCAACCCTTATGGATTCGGTCTCGCAGAATTGTGCGTATTATTGGTAGGGTTCTGTGTTTTTGGATAAATCTGAGAAAAAAACAGAAAAACACTTGCTGGTTAATTTGCCGTCAATTCGGATTTATCAGAAAACTTCAAATTTTGAGGTCACAACGACAAAATAAAAAGCTAAAACGCAGGTGTTTTGCAAATAAATTTTATGAGAGGGCAGGGTCAGTGGTCCTGAGGAGAGGCCATTTCAGTTGCTTTTGAAATCTCGAATTATCAGCAGAAGGAGTTTGCTTTTTAACTCGTCAAGTTTTTTTCAGAACAAGGGGTCATGATCCCCGGACTTTATTTATTTTGTTTTGAAGTTGTCACAAATTAGTAACACTGCAAAAATTAAGCTTCAAACACAGGAGAACTGGGAATCTAACAAGAATAAACTGCTGTAAACCCTGAAGTTTAGTGAAAAAAAAAAAATTCTGGAAAACGCCCTACAAATTTCACGAAAAATAAACTCCGAAAGCATGGAACCCCAGTTATTGGTGATGTAAAAGTACCTTTTCCAAAATATTTTTGCCCTAGCTATTCTTTTTAATGCTGAATTTTGCAGATAGTTTTTTTTACTCCAAGTGGTAAATCAGTTTTTTTTTTCAAAAGGGTTTGAAACAAGATTGCGAACTGAACACTGTTTCAGTAGGTAAGTATATTCTTCCAGAATCTAAATTATCAAATGTGTTTTGTTGTCACATATTTTGGAGTGTTTTGAACGGTTCATATGCATTAAAAATGTCCTAAAAAGCTGATATTCACCTTTTTCAAAAACATGCTACCATATGAAGGCATGAAATGTTTTGTATTAGTAATAAGTAATATTAGTACTTCTACTAATTAGTAGTAGTAAGTGCAATTAAAAAATAATTTGATAAAACATTTCTAGCAAATTACTAAGTTTTCAGAAAAATAAAACTCGTAAAGGTGGTCGGTCTAAAAGTACATACTGAATGGTTGTAGTGTAGAATTCACAGAACAAACTAGAAAGTTAATGTCACGTGACCTTACAAATCCTTAGACAATTTATCAGTTTTTTTACTATTTTCTAAGACTAATAGCAAATATCATGCGTCATAAAAATAGTATCAATAAATATCTTTATAGTTATGTTGTCCAGGAGTCACACACACGTGTGGGCGGCGTGCGTGCCATCCGTGCGTGTGCGTGCAGGAGCCCGCACGAACACGCGCACATGGGCTAAGGCCCCCGGCACAGGCACCTCCGGGGCTTTAGCCCATGTGTACACCGCTGCCGAGGCGAGGCGGTGAGGCTGGTGGGTCTTCGTCGTGTGCGTAGTTAGTTGGCTTGGTTCGAGGTGTTTTAGTGTGACCTTATGTGCATCGAAGGGGAGAAGTGCGAGCCGACCGCTCCGTGCGTTCTTGGCTTGCGCGCACGCTCGCAATCTCCCAAAAATTGTGAGAGAAGGAAAAACAAGCATTAGTCCAAGTAATAACAAACATAATGAGAGCATTCAAGCGAAACTGGGTAAATGATTCCAGAAACAGTTTATCCTATGACAAATAAAACGGTAGCCGATGCACGGATGCCACTCGTCCAAGTGATCATCGATGAACACGAAGCCCTTCTTACGGCAGAGCTCCTGCAAGAGCCAGTTCACGTCTCCGTGTCGATCACTCAACTCCGGGATCTCGGCACTCTGACTACGCTGACACTCCAACGAAGAAAACTTGTTCTTCCACCTCGTTAGTACGGAAAAAAAAGGCGATTTGTATCGCCGGACTACGTCCCAAGATCTGAGCGGCCAGCCGACGATATTTGTAACGTACGGCCAAAATCGAGAAGGGTGTCAGACACCTTGGAAAACAAAGCCTCGATCCTTATGCCACTAAACGCCCGCACTTCGACAGCCACCCGGTTATTCGATGAGAAATACTAAGACGAGTATTTCAGCATCGAATCTCCGGCAACCCAAACTCGAGGCATATCAGAAGCGCGACCGTGCTAATACACAAAGGGCCGAGCTCCTCGACCAAGAAAAAAAAAAAAGAACTGCCTCCGTCCACGCAGGAAGTGACGTAGTGCGTGGATGGAGCCTTATCTCCTCCCGGCGTGGCGATGTCCCCGCGCGTGGATGTAGACACCCCCCCCCCCCCCTTATAAAAAAAAAGAAAAAAAAAATCTTTTTTTTTAGAAAGTGGGAATCAATTTTTGGGTTTTTGTTTATTGCCAGTATTAAATATAGTGCAAAATATTGTTTCCAAAAAAAAAAAAAAAAAAACACAAAAAACAACAACAAAACAACAACAAGGTGTTCGGTCTACAAATATACACTTTACGCCCAGGCATATGTAGTCTGTAATTAAAGCAATAAACAAGCAAAGCTTGAAGTATTATTTTCTAAAAGAAAGAAAAATATGTTTAAAGGGCAACTCCGCTTCTTTTCCAGTAGTGCAAAACTATACAGTTCTCTTTGTTATCATCTACAAAACCCCCATGGCAAATATTACGACGGAATTCCGCCTAGAAGTTCATTAAAATCGCTGTCAAAGTTTGACAAGCACGAATCTGCTGGTTTTGGATGAGACGTGCGGGCCAGACAACACTGCCCGGCTGCATTTCCGCTTCCTCCAAATTCCTTCTCCCGGCACGTCCGCGACGTCATCAAACATGTACAGGTTTTTTGTTGTCTTTTTTTGTTTTTTTTTCCGGGGCGAGCACGGGTGGCGCCAGCGCCGTGAAAGACGTGAGTGACACGCTCGGCCGGCCTGGCGCTCGACTATTGACACTACTGATAAGCCGATCGCCTCGTTGAGCGCGGCTTGTGTTACATCGCATACTTTTGGACACCAAGTATACACGTTTGCAAGTCCGGTCTCAGGGCTCCGCCATCTTCCTCAGTGGGGTGCGCTCTCGGGAGCGGCCATAATCCGATTACGACGCCTTAGCAAGGCTTCGTAATAGGATTATGACTGGTCCAAGCGCACCCCAGACAGGCAAGATGGCAGCGCCCTGAAGCCGGACTTGCAAACGTGTATAAGGAGGAGAGGGAAGCTGCTTTTGTAAGAATTTTGAGTGACAGGTTAATCTTCTATAGACCGTTTTACTGAAAGAGGGCGAGAGAGAAAAGGGGAAAGGGCTACCGGCGCTTTCCCCCTTTCTGATTGTGCAGAAAGAGTGAAAGTCCCGGATGAGAGGCTTCGCCGGTGTTTGGTGTGTGTCTGCTGTGCCCCAACTTCGTTCGCGCTTTCTTTCCTGTTTTACACTCGCAAACTTAATTAGAGCCAGAGGCTTCGATGGCAACAGTCCCCCGGTCATCGCGACACCATTGCTGCGTCATAGGGTGCAGGAATAAAAACAGAAAGCATAGAATACTGTCCGAGGACATATGTAGCTTGCAAGGAACCCGGCAAGGCGAGAGCGGCTGCAATGTATTTGAGCTCCATCGCTTTCCACATGACCCCTGTCTCCGGGGGCAGTGGATTGTGTCCGTAAACCGAAAAGGCGTTTCCTCAACGCCATCCTCTCGACTTCGCTCGGAACATCTCGTGAATGGAGCGCGCACCGAACGCTGTACCGCCGATGAACATGGGGTACGCTCGCAATGTGCGTGCGAGTTTTCTCATGATAACTGCTGTTTCAGCTTGTAAAATTTCGTAACTGAATTTAACTTAATAGTGATAATTTGCAGTGCTGACTGAGTCAATTTTATCATCTACGACAGTTAGTTGAAGGCTCATTTTCGCCGCCGGGTGAGGCTGGAAATTGTTGAAAACGTAGTTCTATCGTTTTTTTGTTTGTTTTTTAATCGTGATCTCCTGCGCGATACCAGAGAGCTTGCAAAAGCGCTCCTTGAAGTGCCGCTGGTGGGTTGTTTCTGTTGACTAAGGCGCTTTGAGGCGCTTGATAGTCACTGCAGGAACGTCTCGTGTGTTGCGATATCTGCGTTTTCGAGCCCAGTGTGCACGTTTCTTTGTTTGAGTCATGGCATCCGCCAGTGTGGCGACGGGGGAACAGCGGCAGCGAACGTGCCAGCGATAGAAATTGGAGGCGAGTACTCAGAATATTGCATCAAATAGTAAAATAATTCGTGGCTACTTCGAGGCTTTCTGCGGTTCGATAAAAGTACATCTAGAGCGTCTTCGTCGTTCATTCACAAGGAGATATAAGAACAGGGACACGAAGATAAAAGCAGCACAGCAAGACGATATGTAGCAGCTCCGGGCGTTTACAAAGTTAATTGAGGTTCCCGTTTCGTGTATCGCTTGTTGATTACAACTAAGAGCGTCTACGTTGAAATAGGCCCATTGCAAGCAAAAATGTATAAATGGTTCATCATTTCCAGTCATGCGGAAAGCAATGGAGCTTAAAAACATTCCAGCCGTACTTGCCTTGCCGGATTCCATGCAAGCTACATAGGTCCTCGGACAGTATTCGAAGCTTTCTGTCGTTATTCGTGCACCCTATCACCCAGCAATGGTGTCCCGATGACCGGGGGACTGTCGCCATCGAAGACCATGGCTCTAATTAAGTTTGGGAGTTTGAAACGTAGAAGAAAGCGCGAACGAAGTTGGGGCACTGCAGACGCCCAACACCGGCCAAGCCTCTCATCCGGGACTTTCACTCTTTCTACACAATCAGAAAGGGGGAAAGCGCCGGTAGCCCTTTCCCCTTTTCTCTCTCGCTCTCAAAATGGCGCTACCCACGATAAAACGGTCTATAATCTTCTGGGAGGAAAATAGCGACGCCTGTGCTAATCCAGGAGGCACGAAGGAGGATCCTGATAAGAGGGGAGCTCCTTCTTCCCCTTGTATATCACGTGGGTGTACATGCTTAGTGATGCCGAATATACAATGTTGTCCGGCTTTGCCACCGTTTCGGTTTCGGTTTGTGATCATGGCTAGAGTAAAATTACACGAAAAATATTTTATTTTTCGCGAAACAAAGGATTGGGGATTGTTTTTGAGTGCTTCAAAAAGCAAAATCGGCCACTATCTCAAAATTTTTGAAATTAAGCGGAGTTGCCCTTTAACATTGGCCTAATACAACCCCATTGTGCCTAGTCTTTCGTGGGGCAGGGGCTTTTTAGTCCCAAGGAGCACGACTCAAGATGTTCTTCTGGAACAAAAAATATGTCCAGTAAAAACTTTGAAAACATTATTCATCTTTATTTTTCTAGTTTATGAAAAAAAACACTTTCAAATTAATCAGTTTTCTAAAATCAGAAATCTTATTTTTATAAAAGTTTAGGAGGATAAAATAAAAGACAACTAGAGAGTCCCATATCCCTTAGTGTTGACTCTCTTTCTGCTTATTAAATGTACAAAAAATTACAAGCACGTTCATTCAACCAAATGCGATGAAATGCGGTAGCTTTACAGGAACGTCGTTAGGGAAAACAATCGGGAAAGGAAATGGTATGGTGATAATATAGCAACTATGCCATGCACATGTCGAAGACCGCGTTTAGGACGACATCAAGGACAACCTCAAGGTTGACTTCAAGGACGGTCTGAAGGACGCCGTCTAAGACAACGTCAAGAACGACATCAAGGAGAGTACTTAGGACGACGTCGAGGATGACGTCCTAAAGGGCGTCAAGAGCGACCTCTAGGATGACCTTAAAAAGGACGTCGGGTCGTCAAGGACGTCGGGTCGTCAGCCTCAGCTACGACGCCTATGCGAACAGAGATTACGCAACCGGCGCTTACGGGACCTTGATTGAACGACCTTGAGCTTCAGCCACGGACATTACGTGACCTTGATTACGCGACCTTGAGAATTGGTCTGGCCTCGCGCACCGGCCATGCTTCGGACGTCGGTCACTTGACATGACGGACATCGAGGACATCAGGTCACGTCAAGCTTTAGCATTTAGCTACTAGCGCTTACGAGCTTACGCAACCGGAGCTTGCGCTTCACTACATCATGGGCGTTACGTGACCTTGATAACGGGACCCTGAGCCACCCCCGAGCGTCGTTCGTCTCTCCGTCCCTTCCTCTCTCTCTCTCTCTCGCGCGCGCGCGCGAGAGAGAGAGAGGGAGAGAGAGAGAAAGAGCGGAGCTTAGAGAGAAAGAGCGGAGCGAGAGAGAGAGAGAAAGAGAGCAGCTTGCGCCAGCCGGCGCTCCCGTCTTTCAAATACTTATGGTATGCTCGCAGATCTTGAGCGCTCCAAAAGCGCCATTTGGAGCGCGCATATTCCGCTCTCAGATCTGGTTCGAGTTAGTCATCTTCCTCTCGTAGATATCTGGCAGCGCCCGCTCCATGGGAAATTTAGAAATATTTTCGGAACTTCAAAGAGCGCGCTTGGCAATTCCCTTGAACTGCGCGCCGTCGACTTAGAGTAACAGTTACTCTGGACCTACCGGCCGCGCCGTCGACAGCGTTGAATCGGTCGAGCTGGATCTGCTCGGATGCGTCGGTCGTTTTACGCGTGATTGTGACGGCTCGAACGCTTCTAGTTCACGTGACGCAAAGCCGGGACTGGAGCGTGGCATATCCCCAGTGCTCACATCTGTGATCGTGAGAGGAATATCGAAAAAAAAAAGAACGGTAGTAAATCGGAAGGAGGCAGACGCAAGATTAGGCCTGTTCTTTATGGCGCCACTGATTGTTTGCCTTTTTGCACTGCATGCCGCCGGCGTTTTCCCGTTGTGATGCTCTGCCCCTTGCTAAAGAGGCGCTGAACGGCAGTGCAGTATTCAGGCGTGGAGCTGCCTCTTGCACCCTGTGCGGACATCTATGCCTTGCGGGGGTCCATACCACATGAGCGAATGACATTTTATAGAACAGCGACATTTGAGCGAATCGACGTTTTAGCGAATAACGGGGGCGAGCGTTAACCCATCCGCCGCGCTGCGCTTTACGCCGCTTCGCGGCGACAGTCTGCGGCGGCTCATTACAAAAATGTGAACCCATTTGGCCCACCCGAAAACGCCGCTTTGCGGCGTCCGACTATTCGCTAAAGTGTCATTCGGTAAAACGTGGGCGTTCGCTAAAACGTCATTCGATCAAGTGAGTCCCTCCCGTCTTGCGGGGTGTTCAGAAACGAAAGTCAAAACTCATCCCGGGGTGCTCGCAACAGGGACAAAGGACAAACACAAATCTCCAAACACAACTAGGTGACTGGTGAGCGACCGAAAAAATCCGCCTGGTCCGGGTATCGAACCCGGGACCTCTCCATTACAGGTGGAGCGCCCTACCAACTGAGCTAACCAGGGGGAGCGCTCTACCAACCTGGTGTTTCAACGTTCCTTCAACATTCAGAACACCCGGGGAATGTTCGCACGACATTGGGTGCTACGAAAAAATCGCCACTATATTCGACAAGTTCAAAGTACAGCTCATAGCCGGGCCACAGTAACCCCTGCCGTTCGTCACTCATATGACAGCCTATCGTTTGAGCGATAACGGTTAGTTATCATTAAAATAGTTTGCTTCTTGTGACATTCTTTTCCTATTCCTCTTAAGTGCTCTATTATTCTCCTTTCTCAGCTGACAAAAAAGGGAGATACCTGACGAACAGACGGGTCCATAACAATAAAAGGGAGGGGAACAGAAGGCTAAACTGTTTGGAACTGAATAAAGTGGAAAAGACCGTTGTATCAAACAAAATAAAGAAATAAATGAAAAAAAAACTTGTTTAGGAATGAGTTTTGCTTTTCTTTGTAATTTCTTTGCAACGCAGAACAAAAAACTCGATCGTGGATCTTGGGATTACGGTCCCTGGGAAAGTGCAGGTTGGCCAATAGAAACACTGTCTGTGGCCCCGGTCAGACAGTGTCTACTGACGGCGACTCGCTATCGGCCGGGACTGCTGCACAGCACACTAGTTGTGTGCTGTGCAGGCGAAGGCAACGCCAGGTGAAGAGAGAAAGGGCGAGCTCTAAGAAGGCGGGGCGGGAAAGGAGGGAAATGGAGGGCGAGGGGAGAGAGGGAGAGCTCTAGGAACGTTAGAGCGAAGAGGGGGTTTCTCTCCTGCTCCCCAGCCTTTTTAGTGCTTGACCTTTCTTCCCTTGCCTGGCGTTGCTTTCGCCTGTACTGCACGCAACTAGTTACAGTTCACCGTATGTTAAACAGTTCACCGTTAGGTGTCTACGCGTCTTGTGTTTCCGCGAGCTGGCTCTGTCGCGACTCGCTTGGCTGAAGAGGCGAGGGAGTTCGATGAGGGAGGAAAGGGCGAAGACCGTGCGTGTTTACGGGTAAAACAGTGCGAACAAGGACACAGGACAGAGAAGATGCACACAGACGGAGCGCTGACTGTCAACTGCTTATTCAGAAAGAAACGCCCAACGACGTGGTCTCACCAAACAAATTACATCACGACACATGACCGTCACATGATTGTCACAAGTTGAAGCCCCTCAAAAATGCCAACTCACAATCATAAAGATCTATTGAAGGCGCGCTGACACAGTTGTCTTTGAACTTGTTCAAAAATGCCCAAGTTCAAGGACAACTAACTGTGTCAGGCTTCAACTTGTGACGATCATGTAGCGGTCATATGTCGTGATGCAATTTTTGTTTGGTGTGACCAAGCCGTTGGGCGTTTCTTTCAAAATAAGCAGTTGACAGTCAGCGTTCCGTCTGTGTGCTTCTTTGTCCTCTGTCCCTGTTCCCGCGCTGTTTTACCCGCAAACATGCTCCACCAACCAGCCCAAATTTCAACAGTAATACGAAGGCCATGCGAAAGAGCCAGGGCAAAAAAAGGTTGAAATAAAGGAAATGTTAAATGAGCTTTTCCGCACGATGAAAAAAGGAAAGACAGAAGTATAAAACCGTATGCCCTCTGCGCCGGCACTCTGCTTCGACTTATTTTATTTTGTAACTTTTAATGTCCGCGCATGGTCGAACCCGCTGTAGAGCATACCTCTGCAAACCTCACTCACACTCACTCGCCCTCATCTTCACGGGTGAGGTGAGGGTGACTGAGTTTCTCAACCAGGAAAATTCATGTGTGAGGGTGAGTGAGGGCTGTGAGGACCGTGAGGGGTGTGAGGGCCATGAGTGCGTGAGGGTTCTGAGGGCCATGAGTGCGTGCGGGGTGTGAGGGCCATGAGTGCGTGAGGGGTATGAGGGCCATGAGTGCGTGGGGGGCGTGAGGGCGGTGAGTGGAATGAGTGCGTGAGTGGTGTGAGGGCCATAAGTGCGTGAGGGGCTTGAGGGCGGCGAGTGCGTGAGGCCCCCTTCAGACGGATCAAGTTTCTCAGCCATTTTGGTGTTGCTGGCGGGTTGTTCCCTAGCTTTCCCTAGATCGACACGAATGGCTGAGATCGGGTCCGGCTCGAAACAAGCGAGGAACTCGGAGCAATTCGAAGACGTTTGAAGCGGCTGCATCCAATCAGGGACGAGATATTTTCACGTGATACCTCGTGCCGGTGATGATGAGAACAAAAGACTTGGCTCTGGTTTGAAATTGATCGTTTTTGGAAATTAACTGTTTCAGAAAGATGCATTAGTATTATCAACGAGATTTGAATGCATAAAAATACGTTTATAACACGTAATTGTGTGTCTAAATAGTGCAAGAAAACTAAAATTTCATGATGATGATGGCAATTTGCAGCAATTGGTTGCTGCGTGTGAACGCGGGTGGCCCGTGTTGCTGGTGTTGCGACGTCAAGTTTCTGGGCGAAATGGCTCCATCTGAAGCGGGCCTGAGTGGCGTGAGGGCCATGAGTGCGTGAGGGGTATGGGTGCGTGAGGGCGGTGAGTGCGTGAGGGCTGTGAGAGCGGTGAGTGCTTGAGGGCCATGAGTGAGTGAGGGTAATGAGTGGCGTGAGGGCCATGAGTGCGTGAGGGCGGTGAGTCCGTGAGGGGCGTGAGGGCCATGAGTGAGGGGTGTGAGGGCGGTGAGTGCGTGAGCGGCGTGAGGTTCAGTGAGGGTGAGTGTGACTGTGAGGATGAGGGTAAGTGAGGGGCTGAAGGCGAGTGTAGCCGTGAGGGTGAGGGTGAGTGAGGGACTTAAGTGAGTGTGGCTGTGAGGGTGAGGGTGAGTGAGGGCGACCTAAAATGCCGGCCTCTGCTGCAGACTTCACAAAATAGGGTCACTTGTTCGCGAAAAGTATCTGGGTGATTTCAGATAAGATCAACCAAAGGGAAGCTGTTCGACATTTTTAAAACAACTGATGTTTTATATGCCATTGTCTAGTGTCTGGTATAAACGAATTCACACTTAGTTTTGACCAGAAAAACAATTTGGGAACAGGAAAATTGGTAAGGCATGAAGAGGTGGACAGTTGCACTAGCGCGCACTGACCGGGGGGGGGGGGGGGGGCACGTTTGAAATTGAATAACTAAAACGATAAAATTGGGAGAATTTTAATACTTTTTAGAAACAAACTATGGGTACAGCTTGCTTGTAATATAAAGTATTAATACTTATTTAAATTATATTTATTTTTCTAAAAATTGCCAAACACGCCTGCTCGAACGCCAAATGGCAAACTTTGGAGGCCTGTATTTTATGAAATAATTTAATCACATTCGTATACTTTTCAGATAGTATTTTACTTATCTATGGCTATTACAGCTATGTGATTGGCCTAAGCCATTTTGGCGCACGTTTCGGAGCAACCAAAACCGTGTTTTGGAGCAGCAAAAGCGGCTTTTAGAAAGATTTTCTTAGGAAAATAAAAATATTCGTTTTAAGTGCTGTACAAACGAAGGGCACCTTGTGTTGTGTTGTGTTCTGATGTGACGTGTTGTGACGGAACTCGTTGCTTCTGTTTTTACTGCCCAGACATCCCACAAGTGTATAATGCTGTAGGCATTGCCAAGCAATTTCGAAAAACCGCTTGCCACCGTTTTACTTGTTCCCGACGTGCCAGATGTTCGTCAAAAGTAAGCAAACGTAAAACAATGAATTGCAAGCGTCCCAGCTGGTGCCGCAGTCACACAATCATGTTCACATGCACGTGAGGCCAACTTCGGCAGGCTTGCTGTTGGGCATGCTTCGTCGCGCGAGCGCAGACAACGGCTGTCCGATCGAAACCGAAACCATGCCCTCAGCTCGGTCGCTGACTTATCCCCAAAATTGTACACAAATTGTAACTTTCGAGCATGCGCAGCATTCATTTTAGGGCAGCATTCATTTTAGGAGGTACCATATCTGCAGTTATGTGGGACGGAAACATTCGACGTCGCGCGACCACGGTGACTGAAAGGCAGTGACCCAATATAGTTTTCCCACGGCCGTTGCTTCAGCTCACAAAGTAACTTCTGCCGCGCAAAAACGTTGTTTCGTTTCACAGCATGACGGCATAGCTGGTACCCGGCACGCTAGCGTCGGAGCGTCTGCACACATCCGCGTCTATCGCTGAAAATATATAAAAAAAAGAGACGAAAGACGAGACCCACAAGAGAGCGCGAAACGCGAGACGCCGGGAGATCCATGAAAGACCGAGTGGACAATGGACCTTTTTCCAGTAAGCGCCTGCGCACGCGCACACCCTTTTACCTTGACCTTGACCGCCCTTTCGCCATGCTTGGGGGGCACTGTTTTCTTGCGACACTAATCTGTTCCTATGGGAGAAGGCCAGTCCGGTTGCCCCCCATTTGTAGTTGGCGGCGAATCCGTCATGAGGCGCTCCTTACTGGAAAAAGGTCCATTGATGCACGGTACTTTGTGTCAGGTGGCCGCTTGCGCCACATAACAGACGTCTGCTCAATTACAGTATTCAGTTTAGTTTCGGTTTTGAAAGGCAACCTAAATTGGTCCTTTGGCGCAGGCTTGGCGCAGATTACTCATATTTTGCGAAATGTAGCAGGATGTAGCAGGGTTAGCTCCTTGGCGCAGTTTGGCGCAATAGACCGATCTCACCAAGCGTTCGACGCATGCGCGAGGCAGCCATAACTTTAGTTCACAGGAGGCAATCGGCAGTGCACGAGACTGTTCGTGGCCTGCACGCGCAGAGCTCCAGCGAGGTTGTGGCACGCGCAAAAAGACTAAAGTTCCCTCGATGCTTTGCGGCAGCGGTGGCGTAGTCAAACTGGCTGGTGAGATCGGTTTATTGGCGCAGCAATCACATCACTGCTATTATTTAAGATATATATTAGGTATCTAGGTGATACCATAGTCGTGATATATTTAGCCAAACATGGGGAAAAAATCAAACGACAAATTCTAATGTGAATAAAGAAAAACATCTTCGAGTTTTTTTTTTTAATTTGGGTACTGTGATAATGTTCATGCCGAATGTACAAAAAAGGAAGATGACGCAAGAGGAACGAAAATGAACGGCACGAGAGGTTCGAGGTGGGACAGCCAGCGGGCCGACAGCCAGGCCATGGCGCTCGGGTAAACGGCCTGAACAAGGACTGGGTTGCAAGTCGCTGGTAACCAGGAACCCGCCGGATCAAGTCCCCAAGGCAGTGAACCAAGAAACCTCCGTTTGGGGACAGCCCGAGAGTCGCCGACACAGCCGCCCAGCAATTCGAGCTCCGTTTGAATTAGTACGAGAAACCCAGGACACCCGACGTTGCACCGGGAGCCTCCAAACTTCATTCTCTCTCCGGCACACATGAACTCGAAGACTGAGGTGTGACGAGCAACACCTCCACTGAAAAAAACCAAGCTGAACACTAACGACTCTGCTGTAAATATTTAGTTTTTCATGTTCTATGATTAGCTTCGTTTTTTATGATTACGAATTGCTGAAATTCGATTTGGTCTCGCCTTTGATTATCTATTACACAATTAAGGTATACTATCAAAACGTCCGCGGATTACGAACGAAGGCAGATGAATTTTCGTCGAACCTAGCGCTTTCCTCTTTTGACATAATCTGTCTTACTGAAACTTGGTTATGTGCCGAAATACATGATTCACAATATTTTACGAATGACTACACTGTGTTTCGCCGCGATCGTGATTATAGCGCCACTGGTCAACGTTTCGGCGGTGGGGTGTTAATTGCAGTCTCGAGCAAGTTAAAATCGTGCCGTAGACAAGACCTTGAGACTTGTGATGAGTGCGTATGGCTCGAAATTTTATTACGTGATCGTAGTAAATACCTCATCGGAAACTTACTTCCCACCTAAATTTGAATGCTCAACTTTTATTTCACACTTCGACACTTTAACAAGTCTAATAAATTTTAGCGAATACAAAGTGCAAATTTTTGGAGATTTTAACCTTCCAGGCGTAGACTGGGCCCTTGGCAGACTTGATTGTTGTGATTACCTGACCGAGAGCAAAGCTTCTTGGTTTTTGCCACTTATCAACTTTTATGGTCTTTCACAGCACAATAATCTAACGAATGCTTCTGGCAATACACTTGACTTGCTTTTATCAAACTTCCCTGTCGACGCGATAGCGTTTTCGTCACAGCCCTTGGTGAGGGTCGATGCTTATCATCCGCCCTTTGAAGCCGAATTTTACTTGCCATGTTTATCGCGAGAACTATCGAAATTCATTTACTGTTACGAAAAGGGAGATTACTTCAGCATTTACAGGCATGTAGAATCACACGCGTGGTCGGAGCTATATGATTCGAATGACTCAGATTTTGCAGCACAAAAATTGACTTCGGTAATGAAGGAAGTTATCGAAAAGTATGTGCCTAAAAGGCTCGTTAAACCGAGGAAATTTCCGAGCTGGTTTTCGAGGGAATTGAGGACGGCTCTGCGTAAAAAGACTCGTTTTCATGGTCTATACAAGAGAACGTGTAAACAAGTATGGTACCAAAAGTTTTCCAACTTTCGTTCCTTAGCTAAAATATTGCTTGCACGTGACAAATACGTCCACGACAGACATGTTGAAAATAGTCTATATTCTGATCCCAAATCTTTCTGGAAACACGTAATCACCAAATCGCATTCGTTTTCACAACATTCATCTCTGCGTTCTTCTAGTAAGAGTGATATTCATTATGTTACATCGCCAAAAGACATCGCTGATGAGTTTGCCTCGTTTTTTAGCAGCTGCTACTTACCGCCCATACATTCGGTGAAGTCAGATCTAATCAATGATCCCAGTGATGGGGACTCGCTCTCCCTGTTCAGTGTTGCTACACGGGACGTTGAAAAGGCGATAAAAAAGTTCAAGCCGAAATCGTCAGTGGGCACTGATGACATTCCACCATTTATTATTAAAGGATGCTGTGGGCTTCTAGCGCCAATTTTAGCCCATATTTTTAATGTATCTTTGCGTACCAGTATGTTTCCAGCAATATGGAAGGAAGCCATAGTTGTGCCCACTCATAAAGCTGGTGATGCTGGTATTGTATTAAATTACCGTCCCGTGTCACTACTGTGTGGTTTTGCTAAAGTATTTGAAACCATTATGCAAGAATGTCTTTTCTCTCATTTATCTAAGTATCTGACGCTGCAACAACATGGTTTTATTAAAGGGCGCTCTGTCGAAACTAACCTTTGTACTTTTCTACACTACGCAGCCCCGGTCGTTTCAAACCGAGGGCAGGTTGACTCGGTATATTTCGATCTTACAAAGGCTTTCGACAAGGTTGACCATGCTTTGCTTGTACATAAATTGAAACAATATGGTTTCGCCCCTAAACTTTGTGAATGGGTTTATAGTTACTTGTCATCGAGGAAAAATTTTGTTCGAGTTGATACTGTTTTATCTAATCCGTTTTTCCCAACTTCAGGCGTACCCCAGGGGTCAGTGTTGGGACCACTGTTGTTCCTGGTATTTATAAATGATATTTTAAAGTGTGTAAAGTTTGCTAAAGTGCTTTTATTTGCCGATGGCATTAAGTTATTCTCAAGTATTTGTTCTGAAAAAGATTGTGATGCGTTACAGTCTGATGTTTTGAGTATTTTGCAATGGTGCTCATCCAACCGTTTGCCTTTGAATATAAACAAAACTAAAGTCATCTCGCTAACTAGACGTAAAAATCCCTTACATTTTAAGTACACGTTGGGAAACTGTATTATTACTCGAACTGATATGATCAGGGACCTCGGGGTGTTAGTCGATTGCAAACTGACGTTCAGTTCTCATGTAACTACTATTTGTGGTACCGGGTTCAAAATGCTTGCTGTGATCTCCCGTTTGACTCGGCACTTCCAAGCACCTGAGGCCATATTACGTTTATTTTGTGCTCTGGTCAGGCCCAGGCTCGAATTCGCTTCTGTCGTGTGGAACCATTTAACGGAGACTGAATGTAGACGTATTGAAGCGGTGCAAAGGCGTTTGGTTCGCATAGTCTATGATCGATACTTCCACAGGAGACTTTACTTCGACCACCATTCTCTGCTTAAGATTTTGAATCTCAGCACTTTGGATGACCGAAGGCATTGCCGAGATGCGGCTTTTCTACAAAAGCTTATCCAGGGTGTAATTGACGTACCTGACCTTTTGGGCAGCATAAAGTTACGTGTGCCAACGAAATTCACGCGACAGTGCGACATGTTCTACCCCGACTTGCGATTAAAGGCGTCACCAATCTATCGTATTCAGACATCATGCAACCTCCTTGTCCAGCACGATTTTTTTTCATGCCTTATTTTACCTTTAACACCTGATGTGTATTTTATGTACTTTGTTACGACTGTTTTATTATGCTGACTGTTTTAATATGACTATTGTGGTTTCCATATGTTTGCATGTTTCATAGGAATCTGACTTCTGTGCACCAATGTCAAAACCATTATGGTGTTTTTAGGCACGCAATAAATAAATATCAAATATCAATATCAATATCTTACCATCTTAATTTAACACGAACTAACGAACCTCGTGACAGGTACCCTGTCATACTGTATTTAGGCATTCATTTATATTAAAACATGTTGCATTAATTGATTGAGGAAGGAGACATAACTCCCCAAAATAGGGTCCTTTTTCAAAGCCTACACTTAGGAGTGCCCTATACGAGAAGTGACTTTGAGTTTCAGTTTTATGAAACTAACACATTGAGGCCATTGATAACTATAGCAGTCGTTCACACAGTAAAACTGAGGAGAAACTACTGTGTAAAGAGAGCTATCATATTACGGACTAGTGATCCGAGAAAAGATCCTGCAGCCATCGGCCACTGGGAACTTTGATTACTTTTTTGTTCTGCGACACTATATGCTCCCCCTTCTCCCCCCCCCCCCCCTCATATCTCCCTCTCTCTCTTTTAAATCGCCATAATCGCGAAGATCACGATTATGGCGCAGTATTTGACGGATGTCGCAAACGACACTCCTCGCTAGTTCTGGCAAAACGGCCGATTTCGTATTTCCCCGCTCGCTGTCAAGGATAGGGGGATTCGCTTCAACCAGCCAAATATGGCCGCCGATGCCTGTTTACTGAGCAGTCGTGCCTGTCGCCATCCTACTCGCTGGCGTTACGGGCAATAATATCAGGCACAAAGGGGTACACCGACAGACAGCAGAATCCCCAAATACTCGAGCCCCGCCTAAATGCAATAGAGCGTGAACACTGTCGGCATGTTAACCTAGGAAAGGTGAACATGGCGACAGTGCTTACGCTCTAGGTAAGAAAAGCATGGCGTGTGGTATAAGCCGGATCCTTACACGAGGTGCAAGGTGAGCCCTGATAACGTTTCTGCTGCTCTAGAGTACTTCACGAAAAGCGAGCTACAATGTTCGGTACAAGGTCCCAACTAGAATGACGTGATCTCTGTCATGCTCGACGGAGAGAAAACGTTCGTGCCAAAGCGCTTCCTGACATGCTCAATCCGAGAAGCATTTCTTGTGTACAAAGACAAGCATCCTGATTCCGGCGTTGGGCTAACGAAATTTTATTCCTTGCGCCCTAGATGGGTCAAATGTATTCCATCCCAGGAAGTGGGCGTTTGTGTGCGCTGCGCCAATTATTACCTTTGTATTGCCGCTGTAGAGAACGTTACAGGCTCAACCTTCAAGACTGGTGAAATGATCTCAGCATTTCTGTGCGACCCACTAACAAGTCTTGTGTTTTAAAAAAAGACTGATCACTGCCCAAAAGGCCAGTGTCTTACACTCGAGGAACTTCATAGCTCAGAGGTTGAAGAGATTGTGCTAACAACATGGGAGTCCGGCGACCTTGTGAGAAAAACATTGGATCCTGAAACATTCCTAAAAGTCGTTCAAGTAACGGTTGAAAGTTTGATATTTCACTACCATATCCGGCAACCGCATGACAAAGCGACGTACGATGAGAAGCAGTGCATGCAACGCGGGAGCATCGTCTTTTATTTTGACTTTGCTGAAAACTTGACCATCGTGCTTCTTGACAAAGTTCAAGCATACCACTGGAAAAACAAGTTACGATATTTACATGTGTAGTGACGACAAGAAAATCTACAAACAGCTTTGCTATCATCAGTGAGGACCTGTGTGACGCCGCCGCTCACACGTGCTTGGCTCTAGAAAAAGTGAAAGATTGCGTTGAAGACAACGTTTCGGTATACTTGCACGTGACGTACGTAAGCGACGGGGCCGCCAGTCCTTTTAAGAATCGCTACCAGCTTCAGTTTGCACAGAACGATTGCCCACAAGCTTAGTGGTTGTTTTCTGCATCTGGACATGGGAAAATGCATGCGACGGAGTTGGCGGACTCGTGAAGCACCAGGCCACGCTGAACAACATGAAAGAACGTTCAATAAACGCAATTCAGACGGCCAGGACAATGGTGAGCGTTCTGTCCGAGAAACTGGGTGCATCTTGTGTATCTCGACGAAAATGAGATTGCTCGCTATCGTCAAAAAAAAAAAAAAAAAAGTAGCTGACGGTGCGTGCCTTTCCTGGCATTCAGTCTTTGCACGCGTGGCGGCGGCGGAAGTCATTAACAGAAGGGACCTGTGACATAAATGTAGCACGACAGTCGGATCTGGTTAGAGGAAAGTTTATTAGATGGGTACAGCGAGGAAAGCCTTAGCGTAAAGCGTTGAATTTGATTCCCAAAGGACTGCTCATTTTTAAGGCAGGCACATCTTATTTATCACAGTTTTCTTCGCGGAGCATTCAACGTACTGTTTCACTTGGCAATTGCTTATAATCTTTACCTGATCATCATACGAGAATTTCGAAACGTTATCCTCGCGCAGAATAAAATACATCGGCTTGCCACGATCTGTTTGTACACCGAGAGTATCGAAGCTGCCACAGTCCGGCGCGGTGGCACCCTTCAGCTGAAACGGTTTGTCCCCGGAAATACATGCATAGCCAACCTAAACAATGTTAGTATTCCATTTTTATTTTTGTGGGTGGAACTAAAGTTATTTCTTTTATTCTAAATATAAAATATACCGGAGAGCAAAACTTCACACTCCATCTCTTTTCTCGAATCACTAGTCTCTAATATGATTTATTATATATTTAATTTATGGATACTGCAATCCCTGAAAGGGATTTTAGCAGGTGGGTACATTTGATTAACAAGACATGCTGGCGTACAAAATACCAAACAAGTCGCAGAAACAAAAGAACAAATATTTTACAGAGGGACAAAACTAATTTAGAAGGGATTCAAATAAAGGCAATGATGGCTGCATAACAACACTTTCTGAAAGGCTATTCCAATCAGTCACCGTTCGCGGAAAGAAAGAGTACGTGAAGCAATTATTATGCGATCGAAAATGAGTTATTGTTAACGCATGCCTCCTTCGAATAGCGTAGCCTGATGAGAAGTTTATTAGGTGAGACAGGTCCATCCTATAATGTCCATTTAATTGATACAAACATTTTAGTCCAGAATGCCGATTTCTGAGAGACAATGACTTTAAGTTAGCTTTGGTTAAAAGTTCGGTTATAGAGGTTCGTCCAAAGCTAATATAAATGTAGCGAGCTGCCTTTTTCTGCATACGATCGAGTTTGTCAATGTTTAGTTTGGTGAAGGGATCCCAAATGATAGCCGCGTAATCTAATGTTGGCAAGACTATAGCTTTATATGTTAGAAGACGGAAGGAAGGGATAGAAAGTCTTAGCATCCTTCTCAGAAAGAATAACTTTCGAAGAGCATTTGATGTTACGTAATCAATCTGTTTTGTCCAAGTAAGATAATGAGTGATCCATAGTCCAAGGTACTTATAATGTGTTACTTCTCATAGAAGAATAGTACTAGTATTGTAAACAAACTTCAAAGGATTTCTTTTGTGAGTAACTCATAAAACCCCTATTTTTTAAAGTTAATAGTCATTTGCCACTTCCTACACCATTCGGCGATTATTTGGAAAGCCCTATTTAACAAAAGTTGATCGGAAGCACTACCTATTTCTGAGGAAATTGTACAATCATCAGCGTATAACCTAATTTTTACCGGAACATCTTGTACTATATCATTAATAAATAACCAGAAAAGAAGAGGTCCGAGCACAGAGCCCTGGGGAGAGTCAACAGAAAGTCTGTCGGAGCAATAGTCACCATAAACTACGAACTGTCGACGATTTGAAAGTTATGCTGAAATCCATTTGACTAACTGTGTGTTCTTACATATTTTTTCCAATTTGTATATAGTACCTTTTTGTGAGAGACCTTATCAAACGCTCTCGGAAAATTCATGAACATAGCATCAATTTGTTTTCCATTGGTTGTTGCCCAGGAGAAATCCTGAACAGTCTCAGTTAATTGAGTACATGTTGAAAAACCTTTTCGGAATCCATGTTGACTTTTAGTTAAGATGTGTTCGTCTAGGAATTTTGATAAATGATTATATATTATATGTTCAAGAAGTTTGCAGGCAGTTCAGGTCAATGGAATTGGACGGTAATTTTGAATGCATGCTTGTTTCCGTTCTCATGAAGTGGTTTGACTCTGGCCGTTCTTCAGTTTTCTGGAACCTGACCTTAGGGCAGCGATCGTGAAAACAGAACAAACAAATATTTTGAGACCCATTCAGCATTCCTGGATAAAAATGCATTGGGGATACCATCAGACCCAGGGGATTTTTTTACATCCAATTTCAAAAGCATGTTCAATATAGCATATTCCCTAATTACAATATCAGGCATAGGCGGATAGTCAGCGTCAAAATTTGGTAACACATCATTGTCTTGAGTGAACACCGATTTAAAATGTTTATTAAATGCGTTTGAAATTATTTTTTCGTCATTTGTTAAGTTACCACCAATTCGAAAACATCACAATCCCTAGAATGTCTAGAATGTGGAGGTATTAATCGCCGAAATTTTTCCGGTGAAGTAGATATGAAGTTTAGCGAAGATTCGCCGAAATACGGACTTTTATCAACTGCAACTTGGGTTTTAAGTTGCAAAGAAAGAGCAAGAAATTTCTCAGTCAGTTCACAGGAATCGGCGCTTTTTTTTCCTTTTCTTTTTCAATCGTTTCAATTGTATTTTTAACTGTAATGCCTTTCTAAAAAAATCCAGGGGTTATTTTTATTCTGCTTTTTTACAATTACTGGCACAATGCGGTCAATACATTCACTTACAATAATTTTAAACAAATTCCAAAGATCATTTACATCACCAGTACTGTTTACAGAATCGTCGAAAGTAAATGAGAGCATGTCTATAATAGAGACATGATCTGCATGAGAAAAATTTGGTTAGCACTTCGACTCGGTTTTTCTATTTACAGAAACATCTTCTAAGGTTAACAATACTGGTTTGTGATCAGAAATACTAGGGATTACTTCACATCTAGATTTAGACGAAATTGTACCGCTTACAAAAACAAGGTCAACTATAGATGCAGAGTTTCCTTGGATTCTCGTAAAATCGTCGATGACTTGCAGCAAGTCAAATTTAAAGGCCATGTCTAACATTGCTTCCCCCAAGTTATCATTTTGGTGTTTCAGGGAAAAATTGGACCAGTCAACGTTTGGCAAATTAAAATCTCCTACCAAAATATCTCGATCGCCAGGCTTCACGTGTGTAGCGAGACACATTTCTAAATTATCAAGAACAGCCGTAGAAGATCCAGCGGGTCTATAAAATGCCCCAATTATGCATTTACATTTACCATCGTACACTTTGCAAAAAATACACTCGGTATCAGGTATTGCAGGCATGCTCACTATATTTAGGAAGTTCTTAAAAAGAATACACACACCACCATCCTTACTACCACGGCCTTTCCGGAGTGCACTGTACCCAGCAGGGACAAATTCACTGTCGTATATTGTATCATTTAACCAAGCCTCAGTCAGAACGGCGATATCAGGATCATGACAGAGCAATATTCCTTCCAACTCCGTGGCCTTGTTAAGGACTCTTCTACAATTCGCATTCAACAAGCGCAGTGATTGAGAAGCACTTATACACCGTCATTTATCTGTTTTGCTTATCTTGACGCGTGAACCCTTCCCTTCATCCCGTCCAAACAGCACACCGTCCACGTTCAGCTTATCTAAAACAAGTTTAACTTTTGCTCCGTTTTCTTTCTCTTTATCCGCACTTTTCCATAATTGCTTTCGAATTTCGCGAATTCTGATGGAGAATTCTTCAGGTATCTATACCTTAGTGCCTTTTAGTTTGTAAGATGACCTTAATACTGCTAATTTTTCCCGGTAATCGATGAACTTGAGGGCAGTTGGACGGGGCTTGTTTTCAACTTTGCGGCCAAGCCTATGGCATCTCTCAATACCGGTGACCGTTATTCCTAGTTGTTGTAGGAAAACCCCCGTCTTTTACTTTCCCTTCAAGCTCTTCAACTGTCTCAGTATTAGGCTCGTCTATACCATAAATCATCAAATTATTTCTGCGGCTTCTGTTTTCTGAATCATCTATTTTAGCCTTGAGTGAAGATAATTGTATGTCAAAATACTGCTGTTTCCATGTCTTTTATTTGCTTGGTCACCGCGTTTAAACCGGCTACCTGTCGCTCCAGCCCATCAATTCATTCAATGAACGCAGTCATTTTTTTGTTAATTTCATCTTGAGAGGCAAGAGCATTTAGAACAGTATCGTTCATCTTGCTCTGGCCGGCCAGAAGTTCCAACAAAAGCTCTCTGTCGGTGGGCCCTGGATTTGCCTCCACATCCTCACGGACCAACGAATTTCGCGGCCAAGAAATAACAGAAGTAGCGAAATCTAGCAAGCGTTTCGCAGTAAGTTGGCAAGGCAGCAGCACTAAAAAACGGTTATCACTTCGATAACAGTCACAAGGTAAATATTCACTAACCTGTACCAGGAAACAAAATAGATTGCTGAGCATGCTGCCTGTTGTGCTGCCGCCAAGCCCGCTGAGAGAGTCCGGTGTTGTTGGCGCTCTTGTAGCTTTTAGACGAACCACGTGATATAGGACGCCACCGATGCCGGCGCAAACGAAGATGTAGCTACGACAGCGTCTCGCGTGAAATAGGTGCTTTATTCCAGGAAATCAGCGTTGATATAGATCTCGGAGGGGGGCGTAGTCCCTCGACTGATAAGTGCGTGTGCGTGACTGCACTACGTCACATCTTCCTTTTTTTTTCTTTGAGTTTAATTATTTCATGATTAGAACTCTGGCATTGGGTATCTTTTTGGTGGTTAACGCAATCAGTCACTTCTGCGTAGTTGCGGTTCTGGTCTCTCCGATCGTCCTGGGGGGTCTATAATTGCCCTGGGAGGTGGTGGTGCTGCCGGCCTGAGGTGTTCTCTTGTCCGCTGCAGCTGTTGTCCCTCCTCAGTTTCCACGATGTACGCTCGTGGGGTGTTCGCCGTTTGTACGACCATGGCAGAGGACCACGTCCTTGTGGGCACGTTGTACACCGTGACGGCAGAGCCAACAGGAAGCTCTTGAAATGATTGTGTCCCTCTGTTGTAGAAGAAACGTTGCTTCTGTCTGGTGTTTTGAAGACGCTGGCGTACCTCCTTGGGGGGCACGATCCTGGGCTGTAGGTGGCTGGCTGGCACAGGGAGCAGCGTTCTGGTCTGGCGGCCCATTAGTCGCTGTACAGGAGATTTCAGAGAGGAGTCACGAGAGGAGTTCCTCCATTCAAGCAATGCGGCACACAACCCAATGGTACCGTAACGATACCTCCTTAGGAGATTTTTTGCTTCTTGTACAGCGCGTTCGGCCATTCCATTGGAGCGAGGATGGTACGGACTAGAACGGACGTGCTGCATGCCGATCTTACCGACAAAGTCCTCGAACTTGTGACTGCTGAATGGTGGCCCGTTGTCGGTGCATAGTTGCATCGGGAAGCCATGTGTTGCAAAGATGTCGGCCAAGGCTGCTACCACCTTGTCGGCTGATGTCTGCACCGCTCCGATTTAAAAAAAAAAAGAACGAATTAAAGTCAACAACAATCAAGTAGTCTGTGCCTTCGTGATGGCAAAAGTCGGCTCCTACAAATTCCCAAGGTAAAGATGGGACGTCGTGGTTTAGCAGTGGCAGCCTTGCATTCTTAGGCCTGTACTTTTGACAGGTTGGACAGGGTCGGTTAGCGATCGTGATGAATACGCCAGGGGGTGCCCGTCTTGCAGTATCACTGCGCCAACCCCAGCTTGGCTGGCGTCGACCGATAGACTGGACCATTCCGTGGGTTCTGTCAGTTTGGCGATCACTCCTGCTGCTTCCATACGGTCCAGTTCCGCCTTTACTTTCTCCTGGACTGCAAATGGAACGCGGCGTGCTGGCTTGACCACCCCTTGAGAACCCGGCTTCAGCTTCAGGTGGTAGACGAACCCTTTGAGCTCGCCCAAGCCAGTGAAAACGTCTTCCTAAGGGACGGCCGCGGCGTAAAGGTCTTTTTGCTCCACTGAAGCTATCCGACGAAGCAAACCCAGTTTTTCTGCAACTGCGCCGCTCAAAGTTACAGGTACGTTGTCTTCTACTACGAAAAATTCTGCATCGAACGTTCCGTCGGGACCGGTCCTTTAAGTACTTCGACGACATTTTTTTCCTCGTTAGCTTCAAACACAAAGGTGCTATACGTTTTGCGTGCGTCTTCTCCAATACTGATAAGAAATGTGGCTGCCTGTACCTCTTTCGGCTGCTGGTCCAAGTAGGTTGCAGTTGCGAAGAGCTCGAACTCTTGCCTCCACGTCTTCCAACTCTGCCAGACGTCTCCTGTTGTATCCAGGGGTTTCGGGGGAGGCAGTAGTGTGGTGACTGGCAGCTGGCGACGTTGTTGGCCTTCGAGCGCCATGTCTCTGGTCCGGTGACTGCTCCGCCCGGGCTGGCGTGCTACCCGGTGGCTCTTTCGGTGTCGGTTCCGTGCATTGGCCGCGAACCGCCCACTCCTGACACCATGTAGCTACGACAGCGTCTCGTGTGAAATAGGTGCTTTGTTCCAGGAAATCAGCGTTGATATAGATCTCGGAGGGGGGCGTAGTCCCTCGACTGATCAGTGCGTGTGCGTGACTGCGCACTACGTCACAGAAGACTCGCTGATGAGGGGCACGAAAGGCTCGACGATGATGCAGCGATCGCCCAGAGCAGAAGATTCGGAGCCAAGCCCGTCGTTCCTATCGGGACTCGTCGCTTGAAAGCAGCCATACGATGTCGTTTGGTGTCTGAGTAGAACTGATCCAGGAAACAAAATGGGTTGCTGAGCATGCTGCCGGTTGTGCTGCCGCCGAGCCCACTCTTTCTACGCTGTATAAAATGCTATATATAGTTTCTCCTGCCTTTTACTGTGTGACCGATTGCTCTAGATATCAATGACCTCATCTGAATAAAAATATATGAAAGATATGTTTTAGTTTCCTGAAACTGGAACTCAGAGTCACTTCTTGTATAGGGCACTGCTAAGTGTAGGCTTTGAAAAGGAACCCTACTTTGGGAGTTAAATATTCTTTCTCAATGAAATAATGCAACATGTTTTTAATAGAAATGAATGCCGAAATAGCGTATAACAGGGTACCCAAATTTAAGAAAAATGGAAGGTGGTGTTTTTTTTATTTGCATCGGAAGTTTTCTGTTTGATTTTTCCCCATGTTTGCCTAAATATATCACGATTATCGTATCACTCAGATACCTAATATATATTTTAAATAATAGCCATATAAAAGTAGAATACTATCTGGAAAGTATATGATTATGATTAAGTTCTTTCATGAGATACGGGCCTCTAAATTTTGCCATTTGTCGTTCGAGCTGGCATGTTCGGCATTTTTTAGAAAAAATAAATATAATTTAAATAAATATTATTACTATATATTACAAGCACGCTGTGCCCATAGTTTGTTTCTAAAAAGTATTAAAATTCTCCTAATTTTATCGTTTCAGTTATTCAATTTCGAACGTACGTGCCCCCTCCGTCAGTGCGCGTTAAAGCAACGGTCCACTTCTTCATGCATTGAGACTTTTCCTGTCCCCAAATATTTTTTTTCTGGTCAAAAGTAAGTGTGGTTTCGTTTATACCAGACACTAGACAATGGCATATAAAAAACATTAGTTGATTTAAAAATGTCGCCCAGCCACCCTTTGGTCGATATTATCTGAAATCACCCACCTATATTTGCAGACACTTTTTAAATACTAAAAAAGAGTATTTAGTTATTGTTACAGTTACTTAAAAAAATGTATCGAGTTACAGTTAAAGGTTAGCAAAAAAATGAAAGCCGTTTACAACTCCCTGTAACGCTGAATCAGAGCGCAGCTCTTGAGGAGAAGGAGGGGAAGGTGCCGAGTGGGGGCTATGCCCTTCCTCCTCTCCTGCTCGCGTCCCATTTAGGAGAAAATTTTCCACTAAATTTGGCGGCAAAATTTTTCTGCTAGATCTAGCGGGGAATTTGTCCCGCTAAATTTAGCGGGGAAATTTTTCCGCTAAATTTAGCGGGGAAAAATTTTCCGCTAGATTTAGCGGGGAAATTTACCCATCATGCACCGCACGGTTACGCCGACGGCGACGCCGACGCCGACGCCGCTCAAGCCGGAAACGGGCGCCTAAGAGCTACGTTCTAAGAAGTAACGAGTTTCAATATCGCGATACTGCCCAAGTCTGGATAAACTTGCACTAGCTGATAAAAACGATGACCTGGAAAATCGTTCTCGTATGAGCAATTTAGTTTTATATGGGTTAGAGGAAGCTGAAGATGAATCGCCGTCTTCCTTACTGAGCTGTGTCACTGCCTTCAAAGCTTTCCCTTACCTGCGAGTGCTGTCATCGTCTTGTAAAATTAAACCTATTATTTTTAGGGTGCTTGACTATTGCGAGTATTGGCACTTCAGATTCTCAATGTGTAGAACAATAGTTAAAAAGCTTCTTGCCCGTGATGAGGGACTTTGCCAGGATTGCCTGGCAAAGTCCCTGTAAAAAAAAAAAGAAAGCCGTTTACAACTCCCTGTAACACCGAATTGGAGCGCAGCTCTTGAGGAGGAGGAGGGAAGGGTACTGAGGGTTACCTGTTCTCGGGGCGGGGGGGGGGGGGGTCATGTGATTTTGGGGGTCACGTGACCACCAGAAAAATTTCTCCGCTAGATTTAGCGGGGAATTTTAGAGCGCAGCTCTTAGGGGCCCGTTCCCGGCTTAAGCGGCGTCGGCGTCGCCGTCGGCGTCGGCGTAACCAAGGTCACCCCAAGGTCACGTGACCCCCCAAGGTCACGTGACCCCCAAGGTCACCCCAAGCTCACGTGACCCCCCCCGAGGTCACGTGACCCCCTCCTTCAAAGTCACGTGACCCCCTACCCGAAGTCACGCGACACCCCAAGGTCACATGACCCCCCAGGGTCACGTGACTCCCCGCCGAGGTCACGTGACCTCCCCGATGACGTCATCGTCACTGATGACGTCACCGGCATACGCATCGTCAACATCATCACTGATGACGTCACCGGCATCCTCATCGTCATCATCACTGATGACGTCCCCGGCATCCGCATCGTCATCGCCATCATCACTGATGACGTCATCAGTGACGTCACTGATGACGTCACCGGCATCTGCATCGTCATAGTCATCATCACGGATGACGTCATCAGTGACGTCACTGATGACGTCATCGGAATCCGCATCGTCATCGTCACTGATGACGTCATCAGTGACGTCACTGATGGCATCATCGGCATCGTCACGTGACCCCCCAAGGTCACGTGACCCCCCGGGTCACTTCACCCCCCCCCCCAGTACCCTTCCCTCCTCCTCCTCAAGAGCTGCGCTCTAATTCGGTGTTACAGGGAGTTGTAAACGGCTTTCACTTTTTTTCCGCTAGATTTAGCGGGGAAACTTTTCCGCTAGGTTTAACGGGAAAATTTTTCCGGTAGACAGCGGGGCATTTTTTCCGCTAAATCTAGCGGGGAAATTTTTCCGCTAGATGTAGCGCGGAATTTTTTCCGCTAGATGTAGCGGGGAAATTTTTCCGCTCGATTTAGCGGGTTAATTTTTCCGCTAGATTTAGCGGGGCATTTTCCCGCTAGATTTAGCGGAGAAATTTTTACGCTAGATTTAGCGGGGAAGTTTTTCCGCTAAATCTAGCGGGGAAATTTTTCCGCTGGATTTAGCGGGGAAAATTTTCCGCTCGATTTAGCGGGGAAATTTTTCCGCTAGATTTAGCGGGGAATATTTTCCGCTAGATATAGCGGGGAAATTTTTCCGCTAGATTTAGCGGGGAATTTTTCCCGCCAGATTTTTCCGCTAGATTTAGCGGAGAAAATTTTCCGCTAGATTTAGAGGGGAAATTTTTCCTCCAGATTTAGCGGGGAAATTTTTCCGCTAGATTTGGCGGGGAATATTTTCCGCTAGATTTAGCGGGGAAATTTTTCTGCTAGATTTAGCGGGGAATTTTTCCCGCTAGATTTTTCCGCTAGATTTAGCGGGGAAATTTTTCCGCTAGATTTAGCGGGGAAATTTTCCCGCTACATTTAGCGGGGAATTTTTCCCGCTAGATTTGGCGGGGAAATTTTTCCGTTAGATTTAGCGGGGAATTTTTCCCGCTAAATCTAGCGGGGAAAAGTTTTACGCTAGATTTAGCGGAGAAATTTTTCCGCTAAATCTAGCGGGGAAATTTTCCCCGCTAGATTTAGCGGGGAAATTTACCCATAATGCACCGCGCGGTTACGCCGACGGTGACGGCGACGCCGACGCCGCTCAAGCCGGAAACGGGCCCCTAAGAGCTGCGCTCTAAAAGAAACCGTATCGTTTTTGGCGTCATGTACGAATACAGAGTAAGGACAGTGCAACGAGGTAGAGGGGCTTAGAGCGATAAACCAGGGTTCCGGTCTGCACTCGAAAGTGACCCCCATAAGGCGGCTGCCATTGTACGCAAACTTGACAACTCGTCACATGACCGAACCAAATACGTGACGTCACAGGAAAGATGGCAGCGCCCATGCAGCGGCTGGCCCCAGATGGGCCGGAGCTTGTCGGATTCTTTGTTGGTTGTCGTTCGTCTCGGCGAGTTGATTTCAGACGCGGAAGCCGTCATATGAGGCCGGTCCAAAGCGACTTCAGAGTTCAGCGTGCTGTCTGACGTAGGTATAACGTGAAAACACGGAGGAACGGTGTGCATTTCGCTGGTGGCCGACGGGGATATTGCCACGGAAGAATCTGCCCTACGTTGCTCGGGCCTCGGTTTGATTCGGATACCGCTAGGATAAACTTTAAGGCGACGTTTCTGTGCTCTGGTTGACCATCGGAATCTTCGAGGTCTGCGGTGAAGCGTGTGCAATATATCTGGGCACACAGTTTAGCGACGGAAATTGCGTGAGTCGTGCTTGGCAGTGGGCAATCGTGGTTCCGCTTCGTTCAAGTGACCGGAGGCTCACTTGGTTGAGCGGCGCACCGGAGACCTGCCTTGAAGCTGGTAGTTGCCGTGCCGTGCTAAATGATGCTGTGCTGCTTCCCAAATTGTTCCGGCGTAAACGTGCACTTTCACGGAGCACAAGTGTTGCAGTTGATATTGATTCCGCTGGTCTGTCTCACGCTTCGTCGACACAAAAGTTTCATCAACACTCGTTACGCGAATTGCAAGCCGTATGGACATTTCATTGCGCGTGTTACCTACCCAGTCCACCCGTTCACGCCGCTTTGCGACAACAGTCTGTAGCGGCTCATTACCAGAAAAGTGGTCTCACATCCATTTCAGTTCAGTTCGCACGGCAGTCGCCACACCCCGAGCGAGATAACTTATTCGGACAGAATGCCACTAAAGCAATGCAGCTTCTTTAGTGGTCAGGGTGGTCTCTCTTCTGTCAGTTTTGTTATATTGTCACGGGTGCTTGCTCCAGTCCTATCTTCTATCAATATTTACTATTCTGGAAAGTTCCAGGCCATACTCAGCTGTCATCGTATGTTCTGGTGGAGGTGCTGGGTACTTTACCCATAGCCCTTCACTCTGTGCACCTTGGCGGCTCCTCAGCCGAGTTGCCCGATAACGGGACACGGGTGGCGGACTATCCCGCGTCTTAAACCCTTGGTGAGCCGTGAACCAATAACTATCCCGAGCCCGGCAGAAAGACCGCAAGGCGAGCAAGTACCACAAGGACGAACGTCGAAAATACACCACGAAGAACCTGAAATCCGAGTCGGTCGCTGCTACCAGCAGGAACCACCGGAATTTGGTCTTTTGCGAGAAAAATCTAAAGCTGACTAAGCCAACAATGACAAACCTGTAGTAGCGAACCGCGTCCACTCCCACCATTCTTTGTATGCCCGTCACACCTCACACTCCGACGCCCTTTCACGCATGGTATATGAAGATGTCGAGGGATGGATTGAACGATATGACCGTGTTGCCCGCCACAGTGGTTGGACAGACAACCAGCTCCTGCAGAACCTATACTCCTCGTGGAAGAAACTGTCAGGCACTTGTTTGAGAGCCAGAAATCCTTCTCAGCGTCATGGGAAGTTTGCAAGATAAAGCTGATGTGCACATTCATCAGCCAACATTGACGAGAGAGAGCCGAATTCCTGATTCTGTCCAGGACACGGCCCCAACAAGAGCGTCGCTGCCTTCGGGGAGGATGTTTTGCGCCTAATCGAGCACCCACGCCAACCCTGGTGCTACAGAAGACGAGAAGATAAGAATCCCAAGCCCCTCATGTTAGGGACAGCACCTTTGGCAGCCTTGTCTGCAGCCCCACGACAACAGTCGAAGGGTTCGTATCACCGAGACTTCCAACATTGAATGTACACTGCAGGCCGAGCCTGTCATTATCAACAACTCCCCAGCGTCTCGACACTCGAGTCATCCAGCTGCAACTTTGACACCAGACTGCAGGCATCCGTAACATCATCCACATTGTTGTCCGGGAGGAGATCAGGAAGCTACTTTCTGCCATCAGTTGCCTAGCTTTTATTTTGATTGCTGAGATTATTTCGGAACAAGTTAAGCAGGCATTTCAACTGAAAACTTCTTCAAGCAAAGAGGCATCTGACGAACCGAGGGCGACTTATGCCACAAAGTCACGACGTCCACCACCGGCTACCAGTTAATATTCAATGCCAATTCAACGAGACACCCCACCGCCGAAGCATTCCCAACATCGGAAAGAACCAGTGTAGGTTCTTGCTGAACAAAGTACACCGAGGAAAACGGAGGTGCTGCGAATGGTCAACCGAACACCACTCTGCTACCACTGCATGAGGCCAACCATGTCTACTTGAGGTGCCGGTACCACTGAATTGGCCCGCAAGAGTTTGTGCCGAACGACCTTAAACCACGTCTGGAGAAGCGTCCGCGGGACATTGAGGATTATCTTCGGTGACCTTTGCCCCTGGTGCTGACATTACCCCGAAGCTCCTGATCCCCATCACCTCGACAGGAGGTAAGTACGACAAAGCAGGTGAGCGGCAATGCAAGGACAGTTGATTTGGTGTTGGTTGTTGTCCAAGCACAATACCTAATAATTTGCCGTCACCATTTATCTGTGTCCATGCAATGAAGCACACAATTTCCAACTTAGACGGAGAATGCCGCTGAGTAACTTGAAGAAATAGAATGGTTGGTTGTTCTCAAAAGTGGACACCAAGCATCACCCGACTTCACTTTCCGAATTCACTTTGCCACACGAGACTTACACAAGAAGCAGTGGTCGCGGGATGCAGAAAAAAATCTCCATTATGAAATGGAAGTGAAACGGCTTGGATAGCAAACAAACACTGTTGCCTGTTGCCAGCCATCAAGTCAACACTACAGCAAAAGGCACAGCCACGTAAGCACTACATGCCCAAGCTTGCTGCATTGACGCAGTGAACTACCAGGAAAATTTGCGGATAAGAAGCCAGCTCTGCGGCTTCAGTGCATCAAATGTCAGTGGCCGCACACGGCGTATGATTACAAGACAGCATCTGTCGGTCAAAGCTGCCACTCGACCAAACTGAACGCCGACGTGCCAGGAGCGTCATCCGACAACAAGGAGCACAGGTACTACGAATGGACGCCTGACACAAGACTGTCGCAGAAAGAACTCGTTATGGAACCATTTTCTAAGAATCAATAATTATGTAATTAAGTGGAAATAAACATCTTTGATACACTTACCAGGTAAACATATTTCCGCTCGCCTTTACGCCTTCAGTCTCTAAACAAAGAATTATATTCACGGCACGTGCTGGACCTTTTGAGGACACCCGCATCTCTGGCCCCTCAATATTAATTAATGGGACATACCAGACTGGCAGACTGGTTGCATTGAGCAGCACTCGTTCCACTTCTCCTGAACATGTGGCGCATCCGAAAACCAACTCCAGTGATATGAAAATGTTGTTTATTAATTTATTCCCTCCAAGGGCCTCTGTAGGCATTGCAGAGAGGATACTTAAAGCTACACATGTGATAACATCAAGGCACACGGACATTAATGAGCACAAACCAGGCCCAGCTACCGAAAATAAATATTACACTAGTAAGAAATAATTATTGCTGCAACTTCTTGAGTGCAAAAACAAACACACCTCTAAGCATCTAGTTTAATAGTATGGATGCATTGTTGTATAGCAGGACACTTCCTATACGTATGACACACTAGACCCTTTGCAGAACCCCATCAAGCAACACAACTGTCACCATTTTTTTTCGGCGTAAAGCACACGAATGGGCCCCAGTCCACGTCGAATGCTAATGAGGAATTCCAGTCCAATAGGCGCTGAGCCGAGTTCACAGTGATGGCGGACATAACATCCTTCTCGAACAAATGCCCAAAGTATGAAAGCCTGGGGTAATTAGAATAGTAGCTAGTGTAATTCGTTTCATCACAATTTGGAAAACGGCAAAGGCTAGGTGAGCCAATTTGCACGTTGGAGAGAGGCAGATGACAATATGCCATTCAGAGTGCTCGTCTGCACAGATTTGTCACACACCTTCGCTCCGTCTCTCCGATTCGCTCGAGGGGGCTGTGGCCGTTGCCCTTTTCCAAGTTACAATGATACGAAGTATAGGCAGCCCACACTTTTCAAAAAAGTCTATTGAAGAGACCGAAAGGAATGGTCAACATTTTTCAACAAGACTGCTCTTCGTGCAAGGGATGAACACAAATGTGAATAATCTTATCCAGGTAATTAGAACTACACTCTTGATGACAAAACGTATTGCTGCAATAAATTTTACAAAAGAGAAAAAGGTGCAGTTAATCTATGCATACACCAAAACAGTTGTTCTTATAGCAAGTCGAAAAGCTTTGAAGCTTTTCGACTTGCTAAACATCATCCTCGTAGCTGGAAATAAGTGTGCACTTCGCACTCACAAAAAAAGGAAGAAAAGCGATCGAATGTGGAATCGTCGATTAACACAAAAGGTTAAAGACCGCAGGAGTTTCCTCGCTAAAAGTCGCTATGGTGATTCGCTGACGCAGGGCTGAAACAACTTCCCCTAGGCCCTAACGCGACGTATACCTTTCGTTTCGATTCTCAGACATTCGAATGTTCAAACGAAGCTAGAAAAATGCGAATATTTTATGCCTGAAGTTATATCGTAAAATTGTTGATAAGTGCAAAACGTAACGGTCGCAGGAGCTTCGTCGCTAAAAGTTGCTGTGATTATGCAGTTACCTAGGGCTGAAACAAATTCCCCTAGGCCCTACATCCAACGCATACATTTCGCGTCGATTTTCAGACATTCTAACGTTCACACAAAGCTAAGAGAATGCGAAAAGTTTATGCTAAAAGCACTCAAAGTTTTATCGATCCTCGAACAGATCCGGAATCCGAGCACCGGTACGGCGATACGGCTGATGCTGTCTCACAGGTGTTAATACCCAGATGATTCAGAGCGATCTTGCGCAAAAAGGGTATAAAGTCTCATTCCTTCATATTTTTATATTATACCTACGTCAGCGAGCGCGAAAAAGCCAGAAGTCGTCGGAAAGCCGCTGCACATCACGGCTACCGCGCACCAAACAAACTCGCATCCGCCAGCTCTGGGCGCTGCCATCTTACCTGTGACGTCACGGCTCTTGGGAGGTCACGTGACGAGTAGTTACTTTTGCGTAAAACATGGCGGCAACCGGGGGGGTGCCACTTCCGAACTTCCGGTTTATCACTCTAAGCCCCTCTACCTCGTTGGGACAGTGTCAGCGCAACTGTGTTGAAAACCGATGGTAACCTTTGTCGCACACCGGAAGTGGTATGTGCGGCGTTCTCTCGTCATTTCAGTTCTTTTTTTCTGCAGTCAGATGGCACGCCCGCTGGTGAACCTTGTAGAAAATTTGGACTATTTAGTTTGTGAACATGTATCAGAAAACGAGGTGTCACTTGCTATGCGTAAGCCGAGATCGGAACTTTCCACCGGACGCGACGGCATCCCACACTTTATTATCAAGGGACGTGTGGTGTCCAAGAACCAGATGGCGCCACATCCCCGCTGTCCGGCATGCGTTAGAAGAGCCCCAAAGGCGAGGGGGTGACGGACGTGGTCGGAGATCAGACGCGCGAGGCTTACTGCGCAAAATAAAGTTTTAAGTTTTGGTTCGTTACCTGGGCGTCTCTCTCGGCCAATAATTTCAGAGCGTCCAATACAGGACGCTCTGAAATCCTGGTTGCAGCTCACATGCTCCTTCTAGGTGGAGAGTGTCTGTGGTTGTCCCAATATTCAAGTCTGGAGATTCTTGTGACGTAAACAATTTTCGTCCAGTGTCAATTTTTTGAGGATTTTCAAAAGTTTTCCAAATTGTCATCTATGTACGTTTACATTTTTTTTATCTTAAACAAAATATCACCAGCACGGATCGTGAAAGGCACATATATTGAGACAAATTGAGTTTTCCTCTGCGTAACGCGCCTTTAGTACACAGCCGCAGTCAAGTAGACTCCCTGCATGGTGAGAACTGCAGGCTCCACCATCCAGGTGTCGGAAACTCTGAAGGCCGCCATAGCGGGAACTGCCAACCAGTGGACGATGGGGGCCGGAGAAGGATCTGCTTTTGGGGGTGACTCGCAGCTGCCGGCCTCCTTCCCTGTTGGGCGCAGATGCCAGCCGCTTTGATAGAGCCGTTCCTATGTCCTGCGTTGTGTTCGGCTGAGACGACGACGGCAAGCTCGACAAGCTAAATACGTATAGTGACAATGGACAAGAGTGCGCCTGGTCCGTTTTTGTGTGTCGAAACGCGTTGAAATCGTCAAAGTAGAAGTCGAACAACTGCTAAACTAAGTCCCTAGCTGTCTTGGCTTTGCGCACAGGCTGGTGCGCAAATGTGGTGAGAGGCGAAAGTAAAAGATGCGTTTTACGCTTCGAAGAAACACTGGACGTGTCGCCATTTCTTAGCAGACACACCATTGCGTTAAAATAACAAATGCCATGGCAACCCTCTTGTTTGCCTGAACGGAGCCCGATATACCAAGGATATAACTTTATACACTTGCAGGAATATCGTTTAGAAGCTGGCAGAAAGGGCAAATGTTGCCGTCATGTAGCCGAGATGCCGCAATATATTGTTTAGAAGCTGGCAGAAACGGCAAAGGTTGCCGTCATGTAGCCGGGATGCAGCGATATTTTTTGGAAGCTGTCAGAAATGGCTAATGTTGGCGTCATGTAGCCGAGATGCCGCAATGTTGTTTTGGATGCTGGTAGAAACGGAAAATGTTGCCTTCATGTAGCCGGGATGCAGCAATATCTTGGAGGCTGGAAGAAACAGCAAATATTACCGGTCATGTAGCTGGGATGCCGCAGTATTGTTTAAACGCTGGCAGAAGTGCCAAATGTTGCCGTCATGTAGCCAATTCAGTGCCAGCATCCTGAAATGCTGGGTCTACACTGGTCAACCTGGTACCACATGGGGCCACCTTAAAGGGATACTACAACGAAATTTCGGCGCTCATTCTTTGGTCTATATGTGTTCAAAGGAGCAATATCACATCGAACATACCAATACATTGTTTAAAAAGTCTCGAAAATGAATTTTAAAACGAATTAAACGATTAGCAAGGAGCACCTGGTAGATGTCGCTAACGCCTCGCTGGTAATGCCCGTCTAGGAACCATGAAAGCTAGTGACGGTGAGTGTCTCGCCTCCGGCCACGACGAGAGAAGAGAAGGAGGAACTCCCCTCTTCCCGAGAATCCCCTTTGTGTGTCGCAGAAGTCGCTGTTGTCCCCCTACAAGATTATAGAAGATTAACCCGTCACTCAAAATTTGTACAAAAGCAGCCGCTTCGGTGGCTGGAACGACTAGGCCATCCTCTCGACGTCAGCCTCGCCGTAGCTTTGCTCGTCCCGAGACGGCCTACGTCACGATTGCGTTGGATGTCACGTGGTCTTCGCTGGGCCTTCTCCGAGCGCTTGCCACAGTGGGCCGTTTGTAGCGAAAAATACAGCCACATGGCTCAAAATACAAACGTGCGATTGTCATTTACGGATATTGTGGATCATATTCAACCTAATTATGAACACGACGGGAGTATTTCAAATTTCGTTGAAGTATCTCTTTAAGGCATGCTGAAACGGAATCTGGATTCCCCAAAACACGCGGCAAAAGCGTGCAACGGGATGCTCCAGACACCAAAACATCACTCATACAGCGATATCTCAAACGGATGACCGTATTAAAAAAAAAAGGAAAGAGGCGCATTTGGCAGGAATGTTGACGTCATGTTTCTCCGAGAAGGAGAGGGAACGGCCTCGCGTCTTCTCCGCCTCGCGGCCTTGAGGGAGCGAAGCGAAGAGAGGAGGAACTAGGTATCTTGACGTCACGCGCCTCGTCGGCCTGGTTCAATCTCGGCTTCTTTTTCCAAAAATATGGCCGTCTATTTGAGATATCGCCTTACTAGCAGTGTTGTAGGGATTGTAGCGTCCCGCCTACATCTCCAGCATTGTTTTCTTGAAATCCAAATTTCGGTTCACCATCCCTTTAGCCATGGTGACACCAATGTTGGCACAATATCTTGTGCTGCCTGGGTAAATCTCGATAGAAGGCAGGGGTTCACTTTTGGACTGTCGAATTTGTTCCCAACTGATTCGAAGCAGTTTCACGGTGTCAAATGAATGCTTTGGAATCTCGCCCCAATACCCCGCTCCAGCACGGAACAAATGATCGGCTATTCCATTTTTTAGACTGCTTGCTCGACTGGTAAGCCTGCCTGCCACTGACGTCACGGCACTGAAAAAGTGCGGGTATATTTGAATGTTGGTTTTTGCATCATTTTCATTTGCCGATTTTACAATAACTATTATGCATTTTGCGATACTAAATAGCATCGGGGAGTCAGAAAAGTTTGGGGATTGTGATCCCTCAACATTCTGTCGCGTCAGCGTTTTGGCACGCCGTGGCGGCCGCGCTGACGTGGCGAGAGGTGGCGCTGCTTACCACTGTGAGTCAATATACGGCTCTGCTGTGAGTGGCTTCCTCCTCTCCCCCTTTGGGGCGATTTTCGTTACGAACCCCCGCAGAGAGGAGATCGACGTGTCGCTCCTTGATTGGCCACTTCGCCCCCGTCGTTATCTTAAAACCAGCGAACAGCAGTATCTCGCTCTCTCTTTTTCCTGGGATTCGGCGGCGGCGACAACGGGGAACCGTCCGGCGCACCGGTGAGCGTTTACCCCGTCCTTTGTACCTTTGTGAACGACCGTTCGGCCGTGGGCGATCTCCATACCGACGGCGTTGACCAGCTTATAGCCGCTGTGTTCTTGTTATTTGTTTCATTGTAAATAAACAGAGTTTATCACCGTGATCAACGTGACTGGTGTCTGTTTGCGCTCAACGAGCAGCATGCCACGCGAGTACGAACCCGCTTCGCGGTAGACCGTCTCGCCGCGAACGTGGAACTCCCAAAGGCAGTGGCCCAAAGCAGAACTACAAAATATAGTTAGTTGAGGTAGCTCAAAAAGCCTGTGGACTACCCTTTTAAGGAAAACAACACGATAATTGAAGATGCCGTAGTTACTGCTAATATAATTACTTTTAGGTAGGCTTTAGATCGAGTAGTGTAATCTTGTTGCTTAATGTGGATGTGACATGACTTTCGAAATTTCATATCATGGAGTGGTACTTATGCTTTTAAGCATTGAAGCAGAAAAGGCGCCAGGGCTTGATAAAATACGAAGTGCCTTTCTTAAACGGTACGCTGAAGCACTCGATCCCTTCCTAACAGTCATTTTTCGAGTCTCTATTTCAACAAGTTTTTTACCCAATGACTGGATCAGAGCATGCGTTGTACCAGTTCATAAGGTAATTGCATGTCAGTCACTAACTTTCGTCCAATATCTCTAACCCGTGTGTCATGTGCGCTTATGGAGCCTATAGTGGCAAGGTATGTTAAAACTTTCATAGAACAAAATTATCTACCTACTAATGCATGGGTTTAGACAAGGGTTTTCTACCGCCACGCAGCTGGTAACCAAGGTACATGAGTTTGCTGCAGTTCTTGATTATGCCGGCCAGGTAGACATCATATTTCTTAATTACTTGAAAGCATTCGATAGAATACCCTACGAAATATTGCGATTTAAACTGCATCACTTCGGTATCCCTCATAATATACCTAAGTGAATCGCTGTTTATCTGCGGAATCGATCCCAATTCGCAGACATTAACGGAGGTTACTCTCGCTTCTTGAAGGTTACGTCGGTGTGGCACGGGGTTTTGTGCTGGGACCATTGTTATTTTAAGTTTCTTTCCTGGGCGCGATCTGTTTCTGTCTGCTTATTCACCGACGACTGTTATATTTTCAGCTATCACCTCTACCATAGATCAAGAAGTTCCGAACAATAAACTTAATGGTTTGGCCGGTTGGTGCGAGCAATGGAAAATGTTAATTTATTGTGACAAAACTGCTCACCTCTGCATGAAAAATAAGAAACAACCTTTAAAATTTCAATATACCTTTGGAGAAACGCCCATCAATGAAGTGTCTGAATAAAAACGCTTAAGCGTAACATTAGCTAGTAAATTAAAGTGGTCTAAGCATATTGAGGACATACGTGCAAACGCTCGCCGAAAGCTCTGCCTACTAAGGAGAAAACCCTACGTGGTACCAAATGAACTAAGAAAACTTGCTTATTTGACAATTGTCCGATCATCTATAGAATACGCTAGCATAGTATGAGATCCCTACACCGAGAAAGATATAGGACATCTCTACAAGATACAAAACTTAGCACTGAGATTCATTTACAGGCGATTTCATAGATTCGTTTTCCCAACAGACAGGTTCCGGCTGTTTAACCTTCCCATTCTTACTCTAGGACGAAAAATAGCTCGGTTCAAATTTCTTTACTCCTTTTATTTGCATTCAACCACAAAGTTGTCTCACAACTTGACACGCGCTCGACAAGACACCGTCATTCACTCGCCTTAGAGCACCCTTATTCGCAAGAGCACATCTGTTCAATAATTCTTTTTTTTTCCTCCTAGAACCATCAAAGATGGAATAAATTACCAAACGAGGGTTTCGAAACTGAGATCACTTTTCCGTCGTGTCTTTCACACTAACACTGTCATCACATTACACCTATTTTCCCTTGCTGGTGTTGATTTTATTCTTCTTCCGATGTTTAAAGTTTATCGTGTTTTATTTCTCCTAGGGGAGTCTGGTCCCTAACTGCACTTTTCTGTTGTTTATTTGCAAATTACTATAATCCCGGTTACAAAGTGTGGTTTACGTTGCATGATAAATTGTATTAAGCAGCGCGTTGTCTTCCTGCAGGTTGCTGTGTGTAATATTATTGTGTTATGTTTGCTATCCCTTCTGGTTGGGCCTGTGTGGGGCGTGCAGTATTTGTAAATAAATAAATGAAACTGCGATGCGCTAGCAATAAACATCTTCGGGTAAGCAATTGATTAGTATCTTTCTGGAGAACTAGGAATAAGTTACATAGCCACTGCAGCGGATAGTGACGGGAAATGAGGCACACCTCGTTAATCTGTACTGTGCAAATAGCTTTAGCAACAGTGGCTTTAGCTTCGCAAAGGTCTGTCACCGCCATTAACTGCTTGCAGCCTGTGCTGCTGTGAAAAATAGTCGCTCGGTGCGTCCTATTGGAAACGTATGTAAATACCCGCGTTGATGGTACACTTCTCAAGTTCGTTGGAACCAATTGTACTATCGAGTCCAAATAAAATGCAAATAGCGGAGCGTGTGGCCGTCGGTGCATGCTGCGCCTCCTGGTGGGCTCTTAGAGCTGATAAAACTGCGGTTTGGAGAGTAGGGCGCTGCGAGGGCGTGTGTCCTACTCCGATATATGTTTGACCCTTGTCCAGAACAACTCAAGCCTCGACGCTGCGCCGGTGGTGCGCTGGGAGTTCCCTCAGAGACTTTTTCGTTGGCTCGGCATAAGCCATACGAGAAAGCTCACCGCTCGTAGCATGACCTCAGGCTGCTAGCACGCGCGCCTGGCGCGTGCGTCCGTAGAGCATTCTTGCAGCGTCATGCTTCCAGCTTTTTGTCAATACGCGTTGTCATTTTCTTGTGAACAGTATAGCAGAAACTGTCCGAAATACGAGACAGAATAACAATAGGGGACCCTAGGCGGCTGCTGACCCCTAAGCGAAGTTAATTACCTGGAAAACTTGTATGTATCAGCTCCCAGCGTTCGCCCGGTGTCTCCCCAAGTTCTTGTGTCTCGTGTGTGGCGCTGGAATTGCCAAAATGTAGGTCCCCCAGCTCCCGCATTCACCAAACATGTTAACGAAATGCAGTAATTTTGTCATTGAAATTTTGCAGGCAGCCAGGATCTCGTTCAGCGCACTTATTAAATTATCACCCTGTGTGTCGGAAGTGTGAAATAGAAGTTAAGTCAGTTCGTTCGTGCTCGGAAGACCTGTAGAGCTTGATTGACGTCAGTTATCAGGACCACGCAGACGTTCTCGTGAAGGACATAGAGTGCATGGCTCTTAAAAATAGTGAAACAGCGTGGACGGAAAATGACACGTTTATTGCCAGGGCGCATTAGTGCCAACAGAAATAATTGAACAAAGGAACACAAATGCTGTAACCGGCAAAGGCCGACGCCTTAGGCAGCGCCGCAGCAGCAGTTGTCTGGGCCGACTTGCTTTCTTTGTTGTGTTTCACTAGCTGGACAGAGGGATCATGACGCTCGACTGGCTATCCCAGGCAGCCGACACGAATGTTATAGAAAATGCTCGAGGTACACCTAGCACTTCTTATGAGTTGTGAATGCGAAAATACGCACGTCATTCATCCGCTTCCTTGTTTCATCTGCGGCGTATTTGCGTCGACGGCAGAGCGCGCACTCTCCTCGCCGCTCTGACCTTGGACACTTGCCAGGGTTGCCAGGTAGGGTCTAGCTCAAACCGCCAAATGCCAGAAGGCGTGCCCGAAAGTTGCCAAACTCTGTGCGTGCCCGAAAGTTGCCAAACGGAAGAAATTTTTATAGCCCAAAAGTAGCCCTATTTAAAATATCTGCAGAGCTCGAAAAATCGTGCGTTCAAATGTACGTGCTCAAGGCGAAAGAACACCGTCTGCTTATCTGGGGTTAGGAGCAGTTTGCAAGATATTTACATCTTGAAATGTACTATACTTCGTTTCAGCTTAGGTCCGAGCGCGCCCGATGTTATGAGCCCAAGGGCCAATCAAACAGCGGAAGAGGCAAACGTCCATGGCGTGCTCTCTGCAGTTGATACGAACAGCTTGTATTCGCCGTCTCTCTGTGCGTGCTCCTCCGCCGGCTAGTCCTGTCAAGCGCAGAGAGCACGCCATGACGTTGTGCTTGTTGCACTGTTTGATTGGCCCTTCGGCTCATAGCATCTTCCGCGCTCAGACATCAGGGGAAAAGAAGTATAAAAACTGTTATTTCAAACACAAAAAGTACCACAAAATTTCACACGCGTTTCTGCAGTCACGTAGCTATGAAACACTCGCTCGTGCTCGGCTGACAAGCTTCATACATGATTTCCGTGTCAAAATGGGCAAAATATTTGTCAGCAGGGTTAATGTCCTTACATCACTCGTTCTTTCCAAGGAAAGCAAACTTTACATAGATGATGTTTTGAAGAACTGATCTTATGCAGGACACGTGACTGAATACTCTCTCCGTGGCGGAATTCGACTTTGGCAGTGTCAGGAGCCTGATGGCAAGCTCGGATAGCAACGGAATCATGGCTGCTCCTGCGCTTCATAACTTGGCCTTGTTCAGATTATTCATTGTTCTAAATTTGTTGTGTTTTGGTATGGCTCACTGTGCTTTAAGAAACGTCCATGTTCCGCAAAAAAAGAAGTTCTTTGTTATATCCGATACATCACGCGTTATCGGACGGCATGAAATTCTGCTGGATTTGTTGAGTTGCCTTTAGTGTACTTTTTCCTCGGAAGAGGTGCCTCCTGTACGACGATGGTGTAAACCTCGGGGGGATAAGAGACGCCAGTAGGAAGGAGAAAGGACTCGGGAGCATAAGATAAGCCACAATAAATACAAAAGGGATGTCTTCGGAGCTGAATCTAGGACGGTAGCTCACTGGAACTAATAGGATCTGGCGCCACGCTTACGCATCTTCACACAAGAAATCCCTAAAAGCGGGAATCTGGAAAGGGCGGACTGTCGCTTTGTGCCCATGGTGAAGTGTCTTTTGTACATCTACTCTAAGCAAAAAAAATAAAAAATTGCAGCGTTAGAATTTGAAGTAGCTGAAATACAGCCGCATAGCCAACCGCCTTATTTCGACGCCAATCGCATTACAAAATAGCCCAATTTGGCTATTAATAGCCCGACCTGGAAGCTCTGGACGCTTCGTGTTACCGGCGCGCTGACGGACACACAGCGCCATGGGTGGCTGTCGTTGAAACTGGCACGCAGCGGCCAGTGGGAGCCTTGTTCCTTGAAACTGCGAGCGCGCCAGTCAATGGGACCGAAGCCGAAATCCATCAGCTTCACTCCGCTCCCTTGGGATCGGGGAAACTAGGTGCCGTTGTCTAGGCTTTTTGCGTAGTTTTATAGCTGGAAGCTGGCTTCACTTGGAGAAAGGAGTTAAGGTGCCGTTTGGCGCAGCTTCAAAGCTGATGACGTCGGCTCGCTCCATGGGACAGTTCATGCTTCCGTATTAAAACGTCTGGGTGTAATGAAGAATGCCCCTTCCCACCGGCTTCTGCAGAGTGAATCGGCGGACGTCTTGTGGTCGGTGGTCGAGGCTGAGTGAGAGCGGCTGCGAGCTTCGGACATGGTATCCCGCCTGATGGATGATCTACCTCGTCGAATGGCTGCTGTCGTACACTCTAAGAAAAAAAAGGGTGTAGTCGGGTGCATCGGGCGCACATTCACCCGTTCCTAAAAGATGCACCCTGCGTTGCCCAGCCCGTGTACTTGTACACCGACAATGAGTATCCTCCTCTCCCTTAAAAACCTCTAGGTGCATCAGTGCACCCCCACGCTAGCCACTCGCCCCGATCAGCTTGTGCTTGGATTCCCCCTTGGGGGTCACTTGTTGGGTTTGGCAGTTTCTTAGGAAGTATGGTGCTACCCCGTTCACTCGGTATTGACAGTAGAGTGGACGCTATGCTTGTTTCAGGCCAATCGGGTCTCCGGGTAGGATCACGTGACTACAGTCTCCAAGCTAGAGATAAGGCAGAGCACAGCACCTCCCTTAAGGTCAAGGCCACGGATAGCATCCATTGCACTATTAACTTTGGGTCGAACTTTCAAGAGGATATACGTGACAAATCCTCTCGTTCTGTTCATTGTTGAGTTGCCCCTGAAGATAAGCCTTTGCGAGAGCACCTCCCTTTTGGCCTTGAAGGAGCTGCAATATTCATACCCCTTTCTTTTTCTTTCTCTCCCTAAGCTGAAAGCATGGAAGAAGTTAAAGGTTTCACGGATGACGTGGTAGCTTTTTTCGATCTCGGTGCTTTCCGGCCTAGTTTCTTGTGTGCTGTGCCGCGACCAGCGGGGCTGCCGCAGATTTCGTCCGCGACGACGTATTCGAGTGTACCAAGATTTCCAGTGTTTGAAAAGTCCTACGCGTATATCGGCAACAAGCGAGTTCTTCAGAAAAGCCCAAGGAATTCATGTGATGAGTTTAGTGTTCGGTTTGGCAAACTACTGCTTCTGCTACATTGTGTTGAATCTTCACGGACCCCTTTCCTTTCGTTTTTGTGTTTGTGTTGTTCTGCAGTGCCCGTGTCGACATATATTTTGGATTACATATTTCGAGTCCGGTGTTTTCATCGTAAGTGCTCTGCAACCCACTCCTTTGCAACAATTGACCGTTCCGTTCCAGATTACCTATAGAATTAGGCAGTGTCTATTTTCTAGCAGCGGGGACAATAATTTCCCCAAAATTCTATCGGCAGCCGCCTGCCATTAGCTGACTACAATCATGTGACAAGCGAAGGTAGAGTACTGACTTCCTTATTCTCCTGGCGTTTTGTGAAAACACGTTTTCGTTGATACACGTTTTGTAGACACGTTTCATCGACACTAACGCTTCATCGTCACTCGTTACGCGCAATGCACGCTGTTGGGACATTTTGCCGCGGGTGTACCTCTCAAGGCGCGTGCTCACCGTCCCAGCCCACCCGTTCACGCCGCTTCGTGGCGACAGTCTGCGGCGGCTCATTACGAAAATGTTAACCCACCTGTCCCACTCGTACACGTCACTTCGCGGATACATTCTGGGGCGGCTCATTACAAGAAAACAAAAGAGAAGCTAGCATAGGAAACTAATCTGAGCTGTCGATGAAACGTCGTTCGATGATTGAAGGGCGACTGTCGTGGAATTTAGTGGAAATGATTCTGCCGGTTGCTTGGAGAATAGACACTACCTAAGACTCACTTCCGGTTATTGTTTGCTTAGTAATCTTCTCAGTTGTGTAACAGCTATTTCGTACCTCTTTACATATCACGGATTGCTTGCAAGTTTGTACTTCTTTACGAAATAAGCTGTCTAATAAACTCAAATTAGATTTGAAAACAATCTCGTGTGTCCGTTTACCTGCCTTTTTGCAATCATAAAGGCGCTTACATTTTTTAAGGGTTTCCTTGATGTCTTAAATAGGTTTATGAAGTTAGTTATCAAGCGGGTACATAAAGTGGTGTGACCAGGCACCTTTGAATCGGGTGCATCTGTATTTCTTCGAATTCAGTGGGTGTGGAAAGAGGTGTAACAGTACACTATTCACTATTGAAGGGGGTGCTCCTGTGTTCCCTTTGAGAGCAGTAGGTGTAGAAAGGAAGGTAATGGTACACAATTGAGCGGGGTGCATCTGTGCTTCCTTTGAGTGAGGCGGGTTTATGAAGCGGTGCAATGGTACACGTTCGAACGGGGTACGTTTGTGTTCCCTTTCATTTTATTGGGTGTAGAAAGAGGTGTGGCCGTACACCATTGAATGGGGGGGCACCTGTGTTCCCTTCGAGTTATATTTCTGAAAATGGTGCACATGTGCACCACACCAACGGGTGTACACATACTCCTATATTTGGGGTGTACAAGTGTTCTCCCAAAGGGTGTAGTATATGTGACAAGCACTTACACCCCCTATGGGTGTACCCCATGACACCCTTTTTTTTTAGAGTGTAGACGCTGAAGGGCGACTTCACAAAGTATAAGTTGTACCTCATTAAGACGAGCCAGTGAAATACTCCAGTAGCACAAATTGTTCTCGCGACAGATACCAAAGGTGATGGCTCAAGACGCAGGCGTGTCACGAACGATGTTGAGTGAGGTTCCTTTTATTTAAAAACGGAACTTTCTAACGACGAAAGAAAGCCGGCCCAGACAGCTATTGCTGCGGCTCTGCCTGAGGCGTCAGCCTTTGCCGGTTGCAGCATTCGTGTTCCCTTGTTGTTCAATATTTCTGTTTGCAGAAATGCTCCCTAGCAACAAACATGTCATTTCTCGTCCACGCTGTTTCACTATTTTGCAGGAGCCATGCGGTCTAGATCCTTCAAAAGGACCAGACTTGTACACGTTACTGAAAAAAAGTAACCGATAACAATTACAATTACTTCACTGTAAAAAGTAACCGATTACTATTACAATCACAGCCTCAAAAAAGTAAACGAAAATTTACTCTTAAGTGAACGATTACTTTCCACGTTACTTTTCATTCAATTGTTTTTATTACGGTAGCATAATCTTGGAAATGTCGTGCTCAGTTGTTCGAAACAAAAAAAGCCTTGACTGTGTTTGCTTAGAGCTGAGGGACGCCAACACACCCAATACCTCTGGTGAAAATAAAAACAGTAAAACGAGCGCTGTTTAAATACATTACTCACAAGAGTCTGGATAAGGTCATTTTTCATACCCGAACGTAGTCTCCCGTGTACAAACAAATGTGCCCAGGAAACGAAGCATAGCGAAGTGGCCTACTAATCCTCGAAGTCCCTTGTTTATTGGTTTCGAAAAAAAAAAATTGACCGTTGCCCACAGCTGAGTGACTCCAGCACATCTAACCCCTTCCCCTTCCCCCCTCCACCTCCCCCCAAGCATAAAAAAAGTCTGATGGGTATTTTTGTAATCAATTACAGCAATAAAAGGTCATTCAATTACAAGAGTCGCTACTCTTTAAAGGAAGTAATTGAAGTGTTACAAAATTACAGTAGAATGTAATCGATTACAGGGTTAAGCAGTGTCGCGATATAAATGTACCGCGATAGTATTTCAGAAATACATTTCGTATCTGTATTACTGTATCGCAATATATTTTTTCCCCAGTATCTGTATTTCTGTATCTAAATACATTTGGAATGTTCCTTTGTATCGCGATACGATCAGGATGAAATGTATTTTGTTACATTTTTTAAGAAATATCCCCCCCCCCCCTCCCCCGCAGTTTTATCAGTTTCAAAAACCTCCAGGAGGCGCAGCATGTGAATCCCGGACAAAAGCTCACCCATTTTTTCAAAGACCGGACAAAAACTCACAGAAGAAAATTTCTTGTTGGTCTTAACACGTGTGCGGAGAACTTAGGTGTACGCGTGCGAAACTAAAAGTGCAACGATAAATTAAATTAGTCAGGCGCATGGTTTGTTGTTTAGGGTAGAAACAAGTTTATTTATCGATTGGTTAAAAGCGAATGCAGTCCCCACTAGCTCCAGCAGTCTTGGTAGATCTGGGTGTACCTGTAATCCCTCGAAAATATTTTTCACACCATTCTGCAGGCGCAGAGTGGGTTTTCGCACCCGCTTCTTTGGGGGTTCACCTCTGCGGGCTTGTGTCAATGCCGTGGCAACGAACGCCTGATTTTCCTGTGGGCATTCGATCAGCATTCAGACGCCTGCATGCGCGTGGCCGACGAACTTCTGGAACCCGGTATTCCATCCTTCGCAGGTGTATGTCCGGTCTTTATCTTGAAGGGTGGCGTCGTACATATTTCACCGTTCCGGGGGAAACTCCGGTCGTCGTCGGCACACAGTCAGGCAAAGGGAAGAAATTTCTCTGGGTGCTGCCGCAGAAGGAGCAGAAGCATAACGGAAGGGGCCGTGGACATACGTGCAATCAAAGTAGTCCAGCAGGTTGACGATGTCACCAGTAGACTTTTCCCTGATATAGGTTAGTCCTTCGGGCACAAGCTGTGGTGGAAGGAGCGCGGGCCTATCCAAAATCCCGCACAGCTTTCTAAATTGGTCGTCTGTCCAAAAGGCCACACTCCCGTTCCTTGAAAATATTTTTAAAGCTTTGCAGCTCAATGGTTTGTATATTACAGTTTTGCTTCAGTTTCCTTTTCACAGCACCCTGAGATAATCCTTGATTTCAAACACATTTACAACACTCAATGACGAAATGAATTTCCGTCACTGAACCCCAAGAACCTGAACTCCAAGAAAACCCATGCATTAGTAATGAAGAGACATTGTACCTAACCTTTATGTGCGCGTTTAGCGTGATATCAGCAGAATGAAAAAGCGCGGTCGACAAAGGGTGATTTCGCTTCTTCGGTCACTCTTCGGGTTCAAAAACTTCGGCTCACGAAGTTTCTTGGGCATAAAACAAGGGTGCTCCGGCATACCTTGAGTCAAGCAAGCTTGATCTTATCAGATCAACTCAGTTTCAGTGACCTGCATTTTGAACCCAAATTGTTGCTTTTTTTCCTCTTATGGCTTATCTGTCGACACCTTTGCAGGGGTTGGGATGCCAGTTTTCCTAAAAATGGTGCAATGTCCTTCGTGCTCGCACTTTATCCCAGACCGTGTTTCGCCCGTAATAGCAAAAAACAAACAAACAAACAAAAAAAGGTGAGCTTTTGTCCGGGTCTGTGAAAAAACGGGTGAGCTTTTGTCCGGTGAGCTTTTGTCCGGTGAGCTTTTATCCGGATACCGCAGCATGTACCGACGGCCACGCGCTCCGTTGTTCGCATTTCATTTGAACCCGATAGTACCTAGATCTCCAATGTTTATTTCTTGCATAACCGATTGCATAACACAGATATCGGAGATCTTCCGACACAGTCACTTCCACTGTGTTGTGTCAACGTCAACCGCAACTTTCCGGCGCTTGGAACCAACACCACACACGTCGTCGAGCTATTGATGCGATGAAAACGAGCGTTGCGATTTGTGATAATCAGTGTCACCTGACGTCAGTGTTGGACAAAATACTCGATAAAAGTAAGTTAAGTTACTAAATACCTGCTTCATAAAGTATTTAAAATACTACTCAAGTTACTTTCTCTGTAAAGTATATGGAGTAGAGTACAAATACTTAGAAATCTAATTCAATTACTTTTGAAGATACTTCAGCATTGTGTAATTTGTATCGACGTCAGTGACAAGGTCAATTATACAGCTCCGCAAACCTGGGTTACCGGAATGGTCTATTAGCACGCAACAACATAAAATGGAAAAAGAAAAAAAAAAGTATCGTAGGGCTATTTTATGCAGTCCAACTATAAGGAGCAGGATATTGTCACGAATGACAAATGATGAGGCGGCGAATAACTGAAGAATCTAAAAGTTTAATGAGTTGAACTTGTGCCCAAAACAAAGTCGAGAAAGGCTAGCATCACAGGCGTCGACCACAGCGAAACAGCAGGATCGAGCGCTGAGGCGAGACTGGCTCCGGACCGCCACTCGGAGCACCTTTTGCACCTGCGTGTGTTTCTGGAACATTCGGCGTAGAAAGTTTGGCGCGCAGAACATTCGTAACTCGATCAGACGACAGGGTTCTCGAACTTACGAGAAAGTTGAAATAAAAAATAAAGGAGGAGTCCGCTCCCTGGTATCGAACCCGGAGCCTCTGCGCGAGAACCAAACGCGGTAACCATTCGGCCACGCGCTCGCTCGGCAACACGCGTGGCAATATCACTGATAGATGTTACAAAACATTTCTAGGACAGCGAGAAAGAGGTCGCTTTAGCTATTGGAGGGGAGATCAGACCGTGGCGCCCCAAGCGGTTAACTTTAGAACTACATGGATGGGGACAACAAATACAATAACTCAGCGCTCGGCTGACCTAACCGAACGCGGCGTCAGCGTTCGGGTGGAGTTCGTGTTCTCCGGTGAGGGGGGGAGGGGTTCATTTGTTACCACTCCGGCCTGCATGAACAATGCAGCATGCATGGTGCCCAGCTCAGCACAAAAGCCCAAGAAGGTCAAGCTCGCATCCTCTGACGACTGCTTTCGGGAGAGATCCGGCACTTAACGTCACTTCACTAATTGTTGATATTTTTCCATTACACTGTGCCCCGCGCTCTACTAAAAAGATGGCATCAACATGCCAACAAGGCCTGTGGACATGTGCACACGCCTTGTGTTGGGTAAACACCGAGGTGTCGGGTGACAAATGTGTCAGAGCGCCTTGCCAATAGTGACATCGCTCAATATCACGTCCTGCGGCGCACCTTAGAGACATCGTTTAACTACAATTCATATTTCCTTTATGGGGAGTTCACTATAAACGAACTTGGGATACGGATATGAGTGAATGGATAACAAAGAGAACCGGCATAATAGACACCGCAGTGATCGCACCTTCTTCAAGGAGGTTGCGTTCAGAAAGGCACTAAGCGTTGGGGGGGGCGCTTTGTTGGGATTTTGAGAGGTCATCCAACTTTTAGTTGGTTTCCTGTCCTGCTCTCTGCTTATCAATGTTCGCGTACAGACAGTAGTCGCGAGAGCAATAAGTGACGGACTGGCGACAAAAAGAAAATAAACAAAAGAAAACCTCGACGTATTGCCCTAGCAAAATCAAATATACAAGAAGCAAAACAAAAAAGTCGTCTTTTGTGTTTGTTTTTTTTGTGTCCACTTCCGATTTTTTTCTATTTGTTATTTTCTTGACACTCAAGTCTGCATTGCTGTTAGGGATGCCGCGAACTTTTTTCGAATCGAAGTTTCGATGATCGAATCAAGCGGTTCGAAAGGTTCGAAAGATTTCGATTTTTCGAATTGTCTATATCGTGAAATTCGACGGAGGTCGAATTTTCGAACTTGTTAAGCTAAGAAGTTCGACGCTTTTCGAACCGTCGAACTTATTACGCTAAAAAATTCGATCTGTTTCGAACTTTCGAACTTATTGCGCTGCAAGGTTCGATGCTTGACGAACTTTCGAACTTGACTGACCAAAAAATTCGATGAATTTCGAACTTATTTATCAAGAGAATTCGAAAAGTTTCGAACCTTCGAATTTTGAAAAGTCAGAAGGTCGACGAACTTCGAACTTTTAGGGTAAAAGTTCGACGTTCGTCGAACTTCGAAAGACCGGCGGACGGTTTCATTTGATTTCAAGTAGTGGGGTACATTCGTAATTTTTTTTTTCTCGAACTTTTACACCCGGTGCTGCGTTCCTTACGAAAGACAATGTCGTTTATTTCAATGTTCTGGCATGCTTAGGTTTAAAGAAATAAATCCCCGAAGGTGCGAGGAAGGACGACGGGTTTTTGACGATTATCGTTTGTGCCAGATTTGAAGCACGCTGCAGCCAGAGCTATTTATGGTAGATATGTTATACTTTTTTTAAGATTGATCTATGTATAGCCTAGGTAAGTGCCGTCTTAAGATGTGATTATTGTTATTCAACGTGAGTTTCGAAGAAATGTCCAAACATGTATCTGCATGCAATTATGTCCTAAACTTGATATTTATTTTCCTCTAAGTTGTTTGAGGTATCGCATTTAAATTAACACCACAGACAGTACATATCGTTGCCATCGGCAGAATACAAAATAATATATTTATTGTTTTTTCACGTCAAGGAATAAATTAACTCATGGGAGAAGATTTCTAATAGTGTTCAAGTTCAGCACGTCATTAAAAGAAAACTTTTTTTTTTTTTTCGCTTCACGTTCCTGGGACGTGTTTCTTTTAGCCTGTACACATTTTGGTAAAAGAAACTTGTTTCGAAGTTCTGAACCTCTGAATATGCAAGAATAGAACACTTCCGACGAATTCTTGATAGTTTTTTTTTCTCCTGCTTTTTATTCGCGCATTTATTCTTTTTTTGGTTACTATCGGCACAGGTGTTTAGGTCGAAAAGACAGCTTTGAACTTCCGAAACCACTAAGCATCGTGACGAGCAGTGCCTTCTGACAACGAGTTTCTAACAATGACCATCTACGCAACCTTTTATGCAGTGAAAAGCGACAGTAGCTATACATATGCATAAATAATTTCAGATTAAAATAAGCTCGACCACGCCCTCTTTCCCCATGTTGTTTTCTTTAACAGTCCGAAATACCTGCAAGGGGGAAAAGAAAGCTAAAGCCCCCCCCCCCCCCCCCCCCCCCCCCCCCCCCCCCCGCTACCCTGTTTCCCCCCGTTTTTCCTCTTCCGACGCCACTTGTATGGTAGAACGCTCCTCGACCTCGAGTTGTGTCGGCTTTTGTGCTTTTTGCGTGGCGATTCCTCCGTCCCAGAAAATAAACCTCCAGGACAATTACAAACTTCACCGGATCGGATTACTACCAGCGTGCAAGGGGTGGCGAGCTAGTTTGCCAGGTCGCTTCAAGGTTTTTCTGAGCCTCAACCTCCTGCTCGCCCCTGGCCGTTTCGAACTGGATGAGTCTCGTAAAACAGTGTGTTCGTGCAATCACTACTGCGTGATGCACGTTAAAGACGCCCCCGGGGCTGGCGGTCACAATTCTGCACTGGCAAATATTCTAGCACGTCCGGGACACTCGTCGTCTCATTTAATTGCCTGACCAACTTCGCAGAATCTAGATATCACACAATAACTTTTCTAAACTTGATTTTGTGAAAACAAGTGAGTCGTGAAAACGTTATTTGAAACTGAAACTGTGGAAAAACTTGAAAATCGGACTTCGAACTCTGAAAACTTGGATTAGCAAAAAATTCAAAATCTTCGAAGTTTTTTTTTTTTTTTTAATTTAGCGTTAAAAGAGAATCGAAACCTTCGAACTTTTCGAACTTTATGCAAAAAGAAAATCGAAATCTTCGAATTTTTCGACCTTCATGTCTATAAAAATTCGAAGCGTTCGAAGTTTTCGAATCTTTTTTACAAAGAATTTCGAAATTTTCGAATTTATCGAACCTGAAGTAAAAATATATTCGAAATATTCGAATTCGAAATTTTAGAAACCGTGAAAGCTTCGAAATTTTTGAATTCGAAACTCCGCTGTGGTCAAAAGTTGCGAATTTTTCGAAATCGAACCTCGGTCGGTACGAAAATATCGAACCTCAGTTCGCTTCGCAAATATCGAAACCTTTCGAAATCGAACCTGGGGTGGTTCGCGACATCCCTAATTGCTGTCGTAGGTCGTTTCCCGATCTGCGTTGCGCTCAGGGTGGCATCTTTACTTCCGTAAAACCACACCTTTTGTTTGAGGAGTATTTGGGGATTATTATTCTATGGAAACAAACGGCGCCTTTAAGTAGGCGAGGGGAAAACCTTTATTGTACGAACTTTGGGCTGAAATATGAGTCACAATCGACAAAAAAAAAAAGAAAAACGATGTTTCCACGAGCTATATCAAAGTCACCGTAGCTAATCGGAGCTAGCAACAGGATTTGGTTGCTCGAAAGAATGTTATAGTTTGCTCGTGCCACGCCCACGCTACTTCATATCGAAAAACTCGGAAAATGGCGGAATGTCAAAAATGTATTTGAGATAATGAGTACAATATAATCAGAATTGTAATGAAAATAGAGTGTCAAATACTCTCGATCAAAAGTATTTTCAAGATACCAAGATACTTCAAAAAGTATTTAAAATGCAGTATCTTGAGATACTGTATTTTAAATACAGATAGGCACAGGTCTGCGTGATATCGAAGTTGGGAAATCGTTACTATATTGTAAAACTATATAAAAATATTTTTAACTGTTTGTTCAGTTATAACTATATATTACCGTAAAGTATGCATTTCTAGACCGAACACCTTATGGTTTTTGCTTTAAAAACTGATTAATTTGCAATATTTCCAATACTGGCAATGGCCCAAATTCAAAAGATTTTTCTTCGGTTAAAAAAAACAAAACTATTTTTTTGCTTTGATTGTTTGTTGTGTATACAACCGTTGAGTGTATATTTCTAAACCAACCACCTTTACGATTTCTTGTTGAAAATTGAGTATTTTGCTATATGTTGAGTATTGTCCATTTATTTTAGGAAACAGGGACACATTTCCTATTAAAATATTTTTTTAATATTCTTTGTTTCCTTTTCTATTAACACTCATAAGTTTTAGATCTTTACAGGGTAGCGTGTTTTTGCAAATAAAAAGTGAATGTCAACGTTCTAGGACATTTTTGATGCATTTGTACCTTTCAAAACACTTTTAAATGCGTGACAAAACATGCTGGATAATTTAGAAGAGTATATTGACCTACTACAAACGGTGCTTATTTTGCAATCTCGTTTCAAACCTTTGTTTTATTTAGGTTTTACGCTTTAAGTCTGTGTCCCGCAAAACTAAAGATTTCTTTAAGAAAAGATAGAATGGCTATTACAAAAAAAATATTGGGAAATGTACTTTTAGATGAGCAATAACAGATGCAAGTTTTCTTCAGACCGGATCCTTTTGGTTCGAATTTAGGCCTGGGCCGTTTGGCATGAAATGATTCATCTGTACACTATTGTCATATGTACATCTGCAAACTATCCTACCCCGCTGACTACCGCCTAAGAAAAACCCGCTGGAGAGGCGCGGTGTCACAGTCAGGGGCGGATGCTGGTATTTCCAGAAGGAGGTGGTCAGCGTATAAGGTTTTTGAAACAAGCCTCCCCCCACCCCACCTCCTCTCCTTTAAAATGCACTAATCGAGGGGTCTCCAAAGCCCGGCCCGCGGCCCAGATCCGGCCACCACAGCATGTCGGCCAACACTGCTTACGTTGGCCATTACCGAGAACTGGACGGCGGAGCCTGGCCAACACTTGCAAGGCTCCGCCGTTGATTTCCCGGTGCTGGCCGATGTACGCCCAGTGCTGGTCGACATGCTGTGCTAGATGGGACGACGCGCTCTAGATACGCAAACTGAGATACCAGAAAGCATTACAATTTTTAGTCCCCTGCTTCATGCTTCTGTAACTGTGTGAAAATTCCAATTCTTTCTCATGTTCACAGGGACGGCGCCAGGATCTTCATAATAGGGGGGCAGTGGGGAGGCCAACCGAATTTGGGGGGGGGGGGGAGGGTTGCTCTGAGGTGCCGTCGCCCACGGGCTTATCAAAGATAGCTTATGCGGTGTGCTCATTGAAAAGGAAAATGAGGAGACACGAGAAGGAAGAGGGGGGGGGGGGGGGTATCACAGCAGTGACCTCTACTCCCTGTGTTCATGACTCACAACCAGGTTTTGCTTCCTTTTCTGAGACAGTCCGGAATTCCTCATGACCTCGACTTTAACTAAGCTCCGCTTCGTTCACGTCTCCGGTCTCCGCTGAAGATAAGCGCCACACAGCGGAATGCGGAGAGAAAAGCCAGCAGGCGTCACAAAGGGGAGCTGCTTTTTCTAAGGCGCTAGATAGCTTACTCGCCCGCGGTATGATTTGCAGTGGCTGGAAGTTAATAGAAAAAAAAATAATAATAAAAGGCATGAACAGCTCTAAAGTCTGGACACTCGTCACATTCGGTTTTCAAGCCGACGTCGTAGGCAATTATTTGTGTACAAAGCTGCTTCATCTTGGGGTGGCAGAAGAAACTTTAGGGGAGGCTACCCGCCACCCCTCACCTTCCCTTGGCGCCGTCCCTGCATGTTCATTGCGCTTAGTGTCGCCTTTCACAACTAGTGCGTATTGTCAGCATTAGATATATCATTCTCATTAGTCTTACACTACGCGAGAGTTCCAAAGTTCCCATGTGCTTTGATGCGTGCCCGGTGAGTTTCCTTGGTCGCAACTGTTGTGAAATGTCGTAATTATATTGCTAAATATTAAACTTTAGTGTGAACTATATGTACTCAGCCACCTCTGGTTTCTTTTCAATATTTACTCAAACATTCATTCCTGCGTTTAAATGCTTATCTAGGTTTATTTGTTTTTCTTCGTTTATAATCACGTTTTTTTTTTCTGGCCCTCGGGATTGTGAGATATATTTAATCCGGTCCCTTGGCCAAAATGTTTGCAGACCCCTGCCCTAAACTTTTACATATGCGGAGTTCCAGGGAAGGGGCAGGACATCCCAACCTCCCCCTCTAAATTCGCCACTGGTCGCAGAAATCGTTGCCTGGCACACTCTTTGGAGACGAGGCCTGTTTTCATGACACCTTCAGAGTGCGAGATGGACAAGCACGAGAACCAGCTGCTGCCTTTGTGCCCATCCCGTTGGTCGGTATGCATTAACTTTATAACCAGATTCTTAGATATTTAGGGTCGGGTGTAAGTCACTATTGAAGAGATCCGTAAAGGGGCCCTGCAAGGACTCTTTTTACTGGTTTTTAATTCGCACCGAATCTGAGCGCACTGAACGTTGTAACTTGATGAAACTTTTCTTTTCTCGAATTTCGCTTTATTTTAAAAGTTACAGGCAAATTAAAATTACAAAAAAAAGCCACAAATAACCTCCTTCATGACGTCCTTGGTCGCTTGAGCGACCGTGAACTAGAGGAGGGGTAGTGAGCTCAACGAGCGCTCACGGGTGCCGCATTCCGTGTCGGCAACTCGAGAGGGCGCCACTAAAGCATATTCTGGATAGACTGTATGAAACGGGCAGCCAGGGCGGCTCAGTCTGCATTTGCTGCGCGATTAAACACCAATTCGGCATGACACTTCATTGGCCACAAACGACAGCAAACACGGAGTAAATATCAGTTCAAAACGGGCGCCACTTCGCACTGCCATACCGCGAAACGGCCAAACCGCTAGCCAAAGCTGGTTGCCGAAGGCCTTCGGAACGCTCGGAACCGGTCGGATCCTCCAGTCCATATGACCGCAGCGCCGCCGCGTACATCCGGGACCTTTTTACGCTCGCCGCTCGTCGGTGCTTGAACCGTCTGCCCCCTTCTAGTATGCGCCGCCTTTTCCACCGCTTGGTGTCGGGTACGTCGAAGGGTCATTTCTTGTTTGCTATACTTCCTAAACTGCATTTGTTTCTTTTCTGATCTAAAATGCTGAGCAAAAACTACTTTTATACATAATTGAAACGGTTTGCGCTACTTATATTTTGTATTTCGACTAAAAAGAAGCTTTTAGCGGCTCTGACCGGTAGTAAGCCCAGGACCAAAGACGTGACATATCGCGCGCTTTCGGCACCGCGGGTCGCCCCCGTAGGTGGAGGGGGTTTTCGCGTCATCCGGTTAAAATATGACGCATTTAGTTACTCTCTCCGTGCCCGCTGGCTTGTCCGAACCCCAAGAGACGTGGAAACCACAAAAAAGGTAGGTACTTAAATATGATTGCAGGGCCCCTTTAAAGGGCCTCCTAAAAGAACAGAAAAAAAAGTTTTTTTAAACAGCCTTGTTGGGGCACGCATGTGAAGATATAAATTTTACGCAATTTTTTTTTTTTTTTTAGAGCAATATTGACGGCGTGAGACGCGATTTAGTCGGTAGTCACCTCCTTTTCATTTGTTTTCTCTCTCGGCATTTCAGACGCGTAAAGGAGGGGTGGATCGACTTTTCCATCACGTTGAGGTGGAGAGAGTGTATGACCATCTCGTTGAGGGGGAAATTGTGTCTGACCATTCCGTGACGTCATGAACTTTGCGAGCAGAATTTAAAATAAATCTCGCCCGGTTTATATTGCTTCAAATCTTTTTCGCGTAAAATTTTTTTTTTTTTTTTTGTTACGCATGTCCCAATTAAGCCGTTTAAACAATTTTTTTTTTAAAGAGGCCCTTTAAAGGGCAACTCCGCTCAATTTCGTGGATTTTGGGGATAATAAGTAATTTCGCTTTGGAAAGCCCTAGTACAAGACACCATGTTATTTGCTTCGCGAAAAATGAGATATATATATATATTTTTTTTAAATCTAACTTTAAACACAAGCAGAAATCGAAACCGAAGCTTCGGCTCCGTGCGGCAACATTGGCATTGGGCCGCCAAGAACATGGCTATCACGTGGTACGAGATACCACGTAATCCTCTACGCGACGACGGGCGGGATTGGGGTGGGCGTGTGCCAGGCGCAAGTCTGCACCGCATTCTTTACCACGTTTTGATGTCTGCGACATTCGACGACGTCTGCACAGTTGCGGCATAAGTTTGCGCCCGTAGTGTCCGTAGTGCGGACGAAACTCCGAGAGACAATAATCACAAACGGTGAGACGACGACAGCGGTTGTCACTCGGGACACGGCGGTAAGGGCGGGACCACTGCGGGGCGGGCCAACGGCTTCCAAGAAGCGGACTGCGCAGGTGCGTGACGCGAATTTACGCCAATCACGTGGACACCGCTGAGCGCCGAGAGAAAACGTTGCTGACGTCACCAGCGCTCTGTGTTGTTCGTTTCTTTTACTCGTCCGTTGTTTTTAGCGCTTTTACCCTCACAAACATGGATCACCAACTAGCCCAAGTGCATACCCTTCTGACAACACCCGTTACGCTTGCCCCCCCAATGGTGATGACGTTTAGCTCAATGTTGGCTACGCCCACGCCGTAGCCTTGACTGTGCCTGGTTGCGCCTTGATTCGCCCGTTCGAGTCAGCCAATTTCGGCAACTTGGCGAGTTGCAAAGTTTGCCGGACCGTTAAAGAAACATTTAGACAGAACTATGTCGTAATATTTGATGTGTGGTTTTCGTAGGTGATACTTAAAGGGGCCCTGCAATCATATTTAAGCGTCTACCTTTTTTGCGGTTTCCATGTCTCTTGGGGTTCGGGCAAGCCAGCGGGCACGGAGAGAGTAACTAAATATCAGTGCATCATATTTTCACCGGGCGACGCGGAAACCTCCACCGACGGGGGCGACCCGCGGTACCGAAAGCGAGCGAAATGTGACGTCTTTGGTCCTTGGCTTACTACTGGTCTGAGCCGCTAGAAGCTTCTTTTTAGTCGAAATACAATACATAAGTGGCGCGAACCGTTTCAATTATTTATAAAATGAGTTTTTGTTCAGTATTTTAGATCAGAAAAGAAACAAATGCAGTTTATAAAGTACGGAAACAAGAAATGACCCGTCGACATACCCGCCACCAAGCGATGGAAAAGGCGGCGCATACTAGAAAAGAGTAGTGGGAAGTAGTGGGATCAGGCGCCAACACAGAAAGATCCCGGATGTACGCGGCGGCGCTGCGGTCGTTTACGGACTGGAGGATCCGACCGGCTCTGAGCGTTCCGGAGGCCTTCAGCGAGTAGCTTTGTCTTGCGTTTTGGCCATTTCGCGGTACGGCAGCGCGAAGTGGCTCCCATTCTGAACTGGTCTTTACCCCGTGTTTGCTGTCGTTTGTGGCCAATAAAGTGTCATGCCGAATTAGTGTTTAATCGCGCAGCAAATGCAATAAGAGCCGCTCTGGCTGCCCGCTGTATACAGCCTATCCATGGATGGATGGATGGATGAATACGGCTGAGCCCTTTGGATCGGGCGGTAGCTTACGCCACCTAGCCATTTTGTTTTACCATTTAAACTTAAAATATTTAAATGTGAAATCTATATTCCCTCCGCAGTGCAAAGAAATTGAGGCTATGAAACCCCCTTGCCATCAGTGAATAAGAAAATGCCTAGTTTTCTCTCGATTTCTGCCACCATTCACTTAATCTTTGCTTGGTAATCTCTACAGTCTTGAAATCCACTCTCCCTTCGCTGTCTCTAAAACCCAATGACTTTATTAAATCTATGCTGTCTTCGGTAGGCATAGGGTGAAGCCCTTTACAGTAGAGTATCAAGTGCTCAGCCGTCTCGTCCTCCTCTCCACAAGCAGTGCACACTGTATCCATTTCCTGGTACTTTACTCTGTATGTTCTGGTTCGCAGAACACCCGTCCTCGCCTCAAACAGCAATGAGCTTCCCCTAGAATTGTCATAAATGCTTTCTTTGGCAATAACTGTTTTGTTTAATCTATAGCTTTCCAGAGCCGCCTTTGTCTGCATTCCCTCTAGCCACCGATCTCTTTATGTGGCCTTAACCCTCCTCCCAACTGAGACTTGCTCCTCCGTATCTTCGCTATAGCCCAAAAACTTTCCTCTTAATTTCCTAGTGCGCTGTCTCCACTTTGTGTCTACACTCCTCATGTATAAATAGCTGAAAACCTTTCGTGCCCATTGCTTTCCATCCATTTGCCTCAACCTATCCTCAAATTCTATCTTGCTCACCGCTTCCCTGCTCTCAAATGACGCCCATCCCATGTCTCCTTGTACTCCCTGGTTTGGCGTTTTGCAATGTGCCCCCAAAGCCAGTCTACCTACTCCGCGCTGTTTTATTTCTAGTCTCGCATGCACTTCGGATTTCATGCATAGCACCGCGTTTCCAAAAGTCAAGCCAGGCACCATGACCCCTTTCGAAATCTCTCTCACCACCTCATACCTGTTGTAATTCCAAAGTGCTCTATTTTTCATTACAGCTGCATTTCTGTTGCCCTTACCTGTTATATACTTTTCATGCTCTCTGAGATATTCTGCACCATCACATATCCATACTCCTAGATACTTGTATTTACTAGCTCTCTCAACTGTAATATTCTGTATCTTCAGCCTCTCAACTTCATCCTTGTTAAAAATCATGACTGCTGATTTTTCGCTACTGAATTCCCTACCACAGATGCTCATTAATTCCTGCAACTCTGTCCTGTTGTTAGCCATTAGTACGATATCATCCGCATACATCAATCCCGGTAAGGATTGCTGAATTTTTTGGCCTAGCTTACTGTAAGAAAGGTCGAATCCAAGCCCACTCTTCTCTAGTCTATCCTCCAACCCTCTCAGATACAACATAAACAGCAAAGGTGATAACGGGCACCCCTGCCTCAGGCCTCGTCTTATCTCTATTTTCCCTGTCGCCTTTCCTTCCCATGTTATAATCACCTTGTTACCTTTGTAAATGTTCCTTAATAGTGTTGTTAGTCCTTCATCTAGGTTTAAGCTCTCCATTACGTCCCACAGGTTCCTTTGGTCCACATTGTCATAGGCACCCTTGATATCCAGAAATGCCTGCCAGAGCTGTCTGTTTTCTTTTTGCGCTATTTCTATGCACTGTATAAGAGAAAATAAATTGTCATCCAACCTTCTTTGTTTCCGAAACCCGTTCTGTAACTCGCCCAGTATGCCCTTGCAATCTACCCATTCCTCCAGTCTGTTCTTTATAATCTGCATTACCAACCTGTAAATAACCGGTGTCACGGTTATGGGACGATAATTCCTACTATCAGACTTATCTCCCTTTCCCTTATATATCATACTCATCCTACTAAGCCTCCATTCATCTTGAATATTTCCTTTTGTTATCATGGTACTGACCAGACTTGTACACGTTACTGAAAAAAAGTAACTGATTACAATTACAATTACTACAGTAAAAAAAGTAACCGATTACCGTTACTGATTACTGCCTCCCAGAAGTAATTGAACAATTACTGCAAAGTAATTGATTACTTTTCAAGTTACTTTCACGTTACTTTTTATTGCGATGACAGAAATACACAAATACACAGTAAAATATTGCGTACACAATTTTGTTTGGTTATTGTTCCTTTTTTTTGTTTAAATAATAATTGGATTGTGTGTGTGTTTATACAGCCTAGAACTTGGTCTGCCTCAGAGGGGCGACGAGTCTCCCAGCTGTAGATGAGAAATTTAGCCAGTGCGGTACAGCCGCTAGCCTGGGGTCTTTAACGTGCGTCACGCAGTAGTGATACACGACCGCACGCCGGTACGATGCTCATCCTTTTTTTGTTTTCAGATTCGGACCTTGTCGTGTAGATGACGCGTCGACCTAAGGAACAAAGCCCACTAAAAAGTCAATAGCGAGTTCCCGCTTCCCGTCGACTTTATCAGCAATCTGCAACGAGATCCGGAACTCCCCAGCCAAGGCTGGTGGCGCGCTTGTAGAAGAGCGTGGCGTAAAAGAAAAAAGGATTTGCCGACTAATCCTAGTTTTATTTTTTTTAGATGTTAAAAAAAATGTCAATCATTTTTGCTCCATGGCTGAGTGACTATGCTGATTTTTGTGAGAAAAAAAAATTGTGGGATGAAAAATGTAATTGGTAATTGTGTAATCGATTTTGTAATTGATTACAGAAAAAAAGTAATTGAATTACTCCGAGCGTTACAGCTTGACAAATGTAATTGAAGCGTTACAAAATTACACTTAACTGTAATTGATTACAAGTAATCAATTACTTGTAACGCGTTACGTACAAGTCTGGTACTGACTACCTTCCTTAGTTTTGCCTTAGATTTAGGACCCAAATTCTTCACCAGCTTGATAGGGATACCATCTGTGCCTGTCGACGTGCCACTAGGGGCTCTTCGTTCCGCCTTTTCCCATTCTCTTTGTCCAAAATCCGCGATGTCACAAACTGGACTGCTACTTCCGTCGGTTCTCCTATCTTCCACATGTACCCGTTCCCGAAATTTCTCCTCCATCACTGCTCCTATATATTGTATCGCATCATCTCCCTCTAATTAATCTCCCTGATGCGAGAGTATGAACCTCTGTTTAGCTTGCGTCGTTTCACCGAGTGAGTTCAAGTGCTCCCAAAACTTCTTGGCAGCGTTTCTATCTTTCTTACTTACATTACTCATCCATTCCTCACCCTTTCTCTGAATTTTCGCATTGATCAAACTGGATGCCTCTCGGCGACATGTTATAAAATTGTCCCATTTTCTTTTTACTTCCGTTTCGGACTCCCCACTACGCTTGAACTCCCCACTACGCTTATCCAGAACTAGGGAGGCTCAAGTGAGGGTGGGTGCAACTGCTAGATCGGGGATCACGGGACATGGACGCCATTTAATTGCTAAATTTTGCTGGTAGTCTATGGGGCAGAGGGTCGTTTTATTTCCTAACTCAGGTCATAAGAGCCCATTAAGGTGCTTGAATAATTTACACAAGGTATAAATGATTACTTTTCCATAGCCACCAGTTTTGTTGCGATAGGTTAAGTATTTTTTTAACGCGAAAAATGGTAAATTCCGCCATCTTAAACGTTGCTGCTTGTCTGGCAACCCTGCTTTCTCCTCTCGACGTTTGCAATTCCCGGAGCGAGGAGGAAGCGAGAGAGGCTGCGCCAAGGCGTTCGTTGCTCGCAATGGGAGGCGAGAGGAGGACAGGCGCATGGAGCAACAGAGTTGCAACAGAGCGGGCGTCTGCTCTCGTGCAGGCAACATTGGGGCATATCCTTTCCCGAATCCTCTCCCTCAGGCGCCGCCATTAAATTGCAAACGCTCTCCAGGTTTTCAGTTGCGCCCACCCTCACTTGAGCCTCCCTATCCAGAACACGCTTTAGTGGCGCCCTCTCGCGCCGTCGACACGCAGTGCGGCAGCCGTGAGCGCTCGCTGAGCTGACTATCCCTCCTCTAGTTCACGGCCACTGAAGCAACCAAGGACGTCATGAGGGAGGTTATTTTTTGCTTGTTTTTGTCATTTTAATTTGCCTATAACTTTTAAAATAAAGCGAAATTCGAGAAAAGAAAAGTTACATTACGTTACTACGGTCGGTGCGCTCAGGTTTGGCGCAAATTAAAAACCAGTAAAAAAGTGCTTGCAGGGCCCCTTTAAAGGGGCCCTGCAATAATATTTAAGTGTCTACCTTTTTTGCGGTTTCCACGTTTCTTGGGGTTCGGGCAAGCCAGCGGGCGCGGGGAGAGTAACTAAATATCAGTGCTTGATATTTTAACCGGACGACGCGGAAACCTCCTCCTCCTACGGGGGCGACCCGCGGTGCCGAAAGCGCGCAAAATGTGAAGTATCTGGTCCTGGGCTTACTACTGGTCCGAGCCGCTAAAAGCTTCTTTTTAGTCGAATTACAAAATATGAGTGGCGTCGAACCGTTTCGATTATTTATAAAATGAGTTATTGTTCACTATATTAGATAAAAAAAAACAACAACAACAACAACAAACAAATGCAGTTTATAAAGTACGGAAACAAAGAAGGACCTGTCGACATACCCGCCCCCAAGTGGGTAAAAAGGCGGCGCATACTAGAAAGGTGTAGTGGGATCAAGGACTGACCAGCAGCGAGCGTAGAAAGGTCCCGGATCTATTCGGCGGCGCTGCGGTCTTTACGGGCCCGAGGATCCGAGCGGTTCCGAGCGTTCCGAAGGCCTTCGACGAGAAGGTTTGGCTTGTGGTTTGTCCGTTTGGCGGTATAGCAGCGCGAAGTGGCTCCCGTTCTGAACTGATATTTACGCCGTGTTTGCTTTCGCTTGGGGCCAATGAAGTTCCATGGCGAATTAGTGTTTAATCGCGCAGCAAATGCAATGCGAGCCTCCCTGGTTGCCCTTCATACAGCCTATCCAGAACATGCTTTAGTTGATCCCTCTCGAGCCGTCGACACGGAGTGCGGCAGCCGTGAGCGCTCCTGAGCTCACTACCTCTCCTCTAATTCAGGGCCACTCAGGCGACCAAGGACATCACGAAGGAGGTTATTTTTCGCTCTTTTTTTGTAATTTTAATTTGCGTATAACTTTTAAAATAAAGCGAAATTCGAAAAAAGAAAAGTTTCATTAAGTTACTATGTTGAGTGCGCTCAGGTTCGGTGCAAGTTCAAAACCAGTAGAAAAGTTCTTGCAGGGCATCCCTAAGTGACTGCACTGCTTAAAAAAAATGAAGCGGAGTTTTTTTTATTTTTTAACGAGAAGTATTTTATTCGAGATGATTAAAGTACGGCATTCCAAGGCTATTTGAAAAGTCTGCAAGGTTTTAAAACTATGTTTTTATTCATCGCTGGAAGCAAGGTCTTCGGTCCGTGCGAGGAACTTTCTCGAACGATTGAGTGCTCCAGCTGTTCTATCAGCACAGCCGAGAAGTCGGAACTCACGCCCCTCCCTCAACCTCAAACTTGTGAGTCTGAGGCTTACGAACTCACTCACTCTCACCTCGCATCTGATCTGTGAGGGTGAGTAAAGTGAGTGAGTGCACTCATCAGTGAGTTATGGCAAGGTATTGTCAGCACTCGGGAATCACAGGAAAATAAACTTAACAAAGGTTTATTGCATAGCGCAAAGATGTGACGGAAGACGAAGAGCTCCTGAACAGTTGCTCCTTTTTGTTGCCTCCTCTGGGCGGGGAGGTGGGCTTGTGGGCAGAAATTTCCGAAGGGAGACACAAGGAAATTGTTCTTCGCAGGTTCTCGACGATCGGAGATCTACCAAGGGCACAACACAGGTGCTAGTCCTTATCGTTCATTCCGCACATTCACAAACACCAAGGGGAAAAGTTTGATGTTAGGGCACATTTTCTTGCATGTAGTGTCTGGGAGTATCTGAGCACACGGTAGTCCGGACCCAGTTTCCCCTCAGCAGTGACTCACAAACACCGGTGAACACAGTGTAAGTCACATTTGCACCTCACGAGCCGATCGGCAACCATTGTAGAGGTCCAGGTTGTCTAGCCCTAACAGTGTCTACATGAGTTCTGGACATTGAGCCCGATGAAATTCTCCTCTATTCTCCATGACGTCAGTGCTTGCCACCCCCTTTGCATCGCTTCCCTCTCCTCATCACTTTGAGCATGCTCTGAGATTTGAAAAAAAAAGTAGTTTTTATTCTCACCACGCAATTATCAGTAGGAACCAGTATTGTATGATTTTGACAATAAAGGGAGGTCAGTGTACCTTTTGACTTGTATTTCTTTTCCTTGCAGCGTTTGACAGGATATTTTTCGTGTTTTTCTTTCATAACATAACTAGAATTCATTTTTTTCATGTGCGACATCTGTTACAATGAGTGCTAATGTTCAAGGGGATGGTCCCTGGCCAATATCCAAACCAACCTCCAATGTCCAAATCAATAGAAGGCAAGAGTGAAACACTGCAAACCAATGGTTGATTTGCGTGCCGAAACAAGGCTTTGAAAACAAACTTAAAAAAAAGCTTATGCAGGTAAGGTTTATTTATTGTTCTTTAATATTTGATATATGAAATGAGGTATTTGGCACTTTGTGTATTAACCTCTCATTTTTTTTACATTTTTAGTACCTGTCGTTTTCGTCACGTCTGAACGTTCAGAAAAGTAACGGATAGAAGCGCGTAGTTGACTTTTCTGTTGTGGAGGTAGTGCACCCTGGGCTGTACAGGTTATTTTTCGATTTTCTTTTTGCAGGCTGCAAAATTTTTATATTAATTGCATTAAGAATTCTTTATTATCATATTTACTCGAGTAATTTGCGCACTGTTTGTAAACAGAAATTGTATGTCTAATTGCTTCCAGCAAAGGACGTGAGAGAGATAATCATTTGCATAAACGTTATCGGCGCCGCAGGACATCTTGCAAACAAACCATTTAGATTTTTCATACCCAACCCGCTCGCCTTCACCAAACCATTTAGATATTTCATAATTTACTTAGCACCTTTTAGAAAATGCAGTTACTGGCTAACATAAAATCTACAGGAAAGCAGATGCATGGGTGTTGATCTTGAACAGCATGCAAATTATCCGAATAGGTAAATGCAGTGTTTTGCGCGATGATATGAAGGCTTTTTTTAGAAAGGAATTTCCTCATCAAAGTGATACGTACCGTACTAAGTGGCAGTTATCCTGCGACATCATTTTTAACATTCTTTCAGAGAGCTAATCTGAACATGCTTCAGGAATATGAGAACCTAATGCAAAAGGGAGGGCACAAACATCTTTGTGAAGAGACTTGATTGGTTAGAGAGCCTTTAAAGTAATTTAACTTGGAGCAAATTGTCTTTGATAGAAGCTGGACCAACTATTCCTGACGTGTGAATAGAACGCCTGCATGCACTGTCCTTTTTTTTTAAAAAAAAGAGAGCTCGTACATTGTTTTAATGCAGACATGAAAACTTTCTCGACAGATCTTGAGCGTCCGCCTTGACGCATAGTTTGAGAATTTGAAGAAAAGCTCTTACTGGAATTCATCAGCGTGGATCCCGTTGCTGTTTCAATCGAGCTTTTGTCAAGTTTTCGTAGGTGTTTTTTATACCGTAGCTGTTTATTAACCGAGCTGTGGAAATAATTGACCCGTTGGCCTGCAGGCCAGCATTTTGTGCAGCCAAAGCAACAGCGTTGGCGAAATCTACTTCGTTGTAGACAGTGTCATCATAAGAACTTGCACCACTGGAGCGACCACTTGTGCAGGAGCTGTTGCTCTGCTCCGTCATGCTTGCCCACGATGGCGCTGGAAGGAGTATAGGAGGCCAGAAAATAAGAATTTAGATGTGTTGTTTTCCAGCAACAAGAACCCCGAGCTAAAAGCACTAGTCCAAGCAGCATTGAACATTCACTGCCATGATCTTTTGCTTTTGCTTTTTAAACTAAATATGTCCAATAAAGCTAACACTCCAAAACTCTACACTTTTGTGGGCCTTTAATTTAAAAAAATGCCGTATCAAAGAAATCCACAGTTTTATTGAAGGTGCATCCAAGTGGAGACAGGTCACTAGTGTGTACTAGTCTTTGAATAAGCTGGCTTTTTATGGCTGCATATTGAGCTTTGAAGGAATTTGAAGGAAAATTATCTACTACCATAGATAATGGCAACTCATGAAGGGCGATAAAGTTAGGAATGCCTTGTTGTACGATATGCTCCTGTTTAACTCTGGAATTCGGGCTTTGCGAATGTACAAATTTTAGAGAATACAATATTCTATGTTTGATATGTAAACATTCGGACCACAAAAGCAAAAAAATTTACTCCAGGTCCAGGTTTCAAAGACATGCAAATGCGTTTCTAGTACTATCCAGTGATGACACAGTGAAGTTTGTCTTTAAAGAAGCCTCACAATGGCAACTTTTGCATCAACGCTTAATATATTATAGTAGCTTTTTGCTTCAAGGAGGTTGGTAGGCAAGTACGCTTGTAACTGTGCACAGAAGTAATCTAGACAAGGTCAAAGTCTTGAACTGCGTGTTATTAGGTACATGCATACTAAACACCATTGTGGATTATGAGCAGGAAATTTCAAACATCATTTTCCTTAAGACATCTGGCCACCAAGCAAATTTCTACCAAGGAATGCTTGCATCTTTCTAGTAGAACGGCTTATGGGCTTACAACCTCTGTTCTTATCTCTGAAATATTAATATGAATAGGTTGTTTGCACATGACGTCAATCCGCCATTTTGTTGTTAGTTTGGTTTTTCAAACAAATTTACTACATTGAAGGATTACATCGTAACCGGTTGAAATGATGTCAGCGGTGCTTTACGCATTTGAGAAGGCATGTAAATCCTTGAAATGCTCGAGTTTGGCACACGCCAGACATATCGCAACAACAAAATGGTGGACGAAATTACGTCAGTGAAAACACCCTATTATCTTGTGCAGGGGGACGAGCCACCTTACATCATTATGCTAGCATATTTTGAATTATACATCCACCAGATGCATACACGGAGCCATACCCTGCCTCTTTTATGTGCAACGCTAACGCAAAATTACCAGTCATATTGGGGAGGAGGAGCGACCGTGACGCCCCAAGCGGTTAACTTTAGAACTACACGGATGGGGACAACAAATACAATGACTCAACGCTCGGCCGACATAACCGAACGCGGCGTCAGCGTTCGGCTGGGGTTCGTGTTCTCCGGTGAGGGGGAGGAGGGGCTCTTTTGTTCCGACTCCGGCCTGCATGAACAATGCAGCATGCACGATCCCAGCTCAGCACAAAAGCCGAAGTGGGTCGGCTCGCATTCTCTGAGGATAGATCCGGCACTTAACGTCGCTTCGTCGATTGTTAGTATTTTTTACAGTAAACTGTGCCCCGCGCTATATTGTAGAAGATGATATGGACATGCCCATAAGGCCTGTTGGTATGTGCACAGGCCTTGTGTTGAGTAAACACCGAGCTCTGGGAAACAAACGGGTCAGAGCACCCCCTATAGTTCGATCTCCTGCCCAATACCGTGTTACGATGAAGTCCTAATGTTTAGTATCGGTATTTCATGCTAAAAGGAAAGAAAGATCTTAAGCTAAAACTCAATTGAAATACTTAACTAATCGTGCTGCATGAAGTGAGTACAGCGTGTCTAACTTACCATGACTTGGTGCATAGTCTGTGTCTCCAGCCACACTAGACTCTAAGGACTGTGGCCGTGTAATATCTTCCGCATCCGACTCTCCGTCCATGGGATGATAAATATGTCCTGGTTCAACAGAAGGATTGGGTTGTGTCAGTTGGTTTTGCATGAACCTCAGCCACGATTCTACGCCAATGAAAGATGGAGAAGGAAAGCATACAGACATTTGTAATTTCTTCACAGGTGGCTGATACGTGAAGCTTTTGCATGTAAACTTGGGTTCAAAGTAATTGGGATGGCAAAGCTGTGATTCAATATCTCAAGACAGTGCCCGCCTTAAAATGCTGTCACTTGTGTCTCGTCTATGTGAGGCAATTTGGCCAGTGCAGTACGACTAAACTAGCATTTTTTCATGCGTATCATGAAATTCATGACATGCGAGTCAATGATGCAAGCTTTATGCTAACGCACTCAGACATTGGACCCCTTCAAGTTATTTTCATAAAGCGTGAATAGAGGCACTATCATGAGAAGTGTGCGACTTATGATGTATGAGGGGCAGCAGAGAAAAGATAGTAAATTTTGTTACTTTTTTGTATAAACATAAATTGCAGGTGCAAATGACTTACACAAAGGAACTGTTAGCAGCTTTTCCCCGTTGTCATACAATGTCATATGAATGTCATACATAATGACATTCAAATGACCATATGAATGTCATGCTTCTTATGAAATTTGCGGTTTCGAATGCATATTTACCCAGATTTAGAGGCAATTCAAAGATTTATATCTAGGAACACGGGCTGGTTCCGAGAATTCTACAAACTGGAAGACTTTGAATATGACTGCCGTGAAGTTTCCAATATAAACACATACACATACCCTAACCATGGTTCTTAAAAAGTATGAATGAACTTTAGTTAATTAAAAAACTGAGAGCGGCAATTATCCCCCTACTAAGTGTCTGCACGAGAACATAACCTAAATGCAAAAATGCATTTCGCATAAGTACCATAGTCTATTTTTTTTAAATGCGAAAAAAACATAATTTGAAACATCCGGCATGTATACTGCTCTGCCTACTTCTCGTCCTAACATATATTGCATCTGGTACATATCAATCTGCCAGAAGTTTGAATTGCCCAAATGTAGGAAAAACAATTTTCATTAGAAATCCTGAAATTTGTGAAGATGGGGAGGACGTGTCTAACCAAAAATCTTTCTTTTTACAAGCCATGGGATAAAATGAAGATTATTACAACTGCAAATTAATTTACTGACCCTGAAGTGCCGCACGGTTCGGCCCAGACACCTCCAGGGCGGGTTTTAACGAGTGCGACTCGCTGACTAGCGACGGGAGGGACGACTGCACTCCTCTATCCATGAGAGTCTGGCAGAAAGGTGACGGCTGTGTCTGCAGCTGTGATTGCAACGGAGGCCTCAGCAGTGGCCTGAGATCTCTCGTGGCGAAGTGAAGGCCCGTGCTGGGGTCCGCGTAGCAGGCCCCGATGCTGTTGCTGGATTTGTTAAGGCTAGCCCTAGGGGAGGGACCCGCGAACCTGGGGGCCCCTTGCATCACCCTCGCACTGCTGAGGGAGGCCTGGGAGCAGCCTGAGAGCAGCTGCACATGAAAATCAGAGAACATCATTGGGCAATTTGAAAGCAGGTCATTTGCGTAGGAAGATTTGTCATATCAGCACTCTCTACGGAATTTTGAGATCAACTACTATAAAGCATGATGCAACCAGTTTTCTTTTTTTGATACTAGTACTAAAACTCCAATATACTAAATATTATATATAACTAAAAAAATACGCCCCTAGACAGTGACTAATATGGTACCTATTTTATTTCTGTGTGATGTATAGTTTTTACACAGAAACTTGGGCTGGTGTGAAAAAGTAAAACACCCTGTAGATTTTAGGCATAGTACTTTAAAGTAATAGACCACTGTACTTTTTTAAAGTCAATGTAGTGTCAGATAATAAATGTATAACATGCCATGTATTAAGAAAATGAATCCCACTTTAATTCCTCTTATTAGTATGGGATGCATAGAAAAAAAAAAATCAACGAGTGCCGGTTGCACACATCAGAGAGAAGGCTACATATTTCGTACTGCACCATCGTTCAAGATATACAATGTCTAGAAACCATGTGATTTAATGCATGAGACTGATCAGTTTTAACTGCCACCATCAGTAATGAATTTAGTAGTAAACATATTGTATATTCACATGTACACACTAGGTTTGGCATGAGTGATGAAACTTTGAAGTTGCAATATTTTCATAGCACATATTCTTCACTGCAAAAGCTTTCTCCCCTGTAGATTGGTCAGTAGGCCAAGAAATCTAGACATGTTAACGTAGAAGAATCGAAGAAAGAATAAAAACAGCTCAGGCGATGGTCTCCAGTATCTCGATCTTCGTTTCCATCTTTTTCTGACCAGCATTTGTTGGGCCTTCCAACAACGATCCCGGAAACCAGTTCATTCATTTTTCAGTTCACATTAAAAACTGGTAAAACATGGAATCATTCGTTCTTTCCTTTCATCTTCTCGCGCCAAATCCTGTTTTCACTTTGTTGGCTTGAGCATTGCAAAACCACAAGAACGTCTCCTGAAAGCTGGATATCCACTAAATCTACTCAGTACCATTCTTGTTCAGTTTATTTTAGCTACCCAAATGCCCCGTGCTCCACGCAGTAAGACCACCTGTTATCTCAATCCCATATGTGCACAACTCTACACACAGGGTGAAGGGAATAGCAGCGCGCTTCAATACTTCAGTTGTCTTCTCGTGCAAGTTACGCCTAAAACAACTTTGCAGAAAAGTGAACAACTACGAAGCCCCTAAAGGATGTTCCATCAAACATGCCAATCAGACCGTTCCCTGTGAGGAGCGGGTGGTATACTCCATCCGCTCTTCACAGGTGACCGATACATTGGCCAGTCAGGGTGTTGCCTGAACACCCACCTAAGAGAAAACGCCCTCGAGGTTTCCCGTGCCAAAAGGGACTCAAAGCTCCATCCCAGGTTACCAGCCAGGGGCTTCGGAGGTATATCTGACGTGTATGTGCGACGTCTGGGGGCTCATGTCGCGTCGTGTTGTCCACCTCTATCTCTTTTTTTTCTCTCTCTCTCTCTCTCTCTCGCTATATATATATATCTATTTATATCAACGACCACTGACGAAGCGCAGTCCAGCGAAATGAAGGCTGCAGTCTTATAGAATCTTCGGAGGCTCCAACGCTGTATAGCTTGGTGTTGGCACTTTCCGTACATGGTCTGTCTTTCGCGTCGGATTAGCCTGTGGCGCCTCGTCGCCTATCGAGTGTGGCTTCAACATGCAGCAGCCTCATGGGTGGTGGGAGGGGAGAAGAGGAGGGGGGGTGCGGTCGGAACAGCTAAAACTGTGGGGGCATGCCCCCACTGTTTTAGAACCTGCAAGATCGGCTGCCCCCACAGCACCCCCCCCCCCCCCCCCAACCCGCGTTCCGGAGCCCCTGACACCAGCATAATTGGGAGACACAAGAACAAGCTCGGCCGAGAGATTATTGAAGCATACAGGATAGCTGGTGACGAGCACAACATCACTGCCGCTTCTCTTCGGTTGTTCAGGGTTGAGATGAAATACCTGAAGCCAGAACTGAATTAGTCAATGGGCTCGTCTATCTGGATTGTCAATAGTTTTTCTTCTTCCTACTCACTTCCCTTTTCTTTATCTTCTAGTTTATTTCGGGAGATTTGCGTCTTTTTTCGGGTGTTTTTTCATGTACTTCTTCTTTTGTTTAAAAAGTCGGGAGAGGACTGTACGAAATGAAGGAGACATCAGTAAATGTTCGTTGCTAGTTGAAACAACTTTGCTGTCTGTCCTTGTCCCTAAGTGTCTTTATTCTTTCTTTGAATTTTTGTATTTTCACCAACCTGCTCTTTATTTTTTGTATGTTAACATAATTTGCATTAAAATTTCCAAATAACTGTTATCTTGCCGATGACATTATACTATCAAAATAATTTTCCCGCCACTTTCAGATTCTTCATACTAAAACAATGCTAGAAATACCACCAGGTAGACAAAGTATGCGTTGATTATATACACTTTAGCTAAATCACAATGTTTGGGATATGTGCACCTTTTCAGAGCATTTTATTTTGTGCATACCCTGATATCCTGAGAGACAGCCTACCTCAAAAGGTAGCCCATCCCTTTGTTAATCGTTCTTGAAGGGCATGGTCTAGGGCAGCTGAATGAAGAAGCAAGTCTTACGTCTTCCCCAAGCTAATCGGCTCTCCTTCAGGATATTGTATGCAGACTTTTATTTTTATTTCTAGAAGTTAGAATAATATAATAAACATGTCACAAATGTTTCAAGTGTTGCTCTTTCTTGTTTGATACCCGGTAATATGGCCCTCAAGGTATGAAAAAGGTACAGTGCGTCTACCTTTTGCTTTAGTTGCCTACTGTGTGGCGACACTCCCCGATGCGAAGCGGGGGTGTTGGGTGCAGAGCCAACGTCGCTTGGAGGCTGCTCCGGAGGTGGGGGAATAATCTCGGCCCAGTTCATCATGGGGCCCTTGGGCATGGCATTTCCTCTTGAGAGTTTTCGCCGGCTCTTCTTTATGGGCATGCCATATTCGTCTATGAATTAGAGAAAAGTTGAGACTAAAATCTAAAAGGGGGAACTGACTACTATAAAGAGATATGTTGGTCCTTTTTTTTTTGCAGCAGCAGGTCCCTTCTTGGTGAAGGTCTCCTACCTGTTGTGTAGCTTCCAGAATCACTGACTGGGCTTGTGAGCTTGTCAGACTCGAGCAGTCGGTTTGTAATGCCTTCTGTTATAAACGAAATGTAAAGAATGAGATCTCTAGATTTGAAAACACTTTTTGGGGTTAGGTGCAAATAACTGGGAAATATATAATGTATACCTTCGTTTGATCTCCTCAACTCAAGATCAAAAGCCTTGTCCGATAACCGGCCTCCTTCTTCACCAGAGCTACCGCTGCGCCCGTCTTGACCCTGAAAATAGGAAACCGAGACTCAAACCGCAACCATAACCGCAACCGAAAACCGTTTAGGAACGAAATTTTTTCAGTAACCGGAAGCGGAACGAAACCGTTATTTTAAGTTCATAGAAACCGTAACCGTAAATTATTTATCGGTAACCGATATTAATCGATATCAACCAAAAAAAAATATTACTTTTTCTTAAGAATGATCTTGAGGAGGGATCTTCAAATGGTCGTGGTAATTTGACAGAGTTACCGGCAGCGAGTGGTGCATCTGGTAATACATTTCCGTTCAATCTAAATTTAGGATTAAGAATACTTAGTTGTAAACACTGGTCGAGGTTATAGTGAAAACTCTCTATTTCTAAATCTGCCACACTCCCACAATCGCTACATGTATTCAGTACGTGTCGCCTTCAGGCTATTACCTATAAATTCGAATTTTGAGATGTTCATCCTTTAAAATTACCGATGTTCCTGACCTGCAGTGCCAGTATGATGAAACGAGGTAAATTGACCATCATGCAGAACTGGCGGAAAAGAAAGCCTGATGTTTATTTCGTCTGAAACGTGTAGCGAGTGAAGATTTTGGAACAACACAGAAGGAAAAAAAATGTTAGAGGTTTTACGTTGATTTTCGGATGTAAGTGACATTATATATATACATATATATATAATCTTTACACTACATTGTGTTGGATCTCTCTTTTCACCCTTTGCTTTCATATATATATATCTATATATATATATATATATATATATATATATATATAGAAGAAAAGAACCCTTAGTGAAAACAGCAACAACGGACGATTTAAGCTTCGAAGTTTCGGCCGGAGTCCTGCCTTCGTCAGGAAGACTACGGCCGAAACGTCGAAGATTAAATCGTCCGTTGTTGCTGTTTTCACTAAGGGTTCTTTTCTTCTTCTATACCCACGCCTTCGGCCCCCCGCCACCATGCCCGTTATATATATATATACAACGGGCATAGTGGCGGGAGAACAAAGGCGTGGGTATATGACTGTCAAGAAAAAAACCCTTGGTGAAAACAGCAACGACGGACGATTTATTCGTCGACCTTTCGGCCGGAGTCCGGCCTTCGTCAGGAAGGCCGGACTCCGGCTGAAACGTCGAAGAATAAATCGTCCGTTGTTGACGTTTTTACCAAGGATTCTTCTTTCTTCTCAGTTTATATATATATATATGGGCATGTTTGCTTGGAGGCCGACGGTGTGGAAGACAGAGTGCGGGGTAACGGTGGAAAACAACCCGGGACGATTTTATTCGACGTTTCGACCAGAGGCAGGTCTTGTCATTCCTGACGAAGACTTGCATCAGGTCGAAACGTCGAATACAATCATCCTGGTTTGTTTTCCGCAGTTACCCTGCATCTCTCTCTCTCTCTCTATACATATATATTGGCGGTTTCATTTGGATTCGGGCAACGAAGTGCCGTCATATTTTTTATTTTGCTTCAAATTTTTATATTTAGTATCGCATTTTCCAAGAAGAACAATCCTTTTTATTTTAATGTCCTGCCACGTCTAGTTTCTGAGAAAAATATCTGAAAGAGGCGGGAAAGAACGACGAGGTTTTGACGATTGTCGTGTGTGGCGTTTTTGAATCACTCTGAATCTCAAAGTATTCAAAAGAGAGCGTCTATATTTTTTTAGTGTGATATATATGCAAGTAGGTAAGTCGAAATTATAACTACTATTTATTATTTGTCGCTCCAATCTTTGTAAAAATTCCCAAACACGCCTCCGCGAACAACTGTGACCTAAATTGAGGATTTTTTTTTTAGTAGACTATGTTTAGTATTGCTTTTAAAATAATACCACGTATAGAAACTTTCATTGCCTTCCAAATTAAGCAAAGTATGTGTTTTTATCATGTACGAGTACTGAGAAATAAATTATGAAAAAGAGCAGGTTTTCGCTTTTCGTTTAATTTTTGCACGCTGTATAAAAAAAAAGACATTTTTCATTTTTTTTCTTTTTATCGCGTCGCGTTCTTTTCACACCCTTCTTTTACCCAGATTAAATTTCGTTAGAGGTATACGCACCGGTTTTCAGTTTTAAGTTTCTAAATATGCTAAAAAAAACAAATGCCGATGGTTTTAACGATTGTCGTGTGTGGCGTTTTTGAACCACTCTCAATCTGAAAGTATTCAAAAGAGAGCTTCTATATGTCTATTGTGATATATATGCAAGTCGGTAGAATGGAATTCCAGCTAATATTTATTATTCGTTGATCCAATCTTTGTAAAAATCCCCAAACATGCCTCCGCGAGCAACTATGACCTAAACTGTGGATTAGCTTTTAGTCGACTATGTTTAGTTTTGTTTTTAAAGTAACACCATGGTGTAGAACCTTTCATCGCCTTCCCCATAATGCAAAGTTTGTGCCTTAATCACGTACAAGTACTGAAAAATAAATTGTGAAACAGAGAAGGTTTTCACTTTTTGTTCAATCTCAGTACGCTGTATAAGAAAACAAATTTATCGCGTTGCGTTTTTTTACATTCTTTTGTAGCCAGCATACATTCCGTTAGAGGTATATGTACTGGTTTTGAGTTTTAAGCCGCTAAATATGCTAAAAAAGAGCAAATGTCGATGGTAGGCTTATGGCTTATAGCTGTATATTTTATTCTTTATTATAATAATCTAAGGGTCGTTTAATAAATAATCATATAAAAGACATTGATGTCGTTAGGCGTATAATAACAAGTTTACAATTCCCAAACGTCTAAACACTATAAAATCGCAACTGCCGAAAGCAGGTTTTCAGACAAATTCCTCCGGTGCCATGACTGGAGAGGCTTCAAGCCTAAACCCTACGCGCTACATAATCTATACTACGTTAGAAATATCAAATACACTTCATATTCGAAGCCTAGATTTTTGAATGCGAAATTTTATATTTCGAATGCAGAATTGATGTTGATAACAGAACAGAATAATTGTTTTAGCATATTTAAAGGCTTTAAACTTAAAACCAGTGCACATACCTCTAACGGAATGTATTCTGGGGAAAAAAAAGGTGTGAAAAAACGCGACGCGAGAAAAAAATAAATAAAAAAAGGGTTTTTCTCTTTTATACAACCTGCTGAAATTTAACGAAAAGTTAAACCCATCTGTTTCATAATTTATTTCTCAGTACTCATACACGATAAAGGCACACGTTTTGCTTAATTTTGAAGGCACTGAAAGGTTTTACAAGTGGTATTATTTTAAAAGCAATACTAAACATAGTCGACTCAAAAAAACAAAAATCCGCATTTTAGGTCACAGTTGTTCGCGGAGGCATGTTTATGGATTTTTACAAAGATTGAAGCGACGAATAATAAATAGTACTTATAATGTCGTTTTACCTACTTGCATATATATTACACTAAAAATGTAGACGCTCTCTTTTAAATTCTTTGAGAATGAGAGTGACTCCAAAACGCCGCACGGCAATCGTAAAAACCTCGTTGTTTTTCCCGCTTCTTTGACATATTTGTTTTCTCAGAAACTAAACATATCAGGACATTAAAATAAAAAGGTTTGTTATTCTTGTAACATACGCCACAACATATAGAAATTCGAGGCAAAATAAAAAATACGACTTGCCTGAATCCAAATGAAACCGCCCTTACATAATCTTTTTTGCGTTCGCCATTTTTTTTTTCTTTTTTCTTTTGAAAGGAGAGGGTGAAAAGAGAGGGCCATCATAAACTAGTGTAATGAACAAGTGCTGGAGTTAGAAACGTGTACAACTTTTGACCAATTAGAAGTACTAAGACGTGAGTTCTTGTTTTGTGAAGGTCCCGTTGTTGGAGGCGGATTGGTGGCTGAGCGGTCTAGCGCACAGCAGTTAGGAGCACGTAGAGCGGAAGGTCGCGCTGCATAACCTAGGATCCTGGGCTAAATCCTTACCCCTGCACGTTTCAATCTGGATGTGCATCGTAACGCCGTGCAATCGTGTATCACTACTGCGGGGTACATGTTAAAGTCCCCAGGCTAGCGGTTGTACTGCACTGGCTAAATTGCTCATTTACAGCTGAGAGGCAAATCGCTCGTTGTAGGCAGAGTAAAACATACCCACAAACAATTTTTTCCCGTTGTTGGATATCTGGGACTACTTTAAACCTTTTATTATAAAACGGCTGTCTAGCACTCCAATAAAGCAACTTATATGAGAAAAAGGAAATAAACGGTTTCTAGGAACGTTTTTATAAGCTGAAACCGTAAAACTTAAAACCGTAAAAAACCGGTACGAAACCGATATCAACAGGAAACGGTAACCGTAACCGAAACGTTATAGTTTTCGGTTTGAGTCCCTGATAGGAAATGCTAAGTAGCTTGTCCTTAACTGGTACTTTACATTCATCTCAGGAGCGTCCATATACCCATGTTTAAACTAATAAAAATATTAAAAGCAAAAAAGGGTTCTAAAACCTACTTCAAATATATGCAAATAAGCTACAATATTAGTGAAGAAAATTTGGTATCACTATGTCTTAAAACCATATGAAAATCGATGAAGATAAAACAAAGCACTGTGCATCTGTTTAAGTGCTCTTATGCCATAAGTACTTGGAAGCGCATAACATCTGTTCATGTGCTTATATGACATAATAATATACTACAATAATACACATAGTGTCTAATCATGCACCAAGATCAAATGCTCCTTGACACTCACGGAACCACTGAAGCTTTTGTGGAGTGAAGGATTTATCAATGTAGTTGTGGCATAGGGCTCAGGGACTGAAGGAAGGCCTTTTTTGTAGAAAGTTGTCAAGTTGTGTGTATCAACCTCTGCATAGTCGGGAGCATTGATGCCACAATGAAGTGGTGCATAGACACTAAAATAAAAGAGAAGTAAAAAAGAGAAGTAAAAAATAAAAGAGAAGTTTAATAGGTGGTGAACATCATGCAACCAATATATTTCAGTATTTTATTCTGAACTTGAACATAATTTAGTATTCACACTATAAAAAACATACTTGAAATATATTTACATATTTACTTTTGCTTAACTGTGCATAATGCTTATAAAACTTTTCTAACAAAATATTTCACCTTGTATGCAGGATAGTTTTCAATTATGATGATGCTCTTTTTTCAGTTTAATTTTTTAAAATTCAACTTTAAGCTAACTGCATCTTGCAATAGTGTAACTAGCAAAAGTTAAAGGTTAATTTATCCTATCATGCTGGTAACTACCTGCATTTCGATTCCCACCACCTAACAGAATACTTCCAATCATTTGCGAGATCTGCTGAGCCGTTCTGGGAAATTAAATGCTAGCTTCTGCTCTTAAGAAATAATTGTAGTGCTATTGATTTGTTCGGAAAGTAAGAGTATTCCTGATCTTCACAAACAATCTGTGTTAATTCACAAGCATGATTGCAAAAAAATACATTAGAGCAACTTGGAATGCAACTAGATGGGGCCCCAAAATTAGGTTAGGAACTCCATTCAAGCCATATAGTATTGCACAAATTGAAATTAATTTCCAGGCTTAAAGATTCACATCTGAGAGGGGTATACAGCGTGGTGTGGTTTAAGAAGTGAATTGAGAGGGCTATCATAATGTCACTTATGAGAATGAAAGAAATTGGTATACAAGATTCAAGAGATATTAGAGCGACAGGGCAGAAGCAATCTATTCTATGCACTTAAAAACGACGAACCTTCTCAGGCACATTTCAGAGGCCGCAATGTTTTTACTTTGGACGTGATAACAGTGTATAGGTGACACAAAGGTTCATTAAAAGTTGCTCATTTTACGACATGGAGCAACCTCTTGCAGCATGAAGTAAGGCCATCTAGTGGGCGTTTACAACGAAGTAAAAACTAGATGTCGTGGGTCCTTATCTTTCACTCTGCACTGCTGAACGCATGACACTTCTAATGGGTGAATGATCCTATTTAGCTGCTGTCGAGGAACGATGCTCCATAGAAAGGTTTTTGTTTTTACTATTTATGATATTTGAATAAAATTCCTAAATTTTACGGAGTGAAATATAAGGACCCACGACATCTAGTTTTTGCCTTTTTAAACATGTGGCTAGTTCTGACATGCATTACTTGTTTTGCATGATTGATGTTCTAATGTAATGCAGCATGTTTATTGCATCATGAGGTGTGGCAATTAGGTAGACAATCATGCATAAAGCCAGCCTATCTATATTTTATGGAACACTGGTATATTCAAATACCGATTCAAATAGTCATACAATTAGTAGGTCTGTTCTGTAATGCATTGATATATATATATATATTCCAGTTTCATGGAAATAACATAATATTCATAAAACTCACTCCACAAAGAATGCTTCTTATATTCACTAAACATCCTGAACCAAACTAAAAAGCTTTGTTGGGCTTTTAGGGTAAACCCTGGTTGCAACATTATATAAATTGACTCAAGCAAAATAGCATGTAAAACTAGACATTGTTTCGTTTTGGGAAATCAATAAGAGAAGCATTTCAAAACATTCAATAATATCCACAGTTGGTTACTTCAGCAATGTTGCCAGTTGCTGCACTCAATGCAAACCATTTTATAATATAGAAGTTTAGGAAGCTTTTGTTTAACGAAATCAAAATATTAGAGACACATTTGTATTGCTTTGCTATTCATTTGGGTCCCATTCTTTGTCTACCACTAGTGTTTGTTCCCATTCCACATTTTGTACAAGCAATTGAAGTAGTGGTAAAAACGATCAGTTATTTACCTGGAGTAGTTAAGATCATTGGAAGTGCAGTCCATCTTGTTAAGCAGCTTAGTCTCACAGAAGCCATCTTTAGAAGAATCGCAGGGCCTCCAGGCACTATGGTTAATCCACAAGGCCTCGTGCGGACTAAGACCCGTCCTGCCAGTTAGTGAATTGAAGCAGTTGCTGAGGAGGGTGCATCAGCAGTTTCATTCACAGTGGTGCTCTTGTAGTCATGCAGTTTCAACTAATCAAAAGCATTCTCAATCTAGGATGCAAAGGACTGAATTGCCTCTTACCTTAGGTCCTCTGACTTGTGAACTGGAACTGAAATAAAGAGTTAATATTAAAGTTGACTCTAGTGCTGGGGTGACATTTGTAGACACATAAAATGACTTCTGAACCCTTTTCCTCACCTGCTGTAATTGCCTTCTTCAGTTCGAGCTTTCGCTTGCGAACCACGAAGAGTACAAACATGCTGACGGCTATAAATGTGAGGCACCCAATGAGGGCAATGAACCACGACTGCTTCACAATGTTGTGAAAAGGAGTGGACAATGACGTTGAAGATGGGCTATCTGTTAATAAAGAAAGAGAGCACAAGTCCAACACATTAACTAAGATAGTGTCAAAATAAGAAGACTTTCTCAAAACACATTTTAATGTCCTTGCCTTCAAAATAATTCGCAAGGGTGGAAAAGGCGGCTCTGAACTCACGCATTCTGAAAAGGACTGGAGAACTCAGGGGCCCGCTGCCGACCGAGGTGTGAGCAACAATGCGAACTTTGTAAGAAGATCCCGCTTTGAGGTTTGTCACGAGCAGGGAGTTTGTCGTTGAGTTTGTACTCTTGTTCAAAAAGGGCTCAGACAGGTTTCCTGTTAGATAAACCTGCAATTCCACTGGCACATTTTTAACATGAAAGTATAGTGCCATAAGAAACTGGGGAAGAATGTATACTTGATAAGACATGCATTTATACATTAGTACTAGACACTTTGGAATCCCTTAGTTATGATTTGGGGTCAAGGCAGAAGAGGGGTGCAGGGAAACAGCTCAGACTCACATTATAGCCTTTCAGCTTTCCATTGCAGTGCTGAGGAGGAGGAGGAGACCAGAAGATTGTGGCAGTGGTAACATTCAACACATGAGCTCTAACATCTTCAGGAGCTGCCGTTGGAACTGGAAAGGTTTATGGATATGATTAAGATATATGGCATGTCACTCACAGGACCAGTATATACATCTCAAGTATATCTGTGCTGGCAGCTTTGCTGCATTGCTCCATGCATGAGTGTGTACATGAAGCATATGGCGCCTACTGCGATCATTGTTGTGTTGGCCAACAATATTGACATGTTCTTTTTTTGTTGAGCTGTATGTTGAATTAAAAAAAGATTGTCACAATATATATACTGAGAAATAAATTTTGTTTTCTGCTATAAGGACAAAGCAGACATTCAAATGTCAACGAGGGCACCTCAAGCATCTACATATTTAAAAATATCGGGGAAACTTTTGTGATCTCCAGTTTGCTCCAAACTTCTGCACATTTGGAACACACTGCCGACAACAGATATGGTCGGAATTTTAAGGGTTTACATTGCACACTTCTTTTTTTTTCTTTTTGCAAAGGTAGCACACCAGTGAATAATTATGCCAGCTTCTCCGCTGGAGTAGAATTGAGAGCAATGGTGGCAACACCACTAGTACCTGCATGATCAAGATCAATTATGGCGCAAATATGGTTCCCATAAAGTTACAACTAGGGTCCTGCACATCCGCGGATGTCCGCAGTCAACTGGCGGATACGTATAAAAATTAATCATATTTGGTGGATTGCGGATTAGATGCGGACGCCAGGGGCTGCGGATGCGGAGATCCGCCGGTCCCGATCTACCTTTTTTCCGAGGCGACCCATAAACGTGCGTGACTGCCGAGTGCAGACTGAAAAAGTGAGTTATACTATAAAGCGCACCATCGAATGGGTTTGCGGGAGCAAATTGCTTTCTTAGAAAAATGGTGCCAATCGAGAAGGAAATTGTTCTTTACTCCAAGAAAGACTTTATTCTACCAAGGATTGCTTTAGAGCATTCTATCTCGCCAAAAACGCTGTCCCTAAAAATAGTAAAAAATGCTGGGCATCAATCGTCCCGGAAAAGCGTGTCCTTGTTTGGCAGAGAAAGAGCGGAAGACATACTTTTGGCAAAGAAAACCCAAAATATACAAGCCACAAAAAAGTTGAAGAAACCACCTACCACAAGAATGAGGTACAAGTTTATGTACGTCATTCTTGTAGCAGAGTTCGTGCATGCTTTCCCAGTACTCTGAAGTGCACCAGCAGAGAGAGACTTCTTTTTAGCGGGCCTGGTAATTCAAAAGAGGTGACCCAGTCTGAATCTGTGTATCGTTGACGATATTCTGTTTCTACACCTTGAGCTCGATAAGTGAAACGTGCACGTGTGTGCGTCCTTTTTTTCTCGACAAATGGCAAGCTGCTGCTAAGTATATGGTTCGGAGTAGGCAGTTGCGGGTCCGTGTATAAAACGGAAACCGATAGATGTTACTATTATTGAATATTGTGACATTTTCCTAGCGATGTACTCCTGTATTTCCAAGTTTAAAGGAGTACTTCGCTGCGGTGAGTGTCCGCGCTTCCCCTCTTACGTTTTTTATCGTTTGACCGAAATAAAATAAATGTTATTGTCTGTCCTTCATTAATTTTCCTCTTTAGAAAATATGCGTCCGCTTAAAATGAGTAGCGGAAAATATTTTGTTCCCTTTTGAGCACATCTTCTTGGCAAAGTGTCGCAGACTCCCAGGAGGATCTGGTAAATGCGATCATCTTTCCAGCGATGCGAAGTATCTCTGGAAGAATCATCGCTTATAATGTAAATTATATAAAACAAAGCACGATAAAATGACCCCCCGTATACTAACTCTGAAAGTTATTTGTACAAAGATAAGTAGAAGGCTTCAAAGCTATGATTTTTATTCAAGCTTGATGTGTGAATCTGCGAATTGCGGGTCGTATGCAGTTCCAAATTTTGTGGATGCGGATCGCATGCATGTGGCACATGCATGTGGCATTGCATCGGCAAGAACATTGCCGATGCAATTCAGATGCGGATACAAAGTCTTCGTGTGCGGATTGGATGCGGATGATCAAATTGATATCCATGCAGAACTCTAGTTATAACTAGATGTAGCTCTTTTTTTATCTTTGCCATCAAACTTCGGTCAGCACCAGTGCCAATGAAATTTTTAAAACCCAGATAGATCTATAGCGCATATACATGCCAAAGGAGCTCATACAATCTATAGAGAAGGTTAGTTTTGTATCAGTTGCAATTAATCTATTTACACTCTAGTCCATTGGCTATTTGTTACCTAAGTTGTTCTTTGTAGCCTAGAAGCCCAAATTGTTTTCTTGTGGGCTTGAAACTTTCTTCCTGATTATACAGTTTCAAGCCTTTCTCTCACCGTCCTCCAATGTCTGGACACTTCTTGAGTTGCTAGGTGGTCCTTCCACACTCTTGTAGAACGGTACCAAGAAGAACTCATACTTTGCATATGGCCTGAGATCGTTGAGGATGTAGGACGAGGCTCCTCCGTTGAGCACAGTCACCATGTTGTAGCTCTGCAATCCTTCGCTCACATCTCGAAATCGAATGTAGAATCCCTCCACATAATCCTTATCTCCTTGAATCTGTATTTTGAGTGAAATAACACATACATTGCAGTATAGGAAGGGGGGGGGGGGAGGTTGATTTACATTTCAATGGCATCACTGCCATTGTTTCAGAAATATAAATTTCCACAATGTACAAAATATTTCTTTCTGATAATTCTTGTCATTCTTAGGAACAACCTTAGAGAGTACATATTACAGCTAATGTGTTCTCAATCGTCAAGCTTCTATCTTCACTCATGAATTTTGTGCATTCATTATGCACTTTGCCAAATGTTTCAGTATCTTCTCCTGCCCGATTTAGATAAACACTTTCACCTGAGAAGTGCAGAGGTAAACTAGCCCATGACAAAGTACTACACATTGAGTACTGCTGTGTACACATTATCGGAATAACTCCAAGGTAGCGTGAGTAATTCATTAACAAGCTTCATATATTTTCAACAAAAGCAGCTAAGTTATTTTAGCTCATCATATCCGGAAAGTTCGCTTTAAGTTTTGTCCTACAAGCTGTCATAACGTGAAGCTGTCAGAAGAGGTTGTTCATACCCTCCAGGTGAGTTTTACAGCGGTGGAGCTTGCAGCACGCATGTCCATTAGAGTCACCATGCAAGAGGTCAACTTGGCCCGAGCTTCATCCAGATTGTACTCGGGAAGAAAATGAGGAGCTAACCCTGAAACATGAGACACTCCAATTATTTTCAGGTCTTCGGTAAAAGCTAGGAATAATAAAAGATAACAAAGATCCATCAACAATTCACTCATCCGGTCGTGAAGAATGTATTTAGGGAGATGTTCATCTTTGCATGAGGGAACGATGTCAAGATTAATTAAGCCCGTCCAAACATGTTCTAAGATCTACATGGTTCAACGTTATAGCGATATAAATTAGAAGTGCAAACATGGGCATGACTGTTCAATTACTGCACAATAGCTCTACTGTGTCATGAATGAAGAAAGAATAAAAAAATTAAAATGGGGACAACACAACCACAACTAATTCCTCTGATAATGAATATGGAATTCAAGCTTGTATCGAAGTACATAGTATTTAGCTTGAGAAAAACCTGGAGTAGGATATAGTAGCCTGTTTTAGCTAAGAGGGTTTCATGTGCCCCCAGTAATTTCATGCAACACTTCACACCAGCTATTCCATTTTTTAGTTCAGGTGACTTGTGCTATTTTATTTAGAAAAATAGTCAAATTTGGGCGTTCGACGTGCCAAAGCAAACGACGGACATCTGGCACGCAACAGCGAAGGTCTGAAGATTGATTTCGACCACATGGGCATCTTTTGACGTGCAAGTGAAAGCTCGGCTGCACGCCTTCTCTGCAATTAGTCTCCGTCAGATTGCGAGCATCTCGGCCGTGATTCGGATCCGCCATCTTCGCCTTAAAGCCACCAAGGCGGCTAGAACAACAATAAATGAATAAATAGTACCTACCTAAAGTGCGTATGGTATCAGAGGCAGGACTTGGTGGCCCCAAACCGTGAGAATTTTCAGCTCGAATGATGAAGATGTAGCGCGAGTCAGGCCGCAGTGGTTGAATGGTGTATGTTTCAGAGAGCACACGATGTGCTCCTGAAACCCAGCCACTTTGCAGATCGCTGCTGTAGTATTCAACTGAAATAGACAAGTACACTGCTGAGCCTTTCTTTTTCTGAGGCTTCATACTAGGTGTTATTCCATCTGTCAAGGCTTAAACGAGGGTGAAGGATCTTAAACATCAACATAAATCAGTGCAGTGCCCAGCGGCCTTACTCGTGTATCCTTTCAACGAGGACTCTCCGACTTTTTCGCTGCGCCTCCAGGTGAGGGTGATAGAAGTTTCGCTTATGTTGACAACAACGGGTTTGGAAGGAGGCCCAGGGAAAGTGGAGGGATCCGGGGACCGGTGGAAGTTGACATTGGGGTTGTGTGGAGACTCGACAGTCAGAGAGGCCGTCCAGGAAGTCTCTCCACTCTCGCTGGATGCTGTGCAGGTGTACATTCCACTGTCCAGAATTTGTAAACCTAGAAATTGAATAAAAAATTCAATAATAATGTGCTTGAGGGAGGATCTGTTTTATATTAGAAATATTATTTACAGGGTCCCCAAATAAGTCCTTGTTTGACCAAAAGCACTCCTGGCAAGTCGAATGTATTATGCGGGAGACTCCCGAATTTTGAACATTTCGTATGGTTTTAGAATTGACGAAAATCTCTCGAAAAATGCAAATTACTGCCGCCCTCCACTCTCCTCCTCGCACTTAAACAAGGAGTTTTTGCCGTCGCAAAAGACGGGAGCAATGGTAGTTAGGACCAGTATTTTTTTTAATGTAGTGGATGCGCTAGCTTCGAACAAGAATTTTTTTGGGAAAGATAGTATAGTAGCATTGCCACACTGCCATTCAATGAGATCTAACACCATTGAGTTACCAAAGAGACCGAAGCTGTTTTACCAAAGTACATTCACAGGCTCATCAAAGAGCACCCATTAAGAAGGTTAGTCAATTTCTAGCATCTTAAATTTTCCCTAAAAATGTGAGTTCAGCATTTTGTGGGAAAGGAAAATGTCAGATCCTCACACAGGTTCTTTGTCAACCGGTTTTATTTTATATCACTCTGTGTAAAGTAGGGGAAAGGATCTATAAATAATAAATATGAAATATATTCATCATGCGTGCCATAGGAGAACCACTAATAGGGAGTTCATGCCTTATGTTTATTGATCGTGTTTACTTACGCTTGGTTCTATGTGCTGCATTATCGGAAGAAAAGCAACACTCGATGACACGTTGTAATCATTCGTAACTGTACTTATCATCCTTAACATCTTCATACTAGCCTACGCCCGAAGTCAGCGGTGCCTATATTAACACATGCTTTCAAATAAACCCGGTTCACAACCTACTATGGCTCGACTGCCGTGCATCAAACACCAGCCAATAATCATACACAACTTACCGTTAATCCTCAATGTTCCCGACTGAAGGATCACAAATCTGGGCCTAGTATCTGTCTGCAAGGGGACTGCATTGTACTGCCAGCGCACCGTCGGGGTTGGTTTGCCTGTCGCTTCACATGGCATGATGGCCGCAGTGTTGATTGGCAGCGTCTGGTTGGCCGGACCCAAACGAATGACCGGCGGTGGGAGGTCGGCCATTGCAGTAACCTCCAAGTGGCCCTTTGCCATTGAAGACCCCACGACAGAAAGTGCAGAGCAGGTGTAGTAGCCCCTGTCTTCTTTGCGCACACTCGAGATGACCAAAGTACCCTCGTTCGTGACTGAGAACCTGCCGTGTGACTTTCCGGGGAACATGAGCACCTGTCGTAGGAGAGCCAAGAAAGCGTCGGTCAGTTTGAGTGTTTTGTGAAAGAGCAAACCCGGCAGGCTCATACTAATAGTTTTCAATTTTCAATAGTTGAATGGTTTAAAGCTCCTGAACTTCGGACTTTCTTTTAATATGCGTTAAAATATTACAGTACATTAATTTATAAAGCCGTACTCCTCCAGAAATGACAAGCTCTGAAAACAAAGAATTTTTTTTTTCTTTCTCAACTGGACAAAAGTTATTTGTTTAGAACAGTGGTTTTATATCACAGATGTTTTGGGGACCCCTTCTGGACCGGCGGAAGTGAGGGGGGACCCATCTGCCGGGAAGCAGGGGGCAGTATTGAACGATTACAATGACAAAATGGTAAATGAAGGAAACTAAATGCATGGAAACCAACTTTGCAGCCCTCGAGCAAAGAATATAGCAACCCTATTCACTCAGTGCACATGGCTTCACCTGTTTAACTTTGTAGGGCAGCCAGCATAAATAAAAGAAAAGTTTTAGTGCTTGGCTCGACTGATGGTCTAAGACTCCAGGGACCCCAAAAAAGCCTCCAGGGACCCCAAAGGGTCCTCAGACTTCCATTTGAGAACCACTGGTTTAGAATATCTGAACCTACTTTTATTTATGTCTGAATACTGCTAACCCCTTTTGGAGGCTGTGGTCTCTATGTAAGCTTGTACTGTATTTTGTACTACACTGGGGGATGGTCCAATGGACCTTTTTCAAAAAGGGCTCTGAACCTGCGCACGCTTTCCTCTCGCAGCGGCGAAAGCTCGAACTTCGGTTGACGTCAGGAAGAATGGTTGCATTACCTCTCCTGCCTGTTCCGCGACCCGGATCAGCTGCAGAGAACGCAGGAAATGTATCGCAGCTCCCATTCTACACACCAACTGTAGTTGGAGTTTTAACCACTTGGTGTCGTCTTTATGTGGAAAAGATTTATTGCGCCCTGCGTCTTGCTGCTTCCAGACGGGAAAATTGCGCCCAACCGCACCAAAACAAAGAAATCAACGAACGAATAGGTTTTTGGAAAAAATTATATTTTCATCTGGCAACTGTGAAACTCTAGCGGGTTTCGCCATCACAGTCCAATCTAGGTTCCGGCGCCGCGGTATTGTATGACACATAAATTTTACTGATTTTCGTGCCGTAGCACGGTTTTAACAGTTTTCAGTGATGTGATTGGCCTAAACCGTTTTGGAGCACCTTCTGGAGCAGCGAAAACAGAGTTTTGGAGCAGCAAAACTGGCTTTTGGAGCAGCTAAAACAGTGCTTCGGAGCAGCGAAAGTGGCTTTTGGAGCAGATATTCTTAGAAAAAAATATTAATTTTAGGTGGTGGACAAACGAAGGACACATTGCTCGCCGCAATCAACCAATTATTGTCAAGATAGACCACCTGGGAGTCTTTCAACATGTAACTGAAATGCCAATGACATATAACACATTTTGCAATGCTTCAGGTAAATGATACGAATATATCGGACGAAACTCCACATATTAAAATTTATTTGAAAATGACCAGCTTAGTAGTAAATAGAGAGTTTTAGTAGATCGTTTTCGAAGGCCCGCTACAGCTACAGGCGCGCTTCAGAGCATGCATCAGAGAGGTAGCGCGAGCTCCCGCTACAAATTGCGTGACCCGAAAACATGATCTACCAAAACTCTCTATTATCACATCACTGTGTTGACTAGTAATATAATAAATGGAAGCAGTCTCTAACTGATGAAACACCTAACTACTGCCGTGTAATGCGAAATTGTCGCGCGAGCGGAGATGGCTGTTCGATCAAAACCATGCCACTCCGCTCCGTCTCCGACTAATTCCAATAATTGTATGCAAATTGTAACTGTCCAACATACAAAAAAAAAAAAGTTTAGCGGCACGTACTTGCCAGTCCGGCAGGCGAGGTACAAGCTAAACACAGAAAAAAAAAGAACCTGAGCGCTTTGATGCAAGACATCGCGAGTCAGGGTCAAAAAGTTCTTGGAGCGCTTTGTGCAACGACTGAACTCGAGACAAATAAGCACGCTGTGCGGGTTCAGCATGCGGACATTGCCTTCTTTGCTTTATCTCACTTTTCTTCACCAACATCTTTCGCGGATGATTTTTCACGTACCGGGGTACGTCTCGAAAGAAAGCCTACCGAGAGAAACCTAGACAATCAATACTTCGACACTGCAGTCTTCGAGCTAAAGGGATGTTTGGAGTAGCGTATTAAACAAGAACAGGATTGTTGATGAACATGCGGCAGTCCTTCCGTTTCAGTTTGGAAAGTGCCATAACTGCAGTGACGTGGAGATGGCAACACCCGACGCCGCGCGACCATGGTGGCTGGCAGGCAGGGATCAAATATAGTTTGGCCACGGCCGTTGCTTTCAGGAGCGAGTGCTTCAGCCCATAAAGTAACCCCCGCCGCGCAAAAACATGGTTTCGTTTCACAGCATGACGGCAGGGGTGGTACCCAGCACGCTAGCATAGGAGATTCCGCACACGCCCACGTTTATCATTGAATTTTTTTTTAAAAAGACGGGAGACGAGAGACGGCGGGAAAAATCATGCAAGGCCGGATGAACGATTGATGCAGGGTACTTTGTGTCGGATGGCTGCTTGCACCACCTAGCTTATGCGTTCTCAATCACGGTACCCAGTTTAGTTTCGGTTTTCAAAGGCGACCAAAATTGGTCCTTTGGCGGAGGCTTGGCGCAGATTACCCACATTTTGGCAAAATGTTGCAGGAATTAGCAGGGTTAGCCCCTTGGCGCAGTTTGACGCAATTGGCGCAGCAATGACATCACTGAGTTTTAGTTGAATTTCGAAGCGCACTACTGAAATTATTCAGATAAAAGCGCATCAGAAAAACGGGGACAACGAAGACAATACAGCACAAAGGGATACTCACACCTGAAATAGTTATTGAAAACACGCAATTATTTTAGACAGAATCGCCCTCCCCGCATAAAAAGGCGAATTCCTTATCGGTAATGTGCACCTTCGGTGCACATTACCGATAAGTTACAGATTACCGATTACCGACGCAGCTTTCCTCTTCTGCCAGTCTTATATTGTACAATAATGTTTTTAAATAAAACGTTTAGCTAATTAGTACTCTGTGTTGTTGTGTCCTCTTTTGCCCCGTTTTTCTGAGGAGCTTTCGTCCGAATGAATATGAACCAACTAGCCCAATCAACCATTTTGTTACTGCAGATTAACAAGCGCAAGCAATTCTTTTTTTTGCATGCCTAGGTTCAGAAATGTGCACTGTTCTATGGAAATGTGCTGGCACATAGTTCCCATCTCATTAGCATGCTTGGTCGGGACTGCGTGATTAGAAATTGTTGCCTTTTTTCATGTCAAATGATGCGAATCCTCGATCAGACTATACTCGTTAAAGAGTCTGCATTAGGAAGCCCAGAATATTTATATTGAATATGCTTTTGTCTACTAACTTGAACTTTCCGGCAACTATCACAACCGAAGAAAAACAAAGCAAATCAGACATTGGATGTTTCCACAGTAAAAGGTCGTCAGAAAGTGTCATTGCAAATAAAATGTTTGTGGCAGTTCATGTTGTCTTCAGCAATTATGAGGCCCAGACAATGCTGATTTTTATATCACAAGAGAAGACCTTGTATAGTGCCAATTTACCTATCTTTATTATCAGACTCTAAAGGTGAAATTGATGCTCTACTTCGACTTTTCTATGGTGATAGTTAGCGCGCTTACCTCAATCCTGCTATCCTTCGTCACCTAGCACAAATAGAGTCAAAACACGAATTTGACTAAGTTTATGGGATAGCATAACAGTCGAAGGGAAATTAGGCTAGTAGTACAGAATGACTGCTAACTTTGCTGTTCTCAACTGGCGTCACGCAACTGATTACATGAATGCATGCCGGCATCATTAATAGAGAACTATACCAGATTGCTCCAAACTTACATTGTGCTGCTCAAAAGTAAACTTTCTTATACAAAGGTGCTCGAAAATGAGGTTTTCTTCTGCTTCAGAGATTACTCCAAACTCCAAACTGGCTGAACAACCCCTGTCCCCTGCATACACTACATAGATTTTTTTTTTGTATACTCAGCTATTAGCCTTCATCGCCACTCACAATCGCAATTTATATGCCGTTTTGAGAGCATATCTAGCATGTCTCCTATGTTGATTAAAACTGTCAGTTGCAAGAAAGGGTTAATTTGCCTAGATATTTCATTTTTTGTCCTCATTTTTCGCACCATTCTTTAATATATCTTTCCCCTTTTCGTTTTATGCTGTCACATTTTTCAAACCATTTGTTTGGTGGAGTAGCCAAGCAAGAAAGAAAAGAAGTTTAGGCAATTATTAAAAAAAATTGCCTGAATTTTATTTTTCTCTGACCGTATACTCACATGCTCTCTTCTTGTCATCTGCTACTTTTATAGATCAACAATGAAGATGTCAACTCAAATGGTATCCTTTAACTGGCTAAATATTTTTGTCGCGCATTTTATTGTTAATACAGTCAACATAAGTTAAGGTGCCTGAAATAAATTAATGGGATGAAGAGGAAGACAAAGAAAGGACAGAGAAGTTTAAGATTGAAAGAAAAGTTATGGTTCAGGGTATGCAAAAACCATGATCGCAAGAGAAGATGCAATGTCACCTGGTCACCCTCTCTGGTCCAGAAGACAGATGGTTGAGGATTACCGGTCGCAAAGCAGTCGAATTTGGCAACGCCATTCAGCCCCACTTTCTGGTCTTCAGGTGTCAGTCTGAATGAGGGGCGAGCTGGAAGCATGGGTTATCGATTAAAATAGGCTTTTTACCTCAATGCTCCAGGTTGCAAAGTACTGTAGGGTGCAAGTCTCTTTGCATCGTCATTTTTTTCCTACCTGCCAAGTTTACCAGTGGACAAGTTTTAACTTCTGTCAATATCTAAGTTGGCAATGTGAGATTTCAAGTTAACTTTTAAAAACTGGTCTATGCAGCTTGTTTTTGACTTCATCGGTTTGTATTTATGGCAATAGCTTTGTCACTGCAGCCAGCATATTTTAGTTACAACATACTTGCAGAAAGCTGTAAAAAAATATCAGGTGTGTTTGAATTTTTTTTTTATTTCTAAGAATGAACAAAAAACACACACACATTGTAAACGATACAGGAAATTATAAAATTAGATAGTCCAATGTAATAAAAAAAAAAACATTAAGTATCAGGTGCACTCTGACACTCACAATGCACGGTGAGACTAGCAGATGCTGAAACGGAGCCAACGAAGTTCTCAGATTCACAGATGTAGGTTCCCTCATCCATGGGCGAGACATTCTGTATGCGTAGGTTCTTGTTTTCCTGGATGGAGGCTCTAAAATACAAAATCCATAAAAAAACTTTAGACCTTATTTAGGCGAATAATAACATACAAATTATAAAATCAAGATGCAAAATAAATGGCACTTGTTTGTCTCAAAACTTATGGATATCAGATTAGTGATCAGCCCGCCTTGCTATGTCAAGGGCATTGTGTCCTTGCCTGACACAGAAAGCTTCTAGGGTGTGGTGGACTTTTAATTACTAGGTTTTATATTTTTGAAGATAAATAAGCTGCATGTGTGCAATTTGAAAGAGAAATTGAGTGATGTGTGCTATATCTAATATTAAAATGCAAAGACAAATTAATATTGATGTACCCAAAATTTTCTTTTTACTTTCAAGATATGTCTAATTAGAATTTTTTCCACACGCCTTCAATTTTTTAGCTTAATTTGTGGGTGAATGAAGAAATAAATAAAGTAAAGCAAAAAAAAAATGCTGTATGGATTTAGAAGAAAGAACAGAAGCGGTGAACATAAAGAAAACGAGAGAAAGAGAGGAAAGAGAATTATAAAGGGATAAAGAAGAAAGCAGTCCAGCTAAAGCTTTGAATTGAGCAAGCTTGTTCGCAATTTCAAAGGCGTTAGGATGCCCCAAAAGAAAAACAGAGACAAAAAAGAGACACACGTCCGTGTTGTTTGTCCCTCTCCGTCATTGTATTTTGTGCACCTTTTTAATGCCTTTGAAAGCAGACTAGCCTTTGCCAACGTGGCGCGTAGCTTGGTAAATGCATTAAGGCCCGCTCAAACTTTTGCCACCGAGCACGACCGAGAGAGACGAGACTCGTTAAAACCTCTTGAATTTTCTTAGGACGAGAGAACACGCTGGCACGCTGGTGCTATCTATGCTGTAACCCTGGAACTGCATTTCACAAGAGCGAAGGTTTTTCGGTATTTCCGAGGTCAAATGTGCATAATACCTATAAGAAAGACTCGTTTATAACGTTGACAAAAGTTTTTTTGAGCCAAGAAAGAAAGGATAATGCGCGAGAGAAATAGAAAATATGCCGGGCCGCCACGTTTACACTGCTACCTAATAGATGGCGCCAGTGTGTCCTCTTGTTGTAAGAGGTTTTAAGGAACTCAGCTTTAAGAGGTCGCAAGAGTGTGAACGGGCCTTTAGGGTAAAAGAATAACCTGGGTTCCCGTTTTATGAAAGTATCCTGATTTTTGGGTGTTAGGACTTTTTCAAGTGATATATTTACCAGCTTCAGAATATCAGAGCTCTGCAAAGTGATTAATTCGAAAGTTTGATACATTTAGCCTGGTTAACATTTAAAAATATTTTATACCTCGATGGGTGAAAGAGAAAGTAAAGGGTTTAAAAGTGGCAATAAATATTTTCTATTTTGATAGGTTTTTCTATTAGTACTCTTATGAATAGATATTTTTCATTGGAAAAAAATGTATTTCGATAGCTTCCTTTAGACTTTTTGTGTAATTTAATGAAACAGTGCACAAAAATTGAGGTTACTACAACAACGAACAGTTGTGTATAAATACGTATTATAATCAGTAGAATACCCTCTCAGAAACAAAGCTCCAGCTAAATATCAAGTATTTGTCAGCGCGTGCATGGCATTCTTTTTGTTACCTTCAAAACACAGTGAAAGGGTGCACTGTGGCTCCTATGTTTTCTTTTCTTAATTTCTTAATTCTTCTTTTTTCTTTCGCTTTTCACTCTCTCTTTCGTGCTTCCTCTCCGAAACGTGTCTCGGCGCTGCTTTTGTGAGGCTTTCCCCCACTAACACTCACAGTGGGGTGAAGCCAGCTCGCGGGAGTATAACGGCGCTTTCCCTTTTAGACACACGCGCTTTCAGACGTTTTTAATTGGTCGTAGAACTACTGAGAGTAGGGTGCCTCGGTATTTGTCTGGCTCAGGATAGAGACATATTTTGTCGCACCAAGTGTCGCTAGCGCGCGAAGGAGCAAAGCTTTAAGGATACTTTAGGTGGTAGATGGCATCAAACATTAGCTTCGTGTCTGAGTTGAGACCACGGTGCAAGATAATACTCTTCAGGTGAGGACAGCGCGCTCCTCGCAACGTGCAGATAAAGTTCGCTTTTCACTCTTTCGCTTTCTCTCTCTCACTATGGTTTCAAGCGGCGCCGGCAGATGACTCGTCGACCCGTGGGCACGGCAAAGACGGCTCGTGCCGCCTCATGCTCCACACGCGCAGAGCTCCAGCGAGGTTGTCGCGATCGTGCAGAAAGACCACGGTTAACCGGGGTGTCATGGCAACGAGATAATTTTTTTCGCTCTCACACAGTTTCGCCGTTTGGCCGCCGGCGACACTGTCAGCCGTGGGCACGGTGGCCGCAGAATAATGCAGCCTTTCGGATGCCCGTCGACCGAAGACTATCTGATTCCTCGCGCCGCGCGTTCAGCCCCGCCGTGTCCTCACCTAAAGACTGTATCTTACACCGTGGTTGAGACGCACCGGAATGCGTGCACTTTGGGACACATAAAAGACAATGCGGCGGTAAAACGGCTCAGACATGTGCCTATTTATAGAGGCAGTTTGAGTGCGAGAGAGACTAGTGGCGCCCCCAACAGCCGCGAATTACAACTCATTAGTTCAGGATTGACACAAATACCAAACCAACTAACGATGTCAGTTGTTCAATTAAGAAAAAGAAACTATTTCCCACATTTTCGGTTCTGCAAAGAAATGTTTGTTATAAAAGAGTTTTGCCTCTTATGATAAATGCTTATCTCGCTACGCAATTATACCGGTTAGCCAGTCCATCTTCCTGTATTTACTTCGGAATGTTTTCACGTAGACTTCCTGAACACCTCAAAAAGCAATCACCTTCCGACGGGCATTTTCCCGTCCTGCCTCCTCCAGGTCACGGTGGGTTTCGGATCCCCGTTGACTTTGCATTGGAACTCCACGGCCTCGTCGGCAAGCGTCGTCACGTCTTCCGGCACACGAACGAAGTACGGCTTTGCTGTGGCAATAAAGATCACGTGTATCAGTTCCAGGTAATGATGAAACATGCTGGTAGTTAGGCGGAATGTCGCATCTGATAATATATCGTTTCTTTTTTAATCTGGCTCTTGAAAGTTGAGAGAGAGAACTAGCTTCGTCGTGATAACGTTGTCGGCTGCGGCGGACGACATAAAACGCTCGTGACGTAATAACTAGCGGCCTGATTAGCTAACATCCGCCAATTTTAGTTAAAAAAACTTTATTCAGCAGACACGCCCAAAGTATAAGATTGCTGCACGTCGTCGTTAAAAAAGGCCACAGCAGATGGGAGGAAATATTTGGTTAAAAGATTGACGTGCCTATAAGAAATGTTTGCTGCAAGTACTCGACCTAGTAGCCAGATCAATATAAGCGCCCGGCACGAAACCGAGGGGGGGGGGGGGGGGGCGGGGGGGGGGGGGGGGAAGGAAGGGGCCCAGCCCCCCCCCCCCCCGAAATCTTTCATTTTGCTGAAGCCTCCTCTCCCCCCTCCCCGTCATACAGCATTTGTCATGGGCGCACCCCCCCCCCCCCCGCCCCCCCTTCCCCCCGAACCAAAATCCTGGCTACGTGCCTGATGAGCGCACTGTCGACGTCATTAAGTTCGCTTTGCATGTACACCCGTGAGCGATATGAAGTTGAGCAGCCCTTTTCTTGTTTTTGACGCTCCTGCAAGTTTTAGAACAAGCTTTGTTCCATAAGAGGGCTAGAACTCAAAGTTTAGACCCCAAGCCACGTACCGTTTGAGACATTGAGAGTTAATATAGCTTTAGGGAGCCGTAAAACAGGCAGGAAAGCAGGTAAGGTGTTCATCTTCATATTGGCGGCGGGTGCACATTACGGTTACCATCCCCCTGCTAGCGAAATGCGGGTCACAAAGGGGGAGGGGGGGGGGGGCGGAGAGGCTAGAGAAATTTTCTTAACACGCACACCAGGAACCGAGGCTCTGTAAGCACATTTAATATCCTGTGCTGTTTATACATCTGCTAACTGTATTACAGCAATTAAGCTAAAATAATTTTCAGTCCCAGTGATATACCTTTTTATGCTAAATGTGTTCTTAAATGTGTCGAAGTTGAAAACAGAAAAATCTACTCTAGCAGAACTCAGTGCATCAAATGGAAATGAGAAACAGTAAACCTTTTTCGTCAACGCTTGCTTTTATCAACATGGTCCTACACAGATTTTTAGCATTATATTATTCTTTTTCGACCGTTGTAATGTTGCAGGCATTATGCCTTTCGGCTGTCTTCACTAAAAAAAAAAAGAAAAGAAATCAACAGCAAGCATTTCACACTGACGCAGCGATTTGAAAATAATTACAATATTTTATATTTAAGCTTTTGGTGTACAATTTTCTCTTACAATATTTTGCCACCAAGAGGAGAGTCACAACGGAGCATGCGCGTCGGGTCTCCTCCAAGAACGACGGTCGCTTCCGCAATGCTTGGATAGAAAATGGCGTAATATTGCGATTCACACGATTAGCAGTGCCCATTGCGCTTCCCCTTGCCCCGTTGTTCGACAGCACCATGAGTTGCAGAGTGAATCTTACTACAGTATGAAATGCGGGACATTTTGAAGATTTGGGAATTTCTTGCGGGACGCGAAACACGAGCCCTCAATGCGGGGCAGTCCCGCGAGTCGCGGGACGGTGGTCACCCTAGTGCACATACACTGCGTGCCAAAGTCGCCGCGAATTCAACATCGTCGCTTTTTTCACGTTTTGCTTCGAAAGGGCATTGGCGGGCGCCAAACTTTACTGCGTAAGTTAGTGCCTCAAGTAAGCACTTTCCATCACACTAGTGGTTTTAATGTCAACCTTCAAATTCTTAAAAAGAAAACAAGAAAATACAGGCGATTGCTTGTTTGCGTTAACAGTGCCATGCAGCGTTTACTTTGCACTTCTTTCGGCGGTAGTCAAATTCGGCCATGGGGCGCGATTTTTGTTTGTGTGCACAAAGTCAATTTTGTTATGTTATGTTTCTTATGTTTCGAGATGCAAACTTCTCCACTTCTTCGTCGTCGTAGGATTACAGTGCCCCTTTTATTTGTAAGCACGAGCCCGCCTTATTAAGTAGTGTTTTATTACTTTATAACTCAGTTCCCTTTTCATTCGTGACAACGTCGCGTCACTGCTCGATCAGTCTTGGGGAGGAGCGGAGGGGGGGGGGGGGGGGGGCGGGGAGGGGGGGGGGAGGGGGGGGGGAGGGGCGTTTTTTTGTACGAGTTTAGGCACCACAAGCCAGAATCGCCACTGTAGAGCACAAAGCACACTTCAGCCTTTGAAAATACAGCTACCCGGGTATACTTTAACGAAAGGCTAGAATATATAATTGAAAGGCGCTATTGCTTAGGCAGACGTCTAAAATGGTATAATATTAGTACCTTGATTTTTTCCAACAAAAACAATGCTGAAAAGGGGACAAGAAAAAAAAGCTGTAAGAACAGCTTAACGAGCTACGAGCCACCTAAACCAGCAGTCGCGATGAAGGCACCAAAGAAATTATACATAAATAAAACATGACATGTGCACTACATATATGAAAAACAAATTGCAAAAGAGAACTAACGCTATAGAAGATAAGTAGAATATTGATGCAATTTACACAATAGTGCAAAAATATACAGAAAGTTAGAGCCTCGCTGAAATGAACGCGATAGAAAACATTAACACAACGAACTTCAGCGCTTATCGCGGACAATTTGGCTCGAAATAAACATTTGAAATAAACATTTCCCGCAAGATGCTCATCGCTATATTTCTAAGTTCCATTTAGTTTAATTAGTAGTTCTTAGGTAGTAAGTTTGCTGTATAGCAGCTGACAAGGTGAGGACGGCAGGGGCTGTCTTTTCAAGGCCCGGCCCCCGGCGCGCGCTCGTTGCCTATCGTCGTGCTTCGGCTGTGTGTGCACGCTCAAGTCCCAAGAAACGCCGAAGCATAAACGAAGATGGGAAAGGCTCGCGCTGGAGGCGGGACAACGGAATCTCCTCCCTGCCTTTGTCAATCTGTCAGTGACTAGGGTCATCACGTTTACAGTCCTCACATTCGCCGCGATGGATAGCGAAAGTCTACAAAGTTATAATTCCAAAAACCCCAGTATATCTTATTGGTATATATTTGACAACTATATCAAGGACCCCCCTATCAATATCAATGCCAAAATAATATCTTACCTTGATTTTTGCAAACCTTCCCCCAGGTAAAAGACCACGTGATGTATATCTTAGCTAAATTTACACTATAGTTTATTCAGAAAATCAGTTTCAGCGTGCCTGTTCACTGCCTTCATTATACGGACAAAATGCTACCACTGATCATGTATTGTGCGCTTTAAGTCGAGCTGTTTTACTGGACTCTGTTCGTAAATAGTTTAGTTTGTCTTGTCTTCTAGTTATCTTCCGTTCTGAACCTCACTGTAAAGGGTGGGAGGGATTTTGTAAAGCCGCCATTGTACATTTTCTTCTAAACCGCCTCTTTAATTTAGAGAAAAATAAGCTGAATTTTAACTGAAGACAGTGCTCCTGTGCAGTACGCAACATTGGTTATTAGAGGCGAAAAAGGCTCGCACTTCAAATTAATCCGCAGAGAAGGCAGAGAGTCTCTCACCGTGGTCGACTGAGGCAAGGAGCTCCGCCAGCGATCACGTCAAAAGAAGGTCACCGAAAGGTGGCATACTTATTAGCGAAATAAAAAGTCGTTAATTATTGCACAGGACGTTATCAGCCGGTCATGATCGGCGTTATGTAAACACGTTTCGACCAAAACGTGTTTCACTATTTTTTTCCCCCTATTTCTTTCCATATGTTGCAGGAATGGGTTAAGGATGTAGACGCGCGCATCTTCTAAGATTACGCATACAGCGGTGAGGGTATGTGTACTTTAACGACTAAGTCAAATATCGCTTTCTTAATACGTGCAAAAGCAACGAATGACATCTTGTACACCTCAGTAAAGGAATAGAGAAGTATTTCGACCACTCTTAGATATTTTGGAGCGACTCAGAAATCTCGGTTACACAGCGCCCTCAACGCAATAAGCCCTCATCAGATTGCGGGCACCTCGGCTAGGATTCGAATCCGCCAACTGGGGATACGTAGGCCAGCGCTTTGCTTTGGAGCCACCGAGGCAGCCTTTTCTACGAATGATGCGGCAGTGCTTAATGCATTTTTTGAATAGGCCACATTTATTTTAGAGTTTTCGCTGAAATTTGGCATCTGATTCCCTTTCGCTGCCGGGTATCAATCCGAACTTTCTTTCCGACAATATCTTGCTCGCACTGACTTTTTTTCCCCAGCCTAGGAGCTCCTTTCAAGCGAGATTCGCGGGAGGAGCGGGTCTCTCACTGTGCACGGAGAGCGTGGCAGCGGGGCTCTCCCGGGTGCCGAGGAGGTTGGCGGCCCTGCACACGTAGCGGCCCTGGTCGGCGTGCCTGACGTCTGCGATAAGCAGCGAGCCATGGCCCAGCAGGCGGATGCGCCCCGTGCCCGTGGCCACCTGGGCGCCGTCCTTGAACCACGTGACCGAGGGCTCGGGGTGGCCCCTGGGCGCAATGCACTCCAGCGTCGCCGAATCGCCCACTGCCACACGGGAGGACTTGGGCGTCGCCCGGAACTCCTCGCGGAGCACTGGGTTACAGGAAAAAGTGAATAGAAAACGAATAAAGGAAATATCAATATACTGTCATCTGAAATATTCACCTACTTTTACGCGTTAACTAACACTCAGCCAGGATTTTTTTTGTGCTTTTTTAGAGAGTTCTTGGCGCCCGTTCCCGGCTTGAGCGGCGACGTCGTCGCCGTCGCCGTCGGCGTAACTGCGCGTTGCATTATGGGACGTTTCTCATAATGACGTTATGTGTGACGTAATGAGGGCAAAATTTTCGCGCTAAATTTTGCAAGAATTTTTTCTACTAAATTTTGCGGGAAAATTTAACCCTCGTGACGTCACACGTAATCCTCCCCTCCATACCTCCCCTCCATACCTCCCCTCCTCCTCCTCAAGAGCTGCGCTCTAATTCGGCATTACTGAGAATTGTAAACGTATTTAATTTTTAACAATTGCTTTCAGAGAACGCCACCCCAGCATACTATAGAATCATAACACTTAGTTCATCCGTATATGTTTTTTTTTATGTTTGGGTACCTGAACTTCCAATGCTTTTTTTATTGTCACAGATGAGCACGGCCGTTAGTCTCTACTCAGCGTGAGCATGTCAGGGCTACATTCCTGCCTCCTTGCGTTCTGCTGTGCATTGTTTGGCCACTTGTTGGCGGAATAGAGTGGGGCTTCTGATGCACACGCTAAAAGGGACGAGAAGAACCGTACCCAAATTACGCCGTTGCTTTTGTGAGTGGGCCATGAACATTCCACTGGCCGGGCGGAAGGTGAACGAAATTTCCTCTAAGCTTCGCTGGGGACAAATATTTACTTGTTGGTTCTACATTTGTCGTCCATGAAAGTAAGCAGAGTTCTTTGTTTTTCGAAGCTGAAGCTACGCGTGAGTCTGTTTGCATCTATAAAACATGGCGGTACCTGGAAATGTTTGTACATATTGTTTGTTATTTACCAGAAAATTGTTTTTTTCAACCCCTGAATCTGCTAGTCTTGCAAAGAGCCTATGACTATCGTGCTACTCGAGAAACGACAGAAAAAACTTCATTGTCCAACGACACAGCGAGCAACTGTGCAGTATATGGCGGTAAACGCGTTTTGTTTTTTAACAGGCTGTAAAAGCTCAAGCCCCGGTCGGTGAACCTATCCATTCAGCAGCAACTTGGCCAGAAGCGCGGCTGTAACTGAGTCATGCATACTGTCCAAACGAAGTTTCCCTAGCTGCCGTGTGTACTAGGGAGCGTGTATCGAGCGACTGCCTCGCGTCAAACCACGGAACAGACGGCGGGCGTGTCCCCAACCTCCTTGCCACGCAATTCAAACGCTGCCGCAATTCGCGGCCGCGCGGCAGCGCAGCATGGAATGACGCGGCAGATGGCGGATCGCCAGTGGACCTGAGGAGACGTCGACGGTACTTCAACGCGCCGACGCACACCGACGGCACTGGGTACGGAAGAGCAATCGCTCGGGGTTCTGTGTTGATCTACGTGCCGCGTTGCGAGACAGCACTCGCATGCGTAATGAAATTAGCCGTGACAGCGGGGCTACAGAGGCGGCCGGCACACCCGAAGATTCGGCATACGCGCCTTTGTGGCCGAACGTGTGTGTTGCGAATAAAAGGAGTGGGAATCTGACGGCCAACATTCCGTGTTCTTTTTTTTTTTTTTTTCTGGGAAAATGGCTGGAGGGGCGCAGATTTTGCTTGGACAGTTTGGGAGTCGGGACGTGCCTACGCGTTGTAGATATAAAATCAAAACGAGGACAGGTAACTTTTTTTTTTCTTTCGTTCAAATAGAGCCTTTGACTTTCTTTCGTAACCCAGGGCCATCATTTTGACGACATCGCAAGCATTTGCGTGTCTTTAGTCTTATTATTTATATAGGATGTTCATGTCTCACAAAATTCGGGGATTTAAAGCGGGGCGTAGCAAATCTTAGGTAGAATCAATGCTGTTCCGGAAATAATTGTACACTTCAGCTGTACAATTACAAACAGCTGATACAATTAAATAATTGTACCGGCTGGTTCAGTGAAGGCTTTAAAAAATCCCTAAAAATAGGGTGGTCGAGAAAAAAGAAGCTCATTCCAGAAACAAATCGCCAGCTACGGAAAACGCCAAGAATTGCAAAAAAGAAAAAAAAAAAGGCATGAATTAGTTAAATACTTAATTCAAATTTACTAACGAGCTTTTTAATTAGTGAAAATAGACATATGGTTCCAATTAGAGACTTGCTAAGCATAATTCAAAACCACTAAATGAACTCATTTTAGAAAAAAAATAAAAAATAAGGCAGGGGCAGCATTTTTTTGGTGCTAAGAAAACACTCTAAATTCGGACGCGTTTCTAGGTTTCGGTTTCTTATCAGAGCGCATCTTTGCGCCAGCAGTGCTGCTCCCCGGTGGCAGAGACGGTCAACACACGTGCGCCATACTTCCCTCTATGTAGGTACAGTGTACTAGAATAATATAGGTAGGAAGAAGAGGGACCTAATGCCGGCTCAAGCCGGCCAAACAAGAAAATCCTAAGTGAAGCCAAAAGTAGAGGTTGCGGTCGGTGGGAACGGTGCCAAGGGCGCCCAAGTCCGTCCAATAGCGTATTTTGGTTTTGGTCGTTTTTGGTCATCGTTGGGGGGGTGTCCGTCCAAACCGGAAGTCTCCCCCGGCTTCACCTCTGGTTGCGTGATGTAGCCTTCAGAAGCTTCCTACCTCCATGCTTTCCTCCGTCCTACGAGGGAGGCGAGGCGGCATATAGTTTCGCGCCCTGGCCACCAGGGAGCAGGAGCGCGGGCTCAAAGATGGGCTCCGATGAGAAACCGAAACTTAAAAATGCGTCCAAATTAAGCGATATTTTCGGAACGCCGTAAAATGATGCCCCTGCCTAATATTTTTTTTTTAAATGAGTTTATTTTGTAGTTTTTGATGATGCCTATAGGCATGAGTTCCATTTGAATCATACGTTTATTTCCACCCAATAAAAAGTTAATTAGTAAATCTTAGTGAATTATCCATCTAATTAGTATGTTTTTTTTGCAATCCTTGAAATCTGACGCGGCTGGCACCTTGTTCCCGGAAAGAGCTTTATTTTTTCTTAACCACCCAATTTTATGGACTTTTTTAGAGGCTTCGACGAAACACCAAGTATATATAAAAATCACGGTCACATATATGTACGTAACTATTTGATGATCTTCACTTTTTGGCCCAGGTACATCGCAGCAAGAGCAATGTCCAACTTCGCGACCAAATTTGTTGAGAAAAGATATTATATAAAAATGCCAGCATAATTCTTCCACTGAAATTTTAAACACACAATGTCGCCGGATTTAGATGTGGCGGTAATTCAGCGGCATTCATCGACACCGGAGACCAGAGGTCCCATTACAGCAGATACTAAATCAAAATATATGGGCAGAACACGTTACAATGTATACAGGTACAAACTTAGAAGACGCAAGAAGAAATAGATCGAATGCCTTTGCCTGGGTCCTATACATACGTTGCTCAGAAGCACCATATTTCAATCGTTAGTGATATCCTAGATTCTTTCAAGATTCACACCACACTGTCATAGTGTGACAAGCACAGACGCAAACCAGCTATACTTTTCGATACGATTTGAATGGGATTGAATAACGAAGCGAAGGATCTGTCCCCCAGACTTTTTATTTCAGTGACCTGTTGTACAACACCTCCGTGTTTGTCATACCCCCTCGCCTCCACAACAAAAATGGCGGAGTGGGTGCTGCTGGCTGCTCCCGTTGCCTGAACCGGTTGGTTCGCCTGTAGGACTCTCGTCTTTGACCGACACGTGGTGAGCCTTGTGAACAACAGCTGTATCGGTGTTCTTGACAGCTGACTGGTTTGAAGGGTTCCGGCTACTTACAAGAAGTCGCCAGCCGTCACTCACAAATTCGACAACGCTTCCGTTCTTTCGTTGGTGAGTTTTCCTACTGCGGACCCCATTGTTAAAGAAATTACGAAAGCAGGTCGTAAGAAGGCTTCCTAAAACGGTGATGAATAAAAAACAATAAAGGCATGCAGCAAAGTATCAGCACCGACTGGGGAAGGAGGAAGAAACCCCTCTCTCCGAAGGCTTTTCTGGTTCCGCCCCTTGGTCCGGTCCAATAAGAAAAACTGTGGGACTTCAATATTTTCGAAAATTCCTAACTAGACAGGCTTGTCCCACGCGGCTTCATAGCTCCACGCTTGTGGCTTATTAATCGAGGTAGTTATCGCGTGGTGTCACAGCAGGCGACGGATATGAAACCATACTGTTGATAATTTCACGTAAGGACGTGCTCCGAGCCATCATCAACTATTTTCTGTCCCACGCGTGAATTCTGCTTGCATTATATGACTAGTACTGTGCGAGAATAGCCATTTTTGATGATTTCATCTCTCGCAGTCATTTATGTACTGCACGTGAAGCTAGAAGAAAAAAAAAAGAGATGTGATCGGTGCAACTCCTTGCATGGTTGTCGTATTCCCCAGTTAAAGAACAAAACATGGCTTTAAACACATTTTTCTACAGCCAACATTTATACACGGCTGTTTATTGTATCGAGACCGACACACAGATCCAACGTAATCGAATTGTTTTCCAGTAAGGTTCAGACGAACACACGCACGCAAAGAAAGAAAGAAGGAAAGAAAGAAAGAAACATCCGAGAGAGTTTAGGTAGCAAGGCAGGTTGGCTTTCCTTCAGTTCCACCTGTCCTACCTATCGATCTGCTAGTCTTCCCAACGATGCTCCGCGGGTGTTTCTTTCTCGGCTCTATTAGCATGCAAATGAGGCCTTAATTGCCCTGGCACCGAGAACAACGCGGGTCGGAAGCTCTTTCTTGTCTTCTGTCTGAGCCCTGAATGGCATCGAACGCCCGTCGAGGTAAGGCATTGGTGGTATTCGAAAAGACACGCAAGACAGAATCTCACAGGCGGTCGACATCGCACGCAGGCAAAGGTCATGTGCTGCCCTTCTGCCGTGCCCCGAGCAAGATCTCTCTTTCACCACGAAGCACGTCTGCGGTCTTGGGCGCATTCCGTGCTCGCGGCGTTTCTCAGCAAAGCCAGACGGACCGGCGAAGATAAAGCGATAATGACCGGTCGTGTTGCGTTAGTGGCACGCATGGCTGAAACACTGGGAGTAATTGACTTAGCCTGTGTAGAGACATACATGTCGACTTTGATAAAGAATGCAACTTGAAATCAGTGGAGTGATGTAAAGAAATAAGAGCTCGTTCAGTCATGACGCTCGTACAATTTAGGCAGATTTCGTCTGACACTCTTTTGATTTAATAATGTGCGATGTGTCACGATCAATATATACGAAAAAGTATTAAGGGACGAGGAGGATATACAGCCAGTTATTACCTTATTGAATATGTTGACTCCTCGGGTGCTGGCATGTGGTTGAAGATATAGTTCTTGGCGGATATATTTCTTTGGTAGACGCTGCTTGCGCATACTAATTGGAGGAACTACACCCAAGTCGTCAGTAGCCTAATATCGATTCCGTAATTATTTGCATCGTTTCCTCGAAGCTCAGCCGCTGTAGAAAATACTGCAGTGTGCGGGGGAACGGTACTCAAAGCCCACTCGGCCCGGATGAAGACTCGTGCTCGTACATGGAAGCCATTATGGTTACTCGAATGCGCTTTCGTCGATGACTTCGATTATTACTCAAGCTTTTCGGAAGGAGATGTAGTTTTATTTTGTCATCTTCCCTTTGCGTACGTAACGGCGATACGCGCTTTACGATGAGATCTGAACTGAATCGTTGCTGACCCTTTCCCTTCTGCGTGTATCCAATTGCCTAAAACCCCAACGGGGCAAGGAAAAAAAAAAAAAAAAAGACGCAGAGGAGGACGCCCTGCGGGGGGATAGAGGCCCATAGCAACGGCGCTCACGCCGGATTGGCTAGCTCGTGGAGATAGACGCTATCGCCGTCAATATAGGCAGCGGTTAAAACAAGTTTTTGGAGCTGTAGCGTGGTTTAGTTGTAACACGTCTGCCTTATTTATTTTTTTAAGATTAACGCCGAAAAAAAGCGAATGTTGTTGACGAAACTTCGCTCAACTAAATGTTATGGGACTCCCTTTCCGGAGGTGAGCGGGGGACAGCAGGGCTTGGGTTGCCGGCTGGACGCCGCGAACCGCTGTGTATGGTGGGTTCAAGTGGGTTAATAGTTTTGTAATTAGCAGCCGCATACTGTCGCCGCGAAGCGGCGTGAACACAGGCGAGGGGGAGGGGGGGGGGGGGGGTTAACGGGCTCACCAGTGATACACGCGCTGTCCGAATCCGAAATCTAAGCTCCCCCGCGTTGTCAAGCAGCCGATCCGGCGTGAGCGCCGTTGCTAGGGTGTCTATCGTTGCTAGAGTGTCTTCCTCTCCCTTTTTTTTTTGTCCTCGTTTCGTTGGGCCTCCAGACAATCGAAAGCACGCGTCCCTTCCTTAACCTTGTAACTCGTTTCACCGCACGTCACAGCGCGCGGTTGAAGGCTCGAAGACACGCAAATACACACACACACACACACACACACATATAGACACAGACTAAGGCGCGAGTGACGGTGAAGCCTTTGCAGTCGATAGAATTAACCGGCGGTGGCACCTGCACAGAAACATGAGCTACGCCGAAACTTCGCGGAGCGGGGATGTATACCATCCTAATTAAGTGCGCAGCGAAAATCGACACGGCCTAGCGGCCGTATTGTGAAACAATAGAGAGAAGACTAAATGCACGAAGTTGCAGTTGCTAATAGTTCATCTCTGGGTGATCATCTTCCAAACAAACGATAACTATATATATATATATATATATATATATAACGGGCATGGTGGCGGGAGGCCGAAGGCGTGGGTATATAACTGAGAAGAAAAAACCCTTAGTGAAAACAGCAACAACGGACGATTTTATCTTCGACGTTTCAACCGGAGTCCGGCCTTCCTGACGAAGGCCGGACTCCGGCCGAAACGTCGAAGATTAAATCGTCCGTTGTTGCTGTTTTCACATAGTGTTTTTTCTTCTCAGTTATATATATATATTTGCGTATGCAATCCAGGGTGCGACGAGGAAGCGAAAACGTAGACCGTCTCTAATTGTTTCCAGGGTTTGCTCAGTCTGCTCAGTCTCTGTTTCCGCTGTCCTCCTCGACAAGCGGAAACGCGCGCATAGGCACGAGCAGCCAATCTGCGCAGGGGATATCCACCATTAAATTGCGAACGCTTTCCGTGGTTGGCAGTCGCTCCCTGTCTCACGTAGAGTTCCTGTATAGCTACCTACGGTAGCAGAGTTGCGCATTCAGCCTCGGAGCGTGGCCGTAGCGCCGGCTTTCCCGCACGAGCTGGATGCTTTGCTCTTCACGTGACTAAACTTCGCGAATAGCGGCGCCGCGCGCGCCGCCGCGCATCGAAAACAGGAGAGGAGGAAAAGGAGGCGGAAAGCAGGGAAACATACGCCGGGGCAAGAGAAACGTCGGCGGAGCGACCGTAAAGGTGGCTTTCTTGCACGCCAACGGATGCTTTGCTTCTCACGTGATGGATCTCGGCGAATAGCGGCGTGGCGGCGCGGGGAAAACAAATGCGCAACTCTGGCTCCCGTAGGGAGCCTATACAGGAACTCTAGTCTCACGTCGAGGCCCCCAAGCAGACGCGTTACTCACGAATACTTACGAAACCACGGTGGCGCCACCTCCCGCGTCTTCTCACTAGCGTGTCACTGGCCGCCTAGAAATGGAAAGGCGTGGCGGGTCTCGAACGGCGCCTCGATTATTATCGCTCCACAACCAATGAGATTGCAGCGTTAGCCGACAAGAAGGCCGAAGAACCAGTCACGGAGCGAGGAGATGATAGGCCGCAACACGCGTTTTTCAAGAGTCGTTGACGACAAAGTTTGAACTCTCATCAAAGAAATTGCTAAATACTATACTTCGTTTCAGCTTCGGTCCGAGGGCGGCCGATGTTATGAGCCGAAGGGCCAATCAAACAGCGAAAGAGGCACAACGTCATGGCGTGCTCTCTGCAGTTGATAGGACCAGCCGGGATTCGCCGTCTCTCTCTGCGCGCTCCTCCGCCGGCTTGTCCTATCAAGCGCAGAGAGGACACCATGACGCTGCGCTTTTTTCGCTGTTTGATTGGCCCTTCGGCTCATAACATCGGCCGCGCTCGGACCGAAGCTGAAACGAAGTATATAAGCCGATTCACCGTCGGCACAAACGCAGCTACCTCCAACCGATCAAACGGCAAACTTACAAGAAGAAGCTGACAGATGAACTGGCTACTTCCATTAATCGGGTCTAATAAGGTCGGGAAATATTTGTATAGAAATATAGGTCGCGCAGTCTGGCTACGATATATAGCACGACGCGATAAGGGTCGCCCGCAAAGATGCAAATGCCACTTTGATGAGGAACCCGCTAATTATTAGCAGCCCTTGGATCTCTATGTGCTCGCTGGCATAGGCGTCTTGACGAAAAGACGCTCCTTTGTTCGCGCCCCACCCCATCCATCGACGTATCAGGATTGCGCGGCACACGATGCGACACAGAACTGCACTCCGCAATTAGCGAGGCATCTGGGTCGTCGCATCATCGCGATGCCGAGTCACTATTTCCCTGCTGCTTTCCCAACTCTACGTGCGGCGCCATGTCGCAGCAGAGAGCTGACCCACTTTGTTAAGGTTGCGAGCGACTTGCTAATTAAAACGTCGCGCCCACCGTTCCCTGTTTTTCAACTCGTCGACCGTCCTGCAGGGCTAGACGGGTGAAGCGTGCGGATCTTGGGAGGATCGAGCGATTCGGCCAGGCTGTGGTGTATGGAGTATTGATCATCTGACACAGGTTTTGAAATGGGGGCGTAGTGGGAGCGGTCTCATCCGTGCTTTGGATGGAGTTTGCTGCTGCTAACGTCGCGAACAAATCTTCAACCAAACGATGCGTTTGCAAACTCGTTAAAAAACACAAAATGAGTGTTATTGGTACGAACCACACCGGTAAAAAGGGGGTCCATATATTCCTCTATAAAGGAGTGAACGACCTTGTAACCGGTGTTCCCTCAGAAAGGGAGGAACTTTCGTACCTGAAAACAGGGAAGCAAAGTTTCTCCCTCGTCTGCATCTCATTATGGCGGCCCCGAATTGAACGAATCGAGCCAAATAAGACTGAACGAGGACGCTACGTCTATTACCGGTCCTTACAAAAAACGCTGCCGTGATTCCACCGAAAATACTTGGCAAAGTCTGACCAAGGGCGTGCGCCCGAAACGTCTCTTGTTTCCTTTCAACTTCTTTTTGCACGCTTTTTCTCTCATGCTTTCAGTTTTTTAATACCTCGGGCCAGTGACGTAGCCAAAGGGGAGGCCCATGGCGACCCTAAGGCAACCATCCAAAAACGTAGAGGCATTCTACATAAAAGAAAAGCAATTACTTCAGCTCTCTGTCTGTGTATCTGCTTCAGATTGAAACGGTGTTTCTGGATGGCTGCCTTTGATTTTGGCGATTAAGTGTGGTGAGGTTTGGGCAATGTGCATATATATATATATATATAGGTGACGATGATGATAATAAAAAAAAAACAATTGAGAGTGAAGCGCCTGTCCTGTCGTCCGTGTTTCTCCATTGTCCCCGTTTGTTCGCGCTTTTTAACATTTTATTCAGCTCGGTGTCGAGTCTTCACGATGTTAAAAGTTCACCAACTCGTATGTCTTTTCGTTGTTATTGGATTTTTATCTGTAAAATGTCTGCCGCCCCCCCTCCCCCCTTCTTCCCCTCGGCATGATGAAAAAAAAAAAAAGAATTCCGAGAACATCCTAGTATAACAGATGTCAGGATGCTCCATAGCGCAACACCGGGAATGCCTCGACCTTAAGAACCGCCATTGGTATGACTGACTCTTGACGGCAGCCGGAGCTGCGTTCGTAGCATGTCGCTTCAACACGCAAAAACACGACGGAAAAACAAAAGTTAAACAAAGAAGGTCAGGAACGAAGCGGATAACGACTTCCAGAAATCCCGTCGAGCCGACTGGCCACCCGGTGCGGCCCCCTGCACCTACCAAAACATCCTCTATAGCCGTTCCCGGGAAACTTTCACTTGCCCCAAAATAGCGAAAGCGCCCCTCGACGGCGGAGTGAAACGCGGGACGCCGCACGTCGACGACGATGGGCAGGAGCACCCTACAACCCCCGAATACAGCCCCAACGGACACACGGGCACATACTCGGAAATTGAGAGCCTAGAGTCAAATAAATATTCCAGGCTCAAAGGAGGAAAATCAAGACGACGAAAGAAGTGGAGAAAAAACTGGAAGGTGAAGTCTGGCACGAGGGCCGCCCGAGGAGCTGTCCGAGTTTTGGTGGATGGGGATGAAAACGGCCAACGGGAAGCATAATTTGAAACGGGTCATGACCCCCCCCCCCCCCCCAACACACACACACACACACACAGACACACACACTCGAAGGCGATCGCCCTGACGCGAGTTGGCCCAGCAATCTTCGCGGCGCAAGGTTCCGGAGCTTCCCAGGTCCGAGGAGCGAGACGTGGGGGCGAAGTTGAGTCCCGTCTTCCGCGTGTTGGGCGAGACGCGGGGCGCGACGCTTCGGTCGGTTCTCTCGCGAGGGGGCGCGACGTTGCTTGCGGGTTACACGCTTCCAAAGCGTGGCTGTTTCCAATCAATTACGTGGCCCGGCGCTTTCTTCGTCCGAACAATACTCTTTACGAGGCAGCCGGAGGCCGGGTACCTTATTTATAACGGAGCGGCTCCGCTGTGCGCTGTGCGAGATGAAAATGGAGGCGGGAGACGAGGCGCCAAGCTCGAGATATTTACGGTGTAAGCCGTAACTTACTATGCAGTAGTTTTAAACAAAAGAAACCCTCGATGGTTTGTTGAGAATGCGCTCTTGTTCGCAAATAAATAAATGCCCCCCCCCCCCCCCCCCTCCTCAAAAAAAAAAAAAAAAGAAGAAACAATTAGCAGCGTTTCTTGAAAAAGAAAAAAAAAATACAAGCTACACCAAAGCAAAGAGCGAAGTAACCCTCGAAGTATTAACACGGAACGTGTTTATGGGCTTGATTTCACGTGAAAAGTGTCACGCAAGAGTGTGACGAAAAAGCGTTACACACAGGCCACGAAAGCATGAATCATACACCGCCTAGAGTAGGCATTGCATTAAGCATTCGAGGAGAGGGCATATTTAGTCATAATTAATCATACGTAGTTATAAGTGGGCGTAATTAATTAGCAACGAGCCAGATTTACCACGCAGTTCAGCGGGAATCAAAAGTCGAACCGTGCGATACGCATCCTGATGCATTTGCTGCGCGAGGGAAATCGGCGGTTTTTCTTTCAGTGTTAATTTAATTCTAAAATATCGGCTTATTTCGCTGATTTCTTTTGGACGTACACCATAAACGGTAACCATGGATGTAAAAAAAAATTAATACGAAACTGAAAGTTCAAGTGTAAGAGGAAAAGGTTAAACAAATAATACAGTCTTAGCTGGAGCACACATTTCAAGAAATCGGCGTTTTTCGGTTTTTAACGGAGTTTGTATTTTCGACACCAGTGGATGTTTATCAGTGTTCTTCGGATTTAACCGTTTGTGCAATTCTGACGTCGACGGTTGTTTATTGGTGTTTCTAGGTTAAAACCTATGGTCTATTTATGTGGTCCCAGCTACGCCGTGATTTTGGTCTGAAAAACGTAAAGCAGTGCTGCCGCTCTAAGATATATGTACAATTTATTAGTAGATTTGGCAGGGCAGAGAGAATGTAATCAACGTAACAAGTGAACTTGTGTGGTTACAGATGGAATTGGGAGTACTCATTTCTTCTGAAGGTCACCAATACTGATGTCCTAAATTGTGTCGTTAATTGCAAAACAAAGAAAAAATATTATGAAAATATAGCTGTGAGGCAGTTATGTTTAGTTCATTAAAATATATTAGTAAGATAAGAAAAAAAAAAAAGTTGCCACAATCACGGCATCGGGGCCGAGTTTAAAGGTGTCCGAAATTTTTTAATCCTCGGGTTCGCCTGAAGTCGCAACGGGCGATGAAAAAGGAATTCCGTCGAAAGTGATCTTGTGATCAGTTCGTATAGCTTGTTATTTGAAATTGTGAACGTTAAAGAGTGAACACCTCTCCGGGAATATCGACTAATACATAAACAAAATGCAATAAAAATCATCATAAAAAAACTGGAAATGATTTTAGATAATCTAATCTAGGCTTTCGTAAATCCTTTCGATGTTCCCAATTATTTTTATGTTTGTCCCGAATTTGCAAGCCAAAATCACGAACAGCGATGCACATAAATCGTCAAAGGACCTCGGTTTATATATTTCAGCGAAGTCTGAAGTCTCTAAAAATAGGATTGAGAAACAAAATAAACTCTTTCAAGGAACAAACTGCTAGCCAGGGTGAACGTCAGGGTTCACTAAAAACACACTAATTAGAATAAAAAAAAATAACGAAAGCGTATTAGTTGAGTTTTAATTACTGAAAATAAATACATGGTTGGAAATCGAAACTTTCTGAGTGTATAAAAAGCTCCTAAATCAGCTTGTTTTCGAAAAATATAAGACAAATACAAATTTTTGCGACGTTAAAAAAAGAAAAAAGAACTTCAATTTTGACGCGGTTTTTGTTTTGGTTTTCTGCCGGGGCGCCAGCGGTCCCGCCCGCACGTGCCTGAGGCACGAGGCTATCGCCTGGCGTCCCTCGTAGGAATATCGAACAAAGTATCGCACACGTGCTTTGCGCGCATCGGCCAACCGCGGAGTAGACGTCACAATGTTGCCTGCCTTACCAAGTTTAGTAAGACACGTAAGACGCGTAACCTTCCTGTTTAGGGGCGGAACGCGATAGTAGCTAAACATATAAACTCTCCGCTCGTTCCCAAGCCGTGCAAGCGTGTCTGCGTGGCCTAGTCAGTAGCCTGTTTGGCTCGTAACACAAGTGTCATGAAATGAAACCCCGCCTAAAATTCTTCCAATTTTTTCGTTATGGTAAATGAATTACTCTATAGAGGGAAATCATTCGAGACATGCGGCGACCTTTAATTCGCATTACATGTCATGCAACTTAATCACTTTCATTCCACGCGTGACGTCACGTTTCACGTGAGCGTCGTAGGTTGTTCGAAATTCTCGCGCGAGGTCACGTGGCTGTGACATCATGACCCTATCGACCAATCGGGATTTTCCCGTCACACCGACGCCGGCGTTTCTGCGACACGGCGGTTTTGTCGCATCTCCGCGCTGCACCAGTGCTCGGCGAGAAGCCCCACTCGAGGGAGGAGGCAACTGACCCGTATACGCGCAGGCCACGAACAACGAGGAACATGGCGAGATTTCCGATTTTACTGTTACGTCGCGATCAGACTGTATCATACAAGCGACAATCTCCAGACACTCTCTGTTTTTTGTGTGATGTACGAGCAGTGTGAATACGGCTTTAGCGTTTTCATGCAACAAAAACAAAAAAGAAAAAAAGAAATCTAAATAATATGTTTTTGAGGTAATAACCGAAAGTCCCAAGAATTGGTACGGGCCTATACCGTAAGGATCCGTCTTTGTAGCGACGCCAGAGCCATTGGTTCCCGGGTGAATTGAGTGAAATTCACTTTCGGTGTCATCTTGCGTACGAAGAACGAAGTGTGAATATGATAAGCTACACCTCGCGTTCCTTGAGTTGTCGGTGACCATAGCGGAGCGAGAAGCACTTCGATACAAACTGGAGCTAGTGACGCACCAATCACATCACAGCCGACAGGGTGCCGTGCGTTGTAAAGCCCGGAGCTAAAGTGAAACGCACCCGTGACGTGAACGGCCGAAAATATATGCACACACGGGTCTCAATCGCGGCACACCGTCGGGAGAACCCCTTGACGACGGAATCTTGTAGCCCGCCGATGAGGCTCCTATAGAACGCGTCTTTGTTGGAAGGCAGACGGCGAGAAGGCGGCTCCCAAGATGGCGGTTCTCCCTCTATTGAACCCCCGAAGCGCCATTGTTACGCGTTCAGCGACGCCGTAATGTATGCTAATGCGCATTAGTATGCGCCTAGTCCCACCGTCGGTCATGCGCCAGCACCATTAGGCGCATTATCGATGCGCATACCGGGTCGGGGCACTAAAGGGCCGCGGTCCTTCTGCGGAGCGCACAACCGCGGCGCGCCGAAAAATGTGGCCAGGAGCGACGTGCGACGGCGCTCGCAGGTGCCGAAGCGAGCTACATAGCTTGTCAGTTTCACCGGTTGCTCCCGGTAATTATGAGAGGCACACGCTTCGAGCTACACGTTGTCTCGCGCGCAAATGCTTTCATTACTGGTCATGAAACCCGCCGGATGAGTACCTCCCTAGTCAAACAAAAAAGGCAAGTAAATAAAAATAAAATAAAGTCGCTAAAAAAATGTATTGTTTTTTTTTTTTTTTTATTTCTTCAGAGGGCAGGGTTAGCGCGGTTCCCGTACGCTCACGCGATATGCACGCATGGCAACAGCGCTCCCGACCCTGATGCGAGTGAGAGGCGAGTGATCAAAGTTCTTGTAGGGGAGTAGCGGTGATCCTCGTGATCTACGTGGATGATACGAGCCTATTTTCTTCTTTCGATACTTGTGACGATTTAATCGTTATGGCGAATCTGACCTTATCAATGATAAAAAAAAAAGTTGGGAAGACAGCAGCTCCTTGAGTGTAATATTCATAAAACAAAAGGTGTGAGTTTTCGTCCAAAAAAATAAGCTCGTAGTGCTATCTAAACTACACACTTTTAGCACTACTCCAATCGTAATTGTTAGTTGTTTTAACACTCTCGGAGTCATTTTTAGTGAAGGTATGTCTTGGGGAAAGTCATATGAATTATCTTATTCCAAAGCTATAGCTCGAGTAGTGGGGATTACAAATCGATACAGATCTGTGTTACCAACCAATGCTAAATTTTTGCTTTCTAAGTCATTATTTTTCTCCCACTTAACGTATTGCCACCTTGTTTGGGGAACATTAAAATTTACCAATTAAAAATATATTTGTTACAAAAAAAAAATAGATCTATTTGTAACGTGCCACACAACTCTCAGACTCCTGATTTATTTAAGAACTTTCAAATAATCACTATTCACAAGTTATATCAATATCGGCTCTGTACTAGTTATAAAAGTGAAGAAACAAGACGTGCATGTCTTTTGGAAAACCTTGCGTCACGGAGGGAAACTTCTCCACCGTATCCTACCCGTAACCCAGAGAAATGGAAGATGGTCACGCAGCGAACACATTATGATTCTCAAATGATAAGTTCCACCCTCTCGCAATTGTTAAGCAGTCTCAACAGCAATAGCATTGATCTAGAAAGTCTAACCTTTAGAGACTTGCGCTTATTAAATGCTTGTCTTGTACGTGATCATTTTCTCTCTTATCATTTGTAAAGGGTGCTTTTAGTTTTGTGCTCTAATTTTTTACATCGTTGCCTCTAGCACGCTAGAATGTTGCTTTTTGTTTGTCCCCCCGACCGCTTGCTGCTGGCCATTTTAGGGGCCCAAAACTCGTCAAGCTGCTTATTGCAGCTTTTTGTTTTGGTGCCCCACCATCGTAAATGATGGAAATAAAGTATTATTATTATTATTATTATTATTAATATCATTATTATCACGATCTACGATCGCGCGACAATCGGGCATAGCATATTAATGACAGTCGTCTATCGAGCCTTCCTTGCACCACCTCTCGACCACTCCAAAATGAAGAGGGCTCGACTTTGGTATTTCGTTGTAAAGAAAGAAAAAAATCAAACCATCGTCACTGTTCGGGGCTGTATCTCAGCTTTCTAATGGGCCTTTCTCTTAAGTCGCAAACACACTGATCACATATCATACAAAGGCAGGTGCTCTTTGCAGACATGACGACATAATCGTCTGCGGACGCGCCATACGCACGTTCAAAACACGTTTGCTTCATACATATGCATGCTTTTCTAACATGTCTGCAGGCAGTTTTTTTTTTGTGACCAATCTGACAAGATACAAAACAAAAAGCTACTACAAAGACACCTAAGCACTTCCTATGAGTTGCGAATGCGAAAGCATGAATTTCGTTCTTCCGCTCCCTTAGTTTGTCTGCTGCGTACTGGCGTGGACAGGCACGTTTCGGTACTGCCGAAATTGCGGCCGACTGCCGAGCGCGCGCTCTCGTGAAGTGGCCGCGCCGCGCTTAGCGCGGTCGTGCAGCCCCCCCGGAGTTTGCCCGGTCGGGCGGCGGCCGCGCCCCTGCGCCGCCATGGTGACGGCTGCTCTGGTGGCGGTCCTGGAAACTACGCCGCGCGGCAGCCAATGGGAGTCTCGTTCTTTGAAACTATGACGTGCGCCAGCCAATGGGAGCCTATCCATCAGAGCGCTGCTACAGACGACAGGCTTAGCTTCGTAGGGACAGGGGAGTCAATGTGCCGTTTGGCGCGGCTTCAAGAGCTGATAATGCCAGTTCGCTCCATGGGACCAGTTAATGCTTTCGCATTAAAAAACACGCCTGGGACGGTGTCGTCAGCTTGTCTTTTGTACGATATATCAGCGGTGTGACAGCGGGGTCTTGGTTTGCCAGATCTTGTGGAGCACATCTCGGTATTCCCGGTTGGGTTCGCCTCCAAAAAATTGGCACCACCAAAGACATCGTTTAGATCGCAGCGCATCCTGGTAAGTCCCCTTGACCGGGCCGTTGCTCTGCGGTTAGGTGCTATCCACTTTACCGGTCTCCGTCTCTTTCCACAGAACTAGATTGATAAGTCGGAGTCATTAAAAGAGTCATCCCGTAGCCATAATGAAGCGAGCACCGAAACTGACGTTGACAGAGGTCACTGCAGCGCTCAATCTGCTTCATGATAGCAGAATTAATTTTTTTTTCTGTAAGAAAGTAACTGCAGCCACAAAAGAGCTCATCATGCCATAAAAAAATATCCTAACGGCGCGAGCTTGCTCGCCTTCCGCAAGCGATTGATGCACTTGCCAAACACACCAGCATGTAAAACGGCGGGTGCTAGACGGTCTTCTGTGGAAGCAATGGCATATACACGGAGCAGCGAACACGCACTTTCGCTTATACCGTGGGAACCCGCGCATCTCGATCTCGTAAAATGAATGAAGAGCAAAGCATCCCATTTGTCGTTCCAGTTGCTGCATTTGCAAAGCAGAGTGTCGGGTCATATGCGTGGCATCACGCCATGGAGAACCTTAGGTGACGTCATCGCCAGACTCTCCCCCACCGAACGGGAAGGTGTCGGATTCCGGCGCCGCTCCGAGCCAACGCAAGAACCAGGGGTTCCTCACAGGTGCGTGCTCTAGCTGGTGCCCACACAATGTTCTTCCGTGCACCATTTCATAGACCGACGGCCAGGGTCCGCCAGCGTATATCTTCCCGGGCAAGCAGACGGCGCTACCTGAGTCACGCACACGGGGTCTGATTCATGCTTTGTCCGCGGCAGATGGATCGAAACTTTCTTTCCCTTTCCCTGGCTGCTGCTTGTTGCCTTATGGACGGCTACTTTGTGCCAAGACATTTCTCTCTTTTTTTCTACTGCCATTTCTGATCAGACATTCTCGGTCGATCGAAAGGTGAGTGTACAAATAATGATGCGGTTAGCCAAAGAGGGCTGTTTTGTCGCCCTTCCGCGAGAACTAGAGTAGAGAAGCACGCGATTGTGGCTGAATCACCGCTGTTGCCCTTGAAAATGTCTGAGTATCGCAAAAATTCACTTAGGCGAAGAACCGACTGCTATGAAGCTAAAAATTATTATTGCTTCGAGTATTCAAGAAAGAAAGAGGTGGCGCAATGAGGAAAGCTTTTATTCGCCCGTCCTGTGTGTCTGTCTATCTCAGGGTGCTCAGGGTAAAAAATACTGAGGTATCCAAGTGAGGTTAAAAGATAAAATCCATGTTCATATAATTTTATCAATTTAAATCAAAGTTAATCTCACACACACACACACATACATACATACACAGACACACGTGTTGAGTGCAAAGATAAAATATCGAGGCCCGACCAGAACAAAGAATACCTGAGCGCGTGGATTCAAAGATCATAGTTTTGTTAGAGATCATGAAACGATATCCGGGTGTAATTTTCATAACTTTGGAGAGGCGTACTGGTCCTAGTCTGGCGCAAGTATATTCCCCCAGACAACCACTGATTCAAAAGCTTCTTTGTTGCAGAGAAATTGCGAGGATAAAAGCGGACTATTTCTTTCAGTCTTGCCTTCGCAAAGCTTGATGACGTTATTGTATGATCGAAACCATCCGCCTGACGACAGTCGAGCGCGGCCCATGGATTGGACACGAGGACTGCGTGAGCACTCGACTTCGACTCGAAACAATCGAAGCCTCGGCGGACACTCGAATAGTGGTTCATGTCCAACTACTGGGGTGATGAGAATAGTAGAGCTCTAACAATGCCTGGAACTCAACACGCGTGTTCTACTTTGGCAACCCCAACGCGTGACTATGATTAATTAACGTTGGCGGCATAGGGTGGGCGCCAGGCCATGTGGCCGCTTGTCCTGGATCCTAGTTTAGGGAATGAACGACGCTCATATTTCTCGAATTTGTTTGCCGAGTGCCTGTGCTTAGAAAGAAAACTAAGTCATGTTTATTCAGTTATTAACGTCAGGGAGTGATTCTAAGTAGTACTTAGCGGAAATAGAAAAATCGTTTCATGGCTCTTTTAAGCGCACACGTTCTCGCCGTTGGTCAGAAAACCAATTTAAAGGTTTCATCACTGGAAAAGGTTTACAATAACGCCCTGTCGCGTACTTATTCGTATTCCTCTGATTCTTCCTTCTTCTCTCCTTTTATCTTCGTTCTTTCTAGTATATATCGGGCAAGAGATCGAACAATCGGAACTCTAGTCGTTCACTTCAGCTGGGTGGACAACACAGAAATGATTCGTTTTATCTTCGACGTCGCGTTCGCTGGGATTCGGGTTGAATCACTGCAGCACCGATTGATCCACGAGTGCCAGTCGAACGCTGATGCAGCACTCTTGTCGAATTTGTATACCGTATATCGAGCTAGACGACGGAGCGTGTCTAGTGCACAGGTTTTGCGCTGGGCAAACTCCGAGCTGTTTGGCAATGGATGGATGCATGGATGGATATGTCCGGACCCTTTTAATCAGTCGGCGGCTTGCGCCACCTAGCGAAAGCAAACAAGCAGGACAAACCGCGTCCTGCTGTTTGATCTCCTCCCAGTACAGTAATTATTAAGCCCACATATAACGATATATCTACTTTTGAATTTTTCGCAGGAGTGTGATAAACTGAAACGAAATAGCGCTAAGTAATTCTTAACTTTTACACTGCAATGAAAAGGTAAAAAGAGCCGGTTTGACGTACCGTCTTTCTTTACAGTGTTGAAACTAGAGATGACTGGGCTATCCAATTCGAAGAGATATTCGCACACCCCAAAACTTTTATGATTATTAGGAAGGCGATCCAACCGACGCGCCCCTAGTTGCTAAATCTAGAACAATGGGGTCAACAACAACATAAATTGTTTGTGCTTTGACGCAGCGCTCAACCCACGTAGCTGGACGGTTCCATGTAGCTGGACGGTAGAATCGTTCGGCAGGGGCTCGTGTTCAATCAGTGAAGCCGAACGCGGACGCAGCAAAAAATTGGGCGCGAGTCGTGCTCAATATTTGCCCCGCGCGCAATCGAGAAAGACCAAGTAAAGAATCCAGTGCACGTGCCTTGTGTTGGTAAGCACAGAACCCTACAGAAGACAATAACCTGGGCGTAGCGCCTCCCTTTTTTCTATCTCCTCGCCAATACGCTAACATGTCTAGCGCCAACCAGGCAACCTATTTGTTTTGTCGGCTTGCTTATATTGTGGCGTACCAAACCGACATTTGGAGGCATAACCTGGCCCGTTGTACTCGAACCAAAGTGAACAAAAATATAATGCGAGAAAATTTTTAAATCTCACGAAGAAACACACGGGCGCATAAAACCTATTCCAACAACTTAAGCCTACTCATCTGATGGCCATGGCAAGGCTGTCGTTATGACTATCCTAAACGTGGGTGTTGCTCGTTTCATTTCGAGGAAATATATTCTAACATATTGCTGCAAGAAAGCTCTATTTTTTCTTCTAAGAAAAGATACGCTTACAAAAAAATGAAACGAGTTTCAATTGAAAGTGCAAAGAAATCACTCAATACACCGCTTTAGTTCTTGGAAGTAATGGTGTTGGTGTTTCGTTACGTTCGCAGGACAGTAACAAATTTTAGTAACGCATTAATTTTCAGATGAACTAACGAGTAACGCTAATTCGTTACTTACTTACGGTAACAGACACAACGCTGCTTCGCCGAACTAGCCTTCTCCGCGTAGCTATAAACCAACACGCGGCCCTGACGTCACGCAGCTGCGGTGGCGCTGTCGACGGCACTGCGCGTGCGCAGACGCTTCAGTCATCCCGAATTCAGTTTGTGCGCACGCGCAGTGCCCACACCTGGTGTGGGCAAACGCGGGCTTGTTTGTAAACAGCGTGTCGGTCTATAGGGCAGCGAAGAGTTGCTCGTGCAGCATGCCGAGTAGGGGCGGCGATTTTGTACGTCTCAGGCGAAGCGAGAAAAGGGAGCCCTCCCTACGGGCGAAGGTATCGATCTCCGAGCTCGCCCCGAATTCTCCCCAATCCCCCCCCCCTCCCCCCATCCCGTTAAAAAGGGAGAAAGAATGGCGAATACCCTGGAGAAGGCGCGAAAACCTGGCTCCCCTTTTTACGGCTGCGGAAAAGAGAGTGAAAGAAAGCACAGTTAACCATGGAGATGACAGGGAAATGGGAAAGTTGGGAAGCGAGGCGATGCAGATCACGTTTTGTTTTCCCTCCCCAAGGTGGACGAACCTGGTTCGGAATTTTTGCAGGTATCATTCGACAGGGGGCAGTGGAACACTCGCTGACGATAGGTACTGGGAACGTCCCCGTCTGGCGCTGGTAGATCTTTTTTTTTTTTTTGACCACGGAGGGACGCTGTTGTCGCAGCGAGCGTGACGTTTGTTCTGACCGCCTCCCTGTGCGCGGATCGAGTGTGCGAGCGCCCCTTATCTGTCAGCTGCTCTCATTACTGATCACATTAAAACATTGGTCTGGGCTAGTTCATGGTAGATGTAAGGTTCAAAAGCGCAAACAGACAAGGACGATAGAAAATTCCCACAAACGACAGGGACAAGGCGCCTTGTCCCTGCCGTTTGTGGTAATTTTCTATCATCCCTGTCTGTTTGCGCTTTTGAACTTCATACCAACCATTACTGATCGTCGCGGCGATACCGTGGAACCAAGTCCTATCAGACGTAAACAGTGTAAAAATTGTTACCTTAACAACAAAAAAGAAAAAAAAAAGAGAAAAAGCAGAAAAATAAGGTAACTAAGGTTTCGGCAAATAACTCGTCATGGTTTGGAACAACCAAGTTTAAAGGCCGAAATGCCGCATATAAAAAAAAAAAAATCCGCAGTCTGTTTTTTTTTTTTTAAACAACGGGTTAATTTAATACAATCAGCCCTTGATCCATACGAATAAAAATGAAATAAAACAAGTTAAATAGGTTGGTTTCATTATTTTAATGAAATTCTCGTTCATATTCATCATATATATATAGAAATCAGAACTATTGCCCAGTAAATTCAATTTAAACGTGTGCACGCGCGGAAAAGAAACGACACATGAGCACAATGTTTAATACAAAAGTCAATAAAAAAAAAAAAAAAAAGCTGGCAGTCTTGTGGTGTGTGCGCGACACAAATTTAGAATTTTAATACTAATAAACTGATGTATTATATTTATAACGCTCCGACTCATTGGAATTGGTGATAAAATGATATTTTTGCAGTATTATAATAAATAACAGTTAAACGTTGTTGCGCAACAACGACTGCCAACAGCGGAATTCCGCTGCCACTCTTTTAAGTATTTTAACAGTATGAGGTCACGTCACCATATATACGTTATTACTAACATGGTGCCTGACAGACAAAGTACGTAGTAAGTCTGGAGTCACGACTCATTACTTCGTTACTTGAACATTTCGATTTTTTTTTTATTGTCGAGGGAGGGTTTTTTTATTTGCAAAACAGAGCAGCTTAAACCTGTCTAAACCTTGGTTTTAGTAGAAGACGATCGACCTGCGTTCCGTTGCTCTTTCTTCTCGTCTAAAGCCGAAGATGAAGACGTGAAATGATTGCATTCGAAGAAAGGTTTGCAACTATGAGATTGTAAAGAATGTATCGGGTATTTATCAGATCGACCTCACAGCTTTCAATCCATCTGAGCAGAATTGCGAACGCAGTATAAACACAGCGATATATAACGCAGTCGCGTTCTGCAAAATACGCACCATACACGCCGGGAACATCGCCATGAAGGTGTTATAACTTATAGGCTTATCATGGCCCGCCACTTTCGAATCAATCACATGCCATGGAAGGGAGCTCTTTACCGCATGATGTCGTCGAGTCGGTTAACACGCTCGAGAGGACCGGTAAACTTATCACGTGACATATTTTTTTAAAATGATTATCATTATTATTATTACAGCGAGTAACCCAGAGAGCCTACACGAATCTGGGAGCTTCCAAAGCCCTATTCAAAACGTAGCCGACGAGAGTTCTCGTGCTCTTCTTCATCGCCCGTCGTGAGGCATCATGCGGGCCTTGCAGACGCCGCTGTAGACGTCCTGACCTTGACGCAGCGTGCAGCTCTTCAGACAAAGCTCCTGGCGCTCGACCCACGCAGACGATTCTAGCACCGGTCGTTCAAAGCTGCGGCGACCACTCGCGCGCTGCTGCTCTTGTGCGGCTCAAGCATTGCCGAGTCCCGCCGCCGGTTTTCATTTTGTGTTTGTATTCATATCTGTTGGGAACATCTTGCTGCATAACGCGTTTAAGAAGTTAGTATCTGGGTCAGTCCGTTATATTGTGTTTCGATTTCTGTTTGTGCGGTGCTGTGTGCGTATCTTGTTACAGATGCATCGGTATAAGCTATCGTGGTTCTGCTTAGAAACAAACCGAGTCTTGGTGTTTTGTTGTTCGAGTTTCGGCGTTTCTGGTCGCATCTCCGTCTTCAACTGTGTGTGAGGCGCTCTCTGCCGTTTGCGTTGAGGGTGTTTCGTTGGTGTAAGCGCCATCGAAACATAACCTATTCACCACTTGCACTGAAATTCAAGCGGATTACAAAATTTAGATGTGCTACAAACATTATCTCATTCGCGCGTCGATGTTTTGTCTTATGCTGTGAAAGAGAGGCAGGGGCCAGTAAAAACGCCCAGCCATAATTTCTTCGATACGCTGACTTCTTCAGTGCACGAGTCCAAGTCAACATACGTAGATATAGAGTACAGCTGCCAGATCCCCAAGTCCAATGTGATAGCCTATCACCGGAGAACCTCGGTGGCAGTCATGATAGTGACAAGGAGTTATTTGTGTTTGGGTTTTTAATAGAAAGAAAATACACGGTGAGCTTTTCTCGTCGGAGTATACATTCGCTGCTGTGCATGCTAAATGAGCGTTAGCGGGGGATGAAGCATGGGTTGGTCGCTGGATTCTCAAAGAAAGGACCTTTCGGACATCATCCAAATCCTGAAGGGATGGAATTCTGCTCGGAAATTATATACGTGACATATTCTTAGCCTAAATATATGCCGCATTGTTCTTTCTTATTTTGGTGGTGTATTTTAGTTGATGTGCATTACAGATCCGATTTTTTTGTAATTTATATTTTTTTCTAAGGTTATGCAACGGTGTATACTACCGGGAAGCAGTTACGGTGGGAACGCCACGTATGAGTACATTACAATAGACCGATCTCACCAAGCGTTCGGCGCATGCGTGACGCCGCCGTAACTTTAGCTCTCAGGAGGCAGACGGCCGTGCACGCGAGGGCTCGTGCCCTCTCGTGCTTTACACTCGCAGTGCTCCAGCGAGGTTGTTGCACGTGCAAAAAGACTAAAGCTCCCTCGATTCATTGCGGCAGCGGTGGTGTAGTCAAACTGGCTGGTCAGATCGGTCTATTAGATTTTACATAGTTATAGTTTCAGAACCCTTCGTTTAGGTATCCGAGTACTTTTTCGGCACATGCGTTAACATATTCATAAAGGCTGGTTCATGCAGATCCGTTTTCTCACGTTACGTTACGTTACGAAAGTTCATGCACAAGTCACCGGAAAATTTGTGCTTCGTATTAAGCGTGGCTACCAATTCAAGGAGACAGCCTGGCACGCGACATTCTAAACACGATTGTTTCGGTGGTGACGAGATAGGACGGTGAGTTGCGGTGGCAACCAAGGACACAAGGCTCGTCGTAACGTAACGTAAAAAGTTGAGCTCGGCTCAACTTGTAAAACTGGTTCACACAGCACCGTTTTCTTATGTTACGTCTTAGTCATCAAAACATTGTCTCGAATGTCGTGTGTCAGGTATACCTCCTCGAATTGGTAACCACGCTTGATACGAAGCACAGATAACCCGGTGGCTTATACGTAAGCTTACGTAACGTAACGTAAGAAATTGTGGCTGTGTGAACCAGCCTTAATAGCACGTTCCGTTCATAGGAGGCTTAAAAAGTGTGAGGTTGGAATAAACAAATATAAACATGCAGCTGCACTCTTTAGCTTTATTTCAGTTTTTCAAAGTGGACGCTGAAACGTGAATTTAGGGGATTTTGTGTCAAACCAACGAGAGTCTTTTGACTTGCCTTACTAAAAAACCTCGGATTGATTTAGGCTTAAGTGCAAGCAAAGCTTCAGTTAAGGCTGCTTTACACTAGGCGTCAAAACCGGTTGGCGCGCATTCGGTCAGAGCCAAAGGCAAGTGCGTGGAACAGCATTTATTTACACGGCCTCCTCCTCCCCAATACCCCCTTAGTCAAACTGCGGGCACTTCGCCGGGATTCGACCGGCCGAGTGGAGAGCCTTCAGGGTCCATGCAATAGGGTTGGCGTTCGATTGACGCTTACGGTGCAGTTGCCTGCCGCAACACGGCGCGTATTTTTTCATCACGGCGCGTATATTTTTTTTTTTCGGAAGGCGAGTCCTACAATTTATGTATATTCGAACGTATACTCAAACAGGCGACGTGTTATGACATATGAACAAATAACTTGCTTCCTGACAAATACTTCGATCTTCTAGGCAACTCTTTATGTATATCGACTACTGTTGAAGGTACTGCTTCTAACTGTCTTACAGTAATATCCATATTTTCATTTATTTCGTGGGATGTGAACGACTTATAGTCCCAAGAATACTTGTTTTCAGATGGAATGTGTTATTTTATATATATTTGGCAGCGCCACACTTTGGCTCAGTTTCATCGCGATATTACTACAAGCTTTTCAAGTTGCTTGAAGCCCCAGTAAAATCACAAACGAGTTGTAAAAGCTTGAAGGACGTTTAAAGGAGCTCTGCAACAATTTCAGTGTTTTGCTTAAATAATTTGGGAGTCCGTGCCTCGACCTCTCTTAAGTAGAGAACAAAAAATCGCTTTTACCCGCATGTCCTTTTTTCTATTTTAAAAATAGACAAAGATTGAGGTTTTCGGCACCTCTCAACTCCTTCACCACCTTTCGAGTCACGTGCGCTGTGACGTCGATGGGGGTCGCGCGGGGTTCCGGTGAAGCTCTATCTTTAGAGCCATTAGTGAGCAGCGAGAAGTCACCCGCTTGCGACCGCGTGGCCACGTGCTCGTGCAGCGCGAACGATACGGTGAGAGGAGGAAAGTCCCATCCGGGTCCGGCCATCTCCGTCCGGCTCTGCCGCCCCCCCCCCCCCCCCCCCTCCCCCTCCGGCTTCTGGCGGCTGTTCGCGGTAGCAGATAGGGTTGGCGGTTTTGTGCACCTAGGATAAATGGCGCCATTAAAACTCCCTATAATAAAAGCTTTGTCAATGATACCACATTTTTGACGCATTTATATTTATGTTGGAACGACAAGATTTATAGAAAAATTACCTTTTATCGAGCAGGTATTCGCACAACTTGCTATTTTTCTACAACACCCCCATTGATGTCATGCCGCGTGGTTCGCATGGCCGCCGCTCGCGGCTGCAATTCGGAGAATATTCCAATTATCGCCTTACGATTACGCGGCGGAATCGCAACATTTGGAAGGAAGGAGGTGTGTTTTCTGTCCTTTGAGACAAGATAAACAATGTCAAAAGTAGAAGATGCCAATTCAATTCTTTCAACGTTAAAATCGTCGCACAGCTCCTTTCAGCTTCAACTTGAAGAGTGGAGAGCGATAGCGTTATCGAACCCCGTTCGCATCGCCGTCTCACTCGCCGTGCAAGCGTGTGTTGCGTGGCCATGTCAGTAACGTGCCTGGCTCGCAACCGAAGGGTCGTGGGTTCGAATCCCGCCTAAATATTTTCAAATATTTGTTTAAGGCAAATGAAGGACTTCATGAAAAGAAATCATTTGAAACATGCGGCGACCTTTATTCGCATAACACATCATGTTTTAATCGCTTTCATTCCATGCGTGAAGTCACGTTTCCCCTGAGCGTTGTGGGTTGTTTGAAATACCCGTGCGAGGCCACGTGGCTGTGACATCATTACCCTATCGACCAATCATGAGTATCGCATCACGCATCTGACGCCGGCTTTTCGGCGACACCAGTTCCTTAACGTTATCGCGCTAATAACTTCATAAATACAACATCTAGACAATTACAGATAAAGAAAACAATGTTATAAATTCGCACCCCTCCGAAGACATATTTTAAGAATGTCGCAATATTTTTTTTTATTGTTTTCTGAAAACATTTTATATGAACCTTGAGGCGCTGAGCGCTGCCGATCTCGTCAGTTCTTGTTTATCGGGAACGAGACAAGCGCGTGCAAGCTAGAGAAACGACCTCTCAGCTTCGCGCACTTTCTCCTCTGCGGCCCCACCACTCCCGATCGATATGACTTTCTTGAACACTCGAGACAAACCGGGTCCGCAAAGATAGAGATAACCCATACGCGAGGCATACAGAGGTATTTGCTCCACCGCTTTTAGCACCATCGTTCGAGGTGCTCGTTTTTAATCCTTCTACAGCCGCTCCGATCCCAAGTTTAAATTTTTTTCTCAATTTTTTTTTTTTTTTTTTTTTTTAAGGGGTGGGGGACAGCGTTGGCAGCATAAGAGAGTGTGGCTGGGGATTTATTCCCCCGTTCCCGGTAGGAGGCAGGGGTGGACGGGATCGAAAGTTATACGGTAACCCCAGCGGCAGGAAGAATTAAGAGGAGGGGCTCCTTCCTTCCCGGCAACGGTTCGCTAAACGTGCCGGGCATTGCTCGGGGTTCCCTGTCCGCTCCTGTACACCTTTTCCTCTTTCTTTTTTGTTATCGACGCATTCCTGGATGGCACAGCCGTTCGCGCGCGAATCGATATGTCTAGAGCCCTCTAGCTTGAGGCGCCTTTCTCTGCGTCAGATTCGGCTGCTGGTGCTACAGCGTTCGCCACGAACTTAGTCGACTGCAAGGCTTGCTTTGGTCGAAGAAATCTGGCTATGAAATAAAAATAATACTTAAAAAAAAGTTTACTTTCCCGAAAACGTTCCACGAATGCCTCAAAAAGAGCCATTGTCGTTTCCTATTTTTATTTTTTTTAAATCGCGCCACTTTTTTAGAAAATTCCGTAGTCAATATTTTTTTTTTTTTTTCATTTTTGAGCACGGATATTGTTCTTAGAGTCCTGAGAAATAGACGTCATTGGTGGCCCTGCCGGCGCTTCTAAAAAATCTTGCCTTGAAAAAAACGAAAAAAGTAAATCCTTGAAACACCTGAAAACAACTTGCGTGGCAGAAAAAAAAAAAGAACCATTGCAATACATTTTTTTTCACAAGGGCGCAGCCATCTTGAATGTCGTCACGTCTGGCATGCGTTAAAACATCGTTTTGATCTCTCCACGCCGCTGGAAGGCGCTCACGAAAAATGCGTGATTGTCAAACATTTTTGTTTTACGTCACCTATATTTTCTCGCATATTCCAGGTTGAAATGTCTTAATATTTTTTCGTCACGCATACCAGATATGGAACCCACCTGACTGAGACCGAAATAAAACGAAGAACAATAATAGCAGAGGCTCGAATAAACAAAGTAAAAGTGCGAGGGAACGAGCCTGGAAGACAAGCCACGATAAGGTGAAGAGCTGCATGATTAATGCATATATGACTGTCGTCTATATTGCGTTGTTGAGATAGCAACAGTCGGAGACAGGTTAGGAACGCAGCACGCGCTTCCAGCCTTCGATGACACTTCGACGCACGAGCAGTCACAGCCCAAAGGAAGAAAAGGAGCCCGCACTGACCTCTACTGCAAGGGGCTGAATGGCGCTTGGCTGCTCTCCGAGCCTGGAGCAAGTGAAGTCACCGGAAGTTCGATGCTTGCCCCGGAAGTCGTGTGTGTGCTGAGCTTCCTAGTGCATTCAGTCGATATTTTGGTCCATGATTTTTTTGCGTATTTGACTGGGTTTTAATACTCCCATTCTGGATTAAATCCCGAGAATAAGGCATTTGAAGGTGGGATATACGCGCAATTGGATAAACTAAAATATCAAAATTTTCACATCGAATGGCTTCCCAGGCGACTTCTTTGGTCTGCATGCAATGTTACTCCACAACAAGCAGGCTCTCTTTGGATGAAAAGAGAAAAAAATCCAGTGCCCTGAACGCTGTTCGAACAAGCATTAGGAAGAGTTGAAAAGTCTGCCAAACGCTCACTTCCGGGACAAGCCGCTTACTTCCGGTGGCTTCATACCTGTCTCCTCAATGCGCCATCCGGCCCCCTAGTGGAGATGAGTGGAGCCCACGGTGCACGTGGAGCCTCTACGAAATTCTTAACCTTTCACTGACTATGCGCCTAAAGGATGGTTCACACAGACCCGTTTTATTACATTACGTTACGTTACTTTACGTTACGCTAGGTTACGAAAAGTCACCGGGAAATATGTGCTTCTTTGCTACCAAATCAAGGAGATAGCCTGGCACGCGACATTGGAGACACGAATGTTTCGGTGACTTATACCCTTGTTACACGGGCACATTTAACTGCAGTTACGCTAAGCCACAGATTGCGCACAATACTTGCGGACAACATTCTGCGGCTATGCAGTCAAAGTTATGGGCGAACGTACGCTTGAGCATCTTGAGCATCTATCGAAGCGGTGCGCGCGCGCTCTTCACTTTTTTTGAAATAGCTGTCAGAGAGTATAGTGCGGTATCTGTGATGCCGCGCAAAAGCAGTTAAGCTGAGTTAACCACGGTTAAGCGTGCCCGTGTAACATTGGTATTAGGCGTAACGTAAGAATACGGTGCTGTGTGAAAAGCTGAACCGAGCTCAACTCTACGCTACGTTACGTCGAGCCTTGTGTCCTTGGCTACCACGGTAACTCACCGCCCTAGCTCGTCGTCACCAAGACACTCGTATTTAGAATGTGGCGTGCCAGGCTATCTCCTTGAATTGGTAGCCACGCTTAATACGAAGCACAGATACCCGCCGGTGACTTCTTGTAACGTTACGTAACGAAACGGGTCTGTGTGAACCAGCCTTAACACTGAGAGAGATGAGAAAACGAGAGCGCGCATGGGGGCGACAAAGCGCTGAGCTGCTCTGGTTGGAGTGATTAGTGAGTAGACCTAGAGCTATACTCCGTTCACCCTTAAAGCGGCACTGACACCCTAAGGGTCGAATTTTAGAGCGCAGCTCTTAGGGGCCCGTTTCCGGCTTGAGCGGCGTCGGCGTCGCCGTCGCCGTCGCCGTCGGCGTAACCGCGCGGTGCATCATGGGAAATATCCCATAATGCACCGCGCGAGCCCCAAACGGGGTCACGTGACTTCGTGGGGAGGCACGTGACCCCCCGAGGTCACGTGACTCCCCTGAGGTCACGTGACTCCCCTGAGGTCACGTGACCCCCCGAGGTCACGTGACCCCCGCCGATGTCGCGTGACCCCCCGATGACGTCATCGACACTGATGACGTCACCGGCATCCACATCGTCATCGTCATCATCACTGATGACGTCATCATCAGTGATGACGATGACGATGCGGATGCCGGTGACGTCATCAGTGATGATGACGATGACGATGTGGATGCCGGTGACGTCATCAGTGATGATGACGATGACGATGTGGATGCCGGTGACGTCATCAGTGATGCTGACATCAATGATGATGACGTCATCAGTGACGATGACGATGTGGATGCCGGTGACGTCATCAGTGATGATGACGATGACGATGTGGATGCCGATGACGTCATCAGTGATGATGACGACATCAGTGATGATGACGACATCAGTGATGATGACGATGACGATGCGGATGCCGGTGACGTCATCAGTGATGATGACGATGACGATGTGGATGCCGATGACGTCATCAGTGATGATGACGATGACGATGCGGATGCCGGGGACGTCATCAGTGATGATGACGATGACGATGTGGATGCCGGTGACGTTACCGACATCCGCATCGTCATCGTCATCTTCACTGATGACGTCATCAGTGACGTCACTGATGTCGTCACCGGCATCCGCATCGTCATCGTCATCATCACTGATGACGTCGTCAGCGACGTCACTGATGACGTCACCGACATTCGCATCGTCATCGTCATCACTGGTGAAGTCATCACTGACGTCACTAATGACGTCATCAGTGACGTCAGTGATGACATCATTGGCATTGGGGGTCACGTGACCCCCCCAAGGTCACGTGACCCCCCCTGGTTAGTCTAACCCCCCCCAGCGCCCTTCCCTCCTCCTCCTCAAGAGCTGCGCTCCAATTCGGCGTTACAGGGAGTTGTAAGCGGCTTTCACTTTTTTTCTTTTATTCTCTAAAACGATGCAAGTTGTAGTCATCAAAACGCAAAAAAAAAAACTCATCGCGAAAAAAAAAAAACATTTCACGCGCGCGCGCGTTCTTTTATTTTTTGCTTTTCCCTCTTCCGCTTTTCGCCTCCTCGCTTTTTTTTATTCGTGACGTCAAAAATCGTAAAATAGAGAAGCTTCGTAAGCAACTTTTTTATAACATTTAATAACGGCAATGGTAAAACATGTTTTTTAACGAAATTTCGAACTTACTACGGCCCTTCTTTTTGAAATACCGAAAATCGGATCCGGTGTGATGTCGCCTTCTGAAAGTGCACCCTCCATCGGAAATAGCCGCCTGGGCAGGCGGCACCGCTCGCACGGAATAAAACCTTTTTTTCTCGGTCCGCCGGCGCCCCATCTCCCGCTCCTTTGCTCCTCGCATCGGATCGCGGTGGCAACAGCACGGAGTCGTGAAAGAAAGTCGACACTCAGGACTCCGCAATATTTGACGTCAACGCAGCGGCGCGGATCGCGCGGGAACTTCGAATTCGGCATTTGGAAATTGTTTTTTTACGTCAAAAATACTAAATTCTCAAGTTTTTATAATCTTGAGGGTAATGTCCGGGCATCGTTTTCAATTGTTTCGGATAATAATAAAAAAAAAAATTGTGATGTGTCAGAGTGTTAGGCTGAGATGGGCTCTGCATGCAGTGCGAGCTTTTGGCCCTTGCTAACACAAGTGTGAACGCGCAGGCACGCTCAGTTCCGGTGACGTCAGAAGGACGCCGACTTCTTATTGGCTTTAATTGGAAGAATAGTGGCGGGTCTACCCGCTATTCTTTTCAATCAGCCAATAAAACGTGGCATTCTGACATCGTCGCAAACCATGGGCAAGAAGCAGACGAATTTGTGCTCTGCAAAATGTTGTCTGCTATTTGACGCCAGCTCTCGGCGCCGTATACTCGTTCGTTGGTGGCAGTTGGAGTCGCGAAGCTTGCGCCATCTTTTGTGTCCCGTGCCAAACGGCACCCTATTGTTTGAAGACCGGTGGCTTCGCTGTGTTTCCATAGGAGTTAAGCCTTTTTTTCTTTTTTTACCTTTTCCTCCGGTAAGTTCGCTTTTTAAACATTTATAGAAAAAATGCGACACCTGTGGGCTACGCTGCACAAGATCGTAGCGCGATACGTTAAGAAACTGATTTTTGCTGTCGATTTAAAGAGCCTGGCAGCTATTTGCGACACCCTGTAGAATCACTAAATGTTCCCAGAGTACCGAATTCCATTGAGCCCGCTTATCGGAATTCGATCCCGCAGAATCTAGTTCTGATTGGTTGGTTTACCCCATGGCGGAAGTTATCAGTCGGCCATTTTGTGGATCGGCCCAAAACAACAAAACACGTATACAAAACATTTCCGCGCTACCACAGCTACGGCGGGTACGCACGGGTGGGAGCTCTGGGCATCGATGAGTTAGGACCGAACGCAAGGTGTGTTAATATTCCTTTTTTTTTTTTTAATAGCAGCTGATCTGGTCCGCCGAAAAAGATTGCCGGATCATTTGCTCGCTCCGGTTGCGCTGGTGCTGCGTTTTAAAATTTACACCTCAGCCGCTAAGCCTAACACTTGACTTCAATGGCGTAGACAGTAATTATTATTATTTTTTTTTTTTTGGGGGGGAGGGGGGGTGGAGGGCTAAGGTGACTGGGATCTCCATGACTTGCGGTGCATAGAGGGGAAGGGGGGGAGTAAAAATATATGTGTATATTATAGGGTCGGCTGGATTTCGAGGGAGGGGGGGAGGGGGCCCCCCGGGGGGGGGGGAGGGGAGGGGGAGGGGGCTGAAGCCCCATGAGCCCTCCCCCTTGGCTACGCCCATGCTCGACTTCGATGTGTTTCGAGGCGAGAGAAAGAAATGAGAGAGCGAAGAGCAAGTCACATACCGCACAAATCGAAAGAAAGAAGTTTAATAAAAACAAACCGGTATCGCCACAGGCCAGGATTGTGGATTGAACAGCTCACACGAGAACGATCGCCACACTGTATGCGTTTCGCATCGACCAGACAGGGTAGCGCCATAATGGGGGACGCGACTGCTGCGCCGCGATTCGCTTCTGAAGCGAAGCTTGGGAATCTCGGTACTCGGGGAACATTTAGTTACTTAGGTCTATCCACTAATCATTCCAACCAGAGCTCGGTGTTTTGTCGTCTTTGCGCTCTCTTCGTCTTCAACTCTGCCTCAGTTTCTCGGCGCATAAAATCGGTAACTACAGGGTGATTCAAGGAGACGCCAGTCTCTTTAAATCGACCGAAAAATTCGGTTTCTTAACCTATCGCGCTACGACTTTGTGCAGCGTTGTCCACAGATGGTCCTTTTTGTTTTGTAAAACTTGCAAAGAGCAAACTTACCTGAAGAAAAAGTAAAGAAAGAAAAAGGCTTATCTCCTATGGAAACGCAGCGACGCCACCGGTCTGCAAACAACACGGCGCCGTTTCGCACGGGAGACAAGAGATGGCGCAAGCGGTCGCGACGCCAACTGCCGCCAACGAACGAGCATAGGACGCCGAGAGCCGGTGTCTTTAGCAGACAATGAACTGCAATTCCTTGCTGTTACCGCGCCTGTTTTTGTTTCTGCGACTGTTACCGCCTGCGGAACACACGCCGCTTTTGAGTCAAAAAGATCGTCTGCTAAAGAGGCCGGCTCTCGGCGCCCGTATGCTCGTTCGTTGGTGGCGTTCGTTGCGCCATCTCTTGTCTCCCGTGCAAAACGGCGCCGTGTTGTTTGAAGATCGGTGGCGTCGCTGCGTTTCCATAGGAGCTAAGCCTTTTTCTTTCTTTACTTTTTCCTCAGGTAAGTTACCTCTTTGCAAATTTTACAAAAAAAAAAAAAAAAAGCACCATCTGTGGGCAACGCTGCTCAAAGTCGTAGCGCGATAGGTTAAGAAACAGAAGTTCCCGGTCGATTTAAAGAGTCTGACGTCTCTTTGAATCACCCTGTAGACGCAAGTCGTTTCCCGCATCATGCCTTCCATCAGTTTGGGTAAGCGTTTATTTTGAAACGAGGTTTAATACTGCTTCAGCAGGGACGATTTTGATTTTACGTAATGCCCGGTCCCGTGACTCGGTACCCTTTCAATTTCTTGATAACCGGGAAAAGATAATCGAGAGTCCAACCGAACCTCCTTCCCCTTCCGCCCACCCAGAGTTGGTGCGTTTTGAAACGCGCGTACATTCCTTGCGGCATGCGCAAATCACGGACGGAGACAATAAAAAAAAAATGCTTTACAGTGTCAACATCAAAGAGTGTTTCGTTTCAACCACACAATTGATTAATATCTCTGTACCACTTCACCCGGAGGTCTAGAAGAAAATGTAATGAAATTGTGGCATCTATTGTCGGCGACAGGCCAAGAATTCAGTGGAAGCTCCACCTCCAGCTCGCACTTGTTGCCTTTCACCAGGCTTCGGCTGCGCTTGCGGCGAAGTTTTACCAAGGGCAGAAATCCTTTGGTATAGACTGTCACCGACTATGGCAGGAGAGATACGGCGCAGCCTCATACGACGTTTTGTCACGATGGCATACTTAGAGGATCGTGTGAACCGGTTCAGGAGTAGGTTGGCTTGCTCAACATTTGTCAGCTTTGTTTGAAATCGGTGAACCGTAGATGACTCTATGTCACTTACAGGAGGAGAATGGCAGGGTGTCTTTTTCCGATGCCCAGTTACCAGCACGCGCTCGTTGTCGTCAGTGATTATTTAACTGTGGGCAGGTAGGAGGTTCGTGCTGAAAGTTGAACAACTGACCTCCCTTCCGTTCTAATCCTTTCAGTGTTTTTCGTTTTTTTTTTTCTAGAGACAACGCGTGGATTATATATATGTATATATTTTTCCTGATCGTTGTGCAGACGCAGTGATTACGAAGAAGCGTGCGACGACCGGCCAATATCCCTGAGCCTTGCCACCGACAATGCGCGAACCAAGTCAAGAACCTTTCATCTCCCATCGTGAATGAAAGGCTTCGTCGCTAACCAAGCGCGTCTCGGGCTTTGTCTCGGAGCACGTTGAGAAACTGTGGGGAAAGGAAGGCGCGCACAAAAAGTTTCGCCTGCCAAGTTTGTCTGCCCCGGAAGCAAATATTGACTCGGCGGCGACTGGTGCGGGCTAAAGCCCCTCGATGTGTTTGCGTTTGTCTTTCAAGTAGCGTCAAATGCGCCGGTGCACGAGGCCCGTGTCTCGAATGGCCCTTGGAAGCAAATGGCGGCGCAGCACTGAAATGAGCGGCCCTTGGAAGCGAATGGTAGCGGAGCCTCCGCTCGCCGGCTCGTGTCTTGCGCGTTTCCACAACCATGGTTTGCGGTACTTGAAAAAAAAAATAATAAAAGAACGCCTTTATCAAGGGGCTTTATTGCGCGCAAGTGGGCAGGGAGGACGGGTGGCTCCGCTCACGCAAATACGGCCAGCCGCGGCGGCTAAAGGAGCGACCGCCGAGTATGCAAATCGGTTCTGATGAGCTCGTGGGGCCCGCTCGGGAACCTGGCAGGGTGCGTGCCGTCCTCTTTTGATTTCTTGCTTCCCTGCGCTTGGAGACCGCTAGCCACGTCGCTAATCCCCCGTAAACGCTGAACGCATAATCCTATCGTGGAGATCAAATTAAATGCTCTCTTCGTAGGAAACGAGATTTGTCTGAATCGCGGGATAGGACCGGGGGCGGGGGGGGGGGGGGGGGGTCGACGTGCATAGGAGCGTGGTGCGAAGAAAGTTGGTGGTTAGGCCCCGACTACAGAGTCGAAGTTTTGCATTAGACTAAGCGATGCCAGGGCGCGGTCTGCGTTAGGAAACTTCGGTCGAACACGGTAAACGCTTCGTCGACTTCGGCGATAATTTCTGGTACCTGAGCCCTGCTGAGACTTCCGGCCCGCTGAAGTGAACCATAATTCAGTATTATACTTGTAGGACGGAGTCCAGCTATAGAGTTACCCGCAACATGAGATTGACTCGGTGGATGGCAATAGTTTGTTTTGTCCGAAGTGAAGCACGTTTTACTTGTTTATGTGAGGTTCAGTGGTTAGTGACATCAAGCATGGATAGCAGATTTTACCAGACATTTTTGTCGACAAGTGCACCTAAAAGCTCATAACTTGGGTTTCGTGTTCTCGGGATTTAGTTTTCTTTTAATACGGGGGAGTTTTTTTGGGGGGTTATTTTTTCCCATAGATTCGGTGTTTCTTAGGTGCCATGTCAGATCAGAAATCGGTGTTTATCGGGCCTTATGTTGAAGAAACAGGACACGGGCATGGAGTTCCCCAACCTCCAGAGAACATGCTCATGCCTAGAATACCTGGAAAACGTCCAGGTACCTGTAAAAGAATGAAATTAGTTAAGTATGGTTTTCGAAGAACGAAGTAACCTTGAGTACAGTTTAGTGTAATGTAATCAAAATTAATATATATATATATATATATAAATATATATATATATATATATATATATATATATATATATATGCGTGTGTGTGTGTGTAAGAGATCCGTACTGGCGGATTTGCTATGCTAGGAGTTTATTGTATGTATTATGACAGTTTCGCCGAGAGGCTCGGCTTTGTCAACAGATGGCATACATCTCCTGGCGAAGCCGAGCCTCTCGGCGAAACTGTATATATATATATATATATATATATATATATATATATATAATTTTTTTTTTTTTTTTTTTTGTGCCGAGAAGTGTTGGTAAAGGTTGGCCATTGGTAATGGGAAACTCCGATTCCGAATTTTTTTTGTTTTGCTTTGTTTGTTTTCTCTGAATTTTAAAAAAACCGGCTCGGGAATATTTTTTGTGGTTTCTCGGTTTTTACGAAAAAAAGAAACGGAACAGTACTAATAACTCTAGAGCAATTAGTACCGTAATCACTGCAACCCTGGTACAAAGCTTTTTTTTTTTTTTCTGTTGCGAGCTGTGTTTGTGTAAACAAATGGGGGAATAACAACAAACAAGGAGTTTTTTTCAATACAATATTTGTTGGGCTACAATGTCAAAATGAAACACCAGGACCGGCTTGCTAGAATCATCGTCTTAGATAAGGCTGTGTGGAAGAAAGCGGTGCCGAAACTAGAGCACGAGCGGAGTGGCACGTGATGCCGAGTCTCAAGCGCTCGCGAGCCCCACGCTTGGCAGGCCTTTTCCGCAAAGTCTAAGCTAAGACGCCGATTCTAGCAAACTGGTCCTGAAATGCAGCAGGTCGCAAACGAGTGCTGGGTTTGACTGTGATTGAGGCAAAAGCGATAGTTTGTGCGAGTCAGTGCAACGTCGTCCGCCTTGACGGGGTGACAAGTGAAAGGAAAACAGCTGCGGTAATTCGTACTAGCAAATCGAGTGGCCCAATTTTGAGGCAGCCTCAAGTGTGATAATGCACGAGGTCTGGGACACGTGTGGTTATTCACAAAAATGAAACGTCCGCTCCGCGTTTCCAAACTCTGTTTTAGCAACCGGGAAATTGCGAGTTGTGTAGAGTGTTACCGCGTGGAATTGAGGAAATAAAACCTGGTTTTTCGGTCCGCAGAAATGAATTACGCATCGGAGAAAGCTGGAACTCTGTGAGAATGTGACGCTAGGGGTTTTGATAAAATGCGCAAGTTTGAGCACATCAGAGTACCTGACTCAAAAGATACAAAATAAAAATAAAAATAAATCTCCATGAGCGGGTGTCCACCTGGGACTAATATTTATCAAATCTCAATTTGAGATTGTGGGCGCGTGTAGCAATTATGTCAGTGAGAAAAAAAATTGTCAGCAAGAAACACAACAATATTGTCTTTCTGACTGAGAAGTCTTTTTTTCCACTGAAATAAATGCTACACTCGACAAATTAGAGCGTGCTGATAAAGTTACAGGGATAAAGGAAAGCAACATGAACGACAGAGAGAACGAGAACATGTTCTGTACTGTTCTCGTCCTTTCCGTCGTTCATGTTACTTTCCCTTAGCCCCGCGAACTGCTACAGGCGGCAACAATCTCAAATATCGGTACGATGAAAATTAGGCTTAGGTAGACGTCGGCTCATATAGAGATCTTTTTTCTTTATGTTTTGATCCAGGTAATGTCATGTGCTCAAACTTTTGCATTTTATCACCACCGCTAACGTCACATTCTCACAGTGTTTCAGCTTTATGCGATGCGTAGTTTATTTATGCGGGCCGCAAAACCCGGTTTCGTTCTCTCGATCGCAGCCGGTAGAAACATTTTCATGAAACGTGCCCTCGGACGTCCTTCCGAAAGCTTTCAGCTTGGTATGTGTTAGTACGTTTGGCAGCTGTATGGTAGCATGCCAAATCGGAGAGCTGGCATTCGTCACTTTTTATGTGTGATCGCTAGCGGTCATGTGAGCGGTGTAACTTAAAATGCGAAATCTTTCTAACTTAAAGGGATACTGAACCAAGGAATTTAGTGTCCATAATAAGTGGCGCACGTTCTTTCCACCAGCCAGCAGCCGCCGGTGTGCGCGAGCACACCAAACAAAAAGGACGTGAAAGACCTCCATTCGCAGTTAAGATGACAGTGAAATAAATGGGCTTCGAGCGAAAAGAGAATAAAGACAAGTTTTTCATCTACACAGTGGTGTCTGGTGTAAAAGGTAAGCGATTAATTGGTCTAACAAGCACGTAGCTTTCACTTGTAGATATAAAGAGCCTGTCTTTATTCTCCTTTGGCCCGAAGTCCATGCATTTCACTGTCCTCTTAAGCGCGAATGGAGGTCTTTGACGTCATTTTCGTTGCGTGTTGCTCGAGCACACCGGCTGCTGCTGGCTCGCGGAAAGAACGTGCGCAACTTATTATGGGCACTAAATTCTTTGGTTCAGTGTCCCTTTAAACAACCGTGGTGAGTGCTTGAACATTCCGACAAGTTAGGATACGCGTTAATCACGGGGAACTGTGTTTACATATCCACAGCCCGCATGCGCGTGGTTGACGCTTTGGGAAGTGAATGAAACACTCACTAACCGCACCTCACTATGGCAGCTGACCGAAGCGTTTTTGCGCAAAGGCGTATAGACGATTACAAGTCGGGCTTTTGACCGAAGCCATGTTTCTGCTCGTGAGCGCAAGCCCGTGAAATTGCAGGCATGTGAAAGCTACCTTCACGAGCATGCTGCACGTGTTTGTGCGCTTGGGATGGCTTGAGGCATGAGCCGGGACACCACGCGTGCATTTTCAGAACTCGTGCGTGTGACGTATGATTTGTTCGGTTTTCAGAGTAACAAGCACGCGTGTGCTGGGTTGCGGGGCTGGGGTGACAGCCTACCGGCCGCATATTTCTAAACATTGAAACGCACATTCAGAACAAGTTTGATTGTTGAAAATTAACAAGCTGAAAAATGTCGATGCGCCTCCAAAGCAACGGAGATCACTGTGGCGCTTGATGATTCAATGATTACCCTAGAGTAAAATATGATATGTTCTCGTTCACTCTATTCACATTAGCACCCCCCCCCCCCCCCCCCCTCACTATTAAGACAGCCCATATCACGTTGCTCTTCGGTATAGCAGATGGTTGCACGGTCTTTATCCGATTAAATATTACATCACTGCTAGCGCTACAGCCAGGGACGAAATCCCTGGTGCATGAACATGGCCGTTGCCAAAACAGCCTAAGGTAGAAAGAATACCTGTAATATTATTCGTCCCACCTCCTCCGCGTTTTACCGCTGCGATGACGTCAGCTCGTCGCCCGACAGGCCCCCTCTTTCCACGCAGGCACTTACTCGTCGCGTCGGAAGGAACACGACCCGGGCAATCGACCAGAAACGAACTGCCCACTCAGCCGACGGACACGAAGGAAGACTCTCCCAACTTTCGTCGGTCGAGGCAGCGACGCCGTGCAAGCATCTCCGGGATCGCGACCCAGATCAAAAGGGCGGGAACCGGATAGACGACGCGGAAAACCACGCTGGAACCCAGCTCGTGCACTAATCCTCGTCGCCACGCTCATGCCGTAAGACCACATAAGGACGACAAACACACGCAGACATAAAAGGGGCCGGCGCCAGCAGCGACACTTCGGACTACGGGTGGCCGGGAATTCGGTAGACGACACCGGGGACGGTGGCGGCGGTCGCTGCCGCAGCGGTCCCCGGCCATAAATTCCAGCGAGACGAGTCGCCCCGTCGAACCGTCCCGGGAAAGAAAGACGATCGAAGGACCGACGAGACGGACGTCCCCCGAACGCGCCGCTGTTGGGGTCAGAGGGGATTATCGCCCGAGACGTCGGGACTCGGGACAGGGTGGGAGGGACGAGATGGAGTAACTGTACACATGACCCTGCCGAGGGCATTCTGCACGTCCTCGAGCGTGGATTCGGTCTCGGGGTGGATATTAGCAGCAAGATCAAGAAGCCGCCGCGATCTTGAGAGGTGTCTCGACCTCTCGTAGCGGGAGTCGGGACTGGCGGCAAGAAGGCGCGAGAACGGTGTCCAGTGTCAGAAGCCAGGACTTTGAGCGTGACGAACGCGCACTGAAACTCGAAATAGCCGAGGTAGTTGGAGTAGAACGGTCATTATGCGTGCTTGGTGGACGTGTGCATAGTATTGGTTAGTACGAAATGTGTAAATAATTGAAGGAGGGCGGTGCGGCCGGGCGTATTGCTGAAGGAGAAAACGTGCGACATAAACTTATTAGACAAATTTTAAGTTTTCATCTTTCGAGAAATTCACTTTTATTGGAGCAATTTTTGTTGCGAAACAGAGCTTTTCTATGTCGTTTTATCCTCAATAACGGATAAGGGTATGTATGGTAAGGCGGTAAAGTAAGAGGAACGATTCAGAATGCACTTTTTTGATAGATCGCTGTCGGGCCGATTTCGTCATTGGGTACTTTTAGAAAACCGTTACCGCGTACCGCACTACCGAAGCCTTTGAAGAATGCCTTTAAGCCTGCGCCCCGCGGTCACGGTGACGGAACACGGTAACGGTTTGTTAAAAGTCCCTATTTACGCCGATAGGGGTAGCAACGCTCCCAGATGTTTTATTCCTTGCGGACTAATAATATAGAGAAAGATTGAACCAAAAGTTCCAAATAAACGATGGAAATGTCCTCTCCGAAGAAGAACTAAAAGTTGTGTGTCATATAAACTCGCTACATAAAAGTAAACAAATAAAAAAGAAGATTATAACATCAGACCTTACGCAACCCCGAGAGCGCAGGTTAGCAAGAACGAACGACACACGAAGTCTCCGTGTAAGTGTCGATCTTCGCGTTACCTGCAATCTCGGGGTTGTATTATGTCTAATCTCCACCAGATGGTTTGGGCCCTGACTTTCTGTTGAAAATTAAAAACTCGAAGAGAGGGGGGGGGGGGGGGGGGGGGGTGAGCACATTAGTTTGATATGCGCAAAAAGTGACTAAATATCCGTGCGTAGTGTACACAAGTGAAGACTGTAGGTGGCATCTCTAAACGATACGCATGCGCGATAGCAACGGGACATTAATATCAAATAGCGTTGGCAAGAAAAAAAAAACACACCATCTATACAACATTTCCAATAAAAAAACACACGATATGAACGCTGCGGCAATTACCGAATAAGATAAAAAAGGAACCCTAAAAATTACACCGATTTGTGTGCTCCTTTTGAAATGTATTACAATTTAGTGTAATACGTGTGCACAAGATTTTGGTCTTGGAAGTTTTATACGTATGCAGGTTTCGTTTCGGACCGGTTTAGATGAGACCCGCGACAAGACGTTAAAAACTGAGAACTCCCAAGTGTTTAGCTTTGCACAAGACGCATACAAATAGGGGAAGGGCGGTCTCGAAGGACAAGCACGAAAAATAATTATAGCGTCGTCATTTCACGAACTCTAAGCACCGTGTAATATCAGCCTCGTTTTAACATCACTTCGGTGGGCTGACTTGCTGGAGTCGTTTTAGCCGGAACCTACCCATGCATCGTCGGGTTCCCAGGACGCATACGTCCATAAAGCCTGCCGGAGGCTCGGTAACGTGTGCGTACATGATCGTTTGAGTTTATAGCTTATACAAGCAAACAACCCGTGGCGAGAACGAGATCAGGAGTGCGTTGCACGCTATAATTCCCCGGGTGACGACGTCGGGCGACACTGCAGCCGTATACTTAGAGCAGCCGTGGCGAGCGCCTCCGGGGGCGGCCGACGAGCAGCGAACACTAATTAAGCGGGTCGTCTATCTCTCCATGCGAACTCCTCCAGACTGCACCCTCCAGGCTGAGGGCAGTCGCGAAGTACGCTGTTCGTTGGTTGAAACGTCCCACCTCCGCTGGTACATACACGGTGGAGGAGTGGAAAAGTTCGCGTGTTGGAACATTCCATTGTGTATATCCTGCGAGGAGGTGCTTTTGGTTCCATACATCTTGCGACTTGAGGGCAAACCGATGTTCGCAGGTATTCAGTCACAGAAATGCAGTGGAAGCGTAAGGTTTCAACGGAAGGTATCAGGTTCAATTTCTGGCAAAGTGATAAGTTGGCTAGAGAGAGAGACAAAAGAGCAAACTAACGTACTTCAAGACACCTTTCGGCTCTTCCAGGGTGTATGCGAGTACACTCAAAGTGAGGGTAAATAATGAAAAGGAATCGAGCCAGCATCAAGGTGTCTACGTTAACCGAAGCTCGTGTCAGGAGTCACTCCTTCCCTCGACCTTACCCTCCTCAGGATTCCTGACTTGCCAAGTGGGGCCGCCTTGTGCTTGCACTGGCAGCGCGCTGCTCTCCGTGCCCGTGCTCTGAGGACGGCGGCCGCATGCACCTATGCCGCACGTACTCTCCCTGGCCGTCCGTGGGCAGCAGCGGGCATAACGACCGGGCAGCCCGCCCTCTTCCGCACTCAAGTGGAAGCTCGGGGTGCGCCAATTAGGCGTAATGAATTGCGAGGGGCCCCCGGGGACTGAATGGGGCCTCTGTCGGGAGAAGAGGCACCTGGTCCCTCCCAGTCGAGTCCACCCGGGTCCGTGGTTTCGCGGCAGTTGCTTGTTCGCCCGGACCGCTAGGGGCGGCGACGCGGCGAGCTGCGCGGCGGTTCATTGTCGAGGGCACTGCCCTAGGACGGCGTCTGGAACATCGTCTGCTGTGTCGGCTGGCCAGTCGCGCTTAGAGCATCGCAGTGGTCTATGTATGCGCGCACCCTATCGTGCCCGGGAGCGGTCAGACGGACTAATGAAGGCGGACCCATAAACAACCAGGCTGATACTTTGGCGGGGTCCGGGGCGCACCTCGACAGGGGTTCTTCTGACCCCACTAAAGACCCACGCGGTCCTTGTTACTCCCGGGACGGTTTCCTGACGCAATGCTGCCCCGTGAAGCGGTGGCTGCTTGGACGGTATAATAGCCGGTATACAAAGCTTGGTCTTGTCGCGCGTGCTCCTAATTGCGACACTCGACGGCGTATAGAAGAAAGTGCTGGATGTGGTTTTATGCTTTGGTCACGTCAGTGCTATTCTCGGTGGCCGAAACAGCTAGGGACACTTTCAATCCAAGCTATTGTTTTCAGTCAAAATAAAAACAGATGCGATAGCAAGCATGTCAGTTGCTTCATCACTTCTGGATGTCACGGCAGCGCGGAACTAGTTTTTTTTTCGAAATTTGTACGCGTGAGTGAGTGCGCAGAAATATTTCTCGGCGTAAATACTGATTTGGGAAAACGATGGGAACGTTTGGGTAATTTCTAGTGCTAAAACATCAAAACGTGTCTCGCAATAAAACACACATACACACACACAAACACGCACGCATGCACGCACGCACACGCACGCGCGCGCACGCGCACACGCACGCACGCACACACACACAAGAAAACTTACATTCAGGTTTAGTTACGAAGGTGATAAGTGTAAGGCTGATTTTATTGGAACGTTTGAGGCATTAAAAATGCGATAATCAAAGTCCAACCATACCAAAGCTAAGCACGGGAAATTCTAGATATCTCGAAGAACACGTACTAATGCCTAGGAGGCATTCACACCGCAAACTGCGCACATGCGCTTGCTACACAAGTTATGAATATATTAAAAATAGAGAATAAAAGGAAAAAAAAAAGCAAGGATATTCTTCGTCCGAAACCTTCACAGAATCCCAACATTTTATCCGAGGAGAAAATGCCGGGATTCCGATCGCCCGGAGGGTTTGTCCATCTTAGCCTATTAATATCGCTTCGGGGCTTGGCAGGGCCATAAAAGCGGAATCGAGGAAGGCGATTGGATCGCAATAAGGGCTGACTCTTCCCCCACCCGGCTGTAAATTTGACGCTGTCGCGAGACGCTCAGGGTCTGTGCCCCAGGTCGGCGCGCTCTCCTTCGCTACGAGAAGAAATATTTCACTTCCAGGACTCGGCGCTTTCTTTGTTCGGCTCCTTCGGTTGTTTTAATTACGGAATGTAATTTATTTCCTTCCCGTCGTTTCGGAATTCTTGGGATGACACTCAAGCAGTTCTAAAGTTTCCCGAACGGATCTTCCGAGAGGCGAACGTCTTTCAGAGAGCCGTTGTCGAGCCTGTGCTTCTTAGTTTTCCGAAGGCATCCAGGGGTAAATTCTGCATTTTTATAGGCACTTCTTTCTCCCGTCTCGAGAGTTACTGTGAATGTATATATAACAAAAATTGTTTTGTTTTGTGGCCTACTGAACAAGGCCGGTAGCTAAGAGCAATGTTGCGTTCGCAGAGAACTCCCACAACGGCATTATGCAGCTCCTTGTCAAGCGTTCTTGAAAGAATGCGCATGTTCACACAAGCACGCATACAGGCGTCGAAGCAGACCTGTATCTCATCCAGCGAACTCGAATCACCTACTTAAATTTCACGCACTCCATCAGGAGTCGTATACACACGCTCGTGGTAGCGCGCAAGGCAATGGAGACATTTACAATAGGGGCTTCAACGCTTTCGGTCCTCCAACAAGCTACTCGGGGGACCCAAAGTATCGGCGTCCCCTATTCTAAATCTGTTTAATAGCGAGTTTTAAAATTACGTATCCCAAAAGATTTTGCGGTCGCGAAGAAATAGCGTCGTCGGCATCCGCCAATCCAGAACGCGGTTTAGACTCGGCGCATGCGCAATCGCGACGGCGCTGTATTTCTTTGCGTACGGGAAAGTTTGAGGTACGCTGTTCTAAAACTCCCTGATATCAGTATCTAAGCATGCGGAGGAGGGCGAGTAATTCGCACCGCGAAGACTTTTAACTGAAACACCAGAAATAGAAAAGCAGGCAAGAATTTTTTTTTTTTTTTAATGATGGAATTTTTGTAACATCAGAGGAAATGCCAGTTTCGTTTTCCAGGGTGAACCCATAGAGTTATTATAATGTACGTTAGACGTTCAGCTGGCGCTAGCGTGCTGTCGCAAATTTAAGCAGACAGCAACTAGCGGAAAATTAATAATAATAAATAATAATAATCTTTATTTCCCATTTTCAATGGTGGAGGCCGAGAAAAAAAGCCGCGCAAAGCGGCTTAACAGGCTCCCGCCCCCGTGGCATTCTACAGCAGCGGATACACAAGATACTGAACTGAAAAAAATTACAAGATAAAACAAAATTATACATCAAATAACGTAATTCATTCATCGTTATTTTATCTAAGATAACATCATTCGAGTGAAAAGTATTAAGCAGTGTGGATACTGTATACGATAACATTTATTTTTGAAGATTTCGGCGACAACTCGCTACATTCCAGTATCTGGGGTTACCAAATCTATATTTAGGAACACGTTGGTTTCAGCGAGCCAATACTGTCATGTATGCATTATTATTGAGCAGTTAATTTTTATATGTTATTGAAGCCTATAATTATACATGTTATAGATGCTTATTATTTTATACATTCTGAACAGGTTTTCAGTATGCCGGTAAAGAGGCACGTTAGCAATGTTAAGTATTGTTCGCTTTTCAAGTATTCGTATTATCTTGAAATCTGTTTCCGTGGTAATACCGCAAACCAGGTGACAGTGATTTAAATGAAAAAGAATTGAATTCAGCTAAAGCATTTATATGGGAAAAAGTGTGTGTATTTTCTCCCTGCGCTCGATTATAAGAGCAAATATCACGAACAACTCGTATGTACAAGGTAGCTTGGAACATTTCTCAGTCAGGCAGACAAAATAATTGGCCAGTAACGGCGTTTTTCTTCCAAATTCATTGCATCAAAAGGATGCTAAAACGGTTTCGCACATGTATTCACGTACATTGTTGGACACTGTTAGCACGAACACGACGTCGGCGCTTTTCAGCATGGATGATATACGTGCCAAACGAACGAAGGACATCTGGAGAACCAACTGAGAGAGACGGCAAAAATTATGCATTAACCCTGGATCGGCAACTGCTTGTCCATGTAAGAGCAAAATTAATTGAAGGCCACCTAATATAGTCCGATTTTCAATAATTAAGTACTGCCCTCTTCTTTCTGCGCTGTACTAAGATGCTTATTCTACGTTGAAAACATTATCCGCACGCTCGAAATCTTTGAGAACAAGTGCCCGATAAAAGCTACCCGGCAGAGAAAATAACAAAAAGAGACACATTTTTTTTGATAGCCACATACTTTATTCTTTACGTTTTGAATGTCCTTAACCGCTCGTAAAGATGCACAGCGGGGTCATTTTCGGGACAAGAGTGGAATATTACCATTATATAAGTATCACCGGAACGCTGGCAAACCTTGAACACACGATACTCCTTTCGATTGTTAGACTACCTAGAATCGTCGCTTCAGACCCAGAGGTTTGGGCCTGAAATAAAGCGAAGTTAATCGTTCACTGATGAAGAAAAATGAGGTAACTAAAGCAACTACGCTTTTATTATATTAATAAAGGTACACACTGTTCGGTACGACCCAGATAACAAAAGTGTTTCACGTTAGTTTTCAGCGAAGAGAAAAATGCACGCGCGTTTTCTTATAGGAATGCAAAAATAGACTGGTTGCTGTGCTTCAATTTGCGTCACGGAAGTCACATAGACAGTAGCGCCAGTTGAACCTCTAGAGTACATTATGATAACTCTATGGGTGAACCATGCCGTCGGGCTGGGGGGAGGCACGAAAAAGGTAGTGCGTGCGCTCGGTAGCACCTTGAATTGCGGCCATTTTTCGCTTCTCGTCGCTTCCACACGAGGGCGTGAAACAAGGCGGGATTCCAATTTGGCCACGCATAGTGCCCGACTGAGCCGACACGCGAATAATAAGGAAAAATACAGAAGAAACGCAAATAATAAAGAACCAAATAAAATAATATGTACGTGACGGGTGAAGAATGCAAAACGAACGAGGCAAACCGAAAAGAATAAATAAATAAGGAACAGAAAATATAAGCAAGAGGGCCGAGAAAAGCGTCGATGGGCCTCTCCCTTACTAGTGGAGGCTATAGTCTCTCTCAGAGCTCCTGCAGGCGGCGTTCTCCAGGCAAGAATAAGTTAACGTTCATCGCAGCTGCTCGCTGATTGGCCCCATATTTCACGCCGGGAAAAGCCATGGAATTCGGAAAAGAGAGAACTGAACGCGCCATCTAGCGGCACCCCGTGACCCCTTCAGCGTCTCCCTAACACCAGTTCGGTAGCATTTATGGCGTAGGACTGGGAAAGGATGCTTGGGGATAATCGTTAGCGCAATGGTTCGTAGAGTTAGGTTTTCATATAATTTTCTATCACTTAAATTGTTTGTCATTAACAAAACCACAAACAAGCACGGCTTGCTTCAGTGTATTTAAGACAGGGTTTGTTCTTTTTTTCCCTTCGACCCATTTATATAATAAATCTTAAAAATCGTAGCGACTAGTTTTATTTTGTTTTAGGCATGAATTTGTTTTTAATTTTACCAAGTTTAATGGCGAAAAGTGAACCACAAGGAAACCATGGCCAGCCTTCTGGAATATCACGTGGAATAAAAGTTTTCGAGGAAATGTCAAAATTCTTATTAATTTGCGTTTTATGATACAAAAAAAAAAAAAAAATTACAGTTCTCGGAACCACTACATTCCATTGTCAAGAAAAGCAGAAATTGATAATTTTGTAAATATGGCCTGTAGGAGTCAATTAAGAAAATGTTTTTTTTTAGAACCGTTGAATAAAATCTATACGTGTCGACAAGTTTAATAACTGCTTATTGATATTTTATTTTGTCTTTTCTGTCTTCTAAAATATTCCCGTGGAACATTGCGATGTTTGTTGTTCAGTTGAAAATCTCATTTTAATACATGCGCCGGGACGTTGATGTCCAAGGAAGTTGTGGATGCGATTGCCACATTTTTGAGCCCTGCTGATAAACATGGAGGAATATTTAGGGTGCTCGACGAAAACTAGATAAGGCGACATAAAAATTTGAAATCTAGGAAATGCACAACGCAACGTTTTAAGGACATGCAGCTTTTCTTTTTCCTGTGCTACGGAAGCTACTTGTTCGACCATTTCCTGAATCTAGCTCGTTCTCTCTCACGTAGCCCAGCAGATGCCACCACCCATTTGAAAGAGTCTCGTACCACAACAAATCCTTCGTACTGCGTACTCCGAGAAAAATATTTTTTGTGCACCCAAATCTTTAGCTATTTTTTCCAGGGAATAGAGATAAAATAAAAGACTGCAGCGAGGAGCGAAAGCTGCTGTGTACGTCTGTGTTTACATTCGTTCGTGCACCATAAACGCACCCCCCCCCTTTTTTTTTCCTTCACCAATAAAAAAAATATAGACATTTAAAAAAATAAAAAAAATAAAAAAAAAGAATAAAACGGTCTACCTCCATCCTTTTGGCAATTTTATCGAGACGGTGCTTTCTGGAGTCTTCCTAGTGACACGATTTCTCGAACTCGAAGAAGCACGACTCGGCCACAAAGATAGCGAACGCGAGGATTACGGTAAACACGGGGAGGAAACGAGAGTTTATACAGACTGCGGCCTCTTACAACAACATGGCGATATGCGGAGCCAAACTGCAGCCACTGACCGTTCCCGTCGCTGCCTCGTCGTAAAAACGACAGGGAGGTGCATAATGCACAGTGCCAGATTTAGGACACGTTTTCATCTTTATGCCCATCGTGCGCTATCGGGGCCTGCATTAATGTTTATGGTGAGGTTCGTGGTTATTCGGCGCTCGAGTGGAGCCAGGATGGTTCCACCCCGAACGACTCCGTTATCCAAACAGTGTCATCGGTGTGCCGTCGCCGGCAAGTAGCCGTAAAAAAAAAAGAAAAAAAAAAGAAAAAAAAGGACAGCTAAAGTGAAGGGGTGCGTGGTTGGCATCGTATTGAATCGCTTAAGCCCACCATCCTTGGAGAACGAAAGATCATAAACCCAATAGACGTTTTTATTCATTCATCCATTTGCTTTTAGTTAGCGATTTTAATCGTTTCCGATATTGAGGCTTCGTAATAATGATAGTGGTAAACTCGAGCAGCAACAAGTGATCTTCAGTTGTGTGTCACAGCTTCTGATGCCGTCAAACTATTTGTCGATTATTTCAATTTTTTCTTACGAGACGTTCAACCTCCTTCTTACTGCGTTTTAGATAAAACTGTAATACAAAAATCTAATGTAATTTAGCTAAACTAAAAGAAAAAAAATCTAATGTTTTTTTTTTTTTTTTGCACTTTAGCTTAGTGAGTGGAGTGACAGTGCGCACCGCAGACCCTTGAAATCCTCGGCCTACGGTGAGCTCGATCCCCGCCCCCGTTCTTTTTAATCGGGATGATCAGCACACGTTCATCTGTTTGAATTCTTAGAAGAAATGTGTGTGACGTCATCAAAAGAACTTGGAACTCTTATACAAAAAGAGTCCGCTTACATAGCTTACAATGCACTTCGAATGTTCCTATTTGACAGTCGAGTGTGGTAAAAAGAATACAACAAAGTTCGCCGATTTGCGTTGACTGTGCGTACTGTAAAAAAAGTTGTTGATAAATATTAATTCGTTGGAAAGTGTAGGAGAGTTATTGATAGCTTGAGCATATCCTGTAAAGCCGTGTTTTCCGCAGAAAAGCTCTTTGTACATAGAAGCCAGCGTTGCGGCTACACAAAAGATGGTAACCTTCAAACAATTAAGTAAGTTCCACTTTTGAGAACGAAAGGAAAGAAAACCAACACCAACGACAAAACAAACGGTTAAGCGAGAAGGTTAGATTCTAGCAGAGCAGCGTCCCGGGCAGTCCTTAGAGTAAAATTAGGTCGTGTCTCTCTTCGTAGAGCGCCATACTATAATAACATGGCAATGCTAGATTACACGATAATATAAACATTTCACCCCAGAAGCCGTATCAGCGCTGTTAAGAGAATTTAAATAATGTAGTAGCTTTGATTTCACAAGCGCTCGTTCAACGAATGTACAGTCTCCGGCGATATGAAAGACCCACTGGGAGCGCGTGGCCAAGGCGGTGGCTGGCGGGGGCGCTGCGAGCGCTCCGGGCAGTTCCGTTCCGCCTCGAGGGGAGGACGCTCACTCGGGGCTCAGCTAAAGCGCGCGCTTATCAGTTTGTGCTGAGCCCCGAGTGAGCGTCCTCCCCTCGAAGCAGAATGGAATTGCCCGGAGCGCTTGTAGCGCCCCCGCCAGCCACTGCCTCGGCCACGCCTCCCAGTGGGTCTTTCATATCGCCGGAGACTGTACGTTTTAAGTCCGCGCGCTCGCTCTAATGTCATCCGCAGTGCCGTATATAACTCGTGACATTGTGTATGGAATACCTACAACTCTTGAAACGACTACCTCGCAAAAATGTTTTCTATTAGACCCAGTTGTAACGTTAAAACGCATCAGAAGGGGCCTATCATACAAAAAAGTTCAAACGCAGGAAATACCGTTAGTTCTGATGAGGGGCGGATACGGTGCAGTCAATTCGGTCAATAACGTTTTGTCGATGGCAGTAGATTAAAAATGCCATATCTAAACGGCAAAACAAATCTAGCAATAAAAGCATTTATGCTAGTGATCAAGTGAACAATAAGGAAATAAATCATTCGGGCTGAAACCCTTTGACATTGTTCATGCTGACAAATTATGAAAATAATCTCGGGAGAAAGGAACAAGGGGGACAAAGGGCAAACACATCCTTCTCCTGCCCGCTTGCACCTTTGCATTAATTGAATAATGATTATAACTTTGAAATGCAGGCCGTTCACCCTTGTTAGCAACTCGTGGCAGCTGATCAAACATGTTTGCTCTACCGACGTCTAACCCCCGGTTAGCTCAGTTGTTAGAGCGCTCCACTGGAAATGGAGAGGTCACTGGTTCGATACCAGGACCATGCAGACAGATTTTTTTCGGTCGGGCATCAGTCACCTAGCTGTGTTTGGAGATTTGTGTTTATTCTTTGTTCCCCTTCTCTGGGGATTATTTTCGTCACTTCTTTTGCAGCTCGCTTGCATCTTTGCATTAATTGCGTTATCATTAAAGCTTGGAAATGTAAGCGGTTCACCCTTGTTGCTGTCAGACTGGTGGCAGCTGATAAAAACCCCTTTGCTCTGCTGACGTCTAACTCCTGGTTACACCAGTTGGTAGAGCGCTCCACTGGAAAAGGAGAGGTCCCTGGTTCGATACCAGGACCAGGCGGATTTGTTCGGTCGCACACCAGTCACCTAGTTGTGTTTGGAGATTAGTTTGTCCTTTGTTACCCTTGTTCCCCTTCTCCAGGGATAATTTTCGTCATTCTTGTCCCGCTCGCTTTCACCTTTATATTAATTGCATTATCGTTCATGCTGAGTTTCACAAATGGCAAATTATTTTTAAAAATAATATTTCTTCGTGTAAACAGAATGATGCGAGCAAAAGAACACGCCTCAGTTTATCATCAGCAGCTCTAAAGACTGAAGAGAGCGACCATATAAAATGCTCGTGGACCGTGACCGGCCCGAAATAGATTTGTAGATTTTCAAGTGGCTCGCACCGCGCACAGTATTGAGGCTTTTGTTTTGTTCTCTCTGTGTTTGCGGCAACATTTATTTTTTGTTAGATTTACGGTGCTGTATAATAGCGGGTTCACGGAAGGTGTACCTACAAACCCTATTGCGATCAACACACTTTCCTAGACAAGTTCGTTTGTCACGGACACGTCCGCATAAAACGCTATTGCTCTACGGAACCACGCTTACCGAAATATGTGAACGACAAACTCAAAAGCAAGTTAAGTACCTCGCCACATTTGTGGCTAACCATACAAATAACCTTATCTGCCTAAATACCGATTGTCGGGTTTGTGAAATAACGGTGATGGTAAAAAAATTATATTAACACCAATGAAAAAAGACACATGGAGAAATGTACGCTTTCCTTTCCAACAGGTAACGACTTTTCCTTTGAATTAAAGTACTGAAACTGTAACATAACATATTTTTTTGTAATCTGCAAAAAGACGGCAAAGACAGGCGGTTTTGCGGTTAGTTTACAAAAATAGCGTAAAATGTAAAGATAGAACAAGTTGTTCTGAACTCGTAAGTGCATTTTTCACGGCCCTAGCGTAACATTCAGTTTCGTGTGCGGTTTGAATACGTGACTGCGTATGGGGGGGGGGGGGGGGAACTCCAGCTCCAACAAAACAAAAAAAAATAACAAAAAAAAGGAAGAAACAAGCAGGCTAGCATTGAAATGAAAGCGTCAAAAGTACTCGGAGAAACATAATCCGTTAAACCTTTGGAAGCCGGGGTCCACAGTGCTTATGCATCATAGAAAAGACAGTCAGCATACAGATTCGAACGCGAGTCACCGCGAGATCCGTGCTTCGAATGCTGCATGGCATGGAGTTCAAGAAGAAACTTGGCACGCGGCATTCAAACCACGAATATTGCGGTGAGTCATGTTTGCAGACTGTCTTTCGTATGCCGTATGCAGAGTGTGATCCCCGTTTAATGAGATGACATGACGATCACACGATGAGCGACGTGAGAGCTCACGTGCTATCGCGCCCAAATAACGATCTCACGTGATCGAAACATTTTTTTGTTTCTTGACGTTTATTTATAATTCACGTTATTTTTCTCTTTAGGCTCTCATATAGTGGTACCTTTGCCGCCAGCATGGTGAGGTAATGTCACGAGATAAGTCACTTATTAGTCGCAAACGTTTCCCGGTGCAAAAATACGAAGCCGGTACTGCATGTATACTTCCCGTACCGGTTTCCCTTTGGTGACACATGGGCGTAGTCAACGACTTTGTTGTCAGGCTCTGCGGAGGCTTTTTCTCCGTGCTTAAAAGCCGACGACCAGACTCGAGATTCTGCAAGGCAGAAGATCCTCCTCACCATGAGGGAGGAGGAAACAGGCAACGGTGGACAGGGTCAAAGGGGGGAGAGGAGGAAGCGGGAGAAAAGTGGAAAGCGGGAACTGGTCGTCGGTCTTTGACCGCTAAAGTCATATCTCTCCTCCGCGGTTCACAGGATGGCCTCTTTTAGACGAAAACGGTAAGCAGCAGAGAAGCTACGTTCAATGTTGCGTGCGTAGTGGACAGCCTACCTGCGAGTTCGACAGATGCGTTGCGAGAGCGCGCCTCCCCGAGGGCGTTGGTTGCCGTGCACCAGTAGAGGCCCGTGTCCTGGTCCCTGCGGCTGTGCTGGACGTGCAGGAAGAAGAGCTGTCCCTCCGGCAGCACCATGCGGGTGGCCGAGTTGCGCACGGGGCGGCCCTCGTGGAACCAGGACAGGCGAGCCGGGGGCTCTGCGTCCGCCCGGCACCGCAGCGTCACCGGCTCGTGCTTGCGCACCACCACGTCGCCCGGGTGCTCGGTGATGCGGGGAGCCCGGCCGGGCACTGCGACAAAACAAAGAAAGGAGATTCAATGCGATGAACAGATATGCAATCATTGCTTACGAAGGTTACGTATACACGTAAATAAATACAGAGAGGGCCACAATACGCGAGGAATAACACCCAAGAAAACTGCAGAATTGTGTTGGACAGATACGTAGTCTTTGGGAGGGGGAGCCATGAAATATCTCAGTAAATTATGGCTACTATACTTCGATTCAGCTTAGCTGAATCGAAGAATAGTAACCATTGCTGAATTGAAAAAATGGGGGCCTCCGGCCCCCATTCTTTCAATTGTTGACAGTGGTAAGTTCAAAACGGCGTTGATTAGTATCTTTACTTAATTTTGTTAATCATGATTTTTATAAATTTTCCCACGTGAGTTTTTCACTAGCGGCTCATTGTTCCCCCACTCCCCCTCCTTAATGCTTTATGCCCCTAGAGTAAATAAATGAAATAAAATTAAATGAAATGAAGTCCAGACGCAGCTGACGCTACGAGCTAATGAGTTAATTAGGCAGCGCCAAAAGTGCAAGTCACCAGGCCCTTTTTGTTTATGATTGGTACACTGGTCTGATTGGCCCCACCAGCTGGTAGCGTCGGCTGCGTTTAGATTTAAGGTGAAACGAAGTTTAAATAAACTACACTCAGCGTGTTTATGCTTCAATCCCCCATTCTCTTGTGAGCGCCTCCGTTTTGTTGCCTAGCGCAGACCCCAGAGCAAGCGTAATGGCGATAGCCATGATCTGAAAATGGCACTTTTCGAGCTTCAGAAACCTTGTCAGGAAGCTAGATGCGATGTCGTTGTGCTCCGTCAGGAACAGTTTTACCATTTGTGGGGGACGGAAATGAGTTTTCTGTAATTTCATATAAAACTTAAGATAACTGGCAACGATTATTTCAAGCAGCAAGCTAGCCGAACTGTGATTAATTCTTGTATAAACTATATGTATGTGGGTTATTGATATTTTATATTGCCTCGCTTCTCTCTGTGGATGAGCTCGAGTGGTAAAAACAACCAAACCAAACAAAACATCAAACATATCACTCGAACGGTATGTCGAAGTGTGCATAACTATATGCATAGGGAAGGTAACCTCCAAGCAAGACAAAACGACAGTTTGTAAAAAACAACAATTTAAAAAGTTGTGGATTGCGTTTTTTTTGTGATAGGTTGTCATTTTAGCGATCCAGCATATCTGTATAGATATATCATTGGAAATTAGCTGAGTTGTGGCTAAATTTGCAATCTCTACGAGTGATGCATAACGAAGTGTTTAGTTTGAAATTGAGGAATCAACTCTCTGTTTAATTAACAAGGAGTTTTACGCTTTCCTTTTCATTTTTTTACTTGACAGCGTTAAGTCAAGCACTGCTTATGCCTGCTTTGTCATTCAGCAAGTACAGTTTCTGAAATTCTGGGAGCTTGTTCTCGGAAAGTGTTCCTGGCTGATACGTCAAGCGATATTGTATGACGATGCAATATATTTAACCACCCCCCCCCCCCTTTAAAAAAAAAAAAAAAAACTTTTTTAGACTTTTTTTTTTCTCACAAATAAACAGAAACTAGCAAGCTAATTTTGTAATGAAATGCGCTCATCTGAAACACAAACTTAGGTGGAAAAACTTGGTATTTACCAATCTCCCGTGTGTGAAAATTGCGAAGAAAGCGCCAATGTCGTGTTTGCGCCGCTGGCTTTGTCGTCGCACACTATTCGAAAGAAGACTGGCTCAGGCCTGAGGGCTTTTGCTTGCTGTCCATAGTTTATTCTACGAGCAACCCCAGCAGTGCCAAGAAAAAAAAGAAAAGGGGGGGGGGGGGGGTGTCCGCGGCGTTTTACGTCCAACACTCGCTTACCGCAGGAGCACTCGTGGCCGCGCTTTGCACTCAAAGGGGTTACGGTTTGATGCTGCCCTTGAGTCAATCGCAATATTCCGAGTTCACTAATTTCTTCTTTCGGTCACTCCAATGACGAGGACGTGCCAAAGACTTCTTTGTCGAACGCGGTAGCAGTGCTCACGTGTACGGAAGAAGGGTCTGTTTGCTCTTTCGAAGTGGTCTGAAAGTATAAGGTGGGGCCTCATCTTAGCGTTTGCGGCGTGGATGGCTAAGAGCAGCACCCTGTGCGAGCTTCCTCTCGTCGGTCGCTGCTGCGATGAGTCGCTCGAGAGAAGAGGCACGGCGTGGAACGCAATATCCGGTGTTTCGGACCAACGGCGCGGTTTCAAGTTTTTCCGGATGTGCCTCGTCGGCAATATCGAAAACCATCAGGACTCGATAAAGATTTCTGTTCGGTGGTTGCACTTTTTTTTTCCCCCTTTATCCGCGCTTAAGTCACGTCACAAGTCCGCTTCTTCTTTGTTTTTTCGCCTTGGCATAAAAATGAAGTTTCAAACTTGTAATTGTAAGTATAAAAAAAACAGCACAGAGCAAGCGTCTCGTTTCACTAACGCACACAAAGGAGAAAATCCACGAGTTTCTAGTTGATGCTTCCTTGCATATCAATAAAATATGTTTCATACCGCGGAACGTGAATAAATGTCGGACTTGATCAAACTCTCCTCAGCTATAATTTCTCTCTCTCTCTCTCTCTCTCTCTATTTCTTACTCGTTCTCGTACTAAGAGTTCCACCAAACGAAAACAAAGCCGGGCTAAAAAAAATGATTATATTTTCTTCATCTCCCACTGCCGATTCATACAACATTCCTTTTTCTAGAAAAAAAGTCGAGGATTAAATGCCTCTATAAAAGTAACGCCAGACAGGGGGTCCAAGTTGAGTTAACCGGACGTTTCACGGAACGGTCATAAAAAGTTAGTATACGACACTGACAGATCCGAGATCTTCCCGTAGCTGATTCGTCTGCCCGGAAACCCTTACGTTTGTGTTTACGAAGCTGCGGCGAGGTTTCCGAACAGAAAAACCCTTTGGCGGCTTTTGGACGGAACGACAGCTCCGAGAGGTGGGGCTGCCTCTCTCACGCTCTTCTGGCTGCTCCATCATTTGATGGCGGTCATAGGTCCTTGGATCGATAAGATCGAGAGATAAGAGACATTCTTAATTTCGTTTGCGCGTGAAGCAAGCTTTCCAGATCCATTTCCACCGTAAAAAAAACGTATATTGAACTTCGGCCGCGTGGCATCAACCTGACAAGTCGAATTAAAACGAAAGAAACACACAAGAGGACGAAACAGACGACACAGCTGACAAGTCCCTTGCAGAAATCCTTTAAAGCGGATGTTTCAGCGTAGACTTTTATAAATTTCTAAAATAATATGTAAGTTGAGAGAAAAAAGATACAAACTGCCTGCAACGGTGGACGTCAGAGATTGCAAAACCCTAATTATCTAACTAATGGACAAACCTTTGCTGATTAACTTGTAATTAACGCTGTTTGGTAGCCACTACTAATGATAAGTTTGTGTAGCTACGAACAAAACGACCTTACATTCGTTTTTAAACGGAGAAAATAATTTTACTAAGCACTGCAACGAAAAAATCTCAATTTTTTTTTTTTTTTTTTTCGGAAAACCGGAGCATAGTGCCCGAGGAGCGAAGAAAATCTGGCTGCGTTTCCGTTTTTGTTTTTATAAAAAAAAAACTGGTCACTTTCTCACAATGCTGGGCTCAGGAGAAAATCTTTTTCTTCGTTTGAAAATTGGATATGAGGCGTTTGGTCTGTAGCTACAAATTTGCGATTAAAAAGATAACTAGTAAATTTTAGTTAACTATTAAGCCAACTAGTCTTTTTTGTGATCTCTGATATTGGCCGTGGCCGGCAACTTGTTTCCCTCTCCACCCCCTTTGCCAATTTTTTTTTTCTTTTTTGTAGTCCCAATTTTTTGTTTTAGTTTTTGAAAGTCTTTGCCAAAACACCTGGTATGTTTACTGCTGTCAATGATGTAACAATGAAGTTTCAATAAATATATCGGCTAAACTAGGATGAGGCGGGAGAAGAGTGTTATAGGTGGCAATGTACCTCAAGGGGTGAAGAGGCAAGAGGTCGAGTTTAAAGCGGAATATCGTTCATGAGGGCTCCATCAAATTGACTGGTGAATATAATCACTTTGGCTAGTGTTTTCATTTCGCTATATGAAACTGTTTTTATATGGGTGTTTTTAACGTTGTGTTTGGGACTTTTACATTTTCAAGATACAACAAAAAGGTTTTACATTTAGTAGGTATTAACCAGGACCTTGGAGGGATCCTTTTTGGGAATCAACAGCGACGTTACGCAACGGATCATAAAGCAACACCGGATAACACTGTGGGCTCATGACGTCTTGGCTTCACAAAGAAGCCCGTAGATATAATAACACTTCCTTCCTTCGCAATATGAGTCCACTTAGATCTGAAGGCGCTACGCATCCTCAGAACAAGCCAAACCGACGGAAACTTCTAATTAAAGCATGTGTGGGGGGCCGCGAGGCCCTGCCACGTTATTTAAAGTGAGGACATAGAACGAGACAAGCGAACGACGTGTCTGCCTGTGATGGCGGCTTCAGAGCATTCTCTTTTATTTTGATGAGAAGAATGGGTCTGTGGGTGAATTGCAGCCTACAGATATGCCCCCCTTAGCGAGGAGCCCCAACGAGCGATTAAATAAAACAAAAAGAAAAACGACAACACACAATTAGGGTGCTAGCTGTGGTGATGAGTTTGTCCAGTGGACTTGAGCAGACTTCCTGCGAGACTTCGGACTTTCTTCGCGCGTCTCACATGTGATGAGGTTCACGGGTGCGTGGCGGTTTGGCGCACGAACACATGCGTTGCACTGTACAAGTCTTGAGAGACGTAAGGAGTCTTCCCAGACACCGCGCGTGCGGGAACTGGTCGTAGGTCTGCAAAAGCCTCCTTCAGCTTTGTGGCGTAGTCTTCTGGCCTCGTGTTTGGAGACGGGTCGACCTCAAAAAAGTCTGATGGTAATCGGAGGGTCGTCCCATAGACGAGTTCAGATGTTGCACAGCCGAGGTCCTGCTTTAACGCCGTTCGAAATCCGAGTAAGACGAGTGGAAGCTGTTGTACCCACTCCCTGGAGTTCGCGTGGGCCATGAGCGCGGACTTGACGTGTCGGTGGAAACGTTCCACCAAGCCGTTAGACTGCGGATGGTATGCCGTTGTCCGGGATCTTGTCATGCCTAGGATTCGGGACAACTCGGTGAACAAGCTGGACTCGAATTGTCGCCCCCTATCGGTGACGATTTCAGAAGGGCATCCGAAGCGCGCCACCCAAGAGAACACGAAAGCCTCGGCGACGGTGGCTGCAGTCATATCAGGCAACGATGTAGCCTCCGGCCACCTTGTGAAGCGGTCGATATACGTCAGGATGTATCGTTGCCCTTGGGATGTCGGAAGGGGTCCGACAAGGTCAAGGTGAACCTTGTCGAAACGGGAATCGGGCTGCAGGAAGCTCGTGTGTGGAGGGACTGGATGGCGGTGTATCTTGGCGCGTTGACATGCCAAACAGGTCCGTGCCCAGTTTCGCACGTCGGACTTGAGCCGTGGCCACACATACCGAATGGCCACTAGCCTCTGCGTCGCCTTCACGCCGGGGTGCGACAACGAATGAATGGCATCAAAAAGCTGCCTTCGTAGAGCAACCGGAACGAATGGGTGATGCGTTCCTGTGGATGTGTCGCAGACGATGGTGATGTCTCCAGGAAATTGGACGTCCTGCAATTGTAAAGCTGTGCTCGTTGTGCGTAGCCGCTGCAGCTCCTGGTCGGATGCCTGATATTGAGCCAGCAACCTGATGTCGACTTGTGGAGAAGATGACGGCACGGCGTCAATTCGGCTCAGTACATCAGCGGGGATGTTGGATGTACCTTTGACGTGCCGAATGTCGGTCGTGAACTCAGACAAGAACGAAAGTTGCCGAATCTCTCGAGGCGTGTAGGTGGAACCGGAATTTCGGATGGCGTACGTCAGTGGCTTGTGGTCCGTCCAGATGACAAAGGAGCGACCTTCGATACAATGTTGAAAGTGCCGGACTGAAAAGTACGCAGCTAGCAGCTCCCTCCCAAAAACACTGTAGCGGGTCTGAGCGGCCTTTAACTTCTTGGAGAAGAAAGCCACGGGTTGCCACTCGCCATCGACGTGTTGTTGCAAGACGGCACCGACAGCAGTGGCTGAGGCATCGGTCATAATCGAGGTTTGGGCGGAGTGCTCTGGATGTCGCAAAAGCACGGCATCGGCAAGTACATTCTTCACTGCGCAGAAAGCTTGCTCTGCGTCTTCACTCCATGGTACGTTAGATAAGGGACGCGGAGACTTGGTCAGGAGGGAGTCAAGGGGCTGGACCAGTCTCGCGCAGTTCGGAATGAACCGCCGGTAAAAGTTTACCAGGCCGAGGAACTGGCGGAGCTTGGTGATCGAGGTAGGTCTTGGGAAGTCTCTGATCACTTGAACTTTCGACGGCAAAGGTCTAATGCCGTGGCGGTCCAGTCGGTGTCCAAGGAATTCAAGTTCTGTTCTTCCAAATTCACTTTTTGCGGCGTTGATAATGATGCCGTGATCTGAGAGCCTTTGAAACAAAAGACGGAGGTGGTTGGTGTGCTCCTCCGGTGTTGAGCTAGCGACCAACAAGTCGTCAACGTAGGCGAATACGAAGGGAAGCCCGCGCGTGACAGTGTCGATGAACCGCTGGAAGGTTTGAGCCGCATTACTGAGGCCAAAAGGCATACGTAGGAAATCAAACAAGCCAAACGGTGTAGTTATGGCTGTCTTCGGGATATCTTCGTCAGCGACTGGTATCTGGTGGTACGCGCGGGTAAGGTCAACCTTCGAAAAGCTGGTAGTGCCTTGAAGGTTGACAGTAAAGTCCTGGATGTTGGGAAGAGGGTATCTGTCGGGCACTGTGTTCTTATTCAGTGCGCGATAGTCGCCACATGGTCTCCAGTCTCCGTTCTTCTTAGACACCATATGCAGCGGAGACGCCCAGCTGCTTGACGAGGGTCGGATGATTCCAAGCTCGAGCATATGCTCGAATTCTTCGCGAGCGATACGGAGTTTTTCTGGAGCCAGACGACGGGGTCGGGAATGAACCGGTGCGCCCGTTGTTTCGATGTGATGGTGAACATCGTGCAAAACCGGTCTTGTCCAGTCAGGGGCTCGCGTGAGGCTTGGAAAATCCTGGAGGGGAGGTTGGAATGGCCCGTCGATGTTGGAGCAGACTGACGCGAATCTTGCGGTGTCAGTTGTTGAGACGCCTTGCACAGAGAGTCGCGTTGTGGAGTCGAGCAGACGTCTCTCCTTAACGTCTACGGGGAGGCTGTGGTGATGTAGGAAGTCAGCGCCGATGATCGCGTTGCCTACGTCTGCGACCAGGAACACCCATCGGTAGACTCGTCTGAGGCCAAGATTTATGGTGATCGACCGTTCCTTGTAGACGGGGATTGACGAGTTGTTCACAGCCCGAAGGTAGTAGATGGGCGTTTGTGATCGATCCGCGCGTTTTGCAGGAACAGCGCTTACCTCAGCCCCGGTATCGACGAGATAACGGGTTCCCGTGGTCTTGTCGGCGATGTAGAATAGGCGACTTCCTGGCAGGTTTTGAAGGAGCAAGGCCGAAGGCAGTGCCGGGCGTCGGAACCAAAGCGGCGATGGTATACGCAGACGTCCGCTGAACTTGCCGAGCGAGTATGGTCAGCATTTCTCCGACGAGATGTTGAACGTCCACGTTGTTGTTGAGTGCGTGGATGATCTCGCCGGTGAGTTGCTGCGGTAACGCTCCGTTCCAACCGCTGGCAAAGCTGTTCGAGGTTGCCGTCGAACGATGGAGTGCCTGGCAGGACAGGCATAGCTTCGCTACCGTCTTCTGTCGCCGATGTAACGCTGGCGACGGATGGGGCGGCAACTTCAATAACGGCGTCCGCCAGGGCTGCGAGGCCTGTGGGGTCGAGAGCCGTAGCGGCGGCCAACACCAGCTGTACGTTGGTTGGCAGGCGCTGAATAAATAGCTCCCGCAGCAGAGCGTCGCCGATCGTGTTGGCGCGATCTCCAAGGAGCTGAGTCATCCGCCTTAGCAGCTGGGACGGACGTCGATCGCCGAGTTCTTCCGCCGAAAGTAGTTCTTGAAGGCGGGAGCGATCTGATGCCTCGGTTCTCTGCAGGAGAGCCGCCTTCAGCTGGTCGTAGGAAGCTGTGGCCGAGGGTTGCGCAAGGATGTCGTATACTTCGTTGGCTGCTGCCAGCGACAGCGCCGAGACGACATGATGATACTTGCTCTCCTGGCTCGTACACAGCCGAGAGGAAACTGGGACTCAGCCTGCAGGAACCAGACCCTCGGGTTTCTGTCATAGTACGGGGGAAGTCGGACTGCAACCGACGAGATGGAAGCCGGGGATCCGGCTGCTACTCCTTCGGGTTCGCCGTTGTCCATGGTCCTCGACCGGGTCACCAAATATGTGGGGGGCCGCGAGGCCCTGCCACGTTATTTAAAGTGAGGACATAGAACGAGACAAGCGAACGACGTGTCTGCCTGTGATGGCGGCTTCAGAGCATTCTCTTTTATTTTGATGAGAAGAATGGGTCTGTGGGTGCGTTGCAGCCTACACATGCTTCTCACACACTTCATCCCTGAATAAATTTAAACTTGTCTTAATATTTCTAATGAATCTGAAGACCACGTGAGTGTGTATCTCTGCAAAGCACCCGGATACACTTAGAGCTCCCTTAGTCGAGCATAACAAACCATATAAAACACGCATAATGCACACGCGATATATTTTCTGGTTCTCAGGTTTATTAGAATGAAAACAAGATTAATTGCTATTTGTGTTATCCACTTATACCTCGTAATATTATTCAAGTTTCTCATTAACAACCGCCCTTACATCTTTCCTATACAGTTAATGATATATATCAATCAGACTTCGTTGCTGAAAGTGAAATCCCGTCTTTCTCAAGATGCCAACCTAGATACGAACTTGCTCTTACCTGTGACGCCTCAAACGGAGACAACGACTACACTCTAAGTAACACCTGCGCGTCTACTTACCAGCAAAACATTCGAAGAGCCACTCTCTGCGATTAACGAAATCGGCTCAGTGAATGATGAGGCGGAACATCTGTTTAGACCTCAGAATTAAGTCTGCGCTGTGACATTACGCAATGCGAGCATGAAGCTTTGCATTGCGTAGTGCCACAGCTCAGACTTCATTTTTAAGTCTAAACGGATGTTCCGCCTCATCATTCGCTGAGCTGACTTCGTAGATCCCAGAGATTGGCTCTTCGAGTGTTTTGCGGGTAAGTAGACGCGCAGGCATTTGTTAGAGTGTACTATTACTCTAACGGGATGTTGCATTAACTGAAGTAACTATGGGTGACTCACACATACTCTGCTCATCTATCCAGTAGTTGCACAGCAGCAGCAGATAGCATGCGGCGCGATAGCAGTTGGCTTCAAGATACGCATGGTACAACGATGCATTTTCTTTGCTCTCACATTATCTCTTCCCGTTTTTATTTCGCCCTCCGAACAGTTAGTGGACGCTTTTCGCACGGGAATTTCGTGTCGCGAGAAATAGTGGCTGCTGTCGCCCCCATTCCAGCTGTGTGTTTATGTGCGTGAGTGGGCCTTTGTGTACAGTAAAACAACAATCAACTCTGCGTATTTCTTTTTTTTTTCACCATAGCGAGAGATAAGTGCAGGGCACGGGAATGCCGTTACCGCTCTCCGTGGATTTTCAAAAGCCGGCTATGTGGCAAGCCTAATGAGTACAGCACCTGATGCACGGTCTGCTAGGAATTCTGACGAAGTAACCAGCACGGCGGTCCGTCAGTTGGACAGGAGTTGAGTAGCGGGAAATGGTGTCTTGCTGACAATCTCAGAATCGTTAAAATAAACAGCCAGCGGAAGACTAAGGATAAATGCCGACCACCTGCGGACTTTTTCAGGTTCAACGGAAATCTCAGTTACACGGCGCCTTCTATGCAATAAGCCCCCGTCAGATTGCGGGCCCCGCGGCCGGGATCCTAATCCGCTACCTGGGGATTCTTTCGCCAGCACTTTGAATCAAAGTCACCAAAAACAGCTAAAAAAAAAGGTGTTATGAATTTAACGAAAAAAAAAATTACCTGAAGTAAAATTCGCGGTCTCCACTAATTACAACGAATAAAGGAAAACTGGAAAAAAACTTATTAAACAATGTAAGCACATTTCTTTTGTTCGTTTGATTCTATATCGCCGATACCATAATAAGTATTTAAAAAAGTAAAATATGTTTTTATATGCACACAGTTAAAAAAAAAAAAAAAGCTATTCCAGGCGTTCGCACGTTTTTTTTTTTTTTTTTTGGAAACCGATTTTTTTTGCGAGGTTATGTCAGCTTTTTTTTTGGCGTTTTAACGTATTCACACAGTTCAGATACGCCATTCCATGCGAAATGGTTCAACGACAGGCTCATAAAGAAGGAAGCCATAGTTTTTTTCTCTTTTGATTTATATATTTCCTGTGGGTTTGGAATGTTAGTGCTTGTATGGAAGATAAGGCTAGCCCTATGTGCCATGTTTATAACCACGTATAAAATAGAGGACTATAAAAATATATTCTTATCGCTTCTGTCATGGGCTTTGTTTTCTTCCTATGACAGAAAGTTCAAAGCAGGACAAAAATATCAAACAGCTTTAGTGTACTGCTAAATATCTGCTCGACGAAACATGCCTCTGAGCTTGATTAGCTCGGCCACATCGAAACTTTTTTAGGACTATATTTCCAGATTTACGTTTCTAACCGCTACTATGGGTAGAATGACATTTACGTGCGTAGACTATAAGAAAAATAGTGTTTTAATAATGCGGCAAGCTTAATGAAAAAAAAATAATGTCATCATTAGGTAAAGGAGAGTACCCTCTTCATGGTTTTCAGTGTTCCAATAAAATATTATACAAAGCCCCCTCTCTGGAAACAAAGAAGCCAGTTCAGTGGATTCACTCGAGCTCTGTTATAAACTATAATTCACTTGCGACGAATTTCTTATTTACACGGGCTCGATAAAATCAGGGGTTTAGAAGAAAAATACTCAAAGGAGCAATTGCGTGCGTCTCCTCTGGCCCTGTTTAAGCATTTAAAGTACAACTGTAAATTCCTTCGACTTCCTGAAGATGGTCGCACCCGTGATGGTACTACATTAACTGCATTCTCTCATCCGTGAACTCCTTAACAGACAAGCAAGCTTCTCTTATTTGCGACGCATGCGACGTGGACGACGGACGCGATCCATATATTTCACTTTCGCAGGCCAGTGCGCGCCAAGGTACTGGTGGCAACCTCCGTTTAAGGCCCGTTCACACTCTTGCGACCGAATAAGACCGAGAGAGACCAGACCGGTTTTTAAAAAGACCATGAAATGATTTTAAAATCCAATTTCATCCACCGCACGTCTTAAAAGGTGTGAAAAGAAACACAAAAACACAAAAATAGGGAGCCAAAAAAATTATTCGCTATAGAACTTTTAAAAGAAAATTGGACTCTTTTGCACCTTCTTTCCTTCGAAAGCTCTCTGCCTTTTTACTGCGATGCATCCGCGGAAACGGAGCACGTCAGCCGAATCCACGGCGCCTATTGTGTAAGAGCCTACCTCACCAGCACCGCGATTGTAAACAATAGATAGCCGGCGAATGTTTCCTAAAAGTTTTGTTAAATAATATTCAGATCCACATTTTGCAGCATATTTAGAAATTTGTGGCGAAAATTGGCAAATTTGAGATATGTATGTATGTATGTATGTACTTATGCGGCGCTTGCTCTTTGCAAAGAGCGTCTGCAAAACAGACACGCCCCCCCCCCCCCCCCCCCCCCCCGAAAAAAAAAGAGAAGAAATTAGAGTATTGTTGCTGCTGGAGTCACCGCACTGGCGCTCCTCGTAGTTAATGGGCTGAAACAGCTCGTCAGATCTCCCGAGACTCGCGCCGTTGAGAACTTCCTGAAGTCTCTCCTGAAGCTTGTCTGCCCGTCTTCTTTCCGTCTGGAACTGCCTCTTCAACTCCTTCACCGTAGCCAATCCTCTCTTGTCCTGCATCTTGCACTCCTCGATGTTGTCCTGTGCTCTTGCTTCAGCTTCTTTGCTTTCTCTCGAAATCGCACTTCTGGTTGTTTGACATCTCCAGATGAATGGTGAGATCCTTTACGGCATCGTCCAGCTGCGCCTTGAGTTTGGTGCAGCTGTCCGAACGTTGCCTTGCTTTGCACTGCTCCAGGTCATCTTTGGACTCCTCAATGGCTTTCTGTAGCATGTCCACGCGTTCCTGCGCCTCAGCCTTGCGCTGTAGCACCTCCTCCTTCATAGAGGGCAGCAGACGCTTGTATAGTGTCAGCGCCGCTTCGTTCTCTATCACCTTCGTCGCACGCTCCTGCTTAACAAGAAGTGCTTCGTTTGACAAGCGTAGCTTCTCCTCAAACTCCTACCACATTTTCTCTGGGGCCTGCCTGTGTTTCTCCTCTTCCTCCAGCAGGTATGCCCCCATCTCCTCTACCAACGCCTTCCCTTTCTCCGTTACCTTGTTTGCCTCGGAAGCAGCAATGGCGCTACGTCGGGAAGCATCTTCTAAACCATGAATGGTGGTGTGCATTGAAGTTATCTTGCCTGCCATTTGCTCGTTCACCCCAAGCAGAGCCTCCCGCTTCTTGTCGGAGTAGTCGATCTGTTGGCACGAGTCTCGCAGCAGCGTCTCCAGCAATGCCTTCTCGGCGAGCGTTACAGGTGAATCGCCCACCAAGCCTCGAGCCTCCGCTTCGCGCACGCCACAAAATTGGTTTCTTCTCTAAATCCAAGAGCTTGCTCAATGCGAGTACCGACGCCTGCTGCAGGTTCCAGTGCTGGACACTCGAGAAGCAAATGTTGTAAAGTTTCGACCGCATCACCACATGCACTGCACAGCACGTCCGTTACGTTGGTGTCATATCTTCTTCTGTACAGACGGGTACGCAAGGCACCACCGCGGGCCTTGGCGAGGAGCCGACTTTCCAACGTATTTCCACACCAGTGGATAGGAGCGATGTCGGTCTTGTAAGACGCGTAGAGGTGCATACTTGAATGTTCATGCATGTCTGCCCTCCAGCGGTCTGCCTCGACAGTCTTTATCAGCCCTCTAACCTTGGCTACCCAGTCTTTCTTTGTAGATGGCTCGTCGGTCATTGAGAAGGCACCATACTTTGTCCCAAGTCGAATGACTCGACGCCTCCACGTTGTGTGTACGTTTTTTAGATGCATGTATACGAAAATTATCCTCGCCCAGCAGTCTCCATTCATATGTCGAAGTCGAGCATAATATTCGAGTTTGCTGCTGGCTTCACGTGCCTCGAAAGAGGACCATCCGAGATCTCCTTGAACAAGTAGATTGTTCAAGGATGGCGCTTGGCTGAGAGCCAAGCGCCATCTATCGTGTGGTAAACGAAGCTGAGAGCCAGCTCCGGAGCTGTTTTTCGCACTTTTAACGATCAAATCAGCACGACCAACGAACGTTTATTTTTTTACGTGTTCTTTTCGCGCGTCCCGACTTCAAGCAGCAAGAAAAAAGTACTTGAAACAGACCACGACGAACGAGAACGCTGGATCCACAAACACCCGAGAGGAGCTACAACGGCGACGAATCTACCGATGCCGACCAAGCGATCTGCGCAGAAATAAACCTAGCAAGCACTCCCGACTCGGCGCAGCGTTGCTTCGACGGTACTTGGCCAAGACAGTCTGCCCACGACCGGCTGGCGTGCTGAATGGAATATGCCCGCGTGACCCTTGTGGACCCTTCCCGTATTTTGGTCATTGACCTCAATTTTAAATTAAGGGGTGAGGTCAATCTCTTCCCCTTGGTTTCCGAGGCAGTGTTGACGAACACTGTCGTCGAAAAGGGACTCTCGTCGATTCTATCTTCTTGTTTTGTGTGATAATAGAGCTAAAATAAATGCCGTATGGATTACCTTCGTAACACGGCATGTACACTTTGTTATTGGTATGCCATTTTTATTCTGACAGACTGCACGTCACTGTCGAGCTATAACAGTTCGTGGGAGGTACACGTGCAATGCCGGTCCAACCTTTCTTTGCCGAGTGTCGCGTCAGTATCGAGTTGCAATCGTAAAAGATCGGCCCCGAGGCGCTTACCAACAGCGCGAATACAGCACTTCCATCAAACGCGCGCGTCCGCTCCGAGTGTGAAGAGGTATTTACGTGGCTCTTGCTGACACTGTCGTAGTTCAAACGTATCTTTTTTTAACGTCGGCTCGCTCCTGCATCTCCGAGGACGCGAAAAACGCCGCGGCCATTTGTCCCTATCTTCGTCGCTTTGCAAACGACTGACACGGGCCGCCTTTTACCAACAATGACAGTTGGGTTGACTTCTGGAGTCTTCACCGAAAGACTTGCCGCACTTCCCAACAGGCATACCGGTGTATGGGACTAGTCCCATGCTGTCGCTGTAGCGCAACATATCTAGTTGAATCTCGCTCAGCTGCGATGTGATGAGAAGCGCCGATTCAGAAATTACATCGGTGACATCAGCGCAGTAAAACCTACGGGCACACCGCCAACTCGCCGTAGCTAACGCTCCCATTCTCCTACTGCCGAGAGAACTTTCGTTTCCGGAAACAGCGTACGTCACGACCGTCAAAATTACGCCGCAGCTTGTTTTGCGGTCAGTTGGAGAAAGAGAAAAAGCCGATGTTTCATTAATTTTTTGTGTAGAAGTTAAGAAACCGAGACGAAAACGGGTGCCTGTTTGGCATTCAGTGAACATTGACGGTTTAATGTAAAAGTTATCTGGCAAAAGTAAAAAGGTCATTTCATGGTCCCTTTAAGCTTCTTGCAGCGTCTTAGGACCGAATGCGCTGCAGCGGAGCTGGTCCTAAGACTTCGCAAGAGGCTTAAAAACCGGCCTGGTCTCTCTCGGTCTTACTGGGTCGCAAGAGTGTGAACGGGCCTTCATTCTGGAAGCACGAAGTTCTGACGGAACGAGTGCATCTTTCCAAGGTTCCGAGCATGACTGCCAGAAAAACAGCACTTTTTCTCAAAAATGATTTCTGCGGCCAAACCTCTTTTCCGGTGGTCTGCGGCAATTACAGGGTCCAATAGCAACCGCTTAGAGCAGCCGCAGCTGAGGCCCATGATGAACAAGAGCGGCCCTTTTCCCGTCCCAGGAGGTCTGGCGAGGGGTGTACCTCGCCCGCCCAGCGCATCTGTCTCCGGCACTCAGTCGGCCGCCACGTGTTATGAAGAGTCACTTAGTGTGGGTCGAACGTGAATCGTGACGTGAGGTGACGAGCGGCTTTGGTTTTTTCTGCGAGGCCTGCCGCCTATCAACTCGGACGCTCGGGAATCACTACAAAGCGCGTCGTTTTTCCGCGAGAAAGAACACAATTTAAAGATAGACAGGTTACATACCAACACAAAACGTTGTGTGTGAGTGTGTGTGTGTGTAGTTTTCAAGCTTAAGTTAACACACAATCAAGGCAAAGGTAACACAGAAGGCGGAGCATTACAGAATAGTGGTTAGAGTATGTATGTAGGTGTAGAATTCTCATGTTAACGTAACAGTGCGGTAAAATGAACATCCTTGCACCTGAAATATTTGACTCGAAGAGGCGATGTAAGCCTTTGTGAACTTCTGCTTTGCTCCGCCAAAGTTAGTCATGAAAGTTAATCCCGATAAACTTACCATATTTGTCGTTGAAAAACAACGTGCGAGAGAAAACTTTCAAAACAGGACGACGCAGCTGGTACAATAGTGCGGGCATTAATTTCAAAGTAGGATTTCATGCGAAACATAAGTACGCTAAAAAGATGTCGATGAACATTTCCGAATTTCGCTTGAAGATTTCTGCCCAAATTTCGAAGTAGCGCGGATATTGAAAGAAGCATCAGTCGCACTATTTCTCTTCTATTCTTTGTTATACCGCGCGACCATCCTCGTATGATCATCAGATTCTCATGGTAACGCAAAATGAAGACAAATAACTCCTCAGCTTCACGGTCTCAATGACTTCCCGACTCAACGGGAGCTATTTATCGCAAGCACAAGTGTGGAGGAGAGTGATGGGCGATTGAAAGGCCGCAGTCGTTTCCCGAGTTGGCCCCCAACGCTACGTTTATGTGTTTATGTCTCTTTTGGGCCTTCTTGGAATCAAGCCTCCCTTTCGCAGCCCAGTCTCTCGCTGACCAGGCGGGGGCCGTGGCACGCGACACCCCCGCTCTGCCCGGTTTTTCTGTTCCATATATTTTCGTTGCTCACCCTGTCGTCGCGAGCATGCTCCCTACGGGATGCGAAGGCAGGAAAACGACAGGCGTAATGGCTGACTTCCGGAGATGGTGGCGCCTCCTTGCGTGCTTGTCGACGCGCGTCTGGGGTTGCCTACCGCGATCCGCGGCTGGAGGCTCCGCCGTGTCTCGGTTTTTGTTCTAATTTGGGATCCCGTTTTCTCAAGATGTGTATCTGGGTAGTCTTCCTCCCTCGCTGAATTCCCCCCTCCCTCTCTTGGAGTCGGCCAGATTCCATCTTTCGGCCGTTTACGGCTCCTGGGCCACTCATCGGCCCGCTGCTGAAAGGTCCCTGTCTAGCACACGCGTAAACAGAACAAGCGTCGTGAGTTCGTTGGACAGCTTTGGGACGGGGCATAACACAGGTGCAAAGAAGGAAAACAAGGTGACGTAGGCATAACTTGGTATTTCACTCCAACAAGCAGCCGAACTATTCGAGCCCTGAAGCTGCAACAAATTATCTGACGATCCGGGTGATGACGGCGACACCTGTGGCAATGAACCTTAACAACATTTAGTCAGCGAATGAACCATCTGTTCCCCCTCCTTTCCCCTGCATTCATTCTCATCAATACTGCAATAACCCAAGCCCGTGAAACTTTTTCACAGCCAGAGAGAAAAACCTCACGTCAGGCAAACACCACCACCACCAATCTGAAATTAACTTATGCATCTGTACACGAACACATATACACGGCTTGCACTGATGTCACACCACCGGCCATTGAGGTCGTCTTGGCTGCTCAATGCGTGCGCATTCTAGAGCTTACATTTCGCACCTGCAAATTTGGTTTTATCGGCAAGAACTACAAATTACCACAAGCATGATGCGATGACCCCACGTGCAAGTCATGTATAAGCATCTTCACTTTCACACCAGTTTCGATCAGTAAAACAAAGGCATCATATTTGTGGTCTGTTGTGAAACGTCTGGAGACTCAGCATTATTTGACAGGGCCCATACCGTCTCGATTTATGTCGGCCTTAAAGGGGCCGGCAGGGTGGGTATGTTTCTCACTTTATAAAAGCCTACCGGAACTAGTCACTAGTGGAACCCAGGTAGACTGGCACAACGCCACTGACCAAGAAACTTCTTTGTCGCCGCGTAATTTCAAGGATAATAGCGGACTTCACAAGACTCGATAAATAAGTTGTGGGGACATTGTTGGCGTTAAAACAATGCAATCTCTAGAATTTCGTCATCAAGCTTTGCGATCGCCGCGGTGACGATATTTAAATGCGGCTCATATGGCGGAAACGAGAACTGCGTGAGCATTCAGTTTGGGCTCGTGACAATTTAGGCCTGTGCCCCATTCGATGTGATGACGGGAATAGTAGGAACCTTAACCATGTGCGTAACTCGGCGAGTGCCCTGTGCTTTGCCAACCCCAGCGCATGATTACGGTAATTATTGGTGGCATAGAATCGACTCCACGTAGCGTGGTCGCTTGTTCTGGTTGGGAGTTGAGGGGCTGAACGCTGCTCGTTCAAAAGTTAAACGCTGTGTAAAAAAAAAAAAAAAAAAAGAAAGAAAAAAAAAACGAAACAAAATTTGTGTTTTGTAGGTTATGATTTTCAGGGCACGATTCGAGTGGCATTTACTGAAGGTTTCAAAAATGTTGCATCGTCCCTTTAATTAGTCATTTCGGAAAACACAACTAATGCCACCTAGGCTCCTAAGTTCACAGGAACACAACACACCTATTGACCCGACAGTCCTCTTGACTCGGCTATCACGTTACTATTGAGTCTTGCTTCGTCGGATCTCCTAACGCGGTGGACCTCTTAACCAGAAACGCCCTCTTCTTTTCCTTTTATCCCATTACACCATTCACACGGCTGAATCGATCGTAAGCTTGTAAGTTTGATGTCCGGTTGGCTCTGGGAATTGTCTCACAGAATTCAGAATTGTTTGTTACGCTGCCCTACAAAAATGTCTAAAAATGCCAGCCCGCATTTGATAACTCGACTGCGCGTTTCAACCACGATCCGCGGGCGCTTATCTTCCCTTTTCCTCGCTTCTTCCAAGCTCCCTCTCATTACGAGAGAGAGAGAGAGAGAGAGAGAACGCGTACGGATGAACGCACCCCGAGGATCTGTTTCTTTTCGGCCGACGTCGAATCCGTCGCGCGCCTTTTTACTGCTGCTCCAGTTACGGCAGGCAGTCTTTCGAGTTGGTCCGGCGTTCCGAGCGGCGTTCGGCGCTCAGAACGCCGGGCCAACTTGCATTTCTAATTTCCAGTTTCCATTCCCTTAATTAGGGTGGCCCCCGTCAGCCAGGGCGTTCGCGCTGCCCGACGGGGGCCGGCCTAATTTGGGGAATAGAAATTAGGAATAGACTGAGGACAAAAATAAGTAGAGTGAAGCCGGAGCCACGTTTCTCATGCATCATGCGAACAGCACCGTGTTCGCAGCAGACCTGATGTCAAAGTTATCATCGGACCCGCCTTGAGCATAAGCATGTTTGCTTCGTGTATACGCGTGCTTTGCACATGTCTAAAGGCACTATTTTTTTATGACCAATGTGACAAGATTGTTATACAAGGTCGAAACACGTCTCAGACAGGTCTGTAGACTGTATTTTCTATGATGGTGGTAGCAGTGTGAGCGAGGCTCAAATATAACCACCTGCTGTATTCTTTGAAAGCCTGGTGCTTTCTCTTCTATGCGAATTGGAAACAGTTACTTTCGACTACCTGGGTCACTCGTGGAGATGTTGAATAACGAACTTGTAATGCGCCTTTTATGTAATGATTTAAAGAAATCGTAACGCCAACATCGGATGGTCGGTTTGTTCGTAAGATTACGCCTAATTATGTTGGACGTTCTTACTACATTTTGCGGTGTAATGTATTGCTTGGACGATGTATGCGGATTCGAAGAAAAAGTATCTGGTTTCGGGTCTTTAGTTACTCGAGTGCTTTAGTAATTTAAAAAAAAAAAATAATAGTATGTGATGCCGAGAAGAAACAGCTTACATGGAAATCACCCGGGGTGTAGTCTTGACGATTTGAGATAGGGATTTACTTTCAGTAATTAAAAATTAAAACAACAACAACAACAAATAGCGTTTTGCCCCACAGATTCATAATGCAGGCGCCCAAAATTCAGCATTAGCCAAAGCTACCGGAGGTCAGTTCTATTGGTGCCAGTTAAATGATTATGTAAAATTTTACTTAAGGCAGATGTCCCAGTTCACTTGATTGGGCTGTCACTTTCAATAAAGCGATTTTTGGTCAAAAGAATATTTTATCGCGAAAAGCTAACATTGTAACATTCTCCTAATAAGTAAAAAAAAATGTGTGTGTGTGTATGTTTATACAGCCTAAAACTTAGTCTACCTCAACGGGTGACTTGTCTCCCTGCTGTAGATGAGAAATTCAGCCAATGCAGTACAACCGCTATACTGGGGTTTTTAACGTGCACCACGCAGTAGTGATAAACAACCACACACCGGTAAAATGCTCATCCAGATCGAAACGGGCAAGGGTGGAGATTGAACCCAAGATCCCTTGGTTCTGCAGTGTGAGCTTTCGCTCTACGTGCTCCGAGCTGGTGTGCGCTCGCCCACTCGGCCACCAATCCGCCTCTGTTAATAAGTACTTTAACAATCGTAAGTTTTGTCGAGTGCTTAATTTATCAAAAGAAGGCAGGTCGAAACAATGTCACTTTTTTTTTTATTTAGAGTCGATATGTCAACATTGATAACTTTACTAGTTTGCGATGTTGAGAAAAAAAAAAAAAAACTGTGACCGCCACACTAACGCAGTGTGCACAAAACTCGTGAGTTCTTATGCTCCTCGTGATTCAGCACAGTGTTAATTATTTTCGCAATCTGATTTTATGGCTATGCATCTGTGCATTAGGTAGTACCCTTTAACAGGGAATTTTCTAGGAACGATTGACACGCGCACGGCAGAAAACCGCGGCAACCGTCCTACATTACTTCAGGCCTTTTGGGCTGACCGACAAACATGCGTCATGAGGTGTTCACAAAAGAAGACATCAATTCATGTTCCGTATCCCTTAGCATGTCTCAGTGTGGTCCAGTACTTCTGTCTGATTGGTTGTTTGTTACATGTAACATATTCATATCACAAAATTAACAAAACTCGACATAAAGCACCACAATTTTAAGAAGTAACGTATTACTTGTAATCCATCACTTGTTTCAAGTAATTTTGTAATTGCCATGTTACTCTTCTGTGGCTGCAATTTGTAATGAAATTTCTTTGCAATATTGGTAACGGATTACTTTATTTACCTGTTACTTTTTTTAAATGCGAACATAATACAGGAACTGGGGCAACATGAGCAGGCAATTCAGCACCATAAAGATGGCAAGTTTAACAAAATAGAAGACATCGTGAAGAGGGTAACCGTAAGAAAACACGATTGTGTGTATGGCCGGTCACTAGAACCACTAGAAAGACGTGCTAGGAATATACAAATAAGCGAAAAACAAAGGTCAAGAAGACAACGCCGAGTAGGCGTTGTCTTCTTAATCTCCCGGCGGGAATTAACGCTGCTACTGAGCATGCGCACCACTAGCTTTGTCTGCAGAATTCCAGGGATCATTTCCGGTCGCCATTAGCTAGCGGTATGACGGATGTTTTCGCAGCGTCCGCTGCCTTGGAAGTTTACAGGTGAACGGAATACACCTACAGTGTTTCTCTTAAATACAATATTTTATTCTTACAAGGACTACCATAATGTGGGCGTATGAGAAATAGAAAGTAGCGTTGCAGAACATTTTTGAAGACTTCAAAGTTGTTTCTATTGTTTTCTTTATAAGTGTACGAAAAAAGTAACGTGAAAGTAATGGTAACGTAACGAGTAAAGTAACCCGTTACCTTTCAGCGAAAGTAATTTGTAACGATAATCTATTACGTGTTAGGCTCGGTACTTTGTAATTGTAATCCATTAGATTTTTCAAGTAACTGGGAGAAGTCTGGCACCAATACCGCCGCGAGCTCGCCGAAATCAAAACCAAACGAATTGAAGCCACGCAATGGCGTCGACGGCGCCAGCGCTCCAGTCAGGTAACTACCCAGATAAAAATGTCTTACTAAGCAACATATTTAAATAGCTTTGGCGCAATAAGCAGAACACACAAACAGAAGCCATATTGTATCTAGTAAGATCAGTCTGTGGTAGAAAAAGTAACGCGAGTAGCAAAAGAATACGCATATGTTATCGCTGGTGAGCGCAGATGGTATATTGCACGAAGATTCATGGGGCAGCTATAATTATCCATGATATACGGCGGAAATGTTAAGACGTCTAAGGCAGGCCGATGAAAACTGCCAGCGTGCAATCCGACATCTGCTGGCGTCGCCTCCGACTACCCCGGAAAACGATGAATAGCAGAGAGGGGAACGACCCGTAAGCTGCAATCAACAGGCATCGATGAAGAGCATTCCTCCTAACTACTGCTCCCCAAAGCAATTTATCGCGAACTATGTTACGATAGACTGGGGTAGATACAGCTGACTGATTTCGAAACTACCCAGCCACTGCCAGTACGCCGGTGCAAAAACAAGCTGATCATCTCGTGAAACCGACGCGACGACTGCGTTATACTTCGTTCAAAAGCCTAAGTCACAAGGCCTTTTCTGCCTATGTTTGGTTCAGCGCTGCACTGTAAAAAATAACTGTGTAAAAAAACAGAAAAAGCTTGGCAAGTTTCTTGCCACGAATTTTCTGTTTTCGTCTGTTTCCCTGTTATCATACTTTCCGTTAAAATCATAGCATTTCCTGTTCTTGGCTTTTCTGTAAAAAAAATACACTTTCTGTTGTCAAATTTTGCGAAAAACCGGTTTCTGTTAAAACAAAGAGTGTCTGTTCTGGAACTTTGTAAAAAGATCGGCTTTCTGTAGTCGATTATTTTGAAAACACCGGCCTTTGTTAAAAGAAGGATTGTCTGTTTTGGAACTTTGTAAAAAAATCGACACTCTGTTGTCCCAATTTTGCGGGAAAATGATTTCTGTTAAAAGAATGGTTGTCTGTTCTGGGACTCTGTAAAAAGATCGACTTTCTATTTTTAAATGTTGTTTAAAAACAGTTTTTTTCGAAAAGTAAACAGAGTTTCTGTTCTGGGACTCTGTAAAAAGATCGACTTTCTATTTTTGAATATCGTGAAAAAAAGTTTATTTTGAAAAGGAAACAGAGTTTCTGTTCTATACCTTTGTAAAAAGACAACTTAAAAAGATTTTTAACAAGAAAGTTATTTTTCATTAAAACATGTAACAGAGTTTACGTAATAAAAATAACTGTCCCACAGCATCGAGAAAAAATATGTCAAGCCCGAGTCCTACTAGAGCGACATAAGCAACAGCCGACACAGAGAAAACACGATTGCATGCAGCATCAATGCAAAGCGAAGTTTGGCAGGCTTGCATTCAGTCATGCCTCGTTCACGGAGCACACTGAGCTCGGGAACGAAGCTCGAGTGATTCAAGCCTGCCAAAGATAACACCTGTGTGAATGCTGGAGGTTTCTCAGAGCCGGCTGTTGCTGTCTGTCGCCTTTGCGGGACCAGTACACAAAGAAACATGTACAACAGAAAGTGACAGGGTAATGTCAAATTTTCTTGTAAGGTAGCGCATATACTTACTCGCTACCGATTATCGACATATTCTTAAACATTTACACTTGTTTTAACAATGCCTCCATTATTATTTAGTCTTTCTCTATTGCTGAGTAAGGCGCTGAATTCCAGTCCTGTAAAAGTCCTTGCTTCGACTTGGCAGATTGGCATGCAGTTCCAGATCATCAACATCCAGAAAGTGGCATCTTCCGAGTGCATTTGTTAACTACCTTTTGTTTCGCCTAGACTAGGACTACATTTCTCGGAAGACAAGCCGACACTGCACACGAGTCTCGAAGTAGGAGTAACGACCTCTACAGGGGCGGAATTGAGTTTTACTTTGCAATGTGAATGTGAAGAGTTTGAATAGTTATTGATAAATTACTAACTGCCTGTGAGAAACATGGCAATAATTTATTTGATGAATAAATACGCTATATTTTGCGACAAAGCATTTTGAGGCCTTATAGTTTTATACCTGCCCTTGTACATTGTTACCGCACCCTGCATACAGAATACGGCAATAGTTACTGTATTCTGTAGACGTGTGAAAGAAACATGTTTTCAAATTGGGCTCATCAACCAACATTTTGCAAGCTTCAAAAGCTCGCAGGCTTGCAGCTTTTTAGAGGGTTATTTTTAATTAGCCGAAATTCAAATTAAGTATAATGTTTCTGAGATCAACTTGAGAACTCTTTTTTTTTTCTGTGGCACAGAAATGTCAGTGAGATCAAATATTCCAGATGAATTGAAATAAACCACTGATTATTTTGGGAACACGCCATATTTACACCTTCCCTACCTTCCTGGACTTATTAACGCCGGGATGTTCGCGATGAAAGAAGTCGTCAAACTTGTTAAAGAAAGAAAACATGAGATATTGTAATATTGGTAAATAACCACTTTATTTCTTGCATTCGCCACGCTTTGGCTCTGAACAGATGGCTTGTCTTCAACAGACTATTAGAAACTGCAGTTTTATTTCTTAACTTTGGCCCGCTTGGGGCTCAAACTAAATGGAATTTATTGAACATACCTACTTCGACTCTTAACTCTGCCCTCTTGGGCTCTTAACGATACACTTCCTGAGTATATACCTGGTATTCTTTTTATGGACAAAAATATTGAAGAGAACTTGCACCAGGGAAATCTTGATAGTGCCATTAGTTTGCTTGACTTGGCGGCCACTAGGAACAACAGATGTTTTAATTAACCTTTTCGTTAAAAAAATAAGCGTATAGTTACAATTAGAAACTTGATAAGCATCGTGAGAAACCACTAAATCATTCAAATTTAGAGACTAGGAGCACATGTATTGTTTCTCTGGCCTGCAAATCTGTCGTGACCTCCAAGTTTTTCCGTCTCATCATCCACATTTTCGCTTTGCCAGGCTTGCGCCTGTATGAAAAGTGGTACCTTTTGTGAAATATCACACTTCGTACGTGCCCCCAATCCTTCTAAAATTAACAGATTTAGTGATTTCCGATTATGCCCAGCAAGTCTCTAAAACTGGTTAATATCATTGTATGCAAAACTATTTTAAAACTTAATTATCGTAAGCACTACATGCCTTATTAAATGGTTCTCTTGACTATGACCAATGGGGTGCCCACCCTATTTCTGTGAGGTGCATAGATTTTACATTAAATGAATGTGAAAACAATGCACGTTCTCCCAGCATTTCTAATGAACAGGTTTAGTGGCTTTCGACTATGGCCAGCAAGTTTCTAATTGCAAGAATATGGCTCCGTTTACTAATTAGAAGTTAATTTAAAATATATGTTAATTAGCCACCTACTTCCACAAACAACTTTGTAGTGCCCGCTAAGTAGAGTAAGCTGATTGCAAAATGAAGTTACCTAATGAAACTTAATGTTTTGAAAACTTGGGGCAGCTAAAACCAAACACCCAGTGTAGTGATGAAAATAATTCCTTGAGAAGGGGAACAAGGACAAAGGACAAACACAAATCTCCAAACACAGCTAGGTGACTGGTGAGCAACCGAAAAAATCCGCCTGGTCCTGGTATCGAACCCGGGACCTCTCCATTACAGGTGGAGCGCTCTACCAACTGAGCTAACCAGAGCTTAGACGTCAATAGAGCAAACGGGTTTTATCAGCTGCCACCAGTCTAACACCAACGAGGGTGAAGCTTGCAATTTAAGGTTATAATTATAATGCAATTACATGCAAGGGTGCAAGCGAGCTGCACAAGAATGATGAAAATAATCCCTGGAGAAGGGAAACAAGAAGGACAAAGGACAAACACAAACCCGTTTGCTCTACTGACGTCTAACCCTTGGTTAGCTCAGTTGGTAGAGCGCTCCACCTGTAAGGGAGAGGTCCCGGGTTCGATACCAGGACCAGGCGGATCTTTTCGGTCGCTCACCAGTCACCTAACTGTGTTTGGGGATTTCTGTTTGTCCTTGTTCCTCTAATCCAGGAATTATTTTCATCATTCTTGTCCAACTCGCTTGCACCCTTGCATTATAATTAAACCCAGTGTAGGGTGGCCTAAATAGTGGTAGGCTGTGAATTGGTACCTAAAAATTAGCTTCTGCACACAGCTATATCAAATTTTACCCAAACATGTATTTTAATGGCACTAGTTATCTTGCAAACGTGCATCTCTATGGTGGGCAACGACACAGACAACCAAGTCGCATCGCCAGTTGACCGCTCGATTCGACCCGCGCCCGTTTTGAAATGAGTCTTCCATTTTATGTGAAATGCGAGTACTCATTTCGCATCGGGCTCTAGCCGCTCACTGCGACTCGGTCGCCTGCATTGGTGCCCGCCATAGAGGCTACAAGGATTCTTGTCCTTATTGCTCACAGAAATGGATCTATGCTTTAGAAGTTCACAAGGTAATGTGCACCACTAGAGTACACGTGGGGTGAAAATTCAGAAGCCAATTTATCCGGTACAATTGACAGCGTACCGCTCTATTTATGCCACCTTTTTATTCCTTCCCTTTGCCTTGCTTGGGCTTAAAGATGACATTTCCGGAACATACCTTTTATTTGAATCAGGAAGGCTTTAAGACTGTTTCAGCTTAAAAGGCATATTCCTCCAGGGAAGCCATCAGCTTGGCAACCGCGGGTGACACACAGTGTTGCTTCTTCTTCTTTTTAAGAATCTTGGTGCCCCTCGGTGGGTTGATGCTTGCAATACCCCTGAAATCAAACAAACATATCTTTTTACTATAGCATTGTTCCCCATGAAACATGTATTATCTAAATACACAGGGAGATTATGGAATGCTGGCCAAAACTTTCCTACAAAAACTATGCGTTAGATAGGAAAAATATGGATGCGATGTGGTGAGTGCCAACGACCGATTTGGCAGATGTCCATCATATAGATAATGATACATTCATTTCCAATAAGGACACCAAAGTGTTGTGAACCAGATATCTGGGTTGCCGCCATGTTCAAGATGTTTGAACCGCCGGCGGGAATTACGCGCACCGCCACATATTAATAAGTAATGATTTTAGGGAAAAGTGCGCCTGGTCGCTTAATAAGGTACACAGGGTGTTACAGTTGTCTGGAACCAAGCTTAAAAAAAAGCGGAGCATTACAGGCGAATGGAACCAACTGCATTTCTTAGCACACGTCTTGCCAGGGCCAATATCTTTTTTTATTGTGCCTAATTAAATAATTACGACTAATAACCTTGTTCTGTAAATATTTAAAGGAAATTAAAGGTGTCGATTGGAATGTTGTAGAGAGCCTGAATAAACACCCAATGGAGGAGTTTGCAATGTGGTGCACCTTGAGTGCTTCTTTTATCCAACCCAAAAAAAAAACGCCCACTCGCAGCACACGCGTGCGCTGCGATTAGGGGAGTGCGATGTCATGTGGTATTCTTGGCATTTTGTGGGCGTTTTTTGAAGGCTGGAGAAAAGAACCAGGCAAAGTGTAATATAATGCAAGCACCTCCATCGAGGCCTCTTTAAAGCTCTCTACAAGCTCCCAATTGACACTTTTGCCCTTAAATCAATATTTAATCAATTAGTTTCAATGAATTAGTTTTATCAGGCTCAACAAAACAATACTCTCTTTTGCAAGATGCCTGCTGACAAATACAGTTCGTTTCAATCGCTTAGAGTGATCCCTTTTTGTTTAAAGCTTGCTTGAGAATTAAAACAGTGTAAACGTAAATGAGAACAAAACCCTACTCCCGGACTTGCTGAACAATAAATTGTTCAATGCGTGCCAAGGAATAGGACATTTTGTTTAAGAAAAGGAATTTCTCTAAAATAGCCTTAACAAAAATGCTGGCTAGAGAAGCATGGTAACTGTGTTAATCAGCCATGTTTACATTTCAATGAACACTTGTGTTACTTTTATTCGGGAGTTTTTGTTCCAGGTGTTTGTCTACACAACTATTTCATGTTTCACGTATATCAGTAGAAAAAAATGGTAACCTCTGCCAGTCGATCGACTTATAGAGCCTTCAAAGAGGTAGTTTTGTCGGGCACTTTAGCACCACTTGGAGTGTTCCATCCTGTTTCGCTAGTTTCAGTCAACTAGCTTGTTTCATATTTTACAGATGTGCAATCTAAAAGTGCACGTCTGTTCTTCCATCCCCCTTTAGTCGTTGAAATGTATATTAGTTGTCATTCTCTACAAAATAAACTCAGCTGCTGTGGAGACTTCATACTGTTACCTTTGTTTCTCGCCATCCTAGCATCACAGTGTAAACTAGAATGTGGACAGTGAGAGCATGGGGTCTTGTGAAGCTGAAGTGCTGATGGTGACACTGGCACTGACTTTAAAATATTTTACTATTACCTTGGACGTGCAAGTTTTCTTTGGCACGTTTCTCAGGAATATTTAATGACAGCATAGAGCACAGAGGCACAAAATATATAGCTTCTCTGGTGGAGTGCTTAATATTGAGAATGAAAACAATATAGTGTCCACGATATTCCTTGCCATCTGAAAACTATAACTCTTGCACGAGGTGTGCAGTAATTACGGATCAGGGCTTAACACAAAAGAGAGCACGCTGCTATCAATACATTTACAGGAGGTGGAAGCCATGCATTTTCTGGGCATATAAACGGTCTCCCTTTCACCATGTGCAGCTGAAATGCCCTTCATTCCAATTGATGAAGTCGTGTGCAAATGAGACTAGACTGCACCCACTGATGAGTGTAATGAGCGTGGTGAGATGGGTTTGTGTATGTGTGCATGCGCATGCGTGTGTGCGCATGCGCATGTTTGCATGTGTGCGCGTGCGTGTGTGTTTGTGCGTGAGGAGGGAAGGTGGTCGCCGGACCACATTGCAGTATTTTCGGGCTCCCGGGACTGGAAAATTGCTTACTTATGGTTTACACTATGCTATTTTCGAGCCAACTAGCCCAAGATAAAAAATGACATAGTTCATCTTTTTTGTTTTCAACAACAGCAATCATTTCTCCCACGACATGTATGGGGTTAGACTTTCATCACAAAATGATTAACATCACTCATAAAACTGTCTTAAAAACTGACCTCATTTGTGCAAAAAAAGTTTCCTTTATGCACTATATCGTTGTGAATATGCCATTCAGCTTTGTGGCCCCTGAGAAGTAATTTCTGTAGTTAGAATGATCCAAATGAAACAATGAAAACCTTAGCTTGAGGTCTTAGCATGCAAAATCAAAGCATTGTAAGAAATCAGCAGGCACTGGGGTTCTTCCAATGGAAGCTATGTTTTGTGTAAAGGATACATCTTTCTTATGACAAGCAGATCAAATTTAACAATAAAAGCAGGGGTGATGAAGCACTTACCTTTGAATAAATTCAAGTGTAAGGCCCACTTCTTCTGGGAACGAAATGTTCAACACAAAATAGAGCAGGAACATCAACTTGAATGAGCCTGCCCTGTTGCTTGTGGTCATCACCGGCACTGTGTCAACACAAATTGTGAACTCGCTTGCTGTGTAGTTGTTGGCTCCTATAAATAACAATTGATGCAGTATGAGAACAGAACTCGTCCACCTTCATGCTTCGGGCCAGAATTTGAAAGCACATACTGACCTTTAACACATATGATCGGGCTTGGGTCCATATCACCCAGATCCGAGTCAGTGGCATTCTCCTGAAAGACAAAGAGTAAACAAAAATGAGGATAGACGACCTAATGTCCTTTTAGTATGACCCGTGCTATGTCTAAGCACTTGGGTCTAATTTGCTTTTGCCACATTTAGAGGGCAAGCTACTTGAATGTTTTCAAGAATTCTACATAAACTAACAATTTTGAACAATTCAAATTTACTGCCTGAGGCTAGCTCAGGCTAGCAGCGCCTTCACACCTAACGGAGAGAGTAAGCCCTGGCACGAAAAGAACTGACACGTTGTTGCTATATGTTGTTTTTGTGCAAGGTAGTGAATTCGATAAATGACGCACCGTCTCAAGCGGATGTAGTGAGGATTAGTGCAAGAAAACGCAGACGCCTGAAGCACCGTTTAGCGCCATTTCTTTTTGTGTTCCGAAAAAGCACAACAAAGCCTCTTCTTTATCTTATTCATGAAATGTTAAACTCGAATTACTGACCTAACAATAGATCACACGAAACTTTTCAAGCGCGGTACAACCGGCAAGCTAACGTCTTCAGGTTCGGTTCAGGGAGAAATAGCACGCGGCCCGTACGCAGATTGGCTGCCGCTCACAACCCATTTCCGCCGCCGAGCTTGCCGAAACCTTGGCGGCAGTGATGTCCATCCCCCGCACCGCACCGCACTGCACCGCACCGCACCACCACACCTCCGCATTTACTTGACAGTTCCGAGAGAGCCCGAATTGAGGTGCGAGGTGTGACAGCTTGTACGACAAAGAACCGCCGCGTACCAAGCTCCGCTTTCTAAAACGTGTTCTTTTGCTAAACAACTTTCGATAACATGGCGCTCAATCAGACGCAGTTAACACGCTGCAGCGTGCGCTACCCGCACGCCTTCCTCAGTGCCGGTGTTGTTCAACGGTATCTGGCGCAACACCGCAACACTTCCAAGCATGTTTAAAACGGGCGCCTGTAACGGAAAAAAACTGTGAGTGCGCAGGCGAGCTGGTGGATGTTGATCAGAATGCAGAAAACCCGAGACGGTGGTAAAAGCAGGGAAACGGTGTCGAAGAAGAAAGACTTCCTTCTTCGACACCGTTTCCGAAGACCGAAAGTCTTTCTTCTTCGACACCGCTTCCCTGCTTTGGCCTGTAACGGGCTCGCGAACACTACGTATTTGGTTCAACATACGGCGTGGTCGCTTTTGCACACCTAGCTTGCGCGGAGTATGGAGATAAAAAAAAAAGATAAAAAAAAAACACTCACCTCGTAATGAACGGATCCTCGTCCAAACAAAGACGCCAGGAAAAAACTGGCGAACCCGCGAAGATTTCGCCGCTTTGCAGCCTCCTTCGCGTGGCTGGCGTGGCGGCGAGGAGGCCAACGGGGCTCCTCCTCCAGGCCTCTTCATTTCAGTAGTTACCCGAGCGGCGGATAGAGGGCGCTGGCGCATTCGCCGCCATTGAGTGGTTTCAATTTGGTTGGTTTCGGTTTCAGCGCGCTCGCGGCTGTGTTTATGTGTTCAGTTTCGCCTAAGTTCGTGATGCAAATGTGGCCGTTATAGTACACAATAAATAAAACTGTGGTACTGAGCCAATTTGAGAACCACAAAGTGGTTTCCAGTCATATTCGCAACTTTTTTACGAACACTTTATGATGTATCTGGTCATGTTCGTCGTTAATTTCGGTCAGGTTCGGCGGCAAAACAATATATGACGCACAGGGAGGATTTCCATCGTCTAAGGCCGTACCCACTGACCCTATAGTTTCTAGAAAAATTAACGAATGAAGAGACTAATGAGTCGATGTATAGTAAAAATGCAGGCCCCCAATTTGATTAAAAACCTCCTGAATCGCGAAAAACACACGAAGTCGCAAGTTCACTGCTCAGTGTCCGATTTTCGCGGACACCAAACTTTTTGTGAACCTTAGAGATTCGAAATGTCTCCTATAATACACGGATATTCTAAGAAATGAGTGATATATGCTCGGGGTGTTTTCTTTAAAGAAATTAAGTACTCGAGATATAATTCTATACTCCGTCCTAGCTCGGAAGAGGGGGAGGGGGGGGGGGGGGGGGGGGGAGGATTCCTTTACCTATTGACTTGCTAAAGTACTTATAACAGCATTTCATACCATTTGAGTTAGAAAATTAACTATTTGTTTTACTGGCAATTGATTACGATGTGCTTGACACATGAGATAAGGGACAGGCCCATCAATTGAAGTCTGAAAATTTGTCTTTGTATAAACTTTGCCAAATAAAATTAAAGGGCCTGGGAGTGGTGATCTTATGCACGTTTGGCTAAAATCGAATTCTAGGCATATCTTCATGAACCTGTCTAGACAGGTCTCTATTCAAACTGATGCAACCTAGGATCAATAATGCTGAACTCGGGCGATTTCCATTTAGATGGATTCTTTTCGGCATCACATATTGCGAGCCCTTGGCACTTTCAAGCTGCCTGTGACAGATTTTTTCCCACAGGTTTTTTTGTGTTGAAATAACTTAAATAAACAAATTAAACCTCGTATTAAAATTCTTAGCACCCTTTAATTACTGCAAACATGGGACAGACTGAAGTGTACAGTTTCTTTAACTTCAAAAATAAACAAATCAAGCAAACGTTTATAATGCAAAAATAATTAAGAACGTCTAACAAATTTACGTGTCATGCCGTGAACAAAGGAAACGCCTGATGTGGACTTCACGGTTATCGCGAGCATCAGATAAAATGTGAATTAAACGTTCGAAACATGTATATCGTATATATGCTATATAATCAAAAACAACCGTTTTAAATTTGTTACGAAGACAAGGCCGCAGGGTTTCAGGAAACACACATAGCTTCATATACTGAGTATTTTGGTCACATTCCTTAAATCCGAAAAGTGTGGCTATGCATATACAGTGTACTTCACATATTTAGGATATTGCGCCACTATCACTGAGCAAACTTCAGTTGTCATAAATAATTGGGCTCAATATGCGCCAGCGCTGACGCTGATTCCGGTACCTCCTCTGTTTTCACACGTATCCGGTACGCCGACGGTGAAAATAGTCAAAATATGTTACAGAATTAACTGCAGATGTCGTCGGGCACATAATGATGGCATGATCGGGCGGTGATTTACAATAATGCGAAAGACGCAGTGAAACGCGACGAAAAACGCGAGCGCAACGCTTTCGCCAAGGCGCGGAGCTAAGGGATAGCGGAGCGACGAGTTGAAGCGACCTTATGGCGGCCGCGTCACGTCATTCCAAGATGGCAGCGCCCACGCGACGAAGGCTCAAAAGGTCTTATATTTGCGCACGCGCGCGCCGCCAGCAGTACTCTCGCCGCTCCTGCTTCCATCTAGCGGAGATCAAATGAGACACTGTCGTCTGCTCATGGAGCTTATGGCCCTAAAGATCAGTGCCGAAGGCCATGGCATACCTGCCAACTCTTCCGAATTTTTCGTAAAATATACGAATTAGGACTAATTTTACGATTTTACGAATCTTGCTTCAAATCTTACGAAATAAATATATATATATATATATATATATATATATATATATATATATTTTTTTTTTTTGTAACTGTTGTTGGCGGTATCTTGCACTGCCACAAGAGGGCGATAGGTACCGCCCACAGCTGCGTCGTGGTTTTTACTATCCGTCTATCCGGTGACCACGGATCGAAAACCAATCCAAAGCTCAAAGGCTCAAAGCCTTTGTTCGTGTGTTCGGCGGTGCACAGGTGCACGTTGGTTCGGCGTGTTCAGACGTTGTTGGGCCTCGTTGTTTCGGCCAGTTTGAGGCGAGAAGTATGGCGTCTGTGTTTGTTGCACGTGTAACTGTAGCATTCTCCTGGTCACTGTGGCTTCGCGGCGCAATGCCGAACTCGAAACCTCAAAAGAGGTACTTTCAGGTGTTCCTGAAGTCCTACACGTCGAAATTTCCGTGCTTCGTGCCGCCCAAAAAGCGAGAGAAGTTTGGATTGTGTACCACGGGCACGTGTGATGTAAGCGTTTCACACGCTGGCCAGGCACATCGCTTCGCGTACCCCCCCCCCCCCCCCCCCCCCCCCCCTCTTCTCCGCAGCCGCGCGACTTTTACGAATTTGAAAGTCCACAGGTTGGCAGGTATGCCATGGTGTTTTATTCTCATATGAGCATCGCACGTCATGAATAGAAAGAAGCCTGAATTAAATTAAGAACAGAAGCTCAATCAACCGAACTTCTCCGTTTAAATAAAAATATCAACGTGCCTGAGGCGGCAACGCAACACCGACAGATTGCTTCCCTGCGCAGGGCGCGCGCGTCGAACAGAGGCTCATAAACCACGGACCCACTGATACAGACTGGGCTGCCTTGAGTAGTGGTGGGCCGCATTCCAAACGTAGTTGATTTGACTCGGCGTTTTAGGTTGTTCTAGGGGTGTGGTCGCTTGACATGCGTGACATGAACCGCCGAAGTAATTCGGATCTGCTCGAGTAAGATTTAGGAACACAGCCTTGCTGTAACGCGCCAGACGCGCAGACGTGCTCTTAACCCACTTCCTCCCCCCCCCCTCCCCCACCCAAACACGCACACACAATCCCCGGCCACGGTCGGGCTTGGAGTTTTGGACTCCTGCGCTTGCCCCGACCTTGTGCCTGTCTGCGCCGTGCGCTGTCGGCTCGTCATCTCCGCCGCCTGTGCCTTCAGATCCGCTGGTGCGGAGCAAGCCGGTCCTTGTGTGGACTGATGAAACCTTGGTCATTTCACCGCCTGTCGCCCGATCATTGTTTTTTGTGTATTTGCAAAGTGCACGTGCTCCGGCGTCTCTCGGCACGAGGGCGTCGGTTTACCTAGCCTCTTAATACAATTTTATCCACAGATGTTTATTTATATGTAGGGCTCGGCGTTTTCCGTTTTGACCAATAAACACCGATAAAAGTATGCCGAATTAACTTTTAGAAATTCGGTTTTCACCGGAAAATGTCAGCATCTTAGACTAGTAAGGAACGCCAAGAAGAGAAGGGGAAAGGGAGGGAGGCATCTGTCATCGTACGTGACCGCGAAGTGTTCTGTTCGGGGACAGGGCAGCGCTCTTTAGGGAGTATTGGGGTCTGTCATGGATGCAATTTACGTTCCTCTTCGTGATTCAGTCGTTGTGCGTCAATTTCGCTGTCGTCGTGTAAGGATCGGACTTGGAGTGTTTTTATCAAGGCGAAAGCCTTATATGTTTCATCGTTCAGTCGACCTTGAAAGTCCTTGAGCGAAAACCTGTCCACACGAAAGGCATGAAAAATATTCTGCACGCACACTCCTTCACATTTGGACCCTCTTCGAAGGACCTGACGACCTTGACGTCATCCTAGAGTTTGTCCTGGACGTCGACATTGACGCCGTCCTTGAGGTCGTCCTGTAGATCGCGCTAGAGGTCGTTCTAGATGTCGTCCTAGACGTCGTCTTTGACGTCGTCCTTGAGGTCGCCCTCGAGGTCGTCCTAGAAGTCGTTTTAGACGTAGTCTTTAACGTCCACCTCTATGACGTCATTCTCGACGTACTTCTTGAGGTCGTCCTTAAAGGGGTAGGGAAACGAAATTTCAGCGCTCATTTCCTAGCTTTAATGTGTTGCATGTTGCACCCTAACCTCAAAAACACCAGTCTTCCGTTGAAAAGGAGAAAAAAAAACTAATTTTAAAGCTAAATAAACGACTTTCAGTGTGCACCTGTTGGCTGCATGCGGAGCCTATTTGGGAGGTAGTCTAGCAACGTTGTGGAATCTGCTACGTAGTCGAGACGTAGCAGATTCCTTCGGAGCAGCGCCACTCTTTGACATTTCAACGTTTCAATTCTTAGCCTTCTTCCTGAGCCCACAAATCGCGCATTTCACCGAATGGTCCAAGAAGGTGGAAAGGAAGGACTTCCCTCTTTCTCGGACCCTCGTTCGTGCAACCGGAAACAGCCATTCTCCCTCTAGGCTCCTTGCATTGACGTCACATCGCATACTTTTGAACACCAAGTAAAAGGAGGAGAGGGAAGCTGCTTTTGTAAGAATTTTGGTTGACAGATTAATCTCCTATAATCTTCTGGGGGGAGAATAGCGACGCCTGTACAAATCCGGGAGGCACAAAGGAGGATCCTGATAAGAGGGGAGCTCCTTCTTCCCCTTTTCTCTGGAGGGCATCGGAAGTGACGTCATGTGCAAGCCCGTCCCTCAAAACTCGGAAAAAGTTGCTTTGTCCACCACGTTCAGCCCTAAGCTGACAGTGTTGTGGGAGCTACGTGCTCCTTGGGCCAGCCGCACGCTCGTCACCCCACGGGTACTTCGAACGGCTCGGTTGTAACGCGCTGACGCTATTGACACCACCACAATGCTGACAACGCCACCAAGGGCAAAGCTCATAACCACGCCAGCCTTGCTACGTCACGTATGCGGGGAATCTTTTCTTTCTGTTTTTGTTTGCGCCGGATATCCCATGACGCATCGCGCTCTCCGTTCGCTTCTCTTCGAGCGCTTGCTCGAGTGGACCGTTTGGAACAAAAAATATAGCCAGTCGTTCAAAATACAAACGTGCGATTATCATTTACGGTTATTATCCGTCATGATTGACTCATTTACGAACAAAATATGAATATTTCAATTTTTGTTTCCGTACCTCTAAAATCGCCCTCGAGGTCGTGAAAAAAGAGAATCTAAAAAGAAACAGTACGTGAAACAATGTAAATCATGCGTCTGTCTTTAATGCACCACCACCCGGGCTTTCGCCTTCAAGTCGTCTTAGGGATAACATAACAGGCCTTCCAATTTTGTTTGTCAGGCCGTTTTATCTTACTTTTGTTTTCTTTTGTGGGGGAGGGGAGTCATCCTGTTTGTGTTGTAAACGGCTTCCACAAAAAAGCCCAAAGCTGTTTCAACACTCTCTTTCAAGTATTTCTCTGATTAGAGGGAAGCAGCCTTGATAATTCCATAAATATGACGGACTAAAAAGCGCGCCAAAAATTATGCATGAGAATTTCGAGATTTAAAATTTTTTAAAATTTCGAGATTAAAATCGTCCCGATTAAACATAACTTTACAAGTGCTGCCACGGGTTGATTGATTGAGATCTGCGTCTAATGTACTCTATTTTGGCCAAACCTGATTAAAAAATATGGAACATTCACCCCCCCCCCAAAAAAAAAAAAAAAAAAGAAGTGGTAAGCTTTGATCTCTAAAAATATTCGCCGATGAAAACCGAAAATTTCATTCTCAAATAAAAATGAATAAAAAAAAAAAAAGCCAAATTCACAAGAAATAAATAAATAAACGAAAACGAGGAACTCTTTTTTTATGTTACCCCGCCACGCGACGGCGGCAGTCAGTTTGAAAAAGGATGTCTCCTTGTATCGGACCGCGGCGAACCTGAACCAGAACCGGCGCGCCTGCCAAACAGCGCTGCAGTTTCAACCCCACCTTTCCTATCATATTTGCTTGCCTTTCTTCGAATGCATGCAAATAGGGTTTATTCGCGCGCTGAACTATCACCCAGAGCTATCACCCAGGCAACGTTGCACCCGAGGTACATAATTCGTTCATGGCGCTGCTCACGGTCGGGGCCAAGGCCTCCGCTCCCCCTCCCCTAAATTGACGGTGCAGTGGAGGCTACGTGCTCAATTGCCTGCTACGTGCTCAATCAATTGCCTGCCTCTGATCATTGACCTTGCTCTCCGCGAGTGAGTAATATACGAGGGGGTGTAATCAGGTGGTGCGGCCGTTTTTTGAAAGCTGGATAGAAGGGCACACAAAGCGCACCACGTTGCAAACACCTCCACCTTAAGGCCCTCTACAAGTTTTCAATTGACACCTTTACCCTTAAATCATTATTTTAAAGGTTAGCTGATTACATTTATTTCAATAAATAATTAGACTCAATACAACAATTACTGGCTCATTACTGGCAAGTAGTTTGCTTCCTATTTACTATCAAAAAGCGATGTGGTCAAGGAATAACAGAAACTGTTTTCTTACAGAAAGTAAGTTTTAACTGACTGTTTTTTTACCCTACAACTACGTTTATGAGAATAACGTAAAGTCTTGTTTTTTTACCGAGAATTTCAGTTTCTATGGACTATTTTTTAACCAAATCAATCTGTTTCTTATAAATAATGTAATCTCTGTTTTTTCACAGAGAAGTGTGCCTGTAGTTTAGCTTAACAGAACCGCTTTGGTATTTTTACCGAAACTTTCTGGATATTTTCTGTTCTATTACATACATTTTTTACAGTGTGATAGAACACGTACAGAAACGTGACGAACACCACGATAGCGCGTTTTTGACGCTGTCCGATGGGTCGCATTCATATAGTTATTATACTGTACGCTAGATGTTCAACTGGTGCTAGTGTCCGTACGACTTCCGGGATGAAAATTAAAGCAGACAGCAACCAGTATACTTTTGCGGTGCTCCTGTCCGTTCCTACTGGAAAACGCGCGGGCATTTGATCATTTCACCGGAAAATAAAATGGATCACTTTTGTTATTTGGGTCTTACCCGCGAATAGCATGCAGCTTCATTAACATTGTAAAATTACAATTGATTTATTTACAGCGTTTTTCTGCATCAGTGAACGATGTTAAACTTCGCTATATTTCAGGCCCAAACCTGTGTTCCACAGAAGGTGTGTAAACACGAGGGACGAGTATAAGCAAAATAACAATCGAAAGGAATGCAGATCTGTTTTAAGTGTGTTCAAGGTGCGCCAGCATTCCGGTGGTGCATATATTGCTTATATGCCAGTGCTGTCACATATATAAGAAAATCACCTCGTTGTGCACCGTTACGAGCGGTTAAAACATTCAAAATGTAAAGAATAAGGTTTGTAAGCTATGAAAAAAGCGTCTCTTTTTTTCATTTCCCATGTCGGGCAGCTTTTATCAGACACCTGTTTTCTGGCTTGTCCCTGTTTTCAAAGATTTCGAGCGTGCGGGTGATGTTTTGAACGCAGAACAAGCATCTTCGAACCAATGCACGTTTAGAGAGAATAAAGCAATACTTATTTATTGCAAACCGAGCTATAATAACTTGACCTTCACGTTATTTTAATTGTCTACACGCATAGGAAGTTACCGATCCAGTGTTACTGCGTAGCTCTTGCCGTCTCTCTTGGTTTACCACATCTCCTTCGTTCGTTTGGAACGTAAATCCCTAAAGCAGTAAAGCGCCGACGCCGTGCGGGCCTTCTGACGAAACAACTACACGCTCTGGTGAAGTCTAGTGTAGTGATAATAATAGTAGTGCTAATAATGTACATCCAAATATAAAAGATGGTGTACCCAGTGTCCTGAAGTCTAGAGATCTGTTTTTGAAAGCTGCGCCAGACCCTAGGTGGGCAAGATTTTTGCGATACCGAGACGAGACCTTTCGTGGCCAGCCCTCATTTTGAAGTTTTAAAATGTTCTGAGTCACTCGAAAAGAATCTTTTACAAGATCGGGCTTCATACATGCAGCACACGTGGGTAGTTTTGAATTCTAAGGAGAGATCTTGAAACCGTATGTATTGGTTTACTGGAAGTTTTTGGGTGAACGACAGACCTGGGCAGCTGTACCGGTATGCGATAACCTCTGCAAGCAAGTGCGGCAAAAACATGAGACAAATGCACAACCAACGAAAAAGAAGCACCCAAAACCTCTCGTGGTGGAATCCACGGGACGCATCGCCTAAAAAAGATTGCTGGCCGACAAGGTGTACATGTCGTTTGCTCAGCCCCCCCCCCCCCCCCCCCCCCCCCAACAAGGCATATGTCATGTGCCGTAAGGTGAATTGTGGGACTGACCACAATAAGAAAACCACCTGCGGCACCGCGCACAGAACACCTCACGCCCTGTGCGAGAAAGGAATCGTTCACAATATTCCGCTGTCATGTGGCAAATGCTACATAGGGCAAACTGGGCGTTGTATTAATGACCGCACCAGAGAGCATGAGGCTTCCGTGGGCGTAGTAACGTCAGCTGGTCCCCTACCGGCGCATTGTCGAGTATGCCAACGTGCTCCTGATCGTTGCAAGAGAGAAAAAAAACAGCTTGCAAGGGAGATCCTGGAATCTCTGGTTATTGCGGCGAACGGGGACGAGTGTGTAAGCGGCCGTCTCCATTATTCTATTTCCCAAAGAAAAGCTGTATCTGGAGGGAGCGCCCCATGTCAGCAACAATGTCGGCAGCATTTGAACGCTATCCATCAGGGATCACACCGAAAAGGAAGTTACCCCTGAGAACGCAACGTTTTAATTTATGCGTATAGATGAAAAAGATTTTCAGTAAATGGTTGGTAGTCTAGCAGTGTATGTCTCTTTTTTTTCTCTTCCTTCCTTTTTTTCTCTACGTTTAGCTGGAAACCTTCAGAAGATGCAAACTTGACAAAAATCGCATAAATATCGAGTTCACTGGAGGGAAGCATACCAACACCACGACTCCATTCAAAAGTGGGACATATCGTGGAATATATATATATATATATATATATATATATATATATATATATATATATGTGTGTATGTATACCGTGTGATATTATTTATTCGAAACAGAATTAAAAAAAGGCGTATTTACTGCTACATGAAAGCCGTTTTCGCTGTATATTTATTGAGCTCGGCGGATACCCGAGGGGCGAACAACCATCACAGTTTGGTGAGTAATGAACTAAGCTCGTTAATAAACTTTTTAATTAGTGCAAATGAACACCTGGTTCTAATTAGAAACTTACTGGGCGTCATCGAAAACCACTAAATCACCTTTTTTTGGAACGACTTGAAGCTCGTGGGAAACTCGGGGGCGCGCCAAAGTTACTACTCGTGAAGCAGGCGCAAAGCTAGCAGCGGCGGAACGCGGATGATTAGATCGTTATCGCGTTCCGCCACTGCTAGCTTTGCGCCTGCTTCACGAGTGGAAACATTTCCGTGCTTCCGAGTTTCCCACGAGCTTCAAGTCGTTCTAAAAAAAGTTGATTTAGTGGTTTTCGATGACACTCAGTAAGTTTCTAATTGGAAACAGGTGTCTATATTTTCACTAATTAAAAAGCTGATTAACGAGCTTAGTTAATTACTCACCAAACTGACAGTTGTTGGCCCCTCGAGTGTCCGCCGAGCTCAAGAAACATATAGCGAAAACGGCATTCACGTAACAGCAAAGACGTTTTTTTTTTTAAAAATATGTTTCGAATAAAAAATATTACCCGAGATATATATATATATATATATATATATATATATATATATATATATATATATATATATATATATATATATATATATATATATATATATATCTATATATAAACGAATATGTGCAGATGAATGAACCGTACTTAATCCAATGAATCAAAGAATCCAAGTTTTCAGGAACCCGCCGAAAGCCAAAAAACGGCGGAGCCAGGATTTGAACTCTGGGCCTCCGAATGTCCGGTCGGGTGTGCTAACCACTACATCCGACCGGACATTGGGAGGCCCAGAGTTCAAATCCTGGCTCCGCCGTTTTTTGGCTTTCGGCGGGTTCCTGAAAACTTGGATTCTTTGATTCATTGGATTAAGTACGGTTCATTCATCTGCACATATTCGTTTATATCCTCCTCGGAGACCACGTACGACGACGTGAAGTGCCCGTGTTATATATATATATATATATATATATATATATATATATATATATATATATATATATATATATATATATATATATATATATATATATATATATATATATATATATATATATATATATACTTGAATGTCATCTCCTGACGAAGCCGAGTCTCTCGGCGAAACTGTCGATTAAACTTCCTCTGTTTGTTGTTTTTCACCGTGAGTTCTCCACTTCGTTATATATACGCCTTCGGCCCCTTGGCTCCTATGCCACCATGCCCACTATATATATATATATATATATATATATATATATATATATATATATATATATATATATATATATATATATATATATATATAATTTCCGAACCGAACCGCTTCGCGAACCGGTTCGGAAATTATAAATGACAAATTGCAACATCAAAATGAATTACAAATAAAACATCTGAAATCAGCACATACGAAACGGTATACATCGTAGTGTAAGGCTCAGGGATTTCTACCAGGAATGGTTTCTTTATGTGCACTCAAAGGTTACCTCACCGACGTTTACGCATTCGGGCTTCATCTAATTGGGTCCGACGCAGTAGCTGTAAAATCCGCGACCTCCTTACAAACCCACTTACAAGTAGAACTCGCAGCTATCCCGCCACCTCGGCGTGTAAAGGCCGGTTCAGACACTTGCGTTTGAGTGCGTTTGACTGCGTTGCGTCGAGTGCGGAAAGCGAGTCACCGGCACATTCGTGCTTCGTATGAAACGTGGAATCCAATCCAAGGAATCATCTTGGCACGCGATATAAGTAGCAGGGATGTCCTGGTTTCTCGCTGCCGCAACGCAGTCAAACGCAGTCAAACGCAAATGTTTGAACCCGGCTTAAGCAATTGAAAGAACAGTGGGGAGAAAATACAGCTTTCTTTATTTGAACTAGCCTTCGGTAACTCAAATTAGATCCTTAAAGAAGTTTTCATTAAACCAGATACGGAATATGAAAAACACTTCACCGAACGCAACGCCAGAAGGACGTAATAGGATAAATATTAAAATAGAGGAGTTCGCTGTCTCACAAATGTTAGCTTCTAAGTGCCTATACGAAACCGGATGCATTATTATCAACTCCACAGCCTTTTCTTTTCTCATTCCGATGGAAGCAAGCTTCAAGAACTCGCGCGTTCTAGAAACGTGTTATGAAATGAGCACACAGCAGCATTTAGGATTTACGAGATTGTAGGAAAATGAAATCCCGTGACGCGATTTTTTTTTTGCACAGCCTTCCAATTTTCTTTCTTCCATGCAAGCCGCGACCAGCGCAATACTGGTTCCTATGTCAAGATTCATGGATGCAGCGTTTATCAAGATTCATGGATGCAGCGTTTATATTCCTAAGACTGAGTGGAGAAGAAAAATATGTAAGCGAGATGTGTGTCAGTTGACGGCACTTAAAGAACAAATGGCATGGATAGCACATTCATTGTCAACAGCGCGTGGCCGAACCGTTTTGACATGAGCCGGTAACCGTTATTTTTTTTCCGGTTCAGTTCCGGTTCGGGTTCATCGCGATAACAATATAACGGTTCGGGTTCGGGTTCAGTTCCTGGAAAAATACCGGTTCGGTTCCGGTTTTCGGTTCGGTTCGGTTCCAATATTACCCGATACATATATATATATATATATATATATATATATATATATATATATATATATATATATATTTATCCCCGAGAAAGAAATTTGATACAAAATAAGTACTTCTTTCGATATTCAAACTGCTGAGTGCAAAGTGACCACTAGTGTGTGTATTCTTTTTTGCTTCATGTTCGATCGCGGCCGATTCTGCCATCCCATGAAAGCGATCGAGCGGCGCGAAAAAGGTGGATCCTCACGTTGCGCGTCGCCTTTGTCCGTTAGCAACGACTAGACGAAGACACCGAAGCTAAACCTAGTGAATAGACTTTTTCCAAAACCAACGCGCCGTATCGCGGCGAAATACCACGCAGTGCACTCTGGGAACTAGTTGGCCACTCAGTTTCGGTTTCGCTGGGAAGCTTCATCGCATGCTCTCACGCCGCGACCGAACGCGCTGCTTGCGTTTTCGACTATCTGACTTTTCACGAATGTAAAATACACTTATTTTCGAGCGATACAAAAACGAAGGCCGGGACGCTTTCCTTGGATCCCGAAACACCGGATATTGTGCGTGCGTATGCAAACGTAGTAAGACGTGGCTTAGTCACCTCACCCCACGAGTGCATCTTTGATCTCGTGTCAGTAATCCCGTCTAGTACCAGTGAACTACAACTGAAATTTGGTCACCTTGAGCCCTACACGTATTTTGTTTGCCAAACGTCCACTTCTTGTGACTTCATTGGGCGAAAAGCAAGTCGCATCCTCACAGGAGTACCAAAGTTGAGCCAGCGTTGGTGCATTAACTTTTAAGGAAACGCAATAAATTCGACCTCACTGCTGCACAAAAGTTACTATGATGTCTTCCTCGTGTCATCACATATCTCACACTCAAATTTTATGCTGATATAAGATTAAGTTTTCGCAAACGCTGAGATCGGCTAGCTACGCCGGAGGCTATAACAAGCGTCCCCTACTCCCTACTCCTCGTTAAGCCTTTTTGGACGACCTTTTACTGACGCCCAAGATATGTGCCTGAACGGTGCGTCTGAAATTATCTCGGCATATTCAGTGAGGGAGAAAGCAAACACATAACTAATATTATGGCCATTTGCAACCTTCAAATGCGCTTTGAATAATTTCGTTCGTTTGGCGCACCGGGGCTCATGCCTGTCCGGCGCACTTCCACCGAATGGTGCGACATTCTTCACACAAGTGCTCGACTTTTTCTTTCTTAAAACGGTTTGTATGTGCGAATGTGCCTATATGATTGCAGGATAACTTTATGCATATAACCGATGTTGAATATTAGTGAAATGCAAGCGGGTGAGGACTTCACGAATTCGTGCAGCGGTGCGGGGCAGTACAGAAAAGCGATGAGAAGTGTGTTCAAATGGAGCTTTTCAATGGCGAGTTTTACCTCGCGTACTCAGGCGTATTACGAAAAACAGTAATTGCAAAAAGTAATATTTTGTCTATGGACGCACGAAACAAACAAACTTCCTGATCAACAACACTGATGTAAAGGCGCGAGCTCGGTGTATGCATACTTGCTGGTGTCTACAGCTTGTTGATTCGTACACAAGCAAGATCCCCGAGCTTCGCAGCGTCGAGATTCCCAGCACTGGCTAATCCACATACCTTTAAAAGCTAACACAAAGGCTTAAGTGGAAAAATACAACAAGCATGCGTTAAGACAAGCTATACGTCTCGGACTTGCGCTAAAGCTTGGAGGTCTGGCCATTTAGGTTAGTTTAGAGACCACAAATGACGCTCTCGGGACCAGAAAACATAAAATAATGGCCGTTTATAGTCCACGCTCTGTGTATAATCTCTTGTCGACGTGTCGATCGAAACCTAAACCATAGCACTCTCATCCCTGGCCAACTAGTTCCCAGACTGCAGCGCGCGCCGTGCTGCATGCAGGGCTTTATGGAAGTAGTCTATTCCCCGCCGAGCTGGCGCTTTTTTTCCACCGCGCGTGGCTGGCTTAGTTGGTGATAGCATGCCCCAAAAGATAACGAGCGCCGTGGCGACGCACTTTTGGCGCTGCTTAGCTGATTCCCTCGAATCAGAGAATCGGCTACGGTTGCAAGTAAAACGGAGTCTATACTTCGTTTCGTCCTACGATGGACTAAAGGTCAAAGACACGGGCCGCCAGGTCCAATTACGTTCCACGCTATACTATGACACGCTTAGCGTTGGTCAGTTTTGCACGAATAATGCTCCGAATTCAAAAACGCTGCGTCATTTTCATAGCTTCGACACTGCAAAGAACCAGTAAGCCGTGGCTTTCAATTGGCAATGTAAAATTGTTGAGTCACTCATTGCTCGATCCGAACCACTGTTGGCCCATTCCCATCGGTGATCCGAGGCGTGGGCACCGATACGTGCTTCAAAGCGGAATACCACACAATGTTTAAGTGGCTCGTGATTGGATCTGGCGGTTCGTAGCTTCTGCCTTTAGTCCATCGTAGGGTGAGAAGAAGTATAGTCGTCAATTCGGTTGATATTAATGTGGCCCATAGGGGGAGGGTCAGGCCACCGCCGCAACGTATAAAAAGGGCGCAGCTTTTACTGCGTTGCTGTTCTTAGTGCGCGGGACAACCACCCGTACGCTGACCCCCGACGACCGCACGCTCTCTCCATCGCAGCTAATGACGGCAGCATCGCAGGGCGTGAGGTATCACTTTCAGGGCCAGTCCGCCCGCGCACACGACCACATACTCGCGATCACGTAGGCGTCCAAATGCAGCCCGACGGACCAAGTAAAATAAAGGCGGTCGCTCGAGAGAGTAAAAAAACAACAAGTGAAAAACCTCGAACAACGTCAAGACAGAGAGAAAAAAAAAAAAGGCAGGATGCGGAGATTTTACTTCGCGTATCATCCTCGTATGACTGTTTACGCCGGACCACACATCACGCAACAACGTAATACATCCTAAAAAAAAAGGACAGAATATTTTGAGGTAAACAAGGAGCAAAGAAGCCGTCTTAAGCTCGGCGGAGATAACGCGCCAGGAAAGAGGCGAATGTATAAAGAGACCGGCGGGTTTTAAGACGGATGCCTCGGAGGAGCAGACGAAGCATAACTAAAGAGAAGAGTGGGAAGAAGTCGTATAACTTCGGCCGACGACGAGTGGGTGAGAAAATGGCCGAAATATCTGCGAAAAGTGACGCCTCGGCTGTTGGGGTGTCCAGGCCGGCCCTGCTCGCTTCCAGACACTCTCCGAGGGCGTCGGCGGCTTGCCTTTGAACGCGGCCGAGGGCTGTCTCGCTGTCGGGAGACGGTAGGCGACCGAGGAACGCGATCAACGTCGCGCAGCTCCACGATGTTCGTATCTCTGCGCAATGTCTGGGCGTGTGCCTTCGGAGCAACCGGATAACTTTGCTCGGTGCCGCCTGCGCACCCGAAAGTGGCCACGACTCGACTAATAAAACCAGAGGGCCAGATGCGAATGAGAGCACTCGTTCTTAGGTCCATACGCTCCAGTGGTGCTCGTTGTTATTGTCAATATGTGGGGATAAAGTGTAAATGTAAGGAAACTCCGTGTTACGTACGGAGAAGTGACCAAGTTCCGAATGTAAGCCTGGCAAATGACCTCCTTGTTGACACAATATTGGAGATATAGTTTTTTTTTTTTTTTCCGTTTCTATAACACGTACTGGCCATTATCGTGAATAACGCCAAAAATCATACGTCACTTCTGGTAAAGCCTACGTTCACACATCGGCATTTATATTGAGCTGGCATACCAGTCATGTCATATTGAGCTGGCATACCAGTCAAGGTGATCGTGGCAGCGAACGTAAGACGCGCTCGTACGATTGTGCGGCAGCATGCCTGGGAACTCCACAGGTTACCTAAACTGTTCGTTTCTGCCGCAAAACGCTACTTAGCCGGGAAAGTCTGGCGGATCAGTCGACTTTTTTCCATAGCGTGATGGAAGTAAAATTTCAAGATAAGGGACGCCGCTAATACATCACACAGAAGACACGGAGTTTGACACATACATGATTACATAATAATGTGCGGACACGCCTCACGCATGTTGAAAGATTATGTTTGCTTCATACACAGATGTATGCTTCTAACTTGTCTAAAGACAGTTTTTTTTTAATCGCCAGTGTGACATGACCGCCATATACGGGCGAACCCCGCCTCAGACAATGTGTGCAGGCTGTCGTTTGTATGATGGATGCTGCGGGTTAAGGGGATATAAAGCCATAGACGTTCACATTATGGACGTACCACGCCGATCTCTCATTGCACAAACGAACGTAAACGCAACAAGCGTATCGACTTTGTTCAAACTAAAGTTGAAACTGCGAGCAGAAGAATAGCAAAGTGCGGAACTGACAAAAAGATGTGTGACAGAGAGTGTTAAAGGGCCGTCAACCTTTACTCCAGTTAACGATACGACCAGTATATCCGAGCCGATGCTCGACAAGGCTTAGTTTTTCTTCTGCCGGTCACGGTACCTCCGGTCTTTCCGCCGTCCCAGAGCAACGCTGCTGCCGACCGGCCAGCCATATTTTTGGGCGCTGGCAGGCAAACCGTTCTGATTTGAGGTCCTCTAGTTCTGCCATGGGCCTTCTTCCGGCCTATGGAATAGTGCATGTCTCTAGTTACGTCAACCAGACGCCTTGCGTTCCGATTGACCTGTCGTGAAAACCATTAACCTGTGTAAGCGAAACGACCATATGCATCAATTACAGTCATTCTGGTATATATACAGATATGTTTTTTTTAATGAAATTTGCATCCGCAGTTTGAACATAGCATATATTACTATTGACAAAATTTCCTATGTGTCATCATTTTTCATTACGTCCTCTCTCCACTCGACCAAAATGAATTAAAATAAAATGAAAATATAATAAACGAACACAATTACTTGACTAGGGAAGCCTACCTGGAACTTGGTACTAAACCGTGGACAATGGGGATAAATTTATAAATATATTGCGAACGGGAAGAACTGAATTAGCTAAATGAGAAATAACTTTAATGTTTGTTTTCAGCGTTATTTTTAGAAATATATGACTACTATAACCGAAGAACAATTCTAGTTATGCATCTCTCAACGGTGGGTTCCGACGTACACAGAGGAATAACGTGCATTGAGAACACCCGACAAAAACTGTCGCATTTTTTACCATCCTCCTTAACCCTGGATGCTCCAAATCGCCATCAAAAAGGCGCACTGCTGGTTAAATGTTTCGCGTCTGTTAGACTAAAACGAAAAATTCCTTAGCACACTGAAATTCTTCCAGTTACCGGCTCTGTTCAAATTCTTACCCACAGCTCCCATACCAATTGCGCTTCCTCTCCAATTGCGTCTGCCGATTTTTCCTGCTGCCGGGCCTGTTCCGGCCAAGCGACGGCTACGCAGCAGTGAGTGTACTACGTAGAAATCACCACCAAGGTTGAGGGCATTCTGGAACCAATGCCTCAGCCACGTAATATGGAACAACACCGTCCCCCGTCACGTCGCGAACGTCGAGCGCATTTCCCTTCGGAAGTGTCACCGACCCATGCGCGTCACTCGGCGCCGCAGTCATAACTTGCTACGAAACGATTACGACCACCGGGAGAGAAACAGCAGCACACAATCCCCACCGATGACCCTTCTCACGTGCCCGACGCCTAATGGACAACCTCAGTCGTGCTATATAACGTGCTTGGAGAAGGAATAGAAGAAAGCGACGAAAGAGAAACGAACACACATGCGGGCAGCGGCTATGGCATCGGAGGGGAATACGTGACGGATCAAGCTGTGGGATATATCCCCTTCTCGCAGGAGCGTGGAATGCAGCGAGCTCGGAGCTCGCTGCATTCCCTCCGCGGTGCTCCTTCTCTGATGGCTCCATCGCCACCCGAGGACGCCCCTGAGTTATGGTTCCGCGCACGGGCCGGAAAAAAGACTTCTTGGTCTCGTCGAGTCTCGTCGCTCAGACCCGGAGAAGGTTCTCTCCGCTATCGTCCAGACGTTCGAGAAGAGAGCTCCTTCGTCCTACCTCTCGGGAAGTTCTCGAGCGACGGCGTCGAGCGGAAGCGCGTCGGGGGAAGCTGCGGGCGCTAAAATGGAGATGCTGTGCGCTGCTGCTGGAATGCCGCTTGGAAGGGTTCTTCTCCCTGACGTGGAAACGCTTTATTCGAGACCAGTCGTAGGTGTGTGCGGTTCGAGTTCTGTGTTTCGGGGCATGCGGCTTGTTTTTTCCTGCGAGTATTTTGCGAGATAAGTTAGCCAATAGAGAAGAGTTCGGAATCGAACTTGAATGATGTTTTAAACGCCACACGTTTGTATACGTTTTCAGATATATCTTGATGCATAAATGTCCCCTCCCCTAGTGAGGAAAGTAGATGCAACAAAATAACACGAAAAGGCAATGTAACGTATTCGTCGTTTGCAGGGGTCTCCAAACTTTTTTGGCTAAGGGGCCGGATGGAGGCTCTGTCTCTGTTTCGAGGGCCGGAAATATAAATGGGCAGGTGTAAATAAGGAAAATCTAAATAAATAATCCTCGATATCTAAGCATTTAAATATCCAAAATTTAAAGTTAGAGTTAACATGAAACAACAAGATTTTAAGGTGGATGAATGTATTCACTTCGTTATGAAATTTAATCATATAGCTGCTTATGACATCACACAATAATTAGAGCCCAGAAAACGTAGCAGCATAAACCAGAGCGCAGAGGAACTTTGGCTCGTTCAGACAGGCCAGAAGACTGTGAGAACGATATAAGTTATGCTGACAATGTTTAATAGCTACGACACAGAAAACCTAGCACAATATACATAGGGACGTAAATTAATTTTAACGTACTTAGTTACCCAGATATGGAACAGGGGACTAGGAGTGCGGATTCTGCTAATGACAATGTCCAATTACTAATATGACCAGAGGACACGCCTTACGGTAAGCAGTTTTCTGTTTTTTTTTTTTTTTTTTCTTGGTAACTTTGCTTACGCGGTTGGTGCGCGCCACGGCGCCGTTTTACACGCGCTTATTTTTTCGCCAGTAGCAGCGGGCGTGCTGGAAGCGGGCCGTGGGCCGGGCTACAATGGGAGGACTGCAGCCAGTCACGGGCCGGTCGGAACACCTCCGCGGGCCGAGGTTTGGAGACCCCCGGTCTATTGCACCGAAGGAGTTACCATCTATCCTAGCAGTATGATAGTGGTTGCTCTGGTAAGGCCGGTTCTCACGTGCAGTGAAGCGCTGATGTAGCGCTGCTCACGTGTCGTCAGCTACTTATCGTCTGCCATGAACAAAAGTTTTGACGGTGCGATACAAAACTGGAGAACGGTCCCGTCAGCACGCGCTTACCGCGTAGTCAGCGCTATGCTTGTAGTGCTCTGCTGCAAAAAAACTGATACGCATATTTTTTTAAAAGCGTTATCTTTAAGTTTGCCTTTTAGCGGCGAGATGTTTTGGTGGCGCCCTCCTATGGTTCCCCCTTGTGACGTCATTACCTTTCAAACAACAAGTTCGATGGTGTTTGTAAATAGCATGGTGGAAGCCTGAAATCATTGCGCTCTCAAAGGAACGCTGCCAACACCGTCAAAATTAAAGTTCTTTCATTCCTCTTATTTCCGTCGATGATAAATTCTTTTCTGACGTCATAGTCAGCGTTCGGCCAATCGTGGAAAGCCGACCACAGCGACGCTTTCGGTCGCGCACGTCGCCAATACTAGCAGTCGGGATTGAAACTGAATGAACGTCGCGGCTGAACTTCATGGAGCGAATAGACGCTTTCAGCGCGCGCCAAATCGAGCCGCCATAGCCGACCTTCTCTTGTCTTACCGAGATGCCGAGCCACTGAAGCGGGCGTTGACGAGTCTCCAGAAGGGCCTATGCTGGGGAGAAGGACACAGTAACACTTCACATGGCAATAACCTGTCCTGCTGTGGTAATGATGAAGTGAAGCGAACGGAATAAGAGGCAAGAAAAACTGAAGGTCGGTTATGGCGGCGCCCATGCACAGCTGCCTGAAAGTGTCTATATGCTGCAATGTGAATAAACATCGCGCTTAGAGTGCAGTGAACCCCGCTGGGTGTAACTCGTCGCTTCTTTATGGCATAATCCCTCCACGGAGTTCAGACTTCAAGAGAGTGCCCAAGTATAGTTTATCGATGATGCCGGAAGTCATCTGCATATAAAATTTCATCAGCCTTTTTTTCGGTTATTTTTTTCTCACTGCATCTAGCGGGACTTTGTTCACACGCTTGTCGATTTCCATGCTTCCTTACAGACGCGATAGTCTGCAATGCCCACTGATTACACATAGCGTTCGGACATAGATGAAATATGACCCGATCTAGCTTTGAAACGAGGCTTGCCGTTTCCAGGTGCTGCACTACGCGTAGTTTTGCCACGGATACTAAAGACGGGGGCCTAAATATTTCAGAAGACAGTGTACTTCGCCACAGGTTAGCTAGAAGTTAGATTATCCGCTCCGGTTCCTATAGGGAGTACTCACTGGCGGCCATATCCGTGTGCGCTGCTGCTGTGCGCGTGCTGACGGCGAGCTGTGCGCGTGCTGACGGCAGTCCCTTTGGAGCGTGCATTTAGCACCATCAAGGTTGCCGGTCTTAGCGGGCTATTAATGTGAGCTCGTTTTGAGCATGCGCTTTAAACATCGCCCTCAAATATGGCGTGCAGTGAATACCTCCTATTGTTTGCAAAAGTGTTGCATGAAACTATTCGCGCTTGATTTCCAAGTATATATGGTGAACCACATTTCAGAAAGAAAGTAAACGTTTCACGATGCTGGCTGCGGATTCGTTGTCCATCTGTGTCCGGGGCTTGGCTTTGCCTCGTCAAGAAATGCAACGACAAACCTACGTCAGTGTGGTTGGATGTACCAATATCGTGTCTAAAGCATTTAGTAAACCGCAAAGTGAACACGAAAAATTGAAGCCGAAAAGATGAAAGCTGATCTTCTCCTAGAGACCGAATTTCGGTAGTCAATCTTACATGCTGTCCAGTCCGAATTTCTGGAGGCTGAAACAAATGGGAATCCGTCTTCAAACAAACGTGTGCCATTGGAAAAAAAAAGAAGTTAGGTTTTTAGCGGAGATTAGACGTTACTTTTTGCAAATTTTACAAAGAGTTATCCCCGTTATACACGTCCGAATAAAAAAGAGAGAGAGAAATGTAGGCTGAGACACCAATTCTTAGGAATTACACGAGCGGCGTACAAGTACGGCACTTCAGCAAACTATGTAGCCATACCTTTTCGGCATTTTTTCACGCGGCCTCTATTCTGAGAAGCTAATAAACACCCTCCATCGTTTTCACGAACTAAAATTTGTAGTCGAGGCGCTCAAAATAGCAGAGAGGAAAATGGGAAAACATTCAAAGTGCGTGGACACACCTCTTCAAAGCGGAAATCTGTTCGCGTACGCCCATCGTCTGACAAGGGCACGGCATGCAGTGACCCCCGACTGCTACTTTGCACGGGGCATGACTTGCGGCGGCCGCGACGACGACGCAGCATACGACTGGGCGTGGTCCTTCGTAGTCTATGGCAGCGGTGCACCCTCCGTCTCTCGCCGGATTCCATCAACGGTCCACGCACAGTCATGTACGTCCACTTTCCAAAACAAAGCTATGCCAAATCTTGCACTCACTAAAAGAAACGAAAAAAAAGCCCCCCCCCCCCCCCCCCCCCCCCCCCCCAGCGCGCGCTCATATTCACACACGGAAGATGTTGCCGCACGAGTCGTCCTAGCCACGGAACGTGTGGCGCTTCTTCGCCACGCCATGTTCTTTTTCGGGCAAAGTCCACAGCGACTGTCTTCCGTGAGCGCGCCCTTCCCCGCGTTTAATTAACATCGGGGAGTTACCGCAGATTACGGTGATGGATGCAACCCTCGGGAAGCACCCTGCCAAGTCCGATACGCGTTACGTTATTCGTGGAGCGGTGCGCTACAAAAGAAAATTTCTTAATCTTGCTCGTACCCGCGCGTGCTTAATCCGCGTTTGAACTGCGCGAAAAATAGGGCTCGTTTAGTGGGCTATCGGAACAATTCGTGTATAAATAGACCGATTCGTTGGAGTCATCCTACGGGGCCATTCGTGGACAGCCACGACCTGCGCCGCGTTTGTTAAATTATATCCGCGTTCGATAGTGGGTCAGAAGTTGTAGGACTTGGACTGCAAACAAAGGTAATTTTTGGGGTCATACATATAATTAGAAGGTCCTGCCCACAGAGTAGATTTCTGAGTGTTGACAGGCGACATCAGGGTGTTGACAATTCACCTTAGATAGCCCTACATACACGCCAAGTACTAAAATCTGATCTTATAATATATTCAGTAGCAGTAATACGCGCACAACAATCTAATCTAGCTGTATCATAAGGGACGCATTTCAAATGTGTTTTATAATGAGGGCAATTCGCGATTATTCGCGATATATCACAAAATAGTATTAACACAACAGATTGAGAACCATAGGAATATAAACTCTTCATTTTATTATTTAAGTACTAAACTTACTCAAGACTCATTTGTCGCAAAAATACGGCAAATTATTTTGTACCCCCTCATAACCATAGAGGAATAATATGCGACGTGACTCGCGGTAAAGACCAAGCATCGTGAAAATCTTCTCCTTCCATTTGTCCTCTCACTTGGGGAACCAGTTTCTGTTTCTGCCAGACACCAAAGTAGATAAATTAGTTGCCCATTATTCAACAGCCGTTGAGCTCTGCGATGCCGGTGTTGCAAAACTAAACTCAAAATAGATTCCCTACGATCATTTAGAGTTGGACATTCCTCTAGGCGTCTGAATTTCGGGTGATTAGCTAAGTTCACCCATTTTCATCTGGCGTGATGGCTATTGGCAGAATAAAAAGTGCGTTTGAGGAGGGTGGCATATTTATTCCGGAGTGCAGAATGTACCATGCTTATGAGAGCTTTATGTATTTTGTTCTGCGAATAACACGTCTGATCGGCCAAAATGAAGAGAGCCGAGGTTATATCGGCAAAGTCTCCGACCGAGTTGAGTCTCTCGAAAAATGCTTTGAGCCATTCTCAACTTTCCCAGGAAATAAAGAGGACCGTGAAGCTTGTCAGTATTTTGAAAATGCAAATGAGCGATATACCATATATGTGTATAGCGAACTCCTGATGCCTCGATTATTGGCATAGTCATTTTTATTTTTATGCGTTTTTGTCGTCAACGGAACTCAAACGATTATCTCAATAAATTACATCATCCATAAACATGTGGCACCATTGCTGAACATCACTAGCGTTTCCGTTCTCGCGTAGGGTTATCCGTGAGTGCACTTGCCTATATTAGAGTGCTTGAACGACACAAAAACAAACACCAGAATCTCAAACAAACTGAGAGCAAACCCGCCGTGATATAAATAGAGAAACGCTAGGCGGGCGATTTGACGGCTCCAAATCCCCATCGACCATTCAGCAACTGTGCAAGCCCAATTTTGAAACACGGCAGTACACGGGCCAGCCCTGTTGTGCGCTCGGCAACAGCGAGGAGGGAGCCGCTTGAACTCTGACAGCCGCTCGCACCTTGACGATGAAGAAAGCGACGAGAGGTGCAGTGATCGATGAAACCCTATAAATCGATGATTTATCTGCTTTGCAACGTTTTATGTTATACGCCGCACCGCTTCTAACAGCCCGCGTCACGCGGACGTATAATCAGGCCCTAGAAAGTGACGTGAAATGTGATTGGTGTTTTGCTTTCGATTCCTACGCCCGGCCAAGGCGACTAATAATACTATTCAGGAGCGTGAACGGCAGATTCGCTTCGTTCGTCTGACACGGTTGGTCGATACTTTGATGCCATCACTAAAAGTAACGTGTCCGCAGGGGCTAGCACGCGTGCATCCGTGAAGGCATACTTTCAGCATTACGCGAGTCCGTAGTTGGGGTCGGTCGACAGCTAGATGAGGGTGTAGAAAGCGAGTTAAATGGAAAAGCGACGATCTATGGCGGCAAGGAGGAGAAGACCTGACAGCCGACGCAAAAAGAAGACGGGTCTGGAAGACATTTGGACGAGCGCGCCGAGCAGCCATCTTCGGAAGCCGTCTCGTCCTCTCCACTTTCCTTCCAGTACCTTTTCTCGCGAAGGAAGCAAAATCTTAATTTAGCCGTCAGTCGGAGTGCGGTGGGACTAGAATTTTAATGGAGAACCATTTTCCCGCTCACATATGGGAGAAGTTTTGATGCATTTCGTTTTAGTTCTGCGCGCGACGCTTTCTTCTTCGCTCGTAAATCATACCGCTTTTATCTTATTAGTACACCCGTATCGAGACACGAAGCGGGCCGCAACATTTCTATTAAACTCGAGGCGTGTCGCAGCGATAACAAAGAGCTCACGCTTGGCCGTCCCTAACATCGTTTCCTGTCTCGTCCGTTCCATTTCGATAAGCGTAAGATATTACTGAAAGCATTTAGTGATTCGGTGATTGCCGCAAGATGCCCACGATGTTTGCTGTATCGTACAAAGAAATGTGAGCGAACACGAAACACGGTCCCGGTGGAGAACAACGTTTAGGCAGCTCATAGAATACAAATAAGCTAAAATTAGCGTCGTTTTCTATCTCGTTACAAACCAAGAACAAGATTAGGGCCCATGGGTCCGTTATCACGAGCCAGTTTGCGTAGGCCGTTGCCGATCGAGCGAGATGCCACCGCGGGAAACTCGGTCTTCGTTCGCAACCCGCAATTAAGGAAGTTTTAAACGCGAAAAGAACTGATGGATGAGTGCTTGCACACATACATCAACGAGGAAGCCGTCTTATATATAAACAAACAAAATTATATGAGTTATTATATTGATAGGGAGCGATGGTCCACCGATATATACTTCAGAACTGGATTTCAGAAGAGATGCCGCTATTTCGAAGGGACTAAAAAAAATGAAACGGGGTAAGCGTGAGTGGGTTGGAGCGAAATGGGGAGAAGATGGTGAGTTCGGTGGGCGTCCCCCGATCCATCTCCACACGTGCGTGTCGCGGTGGCGGTTTATCGAGTGCCGGTCGCACTCACGACGTCCAGGGGACTTCGAGCTCCCATCAGACGCCCTTTAAAGGAAACCCCCGACTTCTTCGAGAACCGGAAAGCAGCCGAACAGTCTCTGGGCTTCTGCATCCTCTCATGGCTTTAATATCTCGCTTCGGAAATTCCAGGTGAAATACGACAGACGCCCGCGCAGCACGGTTAATGCTCATCATCCTTCTTATAAACGACGCCGCCACTTAGAAGAACGAATTTTTCCTCGTATAATTTACAAGCTATAAGAATGCTCCTTGGCGATCACTTTTTTTTCTTTTCTTGTGTTCGTGTATGATTTTGTTTTTTGGTTCAGAAGAAAGGTTTTGTATAAAGCGGAGTTCCTCAAGAATTGCTCGTGCATCATGGTGAGTGAGAGTCCCTGTCGCATATAAAATTTCTTTGATCACGATATAAGGTCTTATTCCGGGACGGAGTCCCAATTTTAGTAAGTGACTAAAAGTAATCTGCGCCCGCGAAAGCTTTCACCGATTGGTTCTTCCGAAATGTTTTGAAGTCAATTTGTGCGCGTCTTGAGATGCTGAAAGAAGGTTTTGTATACTTTTATTGTGTCGTATTTTACACTACTGTATAGAGATCTCTTCATTTCTAAAACGTACAGGTGAAGCAGCAAGGAAGAAAACAAAGGCTCATAGTTTACCTTTTATAGTGATTTGACAATAAAACACGTGATTCCTTCCTTAATCGGGATTCTTTATCACGTGACACGTGATTAAGGATCGACTCGAATAAAGTACTCCAATTCTAGAACAATATCTTCTTGTAGCCCTTCAGAATCTCAACCGATAAAAAGATCGCATAAAAGTAAACTGCGTCCACGATAGCTTTCACCGCTTGGTTCCTCCGAAATGTTATGAAGTCAATTTGTGCGCGTAACATCATAAACTAGTATTCATAAAAATAATTTCAGGGGTATTCTTGAGAGGCACTTGTCCGCCGGACAAATTCATAGAAAATACGAGACAGCAACGCTTCTCGGGTAGGAAACTCTCCATGGTCATTCATTTTGCTGGTTAGAGGTATACCTTAGTTCAGCTCAAATGGTGAAACTAGTTTATGCGAGTTAAAATTTCGACCAACGGTCGAAAACAAGTGTTTTAGTTTCGAACCCGCGATGCGTCCTTCGGCGTGAACGGGTGAGTGTACCTTATAAAGCGCGAGGATCACAGCTCTCGATCAGCCTAAACGCCTCCTAAGCTCGGCATTCACGTCAAAGTAATGCCGCAACTCTCGAAAGTGCTACAACCAAGGTTTCTGTAAAAATAGTGGCGCGACGCTTAGGCTGGTATTAGGGCCCGGAATGTATTGCCACCTGTTGGGTCATCACGAGGGTTCCGTGTTTTCGGATAAAACCGATAATCTCCGAAAAACACTCGCCGGCAAAAGTTTCAACAATTCGGATTTACCTGACAAACTCGGGATTACAAGGTCACGATAGCAAAACGAAAAACCAGGAAAGTTGGTATTTTACGAATAAAATCGCCACAGCACAGTGTGGCTGTGCTGTGGCAATATATTAAAAAAAATCCAGTTTTTTTTTTTTTAATTTAGGACTATTAGCAAAAGGGAGTTCCCCGTTTATCTGAGTACAATGGGCCATTGTACATCTGGACCACGACGACAGCCACTCTTCCGCTTTACAGTCTGAATAATACTATTCGTGTTTTTTCGGAGGGAGGAGGGGTTGTTCTTATAACCGTGAAAGATGTGAACCCGTAGATTTCCTAGGATGGAGAGAGAAGCTAAAGGTATTATGGCGACCAGGGGTTTGGCTATTTCAAAGTTCCGACGTTAATTGAATAACACTTGCCACATGCCACCATGCAGGTGCAGAAATATATTTCGATGCGGTGATATATTTTTTTAATAGTGTACGTTTTTGTTTAGACATTAAAAAAATAAGAACTGGGTAAAATTGAACTCCGCATTTTGGAGAATGGGGAATCTAACAAAAATAAACTTGGATAAACCTTGCATTTCCAGCTAAAAATAGACTCCAACACACAACCTCCAAATTCCCCCCCCCCCCCCCCCAAAAAAAAAAAAATGAACTGCGAAAACACGAAATCTTAGCCATCACACATCTTCAGCATTGTGCACGTGGCATTAAAAGTGAGAGTGGGCAGAATTCCGCGACGTTAACCGCACGTCCGTTAATCCCTAGGCCCCCTGCGAAGAACGAGGCGTCGTTGGCGCGAGGGTTGAGCAGGGCCGTGCACGGAAGCGGCTTATGCGGCGAGATTAGTGCAGCTCGGTCCCCGCACATTAATCCCAGCATTCGCGGTGCGAGAAAATTTTTAATTAGACGCTGCTCGTATTAATAAGCGGAGGCGCCCGGCAACCAGGGGCAGCACAGATGACAGACGCAAATCTATTCCCATGTGTCGATGTCGCCTCTGCTGAACGGATTTTTGGACGTTGTGCGCATACGCGCGCGTGTATCTATGCGCGTTTTAGGTGCGTTCGTTCCTGTCTGTGTGCGTGTACTAACGTTTGTGTGTGAGTACTTCATCCGACACGCAGAATGCCGTGATTAGCAGGTTCTTAGACGGACGCGATAGACGATCGGAGAACTCGGCGGGACGCCTTCGCTAAGCTCCCCAAAGCCGGGGTCACACTGCAATTATACATCATACGAAAGACAGTCTGCCAACAGATTCGAAGGCAAGTCACCGCTAGATCCGTGCTTGGAATGCAGCACGCCAACGAGTTCAAGGAGAAACTTGGCACGCGGCATTCGAACCACGGATATCGTGGTGGCTGATGTCCGGCAGATCGTCCTTTGTGTGATATATAGGCAAACGCGTAGTTTCCGCACAAGGTGGTGGGCCCTCCGCGTGCGCAGAAACTAGATACGCGTCAAGTGAAGCATGTGCGCATGTGCCCTGCCAATAGCAGCGCCCCCGCCACGGACTGACGTCAGCGCCGCGTATCATAAGCTCTGTAACTCCGGCTTAACGGCTCTGATGGGCCTTCGTCGTCGCACAGGCGGCCCCTGCGTCCAAAGGCTGTATAGGAGTTTACGAGAGCCTTTCGCTCCTCTTCCTGTCCAAAAATGTTGATTCGCTTATTCATCCAAGTCACGCGGATTAGATAAATAAAAAGTATGGTGAGACCGAGTGCGATACTTCGTGAATTAGACCAGTTGTACTTGCTTCTTCTGCGCCGGGTTGATTACATAGCTGGCAACGGGAAGTACAGCTGCAACGGAAAAAGAGTAGCACAAGTAACCGACGACCGGAGCGGCAAAATCGCGACACGCGGCGCTATTGTTCCCGAGCGCGCCGATAGCGAGAGTGCCAGTCACGTTCCATGTCTCAACGGGGGGTGGCCGGCGAAAAACAGCCCATCCTAAAGCCCTCATTTTAACAGCTATCTTATCTCTCAATTTTCTGCCGGCCACCCCCGTGTTGGGACATGCAACGTGACTGGCACTCTCGCTATCGGCACGCTTGGGAACAAGAGCGCCGCGTGTCGCGATTTTGCCGCTCCGGTCATCGGTCACTTGTGCTACTCTTTTTCCGTTGCAGCTGTACTTACAATACGCCATCTCTATAGATTATTCCACGTCGGATGAAGCTTCGCGCGCCAATTCTTAATACGGATTGCATACATGGACGTTTGTTGATACTATTGATGAGTGACGTAGAACATGATACAAAAGGAGCTTATACGCGTGCCACACGGGCAACTCGAATGCCATTTACAACGAATGACATTTGTGTGATCGGCGAATCAGCTCGCAATCTGTCGCGCGTGGAATGCGCCACGCCCGGAGTGTCGTGCGCTGATTGGCCGTCCGCTCAAATGTGATTCGTTGTAAATGGCATTTGAGTTGCCCGTGTGGCACGGGTTTTACTTAGTGTTTTATAAATCGAAAGCCTGACGGCCTTTGGCTCATGCCATAGGTTCATCCCCTAAATTGGTAGCGGACGGTTTTCGTCGTTTACTAAACGACGGCTGCATCTGAAAGGCAACGTTACAAAGAGGAGCTATGCATCCAGGTTTGTTTTATTTGAATACCTAGTAAAGAAAAAAACAGTGATAAGAATCGCGATCAATTATTTTCTTTGGTGCAGCACACACTTCTTAAACAAAAGTGGCGAAATTAGCAGCATCACGGTAGGAAATCTGCAAAATCTGCATAATGCGCCCGTTTTAGATACGATATTTGAGAGGGATAGTTTCCAGAAGTATTAAAGAGTATTACCGCATGAACAGGTTCTTTATATTACTTAATTACTCGGAATATTTTCCTCTAACGCAATGGCCAAAAATCAAAGATCGCCCCCAAACATCCGGGCACATACCGCAGGCCGTCCACTCGTTCTCTGCTTTCAACCTTTCACAAACAAATCACTTCTTCCGGTCGCCTCCAGCTGCGTCCCATGTTTAGCTGCCGTCCCCAGGGCCGCGCTTCTCCCGAACTGTAGATATCGGTATAAGAGAGCGACGTCTCGAAAACGAATTCAAAGCCCGCACCTTTACGCAACTTCTGCAGTGCCCCCGTATAGCTCTGCCCCCGACTGAGCACCTTTAATGCTCCCTGTAGGGACAACAAAGCTCGCAGCGGCCCCTCGGAAGACTGCGCCGGCAGCAGGCACTAACAATGACCCCGGTATCGATGCTCGAATCTCAGGATCTGGGCCCGGCCGGAGAAAGCGCGGGGTAATGAAGCCGCTTATCGGTGCTCCTTTGTCGAGCCTTTCCTATTCGGCCACCTCTGCAAGTCAGCGGCGACTTGGACGATGCGCGAGGCCGGATAAATGCTAGTCGCGATAGCTAAACACGCTTGCTGAACTTTAGTTGCTTTTTCTTTCTTCGTCTAGTTTTGTGGATGCTTGGTTTGCTGCAGACGCCAGATGCGGTGGTCCGATTGCCTCTAGACGTCGCACGCAGTCTTCCCCGTCTCTTCGTGTCAATGTGCGCGGGGGCGCCGAATCAAACCGCTTTAAGGGGAAAGTGGCGGCTCCGATAAGAACGAGAGTGCTGTTATATAAATACGGGTCTGGAAGCTGAAGTGTTCAGTTTTCTGTTATCTTTTTTCTTCTTTTTTGAAGAGTGCGGGAATAGGCGAGGAGCAGGCGGCGGGGTCTCGTGAAATATGACCGCGCTGACAGGATCGATTAAGGAGCTGGCCTCGCCTTTAAGAAGACGAACAGACACCATGTTTTTTTTTTTTTTTTTCTATAGGCCAAGATTTTTTTTTGCAGTTTGCGTTTATGTATGAATTTGAGCTCTGCCATGATTGGCAGCCGACGACGCCGTTTCGTTTATAGTCTGTCGCGATGTGTTTAGTGTAGCTATTGCGTCAATATTTAACTTTACACGTTAATCTCAGCGCTTCTGGGTGTGGAGGCCCGTATTAATTACGGCAGCACGCCAATGTTCTTTCTTTTAGATGCAAAGGAGTGCAAGAGACGTATATTCAAGCAACCCCGGCGTATTAGGCTAATCATAGCTTGTTTTCTTTGAGCAGCTAAAGCGAAAGAAGTTCTCTATTGAATGGCAGCACCAGTCCGAATAAGTCGTCGTCGTGGCTGAACCTTTCGGGGGTGGCCTATCTGACCCCCACACTGCAATGAGTTCGAGAACCCTGATCGTTCTGGGTGCTTCAATTGTCGCTAACCACCAAGGTCGCATTTTATATTTGTCGATTTCGTTCTAATTTTTGCGTATTTGCTTTGTTTCCTTTCTTTAATTACTATCAAATTTCGGGGATGCGATAAAAAGCTTTCGCTCTTGGGCAATGCGTCTGCGTGTCTGTCGACCAATCGCGTCTGGAGATGATCTTCCGATCATGAATTGCCGCGATAACACAAAAGCCGACTCCCAGCGAGCGCCGCGTATTTCTCAGTTTTAATTTGGCACGACACCGCACCGATAATCTTATCACGAAATTGATTCAAGGAAACACGATTTAAAGAAAGAAAAGAGTAACATGCTCGAGTATAGAAAAAAAAAATCACGGGGGATCACGTTTTTTTTCTCTCCTGTTATTCCTATCTTCCAACGTTAGCGCAAAAAAAACTGCAACTAAAAAAAAAAAAAAACAACAACTAAACAGTGAGGAGGGCACGAGGGGCAGCCCGTGCGCTCATAGTTATTAGAGGTGCCTCCGAAAGGTCACGAGAGAGGTGAAAAAGAAGGGAGGAGGCAAGGCAGGAAAAGACTGGCGAGAGAATGCTACGCCACAAACTGGGCATTTAAATGAGAGGACGACGAGCACACCGGGGGCACATAGCTTCGAAAAAAAATGCCCGGTTTCACACGGAGGTGTGTTAAGGGGCCCCCTCGGTTGCCAAAAGTTTTCGCTCCCTCAAAAAAAAAGAAAGAAAAGAAGATAGATTTTTCCCCAGCATGGTGTTCGAGAGACAAGCAGCTATTGATGCCAGGGAAACGGAACTGACTTTCCATGCCCCTATGTAGAGAGATATTGTAACAAAACGGTTCATATTCTTTCTTCTTTTTAATTTCGCTTTTCATTCCGTGTGGCGGCGCTCTGCCTGTGTTTCTTCCTCCTAGCGGTCTTCCTTTGAATCTCGACGGTTCTCCCCGCGACGAGCAACGCCTGCAACAGGCGTTTTTTTTATTTTCTTTGTCTATTGTCTCGAACAAAAGAACGCACAAAGTATCTCCCCGTCACTGCTGCGAACCGGGATGCCACGGGGTTCCTATGGATACCCTCGTTCGGTGAGGTCGCGACCTCGATAAAATATACGCATAACTACCGGGCCAGCGGAGCTCTCATAGCTGCATGCCCCGTGCCCACGTCTTCTGTAACCGACGGGCATTAGCGACGGGGTGCGTTTCGCAGCTCGACGCCGTTGCCGAGGCTGGGAGAGACGAGGCATATGCGCTGTGGATTCGCTAGAGCCGCTGGCGTTAGTCGCTGTGTCGCCGCGTGATTGCCTCCAATACTGCGACGCCCGGCGGGCTGTCCAATAAACGAGGAATCCGCGAACGTCATAGGAATACCTCGCCCCGGGTGATCCAAGCATAAGGGACTGTTTTCCCCATAAATTACTCTTCCTCGACTTTTTAATTACTAGTCGGGCACCGGGATTTCGAGGAGTAGCAATTTTCTCGGTCCCATAGTTTTTGTTTGTGTGTGTTTCTGTTCTTTTTCGACCGAAGAATAATGTGAAAATAGGTTCTTGCGTTGACACGTTCTCGTAAGGCGGTATACTGAATAAAGATAATATTAAGAATCTCGAGGGCAGCATTTTAATCTGGGAAATTAGCGCCGATTTGTAGCAAGGACGTTTAAGTACAGCGGTCGTTTCTTCGTGGCACGGATCGCTGGAAAGCTTAAAAATATTTGAATGAGTGAAGATGCTTGTTTTCATAGGTAGACACATCTAGGTACTGTGTTTTAGTTCTCTGAGCCGTCTGAAAGCTAATGTTTTGTCGACGATACATTTTGCATCAAAAGCTTTCAAAGCAAGCTCAATCCTTTTTATCGAAACATATATGTAAATGTGCGTTTGGAAAGGCGAGTAAAGAGGGGCATTACAAATATTTTAGGTTAGGTGTTTTCCGGACTATAGCTCACAGCGGCATATTTCGTTGTTTTCTTTTTGTGTCTTTATATAGTCCTCACCCGATGCATAGTCTGCTCGCACCGAGTGTATAGTCCGGTGCGCAGTGCGCAGCTGGTGCCTAGTCTACACGTAAAAAACTTCACGAATGCCAGCTTTATTAGCCCACAAAAAGCTTGTACTATGAATAAGTCCTTATTACCATACTCCAGAATTCTAGAAATCCGTCAGGTCTTGTCAAATTGAACTATCTGGAAAAATCAAAAGCCTTCGATAGTGTGCACCTGTATAGGTAGCCTGCGCCGCGTAAAATTTCAACTTCTTAACATATGAAGTGGACGTACTATGGTCCAGAAAATACAGGACGAAAAAAAAATGTTTCTTTAGTGTTGCCGTTTTACCATATACTTTATTTTCACAAACATAAAAGGCAACCAGAGCGATGTGCTAGAACAACCTTTCCCTAGATCGCCCGTCGGGAGCGCTTATACCAGCGTAAACACCCCTGGACGAGGAAGACTCGCTCAGGACTGTCCCTCAGCGGCGCCCCCCCATTTTCCTCTTTTCTCTGCTCACTATGTTCAAATTGGGGCCAGTAAAATAAAAAGAGTATTAAAAAAATCGCTAGTTTCGTTTTTGGCGATATGTTTGCTGCTTTGTGGACACCCTTCTCAATATAGAAGCCAGTGAAAGTGAACTGAGTGAAGTGGATCAGAGGACGATACCCCAAAACAAGACAAAAAAAATTCGTTTTTTTTTTTAGAAGGACCAACTCCTTCCAGTCCGTCCGATGCGAGTGCCCTACCGATCCCCATTTTCTAGTCGAAGGTGTTTCTTTTCTTTTTTAGCCCCTTCTACGTCCACCATTTTATTCGTGCCGGCAGCGGGAGAATTTCTACGCGACGCGAGATTCGTTTTCGCCCCCCGTCCCCTCCCCTTTTTTTTTCACCCCGGTCGGTGCACGATAGATGTTCGTCTTAGCTCCTCCACTCTTCCGTGAAAGAGTGTGTTCACATTTATAACAACAAAAAAGTAACCTGCAGAAGGCTGTTCGAATGCCCGCCTGCGCTCTGAAAGCCTGCGCTGGGCAGTCAAGCGCTTTCTCCCCGCTTTTTTCCGCAGGTAAGTTTCGATACCTTCGTAAAAGCACTAAGCAACGCGAAGCCACCTTTTTCTTTTTTTTTAAACCTTCCGGGCTTTTTTTTTTTTTTTTTTTTTGGTTGCCGGGGCTGGCAACAAACCGAGACCGCGCATACATGAGCACGAGCTTTCGCTTTGACCCCTGTGATCTCTCTGCTGGGTGATGGCATTGGCTATAAGGGAATTAAGAGACGGATACGTATACGTGGCCTTGTGCGCACTCTTAAATCGATATGTTAAAGCGGTGCCGGAGGAGCTACACCGAGTAATCGTTGACAAACGGTGTCTTATCCAAATCACTTTCCGCTGTTCGACCGAGTATAATTGGGCGGCAATTACACTGCGGCGTGACTGATCTTCACGTTGAGCATCAAGGTGAATTTCAGGCTACTATGCAGTTTAGCGCCTTCTCCGGACCCTCATTCCCATTTATATATGCTGCAAATTATTTCTTGCCCTGTCTCTCTTTTTTTTTTCCTTCGCCCTCTTTCAATTTTGAATTCGGTTAAGACGCTTTTAAGGAGACGAAAATTAGACACCGTGACATATTCGTCTCATATATTATATCATATTGTAACGGGAGGCAGGCTTAGCCCTTGCCATTCTAGGCTCGATCAAAAACAAGGAACTGTTATGGCAACGTTGAAGACATTCGCCCAAGAATCCGGATTGGGAACGTAATTCGCAACTTTCAGGGCCTTGGTGGTACCACGGTTGGGGAATCGCGCTCCCTAACTACAGCATGATCAACTTCACTATAAAGGTGCTTGCCTACACCTTTCTGACGTGAACAAGTAAAGTAAGCCGCTAATACTGACCATATGAGGCAAAACTAGAATTACTTACGCGTCGCAGATCCCGCCTCGTACTGGTGTTCTACGACCATCATCCAGGTGACAGCCATTTTGATAGGTGAGGTGAGGTGAGGTGAGGTAGACTTTATTGGGTCCAAGACTTTTGGAAGCGCGCCCTCTATAGGTTTTGAAAGTTGCGAATTCAAACACTCCAGGAACCAAGTGAATGCCCTACACTGTTAGCAAAAATAACACGCCCAGACGTGTAAACCGTTGTCCCATAGCGGACACGTCGAAACGTGTTCGTTTTACACGGAGCCATCTGTGTTTTTCGTCTACACATGAGGTGCTGTGTAAAGTTAACACGCTACACCGTGTTTGCCTTCCGAGAAGCACGGTTCAACGTGTTCCTTATGAAACATGGCGGCAGCAGCCGAGAACAGGCGAGGGACGAGCCCAGCCAGCCGCGCCTTTCAGCCGAACTGAAAGCACACAGGACGCGTTCGTTCTCGTTCGATGTCTTTTATGCACAGTAAACAGTCTCCGAGCGGCGGACGGAGCTACGTGCAAAGGTACCTACGTGCATCGTCGGCGGTCGGTGGCGTCGGCAGCTACGACAAAACCGCTAGACAAAAACAAAAACAAAAAAAAAAACGAATATTGAACTTACATGGATAAATAGCTCAAGCAAACTCTTGTAATCGGGCGGTAACTTGCGCCACCTAGTGCGATTTCTAGCAACCAATGAAAAAGAAGCAGGAGTCGGTTAATACGCTGGGAACTATCACGAGTAGACTGCTACTCTCATACATCACAGACAACACGAGCACCACGTAGGACACAGCAGCGACACATACACAAACACAACACCGACACTACGCCCGACACTTCCTACTAACAACGGACTCTCCCCGCGGCGTATATATGCTTGACATGTACGGGTGAGCTCTTTGGTCGCTGATCGTTACCGATTTATAGAAGAAGACACAAAACACGGCCCAATGGACAGCCGTATGTAAGAACTGTTTGCATTTAAAAAGTATGGAGGCAAAATCTGTAAAATTAGTCCTTTGCGAAAAACAACGATGTACTAACAATAACTCTTAAACAGGCCATGAAAAAGTTCAAATTTTTGTTATTTTCATGCTCGACCAGTGTTATGAGCAGTCCGACTCGCTTGAATCAGATAGAAAAACAAATGATTGGGATTTTATCAGTACGTATTCAATAATCAATGGAAATTATACTTGCGCAAGGCATTTTTTATATATATTATTGTGAAGGACATCCGCCCAACACTTCACTTCCGCTAGTTGTAGTACGCGTACGGGAGCAGACGCCTTCACTTTTGGGGCGTTTTGATGCAGATTGTTGTCGTATGTCGTGTTGGTGTCGAGCGAAGCGGTGAGGCTTGGGAGTTTGTGACCGGCGTTATTCGTGATCATTAATGTGGCGCTGATGCGTTTTTTTTTTGTTTTTTTTTTAAATATTTTTATATAGCCACATTGAAAATTCACGAGCCCGTGGCCCTGCATTATGCTAAAATCGCGAGCTCTTTCTCTGTTGACGTCGTTTTTCTGGTAGCACTCGTGGATACTGCAAGCGTTTAAACAGTGCACAGTCTCGCCTACATCCGCGGTGACGTACTCGACCTGTAGAAACTTATTGCTTGCGTCATTTTGGAGTACGCAAGGCAATTATCTCGCTGCTCTGGTTTCGGTTATAAAAGTAAGGCAAAACGCTCGTAGTTCCCGCCCTCAGTACACGTTGGACATCTTCCACACTTTGACACTGGATAACTGGATGAACGAGGATTTACATTCACTTCAGAGGTCACACTCGCCGCTTCCTCACCGTCGAGCAGCAGGATCAGCTGGCGACAAGCCGCGTATGAAAGGCTCGAACATCAACAGCCCAAGTGCACTCGGTGCCGATGCGGGCGATGCGGGTTTCTGTCAACCGCTAGCCCAGCACAGACCGTGACCGTTCCAGCTCTTCGTCATGACGCGGTGTTGCAGAAAGCAGCGTATAATACCACTACACGGACCACCGAAGCGAACGCACTGTTATCGTAAATCTTGGCTTGTGATTGCGCCTAAATTTGTAAATAATCTTATTCTTTTTTCTGGAGACGCAAACGAAGGGCATAACAAAATCGTTTGCATATTCCGCATACCTCGCAAAAGCATCAGTCACCTTGCGAGAAGCGCAAAACACGGTGTCCGCACCGTCCTGACTTCCCAGTCTTTTACCTGCTTTAGAGCAGTTTGTACCTGTTAGTAGGTATGTCTACTGAAACTGCAACTTGCAACTTGGGGCAGTGCCAGAGGGAAAAGAGACAAATTCGGGCCTCTTCCCAATGTAAAGAAAAACCACTATGTTCTCTACGTAAAAAATAGGTCTCAGTTCATGCATCTGTGGGCAGGTAGAAAATCTTGCCCTAGTTTATTCACACCGCATGATGAGCGCAACAAACTCACACGAGTCACACGAGATTTACAGGAAAACATCGGTGGTGACTTAAGTTTCCCTGAAATTCTGTATAACCGGTCGTTTGCGGGACCGAATCATCTACTCGAGCGGTGTGCGTCGCTGTGCGAACACGTCGCTGTGCAAATGCAGTCTAGCGACACGAAGCATAGAAACGGCAGATTTAGGGAAACTATCCGAAGTCCCTTGTTCAATTAAAACGACGTAATTTTGTTGAAAACGTCCGCAGCATTTTACTCACGATATGCGTCGGGAATCTTCCACATTTTGAAACGGAACTAAGGAAGATTTACTTTTAAGAACGCTCGCTGCGTCCTCCCCGACCAGCTGGACCGGATCAGCTGACGACGACGGGGCTAAACCCGTCAAACGCAACCCCACAACAACCAATATGAGCTCCGCGTTAGTGCGGGTTTCTACCTACAAGCACCGCACCACACACCACGAACGTTTCGGCCCTTTCTCGCATCGCCGTGTTGCCCCAAACAGAACGAGATCGCCGAAGAACGCAGCGCTGTCGTGAACCTTGGCTTGTGGTTGCGCACTCGTGGACCCTGTGACTCCCCTCGCTTTCAAAGCACACACGACGAATGGTACTTTCCGTCTTCCGGGAACATCACAGGGCCACTTCTCCGGTCACGTCTTCACTATGTGCTCGCAAACTGCGAAGCTCTATGCGAAGCTTCTCGCGTCCCGTCAAACCAAAACAATAGCGGCTGCCAGAAATTTCTCCAGTCAAACAAAAAAGAACGAAAGCCAACCGGCTCTTGCTTCCACCGTACATCGACGTTGCGCTTGCGCCGTGGCCAGATCGCTTGCAGTTGAAGGTTGAAGCAAAAACGAAACCAACTGCAATGTCACGTGTTCACATCGAAGACACGCTTTTTATATCCATTTTAACTGTTTTGAACGAATAATTGGACCCATGACTTTATTTGTGGTGTGTAAGAAACTATTATCAAGAGCCCTAAACTAAATGCAAACATGGGCGACATGAGGGAAGCCGCATTGCCATCGACCAGAAAATGGCGGCGAGCCACGGTAAGCGCGGGTTTCGCCAACGTCCCGCGACATGGCGTAATTGCTTTTGGTGCATATCTGTTTCCGAGACATGTTTCTTTCCGCGGCATTTGTCTCGACGGTCCTTTCTAAGTGTGTCCCCAAGCATTCCGGTGCTTCGATAGCCGGCAATGCCGCGGTCGTCGCCGGAGGCGATGCGTGTTATCGAGGTCGGCTACACGGTTATGCGTGTATGACCGAACCAAAACACGTTTTTTTACAACCTCACATGATATCTGAACGTATTATCCGTTACTCATCGTGTAAATTTATGGTAATTTGTGTAAATAGCGTGTTTTTCACCCCGAATATTCACCAAATACACGGCACTTGCTAACAGTGTAATACGAAACGTAATTATATATATATATAAAAAAAAAAGACGCCAGTTTTAATTTTAGGGCCGCCATCGGGTTGAGGCTTCAGAGCGGCCATCTGGAAAAACCTTAAAAGTTTACCCCTAGATGGCGACACCGATCCGTGGGGCCGACAAACTTCGGTATGACACGGTTTTACGGTCGATAATTTAAGTTTTACATAATTTTTCCGTCCATTCTTGCAATGAAAGGAAACGCAAATGGCAAGCTTAGGGGATTTGTTGTTTTCAATTTATTTGCCACTGAAGCGGCCGGGGCCTAAACTGACGTTCGCCCCACTTGGCCTGAATCGCAAGTTTGACCGCTTGCTATTATGTCACTTCTCAAGCGGTTGCCATAGGACTCATTTCTGACACTTTCGAAATAAATTGCATTGCAATGTAATGCAATCTAGTGCATTGCACACCGAAATAGACTGGTGTGCGCTAGCACGTGGAGCGAAAGCTCGCGCTGCAGAACCCAGGGATCCTGGGTTCGATCCCCACCCTGCCCGTTTTTATCTGGATGAGCATCGAACTAGAGCACTACATAGCTCCTACGGAGCAGAGTAGCGCAATCCTTTGATCCGCGTGTTTCGCCGACAACATGGCCGACAGAGCAGCTCGGCGCGAGTCACGTGGTACTCAGGGTTCCAGCAGGCGGCCCGCCCTATGGGAGGATGCATGGAGGTCGACCCAACACGGCTGATTAAAAAATAAACGCCAAGTTTACACTTTTCGAAACTAGTCTGTCGTGAAGTTGGTAAATCACTAAACACTTTGTCAAAATTTTAATAATATTAGATGCGTGCGAAAATTTTGCGAAGGCAATTTTCAAAGCAATGGCGTTTGAAGCAGACGACTGTTTTACGCAGCGGAGATGGACTTTATGGATTGGCCGGAGCGGGTCACGTGAACGGTGTGACGTCGCCGCGTCGTCTGCTGCATGATGCTGCTCAGGCAATTAAAAAAAAAAGTTATTTCATGGCGCACAACTTAGCGCAAATTATTGTAAACTATTCCCTTATTATGTCAAAAACTATTGTCGTTCTATAGATCCCCTAAATGATCAGGAAGCTGCGATTTTCTCCCGTTCCCCATGAATTTGTGGACAGAGTTGGAACCCCCGGGCGTTCACCGCTAGTCGTCGAGAGACGGCGTTCTAGATTGCGGTACTCTGCTCCGAAGGAGCTATATAGTATCTACATCGAACCAGCGTGCGGTCGTGCATCACCACCGCGTGATGCACGGTAAGGGCTCCAGGCTGGGTGTTGTACCCCACTGGCTAAATTGCTCCTCTACAGCTGAGACACCAGACGCCATGGGGGCTGACTAACTTCCGGTTGTGTAAACATACAAACAAACAACAAATGATAATTAGTTACCCGCGGAAACCACCGTGGAAAAGTGGGTTTTGTATTCATGAGGTTTTGTTTAGAAAAGCATGTTCAAGAAATCGCGCGTACCTGTTTAATTATTAAAACATGTCATGAATCGATTGTAATGTTAATATTTTTATTGTAACACTGTTTTTTTTTTAAATTACACTTGAAAAGCGTCACTAGGCAGTGGCGTCTTTTCTATTTTGCAGCGTTTTGTACACGTTCTTCTAGCAATGTTAACGACATACCTTATTGGTTTTGGCTTTACTTATTTTTTGCTTCCTCATAACAGCGTATTTCGTTACCCCTGGCCCGAGTATTAATAAGGTATACCTTTAGAGCATCGGCGCTCCATTCCTCAGTTTTCTTACGCGTGCCGTCATTCTGGTGTTCAGTTCAGACTTCAGAGCAGGCGCGATTGATGGCGGTTCGTATACGATTCGAAAATGCGACTTTCTGAGCTTTGGATGTTCTGTCAGGAAGCTCAGACGATACCGTTCTGCTTTTTCGCGGTGTGTTTTATAGGTTCTGCAGGAAGGAAAACAGTTTCCTAGGGTTTCGGAGAAAGCTTGGGATAACTGGCAACAATGATTTTGAGCACCTAGATCGCTAAAGTGCCGCTATACTCTGCCCAGTTGCTCGTCTAGGAACTGGAGTGTAGTCCCGTCGTCGACGACGTGGCATTCGGAAAGGGGACCACCGCCGCCGCTGCCACATCTCCCCACCCCTGCTAGACTCGACGGTGGCGAGGGCTGCGGCATACCGTCGCAGCGGAGGGAAGAAGACAGCGGCCCTGATTTACGGCGCCTTCCGTCGGGGAGACTCAAAGCAACGCTAGCAGCAGCGTGTCCGTGACATCTGTCCCTAGCTGCTGTCCGACTCGAACGACGGGGCTTAGAAGTTTGTACTCGCGGCTGTCGCGTCCTTCTCCGCCACCAGCAGCGTGGCCCGAGAGCGGCGGACGGGTGCTCCCGTTGTGCTGACCGACAGCTAGCAGCGGCGGCAGCGGGACCGGCAAAGCTCTCGGCTCTGCGGCACTGCTTGGGGTGCCGGGGCACGTCTGCGAGCTCCTTCTTGGGAAGCCGGCGGCGGGGCGAGATACGCACTGGGGCCCCGATTCGTCATCGTTAGCCTCGTCTTTTTTCCGTGGGTGCTGGCGACTGGCTCGGGGCTCAGGGACATGCCCCCTCCCCTCCCTCCCTCCCTCCCCCCCCCCCCCCCCCCCCGTACGCTACTCTCCGACAAAATGTTTGGACACGGCTTCGGGCAGTGCACAACCCCTTGTTTTTTTTTGTTTTTTTTTAATCCTTTCCTAAGGAGTTTGAGAGAATGAACCTCGAAAATATCCCGCAAAGAAATGCCACCTTAATAGACAGTTTTAGTGGACCGTACGCTATAGCTTTGCGTACGCAAGGAGATTGCGGGTCGTGAGTGCGCATGCGCAGAACGCAATAGAAGGGCTAACGTATTACGTACGCACGCAACGCTGGGGATTTTGCGTTGCTGGCTAGCGGGCCTTGCGGGACGCTCTCGAGAAATCTCGGACCCACCGAGAGCGCCAGTTTCAAGATGGCGGTTGCCTTGACTGCCGCAGCAAGGGCGACATGGTGTTTTCGAAGTTCCGCGTTACGTGAAATTGCGTGGTGTTCAGCTCGGCGATTCTTTCTGGGACCTACCGCGGTCGAATCAGATGGCCCTGCAGCTGAAGGAGTGCACAGTGGAAATGTTCGCCGCTCGCAGTGTGCGTCGACGCTGCGATCTGCTCAACGCTAAGCCTATTTCCATAGTTCATCGCCGACGGACGAACGACTCTAAAGGAAATCGCCGAAGTTCTCGCTATGCACTGGACATCAGGGTCATGAATTTCATTCCGTGATAGCATTGATAAAAGGTGCCGTTTCCACGGGACGACTGACGGAGGCTCCGTGATCGAATTTGGCTACGCACTAGTACTCGTAGCCTCTGTACCCCGCAGAAAAGCGGGCTTGACGAGGCAGCTGGGGCTTGGTTTAATCTGAAATAAAATGATTGAAAACTGTTTCTTTTTCACTATTCCTTAGGCTCTAGCAAATTTTAACCAAGATCATGCGTGGTGTTCACTCGAAAACGTAACGCACAACTAAATTCGGTCCGAGCAGGTCATTATTAGCGTACGCTATACTATTGCGTATTGCGTACGTAAGATCCAGCAACGCTATACTAAAACTGTCTAATGCCAAAACCCCGTCATAGCGCGACGACATACGGCGACTCACAGGGTGCCGAATGTGAAAAAGAACAAGGAACGCTCGCTGAATTTCTTCCTTCTGGACTGCTCCTCCCTCTGCTTCTCCGTTGCGTTTTTTCGAGCTCAGCATGTACGCGGTGCAATTTATTCCAATTCAAGTTTTTTTACCTCATGCGTGCTCATTATCATGGGAACGTTCCGGAGCTCGTACGAATGTAGCTGTGCAAAAAATCTGGCGAGGGTCGAAAGAAGAATGCAATAGAAAACAAAAGAATGGCAGTCGTCAAAATGAGCAACAAAGTAATAATTAGGGCTACCCACCAAATTTTTACGTATTCATTGAGGCGTGCTAGATGCAGCATCCGGTGAGATACTACCTCCAAGTGGCTTTCACATCGTTGCACGAGCACTCAATCACGCACACGACGGAAATAATCTTTAAAGACGAATGTCTTAGCGGAGTGTCATCTAATCGCATATCATCCGAGAGTAAATTTACATAAAGGACCCGGGAAGGTGAGGTAAGGAAATTTATGCCTTTGCACCTTCGCGCCCTGATTTATTACGGGACACGAGAAGACTGTCGCTTACTTGGGCGTATGTGGTTTCCCGGTCGGCGTCCCGTCGAGCGATTTATGACAAACGCCGAGGTCGATTCCAAATGTTGTCTCATCCGTTTGCACACGTCTCTGGATTACCTGTGCCGAGCGTAACGTGAGACGGGCACCAAAACAGTTTGCAACCCGTTTCTCGCTGGTATGCGCGTTTAGTTTTAAATGAGCTCGCGATGCGGTACGTGCTAGACGCCGAGGAGCGAACTGACCCAATGTGACATATGGTGGTGGCTCGCGCACCCCGTGACCGCACCGGGGTAGATTTGTTTTTGAAGAAAGAAATGATCGAAGAACATGCGTTCGTGATTCGAGTGTTTCCGGTTTATACCTAACCGCGCGTGTTTCCCATTGATATTTCAGTCGAATGAGTTTTCTTTCTCACGAAATGATTATCGTGACGATTAAAATTATCGAGTACGTTTCAAACACGTCCATTTTGTTGAAATGGCTCGGGAGCTTGTTAAGCAGGAGGCAGACTCTCTTGGTACTATGGTCTTGAGATAGAGGTATTCTCGTAACCAAAGTAACCCATGAATGCGAAGTTTGTCGCGTTACTGCACGGATAAACTTTTAATTTACTTTATTTCAAGTAGCGCCATTTTTTAGAAAGTGAAGACTATTTAATTGCGATTATATTTTGCGTTACCGCAGCTCGGAGCGCCTATACCAAGAGCTCATGCTGCTGAACCCAGAAATATCGGTTTAAATTCCCGCTTTTACTCGTTTCAATCAGGATGAGCGTCATACCGACGTGCGGTCATGTAACAATCACAGCTAGAAATACGTTAGTAGCCCCAAGCTAGCAGTCACATTGCACTGGTTAAGCCTCGTCTCTCCGCCCCTTACAAAAGTTATCAATGAGTTGCAATTGAGGTTCTAATGTATTCTTATAGAAGACGTGAAAAACTGAATTGAAACTTATATTTATAATTTTTGTAAGGAGCAGTCAATACAGCGTCGAGAACAGATTGATCTCTCGCGCTATAAAACCGTTCTCAGCGACCACTTAATTTAGTTGGTTATTGTTTTCGTTCTTGTACAGATGCGTTCACTTGACTCGAGTACGTTCGCGAAACAATGAGTGATCGCGGCAGGAGTAATTTGCTCGTGGCTACATTCCGAGCACAACATTACACCTTTTGTGCTTACTGAAAGGGGAACGACGTTCCCGTGTAAACACAGCTGCGCCCGAATCCTGTACATGTTACTCGAAAGAAGTGATTGATTACAGCTATCATTACTCTTGGTTAAAAAGTATTTAATTAGATTACTCGATTACTGTAGAAGCAAAGGAATTATCCGTTTTCTGAAAGAGTAACCGTTATTATTTCTCATTCCTTCAGACTTTCAAAGCGACAGATTTTTCTGCCGTGTTCAAAACGGGTATTTTGTACTTTCCATTATTGGAATTAGAACCTCAAAGCTATACCTAGCCTATGTTCTTAATCCACCAATTTTGGTGGGAGATTCGGTTGGATGATTCCCTTGTAGGAAACTTGTACAAACAAAGGACGCCATTGGGAAGGGGAAGGAAAAATAGTAACGGTTCAACTAATTTTCGTACTTCCAAACGTAATCAAATTACTCCGCTATTACTTCCTAATAAATGCATTCAAATGCGTACAAAAATGTGTAGAAAAAGTAATTAATTACGAGTAATCCGATTAGTTGTAACTAGTACCACGCAAGTCTCCACGGGCCTCATGCGTTCCTTTGCGCAGCACTCACTCGGCTCGATTCGATCTGCATTCCGGCCAGCGCGCAAAAGAGAACGTCGGGAGGCCTCTGGTCGTCACCTAGCTCCACTTGGAGATCGAAGTGAACAACGCCGCCGAAGCATCCCATGAGCTTGCCGCGGCCCGGAAGAATGAATTTCTTCTCGTAGAGGGAATGAGGGAAATCACCTATATGAGCTGTGGAAGAGCGACACATACTCTGTCGACTCATATTGCCATTTTGACGCCAAATGGGAAGCGTAAGTTAGAATCTGAGTATCGAAAAGAAAACGGAACATTAGCCGCAACTCTAGTGGCCCATATCACCTTTAAGGGCACAACCTCATTTATTTATATATATTTATTCGAATGTTCGATAATGACAGTGAGGATTTAGGCCGACCATAGTGAGAGGCGACATGTGCTATCTGTTCAATGAACCCTGAGGCTGCTGCGGTCACGATGACAGAGCTAGGCACGTTAGAGTCGAGGACATGCCTAAGAAACGCGAGGGAGCGTGGCGAGTGAGGTTGATGAGGTATTCGGGACAGGCAGCTCATTATTTATTCACAGCCAGTAAGGTTGCCGTATCCGCCAATAAGATCGCAGACGAACGAATCACGAAGCAAGACGCTTGAACATAAAAAGCCGCGTCCTGCGTTTGTTAAGCTGTCAGTGACAATGGAAATTTTACATTAAAGTCTACATCGAAATTTATATTGAAGTCTAAATTTAATATTGCGCCAACAACTATGCCACTAGGCCTAGCTCCCCGTGTGACGCTCCCCAATTGTGCCAACGCGGCACTCGGCCACCTGACGAGGCACTCTGTTGACGCGCAGACGGCAGAAAGAAGAACCCCTATATGACGCACAAAAAGTGCCGACAACATCACCAGATACGGTGTCTCGGAAATCGAAATCCGAATCGCCAAGCGCCGTCCAAAAAGTGACGAAAAAAAAGAAGAAAATAAAGAAAAAGCTGGAAAGAGGAAACGACTGCTGCGTTGTGCAGCACGGCGGAGAAGGAAAGCGGCGCCCGTCAGAACAGGTGTGATTGCTGCGCTCTTCATCGTCGCCTCTTCGTGCCTGGTTGGCGTCCTTCCAGCGGGAGCAAGCGACGAAACCGCACGTGATGAATCGCGTGGGAACAGGAGTGGTCAACGCTGTCTCTCGTCGCGGTCTGTAAAGCCACCGACAGTAAAAGAGCACCTCGGTGGCGGCGCGATACTCGTAAACAAGCGACGTCTTTTAAGTTTCCTACCCAGTGTCTAGACGACACTACACATGGGAATTTCAAGGGCCTTTGCACAGCAAAGACATTTGAAAGATTCGTCAAAGTTTATGATCTTGCTATAATCGCGTTTGAATCCTGCCAGCGCTGGTCGGCATTTTTTCTATTCGACTTTCATCTCGAGGCGTTAGGAATCTCCTGCTAGAATACTGTACATTACGCTCTATTATTCTGAGTTTTTCTTTTTTATTTATAATAAATTGAAATGAAAAATAATGAAATGCCGCTAGATTGTCTTGTGGGAGACCAAAAACAAGCAACTGATATTTTGATTAATTTGTGCCTTACTTAAACTGACATTTGGAATAAGCCTTAATCCTGCAGAGTCGGATCTGTAGGCTTCCTACTTTAATTCCAAAAATAATGTAAAAAAAATGAATTTCAATCGTGCAACTTTGAGCAGAGAGGGAAGGAAGCTGGTTGACCCCGCGCCCGTACTTCGTCTAACTGACCATATGCCTCGCCCAAAAAAATCTACTGTATACACTCCGAGCGTATTTGGTGATTAATTTAATGTTGCATTATTAATTAAGCATTTTCCGAGAGACCACGAGGTGCACGATGAAGGGAACCATACCTCCTTCACTAACTAGTTTGATCTGGCACTGCAATGTCGGTTGATCTCGTTCCTGTCAATAAGCCTCTATCTTAAAAAGCATTTCGCGGTGCAGGATATTGTTTGAAGTCTATACAGTCATCGATCGGTCATTTGGAAGATTCAGTATGATTCGCACTAAAAAAGGGCACACCCTCTGAACACATAAAATACTAATCACTGCGACCAAGAGATTATTCGGACAGAGGTTCCAAACATAGAATGTGCGTCCGGAAAGTATGCGCGTGAGACGTCACTTTGCTTCACACAACACAGATCAGGTTTTTGACGTGGAAACCGTAGGCCCTTTAGCGAGGAAGATTTTCACGAGCATTCCTTCAAACACACAAAGAAAGAAATGCAAGTCGGGGAATCTTGTCAAACGAGACAAGGTGTTAGCGAAGAGATGAACCTACAAGATGCGCTGAACGTAAACACGCGATCAGCGGTCGGTCGATGGAGGCTACAATATTAAGCGCGGCACCTTTTTGCGAATAAACGACGAAAGTTGGTTCTTCCGGGCTTTTTGAGGCGGTGCAACTTCTCTTTATGCGCGTCAAGTAAATTTGAGCCGGAATCATACCTGCATCTGAAATTAAATTGTACGTCTAAAATGTCAAACTGTCTATATGTTGCTCCCCCTCTACGCTTTTCGCTAGAAACTAATGTATGTGCACAGTAAGTTCGAACTGAAGGAAGGAGAAGACTAGGGCTTTTCTGACTCGCCACGAACCAAGGGTACCCAGGTGACGCGAGCGGAAAACTTCCCTGCGGGGAACCAGCCGGTAACGAAGCTTTCCCGCGGGCGGGAAAGCGACGGAAATTGAGCTAAATTAAAAGGGGAGACGGGGATCGAGCAACTCGGTGACTTCTCTAGGCTTCCTGTCTCTCTCTCTCTCTCTCTCTCTGTTCCTCTTCCTCCCGATTGGCTTTCAATTTTTTTTTTTTTTTTTTTGGTTGATTAGAGTGGAGAACCATAGCAGACCCTCGACGAGCGGAAACGGGCGGGGAATGGAGAAAGTGAATTCGGTTGGGAATTCCGATTGCGGTGACGCAAAGCTCAGCTCGCTCTCCCTGCGTCTCCTGCGCACTCCGGAAGAGGGCGACGGGGCGAGAGGTGGCTTTTTCCGGAGGTTTTCGACCCCGGAGGAGGTGCCTAGCTGCTGCGACTAACCGCCATGTTCTTCTTAAAGAGCGCGGAAATATATTCGGGGGTAATGTCGATTGGAGAGACCGACGAAGAGAGCAAGTGGTGTTTTCAATTCGGTACTGTTACGTTTTATTTTTGCTCTTTAAAACCTCATAGTCGCTCAAACCATTTCCTATTTTATTTAATATACGCCGCGCATAATGAAAAGGTGCCAATGAATGAATTCATAATTAGGTCCTAAATTGCTTCCCTTAATACTAAACAGGACTTTTTCTTTCTTTTCAAGTGAGTTCTACTCGGATAAAAGGTACTTTCATGCTCTCCGAATACATACAAAAAATGGCATGGGGGGGGGGGGGGGTACGCTTGGGACCGCTTTTTGTGTAACAGTGCGAGCTCCACGTGTCATTTCGAGAGAAGGGTGAATGCGATTGTCAGACAGCTTTAGAGTGTCGTTTGAAAACAGAAAATATAACAGTCGTTGATGAAACCTCATCCCCGCGCTGCAATTGCTAATTTAAATTATCGGCTCCTTCTTATCCCTGCTTCTGCAAAACATCTACGAAGCTTTTTTTTTCTTTTATTCTTTATTAAGTTGAGAGAACTATTTCGAATGTAAAACAGACGGAAAGGTTTCGGTGGAGGCGGGAAGTAATCCTGCCGCATCTTGAACTTCGTTAAAACAGAATGACCTTTTCGGAAGTCCTTTACATATGTTGCAAACAACATTAGATATATTTTCAACCGCCCCCCCCCCCCCCCCACCCCTAAAAAAAATTGGAAGGAGCGATGACAGTCAGATTACTAAATAGCGACGTCATATGGGCGAGTCGTCCCAAGAAAGTCATGCCATAAAGCCCAAAACTAGGTAGAGTGTTGTACTCCATTGGCCGTCCCCAGACTCAAAGTATATGCTGGACCCTGGAAAACCAAGAAACCCTGAAAGCTATCATCGAAAACAGCATGAAGCAAGCGCGTGGTAAAAAATTAATTATTCGAAATGGTAGATGTCACAGCGGTGAAGTATCGTGTTTTTACCGTTGATTGCAGGTCGTAAGGAACGTTAATTCCTAAGAATACAGCACCAAAGACGGCATATACTGGCACAGCTCTAAGAGCTACGAGGTGCTCTAACCAACCAACCCACCCTTATTTCCTGGGAGATTAAGTGAACATAAACCACCGTAACCACTAACGCACTAACGCACCACCACACACAAAAATAAAATAAAACATACAAACGATTCCGGTCGGCACAAACACCACCCGGTAAAGTAAAACAAGCGAATAGCATTACCGATAGCGATCACGAAGGCACACCGAGCCAGCAACAATCGTCCCGAAGGGACGAGGCCCTCATTAACAGAGTGCGCGCTAACGAGAACTGGTTCTCAAAGCCGGCGAGCAGTTGCCAAGCGTGCCTGCATCATGTGGTAGTACCAGCCTCAGATCCGAGCTGCCGATGGTTTGCGAGACCGCTACTCTGGATACGACGACTCTATTTAAACGCGGACGTGCCCGTCCTCTCATTCTGGGATCCGCTGGTGCATCTCGAAGCTGTTGCTCACCCCGGCGGCGATAGAGGCAGATAACGCGGAGAGCGCCGCACAAACGTATAAGGTCGGGAAGTCACGCCCCGCCGACCGAACCAACGCCAAGCGAGGCTTATCGACTTCGCGCGCTTGCTCGCGATAAGACACGGAGCGTGGCGCGTGGACTCGAGGATGCTCCGAACGCGTCCGAGCTGTTTGTTCTAAACTCGCCCGTGCGTGGGCCCGAATTGCCCACTGATGGCACGGGCTCTTCGCGCTTTGTCGAGTGCTTCCATCTGGGCTGGCTGGCTGGAAGCCGATGCTGCGATGGGAGTGTGTTGAGAGGTTTGTTCACGCACGTAGATATTTGCTGAAAGGCTTGAGGTGTGTCTGTCGGTGATTGGCAGGTGTGTGGTTTCCGCGTTTCGAGAGGTTCAAGATTAAAGGCCCGTTCACACATCTGCGTTTACCTAAGAATGAGTTCTTGCATAGTCTCCTCTATACTCACAAAGTCTGGCAGTTTGATGACGGAGCCATAAAGTGCCCGATCGTAGATTTGGAGCACGAGGATCTGGTGGCACAGAGCATCAAAGAGCCATTAATCGGAGAAACTAGACGTCACCCCACAGCGTTTGCAGCGGCCATGGACCTGAAACACACTTGTTCGCTCGGGAGAAGTGCGTTTCAGCGTCTCGCCGCAGCGGAGCACCAGTCACGTGGCTCTCCTCTCACCCGTTGTCTGCCGCTTCACCTTTTCCATTTCGGCGGCCGCTTTTAGTGGCAATCTGCCAGGCATTGTCAGTGTATAGGAGGCTATGGTTCTTGCGATCTTTCACGACGAAAAGACATACTGGCGTGCTGGCACCAAAACCTTCAGTAGGGTGAAGCATTTTGCGGTATTTTCGAGATCAAGTGTACATGCTATTTATAAGATATGATAGTTTACAGCTTTGTCAAAAGTAAAAAGAAAAAAAAAGAATGATGCGCGAAAAACAAAAGGTAATACACGATAACTGCGAGTGTTCCACGACTACCCGACAGATGGCGGTAGACTGTCCGCTTGCCGTGAGAGATTTTAAGAGGTTTGGGTCACACCGTGCACGGTCGCATGCAGGAGAGCTTTGTACGACCACGGGCCAACCTAAAAGCCCCGGCCCGGTCCCACCCGCGGGCCGGGCCGGTTTGGGGAGTTGGCATTGTACTCGAACCTGGGCTGGGCCTGGGCCCGGACCCGAGACCGGCTTTGCCTCCCAATGTCGTGGCACCTGTAGCGGGACCAGGCCATGGGCGGGCTCGGGCCGGGTTGGACCAGGAAGGCATCCCATCGGGCCGGACCCGGGTCGGGTAAAAGATAGAGTCAACAAGCCCGGGCCGGGTCGGCCCCCAAAAGCCAGGCCATTGCAGTGTTCTATAGACGCTCGATCAGCCACGCTTCGAGAGTTAAGCTGGCCACCGTGAATGGAAAAAGGATTGTTTGGGCACCAGTATGAAAACCACGGGTATGTCTCGGCAATGCTTGACTATCAGGCAATCTACCCACACCAGCAGCACGATGGCGGCGCCCAGGGGCCGTGTTTTAAAACGTCTATAGAGGTTAAGAGTTCAGGAGAAACTCCTCCCACCCCTTCCCATCTTAGCAGGGTGAATACTGAAGGGAGGTTGCCTCCTCTCCAGTCTTCGCTCTGTTGAAAGGGCTGGGAGGAGCTCCCCTGAATTCTTAACCTGTCACTGATTGTAGTAAGCAGTCGCAAAAGTGCGAACCTACAAAATCGTCTTCCGCTGTAAAGAAAATCGGTTCCCAGTTTCCTTCCCTCCATTCCCTCTCGCACTATTCTCTCCTCCTCTCTCCACGGGAGCAAGTCTTTGAGCTACTCCTCCCAGAAACAAGGGGGGTGTTCCTCTTTCGCGAATGGAAAGAAGGAATTTAGGGAAAGTTTTCCCCTTTTTGGCTGCTCGTCGGCCTTTATAGGGTAACTCCGGAAGTTTTTTCACTACTACTAGGTGCAATTTATTCTTTGTTGCCTTGTGTAGTATCGCATCTTAAAGTTTTGTTTCGGGGATCTACGGCGAAATCGAAGTTACCGGCTCAAGAAGCTGGCAACCCTGAAGATGAGCTGCATGGCCATCGTGTGACGCCAAGTTTGTACCGCGGTACCACAAACGTACGGCTGGCCTAGTCGCAAGAGCAATAGACGATATGCGAAATGCACATGCATCGCTATCTAGTGGGGCGCCGAAGAACGTGCTTTGTCTCACCAGTTGGCTTTGGCGCGGGCAAAGGCCAGGGCGCGAAAGTGTAGTTCTTAAGCCTGGTTCAGACAGTTTCGTTTGACTGCGTTTGACTGCGTTGCGGCAGCGAGAAACCAGGACATCCCTGCTGCTTATATCGCGTGCCAAGATGATTCCTTGAATTAGATTCCACGCTTCATACGAAGCAGAGATGTGCCGGTGACTCGCTTTCGGTTCTCGACGCAACGCAGTCAAACGCACTCAAACGCAAGTGTCTGAACCGGCCTTTAGTAGTTCTCAAGAATCATTCGCTCGCACAGGCACTCGCGCAGACAATGGCTTTCGGAAAGCAGACGACCGCGCTCGTGCCTTTGCCGGCGCTCAGAGCCAAATTTCGAGCTGAAGTGTACGTCCGCCAAGTTGACTGGAGGGAGAAACCTGCGACCGACGTGGCGACAAGCACGTACATGCGCAAGAAGAGCGTAAAGCAATACTAACTCTTAGCGCGCACGCGTGGGTGCGGATCGATGACGGCGCTATGAAATTTACAAACAACAGAGGAATCTCGACGCAACAAAAATGGAAGCGCACAGTGTAGCCAGACGTGCGAACAATTTCGCATTGGGTCTTTTCCAGTAACTCAGGCAAGGTGCCATGGCTATTTTACTGCTTTGCTTCGTAGATATCACACATCTGCAGGAAATATTAATACAGATTGGCGGCTGAAAAGCGAGCTCGTCATGATAAATAGGTGGTATTCACTGAGTGCCATAATTGACGGCGGTGTTTATATTCTTAGAAGTACTTTAAAAAAAAGGAGAGCGGTATTTATTTTCTCCGGGGACCAAATGCGCGGCCACTACCATTATTCTCTTGTGGGACTAACGGCGCGGGGAGCAACTTTAGTGCCGCTCCCGTCAGTCCCTCAAAGTTCAACCCCCAGGATTAACCTTCGCACCATTGCATTTAGGCCACTGGGACAAAATATTGCGGCCTTTCTTTATTTATGTTTAAATTGCACCCTTACAGACACAGGTGGCGCTAGTCAACGTCAAATTCAAAATGGCAAGCAATTATTATCACTCGGAAAGCTTTTTTCCACGCTGATTACAGTCACATTTGAGCAGCGCTTGTTTCACATTTGCACACGTATTATACATTTAACATAGACAAGAAATTAGAACACTCATGACATACACGCACAAAAAAGCTCTACGACACAATAATCCTATCGCCGCCCCCAAAGGCTATGCGCCTTCTATATTGATTCTTTGAAAGAAGTCTTTTGTCAGTGACCACCTCGTCCGTGAACGATGCTGCAAATATGGTACTGCTTTCGCACCAGAATTGTTCTCCAATATTGTTGCTAGACATTCCAAGTAATGTATCTCTTACTAAGAAGTAACGGTATACACAGTACTTATTTGCGATAGTCTATAAAACAGCGTCCCCATAGGTTCCTAACAGCCATGTTCTCGCCACCCCGCATAGTTTGCTCCACTTTGCGCGTGCGCGTCTCCGTGGCAACCGCATTGTTTCTTCCGAAAGAGGTATATTTCAAAGACTACAAGAAAAGAAAAAGGACCTTTTTTATCTTTGGAAACGTTTTTAGCACGTGCTACGTAGCTATTTTAATCCCAATTAAAACCAAAACGAAAATATAAATGCTTCCAAAAAACGCAAAAGGGAAGGACGTCAGGACAGCGGTCAAAAGCCGCATGGCTGGTGCATCAACGATGGCTGCGCTCGCGGCCATCATTGATGTGTGTCCAATCAAGTGCGTAGTTAGCACTGAATTAGTACACAATTTCGCACACCTACTGTCCTTTTAAGTGGTAATCAAAGACCGATTGTACTTCGTTGTGTGAAGTAAAACTGTATGAAGTTGCTCGTGTGTTTGGGCCAAGATCGTCTTTTTATGGCGCAACTTTATTCTACGCCACCTAAGTAACCAAGAAAACCCAAATTACAATAAGGCGTGGCCTTTTTCCTTAGACAAAAACTACAAAACACTGTAACAGTTACCTTCCTATCTCCAAAGAGAGGCATAACATGATGTTTGGTCTGGCTGTCCTCGCACCAGCGCGAGCCTCATACCCTTGACAACACTTCGGCCTCTCGTGAACTCCGAGTGGGCACGCACAGCCAAAGCATAATGGAAAACAACGAGATCATGCAGGGGGCTGGGAATCCCAAAAAGAGACGCCTTGCACTTCTTGTCCTGTGAGTGACCATATGCTCCGCTTAGTGTCAACCTCAACAGTTCTGCTTGGCGAGTCGGAGACGCGAATGGGTTGCACGCCCATCGCTTAAGCAGAGAGGTCGAGGTTTGAGAGGCGCAGAACAGCGAGGCGGCATTCTCATGCAAACGGCGTCACTGCTCGTTTGGCCACCCACGCGGGGTTTAGCAGCTGCTGCGTTCCGTCTCCCGCTGGTCGAGGGACCCGTCCGCTTCGGTCCCGTGATTGATAATGGCGAGACCCCCGGGCTCCAGACAAGTGGACGACGCGACGCGCGTCTACAAGTGCGTGACCGAACTTGGGGCTGGGAAATCAGCCTGAGTGATGGATACTAGAAAGGCACTCGTGCACAAGTAACGGACGAACGACTGAAGAGGTTAGTCAACTTACATCAAGTTGTCAGCGAGAACAATACAGGACTGCCCAATGAACATACCGGCTCTTGTCCATGCAGCCTGATGTCGGCTTCAACGGAAAACAAGACTTGAACGATGTGACAGAATCCCACGCAGGGTATGACGTGATATTGTATCAAATATTAGGAAACAATATAAGATGATGTGACCGCGTATGAAATAGTTTGACGAGGGACAGCCTTATTTCTGAGTGCGGATGCTGGCGTTGCTTAAAGGGACAATGAAGGCAATTTCGGACATCTTTTTGGCGATTGAACTGGGTTCCAGGCACGTCTCAGACCACGTTGCCCAAATTTCAGCCGAAACCAGCGCTTGTGTGCCGCGCAAATCAATTAAACAGTTGCAGGAATAATCGTACCGGAATCGACTGGGGCGACGCCCCGAGAGTTGCGGGAGAAGCCAGGAGAAGCGGAGCTCGCGTGACCGATGCGAGGTCAAGAAGCGCGACGTCACAAGAGACGCCTCAGCGATTGGTCGAAACGAGAGACGCGCCCTCGTTCACGTTTTGGTTCTCGGTTTTTAGGAATACTCTTCTAATTTCCGCTTGAATAACCATGAAAAGTATAAATCGGACCGGAAAGGATTACTAACCCGTAAATAAAGCAGCATAATTTTCTTTCTTTTTGCTACGCTGGACGCGAAACGGCCAACGAGCAACTATGGGCACTTCGGCATGCGGGCCGCTCGTTACCGTCGTTACCGGCTGGGCGGACTCCCTCGGGTGACGGCTGAGGCCGCCACACACGTACTCCCGTTCCGTGTGTGTTAGGTTACTGAACGGAAGCTCGAACTCGCTCGCGAGAGCGGCATTGCCGTCCATGTTGACAGATTCGACGAAACGACCGCGCCGCTATAACCCACCGCGGTAACCAGAATCTCGATCTCCTAAATACTACCGATACCGACTATTCACACTTGACGTCACTCCTACGTCACCTCCGTTTCTGGAGGCCCAGAAACGAAAATGGAGATTGTTAAGTTTCGGTTTCTTTACTTCTTTCCTATGCACAGAAATACGCGTCACAAATGGCTACAAAAAATTGGGCAGCGTGCTATGTTCCCAAGAAGCATTAAAACACCATTTAAAAAAATTAAATAAAATCGTCTTCACTGTCCCTTTAAGGCCAATACACACATATGCGTTTGAGTGTGCTCGACCGCGCTGCGTCGGGAAACGAAAGCGAGTCGCAGGCTCATCTGCGTTTCGTATGAAGTATCGAATTCAATTCAAGGAATAGTTTGGCCCGCGACATAAGACGCCGGGATGTTTTGGTTTCTCGCAACTGCAACGCAGTCAAACACACTCAAAAATGCTCTCAAACGCAACCGTGTGTAGGGGCCTTTAGTTGATTGACCAATTTAGATTCCACGTTTGCGCTGTGCGATATCTTGTACCTCACGTCTTGTACCCCATGTTTTCAAAAATGCTGCTGTCCCGCGGGGGAAAGCAACCCCGTTCCAAGATCTTGCGGCTTAGGGAAAGGAGTAAACGCGGTGCGTCCAAGAGGCAAGACTCAGCATTATTCTAATGGCAAGAAGGATAGGACCTACAAGGTGGCTTCTATTTACAGCGAATGTAACGGAGTGCGACCACAAGTGTCGTTAATGATACACTGACAGTACAGCAGTATAACTCCGTCGTCATGTAACACGATAAAGCCAACTGTCGCTATAGTGAACTAACTATGGGAAGTGTTTGGTATAGATGTATTAGGAAAGAGCCTGGTTCTTTAGGGAGTCAGACCAACTTCAGAACTATTCGGACATAAAAATAGAAAAAACAACAACAACAACAACAACAACAACATCGCGACCCTTTTATTTGCAAGCGTACTGTTCCGCTGAAGACCTCCGACATCATGGGAGGTCGAAATTTCTGTACAAGCGCAAAGAGTAAAACAAAAAATCACTCGAGAGCTTCTAGGCGTGTGCGGGCAACGAAAAATAACAGATGTTTCGACAGTAGAGATGGGAGTTGAATATCGAAGGCCTCGATGATCAGGTTGTCGCGTAGTTGTGCGCGTGCCCGTTTTAATAAACTTCGCTTTATGTTTTTACTTACTCCGCGAGTTCATGAATGACTTTCGGCAAGCACTTGTCGTCTCCACGGCATTGCTCATGATTTCTACCGGAATCAGGAGGCCCTAAATGAGGACCAACGTGAACGCTGTAACACACATGTTTATAAAGCCCCGCGTCGAAGGTGTCTTGTACAAGTCTGCTTTTGAGATCTTTAGCGGTTCGAACCGGTTGACAACCGGTTTGAACTGTTATTCTTGCTCCCCGTAGCAGAACCGGAACTAAAACGAAAGCTGTGAATCTGAACCTGAACCGAACCAATACAAAATTTCGTTCGACGCTGTGTTTTTTTGTTTCGACAGAGCAGATAATGCGAGGTGCCCAGTCTGAATCAGCATCTTCATGAAACGCCGAAAGTAAACAGGATAAAAAGAAAACTGGCATTGGCGAGGAAAGAGAAAATAAATCTTTTTCTCCGGCGTGCATCTCCGCGTAGGGGGGCCGTGACATTTCGGGCTTAAGTCGGGGAGTCAGACGCGGATAGCGAGTGAAGATGGGCGCGGATTTAAAATCTCACGAAATTGAGATTACATCCTCTCGTCTCCCACGCACTTCTCCCTTTCGCCCGTGCATCATCTTTCCCTCGGTGTTGCCGCGTCACTGCTCGTGTTTTTCAGGTCATAGCGCAGCTCCGAGCGAGCCTGCCTAAGCAAAATTCTGAAGCTTTTTAGCCCTCCGTGCGTGGACGAGAAGACAGACGTGAATGCTTCCTCACGAAATACGCTGTTCCTAGAAGAGGCGGTGTAGCGCCGATGGTAACGTGTGGGATTCCTGTCGTTTTTTCACGAGGCACGTGCGTGCTGAGCAGGCATGCACACGTTACGGAAATAGACTACCGTATTTCCTAGACATAGCGCCGAGAAACTGAGGAAGCGGGGGAGACGAGATCGCTAGGGGACGTCAGAATGCCGAGCTCTGGTTGGATTGATTAGTGGGTAGAACTAAGGCTAGATGTTTTTGTCCCACTGCACTCGTGGAACGCGTTCGAATGCGAGAGGCAAACGCCGGACGCCAGCGTTCCTCTTTCCGATGAGTTCGACGAGTGCAGTGGCAACGAAGGCAGCTATAGCCTTAACTGTGCCCACTAATCATTCGAACAAGAGCTCGGCGTTCTAACGTCCCCGCGTGCTCTCGTCTTCTCTTCTCTTTCAGTTCCTCGGTGCATAATCCGCGTACAATGCATGATTTAAATCTTTTAAAGCCGAAATTTCACCCTTTTGCGGTCTATATACAGATGCGTACTATACAATGATTTCTTCCTTTTTTCCTAGATCGTTTACTGTGAAAAGACGTGAAGGATATTATGAACAACAAGGTATATTAATGTAGATTTATATATGATACAATCACCTTTGTGAGTGCTGCGTATGATAATTTTTACAGTCGGATTTACCAAGTGCGGACTATGCACGGCAATGCTGATTATACACCGGATGCAGACTGTTAGTCGGCAAAAACACGTTAAAAATATCGAGACTTGTCACTCGCTTAAAGAATAATCTAATACGTTGCTCGTTAGTGCGATTTAAAAGGAACACCTTGGATCAGCTTGAAACGCACACGTTATTTTCTCGTTACCCTGAACGTGTCATTTGTATAAAGCGGTAGCCGCTTCCGATATAACTGTGGATACTGACACACCGTGCGAACATCTTTTCGTGGTCTATCTAGCGTTTTCTCGTTGTGAAAATTAGAGGCACAGGCGCGAGCTGGGGTAAGATGTATAGTTTGGGTACCTGTGTTGTCCCACGTTCCCTTCAAGAAGTAACTAAATACCGCGAGTCGTTACTTAGTGATAAAGAAAGAATACGGTATTCGTTCCTTTTTTTAAAAGTAACTGGGTCGTTACTTTGTTACCGGGAAAATTAACTGGGTATAAATGACGCGTTTCTTGTAACGTGCCATGTACAAGCAAGGTGCCGAGTGTCGGGTAGCTTTTTTGTCTTGCAGAGATTCGCATAACCATGTCATGAAGAAGCTGACTTTCCTCTTTTTACTTCAGTAAATTCTTTGATACAAGAGTAACTGTCTACTTGCTTTAAAAAAATCATTATAAAGGGTTTTGGACTCCATAATATACAACAAATACCTACTATTTGCGTGCAAGTGCTCTCACCTTTGGTGACTTTCCCTGCCGTTCTGATCGGCCGCTCAATCAGCGGGTGCCGTGACCACATCCAGACTCAACGAGCAAGGATTCACACAAACGGAGGGCGAGACAAACTGCTTGACCGCAGTAAGGGGCCCCAAGTTCGGGAGTGAGCGGGCGGAAGACTCCACAGCCGAAGAGGGTCGGGCAGGTTGGCCTGCACGTCCGACCCCCTTCGGCTGTGGACGGGCTTGCAGCCAAAATCGAACATGAGCATCACAGTGGTCAGCAGCCATGTACTGAAGCACGACACTCATGAGCAATTTATTTTTCATTAAGATAATTCCTAAATAAAACTGTTTCTTTTTTTCTTGATGCGGCCGAAACACTACACAGGAAGGGCGTGCAGATTTTGAATCGTTGTAGTGCGAACAGTGCGTTTTCGTTGATTTCAGGCATTTCAATGGAATGGCATGGCATGATTGATGTCTTATGAAGTCTACGCACAGGTGCGCCGAGAGAGTAAAGCGGGAAACGGAATGATACAAAACCAAACGTTGCAGCTGCGCACGCGCAGATTCCGCTCGTCAGTGTGCTTTCTTCCTTCCCTTCTGGTCTACCACCACACTTGATCGTCGCCAATCGACCGCCACCTGCACCCTAATCTCGTCTTACGGGACTTGTTTTTCTTCTTGAAGATCACACTGCAAGGAGGTAATTTTAAAGCTACATCGATCAGCTCACAAATAGGTTGTTGTCATCAAGGAAGCAACTTTCGAGTAATCCTATACTCGTTGGGAGATGTGCCGCCTCGTCAGCAAGCGCATGCCGGTCTCACTCGGAGTCATAGGGCGACGGGAACGAAGTTGTCCCCGGGGAGGAAGGGAAGGACATCCTCCTGAGCAAGGCCGCTCTCTGCTTTCGGCTTCTTTTGATCCGCTCCGGAACTGCGGGCAAATATTCTCCGGTCGTGTTCACATAAACGCACTGGGGATAGCAGCGCGGCCGACGTTCCGCCAGGCCTCGTTCGAGGCGTTTCCCTTTTACCTGCTCCGAATGCTTCACGCTGGCTTGCCCGTCAACGCTCCGTGGAGTTGTATACTGCACTGCACTGTGAAGCAGGTGACCTGACCTAAGCGACATAGCGAAGAGCGTGTCTGTTCGGTTTTATATTATTTTTTGTTCGTTGGATTTACGCTTCTGGCTTGCTAGACGCGCTTCTTCGACTCGTGGTGCCATGGCAGAAACAAGGGAACGGTACAGGCTGGTTAAAAGGCGCGAACAAACAGGACGAAAAAAGAGGCATGTACGACACGGACTGGCGGTCTCTTTTTTCGTCCTGTTTGTTCGCGCCTTTTAACCTTTTAATCGATATTAACCAACTAGCCCCAACCAAAGTTTTATTGCAGGCTGGCCCCCCGGCCTAATCGTAATGAACACAGGTGGTGCGGAGAAATAAAACAAACACATTACTCGCTGATCTGCCACTTGTGTTACCTGAGATTCTACAAGGCTGATGAATTCTAGATTATATTTCGACATCCAGAGCTCCTTCGTTTTCTTGCCTAGGTTCGCGCCGTCGTCGCCGAATAATGCACTTGAACACACAACTGTCAATGATGCAGCGATGTAAAAGTTACGCTTATTGAAAGTGCCGCACAAGTGAATAAAGACTTGTCTTCTCCGGGAGAACACGTAGCGAAAAGTGGGAAGCTCGAAGTTGGCGCTTTCAAAATAATTATGCACTTACTTGCAAGAAAAAAAAAATCAATATTTAAAAAAATCAAGTAACATTTCAGTCTTTCCACTCTGGCTAAAAAGGAAAACCAGCGAAGCTGTATTAAGGTGGCACGACCTCAAGGACTACTTCTTGGACGACCTCAAGGACGACGCCTAGAGGACGACGTCTAGTCTAGGACGACCTCAAGGACAACGTCTAGGGCGACCTCCAGGACGACTTCTATGACGACCTCGAGGACGACGCCTAGGGGACGACGTTTAGGACGACTTCGAGGACAACCTCTCTTGGACGACCTCGAAGACAACGCCTAGAAAAATTTAGCCTTTGCACTCTGGTGAAAACCAGAGTGGAAAGGCTGGAAAGGTTGCCGCACTATGAGCGACGGCGGCAACCAGACAACCGGCAAGCCGTTTGTCTGGTTGCCACCGTCGCTCATAGATGATGGTAGCTGTCCAGAGTTTTGTGTCGACATTTATTTGTGACGGACACGAAACTGGGGAAACTAGCCCTTAACAGCTCCGCTGTAAAAAATGATTGGGCACATTGATGCCATTTTCTCCATGGGCGATAGTGAGAATGTTTTCAGTCGTCAACGTGTGCAAAACGTTGGCGAACACCATCGCCACTGAGCAATAGTACATTTTAAACAGACATGAGGCTCACGATTTCTGTTTTATACACGACTCTACAGCCACGTTGAGAACGTAAACACAACAACAAAAAACGGAAGCACCTCAAAACAGCCAGCGGTCACAGGCGTAAATCTTACCCATAAATAATAAAATAAAAAAAAAAAAATTAAGAGAAACAGACCGTCGACACTGGAAAAAAGAGATGTTTCAGCGATATAGGGCAGATAGAAAAAAAAAAAAATATGCGGGCGTTCATCTGAGCTTCGACGGCGACGTGTGCACAGATGGCCACACAGGCTGTAGAGAAGGACCGCTTTGTTCCGTCGAAAGGTCAGCCGAGGTCTTCTCGCCCTCGGAAGGCAGGCCCGCACGGCAGCGAAGCCTTCCGGATAAACTTTGAGCAGCATTTTACAGCCGCCCGCGCGTGTGGTGACGGACGCTTGTAACTTTTACGATAAGGCTTTTAGGAACCACGCTGCTGCACGGAGCGGACATTTGCCGAGAAAGCCTCCTTCAAGCACCGGAAGAAAAGACTGGAGACTTTTAACGCGAGTCTCACGACGATTGAGCGATTTTATTGTTATCTTTATTGCCGAGCGGCTTTAAAAGAGAACGGGGTCATGGGCGTGACGGATCCGACTCGTTTTACGGCTTTGTATCTCTGAGGCGATCCATCGATGCATTGTGACGAATTCGCGAGAGCCTTTTGTTGTTTCTGCTCCTTTGGTGACCGGCTCGAGCAGATTCCAATCTCCCGGTTCAGTGGACTGATGAAGTGGTCGGCAACGCGGAGCGGACAACCGGAATGACAAGGATGCATCGTTTACGACGTCGGGACGCCTTCTCGCTGACAACAGTGTGCTGGGAGGCTCAACGACATCACTTACGGCAGCCGTCTGTGACCTATCCTCGGGTAGATTTTCTCGGTGGTGTGAATGTGGGGGGTAGGGTACAGGCTCGTCCATTCGTGAAGCGAGCGACAGTGTGGACGATAGTCTTGAGGAGAAAGAAGCGACTAAATATTTGGGCCTAATACCTCGTGTAAAGCGCTTCCCGGCAGATCGTCCATGTATTTTTTATTTTAATATTGTCATACTTCACCAGCGGGCTATTCTTTTTCTTCATCTTAACCCCCCCCCCCCCCCTCCGCCTTTTCCTGATATTGCTGTGGAGTTATTGTTTAAACAGTACCCCACAAATATGCAGGAATAAGTTTTGAATGACATGTAACGTTCGCAGGTCCGATGGCATTTAAGACGAAGTTTTGGCATATTTATATTTCGCAAAGATTCCGCACATATCACCAACGGTCATGAGTCGTTCAGCGGAATACGAGGGCTTCTCAAGCCAATTACAGGATTACAAGTAATCACTGCTCACCGATAGCCTCATGAAGAAGAACATAAGCATTTCTGTTTCTAATCCAAATTTCGTGCGTCCCTCCGAGCTGTCAAAGCAGGAGCGCGGCAGCTGGAAAGCGGCGAGGTACCAACAAACTAACGGACTGACCGTTTCCAAACACGACAAGCAGCCACACGGCCGAAGGTGAGATGGCCCAGCATAATTAGGCGGTCTTTCCCGGCTGTTTAATGGTCGTAATCAAAATCGCACGTCGAAGGCCGGCGCAAACAGCGGCGAGCTTTTAGCATCCATCGCGGAGAATAATTGGGGGCTCGCAGATTACAAGCTCACGAGTAACGGAGCCATTTTGCGGCAGCGTTTAGTTTTACAGCCATGTCCTTCTCATCATCGGACTCGTTACAACGCGAAAGATTGATAGCGGCAAAAAAAAAAGAAAAAAAAAGGCAATAACATTAAATAAATAATAAAGCAACAGCAATGAAGTTAGAAAAAAAAATAATAAACGCTTCTACTGTGCTCCCTCAAATTATCATTTCGCTTTTTACGTGACGTATCCTGGCCATCTTTCTTTTATGTTTCACCGTAATTGCGACCTGTTTTCATCTACCTGAGTGGTGTGATTAGGAGGTGTGAGCCGCCCGTAAACGAATTTATTGTTCATTGTAACTGCGTTGTGCATTACATAGGTTGTACAGTTGATTGATACGAGCAAAACACTAAACCTTCTTAAATATGGTTTAGTGAAATGCGCACGGAACGGGTCCTTCAAGAAGAATCCGGCCCAAGCCATCCTCGCTTCCCAAAATCCCTCTTTCTTTCCTAAAGGAATACTGCTAAAACTAGAATTGCTTCACACAATTTTCAACACTTCCATTTTTATGAGTTCATGCGCACCGTTCCTTAAGTTCTTTCTAAAGTCACAATCTCGTGATATCGCCTCGCACGTCACTGCACAGGTCTTCTGAAACGGGGTACATACGTGCTCATGTACCCGGAAAGAACGGGTGACGAATTACCGAGAAAATTAAGACAGTAAATTCGGTGCTAGCCACGCCATGTGGTTCGAAAATATCCTTTAAACTTTCGCAACAATAAAAAAAAAAAAAACATTTTTTTTTTGAGTTTACCCGTCCACCCGCGCCTCACGCTCAGCGGTCCTGGTTCCCCGATCTAAGCAGCCATTGCTTTTCATAAGGCATTAATCCGGCCTAAGAAGAAACGGGGCGCACTGGCGCCATTAGCGCCGCATCGTGCACTATAATAACGGGGCTCTTTGGGTTACATAAATCCCCCGCAGCGGTGGAATGTGGCCCCTGCGTCCACGCCACAGAAGCCTCCGGCCGCGATCGGGAAGGAGGAGCCCGGGAATATTGAATTAGAACAAATGGAAGAAGCGTGTAGCCACCGTCACCAGCGAGGAAGAGTGGCTGCGCAGAGGGCGGCCTTCCGACGTGAAGGTGTCGACCGACTGCGTCACGCTTCGCATGGCGGCGGGGGTTCAAAGGAGCACGCTCGTCCCATCGGTCACGATCTCGGCGCTCGTTTTGAGCGGCAGGAAATCGGCGATGGGAGTTGCGCATGATCGCCCCTTTCCTTGCTCGCTCGCTTTGCTTCCTCCGTTGGCGACTGCAGGCCACGTTTCATTTTACCGTGGTCGCCACCGGAAAAGGGTGCGAGTGTATACGCCTCTGACCGTATATTCCGTGTCGATTCTGCGTTTCATGGAGGTCCGCAGGATGTTCGCAGGTTGTTCGCTCAGCGCTTTCTACATGTCGTGGGCACATTTAGAATGCAGAATATTGAGAAACTTCTTAGAACATCTCGAGTTCGAGTTCGTTCTATATAATAGGGAGTTTTAGAATAACGTACGCAATTTTTGCGCACGCTAGCGCAAAATTTAGCGGTTCAGTTAGCGCACGCTGCGTAAGAGAGTTTTACAATAGCGTTTCTCCGCCGCGACGCAAAAGCCCCAGCATCTCGCGTTTGCAACGCCACCAAGATAGTCGCAATTTTTATTTCACACACAAAATGCTGTAACTTAAGAAGAAAAAAAAAAGTTTTTTTTTTTGTGCATTTTAGATTTGTTTAAACATGAGAATGCGACGCGAGCAGTCGACCAGTCGTGTCCGTCTGCGTTGCCCCGGCCAGAGAGGTCTCGTGTACTGACCTTCGCGCACCGTACCTTCGCCGAGAAATGTTCGCGCGTCGGAAGCATCAAGTTGCCGGTGATCGTTGCCCACCTTACGATGTTTTTCAAACCAAGTGCAATGTCGTCCCGTATCGAAAATCGCAATCGCGAGGATACCACCGACGTCGCGTTCACGACGCCGCCAAAGCGGCCGCAGCCATGGTCCTGGGAGCCGCCATTTTTAACTCTGCTCGTCTTGGCTTTAGCAAACTTCTCATTACGAATCCACCTTGGAAAAGCGCTAAGACTCTTTGCGTACGCATCCAATTTCCGAGAAATAGCGTACGCTAAAAGAGCGCATGCAAAGCGCAAAATGTGGTTGGCGTTCGGCACATGCGCAGTGACGGCGACGCTATTCTTTGCGTAAGCAAAGCTTTAGCGTGCGCTATTCTAAATCTCCCTAATATACACCCTTTAAAGGGGCCCTCCGGAGCGTTCTGGGATGGTCTATTTATGGCGATAACTCAATCTACAGGCCTTAAGGAACCTAAAAAATCATAAAATTACGGTCATGAGCGGCGGATTTCCCAACTAAAATTGCTATCAAAGTCCCCGGCACGCCCCCCTTTCTGAGGTGAACCTGGAAAACGGGAGGGGCATCTCCTTACGCGTCAGCCAATATCAAGCGAAGGATTCCGGCGTCACTGCGCGTCACCAACGCGGCCGACCGCCGACCCGCGGAGGAATCTCTCGAACACGCGCGGACCGTCGTCAAGGAACCCGGACGTTGTGCTCGGCAGTCGTCGTTCGTCGCACCGCACCGTCGCGCTGCTACTGCAATACGCAGTCGCATCCCACAGATGACAAGGAAAAGTTTGACTCGTTGACGTAGAAGGATCGCAAAGCGGGTTTCGGAGTCGGGATCCACGGGAAGAAGGAACATGTGTCCCGCAAACGCACGCCTGCAGACGCCCCGGGAAGCAGACGAGCCGACGCGCCGACGCATCACCCCCTAGCAACAAGCTTGCGGGGAGAAAACATAGTTCGCTGGTTCTGGAGCGATAATTGCGGACTATGTTTCCCGCACCACAATCGATTTTACGTTTTTCTCAAACTCTAATTTATAACAAGCTTAAAAAAGTGTTGCAATAATAACGTTCGCATTCACCGCGAGGTGCAGCATTTCCATTGGTCAAGTTTTAGCGATGGGCAGGGAATGGGGGATTGTCTTCCAAGAGAAAATAGTCCCGATATATTTCTTCTGCCATCTGCATGATAAACGGTTTTGTAATCTAAAACTTTGTATACATATTAACTTGCACCTACTACGCAATATAACAACATAAACAGACGATCGCAGAAAGCTCCGGAGGGCCCCTTTAAGGGTTCACAAACGTCACAGCTCACACTGCGAATCAGAGCCCGATGGTCGGCCGTTCGCATCGTTCGGGACCTTTTTGAGACCAAAAAATTCTGCGAAAAAAACAACAAAAAACATACACGTGGCAATGGACGCTCTCAATCGCTGCTCTGGATATGCCCGTGACGGTTCCCGGACATTTCATCGAACGCCGTTTCGTCGAACGCCGTTTCATCGAAAAAAATGACGTTTCATCGAACGCTGTTTCATCGAATCGCTGACGGCCGTTTCATCGAATGTCGTTTATATAAAAAGTGTGAAAGATGGTTTTTTATGCACGGATCGAGTGCATTTTCGTGTCATTCACCCATTTCATCGTCAGGTTTTTTAATGTCCAAACTTGTAGCTGTTACAATTTATTTTCATGCAAGTATCCCATGAGGATATTTGTACCGATTTTTATGTTTGTTTCGCATATTGTGCTTATCTGTTCACCCCCTCTGTATTACCCGATGGGCTTTGAGGGTATTGTAACAAACAAATAAAAGGTCGCACTCCCGGTAAGAGCGCACTCCAACTCATGGAGGCCAGAAGGCGATTTAGGTTTTGCGCAGGCGCAACAACTTTAGCCATGTGAGCCTCCTAGCGTCTCATGTATTTCTGTTGATACTGCCCGAAGCTTGCAGTAGCTAAAGCTGAGGTGCTATTTATGAAACTACAACGAAACATTTTTTTTTTTTTTTAGTTTTAAGACTTAATGAAGTCGAAAGTAAGTACGTCTCTTCAAATTTTATTTGAAAAGTTTCGGGGGTTCATGTGTTTGTGCGACAGCCATTCGCTGTTTCAAATGATGAGTAATTGCTCTCAAAAAGTCCCCCACAGCCATCGGTTCTCATAAAAAAGGTGGACCTTCTCATTTCTTGCCGCTATGACTATCTTCTGGCGAGGAGGCTCTTGGGAACTCAGCATCGCCTCCAGCTTGTCTTCCGTCATTTGATGTTCTGTGGCGATGCAAGTCAAAAACTTCCAGAACCCGGGATGGGCCCGTCGGACCAGCTTCAGGAAGCGGAAATGCCACCCTGGCGTTCAATAAGATGGCGTTCGATGAAACGGCATCGACGAAACGGTGTTCGATGAAACAGCGTTCGATGAAACGGCTTCGATGAAACGGCGTTCGACGAAACGGCGTTCGATGAAATGTCCGGTCCCAGCCCGTGACCACGTTGGGGCGAAAAAAGGCATGTCTTAATTAAAAGCTTTCGGCATTGCTTTAGCGAGCAGTGAAGCGCAGGAAAGATTATTCGCCTCGAGATTCGATCGGCACGGCTCATCTGGTGAAGAGCAGAACTACGCTTTGCTTTACATTTATCTGGAGCAAAACCAATGCTACTGGGGCGAGGCCGAAGCCATGGGAGGTGCCAGTGTAGCGCTGGCGCAATGGAATCCACTGCTATGAGCTCGTGCTCTTTCCCTTGCCCGTGCTTTGTGCCGTTATACTACACTGTAGTTATACTACGTTTACCCTGAAGCTGAGGCTAGAAGCTCCGCCTTCAGCGCGAGCTTTCGGCCCTTTCCATCACAAGTGTAAACGCTCAGGCACGCGCAATCAAGACACTGCGGAAGCCGGCGAGCTCGTGCTGAAGGCGGAGCTTTGTCTCCACCCGCATTGTGGACAGAGGAAATCACCACGTGCTTCATAGAAATACACAGAGAAACAAGAGCACGCTTCCCCTCAATTCAACCTGGTTCTCGAGGCGAATAGTCGTGAGACTAAAGCCAAGAAAACCATTGGTCGTGTAAGGGCCAAAAGCACACCTTGCCTTTTGAGTGTTCTTTCTCGAGAGTGTTAAGACTTATAGAGGTCTGCGCGGGCCGATATTTAAGCGCCCAGCCCAGCCCGGCCCGCTCTCTCTCGGTCCCGGGCGTGCTCGCGACCCACTATCTATTTACAACAGCTGGCCCGGCCCGGTCGGCCCGACACTAGCGAGTTTTATAGACCGTGTTTCCCCCTCGCTAAGCCCCTCCGCTACCCGGGGCCGGAACTCTACAGTCGAGGCCATCGGCGCGCAGGCGCAGTGGCGATTTCTTCGTAACGGAGGGTTAGCGGAGGGGGAAACGCGGTCTACGAAAACTCCCTAGTAATTTCCACGGGCCCGCTGAGGTCTGCTCTGTTTTTGCCTGTGAAGCTCAGCACACAAGTTGCATGACATTGCGAACTCGCTTGCCACTACTGCACATGTTGACGACGCTACGGCATATTCAATGCATGCAATAAGAATCCTTTTTTCCCCCTTTTTTTATATTAGTTGGACCATTCTTCGGGCCTCACCCCCATCGTCCTTTCTTGTGACCAAATCTCCGTATCGAAAAAAAACGAAAAAAACAAAACAAAAAAAAACAAAACAAAAAAAAAACAAAACAAAAAAAAAGTCAAGCTGCAGTAGAAAAAACCATAAAAAAAGTTGAAAAGGAGGCGTCGAAACAGGTTCGGCCAAAAGACGAACAAAATACTAAATTCCAAACTCCCACTGTGCAAAGCCAGAAAAAAAAAAAAAAGTTTTTTTTTGCGGTGGTGTGCAAGAAATTGGTAGGAAAAGCACCCCCAAGATATCATCTTTGACGGAAACGGATTCTCTTCAGCCATATTGTTCACGCGCGCACTCCTAGATACAGGTGGGTTACGTCTGCGAGGGCCGCATTTTATGTATGTGTGTGGGCCTGATAGGGAGACACGACTGCCCGACAACGGCGGCACCACCGACGAAAATGAACGCCGTCACTGGTGCTCTGAAAAAGCGGTCAGTGCACACACTTCAAACCGTAAACAAACAAAAACACACACACACACACACGTACACACACACACGCGCGCGCGCGCAAACACACGCGCGCAAACACACACACGCGTACACACGCGTGCATGCACGCACTGCACACGCGGGCCGACGGGCATGTACACACATACACGCGCGCGCTTTCAACATTTGGGTCTTCCTTACTGTGGAGTGGTGTCTCTCCCAATCCCCCGAACAACATACAAAAAAAAAAAGAAAAAAAAAAAAAAGAAGGTCACAATTGGTTTGGCTTGCTTCGGCCCACTTCGTAGATTTAAATGCAAGCCCCGTGGCCGGCTCTGGCCTTTCGCGGTTTTAACTATGATCCCCGAGCCCGGCCCGTGGGCCGGCTTGGATCATGGCCGATGGTCTGGTCCATACCCGTGCAGACCTGTTGATGCTTGATCCACACAACCGAGTTCGTTTAACCAGTTGTTTCTTCCCAGGCTCTACCGATTGAAGATTTTTTTTTTTCAATCTTTTTTCTTTAACCTTCTCACATCAACATACATATCCCTTAGCTTTATGCGACCCGGGCCCGGCCGGATGCGATGCCTACCTGATCAGGCCAAGGCGTGCGCCCCATCTCTTACATGCAATGCTGCCCGGAAGGGATTGGTGGATTTGATTCGTTTAGCCTAATTTGCATGAAAGACGCTGTCATATCGCAGTCACGTGGTGAACGTTCGATAGCTTACACAAATATAAAAGATATAGCTTATAAAAAAAAAAAAAAGTAGGCTCGTCCAGTGCTCTAGTCCACTCTACGAAGTGGGGCGCGTTCGGTGGGCCAATGAGTCCATCGCACGAGGTGTGTGCACCGCCATCAAAGAAGCTCTGCGAAGTGTGTTGTTTGCAGGGGTGCCGACTTCGACCCCGCACTCGCGCCCGTGCTCATGTTTTTACGATGATGTTCAGTGCCCAGGACTGTTGAAGTGGAGCACAAAGAGATTAATTTTATCGCAATCATCTCATTTAAATATACCAGACGGAACGCGATGATATCGGCACCCCCTGGGCATCGGAATCTCAGAACGATTGTTGGTTCCGGCACTGCCGGCCCATCACGCGTGGGAGGGTGACGGGTGTGCGAGAAAAGCCCCTGGGAAGGGTGCGTCCACTTGTAGAAGAGCTGCGAGTCCTGCCCTCGTCAGGTCTTGTCATTTTCACATGAGCGTAAGAGTCTAAAACTTGAGCAAGCGGAAGTGGGCAGTCTGAAGGGTCTAATTAGTACCCGTTCCCAAGCTCTGAGAAGGCAAACAAGTTCCGGTCCTTTCTGGAGAAGGCGCCAGTTCGACAAAACTCCGGCTTGCATACCACCTGGTCGAGGAGGTCAGGGGCGTCGTCGTATATTAGTGGACCAATTACTGCGGCGTGAACTGACGCGCCGGTAATTGCTACCTTCGCGCACCGGCGCCATGGACGTTCCGCGAGCGTCCTCAGAACGGTCGGGACGAGCTCTGCGAAAAAGTGCTCCACTAGAATTATCTTTAGTGCGAACATAATGGTTTATGTATCCGCGAACGATCTTGCAGTGACCACGCCAAAGTGCGACTGCGTGGGGTCTCACAAGAAGGGAAGCGGTAAATGGCGAGGCTCTATTTAAGCCCCTCAGACAAAGATTGTAGTGTACAAATGGAAGAGAAACACTTACAGCAGGACAGATAGGCTCGTTGCAACATGACGGGAGCCTAAAGTTAAGCGTTAACAGTCATCAGTAGCGTAAAATGTCCTCATAATGCTAGTGTCTCATGCCTATGATGCAATTAAGAAGAGGTTTTAGCAAATCGTTTTCCACGGCCAGATAGTGCCACGAGCGCACGTTTCAAAGCATTACTTGAAGTGGAAATTTTAGCTCACGATATTAGTACGGTTGTATGGAAGCACAATTTCCTAAAAGTACTTTCTGCAAGTGTTTGATTACAAGAAGGCTCCTACGTTTTTCTTTAAGATTTCAATCATGTGGTCGCTCGTTTCTACCTTATGGCACCTTGTGGCTCATGCCGGCATCTTGTAACAGCGCACGATCCTGAGAGCTTCACTAACTGCTGGTTGTGACTCTCTTTATCTATTTTACGGGTAACCTTCCCAGATGATAGGACTATGCTTATTTCGATAAAATTGCCACTCATAATGCCAAGGTCTTAGCCGACATGTAAAATAACTTCTTCAGTATATCATTTTTTAAGTCTTTTCTTCCTGGACAATTTGTTAAGCATTTACACTAGACGTTGTTTTTATGGTGAAAACGTTATTGTTGTTTCCTTTTTTATTTATATGCCATAAACTACCTAAATTAAAAAAAAAAGAAAACAACAAAAAACTTGGAAACGATCGAGCATAGTTGTAAACCCGAGACTGGGGATACAGACAAGGGACAAACACAGAACGACACGAACGCTTGTTTGTTCCTTGTCCGTATCCCCGGTCTCGGGTTTACAACTATGCTCAATTTACACCAGCTATCCTGCACCCTCACCATTGCTTCATTGGAAACGATTTTGCATTGCATAGCGAGAGTCACTGTTTGGGCTTCTGATGTCAGCTTTCGTGCATATGCAATAGTGCCTCACAGGGCAAGAGTGAAGACTAGTCCTCTACAAAGAAACACCGATATAAAAATTATGATTCAAAAATCGGTGTCAGTAACTGTTTTTCTTGCTGCAGAATTTGACGTAAAGATAGTAGTTGTAAATTTGACGGGCATTGCGATTGGAAATCATCTAAAAACTAAGCATCCTTAAGTAAAAAAAAACAAAAAAAAACACTGGGTAGCATTTTTTATAACACACGTTACAGAACTTAGGAAGACAGAAACTGCATAGTGGTTTCTTCCCAACAATAACTATAGGAACTGAAGTTTTGTTGTTGTTATTTGTGGGTTTTATGGTGCAACAGACTGAAGTTTGCGGGAAGTTCACGTAAGTAGTGTCGTTTAAATTCCTCTTGGTTCTTTCTCTATTCTTCCCCGGAACTCATCACGCCAGATGCGTATTCGCAAAGCAGGCGACATTCAACTCGTGTTTGAGTCCATGTCGGCAGAACACAAGACACGGGTGAACCCGACAGACCGAGTAAGTGCCCGCAGCCTTCGTCCGTGTCGTTCTGTGTTTTCGTCTCTTGTCCCTATCCCCAGTCTCGGGTTTACAACTATGCTCAAATTACACCAGCTAGCCTGCACCATCACCATTGCTTCGTGACGGTGTAATTCGTCGTCCGGTAGCTGTTCCCAGATTGTGCAATAACAGTATTAACCTTCTATTTGCACCTCAATTACGAACAAATCTCGCTGTAAGCGCGCTGCATGCTCTCCAAGAAATATACCACAATACATTAACACATCCTCGGTACTAAAGACACCGCGGCGCTGCTCGGGGTAGCGGTGATCCGGAGATGAATATCAATAAGCCGAAACAGCCTCGGAAGAGCTGACACCGCTTGGCTCTTGCATCGCTCCGGCCGCGCGAAGGGCACTGCAAACGGGTTCTTCCGGTAGGCCACCCAATAGAATTGTTTTTCCCCTGCGCCATCACGCGCGCGTGTTCCCAAGGAGCGCGAAGAGTCACCGTTAGTAAAAGTGTCGTTCCGGTTTATGTATAACGATGCATGGCCCGAGCTTAATGGGGGACATGACAGTGTGTGACTGATGTGGCTGAGAGTCCGATCCTACGCTTTGGGCCGCTGTTTACTTCGATTATTGGTGTTTTATAGTTTGGCTATTTGGGTAGTTTGTTTTTGCACGAGTGATGGGGATCGTCTTCCTTCGACGAGTGCTGCTTGCGCAGGCCAATTTTTTTCGTGCTGTTGTCTGTCTTAAGTTTTTACTCGTGCTTTCGCCATTGCTATGGGGCCTGGAACGCGCCCTCGTTTGTTGCTTCTCCATTTCCGCCTGGTCACGTCACACCTACGTCGTAGTGTACAGCATATGCAGTAACTCTACCACTCTGTTTCCTGTCGCGATCCCGGTTTTGTGCACAGTAGCGGAGTTGCATACGGCAAACGTCTCTTCGCCTGTAGGTCACAGCAGTGTTGCGATTTTATCGGTTTTCTCCCTAAAATTTAGTTTGTTTTGTTGTTGTTTAGTTTGGAAAATTGCTGCTCTGCGGCTGGCGGGATTTTTAGCGGTCTGCAAATCAGGTTAGCGTTTTTTTTTTGTTTTTTTTCTGGCTTTTTATTTTGTTTAGTTTACACTTAATAATTGTAAATAGCTTAATTTCTGTGTTACGTTAGGGTCATGTGGTCGTTACTTTTTCTTACTCTTTAAAACAGTCTTGCCAGTGAGAATAACTCGCGGCGCTACACTCTGAAACATGCCCGTGCGTCTACTTTCCCGCACAACACTTCGAGAGCCAATCACCGCAACTTTCGAAGGCAGCTGAGCAAATGACGACTCCGAAACACAAGTTTAGACCGAAAAACGCAGTCTGAGTTGTGACATTAAGCAATGCAAGCGTGACGTTTTGCATTGTTTAATGTTTCAACTGAGACTGCGTTTTTTGGTCTAGACATATGTTTCGGCATCGTCATTCGCTGAGCTGCCTCCCTAAGTGGAGGTGATTGGCTCTCCAAGTGTTGTGCGGGAAAGTAGACGCACAGGATGTTTTTAGAGAGTAATGAGGTGTTACCGCGTGGCAAACACTGGAACATGCTTTAAACCAGTTTTGGCGGTAACGCGTTCCAAGTAACGGCGTTACTCATAACCCGTTACTTCTTTCAGTACCGTAGTAACATAATCGTTACATTTTCAAAACAGTGACAGGTAACGTGCCTACGTTACTTAGTTAGAATAACGGGTAACAGACTTATGTTACACGTTACATATTCTTCCCAAAACCTGAAGAAAAAAAAGTACACTTAGATTTCTTTTTTATTTCTATATTTCGTTTTGCCATAACCCTAGACGAAACCCACGCTACGAGCTGACGGAAGCAATCGGACGGCGCCGAGGGGGCACCATCATGGTGCTCGTGATGTTTCTGTACCTGTTCTACCATCGCCGAACCAATCATTTACAAAAAAGACCAGTGACTTGCGCTTTTAACGCTGCTTGACCAGTCCAATTAGCCCGTGGCTTTGGCTTCGTCTGGACTTAGGCTGAAACGAAATGTAAGCGCCAAGTTACTAATAATTACCTTAAGTCCACATTCCTGCATTACTTTTTATCGGTAACGGCAAAGGTAGCGCGTTTCTTTTATTTCGAGGTAACGTGGGTCCGTAACACGTTCCTTTATTTTGCAAGTAACGACTAATGTATCTCGTTACTTTTTTTTCGGTAACGCCTCTACTGGGGTATACATCTTTTGTGCTAATTCGTTTTCCAAGTCTGCCAGTTGACATGGCCCAGTGAATTCTGCACAGCAATTCGGAGAACAAAGATTGGTTACTAGAGGTTCCAAGTGACGTTAGAAGAATCAAATACCTCTACTGGAGTATATATCTTTCTCAAATGCATTAAATTTGGTTACCGAAGCTGCGAACTGCCACCAGGTATTGTACAGAAGCTCGGAAGTATGAAGATGTACCTCTCCAGGTATGACAGCATAGCACACCTGGTTACACCTGGTAACAAAAAGATCATGCAGTGGAAATTGTTCTGTGCATAAAAGCACTTCGAGTGAAACAAAACAAATCCCTTATAAGGTTTTTTTTAAATTTATTGTGCCGTGCAAGACCAGCTAAAGCGGTAAATGCTCTCAAAAAGTCAGTATTACCCTGCGCCTAATATTTAGCGGTTTTCAGCCATTTCTTTAGACTTCTTTAGGGGTTTTGATTTTTCAGTTGGGAGCACTGCAGTCTAACTTGAGAGTTCATCGCAGATTCAGCAGTTTGGACGCTGCGACGGCGCTTTGAATGTAGATATTAAATTCTAATGATTGAGCTAGTCTAGTCTACAAATAAACACCTGAATATTATAGCCACAAAAAAATTCCCAGAAATATACAACTAAACAAATAGTCATAAGAGCAAAAAACAAATATATGGAGGTCGGTTATTTCCGTTCAATAAACTATTTTGCCACAAACAAACAAAAGAGAGGCCGGTTGTCTTCGCGAGGACACACCTCCGAAAGCGGCGATGTGTAAGTGCGCACCTGTGTCTCGCTGAAGAACGACGCAGATATGAGCTGGCCGAGTTGATGAACCCAGAAGGCTAGACGACGAGAAAACAAGTAAAAGCAATAGAGAGAGAGAGAGAGAGAGAGACAGAGAGAAATAACACGAAAATATTTGGTGCTAAAAGGGTGGTGACTCCCGCCGAAAACGGTTAGTAAACGGGCAAATTCTTTTCCACGAGACGGTCATCCGCTATCGTGAGTCTGAGTGCGTCCCGGCGATTTCTATTGAGCTGTCAGGAAACGACTCCCGTTGGAAGGAACGAAAGGACACGTGCGAGGAGCAGGTAAGCATCTATGCCAATACCGTCGGCTTTTTACCGGCCGTTTCGCTCACACGACTCCCCCAAAGGAAGTTCTCTCTCCCCCAGCGCTACATTGAAAACGTCGCACCTCTGGCAATGTTTGAATATGCAAATTTACAGGCCGGCGATATTTAATTGAAATATACCAAAAATACAGGTGCACGGTATATCCATTGAAATCAGCATTTGTCTGATTGCGACCGCCGTGGTTCGAATTCGTTCACACTGAGTGGGAGTTGGCACGAAATACTTGAACTCCGAGTTGCTAAGACGGCGGTGATAGATGATACACTACGCTAAGATAAAGCACAAAGTCGTGCTGTCACTCACGCCTAAACAGACGAAGGAGGAAGCGAGATATACGGCCCGCACATAAACGCTTCCAACAAAATGAAAAGAGAAGATCGAAGATATGTCCGTTAGGCTGTAGAATTTGACGCCGCTCCATACCGCCGGTTTTATCTCCCGCGGCGACTGCTCCGGTTTGTCAAAAACGAAAAAAAAAAACAAAAAAAAAAAAACATTGTGCGTGTATGCGTCTGCGTATGTCTGTGAGGCAGCTGCTTACCGATGGCGCTTGGGACGACTGCATACGCGAAGAAATTGCATAAGAGCACAGACAAACAGAAACGAGAATCGCTGTGCTTATCGCACGCCGAATCAACGCTCACCGTTTGTGGCGCCGATTCGCAGCGTCTCGTATATCAATGCCGCCAGTTTTACTTTCTTTTTCCTATTCTACAGCTTGTACGTTGCGTTTGTCTTCTCTCCACACTCGAGTATTTACTCTGCTGTTCGGCGACTCAAAGTGCGCACCTCCGCTAAAAGTCGACGCCGATCCCGTCCGGGTTTAGAGCCTAATCGAGGAAGAAAATCAAAACACGCAGAGCGTAGTGGGCGCCACCCGGAAAGATAAATGCGGGACGGAGTTTAGTCGCACCCTGCATACGTGTATACGGTCCTTTGCTTTCGGTGTTGCTACGGTCAGAAGGAGGCTCACCGTGAAAAATAAAAATAAAGCAGCATAAAAAACAAATGCAAGCACTCAAATGCAAAGGCAACCTGTTTACACGCCAAATAGAAATGGCTACCATTACTCCAGCGAGCGGAAAACTGTTGAATTGAGCTGGTGTGTCTAATGGTGATAAATATTCAGGCGAGATATCGGAAGCAACGGGAAAAGCTGGATTTAATGCTCGTTATCACTGGTATTTTTGCATCGCGGCGATGCCCCTCAATGTCGAGATTACAAGTGGGTAATCACCGTCTTTTTTTAGAGAAAATTGGTTGTCGGGCTTATGACAAATCGACGGATGCCCTGCGTCAGAGTCACGCGCTCGCTTTATAGGACAGGAACACCACCGTTGTGGGGGCCATTCAGGGGATGCCTTTTGCTCCACACAATGCTTGCTCTATGTACTTAGAATGGACGACAAACGTAAGCGTTGTTTCCAACTTTCGACTTCTCTTTTATTTACCTTTTCAATAAAGACCATGAACATGTGGACAGATAGATGGCCCTCTTTCTTTGTTAGACGCTAATCTTTCTGATCTGACTTCAGGGTCCTTTGCGAGCTTGCAGAAGAAAAACAAAGCACGTACCTAGCGTCTGCTGAAATAAAACCAGTTTTATCATTATATTTTGCGGCTATTTTTTTATGAAAAAAAAAAAGGAAGGAAGCGAGATTACTTGTACGTTTCGTACAGATGTCCGTGTATCTCACGGGCCTGTCACTCGTAAATACAGATCACCCCTCGGTGTACGTGAAATCGTTCCGTCGCGATTAGAAATATCGCTCCCTCTGTAGACTGAGATGGATGTCAATCTTACAATCGTTTTTGTTTATCTCCTTTATAATCCGACTAAAGGGGCCATGAAGTTGATTTTGGGCTGAATTAGATGATTTTGGATTGGTATCTTACCCATCACATGTCGTTCAGTGGTCAAAAGAAAAATAATAGAAATCAAACGCCCGCTGATCGCAACGAGAGTTTGAAATTATAGCGGACTATTTCGTATGCCTCCCCTCTCCGCCTTTTCACTGTGATGCATCCGCGGTGCCCAAGCACGTCAGCCGAACCCAGCTCACTTTTTGGACACGATCACTGCGTCACTCAAATGTATGCGCTCGTCAACAATCAATCCGTCAACCAATATTTGGATCCGCGTTCGTGGCCAATGAGTACCGCGACGGCACATCTGTCATCACTTGCGAATGACAAGTTCCATGGTGTATTAAAAAAGCACGGTGGAAGCTTAGAGTCATCGCATCCGGTGCACAAGCACGTCACACAAGCACGTGATTTCCCATTTCGCTTTTGACTTGAGGATTAAAGCTGAAGAAGAAGTTAAAGAATCATTTCACGGTCCCTTTCGCTTTGCTAAATTCTACGAAAAGCTCCAACACAAACCCCTTGCGTTGTTTGTCGGATAAAACAGCTAGGTACCCGCCTTCCTGCGACGAAGCGCGGTGTATTACGAAAGGGTTTAAAAGCTGCCCTGTTGTGCCAAGCAGGATAAGGGTGCGAATAAAGCGTTCTTCTCATTGACGCTTGGAACTCCCGTTCCAGTATTCCGCTAAGACAGACAAAATTAGCGTTTCCGAAATCATGGTCCCAGAGGTTCTAGTGTAAAGACAGATGTCCGCGTTTCATGGATTCAGGAGCGGCTATGATAGGCTTTCAAGCACTTCGTGCTTTCAGCGCCACATGCTGATTACGACAGGCTTTAGCCCCTTCGTGCTTTCAGCTCCACATGGGCCGCCGGAAGTATAGAAGCCGCCATCGTTCACATACGTTTCAGGTAACATAGTCCGGCATAGTATGCGCACATCGAAGAATGGAAATTATGAAGAAATGAATTAGAAAGAAGCCGTCTGCAGAAAACACGGAAACAAAACAAAAACAACAATCCAGGGCCTCGCGATGTCTTCATCGCTATTTTTTTACTCCCCTTCTTCAAGTGATAACATACAGCGTCAGCTTCTGCAGCTCCCCCGCACAGCAGGCGCCCGCTACCGAAGCAGCACTGAGAACGTGAGCGGCATGAGAACGCCAGCACGCACGAGCTCTCTTGACAGTCGCTCGTTGTTGTTTTAACAAGCGTTTTAGAAATATTTTGTTTACATTTCCTCTCTTTTTTTTTTTTTTTGCGTGACAATTCAATTTCAATTGAGCGAACACCAGGCACGTTTTGAGGGGAACGAAGCCAACTTGTTCCGCTGCGCCACCTCCGCTTTATGGCGCGTTTACACTTCCGGATTTGCGTGGGGATCCGCGCAGGCGGAAGGTGGATTATGGAGACCAGGCTCCAAGATGCGCTTTCTGCCTGCATGCGCGGATCCGTTCGCGAATCTGCGAGTGTAAACGCGTCCACTTGCGGAAAAATCTGGATAAGTCGGAGTCCATCCAGATTTTCTGCTAGCGACAAGTCAATTTCGCCAACCGGCTCCAAAATCCACTTTCCGCCTGCGTGGATCCGCCCGCGAATCCGCAAGTGTAAACGCGCCATTAGACCGGTGTGTCCAAGTTGCGCCGAACGGCGGCAGTGGCCCGTCATGCACGCGTGCGTGCTCGGAGACCCAGCGTGGCCGCTGAATCCATCGTCCGGGCCCGAACAAGAGCTGGCCAGAGCGCCGCGCCGGCCCCGCTCGGTGATAAGGCATGCTTCGCGTTGGAGAGGAGCTGCCGTTGGTGCTGTTCTAGTGCCGCAGCACACAGTCCCAAATCACAGCAGGTGCACTCTGATGCGGAGGACGCGGCGCCGCTGCTTGCCGGTGCAATCTGGAGGCAACAGCAAGAAACCTCTCGTGGTTACCTGATTTTTTTTTTCTGTCCATTTCTTTTAAACGGAGGTGCGTCTGTGTTTATGTGAGTGTGGAGGGAAGAGACCACGAAGTTGACATGGTGCCTTAGTTTGCTTTTCCATTCGTATATATAGCTAAGACACATCCTAGCCGAGTTTCTGCTGCTGATTGTAGATGAAACTTTCTGGGAAGAGCATCCCGATGGCTTTCGTCCTTGGTGGCTTCTGCTTATCGGGCGCACGTTCGGGTCACAGTGAAGAAAACGCGTTTTTCCGAGACCAATCAAAGCCGGGCGACACAAAACAAAAATACCATCACCGAATTGGCGACAAATGTTTTGAGTTTCCGTGAAGTTGTGGGGAGGGTTGTGGGGAGGGAGCGGGGTCGCTGATACTCCCGTCGCCCTGAGTGCAGCGGCTCGGTCAAATGTGCTGCCTATCGGGTATTGATTTTAAGATTTCTGCTCCTTCTCACGTCGTTCTTATTATAGTTATTTTTTCTACTCGTCCTTTTTACTGCGTTTCACGGTCTTTCTTTTACAGAAAGGCATGACGCATTGCCAGGAAAGGCAGAACAAGAACATATTTTGCTGGTCGGATCTCGAATTTTAGTCTCGTCGAACGTCTCCACTGGGTAATGGTGAATTTTAGAGAGGAGTATTCCAGACGATCGACTCGACGTCGCTGTTAGCCTTCTCGAAGACATCACACAATCTGCTTAGCGGTTGCGCGCATTCGATTGTAGATTCAATCCGGCCGTCTACAGAAGGCTTTCTTGGACCTCCCCGATATCCTGAAACTTTCACGCCTGAGGTGGCCGCTGTACTATTAAAAGGCACTGACAGGTTATTGATGTTCGCCAAGGTTTTTATTTGTATACATGACATATGAGAGCCCAACTACCCAGAACACTATTTGCGGCTCGAAATTTGTTGTCTTTCCGCCAGAAATCCGCCGATCGAGAACTGGCCGGTTCGAGTCGCGCTCAGTCTCTTCTCTGTGGTCACGTGTCGTTTCCAATGGTTTAGACAAAACCGCCAAATATAATGAAAGTCGTGAGTTATCGAAGCGCACAATCAATATGAAAAATAGAAAATAAATATGATAATCATTTCTGTGGCCTCTAAAAAGCCGCAAATACGTTGATTAAAAAAAAAAGAAAAATGTCGCACAGCCACGTGACTTCCGCCAACACTCCCCTCCCACTGTATTTCTTCTTCCTCCCCACTCTGGTTTCTGTTTCGGGTTCGAGAAGTTGCGGTGTTCGACTTTATTAGAAAGATACCTGACGCTGTAGCAAAGTATTGATTGGGTGGTCTTCTGACACCAGAATAAATCGCCTGGCAAAAAAAAACAACCTTTGGGGGGTGTCAGACTCAGAGTTAAAGCGATACTGAACCGAAATATGGATTTCACAAAATAAGGCCGCAGAAGCGTTGAACGGGATGCTACGAACTCCAAGACCTCACTCATACATCGATGTCTCAAACGTATATCCGTATATTTAGAAAAGAAGTGCGCGATCACGCGAGGACTCTGACGTCACGATCCTTCTAGAACAGGTGAGAATGAGGGGAAGCGGCCTCGCTTCTCTCCTCCTCGCTTCGATTCATCAGCTCGACAGGACGAAGCGAGGAGGAGAGTGAATGGGAGTCGTGACGTCAAATGTCTCGTCGGCCACGTGGGCCGCGTTCAGTCGCGCATTTCTTTTCCAGAAATACGGCCATCTGTTAGAGATATCCCTCTATGAGTAGTGTTTTTGAGTTCTGCAGCGTCCCACCTATCGCTCCAGCCCTGTTTTGTGAGCTTGAAATTTCGGTCCAGCATCCCTTTAAGCACTATCTCCGCTGACGCCCCAAAAGTTGACGCTCAGTTGGCTTATAGCTGTCCAAATGCCCGTTCACACACTTGCGTTTAACTCCGACAGACTGAGACAAAGACGGGTTTTAAGCCTCTTATGACGACTTACGACCGCATCCGTAGCAGCGCATCCGGTCGTAAGCCGTCGCAGGAGGGACCTTATACCCGTCTTCTCTCAGTAAGTTCTAGTCGGTCACAAGTGTGTGAACGGTGAACATTCGTGTTCGGAACGTTTCTAAAACTTAGATCTTTAAGAGCGTCCCGACGCATTTGCTACGATTCAGACGCGCGGCACGGGAGTTTTGACGCAGGGAAGTTCACTCAATCGCCAGTTTGCAGAGAACCGCAACGCAACGCAACGGATACAAACCCGTTCCCGACGTTTATGTCGAGTCACGAGTGCCGACGCGTGACGCCTTGGTCGTAATTGTTTTTTTTTTTTCGAGCGAGCAGTCGATTGCTTAAGGGCTTTCACAACACAAGTGACAGTCTTAAATGGCTAAATCTCTTATAATTATTTCATAAAAAAAGAAACGCAACCTTTCGCGGTCGTGAAATTAATTTGCCCCATGTACGTACACGTATATACTTCGTTTCACTCAAGTCCTACTGCAGCCAACGCTACAATCCGGTGGAGCCAAGCAAGCTGCGCCAAAAGTGCCTCGTCATGGCGCTCGTTGTCTGGTTTGTTTGCTGCCACCAGCCAAACCAGTCAGGCAGCTCTTGGTCAAGCGCAGAAAAAAAAAACTCTGAATCACGGCGTATTCATTGCGCGCCGTCATGACGCGCTTTTCGCGCTGCTTGATTCACTCCATAGGATTGTCAGCAGCAGTCGGTATTAAACGGAGCATAGCACCGGTGCAGATAAAGCATTTTTCCAAGCTATACGTTGATCTCCACGCGCCGGGGCCTTCGGTAGTATACTGACGGAACAATTTGTAAAATTAAATGTGGTGGCGTAAATTTTTTTTAAACACTATATTTGTAAGCCTTAGTTGCACGAGAGTTAGTCAGCCTTCGACCGTGTCTTTTCTCTGAGACCGATCATGCCTCTGTGTATCGAATAAAATGAACGCATTGGAACGCCACCGTGTGCACGCAGTTCAATTTTAAACGTTACGAACTTATTAAGAAAGTAGAAAGTATGAAAGCGTCATATTTTAACCGAAATGCTGCGATCATCGCTGACTTCTCGAAACCTGCTGGTGGTTTTTAGGGTAAAAGTAGATAGCTCGACCTCTCACAGGCTCTCAAACGAGCTATGCACCTTTCGCTCTAGAAATGTAGGCGCGTCTACTATCCGACAGTGTATTCAGGTAGCATATCAATGAGACAAGTGAAAAAAGAAACTCGTCAAGTGATTGATTGATTGATTGATTGATTGATATGGTGGTGCGGCATGCTTCGCGCTGGAGAGGAGCCGTGCCGCTGGTGCTGATACTTGTTGCACCTCAGGGGGAAGGGAAAACGGTTTCATGAAGGAATAAAGTCTAATAATGTTTTCAAGCCTCTATGTGGTCAGAGAGTCATATTTCACAAATTTTGTTTACGGCCCGTAAACAAAATTTGTGAAATATGACTCTCTATGTGCTATGATAAAATCTGAGTTATCACATCCTAGACGGGCACAATCAGTTTTAATCCCTCATCAAATATATTCTAGATATCGGCGTCATACCGACGTAAGCTTTAACTGTTTTCGAAAGTGAGCTTCATTGAACACACTCACACGGTAAAGTTGAAACAAAAGAAGATAATAAAAATTTACGCGGAGCAAATTTTCTGCATTTTGAGCGCGAAGTTGCCAAGGGACGTTATATGACATTCTACAACCCGAGGTTTACAAAGAGGGACAGACACAAACGTCAAACGTTTGTGTTTGTCCCTCTTCGTAAACCTCCGTCTCGGGTTCCTGAATATCTTATAATAACCAGCTCGCCTGCTTAGTCAGGTTGTCTTCAAGGATGTTATATTATAATGTCTAGAAAAGAGGAACCGACATTTTTCTCAGAAACTCCACACTGTAAAGCCAAACACCATAATCCTCCTTAGACGAAAAAATTCATGTTTCTTTATCCAAGTAAAATATTTGTTCTCGTTTACCTCCTGGGGTAGGAGACGTTTGGGGGGTTGCTCTTTCCCAGTTGTCACGGGCCGTTCGCCATTCGCGCGCAGACCTTTCCTGATAAAGGTATAGCATCGGAGCGCGCTTAGGTGCCGACTGAGGGACGGCCCCCCAACCTCCCCGCGCCGACCTGGCGGAGATTGGGACGCCGTCTCGGCCGTAATTAAGCTAATGAACGCGGCTCAGGATGCTCCACGCAGCGACACGCACCCGCGTGACGGAGGGGAACAGACGGCGTGGCTGGCTTGGCGCCGATGGCTCCTGTTCCCGGCCTACCTTTCTAATTGAGCCTCAAAACGCGCGGAGCTGGCTGTGCCAACGCGCACGCCTTCCCACCCGCGCTGGGGCATCCTGCGTTGAATGCGTCCGCAGCGGCCCACGGCTGCAGCCTGCGGGCCCATACACGTTCAGCCGTCGACCGCTAATGCAGCGCGAGAATTCTCTCGCTGCTTGCATGGGAAAATTGGGCACCGAGAGCGGCTCGCGAGTCGCGCCTGTTGGGGGCAGCGGTAATTGTGTCCGCGTTGGACGCACTTGTTAACGGCTGCAGTGACGGCGGTGTGGCCGCTATGGACGATGTCCATAAGGCGGTGCGGATGACCCGGGTCTCTCTTCGTGGCGCTGAGGGTTGCCACGCCGGGAGCATATTGGGCGTAAGCGCGTTCGAGCGGGCAGGAGGTCGCAGAGTTTGTTCAGACAACATTCTGGCCAACGCGGACTTCTCTTGGCTCAGGGAATTGTCGGACGCGTTCCTTTCGGGTATGCAGTTGGTTTTCCCCGGCCAAAGCGGGCGAATTTGTGAGAGTCGCAAGGCTCTCGCGCAGCAGCTTTGTTCTTTCAGAAAATACGGGCAAACAATATAAAAAAAAAAAAGCAAAAAAGAAAAAGTTTTTTGTTGTACGAACCTATTGAACTGCATCTCAAGAACTATGTTGGTTGGCTCGGTTTCGCGATGCTGGAGCCTGGATGATAAAGGTGACACGACGATGAAAGCAATACGTTACATTCTTATAAGTCCTGTCTCGTTGATATGGACCCTGTTAATATGAATACCCCGCTATATGGACACCATTTTCCGGGACAAACTGGGGAAATACGTGAATTTTTGTCTTGATTAAATGAACCGCTCACATTATGGACGATTTTTAGGCGGAAGGGAGGCGTCCATACTAACGAGACATCACTGTACCGGGGCACTACGACCAGATATCTAACCACCCATTGAAACAAATTACTGCCACACAGCATGGCTCGGGGTTTGCGCACAGCACTGCTCTTACGACAGTTCGGCCTCGGGCTCCATCACTTCAGTAATCATCGAGGTCCTAAAATGTCCGAGCCGCAGCGTGCGTTTTGCTGCTGTATCTCCCTCGTGTGTTGTGAACTGAGAAGAATCAGTGTGGTGAATATCGCTGGAACCCACGATGTACCACGTCAACGAAGGCTTAGCAGCTTGTCCTGGCCCCAGCTTGAAGCAGGTAACTCTGTGCCAGATTTTTTTATTCCTTTGCAAGAGTCAGTGCGCGAGAAAATTCAATGAACGTTTACAATTTCTATAGGGCACTCAACTTGAAGTTTCAAGATCGACTTCCCAGTACATAGTAAGTAAGCATTTAATCTTTGGGAGCAGAATATCTTTAAAGCACGTCTCGATTCACTCTCTTAAAATAGTGAGTATAATCACAGCGAACTCTCCCGAAGCATGACTACCTCGTCGTGACTGAAAGCGTTTCTGGACCGGGGAAGAGCTTACCTTTATGTGAGCAGAAAGCAGCAGAAACTCTCCCTCGGGTAATACGCGAGGTCTACAACAGGGAGCCCTTCCCCAAGTCCGGGGTGCAAATTGGGCGCTGCACTCAGCTTTAGGGCGTGGCGCTGCCTGGGTTCCCGAGTCCTTCCACGCGGACGTCATTTGTCAGTGTCACCGGGCGGCACAATTTGACAGTGCCTCGCACGGCGTTCGGAGCTCTCCCTGATTGATACGGGAAAGGACCTCGCACACTTGCTCCTCCTCCGAACGAACCTTCGAAGCGGGGGCGAAAGAAGCTTCCCCTCCCGTTCGAAGTACGACTTTCTCCAAAACACGGCAGCTGTGCACCGCCCCTGCTGAAGCCAAAACGTAACGGTCGTTAGGCGTCAGCATGATTAATTAAGGCGTCCGACGGAGGCGTTCATAAAGCGTGATACAGTGTTCTTGTTCAAACAGAAACCCGCCTGTTTGCGTACTTAGTGGCCTAATGATGTCGGAAAGCAAATAAATATTTTCCTCGCTACTTTTTTGTTTTACCTCTTATCTCTATTCGTGGCTTTTAAGCTATGTCTAAAGATTACAACGAATAAGGCTGTATGAATAATATGAATACGTGCTTTTCCGACACGCCCGAAGTCGAGTGTTGTCCGACACTGAACGACAGTGACGACTCGAATGTGAGTGTGTCTCCTGCTTAGGACTTCAGAACTATCGTTATCATTATAAGAATTTCTGTAGCATGGCACACGGAGAAAGCAAAAGTACCATAAACGTGCCGAGGAATGAATTCAATAAAACCTATCTTGCTATCCGTAAAGTGGGGGTAACACTGGTCATACATCCTACAAAAGACAGTACGCAAACACGAGTCACTACAATATACGTGGCTCGAATGGCGTGTGACATTTTTCTTTTTAAACTCTTTACCACGCGGCATTCGAAGCACGGATCTCGCGGTGACTAGCGTTCGAATCTGTATGCAGACTTTTTTTTGTATGATGAAGTAGCAGTGTGACCACGACTTAAGACCACACGTTCAGTGTTACTCTCATTATGCCATTTAGAGCTGAAAATAAAGTGTACAGTGGTCCAAAATTTTAATAATATCGAGCGAGCGTCGACAGCCCGGCCGGCCAGCGCCGTTCCGTGGAGGCGTGCGGCGATACGGGTGAGATTAGGCGCGTGTGCACAAAGCTCTTTCCGGTGCGAGCGTCGTCTGCTAGGCTATTCCGCTGACCGCACACAACACTTGCTCCGTAGCAAATGAGTCCAGAGCACTGATTGAGTTTATCCAATGCCCACTTCTCTCTCTCTCTTTCTGCTTATCTTATCTGTTATAGAACAAATGTCTGAAGAGCGAGCGCTGGCGTGAAACTCGTCTTGCAAGACGAGTTTCACGCCAGCGCTCGCTCTTCGGACATCTGTTCTAATTAGCTCACCAGGGACTGGGGTGGTTCACATTCTCAGACCACCTGAATGACACTATACTTGTTTCTAATCTCCAGGGAAACTTCCGTACGCGGTGTCTCCCGCCTACGGCTACGCGCACACAGATAAACAACGAGATGCCCGATGGACGAGGGGATTTGTAATGATTGTCTGAACTCCGCTGCATCCATGTGCACATGACTGTCTGGCTCCTACTAACCCGCGATAGTACACCTTGCACTTCCATGAAAGGAGCTCTCGCGTCCAGTCGAGTCCCGTTTATTCAAAAAACAGTATTTTCCCTATAAAGCATTTCAATTGAAGGCTCTTCGATTAATGGATATTATATAAAATGGAACTCAGCATTTTCACCTATGAATTCCTGGTCTGAATGGATTTGTTATGTGACCCAGAATTCCGGCCGGATAAAAAAGACAGTACGGTGTTGTCAACTTGGGTATCCATGGTAGAACGACATAGCCAATTACCAGACCGGCAACTACTGCGGGTTTGCAAAGTTTGCAGTAATGCATATGGTATGCCTAATTTCCTAATTTCCTTATTTTTGCAGCATACCGCGTGTTAGGACACGCCCGGTGTATACTATTAAGCTGGATTGAGAATATTTCTGTGCATAACGTATATATATATATCAGGGGTGGCCAGGCTGACCCGGCCTAAGAGCCGCAAACAAAACCATGAAACCTCCAAGAGCCGGGGGGAGGGGGGCAAACTTTTGTCGAGAGCAATAAACAAAACTTTAACTACTTTCAATCTATCCGAGTCAAAAGCAGTCCAACTGTATGTAAGGTAGCAGTAGCACAAGACTACCAAACCACAACCTGTCTTTCGATTTAAAACGCGGTCCATTTCTCTTTTCGGGGAAGTGCTCGTATGACCGGGAAAGAGGGGGGGGGGGGGGGGGGGGGTCTAGGGGAGAGACACGCGAGCCGCACTTTAACACGCGAAGAGCCGCATGCGGCTCGCGAGCCGCAGCTTGGCCACCTTTGATATATATCATAAGTCAAAGACCTGTACTTGCGGAGTTACTATGCTAGGAGTTTATTGTATGTATTACGGCAGTTTCGCCGCGAAACTGTCGTAATACATACAATAAACTCCTAGCATAGCAACTCCGCAAGTACAGATCTCTGATTTATTACATTTTCCCGGTCCATTGTTCTCAAACTACTCTGCCTCGCCTATAGGAGGTATTCACTGGACGCCATATTTGAGGGCGATGTTTAGAGCGCATGCTCAGAACGAGCTCACAATAATAGCCTGCTAAGACCGGCAACCTCGATGGTGCTAAATGCACGCTCCAAAAGTACTGCGGAAGCTCGCCGTCAGCACGCGCTCAGCAGCAGCGCACACGGATATGGCCGCCAGCGAATACTCCCTATATATATATATATATATATATATATATATATATATATATATATATATATATATATATATACACCCACACAGGGTGTATGAAGTCACCAGGCGACCTAAAATGGACCATAAACAACGACGCCTGCACGTAGCAATTTTAACTTTTCGTCAAAGGTGTATTTCACAGGTCCGTCTTTTTTTTCTTTTTTTGTCTTGGGAAATTACAAAACGTAGCTTGCTTTTTGTAAAAAATAGGGCCAAAAACCTTGCCAGAGGGCAACGGCGGGCGGCTACGTAGATGACTGAGTTGAGTTACGGAGCGCGTTTGGCGCACGTATTGGTAAATGGCGTAGGGAGCAGCGTCGGAAGCTGTAACCGACCAGGCGAAAGAAAGCAGACGACACGCAGACGAAATCCGTCAGCAGCAAGAACGCCGTCGTTATCCAACCGCGTTTTTTTTTTTTTTTTAACTCCAGGTTTTGCGTTTATTTTGAAACCAAAGGTACACTACAAAAATATTATCTTCAGTTTAGTAGATCGCGGTCCTCGCGAGCAGTCACTATAAGGAGGTAGCGCCATCCACCAATACGTGCGCCAAACGCGCCGCGCTACTCGACTCTGTCTTCTGAGTCGCCGCGCGCGCCGTTGAACCTGGCAAGCTTTTTGGCCCTATTTTTTACAGAAAGAAAGCTACGCTTTGTAATTTTACAAGAAAAAAACGGACCTGTAAAATACACCTTTGATGGAAAGTTTACATTCCTCCGTGCAGGCGCCGATTTTTACGGTTATTTCTAGATCGTGTCTGGTAACTTCAAACGCCTTGTATATTTAAAAAAAAAAAAAAAAAAACATTTGAACCGATGTTTTTGTTACCATTTAGTAGGATCGGATGAATGCCTGAAGTTTCAATCAATATGCGATAGCTAAGAAGTGGAATTAAATCTATGCAGTTGGGTCAGTCGTGCATTCAAACAAGATTTTAAAAATGAGAGTAGCTTATTCTTGTGCGTTACCGAACCGACTTCTGTTTGCTTCGCCGTCATATCGCACTTTTTCTTTTATGTATCTTCTTTTCTTTTTCATCAGAGCACACACTTAGTCGTCCTGTGATTGGAAGGCCAAACAGCACCCTTTACTGAGTGGTTGGTTAAAAGTGACAGAGCTCCCCTCCTGCTCCTCTTGCTCTGGTTAGTTCGTTTGCGCTCTGCCTCTCACGAAGCGCCGACGTTCGAGAGGAAAGGAGATAGAGACATAAGGGAAGCTGCATGTTGACACGGCTAGTCAAAATAAGGACGAAAGAGAGAGAGAGGGAGAGATGGAGAGAGAGGGAGACAGAAAGAAAGAAGTTCACGTGAAAAAATGAATGTGTTTGACTTTGAAACGTTCTAATAAAGCGAGCATTGCCACGCGAGTACAGAGAAGGCAGTATTGAATTCTCACCCTCCACAGTAAAAACAGAAAAGCTGGGATATGATTCAGCCTGCCCAGATAAGCACATGATGGCGGCCTCGTAGTCATCAAATAACTGGAGACGCCCCGTTGTTTCTCGGAAAAAGAGGCAAACCGATTCGCGACAGACCGAGCGAAACGAGCTAGGGCATCATCGTCTTCGCGAAACGGCGAGATTAAAGGGACCATGAAATGATTTTAAAATCGAATTTCATCCACCGCACGTCGTAAAAGGTGGGAAAAGGAACACAAAAACACAAGACTAGGGAGCCAAAAAAAATTATTTGCTATAGAACTTTTAAAAGAAAACTGGACTCTTTTGCGACTTCTTTCCTTCGAAAGCTCTGCCTTTTCACTACGATGCATACGCAGAATCGGTGCACGTCAGCCGAATCCACATCGCCTATTGGGTAAGAGCCTACCTCACCAGCACCGCGATCGTAAACAATAAATAGCCGGCGAATGTTTCCTAAAAGTTTTGTTAAATAATATTCAGATCCACATTTTGTAGCATAATTAGAGATGTGTGGCGAAAATTGCCAAATTTGATAATGCTGAGAGCCAAGCGCCATCTATCGTGTGGTAAACGAAGCAACTACTGCGCGTGCGCAGTAGGGCAGGGCCAAGTTCAGAATGGTTATTTCCTTTGGTTTCCTTCCTCTCAAAACTCTGACTGACTGAACGTTTATTTTTCTACGTGTTCATCTCGCGCGTGCCGACTTCAAGCAGCAAGAAAGAAATGTACCTAAAACAAACCACGACGAACAAGAACGCTGGATCCACAAACACCCGAGAAGAGCGACAACAGCCGCGAATCCCGCTCCGACGAAACTCTCAGAATATAGGCCTAGCAGGCACTCCGACTCGGCGCAGCGTTGCTTCGTCGCAAGACCGTCTGCCTACGACCGGCTGGCGTACTGAATGGAATATGCCCGCGCTACCCTTGTGGACCCTTCCGTATTATAGTTTGATCGCTGACCTCAATTTTAGGTTAAGAGGTGAGGTCAATCTCTTCCCCTTGTTTTCCGAGGCAGTGTTGACGAACACTCGTCGAAAAGGGACCCTCGTCGATCCTCTCCTTGTTTTGTGTGATATAGAGCTGAAATAAACGCTGTATGGATTACCTTCGTAGCACGGTATGTACACTTTGTTATTGGTATGCCATTTTTATTCTGACAGACTGCACGTCACTGTCGAGCTGTAACAGTTCGTGGGAGGTATACGTGCAATACCGGTCCAACCTTTCTTTGCCGAGTGTCGCGTCAGTATCGAGTTGCAATTGTAAAAGATCGGTCCCGAAGCGCTTACCAACAGCGCGAATACAGCACTTCATCAAACGCGCGCGTCCGCTCCGAGTGTGAACAGGTATTTACGTGGCTCTTGCTGACAGTTCAAATGTATCTTTTTTAACGTCGGCTCGCTCCTGCATCTCCGAGACCGCGAAAAACGCCGCGGCAAATTGTTCCCATCTGCACTTCCCAACAGGCATACCGGCGTATGGGACTAGTCCCATGCTGTCGCTGTAGCGCAACGTATCTCATTGAATTTCGTTCAGCTGCGATGCGGCGATGAGAGGCGCCGATTCAGAAAATACGTCGGTGACATCGGCGCAGTAAAACCCACCGGCGCACCCCAACTCGCTAACGCTCCCATCTCCTACTGCAGAGAGAACTTCCGGTTCCGGAAACATCGTACGTCACGGCTTGTTTTGCGGTCAAGAAAAAGTCGATATTTCATTAATTTTTTGTGTAGAAGTTAATAAACCGAGACGAAAACGGATGCCTGTTCGGCATTCAGTGAACATTGACGGTTTATTGTAAAAGTTGTGTGGAAAAAGTAAAAAAGTCATTTCATGGTCCCTTTAAACGCTCCGGAGTCTCCAGGAGGAGCCAAAACGACGGGTGGGGGTGGCGCTATCTAATAAGGTGCAATTATACTGTCCCTCTTCCACACGGGCATCTTTAGAGTGAAAGAGGCGGCGAACACAGACACAGACAAACACACACGCACAGGCACGCACACTCACGTACTCACGCACGCCCGTATACGCAAGTAGGCATGCACGCGCAGCGCCTTGCCTGGACTGAGAACGCAAAGAAGCTGTTCTCATTGGGTGTCCTGTGTGTGGGTGTTCATTCAGTAAACATCGCTTCCAACAACAGGATGAAGAGAGAAACGACCAGACACCGAAGAGACAAAAACAAAAACAGATTGTTCTGAAAAAAAAAAAAGCGAATAGCCAGTCTCAGCTATACACGAGGACGGTTTGTGATTGCGGAAATAAATAATTATTGTTCGTATAATATTTTGTTTGGTTGGAGTTTTTGCCGAGTTGAAGTTATTTATGCAAACAAAAATACTCGCCAACGAGTCGTAGATTAAAATGTGGCGCGAAAGGGCACGACGTGCGAGAAAGAAACGGACAATGAAGAGGCGGAGAGGTCGTGCAGCGACGACTTGTTTCGCGGACAAAAGAACGCCGTTGGTGCAAGGGGTGAACGGCGAGCAGGCCAGCTTCTTTCTCAGAAGGCAGATTGTGTCGGTGTTAGCGCAGGTAATGTCGGCATAAATTAAGAGGCCGTCGACACCAACTGCGGGAACCACCACAGACCCAAGTGTCATTCTGTCTCTTTTTCTAAGGACTAGCGCTTTTCGGCACTTTCGTATTCACCGATCTGCCGTATAAACTAACATTTTCACGGAAAGACTATTACTGTGAATTTCCAGCGCATGTGTCCTTCGCGTAATTAAAGTAAGCGCATACCAAAAAAGGGTGGAAAAGTTTGACATTCAAGAACCGACAACCCCATTCATCCGATCGCGGTTCACGCGAACAAATGCATTGGATGCGCGCCTGACTTCGCAGGAACCAAGACAAGAGGGGGACACCGCAATCGCCACAGACGTGAAATCATCGAATCATTTCTCATCCAGAACGCAGAAAACAACGTTTCATCGGCTTATCAAGACGTTTCAACCTTATCAAGACGGGAAATAGAATTCCTCAAGCCTGAACTTGGAAAATATCGCAACTCCCCGTAAATACACAACATCCCGGTAGATCTGCCCGAACCTCGTGGTTCCCCCTTTCCTTCTCCTATCACCCCTTCCATCTCCCAGTTTCCCTTCCCCTTTATCACCTTTCCATCTCCCAAGTTTCCTTTCCGTCCCCCATATCACCCTTTCCATCTCCCTGTTAGCCTTCCCCCTTATCAAACTATCTCGTCGGCGTCTCGCTCAGGGTGCAATGTCTTTGCCCAAAATAAACGTCGTTGCTAAATGAAAGGAAGTGGTTGTCCTGTGCTTGTCCCTCTGTGTTTTATTCTTTCAATTTTATGTGTTGGACATCTCGTTTTCTTGAAACAGCGTGCGAAGAATCATTGTGAGTAAATGAGCCGTTGCTATCAATTATGGGGCAAGTACAGAAAAAAGGTCACCCCACAAATGCGCCATTAACATTAAGGGACCGCAAGGAGAATAATTATATCTGCCTTTGTGGTTTTCATGTACCTCTTGTAGGCATATGAAAACGCTTTTTTCCTTCGAGATATAGCCATATCTTAATAGGGATACTGAACCAAGGAATTTAGTGTCCATAATAAGTGGCGCACGTTCTTTCCACGAGCCAGCAGCCGCCGGTGTGCGCGAGCACACGCAACAAAAATGACGTCACAGACCTCCATTCGTGGTTGAGATGACAGTGAAATGTATGGGCTTCGGACCAAAGGAGAATAAAGACAAGTTTTTCATCTACACAGTGGTGCCTGGTGCAAAAAGTAAGCGATGAATTGGTCTAACAAGCACGTAGCTTTCACTTGTAGAGATGAAAAGCCTGTCTTTATTCTCCTGTAGTCTGAAGCCCATGCATTTCACTGTCATCTCAACGGCGAATGGAGGTCTGTGACGTCATTTTTGTTGCGTGTGCTCGCGCACACCGGCGGCTGCTGGCTGGTGGAAAAAACGTGCGCCACTTATTATGGGCACTAAATTCTTTGGTTCAGTATGCCTTTAACCAGTTTGGACCAATTTTCGGGAAAAATAATTTTGACGAATTAAATATTGCGCTAAAATTAAAGTCTCTGGTTCGACGTTTCGCTCCTTCAAAAGCACATTTATGTAGCTTCAGTCTTATGTTTGTCATCGTATTGTAAACCCAATAGTTTTCCCTGACAAAGAAAGTAACAAAATGCTACACAAAGCAGGCACTTTTCTCATGGTATGGAAAGAGTTCAGTTCAGTTTCATGTAGCGTAAAACTCTTTAAAAACTACTAACGCAACAAAAAAAAATTGGTTCTGTGTATGTTTATACAGCCTAGAACTTGGTCTGCCTCAACTGGCGACGAGTCTCCCAGCTGTAGATGAGCAATATAGCCAGTGCAGTACAACCGCTAGCCTGGCGTCTTTAACGTGTACCACGCAGTAGTAATACACGACTGCACGCCGGTACGATGCTCATCCAGATCGGAACGGGCAGGGGTGGCGATTGAGCACAGGATCCCTGGGTTCTGCAGCGCGAGCTTTCGCTCCACGCGCTCCGAGCTGGTGTGCGCTAAAGTGTTCGCTAGCCCACTCGGCCACCGATCCCCCCCTAAAGCGGGCAAGTGGCTTCGTCTACTACAGCGTTTCCATTTCGCACGCTTTCGTGCATATATAGTAGCTTTCACAGCGCTGTTCGTGAAACAAAGTAAGCGTGTGATTATAGTGATTCAAAGTGAATTCTTATGTATTATTGTCCTTCGAAAGGGGAACAAGAGATGGCGTGGACGCGGTTATGATCAACGTCCATCTGAGAGCTTATACCCGTGCCACACGGGCAACTCGAATTTCATTTACAACGAATGACATTTGTGTGATCGGCGAATCAGCTCGCAATCTGTCGCGCGTGGAACGCGCTACGCCCGGAGTGTCGCGCGCTGATTGGCCGTCCGCGCAAATGTCATTCGCTGTAAATGGCGTTCGAGTTTCCCGTGTGGCACGGGTATTAGGCATACGCTATGCACGCGGAAAACTAAAAAAAACGCGGACCTAAATATTTATTCGGGATGATTGCGTGCGTGCAACGCTGCTAGCAGGAGTAACGTCGTGCGCCCCCGGGACCTCTCCACGGAGCACAAGTGACTGTGAAATGTTGCGTTTGCGGTGTGCACCGTAGCACTAAAATCTAAAGCGAAGTGCTTCTGACAGGGTCATTAATTCTGAGGGAGCTCACTGTGGACGGACTGGGGCAGTTTGAAACGGGACGCACGCCGAATACCGCTAAAAGACGCTGGGCCGCCCGATCGCAATAGTATTTACCCACCGGAAGAAACGGACGACTTTGGCTCGGTTCAGCTGCCTCGTTCGCGTAATGTAATACCGCCAAAAAATTGAGTCTGAAACAGTGCAGCGTTCACGTCAGTCTTCTGTATTTATTTTTTTGCATTGCTCAATATTTAGCTCAGCAGGAAAGTTCCAGCTCGAATGACGCTCGTGTTAGAAGTTACAGTGGCATATTCTAATATTAATCAAGAAATCGACCCTTCTCGTGTGCCATGCCTAAGAACTGTGCGGTGGGTAGGTACCCTGATACAAGAATAAGTAAACTCAAGTGGCTTGAAAAGGCCGTGGTCGTAAACAACACATACATTTGGCGCAGTTCACACAAATATAAAATTATCAACTCAGATACTTTCATGTCCATTTATGGTGTGTTAATTCTAATTAATTAAAGCACCCAACAAACTCCGTTCAGAGCAAAAACTGCCAGATCGACGTATGCGCGATACCAGTAGCTGTGCAATGTCAATATAAATCACGGTTAAAAGGATTTAAAAAAAGAAAAAAAAAAGAAAAGAAAAAAGAGATTCTATTTGGTGGCAGGTGAGCGATTTAGTGGAAGCTCCCCTCTATCCCTTTTTAGTAGAGCGGACGCTGGAGAGGTCGCCTCTTCTCCAGCGTCCGTTCTGCTGAAGGGGAAGGAGAAGGATAGAGATTCCCCTAAACTCTTCACCTGTCAGCGAGTATAGTTCTCAACAGTTTGGTTCTCGAATTCCGATCATTCCTCTCCCGGCTCAAGTATAGCCCAGTCAGCTGCGAGACTGCAGCATGACAGAATGTAGGCTGAAACTTTACTGCGTGCGATGTAACCAGTCTTAAGGCCGGACACACGACCTCGATAAGCTGCGTGAAACGGGCACCTTGTTCACAAGCGCTCACAGCATTTCCTTACGCACTTCTCCAGAACTGACGTTGCAGGCGACAAGAAAAGTCTGTTCGAATGTCCTTTGGCCCCGAGGCACGTTCGAACGTCACTCTGCTTTTCAGTCTAGCACCAAGGATACGTGAAAACTACCCAATACGACTGTTCACTTCTTATACTTGTCCTTGGTCGATGCGCTTTTCGCGATCTTGAAGCGAGAATGTCGGGCAAGTTGTTACTTTTGCTCGAGTTCGTAAGAGATGCAACCGGCTCATAAAATAAAACGAAGCACTTTCGCATCCTTGGTGGAGATGGGCTCCGTGCAGTTGTGGCCCCTGCTCACACCCTACGAACAAAGGATTCGGTTAACCGTCTCACGTAGAGTATCGAGCGTACACTTGGCGAGACCAATGTCGTTCGGTTAAGCTGGAAGTACGGGTCTACTAAGCACCTGCTGAAGAGAGGACGCCACCCCAAAGGGTAAAGGTTTGAATTTTTGGTTTAATATGAATCAAATTTACAGTATACACTGGCAGTTGCGAGACAGAATGCAGTGCAAAGTTTCATCTCTGTACATGAATTGTGAAGGAGATTATAGTCGTTTTTATCAGGAACACACTGACGTCGTTCAAGAAAACTATCGTTAGAAAACTAGCGTGTCTTTTATTTTTACTATATATGCAGCAGAATGCCTCGAAAGTGCAACTCTTAAAACAAAATTTCAAAGAGGTAATTTATTTCATGCTAACGTCGCACTGAAGAATTAAATACATCTGTTGCCTTTCATGTCGTCGACAAAATCTTAACATCCTTTATAAAAGACCTCCATAAAGTAAGAAAAGCAATGCCACAGTTGCAATGCCTATTGAATTCCACTCAGGAAAAACGATTAATGAGTCTTTCTGTTTGTCCAATTACCAAACGATAGATTTCCTCAAGTGAAATTTATGCCAAATAGCGGAATGGAGAAATATGCGTTCAAAGTACTTGAACCTCTACCTTTTTGTTTTGGCATCGGTGGACAGAAAATAATTAAAAAAGTAAAGCAGTGTAAAAAAATGAAACGTTCTAGGAATACTCTCTAGATATTGGTGAATGCAAATATGACATTTTTCAAAAACGAATTTTCTTTGCAGAATTCTCTTTTTTCATGGTAGTATGACCGAGACTTGTACGTAACGCGTTACAAGTAATGGATTACTTGTAATCGATTATATTTTACTGTAATTTTGTAACGATTCAATTACTTTCTTTAAGCAGTAACGATACTTGTAATTGAATTACTGTTTGGATGTAATCGATTACAAAAATAGACATTACAAATTTTCTCAATTTTTTTTTTTTTTAGGAGGGCCCGGGAAGGGGGGGGGGGGGGGGGGGAAGATGTGCTGGAGTCAGCTCTTGTCAATCATCAATTCTTATTTTTTTATTTTTCAAAACCACTTAGCACGGGACCTCGAGGGTTAGTAGGCTGCTTGAACGTGCTTCGTTTCCTGGATATATATATATACACCAACTCATCTCTGTGACGTCACGGCGCGGTGGTGGCGCGTCGGTCGCACTTCCGGTCTGGGGCTGTGGGCAGAAGTCCCCATGCCAGGCGTGTATTCCTGCGTTGTTTTGAAAGGAACCAGACAAAAACCTGCCTTCTCGTCAAAACGCCGGGACTGGGACCGTACCAAAAGAGTCGAGAAAGGTTTGAAGGTCAGTTTTCACATGCTCGGTTCGTCCTAGAATCTGGATATGTGCCGTGAAAAGGGAAAAACAGACGCCCTCGAACAACGATTGCTTGGGCGGGAAGCACTTTGGGTTGAATTAACGGATACTTATGGTCATCAGATTTACTTGTTTTGTTCCAACATGAACGCCAGAAAACCATCAAGTTGTGCGGACCACCTGCGGACTGCGTTCAGTGCGTCTTCAAGTTCAAACCGCCGCCTGATCGTTCGAACTGTCGTCTGCTCTTTCAAACGTTACTGCTTGTCGTCTGCTTTTTTAGACGACGCCGGCCCGTAGACCAAATGTGGGCCGATACTTGCTATAAGAAGTAAGTGCAGGCCTCAAAAGACTTAAGTTTGAAGGTTGGTAAGAAGGCTCAATGTAAAAAGTAAATACAAGGAGATGCTGATCATTGTTTCCAGTGACCATCACTGACTTGCTATGCCTAATTGACTTGGTCCGATTCTGCTTGCGATTTTCAGTATCGACGTCGACCATCTCAGCTACGGTTCACGTTTTTGTAGCCCGAGCGGTGTCGTGACTGAAAATTGCGAGCGAAATCTCATCATGCGAATCGGGTTTTAGCGTACATACTGCGGCGTTTACACGGAATGAATCGCCACATGTCACATTATTCACGCGAAGTTTCGTGGTGTAGTGATCCTCGGTAATTTCGCTGACGCCGCTCAAGTAGTCAGACATCGCCAGGAAGACGTAGAATCAACAATTCGAACGCGAAAAAGAGCAGGGGGACTCACACCGACGCCGTCAATATCGCATTTCAATGGTTTGTTTATGGGCGACGGCGAGCTTTTTGCCCACACCCCCATCGCGCATGCGCGGCGCCGGTGGCGTCCGCTGGGGGCGCTCCGGTTTGTTTGTAAACATGAGTTGGTGTATATATATACGTCGTAATAAACTTCGAATTAGTAACTCCGACAGTACGCATCTTTGACTTATTAACTTTTCAGGTCCATTGTGTTTATATTTACCTTAGTTTACCTACATATATATATATATATATATATATGTAGGTGTAGGCTAATGTATATGTAGGCTACATATATATATATATATATATATATATATACTTTGGTACACCGCAGACTACGTCCGGGTATAAAATATGGCGTCTTATCAAGCCTCTTGTGGGTAATGCATTTAAACGGCGCTACTTTAATTTTATTAATTTTTTTCTCACGAGATGGATGAGGTGCGTAGGCGTCAGTCAAGCAAAAACGGTCAAGGTTTCTTTTTTTCGAAAAACTGAGCGCCATACTTCAAGGATTCTGCTACCGTAATAAAACAAGTCGAATGAAAAGTAATGTGTGAAATAATCCATTACTTTAGAGTAATTTTTCCAGTACTTTTTGAGAATGTAATGGTAAATGTTATTGGTTACTTCTTGCAGTAAAGTAATTGTAATTGTAATCGGTTACTTTTTTTCAGTAACGTGTACAAGTCTGGTGTCCCACTAGGCGACGTGAAATCTAATTACTCGATAAAATTAAATACAAATAAAAAGCCCCTTGAAACCCTTTCGAATCACTCCTTAAAGGGCCCCGAATAATGAGTGAGTGCACGCAGAAGGTAGCTTTGGCAAACCTCCTCACCAACCCCGCATGAAAGAGAAAAGTCATAATGGCCAAGTCCGCCGCAGCAGCCCACCCCCTGTAGCCAAGCGGTGGACACCCCACACTCACAGCACCCTTTTGTGATTCACCCAGCGGCAGCTGCGGCCTTTCCGACCTGGAGTGGCGTTGCCCCGTCTACGCGACGACGGCTCAGGCGGCCACCGCTCCGGCGAAGTCGCCCTCCGCGACGCCGCCAAGCACTCGGAGATGCTTCCCCGCCTTTCTCAATCCTCGTCGGTCGGAGGTCAAACGCCCGTTTCACTGCGGTGCTCCTAGCCGCCGCGGCGCTTGTCGACGACCACGATTCTTGGCGCTCCAACGCCGATTGTGTGCGTTTTGTGAATGAACGGTGGCAGCGTGCAAGGGCGGGGGTCGACGCGACGACACGCGCCGTGCCGCGGATGGTCCTGTGTGGTCTTCTTTTCGCGTTCTTTTTGTATTTACTTCGTTCGTTGTTGGTTTTGTGGGGTGACGGCAACGATGAAGCCGTGCGCGCTCCTCGGAAAAAGGAGGCTTGTTTTGCGTCCGCGTAGCCCTCGCCACACAACCGGGAGCTCCGTGTTGTTCTTTCACGGAGTACCTCCCTTCCCTCCTGTGCGTCGATGGAGCGAGCAATGGTGTGCGGGGCGCAGGGTCTAAATACAGTGTTTCGAATAAACTGCAGTCTAGAAGTTTAGTGCGCATATTCAACCACTGTGTGGATGGGGACAATAATTAGTTTTCACCACTGTTCTCGTTATTTAATGTTTCTAAATTGACATTAACACCGGACGTGGGATTGCGGCTAAATATCCCTGGGATCTTGCCAACAACGCAATACACAAAAAAATAAGAAAAATGAAGAAAGCTTTGAGTGAAAATTGGAAACATCGATTAGAAAGAGCATATATATTTTGTAATGCTAGTTATTAACTGATAGTGTGAGCTTCCTTTCGAATTTTGAATGAAGCAGTTGGTTTCTAGATGGCCGCCGTTGTCGCAAATGAACATTTAGAAGCAGCAATATTTCAAAAGGAACATTTCAGAGTTTTGAGAATGGATTCACGCGCTCTTACGCCTGTCGATCCAAAAACATTTCCTACAGGCTGATACAAAGATGTAAAGGAGTTATATGCGATTTGAAGAAGGTGGTTTCTAGAGTGCGATTTGATAAACATGGCTCGCCAAATGTCGATATGTAGCTCATAACGAATGATAAGCAGAAGCGTCAAGAAAGAGATAATGTTGCGCAATTACCACAATCATTTACTGATGAATGCGTTATGTGCCGCATAACGATATGAGAATGGGGCATTGGGCGTTGCTTATCTTTTAATCAACCAGGGAGACCGGGAGATTAAGTTTTTTTTTTGTCTAGATTTTGCACCGCCGACTGGCACTGCGTATGTGAGATATTTGGCGGTAATTATGCCATACAATGTCCAATCCCGAACCAATAATCACTAGCGGAAGGCACACATCAAGAGTAACTTTTGTGAAATATGTTGCTTTATCCTAACATTGGTTCACGAAAGAGGAGGCAAGAGAAGGTCGAGATTGTTCTTTTAATAAATGTTTACGCTTTTCAAGCTGTCGCAAACCGGCAATATCCTTCTTCAATTCAAATTGTACCTAATAAAATAATAGAAGAGAAACCTTTGCCCACAGGCGCCGGAAAGCGCGCAATGAAACCGAAGCATGCTCCACTGACGTGGTGTCCCAGGTGAAAGCCGACATCAAAAAGGTGACTCACGGATATCAGCAGAACTGCGTGCGGCAGCCACGGCCGCGATAATCCAAGAGGCCGTCATTATCCGGAGGAAGCACCGGTAGCGGCGGTCCTGGAGTGCCATGACCGGCACCGCACGCGCACACCCCGCTCGCCACGACGTGTGGCGCACACGCGCACAGTGGCAGGCCCCGTGCTGTCTCTCGCCCCGACAAGGACCGTGCCCCCAACGAAGCACACCGACAGCTTTCCCAACGCGTGCAGGTCGCGTTTAACGGGCGACGAGAAAGCGAGTTGCCTCCGATCGCCGGTTCCGTCGCTCCCCGAGACACGACCAAACACTCGCGGAGGTCCCTCCGTTTTCTGTGGAGACGCGCCTCCGACAGAGCCAAGCCAACCAAGCCGCCGATGCCAAAGCCGCCGCCGCTGCCGGTACTAAGGGCGACGCCAGCGCCGCCGCGAACCGCGCGGGCCCCTTACGAATGAAGCAGGGGGAGGCGCGCGCTTCGGGACCTCGGAGACCATGGGGGAGGCTCTTCGGGTTCCGTTAGGTCCCTGAGGGTCTCGAGCTAGTCCCCACGTCGGTAAGGGCGCAGCGTTGGGGTCTCGCGTTAAGGGGACTTCGCGTTCTAGGTGGGGTGAAAACGGTTTTGGCACCGTGATGCGGCTCATGTGGGTGGACGCACATTGGGAGGATTGACCAGAGGGTGTGGTGGAAGGGTAATGGACGGCAACGCGGAGTGTTCTCTGCACACGGCACGTGCATTAGAGACGATATGAACGTTAAATAGCGTCGAGTGTTTTTGATAGTTTCGGGGGCTTTGTTCTCAAATGTGCTGCTAAGTAGCACACCGTTCTCGAATTTGTATCCCAGCGTGCGCACCGCAGCTCGAAGAGCGTGTAGCGTAAAGTTGCGCTGCAGAACCCAGTGATCCTGGGTTCAATCCCCACCCCTGCGCGCTTCGATATGGATGAGCATAGAACCGGCGGGCGGTCGTGTATCACTACTGCGTGATCCACAGGCTAGCAGTCGTACAGCACCGGCCAAATTTATCATACAGTGGGTCAGGCACGTAGCCAGGGGGGAGGCCCATGGGGCCCAGGCCCCCCCCCCCCCCCTCCCCCCGAAATCTTCCATTTTGCTGGGACCTCCTCTCCCCCCTCCCCCTCATACAGCATTTTGTCATAAGCAACCCCCCCCCCGAAAAAAAAAAAAAAAAATCCTGGCTACGTGTTTGCTGTGGGTAACAATATCGCCATTCACCTGCAAACTAAACTCCTGCAGCGGATGTTTTTTCTTATTTTTTTCCGGTAACAAACTGTTATTAAGCAATATTCGTGCGTCGTAATTGCCGAGTACCGGCCAAATATCAGAGCTTTAGTAGAGAGCAGTCTTTCACGTGGTTTATAGCGTAAACACAAACAAAACATTGCGAGACAAAAACGCTCGATATTTCCGAGAGCTGAGTAGTAACCTAGGCATTCCGAGTGTTTCGCTTCAATATTGAACGTAATGGGGCCTCAAGAAAAATATGCTATGGTCTCAAACTGATGGAGAATGCGGATATTTTCCGCGTCTCCCCTTGTCGTTTTTAGCCGTACGTCAATAACAAAAAATGCTGTGGAAAGTCTGGGCTTGCTTTCTGCACTCTAGGAGAGCATTCCCACAACTATCCGATCACCACGAGCGTTCGTGCAACTGAAAAGCGTTTCCAAACTACACTTGAGGTTGATCAGATCATTTTAAAGCCGCTCAGATCACGAACGTGTACTCCCACTTACGATGACACCCTCACCGCCCTCATTGTAGATGTTGTAGATTACGGGAATTCAACTACAATGGAATACCAAGAGCATGCACACTGCGCGTTGCGAACGGGCAAGAAATACACCGTCCCATTCAAGGACTTTACCTCCTTGAAGCAAACTCGTCAAGAGAAGGATCGAAGCCCGCTGATTCGACATAACAGCAAGTTGTGTTCCCGTAAACAGTAGAAGCAATTTTTGTGAGACTCAAAGATGTCTTTCTTTTTGTTTTGAGGATGAAAACCTTTGTGTCCTCTACAAGCGGCAAATTCAGGATTTCGCGTTGAAAAGATTGGATAAGTCAATGCTCCCAGAAGCTGAGGGAGTGTAGGACACGAGAGCGTGCGGGAACTTCAGAACGCCGAGCTTTGGTTGGAACGATTAATGGGTAGACCTAATGCTATCTGCCTTTGTGTTCACTGCACACGTCATTCGAATGCGAGAGCCAAGCGCCGGACGCCCGCGTTCCGAGCTCTAACGTGTCCGACGAGTGCAGTGGAGACCAAGGGAACTGGCTTTAGGTCTCCCCACTAATCATATCAACCAGAGCTCAACGTTCTCACGACCCGCGTGCTCTCGTCGCCTCTTCTCTCTCAGTTCCTTGGCGTATAAATATGCAACACAAACGCGAGGAAAGAAAGATAAATATCGAAAGGGCAATTTCTTGTTTGTTGCACTACTTATTTGTATTCAGTGGCCCTGTCTCAGGTTTATATATCGGGGCTATAATTTAGTTTCCTAAAATATCAAGGTATTTCGTCTGCAGTATACGTGTGCCAACAACACATATCTTCAGACATAGAAACCAAGGAAAAAAAGCATTAGAGATTATGAATTCCGATTTCAAATGCAGATATAAAAATTGATCGACCTCTCGCTCTTTCATCGCCTCACGCCGGTAGGGCAACGGGGCCATAAAAGACGAGGGACCTTCGTCGGTCTCCCTCCGATTGTTTCGGGCTTCCAACGCGGAGAGCGGACCACGACATCGGGCAGGACGGAGGGCGTCGTCCCTGCTTCTAATGACCCGGGCGAGAGCAAACAGTCGATCCATCACTCGAGACGGCATCGCGGCATCCTCGTCACGGGCCAAGACCCGCTGCACCCTCGATCCTTCTTCCGCGCATTTCGCTATAGCTCGCCTCGCATTGGAATGCGACCCTGGTGACAGATACGACGTATCAGTATTATTGCGTTGAGTGACAAGAAGAGGATACGATTTAAGCGGGCTCTCTCCCGGTCCGTTTCGCAAACGCCCGGTTCACGTCGCTGCGGCATCGAGTTTGGACCCTTTGTGTGGACAACTTCAATGACCGGCTTCCGCCCGCTGCCATCTTTCTCCGCTTGCCTCGGCTGTGGAAAAGTATACACCCTCGCTCTGGCACGCGTTCTGGGCATGCGCAGTAGCTCTCTCGCTGCGCATGAGCCCATAGGTCGATGATTTGGCAACTTTCACCCGAACGATTAAAGCTGGAACGTTGCCTATATTATAGTCCTTAGATACACTTTGTTCCACAATATCCGATCGCAGACGACGCTACGACTCGAGGAAGCCGATCAAGCAGCGCCAAAAGTGCATCGTCACGGCGATCGTGATCGTTGATCGTCGTCTTTGTGTGTTTGATATCACCGGGAATACCAATTACGCGCAGAAAAGAAAGAAGAAAGGATCATGGCGCATCTACTGTTCGTGATTGATTTAGCCGGCGATATAGCCAACGCTGAAAGACGACGAGCGCGCCGTGACGCTGCACGTTTTGGCTCTGTCAAATCGTAGCGCCGGCTGCAGTCGGACTTAAGGCGCGTCCCCACCGGCGATTCGATCTAGTCGCATCGCCGGTGGGAACGACGCGATTTGAACAGTCGCTTCTCGACCCGACTTTTTTGCGATGCGATCTAGTCGCGGAGCGGCTGAGCCGATCAACGGCGTTCGGAGCGAGAGTTTTCGAGAAACGACTCGCCAACGAAGGCGTTGGACTCGCTCATCGCGCACGCCGGTGTGACCATCTAATTTTTTTTGCGATTCAATCTAGTCGCGTCGCGCGACTGCTTATATCGCCGGTGGGAATGCGCCTTTAGTGTGAAACTGAGTATAACATAAGAGCTTTGATCCCCTCTTTTTTTGCCACCTTCGGTTTCTCGCTTTTCCCAACCCGAATGGCAACTTGATCCGTAGAGGATGCCCGTTTATGGTCAGAAGATCCAACTATAGACCCCTTTCGAAATACTGCCTTCTGTTGGCAGCTGTGAAATCCCTTCACAATGCCGGACTAGAACCTCAACCTCATGGCACACTGCAAAAAGCACACCCACAGAAAAATGTGATGAGCGCAGTGACGTTGCACTTTCGACGCTGTTTGATTGGCTCGTCGGCTCGTACCATTGACCATGCTGCGACGTTCGCTACCTTTTAGAATGACTTGCATGTTTCTTGATGCAGTTGTTCCGCCATTGTGCAGGGGTGCCGACCTTCTAATAATCGGCACGTGACTTTCGAAAGTGGTCTATAGTTGAAAGATCCAACACTCACGTGGCCGCAGGTCGATCGAGAGATGCAACGCGTCAATAGATTCAATAAGGATTGAAAGGTCGAATGGTCAAGAGATCCACGGCGAGTCCAGAGGGTTGACGAGCCAAGCGATCAAACGAGTCCAGAGATTTCGGGGTTCTTTGACTCCACGGGCCTCTTGTCTCGGAATTGGAATAATTGAGGAGGCCTAAATTTCTCATAGGGCTCTAAACTCGTCAAGCACAAAGTTGGGACCGAAGTTCACGGAGTGCACCGATTGAACCATTACGACAATGACTTCGCGCTTTTGTCGCCGGCGTCCAATCGGCGCGCTCCGCGAACTTTCGCCTCCAACTTTGTGTTTGACGAGTTTAGGGACCCCGGGGCCCTAAACTCGTCAAACACAAAGTTGGAGGCGAAAGTTCGCGGAGCGCGCCGATTGGACACCGGTGACAAAAGCGCGAAGTCATCGTCGTAATAGTCCAATCGGTGCGTTCCGTCGACTTGGGCCCGAACTTCGTGTTTGTCGAGTTTAGAGACCTTGTCCAGTCCATTCCTTCTTTGGTCCTGAAAGCTAAAAAAAAGACGACTGGGAGATATCTTTGCCGACTGCTTTGTGCTTTCTTTAAGGTGTGCAGGGAGAAATAACCATGTTCGTTGTCACCTGAGAAAGATAGAGACAGAGAGAGAGAGAGAGAGAAAAGCAACATTTGCGTTTAATATATGCGGTGCGCCTGCGCCAAGTTGTTCTTATGCCCGAGTCCCACTAAAGCGGCAAACAAAAACAACCGACACGGGCAAGCTTCATGCACGTGCAGCGTGCACGAGGTGGTAACTTTGGCGGGCTTGCAGCCTCTCAGTGCACGTGAAGTAAGCACGAGTGAGCCCAAGCCTGCTAAATGAGCCCTTGCGTGCTTGAAGATTGTCGGTGTCGGTTGTTTCTTTTTGTCGTTTTAGTGGATTTCGGGTATTACTAGATCAATGAAAACAAATGTTTTTCGGGTTCGGAACGGTTATATTTTGACACAATTACACGTAACTGACCTTAAGCGAACACATAAGTATTTTAATTCACCACAAAAAAAAAAAAAGAAGAAAAAGGGAAAAGTGGTAACACCCCGTAAAAATCAAACTTTTTTTTTTCCTATTGCGGTTTTTGAGAGGCGAAAACAAGCATATACGAAAGGAGCGGACATAACTCAAGCCCCGATGGAGGCAAAGATATAATTTTTATCGGTAGGTCCTTTTTAACCTCTGCACTCAGATTACGTTCACTCATGTTTTGCGCCACGGAAAAAGCTTGCGGAATTGGGAAGAACCTTAAATATCGTCGTAGTAGTGACGGGCACACTAGGCCCGCGCAATTCGTCACAATTGCTTCCCGACGAGTAGGCGGCGACAACCGCTAGGTTGCAGCGAAAAATCAGAGAGCCTGTATTACAGAGAATTTCCAACTGCTCGGTGGGGGTCACGTGGTTTATGGGCTGCATTTGCAATACGAGCTACAGGTGACTGACGCGTTGGTCGTCTGCGAGCGTCTCTGCTTTTACGCCTGCTTTCCTCCGAGCCACGAGATAACACAGCGCGCGCGCACTTCCGACCAACCTCCGATGGAGGCGTCCACCATTAAACTGCAAGCACTCCCCATGGTTCGAATTGGACCTTCTCTACAATCTAGGCTCCCTACGAAGAATAGGCGACAAAGGCGACCCCACTGGCGTGGTTCGTTCCTATAACGACCTGGCAGAGGAGAGAAAAAAAAAAATATCGGTTGAGAAATGTTGCCAAGGAGTTATATAGACCTTTTCATCCTCCTCCGCACGGGCGCTGCCATCTTGGAATCACGTGACGCGGCAGCCATTGGGTTGCTTCAAGTTGCTGCTCCGCTCTCCCCTCCGCGCCTTGGCGGATGCGTTGTATTGGTTGTAATCGTGTTTTTCGTCGCGTTTCGCCGCGCTTTCTTGCCTGACTTCGGAAAATGTAGCCCGATACATCTACTCGACGACTAAGACATCACGAGGGTTCAAAGGTCCTTATGACAACTGAGGTTTGTTTACTAATAGTGGTGGAACATTCTCAGCAAGAAGCGCGCATATTTATATCCTGTATTTAGGATCGGAAGGCGTCAAGAATAGTCAGCGCAAGGAGACTACCTGTACTTCCTGAAAGTATCGTTCTCTGTATTTATAATATATCTAAATCTGTTTCTTTTGATTATCTGAGGAAACTCGCGGAGGAGATAGACAACGAACGTTTAGCTTGTATTTTATCTGAGGCTAGAAGTCCTGCTACGTCAACATCAGGTGATTTCTTTGTTCATAATAGCACACCTACATATGTGTATGAGGTTCTCAATCTTTTTTCGCGACGTAGTCGTTCGGTTGGTCGGTTTACTTATGACTTTTAAGAAAATGTATATTGTGCTCGCTCCCATTTCGACAGTCATTTAAATGATTTATTGATTATATTTAGATAACCAGTTGGGGCTTTCCGCGTAAGAAACTGCCACGACAACCGTAGCGAGTTTTGGAATAGCGTGCACAAAGGAATAACGTCGTTTCTATTTGCTAATCCAAAACGCGGTTCGGGTTTGGAATATGCGCAATAATGACGACGCCTTTTTTTTTTTTTTTTGCGTACGTTGTTTTAATTTTTGTTAGTACCTAAAATCCGCAATATTTAACGGGAAAGAGAGAGAAAAAAAAAAAAGAAGCCGTTTTCATAACAATTATTTCAGTCCAAGATTGTTGATGGCGAATAGAGCTTTACTTTTGGTGGCTGGCGACGCCGAAATTTACAAAGCGAATCTGTTCAAACAAAGAAATATTTGTTCACACAGGTCTGTGAAGTGGCGCCTAGCGCTAGAATTCAGCCAAACTTTCTGAGGTATTTCTCCTCCTGCAGTCTTTATTTTATCTGGACATTTTTACGGAAGACAAATGTCGAATATAGTTTGACGGGCCTGTCACTTATATCATATCTTGAGTAAGCAAATGTTCATATAAAAATAATTTATTCCGAAGGATCAATATCGCGAAATGCTGCTTGGGAGTACTTTTAGCAGGGTTGATAATATAAAAAAAATTCCTACTCGGCCTGTCAAAACATGCTCAAGTACTTAATTAAAAAAAAAAAAAAAAAGAGGCTGAGACGACACTACTTGTTTATATCAATTATCTGTGTCAATACACGATACGTTTTTAGTTTGCGAAGTTCACTAAAGGTTTGGTGCCCACAAAAACCAAACAGTGAGTAGTAAACTTGCGAGTTCATCGGTTCTGGCTGATTCGGCAGATTGCTAATCAACCTGTCGATATGCTTCTTTATATTCACGTGTTAGTCTCTTCATTAGTTTGTTTTCCCTGAGAACTGGTGGTCATGGGGCACGGCCGCAGAAGATGGTAATCTTCCCTGTACATCAGTCAGGCGTTTCGCAACCGACCATTATCAGATATATCAAAAAAGTTGGTAAAAAAAAAAAAAAAAAAAAGAAAAGCCCGTGATTTAGGCTCAAATACACCTCGTCTTCCTCAAAGTGGCTCAATACCACTGTTTCATTGGTTGTGTGCTACAAGGAAAATAGTCGTATCACAAAATTACGCAAAAAGAATGTGAAACAGCAACATAGCCGCGTTCACGTTGAAAACGAAACCAACCAAATTGAAGCAACCTAATGGCGCCGAGTGCATCAGCGCCCTCTATCCGCCGGTGAGGCAACTACTGAAATGAAAAGGTCTATATAACAACGCCTCCGGACAAACTCGACGTGGAAGCATCCAGTATGCAAGAGAAAAATAATCCAGAAAGTACCTACACTTCTGCGTAGAACAAACTCCTTCGTTTTAATCTAAAAAGAAAAAAAAAGATCGTCATTGGTTACAAGAGTATTTGCGACTCCAATTCATTATGGTGGCGCAACTCGTTTTCCAAAATGGCGGTTATAGTGAGGGTCGGAGATGCGTGCCGCTGCTGAGCCTGTCTAGCGTGCTGGCTTCACTGAGCCACACAAATTATTTCTGGTAATGCGAGGAAGCTAAGGTGCTATGAGTGTAATTCACCTCTTTAACCTTAAAAAAAAAAAAAAAAAAAGAAAGAACGGTGTTTAGCGTCTATTTACGCCAGGAGGCACGTTTTAATTCTGGAGCAAAACCGAAACTAATCACTATTTCAGATTTTTGTTTTTTTTCGGTATAGGTCTTAATTTTTAGATCCTTTCAAAACTCAAAATGTGCCTTACATCGTAATTCTTTAGTTAAAGAAGTTTTTCGCGGAAACTTTATATTTTGAGACACGTGTTTGATTCAGGCACTTCAAAATATTTTGGAGAGTTCAGAGGTAATATAAAATATTGTATTTGCCGAAAAAAAAAATGAGTGCTGGTATTTGTACGTTTTCGGTGCCTTTTCTTGCTCGTGTCATGTGAAAAAACAAACTGCGGGACTTTTAATTGGTTTTTGGGCAGTTAAATGATTAATGAATTTAACATTATTCCCAGCACAAAAATAACATAATAAATTCAATATTTACAATATCTTCATAAAAACTATAAATTAAAACAACGTTGTTCTCACTACAAAACCCAAAGACGGAATTCGAGTCAGACAGCTCAAGTGTGTTAGATTTTGACATGACGCATATGGCTTTATATTGCATCCAGTGTTTCACTATTCGTCTATCTTGATAACGACGTCAGTTTTTCATAAGCTAAAAAGAAAACAAAATGATACCTTTCCGGAAACACCATTATGTTTAAATGGCGTATTTTTGTAACCGTGGCGTTTATTGGGGGCATACATTGCCGTAATTTGTATTGATAATAATATTAATAAAATTAAGAGATTTCAATACGCAATTTTTCAAGCTATAATATAATTTGTTGCGTATGATGTGATATTAAACGCGCGAACAAGTATGACAATCAAAAGTGTGCTAATTATCATCATTGGGGCCAATTTCAGCATTTTTAATTAACAAGCTATAAAATGCAAATAGTCTAAATCAATGAAAACGTTCTAGCTAATATGAGAAATTCAAGTAAAAGTGCATTAATTGCGGGTAAATCATATTGCGCTATCAAAGTAGCGACCTTTGACAATCGGAAAAACTTCCGAAATTGCCGGCAATATCCTTCCAGACCAAATGCCCCCCCCCCCTCCCCCCACACACACACACACAAAAAGACATTTTTTTAATTACGAACATTTTTACTCAATTTAGTTATTTTCATTTTTGCGTGCCGTTGTTTTGCCAATCTGAGCCTTTCCAGTTCGAAGGAACGCTTACCTTCTTGCACGTCCACTAATGATGCAAAACTATCGATAAATTGACTATCGATACTATCGATAGTTTTTCCAAGACTATCGATAGTGTCCCGGAACTATCGATAGTCGACTATCGATAGTACTATCGATAGTTTTTAGATAGTCGACTATCGATAGTTTTTCGATAGTCGACTATCGATAGTACTATCGATAGTTTTTAGATAGTCGACTATCGATAGTTTTTAGATAGTCGACTATCGATAGTACTATCGATAGTTTTTCGATAGTCGACTATCGATAGTACTATCGATAGTTTTTAGATAGTCGACTATCGATAGTTTTTCGATAGTCGACTATCGATAGTACTATCGATAGTTTTTAGATAGTCGACTATCGATAGTTTTTCGATAGTCGACTATCGATAGTACTATCGATAGTTTTTAGATAGTCGACTATCGATAGTTTTTCGATAGTCGACTATCGATAGTACTATAGATAGTTTTTAGATAGTCGACTATCGATAGTTTTTAGATAGTCGACTATCGATAGTACTATCGATAGTTTTTCGATAGTCGACTGTCGATGGTTTTTTCCTATACTGGCAACTAACGATACTATCGCTAGTGCTATCGATAGTCTTGCACCACTATAGTCCGTTACAACTCAAGAAGGTAGGACGAAGCTAAGACGGGTCGGGGAGGAGGAAGTAGACGAAACGCTAATGAGAGAAGGAGGTTTCTCCCTCTCTTCTCCCGCGTTCCGTCTGCTTCCTCCTCCCCGGCCCGTCTTACCCTCGCCCTGCCGCTCGCCTCCTTCTCCTCTCCTCGCCCAAGCTCCCGTCTTCGTCATCACTGAAAGCTGAACCAAAGTTGGGATGGTAAGCGCCTGGGCTAGTTGCTGTCCCGTTTGAAAAAAAAAATAATAATAATAAAGCGATAAAGACAAGAGGGAGCGACGCAAACGACTAGAGTCGCAAAACTATCGATAGTAAATCGTCGACAGTACCATCGATAGGTTTACGATAGTCGACTATCTATAGTTTTCTGATAGTTGATTAACGATAGTTTTCTGATAGTCGACTATCGATAGATTTTCGATAATCGACTATCAGTACTATCGACAGTTTTTCGAAAGTCGACTATCGATAGTACTATCGATAGTTTTTCGATAGTCGACTATCGATAGTACTATCGACAGTTTTTTTCACTATCGATAGTACTATCGACAGTTTTTTTCACTATCGATAGTCAGATTTCTGGCGACTATCGATACCATCGATAGTACTATCGATAGTTTTGCACCACTAACGTCCACTCACTGCAGCACGTTTCGTTGGCGTTGGAAGCCGGTGAAACGGTAGCATGAGTTTTAGTATTGCAGATATGAGCGAACGCTCATATCTGCAGTTGTATGAGCTCAGTGAGTTTGCGCTAGCTTTGTGTGTTCCACACTGCGCGCGCATGGACCCGAAATTGCGGCCTTGCGTGGGCGCGTGGCGATGACACGCACGCGCAACGTGGAGCACGCAACTATAACGCAACCGCACAGCGCTTGCGTTTGCTTCTATACGCAATACTAACACTCTCTAATAAGCTACAATCCCATTCCGGCTGCAGCGCTACGTTGGGTCAGTAAAGAGCGTTGTTTGAATTTGGAAATGACATTTCGCGAGCCACGATCGAGAGCAGTTCCGCTGTTCCTGCTGCGCAGGAGAACCGGGGGACCCTCACTTGAGCGCTACCCGTTTCCGCCGCGGGAGTGCGAGCGTCGAGCTGGAGACGCGAATACACATAGAGTGCGAACGAAAAGCGTTTGTCGAGACTTGCATAATTTAAATTAACAGTGGATTATTATTTGTTATTGGTCAATCGTCTCTCCGTGTAACGGCAAACAATGCCGCCAGAATTTTCTTCTTCCTTTTCTTTATTATACAGTGTGTTTATTTTTATTTTTAATGTTTTACAGATTCGTTTTAAAAAAAAGCCGCGAAAGCTATACTAATACAGTTTGGGAGGTGAGTTATACGGTCAGGGGGACACAACGCAGGAATATAATCATCCCAATAAGTCAATTCCCTAACGAAATTTTTTTTATTAACTTTTTAAGCTGAAACTTTTTTTGGGAAAAAACGAGTTAAAAGTAAATTCTAATGAATATTTATTCAGTGAATTTGATTATCACGCTCATTTTCCCCGAAAGTGTAAGGAAACGCGAGAAAACACGAAAAACCGCCGACCAGTCGTGACGTCATACTCGGATCTTTGGGCCGCCAAGCGCGTGTCGCTCGTGTGGGCAGCGCGTGCAATTGCGAGCTTGCCGGGTATATTCCTCCGCACTGACGCCAGTAGTGAGGTCTCTTTATGACCTTTCTGAAAATAGCAAGAGTGCGCGTGCATAGCTTCGATACGCGCTGAAGATGCGCGAGAGCGGAGATTCCGAAAATCTCCTAATATGACGTCACGCCCAGAGAAGGAAGGGCTTCAGCGGTGCTTTAAAAATTAATTTATGCAGCCTCCGTGCACCAAATTGAAGGAATAATCTTGATATTCGTGATCCCGGAGGCCGAATTATGATGACATCAGTGTTTTCTCTCAAATACAGCACCGTATCAGTTTCTCGTTAATGATTTATGATAGATAGGGTATTCCATTCGGAAACTTGCTGAGCTTCACTTCATTGAAAACAACTAAATGGGTAGAAAAAAAAAGAACAAAAGAATGAAGCTGTAATGCCGAATTAGAGCGAAGCTCTTGAGGAGGAGAAGGGAAGGGTACTGAGGGGAGGGTATACCCTCCCCACCTCATCCTCCCTGCTACTCCTCCTCCCCTCCTCCCTCCTTCTCCTTCTCTTCCTCCTCCGCTCCTCCCCTGCCCTCTCTCCCCTCCTCCCCCTCCCCCTCCTCCTCCCCTCCCCCTCCCCGAAACATCACGAGGGCGACGTTTCGGCATGGTGCCGAAACGTCACCGCGTTTAAGCTGACGGCGACGCCGCTCAAACCGGAAACGGGCACATAAGAGCTACGCTCTAAAAATAGTTAGGCACCTGGGAAGCACGGTATACCGTCCTAAGTTACCATACACTCATTCAACAGGCGCAAAGCTAGTGTTGCAAAAACGCGCGCGCTCGGTTTTTTCGTTTCACAGGGAACACATGAACGACAAAAACGTGCGCCGCGCGGCACTTTCTATGGAAACTTGCGCGCAGCGCTGTGACGTGGCGGCTTGGAATAGGTACACGTCACAGCGTCCTGGGCTGTTGCTATGGGAATCAGCGCGCGGCGCCCGTTTTTGCCGCTCATGCGTTTCCTGCTTTATTATCCGCGTTTTCGAACCACCAGAATCCCGTCATTCCGCCCGTGCATGGAAAGTGGTTCCGAAGTGGCTACAAATGACGTCAGAAAAGCCGGAGAGTCACGCTGTCGGATGTCGCGCGATCCTTGTGGTTTGTCGTAGAAGTTCAGGCAAAACGCATGAGGAAACGCAAGTGTCGGTGTCTTCACGGCGTCCCAACAGCTGGCCGCCGAAACTTCAGTGGTCTGTCGAACTCAGTGTTGGCGGTAACACGTTACAAGTAAAGGGAGTGGTAATGGGTTATTGTTTCTGTAACGTAGTAACGTACTCGTTACATTTTAAGGAGGGTAGGGGTAACGTGCTTACGTTACTTATTTGGAGTAACGTGTAGTGTAACGTAGTTACGTTACTCGTTACATATTCTTATCAAGACTTAGATAAATTACATTTCATTTGTTTTTTCGTGTGTTTACGCGCCAAGTCATGAAAGTTTTGCGTCTTTTGGGTTTTTCTTTGCGTTTTTTTCTTCTCGGGAATACTTTACTTAGGTAGAAGCGTAAAAAAAGATAAGGTAACTATGTTCACTTTCTGGATGTACACAATGTTTCTTTTTCAAATATGGCGCTTATGCATACCTGTAACGCCAGAAACTAAAACGTGTTAATTCATAATTAAAAAAGTAACGCAAAGGTAACCTGGGTTACTTTTAAACGGTAACGCGTTACTTTTATTTGCAAGTAACAAGTAACGTATTTCGTTACTTTTTTGGTAATGCCTGCAGCAGAACGGGCGTCTGCTGCAGGCTTAACCAGTGCTGGACAGATCGCTGTCCAGCACTGGTTAAGCTGGACAGCGACCTGCTGCAGAACGGGCGTCTGCTACATCCACCACCGCTGCCAAATGTGAGAGCACCAGGATCGCGGCCAGCGACAACATGAAACTTCTATGACGCCCTAAGACGGAAATCGAGGATTCAGTTTTTCCGATGCGTTTGAGGCACCCAGAGCCGTATATATACAGAGAGTTCGGCCATTCATTCGGAAGTATAGGAGACAAATGGGGAGACGCCATTGCGTCTCCCCGCGTTGGGCGTGTTCCAGGGCGTCTTTAGAAATTCGAATGCACTCTAAGAAAAAATGGAGGAAAAAAGTAGCAACGGCGCGTCTTCCTCCTTTCTACTGACGCGACCCCAAGCGGACACGAGAAACACGGAGGAACGAAACGTTTTTCTCCATCTCCAGGCAGACGGGAGAAAGCTTTCGCCCTCCCGACTCATCTTCTTTCGGTTTCGTTTTTCAGGCAGGTCGCGCACGTTGTTTAATAAATAGCTGTTGAGTCGATTGAGCTTCAGCGGCAGCAAAGGCCGCCTGTAATTCCGTCTTCTAGTCTAAACGTGCAGAACATTATGGTTCATTAACGTTTTTATCACTAATTTTATCAAACGAGCAAACGAAGCCGCTAGAAACAGCGAAGTTCCGGAGCAGTGCCAGCAGCGCCACGTACACTGGGGGATGGCCGTCTCCGAATTGCGGGACTCGCGCGGCACGGAACTACAGTCACTACGGTAGCGAAACCACGCGGAACTGTGTCGACGTTTTCGACGTTATGGAAACCGCAGGAACTGCGTCCAAGACAGGCAGGTTTTGCTGCCGGCAGCCTGGGTGCCTTCCGTCCTGAGTTCGGTTCTGTTTTCCGAAGCCGAGTGCAACCGGCGTTCAACGTGTTTCTGTATTTGTGCCTGTCAGCAACATAGCTGCAACATCGTGATGGCAGTGTTGTGGGTTGTGAACAGAAGACTGGAATTATCGCCGATGTGACCGTGTGTTCGCGTATCAGTGATGTAACAACAAGATGAGATCGTAAACTGTCGGACATTGATGCCGTTGGTCGGGCCGTGATCGGAGGGGGCTTGGTGTCGCAGGTTGACATTCCGCTTTACATTAAAAAATTTAATACCACTTGAGGGATTACGTGCAATCGATCAACGTGCGGATAGTCATGTTGGAACGCTGGTCTGAACAGTAGAAGCTCCTATCGCTATCGTACAGTGGCCAACGTGACTGTCGGAATTGTCTTGTCCCCGAGAGCGATTGAGCTCTGGGGAAGGACTGAACAGTACGAAATCGTGACGGAAAGTACGTATATTTACAGTATGGAATTTCGGCATTAAAAAACAATAGTAGGTAAAATCGAAAAAAAAAGAAGCTACCCTTTATTTTGCTGTTTAAATACACTACGGTTCCTGGAGAAACTGCCCTACAAGTGGCGCGGATGAACGCTAGAAGTTTTCGGGCTCGCCACGGCGTAGCTCCGTACACTTAACACCTGCCGCAAGTCGCGGCTTTGACTGCATTCAAGTTGATCGAAAAGCGATTTCTCAGCCCGTGAAGCATCACTTCCAGCTGAGTGAATATCCGCTCTACATAGATTAATTCAAGACGACAATTGCAGCTCTGCGCGAACAGCACAAATAGAAACACCAATAGAAATACAGGCTACGACGTGCCGTGTGGGGAAACAAACTCATGGCTTCGAACCGCATTGGAGCGGCTTGATTTATTGGCTTTCAAATAATTACGGTATGATCGAGTGTTTACTTTTTAATAAGAGATTAATCCCCTGAGCCATTCAAAATACTCTCAGAGGTATGACATTGCTGGGAAAAAATCAACATGCTGGGAATAGTTTTTATTGCTTAGGGAGTCACCGAAAAGTTCCGTACGTTCAAAACGACCAGTATAAAAGACGGAAACGCAGCGCACGGAGGAAATCAAAGGAAGCAACACTTCCTTTGATTTCCTCCTCCCAATACTCTAACTAAACACGGTTGTAGTGTTCGGCTTAGTCTGGTGTTCTGTTTTATTGGTATTTGTGTGTGCCGTGTATGTCCTCACTGTATGTTCACCTGATGTTAGTAATAAGCGTAATGTGTGTATAGTAGAGGATCCCAAGCGCAGTAGTGGCCTGAGAAGAGCTAAATATTTTTTTAGAACATGAATTGGGCGGTACCTAGCGCCACCTAGCCTAGCTACTTGCAATTACTCTGCTTGACCCCGCCATCTGGTGGCTAGCGAATTAACTTTTCACGCTACGCGATAAACAGTGGCTTCGAGTTTGTTCTTTCGAGAGCGGCTTTTGGTACCGCGGATTGAATTTGCCCTTGTCCATGATGTGCGGTTGACGAAGGAATTGTGACTTGAGGAACACTAAAGGTAAGACGCAAAGTGCGCGAAGTAACTGGGTATCGGTTGTCTCCGTTTAACGTCGCAGTGCTGTCGACGAGACGACTGAGTAACTGCTTTCGAAACGCAAGTTTCTGTATCTGTGGGGGGAATTTGGCTTCGGAAATAAACACAGTTTGCGGAAAGCTCGTGTTACGCTTTTATTTGCTGCGGCTCTCGTTTTGTACAAGAGACGTAGCGTCCTCGTCAAGCCTTATTGGGCTCTATTTGCTCGATTCGGGGCCGCCATATTGAGATGCAAGCGACGGAGGAACTTTGCTCCCCTGCTTCAGGGACGAAAGTTTCTCCCTTTCTAAAGGAACATAGGTTACAAGACCGTTCCTCCCCGAAGGGAGGACTATCCATACCCTTTTTTCTAAGAGTGTGGGGCCAACCAAAAGCCGGAAATAATACCCTGGCGGTGGTCGCAAGAAACAAAATTAATAAGTGCTTCGGAGTAACTCTCAATGACTGAAAATATGGTGAACGTGATGTTTCAATAACGGTCATCCAAAATCATGGTGGAAGAGCGCGACTAGCGGAACGATGGACATAATCCGTACGCCAGGCGCTGTGGGCCGAGACTCTGTCGTCCGAGCTGTCACACTCCGTCTGAGCAAAACAGAGCTTGAGAGGCACATTTGTTTCTTACATCTTTTTGCGTGATCATAATCGAAACATCACGTGCACCCTATTTTGAACCATTAAACAATTATGCTCTAATTAAAACTGTTTTTCGCTACCACCGCTGGGGGCTCTTTCCGGCTTCTGGTTGGCCAAGAGAGCATGCCAAGCCCTCTCTCTGCGTCTGGTGCACGCCTTGGGTCTGCCCGCTCCTCCCATTGACCAAACTCTCTCTATACACGGCTCTGCAGCCACCGTACTTCAGCGCACCAGTCCACTTCCCACGCGCCCCACATCTTTCAAAAATTTACTTATTTAGTGGTTTTCAATGACGCTCAGCAGATTTCGAAGTCAAAACATATCTTTATTTTCAATATCATCAACGTCCACGTAAATGTTTTCTGTTTTTTTTTGGCTAAATTAAGCCTCGTGCCACCTGTGTCATGAAATCATGGTCCTTGTCAGCAGTTGAGTACCGAGCATGGTGATTCGCGAGATCAACTTCCCTGTGCAGAGGATTGAAGTAGGGGAACAAAGGCGCCGTTTATATTTGAAGTACAACTAGATACTTCGCATGTCCGTCTCGAGAAACATTGAGGACTACGATTCGTTCGGCGACGAAATCAGCCACATGACCGATTGCGCAGCCCTCCAGGTGTCTCCCGATGGCTCGAGAGATGCAGAAACGCAATGTCTCATCGGAGCCATCTCATCTCCCTCTGGGCGGCCATCAAAGCCATCGTCGAACAACGTAACGGCGAAGAGACACCCATTCCGGGATGTACGGCCTTTCTGTGGCGCTTTCCTTTGACAGGAGCCAGATGGGCCTGATGTCCCCACGGCTCTGCTTTTTACGCCCTGCCGTGCTTTTCTCCTCGCAGTTCCCCAGCTTGTTTCTTTTCTGCATGGCTGACGGGGGTCGCCCCGTTTATGACTTTAGCGTGTTCCTCTCGCTGTCCTGCCTCCCTCGTCCGTATTTATTGACTGTCGCAGAATGTCGTCCCCCAACACAGCCTCCGGCTGCCGACAGTTGAGGGCGACTGGCGTCGAGAAGAGGATGCCACGCTCTCTCTGCGACTACTGTGGGTGACCAGTCTTTTCTCGCTCTCTTTTTTCTCTGGAAACTTTCAGATCTTTAGATTGCGTTTTCGATTATCCTAAAAAAGACCCGAGGGAGCGGAAGGGCAGAGAACAGGGGGGGGGGGGGGGGGGGGTACCGAAACCAACGATACGTCCTATGTTTCCCAACATGCGCTATTTCTTTTTTTTTTTTGCTCGTGGGAGCTTTGGTTGTTTTGAAGGAGGGATGCGGCGCGCTGAGGCGTAGCTGTCCACAAAATTAGGCGCTCGCGGCCTCGGGTGCCGGCTGTGGGGGAGCCGGCTAAACAATGTATCTCCACAACAGAAAAAAAATAAAAAAAAATGAAGGAAAACTGATGGTTCTTTTTTTGTTTTCTTCTCAAGGCGAAATCTTTACTGGCTCTCTTGCGAGAAAAGGCATCGTCGTTGTGCCCGGAAATTAGCCATAAATATACATATTCGAGCGGCTGAATCGTATGCTCCAAGACGGCGCCGTCCTTGAGGCGGTCCTATAGGCCGTCCTATAGGCCTTCCTATAGGCCGTCCTAGACGTCGTCCTCTGGGCGTCGTCCCAGACGTCGTCCTTAAGGTCGTCCTAGAGGACATCCTAAAAGTCGTCCTAAATGTCGTCCTCAACGTCGTTATTTAGGTCGTCCTCGAGGCCGTCCAAGAGGTCGTCCTCGGCGTCGTCCTAGACGTCGTCCTTGACGTCATCCTCGACGTCGTCCTGGAGGTCGTCCTAGATACCGTACTTGACGTCAATCTCTACGACGTCGTCCTCGACGTCGTGTTATACGTCGTCCTAAGCTTTAATACATGTATATACATTACTGGAAAACATTTAACCCGCGGACTATAGTGCTTTCGCCTTCCCACACGTAAGCAATCTTAAATGTCCTCCTGTAATTTCTTCTTTTTTTGGAGAAGCGCGCTTCGTTTAAATCTTATTACCGCCTGCTTTGTCGGCATTTGCTCTCAGTTTCGGTAAAATAAACATTGCTTAAAGAAAGGGGAGAACCGTGTTCTCTCATTTGCGGCTCTGGACCATTTTCTTGTATTAAATTACTGCTTCGCTCATGCCGCACTCCTGGTGGCTTTTGAAGTGTATGTTAAATTACAGATTTGGCCCATTTCAGGTCAGCCCCGCGCATCACTGTTGCCACACATAAATTTCTATACTTGCTTAGCGGCACCTGAGAAAGAGGCTAGGATTTGTTTGTTGTCGCACCAACGGCGACAGTGTACGCCGTGATGTTCAAGACGGCGACGGCGTAGATCCATGAGACACCAGACTCATGCCCACAGATGAAGGACACCATTAGGATCAACGAAAGGCACTGTGAAAAATATACCCGATTATTTGTTTCTCTGAAATTGGTCGGAAGTTTCCTACCATCATCGCCTTAATTAAGGGACAATCTCTACAACATACGCGATGCATAAATGCCGTCCACGGCCATTTTTACAGCGGTTTTGACTCTTAAATCGCTCTGAGACGAGACTCGGGACAGTTGTTACTTCATTACTGGTTTTCGGCACGGCAGTGCTGAAGCTACGATAGCATTTCTGACGAGGATGAGCAGGTCTGAAATTTCACGGGGACGGTTTATATTTGGGTCTTTGTCACACACGCGCTCGTGGAGCAGGAGGATCACTCGGAGGGGATCGACTGCTCTCTGGAGCCCACATACTGATCTTGGTGGTCTTGGATGTTTTGCCCATATAATGTGTCGAACAACAGGACGGAGGAATTCCCAGCAACGAAAGAACACAGAAAACATCGCACATGAAGACAACGGTTTTCAAGCTTAACGCCGCTCCGTATCCCAGGACGCCAGGCCAGGAGGGTGAAAGGAGGGTGACTGATTTATGCTGCCAGGTGCCTGTCTGGCGCAGTACGCGAATAAAGCGATCGTTGGATATGCAGACACGGTGGGGTTGAAACGGCCTCAAGTGCCTTCCCAGTCGGGGGTCTCTTCTCTCCCGTATACTTCTCGCGAGGCTTACAACCGTAAATGCCACCACCGCGGAGGCAGCCACTGGCGCTCGCCCCGGGGTCTTTCTGGGAGCCCTCGCGTGCGCTTCGATTTAAAGAATAAAAGCGAAGAGCCTCCTGTAAAATATGGCGTCCTCCGGGTGTAACCGTTGCTCCCAATCGGAAGTGCCTCACGAAGAAGGGGACGCCGATGTGCGGGGAAGGAAGGTGGCGTCCTCGCGCCCTTGGCTTCGGGGTTCCGAGTAGTGTCGCTGGGGAAGAGGCCGTGGCTGGGGGACTCGAACGCGGGCGCCTGATGACTGCTGCAAATAATAAGGTTGGTGTCGTAAAGAAGTCCGGGGAGACTAGACGCCAACTTTGAAAGGAGGAAGCAAGGGACATTACATAATCGTAAAAAAAATAAAAATAAAACAAGGCGAAAGCAAGAAAAAAAAGAATGTTTTCTGATTGGTTTAGGTGAATGCATGGAAATGATGGCGAGTTCCGCTGTTAGATTTGAAGAATATGGAGTGCTTTTACATTTCTATTGTATAAGCGTTTCTAACTTTCATTGCAGTAAACGCGATAGTGCTTTTAGTGCAGATGCATGCATAAACACGGGCCATTTCTCTCTCAGCCGCTTGCACCGGATATATTGTTTTATTATCGACGCTAGTGAGCTTTGCGCACTGGCCTGTCGTAAAAGGGGCTTATCCAACTCGCACTCCAGGGCAGGTCCGAAGGGTGTTTACGTCGCTGAAAAAGCAAACTAAACCACGTTCGAAAATGTATACAAAGCCCCCTAGAGGGAAGTAGAAGCAGACTCGAGGGGGAACAAAACCCGGGTTCCACGAACCAATGTGGTGGTTCACTGTTGCGCCCTGGGCGTTTGTTTATTTTTTTTTTTTTTGTAATGTCTGCGGCGCTCTTGTTTATACATGCCATGATGTAGAGTCTGAAGTTGGAGATGTTAGTTTTTCCTGGAAGACACAAAAGAACTGAGAGATCGGTGTGCGTCGAACCTGTTGTTTGTTATGATAGAAGTGTATCTATGACGGGCCTTCAATGATTACTTTTTCCAAGAATGTCAAGAGCGTGCATGTATCGAGTGGGGCATATTCACCATCTTTTTAACAGAGGCTTCTCAAAAGACTAAGCTCACGTGAAAGAAGATAAATATTTGGATGCATTATTTTTAATTATGGGAGCGGAGACAAAATACTCTGTTTATCGGATAAATCGCAATACGAAGGAAAAGGACGTCGAGAGTCTAAGTGGCGTGAACGTTTTCATGTGGCGCGACGTGTGAAGCTTCATATGTGAGCTCCGATCGCTGGATGAACATTTGATGCAGCCCTAAACTGTCCAACTGTCTAAATTTTCTCAAATACCGGTTGACTGAAAGGGCGTCTTCGATCAATTCCCCAAAAAATTTAGGCTTACATGTGATTTCATTTTTCAAAGCACTACTAAACAGCCTTACGTCTTCGGATTCGCGAATTGTGGAATATTATTAGTGTAATCTTAGTTTAAACATCAACAGATACTGAAACTTTGTTTGCGACAGCCAACATTCGTATCGTGTCGTCAGAGTCAAGTCGATGTCGCGTCGAACCATGTGGTACGAAAGGTCACGTGATCTTCTACGCGACGGCGGGCAAACGTACAGTAATGCGCTAGTGTCGGCTGCTCCGCACTTTTCGCCGATATAGTTTGCTACACAACATTTAACGACGTCTGCACCACTGCGGCCACAGCGTGCGCTTCTTTTCAAAAAAGTAAGTTTTCTCAAGCGCATACATACTGCACACGACTTTATTTACGCGAGGACCTAATTTTCGCGACTTTAGCGAATCGCCTACAATTCGCGAAAAATAGGTCCCGCGAACAATTGCGGTAACACGTAAACGCAATGGAATCTATATTGAGATCCCGCCGAGTCGCGAAAATTTAGAACCCGCGAATTATTTCAAAACTTCAGCTTTGTCCTAAATCGTGAAATATTAAGTACGCGAAAAATAAGTCGTATACAGTATTTCGGAAGCATGTGTCGAAGCTGAGGAATACTAAGCAACACATGTATATGCGCGAGCGTGTCACAGCCAATTTCCGAAGAAACAAATGAACTTTAGCAAAGTCAACAGCGCAGTGCATTTGCTTGTCCTCACGATAACGTTGATACAATAAAGTTTAGTTACAGCAGCCATCGCACAGCCCACGATGCCCTGCCGTGTGAGGTAAGTGCCAAATTATCGTTCTTCCTGCACGCCACAATCATGTGTCACCGAATTTTCGGCGACAGCAAAGCTCTTGGCAGGAAGGGGCCATCTATTTTATGTTGACAACGCGCGAAGAAAAGCCATTATTGATACATTGCAAGCCCGTAACACGGGGAAAACGTTTTTGCCAATGCTGCCGGCTGAGCGCGCCCGTGCCCTTGCGAGTTTTCAGCGCCGATCAAAGCTGTGTACCGCACTCGTATTTTTATTTCTAAATGCGGCAATATGTCCTTAATATAGCTCAACCTGCGCATCCCCAGTTGGCGGGTCGGAATCTCAACGGAGGTGCCCGCAATTTGTCGCAGGCTTATTTCCGCGAAGGCGCCGTGTAACCGAGATCTTGGTTACACGTCACAAGAATCCCAGGTGGTTCAGGGTATAATCATCAGGCCTCCGCTGGGCCGTGCCAGATGCCCTTCGTGGGCTGGAACATAAATATCCAAGTTCATATTAATTTTTGCGAATGTAGCTGAGTCTTCGCTCCTTGTTTCTACAGGCGCGAGACATATACTCGCATAGTGGGAAACGCCCTGCGCGTAGTGCGACCGACGCGGTGGTCGTTGGACCGTGCATGTGTTACCTGATTTAGTAGCCTGAATTGTGTACCTGTATGAAGCTGTACGGCACACTACAGGTTTGTTACCAATAGCAAAATAGACAGCGGAAATATGAATGCCGTGAAACGTATGTTCCAGTGCACATTCATTTCGTTTCACAGAGCAATTGATATTTTCACGCACGTTTTCTATTGGGCTGGTAACAGCAAACTAGTGTCATGAGCATAAGCAATTAAAACAGATCATTGTCCCGTGATTTGGCGACAACGGCTTCTCGGAGTTCCGCCGGCACGATATGTCCGTCCATACATTCAGATGCACACTTTTGTGACGAAACTTCTGGAAGACAACCCTCGAGCTGGTCAGCTGACTGGAAGTTCGAACAAAACGTTGTTTTCAAACTACAACAGCGGCGAAACGAAACAGACTGCTCCTGGCTCCCAGCTCCGAGAAGCGCGCAGGCAACTCAAGAAGGTAGTGCGAGGGTAAAATAGGCCTGGAAGGACGAAGCAGACGGAACGCTAAAGGGAGAAGGAGGTTTCCCCCTTTCTTCTCCAGCCTTCCGTCTGCTTACTCCTCCCCTGCCCGTCTTACCCTCGCTCTACCTTCTTGAGCTGTAATGGACTATATCCCATCCGTGTTATGGTGATCACGTGGACACCGTTGAGCCAACACAGGAAGGAGAAGCTCAAGACGTCATCGTTCAATTTCGGTCTGAAAAGTGAAAACACAAAACGTGAGAAGGACGTAGACATGAGTCTAACGTAGCGGCTCAATGTTGGCCGCTCCAACTCTGTGATGTTGACTGGGCTGTTGATTGCGCCTCACGTCGTACAGTAGAGCTAGCAGATTTCGGCGACCTCATTTGAAAGTTTGCTGGCTAGTTTATTAAATATAAAGACAGAATTAGATCGTAATATTTGACATGTGGTCTTCGTAGATGATATTGAGGAGGGCTGCATAGTCTTTTGAATATCAAAACTGAAGCGGAGTTGCCCTTTAAAACAGCCGTTGGAAGCACGCCAAGTGCACAGTGGCGCGATATAGGCTGATGTGCAGCCCGACCCAGCAGACGACCTTTGCCATGTCTTCTATCGGGCATTCTCTCCAGTTATCGACCACCAAACTGCGTCGTCACTCTGACAGCGATGTCCCGACAGCAAGGAATTGCGACGCTTCGGAACACATCCGGTCTGCATGGTCCCGCCACCGTCTGCCCTGTCTGGCTGGATCGGCACAAACGTCCCCGGAGCAAAAGAACGTTCATAACTGTTCGTAAATACGGGGACATATATTATTATTTTTTTTTTTCATTGGTCCATATCTCGACCCGGGATGTCTGTCTCCTGTCCGATTTTGTCTCCGCCTCCTCCGGCTCCGTTCCGGTCGCCGCTTCCCTTCGATGTAGCTTAGGGAACCAAGGCCCGTGTTGTTGCTATACGTCACTTTTGCCCTGTTTCGATTCGGATTCGACTTTCGTTCTGGCGTACAAAGTTTGACAGCTCTCGTTGGATGCCGGACAATCGCATTGTCCCACAAAGTCTCGCTCGAAACCGGGGCCCATAAGATTGGGGAATTGTGAGCGACTCCTCGCCGACAACTCGGGGAAAGAAAGTAAAAAAAAAACAAGTTATTTTTTGTGGCTCCTCCCGCTTCGCTCTGCGGGTTGGTTCAGACGCGCTTGTTCATAGATGGCAAGCAAGAGAAGAACCCGATTCGATTTCTTTTCCTACTTGGCTATCCTGCCTCCTTGAGAGGTTTTATAATATATGCAGCTGGCGGGGCCGCAAAATAGTACATGAGCGCCCGCATTTAGTTCCGTTTGATATTTCGTGGTGTACGAGAAAAAGAGAAAGGAGGAATTCCATTTTTTGAGGATACTCGTGCTTTGTGTCCTGTCAATTCGTAACAGAACGGGGCAGATAAAAAAATAAACTGAGCGTAAACCCGGCGTCACACTGCTTACACATCATACAAAAGACAGTCTGCAAACAGATTCGACTGCGAATCATAGCGATATCCGTCTTCGAATGCCGCACGGCAGTGAGTTCAAGGAAAAACGTGGGCACGCGGCATTTGAACCACGGGTATTGCGGTGATTGATGTCAGCCAGACTGCTTTTTGAATGATGAGTGATCAGTATGACGCCGGCTTAAGTGGTATTAATTTGATTGTGACCTAAACTTATTGTTAACGAAGTATTGGGATGTGGTCCTTCCCTCCAAGGTCCAAAGAAAACACGAAAGATTGACACAACTTTGCATTGTGCACCACTCACTCTACAGTGTGAAACAAGCATAACTATGTGTTTTAACTTTGAGTGGAAAGCTTGGACCAACCTAGGTAAATTAAAGAGGACAACTTCGTTTCGAGAAAGCGCCCGTGAAATTGAATGCCCGTGATTGCGCGGTCGGAGAATGGCGTACAGACAGCTGTACACATGCTGACGCGAAGTAGTTCTGTAATATTTTTTTATTGCATGCAACCTGTAATTTTTTGTCTCTCTATGTTTGTAGGAGCAGTAGTTTTCATGATGTTAACTCATAAATGAAAGGGTTCAAGCTACTGGGTATTTTCAAGCACAAGACGGTTTTGATTGCTTTTGTAAGGTTCTTGATGTGGTATTATGGCGAGCGAAGCCAGTGTTGCGTAAAGAGCGGAGTATGTTCGGCATTATGCTGACCTTTAGTTTGTGTGTATCTGGAGATTTTAATTGTTATTTTGTGTGTCGGTGTTCTAGAGATAAAATTTGTTGGACAGTTTGCTCGATTTGTTCTTATTTAAATATTTTTCTTTACAATTGATGTAAAGCAACCGGCCCTGTGAAGTTAGTGCTAAAACCTCAATTCATATTTGTATATTAAAAAAAAAAGTCATGACACCTAAATGAACAAGCAATAATATTGTTCATGTAAACCCTTCAGAATACTCAATGTATATGCCATGTTCAAACAATTTCAAACATGGCGTTACGCGGAATGGGCGAATTCAAGGGCCCCTCAATCAAGTCAAATTGATCCATAAAATTCACGCTTGAATTGCGAAACAAGTTTAGACACTTTGTTGGAACATGTGATACAATCAAGTGACATATATCGCGTAGGAAAAATAACGGACTTACATTTGACATTACATGGCGGTGCATCAAAGCTATAACCACGCGCTTATTACTCAGGAACATAGTATCTTGACAACACGAACGCTCGTGAAGGAAAGCCGCCTACGCACGAAATCTCCCACGTCTGGTTTCTGATCTTCTCTGCACTACAGCACGGTCAGATGAAGCAATTAGCATTTCTTAAAATTCGGTTCATACAGAATACTTCGCAGCTTTGAAGTCGTTGCACGAACGCTGCAGAAATTTTCTGTGCTATATCTTCGGCCATCGAGTCCGTCCGCCCTTTTTATTTCGCCTCTGTAGTTTTCATTAATTCTAGACATGCACGGCTAGACGAAAATGACATCTCCAGGCATTTTTGGAATCTTTCAAAAGGAATGTCTGTCTGGAAGACCTTCAAATTACGAGGAAACTCAACAAAGATCCATTATTGGTAGGTGGAAGAAGAAAATTTGGCCTTGCGCTCCTCCTTCACTGCACTGAATGTGTTTTTGTTTCCTTTGTTTTTTTTCTGCACGGCACGCGGCGAGATGAGTGAGCTTTGCGTGCGGCGCTCCAAGAAACCCCGGAAGCTCCTAGGACCATTAGCCACTTCCGCTGTACAGCGTGCACACGCGCGCGCCCACAGACGATGGCTCGCACGGATCGGTGTATGCAGCACCGGCGCCGACTCCTCGTTCTGGCAGATTTACGTCGCGACAGGCTCTTCGAGGATTTATGGAACATTGCAGACCACGTGGATCGCATAACGCGCGGGTGTGATGGTATGAGGGGGTAACAGGAAAGTGTGGCGGCACCGGTGGCGCCTTTCATTCTGCCGAGAACTTATGTACTGCGCAGTAGTCAAAGGAGGTGTGGGACAAAGAAAAACAAAACAAAAGACAATTTATGTGTCTCGCTTGTTGCCGTTTCGCTGTGTAATTCTTGGTGCTGTCCGCCTGCTTCTATCAGCTGTAGAGGAACTGGAGGGAAAGGAAGCGACGGGTTAGGGGTGACGCAGGCAACTGTCGAGCATGTTTCTGGACGGCGGTGAGCGTGGCAGTCAGGATCTAAAAATGGACGTCGTTGACGGCGGCTCAGCCCTTTGAAGTTTCATCTCTTTAAAGTTTGACGAAGGTCGCTTGTTTATGTTTCCTTTCGAATATTTTAAAGACGATGTTTTGGGTTCACACGCTAACATATACCGTTAGCAAAAATGATGTATTTGGGTAATATTTGGTGGTAAAATACACCCGATTTGCAGTAATTCGAAGAAAAAAAAATTACACGATCAACAAGGAATAAACAGTCCTCAGTATCCCCTTAAGTCGCAAGAATGTTGTTTTTGTTTACGAATTCAAACCCTTACTCCAACGAGGTACAGGGCCTTAGAGCGATAAACTGGCAGCTGAAAGTGACCCCCGATTGGCCGCCGCCATGTTGAACATGTTTGACTACCACACACGTGACCTTATAGTTTTACGTCTAGCTCTTAACGATGTACCGCGCACCAATAATTGCTTATTGATCTTTAATAACAGTACCGACGAAATAAGTTATGTTTCGCTTGTTTTAATTCCAAAATGTGCCTTTACGACGAAACTTGGGCAACTTCGCGAGGCCTCATCTAGATGCCGTCAGTCGCGGTGCTGTATTTTGGGTTTTTATCAGAGCTAGACACTGATCTTTGGGGCTAACAGTATTAAAAATAGCTTATCATGTTTTTTTACAGCTATCGAAATACAAGTCTCGGCTCAGTTTTGCGTAAAAACCTCAGGATTTGGTACGGTCACGTGTCTGGTGGTAAAAATTGTACAACATAGCGGTATCCAAGTGGGGGATACTTTTGCCTGCTGAACGGGATAACAGTTTATCGCTCTAAGCCCCTCTACCTCGTTGCCTTACGCGCAAAAGACCCCGAAAACACCAACGAGCTCGTTGACAAATACCTCTCCCCAGTCCACCGTATCGTCATCATCGGCCCGAATGATCCGAATGTAGCCCCAATGCTCCGTCGACCATGTTGGAAACATCGTCTACTGTACCTACCCCTGGAATATCGACGCTTGTTGAACGTGAGTTCCCAGTTTTTTTGTTTTTTTTTTTACTTCCCAGAGAAAGTACGTCAGAACTTTTAAAATGCGCTGTATAAGGGTTTCAGGTTGATTTACTCACGTCAAATTTTGTGCCTAGATCCGAACTATATATAACCCGCTCTGTAAGTTCGTACATTCCCGAGCCGCCCGACACGAACGGCGACTGCCAGGCATTTCGTCGCGGTGGTTTCGATTCACCAAATATCAACCGAAAATTCTTTTCGACTTCAAGAGTAACTATGTAATATTCAGTTCATAAAGCTTTTTTAGTTCTTGTTTTTAAAACCGACAAAATTTGAAGCGGGTAGAAAAACAAGAGCTACGCAATTGCGCGAATTTCTTGCGAAGGAAATAGTTTATAACGTTTTTGATGTTGCAGGAATTAAGCAGTGCATTGAGCCGCGAGAAATATCCCGACATTATAATAGCTATCGCATTAATTGACTTCAGATGTTTGAAATTGAGACATTAGAGAACAAAAGGAAAGACCAGTTTAAATTTTTCGATGCATTAACGAGTGGGCCGGCAGCTACTGAAAACTAAATACAATGTTTCATTTTAGGAAAAACAAACGAACAAACAAACAAAAAACTACGATAGGTTGGCAATTTACCTGGATAACACAGAGCTGCAACATGTTTCTCGCCACAAATATTTTGGCGTTCTTGTTTAATAAGGTATGATTTCGAAAAGTCCGATTAATAGTATTTTTTGAAAACTGCATATGGTTGTTACACTTTACTAAGGGCACGCGAATCTTTTGATTCAAGTATTCTGCTAATTCTTTACTAGGCGTGTGTACACAGTCAGCTTACCTTTTGCATAGAGGCTTGGAGAGGTACCTATCATACGTACCTAGATCCCGTTAACAGTCTACAGAAACGTGAGTTAAGAACTATTTCATTTTCGAGAATTACTGATGGAAGCCGACCTTCATTTCAATCAATACACGTATACACCTATACGCTTGGTATACAAATTAAAAATAACTTAAATAACACACAAAATTATAACTACTAATAAGCCAATTTCCCTAAGTCTGTTTAAAAGCCCAATAAGACATACGATGGCCGTAATTAATACTCATTTTAATCTACCGCCATGTAAAAATGCATATCGTCAAAGTCTCATTGAATTTAACGATGCATTGATCTGGAATGCAATACGTACGGATATAAAGCAGAAACTTCTTGCAGTCTTTAAGAAAGCTAGTTTTTAACATTGAAGTGTGATATTGTAACCATGTCATCCTTAAGGTAAATATATTCGTTGGAACGTTAGCTTACGTGCCGCACTGTGAAGCGAAGTTTATGCTTGGACCCGATACTAGCCACAGTTGCTATGGGTCCGAACAATTGTTGTATAATTGAATGAATGTTTTGAAAATAAGATAATCTGAATTTAATCTAATCTGAATCTGAAAGACTAACACTAAGCGTCCTTCAGTACCATGTGAAGCGAACAGTGGAAACAAACATAATAAGATCAATAACTTCAAGATATTTCAAGCCCGCCTCGATCGACAAGAAGAGAGGGTGAGGCTAGCGGGCTCTGCGTTTGCTTAACGAAAACAGGGTGATGCTGTATGGTGCATGCAAAAAGAAAGCCGAAAGGCATTGTCAAAGATGCTACCTAAGTGTGCCCTCACCCCGTCATTTTTGCGGTGAAAACGACACTATACCTTGTTTTTGTGGGGCACCCTTCACAAGATGCATGGCGATGTTGAAGCGGAGCTTGTGGGCGAGAGTGCGAGTTGATGTTGCGAGTGATGAGGGCTTGCTGACAGGTTGCATGTGGGACGATGATGATGATGAGAGGTGAAAAGGGTGAAGAGCTATAGGCATAGCAGCGGTCGTCGCGATGGTGGTTTTCGCGGGGCCGCCATGGGCTGGTGACTTCTAGCAGGCCGGTCTCGAGCGCCTGGCAAGGGCTCTAAGCGTACCCAGCTTGCAGACGAGAAGGCCGAATTTCTAGTGACGCAAATAATAATACTACTACTACTACTACTACTACTACTACTAATAATAATAATAATAATAATAGTGTTTATTTTCACCATAAGATGATGGTGGCGATTAGGAAAAAAAGGTGTGACGTACAGCTTGACGCGTTCCTGACCGCCTACAGCAGCAGCAACAGAGTGGGGAAATAATACAGCAATCAAAAGAGAAAAAGAAATGTACAGAAAATGATTGCTATCACAACATGTTAAGCGCAATACCTTAGATTATCGCAATGTTGACATATAAGCATGAAGGGCAAAAACAATAAGCTCATAGCAATAAGAACTAAGCACGGGGTAAAGAAAGCTACTACACTAATCATCAGTGAAAAAAGGGTGACCTCAGTTCACTCAACGATAACTTGTCCCAATCAATAGCTTTAGCTAAAAACAGATTAAATAATTTAGGAACAGCGTATTTCAACGTTTGTGTGCCATAGTTTGTTCTCGGTGTGACCACCTCCAAACATTCAGCTCCGCAGGTAGGGTAACTATGGACGTGTTTCGAGATTTGCGCAATATTTACAAGAAAAGTTCGTGTTTCTAGCTTGCTCCACTCTTAGGCTAGTGGAAAGCATGTAATCATATAATGTGTAAACATTTATGACATAAAATTTTTTGAGTAAGCTGGCTGCATGAAAGTCAAACGGGCCCGGCATTGCAGTGGTAGGGGCTCTAGGGGTTGGCGCCGGTGTTGGCCGGACAGCGGTCTTCGCGAAAGCGGGCCTGGAAGTCTCCCAGCTTACGGTCGAGCTTGTAACCCAGCAGCGTGAGCACCCTGTTGATCGAAGACATGGTGTGGGCCACTGGTCCGGCTGGCTCTCTAACGATGGAAAAGACACGTCTTACGCCCAGCTACAAGCAATCGTCGCTAGCGTATTTTAGCCTTAAACACTCGAACAACAGAAAACGAAGCTTAATCGTGCTACATTTTGACGAATTCCAAACATAAGAAAATAAATCTCTCTTTCTCTCTTTATATATATATATATATATATATATATGTGTGTGTGTGTGTGTGTGTGTGTGTGTGTGGTGTCTTTTTACGAGAACCTAGACTAAGAGGAATGTGTACTTTCTCGAATCAAATTCATATAACCCTATTATATAGGGAAGTATTGAGCCGTATCATTGTAGTCGTGTAAAATACAGTGGTAGTGGGTCATCAGCCCCTGGTGTAACGCAAAAAAATTTGTTATATATACTGAGCGGGTCACTCCAGCAGTTCAGTAAAAGTGTCGGCTTGTCTGTGGCTGTTATTTGTTCGTCTTTGTGAATGCTTGAATCTTGATATGTTGCGGTTGTGGTGTGACAGCTGGGTTGTCCATGTCAGGGTGTACTGCCATCCGCTCGTGCGTGGTGTTTCCGAAAGTGCAGTTCTATCTTTTATTTTCGTAGTTTTCAGCGTGCCCTCTCGGTGGCACAGAGGTAAATTTTATTTTAGTTTTTTTTATGTTTATTTACAGTGAAGGGAAATATAACGGCTGTAACTATCTAGTAGAGTAAACGCATATTGAAATGGCGCTGTTAGCGCTGATATCCTAGCCGCTCAGTTCTTGCACTGACTCTTTCAACGACCGCTTCCTGCGGAAAGCCGCGAAGTTTGCGCACAGACGAGATATTGCCTCGCGCGTAGCTGGCGAGGTGGGCAGCGCGGCCGTGGCCTAACGGTTATCGTGCTTGCCTCCCACGCGAAGAGCCAGGGTTCGGTTCGTGGGCGCGACGCGTCTTTTATTTATTCTTGCAGCTTACTGTTCTCGTAAATTCGAGAACTCTGTGGCATGTTCGAGGTTAGAATGTTCTATGCGCGAACCTTCTACGCCGATTGTTCGAGAAGCCCACGTGTGTACAAAAGGGGCTTCACGTGGCAAGCCGCAGTCAGTCTCGCCCCAGCCCTCGATCCTGCGGTTTCGCCGACATCGACGCCCGCGACGCTCTGCTGTTTCTTTCTCTTTCCTTTTTGTTTTGGGCACAAGTTCGCCCCATTAAACGTTTAGTTTCTTCAGTTATCATTGCCTCAGCAATTGTTATTCGTGACAATATGATTATGTACGCCGAAACCTCGCGGCCTCGCGTCCTGTGCTGCTCGCGCGAAAAAGGTGAGCGGGACGGTCAGAAATGCCGGCGGTGTCGGTGTCGAAGGGATTTGTAGTTGCTCAGGCTAACAGATGCTATGTTTAATAAAGTTTGCATGCATGTGGTCGCTAAAAGATTCCCAGTTTGAAAATTATCCGGTCTTAGTGAGGATGCAGCCGGCATGGAGGTCCCGAAGGTCGGCTGAACGGTACCTGGTCGCCGTTGAAAGACACAGCTGGATGCAGTCGCTCCCACTGTGACGTAATCGCCGTAATGGATACGGCGTCAGCGCTTGGGGGCAGATGCATTTGGTGGTTGAGCGCGAATGGAAGACGAGGAATGGATGCGTGCAATGTACGCTTTCACATCGGCGAAAAGCCGTTTGATGTGCTGGGACCACTCTTCGCTCCCGTCTGACGACAAGCGGCCTCAATTTTGTTTTCTGCAACCATCGCAAAAAAAAAGAAAGAAATTTCTCGACGAGTGATTGCTAAACGTAGTGCACGTTCAAAGGTTTTCATTTTACACGAGACATCGCCTGTAAAAAATACGCCGTTCCTTACGTGTAAAACGAACACCATTTGGGGTGTCCGCCCTGGGACAACGGTTTACATGTCCAGAGTTGGAGATTTTTGCTGACAGTGGAGTTCTAACTAGAGCACTGCGCGGGCCGGAATTTCTAGGCCCGGCCCGACCCGGCCCGGTAGAGACACGGCCCGGGCCCGGCCCGAGCCCGACAGAATTTTTAATTTCTAGGCCCGGCCCGACCCGGCCCGGAAGAGACACGGCCCGGGCCCGGCCCGAGCCCGACAGAATTTCAATTTCTAGGCCCCGCCCGACCCGGCCCGATGGCTGTAGCGCGAAACAGCCCATTCCCGTTTGAACCCGTCCCGTTTCCACCCCTTCCCGAAACGAGCTCCCCATTTGAACCCCGTCCTGTTTCGACCCATTCTTTAAACGCCCTTTCCATATGAACTCGTCCCGTTTCGACCAGTTCCCTAAACGCCCTTCTCGTTTGAATTTGTCCTGTTTCGACCCATTCCCTAAACGCCCTTCTTATTTGAACCAGTTTCCGAAACACCCTTTGCGTTTGAACGCGTTCCGTTTCAACCTACTTTTATAAGGCCCTGCACATCGCAACCTCTTCGCAAAAAGTCTCCATCGTTCTAAGCCTGGTGTGCGCACCTTTTCTGTTTAAGAATATGTTCTCAAGTAGCTTTACATGTTAACGCGTTCTTAAAATATACAACCCTTTCAGGCAAGATTAAGTTTAATATATTCCTACTTAACCCCTTAAAACGTTTTTTTCAAGATGGTTCCCAAAACGTGCAAGCGCGGAACGGACTATGTACACTGCGCGACACTGATACCGCGAACACGACGTTGGCTCTTTTTTCGAATTTTACATCGAAATGGTATTAGTAGGCACCAAAGTATACCGCTTAGGTCTTTGGCCCAGATGAGCACTTCTAAAAACACTAATAGTTTTGAAAACAGCGTTTTGATTCTATGAGATAAACATAAAAACACGACGATCGCTTGTTCGCGCTAATATAGTGTCGCGCTCTGTGCAACAAGGGAGTCTTTGAATAACGTACTCAAGCACTTTGGGCAAGCTAAAATTAGTATCGCCATAGGTTTTACATCGCAACGCTATTTTTACGGTACCCAAAGCGCTTGCGTACGTTTTTCTAAATCTTCCTAATAGTGGACTAGATATTTTTGAGAGCGATGAATCAGACAGGTTGACAAGCATATGACTGGGACTTTATTTTGCTTACAATTTATAACACTGAACCCTCGCTTACACGGAAAAAGCTTGAAGGCTTTCTAGCTTCAAGACGTCGTTTAGTTATTATTTTTAACGACGCTGTAGTGAATTTGCACCTCGCTTTTTTTTTGTATTCAATGAACCTAGAAGATTAATGAGCAAACTTCTTGCTATCAGCAACAATTTATGATTTACGACACAAGATTGCCCGGGCCGGCCCGGGCCGGCGCGGCCCGAGAACTTTTTTGTTCAAGCCCGAGCCCGGCCCGGGCCCGAGAAAATACGTGCTACCCGGCCCGAGCCCGGCCCGCGGGCCGGGCCGGGCTCGGGCTTTCGGGCTGGCCCGGGCCCGTGCAGTGCTCTAGTTCTAACCACCGTTAGTAGCTGAGCTTTCATGGGTCTTTTGATCTCTGTGTGCGCCCTCGTATTACTTTGCTTTATTCTGCCTGTGCCACTGACCGCCCAAGTAAAATTCATTCTTTATGTTTTGTGTTGAAAAAGTTAGAAAACCACCGGAGGACACTGCGGTAACTTTGAATAAAGTTTAACCTTTTGACAGAGGAAGCGCCGCTACGTATCAAAGCCAGGGTCACACTGCTTATAAAAGATAGTCTGCCTACACATTCCAATGCGAGTTATTGCGAGATCAGTGTTTCGAATGCCGCATGGCAATGAGTTCAAGGAGAAAACTTGGCACGCGGTATTCAAACCACAAATATGACGGTGACTCGTGTTGGCAGACTGTCGTTTGTATCATGTATGGCAATGTGACCCCGACTTAAAGGAAAACTCGGGCGTGATGCAAAGAGGAAGTGAGGGATAGAGAGGTAAATATAGAGATACAGATAGGATGTTCACGTAAACAAGCATGTTAGCGTAGAGTTGGGGTCCTCAGGATTCTTTGGAATTAACTTCTGCCAAATGTTGGACATTTTACTTCTATACTTGATTATGGTACACCTGCGCAGGCATGGCCCTGATCTCTTAGCTGCTGTCGGTCGCGTATATATAAACTTAGTATAGAAATCGTGAGGTGGCCCACATCTTCCGTTTAGTCAAGGCATGGGTACAACCGAGATGAAGCATTTGAACAGCGAGATTTTTAGATGTTGTGGTCAATCACAGAGAACTCTAGTGAAGAGTCTCTTGTTTAGAGGAAAGGGTTGCTTTCATCAAGCGAGAAATGTTTGCATAACCTTTCATCGAAGCTTTACCTTTGCTCAGGTTTTTTACTTCAATAACTTTACTCAGCCAAATTGCAAAACAACAACAACAACAACAACAACAACAACAACAACAACAACAAAAACGTTAAAAAACAGGTTAGTAGTGAAACATAAATTTTGTGTAAATTCCTGCAAGTTACTTCAATCGAATGGCTGCAGTTTAGAATGCTTGACAGCACTAGAACAGAGACTTAAAGACTAAGATAGTCAATGCCTGATGCTTGTTCAGACGCTGAGATCCGAGCGCAGACTGAGCATGGGACAGAGAGAGAGAAAGAGAGAAAGAAAGAAATAATAACTTTTATTTGAAACAACTCCTACTCCGAGTCGTCGCACAATACAAGAGTTTCGCGGTTTCAGTTTGTAAGTTTGTACTAGCGGATATGCCTTCCCCGGGAGACTATTACTATAAAAGCACTTGGTCTTGACAATCCTTGAGCGCGCCTTTCGCTAAAGAGTAAAACAACGGCCGAGAACCCAACAATGACCAGCTACCCAAAAAAAGTAGCACACGCTCGTTTCTTAGTTCATTTATTTTACCCTAATGAGCCCCATCAGAAACATTACATAAAGGGGGCAGGGCAGTACAGAAAAAACGCACACGTAAACTTTAACAAAAAATGACAGGCATTTACAATATTCTTTATTGCCGCATTGGAGCGCAGCTCTCGAGGAAGAGGTGGAGGAGAAGGGGAGGGTACTAAGGGGGGTGTATGCCCTCCTTCCCCCAGTACCCTCCCCTCCTCCTCTCCTGCTCCCCTCTAATTTAGCTGAAAATTTTCGCTAAATGTCCCGCAAAATTTCGTGAGGAAAATTTTCCGATAAGTTTAGTGGGGAAACTTTTCTGGTAAATTTAGCGGGATAATTTTTTCGATAAATTTAGTGAGAAAAATTCCTCGCTAAATTTAGCGGAGAAAATATTTCCACTAAATTTAGCGGGGAAATTTTTCTGCTAAATTCAGCTGGGAACTTTGCACGATATAATTAGCAGGAAAATGTTCCCGCTAAATTTAGCGGGGAAATGTTACCACCACATTTAGCGGAAATATTTCCCCGCTAAGTTTAGCGGGGAATTTTCTTGATAAATTTAACGGAAAAACATCCCTGCCAAATTTATGGGGAAATTTTCCCATAATGGAACGCACGGTTACGCCTGCTTGCATAATTCCCATAATGCAACACGCGCGGTTACGCCGACGGCGACACCGACGCCGCTCAAGGGGCGCCTATAAAGGATGCGCTCTAAGAACATAAAAACACAAGAATGAGCGATGGCCAAGCAGTACACAAGGCAACATGGTATGATTACGTATTTGGAACAGAGAAGACTGTATTTCGAAAAAGATCGGGATCACGATGTGTGCTATGTGGTCCGGCAGACGATTCCATTTTTTTATGACAAGGGAAAGAAGAGAGTTGCTAAACGTGACAGTAGAGCCGGGGATGCGGCGTGTACTAGGGGGGTTAAAGTATCGTTAAGATGAACGGCGAGGGTCGGCTAGCAGCCGAGATTGCCTGAGTTGAGGGTGGTGTTTAATAATTTTATGGAATAGAAAAAGACGCGATATTCTGCGGCAAGTATTAAAAGTAGCAAGGCATAAAGAAGTTTTCATGGCCGATACACTAGAAGTAAGCTCATAGTTAGATAAGATGAATCGGGAAACTTTATTTTGAATTTCTTCTAAAGTGTTAGTGAAGTGTTAGTGAGGTATATTTGATGAGGAGACCAATTGGCAGCTGCATACTCTATCTTCGGGGGGACAAAAGTTTTGTAGGCCAGCTGTCGGAGAGCGTGAGGGGAAGAATACAGGCAGCGTCCGATATAACCAAGGGTTCTAGAAGCTTCTGCAGACACCGAGCCAATGCGGTTAGTCCAAGGCATATGAGGAAAAAATGTACACCAAGGTATTTATATAATTGAACACACTCGATGTTTTCTGCTCCGAGAGACTATTAAAAACAGATAAGGAAAACTTGCAATATAATACGCTAGCGTCGGCGAACAGACGTACGAGGTATCATCAAAAAATTCCGAGACTGATTTTGTAGAGTAAAAAAAGAAAGCCGAACAGGGATGCGCCCGCAGCAGTCGAAGCCATCGACCTTACTACGTCATTATGCGAAAGGCGTCGCTTTTTGAACATTTGGAATTGCGCTACATGAGTTTGTGTGACCAGATGCTCGAGCATAATGGTGATTTCTCTTTAGACTGCAAACCAAAGCGACAGCGAACATCAATTCCATGTAAAACTCAGAAATTCTAAAACAGAGACCTCTGAAATGATTTAAAAGGCTTATGTCAAAAGCAGTGAAGTGTGCGAGATGTCTTGAGTGGCACTCGCGCCTCATGAATGGCAAAACGTCACTGAAGTGAAGGAGAGGTCGGATAAGGTCTCTCTACCGCTCTTCGTCTTCCAGCGATGTTCTGCCGTCCTCAAAGCACGATTTTTGCTTAAAATACTTGGCAAAATTCACTGCTTTTTGGCGCAAGCCTTTTGAATCATTTCAAAGGTTTTTGTTCTATATTTGCCAAGTTTGACGCATTATTGATGATCGCTCTAGCTCTGGTTTGCTGTCTATCTTGAAATCGCCGATGTGCGCGTGCACGTGGTCACACAAAAACTCGTGTAGCGCAGCTCCAAATGTCCACAGGGTGCCACCATCTGGTACAGCGGAATACTATGGTTCCTTTAATTCTCGACCGCTGCACGTGCATGACTGTGCTGTCCTCTCTGTCTACGCCACAAAATAAGTCCCGGTACTTTTTGATCTCACCTCGTAGTATTTCCTCAAGCTTGTATTACTTGGATTCGCAAGCAGCGAATCCAAGTAATAACTAAAGAATGTATATTGAGTCAACACAGCTTTCAGAGGAGACGGAGGCAAGGAAGACGGTCAAACGCTTTGAAAAAATCTTGGAAGCTGGCATTTGTTTGTGACTTTGAATCAAGGTTAGTATTCAGATTGTGAGAAAATTCAAATAGTTGTGTATTGCAGGATAACCCTGACGAAAACAGTGGTGGTTGTGAAAGAAGTTGCTACAGGTTAAGTGATTCATATTGTTAGAGTAGATAATAAATTTCCACATATTACATGATATGCAAGATAGAGATATGGGACGATAATTACCAGGATCAGAGCGATCACCTCTTTTGTTGACGTGAATGATCGGCCTATTTTAGAGATCATCTGAATACAGCCGTCTGTGAATGATAGGTTGAAGATTAACTGAAGAAAAAAGTAGAGATATTTCTGGTGTTTCTTAGTGCTTTCGTGAAAATGGTGTCATGAACGGGGGAAGAAGATATCTTGAGGTTATCGATAAGCTTCGATACGCCATCTGCAGTGACAGTCACACATGGCATGGAGGGAAAGTAAAAATGAGAGAGGGAAGCAATGCTATGTGGTGACTCCAAACTAAAGACCAAAGAAAAATAGTCATTTATTACTGCTGTGGCAAGTTCATCGGGCACAAAAGCACCATCCTCGTTCAGGGATTTGATGATTTGGGAACTGGGGTTCAATGTTACGGTTTTCCAATGTTTAGTAACGTTATTTCGAAGGCTGTTTGGCGATTACAAATGAAAGTATTTCTTTTTAGAAGGTTTAAACAACTTAGTGCATTATTTTAGGAAAAAAAACAAAACAAAATACTTCTCCCATATCAATCGGGAGCCAGTGTCCTTTGCTTGACAAAAACTACATTTTTTTTGTCATTGAAGAATTTCAACCTTTTCATTATAGTATGATCTACTAGAATAGTCGATACGTAATAATGTAACTTATAAATTGTCCAAGTCAATTACTTTGTGTTTATATAATAAGCAATCGTCCTCAACAGACAGTGATTAATAGTAGTAGAGAAAGGAGTAAAAGAAATAAAAAAATACAATATTTATTAATAATACCTACATAATTTGCTTTGTTGAAGTCACCAATAACCTTAGACGCGGGGGACTTAACTAGTATTGACAAAGTTATTAACACATTTATTATGCTATGATCGCTAAGATCAGGTATGTAAACAGTATATTCAACAGCTGATCGCAGGTGATGAAACAGGGACCAGATCAACGATATTATCATCGCGTGTAGGCTTGTCAATCACTTGAGTGATATTGAACAACATTACGACGTCAGAAAAGTTCTTGAATATTCGTGATGTAGATGTTAATAGCTGCAAGCTGATTTTAAGAAAATTGAAATCACCAAACAGTAAAAGATTTGATTTGGGGAATCGGTTATTTCGTCTTGACTGTCTGTGAGCACGTCGTTCGCTAAAGAGCAAAAGGACGGCCGAGAACGCAGCAATAAACAGCTACCCAAATTGAGTAGCACAAGCTCGCTTGAGTAATTTATTGTGATTTCTTGACTAGTGATGGAGAGTATTTGTGTTTTATTGGAGTATTTTTTATATACATGTCTGTATCCGCGATGATTGTCACTTAAAGCGCCTACGCGTAAATAACTGTATATTCCATCAGAAATTCTACTTTTGTGCTTTCAGTACTATCACGTGTAATCCTCCAGTCGTCGATCGATAGTATTCCTGATGAGAATAACTTACAAGCGTCATGCATCAACATGAAGTCTTTAGAGGGTCGGGGATTTCACACCGGAGTAATACACACTTATCGTCAAATAAGCTAGCACCGAAACATAGGTCGCAGGGACGAGTCGTCAATTAGCTGCAGTCATCGACACTGTACTGAGGAATTCTAATTTCAGTCGCGGTGCACCAACTTCAATCAATGTACGATTTTTTAGAGCTCAGCTCTTATATGCCCGTTTCCGGCTTGAGCGGCTTCGCCGTCGGCGTAACCGCGCGCGTTGTATTATAAGAATAATGCGAGCGGGCGTAAGCGGGCGTTGAATTATGCGAATATTTCCCGGCTAAACTTAGCGAATAAATTTTTTCACTAAAATTCCACGCTAAATTCGGCGGGGAAATTTTCCCGCTAAATTTAGCGTGGATATGTCCCCGGAAAAGCTGCCCGATAAATTTGGGGGACAATATTCACAGCTAAATTAAGTGGGAAATTTAGCGAACATTTTCCGCTAAATGGGAAATTAGCAGGAGAAGAGAAGGGGAGCGTACGGAGTGTGAGGAAGGGCATACCCTCCCCTTCTCCTCCTGAAGAGCTGCGCTTCAATTCGCCACTACAGAATGTTGTGAACGTCTTTATTATTACTTTTTTGTATCGGGACATTTATTTTTATTCAGAGCTAACATGGAGTAGCTCGATGTTTACACTTCAGCGACTGCTTTCGGCGCGACACAGCCAACAAAATGAACTATGCGGAAGGCGACAACACGTTTCGCAAACTTGCGCTTGGGAAAGAACATTTCTTCTCGAATCTGCGTCAGCTGGTCGAGATAGATGTGACTGTCTTCGCGCCTAGAATACACTCACGAATGCTGAGAGCGGACGCCTGGGCCGGAGATGGATTGCGTTGTTCGCACTCTCTTTTATAGCGAGCCGCGTTCACGCGACGTGCGCGTATACTTTGCTGATGCCCGAGTGCCGAAAAATGTCCCTTTTCGGGCTCGTGTTCCGGTACTTGAAGAGTGGATTCATGCGCGACATGCTGCTCACTTCCGGATAGAGGATCGCTCTACGGGATGCGTGGGGCGAGCTTGTGAAAGGTTTCGTTGCTCGCGATGGTGTATTGCTTTACTTTTTTGTTTTGATTTTCGGCTGTAGATTTATAAACTAGGTTTTAAGAATATCACGTTAAAAAATTCTCGAAGAAAAACATGTAGTTGCCAATCAAACAGGTGGGAGCCTAAGGCAGCGTCATAAACCGCCTCCTGATGAATGATTGTTGCATGCGGGCTCCTAAATTTTCGTAAAGATCTGTAATTAAGACCCCGTATGTAAATATATATAAATATACGGCCTTAGTGCTTAAATGTTGGGTCGGATATATGATATTTAACGGAAAAGCATATGTGGTTAAAGGGGGCATAAATGGGTCTGAAGACAACTAATTGCGGGGGTGTAAAATTGATTGTCCAGGATTAAATATTTCAGCGTTATATCGATAAACGAAACTAGCTTTGCTACATGAGCCATGATAGACCCGTCATACCACTACAGTCAGTTAGAATTAAAATGGCGGAAGTGGTTTTCTGTTTAAGTTCCTGGGTAACGTTCTTTGGCCCGCCTGGTCGAAGTGGCCGTCGTTAATCCGCCTCGAAGAACCCTCCCAGATAAGCCCGTCCTCATGGGCGAGCTGGAACCGGCGACGATGACCAGAGAAGCATCCACCAAACAAGACCGTGGAAAAGGAGCACGCCTCATTGTTTTACAATGTTTGCTCGGCGCATTGACTCCGCCGGCAACACGCGGCAATTCCGGGCGCCTTTTGCTGCGCCGAAGAAAGGTTGCGTAGAAGGAGTCTGCGAGGATCTCCTCTCCAAAAAGGGCCTTTCAGGAGCTATATTTTCTGACAAGAATCGCCGGTTTGCCGGCCGCTTGTGTGCCGTGAGATTAAGCCGGAGGGGGCCCAGTAATGTATGGCCCGCATTGCCCCCGGCCGAGGAGGGGAGCGTGCTGCTGGAGCCCCGGTTGACTGGGCCCTGCAGTAGGCGTTCGTTGAGCCCGGCGCGGCAGAGCCGATATCTTGGCGGCCTTTTGTTTGCGCTCCACACGTTCCCATGATCGCTAAGCTCATATAATAAGCGGCGCCTCCGTATCATAACGGAACGCGACGCCGCACATCCACACTGAAATGCACTTTGCTCAAGCAAAGGAGTACTTTTTTTTTAATTTCTACTTTTGGATTGGCGCATTAATTGCTTTATTGCAGTAAAAAATACAAAAAAAACACTTGATATTCTATTTGGACGAGAGAGCGTTAGGCGATGCCAAGTAGCTACAAATTGGAAGTAATTGGGCATGCACTCATGAGGGGAATATGCAGTGCGCGAGGCACTTAAAGAAAACAGGGCATCCGCGCTTTTTTTTCTTCGAACACATCTAGGGACATAAATTGTAGCACCCAAGTTTGTTGTCCACACGTGGACCTTCCATCGCATGGGTAGCTTTGTTGACTGCATCCCAGCTGTGGCGCTCATGCACTTTCTTTGGTTCCACATGTGCACGTTATTCTGTTTTGCTGGAGCTGACTTGGGCACGCCGTGAAATGTAGTTTAATTACTATTGCTACCCCGTTGCACCAAATGTACCTCGCAAAAAACTGAGAATCACCTATCAATTTTACAATGTAATATAATTAACAAAAATTTTACTTTCTTTTCAGAAGCGCCTGACTACAGTGACGTTGATGTGACAGGCTTTTTCCACACTGAATTGGGTTTGCTAATCCTTTGCTTCATCATTTGATGAATCACTGCACAACGTTCTACATTCGACCCGTTCTGCATTCTTGTTTCAGAAATTGTATTAATGGTATTCTCGAATTGTAGGTATGTTATTTTATTATTTTGCAACGCCCCTTAGATCGCTAAAGCGCTTTCTTTTTTTTTTGTACGCGGCAGTAAAACAAATTTTATGAACGCTTAAAAATAATCTAATGAAGACCGATACTTTAAATATAAATACATTATGTTATTCTGGAACTAACAGCTGACCAGCTCAAGCCCTGAAGACCGGTCCCAACTGAGAAACAGAGCCAGGCTGTCGGCGCGGGACGCTGGCGTCCTGGACTGTTGAAGCCACCCACCTGGGGAACACCTACAAGCTTTCGTCTGCTCAGAATTAAAAAAAAGTTTATTCCTGCACCTCCAGGCAGACATGAATTGTGGTAAGGTAAATAATATATCAATAAGAATCTAAATTGTTTCGTTATTTCTTTTGTAGCGCTATTTTGACTTTGGAAAACAGCGCACTCGCACTTTAGTCGGATCATCCACGCAAAGCCACAACGCGTGTGCTGTGGTGGCTTTGCGTAGACGGTACACTGTCGATGCAAGAGCGGAGTCTTTGCACTTTCAAAGCTCCACGAGCTGCAGAAGGGCAAGGAAACAAACGTTCAGTGCATTTTCACTCCTGTCAGTGAGTCTATATAAATAAGATTCACCGTTACAAAACCATGACAGAATTACTCGTAAAAGTAATTGAAACTTTTCAGTTACTGATGTCGAAATTAGTTAATCTAGAATTACATTTGCTTGTCATCAAAAGTAAGGAACTGCATTTTTAAATCGAATGACTACTTTGAATTAATAATTAAATTTATTTCACTGAACGACCACCCAAGAGTCATTGTCGTGAAAAATACACCAGTAAAACCCTAGAAGATATAAAATGTGCCAATCAGACGTGAATTTAAGTATGTGATTCAAGAGATTAGATGTCAACTTATTTTTTAAGCTTTTTTAGGGGGGGGGGGGAGGTTGCCGAGTGGGCTAACGCTAGGCATGGGCCGTATTTAAAAGACGTATTTAATATACTTCACAATTTTTTATTTCGTAATTAATGACAGATTGGCTAATGTTACAGTATTTGTGAGTTGTATTTAAATACTGAAAATTTAGTATTTGAAATACTTCCCAAATATAATTTTGGCAAACTGTTGTCCCCAATAAAGTTCGATACTATACACTTTGTGCGATGGAAGCCATAAAGAGCATGCAGAGTATAGTACGCTTTGATCCTAATAAACACGGAAAAGAAAAAATAAAAGAATGCAACCAGGAATGAACGGGTTTGGTACAATTATTGGCTTTACGGTTGGCTAGCTTAATTTCTTAGGGTTCGCGTGAACGATATGTTGGTCGAAAAGGCTTTTTTTGTTCAATTAAGCCTTTCAGTTTAAACTCGTACTGAATACACTGCACTCATCTTGTGACCAAAAAATTATATTTATGGTTGAAACTTTGTTTAAACGTGATTCTTGGTATATACGTATAGACTCCACTCTTTATTTTGGCACGTCATTTTTATTATGCGGTGTTAAATGTAAGTTCAAGATGTCAGACTAAGAGAACAAAATTGTATTTGTAAAAGTATTTCAAGATAATCAAATATTCTCGAATTTGTATCTTGTGTCTGAATACTTTTCCAAAAAATTGCAATTGAATCTGTAATTTAATACATTTTTGTAGAAGTATTTTGTTTTTGTATTTTGATACGTTTTAAGTACTTTGTCCATCTCCCCGCGCCCCACAACTCCAAGCACTTGGAATGAAAACTCTCGCTGCAGGACCCAGGAATACTGGGTTCAATCCCCACCCCTGCCGGTTTCGATCTGGATGGGCATCGAACCGGCGTGTGGCCGTGTATTACTACTGCGTGATGCACGTTAAGGACCACAAGCTAGTAGTCGTATTGCACTAGCAACATTTCTCACCTAGAGCAGAGACACTTGACGCCCATGGTGGCTAACTTCCCGCTGTATGAAAACACACAACACAATCATTGTTCAGGGCACATCACGAAAAATTATCAGCAAATAAAAACAAAATATCAGAACCGTCAACAGAAACAAGCATGCAGACTGTGTTGCCGTAATCTCCAGAAAATTCTAATGAGTACTGCAGGCTCTTCTGACGCTAAACCTTCTCATCGGAGTAGCCCACGAACGTAGTAAATGTAAAGTGCAGCATGAGGTATGATCCACTTACCTAACTTCTATTGCCGCAGGAAAAAATAATACATAATTAAAGAGAAAGCGACAAAAGAAAGAAAGAAGTTATTTTGTTTATATTTGATTCAGATTGGGGGGGGGGGGGGGGGTAATCTGAATTTGTTTTGGAAATTTTCATAATCAAGGAAGCTTATAAACAATTTCGACTTTGTTTGGACGAAACACTGGATGTTATGAGCTCTTTTCGCGACGGCGTAAGCAAAGAGGACAGAGAACGCGCTCCTGTATCGTGATGTGTCTTGCCATTTCGAGGCTTCGAGCGGAAATTGCTTGTAAAATAAAAATTAATAAAAAAAGAAAAACAAAAAAAGATGAGCGCGAAATTAAGGCGCGAAGAGAGTACAAGACTATCTCTTGGATGACCTGTTTACAAGGCGCATGCCGCCAATATCTTTTCTCGCTCTTCAACACCCTTGGCGGCGATTAATAAATGCAGACAAACACACACACACTTAATCGGTATATCGTAAATTTGCCGCTTCATTGCCCGTTGGGCGACGCGCGAGATGCGGAGAGCCGCTGCTGTTTAGTACGAAACGGATTATTTTAGGTGGAACAGAATAGAGAGCAGGCGCATGTCGCATGAGACACGATGCGACATGCGCCTGCAAAACCCCGAAAGCAAAACCCACCGCGAGACAGAAGGAGAGCGTTCTCACCAGGCGTGGTGAGAGATCTGTATGGTCCTAATACTGCTCCGGCCTGGTCATGTACTGCATCTCTCGCAATTTGGGATGAGATGTTTCGGTGGCGCCCTCTTATAGTTTATATCACTGACGTCACGACTGAGATTATTAGTAGCGAGTGACAAGTTCGATAGTGCGTAAAAAGTGCGGCGGAAGCCTGGTCATCACGTTCCTAAATGAACAGCGTCAAAGTTGAGAGTCTGACTTTTCTGTGATTTCCGTCGATAAGGGCAGAACTCATCCTACTAAAGACGTCATAGTGAACGTTAATTTGATCAATCGCGGAAGGCCAATGACAACGATGCTTTTTGTCGCGCGCGTGGCAAATACAGTGTACGAACGGTTTTTCGGGTCAAGCTAGTATTCATCACATATACATACATACCTCAAATAGAATTGACGAGAGGCACACCTTTGCCCTTTAATGGCATACTCGGGAAAGGATCCGCAATATGAGCCGTCGTGAGCGGGACTGCCAACTAAGGGTGCAATACCCCCCCTCCCCCCCCCCCAATCGATGTTACTATCAATACTATCGATATTGGAAGTCAAATTCAACCATAGATAGCGAAAAAAAAAAACTATCGATAGTGCTATAGAGTCGACTACCGTAAAACTATCGGTATTAATGTCGATTGTATACTTCCGCATAATTATCGAAGAACAATCTAATAAAATATATTGGAAAACACCCTGAAAACGGCAGAAATCCTACCTAAGAACTCTTGACCGTAACTTATTAAAAATATAGATTGTAAACGAATTGAAAAAAAGTATGAATAAAATGTATCGACTTGATAGTTGGTCGAACGTTTTGCTGTTTTAGATTGCTTTCCGGGGCGTGCTTGTGTAGTAGTGTTGTGCCAAATACTCAACAAAAATACTTAGAATAAGAGACTACATGACAATATAAACATGTATTTAGAGTAATATTCAAGTTACGTTTTGTCAAACTATCTTGAGTAGAGTACAAATACTTTGAAATAGTAATTTAATTACATTCGAAGGTACTTGACAAGTATTGCCACCTGGTAATACAAGTATAAAAAGTCAAAAAGGGGTGCTGTATTTGTGATGACCTCTGAAAACTATACTTTTCTGTAATCTATTACCTTCAAAAAGAGCCTGAGCTGCTGGAACTGATGCTTACTAGTGTAAAATAATTCGGGATATGCCACATAATGCGTGCGGAACTATTCTAGGAACAAACGAGACTCGTGTATCGTAGACATAACACCAGGGGCCCTATGTTGCGCTTTTTGGACTCCCACGGCGACTAGGGAGAAGGAAGTGACGTCAACGACTCAGCAAACGCAGATTAGATGTTGTCAGAAGAAAACAAAATCAACATTCAATCTGCGTTTGCTACGTTGTTGACGCCACTTCCTTCTCCGTAGTCGCCGTGGGAGTCCACAAAGCGCAACATAGGGCCCCTGCCATGCATTGCATGTTTGACGGCGTGCTCGGCTCATGACGCATTCCGCAATAAGTTCGCAGTTTGCCCTGCCGCGATTCGGAGGACTTGACATATAGTCCAGCATTGCATATCCGCAACAGCCGAACTGGAAGTTGATCAGGCAGCCAGTCTTGTTGATGAGTACGCGATTGAACGACAGACGTGCATGGTCAAAAGGGGGCATTTTGTCCCCCTGTCAAAATGGAGAAGGAGCACCTGTACCTTCAAACTGCAAAACACAAATACATAAATTAAGAATATCAAAGGAAACCGCAAGAAACACAGGACAATGTCCACAAAACCGCTTTATAAACCTCCTTTTCTGTCCCCTTCTTCTAGAGTTCAAATAATTTTTGCGCCCACTGAGATAAAGATGGTAAAGATTTCAGAATCATAATCTACTATAAATGACGGTTGACGGCTGACGGAAAATTGGTTTCAAGGATTTTGAGGACGAAACAATGCGCGCATATGGAAGGAGATGAAAGGAAGGCCTTTGAACGAGTTTCGGAGCAAAAGTAAAGCCACTAGGCACACAAGGAGCTTTGGGGAAGCGCAATGTATAATCAATAACAAAGTAAAAAAAAAATAAAAGAAAACAGCGGTTATAAGGACACATGGAGACAGGCGTACTTGGGGCTATCCATTAGGCCTTTTGATGACATATGGAGACTGCGTTTTGCTCGATCCTTGTTTCCTGTTCTGTGTACCGTCGCTTGGCTCGACGTTTGCAACCCTACCAGCTTTTCCCTGGAGTCGGATCCCTAGTTGCGTAGATTGCTCCGTCGAAAATAGTTTTCCAAGGTTGCAAAATGTATTTGATATACTGAGTGCAAGACAGTGAGAAATGTAATTAAGATAGAGAAGCAAGTACTCTAGACTAAATTTATTTGCAAGATACAAAAATACTACCAAAAGCATTTGAAATACAGTGTCTTGATTACTGAGCAGAGTTTTTAAGATAGGCACAAGTTAGCTGTGTAGTTTACTGATTAGTAAACTACGTGTTGCATAAATCCGATCCCTGCTTGAATATGATGCTAGCGATGGTGATCAGATGAGCAAGTATGGGGAAAAAATTTACCCGGATGAAAAGCTAAGTGGGACGTCTTTTTCTCTCGAACAGATAGGTTGCGGGAAAGAAAGGAAACACCATTAATCTTTTGTATTCGCACGCTTTTTTCACTGACATAATGCCTGGCTGCCAAAAATACCGTCACTTGAATCACAGGAAGCTCGGTTTTCTATCTTATTTTTTATCCCGTTAACGTTAATGTTTCTAAACCTATTGTTTAAAAAAAAATTTAAAAGCATCTGTAACTAACCATGTTGGCTTGGTAGGAGCTCTTTATCTGGTAACGTTCAATTTGAAGTTTTTACGACAAAAACTGTACCATTTATAGATCAAAGAATATTTATTTATAGATTATGTGACGGCTTTTGTATTTTAAAGTTGTATTTTATACCAGTAGGTAAATATTTTTTTAGCCACCATTATAAAAATCTGCCAAAATAGACCCGAACAACAAGTGGCAACATACCATGGCATACAAGCCTAACTGCTTTTGTCAATAGCTAATTCACAATTTTCGGGAATTCGCTATGAACGACCATCAACAAACAACAACAAAAACGATCCCCAGAAGAATGCTTATTTTCAGCTGTCAATGGTCAAGGCTATAAAATGTGATATGTGACAATTGAGTAATAAAGGAAACACAAGCGTGAAACAGACTTGTGAAAACTCAGATACGAAATGTCTTCAGTGCGAGCCTTCCCTAACTCCAACAAAAATATACAGAATATACTTTTAGTTTTAAAATGCAGGTATAATTAATTGCGAAATCTGATACCTCAACTTCCCGAATATACAAGATATGTGCGCAGGAAGACTAGCAAAATGCCATTTCTTTTGTTTTACCTCTGTATTTATGGCATGAGAATTCAACTTTTCGTTTTTCTTTCATTTTTATGTCTTGCCCAGAACCGCGCGTTGTCTGCCCGTACATATCTGTCGTCATTCTCTTTTTAGGTAGTGCTGTCATTTTCGTAAGACCAGATAATTTTCTGAAAGCTTTCGATAGAATCGATAGTCGACGAAAAACCAACTATCCAAAATACTATCCATTCCACTACCGATAGCACTATCGATAGTCCAATGTCGATAGTTTTCGACACTATTGAGAGTTTTTTGGGGAAAAAGCTCTCGACAGTATCGATAGTCATTTTATCGGTAGTTTTGCATCACTAATGTCAACACAGCTAACTTGGTACAGACAAGTACTATTTTGGGCCTGGCAACCAGTTCAATTTCATACTTTCTACACAGTCTCAAGTGAGATGGAGACGGGTTCGAGTTTCAGAGAATTCGAACCCATATCGTCCAAACGTATTGGTCAATCTTGTGGCGGAATTTCACCAGCTCCACCGGCTTACTCAGCTGGTGAGTTGAAGCACTGCGATAGGATACGAGCATGACTTCTCCTCGGATGTTAAACAAAACGCGGGTCCTGGTCTGTGCTTGGTTTCTGAGCACATTTCTTAAGCGTGTGTTCCCAAGACGATCTGTACCAATGCGGACCGATTGGCCTTAATAGGGCCACGGCGTGGCCGTAGATTGCCTCGGTCGAAGAAAAAATCAGCTTCATACCGGGACGAGGCAAGCGGGCGCCGACGCGCCAGCAATCGACGCCTGCGCCAGCCTAATCACTGCCCGAGACACCGCCGCTTTGGCGCCGGGTTATTGCCGCTTACGCTATAACCCAATTACCGTCCGCACCGACTAATTAAATTAGTCCCCTGTTTTGAGGCACGGCGGTCGGGACTGCTGCTGCTGCTGAACTTTCGCCGTACGCCCTCGTGAATGGATCTGTTAGGGTTATCGCCAGAAAAAGTATATAGTGTGCTCCTTCTATGCATTGTGTACGCACCGGCTAGTGAGAACTCTATACTGGTGCAGCTTATTCTTTGCGGATACCGTGTTTTTGTAGAAACACTCTTAGTTGCGGGTGAGCTCGGCTCTTCGATACGTGTTCATCTGCTTATAAAGTGAGTGCAACAAAGTCATGACAAAGTTGGTCACTTCGGTTATTTCAAGTGATCCTATCCTAACGGGCCAATGTTCGCCGATTGACATTTTTCACATACTAGTGTCGAACGCCGTGATTAAAATTAACATAAAAAATGCTTTTTTTAAAGAAAAAAAAGGAAAGAAGGGAAGTTGTTTTTTTTGGCTTTCAGCCGATACGGGAAAACAATAAGACAGTTGGCAACTTTACCGACTTTGCAAGATAATTAGCTAGTTGGCGGCTAAAAGTAACAAGCTTAAATCGCATATTCTAAAACTTGCAAAAAGGAGACCGTCACCCAGCATGGTTCGTACGACTTTACCTTTACCGCTTCCAGTATTTTCATCCCCGAAACGGTTCTTTGAAGAAATCGATGTCCGCGGTTTATTTTTCCTTTTACAACTTGTACGTTAAGTTAACAACACATCTTTTAACCTCCCCCACCCAGTCTCTCCACTCCTTTGCAAACAAGCGAACACGACTTAAAGCTACGATAGAACTGAAAAATGGTGGCCAGAAAACGAAAGGAGAGTTCATCAGCTTGCTCTCACGCGATTCGTCATCGGTCTTTGTAGCCGAGTCGAACGATCGCCAGACGGACTCCATCGGTGGCCTCGCATCGCGCGGTTCTTGTTTCTTTCTCGCGGTTTCCCTCTTACTTCGTCTCTTCTCTCTTCACGTTGTCCCTACTGCTGGAAATTTCGAAAGATACTCAGATCAATCGTAACTTGGAAAACAGCGAAGGCTACTGCCCTAGATATATGCAACCGGAGCGTCGGAGCTATGCACGCGACGACGTACACTTTAAGAAATAGGGGGTGTATAGGGGTACACTCTTGTGCCATATGTAACTCCCCGAAACAACAATTTGACGTTCAGTCCACAGACGTCGAACCGACGATACCAACTTTCAAGAGCGGCTGGATAGTCGACCGACACAACTTTTTAAAATAGCTAATGTACGTAATAAAGGCTACAGTAAGACAATCAGGTTTTTTTTTTTTTTTGGCCCTGCTGCAAAACCTTAGTGTTTTTCTTGTCTAGTCTTTGATACGCACATTAGCTATTTAATACGCTATATACAACAACTATCGAGCCACTCGTAAAAGTTGGTATCGCTAGCTCGACCTCAGTGGACGGAATGTTCTAATGTAGTTTTGGGGAGTTACATAGGGGTCAAGGGGTGTACTTTAATACATCCCCTATTTCTAAGAGTGTACGTGGTAGTGCCTTCCCCCTGTGTAAAGCTGCTGCTTGCTTCGCACCGTCGACTCGATTGGCCGTAGCGTTCGGCCCATGGCAAGTCGCGCTGAAACGAAGTATAGGAACTGTGTAAACAAAATGCAAACACCCCCCCCCCCCCCCCCTTTCTCATCTTCAGATTCAGCTTCTGATCATTGGTGTCTGCTTGAATCTACTTCCTCCGCTGCGGCGCATTAGAGAACTTTAGCTCAGAATGGGCTTTGCGGGCTTGATGATTCGCTGCGTCCGTCCCTTTCTCTCCAGTCCGTTCCTCGCATTCTCTCTCCTCCGCTCTATTCATCACTTCCATCCGTGCACTCTGATTGGGTTCGTTCCTCTGACTTTCGTTTCCCTCCCTGCCTGCCCTCTTCGACCGAGTGGCACAAATATTTGTCCGTGACTTCATTCAATCACGACATACATCTGCAACGCCATCGGTTTTTAGGCTTTTTGTGTTTTGTGTCTTAGCGCCTATTGTGTTGTGAATTGCATCTTGGTTGTATTGAATGAGAAGGAGAAAAATACAAATTTTTTATTTGTTCTTTTCTTTTTTTTTCTACCGTTTTTGGTAAAATTGTGCGGCTTGTTTTTTCTTCGTAATTAATTTTATGAATGGTCTAATACTGAGTCTAACAACTGCTGGCTACGAGGATAACGACAACGAATTATTCGATGTGCATTTCGAGGATCAGATACTGAGATCAAAGCAAACATAAAAATCCAACTAACATGATCTTGCGTCAAAATGTGCGGGGCTATATTTAAATAATATATTTAAGTATCTCCTAAAAAAAAGTTGTTTTCGTGAAGCTGTTTTCGAAAAGGAAACCACGTATGATTTGTTCAGCAGTCTGCTCTACTGAAGCTGCTTCATCACCTGAAATAGCATGACAAGGTTTGGGTGGCCTGACGCGAGGAGCCGTCTGTTTCTCGCCGAAATGCTTCGACCTCAAAGTGGGCTGTTACTAATAATTCAGAACTTACCGCCGAATTCAGAAACCTCACTCAAACTACACTCAAACTGAAGGGCCCCTCCACTTCCTCGAGGAAGGCGCGAGGGCCGGCGCTGTCCAATCGCGACGGCGGATCCGTCCTCGCGATTGGCCAGCGCCGGCCCTCGCGCCTTCCTCGAGGAAGTGGAGGGGCCCTTAAGTTTGCGTGTAGTTTGAGTGAGGTTTCTGAATTCGGCGGTAAGCCTCAAAATAAGACAAAGACTCGAGCTTCAGTGCTTTTAACTTGCTTCCTAGCAAGCTCGCCTTTTTAGTTTTCGCACTTAGTATTTTAAAATTTCAGTATACCTTCCAGTGTTTTTATTGAGATCCGCTTGCGATAGTAATAATAAGTAATTGGACGATTATGGAAAAGACAAAATGATACGAACGATGTAAAATGGAGATATGCAACGAAGGAGAAGGGAAAATAAGCCGTAGCGATAGGAAAGAGCGTTTTGCGAACCGGACGGAGGAACTGAATAAAAATACATAGAACGGATACAAGTGCTAGAGAAAGAAAGCAAGGTACTTACGAAATCGCTATGATTTATCAAGATAACTCGCCAGCTTCTAGGAAGATGTCTCATTAGCTGAACGTTCCAGAGCGAAATACACACGGTGTAGAGTGGATGCCTGTTTCGGTTGAGGTGTTTGGACTCTAATACGAACTCTGTTCGTATGAGAGAGACGGGTCTTTGGTTGTCCAAGTTCCAACGCTGTAGAGATATGACCAGATTATCCCTGCAGCTATTCCTGCAGACTATCCCTGCAGCTGCAGTGAATGCCAGCAGCACGAGATCATAGTTTAAAGTTTTGACAGCGGTTTGCAATCTCATGCTATATTACCGGCAAAAAAAATCTTATCTCGCATGTGTAGCCATTGCTGGTAAAATAAAACGTAGTAGACTTTATACTTCTCAGTAGCGTGCGTAACAGTAGAATATGGAGGCTAATAGCCCAAGGAATTAAAATTGACGTCGAAGCCTCAGACAAAAACAAGCACGTGGGCTTTTAACTAACTTATAGAGCTCAGAAATGGATCAGCGTCTCTCCAGTGTCGGCGACAGCTGGGACCGAAGATATTTCAGTGCTGGAAGGCTTTCCGTTTATCTATGGACGTACTATAAATTTCCAAACTCATCGGCTCTGCTCGACCGGGTTTTCACGCAACCGAGCGCTGCTGCGCGCTTGGAGACCGCCCAACAACCCGACTCGATAAATTCAGCTCCCATCTCGTCGTTTTACGCCGAACCTTCAGCTGTCACAGCTTACAGCCATTTCGGCTTTTAGAACCCCGCCCGATTAAAAGAGGCACGGGCAAAAGCAAGAGAAGCTTCTTTTTTCGGCTACGGCTGCGGCGGGGTGCGGGCGACAAGCACACGGGAAGGGGGCGTTTCCGAGGGCCGAGCATAAGAAAGAGCACTGTCGGAGAGGCACGCATGGGCGACGACAGCAGCCCTTCGGGTCCTGCTCTTGTGCGGCAGCGACGGCGGCGGCACTCTATATCGGGATCCACGTTTTCTTCCTTGCTTCTCTCCAGGTTTGTGTTCGCGTGGGGCGGGACAGACATCGTGCGGGGCTCGACCCGCAACGTGCCAAGTTCAAGGAAAGCGTTCTTTTCGGTTTGCCACGGCTGTTCTTTTCTGAGTGCACGTGAGATTCACTCTGGCAAAGGGTTCTTTAGCGGCGGGGGCCGTCGGCGCAAAATAATTTTTGTTTCACTCGATTGTGCTGGAGTGCGAACCAACGCTGTGAGGACGCAGAAACGGACTCGCAACAAACGAATGTGAACAAGCAAAGCAGCGGCAGGGACTCGAATTTCAACACTGAACGTCTTTTATCAACCGATTTACATGGCGTTTTGTAACGTTTGGCTGTAATGGCCGGCTGTAGGGATGTCCAAACTGGACACTTCAAGAACGCGTGAAGCGACGCTTCTCAGCCATATGAAGCGCGGCGATCCGCTTCCGTTCGTTTTTTAAAGCGGGAGCTTCGTAAGTCAAACCACGCTCTAGGTCACGTAATCAAGGTCACGTAATGCCAGTGGCTGAAGTGCTCGTGGCGGAAGCGATGATGGCTGAAAAGCCGGTCGCGTAAGCTTCGTTAGCGTAAGCTCGTAAGCGCCGGTGGCTGAAGCTGGCGTGACCTGACGTCCTTGACGTCGTCCTAGAGGTCGTCCTAGAGGTCGTTCTTGACGTCGTTCTTGACGTCGTTCTTGACGCCGTCCTTGACGTCGTCCTTGAGGTCGTCCTCGACTTCGTCCGAAAAGTCGTCCTAGATGTCTTCCTAGACATTGTTCTTGACGTCGTCTTCAACGTCGGCCCTGAGGTCGTCCTAGAGGTCGTTCTAAAAGTACTTCTTGACGTCGTCCTCTAGGACGTCATCCTCTACGTCCAGGGTATCGGAACAAAACGAAAACCAAAAACGAAAAACGAAAAAAACGATATTTTTTGACGGAACGGAAACGTAATCGAAACGTTATTTATTATTTTGTTCCGGAGTGAAACCGAAAAAATTTCTTATCGGTTTTCGGTTCAAGGGAAAATATCAGGTATTTCAGTAATTCGTTTCACGCAGCGAAGAGACAGCCGTTGGTTTGTACCATAATTAAAGAGAAGACAAGCAAGCCATCGCCCCCGCGTCTAAACTCCGGGCGAACAAGCATAGCAAAAACAAAGACAAAAAATACAACGAGAAACAAAAAACATGACGCAAGGCGCCATTGCTTCCCACCAATGAGAGCACGGTGGCGCGACGCCTCCACACGCTCGCAATGCTCTCCTTGGCTTTTGCGCCCTCTCCCTCCATGCTTTCTTGGGACGACACAGACAGACAACAGATCACGGCAAGCGCGGGAAGTTTGTGACCCGGCGTTGTAGAAGTCCATCTTTTGTTTTTCTACGGTTACGGCAGTCTGAGACTCTGTTGCAAAAGTGTACTTCTTGATCCCCATGAGCCTTCAGGGCCTTCTCGGCGCTGAAATTTATTTTATCGGACCAGAGGTCTTGCCTTTCACCGAGCACACTTGATGACGTGCTGCTTCTGAGATCATGGTCGGTGCCTTGATCATGATCTCATTCTCAAGGCAATGAACATGATCTCAGAAGCAATGTCGTTTCCGCGGATTCCTCTAGAGCGCCTGAATTATCTATTTTGGTGTAAAAATAAACGTTACGTACCTTTTAATTTTTGCTGCGATTTGTTTTTTTTTTCATAGAAAGAAACCGTTACGAACCGTTACGGAGCATTATTTTTTTCGTTCCGGAGCGAAAACGGAACGGAACTTTTTTGTATGGAACGAAAATGAAAACGGAACGAAAAACATTTCGTTCCAACACCCTGTCTACGTCGTCCTTGGCCCTATCCTTGACGTCGTCCTCGACGTCGTCCTTGAGGACGTCCTAGAGTTCGTCTTTGTGGTGGTCCTCGACGTTGTCCTATACGTCGTCCTTGTCGTCGTCCTCGACGTGTGTACGGCTTGTTACAACCATTTCAACACCATGCCATTCCCTTTCCTAATTGTTTTCACTAACGACGTTCCCGTGGAGCTACGGCATTCTTCTCATTCAATCAAATTAAGAAAGCTGCAACAATTTTTTTTTGTTGCCGGGGAAAAGATTTTTCTTCGCCGAAGTCCGCCTGTGTCCTTCACGGAGGCCTAGAGCATGCTCATCACGTGGGTTCAGACATCGCATGCTCTGTTGGCTGTGAGTCAATCACTCGAGGCCTCCGCTGCTCTTGAAGTCCAGAATATTGGAAAAGGAAGGATACGATGGCGTGGCACAACAGATGGACAGGGAAGAGGCACGCCATCGGCATGTGGCGTTTGACGTCAAGTCTGACTAGCACCGACGTCAGAGAAAAGCACAGGAGGCGAGAAGGGAAACCGTGATGTTTGCATGGTGCATGTCCAAACGGTAGACAGACAGCCGGGCTTCCAACATTCTCTTCACATGGAGGAGAATTGTCGCGTCACTCGTTCTGAAGTATCCTGTTTGGACACCCCTTATAACGGCCGGCTGTAGCGGCCGGTTCTAGCAAAAAACCGACACCGAAAGGCGTTACGCAGACATGGAACCATATAAAAGACTTCAGTCCCCCATCAGGATTTGAACTCACCACCATGATTATGAGCTAAGTGCTTGGCCGACTGAGCTATATCCAGGCTCGGTGGTACGCGCCACGCAAGAGCGAGTTCATTCGTCGCGCGCTTCGCGGCCCTTCCAATCATGTATCGCCACCTTAAAGCGTGTGTCAGAAATGAAAGCAAATCTTCGGTAGGCGGTGCCGTTGAGACACCCTTCTTTTCATCCCTGGAATGACTATCGCATATTCTATGCCTAACAGTTTTTGCAAGCATAGTCATGCTTGTATCCCTTCACGGGTGGAACCAGATGAACAAGGAAGGAAGGAGAAACAGTAAAGACAACCGACCGATGGACTCCCAACTATTTTAATAATTCGTTCTCCTCTTCTACTAGTTCTTACGCGTATTCTTTGTTCCTGCTTATTTCTTTTAATTGTGTTGCTTCCTTCAGGCTTCTTAGAGAAACCGTGCGAAGTTTAGGGTATACGGATTGAGGAGGTTGAAATTAACGAAGGAGATGCTCATGTAACTATAAAGATAACTAACAACAGGGATGAGCTGATCTAGTTGGTTATTATACATCACGGGTGGAATCAGCTGAACAAGGAAGGAGGAGAAACAGAAAAGACAATCGACCGCTCAACTATTTTAATAAATCGTCCTTCTCTTCTACTAGTTCTTATGCGTATCCCTTTACTTCTGATTTTATCTTTTAATCTTGTTGCCCCTTCATGCTTCTGGAGGTCAACCGTGCTAGGCTTAGGGCGTACGGGTTGAGGAGGTTTAGCATTGGGTATCCTCAGTAGCTCTGTTTTGCCGCGTGAAGTCGAAGAATCCAGAGGGACTCCCGATTTCGGGAGAACCGTGTCGTTCCAAGCATGATCATATATTTTTGTCTTGCTTCAGCGTTTAGGAATCTATTACATATTAGCACTGTCACGATGCGGACGTGTCACACGTTTGTGCCACTGGGCAAATTAAAAAAAAAAAAAAATCTCTGCATGAGAAAATATGTGTACGCCTTCTCGAAGCTCCTGCACACTCATTATGCGTACCGCTTTGTTATATCAACAACAGTAGCGAATACGCCCTCTAGTCTCTTTTTTTCGCAATTGTTCAAGTTATAATAACCTAGCTCTCATTTGATGATGTTTCAGTTTGATCCTGGCTTAACTAGACACGCCTGATGTTTAGTCGTTTTCTCGGGTTGCAAAACATAACATAGCATTTTGACACTAAAAATTGCAGTGCAATGAATATTACCTATTATTAATTTTGAGGACTTTTATTTATAGACTATTTTGTATGCTAGGAGTTGTGTTCTGTCTTTTTGCAGGTTTATGAAATTATTTGACGCTGCAATATACTTACACACGTGTGCCGTACCCATGCAGGTGTGCATTTGCCTTGTTATGTTAATTGTGTCGCCGGCGTCTGAATGATTCAAACGCGTCTTTTTTATTTATACCTATTTTGTCCCTACTAGAGCTTGGGCTAGTGAGTTGTCTGTGATATACCCTAAATTATTATATGAAGATGAACAAAAGACGTTGCAATCGGGGTGCAAGGATACGTAAGTTTTGGAAAAAGACCTAGATTGCTTCAGTGCCCCACATCCTAACCAGGAGTACATAATTTACAAGCAAACGCAAGTTTCTTAAATATAAAAGAAAAAGCAGAGCACCACAGCAGGTTGAGCTCAACCACTCCGGAAGCTTCTCACTCTAACGGGTTTATAGAGGTGTATACAAAACCTTATGTTATGGTTGGGCCGTGCTCTCTTGTTCTAGATCAGAGGTGCCTCAATATCTTGATACTTCTAAAGTCACTAGTGTGTTATTTTAATATTATATTTGACTCCGCTCTAAAGAAGTCGCCCTTCTATATGTGGGGGCACATCACTGACCTTCGCAGCCCTCTGGGGTTTTCGTGCGAGTAAGAGTGCGTATAGACGTTTTCGGTTTCCTATCGTTCGTAGTCACGTGGGTTGAGTATCTGGTACAGTGTTGGACAAAATACTCAATAAAAGTATTTATGCTAAGTTACTAAATACCTGCTCCATAAAGTATTTAAAATATTACTCAAGTTACATTCCCTTTAAAGTATCTTGAGTAGAGTAGAAATATTTAGAAATGTAATTCAGTGACTTTTGCAGATATTTCCACCTTGCGTAACTTGTATCGACGTCAGTGGCAAACACGATTATACAGTTGCGAAAATCCGGTTCACTAGAATGGTTTATTAGCACACAACACAAAACGGAAAACAAGAAAATAAAAATAACATCGTAGGGCTATTTTATGCAGTCCAACCATAAGGAGCAGGATATCTCTGATACACGTTACGAAACATTTTTAGGACAGAAAAGAAAAAGGAAAAGGTCGCTTTAACTATTCGCAACTTTAACGACCGTTAAGGGGCGCGCTGGTGCCAATCGAAATGTCTCCTCTGGATGACCGTCGTAGAACAGCAGTAAGAGGCGGGGTCTGAGACGCGCAATTAAGTATAGTTATGCTTTATACGACCAGCCTTAGTTTATTTTTTCCCGCCAGGAACGTGTAGGCAAGCACCTTTCTTGTTATCATCCAGGAGCTAAGGAGCGCGATTCTCACACCGCTGTACCACCACCGCTGAAAGTTGCGAATAGTGACATCACTGAATATCACGTCTTGCGGCGGAGTTTATGCGCATCGTTTAACTACAATTCATATTCCCTATATCGGCAGATCACTATAAACGAACTTAGGATACGGAAATGAGTGATTGGAAAACAAAGAGAGCCCACAGCCATAGCCATACTCGTCGCACCTTCTTCTATTAGGTTGCGTTTAGAATGGCACTCAACGTTGGGAGACGCTTTGTTGGCATTTTGAGAGGTCATCCTACTCGTAGCTAGTTTCCTGCCCTGTTCCCTGCTTATCAATGTTCGCTTACAGTGTTCGTTTGAGATAACGAGTACAAGATACTCAGAAATGTAATTGAATTGAGTATCAAATACGCTCGATCAAAAGTATTTGCAAGATACCAAGCTACTTCAAAAAGTTTTTGAAATACAGTATCTTGAGTAGAGTATTTGATATAGGCACAAGTCTGATCTGGTATGAAGGAAGAAAGAATAATAAAACATTTCAACGTGCAATATGCGAGATATTATAGGTGAGGCAAAACAACAATGTGTGACAATCACGCATTTTCCGTTAACACTTTCCAGTGGCGTAGAGAGATCAAAACAATGTTTTACCAACTACCAGAAGTGACGTCATTTAAGCTGGCTGAGCCCTTGTGGAAAAAGTGTACACTTTGCCCATTTAAAAAATCGTGAAACGTAACGTCTTATTTTTTTACACCATAAAATAGAGTTGTAAACAAATGTCAGTGATTAGGCATCCTAGATGGCGATTGGCGGCTGGCTTTCATATTCTCCATTTATTTCGTCGACAGCCTCCACAACACTCACTCACAGAGGGCGCTTTGAATCCAACTATAGGGCGATCGGGCTAAGATTGTGCTCGCACACTGCCACCAACGCTGTGCAGTGTGCGCGGAGCAACGCAAATGAGGAAGAGCCAGTGAACCGAACACAGGGCCGTCTCATCCCCGTCCCGGCGGCGTGTCGCACGTGTCAAGTCGGTGACGGAAGTGTGACGTCATTCCCGTCCCGTTTCGGAAACACCCTGCGTTGTCCCGTTGTTCGCCCCACTGAATCACCCCTGGTCTCTCACGAGAGCAGGGCCCGACAGAGCGAGCGTAATTGGCCGGATTCGACAGCAATGGCGTCCGATTCAAATTTGGGAACTAAAACGAAGCGACGGAGCCGCCTGATTGATAGCGAGGCCATGGGGTGGCGCCCCGAGCGGCAGAGCTGTCCCGTGACGTCATGGAGCGCGCGATGTCTGCTGCCATTGTCGCCGGTTACTCTGTCTGTACAGCTGACCGACCGTAGTTATCGGAGCGAAATCGCTTTTGAAGTTGAAGCGCGACCATGGTGATCGCTCTAAAAGTAAACTCAAGAATGAAACAAGATAAATATGTAAATGAAGTAAGCAAAAAAAGAAAAAAAAAGAAGAGATCGGCCCTATTATCTGTCTCCCGAGATTGGGGGAATAGGGAAATGTTTGATGATTTATGGGGAGCCGTCGATGTCATCGTATACGTTGCGAACAAAGCAGGCGGCAATGACGTTTGGACAAGGCATTATGGGATGGGGTGGGAGGGAGGGAGGGGGCTTCGGAGAGCCATGTGTTTAGGAAAACGTTGGAGAATCTTGCCGCGATAGCGTTTTTTCTTTACAAGTGAAACGAACACCGAAATGTTGGGTTTGGTGAACATAGGCTTGCTGTGATTTCCTCTCTTGGTTGTGACGGGAATCACTGTTGATATTCTCAGTCTTCACATGTGTTCGCGTATATATACATATACGCTTGACTGTTCGAGCGGTATTTTCGACAAACGGGAAGTGAAATATAGCCAACGAGCCAACTGAAAGGCTACGCGCAACACGACTACGTGAGATTCGTTAGCCCATGAAATGTTCTTTTACACGGCAGACTGGTGTCGTGGTGTGAGGTTCCGCAGGTCTGTCGTAAGTCAGGGTTGGCAATCTTGACATGTGTAGAGGCACGGGAAGTCGGACTGCCCCTATAGACCTCCTCCGTAATGAGGCTTCATGAAGCGCCTTGTTCGACGCCGCTGCGCCGAAGTCGCCACCCGCGCGTGCTGCTATGCCGCCAGCAGGAGCCTGTGCCCCTCTTTGACGAAAATCGAACAGGGGAGCAAATCACGACCGTGACTCACGGGGCTTGACAAGGCGCGGCGCCCGTCTGTCCCTTTAAAAGGGGAAAGCGAAGGGAGGGGGACCGAAAAGGGGAAAGCGAAGGGAGGGGGACCGGGGGGGGGGGGCGTTAAATTGCGGCCGTCGCCATTTTGTTTAGGAGTCACGTGGTGCGTGAGTGTAATCCCGGAAAAGGTGGGGAGTACATAGCCCTTCGGCATTGCAGCTTGATGACGGCGACAGATAACAATGGCCGGATTAATCCGCTGGATTAAACCGCTTGTGCGGATTACTTTGCGTCAGGGAGATATGTATAGCCACAAGCTTATTCAAAGATGGTTTAGTTTTTTTTTTCAGTTTAGTTCGCTTGTGCGTTGGTTAGGTTTTTGTGTGGGGGAAGGCGCAACGAGGCAGCTCCGCTCCAAAATTTGTTACAGGAAAGAATGAACAAAAAACGGCAAGGTTATGAGCACACTAGACACGAACCAAACTCCAACTATGTTAAAGAATTAAAATAATTTCAACTAAAGCATTGTGTGCGTTGCAATTTTCAGCAACAGGGTCTTGCAGAAGCGAATGGTTTATGTTTCGTTTCTTAGATCTCCTGAATTGACATGAATTCCCACATACTTCTTCCAGTACTATCAAGTTCTGGCTTCGGATGCACTACTGTTGCTGACTCGCGGATGCAGCAATAACTGATGAGATCACGTTAAAAATGGAGCAAGCAAAATATCTTTTTTTTTTATCGCAGCAGTTATCAGTTATAAGCCCCAAGCATGTGGTTTCTCTAAAGTTACTCGCTTCGAGTGCAACATAAAATCTAGAAGTTAGCGAGGCACCTTCTGTGATAAAATACAGGCAATTCGGCATTAAAATCTAAGCAAAAACACCGCTCTAAATTGAGAAGATTATATTGTCATACATTCTATGGATTTTAGTTTTATGTTTTACAGTTGGCACGAAAGACTAACTGATATATATATATATATATATATCACATTTAAAAGAGGGAGACTGATAAAATCTAAGGATTGGAGGTGCTTCCCGCCTGTAAGGGCGGAGCTTCGGATCTATAAGTTTGAACGGTCCTAACTTTAAGGTCCTGTGTAAATCTCTGCGTGCGCGAATCCTTATCGAATATTTCCACTCAGAAAAAGCAGTGGAAAGACATTTTGTTTTTGTCGGCATATACTCAAAAGAAACGTTGCAGGTTAATCTATAAGCCTATTGCAAATTTCCGTGCAAAAGTTGTGAATGAAATAGTAACATCTCATTAGAAATAATTACTGAGATGATGAAGCGGCATTTTTTTATCATATGCTAAATCAAACGTGACGGCAATAGAGACAAAAGCTCACAATAAGCCTTAGTATGGGACGTTTCTGGTATGAACTAAGTTTTTAGATAACAAACGTCCGGTACTATGATTTAATAAAAATATATATTATACTTATGTGGTACCCCTGGGAAGCACGGACAGACACGACCTAACTCGCGGGCTGTGGATGTCTTCGGGTCGGGAAACGTTTTCAATGAACCTCACCACAAAGGCGCTGAAAGTTCAGAACCCCGTGCAGGAACTTTTTGTAACGCAGGGTCTACATAAAATAATTTTTCTCCTTCCATGTCGTCCTTGCAATGAAAAGTTTGGGTCAAATAGCGATGATAAAATAAATATATGCATATCTCTAATGATTTGGTTTACATTAACGATGAGGAGTAAGATGTAGAATACATGAAAAATTGCCTGTGACTCACACAGACTTCGATACGAAAAGAAGCAGATACACATGAAACGCGACTCATGAGCATTCTCTCATTTGGCTCTTGTCCGTCTCCTGGGTGCCATCACCTCGGTGCACAAATTTTAGAACCGCCAGTCTCAAGTTCATAGAGCAGTGACCATCGCGGTCCGTTTGTAATTGAATACTAATTCATCTCTGACATCTGTCTACTCTGCTTACGCACGCACGCTTCTCCGTAAGTTTTCACCTTCATTTGACGCTTTGAAGCGTCGTTGATTAATCCTTGTTTGCATGGCTTTCTTGCTACAAGTGCATGCATCAAGGAAGTCTCTGTTACGGCGACGCAAGAAAGAGAGAGCCGACCGTCAACACATTCCTTTATATCCCATCACTCTGTCAGTGGAGGGGACACATACAAACGCGTCTCCTGTGTGTGAACACCAGTGGAGACGTCGTGCCAACACGTCAAAGAGAGGCTGTCACTAGCACGATAGGCACAGGTCGAACCAAAGACAAACTGGCGTGTCACGCTTTGCGAGAAGACAAAGCACAACTTTGGCAGGTGACGTACTCCCTGATAACGATGACGACGTCGGAGTCATTGGCGGTCGACGCCCAAGGAGCCCGACGTTGTCTTCGATGGGGTTCCGCTGTCGTACGTCGGCAGCAGCGGCGTGCCTTCTCGTCGTTGGTTGGTTTGTGGGTCGGCTAGGCATCGGCGGGACTCATTTATTTCAATCGGAAGAGAGACGACTGTGCTAATGGCGCGCCAGATGCCCGGATCCGGCAATGTGTCAAGCAAGCGCCTGCTCGGTTGAGCGGGCCCCCGCTCGCTGGGCAGGGATTGTGCAAGGAAAGCTTCCTCTCAAGCTATAACGTGGTGTTTCCTAGACGCTGCCACAGCATGCCTGAGAGTTTTAACCGTCTCGTTCAGCGAAGTGTTGAGTATGTTGCGCATTGATTGGTTGTGGGTAAATAGGATGCCAATCATTGTACTTGAACGCAAAATAACAATGTTCAGAGTGCTAGATACTTTTCGCACGAAGAGCTGGGACTGATCTTGAGGAAACTACTGATCTTCTAGAATTTGCAAGCAACCACTGTCACAAGTGAAAGTTTCAAACCAAGGCATTCACAATATTGCACCAAATTTCTTACACATCTTGCACTTCATTCTTGGGAAGTTTCATATCCTGAAGTATTAATTTTTATCGATTATATATGATTCTCGATGTTTTCTTAGCACTTTTTGAAATGGGACTGGTGGAGATTGGGGGGGGGGGGGGGAATGATGAGCATATTTTTTTATTTTTCTTGTAATGCACAAAAAAAAAAGAAGATATTCGCGTTATTTATTATTTAATAATACTTGTGACGTTATTTATTACAGATTAAGGAAAGAAATATATGGACAATATTAGAGCGGTAGTGCTGAAACGTAATATCTCTTGATTTGTATATAATTTTTCATATTCTTTTAAGCTTTTTAGCGCGAAGCACTCTGGGAACTGCGGAGTTCGCCAATCCGAATATTAAATTGATTAATACGTGGGAAATAAAAGCAAAATGCTCCCAAGTTTGTTTTTCCGCTAGGGCCTTTGGCGCGGTTGCAGAATGAATCTGGAGCTGTGCTTGGAATTTTATCCGCTCTTGTTCATTGGGCACATTCTTGCATCGCAGAAAGGAACACCGCAATACTTTTTTTATTTTCTGAGAGTATGCTACTCTACTATAAGAACCACGTGGTGACCTATAGGTAAAAGAGGGGAGGCGGCGAGCACATGCCAGCTTTCATGTCAAGAATTAATCAAGATACTGACTTCAAAATCAAGTTCTCCCAATTTCAGTTGTTTCCATGACAATTGACACGAAGCCGAGGATAGACACCTGTGGTCTAAGCCATCGGATGGAAAACACGACCTGCCTTATATCATGTAGGGTTCGGAGTTTTCGGTTTAAACCGATAAAAACCGATAAAAGTACGCCGAATCCATTTGCAGAAATTCGGTTTTAACCGAAAAAGGTAAGTTTGTAGGTTTGCCATTTTCGACTTAAACCAATAAAAACCGATAAAAGTACGTCGAATGCGTTTTCTAAAATTCAGTTTTAACCGGAAAAGGTCACTTTGACCTTCCAGTCGCACCGCAGAGCCGTGTCGAAAAAGTGGAACGACAGTGCCGAACCAAACGTGTCCGAATCTATGGGATACACGGATGTCATCATGACGTTATGGTTTAATGTGCGCATCATCGATCGGAACGTGAAGTCCGAAATGCCCCATGACTTCGCCATGTACGAGCCTGTTTTCAAACTCGTTGTAAGGAAGACTGGATGCAAGCTCCGCATGTTCTGTTGTGCTTCAAATCTCGCACCGTGTCTCTTTTGGCGGTCACAACTGGTTGATTGACCGATTTTTGCTTAGGCAGCGCTTCATCTCCTCAGCCCGCCGGTGTCCAGTGTTAGCGTTGAGAGGGCATTCTCGAAGCTCACGGTCATATTAACAAAAAAGAAAAAGTGCGGATCAACGAAGAAAACCTGGAAAAGTACATGTGTGTGTACTATAATAAGATCACGTAATCTCGATGTACCGAAGGTAAAGTTACATGTTTTTTTTTGGGCATAGGATTCATATCTGACTTGTTTTTACTTCCATCTTTTTTTGTTTCTTTTACAGTTGCACACATTTGCCAAATAAAGTGTCGATTTCTTTTTCAATGTATCTGTGCAGTTAATCTTTGAGTGATCACAAATATCTAAACTACAAGGATCATCTGATCAGGTGTCCATTAGTGTTGATTTTAAATCACCGAAAGAAGCCGATAAACTTTTTTGGGCATAAATATACACCGAAAAAAAAACCGAAAATTGAATCTTAAAATAAACACCGAAAAAAGTACGCCGAATTTTGAAATAATAGAAACCGAAAACGCGGAACCCTACTTATATGTGCCTGTTTATATACCGTGGACTGTCTCCGCTGGATCCGCTCACACTATGTTCGACTCTGGGAGGCGATCGTGTCCATTCGACAGTCCCGTTCGCTGCTTTCTCTATCGGCGATCCCGGACTTCCCCCGCCTCTTTTCTATTATCTAGCTGCTTCTGCCCTCGTCTCTCTCGCAGTCCCTCTTTGTTTAGGTTAGCGGACGGCGCCTTCGCTTCCCGTGGTTGTCGACCAACACGTATCCAGGCACAAGCTGCTCGGGAAACACAATTGACTTATCTCTTCTCCCGGTGCCTTGTCTCATGTCCTTTTTGCTCGTTTTGCCTTGGTGCCTGGGGCCTTCAGAAACACGCATTTCTTTGTTTTACATTTTCGGATACACCTGGCTGTTCGGTGTGTCTTGAGTTTTGTCGCTCTTTTTTTGTGTTACTTTTCCTGACGCGGTTCAAGTGATTTTTTGTTTGTCTTCCGTTATGTTTTAATGGCTTGATGGGGGAAAAAATGGGGAAAAGGGGGGGGGGGGTATTAGCACTAAAGATTCAATAAGATCGACAGTTGGGGAGGAATTTCTGAAATTGTTAACAATTTGGGAGTTTAGTTTGCGAACCTTTAGTTCTGCCTCCACGTGTCCGATATCGAGGCCCAAGTTCTCCGCAGGTGTCAACATGAACACTTACTGACTCCTCCAACGTTTCCAGCACCAAGGCCGACATTCCCCGCCAGTCTGGGATCCCTGGAATCCCGTCACGTCTACAGCTCCAAGGATTTCATGTTCCGCTTTTCTACCGGCGAACATCCGTTGGTGCGTAAGGTTCGCGTTACAGTATCGGGCTGGCATTTTTCACCAGACCGGCGCCGTATGCCTCGAGGCTTGCCGGTGGCCTTATGTTATGCAATCCTCGGTAGGAGAGAAAGGGGCGGGAGATAAAGGGTTAGGGGGCTACTTAACGAGAAAGCAAGGGGACGTCCTTATTTAGAGAGTTTTCGGTGCTGAGGTTAAGGACTGGTCTCGTCTTGAGCTTCGAGAGCTGAAGATGTCACCGAGAAAAGAGACTTTGGAGACGGAATCTGAGTCACTAAGCTCTTTGATGGCATTTGCAGTGCTGTGTGACTTCCTTGGGAGCGACTGGAGCGTGGCTTGATCGAGTAGGGAGTCGTATAAGGTTAAGGGGCCCAAGTTCCCTGCATAAAAATAGAGGCAGTGCACAATGCGCATATACTTTTTTTTTTTAAATATCGATCGTATTTTAGAACGTGGTTTTAGGCATAAGGCCACACTAAATATTTTAACGAAAGTATAATAACAGGACCAGTACCGGTGCCAGGAAATACTGTCCCCTCTTTCAGTAATCCGATACTTTAGGCTCTGTTCCAGCAAAACTGCTTTGAATTTCTGGTCCCAGTTGCTTTGTTCTTGTGTCGCCCGCTGAAACTTGGTCGCCCCAATGGTGGTAGGAGTAACGCGATAACGTAATTGCTATAGGTTGCATGATTATGAATTCACAATGTAGGTTACGTGATTATGTAAATACTATAGATTGTGGGATCATAAAAGCACTACATGCTGTATAATGGCGTGAACATATATTTAAGTGACGCAATAGTAACAGATGACATCATTTCACCTGGTCACATGACGCCGTTTCACTTGGTCATTCATGTGACGTCATTATTTATGGTCTCGTGACGTCAATATACGTGGGCATCTGACCCATTGTCGCAACAACCACGTGACTCGTTGTGAGACTAACCACGTAATCATGGGACATGTGCCCGATTGTCACCGATGCCGTAGTAGGGGATAACGTTCTGCCGGAAGTCCTAAAATTTAAAGTTGCCTTGATACATGGCGTGAGACCAAATATGTCAACGTGTTGGCAGCAGAATAAACTGAAATGTATGTTAACTGTACCGATAAAGTCTGCTTGATGAATGGATGCGAACGGCTGTACCATTTGTAACGAGCGGTAGCTTGCAGCACCCAATGGAAATTACAAACCAAGATTATGATTCCTCCCTTCTCTCTTCAACGCCAATTTGCTTCCCCTCTGCAATATCTTAACTATCACCAGGAGGTGTGGGATATCACCAGGATGACCCTTGGGCGATTGGGCAAATAAACTGAAAACTTCACTCCCCGCCACTTCCCGCCCGGAGAGGAAGTCATTTTTTTCCTCTGGTCAAACCTAGTCGGCGTTACCCCAGCACTCGGCCCATTGGGGGACAGGGTTGAGACTTTGTATCGGAGCCACGCGGGAGAGAGTCTCAAATTTTTTCTGTCCCGCCTGTCCCTGGCTCTATTAGTTAATGTTACCTCATTCAATTATCCAAAGGTAATTGCCTCCAGTCTTCGAACCTCCTCTTTTCAAGAAAAAAGATACACTTTTAATTTATTCTTCAATTCTTTTCTGTAAACCCCAGCACTCCGGCTAAATTCATCGCGCCCTCCGGGATAGCGGGGGCAAGCCTTGTTCACCTTAACACCACATGTTTGTCTCGCCCTCCACTTGACATACGACACACCGCGTGTCTATTTCCTCACACTTGGCCCTAAATGTCCTAGTCGTCGATACTCCTGTTCTATCTTCAAATAACAACGAGCTCCCCCGTAAATTATTGTAGCAATGTTCCTTCCCTATTTTCGGTTTTTGTCCTAAATGCATCATAAAAGCTGATTTTCCTGCATTCTTTCCTCCCACATTTTTCTGAAAGCTTCTTTTACTTCCTTTTGCATATAGGTAGTCTGCTCTGTCCCAGCACTTGACTGTTGGTATATGAATTTCAGTTTTCAGCTTCGGTTGGTCCTTGGTGTTCAGACTTTCCATGTATCGATGCTTACATACCTTTCTCGCCCATCGTCAGTCTTCAATTCTGTCTAGCCTTTGTTCAAATTTCAACTTAGTGATGGTCTCTCAAACATCGAAAGATGCCCAGTACATGTCTCCCTGCACTCCTTCATTTGGTGTATTCGCATGCACCCCCAATGCCAGTCTGCCCACGCTTTTTCTGCCCGGTCTCTAAGCTCGACTGGATTTCAGATTTGACGCATAATACCGCATATACAAAAGCCATGACAAAAGCCCCGGCACCATGACCTGTTTTTATATTCCCATCACAAATTTATATTTATTGTAATTCTATAAGTTGATAAAGCGCTGTTGAATGAATTTAAAAAAAAAAATCAGGAATAAGCTTAGTTCCGACCTTAAAGGTGCCCTCCGGAGCTTTCTGCGATCGTCTGTTTATGTTGTTATATTGCGTAGTAGGTGCAAGTTAATATGTATACAAAGTTTTAGATTACAAAACTGTTTATTAAGCAGATGGCAGAAGAATTATATTGGGACTATTTTCTCTTAGAAGACAATCCCCCATTCCCTGCCCATCGCTAAAACTTGACCAATGGAAATGCTGACACTCGCGGTGAATGCGAACGTTATTATTGCAACACTTTTTAAGCTTGTTGTAAATTAGAGTTTGAGAAAAACGTAAACCGATTGTGGTGCGGTAAACATATTCTGCAATTATCGCTCCAAAACCAGCGAACTATGTTTTCTCCCCGCAAGCTTGTTGCTAGGGGGTGATGCGTCGGCGCATCGGTTCGTCTGCTTCCCGAAGCGTCTGCAGCCGTGCGTTTGCGGGGCACGTGTTCCTTCTTCCCGTGGATCCCGACTCCGAAGCCAGCTTTGCGATCCTTCCACGTAAACGAGTCAAACTTTTTCTTGTCATCTGTGGAATGCGACTGCGTATTGCAGTAGAAGCGCGACGGTGCGGTGCGACGAACGACGACTGCCGAGCACAAAGTCCAGAGAGATTCCTCCGCGGGTCGGCGGTCGGCCGCGTTGGTGACGCGCAGTGACGCCGGAATCCTTCGCTTGCTATTGGCTGACGCGTAAAGAGATGCCCCTCCCGTTTTCCGGGATCATCTCAGAAAGGGGGGCGCGCCGGGGATTTTGATAGCAATTTTAATAGGGAAATCCGCCACGTATGACCGTAATTTTATGATTTTTAGGATCCTTAGGGCCCGTAGATTGAGTTACTGCCATAAATAGACCACCACAGAACGCTCCGGAGGGTACCTTTAAAAGGACAAATTCTGAATACTTTTTGAGCATATTTGATGGTATTTGCAATAAACCGAAGAAACCGTGGGACACGGTTAATAGCTTAACAAATAAAGACTCTGTCCGGTGCGGTGTGGATAACATAACTATAAACGGTAGAAATATAGCTGGTGAGAAACTTGCAAATACCCCGAATAAGCATTTTATAAACGTTGGTGCTCCGCGGGAAAGGGAAACTGACAGCAAAATCAGTACCACAAAGAAAACTACAAATATTTCAAGCTCTATAATGCTCGAGCCTACTTCCCCATGTGAAGTTAGTTATTTGATAAAAAAAATATAAAGCCAAGTGCGCGGCTGGGGCTGACGAAATAAAACCCTTGCCAGTTAAAATGGTATCAAATATAATAAGCCCAGTCCTGGCACACATTATAAAGAACATGTTGAAAACAGGAATATATCCAGACGAACTCAAAGTCGCAAGGGTTAGTGCGGTGCATAAAGGGGGAACCGAAAATGACCTAGAAAAATAACGACCGATATCTGTTTTACCAATATTTCCAAAAATATTTGAAAGCGTTATAAACGTTAGACTGCAAAGGCTTTTTTCAAAATACAACGTAATCACTAGGTTTCAATATGGTTTTCAAAGGAACAAATCTACTGAACTTGCTCTTACGAATATGAAAGACAGAATTATAACCAACAACGAAAATAAGCTTTTTACACTCGGGTTATTTCTAGATTTGAGCAAGGCCTTTGGTTCGATACAACACAATATTTTACTGTCAAAACTTCAGGCTCGTGGTGTACGTGGCGTAGCGTCTGACGTAATGAAGTCGTAACTCTGAAATCGTAAACAGTTTGTACTTGACAATTACGCCACTTCTCAGCAACTAGAAATAAAACATGGAGTGCCCCAGGGCTCCGTACTGGGCCCACTACTTTTTTTCATATATATAAATGATATAACAGACATCCCAGATTCTCCACATATGGAAATGTACGCTGACGATACCAATGTTCTCTTCTGCAGCAATACAAAAGCGTCCTTAGAACAACAGGCAAATGATTATCTTCAAAAACGTTCAGAAGGGGTGGAAAGAAACACGCTTAAACTAAATGTGGACAAAACAAAGTACATTATATTTGGGCCTATCAATAAGCACAACAATAGTGTAATACATCTGCAATATAATAGCACCCCAATATCTCAGGTTATAGAACAAAACTTTCTTTGCGTCTGGTTTTATAAAACACGTACTTGGAAAACTCACGTAAACAGATTAAAAGGGGACCTATCGAGAACACTAGGCTGTATATATAAAATAGCAAATTTATTACCAAAGTAGCTTATCAAAAACTTATATTGCTCTTTGTTTTACCCAAAACTTTTTTATGAAGTTATGGCACGCGGAACACCCACTTCCGCAAATTATAGCAAATTAATTATTCTCAAGAAAAAAGTTTTGCGCATTTTAGAAAACTATCAAGAACATGTTCGTGATTTTTATAGCAGTCTATATTTTACAAAACATAACATGCTTATAGCAAACCAAATCTATTACTTTAAACTTATGCCGACAATATACAAAGAAAAACTTTATGAAATGGATGAAGTGCCATCACAACCTTATCTTCTTAGAAGTGCCAAACAGAAGACTCCTAAGGTCAGGACAAATTATGGAAAACGAAAACTAAATTACCAGGTTCCTACATTACTAAACATTTTCGAAGGGCCTACTGATTTTACAGTATCATTTAATAAATATAAAAGTAACATCAGACACACCCTTGTACACAACGATATATATTACGCGTAGTAGAAATTGTTTCGTTTTTCCGCCTAGCAGTGTTGCAATAAAAATATGTTTGTTATATGGCTGTAACCTTTTGTGTACATATAGTTTGTGATTTTTTTTTTGCACCTCAGATCATTTTGTGATTATACGTCAGTGATTACGAATCAATGTCGTATGAAGGTTAGTAATCTTTGTGTGGTAGGATCTAGCTAGGTTTAAAATTTTAAAACGTTTTGTGAATTGTTTTCTTATTTCTTGTAATATTATAGTCATCCGAGGACAGATTAATCTTTGTTTATATTCGTAAAGTAATTTCTACGATTTTGTGTAAAAAGTGCGCATGTTTGCTGCTGTAGATGTAGGTATTTTGCTTAATTTTTTTACTTATACATGGCAACTACTGCAAGTTGTGCTGTTATGAACTGTGGGGGGTGGAGGCCCAGTCAGGATGAAATAAATGCCTTTTGTCTGTACCTCCCTACCGGGCCTGGCCCGTGAGAAACGAAATAAACTTCAAACTACTATGCTTCATTATTGGTGCATTTCCTTTTCTTTTCTTTAGCATATTTTCTTCCTGTTCTTCCAAGTATTGTTTCCCCTCATTTAGCAATACTCCTAGGTGTTTATACTTACCTACATGTTTAAAACGTCTTGAATTTCCAAGAGGTCCCTCTTCTCATCATTATAAAGCATTATTCCCATTTTGTCGGGGAATAATGGTTTGTAACGATCATAACGATAATTTATATGAGACATCATGTGCAGCATTGCCTTCCTAGCTCAATGCTAATAAATAAACACCCAGAGAAGCTGAAAACACAGTGCGAATTTTGTGTCTCCGTATTTTATTTGTATGAATAAAATAAATTTAACGCCTAATGTTTAGTCCTTAGCTTCAGTCAGATAAAAAACAGAGCAACAGATAAAAGAAAAGAACATGTTATGTTACGTCGATGAAGGATTTCCAAGTTATTGGCATATCTCTTGTTATCGATTCCCAAGGTTCGGGAAGAAAAATACAAGAATTATTCCAGTTTGTACTCGTGGCAAAACAAAATGCAACAACGTCTTTCTTAAAAAAAAAGAAAAAAAAGAAAAGAAGAAACCTTGGTTACGTGTGGATTGCAGATTTGAGTTTGGTTCATGAAAGTGAATTAAAGGTATAAATAAAAAAAAAAAAAAACAAACAGCTTCCTTCTCATCGTCTGCATCCGTGATCTCGGCGCGACATTATTGCTTGACCCTGCGGTCGTCGTGTTGGACTTGTTGCAATGAAACAACATAGAACTCAGGTATACTCATAAAAAAAGACTGGTTCTCAGCAGTCAACGTGCCGGAGTGCATTACTTGTTTGAATTGCTTTTTAAATGACTTACTGAATACCATAGATAAAATAATTCACAAGAGAAAACACATGTCCCTTCGTTTATAGCTAGCTTGCATGGCCGTCTTTGCTTGCATGGGCAGGTCTGGCATTTGTCGTTGTTTTTAGACTTTTTATAGCTAGCGTGCACGGACATATTTTCTTTCTTCTGTTGCCGCCTGTATTTATGTACAAAACTGCTTTCTCCTACATCGCTTAATGGCAATGAACACCCTAAAAAGACATCTTGCTTTTGGCTAGTACATTTTACCTATAATTTACCAAAAATAACAAACAAAAGGCGTCGAAAGGCATCAAACCCTTTTAAAGCGTAAAACAAATCCTAGATTTCCTTGAACTTACCTTTTTTTTTTTTTTGAAAATTTCATGGCGAGATATCAATACTATCGAAATTCGAGTATTCACTCACGAACTCTCCCCAGGTTGCTACGCGCCTTCAGAGTTTTTGAACGTTTAAAGCGTTAGAACCACATACCTCGCCACTGAGCCGAGAAATTCCGCAACAAAATTGATGTCGATTCAGTCAACGAAACATTAAACACACAACTTTGCTGCACATCGGGGCTCGCTGAACAGCGATTAATTTCCACGCACCGTGATTACGGGAGATCATTAACACGTCGTCCCGAACTCTCCCTTCTTCCGACAGTTCCCGTCCGGATGTTTGTGTCCTAAAAAAAGAAAACCACTCGCGCAGGGCACGCAAACAAGAGTGCGCGACACCGTGTCGAGTTGGAAACTTTAAAATGGGTAATCACGCTTTTTATAATGTGAGGCGAGGTCGGTTAATAGCTTTTCCGGGCTCGTGCAACATCATAAAGCGAAAGCGTCGCACTACTAGGTTAACACGCGTCGACTTAAAATACGAGAGACTGAGTTGGTTTGCACACCGAGTGTATTCTTTACCTGATTGCTCGAGATGCAGGCTGAACTATCTTAGGGTTTTTAGCTAAAAGCTGGTAATATTAATATATAAGCGGTAGGCTTGAAACATAATTTAGATGGTTCCTCTATTTAAATATTGATCCTGTGTCTTCCTTAGTACCTTGGTGAATTGGCTGGCTGCACGTTGAGAACGCATCCTTATTTTATGTGAATCGGCGCAACAACCTTTATCCCAGCGCCCACTGATCTAGTGTACTGAAAGAGCCGTGAGAGACAGTTAAACTACTGATTGTAGTGGTTTTTGTTGTTGGCGAGAAGCAGTCGCTTGCGTCTACAGCCTGCAAACTCGCGCGCAGGAGAAACCTCCCATTCCGCATAGCGGGACGGTGGTTCCTTATATGAAGATGGATTTACTGTAGCTGGCGGCAGGTCCCGCTGCGCGGAATTAAGGCGCTTCACCGCGGGCATGCAGCTCCGTTATGAGGCGATTGCGCGTGTCCGGGCTTCGACGGGGAGGGCGCCGAAGGGGTGCATCCTAATTTCACGCTCGCCCGCGCATATCACGGAACACTGGTCTGCGGACCGACTCCCCGTCCCTTCACGTGCTGCCGAGTGAGCGATCTCGCCAGGCAGCGAAAGTTAGGCAGCACGCTCGCCGCAGAAACTGAGGAAGCTGCGCGGGAACGGGCTTGCTGCTTGTGTGGCTGCCGAGGTTGGAGCCTTGGAAGCCACTGATTCGGAAAACAGGGCTACATTGTCGAGCGAACTGTAGTAGCTGTTTATGTTCCCGGCAGCGCTGGGTCCAGGGCGCACGCGATCCCCTCTTTACTTCCCCTGTCGTTGACGCCACGGCTGATGTTGCTGTTACCGGTTCTGTAGGCGCGACACGTTTAGAACTTTTGGAGAGTTCGAAGAAAGTTTTCGAGGTGAGCCGCACTTCGGCGGGGATGTTCATGGGGAAGGCGGGTGAGCTGCTCACGCTAATGGGAAAATGAATAGCGTTGTGGGGCAGCGAGTGAACTAGGAACGGGAACTATGTTCGTCTCCGCCATGTTTACATATTGGGCTGACGGTGTCAATGGAATTATTAAACAAGGATATATCTGAAGGTTTCTCCTATTATCCTTGAACGCAACTTTATTTCAAAAGAGAAGTAAACAAAACAAGTTGAGAACGTTTTTATGCACGACAGGTTCATTCTTCTCATGTGAATTAAAGTGTATACTGGCGTTTCAAGTGCTTGCGAAGGTTTAGACCGAAATTGACTAAAGCGATCAAGTGGTGGGGCGAAGGCTCAGTGTAATGTTTGGTTAACAAACTAAAAGCCTAATAGCTCTGTAACCAAGCCTAGCTTGTTCGATTGGATAATCATGATGTTGGTGGTAATTTTTTTTATTCATTGCTTTAACCCTGTGGTAAAAAAATATGACAATACAGGAATAATATCACAAAACAATTTATTTCAAATAGTTGTTCAATATCTGTACCATCAATGAATGATTGGAGCCTGAGTGCACGAGGTTCACAGTCTTAAACCGGAATCATATATAAAAACCGATTGAATACAGAACTGCAGGCATGTTCGGATCTAGTAGATTATTATGTCACATGGGGTGCATGTCTTGCACACATAAGTAGTCTGCGCATTTCGCACATATGGAACCAGGCAGCGGACGTGTGCTTTTACTAAACATTCACGTTTCACGCATACAAAACGAATGAGAGACTGAAGAGCTCTATCATATCCTCTTGTATTGAGCACAATGCATGCCACTGTTTCGCAGCAGCGGTCTTTTTAGGTATTCCAAGATTGTGCTGAGCAAGTCATAAGATTGATAATTATCGCGATGGGAGAGGCGCTGAACACGTTTCACGAAAACTTAGCCAACTATTGTATTTTTAGTAATTGTGTTGGTCTAAAAGATGTGCTACGACTTTTTTTTAGTATATACTGTACAAAGGATGATATGGAACATTAAACTATGTTTTTTTTTTCAAATTTCACATCGGTCTTTATAGATGCTGAACCGCCTAACAAATCAATCGAGACGACAATAATGCCTCTACTTCTCTGCCACTTAATTGCCTTATTCACTTCGTTTTATAGTTAAGCATCCTCTCGCACCTAAGAACATGGATGCGAATTTTTAAATTTCAAACCTCATGATTCATTAGTGAGCCCAAAACATCTCCTGTAACGTTCGCACCATGCTTGAGTGGTTCCTTCAATTTCATTCATTTCATTTATTGTTCCCTTAAAGCGCCCGTAGGGCTTTACATAAGGGGGGGCTTTGGCAGCAAACAAAAACAAACAAAGAAAGGAAAAAACAGGATTAAAGGTTGCTAAATATCGAGAAAAGTAGCAAGTGCAGCTCTGAATCCAGATGAGTCTTAAATTGTAACAATATGTTCTGGCAGAGAGTTCCATTCTGAAAGTGATAATTGCAGTGGAGAGAATTTAAAAAGGTTGGTCCTTGGTGTTACCAGATGAACTTTCTGAGAATGGTCTGTACGAGGAGAAATGTGATGAGCCGCTGGACAGTACAATTCTCTCTTTAAAGGGGCCAGATAATACAAAGCGTGCAATGAAACTAGTCTGGTCAGTTTCCTTCTTTCCGCGAGCAGTGGAAGGCCGAGTTCTTTTTTTAGCGTAGTAATGCTAGTGTGTGTATAGTTTTTAAGAATGAACCGAGTTGCCCTGCTTTGGATCGACTCTAATTTCTGAATTAGGTAAGCCTGGTGGGGGTTCCATGTTGTAGATGCATACTCGAGCTGCGGGCGAACAAGGGCAGTGTAAGCTACGAGTTTTGTCTCCCGGTTAGCCATATGTAGTGTTCGTCTCAAAAAACCGAGGCTTTGGTTTGCCTTTACAACGATCTGATTAATATGAGCTTCCCATGATAAGTTTGACGTGAAATGAACCCCGAGATATTTGTACGTGTGGACATGTTCAATGGGTGTATTAAAAAGAGAGTAGCTAAACACTGTGGCACTTCGCTTAGAGTTGAAGTTTAAGAATTTTGTTTTTAGGATGTTGATTTGCATTTGCCATTTTTTACACCATGTTTCTAGGGTAATCAGGTCATTTTGAAGTTGAATGCAATCACTAATGCAAGATATTTTCCTATACACCACACAATCATCAGCGTACAAACGGATGGTTGAAAGAATACTATCGGGTAAATCATTCACGTACAAAAGAAAGAGCAATGGACCCAGCACGGTCCCCTGCGGCACTCCCGATTTTACTTTCTGATGGGATGAAGATTTGTAATCATAACAAACACTTTGCGAGCGATTAAAAAGAAAATTCGATATCCAGTCTATCACGAATGGCTCCACTTGGAAAGCACGTAATTTTAGAACTAGTCGATGATGCGGCACCTTATCGAATGCTTTTTGGAAGTCAATAAAAATTGCATGCGTCTCAGTTTTAAAATGCAGGTTACTGTGTATATCAGTTACAAATTCAAAAAGTTGGGATTCGCAAGAGTGAGACCGACGGAAGCCGTGCTGGTTTACAAAAAGTAGGCTGTTGGCTGACAGGTGATCCATGATATTTGAAAATAAAACATGTTCCATTAATTTACTCGGAACACTCGTCAGAGAGATGGGTCGATAGTTCGTGAATTCATTCTTTTGACCATTTTTAAAGACCGGGGTGACTTTTGCCCTTTTCCAATCAGCAGGTATTTGGCCACTAGTTAGGGATTGCTCAAAGATAGAACAGAGGATTGCGGAAGATTCACATTTGCTAAGCTTAAGTAGCTTCGTCGTGATATTGTCAGGACCGGGGGCAGAATTTGTTGGGAGATGTTCTATTAGTTTCTGAATTCCGCTCACAGACATAGTGATTGGGCACATTTGTGTGGCTATGTCGTAATTAGGCGAATGCTCTGGTAAGGGGAAAATATCTTCAGAAAACATCTCGCTAAAAAAACGACTGAATTCCTCGCACACTGCACCCACATCGAGCTCGTCTCCCGCAGGATTAGTGAATCGGTGAGGCTTCGACACTTGCTTAGGGTTAACCGCTTTCCAGAACTTTTTGGGGTTAGCTGTCATAAGGTTGCGGAGGTCTTCGTTGTAAAACTTGTTCTGCGCTCGACGTATCTCTGTCTTGCATACTAATTGGAATTCGTCATACTTTGTCCACGCAGAAGGGGACAAAGACAATTTAGCTGTTTGAAATAGTCTCCGCTTTTTATTCAGTAGTCGTTTAAGGCGGTTCGAAAACCAGGGTTTCTCAATAGAAGACTGTATATTTATTTTTGGAATAAACTGATCACATAGATCAAGTAGCTTTTGTTTGAATAATCTCCAGTTTTCGTGAACTGTCCTAGAGTCAAAGCCAACCATGTAAATACTTGAAAAAGATTGCAAGCTACGACAGAAGTCATCGACGTTAGCCCTGGAGTAATCATAAATAGCTTTTACCAGCGGACTGTGCTTTTGCGTAGGAAGAGCAAGTTCAACATTTAGGGAAGTGTGATCACTGAGCGGTTCCATAAAGTTTACCGAAGCTATAAAATCTGGCTCCGAAATGAAAAAAGATCCAAGAAAGCAGAGTTACGAGTTGGCTTGTCAACCATTTGAAAAAGAAAGAAGGCGTTTATCACATCAACAAAATCCCGACTTTGCTTTGAAAGTTTATACCATGCATCAAAAGATATGACATTTGGAACAACCGGCCATTTTATTTCGGGGTAGTTAAAGTCACCGGAGAGAACTATGAGATCATTTGGATAAGAACGAGCAAGGGTCTCTAAGCAATCATAAAGTAATGGCGAGAAGTCTGACAAGTCAGGTGGCTTATAACATGCGATTACTAAAATACAAACAGTAGGCGTCCTAATCCTTACCCAAACACCTTCAAAACTTGATATTATATCACACTTTTCAACATGCAAAGTACTTCTAACAGCAATCAACACTCCCCCTCCCCGCCGCTCAATCCTATCTTTCCGGATGATAAAATACGAGTCACTTAGGATTAATTCGCTATCTGCAATATCCGGAGTTAGCCAAGTTTCACTGATGATAACAACGTCTGCAGAGCAGGAGTGGACAGCAGAATGCAGCGCTTCTTGTTTGGCATAAACGCTTCTAACATTGGCAATAAAAAAGTTTAGGGTTGATAATGGTCTTTTCTGTTGTTGGGAGGATGACTTTCTGGTTTCCTGTAGCTATGAGGGAAGCTGCATAACACGTGCGGTTTCCCGGTCAAAAATATATCGCAAATTTCCGATAATTAGTTTATCGTGGCGAAGCTTGAAGTCACGAGCTTGTGCTTTTGCAAAAGAAAGGAGCTCTTTTCGTGCTTTACGGGTCTCTTCCGAGTAATCCTCGCTCAAACGGAAATCTGTACCTTTTAGTCTGTTTGCTTGTGATAGCACGAGTTCTTTATCTTTAAAAGAATTAAATTTTACGATGATGGGTCTGGCTGTCGTGGAGTTATCTTTGAAAAACCCAATTCTGTGCGCCCGCTCGATCCAAGGGGGGAGTATCTTGACACCAAGATTTTCCTCGCAAAAGGAAACTATTTTTTCTTCAGACTGCTTCCAGGTCTCACCACGCGCATCAGGTAGGTTAAAGAAAAGTTAGTTGTTTCGTCGCGAGTGATCCTCAAGAGTGGTAAACCTTCGTGTCATTTCCGCTATCGCGGATGTGTTTGTTGCAGTGATTTTTGATACCGCAGCCACGTCTTCTTTGATTGTTTTAAGGCTCGAAATTTCGCGGTCGATGTCGTCGATTTTAGATTTGAGGGTTGCTAAAACAGAGTCAGTATGACGTTGCTTTTCTTGCATGGATTTAATTTCAGCTAGGATTTCCGTTTGGCCGTTGGATAACTTGCTTAGTAGCGTTATGATTTGATTTGGCGATGTGTCGTCACAAGGCTTGTTATCGGGCCCAGGGTTGGCCTCAATATCTCCGGACAAGAGAAGTTTTCTTCTCATGCTATCAGCAATTTGACACAGGTCTGACACAAAAGAAACAAGCCTGGAACGCGCTGAAAACACACAATCATACACACAAGGTGGGCACGACACCGCAATGATGCACACGTTATTGCATCGGTAGGATGATGATGAAAAACCAACCTGGGAATGGACAGGATGTTTAAGACACATTCCGGCGGCGGTGTCGTGCCCAAGGCACTCAGAGGGTTGTGCCCGCTTTTGAAGAAATGCTCCGAGTAGATAGGGTTGCCCGGCTTGCCCCAGTTGCCAGCATCGTGGAAGGGATCCAACTGAAGTTGACGATGGCGGACCGAAGGTTTGAAGGAGTGGCGGGGTTTCTCCGGTGCGATGGAAAACGGGATCCGGTGCCGACCAAATCGGCGAACCAAAAAGAAGAGCACAGGTAACAGCCACAGCAACCTGGGAATGGACAGGATGTTTAAGACACATTCCGGCGGCGGTGTCGTGCCCATGGAAGTGGCAGAACTGTATGGTTAATACGTACACAGTTCTACTATTTTAACACCATGTTTGGTGATTAAACAGTGTGGCTCCTGGAAGTGTTCTTTCGGGGCAAGCTGAATCCGCCGGTACTTGAGTCAAGTTCGCCACCTGCGAAGCGTCAATACAGTGATGTCTCGTTATATGGACACCTCAGCTCCCCAAAAGAATCATCCATATTGTGAGTTGTCCATTACAACGCGACAAAAATGCATGTATTTTTCCAGTTTGTTTACGAAAACATGTATAGCGGGGTATCCATGTTATCCGGATCTATATAAACGAGACATGACTATAAATGTATAAACCCCCATCAAGTTAGAAACGTTGTATTCTCATAGCAAAGAAATTGCTTTTGCTGCTTGAAGGGGAAGGCCCCTTTAGTCTTCAGCCTGGAATGCAGCTGCCTCACGAGTGGCTTGTTTACATCTGGAGTGCTCACTACTTTTTTATTTACCCCGCCGCATGGGTCTATCGTTCTTCTGACTTTTTCAGATTGGAGTATAGCGATACAGTGCTGCCAATTTCAAGACTTTTCCAAGAGGACGCCGTCCGGGGAAGTGCCTGCAGCGTCTTCTTGTGAGAGTGTAGCTTCTGAACTTTTATCGCAGAAGAGATATAACCATCTGGAGCAAAGTGAGACGGGAGCCGGTCAGTGAAGTATACAATAAAGGAGGGGGAGTGGGGGCTGCCCTACTCATTTTTCTTGAAGAATCAGAAGCGAGAGGCAGGCAGAAGAAAATGTAAAGATAAAAGGGGACAGAGGGAATGGGGGTGGCAGTGTAAGCACTTGGCCCATAGAAGAAAAGGACCTGATCTTGAACTATGTCCAACTTCTCCCTTGTTGTGTACAATAGCGTGGACGGCGATTTTCAGGTGAAATATATTTGTTATGTGGCACACGTCTTTCGCAAAGGACGCGAAAATCAGACGATTTACACTTTTTACAGAAAACTAAACTTGCAGAACATCTTCAGAGTGACAAAACTATTGCTATATTTTGATGCCCTATCCAAGAATGCCGCAAGCAAAATCGAATCACAACCTTGAGTTCGTGTTGTTACGTACGTATACACACTGAATTCCAAAAGTAGGGACCTCCAGCCAGAGACGCATTGCAGCTCATGAAATGGCGTGATTCCCTACTGACCCCGTGCGAGACCTAATAGTGCCGATGTAATTGACGGAGCCCCGCGTGTGTCGGGAGTTCTCGCCACGGTCGAGACACGCCCGCGGTTCATTCAGGGGGGCGTGTGCTCAGTCGCCTCGGTCGCGGCAGCAGCAGCCCCACCCTCGAGGCTCGGCTCTTCGACCTCCCAGGTGCCCGAAGCGAGGACAATGACGGCTTCGTACTAACCTATGCATAATTACAGGAGCCACACGAAGCGCGGTCTTAACGCTGCCAAAATTACGGGTGCGCAGCTCTCTTTTTGCAAAAATTACAGACACATCCAAAAAGTGCTGACCCATTTTATGTTAAAGGTCGAAGTGAAAAACAAACGAGGAGGGGATATGTACCACTAGGTAATGATTTCGCGGTGGCGTTTAATTTGTTACCTTCGACTTGTCTCGTATAAAACAAGAAGAAGAAGAAGAAGAAGAAGAAGAAGAAGAAGAAGAAGAAGAAGGAGAAGAAGGAGGAGGAGGAGGAGGAGGAGGAGGAGGAGGAGGAGGAGGAGGAGGAGGAGGAGAAGAAGAAGAAGAAGAAGAAGAAGAAGAAGAAGAAGAAGAAGAAGAAGGAGGAGGAGGAGGAGGAGAAGAAGAAGAAGAAGAAGAAGAACAACAACAACACACAAAACAGCACCTTTTTGTAAAAATATTTTTTTTTCTTTTTATATATGCGTTTGTAGCAGAGTAGCGTCGAAGTGATATCCTTTTACTCTGATTATACGTATTAACTGACCTGTAAAACAATCGATTGCACATAGCTTAAACTTGTACATAGCGCTAAAACCATTCCATTTCGTCAAACGACCAGCCGTTTACAACAATGAGTTAAAACAAAAATCCAACGCAACGAAGACGAATAAAAGAGTTTAACTAAACTTCGGCTAAGATCGGTGTGACTGATGACCCTTTACAAACACCTTCTGTTTGTATATACTTACTTCCTTCGTACCCCACTACCGTTGCCTTCAAATAAAACTCCAGAATTATGAGGTAACTTTCTACCGATACACCTGAGCCCAATTGGAACTTAACGAGATTCATCTCCCAGACTTCCTCACTCTCTGGATTAACTGAGCCTTTTCTAGGGAATCGCACAAGTCCTTAATGCCCATCGATAGCACCGAAAAACTCCTCGATGAGTTTTCAAAATGTCAATAAGTTCATTTGAATTTCTAAAGGATCGCGGCTTCTCTAAGCATGCATACTACACCTTTGATGTAGAAACTTCGAGACAACTTTTAACCATGTCCCACTCTGATTAATGACCGCACGAAGGGACATTTCAGGGTTATGATCTTTTGGAAAAAACTAAGGCTTGATGCTTAAATAAACGAGTTATCTGAGTTTCAGACGCCGTCCTGTGTATTTTCTGTCTCTTCTATGTTTTGATGTTTCTTCTCTACCCCAGTCTCAGGTTAATTTATTCACCAGCTCGCTTGAACCCTTACCATTATTTCTGTGATCATCCCAGAAGCAGGCGCGGTCCCCTTTACTTATGGTCCAACGTTTTCACTGCCGGCAAAAATGCTAATTTTCCATGCCTTCACAGTTTTGGATAAACTGGCACGTCGACTAGTAAAGTTAGAAGAAAATGTGGCTTTTTTTTTGGGGGGGGGGGGCATTTGTTTTCACAAGAACTTCGTGGACCAGGAGCACTTCAAACATCTGTCGTCATCGGGAATTCCGTTGTACGCAAAGGAAAATATGATCAAGGTATACCGGAACACAGCCAGCAGGAAAATCCAGGACATCCGCGCTGCGTATGATAGACTTGGAATACTTCTCCTGGGAGATAATTTCAAGCGCTACCGTGAGTACAACCAATGGAGCAGCACCAAAAGAACTGTACTTGACTGGCTATGGAATGTGAAGCGAAGGCATGTCCTGAACAGTATCAAAGACTTGAAGTCTAGTGGTAATGGGCGTCTGAAATCGTGGTTTAGAACTGATGAATGGTGTGAGCCCAGGCATTCTGTTGTCAATTCATCTGTCGAAGCGTTATTACCTAAGGGGTAGGAAGCTCTGGCTAAGGGACCGAAGTGTTGTTTGAATTCGAAGCCTTCGAGGATTGACGTGTTGTCGTTCATCCAGGCTGTGGCCAGAATGGTTAACGCGGAAGAAAAGATCGCTTCCGTAGGTCATGCAGTCAGTAGGACAGAGAAAGTAATCAACGAAACGTACCCAAAGGACAAAAGAAATTGTAGAGAAGTCAATGGAGTTAGAAGGGAGTTACAAACGAAGTCCTTAAAGTTGTTAGGAACAGATAAGACCGGACGGTTTGCAGTTTTACCTATGGCAGTATTCAGGAAAAAACAGAAACGGCAATGGAATCCTTGTTTTCGGAGTGGGTAGGGAACATTGAAAAGTTTGTTTTTGTCTTAATTTTCAATGGCCCACTACCAGCTTAATGCCTCCTTAGTGGTGTTGTGAAAAGTTAAAATGAAACATATGTGCAGCACTGAATGAGGATGAATATATCCCCAGCGCAACAATTTTGACAGCAAGCATCAAGTTTTTTCTAAAAGACCATAAGCCTGAAATGCCCCTTCGTGCGGTCTTTAATGAGAGTGGGCCATGGCAGAGAGTGGTCTTAAAGTCTCTAGAACGAGGGTTGAGTTATGCAGGCTTGGAGAGTGGCTATCCCTTAGAGATTGAGGATTTCCCGCAAAGCAGCACTCTGTCCTAACTACTCCCTATCAAATAACCTGCTTGAAAATGTATCAACTTACAAATATCTAGGTGTTCATATCTCTTCAGACCTATCATGAAAAACTCACACCGAATATATCGTTAATAACAGTAACCGCATGCTTGGATATTTAAGACGTAACTTTTTTCTAGCTCCATCATCATTAAAATTACTACTTTATAAAACACTGGTCCGACCAAAGCTTGAATATGCATGCTCGGTCTGGGATCCCGGTGCAGAAAGCCTCATATTAGCGCTTGAAGCCATCCAAAACCGGTCAGCACGTTTTATATTATCAAACTACCATCGTACATCAAGTGACACATCCATCAAGGCCAGTCTCTCACTGTCCCTTCTTTCCACTCGTCGCACTATCTCCCGTCTCTGTTTATTTCATAAAATTTGTTATGCCAATTCACTCTTGAAAGAGCAACTAATCAGTACCCCATCTACGTACCATCTCGCCTCGATCACTGCTGCAAAGTTGGTATACCCACTTCCATCTCAAATTATTTTTTCGAATCTTTCATCCCAAAACCATCACTTGAATGGAACGGCCTTCCCTCGCCCATTGCGCCCATTGGCGATTTTATTCTCTTTAAAGAAGCACCAACAAGTTACTATTCATGATCTGTGCCGGACTATCCAATTTCAGCGTTTTTGTACTTCCGTTGCCCACCCCCTCTGTAATGCTTCGGCCCTGAGGGTATAATAAATAAATAAATAAATGAATAAACTGATTGATATTTTGGAGACTCATCATAGGAGGCGTTGTTCGGTGTTATCGATGGACATTAAGGACGTGTACTGTTCCCAAAAAAGACTCGGTAATTGCAGAGAGTGAGCGAGGCATTAGACCTGAATCTCGTTAAGTTCCTATGGGGCTCAAGTACGTCCTTAAAAAGTATTTTTTAACATTTCTGGAGCTTTATTTGAAGTCAACAGTATGGAGTACGAAAGAAGTATACACAAAAAGAAGGTGTATGTAAAGGGCCATCAGTCGCACCGATCTTAGCCGAAGTTTAGTTACACGTTTTGGATCAGGCAGTGCACGAAAATCTACAGGAGTTTTCCCCGGGTATGCCAACAGTGAAAAGATATGTAGATGACATCATATTATGTACGTTTACGGAAGGTCTATCAGAAAGCATATAAGGTGTGATAAGGTCAACGGCTACAGATGTGAAGTTTACAGTGGAAAAAACGCAGGAAAATTTTCTGCAGTTGCTGGATTTATGTATTCGCCTGAATCAAGGGTTATGTTGGGTATACGGAAAAGGAAATTCGAAACCGGTTTTGCCAAGAATGAGTTGTCATTCGAAGACTGTAAAGGCTGGGATTGTAAAGTCATTGGTGAGGAACGCGTTAGAACGTTTGTGTGACCATGATATCACTGAATCGGTAGAAAGGCAGTAGAAAAGGATGATTAGTGTATGATATTATGACAGAGTTATCAAACGGCAATTAGAATTGTTTTTCAAAGGCAGGGGAAAAACGGAAGAGAAATCAAGGAACCGCTTTGATGTAATCTCATATTTTCATGGGATTTCTCACAACCTTAAGTCATACGCGAGGCAGCTCGGACTGGAGACAGTCTTTAGTTCATATTTTAGGTTAATTAAATTGAAGCCATTTCAAACATGTGTGAATGAGTGAAAAAAGGCATATAAGGAAAAATCGGTATGTTCCAAGAATGGTGTTTTGTATGATATACCATTGAAGTGTGGGTTTAACTAAGTACGTAGGACGGACGTCACGCTGCATCAATGACAGATTAAACGAACATAAAAGAAATGTGAAGAGCAATACACAAAACTCGGAAATCGCGAAACATATTCATGAATGTAACAACTGCACGGCGCTCTGGATGGAGACTGAAATGAAACACAAAGAGAGGAACGATGTGAAGAGTGTAAGTAGTAAGGGAGACTGTGCGGATAAAATCTCTAGGCAATTGTATAAGTCAGGCCTCGCTATACAGTTCGGAAGCAATTCAAAAAGCTTTATAAATTGTAATGTCAATTTTTTTTAAAGTGTGAACTGGGATTCTTTGACAGTGATTGACTAAAATAACTAAAGCACACACTTTTTCTTTTCTTATTTTTGTTCGTTTTTGACGTGTGTTAACCCAAAAGGTCGTTTCGGTGTTGTTTTTTTTCCAGTAGTAGGTGGAGAGCGCGTCTTTTGAATCAGAAGTGGGGAATGCGTTTAGATTAGAAGGGAAGAGACCCGTTTGTACAAGTTTGAAAGAGGATGGATGTTGCCCTATCGCGTCGACTTGTAAAGTTGTACACTTTCTTGAATTGTGTGATGGAGAATGTGGCGCTTGTACTGTGTAGGCTTCGTCCTTTTGTGTGGGTGGTGATGACCTTGAGATTGAAACTATATATGGAGGTGGACTGAATAAACGAGTAAGCTGAGCTTGAGACGTCGTCCTATCTATTTTGTGTCTCTTATACGTTTTGATGTTTCTTCTCTACCCAGTCTCGGGTTAATTCAACGTGGTTAATATTCACCAGCGCGCCTGCACCGTTACCATAATTTACCCCTAATGATGATGATAATGATGATTATGACGTAATGACAATGGAACTGGTGGCGATGGTGACGGCGAAATGTAAATTTTGCTACTCCTGTGAAATGCAGATATATATTTATTGGGCCATTTCTCTATTGGTACATTGAATAATTAGAGAATTTCGACGTTTCACTCATTAAAAGTGAAGCGCAGGCGACTGTTTATCAGAGGCTGCTTTGCGAAGGATCAATCGCTCTAGCACTTCAATTAATATTCAGAAGTATCTTTCACAACTTTTATTTCGACAACTGTTACGAATACGCAGGACACCTCTTTAGTGATTGCGCTTACCGATTGTAAGTTGCCTACTATGTTTTTTGTTAATTAATTACTGATGTTAACAATAAATAAAACAACTAAACAAGACAAGAAAATAAATTTGGCAATTGAAATAGTCCTTATAGGCTCAAGCCGCTTCATTCACCACATTCTAATAGTTGAACCCTCGCGTCATATAAACTATTTCTACATGTAAAGCACGATAAAAACCCTTTAGACTTTGATTCAAGCACGTACACATTCATTGCACTTTTAATGAAAATCAATTTGATATTTCCAACAAATTGTTTCTAAATGCTGTCTTTTTGAAGGATGAAAATTTTGCGATCAGTTTTGGAAGTAGTCGTCCTCGTTTAGAACTCTACGGCCAGTTGTTAAAACAGAGTTAAAAGTTTACTTTGTTAAAACAAAATAAAGTTTGTTTCTGTACAGCGCGGTTTCGTCATAGGCAAATTTGTTGAGACTAAATTCTGCACATTTTTTAATATTGCTTATCCAGCACTCCAGAGTCGGGTTGAAACAGACACAATGTATCTGTGTATGTCCAAGGCCTATGATAAGGTCAATCAGGAGTTGTTACTGCTGGAACGCGGGGACTACGGCCTTAGTCACGAGTAAAATACCTGGTTTAGGAGTTATCTTCATAAAACCCAGAACTGTGTAAGGATAACTGACTTCTTGTCTCGTCCTCTAATTTCCATGTCAGGAGTGCCTAAGGGCTCTAACATTTCACCTTTGTTTTTCGTGTTTTTATAAATCATTTTGGCGTCGCCCGAAAGAAACTCTCAAGTACCAATGTTTGCAAATGACGTGAAGTTGTTTCGGCAGGTCACCCCATCACTGACTCTACTTTGCAGCAGGACGATCTTTGTTCAGTGCTAAAATGTTGGAGTACTAACAATATATATATTTTTTTAATTCCCGCAGAACAAATGTCATGTCCCTGTTGAGAAAGCGCAGCAATTTATCCTACACACACGTTCTATAAAATGAAACTATTAGTCGGATCACGCATATACAGGACCTAGGTGCTCTTGTGAGCAACCACCTATTTTTCCCTTTTCATGTAAACTCCGTTACTAGTCATTCTGTGCGTACGCTGAGAATCATGTCTCGTTTAACAAGATAATTTAGCATTCATCACTCTCTTTAGAGAGACTAGTTTTTTCATGTGCGCTCGAAACTAAAATTTGCATCTGCAGCGTGAAACTCCATGTCTTTATCGGCAAATGAAAATATAGAACAATTTAAAAAGCGATTTGTGAGCATGTTTATGACATATATATTGAAAGAAAATGCTTTATAAATACAATTAGTTATTAGCCAAAGTAATATTGAGCACGTTATGTAAAAGAAGGTCTGTTAGGAACGTTTTATTTTTATATAGTTAAATTTATAATGCTATAAACAGCCCTGTTCTCCTTAGCTGTGTTTAGTCTCCCATTCTATTTAAAACAAATTCTAGAAATGTGAAAGTATCTTACCCAGAACTCATTGTAGATGCCTCACCGGTTTCGCGTATCCAACATGTTTTGAACACTCAATTTACTGACATCGATATTTTTAGTACAAACCTGCCTTTTGGTGAACGATAATTTTTATGCCTGCTTTAGTTGATATATAGGCATGCTTGTGCGCTTTCATATTTTACATAACTCTCCACGGTGATATTTTGTATACAAATTTTTAGTTTGATCCTCAAGAGTTTACGCTTGTTATCTATTGTGTATTTCAATTGTGTCCTTAACTCAGAAGGCTCTTTAGCTGTTGGTTAGCATATATAAAAATAAATATTGATTGACTGATTGATTGATCACAGGCGAAGTCAGAAACTATAGTTCATAGACTCATAGCTCAGAGCTGGGTGAATCCACGCAGCGCTTGCATTTGTCGGTATAGGAAAGACGTTTTCACTTGCATCTCGCAGATCGGTCACCGTCCCCAGAACAGTTGCTTACTCAGCGCCTGTCGAAAATTGTTGAGGGTGTGTATACTGCCGGCTCTTTGAAATTACTTTTTGTAGTTATGGAGGTATTGTCATTCTGGAGGGAACTGTTAATTATTGCGGTTCTGGAGAAAATAGTTTATATGGAATCTAGCTCAATGGTCAAAAATAGATGGTACAAGTAGAGTGGGTTATATTTGTTGCTGAGTAGTTTTTGGCAGCACTTGCTTTCCTTCCCGTTCACTATCATCTGTAAAGCGCTTCAAGGGGGCTCCAGCACAAAAGGGAGCTGTGTGGATGTGCTTTCACCTGGTTTCAAACAGATGGGATTCAGGGTCGACAGCTTTGCTCCGCGAACAAGAAAAAGCCGCGCTTTAATTTTGTTTCCTGGTACACTCTGCTATAACGAGACACCAGCTCGTCTAGAAAGGGGAACTTTGTGGCACACCGTTTTTCTGTTAAAAAAAGAAAACAGAATGAGCTAACAAGCCCAAACCCTTCTTCAGAGGTTTACTTAACACGGTCTGAGCTGCCTTGAAAACAAAACGGAAGAGCATTTTTTATAATTTTCAGGGACCAGTACGAAGCCCACAACAGCCTGGGAACCTGGGCCGCATCCCTTTTAGCCTGTACCTTAATCCTGCCCCACTGCGATTCCCAGCCACAGAAGTAATATCGCGCTACCGTCAGTGCGGAGGAGATGGAGGTTGACCTGTGGTATAAGGAAGTCGTCATACTCATCCACTGCGTCCCGAGGGAGCATCAGCGACGGCTACATCCTACAAAACTGTTATTCACTAAACATATCTTGCCGCATTAAAGATGAATAAAAAAAGAAGAAAGGTACTAGTAAAAGTTAGCATTCATGATTTTCCACCACGAGATTGCCTCGGCTAATTGGGCTAGACATTTTTAAAAATTTCCTTTATGAAAAGTCTATTCTGCTGAAAGAGCTGCTGTCACACGGCAGACAAAAGGACATTTACAGCTAATGTTTATTGCTTTAGAGGCTGATCCCTTGCAGTTAAAAGAGACACTAAAATGTTATTACAAAATATGTTTCTCTGCTTTAAACATTTGACGTTGGTGGTGTTTATTGTACAGAGAATTTTAGAATGCACCTATTTCAGACTAAGAAATTCAATAGAGGCTGTTATAACATAACCACAATTCCGGCCATTGCTGGCGGAAATTTCGGGGTATACGTCTGGCTACCGCTGAAGTATGCCAAATAATAGGCCACCGGCGCAAATTGAGAAAACACAAAAATTTCCTCTTCCCAGAGTTAGTCTGCAGGTTATCTATATCCAAGTTTACTGTTATGTACCAGCAATGCCGTGAGTGCCTACTGTCAAGAAAAAAAAATTTTTTTTCGTATAGGCAAAGGCAGTTGGAATGCTTATTTCCCATAAATGCCAGTTTAGCGAAAAGGGCGCTGTGTGGTAGACCATATTTTCATTTTGAGCGAAAGCCCGCTCATAGCGGCTCTGTCTGACAAGAGTAGTATACTTACCGGTGCAAGAAGGCGTCTGAAAACTCATGTAAACGATCTAGAGGACTAAACGGCGCAAAAAACACGGAGGAAGAAGAGACACATACAACACGGACTGACGCTGTCGTGTATGTCTCTTCTTCCTCCGTGTTTCTTTTTTTTTTGAGCCTTTTAGTCCTCTGATTACAATGAACCAACTAGCCCAATCCAAAGTATTTATTCATGTAACCAAGTAAAAAAAAAAAAAATCAACGACACCCAACTGTTTCTTTTCGGAACAAAAGAAGGCAGAGCGACGCCTAAAAGACCATTAAAAAGAAAGAAAATTACAGTGGTTGGGACACGCGTGTCAAAAAATAAATTTTACGTGAATTTTTTTTTTTTTTTTGTTGCTATATCGATGGCGCGAGACGGCATTTAGTCGGTTTTTACCTCCTTTCCACTTGTTTTCTCTCTCGGCATTTCGGGCGCGTTTAGGACAGGTGGATCGGCTTCGCTTTCACGTTGAGGTGGAGAGAGAGTATTAGCATCTCGGTTGAGGTGGAAAAAAGTGTATGACCATTCCGTGACGTCATGAACTTCGCGTGCAGAATTTAAAATAAATCTCGCGCCGTCAATATCGCTCTCATTTTGTTTTTCCGTAAAATTTATTTTTTGACACGCGTGTCGCAACTAGCCAGTTAATTTTTTTTTCTTATTTTCAGTAGCCTGCTAAGGGAAAGTAGTAGATTGGATATCTTGCCGGATTTATGAACAGGCATTCTACAGTGTTGCGTTGAAGCGATTAATACCCTGGGTCGACGGTTAGATAATACCGGTTTATACCGTATGCTGATCACAAGTTTTTTTAAGTATTTGCTATGCAGACTAACTAGGGCTTTGTAAGAGCTTTTAAGTTTTAGGTTTATCATAGATGCCACAGATAGAGCTCTAACATTGGAGTGTAATTGACATATCTCCTGTACCTTGAAGATATTCAGGTGGTCAGAGTAATACAGGCATTCGCCAAAGTGCGTACCAGACGCCCTTCGTTCTCCTGGCAATAACCCCACCCCGTCTCCCTCGAATGTTTAATATAATTTGCAATTTCACTAACAAAATTTAACCAACGTTAAATTCGTGGGTTTGGAAGCCTTAATAAGATATGCGAATAAATATACACAACACCCTAAGGTTTTACCAATCAAGGACTGTCAATTCGAGGGAATGCCGTCCCAAACGCGATTGGCGAAGGGAACACCATGGCACACAGTGCAGTACATCTGCCTCCGTCCTCTGTTTTCGATGACGTCACGGGCCTGGCGCCGCAACAGATGTCGCTCCCCCCGACAGCGACGATGGACAAGGCTCCCTCCTTCTTGTACTCGGAAGATTCTTGCCCCTTCGTCTTTTCTCTCATTTCGTTCCGTCTGCGGCTGCTGGTGACGACGGTTTCATAGACGTCTATCTCTTTCGCTCCTTCTACACCCTTAGGATCGTCGTCGTTGATCTAGGAACAAAAATATTTGCGCCTGGTTCTCAGCAAGCGTCTGCGTTGAGGATACCTCCCGGGTCGGAGCGTCCTGGAGCTGAGCGCTTTCAGTAGGCCGAGGAATTCCCGAGGCTGATCGACGATTGCGGGCGTTCATGTGCGGCATTCCGAGGGGGCATTTGGAACTCGGCGGAGTGCATGCCGGGAATGCCCGGTTAATCTACGCAGAGGCTGCCGTGACGCGCGTCATCCACCAGGCAAATATTCCTACTCTGTCGTGGCTTTGAGAAAGCACGTAAAAAATAGGTGTTATATATATATATATATATATATATATATATATATATATATATATATATATATATATATATTAATAACAAAAACATAATCGTTTACTTCTAGCCTGTTATTGGCGACAGAGAGAGCTTAAAAAACAAAAATATATCCACCTTTGAAAGCCACCTGGGATTGTTGAGGTTTCTTTTACGACCTTCAATCTCGTTTACCAGGTAAAGTTGATCCATTCCGGGGAAAGGAACAGTTCTTGTGAGATTATTCTGGAGCAAAAAATAAGTTGACCCTTTTGGGGTCTTCGCTTGCATCGATGAAGATTACAGTATTCGGAATTCGAAAAAAAGAAGGGTGATTCCACGAGAGATCGAACTCGCAGGTCCACTGAGCATTTTTCTTTTTTTCTGGGTTTTCATATGTGATCTGCACACAAATGAATCGTACAAAACGGAGCTTTTGGTCTCGAACTCGCATTTTCACTACGAGAAAAAAAATGTATCAAGACTGCGCGACGGCTCGCTCCCACCGCGGATTGCATTAGTTGCCAACTTTGCGGTCCCGTGGAAGGCAGGCAAAAAGTATTACGCCAAAAATGTTTCCTGTTTCATGTAACGCACGAAAGTTTAAGTCAAATGCATGCAAATATAATGTAATTTATGAATTGAAAAAAAAAAATTCTAACTCTAGTCCAGGTGCAACAAACAAACTAACTTTAAGGCCTTCTACCTCAATATGTATGGCATTAACGAGTTTGAAAGCTACACATAATATATGCCAGGGCATCTAAATTATTCCTGCAAAATATGAACTTCAAGTAAAAATATAAACATAAAAAATATATAAAAAAACACATTGTAAAAAAAATACCATATAATATTTGCAGGCAGTAGACTTAAATTACATAAAACAGGAAACATTTTTGACGTACTACGTTTTGCCTGCCTTACACGGGACCGCGAAATTGGCAACTAATGCAGTCCGCGGTGGGAGCGGGGCCGTCTCGCAGTCTGGAAACAATTTTTTTTTTTGTAGCGAAAACGCGGTTTCGTGACAAAAAGTTCCGTTTCGTGCGATTGAATTATGTGCCCATCACATACAAAAAAAAAAAAAAAAAAAAATGTTGAGTGGACCTGCAAGTTTGATCTCTCGTGGAATCACCCAGAAGGTTAGTCTAAAAACACAAGTGCCACTACAAGACTATTTAGTACAGTCGGAGTCAAACTATCTTTAAAGAAACAAAAGCAAATATAGAGGGTGTATCAATGTATCGGTCCTAAAACATTTTGGAGGTCTGAGAGCTCTTTTTTTGCGTCAATAAATACTGGAAATATTTCTGGAGCCAAATATCACTTTAACGTTTTAAGACAGGTAAGCCAAAGGCACGTAAACTGTCAAGGTACTTTTCACATCACTGACCCTTGAGTCTTTCACTGCTTGTTGCTGAGAAGATTTTTATTTTATAAATGATCCGAGGCATTGTTGTTTGTTAGCTTGCAGTTTTCATTATCAGATGACACCAAACACCAGACAAATAAATACAAAAGAGAATGACACTTAACTTAAGACAAATCCGAAATAAAGTTTTCAAAAAATCGCTATGAACATGAACACAGACGGGAATTATTCTTTGCGCAACTTGTAGAACTTGGCACTCAAAGCGCAGAGTAGAATGCAAAAGAGGAAGGGTGAATACATAGGCTATATGAAGTTGCACTCTTGAGCGTATCTTCTGACCCTCGGTCCTGGCTGGAGTGGCATCGACTGCAATGAAAAGACAGGCGCATATAGAGCAATGGCCACGCACTGTATCTTGAGATTTGAGCCGGATTTTTTTTACTTTTTGCGTTATATGGGGTTCAACAACCTTCTCTAAAAAGTTTGAAGGAGAGCACAGTTCCATACTAACACTGACACGCCTATTTTCATCAAGATGTCAGCGCGAAAATCGCTAAACACTGACTCGGTCTGATCCTCCAATTGTGTTTATTGGAGTTCTCGAGGGAACTGAGTGAATCGCATTGAAACAAAAATGTCTTCACGAAATGGTAGCGGCAATTCGTATTGACGACGCAGACAAAGCGTCTTGCTTCGGGTGAAAGGAGTCAATTGTGTGCTGCAAGTAGACATAGTCAACCTGAAGCATAACTTATACAATAATCCAAGGACTTAGGCCAGCAGCTTAAGCACACCATCTTAAAGCAAACAAAAAATACCATGTGTGCTTTTTCCTCTCAAGAACAAAACGAGAACACAAGAGATTCTTCATCAAGAGACGCCATATTTTGGTTACGCCCGTCTTCGTTGTTTTCGGCTCCGTTCGACGGAGCCTCCAAGGCTTGTTAGCCATTGCGACGTACCTTCGGTATCTTGGCCCTCGTGAGAGCGTGCCACCCGATCGAGTTATCGCGCTTTTTTCGTGCTTTGTTTTAGTTCTCTTCCACTGCTGGATTCTCCTCCCCAGACCCAACAACAAAAATACATTGTGTGTCAGATCATGCAACTGAACCCTCGCACGAGCTTCTGCGCACCTAAAAAAAAAACAAAAAACAGCTAGGATTTAAATATAGGAGATACGTGCACATTCTAACGCGGCTGATTGACTGTGCAAATACTGGATACGGTGTTTTTTCGTGAAAGTGCCCTGCGAACACCGTAGGTCGTGACACACGAGCACGAGTACGCGACGACGAACAGAGACACAGAAGAAGCTTAGTACGTCCGTATCTCGCTGGAATAATGAATTTCCCCACCCTACGGCGGAGTGGAAGGCGGGAGCTCGTTCGCTTTGTTTATACGTGCTCCAAGCACTGTGACTTTCCGGGCGAAGTGGAAAAGCCTTCCGGGGAGGACTGGGCAGCGGTATGGGCGATGGGTCTGCTTATCCAGGGACTTCTAGACATGCGCATATCGGTACACGGGCATCGTCAACGCTCTTGTTGTTGCTCTTTGTCCTTCTTTTGTTTGTTCCGGCGAGGTGATGGTCAGTGACGGAGACAGGGCATGTTTATGTATGTTCCTGCACGGTCTTGTGGCCGTTTGTACTGTTCTTCTCAGCTGGGTGGTTCTTCCTTCCCACTTGGTCTCGTATATGAAGAAGAGCTCTTGATGTTGGACGGCGGATGTTCTTCGGGAGGGTACACGATTCAGGGAGTGGAAGAGAGATTGTATTTTTATAACTGGCTTTTTCTCACTTTCTGAGGCAGGCGCGAGATAACGACATGAGGAGAATAGGCCCTCTGTCTGGGAGACGTTCTTTTTAGTCGCGTCGCCGGAAACATAGAATATGGAATCTTGGAGCGCTACAATTCTGCGCATATTTACTTACTAGGCATTTACGGCCATTTTTTTTTTTCGATGAACAATTCGTGGTTTGCAAAATATTCAACCCTCGTTTTTGTGTCTTTTGCTTGTGGAACACAATTATATTTAGTTTCAGAGAAATAAAAACAAACACATGTAAAATGCAGGAAGAGTAAAGTTGTCATCTGCTCCACAACAATATTTAACAACTTCATTGGATCTAGATCTAGTCAAGGTTTTCCCAAATGGGTAAGACACCGGCTGAGATTAAGCTAAAACGTTACTTTGCAACAGCTTCTATTCTAATTTGCTTCGCTTATATCTCTTTATAATTTTAATTCTTATTTCTAATTCTAATATATTTCTAACTTGTGTCGTATATATTTATATGTGTCTCCTAAAATCACCATGACGACGTATTCTTCTTAGCACCAAGTTGTGACAAGTCCTAAAGACAAATTCAACCAAGAGCTTACATGGAGGTATACGTTTAATGTCTTTAAAGATGCAATCATACGGGCCTTTATCGATACCAGTTATGCTATGGTGGTCTAATTACTAGAAAAAAGCGTTTATTGATAATAAACTGGTACTTTAAGTACGTTTCATGTCTACCGCATCCAGATGTGCCTAAGATATTTTCTTTCCTTATGTCAACTAGCTTACAGTCACAAGATTCAAAGGTACAACGGTACAATGTGTCAATGTTAGAAAGACATAAACGTGTACCTCTGATGAAACTGCCCATGCACAGAAATGGGATAAAAGACCGTACAAGAAGGGGGGCTTTTTAACACTCAAGGATATTCAGATAGAAAAATGTGACCATGTGGTGTCAAGGAGCAAGACAAACAGTTTCAGAGAAACTGTTTGTCTTGCTCCTTGACACCGTCTTGCTCCTTGACGCGCTTGTTGTTCGCTTTAGGCATTGCGTTTTATATTACATTGTACAAAAAAGTGTGCGAACTCGCGACAAATGATTTTGAATGCACCTTCACCACCGTTCGTGGTGAAACGTTTCTCTGCCTAAAGCGCTACATCCAAGCTTTTAGCGTAGAAGAATGTCCAAATATCCTTAAATTGACGTAGTCGCGATAATGTTTGATTCTTTATATGATGACTGATGAGTTGGTTTTGAGAAAAAACATGGTTATCACAGGTCCCGCATTCAGTTGGTTCGTATTCATAGAATGCTGCATTTTAAAATTGCGCATGTTCTATGACAAAATAAAAAGATATTAAAAGCACACTAAAAAAAACACGCCTGTTTAGAAAGTTTGAGAAGGCTGAATTTGTAACTCAGGGTCTAAACGTGGCCGATTGAATTAATATTTATTGAATTTTTTAACACAAAACCTGAAACGCAGTCATTTTGGAGCTTTTAACCTGTCAATCAGGTTTTTACTTTTTATCTTTCTAAAGTATAATAACTAAACGATCTCTATTAAAAATCTTTTGCTCAATATATACGCACATACAGAAATTGTATGCCGAAAAAGTTACACTTGCTTGGAAACTACACAACACCCCTGATGACACTGACGATATGCAAGCTTTCTACCTCGGCACTCCTTTTTTATTTACATAAAGCAGTTGAAGACAAAATCGACTATACTTTTATGAAAAGTACAAAAGCGATCTCCGCTTTCTCATTTGACAGCCACATAGCCAGTAGCTCTGTAGCGCTGTGATAATGATACAGCCGATAGGCTTCTAGTCTTTCTTGTGCCCGAGTCTCTTGCTCCAAGCCCCCACTCCTACCACGCTCATTCATATAACCGGAGGGCAGACGTACTTTTTTTAAGCTGCGGTCTATCTTTTCATTCTCTTCTCTATACACACACTCATGTTTACAAACAAACCGGAGCGCCCCTAGCGGACGCCATCGGCGCCGCGCATGCGCGATGGGGGTGTGGGCAAGAGGCTCGCCGTCGCCCATAAACAAACCATTGGAATGCGATGTTGTTGGCGTCCGTTTGAGTCCCCCTGCCCTTGTTCGCGTTCGAATTGTTGATTCTACGTCTTCCTGGCGATGTCTGACTACTTGAGCGGCGTCAACGAAATTACCGAGGCTCGTTACACCGCGAAACGTCGCGTGAATAATGTGACATGTGGCGATTCATTCCGCGTGGACGCGGCAGTATGTACGCTACAGCCTGATTCGCATGATGAGATTTCGTTCGCAATTTTCAGTCACGACGCCGCTCCGGCTGCAAAAGCGTGAACCGTAGCTGAGATGGTCGACGTTGATACTGAAAATCGCAAGCAGAATCGGACAAACTCAATTAGGCATAACAAGTCGGTGATGATCACTGGTAACAATGATCAACATCTCCTTGTATCTACTGTTTACATCGAGCCTGCTTACCAACCTTCAAACTTTAGTCTTTTGAGGCCTGCACGTACTTCTTATCGCAAGTACCGCGCCAACATTTGGGCTACGGGCCGGCGTCGTCTAAGAGAGCAGACGACAAGTAGAAACGTTTGAAAGAGCAGACGACAGTTCGAACGATCCGGCCGTCGTTTGAAATTGAAGACGCACTGAACGTAGTCCGCACGTGGTTCGCACAACGGTTTTCTGGCGTTCATGTTGGAACAACACAAATAAATCTGATGACCACAAGTATCCGTGAATTCAATCCCAAGTGCTTCCTGCCCAAACATCGTAGTCCGACGGCGTCTGCTTTTCCCTTTTCACGGCACATATCCAGATTCTCGGACGAACGGAGCACGTGAAGACTGACCTTGAAACCTTTCTCGACGCTCTTGGTACGGCTCCAGTCGCGGCATTTTGACGAGAAGGCAGGTTTTTGTCTGGTTCCTTTCTAAACAACGCAGGAATACACGTCTGGCATGGGGACTTCTGCCCACAGCTCCAGACCGGAAGTGCGACCGACGCGCCACCACCGCGCCGTGACGTAACAGAGATGAGTTCGTGTATTGGTGCCACCGCGGTGGGACGTCCTTCTTTCTCAAGGGGAAGGAGTATAGTGGAGAATCTGCGCAATCCTTTCCTTGCATTACAAATGCTGAGATACGATTTTTGTCTTCGAAATTGCCGCATGTTTTTTTGCTAGGAATCATAACCAGGAGGTTTTCTTAAGGTTTTCTTAGTTTTTAAGCCGGGATGAATTGCGAGTGAGCGCTTGACTATCGTGCATACGCAAAAGGAGGTAGAGGTAGGGAAGAGATCCTCTGTTTTTTCTATGTGGCCTCTGAAGATTGACTAAAATGTCAATAGCGAGTGAGCGCTTGACTATCATGTTTGTTCCCTAATGTCCTCGTGTTTTGTGCTACTTTTAACTAGAATGAAACCGAAGCGCTTGGAAAGAGACGTACGTCTGGGATTCAAACTCCAAAAACGCAACTGCTGCTTCTTTTTTTTTCTTTTTTGTTAAGAGGGCGCGGTACCTCTATTTATTCGTCCGTTTCAGCCACCAGATGGCGCGCGGCTCGAAACGTGGTTGAACGCGCAACTTCTAGATGGCGCCAGTATCGAGGTGTGAAAAGGCCCGCGTTATCCGCTGCGTGAAATAGATCCCGAAATGTGCCGTGTTCTCCCGGCGGAGGAAGTTTCTCCCTCCCTCGCGCGCGCTTGGTATGTACGCGCGGTGGCCGAGTCCGGCCTCTGCGCTGTGTGATGCACTGGGTGGCGCTCGTTTCTGTTCGGAGGTAGGAATAAAAATGCCGGTCCCCTTTTTTACGACGCTCGTTTCTATAGCTCGCTCTTCTTTTTTTTTTTATCTCAAGTGACTTACAGTACCGCCTGTTCGAAATCGTCCTTTGCGGTGAGCGATTGAGAGTCAGGTTAGCATTTGATTTAGGTCAGCACTACACGTTCAATGGAGACCTCGGGCGGCGATGTAAATATGCATTGCTCTCCAAAGTGTGTCCAAGGTGCGCAATGACAATTGGAAAGGGTATTGAAGGCGCGCGACCGTCGGTTGGTAAAATACGTGCGTTAGATTCACTTATTCAGTCTAATCATTTTTGCCAACGTCTTTTATCTGTTTCGACAAATGACATGGTCGAGTCTATTGATAACCTTAGCTAGATAGAACGTACGGAGTGTCCGGGCTTCAAATAAATTTGCTTCGTTTATGTGAATGAATAACTGTTTTCTCTTTTCCGTGCTCGGTGCTATGCAAAAATCGCTGAGATGTTATGGTAGCTCAGTGTGGCGGCGTTTTGCACGCTGACTCGCTATTGCATTCGCTGTGCACAATATGTGTTCAGATGGAATGTGCCAAACCGTATTTCCGATCGATATGATAGATTTACTTTGCTACAGTGTTAATTATATTTTCCTGATTTAAACTGGTTCGTCCCTGATCTGAGCCTAAGTTCAAATTCGAAGGGCAGACAGACTTAGCGTCGTAACAGCCGTAATGCGCAGAAAGAAATTAGTACCATGAAAGAAAAACAAAAGGATACGAGGTGGCTCAGTGTTATAGAAGTAATGAGTGTGCAAAGGATGCCATCGTACGTGTTTTTATTTTTTTTTATTTTTTTTTTTTTTAACTTTCCGCATCGCTGGGAAACGCTCAAGGTACCAGCAAAGACAGCGAGCTGGCGTGAAATTTCCATCGAGCGGAAAACGAGTGTCATTTTTATTTCATCATGCGCTTTCATTTTGATATGGCTCAAAATGGGCGCGAAATAGTAACAGGTAAGGCAACAAAATTTAGATGTTAGGTCTGGAGCACCGCCATACTCAGCCGTGTTGGGGGCATCTCTCGCGAGTCAATACGGCAAAGGTATTGCGCGTCGAACTGTACGTGAGAGTTATCCATTTCAGCGAAACCTTGATTTCGCAAAACTATTGCGGCTCGAGTCGTGGCTTCCAGTACTTGGAAGCCACGAGCGAGAAATAAATGACAGTTGATTTTGAAGGACAATCGCGACGTGGAAACCCATAAAAGAGAGTTCCAATAAGACGAGAGCTTCCCCTTCTCTTCAAGTGCGTGGGTTACGCTCTCAATCCTGCACCTGTGGTAACACTGCAGGCCAGTGTTGCCAGATGGTCCCACCAAAAAACCGCCAAACGGCTGGGAGGTGTAGCCCAAATATAGCCAAAGCCATAAAATAAATATAGCCCAAAATAGCCAAGACTAAAAACAACGATTTTTAAGCCTTTTATTGACAATTTTTCATACGCGTAAAAACAACACGTTACATTCTCTTTTTCAACCCTTAGATGCGCCAGTTTCTGTCTACATTAAATCCCCTGACAAAAAAAAAAAAAAAAAAAAAAAGCTTCAGAAGGATGAAAGTTTGTGAAACAATGACCCATCCTTCGTAGGTTTTCAGAAGTAGAAAACATACATGGACAGCTGTATTGTGAAGCCCGGGAGTTATGATCATACACTAAAAGAACAGAATGAAGAAGCAGTACACTCCAGTGTTGCGGAGTTGCCACTCCGGAGTTGGAATGATTCCGGAATCATTCCGAACTTTCGCGACCCCGGAATGGAATGGGAATGGAATGGCGGCAGCGTTGAGGGGAATGGAATGGGAATGGAATTAGATGCCTTTTGCCCGGAATGGGATGGGAATGGAATGGGCCCGGTTCTTCGATTTTCTTTTTCTTTAGTGTTTACGGTTAGCGAATTTGAGCCAGTCGGCGAGCCAGTTGCTAACCCGCGTGGAGCTATAACAGACTTATACGCAAAAAATGCAATACAAAAAAGAAGCGTCAAAGCGAAGAGCAGATAGGGGAGGGAGGGGGGGGGGGGGGGTGGCGGTGGCGCCTTTCGCACAGGCGACGGGCTTTAGTGGCGTTACGCGAGAGCGAGCGAAACAAGAAACCAAGCACCAAGCAAAAAAAACGAAGGCATGGAGAATACACGCGCGCACAGACTGAGATCTGAGAGCGGGGGACGACTCATAACTCGCAGAGCTGTGATAACTCGTTGACTCGCGCGCCGCCGAAATTTGATCAGTTATTGTTTTCGCATAGTTCGAGGAGCGTTGTTTAACAGGCGGCCAAACCTGCTGTCTTTCACGTTCATTCGCGCGCACTCCTTTGAAGTGCGAACTGTGGGTTTGCTTCAGCAATAAAACAAAGCAAGATTCTCTTCTCCTCTTGTGCTTTGCTCCGACGCTTGTTTTATTATTCTGCATCTTTACGTGTAAGTCCGCCCTTTACTTGAACTTTCTTCCGATGCTTGTTTTTTGGGTTACATGTTTTACATTCAAGCCGGTTAGGGTTACAAGCAAGCTAGCGGATTCCCGCTCATTTCCTTCGACTTTAGACTCTGCGTACTTTTTTTCACCTTGTGATGGACCGCTGCGGACGCTATGAGTCACGCCAGGCAATCCAGCACCGTGAGCGGGAGTACACGCAAGGCGCGTTGCTGCGCCCCAGGGTCACGCGACACTCAGAAGGCACTGGATAGGTTTCGATGGCTCTCGTGCTGTCTGGTGCGGTCCATCGTAAGGTGAGGTAGATTGTCGTCACCGCTCTTGTCGTGTAACCGAACTGACTAGAATGACGTTTTAGCGAACGCCCACGTTTCACCGAATGACACTTTAGCGAATAGTCGGACGCCGCGAAGCGCCGTTTTCGGGTGGGCCAAATGGGTTCACGTTTTTGTATTGAGCCGCCGCAGACTGTCGCCGCGAAGCGGCGTAAAGCGCAGCGCGGCGGATGGGTTAACGCGCGACCCCGTTATTCGCTAAAACATCGATTCGCTCAAATGTCGCTGTTCGCTAAAATGTCATTCGCTCATGTGGGCCAAATGGGTTCACATTTTTGTAATGAGCCGCCGCAGACTGTCGGCCGCGAAGCGGCGTAAAGCGTAGCGCGGCGGATGGGTTAACGCGCGCCCCCGTTATTCGCTAAAACGTTGATTCGCTCAAATGTCGCTGTTCACTAAAATGTCATTCGCTCATGTGATATGGACCCGAAGACAACTGCAAAAAAAAAAAAAAAAGTTTGCTAAAGAAAATTAGTGGATTTACGTTTTGCTTTTTGTTGCGAGCCACGTGGTCGAAAAACCGACGTTTTAAACAAGCATCGACATATCAGGAGGCTTTCTCGATGTTTGCAGTACAATGTAAACAAACACTTCGTGCCACTGGCGCTCCGCTTAGTAAAATCAGTGCTTTTTTCAGGCATTTTGCATTTTGTTGCAATTGTCTTTGCGTTTGATAATGTCAGCTTTATGGTGCTTATGCCGGCAACACAATGTAGCTGTCAAGAGCCAATTTTTACGTTTTGGAATTAGAGGAACGGAATGGAACGATCCAGCAATTCCAGGAGTGGGAATGGGCCCAGTGTCCCCATTCCTAGGAGTTGAAAGAAATCGAATTATCGAAAACTCTAATTCCCCGGAATGGAATGGGAATGGAATGGGGGTGCCCATTCCGCAACACTGGTACACTCAGAACAAGAATATGAGCATCCCCCGTTCTGGTTCACGCTATTTTTGATTGTGTTTAAAGGCCGGTTCTCACATGCAGCGAAGCGCTGATGTAGCGCTGCTCACATGTCTTCAGCTACTTATCGACTGCCATGAGCAACAGTTTTGGCGGTGCGATACAAAGCTGGTGAACGCTTCCGTCAGCATGCGCTTAGCGCGAGGTCAGCGCTACGCTTGTAGCGCTCCGCTGCATGTGTGAACAGGCCTTAAAGTGGGCGATGCCTAAGAATTTTTACAATGAGCACCAAAGCTGCGCTTGGAGAGTTCAGTCTAAGTCCGGGTAAAAGACGCGCTACCGGGCCTGTGGTAATAGTGCAATATGTTTGTTTGATTTGTTCCTTTGCGCTGTGGGGAGACCGCTTGAACTCTGCTAGCACTGCTTCTCTGCGCATTGTGAAAACCCCGGAGTTTGTAGAAGTTTGAAGCCATTCTCCTTCCTCTCTCTCCTCTCGACTAGCCAAAAGAGAAACAATTTTGTTCTCGAAACTGACTAGAAGTTCGAAAATTAACTAGTCGAACCTCAAAGTTCGACGTCGAACCTGAGGTTCGACAAGAGTTCGCCGCACCCTTAGGAATAGCCCAAAAATAGCCACATAGCCAACCACAAAATTTTGACGCCAATTAAAAAAAAAAAAAGTAGCCCAATTTGGCTATATATAGCCCAATCTGGCAACACTGCTGCAGGCTCCTAAAATCGCTTTAAAAACGTTCCTGATCGCAACAACTTTTTTTTTTCTTTGTCGAGGCCCTATTTTATTTTTTTTTATTTATTTTTTTGTCTACCTTGATACCTTATCAGCGCAAAAACTACCATACACTAAAACAAAAAAAATAGTGGACATACAACGACAACGCACCCACTGGGACCCGAGTCAAGGCAAGAACAACTAACTACTAAAAGGGGAAAAAAATCATGTTCGCATACACAGACAGAACGCCTCCATCGAAAGAAATGAATCATGCGCTTGTTCTGCCAGTCTCGTTGTGCGTCTGTCAAAAGCCACAAAGGAGGAAGAAAATCAGCGCCTACACCACTCCCCTCCCCCCCCCCCCCCCCCCCACCACCCCCAAAAAGAAGAAAAGAAAGGTTTCTTGGGCGCGCGCGCGGTCGCCCAAGCGATGACCTTGGAAGGGTATGCTATTGTAGCACGTTTGTCCCCCGGTTGTGCCCCTGTCTCAAATGCCACGGTCCGTTTCTCCCAAGTGCCCGTCTTATCTTCCCGAGTATCAACTCCGCAGTGATTCTGAATCATTCCGATGCTTTCCAACATTGCAAAACTGTTAGACGAATATTTGCACAGAAGTATACACTGTTCGCATAACTATCTACGGCGCTAAAATTCAAAAGCGCCGTGTTGGATTCGGGAACTCGTGTAGGTTTAGCTAATTGTTGGAACATTCTTATTCGCTCGATGAACTCCACAAAACGTGTAAATATTATAATGAACTTTCCAGAGAACGATAGTTGTTGTCGGGGCTCCAGGCGACCGGACAGGTCGGAATTATTGGCTGATTAAAAATTTTATTTCATAATCACCATTGTATCATCAAGGGCACGCCATTTCCTCATCACTTCTTCTACGAAAAGAGTTGCTGTATTCGTAGCACACACAGACGGAAACGGTTGAGACTGTGCCCAAATAATATCTTCTTTTGGCAGGTACTGCGCAGCGGTTACACACAATGCCTCTAACACAAACATGCTGCTCCACATGTCTATTCACAAGATGCAGTACATCGTTCTCCCAACTTTGTTGAAATGGGCATGAAAGCGCGTAACCGGCACTTTTTTTAAGTTCTACTTAGAGGTGAAGTGTTTACCGTAAAAAGTCGTTAATTATTTATTTTTTTCCGTTCCACTACAAAGCTCGATTCACTTAAATTTTTGTTTTTATATCGTCTCTACAGCGCTTTTAAGTCGGTACTTTCGTGTTAGAGGACATCACATAATGTGCGAAAAAAAACAACAAAAAAAAAACGGTGGGATCGATGCTGCATAGCCTTTTTTTTGTGGACATCAGGAAAGAAAAAAAAAAGATAGTAGTTGTCTTCACTTCGCACTGCATGTTTTAGCACGGAAGTTCCTATTTGGTTATGATGTCTTTATTTTCTTAAAAATTGTATACAGTAATTTAAATGACCGAATTACAAAAACGTCGAAATTGTATAATTGCTTTTCGTTGGGACGCCATGACGACAGCGACACTCGTGTTCCCTCGTGGTTTTCGCCAGCATTTCTACGATGAATTGCCAGGATCGCGAGATGCAACAGCGTGACACTCCGTCTTCTGTGACGTCATTTGTTGCACTTGGGGACCACTTTTGATGTATGGCCAGCATAAGACGCTAAACACACCAGTCGGAGACGCGCTGCAGGCGCCATAGCACTGCTCCTAAAAGTAGCTGTCACGTGCTTTGCTCCGCGACTGTGATTCCCTCACAGCAGCTCTGACTGAGGGTTGCCAAATTCCGGTGAAACGGAGTATAGACAAAACAGACCGGAAACGAGCTGCCAGCATACGATAGTCAAACTCCAACAAAAAGGATTAGTTTCTTCCCAAGCTGGACGACATTTACCGGGCATCTTTAGAGCTGCGAAGCTCAAAATCACGCGTACTCATAAGATTTTTTTTTCTCGCGTGTTTGTGATTTTTATGATGTCCTGCAAGCAAGAAAAAAATATATATGGTGAAGTCACTCCGAGGGGGTACCGATAACTGCGAGCCACGAACATGAAGGATTCGCTAACATCCGTCAGGAGTGTGAACGGTAAATCGTCACGCAAACATATTCGCACAAGCTGCAAATATTTATTTGGCTTAGCAAGTAGAATACTAGTATACTAACGACATGTGATTATTGTACACAAGATACCATTTCTCGGTTCTTCAAAACCATTTCCCTAGTCTGAACGGTCGCGCTACGGGCCGCGGCTAGCCGTGCCCTCGATAGACTACGGAGCTGCGTTGTGTCGTCTGCTACTGTACCGCCAACAGGAGAGCGATAGCTCTGTGTGCTCCACAGATGCGTGTTGCGGTATAACTTTGTACGTCTGTCCTAGAGGAAGACAAAAAGATAGGCTCTGTGAACCCCCTCCTAAGCTAACAAAAACAAACAGAAGTATACTCGTTTGGACTGAAAGGTTTACAAAATAGTGACCAGACATTGGAAAAGCATATGTCACAGAACTTGGTTTATGAAATGGCATCATTGTTTCGAGCAAGAAATCACCTGCTCACCACTGGGACGATGAAATCGTCACTATTTATTGCGTCAGGTATATTTGCGCTCATGAAGAAAAATCTGAACACATCCTTCTCCCAAAGTCCTATGTCGAATAATAAACACTTTTTTAAACATCTATGCACAAATAGCTCATTTTTTTCTACACTTGTATATACACGTTAATTAAACGACGTTAAACCGCATTTTTGATTAGATCTTGATGTCTACACCAACTACATTCATATTTTTTAGGGCTTTATTGAACGATAACTTCAACTATAGTTAATGGATCACGATGGCTCGATCTCAACAAAAACCTCAACGTGCGAAGCTTCCACAGACGGTCGCTTGCGAGTATTCTCAATGTGAGACTTCAGAAGCTTTCGCTTGCCATAGGGAGCTTGCTTTCGACTGCAGCACTGCACGGGCCCGGAAAGCGCGGAGCGCGCTGCTGTGGGGAGACGTTGACTTACAAGATGACGTGTTACGTGGTCACGTAAGCTGGCGTCATTTCGTGCAGCGTGATCACATAAGATGACGTCATTTCGTGTAACGAGATCATGTAAGATTACGTGTTTGTGTCACGTGATCACGTAAGATGACGTCAGTTCGTATGAACTGACGTCATCTTACGACAACGCCAACAACATTAGTGCCGTCCGGAACCATTGACCTTAGAAACGCGCCTCTTCGCTTGAAGAGCTGATATACGTTGATTGTTATTTGTTTCTTTTGCCTACTACAGACCATTCAAAAACTAGCCTTTTGGGTGCCACCAACTTCGTCTACTGGGCTGTGAAGCGCGTTCGAGCGTGCGCAATACCTCCCTAGGCCGAAAGATTGTACACTGAGTATGCGTTCACAGCTCAATGACTTGGGTATCTTTCGTCAGGATAGATGCTCCCACGAGAAGAGCGTAGTGGATATGTGAATAGAATTGGAAATTTGAAATGTTCTTGTCCAATCGCATTTTTCTTTGGTTATCAACGCTTTTAGCGTCATTACAAGACGTTCAACCCATAATACACTGGTGATTAAAAAATAAGCACCGAAAAACATGCACCGATTTTCGCTCAAAAATAAACACCGGAAAAAACATACCATATCATTACCCATGTCACCTTTTTGGGTGATATGTGAATTTCCAGAAGAACAGCGAGTTATCACCCTCCCCTAGGAATACCCTGACTACAGAGCAGGCGACCCGTTTTTCCCCGCGTTAGATTGCGGTGACCACGAACCGTACGGAGGTCACAGGACGTCCGTGAAAAATAAAAAGGAGGCAAACAACGATCTACTCTGTGCACGCTTCATCCGCGATTTCCACGACCCCAAGGTAAAAGGACGTTTGTGTGAAGGATAACAATAAAATAAAACTTTGCGTCAAAAAAAAGCCCGTTTTTAAAAGAAAAAAAAGTAGAAACAAGCACAACGCGTTGACGGACCGCGAGGTTGTGGAACACCTCGCGGTCCGCTTGGCACAGGACGGTTGTCTTCAACCCATAGCTCCAAGGTGAATTTGCCACTTGCGAAAACACGGAGACCTACCCAGCGAGAACCAGGAAAGCAAGACACGCACACTGACGCCTCGGCGTGCAGAATGAAACAGGATACGGGCGCGGAATACGGCCGCGGAAGAACACCTCGCACAGTGCCGATCCGGCCGATCTCCAAACGGACGATTTCGCATTTCGTGGACAGCGAGCGCCACCGCACGGGAGAGAGAGGTACCTTAAAAACGACGAAAACAAGCACCGACACCTTGATTCTTTAAATTTGCTGTAGTTACGGAACAAATCGACTTACATGAATAATTTGAATATTATTCGATTACGTAATAAATTTAGAAGACATTAAGCGCAATACTTCTTATGTTTGAATTTAGATAATTTTGTAAATTCGCTCCGAACGCAAGAGTGCCGAATCAGCCGATTTTGACCATTTTCATGATTTTTTAAAGAATATAATTAAATTTATGATGAAACATTTGTTGCGCTTAGTGTCTCGATAATGACTCAATGTCTTTAAAGCCGAACTTTTCAAGAAGATCCGCGCAGCCGTTATTATGTGAGAATTTTTTTTAATTTGGTGAAAAACCTAATGTATTCTCTATGGGGCTCTGAGGTGCGCCCCCTCTTAAGCTTTTCTTTATTTATTTTTCCTCTTTTGCGCTAATAATAATACAGGGAAACTCACGTTCCGCCTTTTGCCTTTTCCTTTTATGCGTTCTTCCCACCACGACTTCAGTCCACTGTTCCCCCCTTTCTTGTTTCCGAGCCGGGTAAACGAGGAGGAAGAAGGGTATTGATTTTCGTTAACTTAATTACTTTCCAGCGGGCTTTTCTTTTTTTTTATTTTAATTTGCGGGCGCTTTCTCACTCGGCATCTCGTCTGCGCGCTATTCTAGAACAGAGCGCGTGAGGTGAAGAACAAAGCGATTTGAGTAGAGGAAAAAAAAAAAAAAGTATCGATCTCACTTTCTTTCTTTTCTGCCCCAATCCGGTAGACCTAGCTGCTTGCTGTTTTTGTTTTGTTCCCCCGGCAGGTTTCTGCACATTTTTATCCAGCCTCTAGAGCGTTCCACTTATGTTCGCGCTTATTGTTCGCGTAGCAACGCACGCAGATTTTTCTGTCTTATCCAGCATTACATTTCTCTTTACAGAAAAAAAAAGAGATCGAGCCATGACGTGAACACGTAAAACGTCGTTCTCAGTGTTACATTGTAAACTTTATGGTTAGGCCTAGGCCAATATTTTCGGCCTCCTTAATGGCCGAGCTCACCGCGCAGATCGCAGTGATTGGCTCTCTAAGTGATCTGCAAAGAAGCAGACGGGCGGACATCTCTGAGTGTGCAGGTTGTTGCTTTTATCTGTGAACGGGCGATCTGGAGCAAGGTTATTACTCGCAAAACTTTCATTACATAATAATAATGCCCAATGGTGTCAGAGAAGTCAAGATATAAAAGTTATAACAAGAACAGTTGAAGACATGTAATATGATTGTGTGTCTTTTGGCAAGTTTGTGTGTGTTTGTGGCCCGTATTTCTTTCATCAATTGTATCATGATGATCTGTTTAGAGCCTAGTGATCGGTAACAGAGTTGTGATACTTTTTAAATTAGTATTAGGAACTCCCCCCCCCCCCTTTTTACGGAGGTATCATCTTCAAGTTTGTTAACTTTCAGAATATTTTCATGCAGCAAGTTAAATTCCGTTACATTTTGGTGTGCTGAAAAAGCAAAACTATCTAATCGGAAAAGAGAAAACTGAAATTATTTAATCTTGCCTTTGTAACATATTCATATCTAATGTAAAAAAAAAAAAACCTTCTGTGCTGTGTTATAGTTCAACTGTTGTTTAAATTTAAAGCGAGGGATGCACTCGAGGTTTCATTTTCTTTGTCCTTTTGAAAGATTCAGAGAAAAAATACAAAATAAGAAATGCCTTCTTTCTCGACATAGGGTTGCGAACGTGCACTATTTTTAAGCAAATATAGCAGCACTCTACCAGCCCCAAGGAACTCCACATATTCATGATGTTTGAACGAAAGAGAAGACAAGCATATCAGCGCTCAATTAAGGTCACCGAGATGCTAGCCACCAAAGTCACAGCCTCGTCGGTGCTTTTGGGCTGCAGAGTGGCTTCGAAGTTAAAGATATTTTTATCTCACTTTTTATGCAGAAACGTAATTTGCCTAAGTAGCCCGACTGCTAATTTTGCACGCACTTGCAGCCTGCAGCAAGATGCGGCTGAGGCATCTTTTGTTATTCACGCCTCAGCACCTGCCGCCTTTGTAATTTGGAATTTTAAGTTTCAACACCGTGAACACAGATGTGGTAACAGTGCTTTCGTAATTACTTTTGCGCGTCGTAAGCGCGTCTTTTCATAGCTTCGATGCACCAAGGAGCTATTTCCCTCATGAGCTAAGAACACTGCTGAGTTGAATTTTTTTGAGCACCAAGCAATTTAGGAGGGCAATGCCCCCAAGTGGGAAGGAAATTTTTTTAAACTTCTAAAACAACAGTATATACATATATAAAACTGTAATTGTTAGACACACTGACAAACAGCGCAGTGCTATTCGATTTGAAATAATTCTAAAAGCAAAATTGAAATTTACGTAGGTTCGCGTTCCGCAAAAGTAGATAGGGTAAGGTGATTGTTGGTATCAGGGACAATGTCGTCGCGAGAAAGAAAAACAAGAACACGTTTCTGAGCCGTTCCAGTTGGGTTTAGGTAGGCTACGTAGGTTCCTCATGCAATGTACTTACTTCGGCAAGGTTTAGCGACGCGGTTCGCTAGATCGGTGTTGATGTAAATGTCTTAGGAGTGCAGTATAGACAACGGGCTTAAATTGTCAGCCAGCCAAGATTGAATACCCTCAGCCTTTACTAAAACTTGCCTCAATATATTCGCACCTTCTACTTTGTGAGATATTTTATAATGACGTTTTGGAGCCAGGTGTATTTTCAGCAGCGTAGAAACTCGGTGATAAGTTTTCCTACATGCGCCAGGAGATAGTAGGATCGTCAAAAGTTGTAAGTGTCTCTTATTCATTTTGTATTCGCACACAAAGCTTATAATTTCTAGTACAAAGACCATACTCATTGAGAGCTTAGGAAACGCGGGGCTTGTATTATTATTATGTCCACGACTCTTGCTTAGTGATTTGTTTTTCGGACGTTCCTAATTCCGCCTTTTCGTGGGCTGTGGAGCGATAAGAAGGGGCTCGGGACTTAACACACCCCGAGTGTCTTAATTTGTCAGTTACTGATCATAATCTTAATCCTAATCAGTCTTAACTATCACGGCTTTCTACCAGATCAACAACCACACTTTTTTTAACGTTTATATTATTTACATTGTGCATTATGCGCAACACAGCTAAATGAGATGTCGCTCACTTTACCCCTTATAAGCAGGGCGCTTGTTTTGCCTGGTTAATCGAAGCATTTTGCAATCCAAGTTTTCTAAATAGGAAGTTCTCCGGCAAAGTCTGAATTCCTCTAGGGATAACCCACTGTGCGAAGCGCAAGTTCGTCTGCTTCTTTAGCGCGGGTTGCGGTGACGTCAGAGAGACGCCGAGCTCTGATTGGCTCTTATTAAAGGATAGTGGCTGGACCACGTGGACATGAAAGTAGCTTGCTTTGAGCTGTATTCAACTATCCTACAATCAGAGCCAATCAGAGCTCGGCGTCTCTCTGACGTCACCGCAGCCCCCCCCCCCCCCCCCTCCTTTAAAGAAGCAGACGAACCTGAGCTCCGCACAGTCAGCGACATATGAAGAAACGCACGATGAGACGTGTTAGGAGCATCTCATTACCGCGCCATATCCAATCAGCTTGCGAAATTAGCCGACAAGGAGGCCGAAGAACCACTCAGGAATTAAGAAACCTGAACATCTTAGTGAACCCCACCCTGCGGTTTTTAAACTGTCGGTGACTATAATTAGGGATCGGTCGTGTGAGTAGTACGAATTGGACGACCTTCATGAGGACGTCCTGCAGCCTGCCTTATAAATTTGTTTTAGGCATCACTTATTTTTTAACATTTCCGAACGACGTTCCTCTCCTCAGTAATAAGACAGTGCTAAGGACACCCAGAGAAATTTGAACCGCCGACATCTGCCTCCGTCCCCGAGGCGACGCGAGCGTATACAAACAAAAATATGTTCCTATATATCGTTTTAAAAGTAAAGTGATGATATTTTCCCGGAAGCTAAAAAGTATTTGTTTCCTGTCTTTCTTTTTTTTTTTTTTTATTTCATAAGTCTATTTTTTTAGTTATTACAAGAAAATATCGTAATTTTCTATGTGATTCAAATCCAACCCGAAATTAAAATGTTTTGCACGTCATAATGATAATAGAGACTCCTAGTGTTGCGTATAGAGGAGCAAACGCAAGCACTGTGGGTTTGCGTTTGTGTTGACTTCTCCAAGCTGCACAACGCTGTTATGGTTCAATCCATGGGACATTTTAGGCGCCCGCGCACGCGCAGTGCGGAACACGCGGTAACCGGACAAAAGCTCACCGGACAAAAGCTCACCGGACAGAAGCTCACCGGACAAAAGCTCACCGGACAAAAGCTCACCCGTTTTTTGACAGACCCGGACAAAAGCTCGCCCGTTTTTTGACAGACCCGGACAAAAGCTCACCTCGATTTCTTTTTTTTTACTATCCGGGCGAAACACGGGCTGAAATAAAGTGCGGACGCAATGGACATTGGACCATTTTTAGGAGAACTTGTACCTCATCCACCATTGAGTTGAGAATTTTTTTTAAAAATAATTTGAAAGAACGGGAGTTCGGCCTTTTGGAAAAGTACAAGACAGATGACCAATTTTAAAAAATTGTGCGGTATTTTAGATAGGCTCGGATTCCTTCCACCACAGCTTGTTCCACAAGAACTGACCACCAGGGAAAAGTCTACCGGTGACATCGCTACCTACTGGACTATTTTGATTGCACGTATTTCAACGGCCGCTTCCGTTATGCTTCTGCTAAATCTGCGGTGGCGCCCAGAGCGAATTCTTCCCTTCGCCTGCCTCAGCGCCGACGGCGACCGGAGTTTCCCCCGGTACGGAGGAATATGTACGACACCACTCTTCAAGATAAAGACCGGATGAGCAACACCTGCGAAAGATAGAGTACCGGGTTCCAGAAGCCCGTCGGCCACGCCCATCCAAGCGTCTTGAGGCTGATTGAATGCCTACAGCAAAATCAGGCGCTCGTTGCCACGGCATTGACAAAAGCCCGGAGAGGTGAGCCCACCGTAAAGCGGGTGCGAAAAATTACTCTGCACCTGCAGAATCGTCTTAGAAATATTTGCGAGGGCTTGATGTACATGGAGATCTACCAAGACTGCTGGAGCTAGTGGGGCACTGCATTCGCTTCTAACCAATCGATAAATAAACTTGTTTCTATTAAAATCAACAAACCATGCGCCTGTCAGATTTAATTTATCGTTGCCTTTTTGTGTCGCACGCATGCACCTAAGTTGTCCGCACTCGTGTTAAGACCCTCATGAAATTTTCTTGTGGTGAGCTTTTGTCCGGGTCTGTGAAAATATGGGTGAGCTTTTGTCCGGGTCTGTGAAAAAATGGGTGAGCTTTTGTCCGGTGAGCTTCTGTCCGGTGAGTTTTTGTCCGGTGAGCTTTTGTCCGGGATTCGGAACACGCAGCGCTAAAGCAAACGCGTATGCGCTTGCGGTTTGTCGTGTAAGCAATACTAATCCTCGGTATTGCAAGTTAAGGATTACGCTCCATATCAGAAGATAATATGATAACCTACCTGGCCAGGCACGTAGCCAGGATTTTGTTTCGGGGGGGGGGGGGGGGGGCACTCATGACAAAATGCTGTATGAGGGGGAGGGGGGAAAGGAGGCGCCAGCAAAATGAAAGACTTCGGGGGGGGGGGGGGGAAGGGGGGGGGCCGGCCCCATGGGCCCGCCCCTGGCTACGTGCCTGCTACCTGCAGCCCTAACGCTTTTCTCTATATTGAGTCTCCAAGCTATAGTACGCCTCGATAGTATGGAACCTATTCCTAAACCAGATCACCCCTTTTCCCGACTATTGCGTCAAAGGGGTTGCTAACACAGAATGTGATGCAGCATGGAACTAGGTGCAATCACAGCGCCGTTATTTTTGCCGCGGGGCAACTGTGGCACCATAACTCCAACGTAAATCTAAAAGTCCTTTAATTTATTTGATAAAAAAAATTGATTTGAAGTTGATTGGAAGAAAAATTGATTGGAATGTCGTACAAACCTTTAAGGTTTTGACTGTCCCGGGATGGTACGAGTATATTGAAGTACACGAATTAGCTGCGTTAAGTTCTTCTTTATTCATATCCCCTTTCTTAATATTAGATTCTTCTACGTTTTCGTCTATTCCAAGGGGTCGTGCTAAGATTGATTATATCGGGAGACGGTTCCCTTTCTTTTTTTCAGTTCGAGGTGAACGAGAAGAGCGTTTCAGTATCAAGTTTGAAAAGATGTCCTGCCTTGGAAGTCCCGATTGAAAACTCGCAACTTCGTGTATGCGCGCGACTCCGATGAGCAAATGTTTCGCCTAGCAGACTCTAGGAATATGATCTGAACAGAGACTGAAATGGAACCGCCGTTTTTCATTCCTTCTAACAGAAAGTCGGAGTCACAGTTGACATCTACACGGGACGATGTTTCTACCACCTGGGTTTATTAATGTGAAATCACGAACTGTCCCATGGAGCGAAGCCGGCTTGAACTGTAACCGTCTGCAGCAGCAAAGCGGCACCTGAATTCCCATTGGCCAAAAGCACAGCCACGCAGATGCATCGTCACGGAAGCCGTAGAGCCGGCGTGATTCGCCGCGCCTGAGCAGTGGGGGAGCGTGATGTCCCCGCCGGAGCACTTAGTGAAAAAGGTAGACTCGGCGCGCTGCTTCTAGAAATAAGCTGCGCGTAGGAATGCTCTCGCACTCCTACACGTAGGCAGTCTTAAAGCGTCTCTGCCGAATTTTTGTTTGTCTCTCGTTTTTGTTTTTTGCTTAGAATATTTTTTATGCAATTGGTAGACCAACGCCATTTTTGCTTGCGTCTTGTTGCCCTTCCATTTGGCCAACTCTAAGTTGGTAAAGAGACGGATCACTTCCTCCAAATGATTGCATCCCTTGCAAAATCGTACCAACACACCATGAACAGTAGCATTTTTTCAACCAGGTGGGACGCTTCGCCTGAGACTGTCGGTCTACACTGATCTTTTTCTTCAGGAGGTGGCTGACACTTTTTTCTAAGATAAAAAGGAATGACGAGGAAGCACCCAGGTCCAGGAGAAAAGTGAGACCCGTCGTCAAGCCTTATACACACAAGGTTTCACACGAGCTAAGAAACGTTATCTCTGTCTGGTCTTTGCCAAAAAATTAACAACAAAAAAGGTAATGGTGACGTGTGCAAAAAGAAACACTCAAATCAGCTCAAAGATTGCGCCTCGTCGGTCGTGTATGAATTTAATATATATTGCGATAAAGCGTTCTCGGTCAAACGGGCACGTGCGTCAATGACAGGGCATGAGAGCACGCGCTGTCAGGAAGAAAAATCCCCCCCGGGCAATTTGGCTGTTCATTGGGATAAATGACCTTCTGTCACTGAACTGAAAAAAAAAAAAAAAAAAAAAATCAGGGTAAGTTAAAAGACACGACCGCGAGAGAATTGTATGAGTCGTTTAACCTCAGAATGCAAGGTAGTGACAGATGCATACATGCTACGACAGTTCATTTAACGCATAAATGATTTGAATACATGCTTGAGAAGCCCAATCGGGTGTATAAATAGTTTGTGTTGCTTCAATGAATAGTAAGTTGAAAGCAGCGCTTGTGTTGTGTCTCTTACTCTCAGCCCCTGTCTTCTGGCGCTTTTGTCAAAAAGAACGATATACCAAGTCTCCCATCTCTCACCATCTATGCATTACTAATAGGTTGGTGTGCAATTTAAATCAAATTTCACTGGTGTTTATTTTTCAGCTTCTAGGAAAAGCATTTCACGAGACGTCTATGAACGAGGTTTCTTATTTTTCGGATATCTGTGCCATATGATCCTGTTGAATTGTTCATGATAGCCATTTAGTTCATTTACAACAGGACAATAAAACCTACTCCTCGTTTCCTACCAAATTCTTTCTCATCCACCTAATTAATGCTTCTTCATTCTTCTTACTTCTAATAGCGCCCCCCCCCCCCCCACCCCTTAATCAGGGATGAAATTAAACTAAATGTATTTGCATTGCCATTTCACCTCCCAGAGGGGAGGTGAAATGGCAATGCAAAAAGCAGTTTGGTTGACGAACTACCAAATCCTTTAAGGCTGGGCCGAAACTGGTGCTAACGAGTGTCCGGTGTTTACAGTAAAAGCGCCGCTCGAACAGCGCTCAACCAGTTTTTGACCACGCAGTCATCCTCGACGACAATATAACAGAAGAAGTTATCAGGAAATACCGGTGAAAATGTGCCATAAAAGACAATAACGTTTGGTTATTTCTAAAAGCTCTATCCTTTATACTTGTAGAAAAAACGTCAAGCGACTCCGATGTCTCAGATGGAATGTATTTTTAATCACGCGCGCTCGCGACCACACCAGCATGGCAAATGGCGATGGTGCTGCGAGCTAAAAAAGGAAATAAAAAACAACGAAGTACGGGGCCCCGCAGGGCTCCCCCCCTAGGAACGTTGCCTGCGGTCGGGAACTGACTGCAGGAGATGAAACGAGAGGTTGGCGAAGTTGAACTGAGCGTGGTAATAGGGCTAAGGCAGCGTCCGATAACCGCTGAGATGAAAGTGGGCTGGCGTCTGGCAGGCTGCAGGAAAAGGGGATCGACTGCGTGCTATGCTCCCGTAGTTGCCTCCAGCGGAAACAGCGGGTACTCACCAGTGGCTCGAAGTAAACCTCAGACTCGCAGAATGATGCGATCAGCTGTGGGGACGCTGCAGGTACATTCCTCAGAGTCGCGGTTTTCAGCTGACGAGCGACGCTGATGTTCTACGACTCAACAGCCGCACCGCCTTTGACGGTCAACGGCGCACCATAGCCGTTGGCAGAGGAGTGGCGGCAGCGGCAAGGATAGAGCCGCAGGCCAGCGTGCCGAGCCGGCAGGGACGAGCGAAGTGGATACGTCCCGACGTGCCGGCGGCAGACGCGATGGGAGATGAGGTGATGCAGGCCGCAGGTGCGGAGGCCGAGCCTAAGGAAGACACTACTGACCTCCGCCCTCTCGTCCGAAGCCGCATCGTTGTAGAGTGTCCCAAGTCGCGGAGAACATTCACCTGGATGGCAGATGCTCGGAGCAAATCCCGTTCAGGTCACAATTTTTGTGGAAAAAACCACAAGCGACTCCGATGTCTCAGATGGAATGTCCTTTAAATCACGCGCGCTCCCGACCACACCAGCGTTTCTGCATGGCAAATGGCGCTGGTGCTGCGAGCTAAAAAAACAAATAAAAAACAACGAAGTGGGCCCCTACGGGGCCCCCGGAATCCTGATATTCCGCTGGAACGACCTCCGCTACCACAAAAAACATCTACCTTTAAATTTCGCCCAAGAATAGCCTTCGCTCATCACGGCGCCCGCTATTTATTCCTACCGAACAAAATCGGCTCACAATTACCCCCCGAAAAACAACAACAACAACCACCTTACTTTGGTTTCTTTCTTCTTCGCGCTAATTACAACGCAATCATTCAGAGTCTGGTTCATTAAGGTTGCGTACCTGAAGGTGCATTGCCGCGACGTGTGGTTCCACGAGACCATAATGCGGCGGATAGAGGAAAACACTAGGCGTAAAGCCGCCGATGTCGATAACAGGCGCGAAGCGTTCAGACAACGTGACAAAGGCGTCGGCGTACTTCCCGGCATTTGGGGTCCTGCCGCTGGGTCTCTGGCGTGCGCCAGAGACCCAGCGGCAGGACCCCAGCACAGCGACGGAACGTCACTTGCGATGTTCCTCCGAGCGGCCGTAATTTAGCGACTCAGCCTGCGCGCCGGGGTTTCATTCTACTACGCAAAGTGCTCTCGCGTGCATTCGCGTTTCCCTAAATCTTTTCCATGTGTGTACCGCTCAACATTTCCCTCCTCCCTGTATCCCGGCAATTCACGGAGAACACAAGGATTAAAAGAAAAACTATTTTCCCAGCTTCCGGAACAATCTACAAGGACGAATGAACGCAAGAAGATTGCTTTCATTCGGGTACTCGGCCTGTTGTTCGGGTACTCGCCCTGTTCTCTCTCTCCAGGCTGCGTTCCTCTCCCTGTTAAACTGTTTGACCTGATATTGTTTCCTTATCTCTTTCATGCAATGAAGTCATTTATCTCTCTCTATCTCTCTCTGTGTTGAGTAGTTCTATCTTTAGCATTCTCGCTCGGCCTTTTACGTTTGTTTTTCAAATGTCACATTCTGCTGTTGTTGTTTTTTTTTTTCTGCTCTTCCCTTCTTATAAGCATTCTACCTTTCTTCAAGTCTCCCTCGGTTTATTGCTTTGTAACTCTATGTTGTCTTTTTTTTTTCCTCTGCTATATTTCTTTACGCCATCACCATATCTTTTTAGATTACCTAGTAACTCCTGCCCGCCATTCTTTTCAGTTTCCCAGAAAGAACGCTGCTGAGAACACCGCCTTCCCTCCACCGTTTGCTCTGCTAAAGATGAAAGGGGTGGGATAAGATTTCTTGAACGCTAGCTTTTCGGGACCTGTATAGTTTTGAAAAAACGCCGGCTATTGGGAACCTGTATAGTTTGCCCAAGAACCTTCGATTTTTTAGGCCTAGACGTCTAGAATCGTGGGTTAATCACATGACTGATCTCTACAAATGTTGTAAAAGAGAAAGACGTGCGCTCCCGTATATACAAACATTTTTTTAAAAACTCCCAAATCTCTTGGTTGATGATTTTTCTTTTGTTTACATTAGTCAGTTTCTTTTGTAGGGATTAATATGACAACTCATTGAATGGGCGGCACAGGTAAATATTGAAGAACGTTCAATATTATAGCGAAAGTGCTAGGATTCATACCTCCCTCACCTGCCTCGCTGGCGTCAGCTTCGTTGATATTTTCTGCTCTTTGATTTTCATTATTCTGAGAGATGTTTGGTCAATTTTGTGGGGTACAAAATTGACATAAATTAGTCTTACGTCGCTGAAAGACCTTACGTTGGTATGAGTGCATACCGCTACTCTGCTAACGCAAACAAGCTATCGTCTTCTTTACTTCTTTTTTGAATCATTTCTCATAACTGAAAGGCTTTTGTCTGAACTATTGGTGGGATTAAATACGCTCGTTTTGGGAGTTGTACCCAATCGGTAGAAGCTTTTACCGGCCAATACTGTGATGTACCGGTTAGATTAGGATAATACAAGGATATGTTGCCGTGTGCAATATATCCTTAGTTTTTATTTCCCCAACGAGGGACGAAGGACGACAGGCTGACTAGACAAGGTCATTCTGCCTTCCTTATCGCTTACTCTCGGGGTAAGAGTGTACGCGAATCTTCTAGATGAACGGAGAACCCTATCCTTTCGATTATGCACGTGGCATTATTTAATTAACTGTTTAGGTTACAATCGGTTGTTGTTACGAGTAGCGGCTTTTGTGGTCTGCGACAGCGCCCAATCTGTTGCTTCCAGGCGTCGCCGCTCAACTCTCTCCTGCCGGTGTGTACGGTTGCATCCGCTATTCTTCGGACTCAGTAGGTCGTTTTTGCTGTACGTGACGAGCAAGCACATAATATGCGGCAATATCCCCCCCTTAAGAAACTTCACGTCTTACATGCCCAGCCGGGTAGGTGGCAGGCGCGTCCGTGTTGATCTTCTGAGAAGATGAGGACCTGATTACATGTCTTGGTCACGTGTGCCATTAAGCGGTATGGCACGCGAGTTTAGAGTGCCTGCCTTCGGTGCTGCAGGATCGTTGTGACTGTCTTAAATCATGGTTGGAAATACGTCACTGGAATTCGGGTAAGGTGAACCGTTTCGCTGACCGATGCCACGGGAAAAACGAACTTTCTTGATGTTTTTGCGTGGCTGAGGCTATCGTCTTGATACGTAGATATTCCCTTTTCCTTCTAGTCCTTGGGTACATGTCTCAGTTGTTCAATGTGTCGTTTCTATGCATTTCTGTCGGTCGTGCGAATCTCATTTGTTCGGTTTCCTAGAACTCGGATGACGACATCATTCGACCATTTCTTGGAGTTCCGGTAGTTTCTTGCCCAGACCTGGTTGTTCTGATGTAGGTGTCGTTTTTTAGAGTTGCGCGAGGCGTGGTGCTTTGCCTGTTTTGTTCGCACGACATCAGTTATTGATGGTCTAAGGAGGTCGAACCTAGTGCGAAACTCGTCTCCTGTTATCATTTTGGCAGGTGTTGAGCCAGTTGTCTGGTGCGGGGTCGTCCGGTATGCCACCAAGAAGTTATGGCATGCCTCTTCCATGGTTAGCCCCGACATCAGGCTTGCGTTTACAGACTTCCTGAACGTTCCCACGAAGTTGTCTGCCCCACCGTTCGTAGCGGGATGGTTCGGGGGTGAGAATGACTGCTGCACTCCGTTTCTTGTTAGAAAATCCCGGAATTCGCTTGATCGAAATTGCGGGAAACTTTCTGTCATAATATTTTCTGGAAGCCCATATCTCGCAAAAAGGGTTATAGACACTCTTATGGTGGCTGCCGAAGTCGTCGAGGTCATGGACACTACTTTGGGCCATTTTGAGTATGCATCAATGCTCAGAAAGAAATTCCTTCCTTCAAACGGTCCTGCGAAATCTGCATGGTGGCGTTGCCGTTTATTTTTTGCGTATTCCCACAGGTGTATTGAAACTTTGGGTGCGTCGTTGTTCACTTCCTGGAACGGCCGACAGCTGCGGACCATCGTTTTGACGTCATGATCCAAAAGCGGCCATCACACGTGGTGTCGCGCTAGTCCCTTCATCTTTGTCATTCTCACATGACCTTCATGCAAGTCGTTCAAAACGTGTTTTCGGTACCTCGAGGGCACCATGGCTTGTGTTCCCCACATTAAGCAGTCGAGCTCCAAGGTTGGTTACGTTCTGCGACCGAAATACGGCTTGAGGTCATCGGAATTTTTTTCTTTCGGCCATCCTTTCATGGTGAGTCTTAAAACCTTCGACAACACGGTGTCTTTTCGTACCTCTTTGCTGATCTGCTTATGTTTTAGTGGGATTATTTGAAATGTTTCTCGATGGAGACATTTGATTTCGTCCATTCTTGTTGTTTCTTATTCTGTAGCGCCCTTATCAGTCATTGAGAGTCTTGACAGCAAGTCTGCCACAACGTTCTTATCGGTTGACACATAGTTTATGTCGAAGTCATATCCTGACAAAATGGTCGCCCATCGCTGCATTCTTGCTACAACCGTGCCAGGGATATCCTTACTGCGATTGAAAATGGATACGAGGGGTTTGTTGTCTGTCCACAGCCAACATGAAGTGGCGTCCAAATAAATAACTGGTGAAATTTATTTACGCCCTCAACTACACTCTCAGCGCTTCTTTGACCATCTGAGAGTAGCTTTGCTCACATTTGGAGAGCGCTCTCGACATGAAGGCAATCAGCCTTCGTCGCTTGTTGGGCAGTACGTGTTGGAGTACTGCACCAATGCCATGGCTCGGTGCGTCACAGTGCAGTTCCAGAGCAATAAAACTTTGGTTGGGGCTAGTTGGTTCATATCGATTAAAAGATTAAAAGGTGCGAACAAACGGGACGAAAAAAGACACATGTACGACACAGACAGGCTCCGCATGTCGTACGTGTGTCTTTTTTCGTCCTGCTTGTTCGCGTCTTTTAACCTTTTAATCTGTTCTATTTGAAGCGCAGGGTCACAGTGCACTAGCAGACTGCTTTGTTAGTTACTAATATGCTTCGTTGAAAGCTCTTTGGCATAATCTCGACCATTTCCACCTTTTATCTTTTCTCAGAAGTTCATGTAGCGGATGTAGGATGTCGGCTGTGTTGCTGATGAACTTTCTGTAGTCGTACAGCAGTCCCAGAAACGCTCTCAGTTCTTTTTGGTCTTCAAGCGCCTTCACTTGTCGAGTATGGGATAGTCCAAGGATATATTCATTTAATTGTTTAGGTTGGAATTCGTTGTTATTACGAGAAGCGTCTTCTCTGTTCTGCGACCACGCCCAGTCTGTTGTTTTTAGGCGTCCTGTGGTTCTCAGTGGCTTGCCGCTCGGCTCTCCACTGCCGGTGTTTCCGCTTGCATCCGCCGTTGTTTGGTCTCAGTAGGTCGTGTTTGCAATGCGTGGAGAACACGGACATAATACACGGCAAATGCCATTCGAAGTAAACTGCAAAATGCACGAATGTCATATTCACGCTGATATAAAGTTATGTGGTGTACATGCCGGTTAGAACGTGTCCAGTTCAGAGCTGTTCTATAGAATGGTGAGAATAAAAAACTAAGGCGAACAAAAGTAGCTAGGAAACGTTTGAGCGTTTTTGACGCTTTTTTATTTTTCTGCTGTGCTCTGTAATGCGTTTCAAACCAGTACAAAAAGAATGTGACTGAGCAAAACAGTGCTAACGAAGAAGGTGAAATGCAGGAGTCACGCATTTGGAACAAAAGAAAACGTGTGTGTGTGTTTGGGGGAGGGGGGGGGTTATGCTTATGCCGGTCTTGTCATGAACGAAGAAAGGCTGGCGTATAAAATGCATTGAAGGAGAATTAGACCTGGGCGAAATAAATCTTATGTAAGGCGATTGGTGTTGTATGTTTAGAGGATAAATTATTAACACCGATTGAAAATTGTATGTTTCCACTATGCATACACGATATTTTTAATTGACACAAATGGACAGATTCTGGATTTTAACCCCAAGTCATCTACAAACCTCTTTATCATTTGTTGTAGTATGATCTTGCGTTAAATATAATTACTTTTTACTCCCCATATGTGTATTGCAATATGGATATTCTGAGCTATGCTACGTATACCATTTTTAATGATGAGATTGGAGCTAATACATTATTCATTACCACTTTAAGAAAGCTTCATTTGAAGTGTAAGCAGTGATAGAATGCACGCGACTTAGCGAGCTTTTTTTGTTACATGCAGTGACGAACATTAACTGCTTTCGCCTATCGACTAAAGCTGTAAATAGTGCTACAGTATTAATTTCAAAGCAATTCCAACGCATCCCACATGTTATCGTGGAGAGATAAAGAAAAAAGCATCGCTTGGTGTGCAGCACAATACAATGTCTAATTGGTTAAACATATAGCACCTCATCGCGTAAAGCTAATTATGAATAGCATACGATATCAATTGTGCCTTTGCTTACTTGATCTTGTTTTTCATCAAGAGGCTTCGATTTGTAATGTAGTTTCGGAAAACAAAAACGCACATTACTGATTCATTTGGAAAGATAACTTTTATATATCCATGAATGCAGGAAGCAAATGTAATTCCAAATTCAACTCATTTTGACGCGTACTCTAATTGTGATTTATCTAGCAAAAAGCTCGGCACCTTGATGTTCCAAGAGATAAAACCGACAAAAATGGGCAAGAAAGGCAGAGAAATACTTTGAAAGTGAATAAAAGCCAATTCACGGAAAACAAGTTTTATTGCTATTTTATTAGTTTATTTTAAATTCTTTGGGACGAAATATATTCATATATGTACGGCAGAGTGCGAAGAGGAAATAAATCACGGAGGAGCAGAGGCATAAAACCAGCATCAACCTTATATCTAGATGTGTGTCCCTTTCACTTCCTTTATTGAATTCTTTCTTTCGGTAGAAAAAAAAAAAAAAAAAATAAACGGAGCAAATGTAAGAACGTCTTGGTGACGGAGAACGAAAATAACGCGATAAAGACAAACACTGATATGAAGGAATCCGGAAATTAAAAGCTCTTTCTCGTGCACTGAGAAGAAAAGGACGGGCGGGGAGAGAACAAACAATCTAGGAAGTCAGAAGAGATGACGGTCTGTCATTGCACAGAGGTGGACTGGAGATTTTAGCATATATACAGACAGATGCCGAGGCGGCAGAATCCCGAAGCAAACCTTACCACGACGTGCCACTGCATTCATGCGAAGCAAGGGTGAAAGGCCTCCAACGTCGTGAGCGCTCGTGGTCGTCGAAACGAGGAAACCTCGGAGGCAGAAAGCGCGAGAAAACAAAATAGCAAACAAAGAGGCGCAAGAACTGCGGTTTCGGTGATGACCGCGGTTGAGGGGAGCATGAACGCTGGCGGGAAGCCTCGGGCATACAGGCAGATGTCGGAGATGCAAGAAGCATTAGCTAAATTAGAAGTGCGGCTGGCACCCCTGGTGCGCACGCGCAGTGCTTCTCTCCTGCAAGGGCGGGGGCGTATGGTTGTGCCTTTCCCGAATGTGTCCGTACAAATGGGGGTGGAAAGCACAAAGAGGAGGTGGGTTGTAAACGAACTTGTTGTTGGGCTAGTTGGTGTTGACTGTATTGAACCATAGTTGAAAGCGCTAAAACGACGTTGACTGTATTGAATCATAGTTAAAAGCGCTAATCTAGGAAGTCAGAAGTGTTTTTAGCGCTTTTAACCATGGTTCAATACAGGAGGTGGGTTGCCGGGAGGTTGTCGGCTCGTAATCATGATGGTTAGTATATTTCGTTTCAAAGTTCGGACGCAGCCGACGAGCTGATGGAATCAATCATACAGCGTCGAAAGCGCGCTCTTCACTCTAAAAAAAAGGGCGTAGCCATTGCAGCCTATGTCAAGTATAAGACACCCCCAAATTTCAGTTCGACGCACTGCCCACTGACGTCGAACTGGCGGCCCCAACTTTAACGAAAGACTGAGTGACGGTGGGATATAACATATTAAACAGAAAAAAGCGCATATAAAAGCTCAAAAAAATGTTTTACCCTAGGGCCAAAGCAAGAACGGTTATTTTTTTGGCAGTCAATCACACGTACATTGGCTATTTTAATAAGTTCACGACTCGGCTTTCAAGCCGCTCGTGAAAGTTGGTACCGTCTGTTCGACGCCAGTGCGCTGTACGTTGAACTGAAGTTTTGGGGTGCATTATATGTGACAAGGGGGCGCAAGAACATAGCTTTTTTTCTGTATGTTCGTCATGTTTTTGAACGTGTTGTTTAATCGCTGAATCAATCATGTACAGGGAAGGCCCAGTGACGTGCGCTTTTGACACTGTCTGATGGATTCCATTAGCTCGTGGCGTCAGTTGCGTCCGGACGTAGCCTGAAACGAAGTACAGTCAGTCGAACGTGGCGGGGAAGCGTCGTTGAAACCTGCATGCACGATTGGATTGAATGACTGCGAGTGCGAAGTTGTACGAGCTTTGGTTGGTGCTCCCGCGCCCAGCGAGGTTTTCTGCGAGCCACGCTACGTTAAAAGGTCGCGCGTTCGAAAAAACTAAAATACGAACGTCCGCATTTACAAAATACAAGTATGATGTAATGCTTCTCCGTAGACTGTTCAACGTGCTGTGGTGCCGGTGGTGAGCCCTTCGTGATCCATCCGGCTTCACACTCGCGGACTCGGTTGATACTAGCCTTGGGAAATCAGCGACGCCTTCCGAATCCAACACACCACCCTGACCGTGCAATACTACGCAGCTTGCTTTAGAAATGGGCAGAGCAGAAGCGCCAGTAAAGAGATGTAAACGCAAGTGCGGCCCAAAACGCGTAGTAGAATACCCGTATGAATCAGGCACGCAGCTTTAGACAAATCGGATGGCGTGGTTAACTAGAAAAAGGTGGACTGAATATTCTACAGTCACCAAAGAGCTTAACAAACGCGGGGTTTTGCGAGACCCTTGCATATAATTATCGATCCGCAGCCAATGAAACTGCGGCATTGGCCAATAAGAACGCCGAAGGACCCATCACAAAGCAAACATCCTGATTAACATGATAAGCCACGTCTTGAGTTTCTTGAGTCAGTGACTATGGACACAGAATCAAACGTCTTTTTAGAGCACTGCTTAGATTAGACGTAATATACAAAGTGTCTAAAAAAATCTACTAACGGTTTGTGTTTTCTTTTTTTCTGCAGAAGTAAAATATTTATCGCCGAACTCACATTGTCCGGCCAAATGTAGCGCTAGCGCTTCGAATCAGATGCCAAAGTTTCAGAACCAGCCGTTATCTCAACCAATAGTTATAGGTGATTTCCTGGAAATTATAATGTAAAAATGGCGCCAGTTTTAGGACGAGTTTTTGGTAGATTGCACCTTTCAGCTTCGTGTATTGGAAAGCTCTCCGTCGGCTGCCATTCTCCCATTTTAAATTTCAGAAAATCGCTTATAACTTTTAAATAAGATAACGGCTAACCCTGAACCATTGGCATCTGGTTCGTACTGCTAGTGCTTGAATTAGGAGGAAAATAAGCGTTCAACCAATCAGTTTTTTCTTTTTTTTTTCTTTTTGCTGTTTAGAAAATAAAAAGAAAGCCAGTAGAGCGTGTTGGTAACATTGACAGGCAACAGAAAGAATAAAACAAACTCCGGACGTGTTTGTTTGATTCTGTTTAGTACTTTAGTGCCAACGTCATGTTTCTCGTTTTTTCTGCATTCTTTTTTTAATTGAGAAAGGGACAGAGAAAAATATATAAAAAATAAATAAATTTACGACCGGCGCCGACGAGTATACGTGCTTCTGATTCGCGATCGCGGGGTGTTTCAATTTTTTTTTCGTGCTCGTCTAAAGAAAACATTGCCTGAGAGCGCGATAGGCGGGCGCAATCAATACGCCCCCGCGTTGACTGCTCCCGGTTTTTTTTTTTTTTTTTAATTATTTACGTTGTTTTTTACTTATTCGCTGAGAACGTGCGCATGGCCTCAGCCAATTAGTTCCCCGTGGAGGCTCTGGCTACTTCTGGTTATTTGTGTTGCGTGTCACTCTTCCTTCGCACCGTATTTTCATCGCGCCAAGTCGCACCTCGCAACACCTTCTGGTCGTGTCTGATGCTGTTCGCGGAAAGTCGAAGTGTTTTGTTTAGATGATGAGATCTCTCCTTTATATTCGTCACAGCGTTTGAATACACTGATACCGGTATTCGCATAATTGGATAATCTTTTTTTTTATTTTTATTTTCTGATTTTCTCGACTTTTAGTTTCTTCAGTGTAAGATATTGTTAATAAATTCTTCCCTGCAAGCAATAAATAACTTAGTTCTTCAGTAGCTTCATCAGAATCACTTAGGTATAGAAGATAATTTTTATACAATAATATGTTTCATCATCATAAATTCCTAAACGGCTTTCTTAGCATCATGCATTTTTATGTTATATTTTGGACCTGTCTCATTATATTATAATGTCGACATTGGTGGCTCGTGCTGGCTCTGAATCATACTGGAAATATCGCATAATTAACGCGCTTTTTTGGTATAAAGAACGAATATGACCTATTAAAATTCGGCCTGGGTTAATTTGAAAACCCTCGTCAAATCGTACACTTCGCAGAAGCGTGTTTTAAGGGCTCAGAAAACTGGTGGCAAACACGTTGACATTGAGAGGGTACTGAACGTAAACAACACGTCCGACGCCGGCTCTTGCAGCATAAAGTACGTAAATCTACGGATATATTTCCAGCCCAATAGGGCAAAATAAACATCATGCCGTAAATAGAGAGATACCTGGGAGCCACCAACACTTTTAATTTTTTTTCAACTAGGTTCAGGCGTAAACGAGTTATAAATGCGTGAATTATAATTGTATTCAACATATTCGTGGTGTGAAAAACTAAACACGTCAACACAGTTTTGTAATCGCCAGAGCCAGCTCCTGCCACAAGCTCGTATATCCAAACTGCGGTTGAGCTTTCAACAGTGCATTCTCCAAGTGTCACGCAATCTCTGCCCCCCCCCCCCCCCCCCCCCTCTTCACAAGCACACTTACACTTCGCGTTCGTATCCACGTTATCAAGAGAGCTACCTCGCTCTGACAGAAATATTCTTATTATTGATACTTCACCTTTGTTTCTTCCCACAGCGAAGCTGAACGGAAACCATCAACGCGATGAATCGAAGGAATCTCTCAGAAGTGTCAACATCCTGATCACTTCCTTCAATTGACAGTCACGACAACAGAAGCTTGATCGCTTTTCTTAATTAGTTCCTTGATAACAATATTTTCGAAACACAATCTGGTTGCCCTTCAAAGAATTTATCTTCCTCTTCAAGGCTCCACTGGTGTTTACAATGAGAACCACACAAACTTCAAAAAGAAACTTGTTTCCTCATACGGTCGTTGAACAAAGCTCCCCTCAAATTAGTTATTCGACCCTAAATGAGATGCGTAGTTCCAAATTACAGGAGCGCAAGGAGAACGAGACAGTTAATTAACGCGACAAAACATGTTGGGAGGGCAAAGGAGCTCTTCTAAATCTTAAAAGGACGTAAGTACCCGACCCCGGGCGAAATCCCATTCGAGGTGTCACCCGAGATAGAAGCGTCTGCCTCTGATCAAAGGAGAACCGTGGCACGTTAAGCCGCCGTCTTGTGACGGAACAGCGACTTGCTCAGAGATTAAGTTTTCAGGTACACAACAGGGCGTTATAGCTATTACCTGCTTTGTGTGAACCTTAATTATTCACTTCCCTTAACGACTGTTCGGCTGATTGAAGTCTAATCATCCTTCAATTACCCTATATTAATCTGTTAACCTTCTTTTTCTAATCTGCAGAGGACTCGAGTTCTTGACCGATCTAAAGTGAAAGCGGGAAACATCCGTTAAGCTTTTAGCGAGAATTAGGATTAATCATGATACGAAAAAAACGTCGCATCTTCCGGCATTTGAACGGTCAATTTCAAATTAAATTTCGCATGCTCGCTCTACTGTAGGCATGAATGTAATTAAAGGAGAAAACTTGGTCTTGTTTTTATTTGCTCCACAGTTGTCGTAAACCTATTTTACTCCCGCGGTGATATCAATAATCAAAACGAATTATGTAGGGTATGTTTTTTTTTTTTTTTTGCAGGTTGTGTATGAGAAATTATAGTAAAGTTTTATATAACTTTTCATTGGTAAACGACACAAAAACGAGTTCAACTTACGCGCCAGTTTCATCAAATTAAGACGGTGATTTCTAATTCGCTGAGGGCATTTACATTTTGATAAGAATATACGGCGAATAGATATTTTACCACAATAAGAAAACCAATTTTACTGAATTGCGCGCTATCATCAAAGTGCAGCTTGACTATCTATAACGAGCTATAATTTTTTGTGTACTCACACTCCTAGGAGCCCGTTGTTGATAGGCCATAATCAGATTCAATATTGCATGGAGATATAAAGGGACCACGTTGCTACACCGGTCTGCATATCAGCGCACCCTTACGAAAATGGCAGATCTGGACTTATATAAAAAAAGACAAATATGGATATATAAAAAATTGGGCAGATCTGGCCATATCAAGCATATCAGTTTATATAAGCCCTATATAGCCAGATCTGCCCAATTTTTTATATAACCATATCTGGGTCTGCCAAATAGGGGTATATCTGCCTCCCATATCAGGGTGTTTTTTTTTTCTATTCTTGCAGATTTGTTCTTAAAAAATTCATGAAAGCTGCACTTACGTGGTTTCGGCGGGTGAGTTATACGCCAAGGGGGACATTACGTGGGCGCTAAGCTGTGCGATTACTCGGCTAATTAATTAAAATTCACTAATGAACTTTTCAATTAGTGAAAATAAACATACGGTTCCAATAAGCAGCTAGTGCGGAGTCGTCCAAAATCCCTAAATCAGTCATTTCCAGAAAGTCTTTCAGCGCGTGAGAAGCGCACTAAAGGTACCACTCGTGAAGCAGGTACAAGGCTAGCGGTTTGGGTAAGGCGCCCAGCAATTTTTCTGTCTCTTATCTAGACCAGCCTTGTACCTGGTCCACGAGTGGTAACTTCAGCGCACTACTGCGCTTCACACGCGCTCAGTCTTTCTAAAAATTACTGGTTTAGGGGATTTGGACGACACTGAGCAAGTTTCTAATTGAAACTATATGTCTATTTTCACTAATTAAAAGTTAATTAATGAATTTTAATTAATTACCCGACTTATCGCAAAGATTAGCAGACTACATAACGTCCCCCTGGGCGTATCACTCTCGCACAAACCGCATAAGTGCAGCGTTCACGGCTTCTTTTAAAACAAATCTGCAAGAACAACAAAAAAAACAAAACAAAAAAAAAAACGGTATCTACCATGCTGGTAGTTGACTCTTCGACCCTCCGCAGCGGAAGCAATGGTAAACTGTGCTGCGCTCGGCTGTAGCAATTACCCGGTATCCCGACGATCGTTTCGTCGGCATGAACCGCGAGACCGTCAAGTTAGAGAAAGTACAAGCGGGAGGAGAGGGATACGCCCACGGATGACCGACTGGGCGGCAAGCATCTCATAGCGGCGAGCAACGGCACTTTTCTACCGTTGTTTACGTTCGCGCACGCCTTTGCATCCGTTTTTGCCCATTCGTGGAGTAGATGTCCTGTGCCTATCGTTACATAACGCCAATAACGGCGATCGGTCGGCGGCGGCCCCGTGTGCAAGTTCGCCGAGACGCCGCCGTCAGGGGATCGGTTTGTGCCGTCCGCGAGACGGTAACCTTTGCAAGGAGTGAAAGTATCTTGGCATGCCGGTTAGGAAACATCATAATATAAAGCCTGAGTCAATGAGAATTGTCCGTTATTTGATTTATTCTCATCCCAGGGTTTAGATTATGACGGTAACTTAGCATTGTTTACCAGTATTTCGCAAAATCGTCACAATCTTTGTACAAGCGACTCGTAAAGCCGCTCGTCAAATTTTGGAACGCGTAATTAAGAGTCTGTGTTTCTGTTGTTTTTTGGCGACACGTCAAAACTTTGTCGGCGGCATATCAGAACTTTCTGCTTGTAGCGCAATCGCACTAATGCCGAAACATTCTGCACCATGATTCTCCCGGCTGCCAGGAGATAGACACGGCCTAAATCTAGAGGTAATCTGGAAGAATACGTTTAGGAAAAACGATCAATTGTCACGAAGTAGGTTGCAGCGCACTTACGTTGACGAGACGCGACTTGAATGGTGTTATATCCAAGGGAGATGTCGACACGGCCACGGCAAAACCACCACTCGAGCACAGAAACGCGAAGGTGCCCGTGAAGATTCAACACGATGTAGCACAAGCTATCGCTTGTAGATCCGAACACTAAACGAATTACAAAACATTCTTGGGCTTCTTTGAAGAAATCGCTTGCAGAACCAGACATACGCAGTAGCCACAGATGGAGAATTCATTATTCACACGCCAAACTAGGTCCGGCTAAACGCATTCCGATATCGGGAACGGCTAATGCGTCATCCCTCAAACCACGTGACCACTCAACCTTTACAACGCTTTCAGCTTAGGGAGAGAGAGAAAAGGATCAAGGGAGAGGCCAAAACGGGGTTTCACGAACAAAAGGCTTATCTTACGGGGCCGCAACGAGGGGATGTGTCACTTGTAACGAAGGTTGACAGTGCTGTGAATGCTATGTGTGGCCTTGGGCGCCAGGCAGGTGCGATGTCCTGCTTTGTCACCAGATTCTAGACTGTAGTCACGTGACCCTAACCGGAGACACGATTGGCCTAAAACACGCGTAGCATCTACCCTGCTGTCAATATCGAGTGAACATACAGCTCTATGATGTCCAGCTTTTGAACTCAAAACGATGCGAGTAGATCCTATGTTTTACGCTGTATAGCCCACATTATAATTTTAAATAAAAAAATAAACGCGACTATTTTTTTGTGCATGATGTCGACAAATAAATAAATAAATAAATATGTATATATATATATATATTTATCAATAAATTTAAAATCATGTGTACACTGTTTCAAATTTTTTTTACGAACAAGTTACACATAAAAGACACCACGGACAGCACATCTTCCGACTTTCAACACACGATGAATCGCCGACGCTCGCAAACGAACGGATGCGATGCTGCGCAAACGGTTTTGAAAGAGCTGCGTATTGTGTATTGTACTCCGGACGCAACGGCTTCCGTTCGAAGGGAAAAGGATTCGGGACGGCGAAGTAGCGTCTTGCATCTTGAGTAAGCTAACGGTTCGTGTTTACCTGCTCAATTTAGCGGGGAAATATGAAAAAAATTTGTTTCACTGCCAGATTTCGCGAAAAATTGACGTCACGTGACAGACGTACCAATTCAATTTCTCGCTAAATTTAACGGGGCGGTTACACCGATGGCGACGCCAACACCGCTTAATTCGGAAGGGTGCCTAAGAGCTGCGACTAAAATCCATTGTTTGATTAAATCGCGTTACGATCGCACTACGTCATATTGTCACACATCAAACATACAACCAAATTTCATTTGTCTTTCAATCTTCGAATTGAGCCATTCATTAATTGGTCCAAATACCTGGAATAACTTCACTTTAAGGATGTTAACAATAGTTAACCAATTACATGAGACTCATGCAGTATAGATCAATCAACTAGTGTCTTAGCGAGTACATATAACTTATTTCTTGCACGACCGAAACGGGCCCATATATCATTATCTGGGGCTATATTTGCCCGCGTATATGGTGATATATGCCTGTATTTACGCACTTATACGGCCCGATCTGGCAGCATTTGCCCACCTATATGTCAAAATACGGCCGTATTAGTTCCCATATCTGTCGAAATACAGCCCTATTTGACTGCTTATATTATCATATCTGGGCGTATATAAAATATATCAGGGCCATATCTGACATTTTCGTACGGGCAGTCATCAGGGTTAATGACCGAAGAGAGGGGTTACCAGAGTTATTTTCAGATTTCAAAGAAGCCATGGCCATAGCCATACCTTTTTAAGCTGCCTACGTGCTCGTACGTGTCTTTGAGGAAAAAACGATTCATTGGCAAAGCACATGACATTGCACAGAAAAAAAAAGGGAAGACGTTTAAATTATCTGTTCTACCGAATTGGAGCGCTGCCCTTGAGGAAGCGGAGGGGAGGGTACGGAAGAAAGGGTGTTCCCCTCCTCCCTCTCCGTAGCCTCCCACTCCTCCTTTCTTTCTCCCCTCCCATTTAGCGGAAAATTCTCGCTAACTTTCCCGCTAAATTTAGCGTGAAATTTACCAAACTTTTCCCGCTAAAGCACTGGGGTACATTTAGTGTCTGGATGACTCTACGGGTTGAGAGGCCTTTTATTTATGAGAGCGCAAATTTGCTTAAGTGCTGGTGGCTCAATGAAAAGATCAAGGTATATTTATGATCCCGCAGTTATGCTCTTAAAGAAGACGAATATAGTGAAACCAAGGAGATACTGTCTGTGCTTCTTGAAAGCGTCGTGCTCTGCCTTCAAAACAAATCCAAGCAGTTGCTTTTGATTATATGTTGGAATCATTTTTTGCGGTATAATCACTAACCTTGAGCCGTTTATTTATGAATTTAAAGAAATTATACATTGTCTCATTAATGGTTCTTAAGATATCCAATTAAATTATTATTGAATTGGATATCTTTGGAATTAGAATTGGTGACGTTTTAACATGCTGTCGATGAAAATATGACAACTCATGGTAAACAAGTCAGCGTTCTTGACTTTAAAAGGGATAACGATATTTGTGTACTGGACGAGTCAGATATTGCCTTCGGTGATTACTTCACCCTTGGGGATTCTGTACAGCACAACGTCGATGAACTCTGGTTATTTTTCAAGTCTCTTGTTCATTCATGCATTAACAAAGACGTGCCTAAACTAAAAAAACGGCGTATAGAAATAATCCTAGGATGACCCGGGATACTATTCACTTAGTACGAAACACTAACAGAACAAGGAAAAGTTGTAATAGATACCCAAGCAACGGCAAAATGGGCGTTCTTGTTGATCTCAAAACTTGATCGAAGGAAAAAAAAAACACGGCCAAACACAGTTTTATTTTGAAACCCTCCCAAACTTTATGCTGTCTCTTCCTGACACGTTTTGGAGATATATTCCACCACGTAAGCAGGCAATAACAAACCTTAAAGTTAATGGGGAACAGATCAGCGACAACGCAACTATGGCACACTGTTTCAACATTTTTTTTTTAAATCAACTTTCACAATAGACAACAACTCACGACCAAAACTATGACTTTCCGGTGAACACCCCGCTGTTGGAAGACTTACCATTCTCTGAAGAAGGAATTTTTTTCTTTGGTGCATAATCCCGAAGGTAAAAAGTCTACCGGTATTGATAACACTCTAAACGCTTTTCTTTTCTTTTTTTTTTTTTTTTGCGCCGTTACGCAGAGTGGTGTTTTTTTTAAATATGTTGCAGTATTATTTCGGAATTCTGTTGTAGAAGCCAGAGTATTGACTTAGTGAAGGTATGCCAAGGTTATTCCCATTTTTAAAGCCGTCAACAGACAGCTGGGGACGAATTACCACCCAATTTCATTGCTATGCACCACAGGAAAAGCAGTTTGACACATAATATCAGCTTATATTTTTTTCTTCTCTAGAATCAAATGACTTGCTTGATCCCCGGCAACATGGCTTCCGCAGAGCCCTCTCTACTTCTACATTGTTGTTGGTTTTAAAAAGTTTAAAACCGGCGTTTTAAACTTTTTTCAAGTGGACGTAGTCCTCCTGGATTTTTCGAAAGCCTTCGATAAGGTTTCGCACCCTAAGTTACTAATAAAATTAAAATCAATTTAAAAAAAATGACATGATCACGAACTGGATTAGTGACCCTCTATCGTTCCGTCGCCAAGCCGATGTAATTGATGGTACATTCTCGTATTCCATTTCTATGGAATACGAGAATATGGAATACGAGAAACCCAACCCTTTGTGTATAAATTATCATTTATACACAAAGGGTTGGGTTTTCCGGGTGAAAAACGTGTCAAAGACACCTTGGGAGGACGTGACAAAAGTACCTGAATTACGCAATATATGACGCCAAAAAGAAGCCGTCTGCGTGGAAATTACTTGAATGCAGCGTGGTCGATTCCATGTTTACTCTCGATGCAGCTGAAAGCGTCGTCGACACCGCCGACGTCACATCTGTTCAAACTAATGAAGATCTGTCTAGAGAAATCCATGACGTCGGGCTTCGAATTCGACTTAAGCCAGGCTTTCTCTAGGTGAGTTCTCTTGCGCCATTTAATTTTATTTAGCAAATTATACGGAAGGCAAACGTCAGACTTCGATTGACAAAGTTTTCCCTTATTCATATTCTAAATATGTTGTAAGAATGTGCCCGTACAGCAGTGTTTCCTGAGGTTATTATTGTGAAATGTTGCTAATGAATTCTTTACCTGGGTTGATAGTTGAGAAAAGGTCCTACTCATCCTAGGATGGACCATCGAAACATCTCTCGAGTACTTAAGTTCTTTAAAGATCTTTTTAAAAACAATATCGCTTCTTTTTTGCATTCTATGCATCATTGCGGAGGGGTTTCCTAGTTGTTAATTTTCACGAAACGGTGGCGTCCTCGAATATCGAACTGTGAGCACTAAACTTGCGATTTCGTCTGTTCTTTGTGATTCAGTGCACTGTTAGTCAGGTTGTCGACCTGCTTTTTCACGGTACCTTCATGCATGCATTAGTCTCTTCGTTATTTTGGTTTTATGTGAACTAGTGTCCGCGGGTACGTCCAGTAAGGCCGTAGACACCGCTAATCCTCCTCCGGCACCATTTCAGTTATTTCACTGCCGAACTCGTCCGAACGACGAGCATGATGAGAAGAAAGTGCTCGTAAAAACGTCCAGATTTTAGGCTTGTAACCGCGCTGTAGTTTTCAAGGTGGCCCATTAACATTGTATCATTGGTTGTGTACCACGAGGGATACATTTATATCACAGACTTAAGCGAAAACGACTTAACCCACCAACACATTCCCGAGACCGCTGAAACTGAAAGCAATCGAATTCAAGCCACCTTATGGCGCTGCGTGTGTCAGCACCCTCCGTCCGCCGGTCAGGTAACTATTAAGATAAAAAGCTCCTTAAGCCCCATGATCAAGAAGGTACAGGCTGTGCAGCATGCACCTGTGCCGAAGAATGTGAGTGTATTCCGGTCATTTCTCGAACTTGCAAACTACTACGGATGTTTTGTGCCCAAGTTATCTACGATACTGAAGCTTCCGACGCTTCTACTGCATGAAAACGTTCCGTGGAAATGGTCACCAGAATGCGATGAGAGGTTACAAAAGCTAAATGGTATCTTGAGCAGAGCACCAGGGTTTGCGCACTACGATCGTGACCTGCCTTTGATTTTGTCTTGCGACAGTTCACCTATTGGAGTTGGAGCCGCGTTAGCACGCATGTACCCGGGCAAGACAGAGCGTCCGATCGCCTACGCCTCAAAAACACTCTTTCTGGCTGAAGGGAATTATGCCCAACTAGAGAAGCAAGCTCTGGCCATAGTCTTTGGAGTGAAGAAATTGCATTACTATATATATCGACGTCAGTTTAACCTGGTGGCCGACAACAAGCAGTTATCAACAATCCCCGGACCAAACATAGGGTATCCCAACCATAGAAGCCGCAAGATTGCAACGTTGCCATGCTTCTTTCAGCGTATCAATATGACATGGTGTGGAAGAAGTCCGAAAAAACCTCAACACAGATGCTCTATTTCGCGCGCCGGTAAATGCACAAGGTGAGCCAGAGATTAATGACTAGCTTCTACCTAAGACAGCTGGAAGTGGGTACTGTGGACACGAAGACTCTGCAAGAGACAGGAGTGAAAAACTCAGTTTACAGCAAGGCATTGCAATTCACCTTAACCGTATGGCCTGAGAAGGAAAGTGCAGATCTAGAAGCATATTCCAAGCGGAATCTGGAACTTACGGTGGACGGAGGATACCTCTTGTGGGGCCGATGAGTGGTGACTCCATAAGTATGCAAAGGGAGAGAGTGCTCACCGGTATTCATGCAGGACACAATGGCATGGTGCGAATAAAGAGTTTGGCAAGACCACATGCACGGTGTCCTAGCATTTACAATGAAATTGTGAGGAAAGTCGAAGAATGTTCGCTGCGCCAGTAATTTCAAAATCAAGCACCACTTGAGTTTTCTTTTTTTACTGACCAAGCCCCAGAGAGCACTCGAAAAGACTTAACATAAACTTTGGAGATCTGTGGTTGGGAGCAAAGTTTATACTAGTCAATGACGTCTTCTCGAAATGGCTGGAGGTTGAAATATTGCCAAGCACCACTGCGGAGGCAGTCGTGGAAGTGTTTGAGAAATCGTTTGCACACCATGGACTGCCGCGAACTGTTGTCTCTGACAATGAGCCACCCTTTCAATTGGATGTTTTCGAAGAATTTTAAAAAGGAACAAAAAAATCGAGCACAAGTTTTCTGCTCTATTTCATTCTGCTACAAACGGTGCCGACGAACGAGCCGTGCAAGTGCTCAAGCAAGAACTGAAAAAGCAGACAGAAGGAACTTTACAGAAAAACATGTCTTGAATTCTTATGGCTTATTGTTGCACTAAACACACACCTCCGCTGGTTTCGCAGTACCCAGCTAATTGTTGTTCAAGCGAAGACTGAGAACAAGACTGGATCTCCTTCATCCCGAAAAGAAAGTGGAAGGAAGTCCAGTTTGCCGAACAAGGACCAAAGGGAAAGTTTAAAGCAACAAGCGTCTTAGTGGAGAACTACTGCACCCCAAAGGACAAGTTGGATCCCTGACACAATTCTCAAGTGCCTTGAGAAAGCATTATTTAAAGGGAAGGTGCAAAACGAAGTATGAGACTTAATCAACTTCTATGCCGGCCGAACCAAGCAAAATATACCTGGGAATCGGAGCTGGATACACCGTACTTTCCTGAACAAGGGCAACACGAAATTCTGGAGATTTATCAAGCTGTTCCAAACGTGACGGTTTCTTTTCCTTGGTGCCTGTGCAGCTCCAAGCATGGAACGTCGATACACCTCAGGACCCCATAGACTGGCATCTCGTTATGAATTATGAGTTTAGTCTGAGGGAATGTTGTGTTCAAGCATGGACCAACGACAACGAAGTTCACGATAAAGATAATAAAAAAGAATGTGCTCAAACTGACGCGCGAGCCCAACCGAACTATGCCAAAACCAGATTCACCACCAAATAGTTGAAATGGAGAGCACTAAAGTCTGCTTTATAATGTTTACGAGTCTTCATCGAGCCTAGATACACAACAACATTCACGTTATCCAAAGAGTTACGTGAAACATAAACTCGATCGGAGAGCATTATTTTTTATTTGTGATGCTCTACCTTCTCTTCTTTCAACAGCCAAGTTGAAAGAAAAACAAAATGACCGCTTTCTATCTCACGGTTCGCTCGGCTAACATCCTCGAACAGCTGGATCTCTGGGCGTTCGTAGCCGCCCACGAAGTGTTTATGAGAGACCAACTCGGCCTAGAAACGCGACGGAGCGCGTATGCGACACGCCTAGAGTCACGGATACAAATGACTGCTCAGTTTCCGCGTGGCACTTGCTCAATCTTCTTGACGCCTCTCGAACTGGGACCCCCCAGAGAATTCACGAAAACACCGTGGAGCCTGTGTGTGCCCCCGGGAGTTCGCATCGCCGCTACGCCTGCGCCTGTGCGTCTAACCTTTCTCCTTCTTTTTTTTTTCGTGTTTCTTTTTGGATGGGGAAACTGCCGAAAAACAGGCGCCAACTGAAAGAGGCATTCAGATCATCTCTGGGAACGCGCTTTGTTTATGCACCAAGCTCAAATGCCTATGGGAATGGAAAGGGAATGCGCGAATTATATAGCAGCTCTGCCATTGTTTTTTTTCCAACAAAAGCTGCCGAGTTTATTTTTCCTTTTTCGCGTTTATCTTCAATTTTGTGTTTGTCGTTGGCTCTGCTTGCTCTCCTTATTGTTTTAATCGCTTGTGGGGTACTTTTATATAATAGTAGCTATTGCACGTTTTCTCTTTTTCACTATTATATTGACCTGAGCTAAAAAGAGATAAAGGTAGAATGTTCAAATATGATTCTGCAAGGCAACGCCGCAATAGGCGAAGACAGATACAAAAGTTATCCGAGTTCAACGCAATACACTGTTCTTAACGAGATAAGAAAAAAGAAAAAAAATGGAAAATACATTATGAGCTTACGAAGTTTCTTGTAAAGACAGAAAGTGTGGAATTTTCTTCGTAAATTATATAAACGGGCATGAGAAACTGGTTTGGATTGTTAATGAAGGAACACGGATGTGTAAAAGCACGCCAACGCTAGCGACACCCGAAAAAAAAAAAGTGCATTCGCATTGCCCTAAAGCAAAACCAAAGCACATAGTGTGAACCCATTTCAGTGGGTTTATCGCTTCGAAAAACGGCTTGTTCAGCTTCTCCGCCGTTTCGGCTAATACCATTGAGCGAGATAAGACTTCCGGATATCTTGGTCTATTATACTTCTGCAAGCTGCGGTTTGCTATATGTTTTCCTGGGAACTTAATTCCGAATTCCCTTCCTCTGAAAAAAAAAAACGAAAAAAAAAGAGCTATTCAATTTGATTCAGTCATATTTTATACCCGCCACCAAACTTATGATACATAATTTAATGAATCCTCAACATTTTGCCAAATTATCCATCCTGGTATGTTCCACGCCTTTTTTTTTTCAAACATTAAGATTACATGTTTATTATATCTTAACTTGGTAATAAGTGCACCTCTAACTTTACAGCGTGAGAAAGAAAGTTAGCATATAAAATATTTTTGTAAAAGCCGTTTTCAGCAGCTGCACTTCCTCTATAAATTCAAGTGTAACTCTCATTCGAAACATTTTGAGAAGGGACAACACTGAGCAAAGTAATTTTTATATCCTAAGTATTATAAATGGTCAATATTTAATTGCTTATAATGCTAGCTTTAACAGTACCTAAAGTTCGACACATTTGATAGGCCGACGTATTTTTGAACGTTTTCAACTAAATATACTTTCTGAAAGAGCACAGGAAACTAAGCATAGAGCAGTAAATAAATTTTCACGGAACATTTTTAATGCAATTTAAGAAATAGGATATAACCGAAACTGAAACTATCCTGCAACGTTAGTGGTCCACCATCATGTTATGACGTCCGATGCTGCACAAACATCTGCACATGGGCAGCTTGAGCAGGTTTCAGTTTCACCCAGCATCAGAAAGAGTCAGAAGGCCCCCGCGATCGTCCGTAATATATAACCGACTACCACTCATCAAGCTTGTCTGAGACAAGCAATTGCCTACAAATGTTTTAAGATTCTCAGCGCGAGATTGCGGGCGATTCGCCCTTCGCATTCAATCCGCCGGCATCGCCTCTGAGGGCACCACTGGCGGTGGCTGTATCCGTGTTCCGCCGACATGTGGACCCAGATGCCGCTTCGGAAGCAGAATAGTATGGAAGGTTTTCATTATTAGCATGGTGCGAACTGCTTTTTAGAGCACAGCTCTTAGGCACCCGTTTCCGGATTGAGCGGTGCCGCCGTCGGTGTCAGTAACGTCGTAACCGCGCGGTGCATTATGGGAAACGTCTTATAACGCACCGCGCCGAAACGTCACGCGACGTTTTTCGGCGCGGTGCCGAAACGTCACCGTTACGAAACGCCACCGTGACGTTTCGGTGGAAGTCACGTGCCAAAACGTCACCGTGACTTACACCGAAACGTCTGACGTTTCGGCACGGGCCGAAACGTCACTGCGCCGAGACGTCGCGTGACGACGCGCGTTTCGCACGTGAAAAAAGGAGGAGGAGAGGAGGAGAGGGTACAGATGAGGAGGAGGGCCATACCCTCCCCTCCCCTTCCCCAAGAGCTGCGCTCTAAATCGGCGTTACAGGAAGTTGTAAACGGCCTTTATTCTTTCTTATCGGGGATTTTGTCCAAGTATTTGGATAACGCTTCAGTTCTCCGGAGGTTGGAAAATTCCATGCCATATGTCCTCTTTTTTAGGAGGACGTGAACGCTATAGAGCCAGCATTCGCGTCCAACTGCTCAAAGCCCCTTCCGTCGCAGATACTTTTCGGTCGGAAACGAAAAAAATTTCACTCTCTTTCATTTCTTTGTGATGTTACGGACCCTTTCCGAAATTCATTCTGGCCACCTTGGTCACAATCATCATCATCTGAAAAGAGGCATATCTGGCGTACGGATGGCGGCCTTCTGTTTACTGATGACGGAACAAGTTGAAGATACTCCTAAGGTGAGAACTCGAGGTCTATGCATTCGATGCGTTAGCATGATCTGAAGTAGGAATTGAATGCAAGAGCTGCATAAACGTTCATTTCTAACTCGGGCCCAGTCAATTTTTTTAGTAGCGCACACGGTCATTGTTTAGTCTGTTCTCGCTTCATTGCACAAGAAAACGCCGGCGGCATGGAATAGACAACAATCAGTTGCGGCAAAATGAATACGCTTAAACTTGAGTCTGCTTCCATCTTCGAATTATCTGTCGTTCCTTGTCTCATTCTTCGGCTCAGGATAAATAATCAGCGCTTACGACTTGCCACACTCCAGTCCCGCCTCTTCATCCCTCGTCCACGCGATTAGGGAGCATTCGAGCAGTCACAACCCCGTGTAAACCATGGGGTAAACAGACGACGACGCGACCGAACGAATTCGACTCCAAAGGCCCGGCTAGGTTTCTAGGTCAGGCGACCGCGCCGCGCATGTCCATCGCCGAGTGAAAGTAACTAATGCAGAGCGCTTCTGTCGACTTCCGCCGAGCTCCCCCGAATTCCATAGGGCAACTTTGGCGGGGTTGCAAGCGCTCCATGGGGCGGGCGCTGCAACCAATGTGCCAGCCGGAAGATGACCAACTTGCGCCGGATCTGCACGCGAAAGATGCGCGCTTCAAAAGGAGCGCTCTGGGTGTGCTCCAAATCTTCAAACGGAATTCCCCGTTAGTGTTTTGTGATAGTCTTCGTCGACTCGTAGCGTCGGGTGCGCTCGGACCCGTGGTGAGAAGAAGTATAGTTGTTGGAGAGTTTTAGGGAACCGTTTTTGCACATCCGATACGGTACGGTGGGCCCTCCGGGACGAACTGCGCATGCGCTACCACAGAAAACTCGCATATGCCCAGTTCGTAACGGGGGAAGGGGGAGGGGGGGGGGGGGGCATCGTACGGTATCGGGTGTGCAAAAATGGTTCTTTAATCTCTCTGTTCTTGTGACCTTGCCACGCGCTGTACACGCGCGCGAGTACGATCATTTGTGATGAAGGTGAGGCTTGGCTTCTTCCGTACCCAGCGAGCTCAAGCTATGCTCTCCCTGTACACGAAACCGTTCCGAAACGGAACGGTTTGTTTACTTCACGGTTTCGTGTTGTACGAAACCGTGAAGTAAACAAAACTTCACTACAAACGTTGTAACCGTTCGACACGTTTTGTAAAAAAAAATGTAATCTACAGAATAAAAGTTTTACCGACGTTAAGATATGTAATTATTATTTGGTGGTGCACTTTGAATAAGACATCCCAATTTGCAGCTCTATCGAACTCTCTAAATTAGACCTCTACATTGGAAACATCCAACGACGTGTTAAGGCACACTTTTATTTTCCTCTCTAAACGAAACATTTTACTTTTATTTAAACAAGAAGAACATTTGAAGACCCACCGCTAGAGATGAAAGAATAGGTAACGCGTCTTGTCATCTGCTCGCACTAGTTTTTAAGTGAAAAAAGAAAGGCTCGTTTTTATGCCCATTTACTACGAAACGGTTATTTTTGCTTTAACAGATGCGAACTTGGTTTTCTTCCGAAATTTTTCTACTGACGTGCTGACGATTATAGGCAGAAAAAAAAAGGATTTAGGCAGGAAAACTTAAACCACCCTAATGAATATCCACCCGCAGCGCCGACTTCCACGCCCAGTTCAGTATTTCTCGAACAAGATAAAAAAAGAAAGAAAAAATAAAACAAGCGGCTAGCTTGTAACATCAAGAGTCAATTTAAAGCCAAGTTTTCTAATTATCAAGAACCCATTAAACCTCTATCAATCTCTTACGACGTCATGCTTGTCCTAATTCCAGATCTTAATGTTTTTTGAATGGCTAAACAAAAGAAAATTGAAACAAAATTACAGCTTGTTTAAAGAAAATGCTTAAGCATTCCCCAAGTACCCCTTGGTACCACCATGAGGTTAAAGACTAATCGTTACTCCCCAAACATACGGTGTGAACGGCCGCCGCTGTGGCTCCGGGGCAAAGAACCGGCCTACGGATCCCCAGATGGCGGGTTCGAAACCCGGCCGAGGTGCATGCAATATGACGCAGGCGTATTGCGGAGAAAGCGCCGTGTAACCGAGCTTTCGGTTGCACGTTAAAAGATCCCCGGGTGATCGAAATTAATCCTCAGTCCTCCGCTGGGGCGTGCCAGATGACTGTCGTTGGTTTGGCACGTAAAACCCCAAATTTGATACTGTGTGAACTGTGAACATATGGCTTCAGAGCGACGAATCGGAAAGGAAAACATTTGACACCAAATATAGACACTTAGCCAGGGACCATTATGAAAATAATTTGAGGAAACTACGTTTTCATAACCACAAAAATAAGTGGACAGCTAAGTGACTAGAGGAGAGCACTTACACAGTAATACAAATGAAATATCAAGCCGCTCCCCCAAATGTGCTAGAACACGAGATGCTCCCTTTAAACATTTTTGTTAAATGTATTGCAAATTTGAATTGGATATTCTCAAATGCCGTGAATAGTGAAAATATCAGTGCCTTTCTTAACAATATTTATAATGGTTAAGGGTGATTTTAATTTCAACATGCCTACCGACCTGCTTTGCCCTTACGGATGGCAGTAGTTCCAACAAAAGTTAACACCTGGGCGACGACTGTCGTCAACACTATTAAATTATCAAGAATATTAGAGTCCGTACGAAAGGAAAAAAACAAATAAATGTGTTTATGCGTTAAGGCAAATCAAGTTCGTTCACCAAAATAAAAACATAGAATCGATGAGTTCACCTTTGTTCCAAATGATAACGGCAATGCGTGATCTTGGTACAGAATTAAATAGCTGTTCATTTAATCGGTATCTGTGTGTGATAACATTTACAGTGAGTCACTCTTCTCAACCGTAATTTTAGCCCTTGATTGCACTGGAGTAAGTGATCACCACATCTCTAAAACTATGTTCTTGATTGCGGTTTCCGTTAGGTTACCGCACGGTAAATACGATGCAAAAATGTTCCATAAGCCGGGGCTCATCATGATGGTGCAAACTACAACTACTTAAATAGCACAAATAACAATTCATCAGACGTTTCGTCTCCTATACGGAAGACATCATCAGTGAGGGAAAAAGGCAGCAATGAAAGAGACGCTAACCAGAAGTCCTATTTAAGCAGGTCCGCGTAAACTTAGGAAAGGGGCCCGCGGTTGGAGTTACAAGCCATTGTATCACTCTGGACGCACCGTGATTACAAGTACCTTCGTGGACTGCACAATTGCTCGATGGCCAAGGTGGAAGTGTTCTCGAAGTCAAAACTGTGACCCGTTGTCCAACAATGGTCATTGCTGACTCTTGACTTCACTGATGATGTCTCCCGTGTGGTAGACGAAAATCTGATAAAATTCTTATTTGTGTTATGTAAAGTAGCTGTAGTTTGTATCATCGGTAAATACGATCAACGTAAGATCTCGATCGTCCATCTTGCCTCAGTGTACATCCACCAGGATGCCGCGTCCTAACCAGTAATCTTTATGACGATTTGCTGGATCGCTGATCGCCCCTCCATAACTGCGGCCACCAGTCGGCCATCTTACGTCACCGGCTCTAGTGCTGTCAAGCCTAAATAGTTACCATGGTTACCATCTGTAGGTCACGTGACAACAAACGCAGAGGTCATGTGACCACAGCCTTGACAACGCTTCAGCAGGGGACGTAATATGGCCGACTGGTTGCCGCAATCCTGCAATGGGCTCGAGGCGGCGACCACCGGTCCAGCAAATCGTCATAGAGATCAGTGATTCGAGTAATATGGTTGGATGTTAAAGACGACTACAATTGGCGGGTACACACAACGCCTCCGGTGCGAAAGTTGAATGAATCGATGGATAAATTCACACAACTGAACAGACTTCTTGACCGTTGGCTTGCGCCCCCAACCAGCTCTTCGGGGCAAACCCGAACTATACTGCATGCGCCCCTAAGATAACAGGGCTGTGGACGCAACGTGCTTGTTGGAACAGTCCTAACGCCTTTCGCCACATGATCACGCTCTTGCCCACACCCATGCGCAGAAGACGGGGTCAGGTCGTAAAGGGGAGTTGGCTGATTGGTCCGGCGGGTGCGAAGCTTACACCGCACTGTCAGCTTAGGGATGAACGGAGTATGAGGGCCGACAGACCGTTCACGTTTGCGTCTCTTTGATCACTAAATTCCCATTCTTTTCACAGAAAACATCTGAAGCGGCTGGAAATTCAACAAAAATGTTTGTGTCGGAAAATGTAGTAAATAGAACACAAAGGAAAACAAACCCGACAACAAAACCAAGTCTGCTGAAATTCATAAAAGGCATTTGTGCCTTGAGTGACATATATTTTACATTTTGCACGGCCGTAGGTTGTTGCTGGTTTGAATCCACCCGGAATTTTATTTTTAGGCCAAAAGAAGGTTTAGCAGCTTTTCTACAGTTGTCGTATTAGGAACTTTCTTGTTCTGCGGAACTCGTCTTCAAAACGCCCACTAATATCTGGTGATACTACAAGATTCAGCAATGCTGAGCCTTCATTAGGCGTTCTTTGGCTTATACCTGGCAAGGCATTTACGAAAGGTCTTAGAAAAAATAATAAAGAAAGAAGAAAAAAAGGCCGGTGATTGAACGCAATACACATCCTAGCGCGCGGACATCTTCAAGGGTCGTTGTGCTTGACAAAGATTTTTATGTCTACAGCGCGTGCTACAGGGGAAATGAAAATTCCGATAAGCCCATAGTTGTGTTAGCTTCTTCAGAGTATTCCTTGTGCACGTTCAGAAACCACTAACATCCTTTTAACAAATCCCTGATTTTTTTTTGCACATGTACGAATTGGGTTGCATGGCTGGAGACGAGCGAGCGTTAGCATGTATTTCGTTTGTCGCCGCCTTTCGTCCTTCGCCAAATTGTAGACGTTATATGTATACTCTTGTCCGTGATACCGTTTATTGATCATACTGTGATTGCAGTCCTTTCAAAATTGCAGCTAGTTTCCTTCATCCGCAGTTTCGGTATGCACCAGTATTCGACGGCTACGAATATATTGCTTGTCGTCATGGCAGCTGTAACTGCTGCACATGCGTCAAATATGTCATACCTGGCTCGGAATATTGTAGAAGCATTACGTTGACGTCCTCCGCATATTTCGTTACGCTACTTATTTTTAGCAATTTCTTATAAACATAGGTCCCGATACAACCTTGAACTACCCTCGCCACATTCACACGCATATACAATCTTGCTCCGACCATCATGATATCTGTTGAGATGGTTTGCGCTTTTTGCATGTTCTGTTTGCTTACCACAGAGACAAACTTCGTGCTTATCTGACTAATTCTTGCACCAAAGGCTGTTACTTTTTATAATAATTGTTTTTGTTTTTAGTTTCCTGTCTAATACCAGCTGCACTGTGTCAATTTCGCACCATCAAATGTGCTCCTTTCGACAAACAATAACTTATTTCTATCACAGCTGGTTAACCTCTTATACATAATCGCAATAGCGTGTTGTTTTTCTTGCCTGGTGCGAAAGAGCCTTGGGTGGTCTCCACGCTCATGGGACTTGGAATGCCTGACGTTCTACATTTTTACCTCTACAAGCCGGAACATGGAGACTCATAAAATAGACGCGTGGATATAAGGGCACCCGAGGGTAATTATTTATAGAACGATTGCACAATTCGTTTTTAGTCATATACGTCATCAACGGCTGTTTGTATATTACAGGCTCCGTTCTCTTTCTCAAGATATAGACTCACGTACGCTGGGCTCATGAATATTGTATAAAATTGTGTTGCTAGTATGTTTAAACAGCTTTGAAGTTGGTACGCCTCAACCCTCAACGGGTGACCTGTCTCTCAGATGTAGATGAGAAATTTAGCTTGTGCAGTTGAACTGCTAACCTGGGGTCTTTAAAGGGGAACACGCAGTACTGAGTACACCAACACGTGCCGGTAGGAAACTCATCTAGCTCGAGACGGGCAAGGGGTGGAGATCGAGCACAGCAGGTTCTGCAGTGCAAGATTTCGCTTTACGCGCGAGCTGAGACGCGTTAACCCACTCGGCCACCGATCCACCCCTGGAAATCGTATTAAGCTAAAACGTGCCACTATATGCAGTGGTCACACACTCATTTGAGTGTGGGGCCCAGATAACCCACACCGAAAAGGTCAAGGGCCAACATAATACGGGGGAGGGGGAGGGGGAGGGTGTTCAAAATACTTTTAAAAAGAAGGGACCTCGTGTTATATGCTTTTGATAAACTCGCAGTTTTGCCTGCGACATATTTAGATTTGATTTGTTTAAACGACTACTTTGGGTCCTGACCTGATGTGATAACAAGAATTAAAGAGGGGCGGGTGGCAACGATTTTAAGATTAAAAGAATTTGCATCTCATAATTTTTACGCTGTTTATCGTGTCTCGGAGGATAGAGAAAACATCTTTTTCATTAAAAAGTTCGCGATTCCGCTGCATAATCGAAAAGCAAAAGTCGAGCCTTTTCCACCACCCGCAGCCGCGAGTGGCAGCCAAAGGAACTACGGCGAAAAGCTTACGTGACCTTGCTCGGCTCTAAGCTGCATAATAACGCCCGCTAATGTACGCAGAGAGAGGGCGAGGAAGCGTCCTCCGAGAGAGCACACGGGAACCTACACGGCACCCCGAATTACATCACTAGGAGAGGGACCAAGTGGGACCCTGAAGACTGGGAGTGAGTTGAGGTGTGACAGAAATGCCAATATTTATCTTTTCTTTTTTCTTTTTTTTACACGACAACTATACTCCGCTTCACCTTCTGTCCGAGCGTAGCCGACGCTAGGAGCCATCCCAGTCAATCCAGCGTGGAGAGAGTCTCATGTGATCTTGAGCTCCCTGTGTCGCCCTGCCCAACCGGCAGGTCACGCGATTTTCTCCTGGCGCTGGATCGACTGGGATAGCCCGTGGCGTCCACTGCGCTCGAAGTGAAGGTGGAACGGAGTATAGGACACTCAGGCGAAATGGGTTTTCTATTCTTTACTCTAGGAGGGTGTCAGAGGGCAACTTCCACAAAAGTTTGACCGAAGTTTGGAAAACCTTGCACCGTCCCTTTAAAATGACACCACCCCGCCAACGTGCTAGAATTTTTAATAGAACAAGAGAACAAGTACCTACACTGTCGTTCCCGTTGCTCAATTCACTCAGGAGTAAACCAAGCTCAACATGCCTCTAAAAACAATTAGTTCATTTAGCAGTTCTTGCTTTCCTGACGATTTGTATTACAACACTCCGGACAAATGCTTGTCTTTTTCTGGTGATATTTATTAAAGGCTAGAATTCCGAGCTTGTCGCTTTATGTCTTTGGCAGTTGCTCCTGCTGATCGAGGGCTCGCGCAGCCCAGATGCATCCTTCAACGAATAGCTCGCGGTCGCAGCCTAGTAGCGGAATTGTTGTACATTATAAAAAGCTGGGAAGCAAAAAATGGGGCGAAACAAAGGGCAAAAGAACACAGATAAGTAGAAACCATGTGAATACGTTAAAAGATCAGAACTACTTTTCAATAGAAAATGAATTGACGAGAGGAGATTACTATAGCGCATGCCGATTCCAGCCATAGAGACATGGGAACCGGGACTCGTAGCCGGTTGCTTGCGGGCCACGTCCCAGGGAGCCGCGGGCCCCACGTGGCCCGCGAGCCGCGTGGTTGAGACCTCTAATATAAAAAATGCCGAAAAAAAAATCAGTATTTTTTTTTATATAATCTACGTATCATCGAATGCTCGGTCTCGGCCAAAATGTAGCACTATACACCAACTCATGTTTACAAACAAACCGGAGCGCCCCTAGCGGACGCCACCGGCGCTCGCATGCGCGATGGGGGTGTGGGCAAGAAGCTCGCCGTTGCCCATAAACAAACCATTGAAATGTAATGTTGTCGCCGTCGGTGCGAGCCCTCTGCCCTTTTTCGCGTTCGAATTGTTGATTCTACATCTTCCAGGCTATGTCTGACTACTTCAGCGGCCTCAGCGAAATTACCGAGGCTCGTTACACCGCAAAACTTCGCGTAAATAATGTGACATGCGGCGATTCATTCCGCGTGGACGCCGCAGAATGTACGCCAAAGCCTGATTCGCATGATGAAATTTCGCTCGCAATTTTCAGTCGGGACCTCGATCGGTCTGCAAAAGCGTGAACCGTTGCTGAGATGGTCGACGTCGATGCTGAAAATCTCAAGCAGAATCGGACCAAGTGAATCAGGCATAACAAGTCTGTGATGGCCACTGGTAACAATTATCAATACATCCTTGTATCTACTGTTTACATCGAGCCTGCTTTCCAACCTTTAAACTTGAGTCTTTTGAGGCCTGCACTTACTTCTTATTGCAAGTACCGGGCCCACGTTTGGTCTACGGGCCGGTGTCGTCTAAAAGAGCAGACGACAAGCAGAAACGTTTGAAAGAGCAGACGACAGTTCGAACAGTCACGCGGCCGTTTGAACTTGAAGACGCACTGAACGTAGTCCGCAGGTGGTCTGTACAACTTCGCGGTTTTCCGCCGTTCATGTCGGAACAAAACAAATAAATCTGATGACCAGAAGTATCCGTGAATTTAATCCAAAGTGCTTCCCACCCAAGCAATCGTGGTGCGATGGCCTCTGGTTTTTCCTTTTCACGGCACATATCTACCTTCTCGGACGAACCGAGCACATGAACACTGACCTTCAAATCTTTCTCGACTCTTGTGGTACAGCGCCAGTCGTGGCGTTTTGACGAGAAAGCAGGTGTTTGTCTGGTTCCTTTCAAAACAACGCAGGAATAGACGTCTGGCATGGGGACTTCTGCCCACAGCTCCAGACCGGAAGTGCGACCGACGCGCCACCACCGCGCCGTGACGTAACAGAGAAGTATTTGTGTATAGCGGTCCACACCAGATTCCAAAGCTACAGAAGGAACCGTTCTATTATTCAAAAGTTTTTGACGATTTACCAAAATATTCAATGGGAAATTGGTGGCCGTGAATGCCCACGGTGAAATGAGGATAATGGACGCAAACTACCAGGAACAGATCCCGTCTTCCTGTTTAGAAAGTCTGAAACGAAATTACCGGCAACTTTTTAATTTGATAATGATTAGCCGTGAAACTTCGGCCTTTGGTTTGGGCCGCTAGCGCTACATTTGGGCGGAGACTGAGTGCTCGGCAATGCGCAGTTCTATGCACTCATAAAAAAAAAAAAAAAAAAAAAAAAACTATAAAAATTTTTTGGAGACACGCTTTAAATCTGTATAATTCCATAAACAATTGCTTTATTTACATAAACGAAATATATCCTAAAGTCTAGACGTGACATATCACGGTGCAGGAGCACTCGCCCGCCACTTTGGCGGCCAAGAAAAGGGGCGAGCGGAAAACGTCATATACTTTAAAATGAACCGTTGCGCTCAGACTGGTTTTACTATCCACAAAAGAGCACCAAATACTTGCTATCTTAATGAATAAATAGGCAGCTGGTGGAGTTCCGTTCTGAAGTTCACTAAGCGCACAAAACCGAGATAACGCAAACACAAGGCCAGCTCTCTCCTCCCTACCTGCCTCAATGCGTCGGAACTTTTTGCCCGATAGCATGCACCTCAATCGGAAACACTCATTTTACCGAAGAGACAAAATTCACTGGTCTCAATTATCCAGACGGTTAGCTGCCTTGGCAAGACGTCGGGAATTCGTGTACGCACGAAGACCACACGCGCAAGAGATTCACGTAAGCCAAGCACGAACGCGGAAATGCGCAGACATATTCGTGTATTTCGAGAGGTAAAGATTCCCGGTTTCTTACTCTGTCCTGCAAGCACAGAGACTACGCACAATCGCACTGCGCACTAACTGTGACGCTGTGTACCGTAGCGGCATCACGTGCCGGGACATCACGATGTCACGCCATGGTCGCACGTGACGCCAGAGTGTCACGTGACATCCAAAAAGTTTTCTTCGCAAAATTTAGCGAATGAATGTTTCCAATAAATATAGGGAAGAATGTTTTTATTACGATACGTGAACCTGTGACGCCATACCACAATGTACTCGAGCCACACCCAGGAAACCGCTGAAAAACCTGTCTGAAGCTGAATTCACACTGGCGTTCGAATCATAACCGCGAAGCGGATCCGCTCGTTTTCGTCATCAAATGCGCGTGAGTTTGTACTGTATGTATAAGCAGACCCGTTCTCGACCACACTGTGATTAAGGTTCAACCGCCAATGTGAATCCGGCGTAATAACGGTTGTTGCCGTAAAACAAGAAGAGACACACGTCAAGCGTGCGTGACGTCAATTCATATCACACACGCGCGCAAAACAATAAAAAAAAAAAAACGACAAACATCTACAGCAGCGTCAAGCGTACAAGGACGCATTCTTCGGATGCTTGCCGGCTTTCACCCCTCACATCCTTTTATTTACACGCTGAGGAGATTAAGTCCTACGCTCACAAACAGCTCATATTCACTGAGTCACGCCAACACACGAATGACGGTGTTTTAATGTGGATCGATTCTCGCCTCGCCTCACTCTAAAATGAAACGTTTTTTGCTTACAGACATACCATGCAGGGCACCTTCAGCAATTTAAGGCTTAAGCGCCATTAAAGGGCTACACCTCAAGATGTTCGAGAACAGTACTATATATTTTGGTCTCCCAAAAGCTGGCATCCTCTGCCAGAGGACGTGCACCGTTGTTGTCCAGTCTGGTTTAATTGTTGAGGGCCAGCGTGTCTCGAATGTAAAAGACACTGTAGTCACTGAACGTATGGGAATGCCGGGACGTCCCTCTCGAACGCCCGGCCTCTTTCACGCGCTCGCTGCCTTCGGCCGTGCTTCCGCTGCGCGTGCAAGCTCCAGACGTACGAAATGCCAAAGCCTTACCGAAGGTAGGAAGTTCGCCCTGAAGACAGGAAAGCTGAAAAGCATCCCTCCCGTTATCATTTTATTCATGGCAACAGAACTAGGATGATAGCTTGAAACTCAAGTGAGGTACCGCTTCTGTTTCCCCCGACCTGCAGCAGCATCTTCGACACACGTGTCGACACGGGCGACAGCCCCCGGGATCGCAGAAACTGCGGCCCTCATCGATCGGCGGTGCCCCTTTGAGATGCCCCGACCAGCTGACTTCATTACGGCGGGTCAACAGGCCCCGAGGGCAGAGCGCCGACACACGCCTCCGCCTGCGACGCCTTTGTTCGCACCGGATGAACGACCGCGAGAGCCTTCCGCTGCCCAGGTCAGAAAAGCGGCGCTCTCCGTGTTGCGGACTTGGGCGTGGCTTTGTCACCATTTATCTCCTCTCTGTACACCTGGAATCACCGACGAACGTAAATAGAAGTTCGAAGCGTGGTTTGTATAACGTTCTTACCAAGTTACAAAACAAGGAACAATAAAGAGAGAGTAAAATTAAATGATGGGACGACGAAGAGGTAAGCTTGGATCAATTTTTCTGTACTCTCTTTCCTCTTAAGTACGAGCGGAACCGATGCTACAATCCAATGCAGTCAATCAAGCAGCGACCATGGTGTATCGTCACGGCACCCATCCTCTTACCAACTCTGAAATAAACCAACCACCTACAGTGAATACGCCTCAATCCTGCGCCTTTAGTTTTTTTTTTTTTTTTTTTTTTTTTTTTTTTAATGCGATCGCATTTGTTTTGGCATTCTTCCCGGAGAAATTCTCCGTTGTTACATGGACTGCATGCGCGGAAGAATGGTAAACCAATAAATTGAGAAGACAGAACAAAACGTTTTGTTGCAATAGAAGGCGAAAACACCCGCAGAAAAAGCTAAAAACGTCACTGACGCTGCACTTTCGACACTATTTGATTACCTCGTTGGATCCCAGCGTTGGTCGAGCTGCAACGTTTGCAATCTTATGGAATGATCGATGTCAGTCGTTGCGCCATTGTGCAGTGGTTTCGACCTCCTAGTGCTCGGCACGTGACTTTCGAAAGGAGTCTTTTATTACTCTCTAGGGATCGCAGGAGCTCTGTTACACAGGTGTGACCTAACGACCGTGAAGTACTCGCGACTCGTCAAAGGCATAAATATGTTGATAAGGCGCCATTCTTTGTTGGGGACAACCACATTCCGATGGCGAGCTTTCAATATATGCAGGGTATACGAGTACGTGTTAATGTGAGAGCATTAACTGTCCCATCGAGCGAAGCCAGCATTACCTGTAGCCGTTCTCTATAGCCGTTGTCTCTAGCAGCGAAAACGGTACATGAATTCCGATTGGCCAAAAGCACAGCAGCGCAGATGCATCGTCACGGAGGCCGTGACGATACATCCTCTAGCGCAGGCGCCGCGCCTGCGCAGTGGGGAGGGCGTGATGTCACCGCCGGAGCGCCGTGTGAAAAACGAAATGTGGCGCGCTGCTTGTAGAAATGCGCTGCGTGTAGGAATGCTTTCGCATTCCTACACGTAAGCAGTCTTAAGTGTCTTTTGACATATTCATATTTTGTTTAATAGCTCGTATCAGAAAGAGAGGGAGTTAAAGGCAGCCTCCCATCATGCCTATAATTTCTAGCTAAGCTGCACTGAGATGTTCCACCGTCAATATATTTTCAAGTTAAGTCAGACATAAGAAGGAGGTCCTAGTTGACGCGTTCGGCGTCTACCAAACAGAGCAGCTTCCTGCACACCCGCGTTACGTGGTCTTAGAGTGTGTCTATCAAATTTCTTGCACCTGGTTTTGGCACAAAGCCCTCTTTAGAGAGCACTCTAAGAAATGCCTGCGCGTCAACTTACCCGCAAAACACTCAAAGAGCCAATCTCTGCGATCTAGGAAATCAGCTCAGCGAATGATGAGGCGGAGCATCCGTTTAGACCTAAAAATGAAGTCTGCGCTGTGGCATTACGCAATGCAAAGCGTCATGATTGCATTGCGTAATGCTACAGCGCAGACTTCATTTTTAGGTCTAAAAAGATGTTTCACCTTCATTCGCTGAGCTGATTTCCTAGATCGCAGAGATTGGCTCTTCGGGTGTTTTGCGGGTAAGTAGACGCGCAGGCATCTCTTAGAGTGAGGTAAAACTTTTCGTGTCTGTGAACGGCGCTTCGGAGGTTCACTCAGCAAAATACAGCTGCTTCCGTCTCAAATGAAACCGACTTGCTGAATTCGTTAAACTTCAAGAAAGCTAACGTTTCTTTTTCTTTTTTTTTATTCCTTCCATTTTTTATTTTTTTGCTTTGTAACTAGAAAATCACTATTACCAGAGCGAACGCTGGAGAGGAGGTTGCCTCCTCTCCGGCATTCGGTCTGCTAAAGTGGAGAGGGGTTGGATGAGTTCCTCCGGAATTCTTAACCTGTCATCAACTGTAGTCCTGGACTTCCATTTTATCCTCCTGCATATGGCGTGTCCCTGGCATCTTAAAGTAATGGCTCATGCCCCAGAAAAGTTTTGTTAGGGTGCATGCGAGGCATGGGAAGTTGCAGTTCACGCTAAATCAGAAAGGTCACGGCGCTGTGATAAGTAAAATAACTTATCTAAATCTCGTTTTCATTTTTCATTTAAAATTATGCGTCGCTTTTCGGTAATACTTTAGTGCTCTTCCAGAAAATTTATATTTTATTGCACGGAGAAATATGAGCAAAGAGTAGAAGTGCCAAATTTATTCTCAGGGTTGCTGAAGTATATATTTAAAGTAATAACTTAGCATAAACTATACGTCTTCCTAAATATTTTCTAACTATTTTGATTTTCATAATTTAGGAAACATATTGTGTACCACGCCATGTTCACAGTAGCGCTTGATCCTAACTGGAAATTTGGGTTGGGTTTGTAAGAAAACGAATTTTCTAGAAGACAATTTTTTACGATGAATGCGCTGATGGTGTTGCATAAGGAAATATAAAAACTACCTTATTTCTGGTTTCCCAGACCCAACTAGTTTAGTACATTCAAATGAACAGTCTGTAGCGTTAATAAATAACAGGATTGAAAATTGCCGACAACTGATGTTATTTTGAAAAGGTTCTCTAACAAATTCGCGGACTGGAGTTCACAACCGAATTTGGACGATTGGGCTTTAGAACTTCAGAAAAAACTACAATTATGCAAATATGTGTATTTTAACACTTCCACCACGTAAGATTTCTCTCTGCGCGTTAAACGGTAGTGCAAACATCACCCTAATTGTTTGCAGAAGTAATTGCCTTAATACTCCCTTATGAATAAATACATGGCATGTCGATTTGAACTTACAATAGCGGAAAGAAATGCTTCGCATTATGAACGTATTTTAAATGTTAGACTGTTCGAGTCTCTTTATTTTGTTACGTTTCGCGTATTTGTTATTGCAGTTGTCTTTAGCACACGAAATTCATGCATTAAATCGGCATTATTTACGATGAAACTGAGAAACTTTTATCTCCATTAATTTGTAACCAAGATATTACCCGGCGAAGAAATATAGAATATACTCTAACTAAATATGGTGTGCGGCGTCAATAGATTGTAACACAAACTTGACAATGAAACTCCATGTTTGCCGAACCATTAACAGATATTTGTGAATTCACATAACGTGTGGTTGTGAGAAAACTATTTTTTTAAATAGCTATCTATAGTTATTTGAAGATAATTATATTTTTTATCGTTATTTCCTTTTCTGCAACACAGTGACCATCGCAAACTGAAAGAAAGAAGTTTCCAGACGAACGTTTAGCGGCCGTGCATAACTTCTGATGGTTCAAAATATACAAATTGGCATGTCACCTACCCGAGTCGTTTTGCTCCCGACATATCTTATTATTTTGCTTTACGGAATATGTGCTTACGCACACAAGCAGTTACATAATTGGCGAGCCTGGCAAATTGGTATTCGTCCTTACTGCGCCTTGGTGAGAAATGATTTTCTAATTAAGCAGTTCATACAAGTGCGAAAAAATCGCAGCATGAACTTCTAAGATGATAGCCCCGATCTAAGTAATCAGTCAGTGGAAATGAGATATGTTTAAGACAAGATATAAGCCAAAAATGTGTCCAGGGAAAAAAGGGTGAACTTAAAGGGGGATACCTTATTGGCCTTATGGGAATTTTCTCTTTAGTTTTTATTCACTTAAAACACACACACACATAATGTGCGCTCACAATCTCATAGCTCCCTCGTTCACATAAGACCTTTACACGCTGGTGCTTAATCCACGCTACCCTCGTTTAGTTCCCCCTTTTTTTCTAATTCGGCGACGGCTAATTTAAATATCAATCTTGAATGTTCAACCGGGGATATAAAAATTGCCCGACCTCCTTGCCCTAGCTTACTTGCATGCACGTGATGTGAGAGAAATTTTGAGTGGAATTGAAAGCCTTAAAAAATATATATAGAAAGAAAAAAAGAACAAAGCGGCGTCCCCACTTTAATTAGAGCTCAGTCGCCGTGTAGGCAGCGTATGGGGCTGCGTTGCCTTTCTAACTCCTTGAATATTAATTTTAAAGAAAATTATATACAGGGCAGACTCACGGCAGGCAGTAGATACAAGCTAATTAATACGAACACGCCGGTATCTCGGGAAAAACAGGCGACACAGGACGCATGATGAAAAGAGCGCCCTCTAGGAACAGGGTGGCTACTTCAGGAAGCTAAAATATAAAACGGAAGTCGTTTTCTCCCCTCCAAAGGTCGGTAGACCATAAAATGTGGCGGTGACTAAACGCTATAATAAAGGACGCCTCTTGAAAACGCTAAAGCTGGAAAGTATTAAAATGACAAGCAAACGTTAATCCCCGATCACAAAGAGAGAAGGGAAACCGCGCATGGACTCAGGGAGCTGAGCAGTGGGAAAAGTACCAAATAATTTTCAGGCGGCGTCGGAGATCTTTTGTCTCCTCAAGCTTTTGAATACCTAAAACCCTCGTAAAATATTTAATCCTCCTCCTTTATAGTTTTGTTGCAATGTCCACCACCTCATATTTCTGTTGCTTCATGGTGGCACTTTTCATACCTTAGATGTTTCATTGCGCCGACCATACAAATTCTGTTAAGATGCCTATGCACTTGCAAATAAAATATAATGTGCTTAGAACGCTTCATTTATAGGAGTAAAATAAACATAGATGTAGCTGGCAGCATGAGTGAAATATGATCGGCGATTCAAAATAAGAAGGTGCTCGTGTTGAATATTTCCCCTTTTCCACTGGCGCTGAAATGTTCACACAGAGAGGTGTTGCAGCAAAACGTAATCCATGACTAGAACAACTAACGAAATTCCAAGTAATGTTTAAATTGTATTATTGAAAAAGCGCCTACATTATGTGCGCCTTGCATTTGTGTGTGTCTATCGCTGCAGTGTGTGTCTGTCGCTCCAAGATAATTGTATTTTACATATACTCACAGTCGTCGTCAAACACTACGTGACGCAGTGAACGCAAACATGACAACAGCGCCTTAGTTTCTTAGTTTTTTTTATATATAAAAGGTATTAACGGACATCAAACAATACCGTCTATGTTTGTCCCAGGCAGAGGATGCGCTAATGACATTACTGTAATGAAATTACAATTATTAAATTACTTCTTGCGGTAATTAGTGCTGTAATTCATCACTTCTCTAGACTGCTAATTCAAAAAAGTAGTTAATAACTTTTCTAGGCTGGTTATTCAGCAATGCAATAAAGTACTTTCAGGCAGTAATCTTAAAAAAATTCCTAACTACATTCGTCTGAAATGAGACGTAGTCTGCTTGTAAGCATTAAGAACGCAAAAAGGGGATATTTAATTTTACATGGAAAAATGTCATGAAAGATAGAGAGCAGCATCAGAGCAAAGTAAACAAGGCCCATATGAGCACGGCGCCTCGTAAGTGGGACGCGAAATCATCCCATAGGCGGACTCAAAAGCCGAAGCAGAGGGAGAAAAGCTTCCGCGCGAAGACATCGCCGGAAGCCCACGACTCACAAAACTTCAGACAAGGCGGATTCACGGTGCCACGTCATCAGAGTGGTACCAAGCTATAATTTTAAGAGCCCAAAAGTGAAGTTAGCACATCTTAAAACCAAAGACGACAGGACTTTCAGAACTCGACTTTTCTTTGTCCTTTCGGCAAGCTAACCATCGAGCCTCGACCATTGCGACCTGAGCAACCAATGTCGGGAATCGATAGTTCAACTTCATTTCCTTGTCAAGTATCCAGAGCGTTTTGTTCGTGGCCTTGGCCTTGGCAGATGAGTATGCGCTTTGCAGTTTGTACCACACGCGGCATGCCTCTCGGCATTTTCCTTCGTACGCTTAGTTGGGAATAAGAAACACGCAGATGTCGCCACCCGTTCCCTGTAAAAGTACTTATCTTAAAATGTTCCCTCCACGCCTTTCTCTCTACATAAAAAAACAACATTTATCCAGTGTTGTAGACGTTACCGAACAAAAGTAACAAAAAACGGTATTCGTTTCTTGCAAATAAAAGTAACGTGTTACCGACCTATAATAAGTCAAAATAAAAGGAACGCGTTATCATTGCCGTTACTGTTAAAAAGTAACGCACGTTACTTTTGCGAGACTTTTTTATTTTTAAAGTAAAGTAGCAGCGTTTTATTTCTTTTTTTGTGACAACGTTTCTTGACATTAGGAGAAAGGGCGTGTGCGTTGGGGTTTTTCTAAAGTGGGACTTTTAGCGTGGGGAAAAGAGAGGAAAAACTTTGAATGTGTGCGGAATGATTGCAATAATTAACAACTTGGCACGTATACTTTGTTTCAGTTGAAACACAGACGCAGTCGACGATTCAACCTAATGGGACCCATCAAGCAGCATCAAAGCGCTAGTCGCCGGGCCTTTTGTTTGTTGAGCGATAGGTTCAGTGGTAATAGAACATGTGACTACACACAACGGAGGCCATGATGGTACTTTTTTGACGAATGTCTGATTGCTCCCATCAGCTCTATAGCGTCGGCTGCGTCCGCACTTAAAGTACATCCAAGTATAGACCTTTTTCACAAGTGCGCCGCATTCTTGAAAGTTGGTACATTCCAGTATGGGCGAAAATATTGTTTTGCCGATGCCACGTCAATAAAATACATCTAGAATATACTGTCAGACACTTTATTTGCGTGGCCCCTATTTTTCGCGAATTGGGTAGCGGGGTTATGTTCACAACCTTTAAATTTCGCGTATTCTAAAGGCTAAAATTTTGCTCTACAGTCGATATAAGTATTTGCGCCGACTAAAGTTCGCGAATTTTACAAGTAGTGAAATTGTTGAAAATTAGCAGCTCGCGAACATTAAGGGTTTTACAGCAAGCGTAATCGTCACCCACTCTCGTTTTGTCTCCCTCTTTTTTTTTTTTTTTTTTTTTACTATTTTTGAGTTGATATGGTTCATTCTTTTTTCGTCACCCATACCGGATCTACCTACCCGGTGGCTGGGGACGAGAGTCAGCAAAAAAAAGTCTATAGAAACACGTAACAAAATTTAAGTAAATTTTTTCAGGTGTTGGGAAGAGGATTACGAGCAGGGTTGTAAAGTACCTAGGTACAAGTAACTGTAAATCGGTAACTAGGTACTTTTGTTGTACCTGAGGTACAAACCTAAGTACTTTCATTTCTCAGTATCTGTATCTGTATCTTAGGTACATTTTCCAGTAACTTGTAACTAAGTGAAGTTACTTTTTACAGGTACTTTTCTATTCACTTCGTCAAAATCGTAGAAAATACAATATAACATATAACTGAAAATAAATTATAATTACAGTCGCAAAGCAATTTAACATCACGTAGTGTTTCCACGCAATAAATCAAGCTCAAATTTTGCACTTTACAAAACTAAAAATGCTACTCCTGAAGAAACTCCCTCCTGGTTTCTAAAACACCCCCTACAAATACTACTTCCACAGTCACAGTTATGATTACGTGCGGAAAATAGTACTGGGAGACCTTAGATATGTAAATGTTCATTTCACATAATTAAGCACAACAAAACTGGCAGGCTTCGTTGTCAAAACTTAATGCAGCAGTAGAAGGATACAAACATCAAGGGCAGATAATCTAAGTACTCGTACTCTGGCCAAACGGGGACTTCGAGCTCCTGATGTAGTCTGCCACTGATGGCTGGGCTGCTGCTATTCTATGTTGTGGAGGCCCTGTGCTACATTCGGGTCTTTCCTTGGGTGCCGCGGCTTTCCGTTTTACCCCGTCGACATTAGTCTTGTTCTTGTCGACACTCTTTAGTGCTTCCTTGTGAGACCTCTTGAAAAAGCAAAGCATGACTAGTTAATACTAATTGCACCGTATCAGAACAGCTCAGCGGCGCAGGACACTAGTCCAACTAGGTTTCAGCATTAGCACTTGAGACGAAAACGATATTTCTGCCAGACGCCAAAGATGGTCAACAGCGGCGGAAAATTCCGGACCTGCGGGCATTAAGAGGGGAAAAAAGTGGTTACTTCCAGTAAAACTAGAATGAAGACGATATCTAAATGACCAATGACAAGGCAGCTTACAGATAATTGTTGTGGGTCGGTTCATATTCTCGGAAGCCTAGTTTACCTAGCGCAGCCGGACATCTTTGTAACGACTTCTTACCGTCGCTCCAGACGCCCTGAAAAGTGGACTTGCACCGTAATTTTGTATAAGTATGACCAAACCTTTTTTTGTTACCCATTTCTGACGAAGACCGGACTCCGGTTGAAACATCGAAAATAAAGCTTCCGTTGATCTACCGAAGGACCTCTATTTCGTCATATATACTATATAGGTGATGTCAGAGTGGCGAATGGGTCTTAACACGTCGAAAACGAAGAGTGAGTTGACGCAGGGACAGGCTTTAAACAACGGTTTCGAGGGGTCCTGCAAAGTTCTAAGTCCCAGTTACCGAACATCCGCAGTTTAGAACAGCGAGAAATCGGTAGCAGGCGTATTGTACGAAAAGTTGCTACCCTGACGTGCGACGCAACGTCAATCTCTTGGCCGACTGACGGACGTAAGCGCACATAGTAGGGAGCATAACAAACCTTACACAGTGATGGAAGTGCCATTTGACCTTTTGGAGCAGGCCTTGTAGCAGGCAAAATGTTGTTTTGGAGCAGGTAGTGGCCCTTTTGGAGCAGGGTCCGGCATATGTTGGCATATTACTTGATAATGAAATAATGCTCCATTGCTATATACAGTCCATCTCTATTATTGGAACACAGCGTCTGTCGCCTTTTTAAGACATGATATATAAAATTCAACAAAGTAAACACAAAAAAAAAACATTTTTTTAAAATAAAGTTTAATTTGCTCGTCAGATAAAAAATACAATTAAATATGTCACACTGAGTTCTGATAGTACAGGATATTTAGTTTTATCAGCCCGCACTTCTTTTAAGGTATCTGCAGCAGCATCTAACGACCCTCACTGTTGTGGAATGTTTTAGTTCAGATTAGAGTTGTTTTTTGGGCAGCAGCTTCCAATATTGCGGTATTTGATATTCGCTTCAAAAATTCCGATTCATTTTCGATGTGCTGGCGAAGTCACGATCGGATCACGGCCAGTTAACCCGTTGAGCGCGCTCCTTGGCCTGCACCGACGCGCTGCAGAGAAGCGACAGCCGCGGAGCAGACACCGTAGACGCGCGAGTCGCGCAGTGCTTTGTGCTCCGAAAAGGACGGTGAGGCTTTACCGGCACTACATCCAGAGTTTGGTGCAACTCAACTATAGGGAGTATTCACTGGCGGCCATATCCGTGTGCGCTGCTGCTGAGCGCGTGCTGACGGCGAGCTTCCGCAGTCCTTTTGGAGCGTGCATTTAGCACCATCATGGTTGCCGGTCTTGGCAGGCTACTAATGTGAGCTCGTTCTGAACATGCGCTCTAAACATCGCCCTCAAATATGGCGTCCAGTGAATACCTCCTATAGACGCTTTGCAGCAGCTGTGCATGGACGCCGCCATAACTGACCTTCAGTTTTTGTTTTTTTCTTATTTCGTTTATTTCACTTCATCATTACCATAGCAGGCCAGGTTATTGCCATATTAGATTCAACTGTGTCCTTTTCTAAAGCATCGGCCTTTGTACAGGATCGTCAACTACCGTTTCAGTTGCTCGGCATCTCGGTGAGACAAGAGAAGGTCAGCTATGGCGGCTGTAATTTGGCGCGTGTGTAAAGCGTCTATAGTTCGTTTCTGCTTCGGTGCGAGCGCAGCCGAAGCTACAAGCGCGCGCATCGAGCCCGTAACGGTGCCCACTCTGTACGAGGCCACGCGCGAGTCAGGACTCAGGAATGCACAGAGCATTGGGCTGGCGCTAGCTTTGACTTCGCTGGTAGCTAGGCACGGGAACAGGGCGGGAACAGGGCGGGCCCATTGACTCCAATAAAGCATGTTTATCGAACTTGTTTTTGTGTACATCCCAGTATACAAAAGATTTACTTTTAATAATAATGTGACAAATTTGAGAAAAATACTTGACGTGAAAATAAAAAGTACCTTTGAAGTAACTGTACCTGTACCTAGGTACATTTTTAAGCGAGTAGCTAGATACGCACCTAGGTACATTTTCGTATGAGTAACTGTAACTGTATCTTAGGTACATTTTTGAAGTAACTTTTACAACCCTGATTACGAGTAACGTAACTGCTTTACACGTTATTTGAAATAAGTTACGTTAGTACTTTACCCGTTACTGTTTTGAAAATGTAACGAGTACCTTACTACTTTACAAAGAAGTAACGCATTACCAGTAGCGCCGTTACTTGTAACGCGTTACCACAAACACCGTATCCAGCCTACTTGTGTGACAACTTGGGCTCGTTTTTAGCAATACTTTTAGACAGAAATCTTCGTGAATGTTTCTTTTTTTTCTTTTTTTTTACAGTGTTTGCGGCAGAAAACGAATAGACGGCGTCCGATTGAAGAGGGAAATGTTTCACATGACTTTGTGAGAGTGCAAGCTGTCGTGTTCCGACCTAAGTTACTGGCACGGACTACGACTTCTCCAATATAAAAATGACGGAACATATCAGCCTTTGCCTGAAGACTTTCACCGTTGAATGAGCTGTGAAACCGGCGTATCGATTGTCTTTGATTCACAATTGAAGAAGCTCCTATTCGTGTGCTTATTAGTTCCGTCGTATGCTTCAGTGGAGCGACTGTTCAGTATCTCACTTAGAAGCGGAAGTTGCTGCGAACGAGACGATCTACGTTCTGGTATATACATATATACTATAACTAAAATTTGCACAACAAATCGAAAGTAACGTCAAAGTAATGTCATTAATTTCGAAAAGTAATTCTAATATATTAATATTACTTTTAGTCTGTGATGATCTGCAATATAATTTCTTTATATTTTCACAGTTTTCATGAAAGAAATTAGAACTGTAATTTAATTACTTTTTTTAGAATAATTTTGCCATGTCTGGCCCGATCAATAGCAAATTACACTGCCATACGCCTTTTCAGCTATAAGGTCAAGACAAACGAAAACAGCGGTTGATTGTTTGTTTGTGTGTGCTTTGTATCGCTTTGTACATTCTGGTGTGTCGTGTTATGGAATTCAGCAATAAATTCCCAAGAATCACTTACGCATCTTTCTATCTCACTTTCATTTTTCTTGCTGCAACAGAAATGGGCTATTACTCCGGAACTTAGTGAGCCAGAAGGACAAATGTAGAAGAAAACCAGAGTTTTCTATAAAAGTTTTTGATTCGTCAAAAATTTAATTTTAGTGTAAACTTGCCAAAACCTTTTGCAGCACTTTGTGGTAGTAGCTTTAGATAAAATAAAGAACATGAATTAAAAACTACACTAACAACGTCATTACAAAAAGAAAAAAATACGAAAATACAACCCGTCCTTCGCCCATTAAAAAACAAATATCGTAATCAAGGCACTGTGAAAAAATTACCATTAAAAAATAAAGTGAACAGACTACACTGCCTGTGGCGTGTGAGCAGATGCTCAGTTAAGTCGCTTATATACTTTTCAAATATATGCATATGCTTAGGTCAACACTCAAGTTAATTTTCGAGGAGACTGAATAGGTTCCGCCCGTTTACATCCTACATTTAGTGCAAGTTGTGAACGAATAATTTCTGGAAAACGGAAGCAAGAAAATTTGTGACAAAAAGAAATGTGATACAGAAAAAGCTACATATTAGAAACTAGACAGATTAAATGATTTTTGCAAGTTCTAAAATATATAACTTGCCGTTCAAAAAAGCTCATAAAACAATCTATTTATTTCAGCTATCTATACCTGTAGCAACTGAGAGGGGAGGAGGTGAGAAGGAGAGGGGCCGAAAGGGCGCTGAACTATGGTTGGAATGATTAGTGGGTAAACACAAAGCTAGTGTGGCGTCTATTTACTAATTATCTCAATCGGACATCAGCGCTTTTGCGTCATCACCCGCTCTCATCTCCCCCTCTCCCTCAGTTTCTTCCCTTATACAACTCAGCATAAACCTTTCGCGTTTGAAAACGATGCATCAACCTTAAACATGTGTTTGCTCACTCTGGTTTTAGCTAAAAGAGCACTTATGAAGCTCACTTACATTTATTGAACTCCTCAACTCCTTATTATCCTCCAAAACAAACGGTAAAGACCGTTATTAAAAAAAATCAAGGAAACGATAATTATTAGGTGACTAATTCATTGCTTAGTCGGACTCGATATAACAAAGATGAGAAACCACTCCAGCCAGCGTCCACTTCGGGACTACGCGTCACTCGGAGGCCCCCGTGACATCGCAGGAAGGGACGATCACCCTATGTACCACCCTCCCAACATTATTTGCATCAATCTCAGTGTACTGCAACCAGAATTCCGGATTACAACCGCACATTCTAATGCGCGGTATGTGAATGGTTCACTAACGTAGTGTTAATGACATCGGTGCTAAGATACATATGGCAACCCCCCTTATTAAATATTACTCTAACAAACATTGTTGTCTACCTGTTGAAAGCTCCTCTGGAATTTCTAAGGAAGTGTGGGAGCTAACGTGTTCTGACAGCAATTTTTTTTTTCAAACATGCGTTACGTTATTTGTGCCGCGCATGCGTTGCATGAAACGAAATACGAAGTGCTTTGTTCCGAACCCATCGGTACTCTTACTATGATATCTTCATCACTGTATGCCAACAATAGCGAGAAAGTGACATACCAATGACACGCAGTTTTATTTTAGGAGCGTAAAAAAGATACCTAGAGCCTGCTAGTTGAGCTTTTAAAATGTATGTCCCAAAGTATTGCTATTACCGTATTTTTCACGGTATCATCAAAAGCATGTCCTGCCTCAGTTTAAAAAAACGCTTCCGTAATTCATTCAAATATCGTACAGAATTCAATTATACTTTCAAATATACAACCCATAAACTGGTGTATATATATATATATATATATATATATATATATATGTGTGTGTGTGTGTGTGCGTGCGTGTGTGCGTGCGTGCGTGCGTGCGTGTGTGCGTGTGTGTGTGTGTGTGCGTGTGTGTGCGTGCCTGTGTGTGTGTGTGTGCGTGTGTGTGTGTCTGTGTCTTTTAGTGAACAACATTTTGAAATGTGAGCTTTGAGGAGAAGTTGGTCAGTTCAAATAAATTGTATAGGTTCTTCAGTCTAACATCCCAGTTCCAATTGTGAGCTAATCCGTTCTAATAAAACCCCAATAAAACAGTAAATAAAAACAAGTTCTAAATTGCAAAGTCGCCACTTTTCCATACTATGTTAAAAAGGTCACGCCAATATTACGCAAATAGCGGAGCACGAGCCAACCGATTGAAAAACTATGGTAGCTAAAAAGTACTGCATGGCGTCGAGGGGCAAGCGTAGACGGATGAAGGAGCCGCAAGTGGGAGAGAATAATCGGAAGTTCGAAGTCAAAAGCACTATTTTTTCTCGAGGCAACAATTGCGCGATCCGTGCGAACTAAGTAATCTTCTAGACAGTGTCCTACGCGAAGTGACGTGTAAAAGCGTGTCCAAGATAAATATGACAACACTTTGAAAAAGCAAGTTCAGCCTCAACCGACCACAAGGAGCGAAGGTGTTAGGACATAAAGAACGGCTGAGTGGAAGAGCTCAGAAGGGTACTTTGGGGGGCCTCCTCCCGCGGCCTCGTTCCTTCTCTCGTTTTGGTTTCCTTTTTATGTGTTTTTATCGCTCCCGATGGAGCACTGTAGTTTTAGGGGGACGACTATAAAACGAGAAAGATAGGACAAGAAAATACAGCCCCAACGAACTTCTAAGCAAACCAACGTAAAACCGCGCGTCGATTCTGAATGGGCGTCTCAGCAGGGACGCCGCTGCGCTGCTCCTCTGGCTGCGTGTGAACAATGCGGCGGTGGGGAACTGAAGGCCGATATCAAACAGAGGACGGTAGCTGTCACTCAAGTCCGAGACGCTTGCTGCACTAAAAAGTTTCTCCGTCTAACGATTTACATTTCTATTTTTAATTTCCTCTTATTCTTACTTTTTTTTTAATTGCGCTGAAGTATCGGAAACTCAAATTGCGCAGCTTTTAAAGCACTGATGGATTTATAAAATAGTTAAGTTTTTGTACCTCATATTTGTTTTGTAAAACACAACACCTGTTGCCATATTTTCTTAATAGCATAGCGACTTAAAAAGCAACCAACATCTGTAGCAAAACCCCAGGGTTTTATGCGGCGTCTTTCGAATAAATAATTTCTCATTGGTAACGTTATTTCTAGAAAGCTTTGAATGAAGAACACATTTACACTATTTTTGAAAGACATTATGTGTAAATTGCAGCCTATCTTATATTTTACTAGTTAACGAGTGGATTTGATCGACCGTTAAGTTTGTATTTATTTTGCAAGTGAACTTCGGTGGCCATATTTTGAATGCATTTCTTGGGGAGATTAAACAATTTTGAGCGCCTGAAGTTCTCTCCGCGCGTAGATATTTCCAGTGCCCCAATTTCTACACCGCGACAACTTCCAAGTACACAAATCTGGCAACACCAGATTATTTTTTTTTATTGTGCACCTCACTTAACGCCACGTAGACCCACACCCCATGAGCTGTCGTCACCAAAAATACTTCACGCATCATACTCTCCCATTGGCTTTCAGGCCGTCACCGCCGTTGTAGGCGTCCCGGACAGTCAGTTTGTCGGTCCGGAATGAAAAGAAAGGGGGGGAATAGGGGCGGAGCGGACGAAGGACGGGGAGCCTCATGACTCACAATCAGAAGTGAAGGACCTGAAAATGGCACAATAAAATTGGACGCCTAGTCGACGGGCAGGTCCACTTTGCATAAGCCCTGATTCACAGCCAACTAATCATGACCGCTATACATATGCATGGCGGACTCCGTCGGCGTGCTTCCGTGCACCACGCAGCTGCGCCGCTTGGCAACGGTGGGCGGATGTGTCAGTCTTCATGCTGCTGTGGACACGTCCCCAACGAGAAACACACTAGCAGTTTGAAAGCCACTGTAATGATAAACAGAAATAAAATACGATCTATATATTCTTTTTATACGTTTCAAATCTGTTTTTTTTTTTTTTTTTTTTAGTTTTGAACTTTATATTGGATTCAGTGTTCGGTGAAAATTTATTTCCAGCAGAAAAGTAAAAAGCGAAAAATCAAGTGTTTCAACGGTCAATGCATGCACTCTTTTAGTAGCAAAAAAAAAAAAAAAAATGAGCTTCGTTCCATACTTCTGCTCTTTGTTTCGAAAATGTCTAATCAAGAAGAACTGGTACAGTGAACATAAATATCCGAGAAAAAGCCTACGTTTCAAGTTTTACCACGAGGCTGTCGTTTAAATCGACACATTTATTAATTTCTTTCTCTATCTATTTCAGAGGCTCTACAGCGCCCTCGAGGGCATTATAGTAGGGGAGGGGCCAACAAACAAATGACATAGAAAACAGATACATAAAAAGAAAAACAAAATGCGCGTACCCGAAGCGAAACACAAAGCAGACACAACCAGCCTAGAAAAGCTTCCAAACAAGTTCACACGCCATTCTAGAAATGCAAATGAATATCAATATGTCTCAAACGTTAAGAGCTGGTGAGAGCATGAGAGCATGAAAAAGAAATAGCGAGTTCTTATGTTTAGACACCAGATCTTCCGTAGCGCACTTCAGTGCTGAATACTGCACGTAAAAAAAATAGTATTTAAAAATGTCTGTTTCACATGTGTAAGACCAAATTTTTCTGGAGTGATCCCGCCAGTGAGAAATAAAGTAGGGTTGCCACACATATTTTGCAATGTTATGTCGATGCCGCAAAGCTCATAATAAATACTTAGTAATACATAGTAATTTTAAATGAAAATTTCTACGACGGGCTTTGAGAAGTTGCCACTTTAATTCACATTTTACATCGGCATTCCAGAGAATAGAATGATTTCCTACTTACTTTACAAAAGCAAATATCGATACTATGTTATTACAAAAACCTAATACTATTTAATCTTAAAAAAAAGTTCAGATGACTTTTCGATTTTCTTCAGCCAAAATTTAATGTGAATGTTTTTAATCAGGTTTCATGCTCAAAATAAGTGTTTGTGGTTAACCACCTGGACACCCTAAAGAAGTGCAAATATTGAATCATAGTTAAGGAGTCCAGCAATAGCGGACAATGCCCAGTCATTATAAAGTCTACAAATCCTTTTTACAGCGGAACCGCTAAGGGCTAGTTTCCCCAGTTCCGTGTCCGTGGACAAAATCTCGGCATAACCCTTTTGACAGCTACAACCATCTATGAGCGATGGCGGCAACTTGACAACCGACTTGCGGTTGTCTGGTTGCCGCCGTCGCTCATAGATTGTTTTACATAGTACAGCTCTGCTGCTCTTCCCTCTTCACCAGAGGGGAAAAGCTGAAACTTTTTTCTTTTTTTTTTTAAGAACGTCGCCACGTGGGCATTTTATATAAGTCTGAAACTTGTATGTGTACATTAAAAAGAAAAAAGTACGTTCCTTCTACATATTGTTGAAAAAGCATGTTCAGGTGCATTCGGGTATTTCTTATGGGCTCACGAGATAGCACATTATGTCACCGAAACTTCAGTTTAAAAACAGAACGTGGCCAACGAATAACAAAAGACGAATGAAGTCAGCACTCAGCTTGGGCCCAATTCCGGTTGATGCCTTGGTTGGCGATCTCGTAAGGCCCCTGCATGAGAAAGGTAGCGACTTCTTTTCCCTCCCTCTCCCTCTTTTGTCTCTCTCGCCCTCGCGCGTCGACGGTGGCGCCGCATGGATTGCTCCCAGCTAGCGGACGCTCTCGCTTGGATACAATGCGGCGGAAGATTGTTTCCCTTAGTTTTCGTGTTTCGCGATTGCATTTCTGTCGCGAGTTCTACAGCTTAACGCGTAAATGACTACAGAAACTTCCGAGATATCGGCAGAACGACTTGACGAACTGGAAAACGCGAACTAGGGCGAAAATGGGCACGCGATGCGTGCCCGGTCTACGCTTCCATGCTACCAGAGTGAGGCTCTGTTTCGCTCCTGCGCGAGCAAAGCTGCTTACTAGCGCAGCAGCGAACTCTTGTATGCTGCACAGGGACTTTGGTACGATTGAAGGCAGTGTTTTTGTATTACCGCACGCGTGCCTCTGACGCTAAGGGAGATCACACGCTCGTTCTTTCGTCGCTTGGTAAAGGAGGCAAGACGTGACACGTAAGCACGAAGCGATTGCTGGTTTTTCTTTCACAACTAACGCACTCTCCTCAAAGTGACTGTTCTTCGTCTCATCTTAACCTAGACCAACTACAGAGGCTACAGGTGTGAGCGGGCAGCTTTGACTCGGGCTCCTGCTGCACGTGCGTTTACGCAGCCGACGCGCGATCGGACGTAAGGAGCCTCACTTGTAAAGTTTGTGCTTAGTTCATGCTAAGCGGAGATTTCTGTGGTCTAGATAATAAAAAAAATGTTCCCCTTTTGAACGATACCCGTCCTTGGCGTGCGCAACGTGCCTTAATAGTTGCGCAAAAACGATCTACTAACATTTGAACCCTATTGCTGCAAAGGCGCGGCTTCACCCTCTCCGCGGCATAACGAAATCGGAATATTCTGCGTAAAAGAATCTTAGCAAAACGGGCGAAAACCCAAACTATCCGCTAACACCTAAAACTTTTCAAAGCTTTATGGTTTTGAAAATTTCTTGTGATGCCTTGTGTGTACTTTGTTTTTACCAGATATTGTCAGCTTACTCGGCTCATTACAAAGACTTCGTAAGCTTACTTGGCTTATTAGAGGTAGGGCATTATCTCTTCACAGCAGTGAACCCTTTATGGACTGTCGTTTCCCCAAGTAAAATAATCTCGTTTTATTCATCAAGCGATGACATGGAACAATCTTGGCTCCTGGAAGCATTTCTTTATTAGTGCAAATAACCGCCACATAGGCCTTCAAGTTCTGCTGCCAGGGACTGTAAAAAAAAAATAATAAAGAAAAAAGAAACTAAAGTTAAGTCACAGGCCCTGCATATTTTTATTTTACAACACACCAAATCACAAGGACTGAAAGACAGGTTATCAAGGCTACTTTTCACACAGAGTTGCTTCGCTGTGCTCAGACCGCCTGTGAAGGCCTGAGTCACAAGTCAAAGAGGATAATACTAATCCTGTTACAATCTAATTCGTGCCGTCTCAAGTATTCCCAATGTATCACAGCGAAGATCAACTGTATGAAGCAGCCATTAACCTGTCTATGTAGTCCTTTACAAACTCCACCTCCAGGCCAGCACTAGCTTTTGCTTTTGATAACAGCTTGCACAGCGAAATGATGGCAGACGGCGACAGGTGTGTGTGAAGACGGAGCTTCTGCTTCTACTGCACTCACTGGCGAGGTATATGAAAACATCAAGGCACGTATACTAGAAGTTGAATCTCAACCACCGCACAGTGAATGACTAGATTGCACAAAAGTCAACGGCGATACATAACAATATTAAGGCACGGATAGAAGTTGAATCCCAGCTATGATAAAGTGAATGACTAGCTTCCACAAAAGGCAAAAGTGAGATACATAAAACTATTAAGGCACAGACTCTAAAAGTTGAATCTCAACTATCAGAAAGTAAACGACTAGGTTGCGCGAAAATCAACGGACATATACAAAAGATTCCAAGAATAAAGACTGAATCTCGTATCACAAACTGAATGACTACCTTGCACTAAAGTCAACGGCGAGGTACATAAAAGTATTAAGGCATGCAGATACTAGAACTTGAATCCCAGCTGTGAGAAAGTGAATTACGAGCTTGCACAAAAGTCAACAGTAAGATTTATAAAGATATTAAGGCACGGATACTAGAAGCTGAATCCCACCTATATATATATATCACAAAGTGCATGACTAGATTACACCAAATTCAATGGCGAGATTTATAAAATTATTTAGCCACAGATGCTAAAACTGGAATCATGGCTTTCACAATAAAGGACTAGCTTGCACACGGCGAGATAAGTAAAAATATTGAGGCGCGCGCACACACACAAACACACTAAAACCTTCCGGCGAGCTGTGTCGTGCTTGTCGGATGGAATGCTGAAGAGCTTCAAGAATGTCTTGCCGTCGCTGTTACGGTTGCTGCACTGGAAAGCGCAGCACCCTGTCATAGCTCACGAACTAACGCCAAGCGAAAACCGAAACTATGTGACGCTTGCGTGCGAAGTGCAGACGTGGAATGCTGAAGAACTTGCCATCGCTGCGACGGTTGTTGCACCAGTTGCATCCGAAATCGCAGCAGCCCGTCAGAGGTTACGAACTGACGCCGAGCGAAAAGCGGAGCTGCGATGCTGCCTTGCGAGGCCAAGACTTCCAAACCAGTTTCCCTGGTTCGGAAGTCAAACCGCCATTCACACTGGCGGTGTGACTGCATTTGCGAATGCTCTTGCTTAAATACTTATTACAAATCCACCCGCATTTGATGGCGACAACGAGCGGAACCGCATGGCGCTTGCGAGTCAAATGATTCAAATGCCAGTCGGAATGCAGCAGCTTACCGAGGCAGTTAGTGGCCGACGGTGCCTAGCGCGCCGAGTGACCGGAGCGAAAATGGCACCGCGGAGCCTCGAAAAGAAAAAAGACAACCAAAACAAAAGCGTCGCGCAGCGAGCACCGCCTGGCGGACTACATTCGTCCAATGAGAGGAGCGAGCGGCATTCTTCAAGAGATGTCGCTACCTTTCAGTATAGAGGGACCTTACGATCTCGTTTCGACTAAACTTTAATCGCTTCATTTACGAAAATTCCAGATATCTAAAAATCCCGCGGGCCAAAAGTTCGCTTTACATTCTTTTAAATTTTCTAACCTTGGTACCATCTGGCTGTGCGAGTCGTCAGTACCGACGGCACAACTATGGCACAGCGGCCCGTTCCACAAAAAGCGTCCTCATGTTGCGACACTTACTAATTCAGGCGAGAACTGTGCCTACATCCTCAATCCAATAACCGTTGTAGTCGTCGAGGCCTTCAGTTCTGAACGAAGTTAATTATTTATTTACATATCTACAGTATTATTTAAGCTGAGGGCCAGTCCATGGAGCGTCGAGCCATAGCTGCTGATGCTGGTCGTCGTTTTCGTTCTGTGCGCGTGTCGCGCTGCTCGTTCGTCGTGGCTCCTACCTCGTCCGGTATGCATGAGCAACCTCGCGGTCGGTGCGCCGCCCTATGCAACAATGCCGGTCGCTACATGTGCTCCCCCCCCCCCCCCCCATAGCTCAAACAGCGGTTGAAAAGGGTGTTAGAGCGCTAGGTGGGATTAGGTGGTATACACAATTGAACCAAGCGGGAACGTGCTTTGTCTTTTTGTGGTCGAAGCCAAGCGTTCGCTTTGGGAAAAGACGGAAGAGTCATCGTTTTGGTTGCCGCGCTGTTGGAGAAGAAAAGGTATGCTGCTTTGAGGCGGTCAATATCAACGTTGTCTTGCCGGTTCGGGTAGGCCAAGGTGAAATGTTTAGTCGCTCTAGCAAGAACTTTGCACGGGCCGTCATAAGTAGGCTATATCGATCGTCGCACGGAATCAAGGCGCAAAAAAACATCTGTGGCTGTGGAAAGGACTGGGCTGACGAAGATTTTCTGTTGGTGGTTCGTTCACTTATGGTTGGCCATAAGGGAGCGTAGTTTTTCCACGTAGTCGAGGGGATCAGGTAGAGTTTCATGGTGAAGCACAGAAGAAATCACTTGGCATGCGGAGTGGTGTGCCGTAGACCAACTCTGTTAGCCGGTTGCAGTCTTATTTTGTTATTATAAAAACCTGGCGCGAATTTGAAAAAAAAAATGCAGTTAGTTCTCTGCAAAATCTAGACATCAGTACATCGTTTCGAATACTTTATATGGCAAAACCTTAGAGTTAGTATATGCTTCGTAAACAAAAGACAAGCCATTTCACTGTAACCCTTGCCAGTATTAGTGTATCTTATAATTTTCAATGACAAATTGAATGTCTTTTAACAACAGAAGTAGGAAACTGTCCCTAATTTATTGCAACAAACTGTGTGCAGCGAAAAAAAAACTATATAGTAGACATAGGATTAGAAATTACCCTTTCAATAAACAGTTTAATAGTAATGGTAATATTACAAAAGTTTGAGAGCAGTGCCGACCCACTTTGGGTGGTGAAGTTTAAACCTCTGAAGGCCGTCCCAAAACAACGGGGCGTCGGTGCACTCAATCGTCTCTCTCTCACCGCCCGCGTCCCCCACGTGCTGACAAAGGACGCGGGACCGCGGCAGGGACGTCGATTCGTTATCCGTTTCACACGCTGCTTCCCTTCAGCAGAAAAGCAGAAGGACGCAGTGCTCGTTGGGACCTTTCGCTTCCCAAGCTGACTCATCGACCGTGACGTAGACCTCTAATTAATTAACGCAGCCGCACCGTGAATACCGGGGAAGCCGGCCTACCCCGTGTCTTGTTCGCTACTCGAGAAGAGGAGGCCTAGCATTGGTTCCAGGCGCGTCGGTCGATGCGTATTGCCGCGAGTGATGATACTGGCGACTGCTGCTTGGTGTACGCTTAATAGATATTTTCCGTTCACCATCGTCCCCAGTCACGTAGTTCACACATCCGGTATGGGCGACGAAAACAATTTAAGACATTACGACCTGGAACATGTAAAAGACTTTAGAAGAGGCAAAAGAAGAAGGATTGTCAACCGTGATAAAAACGTGAACACTTCCCAGATGAATCGCAAGGGCGAAGCGATATTTTACTACACACCAGAAGTTCCGTTATTCCAGATGGCGACGACTACACGGAAAAGGTCTATGGGCTGAGCTGCAAACACCATTGGTATTCTGATATCTTGGGCAATATTGAGTGGACAGATTGCCTAATAAAGGTTATTTCCTCAAGCTGCGACGTCTGAATCCGGCCAAGCATTTACTAGATGATATTGCTGGAATCGGCGTCTGGTAATTGAAACGATACATCCTGCAGATGATATTTCAGAATAACTGTACCCATCAGAAATGTTGAATATTGAATGGGAAAATCAGTGTTTTGGCTTGTAACTCTTTTAAATTGTTGTGCACAAAGACGGGTGTTTGCAAAACTGAAGTCTTGTAAGGCGAGTGACCTGCATGGAACCTATCAGAGCGGCGCCGCCTTATTTTCTCATCCTTCCTTTCACGAACTACTATCAAAGTCCTGGGTCGATCAAAACCTCTCCCCAAACTATCCACAGTTAGCACAGACTGGTGACGATATCAAGTAGGGTACGGATATGGTGTTGGTGAATTGAGCTTGATAAGAAAGCATCCGGATCGAACAAAAAAGAATATACCTGAATATTTTAAAACTTTTAGCTTAAATATTTTCTTCGATAAAATATACATCCATTTTGAATTCCACCATCATAAGTTAAAGCACAGAAGCTTTAGAGACGATGGCGACCACATCCACAAAACTGGTTTTCGATTGCTTTGAAAATAGCGTAATCTAAACATTTACATTGTTTAACGAGTACCCGGAATATTAAGATAATAAACACATTTTTATGTAAATAAGTATACAGCTTATAGGTGTTATGTTCATTCGACCAGGTGAATTAACATACAATACATCTGCTTAAATTCAGAGCTTGGCGTCCTTTAATGCATCAGATGACGACTGACACGTTTGGGAAGTTATGCAACTCAGAACTGCAACCCTCGATCATTTCCCGAGATAATCATCCAAGTGCCTGCAATTATATGAGCCATTAACCTTGTCTACTGTACGGTTAATTTCCAGCCATCAGCCATGAGGCATGTGATACCGTAATATATTCGCTTTCACAACACGACGCGCGCGAGAGGACCCAAACATTACGCTTCCATACCAGGGAAATCTAAAGTTTTCAGCACTACTACATACGATATGGGGATTTGTTTCTGGCTATTTTATTTTCTGAAATAGCAAGAATGCAAAATAAAATATAAAGCCAAGGAAAAACAGCAACCTGAATTGATAATGTCAGAGGTTCATTCTTACCTATTCCGTTTGTACTTCTTAAACGTCTGAATTTTTAACAAAACAAACTTAAATTTTTACGCAATTTGTTTTTTGTTTGCATCGTGTTTTCTCTTTAGATTCGATGTGATCACTCTACCGTGCGTGGATTGATATTTGCTGTCAACAATGGGGAAATGTTCCGATAACGCTAACGGTCCTGTGGAAGATTGCTGGTTTTGAAGCATTTCTGAGGCAACATAGTCGAGGCTTTTTTTATAAAAAATAATAATAATAGTTAGCAGTATCCCAATTCCTTGATGTTCCCTTACGCCGATAAGAGATGAACAGTATGCTGTGGCGTAAAAATTTAGAAACTATTCTTAGGGCAGAACTTAAACAGAGTTAGCCGATAGATGACCCCAGCGAGTTTTCCGCCGAAGCAAAAAAGGCAAATAAAAAAGCAAAAAGAGTGAAAACGTAATTAATGTAATCATCTTACGTTCCGCCATGGTTAATTTTCTAGCGATTCATGACAACGAGATTAGCTCTGCCTTTTTGTAAGTTTAAAGTCCCAGAAAATACATAAGCAAATTAATAATAACTATCTTGGGAAGGAACAACGGCCAAAAACGTGGACGAGGGTATGGAAACACACACGACAGGACGGCGCTGAACTAACACCCGCTTTTTTATTACACACAAAAAAAAAGAAAACCATAAGCATCTTACACCGACAAAATAGACACCACGCACGTGTCCACCAAGCAGCATATTTATATTTTGTCTGATTAAGATGCTTCTTATTTTCTTCCTTCCTATTAAAGAGCCAGTTGTTAGTTCAGCGCCGTCCTGTCGTGTGTGTTTCTATACGATTGTCCAAGCTTTCGACCGCTGTTTCTTCCCAGTCACTTAAAACCAACTAACGCAATATGTCACAATATTGTAATAATGACTAAATATCGAAATAACTAAAATGGCTCGACGCAACGTAGAAAATGTATTAATTTGAGCGTACCATTCAAATATATGCTCTTAAGACACAATCGCTGAAGTAATCCAGTTCATGAGGCAGTGGCTTGATGTTCGGAGTCTACTAAACTCATCAACATTGTGTTGCTCGAATCGAACAAAAATATTACGAGCACTTGTAAGGCGCTGTAGTAATTTAATACCTTGACGAAGCAAAATCATTATCAGTAATTGCCCGCTCATGTTTCATCTCAAGTGTCCAAATTAATGTCTTATAATTGGCTATGTGATGCCACCTAGGTGGAAAGTGTTTCGCTAATTAATTATAATATGCCTCGCCAGAGTTGGTCGGCTGCGGATAGAAGTCAGGATATTAGCGTGCTCATTATGAAGAGGTATGGTGAATAATTTGTTTTTATAGTTCAGAATACTTTGGCAAAGTGAGCGTTGTACGTGGGCTGACAGCTCGAATCTGAGACGCTTGCTTCATTAGCTGTTGTACTACTACCAGCTCTGTCGTGCGATAATTAACGGCGCTTTTCTGTCTTCTTCCATCTAAAGTAAAATAGCTATGTTGTTACTTGATTACTTCACAGGAGTAATAACATAAGCCACCAGAAATATATATTTCCTAGTTAACACGATGCACAAGGTTGTGTTCAAGAATCAAACTATACCGATCCTTAACTTTACCTTTTTACTGATACTTGAATGCAGGAATCAATTTGTCTGTTCAGGGTTATATTATTTAAATCAACATCCCTTGAGTTTTCGCTCTCCCAAGCATTTCAGTTGAAATGAGTTGAGTATAAAAAATACATTAATATGTATACGCAGTTAATGTGTTATGTCGACAAAATTAAACATTTTGGGGTTCCTTCTTAAGAATCCTTTGGAGGTATGGAGCCTGTCTTTGTAGAGTAGAGCGAACGTCGGACGTTTCAAACTTTCTTCATCCAGAATAAACAAAAAAGTGTGAAATAAACCGCCCTTACGTAGGTTCGTGCGTTCTGATGCACCTGACAGACTGGAGATGGAACCCAGGAGGTAAGAAGATTATGACCCTAAATAAAGAAGAGATATGTTGTGTTGTTCACCAAAGTACGAGCTAAGAGACACACGCGAAACTATAACACACTTTATAGTATACCGTAGGTACAGAACGCCTTTACAGAATTTTTTTTTTATTGTTCATATCTGTGTGCTTCAGCTAGGCTAGTCAATTAAGTCAATCTAGCCACGGTCCTCGACACATGCGCTCTGCCGCCGACGAGCACGCTCGGGTATTAACAAATTTATCGTACTAACGCCGAGTACGCAAGAAAAACCAAGCAAAGTCGCCCGCTGCCTTTCAGCAGTCGTACCTCTACGCAAGCGCTAACAAATAAACTTTTCCCGAACTTTCCTGTTCCAAACAGGAAGGAGTCGGCCCTCCGCAGCACTTCATGGTCCTTGAAAGAGAGCAAGCTAATGGAAACGTGCCTTTATTTTCAATTGCGTAATTAACTGGAGCTTTCCTGCCCTCTCAGATACAAACTTAGTCACCCCAAAGCTGTTAATCAAGACCCTTAATCAGGGACTTTGGGAAGATACACACATACAAACGAAGTAATGAAGGCAAGCAGACGAACATCGCTCTCTTATTGCAAAATAACGAAAAAATTAAAGAAAAAGGGAGAGCGAGAAATAAAAAAGTAAGAAAAGAGCCCGCCACTCGTATTTTAAGGTATCGTGAATTGATACAGCACTGGAGCGATAGGATTTATATTTCATCGCTCGAATGCTCAAACAAAATCGAAAGACATAAGTGATAAATTAGATCCAGTCACGTGTTTTTTCTAGTGTTGCCGCTTCGTTTTAAGATGTAACAGCTTATATTTAACTTTCCGTAGAGACTATTTTGAAGAACATCGTTTCCTAAATACTCCATAACATTTCTTCGTGTAAACTTCAGATATCTCTGGTATTATGACGTAGGAAATAACTTAGGTATATCTTAAGTAAATGTATACATGTCTGTTCAGATTACTACATCTCCACTCTTCCTGGTTAAGTGTCGGTCTGAAAAGGATGCGTCTTTTCATATCTCAGATATCTAAGCTATATAGCGTACGCAGGATATTATATCAAACCCCACAACTCAAGGTCATTACACATTCACTACACTTTCAGTGGCCGTACATTGTATTGTCTTAATTAAGGCAAAACCCACGATTAGGTATTTTAAGTATGTTCACGGCTTGACCAAACACAATAGTTTGTGGCGGGGGGTTGAGGTTTATACGGAGACTGTCGGTGTTTTATTACTTACGTGATTCTCAGATATCAAGAACAAATCATTCGGTATATAAATCATTGCTTATAACCTCTTTCGATCATAAAAAAATACGTTTTCTTTGGCTATCAAGTTTTTTTTTTTTTTTTAACAGCCTTATGGACATAATGAAATTAATCACGCATATATCCATCTTGTTTAAAATAGCAGGTCTTCCACCAAATAATCGTGCTGCAACAAAACAAACGCAAATATAAGCTTGGGAATTTATCTTTTAATTAAATAAGTTTTATTTAGTTTATTTAAATTAAATTCGTCTGTTTTAAAATCAGACTAATTTAATGTAAGTTTCTGTAACTCAAATATATTAAATCATCATTGCAAGATATATTTTTAAGCCATGGCAGAGTAATTGACCAACGCGTGCGATCACGGATAATATTGCGGAAGAAAAAATTACTGCAAATATAAAGTAGTTTAATTAACATATTTTAGATGTAAACCTCCTAAATTAAAAAAAAGGAGGTTTATTGTGTTAGTTCGTTTAAATATACATTTGCTTCCTCTTTCACGTTCTGATTTGCTCTGCGTAACTAAGTATGAAGTGGAAGATAGAAAGAAACCTACACGCCCCGATTGCTTAGAGGGCGCTGCTTCTTGCGCGTGTACAGCCGGATGTAAATATTTGTTTCTGAATGATTATTTGAGTAAAATATAAACAAATGCATAGAGAAAGAAAACATAAATAATAAAACGATTGTATATATATATATATATAGAGAGAATCTTGCGGTAAGGGCTTGATTTAAATTACGATTTAATTCATCTTGCTTTTTATTCTCCACCCTGAATAGAATAACTTGTAGAGAACAGGCAGAAGCAAAGTTTGAGAAAGACAAAAATGAAATGAGAATGATCGACCCAGAGGAGTGTAAAAACATGTTTTATGTGATTCATGCTCTTAGCGAGCATGACATACAGATATCAATCAACTGTTATTGGTAGAATGTAGTGTCGACGAAAATTATTTAGTTTGTACCCTAGATGAGCACATTTCAATACAATAGCATATTTGAGTATAGTTTTTCAATTTTTACTACAAAAACTCAAGAGAGAAACTGTGCTGCTGTTTGTACATACATGATCAAAGTAAGAGCTAGGATTGTCTATTTAGGCAAAAATGATTAATTAAAACTTCCCCACAGCCTCACTCCGCGCTCCAAACATGAGATGAAAAATTTGATACAGTTTGTATGCATTAATCTCGTTTTAACATTCTGGAAAATGGTATGCCTTCTCAGGCGGCTGTGAATATCCTAGAAAAACAACAATGAAACTACGCTGCATACTTGATGGAAGGCGGCAGTTTTTGTTTTTCGGTTTAAGCAGCTTTGTTTCAGCTAAATAGGATTTTTATTTTGTATGTTTAGCACTGCCGCAATCTTAAACATTTGATTTGCTTGAGTCTGGTGCTTATTTCACGAAGCTGAAAATCTTGTTTCATGTTCACTTGCGCTAAAACCGCAAAATTTACATCTTTCAGGATTCTATAATTTCCAGCTTTAGTGTTTAATAATAATGTAGATAGTGTGTCTGTTCACTCACCGAATGTCTGACATTCGAAGTAGTATTCTTCTCAGCAACCAAATTGATAGGAAATACGAGCCGCATGAATAACGTTCTGATATTTCTTTGGTACTTTTGGACGCTAGGGGCCCGTAACGACTTTGTTTTCGCGGCGTCAATAGGTCGCGATTTTTCGCAAAGTGTTGTTTTCGGAAATAACTCTCGGACGCAAACTTTCGCAGTTGGGAGTGATATGCAATTCGCATTCCTGAGAGAAAAAATTCGCACAGTCAATCTTGGCCTGCAATGTTCAGCCTGCTAAATTCGCAAAAGTTAAATTATTTCCAGTATACAGAAGACTACTTACTGCAGGCACGTATATAACAGTGTTCGACTGTGTATATTTTTTTAGTACTCATTCGTCATTTTTTTGTGCACCAAATAACTGGATGAATAGTGAGAGAGACCCTTAGTCAATTATACTCGTGCCTTAGTAAGACAACAATCAAGTGTGTAAACATAACTTTATTTCTAGCTAGACATAAATATTTAATACAATAGAACAAATTTAAGCTGTTCAACCGTTCATCCATCTCACATTACCATTGAAACAACGTTTAGGAACTATTCATAATACGGAGGCAGCCAATCCTGAAAGAAAACCAGGAAATGGGGGCTGAATCAGTCAATATTCAGCTTAATATCCAAACGGATATGGAGAGGACGAAGGAGCCGGGAGATAAACGATGCTTTGAGGTCGTCCCCAAGAAAGTGTCGGATATTTATTAGGACAGGGAGAATGAATGGAAAGAAGGGAAAACCAGGGGAGACCCGCTAGATGACATGGGGCACGGGAGTGAGGCTCTGCAGAAGTAGCCGGCAGCGGCGACGCTCCTGATTTCCCAGTCTGTGACGTAACCGCCAACGGCAAGAGGACCGGCTTTTCGACGCGTCTTTCTCGCACCCAGGGGAAACGAGTGCCTCTGAGCCACATAAAGATGGGAGTGCTCCAAAGGGGATCTTACGGTATTCGTGTGCTTTAATGGTAAGGGCGTTGGAAGAGGAGAGAAAGGGAAGGAAAGTTGGAGGTCGGGCGCACATAGAAAGAAGAAAGAAAAAGGTAGAAAATGTCGCCTAGACAGACCGCAGAAAAATGGAAGGAGGACGACACAATCCTCCCTTTCTAGTCCGTTTAGTTTGTTTTTAGAATTCTAAACTACTCGTTACCCAGCCATGTCTTCCAGCCATATGGGCTGAGCATACTCTACCCTACAAATCCTGCATATTTTTTTTGTAATCTTTACGCCTATACCGTTGTTATCACAGCTCTGTATCACCACAAAGAAGCAGTACTAACACCCATGAAATCGAATTAACGTTTTATTGATGACTCAATATAAATCCCAATCAATAGACTTATCTAATGCTGGAATACGCAATTATTAAATACCATTATTCGTTTTCATCAAAAACAGTAAAGATAAGGTTTCCTTTCTTGTATTTCCGAGTCTGAATTTGTTTACATGTAAGTGACGAATTAAAGGCTACTACTAATGATATACATATTTCCCTAATCCACCAATGACCTCGTTCCTATTCGCTGATTCGAAATCATACTGTAATTTTACTAACTGCTAGGAAGTGGATGATGTTTGCTTTCTTAATCAATCAAACGTTTTTAACAGCATTCGGGTTTCACCCCAAAAAAAGTCCGTGCGTCTACTTTCACGCACAATACCCGGAGAGCCAATCAGCGCAACTTACGCAGGCAGCTCAGCGAATGACAATGCCGAAACAAATGTTTAGACCCAAAAACGCAGTCTGGGTTCTGACATTAAGCAATGCAAAAAATCACGCTTGCATTGCTTAATGTCACAACTCAGTCTGCGATTTTTGGTCTAAGCAGATGTTTCGGCATCGTCATTCGCTGAGCTGCCTCCGTAAGTTGCGGTGATTGGCTCTCCGAGTGTTGTGCGGGAAAGCAGACTCACGGGCGCTTTTTAGAGTGTATGTGGAAGGCCGCGGCACACTTCCAGTTCAGGTATAATTCCTAAGCTTTTACTTGTAAGTTTTTATAATAAGGGTGAATTAAGTATTACAATGCTATCAGCAGCAATTTCCTTAAGATAGCGTGAATATTTGATTTCGCAAATACTGCGAAACCCCCCGCCTCGTTCAGAAACGGAAGTGCTTGGGGCCAGACTTGTACACGTTACTGAAAAATAGTAAGGAATTACATTTACAATTACTCAAGGCTAAATTGTAATTTATTACAATTACAATTACCCTCCCATGAAAGTAACTGACCGTTACCCCAAAAAGTAATCCGTTACTTTCGTGGCGTTCCTTTTAACATTATTGTCCTCAAGTAACAAACAAAGGGAAGAGAGTTATTCAAGTTCTTATTCTTGCCACCTGTTTCATTTAATGACCTTGAGTATTTTGAGCAACAGCTGGCTGAGATAATGAAAAATGTCTCGTCAGACATTTTGCATTATCTCTTACTCAATATGTCGACTGCTACGCTGAACACCATTTGAGCTGAGGCACTGGATGGGGGTGCTATATTGTTCCTCACGAATGCTCCATGCTCTGCATTGAGATCTTTCAGCGAAGCAAGGGAAGTACTATTTACCTCGAATGTAGAGCGAAGCTTCGTCGTTGCAGCCGTTGCCTGCTATTCGAGAGATTTAGTAGATCCTTCCGATACCTCCGATACCCGCGATAACGGTACCCGATAACGATATGATGCATACGCAAAGACGGCGGCGAAGTATCGGATACCGTTATCGGAGTCATCGGATCGATTTACTAAAATTGTTTATTCTTTAAATCGCAAAGCTCTAGAAGTCATCAAAAGCAAAACATAGTTGTAACAGTAAGGTGATAATTAAATAATAAATAAGGTTTGGCTCGATATTCTTCTTCCTTTGGTCCTGAACAGTTCGAGCCTCACTTGAGACGTTGGTGAATAAAAAAAACGTTTCCAGTATGTAAATCTGAGTAATAAAAGAAAAAGAAGGACACTCATAACAAATATTAATTAGAACGTCGGTTAAAACAGGAAAATGTAAACGCACGTTCGCCGTGTGTACCTTTCTTGGTGCCGTTCAAAAACGCACGGAGCACGAACCGACCGCAGTTTACTCCGGTGTTCTCCAGATGGACGTCCACTGATGCCACGAGCAGCAAAGTGTAAAGTACTAAATAAGCCGCGCATGACCCCCCTCACGAATTTCACTCTCTCCTCAAGCCCAGAATATCAAGTCTACGTCAGCCACCATTATGTTTTATTTGTAAAAATATCTGACTGAGATAAGATGCGTCCTGCTGGGGCAAAACAGAAAGAAGAAGAAAGGAAGACTGCTACCATATTCTAAATGCTCGCAAAAAGCTGACCCACAAAAAGGGTAGGGTAGACGGAGCGTTGTCTCCTGTAGTGACATTATAAAAATGGACGTAGTCACTATATCGGAGAAGGACATTGTTAATTCTTTTCAGTGCACTTACCGCCTCGAGCTTCTCGAAGAGGCGCACAATCACTTGGTGTCCTCCTTTCCACGTCTTCGATCGCAAAGAAAAAAAAAACAAAGGGACTAAAAGAAAAAAACAGAAATAACTTGTCCCCCCCCCCCCCCCCCCCTTTTTATTTTTTTCGTGAATTGTTCATTTCGATTTTTTGACACTTATGTTATCGTCTAAAAAAATGATAGATTCAGGGGCTTGGTGTTGCAAAAAAAGGCTTTCCGGAACTGAAGAGTGCCAAGCCTCCCTTTGCGCTGGTCGATTCGGGTGACAGTAGGGAGTTTTCGTAGATCGTTTCTGCTGTCCCTCAACGGCTCTCCGCAACCCGCTACGATACCCCGAACTCTACAGTCAAGGCCATGGCCGCGCAGGCGCAGTAGCGGCTTCTTCATTGCGGAGGGCTTAGCGGAGGGGGAAACGCGGTCTACGAAAACTCCCTAGTGTCACTGCGCTCGACTTTACAAAAATGAAAAAAAAAAAAAAACTTTATTTAGCATGGGGGCGGGGGGGGGGGGTGGTTCTGAGAAAAAAATGTAACGGATTACAAGGAGTCCGTTACGTCAAAAATGTAAGGGAATTACTTTAAAATTACTCTAGAAAATATGTAATTATTCCGTTACAAAATTACTGATAAATGTAAGGGATTACAAGTAATTTCGTTACTTGTAACGGATTACGTACAAGTCTGCTTGGGGCTATTTGCACACTCGCGCCACAATGTTTCCACTCACGCGAGAAAGAGCGAAGAGGCTACAGAACTGGCCTTAGTGTAGCACATATACAACATTAACGTTTTGTTGAGTTCATGTCGGCCCTCACGAATGCTTCTTATCTTAGAGAATGTCTTTGCCAACAATAATATGACCGAATGTTTTTAAGCTTGTGTAAGAACCAGATGCTGAATCCCTAGTATACCTTCACTGGAGGGCTTTCATCGAAAAAAAAAATATATTGAGTCTGGCAACATCACAAAGATGGAAAAAGAAAATGACGCAGAAGTGCAAATGCAGCCCTACCGCGCACACTAACGCCCTGGGTTCAACACGGGTAGTCCGCCACAATATATCTAGAAACCCCAAAACCAGGAAACATAGACACACACCGCATCAGATACGAAATATCTAGCTCTTTCTTCAACAACCCACCAACAACCGATTCGATTCAAAGAGCGAATTCAGGCTCACGTAGGTTCAGCCAAGGCTAGAAATAAAACTTGGGAACTGTGAAGAAAATAATACGAGGGCATATCGAAATTCGGAAGCGTGCTTGTGCGAGAAAAACGGCTCCAACGAGGGGCAACGAGCTCCGAGCGAGCGTGGCAAACAGCAGACAGCGGAAGCCGAGAAGGAATCGCCGGCGAAGCAGGGCTGCATTGGGAGACGCCGCCGTCAACGGCGCAGCAGGGAACTGTGGCCGAGAAAAGGAGGGTAGAGAACGGCCAGACCGAATGGAGGAAAAACGCACCACGTGCTCCGGCCCTATGCAGCGACGCCGTTAAGGCTCCTTTATACTCCGGCGTTGAGAGTAGCGAACGCAGCGTAGCGCAGAACGCGCCTTTCATTGGCCGGCGAGCTGGAACTCGATATTTGCGACCAATCAGCATCTGTGTTCACTGTGCTACGTCGTGTCTGATACGCTCGACGTCGGAGTACGACCGAGCCTTTAGAGCTTATTACCAAGCACCGGAAGGAAAGAACAGGAGAGAGAAATAAGGAAAACAAACAAAAAAAAGAGCAATGGAAAGTGGACAAGCAAAGAGAAGATAGAAGAACATCCGTTGCCCTGGCAACGACTTTGTGGTTCCAAATTACGCTGAGCTCCCTTTCCTTTTTTCCTCACAGAGCGTTCGAAGACTAAGACGGCCCTGTCTACCGCTTACTTCTTTGGCTATTGTTTCTTCTTTGTCTGCCGGCGTTATTCTTCTCGTCCTTATCGCTGTGAAAACGAGGCGAGATGGGAAGGCGAGAGGATGCTCGGGGAAGACGGCGGGGTTGGCGAGATCTCGTACCGGTACTATCCCCCAAAACGGTTTCGAGGCGAGAAAGGAGCGAAAAGTGAAGCGACCAAGAAGGAGGGAATTCTCGCCTCGGGTGCTTAGGAGACGGCATCGGAAGGCCAGGCGCTTTTAAGATTTGCATTTAGATGCGCGTTTGCGCCGTTCTTTTACCCTCGCAGTTCCATGCTGTATGCAGATGGAGCCCCGACTGAGCGGCGCCATGTCCCGCTCTGATAGAACGCTAATTTCGCGTTGTTCAACGGCCATCCACAGTGACGACCAAAGTGCCTGCTGACTGGTGCCGGTTCTCCCGTGTCCGTTGAGTCGGTCCCGACTCAACGGACACTTTTTTTTTTGCTTGTTGTATATCTGATTGCGCTACGGCAAAACTTCATGATTTTTTTCTTTTTTTTCTTTTTGTTGTTAGTCAGGCACTTCTTACTCTCGCGAATACTGTCTAAAAGCGAACATTGATAAACAGAGAACAAGGCAACAAACGAATTACGAGAAAACGACCTCAAAATGCCAACAAAGCGTCCCCCTACGTTGAGTGGCTTTCTGAACGCAACCTACTTGAAGAAGGTGCAGCCAGTGCCGTGTGAACTATGTGGGTTCTGTTTGTTATCCATTGACTCATATCCGTATCCCAAGTTCGTTTATAGTGAACTCCCCATATAGGGAATATGAATTGTGGTTAAACGATGCGTCTAACGCACGCCGCAGGACGCGATATTCAGCGATGTCACTACAGCGGAAGCAGACCTGTACATGTTACTGAAAAAAGTAACCGATTACTACTACAATCACTTCACTGTAAAGTGTAACTGATTACAATTACAATTACAGTCTCAAAAAAGTAATGGAAAAATTACTCTAAATAACCGATTACTTCCCACGTTACATTTCATTCAACTTTTTTATTACGGTAGCATCACCCTTGAAGTCTCGCGCTCAGTTGCTCCGAAAAAAAAAAAAGCCTTCACCGTCTTTGCTTGGAGCTGAATGAGTGACGCCAACAGACCAATCCTTCTCGTCAAAAAATTAAAAATAAAATAAAAAGAGCACTGTTTATATACATTACTCACTGCAGGCTAGATAAGGTCATTTTTCATAGTCTCCGGTGTACCAAAAAAAAAAAATGTACCAAGGAAACGAAGCATAGTGAAGTGGCCTACTAATCCTCCAGGACCCGTGCTTAGTGGTTTTGCAAAAGACAAAAAAATTGACCGTTGCCCAGAACGGAGTGAGTTCGGCACATGTAACCCCCCCCCTTTTTATAAAAAAAAAAAGAAATTTAGAAAAATTGTAATTGGTAATTTTGTAATCAATTACAGCAAAAAAGTAATTCAATTACAAAGATAGTTACTCCTTAGAGGAAATTATTGAAGCGTTACAAATTTACAATAAAATGTAATCGATTACAAGTAATCCATTACTTGTAACGCGTTGCGTACAAGTCTGAGCTGAAGCGACCATTTCTTTCTTTTTTTTTTTTTTGTCCCAGAAGTGTTTTGTGACATCTATCAGTGATATTTTGCTCCTTATTGTTGGACTGCATAAAATAGCCCTACCATGTTTTTATGTGCTTGTGTGTGTGTGTGTTGTCGCGTGCTAATATACCATTCTGGTGAAGCAGATTTGCGCAACTGTATAATTATGTTTGTCACTGACGTCGATACAAATTACGGAAGGCGGAGATATCTTCAAAAGTAAATGAATTACATTTCTATTTAGTTGTACTCTATTCAATGTACTTTACGGTGAAAGTAACTTGAGTAATATTTCAAATGCTTTATGAAGTAGGCATTTAGTAACTTAACTTAAATACTTCTATCCAGTATTTTGTCGAACCCTGTTCTAGAGCTACGCTTCGCTAGCGGGAGTTCGTGCCGTAACTTTCAAGCATAGGTTGAGCACGCGCCGCTGGCTCCGCTGTCCGCATCGTATGATCTAAAAACAATCTACTAAAACTTTCTAAACTGTTTCCCGTCTAGTGAGCGCGATGCCGTATTTTCAGCATCCGCACAATAAAGCACGCGGTACAGAATTCGCAAGCAGCAATTTCATTTGCCGGTCCCTTCTTCCAAGTTGGGAGCGCTACGCTTACGTCCGAACAACCCCGTCGCCGTTCTTTTCCACTCAAAGGGCAATTTTATGCTTCCGGCAGATTCGGTTGCCGTTTCAAGCGACTTTTATCTGCGCTGTTATATTGAACAGCACGCCGGGTTCGCTTGAACCCCAGACAAGACTCTGCAACAGAACACTGGGAACATAATGCGGCGACTTTCCTGCAACTTTAGTTCATTTTCTTTCTGGCCCCTAACTGCACCCTCTCCGTATTTGTAAGGAATACCCCACAACGGAAGCGTCAAAGCAGTAAAAACATTGGTGGGTTTTTTTGTACACTTTTGTTTTGGAACGGGAGCGGTGGGAGTAAGCTTTTCAAGCGTGCTTTACGACAGTTGCAAGATGCCCGTGCCGCTTGCATAGAGATGAGGCCATTTCCATCGGCCTCACCATACTTCGCCTGCCTCGATGCATCCCCCGAATAGTTCGCAAGCGTTTTCTCCCGAGTATAGCCAGGTTTTTATTTCCACGCTTAGATGGTGGTATCGCGGTTTCATCCGGTTCTTCCTTTGCACGCGCTGTCGTTTATTCTTTCGGTCGCGAGACGCTAGCATTCTCTGGCATCCGGCTTGCTGCACTTCGGATCTTCCAGGCGCATACTGTTTCGAGTTCTCGAATATTCACATGCGACCCGTATTGTATCAGCTATGAGTTACTGGAGACACCAGCCATAAAGAAGCGTATCTACTAGTGGATATTAGAGGAAGAGCACTCCTTCGTTCACATTCTGAGATGTAAATAAGAGAAGAAAACGTTAGGGCAAAAAGAAAAATAGAATGTACATTTCCGGCTCCAGTTACAAATTGTTCCTTAATATATTTCTTTTCTTATTTATGTGCACGTTTGAGTTATCGTGAGGCTACACTGTACAACTATACTGTTTTGCAATTGTAAGCCCACAAGTATTTCAAAGCACTTTTGTTGTGGAAAGTGGGAGGCCAATGAAAAGGGGGGAGGGGCGGTAATAAAAGGTCCGGGATTTATTTTTAGTATTACCTGCATATGTGGTTGCCTTTCGCGAATATTTAAGCAGTTAGAAACAAAACTATTATACTTGCGCTGCATTGAATGTGATAAAATATTTTTAGAAGTTGGTGTATGTTCTTTCTTTTCCTCTTTCTACGTTATTTTCTCTGTCGGTGTGGTTTGGGTGGTTCGCTGGGCTGGACAGGAGTGACTGAAAGAAAATTAAATTAATTGTCAAGAGCAGCTGGATGGCCTCGAGGCAAACGGGAGAAAGTATGGTTCCTTGCACGCCAAAGCGTTCGGAAACTTCGTGTAACGAACACTCGTTCCAAATTCGATCCTGAGCATCAACAATTCTTTTTTAACATGAACGTGGCTTTACTATCAAGAAATGTTGGGGGTGGCAAAGGGTTTAAAGTTCAAGTCCTGAGACGTTTTAAGCGCGTCACAAAAAATGACCAGCGAATCTACATTATTGTTTAGTTTATTAGAAATCTGAAACTTAAAGCAAATGCACAGTACAACCCTCAAAACATAAAATCTCTCGTTAATTTGTCAACGTAAAAACAACTAGTTTTGGAAATGTCACAGAATGCCATTTTGTGTTTTAGTTGGCTTTAAAATGTTCGCCCACAAATGTTATCTAGCTGATCGGCTATTTTTGTTTTGTAGAATGAAGAGTGCTAACATAAGAAAGAAAGCCCTTAAATTCAGAAGCATCTACTGAGCTGCACACGGCCGGTAGACATCAATGCGCGTTTGCTCCGTGAGCTAGTGCAGATTACTTTATTGGACAATGTTGCACCTATGCCTTAGTGATTCATCCATTTTCTAATTAGTGCCGAAGTGACTGGCGCTTTTAAAATCTATCAGAAATGTTTTTGGCAACTCGGGCGTTTTCGAGCCTTTCTTTATTCTTATCTTGTGAGAATTATCTCCAACAGAGACAGAGAAACGGGAAACATTACAGTTGCACGAGGTATTGGGTGTTTCATTTCCCCCAATTAGGCTTCAAACGCAATGAAAGTAGGTCACTTTTAAAAAGTACTCTCTTCATGAAAACAACGAAGGAAATGTTTTTAACTGCTGTCGCATTTTAACGATGTTTATTGCTACGAAATTTTAACCGCAGCTGCTTCACTTCCAGAGAAACACATAAAAACAGTGTACACTTATCCAGCTACAGAAAACAACAAGAAACGCTGATACCAATCAGAAACCGGAGAAAAACCTCATATAAAGTACAAGTAAGGTACCGTCGATAGAATACTCTCCTTCAAACGAATCTCTGGTAGTTGGCAGTTCGCAGAGCATACGTCTGAATCAACACTTATCCCGAAAGGCAGACTAATACGAGAATATTCCGCCAACTTCTCGACTCGGGGCTGAGTACCCCACAGTCCAGTCTGGGGAGCCTCTTCCGACCGGGGTTCCCAATCCCTGCTGTTGCTGAAGAGCGCGAACCCCGGTCCCCGGGGTCTCCTGCTGTGCAGCTCCAGACCTGACCGGCAGGCACCTCTTAACTCATTTAACGGAAATCGATACAGGAAAGATGCAATTTCTGTCCAAAAGATCAGCTAGGACATGGCTACTGCCCTGGGTATTTAGGCCGGTGGAAATCCCACCGCGCCCTCGTTAGAGAGAACTGGCTATTGCTGTGCACGTTCAGACTAATCACCTTAAGGAAGCGCCGTGAAGATCCAACTGAGGACTATACTATAAATAAAAGAAAAATATATAAAGGCGAATCTAGAAACATTGTCGATAACTTTGTTAGATCCCCGCCCCCCTTTTTTTTCTGCTTTGTCGGAGCAGTGCCCAAGTTGACCACATTTGGTATTTATTCAATTAGTCTGGATGTCCATCAGTTTTTGGAGGGGTCTTTGTCTTGGCGGTAGCATTGTCCGAAATGCTGAGTTTCAAATGAGGGTTATGCGAGACTAAGGTCATTATAGCTAGCACCGCGATACGCCTGCTGAACGGTATGGAGTTTGGGGTCAGCACTTGAACTGTGACACCGTGTCTGCGGTCATGACCCGAAGCCCTTTTATGCTGAGTTGCGGTAGTACTTGGCGACAACAAATATGAAGTCTTGCAATGACCGTGAAAACTCTAGGGGGTTAACTGTCGCAGACATTTCAGTTATTCACCATAAAAAAAAACCTTAGATTTTATACATTAGCGTAATTTTACTCTACTTGATAATAACTATAATAATACAAGGGATCCGTCTTTCACAAAACAAATTAAATTGCTTAAGGTGCATTTTTTATATTGAGATTGATTGCAAATATTGGGAAAGATCAAAAGACGACAACATAAAAAGAGCATGTGCTTTCACTTCTGTAAAAAATTTAATTTGAGGAATATCTTGCTAATAGTATTTAAAAAAAAATGTCGCACGGCTTAACGAGCGAAAGCAAGCCCATTCGCACTTACATACACATAGTTGCTAACCAGATCAACGCATAATGTGTCTGATTTCGTAATCCCTCGCCTGCGCCGCTCAAACGAGACGGCTAGAGAGGGAACAGAAAGGGCAAGATCGGAAGGCCCAATTGCCCGGTCCATCGACAGCTCCGGGCAGCAAAAAGGATCTCACTGGAACCGGACGACAAACGCATCGGTCACTGTCGCTAAATCCGGGAAATTGAGGATTGTCGCAAAAGAGGCTCCTCCTCGCTGCTTGTTTTCGTCGATATCTGGGTGGTCGGGTCCATCCTTCATGTTGCTTATTTCATTTTCCTTGGCCTTCTTTCGGACAACGTTGACAGCAGAAACCACTTGTCTTTACTTTAAACTAACAATTTCTTGGTCTTGTTGATGACGGGATATAGATTCTCGAGTACTGTTGACAATCTTCTTAAATGTCGTAAATATTATATTGAAAACTGATTGATATGTTGATTTACTGACTATGTAACTATTTATCCAGCTTTCCATTTTAATGTGTTCGTGAAATTTATTCGTTTAAAATAAATGCAATTTTTAGCTTGGAACATTCTTACTCTCATGAATGTATATTCTGTGTTCTGGAGCAAACATAAGCTGATATCTGTCATTGCTAGGTTGGTTGTTTCCAGCCGTCATATAATTAAAGAGGCGATGCAGCAATTCTACTTTCAATAAGTCAGCTTAGAAGTATTCCCTGGCATTCATAACATATAAAACACACATTGCCTTTTTTTTAGAGCGCAGCTCTCAGGGGCCCGTTTCCGGCTTGAGCAACATCGGCGTCGCCGTCGCCGTCGCCGTCGGCGTAACCGCGCGGTGCATTATGAGAAATGTCCCATAATGCACCGCGCGAGCCCCGCACCGGGGTCACGTGACCTCGTGGGGGCACGTGACCCTCCCCCCGAGGACACGTGACCCCCGAGGTCACGTGACCCCCGCCGATGTCGCGTGACCCCCCGATGACGTCATCAGTGACGATGACGTCATCGGGGGTCACGCGACATCATCAGTGATGATGACGTCATCGTCACTGATGACGTCACCGGCATCCATAACGTCATCATCGCTGATGACGTCATCATCACTGATGACGTCATTAGTGACGTCACTGATGACGTCACCGGCATCCACATCGTCATCGTCATCATCACTGATGACGTTACTGACATCCGCATCGTCATCGTCATCATCACTGATGACATCATCAGTGACGTCACTGACGTCGTCACCGGCATCCGCATCGTCATCATCACTGATGACGTCATCAGTGACGTCACTGATGACGTCACCGACATTCGCATCGTCATCGTCACCATCACTGGTGAAGTCATCAGTGACGTCACTAATGACGTCATCGGTATCTGCATCGTCATCGTCACTGATGACGTCATCAGTGACGTCAGTGATGACATCATCGGCATTAGGGGGTCACGTGACCCCCAATGTCACGTAACCCCCCAAGGTCACGTGACCCCCCCTGGTTAGTTGAACGCCCCCCCCCCCCCAGTACCCTTCCCTCCTCCTCCTCAAGAGCTGCGTTCTAATTCGGCGTTACAGGGAGTTGTAAGCGGCTTTCACTTTTTTACCTAATGGCAGTCGTACGAAGAACCCGAGAAAAGCGAACACCGTTTACCCTCTCAACTCGCAGTCTGAGGAAGCAGCGACGCGATCTGGAACTGATAATATGCCATCAATGTTTTTAACACAGTCACGCGTCCGGGTTGGCAGAGCAGAGGGCGTGCGGTGAGTTCTACGCACTGTTAAGGTTCGGCTGTTCTCGCCATTAAAATGATTTTGCACGAGTCATTGCCCGAATGTAGATCAAGGCGTTAATTGTGACGAGCCTAAATCGAATGCCTACACAATCTTCGTGTCGGCTGTATGAGCAGCATTTAAGTATCGTAACAGCGGGGATCGCAAAGCTCGATGGCGCACTCATGGGGAAAGCACTGTTGACGTTGTCCCCACAGGTCAGTCATCAAAGTTTGCGAAGGAGGGACTGAAAGGAAAGGTCCGCTTTTATCCTTGAAATTCCACCGTGGCGAAGAAGCTTCTTAGTCACTGGCTTTGCGTTCATGTATTCTTGGGTCCCACTTGTGCCCGTAAGCTGGTGTAAAGTGCGAAACCTTGCTATCCAATATTGTTGCACGGCCCCAATAAAAGTTTACGCGTCGTAACAATCAAATTATTTTGCACGGTCTGTCCATCCGACGTTCGCTAACACCAACAGTCAACCTGCACCCTTTCAGAAATACCTTAATGACGCTGGCATCTCACAACGCATCCCCTACCTACACCTCTATGCATTCTAGCGCAAACGTTGCCGCAAACCAATCACCCCAGCCCGCATCCCCACACATCTGCCAAGAATACCGCTATTGCCACGCCTCGAATCATGTATCCTCACGACACACGATTTTCAAAGTTTCGGAGCACACTGCGAAGCCCGCAGGTTAGGGGCTCGCATGTTCTCCTGGCGCGGCTTTCGCCAGCAGAGTATCAATTCTTCTGTTGCTTGGAAAGAAAGCGCGGGAAGTGCCTTGTTCTCGCGAATTTAGCGCGGCCCCTTTCACTCCCCTTGGCCACGGCGTGGCGGGAATTCGGGGACCGTTGCCCTGGCAACACGCCAGATCCTCCTCGTTGATCCCGAAATTTATGTCTAATTCATTCACATGCACCCACCCCTACGTAGTGCAGCCTTCGTTTTCGATCGCATAAATTCCCAGGTCTTTTATTTTTAATGTTTATGTTTTTTTCAATCACAATGAAAGTATGATTATGTTGTGTGTGTGTGTGCGTGCGTATGTGTGTATGTGCGTGTGCGTGTGTGTGCGTTCGCGGGCGCGTTTGTGTGTGTGTGTGTTTGTGTGTGTGTAAATACAAAGTAAAGCGAAAAAGGATCTTAAGCGATTATGGAAAGTGACATCTGATAAGCCATGGAAATAAGAGAAAAAGTCCCTGTCGGGGAAGAATTCCTTCCACAATGGAAGACCGCAGCTGAAATGCTACATTGAGGAAATATTGTATACTCGATACACTGATTTGCTCGCAATCATTCTTATTCCAATTAGGTATGGCATCACTCGTGCGGTCCCACTTCAATTCAATGAGTTTATAATAAGTTTTTATTATGCTGCTTTACGCGGCAATAATTTTGCATAAAATGTGATGCATTTAATAAATATTCATACACCCTCAGGCACAAAAACTAAAATTATGGCATAATTTTTATGCAACTGGCTTTTTAGGAATTGTGGGCATATACAATTTTTTTTTTGTGAATTCATTTTGTTATGCGAAAAATCGTTAAACTTCTTTTTTTTTTTCATGCAGGCCAGGTTTAGAACACGAAAAATGAAACTTTACTATAAATTTAAAAATATTTTTGTTGTAAAGAATATTACGAAATCATTATCAAATTGTCATTGAAAATATTTTTTTCTTTTTTAACAAAGGGTCTTTGTAAAAATCGGCATTAGTCGTCTCGAATTCCTCACCTTCACACCTCATTAATATTTCACATAATCTATTAAACTGTAACATAACCTTTCAAGCGAGACAAATGTGATTAACATAATCTCATTTGTCTCGCTTTTTTCAGACTGGCCTACCTTCCACGCTTTAACCCGATCATGTGTACACGCAGATCCGTGTCGCAATAACGTAAAATGCTGCGTGAGCCTATTGGTGTCTAAAAAACTATATGAAGCAGTAACCAACTGACAATCAGGAACGCAATGAAGAGGTGATAACGGTAATTGAGGACTAGTAAGAACCTTTCACGTGACTCAGGCGAAGGAGTTTACGAATCGTGCTGAGAAGCCAACTTACTGAGATGTTATAATATCGTGTCTGGATTGTTACAATATCGATAAATATTGGAGTATTTTTTCAAGTAAGTTGGCGTCATTCTGGAATCATCCAAAAGAATCGGCCATTTAATGTTTATAATCACTGAGAGCTTATCAGCAAAACACGCCTTGGCCTATTATCTTAAGGCTCCATAATTGGTTCAAGGCCGACTAATGCCACAATTTCATTGGCTGCGCAGCGGTAATGCGATGCTTGCCACGCCCTGCATTTCGTGGGTTGTCTGGAACTATATAATTTCTATGACTTTTTCCAACATGACAAAATACTTTTATCTCCAACCTAACATATCACCCAGGAGAAGTATATGGCAAACGGACATATCATGCAAAATATATTTATAGGGTACCGCGTTTTCTGTGAATTAAAAAAAAATAAACCAAACGACTTGCCAGAAAGTTTTCGCCCATTTGGATTTCTCCAAAAATATTTTTTTTTATCCAAGGTAACACGATTATTAGACAAAAATGCCAAGAATATTTTAGACAGATTATTTGTGGTACAGTGGTGGTCCTTTTTACTTAATTATCTTATAATGCCAGCCAGTATTTCGTTTTCGAGTTCAAGGTAAACCAACCTTTACAATAAAAAAAATGTGCAGTTCTTTTCTTTGTATTATTTTTTATTAGTGAATATATTTGTTTAGCCCATTTCTATGGCCAGTTACATAACATGAGCCGATAAGAACTACAAATAACGACAATTAAAAAATGTAACTCACTGAATATAGGAAAGATAGCTCACAATCAAACATAATATTCGTGTTTATATACTAATTACTGTCTATTTGCTATCACGCAATGGTGGAAAAAGACCAAGACAAAATGACTGAAGGAATGCAGCTTAAAAAGTACAAGGCTCATCTCCTTCAATGACTTTAACAATAATTAATGAACAGAATAAACTAAACATAAGACCATAATATTCAATAAATAAAAATCAAGTATATCAAAATATTAATTTAAGATATATGAGTACTGCAACAAGTTAAGAATACCATTTTTATGTCAATTCAGTACCAACACCTGCAGATTTAGAAGCGCACTACTGCATGTAGTCATTCCAGATAATGAAATAAAAACTATTTGTTCAGCAGCACTGTATGCTTATTTAAAATTCGTTCCAGAATGATATTAAGCAGTAGACATGGAAAAAAAACACAAGATGTCAAGGTTTTAATAAACAATGTTTTGTGTTATTACCAAATGACCACGCCCATCAAAAACGCAAGATATATTCTATCAAGCTTGTAATTCTTACTTGAGAGGAAGCATAATTTGAACAAATAGTTAAGCAAGTTAGGAAATGTGCTCGATGACTCTTTCTCAGATGGGTTGTTTGATAACTGGCGTTGTCTTTTTTTTCATGGCTATAAAGAATATTAAAAAAAATAAAAGCCGATATATTTTAAATTGTTGAAAAGCTGATTTAAAAGAAAAAGAGCTATAATGAAGGCGAAACTAAAACGGTGAAAAATAAACTAAAATTAACACTCTCCAAGTTAAAGAAAAAAAAAGACTTCAAAACACGTAACTAGTAAGACATTATCCTGATATTTCTTTTTTCATATTTGTTGTGCGCCTTGAAGTAGATACATATTTCATCAAGTACCTAATGATCAATTAGCCCCTCCTATATGCCGAGCTTTCCCAGCGTCGTTAATATCAGCAAAACATCGTAGTTTATACCGTGGATAAGGATAACTCTGCCTAACAACTTAGGATTAGCGTCATGCCTTAATATATATGCTATCATCTCCCCGTCTTTTGCCTCCCCAGTCCTCGTTCCCTAATTGCTTTATAGACAGGGCCGCAGTTTATCATAAGCCGCGTGGACGCCTTTTCCCTTCATCTTCTTTCTATTTCCATTAGAGAAAAATACACAACTCTGAAAAGAACCGGTGAAATTCGGTTCCACCGTTACACATGCGACGCCACCCGAAAACGCCAGCTTCCTCGTCTAAAGCACCACTAACCTGCCCTCGTTTCGCTCATTGAGCCCACCCAGCCTAGGAAAGCGAGCCCGCTCATCCCTGCTCTCCACCAATACCAACGCGCCACGCTGCGAAGAGAACTTAAGTGGAGACGATAAGGAGCAGCAGGGGCTGATGCCAACGATCCAGAAGATCCTTCTGGCATGCAGGTGGTTACCAGAGTAGCGGCGCCGATGGTTGCCAGGATCGCATACGCTTAATTCAAGGCGCTTTCCGAATGTGTCAACGAGACTTGGGAGAGCGTCTGGTCAAAATGTCCATTGAGACGAAATGACCATCAGGTCAAAATGTCCAACAGGTCATGTGAGACTCGTGTCAAAATGTTCATCAAGAGGGAATTTCCAATCGGGTTGAAATATCCATGGATATTTAAACCCGATTGGACATTCCCTCTTGATGAACATTTTGACACGAGTCTCACGTGACCTGTTGGACATTGTGACCTGATGGTCTTTTCGTCTCAATGGGCATTTTGACCAGACGCTCTCCCAAGTCTCATTGACACATTCGGAAAGCGCCTAGAATTAAGCGTATATGCATGTGTACGATGGACATTTTGACTTGGTGCACCAAGTCAAAATGTCCATCGAGACGTAATGTCCAATAGCCTCAAAATGTCCATTGGGCCAAAATGTCCATCGTGTTCAAATGCCCACTCAGTCAAAATGTCTATCAGAATCCTCTTTCTTTTTTTAATCTTGCAAGTTTTGGAAACCCAACAAAATATATTCCTAAACAGGGTTCAACTCGGAACCCAAAAAAACAAAAGTGTCTGAGTGCTCCGAAAGCCCAAAGCGGGCGAAAATATACAGTGGTCATCGAAACATTATCATTACAGATGCACGTTCCATGCCACCCTTTTCTCGGTGTTTGATCAACTGACCCAGTGACGAAATGTCCATCAAGTCGAAATATCCAGTGTAATACATTTTAGCCCGATGGGCACTTCGCCTCGATTGAAATTTTGATCAGGATGGATATTTAGACCTGGATGAACATTTTGACTTGATGGACACTTCGTCCAGATAGGTATTCTGACCCATTCAACATTTTCCATTGTTGACCCACATATTAACACTGGTGCTGATACCGACTTCCATACTTATAAGTAGCATATGTATACACGCATTAATGCACAAACGGCCATATTCTGACTGCTTGCACAAAGATGGGTGACTTCTCGATTTTGTGACAGACCATAGTTCTCTGTGCCTGATGTTTAGAGATAACAGCGTTTAAAACACCCAAGAAGAGCAACATAATTGTAAGAGATCCGGAGAAATAAGCATGAGTGATAAGTTTATTGAATCCACAATGCCAAAGACGCTCATATTGGCCGAGGGTCGCTTTCAGTACGATGATGCTCCATAGCGATCTTGGTGCGACTGGTTTTGACAACGCTTTCGAAGCTTCGAAGCTTTCAAAAGGTCCAAAATGGCGATCACCATGACAACCGACAGCAATGAGTCAATTGCCTTGAGAGGTTTTTTCGTCTGTATGTCGGATTTTGTTTGTGTCCGGCTAGCAGGTGGGAACGCAATGGCACTACTTTCCCAGATCCAGTGACTTTAGCAAAGGATAACTGGTAAAATTCCCCTTGTTAATGCTCCCCGATTGAAAAAAAAACTGGGTGACATTTTTTCAAAGATAAATGACCCTGTGCGCTGTCGAAACTTAATTGTAAACTACCGTCTTCGTGTGTCTGTATGTATGTGCGCGTGTGTGCGTGTGTGTGTGCATGCGTGTGTTTGGGGGGGGGGCATTGGTCTATAAAAAAATTGTAGTTGGTCAGATAAATCCGAATTGCCGAAACGTTTACCAACGGGCGCTTTTCGGAGTTCACGGATTCATCCGAAAACACGGAACCCTATCTATAACACCCTTTTTCCAGTCAGTGCAATGTTCATAAATCGTTCTGCAAGAGCACACGTATTTGGCACAGAAAGAAAAAAAATATGATAACGCTATGTTTATTTCGATGCGTCCGGGAATAGCATAGAAAAAAATTGCAACCTATGGAGTGACGAGGGTGCACCATGTTGCACAGTCGAATGCTAACCGCATTATTTTTGGCATCCTTGATGTAAAGTACAAAGTACAAAACGTCTCGAGCTTTATTAGGTAGTTTAAAAACAGCAACGAGACACGTGGCGAGCGGCAATACGCGAACATTTTAAATCGTTCCTATACCAGAAAGCATTTAGCCGCACTGATTCTCGTGATTTCGTCCATTGTCGCAAAATCAGGAGCAGAGAAGTCATAGTCTCAAATCAGACCACTATTTGCGCTGCAGCGCCGACCAATATGTGACCTGGGCGGGCTCGGACACGGCTTTCCTGGCCCAAGGGTTCACCGAGTAGTCGAGGTCGGTAGCACACGCGCATTTCCGTTAATGAGTTTGTGCCCGATAACAAGCCACATTGATGCTTGGCGCCTTGCTCTGAGTGCGCGAACGGCGCGCGTGGCGAGGAGCTGCAGCTGTTGCAAATTGAATACGGCCATATGACGAAGTCGTCCTGGGAAATCAACATCGCGACTCAGGACATGGAGCGTTCGTTCGGAAACGCGGCTTTATGAAGAGACCACACACGTTAGAAAGGAGTTACCAGAGGGCTGTATACTTGCTCTAACTTGATACATTTGAAAATCATGAATATTTATGTTCTTGCTTCTAATATAAAATGATTTTTATCAGCCGATTCCCATGAAGTTATGTAACGCTTGGCTTAACAGACGGCTGTGACAACAACGAAAAGCGTTACACCCGCAAAGAACCATTTCAGTCCTCCGGCAGAATGTGAACTCGCCCCGTTGTTATTGTGAGCCAACGCCTTGCAATCGAGCTACCCATACAGGCGGGGAGGGAAAGGGGGGGGGGGGGAAGGGGGGCCGGGCATTTAAAAGCGTAGTCATTTGTTTTTGAATGCCGGATCGCGCGCGAAGCGCGCAGGTGCCCTTTCTTTATTTTTTTTTATTTTTTTGGGAGTCCTATCAGAGATTTGGTGCTTACGAGTCTTTGCCAGTATGATATAGCTTGTATAATGTTTTTATTTCTGTATCCTTTGCAGAATTATTGAAAAACAAAATTGAAAGTCGTTTGCAGCTACCTGTAACCCCGATTTAGAGCGCAGCTCTTGAGGAGGAGTAGGGGAGAATACTGAGGGGAGGGTATGCCCCTCCTCCTCATCCGTACCCTGTCCTCCTCCCCTCCTTCTTTCACGCGCGAAGCGCACGTGGTCACGCGACGTTTCGGCGCAGTGCATTATGGGACGTTACCCATAATGCACCGCGCAGTTACGCCGACGCCAACGCCGACGCCAACGCCAACGCCGACGCCAACGCCGACGCCGACGCCGACGCCGCTCAAGCCGGAAACGGGCGCCCAAGAGCAGCGCTCTAAAAATATGAACGTGCGAGACAAAATGCGCAGTTTAAAGAGTGCGCTCGGGGTAAAGTGTAGTTGGCATTCACTGGCTCTCATGATCGTGTCCGCTGCTTCTAATCCCTAGCAAACAACGAACTTCCAGAGACCACAACGTGCATGTCAAATCCCCATAGCTGCTCTTGCTTTTTTTTCTCGTTCTCCGTATGCACTGAGCAAAGACAGGGTGAGTTAAAGCCGCCAATGAGTACGGCACAACATAGTGAATTTGAGTTATATGTAAGAATAATGCTGCTAGGTGAGAAATGAACATATCGTAGGAGCAACACGAACAGGCCAGCAAGGAGTGGTTGGTAGACTTAGCAGTATTCAGTACAGTTATTAATACTTAGTCAGTTGCTGTGCTCTCGTTGTTCATAACTCTAACAAAGCTATGACCTATTTTAATGATGGGCTACAAATACGCGATTAGAATATGTCGACTTAAAGTAACTTAATGGGTTATTGAGAAATCTTCAGGTAATTAACTCACTAATTATTACTTCACATTCCATACCTTACGCACAGCGCAGGCGATGGCACTACCTCTAATGGTAATTTTCTTTATTTTAAGCGCCCTTTTAGAAACAGTCCATGTGAGAAAGCTTGCAAAGTCATACCTACTGTATCTTCTTAAGTAAGTATGGAAAGCAAAAACCCGAATTATGGGGACAAGGCTAGGTTCAATAATGTCAATTTCCGAAGCTCAACGTTCAGATATCAATCTTTGTCTTCGGTTGTGCTTCTAATATATGTGCCTAGATGAAGCTGACGTAATGTTGAAGCGAGCAATCTTGGATGGAGGGTGGAAGACTCAGAAATAAAACCACGTTCGATGCTGTTGCATATATTCCCATAAAACCAACCATTTGGCTTGTGAGAACCGGTATTGTTCGCTATATGCTTTGCAAATAACTTTTTTGTGTTTTCTATAGCGTTTTTGCTTCACCAAGAGCTACTCGTGTTACCGTTTATAATCAAAACATTATGATTACCTGCAAAGACGTAATATACCGTTTCACATTTCCCCTAGGTTTCAATGCCCAAATATATTTTCCCACACACAAAGAAACAAAAAAAAAACACAATCATTTCATTTCATTTAGTGCGTCGCCGCACACCATTGCTTTGCAAAGGCGAAGGCACCTGGGGAAACCATCTTTATTTCCAGGTTCGTTTGGCAGCTTACAGCGGCCGTCCTTCAAGCAAAAAAGTGGTCCAGGAAAAAGAAAGAAGAAAACGACATCCCCGTTTCTTTCCACCCCATCCTCCTCCCATATCCCAAACGCAATTTCCTTACACAAATGAAGAAAGGGCTAGATTACCTCCGGAACGGCCGAAAGCCTCGTCATTGATTACCCGAAATTACCCTAGACGTTCCAAGCAAACAAACACCGGGTTCTGCCTCTTCAAGAAAAGACGTCCCTTCCCGTTCCGCATCGACGAAAAGAAGCCTCGTTATCCCACAAAGCCCGGGCGCACGCACACAACCCTAGTTCGTCCAGGGCCCGCCAGCAACATGTATCCGTCTCTGTGTGCATTTGCTGGGGTATAACACGAGTGCACCGCCTCCATACGCAGGCGGCGGCGGGTTCACTTTTTTCGCGTATTGGCACTGAGCAGCGACGGGGAGAGCTGCAGCCGCTGCTCCTCAGAATACGGTAGCGGAGAGTATACTAGCAACCCCTCCTGGCCCCGGCGTGCACGGTCTCCCCGCTTGTCGCGTCCGGGTCTGAGGAACTCTATAGTGCCGCGAAAACGCGCTTTGGGAAGCGCTCCACACGCTGAGCCAGGCACCGTGTCGAAAGAAATATGACTTTCGCCACCGTCGCTCCCTTGCTCGATTGTCGGCCTCCGCAAGCAAACAGGACGCGCTACAAGGCACTGCTGCCTTGTGTCGCTATTGCTCCCTCTTTTACCTCGCTCTATGCGGGGCTGTTGTTTCTGCTACTGAAACTTTTTTTTTTTTGTTTTTTTATCGACTTCGATAGATTTTTGGAGCTTGCGTTGCTTGTTATCTTATTTGCAGGTATCTGCTCCTATCTATATGAATTCTTGTTCGGCCATGTTTTGACCCGCTATTGTCTCGGCGTATTGGCTGCATTGTGTCAAAGGCAGACAGTCGAGGTCATGGTAGCAGAGCAACTCAAATGAGATGACAGCACATCTTAGGTCGCGTGATGTCTTCTGGTGCAAATTAGCACTGCTGTGCATTTAAGATTGACACTTAGTTTTACCTTACCATGCACCGCAGAAAACGATACGAATCATCGAAGCCTACACATTCAGTTGGGAGTATTACGCAGTCTTAAGGAGTGCGCACGGACTCCAGGGGCGTGCAGTCACGTGATACATCCACGGGGTTATATCGGCTGGAACGGCTTGTGGCACCCTCTGTGGCACATAGGAGGGTGAAATTAAGTATATTTATATCCTCCTCCTACGCATATAGACAATAGCCTACAAGGCATGTCTACAAGGCGTGTCACAACATAAAGCTTATAGTAAAAAGTCGTGATTTTGGTGGAATGTGCACACATTAGAGGGGTGTTATTTTGTGTTGCTCAAATACTATTACTTTGCGAAATGTGAAAAAAAACACTATTGTGTTCGGGCCAACTATGTAGCGCAGTGAACGTCTGCAGCGTTTCTATATTCCCGCACGATGTTTTTTTATTTTATTTATTTATTTCAATACATTCAATGCCACACACAAAACGATTGAACAAACACCTCAATGAGGTGTTTGTTCAATCGTTTTCTAGGGATGTAAACTGTTCTATTGTTACTTACCCTAATCATGATTTCTTTCCTATGGACCCGCTTGTGTTTGATTTTGATGGCATTTTTAAGCTGATTGACAACCTCAAAGTGTCTTCATCATGTGGTATTGATAATATTAACACTAAGTTTCTAAAGAATACTAAAATTTACTGTGCAATTTTTCTTACTAAGATTTTTGAGCAATCTATTCTTACTGGTGTCCTTCCTGAAGATTGGAAAACTGGCAAGGTGGTTCCACTTCATAAATCAGGCGACAAACACTGCCCCAACAATTATAGACCCATTTCCATAACCAGTACTCCTTGTAAAATGTTAGAGCATATTATTTATTCACATCTTATTAAATATCTCGAATCCAACTCTTTTTTCTCGTCCTCACAGCATGGCTTTCGTAAATTTCTTTTTTGCGAAACACAACTTCTCGTCTTTACTAACGATTTATTTTCATTACTTGATCATGGATCCCAGGCTGACTGTATTTTTCTTGATTCCTGCAAAGCATTTGATAAAGTTTCTCACCAACTACTACTCTTCAAGCTTAGCAAATTCAACCTCGACCCTCAGATACTAACTTGGATTGAGTGTTTTCTTACAAATTGTTCTCAGTTTGTTCATGTAAATAACTCTCATTCTTCAGTGTCTTCTGTTACTTCTGACGTCCCTCAAGGCTCCGTTCTCGGTCCCCTGTTATTCCTCATATACATCAATGACTTGCCGTTGTGTGTCTCATCATCGCTTAGTTTATTCGCGGATGACTGCGTTATTTATCGTAAGATTACTAATGATTCTGACTCTCTCCTTCTTCAAAACGACTTAAATGCTTTTCTTGATTGGTGCAAGCTGTGGTCCATGACACTTAATACTAAAAAATGTAAAACAATGAAAGTGTCTCGCCGTAACACTACGCCTTTTATCTATCATGTTGATAACGTTTCTTTAGAATGTGTGACTTCATATAAATACCTCGGTGTGCATATTACTTCTAACCTCTCCTGGCATATTCATGTTAACCACATCATTGCTAATGCCAATTCTATGTTAGGCTACCTGAAACGTAAATTTTCTCTAGCGCCAGTTTCTCTCAAACTAATATTATTCAAATCTTTGGTTCGCTCAAAATTAGAGTATGCAGCTTCAATCTGGGATCCTGGTCAGACGACGCTCACTTCTCATCTCGAGTCAGTTCAGAACCGCGGCGCTCGTTTCATACTTAACAATTATCACCGTACAGCTAATGTATCATCCATGAAATCTCTTCTCTCCTTGCCACTGCTTTCTTTTCGCCGTAAGTGTTCTCGTCTATGTCTTTTCTATAGTGACCCGTGACCTATTCCATGTCTTCTATTACTGTTTGTTTTTTTGTTGTTTTTTTCACTCACTCCCCTCTGTAACGCCCCCAGGGCCTTGAGGGTATGTAAATAAATAAATAAATAAATAAAGTGGGGGAAAAACAAAAGTACAAAAAATAGAATTCAGAGATATTAGGTAACATAATAGTTTTCAATGGCAGACTTGAATGCAGGGGAGTCTGTGATTGTGACGACGGAGGTGGGCAGGTGGTTGCAGTCATTAGTATTCCTTGTGATAAAAGAATAAAAAAAGAGCTTCGTGCGACTCAAAAGAGCGTTGACTTGATGGCGATGATCATTTCGATGGGATGAATACGACGGTTCAGAAAAAAGCTCTTCCCTTAGATGCTGGTTGCGGTGATAAATGTTGTGAAATTTATGTGTTCATGTTCATGTGTTCATCTGAGAGTGACGCGAGATCGCATGAATCACAGAAAACTCAATTCCGAGTGAGGTCCACTCATTTGGGAAGGGTCACTTTTGTTATAGAAGGAGAGACACAACGAGATTAGAATTTATTCTGCGACATCGTCGTATGGGACGCACGGCTGCAAATCGTTTCAACGAAACGAGATCTCAAGAAAGGATCTGCGCGACGGGCCATTTTTTAAAACGGATTCCTTTCAATCGCAATGGTACGTGCCGCCTAATTGAACTCCCCGACGTTCTTTAGAAGACCCCACTTGAACCAGTGTGTCGACTTGACGAGATATGAACACGCAAGCACGTTACTTGGACTCTTCAGGCCCCTCTCAAATTAATCCATAAATTTGGGTTTCCCTCGTCGTAGCCGTGGCGAACGCGCTCAGCAGTTTTGAAAGGGCCGATATATTTATGGATTTCGTTTTGACGGTGATAAATATTTCGCAGAGAACCTTGCGGGAAGCGCTTCATCTTGTTATAGCTAGTTAATCTTGTTCCGGAGAGAAATATCAGTGAGAAAGGGGCACCGGCAGTGTATGTCTCCTCCTCTCGATCGGGTTCGGGGAAGGGATTCGTAAGGGACGGATCGAAGCCTCGTTATCGCTACATCTTTCGACGACCATGACGCATGCGGAGAAGTACCTATTTGCTTTATTCCATACATCGGCCCAGATACGGTGAGACCGGTGAAACAGTCGAGTGTGGTCCGTGCGCGGTACCGAAAATATTTCCGAGATAGACCTCGCGTACTTATGGATCGCCGTGGGATTTATGGGTAGCCGTATTCGCAAGGTAAGAGCGTTTGTGGAACTATCTTCGTTTTTTTTGTATTCAGTGGCCATGTTGGTCCCGTATAGCTTAATTCTGTTGTTCCGACTTTCTTTTTATTAATCATCTGTAATACCCTCATGGATGGTAGTTACCGTCGTAACTGTTTTATCAGGCCAGTAAAAGGCAATCAAGTCGCTAAGAGTTATTACACCGACAGTCCATACCCACACTGAAATGTGATATGCGTAATTTTTTTTTCAGTTTCATACGGAATGTGTAAGTGCCTATATGAGGGAAATACTTGGTGTTTGAAAGCTTTTTCTTAATTAATATACAGGACTTAAAGAGAGAACAATAATCGCACTAACAAAATAGGAACCAGATTCAATTTTACACAGGTATTTCAATCACTATCATCACCCTCTTCCTTCTAACTATTCGTAAGCTGACACAAATAGCTAGTCCATATCTAAAATTGAAGGCAATGTGAATAAAAAAAAAGATACTAGTATTAGCGTTCTACATCCGTATTTAATACAACTCAGATACCGAGATATATTTTTTCAGTGCGTATGAATTTATATTTTTTTTCGCTTCAATCTTCAGATATATTTCGATCTATTGATATTTTACGTGGACAGAACATTTTGTGTCATAACATGGAACTTTTAATTGTACGATCTGGTTACTGTTTGGTCCTGAAATCTTGCAGCATCTTAATATTGTATAATACAAGAAAGTATAAGAAAAATTGAACTCTCGAAGGCGCTATATTAACGACCCCCGTAACGTTTTAACGATCACAGTTTGCATGCAGCTTCACAAACGTAGACAATAAAAATTAATTCTGATAACGATATTTGTATATTAAGCATTTTATTATTTCGACACTCGGGCTATTGTGTTGTTACAGTAATATATCCTTATTAATGAGCCAAGCGAACAGGAGTGAGGTCTGCATTGAAGTTCTAACTAAAGTAAAACTATATGTGGAAATGATTTTTCCTATATTCTGCGCCTTTACCTCAGCCCTCTACAACAACGTAATATGTCTCAATAGTTTAATCTTATCGTTTGTTAACATAATGCCACTACCAGGATTAGCTTGAATTATTTTCGCTAAGGCCTACTTACCATGAACTGAGAACGACGACCTTGATAGTGTGTCTAAGTAGCGCGCTAGCTGAAATCTTTTTATTGCGTTCCTAAATCAATAACGTCAGAATTCATATTCTGATATTATACCTTATTTACGTCAATACAATTATTAGTCCTACCAAATATTTCATAGCTAGCTCTTCTTCCTCACCAGAGTGACGCCTTTGGTTGCGCAGGTCGTCAATAGTGTTTGAGCCAAACCATGAACAGAATCGCTTCCGAGTTACGTCACTGGAAGGAAAAGACTGATAAACAACAAAAAACACAAGAAACGTATAGTTCAGACGCACAAGGGACAACAAACGCAGTATTTACTGAAGCTAAAGAAACGCGGTTCCTAGCAAATGACCACCGGCAATGATGGGCTACTGCCGTGACACTGCCCCGCGCAAACAGAAGCTCGGAAACTACAGAACGACAGTTATCTAGGACCCAATGCCAACAGCCGCATCAATATCGTTTCGTAATGGTTTCCCAAGTGTCGATATTCAAAGTCAGCGCAGCGGAGGGAAGGTTCAACGTACATTTTCTGGAAAACATTTACAAAGCAACGGTGGAGATGTTGCATGCCTTGGAACTTGAGGTGTTTCCATGACGTTGGCACATGCTGTTTCGAATGGTAGGGGTCCTGAATTTCCGCACGTTCATGCGACTCCCGTGTATGTCGGCGATCATTAATTGAATTTGGAATGCGGCAGGACATCGCATGAAAAGAGGTCACCAACCCCAAACTCCAGATTTAACTTCAGAAAAAATGAAGATAACACTGGTCAGTATGAAGGCGAAAACAATAAAAAAGATGCTCAACCAAGGTAAGACACTAACGGCCATGTGGTCTATATTCCCGCCCCCGTTAACATACAGCGGAGCTTCACAAGAACTCATTAGATAGGTGGAAAAACTATTTTTAATTATCATCTGTTTTCAATTAGACCCGACCATAGAGTTATTATAATGTACGCTAGAGGTTCAAGTGGCGCTAGTGTGTTGACGCAAATTGAAGCAGACAGCAACCAGCCGAAAATTGACTTCCGATAATGCATTTCTATGGGAAAAAGTTAGTGCATTTTCTCCCTGAGCTCGATCATAAGAGCAAACATCCCGAATAAATCGTGCGTACTAGGTAGCTTGGAACATTTCTCAGTCAGGCAGACGAAATATTGGCCAGTTACGGTGTTTTTCTTTCAAATTTATCCCATTAAAAACGGTGCTAAAACGGCTTTGTACGTGCATTTACGTGCACTGTCGGCCACTGTTAGCGCGAACATAACGTTGGCGCTTTTCAGCATGAGGAATGTACGTGCCAAATGAACGAAGGACATCTGGAAATCAAGGGAGATGGCAAGAACTACGCAGTTAAAAGGTGCGATCAAAATAAATTCAAGGCCATGTAATATATTCCGATTTTAAATAATTAAGTACCGCTTTATTCTTTCTGCTCTGTTCGAAGGTGCTTGTTATACGTTCAAAACATCATCCGCACGCTCGAAACCTTTGAGAACAAGTGCCGGATCAAAGCTGCCCGGCAGAGAGAACAATACAAAAGACATCCTTCATAGCCCACTTACTTTATTCTTTTCGTTTTTAATGTTTTCATCCTCTCTGCATGAGGGGGTCATTTTCATATAGTGACAGGACTGACATATTATCAATATATAAGCGTCACCGGAATGCTGGCGAGCCTTGAACACACTCTATATTCCTTTCGATTGTAATTTTGCTTGAACCGTCGCTTGGTCTTTACACACCTGCTGCGGAACAAACGTTTAAGACTGAAAGGTAGCAAAGTTAAAAATCGTTCACTGATGAAGAAAAATGCGGTAACTAAAGCAATTCCACTTTTACAATGTTAATCAAGGTACATGCTATTCGGTACGACCCAAATAACCAAAGTGTTCCGTGTTATTTTCTGGTGAAGAGACAAAATGCACGCACGTTTTTCCATAGAATGCGCAGGAGCACCGCAAAAGTAGACTGGTTGCTGTCTGCTTCAATTTGCGCCATGGAAGTCGCATGGACACTAGCGCAAGTTTAACCTCTAGCGTACATTATAATAACTCTATGGGCCCGACTATTCATCACAAAAAGATAAGTCACAGTTTCTGAGAACGAAACCTCTTCGACCAGACAGAAGTGAGCACACATAATTTGATTACATCTTAAAGCATGAAGCTTTTTTTTTTACTTCTCGATTGAACATTGCGTGGTTATTATTTTAATATTTGTTTATGAAAAAAAAGAACTGAGTACCCAAAAAAGTGATTTAATTCTCAGACGTTGAGGATTTGTTTTGCATGCCTATTTGACTTTTTTTTTTTCAGCTGTATTTTTTTTTTTTTTTGTGCGAGAAGTACCAAGCCAGTTTGCATTCGTCGGTGATATAGGAAATTTTAAGACAGCTTCAGAATTATCATCCCAGGGAATGCATCGTACTTGAACTGTGCAACTTCGAATTTGTCTAACAACAAGTACTCGCGTTTTCCGATGTAAAAATACTTTGAGGTGAGAGGACCCGTTGCATTTTTTTGCAATCGGCCCTAATCGTGTCGTGTAATAACTAAAAGTTAAGAATCTAAGCTCTTGAGACTTAGCGCGTTCCATGTTCTATTTTACTGTAAACCATTGCGAGGTACTTACGTCACGCCGCAGGGCGGCGCTGTTGTCGGCATGGCGCATGCGCCACGCCTTACGGACTGGTGTTGTTCTTTATTATCATGAATCGTTTGAGCCAAATAAAGAGCACAACAATTCTCGCCCCCTGGCTGTCAAAGCTGAGAGGCTAAAATGAGCGATTTTTGTTTTTTACGTCTCGCTTTAGCGATTTGTTTTTGTTATATTTACAAACAGTGGGGATTAGAGTGTTCTTACAACTATTTTTTGTATGCATTGCTTCAATGCCGGCGTATTATACTCAACAGGTTCTGTGGGAAGTAATTGTGCTCAGTGCAATAAATAATTCTTAAGAAAGAGCTCCACCTTTGCTAGATAAGTTTCTCACGAGGTGTCTGCCAATACATTGCAACTCACATGCTAATAGTCAAAACATCACTGATTTTATCTATATGGTATTAGCAAAAAAAGCAACGAGGCTATGCCCAGTTTCTAAGCGCGCTTCCAAAGAAGCCACGCGGCAGCTCCGGAACGCCACGCTTATTATCCCATTAGAAGCAGTTGAACTTTAAACAACGCGGATCGTTGTTCTCGGAATGCAGAGCAGGTCTTTTGACTTGGCTAACAGAACAATTTTTTATATATATTTTGTTCTGGGAAGGGCATGAGATCAAAGGGAGAAGCGCATAGAACGTTCACAATTCAAGCGGCGGCGGCGTCAACCGCTACTGCAATGTCACAACATCTGGTGCCCTCGTCCATATCTGCGGACTCCGCTACGATGGCGGCGGCGGCTTCCGAAGCAGACACAAAGGTCCTGTGACTCCATCCAGCCACAAAGAAGCATCATTGTCCCTAAACGAGCGTCTTGCCTTTCTGAAACAACATAAGCGTAAACTTTAAAGATCGCGTGGGTAACCACCTCCTGGTTTGTGTTTTATTTTCTTTTTTTTTCTTTCTACATTCTTCTGCTTTTATTTTAACGACAGCTTCAGTCTGTGAGGGGATTGGAAGGCGCAGAGTTTGCTCGTTTCCTGGAGCCGCCACGCTGGTTCTGGAAGATATTTCTCCGCAAAGTGAGACCGAACGACGGAAGAGCAAGGAAGCAAGTAACATAAAACGAGAGGAGAATATAAACAATAAGAAGTCATACGCGTCTGAAATATTAATGTCTTAAAACCAACCGAAAAATGGGAAACAGACTCGCCGCTTCGCTTGTTAGAGCAGCTAGGTCATGTGTGATTCCTGTTAGCCTTAGCATCACCCAGCTAGAACCGTTCGTCACCGTATGACAAAAAAAAAAAGAAAAGGGAGAGTTGTTTTTTTCTTAGAGGAAGAACTTTGGTGTTTGTTTTATGTGTTTCTAACGATATATCCCGTAGTTTCTAATATACTGTATATTTATCATGAAACAATATAAAAAGTTTCTATACGTGTTAGCGCTATTTTATTTAGAGAAAAACCTACATTGCTGTGAGGCATTATTGTAGACAGTGGATTATTTTTATCTTTATTTTTAGGAACATGTCCAATACAAAGCTGCACTATATTTTTATGAAGACTAATATAGCACGAAAAACTCCGCTGAGCACCAGAAAACATCTTAAAAATTTGCCTTCAGCTCATCTATCGGCAACCTATTCCATTCTACAGTGGTTTTGGAGAAAAAGAAATAAGCGAAAGTATCAGCGTGACAAAGGTATGGTCTCAGTTTGTGTGGGTGATCGGTTCCTCCTGACACATAAAAAGGTTCCTGCAAAAAAAGTATATTGTTTGAGTAGTAGCTTTTTGTTGTAGATATCACCTAAAATAATCAATCTTCCTAGAAAGCTTTCTCCGTTCACTCCCTTCACTTGCTCCAAGTTCATATTTGTCTAATGCAAATCTACCACATTGATTTTTTTAGTTAGTCTAATAAATAAATTTCATGCGGATCCCAGACGACTGAAGCGTGTTCAATGCACGGACGAATAAACGTAAAGTGTAATGTCTCCTTATCTTATCTTGAAGTCTGTCGAAATTTTTTTTGTATAAAATTGCGTGATAAATCACTGGAAAACATAACACCCAGATACTTTAGACTTGAGCTAAGTTTAATTATTTCATTATTTATTGTGCAAGCGGAGGTAACGAAACTTTTTTCTTCGTAAATTTTACCTGTACGCATTTTTTTTTTACTTTTAAATTTATTTTAAGTACTTAACCATACAGACATTTTGTCTAGATCACCTTGTAAAATTATAGCATCGCTAGAATTTGAAATTAATCTACAAATATTGCAATGGTCTGCAAATAGCATTATACTTGATTCTATGTCAATAATGGTGTCGTTTATATAAACGAAGAAGAGCAGATGACCCAGCACAGAGCCCTTGGGGACACCAGAGTCAACCTTCATATATTCGCATTTTCCCCTACCAAGTATAACACACTGCTTTCTTTCACTTAAATAATCTTTAATACAAGACAAAACGTTATCCAGGAGCAGTAAGCTAAGTTTATATAAAAAAAGTCATGATCTACAAAGTAAAAGCCTTCCTCAAACCTAAAAACAAACCATCAACTTCGCCTCCAGTGTCAATGGCTTCAGCAAGAAAATGAAAAATGTCAACCAGAAAAGTGCTACAGGATCCTCCAGTAGGAAATCCACGTTCATTCCGAATGAGACATCGATCAATGCTCAAATGAGCAATGAAGTTACTCCCTTGTATTAGATTGTCTCATTAATATTTGACCAAGCTTGATGGGTGTGTTAATTTTTTTATTGGCTCACAAAATTTGCGTCCCTTGGTTGAACAAAACCACCTTTTAAAACAGTATAAGGTGAGAAGTGAGACGAAACAAATCTGAACAACAACGTAGAGGAATTCGCCGAAATATTAATTTTTTTTTTTGGTCGTTGTTTTCAAACTGCGGACTTCACTCAAACTAATAATAATTTTTCGCAGGATAATAGCTAGCTTTAGTAAATCATATTTTAGGAAAGAGCAGTTTTTTTAACAATAATGCGAATTCGAAACCCCGAGCAATTTTACCTCAAGGTCAGATTGCTATAGAAAACCAACCCTTGAGATTTTAATCAAATATCATCCCCCGACGATTTCTGTTTCATTCTTTTTTTCTTTTTTGCTTTATTGTCGATCATTAATGATGGTACAGAAACCCTGTATACAGACACTTTTGTACCTTTTTTGTTTTTGTTTTATTCTCAAAGCAATTCGTAAACAATGGTCCCGCTTTTGAGTTTTCGGCTTCAAAATGCTGGCTTCACCGTAAGGTTGCTATTGGGCTCAAGAATAACATATGTAAAATAAAAGTAATATTCCAGGAAATAAAGTTGAATGGGAGCGCGCTGGTTTTTAACAGACTTGGGCCCGTTACTTCAAAAATGTAGTGGATTACAATTACAAATTATCGAGCCTCAAATATAAGCGATTACCGTTACAAATTACTATCGCTGAAAAGTAACAGGTTACCTTACTTGGTAGCAGTCATTGTAGTCATTGTAAAAATGGTAGTTATTGTAAAAATATTTAAAGAGAAATAATGTAGGTGCACTTCGTTTACCTGTGAGCTGCCAAGGAAGCGAAAGCTGCAACTATGCCTACCATTCCGCTAGCTTATTGTGACCGAAAATGATCCCTGGAATTGTATAGACAAAGCTAGCGGTATCATGCTCAGTAGCAGCGTCTACCTCCGCTAGGACATCAAGAAGATAACGCCTTCTCGGCGTTGTTTTCTTGATCTTTGTTTTTTGCATATATGTTATGCCTTGCACGTTTCTCCAGTGGTTCTAGTGACCCGTCATACAAAAAATCACGTTTTATTTTCAGTTATTTTCCTCTTGGAGATGCTTTTTTGTAACTTGCTATCTTTATGACGCTGAATTGCCTTCTCATATTGCGTTTCTGTATTATGTTAATATTGTTTTAATTAACCGGTAATTGAAGTAATCTGTTACCAATATTTTCTCATAAAATTACATTACAAATTACTGCAGCTAAAAAGTAACGTGACAATTACAAAATTACTTAAAAAGTAACAGATTACAAGTAATCCGTTACTTTTAATGGATCCTTCCCAAGTCTGGTTTTCAATAATATGTTTCAGGCAAAATAAACTAAAAGAACGGTCAAGGACGGGCATATTTCGACTTTTTACAAATATATGGTATTTATTAGACCTTGGCTTCGACGTCAACGTCTAATAAATAATATATATGTTGAAAGTCCGAAAATCTCCGTCCTTGTCCGTCATTTTGTTTATTCTTCCTGTAACAAGTTCCATGAAATACTTTGTGCTATACTGTTCTCATAATTTCCTAAGTGTATATAAAACAACAAAGGGTGCTAAAACGAAGAAAGTCAATCGCTATGATTGCCTCTAATCTCAGATTCGGGTGAGCCAAGCGAGTTTAGGCATAATCATTTTTTGTTATAATAATCGCTGAAGCATCGTAGAGCAATTGGTAGTTCAAAACATTAAAATGTACACAAATCAGTAAAACCATGTGCCAAGACACGCGTTGTCGCCAAGCGCACGTCGGGTTGAAGTTCGAGTGTGAATTTGTACGAACGAAATATATCAATGTAATTGTTCGGTTGACGAGATCAATCAAATCACATTTCAGTGTTCATACGTAGCTTTCATGTGAAAAAAGTTCCGTTATGTGGAATGAGTCGAATTCTGATACTACATTTTACCAGCCATTCACTGATCTTTATAAAAATACACTGACATTTTTATATGCTCAATATTACAACAGATTTTGTTGCTGGACTGGTCTTCATAAAATGAGTGTAACATTACAAAAAACGTCATAAAAAATAACCGTCATACGTCCCCTGAATTTGGCATACTAGACATCGCCTGCCAAATTTACCGAACTCTGAAGCTCAGTAAATCTTATAAACACCAAACGCAGATCAAAATACGTTGCATGTTCTGTGCGTCCGTTCTTAGGGTCAAGATAAGTATATTATTTTCCTACATAGATGAAAGAATTAACTATTTGATACGAAAAATTGAGTTTTACGATTATGGCATTTTGCAAGATTGCAAACATTCATGAAAACTTGTTCAATGTATCTAAAAATCGACTGTCGATATATACAGACCAGAATAACACTATCAGTGCGTGAGTATAGTTATCAGTCTATTGTTTTCTAGTGACATACAAATGGCGTTAACTTTCTTTTTACCTAAGATACAATATTTTTAAGTGCATGTATAGGTAATAAAAGACCTCAAAACATGCACGTCCTTTTACAAAAAGTGCACGAAAAGGTTACCCAGGTGAGATTGTTGCGAGCTAAAGTTGAATTTTATAAATAAATAGGCCGGCTGGGAACCCCTCAATCTTGAATTTTTACGTAATAATAAGAGTTTTAGTAAATAAATGGGATTTACACTGGTAAGAAGTGAAAAAAAAAGTGGACCCGCCAAATTGACCTCGCACAAAATCAATTATGTACCCAAATGCCCGGTAAGGAAAGTACGGTGTGCCAGAATTATTGCGTACCAAAACGTCAGCGCCTAAATCGTCCGGTCTCACCCAAGCGCAACATCTAAAGCGCCAAAAGAAGGCACACGCGAGGAATTGAAGATACAAACTTAATTAATGTCAACTTAAAAGTTTAGAAGTGTTTTATTAAAAGTGCCGAAATATCGTTGTCCTGTTTTCTCAATGTTTTTTGGGCCCTTGCATAGGCGTCTTCTCGCAAATAAAAGGAAACGGTTATTTTCTCTTCCAGGAGCACTCCTACTCTTCTGGGCGTCAATGAGCTTCCAGTTATCTTGAAAGTTACGGTTCGTGCGCATGGATTCGGTTGGTACACATCTGTCATCTGTGTGTTCACAGGACTGCATTCATGCAAACACGAGTTTGTCGATCACCGCTCAAGCACAGGTATGCCGTGATGTGAGAAAAATGAGGGATGCGCACAAAAACACATAAATAGAAATACCTAGCTTTCGGTACTTTCACGTAACAGTTAGCTTCAGCGACAGCAAAAAGTAGACATTTTTCTTAGATTTCTATGGGGTAGACAACATCATTCGACTAAAGAGCGGCCCGCGTATTGTTAGTATTCAGTCGGATAGCTATCATGCTGAGAACAGAAGACTGGAGAGGTTGGAATCCTGCCTACGACCATCGCCTGAATAAATTTGCGCACATCGACGGCCCTGCAGACAGGTACAGAAGTGTCTGTTCTGTGTTGCGGGGTTAGGTCATTCTCCCGAAGATTAAACATTCAGGTTCATAAAAAGTTAATTTAGTGACATTTACTTTAGTTTACTATATTAGATTGATCAATAGGTAATTTATTGGTTACTTAACATAGAAAACACAGCCGAGCTCGCAGATGTTTATTTATATCGTTAACAACAAATACTATAGAACGTACTCAAGATAAAATGAGCGGTAGAAATTTTACGGGTCTATTCTGCCTGCTTATTAGAATGTATTTCATAATTGGTTTGCAATATTAATATTTGCAAAAACATATATAAAACGTATAGACAAAAATGTTCTGTCTAGAATGGAAAATATTCTTTACCCATGCTGCAATTTACTCGTGACACAATTGACCGTTACGCGACTGACCGTTATATGACCGTTATGCGAATGAACGTTATATAACTGACCGTTACACCACTGATAATTCGGACAAATTTACTTAGAAAAAAAAAACTGGCAGTTCAAATTTAATATTTTTAACACCCCACGAACGCGTCTGCTTTGTCACAGAAAGTTATTTCTTTAGAAGAATACGTTGTTGGGCTAGTTCGTTCATCTTAGTTAAACATGTAAAATAGCGCAAGCAAGTCAAGCGCAAGAAGTATACAGGACAGGCGCTATGGTGGTTTATCTTAGTTAAACATATAATAGCGCAAAAAAGGCAAGGACAAGAAGTTTACAAGAGAAGCGTTTATTCTCATCGATATATTGTGAAAAATAGTTCATAAAATATGGGTTACACCACTGACACATCAAAATGTTCGCATTTATTTATATTTACTCATAAGCAAATTAAATTTTGGGTTTGGGCCCAGGGTGAATGGCTCTTGTTGTAAGACTTTTCTGAAAACGCGTTCAACAATCTGCATGCTTATAAATTAAATATGATTCGCAGGACTTTCTGTATAAATTTGTATATCTTTGGTCGGTGCCACGTGTTTCTTTTTAAAATTCGTAAAAATATAAATGCGTTACCAATACTGCACGCTGAGACCATATACATTGGAACTATGGAGGCATACGATTTTTTAATCAGTCTTATGAAAGGTACGTTTACATCGCAAAAACTAAAGTTTACGCCTTTGAAACTTGTGTGATGCTTACCAGATACAAAACAAATGCTGAAATTACGCATAGGTTGTAATCTAAGCTAATTTTTTTTAAATAGTTTTAATTATCAGAGTTTGCAAGGCTTTGTTTTTAGGACACCCGGATACTATGCTGTACAAGCTATACTTTAGGAATGATGCTAGGAAAACGTTTTACATTTTTCCGTCGGTAGCGGGGCTCGAATTTTTAATTGCATAATTTACATCGGAGCGGCATGCGGGCCAAAAACAATGTATTTCTTGCAATTTGTGGCAGCAGGGACTTTGAGTGGAATATTGACTTCTATATCCCCCCCCCCCCCCTCTATTTCCCAAGGTTAACTTCGGCACCCCACCATGAGACTTCTCTATGCAAAACACCCAACAAACCTATGGTATACTCGAACCTCTAACCTCTCCCTTTTTTTCTAGGACCTTCCCAAGACATTTATAACATATCCTCAAATTAGGAATCCTGGACAATGTCCTCCATATGGCGTAGGACTGGCTCATAGAACTTGAACAAGCAAACATTTAGGATTTCTTTCTCAACGAGTGCTCGTTCATAGCAAGAGCGTAGCCGTGAAAGCACGAAGTTGAACTCTGTTCCTAACAATATACACCACAGCAGTCATCAGGTGTCTGATTCGAGAAGTTAGTTGATCTTCTCCAGAATAAGGTCGCTGTGTTTATTATTTCGTTTGCAGATTGCAACGACGCGAGCTCAGTCCGTCAATGTAACAGCAGCACAGCCTGTGAACTCACCATAACAGCAACAAAAAGGCCGTACAAGCAAAGCGAAGCTAGCAAGACCTCTCGGGCCAGATTGTTTATTGTGGAATTAAATAAAAGCAGGATAAGCGCAAGTCGAGTTCGTCAATTCTCGAGGTGGAATTGAATTTACGAAATTTTCGGGCATGAATTTTAGATATGATTGCTAAAAACGGGCGATTTTCTAGATTGCAACAACAATTACAAGGCACATTTGCGTTCTGTAACATCGGGGGAGGTGTAGGCCCGAAACTGTAGAGGAAAGTAGAGGAAAGAAACAAAAGTGAAACACGGAGGAGAGAGCCGCCTTCCCTTCCGAACTTTATTGAACTTCGGCCGGCAAGCAAACAAAACTATAATGCAAACAGAACCGCTTTCTATTCCTCACAATGTTGTTTACCTCAAGATGCTTTGATCGAGCGGTAATCTGTTCAGACCAATCCATTCATTGAGAACGCGGCCCACACCCAAGCTAGACACACCCAGATATGACGTGGGGCTCATACCGCAAACATATGTCAACACCGCTACACGAGCTTCAAGTTCCCTCCAACCGGAAGGCGGTCCGCAATGACTCACACGGCCAGAAAAGCAGCGTATCAATGAACACAATATTTGTTATAAGCATACGAGTCCGCATATCTCTAAGGTTCGCTGTATTTTTCCGCGATGCCAGGACGGATATTGCCAGCACGCCAGAATGAAAGCAGTTCCCAGTGCGATATGGCTTACGGCTAGTTCTGCGCATGGCAGGCCCCCGCTACAGAATACGAAGGCCTAGACGTGCGCCATTCGTTATCGCATTCTGTTATGCTGGTATCTCCAGGCACCTCACAGATGATCCAGTAGACCCCCCCTTCTCTTGGGACTATGACCCTCATTCTTCAGACAAGAGCCACCACTGCTTCGCTTGTTTTCGGTTTGCTTGTTTGCTCATTTTTATCTTTGCATTCCTCCGTCTCGTATTTGCTTTCCCATCCGTACGGAGGACGCAAGTACACACAAAAATTAGGACGTAAAATGTATACAATACAGAAGCAAAAAAGCACTGTAAACACATGCGCGCATTTATCGCGATATCTGTGCCGCCTTTGCAATAAATACATTTATGGCGTGCGAGCAGATTCCCCGACTAACAGTGCGCAGGTCCCGGTGCGTCGTTTGCAGGCGCAGGAGGATGCTGGTGTCATGATTAACCTGTTAGGCTGGAAGTCTGTCCACTTTCTCTGCAACCTTCACCGCGTTGGCTGCTCTAAAAGAAGAACGGTCCCTTGTTGTTGCTGTGTTTCTTTTATTCCTTCACTTCGTTTATGTTGTGGGAGTCTTTTGGAATGCTCTTAGCGGTTAGAAATGACACGGAAAAAATATGAGGGTAAAGAGAAACCCGAGTCTTCGAAAAATTGGCCTATTTTGCTTATCCCTGTGGTGGTCCAGCGTTGGCGGCGACAAGGACAACAATGTTAGTCATCGGCACGAGCCCGGCGGCACCAGAATAAATGTAACGTTTTCACTTAAGCTCGGAATCGCTCGTACCATCTCTTCCGTCCTTAGCACGAACGCACTACAGATTGGTGACCCGGAGGTAATTATCAAATCCGAGGAACTGCCATCCAGAGGAACGTTCTCTGCGGCCCGGGGCACGGCAAAGGCTTTGTATTTCGGACGATTATGGTAGAGACACATCTACACTTTAAAAGAAATACGTTATTGAAAGGTTATTCTTTGCCCCAAGCAATCTTTCAGCTCGTCAATAATGCTTTCGAACCAAACATTATCGACCCCGGCGCACTTGAATGGCAACTAGTCGAACTCTTTATCCTCAACAAAGGAGCTCAAGAGAAGCTATAGGTTTTTTTATGAAGAACCCTTTTTGAGTCTGCTGAAGAGAACGTTATTAGAGTAAAAAATATTAACATGTCAAAGAACCCTTTACAGTCATTTTACGACCGGAGTTTTTTTACGGTGTACCACGACCCCAAATCTGCAGCCACCGCCTCCGCCCCGTCGCGTTTGCCGGCGGCATCTCTCATCCCTGCACCGGGCTACGAGTACGACCACCTGGCTTGCCCCGCTAGCTCGGCAAGTCAACGTTTTTCGGCATTTCTACTTCTGTCGCATTCCCTGGTGTCTCCCAGACAGCTGTGTCCGTTTGCGTAGCGTGGTGCTGGCCTGGCACGGTCGCGTGCTGCCACAATCTGTATCGGCCTGGCACCGTGCCACACTGCAGTATAGCGAGTTACAGCGCACCCCACTGTTCACGACAAGACACTTAGCCAGCTGCCCAGCGCCTCTCCAGCACTACTACGTCAGGCGTCCGCTCTCGGCTTGGTTCTTCATTTTCGCGGATGACATTTTATCCGCCCTGCATCTATCTCCCTTAGAGTCCGAGGCTGCACACTCCGAACTGATCGAGTCGGACCCGCAGCACGTCCGGGTCGATTTACCCGTTGTCCGCTGCCTCAGTGCTTGATCTCACCGCCAACCATACCTGCACAGCTCCCGCATGCTGCCTGTGGCCTTCACTGCTCCCTGCCACGTCGCTCTGCTCTTAACACAAGACAAAGGCAAAACCACCACGCCCTGAGTCCACAACCATCCGTTCATCGGATCCCTGAAGCCTGCGGACTTGCAGGCGACGACTCTAAAGAGAGGGGGTGGGGGGGGGGGGGGGGGGGGGGGGAGGGGGGTAACTCTGTGGTGGTCAAGCGTCGACGCCGACGAAGACAAAGTTAGCCGTCGGCACGAGCCCGGCGGCAGCAGAATCAATAAAGCGTTTCACCTAAGCTTGGGGTCGCTCGCATTGATCTATTCCGTCCTCATCATCGAACGCGCTACATCATAATTGAGGTGAAACACTTCATGTGGCGATGAGTTCCAATTTTGCATCATGGAGGTAAATAAACGCGCCGTAAAAAAAAAAAAAAAAAAAAGTCGCCTTTTGCTGAAATTGAGTGTATTAGGACGAAGAGCAGCTTTCAATCCTCGTGACCATTCGAGAAGTCTTATTTCGAAGAGACTAGGTCGAGGAGCAGTGCGAGTGAAAAATCTCACATCAGAATAGTATTTTCTTTGAATCGCTGATGCCAACTGTTATTTGTGTGCGTAAGAACATTGAAGGGAACATGAACATCGTGAATAATTAAGGCTAAACAGAAGCTAGACTCGAGGTGTTTGTTCTGACATTTATAGATTTTGAACTAATTGGGTACCTTCTATCATAATCATTTCCCACATTGTACAGTCATAAAAAAGGGTCTCTAAAGTCTTCCCTAAAGGGTGGAATGCTCTTGTAACCTATGTTCCTTCAGAAAGGGAGAAACTTTCATCCTGAAAACAGAGGAGATATGTTCCTCCGTCGCCTGCATGTCAATATGGGGGCCCCGAATCGAAGAAATCGAGCAGAATAAAGCTTAACAAGGACGCAACATATATTGTAAGGGGCGAAAGGAGCAGCAAATCAAAGCGTTACACGAGCTTTCCGTGAACTGTATTTATTTCTGGAGCCTGTTTTCTGCCGAGGTAAACAAACTTCCGTTTCGAAAGCAGTCACTCAGCCTTCTCGTCGTCAGCACTGCGATGTTCGACGGAGACAACCGATACCCAGTTACTTTGCGCACTTTACGTCTTACCATTGCTATTCCTTGAGACACAATTGCTTTGTCAACCGCACATCATGGAGGAGTCTTACACCATTTGCGAAAACAAGCGCCGCTCTCAAAAGAGCAAATTCAAAGCAGCCTACTTGGCTCATTGTTGCAGGGTAACCAGAAAGAAATCGCTTGCCACCACATGGCAGGGTCAAGCAAAGTAATTGCAAGTAGCCAGGCTATTCTCCATTTCACCTCATGATGTAGCGCAGGAAAGGCTACAAGCGCGAGCTCCTTGCTCAAGGGCGCACCTCGGCGACACAAGCTCTCGTTCATTAAGGGCAGCTGCCAACGCTATGAGTTCGCGCTTCTAGCTTTCGCTATGGTACAGCATAGGGTGAAACGGAGTATAGGTAGCGCTAGGAACCTCTCAATTCATGTGCTACAAAAATATTTTTATTTACTCATGCCTTCTCTGCGCTTCGGGCCCTTTAGGCACCTTTGTTGATTTTTTCTCGGTTACCTCCTAAGCAATAATTCATATTCCCAGCATGTTGATTTTCTCAATGATGCCATACCTCTGAGAGTATTTTAAACGACTCAGGGGATGAATTTCTTAGTAAAAAATAAACGCCCATGCCGTAATTATTTGAAAGCCAATCAAACAAGCAGCTTCATTGCAGTTTTATACCATATGTTTGCTTCAACGCGAGGCACGTCGTAGCCAGTCTTTCTATCTTAGTATTTGTTTTTTCTAATTGTGCTGTTCGCGTGAGGCTGCAATTGTAGTTTTGAATTAATCTCTGTAGAGGGGTTATTTACTCAGCTGGAAGCGACGCTTCACGGGCAGATAAATCGCTTTTCGAACAACTTGAATACAGTCAAAGCCACGACTTGTGGCAGGTGTTAACCGTACAGAGCTAGGACGTAGTGAGCTCGCAAACCCCTTGCGCTCATCCCAGCGCGCCACATAGAGGGCCCTTCCTCCAGGAATTGTAGTATATTCAAACTGCATAATAAAGGATAGCTTTTTTTCGATTTTACCTACCATTCTCTTCTAAGGCTCCGATTCCAAACAGTAAATATACGTACTTTCCCTCATATCTTCATACTGTTCAGTCCTTTCCCCAGAGCGCAATCGCTCTCGGGTTGAAGGCCACAGGACACCGCAAGACGGCATTTATATTGACCACTGTACGATAGGAGATACGGTTCACACCAGCTGTCCAACATGACTATTCGGACGTAGATCGCTTTCTCCTTGATGCCTCAAGCGGTCTTAAAATTCTTTAATGTAAAGCAAAATGTCAACCTGCGGCACCGAGCCCCCTCCGATCACGGCCGGACCTGCCGCATCAATGCTCGACAGTTTAAATCATCTCATCTCGTTATTTCACCTCTCATACGCGAACACATGGTCACATCGGCGATAATTCCAGTCTCCCGTTCATAACACGCAACACTGCCATCGTAATTTTGCTGCTATGTTGCTGACACGCAGACATACAGAACCACGTTGATTGCCGGTTGGCACTCGGCATCGGAAAACAGAACCGAATTCGGCAAAGAAGGTAGAAAGGCACCCTGCAGAAATTCCTCCCTGTCTTGGACACAGCTTCCGCAGTTTCCATAACATTGTCAACGTTGGCATGTCTAGAGCACTATATAGCTCCTACGGAGCAGAGTAGCGCAATCCTTTGAACCCCGTGTTTTGCCGACAACATGGCCGACAGAGCGGCTCGGCGCGAGTCACGTGGTACTGAGGGTTCCAGGAGGCGGCCCGCCCTATGGGAGAATACATGGAGATCGACACAACACGGCTGATTAAAAAATGAACGACGAGTTCACACTTTTCAAAACTAGTTTGTCGTGAAGGTAGTAAAGCACTAAACATTGTATCAAAGTTTTAATAATATCGGATGCGTGTGCAAATTTTGAGAAGGCAATTTCCAAGGCAATGGCGTTTGAAGCAGACGATTTTTGCTCGCAGCGGAGATGGGCTTTTCGGGTTGGCCGGAGCGGGTCACGTGAATGGTGTGACGTCGCCGTGTCGTCTGCTGCATGATGCAGCTCAGGCAATTTGTAAAAAAAAGTCACGTCCTTGCGGGGCACAAAACTTAGCGCAAATTATTCTAAAATGTTCCATTATTATGTCAAAAACGATTGCCATTCCGTACATCCCCACAATACTGAAGAAACAACGATTTTCTCACGTTCTCCATGCATTTCCGACCGCAGTTGGAACCTCCGGGCGTTCGCCGCTAGTCGCCGAGAGGCGGCGTTTTAGATTGCGCTACTCTGCTCCGAAGGAGCTATATAGTGCTCTAGGCATGTCGTTCCTCAATCCAGAGGCGGCCATATTATTCCAGTGTACGTAGCGCTGCTAGCACTGCTCCGGATTTTCGCTGTTTCTAACGGCTTCGTGTGCTCTTATGATAATGTTAGTGGTAAAAACATCAATGCAACCGAAATGTTCTACAGGTTTGGACTGATAGACGGTAATACAGGCGGCCTCTGCTTCCGCTCAAGTTCAATGAACTCAACAACAATTATTAAGCAACGCGCGCGACATGCTAGAAAAACGAAACCGAAAGAAGATGAGGCGGGAGGGCGGAACCGTTCTCCCGTCTGCCTGGAGAAGAAGAAAAACGTATCGTTCTTCCCTTATTCTCGTGTCCGCTTGGGGGCGCGTCAGTAAAGGGGAAGAAAACGCGCCATTGCTACCTTCTTCCTTCTTTTTTCTTATAGTGTAGGCATCTCAGAAGCAATTGACCATTGCATTTTATCCCATTCAAAGAGACCAAGAGAAATGAAACTAGCAAGGGATAAGCAAGAGACTAGGATGTCTTCATTTGGGTATATCCATCTGGAACCTGTTTTTCTATAGACGTGCTGGAAATAAACGTGCGTTAGATTGAACTTAATTTCATACTAGAAGAAGTCTCTTGCCTAAGTTCTCTTACAGTTATCTTTTCCCACTGCAAACCTACAGGGTGTCGAACAGGCCGTTATTCCGCTTTGGTTTGGTTACAGTAGCTTTGTACTTTTTCTTCGGTTTGGTTCGGGTAAGTACAGACAAACACACGAACTATATGTTTGGTTACCACTTATTTGAAGCACGTACTGGGGCCCTAATCTGGACACTTGGCGAGAAAGACGGCGATAAATCTGGCGTCTATGATTGGCAGGCGCCAAGGTCAAGTGCGGCGTCGGCCAATCACGGCCGCCAGATTTCTCGCCGACTTTTTCGCCAAGTGTTCAGCTTAGGGCCCCTGGTTTGAAGCGGCTAATAGCCTTACCGGATAAGAATGTGAAGTGGGGCATGTCACAATCTCCCCATATTAACATGGCAAAATAAACGCAACTTTAAAAAAACATAATGTATAATCGCTGATAATATTTAATGTGTCTGTCTATTTTTAAGTAATTAGACAACCTCCCAGGGCAGGCACATCTTACGTCGCAACTCAGCAATGCCGAATGACTTATTATTTGCCTGCGCGTATGATTTGATAAACTTGCATCAGAGAACTTCAGTTCATTATAAAAACACACCGTAGTTGTACGCGCGCTTCTTCTTGAACATGCACCATTTGCTTTATTTATCGACTAAACAGAAACTCTCATTTATCGCATTTATCATTGATTCCAATCTCTTCTCATCGAACGCAAGCTGCTACAACTTGCTTGCATTGACCAAGATAATAGCTGAAATAGCAGCCTTTTCGTCTATTATATGTAAACATAAACGAAGAGAATATAAACAGCGCACTACCAAGTCATACCTTATTGCAATTCTAAATGACAGAAGTTGCGAAACCCGTCTTCAGATGTATGCCCTCGGCAGCTTCGATTCGCAGTTCGATTACTTTTCTGTACAAATCCTCGTTTAGGGAAATAAACAAAATTGAAAAATAAAACTAAACAGCCCCGTAATCGATGGCAGGCAAACAACGAGAACTCGCAGAGTCGTCCCGCGGATAATGGAAAACGGTGACCCTTCGCGCGCGCTTCGTTCACGTCCCATCTCTCCGGTGACCGTTCTATCGGCGCGATAGCGAACCACGGACACTTTGTCCGCCGGGCTACCAGCCGGATGACTCGAGCAACCGACTCGGGTAATGTATCGATTTCCATCCCACAATTTTATACGTTTATTTTTTTTTTTTTTTCGTTCTTCACCCGCTTCGTTTCCGCTTGTCTCCCACCCCGTCGACCAATATTAAAGGAGGTTCCTGTAAAATAAATTTTGCGGAACCCCGGCGATGTCCCTCTGGCTGGTCCTCACGGCGCGAGGCAGGAAAGAAACGCGTCCTTCGACTGGCGATTTCGATCGCTCGGATGAACTCGTCTTCAGGGAAGCGCAGAAAAATCGATTATTGAACGCTCTTGGCACAACGCAGACAACAATCTCTCAAGACTGTCATGTGTGGTCTGTTATATTGTTTGCGGAATTCAATTCACTAATCAGAAATGTTCTCTTTCTTATTTTACCTCACGAGTTTGAACACGCAGTCTAGATAATTTTACCTTTTACGCCCTTCACGTGGTTGATTTTAGCGTAAAGAAAATCCTGAACTCGTAAACATTTTTGGGGTGGAATAAGTACACCTAAAGCAAAAACCCTTGCGAATGACCGACAAATTAGGGATTTTCCTATTAAAAATCAAGTTTTACCACATGATTTCTTTTTCAGAGATATCAGAGCTTCTACAGATTTAATTAGTTGTTAAATGAATGCTTACGTGATTTTACATAATCATGTTGACTAAACCCGTCCATATTTTTTTTATTTGGGTTGTTGCATTTAGAGAAAACCCATATAAGTTCGGGCTGTATTAAAGTCTTTGTAAGCGAGCCTAAGCGTAAATTATTAGTGTTGAAAACCAAAAAGCGACACAACTTGCACCGCAAATAATTTTTAAAGTAAACAAATCAATATCGAGTGATTGGGCACGAAGAAACAGGCGTATATCAAACTCTTAATGACTCATTGTTTCGACGTCCGACACGTTTCTTCCTTACAGTCCACTTGTTCACCGGAGATGTCCTGGTCGATACCATGTTTGTAGAGTGGGACGGAAAAGAGCACAGAGCGCTCTAATGTCCCTTGTCCAACGCGGTGATGATAGCCGGATCTAAGCGACCCTGCAGCCTGGGGGTGGTGTGAATTGCTGCTTCTTATGGCTTGGAGAAGCGTCATTCCAGGCACGGACGACACTCGCGGTCTCTGCATCGAAATAAAGCGGAAAATAACGGTGGGGGGCATCGTGCGACAACCTTCAATGAGTAAGACGCTCATATATATATATATATATATATATATATATATATATATATATATGTGTGTTGTTGTTTTTTTGGTGGCCGTGTTTTGCAAGAGCAATTTCCCCTTTGCGCACTTGAAATGCCACCATCGTTTACAAAACAAGCAATTTGTTTCTTCGTATCACTTTCCGAATTTTTGTTCGTGTTAGTTTTCAGAAATCAACGCCAGAAAACTGGTAGCGGTTTGGGGTATAATGCGAGAGCTCGGCAAGCAGCTAAAACCGTCCTTGCGTCAGTTAAAGAGCAAGGAAGTGAAAATTCAAAACCTCGACCTGCGCGTCGCCAAATAATACGAGGAGGGAACCCGTCGGGTGAGTTTAAAAAAACTTGAGGCCGTACTGATAGTGTAAAAGAAGAAAATGGATTCTTTACGACTTAATGACCGATTCTAATCGAGCCTATGCGAACAGGGTTCGATTAAGTCGTTCCGGGTTTCTGTGCGAGCAACGCCCAAATCGCGTGACTGAAGGACATTTTCTGATGACCAACCGCCAATACAATACCAAAATAATATACATATATATATATATATATATATAACAATGCTTGTCGCATACAACAAAGAAAGAAAGCTGACGGCTTGATTTATACATTTGCATCCCCTACCTTAACTCGAGGTCATGTGCTAGAAATCGGTTTATGACGCGTAAGAAAACATAAATTGTGTCACATTCTTTTATGAAAACATTACCGTCACGACAATACGCCTTTCCATTGAGTACCAAACATTAGAATTGGTGCACGCATACCGATACAATGGGGCTGTTGCGTTTCTTTTTTACATCTTGCGAATCATCGAAACATATGAAACCGGGTTTTTTTCCCCTTTGCTCGCGTTTAGGTAGCATGTCCAACCATGCAAATTTCGAAAAAAAAAGCCTGTTTGATTTAAAAATTACCTCTACAGACGATTAATGTTTTCCGAACTCTTCCTCTAAGATGCCAAGCACGAGCACCTTGACCACTGATGTTGGAACGATTGCTTAAAGCATTTTGTAAACAACCACTTAAAACTACTAATATCCCGGCGTAGCTACCATGCATGGGAGCTTCCATAAATCGTGATTATTAATATGCTAGCATTATCAAGCTACTCATCACAGATTTTTCTCTATGTATGTCGCCTCCAATATAATCATTTTTTTGCTCAATTTAGCGCGAAATTCACTACATGTGTTATAGCCTCAATTCAGCTTCCCCGCTAAATGTAGCGGAAAAACTGACTTCACGTGTTGTATGCTCCATTTCAGCTTCCCAGTTAAATTTAGCGGTAAAATTTACTCCAAGTGACCTCTGCACCGCTTCAGGTTCCCCGCTAAATTTAACGGGAAATTGACTTCACGTGACCTATACACCGATTTAGGTTCCCCACTAAATTTAGCAGAAAATTAACGTCACATGACCTATGCACCAATTCAAGTTCCTCGCTAAATTTAGCGGGGAACCGAACACCTGCCTATGTGTGCAACGTTATATGCTATCGCATTCAAAAACAATTAACCCTGTGTTTTCTACAAACATGCTACAACCTTTTCTTTCTTTTTTAATATTCACTTGGGTGTTTCTGCAAAACATTATTAACACCCTAAATATTCAAAGATCTACTTTGCGCATCCAAAAACAGTAGTAAATATTATTTTGCAAATGGTGGGGTGCAATCCTTTTCATGTCTTACGAACGTCATGATGCCCAAACATCCTTACTCCGACAGTTTTTTACAGTGCAACTTAGCAGACACGCACCTGCGGGCTGCCGTCCCCTATCCATTGCCTAAGAAAGCGTCAGTTCGCAACGAAAGGCACACTTAAGCCGCTTCAATTTCTGTCCATATAGGACACAGCACATGCAGTGCACAGCAAAAAAAGGAAAGCGTGAACGTTTCTAAAAGAAGTGTGAACGTTGCTGCACGCCCGTACATTTTCAGTGAAAACATCAACCACGCAAACAGCACGGCATTCCTCCTCGCCTCCTTGCTGTAGTTTTCTCCACTTTCTTGTTTTCTAGAGATTGGGGACAAACAACAACGGCGGAGGTCTTAAGCACAGCCAGCAGAGCTTGTGCGTTTCTGTCCGAACCCATGTGATGAGCGCATTCCAACCCTCTGTCAAAGGGCGGAATCGGAAAATATTAGCAATTCCCTCCAGCAAAAAAAAAAAAAAAGAAAGAAAAGGTTTCAAGAAGTATTGTAACCGGAGGAAACCCTCCATTCATGGTACAGCGAATGCTGAAAACTGGTCCTGTTTTGACAGTCATTCGTAACTAATTATCTCACTGGTTAAGAACCTTCAAGTTTTCTTATTGTTCTCCATGTCAACAACGAAAATAATTATCTTGACGATTCTACTGCAACATCGATAAAGTTTGGCAATGTGCGGCCGAAGTTACAGCTGTCTAAAATGGTCGATGTCAGTAGGCAGCTGAGCTGTTAAGGTTCACAGTCCTAAAACTGCTCTTCAGTTTTATGCCGGTAGTGGAATCGAAGGCGTCATTCACTATTATTGGAGAATAAAATAAACTTACAGCACAGAATTTCCCCGATGTAATACAATATCCATCCGCGGCAGGTGGGTAGCAATTTCTGTGGCTTTTGTCAATTAGATTATGATACGTTTGAATAATGTCTCGGTAGTGCTATATTACTGTTGTTGATGGCATATGAATAATCTGTTGCTGTTTTTGCCGTCTTCTTTGTTTTTTATGCGCGTATTGTGTGCTGCTGGACTTTGCCTCGGATGTTGATCATTGGCACTCCGTCACGTGACACAGTTTCGCCTATTGTACCTCTGTACCTTTCAAGGAAAGTGTCCTCTCGCCTTGAAAAAATAAACTAAATATATCGTTGATGGAGTCGCTAAATCATTAGTAACTAATTAATAATTGTAATTTGATTGGTGGATTCATGAACCTCGACTATTAATCACTTAGACTTGTATTTCTGAACGTTGGAATATTCCCGCGTATAGTAGCGATAGGTACATAATATTATTCCCCGCAAAGGAACCTCAGCTCGGCGCAAGAAGGGCGACGCGAGGAAGTTTGTATGCAGCAAAGAATAAGCCAAAATTCCAGCCTGGCGAAAACAAGAAAATTAAATGCTCCGCTTATTTCTCCCGGCGTTGCTGTCTGTCACGTGAGCTGCGAGTGACTAAGCAAAGCTGACCCCACCTTATTATTCGGGAGTTTCCGCGCTGCGGGTAACATGGGACCTGGCTGTTACAATGCCACCCAGCCGAGTTGACAACCGACGCCAAACAAGCCGGCGGAGGGCTTCTCCCATTTCACGGTTTCACCCTGCGGCTGTCTGGGAAACCCGCCAATCAGAGCGGGCGACGGTGACGAGCACATGACAGCGACAGGGACGGGACCGCTGTTTTGAAACTCACGCTTTCTAAAGGCCCCTCGAACCCGAGCCGACGCCCGACGAACGAATGGTGTCGCCTTGCATTTCATCTAAAATAAAAAAACAAGCTCAAATAATTCACTTTTTATGTTTTTATCATCGTTTAAATTTGTGTACCTCTTTTTCAAACGTCAAACGACAACTAGTGTTCCAGCTGTGGCTGAAACACTAGTTGTCGCTAGAAGTGGCCCGTTTTTTTAGCAACGGCTTGTTATATGAAGCGGCCTTTACAGAAATCCATAGTTATATCTAGAGAACGCGAATGACACTTACCGTTTTGAGTGTGAGACTAAAAATAAAGTACGCAATTTCAGCTTCCCGTTATGCCAAAAGACTAACACAAGTGTAAAAACAGGCTCGCTTTGGCATAGAAGCTCTTTGGATTCCCTTTTTCAAACGTCTGGTATCCGCTAAATGTTCAATGTATACATATTTTAGTATATATACACATAACGTATATTTATCTCTCTCTCTCTCTCTATATATATATATATAAATATATATATATATATTAGTTGGTGGTCAATAATAAAGGTATTAATGTTCTTGAATTATATTCATTACTCCGGGACTGATGGTTGAATCTTTGACAGTAGGCAATATGAAGTAAAGCTGTTAAGAAAAAACACTCGGAGTTTCTCACTGTGCTAAAGAAGGACGCGGAAGTACACCACTCAACACGGATTAAGACCTTGAGAGAAAGAAGGCTTGACCGTCGCCATGCACTAAATTCTCAGCACGGATAGCTTTATGTGTCCTTGCATGTATTCTGTGGGAAAGTATACGCTCAGGAAATGCTTAATGAAAGGTGCTTCGATGCAGGAGCGTCGGGGAAAACTTCAAACGTGACACACATTGAGGCTACCAAAACGAATCAAAATAATTTTGACTTTAAGCACCATAGAAACTTGTTCATGTACAAGGTGCTTCCCCAACGACACTTCAAATGAAGAAATGATTCCTAGGATACTGTGCTAGCGACCCCAGCGGACGTCAGATTGCGAAAGTAAAGTGATAATTAGAAAATATACAAATTAACTTTTTTTAATATTAGGTTTAGCTTGTAAAATTCTATGATCAAGGTGTCTGTCGTAAACGCAGGCCCTAACTGTCGGTGTAATTCAGGCAACAAAATTCTGCTTCGCGATATTCTTTAGGGACGTTAGGCTGTCCAGATTCTACTATAGCGAAACTGAGATGAAAATTACGTCAAAAGCTCCGCGCATTAAAAAGAAAACGACGGTGGAGTGTGGCGTGCATTTCTACGACATCGTGACCCAAAGCAGCGCTGTCAGGTCGGCACGCAATACACACAGTTAACAGCGCTCGCTTTGCAGCCTGACGTCGCTTCCTGTTGAGACTTCCGCCGCTCATTTCTCGAACAGTGTCAGTACTTCAGTCTCCTCGGGGTATCAATTTCTGGAATAATAACGCAAAACAGATTTAAGTTGTCTAAATCCTCATAACAGCTTTCACGACGATGTAAGATGGGTCTCTAATCGACTTCTTCCCAAACACGATGCGCCTCACCGCGGCGATGTCCACGCAATGCATGCAGGGAACTAGTTGGTCTTGGAGTTTCGGATTCGATCCTTGGACGTGTGGGGCAGTGTGGCCGTGTGCCTTGTGGGGCCGTTATGTGTAGGAGCTCGCGCTGTCGCGGGAGCTCGCGTTGCCATTTCGAAGCATGCTCTGAAGAGCAATCCCGGAGCGATAGCCTGCCTCTGAAGACAATCTACTAAAACTCACTAGTTTAACATGGTCTAAGCGGAAAAGGTACAAGCGCGAGTGCATATCATTGACAGGTGGCCCAGATGCTCGAGCGCTCGTGCAGCCGGGCCGCCGTTCAACTCGAGGAGCTCGCGTTTGTAGCCTTTACACTTGTCCACGTTAAGATGACTCGAAGTATAACTTCGCAATGTATACTGGGAAGTTTTAGTAGACCGTGTTTTCGGGCAACGCTGTGTGTAGCGGGAGCTCGTGCTGCCACTTCGAAGCAAGCTCTGAAGCGCCGCCCGGAGCGATAGGGGCCTCTAAAACGATTTGAAAATCACTGTTAAGTGCCACTACGAGGTTCAAATAGAGGTTTGCAGTGCAACGGAAAACGCGATTGTGTCCGCACCATCCTATCAATTACGGCTGTTTGCACACTGCTTGGGAGATCAAAAGCGGCCGCTACAATGTCAACCTAATTTTTACAAAAAAAATGTTCACTACAGCCTGCAAAATATTTTCGTCAGAGGGAAACATTTGGGCATACACGTACGTTGTTGCCATGTACGCGTACAAACGCTAAAAGCGCTGATCCCCACATGAAATAAAGAATTCGATCGGTTCCGGGACAGACTTTGTTCCTTGAATTTACTACTGAAACCATTTAAACGTCGTAACCCCGGTAGTCAGATCATTTATACAACACACGTTGGCATTGGGTACTTAAATGAGTACTTACTGCATGAGGATGCCATACATTCGGCAGGTTTTGCATGCTTCGCCGTCAGCGCGGCACGCGTCGATGAGTTGACCCAAACCAAAACCATACGTTCCGCCACTTCGCCCGCTCCTGGCCAACCAGTTCCTAACATGCAACGCTAGCGCGTTGTTGCCGATGTTGCATGCAGCGATTTTCGGAAGAAGTCTGTTGGAATGTACCAGCTCAGGTGATTATTTTATATTCAAATGGGGGATTTTATACAATTACTGTGCTACTTATGACTTTATATACTCGTAATCTGACGTTAGCGGCGGGCTAAATTTTTATTTTCAACCAAGCATCTCTCTATTTCAAACGCGTTTGTCTTAGAAAGCACCACTTAGGCGCTTGCTTCCGGGTTAGGCGGCTTCGTCGTCGGCGTCAGCGTCGGCGTAATCGCGGGTTGAATTACTGGACGTTTCCCCGCTACAGTTAGCGGAGATATTTTTCCGCAAACTTTAGCGGAGAAATTTCTCGGCTAAGGTGCAGGGGACGGTACGGAGGAGGAGGAGGAGCATACCGTCCCCTCCGTACCCTTCCCTCCCCCTCCTCAAGAGCTGCGCTCTATACTTCATCTCATCCTGCGATGGACTAAAGGCCAAAGCCACGAGCCGCCAGGTCCAATCACGTTCCACGCTCTACTATGACACGCGTAGCGATGGTTAGCTTTGGACGAATAATGCTCCGTATCCAAAAACGCTGCGTCATTTTTATAGCCTCAACACTGCAAAGCGCCAGTAGGCGTGGCTTTCTTTGCAATGTAAAATCGTTGAGTTACTCATTGCTCGATCGGAACCACTGTCCGCCCGTTCCCATCTGTGATCCGAGACGCGGGCGCCGATACGTGCATCGGAGCGAAATTCCACGCAATGTCTAAGTGGCTCGTGATTGGATCTGGCGGTTTGTAGCTTCTGCCTTTAGTCCATCGTAGGGTGAGACGAAATATAGTTTCGCATTACAGAGATTTGTAAACGTCTTTCTTTGTAGAACGCAGCTCTTAGGCGCCCGTTTCCGGGTTGAGTGGTGCTTGCGTCGGCGTCGGCGTAACCGCACGCGTTGCATTATGGAACGTTTCCCCGCTCACTTTAGCGGGTTAAGTTCCCCCCTAAATTTAGCGGGGAAACGGACGTCACGTGACCTGAACACCAATTTAATTTCCCCGCTAAATTAAGAGAGCAAAATGACGTCACGACTTTGTGTCATGTCGCGCATGGACAACTTCAGTGGCCGGAGGAAAGGAGGAGTAGGGGAGAGTAGGAGGAGAAGAGGGTACGGCGGTGGAGCAAGGCCATACCCTCCGTATCCTACCTCCTCCTTCACAAGAGTCGCGCTCTAGTTTCGCATTACAGAGATTTGTAAACGTCTTTCATTTTTTTAGTTCTTAGAGTCCGATAGAACACCCCTTATTTCTTGCTGTTACGTTCGCAGGTCGTGAAACGATAGCGACGATAGAGTCATCGAGCAACCGTGCGCCGTACACTAATCAGGCTGGTTCACACAGTTTCGTTTGGTTGCAGCGAAGTGCGTTGTGCACCCTCGTGCTTCCTTCTCTTCGCCTACGACGAGTGAAGACAGTGGCTGCGTCGATCGGGCGATCCCGGAGCAGTAGCGATTTTTGTATCTTTCCTAATTTGTTTACACATGTATTTTCACTATTAGCTCAATTATCCCTTACAAATGTTATAAACGACAGTTTCTCATTGATGTATACAGTACGTACATGTGATTTCAGAAATACTGCAAAGCCCTATGCAGACAGTAAATTCGCCTGCCTCTTTTCTAGGGGTTGTGGTGACGTCAGGACGCCGAGTTCTGATTGGCTCTGATTGAAGGACAGTGGGTAAACCTCGAGGCAGCTCGCCTTGAGGTCTATCCACGATCCTTCAATCAGAGCCAATCAAAGCTCGACATTCTGACGTCACCACAATCCCTGCAAAAAGAAGCAGACGAACATTCACTCTAGTGAAAGTACGTTATGTTGCTAGCGTGTCAATGTGTTATCTCCTCGTAAGGGAGCACAAGGGTTCCCAGAGAGCACTCGGTTGCAGCCAAATGGAAGTTTGTGAAAAAGGTCTGTTGCCCCAGGGTAGTGAATATGAGTAGCCTCGGTCGACCGCTGGTTCCCGCGGCTGGTGTACCAAATGGGACAAACTTTAGGAAGGCCTAGCCACCGAGCGATTGGACACGAGCTGTGCGTCACCGTTCGGAAAGGGGCTCGGACATTCGAGCTTGAGATCATGTTCACTGATAGCAGCCGCGGACCGTCTCGGAGTTGTGAAAAATCCCCTCGATATGGCGCCAACTCTCGAACAAAATATCATTGTCCGGTGAGCAAAGTCTAGTATAGTTACCGATAGTTCAAGAAGCGTAGGGTTTCACGGGTCCGGAGTATCTTGTTAGTGTTCCGTTGCCAATAAAACTGCAGTATTAGCCCATAAGAAGGCCGAAAAAGAAATCGCCAGAAGCGTGATTATCATGAGCCTTGCCCTGCGTTGTTGTCGGTGACGACACGCAGCAAACAGCCCAATGAATAGCTTCGGGAAGACAATCGGGGGTTAAATTAAAAGGCGCCACCATCCATGGCTTGCACTCACGTCACACCAACAGCCATTATGGTGATCATGCTGCTGAGTGGATACAATCAGCAGCACGCTTTTCGCTCCAGCATGATGCATTTACATCACGTGCGAGACTAGTATTATTTTTCTACTTGCGATTAATCGGCCGGAACATGACTGATATAACGACAGAGTCATTTGGCAGTCGGCACACTAATCCATTTTGTTCTTGCAATCAAGTCGTTGCCATTATATGGGTGTTCTGAAGACAGCCGATGCAAATGTCTTAACCAGCTTTCATGGTGCGAGCCGATATGATTCGTGGTATGCATTAAAGGGACACTGACAGGTCTAAACCTTTTTATATTATTATTATTTGCTAAAATTATTGAAAACGACTTTTCGACATTACCCTCAATATTCGAAACTTGGGAACTGAACATTTGTGAAGTAAAACACACAATTGCCAAAAGCCGAATTTAAAGTTCCCGCGCAAACAGCGCCAGTGTGGTGACGTCAAATATTGAGTCGTCCTGCAACTCGAGTTTCTCTCATGCCCCCAACCGTCCCGATCCCAAGTGTCGTGTTCGCCCACGTTTCGCGATGAACCGCTCTTCGTGCGTGCTGCCTATTCGCTGTGAGCAGACGAATCCTCACTTTCGAGTTTGAAGTTCTTTTAGGGCCCTTTCAGCGATCTCAAAGTTTTTTTTTCAAACGATGTGAGGTCAAGAAGAACGCGCAGTTGACTTTTGTGAGCGACATGAGGAGTCACGTCGCACCACTTCTGCGTGAATGGCTGCCCCTGCGGAGTCACAACAGAAACTACGGTGCACAGACACCAAACCCTGTTGTTTTTACTGTTTGACGATTTGCTTTTCGAAGTCTGAGAGGTCTTCGGGTACCTAAAAAAGGGAACTTCATCCGATTCCACGACTCACCGATCATGCTCAGTGCTACATGTGCCGAGCGCCGCCATGTTTTCTGAGGGAGGATAAAAAGTCAGGAGGCGACATCACTCCGGACTTCGATTTTCGATATTAAAAAAAAAAAGGCCGCAGTGCGTTGGCAAATGCGTAAAGATAAAAAACTTGTTTTACGAATACTGTTATTAAGTAATATAGAAACGTCGCTTACAAAGCTTCTAAATTTCATTACCGATTACATCACAAATTAAAATAACGGGGAAGGTGAGAAGTGCGAGAGAAGGGCGCCAAAAACTAAAAAGTGCACGCTTGACTGGGGAATTTTTTTCTTTTTCACGTTGTGGTATTCGTTTGCGTGTCTATGTCTACCACTTGCTTCGTTTTAGACAACAAAAATTAAAGAAGTTTACATATCTCTGTAACATGAACTTAAAGAGCAAGTCTTGAGGAGGAGGTGGGGAAAGTACGCCCCTCCCCCACCCCTCCTCCTCCTCCTCCTCCTCCCCGTCTTCCTCTCTCTTTCTCCTCCTTCACCCATATTCCTCCTGCTCCACCTTCCATCCTCCTCCTCTCCCCTCCTCCCTTTTCCTCCTCATCCTACGTATTTTCCTCTCCTCCTCATCCGCACGTGACGTCAATTCTCCCGCTAAATCTGGTGGAGAAACTGAATTTGTTCAACGGCGGCGTGACACCAAGTCATGTGACTTCATTATCCCCGCTAAATTTAGCGGGGAAACTGAATTGGTGGGGAGGTCACGTGACGTAAATTTTTCCTCTAAAGTTTTCGCGGTTACGCCGATATCGACGTTATTCAACACAGAAACGAGCGCCTAAGAGCTGCGCTCTAAAAATTACGACCTTAGGAGTGTCAGGGCCCCTTTAATGCAGAAATTCGTTTCATAAACTGAACTCCACGTTATAACCGTCATGAAAAAAACGTTACGAAGAGCCGTAAAGTTCATATCTCTAGCAAACTTGGGAGGAAATTGACGGGGCGTGATTACGCCACGTGAACTCAAGACATGTGATGTTAATTTTCTCTCTAAATTTAATAAGGTAATTGAGTCACGTAACCACGTCATGTTGACTCAAGTCACATGACGTCCGTAGAAAGTTCTAGAATCGGGTTTCTGACGCTTTTAGTCTCCCAAGCTGCTTGTTAGGCCCAAAGCGTTGAGTCCTCCTATATTAATAATCTAATTTCTGCGATGAGGTTTTGTGCGGTTGTAGCTTACGCTGAACACATTCTGATCTCTGGTCTTTGTCGGTATGACCGAACTTGTGGAGTATATTCTGGCGCGTCTGTGGCAGGATACTAAATTTAAGGACTCAAAAAATAAAAGCCAGACAGGTGGCTATTATGGTTTGAATTTATTATGTAAGCATCTTTAAAAAGAGATACGGGGTATTTCTTTTTAAGCTTAAAGGGACCATGAAATTACCTTTTTACTTTTGCGGATAACTTTTCCAGTAAACCTTCAACATTCACTGAATGCCGAACAGGCATCCGTTTTCGCCTCGGTTTATTAACTTCTTCACAAAAAAAAATTAATGAAATATCGACTTTTTCTTTCTCTCCAACTGACCGCAAAACAAGTTGCAGCGTAATTTTGACGGTCGTGACGTACTCGGGCACAGGAAGCGGAAGTTCTCTCGGCAGTAGGAGAATGGGAGCGTTAGCGGCGGCGGGTTGGGGGTGCGCCGGTAGGTTTTACTGCGTTGATGGCGCTGATGTCAGCGACATATTTTCAGAATCGGCGCCTCTCATCGCCGCGATAGCCATGGACACATCGCAGCTGAGCGAAATTCAACTAGATATGTTGCGCTACAGCGACAGCATGGGACTAGTCCCATACGCCGGTATGCCTGTTGGGAAGTGCGGCGATTCTTCCGGTGAAGACTCCAAAAGTCAACCCAACTGTCATTGTTGGTAAAAGGCGGCCTGTGTCAGTCGTTTGCAAAGCGACGTAGATGGAAACAAATTGCCGCGGCGTAGTGGCGTCACAAGGGCGGCAAGGGCGGGGGCGGGGGGGGGGGGGGAGGAGGTGGGCCGCCCCGGGTGCAGCGCTCAGGGGGGTGTCGCGGCGTGGGAGTGGGGGAAGGGGAGGAGGGGGGGGGGGGGGTCGCAGAGGGTTACGTGCGAGCGGGGTGGGGGGGGGGGGGGGGAGGGTGTCGTGGCGTGGTACCGCCGCGGGTGCCGCTGACCCTCGTCACGCCACTGCCGCGGCGTTTTTCGCGGCCTCGGAGATGCAGGAGTGAGCCGACGTTAAAAAGGGTACGTTTGAAGTACGACAGTGCCAACAAGAGCCACGTAAATATCTGTTCACACTCAGAGCGGACGCGCGCGTTTGATGAAGTGCTGTATTCGCGCTGGTGGTAAGCGCTTCGGGACCGATCTTTTAAGATTTAACTCGATACTGGCGTGACACTGCGCAAAGGAAGGGTGGACCGGCATTGCACGTAGCTTCCACGAACTGTTATAGCTCGACAGTGACGTGCAGTCGTGTCAGATTGCAAATGGCATACTAAAACAAAGTGTACATACCGCGTTATGAAGGTAATCCATACGGCGTTTATTTGCGCTCAATATTGCCCAAAACATGAAGATAGAATCCCGACGAGAGTCCCTTTTCGACGAGTGTTCGTCACCACTGCCTCGGAAAACAAGATGACAAGGGGAAGAGATTGACCTCACCTCTTAAACTAAAATTGAGACCAGCGATTAAACTATTATACGGGAAGGCTCCACAAGCGTCGCGCAGGCATATTCCATTCAGCACGTCAGCCGGTCGTGGGCAGACGGTCTTGGCCAAGTACCGCTGAAGCACCGCTGCGCCGAGTCGGAGTGCCTGCTACGCCTTTATTCTGCCGAGCTAGCTTGGTCGGGGTCGGTGGATTCGTGGCCGTTTTGGTTTTTTTTTTTTTTTGGGGTGTTTGTGGATCCAGCGTTTTTGTTCGTCGTGGTCTGTTTCAAGTACTTTTTACTTTTTTCTTGCTGCTTGAAGTCGGGACGTGCGGGACGAGGACGTAAAAAAATAAACATTCGTTGGTCGTGGCGACCAAGTAACTGAGCGACGCTGCCTGCCCTACTGCACAAGCGCAGTAGGGTCTTTTTCTTGCTTCGTTTACCACACGATAGCTGGCGCTTGGCTCTCAGCATTATCAAATTTGGCAATTTTCGCCACATCTCTAATTATGCTACAAACTGTGGATCTGAATATTTCTAACAAAACTTTTAGGAAACATTCGCCGGCTATTTATTGTTTATGATCGCGGTGCTGGTGAGGTAGGCTCTTACCCAATAGGCGACGTGGATTCGGCTGACGTGCCGCGGTTTCGCGGATGCATCGCCGAGAAAAGGCGGAGAGCTTTCGAAGGAAAGCAGGCGCAAAAGTGTCCAGTTTTCTTTTAAAAGTTCTATAGCGAAGAATTTCGTTTGGCTCCATATTTTTATCAATTTCATACAACGGCCATAAACGCTTTTTAAAATCATCTGGAGATCTTTTACTTCGTTCCTATTTTTTTCTTAATTTCTCGTGTGTGACATCTCCATTAACTCCAGAAAAGTAAAGTGCCCCCGTAGCACGAATATTTCATACTAAAGTGCATAGTGTCGTTCTGTATTACTTTGCAATCAGAATATTTTTACTCTCAACCGCAATCGCAAACGGTACAGTGACACTTTGAATTTTAATCTCACCAAGAAAAAAGATTAGATTTTGCGTTTTTTTTTTATCGAATTCTAAATACTGCTTTTTGTGTCACGGAAAATCGTATTTTTTCTAACATTCGAACGCTATGGCGCCTTCCAGCAACGCTCCATTAAATGCCCCATAAAAGATATACGGCAGGGACAAATACAAAGATAAACAATAAAAGCTTATATTGATAACGCTTTAGTGTTTTAATTTCGCTCTGCTAACGCCTCGCTGAATTTTCGACTTTCATGAGCTTCTTCTAATCCACAAATTCAAACAAAGAGTCCTAGGAAAGACGATCAAGTAAACTTCTTTCACTCAAGTGACGAAAAAAAAAACGCACCTTCGGCAGCAGCAATAAAATATCCATTATTAACCGTCTTTTGCGGAAAACAATACAAAATACCCCAGAACTGGTTCGGGATGAGCCTTTTAATTCTTCATTCTGGCACGTCCGCTGCCGTGACGCTACCGAAATCGATTTTCTTCGTACAAAAGGTGCTTTCAAAAGAACCCTCGGTAATTGAGAAGAAAAAAAAAAGTGCAATAAGAAGAGCCTAGAAGTCAGCGCTAAAAGGTGTCAATTAGCGCGAACGGCATTGTTCTAGAGAAGTCACGTCAGCAGGTGTCTTCAGGGTGTATTCTGCTTTTTATATATAATTAAAAGTGCTTCGCCCGAAGTTGTGGGTGGATGAAACTAGTTTGCTGGGCTACTGCGTTTTTGTTTTCATTTTGTACAATTTCTGGCGCCAGATTTTTCTTTTTTTTTTTAGCAAAGATTGTGTTTTATGGCTGGCGCCTAACCTTATTTGGTTGGGCCCCACGCAAGGGAAGTCGGCAGGCCGACTGCCAGCCGATCGCTGAGGCAGCGCTCGTCCAATCACTGATTGGATACCTGTGCCATCCGAACCCCTTTCTCGAGTGCCTCCGTGTCACTCCCGGAGTGGGTAAAACATCAGGTGGTCAGACATAGAGCGCCGCTCTGCTCCATCAAGCGAGAGCGCTCCAGGCTTCTCCTGAGAAAAGCGCAAGAAATAGCGGCAGGAAAGCAGAGAATGAAAAGCCTACGACATCGTGGCCTACACTATAGACTAGACGTGCTCCTTTTGCTGTAACGAAGAGTTTTGCCGTAACAACAGTTTTCGTTACTCCTCTCGCTCATATATTTACACTTTTCTTTGAACAGTCCTCTTTCTCTTGGGCCAGGAAGAAGGGTGTTGCGATACTAGTACTGAAATCAGGAACACCTACCTATGTGGCAAACTACAGGCCTCTCCCCTTGTTATATTCGTTTCCTACAATTTTTGAAGAAGCTGTTCAGAAACATTTCTCTAGAATCTTAAAGTGAGTCATAGACGAAAATCATCACTGCATTATGAGTGGCTGTTCGGCAACAACTAATCTTGCAGCTTTTCTGAGCGACTTGGCACCAAGCGTTAGCAGTCGCGTACAAATTGGCATACTATATTGCGTCTGCAGTAAGACCTTTGATAAGGTTAGTCATTAAATCATAGAGTGTAAATTATCGTTCTCTGGCTTAAAGGGGCCCTGCAATCATATTTAAGCGTATACCTCTTTTGCGGTTCCCACCTCTCTTGGTGTTCGGGCAAGCCAGCGGGCACGGAGAGAGCAACTAGATATCAGTGCGTCATATTTTAACCGGATGACGCGGAAACCTCCTCCGCCGACGGGGGAGACGCGCGGTACGGAAAGCGCGCGATATGTGACGTCTTTGGTCCTGGGCTTATTACTGGTCAGAGCCGTTAAAGGCTTCTTTTTAGTCGAAATACAAAATATAAATCGTGCGAACCGTTTCAATTATTTATAAAAGTAGTTTTCGTTCAGCATTTTAAATCGAAAAAAAACAAATGCAGTTTATGAAGTACGGAAACAAGAAATGACCCGTCGACATACCCACCACCAAGCGGTGGAAAAGGTGGCGCATACTAGACGGTAGTAGTGGGATGAGATGCCGACACGGAAAGGTCCCGGATGTACGCGGCGGCGCTGCGGTCGTAGGGACTGGAGGATCCGACCGGCTCCGAGCGTTCCGAAGGCCTTCGGCCAGCAGTTTTGTCTGGCGGTTTGGCCGTTTCGCGTAATGGCAGCGGGAAGTGGGTCCCGTTCTGATCTTTACCCCGTGTTTGCTGTCGTTTGTAGCCAATGAAGTGTCATGCCGAATTAGTGTTTAATCGCACATCAAATGCAATGCGAGCCGCCCTGGCTGCCGCTTCATTCAGCCTAGCCAGAACATGCTTCAGTGGCGCCCCCTCGAGCCGTCGACACGGAGTGCGGCAGCCGTGAGCGCTCGCTGAGCTCACTATCCCTCCTCTAGTTCACGGCCACTCAAGCAACCAAGGACGTCATGAAGGAGGTTATTTTTTGCTTGTTTTCGTAATTTTTATTTGCCTATAACTTGTAAAATAAAGCGAAATTCGAGAAAAAAAAGTTTCATTAAGTTACTACGTTGGGCACGCTCAGGTTCGGTGCAAATTAAAAATCAGTAAAAAAGTCATTGCAGGCCCCTTTAAGCAATGATTATTGTGTATGGTTCTCTAACCACCTGCGAGATTGGATGAACTGCGTTTCTGATGAAGGTGCCAAGTCACTTTTTTTTTTGGTTCAGCTGGGGTACCCAGGGCTCTGACCTCGGCCCTTTTCTCTAGTATTTTTGTGAGATACATTCAGGGTGTGATACATCACTCCACTTTGTCAAAGCTTTCCAACGTAACTAAGTCAGTCAGTGGCGTGTAGATAACAAACTTTTCTTAAATCCTAGATCATAAGTAATAATTTTTTCACACAAAACTTTCCCTTTTTTTTTCAGATCACTATCTCGGGACAGTCGTTATAGAGTGGGTTTCGGTTGTAAGTGGAATATAATAAAATAGAATAGTTTTATTTCCAATACACACATCTTCAAAAATTTCAATGATGAGCCGGTGTTAGCCTGAATTCAGAGAAGTGTTACTGCGGCCTGGGTTGCACGCCATTTGGAGATCACGAATGAACCATATGCTGGTGTTAGAAAAGGGCAAACCTGTTTGGCACCACTTTGTCGATGGCTTTGCATACACCGATAGCCTTTTGATACACACTGAAATGCCGGGTTTTGAGTCAGGGCCAGCAATGGAAGTCGCTTTAAAAAATATATGGTCAGAAGAGGAACATTTAAGGCACTAGACATTGTACAATGCCCATACCTCTAAGTTAATATATTGATTCATGCATGTGTAATAAATGGTGTAACAATCTGTGAGTGCTCTTTGGCCTTGGTGGCCACTTGTAATGCTTTTAATTTATATAAATCAATACATTTCATAAAAAAAGTATCCCAATGTCACAAATAAATTATTTGAGACATTGGGCAACCTCTAATTTGCATTACGTGTCATGTTTTAATCACTTTTATGCCACGCGTGACGTCACGTTTTACGTGAGCAGTTTGGGTTGTTTGAACCCCCCCCCCCCCCCGAGGTCATGTGGCTGTGACGTCACGACCCTATCGACCAATGAGAATTTTCCCGTCACAACGCCGACTCCGACTTATCTGCGACGCGAGCTCCTTAAAGCTAACGCTTTAAAAATGCACAAAATAACTACGAAGCATAATTTAACAAGCAATTAACGGCAATTTTTAAATTATCGGCGCTGTCATTGTGGCTATGACTGCTGGAAGGCGTTTTCAGGCAATCGAGGTTTGAGGAAAGAAAGAGGAATTAAAGTTGGATGTGCTGCAGTGGGGGATTCAAACTTTAGCTCACGATCGGTGCACGATGTTATTTATGTAAAATGGTTCAGAAAATAGCGCTGTCGGAGAGTAGGGTTAGTTAGACTGAAAAATCATATGGAACAAACATAGGCGGGATATTTTTTGGCGAAGAGAATAGACAAGGATTACGGTGCTTTCATTGTGCCGGTGCTAGCGGTGCAGTGATATTTACAGAGTATAAAACGGGCGGAGCGACGTTGGATGGATTCTACGGAAAATGCGCTGGTGATACCGGGGTTCCAAATTGAGGAGGCATATTTAAGTTTGGGACTAATTAAGATTTTGTAAATAAGAAGTTTTAACGAAACAAGAGCAAGAAAAATCTTTCTTTTGATGTAATCCAATAAATTATTAGAGTTTCTCGTGACATAGTCGACATGAGTATTCCAGGACAGATCAGTTGAAATTGGAACACCGAGATTTTCATAGGAGGACACAGGAAGGAGTGTAGAGTTATCGATGAAGTAGGAAGGGCGAATGTTAATTTAACGTGAGACACTCATTGATTTACATTTAGAGATATTATGTACCATAAGCCTGCCGTTGCATCACTGGGTAACATTGTTAATATCGGTCTGAAGAGCAGAAATGTCAGTGTCGTTAAGGATTTCTCTGTAAATAACACAGTCGCCAGAAAAAAGGCTTACAGAAGAGAAGACACGGGTAGGAAGACCATTAATATAAATAAGAAATAGTAGTGGACCGAGTACTGAACCTTAAGGGACACCAAACGTTGACAGGCGACTAAGAATTAGTTCCATTGGCGTAGACAAAAAGTATACGGTGAGTGACAAGGGCTTCTGACTTACCACGCACATGTTATAAATGTATATATTATAGTATAATTTGAAGCGGAGAGCGTCTTTATACTCGCATGGTTATATACTCAGATGTTTATGCTGTTGTAACGAATCAATTTGACTTCATGACTGCACGCAAAACTTCACATGAGAGGAAAACCCTTCGGGCTGGCGGGACGCGCAGCTCTCGACCAGCATTGTTTTCGCTCGAGCCATTTCCGCCTCTTCTTCCCCCGGGACAGTCGTCGCGCTCCCTGCCAGCAGCTGTCGTCTATTGGGGCAACGTTGCCGTTGACGATTCCTCTCCCTTTAGCTGAGAGGTCCCATTCTCAGCATAAACACTTTGACTCGTACCAAACGTTTCACGCGTGCACAATATTCAACGAATCAAACTCCAATATCACATTATGAACGCTTAGAAACACTATCACTCGATACACAGTTCAAAATGCATAATCTCAATTACTTCCACAATTTCAACTTGCCCATAAAATTCAAGAATTTATGATAAAAACCATTAGGATATTTAAAACCAAAATTTGCAATGCCTACGTACACGCAAATATTTTGCAACATTTGCACTGAAATATTGCCAAAACACATGTCATAAAACACACACACACAAAATGCATGTCATAGAAATCAACTGAACATTGTCAAGTTAAAACTGTTAACGCTATTGTTTGAGTACGCTGAGGTATGCATGTACAAATACGGGGAACCAAATATTAACTCTATCTGAAACACTATAACCTTAAAACAAAATTTCCGAGCCTTTCACATGGCTCTCGCCGATTCACAAGATACTTCACTGCCACTCGATGTCACCTCACTAAGGATCGTTGGTGCCGCTTGGCTTTCTCTGGCGAAGGCAATAGAGGTAGATTCTAGAGGCACTCGTTTCCCGCAGACATGCAACCCAAACCGTCAAATGTCCATTCTGCACGCGGTCCTTCGTTGATTCCTCGTGTGTACTTTTAGAGGTCGTGGTCAGCCGTACAGGTGTTTTTCAAATTAAATCTATGGCTGAACGATTCGTCTTCACAAGACATTTGAGAAGACGGAACTTATATGTAGCGCCCGCCACGTGTAATCCTGAATATTCGGGCCGTAAATTTCCACCATGAACTCGATCATTGTACTCCTCAGCAGCATACCTATATTCGGTCGCCCAAAACATCTGGAACCGTTTCGTTATATCCGTAACTAGGGTCCATTTTCACTGGCGTGAGCCAGAACAGAGGGCAATCGGCTGGTCGCCGCCTTTGAAATGGGCGCGGTGATGACGCCATACCGCACGCAGCGCTGTCGGAGAACGATGTCGCTTGCTTGTGCAGTCAGCGACTGCTCATACGACGTCCAGGCGTCCCCGTCGAGCACGGCGTCGATGATGGCCGCAAGCAAGATGATGACAACGAGATGTCGCTCACCCATTGCGAAGCTGTGATCCTCGCGGCAAGCGCCGTCTTATGTCAGACGCAGCTGTCGACTAAAAGCGCGGCTCAACGATGTCGCCATCAACGCCACATCGTTGTCGTCCCCGTCCCTGCAGGAAACCGCCGCTTGCCTCTTGCGATGGCATTGTCGTTGTCGCTTTGTCATCGGGGTGTCCTTACAAGTTAGATTGCTACTCCGCACCTCCGCCACTTATAAAGTATCAAAGTGAGTCCACGACTGCACGCAAAATACCACAATAAAAGAAAACTTTTCGCGCTGGCGGTACGCGCATGCAGCTCTCGGCAGCATCGTTTTCGCTCGAGCCACTTCCGCATCGTCTTCCCCCGGAGACCTGTCGACGTGCGCCTGCCAACAGCTGTCTTTTATTGGCGCAACGTTGCACGTTACAACGTAAATGATAGGAGTAAAATTAAGAGGGCGTGGCCAGATTGGTATGTGTATGCTTTTACAATCGGAGGTTAGTCTGCCTCAGTGGGCGTCCGATGTAACAGCTGTATAGCTGAGCAATTTACTCAGTGCCCATGGCCAGTTAATAAAAATGCCTTTAACACCTTTTTTTTTTTTTTTTTTTTTTTTAAGGCAGCATGCCGAAGGGCCGTACTTTTACTAGTTGGGAAGTGTGCTGAGACTTTATATGTTCCTGAGAAAAATATTTTTTATTCATATATTTTAGCAACTCCAAAATATTATAAGCTAAAATTTATTTTCATTTTGTTTCACTTATTGCTAAAAAAGAAAGTTTACTTGAACAAACCTCATTTAGAATATTCTATATGGTTTCAATTATTTATATTTTATCGGTAGGGTTGACAGCGTCTGACAAGCAATACAAATGAAACAACTGTTGATGCGTTGTAAGGATAACGTATACGTAACATTTAAAAAAAATCGAGCAAAAAACGTGAAACATTTTTTTTATTACGGAATACGAAGAGATGTTTAAAAATACCTAGTTTAAAATGCTTTAGAGTTGAGTATTTGCTGATTTATTAAACTCTCATTCACTGCCTCTATATAAACCAGAATTGTTTATCACTTAAAGGGGCTACTTAGCTCTGGTTATATTGCCTTAATATATTGGTTAGCAACACGGCTAAGTGCGTTTCCCTGGTCCAGTTCTTTCTGGTTTTCCTGGTTTGAGTCTCAAATTCCTTGGTGTTGATAAACTCTACCTTAAATGGTTCTCATGCGAAAACGAAAACAACTTGGAAGGACCCGTAGATGCGTCCACACTCTGAAAACTCTAGGGCGTCCGATGAGCTTTAGACATATATGATCAGCTATGTCTCTCGCAGAGCTCCCTTTTTAGGTTTCAGCGCTTAGGTATCCCAAGTGCTCCGCGGGAAAAAAGACGCTTCTCATTTCTTAGAGTGTCCTTCTCGTGAAGGTGGTTTGTCGGTGGATGCTTCTTCCGCTCGTCATTTATTCGAGAAAAAAAAATAATGATTAGACCTTTTGCTATACTCTTATTAAGCATCCCGTTGCACTATTGAAGTGTATGTCGATGCAGAACGTAAATGTAATAAAGCGTTATATATTGTATGAAAAGTGCGCTTTGGCCCTAAAAAGTACACTTCAAAATTAACATGCTATAAATACAGAGAGGATTTCAACGCCTGTGATTGATGTTCTGATTGTCAATTAAAATGTTGTTCAAAAGAGGGTGAAAAATTAGCGTTATTGTTTGCAGTGACAGTTCGCAGATTCCGTTTTCACAACACAATCGATGTTGTGAAAATGCTGAGGTGGTTCATCAACTACAGTTTACGAGCAAAATAATTGCTCCGACTTTTTATTTGTTTTGTTTATTTATTTATTTAAATACCTTACAGACCCTTAGGGGGCATTACGTAAAGGAAGGGGGGAGGGGTTGCAAAGAAGAATGAATAAAAAAATACAGAGTACAAAAACAACAAAATCAATTAAAAATTAAAACAGCGCAAGACACGGACAAGAACAAGAAGGTAGACGAACAAGGCGCTGTACGCCTTGTTCGTCTACCTTCTTGTTCTTGTGCGTGTCCTTGCGGTGTTTTAATTTGAAATCATGAAATACCAACTAGCCCAAACTTCTACGTTAAGCAAAATCAACCACACTTAAGTAGACACGCATCAAGGGCCGCAGAAAGTAGTGAAATCTTGGCGAAAAAGAACTTCATTACGTTGACAAACAATGTTATCGGGCAAATCGTTCCAGTCAGCAATGGCGGATGGCAAAAACGAGCAGAAAAACAAGGATTACTTACAAGAGATAAGTTTAATCTTACATGAGTTATCAATGCGGCCTGAAACATATAACGGTTGAAAGAGAAGTGATGAGTGAAGTGGGGGGAGGGGGGGGGGGATGGCGAGTAGAAACGTTTATGCAAAAGATATGCGGAGGGCAAGTTCGTCTGCTTCTTGCGCAGGGGGTAGCGGTGACGTCAGAACGCCGAGCCCTGATTGGCTGATCGCGACCCCCTATCTGAGCGTCGTCTGCTCCTTTGCAACGTCGTCTGCTCGCAACGTCGTCTGCGTCTGTCTTACCTTTCCTGCGACTTTCGGAAGCGCACAGGCCAAGTTCACGAAACGATCTTACGCCAAAAATGTGCGTAAGACAAAACTTATGAACAAATTCGTACTCACGAAACGAAATTTTCGTAAGTTTTGCGCAGGTTACGACGAAATCCTACGACAGCTCCGAAGCTCGCATGGCCGACAGCGTCGCGGTCGCGACGACCCACGGACGTTTATTTTTCTACGTGCGCTTCTCACGCGTCCCGACTTCAAGCAGCAAGAAAAAAGTAAAAATTACTTGAAACAGACAACGTCGAACAAGAACGCAGGATCCACGAACACCCGGGAAAAGCTCCAACGGCCACGATTACACCGAACACGACCTAGCGAGTACGGTAGTTAGGCCTAGCAGGCACTCCGCGACTCGGCGACCGTCTGCCCACGACCGGCTGGCGTGCTGAATGGAATATGCCCGCGCGACCCTTGTGAGCCCTTCCCGTATTACACTTTGATCGCTGACATCAATTTTAGATTAAGAGGTCAATTTCTTCCTCTTGTTATCTCCTTGTTTCTCGAGGCAACGGTGACTCGCGCCGGTGAAAAAGCGGTGAATCTCCGACAGACCGAGGAAAGGTAAAGCAGCCATCGCTTTGACTAGCAGACGTAAAGCAGACGACGTTAACTGCCCAACCCGCCGACGCCGTTAAAGAATGAGGGGTCTCGCCGCACACGAAAGGAGGGAAAAAGTATTTGGGAGGGAACCTGCGGGCACTAACACGCTCACTCTCGGTTCTTAGCAAACAAACCTCGGCTCCCCGGGACACCTCGCCAGTGAGTCCTTTGACTTCCCTCCTTGATGCGCGTCTGCTAAAGCAGCGTACCGCTCGAGTTATTTCGTCTGCCCTCTCTGAAAGGCGAAGTCGAACTCGCTCGACTTCCGAAAGTCGCAGGAAAGGTAAGACAGACGCAGACGACGTTGCGAGCAGACGACGTTGCCAAGGAGCAGACGACGCTCAGATAGGGGGTTGCGATCAGCCAATCAGGGCTTGGCGTTCTGACGTCACCGCTACTTCCTTCCTCTTGCGCAGAAGACGAAAATGAGGCCACTTGCGAGGCGTATAGCTTTGATACCCTGAGGCGTCTCTCAAATGAATGAAGGTCAGCACGAGTTTTAAGGTTAGTTACACTGGTATGAAGTGAGTAATCAGGAAAAAAATGAAAGAAACGGCTCGGTTTTGAAGTGCTTCCAGTGAGGCAGATAAGTAATGATAATAAGGGTTCCAAATGCTGCAAATGTGTTCCAAGATCGGTCCAACAAGCGAGACGTATGTTAGTCGTTTAAGAGATGTGGGGACCCTCTCCCTGGCTCCTCCGTTCTCCGTGACCTTGCCGGTCCCCGCCGCCGTACTGTCGGGCGCTCCTTCGTTCCCCGTGACCTTCCCGTTTCCTGTCGCCGTCCTGTCGCGGAACGTCCGAGCTCTCCGGGAGGAACGGGGCAAGCGCCCTCTCACCCAGCGCTGACGTCGGAGGGTCGGCTCGCAGCAAGGTTCCCGATTGGACGGTCGGCGGGACAAGGACTTGGGAAGGTCTTAAGAGGGGAACGGAGACAAAGGAAGAGGGCTTGGGCGGCCGACTAAACAAGGGACCAGTCATGGAGGCAAGCTCGGACGGCGCTGGACGCTGGCGCAGGGAGTGCGGGCACTACGTCGAGTGGCGGACTCGACAATCGGACCGGACAGCAACCTGGGCGACGACGTCCCCATGACGCGGTGTGGACGACTACCGCTGGGACTCGGAGAAGCTGCTGTGGCAGCGGACTCTCCCCCGGCCTCGCTGATGACCGTCCCCCGATCCCGAAACCCCCCAAGGCAATGAGTGAGTGAATAAACCCTTTTGCCGAGAGCGAAGCATTGAAGTGTCATATTCATCCGGAGACAGGGTCTGAGGGAATCGGAGCTGGAAGATGCCCGCATAAACTGGCGCCGCAACGTGGGGCCTGATTCTTGATCAGGCAGGCATTCCGATTTCTAACCTGTTTCCGGTTGAATTAGGGCACTGTTTCGCGCTCTTTTTGGGGGTCATCTTTGTCGCGGGAGCGCCGCACAAAGTTTCGTTGCGGGAGCGCCGCACGGAGGCCCTGACATGATCGCCTGTCTGACTAGGAGGCGCAGATTTTGACCGCTGTTTTAAGGGATTAACCCTTTTTCCAAGCCTGTCAGTAATTCGCCTATCCCCCGTTACGAGAAGCGCTTTGAGTGTTTGCTGTTCAGCGCACCGTTCGATGCCCTGGCAGGTTGATCCTGCTACGCAAAAGCGCTGTGTGCGTCGAAATTACCGCACCCCTCGAGGCATGTAGCGTCGGGCGTACCCCCACCTACGCCTCCGGCCGTCCACGTCTGCTGGGAAGGATACCGGCTCACGGTTTGGGGCATGTGACGCGCCTAACCGATTTTGCTCGCGTATCGATGCAATGGTTTGTAACGCTTGTTACTGATCGGACGCGTTAAAGAGGCATCGCTCTGGGTGGACAACGCTCCCATTGCGGATGGCGGTTGCATGGACTGCGTTTGGAAATTATTCCCGCATTGCATTTTGTCCGTGAGGAGACTAGCGTCTCGGTTTGACCGCATGCTAGCTCCCAGTTGGCCTTGCTTGAGCTGTCAGCGCGGGTTTGAGCTTCGTTAGTTGACAGCGTCTCAAGGTACGGATGCGCTCTTGTGGTTCCGACCAAGATCGCTTTGAACGAGTACGTTCTGGCCAGAGGCTACATTTAGGGGCTCAGCCCACTAAATCGTGCCGGGTACGCGATGTCCGGTGCGTGGACATCGGAATCCCGAAAACCACAGAGTTTCCGTTTTCACTTTAGCAGTGGCTGTGCGTGTGTAATGCTCCGTGGAGTCAAGTCTGACGCGATGGGCATGACCCGTGCGTTTCTAGTCGTAGAGTCGTGAGGTTGATTCCGTTTAATTCTGTGCACAGTTTGTTCCGGATCCTCACACCGCCATATCGATAGTTGAGCCTCGCGGCGGGAGTTACTCTTTTATTTCGTTTTCTCCGTTTCCGGAGGAGCGGCGGCCAGCGCGCGCTTTGCGCTGCCGCCGGATACGGTTCTCAGCCGTGCTTTGGGTTCGCGTGGGGACGCGAGGGCGTAGAGAGCGTAATTGGTCGTGCAGAGACCTGGACTAGAGTGAAATTATAAATTTAGGGGAAAAAAGACAGCTAGGTGAGAAAAGAGCTGGGCTCGTGCAGTGAAAACCTGCACGAGGGGAGTGGCGGTCTTGCGATGATGTGACGAGTTGTTCATTGTTTTATCCTGTACAGATGCGCGGTTGGCCCGGGAAAACGTACGGTTCACGTCGGCGGGTACGTGCCCGGGAAGCCTAGAAATTATGGCAGCGGCATGGCCGTCGGCGGCCTATAACTGTTGTGCGTTGGGTCAGCCCGTCGCTGTACAAACTGCAGCCTTTTCATGAATGGGTAGCGGGTGTTGGAATGCGGCGGTAAATGCTGTAGACACTTCGACGCTGCGGAAACTGTTTATGCAGAAGAAATATAGTTTATTAGCTCGTCCATTTCCAAGACCGGCCGGTTAGATTATTTGGCATTTCGGTATCGCGCTCGTTGTGTGGAAGTTGAAAGGTGCGCGTGTGGGGTACTTACATTGGCTCGGACCCTGCCTGCCCTCACAGTCGCAAGAAGACTTTTCAGTCATGCGGCGCGTTGACTTGGCTGGGGGCGAGCTTTGTGCGTAACCTACTGCGTTTGTATGTGGACACGTTGCTCGATTCGAGAACGTTGAAGAGTCGCGAGACGCGTTGACGGCGTACCTTAATTGCTCGATCCCGGCCGGCCTTGACATCAGCTGGAAGACCTTTTAGTTATGCGGTGTCGGGGTTTGGCCGGGGGAGAACTCTAACGTGCGTCAATGCGCTTATCGCGGTTGTCGAGCCCGTGCGGGGTTCGGTGCGGACCGCCGTTACGCGCTCGTCGCTCCTGTTGGGTGGTCGCCTCCGAGCAGTGAAGCGGTAACGTCTGGTACATGCCCAAACGTTACGGACATAGCCGTGTAAGTAGGCTGTCCAATGAGATCTGCTGTTCGCACGATCCAGGTACTGTTCCCTTTGTACTGGTGTAAGTGGCCGGTACCACGGAACAACGGCCTCTCAGTAAGGTGATTACCCCTTCTGATGAAGGCGTGCTGCGTAGCTTGGCTGTAGCGTGTTTGTAGCTCGGGTAGCGTGAACGCCGAGTGCATGAGTGCCCGTCATGGGTTGTTGGCAGCGTGTTTTTTTCGAGTCGCACCTCGCGAACGGGACAGGATTTGTGACCGTTTCTGTTTTACGGAAGGTTATTCTTAGTTTTTGAGGTTTTGTGCGTTCTTCGCGAGTGTGTTCGAGATTAATACTGTTGTCAGAGATATGCGGTTCTGACGCTCTGGTAGATTGCTTACTGTTTTAAAAGAATGCGGTTGAGTTTGATAGGAGCAAATGTTGTATAGTGGGCGTACGTACGATTTGAGTATACAATGAGTGCTCATACTTTTTAGTTAAGGAATGGTTTTCCTCTTATGTACCTCTTGAGCGTGTAGCTTGACGTTCTTGATGATTGCCTGCCCGTTAGTATGCGGCGCGTGTTTTCTTATTATTTCGTGGCATGTCCAACGATCGAAAGATTTTGGTTTCGTCGCGCTGTCTGATATAGCGTGCCGCTATTCGTTTTTGCGCGATTCGCTGTCTGTTACATTAGGGACGGAAGCGAACTTTAAGTGCCGGCGTGTTGTGTGTGCCTGAGTGCCCGTCCGTGTTGTGAGCTGTGGTGCTCCGGACCAGTTCGTGGACCGTGCTCCGTCGGTCACGAGCTTCCCAGTGAATCAACGTTCACCGCTGACCTGCTTGGTTTGATGCCATCATCATCATCGAGGGTGCTCGTCGTCATCGGCGACACTCAGCTGAACGAGCTCCCTGCCCAGGGTCCTGGGGACCACGCAACCTCAAGCCCCCCGGGGTCCGAGCCTTGAGGGAGGGGAGGTGTGGGGACCCTCTCCCTGGCTCCTCCGCTCTCCGTGACCTTGCCGGTCCCCGCCGCCGTACTGTCGGGCGCTCCTTCGTTCCCCGTGACCTTCCCGTTTCCTGTCGCCGTCCTGTCGCGGAACGTCCGAGCTCTCCGGGAGGAACGGGGCAAGCGCCCCCTCACCCAGCGCTGACGTCGGAGGGTCGGCTCGCAGTAAGGTTCCCGATTGGACGGTCGGCGGGACAAGGACTTGGGAAGGTCTTAAGAGGGGAACGGAGACAAAGGAAGAGGGCTTGGGCGGCCGACTAGACAAGGGACCAGTCATGGAGGCAAGCTCGGACGGCGCTGGACGCTGGCGCAGGGAGTGCGGGCACTACGTCGAGTGGCGGACTCGACAATCGGACCGGACAGCAACCTGGGCGATGACGTCCCCATGACGCGGTGTGGACGACTACCGCTGGGACTCGAAGAAGCTGCTGTGGCAGCGGACTCTCCCCCGGCCTCGCTGATGACCGTCCCCCGATCCCGAAACCCCCCAAGGCAGTGAGTGAGTGAATAAACCTTTTTGCCGAGAGCGAAGCATTGAAGTGTCATATTCATCCGGAGACAGGGTCTGTGGGAATCGGAGTTAGAAGAAGCCCGCAGAGAAATGGGGCAGAATTAAGGTTACGTTTTAATTAACCGAGACTACGGTTTGCTCTTGAAGGGATGTAATTAATATGCATGCTCCATGATAGATCGAAGGTTAGGTGAACTCCTAGGTATTTGTAAGATTGGACTGATTCCAACAGGGTATTTCGAATGTGATATTGACTAGGGTACACACAAGAATTCTTAGGGCGAATGAAACGAACGTGTTTTCATTTAAAAGACTTTAAAATCATGAGCCAGTTAGTACACCATGAGCTGATATTTAATAAGTCACCTTGAAAGAAGTAAAATCTGATGGGTTACCCATCCGACGATAAATAATACAGTCATCGGCGAAACGACGTATTTGTGAGGACACGAAGTTAGGGAAATCGTTTATATAGACAAAAAAAAAAAGAAAAGAAAAAAAGAAGCGGGCCCAGCACACTACCATGTGGAATACCGGAGGTGACGGGAACAGGATTTGAACGATGGTTGTTAGTGATAGTGTACTGGGTCCTGTTAAGTAAAAAGTCTTCAATTCATTTTAATACATGCGGGTCAATATTTAGTGCAGATAATTTAGAGAGCAAACGCTGATGAGGAAGGCGATCAAATGCCTTAGAAAAGTCGCAAAAATAGCATCAGTATTCTAATTGCTGTCCGAATTAATACGAATACGATGTAGAAAAACGGCTAGCGGTGTCTCACAAGACAGTCCTTTTCTAAAACCATGTTAATGAGGTGAAAATAAATTATTGTTATCAAGATAATTAACAAGGTTAGAATAGATTATGTGTTCAAGTAATTTACATGACACACTGGTTATAGATATTGTCACGGGTAGTGACAAAAAAAAAACAAATAAACAGGAAGAAATAAACGTTTAATGTGGCGAACTTGTGCCGAAAATAAAAGAGTACGAAAGATAATAATAGAGCGTCGCGGACGTCGAAGTCGGCGTGGCAGCAGAGTCGAACGCTGGGGCGAGACTGACTCCTGCTTGCCAGGCGGAGCCGCTTTTGTACACACGTTGGCTTGTGGAGCATTCGATGTAGAAGGTTCGACGCGTAGAACATTGTAACCTCGAATCAGCTAGACGGTTCTCGAATTCACCAGAACATCACATTACAGTGCAAACAAAAAATGCGTAGCCGCGGCTAGGAATCGAACCCTGGCCCTTCGCGTGGGAGGCAAGCGCGATAACCGTTAGGCTACGGCCGCGCTGCCTACTGGGCGCGCGGGAATATTGACCTGTAGTCATTAGCATATGATTTATCACCACCCTTGAAGACAGGAATGATCCGCCCGATTTTCCAATCATTGGGCAGCCTACCCTCTAGTAATGACTGGAGAAATATTTCAGATAGTAAAACACAGCTAATGTCCTTAGAACATTTCAATAATTTCGAGCTATCGCCGTCTTCACCAGCAGATGTAGAAAGTTTAGAGCTGTTAATACACTCTAAGAAAAAAATGGAGGAAAAAGTAGCAACGGCACGTCTTCCTCCCTTCTACTGACGCGCCCCCAAGCGGACACGAGAAAAGGGGAGGAACGAAACGTTTTTCTCCTTCTCCAGACAGACGGGAGAAAGCTTTCGCCCTCCCGACTCATCTTCTTTCGGTTTCGTTTTTCGAGCAGGTCGCGCACGTTGTTTAATAAATAGCTGTTGAGTTCATTCAGCTTCAGCGGCAGTGAAGGCCGCCTGTAATTCCGTCTTCTAGTCCAAACGTTCAGAACATTTCGGTTGCATTGACGTTTTTATCACTGATTTTATCAAACGAGCAAACGAAGCCGCTAGAAACAGCGAAGTTGCGGAGCAGTGCCAGCAGCGCCACCTACACTGGGGGATGGCCGTCTCCGGATTGCGCAGGGCATGGCGCGGATTGCGGGACTCGCGCGGCGCGGAACTGTAGCGGAACTACAGTAGCGAAACCACGCGGAACTGTGTCGACGTTTTCGACGTTATGGAAACCGCAGGAACTGCGTCCAAGACAGGCAGGTTTTGCTGCCTGGGTGCCTTCCGCGCTGAGCTCGGTTCTGTTTTCCGATGCCGAGTGCAACCGGCGTTCAACGTGGTTCTGTATTTGTGCGTGTCAGCAACATAGCTGCAACATCGTGATGGCAGTGTTGTGGGTTGTGAACAGAAGACTGGAATTATCGCCGATGTGACCGTGTGTTCGCGTATCAGTGGTGTAACAACAAGATGAGATCGTAAACTGTAGGGCATTGATGCCGTTGGTCGGGCCATGATGAGGGGGCGGGGTGTCGCAGGTTGACATTCCGCTTTACATTAAAAAGTTTCATACCACTTGAGGGATTACGTGCAATCGATCAACGTGCGGATAGTCATGTTGGAACGCTGGTCTGAACAGTAGAAGCTCCTACCGCTATCGTACAATGGCCAATATGACTGTCGGAATTGTCTCGTCCCCGAGAGCGATTGCGCTCTGGGGCAAGGACTGAACAGTACGAAATCGTGACGGAAAGTACGTATATTTACAGTATGGAATTTCGGCATTAAAAAACAATAGAAGGTAAAATCGAAAAAAATAGCTACCCTTTATTTTGCTGTTTAAATATATACTACGGTTCCTGGAGAAACTGCCTTCCAAGTGGCGCGCTGGGATGAGCGCTAGACGTTTTTGGGCTCGCCACGGCGTAGCTCCGTACACTGAACACCTGCCGCAAGTCGCGGCTTTGACTGCATTCAAGTTGATCGAAAAGCGATTTCTCAGCATGTGAAGCATCACTTCCAGCTGAGTGAATATCCGCTCTACAGAGATTAATTCAAGACGGCAATTGCAGCTTTGCGCGAAGAGCACAAATAGAAAAACCAATAGAAATACAGGCTACGACGTGCCGTGTGGGGAAACAAACTCATGGCTTCAAACCGCATTAGGGCGGCTTGATTTATTGGCTTTCAAATATTTACGGCTTGATCGAGCGTTTACTTTTAATAAGAGATCCATCCCCTGAGCCATTTAAAATACTTTCAGAGGTATGACATTGCTGGGAAGAAATGAACATGTTGGGAATATTTTTTATTGCTTAGGGGGTCACCGAAAAGTTCCGTACGTTCAAAACGACCACTATAAAAGACGGAAACGCAGAGCACGGGCGTAGTGTTCGGGTTAGAGTGGTGTTCCGTTGTATTGATATTTGTGTGTGCCGTGTATGTGCTCAATGTATGTTCACGCAATGTTTGTAATAAGCGTAATGTGTGTGTATTGTAGATGATCTCCAAGCGCAGTAGTGGCCTGAAAAGAGTAAATTATTTTTTGTAGAACATGAATTGGGTGGTACCTAGCGCCAACTAGCCTAGCTGCTTGCAATTACTCTGCTTGACCCCGCCATCTGGTGGCTAGCGATTTAACCTTTCACGCTACGCGATAAACAGCGGCTTCGAGTTTATTCTTTCGAGAGCGGCTTTTGGTTCTCGGATTGAGTTTGCCCTTCTCTGTAATGTGCGGTTGACGAAGGAATTGTGACTCGAGGAACACCAAAGGTAAGACGCAAAGTGCGCGAAGTAACTGGGTATCGGTTGTCTCCGTTTAACATCGCAGTGCTGTCGACGAGAAGTAACTGCTTTCGAAACGCAAGTTTCTGTACCTGTGGGGGGAATCTGGCTTCGGAAATAAACACAGTTTGCGGAAAGCTCGTGTGACGCTTTTATTTGCTGCTGCTCTCGTCCTGTACAAGAGACGTAGCGTCCTGGTTAAGCCTTATTGGGCTCGATTTGCTCGATTCGGGGCCGCCATATTGAGATGCAAGCGACGGAGGAACGTTGCTCCCCTGCTTCCGGGACGAAAGTTTCTCCCATTCTAAAGGAACATAGGTTACAAGACCGTTCCTCCCCTAAGGGAGGACTATCCATACCCTTTTTTCTAAGAGTGTAAGGTCAAGAACTTGTCCGGTGTAATGTTTACGTTAGGCATGTTATTGTTTAAATACGTAGGAAAGGAAGGCAGTGCCTCTAGTGGTTCCCGAGTAAACACGCCACCAAAAGTCGTATTCAACAGCGAAGCACACCCTTCCTCAGATACGGAGTATCCCGTACCTCTTAACTTGCGGGCACCGTTAAGGATCAAATTCTTGTGTTTAGTAGACAAAATTTTTTTACTAATACTAGGCGGTTTTTGTTCAGACTAATACGACCCAATCTGTGGGCACGTTAAATCCAGCTTTGATCTAAGCTAGGGCCAAGCTTCTCTGAACACATTTTTAGGACCACGTGTTCGGTGATCGCCGACGTTTCACAATCTGTATCAGGTAAGCTATGAATGATCAAGTTGTCACGCCTTTGTCTATTTTCGGCATCTTCGCAACGAGCCTCAAGAAAAGATGTCACAATCTCTCCACGCAAATCTTTTAGTGTTGAAGCGCTAGCGGACGCTTGCGTTTCAATAACTAACTATAGCGGACAGCCCGGTAACCGATTTATTTGTACGTTGCAGATCTTTTTTGAGCATTTTTAATTCTTCAAGTACGTTGCTTTTCCCTGTATGCAGCTGCTGGGCGTTAGCGAAAACGGAAGCCAACTGTTCCCCCTGTTCTTTAGCTATTGGACCCGTATTGCATTCAATATCACCGCATACGAAAACAGGAGGCGTATGCACAGGGAACAAACATAGGTACGCAGCCTATGGCACAAAAAATGCAAATGGGTCGGGCACGACACCGGAATCAAGAGCAGGTCATCACTTTTGAAACATGTATGTGAACGTAAACCAACCTGTATCGGATGTACACGTATAAACATCGTTCCAGACCCGGTGTCGTGCCCCAAGTGGCGTAGCGAAGACAGCTGTCTAAATAGTCCCGAGTGCGTTACAGGACTGCGATGTTGCCAGACGAGCCACCTTGAAGTGTCCGAAATTGACGGTGCAGAAAAGTTCGAGACCGGCGTAATCACAATCGGCAGCAGGGAGAAGATGGGGAACGAATCCAGGCGCCCTTGTTCCACCGAAGACGTTGAACGCGGCAGGCGCAGTTCCACGGGCAGTAAGGACATCGAAATGCCCAGCAATACCTGTATCAGAGGTACACGTATAAACATCGTTCCAGACCCGGTGTCGTAAAACTGGACGAAAGAAATGAACTTTCGCTCTAAGAGGGCTGCATAATTGAATGGGAGGTTTATTACGTTTCAGCAAAGATTCATACACGATAGCATAAGCATTTCTGAAATAAAAATAGTTTTGGCACGAATTAGGAGGCGCCTTAAGAAATTTTACTGCCGCGCTTGAGACCTCTAATGATGATACAATTAAATGCAAAGGTGCAAACGAGCTGCACAAGAATGACGAAAATAATTCCTGGAGAAGAGGCACAAGAGAGACAAATGACAGATACGAATCTCCAAACACATCTAGGTGACTGGTGCACGACGGAAATAATCCGCCTGGGCCTGGTATCGAACCAGGGACCTCTCCATTTTCAGTGGAGTGCTCTACCAACCGAACTAACCAGGAGTTAAGGCCCGTTCACACTCTTGCAACCGAGTACGACCGAGAGAGACCAGACCGGTTTTTAAGCCTCTTGCGATCTCTTAGGACCAGCTCCGCTGCCGCGCATCCGGTTCTAAGAGGTCGCAAAAGGCTTAAAAACCGGTCTAGTCTTTCTCGGTCGTACTCGGTTGCAAAAGTGTGAACGGACCTTTAGACGTCAGAAGAGCAAACGGGTTTTATCAGCTGCCACCAGCCTAATACCAACAAGGGTGAACTGCTTGGATTTTCAAGGCTATGATGATAATGCAATTAAATGCAAAGGTGCAAGCGAGCTGGAAAAGTGCGACGAAAATAATCCCTGGAGGGGGAGAACAAGGGTGACAAAGAACAAACACAATCTTCAAACACAGCTAAGTGACTGGTGCGCGACCAAACAAATCCGCCTGGTCATGGTATCGAACAGGGACCTCTCCATTTCAAGTGGATCATTCTACCAACTGAGCAAACCAGGAGTAAAACGTCAGCAGAGCACACGAGTTTAATCAGCTGTCATTAGTCTAACAACAAAGGTGAACGGTTGGTAGAGCGCTCCACTGAAAATGGAGAGGTCCCTGGTTCGAGACCAAGACCAGGCGAATATTTTCGGTCACGCACCAGTCACCTTGCTGAGTTTGGAGGTTTGTATTTTGCTTTTGTCCCCCTTGTTCCTTTACTCCAGGTATTATTTTCGTCGGTTTTGAGACTTGAAATGTTTAGTAACTTTTAAACAATTTTTTATTTTATTTTTATTTTGAAAAATACGTTACTTGAGACCTTCGTCCTAAAATTATGTTTGTTTTTAATTATTTACTGTTACGCTATTATTTGCTTCCCCCTTCAAAAACGGGGTTCAGGTCAGCATGATGAGCAAATCAATCGGATTTTTCGTTATTTCCAGTCCCCAAGCAGCGTCAAACGGAATTCGTACAGGGAATCCCCCTCGGTGACTCGGTGAGGAAAGGTGATCGCTTACAACTCGACAGCAGCAGAGTACAAATCGTGACCGTGACTTGTGCAGTATGAATACGGAAAAGGCGGCATTTACCTGAGAGTTAATTTGCCCATCAAAGATTATAAGGTGGTCTAAGTTATTAATCATTCCTCATCTGATGTCTGACAATTTCACATAACTTGGCTTAGCACGCAACCGCCACGCCCCCTTTCTAGTGCCACCAGCTTGCAACTAGTAAAACAACAAAAATGAGTGAGAAAAATGTTTTATTGAAACCGATTTCTTTTTTCTTATAAGCACATAATTCACTATCCGCGGCAACATCATATAACATATATCACTGTCCTTTAACTAGTTTGCCTCTCAGGATAGTGACTGCGCTAAAAAAATGACCCACCATCGGCAAATTTATTATTAAGGAACTTAATTTTCCATTTTCATGCATAAATGGAGGAAACAAGAGAAAAATGCTGCATACGAACAGCGTGACGAAGCCCCTCACTCCCTTGTAATTGCATATACAGAAGTGGCCCATTTACGGCTTTTAAGCACTCTGGTAACTGGCATCTCAAAAAACGCCGAGCGTGGCCTATTATGTTCAAGTGTTCTGCTTCCTGATTAGTTCTTTACCGCTCTGATCGGCTAATACCGCACTGTGATTGGCTACGGAGCGATTATAAGATGCTCGGGACTCGCCACGACCTGCCTTTCTTCAGCTGTCAGTTGCTGTAGTTGTGAGGAAACCAACAACAATTTCACAATGTTAGCGAGACGACATTAGGGCTATATTGGGCCCAAAGTTGTAGTTCTGTTTTGCGCGACTTTGAACAAGGAACCGTCGCGGGACGCGACATATCTGCTATCTGTTTGGGCTGACCGCTTTTCTGCGGAGATCTAAAACCAGCGTCTATTTAGCGAACGACGTGGAAAAACGATAGTTCCAAATCAAAACTCAAATTGTTCCTCTTTTCCTGACAACGAAACACTAATCTGAGGGAAAAGGAAGCATAATTCTCAAGCAAAAGAGCAAGATGTAAGATCTTCGAGAAGCCACTGGTTGCTTTTTTTAAATATGGTGTTGCTGTTGTTGTTGTCATTGTATTCGTTGTTGTTGCTGTTGTTGCTGATGTTGTTGTTGTTGTTGTTTTAGTAGTAGTAGTGGTAGTAGTAGTAGTAGTAGTAGTAGCAGTAGTAGCAGTAGTAGCAGCAGTAGTAGCAGTAGTAGCAGTAGTAGCACTAGTAGTAGTAGTAGCAGTAGCAGTAGTAGTAGTAGTAGCAGTAGTATTAGCAGTAGTAGTAGCAGTAGTAGTAGCAGTATAGTAGTAACAGTAGCAGTAGTAGTAGTAGTAGTAGTAGCAGTAGTAGTAGCAGTAGTAGTAGTAGTAGTAGTAGTAGTAGTAGCAGTAGTAGTAGTAGTAGCAGTAGTAGTAGCAGTAGCAGTAGCAGTAGCAGTAGAAGTAGTAGTAGTAGCAGTAGCAGTAGTAGTAGTAGCAGTAGTAGTAGTAGCAGTAGTAGTAGCAATGGCAGTAGTAGTAGCAGTGGCAGTAGTAGTAGCAGTGGCAGTAGTAGTAGCAGTGGCAGTAGTAGTAGCAGTGGCAGTAGTAGTAGCAGTGGCAGTAGTAGTAGTAGTAGTAGTAGTAGTAGTAGTAGTAGTAGTAGTAGTAGTAGTAGTAGTAGAATCATCAAGCTTACGCATTAATACTCTCGACCATATTCCCAAAGAGAACCTGACAGAAAGTTACCATTCACCGCAGCAGCTACATTTTTTTTTCTTTTTCTAAAGGATTCTTTTTTTTTTTTTGGAGGGGAGTTATTTTTGATCAATAAAGGCGATCAAATATCAGGCGCTCTTTCTAAATAGCCCGCTTTATTCAAGACCACATGACACTGTTCATAATTAACTGTCATTCTTCGAGCTGGGCGGATTGCAATTAAAGCTCTAGTTCGATATCGAACGAAACGATGAAATTGAAAGAGTACGAGCGAAAAATCACGAATCCTAGGAGCACAACGTACTCATTGGGCGCGTTAAGTCCGCGCTCCTTTGCTCCTACTCCGACGCTCCGAGTTTCATACTCCGAACGCAGCAACTAACCGACGCAGGCGACGGTAGCAAGGTGTACAGGAGCGTGACACACCGAGGCTGCATTGCAAGCCTACTCGAATGGATCCGAGTTACCCTGGCGGGTTATGTCACGTGACAGCCAAAATAGAGGAACGTTGGACGCGGGTAGGCTTTCGAGAACCACCCGAAACTATCGACGAGCCACACGAGCTCCTTTCGATCGCACGGTTATGACCAGGGTTGTAAAAGTTACTTAAAAAATGTACCTAAGATACAGTTACAGTTACTCTCACGAAAAGGAACTCAGGTACGCACCTAGGTGCTTGCTTAAAGATGTACCTAGGTACAGGTACAGTTACTTTAAAGATACTGTCTTTATTTATATTCCCCAAATTTGTAAAAATATATTGGAAGTAGAGCTCTTTATCCTAAGGATACACTAAAAAACGAGTTCGATAAATGCGCTTTATTGGTGTCAATGCGATGTCCACATCGGTGTTGAGCCCTCACGTGCCTTGTCCCCACGCTCTAATTGGTTCACCAAGGCCACAGCTTCTACTGTTTACCATGTCACACCGAAACCGCCAAAACTCGCTTATTGACGTTCCTGGTCTCAGAGCCGGTGCTGATGCCGAGGGGCCCAGAAGACATCGGCCGCAGGAAGAGACGCATGAGTCGAGTGCATATGCACCTAACTTTCGCGACGACGAGCGAAAGGCTTCAAGCTTCCTCGTTTTATTTTTTCTTTCGTTAGTCAGTAGAAAAATTAGTTTTTTTGTTGTTTTTTTCGGAACTTTATTAGTTTTGATAACTGCAAAATTTAAGTCCGATTTATTGAGTGGAAACTGTATTATATACGCAATGTTACATTGCTTTACGAATGTAATTATAATTTATTTGTAATTATATTTTATATTGTATTTATGGCAGAACAGTGCCATCACCAGGACAAAATACGGGCAACAGAAACTGCGCACATCGTTCAAGTTATCTCCTCCCTTGTATGGTAGTCAGAGGAGCAATTCAAGCACGCAATGAAGTCAATTTTGGTTTGAGATGAAGAAAGTAGGTCGCTATTTTTCCTAAACGGAGTTCCGAAGCGATTAAATAAATTGGTGTCGCTAGAACGGCATTGCTAATTCGCCGTTCCCTCAAATGAACACCTACATTCACTAAAGTGTGTCGTTCAATGAAACATCATAGGCGGGGCTTCGTTCACTAAAACGACGTTCGATCAAGTCAGTGCCTCCAATGCCGTACCCAACTCAATGTTAATCACAGCACATGGTAGTGGGTTAATACTTCAAGATTTATAGTTTCTACCCTTTTGACGAAATGAATAGAAAAGTACCTGTAAAAAGTTGCTTCACTTAGTTACAAGTTACTGGGAAATGTACCTAAGATACAAATACAGATACCGAGAAATGTAAGTACCTAAGTTTGTACCTCAGGTACAACAAAAGTACCTAGATACCGATTTCCAGTTACTTGTACCTAGGTACTTTACAACCCTGGTTATGACGAAGCCGGCTTCTCCTGGATACGAGTGGCAGAAGCCGAAATTATTTCCAAGATAAATTAATTAGGCCCGTGTGGAGCGCCAGAGTCTACAGAAAAAAGAGACGGCGACGTTATGAAGTTTCTATGAACGTTTTATTACTCCTGAAAGGTTTGAAAACTCGCTTCGTGCACATCTGTGGAAAGTTACCTGGGCCGATATATTTATTTACCGTGCATGCTGTACTGATTTAAATTAAATAAAACATTCTTGAACCCGCTCGTCGACGCAGAAAACCCTCGTATTTGTCAGAGATTCCGTGGTTCTGTCTCGCAGCGCGAAACGGAAGCTACGGCGATACCAGCACACCGTCGTTCGATAGCATGTCATTCGTTTTTAGGCGTATGAATGAACAAACCTTTTCTGCAATACTTAACTGATATGTTTCGGCTTTAGACTCAAAGTATCTTGATCTACTGGGCTAAGCAGCCAGCGTTCCGACTGTCTTCTCATCTCAACTTGTCTGTCGCTGAGCTGTCGGCACGCTACCGTTCTATACATGAATTCGTTTTCTAGGCGAGATGCATTACCAAACCTTTCAGGCGAGATGCATGACCAAACATTTCAGGCGAGATGCATGCCAACTAACTGATGTTTCGGCTTTCCAGTCTAAATGTCTTTATTCTAAGCAGGGCACCGGTCTGACTGTCTTTTCATCACAACTCTTCTGTCGCCGAGCTATCGGCACGCTCGTTCGAGAGATCAATTCGTTTTCTGGCAAGAGGCACGAACAAACCTTTTCCTCAACGCCCACTGATGTTTCGGCTTTCAAATCTAAGTATCTTTATTCGCTGGGCTAAAGATGATAAAAGGGGCAGAGCGCTCCAAAATGTCTCCTCATCTCGACAACTTTTCTGTCGCTGTGCTATCGGCACGCTAGCGTTTGATATTTGAATTTCTTTTTTAGACGAGATGCACGAACAAACCTCTTTCGGAACGCTAATTGCTGTCTTGGCTTTAAAATCAGATCGTTTTTACTTGCAGGATTCAGAAATGATCAACTGAAAAGGGAGAAAGGTCCAGCTACGAATTTCGTCTCGACGGTCTCAACAGCAGCACAGCCATCTTGTTTGTTTACGTGACGTCACGGAGCAGTCCCCAGTGTTGTACACGTTCCTCAAAAAAAGGAACGAAAGCTCGTTCCTCGTTCCTTCTGATTTTTGGAACGCGTTCCCGTTACAAGTTCCATCTGTGAGAAAGGAACTCGTTCCCGTTACAGTTTAAAAAATGGAACGTATCGTTACATATACGTTACATTTGTATTTTGCTAACTACTATATTTAGTTTAATCAAGCAGAGTTTTTATCTTTGTTTTATCTATCCCATTATTAGTCAACATACGTGTTTGTATGTCGTCATGGAAGGGCAGCAGGAGAAGAAAACAAGCGGAAGCAGGGTCTCATCTGTTGATATATTCAAGTTAAATATCTCAGCTTTTAACCAGATTCATCTTTGTAGTGGACGATTCAGACCAGCCGCATGTACTTTTCACAACATTGTATAAGTGTTTTACAGCAACCTCACACGTTTCAATTGAGCAAAGTCCCTTGTTCAAACTTAACAACAGTTGCTTCTCGATGTTGCCGTCCGCAAGATGAGCAAGTCTAGGAGAGGGTAGGGCTTTTGCAAGGTCAGTCTTAAAAACTACAAATACTTCTTTGTAAGGTTGGCTTTGTTGTTCATATTGAAGGGGGGGGGGGGGGAATAGAAGATATCTTTTTTCTTTTTTTATCTTTTGAGTGACTAATGTTCGGGATACAACGGTGCGTTCGGTGTCTGGAAGTCTGTGATCTTGTTATAACTGTAGGTCCCGTTATGGATGTTCACAAGTAAGTGGCTGTAGTCGGCCTTAGATTTCTGGGTGTATGAGGACTCGTGGAACCAAAGAAAGTAGCTGAGCTTCAAACAACCCTCTTTCTCTGTCTTTTCCTACGACTAAAAGCCTTGCTTTTTGTACCGCAGTTTCGGGCACTCAAAAAGGAATTAATGTCCACCAGCTCTCCTGCATCCGAAACTGTTAGCAAGCGAGGACCACACAAAATAATCCACAAGGTTAGTAGCCAAAAAGGTAACGAGATCCCGCACTTCGTAAAGATATTGTTTTTGTACTTTCAAAATTTTCCTGTTCGAAACGAAATAAAAATTACCTCACTGGACGAAAAAAAGGAACGCCGTTACTCTTTCCGTTCCCGTAAAAATGTAACGCGTTCCCGTTCCAGTTCCACCGATGCAAAATGGAACGGCGGCGTTCCTTCGTTCCTCCTAAAAGGAACGCGTTCCAGGAACGCCGTTCCTTGGAACGCCGTTCCGTACAAAACTGGCAGTCCCTCGCGCTTCGAAAAATTCTCGGTCCACGAAGAGCGCGTTCGAGTGTCAGCCTCCGGTGGCAGTCCTGACCATTTAGTGAAACTCTCGCGCTCCGGAGCGCGGACTTAACGCGCCCTTTCGCTGAAGACGTTCTTCTTGATGTAATCGCAAAGAAAATAGAAGGTGCATGCGCAAACGTTAATATGCCAAAATAAAAACCTTCGCAATTTTCTTCTCTTTTTTTATGTGGCTCGTTTAATTCATGGAAGGTCGTTAAATACCTTTCAAGGATTATGTGGCTCGTTTAATTCATGGAAGGTTGTTAAATACCTTTCAAGGATTATGTGGCTCGTTTAATTCATGGAAGGTCGTTAAATATCTTTCAAGGAAGAACAATTTGGGAAAACTTGGGCAAATTGAAATAATGGTGTATCGGAAACAAAGCAGAAACTTATAAAATGTTAAAATTAACTTGAAGCCGCTATTGTAGGTTACTATGTCTCATGAAAATATTTGTTTTATTTGGAAGATCAAACGCATGTAGTAATGAAGATACGATGTAGGATTCTAATATTATGAAAATAATAGCACATCTTCGATTCGTAAAACAGAATGTGTACATTCGCTTTTCCATTCATAATCGTCTATGTTTCTAGACGCTAAGTTGAAATAGAAATTGTTATAAATGAAAACACTTTTCTTTGAATTCGGTGGTAAAGTTTGAAGATTCTAGTGTACCCCTAAAACATATCTTGCGCTTATATCGCAGATATCGATTTTTATGTATTCCAGTCGAATAGAAAGAAAATTGATTGTTTTTAACATGTCATGGACGTAATAAAACGTAATATACAGTTTTAGCGGAACCTCCACACCTCTAATTATCTATCATCAACCACTAAGAATCAGCAAGAATCGACGCGCGGTATCATAAGCGTCCACGTTCATACAGGCACCAAATGCCTTAGGGACGGACAACGAAGGACGTTTTAAACACCCTAGTCGAAGACGCCGATCTTGATACCGCGATCTCCATTAACGCGTTTGCAAAAAGCCCCACCGCCAACATTGTCTGCAGAGCCTCTTTTTGCCGCTATCTCGCCGACTGAGGTGAAAGAACAGGTTCGAATTTGCGCACGCGCATTAGACGATAGCCTGTTCATGAGACTGGCTCTCTTAAATCTGGGCCAGACATCTGTGCCTCTTCGAGAGAAAGGTGGCGAAATTGCCCATCCATCAGGATTTCCCGCAATTGCGTCTTCCCTCCTCGGAGATTGTTATGAAACGGCGCGTTTCGTGATGAAGGAGGCGGACGCGCTTCATATTGGGAACACTCGCTAATCACAAAGATGGTCCGACAGTGCGCCCTTGGTGCGCCGAAATTACAACGGCGCTGTTGGAGCGAGATGTCGTTTTCGAACTTTCTCTGAACCTTGAACCATTCATCAGTGTTACGGCCACTCAGAGCTCGCCCCAAGTTCGCCTGTAGGAGGCTGTCGTTGCTGCTGTTCCTCGCCATTTTGTTTCCTTCAGACATGTAAAAATGCTTTCTCACGCAGATTCGGTCAATTAATTTTAGGTGCCATTAGTTTTCAATTGGCTTTTAAGTATTAAAACAAGCAGAGTGTGTTTGAAGTTATGGACAGCAATCTATCAATAAAAGGTAAACAAACAATAAATACTAAATATATTCCTTCGTGCATTCTAGCGGGCCACTTTGACAGTAAAGTTCGTAAAATTATTAATATGTGAGTATCACTTTCCCGCCAATCGTTGTGCACACAGATTTTCACTGCCAGCAGAGACATGAGGCTCGAACCCGCATTCTTGAGAGGCTTGATTAGTGAAGTGAAACAAAGCCGCAGATGCATTTTTTTTTGTTCAAATAACCACGTTTCATGCAAGCCTAATTATGTTTGTCACAAGACGTACGATCAGAAAATTGTGTGACCTAGGCTACTCTTCAAGACTTCCCGAGTAGAGGTTTAACACTCATGGTCAAAAGCGTGTCTGCCCGACCCTGTTGTGGATAATCACGATCGCGCCCGTACTCCCATAGAAGCACAGAGATCATGAGATTATTTTTTTACCTAAAACATTTTGCGAAGTTGTTTTCGGTTAGGAATTTATCGAGAGAAGATTGGGGTGATTTTTCGCCCGAATGCTTTTGTGTGTATTTCTGATTGGTTGACAGACACAAATAAAAATAATAGACATACATACTCTATTTTAATTGGCAGTGGTGCTGGTGTATTGCTTTATTACTGATTTTGTTTTAAGCCAAAGATCGTGAGTAGACTTCAGCCTCCCAGACGTCGGGGTCAAGTAAAACTTTCGAAATATCGCGAATAAAACGCTGTGATTTTATAAGATGAATAAACACTTTTACTCCTAACGCCCTTCGTACGGTAACGAATAAACTGACATTATCGAAGTTTATTACTTCTATCCTCTAGGTCTCATCTCCGCTATCAAACAATATAAAATGGGCAGAAGAGGGAACAGAGCTTTGGATTTAAAATAAAACGACGAACAACTAGGGTAAGGAACGTGACAACAATGTAAGTCCCGGGGGCGTTATCGACTCTCTGACCTGCGGGCTCCAATTTGCTATTCTAATGATGGCTTGCTGCCCGGCGCTGATAAGTGGCTGTGTGTCGTTTTGTGCTTTTGGGGACCACAGAGGCGGCTAAACGAATATACACACTGCCTCCCTATGTGGCGTAAATTGAAAAAAAAGCAGAAGATATCAAAGGATTTGTGAAAGTCGCTTATTTCTACTATTTTTGTTTTGACTCGGAGGAATGCTACAGCTGCTGAAACTGAAACAACTTGTTATAAAAAAAAATCAAAACTTTTTTGCCTCAAAATGCAAAACTGGTAAGATATCAAGTTCTATAGTCCGTTGCAACTTAAGAACGAAGGGCGAGGGAAAGACGGGCCGGGGAGGAGGAAGCAGACGGAATGCTGGAAAAGAGAGGGGGAAACCTCCTTCTCTCTTTAGCGTTCCGTCTGCTTCCTCCTCCTTGGCCTGTCTTACCCTCGCCTTTCGTTCTTAGGTTGCAGCGGACTATAAAAGAATTATCAAGTTATTGGTTGACAACCTTCAATTATAGCATACTTTGTGACACAAATTACGGGCAAAAGCCGATCTTGTTTTCTCGATTACTCCTCGCAATTATTTTTTCAATCATGCGTAGGGCTCATAAGACTTTGTAACTACCAGCTGCCATTGGCTGCCGCCGAAGGGCTGGATTGCCAAGACAAGGAGATGCGCTGCTCCGTTCTCTTAGACCGGCTGAAAACGGAGGCCGGTGGGAGCGGGCCAATCTTTCGGAGGCTGTAAGACGACTCCTAAAAGTTGCCGCCCCTGGAGGGCTTTTCTTCTACTAACAAAAAGAAAGCAAATAGAAAGAAAAAAAAACGGCATCTGCACAAGTGGTTTTGAAGAAAAAAAAAGAAACGTACGTCATTTAATTATCTCGGTTGATGTTAATCCGGGTCTGAATAAAAATTACCGCGTCGGCGAATCCTTCGGGAATACAAAAACGAAATAACTATACCATAAGAGACGGGAAAAGCCACAGAGCTGAAGAGAATGTGAAGATCCAGGGCATTTTTGATTCTCAGAGAAAGGGAGAAGGATATGGTATTGAAGAAGAGCCGCCCCCTTGTTCCTGTCTAACGCCCGCCTACGAAAAAAAAATAAAGAGGCCACAGCCACTTTGTTTATAATGCATACCAGTAATTTTCAAACACAAAAAAAGTTGAAGCAAAAAAAATTGGAAACATTTTTGATACAGATATATTGCACCAGAGTCTGGGTTCGCCTCGTTTACGCTCCGTTATGCTGGAACAAATTTTCTGCAAGGAGGAAAAGTTATCCAAAACACTTTCTGGTTTTTTATCCGTTAGCACACTCCCAAAAATTACAATATAGTTTCTTTTTTTAATATTTTAAACCCGAGATTTCGTGAAATTCAGATGTAGTCAAAGAACCCTGTGTTCCTATGGAGTGGTTGCTATGTTTTTCGCAATCCGTTGTCAAAGAATTGACTTTTATCTTTGATATATAAATATCGATGCGATTAAAAGCTGCGTGCTTGAGTACTGCCATCGTAAGATGAAAGCTTGCAGACACGATAAAAACACATAATGCAGGTGTTACAATATAAGAAAAAAAATAGTTCTCCGCCACATGATCTTGTCAGCTTCCGAGTATTCCACTGCCTTCCTTAGAAGCCTTCAATTATTATCCCTCGCACCACCTTTCCGTGTCAGCCACCCAAGCTCGCACAAGCGACTTCATTATCAACCAGCTTGGGTCATAAAAAAATACAGGCCGGGGAATTTAACACAGTCCCACCGTCTCATAGCGTAACAGAGCTGGTGAGCGTGAAACCAAGCGTGAAACGAAGCCCCGGAGAGCAGAGTAGCGCCTCAATATTTCTGATATCGGATGCGGTCAATATCCCAGCTATATTTCCAAAAGGGCAAAAAAAAAAAATAAGCATCGGCCGAGGGTCAAATTCTTGTTTTCATGGTCCCAGATACCGCTGCCTTCTCCTTCCGACTTGCCCGCCGGTCCGACGGGACAACACGATCCGACTTGGTCGTGTTTCTCTGTTGAATGGCTCTCGGAGCACCTTCACGCTGCCACCCCGTGTTTTCAAGCTCCCGGAGCGCACAATGCAGCGCCCTGTGCTCTGCTGCCGTCGACTTATTTGCAGTGTCCTCGACGTTTCTGCCGCCACCACCACCACTGCCGCTGTCAGACGATTCCCATGGGAGACTGTGAGTGACTGCCGTCAGCAACTGTGCTATCGGGCCACTCTGTCCAAGCGGTTTTATTTTTGTTTTGTTTTTATTTGTCGTGTTTGACTGCAAAACGTTCGGAAAGTTTCCACAATTTGATCATGTAGATGACATATCACAGTGTCGTTTCACGTGGTTTCGCATTTGTTTCGTCTTCTAGCGATCGAGAATGCCGAAAATTGATTTCTAGCCCACAATGTGATGTCGGCAGTCGCGCATTGCTGACTGAGTTTAACACGCTCGCCACAGAAGGTTTAAAAGTTCGGAAAAATGTATGGACGAAAACATTATCCTCTTTTTTATTCGACGGTGACATCTATTTAAAACAGTGGAAAGAATCTATTGCATAAATTCTACATATTTCAACTTTTCAAATTTGTTTCAGGGCATTCTACGTGTTTTATGACCGCTGACATTCCTCATGAGCCGCCGTATAGCAGAGACGAATATACGTATGACTGGAAGAAGAAACCAAACATGAATTGTTGTTCTTTTTCAGTGAAGGGTAAACCAGTTGAAAAAAAAAAGTATAAAAGGCCTCCTCCAATAAAAAAAGTTGCCACGACGACAATAAAAAAAAATCTGAATTCCTCTTGTGGCACGTCACGCACCGTGTGTTAGATGACGCAAAGCATATCAGAACCAGAGATCCGAGAACATAACCTTCCCTGCGAGAACTCCCTGGAAAAAGTCAGGACCCATCGGTGATCGTAAAGCCAGATTTCCCCCAACCAGGGCACCATCTGTAACTCACTAAAACTTCACGAGCCGTGCTGGGGCTGACGGTGAGACCACGGATGACCCCAGACTGGATTCTGCACCACGTGTTCAGCCCATTTCAGACGCACCCCGAAACTTCTGGCGGTTATAGGGACAGTTAAGCCAGGAGAATGTGAAAAATAGAAAGCAAAGCAAAGTGCCCTCGTCACGGGACCTGCGCCTCTGCTTCTCGTCTTGCTTTGGAAGCCCAACCATAAAAAAAAGCCGACGGAATCATCCATCTCTCGTAGACCAACGGGAAGGATTTTTATCGACCCTGCGTCAGGAGCCCCAAGTACCAGCCTCTGTGAAGAGGCGACTGGGGATTGTTTACAATAAACAAGGCTGAACACGGCTGCGAACTCCTCAAAGGATTGAACCAGATCAATGCCTTCTGAGAACTTGAGAATTGGCCGGAAGTTATCCAAATGTACTAGTAGCCGCAGTGGATCTGCCTTCAGTCCAAGTAAAGCTCAGACCTTGTCGCTCTCAAACAAATATTTGTAGGTATCAGTGTTGGTTTAGCATGTACAGCCGAATATGTAAAAGAAAGAGGAGGGAATCCAGGCAACGAGCACTTGAATCTTGAATGGAAAGTGTAGCTTTGCACATTTATGGGCAACAGCTGACGGCGTCGAATCCAGTAGAGGCTTTAGAAGAAAAGCCTCTGACTATTCTTTTAACAATGAGGTCACTTTTTGAAACATTTTTATTTAGACTCTTAGCCGTCATGGGCATGTGCAAAAATTTTTGACAGTCGCTTCTAGTTCACTTATCGGTCTCCACGTGGCGTATTTACCTATAACTTTTACGCCGTGTGCTAATTTCCGCCAAAGCGGCGTGTGTGTCAAGGAAAAAAAGAAGTAACTTATAAGATAAAAAAGAATGAGATATTGAGTGTCTTGCGGTTGCAACATTCTGAAAACCTTATCATTCTCCGCTACCATAACATGCCGATATTGCGTCCAAGGAAGAGCATCGAAACTTCAAAACGATTTCGCAGAATTCATCTCACGCATTTCTATAGTTCTTATAGTTTGCTTGGAGTGCGATGCGGTAAGGTACCTTCAAATATAACTGTGTTCTGAGTGAGTATAGGGCATAAAACGTACGCTCTTGTTAGTTTATTCTGTAGATGGCGTATATAAGGATGGATTCTCAACTTATGTATTTCAGGCACCTAATTGTTTCCACGTTGATTTATATCCACTCTCCTCCTGGTGCAATGTTATCACCAATAGGAAGAGCACATGAATGTAGACCAAAAAATAAAAGTTTAAAGAGGCAAACTTTTGCCTATCAACATTAAAAGAAAGGTGCCACGCATCGTGTCAGCTACGGAAGGGTGACTGACCCGAAGCAGCGCGTTCATACACGCACCACATTCACGAATGTTCTGATAGAGAACACTTGATGACAGCCGAGAATGGGCTGGGATTTCTTAAAAGAGTACAGAAATAATACGATGAGTCTCCAGGCCGAGCACGATTGGAACCCCATTCCTCTGTGTGACACCCGCATGCATCCATCGCCAAATCCGTCACGCACTTTTTTCTTATATCCATATTCTCTCCTTCATGTACTTGGCACTATCACCTATACTTCGTTTCACCTTTAAGTCCAACGCAGCCCACACTACGAGCTAATGGGACCAAGCGCCAAAACGTATCATCAAGGTGTTTGTCGCCTTTCTGTACGTGTTTTATCATCGCAGAACCAATCGTACACAGAAGAGGCCCCGTGACTTGCGCTTTTGACGCCGTTTCATTGGTCCCATTACCTCGTAGCGTCGGCTGCGTTTGCACTTAAGCTGAAACGAAGATTAAGAACTATCACTTATACAGCATTTACACCACGTCTCAATGTACGCCAATATTAAGTTGATTATATTTATACGATGTAATCAGGGTGCTTCTTCGCGTAAGTTATACGGCCAGGGGGCATTATATGTGGGGCTAATCGCCATGATAAATTGAATAATTAAAAAAGTTTTGTTGAATCGTTTCAATTAGGAAAAATAAACATAATGTTCAAATTAGAAACTTGCTGAGCTTCATCAAAAACCACTAAATCAGTAAATTGTAGGAGTCATAACACATGGGAAAAGCGGTGGTGTGTTACATGTGCAACAGGCACAAGGCTTACGGTTCGAAGGCGCGGTTGATAATTTTCTCATACCTGTCCATGTCATATAATTAAAACTCAACGTATACGGCATACCGAGTAGCATCGTCTCAAGGTGGGGATGGCTCTGTCGTTTCTACGTATTCGTACTTCTTTTGACATTTGGGCACCCCGCTACGCCAGAGAACTTTTGAGCACAATCCGGTTCTGAACTAAAGGCGGAAGATAAAATGTAGAGTATTCGAGCCCAACCTGGTACTATGGAAAATATTCCAAGAGGAATCTTTTTTGAGACGACAGGTGTCAAAGTGAGAATTGTTTGGTTGTTTTTACGGATTCGATAATCGATTGAATGTTGGACACACGCGCCTCGCTAGGGAACTTTGTGAGGAAAACCCAGTTCCAAACTGAAGGCGGAATATAAAGCGTAGAGTCCTCGAGCCCAGCCTGGTACTATGACAAATTTTTAAGAAATAATCATTTTTGAGAAAACCAGTCTCAGGTTGGGGATGGTTCGGCCGTTTTTAAGCATTTGTTCGTGTATGGAAATTTGGGCACCCGCGCCTCACCAGGGAACATTTTCAGGACAACACAGTTTTAAACAAAAGGCGGAATATAAAATATAAAGCCCTCGAGCACGTCCTGGTACAATTCCTAGTGCTTCAAAATGAGTCTTTTTTAGAACACTGGTCCCAGATCGGAGATTGTTTGACAGTTTTTAACGCATTCGTTCATCTTTTGAAATTCGCGCACCCGCGCCTCGCCTAGAAACGTTTTGAGAACAATGAATATAAAATGTAAAGCCCTCGAGCATATCCTGGTATAATGACAAATACTTCAAAGTTAGCCCTATTTGAGAACACCGGCCCCAAATTGGATATGATTTGGTAGTCTTCACTGATTTGTTCATCTTTTGAAATTTTGGCACGCTCGCCTCATCCAAGCACCTTTTTTAGGTTGATCGAGAGCCGAACTGGTTACGACATACAAAATTTAGGCTCATCTATTATTACAAGCAGCTGCTGTGGTAAATCCTACAAAATGAGCCATCTTCGAGATACGTCTTAAAGCAGATATGGTTCGACTGTTTTTAGGCACTCGTTGATCATTTCAAATTTGGGAACCCGCGCATTGTCCAGAGACGTTTCGAGATCGACCGAGTTCTCAACTGGCGACGGAATTCAAAATTGAAGGACACCGACCACTAGCCAGTGCTATTTCAAAATTTTGGGCTTTAGTCCTCTTCGATGAATGTCATATCAAGTCGGATAATTCAAAACGCTCTTCTCCTGACTTCTTTCTTCTTTCGCTCTTTGTGTTCAGGGCGATTGGGATAATTATTTTAATGTAAACATTTAGTACGTCAATAAATACTACATTTCACATATGAATGTTAAGTTCACAAGAACACTGATCCTCTCATATATTGGGTACTTGCCGTAGTGCTCCCACTCCTTACTATATAAATAACTTTGGTATAATTACATAACAATAATAATTAACAGAAATATCTTGAATTGTTTTATAATTTTAGAAAACTGTAATATAAAACTGCTGTTTTTGTTTCCTAGTTTATTGATGTCAGTAGCAGAATACCGGAAATCGTTGCAAACGTCCAAACATGACCGAATTCATCTTACTTGGTAAATTTGTCTAAGGAACAGAAAAAATAATTTTGAGAAAAAACGAAAGGTACCCAGAACGTTATGAATTTTCCTGGTTTACTGCAGTCGTATGGCAAATCTTGTACTTCGTTGTATTTCTAAATTGTGCTCGTTTGAACTTCGCTGTTTCTAACAAATTTGTGTGAAGTGCCTCCGAAGTATATTTTTGAACAGATGTAACGCAGATTTTAGATGTTACAGAGTTTTCATAATATTGTGGATTGATCCTTAATAATTTCTAAAATCATATCGAGTTTTTTATACCCAAGAATAAACTTTACACTTTGATTAACTTGAATACTACCTGTAGTGACAGTACATCAAAACGCTTATTCGACTGAGGAACCTGGCAGTTTACACGTCATCATCTTGACATTTTGGCAGAATAATAGCGATATATGATAGAATGAAGTACTAGCATGGCCAGATGTTCAAAACGTAACGTTTCGGTGTCATGGCCATATCTGCATAATAAAGACATGGGCTTCCATGGGAGCACTGCCTCAGCCCGCTAAGAGATGGCGCAAGAATACGATGGCACAAATTTCGGGGGTGGGTCTCTTTCTTATATTTATTTATTTATACACCTTAAGGACCCCCGTAGGGGGTATTACATAAGGGGTGGCATACAATAAACATCAACAAAAGGGAACAAATGTCACAAAAGCAATTTATGCATATAAAATAAGACAAAATCGTCAAGACAATTAATATGCAAACAAAAAACAAAACAAATATACCTAGAACGCGATTGCACGTATTAATTCTTTAAATTCTAATCAGTCATGAGTAGTTGCAGTGTTCTGAGAGAGCCCGTTTCAATCAGAGGCTGTACGTGGAAAAAATGAGTTCTGAAATGGGGTGGTTCTTGCCTTTGGACGCTGTACATCAAGATTGTGACCCGTGCGACGGTTGCGGCGTACAGAAAGAACGATGTATGATAATCAGAGGCACGGGCTGTAAAAAAATGTGTGAAAAAAAGATAACCTAGCTAAACGGCGGCGTTCAGAGAGGAGGGGGAGATTGGCACGGGTTCGAAGAGATGTGACGCTAGTAAAAGAAGAAGAATCTGAGTAAATAAAGCGTAATGCTCGACGCTGAACTGATTCGATGTTATTGATGAGGTAGGCTTGGTGCGGATCCCAGATAGCAGATGCGTTTATAAACATGCGCGGATAATTTTATCCGCGCATGACACTGACTTCACCTCTGCGCTGATACGACAAAAAGAATGCGATTGAGGTCGTGCTGATGTACGAACACGTTTATAACACTAGGAGACGCCAAGGGTCTAACGAACGCAGAAGGCACAGATCGATAACATTTCAGTTTTGTGTTGTGTGTTCTTTATTTTTGTTTGGTGTCCTACTGCGTAAGGATTATTCAGTAATTGTTAAATAGACTGCACAAGATGTCGCCTTCTGAGTTTATTTCACGGCAGCCATCAGTGAATTGGCCACCATTTTGATTGAGTTCTTGCAAAAATAATTGTGTCAAACTGATCGAAAGTCAATTTTTTTAGCACAAAACCTAGCTGGTTTCAATGGTAGTGCAATTTACAATTGAGAAACAGTTTACTTGCGGTTTGTGGAAACATAAAGTGCAGCAACATTAATTCAGTGTCCATTGAGTAAATACACGGTAGATCATGATGAGAAAAAGAAGCGTCCTCTTCACGGGAAGTAAAAATGTTTCTATAAAATATGTTCCCCAATGTAAGCAATTGAATAGAATAAGCAAACTATAGGGCGAGAGGGAAGGCGAGAGAGGACTTGCGAGCCCACTCACCCCGAGACGTGACATCGCGTATGAGGGCTATGAACTAGCTAGCTTGTCGACTTTACTTGCGCTCACTGCCCACTCATATGGCATTCACGTGTACTATGCGTGAGAACATTTATACTGCGCTCTATTTATACCGTCATCTGCTGAGATTGTAATAAAATGTATACCAGCAAGCTCTCCAACTTAGCCCATCTCATTTTAGCCGCCGTGAGAACGTACATTCCGTAGCATGTCCTTGTGCTCTCCACTAATGCCCTATTGGTTATTTATGCTTGTGCTGCGTTCGCGTCGCTGCTTATCTACATCGCATCATTTTCGTGGGAGAGGGTAGGGGAAGAGGGATTATATTGCGCTACGCAGTTAGCAAACACTACATCGGCGCTATCTTCTAATTTTTTTTAGACAGTATGTTGAGAAATATAACCTTCTAGCGCCTACGTTAGTGCCCCAAATTAACCGTTCCCATGACACAAATAGTTTTCAAGCGTCATTTCATTTAAACAAGTAATGCAAATCCTTGGATGCCTTGTTTTCGCTTACTGCGAAACGCTCTTTACCTTGTGCGCCATCCGGCCGGCGTTTAAGCTCATATATGGAGACCATCGATTGAGCGGTCATTGCTTAGCAAGGCCTAAAATTGTTAAGCCTTCTCTTTGATGCGTTTGCAATGAAATTTTAGATAAAACCTCTTCAAATCCTGTACTGAGGATTGAAAAGGAGATACGCGACGAGCAAGTAGGTTGCGATCAATTTAATATTGGCAATTCTCATCGGAAAACTTTTTGGTAGACTTCACAAACACCTTACTATTGTTCTACGCCAAAAGCGCGAATAAGGAAAAGACACAACGAGATATACCACGGTGTAGCTTTCAACAATTTTCTTTGAAATTTTAATAAACACTTGTTTCAGTTACAAAGCAGTACAAATTATGAACAACTTTCTGGCTCAAATGTAGCCATCGTGTTATGCTTAGTTCGCATATACGAGTAATTGGTTGGTTTGTAATAATCTAAAAATTGTATATATATATTATTTTTGTTTAACATGTAAAATGCGCTCTAGTGAAGATTTCCATGGCGTAGCTCCTTGTTCCGAAAGCGTCAACGTATAAACTGGAGCAGAATATTTTTTCCAATTTATATATAGGCCAAACTTAAGCCCTAATACTTATTTGTTTTCAACCGGAAAGGAGTGAAATAGAAAAAATGAATAAGAATCGTTGGCAAACACATCATAAGTAGAACGCCAAAGTTTCTACAGGCTATCTCTGACACTTCTTCGCTGGAACATGCTTCAAGTGTTGGTCAAACTTCGCTTTGAAAGAGTCGAACACCAGTCGCGGCAGTACGTTTGTTTCCAAAAACAAAAGTCAAATTAGGGGGTTTTACGTGCCAAACCAACGACGGGCATCTGGCACGCCCCAGTGGAGGACTGAGGATTACTTTCGACCAACTGGGGATCTTTTAACGTACAACCGAAAACTCGGTTACACGGCGCCTTCTCCGCAATAAGCCTCCATCATATTGCGTTTTTTTTTACAAATGTGCCCTTAATATTTCTCGCTCAATGTCATGTGTATCAAAAAGAATGAAAGCTACACAAATACAAACTGCGACCGATCTATTGACTTGAGCCGGAAAACTTTTGATAGATAGCGAATTGATACCTGTAGGTATACTCTTCCACTGGCATCGGCATATGTAGACGTGAACGGTGTCCGCGAGTGGTGCTAAATTCAAGCAAAGGTTCAATTTTAAATGCCAGATTTATAGGCGTTTTAACTTCAGTAGACAAGCAACTGACAGTGACTTTGGATGCAAGGAACGTCGTAGAAACACATTATTAGTGCTGATTGGATACTAAGACGTAACTTCTGCTTTGTCAATTATTTCTGTCGTTTTGCATTCTATATCAGATTTCATGCGACAAAATGCCTAAATAGTGCTACTTCTAAAGTAGCAATAGGACATCAAGAAAGAACAAATCCCGGAAAGCAAGGAGCTAACTGTTCATAGAATTGTTTACAAGTGCCGCCACACCACCAAAAAACGTTTCTTCTCTTTTGTGGTTTTGATATGAAAGATGGAGTTTTCAGTGTTTTCTTTAAAAGTGTAGCCTATTTTTTCGTTTAGAAAAATCAACACCTTGAGAATAAATATTGAATGCGAGCCTTAGAATTAAAAATATTTGAGACTCCAAAGCAATCAGGAGAGGCAAACACATTTTCGAAGTCTAGTAACTGTTAGTCGCCGCTATTTATTTTGCTTCGCCTACACTTTGATTGAGCGATATCAGGGGTACTTGATACAATTTATTACGAATAAAGTATTAAGAATTATATAAAACAAGAACTTCAGAAGAAATACATTTTTAAGTTGAACAATACCATCAATCTTGGCAGTCAAAGAAACACCCTCATGTGCAGTTTTCAGATTTATTTCTAACCGAAGAAAACGGGTTGGAGACACGCTTATCCGGTAAGCAAAACATAAACCCCACAACCGCACACAAAAAAATTGCAAAAACAAAACGGATTTATTAAATACAACGGTAAGCGTAATCCTAAGCAAACCGTTATTTTTGTCGGTTTGAGTGAGTTGTTTTGTTAAAGCCCGATGGTGCATACTTTCTCTTCCAAAAAAGCTCTCAGGATGAATAAAACACCGAATAAAACGTTAGTCAACAGCATGCATATTTTAATAATTAGCGAGCATAACAATAGGTTCACAGGATTTGGAAATCAACGCTTTTGCAACTTATGGGTTCCATGTTTGGGAGTTTTCAAAAAGAGTGCTCACTATAAAAGCTTCCATTTACTTGGTCTGCGTGTAGCATAAGTTCAACAGAATGAAATATACTCAACGAAAGGTTTTCTTTCTTGAAGTCTTTAAGCGGATATTCGAAGCTGCCTTTTAATAAAGTGAGTTGCAGGGCCAGCCTCCTTACGCAATCCTTTTTTCTAAGGTCATAACTGCAAGATCGACGACTTCTTCGTGCGCTTTAAACGAGATATTCGGACGCTGATTAATCTGCGCAAAGGTTAGTTTTATCGTTAAAAAAGGTGGAATAATTGAATAGAGCGTCTCGACCGGACCAGGCGGTTGAGCTGCGCACTCCGAGTAAGGATCTCGCATAATGATGCGTTTGAGCACAGTAGTTCTCGGGGGCATATTCGAACAGCTGGCCTTTACCGTTTCGCGCGTCTTAAACGTCTGCGCTCTTAAAAAAAACAAAAAAAAAAAAAAACATGTATGTTTATTCATTGTTCTTTATATAAGGTCACCACAGTCGAAGAACTACCTCTTTAAAGTACTTCGCTGTTACGTTGAAAACGAGTCTTTCTCGTTGACAGTGATGTCCACCATGATAAAAGGTGGATCCAACTTGCACAAAATGCGGCCTTAGGTCTTGGGTTTTATTGTGTACGGTAAGTTGTCAGGCAGCGTGAAACCAGCTCGCTGAAACGTTTCAAGCCTGGTAGGCTCTTCGTCAATCGTAAAACAAGTTAAATATATTTTGGGGGGCAATCAGACAATTTTTGTTTTTGTTTCCGGTTCACAAGCGCACTGACGGCAAACTGAGCCGAAGTGTAGGCGAGTGAAAACTGATAAGAGGGACGGTGAGAAGCAATATGTTTAGCCTATATAGTGGTTGTAACTATGTGCCTTAATGTGGTCGGTGGGAGCCCTCAGTGCGTGTGTATTATACATGTTGAGCATAAAAATATTAGGTAAATGTGTAGCTGCGTCCCATGTTTCCGTAGAAGAGAACAACAAAACATTTAGTCCTAATACCGAGCTACAATCATGCTATTCCAGTAAGGCGCATAAAAATATTAGACGCCGAAGCAAATCAGTCAGTCATAAGCATTATATCTTTATTTTGAAATCGTTCTGCTCGCGTTCACGTTGTTCAGTAGGATGGAGACCGCCTGCTCTGGTCACCCGTCACCGTGGCAATGAAACATCTCCTGAATAGACGCGCGTACAAACGCAGCAGGTAAGTGATACGCATTACGTCATTGTTAGCGAATCCTCGACCCTACTTATGTCTAATATTCTTACGAGCCACAGAAAAAAAGCATGTCTAGGCTACGGCTATCCGTCGGCCGATATATTTTGTTGATAAGGTGCGAAATAAGTTACACATTTGGAAACTCATTAAAACAAAACGCGGCACTTTAATAACTTGTATTCTTTATTAGTCATAATACCAGCGAAAGTTTTCTTAGGGAATGTGGTTTGCTGACATTTGATCTGCCCAAGTTGCGTTGCATGTTTTGATACAATATTAAAACACTGCCAAACTTCGTGCAGCGTGTCGTTTGTTCGGTGATGTGCCTCGCTCTGTGTTGGTTATACGAAATTTATTCGCAGAATATGTTTCCGCAGAAATTTGTAAACAGTTGCTGCGTGAAAAGTGACACACAACTTAGGCCGCACGTTCTTTTTTTAAATATTATTTAGGGAAAGGAGGGGGGGGGGGCGGTGACTCTATAAGAAAACATGGCGAACACGTTAGGGAACAGAGCACCGACCAAGCGCTTTCATTAACAGAGTAATTTCTTTATCTTCAAATGCCTACATAAATTTTGCTAGGATGGGCGATTCCTGGGGAACATTGCATATTACAGGCACATGGCACTATAGTTACACTTTTTTATATACTAAAGACGCTCCAACTTAATTTTGTGCAGGAATCGACTTTTAGATATTAGCTCAGGGGTGGCAAGAAGGACATGAGGTTAGAGCCGCAGACAAAAACCACAAAAGTTCAGAGAGCCGCAAGAAAAACGAATTGAGGGGGGGGGGGGGGGGGGGGAGGGGGCTGCCCTTCGCAATAAACTATATGAAGGGAACAGTACTTTCCAAATGGAACACGTATAAATGTCTACTACAACAAAAAGCACCAAGAAACAGAACGTTTCGTCAACCGCTAAGCAAAAATTAATGCATGGTTCGCTAGCCAGCCACTGCCCCCGACCCTGTTAGGCGTATACGGCTCGAAATACTTTGTAGAACATTAAAGGAAACAGGGTCACTGGAAACATCTTTGTGTCAAAAAGCAGTCAAGCTGTATGTATGTACGCAGTGTAGTACAATAATGCCAAGACTTTAAGTTTTCTTTAAATTCTAGAACTCTTTTCATCTTGGCGACACAAAAGGGGAAGAAGGACACGCTTACCAGGGAGCCGCGAGTCACACTTGGACCCGCGAAGAGCCGCATGCTGCTCGCCAGCCGCAGTTTGGCAACCCTGCAATAGCTGCCCTATAGGGCGAAACTTGCCACAATATTTATGCGGACCGGCTGTAAATATACTTTTTCACAGCTACTGTAATGTCTCAATAAAAGCTAGAAGGAACCAAATTGCCGCATTTAGATTTTTAGATTGTTTGTAAATATCAAGCTCTTCATGCTCATCCTGTATCTAATCCCACAAACACCTTTCCAGTGCTTATCACCCAGGCAAAAAATGCCAAGTCACTCGGCTACGGACACACCCTCATCGTCATAAATTCGAAAGAAGAGAGCTTTTGCGTACTTTCATAACGCGTACCACAGCCCAGTAGACAAAGATGAGAACGCGCAGATGGCAGTTACTGGAACGGTATATACCCACCGGGCAATGAAGTTTGGTTTGGCAAGTTGCAACATCTTATGCGGAGTTTTAATAACTCTGAGACCCGACCTCGAGCTCAAATCTCTGAGTGCCCTGCCGAACTCTGACGCAGCGCTCGTGTCCAATCAGTCGGAGTCTAGGCTCTCCAAACGCTGCCCATTTCGACCACCAGCCGCACTGACTAGCAACCGACCGAGGCCCCTCCTGTTCACTGGCCCATTTCTCTACGTGCAAAGCGCACTTTTTGCTTACAATTCTCTTAGAATTGCAAATTCTATACTGAAATAGATGCTCATAAATGGTAGCGCGAGAGAAGATAAAAAATGGTTTACACTTTCGCAACCGTTAAACGGGAACTCCGGCGACTTTTTGAGCAACCCCAACTAACTATATTTTTGAAATCGCCGTCCTTTACTCTTTCTAATATGTTATTTTGTATCGCGAAATTCAGAATAGTTATTGTGAAATCGGCAAATAAAAAGGACGCCAAAACGAAGATTCGAATATACCCGCGCTTTTCATTGCCGTGACGTCACGAATGTGCCGGTTTGCGGTTCGAGTGGGCAGTCCAAAAATGAACTATGCCGAGCATTTGTATCGTGCTGCTGCGCGGGAGCTGGAGCGACTTTCCAAAGCATTCATTTGACATTATAAAACTGCTTGTAATCAGTTGAAAACAAAGTCTACAGCCCAAAGAGTGAACCCCTGCACACTCATGACGTCACTTTTTCAATGTTGCCAGTAGAGCTTTTCACTTTGGAAAACACGATGAGGACCAAAATTGTAAATTCTGTAACTTCGCGAAAAAAAGTTATTTTGCCCAAATATTTGGGTTACTAGTTCAGCGATGTTTGTTGGTGTGTCTAGCAAGGTTTTAGGCAAATCGGGGACTATGAAGAAAACGGCGGAGTACCCCTTTAACGTGATTCACAGCGACAGCTGAGGTGTGTTGTCGGAGCCGCTTAGGTTTCATTTCAGAGCAGATGGACCGAATAAACGGTAAGGGTTCGAGCGCGCAACATAGGCCCGTTTCGTATTAAACCGAGTAACACATCCGACGAAAATTCCATAGCGTTTTGTAACTAATGAGGGTGTATTAAAGAAAGAGCATTTCATATGCATGTCTGTGTAGGACTGGAGCGTCTTTTCGAGCGCCACTTGGTAAAAGAGATTGTCACACGTGCTTAAGGAAAAGCGCCGAATAAACAGGGACAATGAAATAGACAAGACGAAGTGCGCTCTTAAAATGAAGGTTTATTGAAACAAACAAGCACTATTAATACCATCTTTCTGGCTGTTCGTTTAGAATATAGAACTCCGTATCAATCAGGCGCACTCACGTGGCATTAACGCGCTTGCTCTCCCCTTGCCTTCTAAACCAGAATGCACAGTTTTATCACCATATCTACAGATAATCGCGTTTTGTGCTAATTCTGGGTCACCTGGACACCTATCCCAGTACACTGCTAGATTGCCCGGCGGGGACTGTTTTACTAACCCACGGCCGGACTGGAAGCGCGCGCTTTCTTTTTCTTCTTACGGCCTTTGCAATCGTCCGGGAGTCAATGGCATTTTTTCTCCGTATGTAGTTCACTCGCTTGCCGCCAGGGGCGCAACCACCTCACCCCACTTCACCCCACTCGGCGAGTCCCTTCGAGCTGCTTTGCGCTGGTGTTCGAGCTTCGTAGGTTGTAGTTTTGGCAACGGTTCCTCAGAATACTTCTGATTAACCATGCAAAGACGGTCACGCACAGAAACGAAAAATCAGCTGGATATGTGCACAAGCCCTCGAGGAAGCACTTTAGGCTGTAATAGGAGGTATTCACTGGACGCCATACTTGAGGGCGATGTTTAGAGCGCATGCTCAGAACGAGCTCGCATTAATAGCCGGCTAAGACCGGCAACCTTGATGGTGCTAAATGCGCGCTCCAAAAGGGCTGCGGAAGCTCGCTGTCAGCACGCGCTCAGCAGCAGCGCACACGGATATGGCCGCCAGTGAATACTCCCTATAGTATGGTGCCTGGAACGCGTTTCCGTCTGGTGTGTTTACCGCGCCCAAAAAAGTGGTCCCTCGATTTCCGCCTGATGACGTCATAAAAGTGTCATGCTGTCGCCGGTCGCGACCCTGGTGGTGTTTCAGCAGCTGTGGTGGGTATGGCAGACGCCTGTTCTGCTGCAGGTAGCTCCCCAGTGTGACAGTCTATGGAAGCTACAGCAGCCGAAAGTTGGGACGCGGCGACGACAGCAACACTCGCGTTGGCTCGCGCTTTTCGCCAGCATTTCTACGGCCAACCGCCAGGATCGTGACAGTCAACAGCATGACACTCCGGCTCCTGTGACGTCATTTGTTGCCACTTGGGGACCACTTTTGATGTATGGGCAGCGTAGGACGCTAAACACACCAGTCGGAGACGCGTTCCAGGCACCATACCTATAGGCACTGTGCGAAAATTGTACAGGCTACTACACCCTCGTCTAGAGCAGCTGACCGACTTCATGTGCGGCCTATGAGATGATGATGCAGACCACCGCAATATATTCATTGGGCCTGCTTACATTTCACGAGAGTGTACGAATTATTTGTCATTTAAAGTTCCTCCACGTAGAAGGGGTCCGTCTCCTCCTGTTCTTGAGTTGCAACAGAAGTCCTGGAGGTAAAGACGAGTATAGTTTTTAAAGACGAGTATAGTTTTTCCGCAATTGCATTCGCTATCTCTACTTACTACTTTTTACTCCCGAATTTCTCGAAGATGTGCGTTACGCCGCGTCCTGTCTAGTTCTCCCTTCGCTTTTTTTGTCCGTGTTGTTTTGGCGTATTACACCATGGGTCAAATATTCGCCGTTTTGGGCTCATCAGAAGCGCATTAGATAGTGGCTGAAAATCTAAGCGTAAGGATCAGGTGTCAAAAACTCTAAAAATCTCGGCCGCAAGTTGCGACAGCGTTGAGATACACTGTCAAACGCGCTCTGTGCAAACGGCCATCGCCACCTCCCCGCAAATTGCGGCGGGAGGTGGCGATTGCCCCAATCGCAAAGGCCGTAAGAAGAGAAAGAGAGCGCGCGCTTCCAGTTCGGCCGTGACTGACCATGCATGTTATTTTGCTGCCATGCATGACCGTGCATGTTATCTTGCTTACTTGTTATCTTCTTATCAGCGGCCCGTGGAATGTCTTGGAGGAGGGCCGAAAGTGGCCCGCGTCGATATGGAGCCGAGTCGACGGCGCAAAACCGCGAAGTGTCCCACAAACATCTGTTATTGTAATATCGCTGTAATGATCACTGTAATATCGCTTGTAATATCGTTCTAAAATCCAATCGGAAGACTCGCTTAAAGATAAAAGTCAGACTGGACGTTTTGGGAGATGAGCGTGTTCACCGCTCTAATTGCAGTTCTCTAGCCCCAACATATACGTCGACACGTCTAAGAGCACACACCAGGTGTTCCCACGCCGACGTCGAATCGATGTTTCGCAAGAAACCTTATTTCAATGCACGCAGCCTCGCGGGCATCAAAATAGACGAGTTATACAAATCTTCAGAGTTAAACACATCTTAAAAACTTTGGATGAAAAAAAAAATGCAGTAAACAAATATACTTGTCATGCTCTTTTTTTTAATTCAGACACCAATGATCTCAATTACAGGCGTGCCCCTTTTGACGGTGAGGCTCCCTCCATGCCCTGAAAAGTGTCCGTCAAGACGGAGAGGCGTCAAGATCGACCGCGTCGGCAGACACCTCTAGGGTAGCGGGAGGCCGAGCTCTCGCATCAGCGTGTCACGCGCGGCGATCGCCGTGTTACCGCACGTATTGAGGCAATCTTAGCTTACCTCCTCGTTAACCTGTCACGCGCGCACTCGATCGACCTTTCTCGCAACGCCACCAGCAACCCTCAGAAGTTGAACATTGTGATGTCGCATTTTAGCTGTGGCCCTAGACGGATAGCCTAAAGCGCATCGCGCATGAACACTCAGTACGAGACCGCTGGACGGTAATTTCATCAGAGTTCGTAGAGAGGCGTGAATCACGCTAAGAATGAGGACACGAGACATATAGTGCCAGCGTAACCTGATCCTGCCGAGGTACCCAAACGGATAAGATTTGGGACAGAGCTCTTATAAAACGCTTTTCGAAAAGGTGAAGCCATTGAGAATCTATGGTGACCGGAGTTTCATCGGTACCGACCGGTGCAAGAAACTGGTGCGTGTGGCCGATTACCTTGCCGTAGTTGTCCACCGTCTACATTTATTTATATTACTTCTATATTAGGACAGGCATAGCAATAGTATGGTTGCCATTCGCGCAGTAGCATCGGGGTCAGTATAAATACGTAATAAATGCAGAACACGGGCTAAAGTGCGCCACACACAGAAACAGAAGAGAACAAAGCTAAGAGAAAAGAGAAGAAAACGACGACAGGTTGCTACCTTTGGGCCCATATACAGTCACCCGTGAACAAGGAGCCGAGCTGGCTTCGAAACGTCGGGCACATCGAAGAAATTGGTTAGGGTCTACGTTGTACTTTTTCTTAGTATAAATAAATGTATTCTTATTTTTCTTTATCGCACAAGAACCATAACAGGACCGTCGAGGACCACAGATGCAGTATAAGTTTAACAGCTACCCGCCATAGTTGAAGTCGACTGCACTTTTCTACGTTGCTGAAGACTGCGTCAAAATATGAGTTCGACTTGCCGTAAAAAGCGGGTAATGCAACGCTTGGCTGCCCCGATAATTTGCTGTCGTATTTCGACGTGGGTGCTGGTCATTCCCAGAACCAGTCCTTCGTGAGTTGACAGGTTGATACTAAGCAGTACATTGATATATAGGTAAACAGTTTTTATATAATACACCTGTTGATTTGATACGGTAAAGGTTAAATACAAAACCTTCAAATTTTCTAAGTTGTTAATTACGTCAGATGGTTAATGATGCCTTATTTCTGCTCTGCACATACAATCTATAGGCTTCTGCGTGTTGCGCAAATCAGCGTGAATACTATTGTTGGTGGCAGCTTAATGACTCTGCCTCGAGCGGGTGCTTTCTGCCTTTGATGGCACTTCGTCGCATGCAGAACTGAAGCCCGGCGGAAGGCACTGAGCGCGTGCTGGAGACGGAGAATATTCTGGGTTCTTAACCTTTATTATTTATACATCTTGCAGGACATCGAACTTTTTCGGTGTACATCTCGTAGTCTCAAACCAAACCGTACCATGATGAAAGAGGAAATATTTTGGTTCGTCGAAATAGCCTCGGGTTTTCGCAAAGATAAACAGTCACCCACTCACTAAGCTTTAAGTATTTAACGGGAAATGAAGGCAATTTCGTTTTTTTTTTTTGCGATTTAACAGCGTTCCAGGCACGTCCCTGGCAACGTTGTCCAAATTTTAGCCGAAACCGGCGCTTGTGTTCCGCGCAAATCAATTAAACAGTCGCGGTAATAATCGTACCAGGATCGATTGTGGCGACGCCCCGAGAGTTGCGGGAAAATCCAGGAGAAGCGGAGTTCGCGTGCCGTTGCTCGACCTTGAAACGCGAAACGAGAGACGTGCCCTCGGTCACGTTTTGGTTCCCGATTTTTATGAACATTATTCCAATTTTCATTTGAATAACCATGAAAAGTAAAAATAGTACCGGAAATGATTACTAAACCTTAAATAAAACAACATAGTTATTTCTCTCTTTGCTACGCTCGATGCAAAACGGGCAACGAGCAACTATGGGCAAACAAAATAAAATAAAAAGAGAACACAGACTGGAGTGGAACACGCGGCAGACGTTTGGTTTTGGTATCAGATGTCAGTGTCGTGTATACTTCGGGAACGACCGCGCCACCGCGCTGCTATAACCTACCGCGGTTACCAGATCCTCAATCTCCTAAATGCTACCGATACCTAATGTTCACACCTGACGTCACTCCCTACGTCCCCTCCGTTTTCGGAGGCCCACAGATGAGAATGGAGATAGTTCAGTTTCGGTTCCTTTAGTTCTTTCGTAGGCAGATAAATACGCGTCACAAATGTCTATAAAACATTGGACAGTGTGCTAGGTTCCCAAGAAGCCTAAAAACCCCATTTAAATAAATTAATTAAAATCGCCTTCATTGTCCCTTTAATATATTATCATCTCGTTGCGGTTTCTCCGTCGCTCTGCAAGCTTCATCGTGCACCTACTTCTCATCGAGGAGAAAACATAAGCACAGCATTATCAGGGAAGAGAAATCACTGCTAAAGCTAGGATTGTGCAACGGCGCATCTTTTTCGAAGATGCGCACAAACACGGGATTATCCTCTTACGCTGATCTGTTACTAGCGGAAATGTGCCGAGCGGATAGAAACAATTCTAATGGAAAACAAACAAAAAAAACTCGGGAATATTTATTGTTAGAACTGAAGTCGATAACGAAGGCGTCGGGATTTTCCGTGCCGCTCTTAGCAACCGTCTCCCGTGGCCCTCAAATAAGCTGTCTTCGGTGATTGACAGGGACAAACACGGCCTCGGGGAGGGAGGCGCCGCCAAGCGAGCCAACGGCGACGCATCGGGCGTCGAGAGGTTTGCGGGCGAACTGCAACGACAGGCAAATACAGCGAAGAGACAGTCTCGTCTTCTTCGAGGGCGTTCGTCACGAGGGTAAAAAGAAAAGCGAAAACGCACAGTGGTGGCATGGGAATTCCGGTGGGGTGCCAGGCGCGAGTCTATTTGCGAACGGGATGAACACGTTCAAAGATTTTTGTTCGTAACGCTATGTTGTTTACGCTGCTAACTTGACTCGCCATTCCATGTTGTTATTTTTTTTTCTGCAAGTGGAATGTTTTGTTTAGTTTTAAACATATCTTCTGAAAGACAAAAAATATTCCCACCCTCTCTTGGGTTAATATTTTTTTTATGTCAGTGCTTTTATTTGTAGGAAAGTTGTTCTCTTATTTTGGGTCAAAACTAGAAGGAGGGGCAAGCTCTAGTCCTACAAACTCTGTAAACGAGACCTAGGACATTGTGCCATAATTTTGTAGTATACGTCTTGATGTTCGTGTGGTTACCCTCAACTTATAATAATCGCAAGAAACGGATGAACGGGAAAGACCAGCTTATTGTAAACTTCGCAGCCTACAAAATAAACAGACACTTTAACCTCTACCCCTTGTGTTCCTAGCTTGGTTAATGGTTCATCTAAGTACGTACGTAAACCCCGTTTTTTTTTTTTTTTTTTTTTTTTTTTTTTTTTTTCTAAGAAACGCAGGGGTATTATGCATCGGGTTGTCCTGGCCAACCATTTGGCGTGCATATGTTTCCTCATCTTCAACCATTGTTCTTTTACTGCAGCGGGAAAATAATTATGCTTTTACTATAAATTACCGTTACTTGGAGGTAGCGTGTATTTCACTTCAAATATAATGTACAACCTGCACTTAAGTTCGGAACCGGCAGCGATTATGGCATTTCCACACGGGCAACACAACAATTTCACTCACGGGAGAAGAAACAAAATATTCGTGGATTAGTAAATTTTATTTCAACTGTCCAGCTACTCGTGATGCTCCGCAAATACAATATGCAAAACGTTATTTAGATAACTGTTACAGCAAATGTTTTTAATTTGTATTGACTAAAATATAAAATGCATACGCTTGTTTTAGGGATCATATTATTCATCACGAGCATGCGTATGTGTTCCTAACCTTTTTATTTGCAGTTGTAGCATATCGCGCGATATAAGTAACACTTCGAGTTTATAGGTTTTTTTTTTCGATAAGTTGTGGAAGGCTAGTTTAGCTGATAGAAAAACAGGGATGGGTCTGAAGGCGCGAAATGTTGAAATATGCAACCCGAATGCAGATAACAAAATTGACAGATTTGTATTTTTGATCACCGGCTTCAAATCACACAAAAGAGAAAAAGATTACCAAAAAAGATAGAGTCCTGGAAGTAGCCTGCCTTTGTTTTTTAAATATTATTAATTATACCTCATTTATTAAACGTTACCTGAGCAAAACAATATGAGTTGAATACAGATATAGCAGTGACATTGTTTTTTCTTCACGTCGTCTCAGCACCATGGTGGTGCGTATTTAAACCCGTATTAAAAGCAGTGGCGCCTATATTTTTTCTAGATTTGTTAACGACTCACTTGTTAGAGCTCCTTTATAGTTATCGGGTCTTAAGCTGTATTTTTTTTTTTTTTACTTCAGATAGCATTAGTTCATCACTATATGTTTACTGCCTTTGCTTACCCTTTCACAGTTAAGTTCACTCGCAATATGAGCTCCGAGGAGGCAAAGCAGGAAGGGTTAATGGGGAGGGGTGAATGGCACTGAAGTCAACCTTGCTCAATGTAATGAAACGAATAGGCACCATACAAACACCACCACTATGACGCAAATAATGTTCAACTTCAGACTAGAATTAAAGCTACCTCTTACCATCGGCCAACGTGCCTACCGCGCCAATCACGTCGTCGGGCTGCAGAGGAGGCGAGCGAAGTGATTCTCAGTCGAGGCGACAACAACATGACTCGCTGAACGATTACCTGGACTCTGGCCCGGCGTCGGCCAGTCGTCCGTCATCGTTTCATCGGGCGTGACATCCTGAGACCACTCGCTCAACGCCTTCCATATCGACCCCACAGACGGCCTGGCACTTCCTGTGTCGCACCACAGGGACAGCTCCGGTTATGCCTCGCGAATGCCTGAAAGCGCACGGAAGGTGCCAACCCCTGACCCCAGAAAGGAGGTACAAACTTCAAAGACTGCATGGTTCTGTGGATGTATGCGGTTTCTTGGACTTGGTTCTTAATGTATCGCGAAAAGCGAACACCAGAAGTTTCTACACCTTCCGTCACACGCCGTACTTTTAACTTATGGTCAGGCTGGTTGTACATCTCTTGAACTGAAACTGGATAACGCATCCATTGTCTCGTCCATCTTCGTGCTTAGTTTCTTCCAGTTCAAGTTAAACGCGGAAAGGCTGTGTCACCTAATAATGACGATCAACAAAACGAGTGGAAGGCAGTCACGCGTCTTCTCGACGCATGACTGATCGATGTCATGCAACACATCTGACGTAGCCACTATTCGTGTTGGTTGGTAACACGACATATGGCAGACCGTTTTCACGGAAAGCTACCATTCCGGCATAAGAATTCTTGTATACGTTCCCGACGTACGCGTCTCGACCGACCGTAGCCGTCATCTGCATACGGCTGCTGGTGTATGCGTTTTCTTGAGGGCGTGTTGTTGGCACGAAAGCTTGATGGGTATGTATTTACCCATACTAAACCTCATATGAGGTCCTTGCAAAAGTGTAAAATACAGATATATTGTAGTGGTGTTGCTAAGGCGCGTACCAGAACCTCACCGGGGACGACGACGATGCGCGTGCAGACGGCGCGTGACACACTTCTAATCTGGTTTAATTTGGCTATGGACGTCCTCTTGTAAATTAAAACGTAACATTTGGTGTCAGATGTAGGATTTCTGGTACGGCACCTCATGCTACCCGAAACGCACCCTGTCAGGATGAAAGTCCTCTGCGACGTGGTTGGCACAGGCGTCTCATTGAGCCATAGCATCGCGGCCGGATTACCTGCCGCAAATCGCCGTGCCGTACCTTCCACGGACAAGTCACCACTCCGCCATGATTTCCACGACTATTTTGTGGCCGTGAAATGAAGATCCTGCGTTGGCCGATGGCCACTTCTGCACCCCAGACCTTCGAGAAATCGAGGCGCGTAAGTGCGCCCCGGACTTGAATTCTTTCACGGTCGTTGTGGACATATAGCGTACTCCAATTTATATTTAAGAACATTCAAATCACCCGTGAGTATGAGTTTAAAGTGTGCAGGGATCTGTTTCAATATGTAATCATGAATATATCAAACAGTACTTGAGCGGAAGAACGCGGGGCTCTGTAAATAACCCCAATAACAAGAACGAAATTATCTACATGAATCTTGCACCACAATGGCTCTGTATTTCGTAAGCAAGGAAGTACAGAGAAAAAAACGTCAGACCCGAAAGACAATGCAAGGCCAACACTTCTTTGAGAAGACCTATCGCAATGAACCACATTATAATTAGGGGAAGAAAATCCGCAGTCAAATATGGAATCGTGCAGCCAAGTTTCAGTGACACATACGACTTGCGGGAAATGTGACGCTTCAATGCCAGCGAATTCAGTAGACTTTGGAAACAACTTCTGGCATTAAGATTTAACAAGGACACGTTGCTAATTTGATCAAGTCAATGCGAGAGTGCAGAAACGACTGGATCGGTAACTCTTACGATGCAGTTGTTAGACTCATCCCACGTGAAGCGGACGTTATTGACAAGTGCATAGTCATGACGTAAAATAACTTTAGTGCCTTTAATCTGAGGTCAGCCGTACCATGCCAGAGCTGTCTACGGATATTACATACACGAAGGGAAAAGTCCTTGTTAATGAACAGGTGGCTGCCCTTTAATTTCCGAGCATTTCTAAGAATTAGAATTTTGTATTGGTAGTCAAGCACCCTTAAAAGAATAGGGATAATTTTACTTTCACTTTGAGAACCAAGACGATGACAGCACTCAATACCATCGCAGGTAATAGAAACCTTTTAAGACAGTATATCAGTGACGCAATTCAGTAAAAAAGCCGGCGATTCATCTACAGCTTTCTATAAGCCATATAACATCAGATTGTTCCAAGGAGAACAATTTTTCAGGACATCGTTTTTATCAGTTAGTTGGGTGACAGCGAATTCGAGAGCGGCAATTTTATCTTCTAGACGTTTCACCTTGTTATCAAGCCTAGGCAGTTTAGATAAAGTAGAATTAATATCCGCAAGGCACAATTCAAAACCGCCAAGCTTATTTTTCAGAGCTGCATGGTTGCTTTTAACTTGGGTTATATCGGAAGCTATTTAAGTTTGCCTTTTAAGGATTTGTTTAGGAAGAATATAAGTGTCTTTATCAGTGCCGGAGTTCATTTCGACATTACCACCATGAATCGGAAGAGTCAAACAAACTCTGAATCATGCTAACAAGTTGGAACAGGAAGCCATGCTTCCCAGTGGGCCCGGTAGCCGCAGTAAAATAGGTCATTGGACTTAAAATAATTAAGCTCAGAAATAAACCCTACCTGTAGGGCAAAGAAGAAGTAACTCATCGGCGGTTTTTGTACTGCCACCAAATCCACTGAAGATGAACGGCTGCCGCGGCAGTCTTGAGTATCGGTACCGGAAGTAGGTGTGATTGATGTCGTCCCAAAGCATCCAATAAGAGTATCCAAGTAAGGCAATGGTTGCAGAGATCGACTGATGACGAAAAGTCTGTGACGGGGCAAGCAGATTCTGCGGCGAGCACTGACGACTGGGCAATCCGTAGGGCAAAGAAGAAGAAACTCAGTGGCGTGTTCATTATGCTGCCACCAGGCCCATGCATGTGAATATCAAACAAAGAGAAGCATTTCGCCTCTGGTTGGGGAGGGGTGCAACAGGGAGCGCAAGAGCCACGTGATTACTATTCGGGTGATAAACAATTTTACATAAATCACATCAAAACAAAATTGAAAGATATAAAGTCACAACCAAACGCAATTACTGGAGAAAGCAAGAATATTCACACTGTGCTTTTGGCGTGGGAAAAAGCCGCTGACGGCTTCAATGTCTCCTTTGCTTTATGATCCTGGTGCTTTTAATGTACCTTGTCTGTATACTTTCAATAATCGCAACATTGTTAAAGTGGAAGCGTACCAGAGGAGGTAATCTGACCGCAAAACCATCTGCTAAAACATTCGAAGATCAATACCACCGTCCACCGTTCCGCCTCTATGGCGACCCTTTAGCCTGTCATAATAATGATTATACCTTCGACTTTAGCGAATGCAGTCTGATAAACACGAAGGGAGCAGAGGGGGGAATCTTGTAAAGATGAAAAAAGGGTAATTCCTGTGGTCTACTAGTATTACAAAAACATGTAAGAGCCGAGAGAAACCGAAGCAGAATATTCCAACAAATTAACAAGTGCATAGGCCTAAACAGCTAAACAGCGGATGCGTGTGAGTTCCTCATGAATATACCAACTTTTCAGAGACACGCGAACTTCACGCACATCCGCGTGCAAGAGATCGTTTGGCTATCTCAAGAGAATCACTTCGGTAGAAAGACGCTTCGGATTACCGTACTGTCACGATTGGTTGTACATTTGACACACCTTGGGCGTGACCGAGATTTATTAACAGCCTTGATTCCACGTGCCCAGAAGTGTCTGGCGTGATCCTTGGAACTCTCGAGTTAACGGAAGCACAACACCGACGTCGTGGTGTTGGATCCACTCACACGAACGGAGGAAAAATCGGTCAAGGTTATCCTTCCAGGGATTGCGGCTCCCAGGCGGTGAGCACAACCATGGACAGTACGTAACGAGTCGCCGTCTCGAATTTCGGCAGTGTCTACTCAACGGGAAAACTCTCGCGATCCGCCAGCCGCATGAACCAAGGACCTTTTGATCTGTGCCTGACACGTGACTTCCCCAGTGCTAACGTGGAAAGAGCCAGGAGACCAGAGTACTTAGGCTAGAAACCGAGAGTCTTAAAAAAAAAAAAACTGCGTGTCACACTCCTCGATTGTGCTCTCGTTCGCTATGCCACCTGTATGGATGTAAATAAATAGTTGTACGAGAGTGGCAATGCCTTCTAACACTTCCTACCCAAGGTCCTGCCCTGTTCCTGTCGACAGCAACAGCCTAATTGTCCATCCTGGGAGCCCCTCGGTCACAAAAGTTCACACATAACCGCACTACGTCGGACTCACCTCTAAAATGTGCGAGTAATTATATTTTAGCTGATTTTTTACGTCCTGACATGACAACTTCCCAGCTTGTCACGTGACTCAACGGTCACCTCCACGCATTTCCCAAATGCTGCAATTCCCCAAGCTCCTATCCCCGACGGGTATGTAACTCCCCACCCCGTACCGAAAGTTTGGTCTGTCCGTTTCCCGGCGCATGTACCATTGCCCAGCCCAGTCATAGATTGGCCGCTCACTCTTGGCGCTGCCCTCGTTCACATTTCCCCATCGGATTACGTGCGAGACGAAGTCGGACGCAGCGGCAGTCAGGTGGGCCCATTCATCACCGGGTCCAGTCGTTCATCAAGGTGCCGAATCCGCGCCAACCTCAGCCGCCTCTTCGGTCGTCGGCGTGCCAGCCCCCGTGTCAGGTCACGCAGGCCTCCGGCTCGCACCGCTTGGGATGTTTTAGATGTGTATAGACGACATTTGACCCGCACGCAGCCGGCTCGAAGTTCGATCTTTTTAGGGAACGGAGACTGTCGCTGAACGTGGGAGCGAAGGAAAGATCAAAAGGGAGAAATCATGGTGAGACAATTTGCGACGTGCGTGACTGAAAGCGTCGCTGCAATCGATGTTCGCGATTGGACGATTCATACCTTTTTGTATGCTGATATTGCCTGCGAAATCGCCGATTCATGGCGAGAGAAATCCTGCCAATCACGACTCGGGGGAGGCAAATTTTGCTAATAATGGCGAGGCCAATCCTGGTCATGACATCACATGTGAAAACCAAAAGAGGGCGCCACCGAAACATCTTGGCGCTATAATAGTTACTGATATCTTGAGACCCGGGTGAGGCGAGTACGAAACATCCTATCTTCGCTTTGCAGCCAATGAAATTGCGGCAGTGACCAATAGAACGCAGAGAAACGAATCACGGCACAAGACGCGTGGGCATGAGTCACGCCGTACGTTTTTTAAGTGACCCCTGAAAAGAAAAACAAAACGTTTTTTTAAACAGTCTAGTTAATAGGTCACGCGTAAAAAAATATTTACGCGATGAAAGCACTTTTTTTTTTTTTTTAGCTATATTGACGGTGCGAAACGCGATTTAGTCGGTAGTCACCTCCTTTCCACTAGTTTTCTCTCTCAGTATTTCGGGCGCGTGGAGTAGAGATGGATAGGCTTCGTCTTCAGGTTGAGGTGGAAAGAACGAATGACCATTCCGTGACGTCATGGACTTTGGGCGCAGAATTTCAAATAAATCTCTCGCCGTCAATATTGCATTAAGGTTTTATTTCGCATAAAATGTAGTTTTTTAACACGCGTGTCCCAACCAAACTGTTTAAAAAACAGTGTTTGTTTCCTTTTCAGAGGCCCTTTAAGCTCTCAGTTTCTTTGGAAGAAACTCTTTTTAAATCACCGCGAACGCGTCTTGAGTGCCTGCATTGTCTAAGATGCCTGCGTCCATAAGCACACTGTTATATGTCCGGGCCTCGAATGCATCGTAAATAGTATTATAACATAAGTGTAAAACAATGTCGTATACATTGATCAAGTTTTAATAAAACCGATGATTTATCGTAAATAATATTATAAGTTAAATAATATCATATCTATCACAAACAATACTAATCAATTTTTAATACAAACCGAATAGCATTAGTGCCTTGAATATATCTATAAAGGCAGCTCTTTCGCGCCCGTTTCCGGGTGGAGAGGCATCGGCGTCGGCGTAACCGAGTGTCGCATAATGGGACGTTTTCCATAATGACGTCATACGTGTGACCTCACGAGGGTAAATTGTTCCCGCTAAATTTGGCGAGCAGACCTTTTGCTAAATTTTGCCTGAAGGTTTTTCCGCTAAATGTAGAGGGAAAATTTTACCTTCACTATGGGAAACGTCCCATAATTTCCGCACAAAATTTAGCGGGGAAATCGACGTCACGTGCCGTCAACAACAATTCAGTTTCCCCCGTAAATTCAGCGGGAAATTTCTCGCTAATTTTTATCTCTTAATTAATCGGGAAAATATTGGTAAATTTCCCGCTAAACTTAGCGGGAATATTTCCCCGCTATATTTAGGGGCGAAATTTTCGCTTAATTTAGCGGGAAATTTAGTGAAAAGTTCGCGCTGAGTGTGTGTGTGTGTGGGGGGGGGGGGGGGGCTCTAGTTCGGCATCACAGAGAATCGTAAACGACTTTCGCTTTCTTAAATAGTCAATGCGGAGTGCAGGTCGTCTGCTTCTTGCGCAGGGGTTGCGGTGACGTCACAAAGACGTCGAGCTCTGATTGGCTCTGGTTTAAGAATAGTGGGTAGACCTCAAAGCAAGCTGCCTTGAGGTCTACCCACTATTCTTCATTCAGATCTAATCGGAGCTCGGCGTTCTGACGTCACAACAACCCCTGCAAAAGTAGCAGACGAACTTGCCCTCCGCATGAAAGAAAATATAACAGGGAGATACTGATAAATAAAAACGAATAAAGATAGGGACGGACAGAACAGCACCTGACTGCTGCTTCTCTGGCTTTGGCTACTTATGGGCGCGTAAGTGTAGATAGATCGTATACTGTTTGAAGGTGTTCCCCATCTGTATATCATACACATCAGTCCCGCATTTTTTTTCTATCGACTAAAGAAACAAGCAAAAAAAAAAAGTCACTGATACCTGTGGTGGTGTCATTGGAAGCTCGTGAGAATGGTAACGTTATATCCGCTCCAGTTGGAAAGGCGTAACGTATCAGTCAAACTTAAACTTCATTTCCCATTAACACATTAAGTCCGAGCGCAGCTCGACGCTGCTATCAGATGGAGCCAATCAAACAGCACCAAAAAGTGTATTTTCATGGCGCCCGTCGTCTTTGTGCGTTTTGCATCGCCGGTTACTCCAATAACGCACACACAGAGCGCAGGATCACGACGCAATCACTATGCGTGATTAGTTTAGACAGTGATAGCAAACGCACAAAGCACCGTGACAAAGCGCTTTTGACACTGCTTGACTGGCTCAATCGGATTGTAGCATCGGCTCCAATCGGACGTAGTATGTAATGAAAGAGAGTATGATTCCCGCCTCTAAGTACTTGGAATGCATCTCGGTGTTCGTTTAGGCGATTCTAGATACCGTTTTTGCATGTTTCGGGTAGTACCCTTTTTTCCTTTTTTTTTTTTGTAATCGTTTTTATATAATTTTGCATAGGCGAGCAACAAGTTAGGGTACAGTCCCAGCACGATCGTTTTTCGGAGTCCTTAGCGCCGTTACGTAATCGCCTGTTTGGGCGACAATGGTGCTATTAGAGTGGCTTAGACCAGGCCAGCATTTTGAGGCCTCTTCGCAACTGCCCAGGTGTATATTTGCTCCGGTGACTGACGAACTTCTTAGTCAATCGTTCGGTATCTCTGTAGTCATCAGAGCGTATTACGTTTGCGAGGCACCGTAAATGGGGAGTACTTGTAAAAACAAAGAGTGGTCGAAACACCAGCCAGGATTTGATAACAAAATACCAATATCTACGTCCCATCTAATAAATTACGAGAAGAGAGAATGCCCACGAGAAATTTACGTACCGGAAACCTACCCCAACAACCAACAACCCATGAGAAAAAAGGCACGCACGACTTCACCGCAACCCGCACGCCGAAACAAACAGACACCTAAAATCAAACTCCTCATTAGTCTCAGAGAAAGGCCGGGTGGCCAGTCGGTCCCGCTTTATCCCCAACCTCCAAGCACCAAGCATCTCCCCCGAATCCCGTTTGATCAAACAGGGAACACGTGATCCGGACGGCGAGTCCTCTTCCCCCGGGTTCCAGGGTCACACCAGGTTCCGACCCCTCTGAGAACGTGCCCCGGGTTTCTGAACAACACGCGCAGCACTCGAAGACAAGGCGAAATAGGGCTAGAAGAAGAAAGAACATCGTTGTCATAGACACCAAAGGAGCCCGCCTAGGAAGTCGGTGCATCAGGTGAACGAGATGATGTTTTGCTCCGGTAAAACACCAGGGAGTTCAATGTATTGTGACCAGAGGAGTTTATTTCTTAAACGTGAAACACAACTGAGCAGAAATTATTTCAGCCGTCGCTGACGCTTTTACGTAACCGAGTTGCTACTAAAACCAAAAACATCTCTAAAGCGGGAAAAGCTCCCATAAGGCCAACCAACCCCAAGAGCTGCGTAAGCACGAAATGTGTAGATCGGTCAATTCGTAACCGCTAAACGATCCCGAAAAAAAATGGCAACCGGAGTCAAAGGTCGAACCCCCGACACCGGCGGGGAAGCGGAGAGCGGTGCTGACTGAGTTAGAGACCCAGAAGTTCAGAACGCAGGAATGGATGGAGCAAAAACAGGTTGTGTGAGAACTCGCGTGGAGAACGAACAGGAGTGGAAAGGACAAGAAAGCGAGGAGCAGAAACAGGGAGTGTAGAAAGAGCGCGCGAAACGCGGAGGAGTGGAAAAGGAAGAAAAGCGCGCTTCCCCTCTCTTGGTGATCCAGAATATTCTACTTAAATGATTTGTGTCCGGGTGGTGCGCAAGGGAAACGCGCGCGCAACATCACAAATGAGACAATGGTAGGACGTGATTTGTTTCTGTACGAAACCCTGCCCTAGGCACCACCCTCTCCAGGCACCAAAAGACTAAGGGTCGTCTTGTCTAGGCACCACCCGAACTAAGAGCACCAACCACCCTATAAAGCTACCGCATTTAAACTCGTTTGGCAGAAAGACCAAAAATGTAGCCAAATCTTTTTACTATATCTCTTTCCCTGTAGTTCTTATTTCCGCATGAGTTTTTTTTAAGTTGCAGTCGCGACGTATTTCAAAGGGTTCTTTGAGGATGCGAACGATTCTGAGGCTATGAAAAACTTTTATTCCGTACATGAAGAACCTTATGGGTTGTTCAGAATTTTGGTGATTCTGGACAACATTTACCGTTTTTGCACCTCCTTGGAGCACCCTTTGGAAAACGGAAGAGAGTGACAAACTACGGTAACATGAAAGCACATTCAGCGGATCTTGTTTATTTCTTGCGCGTTTACTTTCATACAGTAGTTATATGAGTCGCTCTAGATGTGATGCAATCTGTGAAAGATTTTTTTACATTTTTGTGGCGAATTACCATAAGTTCCCGGAGTCGGCTTTGTGGCATCGATCTTCGTCACAATTATCTCGAATACAGGCCATTCCTAACGCAATACACAGTCTGAAACAAGCTTCATTTGTTATATTCATACCGTAACACTTTAATACAAAAAGACGGCAGGATATAAAAAAATAATCATGTCCGGCTGTACAGTGTCGTAAAAATATGGAACACATATATCGCTTATTGCAAGAAAACAAAGTATAAAATATATGCGAATATACCTTGCCACAAACGACAAGGTACATACCGCCATCAACATAGTTTTTTTGTAAAAAACGCAGTTCAGTTTAGTTTTATTTTCCTCGGAGGTTCTGAAAAAACAGCACTTTACATGATGGGGAACTAGAACAAAATGACACAGCATTAAAAAGCAAACGCCAAAATTTGGGGAAAAATGCGAAACAAAGCACACGTTTTTTAATTACACTCCCATTTCATGAATCCAGTAACACTGGATAAAAAAAACTGTGAAAAGCAAAAAAAAAACCATTATAACACTAACTTCCGATCTCTCTAAGGCTTAAAAAGTAGCAAAGCTAAGATTTAACAAACAGAGTCATGACAGCCGCCTTGTGATAACAAGGACCTATAAAAACAGTCTTTATTCGCTGTATGCTACCCGCTTGACAGGAGCACCCACCATGAATCTCAGAGGCACACTCTGTGAAGAGAAAAAAAAAATGTAAATCAGCACCGCATGTCTAGCGACGCCGGTGGAATTAATTAACAGGTCTTCCAGTCGCTGCATCGTGTCCAATGTACTCTGGATGCCTCATCTCTCGGGACAAGCAGCCGAATCACTGGAGCACGTGCTGCTCACGCGCGTGCACCGCACAAATGAGCTTTCATGCTAATTACATCGAGACAGAAGCAAAATAACGTCGATGGAACTACGTGACCTTTCCGCCTCCCTTTTGTTTTTGGAGAAGAAAAGTCGCTTCTACAGACAACTGATAAGCTGGATTAAAACTTGTGTTTGGGCGAGTTGGTTCATACTGATTTAAAAAGTTAAAAAGCGCAAACAAAACAAGGACACAGCGCCGTTCTTGTCGTCTTTGTGTCTTTATTGTCCTCGTTTTGTTTGCGCTTTTTAACCTTTTAAATCAACTGATAAGCGACGGCGCTAGTGGAAATAGGAGAGACCATCAGGTTTCGCCCTTCGTCACGCGGAGTCCTTCTCTCGCACGCCCTCTCTCTTTCTTTTTCATACAGGCTCTCTCAAAAGCCTTCTCGCTCAGATGACTTAAGGGCCCAATTATCTTGAGGCGTTAAATAACGCGGTTGGTAACGGCCCAGCACAGCACCATCTATCAACCAGAATAGAAAAGTGTGATGCAGATAAGCCTCCAAGTCGACACAATGGACGCGATTTACTCTCAGCCGCGTTCTTCGGCGCAGGGTGATAATTCATTCGTTAGATGTCCTCATCCCCCCAAGTAAACCCAAGTCGGTATTTACTGAAAACACGGAACCCTAGACATGAGTCACATGACCAACAGTTTTGGTCACTCCGAGTGGATACCGACCAATCAACACCGAATGATGACAAATAAAACAATATTATTTTTGTGGGATGCTTTTTTGGCCCACACTGCATTAGATTTCTGGATCTTAGTTAAAACAGCCACGAAATTTGTAACAACGGCAACATACCTGCCTGACAGACTGAAAAAATGATGTCAACCGCGTTTAGGTTTAACAGCGTTTTAACAACTGCAATATCATGTTCACAATGGAGAGGTAACACCACATAAAACTAACTTAGTAGAGAGATGTGAATTTAGAACCGTGTATTTATGATCGAAAGCAGTCGACAGCGTCCGATGCCCAAAACATAAAGATGTGTACCTAGGTCAAAAGACAAGTTCAACATTAGTCGAGGCTATGTTCTCAATTTTATTATTCATCCATCATATTGTAATCAATTCGGCGCCAGACACTACAATGTTAACGATCTCTCTTCTGTGATATAAATGCAAGAAGTATAATTTATAAACACATTGGAGGTGCTGGCAAGACTGTAACTCCACCGGATAGTATGCGTGTCCATCAATACAATATTTCTAGCGACATCGAGTTGCCGTTTTCTTTAAATTCCCGTCATTTGAAGCTGCGCGATATAAAAAAAAAGTAAACATGGTAACGAGGCGATATAATTAATAAGACGCCAATTTCAATAGTCCGGCTAAAGTGTACCCCGCCAGGTAGCCGCGAGCTTCTCTGCACTCGCAATTACCGGCAGCCCACTCAGGGTGGCCCGATTACTTGAACGCGGCGCGAAATAAACTTGCTGTATTAGCCTACGCGGGAAGTATGCATAGCGGAAGAAGTGTTGGAGAAGAGGGGAGGGAGATCACGGGGAGATAGGAATAACTGAGTCGAACCAAAAGGTTTTTATTAATTGTCCTTTTTCTTGCCGAGCCGCCGTAGGCGCCCACCAAGTTGGTTTACTTCATTACTGAATGCATTTAGAGCGCTCTACTCAGGCAGAAATTCGACGTGGATAAAGCAAACGGCAAACGACAAAATTAAGCTTTTCGGAGAGGCGAGTTCTTGCGTGCGTGCAATTGGGACGCACTGCACTTCGGAGAGCCAGAAATTCGAGTTCGTAAGGCGTGAGTTAATTATAATTATTATTAGTTTAAAAAGAAGTGCCCTGTATTCCCGGAACACTGTTTATATAGTTGTAGCTGCTACTGGCAAAATGCGACGACGAAAAAGAAAGATCGTAAAGATAAGTCTACGGGATTCTGCAAGAACACTGTGCACCTGCAATTACGGAGTGAAACGATTTATATTTTTAACTGTGCCAATATTGTATATAAATTGCCTGGAAGTCAACGAACCCGCATATGTACTATCGGAAACAATATCAGCGTGAACGCGACTCCGCGTGTCGCCGCTACCTGAGGCGCCGCCCTGCGGCGCCGTTGTGAAGTTTCGCGCATGCGTGTAAAATTTCTGTTGCTGTTTTCGCTTTGACTGTTAACCCCCGTCTGTCGTCTGCTATGCGCGCGCTGGCGGCCGCTCGTGCTGTCGTCCGTAATGCGAATCATGTATTTCCGTCGCAACGCAGACAAACGACTTAACATGATTCAGAATATCCTGTACAATAACACAATGCCCACATTTGATACGGGATAATTAGCTGGCTTCTTTCACCGGGTCGAGATGCAGCGATACCATGCAAATAGATTCAAGACAAAATATCTGCAAAGCTTAGCGTTCAACTACGGTGAGCCCGGAAAAGATTCATTTGAGTGAAAAATTGCTAGAGTTCCTGACGACAAACGGGCCAACATAGTTCAACCCCCCCCCCCCTCCCCCGATTAATGAAGAAAAGGTATGCCTCTAGGGGGTGACATCAACATTGCAGAGAATGTCTGGGGGCGCATGAAGGCAGTCATGGCGCGGCGTCCTCTTCACAGGGCCACAGCTGACGAATTGTGGCACTTCGTCCTGGAAGAATGGGAAAAACTGCGGAGCGAACGGAATTTTGTTTCTGCTCTGTTCAGCTCCCTTCCTTCCAGGACGAGAGCCATGGTTAATGTTCGAGACGAGATGACATTATACTAATGCTCTATTCTTATTATAAATATCTTTGGGGGGGGGGGGGGTTCGTTTAATTTGATTCTTGTAGAGAGGAGAAAATGCAACCTCCTACCGACATTTTTCGGAAAGTCAGGGTTGGTTCTGTCCAGAAAGGGCAGTGCGAATCTTCAATAGTTCTCTCATTTTTTTTTAAACTTAGTTTTGAATGTGTTCAGGAAGGACACAGTATGAGCACTCTAGTAATAAGCTTATCGAGCCCATTGCCCACGGCAGAACAGATGTTTTCACGTGCTAGGGCCACGTGTTCGAAGAATAAAAGCATTGTGCTTCACTGAAGACTTTCGTGCAAATCAACACCTTTAAAGGTATCCAGGGCAAACACAATTCGGGTAGGAAGGGCGGGTGCCCGCCGGAGCACGCAATGTTGTGCGGCAGACGATAGCACGAGCGGCCGCCAGTGCACACGGGAGTCGCATAGCAGACGACAGCGCGAGCGGCCGCCAGCCCGCGCATAGCAGACGACAGACGGGGTTAACAGTCAAAGCGAGAACAGCGACAGAATTTTTACACGTATGCGCGAAACTTCACAACGGCGCCGCAGGACGGCGCCTCACGTAGCGGCAACAGGCGGAGGCGCGTTCGCGCACATATCGTTTCCGATAGTACGCCCAAACGCGTCAAGGCCTTTTTAACTGTTTAGCTTTTTAATAGCATTCTTATATACCTTAGCATAAAGAGAAACATTCTTGCCAAGAGCGTGGCCGAACATTGGGCAGACTAAGTTCTAGTTGGCTTGGTTCTATATTGTTGCCTTACTTGGTCGGTATTCAATTATCCGGACTTTATTAGATAGAACTAGTCAACCTATCATCCATGTAATAGACAGAAGATTGCATGAGAGCCTAGCAATTTCTTTATTTAAATGTTATCCGCTTGAGTTAGAAATATATACAGAAAAGTATAGGATAAAGTTTATACTGAAATAGCTTACTAGGCAATTACGGTCTTGAAATTTTACATGTACAGATAACCTCATATTAAAATATTGTCTTTAATAAGAACCCTCTTTGTATCGAAGTATTTTAGCCCAAGAGTACGTGAAAAAAAGGGAACTAGCGTAAACCACATTTTCTTTTTGACAGTTTCAAACTGAGACAGTCATAGTCTTAGATACGCCTAGACATACTCATAATGTATCCATTTTAACGAACAATCTGTCCATGTGTCGCTATCAAACACACATGATTAGGATGCAGTATTATTTAAAAGACATCCGATAATTCAATAAAAGACACCTCCTCGCTCCAACCTTCGTGTTTTACGTCGCATTTGTTGCTTTATTCCAACCTGAGAGTATTCGAACACAAGAACATAGTTTAACAAACACAAATAAATAAAATTATATCTATTTTTACATATAATCTAAGTTAACCCAAACCAAAATGTCAAAATATGTTGTCCACCTAGGCGTAAACACCCTGCGTCCATTCTCCAGATAAAGATAAATATTGCTAGGTTTTCTCAGTTCTGACGTTGTCTACTAGAGAGCCTAGATTTATGAGAGGGAGCAACTCAAACAATAGATAGCGTTTCCAATTCAATGGCGGACACCTCCAGCGCAGATTGCTTGCTCATACGTATACGTGCTTTGTCGCGCGGAGAAGAAGCTGAGCAAAGTTTGGAAATGCTTGCGTGCAAACGACCGTTGCTTTCTGTTATAATTATAATGCTATTAAATGCAAAGGTGCAAGCGAGCTCTGCGCAGCTTATATCGTAAACGAAAACCCATAAACCACGTGTTCCCGTCCAAGCAGCTGGAAACACCGTCAAATCAAGGCAAACAAGTGTCTTGTCGATGCTAGAAGATTACCTCGGCATCGGATCCAAATCAGCGTCCAAGGAATTGACATATTGAAGGACTCTCTCCTTCCCAATTCGGGAGAACTGCGCTGAAAACAATAGCAGTGACGAGGTATCTAGCTTGTTTCCTTGTTCGTTCTTTTTTTTTTTTTTTACATAGAATTACGTATTTCTCCATGCATGAAAGGAGGTGCAAATTTTTCAGTCGGTATCACGAACACATGGTCACGGAGGTGAAGTCTCTCGAGGCGCACACCTGATGCAACGAACAAGCTGTCGCGTCAACAACGGAATGGGCATCGGGTCGTTTTGCTTTTCTTTCTCTTCTTTATTTTTCTTGGGGCGTAAACCAATGACGCGGCGCACAAGCTGTCACGTTAGCCACGCAGGCGCTGCCGGTTCCTTTTTTCCTTTTGTCCTTTACTGGTAACTTCTCTGTCAACTGGTCGTTTTTTTTTCTTTTGTGTGTGTGTTCAGATTAATTTCGTAACTAACATGTTATCGCGTCAGCCACAGAGTCGCCGTTGGCTGCTTTCATCCGCGTGTGCTTCTACTCCAAAAAACTTTGTATCATAGTTTTAAAACGGCCCAATAGCGCGCCCAGGGTTCTTCCGTCGACTGACCTCACGCAACTCAGCATATGCGCCTCGGAAATGGCGGTGCGGGGGCCTGCAAAATTGCCTCTAAAGAACTCCGAGTCTCGGGCATTCACTTCTTGAGCGCCCGCCATCGTACTCCAGCTGTCACATACAACACATCTGATTGTGAATGGGGCCAGCTGAACATGAAAAACACACAAGCAATGGGCTTCACATTCTTTCAAACAATGAACCAACTTGCTCAGCTTAAGCCCGTAACCAACACATCTGGAACGAGGGAAAAAGGCACGGCTTCTCATATAACAATGATGCGAAACTGTCGCAAATGCAGAGCCAGATCATCGACCTGCAGTCCAAAATTCAGTCGTCTGGTTCTTCGGTAGCCACCACAAGCCATCGGTCACGAAGGTCAAATGTTTTATTTTATGGTATCGCTGACGGTGATCCAACGGAATCGTGAGAGGCCGTTCAAAAAATCGTAACTGATTTTTGTCAGAATCAGCTCGAGCTCACTGTCTCTTTTATCGCCCGTGCACATCGCTTGGGGCACTTTTTACCCGATAAAACTCGGCCTATTATTGCCAAGTTCTTCAATGATAAAGAGGTGGAGGCAATAATAGGTCGTGGCAGTAAGCTGAAAAATACGTCGTTCGGCCTGTCACGTGACTTTTCTAAACCAGTTCGGGAAAAGCGGCGAAACTTACTGCAGTTTTCGAAATCAATAAAAAAGGAAAGTGACCGTGGGAGGCTCGTTTTTGACAGGCTTCACATCAATGATGACGTTTATGTATGGGACACCAATTCAAATAAAGCCGCACCCATTACTAATCACGCTGCGTTATCTGAATCCTCTTCCGCTACGGTTTGACTGCAGCCCGACCCTACCCCCCGTTCAACACTTAATCAATCGTTAACATCGCAACAAAGCAGTTCTGGTAGTGTTCGTTTTTTGTACACGAACATTAGAAGCGTTCAGTCAAAAAGCATTCCGTTGTCTTCCCTCGTTGATTCCTGAACACCAACAATCGTCGCATTAACTGAAACGTGGCTAAGCGATGTCATTCCTGATAGCAGTATTTTTCTCACGTGGGCAGATTACAATTTTTTTCGTTGTGACAGGAAACATAGAAGGGAAGGTGGCGTACTTCTGGCGATAAAAAATGATGTGCTTGCGGTACCTGTGCTAGTTAACTCTTTTTTGGAATGTGTTTGGGCTTTCCTGAAGTGTGGTGGCCGTGTCATACTTATATGTGTTTTTTACCGCCCACCAAAGGCAAATACTGACTTTTCTAGTGAATTTACCCGTGCCCTGACGCTACTGTGTTCTCGTTTTCCTAATTCTCTCTTAATAATTTTTGGCGATTTTAATTTTCCGAGCATTTGCTGGTCAACTCTATCCGTTAGGGATGGCCATAGTGAATCACATAATTTCGTCCACTCTTCTCTCGACTTTTCCCTGGTTCAGCTAATTACTCATCCCACACGGCGGTCGGCCACATCAGCTAATATTCTAGACCTAGTATTTACCAACAACCCTGATATATTTTCTGAAATTACTCATCTTGACGGGCTTTCTGATTACGACGTCCTTAATGGAAGCGTCCGGATTTTCCCTAACAAGCGCAAAACTACCAACAAGCAAATAAGGTGATGTAATAGAGGTGATTACGATAGCATTAATAATAAATTCCTGTCATTCTCAAATAAATTTTTGGAAGGGTATTCATCCCGGTCCGTGGAAGATAATTGGCTCATGTTTAGAAATGTACTTACCAATTTAATCAACAGGTTCATTCCTCTTATCACCATCAAAACTGTAAACATCGCTCCGTGGTATAACCAACAGCTTCGACGCCACAATAACAGAAAGAAGAGTCTTTACCGCCACGCCAATAAAACAGACCCCCTTTCAGTTTCCTGGTTACGCTATAAAACATGTGATAAGGAATATCAGTCACTGCTTACAACAACTAGACGTCATTTCTTCAAACATGATTTATCATCTATGCTACTAAATAACCCTCGGAAAATTTGGCGTGTCATTAATCCTGTTGAGCATCCTAATATCGTCCTATACCGCCAGTAATAATGACGTCATTCCCATGTCTCAGTACGCACAGGTTTTTAACGACGCATTCATATCAGTATTCACATGTGAAGACATCTCGTCATGCCCGAAAGTTAACCTCATTCCTGATATCAGCATGCCAGAAATAATAATAACTGAAGCGGGTATATACTCCTTACTAAATAAACTCAAAATTTCTACTGTTTCTGATCATGTCGGCTTTAATAATAAGATACTAAAGAATATATCATCTAGCATCTGTCCCATACTGTCAGCCCTTTTTTCACAAATGGTATCGTTAGGTTGCATCCCACATGACTGGCGAATCGCAAAAGTAATTCCCATCTTCAAGTCTGGTGAACGCTCATCGCCATCAAACTATCGTCCCATCTCGTTAACCAGTACCATTTGTAAACTTCTTGAACATATAATACACACACAAGTAATTAACTACCTGGAAGATCATAATATCATACATAAATATCAGCATGGTTTTCGCCGAGGATACTCATGTGACACGCAGATCGCCGGCTTCATTCATGACATACATTCAGCTCTTGACGGTGGATCCCAGGTTGATGCTGTTTTCCTCGACTTTTCTAAAGCTTTTGACCGTGTCCCTCATCACCGGCTTCTAACCAAACTGTCAAGGCTTAACATTCACCCTAACATTTTGGCATGGGTAAAACATTTCCTTTCTTCTAGAAAACAGTTCACGTCCGCTAACAATTGTAACTCTTCCTTCAAACCAGAAACCTCGGGAGTCCCACAGGGTAGCGTACTAGGTCCACTACTGTTTCTAGTCTACATTAATGACTTGCCATCCTTTGTCTCATCCCGAATTAGAATTTTTGCTGACGATTGTGTAATTTACCGAATAATTTCCTCTGTCAATGACCAGAAAGCTTTGCAAACTGATCTAAATGCTATTAATGCATTGTGCTCTTCCTGGCTAATGACCCTAAATTGCTCTAAAACAAAGTCTATGTCTTTTACTAATCACGTACCCCGGATTCCTACCTCCTATGTGTTAAATAATAATACTGTTGACCTCGTCCCCACTTATAAATATCTTGGAATTCATTTGCAACCTGATCTGTCATGGCACTACCATATAAAGCTCACCCTGGCGGCTGCTAACTGCTCTTTCGGATTTCTTAAGCGTAACCTCAAACAGGCTCCTCCTAACATACGCAAACTTGCTTTTCCACACTAATACGTCCGAAATTAGAATAGGTATCAGCCATTTGGGATCCCGTACATGCTTATATCATAAACGACGTTGAATCACTGCAGAATCGTGCCGCTCGCTTCATATTTTCAGATTATTCACGTCATTCCAGCGTCACAGCACTAAAACGCCGAGCAGAGCTACCCGAACTACTCCATCGTCGCAAACTTTCACGCCTATCTCTTTTCCATAAACTTTACTACCACGCGTCACTTCACGGTGATTTATTCAAGCCACCTGCCGTTATTTTTCCACGCCGCGATCACCCCTACAAAGTTAAACGCGTAACCTTTAAGTCATCTGCTTTTTCCCGGTCATTCATTCCACGTACCACAATCGATTGGAATAATCTACCATCGCACATTGCCTCAGAAAAAGACACCACGAAGTTTCAAGAACAAATTCAAAATACTGATGCCATCTAACTTTTGCTGTTTTACATTGTCGTTTCCTCTTTTCCGGAACGTACAGAGCAAATGTGTACTATTTTGTTTTTACCTTGACTCAGCTTTATTGCAATGTGATGAGTGAGTGTATGTTTTTATTCGTTTTTGAGTGTATCCTTTATTTTCTTTTTATTATTAAGTGTATTGATTGTTTACTAGTATTCTCATATGTTGTTCACTGTGCACTAGTTCCTTTTGGAACGATTTATGTACTTCCCCTATGTAATACCCTCTCACGAGGGCCTTTAGGGGTAATATGAATAAAATAAATAAATAAATATATCATCCCTCCCCCGCCTCTCATTTATTGTGCCATCCACACGTAGTTTAAGGAAATTTATGCACCATAATAAACCTATACACCGACCTTTAGCGCGATTCGGGATTTACGTTGACGATAGTAATTTTTTTTTTTTGTGTGTTTCATAAGTAAATGCTGTTTGAGGCAAAGCAGTATCCTCAGTGCAAAGCTTCTTTACCAACTTAATTTGCACGCTTACAAGCATGAAGTGCGCGTCTTCCATCGCTGTAATGAAACAAAACGTATCAATGTTCTCTCCGCTGCTCAAGCGTGTCAGCTGGTGCCCATACTCTTCGCACATCCTACCCAAACCCAATAGCACGTTGTTAAAAGTAGTGGCCACGTACTATTTCGGTCTCTTTGTCAGCTCAATCTATACGCTCTCAATTAGACCCTCACAGACGGGACTGTAGCTCATTTGTGCCAAGTCATCTCGCACCATTGTTTGTGTCCGTTTTCCAAACTGCTTGTTCGTAACTGCTGCTGCTGTTTAGGGGTATGCATTGTATATACCAGGGGTGGCTTAGCTGGGGCTCTCCGCGTGTTAAAGTGTGGCTCGCCGCACCCTCCCTTATCCCTCCTCTCCCCCCCCCCCTTCCTCCCTTCCGGAGCACTTCCCCTAAAAGAGAAATGAAACGCGTTTTAAATCGAAAGACAGGTTGCGGTTGGGTAGTGTTGTGCTACTGCTGCCTTACGCACAATTGGACTGCTTTTGACTCAGATAGACCGAAATTAGGTTGAGATTCGTTTATTGCTCTAAACAAAAATCCCCCCCCCCCCCCCCCCCCGCGGCTCTTGAAAAGTTTGTGATTTTGTGCGCGGCTCTTCGGCCGGGTCAGCCTGGCCACGCCCTTGTATATGCCCTGCTCTACAACACACACACGCAAACAAAAACAAAACCATAACACTTCATACTGTGATGAGATTACTAGTTTGCTCATTGCTTCAACCTCTGGTTTGCTTTATGAGTTTGTAGAACAGCACTAGCCAAAGTTGGCTGACTAAATTGTATTAACACTCGTCAAGGACTCACTCAGGTGATTGCAGTAGTAGAGTTACTGGCATCATTGAGAAACGAAAGGCGTGGCTTAACATGTTCACGCTTCTTGCTTCGTAATTCGGTCTCCGATATTCTTACCAGCTAGCGCTGTAATCGCATTAACTAAGGAGTAATATTAAGGTGCTAAGGACTTTTCACGCCCTACGTTTCTTAAGTTGTCCGTTATTGAAGTAGATTACCCGAAAGTGCAGATGGCCTGTACACTTTGGAGTGCCAAACCCGTACTTCCGTCGGGAGTGCAGCATTAACGTTTAAATATCAAGATAGTTCGGTGACACGAAGAACCCGATTACTTTACTCGACGTTTAACTTCGGAGTTCAACAATAAATAGGAACGTCTTGAGTCGTTCTTCTACTATTCCAATTCAGCATCGGGCAAAGTTGGCCGAAGAAATACTGAGTCGGAAAACCGCGACACTTGAATAACGAACGCATCGTTGTACTTTTCAGCCACCGTCAACTCTAAAGTGTGGAGGGAGGGAGTGGAACCCTCAACCTGACCCATAAAATCGCTTGAGTTCCACGCTGTAGAGGTCTGACCAATGGCGTGGCTGCTTCCATGAGTTTCTACTGGAAGGCGCAAGTAAGCCGAAACTCAGAGCGTGACGGCGCAGTATCTGCTGCTCACAAAGCGGGAAGCGACAGATCAATTATCCGTCCACAATCGAACCCCAGTCGCCTTCTCACGAGGGGCTTCCCGCAAAGCGACTCTATTTCCTGAAAACTTTGCATTTACTGTGCTTCAGCATAGTTCTATATTCATTTTTAGTTTTCTTCTTGTATGCTTGTCTTTTGAAGTTATTGTACAAAGGAGGTTTTATTTTATTACTTTATTCTCAAAAACATTGCCTATTTTCTTTTTGTGAAAACTCGCGCGTACCCTTCAAACATGATTGAATTCGCAAGCATTGGTTCTCTTTAGTTTGGGAAATGAAATAATTCACTCACAACTTTTTAAGATTTTTTCGCTCATAGCTTCAATTAGCCACCTTAAAAAGTGTTATTAAGGTTACGCGCAGAGCTTTCAATATTACCCTTTCTTCGTGCTGTTTGATGGCGAATAGGGTTGATGAATTAATACTGACTATTCGCCAAGATCGAAATGTTCCCAAGGTGACAAAGTGTTGGTGCGCACACTAGCGTTACTTATCCGCCTAACGTATCACCCATCGGCTTATACTATATTGATTGTAACATTATTGATCTCTCATTCGTCACAATAGTCCAGCACGGCATTGGCGTTTCTAGTACCAAGCACAAGATACATAATGTCACTTGAATAAGCATGTTCTTTATTTCTACATCCAGGCATAAAACAGTGTGTAAGCTACCGACGTTTGTTTAGATAAGGGAAAAGGTAATTAATAGAAATTAAGCGGAGAAGCTCAAGCACTAAATTAGTTTATGGGATTGACGAACAAATATCGGTTGGCTCGGTGGAGATATGACTTCCATGGAACAACTAACAATTATCGAAGAAAGAAATTGGGTATCACTGACCCGAGTAAAGCCATAAAATCTGAACGAAGATTAACTTTTTTATATATTTCATACTCAATCACTGTTTCCCCAATTCGGTCCGCTCGAGCGGTTTTCATGATTGTCCCTTCATATCGGCAATAAAATGTAAAAGCATCGACCGGCTGCCTGGATGGCTGCGGAGAACGAGTGAGATACCCGGAAGGATAATGAAACTGGATGGGTTTCTCCCGAACAAAATTAATCGGAGGCATTTAATGAGCAATCGGGAGAGTGGACGCAATGATCCCGCTTCCAAACAGAGATGCTGCGCTTTTATACTCGGGTGTTACGGATAGTAGAATGACGCGAGTGGCGGGAGTTTTATTTTCGACTTTCAATATTATTCTAAAATTTGAAACGGATATTCAGTTCTGGTTTATTAAAGCTTTTTTTGTTTTGTGTGTTTTGAACACGTATTTTCATTTTATTATAAATCATACCCTAGGACAACACCCCCCCCCCCCCCCTCCGACACACTCACACAAAAAAGTACAGTATATAACTTATTTTAATGTTTTAGTGGGTTGCTATGACGAGCTCAAATAGGAACAGCGACACACTACTGCTCTGCATGCACTAAAGTATTACAATGTTTGTTTCTAATTCGAGCAAGTTTAGTTTCTAAAGGGGGGTGATCCTTACTTGCATTCCGCTTTTATTGAACGTTGACAATGCTCTGTGATTAACTAATAAGAGGGTAAACGTCACGACCAGTGAGCTAAATAATTGTTTTGTTATATAACTTTATATTTACACCTTCATGGGTGCCTTTATAGCTTCAGTAATTATTGCATTTATATCAGGAATAAGATTAATTTAAATACCTTTCAAACTGTAACTACGTGAGATCAAGAAAATGGAGTCTGGGTTTAATCCCCAACCCCTTTTTTTTTAAGGAACCACTGTGGTTAAACGTACAGGAGCGATTGTTTTTTAAATGGTGAGACAGTTTCCACAATTTTAGGCATGCAACCAAGGTTTAGAACAGAAGCAGTGAAGTTACAATTCGAGCCCTATTTAAGAGTAGACATTTCGGTTATGTTTGTGTTCCGTCCCCCGCAGAACGCTTTGAAGTCGGTGGTTTTGAGGCACGTCATATATTTTCTCTTAACATGACTTTGATATATCATTACTGACGAAAAAAAACCAGGCTTGCTTTTGTGTGAAAAGACCTGTAACACTCTACTAAACAAAATAGTTTTGATTAAGCAACTACTACGCACTAAGAAAAGACCGTGCGTCTACTTTCCTGCGCAACACCTTGGAGAGGCAATCACCGCAACTCACGAAGGTAGCTCAGCGAATGACAATGCCCAAACATACATTTAGACCAAAAAACTCAGTCGGAGTTGGGACATTAAGCAATGCAAAACGTCACGCTGCGTTTCTTTGGTCTAAACATATGTTTCGGCATCGTCAATCGCTGAGCTGCCTCTGTAAGTTGCGGTGATCGGCTCTCCGAGTGTTGTGCGGGAATGCAGACACATGGACTTTTTTAAGAGTGTACTTGAACATAACTCTCCTAGTGCGATACAGAAAAAATAATTCAGTCAAAAGTAGTTCATAGAAAATTATTGCTCGGAAGTGGCGTAAACATTACAGTGAAAATACAGAAAATAAAAAAGGAGGTGCGAAAAAAAGTAGATAAGCTCGTTGTAAAGGATGCATCTTCAAAGAAAAAAAAAAGATATACACAAAGTGTCGACGAGTTACGGCAGCCCTGAGAAAATACATCCGTAGTGTCATACTGAACGCACGAGATATTGAGTAATCTCACTGAACTGGAACTACCATCCTAACTTGCTGAGGAAGCAAGATGTAGAATTAAACAGCAATTCGTACTTTCGCAACTTGCACTCGACCCCAAACCAAGCTCCCCCTCGCAAGAAAGCTGTCCGTAACTTCCACAGTCCATCATGTTGTTGTATGCCTCGTTCTCGAGACTTCAGCTCCTATTTCGTCTCCGTCAGACGTCCATGACGTCTAGCGAAAACGGCGGTATATATCGCGCCCCCTTTTGTCCCCCGAAGAGATCCCGTCCCCGGGAGACACCAAACATCCATTTGGCGTGACACCGGAGTATCAACCCGGACGGGAAAACAAGAACCCGGAGGAACAGGAAAGTGCTCAACGAGCCTTGCAAGGAACAAGAGAAAGAAGAGACGTGGAACAAACCCGTACCGATCCGATCGAGGCGCCGCGTGGGCCTTCTTTATTGGGGTCATCATCGCCGTCTTCGTTTGTCAGATAGATGGCCAGATCGAGAGCACCGGGGGCTCGGGACCGCGGGGTGGAAGCCCTGCCCGGTGGCCGATCAGGGCTCATTTAACGGGACGGGGTGTTCTCGCGGTGAGCCCCCGGCTGCTGGGGAGGCCCGGGGCAACGCGGGGTCCGGGCCACGAGGAAGAAGAAAGGGAAGCGGAAGCGAGTGGGTGCCGGGGCGGAAGTAACGAGAATGCGACGGAGGAAGAGAAATGGACGCGATGGACCGGCACGGATTCGCCGACCCCGCCCGAGTTGGCGAGTTATCGGGGCCCCGACCCCGGGGCAGGCTCGTCGGTGTGCCTCTTTCAGGAGTGCAACTCCTGTTGCGACCGATCGGAGTCGTCGTTCGGTTGTCACGACTCTAGGCCTTTCTCATCCAAAGAAAAGGTGATATGGCAAAAATAGAAGTACTCCTGTGAAAACATGCTAAGGTGTCGTGAGAGAGTGATTTATATAGTCTCTGTCGCTGCACTTCCCTTCCAGGGGCCAATAAAAGTATGTTTATAACGAATGGCCTCAAACAAAAATCTAGATGTAGTGCAATAAAATTTGTCGTCTTTTTTTTTTTTAAATTTAGTGCCCCCTTTTATCTCCTTTTTTGTTTACGTACGCATGGATACACACAGCGTACACATGCATGGAAATACTCTTCTCAGATGATCCCGTTTAGCTCATCTTCTGTTTCGCTCCTTTGCTTTAACGTATCTTAACTTTCGACGATAACCTTTTGCAGTCATTTCAACTGCAATTACTTCCTTTCCAGGTCCTGTTTGTATTCTTGATAATACCCAATCCTTAACACTTTTATTAGTTCTGTTTAGAAGGCAAACTGTGAAGACGTTTAGGCTTTAACTTACCTTCAGCTTTTACAGCTTAACGTATGCACTCCAAAATTGTAAAGATAGTGCACCATTTTTGAAAATTACGGTAACCGAGGTTAGCCGAGAGATGTGTATATAGAGTTGATCATTCATTGGTAAGAGTAGGGAGAAGATAAGGGCCCTTCATTTGCCGAAATCGTTTCAGTGACCTTGGGCGCGATGATTAACAGCTCTTGTGACCAACAACTAGCCTCAAATATTCCTCTTCGCTATGGCAATGAGCTTAACAAATACCCACCATTCACAATATCTAGGTAGGATGCAATAGAGTATTTCATTTCAGCATGCTAGAGTTGAAATTTGCGACTCTTTGTAACTGAAAGGGCAACACACGTGACGTTGTCGTCATGGCGACATTTGACCCAAACCCCGAACGCGCACCCCACATTCGCCATGTCGCCTCATGTTTCCGGAAAATTTTCTCGTCAATGTCGGCTTTCCTGGCTCAGAAACCGCACTCACTACCTTGAAACTCCTCTTGCCCACCAATCTCTTGCAAATATACATTCACGCACTTTTGACCTCATCCACAAACGAAAAGATACCTTCACCGCGCTACGCGAATCCTTCAAGTTCATCTCGGCGCATTCTTGCCTCGCAAGGCTTTCCGCCGGCTACTCCCATTAACCGGACTCTCTCTATACACGACTCTGGCCTAGCATAGCCCAGGTGGTCCTCTAGTGGGCTTGTGCATCTCGTTTGTATGCGCTTTGTTGATCAAAAATGACTTACAGTGACTGCCATACTGACCATTTTATCAGTAGCCAACCGTCATAACCAACACGGATGGTCGAAATTCAGCATATGTAACAACCCTGTTATACAAAAGGTCAAAAGTACAAGTCATTGAAGTCCACGCCTACAAGATACCAACATTATTTTTTTATTTCTTTAAACTTTTAAATTTAGAATGAATACTCAGTTGTTTTGAGTTAATGATAACATTAAAAAAACAAAAACGCTGAATGAGGGTGCCGGTGACGTGCATTTAAAAAAACACTAAACTCCCTCTCTCCCCGTTCTTCAATTATTTTTAATGCCTGGATAAGACACGTATGTCGCAAAATAAACTTTCACCTAAATGTTTTAATTATAGCAGTATTTATGTTCCGAAACGTATCCTACATTGGGAGAAAATTTGAAACAAGGTTATAGTTAGGAGTCGACTATCTCAATGCACAAGTATGCTTCAGAATCGCTTGTAACTCAAGACGTGTCTCGCGGCGTAAATATCGCCACGTCTCGTTTCTTTCCTTTTCTTTCTTTATTTATTTATTTAGCAGGTTTGGGGGAGGGGGGCACTCGGTGCTTATGTACTTAAAAAAAAAATGCAAGCACGCAGGAAAACACACTCAAACAAAAGCAAGCCAGGCATCTATGTATGTCTGTACGCATGTATGTGTACGCATGAATAGGCATTTTTATATGTGTGTACGCATGTATGTATGTATGCATTAATGCATGTGATTATGCATTATGTATGCATGTAGGCATGCATTTATGTATGTATGTATGTATGTATGTTTCAGGGCACAATCTCTTTGGATCGAGTCTTGTAAGACACGCCAATAAATTTAAAAAATTAAAACCAGAGAAAGAAAAAGAAAGAGAGATGGCTAGCACATGTGACCAGTGTTCACCGTCCGCCACTTTCTCACAGTCAAAGTTAATCAGTTCACGTGATACCGTAGGCATCAGGCGACTGTGTGACTGTTTGCACCTCTGTTTAAAATAACGGCAGAGGCTATTGGCCCTCTTGGTCACACTACGGATCTTACAGTAGTTCTGCAAAACTATTGATAGTACTATCGATAGTATCGATAGTCGCCAGAAATCTGACTATCGAAAGTAAAAAAACTATCGATAGTTTTATCGATAGTAGACTATCGAAAAACTACCGATAGTAGTATCGATAGTCGACTATCGCAAAACATCGATAATACCATCAATAGTCGACTATCGAAACGCTATGGATAGTACTATCGATTGTCGACTATCGGAAAATTATCGTTGATGGACTATCAGAAAATTACCGATAATCGACTATCGTAAACCTATCGATGGTACTGTCAGCAGTTTACTATCTATAAATTTGCGACACTAGTAGTTTGTGTCGCTCCCTCTTCTCTTTTCTTGCTTTATTTTTTCAAATGGGACACCAACTAGCCCAAGCACTTACCATCCCAATTTGGGTTCAGCTTTCAGTGATTACGAAGACGGGAGTTTGGGCGAAGAGAGGAGGAAGGGAGTCGAGCGGCGATGCGCCAATTCTGTTCGCTGTAGTGGTGCAAAACTATCGATAATATTATTGATAGTACTATCGATAGTATCGATAGTCGCCAGAAATCTGACTATCGATAGTAAAAAAAAACTATAGCAAGTACTATCGATAGTCGACGATCGAAAAACTATCGATAGTACTATCGATAGTCGACTATCGAAAAACTATCCATAGTACTATCAATAGTCGACTATTGAAAAACTATCGATAGTACTATCGATAGTCGACTATCGAAAAACTATCGATAGTCCCATCGATAGTCGACTCTCCAAAAACTATCGATAGTACTATCGATAGTCGACTATCGAAAAACTATCCATAGTACTACCAATAGTCGACTATTGAAAAACTATCGATAGTACTATCGATAGTCGACTATCGAAAAACTATCGAAAGTACTATCGATAGTCGACTATCGAAAAACTATCCATAGTACTATCAATAGTCGACTATTGAAAAACTATCGATAGTCCCATCGATAGTCGACTATCGAAAAACTATCGATAGTACTATCGATAGTCGACTATCGAAAAACTATCCATAGTACTATCAATAGTCGACTATTGAAAAACTATCGATAGTCCTATCGATAGTCGACTATCGAAAAACTATCGATAGTACTATCGATAGTCGACTATCGAAAAACTATCCATAGTACTATCAATAGTCGACTATTGAAAAACTATCGATAGTACTATCGATAGTCGACTATCGAAAAACTATCGATAGTCCCATCGATAGTCGACTCTCCAAAAACTATTGATAGTACTATCGATAGTCGACTATCGAAAAACTATCCATAGTACTATCAATAGTCGACTATTGAAAAACTATCGATAGTACTATCGATAGTCGACTATCGAAAAACTATCGATAGCCCCATCGATAGTCGACTATCGAAAAACTATCGATAGTACTATCAATAGTCGACTATCGAAAAACGATCCATAGTACTATCAATAGTCGACTATTGAAAAACTATCGATAGTCCTATCGATAGTCGACTATAGAAAAACTATCCATAGTACTATCAATAGTCGACTATTGACAAACTATCGATAGTCCTATCGATAGTCGACTATCGAAAAACTATCGATAGTACTATCGATAGTCGACTATTGAAAAACTATCGGTAGTCCTATCAATAGTCGACTATCGAAAAACTATCGATAGTACTATCGATAGTCGACTATTGAAAAACTATCGATAGTCCTATCGATAGTCGACTATCGAAAAACTATCGATAGTATTATCAATAGTCGACTATTGAAAAACTATCGATAGTCCTATCGATAGTCGACTATTGAAAAACTATCGATAGTACTATCAATAGCCGACTATTGAAAAACTATCGATAGTCCTATCGATAGTCGACTATCGAAAAACTATCCATAGTACTATCAATAGTCGACTATTGAAAAACTATCGATAGTCCTATTGATAGTCGACTATAGAAAAACTATCCATAGTACTATCAATAGTCGACTATTGACAAACTATCGATAGTCCTATCGATAGTCGACTATCGAAAAACTATCGATAGTACTATCGATAGTCGACTATTGAAAAACTATCGATAGTCCTATCGATAGTCGACTATCGAAAAACTATCGATAGTACTATCGATAGTCGACTATTGAAAAACTATCGATAGTCCTATCGATAGTCGACTATTGAAAACCTATCCATAGTACTATCAATAGTCGACTATTGAAAAACTATCGATTGTACTATCGATAGTCGACTATAGAAAAACTATCGATAGTACTATCAATAGTCGACTATTGAAAAACTATCGATAGTCCTATCGATAGTCGACTATCGAAAAACTATCCATAGTACTATCAATAGTCGACTATTGAAAAACTATCGATAGTCCTATCGATAGTCGACTATCTAAAAACTATCCATAGTACTATCAATAGTCGACTATTGAAAAACTATCGATAGTCCTATCGATAGTCGACTATCGAAAAACTATCGATAGTACTATCAATAGTCGACTATTGAAAAACTATCGATAGTCCTATCGATAGTCGACTATAGAAAAACTATCGATAGTACTATCAATAGTCGACTATTGAAAAACTATCGATAGTCCTATCGATAGTCGACTATCCAAAAACTATCCATAGTACTATCAATAGTCGACTATTGAAAAACTATCGATAGTCCTATAGATAGTCGACTATCTAAAAACTATCCATAGTACTATCAATAGTCGACTATTGAAAAACTATCGATAGTCCTATCGATAGTCGACTATAGAAAAACTATCCATACTACTATCAATAGTCGACTATTGACAAACTATCGATAGTACTATCGATAGTCGACTATCGAAAAACTATCCATAGTACTATCAATAGTCGACAATTGAAAAACTATCGATAGTCGACTATCGAAAAACTATCGATAGTACTATCAATAGTCGACTATTGAAAAACTATCGATAGTCCTATCGATAGTCGACTATAGAAAAACTATCGATAGTACTATCAATAGTCGACTATTGAAAAACTATCGATAGTCCTATCGATAGTCGACTATCGAAAAACTATCCATAGTACTATCAATAGTCGACTATTGAAAAACTATCGATAGTCCTATCGATAGTCGACTATCTAAAAACTATCCATAGTACTATCAATAGTCGACTATTGAAAAACTATCGATAGTCCTATCGATAGTCGACTATAGAAAAACTATCCATACTACTATCAATAGTCGACTATTGACAAACTATCGATAGTACTATCGATAGTCGACTATCGAAAAACTATCCATAGTACTATCAATAGTCGACAATTGAAAAACTATCGATAGTCCTATCGATAGTCGACTATCGAAAAACTATCGATAGTACTATCAATAGTCGACTATTGAAAAACTATCGATAGTCCTATCGATAGTCGACTATCGAAAAACTATCCATAGTACTATCAATAGTCGACTATTGAAAAACTATCGATAGTCCTATCGATAGTCGACTATCGAAAATATCGATAGTACTATCGATAGTCGACTATTGAAAAACTATCGATAGTCCTATCGATAGTCGACTATCGAAAAACTATCGATAGTATTATCAATAGTCGACTATTGAAAAACTATCGATAGTCCTATCGATAGTCGACTATCTAAAAACTATCGATAGTACTATCAATAGTCGACTATTGAAAAACTATCGATAGTCCTATCGATAGTCGACTATCGAAAAACTATCCATAGTACTATCAATAGTCGACTATTGAAAAACTATCGATAGTCCTATCGATAGTCGACTATAGAAAAACTATCCATAGTACTATCAATAGTCGAGTATTGACAAACTATCGATAATCCTATCGATAGTCGACTATCGAAAAACTATCCATAGTACTATCGATAGTCGACTATTGAAAAACTATCGATAGTCCTATCGATATTCGACTATCGAAAAACTATCGATAGTACTATCGATAGTCGACTATTGAAAAACTATCGATAGTCCTATCGATAGTCGACTATCGAAAAACTATCGATAGTACTATCGATAGTCGACTATTGAAAAACTATCGATAGTCCCATCGATAGTCGACTATCGAAAAACTATCGATAGTACTATCAATAGTCGACTATTGAAAAACTATCGATAGTCCCATCGATAGTCGACTATCGAAAAACTATCGATAGTACTATCGATAGTCGACTATTGAAAAACTATCGATAGTCCTATCGATAGTCGACTATCGAAAAACTATCGATAGTACTATCAATTGTCGACTATTGAAAAACTATCGATAGTCCTATCGATAGTCGACTATCGAAAAACTATCCGTAGTACTATCAATAGTCGACTATTGAAAAACTATCGATAGTCCTATCGATAGTCGACTATCGAAAAACTATCCATAGTACTATCAATAGTCGACTATTGAAAAACTCGCGATAGTCCTATCGATAGTCGACTATCGAAAAACTATCGATAGTACTATCGATAGTCGACTATTGAAAAACTATCGATAGTCCTATCGATAGTCGACTATCGAAAAACTATCGATAGTACTATCAATAGTCGACTATTGAAAAACTATCGATAGTCCTATCGATAGTCGACTATCGAAAAGCTATCGATAGTACTATCAATAGTCAACTATTGAAAAACTATCGATAGTCCTATCGATAGTCGGCTATCGAAAAACTATCCATAGTACTATCGATAGTCGACTATTGAAAAACTATCGATAGTCCTATCGATAGTCGACTATCGAAAAACTATCGATAGTACTATTGATAGTCGACTATCGAAAAACTATCGATAGTCTTATCGATAGTCGACTACCGAAAAACTATCGATAGTACTATCGATAGTCGACTATAGAAAAACTATCGATAGTCCTATCGATAGTCGACTATCGAAAAACTATCGATAGTCCTAACGATAGTCGACTATCGAAAAACTATCGATGGTACTATCGATAGTCGACTATCGAAAAGCTATCGGTAGTCCTATCGATAGTCGACTATCGAAAAACTATTGATAGTACTATCAATAGTCGACTATCGAAAAACTATCGATAGTAGAATCGATAGTCGACTATCGATAGTTCTGCTACACAATCGATAGTTTTGGAAAAACTATCGATAGTATAGATAATCAATCTATCAATAGTCTTGCATCACTATCTTACAGGCGAGTCTGCCACCACGCCTCAATTTTTTACTTCGAGCATGCGACATGGTCATGTTCGTTGGTGAAACCAAGTGCCTGTACGATACCGGAGCCCACGGTAGGCGTCGGGAAGTCCGCACTGCGCGCCCAGCAGCAAATGTTGAATATTCTCTTCGTCGGCTCCACACGCACTGCAGTACGTTTCATTGACGTTGCAGTTGTACCTGCAACGTCATTGTCGAATATGCAGGGCACCACCACGGGCCTCAATGAGCAGTCGACTACCCAGCGTGTTCCCGCAGGTCGCCAGGGCGATCTTAATCTTACGAGACGCAAACATGTGCATGGTAGTGTGTTCCCACATGCCACTCGCCCAACGGTTTCTCTCGGCCCTCTTCACTTTTCAGTTTGAAGTTCAATGGCCAAACAAAAGATCTCAGATTTTGCCCCAAGATTAGTGACTTACTTTCTCAACACTGAATTATCATTTTTGAGGTGGATGTAAATAAAAAAATAAAAGACGTTTGGAAATCTCTGCAATGCGAAATTAGAGCGCAGCTCTTGAGGAGGAGGAGGAGGGGGTACAAAGGGGAGGGTATGCCCCTCCTCCTCCCCTCCTCCTCCTCCATCTCCGATACCCCATCCTCCTCCTCCTCTACCCCTCCTCTCTCTTCCTCATCATTTCATTTTCCTCCTCTTTTCCTCCTCCGTACCTTCCCCTACTCCTCCTCCATACCCTCCCCTCCTCCCGCAGTTCCCCGCTAAATTTACCGGAAAAATTGCCGCCATGTGACCTCAACATTAATTCAGTTTCCCCGCTAAATTTAGTGGGGAAAATGACGTCCCATGACTTGGTGTCACGTCACGTATGAACAAATTCAGTTTCTCCGCTAGATTTAGTGGGAAAATTTACATCACATGACCTCAACACCAATTCAAATCCCAGCTAAATTTAGCGGAAAATTAAATTGGTGTTGAGGTGACGTGACGTCAATTTTCCCGCTAAATTTAGCGTGGTTACTCCGGCGTTGAGAAACACGGAAACGGGCGCGCATGAGCTGCGCTCTAAAAGGCGCCTAGCCCAGCAGTCTTCGTCCGTGTAGCTGAGTAGCGTGTAATATTCAAGCTTGCTTTTGGCCTCCCGTGCTTCAAAGGAAGACCAGCCTGCTTCACCTTTGACCAATTCATCGGCTACTTGTCTATGGCATCTCAGTGCTTGACGTCCAACCTCCCTTTGGTGCCGCTCGAGGTACGTGCGTAGCTCACTCAGAACATAAATGACAGCGTTTCCAAAAGTCAGCCCAGGCAAAGCTACAGCCTTCCAAAATTATCTGTTGACAATGTATCGGTCACAGCTCTAGAGGCTCCGCTTTCGCAGTATATTTCTATTTTTTAGTGAGGACGTCCTAAGGCCCCCGTGGCTCTCGACCAAGTATTCATCTGTAGCCGACAGCGTTACTTGAGGTACCTGTATTTGCTGTGAAGAGGTTTAATTAAACCTCGTTAAGTGAGTGATTCAAGAGTGCACTCCTCGCCAGAGACAATTACTGTCACTGGTTTACCAGTTTGAAGCGTAGTCGGAGTGGATAAGCTTTGGTTTCACATGCGACAGGCAATCTCCTCATGTCTTCCACACTGTCAGCCATCAGCACGATATCATCAGCATAGGTAAGACCGGGTAGTCGGCATACTACCATGTCACCATGTGAATGGTGCACCCTAGAGTAACAAACGCCAGTTTCTTCAAGTGCTTTTTCTATGCTCGACGCATATAGCATAAATGTATAGCGTCGGCTACAATGAACATCCCTGTCGTAAACATTTTGACTGACCGCGCCTGATGTCAAGCCATTGAAGGATGCCGTTACAAGATTGCCGAGGTATAACCGATGGATTAGATCACCCACGCTGAGGGCATGTTAAGCCGCAGCAGCCTTTCAAGCAGCATGAGAAAAGGGACGGAATCATAGTCCTTTGCAATGTTTAGAAAGCATCATATCACTCATGGATGAAGAAAGAATATAACAATTAAAACAGGGACAACACAACCACATCTTTCAGTGAAAGATGTGGTTGTGTTGTTCCTGTTTTAATTGTTTTATTCTTTCTTTATCCATGACTTAAACCAACACGCTCTTCTCCCAAGCATCATATCACTGGTCGCCTCTCCAATCGAGCAATGTCGATACGATAGGGTCAATGTAAAAAGGTTGTCCAACCGACGGCCAATTCGAAAACCCTTCTGCAGATCCGTCAGTGCGCCAGCTCCTCCAGCCCTGTGTGTGATTGGCCAGTAGATGATGGCCGCTAATACTCTGTAGCTAACTGCCGGGATGGAAAGCTGCCGGTATTCATGCAACAGCTGCTTGTTACCACTTTTCTTCGGAATGAAGGTTACTCGATCGCGACCTCCAGCCATTGGAAACCTGGTCATCATCGAAGCATATGCGAATAAACAGGTGGGCCAACTGCTTCCGCGCGTCGGGTACCAGGCCTTTCAGTGCCCTGAGTCATAATCTGTCCAGCCCCTGCGCAGTGCCGCCCCTCAAGCACGCTAGATCGCGTTCGACTCTTCCGACTATTATTGTGTCATCATTCGTCGAAGTAGGCAGCGGTAGATCTCTGATATATGGGGTCCCGGCTTGCATGCTCTCTGGTTCGCGGCAGTACAGCGTCGTCCCAAACAGGTCATAAAGGTGTTCATCCAAAAGTGTTTTCACGTCTTTCCCTACACCTTCACTGTCGCCATCGACCAGTTAAAGGGGAACTCCGACGATCTCTTTTTAGCTACCTAATGCAAAGGCATCACCTGAATACGGGTGGCTTTTTGATACCGAAATGCTGTCTCGTACCTTCAGTTGCACTGTAGTTAATTAAAAAAAGTTATATTTTGTTCGCTGCCGAAACCAATACATGGTCCTCCCCAGTTTTTCCCCAGTTTTCCTCGACATCCAAACGTGATGTCACCGGCGGGCAGCGAGGCGTGCGGCCGGCAATCGGGTACGCTCGCGCCTGCCTTTCTCGTGTCAAACAGCAAGAAAACAGGGGCGTTCGTGCTATCTAAAGTTGATGATAATCTCTATTTGCACTAAATATGACCTTGGCCTACGTGTTGAACTATGAGAAAGTGGGAAAAACTGAAGCAATTGGGATTTGGATAAAACCGTTTTTGCAACTCGATGCGCTCAAGTCTCGGCTTGCTAGTTTCGTAAAATCGCTAACAAAATCCGGTTTTCTTTTTTTCTTTTTTCAGAAGTTGGCTGGCAAGGAAAGGTCGAAGAGTCACGCAATATATATATATTTTTTTTAATTACCAAAGCACCACGGAAAATGCTCGCAATGTCGGTACAGGCGCCCCACATGCTCTATGACCTGAAGGAACGTGCCACTTGTTTGAGATTTTCTTTACTAAAGTTACTGTTGCAGGCGCCAGCACGTGTAACTACTCTTGTGGCATGCATATGCTCCTTTGTGTTTAAGTAATTTAGCAAACGATCTATAGACCACCCCTGAATAGCGCTTCCGGTCGGTGCTTTAGTGCGTGTGGCGCATACTTTGCTCGCCTCCCAAAGGGGCAAACATGCGCGTGCTGGGCTGTGGCCAAACACATGTAGACTATGGCTCTCGTAAACAATAAAATTTTTAAAATTGAATTAAATTCATTCGTGTAGACCAGATGGCAAGTTACTGGCCATGAAAATCGTGTTAAAATGACAATTTAAAAAACTCTGAAACCACCAAGCCAAACATCAAGATGCAGTGGAATACGCATAAAATACGCAAACACATTGTTCTTCTTAAATAAAGAATATTTGCTTAAAATACAATAGTGCGTAAGGTACAAAAATGTATCTTAATAATTTATTCAAAATAAGTTAACAAATTTAATGAAAGAAACATATGTAGCCGTATTTGTCTTTTTGTTTCTTTCGGAGTAGAATGCGACGCTTTCACTCATCCACGAGTGCATATTGGAAGGGGTCATTTCTATCAGTGTGTCGAACCGAAAAAAATACGGGTTCGGTTACGGTTCAGGTTCAGGTAAATTTATTTTGTTCCGGTTCAGTTCCGGTTCGATTAATTCGATCCGCGAACCGGTTCGCAAACCGGTTCGGGGCGCTGAACCGGTTCGCGAACCGGTCCGGAAATTATAAATGACAAATTGCAACATCAAAATAAATTACAAATAAAACATCTGAAATCAGCACATACGAAACGGGATACATCGTAGTGTAAGGCTCAGGGATTTCTACCAGGAATGGTTTCTTTATGTGCACTCAGAGGTTACCTCACCGACGTTTACGCATTCGGACTTCATCTAATTGGGTCCGACGCAGTAGCTGTAAAATCCGCGACCTCCTTACAAACCCACTTACAAGTAGAACTCGCTAACTATCCCGCCACCTCGGCGTGTAAGCAATTGAAGGAACAGTGGGGAGAAAATACAGCTTTCTTTATTTGAACTAGCCTTCGGTAACTCAAATTAGACCCTTAAAGAAGTTTTTATTAAACAAGATACGGAATATGAAAAACACTTCACCGAACGCAACGCCAGAAGGACGTAATAGGATAAATATTAAAATAGAAGAGTTCGCTGTCTCACAAATATGTTAGCTTCTAAGTGCCTATACGAAACCGCATGTATTATTATCAAACCCCACAGCCTTTTCTTTTCTCATTCCGATGGAAGCAAGCTTCAAGAACTCGCGAGTTCTAGAAATGAGCACACAGCAGCATTTAGGATTTACGAGATTGTAGAAAAATAAAATCCCGTGACGCGATTTTTTTTTTTTTTTTTTGCACAGCCTTTCAATTTTTTTTGCTTCCGTGCAAGCCGCGACCAGCGCAATACTGGTACCTATGTCAAGATTCATGGATGCAGCGTTTGTCAAGATTCATGGATGCAGCGTTTATACTCCTAAGACTGAGTGGAGAAGAAAAATATGTGAGCGAGGTGTGTGTCAGTTGACGGCACTTAAAAAACAAATGGCATTGATAGCACATTCATTGTCAACAGCGCGTGGCCGAACCGTTTTGACATGAGCCGGTAACCGTCATTTTTTTTCCGGTTCAGTTCCGGTTCGGGTTCATCGCGATAACAATATAACGGTTCGGGTTCGGGTTCAGTTCCGGAAAAAATACCGGTTCGGTTCCGGTTTTCGGTTCGGTTCGGTTCCGGTTCGACACCCTGATTTCTATATAAGGTTTTTTTTAAAATTAAGTTATCATTAAGCTGATTTTTCATAAGTTGTAAATTTGCATGCCTCCCTTTAACGACATTAATATTTTCATAGTTAAAAAAGAACTTTTCAGCACTATGTAAAATTTCTTTGCAATAAAATAAATTAGACGTTTTCATCAATTCTTCTGCGAGAGAATATTGCACGCCAACCACTTGACAAACCAGGCAAAGGCTCTATTGTATATTAATAGAGCTCAACACATGCTCCATAAACCTCTGAAATTCCAGACAGTAATAGCAATGTGTCGTAAGTTGAACCTTGTTTAGGCGTTTCACTTCTTGTCTTCAACATATCGGCCGCGTGAGTGGGAGTCGGAGAAAAGCCCGAGAGAGATTCGATGTCCGAAACAGATATAGTGTTTCTAAAAAAATCAAAAATCACTGAAGCAATTGTGAATAACAAATGTGACTGTGTAAAATATTGACTATTGTGCTAGATTGTGTACTATTTTTCTCGATATTATTAGCACTCTTTTTTGGACGGATGTCGTAGTGGTCACAGCCGGCTGGAGTTTGCGCTTGTCGCTCTTGAAATTGTTCCAGCTGCAGAAGGACACTACATTCGCAGCACGCGGCTATAAAGTATTCCGAGCATAAGTGAGAATGTTTCACATGACACATTTTTCTTCGGCACACAGCTCGCGCAGAAGCACCTTGACGTGGCTGGCCTCCATTGCTGCTGCGTAAGGCTTTTTTTTTTCCCCCACTAAGACAAGGGTAAAAAAGAAGCTTTTTCCCGGCACTGTTCCTACAATATACCACGCAGCACAGATTGCTACCTATTGCAAATGAACTTTCAACCCTGAAGCTGTCAAGAAATAATCTCGATCGCTGGCGCCCGGAAAGCCACTTCGCGGCAGCCCGAGTCGCTCGTCCGCCTGCCCGCCGGTGGCGTACGCGGGTAGAAAAAGTAGGGATTTTTCATTGTTGCGAGTAGAGAATCGCCTCCTGAAACCCTCGCGACCGGCGTAACCTAAAAATTTAATAACGTCACGAGAAAATCTTATTTTGAAAAAATATTTTGGTTATCTGACGAGAAAAGGTTATTGGTGCGGTCTGCCAATTTCCAGTCAAATCGAAGACTACCAAAAAATCGGCGGAGTTCCCCTTTAAGGAGAATAGTCGCTTCCATGTAGGGCAGTGATTCTCAAATGGTGGTCGCGGCCCTTTTGGGGTCCACGAAGGCATTTTAAGGGTCCGCGAAGCCGAGCCTCATCAGTCAAGCCCTGCAATAAAAGTTGTTTTTTCTTAGACTGAAAAGAAACGTTCCGATTTTCGGGTGAGTTTTCTCGTGTTTATGTAAATAAGAGAAGTCTACTTCACACTAGCGTTTAGTTATATTCATTTATTAAATTACTATCATAATTAACCTATACTTTCCCTTTCCTTCACCACGAACGGAGTCCTCCATCATCTCTGCCGATCCACAAGGGGTCTGCGAAAAACATCAATGGCTGAGAACCACTGATCTAGGGTACCAATATAGCGTCAAAATTCTCTCAGTCTTTTTAGAGCACAGCTCTTAGGCGCCCGTTTCCGGCTTAAGCGGCGTCGGCGTCGGCGTAACCGCGCTAAACTTAGCGGCAAAATTGACGTCACGTGACCTTAACACTAATTCAATTCCCTGCTAAATTTAGCGGGGAAAATGATGTCGCATGACTTGGTGTCACGTCACCTATGAACAAATTCAGTTTCTCCGATAGGGTTAGCGGGAAAAGTGACGTCACCAGAACTGAAGAGCAATTCAATTCCCTGCTAAATTTAGCAGGAAACTTGACGTCACGTGACCTCAACACCAATTCAGTTTCCTCGCTAAAGTTAGCGGAGAAAATGACGTCAGATATCTTGGTGTCACGTCACCTATGGACAAATTCAGTTTCTCCGCTAGATTTAGCGGGAAAAATTGACGTCACGTGCGAAGGAGGAGGTGGGGAGGTGGAGGAGGGGAGAGGAGGACGTGGAGAGGAGGTGAAAAGGAGGAGGAGAATGAAAGGAGGAGGTGGGGAGAGAATGAGGAAGAAATGAGGAAGAGGGGCAGAGGACGAGGAGGATGAGGAGGGGAGAGGAGGAGGGTGGAAGGAGGAGGAGGACGAGCAGCAGAGGAGGAGGGGAGGAGGGCAGAGGAGGGGAGGATAAGGAGCATACCCTGCCCTCCTTACCCTCCCATCCTCCTCCTCAAGAGCTGCGCTTTAATTTCGGGTTACGGAGATTTGTAAGCGTCTTTAATTTTTTTGACCACCCTTCCAGATGTCTGTTATCTCTTTGCAATCTTTTACCTGTTTTTCTCTTGTGAACGATAGCTTGGGTCGTTAGTCTCATTACCTTGATTTTATGGTACTCCTCCCACAGTCGCAGTCTCCGGTACTTTTCCAATCGTACTTAGAGCCTGACGATGTTCCCGGTTAGCGTCCTGTCTGCGTTGGGTGCAACTCCGGATTTCAGCGTCCCACCATGGCACAAGCAGCCTTTTCCTCTTGGAACCTTCACTACCGATCGTGTGGTGACTGCCTGTCGAAGCTCAGTAGCATAGTTTGTATATTGTGGGATCGTTCGACTTTATGCTATGCCCGATTCGATCAAGGAACTCTCCAGTCGCTCCCAAGCAAGCCACACAACGCAACAAGTTAAATCAAACAGTTGATCAACTGAGATTCCGTCGCCCCAAGTACCGTTCTCTCTCAATGCCAACTGCCGCTGAACAGCACCCTCCGTGATGACTTCTTTCAACACCCTCTACTGAAGACTTCCTACGAGTAGAGTCTCTTTCAGCTCAAGACCTCAATGAAGCCTCCCGATAAAGACCTTATAGAGACTGTCCCTCAAAGGCTCCTAGCTCAAGACCCTATCTGAAGACCTTCAAATCAAGACTGTCCAAACCCCCGCTTGCTATCTCTTTATATAGCCAGCCCAATCCCTTTATCTGCCGCCCTTTCTCGCTCCCACCGGGAATCGCATGCCCATATAAGGCCACGGGTGAGCACTCCGGCGCCTGTAAAGAGAGAAATTTAGGCTTGGTACAGTAGCGCGAACCTCAACGGATATACGCCGTAACGCAAGCGGGGCACGCTATTCTCGGCGCTGTTTCTGTGGCAGGGTTCAGAGGGTCCCAGACTGGCGGGGAATGTCGACTTCGGCGCTGGAGACAATGGAGGAATCAACAGGTGTTCACACCGGCGTGGAATGTGGGTTTTGGCACCGGGCACGTGGAGGCAAAAACAAAGGCTCTCCACAATATGTGAGGAATTTCTACGCTTCGATGTCCTGACATGCTGCGTCAATATCACATTCCCGCAACTGAAACGTTATTTTACGTTTCGGCCACCTGCGGTTTTGCTATATTTTGCCAAAGTGAAATATTACGCAGTTATGACTACTGCGAATACTCCACTTTCCAGCTCTATATAAAATTATTTTTGAAAGCGACATGCTAGCCTCTTCGTTGCTAGGACGTAGCCGATGCATGTTCTTCAGTACCAATGCATTCACGTGAGTATTATCACACTCTTCTTTAAGGTTTAGAATCTTCAGCTCTAAATCTTCCGAGATCTGTATCAACATTCGGCCATTGTCGTCTTCGCAACCGTCATTCTCAATATAGTGGCCGTTAAAGTTTCCCAAAATTAAAACAGACTAACTTCGATCTAAGTTTTAGATGTTGCGCCGAACACACTCCAGTGTAGTCTTATTTTCAGAATGTATGGGCATTGCAAAAAAAATTATATAATAAAGAAATACCGTTACCAGTGTGTTATGCACCTTTCCATGTACCCATAGGTGTCCGAGGCAAGTTCATATATTCTAATGCATGACTGTCCTTCGCTTGGCCAGATACGATGCAAACAGCTCCTCCCTGTCAGTTGTCTTCCACCCTGTTACACCCATCTCAGGACCAAGACGGCTCTGGAGGTGGATACTTCAGCGTCACGCAACTGTGTCTCAGCAACCCAGAACAAAGAAAAGTCTTGTTCACGGAGTACTACATAGAGTTCAGTCCATTTTTGTTAAAGCTTTCCTCAATTCAAATATAAAAAAAAACAAGGACAACACATTTTTTGTGGTTCTCCTTACCACCGCCGCGCCAGAAACTCTTGCAACACTCCTGACGCTGCATGGCTTCCAGTTGCTGGCGGACTAGGTAGTTCACAAAGGGCGCCAGCTCTGGCCGCAGGCAGATGCGGGGTGCTGAAGGTATCCAGTTCAGCAGTTGTTCGGCATTTGGTTGCGGACAAGAAAGGTCGGTCTCGCAGTTGGCCCTGAAGAAAACATTTCCTCCTGGCTCCCTTCCCTTAATGGTGTTATTCCACAGCTTTGCCCATGAAGATGCTCATTTTATGGTATGAGAAGAGAGGGCACCCACACTGCAGGAAGAGGTGACTCTGACCGGTGGTCCCTTTGATGTTGTGGGGTATACACAGGACCAGGAAGGTTCGGCACCTGTTCCAGTACAGTCTCGTTAATGATTAGTGGCGTGTCCACGACCTGATGAACTCCACTAATCTTGGGCTCAGAAAACCACCCTGGGCGTTCGTGAGTATTTCCTTCTTTTGGTGACTCTGTTCTGTGTAATGCTTCGGTATGCGTCCCATGCCGTCCCCCGTTGTTCCCACTGTGGCCTCTGATGTTGTCCTTTCTTCGCAATCGTAAAAAACGGGTCACCATGGCAACCACTCTCTCTATTAGCACTTGGGTGCCTTCTTTGCGATAGTGGCGTCCATCATTTTGCATTGCTGAGATGCAGCCCAGCTCGCGGCGGAGGTCAATAAACTTTGCTCCAATACTCTTGCATGTCTGCTTCATCTTCACCTTCAGTAGCATGGTCGTAGCGTGTAGTCTCTTTCCCCCGCCGTGTATCTGTAACACCGAACTTATGGCCAGTGATTCCTTAGGTTTGGTTCACTGCTGCCTCAGACGCTTTTAATCACGTTCGGTTGCTCGCCCTTCAGATTGTCATTCAGCTCCACGTGCAGTATATGCATGCGTGGTACACTCCTCGGCCTTTTCCTCCGATTTTCGTTCATGCACTACCTTAGGTGTGGCTCTTCTGTTCGTTATGAAGTTCACGCTCTGAGGATCCCGAATTTATTTGATGATAGCTCGAGCCATCCGTGCGATACTGCGGGGCCACAGCACCGCATTTTGAATGCCTCACTCACTCGTCATGTTTCTACGGTGCTGTTGTTGATTACCCTGGACGTGTTATTGGCTGTCCCTCTGGTACGGCTGGTCAACCCCCTGCGAGTCAATGGCACGTGGACATCTGGCCACACAAACCGTACACCCGCGGAACTCAGTGTGCCTTTGTGTTTGCCACATCTTCCGAGTTCACCGCTAATTTTGTACATTTTGCCGTTTGTCGCTCAGCAACAAGGGATCTACACCAGATGATTCCACCACTCAAAAGCACTCCCTTTTCAACGACGCTCCGGGCCACGGCACCACTGTTTCGATGCCTCGCTCAACCGTCATATTTCTACAGGCTAGTTACTATGATACCCACGGTTACCGTGAGAATGTTTGTTTTCTAGTAAGGGTCTTAGCCATCCCATTTCTTCAAACATGTGCGCGCGGCTGTTGTTTTAGAGCGCAGCTCTTAGGTGCCCGTTTCCAGGTAGAGAGTCGTCGGAAGAACCTCACGTCACATTATGGAACGTTTCCCATTATGACGCCACACGTGACGTCACGAGGGTAACATTTTCCAGCTTAATTTTGCGGAAAAATTTGGTCACTGAATTTTGCGGAAACGTTTTCTCTAAATTTAGCGGGAAAATATTTCCGCCAAATTTGTCGGAAAAATTTTTCCGCTAAATTTAGCGGAAACTTTTCCCGCCCCATTTAGCAAGAAACGTTTACCCTCGTTACATGACGTGACGTAACACGTTACGTCACGCTAAATTTAGCGAAAATTTTTCCGCTAAATTTAGCTGGGAACTTTACGTCACGTGACCTCAATACGAATTCAGTTTCCCCGCTAAATTTAGTGGAAAATTTTTCGCTAAATTTCCTGGCTAAACTGAAAATAATAGATTAGATAACTTACAAGATTTACGTACTCTTTACAAGCAGGGCGTATTATTACAATGCTGGTTAAATGGCACATTAACGCAGAATATAAAAATTAATGCAGAATATAAAAATAGCAAAATGTATAAACTCAAGGCAACTTTGGTCTTGTAGATATGCTTATTTAAATGCAATATAAGATTATACAACTGAGCAAACGTGGACTAGTAAACTTATAGCGAGATGTGGGCATGCATGGTCTGCGAAAGGACATGTAAGGCTGCGATCAAGTTACTATTCAATGTTGTGATGTTTTTTACCAAATGAAAAACATTTATACACAACTTGAGTGCACAATGAAGTACTCAAGCATCACCAGCTTTGCTACGAGTTGATATTGGTTCGTCACATTGATGATGTGTTTTTTTTAAATTATTATTGTATGTACCACTCCTGCCCTAGCCTCGCGGCTGGCAGAATCTATCAATAAAAATAAATAAAAATTCCCAACTCTGCCGGGCGTTCACCTGAAGATGTAAGAAGCGGGCAACCAAAACGTTTAAACTTCTCTTGAACTTAAACCATATTTTCTCAACACACAGGTAAAAGACTAAGCGACTGACTTTGTACCTTGAGAAAGCCCAACTCCAACGAAAGATACAAAAAGTTGTAATTAGCACGGTTCCTTCCAATATACAAATAAATCCCTAAAAATGCGTCGCTGCCACAACCACTATATAACAGCGACGCAGAGCGTTTCTGCAACTGAAGCTTTCCGATCAATTCAGAGTTTTCCATTTGCCTTAAAATTTCGAACATAAACACAATAAAAGGAACGCGATATCAAAACAGGCACACATTCCCATACATACGTGCAAGCATAACTGCACACACAAACACGTAGAACCCTGCACCGGCACACCAAAAAGTATACTGCAAGTGCAACCAAGAAGGCGACACCTGGCTAGTGGATAAAGTAAAATATATAAAAAAAGAGAACAATCATGGCCCATGCATCCTAGCTGGAGAATCGACAAAAAAGCAAACTAGAATCAGTCAAGCAAACTTGGGACCGACACTGTTCGCAGAAAAAGAAGTCGGGAGCTCCCCGATCGCCCCTCCAGGCTTGGACTAAATAGCGCGAGCCGGCACCAGCTGGCAACCGTGGCTGGCACATATCTCCCCTTCCCCCTTTGCTACTTCTTTTCATCTCTCTCTCTCTTTCCTTGATCTGACGCGCGTTAAAATATTGCTTACCGCCTTTTGTTTCAGCTTCCCGGTGAAGACGAGAAGTTGGGCACCCCTCAAACCCTCGTCTGTCGCATTCATCATCGGTGGGGCCAGCCAGCATCACGCAGCTGTGGGCTGGAACAGCCTCTCGTGCGAGGGGTTCGAACTCCCCGGTCGATTAGGGAGACTGGAGTCAGGCTTAAAGCGAACTGCGTGCGCCGTTAGTGGATACATAGGCCTGCGCCTAACGGAGTCACGGAATTCTGTCAGCAGTTTCGCGTACGTGAACGTTCATACAGCTTCTCCTGTATGTTCGAACGTTCTCGTACCTTGTACAACACGCGTCTGCTACGCGGTCTCGTGTTGAAGTGTATTTATAGGTTCTATTGTAGGAAAAAAAAAGACACCTGCGTATGAAGGGTAATGAAATAGAAAAATAAGATATCGCTAAAGTTTCAGTATGCCTTTTTTCTTTTTCTTTTTCTTTTTTGGCGTTTTGATGGCTCGAGCTTGGTTTTAGCGAAACGCTAAAAGAATACGAATTCTTCATAAAATTAAAGGAACCTTGCTTTCGCTTATGTTGCATCAAGTTACCTATCGTTCGATCGATTTTCGAGATCAATGCATGTATATTAATATTGTTTCGTGAACCTCGCAAAGTCGTAAGACGCAGAACCGCCATTAGTCTAAAGGCTTGAAAGGAATCTCCGTGCGTTTCAATCCTCAAGGAAGCTTAGAAAACTTAAATGGATAACCCTTACTTAAACGACTTTATGAGGCAGTCATATTTATTTCCCAAAACAGCTAAAGAACAGCGCGCTCGGAGCATGTCTATAAGGCCCTTGCCAACCGACACAGTACGCGACAGTCGAACACGATGTCTCCAGTTTGTGTAGAACGAAGGCCATTCTACTAAGAATCCATAACAGAAGTGGTTCTCGCTCTGAAATATGGTCCACCGAATCGGCGTTTAGTAGAGTATACCGCTGTCCTTACACTGTCATTTATAAGGAGAGCCCCTTCCACGCTCCCTGCGGCCGGTTTTTTGTTTCGGTCCGAGGTATTATTCGAAAGCCGGTCCATTCCTCGAAGATTAATCGCGTTCAGGGCAAGGAAATCTCTTCCAGGCACCGATATATTACCCGACTTAAGTCTGCTTGGTAGCACCATCTACAACGACTTTTTCATTTTCTTTAGCGACCCTTGGACAGACGGCCTCCCGCCTAGTGAAGGCGCCCTCTGACGCAAAGGCGTGTCTCGGACCTCCCACATCATATGAGGATGTTTTTTTTTTTTTTTTTTTTTTTTTTTTTGTAATGTTCAGTTTAGGAGTTGGAAAACCCAAAGGGTCCTTGTAGTTAGGAAAAAAAGAGGGACTATGTTTAAAAGCCAAGTTGTATCAAGACATGAAGAATTATAGTGCATGTCACGCAAAAACGGATCCTTTTTTTTTTTGTATAGGACGTAATGTGTTTTTTTTTTCGGATAAATAGCAGTTTATTTCACGGAAACCAGGAAAGCGTCGTTTTACTGCTGTGAGAGTGCGCCGTTCTAAAATCATTTAGTGTTAAATTCAAGTTTCGCAATCAAAATTATTCCCCAAAAAGGGTAGTCCGGATTTTATTCAATGTACTTCACTCGTGCGCTTGACGAAGACTCGCACTGAAGAAGGCGCAACTCATGGACCCTTGATATTTCGGAGAAAATCAAACCTGTTTCTCTTACGCAGTGCAGAAGAAAAAAAAAAACAAAAAAACCAAGCGCTGTTTATGGAACTAATATTTTTTCTCAAGTCACTGCCTTAAATGTTCTTTCTAAAAAAAAAAAACTGTCCGGCATTCCATTCACCTTCTTCAAATGTGTCCGTTTCTCTCGGTGAGGATCGTTGTTTTTCCCCACTCCGAAACAAATCATTTCAAAGCCAGCAACTTCCTGTATAATAGTCACTTTGTGTATTCTAGCCACTGACAAGATGAGAACGGCAGGGCGTCTCTTTCCAATGCCGGGTCTCTAGAACTCGCTCACTGTCTTCCACCGTGCATGGGCCGCGCGTGCAAGCTCGAGGTTCATCGGGCGCCGAAGTGTTGCCGAAACTATGCTGCTCGCGCAAGAGGTGGGAAAGCCTAAAGACCTCACTGTCCTTCTCATTCCGTCAGTGACAATAGTCGATGGCGCTTCTAAACAATTACTGGTAGCAGACAATACCATTAGGAGATGAAGCAAAAACGTCGAAAACGAGTTCCCCATTAACCGTGACACCGACAGCTCCTCGTTTGTCACAAAGAAGGGAAGCAAGCGCGCTGGCCTTCGCGTCGTGCCAAACGGAAGGCCAGAATAAAACCTCTCGTCGCAGTCGCTGAGGGCGCACGGCCGAAGGCAGCAGAGGCACATCCAACTAACTGGGAGGCACGCAGGCAGGCGTGAAGAGGGCGTCTCTTGTCCGCTTGTCAGGAGCACCGGCAGAAAGCGCGGGCTGCCGTCATGCTTCACGGCAGCGGTGTGGGCGAGCCGTTCCGGCAGCGGCCGAGAGCTTCGAACCCGGGTTCCTTCGTTTGGGAGCCTATTTTGAGCGCGTCTCCGACCGGTTCTCTGGTGGAGACCGTGCGCGTGTGACATGTCTTGCTGCTTGTCACAATGCTTCGCTTTCTCGCTAAGCATAACACGGCAAGTTTGTCACGCATCTCAGCTGAACAACGCCCGTTGAGACTGACTGATGTAGGGGTGAGGAGGGGGATGGTTTGGAGGTCTGTTCGAACCCCTGCCGCCGTACACTCTGCGCCGTGCTTATGGATAGTTCGCTGAACTTGAAATATTCCGCGGCGTTCTCTCAGCTACGAGAATCCAAGCGTAGCTTTTAGGGGTTCTCCATATTCCATTAATGAAAGTTTTTTTCTCCTCCACATTTTCAAACGGAGTCCCGTTTCCAACTTTATTTTAAGGTAATAAATGTCCCTTGCGTACGCGTATATCCGTCTCAGTTGTAACCTAGACCGTATGCATGAATTCGATATCAACTATGTCAGATATTAATAAAATATTTTGTTAAAAATGACAAAAAGCAATTCTGTGTACGGTCTTGCCGGAAACTAATATCCGAATCGAGAGACTCCAGACGCTGTTTTAGGGGAAAGTAGGAAAAACCTCATTATTTCGAGCCTCTAGCACCCCCTTTTCATCTGCTTTTGGGAGGATCATGAGTGGCACTGTAATGTCACAGATTTCTTAGCATAACTAAATACCGCACTTCATGTGTTACGAGTATAACGCCGTATCAATCATTCTTTTTTTTTTATTGTCAAATTTTCTTTTATTTTTTTCGTCATCGAAGAAAAACTACTTCAAGATGCTACTTTAAATATTCTAATTGGATGGGTACTGCAGTCTGTCAGATACCGCTACGTAAAGATGTTCACTCAACAGTGGCTGACCCTTGGGAGGAGTGCAGAAGGTGCAGAGAGGAAACATACGTTAAAAGAAATATAAAAATTACCCAGAGCTAAAATCTAAAGGCTCCAATATTCAAACAACTCTGTTTCCTTTATTTTTTCCTTTTTTTTTCTTCTTTTATCCCTCTTTTTTTTTTTTTTTTGTCTTGTTTATCTTGCTGCAACGCTTGTGATGTGCTCAAACGTTGGCGCATGTTCCCGCGAATGTCGAGCTCTAGGCAACCGGAGAGAAACATGGCGGGAAAAAAGGCTCGCATTACGCCTCAATTCCTTTTCTGCGCTGCATTTTGTTTCCTTTTCTATCCATCGTGTTAAAGACGCTGGACAGGACGTTAAATTTACCCGCCATCTTTCACAAGTGCACATTACACTCAGAGCTTCACGCCAAACTAGCTTCTTTAACATTTTTTTTGGTTTGAAAGGACGAAAGCCTTCTTAATTACCTAATATCGTTTTAACGTCGTACGAAACGGTGATATACGTTAGTTCTTTGCGGACAATGTTAAATAGCACGCGGCTCCGGCACGGGGGGGGGGGGGGGGGGGGGGGCAGGGCAGGAGAGGGGGGGGGGGGGTTGGTGTCAGTTTGGTGCGCGTCCAATTAACTTAAAAACAGCTGTTTATTTGTTAAGGGCACTGCCCTTAGAAAAATTATCAGTGAATTTGAATTGAGCTTCGAATGTACTCTACAAGAATACATTAGAAACTCAATTAAAAGTCAGTGATAATTTTTGTAAGGGCTTACGACATAATGAAATAAGAGTCAAAGCGCATGCGAGCTGGTTTCAGACAAGGAGCAAAAGGGACATACACGCCACCAAGGTGGTGTGTATGTCCCTTTTGTTTCCTTATCTCAAGGTTCTATTTCTTAATTATGCTTAAGACATAGTTTGATTCAGCGATCCTGACACACACGTCACTTACAAGTGACGTGTGTGTCAGGCGTCGCACTTTGTGCTCCCCTTCGTGTGAACAATGTAAGTTATTAAACGATTGGGGCAACACGTTTCCCCGTGTTGTATTTGTCGGAGAAGAACATTTCATGTGAGTACTTTGATCCCACCCATTCCAACTACTAGATAAGGTATGAAATCTAACAACAGCAAGTGATAGGCACCAATGTAACCTCTAGATTTGTTTTCCTTGGCACTTCCTATAGTTCCAGAACGAATGTATTGGATGTGTCTGTGAGCAGTTCCGGTGACTCCGCAACTAAAGATGATCTGACGCCCTTCAAGAGGAAGACGAATAGCACAGCTTTCAACTTTACTACCCTTATCTCGATTCTCTAAGGATAGATAAGGTTTTATGAAAACAGCACCGAATAAACATACGGACGAAGACTGAGACCGGACAGGGCGCTCCTGTCTCAGTCCACTTTGTTCGTGCGTTTATCCGGCGCTGTCTTCTTAAATATAAACCAACTGGCCCAAATAACCTCTTTGCTAAAAGAAAAAAAAAAGGTTTCTCATTAAGCGTGCAGATCTTGTGTGCTTGCGCTCTAGTACTAAACAGATGACCCTCTTGAAATCAATCAAAAATTTAAGTGGGAAAATAGGAATTATCATTTTAAAAAATCCCGTGTCTTTTTATATATACAGAGTGCCCCCTCCTCCAAAAAAAAATACAACTTTTTTTTTTTTTTTTTTTTTTTATCTGTAGCAACATTAAACTACCTATCGCAGAACGCTCATACTCTTCCCAAATGTATTGCGGTTCGAACCAAAAGTCAAAGCATTCGCACTAACCGTTATCCTCTTCAAAATTTATAGGGGATTTTCTGAAAATTTCGATAGGAAAATGAAGCCCATCTTTGCCCGTTTTCGGTAACTGGTGCCATAAAGATCCATGCATTTGAGAGCTCCGTCGGCCGTCATTTCTCCATTAAAACTTTCAGAAAATCACTTACAACTTTTGAGTAAAATAACGGTCAGAGCTGAAACTTTAGCATCCGAATCGGACCACTGGCGCTACATTTGGGCCGAGAATGAGCGTTCGGAAAAGCGTACATTATTTTTGCGGTAAAAAGAAAAATTTTAATGTGTGAATTGTTTTAAAAATTTTGACAAAGTATTTGAAGATGACGCTTGCAGCTTTGCAGCACGATTAATGTATGACGCATTTTACCTTGATTATAACATCCATACTCTTGAGACTATTGGGGTTTATATGGTACAGTGACCTTAAAACTTCAGGTGCATACCGTTACTGAGCGATACAGATATTTTACACGATAACTGTGTAATCATTAATTCCACCGAACATATTTTTAACAAAATATAATACATTTTGATCGGTACAGAGACGGTAATCGTCAATATACGCGTCATTTAGTACAGCGATCCACCCTCTTCCCTACCTGCATGAGCGGGGAAGTACTGCGACGTTTAGGTGTTGCCCATTAGCGGTGAAAAGAGCGAAAAAAAAAAAAAGAACTCGGTCCTAAGCTGCTGCCTTTAAGCCGATTACCGATGCCAGGATAAGCATTCAATTTTACGTGCGGGAAATATGAAACCCTGAAGGTGGAAAATTAAAAAAAAAAGATAGAAATATGAGAACGCGTTGCGAAAAAACTCGTTAATGCGAACGAAAGAACTGAAGCGAGCATGAATGAGCCCCTTTACGTAACGCACAAAAATTCTTGCGTCGAAACAAGTCCCAGTCCTTCCTTCTGATTCATGAACCCGCGTCATGGCACGCACTTTTTGCTGAAAAGAGAATCGCTTTTCGCGGTTGTCTCTTCCATCCCCGTAGTTTTTGCGCGCTGGTGCCCGTGCCGTGGCATGTGGGAGACGCGTCCAGTCTACTGTACGCTCGGGCACCGAACCGCTTACGTCCACGAAGCGGGAGAGCTTTCCCGAAAGGACCGGCACGTCATGAATTACAGTGGCAAATCGCAAGGGCAGCCGGGCGCCATTTTTCTTCTCCGTGTCCTAAGCATTGCTCTTTCTCCCTTTCTCTCTATTGTTATATTTCTCTCTCGCTTTTTCTTCTTTCTTTTTTTCTTTGAACATCGCGTTTGTCGTTTACGTAAAAGAGCGTTTGCTACTGCCAGTGTCATCATTCACAGGCACTCACCTGTGTCTCTCTCGATGTCTCTATGAACGTAGGCACGTATGCACAATCTCTCTTTGCCTATGATTTTATTTCGTTTTATATTTGACAGAGCACCCTTCCGTAACAATCTGTGACAAAAACAAAAAGAGAACAGGAAACCCCTTTCCTTCTTGCGACACTTTCTCAGTCATTTAATAACGCGTGAGTAAATACTACGAGGTGTGATCAAAAAGTTCCGGGACTGATTTGGTAGCGTAAACAGAGAGGACATCACAGTCACGCGCGTGCAGCGGTCGAGGAAAGGAACCCTCGTGTCCCATTGTACCAAAGGGTGGCGCTCGCCGCTCTGTGAACATTTGGAGCTAAGGTTCACGAGTGATTGTGACCACGTGCACGAGCACAATGGCGATTTCACCATAGACTGCAAATCAAAGCGAGAGCGAACATCAGTTCCGCGTTAAACTTGGCAAATATAAAACAGAGGCCTTCGAAATGATTCAGCAAGATTGTGTCAAAAAGCAGTGAATTTTGTAAAGTGTTTTATGTGGCACTCACGCATCAGGAACGGCAGAACATCGGTGGTAGACGAAGAGCGGTCGGGCGACCTTATCCGACTTCTACTTGGCTTCAGTGACGTTCTGCCATTCTCGACGCGCCAGTGTCACTCAAAACACCTCGGACATCTCCCTGTTTTTCGACCTAAGCCTTTTAAATCATTTCAGAGGTCTCTGCTTTGAATTTGCCGAGTTTGACGTAAAATTGATGATCACTCTCACTTTGGTTTGCAGTTTATGAAGAGATCACCATTAGGCTCGTGCATGTAGTCAAACAAACTCGCGTAGTGCAGCTCCACACGTTCACAAAGCGACGCCCTTTGGTATACCGAGGCACGAAGGTCCCTTCCTCCGACTGTTGCTCGCGCATCATTGGGCTGCCCTTCCTTCTTGCGCTACAAAATCAGTCCTGGAACTTTTTGCTCACACCTCGTATACAAAGAGATAAATATAGACAAAAAAAGTGAAGGCAATGCATTTTTGCTAATATGTTTAAATACTTGTTTACAGAGAAAACATACCGAGAATTATCTGGATGCGTTGAAAGATTGCGCTGCTCTCTTGAGGAATGGAGCGGAGTCGTCTTCTTTCCATGAAACAATAATAAAGCCCTTCTGTTGGCGCCATCGAGAGCGCTCGCTTTTAGATTGGCGAAAGAGCATAGCCAGAAAAACACAGAAGACTACTGCAGTTTATTTAAGTTTCATCCTGGAGAAATTCATACTTGAATTCAGGGTGGAACTGAAAAGGGAACTTCAAAAGGTGAATTCGTTTTATTTTTCGTTTATGTTTTTTTTTAAACTCGTCAGAAGCTCAAAATGACATGTCGACAAAATCTTCTAGAAGTCTCTATTATCTGCCAGCATCGAACAAATTGAAAACTTTTTTATGTATTATTTTTGTAAGAGTAATTGGGCTCAATTTTATTTCTACCCTCGCTTTTGTTTTTTTATCAAAAGTACAAGAATGATAAGAAGAAAATCCACTGCTGAAACCATCTAATCTTATTGAAGCTCACCGGAAAGTGTAGTTTATGTTGTTTGCCCTAGAATCAACGTTGGAATCCATACGGAATGATAAGGGGATTTTAGCGTCTTTTAAAGACACGCTCCCTATGATCAACTCTATTTCAGATCAAATATAGAGACTGGCGTTTCTAGAAAAAAATGTTTCTGCACGTTCTTTGATCCGTGTACGATATGCAATCAATTCTTAGCGTTTTAAAACTGCCGTGTCTAATTTTGTACAATTTCAAGCCCATACATATGTTGTTGAACATTGCTTTAAGGATATAATCAACGGTTTTAATTTTTGTTTTGCGAATACTATTTTAAAACATTAATTAAAGATATTGTGTGACTGGGCGGATAGCGGTTCGAATCGAATACCGCAGCGCCATACTTAACCTTAACACTGCCATTGGTTTCCCCAGCAATGTGAAGACTATGAATGATGCAGTGCTGTTTGATTATAGGCAGTTCCCGAGGAAACAGAACCGTGTTTTTTCGGCCCCGATAAATAAACTATGCCTCACAGAATGCCAAAACTCCGTGAGTGTGTGAAGCTAGTGGTTGGGATAGAAGGCGAAAGTTTGAGAAGATGGCGTTGTCTAAATTTAAAGAAAATTGAAAAAACTATATTTCTCTATGAGCCGACGTCCGCCTAAGCCTGATATCGTCGAAAGAAGAAATATTATTGTGAACGCTAGTGGGATTCATGCCTGTGAAATACACTTGCCACCAAGAAAGAGAATATTGCAATCCCTCTTGCTGTCAAGTTTGGTTCACTAAAATAGATGCTACAGGCACCCACAATGGCTTTTTTTTTTTCAACGAAATTCGGTTGAGGTGGTAGTCGGCCCAGAGCAAGTTCACTGTTTTTCAATTATTTTTGATCCAAGTAACGTCATGTTCTCAAACTTTCGCATTTTATCCCAGCCGCTATCATTACATTCTCACGGAGCTTGATCATTCTGTTATACATACTGTATTTACCCGGGCCGAAAAACACAGCCCTTTTTCCTCGAAACCTCCCTATATAACAACTTAAACCACCCCTAAAAGATTTTACTAAAAGTTTATCTTCGATTGTTCGGAGTAAAGTAAGATTATCACCTATCCCAAAGGTTTTTTTTATTTTTTTATCGTTGTGGTTGTTGTTGCTTTGGCCAAGATGGCAATATCCGATTACGATATAGTAGGCTATCCGACCGATTCAGAGTTCACTTATGGTATGGCGGCTGCAACACGGCTCTGAATGGTGTTTTTTACACTTCGACGGTCGTCGCCGTACATGTATGGCGGTGATTAACACATTTGAAAGTGCCGGTATAAAAGCGAAACTGCGCGCACCGCGGTTGGTGTTTCTATTTATGTCATCGACGAACTATAAACGTTATAATCGTACCGTGTTTCCGCTATGCTGTACAATTAATCGTTTTCAAATTAGACGCTCCCCGCACATGAGGCTCACTCCAAATACCGGCCGTTCTGGCGGTAGTGCCAATGGGAGCACTGGCTCTTGCGATTGAGACATCAAACACTTTTCGCAATTAAATTCAGAGGATGAGAGCTCATCATCTAACGAAGAAGCTCTGTAAAGTACCTCCGGTTGGGAAGCTGAAGCTGCTGGTATGCCACAGAAGCGGACGATTTAAAATTAAACCGAATGGAAGAAAGGTGACAAGTTTCCACCTTTAACATTTTCATTTTATGCTTCTAAACCAAACAGCTTGCACGCAAGCACTGTAAGCGCTCACGCTCGATAATTAGGAAAACACGTGCGCATTTACTTTTTTTAATACTTATCTTTCGGAAACAAAAGTCGACTACGAGCAAACATTTTTCGGAAAAAAATAAACTCGACCGTCAAAAGGCTAGGTTCATATTCGCACTTTCGTGCGATGTAGTTGCCCCGTACGAATTATGAGTGAACTTATCTAAACGGAAGTCGCGACATCGGGCCAGTATATTGATTGCGGCAAAAAGTACTAGAATAGGAGCGAAGGTGCTATGTGTTCGTAGGTTCGGACTTGGCCGTCATCGGAGCTTGTACATAGTTTCCACAAACAAAAAGGAACTCGGTGAAACGAATGGGAGGCTACAAATCTGGAGGGTATCATGTGACGCCGCGTTCCTAGATGGCGAACTGCTTGGTCTGCGTGAAAACCCAACTTCACCTCCGAATGAAAGAAAAACTTTCAATTTTCCATACGAAACGCTATCGTGAACCATATCAAATCCCGAATTTGCTCTAGACACTGAATGGGTCGGAAAAAGTTCCGTTGCGTGATATTTTTTCTTGTTCGTCGAATAAAACATAGCAGACAAAACATTTCGGTTGAACTGCAGTGCCCCTGTAAATTCAGCATATTAAACCATCTATTCAATCCGCTTTAGCTAAGCGAATGCTGAAGAGGCGAGTGCAGTGTAGGTTAGGAGCCATCATCACGAGTGGAAAGCTTTGTTGCGAGTAGTTTCTCTTCACCTCTTCACGTACAGAAAGCTACGAAGGGGGGAGGGGGGGGGGGGCGGGGCTAAAACTTGCTTTTTGCGCCTTCTTAATTGATAATTGAAACGAAGCTTAACATTTTTCAAGTTACCTGTACCACAAAATTAGGCAGTTTTTGCATAGCGATACCGCAGGTTACTATAGGCCCAGCAACGCTTCTTGCGTGCAATGAGAGAATGCTTTGAATGCGCAGCTCAAGCTTATGGTTCCAATTTCGCTATGTACGGTAACGCTATGCCAAAACTGCCTATTAAGGCGCGAACACGGGGGTGAGTGCTGAAAAATCTTAGAGTTATCTCTCAGGCACGCTCTCAAATGATAAAATTAAGCTACAGTATACCTCGAAGATGTTTTGTCATGAGTGGAGTATTATTTCAATTAGGGTTTAGCAGTTTTTATCAATATCTGCAGAGCCGTGCTTCTGTGCCTCTCTAGGGGTAAAAGTCCCGGATCCTCGCCACTTCATTGATGTTTCACATGCTACGAGAAGACAATTCGGGTACGCCGCGTCGACTGTGTCCACGACCCGATTTTTCGTCATTACCGATTTCATGCGGGGAGCACGCAGTCATGGTAGCTTTCCAAACAGTGCTGTTGAAACAGAACTTGCACTTTTGTTTATTTGAACGTAACTGAAGGTCAATCAAGCGAGTCCCTCAGCTCACGTCGCATTGCGAAGAGCGTTTCGTCTTATACTTTGTTTTAGGCCAACCCTCTCCACTTAGCCGTTACCTTCAGATAAAAGAGTATTTTTTTCTGTAGAGTGTGGATTATACGCCTGTTATATACTTTCGATTACTTGCGACTAGTTCGACACCAGCTCAAAAAAAAAGAAACCTAAATTAACTGTGTTATTTAAGGAATAAAAATACGTTTTCAAACAAGCGTGATTTTTTTTTTTTTTTTATCCTGCTGACTTCGTGTGTAATAAAATAAAAATCTTAGCAAAATTATCAAAATCACAGATAATACCGAAAGACTACAACGTGCAGAGATTTCGTTCAATTAAAACAAAACAATCCTATGATAATAATTAAGCTGTTGATTCATATAGTGTACTCTTTTCCAGGTTCCACCAGCACGATGTTACGAAACGGGACGCTTGGTCGACTCCTAATATTTTTGAATATTTTTTTCAGAACAGTACATAACTAGAACAACTTATGATTTTAAATGGCTGTATGTAGAACTGCCCAAACAAAGGTTACAGCATGCCCAAACCTTTTTTTTTTTTTTTATAAACATGGTAATCATAATGGAGAGTTTTTTTTATTGCGTATACGAGCGAACGCAAGCACTGGGTCTTTGCGTTAGCGTTGCATCTTCCACACGATGCGTGCGCAAGGCCGAACTGCGTCCTGGATTGACGCAAGATTTCGGCGCGTCAATCCAGGACGCGCCGAAACCAATTCTCCTATACGCAATACTAAAACACTGGGGAATTGTAGTAGACCGCTTCCGTAGCCCGCTAAGCACCCGGATAGTGCTGCGTAATCCGCCACAAGACCTTGAACTATGCAGACAAGGCTGGCGGCTCGCATGCTCAGCTGCGACCTTCTTTTCACGGATACCGTAGCGGAGGAGAAAAACGGTCTACTACAATTCCCTACTATATCAGAGAGTTTCTGAATAGCGTAAAGACCCTTGCGTTAGCACCGCGCATACGACGCATGCAAGCTCTCAAGGCCAGTTCAGACAGTTGCGTTTGACTGCGTTCCAGTGCGGTACGGCATGCTTGCGGTCGACTGCAGAAGCGGGTCGCCTAGCAACCGACGACGCTTGGAGTTCCGCAACGCACCGCAGCAGAGTTGGGCCAGGCTGAACTTTCCAGTGCGGAGGGGCGTGCGGTGGGTTGCGGTGGACCAATCACAATTCGCGAAAAAAAGAACGCCGAAGCGCATGCGCGGCGCTGGCAACTACATCCGGTTCGTCCCGTTTTTCCGGTCGGGGACGTCTGCTGCGCCGGTGACGGTCGTGTGTTCGTAGTCGAGTCGAGATCAAGCATTCCCTGCAGAATGGAATCAAGAGGAGCCCAACAAAAGCCAGGGGAGCCCACGGTGAGCGACCAGGAGGCGCTCATCATGCACGTCGAATCGCACCCCTGGCTCTACGACACGAGCCGGTCAGACTCGCGGCCGGGGTGGCGCCGACGCTGGAGCAAGATCATCGCGGTGGTAGCCCGCACAACCAGGGGCCAGTTCGTCTCACTGCCGGCCTGTGCAACGTAGCGCCGCACGCAGTCTAGGAAGAGATTCCTGAGGTTTTCTGTTTGTTCCAGTCTCGACAACCCCGGCGGACACGGAAAAGCCGCGACGCTACCGCTGGACGCCGCCATGTTCGTTGTGATCATAGTTGCTTGACTTCATTCGCTCTGCAAGTCGCGGTTTCGATTGGTGCGCCGCAAGAGCCGATAGCAAGCTCCTATTGGTTCTTGACTGCGGCGGACGGCGCTTCGACGCAAAAAGTGTGTGTACAAGCTCTCCGCAAGCGTACTCCGCATCGGTCCGCAGTCGCGCTTCCGTAGCCGAGCGCACCGCAGTCAAACGCAAGTGTCTGAACTGGCCTTCAGCCAAACACTCCGGAGCGTGTCCGAGTATTGCAGAAAAAAAAGCATATGCAAGCATGACGAAAATAATCCCTGGAGAAGGCGAACAAAGGGGACAAAGGACAAACACAAATCTCCAAACACAGCTAGGTGACTGGTGCGCGACCGAAAAACTCCGCCTGGTCCGGGTATCGAACCCGGGACCTCTTCATTACCGTAGAGAGCTCCACTGGAAATAGAGAGGTCCCGGGTTCGATACCTGGACCAGGCGGATTTTTTTGGTCGTGAACCAGTCCCCTAGCCGTGTTTGGAGATTTGTGTTTGTCCTTTGTCCCCATTGTTCCCCTTTTTCAGGGATTATTTTCGTCATTCTTGTCCAGCTCGCTTCCACCTTAGCAATTAATTGCGTTAAAATCATAAATATGCAAGCAGTTTCAGCGCCATCTAAACGTGCCCACACAAACTGCTCCAGCACTCCAGGGTGGTATTCAGTCAGCCCACCCGAGTCTCGCGCTCTCCGGCGCGCGATGAGAGCAACAAAATTGATAGACGCTTTGCAGCAGGGGTGCATGGGCGCCGCCTTAACCGACCTTCAGATTTTGTTGCCGCTCATTTTTATCACTTCGCTCCATTATTAACCTAGCATAACAGGGTATTGACATTTTATATTCGGCTCTATCCTGCTCCCAGCATGGGCCTTTTTGGAAGCTCGTCGAAACCCGCTTCAGTGGCTTGGTATCTCGGTAAGACAAGAGAAAATCAGCAATGGCGGCTGTAATCTGGTGCGTGTGCAAAGTGTCTGCATACGCGGAGGGCTGTTGTGTAGGCAATGGCGCCTGTACGCACGCGTTGCTCGCTGTGGGGGGCATGCGCAGGGGGGAGCACGTACGCAAAGCTAACGTGAGCGCACAGTGCTTGCGTTTACTCCTCTAAGCAATTCCAAAACTCTCTGATGGCTTAATGCAAACCACATTCTTCTTCGGTTTTTTTTTGTTTGTTTTTTTTCTTTTCATTTACGAAACGCACCTGCAGTGTCTTAGACAAAAATTGAATGTAGTCATAATGATACTGCAGTGTTACTGCTCATTGTTTTTTTTTTTAATGTAGTTTTACAGCATTGTTATGTTGTCAAGCGGTGTTTCCTTACGAGTATTTTTATGTATCTTCATTATTTTGCGGTGAGTTGTTGTGCCCGTGATCTTGTTAGTGTCGTGCTCTATATTTATGGATATTGACTTTGGACCATTTGTGCCTGTTTTATCTGGGGCACAACCACAAACCTGTGTTGTTTTTTCATCAGCGGCACTTTAAAATGCTATTTTTTGTATTATTGTAAATCCACTCGGGCTAGGGCTCGCAAAGGCCAGAGATATATTGTAACTAAATCAAACCTAACGAATATGCAGGTATCGATTTGCGTTGCGTACGGTGTGTCTTGAGATCTCACTGACGATGTTAAATAATTATTCCATGCAAGGTGCGTTTCTTTTTTTTTTTCTCAAAACTGGACGCATTTCTTTGTTAAATAGATCTAACATATTGTACAATCAAGACTAACTTAATCGGTCAGACTAGTTTCAGCTTACCGACGGCCACTGGAAGTGGGGCGCAACATCTGCCGTCAGAGTTGAAGCGAAGGCAAAGCCTCCCATCCTTCTTCTTCTTCTAAGCGTTGTGAAAGATGGTGGGGGGGGGGGGGGGGGGGGAGGAGAGGGCCAATAGTGGTTGCGCACCGGGCGCTTGGTCACTGGCTCCCTCCCATCCAACTCACCTAGCCCATACCGGCGGGGTGACGCACTATTACATATGGCGTACCCTTACTTCACTTAGCTTCATTTTCGAGCACCGTTTACACATGGGCTATTTTTATGATGTAATCCAATCGCTGCCAAAACACAACGAAACATCGAGTTCGCTTCCAGACTAAAAAAAAAACACATGTCGTACGACGGCAGGAGTGTATCCTTGCGTGGCTGCGACTGGATCGCGGAAGTCTGTCCATCCTTGTACCATGCTCGGTTTAAGAAAAAAAAAAACACGCCTGTGACAAGACGGGAGTCGGGGTTTCTACTTCGCCTCGACGGCCGCAGCGGGCGGTTTTAAAAAAAAGCTTCCCGGCTTCTCGGAAGTGTCACTCAGGCACGTGTCATCGACCGCGATCGTGGCGAGGAGCTGTTGGAGGGATGACAGCCGCTGCCGCCTTCCAGTGTGGTGTTTCTTCCGCGCGGCATTTCGAGGGGTGTTTTATCCGACCAACTGGACGCCCTTTAACTTGCCCAATTTGGCTTTCAGCTTCGCCGGGTGCGTCTATGTCGTTTCCAATTATTTGAACGCACACGTGCCAGGATTGTACAGTTCCGGAGAAACAATAGTTATTGAGAAGTGCGGCAGTCAAGCCGGGGGTAAGCCGCTCTTGAAGTTGGCAATCCACTTTGTTGTTTATTAGATGTATCCGGAATTGAACAGAGACGAGCCAGATGAGTTGATTCAACCGCTGGTTTCCGCAACAATTTTACTAGTGCAAAACAAAATTTCAAGTCGCTCAGATTTTTTCAGCTAATTTTAATCTCATGTATTAGAAGGTGTCAGAAGGGCGGCGGCGTGAGCGCAAGCCCGAATAACAGAGTAGTCGCTAAAGTTAAATGCTAACATTGTCTAAGAACATTGATATGTGCATTCTTCAATCGCGTAGACTGAAACACAACATTTCAATTACCCTTCAAAATGTTAAGACCCTTATAAGCAAAAATCACATATTAAATCTTTTCTCTGCAAAGATAAATTCTTACGCTTTAAGGACAACCTAATGACATAAATGAAAATGATCCTACGTTCAGACTTGCATTGTTGTCATTAAACAAGTCTGTGCAACGGTTCGAAATGCTTTGACCAACAGTTGATTTTTTTTTTACAAGACCAGAACTGAACGGCACAAACGCATAAGTGTATTTCAGATCTCCACGCGCGTTCGGAGCTAAAGCCTAGATTAGTCAGTACTACTGCTTTGCTACTAGAGCGATATTTCGTTTTAAGCCTGGCGACCGTGCGAACGCGCTCGAACAATGCAAGAGTGATTGAAGGTCCGTTGTTTGCGCCAAGAGCTTCACAAGAGTTTAGCTCGAATCTATACAGGGTGCTTGGTTTAACTCGAACCTTCTTATTACAAAACAATCCGTAAAACGTTCACTAATGTGGTTTGTGTACATGAGGTAACCAGGGGGCCATAAACGATGGGCTAATCCTTATGATAAGTTAAAGAATTAAATAAAATTTTTTCATTAACCACCTCATTAGTGAAAATGACCATATTCCCATTAGAAACTTGCTTAGCGTCATTCAAAACCACAAATGCAATAAATTTTACAATCACTTCCAGCACGTGAGAAACGTGGGGCGCACCAAAGTAACCACTCGTGCAATAGGCGCAAAGCTAAGTGGTGGGAAAACGAGGATAAAAACATAATCATCCGCGTTTTTCCACAGCTAGCTTTCCGCCTGTTGCAGGAGGGGTAATTAAATAAGAGTCAAAAAGCAGACGAGCCGGTGCACAATCATAATTAAAATGTTTGAAAGAAAGGAAACAAGGAGAGCATACACACCACCGCACCATAACCAGCACAGTATACAGCAGTCATTTACTTTCACAACAGTCTGCTTCTTTGTCTCCTTCTAGCTGACTGATGCACACCCTAACGTCTGGTCAACTAATGTCGGTGCAAGCCATGTATTCAAACGTTGCTGTGGTACCTGGAAGACACTGCCAACATCCGTGTCGTCGTACAGGGCTGCTGACCTTTCAGAAGTGAGATCCGTTCCTTGTTATCTGTTTAGTTTCCATGGGCTTTTGGGGAAACGAAAGGAGGGTTTTGTTAGCGGGGGAGTTTTTCGCTGTATATAAAAGGACCGTTCTGTAAGAAAATTTGCAGACGTGTTTGAGAAGGCGCGTCCGTCCCGCGTCTGCGGGATTTCTCAACGTGAGACTTGCATCCCTTTGTCGTCACGCGGAGTAGAAGGCCACCAGGATGGGAAGTAAGCGGAAAGCTCAGGATGACAACGCTACGTATTTCATGGATGAATCGTCGTTCTGGTTCCGCGTGCCAATTGTTAATCCGTGCATAAACGTGGAGCTGCCAGGGGGATTTGTGCCTTATAAAGGTATCTATCGGCTGGTCCTCCGAGACGAGAGCTAGCTGAGTGACCTAGAATCAGAGTTTCTTTGTTACCGCCAGTATGCTGTGACTAGCACCGTTGATCCAGTGTTATTTTGGAAACTTCATTTACCTGACTGGCTACTACTGTCCCAAGCCTCGCTGGACATTTTGAGATTTCCTGTGTCCAGCGCAAATGTGGAGCGTGCGTTTTCAAAACTGCGGGTTGTGAACCGCAAGGAACGTGCTGCCATGACGGATGCAAGCCTCTCGAAGTATGCTTGCATCTACTATAATAACCAAGTGTGAGAAATATATGCTTCCTCGAGAAGTGAATGAAATATGTGAATAAAATTGGAACTCTCTGTTTGTGATCAATCGCATTTTTTTCTACCGATAATCACCGATTTTAGCCTCGTCGTGAGACGTTCCACCGAAATACACCGGTGTTTCGAAAATAAATAAACACCGAAAAACATCCGCCGATTTTTCTCACAAATAAACACCGGAAAGTACACACCCTAATTATATCCCGCTGGTTGTACAGTTCACCTGCACAAATTTTATTAGCGTACCTTTCACGAATATTACAAATATGTTCGAATTAATATCAAACACCCTATATATATATATGGGCTTTGAGGGAATCGCGGTCTAACGTCAACAGCCAGTCGTCTCCCTGTTTTCACTGCTCTCGTCATCTCGGCTTCGGCTTCGGTTACGTCTGCCCGCCAACGTGTAATGCTGGTGATACACAATCGACCACGGCTGAAGGAAAACACGTCGCCACATTCAACGCACGGAGTTTCCGAACAATCACCGGAATGCCGCAGCTTCGCGTCTCCGCCAACGTACTCGCTCATCCACAACGTTCGCCAGAAAACAATAATTGCCGCGGACAGCAGCGAAGATGCTAAAGGCGGGAACAACTGAAGCCTGAATGTGCATGCGGTCCTCCCGCTAGACGCGGTGGTCACGGGCCGCTACGCCGCTAACGTCCTCACGACCGCAGAATACAATGCGAACAATGTAAACACCGGCGTGCACCCCACGAGTGGCCGCGTATAAAATGTCTCGGACCGCGTTCTGCCGGCGCCGCGCCGGCGGGGTCCAGTTACCGCAGACGTGGCGACAGCAGTTACGAGTCGCCAACCACATTGTGCGTGCCGTCTGGGCCCCTACGACTAAGCGATGCTTTCGGGGCAGAATCGGACGTGCTCGCAATGCGCTAGGGCCCTCCCAAGCGCGGACCTCCTCCCCGGGTTGGGACTCGGAGAAGGCGTGCATCGACGCGGGTTCTATTGTTTTATCCTCGAGCGACGGCGGCCGTGGCGAGGCTGTAAGGAAGCCATGGGCATGCCGAACCATGGGTTCCTCAGCCCACCCGCGGTTCTGCCCTCTCCACGCGGTGCCACGGCTTGCTACTGGCGAGGCGTGGAAGAAAACTGCTTTGTGCGTTCACTGCTTTTCACTATGCGCATATTTATATGAGGCGCTAACATCAAAATGCGCAGATTTACGCGCCCCGCTAGAAGCGGGAGACGAGGGCGGGATGGAAAGGCTTTAGGTGTTCGATTTCCGGTAGGTTTATGCGCGTACGTGAGGGCTTGTGCGTGCGCGTACCGGCCTGCGTGCGTGCTTGTGGACAAACTCCTCCAGTCTCAAGAAAGAAGGCGTGCGAAAGAAAGAAATGTTCCCCCGGTCTAAGCTGATGATGCGAAGTTTAACTTGGTGGAGGTTGCTGCGACGAAAGCGGCTTTCCGGAAAAAAAGCAACTGAGGAAAAACGATACCTCTAAAACGACTCGCGAGATCAGAGAGGCTTAGAGCGTAGAGCGGAGCAGTTTGAATTCGGGCCTGTGTTTTGGGGGGATTCTTTTTCTCTTGCATTCTCCAACTGCGGTGGCGGGAAGAGCTTCGGCCTGGTGTTTACGCATGTGCTTCTTAGTGCGGGCCTTTTTTTTATGGGTTCCGGGAGGGGGTCCATATATTACGACTTAGGCGTCCCCGGTCCAGGAACCTGGGTCTTTTATGTTTGGTTTTCTTGGTGAGTAGGCGGACTTTCGAGTGTGGGGGCACTTGTTTACGCGCCGAAGATGAAATATTGGTCCTGGCGACGCCCAAAGCCCAATATAGAAATTTTTACGGTGTTCCGAGTCGGTTTTCTAGCGCCTTCACGAAACCAGTACTGCTAGGGAGAGTTGTGCATCGCCATGACCGCCTACATCTGTTGCTCATTTCAGAGTTCGATCGAAATTTATGTGATGATTGTAATGCAGCAAAAAATAAACATTTTTTTTCCCTACGAGGCCGACCCAGGCTCAAGTATAGAAACTCTCAGTCGACTCCTCACATATTTTAAAAAACTTTGGTGGAATAGTATAGTAGCCACGTGCTATTTAACATTGTCCGCAAAGAAGTAACGTATATCACCGTTTCGTACGATGTTAAAACGATATTAGGTAATTAAGAAGGCTTTCGCCCTTTCAAACCAAATCACTGCGTACCGAATCAAGCGTTTAAAAAAAATGCAAAATTCTCGATGTGGCAAAAATATATGACAGTATAGATTGACGCTACATATGCTCTTTTACTTTTAGAGCTCAGGAAAAAGGGTAGTTTTCCGACTATTTTTTACAAATTTTTCTTCGAAACACATGTTCAAAACTTTTTGAGGGTATTATTTTATGTCAAGCATTTGCGCAGAAATAAGCCATATTAAAAAGATATATGCCGTAGTCTCCATGTCCGGTAACGACGGAGAGCCATTAAGTGATTTAAATATATTGTTTCGGGAGTTAGTTTGCTATGGGGCAACGTGTCCTGTAGCTTCTAACATATTTTAAACAATATGCTCGTTTAACCGAAAGGTTTGACAAACACTTACATGTCTATTTTTATGCGCTCGACATGATTTCTCGTCACCATCGAGCTTCTGAAGAAATCTACGGAGAACACAAGCTGGCAGAAAGTGTTTCGCCAGGAGACAAATATACTCTGAAAGCGTTTACACTAACTCAAACGTCAATTTCCATCCTGAGAATTCTGGGAAGTTAATATGCTCTTCTTAGCGGGTTTAGAGGCTTCACACCCACTTCAAAAAGTAGGTGTGAAGACATTAACGTGGTATACGCGTATACTAAGCAGAAAACAAAAATGGCTGCGCCTTATGTGTCGACGCCATGGAAATATGAGAGGCCCTTTACTTCTCATTTTATAAAAAACATTTTCTAATATTAAGAATAATATTTCATGATCTTTACTAATAAGCTTCTCAGGGAGCATATGTCGTGCTTTGCTTTTTGTATACCGCTGGTTTTCGCGCGAAAGCGCTGCATTCTTTGGCAGAAAACACTTACTGGAACTCAGTTCTCGACTCAATTTAAGAAACTTGTGACTCACAGCTACAATTTTTCGTGTCAAAATTTTAAAATTATTATATAAAGAAAGTTGAAGGTGACCGCTTCAAAGTAGCAGTAAGTTCTGGTCAAAAAATGCTACGTCTTCTTTCGGTGAGGAATCAGCAGTGTTTTGAGTTGCAATTACGTATAGAAAAAAAATATATATATACATTTGCGTTTTTGGCATGACTATGTAAGCGGATTTGTAACACCTACATTTTTATTGTGTGTGCGTGCGATGTACAAATTCCAGTGTACACTACTTGTTTTGTATTATCTACTCCTGCTTTGACTCTTAACAGGGCTGGCAGTATCATGAAATAAAAATAATAAATAAAAACTGAAACCTTAATCTTTCTTTCTCGTTTGTCTTGAAAACTTAGGCGCATAATTTATTCAAATCGGCTCAGAAAAGAAGTCAACTAGTTCGATTTAACTTTGCAGCACTGAATATACGTGGGTTCTTCGTAACTCTTCAATTAAAAACTAAACAAGCACGAATCTTACACATATCGCTTATATTTACTATTAGACATACTTTCCCAGTTTCAACGTGTTATGCGGACACATCGCTCCCGGCTCGCGCGGTGTAATCGCGTGCGAAATGTTGCGTAGAAGTATAGGGTTAACATTTCAGCAAAGAAAAGGATATAACTTCCTGAAGTTTCTTCGTCAACCCTCCAGAGTGTGCAGTCCAGTGCAATTGGAACACTAAGTACATTAATGGCGACGTAACCAAATAGTGGGTGGGCAAAAAATAATCCAGCTGCCTAAGCATCAGGGTGCAACAAAACAAACAAAAAAAAGTCGATTTAGGTTGTTTCTTTAACTTTTATCATTTTCCCTAAACCAATTTTCATGGAACTGCGGTAAATATAAACAACAGAATCTTACAGCGAGATCATGATTTGAGTTTATGCGTATCCGCAAAAAACACGCACAACAACTCATATAAATGCATCCATAGAGCGTAGCCAATCTTAAAACCACTCAGATGCGTTAATATTTATTAAAGCATAAAATACCCTTTTAACGCTGCCCCGATTCCAAACTTTTCTCCGTCCGTCCGTCCGTCCGTGCATTTCCCGCGAAATGTCGCGAGGAAGTTGGTGCCACGTTACCTATACACGAACTCAGTTTCCCAGCTAAATTTAGCGGTAACTTTGATTTTATTATAATGCAATTAAATGCAAAGGTGCAAGCGAGGCAGCTTGCACCTCTGCATTGAACTGCATTATAATAATAACCTTAAATTGCAAGCTTCACCCTTGTTGGTGTTAGACTGGTGGCGGCCGATAAAACCGGTTTGCTCTACTGACGTCTAACCCCTGGTTAGCTCAGTTGGTAGAGCGCTCCACCTGTAAGTGAGAGGTCCCGGGTTCGATACCCGGACCAGGCGGATTTTTTCGGTCGGTCAGCAGTCACCTAGCTGTGTTTGGAGATTTATGTTTGTCCTTTGTCCCTCTTGTCCCCTTCTCCAGGGATTAGTTTCGTCATCAACTTTGATGTCGCGTGACTTGGCATCACGGGACATACAGACCAGTTCAGTTTCCCCGCTTAAAATAGCGGAAAATTGACGGGTCATGACCTATACACCAATGCACTTTCCCTGTTAGATATGCAGTGAAAACTGAGGTCACATGACCTATATACCAATTCAGTTTCCCCTAAATTTGTGAGGAAAATTAATATCACATGACCTAACGTCACGTGACATAAACACCAATTCAGTTTCCACGCGAAACTGGTAGGGGAAATCGATGTCACGTATCCTGACGTCTCTTGAACACACCAATATAGTTTCATCTCTAAAATTAGCGGTAAAATTGACGTAACCTGTCCCGAGATCACCTGACCTTGATATATATATATAGATAGATATATTGATGCCACGTGACTCATACTCTACAAGACTGTATCTAGTGATAGAAAATATGCTAAGTGTGCAGGCGAGCTGATGAATATTAACCATGTTGAATTTACCTGAGACTGATGTTTCTACTCTACCCCAGTCTCAGGTTAATTAAACACGGTGTATATAGTCTTCCAAAGAAATTAAAATGATCACTTCCTAAATATTACATTTCATGCATTATAGGACTTTAAACGTATATGGTCACTGATAATTTTTTGTTATAACTTGCTTTGATATCTGAAGAGACAATAGAAAACACAAACACTGCTCTAGAACACGCACATACACACACGCATAAACAAAGATATATATATATATTTCTGGAAAGAAGAGAACACCCTCCGGGGTCCGGCCTTCGCCAAGAAGAACTTTTACAGAGGACCGCGGGTGGTATTTATACAATGCTACGGTCGAGTCCAAGGTTCAAAAACGGCGGGATGGCTGTTTGAGTTTCCTTAGAAGCGTTAGAAGAGTTAGTGTCCCTTATATAAACGTTTGCCCATCCGAACACTAACTCTCCCTACGCTTCTAAGGAAACTCTAGCCGCCATCCCGCTGTTTTTGAAACTTGGTCTGGACCGTAGAATTCCGCAGCTATTGCCCGCGTTCGTCTGTAAAAGTTGTTCCTGACGAAGGCCGAACTCCGGCCGAAACGTTGAGGAATAAGCCGTCCGTTCTTGCGGTTTTCACCAAGGGTTTCTTTTATTTTCAGTTATACCCACACCTTCGGCCCCCCGCCACCATGACCGTCTGGTTTTAGTTTCGGTTGACTGCCTGCCAGTCCCTAGTGAGCTGTAAATTTGTTTCAACTGCAGGACCATGTATGAGCAAGCTGGGAAAAAATGTTTTATCTTGTGATGTCACTTTAATGGTGGCATGTAAAAAGAACATCTGTGGGTGACTTCTGTTTTGATATCCTCCTTTGTTTTTACAGATTGGCGAATCTATGTTGTTCAACCTCGCGCTTTATGGCGTATACTGGAATTTAGAAATTACTAATTGTCTTTTTATTTAATTAAATTGAAAACAAGGAAGTGACAGTTCCGAATAGAAAAGATTGAGCAAGGCCGCTCAAAAGAGTGATCTCAGGGTGCGAGGTCGAGGTGCCACTGCGTAATACCGGGTCTCGAAAAATACAAAACGAGAAAAAGGTCCTTAGCTGGAAACATGCAACCATCAAATACCGTTTTACCCATCAAAAACAACGCGTCTTTGTTAACTAAATGTTCTTCAGAAAGCATGCTTCAGTGTTACTTAGACAAATATTTGCGGTTGGCATATCAGAAAGAAAAAAAACCTATTCTCAGAGAATTAAGAATGCCTTGATTGAGCAGCTTTTTTCTTCTATCGCCTCCTGGAAATAAATATATGAAACACAATAAAAATAAATCACTCGGGGTGACTGCACAATCTTGTGTGGATCCTGTATGTACAGCGAAATTACAGCGGCGTCCCGAGCGGAAATAAACTTTAATAGAAAGTCTGGATTTCTTCCATCTATATTTTTCTAAGTAATTTTGTTGCTATTTTAATACTTTGACAAAGGCGGGATTATACACGTTCGTGAATAAATGGCAGAAACTGAAAAAAAAATTGTTCGATACACGATTCATCGCCTTTTTTAAACAACTCAGGGTAAACCTCTTCTATTAATCATTTTTAAACTTCGTTAATATGTCAAAATATCGCGCAATGATACGTCGGTAAAATTGGTAACACGTCAGGAAGATAGCAATCCCCGCATGGTTTCCCAGCCACAACAACCATTCTTATAGAGCATACGCTATGAATTCCTTGCAGCCAAAACATCAAGAAGGTTTCAGGGCGTCGCCGAAAGGCCTCTGGGCGGCGTCCCGTGTGCCTGCATCCAAAGCTGAGCAGCTGGCACGAGGTCCTAAGAGGGAAGAAGAAGCAAGGGTCTCTTCTCTAAGCGGACACCCGATACTTCGCGACGAGAGTCCGTCTCTCACCTCGCCGCAACGTCAGTCATTTCTGTCCCAACATGAATCATCTGTCGCCCCAAACTGATGCAACCTTGTCATCACTGCGTACGGCGCGAACGTACTCGCTCGCTCGAAAAGAACGCAGTTGCAGAGAACCGCGCCATTCCTCCCAAGCAGTGAAAAAAAAAAGTCTAATAAGCACAATATATATATTTAAAAAAGAGAAAGAAACAAGGCAAATCATATAAGACACGATTTTAGAGTAGCTAAACAAGAAAACCCTGTCTTTTCGGGGGTGCGGACACTCCCGCCCTCGTAATATGGTGAAGTCAGCGGCTCCATGATTTTGTGACACGAGATGCAGTCAACCTCCCTCAGATCGTGCTGTGTGAAAGAGAAAACTGATTTTAACTGTGTGCTTTCTCTTATCTCGTGGATATTTGTCGAGCATATTTTTAGTACCAATTACCTTTTATTTTGCTTTTCTATTTCAGAAAAGGAATAAAAATGAAATCGCCTTTGAAATGATAAAAGGCCGGGTGTAGCTGCAGGAAAGCGTTTACGGTCCATTTCTGTTTAGCACCTTGACCCTCTTCCACCAAAATATCAACCCCTCACCCTCGTCCAGAAGCTCCATTGAAACCTTCATCGCCCTTTTTTAATTCTTCCTTACAGTAACGTCTCATCATCGTTGGACGCGGCGCGGCGGGCCTTAACTGTACGGGCGATTTGCTCTGAGGCGCCGCGGCCTTCCTGAGCAGAAAGAGTATCAGTATAAAAGAAATAGGAATATGCTTTTTTTTCTTTTTATGATAGATCATTGTCTGCAGTGCTTACAATTCCGAAGGGTAAGGAGTTCTAATCCTTTGTTGTTTTAAGAGAAAATTAGTTTTTAAATAAGTCGTAATTCAACTTTTTTTTGTACTTTAAACGATTGATTAAATCTAGGTGGAAAGAGAAAGATATAAGGAAACATTTACACCTGCTGGGCCAAAATATAAGTTATAAAAAACTTTCAGGCGCAACGTTTTTTTACCGGGCTGCCCTATTTTGTACTTTTTTCTATTTTGCTACTTAGATATTTTGGAAATCGGCATCACGAAACACACGCATACTCCAGGACTGGCCGAACGTAAGTCTAATAAGCAGCTTCTCTTAGGTTGCGAGCTGCTAGCTTTAAATTTTTTTGTACGAAGTTTAGCGTCGTGCACGCTTTACTGACGATTTGGTTGACGTGTGCTTCCCAAGAACAGGTACTGGAAAACAATACACCAAAATATTTAACTTCAAACTTCTCAGGGACTAGCTCGTTGTTGAGAAGAAATGGAGGAGGGAAGCGTTTCTGCCCTGGGGAAAAGCATAAATGAACACATTTTTTTTCGAGCGCAGCCCTTAGGCGCCCATTACAGGCTAGAGCGGCGTCGGCGTCGCCGTCGGCGTAGCGGCGCGTTGCATTATGGGACGTTTTCCATAATGTCGTCACACATGCCGTCACGTGTGACGTCACGAGAGCAAAATTTTCCCGCTAAATTTTGCGGGAACGTTTTCCGCTACATCTAGCGGGAAACTTTTTCCGCTAAATTTAGCGGGGAAACTTTCGCGACACATTTAGCGGAACATTTTACCTCTAAAGTACTAGCAGTAATTACCGCACAGGAAGCAAGAAAAAAATATCTGGAGTTGGGAAGAGAGAATGAGGGAAGGGGGAATGGAAAAGTCCAGTCACTCTGAATAACCACCCATGACAGAGTCGCAAGATGTCTGCTCAGACTGTTTTTGAAACGCTTTAACTTCTCAAAAAAATATATTCTGTTTGAGAGCGCATCTTCTTTCTAAATAAGCAAAAACTTGTTTCTACCAATTGTGGTACTACCGGGGAGACAGTAACAGTGCCAAAATTAGTTTTATTAATTATCACAAAAAACATCCTTCAAGCCATTAGGTATGCTTCGACGCTTTATAAATTACGTATGAATTTCGAGCCGTTAGAAAAAAAAAAAAATTTGCCAGCCCGCATCGAAGATGCTGCCTGGCAAATCTACGTAACGCAGAAAGAAGCCTGTCATAGATTTATTCCTGTCCAATTTTTTAGTGCCACACGTGTCCTTTTGCTTTCTAAAAGTGCTTTCTCTGCAAGCACACTACACGCGCACCTGCCTCGTCAAAGAATCAAAGAATCTGCAGTCCTTCAGAACTGCTTCTGCGAATATAGACCTTTCCGGCGATTATCACCCGGGTGAAAAATGCTGAATAACTGGGCTGTGGACCCATGTGCAGCGTGTAATATACAGCACAACAGAGCCACCGCGCATGCTTAGAAGTAATTCCACAGCCCAGCAGACAAAGATAGTAGCGCACAGAAGGCGAATTTCGGAGAGGTTCATAGGTTTTGACAGGACTGATTTTGTGTTATCTTTACTCATATATTATATAAGTCTTCCGGATTTTGACAACAAACCCACAAGGGGGCTGGGGGCTTGGTACCAGTCAAGCTGTGCTAACAGAATTTTTTCCAAGCCGCCCTCCAACCTGTACTTTGTTGGAAAATAAACTCCTATTATTATTATTATAAGCGTTAGCAAAGTGGTACACTGTGCACCGCCTATACTGCCCAAACCCATGTTGGAAGCTCGGATGAAGCTACATGACCGTTGGACCAGGATCTTTTGCCACGTGATCGCTTTCCGACCCATACACGCGAGCCGAGTGGGGTCAGGTGATGAAGGAGAAGCAATTGGTAGGTCCGATGAGCGGGTAGCTCCCATTGCACAGTCACCTTTGGAGTGAACGGGCTATAGTTAACGCTGTTGTACAATAGACCGATCTCACGTCCAGATTCATTACGCCACCGCTTCCGCCACGCATCGTGGGAACTGTATAGCCTTGCTGCACGAGCGACAACCCCGCTGGGGGTTTGCGCGAGCTGGGCAAGGGCTGTCTCCTGAACTGGCGCCTGCCTCCAAAGAGCTACAGTAATGACGGCGTCACGCATGCAGGGAACGCTTAGTGAGATCAGTCTATTGGTAATTCTTGATGACAGTCGTCAGGTCCTATTTCTTTTAAAATAAATAGGTTAGGAAAAGTGTTACTTTTGGGCAGAATTATTGTTAGTGCAATGAAAAAAAGTGGAAAGCATCAAACAGAAAAAGTGCACGTTTTGCAAAACCCAAGAGGAGCGAATCTCCACCCTCTCTGTTGGAGTCATCAGAACGGCGCAGGCCATAAATGTCATCTGCCAGGCCCGCACTAGAGTCCTCCCATCACAGAATGGCTCGTTTTATTGCAGAGTGGACCGGGTGCGACGACTTCTGTTTCGCACGTCGTCAGCAAGTCCGTTTTGTCCTCCCTTAGATTTATATCTTGTAACCAAACGGGAGAAAAAAAAAACTTTGTGCAGCATGCACGATAAATTGTTTCAACGTCCCACGCTGGTGATTATTCACGTCCCAGTTGGCGATTATTTACTTTGTTCCACATTAAGTCTGACCGCAGTCGACGCTACGAACCGATAGAGTCAATCAAGCAACGTCATAGGTGCATCGTCAGGGCACTCATCGCTTTTGTACGTCTGCCATCACGGACTAAGCTAATCAAGCAGAGTCAGTGTGACGAAATGCTGAGCCTTTTAGCACGTGATTGGTTTAGCCGGAGATAGGAAACCCACAAATCAACAAGCGCAGTGACGCCAGGACTGCTAGGCGCGGCTTGCTTGGCTCTATCAGATCCTACACTCTAAGAAATGCCTGCGCGTCTACTTACCCGCAAAACACCCGAAGAGCCAATCTCTGCGATCTAGGAAATCAGCTCAGCGAATGATGAGGCGAAACATCTGTTTAGACCTAAAAATGAAGTCTGCGCTGTAGCATTACGCAATGCAATCATGACGCTTTGCATTGCGTAATGCCACAGCGCAGACTTCATTTTTAGGTCTAAACGGATGCTCTGCCTCATCATTCGCTGAGCTGATTTCCTAGATCGCAGAGATTGGCTCTTTGAGTGTTTTGCGGGTAAGTTGACGCGCAGGCATTTCTTAGAGTGTAGTGTCAACTGCGATCAAACTAAAAGTGAAAAATAAGTATTGAACCCTCTCGCAGTACCGCTTGTTTACCAATATGGTGACCAATAAACAATGCTCAAGCGCAAAAAAAAAAGAAAAAAATTATCACAAGTAGTTGAACTCCCACCGAGCAGCCTGGAATGGCCGAGTCCCACTTGAACGTAAAAACAGAAACAACCGACACCGACGAGCCTCGGGCACGGGCGGCATGCCCGCGATGGTACTTCTGACAATCTTGTAGTCTATCGTTGCTCGTGAAGTTATAACACGAGTGATCGCGAGCATGCCAAAAGTACTTTCGCGGGCACGCTGCGCACGTTTTGGGCTTGTCGATGTCGGTCGTCTCTGTTTATCGCTCTAGTGTGACTCAGCCATAATAGTTCAGCGGATGGGGGTGGGTCGAGGCGCACGGCTCATATCTTTCGGCTTCAATGGATGCGAAGGATCTACCTGGTATAATATTCAACTTTCTTTTTTGCCACATTCCCAAGATAGGTATGTACGATCTGAACATCTATGGTACACCAGCCTCGAAGATGGATTATCTTCGGGCTTCTGGCTCTTACCGAATCTCGTGTCGGTCATAGGCGTTTTCGTTAAAATATTTGTAAACATTAACATGCGAGAAAACATGTATGAAATTATCACTCCTCCAATATTGTCACTAACCATAGGTGTGTACTTTGAGACCATTGCCATAAAACAATTTTTAAATACAAAAAAAAACCACAAAAAGGCATGTTTGAAATGCGTATATGCCTCGTCGTTTAATGAAATCCCACCCTAGATGACAGGCACGGTTTTCTGCTGATTATGGGAGGAAGGTATTAACTTAAAAGCAAAAATTAATAAAGCAACCTCTTCTAGTATACAACGAATACTATTAACTTAAAAGCAACAAAGCAACGTATACGAACTAGCAAGGGCCTGCACATCTTTACATCAGGTCTTTTTTTTTGTTTTTTTTTTGTTTTTGTTAAATGCTCGTAATTCGGTAGCTGTTATAATTTAACGTGCTTCGGAGAAACGCATGAAGATAGGCTTAATAGCAAAGACTACTCGAAAACTAATCTATCAAATTTATCCTCTTCCGAAGATACAGATTCACCTCATCGGTCTTGTCGACTCTGTTCTGCAATAAATTGCGCAAGTTCTTGGTGATGCTGCGTCAAATTTTGCGTGGCGTTTGCCAAATTCTCGGATTCTTCTCCTTCTAGTCCCGAATTACCTTTTGCGATTCAGAAAGTCATAAAGAGAATTTCTGGTGACAAGCTTGAATGGTTCATTGTTTGGCCAGGAACTGCTGCGTAAGGCGCGGAGTTGCTTTGGCGTTTTAGTAGCGCAGCCAGTCACAACTCTCGTGCATTGGTGCTTTCTTACGAGACGTACTGACTCCTCAAATAATGTCGATATTTACTGTAAAAAGTTAAAATATTACGTACAATTTCGGATTAAGTTCTCTGATACTCAATCGCAGTTCGGAAATTTCCCGAACCTAACTCATCATTCACTATCTCGCATTACTGCTTATCATACACTCCCCCGCAGTACTATAAATGGCAGTAATTTACTCTTCTTTGATAAGCTTAACCAGTGAGTATGCGAAGCGGTATCACAATACAGTTGTTGTGCAGTTTCTTTGATAGAAAGGGCCTTGGCAACCAAAGATTACACGACCACTGTAGCGTGAAGCCACTCGGGTTACTCTTTGGTTAAGCAGCCTAAAGAAAGGTCAATGATTCTAGTTTATTTTTATTATTTATTGTTACGAGACTGCAGGCCCCGTGAGACCCTAGGCAGGAGTGTGTGTGTGTGCGGGGGGGGGGGGGGGGGGGGGGGGGGGGAGGGGAGAAAAATAATGGAAGAGACACAAACACACACTTTCTTCAACACGACACTGATACTAAATAGCATATATCATCGCAACCTCAAAAAATACATCAGGGGTAGGGCTATTAATAAGGTATCTTTCTAAACAATTCCATTCTTTTACTGTCCTACAAAAAAAAATTTAAAGATATTGTTTGCGCTTTGTTATGGCTTTAAAAGGCTTCCATGATTAAAGCGTGTATTTCGGCGAGTGACGTGCTTTACGTAAGGTGAAGAATGTAAATGAATTATTCTTGATTAGGTACAAAAACTTCAATCTGAAATTTGTCCGGCGATCTCAAAGACACTAATCCAAGTGAGGTCAAGATTTCTTATGGGCTGTCTAAGCGACGGTACCTATTGCATATGAATCGCGCATAACCTTTTAATTTTCTCTAATTCGTGTATGGCTTTTTGTGAACACAAAAATCGCACACTACGCACGCGTATTCTAAAACTAGCCTAACTAAAGTCTTATAGGCACAGAGCTTGACATTGAAGGGTGTCAGTGGCAGTTTTCGCCTTAGGCACCACGACGCTCGTCTTGCATCAGCGCAAACATTGGTAACAAACGTATTCCAGTTTAAACAGCTCATGATTGTTACGCCAATGTACTTAACTTCAAAGGATTCTTTAACTTGAGTACCATTAATTTTATAGGCAAAGTTCAGAACAGTTTTTCTATTCGCAACCCTAAGTAACGGTCTAGTCAAGTTTAATGGCATTTGCCAATGTTCGTTACATACGTAGGCATTCTGAAGATTATTTTCGAGAGCTAGCTGATCATTGTGGCTTTCTGCTTCTTCGTACAATATGCAGTCGTCTGTCTGCCAACAACCGAACCCGAACTCTGTCATGTACGCCATCCACTATGTCGTTCATGTAGATAAGAAACAAGATCGGTCCCAGATGCGAACACTGTGAGACACTCGATGAAATGCATAACAGACTTTAAGTTTTTTTTTTATTTATTTTAATAAACTGGGAGTGGTTTGTAAGGTATGAATGAACGGATTGGACCAGATTGTTTTTTGTTTTTTGTTTTTTTATTCCGAGTGCGTATAGCTTCTGCGCAAGTTTATTATGGGGTACTTTATCGAAAGCCTTCTCGAAGTCTAAAAAAATATCATCGACCCTCCTCTTTTTATATAGGACAAGGGCAATATCATGTAAAGTTGTTACTAACTGTGTTGCTGTTAATAGTCGTTGACAAAAGCCGTGCTTTCGTCAAGGAGATTATGTACTGGCAAGGAGAATATTTTCTTTGAGATAATCAGTGATCTGCCTGCACACTATGTGCTCCAGTGTTTTATAACAACCAGAAGTAAGAGATATGGGCGATAATTAAAACACACCGGGGATTTCCACTTTTTAAAATCGGTTCGACACGAGCGCGACGCCAGTCAAGAGAAATCTCTTTTTGTTTACGTGAGTTATTAAAAATGACGTACAGATAATGCGAAAGCCCTTTAGCATAGCGTCGAAGGAATTCGTTAGGTAAATTGTCCGGCCCACACGAGTTTTTAACATTTAGCCGAAGCAAAAGATGAAAGATTATTTCCCGGCTTACGACAAGGTCCGCATTGCCGACGACTTATCACAGATGGGGTTTAGCTGTGCTGACGAATGAGGGCTGATTACAGACTGAAAGTACTTATTGAACTCGTTTGCCATGTCAGTTTCATCAGTAACAAGAATGCCACTAACATTTAAACACTCGACACACTTGTTTGTTCCTGCTAAAAAGTTCCAAAATTTAGCGGCCGCTTCCTTCAGTACACTGCTACGGGTTTGAAAAAGGAAACTCCTTAGAAGTTGAATTTTTTTTCTTTCATATCTTCTTTTATTTGAGAAAGTTTAGAGGTTTCATACGTGTGAGTTTGCTTTTCGCGTTGCAATTTACGTTTTAGTTTAATAATCTCTTTGTTATCAAAGGATTCTTTCTTCTTATGCGTTTTACTTTGCCATGGGTACATACTGCAATAGAGTAATTTCAAAAGTTTTTTTTTTCATTTTCCAGTGTGTTTTAAGTCATGTTCCCCACATAAATCATAGGAGTGTGTTTCCAAGTAGACAAGCACGTCAACATCACTCGCATCGTTGTAATGCTTAACAATATAAATTTTCATACCCAACCAAGTTCCCCGTTTTTGAGAAAGTTTGATGTAAATTACAGCAATTTATGATCGGATAAAACTGTTAAAACTTTAATAGTGTGGCACGAGATCAGCGGACTAACAAATATCTGGCCGAAAAAAGACTGCATCGTGTTGCCAATGTTAGTAGGCGCTGTCACTATCTGAGTCAGATCGTTCGAAAACGCGCGCTTAAGCAACATCTCTGAATCACGTGCATGTGCTCCCGCCGATCTTATTCTTAACCAGCCAATATGGGGTAAATTAAAATGACCGGCCATGATTAGTCGTACGCGATCATTACTGAAACACTAAAAAAAGTCGTATAATTGTTTAAAGAACACTGTTGAGGCATTAAGCTCTCTGTACACCACTCCTAGAACAAGGCTATTCTTGCAAAGGCCAACCCAACTCGCGACACCACAAACCTTCGTGGTTAGGAATGACTGGTAGTAGGGAAAGCACCTAATTCAGACTTTAGGACAATCGCTATCTGAGAAAGATAACATATAAGATGACGGTCTATGCTTGAAATAATTTAAATCTGATTGAACTCAAGGCCTCGCTGAAATTTGTCACTGATGTTTCAGCTTTGGATTACTAAAACTAGCTACGTGAAAGGCATCAGCTTTATACCTGGTGCGTATTCCGGAATACAAACACTGAGTTTTTTTATCGTCTTTTGAAGGCCAAAATGCAGATACTGAGGCACGTTTGGATAAGAGTTGGGCAGAAATACTCTCGAAAGTGTTTGAAAATACAAATACTTGGATACATGGCCAAAATAGCTGAACTGTACTGAAATACATTTTAAAAATGTTTCGATATGCGTATCTGAAATGCTTTCGAAAAATAAAAAAAAAGTGTTTGTGAATACAAATACAGAAATACATTTTGAGGGGGCTGAAATATAGACACTGAAATAAATTTTTATAAAAACAATATTTTGTACGTTTTGGTGCACTCCATAGCGCATACGAAGAGCAAAAAGAAGCATGATGTAGAATACGAGATTTTGTTCTTAAATCAGCAAGTAAGTATTCACTCCATGTTGGAGCCTTAATTAAGCTCGAATCAAATTTACCGCAGAATTAACATAATGTATTTTGGAAGGTAGTAAGGGAAGCAAGCGAGTTTTTTCACCCCAGGGACATCTGAATCAGTTATGTGTCTTCCCAAGTAGCTTTGAGAAGTCACTATGATTATGTTCAATCCGGACACCTCTTTCAGCAATGATTCTACAACGTCACCGTTGAATGAAGTCCAAAGAACCCGTAACATTTTACCTGTTGGGCGAGTCGACAGCACTTTACCCTTTTGGAATCTACTGGAATAGTTGAGCTTCTAAAGTGTAGGAAAACATTTGTTAGCTTTTGCACAATAAAGAAGGGAGTCATGTGCGGACAGAGACACAAAGTGTCCCGGACGAAAGTTGATCTTGACCCTCTGTGTGGCGGTGAACAATTATTTTATAAGTGTAACAAAATACATCGGCCCTAATAGTATCTCGATGCCAAGAATGCACCCGAAAATATATTTCGATACAGAAATACAAAATACAGTTGAAAAATTGTATCGCGAGACAGAAATGTAAATACATAACGAATTTCTAAAATACTTTCGCGATACTGCACAACCGTTTTATGTAACGTGATATCTGCGAGATACTTCTGCAAAAAACGGCCACAAAGTATCCCGGAACACAAATACATACCAAGATACTTTTTTTTTTCTTCAGAACAGCGGTAGGCGCGGAGGAGTACAGTTCACGACGAATGTAAATGGTAGTGGTTGTGTTACACCTCTCTTCGTGTCAGTTTATGCACCGCCCCTTACCTCTAACCTGTCACATCTAACGTCCTACATATAGCCACTACTATCGATCCAAACGCTGCCAAAAAGTTGATTAAAGATTATCGCTTCTAGTGTGAACCAGGTAGGTATACTGGAAGAAAACAAGCGGTAGCCATGGTTGACTAAAGTCTGCCGAAATGCACCGCGTGTTTTGCAGCGAAGGTGTTTCCCATAATGTTGTCTTAAGTGTTACTGAGTCACATAGGCTGAAATAGTGCGACGGAACCGGACCTCACCCTGGTCGGCATGGAACCTGTCGGAACATAAGAGGAAGAGAGGGCACTTTCACAGGGTCTTTACTGTCTATGATTGGTACTTTCCTTCTCGCCACTCGCGTCCTTTCCAGAGCTCACACCGCTAGGTCAGAAAGAGTGGAGGGCCTTGCAAAAAAAGCTTATCCTGCTTTTTTTTCATATGATTTTGTTTTAGTTATTTTTGGTTGTTTGCTTGTTTGTTCTTTTTTGCTTTGTTTTTTAGCTTTGGTTGCAATATACCAGCGGCAACAAATATTCCTTCATGCAGAAGGGTTGGTTTGGGACCCCTCGCGCTAAAAAGCTCATTTTCAGTTTATCCTCAAAACCCGATAATTAATTTCGGATAACAATTGTAAAAATATAACTAAGCCTAGTAAAATATCGCGATAAAAGCGATAATTTGTAAATGTATTTCACTACTGAGATTCAAGTACCTTTTTTCAAATGTATCTCGATAAAGAGATGCAGGTACCCGAAATATCTCCATGATACTATCGCGATACATTTGTATCGCAATACAGTCCAGCCCCGCAGTGCACCACTGCAGGGTCAATTAAATTTTGAGAGGATTGCTTTTTTTCTCCAGCAACGAGGTAGAAAAAATCGACAAGAAGCTGCACCGGCACGTAGGCTTGAGACGCGCATTATTTTCGGACGAAATTCATCTCGAGAACAGCAGTTGTAAAAGGGGCGCAGCTCGCGAGCCACGGTAGTGGAAGGGACGAAAGGCGTAGGAGACCCGGAATACATTAGCAAAGAGCGAGTCCGAAATTTGATTCCGGCGGGTCAAATGGGCCGACGAGGCTCTCCCCCTTTAAGTTTCCTCAGAGCGGGCGAGGCCGCCGACGCCGCCTTCTGGCACACGCCGCCCATTGGAACGAGGTTTCGGCCGCTACGCTAAAGTTCGTGCGAGGCGTTCGGTTCTCCTTTGTGAATCGGATAGCGGTCTCAGTGAGGCGAGTAATAAGGGACCGCGTGGATCGCATGCTGATACGCGGCGGCACTTTGTGCAGTGAAGACGTGAAGCGGATGACGCCCCGTCAAGTTTGGACGCATATTAAAGGCTTTCCGAGAATGCGGTGGCTTCTGCGGATTCAGAACAACTCTGCGGATCATGTTACGCAAATTTTCGGAATACGAATGGGAGGTTTTGACAAACATGATTCCAGCTTGCCCGAATTGCTGACTCTCGAGGTGGTGGGTTAACTTGGAACAAATATTCTCCGAGATATTTGTTTTGTAATAAAGGCCTAACCACGGTGGAACGTGTTTCTCCCGTTCCACCTTGCTCCGGCGCGCGTCGCTCCGAGCCGATCTGTCCCGGCCAGAACTCGGCATGGGCCTGCGTGTCGCACTGCTGTGGGTGACCGTAACGCGTTACCTCGATGGCGTTGCTGTAACGCGTTACCTTTTCCGGTAACCTTGTAACGTACTCGTTACGATTTCAAAACAGTAAGGGGCAACGGACTTGCGTTACTTATTTCGAGTAACGTGCAATGCAATTACGTCACTCGTTGCACGTTCTTCCCAAGACTTAAAACAGTTACACGTCAATTTTTCCATGTTTCTAGGCGCCATGTCATAATTTCTTTAGTTGTTTCGCGTTTTTCTTTGCGATTTTTCGCGTGGGTATTTTGGTTGAACCGTAAAAAGGATAAAGTAATTATGTTCAATTTCTGGATGGACATAATGTTCCTTGAAACATGGCGCTTATGCATAATTTGTAACGTCGAAAAAGTAAAACGTTTCCAGCCTTTCCACACGTAAAACGTGTGGAAAGGCTGGAAAGGTTGCCGCCATCTACGAGCGACGGCGGCAACGGGCAAACACAACACTCTGGACAGCTACTGCCATCTATGAGCGGCGGCGGCAACCAGAGTGCAATTGTGTCGACATTTCTTTGAGTACGGACACAATCCTGGGGAAACTAGCCCTCAAGAGCTCCGCTGTAAAAATGTAAGAGAAGAGTAACGTGCATTACTTTTTAACTTTAACGGTAACGCGTTCTTTTATTTTCAGGCAACTAGTAACGTAGTTCAATACTTTTTTTCGGTAACGCCTATAACAATCGGTTGACCTCGAGCAAAGTCCGCCAACGCCGACGCGGGTAAAGCGCGTGAAAAAAAAAACCACAGAAAATGCCTTATGTGGTTTCGATTTAAGACTGAACGAGCACTAATAGCTTCAACAACGTACCAACGACGCGCGTGCAATTTGCTTGTTAGTCCAAGAAAAACCAAAAATTTGCCTTCTAATTTTATCGGGTAAAGGGAATCGGGTCTACAGGTCAGGTCTACTGATGTCAATCGCTCTGCTAAATTTAGTGAGCAATTGCACGGAAGAACAGAGAAACGATTTTGGAAAGGTTAAAAGTTCCGCAAAAAAAAAACCTTTGTTTTAAATAAACAGGTAGTTTTTATAACGTGCGCATTGCAGTACCCTACCTGATCGCAACAACCACGAATTTGGTAGGTTCTTTCATTTACTAAACCATAGAATGCTTTATAACTGAAAACCATAGTTCCAAAAAACTTGTTCGCCCATTCGTCCGTGTTTTTCCTCGATAAATTTAGGGAGAAAATTAACGTCAGGTTATTTGACTTCACGTGACTTATACACCAATCCAGTTTCCAGGTAAATTTAGCGAGGAAGTTTACGTCACGTCAGTTTGCATTAAAAAAACAAATGGGCGGCCGAGACAGATGGGGGAATATACTATGGGGCATGTCGCTACCCGGCCAGAGAATGGAAAATAACCGGAGATGGTCAAATTATTTAGAAGATAAATTTAGTGACCCGGATTCCGGTCGACATTTTCAATTTTTACGGAAAAAAAATAGTCTGTTGTATGTGCACCCGGACAAATGTCTCCGAACATTTTGTGTGAAAAGTAAATTTTGTCCTCCAGGACAAAAATCGCAAAGTCGCGCTGTAGATCACGTTCGTGCTTCGCGACTTGCGCGGAGCCGGCATTTTGGATAGCTATAAAATCCAAACTGTCGCCGCTGTGGGCTGAAAATGTTTTTGTCCAGAAACAGTACATACAATATTATGAGTCTGACATTCATCATTGTTTGCAATGCCCAGGTATCTTGAAATAAATATCGCCAACATAACACACATCGGAAAAGCTGTTGGAATTCAGAGCGTTGTAACTCCGCATCTTAAAATGCTGAAAACTCAACATTTTTTAAGGTTATTTACACGTCTGTTCTCAACATTCTTACAAGTTTTCATTCAAATTAAAACGCAAATCCCTCCCGAAAATTTACTCAAATGTAGGCATTTACTTAATTTGCAATATTTTCAAAATCATTTAAAGAAAAGTTATTTTCAATTTTGCTCTAGGTTTTACAAATCAAGGTTAATATTTTGTTTTTTCGGGCCCTTTAAAGACATCTTGCAATGTTCTTACTGCTGTTTTTGTTGTTGTTATTGTTGTTTCCAATTTACGAAGCGACAAATATGACCGAAGTAGCAGAACTGTCGTTGTTGGAGTATACGGAAAAATAAGGCGTTGCTAATTTCAAGGTAGGAAAAAAAAAAGTGTTCCGGGAATATACTATGTTCGTGGACAGACGGATTTTAGTTTTCTCACTAAACAAGAAATCGAATATATGAGATACAAGAAACAAACCCAAAAGTTAATCAACAGCAGACAACAAGCGAGCAATGCAACACTTCGAGCATAATGCTTTGCTTCTAAGCGGAAGAAGTCACGCTCTCTTCAAATCCGTGACCTTCCCCATGACATCCCATTCCATTTCCGGGCTTTCCCTGATATTACAAATATCGACCGCAACGAAGAGTGTTATCGGTGTTCCCAGACAGACACGCTGAATGTCGCATTCTCTCTTCCGCGCGCCGCTTCCATATAAGCGTTTCCGCCCGAAGACAAGCAAGCTTCAGGTTGACAGCTCGACCGAGAGTGCGAACGCATTTCGTCGGCACCACCACGCAACAGAACGCGCTCCCCAGAAATAGGACGAGCCGGCTTCCATCGGCAGAAGCTCCGAGACGATAACAGTCCGTGCCTTCGAACGACGATTCGCTTTGGCGGCAATCGAACTCCTGACATTTTGTCACGCACCTCTCGACAACCGGTGCCCCTCTGCTGCCTGCTCGAGTCTGGTTCTTGCTTCAGGTTGATCCTCATCCTAGCATCAGCCACGGCGTTTGCCTCGCCGTTGCTTGCTTCACCAGATCGAGGTAAAAGTTGAACCTGGCATCTTGTATCCACCCCACGTACCACGAGGCTGCAGCTCGAGCTTCGCCTCCTCACCCGATCTGGCTCTTCCCTATTTCCCGAAAGTCGGGGAGTGATCGAGAATCTCTCGACGCAAATCCCTCGCCCGTCCCTCCTCATCTCGACGAGTCGCGTGCGCGCGACGTCGCTTCTTGAGCTCCATATGCCCAAGGCGCAATAGCTTTCTTTAAAAACAAACAACGAAATGATAGGAATAAGAATAACACTGATGCAGCGAGAAACTTTATTTTTCCTCTCGCAACGGGGTTCGGTCGTACGCGTAGCCCGTTATACCATAGAAAAATAAACAGATTTGTTTTGTTTTGTTTACATGTTTAAACGTTCCGACTCTGTTACTTTCTTTAGGTGCATAAGAATATTCTTTGGGAATATAATAATGGGAGGACGGCCAGCTAGCTGTATGTACCTCTGTCACAGCAGAGCTTAGGAGTAGTGCGATAGAACTATCAACACTGCCAAGAAAAATATCACTTAGTACTGGCGCTACAGACAAGCCTGTACACACTCCGGATCTTTGAAAAAAAAATCATTATGAAATCCTATGAACATAGAATTTAAATAAAACGTTTACAGTTCAAGAAAGCACTCTGTAGGGACTCCACCCGAGTTTTGGAAGGATAGTTCATGATTATCCTCAATACAGGTTTTCACAGAGTCAAGTAAAATGTCATGGGCAAGAGAGTAAAAAAGGTCCTGAACATCAATACTAAAAATGCCATGGTTGCCAAACTGATCAGCCTTCAAAGTTTCAACAACTTGTTCAGAGTTTTGAACCTGAAAAGGGTCCCTAATTTGCAGATCCGGCAAGTGTTTTTTTCAGGTAGGCAGACACCTGGCGCTGCCATGTGCCTCTCTCGGTGATTATGGCACAAAACGGACAGGCATCCTTATGCGTCTTGGTGCTGAAGAAAACTTCAAGGTGTAATCTTTCCGCCTTTTTAACTTTTCCAGATAGCTGGCTCAACGACATGCTTTCACACAAACGCACTGCTTCACCCCGTACGTTCTTCAGGACTCTTTGCGCAGGACGGAAGTTCTTTTAAACTGCTTCACGTGCTTTCTCATTAAACATTCGTCCTGCCATAATTACAAAAGAACCTTCTTTATCCGCTTCCGAAACACGTATTTCATTATCAATGAGGTAGTCGATGAGCGGTTTTAGATGAAAGACCTGTGGGCGCCGCACCCCAAAGAGACATTCCACACTTTCTGAAATGCAACGAGGTCTGTCTTCCTAATCTGTTCGGACAGCCACTCTCCGGGCTAAGGTAAGTAGCTCCGGGGGCGCAGTAAAGGTTGTGTGTAAAACTTGGGTCCCAGGCCCAGTGTATTGCCAAGATCTAGTGAAAAACCACATCTCCAAGGGTCGCGAAACGGCCGGCTGTAGGGGCAACCTTGCTCTTTTTCGGTAGATGTGGGCGAACCTGCTGCCGCAAAAACTCAACGTCGTTGTTCAGGTTCCTACTCATATCCGTAAATAATCTCCTTTGCCGCCCCACATTTCCACCTTTTAAACCACAGGTGGCCCATATACAGTCTTTGAAAAACCGAACCTGGCTTCAGTACTCCGACCTTAGAATTCTGCAGATTCTTCTGGAATGCGCAACCGAGGGTGCTAGAAAGCCAGCCATTCCTCGGAGTTTAACCGGGCACGTACTTTGTCTAATATGACAACATGCAACCCTGGCACTGCACATAGATTGGGCCGCCAAGTTAACCAGCAGAACAGGGTCATGGAAGGAAAGATTACGGATCAGAAGAGAGGAGATAGACTACTTCCCATAAATCCCTGCGAGCAACACTGCACGCGTTGCATTCTGGGAACTAGTTGGCCCGGGAGGAGAGCGGCATGGTTTCGTTTTCGTTCGACACGTCAAGAAGAAATCAGACACAAACCGTGGATTATAAACAGCCGTTATCTCATCTTTTCTGGTCCCGAGCGCATCGTTTTGGGTCTCTGAACTAACCTAAATGGCCAGAACTCGAAGCTTCAGCACAAGTCCTACACTCTAAAAAAAGTTTGTGCGTCTACCTTCACGCACAACACTCGGACAGCCAATCACCGCAACTTACGGAGGCAGCTCAGCGAATGACAATGCCGAAACATATGTTTAGACCAAAAAAAAAAACGCGGTCTGAGTTGTGACATTAAGCAATGCAAAACGTCACGCTTGCATTGCTTAATGTCACAACTCAGTCTGCGTTTTTTTGGTCTAAACATATGTTTCGGCATTGTCATTCGCTGAGCTGCCTCCGTAAGTTGCGGTGATTGGCTTTCCGAGTGTACTGCGGGAAAGCAAACCCATGGGCTTTTTTTTAGAGTGTACCCGTACGTAAGGCGAGGGGCAGAGTCAGAGGAAAGGGGGGAGGGGGGGGGGGGGGGTCCGGATGTCCTGACCTTCCCCCCCTTGAGTTCTGCATGTGTAAAAATTTAGGGCGTGGAAACGGGGGGGGGGGGTGAGGGGGGGGGGGGGGGGAGAGGTCTTAAACCTATTATACGCTAAACAGCACCTGACCCCTTCTAGAAATACCTGCGTCTGAACCTGCGTAAGGCTTGCCTTGACACAAGCTTGTTTATTTTTGTACCCGAGTCTTCCTGCTAGCGTTTCGAGGTACACGGCGAGCCAGTGCTGGGAATCTCGATGCTGCGAAGCTCAGGGATCTTGCTTGTGTAGAAGTCATCACGTTGTAACAACCAATAAGGTCGCGTACACCAAGCTCGCAACTTTACACTAGTGTTGCTGGTCAGTAAGTTTGTTACTTGTTTTATACGTCAATTGACGGAATTGCTTTTGTTTCGACTACTATTTTTCCTGATACGCCCGAGTACGCGAGGTAAAACTGGAAGACGCCGTTGAAAAGCTCAAATCGAATACTTCGTATTCCTTTATAGCAGTACTGACCTGCTGCACGGCACGAAGTGAAGTCCCTACACGCATGAATTTGACTAATTCAATATCGCATGAAGTTATCCTGCAATCATATAGGCACATTCACATATACAAACCGTTTTGAAAACAGCAACAGTCGAGCACTTCCGTCAAGAATGTCGCACAGTTCGGAGGACAGCACGTATACGCCGTGAACGCCAATGCTGTGCACCAAATGAACTCAAGAATTCCAAGCGCATTCGGGGGTTGCTAATGGCCTTACAATTTGTTATATGTTCGCTTTCTTTCTGGCTGAATATGCCGAGATATTTCAAAACCACTGTTCAGACACAAATCTGGGGCGTCGGTAAAGGCTCGAGCAAAAAGGCTTCGCGAGGAGTAGGGGACGCTTGTTAGGGACTGCGTTTTAACGAGCCGATCTCGGCGTTTGCGAAAACTTGATCGCCAATCGGCACAGAAATTTAGTTGGGAGATATATTATGACATTATGATGACTTTACAGTAACTTTTGTGCAGAAGCGAGTGCGAATTTTTTTCGTTTCCTTAAAACTTCATGCGCCAACGTTGGGCTCAAGTGTGAGTATCCTGTGAGGATGCGGCTTGTTTTTTGTTCAATGAAGTAACGCGAAGGCGGACGTTTGGCAAACAAAATACGTGTAGGGCTCAAAGTGATCAAATTTGAATTGTGGTTCACTGGTACTAGACAGGAGTATTGAAAGTTAGCTCAAAGATACAATCGTGGCGTGAGGGGACTAAGTCACGTCTTAATACGTTTCCATACGCAGGCAAAATATCCAGCATGTCGGGAACCAAGAAAAGTGCCCCGGCCTTCCTCCGATATCGCTCAAGAATTCTTAGAGTATTGTACAGTCGTGGGAAGTAGGGCAATCGAAAACGCAAGCAGTGCATTTGGCCACGGCGTGATAACATGGATGGAAGCTCCTCAATCGAAACCGAAACTGTGTGGCCAACTAGTTCTCAGGGTGCACTGCGTGGCGTTTTGCCGCGATGGGGCTCTTCAAGTTTTGGAAGAAGTCCATTGTCAACTACAACAAATATCACGAGGACGCAGAACGTTTCGTCAACCTCTAAGCATAAATGAATGCATGGTTCGCCATCCAGCCACTGCCAGTGACGCCCAGGGCTTAAAGTCTGGGGGGTCTCAGGGGGTTTCGGACCCCCCACTGATTTTAAGGTATGGTCTGAGACCCTCCTCCACTGCCCCAGCATTAGTGAAAGTAAAATCATATCTTGCAATAAAATAGTTTGTTTTCAGGGCTGTGACAGTTGGGTATTAGCAATTTGAGGGTTGCAGGTACAGCGTGGTTAGAGTCAGCAGTAAGGTTTATTTTATGTGCATCTAGTATCTCGTCAGAACCCCCCCCCCTCCCCCCCCCCCCCCCCTTTCCCCCTACCTGCTTGTAGGGACCCCCCTCAACTCACGGGAGGCTTTAAGCGCTGGCTGACGCCCGTAATGCGTATACTGTTCGAAATGTTTTCTGGAACAAGAAAGGAAACAGGTTCACTGGACACATCCATGTGTCAAAGAGCAGTCCAGCAGTATGTACATGGTGTAGTAGGATACGTTTAAGACCATGAGCTGGTTTTCAGAATCTAGAGCTTTTTTCGCCTTGGGAACAAAGGAGGAGAAAGGGGTTCGGTTACTAGGGTGCTTCGAGCCGCACCTGGAACCGCGAAGAACCGCATGCGACTCGCGAGTCGCACGTTGGCCACCCCTGGTTTAGTCGTGACCACCTAAGATAATGAAAGTGACAGGTCATCGAAGGCACGCACTCAATACTAAGAATAGAACAAAATAAAACACCCATTTTTTGTGGCTTCTAAAAAATTGTAAATATGTTGCTTGAAAAAAAAAAAAAAAAAAGGCTGCTCAGTTACGTGATTTTGGCAATTTTTTCCTCCTCTATATATCTTCTTTTTCCCCAGTCCAGTTTCGGTTTCTGTTTCGAGCATTTGCGTTTTTGAACTTTACTATTAATATTTGCGTGACGCTGTAGCTAAATATTTTTTGGGTAGTATTCTGGAACCATAAAACATCGCCTGGCAAAACATTTTGTTTTTGGGGGGGGGGGGGGGGGGGGGTGTCAGTGCCTTTTTAGAACGCTCTGGCGCAAACGAAAATTTCAAATGCAGATTAAAAATTTTGTCTGGTCTTATACCACAAAGAGTTACCGTTAACGAGTGGAATATTTCACTATACAAACCAAGGAATGGACCTCAAGTCGAAATCAATTTCCTTCTCTCATTTTAAGCTTTTTTTTCTTTCCTACGTTTTGTTTTAAATCAAACATCCGAAGGACTGACATCAATACTATATATACCGCAATTTTTAAACCCCGCATTCACAGCTATCGAACACGACCCTGTGGTACGAGAGGTCACTGCACCGATGTTGTTCATTTATAATCTCGTAAGATTCGTAGGCGCTCTAGCTTGTTGTCTCTTTGTTTTGACACTCTTGTCGGGAATTCAACACGACAAACCGCGCTTGCGGTCTCCAAATCTTCCTCGAGTTGGCAGAAAATACGGATGTTATTTCGGACCCGAGAGTTTCCGAGAAAAGACCCTGGGAGAGATTAGGGCACTCCACAAGGGGAAACATTGTCGAACCTTTTGTTCACACAAAGGACGCGTGCACAGAGAGCGGCGCGGCCCTTCGAAGAGGAGCCTTCGCTTTATTCTGGGCCCGAGAAGGCGGGGTCAGTGCGCGCCGCCATAATCTCCCCTTTTTCGCTGACTTTACCCATCGCTCTTCCTCTTCACAATCCGATATACGAGTAGTCGAAGACGAGTCCCTTCGGAGTGCATCTTAATCCCGAGTGTTCTTTTTTTTTTCTACGTATAGATGCTATCAGGGAACGAGTCTAACTTCAAAAACGAGCTTATAAAAAAAGTTAAACAGCAAAAGCTACGCGTGGAAGACGAATGCCTGAAAAACAGAGCGTTAAAATAAACTAAGAATACAGTGCAAGTTAACAGAATAAAGTAGAATGACAGCGAGAAATAAGAAAAAAAAAGCAAACCAGTTTCAATATTATTCTTACTACCGGATTTGCTGTCGGGGGAGACGTGCATATAGGAAAGTGTGCGGGCTTCAACTACCGCTCTCAAGTCCGGGCTGGGGACGTGTGTGTTTTATTTTATCTCCTTGTATACTGCGTCTCTAAGCGTTTGGGAGTAGGCTTTGAAGGCGACGCGGTTATTGGAAATGTTTAGACGTGCGGGACTTAGGAAAGCGTGCTTTTGTCGAGCTCAATAAGAAAGAAAATTACACTAGCAGGTATTGTTCGCAAGAATAATGTTTCAAACCCGGTGTCGAATCGCGAAGGCCGGGGGCTTTCACTAAATTTTTCTGCAAATATAGGCAAGCCCAAGGAACTTCACTGAAGCTTTAAGAGGCGGCGCTGTTCGTGCGCTATGTGCTCCGTAGAGCCTCGGTGAAGACGATTGGATTGATGCATGGAGTCCTCTGATGAAAGAATAGATTTTGAGTAGCTTTGACTTGGATTTGTGCTTTGGGAAGAATTTTTCGCTTGTGATGAATACCTCAGTTGTTTCCTATGAGGAAATTTACCTCAAGAAAGCGTGGAGCTCTGGTGTAGCAAGGAGTTATTAAACTATGTTTCAAGAACACTCGCACAGATGAAATTAATTATAGACACGACGATATACATTTTTATTGATCTTCGTATTTGGTGCCGTTGCGATATTTGTCTCAAAACAACTCCGACTCTGTTTCAAGCCTTGTGTAGTGTTGCTGGATATTGAACGGGAGCGTGTGAATGCAGACTGGTCACAGAGGAAGGTAGACGTTCTTGCCGCTCCCTTAAGTTTACCTGCGGATGCAGTCGTGCTTGTACTCGTATGCAAGATGTGATGAGCACGGCATGATGCCACTTGTCTTAGAGCTCGAAAATACTGTTTTTTTTTAAATATTATTATAAAACAGTACTGCTATCTTTTGAACCCTTCGGGATTCAGTACTGAAAATGTTTTTTTAACAAAATTAAAAAAAAAAAATTTTGTAACATTTTTTTTATTGATACCTGAACTCTCGAATTTCAAGTGCTAGTATTGATGCAGATGGTCGATTTCTCTGAATGCGACTCACATGAAATTTCAGGACTTCCGAACATATAAATTGAACAGTTTTTCTAACGCTAAGATAAGAACGCTTTTAATACTTTCGTTTTTCCCCATAAGGCGTTTGTATAATTTTTAGAGCTATTGGGGAGGAGATCGAACAGTCACGCCTCTAGCGGCACGATTCAGCTGTGGGGACAACAAACCGAATTTTCTTGTTTGTTTTTGATCAGCGATATCGAAGATGACGATTCGAAGACCAGCATTGGTTAGAGCGAAGCGCTCGTGTCCAGGCCGTGCATGACGAGGTTCAATTTCTTTGTTATGCTGTGTTAGTAAACACCGGGCTGTGGGGACAACAACCTCGATGAAGCACCCCCTACACTCTAAGAAAAAATGACTACCCTGGGTGGTCAAATGGCGCTTTGGAGGCTTTGACTACCCCAAAAGGCGAGTTACGACCCCAAACCGCTGTGGAATGACCGCCTTTCTGCAGGTGACGACAGGGTGGTATTCACTTTCGAATCCGATATTCACGTGCAGGCAGTCGTAAATAATATTAGTAACTTGGATAACTACTGGAAGACTATAAATGATATGCTTCCTTAGCTTTCGTGATCTTTTAAGATCCGCCAAGATCACATATGTTGTGCAATTCGCGTAAATTGGTGGAATAAACATTTTGTCAGCGCGCGCAGCAACACTGGTCTCGACAGCCGTGGACCGTGGTGGGGTGTAGCGTGTAGCTGTGGCACCATAACAACAACAAGCGGCGTGGGTGTTTGCTGAACTGAGGTGAGGATATCTTTCTGACCTACTTTATTGCAAAGAATATTTTAAAAAAATGATTAGTTGTATATCTGATCGTGTTGAACCATTGAACACTGGGACCGAGGATCGGCAGGGTAAACATGCTCAGAGGTATGTGTCTGTGTCGCCCGTACTGTTTTCATCAATCTCGGACTGGTTGAATGTCTGAGCTGCACCCGTCGTGGTTGTATCTCCTGGCTCTACGTACGTAGTGCGCGAACTTTCCAACTCAGTAGCAGGTTGAGATTCAGTGGCAGCGTAGTAATTGGCTTTTACTAGATTGTTTTGTCGTCACGAGCGCTATTTGTGCTTTTACAAGCGCCAGCGCGAGCCCGAACTTTCGCCTCTTTCACCGTTTGCGTTCTTCTGGTTTGATGTTCTGCTCTATGATTTCTTAAACCTAAATCTAAAGGTCAATCGCCTCTGCCTCGTCACCCATCAGGACACCCCATAGCGCTGCCGCTCTACCGGCCCTTCCTGGATGTCTCCTGCTGCCAAGTAACAGCCGGATCGTCGAACCTCCATCATCGTCGCCTCTCCACCAGAGGATCACTACATTTTGGTGCGTCAGCTACCACTATATTTCGGCGCGTCAGCTACCGCTATATTTTGGTGCGTTGGCCGAGCCTGTCGGCCCGTCCCGTTTTTTCGACTGTTTAACTCTTTTCTGGACACAAAAAGAGCCCCCGCGGTTTTTCACAACGTTCTTGCGCTCGTGCTCGTTCAGTTTTTTCATTTTTTTTTTAAAGGCAATATATAAGCTTCCGAGGTTCTTTGCAGTGTTCCAACACTTGTGTTCCTTCAGTTTTTTAGGACAGTAAATAAGCCCCTGATGTTCTTCACAGTGTTCCAACGCCCGTGATTGTTCAGTTTACCAGTCTGCCTTGCAAGACACGCCTTTCAAACCGTCTGATCTTTTCCCCTTGGCCGGTCGCTCTGCTGTACCCGGTTTTGGACTTTACGAAATTTCATTGCATTAAGACACGCTGCCCTATACTCCGTTCCATATATGTAGAAAGTTTGGCCATTCGTTGGGAAGTATAGGAGACAAATGAGGAAGTGCCATTGGCCGAAAGCAGGCTGGGCGTATTCCAGGGCGTCTTCACAAATTCGAATGTGGCCAATCAGAAGCCGGAAATAATACCCTGGCGGTGGTTGCGAGAAACAAAATTCATAAGTGCGTCGGAGTAACTCTCGGTGACTGAAAATGTGGTACATGTGATGTTTCAATCACGTCATCCAAAATTATGGTGAAAGAGTGCGACTGGCGGAATGATCGACATAATCCGTGCGCCGAAGGCCGGCAATCTACCGTCTGAGCGGTCACACTCTCCCCGAGCAAAACAGAGTTGAGCGGCACATTTGTTTCTTACATCTTTCTGCATGATCATGATTGTAACATCCTGTGCACCCTATTTTAAACCATGAAGGGTCACTACATTTCACATTTACGTGCTTATTAAAACCATGCACCAACATATACCTATGGTTAAAACAGTTTCTCGCTACTACCGCTAGGGATTCTTTTAGGCTTCTGGTTGGTCAAGAGAGAATGTCAAGCCCACTTTCTGCTTCTGGTGCATGCCCAGGCTCTGCTTGCGCCTAGCACTGACCAAACACTCTCTAAACACGGCTCTGAGCTGAGACTGCAATGGGAACTGCTTGCCCGCCGAACTAATCAGCCGCCTCCCTTTCATCACCTGACCCAGTCCTCGGTCTATGGATATGAGCGGGAGTGTGATCACGTGGCAAAAGAGGGATGTATAACCGGTCCATTGAAGACGTAGCTTTCACCACAGTTTCAGCTTAGGGATGAATGGAGTATAGTCAGTGCGCAGGATGGCCACCCAGCTCCGGCCTCCCAAGAAGTTGGTGTTTACAATACGGCCGCTGTCTTCATTGGTCTCTTCGCTCTAAACCATATGCTGAAGAACGAGCGTGCACCAGCATGCGACACGAAGCTTTATCGATGGCTGCCCGTACGCGGACGAGCTAGCATCTCCTCCGTTCTAGACGGGCGCTTTCGGTGAATCGCAGTGCTGTGAAATTAATTGTTTCTCTTTCGACTTTTCTTCTAAGAAAACGTTTTTATCATAAACGCCTGTGACCACAACAGCTGCCATTAAGTCAACATTTTTCTCTGATTGCGACTATCTCAATTATGACAAACTTTCCTCGGATATGAAGTTTTTCCAATATCATTTCTCATTGATCACTTGTGTGTATTAGAAGATAAGTGTTGTGTTCTGGTATTTTTATTATTGTAGTCTTCCTATAGCTACTGTTAAAAAAAATATTAAGAATGGGAGAGCAGTAGTTTTTCCTTCTGCTTTAATGAGGTACGGAAGCAACATTTTAGCGACTTCTTTGTGTAGACATGGTCTGCTTCATGACAGCAGCTCACAAACAGTAGTCTTTCGTCTATAAATGCAAGAAAAGCAATTTTAAAACAAATAAAAAAAATGTCCTAATACCACCTGGTAGTTGAGGTCTGAGCTTTGTTGGAATGTCTCACGTCACGGGCCCATCAGGAGCTACACCACGGTGTGGCGTGTCCGATGGAGGCGTGCGGGAGCGAGCGACGCTTGGCGCACGTATCAGGTCTAGTACACCGTACCTCGGGCATTCCGACTTGTCAGAATTGTAACGCGCTGACGATAAAGCTGGCGCCACCTAGTGACGGCGATCGTAATTACTATACCCTTGGCCTCGTATGGGCCCGTGACGTTGCGAGCGTGACGTTACGGGTAAATATCCCGAGATTTGCGTGCCGACTCGATGGCTGTTTTTGAAGCGCTCGCCAGAATCTGTCGGTTGGAACAAAAAATATAGCCATCTGCTAAAAATACAAGCGTGCCATTATCATTTACAGATATCGTGGATCATATTTCACTTATTTCGAAGCGTTCTGGAAATATTCCAAGTTTTGATTCTGTACCCCCTTAATGTCTTTCTTGGGGTTTTGTTTAAAAAAAAATTAAGGAAAGGAGAATCTAATAATTGGCTTTTACTAGTTTGTTACATTGTCACAGACACTATTTGCACTATTACGAGTGCAATTTCGAGTCCGAGCTTGAACCTCTTTGCCATTCTTATTCTTCAGTTCTGATGTTCTGCTCTATAATTAATGAAATCTAAACCTAAAAGTCAATCACCTCTGCTTTGTCGTTGGCAGGGTTCGCGCTGACTGTGAACCCCGCCACTACTCGTCTCCCATCAGGGTACCCCATCACCTGGCCGCTCTACCAGCGCTTTTTGGATGTCTCCTGCTGCCAAGGAGCAGCCTGATGATTGAACCACCGAACCTCCAACATTGTTGCCTCTCCGTCAAAAAACTACTACAGGTAGGCTGGCCCACTTGTGGGGAAGCTGTGTCCAGAGCTGATCTGCCTGGTGTTGGTGCTGTCCTCTTGAGGTGCCTACTGTTGTCATTCGTATACCATCAAGTGAGCAGACAATTTCAGGAATCCACCATAGGCCTAAACTGCGCGCCCACACAGTCTGTCCCACACCAAAAGGATGGTTGCCTCCCATGTGCGGGGACGAGTCCAAATGCATATAGACAAAAATCAATCAAGGATCTGATGTGGTAGCCAAATAACAGTTAAGAAGAATACTTCCTATCTTTTGCTGAGGTTCTGCAGCAGTGGAACTTCAACAACAGCGGGGAAGTGCTTGCAAGCCTGGTGCCAAAAACTGTGAGGTTGAACCTCATAAATTCCCCCTTGTCTCCACATATTGCATGCTCGGATAACCTGATGAACTGCGGGTTATACAAAGGGGTGGTGGGGTGATGTACATGACTGTTGTAAAAACTGCTTGAAAACAGTACTATTAATCTAGGTTTGTTGTCGTCAAACACAAGTGTCCTTGGCTGTCCAAATCGATCAAAGATGTCGCACTGGGCTTCCACTGTGGTCTCGGCCGATGCTTCTATCTGCTTTGTGTCGATCAGTATCACGTAACTCTCCAGCTGTACAACATAATATAAGCCATGTTCATCGTTGCTTGGTATCCAATCAGCTGACCCTAACCTGCACCAGGGGCATTTAACAGGACTGGGCACATGTTTCGCACCTTCTTACATGGTCTTAAATGTCTTTGTCAACACCGGGGTTCCAGAAGATGGTTTGTGCCAAGCTCTTCATGACTGACCTGCCTGGGGCCCTATGTCGCACTTTGTGGACTCCCACGGCGGCTAGGAACAAGGAAGTGACGTCAACAACGCAGCAAGCACAGATTAAGTGTGGATTGGTAAAAGTCGCTGATGACGAATTTCCGCAGAAGAAAACAAAGCTCACTTTTTCTTTGTTTTCTTCTGCGGAAATTCGTCATCAGCAACTCTCACCAATCAACATCCAATCTGCGTTTGCTGCGTGTTTGACGTCACTTCCCTCTCCCTAGTCACCGTGGGAGTCCAAAAAGCGCAACATAGGGCCCCAGGATAGGGATAGGCGTCATGGAGCATAGCCTCCTGTATACTGATAATGCCTGCTCAATTGCCAGTTGCCAGCTATCACTACAAGGGTGTGTCGCCTTCCTATACAAGGCAGAAAATGTGAATGCAAATAAGCCTCTCGTGCGTTCTTGTATTCTTGGTGCTGTTTTTGGCATTTGTCGTGGTACCTGTGGGCAAGAACTTGCCGGGGCTGTCATTTCACGAGACCCCAAGCAACACTCGGGATCATGGAAAGTGACTAAAGCTTATTTTGAGGGAAAACTGCGTCCCAAATTCGACCTCCTATATACTTAATAGTGTGTGGTAGGCACCTTTTTGTGACGTACATGAAGGAAGGCTTGTCTGGTCCTCTTTCGTGGATTCTGCTGAGGTTCCACTCAAAGCCCAGCTTGGCTCAGGCTTCTCTGGTGTCAAAGCTGGATGAGCCCATGTACCCTTCCAGGTCCTGTTTTGGTGCTGCTTGACTGGCTGTTACTGTTTACCTACGCACATCTTTCTCGCACTGCTTGAGGTATATAGTGACGGGCGCCTGACAACAGGCACAGTGCGTCATTATGAAACGTGAGCCCTGGCACAGCTAACACCTTCCACAGTGCTTATGTGACTTCGTAGCGGTTGTTACCCCAGAGGACCCTGACTGTTGCAATTCCTCTTCACCTTCTGAACTTTAAAACAAAACCGATTATGCAGCAAAACCAAAGCATGCACTACCTTTCAGCATTTTAGCACCGCTTCTCGCCATCATTGTCGTTGTTGCAATGCTTTGTTTGTTTGTAGTTGAGATGGTGATATCACAACACCTTCCTTGTCACTCATGGTGCTTGCAGTAGCTTCGCAGAACACAAAAACATTCAAACTGCATACACCTGACACTGCAGTGAAATTACCAAAATGTGAGGTTGCAATTTCTGCTTGCGTCGGCCAGCTCCCCACAATGCGACATCGGGACGTGCCATGTCACAGTGTCATAGGACGCCAGCTACGATTCATGTGGGAACCATCATACGATGCCTGTCTTTGTTGTGCACGTGTTTCACATCTACTTTGCCTACTGATGCAATGAAAAGAGTTTTTGTTGAAGGCTACTGAGTTGGCAGGTTACAACCGCCTGAGCATTCAGCTAATTGGTGATTTCACTTGGCTACTCGTTTCAGTGGAATGTGTAATCTTGATTCTGTCTGTCCATAATCTATTTATTGGCTGGTTTGTTCGAAAGTAACTCAGTCGGTCTATCTAAGGAAGCTTCAAGAAAAAGCTTTGCTAAGGCAGCACTAGCCTCGACAATTTTTTTTTGTTGAGACCAAGATAAGGCCACCTGATTTTATTTTGAGCAAGCCAGCACACTGCAGAGGAGGAATGACCCAGATTTAGCATGGAGTTATAGGTTTCACATGAGCACATTCTATTTGTAGCTGAAAAAGAGATGTCACTTAATTAGAAAGACAAGTGAAATAAAAGCATTCTTAGGTATTTTGGTTAAGAAAGCTGTGCATACTTTAGCTCAGCTTTCAGTATTTTGGGTACATTTTGCTTTGTAGCTTTGAGTTTATCTATGATAACTATTAGTTCACTTAAAGCATGTAAAATACATTGGTTTTGACAGACAACTGCACTTGGGCATCTATCATATGTCTGAGCTGAGCCTTAATTTTTTTTTCAGCTGAAGTGTATCTCTCGCTTGGCTTGATCAGTATCTACTTCATTTACTGAATGCCTTTTTACAGGGTTGCGTTGCCACAGGAGACTTGTGCGCTTGTGGGTGTTCGGTGAGTGGTGTCACCAATCACCATGAGCCCCGAGCCCAGCATGGGTTCAGACCCCCTGCAAGCCTGGCTGTGCTAGGTGTCCCCGTGTCTGATGAAACTGGGGTCTTGGCAGTTGAGCCAAGCCCGGGCTAGGTTTCCTTCAAAGGCCACCCAGGTTAGGCAACACACCACCCCAGCCCACGCCCAGCACAAACAGGTGTCCTGCGTTGGCTCGCCTAGGACGATTCGGTCAGTCGCTTTGCTTCACCACTCCTTTCCTCTGACGTTCTTCTCCATCCCTGTTTTCAACCTCTCATCTTTCTGATGTAACAGAATTCTTTGAAAGTGAAGAGGAATTATATAGCCCATGGGTGTTGAAAACCACCAGGGTGTGACATGACGACACCAGATACTTTACTATGAAAATATCTCACCCCATGAGAACCCAATGGCCTGGACACAAAGAGGCTTTGCATGGTTGGAACGACTGGATGTGCAGCAGCCTCAGGGTTTTTGCCTTTGAATAGACCAATCTCACCAGCCAGTTTCATTAAGCCGCCGCTGCCATAATGCATCAAAGAAACTTAATCTGCATGTGGGAGAATCTGCTGGAGCTTTGCACGTGACGAGACGACACGAGCTGTCTCGTGCACTGCCTCCTGTGAACTAAAGTTATGGCGGCATCACGCATGCGTGGATTGCTTAGTGAGATCTGCCTATTGGGACAGTTGATGGCAACAATAGACGACTGTTCCCGTCTATGGTTGTGGACACCTGGAGCACTAGTCGAGACAGCTGCCTCTGCTGTCTCGGCAAACCCGGTATCTCGGCGTGCCCATGGCAGCCCTCTCCCTTGGTGCGGCATGACTGCTGTACAGTGTGGACGGTGTGATCCTCATGCATACTCTCAGATGCGTGGTGTCTACACCGTTAGGAGAGCAACATTTGGCAGTGTGGGTGCGCCGGCGTAAATGAATGGAGACAAATGTATTTTTCCTGGTGAAGCATTTGGTGACACTGTCAACTGGCATGCTTACAGCCAGGCTAGTAATGGCCGTGATAAGGTGACTCGTATCCCAAATGTCCCAAGATGTCTCTGTCACATTTCAACGACTGCATTAGATGTGCTTGCAAGAATGGGACATTCACAATAAAAATATAACAATTCACTCAAGATAGATATTAAACATATTTTTTTTTAATGAACCTGTATATGCTTGTAGTTTAATTTCATTATCACCGCAGGATCAGAAGGTTAATTGACAACAAAATTTGATTGCTTTAATTTTTTCTAGTTTTGTAATTTATGGTTCTAGGTGCATCAGCAAAAGACATAGGCATAGTTGCAAGTGATCACTCCGAAAGTTTGGGTCTATGCAGCGTGAACTAATTGTATTTTTGGATAGTGATCATACCAGAAATAGCATGTTGCTATTTCAGCGGTTGCTGCTCGTGAACTCAGGAGACTGGAATTGCAGCTATTGCTACTTCAAGATGTAACGAGATTTCAGCTGCTCGTCAGACCATGGCCAGGCGGTGGAATGGATCCTCAATCCTTTGGGGGGCGTGCTTGTTGGTTTAGATTGTGAAACTTCCAGAATTCTGTTCGCCTTGCAATGTCAAAATGTTGAAAAAGATTTTTCGTGTGAAGCCAGCCTAAAACAAATCTGTTTGCTACATTGTTACAGGTTTGTCACCCTGTTTTTTTGTTTTGTTTTTTTATAGTGATTTAGAACTGTAGTGGGAAACACCAGTGCCCACCGCCGAGCACAGCACCTCATGTGGCAAGCACCAGCAAAAAGATGCGAAAGAGGGTTAGCAGATAAGGCCCACCATGTAATAGATGCCACCAGCCCGACAACCCACAGGACCACGTATTGTATGCAATGAATCAGTTGTCGTCGTTAACCTGTCTCGACCACGACATGCCGGCAGCGGTGGGATCCAGTGTTGCCCATGAGAAGAACAAAGGCTATATCAAAATCATAGGAGACAAGTGAACATTGCAGTATGCGCTTCTGCTATTTGTATTGCAGCCAACAACAGCTTGTCAGCTACCCTTGAATAGACCCTTTTCAAAAGTGTGCACCAGTTATACTATGTTCACCCTGCCGGACCAATCAGCCGCCTCCCTCTTATCACCCAGTGATGTGATTGCTGCGCCAATTGTGCCAAACTGTGCCTAAGTGCTTATTCTGCTACACTTGCTACATTTGATCAAAATGTGAGGAATTTGCACCAACATTGCACCAGAACTTAAGTTCAATTAAGTAATACTGAAAATATAACAGCTGCAGGCCTCGCTGCCGGGGCGAATCGTTAGCGTAGGCTCGTGCGGGTTTTCAGGACTTTCGATAATCGTCTCAAATAACATACTATTCGATTGATTTCGCACCAAGCACTGACAGTGCTTAGAAGTTTCACAACAAGTCTCGTGTTCGTGGTCTGTTCTGGTGGGTTAGTTAGCTTTGTTGAGTGCGCTTCTCACCGCGTGGTGTAATGCAGTGAAGCAACAATTGCAAATTAGGCGTCGCTACGTTGCGTGTCTTGCTTCGCCGCAGCACACCTGCATATTAAGGGGAAAGGTACTCCTCCAGAGCGAGACGGGGTGCAAGAAGGTATATATGGACTCTTGTAGGTTTATTTTTTATGGGTTCTTTTTTTCTGAATTAAGAGTTGCAGTTTTGTTGCAACCACCCTTAGAACTTGAAGGACACATAAATCTAGGTGCTCAAAATGATTGTATTTTAACATTTTTTTAGTGGGATTTCATACCTAAAATCATCGTCCACAGCCGTTTGCGCTGTTCTTCATCAGTCGTTGTCTTGTTGCCGTGTCTGGTGCTTCCACAAGCAACTAAACAGCTGGTGTTTGTTCTCCTAATATTTGCCATCTCTCCTCACATTTGCAGTGATATAAATGAAAATGAAGTGTGCGGTTGTGCTCCAAGAGCTCTTTTTGCTTCTCCAAAATGAACTTTTGGCTGCTCAAACAGCTGCTCCAAAATGGCTATGACCAATCACATCACTGCTTTTATCACCTGACCCAACTCTTTGCGCGTGGGTATGGCCGGGAGCGTGATGATGTGGCAAAAGAGAGGCGTATGACTAGATCTAACGAGGACGTAGCTTCCACCACAGTCTCAGCTTAGAGGTGAATGGAGTATGGTAGCTGCAGCACCAATTATCGAAGTCTGCCATTATTTGGGCACATACTGTGGCTGATGTTGCTTGATGTTACAGAGAAAATTGCCTCATCTCAATTAACTTTATGCGAAATTGCTTGGTAGTCTGACAACACTGAGAGCGTCACTGTTTTAATGTTAGCAAGCGTTGTCGGTACTGAAGCACGGTGGAGGGCAGTGTGTGATGGCGCGGCAGCTGTGTTTTCCGCCTTCTGGCCATGGAACGGGGACGAACAGTTTAAACAACCTACCGCAACTGTCTGATGAAACTTTCGGAGGCCTGTGCACACGCTGGCGACAACCCGCAGTGTGTAAGCTTGTACAGCAAAGGCGAAGGACTTGCTCCGCTGCTTCGACGAGGTTGTTGCCAGCGTGCACAGGCCTCCTAGAGCTTCATCAGACAGTTGTGGTTGTTTGCTTAAATTGTTTGTCCACATTTCATGGTCAGAAGGCGGAAAACAGCTGCTGCGCTACCGTACACTGCCCGTACGGCTCTCTCTGATGCCTCCACCGTGCTTTGGTACCGACGACGCTTGCCAACATTAAAATGGCGACGCTCTCAGTGTTGTCAGATCACCAAACAATTTTTCATAAGGTCTATTGAGCCTCTTTGACTGGTTGCCATCTTTTTTTTTAAACATGGCATATATCGAAAGCTTTTGGTGCAGTGATTCGTTCCAGGTTGGATGCAAAAGTAACCGGAATGAATTTCTGAAAGGCGGGCTGTTTGTAGTACCAGCTTCCGCCGCTAGCAGCGCTTTGCAGCACCTCTTCCGAGCGAGTTTGCCGACTGGCATTGTCTGCTGAAAATATTTTTTCCAAGCACTTCAAAATCTTTTTTTTTTTTTTTTTCGATGTCTGATATGAAAGAACAACATGGGGCTGTGAATTATTGCTTTAGGTAAAACTGTGCCAGAAACTCTTGTAATGCTTCAGAGAGCTTACAAGGAAGATGCTAATAAGAAATTGCAAGTGGTTTTCTCGCTTTAAGACTGGTGATTTTTTGATCGATGAGCAACCTCGTTCTGGGCGACCTTTAACCTCCTCAACTGAAGAAGAACACAAAAATATTTGGGCATTGATCACTCAGAGTTTGTTCCTCTTGGTGAATCTGTTAACTAGGTGTTTTACCGGAGAATTTTGCGACACTTGCGAAACTTAGTAAGGCAGAAATGCCCCGATAGGAGGGAAAGGGGGAATGATAGTTCCAAAACAACAATGCCTCAGCAGACACTGTCCTGGCATGACACCGCTTCTCAACCTCCCATATTCTCAGGACCTCGCCCCGTGTGACTTTTTTCTGTTCACCCGTATGAAAAGTCTTGAAAGGAAATCATTTTATGGATGTGGAAGGTCCTTCAAGTCAGACATTGCAAAAAACAAGGAATGATTTTGAAGCGCTTGGGGAAATTCACAACATGCCGCTAGATCCTTAGCAGACGCCGCCGGTCGGCAAACTAACTTGGGAAGGGTGCTGCAAGAGGTGGATGCTGGTACTACGAATGTCCGGCCTCCTGAAATTCATTCCGGTTATTTTTGGGTACCCACTCATACTTTCTTTTATTGTTGAAACTTTGGTTTTATGGCGCAGTATCTTGCTTGGTGTAAACCATATCCCTTTTTGTGTTATACATATTTTCAGGTATTCTTTTTTTAAAATGGTGAAGTGACTGTGATGTTGCATATTTTGATGACTTAATATGTTTGTAATGCATACATAACATTGTTTTTTGGTTAAACGTTCCCTGTTTCCATGTAAGTTTTCTGGTTTGTTTCATATTCAAAGGGTTGTTTCTGGCTTTTGAAAGTATCATTACTATAACTATTATAGTTTGATAGTCCGGTGCTGGAAAAGGACTCCTTTTCAGATTTCCATTTCCACAATGTGTCAAAAGTACCTACAAGGTTGTTTTATGAGTTTTATTTATTTTTTAGAGGAAAATATTTTCAAGATAAAATTGTATAATCAGGTTTGGAAAATAAAAGAATACAAACAATTGCCACCTGAGCACTTTGTCTTCATTATAGCCACTTTATATATATATATATATATATATATATATATATATATATATATATATATATATATACAGTATAGTTTTGGTTGTAATGTCCTAATAATTTGAGCTTAATACACTGTTTATATCAAGTGTCCCCATACTTGAAAAGTGCCAACCTTTTGTTGTCAACAGAAAACTGAAAGATTTAAAATAATTTGATATCGGTGTACATGTTCCCCAAAAGCAGCACAAAAAAAAAGGAAGAAACCTTGGCTATGCTAGTTGTTTTTGTTTCTTTTACAGGTACCCCAATCCTTTTTTTTTTTTTCACACGAGTATAATTTAGGGGATTCTAAAGTGGAGCGAGTGGAGCGACTCATCGGTCACACGATCAACACGGGAAAGTGTGCCGCCAGCGTTTGCCCGCTACAATTGTCACCTATTTTCAAGCACTAAATTTAAGTGACGAAAATAATCCCTGGAGAAGGGGAACAAGAGGGACAAAGGACAAACACAAATCTCCAAACACAGCTAGGTGACTGGTGCGCGACCGAAAAGATCCGCCTGGTCCGGGTATCGAACCCGGGACCTCTCCATTACAGGTGGAGCGCTCTACCAATTGAGCTAACCAGGGGTTAGACATCAGTAGAGCAAACGGGTTTTATCAGCCGCCACCAGTCTAACACCAACAAGGGTGAAGCTTGCAATTTTAAGGTTATGATTATAATGCAATTAAATGCAATTAAATTCGTCATTCTTGTCCAGCTCGCTTGCACATTTGCATTTAATTGCATTATAATCAAATTTAAGTGCTTGAAAAATTTAAGCCCAAACATATTTCTAGGCAAATTAAAATTGTAGAAACTTGTGTGCCTTTATTTATGGCTAAGGTAAGTACATTCATACAAAAAGAACAATGAAATTTCAAACCAGTAAAAAATTATTGAACATATCAAATATGCTACACTGGGCTTTTCTGCTACGTCCTTGCCAGCTGCAGTCTCGTGGCTTGTGGTATTCAAAGAAACAGTTGCGTCGCTTGCTCAGACTCGGAGTTACAATGCATTTTGCGCACACAACCGTGCTAAATGTGTTCACGCTGGGCACACAGTTCCTGCATCGAAGTCGGTTGCTCGCCATACTTGGAAGATGCCCAACCCCGTCTTTTCTAACGTCATCTTGGGGATGACTTGGCGTGAACTTCCTCTTCTTCATCAGAGGCGAAGGCAGACTGACCGGCCATCCTCTTGGCGCATTTCCAGTAGAGATTGGGCTTTCTGATAAACTGGCAATGAAGGTTCTCAGCTTGAGTGGCCGCTCCTTCAGCTGATGGCTTTGGCGCCTGTGAATATTCCAGGCATTCACGACACAGATGAAGGTAGCATGATATATGAGGTACGTGTACCAGAGCCTCAATCGAATAGTGTATTTGTACAGCGACACCTGATAATTATGCTGGTCGATCCCCCCCCCCCCCCCCGCCCCCCCCCCCCCCCAAAGCTGTTGTACATCCCAACAATTGCCGGGCGTGTGATGTCAATGTGGAGTTTGGTCTACCGGTCATACCGTTTGACTTGCTGAATTGACTCAACAGAGACGAAGTTTGACACTAGGGTGACAGCTTTCCTGTCAAACCAGCGAACTACCACAATTCCTTTGTCATTGTCAACTCTGTAGTCATGTGAGCCTTGCCCAACTTTTCTCAGAGTCTTCTCATCCTGGAGTTTGCAGTCTCTCAGCTGATTTTGCCTCAGAGTTCCAACGTACTGTATTCCTCTCGTTAGCCCTTCAACAAGGTTCAAAGAGCTAAAAAAATTGTCAGCTGCAACCTTGAAGTCTTCATTTGAACGTATTTCAGAGCAGATGCTCAGGACAGTATCACCCCAAGTCCAAAAATGTAGTTTTCTTTGGAGTGGCCTTGGTATACCTCGAACTGGTAAAGGACACCGGTTGTGCCTGCCCGTCCCCAAAGCGTGAAACCCCACGGCATCGGTTTGTTTGGGATGTACTGTTTTAGCGAGCTCCTTCCTGTAAATAACACCATTATCACATCCACCGCATTGAACTCTTCTGGTTCAATGCTCTAGAGGTTGTGCTGGAATAATAAAATCCAAGGACGAATCTTCCACAACTTGTCCTCCTTCGCTTCTTTGGTGGTTTCCATGTTGTTTACAACATGCATGCATTGAATCAGCTTCAAGAAACGATTTCTCGACCTCTTGTCAGGGATAGGAGAATACCTTATCCCATTCTCGCAGTAGCATATGACGTTCGGCATTTTGTAAGCCCCATTTTCAGGTATATTCTAATATACTGCTCCAGCTCTTGCAGAGTTGTGTCACGGAGCTGCCGTATTTCTGCGTACTGTACACATTTGTTTGCTCCACTCGCATAGTGAGCACATCAGTCCTTAGAAACTGGCGGAAAAGGAACAATGGTGAATCTATGGCATCCGGCTCAAAGAATAATTTGGAAAATTCAGCATGACTGTTTTGGAGCAATTCCTTTCGCCATTTGTTGTATGGACGAGAAGACGAAGCTACAGATGATCCGAAGGAATTTTCTACGGTTTCTTCATCATCACTTGTCTCGGAGGGCTCAGCCACGGCGGGGGGACTAATTTTCGTCACTTTCCGACAGATCACTAAAATCGCTGACATCTTCGCCAGCGACGATGTTGTTCAATATGTCCCTAACTTAGGAACCTAAAATTAGAAGGAACAAATCAATAAAAAAAAATGGTTAAAACGTGTACCATTCAAAGCTTTACCAAGAAAACATATCAGAATTGGTACAAAAATTTTGCCATCAATTTTGCCATCAATTACGACCCACTGTATCGAAAATAATAATGCTTTATTCGGTTTCTAAAAACCCGGGCGACAGTGAAAAGGCTATTGCCCATGCCATAGAGGCCCACTGTACCCGCTACACAGACATATATAAAAAAAAAAAAAGGTATATATATATATATATAAATCTTTGTGCACTGGGATTTGGGTCGGATTGAGTGTCAGATCACAGTTCTTTCAGATGAATGGTTGCACATTTACACAGTTCCTTTATGTCCGCTTTGCTTTCAAATGTCCCTTGTGTGACGTCACTCGGGAGGGAGCGCCAGAGCTCGATGGTTCTTGGGAGGAGCGTGCTTCTATGACGCTCCGTCCGTCCAAGGAGGGGTTGTAGTTTATCGGCGCGATTCTTCCTCACATACCCTAGGAGAGGCGTAGGAGGGCCACCCAGCGTGCAGGCTAGGAGGCGGAGCGAAGCCACCTGCCTACGGACAGACAGGCAGTTCCACCCCACAGCTCCGAGAAGTTCCGGGGTGCCAATGTCCCTGTATTGCCTCAGCTGCGGCGGCGATTGGCGACGCAGGATAGCATAGGCCGCGCAGAAATTTGAAGCAACATTACTAAGCGGACGGGACTCAAAAACAACAGCGAACGGAATAATGTGGTTGCGCAACACTTTCTGAGCAAAAAAAAAAAAAAAAAGAAAGTGCCGAATTTAGGACGGCTTACTGTTTTTCGAGTAAAATGACGCCGACGGTATGCCTTCGAGCGAGCTGCTGCGTGCGGCCATCTTGCTGTAGCTGCCAGCGGCAGCCTGGCGGGGCCTTGCTGAACTACCCAAATCGGAAAACTCTGTCAGCGTATGAAAACCGATACTGCAGTCTTTGGTCTTAGCCATAGAGTTATTACAATAATAACGCTGTGGTCTCAGCTTCACGCGATTTATTGTCACTTTTTGAGTTATCAAACTCCACGTAGCAAATATGATACGCTGGGCTTTGTGGGGTATATAACAACACAAGACTAAGAATTATGTTACCTCCAGCCGATTACTGACTAGGAATGCAGATATTATTGTAACCTGTGCTGCTATTACACGCGCGGAACGAGCATGGGGCAACATGGCATTAGTAAGCTTATCACTGCGTGAATCTGAAACCGAAACTGATCGGGAGCATGCCATGTGGTGTTACTTTAGCCGATTACTTTCATATCATGGTGCCTTTCAAAGCGTTAGATTAAGAGAAGTGTCTAGCCGGCCAATCTAAGTACTCAGAACAACTGTATACTAATAATACTTGCAGATACTTTTTGTATTCATCAACTAAACAGCGGCAGTCACCTGCCTAATCCTTGTCAGAACCGGGTAGGGCATATATACGAATCGGGTCGGTTGGGTGGTCAGAGTAGAGAGTCGCGGTTGTGTTGTGTTGCAGTTGCTTGTGCCTTGTTGTACTGTTCATATGTATGTGCCCGTAACAGTGTTCGGTAACGTGGTTGGTGTGTTGGCGCATGAGTTGTCATAGGTGCAGTACGTACGTAGTTCAAGAGCCTCAGGATAGTTAGTGAATGAAGCGAATGAAGAGCATTTTTTTAGTGCATCTAGCGGTTACTACTACACCTCCTAGGTGGCGCAAGCTGCCGCCTGATTCAATAAGCTAAGTGTTGTGAAGTCCTGTAGCTATTGACTACAAACAGCTGGCTACGGTCCAGCCGTCCAGGCCCTGCGGTCCACTGGGCTCCCTACGTGCCTCTCAGATTGAAAACAATCGTAATAATTGTTTCACTCGGCCACCTAAATTATTGTTCTGTGTCGAAGAGCTGTGAAGTGCAGGCAGCAATGGATAACCACGTCGGTTGAGGTAGGCCCAAACAAGAAGAGATAGGGGAAAAAAAAAAAGAATGCGGGGCGTTGGTGCGAGTTGAACGCCTCCCGTCGTGTCGACGAAGGTGCCCAGCGATTCATCGCCGCAAACGACAAGCATACGTTGTCTTCAATAAAGTCAGCATACCCATTCCTCGCGTTACGATTTCTTTTTTGAGCGTTCTCCGCCGGCGGTAAAAATACAGTCAATCTAGCGAGATGCCGTCGGGTGCAATCGCGACGATTCCGGCAAACACGCTGCCGTCCTCCCCGCTAATAGGTACGGTACCGGTGTCTAAGGACGGATGTTTAGAGTGTCTGGTGGCGCCTGGAAGACGTCGAATAGGCGTATGCGCCCTATTCTCTAACTCGGCCGAAAAGCCGTGCTGTTCGCTAGGCCTTACCGGGGAATCCGAGCCTCGCTAACCGTCCGCCATGTTGCTTTTGGGGGTAGTCAAATTTCACTACCTGCTTTTTGACTACGTGTGGAGTCGTCATTTTTACCCTAGGGGTCGTTATATTTGGGACAACTTTTTACCACCCCAAAGGTAGTCACCTATGACTACCTTTTTTTTTAGAGTGTATAGTTCGATCTCCTGCCCAATATCATTGGTGGTGAACGCATACTATTCGCAGAAAAGTAAAGTTAATACTTCAGCATTGCTGTTCTGAGCTCTCGTTCTCGTTTAAATATTATAAAATACGTGAGAAAACAGGTTACTTTTTTATGAGAAGTAAGAAAGAAAATTGGTTTCAATACGGTTAAGTGTAGTATTTTGTTAATTTTTGTAACAAGCTGCGGTGACGCGTCTAAAGTTTGCATAAATTATCCTAAACGTTGCGTCCTTTGAAAGATCCCCCATCTGGAACCATTAAATAAAAGAGGTTGCTCAGAAGCGCGGACGAACCTCAACTAAGCTAAAAGAGAGAAAGAGAGAGAGAGAAGTAATGCAAACTTCCAACATCATGCTCATAGAAAAAGCTAGGAGAAACGACATTTCAACAGTGGTATGTACTCGAGCAAATTCAAACAATCTATACCGAGTGATGAACGTGAAAGAGCCCAATGTAGTAGATCTATACACAAAGAATAGACTGCATCTATAGAAGTAGGCCAGGAGTCGCCATTTCAATTACGGCAGATGAATATTCCGATGTCCCAATGAAGAATTCAAGAATAACTTACGCTTGATCCATGCACTGCGCGAAGGGATTATTACATGGTTTTCTCTTCATTAAAAAAAAGAAAACGGTGCTCTTTCTGTTTAAAACGGGTACGTTTGGATAACATAACAATTAATTAATCTAAAATGCACATACTTGTAGATGTACATACCTTAATACATGGTAGAAAACGGGAAATGAGAAACGTTTCGGGAGAAACCGTACTTTTGTTTGACTATGATTGTTGGAGTAAAAAGGAGCATAGGGCGACGCATTACAAATTTAGACACGTAAGTCATCTCCACATGCTTTGATCTATGAAGGCTTTTGTAAATGCAAGTAACGTCTTGTTCGCTTGTTATCCTTGCGCGAATGCGTGGTTTCCATCGTGTTGTCGCGCCTGCTAAGTCTGCACGCAATTAATCTTCAGCGCCCTCAGTGAGAATAAATGAGGTGTGAGGCGAAGTGAGTAAAGATTTCTGTCGCATTTTAAGGCCGAGTTAATGCAGCGTGCAGTTGCGTCGCAGGCAATAACGGCCTACTAGCTAGATATCCCGCTCTGAGAAGTGGGCGATTGGGACTCTGTGCGCCGCTTGCGCCCTCTGTCGTCCTCCGTGTCTCCATGGGTTACTCTCATTTTCATGCTGATTTCGGTCCAACGTGGCACCTAATAGGGTTTAGGTTAAAAACAGAGTTCATCTAGAGAAGCGACTGTCGTTTTGATTTATGTTATAATTTGAGGTCGTTAGGCGGATTTTATTTCATATTGCCTGTCGGGGGCTGCATGTACTGCAAATGGTTGATATTAAATTTCGGGTGTCATAAGTAATTAATGTGCATAATAATATATAATTAGTAGCTCATACTAGACGAAAGTATATTATTGAGTCGTATTTCAAACTCCGGAATTTGTTTATTTCGGGTTTAGACTATACATAGGTAAAACGGCTATCCATAGATGCAGTTGTAGGGGCTTTTATACAGTGTGCCCGCTTTTAATTCATAGTTTTACTTAAAAAAAAACAGTGAAAGGATTGGCTAGTGCCGTCTGTGCAAGTGAATTATACGGCCAGGGGGAGATGTTAAAAGGGTACAATACTCACGATAGTATCATTAACTTCAACTTGTTAATCAAATGTTAGATTAGTGAAGATAAACGTGTAGTTCCAATCAGAAACTTGCTGAGCGTTATTTGAAACCACTAAAACAGTCAATAATAATTTTAAAAAAAATATTAAGCGCGTGATAAGAGGGATATTGCGCTAAAGTTTGCACTCGCGCAATAGGAGTGATGCTGGCTTTCTGAAAACGCAGATGATAATCTTTTCATCTGCGTTTCCGTGTCCCCAGCGTTGTGCCTGTTGCACGAGCGTAAAACTTGGCGTACCCCTCGCGCTCCCCACGTGAGTCAAAGTTTTTTATAAGTGACTGACTCAGTTGTTTTACAAAACTCCAAGCCAGTTTTTAATTGAAAACAAAAATGTTTATTTTCACTAATTGAAACATTCAATGACACAATTTACTTAATTGTCCAACTCATCGTGAGGACTTTCCCCCTGCATTATGTCCCCCAGGCCGTATAGTTCACCTGAACAAACAGCACTACTCTTTCACAGCGTTTTTTTTTTAAATATATATGGATTAAAATTAAACACCCTGCAATACGTATAAATTGAGTTCTAACCCTGGTCAAAAAAAGTTGAATATGTTTTATGCGCTGTACACATTACCATAGGAATGCGTAGTTAAGCAGTCGTTCGATAGCGATTCGTACGCGCGACTGTTTTCAGAACGGGAGAACTTCTTTGATGTAGGCACCATTTCAGGCGACTAACTCGGTGTAGATCACGTGGCATGCACACACTGCTTATTAGACTCATTTGCAGGTACTGCCTGCAACTGTGCGCCTTTAATTTGCTCCTGGTGCAACCAGATTGTCCCAGGCATACCTCGCTAGGGCGTGCTCACGGTCGCACAAAATTGGTGCACTTTGAAAATCTTGAAGTGTGTACTTTCCCACAAGGCAAAAGAGAGAGCCAATCGCTGTCATCTACGGAGGGAGTTCGGCAAAGGACGGGACTGAACGTACGTTTAAACCTAAAAACAAGAACAGTCTGGGTTGTGGAACTGAGCTTCACGTTTAACCATGCTCAGTGCCGCAGCGCAGACCGTTTTGGGGGGTTTAAATATATTATCATCCTGGTAACACTGTTTTTTACGCAAAATATTTTTTGATTGGCAACTTCTTCAAAGAAACCACCTTCTTACCTTCGTCTAACTGCTAATTAGTTTCGCAGCAGTATCTGTGTGCGCGGCACATATCTCTCCGCTCGGTTCTCACGCTGAAAAGCTCGGAGTCCCATGCCCCGCGGTAATGGGATACATGATTGATCTGAAGAAAAGTCTGCTCTTTGTATCGCATAGACACCGCGGCTGTGTCAGTGTTTCCACCAAAACAAAGAAGTACCGGATGTAAAAGTTTCACTCTCCTTTTCTTTTACGATGAAGATTTTAGAACCCGATGGCGGTTACAGTGAAGGCACAAAAACAATATAATCACTTTAACCGTAAGAACAGCTCATGCGTTTAAAGGATATGCCACTTCGCAAAATACAAACACACTTTGATACCATCACCCGCTAGTAATATTCCCAGTGCTTGCAATCGTCAACCTGTTTGCACGATTTTTTTTTTCTGAAATGTTTACAGGTTTGGCGACATTAGTTTTTGTTCATAATATTCTACTCGTATTCACCCAGCTGTTGACAGTTGGGGTCTACACTGCTTCCGGGCGCAAACGGCCTGCACACTTCGACAGGTTTCATTTTAATTGCCAAATGATTTTTCCCACAAGTAATTCGCGATTTTTTGATAAATGTTTATTTAATGGCGCTTTGAGAGGCACACCGATTACTGGTTAGTGAATGCCAACATGCTCTGTGGAAGAACCTAATTAAGCTCAGGGACCTAAATTAAGTACCCCATAACTTTGCTCACTCATGGACGCTACCGTGGATTTGGAAGCTTAAACCGACGAAGCTTGATTGAGTCCCTTCCATTGCCATGTTTAATGCGAGAGTGTTTTACTGGCGTGCGGTCTGTTGAATTGATGCTCTACAGCGTTTAACTGTCTTTATATAGTTAAGGAAGATGAAGTTATCGCTATGCAAGCATTCATAACGTCCAATTTGCTTACGCAGATGAAGATGTTCCTGGAGAAAAAGTAATGCATATTTATTTATTTATTTCAAAATACTGCGACCTCGATGAGGTCATCGCAGGAGTGGAGAGAAAACATACATATACATTCAAAAAGACAATCGATTAAAGATGTACACACCCTACAAACAAAACTTAGAAAACCTTGAAAAATGCAATATCAAAAGATTACAAAAACAATCACATACACTTCAAGTACAGATTCCAGGCACCATACCAGAACACCTACTGTATTTCTAACACAAACTTATCAAAATCGAGACAACGAATGGATCCATTTATGTTATTCCAGTTTTCTATCGTTCTAGGAAAAAAAGAATATTTAAAACAGTTAAGGTGGGCTCTGTATGGTACAAGATTTAATGGATGGAAGCTTCTAGTGCGTGATTCAGTAACAAAACTAACATATTTTTCTCGATTAAGTGTACAGTTATTATTCACTATTTTATGCAGGAGCTTGAGCCGTTCTACAGCGCGTCTAGAATCAAGAGGCGTAAGTCCTATGTCAGTCATGGCAGATGTAGGAGAAAAATTGCGGTCATATCTATTACAAATAAATCTAGCTGCCTTTGATTGTATTGCGTCAATCTGCTTTATATCACCTTTTAGATAGGGATCCCACACCACACAACCGTACTCTAAGATAGGTCTAATCAAGGTCTTGTACGCCGTTATTTTAACTTCCCTTGTTGAAGATTTTAAAGTTCTCTTGACGTATCCTAGCCTTTGCAGAGCACGAGAACAAATAGAACTGATGTGCTTATCCCATTTGAGACTAGGCGTGAAAAAAATACCCAAATACTTGTATTCGTGAACTTGACGCAGAATTATATTACGAGTACCATAGCTAAAAACAGACGGTTCCTTCTTATTAGTAAATGACATAACTACAGATTTCTCAAAATTAATTTCCATCTGCCACTTTTTACTCCAATTCAAAAACTGTTCAAGAGAGTCATTTAGTAAGGCATGGTCATCTACCGAGTTGATTTCGTTGTACAAAACGCAATCATCTGCATAGAGGCGAATTTTAACTTGAAGACCATTTGCAACGTCATTAATATAAAGTAAAAACAAAAGAGGACCTAAAACTGATCCCTGTGGGACACCGGAACTAACTGAGACATTGCTAGAATGAACATCCCTGTATGAAACAAACTGTGATCTATTTTTTAGGTAATCTTCGATCCAATTAACTAATGACGTATTATTTAATATCGCTTGTAATTTCTGAAGAAGCTTATGATGTGGTACCTTATCAAAAGCCTTAGAATAATCTACAAAGATGGCATCAAGTTGTACTCTTTTATCTAAAGCTAAAGCTATGTCGTGAGTGAATTCAAGAAGTTGGGTTGAGGTGGAGTAACCACGACGAAAACCATGCTGTTGAGGGCAAAGAATAAAATTAGTCTCGAGGTACTCAGATATCTGTTTATAGACAATATGTTCCAAAAGTTTGCATGAAGACGATGTGAGCGAAATGGGTCTGTAGTTTGTGACCACCTGTTTGTTGCCTGACTTGAACAAGGGGATAATTTTAGCCGACTTCCATGACTGAGGCACTGTTGCAGTAGAAATAGATTTTTTGAAAATGACAGATAGGTATTTTGAACTCCAAAGTGAATAACGGCGAAGAAAAGAATTTGGAATTCCATCAGGGCCAGGGCTTTTCTTACAGTCAAGTTTCATTAGTAGATTGAGGACACCAGAAACACTAATCTCTAAATCAGATAAAGCTGGGTATATACCTTCAAAGAAAAACTCTGAATCATTGCCGTTGTCACGACTGAATACAGATTTAAAATAATCATTGAAACAGTTCGCTATCTTTGTCGGCTCACTTACAGATTCACCTTCAATAGTAAAACTCTGTGATACACTACATCTTGGAATAATAGATCTCCAAAATTTGGCAGGATTTGATTTCATAAATTCAGACAAAGTTACATTAAAATATTTGGTTTTAGCTGTTAACATCTTTTCTTTCAAGGTTGTTTTCAGATATTCAAACGAGGTATGAACAACTGATTCTGTGTTGTCTTTCGTTGAGCGACGTCTCCTCTTCGTTTGCCGCATCAACTGCAGCACCTCTCTCGTAATCCAGGGGTGCGCAGGGTTCTTTTTCTTTCTAGTAAGAGGTACAAATTTGTTCATGCATTTTTCTATAAGGGAGTTGAAATATCTAAGCAACGTATTGACATCAGCGTCTAGACTTATGGCACAAAAATCATCAAAATAAAAACTAAGTTCATCAATAATTGACACATCGTCAGCTCTGTTGAAATCAAGGAACGTGACGAATTCAGGGTTCGAACGCTTGACACGAATGTTAAGGCTGACAAGGACAGCTTTGTGATCAGAAATTCCCTCGACCACCTCGCAGTCATAACCTAGGTTTGCGATACTATGGGTTAGAAAAACAAGATCAAGAACAGAATTATCTCTGGTGCACGTTTTGACAACCTGATCTAGGTCGAATGACACAGCTATATCTACTAGAGCATCACAAATGGCCCTGTCGCGACAGCCAACCACTAGCGTTTCCCAGTTTATATCGGGTGCATTAAAATCGCCCAGCAAGATAAGCTTGAAATTCGCCAGATTGTATTTGTGAATGTAGTCATATATATCAAAGATCGTTTGCAGGCCCGAACTAGGAGCGCGATAAACCGCTCCGATAACAAGAACGAACTTATCAAGCTGCACCTTACACCATAAAGACTCTGTGTTAGGTAAACAGGGAAGAACCGAAAAGCTAATACCAGATTTAAAAAAAAGCGCGACACCACCACCTCTAGAAGACCTATCGCATCGTACCACGTTGTAATTAGGAGGTGTAAATTCGCAATCAAGAATGCCATCGTGTAACCAGGTTTCCGTAACACACATCACGTGCGGTGAATAAGAAGCTGCAATGCACGAGAACTCTGTAAATTTAGGGACAAGGCTCCGAGCATTAATGTTTAATACAGACAATGGTTTATTCGGTAACTGTCAGTTCGATCCGGTGGCAAGAACCGGAGGAGGAACTTTTATCAGCGTTCTATTTGTTGAATCCCACGAGTATCGGTCGTTGTCAACAAGAGCGTAGTCGTAACGTAGACGGACCTTTGCGCCATTTCTTCGGAATTCGGCAGTACTAAGCCAGAGTTGTTTTCGAATGTCTCTAATACGAGGTGAAAAATCCTCGTTAATAAATATCCGTGTGCCTTTAAGTTTAGAAACATTTTTGAGTATCCGCATTTTGTCACGGAAGTCCATCAATTTAAAAATTATAGGTCGTATTTTACCTTGTGCGGGGATACCAATACGATGACAGCGTTCTATGGCATCGCAAGTCACAGACAGTTTTCTGGTCAACAGTTCAGTTACACTATCCAGTAGTGATGCAGGGGTTTCATTAACAGGCTCTTCTAGACCATACACGACCAAGTTGTTTCTGCGAGAACGGTTTTCCAAATCATCATTCTTATCTGTAAGTTGACAGACAGCTGTTTCGAGAGCGGCACTCTTTCTTTCTAGACACTGCAACCGTCGGGCGATATCAGATATCTGGGACGAGCCAGCTTCGATTGCAACAAGTCGAGATTCGTAGGCGGCAAACTTAGCATCCAGAGCCTCTTGTCTGTTTTTGATAGAAGTAACGTCCGCAGCAATTTGTGTTTGGCCAGTTTGTAATTGCTGAAGGAGAGCTAGCGTCTCGGGGCCAGGGTTAGATTCAATATCGCCACTACACAACAGGATAGATGAACATATCCTAAACCATGACAATATATCAGAACAAATGCCAACCAGTGGGCCCGGTAGCAGCAAAAGAAAGCGATCATCGGACTTAAAACCGTCTGGCAAAGAAACAAACTCTACCTGTAGGGTGAGACAGAAGAAACTCAGTGGCATATTCGTCTCGCTGCCACCAAGCCCACTGAAGAGAAGAGACTGCGTCGATGGCTTTATGGCATCTGTAGCGGAAGTAGGTGTCGCTGCGGTGCTTCCGTAGAGGGTCCAATCCAGTGTTGCTAGATGAAGTGCAGGCCGGTCGTCAAAAGGTGTCGAATCATCACACGATGACGGGGGTTCAGGAACCAGAAAGCGGGAACTGGCGAACCCGTGCGGCAACAAATCCGCGGTGACGCGGCATACGGAAGCCGGGGATGACCAGACCGTTCCGAAGACAGCGATCTGTAGGGTGAGACAGAAGAAACTCAGTGGCATATTCGTCTCGCTGCCACCAAGCCCACTATGTCAAACTTTGCATCGTTATGTCCAGGAGTTAGCGATTTGGGTACGTTTAAATAGAATGTGTCCGCTAAGTGTACAGGAAGAAGCTATGGTGAAGTCTGTACACAAAGACAACTGACGCTATGTTAACTTAATTGTTCGGTTAAGTTTTACCTTATTTGTGTCCTAGACATGGAATTACGTCCGTCTTTTTTACGTTAACTTTGATAACAAAGTCATTGTAGGCCCACTATATACCGCGTAGATTGTACACCGTGCTTTTGCTAAAAAAATTAAAAACGCTTACAGCTCCCTGTAACGCCGAATTAAAGCGCAACTCTTGAAGAGGAGGAGGGAAGGGTACTGAGGGGAGGGTATACCCCTCCTCCCTCCTCCTCACCTCCTCATCCTGCCTGCTACTCCTCCCTCCGAGCGGCGTCGCCGTCAACGTAACCGTGAGGTCACGTGACCCTCGTGACGTCGCGTGACCTCACAAGGGTTACGTGACCTCACGGGGGTCACGTGACGTCTCAGGGGTCCCCTGACCTCACGGGGGTCACGTGATCTCACGGTCACGCCGACGGCGACGACGACGCCGCTGAAGCCGGAAACGGGCGCCTAACCGCTTATTCACACTGAAAGCGGATCCGCGTTCACAACCGCTTTGCGAACGCGGATCCGCCTCCAGTGTGAAGGAGCGGTGAGAGCGGCGCTCTAAAACAGAACAAAATACATCTGAGAACATTTTGAATATTATCATCAACAACAAGCATTACGTCTACCATCTGCTGAGTGATAGCGTAATCGAGCATGCGCCACTACTGGCACAAGTGAACCGTCATCCAAGCACCGCGGCGCGTGCCACCACGTAGGGAAACGCGAGGGGCAGTGGACAAAACTTAGCGTCTGTATCATTTCTTTTTTCTAACGTTCGGAGCATTGTTAACAAGCACGATTCCTTAACCTCTGCCATAGACACCTGCAATGCTGACGTAATAGTTTTAACCGAGACGTGGCTGCACTCGTATGTTCGGGATTGTGAAATTTTTTCGAGCGCTAATAATTTTTGCATTTATCGTTGCGACCGCACCTTTCGTCAGGGCGGTGGCGTCCTTCTGGCCATTTCCAAAGACTTCCCATCGCAATGCATTCATATTTCCAGTAACCTTGAAATTGTGTGGGCTCTCATTGAGCTAACTCATCAAAAATTAATTGTTCGTGCGTGTTATCGTTTCCCCACTTATTCCTCCACATTTGTGAATGAGCTTCACGACGCAACAAACATTGTTTCATCGCGCTTTCCCACGTTGCCTTTATTTTTGCTTGGCGATTTTAACATCCCGAACATAACATGGAACAGTGAACCACCCCTGATGCACCCTGTCTCCTCTCTAGCGAAGGAGTTTTTAGACTTTTGCTCTGTTTTTTCATTTACACAAGTTGTCAAGCAGCCTACGAGAATCACCCAGTCGGCAGCTAACACCCTTGACCTCGTATTGTCCTCTAGATCTGATTTCATTTCGGACATTACTTATTTACCTGGTTTAAGCGACCATGCCCTCCTTTCATTTCACGTTAACCTGTCGAGACCTTTAGCTCCTAAAAATTCGAAAACTTTTCGAAACTATAAAAAAGCTAATTTTGAAGCTATCAATAATGAACTATCAGCTTTCCTTGACATATTTTTGGAGGATTTCAATCTTCGTAGCGTACAAGCTAACTGGAATCTATATTTGGCGAAAGTTAACGAGCTAACCAATAAATACATCCCTACTTATACTGTTCGTCATAATCGTAACGCACCATGGTACAATCTTCACATCAAGCGTTTGTCAAACAAAAAAAAACACGTCTTTTTAAATCAGCCAAGCGATCTTCAAATGATGACCGCTGGATACCTTACAAACAGGCTGCCGACGAATATGTCTCAGCAGTAAAAAAAGCCAAGGAAGAATTTCAACAGCAAACGTTACCTTTAATGCTAACAACCGACACTAAAAAGTTCTGGCGCGTTATAAATCCGAAAGATGATAATAAAATAATCCTCATCGACGATACTGATAATGTAATCCCATCTAACCTGTGCGCGTCCACTCTTAATGAATGTTTTATACGCAACTTTTCAGAATCTGCGGATCCCTCTCTACCCTTCGTTCATTCGTACGATTACGCAGTAATGTTTCCCATATTGATTTTGCCAGCTGGGGTAGAACACCTACTTAGATAATTAAAGCCTTCTTCTGCCCCTGGTTGCGATCTAGTTAATCCAAAATTCTTAAAAAGCACAAGTGTTTATTCCTCTATCATACTAACAAAGATCTTTCAGCAGTCACTCGACAATGGTTTTCTACCCGCGGAATGGAAAGTCGGGAAGGTGATTCCACTCCACAAATCAGGTAACAAGACCTCTGCACTCAACTACCGACCCATATCACTCACCAGTATCCCCTGTAAAATTCTTGAACATATTCTGTTTTCCAATCTTGCTAACTTTCTCGAATCGAATTCATTTTTTACATTCGCGCAACATGGTTTTCGAAAAACTTACTCCTGTGAAACACAACTGGTGTCCTTCATGCATAAAATGAATATCATCCTCGACCACTCATCATCAGCAGATTGCATATTTTTAGATTTTTCCAAAGCATTCGATAAGGTCTGTCATAAGCTGCTGCTCTATAAACTGCGTCAACTAAACCTTGATCACAAACTTCTCACGTGGCTTGAATTCTTTCTTATTAACCGTTCACAATTTGTTTCAGCTAACGATCTAACATCCGAGCCGCGCAGTGTCCACTCTGGTGTACCGCAAGGCTCGGTGCTTGGTCCTCTTCTTTTTCTTATTTACATTAATGATCTCGCGTCAACTGTTTCCTCCCACATTCACTTGTTTGCTGATGACTGCGTACTTTTTTGTGAAATAACTTGCGATAATGACATAATCTGCCTTCAATCTGACCTTAACGCTATCTCTGTCTGGTGCGAAGCATGGCGCATGGAATTAAATATTAACAAGTGTAAACTAATGCATGTGTCCAGAAAACCTTGCCATTTGCCAAAATACTGCCTTAATAACATACCCCTTGACCCTGTATCCTCATACAAGTATCTTGGCATTCATATTTCACATGATCTGACTTGGACCGCCCATACCACATACGTGATTAATAATGCTAACCGGATGTTGGGATACCTTCGACGTAACTTTGCCCGAGCATCTTCGTCATTAAAACTACTGCTTTATACCACACTAATTCGCTCTAAATTGGAATACGCCGCGTCAGTTTGGGATCCCAGCCAAGAAAAGCTAATAAACTCACTCGAAATGGTCCAAAATAATTCTGTTCGTTTTATACTTTCTAACTATAACCGAACCGCGAGCATAAGTTCAATGAAGTCTAGCCTCAGCCTGCCATCTCTCGCATCTCGCCGTAAAGCTTTTCGTCTCAGTCTCTTTCATAAATTGTTTTACCATTCACATCTGCACGACGAACTTATTTTACCTCCTCAGTACATCTCATCTCGGTTTGATCATGCTAATAAGGTTGGAATTCCATCAGCCAGAACTAACGCTTTCTTTCAGTCATTTCTGCCACGCACATCTGACGAGTGGAATCGCCTTCCTGCTTCAATAGCCACTATCGAAGACTCCCATCACTTCAAGAACGCCTTAGCTAACATTGTATGATTATATGCCATTTTTTGTTTATTTGTATTACCATTTTTGCTGTACTCTGTTTGTTTAATTTCTTCTTGATTGTAACCACTCCCCTCTCTAATGCCTTTGGCCCTGAGGGTATACTAAATAAATAAATAAATAAATAAATTATGCGTCAAAACAAAAACAAACACAACTCAGCACAATAACAAAAAGGAGCCACAACGCAATTTTTTAAAGTCCATAAACGTCGGTCAGTTACGCATACCTCCTGCGCCTCAGTCACTTTATAGTTCATTTTTGCCGGATAAGCGTGAGACAGTGCAGACTTGCATCGCTAAAGTATGATGTATTCTTTCTCAAACGGTATATTCAGAACGTAAAAGAAACAAAAAAACCTATGTGAAGAGTTCAATACAAAACGAGCGTGTTGGTAACAGTTATTAAACACGAGGGAGATACACCAACGTAGTATTTTTGTGCAAGTTTAAATCAGGTTCTATTTGTAGAAAGGTCAACAACCCCGGTCCAGCTTGCCAGAAAAATCACAAGACCAATTATGTCATCTGCTGTAAAGAGTGCGTGTATTCTTACGCCCTGCGGTGCTAAATACGCCGTACAGACGGGCCGATGCCTAAATGATTGGGTGAGGGAACACGCGAACTAGATCAAGAAAGCAGCCTCCGACACTTCAGAGATTAGTTACCCCCGATTGGCAAACACACCTGTGAGTGCAGCAAACACTAATCGGCCAACCTTCCTTCGACCCCCAGGATTGGAGGTTACGCCTCAAATTACGGACGAGAGATCATGGAGGCCTTCACTATGCACCATGGTCAAAACAACTTGAGGTCCACTTCCATAGGCTTATCCAGGAGGGAGATAAACTTCTTGCGGCCAGAGCTTACATCCCTCGTTTCTGCGGCTCCAAGCGATTAGATGTCACCCTCACGGGATCGTACTTCACCTCTTATATCCCATTGCTTTTCCCCCTTCCACCGTGGCGTCTTTCACCCTCCCCTCCTTCAACTATATATGCAAACTTCGGGTCAATAAATGTTGTCGCTAGTAGGAAGCCATTCTTGTCCGTCCTCCTTTTCTATGTATCTTCCTCATGTTTGACTATGTAAAGAGCCTTCTTGTTCTTGTTTGCAATCTGGCACGGTTGCCGGGGAACTGCTACGAAGAACGGTTATATCGATAGGTCGCAGATTCCGCTACAGCTGTAGCTGCGACAGCGCCCACGGGGACCTACACAAAGTAAACATAGCCGTCAAGTGGACGTTCAAATTGACGATATGCAGAGATCGTTACGCACCTGTTTGGAGGTGCAAGGTAACGATCTGCTCGGACACAGTGCGAGCTAGGAGGGGAAGGAGGGGAGGGTACTGAGTGAGGGTTTTCGAACATTGCTACTGAATGCTAGTGTCCTCGGCGGCAACACGCACATTCACTAGCATTCAATGAACCCCAACAACCTTCCCCTCAGTATATAGAGCTTTCTACCACTGATCACGCAGGCAGAAAATGCTGAGTCACTGGGTTGTAAACGTATCTGCGGGGTCTCACATTTCGTAGAAGAGAGGTACTGCACACGCTCAGAACACCTTCCACAGCCCAGTAGACAAAGATGGCAGCTCCCAAAGAGCAGATTATTGGAAAGGTTCACACCCAGACACTCTACTCTGTTTCGATCAAGTCCGACCGCATACAACACCACAATCTTATTGAGTCTATCAAGCAGCGCCAAAAATGCATCGTCACGGTGCTCGTCGTCTTTGCGCGTTTGCTTTGACAAGCTAAACAAGGCACACACGGTGAATGCGAGGTGATCCTGTGCTTTTCCTCTGTGCGTGATTGGTTTGGCCGCTGATAGCAAAACGCATAAGAAGACGAGCGCCATGACCTTGCATTTTCGGTGGTACTCAATTTACTTCATTATAGTGTAGCGTTAGCTGCGGTTGTACTTGAGATTAAACTGAGTACATACAAGAATGAAACGTATAGATAAATTGTTATCTTAGGTGTCACTACCGATTTCCGTCTGCGGGTTGTACCCCAACCAGAGAATACACTTTTCCGCCTACAAATATACTTGCAATATAAACGATGTGATTTTTGGTTCATGTCCCTTAAAGAACAGCCGAAACCCAAGCGTGCAAACCGAACATATCATTTATCAGAGCAACACACACACGCACACGCACGCGCGCACACACGCGCACACAAACAGTGATACACATGATATCGCCAAGCGGATCCATCCCTCCTCGTGTTATCCGATGAGGAGGATGGTGTAACGGCGACAGACTCAAAAGATTCAGCGAAAAAAAAAAGAGTAAACAAAAGGACGACGAACTTCGTTTCTGCCCGATAATAGAAGTGCAGATCAAAGTCATGTTCGTGGTCGAGCCACTAATCTGCCACGGCGACGCAAGCGACCGAGGTAACTGCAATCCAAGCAGCCGCGAGAGAGCGTCACGTCCACCACGAGGCACAACGACAGGATCGAGCGGACCGCCCAGGCGTTGTCCTTCCCTCCTTCCTTTCCCCTATCGCCTGTATACCAAGAAGCGAGGGAAGGTGCGCTGAGATTGGGGACAACAAACGCAAGGCGCAGCCATTATTAGCACCTGTGCAAGAAGGTTGTCGCAGTCGACACCTATATGCCTTTCGAAAAAGAAACTATCCGAATAACCTCTGGTCCCTTTCTCCTCTTCTCTCAACGTGCGACTAGAACCAGGACTTTTTTTCTTGCCAATAGTCTTCAGGACATGCACACAGACACAAACATGAAACGATTATTTTCCTCAAACTGAAGAGAAAAAAAAAATAGTCCCCGCACAATTAGAAACACGGTTAATTCCGTTCCGAATCATTCGAGTCTTCTTTCCACAGACACAGAAAAAGAATCCATTGAACCGGAAGCTTAGGTGGGATGAAAGGGAGACAAAGGGAAAGTATAATCTCGGTTAATCCTGCCGGCTCGGTCTGTTTGCTCCTTTTTATGAACAACACTGGCTGCGTTTACGATAGTAGCGAATCAAATTGAGTTAGCGTGTCGAATCGTCCCAAACGCCGTCGCCGACAGACTCCCCTGATGCCCCTCTCCCGTCGTCGCGACTTCCAACACGATGTGGAAACAGGAAATGACCGACAGGTCATGTAGGTGGTGTTGAAAATCATTCGAGACGAGTTGTCACCGGAGGCCTATGCGAATTCATGTTAATGTCGTGGTTGCAGTGTATTCGAGGCACTAACTCAATTCGGTGCACTGCGGTCGCATTCATGTAAATGCAGCCAGTGAACCTTTATTACCTGGCCTTGCAAGATAGCAGGGGAAGCCACCAGACCAAGCCGAAGCTAGGCTGACTTTACGGTCGGAGTAAAAACCCTTCCACCCCTTTATTTATAAGTGTTATGTAGCGCCCACCGCTTCGCGATTTCTATGTTGTTGCAGCGGTGTTGCGCGTTGGTCGTAAAAAGGAAGTCAAGCCGTGGATATTAGAAATAAAGAGGAAAACATTTGTCAGCTATGGTGCTATATTATTACTTTTCTCATATAGGAAACGTTTGTTGTGCTCTGCTCAAGGCGAGCCAGGACGTAGATGATGAAACATACGACCCCGGTTCCAGTACTGCGCTAACTTCCCCTTCCGCACGTGGTATATTCGGGAGAAAGCTCTGTCGGTTACGCTGCAGGGATGCTGGTGGCTGCGGCTAGTTAGCTCTCGAAGTCGTAGGTGGAGTGGTGCACTCTAAGAAAAAAAAAGGACAGAAAAGGTAGCAACTGCGCGTTTTCCTTTTTTCTACTGACGCGTCCACAAGCAAATACGAGAAGATGGAGGTAACGAGACGTTTTTCTCCTTTTCGAGGCAGACTGGAAAAGGTTCAGCTCTTCCCCCTCATCATCTTTTGGTTTCGTTTTGCGGGCACGTCACACGCGTTGCTTAATCAACGCTGTTGAGCTGATTCAGCGTCAGCGGCAGCGACGGCGGCCCCTAATTGAGTCTTTAAGTCTAAACACGCGAGCATCTTGGTGTTTTCAACTTTTTACCACTAATTTTGGCAACCGAAAAAAATAAGCCGTTCAAACCAGCGAAGTGCCGGACGAGTGCCAGCAGTGCTGCGTACACTGGGTTACAATGGCCGTTTCCACAACTCCGCAGACCGAGTGCTAACGGTGGCAATGACGATCGCGGTGGTTTTATATTTCCACATGTCACAAACGTCACGATGGAAGTGATGTGCGTTCTGAGCGAAGACTGGAATCATCGACTCGCCCATGTCGTCGTGTGTATCGCTTACCAGTGGCAAGATGAGATGACGCATACGGCCGCAGGTTGCTTGAGTGATAACGTGCCGTCGATCGACTCGCGGGTCAAGCTGGAACGCTGGTCTGAACCGTGGCTTCTATTGTAGAGGCCAATGTAATTGTCTCCTGCAATGTCATTTTTTCCCATCCTTGAGAACAATTGCGCTCTCGGGGAAAGGCTGAAACGGCTGGGGTATGACGGAAAGGATGTTTACATAGAGTTTGATGTATTAGCATTAAATGAAATCAAACAGAAATACAAATATGGTGTAGGAAAATCCCCTTAGTGTCAGGGCCGGCTAGTTTTAGCCTCAGTCAGGTTGCAGCCGAGAAGCTCATTTTCGAAATCGTCATTTCGTGGCTGACCGAAAACCATACCCACTGAAAATCGCTGTCTGGATCGCATTCATGTTGGCCGAAATACGAATTTTCTACTTGTGGAGGACCACTTTCATATGAGTGAATACCTCCACTACCGAGAATCATTAAAGACGACGACTGCTGCCGCACACGAACAGTGCAAGAACAAAGACAGATACTGTGATTGGAAAACTGTCATCCATCGCGCCATTCTACGACTTGCTTTGTGGGGAAGCAAAAACATGGCTGCTAGGAACCTCAGTTAAGCGGGTTGTTTTATCGGCTGTCGCAAATAATTACGCCATGAAAGTTTACTTTTTACTAAGCGATTACTTCCTTAGGCCGTGGCGAATACCTTTTGAGGACCGACGTTTGTGAGAAGAAACGAACACACTAGGAAGAATATGCATTTCCTAGGGGATCATAGAGGAAATCCGCACCTTCACAGTGACGAGTATATGAGGCGGAAGCGCTGTTTTCGGGATTTGTAATCGGGATAGTCTGCTGTCGTGTTGATGTTTGTATGTGCTGTGTATGTGTATGTGCTCGCTCTATATGTTCAGCTAATAGTCATGGTAAGCGCATGCATGTGCAGTGTTTGCAATAAAGATTTCCGAAGCGCAAAGGTGGCGCGAGCAAGGAAAAATAAATTTGTGGCCCATGTGAATCGGCGGTACCTAGCGTCACCTAGCCTACATAGTTGCCATTACTCTGCTTGACTATGCAATCTGCTGGCGAACAACTTAGCCTTCTTTCACGCTTCGCGATACGTATTTTCTGGTTAGCGTGCAACAACCAGCCAAGTGCTGCTTCAAATTAGCTCTTTTGCGAGTGACTTTTGGTTTCGCGAGTGGTTTGCCACTCCTCAGTGACGGGCAGTGCTGACGAAAAAACAGTGGCTCGCGGAGGAGCAAAGGTAAAACATGACAGGTGCGCGGAGTGGCCGAGTTTCTTTAATCTTCGTTTAATATCGTCGTGTTCAACGATAAGACCGAGTGATAGCGTTCGAAACGCAAGTTTCTTTACCTGCGCCGAAATCTGGCTTCGGCAATTATACTTCGTCTCATCCTACGATGGACTAAAGGCCAAAGCTACGGGCCGCCAGGTCCAATCACGCTCCACGCTGAACTCTGACATGCTTAACATTGTTTAAGGATGGACGAATAAGGCTCCTTATTAGAGTGCGCTGCATCATTTCTATATCTTCGACACCGCAATGCGCCTGTATCTCGTGACTTTCTTTGCGATGTAAAATTGATGAGTCACTTAGTAACGTTCATCGAAGCGAAATACCAGGCAATTTCTAAGTGGCTCGTGATTGGACCTGGTGGTTCGTAGCTTTTACCTTTAGTCCATCGTACGGTGAGACGAAGTATAGTACATTTTGTAGAAATGACGTGTTATGTTTTAATGCGCAATCACCATATGTCCCATTACGAGAAAATCCGGCATCGTCGTCGGCGTGACAGAGCGATGGTACCAAGAGTTGCCGACAGCACAAAGAGTAAAGGCACGTCAAAAAAGCTCAAATTAACGTCAAATTTCTCAGGGTTGCTACATTTCGGTCTGGGTGGGAATCGAACTCGGGCCTCCGGGATGCGAGGCGAGCACGCTTCCCCGACGCCACCGCGGTCCCACGGTTCTGGCTGACTAAAGGTGTGCCTAGTGCGCGCGTCATTGCACACGTCACGTCGCAGTCATCTGGCTGACTAAAGATGCGGCCTAGTGCGTGCGTCGTTGGGCACGTGACGGCGCAGCCAATGAGGAGGTCGTGGCGCCACGTCAGGAGTGCATGAAAACATTTCATCAAAGAGCCGATAATGGTGTCGCTTTCCCACACGTAGGCAGTTTTAAAGGCTCTGTTAAGGTACGTTTATACTCCGACGTAGCGTCGACGGGCGCGGCGTAGCGCAGCGCGCGCAGATACTGATTGGTGGCAGATATCGAGTTCCTGGTTGCCGGCCAATGAAAGGCGCGCGCTCTGCGCTGCGCTGCGTTTATTGCGCTCAACGTCGGAGTATAAACAGCCCTTTAGAGTCTGACGTTGAGTGTAGCAAACGCGGCGTAGCGCAGCGGACACCGCTACTGATAGGTCGCAGGTATCGAGTTCTTGCTCGTCGGCCACTCTAAAGCCCACGTTCTGCGCTACGCTACGTTCGCTGCGCTCAACATCGGAGTATAACAGAACCTTTTGTGGTCCCTTCCGAATTTCTTTTATTTTTTTTTTTATTTTCTGCTCCTCTCTTCTTTGAAAGCAGTGCCCTGTTTAGATGAGTGTGAAGCGGCTACTGCGACTGCTTTTTTTTGCGATAGCTGCTTGCAGGCACGAGAGATATGCCACTAGCCCACAGTTTTTGCCTGTTCGGAAACTACAGTAACTATTTTAGGTTGAATCCCCGCAGCGTTCTGCGTAAAGAAAGAAAATAGTCAGCTTCCTCGTAAAGCCTTATTCAGATCGATTCGCTCGATTCGAGGCCGCCCTAATGACATGCACTCGAGCAGGTAACTTTCCCTCCTGCTTTCGGGGACGAAATTTTCTACCTTTTTGAAGCAACGTAGTTTGCAAGATCGCCCCTTCCTTAAGGAAGAAATGTATAGACTACTTTTTTCTACTAGTGCAGTTCACTTGGGGCGCGAAATCTGGATTCGGTGGAAAGATTTTGGGGTGCGATTTCGGTGTTTAGGAGGATGTTTGCTCGGCAGGGTATTGAAGCGGGGCTGCTAGAGAATGGAGGCACAAAGATATAGCTTCAACTCGGGGTGAGTACACCGGCTTCCGTTGGGACAAAAGGATCCCCGATGAAGTAGGCTCGAGGCCCTCTCGACTTGCGCGTGACAGCCGTTGTTGATTGCAAACTGAAGCGACTGTGAGATTAAGTGAAAATAAAGTTAAAGTAAATATATAGTAATTGACAGCTTAAAGAAAGCAGGCAATGTCAAGACCCAATCACCTTATTATCGATGCGCTGCCAATTGCATTCCGGCATTAGCCTATCAGAATGCCAAAGAACCAATCACACAACACGAGTGAACATGATATGCTACGCTCTCCGTTTCTTGCTTTACTTAGGAAGCGGATACGTTTTACAGTCACAGTTTGAATATTCTGCCTTTTGAAACCATAAACTTTGTCGTATGTTAGCACTGAAATATGTTTAATCTAAGGAAAGTGAATAACGGACAACATAAGCTTTTATGTTTGCACGTTCTTGGCAATGCGCGGATTTGGAGCTGATTTTTTTTCATTTTTCGTAGTCTTTTACTCAAATCTATGGATTACCTAGGGCAAGTGTTGTAGACGTTACCGGAAAGTAACAAAATACGTTAATCGTTACCTGCAAATAAAAGGAACGCGTTACCGCCCTTTGTTACGACAAAATAAAAGGAGGCGAGTTAACGTTGTATTTAAAAAAAGAGCGGAAAGTTACTCGTGCGTTACTTTTTTTATGAATTAACACGTTTTCCTCTTCGGGCGTAACAGGTATGCATAAGCGCCATATTTCAGATTATGGCTATCCAGAAACTGAGCATAACTACCTTATCTTTTCCACGGTTCGCTAAAATACTCACGAAAAAAAAAAAAAAAGCCCAAAGAGAAGTGTTAAAAAAAATTATACGACTTGGTGCTTAAAAACACGAAAAAAATTGAAGTGTAATATTTTGAAGTTTTGGGAAGAATATGTAACGAGTAACGTAATTGCATTACACGTTACACGAAATTAGTCATGTAAGTATGTTACCCGTTACCTTTTTGAAAAAGTAACGAGTACTTGGCACGTTACCGCAAAAAAGCTACGTGTTAATTGTAACGCTGTTACTTGTAACGCGCTACTGCCATCATTGGAAGCTATGGCATAGTGTTGAAATCGTCGAGACACACCAGCGGCGTACGGAAATATGGCATTTATCGTATGCAATATCTTAAATGTGCGTGTTATGTCCTATGTAAGGATAATTTGCTGTATTGTAATTGTTTTTTTGTTTTGTTTACAAAGTTGAACCACCGCATGAAGTACCAATTTGTGTTATGGCAGCAACTGTAACAAATTCGCATAAAAGCGGATATACTTAGATTTCAAAATGTAATTTTCTTCTCAATTTTTCGGAGGTTTCAGCATTAGCAAGAAGAGATTCTCTCTCCGGAACTGATCATTTTTTGTCCCACGGAGTCACTTTTAAGACTACCAGTATTTAAAAACATACAATTCTTTATATTTTTTTTTTCATGCCATATAAAAGCTATCCCCGCATCATACTCCTGTGTCATATTCTTATCACTAAACATGCTGAGTTATTGAGGTATTTACCAAATTTTTATGACATAAGGTGGCGCGCAGGTGAAACGGCAATAGACATATTAAGCAACAAAAAAACTAATTGTTGGCTACTTTTATTCAATCACACCATGCTACCTGGCAATACGAGTTAAAGCTTTGTTGCTAACAGAACCAAGACACTTGTGAAGAACATCGCAATGCGGTATGTTCCTTCCAATTTCGAAGATTCATCAAGCAAGAAAGAAAGTGAACTTAAAACTAAACGGGAATATAAATAATCTAAAACGAAAGGAAGCTTTCAACCTCCAAAATCAACTTTTCCCTCGAGTATTTGCACTTGTGATCTTTTTATCAAGCCGTATCCAATCTGCCCGCACCCTTGTCTGGGCCTCTTTTGATCAGAAAGGAAACACGGCTCATTTTGCGTCCTCAGGTAGAGTTGTCCGATTTTTTTTTTTTGCGTAAAAAAGAACGCAGGTAGGAAGGGTGTTCATCCTCTCATTCGATTTGAGCCTTTATTCTCTTCTAGTTCTTAAGATTTTCGGCCTTTTTTCTTTGTTTCTTCAAAAATTAATTCAATCGTGAAAAAAAAAGAACGTCGAAAACAGCTCCTTCACAATCGCACCTCAATGCAACATCGCGACAGAACTGCTGCTTGGGCGAGTTGAGTGAACATGTTTCCGACTTCACAGCGTACAGTTAGCACCACATACAGCTCACAATTAGCACAAAAACAAACACAACATACACACCTCGCCGAACTCAAATTATATTTTCAGTTTTGACTTTGTTTTCTTTTACGTCTATTAAACCTACACACAAAATTGTCCGCTTTTATCTCCTTGTGGCAAGGTTAACTATTTTTCTGACATGGCGAGAGATGGAGTACTAACACACCTACCATGAAGCCTGACGAAATGTGAGGCTTCAATGACCTGCCTGGTCATTTGGTTCCTATGCCTGCTTAGGATGGTGCAACTATGTTGATGTGCCGCAGGCCCGCCGTTTCGGCAGTAAAGTCCTAGATGTCCAGAGTTTGCATTGGCGATGTGTTGTTCGCGGATTCGATCGTTGAGACACCGTCCGGTTTGCCGGAAGTATTGTTTACCACAGGGAAGGGGGAAGGCGTACACGGCTTCTGTGCAGTGAACAAATCTGGTGTCGTCTTTTTATATGCAAAGGTGTTTTCACTTTTTTGCATAAACTTGAGAGCTTGTTTCGAGCGGTGAAGAGACTTGAATGTTTACGAAGGAGTGAGCACGGGACCAGCCAAACGATGCGGTCAACTCATGCTTTCTTCTTGTTTGCGCAGATTGCGGTTTCCCTTCAGTTGACGCCCCAAGAGTCCCTTCCCGGTCGCTCCTGCACGGCTTTGGAGTACGGTCACTCGAATGGCCGAGGGAATACGCGCCGGCTTGTGAACAGTGCGACCAACCTGCCGGGGACACTTCTGCGGAACATCAATCCAATCTTTGATGGAACTTGGATAGCGACACCGACAACGTCATCGCGTCTGACCGCGCCAGCCACGCCCCCTGTGAATGCTGATATATACTGGTCGAAGCAATTCATGGCCCCGAGTGAGCACGGGACCAGCCAAACGATGCGGTCAACTCATGCTTTCTTCTTGCTTGCACAGGTTGGTCCAATTCCTTCGTTAAACGCTAGAAAAACCAGTAATGTGTGTTTACTGCTGTTCCCGTGCTCACAAGTGCTTTGTAGAACTATTGGCGAATGTGTTGACGTAGTGGGCCTTCTTCTCATGGTTTCTGGAGACGGCGAGTCTAACCCCGACCCGATGAGTGATGTACAGCTTAAGCAGTTTAACGAAATGCACCAAATGTTGAAAGTCGCCAGTGAGCGCTCGTTCAGAATAGACCAAGCTCAATCAGGAATTCTTGCCTCACTAAACGAAGTAAAACAAAACCAAGAAGCCATTAAAGTGGATATAACTGATATAAAAGCTCGCCTAACTGATGTTGAAAATAAAACTACGGCTATCACTCAACTTCAGCAAGACGTTAACACGGCACGCGGCTTCGCAGAGGTGATACAGAAGAAAAACGAAGCACTGAGAGCGCGTTTGGACGACGCGGAAGATCGTTCACGCCGGGACAACCTAGTTTTCTTTGAAATTTCTGGCACACTAACCGAAACTTGGTCACAAACGGATTAATCATCCCCATGTGGCGGGTTCGAATCCCGGCCGAGGTGCCCGCAATATGACGGAGGCTTATTGCGGAGAAGACGCCGTGTAACCGAGCTTTCGGTTGCACGTCAAAAGATCCCCAGGTGGTCGAAATTAATCCTCAGTCCTCCGCTGGGGCGTGCCAGATGCCCGCCGTTGGTTTGGCACGTAAAACCCCCAAATTTGACTTTTGACTTAACGGATTAATCAATTTTAAATATTTTTCAGCCGTCGCTTAATCTTCAAGTTGCGAATGACGCGATTATCAGGGCCCATAAAATTGGAACAATCTGTCAGTCAAAGTGCCGCCCAGTCATTGTGAAGTTCTCATCTTACAAGATTAAAGACCAAATTTTGCAACGAAGGTTAATGCTTAAGGCTGACCGCATTTCTGTGAGCAAGGACTATTCGATTGGAACGCGCCAAGCACGAAAAAGGCTTATCGAATTCGCGAAAGAAAAAGGCGACAGTTTTAAACTACGGCACAACAAAATGCATATTAACAACACATGCAACGCTTATGACACGATGAATGACAACGTATATGAAGTCGGCCCCTCCGTATCTCCGATACCATCTACCACGCAAAATCTGGCTCCCAGCGGTGAATCGCCTCGGCAGCCGATATCGAGTTAGCGGACCGCGAGGGGTAGAGTGCCTGCGTCAGCTTTCTCGGATGTATCGGTGATATACACAAATATTAGAAGCATCATTAAAAAACGAGATGACATGTGCTCAATTATTGATTCAAGGGATGCTCATGCAATTGGTTTAACGAAAACTTGGTTAAACGGGAAGGTGTGTAATGAGGAGATTTTTCACGCAAATAAAAAGTATAATATTTACAGGAACGACAGAGTAGATAAGAGCGGTGGTGGAGTGTTAATTGCAGTAGCAGCTTACATGAGTTCTTTCTGCATAAACACGATCTGTGATTTAGAAATTCTTTGGGTATGCATTGGTAACAACCATCAAAAGTGGATAATAGGGGTGTGCTATCGACCACCCACCTACGCGTCATCATTTGTTAAAGCCTTGCATGATTCATTAAATGACATTAAGGTGCGTTATCCCAGTTCACCTATTTTCCTTTTTGTGACTTTAATTATCCTTCTACTGTTTGGTCTGAATCTATAGTTGCAACGACTTTATCTTCTGAATGCAAAGACTTTGTCCCCCTGTGTCTAGATTTTAATTTAACTCAGCTAGTCACGAAACCCACGCGAGTGACGCCATTGATAGCAAATGTCTTGGATCTTGTTTTAACAACTCATCCTGATATTGTTTCCCCGATAATACACCTCGCAGGACTTAGGGATCATTCCATATTTCATTTTGATGTTAAAGCAGCAGTTCCTAAGCCATCAACTCTCACAAAGCAAATTCGTAATTATGCTAAAGCTGACTTCATCAAAATTAATCATGACCTCGAAGCTTTCTTTGACGTGTTTTACAGGTTTCTCGAGCCGGTCAGTAGAAGAAAATTGGGAACTTTAAAAGACCAAAGTACACATGCTTATCAATCAGCATATTCCACCCATAACAGCCTTTGAAAACTCACAGTCACCCTGGTTTACTAGGGCCCTAAAACGCCTCTCCAATAAGAAAAAGCGTTTATTTCGCGCTGCAAAATTCAGCACATGTGAACGTCGCTGGTCGAGCTATCGCACTGCTGCTGAAGTGTATAAATAAGCAATTGAAGACGCCAAATTAGATTTTTTCACTCGCAGCTTATCAGCAACGTTGATAAATAACCCTAAACAATTTTGGAACATTATGAACAAAAAATCCCATTCTTCAATCACACTAATGTCTTCAAGTGGTGAAAGTATGCCTAGCGAAGTCTGCGCAAATGTATTTAATCGCGTTTTCATTGATTCTTTTTGAAGTGATAGACGCCTTGATACCCCACGTCTGGTTAGCACTGATTACCTGCCGATGGATTCGATTCCTCTTGATTATGTTGGAGTGATTTCAATTATAGAAAATCTTAGATTGTCCTCCTCAACAGGAGTGGATGGTATCAATTCAAAATTCCTCAAGAATACAAAATTTTACTCATCCATAATATTAACTATGTTGTTCGAACAGTCAATCAAAGAGGCCGTTCTTCCTCTCGACCGGAAGATAGGGAAGGTGGTATCTATACTCAAAGCTGGTAACAAGCATTCTGCTCATAATTACCGCCCAATCTCAATAACCAGCATACATTGCAAACTACTTGAGCATGTCATCTTCTCTCACATTGTCAACTTTTTAGAGTCTAACAATTTTTTCAGCCATTCCCAGCACGAATTTCGAAAGACATTTGCATGTGAAACTCAGCTTCTCTCTTTCACCCATGACCTTCATTGCCTTTTAGATCGAAGATCCCAGGCAGACTGCATTTTGCTAGATTTTGCAAAAGCGTTCCATAAAGTGTCTCATAAACTTCTGATTCTGAAACTTTCCAAGCTTAACTTAGATCCCAAAATACTTGCTTGGATTCAATCTTTTCTGTCTGATCGCTCGCAATTTGTTACTGTCAATAATAGTAACTCATCTCTTGTATCTGTTACTTCCGGGGTTCCTCAGGGATCTGTTCTAGGGCCATTGCTATTTTTAATTTATATTAACGATCACCCGGTTAACATCTCCTCGTCTATGTGTCCGTGTGCTGACGACTGTGTCCTTTATCGTGAAATAATGGATAATCATGACACCAGTGTTCTACAGTCCGACATTAACACTATCATCGAGTGGTGTGATTTATGGTCAATGAACCTTAACGCTAACAAATGTAAGTCTATGCGTGTATCTCGACAATCTTCTGACAATCCTAACTATTTTCTTGTTCAGGTTTATATGGAGCCGGTGTCGTCTTATAAATACCTCGGCGTGCACATAACATCTGACCTTTCATGGAAGAATCATATTCAGTATGTTTCCTCTAACGCTAACCGCATTTTAGGTTATGTTAGACGAAATGTTTCATTAGCTCCAGTTGCACTAAAGTTGACGCTTTATAAAACATTAACTCGTCCAAGGTTGGAATATGCAGCCTCTTTCTGGGATCCTGGACAAGTCACCCTCATCACTGCATTGGAAGCATTCAAAACAGATCAGCTCGTTTCATCCTTTCTAATTACCACAACACGGCTAGCGTGACTGCCATGAAAGCTACTCTATCATTGCCGCCTTTAGCCTTGCGCCGTAGCATTTTTCGCCTTTCTTTATTCCATAAGATTTATTTTCACAATTCTATCCTGCGCGACAAATTAATATCCCGTCCTTTTTACGTTTCTTCTAGCAACGATCACAATCACAAGGTTGGTATTCCAATTTCTAACACAACAACATTTCATTCATCGTTCGTCCCTCGTACATCACGAGAATGGAACCACCTTTTCGGGACAATTGCCACCATCACGGACTCTAACCTTTTCAAAACTGCAATTACTAATCTTTTATTTGTTGAGTGTTTTTAACTTATTTCTAGGCTTGTTTTCTTTTTCTGTATTTTTCTTTGCTCTCCCCCTCTTTAATGCCTCTGGCCTTGAATGAAAATTAAATAAATAAAAATAAAAAAAAGAACGTTTATCCTTTTGGCTACTTTTTTGAGGTTATGAGAGAACTTGTGAATGTAGGATACAACTACATGTATAATTATCTTCTTTCCGGTTTTTGTTTTACTAGGTTCACTGTGCTTTCGTTTCCTTTCAGGAGGCTTTCAGGGATTGACGTTAGTAAGGGACCAGGGTATCCTGCTGATGTTAATTGTGATATTTGTGCAATGAAGCTTTCTCGTATAGAATGTTTGCATGATTTGTTAAGTAAGTTTTTGAGATACAGTTTTATTATACCTCTCTTCACCAGCTTGGAGGGCGCCGCCTTGAAGGGTAGGAACAGCATTTTTTCCCGCGGTTCATATTCGATCAGCATACTTTTTGGTTTAAGAAAAACAGTCGTAGATCCAAGAAACTGAGGGATCTCTCCTTTGGAAGCTCGTGTGTCAGACCTAACGGATCCATGCGGTTTTCAAAGCTGAATAGAACGCTGGCCACTTTTCCTATTCTCGATATCAAGGAAGATCAAGTAAGCGTCGACGTAACGAACAACTTTCACGACTTTTGAGGTATGTAAACGTCTTGTCAAGAGTTTGTCATGGTAAGCGATATACACGTCACTGAGAACTGGTGCTATACATGACTGTATGCAAATGCCTTTTTTTTCGCAAGTGTGTGTTGACCTTCCCATATGCAAAAGTGGAATGCAGATAGACGGTGAATAGGTCGAGGAATTTGTTTTGGGAGATACCCAAAGGTAGTTTGGAAGGCAATGACACAAAAAGAGTCTATGCTGTCTTCCACGCATCGCAAAAATGGGTCTAGGGGTAATGCGATATAAAGGTCTTCTACGTCGATTGACAAGCTTTTCGGATGGTTGTCACAATGCTCGCTTTAAAAATATCATTATTTTTTGCAACTCCTAATTAAGAAATAATCGTCAATTGTGAGTATATTCAGTTTTTCTTGTAGGAGTAAGGCGAATGACCTCTGTCAAGTTTCGGAGACGATAACTAGGAGGGAACAATCAGATTTGTGTGCTCCGGTAAGTAAGTAACCACCTTCCTGGTTGCTACGGTATGGCCAGGTTAGTGTAACTGGCAACAAGGAGATACTAGCGGACGATTTTGTGTATTGGTTTAGTAGACGTAAAAGAAAACAAAGCCAACATATAAACTAGAATTGTGAGTTGTTTTCTCTGTGTGCTAATTGTAAGTTGTGTGTATGCTAATTGTGCGTTGTGAAGTCGGTAAAATAGCAGCAGAGTTATTGTGTATGGTCCTGCCTCGAGGGGCAATATTTCGTGTACTTTTCCGAAAGTAAAATAAAAACATAAATGCGGATGTGACTGTCGGTTTTTGCAGTTTCGTTCCTTTGTGTTTATGCTGGTTCGTACATTATTAGTTTGTACACTTCTATATAGTATAGGCTCAAGATATCTCTTATACCTTCATGTGTTCTTAGTCGTTTCTTGAAATCTTTTAAACTTAATTTATTAATAGTGGGACGCTTTTCATGACGTAAAACGCTCGTTAGAGTAATAGAGTTTGGAGGAATTCTAAGCTAAACTTTGACGTAACTTCGTTTCGCCGAACTGCCTCGACCCGTCTGCTGAATCTCTAATGACGACGCTCTTAGAGTTGTTTCCGGGAAAGAAGCCAAACGCAAAACGAGATTATAAATTGAAAATCGCCGGCGTCCCTATTATTTCTCGCGTAGTGCTCGAGGAAAAACAGATTTCTGCAAACTCACGCAATACATCAGTCGTTGTGGCCATTCCCCTCGTCATCCATTGCTTCCTTCTTCCCTTACAGTCTCCCATTTTTCCTTTACGTATACACAACTTTGAAGGAAATCTATATTCTTCAGAATGGAAAACTTCGGAGGCGCCGGAGGTCTTTTACTGACAAGCTTTTTCTTCTTCAATTTTCTTTAAAAAAATAAACGCAGAAGTGCCAACAACACAAAAAGAGGCCACAAAACAGCGGAAACAAAATACGTCGCAGGAACGAATATAGCTATTTTGAGAAATCTCTTACAGCGAAGTTCTTCGAGAACAAAGCGTTCTGCCGACTATTCAACTATCCTTTTTGCTTCGGTTGTTTCTCGATGTTTCCTCCTCTCTCGTTCTTCGTTTCTTCTTCTCTCCTTCCCCTTCCTGTTCCCTTTTGTGATCCACACTTTCCGTTTTTCATCGGGCTCAAGTTTACACTGCGATAAAGTTTCCCTCCGTTTTGAAGGAAAACGCACTATTTGAAAGTAACGACAAGGCAGTTTAATCTAAGACGCTGGTGGCTAAACGTACAACTTTACAGGCTAAGTCTTTTTTTAAATATCTTTCGAACTTTAAGAAACATCCAGAGAGGACATAGCGACAGCTGAGACGAACGCGCTGCTCAATTCGGGAAGAGCGAGTGAAATTAGGGCGCCTCGATGACGCGCTCGGAGTTTCTGTCTGCTTTTCTGCAGAGGGGCTGCATATGAAAGGGGAAGAAGGGTCATTCTTTACTCACGGAAGAGTTGCTGAAGACATTTACTACGTCAGGCGGCTTTCTGTGACATCCCAGAACAGGCAGGGGAGGAATTGAAGATGAAACTCAAGCGCGATGTCTTCTTCGGACTAATCCATGGAGTTCCAAGAACCGATAATTGGAAGTGTCGAAGCTGAGGTTTGATTACACGCCACTTCTCGCTTTGCATGGGGTTCATGACTACTCATTGTTGCGAGCGTCTTTTGTGTTCTCATATACATATATATATATATATATATATATATATATATATATATATATATATATATATATATATATATATATATATATATATGTATGTATGCAGGGGGTTTCAGAGAACGCAGGCCAAATGGCTCTTGCAAAAACTACTTATCAGAACGGAAAAAGGCTGTGGCGTTTTGGTCCTGGGCCAGGGGCTCATTTAAGAAATTATTAAAGTCCCGGATAATTAACTTGTTAATTATTTTTGCGTAATTAAATTTTTAATGTAGTGTTTTAGAGCATGGTTTAAATTAGTAAATTGCTCAGCATCATCGAAAACCACTAAATCAACAAATGGCAGAACGATAGAAGGCACGCGAAGAATTTTACGGCTTTCTGAAAAACCGCACAAATTCGACGCGTGTTTAAGTTTCGGTTTGTTATCGGAGCGCATCTCCGCCCTGACGGCACCGCGCCCCGCGAAGAGATAGTGCAACCAACCTCTGCTGCGCTGTCATCGCGCGACGCAGCAGAGTCCGGTTGCACTATCTCTCCACGGGGCGCGGTGCTGCCGGGGCCGAGATGCGCTCCGACAGCAAACCGAAACTTAAAAACCCGTCGAATTTGAGCGGTTTTTCTTAAAGCCATAAAATGCTTCGCGTGCCTTCTATCGTTCTGCAATTTGTTGGTTTATTGGTTTTCGAAGATGCTGAGCAATTTTCTAATTTAAACCATGCCATTAAACACAATATTAAGAAAGTTAATTAGGCAAAAATAATTAACAAGTTTAATTAACTTGGTAATTATTTTTGCCTAATTAACTGGACTTTAATAATTTTCTTAAATGGGCCCCTGGCCCAGGACCACAACGCCACAAGCCTTTTTTCGTTGCGATGAGTAGTTTTCGCAGGAGCGATTTGGCCTGCGTTCTTTGAAACACCCTATATATATATATATATATTTGTTTTAAGTTTGCGAACGATTCGAACATTTGAAAGGGTTTCGGTTGTTACACGTATATTGACACGCCGGAGTTGTAACGGAGGCACCTGGGTAGCTTTTCTTTCAGGATTATCTTTCAACGTTATAGTAATGCTACTATCGGGAGGCTGTTAACGTAAATCTCTTAGTCCGAGCCACTGTGCCACATGCTTGGACCAAGACAAACAAGCACTTCTACCGGTTCCTGCGTTTTGGAAAAATTGGTATACAAAAAGAGCTATGGAAACATTTTCATTACCTTCTACTTTGCTTCGGTTTTTTTAGGTGCGTTGAAGCTCTAAAAAATTAGCATGATATATCCTAACGAGGATGTAGGAAAGGCCAGCGATAAAGTCCCCGGTGGCGTATGTTGTAGGTTTGTTTCGCTCGTGTTCCATCTGCTTAATTTTTTTAGCAGAAGTCCCTGTCAGAAAACAAGAAGAAACTCCAGCAGAATGTTTATTTATTCCGATCAAAATACCCGACACGCCGTAGGCGCTTTGCACATGCATCGTATCGCTCTTGGATGCCGTTATCGGAGCGCAACAACAATTTAATAATAATTTTTAATAAACGCTATAACCATGCCGGTTAGATTCTTGAAGCTTTTATAAATAGTTGATACATGTGAAGAATGTTTGGGAGGTACATGAAAAAAAAAATAGTTTCAGACTACTGGTGTTAATACACCGTTTTGTTTTCGTTTTCGCCTTTTGTCCGAACCTCCCTGACAATTGTGTCAAAAATAAATAAACAAACAAACAAACAAACAAACAAACAAATACGAGTCAGAATTTAGGCACAATAGGGGTATTTGTGTGTGGTTGATACAATGAAACGGAGCACTAATGTGTTTAAGCAGTGGCACCATGAGGATAAATAAAATATAAATCCTATTACATGAGGTTCTCGCGCTTGATGAATCACATTTTATTCAAAATTGTTTACCCTCCCTCTTACCGCGTTTTCGAAGGAGGCTTGACCATCCCTCACTTTTCGATTGAGCCTTTCTTCTACACTGCAGTTCCTCGCTAGCGGTGATCTTTCAGACTCTCTTCAACCTCCAAACCGATCAGTTTTAATTCACCACGGAATCGCCCACTCAGCCACAAAAGCGGGAAAGAAGAAGGGTGGGAGTCACATTGTCTCCCTTTCCTTCGGATATGTATTACAATTTATGACCCTATTCTTCCAGATCTTCCACATATTTGTTACGTGGAAACAAAAAATGCAAGCGAGCGCGAAAAATGATTACCCTGCATTTAGCCTATACTTGAATGCATCGCTGGCTTCCTTTTCTCTAAAGGATCTCAAGGTGCGATATAAAATTCAAATAAGAAAGTAACAGGTGACAGAGGAAGTGACTAGAGCATAGGAGAAGCGAGAGAAGGTAATAAGACGGCCAGGGGTTCGCAGCCAAGCCGCCACTGAGAGCCGCATTTTATGCCCTGGCCCATTACAGCCAGAATAGATTGCGGCAACAAAGTTTCGGCGATAATGGTCGCCGGGGGGCTTAATACAAATTCCAGGCATGAATAAGCTTTTCCTTTTTTTTTATTTTTTATGTATTTCTTTCTCTTCTCTCCCCATACGGGCTGTGACAGAGAGCTGATGAGGCGCTCGCCCTCGTCCATGAGTCTTTCGACGATATATTGCCCTCACGAGGGAAACCTATCCGAAAACTCATTTATAAGACATGTTCTCTATGCCCAGTTCCTTGTTGTATTATTTTATATTAGTCTTAATCTTAAGACGGAACCCCATGAGTTCTGCCTATAAAAATAAAGGCGGAACAACTGATGTAATTATAGGGATCTATTTTAGTCAAAAAAGATTTGGAGTATTTGTGACGGACGAATATTGTCATTGCTGGAAATTTACTCCTAAAATGATGCTATGAGCTTGCGTCATATTTAAGAATTAATTTCTCCGCAAGCTATCAGACAGCCACCTTATAGCTTATGGAACTCATCTTTGACGCACATTCTACGAGTGTATTTGGGACTTAAAAAAACAAAAAACAAAGACATGAAGTTACATAGGCCTGTTGAGCAGTCATTTGAAAAATGCGTGCCGATTACAGCAAAATTGTGATTCCCCGGTATAGCATCCTTTTGATCTCAACATGAGAAAACTCTAGGAGGCTTTCAGCGTCAAATAATGATGAGAGAAAGAGAGGGGACAAGACACAGTGCTAGGAACACAATGCCGTTCAGAGTGTTTATAGAAACCGCTGCACAACTGAGAAATTGAAGTTGGTTGGATACAATCTGGTGCTTCCAGAGTATTTTTTTTTTCAAAATAAAAGGCCGAAGATAAAGTGTACAAAAAATGTCATTTAAAAAGACTAACAAGCATCTTATAGTTATAATATATCTGTCTAAAACATCCTGAAAGCGAAATATAATAAGTGACACCTTTTCAAAATACATGGCAGATTTTGCGGTACCCCATGTCGCTTAAAGTAGCAGTTGTTAAGGTTTCTTTAAACAAAATTAGTGTAAGGTAAATATCAGCGAGTGCTACAGCAACATTTTTTTGCCTCACTAGGCTAATAACGCACGGAATTGTCTTGTGCGTTACTGGTCACACTTTAGCTATTATACGGGTTGCTTATATTGGCGTCACCCCGTACATACTAGCATGTATAGTTTGTAGCACATTAAGACACTCTCCTTATTGCGTTTAACGTTGCTTATCCACGCTCTCAAATTCTGAGGTGAACCTCGTTGCATTTTGCCCGCGAAAAATCGTGTACACTTATGGCATTATTGAAAGTTAACCTAAAATAATAACTTGGTTTATTTTTCGGCGGACAGTAAAGTGTATCTTGGCCACGTGGTGAATTTTTGAACCCAACAAATGCAATAACACATGATTTCTCATCTAAGAAGTTAAGGAATCATGTTAACGGCGGAGCCATAGAGTGCCCGGTTGCAGATCTAGAGCGCGAGGATCTGGTAGCACAGAGCATCAAAGAGCCATTTCTCAGGGAACCAGGGGCCCTATGTTGCTTTTTTTGGACTCCCACGCGACAAGGGAAAGACAGTCACGTCAACAACGCAGCAAACGCAAATTGGATGTTGGATGGTGGGAGTCGCGCATGACGAATTTCCGCAGAAGAAAACAAAGCTCACATTTTTTTTGTTTTCTTCTGCGGAAATTCGTCATCTGCGACACTCGCCAATCAATATCCAATCCGCGTTTGCTGCGTTGTTGACGTCAATTCCTTCTCCCTAGTCGCCATGGGAGTCCGAAAAGCGCAACATAGGGCCCCTGGACGTCAGCGCACAATCTTTGGAGCGGCGAGGACCCGAAACGTGCTTGTTCGCTCGGGAGAAGTGTGTTTCGGCGTCTCGCCGCGGCGGGGCGCCATACACGTGGCGCTCCTCTCATCCGTTGTCTGCCGCTCCACCCTTTTCGATTGCGGCCTTCACTTCTCGTGGCGATCTGCCAGGCTTTGTCAGTATACAGGGTGTTTTTTTTAGCTGCCCCAAATTATCAAGAAAGGGAACGTGAGATAAAGTAATTGAAGCCCTGGGGAAGTGTTAACGGCCATGGCGGCCTCTAGACAAGAGGTGAAATTAAGTAATTAGTTAGCTCATTAACTTAAATATTTTAACTAACTTTTTAAGTTTTAACTTGAGAGCACATAATGTATTCAGAAAATTCAAACTCGACCTCAATATTGTCACGAATTAAGGCGACGAGAAAGCGAGAATTGAACTGAATGATAAAGGTTTAATTGGTGAACTTGTGCCAAACAGAAATAAGTAACGAAAGAGCGTCGAGGCAGCAGAAAAGCGGGCGGCGATTCGGCGTCACTACAGAGCGCTATCGAGACTGAGACTGACTCGACAAGGTCGCGGGCAGCTGCTTATCTACGGTGCGTCACTATCTCGAAAGTTCGGCAAAGAAGGTTCGAGCGTCGCGCGCTCGGGGCGAGGATGAACTGGCACTTTCGAGAATAACAAAGCAGAGGGAAAGTTACGTCTGCTGCGAGAATGACCGGGAAACCGTGACCAAGCGTTGCCTTCTCGGCTCTGCGGGCGGCAATATGGTCTAGCCCGGCCATCAAAGTCTGATTAAAAAATTTGTAGTTGGTGCTACAGGATCAAGAAATTTCACTTTGGTACACGGCGTTAAACCGAAACTAAGCGAGAAAGAGCGCCGGTAAAGTTTTCGCTCCGCCCTTTCGGGCATGCGATTTGTTATTATCGCGGCCGGCTCCACTTGCTTATACTTGGTTTCAGCTTAGGCCCGAGCGCGGCCGATGTTATGAGCTGATGGGCCAATCAAACAGCGAAAGAGGCACAACGTCATGGCGTGCTCTCTGCAGTTGATAGGAACAGCTTGTATTCGCCTTCTCTCTGTGCGTGCTCATCCGCGGGCTAGTCTTATCAAGCGCAGAGAGCATACCATGACGCTGCGCTTTTTGGTCTGTTTGATTGGTTCTTCGGCTCATGACATCGGCTGCGCTCGGACCGAAGCTGAAACGAAGTATAGGCGAAGCTGGCTGCGATAACGACGATCCACGGGGGCCGGAAGGGCGGAGCGATTACTTTACCGGCGGTCTTTCCCGTTTAGTTTTGGTTTGACGCCTCGTACCAAAGTGACATTTCTTGACCTCGTAAACCTACTACAAATTTTTCAACCAAACTTTGATGGCAGGGCTAGATTATATTGAGGTCGAGCTTCAATTCTCTATATACATTTTGTGCCCTCAAGTAGAAAATTAAGAAGTTAGTTAAAACATTTTAGTTAATTAGCTAGCTAATTACCTAATCTCACTTTTTTGCTAGAGGCCGCCATGTCCATTAACACCTCCCCAGGGCTTAAATTACTCTATCTCACGTTCCCTTTTCTTGAAAAGTTGGTGCAGCTAAAAAAAAAAACACCCTGTATAGGAGGCTATGGCAGTGAACGAGACGGTTCGTACAGTCTCACACTCCGCACGCTCAGAGCTCCAGTGAGGTTGTCGCTACCACAAAAAGACTAAACTTCTCTCGAATCATCGCAGCAGTGGTGTAGTTGCCAAACTGACTGCTGGCATTGGTCTGTAGCGGTACAGTGTTCTAGAGAGTTGTAGTGGCAAGAGCGGCGGCTTCCGCGTCAAGATTATGCGCGTAGACGCCACCGTAGCGCTGCTATTCTGAGCCCTAGGAACGTGCCCCCGTCAGCCTCGTCGTCGGTGCTGCTCGGCGTGTCCTACTGTGGTTCGACTGGAGCTTTTCGCGAGGCAGAACAAAAGCTAATGTGAAATATTGTACGTTTTCCTTTGCACTAATGCCTCTAGAGTGTGTGCTATCCTCTACTTTTATTATTCGCGTGTTTTTGATGGAGATCATTTGATTAATATCGACCCCCCCCCCCCCCCTTCCCAGCACTGACAGGTCGTTCAGCAACGCTATCACTTAGGCTGCACGCTTAATAGCTGCGAAAGAAACCACGCGATACTGATATAACAAGGAAAAATAGACAAATAAATCTCAATAAATCTCTCTCGTTTTTAGTGGTGAGAGGAACAGTAAACTGGTGTATTGTTTTTTGTAATCGTGTTGCTGACGCGGGGACCAGCGTTGTGTAAGGTGCAAGGCCGAGCGCGTTTGGGAACGGCGCGAAGCAGTGTGTGTGTCCGTCTTTTTCCTCGCATTTATGACCGAGACTTCAACGGAACGGGGAAGACTCCCAACCACTACACCGAAAAGAAAAGTGCGAGGGTGCTAAGTTCGGGAAAAGCGTACCGCCTCAGCTTCGTCGCCTTCTTCGCTCATCGCAAATCTGCCATCTGCAACAAATTCTCCTAGGGTTCGGAACTCCAGCGCCACTCTCGGCATCTACGTTGGCCGTCATCGCGCGGCCCATTGTAAGCGGGCGCCGCTCTAGCCACTACATCCTCTAGAACACTTTAGTAGGAGTTATTCACTAGGCGCCATATTTAAAGACGCTTTTTAGAGCGCATGCGTAAGTAAGGAAACGTATTTACCAAAGGAATGGGATACATCACAATTTCTAGATAAAGTCATCCAATCGTGACGGGGAAGGGGATTTTGGGAAGGGTAGGGGGAGGAGGCTAAATATACGAAACTAATCAGGGAATCGAGAATGTGTTTGCGGTGCGGGTATCAAAATGAACTCACATTATTAGGCTGCTAAGATGGGCAATCTTTATGGTGCGGAATGCACGCTGCAAAAAAACTGTAAAAGCCTCCTGTCAGCACGCGCTCAGTATAGTCGCGCACATGGCTATAGCCGCCAGTCACGTTTACCCTATAGGGAGAATTCACGAGACTCCATATTTGTGGGTTCTCTTAAGAGCGCATGCTCAGAACGAACTCACATTGATAGGCTGCTAAGACCGCGAATATTGATGGTGCGAAATGCACGTTGCAAAAGAACTTTGGAAGCTCGCCGTCAGTCGCGCTCAGCAGTCGCGCACACAGCTATGGGAGCCAGTAAATACTCCCTATTGAAGCGCCGGCTCTTCCGATTCATACTTTCAACGCTTCTCAGAATTGAACTCAGAGGATGTGACTTTACCATACGATGGAGAAGCTTTTCAAACTGATTCAGTTTCGGAATCTGAAACTGCCGGGATGTTGCGGAAGCGTGTTGTGATCCTGGCTAAGTTAGGTACATTGGTAGGTGGAACACTTTATTAATGACAGAAAATTAACGACGAGTAACCTGCTCGGCTACATTCCAACCTAGCCCATCGACGACATTCCAGAATGTTCTCTTCATCCGGGTGCCGGCCCAACGTTGCCAGTCTGACAGGGTTGTCAGACCAGAAAGGAACATCAGTCAAACACCACATTCCCCCACACTTATTTGTAAAACCCCTCCCCAGTTCCAGTTCACGCGTTCGGTGAGTAGCGCTCTGGTGGACGGCGCACTCTTCCTGGGTAGCGATGTATTAGAGTCACCGGTGTTTGCCCCACGGAGCTGCCGCCAGCTTGAGTGGTTGCAGCTGGTCCTGTAGTCAGCTGCACTGGGCTTGATGGGCCTGAAGGCGGAGGTGAAGCATCGACTCTGCCCTCCTGCAAGGGAAATGGCACCTCTTGTACCTCTTCTTGGTCTGTGTCATGCCGAATGTGGTCCTGATGACGGCGCCAGATGGCCACACCATGATCAAGCTGTACCTTCAGCTTGTAAGAGACTGGTCCACTTCTGGCCAGTATGGTGGCCTTCAACCATTTGTTTCCTGGTCGAAAATTCATCACTCGCACTTGGTCGCTGACCTGGAACACTCGTGCCCGGCACCTTCTTTGTGTAGTCTGGAGGAAATCATGTCTTGCCACCGTGGCGTCTATGGCCGGTTTAACAACATCCAACCTCGTGCGGAGGCATCTCCCCAACAACAAAACAGCTGGTGGTTCCCCCGTTGTTGAATGAGGAATGTTGCGATAGTTCAACAGGAACTTGTCCAACGTTTGTTGTTGAGACTCGGTGGTCACTCCTTTGCGTAAAGCAGCGTTGAGGGTTTGCACGAACCTTTCGGCCAGCCCGTTAGTGGTCGGGTGATACGGTGCTGTCAACACATGGCGCGTGCCAATGCTTTTCATGAAATCTTCAAATTCCTGTGACGTAAACTGTGTGCCATTGTCTGAAATCAATGTCTCCGGACTTCCAAAACGTGCAAACAGTTCTTGCAGCTTTTCAATCGTGCTACCCGATGTTGTTGACTGCATTATGAAAACCTCCGGCCACTTAGAGTGAGCGTCCACGGCCACTAACAGCATTTTACCTCTGAAGGGCCTCACGTAGTCGATGTGGACACGCTGCCACGGCTTCGTAGGCCACGCCCAAGGGTGCAAGGGGGCCTGCGTTGGCCGGTTACGCTGCCGCTGACACTGCTCACAGGCTTTCACGTAGTTTTCAACATCGGTGTCCACCGCTGGCCACCCGAAGTAACTCCGAGCTAGGTCTTTAGCACGTACAACACCTGGGTGTCCCTCGCGGATCTCGTCCAGGAGCAGATGTTGCAGTTTTTCCGGCACGACGACTCTTAGTCCCAGCAAAAGGCAGCCTTGTTGTGCCGATAGGTCTGTGCTACGCTGGAAAAACGGCTCCAGTGCGGGATCTGCCATGTACGACGGCCAAACTTTCAGGACATATTCCAACACTCTATTGAGCAGAGGGTCTCGGACAGTTTCTTTGGCAATGTCTCGGCTGCTTACTGGTAGGGAAAGCAACCACAGTGAGCGAAAAGACTCCTCTTCGTCAGCTTCTTCTGCAAGTGTGTTCACAGGCAGTCTCGAAAAACAATCCGCGTCCGCATTCTCGGCTGAGCGCTTGTATATCAGGAAGTAATTGTATGCCGATAGTGTTACTGCCCACCTTTGCAGTCTAGCTGCCGCAAGTGTAGGAATACCAGTCTTTGGTCCAAGAATGGTTTGAAGTGGCTTATGGTCTGTCACGAGACAGAACTTGCGACCGTAGAGGTAAAAGTGAAACTTTTTCACTCCAAAGAGCAAAGCCGAGGCTTCTTTCTCGAGCTGACTATAAGGTTTTTCAGCTGAAGTGAGGGTTCGTGATGCGTATGCCACCGGTCGAGCAGTTCCATCTTTCGCAATGTGAGACAGTATCGCGGCTACGCCGTAGGACGATGCATAACATGCCAGCTGCAATGGTGCCTTTGGGTCGCACTTGGGACTTGGGCTGGCTTCCTTCTTTCAGAAACAGCCTTGCCTCTTCTCCAGACATCTTCCACAATTCGTCTGTGAAGACTTCCTGATCTTTGTGCAGAATCTCCTGCAACTTGTCTACAGGCGTCTGTCCCCTCTTGTTTCCTTGAAGCATGTTGATGCCAGCCACTTCCTTCCAGTCGAGCTGTAGCTGTTGCAACCACTCTCGTCCAAGCAGTGGTGGTCCGACCTGGTCCAACACATACAATGGTGGAAGCTTTGTTTGCCCGTTGTGTGAGACCTCAACGTCGATAACGCCACATGGCTGAACCGTTTCTCCGGTGTACATCCGCAGCAGAAGTGACGTCTGTCTCAGGTTCGTGTGACCAAACTTCTCGTGGTACTGCCGCTTTGAAATCACAGACACTGCGGCTCCTGTATCCAGCTCCATTGTCAACGGAGTTTCCTGTACCAGAACTCCCACCCTAAGTGGCTGATCTGAAGCTGCCTTCATGCTTTTGACAGCAGCCTCTCTTGCACGGCCTTCCACCGAGAACGACTTGAGCGATTGTTTCTTCCCTCGCGAGCTTTCTTTTTCACGGGACGAGCGACAGACGCGCTGAGTGTGCCCTACCTTTTTGCACTGAAAGCAGACCGCCTCTTTCTGAGAACAAGCACTCGCAATATGCCTGGTGGAACCGCACCGATAACAGGTCCCTCCTCTCGTGTTGGTATCCTCTTTGTGGCTTTACAACTTGTGGACACCGGCACCGTCGACCTGTGTGCCGCTGGAACTGGATCCATGCATCTCGGAGTCACTCTTTATAGCTGCATCCAGCGCTGTAGCTCGGTCACCTGCTTTCTGGAACGTTAGTGTCTTGTCCTCCGCGAAGAGCGCTCGTTGAATGTCCACACGCCGCAAGCCGCACACAAAACGGTCGCGTAGCGACTCGTCCAAGAATGAGCCAAAGTCGCATGTCTCGGCGAGCTTCCGCAACGCAGCGACGCACTGCGCTATAGTCTCTCCTTCTTCCTGCCCGCGGCGATGAAACCTTGCCCGCTCCGCGATAATAGAGGGTTTTGGTTCTAGATGGTCTCGCAGCAACTGTGTCAACTCTGCTAGTGACTTCGTTACTGGTAATACGGGAGCTGTCAACGACTTGAGAAGATTGTACGTCGTAGGCCCAATTAGGCTTAAAAAGGCGTCAACCTTGTCGGCATCCGGCACATGGTTCACCTTGAGAAACGACGTCAGTCTCTCCTCGTACGCAGACCAGAAACCCAGTGACGAGTCGAAATGCTCCACTTGCCCAATCTTGGACATGGTTTCCTCGTTGTTGGCTGCGTCGTTCAGCTCCACAGTGGCTTCGGTTGTCGCCGGCAACCCCCTCGGCGTCGCGCTACTTCTCCAGGACTCTCGTCTTGCGGTTCGTCAGTCGACGTCGAACCATCCTTGTCGCCACTTTGTGTTGTGGTCCTGGCTAAGTTAGGCACATTGGTAGGTGCAACATTTTATTAATGACAGAAAATTAACGACGAGTAACCTGCTCAGCTACATTCCAACCTAGCCCAACGACGACATTCCAGAATGTTCTCTTCATCCGGGTGCCGGCCCAACGTTGCCAGTCTGACAGGGTTGTGAGACCAGAAAGGAACATCAGTTAAACACCACAAAGCGGATGCGCCAAAATAAAACCGAATGAAGGAAGGGTGACAATATTTCCATATATTTATTTTCAATATTTTCATTTTATGATTCTAAAAATGAACATCTGGCAAGGTGCACTGCACTACGGACTCACGCTGAATAAAGAAAAAAAGAACTGTGTTACTTTTTTTTTTTAAACAAAACCTGACCGCTGGGAATCATCTTTTGGGGAAAAATTCGTCCGTCAAAGAGTAAAACCTTCAGCCTCTTCCTCCTCCCCCTCTCTTCTCCTGATTCGCGCCTTTTTGCCAAAATGTCAAGTCTCAATGCCAATGCACGATGTCTCTCCCCTCTCCCCTCCCGCTCACCAAGCCCAGTAGGTTCCAGCCCCCTCATCCACCTTCCCCAAGCCAAAAAAAAAAAAATTACGCATTGATTGAATGCCTCATTTGGTACAAGATTCGTCTATATTAGTCATAATAAACTAAACGAACGCAAATGGTGTAGCTAATGCTTTTTGTGGACGATATCCGGGCGTTATCTCTCTGGGAAATTGAATCAATGAATGAATGATTAGAATCAGTCTGAAGGTAATTTTTTTGTACTGTTATATTTTTAGGCGTGTGAGCTCCTTGTAAATCTTTAGCCGTAGGAAAATGAATGATCGACGAGACAGTAGTTAGTTTACATAGGGTAAACTTTAACTTTAATTCGTTTACTTATTGCAATAAAAACTTCGTGGGGTAATTTGAAGTACCTCGGCGAAAACTAATTTAAAGGTTATTACTTTTACAGCTAAATTTGGACTTCGAGACTCTAAGCTAAGATATTTGGTCTGGTAGAAATCTTCTGCTGGTTTTCTCGGCCTTTTACGCGAGGTCGCTGTCCTGGAAAAGTTCCCGGTAAAAAAATTTGCAGTACTACCGCGAAAATCAAATGCAATCAGACTTCTTATTTTCCTCAAAAATTATGTTTTCTTGTTCAATTTTGTACTAACGGGATTTCGGTAAAAATCTTTTCAAACAAATTTATACCTAATAATTTTAGTGAAAGAGAGACGTTAAAAATTCGCAGGATTAATTTGATTTAACCGAATATGTGGACATAATTTTCGAATTGAAAGTAAATATTTGTTAAGTCTAAGTCACATCGCCCCGATCGCCCTTGAATGCATTGCGCGATGCAGCAAGCCACAATGGCCTTCCGATGAGCCGAGGAAATTAAAAAAAAAATGTTTGGGCTTTTATAATTTTTTTTTACTTTAGTTCTTACGCGACATGATCAAGAAAATAAACAAAACTCTCAAACATTTTTTTTTTGGGTGAACGCGATAAAAAAGTTACAACTTGCCACTAGTAATGTTGCTTGTTTTTTTCGGCTTCAAATTAGGTGAGCGGCATTGCTATTCCATAAAGAACACAATATCGCTTTGTGTAATTTAACGACAATTGAACTTGATCTATTAAAAAACAAAAAGATATGCTATAGTTCTCGGGAAAAGAACGACATTAATGATCGCGTGACCTCTGTCCGGTCGTGTATGCTTGTATTCTGACCAGCTAACTAAAATTAGTTAAATAACTTCATCCGCGGAATTCATAAAGAATCCTCTCACGCGAACCGTCGTCATACAGTGTCATGCCTAATGACTACAATCGGGAAACGCGCAGCGTCGACTAGAGACAGCCTACCTTTGTCGCTGGGGTGAGATGTGGCTCGCACTGCTAACCAAGCGAGATTTTTCCGGTAGTAAGCTTGCAGGTAGAACCGGGGGGGGGGGGGGGGGGGGGGTCCTCGGTTCTACCTGCAAGTAAAGATTTTGCAGAGCTTCTCGTGCGGGTCTAAGTGCATAATTTTGGAGCTGGCGTATTTAGACTGGGACTCTACGCCAACATTTACACGCTATAGGCCACCGACGAAACTCCGGGCGGTCACAGGATAGGCCGAACCGAACCCGATGCCGATGGCGCCCGCGTCACGTAATTATGCGCAAGGTGTTCGGAGGAGTTCGCTACCGTGATATTAATTCTGAGAGCCGACCAAACTGTCCAAATTGCTCACGCACTCGTGCCGGTCGGCTAGATTGGCGCGGCAACGAAATTGTTGTTTGGGCTAAGTGTGTTGCAGGCTTGATCCAGAGGAGACAGCGTGAAGTGTCTCGATGCGACAAACGGGACACAGATCCACACCCAACGACTTCGGCTACGGTATTTACGGCTAACGATTGCATGCACGGATGATCTTCACAAGCGCAGTTCACGCTTGTATTGTCTGAACGACGGTTTTGATCGCGTGGTATCCTTTAGCGCAAGTGCACTTGCGGTGATGGATGTATTTGATAGGCGTGTGCATGTATTTGACATATATGTGTGTGTGTGCGCAGAAAAGGGGGGGGGGGGGGGAGGCATGTTCTGTCCGGTCACTTGGCCTCTTGATTGGCTGTTGCTACAAATTATGGCAGTAGCACATTCTTCAACTTCCGATGTAGGATACTTCATTCATAATGGAAATTGCCAATGAATGACATAAGCATGTCTTTTCTAATGTAGCTTCTCTTTTCCCGGCATTCAGGAAATGTCCCTGAAATTTTACCAGCAGTCGCTTCCCACTGTTTCATCGAGAGCTCAAATTAGGCGTAATTGGTGGCCCAGTGGGCTTAAAGGGATACTGAACCAAAGAATTTAGTGTCGATAATAAGTGGCGCACTTTCTTTCCACAAGCCAGCAGCCGCCGGTGTGCGCGAGCACACGCAATGAAAATGACGTCAAATACCTCCTTTCGCGTTTAAGAGGAAATTGAAATGCATGGGCTTCGGGCCAACGTTATTAGATTACCTCAGTTGTGGAACTCCCGCGGAGGGGGGTACCCCCCTCACTCACTTCAATCCGCCAAGCGTTGTTCGAAGCGCCTTCTATATTTTCGTTTCATAACTGTGCGTTCAAACGAGCCCAGGGGCCCTAAGCTGGACGCGTGGCGAAAACGACGGCGAGAAACGTGGCGGCCGCGATTGGCCAACGCCACACTTGACCTTGGCGCCGGCCAATCATAGCCGCCGAATTTCTCGCCGACTTTTCCTCCAAGTGTCCAGATTAGGACCCCAGCTGAAGCGCCAAATGGCGATCACAACGCCGCCATTTACCCTGCAGCGGTCACTTAAGGAACCGCACTTAACATTTTTTTTGGCTTCAATCGGCCATTTCGGAGCCGAAACAGATACAGTGGTAAGGGTTAAGGCCCGCTCACACTCTTGCGACCGAGTACGACTGAGAGAGACGAGATCTCTTACAACTTCTTAAATGTTTCTAGAATGAGGGAACACACTGACATTGTGGCGCCATTTATGCGGTGACCCTAGAACTGCATTTCACAAAAGCGAAGGTTTTGCGGGATTTCCGAGGTCAAATGTGCGTAATACCCATAGAAAGGCTGGTTTATAACATTGACAAAAGTTTTTCGAGCCAAAAAAGAAAGGATATTGCGCGAGAAATAATAAAAAAAAAAAAAATATGCCGGACCGCCGAGTTTGCACTGCTTCCCAATAGATGGCGCCAGTGTGTCCTCTGGTTTAAGAAGTTTTAAGGAACCCAGATTTAAGAGGTCGCTAGCAGCCGCAAGAGTGTGAACGGGCCTTTTCAGGGATGCCACCCCCGTCTCCCCGGCGGGCTCGCCGCGAATTCACCGCGAAGCTAAGATGAGCCTAGGTCGGGACGCGCTACCTGAAATCACCGCTGAGGCGTGGTTGTGTGAAAAATCTATTATTGTGCCGCAAAACCTTGCAAACTAAAGATTTTAGAAAACATCACGCGCCCCCCCCATTTTGTAGTAAACTCCAATAAAAGTTACTACAAAAAGAGTTTTTTTTTCGTTGGTTTTTTCGTTTTTAGTAACGTTGAAACGTACGTATCCTGATTCAGTTACCAAAGCAGCCGTCTGGCGGCGCGTCGAGCGACGCTTGGCGAGTCGTGGTGAGTGAGGGCGGGTACTGCTCGTGAATGCGGCGTCTATGAGCAGTTCCGTAACTGAGGTAATCTAATAACGTTGCTTCGGGCCAAAGGAGAATAAAGACAGGCTTTTCATCTCCACAAGTGAGAGCTACGTGCTTGTTAGATCAATTAATCGCTTACCTTTTACACCAGACACCACTGTGTAGATGAAAAACTTGTATTTATTCTCCTTCGGTCCGAAGCCCATACATTTCACTCTCATATTAACCGCGAATGGAGATCTCTGACGTTATTTTTGTTGCGTGTGCTCGCGAACACCGGCGGCTGCTGGCTCGTGGAAAGAACGAGCGCCACTTATTATGGACACTAAATTCATTCGTTCAGTATCCCTTTAAGCGCAAACCCAGCTCGACGCGCGTGGAGCGAAAGCTCCACGCGCGTTTCGGTCAGAGATTCTGGGTTCGAGCCCCGCCCGTTTCGGTCTGGATGAGCATCGTACCGGCGTGTGGTCGTGTATCACTACTACGTGAGCATGTTAAAAACCCCAGGTTAGCAGTCGTGCTGCACTGGCAAAATTGCGCATCTACAGTGTAGACCAGTGTCGCCCCATCCTGGTAGACCGACCTTGCACTGTATAAACACTAAAACGTCCAATTTGACTTTTTTTGGCTGTTGTTAGCTTCTTTTTCTTTGCATTGAGGTGCCCCAAACTGTCGTCGCGAAGCGATGGTGAACAGGTGGGCCAGGTGGTTTAATGAGCCGCCGCTGGCGGTTGTCGCAGACTGTCGGCGCAGACTGTCGCCGCCAAGCATCGTGAAAAATTTGGCCGGGTGGGTCAACCCGCGCCCCATTTGATACACTGGTGACGAAATGTTCCATGCAGCAGCGTTCAATTCACCTAACGAGTGCAGATGAAACGTTAGTGTCGACGAAACGTGTGTCCATGAAACATGTATCCACGAAAGCTTGTCCATGAAACGTGTTTCCACTAACTGCCATGATATTTATTGTAATTATTGTGTGTGTATGTTTATACACCTGGAAGTTAAGCTGCCCATATGGACATCTGGTGTCTCAGCTGTAGATGAGCAATTTAACCAGTGCAGTACACCCACTATCCTGTGATCTTCAACGTGCACCACGCAGTGGTGATGCACGACCGCATGCCGGCACGATGCTCATCCAGATCGAAACGGGGAGGGGTGGGGATTGCAACCAGGACCCCTGGGCTCTGCAACGCGAGCTTTCTTTCCACGTGTTCCGAGCAAGGACTCTAATCTGAAGAGTGGCTAAAAAGTCGGCGAGGTATATGAATGGCTGGTATCACGTTTGAGCTTGGTGCCGTCCGATCAGGGTGGTTGAATTCCTCGCCGACATTTTGATTCGCGCTAGCCCACTCCACCGATCATGCCCCCCTCTCCCTCCCACCTCCCGGGTGGATCAAAAAGTCTGTAATATACCAGCAGGTTTTGCATGACTCCGGACAACTAAAGGGAGGCGACTACCGGTAGAATTCCGGGTCGGCTGCCGGAACAACATAAAATACCTTTTTTTAATTCTTTGTGAATAGTTCATTATTTCATATCGTAAAAACAGCAAATTTCTAAAGTTCACACACTTAAAAGTTGAGCACTGGACAGCGAGGAGGGTAGTCATCTTGCGGTTTATTCTGTATTAAAAAGATAAGCGCTTCAAGCTTTAAAAATTGTTCACCAAAAGAAAAAAGTCTGTCTTCCGCAAAGAAATATCTTACCACTGTAAAATAAATACACTAAAAGTTATTTTTTTATGTTCTTTTCGAAGAACTCCTCACTGCAACAGCCTAAAATGGTAAAAAAAAAGTTATTTTTAATTGTGGGGAAAGTAATTTTACGACGGTGCAAGCATTTCTCTTTTTCTATGACAAAGACATTGTCAGCTAGATTATGGTAATACACTTTTTTGCACAGACATCTCAAGTTGTTAGCCGGATTTCGTTTCCTGTTGATTTCAGAAAATTGAGCACCAGTGATGTAAGTTCGTGATAGAAGCTAGAGTATAAAAATAATATAGTATATACTATATACTATATATACTACACTAATGTTTGTTTTTTACCATGCCGGTTCCTCCTATTTATTTATTTATTTATTTACTCTCAGGGCCGTTATTCGTTACAGAGAGGAGTGGTGGAAAAGAAAAAAAACACAAAACATATAGAGCAAAAGAATAGTTATGATGTCAAGTGATGAGACACGGCAGACTTGAAGGTAATGTGGCCGCTGATCGAGACGACGGAGGCAGGAAGGTGGTTCCAGTCCACGCTGGTCTTGGGGACAAGGAGTCGAAGTACAGGTTAGTCCTACAATTGGGTATGCCAACTTTAAATCGATGATTGGAACGGGGTGACACATAAAAGGGGGCTGTAAAAAGTGACTGACAAAGGCGGTCGTTGGTGAAATAGATTTTATGAAAGAGGCATAGTCTGGAAATGCGACGTCGGACAAAGAGATCGGGGAGATTTAATGTTTGTTTCATTTGAGAGACGCTAGCTAAACGGGAATAGTTGGACAAAATAAAACGGGCAGAGCGATTCTGGATAGATTCAAGGATTAGAACAAGTGAGTTGATATGTGGATCCCATACAGACGAAGCATACTCAATTTTGGAGCGCACAAGTGTATTATATAATAACAGTTTCAAAGAAATCGGAGCGAGAGAGAAATTACGATGAAGGAAACCGAGCATGCGGTTAGCATTATTAGCAATGCATTCAGTATGTGCTTGCCAGGAAAGATTAGATGTAATGTGAACACCCAGATATTTATAGGTAGAGACGGAAGACAAGGGGGAACAATGAAGAAGATAGGAAGGCGGGTTGGATTGATTAGTTGATCTTGTGATTCTCATTACCTTGCATTTGTTAACATTGAGTTTCACTAGCCAAGTGTCGCACCACACGGAAATGCTGTTACGATCGGTGTGAAGGATAGCTTCATCAGAGGAGTTAGAAATTTCTCTACATAAAACACAATCATCAGCAAAAAGTTTAATAGATGAGACAATAGAGTCAGGAAGGTCATTATGTAGATGAGGAAAAGAAGGGGTCCTAGGACAGACCATTGAGAGACGCCTCATCTTCAGTATTTTATGGGGCGTGGTGTAATTTTTATTGGAACAAATTACAAAGGGGGGGGGGGGGGGCGAGAGTAGCGGGGGCCGTCTTTAATTTATCAGGCTCGGCGGACATTAGATGAGGGAATAATCATCAAGATAGGTTGGCCAATTAACTGAAATGTGTTAATTAACTTCTTAGCTATTGGTTTAAGGGCCATGTAGTAATTGCTGTGTCAAGGGCAAGTAGTGCTGCAGGCAAGATAAATTAAAAGAGTTTGCGAAAAGGTGATGATTTTTTCAAATATTAATTGAGAAGTTTATTTGTTTTTTGTTTTTTTTGCCATATCAAAAATATCACTAAAAAGAGTGCCGACAGCCCTGCCCACGATGGCGCTTGGAAGAGTGACGCAGTAGTTTCAATCATGTCACTATGTCGGCAATGTGTCCTTGGTGGGTGCGCCGACGCCACATGTGATCTCGTCTCAGTTGAAAACTGGCATGGAGATAAAAAAAGCGACCCTAACACCTCGCAATTTTGTTTTATTATTAATTTTTTTTTTTGTGGAGGTTGGGGGATTTTTATTTATGTACTAGGGCAAGTGGAATGACAAATGAACCTCAAAACTTTTAACCATACACTCAAAATGTACCCGTATTTAGAGGTTATGAGCCTATTGAAAAGTTGAATAAAGCAAGAATTCTTGTAGAAATGAGAAAGCGCTACTCTAAAACCGTGACTCTGGAAAGAAGCAACAAAATCTAATGAGAATGGAATAGGGGCGTAGAGCAAGGTCTTACAAGCGATGACCTTGTTCTCCCATGGTTATCGTGTCTTCCTTCTTCGAGTTATTCCGTCCCTCGGACGGGCCGTGATCGTATAGTGGTTAGTACCTTGCGTTGTGGCCGCAATAACCCAGGTTCGAATCCTGTCACGGCAGTGTTTTGTTTTGTTTTGTTTTTTCACTTTTTGGATGTTAGAAATAAACTGTCACGGGTGGTGACTAATAATCAAGAAATAAACAGGAATAAATAAACGTTTAATGTGGCGAACTTGTGCCAAAAATAAAAGGGTACAAAAGAAAGATAACAACAGAGCGTCGCGGGCGTCGAAGGCGGCGAAGCAGCATGATCAAACGCTGAGGCGAGACTGACTCGACAAGGTCGCGGGCGGCCTCTTATCTAGAGTGCGCCGCTATCTCGAAGATTCGGCGAAAGCGGTTCGAGCGTCACGTGATCGGGGCGAGAATGAACACGCACTTTCTAGAAAACAAAAGCAGGGATAAATGATAGAAGTTACGTGCGGTACATGAATAAACGGGAACTTTCTGGAGGACCGTGACCGAGCGTTGCTTTCTCAGCCTTGCGCGCGGCATTACACCCCCCTTTAAAAGTGCATCGCCCCGATGCAGTGTAAAACAAATCAAAATAAAAAAGAACGATAAACTAAAGAGTCTTTTGGAGCACAAAAGGTCCACAGTCCTATCGAGCGTAGTACGGCTTCAGGCGCACGACGTGGACGACCTCAGGTCGTGGTGGGCGGCGTGACGATGTTCGTGTTCCGTCGGGCATCACCTCGTAGTTCAGCTCGCCGAGGCGACGAAGTACCTTGTATGGTCCAAAGTACCGTTTCAGCAGTTTCTCACTGAGGCCGCGGCGACGGATGGGCGTCCATACCCACACCCTATCTCCGGGCTGGAAGTGGACGTCCCTGCGACGAAGGTTGTAGCGGCCGGCGTCGACGCGTTGCTGGTCTTGAATCAGGAGTCGGGCGAGCTGGCGAACTTCTTCGGCGCGTTGAGCAACCGCCTGGGCGTCGTCGCTCTCGTTGCCAGATGGCTCATGGGGCAGCATGGCGTCCAGCATGGTCGTTACCTTCCGACCATGTACCAGCTGGAAAGGGGTGAATCCAGTGGTCTCTTGAACCGCCGTATTGTAGGCGAACGTGACGTAGGGCAGCACCTCGTCCCACGTCTTGTGCTCTACGTCGACGTACATAGAGATCATATCGGCGATTGTCTTGTTGAGTCGCTCCGTCAGCCCGTTGGTCTGCGGGTGGTACGCAGTTGTACGACGATGGCTGGTGTGACTGAGTCGGAAGATTTCTTGGGTCAGTTGTGCCATGAACGATGATCCGCGATCTGTAATCAGAACTTCTGGAGCGCCGTGCCGGAGGACGATGGACTCAATGAAAAACTTGGCAACTTCCACAGCAGTCCCCGAAGGAAGAGCTTTCGTTTCGGCGTACCGCGTGAGATAATCTGTGGCGACGATGATCCAGCGGTTCCCCGACGTCGAAGGCGGAAAAGGACCAAGTAGATCCATTCCGATCTGCTGGAAGGGTGCAGTTGGAGGAGAAATAGGCTGCAGGAGTCCGGCCGGCCTCGTCGGAGGTTTCTTGCGTCGCTGGCACTCGTGGCATGATCGTGTGTACAGGTGGACGGTCTTGGGGAGCTTGGGCCAGTAATACTTTTCACGAATACGGGCCAGTGTCCGGCTGTATCCAAGGTGTCCGGACGTCGGGTCGTCGTGACATGCTTGAAAGATCTCCCCTCGAAGGTCGGTCGGGATTACCAGCAGCCACGGCGAGTTGTTGTTCCCGAAGTTCTCTTTGTAGAGTACACCTTGTCGGATGGCGAAGGTCGGCAGTACTCGTGAGAAGACACGTGGCACGGTACTCCTGCCCCCTTCCAGGTGCTCGATTAATGCGCGCAGCTCAGGATCGTCCCGTTGACGTCGTGCCATATCGTCGGTGTTCACTGCTCCTAGGAAGCACTCGTCGTCATTGTCGTCGCTGCAGCCGGAAGGGGTTTCGACGGGGGCTCTGGACAGGCAGTCGGCGTCGCTGTGCTTGCGGCCTGACTTATAGACCACTGTCATGTTGAACTCTTGTAGTCGAAGACTCCATCGAGCGAGGCGTCCTGACGGGTCCTTCAGGTTCGCAAGCCAGCAGAGCGAGTGGTGGTCCGTGACTACACGAAACGGGCTCCCGTACAAGTACGGACGAAACTTCGTTATTGCCCAGACGACCGCAAGGCATTCTTTCTCAGTCGTGGAGTAATTTTTCTCCGCCTTGGACAATGTCCGACTTGCGTAGGCGATGACTCGCTCGATGCCTTCTTGCACTTGGACTAGTACTGCGCCCAGTCCCGCGTTACTTGCGTCCGTGTGAATTTCTGTTTCCGCATCCTGGTCGAAATGTCCAAGCACAGGAGGAGTCTGGAGTCGTTGTTTCAGTTCGTCGAATGCCTGCTGTTGCTCCTCGGCCCATTCGAACTTCTCGGCGTCCTTCGTGAGATTCGTAAGTGGTGCGGAAATCCTTGCGAAATCCCGAACGAAGCGTCGATAATAGGCACAAAGTCCAAGGAATCTTCGCACGGCCTTCTTGTCTGTCGGCGCTGGAAATGCCGCGACGGCGCGAGTCTTCTCGGGGTCTGGGCGGACGCCTTCGTTACTAACCACGTGGCCAAGGAACTTCAGTTCGTCATAGGCGAACCGGCACTTTGACGGCTTGAGTGTGAGTCCGGCGGTCTGAATGGCTTGAAGAACAGCTCGGAGTCGTCTCAAGTGCTCGTCGAAGTCAGCTGAAAATACTACGACGTCGTCAAGGTAGACGAGACAACTCTGCCACTTCAGCCCTGCCAGCACGGTGTCCATGACACGCTGGAAAGTTGCTGGCGCCGTGCATAGTCCGAAGGGCATCACCTTGAACTCGTAGAGTCCATCCGGCGTGACGAAGGCTGTCTTCTCTCGGTCCCGTTCGTCGACCTCGATTTGCCAGTAGCCGCTCTTCAGATCCATCGATGAAAAGTATCGAGAGTGGCGCAGCCGGTCTAGAGTGTCGTCGATGCGGGGGAGTGGGTAGACGTCTTTCTTCGTAACCGTGTTGAGCTGCCGGTAGTCCACGCAGAACCGAAGAGTTCCGTCCTTCTTCTTAACCAGCACGACTGGAGAGGCCCATGGACTGCTTGAAGGTTGGATTATGTCGTCATTCAGCATCTCTTGAACTTGCTGATGGATCACCTCCCTTTCCTTAGCGGAGACTCTGTACGGCGATCGATGCACAGGGCGCGCGTCGTCCTCGGTAACGATGCGGTGCTTGGCAACCGCGGTCTGGCGCATCTTCGACGACGTCGCAAAGCAGTCGCGGTATTCGGCGAGGAGGTTAGCCAGCTGACGCCGTTTAGGGTCCGGAAGCTTAGGGTCAATGTCGAGCTGCACTGGCGACGTACTGTCTTGCTGGGGCGGCGAGGATTCGTCAGTAATCGCGGTGATTTCGGCGGGGTTTCGGAGTTTCTCGATGTGGCCCACGGCTGCACCTTTTGTGAGGTGTTGCGTTTCGTTTCGGAAGTTCGTCACGAGGGCCACAGTCCGCCCGTCCTGAAGTTCAGCTACTCCCCTTGCGACGCCTATGCCTCTTCCCAGGAGCAATTGGAGGCTTCCCTCGAGAAGAACTTCGCCACAGGAAGCTTCATCGATCCCGACAAGTACGAAAACACTCGACCGCGGTGGTAGGTTTACGTGGTTTGCGAGGACTCGGACCGTGGGTGACGTCGCTTGGGGTCCCTCCGCTGGTGGAGCAGGTTTTCGTAGCGTCAGCCGGTTTGTTCCGAGATCGATGACGGCGCCATACTCGCAGAGAAAGTCCATTCCGAGGATAACGTCCCTCGAACAGTCTTGCAGAACGACGAACTTGACAGGGCACGTTTCACCGTGGATGTCGACGCGAGCAGTGCATCTCCCGACTGGTGTGATGAGATGTCCTCCGGCGGTTCGTATTTGGGGTCCTTCCCACGGCGTCATGACTTTTCGAAGGCGGCGGGAGAGCCTCCCACTCAAGACTGAGTAGTCTGCTCCGGTGTCCACGAGTGCCGATGCGTCGAGGCCGTCGATCACAACGTTCAGGTTGTTAGACACCGATGCAGGAGCGTCGTTGTGATGCTTGGGGTCGGGAGAGTGGGAGCGCTCCGTCGTTCTTGGAGGCTCTTTACGTCGGTTGTCTTCGGCAACTCCACCTCCAGGGGTTGCCGCGCCTAGTTTCCCCGGTGAGGAGCGAGGGGTGACAGGCTTTCACGTCGGGGTCGGTGCATCGGCGAAGCTGGACGTCGGGGCGATGGCGACCGGAACTCTCGGCGGGACGCAGGCTCGGGGGACTGGGGTCGTCGCAGGTACTCGTCGATCTCCCGAGGGCGTTCACCATACCGGGGGCGCGGGTCGTTTGGGTGGAATCCGCGCAGCCCGAGTCGTCGGTATGGGCATCGGCGGTACACATGGTCGGCTTCCCCGCAGTGGTAGCAGAGCGGGCGTCGGTCGGCCGTTCGCCACACATCGGTCTTCCGGGGTACACGGGGCTCCTGGCTGGCGTACTGGGGCTGGTCGTCGCGGCGTCGGTCGTGCTGCGGCGCAGGAGACTGGCGTCGGGGCGGCGCGACATAGGTGCGAGGAGGAGGCGGTGGCCGTCGGACCACTGCGGCGTAGGTCACGGTGGGCTCCTCGGGTGCAGCTACGTTGGCAGGAGCCTCCAGTTGAATTGCCCGCTGAACCTCGTCGCGGACAACTTCGGCTATTGACACCGAAGCCGGCTGGTGGGTAGCAGGCAGGAGCTTCTTAATTTCCTCCCGGACGACGTCCCGGATGATCTGGCGAATGCTGGAGATGCTGGAGCCAAGGTCGCAAGCGGACGGCGGAACCGCGCTGACGCCGGGTAGCCTCTGGTAGTGGCTGGCTCGGGATTGCAGTGCACGCTCAATGTTCGTCGCCTCGGTTACAAATTCTTGAATCGTCGTCGGTGGGTTGCGTACGAGGCCACCGAAAATGTCGTCCTTCACGCCGCGCATCAGGATACGCAGCTTCGTTTCCTCGGTGGACTGAGGGTCGGCGCGGCTGCTCAGGCGGAGGACGTCTTCAACGAAGCTGGTTACCGTTTCGTTGGGCCCTTGAGTTCGTACTTGAAGGAGGTCTTCCGCTCGCTGTCGTCGTGTCTGGTTCGTGAATGTCTCCTTCAGGCCAGCGATACAGGTGTCCCACGACGTAAGCGACGCCTCGTGGTTCTCGAACCACTGCCTCGCGGTACCCTCCAAGGAGAAGTAGAGGTTTTGGAGGCGCTGCTCAGTGGTCCATCCATTATGGCGTGCTACACGTTCGTAGTGCAGGAGCCAGTCCTCTACGTCTTCGTGGGTCTCGCCATGGAAGGTCGTCGGGGTTCGCTGGGCAACAGGCAGGTAGACGACGGCGGCGGCGGTCGGGGACTGCGATTGCTGGTCGTCCATCGTCGGCCTCGTAGGCTGCCTGGTCCTGGGTGGTAAAGGTCCGTATTCCGGGTGTAGCCCTTGGGTTCGGCGACTTGATCGAGTCTCGATCTGGTCTTCGTTGGGTCCTCGGGAGCTTCGGTTCGGACTTGCAGTGCGGGAACTTGGGGGGCTGCGCTGCACGAACATGCGGTACCCCGCACCTCCACCAAAATGTCACGGGTGGTGACTAATAATCAAGAAATAAACAGGAATAAATAAACGTTTAATGTGGCGAACTTGTGCCAAAAATAAAAGGGTACAAAAGAAAGATAACAACAGAGCGTCGCGGGCGTCGAAGGCGGCGAAGCAGCATGATCAAACGCTGAGGCGAGACTGACTCGACAAGGTCGCGGGCGGCCTCTTATCTAGAGTGCGCCGCTATCTCGAAGATTCGGCGAAAGCGGTTCGAGCGTCACGTGATCGGGGCGAGAATGAACACGCACTTTCTAGAAAACAAAAGCAGGGATAAATGATAGAAGTTACGTGCGGTACATGAATAAACGGGAACTTTCTGGAGGACCGTGACCGAGCGTTGCTTTCTCAGCCTTGCGCGCGGCAATATCATCTTCCTCTGAAAGTTCGGCTGACGTCGTTTTATCGCCAACATTCCTGTTCAAAAATAAAAAAAAAAAGAAACGAAAAACATTAACCACGGGAAAAACACTCTCTGCATCCACATAACGTCATCACTGTCGGATTGCGCCAAGCCAGCGATTTGTCCCGAGCCCGACGCCGAGGGTCCTTCGACGCGCTGATTGGACACGAGGTCCAGCCGAACGCTGACGCAGCACTCGTGTGGCCAATCTGTGTTTGCGCACAATAGCACTGTGATGACATGGAAATGCTAGTACATCGACTTTGATTACTCTAGGTGGTGTTGACTCGACACGTGTTTTAGGATTGCATATACAGCTCTTAAATTCTAATGCACACTCAAAAAAAAAAAAGAAATTTTAGGGGGGGGGGGGGGGTTTAAATAAAAATCTTTCAAGGCTGCTTTCTGGGAGAGAACGTTCTCGGGGCCCCTAAAATTTATCTTTTAGTAATTTTCGAACATATGGTAAAAATCGTTTTTCAGCCGCTTTTAAACTTCTAATTTTTATTATAATTTTCAATCAATACTGCTCGCCATCTTTTGGAGGCTGTGGAAGAAGAGGTAGATACACTTTCCCGCACAATAATGCATATAAGAAGCATAACGGAATGTCGTAAATGCCCATTAGTAACGTGAAAATGCCACACGAATAATGCAGTGAATATGAACCTTTCACGGACTACCTCCTATGCTTTCGAGCATAACTCGGCGGAAGGCGGATGGACATGCACTTCTGAAAGACTGCCTTATTCTTTGATTGTTCGTGGAATAAAAAAAAAAAACTAGAAGAGACAGTGCGATAAAAGTAAGGAACATGCGCTTTATTTTTCAAGCATCGTGTACTTCGGACCAGTCGTGGCGTTAAGTATCCTTGAAAAATGTATGACAAAAGCGCCGTTCAGGAATCAGTATAAAAATTACACACTGATAATCCTGACAAAGAACAGGGAAAACAGAATGTCCCGTGAAAACCACATATACCTGTGCTTCATTTATTATCTTTTGTTGTTATTTTCTTACTCTTTTGTAATACTTTACTTTGTACTTTGAATTTTTTTTCATTTCTTATCTTTATTAATTACTTATTAACATATTATGTTAACGCTCCTTCAAGCCACGTTCATGACGTCTTTTCTAGAGAAAACGACCCACAAAGCACATTTTGTGCACAAACTTCACGCTCGTGGCACGCCGCCTTGTTGATAAGGTCAGCAGTTAGGTTTTTATCGTACGGTTGCGTAACATATATATATATATATATATATATATATATATATATATATATATATATATATATATATATATATATATATATATATATATTTTTTTTTTTTTTAATTTGTTCCATACGATTTGCAATGCACATCTCTGCACCGCATGTGTTTCTCAATATTTACAGCCGTATGTAGGTTCCAAACCTGGGAGAACAGGTCGAGCCAAGGTTTCGTAAGCAGTGATTTTTATGTCAAACAAAAGTGATTAACATATAGCGGTCTCAATACCTAAGTTTAGTGTGAGCTTTGTAAACATGGACGAAACGTGTACAGTGCTCCTAACGATGGAAGTCGTAGTTCTATAGGAAATAAAGAGGTGCTTCCCGAGACTGTTGCCATTCCCCTATATTTTCTTATTTAGAAAATACTGCAGATGGTATTTCACGATCTAAGCAGGAGATGGTTACACAAGGTTTCGAACAGAACAGACAAAACAGTCAAAATTTGCGGCATGCACACAATAGGAGGGCAGCGAATTCCAATCATTAATCGTACACACAAAAAAGGAGTATTTAAATGTGTTATTTTTAGGAGCATATGGCCTGATATTTTTTGTGTGATTCAACTTTGCAGAGCGCTGGGAAGGTGGCAAATGAAATAATTTCATAAAAAAAAAAGCAGCTTAGCAAATTTCTGCCTAGACTCGAACGGCTCATGTCCGACACTGATGACAGGCGCCTAAAACCGGAAGAAATAAATCGTGCACTGAAGCGCTGAATTTTTTCAACTTTTTAAATACCTTTTATCAAGTACGGGTTCCACACAATGGACGCATATTCTAGCACTGGCCGAAGTAAACTTTTATATCCGAAAGTTTTATCGACGAGTCAGATGGCACCAGCTTCCATCTTAGGTTTTTTTTTTCTTGTGTTCCACAGTGTTTAGCGGTTGCTTAGAACTGCATTCCGGTTATCCTCCTTGTTATAACAGTTCGAACCACAGCAGAAGGGCCGAGGCTCACGTTTTCCAGTTGGGTACACAGTACATTCTACTTAACATCATTCGATAAATCTACCTCAATGTATTTTTTTCGTAAACGAGTTCAAAAAAAAAAAAAAAAAAATTCCGCAATTAAGGTCACAGTTTTTCGCGGAGGCATGTTTGGTTTTTTTTACAGGGATTGGAGCGACGAATAATAAATAGTAGTTATAATGTCGTTTTATCTACTTGCATATATATCACACTAAAAGATAGAGACGCTCTTTTTTTAATACTTTGAGATTGAGAGTGATTCAAAAACGCCACACACGACATTCGTCAAAACCTCGTCGTTCTTTCCCGCTTCGAGATTTTTTTTTCTCAGAAACTAAACATGTCAGGACACTAAAATAAAAAGGATTGTTGTTCTCGGAACATGCGCCACGAAATATAAAAATTTAAAATAAATTAAATAATACCACTGCCATTCGTTGCCTGAATCCAAATGAAACCGCCCCTGTATAATGAGTAAAAAAAGAACAGTATAGCAGGTATTCACTGGACGCCATATTTGAGGGCGGTGTTTAGAGCGCATGCTCAGAACGAGTTCAAATTAATAGCCTGCTAAGAATGGCAAACTTGATGGTGCTAAATGCACGCGCCAAAAGGACTGCGGAAGCTCGCCGTCAGCACGCGCTCAGCAGCAGCGCGCACGAACATGGCTGACAGTGAATACTCCCTATAAACGTCATTCTCAATAGTTAAACACGGTAAACTGGTTTGAAGAAGAAGAGTTCTTCGAAATGTGGTGGCTAACAATACTTCAGTTACGTGATATCAATGGCTAAAGCAACGTAAGAGGTTAAAGTAAATTTTTACACGGACATGACCGTAGCAAAACGCAACCCGGGCGCGCCGTTAGGCTAACAGAAATTCGCCATGATTAGCTTTAATCACCGGGCAGATAGGCAAGCGTAATTGGAACGACCCCACTTTTTTAAAGTAAGAGGTGTGTTGTGTCTCTTATAGGCATTAATGAGCCCATTTGTGCACCAGTTTTGGGTGTATATCATATATGTGCTACGTGAATTACAGAGGAGGAACGCCTCTCCGTACTCCTAGAAGATTCGAGTTTATTCTTACCCTAAGTGTAAAAGATAAAAAGGCCAGAATGACCCTGCCGCTTCAGTCTCGGCCGAGTTCACTCTCAAGATACCTCTCGACTCTCCCGAGATACCTCTTGACTCAGACTCTTCCGACGACGACAAATTCTCTCGCAGTCAAGCTCAAGTCACCTGTCACGCGACACCTCGACGTTCACCGCTTCTATTTGGACGTTCATTCTTTCGTTTGTTGCTCGCACAAGGTTGCCGATTAAACTTTTATTTTAGATGCGGAGCATCTCTTGCTCGGGTCTATGTCCCGCGGCGTCGTAGTCCGCACTCACACTACGCATGCGCAACTCTCCTCCTTCCCTCTCTCCAACAGCTGCGCTATACCCTCTCCGCTCTCTCTCTCTACCAGCTGCGTGCACTTCGCGTGCGTTCGCTTCTACTCACACCGCGCGCTCATGCGCAACTCTCCTCCTCTAGTCTCCTCTCCTTCAAGTGTGAATATAAGCAGCGGTAGCGCGCGCAGCGAAGGGCACGCGACGCTGAGCGCAAACGCTTGAAGCGAGCGGCAGACCCTGAACTATGGCAACGAGAAGCGGCGTCCATTCGTCAACGTCGAGCGGCGGATGCTGAACTATACGACAACGTGAAGCAGCGGCGGTTCGAGAACGTCGAGCAGCAGAACCTGAGGTTCGGGACCGTGAAGTTCAACGTAAACGTACGAAGCGAGTGGCGGAACCCGACCTTCGAGAACGGGAAGCCGCGTTGGTTCGTGAACGTCGAGCAGCAGAACCTGAGGTTCGGGACCGTCAAATTCAACTACGTTACTAACACCGTTAATAACACCGTTAATAACGATCCGCGATGCTCCGCATCACCCCATGGTTCCCCTCGGGAAGATGGTGTAATTTTTTTAATTTTCTTCTCGTCAAACCTTATCCATCCATGTAATTTCTGGTGGAGGTGCGGGTACCGCGAACACCTCCGAAGTCCCGCAAGACCAGGAAGACGATGAGCACGCAGCCTCCACAAAACCCGGTCAGCGCGTCCGTCGTCGTCCTGCCTGCCCGTCGCACCCCATACTTTGACGCCCTTCCATAGCGACGTCTACGAGGATATCAACGACTGAACGCAGCAGTACGAGTGTGTTGGCCGTCACAGTGGGTGAACGCCGGAGCAATGCCTGCAGAATGTCTACTTCCCTCTGTCGAGGGAACGGCACTCACCTAGTATGAAAACCACCAGGCGACTATCACAACTTGGGAAGCGTGCAAGGCTGAGCTTCACCGAGCGTTTGCGACCTAGCAGCGACGAGAATGCGCTGAGGAGTTGCTTCAGGCAAGGATTCAAGGCCCCACCGAAAGCATCCTCAGCTTCCTCGAGGTCGTGCTCTGACTCAGCAGCCGAGCGGATCCTGGACCTTTTGAAGCGAAAAAACAGAGGATTCTTATGCGGATGGTCAAAGAAAATATCTTAGGAGATATTCTGCGCAGTCCACCTGCGACCATCGAACAATTCGTGACAGAGGCCACGAACATCGAACGTGCCCTCCAGGCACGCGCATCGCACTAACAGCGACTACTTGGCGTCGCTGCAGCCTCGACTTTAAGCTGCTGCCTTGGCCCCAGTACAACGGACATCCGCGAGATCATCCGGGACGTCGTCCGAGAGGAGCTCCGAAAGCTGCTCCCCGCTGCTGAGCGCCCGGCCTCGCCTTCAGTCGCCGAAATCATACGCAACGATGTCCAGCGAGCGTTGTAGCCGGAAGCTCCCGTCACTGTGGTCGCCCCAGAAGAGCCGACGTTAACCTACGCCACAATTACCCGACGACTGCCACCGATTCCCCGTGAGTACCCGGCGCCTTCTAGACACAACACGCGTGTACGCCAGTACGTTCGACGCCACGAAGAACGACTCTTTTACGTCCGCAAAGAACAGTCGGAGCCAAGAAAGGCTGACGTCTGTAGAACGGCTGACCGACGCCCGCTATGCTATACTAATGCGGGGAAGCCGACCATATAGATCGCCGATGCGCTTACCGCAACATGGCGTTTGCGGGTTCCGTTTGAACGACCCGCCCCGACGGTACGGTGAGCTCTCACAAGAAATCGACGAGTGTCTTCGCCACCCACTGCCACCTGCACACGCTTCGCCCCGAGGAGCTCGCTCCACTTCATCGCGACGCTCAGCGTCGCCTCTTTGTAGGTCCCACCGAGAAAGCCTGTCTCCCCCGCCTCGCCGGTAAAAATAAGTGCGGCAATACCGGCAGGTGATATTGCCGACTATGAAGGAGGCAAATATCCTCCACGAACATCGGAGGGCTCGCACTACCAACGAGAGGCATCGAAGCGACGATTTCGGGAAGTTGCCAAATAACCTTAACGTAGTAATCGACGGACACGACGCGACGGCGCTCATCGACACCGGAGCGCAGTGTTCCGTTATGAATGGGAATATCTATCGCCACCTTAAAAAAGCGATGACGCCGAGAGATAGTCCACGAATTTGAAACGCCGGAGGACGCCTTATTATGCCAGTATGGAGGTGCACGGTTCGCGTTGAGATCCACGGTGAGATGTGCCCAGTGAAATTTGTGGTCCTCAATGACTGTTCGAGGAACGTCATTCTAAGGATGGACTTTATGAATACGGCAGCTTCATCGACCTGGGAAGAAACAAGTTGGCACTCTGGAAACTTCCCTTAAGCCAGATGATCCCGAAACGACGTCAGCCGCTGTCCGGGTCATCACCGACCACAGTGTTTTCATAGTTCAAACGACCACGCCGTTTACTGTGAACGAACTTTTGATTTAGATTTTTGGTTAATTTTTATAAGGATGCATCTGGGCGACGCACTTATAAAGGGGGGAGTAATGCCGCGTGCATGACTGTGAAAGAACGCTTCTCCGTACTTTTAGAATATTCGAGTTTACTCTTACCCCGGTAGTAAAAGACAAGGAGGCCAGAATGACCTTGCGGAGTCAGTCTCGCCCTACTTCACTCCTGAACATTGTAGGTCGAATATTCGAGATATCGCGCGTAGCGGAAAGCCGAGTGCGGCTTTGCCGACTCCTCAGACTTTCCCGACGAAGACGCATTCTCTCTCGCAATCTCGCTGAAGCCATCTAAAGCCTGGTTCAGACAGTTGCGTTTGACTGCGTTTCACAGCGTTGCGGCTTGGTGGCGCCCTCCTATGGTTCCCTCTCATGATCGACGTCATTACCTTGCGAACAATAAGTTCGATGGCGCTTACAATGATCATGGTGGAAGCTTGAAATTATTGCGTCCTGGAACCAACACTGTCAACACCGTCAAAACTAAAGGTCGTACAATACTCTTATTTCTGTTGATGAGATCCTTTGCTGACGTCATAATCAGCATTCGGCCAATCGTAGAAGGCCGACCACAGTGACGCTTTCATGGCGCAAGTCGCCACTATCGCGTGCCAAGATGATTCCTTGAACTAGATTCCACAATTCGTACGAATAACATATGTGCCGGTGACTCGCTTTCGGTTCTCGACGCAACGCAATCAAACGCACTCAAACGAAGGTGTCTGAACCGGCCTAAAAACCTAGTTCAGACAGTTGCGTTTGACTGCGTTGCGGAGGTTTGAGTCGAGATGTGACCGCGATTCACCGGGATATTTGTGATTCGAATGAAGTGTGTCAAACAGCTAAGAGGTAGCTTTGCAACTCGGCCTACTAAGCACGAATTTGTCGCTAGCTTCGCAACGTAACGCAGTCAAACGCATCTGTTTGAATCAGCCAAAACGCTCTGAAATGCAACTGTGCATACGGGCCTGCGTTATTTCTTTTCTTTCTGGCACAAGTTCGCCGATTAAACCTTCATTTTCAGTTTTACGCTTGTCAAGTCTTATTCCGTGACAATATAAATGGCCAAAACAACGTAAGAGACCAAAGTAACTTTAGAATACGTATATGAGCGTAGTAAAATGCAATCTAGGATTGCCGTTAGATTAACAGAAATTGGTAATGATCGGCTTTTATCACCGAGCATCTAGGTAGGCGTAATGGGAAGGATCCCGCTTTTTTAAACCAAAAGAAATGTCGCATTCCTATAGACTCTAATGTGCCCATTTGTGCACCAGTTTGGTGTATACCGATATGGTGTTTTTGCCAATATTGAAAAGCGAAGACGCTATCCAAACATGGAAATTTGCATATTCAATATATTATAAATTTGGTGGCCGCTTAAGCAAGTATACTGAATCAAATCTGGCGAAGACTTGAATTGGATTTTACGCTTCATAGGAAGCACAGGTGTGCTTCCTACGACTCGATTCTGGGAAAGTATTGGCATTGCCTTCCCTGCCTGCCAGCCGGACACAAACATATACTAACATACCGACGACCAAAACCTCGCACTGGTGATCGGTTATTATAATACAATTAATGCAAAGGGGCAAGCGAGCTGGGCAAGAATGGCGAAAACAATCCCTGGAGATGGTAATATTTCGCTCGCTTGCACTTTTGCATTATTGGCATTATCATCCTAACCTTAAAGTGAAGGCCGTTAATCCTTGTTGGTGCTAGACTGGTAACAGCTGATATAACTCGTTTCGCTCGACTGACGTCAACTCCTAAAGCCACGTTATATTTTAAAAGTAGCGCAAAGTGCGTGCATGTAAAGGGAACGTGCAACGTGCCTTTGGGAAGATCATGGCGGCACAGCGCTGCACTGAGCTAGATTTTACACGCCATGTTCTCCCCAGAAGTGGCGCGCGGCACGTGTCTCGAGCATTTCCACAACAATGAACGGCGCCGCTTTTCCTAGGAGGAGGAGGAGGAGGACGAATAAACTTTATTATGCTGTATGTGGGTCTCTGGGTGGTTCCCTTAGTCCAGGGCCCACAACACTGTCGGCTGTCAGCCTCGCCCTCCCGATCAACTTTAGTTGGTCGGCAGCAGACCAGCTGAGCAGTGCGGCTTCCCAGTTCTCGGGAGTGAGATCAGGGTAAGAGAGTGGGATGTTTGGGTGGAGCTGTGCAAAACCACAACGTGTGTGATAAGCACTTGTTAGTGAGCGCGTTGGTAATGACGTGGGTTTAGAAAGAGCTATGTACGTAAAGACAGGGGACGGGACAACACATCTGTCATGTGTTTGAAAGATGTGTTGTTCCTGCTGTGTTCGGAGATGTATGTTTGTCCTTTGTCCCTCTTGTTCCCCTTCTCCAGGGATTCATTTCGTCATTCTTGTCCAGCTCGCTTGCACCTTTGCATTTAATTGCATTATAATTCTGTTGTTCTCTGTTTTTACGTATATAACTTTTTCTAAACCTGTGTGATAAGGATGCATATTGCCCGCAGCGCGGACATTCGGCTTTGTAGCTTGTAGGGGAGAAGTTGTGCAAGAGCGCTAGGTTGCGGAGCGCTCCTGTCTGGAGCTGGCGCCAAGCGACCGCGTCCTCTCTGTTGAGATTTTTGTGTGGAGGGGGGTACTCACGCCTCTGGCCATGGTGGTAGGCTCTGATTTCAAAGTACCTGTTTGGCACCGGAATAAAGTATAATCGAGCCCTAGTCGCGACGCGGCGGCAAGAGCGGCCCGGAGGGTGCATGCTCGGGCCTCGGTGTCAGCACACCGATTTCCTTTCACCTTGTCGTGTCCTGGGATTCATATGAGGTCCACTGTGGGGAAGCCCTGTCGGACGCTCCGAGTGAGGACCTTGAATGCCTTCGGCGAGACACGGCCTGCTAGGAAGTGACCCAGTGCTGCTTGTGAGTCGCTCATGATGGACACGTGATCTTCTCCAAGCCCAATGACCATGGCGATGGCGAATTCCTCTGCTATGGCCGTACTAGAGGTACGCAGCGACGCCGTGTTTCGGGTGCTCCGAGTTCCATCCACGACACATATTGCCGCTGCATTCCGTTGAGAGGCATGTGTGGACGTATCTGTGTGCAGGACATCAGCCCGTTTGCCATACGCCTTTCGGTAGAATCTTGCCCGAGCCTTGCAGCGTTCCGCGTGGAGGGTCGGGTCCATTTTGCGGGGGATCGTGTGCACCTTTGATTTGGCTCCAAATCTGTCTCGGAAGGGGTGACGTGGCGTCTTCTCTTCCCATTGGAAGGGAATTTTGAGCAACTCAAGGACCCTTCTGCCCACAGGGATTTGGGCGAGTCGGTCTCGTTGAGTGGCAAGGTGGCTATCCACCAGCTCCTTAAAAGTGTTGTGGACGCCGAGCTTGAGTAGCTTCTCTGTGGAGGTGTACGGGGGGAGTACGACGGCGGTCTTGTACGCTTTGTGTATGAGGACATCTAGCTTGTCCTCGTCTCCCTTGGTGAGATTCAGATAAGGTGTGGCGTAGGTGATGCGCGACACCACCAGAGCGTTAACCAGTTTCATCGTGTCGTCTTCCCTGAGGCCGTGCCGCCGGCTGGCCACTCCGTGAATGATGCGTAGAATCTTGGTGACTTGGTTCTACAGGAGTGGGAGGGTATAGGTTGCCTTTCCGGTCCTAGTGGAGATGGAGTCCCAGGATTCTGGCACGCGGCGCCACGGGGATTTTGAAGCCGTCGTACAGGAAGACTTGTATCTCGTCTCTGGGCTCCGACTTGCGGCGGGACCTTCGGGTCTTGCAGACTAGGATCAATTCCGATTTGGCGGCCGAGATGTGTAGGTGACCCTGGGTTAGTTACCGTTGCACATCGTCGAATGCCGCCTGAAGCGCGTCCTGCTTCTCTCCGTCAGACTCGGACACGGTCCAGATTGTGATATCGTCCGCGCACAGAGTCTTTTTAATGTGCGGCATCCTCTCCAGAATCGGGGGTAGCCCGCTCATTGAAAGGTTGAACAAGATAGACGAGAGCACCACCCCCGCGGCGTGCTCCTATTGGGGACCTCCACCAAAGGTGGCTGTCCTGTTCCGAGAAAGTCCCGCAGGTAGTCTTACATTCTGGAACCGCAATTGGTGGCTGTCAGGTTTCGGAGGATTAGCTGGTGTCCCACACTATCAAAAGCTCCCTTGACGTCCAGGGCGAGCACCGCTTGGGTCGTCGTCCTGGAGATGGGGCCGAGGATCTCCTCTGTGGGAACCACGTGTTCCCCGCATCCCTATCTAGGCCTAGCTCACGCAGGCCGTAAGGCGTCGCCACGTGGGAGCGCGTCCCGGATGCGAGGGCGAAGCCGTATTTCCCGGTGGACGGCTTTTCCTCGCCCTTCTCGGGTGATTTGCCTAAGGCACACCCCTCAGGATCATGACTTGGACGCGTCCGCCCCTCCAGGGAGCCACCTACATCCGACCCACCCCAGGCGCGTCCATTCCCGCAGGCTATATAAGACGGCCCTAATCCAACGGGCGGGACTCTCGCTGGGGGAGGCTCTGCTCGACGGAGCCTTCATATCCTTATCTGATCCTCCCCCTCCGTGATACTGTCAATAGCGGCAGCGCGGACTCCAAATGGTGAACCTGTCAAAAGAGACAGCGCCGTCATCTCCACCATTGTTGGCCCTCGGGCAAGCGTGTGGCATTGTCGTGAAATAAACACGTCCTTATCCGGACCCAAGGAACCTTCTCTGTTTCTAAGTGGTACCCCATAAAAGGGGAAACCCACATCTGGCGCCCCAACGTGCGGCCTGTCCGGAGACTGCAAACAAAGCAGCACTCTCGCAATGACAGCGAACCAGGCCAATTTCCGGCCAAGAACTTCGTGTACAGAGGGAGAGGGGAATGCCCAAAACCCGCTGCCACTCAACGGCTTTGTGGCCACGCCAGCCACGCACGGACACAATGTGCAAGTGTCCTTTCAGCCGAGCTTCCCTGATGGGTATGACTCGCAATGCCCAGAATGCAACCGTGGCACTCCTTCTCGGAGCGCGCCAGCCTTCATCGCTGAGCCAAGCCCACCCGCGACTTTCGAAGTCAACACGGGTCCGACGAGACAAGAGACAATGACGCAACAGCAGGCAAATGCAGCCTCTTACAGCTTACACTGACGCCGTCTACGAGCCGCAGCACAGCACAGCTGCCACAGGCGCAACAAACCACTTGGCGGGCCCATACAGAGGGAACAACCCGCCAGCCGTACATGCGGAGAGCGATTGTCACCACAGAGAAAACACGCTAGGCGGATATCATCCCCTGCTAGAAAACGCAGCTCGGGTGATCGAAAGCCTGACGTGCGCACTGCAAACAGCAGTTAGGCCCCCGCCGCCGACACGGCCACCGGTCAGAATCCCTATCCCGACATACCAAGGGTACGGAGACCGAGTGAGTGCGACCGACTTCCTCGAAAACCTGAAAAAGTACCAAGAGGCCATGGGAATGTCGGACCACGACATACTAGAACGCATCTTGCTAATCTCGTTGGTGGACCAAGCGGCGCAGTGGCTCCGTCTAACCGGAAGTCAGCTGTCGTCGATCGAGCAGTTCCGCAAGGCATTTCGCCAGGAATTCCTTTCTGCAGACTACTAACGCAGGATGAGGCGAGAGCTCGAACAACGGACCCAATACCCAGACGAGTCACTGTTGGAGGTCGTTAGGGCGATGCAAGAGCTCTTCGAGCTGGCAGAACCATCAGCGCCCAATGCAGAGCGGGTAAAGCGAGTCAATCGACATTCCCACCCGACTTTTGCGCGTATCTCCGAGGCAGTCGCTTTAGCGACTCGAACGAACTGGCCTCGGAGGTTTGGCGGATTCAGGGAGACATTCTTGCCGAACGAGCGTATCGTCCCGCACCCCCAGCATCAGCGGCCCTTGAGCCGCGCTGCGCGTGGAACGGTGACGCGGCTTCCCAAAACAGGAGAAAAGAAGCCACCCACTACGCAGACGAGCGAAGTCGAAACACGTACGGCATATCAGATCGTGCGCTCGACCCGTACTCTTATGAACGGCGGGCAGCAGAGACTGCGCCGCAGTTCAACAGGCGAGATCGGACCACAGAGTTACCGACGCCACGGGAGGAAACGCGGCCAAAGCGTCCAAACACACAGGACGAAAGGCGCGGCGCACATCAAAGCGCACGACAGGACTCAAAAACATTCCCGCAACAACATTGCTTTCGCTGTAATAGCGCCAACCGCCTGGTTCGACAATGCCCAGAACGGCAGAACCCCGGTCCCCAACAGTCGGGAAACGAGCAATGCCACCGATAACCAACCCGGCGGCTCAAAACGGCACGGAGCAAGAGACTCTTTTGCCTACAGCCTACAGAATAGGCTTTCCGACCGGCACGCTAGCGCCATTCATAGCCCTGACGATTGTCGGTCGGACGTTCAAGGCACTGCTGGACACAGGAGCCAGCGCCTCGCTTTTCGGCGACGAAGTGTTGACCCACCTCCAGCAAAACTCATTGCGTATGAGGGAGGGCAACACGGCCTTTCGACTCGCGTGCGGTACCGCCCATTCAAGCAGTACTGTGCGGTTGGTTGCGAGATGGGAGAATCGAGTAAGACGGCAACGCTTCGTTCATCTCCACAGTCTTTCCGTTCCGATCATCATGGGCAGAGATTTCTCGCCAAAACAGGGATCGTGATCGACGTGAGTAGCGGTGACTACCGAGAGGGCACATTCGCACCTCTGCAACCTTTCTGCGAACCCCCAACGCCAGAAAAAACACTGGTCAATGGGGCAGACAGCAGCTGCCAAGACAAGGCAACAGAATCACAAAATCCGGGTATCAACTCCTCAACAGCTACCCCGACGCGGTTGCAAGCAAGCGCCGTAGCGTCGGAGGTCACCCACCCCCTGCTGACTGAGTCATGCTGCGGGTCAGGGCAAGAAAAAACCCGTTTGTCAACATTGTTGCCACGCTATGACGCCATGTTCACGGAGCGTCCCGGTTGCACAAACGAAGTGCGACACCGGATCGACACGGGCGATGCGCTTCCTCGGAGGCAAAACGCACGACCCGTCAGTCTGGCCAAACGAAAAGCCATCGACGTCGCCTTTGACGAAATGATCGAGACCGGAGTTGTCCGGCGGACAAATAGTCCCTGGGGATTTCCCGTTGTGCTGGTCCTAAAAAAGGACGGCAGCTCACGTCTCTGCGTAGACTACCGCCGTCTAAATGACGTAACGCTTAAAGACGCATATCCGCTACCGAGCATTGACTCGATCCTTTCCAACCTCGGCAGCGCACGGTATTTCACAACCCTGGACGCTAGCCGAGGCTACCTCCAAGTTTAAATGGAGGCAGGTGACGAGGCAAAAACAGCCTTTGTGTGTCACCGCGGGCTTTTCGAATTCACAAGAATGCCCTTTGGTCTGTGTGGAGCGCCAATGACTTTTCAACGCTTGATTGACCGAGTACTGGGAGAAGCCAAATGGAAACATGCAATAGCCTACCTCGACGACATTGTCGTGTACTCCAACACCTTCGAAGATCATCTACGAGATCTGAAGGATGTTTTCGACAGGCTAAAGGCTGCGGGTATCACTTTAAACCCAGAAAAAGCCCAAATAGCCGAAACCCGAATCAACTTGCTTGGGTTCACGCTCGATTGCGGGCGCATCACGCCAAACCCCCAGAAGCTAAAGGCTATCGGGGAGTTTCCGGCGCCGGCGGACGTAAACTCGCTCCGTCGCTATCTGGGAATGGTAAACTTTTACCACCAATTCATCCCGAACTGCGCATCACTCCAAGCGCCACAACACGGCTACTGAGAAAGACCGTGAGATGGAGTTGGGGCCCCGAGCAGGAGGCGGCATTCCGCTGCACCTCTAAAGCGCTCGCGGACACAGCTGAACTAAAGCTGCCCGACTTGAACAAGCCTTTCGTGATCCAAACGGACGCGAGCAAACTGGGCTTGGGAGCGGTCCTGCTCCAAGAGCACGAGGGAGTGCTTGGTCCGGTAGCTTTTGCTAGCCGCTCGCTGACAGCCGCTGAGGTGAACTACAGCACATGTGAACAAGAGTGCTTGGCTATTGTATTTGCCCTAAAGCGATTCGACATTTATGTCGACGCGACCACGTTCACGATTGAAACAGATCAGCAGAGCCTAATATGGCTGTCCAGACTTCGCGAAACCGCAGGGCGGTTAGTGAGATGGGTCTTGCTACTGCAGAAATACGACTGTGTCGTGCGGTACAGGAAAGGCAGCACAAACGTGGTGGCGGACGCTCTGTCGCGAGCCCCCGTAGACTGCGCAAATCTTTCCGCGAGGACCCAGGCCGAGCCAATGGCAAACTCCAAGCAACGCGAAAAGAAAATCAGTTCAAAATGGAGGCAACACCACTGACCTTCTCGGACGAAAACGTGAACCACATAGACGCAGTGGGTGTCGTGTTCAGCAAAGAACAGCTACTGAAAGCTCAGCAGAATGATCCGTTTTGTCGAAAGGTGATCGACGGACTCTCGAGTGAGTCAGACTCTGTGGAGTCGGGCGGCGCCCGCCGGGCGTACGACCGCTGGTATTGGAGTAAACGCCGAGTGTCGGGATGTATCTGGTACTGGTACTGACACGCTGGATCAATATCTGCTGAACGCCGACGGGCTCCTGCTGAAGTATATCCCATCTGAGAAGGACACAGATAATGTGTTCAAGGTGGTAGTGCCAAAAAGTCTGAGGCGCGCAGTGATGCGTTACTATCACGACTCGCACTTGGCCGGACACGCGAGCGGCTCCAAGACTTACACAAAGTTACGCCACATCGTAACCTGGCCGGGCATGAAAAGGGACGTATTCCGCTACAGCCGCACGTGCCACACTCGCCGAAGCTTCAAACCAAGAGGCGGCAAACCTCCGGGTCTAATGCAGCCGATCCACAACCAAGAACCATGGTCTTTGGCGGCTTGCGAGGTGGTCGGGCCTTTACCAAGGAGCCCCAAAGGACACCAGTATCTATTGGTTGTCACTGACCACTTCAGCAAATGGGTGGAACTTTTCCCACTACGAAAGCTGACGGCCCGAGCAATCACTGAAAAGCACATGGAGGTGTTCACCCGATTCGGGTTCGCTGAAGCACTTCTAACAGATAGAGCAAGCTACTTCGTCAAGAAGGTATTTGTGGACGCTTGCAAAACGCTGGGCATCAAGCACAGAACAACCACACCCTACCACCCACAGGCGAACATCACGGAGCGATGTAACAGAAACATCAAACCCCAGCTGGCAGCATTTGCCGAAAAGCACCGCGACTGGGACGCATACATTCCTGAGATTGGGTTCGCACTCCGTTCCACTGTCAATCGTTCGACAGGCTTCACCCCCGCCTTCCTCACATTTGGGAGAGAATTGCCGAATCTAATAGACCGCGTCCTGGGTGCAAACGCTGGGGTGAGCGACGCACAGTCGAAACAGACTGAACGTGTGCGTACGCTACAAACCCGGATGCCGAAAGCTTTCTCGGAGGCCCGTCACAATCTCGGGGTAGCACGAGCTAAACAAAAAGCTCAGTGCGACCGCTCTCGCCGGGATCTCCACTACAAAGTAGGCGATCTCGTGCTCAAACGAAACCATGTTCTGAGCGACGCCAGCAAAGGCTTTTCTCCTCCGCTGGCACCAAAGTGGTTGGGCCCGTACCGAGTGCACGAAGTATTTTCACCACTCGTGTACAAGCTGACTGAGAAGGGTTCAAAAAAAGTCAGCGGGCCTGTGCATGTCTGCGATCTCAAACCCTACAACGAAAGGGAAGAAGGGGACGAACAAACGCAGCCCCCGCAGCAATATGCACGCAAAACGCGAGAGAACGCCGACGATGAACAACGCTACAATCTGCGAACTCGGAAAAACTAATATCGGAAGTTTTCGTAGAGGCGGCCCCAGTAAGTGGCGAAATGTCACATTAAGGGAAGTGCAAAGCACAATGCACCTGCTGCCTTCGCAAACGCGCCAGACATCATTGTTTTACTGGCAAGCAGTGACCTACATGAAAGGTCACCTCAGCGTTCGCTCCCGGATGAATCCGTAGGGGAATCCCCCGAACTACGGCATCCGAGGGAAAGGGTAGGCATAACGGCCATTGGTCAGCCACCTACGCTCACGTGTACACACGTCACCGCAAAAGCGCGGTGCGAGCGTCGTCACAAGCGGTCGGAGACCAAGTGGTCAATCGCCCGCAGCACGTCCCCGCATCCACGAAGAGGATCCCCAGTCAGCACGGGGCTTCGCGCCGTTCGGGAGCTGCTGTTTCCTGGCGACGGCAGTTCACCGGCGTCCATGGACCAGAGCTGCGCGTGAGTCGTCAGGCAGCCCCGCTACCCCTGCCGGCCACGGGCCGAATCAGCAACCTGCCGTTGTCGTGCGCCGCCGGAATCGACATCCAGTCAGGGGACTGTTGAATTTTTATCCGCGACCACGGGACCCGCGCGGTGGTCGGCCGGCTCACCGACCAGTGACCAGCTGTTCCCGTTTGTCCCGTGACACGTCCCAAGGGCCCCGCGAAGCACTTCCACCGGAGACTCCACCTTGGTGAGCGAGTGACTGCGTCGTTGGGAACGTCACTGAAGACGTCGAACTATTTGTTACCCCATGCATGTGGGAGCCGGCACCGCCGCGTTGTTTTTGTTTTGTTTTGTTTTCGAGAGGCGGTAGGTTAATTTTTATTTTTATTAAACCTACCTCAGCCTTAAGGAGTGGGGAGTGTGGGAACCACGTGTTCCCCGCATCCCTATCTAGGTCTAGCTCAGGCATGCCGTGGGGCGTCGCCACGGGGGGGCGCGTCCCGGATGCGAGGGCGAAGCCGTATTCCCTGTTGGACGGATTTCCCTCGCCCTTCTCGGGTGATTTGCCTAAGGCACACCCCTCGGGATCATGACTTGGACGCGTCCGCCCCTCCGGGGCGCCACCTACATCCGACCCACCCCAGGCGCGTCCATTCCCGCAGGCTATATACACCAACTCAACTCTCCTACGTCACGCCGCGGTGGTGGCGCGCCGGACGCACTTCCGGTCTGGGGCGGTGGGCAGAAGTCGCCGTGCCAGACATGCATTCCTGTGTTCCTTTGGAAGAAACGAGACAAAAAACCTGCCTTCTCGTCAAAATGCTGCGATGGGGGCTTTACAAAGAGAGTCTGGGAAGGTTTGAAGATCGGTTTTCATGTGTTTTTGCACCCTCCGTTCGTCCGAGAACGTCGATAGCAGCCGTGAAAAAGGGCAAACCTGACGCTGTCGAACTATGATTGCGTTTGCGGGCCACAATTTGTAGTCGCCAGATGTATTTGCTTTGTTCCAATATGACCGAGATAAAACCCCCAAGTTGTCCGGACCACCCACGGATTCAGTGCGTCTTCAAATTCACACGGCCGCCTGATCGTTCGAACTTTCGTCTGCTCTCTTAAAGTTGTCTGTTTTTTGTCGTCTGCTCGTTCAAACAAAAGCGGCCCGTAGACCAAACTTTGACCCGGTGATTGCAATAAGAAGTAATTGCAGACCTCAAAAGACTTAAGTAGGCTCGATGTAAGCAGTAGATACAAGATGTTGATCATTGGTACCGGTGGCCATCACCTACTTGTTACGCTTTGTCTGTTCCCGCTTCCGATTTTCAGTATCGACGTCGATCATCGCCGCTACCTTCTACACTTTTGCAGCACGAGGGTCGTCGCGACCGAAAATAGCTAGAAGAGTCTCATCATGGTTTTGTACGTCCATTCTGTGGCGGTCATGCAAATACATCGCCGCACGTCAAATTATTTATGCAAAGTTTAGCAGCGTAACGAGCCTTGATGATTTCGCTCAGGCGATTAAAGTGGTAAGACATTGCGATGAGGACGTAGAATCGACAACTCCAACGCGAAAAAGAGTATGCAGACTCACACAGACGCCGACAACGTGACATTCGAATGGTTTGTTGACGCGGGACGCGGTGCGTCTTGCCCGTACTCCATTGCGCGTGCGTTCCAACTGTCGTCTGCTCTTTCAAACTTGGCTGCTTTTTGTCGTCAGTTCGTTCAAACGACAGCGGCTCGTAAACCAAACATTGACCCGGTAATTGCGATAAGAACTAAGTGCAGGCCTCAAAACACTTTTGAAGGTTGGTTGGGGTAAGTCGGCTAAGTGTAAACAGATACAAGGAGTTGTTGATCATTGTTACCAGTGGCCATCACCGACTTGTAATGCCCGATTCTACTTGAGGTTTTCAGTATCGATGTCCACCATCTCAGCTACGGTCCACGCTTTTGCAGTCCGAGCGACGTCGCGACTGAAAATAGCGAGCAGAATCTCGACGTGGGAGTCAGGCTTTAGCGCCCATTCTGCGGCGTCCACGTGAAATGAATCGCCGCAAGTCACATTATTCACGCAAAGTTTTGCCTCGATAGTTTTGCTGAAGCCGCTCAAGTAGTCAGACATTGTTAGGAGGACGTAGAATCAACAATTCCAACGCGAAAAAGAGCACGGGGACTCCCACCGACGCCGACAACAACGCAATTCAATGGTTTGTTTAGGGGCGACGGCGGGCTTCTTGCCCACCATCCACGGCGCATGCGCGGCGCCGGTGACGTCCGCTAGGGGCGCTCCGGTTTGTTTGTAAACATGAGTTGGTGTATAAGACGGCTGTAATCCAAGGGGAGGAACTCTCTCTGGGGAGGCTCTGCTCGACGGAGCCTTCATATCCTTATCTGATCCTCCCCCTCCGTGATACTGTCAATAGCGGCAGCGCGGACTCCGACTGGCGATCCTGTCAAAAGAGACAGCGCCGTCATCTCCACCATTGTTGGCCCTCGGGCAAGCCTGTTGCATCGAAGTCAAATACACACGTCTTTATCCGGACCCAAGGAACCTTCTGTGGTTCTAAGTGGTACCCCCATAAAAGGGGAACCCCAGATCTAGATGGGGCCGAGGATCTCCTCTTTTAGCTGCATCATGTCGTCCTGGGTCGACAAGTGCTCTCTAAAACCAAACATGGTGTGCCGGAACACGCCCGTTTCCTCCATTTGCGGCTGCAGCCGTTTGAGGACGACCTGTTCCATCAGCTTTCCCATGCAGGACGTGAGGGCGATTGGTCGCAGGTTGTCGAGGCAGAGCTCCTTCCCAGGTTTGTGGATGAGGATAATTTCCGAGTGTTTCCACTCCTTGGCGAACTCGCCGTTTTCCCATACCTGGTTGATATGGTTCAAGATGTTCTGAACCGAGCCCGCGTCTAGGTTACGGAGCAGCGTGTTTTGGACACGGTCCTCGCCAGGTGCCGTATTACGGGCCAGGCCTTGGAGCGCGCTCCATACCTCTGAAGCTGAAGGGGACGTCGAGTTCGGGGTTCGGCTCGCCTTCGTAGTCGTGATACCCCTCGTCCGGGGACGAGCCAATATACCGTAGTTTGAGCTGTTCGAGGAGTTCCAGGTTGGTGCCGGGGAAGTCGCGCTCAATTTTCTGGAGGCTCTGGCTGGTATTGCCTTTACTTTTGCTAGGGCCCAGGAGGTGCCGCAAGAACTGCCACACGTCCTTGGTCCCCAGTTATCCCTGGAGATCGGTGAACTTCTTGTTCCAGTTTGAACGCGCCAGTTGGGTTGCGTACTCGAGCGCTTCCACTGTGATTGCCGCGATCTGTTTCTTGAGCTGGCGGTTTAGCTTCAGGCGCTTCCAGCACTTGATTAGACCGTTCCTCGCCTCCCGCAAGTGGAGCAGGTACCTGTCCACCTCGGGGGTCTCTGTGGTCAGGTTGATCGTTTCCGTATAGGTGTTCTTGTTACAAACCAGGCGCTCAATCCCGCTGGCAAGGGAAGCATCATCGTGCTCTCGCTTGCTGTGTGTGGCCGTGCGTGCTGCGCGAAACCTGTCCCAGTCTGTCAGGACTTGTTTTCCGGTGGAACTTTTTCCCTGGCGAGACGGCGATGTTCACTTAGGCTATGGCATGGTCGCTTCCCAGGTTCACCTCGAGGTTTGACCATTCCGACCACCGTCCGCATCTCCTCAGCGCGAGGTTCGAGTACGTGTCGCGGGTAACACTGTTGCCCGTTCTTGTGGGCTGCTCCGGGTCGGTCAAAACGGAGAGGCTTTCTTGGCAGGTGGAGTGGTAAAGTCGGGTGCTTTTGGGCAAGGAGCGAGTGTACCCCCAGGCCGAGCGCGGCGCGTTAAAGTCGCCTACTATGAGGAGATGGTTCTGTGCAAGCTTATGCACGCGCGCAAACAGTTTGCTAAAATCCTTGTACCTGTTGCGTGGCGGCCTGTATACGTTGCACTCTCAGGAAAAGAGTGTAAAAGGGTGTATCGTTACACCCTTTGTCCCATGTAATGCACCCCAAAACTTCGATTCGACGTACAGCGCTCTACAGTCGAACAGACGGCCCGAAATTTTACGAGGGGCTTGATTGCCGTGTGGTACAACGTATTAAAATAGCTAATGTACGTTTTACTAAAAAAAAAATAATCGGGGTTTTCTTGGTCCTACTGTAAAAACTCGGTGTTTTCTTTATGAGGTCTTTGATACGTACTCTAGCTCTTTAAAAAGTTATATTGCACCGTCATGAAGCCCCTCCTAAACTTTGTGGCCGTCTGTTCGACTATAGGGCTCTGTACGTCGAAATGAAGTTTTGAAGAGTATTATTTGGGACAAAGGGTGTAACTACACCCTTTTACGCCCTTTTTTCTTGAGAGTGTGGTAATAAAGAACGAGGGCCAGTAGCGCTTCTCGGGCATGATTTTTATAAGCACGTGGTCTATGCTCTCGTCGTTGAGTTCGTGCATGCGTGCATTTACGTGGCTGGCTGGTAGGACTGCCACGCGTTGGCATATGCGGGGGACCAGCGCCTTGTAGCCCGAAAGTGAGGGTGTCTCGGTTACAGTTTCCTGGAGTGCTATTGTGTCGGGAGTTTTGTCGAGTCCGGCAATACTGCGCTACGGCCCCACGTTTGTTGCAATACCCTCGGCAGCTCCACTGCCAGACTCTAGTTATGGCTGCCCGGCGTTCGTCTGCCATAAGCAGGCTCTGCCACTTCTTCTGAAGGTGTCTGCCCGACCGGGCTTGTCTGCTTTGGTAGCTCTTGCGGACACCACCAAGGTTGTTCTGGTGGTAAAACCCTTAGTTTGAGTTGAAGATGACCCTAGCATCCCCCAAGGAGAGGGAGCACTGCTTGGATTATGGTAGTCAGTGTCTTTGCCCAGGTTATTCGATGCTTTTAAGTAGGCTGAGATTGATCTTGACTGCGGCCTTAACAAACAAACATCCATTCGGGTGGACTGTCTCCAAAGGAAGTTATTGGTTTCGCATTTGTGTTCATAGGGCAGGGTTGCGGCCGAGCGATGGGTGCAGAAAAGGTCTGGGATGCCTGAAGTGTTGATGCAGCCGGCATATTGTTTTTTTATTTGTCGTGTGGACTTGAACCCTGGCAATCTTTTTGAGTTGCGTGACTTTTAGGCTTTGTTTGTGTGACGACCGTCATGTATAGCGATGATGTAGTCACATCTTTTGAAGTTTCTTCCAGGCAGGGATGGGCACATTACATGCAAATATGTATTGAAGTACAAATACAAAATACTCCGTCAAAAATGTATTTAATTACAAATATAATTACATTTCCAAAAAAGAATTTAAGTACAAGATACAGACGACCAAGACGCGCAGCACTAGCTAGAGAATTTTTTTATTGTTGCAACTCGCGCCAGTTACGAAAATCTGGACGACCCGCGCATTTAGAATGTCCAATAAGGCAAAAATATGGATGGAAATCAGGCTGGAAAGCATCACAAGTTGTCACAGGCACATATATATCCAGTCTGCCTTTGAACGTCGATTTCGTCACTATTCTTGCCCTGGACTAGCACCGTAATCACAAAGTCACCAAACGCTTGTGCTTGATTGAGAGACACTGTATTCGGTGCAGAACGTAGTTTTCTTCTTGCTCTGGACAGTGCCTTTAAAATAAAGCCGGAGGAGAAAAAGAAAAAAAGCCTCATGGCCGAATAAAGGATGAAGACTATATTTAACAACCACATGCATAAAACAAGACTTGTAACTTTGGCCATAACATTTATTTAACGTAATAGAGGCAAGTGCCGCGGGCGCCTGGCGTGCCCGGGCGCCCGCGGTGAGCGAGACGCGAAGCGCCGCAGGACTGGTGTATGAAGAGATGAAGAGTTTCTTGGTTTGTTGTAGCCTTTGGCGTTGAGATGAAGAAAGAGCAGCTTTAGACACGTCTAAGGATGAGCAAAATGAGTCGTAACAATAAGTTTGAGGGATGTATTTTTGCCCGCACAATTGTATTTAATTGCAATTGTATTTGACATACCCACGTTTTAGTATTTAAATCACACGTCAAATACATTACCCAACTTGTAATTAAATACAAATGCAAAATACACAAAGTATTTGAAACACGTATTTCAAATACTTGCATTTGAAATATTGCCCATCCCTGCTTCCATGTCTTGCTCTCCTGAGTTCTTGAGTTCAGTGACAGTCGGTTCTTTCGCGACATAGCTGCCTGCTCGAGTAGATTCCATCTCCGGGAAGTGCTTTTCGTACTCCAAGGCGACATGAGAGCCCACCGAGTTGGATTTTGAGTACGCCTGGATCTTCCCTAGTTTCTTTCGCTTCAAGCAGAAGCGTGCTGTAGCTTCGTGTTCTTGGCCGCAGTTAACGCAGTTCGCAGGCATTTATTGACATGTGATGTCCGTTGATTCATGTGGTTTTGCACTATGTTCACACTTTTTGGGGCGTTTGCAGGCCACTCGCTTGTGTCCGAATCCAAAGCAGTTAAGGCACTGGATGGACCTTTCTTGAAAGGGATGGACGGGATGACGTAGATGACCCAGAAGAACATGGGTTGGCAGAATCTCGCCCGGAAAGGTGACTTTGACTGTGCTAGACTTCCCTAGGCGTCGGACGACACCAACATTAATATTGGACCTGAGATGCGAGGCGATCTCATTAGAAAGCTCTTTGTCGACGCCCTGAATTATTCCATTCACCGTTGTTCCGGGCAGTGGAGAGCATGACATGACCGGAATTTCACAGAGAGCCTTCAAGTTGAGCAATGTTTTTGTAGCTTCACAATTTCAGGTATCAACTACGATGACATTCAATCTGCTGTTAAAACGAACCTGGTGAATGCGCTCAGGACAGGAGTTTGCTAGAGCTCTTAAGAGCTTCATGCTTCTGACGGATGTTATTAGCGTCTCACTATCCGCAGGGGCGAACACAACAGTGAGCCCTTCTTCGATGGCTTTTGATTGGATTATTGTCTCCGAGCTGGAGTTGGAGTTGTTACGCCGAGTTGTCGTTCGTGATCTAACTTCTTGATACGGACCTCCGGTATCGTCGTCTTGTTCCATATAGTTGATGTCTGTAGTCGACAATGCAATAGAACCATCGGAACAAATAGAGTGCTCATCATCTGGTTGCGACGTTACGGGTGCTTCGTTCCTTTGACGTTGCTCAGGAGTTATGCTCAGTGCTGTATTAGCAGCGTCAGGGACGCCCGCTTGGGCCGCTTCCATGTTCGTCCACATGAAACGACAGCAGCGGCAAAGGCTGCAGTTTTTTCTAAAAGAGAACTTGGCGGTCTGCTTGATTGCTTTGTCAGGCACACTGAGTTTAAAAATACTGCCCGTTAATATTTGATCAAGATTTTCGCAATAGAAGGTAAAAATACAAAAAGTTACCAGGAATGAAAGATCTGACGTCTTTTGGTTAGAGCATTTCGTCGTCGTCCTTTCCTAGGATGGAGGGACTTGACTAACTCCTGGTGAGCTGAGTTGGTAGAGCGCTCCAGTGGAAATGAAGAGGTCTCTAGTTCGATACCGCGACCAGGCGGATTTTTTCGGTTGCGCACCAGTCACCTGGCTGTGTTCGTAGGTTTGTGTATGTCTATTGTCCCCCTGGTTCCGCTTCTACAGGGATTATTTTCGCTAATCGCTCTCCGTTGCCACGGCAATCGCCATTTCGGTCCATTCAAATCTTTGAAGCTTGGAGAGGGTCGTCCTAATCCAATCGCACCACGGTCACCATGGAGCATCATCGTACGAAGGCGTTCCTCGCCAGTATAAGCGTCTTTGGCACTGTTAATGAAATCAACTTCTCAATCATGCCAATCTCTTACATTTATATTGTTCTTCTCGTGTATTTCAAGGCCAAGAAGTATTTTTTAGTGGCACCGCCACCAGATGTGGCGTCGCTACTTGGAGTCATTGAAAACAAATTTTTTCTGCTTGAAATACCCAAGGAACAATATTCTTTTGTAAGATATCTTTGGAGAGAGGCATGATCGATAAGGTGCATTGCTTGCAGAGTGCCAAAGTCGCAAATATCGGCGAAGAACGCTTTCAGTGCGATGCTCCCAAGCTGCAGGGCGATACTTGGCGAGTCTCGAGGAAATAGGGAGTTATCTTTGACCGCGTTTCCCCCTCCGCTAAGGCCTGCACAACGAAGAAATCGTTACTGCGCCTGTGCACTGATGGCCTTGACTGTAAAGTTTCAGGTTTCCTAGCGAATTACGGAGAGCGTTGCGGAACCGCGAAAACTATCTACGAAAACTCTATAATGTCGGCCGAAAACCGGCTCCAGTATCGGCCGAATGTGCAGTTTCTCACCACGCCCCGACATCCGGCAGGTATTGGCATGCTGCCGTTTCTCCACCGGTCTAGTTTCGGCGGAACATCGTGCGAGTACTGCTCAGATTGGACTGATGGCCAGGGATCGACCAGATATTGCATATGCATCTGCTCATCATCGTTCGTACGTTGCCTGTGCGCTCGCTTTGTATCGCTAATATCGGTCGTATTTGCTGGCACGTTAATAGACCTTTCCCCAAATTATTCAAGCATCAAAGAGAATGTTGGGAACGTAGGACACGCGCTGCACGTGTTCGTCTTCCCTATAGAAAAGCTTCGAAGTCAATAACAGGAAAAGAGCGTCAGTGGAAAGCGCGTGCGGAAAGTCATTCATTTTAGACTTTTGCATTTGAACTTATAGATCTGAAGACACCAGCACGCGCAGCGCGTGTAACATACGTTCCCAGTATTTCTTTTGATGCTTGGGTAATTCGGCGAAAGGTCTATTGGAGATAGGGGGCGCACCTTGCGCGCAAACACGGACAAACGAGATTGTTTTCGATCTCTCCCACAAGTTTATTAAACCATTACCATTACACACACCTTGGTCTTTATTAATTAGAATTACAGTGTTTTCATTCCAAGCAAAATTCATCAAATAAACACAAAGGACCGTGGAGATTAGAGACCTTAAGTAGATCGTTCCGATGACTCCGATAACGATTCCTGATACTCCGCCGCCGCCTTTGCGGATCCATTGTATTGTTTTTGGGTCGGGAATATCGAAGGTATTGGAACGATCTACTAAGCCTATCTATAAATGGTATTTGGACCACTCCCGGCCTCCATGACAGGAAGCCGAAAACACTCCCGGTTCAGTTTTGTTTTCATGCTTTTAAAGGGCAACATCACTTCACAGCTACGTTTCGTGTGTTCCGCAATTAAATCGGTCTTCTGTCATGTTTTCCGCATCCACTGGCTTCTTCAAGGGCTGCCTTCATGATATAAAAGATGCAGCGAGCCGCGGCCGCCGAGCGCGAACAGTCTCTGTAACGCGTGCGTCCATTAAATCTGACTCTTTCGGACAGCGAAGATAATTGATCACGCAAAACACGCTTGGATTCTGATGCCAATAAAGATTGATTGAAAGGTTGAATAATAATCGCCAAAATATAACTTTTTTATTTTAGCAATGTAGGTTTTTATAACACAGAACTCGCATACACAGTTCTGTGTATGCGAGATTATGAACAGACGGTTTACATGAGTCTCCTGAACAAACGCGACAAAAACCCACAGAAAAAAAAAAAAAAAAAGAAACGTAAATTTTGGGAGCTTGTGTTGGCGGCGGAATTCAGAATGGGAGGGATTTTTAACGTATGAAACCGGACCTGGGGTTCGGTTTGACGTCAATTTCAGACACGTCAATTTCGAAGTTCGTTGGAAAGCCAGATTTTTTTTTCTTTTCGGCATGCGCGGCTTTCACTTGCTTTCTGCTATTGTTAGTTGCAATGTGGTCTGCATCGTATTTTTTAGCAAACGCAAGCAGGTCATAATTACGGTTTTACGCATTACCGAAGCTGCTCAGAAAAAGTCTAAAACTTTCGCCATTTACTAGTGTAACCTCCAATAGACCTTTTCTACGTGAGCCCCGCAAACCTGAATCACGAAACTCCCGGTATGCGGGAAAACACAGTTTTTTGTTTTTTTTCCTTTTGGCACACCACTGGGAGAAGCTCACATTTTAATCGCGACTCTCTTCATTCTTGTTTTTCCGTTTCTATATTATTTTATTTGTTCCGGCTTTTCCTTGCTTATTTTCTTGTCTCGCATACCGGACTTGTCGATTGCGTAGCTGGAAACATGGGTAAGAGCCCTCTAATAGTTCTTATCCCTGACACCCCGGCCAAGGTGATTCGTAGTTAAAAGAACCATGAAGGCAATTTAATTTTTTTTTTTTTAAAAAGGTGTTTTCGGAAGCATTGGGGTCCTGGCATACCACACAATTTTTCTAGAACGTTGTGACTCTTATTTCTGTACCTGCAAATAAATTTGCGAAACTGAAACAAACATTCAGATTTCTTCCCTCTTTCGGCTCTGGAAAGAGAATTGACGCCAGGGAGCACTGTCGGCATCGGTATGATTTAGTGCACACTCAGTGTGGTTCCCGTGGTTCGCTCTAGTGCACGGCGATCTGTGAAGAAAACCTGGAAGAAATGGACGACAACGCCGCGCACGCAAACGAGTTTGAGCTCCCGTTCAACGACCTCACGCCGACTGAACGGGAGATGATGCTAAGGACGCAGAACTCTGGATTGGCGCTTTACGATTTCGCCCCAGACCTACCACCAACTCCTCAGTCGCCGCCTCCCCCCCAGAGCGACTCCCCGCCCCACTAGGAGACCTGGACCAGGGTTTCCTGAATACAAATAAAGTTCATTTTCTCTCTCTCCCCGCCCCACTTTTACCCAGACTCCGGCTGACGTGAAGGTGCTGCTCAAAGTCTTCTGGTCGGAAATGCAACGAACAAATCCTGACACCGCTGTCCAAAGCTCTACGCAAGACGGCGGCGCGCAACCAAATGCTGTGCATTGCTGCATCGGTCGGCAGTTTATGCAAACTAACGTCGCCCGATCTACCGCACGTCTTTAGCCGACCATTCGCGCAACCTACTACTGCACATAAACGCGGCATGATTGGTGAGGCACCAGTTCGCAAAGCGAACACGAGACGACGCACGAAACCAAAACCAAAAGTCCGCCGCCCCCGGCGAACACTGTACCCGGCGCTCGTACCTCTTTTTCTTTCTTTTTTGTCCATGGTTGCTCGATGCTTGTTGCGCGCCCGAGGGATGCGGGATGCGTTCAACCAGTGACAAACGGAGGGATCGCTTCAGATTATGCTTTTATACACGGTATGAAGCCTATTAATTCCCAACTACAACTTCAAAAGATTATCCAACGTTCAAATAAAATTTTTTTATCACATCTCACCACCGAAATCGAAACCAAGAGCGCGTCTATCGTTTGAACCAATCGCCAGACGAGGAGCCCGTTGTCGACACGCTTCGACGGCGCACTTTATTTCACCTTTCTGCCGCTGCCTCGGTGGGGTCTCAGGCATCGTTCCCGGCGCTATTATTACTGCGCCTGTTTACTCGATTGGTGCGGCACCCAAACTTCTGTTCGGGCTAGAACTTGGTCAACAGTATCTGAGACGTGCCTGACATCCGTTTAAATCGTCGAATAAAACTTCGAAACTGCCTTCATGGTCCCTTTAACAAGTTCAATGGTGTGCTAAAAGCACAATACAAGCCTAGTCATAACGCTCCTAAAGTAACGCCGTCAGAGTTGATATTCTAACAATGCTATTTTCCGTCGCTGAGAGGAGAAAGAATCCTACTCAAGACGTCATAGCGAGCGTTTGGCCAATCATGAAAAGCCGATCACAGTGGTGCTTTTGCTCGCGCAGGTTGCCAATATAGGGTAAAGCTAGAGCCACTAAATCAGCTGCAGTTAAAGTGTCGGCACTTCATTCCCAACATTTTTGTGGGCGCCCCCATGTTGCCGCTTGCTTCGAGCAGACGCAACTGCCGTTCGTCACGATTGAAAAGTGCGACTTCCTCAGCATTAGATTCATTGTTTGGAAGCTCATGTAAAATTGCTTTGCTCTGTCGCGAACTCTTTAAACATTTGTGGAGGACGGAAAAGCGTTTCCTGTGATATCAGATAATGCTTTAGATAACTGGCACTCATGATTTTAAGCCACGAAATGGGCAAGCGTCTTACTCTGAAGCGTACCTCTTTTAGTGGCACTAGGTAAAGCCTGCGAGATCAGCGCCAGATCCGGCCGCACAATCTGGGAGAGCCACCGACGTCGGTTTTACTGCGACACGAGCTCCCTAACGCTGTCGCGTTAAAAGAAGCGCGGGAATTTACTTCGGCCATTTTTCCATAGAGTCCGGGATCGTGGTCACTATAGCCGCACATGTCGTCAACAGGCGTTTTTACACACGCGCCAGATTACAGCCACCATTGTTGACCTTCTCTTGTTTTACCGAGGTGGCAAGCCACTGATGCGGGCGTTGACGAGTCTTCACAAAGAATAATGATGGGGAGAAGGACACAGTATAATCTAAACGGCAAAAACCTCTTCTGCTGTGGTAAGGATGAAGTGAACAGCATAAAGACAACGAGAAATCTTTCAGCCTTTCCACTCTGGGGAAGATGGAGGACCAGCGAAGCTGCACTACAGCGGCTTTAAGGGGTAGTGTAACGAACCAAACCGGAGAAGCGGCGCTGCGTTGGAAGACGGCCGCGGTTGGGAACTGGCGCTTGCAGCACCGTCGTTCCGGCTATGGCTCCGGCTTGGCCACTTGCCAGCTTGGCCAATTCGCAGCTGTCGACTACACTCTCGTCTGCTAATTTCACATTTTTATTCACCTACGAACAAAATCTATGTCCTTGGAAGTTCACTGGAAACTTATAATTGTTTTTTAAGGTATTTATTTTAGTCATGAAGCGTGTTAGGCTGCCTCTATCTGCCGACCGATGGAGGCACCCTAACGGAGCTGCGGATCGAACCGCCACCTACACCGTCTTCCAAGGTGCGGTCGTTTCCGATGCATAGTGGAGGCTACGCGGTAACTACACTACCCCCTTTAAGCCACTGTAGCTGTGCTAGGGTGGGAATGAAGTAATGGCCGGCCGCAAGTCAGCAAGCCAGAGTTCAAAGGCTGGGAATGTTGCTGCCGTCGCGGCTAGATGGCGGTAGCGGACAGAGTTTTGTGTCATCACTTGTTTACTGACAGACATGATCCTGAAAAAAAACTAGCCCTTAACAGATCCGCTGTAAAGCTTAAGGTCGGTTGCGGCGGCCTCCATGGCACAGCTGCCGCCAAGCGTCTATAGGTTCGCAGTTGCCGCCGCGCTTTTTTGCTATAAGGCCGAGTGTGTTCCTCTCGTTTTCCCCCTCTGATACGACAACCAAACAGGCTATGATTTTCGCGCCGAACTCGCGCGATTTCCTCCCTAAATGTACTCCATTTCCCTCGAAGTCCGACCGCAGCCAGCGCTACAATCCGATAGATCCAATCGAGCAGCGGCAAAAAGTGCATCGGTATACGGCGCACGTCGCTTTTCCGTTTGCTAGCCCCGACAAACCGATCAGGCACAGTGAGGGTGTCGCGATCGTTGGTTTTGCATTTTGTGCGTGATTGGGAAGGCGGTGAAAGCCAACCAACAAGGAAACGGGCGCCGTGGCGATTCACCATTGTCACTGCTTGATTGGTTCCATAGGATTGTGAGGTACATCGGCTGCGGTAGGAAGTGAAACGGAATATTTGAGGGCATGACGAGGACAAGTTCGTCCACTTCTTTTGCAGGTGTTGTGGTGACGTCAGAACACCGAGCTCTGATTGGCTCTGATGGAAGGAGAGTGGGTAGACCTCGAATCAAGCTGTCTTGAGGTCTACCCACTGCCCTTCAATTTGATCCAATTTCTGACGTCACCCCAACCCCTGCAAAAGAAGCGGACGAACTTGCACTCCGCATTAAAGCCCGTTCACATACTTGTAACTGAGTACGACCGAGGGAGACAAGACCAATTTTTAAGCCTCTTGCGACGTCATCGGACCGAATGCGCTGCTGCAGAGCTGGTCCTAAGACGTAGCAAGAAACTTAAAAATTGGTCTTTCCTCTCTCGACCTACTCGGTTGCAAGTGTGTGAACGGCGCTTTGTGCTTCAACTCTGTAGCAACTCACTTACGTTTCACGTAAAACATGTTTTACAACACTAGCGAAAAAGATCACCCTTTTTTTGTTTATTCTGCTGTCTCGACCCGTCCGTTATAATAATATATTTTTTTGATGCGAAGTTTTCGGAAGAATAAGGCTATTTTATACATTCATAAGTCCTTCAACTTCGTTGGGCCTCCCGAACCAACATCGGTAGCAAAAAACGGATGCGAATTGAGAATGGGGAGCGTGTAAACGATAATAGAAATAATAATTTAAAAAAAAGCCACTACTCTGGGCAGATTTAGCACTTATCGCTGCGTCGTTAATAGCCAAGCAGTCTGCGTGGGGGCACCCATTTTGCGCGCCTGGCAGATGACGTTTATGCTGGTCGACATTCTCGCGACTTCACCGAATCGGAGCAGTGATTTGGAACAACGTTGTTTCTGCCAACACCGCATTTTTTCGGTTTTCCGTTCATTCCTTTTCTACGACATCGCGCTAACTGCACTTAACGGCGACCTTTCTTTCCTCGGAACAAATACTTAAAGAAAAAGAAAGAATTGAGAATGTCTACTAATCTTCGCTTTTTTGTGTCTGTCGGAGCATTTTAATGTTCGATAGCCGAACTCGGTGCCTTTTTTTCTGATTAAACTGCGCACCGATAGTGATATATACTCACAGCCCTATCTAAGAATAGTTGGTTTCTTGCACAATATTGTATCTATATTGGTAATTTAGGCTATCTCACTTGATTCTACTACAAACTTGTCATCAGCAATGACCACGTAGGTATACACTCTAAGAAAAAATGGAGGAAAAAGATAGCAACGGGCGCGTCTTCCTCCCTTCTACTGACGCGCCCCCAAGTGGACACGAGAAAAAGGGAGGAACGAAACGTTCTTCTCCCTCTCCAGGCCGACGGGGGAAAGCCTTCGCCGTCCCGACTCATATTTCGTTTTCGTTTTTCGAGCACGTCGCGCACGTTGTTTAATAAATGTTTTTGAGTTGATTGAGCTTCAGCGGCAGCGAAAACCGCCTGTAATTCTGTTTTCTAGTGCAAACGTGCAAAACATTTCGGTTGCAATGACGTTTGTATCACTAATTTTATCAAACGAGCGAATGAAGCCGCTAAAAACAGCGAGGTTCCGGAGCAGTGCCAGCAGCGCCAGGCTCACGCAGCCAGTGGCGTTCAAGGAAACCTCGGTAGAGGCCGCCAAGAGTCAGGATGACGTCACGATGACGTCAAATATGTTGATCACCCTCTCCGGCAACTAGGACGGGTACAGCCGTTAACATCCATGTTTCCTCGGGGCGCTCTTTCTGCGCTCAAGCGTAGGGTTCTTGTTTCCACCGCCTCAAAATATGGCGTTACGATCGACATTGCCGCCGGGCCGGTGGCCATGGCAACGGCAGCAACGGCGCAGGCGCAACCGGTGCTACCGGTGCAACGGTCGCCGACAGCCGATAAGCGTAATCGTCAGCTCCGAGTGTTTTGCGGAAAATGTGGTGTTCGCTCGGTCCGCGCTAATTTGACTTCAAAGTTCTGGTGCTCTCGGAAGAGGATACCTTGGCGCTACTGCGCTGCGAAATGGTGCGGGAACTCCAGCAAGTCGAAAGTCTTGTCGTTCCTTCTATTCCGAAAGGTGTTCCGAAGCGAAAGGTAAAGTTTAGTTTTCCTTCGCTTTCGTTTCAAGCCCGTTCCACGTGGTGCGATCCTGGTTGCGATTTTCAGTCTCGTGCGGCAGAAACCCCGTGAACACAGCACTTAGCACAAGTTTGTTTTCGTTTTTTCTTACGCATGAGCAACGTTGCACCTAAAATTTGCAGGCAGATCGAACCGTACCACGTGCTAAGCGCACAGGACGACACAGGCATTATTGGTGCTCTCTTTTTGCTCACAGACCCTTGACTTACTTTTGTGGGCGAGTTTGAGTGCTTTCTGGGGTGCATTCTAAATCTGGTATACAAGGATGATGCGATGAAGAATCTTAGTGCTTTCATGACAGAACAGTCGGAGATTTTCTCTGTTCAGCAATCGGCTAGAAGTTCCTCCAGATGTTCTGCTATGAACCCTGGTGAATTTACGCTTTTTAAACAAGGAGATCTGCAAAAACCTCATTTGAAAAGGTCTGCAGCTGATAGGGAAGCACAGAAACCGCAAAACAAGTCATATCAGCTGAGTAACAAAACAAAAACCATATCTTTTGTCTATGAAACATTGAAATTTCTGCTGATCAAAACTGTGGTGGTGCGATGTCTTTTATAAATGTATATTTATTTCATTGTGCTCTTTCTTGCTTCTCGTGCTATCTGTTCTGTTGTTCCGTAAATCTTGTTATCTGTATTTATCTTCCGTTTTATGTATGAGATCTTTGTAAATAATAAAGAATGTATGAAATGTAAATGTGTACTCCTTGCCTCCTACCCACTTGAGGAGCAGCCTCTCTGAAGTTGCGCTATAGTGGTTTATGAAAAAAGATATAAAATAAAAGCCCTAGAAGACGAGAATGAAATCGACGAGAAATGAAATCAGTAAAGCATACCGGGGGCGAGGGGGGGGGGGGGGGGGGAGGGGGGGGGGCAGGGGCAGCGAGCGGGGGCGAACCGGCCGCCTGGGACGCGACAAGACCACTTGCGCCATCTAGGGGCAAGTAAGGGCGGCCCGGCAGAAGTAGAAACGGTGATTGCAACGCCATGTTTTGAGGCGGCGGAAACAACAACCGTACGCTTGAGCGCAGAAAGAGAGCCCCGGAGGAGCATGGATGTTAACGGCTCTACCCGTCCCAGTTGCCGGAGTGGGTGATCAACATATTTGACGTCGCCGTGACGTCACCCAACTTTTCTCTTTTTTTCGCTCATCGGTCGCTCTTTTCTCGCTTCTTTGCTCGCTCGGGCGCCCGGAGCGCGTTACAATAGCCAAGGCTACGGCTGTGCCGGCCTGGCTGCGCTACGTACACTGGGTAAGATGGGTGCCTACGGATTGCAGGACCCACACGGGGTTACAGTAGCGGAACCACGCGGAACTGTGCCGACCTTTTCGACGTTATCGAAATCGCAGGAACTGTGTCCAAGACAGGCAGGTTTTGCTGCCGGCGGCCTGGGTGCCTTCCGTGCTGAGTTTGGTTCTGTTTTCCGATGCCGAGTGCCAACCGGCGTTCAACGTGGTTCTGTATTTCTGGGTGTCAGCAACATAGCAGCAGCATCGTGATGGCAGTGTTGTGGGTCGTGAACAGAAGACTGGAATTATCGCCGATGTGACCGTGTGTTCGCGTGTCAGTGGTGTAACAACAAGATGAGATGACGTAAACTGTCGGGCATTGATGGCGCTGGTCGGGCCATGCTTGGAGGGGGCGGGGTGTTGCAGGTTGACATCCCGCTTTACATTAAAAAAGTTTAAGACCACTTGAGGGATTAGGTGCAATCGATCGACGTGCTGATAGTCATGTTGGAACGCTGGTCTGAACAGTAAGCTCATATCGTACAGTGGCTAATCTGACTGTCGGTTGTCTCCTCCCCGAGAGCGATTGCGCTCTGGGGAAAGAACTGAACAGTACGAAGTTACGGCGGAAAGCACGTTTATTAACAGTGTGGAATTTTAGCATCAAGAAAAAAAGTAGGTAAAATCGAAAAAAAAAAGCTACCCTTTATTTTCTGTTTAAATATGTGACAGTTCCTGTTAAAACTGCCCTCCAAGTGGCGCGCTGGAATGAGCGCTAGACGTTTTCCAGCTCGCCACGGCGTAGCTCCGTGCACTTAACACCCGCCGCAAGTCGCGACTTTGACTGCCTGCAAGTTGATTGAAATCGATTTCCCAGCCCGTGAAACATCACTTACAGCTGAGTGAATATCCGCTTTACATAGATCAATTCAAGACGGCAATTGCAGCCGTGCGCGAACAGCACAAATCGAAAAAACAAACAAAAAAACAAACACTACTATAGAAATACAGGCTACAACGTGCCGTGCGGGGAAACAAACTCATGGCTTCGAACCGTATTAGAGCGGCTTGATTTATTGCCTTTCAAATAATTACGGCATTATCGAGCGTTTACTTTTCAATAAGAGGTTCATCCCCTGAGCCTTTCAAAATACTCTCAGGGGCATGATATTGCAAGAAAGATATCAACATGCTGAGAATATGTTTTATTGCTAAGGCAGTCACCGAGAAATTCCGTACGTTCAAAACGACCAGTATAAAAGACGGAAACGCAGAGCAGGGTCTAGTGTTCGGGTTAGTATGCAGTTGTATTGATCGTTATATGTGCCATGTATGTGTATGCGCCCAATGTATGTTCACCTGATGCTTGCAGTATGCGTAATATGTCTACATATGTGTACAGTAGAAGTTCCTAAAGATCCCCAGAGCTTTGAAGTTCCTGAAGCGCAATGATGGCCTGACGAAATAAAAATAATTTTTGTGGAACATGAATTGGACGGTACCTAGCACCACCTAGCCTAGCTACTTGCTATTTCTCTGGTTGATCCTGCCATCTGGTGGCAAGCGATTTAACCTTCTTTCACGCTACGCTATAAACACTGCGGCTTCGAGTTTGTTCTCTTGAGAGCGGCTTTTGGTTTTGCGGATTGGGTTGCCATTCCTCCGTGATGTGCAGTTGACAAAGGAATTGTGACTCGAGGAACAGCAAAGGTAAGGTTTAAAGTGCGCGTAGTAACTGTGTATATTTTGTCCCCGTTTAACATCGCAGTGCTGTCGATGAGAAGACTGAGTAACTGCTTTCGAAACGCAAGTTTCTGTACCTGCGCGGGGAATCTGGCTTCGGAAATAAACACAGTTCGCGGAAAGCTCGTCTTACGCTTTTATTTGCTGCTCCTCTCGTCCTGTACAAGAGACGTAGCGCCCTTGTTAAGCCTCATTGAGCTCGATTTGCTTGAGTCAGGGCCGCCATAATGAGATGCAGGCGACGGAGCAACTATTTGCCCCCCTGCGTCAGACACGAAAGTTTCTCCTTTTCTAAAGGAACATAGGTTACAACACCGTTCCTCCCTTTAGGGAGTATTATTGATACCCTGTTTTCTAAGAGGGTAGGCGGTTCGCACAGTCATAGTTTGCAGCCAAAACTTCAACAGAAGAATGCCAAAACTGCCCTTTCTAGCGTACGATAGCTAAGGAAATTGAATTCTTACACCCAGAGAGAAAGACAATATATTGTTCCCTACTACTTCAAATAAAGAAATAATATTTCAGCTTTAATCGAACCTCGTTCTCCGTAGTTAAAAAAAAATTAAAATGCAGCTGTTGTTCACGTTATTCGTGCATCGCATCTTATATTGCTAACGAAGTAGTGAGACATTTTATTTTGGCAAGTGTTGCAAGCTCGGACATGTAAAAGGTTAGCTGCTTTGCGTGAAATGCGTTCGTGGAATACATAGTCAATGACCCTTATCTTTCCCATCAAATTATACTTTCAGTAAAAAAAAACACTAATACATAATACGAGGACAGATTATTAAAATATTGTAGTCACTAAGTTATTTTGAGAAAGGTGATAACGTTTTTTTCACATGGTGACATCATAACTCCTGGGAACACACTTCCGCTTTGCAGTTCAGGGCATGACAACGCATGAAATAACTCTTCGCGAACTATCCGTACATTAGCAGCCGGGTCATTTCTTTTCCTGTCTGGCTTCTCAAATACGCACCATTCTCGGTACTATAATATGAATATGGTCATTGATAGAAATTTATGACCCATAAAGTCATTATGCAGCCACATCTTTAGAAGAATTACGATCAGCAGGATCACGTTTGTGGATCTGCAATAAACAGAGCAGGCCCAAAAACAGCCCGCCACAAAGTACACTAGCAGCATCGTCGACTCGCGTGCCCGAAGGCGGCACTGTAAAGGGATACCATCTGTTACAACAAGATCAATATCGAAGTAACGTAGCCCCGGAACAAATAGTCCACGTCCGCAACGTACGACCCTCGCGACGTTTTCCAATAAAATCATATACTAGAAAACTACAGGCTATCCTAGGCGAAATGGCAGTGACTGCCTTGACGGCGCTTCCTAATGGCCGCCCATGATGAGTTGATATTCGAATTCAACACAACGAAAAAGATAATAAAACTTTTCCACCGAAAAAACAACAATAAACAACAAAAACAACAACTACAACAACACTTGCAGGCGGACTGCAGAAAGAACGTGTGCTCATGAGGCTCGGCGCCCCGCTTGTGGTTGCAGCGTTTTGCTTCGAATCAGCGAGATTCTGAGACACGCCGTTTTCATTCCATTGTACGACCAGCCATCGTTAATTGAATTCCACAAAGAAAGGACCTTATTTGAACAAGAGTCGAATATACTCCAAATTTAGGCTTAAAATTGGAAGAATAGTTCTTATCATATAAATATGACCGCAATATTTGCTGGTATATCTGAGGGGAGAAAGTTATAGGTCCGTTTATATTTATGGAAACAATCAACAAATTTTGTTTGTTTGTTTTCTTCTCTGGGCCGCCAGAAAGCGCCTTCCCAAGTTTCCCATCTCGAAGGTGGCTTTAGTTTTCGCACCTGCTTGTCGGTCCGACATTCTGTGTGGGGTATAAATCGCAACACTGCAGTATTTGAGCCGTCTACAGGACAAAAGGCACAAAATTCTGTCCAAGTGGGCTTCTTTTTTCATAACTGACGCTTATTTCGTTGTTCTGGTGTTGGTAACATGACCTAGGATATAATAGAACTCATTCGCACCTGGAAACAAAACAAAAATTATACACTACTGATACTGTTAATTTATATATTATTTTCTAAGCCCGATGGATCCGACAAGGTTACTGCTGTTTCAGAAAGAGCCCGCCTTTTCGTTGCGTTTGTTGGGTATTGTGGGCAACCGGGTATCCCCAGCGTTGTTCCAGATTGCCTCTATACGAAATCGTCAGTGGTCACCCAAGCAGCACGTTGTGAATGGGCCATCGCTGGCAAGTGTACTATGGCCAACCAGATTTTCGATGGCCCAAGCTTGGCCAAAGTGCTCGGCAATAGCAGTGTTTTCGTCCTCGTCTGGTGATTTGCCATTCACTTTATGCCAGTCGCTGGCCATTCACTTTAGGCCAGTGACTGGCCATTCACTTTAGGCCAGTGACTGGCCATTCACTTTAGGCCAGTGACTGGCCATTCGCCTTTGTCCAGTGGCTGGCCATTCACTTTAGGCCAGAGAATGGCCATTCAGCTTTGGCCAGTCACTTTCGGCCAGCCACTGGCCATTCACGTTTGGCCAGCCACTAGCCATTGACTTCCGGCCAGTCACTGGCCAAAAGTGGCTGTAGTTATACACTTAATACATAATTTATCACAGACTGCCAGAAAATTGGGGTGTTCCTCAGAAGACTGTCAAGAGTTTCGGGAGGTCAAGTTTGAGAACTCAACCCCAGAAACTTTTACATAGTAATGACACGCGAAGCTGCTGCAAGTCTGCTCAATATTTATTGGACCTTTTTGAGTACTAAGTCTTACGACGCTGGTTGCGACCACCATTCCAGTCGTCGTGGGTTCAGGGATGGTATGTTGTCCCACCATTAAGATCCCCCGGTAGTGCAGCAGTAAAAAAAATAAATAAAAAGAAGCAACTTTAGGTGAAGGGACAGTGCAACAATGGAGAGTTCTAGTAGATCGTTCCGATACCTCCGATAGCCCCGATAACGATACTATGCATGCGCAAGGGAGGCGGTGGCGGAGTATCGGGTATCGTTATCGGAGTCATGGGAGCGATCTACTAAAACTCTCTACTCTTCAGTTACAATATTTTTCAGTTTACACAAGCTTACTGGCACTAATGGGAAAGAGAAGCCTTGAGTACACAGTAATTTTTTCACACATTTAAAGGTGTAAATCAGTTTGTCCCTGGGCTAACACCCTTATGGCGTTCAGGCAAGCACCCTTCATAAAGGGCGCTTGCTAACAGCCTTGTAAAGGGTGCTTGGCATGAAATGGGCACCTGCTGGGGTGGCCCAGTGGATGCTGGGCCACCCCAGCCAATCTGTCGCCGGGAGAGTATCATGCGACGTTTTGGTTATGTGGAGTACAAGATCACATGACGCTCTCCCGACGCTGGATTGGCTGGTAGCGTCCGCCGCGCTCGGACGAAGGGTGAAATGAAGTATAGACCCCAGTGAACATTTCATTGGAATGTGTCCAATACACATAACAGAACTTGTAAATTGTACAAAAATCATATATGGTATTGCATATTCTTATATTATTATTACATGATTTACAGCTTATCATGTTTACTGAACACATTTACACTTTTTTCACTTAGAGGGATTGCCAGATCACCACATACGAGGCATGTGATAAAGAAATAATGAGTCACACTAAACACAACTCACTTCATGAAGTAATACAAAAGAGCTCCTTGCAGGCCACATCATAACCCCGTGGGCAATTGGGAAGTGCTACGGCACCCCCCTTTCTCGAACTCTAAGTGAGCAAGCAGTGGCCCCAAGCATCGCACTGCACGGCTGAACCATTGTGAACATCATGGTCTGCCACAAACGAAGCATGTAAAGCTTTCCTGTTTGGAGATCAAGTGACATGTTTTGTTTGTCTCAGGGGATTGCAGGCAACCCACGCTTCGCTTATCACTTGTCTCCTACGCGCATCTGGCTCAACTCACAAATCGCGCATTGTACCAAACGGTCCAAGAAGACGGAAGGGAAGGACTCCCCTCATTCTCGGACCCTCGTTCGTGCAACCGGAAACAGCCATTCTCCCCCTAGAAGATTAGCCCGTCGCTTAAAACTCGAACGAAAGTTGCTTTCCCCATCCCGTTGAGCCCTAAGCTGACAGTGTTGTGGAAGCTACGTGCTCCTTGGGCCAGCCCACGTGGGCCAGCCACACGCTCGTCACGCCACGGGTACTTCGAACGGCTCGGTTGTAACGCGCTGACGCTATTGACACCACCACAACGCTGCCAGGGCCACCAAGGGCAAAGCTGATAACCACGCCTGCCTTGCTACTCCACGAACGCGGGGAATCTTTTCTTTCTGCTTTTGTTTGCGCCGGATATCCCCTGACGCATCGCGCTCTCCGTTCGCTTCTCTTCGAGCGCTTGCTGGAGTGCACCATTTGGAACGCAAAATATAGCCAGCCGTTCAAAATACAAACGTGCGATTATCATTTACGGTTATTATCCCTCATACCTGATTCACTTCCAAACGAAACTTGAATATTTCGATTTTTGTTTCCGTACCCCTTTAAAGAACACAACTGTGATGATGATTTAATGAATGATGATGATGAAACAATTTTGACTAAAGAGAGTGACCACAAGGGTAGACTGAAAGAATTACTAACAATGATGAAACCTAGAAATATATTAGTGCCTTCCCTTTGTTTTGCCATTGAGTGGAAGAAGTTTCTTGGCCTATATTTTTGTTAGAAACAGGTGTGATGCGTCCGTCTGTTTTTTTTTTTAATCTTGATGTTGTGCGATTTTTATTTCCTAAGTTGAAAGCTCAAGGCATTCCCTGTTGTTTGTTCAACCACATTTACCCAAATGTTAGTAGGTTGCTTTTTTATGTTTACCGTCCTTGGGCATGTCAGGGGTTGTGAACAGTAAAACGTTGTAAGGCCCAGGAAGGAATTCCCTTTGTAAAGTGGTGGCAAGCAGAAGAGGAATTGTAAAAACTGACTTCATGTCTTCTCCTGCGTTTTCTTTTTTGGGTCGCCTATTCATTTTATGCCCATTAATACTCAGCTGTGTTTGATACTTCTCTGCGTTTGTGTCATCCTTCAGAGAACCCGTCTTTAATAAATTACGTGTTTAGCCTGTTTAGCTAGCTTGCACCCTCCTTTTTGTTTTTTGATCATTAATAAATGACTGTACGATTCAACTGCAAGCACAGTGTTAATGCATAGTAATAAATAGCAGCATACTTTTATTGACTAGTGGTGATGATTGGACTAGTTAGTAGCCGATTATTGAAAAGAAATCATGAAGAATATGGGAACAGAGGATCTGAACACAACACAGCGCTGTGTTGATCTCCTCCTTCTTGTCCGTGCCATTCACATTCCATGTTTTTAATAACACATTTATTAATAATTTTCTGCTTGGTATCATCTGTATAGGGGTTCACTGGAACGACCCATCTGCTATTGCATTCACTTTAGGGCAGCTCCCCCTTCCTCATGGTGCCATCGCTCAGGAAGTGCAAGGCGGGTGTCACTCTCACTCTTGTGGTTCAGTTCCCCAGGTTCCCATAGGTTTCAAGCTGCTAGCCAAACTGAGTCAGGCCTTCCAGCCGTGCAGGAAATGTCAATTCCACTCTTTTAGACGTAGACACCCATATTTTGCGTGTACGTGAAAGAAGCTCTAACGGAGAGGAAACAAAATGATTGGCCTTTTTTTAATGCATCCTTTTCTTTCGCTGAGAACATACATAAAAGTTACACGCTATTGTACATTCAGTGGTGCGGCTTAATTTAGGAAGAGCACTTTTTTTCGTATAACTTTTATATAAAGAAAAAACTCAATATAATGGGTCGGACATAAATGGTTGCTATGAACTGCCCTATACATTTACACATTACCTGATATCATCAAAAGAGTAGAGTAGCGTAGGGCTGCACTGCACCAATTACGTCTTTGTAACCAATTAATAGTTGGCATTTATTTGTTTATTACTATTGGCTATTATTCTTTGACAGAAAGAATAACCGGGCGAGTTGGTACGGTGGTAGTCTTTGAACTGCATCAAATATTCAGGTTTGACATTAGTTAAAGGGGCCCTCCGGATCGTTATGCGATGATCTATTTATGGCGGTAACTCAATCTACAGGCCCTAAGGATCCTAAAAATCATAAAATTACGGTCATGCGCGGCGGATTTCTCTACTAAAATTGCTATCAAAGTCCACGGCACGCCCCCCTTTCTGAGGTGAGCCCGGAAAACGGGAGGGGCATCTCTTTACGCGTCAGCCAATAGCAAGCGAAGGATTCCGGCGTCACTGCGCGTCACCAACGCGGCCGACCGCCGACCCGCGGAGGAATCTCTTGAACACGCGCGGACCGTCGTCAAGGGGCCCGGACTTTGTGCTCGGCAGTCGTCGTTCGTCGCACCGCACCGTCGCGCTGCTACTGCAATACGCAGTCGCATTCCACAGATGACAAGGAAAAGTTTGACTCGTTGACGTGGAAGGATCGCAAAGCTGGCTTCGGAGTCGGGATCCACGGAAAGGAGGAACATGTGTCCCGCAAACGCACGCCTGCAGACGCCCCGGGAAGCAGACGAGCCGACGCGCCGACGCATCGCCCACTAGCAACAAGCTTGCGGGGAGAAAACATAGTTCGCTGGTATTGGAGCGATAATTGCGGACTATGTTTCCCGCACGACAATCAGTTTACGTTTTTCTCAAACTCTAATTTACAACAAGCTTAAAAAGTGTTGCAATAATAACGTTCGCATTCACCGCGAGATGCAGCATTTCCATTGGTCAAGTTTTAGCGATGGGCAGGGAATGGGGGATCGTCTTCCAAGAGAAAATAGTCCCGATATATTTCTTCTGCCACCTGCTTAATAAACGGTTTTGTAATCTAAAACTTTGTATACATATTAACTTGCACCTACTATGCAATATAACAACATAAACAGACGATCACAGAAAGCTCCGGAGAGCCCCTTTAATTTTTTCCGCCTTTTTTCATGTTTTTGTTTTTTCTAGCTGCTCTGATTTTTGTAAGGGCTTTCGCCACTACTAAAAAACGTGACATCTAAACTCCTTTTATTTTTTGCATCACACAATCGTAAACTTAAAAAGTGTGCCGGTTCGGTAAACGCGAAGAGACCTAATTTCCGAGGGTGAAACCTCTAAAAACAACGGACAAGTAAAAGAAACAAACACAGGGCGTGGTTTGTCCGTTGTTTTTAGCGCTTTTACCCTCGGAATAATGACGAAGCGACCGCGCGTCTCTACGCACAGGCATTAGCTTATGGAAAAAATCATGCTGCATGCTCGCTCTTCTAACGATTTTCTCGCTCCCGCTTTATGAAACAAATCGGTGGCGAGCGGCTGTTAGGACAAGATGTCAGAACTAGCATGACCTGTGATTAACACTTTGGGACGGCGACTGAATGCTTGAACTGCCGTCAGACGGCACTTGAACGCTCCGCACAAGCGTCGTCGGACGAGCGCCACACAACGGCGCAAAGAACATGCTCAAGGTTCCGCCGCGCGGGAATCTTTCTCACACTGCGGAGCGAGCCACAGGTTTTGAAGAAGATACGCCCTTTTCAAATAACGAAATAACACAGGGCAGAAGCATAGTTAGAATCAAGCATAGCTTAGCAAGCACACGGTACACGACAAAGTTTGAAACAGCAGCCCACTTCGCAGAAACAAAAGAAAGTTGCTAACCGGCGTTTGCACGAGTCGTGCATGGGCGGTTCTGAACTTACGGGCGTTGCCAAGACGCAGCGTATCCCAGCTCTCAGTCATCGATTGTTATTCTTGAACACGGTATTCGTAAGGAAGATATTTAAAATATCCACTAAAACGGCTAAAACGTAAAAAAAAGGAGATTTCCGAAGCTTCTGGAATTTCAACGACCATTCAAACGAGCCCAACGGAAGCTGATTGCGATAGCGATGGTCTTGCGCAGTCTTCAAGAGTCTCTTTTCCTTTTTATTTATTGCTATTTTTTTAGAACTATACTAAGCAAAATAAATTATATTAGTAACCATAAAAATTTCACTAAAATAATAATGTAAAACATTGCAAAAAGTGAGTAAATCTTAGGTTTTATTTAAACTTTAGGTTTTTTTCTTTTTTGTGTAAACCGAAACCGAAACTAACTCAAGCAACGTTTCCTTCGTCGTAATTTGCGTGTGCGTGTGTGCAGGCGCGTGCGTGTGTTTGTGCGCACGCGTGTGGATGCGTCCACGTGCATGCGCGTGTGCGTTTCCGGTTGTGCGTGCGTGTGCGTCTGCGCGCGGGCGTGGGTTTGCGCGTGTGCATGCGTGTGTACGTGCGTGCGCGCATGTATGTGTGCGACTGCGAGCGCGCGTGTATGTGTGCGACTGCGAGCGCGCAAGCGTCTGTTTGTTCGTTCTATTGCACTGCGCCCGCAAGAACAATTGGATGTCCCTGGACACTGTTAAAACACTAATTTATTGATTATTATTATTATTATTGTTGTTGTTGTTTTTGTTATTGAAACATAGCCCTGAGACTTTAGACACAGGGCCCTAAACTTTTCTATAGCTGGCTGTAGCTGTATCTATAAATTTTTAAGGCCGACCATGCGAAGCTACAGGGGGTGATAGCCTCCCATTGAATTTCCCGGGTCCATATCACAAGAGCGAATGACATTTTAGCGAACGGCGACATTTGAGCGAATGCTCGTTTTAGCGAATAACGGGGCCGCGCGTTAACCCATCCGTCGCGCTGCGCTTTACGCCGCTTCGCGGCGACAGTCTGCCGCAACCCATTACAAAAATATGAACTCACTTGGCCCACCCGAAAACGCCGCTTCGCGGCGTCCGACTATTCGCTGAAGTGTCGTTCGATGAAACGTGGGCGTTCGCTAAAACGTCATTCGAACAAGTGAGTGCCTCCCGAATTTCCCATAGACGACCATAGGCCATTTTTTATGGGATGTCTCGGCCTGGTTTATTATGGGATTTGCCTCTTTATGTGTGTGAGTTTTTGTGCATGTCACCATATTCTCAAATGAATATTTTACTCGGGTTGACATGGTCATGAGACAGGTTCTAGCAGCATGTCATGAATATTTGTCAAACATTTTCACAATATTTTGATTTCATGTTGCCAGATATAAACTCGAGACTAACTGATTTTCTTACTGTACACTTCCATCAATCAATATTTGTAAAAAATGCTAGTATAGAGCATTTCACCCTACTTTCCGATTTCTGAGCATGGAGTGATTCGTAAGAAAATTAAATATGAACTCATATATACAATTTTGTTTTCAAACATAAAAATTGTATGCAAAAGAGGCACTTAATTATCAGCTATTTGCATGAATTACAACTGACATTATAAGAAACTAGACTGCTAACAACTGTTGCTTTTCAAGCAGAAATCTTACCTGTACATTATGTACAGAGCCATATATAAGCTTTCCAAAACCATTTCACATTATTTATTTAGCACCCTCTTCTACACCCTTCTCACATTCTTCACTAAATGTCGGGTGTAACACGAAACAGCACCTTTTTCGGTAAAATTATGAGGTTGTATTCCTAGTTTTAGGTTGTTAAAAAGGTGTAGCCGAGGGTGTAAGTTGCTACAACACCCATTTTACACCCTTAAAGGTGTAAAAACTTTTACTGTGTAGTACGGCCGAGCATCACTGGCGTCAATCACCACGATAGCGTCAATAGCGTCACGGCGTTGCCCACCACCCGCCAACAATCACGTTGTTAACAACAAAACCAGCGTTCTGCACATCTAGGTCGAGATGTTCATTTTCTTTTTCTTTTACGTGTGGCTCGATTTTGAACATTTCCGTTGCGGTTTTAACCGAAGCTTTTAGCTTTCCTTGGCTCAGGAAATCAGTATCCTAGCACCTACATGAAACATTACTGAGACTAGCTTAAGTTTAATCAATATATAAGAGACGTCTTGTTTAGGCTCTTCCAAAACACAAAGTCTGAAATATCCAATCTTATCCGATTCAAGCACAAGCTGATCGGGGTGGATGGCTAGCGTGGCGGTTTACTAAGCTGAGTGCACTGACACACCTATAGGTTTTTAAGGTAGAGAAGGGGGCTTATGGTCGGTATACAGGTACACTGGCTGGGTAACGGTGGGTGCGTCTTCCAGGAAAGGGGAGCATCTGCGCCCGATGCACCCGACTACAACTTTTTTTTCTTCGAGTGCAGTTGGGAAGTAAATATGTGGAGCACTAACCGAAAAATCACGGATGTGGCATTCGCGCTAAGAGTGCCGCGCGGCGACAGAGCGGTATAGTTAACGCGAAGATGACGTCGGCGCTGCTTTCGTATTTTATTTTCATAGAACAACGACGGGCACAATATTTTCCCACTTCTAGTATAATGTTCCAAATGAACATATCACACGACAGTGCTAGTTAAGACAATAGCCTTTCAAGTCTAACGAAAAAAAAAAAAACTGAATAAAACGGTGATCGTTTGCTTGCGCTAACAGTGTTCGCGCGATGCACGCACTAATATTCTGCCAACCACTCGCTCGTGATGCTTCTCCCGCTGCCCGTCGTTATAACAAAGTTTCGTCAACGCGATGAATGTTTAGATTATGGGTGTCCCTGCGGCGAAACTGAAAATCAGCACTTTTGGCAGAACACTTGTCGGCCATGTTTATGTCCACGGCGGCCAAGCTGAGAATCAGCACTTCTGGCCAAACACTCGCCGGCCGTGTTTATGTTTCCGGCGGCCAAGGTGGAAATCAGCACAGGCGGCCAAACACTTGCCGGCCGTGTTTATGTCTCCGGCGGCCAAGCTGAAAATCAGCACTGCTGGCCAAACACTCGCCGGCCGTGTTTATGTTTCCGGCGGCCAAGCTGAAAACCAGCACTACTCGCCAAACACTTGCCGGCCGTGTTTATGTCTCCGGCGGCCAAGCTGAAAATCAGCACTTGTGGCCAAACACTTGCCGGGCGTGTCTATGTCCCCGGCGGCCAAGCTCAAAATCACCACTGCTGGCCAAACACTTGCCGACCGTGTTTATGTCCCCGGCGGCCAAGCTGAAAATCACCACTGCTGGCCGAACACTTGCCGGCCGTGTTTATGTCTCCGGCGTCCAAGCTGAAAATGAGCACTTCTGGCCAGGCGCTTGCCGGCAGTGTTTATGTCTCCGGCGGACAAGCTAAAAACAGCTAGTTTGTGGCCGGACCCTTGCCGGCCTTGTTTATGTCTCCGGTGGCCAAGCACTTAAAGCGGCCAAGCTGTCCAGACACTGGCCAACCGTCGGCCGATCGAAATTCACTTTCTGGTGCTGCTTGGGCATTTCCACCGCGAGTGGGCCAGGGGCACCTGGCCATGCGAGCAGCGCTCCGCCGCTGATAAAGAGCCGTCGCCGCGTATGCGGAGGGGGGGGGGGGGGGGGGAATTTGGGATCGCGGCGTGGGCGATAATGGTCATTAACGCCGCATTCATGACGCGTTCACACTGGAAGGGGATCCGCCACCGGAAAAGGGGTTGCGCGCGTTCTCAACCGGAAAGCTGCTTGGATTAAGCGGTCGGGCCGCGTGTTTGCCAACCGCTTCGGGACCGATTTCTCCCAACCGTTTTCGCAAATCGCGAAGAGGCAACCGATCGCAACGCGACGCAGACGTTACGTCGGCGGCTTCCGAGACTAGATGGAATCGGTCGTTGGTGAGGCGTCTAAAACGCTGTAGTCCTAGCGCTGAAGCAGACAAATCAACAAAGAAACGAATGTTCACATCCGCCACTTGGTTTCGCCGCGAAAAGAGTTGACCCGTACTTTTAACGGGCTTCGTTAAAGCCAAACCACCGCTTTAACGGGCGGTGGTTTGGCTCGGGTAAGAGTATGTTCAATATTCGGAGTACCAAAGCCTGACACTCTCTGTCTTGCCGGTAGGAGATCAGAACCCGCCCCCGATCGGTCGAAATGGCAGCTTTTGCAACCGCTAATGCAGTCGCGTGAACTGCTGAAAGCTTTCGACATCGTGCATGACCACAACGAAGGCCGGTAGAGACGACGTGAGCCCGATTGCGTAGCCAACCCCTTCGCAAAAACTATGACTTTTGAAATATACCACACTCTAATTTGACTGTATTTGAAGTACAGTTCATAATTGTAAGTACACAAAAAATAGCTCGAAAATATACACTTCCCTTTTTTAACTTAGTTTTAAAATAGATTTCTGAAGTTCTCTTGATGCGTTCTGAAATATGTAAATACTAAATTAGTAGGCACAAAATACCCTTCACATAGATTTCTTGAAATATTAATTTATTTCATGCAAAATCCACAACAACCCTAATAAAAATGCAGCAATCAAAAATATGTGCAGAATACTCTTAAAATACCTGGAAATCGTAAATGTTGTTGTGTTATACTCTAAGTATCTTCTGACTGCAATGCCTTGGTAGTTGAATTAAACTACCAAAGTATTAAAAGCTCGCTTATCAGAAGTGCACTTCAAGCAGATGTGGAGTACACTGAAGTGCCTAAATACAGCATTTGATTAGTTTGTGAATCGAGTTGTGCACCGTCGCACTGATAAATCAGCCAAGTTTATGTTGTTTCCTTTTTTTCGATCAAAAACACACCTGATGAGTTTCTTGCACACCAATCAAAATGGGGTTCGGGAACTACATCCGGAACACTTGCTGATGCTGGAAAGCTTCAGCAAGTGCTGTGAGCTGATATGTTTGGCGTGGCTGTGTTAGCACAATGTTAGTTTACTGAATGTGTATGCTCACCATTGTACGTGATGTGAGTAGTGCCCCTAATATAGTGACGTTAATGACCATATTAAAGAGTCAACTAGTAAATATAAGCAAAACAAATATTTCAAAGTGAAGAAACTGCCTTGATTCGCTTCGTCCTGAATGGTGCTATGCAGAGAAGCAATAACACTTCTAGGAGCCGTTTTTGTGGAGATTGTTTTGGCGACTGCGCCGAATTATTATTAGTTGTACCGATGCCTTTTAGTAAGAGATATCGTCCACGAGCTTCAAAACACTGTTTCCCCTTCGACAGACTCCGGAGGAAAAGATCGAACACTTGGAACCTTGATAAGTGCAGAGGTGGTCATCGGCCAAATGATTACCTTAAATATGTCGGCTATATAAGGCTCTAGAGCAGTCAACTGGCCTGTGATTGAGATGTTCGGCATTCGTCGTTTGGCTTTCGAAGCGAGCAGACGTGTCGCAATGAGCTCCGTCGGAGCGGTATCAGCGGCCGTGATAGCAGTGGTGTCAAGGATGAACGCAGCAGCGAGGACTGCAGGATTATCATGCCCCCGATCCCGGCGGGAGAACATCTGCTGAATTCCGTATTTCTGCACGCTGATATCGGAGCAAGGCCGTACCGGATCGAAGATTTCAAGGCCGGGCTGCAGCACACAGGGGGGCTCAAGGACATTGTTGCCTTTGGTTCGGTTCATTTCAGATGAACCACGTATTGCTGGCGACCCTGAAGACACCCGTGCAAAAGAGAAGTTGGCTGACGTTAAGGCCTTTAAAGTTAAAGGCAGGCGGTGCATCATCCTCGACCCGGACCGGGCGGAAGTGCGCCTCAAGTTGCATTGGATTCCGTTTTACCTCCCCGAGGACTGCGTAAAGCGAGCCCTGGACCTTTCGGCAAAGTCGAGGAGTTTTCCCGAGAGACATGGCGCGTCGGTGGATTCGAGGGAGTCCAGTCGACCACGAGGACGGTGAGACTAACCCTAAAAGAGGGCGTCACATTGAACACCTGCCGCATCAGCTCCGGCTCGTTGGCTGCACTGCGCTGGTCCTGGCGCCAGGACGGGCGCCGCTCTGCCTTCGGTGCCGCAAGACCGGCCCCATCCGGAAGGAGTGCCGTGTGCCCCGCTGTGAAGGCTGCCGACGCTTCGGGCACACTAGAAGCGAGTGTGTCAGGACATACGCCGATGTGGCTGACGCGGGGGCGGAAGAAGACCTGGCGGAACACATCATGAACCAGGTCGAGGCGGAAGCGGCGACGGGAGAAGCCGGAGGGACCACTACCAACCCCGAACCTCGGGGTCAGGGTGGAACATCCGCAAGTACTTCAGCCCAACCCCCGGTACCCCCGGCTGAGGTGAAAGCCCAAGCGGACGTCACTCCAACGGAAGAAACAGCAGGCAGTGGGCCTACTCCCCCTCTGCCGCCCCGAGAACCCGACGGCAAGGAAGACGGACTACGCCGGGCGTCAGTAGCCTCCACCCAAAAGGCGGATTGCGAGGACGACTGCGTCCAAATGGAGGCTGTGGACGGCTCTGCCAAGCGGCCTCTCCCGCCATCAGCTACACCGGACGACGAGCACCCAGCGGGGCTCCAGAACACGGTGCTCGAGAGGTAGAAAACGGTCATGTCCAAGAGGGGCAAATACCGAAGAGGAAAGCCTCGAACCTCGGTGGAGGTCAAGCCTCGGGAAGACCCGCGGTGAGGCGTCCGGACAAAAAGAACACTAGGGTCGTGAGTGGGGTTTGTTTTTTTCTTCGTCAGAAGGACAGTAGTTGCACGGTTTTTGCTTTAATCTTCGCAATATTAATATGGCCCTCATATTTGCCACCCTCAATGTACGTGGTTTAAATTTGAGGAAGAAGCAGTACCAGTTGCGACGCTTGTTATCTGACGGGAATCTGGATTTTCTTGCAGTGCAAGAAACTAAATGGAGAGTGATAATAACATCGCGGTTGCGCTAAAGCTTTTTCTTTTCAAATATGAAGTGTGCGTGAGTCAGGCGGTTGGTTTTTCGGCAGGATGTTTCTTTTTTGTGAAAAAATCTATCAATCTTTCAAACTTACAAGTGACTACAGATGATCGCGGACGTTTCATTTGATGCGATTTTCATTTGTCAAGTGTTTAGTGGCGGGGTATTACTGTATACGCTCCGAACAAGGCGGGAGACAGAGAACAGTTTTTTCAGTTTCTACACAGTTACGTAGACTGTGACAGAACAGTTGTTCTGATGGGTGATTTTAACTGTTTGCGATGAGAGCGATAAGTCCTCGCAGGCTGCGATAAGCGATAGCAGCGTGAGCATTTTGAGAGACATGGTAATCTCTTGCGGCCTGGATGACGTAGGTGCCTCGTGCGCACCAACGCATAGTCTGCGCTACACCCATTTCAAGCTTTTTCCCACGCTTGACTTGGCCGTATTTATTTGTCGTGCGACATGTTACAACAAGTGCGTGAATATAGCGTCTAACCAGTTTTTTTCTCGGACCATTGCTTCGTGAGCTTTAAAATAGGGGAAAAAGAAAGCGCACCCTCAAAATTCAATTGGGACATCTGGAAGGTAGCAGCTTGGGCGAGTTGAATGCACATGATTACACACACCGCAGCGCACTATAGCAAACAACACTCACACCTTACACACGAAAAATAAAGCAATATTCAGAAGCGCGGTTTGTTTGAATTTTGCTTTATTTTTCGTGTGTGAGGTGTTAGTGTTGTTTGCTATAGTGCGCTGTGGTGTGTGTAACCTCTGGGAGGTCAACAAAACTCTACTTAAGGACGAAAAGTTCATTGATACTGTAGACGGACTACTGCGTAACGTAAGCAAAAGGGGCGACGAATTAGGTGATATATGGGAATTGTTAAAAGAGGAAGTGAAATTGGTAGCGATCGAAAGATCGAGCAACATTCTTTTTCAGCGCAGGGAGCGCGAAAACCAACTAAAACGGAACCTGGAAGCACTTCACCGCTTAGAGAGCCAAAAACCAGGAACAAGCATGAAAGATATACGAAACATCAAAGCAGAGCTAGACAAATTATACCAAGAAAAGTACAAAGGGGCAGTAATACTCTCACGGTCTGAGAAGTACCTATTGGGGGAGCAGCCCACCAAGCGAGTTTTGTCCGATGAAAAGAAATATGCGTTGTCAAAGGAAATCCGTGAAATCGAGGTTAATGGGGCAGTAAGCAGCGATAAAGAGGTCATTCAACAAGGCTTTGTCGACTATTATATTAAGCTCTTTGGCGAACGGTCGCCTCCTAAAGTTTTCAAAATCTAGATGACTTTCTGGCTCTCATGCCCCAATTTAGCGAGGACGTGAAAACATAGCTAGAAGGAGACATAACCGTAGGAGAGATTGAGTTAGTTATTGATTCGTTAGCGCGACAGAAAACGCCGGGGCCCGATGGCCTGTGCGCAGAATTTTATCAATGTTTTAAAAAATCTCTCAACCCCTTACTGCTTTCGGTATTTCAAGAAGCCTACAGCAAACATAAACTGCCGCGTTCTTTTTCTGAAGCCCATACCATTTTTATACCGAAGTTGGACGACATAGTCAAAAAACGCAGTGTAACAGGCTATAGGCCTATTTCGTTGTGCAACACAGACTATAAAATATTTACAAAAGTCCTCACGCGCCGCCTTCACAAAGTCATCGTTGACCTTATTAGAGATCACCAAACTTGTGGCATAAAAGGAAGGTCTAAACAAACAAACATACACGTAGCAAGGAGCATTTTAGAAACAGTGGGGGGTAGCCGCGTGGCCATGATTCAGTTGGATTTCGAAAAAGCTTTCGATAGGGTTCGGCACGACGTGCTTAAGCGGATTTTATCACACGTAAATGTCGGGGACGTAAATTTGGAAGGCGCGACCATGGCTTATGAGAACTGTGGTAAAAGACTGGTAATAAACAATTCTTTATCAAGACGCATAGAAGTCAAGACATCGGTGCGACAGGGTTGTCCTTTGTCGCCTCTACTTTTCTCACTATACTTAGAACCTTTTGCCTGAAAATTGCAGCCTGCAAAAGCATTCGAGGCTTCACCTTAAACACGGTGGAAGTTAAAGTGTCAGCATATGCGGACGATGTTGCCGTTTTTTGCAGTGATAAAGAAAGCATATAGGAAACTGTGAGGATCACAAATGAGTATTGTGATGCCACAGGAGCCGCGGTCAACTGGGGGAAGTGTTGCGGGTTCTGGCACGGCAACTGGACCTCAAAGCCATTGTCTTTTGCAAGAATTGGCTGGACAAGCACTCCAACCACCTATCTCGGGGTGCCGTTACAACACTACAGGGACAGCACACCCTATTGGACCGAAGTTTTGGAGGATTTAAAATCAAAGACCGCCACCCTTTAAGACTGTTGGCTTCACAGTAAAGGCTGTGGTCTGTGGTTAGGGGGCTTCAAACGTAAGCTTGGTGTCTGTGGTGATAAGCCATTTTTTTGAAGTTGACAACGAACACGCTTACTTTGTCTTTGATGTTCCGCACCTCCCCAAAACAACCAAGCCCACAAACTTTGCATTGGAAATGAGGTCATTGAGTGGTCTTCTATTGTTGAACTTTATTGTTCTATCCATGAGATGAGCTTGCAATGGGCTCCGAAAGTTACTGAGAGACACATTTTTTCAAGAACCTTCCTGTAACATGGAAGAAAATTGTGCCCCACAGGTACTGAGTGCCTTACTCTTTCTTGCAATCATATCCCTTGTTTATGCCAAGGAATTTCCTCAGGCAGCCATGGCTACAGCCTATTTCTGTGATAGGATGTGCATACTTTTTGATTGTCTAAATAGCTAAAAAATTCAAGAAGACAGGAGAGAAGTTGCGTTATGCCATTCTGAAGGAAGAACCTGAAATACTTGATTTTCTCCACCAGTAACTCGGATGGATTTCAGCATGGCAGTTCAAAAGTAGGAGGCAGCCATAAGCCATCATTGGGTGGCAAGTTACTATGAAACGTGTCCTCATGCTCTGGGATGAGGTTTCAAGCAGCCATGACTTTAAGTTCTTACTTACACGACGCCTGCAGCAAGACACACTTGAGAACGTTTTTGGAGCTATATACGACAAATGCTGGGCTGCAACACAAACACAAATGTGCATCAGGTCACCTCAGGACTAAAACACCTCTGGATAAAGAAACTGTTCAAACTGTCGGACAATGAAAACGTAGAGGATGACAAGGCTGACTTCCTAAAGGAGTTGCAAATATCTTCGCACCATGAAAGTTTAATTTCAGACATTGTGGAATGTTTCCAATTGATAACTTCCCGCCACTAGAGGATATTTCTGAGCTGGCATCAGACATCAGGTCTAACATAATTGATGACTCGTCCACTTTTTTATTACGTTTGGGGCTATTTGATCAAGCTTTTGCCTGAACAGACAACTTACAGCTGTGGCTGTTCTCAGCTGCTATCGGATGATTCTAATAACTTGACCAGGCCTCACCAGTACTGTCTTGTGCCTAAAGCATACCCCGTGCCTGGAAAATTCTTCGGGAACTTAGTAGTACCATCACAGGCTGCCTTTCATTTCATTGAGCAACTAGGAAATAACTTTCTTCCCATAATAGAGAGTGTGACACTAGTTCGATGAGTGTGTGCCACCTTGTATAGCACACTTTGAGTTCTGGGTGGTTTTAGCCTTTGCGCAGAGGAGTACCACAAAGGGTTTTTAAAATTGTTTTGCAGAATACGCTTGTGTTGACATGTTTGATTTCTTAACCGGAATTTGGACAAAGTTCGGTTGCACTCTTCAGTGGCTAGTAAGAACGAGACAGGTTTAACTGTTAATAGTGTATTAACAAAGGCGGCTGTCAAACCAAAAACAAAAAAAGCGCTTATTAGGTGGGCGGTGCAGCTTGCCGCTTTAAATATTTGTTTCCCCCTTTTCCAGCGAATGTGTATCACGGCTCCCAAACAAAACTATTTGTACACTTTCTATAAAATGTCGATAGAAAATAGTGTATAGAGGCTAAAAATATTCGAAAGAAAATGTATCTACTTTTGTATCCACTGTCCATGATTTTTTAGCCGCTTTTTTCTGAAGCCATATTTCTTTTCTGAACAATTTCGGGGAATGTTTAGGGACGTTGAATCTTGTCAGATTTTGAATAGAGTTCTCATTGTTTGGTAATGGGCCGTCCGCAGTGAGTTTGAGGCTATGCAAATTGGTGTTTTTTTATAATTGCCGGAAATCGGAAATTTGTACTATCCGGCGTGTGCTTCGCACTGTTATTATACTCTTATGACTGGTAATGATAGCGATGTCTTATTTATTTTTACACTTACTTCCCGTACCCGAGTCTGCGTGAAAATGAATGTATCATAGAGCATGTTCTCCGTGGAAAGGTTTTGTTAACTTGATTCCGCTAAGAATCTATTACGAATTGTACGATATGCCGAAGTCCTTCATATTCATTTATTTTTGTCAGTATCGATCTCTTTCGTATAAAACATACAGAGCTTCTGAAGTAAATCATGTATACATGAATGTGGTCCAATAAAATGTGTTGAACCACTTACTGTTGTTGACCCCAAAATGCTCCACCAGCCAGGTGTCAATGTGGCGATTGTGTAACTTCCAATGCTTTACAATAGAAAAAGAACAACAAATATATATACTTCTGCTTTGTGAAGTAAGTTGAAATATTGTTTGAGACATTTTGCACGGGCTCTATCGTAAAAAATAAAGCAAAAGTGCGTAAATATTAAAAAAAAAAAAAAAAAAAAAAACAGCGGCTTCAGGAGTCAAGGAGCTCCCGAGAGCCGAGCAAGGCGGGGAGGAAAGAGAGAGAGAAGGGTACCGGAGAACCGGAGCAGAAACGCCCAAACCGAAACCGAAGCTAACTTGACCGGAAACGGAATCAGTTTATACGTAATACCGCCCGCTAGGAGCGCTACCTGTCACTGGTCTATCTGGGCCGCTGGGGCCTATGGCAGTGTCCGCTCTTTACCTTGTGTATATAACTCTATGATATAACAGCAATGACGTTTGTATCACTAATTTTATCAAACGAGCGAACGAAGCCGCTAAAAACAGCGAAGTTCCGGAGCAGCGCCAGCAGCGCCAGGCTCACGCAGCCAGCGGCGTTCAAGGAAACCTCGGTAGAGGCCGCCAAGAGTCGGGATGACGTCACGATGACGTCAAATATGTTGATCACCCTCTCCGGCAACTAGGACGGGTACAGCCGTTAACATCCATGTTTCCTCGGGGCGCTCTTTCTGCGCTCAAGCGTAGGGTTCTTGTTTCCACCGCCTCAAAATATGGCGTTACGATCGACATTGCCGCCGGGCCGGTGGTTATGGCAACGGCAGCAACAGCGCAGGCGCAACCGGTGCTACCGGTGCAACGGTCGCCGACAGCCGATAAGCGTAATCGTCAGCTCCGAGTGTTCTGCGGAAAATGTGGTGTTCGCTCGGTCCGCGCTAATTTGACTTCGAAAGATCTGGTGCTCTCGGAAGAGGATACCTTGGCGCTACTGCGCTGCGAAATGGTGCGGGAACTCCAGCAAGTCGAAAGTCTTGTCGTTCCTTCTATTCCGAAGGTGTTCCGAAGCGAGAGGTAAAGTTTAGTTTTTCTTCACTTTCGTTTCAAGCCCGTTCCACGTGGTACGATCCTGGTTGCGATTTTCAGTCTCGTGCGGCAGAAACCCCGTGAACACAGCACTTAGCACACGTTTGTTTTTGTTTTTTCTTACGTAAGAGCAACGTTGCACCTGAAATTTACAGGCAGATCGAACCGCACCACGTGCTAAGCGCACAGGACGACACAGGCATTATTGGTGCTCTCTTTTTGCTCACAGACCATTGCCTTACTTTTGTGGGCGAGTTTAAGTGCTTTCTGGGGTGCATTCTAAATCTAATATACAAGGATGATGCGATGAAAAATCTTAGTGCTTTCATGACAGAACAGTCGGGGACTTTCTCTGTTCAGTAATCGGCTAGAAGTTCCTCCAGATGTTCTGCTATGAACCCTGGTGAATTTACGCTTTTTAAACAAGGAGATCTGCAAAAACCTCATTTGAAAAGGTCGGCAGCTGATAGGGAAGCACAGAAACCGCAAAACAAGTCATATCAACTGAGTAACAAAAAAAAATCATATTTTTTTGTCTACGAAACATTGAAATTTCTGCTGATCAAAACTGTGGTGGTGCGATGTCTTTTATAAATGTATATTAATTTCATTGTGCTCTTTCTTGCTTCTCGTGCTATCTGTTCTGTTGTTCCGTAAATCTTGTTATCTGTATTTATCTTCCGTTTTATGTATGAGATCTTTGTAAATAATAAAGAATGTATGAAATGTAAATGTGTAATCCTTGCCTCCTACCCACTTGAGGAGCAGCCTCTCTGAAGTTGCGCTACAGTGGTTTATGAAAAAAGATATAAAATAAAAGCCTTAGAAGACGAGAATGATATCGACGAGAAATGAAATCAGCAAAGCAAACCGGGGGCAAGGGGGGGGGGGGGGGGGGGCAGCGGCAGCGAGCGGGGGCGAACCGGCCGCCTGGGACGCGACAAGACCACTTGCGCCATCTAAGGGCAAGTAGGGGCGGCCCGGCAGAAGTAGAGGCGGTGACTGCAACGCCATGTTTTGAGGCGGCGGAAACAACAACCGTACGCTTGAGCGCAGAAAGAGCGCCCCGGAGGAGCATGGATGTTAACGGCTCTACCCGTCCTAGTTGCCGGAGTGGGTGATCAACATATTTGACGTCGCCGTGACGTCACCCAACTTTTCTCTTTTTTTTGCTCATCGGTCGCTCTTTTCTCGCTTCTTTGCTCGCTCGGGCGCCCGGAGCGCGTTACAATAGCCAAGGCTACGGCTACGCCGGCCTGGCAGCGCTACGTACACTGGGTAAGATGGGTGGCTACGGATTGCAGGACCCACACGGGGTTACAGTAGCGGAACCACGCGGAACTGTGCCGACTTTTTCGACGTTATGGAAATCGCAGCAACTGCGTCCAAGACAGGCAGGTTTTGCTGCCGGCGGCCTGGGTGCCTTCCATGCTGAGTTTGGTTCTGTTTTCCGATGTCGAGTGCCAACCGGCGTTCAACGTGGTTCTGTATTTCTGCGTGTCAGCAACATAGCAGCAGCATCGTGATGGCAGTGATGTGGGTCGTGAACAGAAGACTGGAATTATCGCCGATGTGACCGTGTGTTCGCGTGTCAGTGGTGTAACAACAAGATGAGATGACGTAAACTGTCGTGCATTGATGGCGCTGGTCGGGCCATGCTTGGAGGGGGCGGGGTGTCGCAGGTTGACATCCCGCTTTACATTAAAAAATTTAAGACCACTTGAGGGATTAGGTGCAATCGATCGACGTGCTGATAGTCATGTTGGAACGCTGGTCTGAACAGTAAGCTCATATTGTAGAGAGGCTAACCTGACTGTCGGTTGTCTCCCCCCGTGAGCGATTGCGCTTTGGGGAAAGAACTGAACAGTACGAAGTTACGGCGGAAAGTATGTTTATTAACAGTGTGGAATTTTAACATCAAGAAAAAAGAGTAGGTAAAATCGAAAAAAAGCTACCCTTTATTTTCTGTTCAAATATGTGACGGTTCCTGTTGAAACTGCCCTCCAAGTGGCGCGCTGGAATGAGCGCTAGAGGTTTTTGAGCTCGCCACGGCGTAGCTCCGTGCACTTAACACCCGCCGCAAGTCGCGACTTTGACGGCATGCAAGTTGGTCGGAATTGATTTCCCAGCCCGTGAAGCATGACTTACAGCTGAGTGAATATCCGCTTTACATAGAATAATTCAAGAAGGCAATTGCAGCCGTGCGCGAACAGCACAAATCGAAAAAACAAAACAAAAAAGCACTACTATAGAAATACAGGCTACAACGTGCCGTGCGGGGAAACAAACTCATGGCTTCGAACCGTATTAGAGCGGCTTGATTTATTGCCTTTCAAATAATTACGGCATTATCGAGCATTTACTTTTCAATAAGAGATTCATCCCCTGAGCCTTTCAAAATACTCTCAGGGGCATGATATTGCAAGAAATATATCAACGTGCTGAGAATATGTCTTAATGCTTAGGCAGTCACCGAGAAATTCCGTACGTTCAAAACGACCAGTATAAAAGACGGAAACGCAGAGCAGGGTCTGGTGTTCGGGTTAGTATGCAGTTGTATTGATCGTTATATGTGCCATGTATGTGAAAGCCCAATGCATGTTCACCTGATGCTTGCAGTATGCGGAATGTGTCTACATATGTGTACAGTAGAAGTTCCCAAAGATCCCCAGAGCTCTGAAGTTCCCGAAGCGCAATGGTGGCCTGACAAAATAAAAATATTTTTTGTAGAACATGAATTGGACGGTACCTAGCACCACCTAGCCTAGCTACTTGCTATTTCTTTGCTTGATCCTGCCATCTGGTGGCAAGCGATTTAACCTTCTTTCACGCTACGCTATAAACACTGCGGCTTCGAGTTTGTTTTCTTGAGAGCGGCTATTGGTTTCGCGGATTGGGTTGCCATTCCTCCGTGATGTGCGGCTGACGAAGGAATTGTGACTCGAGGAACAGCAAAGGTAAGGTGTAAAGTGCGCGAAGTAATTGGGTATCGGTTGTCTCCGTTTAACATCGCAGTGCTGATAACAAGAAGACTTAGTAACTGCTTTCGAAACGCAAGTTTCTGTACCTGTGGGGGGAATCTGGCTTCGGAAATAAACACAGTTCGCGGAAAGCTCGTCTTAAGCTTTTATTAGCTGCTCCTCTCGTCCTGTACAAGAGACGTAGCGCCCTTGTTAAGCCTCATTGAGCTCGATTTGCTTGAGTCAGGGCCGCCATAATGTGATGCAGGCGACGGAGCAACGATTTGCCCCCCTGCGTCAGACACGAAAGTTTCTCCTTTTCTAAAGGAACATAGGTTACAACACCTTTCCTCCCTTTAGGGAGTAATATTGATACCCTGTTTTCTAAGAGTGTAGGCTGTTCGCATATTCATAGTTTGCAGCCAAAACTTCAACAGAAGAATGCCAAAACTGCCCTTTCTAGCGTACGATAGCTAAGGAAATTGAATTCTTACACCCAGAGAGAAAGACAATATTTTGTTTCCTACTACTTCAAATAAAGAAATAATATTTCAGCTTTAATCGAACCTCGTTCTCCGTAGTTCAAAAAAATAAAATAAAATGCAGCTGTTGTTCACGTTATTCCTGCATTGCATCTTAGATTGCTAACAAAGTAGTAAGACATTTTATTTTGGCAAGTGTCGCAAGCTCGGACATGTAAAAGGTTAGCTGCTTTGCGTGAAATGCATTCGTGCAATACATTGTCAATGCCCCTTACCTTTCCCATCAAATTATACTTTCAGTCAAAAAAAAAAAAAAAAAACAACACTATAAGACATAATACGAGGACAGATTATTAAAATATTGTAGTCACTAAGTTATTTTGAGAGGTGATAACGTTTTTCACATGGTGACATCATAACTCCTGGGAACGTAGTTCCGCTTTGGAGTTCAGGGCATAACAACGAATGAAATAACTCTTCGTGAACTATCCGTACATTAGCAGCCGGGTCATTTCTTTTCCTGTCTGGCTTCTCAAATACCCACCGTTCCCGGTACTATAATATGAATATGGTCATTGATGGAAATTTATGACCCATAAAGTCATTATGCAGCTACATCTTTAGAAGAATTACGATCAGCAGGATCACGTTTGTGGATCTGCAATAAACAGAGCAGGCCCAAAAACAGCCCGCCACAAAGTACACTAGCAGCATCGTCGACTCGCGTGCCCGAAGGCGGCACTGTAAAGGGATACCATCTGTTACAACAAGATCGATATCGAAGTAACGTGGCTCCGGAACAAATAGTCCACGTCCGCAACGTACGACCCTCGAGACGTTTTCCAATAAAATCATACACTAAAAAACTACAGGCTATCCTAGGCGAAATGGCAGTGACTGCCTCGACGGCGCTTCCTAATGGCCGCCCATGATGAGTTGATATTCGAATTCAACACAACGAAAAAGATATTAAAACGTTTCCACCAAAAAAACAACAATAAACAACAAAAACAACAACTACAACAACAACACTTGCAGGCGGACTGCGGAGATGACGTGTGCTCATGGGGCTCGGTGCCCCGCTTGTGGTTGCAGCGTCTCGTTTCAAATCAGCGAGATTCTGAGACACGCCGCTTTCATTCCATTGTACGACCAGAAATCGTTAATTGAATTCCACAAAGAAAGGACCTTATTTGAACAAGAGTCGAGTATACTCCGAATTTAGGCTTAAAATTGGAAGAATGGTTCTTATCATATAAATATGACCGTAATATTTGCTGTTATATCTGAGAGGAGAAAGTTATAGGTCCGTGTATATTTATGGAAACAATCAACAAATTTTGTTCGTTTGTTTTCTTCTCAGGGCCGCCAGAAAGCGCCTTCCCAAGTTTCCCATCTCGAAGGTGGCTTTAGTTTTCGCACCTGCTTGTCGGTCCGACATTCTGTGTGGGGTATAAGTCGCAACTCTGCGGTATTTGAGCCGTCTACAGGACAAAAGGCCCAAAATTCTGTCCAAGTGGGCTTCCTTTTTCAGAACTCACGCTTATTTCGTTGTTCTGGTGTTGGTAACATGACCTAAGATATAATAGAACTCATTCGCACCTGGAAACAAAACAAAAATTATACACTACTGATACTGTTAATTTATATATTATTTTCTAAGCCCGATGGATCCGACAAGGTTACAGCTGTTTCAGAAAGAGCCCGCCTTTTCGTTGCGTTTGTTGGGTATTGTGGGCAACCGGGTATCCCCAGCGTTGTTCCAGGTTGCCTCTATACGAAATCGTCAGTGGTCATTTCCACCGCGAGTGGGCCAGGGGCAACTGGCCACGCGAGCAGCGCTCCGCCACTGATAAAGAGCCGTCGCAGCGTATGCGGGGGGGGGGGGGGGGGGGGGGGGGATTTGGGATCGCGGCGTGGGCGATAATGGTCATTAACGCCGCATTCATGACGCGTTCACACTGGAAGGGGATCCGCCACCGGAAAAGGGGTTGCGCGCGTTCTCAATCGGAAAGCTGCTTGGATTGAGCGGTTGGGCCGCGTATTTGCCAACCGCTTCGGGACCGATTTCTCCCAACCGCTTTCGCAAATCGCGAAGAGGCAACCGATCGCAACGCGACGCAGACGTTACGTCGGCGGCTTCCGAGAGTAGATGGAATCGGTCGTTGGTGAGGCGTCTAAAACGCGGTAGTCCTAGCGCTGAAGCAGACAAATCAACAAAGAAACGAATGTTCACATCCGCCACTTGGTTTCGCCGCGAAAAGAGTTGACCCGTAATTTTAACGGGCTTCGCTGCGGTGGTTTGGCTCGGGTAAGAGTATGTTCAATATTCGGGGTACCAAAGCCTGACACTCTCTGTCTTGCCCATAGGAGATCGGAACCCGCCCCCGATCGGTCGAAATGGCAGCTTTTGCAACCGCTAAGGCAGTCGCGTGAACTGCTGAAAGCTCTCGACATCGTGCATGACCACAACGAAGACCGGTAGAGACGACGTGAGCCAGATTGCGTAGCCTACCCCTTCGCAAAAACTATGACTTTTGACATATACCACTCTCTAATTTGAGTGTATTTGAAGTACAGTTTATAATTGTAAGTACACAAAAAATAGCTCGAAAATATACACTTCCCTTTTTTAACTTAGTTATAAAATAGATTTCTGAAAAACTTTTTAAAATACCTTTACTTAAACTACATTTGAAGTTCTCTTGATGCGTTCTGAAATATGTAAATACTAAATTAGTAGGCACAAAATACCCTTCACATAAATTTCTTGAAATATTAATTTATTTCATGCGAAATCCACAACAACCCTAATAAAAATGCAACAATTAAAAATATGTGCAGAATACTCTTAAATTACCTGGAAATCGTAAATGTTGTTGTGTTATACTCTAAGTATCTTTTGAGTGCAATACCTTGGTAGTTTGAATTAAACTACCAAAGTATTAAAAGCTTGCTTATCAGAAGTGCACTTCAAGCAGATGTGGTGTACACTGAAGTGCCTAAATACAGCGTTTGATTAGTTTGTGAATCGAGTTGTGCACCGTCGCACTGATAAATCAGCCAAGTTTATGTTGTTTCCTTTTTTTCTATCAAAAACACACCTGATGAGTTTCTTGCACACCAATCACAAATGGGGTTCGGGAACTACATCCGGAACACTTGCTATGCTAAAAGGCTTCAGCAAGTGTTGTGAGCTGATATGTTTGGCGTGGCTGTGTTAGCACAATGTAAGTTCACTGAATGTGTATGCTCACCATTGTACGTGATGTGAATAGTGCCCCTAATATAGTGACATTAATGACCATATTAAATAGTCAACTAGTAAATAAAAGCAAAACAACTATTTTAAAGTGAAGAAACTGCCTTGATTCGCTTCGTCCTGAGTGGTGCTATGCAGAGAAGCAATCACACTTCTAGCAGCCGTTTTTGTGGATATTGTTTTGGCGACTGCGCCGAATTATTATTAGTTGTACCGATGCTTTTTAATAAGAGATATCGTCCACGAACTTCAAAACACTGTTTCCTCTTCGACAGACTCCCGAGGAAAAGATCGAACACTTGGAACCTTGATAAGTGCAGAGGTGGTCATCGGCCAAATGATTACCTTAAATATGTCGGCTATATAAGGCTCTAGAGCAGTCAACTGGCCTGTGATTGAGATGTTCGGCATTCGTCGTTTGGCTTTCGAAGCGAGCAGACGTGTCGCAGTGAGCTCCGTTCATTGCGACACGTCGTTCATCCTGTCAAGGATGAACGCAGCAGCGAGGACTACAGGGTTATCATGCCCCCGATCCCGGCGGGCTAACATCTGCTGAATTCCGTATTTTTGCACGCTGATATCGGAGCAAGGCCGTACCGGATCGAAGATTTCAAGGCCGGGCTGCAGCACACAGGAGTGCTCAAGGACATTGTTGCCTTTGGTTCATTTCAGAGGAACCACGTATTGCTGGCGACCCTGAAGACACCCGTGCCAAAGAGAAGTTGGCTGACGTTAAGGCCTTTAAGGTTAAAGGCAGGCGGTTCATCATCCTCGACCTGGACCGGGCGGAAGTGCGCCTCAAGTTGCATTGGATTCCGTTTTACCTCCCCGACAACTGCGTAAAGCGAGCCCTGGACCTTTCGGCAAAGTCGAGGAGCTTTCCCGAGAGACCTGGCGCGTCGGTGGATTCGAGGGAGTCCAGTCGACCACGAGGACGGTGAGACTAACCCTAAAAGAGGGCGTCACATTGAACACCTTCCGCATCAGCTCCGGCTCGTTGGATGCACTGCGCTGGTCCTGGCACCAGGACGGGCGCCGCTCTGCCTTCGGTGCCGCAAGACCGGCCCCATCCGGAAGGAGTGCCGTGTGCCCCGCTGTGAAGGCTGCCGACGCTTTGGGCACACTAGAAGCGAGTGTGTCAGGACATACGCCGATGTGGCTCACGCGGGGGCGGAAGAAGACCTGGCGGAACACATCATGAACCAGGTCGAGGCGGAAGCGGCGACGGCAGAAGCCGGAGGGACCACTATCAACCCCGAACCTCGGGATTAGGGTGGAACATCCGCAAGTACTTCAGCCTAACCCCAGGTACCCCCGGCTGAGGTGAAAGCCCAAGCGGACGTCACTCCAACGGAAGAAACAGCAGGCAGTGGGCCTACTCCCCCTCTGCCGCCCCGAGAACCGGACGGCAAGGAAGACGGACTACGCCGGGCGTCAGTAGCCTCCACCCAAAAGGCGGATTGCGAGGACGACTGCGTCCAAATGGAGGCCGTGGACGGCTCTGCCAAGCGGCCTCTCCCGCCATCAGCTACACCGGACGACGAGCACCCAGCGGGGCTCCAGAACGCGGTGCTCGAAAGGTGGAGAACGGTCATGTCCAAGAGGGGCAAATACCAAAGAGGAAAGCCTCGAACCTCGGTGGAGGTCAAGCCTCGGGAAGACCCGTGGTGAGGCGTCCGGACAAAAAGAACACTAGGGTCGTGAGTGGGGTTTCTTTTTTTCTTTGTCAGAAGGACAGTAGTTGCAGGGTTTTTGCTTTAATCTTCGCAATTTTAATATGGCCCTCATATTTGCCACCCTCAATGTACGTGGTTTAAATTCGAGGAAGAAGCAGTACCAGTTGCGACGCTTGTTATCTGACGGGAATCGGGATTTTCTTGGAGTGCAAGAAACTAAAATGAAGAGGGATAATGACATCGCGGTTGCGCTAAAGCCTTTTCTTTTCAAATATGAAGTGTGCGTGAGTCAGGCGGTTGGTGTTTCGGCAGGATGTTTCCTTTTTGTGAAAAAATCTATCAATCTTTCAAACTTAGATGTAACTACAGATGATCGCGGACGTTTCCTTTTATGCGATTTTCATTTGTCAAGTGTTCAGTGGCGGGTTATTACTGTATACGCTCCGAACAAGGCGGGAGGCTGAGAACAGTTTTTTCAGTTTCTACACAGTTACGTAGGCTGTGACAGAACAGTTGTTCTGATGGGTGATTTTAACTGTTTGCGATGAGAGCGATAAGTCCTCGCAGGCTGCGACAAGCGATAGCAGCGTGAGCATTTTGAGAGACATGGTAATCTCGTGTGGCCTGGATGACGTTGGCGCCTCGTGCGCACCAACGCATAGTCTGCGCTACACCCATTTTCAAGCTTCTTCCCACGCTCGTCTTGACCGTATTTATTTGTCGTGCGACATGTTACAACAAGTGCGTAAGTATAGCGTCTAACCAGTTTTTTCTCGGACCATTGCCTCGTGAGCTTTAAAAAAGGGGAAAAAGAAAGCGCGCCCTCAAAATTCAATTGGGACATCTGGAAGGTAGCAGCTTGGGCGAGTTGGTTGCACATGATTACACACACCACAGCGCACTATAGCAAACAACACTCACACCTTACACACGAAAAATAAAGCAAAATTCAAAAGCGCGGTTTGTTTGAATATTGCTTTATTTTTCGTGTGTAAGGTGTGAGTGTTGTTTGCTATAGTGCGCTGTGGTGTGTGTAACCTCTGGGAGATCAACAAAACTCTACTTAAGGACGAAAAGTTCATTGATACTGTAGACGGACTACTGCGTGACGTAAGCAAAAGGGGCGACGAATTAGGTGATACATGGGAATTGTTAAAAAGAGGAAGTGAAATTGGTAGCGATCGAAAGATCGAGAAACATTCTTTTTCAGCACAGGGAGCGCGAAAACCAACTAAAACGGAACCTGCAAGCACTTCACCGCTTAGAGAGCCAAACACCAGGAACAAGCATGGAAGACATACGAAACATTAAAGCAGAGCTGGACAAATTATACCAAGAAAAGTACAAAGGGGCAGTAATACGCTCACGGTCTGAGAAGTACCTATTGGGGGAGCAGCCCACCAAGCGAGCTTTGTCCGATGAAAAGAAATATGCGTTGTCAAAGGAAATCCGTGAAATCGAGGTTAATGGGGCAGTAAGCAGCGATAAAGAGGTCATTTACCAAGGCTTTGTCGACTATTATATTAAGCTCTTTGGCGAACGGTCGCCTCCTAAAGGTTTTCAAAATCTAGATGACTTTCTGGCTCTCATGCCCCAATTTAGCGAGGACGTGAAAACATAGCTAGAAGGAGACATAACCGTAGGAGAGATTGAGTTAGTTATTGATTCGTTAGCGCGACAGAAAACGCCGGGGCCCGATGGCCTGTGCGCAGAATTTTATCAATGTTTTAAAAAATCTCCCAGCCCCTTACTGCTTTCGGTATTTCAAGAAGCCTACAGCAAATATAAAGTGCCGCGTTCTTTTTCTGAAGCCCATACCATCTTTATACCGAAGTTGCACGACATTGTCAAAAAACGCAGTGTAACAGGCTATAGGTCTATTTCGTTGTGCAACACAGACTATAAAATATTTACAAAAGTCCTCACGCGCTGCCTTCAGAAAGTCATCGTTGACCTTATTGGAGATCACCAAACTTGTGGCATAAAAGGAAGGTCTATACAAAGAAACATACACGTAGCAAGGAGCATTTTAGAAACAGTGGGGGGTAGTCGCGTGGCCATGATTCAGTTGGATTTCGAAAAAGCTTTCGATAGGGTTCGGCACGACGTGCTTAAGCGGATTTTATCACACGTAAATTTCGGGGACGTAAATTTGGAAGGCGCAACCATGGCTTATGAGAACTGTGGTAAAAGACTGGTAATAAACAATTCTTTATCAAGACGCATAGAAGTCAAGACATCGGTGCGACAGGGTTGTCCTTTGTCGCCTCTACTTTTCTCACTATACTTAGAACCTTTTGCCTGAAAATTGCAGCCTGCAAAAGCATTCGAGGCTTCACCTTAAGCACGGTGGAAGTTAAAGTGTCAGCATATGCGGACGATGTTGCCGTTTTTTGCAGTGATAAAGAAAGCATATAGGAAACTGTGAGGATCACAAATGAGTATTGTGATGCCACAGGAGCCGCGGTCAACTGGGGGAGGTGTTGCGGGTTCTGGCACGGCAACTGGACCTCAAAGCCATTGTTTTTTGCAAGAATTGGCTGGACAAGCACTCCAACCACCTATCTCGGGGTGCCGTTACAACACTACAGGGACAGCACACCCTATTGGACCGAAGTTTTGGAGGATTTAAAATCGAAGACCGCCACCTGGGTTACTCGGGATATATCTATTTTCACCCGTGCCACGGTATGCAACATCTTCCTCATAGCGAAGCTATGGTACGTTTTACAGGTTCTGGCATGTAAACGCATAAGCATCCAAAAGTTTCATTGAGTTTTTGCCACTTTTATATGGAAATCCAGCTGGGAGAGGATGCGAAGAGACAACCTCTTTCGCCGCGTCAGGACCGGGGGACTGGGACTCACGCACTTGTACGTTAGACAACTAGTTTCACGTTTCAGTTTTCTGCGTGATCAGAACCACCTGTTTCTGCGCACTGTTATCCAAATGAAACTAGCCAATTCCTGACCGCCATGTTAGTTACCAGTGATTGTGGTAAACCTCTGAGTCTGGCCGGACTTTTGAAAGTGAAGGATGCAGCCTTATTTTTACAATCGCGATTTTCCTTGGAATACCTTAACAGCGTAAAAAAAAAAAAAAAAAGTTGTGAAGGGATTTAGTAGGAATTCCTTTTCCCACGCCCCTGTATCGCTCAGTTTATAGCCATTGTCCAGGACAAGATGTGTTGTGTCGCGTCAAAAAGATGGCTGTCCCGCCCGTTTTCAAATCCTTTTTCTTTAAACTTCATAGCGGTACGTTGCCTTTCAAACCTTGGTTGGAGGAAAAGGTCCTTTTTGTTCCTTGGTCGATTGGATGTCTCCATGTGCAAGACGCCAGAAACAATAGAGCACCTTTTCATTTATTGTTGGGACGCGGTCTTCTTTTGGGACATACTACAGAGAACGTTGAAAAAGGACTTGATTATAACGCACGAAACAATTCGTTTCCTTCCAGTCGATAAAGGGGACACGGTCCCCTATGATATGTTTATAGTCCTGGGTCTGTTTAGTCTATGGAAAACCCGAATGGAACTGCGTCATGCAGACCTGCGCGTTAAACAGGCACGTTTTTATTTTATTTATGTGGTAAATCAGGTCCAGTGTGTGTACTGCAGGACTCCTGACACAGCGCCTGACTGGGCACACTTATTTGAATCGTGTAAAAATATGAAGGACTTTTAGTTAGCCAATGAGTTTTTGGGTGGTTTGTATGAATATTGAGATGGCATTTGTATGCTGCACATTGTGCCCAATAAATAAAAAAAATTCCCATGTTCGGTCGTCATGGTGTTTGTGTTTGTGTTCGTTTCTAATGTGTAGTTGTGGGATGTATTTAGTATTGCCTTCTAATATCACAGGGACACCATTTACTAACGAAATCCGAAATAAAAATATTTGTGCAGTTAGTTTTTAACACACAAATGGCATCTTGAGGGGAAGAAAATATATTTTTGGTATATCTAAAATCTTTTCTGATTAATATTTATGATATATTTTGAATACCTTGCGCGCGAATTCCGAATGTGGACAAAAAATTGCAGAATGTACACAAAATTAATATTCATGTTCAATATATTTCAACTTAGTTTCAAGTGCGGCCTCTTTTTGCTAAAGGGCACACGACCGCGGAGCTGGCAGTGTGCCTGCGCTAGCTCGGCCTGTAACGTATACTACTACCAAAATGAATAAAAAGTGAACACACTCATGAAATAAATTGTACGTACCAGATGATACATAGGTAATCCATACCACGTTTATTTGACTTGAATGTCAAACAAACAGTAGACTAGATCGACGTGCGAGTGACCAGAGGCGAGTCCGCCACCAGCCAAGCCACGACCGGCTAGCACGGAACACATTCTCGCGCACCACGGTCCACCAGTGCCGCTCACAACTCCGAAAATTACAAGAGCGAAGAATGCGGGGAAATAAACTGGCCCTCTATCCCCAAAAGAAGGTCAGCTATACATGCGGGAAGTGTCCACTCTGAAGAAAGGGTCGGGGGCATCCTATTCTGAGTCAGCAAGGTGCGCCTACGCCTGGCTGGGCTTTGCCTGTGTACAAAGTCGAGAAAATCGCAGGCGGGTTTTGCGGGTCTATGTCTTTATTTTTTTGCCCGAAACCCGCAATTCGTGCGAATAGCCCGAAGAAAAATCTTCAGTGCCAAAATAGCTAAATTTTGGCTTTGCATCGTGGATTAGACTATATTTTTTATTGTAAAACAGAGTTGTCGAAAGCAAGTTTTGAAATAGCTAGCGTGATCGCCGAGAAACCGCCAACCGCGTCTGGGTGTGTGTGAACGGGGTCGCTCGTGAACCGCATTCGCAACCGCGTCGTAAACGCATTTGAACCGCCTGTGAGAATGCGCCATAAGCATTCACATTGGCCACTGGACAGCGTCCGCAAAGCGGTTGCGAACGCGGTTGCCTAAAGTTGCGATACAGATTCACGCGTAGTTGGTGATGAAAAGGAGCGGATCCGCTTCGTGGTTACGATTGGAACGTCCGTGTAGTGACAGCCTGAATGTCGACGTGTTGTTAAACCGGTGTGTTGTGTCATTTCCCAAGACGGGTAGTAGCAAGGTAATTTCCACAATGTATACGCTGCCGCTTTTTTCGATCTATGGAGCGAAAAAAAGTTACGAATATCACCCGGCGGCGTTCGCACTGCTCGTGGTATCAAAGAGGGGCTGTTGCGCAAAGCGCAAAGCGAACGCGCTGCCGGGCGAAGTTTGTCGGTTATTCGCCGCAAACTCGTTCCATAGAGTTCAGCCTTAAGCACTGCTTTTTTTGTTCCGTAAAATTCCCATTTTTACGCATATTAAATCCGCAAAAGCTATGTTAATAAAAGAAGCAAAAGAGCGAAAGCAGTGTTATTCTGAGCACGCTTCTGAATTCCGAATCTTCCTTTAATCGCAACTTTCAGGACTTGCGGGAGGTGCACTGGCGGCCATCCAAATGGCTGTCATCTGGATTATCGTCATAGAACAACGGTGCAAGGTTGGGTATGCAACGCGTACTTAACGCTGATTTAATTAAACACGAACAATATTAGACTCTTACTTCACACTTTCACGTCACAGAGGTTAAACAAGCGCCTTTGTGAAGACGATCGTCCTTAAAGGTAAGTTACGTACAGCTGAAGAAACGCAGGGCGTGGTTAATCCCGACCACTTTATTATCGCGCTGCAACGAATCACGAAGCAACAAACGGGAGCATGATCGACGACGCGTTTCTCTATGCCGCCGGCGACTAAATAAGCGAAGCTTTCACACCACGGTTCTACCATCGCTGTAAGTTGCAAATACTTGTTTATCCGCCCAAACCTCTGCGCGTTCAAGCTTGGGTGTAGCTTTCCCACGCAGACATTGAATTGTTGTTTAATACTTTAATCACGTTCACTGACAACTTAAAAGACAAAAAAAATCGATTTAAGTTGCAGCAGCATCGCTTTAAAATATTGAGATAGCGGTAATCCCAATTACACGCGTGCGCGCCTCGTCGGCGTATATAGATGCAGCCAGGCCTTTAAGATTGTCCGTCAAACCGTAGAGACGCTATTGCTTGGCTGCCTCAGCCGACACCTACAGGGTAACTCGAGGTGCTGGTAGGCCGTTGAATGAGTGCCACGCGTAGCGGGGATTTCGTATGAGCGAAGAGAGCGAAAAAAACAAAAAAAAACTTCGCTCATGTACTTGTTAACTTGTCACGCATACTCGATCGACCACTCCCAGTCCGAAGCCGGGATCGAGGGTCACAAATTTGGGCGTTGCACGCTCCCCTTGACGACCCCTATGGGAGAAGTAATCATCTTCCCAAGAGGAAGTACGCCACGCAACATCGCAGGTGAGTTCAGTTGAGAGAAAAACCTTCCATCCTGTTCTTTGTTAGAGTCGCAACAGGGGAAGACAAGGTTAGGGGGGTGATTACAAATAGTTTAAGGACATGTCAGATATCCATGTAAGTGTAGTTTAGGCTTCCATGCCTTGTTGAGCTTAGATAAAACTAATGAAAACGTGAAGAATCCAGTTTTAAAGTGGCACTTTTAAATAATATCATCTGATGGGCACAACTATGTAAATATAAACTTTGTTACTTTTATGGACATTTATGAGTAAAACGCTAAAAGAAGCTTTCCATTACTCGAGAAAACTCTGTCCCACAGCATATATATTTCCCATTGATTATGCGCCTGCAGGCTTTACTTGAGCTAGTTGGTACATGTTGGTGATGGGTAAGCTGAACTTACAGAAACAGGCGTAGCAAAGGCTGGAAACGAGAAAACAACCGACAAGGCGACGTTTCTTTCGAAACTGCCGCGAGAGTGAATTTGGGACCTTTTTAAAGCTGGCAAGTGTATATGTTACGTCGACAGCGGTAGCATATGAAGAAAATGTAAATACAAAAAAGTGCTGTATCTATTTGATCTCAGGTGACGCCTCAATTATGTGGTCTGTACCAGGCAGCATGCGACAGAATCATCCAAAATGACCTAAATGACAGAAATATCATAGGTATCTTCAGGTACGTGGATGATTTATTGGTACCCTATACTGCGGACATAGGTAATCAGAAAAAAGGACACGGACCGAGGAGTACGAGATATTTTCAAGGCGCTTGGCCGGATCGGGTGTTCACACACGATTTACCCATAAACAATGCCATAAAGTTCCTAGATCTCGTGGTAGAATTTAATCAGGGACACGTTAGCTGGAGACTCGAACCCCAATTGGAAATGGGGTTTCTTCCATTTGCGTCCGGCCACTCAAGAACTATCAAGAGAAAAGGTGCCAGCACAGCGCTTGTCCCTGCCCTCAACAAATATTGTGAACATCAACGGGGTCCAAGCTTTGAAAAACGGATTTCCAGACTACGCGATGCAGGATACCCGACCATTCTCCTCGAGAATTTGCACAACGACAGATTCAAAGGAAAAGGGTGATACTTGAGAAAAGGTCGCCGTTGTAACACACATTCATGGGATTACACCCAATGTAAAAAAGATTGCCGGAAGACTAAACATTCAAGTCGTTTGCTCAGCACCAAATAATACATACCCTACGTGCAGAAGATTCAACAAGCAAACAGAACAAATGAAAATATGCGAAACTACTCACAGAACAAGATATGCCCAGTGACAAGCAGGATTTGTTTATCACCTCCCAACTCAACGCCTAAAAAACAGGGACAAGGGGAAGAAGACACAACACGTCGGCGTATTCGCAACTATTTCATTGTTTATTCTATTCCCCTTTCGTGCGGTAGGTGTTACATTGGCCAAAGAGGCCGATGGATAAACGGCACAATTAGAAAACATGCATTATTTGTGGTGGGCACAGCAGCAGTCCATTTACCAGCATAATGTAAGACATGCAAATGCCGTGGCAGATTCAGAAACACCACCATTCTTGCAACAAAAAAGAATCTTTTTGCACGTGAAATGCTCGAAGCACTGGCCATCGGAGAATGCGCGAAGGAATGTATTCGCTCCTCTAGAGCCACTTAATGAGTTACACTTAGAGTATCGGCACTCTGTTCCTGGCATTGTTGTTGTCACCGCCATCTTTTTGCTTATCGCAGAGCAGACGCAACTGTCGATCGCCACAATTAAAAAATGCGACATCTCTCAGCTTTAGCTGCGGTGTCAGCAAGCTTATGTGATATCATTTTTTTCTGTCGCAAACTGTTTTGAAATGCCTGGAGGACGCAAAAGCGTTTGCTGCGATCCCAGATAAAGCTTAAGATAACTGGCAACCATAATGTTGAGCCACAAGATGGGTAGGTGTAGTTGCTCTGAAACGTACATTATTGAGAGGCTGTAATCACCTCTTCCATTACTATCCACACCAAAGAAAACCCGTATTTTCGGTGTTCCACGCACAGATAAGTTGTAGGAGAAGCGGGTAACGGTACATTTATAATTTCCTTGTGTAACAATAATTTAAATCTAATAGTTATTTTTTGCATATGTGAACCGCCTCTTAAGGATACGCTTACATATACCAAGAAGTGCACTAAAGCAAAGTTGTTAGTCAGCTGTTTTATATTTCCCCATCCTTTCTACGTCTCTTTCTGTAAGTTCAAGCTGACCAATCACCAACGAGTATGCACTATTGTTGATTAAATGGCTTATACCTAGATCCTCAGGGTAGGGCAGTGGGCGGTTCTGCTACACAAATCTTAACTTGTCAATTAGTAAAGACAGCGCTTTTTCTCGAACGAAACTGAGTTGCTCGGTCCTTATGGCCTGTCATTTCGACCGAGAGAAACATTACCTCCTAAGTATGCCCTAACAACACCTTAGCTGAACAATATGCACATTGATACCACTATTGCGTTGCTAGTCGTAAGTGTTGTGGACGCAGAAAAGGACCCAAGACGTCGTCTCGTTGGTAAGACCGTTTAGAGCATAGGACCTCGTCCTCGTCTTTATTATATGTTAAGCTATCTTAATAGATGAGGTGTCTTCACACGAAGGGTGACTACTAGGATAAGCTCAAATAGCCGAGTTATCCTGATACAAGATGGGCAGGGCTAAGGGAATATAGGGTTGAGGTAGGTAGTGACGTCAAGACAAGGTGAAGTGATGGGTACCAGATCTGTTTTCTCTTTGGCATCCACCAGTGGCTAAGGATGGCTTTCCTGTGTTCCCCCATGTCATTGGGACGGACTTACTCGTCAAGCCTACTCGGTCTTTCCTCTTCTTGGATGTCTTCGATCACTTCCCTCTTTAGTTTGTCCATTTCTTTGGTGTCCCAGATTATAAACTGCAGGATTGCTATGTTGTTCACAGTGCAGGGAGTAACTACTGTACCCCAAGGATGACAATGGTAACATAAAAATTGTAAGAAATTGAGCATTTAGACCCCGGGGGGAAGCGGCGGGAAGCCACCACGCAGCAGAGGCGGGCAATATTGACCAAATTTCCGTGTTTTCTTGAAAAAGGGCCACCACTGTGATGTCTAAAAAAAGGGTAAACAGATTTTGCTTAACTTTTATAGATTTGATGGATTGAATAAGTTTTTCAAAAGCCCTGGATCTGTTTGTTTTTATACGCGATAAATGTTGAAGTGAGCAATTTCTCTTAACACAAACGAAAATAATGTTTTCCATGACAACGTAAGATAATTTGTTTGTTCTGCACAGGCATGTTTTTGTTTGTTAAATAGAGTATTGATACCGTCACACGTTGCGCACTCAGAAGGCAACTGAGTACGCTACTCGTTACTTCGATTGAAAAGGAATGCGGTACTTGAACTTAAAAGTAATGCGTTATCTTCTCGTTTCTTTGAATCTGTCGTTTTCATGAAGCAGTAGCCGCTTCCAATATTGGTCGTCAGTAATAATTCCTTGCCTTTCAAGAAGTTCATTCATGAATAACGTTGGCTATACTGACATGCCTTTTGCGCATCTGTCTATGGTCTGGCGTACTCTCGTCGTGCAAATTACACGCGCGAGCAGGGCTGAGAGCGAGGTTGGGTACTTGTTTTGTTGAGGTAACCCTTTAGAAGTAATTAAATAACATTGCTCGTTACTCTATAAAAAATAACTGAAATACGTTACCAGTTCCTTCTTCTAAAGAGTAACTAGGTCGTTACTATACTCCCTAAAAACCGTAACTAAGTCCACTCGACTCGTCACTTTTAGCACGTTATTCACAAGTCTTGTTTTGCAGTCTGTTGTTCTTTTACTTAATATCTTCAAACTTGCTATATTTTTGCTTCAGTGCTGACATTTTGCGTCCAATTTGTGCATAGGTTTTGTATGGCTTTAACAGCGTATCGAAGCCTATTGCAGAAGAATCGAAAGCCCATTTCACCATGCGTTCAGGCAACTAATACAATACTTACAGACTCTCTAAACACGCGCCAGATTGAGCCGCCGTAGCCGACCTTCTCTTCTCTTACAGACATTCCGAGCCACTGAAGCGAGCGTTGGCGAGCCTCCACAGAGGCTTTTTCTGGGGACAAGGATCCAGTAGCACCTAAACTGGAAATAATCTGTCCAGCTGTGGAAATGATAAAGTGAGGCGAAAGGAATAATAAGAAATAAAAACTGTAGGTAGGTTATGGCGGTGCCCAGGCGCAGCTGCCTGAAAGTGTCTATACATGTCTTCTGGGGTTAGGGGCGCTCTACTCTTTCTCCTCTCTCTCTTTTGCTTGTCTAACCTGCACGTTGGCGCAGAATTCCCTCTCAGGGGTTCCTAAGAGTATAAACAAGGAAAAACTAAACATTATTGGTAGAGACAAATTGATCTCAATTGGGAATTCAGTTTCCGCAATGCAGGCCTATGCCCAATCAATCAATCTGCAGAAAACATATATAGCTAATATTTAAGCCCTAAAATATTGTGTATCAATCAGGGTGTCGAACCGGAACCGAACCGAACCGAAAACCGGAACAGAACCGTTATTTTTAGCCGAACCGGAACTGAACCGAACCGAAATCTTCACCGCCATCTTGGAACTGGACCGGAACCGAACCGAAAAAAAATATAACGGTAACCGGTTCAAAACGGTTCAAGGTAATATTTTTTTTCTTCTTTGCTAGTATCACAAAATGAACATATGGGAACAAACAATTGGCGGCTGTATTTCTATCTGTTGATCGAATCGTCATATACATAATTGCAACGTATGATAAATTGTGGGTTTTCATGGCACCTTTGTTGGCACTATGATTAACCACGTGTCAAGTTGTCACGTGACGTTATAATGTCAATACATGTTGTCAAGTAATGTCATGTGGCCTCGTGACGTCACGTAACTCACTGCGTTAAATCGATTTAATTTGAGGAAGTCACTAGATGTATTAACCTCGTTGACAGCATGACGTAACATGACATCACAATTTCGCACCGAGAGTCACGTGACACCGTGGCGTAAGTAATTTTCATAACCCCATTCGAGTGCTCGGGTTCATGACAATCAGCATGGCCAAACATTCAGGTAACGGCTCATGCCAATTAGATATGATAATCAATAGCCCAACACTTACAATATCTGAAGCTCAGCCCAAGCTTTTGCTTTGCAAACCCTTGCAGCCTAGGGCATGACTGTGTTTAACACTGGCGGTATATAATTAGGGTCAGATCACGTGGCCGCTTGTTCAAATTGCGAGTTGAGGAGATATCGACAGCTGTCTCTGTCCTTTATTTTTTCTGCATCTGTTATTAGGGGAAAACTAATGGATGTTTCCGCAACCTATCAACGTCACGGGTTATTTCTTAACACTATTTATTGAAAGTACAAAAAAAAATAGTTGCAACACCAATTTTACATTATTGAGGCATTGAAACATTTTTTGGTTGTTGCTGAAGTATATCCGAAAGATGTCCCTGAGAATAGAAGTTTTGAAATGACTAAATGCGACCTATTAATATGTCTTTACATAGAACTACACGTGTGTACGGAAGGAATACCTAAAAAAAGAAGATATTTTAGCGACGTGAGAGGAACAGCCGAACTTTGGCAGTCGCTGTAAAGGCCCGTTCACACTCTTGCGACCGAGTACGACTGAGAGAGACGAGATCTCTTAAAACTTCTTAAATGTTTTTAGCATGAGGGAACACACTGACATTGTGGCGCCATCTATGCGGTGACCCTGGAACTGCACTTCACAAGAGCGAAGGTTTTTCGGGATTTCCGAGGTCAAATGTGCGTAATACCCATAGAAAGGCTCGTTTATAACATTGACAAAAGTTTTTCGAGCCAAGAAAGAAAGGATAATGTGCGAGAAATAAAAAAAAATATGCCGGACCGCCGGGTTTACACTGCTTCCCAATAGATGGCGTCAGTGTGTTCTCTGGTTTAAGAAGTTTTAAGGAACCCAGGTTTAAGAGGTCGCAAGAGTGTGAACGGGCCTTAAGTCTCACACGAGCGTCGTTCTCAAGTTATTGCCCACGTTTCGACCCCTCTGTATTTTGTTTAAATGAGCTATAACATATTTCTATACATTACTAAATACTACTCAGGATCAGCCCCTAACGTTAATAACTGATTGAACTTGGCTTTGCTCTTTTTTCTAGTCAATGGTAGTCGCCGAAAAAATTAGAGAAATATGAGCATCGTTCATCCCCTCAACTCGGAGCCAGAAGCGGCCACGTGGCCTGGTGCCTATCTTGTGCCGCCAACGTTAATCATACCCCCGCGCTGGAGTTTTAAAGGAAGAAAACGCGTGCTGGAGCTCCAGGCATTGTTAGAGTTCGACTATTCTCATCACCTCAGTGGTTGGACACGAGCCACTACCCAAGTGTCCGCCGAGGCATTGCTTGTTACGAGCCGATGTACGGTGCTCACACAGTTCTCCTGCCCAATCCATGAGTCGCGCTCGACTGTCGACAGGCGGGTGGTTTTGATCCCACAATTACGACATCAATCTTTGAGAAGGCAAGACTAAAAGAAATAGTCTTGTTCAATCCTCGCAATTTCACCGCGACAAAGAAGCTTCTGAATGAGTGGCGCCCTGTGCGAGTACACTTGGACCAGGGGACCAGTATGCCTCGGAAAAGTCATGCACATTCCAATCCGATATCGTTTCATGACCCCTTTAAACTTCAGGGGGTGCAAAATAAAAGCAATGAAAAATTGCGGTTAACAAGTGCCAAATAAAATTGTCGAATTAACAGACACAAACGAAGGAGGCATTTTCTCAGGAATACTTTCAGCCTTTCCACTCTGGTGAAGAAGGAAGGCCAGAAATGCTGTACTATGGTGGGAATGAAGTAATGGCCGGCCGCAAGTCGGCAAGTCAGACTGGAAAGGCTGGAGGGGTTGCCGCCGTTTGTGAGCGACGGTGGCAACCAAACAACTGGCAAGCCGGCTGTCTGGTTGCCGTCGCCATTTATAGATGGCGGTAACGCATGACTAGCCCTTAACAGCACCACTGTATAAAGAAGTGCGTCTGTGTGTGGGGCCGGGGGGGGGGGGAGGGGGGGAGTTTTAGAAACATACTGTGTTGTAAAGGTTCCTCTTCCCTGCATCTTTGGCGCAGACCAAAAAGCGTGACCCTGGAAACTACTTTGATCGGAAAAGCGCTCTTGCCAAAAAGCACGTCTACTAGCCTTTCAAATACTTTGCTTTCACTGAGCTTGCACCTCCTGCAGCGTGCCTTTTGCACCGTCGAATTCGACTTCCTCAGCAAGAAGGAATCAGAATGACCACTAGCCTATAGTGTGATAACGTCACGTGCATACCATGCTAAATAGTTCAGCTTTCTGGTGAAATATGATGTTCGCAACACTAGCCATAGATGTCCTAATTGTAAATTTGTGAAGTATTTATAGCAGTCTCGCGATGAGATATGGCAGCCTAGAGAAATGTTAGAACGCATGACTATTCTAGCATAGTGCTGTAAAGTGAGGGCCCAAAACAAGTGTAGGTAAAACCGAATATAACATTTGCCTCCCGAGGCAGTATTTCGGAAGTTTCGAGCTCATGCAAGCTGATGAAATGTAATATACTACGATTTCAAGAATCTTTGTCTGTCCTTCGCAATATTTAGGTAAAATCATGAATATCATTCCGTGCATCTTTACGCATCCCTTTTTGCAGTAAGGCGTTCTGGAAGGGATTATTTGGAAAACATAACAATAATTATTTCTCTCTTTTTGAACATTTCGTGTATTTGAATTCCAATTCATCATGTGAGCATAGAGTCCTTTTTAGCGTACCCTGCAACCCGATGTTTCACACTGCCAATCAGCAAACAGAAAAACACTTTTACGTAGACTCCACAGCTCGCGTAGTTTCGAGTATCGTCCTTCCGCGTCGGTCTCAAGCGGTTATGTGAACTTTATAAAGTAAAATTTTTTTTATCAATATAAAATATATTTAATTACAATGCCCCCCAAATTATTTGAAAGCGATTCTGCCCATCTTTTCCGGCGTTTTTATCCTTGACAGGCACGTTGTAAGTGATATGGGACGGCCTTACATACATCTCTGATTTTGAAGCTAATTTAAATAACAATGTGTTCCTCACACATATAACTTCTCAAACATATAGAAGTCTGTTATTGCCTTTTTTATCTGGTGAACATTAGTTTTATGCGTCTGTGGGCTGGACGAAAAGAAAGTAAACAGGGGCGCGTGGTGGAACTATGATGATTACGCACGCAAACCGTCAGAAAGTGTCCAATTAAGTAGCTGCCTTGTCGAGTAGAACGTGAAATACTACTTCGTTTTACTAAACAAAAAAGAATTTTGAAGGACGCTTAAGCTTCGTCTTTAAAAGTGGAACGCGATCGCGTCAACGGGCCTCGTTTGCATCGCATTCTCATTTGCCGCGCAAGCGTGCCTCGCGTGGTCTAGTGAAAAGCGTCTGACTCGCAACTAAAGGGTTGTGTGTTCGAATCCTGCCTAAAATTTTAAATTTTTTCTTTAAGGCAAAGGAATTACTTTCGAAAGTGAAATCATTTGAAACAGACGGTGACCTTTATTTCGCATTACATATCATGTTTTAATCACCCTCATTCCACGCGTGATGTCACGTTTTACGTAAGCATTGTGGGTTGTTTGAAATTCTTGCGCTAGGGTATGTAGCTCTGACGTCATGAACCTATCGACCCATCAGGATTTTTCAGTCACGCCACCGACATCGGTTTTTCTGCGACATGAGCTCGTTAACGCTATCGTGCTAAAATCATCATTTAGCAAGGGTGATGCTCATTTGCAAATTAAACTGTGCGGCATCTTGTACAACGAACCTCAACAGCCAGGCTACGCCAGCTTATTCTGTATAAGAAAATGTTCACTTGAGCAAGCGCTATTTTGGGCCAGATTCGATCTGAGTGCGAAGGTGCGTATATATTAGAGTGAACAATTGCAATTACTCCTTGCTCCATGATTTGTCGCATGCGTGCGGTGCTGAGTGTAAACAATGTTTGGTTAGAACAACAGGCATTTGGACTGCCGCTCGGTGTTTCTATGAAAGATAGACTGAAAGGAGTTATCCTAAAACTTTGTTACATTTCGAAAATTTCATTGCTTTTAGCTCGGTTGGGTCCTCATCATATATATATATATATATATATATATATATATTGTGAAGTGTATTTCGTAAACCTTATTTCATGATATATGGTCACGAGGTGCATGCTCATTTGATATTTTTATGTGATGTAATTAATTGCTTTGTTCAATGACACGATTTCACTTTTAATACTGACACACAAAGTTGTACCAATCACGGGTATTTTAGACGACCTACCACACTTCGCGACAACATTTTATACCGTGTAAATAGATCATCTTGAACTTTAGAATTTTACTTTAACACAAAGAAAGGACAAGAAAATACAGTATAGTTCTAAATTAGAAGCTGATCTATTTACAGGTATGTACCAACAAACTCAACTCTTTACTCTTGTACTTAAACATTTTGATTCAGGCAAAATATATTTTACTCGTAAACAAATAGATATTGAGTCGTATGAACACGACGTTATGTATGTTAATGTAGATTTTCTTCTACTCTTGCGTCAAAATTAAATAACTGAATTTAATATTTTTCGTACCTAAGAACAAAAGTAAATTGCACGGACGATCGAAGAAACTATATAGTTAATCGTTTCACAACGGAAATACTGTATATTGCCAAAAGAACGCGGAAAATATATTCTCAATTTAGCGGTTCAAACCGGTTCGAACCGTTTCGAACCGGTTTGAACAGTTATTTTTGGCTCCCCGGAACCGAACCGGAACCGAACCGAAAGCCGTGAACCCGAACCGGAACCGAACCAATAAAAATTTCGGTTCGACACCCTGGTATCAATGAGCACAGGAGAAAAAATATGTAAGCATATGCGCTCCAAATATAATAAGGCGAAATCGCATCTCCGTCTCAGAGCAATGGAATGTTTATAAAATAGTCTTCGCGTATAACTCTGATACATACACTTTCCGAACTCTAACTGATTGCCTAATTTGACTTAAAGAAAATTAATCCTTGGCCACCTTTCTCAAAACAAAACCCTAGAAAGATTTTTTTGCGGCATAACAATCATAAATTATTATGCACCTTCAGCAACCAGACTTACACAAATAGAGGATATCCCCTACTTCCCCGTCTTGGTGATTCGCGAGCACCTTGTGAAGCGTAGGAAAACTAGCTGTTATCCGGAGCTTTCTTTGGAGCTTGCCGGGTTCTATCTGTATGCAAGCGTCAACACTCTTATTATACACAAAAAAGGCATAAAGCTGCATAGGCTATTCTTTTTATTTTATTTCGCTAATAAAAAAAAAATTACTAGTTTTCCCTCGAAGCTGCCAACCAGCACCCACCCATTCTTTCCGAAAAACGGCAATGGAAGTGGGACCCAAACACATCCATTACCCGTTTGCTAACTATCCGGACCTTCACTCGTTTTCAGGTTAGCGTGTGCAGCTCCAAGCCCGGTAGGCCACTGCGCAGTTAGGTTCTCGATAAAAACGTTTACCTGTAGACCATCGCAAATATGGCATCTCACTGGTCCCCCAAGCGTGCAAGCATATGCTCCGTGCGCGTGAACGTAGATTTGGCAAGCTTGCAATTGCACGGACTTGATCGCACGAGCAGAGACAAAGCAGCGGCCAGGCGCCGTACTTGCAATCGTCTATAGACACTTTAAACACACGCCAGATTGAGCCGCCATTGCCGATCTTCTCTTGTCTTACCGAGATTGCGAGCCACTGAAGCGGGCGTTGACGAGTCTCTACAAAGTCCTATGGTGGGGAGAAGGACACAGTAGAACCTAAAATGGCAATAACCTGGCCTGCTCTGGTAATGATAAAGTGAAGTAAATTGAATAAGAAGAAACAAAAACTGAAGGTCGGTTATAGCGGCGCCCATCCACAGCTGCTGCAAAGCGTCTATTTTCCGATACTCATCGCACCCGCACAGAACCAGCGGCGGCAGCATCGGCGGCAGCAACCCTACCACTGTCGACAGAGACCTGTCACACTCACGAGCAAACCGGACCCATCGCTAGTGAAGTCTCACTAAGAATGACGGTTCGTTCGATAATGTATACTTTTATAGAGTCAGTAGCACTCACTTCGTCAGCCATTCCCCCCCTCCGCCCGCCCCCCCCCCCCCCCCTACTAGCTGATCGCGTTCTGCAACGAGCATTCACGCGACGCAGCTCTCGTAACACAGCGAGGCCACTCATTTGGTAGTACCAGATAGAAAAGGGTTTGCCTGTAGACCAGCGTTCCATGAACGTGCGCAGGCAAGCGTGAGATTGCACCCTTTTGTCGCCCTCCCCGTCGAAACCTGCACACGCGCAATCGCCTCATAACGGGGCATCGTGCCGGCGACGATGCGCCTTAATTTCGCGTAGCTGTACCTGACGCTTGCTGAGCGAATCCGACCTGATACTAACAACAATGACTATTTTTGGTATGCGATATAGACTTTTTTTTTTCTTTTATACGTTGCTTAGCTTAGTAAGCAATAACCGGTTTCTAACATACGAAAGAAGTCAACTGAATACATTGGGCATATTCTAAAAGGTTACTTGCAATATCCTCTTTGAAACTCCTCAACTTCTCCCGAAAGCCAGGGGGAGTCCAAACCACGCTCCACAGCTTGCTCACTCGGGAGGACGCGAGACAAGTTGCCGGATTCGAGGGTCTGTCATGCCATTAGTACTCCCGTCTGTCTTCCGATTGAAATAAATGATGCCCAGATACCAGCCGACCGACCAACTATTACGATGCCGCTGGCACAACCCTGGACCGAAACAACGGCCACCGAAGGCATGATGACTTCGCAGGGCATCTACCCCCAACAAGAGCGGCGGCAGCATTGGCCGTCTCATACACGTGATGCCCCAGTTCATAATATTTTTGACAGTTATACTGTTATTTAGTGACAAGATCTCAGTATGTCAAATTGCATGACGACCTCTTCTCTTTCTTGCGTGCCTGTTTTTTGCTGAATGATTCTTGGAGAAGATAGTTGTCGGTGGTCGACTCCTCCGTTTCCTTGTCTAATGAAGACTCGCTCCCGTCTTATGCGCTTTCGAAAAAGACAAAGAAAAAGGAAAAAGAACGGAGTAAAAATATAAGATGAAGGGATTGATCGATGACGCGCCTGAACAAGGACCAAATGAAGACGGATAATTAGGAGCCATGTCGGCCATCAATAAGCAGCAGCTCAGTCTTTGATGGCCACTCCTATTGTGTCAGCTGTCGAAGGAAGGCGTGCGAGCGACTTGGAGCCCTGTGGTGATTGAACACTCCAGGTAAGCAAACAAAAACGTGCCGCTTCTTTTTGTACTGCTTAGATGTTTAATCACGTACTCATTTGATGGAACTAGATCAGATTTACACTACTGGGTGTGTCATTTCATTTTATTTTACCTAGACACGCTCAACATTAGGAAAAGCGCGCGGACAAATCGTCATCTTAGCACCACCTGCGACCCATTTGTTTCTGTGGCATGGGCTGTCAGTTTTTTTTGTTTCGTTTTTTGACGTGCAGCTACATCTTTCTCCGCGCTTGGAAGAGAGTGCAAAGTTCGGAAGTCAATGGGACGAAAACTTGGTCACGGAATGTCACGAAAGCTTGGTCACGGAATGTCACGAAAGCTTGACCTGAGAATTGACGTCAACCACGTCAAAATAAATTTGAAGCTATTTTGAACGTGGAAGTATATATATATATATATATAAAAAAAGAACCTGCGAGCTCTCATGAGCGACGACTCCCTTCTCGCACCGCGGTACACGAATCACGCGGCTAACATGCTATCGCGTCCGCCACGCAGGCGCCGTCGGCTTCTTTCGTCCGTGTGTACCTCTCGCGCAAAAGCTTTTTATCGTGCGTTTAAAACGGTCCAATAGCGCGCCCAGGTTTTCTTCCTCGACTTACCTCACACAAAAATTCGCGTATGCGACTCAGAGATGACGGCGTGGGGGTGCTGCAAAATTGCTTCTACCGGACTCCGAGCCCCTGGCATTCACTTTTTGTGCAACCGCCATCGTCATGCGGTACGAGTTTGTGGACGTATCTCCAGCTGCCACAAACAACAAATGGCATGAGTCGACAAGGCACGGCCTCTCATATATCACCCCCTCTAATTGTTTGTCCCACCCACACGTAGTCCTGCGGAAATTTACGCAGCCTAGTACACCTATGCTCCGACCAATTTTTGTTATTTATTTCCATTGTGACAGGATGAGAACAACTTCTTTATCTTCCACACCAGAAAAAGATAGAGGCCAGTTTTAAGCGAGAGCTTTACGGGCGCTAACATGCCGAGATTTGGGGGCCGTGGCCTGTCGTCGCCGCTATGGGAAAAACCCTTTTCCCTCCTCTATGGCGTAAAGCAAGGGGAGAGGCCAGGGAAGTCGTGTCTTCCAGAGGCCGCGCCGCATGAAGAGAGAAAAGAGCGGAGCCCCGGCGTCCCGTCATTAATGGCGCGACGAAGGGAAGTCTTCCTGTTGTTTGCTTCAAACACTTGTTTTCAAACATTACTCGCGTCATACAAAATCCCACTTCGGCAGTACCCAGTTGCTTCGCGTAATGTTGGATGATTTTAGAAACTTCAACCGCGCTTACTCACCTACTTAGAGGATCACCGAGTACTCGTGGCGGTCGTCAGTGGCATCCATGACGCCAACCACGAGGGCAATGAGAATTGACCAAGTCGCACGCCTGTCCTTAGGTACTTAACGGTACCATTTCGCCCGTATTGCGCGTGAAGCAAAAGCGATCGATTTTACTTCTTCGCACATTGTGGGCGAAAATACACCTTTTTTTTAAAGCATTCGCCACATATTCTTTTAGAATCAAGTTAGCTAAGACCGGTTATCAACAACCCACGACGCATCACCCGGGAGTGGTCATTGAAAGCAAGATCCTTTGACAACTGTCAAACAAATCGTTAATGAGGGTGATATTCGATCGCCGCGTCACTAGCAGCTAGGTTGAAAAATAAACCCATGTGGAGAACGGCAACATATATTATTTGTTCGTGCTTCTAACGCGGTGCTGTGCTAACGTAGCCAATCGTATCTCCAGCGTTCAGCTAGGAATCATGCTCAATTAGTGACGCGCCCACTGAATACATGCTCCAGGAAAATGCTCACGCAACATTCGTTATCAAATTGCGGCCGTCCCTCGATTGGGGTAAATGACGTAAAGCATTTTGTCAATAGACCTTGAGGTGGGTGAACACCAATCTCCGATGAAAACCAGCTGGATAAAGCGCTTCTTGTCGTTCGATCTGTTTGCCAGTAGTGGAATTCTGAAAGATACCAAGGTCCCTGATCATTACTCCAGCGCACTGTCGCTTCGTTCGTTGTCTCCTAACAGACGTATGCAAGGAAGCCAAAATTTCTGACGACCAAACGGCGTTAACACTAAGCATGCCATGGTAACTTTCGTTCGTATCTCAACGTGCGTTCCAGCAAAGTAGTCAAGCGTGGTCGAACGATGCTCTGTGGATGGCATTAACGTGTTTCTTTCAGCACAGCCTACAGGCTGTGCTTATAAGAGAAGGTGCGAGCTTACGATCAACTGACTTACAGTTTATAGTTTAGCGGAAGTTGAAACACTCAGTTTATTTTAAAAGGCTCAACAATCCAAACCCACATTGAGAAGACTTTTCTAGGAGAGTTCGTAGTTTCTTGGATTTGTCATGACACCAGCTTGTAGTCGAGAGCCATACATTTTATATTTCGCCAACACTTGACGATTGATCTCAAAACGCTCGCTGGCGAGTCACGGGGGCCAAACGTTTATATGGAAATGAAAATAACCAAACCGTTCCAACTCTGAGACGTTATATTTTGCAAAGTTCACGTTTTCTAGTATTTTCCGTGATACAGGCGTAGAGTAAAGGACCTTTAAAGGGACACTCCAACGAAATTTGAAATATACCCGTCACGTTCAAAAATAGGTTGGATATGATCCAAAGTACCTGTAAATGACAATCGCACGTTTGTATTTCGAGCCTGATGTCTCTATTTTTCGTTAAAAACAGCCCACTCTGTCAAGCGCTCTGAAAGCAGCCGGCGAAGAACACGTGACATCCCCCGCAATCGTGACGTAGTTCGTCTCGGGACGAGCAAGGCTGCGGCGAGGCTGACGTCGAGAGGATGTCGAAGTTGTTCCAACCACCGAAGCGGCTGCTTTTGTACAAGTTTTGAGTGACGGGTTAATCTATTATATTGTAGAGGGGCAATAGCGACTTCTGAGACTCACAGAAGAGATTCTCGGGGATGGTGGAGTTCCTCCTTCTCTTCCCTTTTGCTGGCCGGAGGCGAAACAGTATTTGTCACTACCTGTCAAGGTTCCTATACGGGTATTACAAACGAGGCGTTAGCGACATCCACCAGCTACTCTTTGCTAATCGTTTAATACTTTTTTTTTAATTCCTTTTCGTGTTTAACAGGATATTGGTGTGTCCGATGTGATACTTCTCCTATAAAATATAGACTAAAAAATTAGCGCCGAAATTTCGTTGTAGTATTCCTTTAATTTTATACTGCGCCAAAAATTGCTCGGTTTAGTTAAAAAAAAGATCCCAGCTGAATTGTGCGTGCTCAAATGTCAAAGGATGAATGAACTCTTAGAAATAACCAAAGCATTCCCACTTTGATACGACTTCTCTTGGAAAAGGTCACTTTTATAGATTTTGCTGGTGTACCAGTTTCTATTTTTTGTGTGTGTGTGTATGGGGGGGGGGGGGAAGGAGGGCGGCTTAATTGTTTTTTTTTTTTATTTTGCTAATAGGTGGGAATTTAGTCAGTGCAAAGAAACTGATTTACCGAACCGCAGTGCACCCATATCTCTCAAGGTAGTGGGATTCTTATGCTGGACATAATGTTGGAATTTGAAACGTGATTATTTTAAGGTAGCCGTTGCTTAATCATGATTGAAGTTCGTCGTATATCCACGAGTTACATCTATTTGGTGGCACAGTTTAATCAGCGGGAAAACAAGCGCAACTCGCGCCTGGTGAATTTGGTTGGTGTTTTTGAGTAACCGGCTGGGTTTCGATGACGCATGAAGCGCCGAAGAGAAACCTCAAAACCCCCTTATATTGCTGTAGGTGCCGGAAGTTGGGATTTCAGAGTTCCAGTTGCCTTCGCCCGTTCACAGGTTGCTCCCCAGACAGAGTGAATGAGAATGTTTTTTTTTACGTCACTAATACAAGACAACGGATAGAAAGAAGAAAGGAAGCACATCAGAGACAAGAAAAGTAAGATCTATACTTGTTTTGTTTCGTACCGTGTTTATTATTATTCTTAATAAACATTTCCATCACGAATAAATGGTTTCTACAGGTGCAGTGAATTTAGAATAAGGAAACACTCACAGAATCAGTTACTTCACTCTAAAAAAAGTTAGTGCGTCTACTTTCCCGCAAAACACCTTCGAGAGCCAATTACCGCAACTTACGTACCGCGAATGACTATGCCGAAACACATGTTTAGACCAAAAAACGCACACTGAGTTCTGAAATTAAGCAATGCAAAACATCAAGCTTGCATTTCTTAATGTCACAACTCACACCTGCGTCTTTTGCTCTAAACATATGTTTCGGCATCGTCATTCGCTGAGCATCATCCTTAAGTTTTGGTGATTGGCTCTCCGAGCGTTGTGCGGGAACGTAGGCGCACGATTTTTTTTTTATAGTGTTGTCTTGGTTGATAAAGAAGCACATACTTTGTGGGATGCACTGTAGTGCATGAACTTGCTGTAAGAAAAGGAACCCAAGCCGCAGGCACTGGGACAAGTATGCATACTTTTCTTCGGGCTCCAAGGATTTAGCCTATATTGCTTAGCAACTGTATTTAAAAAACCACCTCTCAATCAAGTGCAATGACCTCTGTGTAATTTTCAGCCTTAACTCACAAGATTGAACTAACCAGCACTGAACACATACCGAAAAGACACATCACAGAATCGCCACAGTTGTTGACATGATTTGAACTTATTTCAACAAGCTTAGAGAACAAAACATAGCAAGCAGATATTTTGTATGTGGAATAGACCAGCACCAACCCCGGGCGTATTCGACACATTTAAAGAGCCGCTACACTAAACAAGTCAAGCGAAACTCCCTTCGGTTTAAACGTAACTGTTTCTAGGAGAACAAGAAAATTGTGTGGAATCGGCGGTGTGGTTACATCACAATCGACCTGTCAGTACACAGCACACTGTATATACAGCGCAGATAAACACACTGTAAGCGGAGTCCCCTGAAAGTCCGGGCACACATCACCGGCACGCAGCGGAATGACCGCAGCACTAGAAACCATAATCCTAATTTCATTAGTTGGCGCAGTCTGTAATTAGGTTACGGCGTAAACGGCAATAGCCGGCCGCCAACGCTTCTTCGTCTGGGGCAGTGATTAGAGGCAGGCCCCCAAGAGTCGATTGCTGGCGTGCAGGCGTTCGCTGTCCCTTTCTCGTGCATAGCCAATTCCTATATATGCTTCTACAATTCGTTTCAGTTCAAGTACTGATGGGGCCGACGCTCTGAGTTAATGGGACTAATCAAGCAGCTGTAAAAGCGTAAGTCGTTGGGCCTTCTCTGTTTATGATCGGTTCAGCGATAAAAGAACGCGTTCAAAAATATGGCAAACACCCTGATGAAGCGCTTTTTACTCAGTTTGATTGTCAGCTAGTAGTGTCGGCCGCGTCTGGACTTAAAGCGAACCAGAATTTAGGGCAGATGCGGTTTAAGCCTCGGTGGTATGAGGACAATGAAGCACGATCGGAGTAGTCCAAGAAAACAAATGAACACGCCACGACGTCGGGGGAAAACAAAAACGGATTATATCTTCTTTGCAAAAGGTTGTCTCGCGTTTGTCCAAAAATGATGAACAATTATGATTCCATCTTCCGTGAATAGAACAAAATATAATCTACAGAAGTAGATCGGTCGATAAAATAAAACCCGGTTTTTCGGCATGCAGTAATAATCTGCGTATCACAGAGAGCTTAAAATCCGTGAGGGTGTGTTACAAGCAGTGATGATAAAATTATAAAGTTTGTGAATTTTGACGTTACCTAAATAAATAAAATAGTAAAAAAAATTAAAAGCTGATGTCCACCTAACCCAAATATTATTCAAATCAAGAAATGATACGGTGGGAGCCTGCAGCTCTCATTTTGAGTAAGCCTGTCAAGCAGAAAAAAGATATTGTCGGCTTTCTTGTCGAAAAAATTTTTTCCGATGAAATTGTTTGCGACAGGCGCCGAGAATGTCACTTAATTGCTAGATAAATTTTAAACTTTAATGAACGTCGGCTCAAAAAAAGAATATTGTTTTTCTCTCGTATATTTTGTTCCACACGACGTTATGTTCTCAAACTCAAGTCAACCACTAGCGTCACTTTCTCAGGACGTTTCAGCTCTCTGCAATGTGTAGTTAATTTTTGCAGTTGAAAAAACTGCGTGTAATCTTCCCGACTGGGACCTGGACTGTGGTATTCAAAAATCTGAAATGTGGGCCATTTTTACGATGGGCTACATTTATGATTGATATGTATAAGCCAAGACGAAATCTTAAGAGGCTAATTAGTGAATTTTAAGTTGTTTAAACGTCCATGCATGATCCCGCCGGTCACACGCTTGCCATTAGGTCCAAAGGGGTCTAAAAATTGCCCCTAACCTTTTTTTCTGTTTTTTTTGGTATGTGTATTTTATCGAAAAGAAAAAAAACTGAAAGATGTTTATAAATCTCCGCAATGCTAAACTGGAACGCAGCTCTTGAGGAGGAGAAGGAGGGAAGGGTATAGAGGGGAGGGTATGCCCCTCCTCCCTCTCCTCCGTACGCTCCCCACTAAATTTAAAGGAAAAATTTGCCCGGTAAATTTAGCTAAAAAAGTTCCCCGCTAAATTTAGGGAAACAAATTTCCGCTAAATTTATCGGGAAAATTTCCCGCTAACTTTATCTGGGAAACGTCCAATAATGCAATGCGCGGTTACGCCGACGCTGACGCCTCTCAACCCGTAAAAGGGCGCCTAAGAGCTGCGCCCTAAAAATAAATAGTTTTGGCCTAAGAAACAGCACCGTGCATCCGGTTTCACACATTTGTGCATCATGTCTTTATTAGAGGGCCTTTATGCTAGCAGAAGGTGCTCAACTCGCCTGGTACATTTGCTGCTTTGTAACACCGCACACGTTATGTTTCATTACTTTATTTTTCACACAGATAAGGCTTCAAGCGCAATCTTATAGACTTGAACTTAGCTCCCACTATCAGTATCAGCGCCTCCGAAAGCCTTTCAGAGTGCCCCAACTCACTCTACAATCTGTCCGAAGTTATTTTCGTAATTGCACGACTCGTCACGATCGCCCTGCCAACGATGACCTTGAAACGTTTACCTTTCACTGTCCTCCCTGATTCAGTGTAACCTGTTCCTCGAACACGCCGTGATCGTATAGTGAGTGGTTAGTACCTTGCGTTGTGGCTGCAATAACCCAGGTTCGAATTCTGGTCGCGCCAATTTTTTTTTCTTGTTTTTTTTGTTTTAGATATTTATTTCCGCTTGCATCTGCTCTCCACCGTCAATCTTTTGAAGAATTGAAACCGTCTTCGTGGCACTTTCTGTAAGGACGCTTATGAGCTTGTTTTGATGTTGCGGTTCATAATACCTTTCATTAGGTTGTGAATTTGACTCTACGTAAATACTCCGGTGTAAAAAAAAAATGTCTATAAATTGTAATTATGAAAATCGCTAACCAATATCGATCTGTCATTTTAAAACTTGCAAGTAATCGATAAACTGTTCTTTTTAAAATTCTATGTATGTGCACAGATTTTGTTTTAAAAACAAGAAAGTTTATTTATCCTAATAAAATTTTCGTTCAGTCGCACCCTGTTATATTGAATTGCGTGACTTCCTTATGTTGGGACGGAAGGGGCCTCTATCTCTGAATAAATATGATGCCGAGAAGAACGATATGCTCCGGTTGATTAATCTGGCCGTTTATTCGGAGCAAAAATTGTATCTAGTCACTGGTAAAACTTAAAAATACGAAAATCATTACATCTTTGAAAACTGTTTTTCGTACCTAGATTCATTATAAAGGAACATTAAATTTCCTGCATCTTGTTTATTTCATGTTCAATAATAAGCTTTATAAGGTTTTTTTAAGCAAACAAAAGTGAACAAGGTGTTTGTGATATACAGTAAAGGAAGAAGAACTTTGCTAATTAGAACCAAGCTCATGTGTAGTCGGTTTTTCCGGAATGCGCTTTTAGCAAGACGTAGTTATACAGCTGCGCCATACTAGGGAAATTAATTCTTTTATTTTGACTATTATTATTTTGATAAAAGCGTAGTACGGAAATATTGTGTTATTTATTTTTATATAAAGCCTTCTAAATGCTTTCTAACGGGCCATGACAAGGCGCCACTCATCCTGGAATCGGCGAGGGTGGGACCGCCCAAACGGTACAGAAAGGCCTATTTCAAGCGGGCAAGTTTGGAAACGGTATTAGCCATCGGAGACGCCAGGCAGAGACGTGCTCTATTTTTGTTTTTGAATTTCATCCTGCACTCGTAGAGTTGATTGAACCAAGCTACGTAGTTTTTATTGGATCATCCGCAATGTAAAACATTTGTTGCATTGTATTCCGTTTCAAAAAGCGTTCAAAATATAAATTTGACAGTAAGCGAAGTCGGCAGAATGAAAGCGGCTCCACCCGCGAAGTCGCAACCTATACTGCAATGCCACAGAAGTATGATTATAAAAATTGGTTGTTAACTCCGGATCTAAAGAGACAAACTTATATTATTACAAATTCCAGAAAGATTGTCGCTATGTAATATAAAAATAATACTGGTAAAAAAAAAGAAAAACACAGCTTACCACGTTAGTTGGCTAAAGATTGTTATTCACTGTTCATGTACTTCTTAAGGGAACAAATTAAAGGGGTGTACACAACATACAAAAAAAAACAAAAAAACATTGAAGTGATTAGGATTCAAACCTGGTTAGCCTGGCCCACGACGCAAGGTGCTAACAACTACACGATCACGGCACAACCGAGGGACAGAACAAGTCGAAGATGGAAAAACTGGGAACGGTGAGAAAATAAGGTCGTCACGGGGAGGGGCGGACGCAGGGGAGCCCCTAAAAAAACCTAAAATTAATAACGTTAAACGGCAGCATGCTCGTAGATTAATTGAAGGCTGCATTCAAGGCTGGCATCATAAAGTTTTTTTCTTTTAATAAACACGGAGCCTTTGAACAAGAATAAAATATACATATAAGTATGGATCATCCACGTGCGAACAATTTTGAATCTTTTGTGTTAGTTTGTTTAGTGGCCATACTTCAAACCAAGAGTACCACATAAGGAATGTTTTTGTGCATATTAGGTTATTTGTTATTGCATTTTTTACTTAATATGCTAGGTGGGAAATATACTACCCATTTTTTAGGGGTAAATTAAATTGAAAGATTTCGAATAATTAAAAAATCATAATAAAGATATTGGTAGGGGTATTCTTAGGAAGAACCTCTTCTCAGCGAGAACCAGCGTTGGCCACTGTTGGTTACCTTTTATTTTGCCCTCGTCTTAGCATTGCTTTGTTTTTATTATTTCTTTTTCCTTGATTGAAGCTTTCAACGTGTTTCGCGGGTTATTTCGTTTTCTTAAAAATCTACTTTTGTAATACTACACGCCATACTTACGCTGTTATTTTGAGACGGAAATAACCAACTCGCCCAAGCCGCCGTTTTGTCGACACTGCGTTATTTTTGTTCGCTCTTTATTTAGTCGTGCATGGGTTTCTGTTTTTTTTTTTATTTTACAACAACACGCACCTCACATCACTGAACTCCAAATCTCAGTTGGAACAAAAGAAAATACTTTTAAAATAACGTATCACTACTTCCTCATGCACGTCCTAGGCCTCCGCATTGGCAGTGCACTTGCTAAATATCTCATCTACAGCTGAGAAGCAAGGTGCCTCTTGGGGCTGACTAGCTTCCATAGAGTCTAAACATAAACTGCATAACACAATTAAATTGTATAAGTTAAGCTGCGTTGTGCAGAACTCTCGAGATATAACATATCTATGGTGTAGTGAGTTCGTTCATATTTTGAGTTAACTTTAGGGAGCGGTTACATGCAGTAGTTTTATTATTCTTTTCAATATTCTGTACTTCTATAGATGTTTAAGCGCTACTTCTAGATTCATTTTGTGAAGCTCTATCTATCTCCGTTACATCGTATATTTCCTAAGCAAAAAAAAACAAAAAACAATAAACTTTCTTTTTAAATACAAACTTAGATGTGTATTATAATACGGATTTATTGCATATAATATTAATATGATTTATAAATTCACGTTTTTTCCTGCGATTCAAGTGGAATTTACTCGCACCAATAGCTTGTGTTTTCAAATGAATTCAGGCTAACATTTTTTTTATTATGTAAGATTCCTGGTCCGGAATTCCTTAAAAAGGCATTTGTGTTTGCATATTAATCTATAAACAGTATCTCGTCGAGGTAACACAACGAAATATACCTTAACCTTAGTACTGTATTGCCCTGACTGCATTCACTTCGGAAGCAACCTAGGTCCGTGATCGAAGCTGTTAACCTCCCGACTAGACGTAGACGTAGCATCTGCCTATTTCCAACTATGGAATATTTGCTGTTTTCCATTATAACTAGAATTACAAAGCACTCGCACCCTTAATTGTTGCCAGGGATGGGCAGTATTTCAAATACAAGTATTTGAAATACGTATTTAAAATACTTTGTGTATTTTGCATTTGTATTTAATTACAAATTGGGTAATGTATTTGACGTGTGTATTTAAATACTAAAACGTGGGTATTTCAAATACAATTGTAATTAAATACAATTTTGTGGGCGAAAATACATCCCTCAAATTTATTGTCCACATAATTCTTGTTTTTATGCATGTAGTTGTAAGATATAGTCTCCATTCTTTATTCGGCTATGGGGCTTTTTTTTCTTTTTCTCCTCCGGCTTTATTTTAAAGGCACTGTCCAGAGCAGGAAGAAAACTATGTTCTGCGCCGAATGCAGCGTCTCTCAATCAAGCACAAGCGTTTAGTGACTTTGTGATTACGGAATCACGGTGCTAGTCCAGGGCAAGAATAGTGACGAAATCGACGTTCACAGGCAGGCTGGATAAATAAGTGGCTGTGACAACTTGTGTTGCTTTCCAGCCTGATTTCCATCCATAATTTTGCCTGTGTCGTGTACTGGTCTGTGGTGGCATGCCGGCCGCGAAACAGTACGACGGTCGGCTGCTGCGCGAGCCAGGCCTCCTTCCACGTGCCCCCATTCGGTTACGGCTGCTCGACCTAGAGCACGTATACAACGTACATGTACAAATAAACCCTTGGTCCTCTGTGCCTGACGCACCCGACGCCTCGAGTGGACTACATTACACTGGCGACAGCGCTCCACCGCAGCAAGTATGACTGCGTATGCACCCTTCGAAGAGTTCACGCTAGATGACCCTGCATCCTGGCCACGCTATATCGAGCGCCTGGAATTTTACTTCGTGGCGAATGATATCACCACGCTAGAGAAGAAACGAGCCTTTCTCTGCAGCGTCTGTGGCTCGGCCACATATTCCATCTTGCGCTCTTTCTGTTCGCCAAGAGCTCCAGTCGAAACACCATACAAGGACATCATACTCAAGCCTCATGAGCACTTCGCTCCCCTGCCGCCAGTAACCTTCGCGCGATTCCAGTTTTTCAAGCGGGGCCAGCGTTCTGGGAAGTCTATCGCAGACTTCGTAGCAGATCTTCGACGTTTGTCGAAGCACTGCGAGTTCGGTGAGATGCTCGACGACATGCTTCGTGACCGCGTAGATTGCGGCGTTCAAGACGACGCGTTGCAGTGATGTCTACTTGCCGAGCCGAACCTAACACTGTGCAAGACCCTTGACATGGCGAAGGAGCGGAGCTAGCGAAATTCCAGACCATCGAAATCCGTACCTCTGCTAAACCGGAGCCTACGGCGGTGTCAGAAACCTATCGCGTGGGGATCGACGCAACGTCAAGGTCGCCGCGTGGAAGCACCGCACCGCGCGCGTCAAGCTCTCCGCCTACCGAATCCAGCTGCACAGCTGAAACCATGGAGGGCAGCCTGAAGCCAGGTTCGCCAGGTACATGCTGGTGTTGATATGGAGCGCATAACGCAAAAACGTGCCGCTTCGTGGGGGCGGTGTGCCAAAGGTCACATTGTCGCTGCGTGCCGCCAAAAGGGGAGAGCCGAACGTCGACGGTCAGCAATCCGCAACAACAGGCTGGAGACGGTGGACCCATTGAAGAGGGACTACTGTGTCTTCGCCGTGGAGCCACCCGTATTTTGCGATGTAGTAATCAACGGCTGCAATCTGCGGATGGAGGTTGACTCCGGGTCGGCTTTTACGGTTGTCAACCCACGTGTGATGCGCCAGCTCCGCATTTCCAAAAGCAGCCTCAGGCCGTGCACCTTCCAGCTGCGCTGTTATACACGGCAGAGTCTTCGGATTCTCGGAAAAGCAACAGCGGACGTTTCCTTCAAGGGCAAAAGCGCGGAATTGGAGCTTGTGGTTGTAAAGGGATTTGGCGTCAGTCTCTTAGGGCGCGACTGGTTCCGGTCCTTGGGCATTTCCCTGGAGGGTGTCAACCATGTCGACGCCTTGTTGCAGCATGTTCAGGCAGCCACAGTCCATAATGTGATGGACGAATTTTCTGAGCTGTTCCAAGCAGGACTCGGGAGAAGCAAGGGGCCGCCAGTTCGTGTAGATATCGACACCGCCGTGAGTCCCAAGTTTTTTAGGGCCCGCCAGGTGCCACTTCCGCCGCTGCCAAAAGTCGACGAGGCCATCGATAAACTGGTGGAACAAGGAATATTTGAGCCTGTTCGTCACTCTTCCTGGGCAACCCCCGTCGTGCCCATTCTCAAGAAGAATGGGAACATCCGCCTATGCGGCGATTACAAGTGTACGGTAAACCGTGACCTCCGGTGGGAAACATATCCTTTGCCTACGGCTGATCAGCTGTTTGCCAAACTGGCTGGCTGTCAGAAGTTCTCCCAGCTAGCCTTGAAACAGGCGTAGCACCAGAAGGAAGTAGACAAGGATACAGCAGATCTCCAAACGGTCAACACTCATCGAGGACTTTTCCGGGTCACACGTCTACAGTTCGGCGTTGCTACAGCCGTAGCGATCTTCCAACGCTACATGGAAGAATTGCTTGCCGGACTTGATGGTGTTCTGGTGTTCCTCGACGACATTGTGATTGGTGGTAGAAACAGTGAAGAACACGAAGCCCGCCTCCGGGCCGTGCTGAAGAGAATCAGTGACGACGGTCTCCGCTTGAACAAGGGCAAGTGCAAGTTCGGAGTGTCTCAAGTGACGTTCCTGGGGTACCAAGTTAACAGGGAAGGCATACATCCTACGGAAGACAAGGTTCTGGCCATCAAGACCGCTCCCGAACCGGAAGACAAACAGCAATTGCAGTCATTCCTTGGCCTCTTAAATTTCTATGGTCGGTTTCTGAAAGGGGCTGCTCATGTTTTGGAGCCTCTTCATCGGTTGCTGGACAACGGTGCTGCATGGAAATGGGGAAGGGAAGAAGCGACAGCTTTCCGACAAGCCAAGGATCTATTACAGTTGTCCGCGGTTTTGGCACATTATGATGTCGCCCTTCCCTTGGTGCTTCTTCGTATGAGTTAGGATTCGTCATGAGCCATGTCTCACCGTCAGGTCAAGCATCTCCAGTAGCGTTCGGGTCAAAGACAATGACAGAAGCAGAACAAAACTACTCACAGACGGATCGTGAGGCTTTGGCTGTCATAGCGGTAGTGAAAAAGTTCATCAACTTCTGCACGGACGGCATTTCAAGATTTTTACGGACCACAAGCCCCTTCTGGGGTTGCTGCAACACAGCAACCCGATTCCCCAGGTCTTGTCACCACGCCTTTTGCGCTGGAGCCTGATGTTGGCGCTGTACGACTACGAGCTCATTTACCGACCTGGCCGGCAGATGGGAAACGCGGACCTTTTCAGCCGCCTTCCGCAGAAGGTTCAGGACTTCGAGGTACGTCCCCTTCATGACGTTTTGCTCATCGAGTCCACCCCGAGGTGCCTGTCGACTCAAATAAGAGAGCTTTCCTAACAAGGAAGGATCGCGTTCTCGCCCTCGTACTGCGTTGGATTCTGCATGGCTGGCCATCTGAGAAACCTTCCGAAGTTTTCAAGCCATACTACGATCGCCGTGACGATCTGTCTGTTTACAACAGTTGTATCTTGTGGGGCAGCCGTGTTATCGTACCACCGCTTCTTCGAGAAGTTCTGGACCTAGTTCACAGTGGTCACCCTGGCGTGGTGAGGATGAAGGGCCTTTCAAGGAGCTATGTATGGTGGCCGGGACTTGACTAAGAGATAGAGCGCCGAGTACGTTGCTGCTTTCCGTGCCAGGAGTCACGAAACGCGCCAGCCCGCGCACCAATCCACCCATGGGAATTCACAACAAGACCATGGTCGAGGCTACACGTTGATTTCGCTGGCCCCTTCCAGGGGGAGTTTTTCTTCATCGTAGTAGATTCGCACTCTAAGTGGTTGGAAGTTCAACGAGTCAAGTCCATGTCAGCTTCGACAGTGATCGCAGCTCTACGTACGTTGTTCGCTACGCATGGATTGCCTGATGTTTTGGTGTCGGACAACGGTACTGCTTTTACTTCAGGGGATTTTAAAGAGTTTCTTCGTAGAAATGGCATCCGCCAAGTCCTTGAGGCACCCTACCATCCCTCCTCGAACGGGCAAGCCGAAAGGGTGGTTCAAGAGACCAAGAAATCACTGAAGAAAATCATTCGCGGCGACTGGTCAACCCGTCTTGCTAGGTTTCTTTTCGACCAACATATCCTTCCCAGTACTTCCACTGGAAGGAGCTCCGCAGAGCTTCTTTTTGGACGGCAGATTCGGTCGGCCCTAGATCACCTACATCCAGATCAGCAGGCGGCAGTAACCCGGCGCCAGGAAGAAGCCTTTGAGGCCACCAATCGGCAAGCCGCTCGCCAATTGGAACCCGGAAGTCAAGTTTTTGCAATTAATTTTGGCACGAACGGGAACCGCTGGTTGCCAGGTGTGATCTCTTGCCGTTTGGGCCCGCTTTCGTATCAAGTGCAACTTGAAGACGGTCGTGTGTGGCGGCGACACATAGATTATATTCGTACGCGGCATTGCATCATACCAAGTGACAGTCCAAGCCAGAGTTGCGAAGTCCAGATTCCTGATACAAGCTCCGCAACATCAAGCCCGAATGCAGACCCGGACGTCCGTCTACCAGCTGCTCCGACTGCTGACCAAGAAACCGAGCAACACCAGGCAGGTCAATCCACATCGACCTCCTATCTTCCTAATCCTGGCGCTGCTCCATCAGGACGTCATCAACGCGAACATCGTCGTCAGGGGTATCTTCGAGACTACATTTACCGCTCATTCACACTGGAAGCGGATCCGCGTTCGCAAAGCGGTTGCGAACGTGGTTGTATAAAGATCCAGTACAATTGCACGCGCACTTGATGTCATCGAGTGCGCGTGCAATTGCACTGGATCTTTATACAACCGCGTTCGCAACCGCTTTGCGAACGCGGATCCGCTTCCAGTGTGAATGAGCGGTTAGGGGGGAGGTGTGTCGTGTAATGGTCTGTGGTGGCATGCCGGCCGCGAAGCAGTGCGACGGTCCACGCGAGCGCCGGCTGCTGCGCGAGCCAGGCCTCCTTCCGCGTGCCCCCGCCCCATGCGGTTACGGCCGCTCGACCTAGAGCACGTATACAACGTACATGTACAAAAAAAACCTTGGTCCTCCGTGCCTGACCTACCCGACGCCTCGAGTGGACTACATTACATCCTGGAACATTGTAAATGCGCGGGTCGTCGAGAGTTTCGTAACTGGTGCGAGTTGCAACAATAAAAAATTCTCTAGCTAGTGCTGCACGTCTTGGTCATCTCGTTTCTTTGTTGGTCTATATCAAAATGTAATCGACAAAAAAGCTGCTTGAAGCTCTGTACTTTTTTCACCTATTACGTCCAAGCTGATTACATTTTTTTTTGATTATATTTCTATTACGTTACTAGAGCCTCGCACATAATTCCTGAGTGTGCGATGCAAAATTAAAATGAGATACCCAGAAACCCGTTGAAGGTGCCCTGAAGTCGCTGACGCAAATCTTGAAGAATGTATTTGCAAAAGTATTTGGAGGAGACCAAATACATTTGGTTGTATTTGTATCTTGTACTTAAATGCTTTTTTGGAAATGTAATTGGATTTGTAATTAAATACATGTTTGACGAAGTATTTTGTATTTGTATTTCGATACATATTTGCATGTATTTTGCCCATCCCTGATTGTTGTTTTTACATGTTTTCTTTTACATCTACAACTGGGTCATTCTACGCAAAACTGCGCGACGACGCGGCTCAACCAGCTCTAATCTTCAACAGGAAAACAAATCACAGTGGTAGCTACTTTTTTATGAGTGGTAGCCGAAATATTTTGCCCACATACTTGCTCGTTTTGTGGCTGCCATTTTTTGAACATTCGGGAAAGCGCCTTTACTCTAGGACATTGAAACCTTTTTATGGAAAATTCAAAATACAAAATAAATATTATAATAGTGGCACCGAACTTCCAATACATTTCTTTTCAAGAAATGTATTGGAAATACGCAGACTCGCAGACGCGTGTACGCGCTTTTGCGCGTAAACGCGTTCCAGCGTTCGAGCCTTTCAGGAAGTCAGGCAGCCTGCCTTGGAGCACCGTGCATAAATCATATCAGATGGTTTGGTAAAAAATGTATTCTGCAAATTTAGATAAAAAGTACCATTAAAACCTATTGATATTTTATTCTAAAAGAGTGGAGCTATATTTACATATATATCGTGAGGACTAACATTCTGCTTTATTGCGCTAAACATTGCAAATTTGCGAAAAGAGATCGCTATTCATGTATTTTTAACACTTGAAGTAAGAACCGCTAAGTTGTAATTTTTTTTAAGTCATACGGAAACACCCTTTTTTAGCGCAGAAACCGTTTTAGGGGCATATGTAGAAAAGTTTAGTCAATAATTAAATTAATTTACTCTAATTTAAGTTGAACACGTTAATCCTAAACTTAATGAAATAAACATTATGTTAATATGATTTTTAAAGATTTTAATAGGAAATGTATTGGAAGTCATGTACAACTATTATACTATTTGTTTTGCTTTTTGAATTTACCATAGAAAGGTTGCAATGTCTTATGACAAAGACACTTTTCTCAAAGTTAAAAAAATGGCCGCCAAAAACGAATATGTATTTGCGCAACATGTTTCGACGCTATACTTATAAGTGGCTACCACTGGGATTTTTTTGTGAAGATCTAAGGTGGTCGAGCCGCCTCGTCGTGCGGTTTGGCGTAAAATGACCCAACTACTCTTTCTTTTTTTGCAATTGATTCCTAAAATAGATATCAGGTATGAAGATGCTAGCCGAATGCTCCAACAATAATTGGCTATTACCCCCCCCCCCCCCCAAAAAAAAAAAGAAAAAAAAAAAAGAAAAAAAGGGGAGCAAAAGTTTGCCGTGACCAGGATTCGAGCCTGGGTTATTGCGGCCACAACGCAAGGTACTAACCACTATACGATCACGGCATGTCCGACAGACGGACCAGGTTCGAGTAGAAAATAATACGACTGGTGTGATAACGAGGTCATGGGTTGTTGTTTGAAGCTACTTTAATTGCTCGCTCACTTTTCTTTTTTTCGTTTTTGTTTTTGTTATACGATTATAGTGTTAGAGTATCACTCTCTCATTCTGCGGTCATTCTTGCTCCGGTCAAGTTTTTAATGGCTCATTATCCTGAAACGCCCGTGTACATTTCATTCGTCCTTTCAATTGCCCTGGTAGGTGTCAATTTTCATTGAGGATTATTACTCAGGAATATAATCACCAAGAAAACCTAAGTACAATTTTGTTAAAAAAATTACCTCCTTTCAATCCGGAATGAAAGAAAACTTCAGGAACTGTTTACACTAAATTTGACCATGACTGCTATTCAATAAAATAACTGTTGTAGCCGCGGCGTGTTCAACCCGACAATTAGCCGCCTTTCAACTTCTTGGGCTTTTGCCATATATTTTTCTAATTGTTTACTGAGTAAAAATGATAAAGCCAACCTTTTAGTAAACCCCGATTAAAGAAGTTAATATTAAATACCAATCTTTTGCCCCCAAAATAATTTCTGGTTGTTCGGAGTATAAACGTAGAAATCCTCACAAAATCAAATACGTGTGATTGTAGAGTGAGCTATATTTTTACTAGGAAACATGACAGAAGTTGAGGGCATCTATTAGAAAATTATTATGCTTCCAACTGCTTTTTTCTTCTAATGCGCCATGTAACTGGTGTTTATTATCTTAAATTAATTCAAAAGCGAATATGGCAAACACTATCGAATATTTGGAAAATCATGTGTATATTCGCATAATCAAATTTCTAATACTTCGTCCCTGCCAAAAAACAAAAAAAAAAACGAAAAAAAACAAAGAAAAAAAAAACATTTCATGCTTGCATACCCTTTGTAAAAGCCCATATTACTCCTCACTCTATTCTATATTTTTATCCGGCTGGAATAGTAAAAAAAGAGAAGAACCCTAAATTTTGATAAAATCTTTTTTTATTGTGCACAAAGCTCATTTTCCATTAAGTTTTCAAACAAACTTTAAAATCCGGTGGAAATCACTGTAAGGAAGCGACTAATTATTTTATGATGCGCAGCCAGATAATTACCACCTACACCTCCCCCACCCCCTCCCCGCCTTCCCGATTTCAGTGTCAACTCGATAGTTCTGAAACCGTAAAAGCAATACTTTCTATGATTTAAGAGTATCGACAGTTCAAAATAATGCGAAAGAAAGTCCGGTATTCTTAGAACATATTCATAATCCCGGAACGTTCCTGCACAATCAGTTTCAGAATTTCGGGCTTTTATTGTGATTATAAACAGTGAATCAGAGATCCAAGTGACCAAGCAACGCTTCCAAGCCCTCCCCCCCTCCCCCCACACAAAAAAAAACACACACAAACACACAGAAGCCCGTGCAAACAAACACAAACACACACATAAACACAACACACACACATACACGCACACGGACACACATACACACGCACGCCAGACGCCTTTAAAATTAATCGTACAATTTTTAGTCGCACCAAGGTGAATCGCGCCAAGCTGTACCGAACGAAGCAAAATTTTATTTGTACGATGAAAGCACGTACTGCTGAGCATACCAAAAGTTTCCGCCCATGCCATCGAAGGCCGTGAATACCGTAGCCATAATTGTTATGCGAGGATCTCTGACCCGGCTGCCGCAATTATCCTCCTGGACACGCCTTTTCCAGGTCATGGTACCCCCCTATGCACTTAGCTCAACTACTGATTTCATTACCGTGCCAGTTTCGATCACCGGCACGAGTGCGTGAACAATTTGGGCAATTTAGTCCATTCTCAGGATCGAAATTACGGCCAGTCAGAAACTCACATGCGGACACCTTGCGCGTGATGACGTGACGTGGGACGCTAGCGGCATTGGATTTGGTTCGACCTCTCATATCACGGTCCGGAGTTACGTCGGTGACCAAGCGTGCTACTGATGACAGCCAGTCTGAGTCCAAATATGTCAGTCCCTGAATTACGAGACATAGGCGCGCATGCTGCGAAAGATTTACTTGGAGGTATAGCGTTGAAGGGAGAGGGGGGGGGGGGGGCTTTAGTGGAGCAATACCGCTTGATTAGCAGTGCCAGTCGCGTGTCATCTGTGCGACAAAGGCAGGCGGTCATTAGTCGACGATGGGCTTGCCGAAAACAGTCATTATACATCAGAATGTATGACAGGTCGCGTGAGAGGATTTCAATGGAAGTCCTTGTTTTGTCTGCGGGAGACGTTAATTAACAGGCTTTTGATTACCTGGTGAGAATGCATGCATACAAGTCTGGGCGGAGGCTGTGCGATCGTTGATGTCGCGACATTTCCCGTAAAGAACAGTTGCATATTTATAGTATTCTGAGACAAAACCTAGTTCAAGTTCATTTGGCTCTGAAGCATACATATCGATAATTGTTTTTTACTTAAATAAAATTTCCGGCTACTTAGTTTTGCAGCAGCGGACAGGGAATCGTCACATAGTCAAGGCCATTGGCGCGCAAGCGCAGTAGCGGCTTTTTCGTTGCGGAGGGCTTAGCGGAGGTGGAAAAGCGGTCTACGAAAACTGCCTATTATGCCACGATTTCCTATATTGGTATCCATTGATACTCCATTTTAGTGCAATGATGTTAACCCATCATATTCCGGCATTTCCAATACTGTAATCCAATCACAAACCAATTTTTTCCAGTGCTATCTATTACCAGATTTCCCTAATTTTGGCAACATATGATAGACCATTTTATTGTATCATATGTATTCCTTTTTAATAGAGTGGATGTCAGATAAAATAAAATTGAAGTAAACTATGCTAGGAGTACTTTAAGAGAAAACAAACACAACAAGTTTTAATGATTCTTATTTATCTCCCCAGTGACATCTCCCCGTGGCAGAACTAATGAATGTCGACCCTTTTTGACAGTTATACGTATCAGGCAAAGTGATAGCGACGACAAATTAATGCGCCTTTGAAGCATCAACGTTCAACTTAGCTACAAATTAACACTGATTTTTAGGAACATTGCTGCCTTGGAAAACTTAGTTCCCAGAGCGTGAGGTGTTTCAGTAGGTATCCCAGCTCAATGATGGATTTTAGGTCCCGAATTGAAAGGGTTCCAAAAAACAATTAAGCATCTTAGCTTGAGTAACTATTTATCAAAAGGTGCTATACGTTTCGGAAAAAGAGGAACGACATAAGAGAAGGGGATTACCTGCTAGAACCGCTAAGGCGATTGATTCATACTTGAGTTGAGCGCATTGGCGATAAAATATATAAAGTGTATTTAGCGTTTTTTTTTTTCTGTCTTAACGATACAAATTGGGCGGGTAGTAGACGCACAGTGGACGTCAAGTCCTGTGATGAAAAAAAAAAGAATAGTCAATTAAAATATAGTTTCACGCAATAATAGTTTTGCCTTCCATTCGAAGAAAGAGCATTTCAAAGATAACGAAGATAAATTACATTAGGAATTGGTAACTGTTTCCGTTTATTAAACTTCTCAAAAATGTCAAGTAAGAAAAAGTATAAGGCACACGCCTCTCCAGGAAAATAAATAGGACGAGCCGTATAGATTCGATAGCGAAGACAGGGTTACTTGGGCCGATAGAAAAACACAGCTTTATTTTTAGAATTTGCACTCTGTTAGGATGTTTTAGGTAATATATCGTGCAATCAATGCGCTGTTGTGTTAGAAATTTATCTGGATTTAATCGAAGAAAAGATCCAATTACTTTGACTCACATCACTCCTTGTTTTCTTGTGTTTTTTTTCAGGAAGGCCTTTATTTGTAAGTTAACACTACATATATGGCTTTCTTTCTTTCGGTCCGTCAAGGATCTAGAAAAAAAAAAAGACAAGAATGCGATCTGAACAAAATATTGAGTATATGACCAATCCTTATACAGATAAAATAATAGAGTGCACAAATAACCTTGAAAATTGGAAGCCAGCATATTTGTAAATAACTGCGTGGTCAAAGGATGTTTGGTCACGAAGAACAAAACAAGACAAGATAAACAAACCTACTCCTACCACAAAATCTTAAAAGGGTACCTCTTTTAACTCATTAGCACCTAGAGGATACTGATAAAACAGGCAAAACACAGCTGTCAAATTGAAGTTTAGGTTTTTTACGTGCAAAACCAACGAAGGGTAACTGCCACACTGCAGCGGAGGACTAGTGGTGAATTTCAACCACCTGGAGATATTTTAACGTGCAGCAGAAAGCTCGGTTAGAAGGCACCTTCTCCACAAAAAGCCTCCGTCAGCACAGGCGTGAGCTCACGACTTTAAAAGAAACACATGCAATGCCCAAGTTTCCGCACAAACAAAAGGATTCAATACAAGACAGGGTCACGCACTTGTGACATTCTCTGCATTGTAGAGATTCATGAGAGTGAGTTAAGTACCGTGAAACCAATCTGCCCTTGTTTTGCATGCCTAAGACTTTACTCACTTTTCTAAAATATAATACACACTTTTTGCTCTATCGATTTTTCTAAGAGCACTTCTAACCAGTTTATAGCGCTCCTTAATGGCGCGAGTGCGAACGCTTGGTTTCACCTGACGAGCGCACACTCGCCAGCTCAAACCAAACAATTCTCACGTCTGACAGATAGTAAAACAAATGACAGCTGTAGAAAACTCGAAATTTCGCAAGAAATAGCTTTCCTAGTAGACGCTACGCCGCACCACAGCCAGTGCAAAGCTCAGAGGGTGTCACGTGCCCTTTCGGTTGTGCAGAGCGACGCGCAAAGCATAAAGTCGCGCGTCACTGGATTGGCTAATATGGCCCGTAGCATGCGTTGCTTTACATTGTAAGATGAAACCAAAGATATTTTCTCCCCTTTCTCTCTCTCTCCCATTTCATAATATGCCTCCTTCCCTTTTTGATCTTTTTTTTAGAGGTCTTCGCAAACCTTTTTAAGCACCACAGTGGGTATCGCCCAAGGGCAGGGAATAAGTGTCATCTTGGAGCGCCCTCCCGAAAACAAGGAGCAAGTGGAAATCGCTTTCGTGTCGAAAGGAGCGCTCTGAAAAATTTTCACTTCTCTTCCTCACCCGGTCGAGTGAAATAATCGTTTTGCAAAATAATTCACGAAAAAGAAAAAAAAAAAAAACGCCCACAAACATGCCACATTTCAGTACAAACCCAGTCGTCAGATACGAAATTAATCGGGAACAGTGAAATGCGGTAACCTGGGACACGCTATGAAGCTTGGCTAGCAGAATCAAGCAAAATAATATTTATGCAAAAAATAAATTAAAAAGAGGCCGCACAAGCACGCCACATTCTCCTTGCAAACCAGCCGTGAAATTCGAAATCATTCGGGACAATTAAAATACGGCAATGTTTGACACGCTCATCTAGCTTGGCTAGCCGAATTATCGGTACAACTGAGTTTATTTTTAGCAACAAATGAGTTACTATAGTTTTTCGATTTACCCCGCCGTAAGGGTTTGTGACTATAACCTTTAATATTAAAGACCTTTGATTCAAAGACAACATTTGTATGCGTTCGAAGGTTTGAAACCAACTTTTGATTTCGCACTTTTGCTTGATGACAGGTTCCAGTGTTGTGACCCCACGCGCTGAAAAGTGCTATTTTGTGTGACTGACTTGAGTGGTAAATGTTAACACCTGTCAACGCGCTTTCGAAGTAAAATGCGAAATCACGGGTATGTCATGTTCGTGTTAGAAATGTCGCGCATTGTACACACAAAGCAAACGGTGGACTGCAAGCAAGACGCAGAGTGTCTACACAGTGTAAGGTCGGTTTGCCGCTCAATATGAAATGTGTGTACGTGCTACTTTGTCAAGAGTGGCTTAGCTTCCCCATGAGACACAGGAAAAAGTCACGTGCTCTAGCAGCAGTGCGGAGCTTCAGCAGTATAAATCTGCGCTATAGCATAACTTCCCCTACAACCGGAAAAATATCCGGGCATATTTAGTCAAAGCTTTGGGCTCACCTGCACTTGCACGCCTTGAGCGCCCATCAAACTTGTGCACGCGCAGCCTTCACTTCTGAAATGCCACCGAAGGTCATGAAGCAGAAAGTATGCTCCACCTCGTGCGCGAGCTCTCTACCTTTGATGACACTTCTGCGAATGCACCCAAGGCACGGTGGAAGGCACACAGTCGCAGCATTTGAAAAATCGCTGATCCTGCCACGGTCAAGAAAGCGCACAGTCGTAGCTGAAATCAAAAACAAAACATGAACTACTACGTGCCCATTGGCATGTAAAAATGACAAGTATTACACTGCTGGAGTGAATTTTGAAAGATTAATTCCAAGACGCGTCACAGAATCACGTGAACGCTGCGGTGAAGAGCGGGGTCTCGGATCAACTTACGGCCCAGCTACCTTACCGTTTAGGCCACAAGTCTCAGACAAAATATGATGGTGTACAGAACGCCTTGCCTAATTTTGTTATAAGTTAGAGCAAGGAGGTTGACGCTTGAGCTAGAGATCCGAGCATGTTTCGTGGAAATGTAGCATTTTAAATTGGTCAGATATTGATATGGTAACTAATGTTTTTCAAGCAATTTCTGATGCTGTAAATATTGAAAGGCAACTGGGACATGAGATTCCGGTTATCCTGTGAATCTGTATCATTGTGCAACCATCGAAATATATCTCAACAAGGAATCAGAGTTACCCAATATTGTTCTAGTATAGACCAGCACTTCAAGGCAATTAAAAACAGTGATTAAGTACATACCGTGAATTACAAATCTTGTGCAATCATATAAATCCAATCGATGTATCTTATCAAATGGAATGTAAATCAATCCCCAATAGGGAGCAAGTTTAGAAACAAACCTATAAAAAGTTATTGAAAATGGTGTCCAATTTATTAAAAAGGAATGCCAATGTTTCTTTAATATTGTAAAACATTAGAAACATATAACTTGTTACCCAGTTTATCCAGTGGGGTACGAATAACTGCCCGATGTTGGACAACATTGGGAGCACATTAGCGCTCCACGGGAATTGGCATCCAGTTTATCCGATGGGATACCAAGGACTGGCCAATATTAGAGAACATTAGAAAGCTATTGCCACTTCACTTGAAATATCCAAAAGTGGTGGCAATGACTAACCAATATTGGACAATATTGGAAGCCAATTGGTGCTTTATTTGAAATAATATCGATTTATCGAATGTCAATGACGGCCCCATATTAGACAACATTGGAAGCCCATTGGCTCTTCGTTGGGAGTGGTATACAATTTATTCCATGGAGGGTCAATGACTACCCAATATCTGACAGCATTGGGTGCCCGTAGGCACCTTATTTTAAATGGTGTCCAATTGATCGAATGGCCAATGGGGTGCCAATCAGAGCACACTATTGGAAAGATTGGAAGCCTATCAGAAATTCATTGCAAGTGGCATTCATTAGTGCGGTGGAGATCTGATGACCGCCCAAATATTTGAGAACATTGGATGCCCATTGTCTCTTTAAACGAAATTATGTCCAATTTATCAAATGGTTTGCCATTGATGGCACAATATTGGAAAACATTCGAAGCCCATTGACACCTCGTTGGAAGTTGTATCCAATTTATCCAATGGGGTGCCAATATTCGCCCAATATAAAACAACTTTGTAATCCGATTGGAATGTTATTCGAAGTAGTATCCACTTTATCCGTTGGGGTTCCAATGACCGTCCCATATTGGGCGACATTGGAAGCCCATTCGCACCAATTGGAAGTGGTTTCCAGTTCGTCCGATGGGATTTCTATGGATTGCCAATATTAGTGCTAGAGGGGATAAAGGGGGCCAATCATGACCCTATCTTTCCAAGATATTCCCAATATTAGCCGGCCTGTACTGCCTGGAACAATTCAAAGATAGTGAATCGCAGTGATTGCATCCGACATTACAAAGGTGTATGTTAAACACTTGAAGCTGGACGAGTTTTTAATGCAGAAGCAAACTATTTTATGACCAAAACGGTGTATTACATGAAATTAAGGGGGATGAAATGGTGTAGCCATTTGTGTAAATCTCAAGAACTGTGGTCAAGGCCAAGATTCCGAGACATTCGGGCTAGTTTCAAAACTTCCCACCACGCGGCGCTCAAAGACCAACCTGCAGAATATTTTTCAACCAGAAAAAAAGTTCCCCTCGCCACACTTCCCATTTCCTCCTCTCCCATAGTTAACTTGACGGCGGGGAGACTCCTTTTGTTGCTTCATCTCGGGGCCAGATAAGCCAAGCTAAGCGCATAATGGGCGATTTGCGACGGGAGGCACAGCGACCCCTTTCCTCCGGCGATACCAGAGAAGCGCCCGAAACCGAACTCTCCTTTCTGCAGCATTTCAGAGCCTAGCCTCTCGGGTTTGTCTCTGAATTTTTGTTTTGTTTTGCGATAACCATGCTTGGCTAGTCCGAGCATTTGACTGCTTCTGCCGTCCATGTAAAGTGACCCAAGGCCATGTGAGGATGGGCATAGGCCAAGAGCCATCGTCCAAAAACCCAAGAGTTCGAAGGAACTACCGCATTTTCCGGACTATAGCCCCCACCCGGTGCATAGTCCGCAGGGAAATATTTTGCGTCAAAAATAAAAGTGTTTTCTTAGATAGTCCGCACCCGGTACACAATCGGCACCCAGTGCAAAGCCCGCACTTAGCACCTAGTCCGAACGTAAAAAGTATCATACTCAGCAGATCTTGACAAACGCCTACTGTATTAGGTCACGATGAAGCTTTATCGTACGTAAATCAACATTAGTATAGTCCGTTACTCATAAAATCCTTCACGATTGTCATAGTGAAGGATATAGAAAAATTAAATCATTGTATTGTCCGCACCTGTAGATATTCTGCATCGGGTGAATTTTCAACTTTTAAACTTGTATAGTCCGGAAAATACGGTACTACAGAGTGTATTGTGACCCTGGGTACTTGAAGAGGAAGCGGCGAGCCTTACAAAAAGTGTTTACGGGACGGGAACTCATGCCAGCGTGCGTACTCTAACATGTCCGGTGCTTTTACCCCAACCCACCTGGTGTTGCCTAAATGGGACACACGTTGAAATAAACAGTGCTGGGGGCTGTCAAACCGTTGTTTTTTTCTGAAATTTGACCGAAACTCCAAATATTGAGATCTGCAAAAATCCATAATACGAAACAGCCTTTTTTTTTTCCGGTTCCTTGCATTTTTATATTGCGTTTTGAGATCCTACTAGTCACCAGTGCCGCGTTTAGACGTCATATTGCACGTGGCCACACCGGTGACTAGAACTCACCCTTCCGTAAGCAAAAGTTTAAAGTACAAGTTCACCCGTCAAATTTTGGAACTGTAATTACAATATTTCGTTAATTTTTCTCAAATCAATATCTCTTCTCGAAATGGTTAATCACTTTAGTACAGTCGCCCTCTTGAGATTTCTAGGCGAGAGATGGCAAAAGCACTTTCCAAAACTAACTGTTTTACATTACCGATTCCTTTCTTAAAAATCACTAAAATTTTATTATATCACATTACAAATTACTGATTACTAAAACTCTGGGCATTCTCTTCGTATTACATTTAATTTTTGCAGGTAGAGTTTGCTTGTCGATAATGAAATATCAGTCTGCTGTTGCAAACAGTGCAATGTAGGCACAATATAATATATTACTGTCATGCCGCGAGCTTGTTCAGGAAGCCGCCGATGACCAACGAGGTTTTACGATGCGCTAATAACTCCAAACTACCTGAATCAGTGGTGTCGCCATGCTGTACTACAGCGCAACATATGAGACGAGACCATAACCGTGCTCTCGCAAGCTCGTTTTTAATAAAAAAGACGATAATATTTTTTTTCTTTAATTCTCTACTTGTGCTTGTAAGTTGCAACACAGCAAGAGCTACTCAAGTCTATTGGAATGTATCACTGATATCCGATAAGCTGAGGTGGCGTAACCTGTGCAGCATAAAATGCTTTGACGGAATCGTTTGTTCTTAGGATCACGCGTGAGGTGCGAGCTAACCTATATACTTACAGCCAAGAATAAAGGCTCCGAGCATTAATTTGAATGCGACGGAAGCACTTCGACTTTCCGGACTGCCGTGACTATATCTGGAATGACTTCTCTAATCAAGGTGAGCACACGCACACATATACCGGAGGCACTGTTGAAGTTTCAGGGGCTCGGGTTTGCGTAGAGATTATCATTTGCGCCGATACCCGGTTTTCGCTTTGCTAAAATATTTCAACAACTGCCAGTCTTGAACGGGTCAACGAAAGAACTGATCGTTTTCACGTAGTTGGGTTAAAACTATGTGGTTAGGCTACTGTATGGGTGCACTACTAAAACCAATTATAATGACATCTAAAGCGACAATCACTCTCATGTGTACTTTATCTCGTAAATAACACTTTTGCGATTGACATGTACTTTTGCGCGCGTGCACCGTCGGCAAAAGTCGCACCATTAAATGATCTCCCTTCTTTTTCTTTTCTTTTTTTTTGAGCGAGAAAAAAGGGGGAGGGGGAGAGAAGGTGGTTGAGGGTAAAAAATGTTGGAGATATGTGCTCTGATTGTCATGATTGTGCATTTTTGATTGCGTAACCTTTACAGCTCCCACATGAACGCGACGTCCTATGATGTCAACCGCAGAAACAGTTTGATCACTACTCGTACATCAGCCTCTGCGTTCGGTTTTCAGGTTATTGTGTACCTTCGTGCGTGTGTGCGTGCGTGTAACTTTGATATTTGTATCTGATGTTTGCGAGTGCATATCTCGTAATATTTTCTAGATAAAGCGTTTAATTTTTTTTTTGTATATTCTTTCCGGAACGGTAAATCATCTAAAAATATTTTTTTACTCGAGTTTATAACTGAAAATATTTACAACGCTTCAAACGTGCTTCAATGTGAAAAGTTCCCCAACTTCAGCGTGCAATTAAAAGAAAACTTCGTTTTTCTTTTTATCTCGAGGAAAATATTTTACACTATATCGCGTGGTGTTCCATTAACATGTTGCATTATTTTGTCTCCATGCAAAATGCAGCGCTTCGAAATACACGAACTAGGCCACTTTGAAATTTTTACCCAATATTTGTGAGTTGTTATCTGGCAATGTCTTCAAGATATAGCATTGAACTATTTCTAATATGCTCTTCCCAAGAGGGCCTATCACCTACATGAAAATCATTGCACTAACTAATAACTGGACAAATTTACAGTGCGGCAAACAGCTCCCAGGGCCGAACTCGGTCCCAAGCAATAACAAAAGTTGCAAGTACGAAAAGAAAAACGGTACTGACATTTTCAGTGGCTTTTATTTCTACGCCACATAGTTTTATTGTGTCCAGAGTTTGCGAGCTCAGGCTGAACTCAAGCAGGATTTACCAATGAACCACTCTAAGCGATCCATTATTCGCAAACACAAAGCAGCGTAGTCTGTTACGATCCGTTCTACCTTAAAATGGACCGCAGCGGACGCTACGAGTCATCGGAGCTAAATCAGTCCTGAGTGTGTGACACGTGACATGCGCTGAGTTTGGAAACACGCGGAGCACGAGACCAAATGAAGCGCTCGCAGCGCTGCATTGGCTGGAACGACTTGCAGCGTCCGGTGTGGTCCATCCCTGGGTATACAGAACATAATCTTGTACCCAAGCAGTATGTCTGACTTCCCGGATCACCCCGAAGCAGACATGTACAAGTTACTCAAAAAAAGTAATTAAGTTAAGTTACTGAGTATTGGCCTCAAAAGTAATTTGAGTAGAGTAGAAATTCCTCAAATGGAAAGTAATTGAGTAAATTACTAACTACCGTAAAAAAGTAGCGAATTACTTTAAAGTTACTTTTGAAGTTACTTTTATATGTTTTTATGGTAAAAAAAAGTACACAGGTTTTGATCCGTTAGCGAAATTGTGCTTGCCAAATATACATCGGCTTGTTTTTTTCACAGAAATGCTTAAATAGCTGGTTCTGCTTCTGCGTGCCTAATTGTTTTGCACTTCCTTGTTTGTTTGGTCAATTATGTACTGCAAATGTGTCATTTCTACTTTGAGGTTTAGCACTGCCTGAGATTGACTTTTTAGACAGTGCACGCTTGTGTAGAGTGTTGCGTAAAGTACATCTTAAAAGTACTCGAAGGAAAGTACAAAGTAAATGAGAAGTTATGTGTATCAAGTAAAGTAGTAAGTACACCGGGTGCAATCTACTTGAAGTAACGTACTATAAATACAATATATTTGAAGGTAAAGTACAAGTACTTTTAACACAATCTTTCATGATGACCTTTCATTCCCTATACAGTGTCTTTTAACTGGTATGCATTGCTCCAGGGGTAATCGGAGGTGCATCGGTTTTTACGGAAACGGCAGCAAATATTGTATAAAGTCAAGTGACCACAGAGTAGTTGTACTCTCGCTGACGAGCTATTCGACACAATTTATAAGACACTTATTTGTATCGATTTTATAGCTGCCAATACTTAATTCAGAGAAATGAGCAGATGACATCTTGAAAGAGCGCGTTTTCACACGGCAATACACCTTTTTATTTTTCAAATTCGGGGAATGTACACTGAAGTCGGGACTTTTACTTTCCTTGGAAGGTACAAGTATATGCTCAGAGGATGCACTTTAATTAAAGTAAAAGTTTTCTAAACAGTAGTACTTTAAGTACCATGTACTTAGAGTACTTCCCAACACTGCGTGTTTATTATTTTTTATATAAAAACGTTAGGGGAATTATTAAGTTTTCTCGAACGATCTTCGAATCTTCGAAGATCTGCATATTCTAAGTTTTGGGAGGAAAGGCAACGCAAAAAAGTCCTCTCTGCGTTGCCCTTTGACACGCGATTCTTCGAGTACAGCACAAACTACGGGAGCACCCGATGAGCTTTAGAGCATGTGCTGCATTTTGTTGCCTCCTTTGAGTGAGGATGCAGTCTGTGCACCTCCTGTAGTGGGCGAGAGTTTCTACACTGAGGAAAAGCGGAGACCAGCCCTTCGTTCAAATGGGTCTCAAAGAAACGCCAGTCTTCGGGACTCAAAGAAACGCCAGTCTTCGGTGCTAATCCCGTAGCTACTCGACCCCTCTTGCGTCGTGTCTGTTCGCCCCTCGCGCCTCGTAGCAGTGTTGTTGCAGGGGGGGGGGGGGGGGGGGGGCTCGGCTTGTGAAAATGTTTCCGAGGTTTCGGAATCACCACACCATTTTCTCCCCCCCCCCCCTTCCTACGCCAGATGCTTCTCCCTCTTTGCAAATATCAGCTGATCTTCCAACATCTTACCTCTTCTGTGCAGGGATGTTTGTTGATAGGCAAAAGAACCACTAAAATTTGAAAGTAATTTGTAATTTGAGTACAAGTTACTTAGAAAAAGTAATTAAAGTAAACTACTAATTACCGAAATAAAAATGTAATTGGAAGTTACTAAACTACCCGGAAAAGTAATTAAACTACAGTAACTTGAGTAGAGTAGTTGAACTACGTACAAGTCTGCCCCGAAGACATCTCCAAGCAGCTCACAAAAGCGTCATTGTATATTGTGAGAATGTCGAACCGGACAAAACCATTATCACGGAGTACCTTCCGCACAGGACAAGGCGAGGCGTTAAGTGCTCGTTCAAGCGTTGTGAGAGCCAGTCCTTTGAAGACAGGATATAAAGCTACGACCCTCGTGAGCCAATCGGGGCATCGGAGCAAAGCACTTGACGATGTACCATTGAAACACGATCCTCCCACGGAGAGCTGTCTCGTGCGTCGCTCCTTTGCTCTGATTGGCTAACTGGGATCGTAGCTTTCGCCGTTTATCAAGTTATGGTGAAACGGAGATACACTCAGTTCGTGTAGCTTTTCTATCTGATAGTTTTTTCTGTTCCACATATTTTTAAAGTCCAATGTAACGGTTTGAGCGGAGAACGTAACGTGGCTTTTCGAAGCTACTGGAGAATCCAGTGCATGTCTGTTATCTGTTTCAGCGGTCGTTTACTTACAAAAGCAAGCCGGGTCTTCCTGACAGAATAAAGTGCTCCTCGCCGACATTTACGATTCTGCCCCATTCCATGATCAGTTTAAGAAATAATCCAAATCCGAAAGCCCCGTTTCCATACCCCTGCCGCAAACCCTCGCGTTCTGTCACACATCTTCAAGATCCCCGGCTTTTAAAAACCAACGCCCGCTTAACAATTCTCCAAGCTTCTCCCCTTATATTGCTGTCAACGCGTTTCTTCCTACACATTGTATACATGATTAAGCAAGGGATAGAGTTGACAACGCGACCAGAATTACTACTTTTGTGTACTTGTTTATCGAATGCGCTCTCGTGGCCCGAAGTCGTTATAGAGCGGAAGGAAAATACACTGCCGAAATAGTCTGTACATCTGTAACAAATAATTACTAATAATAAACAGAAACAAAGAAGCAGGTCTCGGGCCACCGCAAAAACGTCACTGATGGCATTTCTAATCAAGGTAGGTCAAGGATATCATCAACCAACCAGATGAGGTGGTTTTATCCGTGGACTGAGCAAGGTAAGAAAGATGAACTCGTATTTCAAATTAATGATGGTGATTGGGTCCGGACACTTCATCGAAGGCCGTCTCATCGAAGCCATTTCATCGAACGTTATTGAATCAAACGCCATTTCATCAAAGCCGTTTAATTGAATGCTTTAAAATAGTATTTGGAGATCGTTTCTCGTTTTCGGAAAAAGTTCCTTTTGCATCGAAGGATAACTATATTCTATTCCATATTTTCAATTAAATGTCAGGACCAAGAAAATAACTGCTTTTCTCCGGCAATATAATGGTAGTCGCATGAGGACAAGCACGCGTACACTATGCAGTGCTGACTACCCCGCGACAACCAGAAAGTTTCTGGCTCAGTGACTTGGTGTGCGCCGCCTATTTGTGTCACACTTGTGCTACTAAGCTTGTCTAAAGTAGGGAACATCCAAGCTCACAATTGTTTTAAAGATGTCGTTTACGCACGAGAAAACCAGAAAGTTTTAAATGAGGCAATGAAAGGGATAAAAAAAGGGTACAAATATTTTCGGACATTTCATTATGCACGTAGTTCGTAGCTCAGGCTCAGATCAATCACGATTTTTACAAGAAGCTGTCTGGTTTTCGAAGATTTCTCCCAAGCCTCCCCGTTATTTACAGACTTGTGCTAGAAACATTGAACCCAGACTGGGTCCGGACATTTCGTCGAACGCCGTTTCACCGAACGTCGTTTCATCGAAGCCGTTTCATCGAACACCGTTTCATCGAACGCCGTTTCATCGAACGCCGTTTCATCGAAGCCGTTTCATCGAACGCCTTTTCATCGAAAGCTGTTACAGCCTGCAATATTTTTGCAATTTATTTTGATTTTTATACACAACGTCATCTAATTCTCCCTTTTTTAACTCACAGTATGCAGTGACGAGATAAGTTTCAATGTGAACATGTCCTGCTTCGAGAAGAAAGTCTCCATGAAACAATGACCCCTCTCCATGTCACATGAAACAATTAAAAATTAGACAAAAAAAAAAATAACAGAAAGCACGATGTGCTTTCTGGGAAGCGGGTAGTGCTTTATTGTTTGACAGCGCGTACCTGTAACCTTGGGTTATGTGAGGATCCGAAAGGGTTCTGTCGTCTTGGGTGACAGAGTACACCCAGGGCTTTACTATTATCTGGTGCGGGTTGGCCTTCCTAAAAAAGCGTCCTGAAGATGATTCATAGGCAAAAGGGTCGGTAATAAAGTTGACAGTGAAGGGGAGGTGGTTCCAGTCCAGGTGTAGCCCGAAACCATGTTGGCTGACACTTTGTGCAGCTTTTGACTCTGTAGAGTTTGAAAACTAAAAAAAAAAAAAGCAGAAACGTTCAATCTGAGCATAAAGCTGATAATCAGAGTGTCATCATATTTTATTTCGCGAGCTCTCCTGGCACAGTATCGTTTTATTATAAGTGTGCTGCCCTGGCGGTTAAATGCTTTTCGTGAATAAACTTTCAACTAAGCGTAAGCGTGCAAATGAGCTGGTGTGAATGGCACATTACCGAAATCCCCAGACAGCCGGTAAAAAAAAAAAAAAAGACTCAGACATTCAAAAGTGTTTTAAGTGTCGGTCCTTTACCTCCAGTGTCCTGTTCTCTGACAGGTACACGAGTAAAACTTTTCAGTAAGTCGCATACCCATTTGTTTTCATACCAATGGTTTTTATTTCTAGTAATTTGGCTCCACCCTAACGACAGTTTCACAAGTGACTACCTTAGTCTTAACAAATGTAAGGTAAAACATCTATAAAGCACTGTTATGGACCAAAACTCGATACAGAGAAATTCGATGAAACGGCGTTCAATGAAATGGCGTTCGATGAAATGTCCATTCATTCGATGAAACGGCGTTCGATGAAACGGCGTTCGATGAAATGTCCGCTACCCAACCCAGACACAAGAAAGAACGTAGTGGAGCCTCCTCTCTCCCCCCCCCCCCCTCCCCCCTCCGCCTCGAGCGCCTCGATACCATGAGACATCGGAGGTGACTCAGTGCTGGGAAAAGTGACACGTGGCATTCGGATTTGGTGCAGCGATGCGCGCCAAAAAGCGAGAAGTCATATGAAACTTAGGGAGCCTTCATGTGCGCTTTGCTAATGAAACCCTCACAGCAGTGCATCGGCTGAAACAGCTTGTAGCGTCTGGATGTCCTATTTCCATCAAGCCCCACCTCAGCGACCCGAAGGAATTCCCCAAGCAGGCTCTAAAGCGACCACCATTGTACGTTTCGAAAACCTTGAACGGGGCAATAACGTTATCACAGAGTTCCTGGTATACTGAACAAAGAAGAATGATAAGTGCACCCCCCCCCCCCCGGTCCTCGCTTTCAGCATGAATCACACACACCCCGTTCCAGTATTGCTTCTTTTTTTTTTTTTAAATAAATATTTCCAAGCGCGGGAGGCATGGGGTAGTGCGAGAGCGCCCTGTTTCAACGACCGCTCTTGTGAAAGTTTGCATAAGTTTTGTTTTTATATATTATTATGAAGCCGCCAGTCGCTGCAGTTATGGCTTAAATCTCTGATGAACCCGGATACTTGGCGTTTTACAAATTTAGAAAAATACAAGGAGAGTCAAATGGCTCTGTTTTTATTCGCAAGGTTGTTGGATTCTTCAGACTGGGGATCCGAACAATTCAGTGTAGGACGTTTCGGTGTAGGTCGTTTCGGTGCCGACATTTCGGAGCACGGACTTTCCGGTGTAAGGACTTTTTGATGCATGAAGATTTTTGTGTAAATAGACGTTTGGAAGTTCAAATAGCTGAGCTTTCCAGCAGGCATTGCGGATATTTGAATGTTCAAATATTGTGGCGGCAGTGGCGCATAAAATATAATGGATGTAATTATCAAGATGTCTTATTTGACTATGTTTTTCCCCCTAATGAAAATATACGATACGTGTAATTAAGCAATTATTTGCCTGTGTGATCCAATGAGGACATGTTCATAAAAGACGTAAGGTACACGGATATTTCGGTGTAAACGGCCCGTCATTTCTGGCAATAGCATGCTTTAATATTCTAAAGGTTAGAATATACGTCTAGGACATCTTTATTAAGATTTGTCATAAATATGTCTGGATGATAGGTATGTAACGTGCATAAGCATACGCATATGAAGTTATTCACAGGTGTGGCTTGATAATAATATATTCTGGAAAGAATGCCAGTTTCTAGCCCTCCCAAATACTATAACGCCCACGTATCACAGGTGAGTCGTCGTATACGTAATAAAATAAGAGTCTGAGGCCAGCTGCCTTCAAAAGAAATATAATCATGCACAAAGGGTAATGTGGACCCCTTTTATTTACAAAACGCGTGTGCTCACTGCTCTGTGACCTAATCGGCGTTGCTAGCAACGCTTCTGAGGAATCGTCGAGCATCATTGCAGTCCCTGATCCCGGCTTCCCAAAAGACGCTACACGGGGGTGCAAGTTTATACATTGTGGTCGGAGGCGAGAAGACACATGCTCTAACGCCCGTGGGGCGGTGGTGTCTGCTAAAAACTCGAGCAGAAAGAGAAGATGACATTTTTTTATGAAGTTCGGGCAAACAATAACCGTAAAATAAGGACAAAAGCGACTCTTTGCGTCGCTTTGTGTTCCACGACCATGCAACAAAAACTCCGCACACCGAATATTTCGAGCACCGAAATGTCCTAGACTCTTCAGACTGCTAGATGAAGCCTAAAACAAATCATTGTACTATACATGGGCTGCACCTACGCCACAAAAGAACGTCGCACGCCGGTGTCGACCATGCTGGTGGTTGAGACGACCGCGATTTGCAACAGAGCTATGGAAGACGGTGGTGCGTTGGGCTGCAGCAAGCGCTCGCGCAACAAAAAAGAAGCGGAAACTACACGGCCAGCTTCTACCGTACTCCGGCGATCGCAACGTGCACTGCGACGAAGATGCTGTCCAGAAAAAGAAGGCACGAATGGCATGCAGAGCCGGCTCAGGACAGACGTCGATGATGCGGCCGCTCATTATTGAGTTTGCGGGGCGCATTTATTTGTTAGCGGTGTGTGACGCACTTTCATAACGTGTTTGTGAATGCTGTCAGGGCCAATGCGACACCGACGCGCTAAAGTTAGTGGCCCCAGTGATGACTTTCCACAACACCATAAGTTTGTGTGGTAGAGAAAAACAGTCTAGTGAGGTGCACCTTGTGTTGTTGAGCAGCGCTTCGCAAACTTGGAACTCAGAAAATGTGGTTATGGTTGAGTATGAAGTCACTTCCTAATGTACACAACTTCACCATTCGACATAACATTCAATCTCGGCTCCTGCACCCAGCCGATCGTCAAGTGGTTCTGTGTGCTTTAAAGTGTTTGCGTACAATAAAGCAATTCTTTTTCGGACAAGGTAATCAATCTCGTGACATGCGCTCTACTGGTCATGCGCTCTTGTGACGTGCACTCTAATGGCAAGCGCGCTCCTTTCGCAGCGCTCTCGATTCGCGCGTTCTAACGTCGGCGCTCTAGTTACTAGGGATGCCGCGAACTTTTTTCGAATCGAAGTTTCGATGATCGAATCAAGCGGTTCGAAAGGTCGAAAGATTTCGATTTTTCGAATTGTTTACATCGTAAAATTCGACAGAAGTCGAATTTTCGAACTTGTTAAGCTAAGAAGTTCGACGTTTTTCGAACCGTCGAACTTATTACGCTAAAAAATTCGATCTTTTACGAACTCTCGAACTTATTGCGCCTCAAAGTTCGATGCTTGTCGAACTTCCGAACTTGACTGACCAAAAAATTCGATGAATTTCGAACTTTCGAACTTATTTATCAAGAGAATTCGAAAAGCTTCGAACTTTCGATTCCTGAAAAGTCAGAAGTTCGACGAACTTCGACCTTTAGGGTAAAAGTTCGACGTTCGTCGAACTTCGAATGACCGGCGGACGGCTTCATTTGAATTCAAGTAGTGAGGTACATTCGTAATATATTTTTCTCTAACATTTACACGCGGTGCTGCGTTCCTTACGAAAGACAATGCCGTTTGTTTCAATGTTCTGGCATGCTTAGTTTTAAAGAAATAAATTCCCGAAGAAGCGAGGAAGGACGACGGGTTTTTGACGATTATCGTTTGTGCCAGATTTGAAGCGCGCTGTAGCCGAAGCTATTTATGGTAGAGATGTTATACTTTTTTAAGAATGCTCTATGTATAGCCTAGGTAAGTGACGTCTTAAGATGTGATTATTGTTATTCAACGTGAGTTTCGAAGAAATGTCCAAACATGTATCTACATGCAATTATGCCCTAAACTTGATATCTATTTTTGTCTAAGTTGTTTGAGGTATCGCATTTAAGTTAACACCACATACAGTACATATCATTGCCATCTGCAGAATACAAAATAATGTATTTATTGTTTTTTCACGTTAAGGAATAGATTAACGTTTTTGAGAAGATTTCTAATAGTGTTCAAGTTCAGCACGTCATTAAAAGAAAATTTTTTTTTTTTCGCTTCACGTTCCTGGGACGTGTTTCTTTTAGCCTGTACACAGTTTGGTAAAAGAAACTTGTTTCGAAGTTCTGAACCTCTGAATATGCAAGAATACAACACTTCCGGCAAATTCTTGATAGTTTTTTTTTTTCCAGATTTTTATCCTTGCATTTTTTTTTTATTTTTTTTTTTTACTATTGGCACAAGTATTTAGGTCGAAAAGACATAGCTTTGAACTTCCGAACCACTAAGCATGTGACGAGTAGTACCTTCTGACAACGAGTTTCTAACAATGACCATCTACGCAATCTTTTATGCAGTGAAGAGCGACAGTAGCGATATATATGCATAAATACTTTCAGATTAAAATAAGCTCGACCTCGCCCTCTTTCCCGTATTGTTTCCTTTAACAGTCCGAAATATTTGGAAGGGGGGGAAGGGAACTGAAGACCCCCCCCCCCCCCCCGCTACCCTCTTTCCCCCCGTTTTTCCTCTTCCGACGCCACTTGTATGGTAGAACGCTCCTCAATCTCGAGTTGTGTCGGCTTTTGCGAGGCGATTCCTCCGTCCCAGAAAATAAACCCCCAGGACAATTACAAACTTAACTTACTATATGCCAGCGTCACTCGGGCGGCGTTCGATCGGATTATTAGCAGCGTGCAGTGGGTGGCGAGGTGGTTTGCCAGGTCGCTACAAGGTTTTTCTGAGCCTCAACCTCCTGCTCGCCCCTGGCCGTTTCGAACTGGATGAGTCTCGTAAAACAGTGTGTTCGTGTGATCACTACTGCGTGATGCAGGTTAAAGACCCCCCCCCCCCCCCCCGGGCTGGCGGTTCCAATTACTGATCTATGGTCACACGTCACTCTGCACTGGCAAATATTCTAGCACATCCGGGACACTCGTCGCCTCATTTAATTGCCTGACCAACTTCGCAGAATCTAGATATCACACCCTAACTTTTCTAAACTTGATTTTGTGGAAACCAGTGAGTCGTGAAAACGTTATTTGAAACAAACTGTGGAGGAATTTGAAAACCGGACTTCGAACTTTGAAAACTTGGACTAGAAAAGAATGCAAAATCTTCGAAGTTTTTTTTTTTTTTTTCGAATTTAGCGTTAAAAGAAAATCGAAACCTTCGAACTTTATGCAGAAAGAAATTCGAAATCTTCGAATTATTCGAACTTCATGTCTATAAAAATCGAAGCGTTCGAAGTTTTCGAATTTTATTTCCAAAGAATTTCGAAATCTTCGATTTTATCGAACCTGAAGTAAAAAATATGCGAAATATTCGAATCCGAAATTTTAGAAACCGTGAAAGTTTCGAACTTTTCGAATTCGAAACTTCACTGTGATCGAAAGTTGCGAATTTTTCGAATTCGAACCTTGGTCAATACGAAAATATCGAAATTTTTCGAAATCGAACTTCAGTTCGCTTCGCAAATATCGAAACCTTTCGAAATCGAACCTGGGGCGGTTCGCGGCATCCCTACTAGTTACACTGAACTAGAATATAGGGGCAGTGGAAAAAGTGTCGGCGGCGTCCCATCGGCCGTGTGAAGCCAGAAGTGCAGACTGCCGCGAGTGGCGCTGTTGTCGAAATCCGGAAGACATGGCTACTGTAACATGGGATATGGCGTCGCGTACGTTTGGAGAGCGATAACTAAATAAATTCTGGGCCGCTTCAAAAGCACTCGGGCATACGTGTCATAGACCTAGAGGAGATTCCTTATAATGAATTGCAGACTGCTGAGTGTCGCCATTAATGGTACAATTGACGGCGCGTATGCCCGAATTTGTGGGAAACGCCCCCTTTTTGGCTGATTTTGGCGTCTGAGGCAACATTTGGAGAGCGATAACTAAATAAATTCTGGGCCGCTTCAAAAGCACTCGGGCATACGTGTCATAGACCTAAAGGAGATTCCTTATAATGAATTACAGACTGCTGAGTGTCGCCATTGATGGTACAATAGACGGCGCGTATGCCCGAATTTGTGGGAAACGCCCCTTTTTGTCTGATTTTGGCGTCTGAGGCAACATTTGGAGAGCGATAACTAAATAAAGTCTGGGCCGCTTCAAAAGCACTCGGGCATACGTGTCATAGACCTAGAGGAGATTCCTTATAATGAATTACAGACTGCTGAGCATCACCATTGATGGTACAATTGACGGCGCGTATGCCCGAATTTGTGGGAAACGCCCCCTTTTTGGCTGATTTTGGCGTCTGAGGGAACCTTTGGAGAGCGATAACTAAATAAATTCTGGGCCGCTTCAAAAGCACTCGGGCATACGTGTCATAGACCTAGAGGAGATTCCTTATAATGAATTACAGACTGCTGAGTGTCGCCATTGATGGTACAATTGACGGCGCGTATGCCCGAATTTGTGGGAAACGCCCCCTTTTTGGCTGATTTTGGCGTCTGAGGCAACATTTGGAGAGCGATAACTAAATAAATTCTGGGCCGCTTCAAAAGCACTCGGGCATACGTGTCATAGACCTAGAGGAGATTCCTTATCATGAATTACAGACTGCTGAGTGTCGCCATTGATGGTACAATTGACGGCGCGTATGCCCGAATTTGTGGGAAACGCCCCCTTTTTGGCTGATTTTGGCGTCTGAGGCAACATTTGGAGAGCGATAACTAAATAAATTCTGGGCCGCTTCAAAAGCACTCGGGCATACGTGTCATAGACCTAAAGGAGATTCCTTATAATGAATTACAGACTGCTGAGTGTCGCCATTGATGGTACAATTGACGGCGCGTATGCCCGAATTTGTTTAAAACGCCCCCTTTTTGTCTGATTTTGGCGTCTGAGGCAACATTTGGAGAGCGATAACTAAATAAATTCTGGGCCGCTTCAAAAGCACTCGGGCATACGTGTCATAGACCTAGAGAAGATTCCTTATAATTAATTATAGACTGCTGAGTGTCGCCATTGATGGTACAATTGACGGCGCGTATGCCCGAATTTGTGGGAAACGCCCCCTTTTTGGCTGATTTTGGCGTCTGAGGCAACATTTGGAGAGCGATAACTAAATAAATTCTGGGCCGCTTCAAAAGCACTCGGGCATACGTGTCATAGACCTAGAGGAGATTCCTTATAATGAATTACAGACTGCTGAGTGTCGCCATTGATGGTACAATTGACGGCGCGTATGCCCGAATTTGTGGGAAACGCCCCCTTTTTGTCTGATTTTGGCGTCTGAGGCAACATTTGGAGAGCGATAACTAAATAAATTCTGGGCCGCTTCAAAAGCACTCGGGCATACGTGTCATAGACCTAAAGGAGATTCCTTATAATGAATTACAGACTGCTGAGTGTCGCCATTGATGGTACAATTGACGGCGCGTATGCCCGAATTTGTGGGAAACGCCCCCTTTTTGTCTGATTTTGGCGTCTGAGGCAACATTTGGAGAGCGATAACTAAATAAATCCTGGGCCGCTTCAAAAGCACTCGCGCATACGTGTCATAGACCTAGAGGAGATTCCTTATAATTAATTATAGACTGCTGAGTGTCGCCATTGATGGTACAATTGACGGCGCGTATGCCCGAATTTGTGGGAAACGCCCCCTTTTTGTCTGATTTTGGCGTCTGAGGCAACATTTGGAGAGCGATAACTAAATAAATTATGGGCCGCTTCAAAAGCACTCGGGCATACGTGCCATAGACCTAGAGGAGATTCCTTATAATTAATTATAGACTGCTGAGTGTCGCCATTGATGGTACAATTGACGGCGCGTATGCCCGAATTTGTGGGAAACGCCCCCTTTTTGTCTGATTTTGGCGTCTGAGGCAACATTTGGAGAGCGATAACTAAATAAATTCTGGGCCGCTTCAAAAGCACTCGGGCATACGTGTCATAGACCTAAAGGAGATTCCTTATAATGAATTACAGACTGCTGAGCATCGCCATTGATGGTACAATTGACGGCGCGTATGCCCGAATTTGTGGGAAACGCCCCCTTTTTGGCTGATTTTGGCGTCTGAGGCAACATTTGAAGAGCGATAACTAAATAAATTCTGGGCCGCTTCAAGAGCACTCGGGCATACGTGTCATAGACCTAGAGGAGAACCCTTATAATGAATTACAGACTGCTGAGTGTCGCCATTGATGGTACAATTGACGCGCGAATGCCCGAATTTGTGGGAAACGCCCCCTTTTGACGGTTGAGGCAAGCTTTGGAGAGTGATAACTAAATAAATTCTGGGCCGCTTCAAAAGCACTCGGGCATATGCGTCGCAGAACTAGAGGAGATGCATTATTATGGCTTATAGAGTGCTGAGTGTCGCCATTGATGGTACAATTGGCGGCGCGTATGCCAAATTTCTGGGACAGGCCCCTTTTTTGCCTGATTTCGACGTCTGAGGTTGTGATGACTTAAGAGATACTGGGCCGTTTCAAAAGCTCTTGGGCGCACGCGCAGCAAACCTACATAAGATTGATTAATTAGCAGTAACAGCGTGCTAAATGTCGCCATAAATGGTACTCTTCATGTCGCGTTGGCCAAAATGTCTGGACCACGCCCACTCATTTTGGCATTTTTATTTTTAATACCAATCTTGGGGGGGGGGGGGGAGGAAGTGGAATAGCTGGTGAAATGAAATTTGGACACTTTGTAAAATATAGTTCGGATCAAAAAACGTTTCGACTCCTTAATTATTCAGCGCTTTAAGTATAATGTATTTGAGCTAATTACGCGATGAGAACAAAAAACAGAAAAAAACCTGCATTCAGGTTTCGTGTTTATCAATTAAGAAAATATTCAGTGTAGTTGCCGTTTTGTTATACATTACATATGTTGCTAAAAAATGTATTTAGGAACGCAACAACGTCACTGAATCCTCGAGTCTCCTCACCAACTGCGGATTTGTTTTGGTATTTAAAGTCCTGGGGAACCACTTTAAATTTAAGTAATTTGAAAATAAAAAATGTTTCCATGGAGCTAGGGACATTGGCTATATATATAGCAAAATGCAACTAAATTGATGGTGTGGTTCTCTTAGGGTTTGCATTGAATGTTGAAAAGACGTATGATTTTTCTGCGGTTCGCCATAGGAACCAATGAGTAAAAGTTTGGTTGCATTTTGGCCAGACTTAATATACACCCAGGACCACGAAATTTCTCGTGAGGGTTGAGGGCAGCGTATTAAAACGTGACAATAAAGTGCAAAGCGATTGAGCGATTAGTTTTCTTTGTATAAAAAAAAATCGCCTTGGTCCATTGAGTTACGGGCGCCGGCGCAACGGCGGCCGATAGATGGCGTAACTAGTGGCGGCGCTCGCCTGTCCGAGAATCCTGGGGTTGGGTTTTGCACCCTTTAGGCTGTAAAATTGTTTAGTGGGCAGCAACCGCGCGATGCTCGTTGGGAGAAAAGTTCGCGCGTGGTGTCGTCTATTAAGTTGAATGTACCGAATTTTTCGACTCGTTCTCACGGCAGACCGCATCGCAACGTACCGGTTTCTCGAGGGAAGTAGGACAAGAAGTCATGTCTTAAAGCGGAATGTTCGGTGGAAACATCACGAAAGAGAAAGAGAGAAGGACAGTATCAGCATCTTTTCTTTTCAACTCCGCTAGAAAAAGCTGCCAGTGTAATTCGCCCGCATAATTGCAACCAAGTAGAATTCATATGGGATGATTCGTTGAGGTGGAATTTTAGTCCAGTTGGTTATTTTTATTCAAAAACGTGCAGAACAAAGGACGAACAGAAATAGTAGGAACACACCATAGCGCTGACTTTCAGCTGGAGTAGAATTGCCGTGAAACACTAGAATTTATGCCAACGATTCATATTTTCTAAATAATAGGGTCTTGTGTTTTTATGTATATATATATGAAGATAAGTATGAGGTATTTACACTAGGTGTGTGACCGTGTTCGTGTTTCGTACTGTATGTTGCAAAATAGGAAAACAAGATTCAAAAGTTCTAAGAAAGCGAACTTTTAATGTAAAATATATTTACCGAAGAACTGGTATTATATGTCAGCAAAAGGTCATGGGCATTTATTTGTACAAGCAAAACTAGGAAAACAACAAAGTATCCGTTTTTTTTACTGCTAACGCATATTTGAGCATAATAAAAATCGAGCTACCAATAGTAAAGTTTTTTTTTTTTTTAAGAAATGCTTTGCAACTAGATTTCTATGACAATGCTAAAACTTGGCGACTTCAGTAGGAAGTGCTACGCCGAAGTGGAACGTGTATACGTGCGCAACACGGTTAGCGCGAACAAGACTCCGCAGCATTTTATAGCGTTTTTTTCCGGACTTGTATGAACGAACCCCACATTTACTACCAAAGTTGTTTTGCCGGATAAATACATTCCGTCACACCATATATTTTATGGAGAGTTGTTCATATATGAAGAGAAACACGCACCAAGAAACGCGCGTTGCTCCGCGCTACGCACACTACAATGAGGATGATACGATTTCGCTAGTATGAACGCCACTGAGCAACTTATGATCGTGACAATCTGAGCAATGGCGTTCACTCAGTACAAATATATACATTATTAAGGAACACAAATAAAAAAATACAGTAAACCAAGGTCGCTGCCTTGGAAAGAGCCAGAGGTACATAACATTGTTTAGGCTCCGTTACTGAGCTAGTGTTATATATGCACGCCACCAGTATTCGACTACTCTTCCAACAAATACGTAAGAGTGTATTTTATAATTAATCACAGATATGTAAAATATATTTGCTTGTTTGGAAAGCAAGCGGCATCAGGTGGCATGACTCAACACAATAATTCCTGCTATGGCATCTTTACAATACGCCTCATTATCACCGAATTGAGAATTAGAACACGTACTACTACGTTGGAGGTTGATCATTCAAACCGAGAAAGCCTTTCAGTCGGTCCCTAATCGAGTGAAAATTCAGGCCCATTATTTCCACTCGAAAACACATTAACAGCGCATGGAAATCTGGCTCACTGAGAACGCACCCAGAAAGGCGCCCGACGTGGGAAAGGCGCAACATCCGCGAGAGCGGAAAAAGTCTCGGTTCACGCTTCTCGCGAGAGGACGGAGCGTAAAAAGCGCTTTGCATTTAAATGCATTGGAGGTAAACGGCATCCCTGCTATGAGTGCCTGCTTTTATGCAAAGCGTGGGTACTTTTATGCCCTGTTCTTTTACATGAGGGGCAGCGAAAACTTTCTAAAAAGAAATGTTCTGAAATCAGTTTTGCATTCGACATTATCACTTAAAACGATCTATACGATGATACTGTAGTGATTGCGCAGGCGAGCTGGTGGATGTTAACCATTTTGTTCTTAGCCCGAGACTGAGGCAGGAAAAGAGGAAAGTTTCAAAGTAGAAGAAAAATGAACAGTCGAGGACACGTCTCTAACACAGCTAAAGACAAGTTTGTTTGGTCACCTTCTTATATACACTGCACGAACTTCACCACAGGACCTTCTCGATCTTTTGGCTTTGGAGATCGAGAAGGTTCTGTGGTGAAGTTCGTGGAGTGTATATAAGAAGGTGACCAATTAAACTTGTCTTTAGCTGTGTTAGAGAAGTGTCCTCGACTGTTCATTTTTCTTCTACTTTGAAACTTTCCTCTTTTCCTGCCTCAGTCTCGGGCTAAGAACAAAATGATCTATACGAGTAGTTTCAACTACTCGTATAATTGAAACTATACGAGTAGTTGAGTCGCCTCGAGGCTTCGATGGCGACCTTCTAGTCAGGAACACGAGTCGGTTGTTTCTATTCCTACCCGAAGTACACAGCAATAGAGTTGAATTAGGGTAGCATGTGAGGGTAGTAGTTGTTGGAGTTTATGAAAATATTCATATGGTATAGAGCCAATAGTATTGATGCGCCTTAGCAGTCCTGATACTATTTATGAGCTGCCAAAAAGATGGAAAGCTGTTACTGCTGGTTGAATATCAGTGACATCCTAAGTGTAGATGTTTCGAAGCAAAAACGAAATTAAGTCAATCACATAGCCTGATCATTTGAATTGAAACCAAAAATGTGAGATGTACGGAAAAGGTTCCAATATATTCTTTTAAATATGTTAAAGTGTGACCTATAAGCTCTCCATGATAAAAGTGCGTACATAAAAAGCTTAGTGAGGGAAAAAGTACGCAACTACATGGGGTAGTAACTTAACTTACTCTATTTTTGCTTGAAAAGAACTTGACATATTGATATGCAAATTGAGCAAGGGCGCTTCGAAATACCCCAAACATAAAAAAAAGTTATTTATTTTCTGTGCTAGGATTTTCTTATGTACGTTTCATATCATTGTAAGCTGTATCCTTCTATTCGTATTTATATGATTTGCTTTCCGCATACTACACACCAACTTCTGTTGTTAGAAATTTACTCTGGAAGTTGTGGGAGCCGAAGGTGACCGAAAGACGAGGCATGGGCACATGACAGGCGGTCGGCGGAGAAGTCACGAGCTGGCGCGAAACAGTGCGTGCTGAGCGAGGCTGGAGCTGGGCAGGAACGACGGAGCCGGGCTGCCTGGCCTCGGCTATGGCGAACCCCGGAGCGGTCCACCAGTGAGGTTTGAAGACGGACCGGTGGAAACGGCGAGCCGGGGCCATTTGGCCTAGGCCATGACGATCCCGGGGTGCTTCCGCAGCGAAACTCGGGCAGTGATAGCCCGGGACAGCCAGCCTACGCAGCGCTGGCTTAGGAAGGGCGATCCGCAGGCCTGGACACGGACTCCGACTGCGAGCTCTGATCGACGAGCGACAACAAGAGCCAGCGGGCCCGGACTGCCGGCCCTCGACGACGGGGAACCAGGAGGTAAAGTAAACCCATTCGCTGTCTTCTCGTTGTGTTATGTAACTCCCTGGGTGACGAGCGAAACGCATACCGATCGAGCGGCAATTATTAGTAGAGAGAACACCATAAAAAGAAACCCACGAAGTACAGTGTTCTGCGGCTACCAATTTCAGCCTTTCAATGGGGCAGTGGTTCTTGCAAAACAAAGGTATAAAAAATCGTGACTTCTTCCTCAAATAAAATAAATCATATTTATTTTACCTCAATCAAATAAATTTTATTTAAATTAGTGTAGCCAGAAAATAGTAGTACATGTATTTCTAAAAATGGAATACTCAATCATCAATCCCCCCCCCCCCCCCTTACTGATAACAGGGCGGAAGAAATAATTATTGTAAATTTAAAGTACATCCTAATTGACAACTTTTTTCATGTAATCCGCTATACTAGAAAAAAAGTTTGATTTTTAGTTAGCTAAAACCTTTCTTTTCTTTTCTTTCTCGTTTTAATTTGCTTCCAATAGGACAATATTTTCGAGTTTTTGTTTTTCTTTGGGCGTTCTAATTTGCTTACAATAGCACGTTCCGTAACTGACAAAAAAATTAAGCTCAATGCTCTGTTTTCCTCAGACGAGAACTGCTTTATGCTCGCGTTCAACTTGATATAGTCTTTCTTGCTTGATAATTCTTCGATTTTAGTACAAGACAAATACACATAGAAAGCATCAAATGCTAGACAAATGGAAAAATAAAAATTATTTCTGGATTTATTTTTGCGGGAAACATTTTATTTAAATCATCATAGCAAAATTTGTTTGATCTAAAGCACGATTTTATCATGTTTCATATCATGATTTAAATCATCTTAACTTTTATTGTCCACCCGGCTGCAAACACTCTTAACAACATGTAGGTTGACACGACAGCAGAATTTCTCGCTTTATCTTGATTGTTATTTCCTGATTACTGAAAGCCCCCTCCCCCTACTTTATCATTTCATAATAGGAGATATGCTATAAGATATACTACGCCCGGCATCACGATTGTACTATAAACGCCACGTACTGCACGAAGGTGTATCGCACCGAATTTGCCCTCGTGTCTTTCTATTGAAGCTACAAACACACACAAGAAGGCGCTTTGAAGGAGCGTTCCAGAGGACACCAGATGGCTGCCTGATAGCTTTGCCCAAAAATGAATCCTTCAATATGACGTACAATCATGGTAGTCAGAGAGGAGAATAAATATAAAGTAGACCTAAATCGTGCTTGAAATCCTGATTTAAATTGTTATTTATATCCCAGCCGTCCTGTCATGATGATTAAATTAAAAAAAAAATTCCCGCAAAAAAATATATAGATATACGACTTTTCTACCATTTGATGATAGCTTTCTGTGTGCGCTTCTTTATATTGAAATCAAACGATCATCGAGGAAGAAATGTGCAGTTCAGGATGATCACGAGCGCAAAACAGTGCTCTCGTGAACAATCAAGGCGTTGAGCTTTCTTTCTACCTTCCTCTTCATTCGTCAGTTACGTGAGGCAAATCAAAGAGCGAAAGAAACGAAAATAAGAGAACTAACGTCCACTTGTAGCCAATCAGAACGTAAAATAGAAGAAAAATTGAAAGTTTCAATCAACTTAGAAAATCAACTTACTTTTGTTGTAATTTGGCAGGTTTACATATAACATGTTGTGAATTGAAGTACTTTAAATTTACAGTAAATATTTATACAGGGTAATTATCGGTTATTTTACACATTGGTAAATTAATGTGCCATCCTTACAAATACAACTTGTAATAAAGCATATTTCCTAGCAACAGTTATTTAAATCGAATTAATCTGATCTAAAATCAATAAATATGATTTAAATCAAGTAAACCAGATAAAATTGATTTTAAAAAAAATTATTACTTTTTCACCCCGATGGTAGTACCCTAGGGGTACTTTTTCGGCAATGACGATAATCGTTGGCCAAGAATAGTTTGAAAAATCTTTGACAAAAATTCGATAGCAATATTCGTATCATCAGCTCCGCCTTGATTTTTATAGTGTTACTTGTATACTGTTGTAAGAACAAGTTTCAACATATACTGTACATAAAGGCTGCATAGGTCCTACGTTTTAATAAAGAAATCATTGTACCAAAAGCCTTTCGAAGTTGTAAAATGAAAAAAAAAAGTTTTAATCATACAAGTGAAGCTGAATGCGTGTCTTATTTTGCATAGTTACTCGCGGATTTCATAAAGCGGCCCTAGAAAACTGGGAAGACTTCCATCACACTGGCTAAGCCCTCTAGCGTGAAATTACATTTTTAAATTGTTTTAGCTTTTGTTTCGGCTGCACTAACTGCAGCGCTACCTTTCTATTTTTGATACTTCGCACTCACGTGCACGAGGAGCAAGAATAGTGGACAATAGAGCTGGGACATCATATAATATTCTTAACCTGGATGCCACCATTGAGAACTTTATTATTCTGTGCTTCATTCGTGCATGACTTTTTGCATATCTATGCATATTATTTCGCTGCTTTTGTGTGAAATACATCTTTTCCCCGTCCGAATAAATACAGATAGACGATTATTTTATCTTTATAAAGTTAACTCCTATAGATAAAACCGGCTCCTGTCAAATATGAAAACCTTAAACAAAAACGCTAAATGTTTATAATAGACCAATTTAACTACAAAATTGCAAAACTTTAATTATTGAATGCAAGATTTGCAATATTATTAGTACTCTAAACACAGGGACAAGTACCTGCCCCAGGGCTGGTTGGATCAAAAAACATTTGTTCACATTCAATTTAAGCAGGCTGCTCTTTTCGAGTGAGTTTCATAAGGTCTAGAGACGCCATCAATTCGTGCCCCATTATATTTTAGACGATGAATTGTTTTGTTAAGTTTGGAATACAAGTTTAAAAAATTAACCGAAAATAGGAACACGAGAAACAAATTCTACGCCATTTTTGTTGAACAAACAGAACCCCGCGTGGTTATTTATTGTAAATAAATATAAAATATGCTAACACCGAGAAAGATCTATTGAATTTAGGCAAAATAAATGGTAAGCACACTGTCTTAAAAAATAAAAAAAAGGCAGGGGAAATGTTTTGAGGATAAGTGTCTTGTATAGTTGTCTTTCAGTATGTGTGTTTCACCCTTCAGGTGCTTGCATTTCATAACCAGTTACTTCAGTTCCGGCTCTTGCCTACCCGCCTGCCTAAAAGGATTTAAACCATCGCAAAGTGGCCATCGATATGAATGTAAAACAAATTAAGATAACTGTAGAGCACACGGACGAGGAACTTGGAATGAAGACCTCGTCTTATAAATGAGTTTTCGGATGGGTCTCCTTCGCGAGGGCAGTATCCCATCGAAAAACACAAAGATGAGGGCAAGCGCCTCATCAGGTTTGTGCCCATACGCCCATACGGAAATGAAGACTAAATGAAACATATAAATACAAAGAGAACAAGCTTCATATATCCCTGGAAATTGTCTTAAGTCCCCCGGCGACCATTATCGCCGAAACGCTCGTTGCCGCAATCCATTCTGGCTGTAATGGGCCAGGGCATAAAAGGCTGGTTTCTGCGGCGCCTCGGCAGCGAGCCCTGCGTTGGGATTTATTCTTTTCATCCTTTGTTTTTTCTACCTTGGGCGGCTTTATTGCATTTTTGAGGTTTTGTTTTGTATTTTCTAGTCAATCCCCTCTTTTCCTGTGTCTTTCTGTTCTAATTTCATTTCGCCACGAGTGATTCTTTGCAAAAAAAGGAAGTCGGCGATGTGTTCACCTATGGCAAAACGCCGGGCAAAAATTCACGCTTTAGGTTTCCTCTTTTTATAAAAAAAAGAAGAACCGCAAAGAATATAAAATAATGGGGTGATAAATTCAAATACAAAATTTAAACGAATGCGAGGCAATTTAATTCCTACGCTATTCTTTCCCGCTAGTTTTGCTGAGTGGGCGGGTCCCAAATAAATGAAAACGTGTCGGTTTAGCGAATTGAGAACATTTAAGAGGTCGCTGCAAGCGGAAAACTAATGAGTAAAAGGAACAAGTCAAAAGTGAGAGATATCAAGCGCTGTCCAACAATGACATAAGGGGGGGTCATATAGCTTGGGCTAAAACATGTCATATTCCAATCGCAAGAAACGTACGTGAAAATAAGACACGTTTCCTTAAACCCAAGTCAGTGTGTAGCTGCTGAAATGTTAATGTTTCCTTTCATTATTTTGAGCAGTCATAAATATTCACGTATCATGTCTGATGTATTGCGTGTACTACAACAAATGGCGTTAGATTGTTTTTATTTTCGGTTCGAATGCAAAAGGTGTTTTGATTATGGGTTCTGAGGGGATAATTTCAAATTCCAAGGGCGTTTTGTGGATGGGTTGTAAGGGTGTTGGTTCAAATCCAAAGGGCGTTTTAGGAATGGGCTGTGAGGGGATGGGTTCAAACCCAAAGGAAGTTTTGGAAATGGGTGGTAGGAAGGGGATGGGTTGAAATATGAGGGGCGTTTTGGAAATGGGTTGTAAAGGAATGGGTTCGAATGCAAAGGACGTTTTGGTAATTGGATGTCAGGGGATGGGTTAAAAAGCAGAGGTCATTTTGGGAATGGCTTGTTGTAAGAAAATGGGTTCAAATCAAAGGGCGTTTTGGGAATGGGTTGTAAAGGACGGGTTCAATGCAAAGGGTGTTTTGGGAACGGGTTGGAAGGGGATTGAGATCAAATGCAAAGGGCGTTTTGGGAATGGACTGTGAGGGGATAGGTTCAAATCCAAAGGGTTGTGAGGGGATAGGTTCAAATCTGAAGGGTGTTTTGGGAGTTTCTGTAAAGGAATGGGCAGTCGTGGTTAAGTTACTTTAAAAAAGTAATTCGTTACAGTTAAATTACATTCAGAAAAAAGTAGCGAAGTTACCGTTTTAGCTACCGCAACAAACTAGTAACTCGTTACATCTGCAGTTACTTTTAAAACGTAACGAAGTTACTTCTCAGTTACTTTTGCATAACGCAAAAAATTTAGAAAAAAACTAGAAAACGCCCTTCACCAAATATTACTGCATAAATTTAAAAAAAGTGCGCGTTTCACATCATATTGTAACTTAGCAACAGTTGCTTCTCTAAATTAGTGCCTGTAAGTTTTCCTCGTTTGATGGTGAACACGTTCTGTCCTTCCTGAACATGCGCTCAACTGGCGCGCTGGAAGGAATTGCACGCGGGGGCAAACGCGCACCCTATACGAATGCCCTATCCTTGGTAGCACTAGCACATTGCTGGCTCGTTGACGGTTGCGCTGGATTCATAAAGTCCCTGGACCTATTTCAGTTCGTACCCGGCAAGCCAGAAACAAACCTCTCACATACCGCAGTAAATTTTGCCTCGACTGTTGACACCACGGCGGAGTAGTGGCGCAAATCAAAATACGGAACACGCGCAGTGCCCTCCGCGTGTATGTTGACCCACGGTTGGTTTATCCGATTAAAAATTGTTTGCGCAGAAAAAAACAACAAAAAAACTGCAACATAGACACCGCTTCAGGATACTAACATGTAAGTGCTCAGTCACAAAGTACAAGCGCGTCCGTAAAGATAACTTGATTTTTTTTCATGAAATCTTCACGTGTCTATGTTCGGGTCGTGACTTCCGCGAAAGAACGTGTTCACAAGTTCGTGCAAGGCCAACTTGACACTGGAAATGACAGAAAAGACAATTTGGAGAGTGCGAGGAATAGTTAGATTGTGCTCGTTCACTGATATATTATTCATAAACAAAACTGGAAAGCAACGACAAAAGTAACGTCGTTACTTTTATTGTTACCTCAGAAAAAGTAATCAAACTACATTTAAGAGTTGCATTTTTAAAACGTAACTCGTTACAGCTACAAGTTACCAAGAAGTAACGAAGTTACAGTTGCGCGTTGCTAGTAACGCGTTACTACCCAAGACTGGGAATGGGTTCAAATGCAAAGGGCGTTTCGGGAATGTTTTGTGAGGGATGGGTTCAAATCCAAAGGGCGTTTTGTGAATTGGCTGTAAGGGGATGGGTTCAAATCCAAAAGGCGTTTTGGGAATGGGTTGTAAGGGAATGGGGCTCAAATGCAAATGGCGTTTTGGGAATGGGTTGTGAGAGGATCGGTTCAAATACAAAGCGCGTTATTTGGAATGGATTGTAAGGGGACAGGTTGAAATACAAGGGGCGTTTCGGGAATTGGTTGTAAGAGGACGGTCTCAAATGCAAAAGGCGTTTTGGGAATGGGTTGCGAGGGGATGGATTCGAGTGCAAAGGGCGTTTTGAGAATGGGTTCTTGTAAGGAGACGGGTTCAATACAAAGGGCGTTTCGGAAATGAATTTTAAAAGGATGGGTTCAAATTCAAAGGGCGTTTTGGAAATGGGCTCAAACGCAAAGGGTGTTTGGGGAATAGGTTGTGAGGGGAGGAGTTGAAATGAAAAGGGCGTTTTGGGAATGAATTGTTGTAAAGCGATGGGTTCAAATGTAAACGGCGTATTTGGAAATGGGTTGAAAAAGGACGGGTTCAATAGCAAAAGGCGTTTGGGGAATGTTTTGTGAGGGGATGGGTTTAAATGCAAAGGGCGTTCGGGCAATGGTTTGTTGTAAGAGAATAGATTCCAATGCAAAGTCGTTTTGGGGATGAGTTCTAAGGGGACTAGTTTAACTGCAAAGAGCGTTTTGGGAATGGGTTCTAAGGGAATGGGTTGAAATGCAAAGGCCGTTTTGTGAATGGGTTGTGAGGTAACGGGTTCAAATATAAAAGGTGTTTTGGGAATGGAATGTAAGGGTCGAGTTCAAATGCAATGGGCGTTTCGTGAATGGGTTTTAAGGAGACGGGTTCAAATGCAAATGGCGTCTTGTGAATGGGTTGTAATGGAGGTGTTCAAATGAAACGCGCGTTTTGTGATAGGGTTGTAAGGGGACGGGTTTAACTCCAAAGGGCGTTTCGGAAATGTGTTGTAAGGGGTGGGTTCAAATGCAAAGGACCTTTTGTGAATGGGTTGTATGGGGACGCGTTCAAATGCGAAGGGCATTTTGGGAAAGGCTTGCAACCTAATGAATTTAAACGGGAATGCTTGAATGTTTCCTCTTTTTACATTAAGAAAAAATTTTAGGTATATAGTTTTTTACTAAAACTCACGATTATGAAACTTCAGCACTATAAATGCACCACTTAAATGCCTCTTTGTGAAAAGTTTAAATAAGCTCAGGTTTTGGTTTATGTACACGATATTTTTTTACGTGAAAATAGCCCTCAGAAACAGCTTTTATAAAAAGCGACAGCAATGATAATACCCAAGAGCAGAAAACTGTAATATAATATTTGGGACATAAAAAGGCAAACGTGCATTAATAACAGTGAAAATAAAAAGGGCTTACTTATGCCTCGATTAATGCCAGCATAATCTTCTATATTGAGAAAATATAGATGAAGAGAGAGAGGCACGTTTCATGTTTCAGCGATCCGTGTAAACTAAAGTGGGTGTTGAAAGCAGTAACTTTCGAGGTTTATGTCTATTTTTGTAGCAACTTTATTAACCTCTCGCATAGAAGCAAAAGTGAAGACGAACGCCACAAAATTATACTTTTATTTTTATTTGAATACAATTCTAGCAATATGCTTGGTATATATGTATAAGAAAAAGTATCTATATTTGGAGAGTTTTTACGAGCTCGATGGAGGTTAAAATATTCATATAACTAAACGAGTAAAAGCAGTGCGAGGAAACATTTTAAGAAAGAGGTCATTAGTGGTGCATTTATTATATTCAAATTTAGTGAGTGTCAGTTTTATGAAAGAAGAATTGAGGAAAACATTATATTTTCCTTCCTGTGCACAAGCAAGAAAGCGTAAAAAGTCGTCTGGTTGAAGCAGCTACTCACAATGACACAACATAATTGAAAAGAACGTCATTTTCAGCAGACAGTATTTTGTCGTTATCTTTCTTGTGCATATAAAAAATCAGGACTTTTAAGGCTTACATTTTTTCCCTGAAACCCACACTCATTAAACTTGCGTATGATAGATGCGCCACCTGGACACACATTTGTGAAGACTTCCAATGCACTCGGTTGATTGGTTCATTTAAATAGACGTTTTACGTTCAGATATCGCCCGGAACACCGTGCAGAAGAGTTAATACTAAGTGGAAGGTTGTTTAAGCATATGACCCCAAAGGCTTGTACCACGCGAGCCATATTAACAGCTTACCGACACTATACATCGTTTGTGCTTTCGATTGACCGTCGGAGGAAGCTACGACCCATCCCATCCAATCCAGCGTCGTGATCGCATCACGTGACGAACCCTCATCCGAAGGTCATGTGATACACAGCACATGATTAGTTCTAGCTGCTCGTGGGGCCTTCTGCTGTCCATAACACAAGGTGAAACGGAGTTTAACCAAACGGAAACATGGAAGGAGGACCCACACCTAAAAAAAAGTGCTAGCCAGACGCTGCATGAGCATATCTGGAGTTTAGCCATATTAGAATAACACCTGAAACCCTCTCAAACAAAGAATTCAGACACAGAACAATAGAAGTATAAGCAGGACTACAAAGGCTCGGGCAAACGGGGCGTCATGAGCTCCAAGCAAAATTACAAGGGAGGCGTAATCAGGCTTTAGTTTCGCCACTTGCAATTATCGGCTTTTGGAACGCCATATATGAGCCGCTAGAAGACGTTGCGCATAAATTTCGTCTTCAACTCCTCCTTGGCATTTCCTCCCGCCATTCACGCGATAATGCGGAAAGCCGCGCAACGCGGACTAAATATCTTCAAGAACTGTCGCGTGAGTTAAATATGACCCCTCCCCCCTCCCCTTGGTAGCCCTGTCCGAAGACAAGTGCGCATGGACTCCAACCGGGACTTCATGGCGCGTCAATCATCTCGAGAGTATAAATCGTTCTCGCTTTCTTTCGCTCTTCCGGACAAGGGCAGCATGTTCGTCTCAGCTATGGCGATGTTCATTCCTGACCCTCTCTGAAAAAGAATAAGAATATATTAAACAAGGGCTTCTCAATGCGTTTATGGTGTTTTTAGGAATATAAAAATCATAAACATCAACAACAACATGCAAAGATATTCGTTTAGAAACCAGCTTCTCAGATCAGACTGTCTTGTTATTACTTTTCGAATGGCTCGTCCTCCTTCAAAACGAGAGGAAATTTTATCGCAGTGTAAAATTCAACCCGAGGGAGAACGGAGAGTGTGAAACACAAAGGGAGGTTACAAGAACGACTGAAAGAAAGCTGGAGCGGAGAAAATGTACAGGGTGAAACAAGGAGACGCCAAGCTCTTTAAATCGACCGGAAAATTCGGTTTCTTAACCTATCGCGCCACGAATTTGTGCAGCTTTGCCCACAGATGGTGCTTTTTTTTTTTTTTGTGAAATTTGCAAAGAGCGAACTTACGTGAGGAAAAAGTAAAGAAAGAAAAAGGCTTAGCTCCTATTGAAACGCAGCGACGCCACCTATCTTCAAACAACAAGGCGCCGTTTCGAACGGGAGACAAGAGATGGCGCAACAAACGCCGCTGAGAGCCAGCGTCTTTAGCAGACAATCTTTTCGACTCAAACGCGGCGCGCGTTCCGCAGGCGGCGACAGTCGCAGAAACAAAAAAAGACAGGCACGAAACAGCAAGGAACTGCAGTTCCTTGTCTGCAGAAGGGCCGGCTCTCGGCGTCGTCTGCTCGTTCGTTGGCGGCAGCTGGCGTCGCGACCGCTTGCGCCATCTCTTGTCTCCCGTGCGAAACGGCGCCGTGTTGTTTGCAGACCGGTGGCGTCGCTGCGTTTCCATAGGAGCTAAGCCTTTTTCTTTCTTTAATTTTTCCTCAGGTAAGTTCGCTCTTTGAAATTTTACAAAGAAAATGCACCATCTCTGAGCAACGCTGCACAAAGTCGTAGCGCGATAGGTTAAGAAACCAAATTTTCCGGTCGATTTAAACAGCCTGCCCTCTCCTTGTTTCACCCTGTATAAGAACGACAAAAGCAGAAGCGTATCTTAGTGGTATGAAGGAGGTTTTGCTCTAAAAAGTCTTCGCTTCGAAAAGATTTCTCAAAATATCTGAGTTCGTTCGTCCGACATCTATGTTTTTACTTCACTGTACTTTGTTCGCTGCCGGGGCTGCTGGCACTTCAGCATTTTGATTTTTTCGAAAGAATACGGACAAACAAAAGTCATGTCAGAAAAAGACCTCCGGGGCCGACTAAGCTTTCGGATTCGAGAAGTATAGATTTCCGTCAAACGTTTTGAGCATTGAAAGCAAATGGGACGCTGTAAGGGAAGAAGGGAGCGATGGATGGCGAGAGAAATGCTCACAACAATTGATGCATTGGCCGAGTTCACAACAAGCTGTTTTTCCTCGACGACAACACGAGAAACAATTGGAATTCCCGCGTTTCTCGATGACACAGGTACGACCGGAGCCAGCTAGAGATTCATCCAAATTCTATATCTTTAACGAGCCCTTTAAGTCGGAAAAATGCCCCGTCACAAATAAATTACACCGAGAGTTTTCAAGGAACTTTTGAAAGTGGGCAAGTAGCCTATGAAATTATAAAAGATATCTGAGTCCCATAATACATACAATACAAAAAACAATAAACGAACAAATTAACAATCGTTCGACCAATGAATGATAGCGCAAACAAACACCGAAACTCAAATCTACATTTATGTTTTGATGCAGGTTTCGGACATGCATTCGCAGTACTGCCCCGCGGGGAAAGGTTCATAAACTAAACTTTGTATAAACTCTGCATAAAAAGACGATCGTCAGAGAGTTGTTCTTGAAGGTTTTTCCTGAATGAAAGTAAGTTCCACAGGAAACAAAGTGTAGATCCAAACAATCCGAAGAGCTAGGAGGAAATGGAGGCTGAGAACGAGCGAGGGAAGAAATACAACCATTTCGCCGTTTACACAGAGACTGGGTTTTTTTTTTTTTTTTAAGAGCAGAAGTAACAGAAGTAACGTCGTCTACCCTGAGACCTGTCTGTTTTTCTGTTACTTCTGCTCTTCAAAAAAAACCCCAGTCTCAGGGTAAACGACGAAATGGTTGACTTCCACCAGCTGGCCTGTACTTTGACTCTTTTCTTGGAAGAAATACCTTTTCAACCTTTTTTATAGTCGTCCAGAGGTGCAGATCGAACAACTCTGTCAGAGTACTGAAACTGAGGCGTCTTTTCTTTTCTCTTCAAAAGGGACCGAGGCCCAGGCAAAAAGAAAGGGTGAGGGCAGACTGAATACGCCTCGACAGAAAAACAATATGTCCAAACACGCCGGAGGCGAACTTAATTTTGGACGCTGAAAGCTTCAGCTTGTTCAAGATGATGTGTACTACCTCAAAGTTTTTTCTTCTTTTTTTTTTTACATTTTTTTGTGAATGCTCAAAGTTGAAGGAAACTTTACCGAATTTGAATGTTTATGAAATAATTGGAATAGTTTGCATCGCTTAGCGATTGGGTTTTAATTTGGACTACAATGACCGTGCTCTTTCTTGTTTGGAACCCGACCAACAAAAGTGATTTTTTAAAGATTCATCTATTGCCATTATATCTATACGTCCATTTAGATGTTATATAAGTTATTAAAGGCCTAGAAAACTCAGTGCGTTTGCTATATATATATATATAGTAGTGGTTAGCACACCCGACCGGACATTGGGAGGCCCAGAGTTCAAATCCTGGCTCCGCCAATTTTTGGCTTTCGGCGGATTCCTGGAAACTTTGATTCTTTGATTCATTGGATTAAGTACGGTTCATTCATCTGCACATATTCGTTCATATATATACATATATATATATATAAGTGGGTACACGTACTTCGAAGCTTTTAGAGCCGTTTTATGACATATTGGTCGACGTGTCGGCCTGAGTCAGGCCTGACTCAGGCCCTAAACGTCGACGAATATGTCATAAAACTGCCCTAAAAGCTTCGAAGTACGTGTACCCAGTTATATATATATATATATAGAGAGAGAGAGAGAAAGAGAAGTGGGACGAACACAACATTTGTGTTGTGTTCGTCCGTTTTTTATCGTTCCCTATCTTAGGGTTTACAAGATGTCGATTAATTACCAGCTCGCCTGCACTCTATAACTGCTTACCATAGCTGTGTTCTTCATTATAGAGAAAAACATGGTTTAGGACGTCAAACGCGTTAGAAATATCAATAATGATTCCAAGTACTAGCATTTTGCGTTCGAAAGCATTGATAATGATTTCTTTTTGTTTATGTAAGTCCATTTCACTGGGCATGTTCTTTGGAAAGCCATATTGCGAGGAAGAAAGAACGTTATGTTAATAAAAAAAGTCGCGAATTAATTATTTTTTTGCACGTTGGAAAATATAGGAAAAAGTTATATGGGCCAATAGTTCGACATGTTATTCACGTTGTCTTCCTTGTGCAATACTTTGACTTTGGCGAATTGCATTCCTTTTGGAAATGTGCGGAGTCAAAGGCCACATGTTAAATATTTGTGTTAATGGAGAACCCAGGAGGTTAATTACGTATTTGATTGCAATTATTAGCATATCCATTATATCGCGTGATTTACTATTTTTTAAATCAACAAATGAGCTGATGATCTCAATTTCGTTCCTTGAAAAAAAAAGAATATTAAGTAATTTATGTTACAATTTGTGGTGCCTTTCACAGTTGGTAATAAAAGACCAGTGGACGGGACTGGGTTTACAAAATATTCATTAAATTTATTTGCCAGGGCATCACCAGTTATACGTGTATATGTTCCCCATTCAGTGTTATATATTCAATAAGTGATTTTCCTGTTGGACGAAACACATTGTTTAGATTTCGCCACGGAACTCCCTTTTTATTGATTTCGTTGAATATGCTATGATAGTAATTCTGTTTGGCGTGTTTCGGTTGATATTTGAGATCATTTTTGAAACTTTTCAACGTTAACGATTTCTTTACATATCTTGTTTTTATAAACTCATTAAATAGTTTAGTCTTAATGCCTATTTTATAAACTAGCTTTGCGTGTCCCCGGGTTTACGTGTTTTTTTCAATCTTAGGACTTTGCCGATACCGAAATTTTTTTAATATATATTTTTACCACATTTTCGATAAACAGTTTGTACGCGTGGTTCAAAGTTTTCTCTCGGAAGATGCTGCTCCACTCGAAGATTTCAACATCGCATCGGAAGTGTTCTCATGTCTTTGGTGTAATGTTCTGCACGTGAAAAGAGGTTGGATTGCTAACATTTGTTTTGCATACTTACAAATAAATTAAACAATAGGAAAGTGATCACTACTATCCGAGAATAACATTCCGGCCGTGATGCTCTCTACATCTGAATGTTGTTATGAAGATATCTATAGTAGTAGACGAAGTGCACGTGACAGGCATCGGTTTCGTAATGACATTTAAAAAACCCTACGATTACAACAAGTCTATTTGCAGAGCGCTAGAATTCGAACTGCCGAGAACAGCAATATAAATAGTCAAAACTTGCGTAGAACCTGTGCTTGCTCACACAAGCAAAATCTAACAGAGTTTCCACCAACAAAAGAAAACTAGAAATATTACAATCAGGAGGTAATTACATAAGAAGATGTCGGTATCAATCTGTACCGTGATGACTTCATAATCTGAAGCCGCTTTAGTAAAATCTGAAATCTCAACTGTTTTTAAATGACGCTTAGTTTGTATCGACCCCCATCCTATTCATGCTGGCGGTTTTATTGAGCAGGCGGCTTTAGGGAGCGGATTAGTTTTTGCTCAGTCCAGAACTTAGATTAACTCTACAATCTGAAAAGAAATCTAGAAGGATATTACTTCTTGAAATTTAATTCACTTAATGTGTGCTTTTACAAACTTTTATTACAGTAAGTACTATCATAATAGTTGTCACCACGCGTACAATTTGACTTTATCCAAAGAAGCGACATACCGAAACAAAGCTATCTTACGTAGGCCGTGTTACATAACTGAAACACGCGGAAGTTACAGTGCATAAAACTAATGTCACGGTTTATTACGCCACTTCTTGATCTCTTTAACGTTATGTCAAACGTGATTCAAATAGTTGCGTAACAAACTGCGCATAAACTATAATTCAGGCTAAAAAACCTAACTTTTCACCTTGGGATTAAACGCATTATCAAAACGGAAGCTTACCTCTCTGTCACATATCTTTTTTGAAACAAAATGCGCTTCAATTTTATTGCGTAGACGCATGTACGCTCAGAGCATGCAAGCGAGGCAATTTTAATTATTACGTGATTCCATAACTTTTATAAATCATAGTGCGAAATATTCAGTATAACCCTGGCTGTCAAACAGAATTGTCTCTTTTATTAATTTATTTTCCCTAAAGAGGCCCGGCTGGGGCATTATTTAAAGTGTGAGAGGAAGATTAGCAGATTAGAGGAGGCTTAAAGGTCATAGAGACAACTGAAACCGAGAGCGTAATAATATGTTCACGCTTCTTGTTACGTGAATCGTCCTTCGGCGTGTATCTCGGCTAAGGCCGCAATCCCAGTGTAGGCAGAACAATTTAGAATGCTCGCGTCCCTCCCGGTCCAGCGTTTCTTATGTTGTCAGGTATTATAGTTACTTTAACCCTCTTTCCCGTTCACCTCACGGTTGATTTAGTTTGCGAACAACAACCACTGTCACGCGCAAGACAGAAGGACACAAAATTTATTTCCTCGTGGAATTTACAATCGAAACTGGGGTCGCTCTGCTCACCCCGAGTTTATGCCCGTGTGCCGCCATTCTTATAAGCGCCCGCTTGCTTCCCCTGCCCTGGCAAATATCCCGCCACCAAAACACATATATCACATCCCCATAATCCGTCCACCAAATCCAGACTTCGCGCCTCACGCGGGTCGCCACTCCATCTTCGAGGACTGGCGTGAGCGACCGGCATCGCAAAAGTATGTCCAACGTAGCTTTCCAATATACTGCGAACGAAAGAGTAAGTGGGAAAATGCCAGGACCGTGCCGTATTTTTCATCATCCACCGCTCGGCTCGCCCAGAGCAGAGAAAAACCGAACGTTCCCCATCTGAGGAAAAGAGGTAATGTAGCGCCATATCAAAAAAAGAAAAGAAATAAAGAAGATAAAGAAATTACGCGGCTGGTTCTCCTTTATTACGGTCCTGCTCACAGATGGGATAACTTTTGTTTTTGTTCTTAAGCGCTAACCCTCCACCCCAGCTCATGTTGCGGCATTTGCCTTTCCCTTCTAGACAATTTAATAGTTCTTTCTTGTTTTTTCATTTCCTTCCCCCCTTTCTTAGAAATCCAAGTTTCCGCCTTTCTTTATGAGAAGCACGTAACACCACTGAAGCGAGGCAAGAGCGCAAGTTGGTTCGAGGTGTCCAACGGCCATAAAAAAAGAAATGGAAAAGTGTTTACTTCCCCCGTAAAGGCAACCTAGCTTCGACTTGGTCTGGTGCGTTTCCCTGTGATCTTCGAAGGCCTGTCAACGAAGACTGACTGTTGCGCATAAAAGTGGGAGACCGACCGAGTCGGCAGGATTAACCCCCAAATTATGCCTTCCTCTTGTCTCCCTTTCATCCCAACTCAGCTTCCGTTTTGATAGCCTGTTTTTCTCTTTCCGAAAAGGCAGAAATCATTTGAACCAGCCCTATGCGTATTTTTCCATGTGTCGGGACAAATTTATTTTTTCATTCGGAGCAAAATGATTCGTTCATGTTTGTGTGGGTGTAGCTGTCCGGCAGACAATCGGCTTGTACTTCCCAAACTAGCAAGAAGGAACCTGAAACTCGAAGGAAGGAGACGCAAAGGCAAGGAAGGAATCCTGGTTGTAGCCGCAATTAAGCTTCTAACGAGGGCGTTCGATGGAGGAGGGGAGAGGTCAAGAGTTATACGGATAATTCCAACTTAGAAAAGCCTTTAGGCGAGGGTATAGCCACAATCTGGTAATACTCGCGCTGGCTGTGCCTTGCTTTTGATGTTCTCCACAATAACCCGGCTAATTCTCTGTTCTTGATATGCAGGAGATATGGAAAACGAAAGAAGGACTGCACCTGGGGCGTTTGATTGTTCCTGTTGCTTTGTCCTGTGGTAGAGGTGGCGCTCTCTTGCGGCTGCTCTTATTGCAGCTGTCACGGTCGCTCGCGTCCCAGCGTCAGATTACTGGCTCAACAAGAGACTGAGATATCATCTGCCTTTCATTATCTCGCAAAAACTCTGTTCACGCGTCTTCCCTTTGTTCTGGCCTTTTTGTGCGCCAACAGATCGCAGACTATCAGTTTACGCAATCCCCCCCATTGGATCACGCTTAAAGGAATGAATCCGCTTGTCGATGCCGAGTCGACTAAACTGAGTGACTTTGTATGTGCGTGACTGTGTAAGATTATTAGATGGATTTTCACACTATGGGCTTGCCTGTTCAAATTAGCAACAGGCGTCGGAAAATCTAAGAAAACAAACGATCTTGGTTACATTCATGTTAATGTGGGTAAACATTTATTGTAAAGTAGTCGGTATTTATTGTTTCGTACAAAGTGCGCCACTTAGGCAGCTCGCTCTCTATGACAGACATTGAATACATAAAATAACGCTCATGATGTAGCACAAAACACTAATTCGGTATGCGTTCTGAACACTAAGTACATGAAGCAGGCGTAATTTCTGCAGACAAACTGCACATCAGATATCATGGAGGTTCAGTGTTACACCATCTCAAGGATTCTTTCGGAGCGCCAATATGAGTTCACGTTTAAAGAAAAACACAGCAAAATACATACCACTGTACGAATTAGACTTCTTTTTGAGTTATACGTAAGCAATGCATCCATTGAGTATAAAAACATTGAATATATTTATGTTTCCGCTATATATCCGAAATGACCAAGGCAAGAATCAAACTTGGAATTTCGTTTGTGGTCTAGGAGCGCGATGTTGAAGCACAACACTGAAGATGTGAGGAAAATTAACCTAAAATGATCATGAGTGTTATATTATTCTTTGCTTCGATGTTCGTCATGTCTTTAACTACAAAAAAAGAATTACTGTGATGAATGATATTTGAGGGACGCTGATTCATTCTGTTTCTTGCCCTCTCCCGAACCAGTGCTTTAGATTGTTCCTCCGCCAAGGTACGTAGCACAATGGACCACAATCATGGAAGGTCAACTTAACGGCTATTTTTAATTTGCGTTGGTCACCGTGATGGAGGTAGCAGCTATACAACTGTGACTGGATGTGGTAAAAGTTTAAAATGTGCGACTGGCCGTCATAGTTGTTTCTCTCAAAAGTGCTAAAGCAGCCATTTTATATTGATAACAAAAAAGCAGTTTATATAAGCTCTTTAATGTTTCGAAAATACCGATCGCGTTGACAATGAATAAATGTTTTGCAAGTCTTCACAGCCTCATTTTGCATACTCAAGTGTGCAAGTCTTCACCGCCTCATTTTGGTTTCACAAAACTTGGCTATAAACAGACTGAGGCGCAGTGCCTATACATAAGTTCTGTTTCAGAGCAGAACCTTCAAATCTTTGTATTACGCTTATTTGGCAATAGCCTAAAATAAACCCAACGAGGAAGTTAGTGTGCATCTGGAAAACTAATTGCCCTAATTATATTTTTAGATAAAAAGTGAAGTAAATATTTATAAAACAAGATAAAAAGACTGGAATAAATTTAGGTGTGTTATTTAACATTTGTCCAGATACACTTCGCCGGTGCATCCATTTTATTTAGACTCAGCTAAATTGCTATGCTCGAGCATAAAGCTGGAGAGAGCCAGCGTTTAAACCATCATTTTCACTCTCTATTCGTGTAAGGGTTTTAAACAAAATTAAAATGTACTATTTCCTTTTTTCAACGTACCTACACAGCAACATAAGAAAATGTTTTGTTAAGAACTTTTCCCGTATGATAGTTTTGTCTGCCCTTTCTTTGTGACGACAAACAGTTTAAAGCTCAGGAGGAAACACTTAGCAGATTGCACGCCGGTAAAACGTTTTGGTATTCAAACTGGAATAGGAGGGAGGGAACCGAATCCAAGATCCCATGGTTTCTGGAAGGATCTCTTGGATCAAACCCAGGATCCCTCTGGATCCTTGGTTTGGTCCTTAAGGCCAAAAGTAGTAGGTTACAATAAAGCAGGGCTTCTGCTTCTGAGTTCAACTGCAAAGCAAGCTGACAGTCAGTTAGCCCTCAAAAAACGTCACAAAGAAGCATTTGTTGAACGACCGCATGTAACCCGATAGGAAATTCATTTTTACAATTAAACCTAACACGTGCTGTGATGCTCAGCCCGTATGTGTTCGGGGGCAGCTCAGACAGCAACTGCGATTGATGTGCACGGAACAAATATATTGAACAAAATTCGCATTGCAGAACTGGAAACATTTAAGAACAAAAAAAAAATAATACTGCAAAGAAGCATATTGATGACTGTAAGCGCAAATGGTTGGTTACTTCTGGGTTACGCATTCATTGCGCGTTCGTGTCTTGCAGAGCAGCATATCATTTAAACGCATAACGGTTAATGGGAATATATTTGTTGTCATTTTTAGGCTTTTGGTGTAGACTGGTTTGGGGAATTATGTAGTCAAAGATTAAGCAAGTAAAATTTACTTCCGGTGCTTCTTAGTTTTGAATAATATACTGACATAGCAATGACGCCTGCGCGATGCGAAAGACACTTCTTTTTCAAATGCATGTGTCCCATTACCGTAAGGCATGCTGCTGTGATCTCACCAGCGTTAGGACCAAGATGTCGGGTTTGAGAGCACACCCTGAAGCTGCTGCGAAATTTACTATCAGCTAGATGAAGGTCTAATATGCTTTCTTTAACGGATTTTCGAATCGGAGGTTGCTTTACTTATAAGACAGAGTTACCAGGTCTTTCTTAAACTTGAAGAGCAGAGCACCTTCGACCTCAGAAAACGAACGTTGTTTCTCGTCGACGGCAGCCCGATAGTTTTCTTCGAGACTTCAAACTTTTGAACTGCGCACACCAGCAGCAAGAGTTCGGCGCCCAATGGCCGTACTTGTAAACGAGTATAGACTGCGGTTGCGTGTCAGGCGATCCATACTGAGTTTTACACTTGAAATTGTGCCTACAGCAAATAATTTATCTCGTTGTGAAAGTGTCCGCTCGTGTAAACATCGAACGAACAATTGCTTGGCTAGACATTTCCGTACTAATATAGAGCTCATAAAACATTTGCAACTATATTTTGACCGGAGCTAGAAGTGAATGTGTGCATATGATAGAACACCTTACAACTGCATATATGCATAACCTTTGAGTTTTATCAGCAAAAAAGAAATATATATAGTCCAAACTCAAAATACAAGAATCGGGGTGTTTGAAATACGTCACAAAATACGCTTTACGAGTTTGAGCCACTTCCCTTATGTTATCGTGGACACGTCATTTATTAACGAATTCCTAAATTTAATATAAACAATTTTTCGTATATAGAGCCCCAGAGGGGCACAGGAAAATAAAATACGACTAGCAACCTCAACTTACAAAATAAATCAGAGCGGCAATCTTTTCTTTAGATGTGGGCTGTGTTTGCTCTAAACGCTGTTAGATGGAAGTTTAGCCAGAAAACTGCATGCAACCGAGAATAACTCATAGATACACAGAAAGCGACAAAGTAAGCAAGCAGCGCAATTTCTACCAATCGCTACACTTATCTGAGAGAGACAGGTCGTTACAGCCTGCGAGACACCTGTACGCGCCATTAACTCGGCCTTAAAATGAGACAGACATCCCCACTTCCTACGCCTCACACCTCATTTATGCTCCCTGCGGGCGCTAAAATTGATTATGTGCACACTAAACAGGCGCGAATACAACGATGTGAACCACCCATTCGCGCAACAATAATAGGTGGATACGATGTTACTTGTGTTTAGGACACGTTCGTCGCGCAAAGAATGTAAATATGACTGACGATGCTGAACTTTTAATCTGATTTTCTATACCCCCTTTTACCCCCAAGACTTCAGTCAAACGTACACATTTTGGAGTAGCGTCACTACTTTCTTCTTTCATGTGGTGAATTAAGATATATGTATGATGTATGTGCGTTTACAATATATTACTTGATACTACATAAAAACTTATAATGTTCAAACGCCCAAGCACCTTTTTTTATTTCTGACAACGAAGTTTTGCACGAATTATGAACATCGCGCAGCGATTGAACAATGCAACTCATTCCTTTTTTCTTCTTTGGGGCATCTGACATTAATCTGCAGTAATTGAAATGACAAATCCTCTCCAATATAGAGGAGAAATTTATCCAGCCATCTATACAGCTAATATGCTTGGTCTTTTAGTGTTCACCACGTTGAGTGTATTTGTCGAACACACTCAAGTAACACTGGTGTCCTTTTATTTCTCGTAGTTCTGCATAACCAGGTAATGCAAATTTGCTTTCTATATATAGGTTTTTGTGCGTTCTTTTTTTTTGTCCACACGGATTTGTTAAAAATAAAATGCGTTAAAGCTACACATACCGGTATGTGCAGGTGAGTATTCCGCTCAGGGGGCATTAATATACGGGGCTAAGCGTCACCATGAGTCAATTAATTACCTAAACTTTGTTGATTAATGTTTTAATTGGTGAGTGTATACATGTGGTTCTATCTGAAAACTAGCTGAGTGTCATCAAAAAACATAAAATTAGTTATTTCTAGAAAGACTTTGAGCACGAAGGAAGCGCAGTATCGCCATAACGTTACCACTCGTGCAAATGACGCAAAGCTGGCGGTGAGAAAGCGCGGATGATAAGAGACGGAAAAACCGCGAGGGCCGCTTATATCACCCGTAGCCTTGCTTCTGCTGTACGAAATGGTAAATTAAGGCTCCACTGCGCTTTACATATGCTACAAGGATGTCTATATTTGAATGATTTAGTTGTTTTCGATGATGCTCAGCAAGTTTCAAATTCGAACCATCAATTTATTTTCATTTTTTAACGTTACTTAACGTAATTTAGTTTATTAGCCAACTAATAATGACAATTAGCATTATGCATTTTTTCCTCCTGGCCGTAAAACTCACCTGCAGAGACCGCATTAGTTTCTTTCACGGCTTTAAAAATATTAATCTCTAAAGTAAAACAAAATAATAACCTTTATATATATATTTCTCGCTTTCTTTCAGTTTGAGATTCGACGGCGCATTTAAACCGCTTTTATATTTAATGTTTTGCAATGATAGTTCAAAACGCTACTTTTAGGATAGTATACTAACAAGCAAAACGTATATCACCACAGCCTGTAACAAGTCTTAGCAAGTTACGCGACAACGCATAATATCTTTGAAACCAATTTCAGAATCGGATTTCTTATGAGGAAGGTAACCGAGTTTTTTTAAATATTGTACGATAGTTCAAATAAAGCAAGGTCTTAAAACAACAGTTCCAAGTTTTTAGTTTCATTTTTCAGCAAATAGTATACGTCCATTAAGAATTATAAGTTCTAAAAATAAAATAAACGTGTTCTCAAAAAAAAAAAAAACTATTAAATGCAATACTCGGGAGAAAATACATCAATTTTTTTTTTATATGTTGGGGAAGTATGATATTATTATGTCAGTGGCATTAAGAGATTCTTTATAAAAAGCTTATTTATCCCTCCAACTACGAAGGGTCAGTTACGAATAAAAGACAGTTAAGAGATTACAAATTATTTGTATTATATTCTGCTTTGGCTTTCAATCCCAAGGGGCTCAAGAGCTAGCAGTCGGGTTTTAGAAAGATATAATGAAGAACACAGGGGGGCGGGGGTGTATTTGTAGGTTTACATTTAGATCTATTTATGGTGCTCCAAAACAGCTTAAAGGCCTAGATAAGTTACACATACACAGTCTATAACAATACCCATTGTCTAAAACAAAAGCTTTCCGCAAGGTAGATAGTGCTATGCCATGCTCATCGTATCTTGCAAACGGGTATAAGCATGTGAAAATGAGCCGCCGCTCTCCCAGCAAGGAGCTGCGCGTCCAGAACGCGCGGCTGTTTTTCACCATCGCACACTCTCGTTCCGATGATATCAAATAAGACTACACAAAACTTCAAACAATCAAGAAGATGTCTTCATGCAAGTATCACAACTACACTAAATATGAAGGAAAAAAATTATATTGTCCTGTTTTAGATATAATTTAATCTGTCCGATTCTCCCCAATTAAAAAAATAAATGAAACCGCGTTACGGCAGCTATTCAAGCATAAAGAAAAAATAAAATTCTCTCGACAACAGAAGAAAGCTATTTTTGTCAACAAAGTTTCTTCAAAAACTTAAGTCATCGTTAAAACTAATCTAAAGCTATTTTTTCATCGGATCACTATATGCATCAATGCAATTGTCTTCCACGAGACCTGATGAAGCTTAGCACACGAGCAGTGCCGCCTCTCATAGCCCCAAGGAAGTATCTACGGAAGGACTAGATTGACAGCTAAACTTGGTGAGAGCCCCCGGCTCACACAATGCGACACCGAGTTCGAGACATTATTCGTTTGAATGGTACCTACAGCTATAACCTTTTTCTGTTATTGCACGCAAGAGGAGCACTCTTTTCTAAGGTCCACACGTCCAAACTTTTTTCACTAACCCGTTTGCCTTCAAAGCCCACTTTCAAACGCTTCGAGACGCAGCCTACAACAACATAAAAGTAAAATAAGAGATACAGACGGCCTTATAACTCCGAACTTGAGAGCGGTTGTTCAAGCCCGCACACTTCGGCGTATTCACGTCGCCCCTGACAACAAATCCGCGAGTCACAATGATATTGAAAGTGCAGTGGTAGCGTATTTTTTCTCTATTGCGGCATTTATTTATTTTACATAGCTTTTTTATACTTTCTTGCAGGTTTATTTGAATGGCATGTTTTCACGCGGTTGTATTTTAGATGCCGGCATTTCATTAGACTTTTTTTTCTTTTTTTAAGGACTGTTCTTGGAATCAGCCTCTTTCCCAGCCTGCGTCTATCCATACAAAACTCGGGATTAAGATGAACTCTGAAAGGACTCGTCTTCGACTACTTGATATCCAACTGTGAAAAGGGAGACGGGAGGGTAAAGTGAGCGAAAGAAGGAGATAATGGCGACGAGAGTGAACGCCCCTGCCTGGGCCAAGAATAAAGCGAAGGCTCCTCTTCGAAGTGCCACGCCGCTCTCTGTGCTCGCCTCCCTTGTCTGAACGAAAGGTTCGACAATGTTTCCCCTTGTGGAGTACCCGAATCTCTACCGGGGCCTTTTCGCGGAATACCGTGGGTCCGAAATAACATCTGTATTTTCTGCCAACACGAGAAATATTTGGAGACTGAAAGCGTGGTTTTTCTGGTTGGGATTCCTGACTACACTGCCAGGACAAAGAACAACAAGCGAGACTGCTCCCAAAATTTACGAGAGCATAAATCAACAACATGAGTGCAGCGACCTCTCCTAAAAAAAAAAAAAACTTGCACAAAAGTTGTAAAAGACCGTTTAAGATCTCGCTATATAGTAGACTCTCTTTTGAAACTAAAATAAATAAAAAACAACTAAACATTAAATCGGAAAAACAACTTTTTTTCAACTTGTCACATTTTTGGTTTTTGTAGTCAAATATTCTATTGCTTAACAGCAACGAGTTCTGATGTAAAATAGGATAAGCAGACTTAATTTTTTTATTTGGCATTTATGTAGGGTGGGGATTTTCTCTTTAATATTGTTATGTAAAAAAATTTAACAGATAGCTGCATTCTAGGGGTAGCTAAAAATGCCCCTGTGTACAAACCAGCTTCTTTAATATTTATATATTTCTAATCAATCCACGTGGGAAAACGTGCAAAGTAATTGCTCTCTGTAAAAAAAAAAAAAAAAAAAAAAAAAAAAACATTGTCCCCGCAATTTTTTAAAAAGGTGACGGCTTGCTTACACATCTCGGTTATTTTTGTGAGCGAATCAACTTAATATGTTAATGGCGTTCATGTGTTTTAAAACCGGCTAAAATGCGTCGTCAAATTTGATATACAAAGTCAGAGTGCCATAAATTTTGACCTTTTACACTCGAACGTCAGGAAGCAGCTGACAGTGTATTCATTTGCCTGCATTGCGCATGGGCTCTTTTTATTAAAAAATGAAAATGCTGTTGCAATAAAGAAAAAAAAAGGGCGACTGCATTCTTTCGTCTGCATTTCCAAGGTTGTTAAACACAAGTAATGCATTTCTGTCATATGCTGGAAATTTTATATTCGTCGCAGTGCGAAGCCTAAAGGGTTTTTAAGATCAAACCTCGGTGTATTCGATTATGTTAAAATCCAATTTCACTGTTTTTTTTAGTTCCAAAATGTTTGCTTTTATTGTACAAGATGCCCACGAAGCACGCGGGTGTTTTATACTTCGAATACTCGTTTCATGCAGTCGTCTTGAAATCAGGGTGGCATTTTTATTTCCAAAAAACTAGACGATAAAACCTACTTGTCGCTTTTAACAAACTTTCTTCAGAGTATCCGAATTTCTTTTTTTTTTCTTTTAGGTTCAAACAACAGCCCTGCCCTCCCTCTCCTCAGTGTAGGATGGAACTAAACTGACAATTAGATAAAGAGCCTAAGTTCTTTATCTGACTCGAATTTGCCGGCGGTTCGATGGCAATACAAAAAACCGTCTTGTTTGCAAACTGCCAGCTTTATTTAAGCTGAAGCCGAATCTGGTGCCCACGAGATACCCGTGTTCACCGCAAATGCGCCGCTCGAACAGCATGTAGTCAGCCTTTAACCATGCGAGCAGCCTCGCCTAAGATCTCGCAGAAAAATCTATCTAAAAATAACAGCCCAAATGCCGCAAGAAACAAAAGTAACATTCGGATATTCCGGAAAACTTGGTCCTTTGAACTGATGATCCGTTGGAAAGAGCTCCCGCACTACAACGAGATACACTTTTAAAGTTCACCTAACAATTTTCTTCGCTCAACAGAGCATCCGCCATTTCCTCCTTCAAAACAAAATTGTCTAAAAAAAAGCAGCCTACTATGTTTTTTTTGTTTTTTTTGCCTTATGTGCGGAGGTATTGCGCAGTGTCTGTCTCATGCCCGTTGCTTACCACAGGAACCTTGCCGCGACGTGTAGTTACACACTAAAAATTTCAACACCCATGTTCGTGTTAAAAGGGTGTTTTTCCGAGCTCACACCCTTCCTACACCATTTTTACATGATTTTTGAATATTCAAGGGTGTACGGAAAGGCCTACACCCTTCGTACATCCTTTTTACACCCTACGGCTACCGAAATCGTGTTAAGAGGGTGTTGCGGTGGTACACCCATGATTTCCGAATCGTCGAACTCGGAAACCGCCGAATTGCAGACATAAGCGCCGACAGCAGAAGTCAAGAAGCAGCCTGCTCAATTTAGAGGATTTCGTGAAGTTCAAGTAAGCACAATGGGCAGCTGACATCCAAGCCAAGCCAACGCTCAAGTTGTTTTCAAGCCAGATGAATGCCGGCGTTGTGTACAAGCTCCTTGGTTGTTTACGTGCAAGCGACCACGAAAATATCATCGGTTACTCACGCACTTCTGCTCAGAATGGTGAGACCACATCGGTTCTATTATGATACATTCCGTCTCATCCTGAGATATACTAAAGCGAAGGCTAGACGTGCGAGACGGTTCGGGCTCACAGCTTTACTGTGAGCCTGTACCGTAAAGGTCGGTTCCGACACTTGCGTTTGAGTGTGTTTGTCTGCGTTGCGTTTAGAACCGAAAACGAGTCACCGGCACATCTGTGCTTCGTATGAAGCGTGGATTCCAATTCAAAGAATCATCTTGGCACGCGATATAAGCAGCAGGGATGTCCTGGTTTCTCGCAGCCGCAACGCGGTCAAACGCAACTGTTTGAACCAGGCTTTACGTGGTTGTCCTGGGCTTGTCCCTCGCGCTTTATTCTTTCAATTTTAAGAATTCATTTTCAACTCGCTCGCTTTTACCAGTACTAGTAGATACTCAGGCTGCACGAGGGTTCGTGCAGTGCGACCATCTAGCGATGCTATGAGCTTGTGCTCGAGCCTTGGCTTTAATGCATCTTAGTGGGGAAGGCAATCATCGGGGATATATGACACACGATGATGCCAAGTCTGTTCACGGCGGACTCTCGTGCTGTTCTGATTGGAGGAGAAGGGGCGTGTAAAAAATTGGCAAATGGAACATGGTTAGCGACAGCGCAAATATATGTTGGAAAAAGTTCAGAACGTTAAAGTGCAGCAGCCTGAAACTTTGGAGTTAAGCAATTAGAGAATCATTTGAAGACATCTTTAGAGGTTCAGCCTTCTCTCCCCCCACACCAATATCGAAGGCTGCTAGGATATTGGTTCAGGCTAAGCCCTCTGTCTTTCAGTCAGCGAACTCGAGCCGTTCCACCTGACCTTGTTATTTCATAACAGATATGTTAGAAAATGGAATGCAGATTTTCTTTACACGGCCAAAACATAAAGTGTTATCAAATAATACCTGCCATATTCATATTCTACATTTACAGACCGGGGCTGCCCCGCCTGTGGAGGGTGAAGATGCGAGCAGCCTCGAAGCCCACCAACAGTGGCTGTGTGCTGAGAGCGAAAGCTGGTGCCTGACGAAGGCCAGATTGATCTTCGAAAGGATGCGACTGCCTGCAAATGGCTACATGTGTTGATATTGATGGGCATATAGACTGCAAAGAATGCTTATCCCTACCTGATGGATGCTAGGAGGGTATGCATTCCATATTTTTTTACTGATCTCTACAACAATTGCTAAATTGCGCTTCCCCGCTCCGTGATTGCGGCTGCCGGACGACCATCTTGGGACACGGAAAATTAACCTTTTGGAGCGTTGCAGAGGCTGGCCGGCAGCGTGCTGCAGACATGTTTTTTGCTCGTTTGTCGTCATTGGGAGCGTTAAAGTGGCCCTGCAATAACTTTTGGACTGGTTTTTAATTTGGACCGAACCTGAGCGCACTGAACGTAGTAATTTAAAGAAACTTTTCTCCAATTTCGCTTTATTTTAAAAGTTATAGGCAAATTAGACTTACAAAAACAAGCAAAAAATAACATCCTTCATGACGTCGTAGGTCCTGGTTTGAGTGGCCGTGAAGTAGTGAGCTCATCGAGCGCTCACGGCTGCCGCACTCAGTGTCGACGGCTCGAGAGGGTGCCACTAAAGCACGTGTTGACTAGGCTGTATGAAGCGGGCGGCCAGGGCAGCTCGCATTGCATTTGCCGCGCGATTAAAGACTAATTCGGCATAACACTTCATTGGCCACAAACGACGGTAAACACGGGGTAAAGATCAGTTCAGAACGGGAGCCACTTCGCGCTGCCATACCGCCAAAGGGTCAAATCGCCAGCCAAGCCCGCGCCGAAAGCCTTGGGAACGCTCGGAACCGGTCGGATCCTCGAGCCAGTATACGACCGCAGCGCCACCGCGTACATCCGGGACCTTTCTAAGCCCATTGTTCGTCGGAGCCTCATCCCACTACGCCTTTCTAGTACAGTAAAACCTTGTTATAACAAAACGGGATATAACAAAGCAATCATAATTCCCCTTGCTTGCTAATAGTGGGAAGAAATGGACATTGGCTATATCAAACTAATGGTTATAACGAAATAATTACGACCGCTCCTTCAACTTTGTTATAACGAGGTTTTACTGTATGCGCCGTTTTTTTCACCGCTTGGTGGCGGGTTCGTCGACGGGTCTTTTCTTGTTTCCGTACTTTATAAACTGCATTTGTTTCTTTTCTGATCTAAAATACTGAACAAAAACTACTTTTATAAATAATTGAAACGGTTCGCGATACTTATATTTTGTATCGACTAAAAAAAAGCTTTTAGCGGCTCTGACCAGTAGTAAGCCCAGGACCAAAGACGTCACATATTCCGCGCTTTCGGCAACGCGGGTCGTCCTCGTAGGTGGAGGAGGTTTCCACGTCGTCCGGTTGAAATATGACTCACTGATATTTAGTTATTCTCGCCCGCTGGCTTACCCGAACCCAAAGAGACGTGGAAACCGCAAAAGAGGTAGACGCTTAAGTATGATTGCAGCTCCCCTTTAAGTCCACACTCCTTTACCCCTACTCTGACGCTCCGAGTTTCATACTCCAGGCACAGCAACTAAACGGCGCATGGCGTACAGGAGCGCGACACACCGAATCTATTGACAAGCCGCACAAGCTCCTTCCCACCGCACGGTTATGACGAACCTGGCATCCCGTGGATACGGGTGGGAGAAGCCAAAATTATTTCGGTGGTAAATTAATTAAAGCCAGTGTAGAGCGGCAGGGTACAAAGTAAAAGAGACGGCGACGTTATGAAGTTTCTACGAACGTTTAAGTATTTCTGAGAGGTTTGGAGACTCGCTTCGAGCACGTGCGGGGAAAGGCACCTTGGCTGATCTATTTATTGACCGTGCAAGCTGTTTATATTTGAATTAAAGACAACATTCTTGAACTTGTTTGTCGACGCACGAAACCCTCACACTTGCCATATATTTCGTGGTTCCATATTGCAGCGAGACGGAATGCGATGGAAGCTGTTGATGTGCTATGCCGATACCGGAACACTGTCGTTCAATAGATAGCACGTCAATTCGTTTCAGGCGAGACATGAACATGATGTTTCGGCTTTCCATTCGAAGTATCTTGATTCTCTGGGCAAAGCATCCTAGAAAGGGCAGCGCTCCGACTGTCTTCTCATCTCAACAACTTTTCTGTCGCTGTGCTGTCGGTAACCTTCCGTTCAATAGATGAATTCGTTTTCAGGCGAGATGCACGAACAAACCTTTCCCGCAATGCTAACTGATGCTTCGGCTTTCCAATCTAGGTATCTTTATTCGCTGCAGCTGGACTAAGCAGTTTTAAAAGGGCAGCCGTCCCACTGTCTTCTCGGCCGGCAACTTTTCTGTCGCCGAGCTATCAGCACGCTCGTTCGATAGATCACTTTGTTCTCAGGCAAGGCGCATGAACAAACCTTTTCCGGAATGCTAATTGCTATCTTGGCTTTCAAATCAAATTGTTTTTACCTGCTGGATTAACCACTAATGACTGAAAAGGAGCAGCTGTCCGGCTACGCCTTTTGTTTCAACAATCTCAACAATGGCACAGCCATCTTGTTTGTGGACGTGACATCACGGAGCGCAAAGAAGTCACTTGTGCTCCAAGAAATGCTCGGAGCACGAAGAGCACGCTCGAGTGTCAGTCTCCGGCGGCGCTCCCCTCTGTTTAGTGAAAGGAGCGCCAAACGCTCGCAATGTGTAAACTATAAGAATTTCCTTTGAAATCGCATAAAAGTTTTTGCAACAGCGCGGCACCGCAAGAAAATGCACAACTTGTCGAACGTCGAGTCTCGCCGGTCTTGCGGCGTGATCAAAGCTTCCTGGGCCTGCCAAACTGCTGCGTCTCTGTGCCTTTTCACGCTTGGATACTTATCAAGAATCGATGCCATGGCAGAGCTTTGAAGGTATGTCGCACATAGGCGCCTTCTCTATCACCCAGCTGTTCCAGCGAGTTGCTATCAATAGGGAACGAGATCGGTGGTTGCTATTATGGATTAAACATGGCTATGTTCCAAATCTATTTAAAGGGATCACATGACAGCACAAATAGAGCAATGCTGTGGAAGAAGGTAGGTTTTCGAAGGCAAAAGTATGAAGCGGCGATATCTGAAGTTTTTCAAACGTGGCCCGTCCATATGGTTGTGTGCAATCTGTCGTTGTCGCCATAGCTTCCTACCCCTCCTTTGTCGCCACTGGATCATGCCCGCTTCTGGACTGCAAGTGCAGCAAGTTACAAATACAGTCGTAAGAGTAAAGTAAAATGCTGCTTCGTTTGGCTATGCTGATTTGTTTTCTGGCTGTGTGTAACTTGACACCCACTGGTGCTAAAACAAGAGCTTGGGACAAGCACCCACCTTACCACGATATCAATCTCACTATCCGAAAGAGTATTGGATTTAATTACTGAGTGCCTTTTCCATTGACAAGAAGGCCCCAGCATTTTTTAAGAATGCCAGTAGGGTTTTGTTGTTGCATCTTTATACTCGCAACTCATTCACTTTGCCAATTTCGTTTTTCTAGCCTGGCTCAGCTGGCAAGCTGAGCAGCGAGTCTGAAACTGTACCAATATTGTTTCCGGTCAGACTGTCCATTATTATTTATTGTTCTTCCCTGCTATTGTGATATGTCTGCACTGTAGTCATGACAGGGGCTTGAATGGTGGCTCCTACTTTCTACACATGGGTCCTAGGAAATATTTTGTAAGTGATGAGGTGCCCACAATCATGGGCGTCAGCAAAGTGGCGGAAAAGGGGGGCGGGATTATTCTGAAGGGGTGTAGCTTTCAAACCTATAACTTTAAAAGAAAACAAGGTTTGCCCCCCTCCCCCTCCTTTTCCTGCAAAACATACTGCAGGTGCCCATGCCCGCAATTTAGGCCAACGGTTCTGGAAAGAGGGTTTGTGGAACCTCTCTGTAAAGGCATTTTAGGAGTCCGCGAAACTCTGCCGGCAATAATTTTTTTTTCGAATATGATTTGGGGCATTGAGTTGAGCCCAGCCCGGCCATGGCACATTCACAGCTCTGGGAGAAAAAGGAATCTACAGAAGAATACCTCTTTTCACTCTTCCCCCTTTTTATTCTTGGTAAACACGTTTGCAGTCCACCCCCCCCGCCCCCTTCCCCTTTTTTTACATTGCCTGGTGCCTCCCATCACTTCTGCCAGTCCAAAAAGGCTTTGCTTGCCACGATTGGCGGTTTCCTTCTTTTCTCTATAACATCCTTTCTGCTAAAGTGAAAAGAGTGTAGACGGAGCTTCTTCCCCTCACCGTACCATCTTAACCTGCAACATACTATACTCTCGGGAACAAGATAATAGCCTTGTATCTTTTCTGCCGCCACAAATGCTGTGCTTAGCATGTTTTTGGCAGAGGCTTTTGCTGCCACCACATGCCACGCTATGAAGTGAGTGCCTCGGTGTGTGCGTGCCACCTGTCGCATAAAGCAGTGCACTTTCAAGCTGCGTGGATGCAATGACGGCAGAAAAAACACTAGCAGAGCGGACAATACAGAGCATGTTATTAACAGCACTGGTTAATTCCCAATAAATCACAATCTGAATCATTACTGTAAAGCCATTTATTTTTGCAAATTGGTCACAGAGGACATAATCGCGGCCACTAAATTTTGCGAATTATAGACGCCTGCATTCAAACTCTTAAAGAGATTATAAAAGCAATTTCGAAAGTTTATTTGACGTCTGAAATGGGCGTCGGGCTCATCTCAGACACTGTTGACCAAGTTCCAGCCCGAACAGAAGTTTGTGTGCCGCACCAATCAATTAAACAGTTGTGGTAATATTCGCGCGGGGACGATGCCTGAGACCCCCCCCCAAGACGGCGGCAGAAAGGTGAACTAAAGTGCGCCGTCAAAGCGTGACGACAACGGGCTCCTCGTCAGGCGATTGCTTCAAACGGTTTAAACGAATGATGCGCTCTTGGTTTAGAATTCGGTAGTGAGATGGCATACAAAAAAGTAATTTGAATGTTGGATAATTTTTTTTAAGCTGTAGTTCGGAATTAATAGGTTTCATAGTGTGTATAGGAATAGGTTCCATAGCATGTGTAGCGTGTGGGATGACAAGGAAGAAGACTTGTGGAAATAAATGACAGCTGTATGCTGTGCTGGTTTTGAGACGGTGGTGTGTATGTTTCTTTTTGTTTCCTTGTCTCAAAGAAACAAAATTTTGACAGCAAATTTTGAACCCTGCTAGTGCACACCTTTCTGATCCAAAACTGACTTCGAGACCCAGTAGGTTTCAAAGCCGGTTTCAAATAAGAAAACCAACGCAAAAGTCAACTTCGAAACCTGGGATGTTTTGAAGTGATTTTTGGCATTAGTTCCCAAAAAAGATATGCCATCAGTTTGGTGGCCGGGAGCTAAAAGCATTTCATGCTTAAAATCATACTCATCAGTGCGGCCTTTATTATTCTCTGACTAAATCAATTCTGCTTTTATATGCAGGAGGGAACCATTTGGCTTTTCGAAGGCTTTACTGTGGTCATGGCGCCCTACTGGCTTTTCGGCTTCGCCCATGGCCAGAAGACGTACAATACGAGCTGCCTTCTTGAGAGGCTTTGTCTTATTCTAATCTACTCACAGCTACGGCCAGTTGCAATCAAGGTGATTAATACAATCAAGAAAACACCTGTAGCCTGATTGCTGATCACATAGTGCAATCGCCAAAGTCTGTGAAACTCCTGCCAGGATTGTTCCGATTTTCGAAATCATTAAAGGCTTTGTTTGTTTTTCTTGAGATGGCATGCTTCAATTCATGACCAGCTTTATTCATTTATATTCATCACATTTCTCTAGTCCTCCGTGTTGTTTCCTAGTCATCAAACTAGGTATTAGGCACCTGTATGGAGTAGTTACATTTTGTTTTTACGTTTTTATCAAAACGGTTTGTGTCACCCTGTATGGAATTCATCACCCTTACTACGAAATGTCAAATTAATCTCACGTTGAGATACTTTTTAAAAGTGGAGATGACCGGCATTAAATGTTGTGTTTCTTTATCACTCCTGTTCATACTTTGTATATTACTTCAGTAAAAAGACACCACCAGTGTTCAATATGCCCCGTCCGAGCACAAGCTTTTCAGCCTGGATAAGGTAAGCGTGAGTGAGCACGTACTAAGCAGTACCGAAGGTAATGAGCGTGCACTGCTGCATTTTCAAAGTTTCATAAATGCTCTTTTTTAGAAAAAAATAAAAGCCAGGCAGTGTTGTGGTATATTCATAACATTGTGGCTTTCTTAAAGAATGCGGGCATTCTGAAGGTGTTGCCGAAGGCTTGCCAGGGTGACAGCGCGGTCGAAGGCGACAAGTGCGAGGTAGTACACGCTCTATCGCAAGCTCTTGTTCTGCGAAAGCGCTTCTCAAAGTCGCTCTTGCATGCCTGTAGCCTTTGCTGCCCTACAGTGGTAATGGTAGGCAACTCCGGCTGACACAAGAAATCATCCCATCACTGCCACACTCCGTTTCCCTTTAAAGGGCTGCTGAACCGAAATTTGGATTTCAGAAAACGATGCAGAAGCCGTAGGCGGGACGCTACAATCCCTAAAACACTACTCGTAGTCACAAGGCGATATCTCGAATGGACGGCCGTATTTGGAGAAAAAGGTTGAGATTGAACGAGACCGATGAGGCGCGTGACGTCGAGATATCTCGTTTTCTCCTCTCTCTGCTTCGCCCTTTCAAGGCGGCGAGGTGGAGGAGACGCGAGGTCGTTCCCTTTCCTTCTCGGAGAAACAAGACAAACAAATCTGTCAAATGCGCCTCCTATTTTTAAAAATAGGGTCATCCATTCGAAATATCGCTGTATGAGTGATGTTTTGGTGTTTGTAGCATCTTGTTACACGCTTTTGCCGCCGTGTTTTATGGAATCCAGATTTCGGTTCAACATCCCTTTAAGTGCAAGTGAAACTGAAATGCCAAGAATGAGCACGTTGTCCTGAACGACAGTTGCACTGCACAAGCGCGCATGCTTAGCAACATTCAAAGCATGGAGCTTGCTCTTAAAGCCTCTGCATCAGGCTTCCTGTTGCAGCTTGTGGTACCGAAGCAAGCTTTTGGGCAGACACTTTTTTATAAGCAGAAACTTCACCTGGCACCGCAGAGCTCCGACCGGTACTCGGAGTACTTAGTTGCGGTACTTTAGATAAAACAGAAGGGCAATAGGTGAAGTAGAAACTTCACCTGCACCGCAGTGCTCCGACCAGTACTCGAAGTATTTAGTTGCGGTATTTTAGATAAAACAGAAGGGCATTGAGCAGTGCAAACTACGATTATTGTCAGGTAAGAAGTATTCAGCTGCAGTAATTGTTTTGCTTTACATACAAAAAGGCTGGAGTATGCTTAAATGCTGGGCTAGCCCAATTGCTACCAGGGGCCCTATGCTACACGACGGGACCAAGCGGAATCAAGGGACCGGGAGCCATCCAGCGACCTGGATGCAAAGATGGGTTCAGCTTCCACGGGATTGGTGCCACCTGGATCTTGTCCCAAAGGGCCAGCAGCAGCTGGATAGCCTCGCATTGCGATGCGGGGATGGGGATGCCGAGCGAGCTCGGGGCATGCCGCCCACTCAGTGTGAGGGCCAGGTGCTCCCACTGACTGGCTAGGTGCATGTTGACGAGTTCCTGGAAGGTGTTGTTTACACTTAGCCGCCGGAGCTTGGCGTTCGACGCATATGGCGGCACCCCCAGTGCCAGCTAGTACCCCTTGCGAATAATCACGTCCATCTTGCCCTTACCTCTCGACAGCAGGTTGAGATACGGATTTGCGCAGGCGATGTGGCTCACGACGAGTGGTTGGGTCAGCCGGATCAGGTCCGACTCCTCGAGCCCGTGTCTGTGACTCGTTATCCTTCTCACCATGCGCATGACTTGCGTGGTTGTCTTGACGAGTCGGTCGACCGTGTACTTGGGTCCGCCGTCCCGCTGGAGGTGAAGGCCCCAGGATCTGAACCCGCTTCACCACCGGCACGGGGGTACCATCCTTTAACGTGAGGCGGATGTCCGCCTTCTTCTTCTTCAGGAATTGGCTTGCCCGCGCGGAGGAGCAACAGCTGAGACTTATCGGGGGCGCGCTGGAGGTTGCCGGCCTCGAGGTAGTTCTGCACCGTCTCAATGACTTCTTCGAGGAAGTCTTGCCTCCCGCTGTCCGATGCCGACGTAGCCCAAATCGTCAGGTCGTCCACATAGAGTGGCATAGAGTGTATGCTTCATCCGGGGAATCCGTTCCAGTAGAGGAGGCGGCTTGCACATCGCCAGGTAACAAGGTGGGTGACAGGACCGAGCCTTGCCGATTGCCCTTGCTCGGTATCGGGATGGTGCTTGTGCGGATGGACTCGATTCCGATGGTGGCCATCCAGTTGCTCAGGAAGTCCCGCACATAATCATACATCCAGGGCCCGCACCCAGTTGAGGCCAAGTTCTCGAACACCAGCGTGTGACTGACGTTGTCAAAGGCGCCCTTTATATCCAGGGCCAGGACCGCCCGCGTTGTCGTACAGGAGATTCTGTCAAGGATATCCTCCTTGATCTGAAGCAGGACATCCTGCGTGGAGGTGTGACCAGAACCCGAAAATGGTGTTCATGGTGGCATTGAGTTCAATACAGGATGGTCCCCTCAAATATTGTTGTAAACAGCTGATCAGGGCATGGGCATTTAAAAAACTGAAATGGAGTGTCCAGGTCTGTGACGCTCGGCGGTATACCTGATAACTTCTATTTCTTTTGGATCCTTTTCAAGGGAGTATATTTTCCACTTCGGGGCACTTTTCTTGTTTCTGGCACTTACTACTGCAGGAACTGTTTCACCCTCACTTTCTTCTTTGCTTTCACAGCACTCATTTGATGTTAATGTGGAAGGGAATTGGCCGGATTCCACTCTTCGTTCCTACGTAAAATGTGCTGGCGTCCAGTACCTGCCACAAAAAGGGTACTTAAGATTCCAAAAATAACTAAGAGTCTGTAAACATATGATGCCAGCATTTCATTTTTTTATTTCCAATGAGCAACATTATATTATGCCAAAACTCTCCCTAAATGCACACTGCATTTCACAGCGCGCTAAACTCTGCCGGAAAAATCGGCGCCTGCACGCAAAGGGGCGTCGTTTCCTCAGCAGTGTATTTTACCTTGTGAAATTTTAAGGCGCTCCTTTCTTTTGCAGCTAGAACATCCTTAAAAATACTAAAAATGCTTTCGCCACGGACGACCGAGTCTTCCACCGGCAAACGCTGTCGTTTGCATACGATACGCCTTGAAATTTTCACCCCATGGTCGATCAGGCGCCGATTTTTCCGGTTGCTTTCCCATACCTTGAGCCACCCAGAAACACCGCGCGCCCCCGTAGAAAAAAAAAAAAAAAAGAATGGAACGGCATTGAGTGTTTTGTTTACTTACCGACTTCGTGCGTGGACCGCGCCACGTTGCGCTGCCTGTTGCACCCGCGTTTTGGAACTAATTCAGTTGACAGTTCCCTCCGAAGATGAAGCCACTGAAGCCACGGCGGTAATCGGACTGGTAGGCTGCTCCCTTTCGAGCGGGCGGAAGAAGACTACGAAGAATTCGGCAGCGAACGGGCGGAAACTAGATTACGTAGTACAGCTTCAGTAGTCGACGCTTTGTTTTCTCGATTGCGTTCGCGGCGTTCACCGTGGACTCGCGCACTCGGCCGTAGCCGAACGGCCGAACCAGCTGGACGGCTGCCGGCGCGCGTACCGACAGCGTCGCCATAGCAACCACGCCGCTAGTGTGGTTGCCAGACAGAATTCACACGATTTTTTTTTTCTCGTCACTCACGTTGAGTTACTAGAAGTTAGGCGCGTATCATTATAATACATTATGCTGTAAGAAGTTATTAAGGGATATGTGTACCTACCTAAGACAAATACAGAAAAAATATTATTGAAAAATAAAATTGGCGTAATCTTTTCATATCTTGATTAAGACCAGCGTGGTCACCGGGCTAACCGATGCGCGAAATAGGAGGGCATATATACCGCTCGGGGCACTTGTTGGTTTGTATAAGTAGGATGAATGTGCTATTTGTTGTGTATTGTGCAGTTGGTCAGTGCTTGTATGCCCTTGTGTGTGTACAGTGTTGTGTGTATGTCCATGTCATAGGTGAATGTAACCGCGCGGTGGGCAGCAAAAAATCTGCTGTTTTCTTTTTCCAAATGTTGATCACTTTTTTTTTTCGTCGCTAGATGGGGGTTGTCGCCGCCCAATTTGAAAAGTGTGCCGGTTGGTGGTCTATAACTATTGGAGGGCTGGATGCCATTAGTCCATCCGTCGTGTTGATCGCTCCGAGTTGTTCGGTTCCGCTGGTAGCTGTGTCATCGTGTTATGCTGCCTGATTGCAACAAAAGGAGGTTAGGCGGCTTCCCCAGCGCGTGTTCTAGGTGCTGAATGCCGCTGTTCACGCACAAGCGTTCATGAGTGGATAACGCACGTAACAGAGGTGAGCACAGGCAATAGTTAATCGAGAGCCACACGGAGCGCGAGTGCGATACCTCCTAGCCGCTGTCGACAGAGGGTGTCGGAGCGATTCGTTGTCAACTTGTCGTCCACGGCAAGTGGGTGTTTTGTTCAATAAAGCCAGCCTGTCAGTGTTTTGTAAAGCGCTTCTGATGCGATGAAAATGCGACCGGCATCGAGCAGGCCGAGCGAGACTTCGGCGACAGTCTTGGCTGTTCATTCTCCAGTGGTTTCGGCCTTACTCGTATTATTTGCGGTGTTGGCGCTTGGACATAGAGATGTTTGGAAAGTTTTTTTGCGCCTACAGATGACACCAAACGAGCGTGCGAGCCGTATGCTCTTGCTCCGGCGAGAAGCCGCGTACGGCTCGCCAGGCTCGTATCGCCTGTCGCATACTGGCCGCCATATTGTTTTTAGGGTGTTAGCAGTTAACACGATTTTCACCACCTCCGGCGGCTAACACCCTTACACGAATAAAGGCGTTAGCCAGAGGACGAGCCATTTACACGAATAAGGGTGTAAAAATTTTAAGTGTGTACAAGAAACCACGATACACGGTCTGAGATAAAGACGAGGCGCAAACCCGCCGATGTTGATAACAGGCGCGTTGTGTACTGCCGACGTGACAGGCGTCGGCGTACTTTCCCGGCAGCCAGGACTATCATGCGTACGCTAACGACCCGGCGGCCGGGTCACAGCGCAGCAATGCAAAGTCACACCCACATTTTCCAGAGCGACCCTATGAAGCGACTGGGTCTCTTCGTCGAGGCTCACACTATTACGCGAAGCGTCCTCACCTCCATTCGCGTCTCCCTAAATCTCCCATATGCATACTGCCCCCTATTCACTCCGCGCTGGTCAAGACGAGGGTCGAAAGGAAACTGTTTCCCAAGCTTTTGGAATCCAAAAACAGATAAACGCATGATCTTTTTTTTCTTTTTTTTTGGTGGCGCTTGGGTTTTATATTTGCCTTTTTTTTTCTCTATTAAGGTTGGTTTCTTTTCCCAATGAAACTTTTAACCAAATATTTGGTTTGTTTCTTTCTTTCACGCACCTGCCCGTGTTTGGAGTGTTAATTTCACCGTCTTCTTTGCCCATTTAACAACGTCGCTTGCCCATTGACCACCTCGCTCGGCCACTTGCTATTTTGACAGATGGCATCAGTCAGTTACATTCTTCCTTCTTTTTTCCTATCAACCTTCTGGCCCTGATCATGTCTCCAAGTTTTTCGCTTTTCTAGAACGGTATCGCGTTTTTCATCTTCGTGTTCCTATCACGTTCTCCTTCAGGCTCACGGTATCTCTCCTTCCCAGACTGCCTACTCACTCCAGCCTACTTTCCACCTTTGAGCTCCTGTATTTTTGTTCTGTCTCACTTTTTATCTTTATTTGTTCTTAAATTTTTATTTAGCTTCTTGTGAGCAATCTCTCAGTCCTTCAATTTTTTTTTTACTACAAATAGCTTTGTTCCCCTGTTTTTCCGTCTCTCTCACTTTTCCCCAATTCCCTTTTCTCCCCTTTTGTTCAAAACGTTTTTCGCCCTTCTATCACGCATGTCCCTTAGTTCAACCCTCCCCCCCCCCCTTTCCCTCCCTATGCTTTGATTTGAATAAATAATGAAGCATGACCCCGCTCACAAGATCGATCGTTGCATGAAGGAGTCGGCGCCGTGCCCCATCAAACTAAATCAAGTTATGTTTACAATGCCCCTGCGAGAAGGAAGGAGGGAACGCTTGAAGCCGCAAAGCGAGGGTGATTCCATTGTGTGCTCAACGTCCGTTTCCTAACGGGGGTGGTATATTGCGGTGAAACAGCGTGTCTCTGTCGGTTAATGGGAACCTCTAATAGTTGCAAAAGCAGTTTTGAATTTTTAGGCTGCAAGAGCTAGAGTTTTAGGTTATGCACATGACTACCCTCTACAAATTGTGTAAAAGAGTGGGTCGTGAGCATCCCTAAAAAATAAGACGTTCTTTTAAAAAAAGTAAAAATATTCCGTTTAAATATTTTTTTCTCTGTTAGTAAGTGGGAATCACGCGCTGGAAACGGAACAACTGAATTTACCTAAATAAATGCTCTCGTGACATTCAATATTTTAACGTAGAGTTTTGAAAGTAGAAACATAGCTTGCTGTGGAGCGGAATAAAACCTATATTATCTTAGTAGTCTAGCACCCCATCTCATACTTATAATTATGTATAGCATAATACCTCTGGAGTCGAGTCTTCAATGGGTGATGGGGTTGTGAAAATAAAACCTGCATTACTGTCATATTCTAGGATCAGGAGAAATAAAATAACGAACAGGACGACAAAAGCGTTTGTGTCGCCTTATCCGTTAATATACGTATCCCTGTCTCAAGGTTTAGATTATGATGTTTCCTAACCATCTCGCCATAATACTTTCGCTCCTGGCAAAACATTACTGCTCCATTTAGGAAAACTTAAAATATTATAAATTAAGCAAAGAGGAAGATACATTACAAGTTTATATTTATACTGACGCAGACTCCCTTTGCAATTTACTACGAGCAAAGCTCGGCCCCTTTTGGAATTCTAATATATAAAACAAAAATACAGAAGATAGGCCACGAGAGACAATAAAGACGAGTAAAAGCAGGTTCGCGACATAAAGCACAATACATTTTTTTTAAATAATTTCGTAATTTTGTTTAGAGTGCTCGGCGAAGAAATATATTCATATATGTGCGGCAGATTGCGAAGAAGCAATAAATCACGGAGAGGCATACGCTGGAAAGCAGCACCGACTTTATATCTAAATGTATGTGCCCATTCGCTCTCCCAGCCTTTTTTTTTTTTTTTTTTTTCATAAAAAAAAAAAAAAAAGATCCAGCGGACGGATAGCAACGGGGCGCGAGAAGAACGCGATAACCAGAAACACCAAAATGGAGGAATCCGGAAATTAAAAGTCCTCTCTTATGTGGTGATAAAAAAGAGGCGCGAAGGGAGCAAACGAACAATCTAGGAAGTCAGAGGAGACGACATTCTGTCATTGCGCCTCGGGGGGTCGAGATTTTAGCATACACACGCCGACGTAGAAACGCGAGAGCCGCGAGGCAAACGTCACCACGACGTGCCGCTGCATAAATGCGAAGCGAGGCCCAAAGGCCTCTGACGTTGCGCGCACGCTCTGGCGGGCGATGAGGGAACCACGAAGATTGAACGCACAAAAAAGTACCCGCAAAGGAAATACAAAGAAAGAGGCGAAGAACTCACCATATTGCGGTTTCAGCGATGACCGCGGTTGAGGGGAGCTGGAAAGCCCGCAGGAGGCCACGTGCATTCAGGGAGAAGCGGGAGATGCGAGAAGCATTAGCTAAATTGAAAGTGCCGCTGGTACCCCTGGCGTGTATACACTGCTTCCGTCCTGCCAGGGCGGGGGCTTGTGGCCGTGCTTTTCCCGACTTCGTACATGCAGATGGAGACGGAAGGAAGAAAGAGGAGAGGGGTTCCTGGGAGATCGTCAGATGGTAATCATGGCGGGTGGTAGTCAGCCGAACGTGGTGTGGAACCGCTCGTTCACTTGGTATAGGATGGACCCTCCTTCCCGTTATTGTAACATCTCAGCTCTTCAAAGAACTACGAGGAAGGTATACGTATCACCGACCGGCTTTCTTCAGAATGGCAACTGAACGGATACAGTAATTACTTATTTTCTTTTGCCGCCCCGGGTGGCTCGAATGTATAGCACCGCCCTATAGATCTTCAGGTGACAGTTTCGAATCCCGGCCGAGTGGCCTGCAATCTGACGGGTGGTCTCATAGAGCTATTATAATGTACGCTAGAGGTTCAAGGGGCGCTAGTGTGCTGACGCAAATTGAAGCAGACAGCAACCAATAATTTGTTTTTATTTTTTTACTTATTTATTTGAACATACTATCAGTCCCTTACGGGACCAAGATAGGGGTGGGATACAATGAACAGCAAAACAATCAGAGTCTGCGCTGTCCTGCGCCGACACAACCACGAGAGAAACAGCAGCACAACAAAAGCAAGGATATTAAAATAATAATAACCCAACAAAGAGTTTGAGGCGCGACCGAGCGTTAAGAAAATAGCGATGCGAACTCCAACCGGTCGCGTGCGTCAACAGCACTTTCTGGCAACTGGTTCCAATCCCGCGCTTTCTGTAAGAAAAACGAGTATCTAAAACATTTCTTATGAAACGTTCTTTCTGTCAGATGCCGTCCATGCTTATTCCTGGTTACTCGTGACGCGTCTTCATCTATATACCGTACGCTTGTTAACAAGAACCAAAATATTGATAATACTGTAAAAAAAGCTTTAACCTTTTTTGTTTTCTGCGAAGTTGAAGCAGTGGTAAACCGGCTCTGTCATAAAGGGGGGAAACCGAATCCTGTCTTCGGTAACGGGAGTAAATAAAACGCAATGCGCGTCGCTGTACAGTTTCCAGTTTTAAATGCAGTTTTTCCACATACGGGTCACCAGACTTCGCATGCATGTTCCAGCATGGGCCGAACTAACATTGACTTCCGGTAATTGACTGCCGGTAATGCATTCCTATGGGAAAAAGTGAGTGCATTTTCTCCCGGCGCTCGAACATAAGAGCCTATATCCCGAATAATTTGTACGTACTAAGTAGCTTGGAACATTTCTCGGTCAGGTCGACGAAATAATTGGTCAGTTACGGTGTTTTTCTTTCAAACTCGTCGCATTAAAAACGGTGCTAAAACGGCTTCGTACGTGTATTTATGTGCACTGTCGGACACTGTTAGCGCGAACACGACGTCGGCGCTTTTCAGCGTGTGGGATATACGTGCAAAACGAACGAAGGACATCTGGAAATTAAGGGAGACGGCAAGAACTACGCAGTAACACTGGATCTGTAACTACCCGTGCATGTGTGTTCAAAATTAATTGAAGGCCGCGTAATATATTGCGATTTTAAATAAGTAAGTACCGCTTTATTATTTCTGCTTTGTGCGAATATGTTTTTTTCTACGTTCAAGATATAACCCGCACGCTGGAAATCTTTGAAAACAACTGCCCTATAAAAGCTGCCCGGTTAAGAAAACAATACGAATAGATACCTTTCATAGCCCACGTACTTTGTTCTCTACTTTTTGAATGTGTTTATCCGCTCATGCATGATGGGGTCATTTTTATATAGTGACAGGACTAGCATATTATCAATGTATAAGCGTCACCGGAACGCTGGCGAGCCTTGAATACACTCTATATTTCTTTCGATTGTAATTTTGCTTTGAATCGTCGCTTGTTTCTACAAACCTGCTGCGGAACAGACGTTTGGGACTGGAATGTCGCGAAGATAAACATCGCTCGATGAAGAAAAATGCGCTCGATAAAGCAATTACATTTTCACAATGTTAATTAAGGCACATCCTATTCGGTACGACCGAAATAGGATGTGTCTATATCTAGCAAAAAGGTTTCCCGCCAAACTTAGCGGAACAATTTCCCCGCTAAATCTAGTGAAAAAATTTCTCCGCTAAATTTAGCGAAAATATTTCCCCGCTAAATCTAGTGGAAAACTTTCCCCGCTAAATTTAGCGTTAAAATTTCCCCACTAAATCTAGCGGAAAAATTTCCCCGCTAAATCTAGTGGAAAAATTTCCCCGCTAATCTAGCGGAAATATTTCCGCGCTAAATTTAGCGGAAGAATTTCCCCGCTAAATCTAGCAGAAAAATTTCCCCCGCTAAATCTATTGAAAAAAGTTCTAGCGGGAAAATTTCCACGCTAAATTTAGCGGAAACTTTTCTCTGGGGGGTCACGTGACCCCTCCCTCGAGGTCACGTGACACCCCCAGGTCACGTGACCCCCTTCTCGAGGTCACCTCGCCTCGGGGGCGGGGGCACGTGACCCCCCACGTGGACCCCTTCCCCCGAGGTCACGTGACCCTTCCCCTATGTCACGTGACCCCCCCCCCCCCGGCGTCACGTGATCCCCCCGAGAACACGTGACCATCAGTACCCTTCCCTCCTCCTCGTCAAGAGCTGCTCTCTAATTCGCCGTTAGAGGGAGTTGTAAACGGCTTTCACTTTTTTGCTCGGATCCCACCGTGAACACTATGAATTTCGCCGAACCGGTTTGCCTTTTCTGAGGAGATCTCCCGGCCTGCCTTGATGATGTGGGCTCCTCCCTGTTCCATCCTACAACCCGTTAGGAACTCTGATGTTCCCCGGACAATGAAGGTCGGGTCTCACAGTCCCCGATGGCTTACCTGCCGAATTTTACATCACTTTATGGGATGTCCTTGCGAACCCCTCAGTCCAGCTTGTGAACGGCTTTCTGGATACAGGCGAAGTTCCGACATCCTTCAGACGTGGTCGCGTCATTCTCCTACCAAAGGAGCTTGGTTCTCCATTGGATCCTGCTACATGTGGTTTGGCGACCTATCACTTCGTTAAACACAGACTATAATATAATAGCGTCTCTACGCCCCTCGCGCCTCCGTACGGTCATGCCCCATGGGGGGAGCTCAGTTCAAACGTGTTCGGTGCCTAGGAGGAACCTTTTTTCGTCACTGTCACCCATAGGAGGCCTCTTTTTTAATGCGAATTTTACCCATCTGTCGGGGGCTTGTTTCACCCTCGATCAAGCTAAGGCTTTAGATAGGGTTGATTATTGCTATCTGTTTGAGGTTGTGAGAGCCCTTTTTGCATCCCTGAAACTTCCATTTTGCTACTTCTGTTCCTATAAAGCAGAGTGACTATAGGCGTAAGCCAGCCAACGTGTGTCTCCTTCTGCCTTTTCCAGTAAACATTGGCTGCTTGCTGGAAACAGGCCTGCCCGTTGACAGGGCTGCCCGCTGTCTCCCTTATTACTCTAAGTTCCTAGCCTCGATCCGCTTCTGCGACGTCTTGCATCCAACTCCCGGATTTGTGGCTTTCCCCTGCCCGGCCGGGAGACGGTCGTGGTTAGCGCCTACGCAGATGACGTCAGTTTGTTCGTCCGCGGCTCTGGCAGTCTTGAGGCTGCTGGATAGCTGTTCTCGGAGTACGGCATTCTCTTTGGAGCGTGTTTAAACAATACCAAGAGCAGGCTTTGGAGGTTGAGGTTCCACTCCTGCTCTACCTGTGGACATCCAGGTCTTGAACAAGCTCCGAGTTTTCGGCGTACTGTTCGACTCTCGTCGAGCTGCCACGCACTGAGTGTGCCTGCAGAACACGCGCCAGCCCACTTAGTGCAACAAAGGATATCTTCACCCTGAGACAGACATGCATGTAGGAAGCCCAGCTCTTACTCTCATCTGCCTCCATCTGTAGGCGAGTGTGCTGATCGGACGCCGTTAGCTTCCCTAGCAGATGGACGCATAGATAGCGAAATATAGTTTATTTTATTTTTTACTTTTTACTCAGGTATGTTTATTTTTCGAAATTTGAACGCACCAAGTGCACCATCTTCGGCCGCCTCTGTACAAAGTCATTAGCGCTATGCGTTGAGGAACCGATTTATGCGGGGGCGGTTCCTAAGAAGTGCCATCGATCCATGTGACACACGCCATATGTTGACGTATTAAACAAGCGGAAGAATGCCAGCTGGAACCAACGAGCTGAAGGGAATGCTTGCAAACGGTAGTGTGCCGAGGTTTGCGAGTGGTTGCAGCTTCTCTCAATATGGGTCGTGTGGCTTGGCCGCGTTTGCAATACAAGGTGCGAGGAGGTGGCCAAAACGTCGAGCGTCCCCAAACAGTGCTGTGGCTCTCCCTGCTCTCCCCATCCTATCCTCCTCGCAACGTGACACCGCTTGCGTGCGAACATGTAACCAATCTGTTGGAGTCCTAGCGGAAAGTTCCCAATTTCTCGGAGGGGGGGCTTTTTTCCCGCTATATTTGGAGAGTTCATGGGGCAGAAGTACCCTCAAAGGTTTTGAAGGCGAAGGTACTTGGTCCTTGGTTTCTTCAGGAGCTTCCGAAGGGAGGGAGAGGGAGGGGGGAGGGGAGCGAGGTTTCACGCAGTCGTCGCCTATGGTTTGAGTTTCTCCCTCTTTCAAGCCTAGGATCTGCAGAAAACGAAAGATAGATCAATGTAACGTATACGGTATACGACGCTAACACGATGGGTTCTTCTCGGGATTCATGACGTTTCTAGTAGCCATCGTATAATCGACCATGCTTCTAAAATTAATCACACCGGTTCATTTTACAGGAAGCACCAGATGAAAATCATATTTTAATGCTCATGTGGAAACACGCCAAAATGACTCAAGTTTGTTTCTCGAATGTATGAGGGATGATGGAAAACGGAAATGGCAATATATGTGATTAACGTCGTTGTTTGACACGAGTTCAAGTAAAAACGCCAATTATTTTTAAAAACGGATATTGTATTTGTTGTGTTGTTTCGGTAACTGCTGAGAACAGCTGCAGATAATGACGCTGGTGCGCCAAGTGCGCGTTGATATCGCGATCATCATGTGAAGTTCCCTCCCTCTCTCTTTCTCTTTTTTTTTATTCGTTTTAGCAGTTTTGGATTTGCTTGAACAAATTGCTGGTTCAGCCTGTTTCCAAAGAAGTGGGTGGTACGTTTGAGGAAACATTGTGTATTTTCATTGTAAGCATAAACCCGAGAAATACTTTATTTTGCTCACGTATTTCAGGAATACTGACACCGATCACTAATTAAATATTATAATTATCGCTAACAACGTAATACAAATCAATTAGGGGATACTTTTTATTCAACATTTATAATTATGATTGGCTAAAAATTAGGAAAGGCAGCTGCGGGTGCGCGCGCACTTGTCAGTCGAAGCGGCACAGTGTGCCGCTTCGAGTACAGTTAAACCTTTTATTCTCGCGGCCCTTATTTTTCGCGAATCGGTCACAGACTCCATAATTGCGGCCGCTAAATTTTGAGAATTCCAGATGCCTGCATTCAATCTCATAAAAAGCGAAATTTTCGCGCGCCCTTGAATTTCGTTAATTTTTCAATTCGTGAAATTTGCCACCTTTCTACAACGTTTGAAGCAGTCTCCCTCTATGCGAATTGATTGTTACGTAAACCATTCTTACGGCAGAGGCACGAAATAGATGGAAGTCAACGGACTGTATCATGTGAGTGTAAGGGTGTGCGCCGAAAGTCTGATGGACACCGGAAAGGAAGCACCTGAGATCTCGTCTGTCTGCGCACGGTAGAATACCTATACAGGGGGCAATGGTACTATAGTTTTGTTTAACCCGAGACTGGGGTATTTCGGAAAAGGGACGAGAAGAAAAGAGGCCACAAGGAGGCGACGTCTCAAGGAGGCGACGTCTCTGTTTGAGACGTCGCCTCCTTGTGGCCTCTTTTCTTCTCGTCCCTTTTCCGAAATACCCCAGTATCGGGTTAAACAAAACTATGGTTAACTTCCACCAGCTCGCCTGCACCCTTACAATTTTTTCACTGGCAATGGTACGTTTACTGAATGAATAAATAGATTACTGGTACGTATAAGCAGCCACGTGACGGGTACTTGTCAAATCCCAGACCAAGGGTCTTTGGTCGCATATACGAAAGCGGAATCCCGGAGACAATCTTACCGGGGAAAAGCTCACCGGAGAAAAGCTCTCCCATTTTTGCGCGGGTTCGAGAAAAGCTAAGCGGTCTTTTGACAGACACGGAGAGAAGCTAACCTCAAATTAAATTAGCATTCAATTGGAGTAGTTCCACCAAGGCTTTAGGCGCCCCTCATGCAGGCGGTACGCCGTGCAACAGATAGTGCGAAACAAATTTTCGCATGTTATTTAGTGAAGGGGTTGATCAGCGTTCAACTTTTATCGTATAAGTTTGTGACCCGAACGAAGAATCTCCACCAGACAGAAAAAAAGAGTTTTGTTCGTTGTTCATACGCCGCGCGAAGTACTTCACACAAGATTTGGTTGTCGAAGGAAGAATCGATATTTCTTGCGTTTGAATCTCTTACGTCTTGATAATATGACAGATATCTAATCTACAATGCACCTGCATATATCTTAGTTAGCTATAAAAGGAGAGAAATTAGCGAAGAGTCCGAATTTTTTTTAAATATGGTTCTCGAGGTCAAAGTTAGTATAGTAGCTATGATTCAAACCACTAAAATGTAGGAAAAACAGAAGCCAGCGTTCGTTTATGTTGACAGTGTCACGTAGAGTACACACTTCGCATCGAATCGCTTTGCTGTAAAAAAAAAAAAAAAGATAAATAAATAAAATGTTAATTTTTTTTTTTAATTGTCAGATTTGAAGAAAGAGTAGGTAAACAGGCAATCCGGTTAATGTTACACATATCTGAAAGAAGAAGAAACAAAAAAACGGAGACGACGAACGAAGAAGGCGACAAACACAAAACGTTTTGTGTTTGTCCTTTTCTTCGTCCGACATCTTCGGTTTCTTCAAAGATGTCAGATTTATTTAACTTAAATCAGATAATATCACTGTAGGTATAAAATATTGATTATTTTTCGCTATATTCAGTCTAAAACACGGCAGGTTGTTTGAACATTTCTTTCGATAATTGAAAATGCAAAAAAAAAAAAGAGTTACTGCAATTATAACTTTTTGTTAATGAAAAACATATCACACTGGAACACAAACAGCTTAGTCTTTTGTTAGCGAAAAATTTGTATTGGATTTTCTTTTTTGAGATCTGATTTTGTTGGCAATACATTAGTTTCGCAATATTTGCTTCTACCTTTTGCGTTCTAATTTGATTGTAAAATAAATGTGACGTAACTGACGAACGAAGTCGGAGGTATAAATGAAACTCAGCGCATTGATTTACTCCAAAACCACTTCTTTCTAAAGTTTGAAGTTTATTTTCTTTCTCACGGGCCAACCCCAGTAGGGAGGCTAATGTTCATTTCGACATAATATTTTATTGTGCGATAATTTTGATATAAATACACAACGTATGCGCATATTCAAAAACATCAAATGACAAACAAACGGCAAAAAAATTAAAAAAAACTCTGGGATATTTTTTGCGGGGAAGGTATGATTAAAATCACGATTTAAGTCATCCTGATTTTTATTCTCCACCGTGGCTGTAGCTCTCGTTCCGCTTTTATGACAACTCATTTCGCGCGAGTGTTATCATATTTAATTCTAACGTAGCCGGGGTATAGAAAATACGACGTTTTTATTTATTTTTTTTATTTTCCGTCGGAATAAGCTTAGAGTTGAAACCACTGTTTTTTATACAAATGATGAAATGTGAAGATTGGACAATGCGGTTTAGGTATAGTACATAAAATGTCTACTCAAGCTACTCAAGGAAAACTACTCAAGCTGCAGTCTTCTACCGGTTAAAAACCCCCAACCCCGCGTGACGAGTTACAGGACGTTTTCTTTTTTTTTTTTTTTATAGCTTAAAAGTAGATTTTGCTAGTGTAGTGCAGATTGACGGTATACGCATAAGCCATCAAGCATACTTCAGTTGAGCGAACGTACTTCAGTGAACCCTCGATTCTTAGATTCGTAGGTGAGCTTTTCTCCGCATCCGTCAAAAGGCCGGTGAGCTTTTCTCCGCATTGGACAGTTCTGCGGTGAGCTTTTTTCCGGTGAGCGGCGTCGGCATCGCCGTCGGCGCAATTCCCCCCTAAATTTAGCGGAAAACTGAATTGGTGTTGAGGTCACGTGACTTCAATTTTCCCGCTAAATCTAACGAAGAAACTGAATTTGTTCATGGGTGATGTGACACAAAGTCATGTGACGTCTTTTTCCCTGCTAAATTTAGCGGGGAAACTGAATTGGTCTTGAGGTCAGGTGACGTCTGGTTCCCCGGTAAATTTGCAGTGGAAACGTAACACGCTGAATTTAGCGGGGAAATGTTCGCTACATTTAGCGGAAAATTTAGCGAAAATTGCCCGCTAAGTGGGACGGGAGGAGGAGGGGAGGAGCAGAAGGTACGGAGGAGGAGGAGGAATATACCCTCTCCACCGTACCCTCCCCTCCTCCTCCTCAAGAGCTGCGCTTTTATTCCGTATTGCACAAATTGTAACCGTCTTTACTCTTTTTTTTTATAGTACTTTCTGGCGCGTTTGTGGGGTGTGTGTGGGACGTCGGCTTAGGGACCTGGGGACGTCCTCACATTTTCGGAATGTCCCCGGGACGTTTGGTGTTGCCTGGAATGTTATAGCGGCGTGCATGCACAGTTGCCGAAAAATGTAAAATCCGTGTAATCAGCAAACAAACAAAAAACGAGCCATTGAATAGCCAAGATGTAGTATGCGGACATTACAATTAAGTCACAGTCAATCCAGCACTATGGCGATGTGGCTGTCCCTGTTCGCGTTCCGATTCCCGGAGCTTTAGGTCAGGTGGTGCTGGATTAGCTGTGATAGTTACTCTGGAATAGCTAGTGGCATCGACCCCTTGGTTAAAGGAAGGCGCGTGGCAGCGCTACGTCCTACATGCATCGTCTCAAAACATGGCCTCCTCTATACTACTGACGAATCCTGGCAGAGCGCCACGAGACGAGAGCGTGGCCGCCGAAAGTGCAAAAGAAAGGGTGGCAGACAACGGATGAGAGAAGAGGCATGTAACGGGCGCCCCGCTGCGGCGAGACGCCGAAACACGCTTGTCTCGAGCAATGGAATGTCCGCTCGTGCTCCTCGCGTTTTTCGGGCTACCGCTTTTTTTCTCGTCGGGTTTGAAAACCATGTTTCGGGTCTTCGCCGCTGCAAAAGCTGTACGCTGACTACAGGCTCCCCTAGAAATGTTCTGTGCGACCAGATCCTCGCGCTCCGAATCTGCGACCGGACACTCTAGGGCTCCGTCGTGGAACTGCTAGTTTTTGTGAGCATATAGGAGGCTATGCTCGAAACCATTCTCTGGACGTCAGTAAAATCTCGCAGTTCTCTGACAAAACCGATGGGCAAAGCCGATCTCGGCCGCATCTGGTGATAAGCAGTTTCCTTGGTTTCACTTTCTGTGGCTATGGAGCCAATGCATAGTCCTCTATAATAAGAGGATATTGAAGTTTCTGACGTCTGTGCTTTAGTGAAGCTCGAGCGCTGCGCAAATCTGTACACGTACACAATTCACTTTTCTGAAATGACATAGAAAGCAAGTTGTATTGGAGCACTGGGTCACACTGCTCGGATAGCTCGCTGCCGTCGCTCGCTGCATCGGTTTTGAAAGTGCAAGAGAGGTGCGCGGCGTTGAGGTATTGCGCTTTGTCATGGCATCACTACGTCATCTCATCGCCTCAGACAAGTCTGTAAACAACTTCGTCTTGTTCAACGGTACGTCATCACACTCGAATGACCCCAACTCACTCACAGACTACTTCTATGAATCCATCACCGCGAGCTTTGCATTCTGGGAACCTGTGGGCCAGTAGCGGAGAGCGTATGAATATGGCTTCCCACCGATTTGAACAGTTAATGCATAAGGTGGCATTACGCCGCGATGAGGCGCTTCGAGTTTTGGAATAAGTCGATTGGGCCCGAGGAAAACGCTAAGCGTGTTTCGACTGGTTGTCTTGGCACGACTTCCAGCCGAACGTTGAAGCTGTGTCTGGGCTTTGTGTCTGCGTTCCACCTCACTGTGATGACATCAAAATTTTAATACACAAAGTATTATTATATTAGATGGCTTCATTCAGGCCCATTCTCTTGCCCGCGCCCGGTGTCAAGCTACGTCATGTGTAGTCCCCATTTGCTTGGCACGAATATAGCATAACTTTTCCTGGCTACGAAGCCGACGCTGCAGGCGCCCGTGCAGTGGCATAGCTTTGATTAGCTTTGATTGCCGCTCAAAGCTGTGCACGCGCGCTCTTCACTCCTACAGGAATGTCCCGCGCCTCAGCAGGCTCGCTCACTTTGCACGCATACAGTAAAGGTAAAATAAAAAAATAAAAATAAGAATTACCAAAAAACAAAAGGAAACATTTAGAAAGTTTTAGAATAGGGGCCCCCAAAGTTTTGGGTCCCCAAAGAAATAGGGGCTCACCCCTGCGCTTGCGCAGCACCCAAACTCCGTTTGGGGTTTTGGGTTGGCGCTCGCCCCCAACGCAGAATTCGAGAAAGAGTGTTGCGCCTATATGCTTGGGGCCCGGTTGCGTCGGCAAACATGGCGGCGCCCTTTCGCTCGCTTCAGAGCAAATTCGTCATGGTCGCTGCAGTACTAGCCAATTTTATTGCCAATGAATGGTCCTAGCGTCTTTCGCTTTGCTTTATCTCGCTCAAGTAACAGAACATGAGCGGTGGGCTCGCCCTATTTTAAAGATCGTCCCCTGATTCCGGCCGTTCCTAAGACTAAAGAGACGCGGTAACCGTTGTCACGACAACGTATTGCTACTCCGTGGCTCCGAGTGGATTTCGAATCGATCGTGGAACAATACCTGCACCTTGAAAACAAGTATTTCAAGGCTTCAAAGTCGCCCCAGTTCAGATCTAAATAAAGCAGCTACTCGCAGAGTATGCTCGCTCGCGTTTGTCCTCAGTTTTTCCATTGTAGAAAGCCTAAATCTTCGCGACAGACAGTCAAAGCGCACACGAACGCCCAAAAAATCCGAGAATGAGCGCGATATTAGAGCGCTACAGATTGGATTGTTTCGGCTGAATACAGCCAGCAACATTTAAAATTATCTTAGATTGTCTCTTGTTTTTGCCGGCTTGATTGGAATTTACCTTAACAATTATTTGTAAACAAAAAGTACTTGCTAACCGCACATGTTTTACGTGTTTTAACATTTTTCTTTTTTGATTATTACGCTTGTTAGCCGCTTTGGCGCTGCAAGCGGGAAACGTAAGCGCGCTGCGCTGCGTCGCTAAACCCGTATTCCATAAGCTGTCGACGCCAGCCTTGTCGCGTTTGGGTCCCCCAATGTCTTAGGGGAACCCAAACGTTCAGGCCCCCTATTCTAAAACTCTCGATCGTTAGGCTTTTGATAAAACGCTAAATATGGTGCACTGCCTTTTTTGCGCTTTATTAGCGCCTTGAATGGTGCTTATGCACCTTTACTATGTTAACAAAGTCAGAGCCCAGATTCCGTTGTTTCAAGAAGTGAGCAAAGCACCCGCCATACGCACGAACAATGAGAATAGCACCGGCCACAGTTTGCCGGTGCTATCAAACAAACAAAGGTTTACAAAAGTTTGGCTGTGAAGATTGCACTGCTCAGCACGCGATCTCCACAGCTCAGCAGGCACCTGTTCGTCGATCCCAAAATCGAGCAAAGCACGCGCCGTACGTACAAGCGCTGAAAACGTCACCACGGTCAGAACTTTTCTACTTACGAACGTGACTCGCACATGATCTTACGCTACTCATTACAGGCTTGCATTTGATGGACGAACTCAGTGGATCAAAAAATAACAGCAAACTTCGCGCTGTGAATATTTACTACAACACGCCGCCGCGTATTTTCGGAAACAAAGTTCTACGCAACACACAAGCGATGAACGCCATGATGTCGAGGCGTCAGTTCCGTGAGTGACTGCACACAAATGACGAACTTGCAAATGCCGAAAACCCCAGTGAACTACCTATGCATAAAATAAGCAAATAGGGTGTTCAGAAAATACGTTTAAATGGTTCGAACGTGGTTCCAAACTTCGGAGCCAGTCGGAAGTCAGATCCATTTTCTTTACTATAGTGCTCGAGCCCCGCGACGGCCGTTAACCCCTGCCGGTAGTGACGGACGCCTGGCGGACAAAAACTAGCGCGGCCATCCGTCTGACCGACGGAACGCCTCCGCGTGCCGGGGTTCGGAGATCCCTGGTGCAATGGTTAGCATACCCTTTAAAAAATGGTGCAACCAAAAGTTCAAATCCTGTCTCCGCTAAAGATTTTGTCTTTTGGCAGCTTCGCAGACATTGTTTCATTCGATCAGTTAGGCTCAGTCATGTGCACATTTTTGATTATCACTATATATATATATATATATATATATATATATATATATTTATATATACAGAGAGAGAGAGAGAGTTGGGGAGGGAGGGAGATGTCATTCACGCCTCTGAGAAACCTCTCGATTCGCAGGAGAATACATAATGATCTATAAATAAAGTATGGCGTTCTCGAGTATTTTTTTTCTCATTTTTGGGAGGGGGGGGGGGGGCCCGGGGCGGGGGGGGGGGGGGTTCATCTAGAAAGTAAGTATTTGTATGTTTATTATTTTTTACATAATGAAGTGTACCTTTTGTGTGATATGTGCGGCGCTGCAACAGGCCATAGGGGGTGGAAGCTATTGACATATAGCCAAAATAAACGCTACGTTGGCCGAAATAGTCCATTGTATAATCTTTTTTGTTCGTTTTTTGTTCGTCCATGCAGTGTGTTTCATTTGTAAAAATTAAAAAAAAAAAAATCATGCACTACACCGAAAAAGCCTGCTCCGTATTTGACTTAAACTCATCGTCTGCTCTGTGTCCTCACTAGAGTACCTCGATTGAAACACGCGCTTTTGGCTGAGTGCACGGTGACTTCCAAAACCAGTTTTCCCCCAATGATTTTGTTTTTTGTTCCTTGAAGTGCGCTAAAACCGGTGTGACTCAGCTCAAGCTTGTAGCCTTAGCCAATGTTCAGACGCGATTTTACTGCACAAGTCAGGCACTGAGTTCTCCACCGCGACACGCGCCGGCCCAATGAGTGCAACAAATGATGAGTTTACCCTAAGACAAAAAGACATATAGGCAGTGCCGTACACAGAACATTTCTTTGGGAGGGGGGGGCTCTGGAACACTCTGGTCATCTTTAACGGCCGTTTTTCGTATTTACTTATTTTAAAAACAGAAGCATGTGATCGGCCTATAATTAAAAATAGCGAGCAACGAAATGTTTCACATGCACCATCACAGCGGGAGTGAATTGTTTCAAAGCTTACTTCCAGGTTACGACAAAATTTATTTATTTGCCCAAACTCCGCCCCAGTAAACATCACTTCGGTGAGAGGGAACCGGGGGTAAGAGAAGAAGAAAAATATATACAGCCATACTTGTCCCAGCTCCCTAACCGCAGGCCCGCGCATCCTCCGCAGGGTCCGGCACAGCTCGGAACGAATCTTCGTCATTCTCTTTCCATCCTCGTTTCACCGCGCGAAACACCCCATGCCCCCGGCAGGCCCCCCAAAGCCCCTTAGGCGTCGCACACTCGCAATGTTCTGGGAAGTTGGACTAACGAACAGAGAACCGATACGAGCTTCCCTCAAACGTACGTGTTTATTACTCGAGCGAAGATTTCTTCTGTGTCACATTATAATGAACCGCAGAGGGCGCTACGAGCCATCCCAGCCAATCCAGCTCTGAGTGTCACCTTACCCTCTGTGGTGTGCTATGCAAAGCTCAACGTCATGTGATTCTCTCTCAGCCCTCGATTGGCGAAGATGGTCTCTAGCATCCGCTATGGTCCATTGCGCGGTGGAACGGAGCGTGGTTTGAGGATAAGGAAGCGAGGCGCCCGGGGATCATCTGCCGAGTGGGATCGCAACCAGGCACTTGGATGAGAGGGTAAAACATTAGGACGCTATCGGAGTGGTTCCGAAAAGACCGGTCGTGGGGGCCGGGTGCGTTGCGGTTTTCAGGGCGCGGCGAAAACGCGCTGGAATTCACGCGCCTCTGGTTAGCAGTATTAGTAAGGAGTGCTGCGTTGTATATACAGGCACACGTGCACCCCTAACAGCATCGCTGGAACTCCTGCGGGTCCCCCACTGAGTCTCCAGATCCAGTGATTTTAGCGAAATCGAGGCCGCCCCGGGCCTCTTTGGAAATGCGCCCCATCGCTCCTCCCTTCCCCAGCCGACAGTGAAGGGGGGGGGGGGAGGTTTGAACCCCGAAACCCTCCCCCTGGGTACGGCCTTGCATATAGGCACCCTAGCCCTTACTCTTACCTGTCTCCATCTGCCGGCTGTTGCGCCAATCGGACGCCCTTTCATAGTAGACGGACGCCGTAGTCAGCAAAATCGTGTAATATTTTTACTTTTTACTCAGATAAGTTCATTCATTGAAACTTGGACGCGCAAATTGCAAAAAATCGTAAGGGTGCAGGCGAGCTGGTGAATATTAATCATGTTGAATTAACCTGAGTCTGGGGTAGAGAAGAAACATCAAAACGTAGAAGGGACAGAAAATAGACAGGACGACGTCGTCCTGTCTATTTTCTCTCCTTTCTACGATTTGATGTTTCTTCTCTACACCAGTCTCAGATTAATTCAACATGCGCAAATTGCACCATTTTCGGCCGCCTCTGTACAAAATTCTCACTTAATGTGTTGAGGAACATATTTATGGGCCGACGATCCCTTCAAAGGGCCGACGGTCCGTTTGACACGCGCGCTATATTGAAGTATGGAACACACGTGGGGATGTACCGTGGAATCGACGAGCTGGTGTTAAATGAAATGCTTGGAAACGGTAGTGCGCCGAGATTTGAGAGTCGCTTCAGTTACTAGATATGTGTTGCGTGGTTTGGTTGCGTTTGCAATATAAGGTGCGAGGATGTAACCAAAAAGTCGAGCGTCTCCAAGATGTGCACTGGCGTTCGTTTCTCTCTCCCTTCTATTGTCCTCGCTACGTGAGGAGGCTGGCATGCGTACGCTTAATGAATCTGTTTGAGTCACAGGCAGAAAGTTCTGTTTCCCGAAGGGGGGTTGAAGGGGCCCGCTTTCAACTCCCGCCACGCAACCCCCCCCCCCCCCCCCTTCCCCCTCTGCCCCCGCTATATACGTATAGTTCATGAAGCAGAAGTAACCTCAGAAGTCCCGAAAGCGAGGGTACTTGTTTTCACGAGGAGCGACCGTCCGGCGGTGGTCGCTCGAAACCTTGAGGACCTCCTTAACCGGCGCCCTATGGTTTGGGTTCCTCCCTCTTTCAAATCTAGGCTCTGCAGGAAACGGAACATATATTAGTGTGACGTACACGGTATACGATTCCAACACCAATGTTTTACCGGGATTCGAGAAGTTTCTAGGAGCCATCATATTGCCACGGATTATATAGGTTCTCTTTTCTCCGTTAATGAACGTTACTGATGTTAACAAATAACGGTTTATTTAAGAAATACGTAAATGGCTCTTCTGTAAAGAGATATGGCCAATACGTCAATAAACGCTGGGAGGATTATTCCCAACCTCTGGCGACTTCCCCTGCCGCCCTCCTCGACCACACACACCATCAGCGGGGGCCCCCACGCAGCCAAACTCGACAAAAAAGGATCCCCAGAGAGGCGGGCGAGCCGAACTCCTCCATAGCCGTAAGTGGCCCCAAGTTTGCGAGTTAGCGAGGGAAAGACTTCACAGCCGAAGCGTGCAGGTTGGCCACCAGAATCAGGGTGACGTTCAGAGTTCAGTTCATGTTGCCCGGGAACCAAGTCCCTTACGGCCCTTCGATGGCCGCTTATATTGAGTTCAGCAGCATTCTGGGTCTTCCAGCCCACCAATCAGAAAGTTTTGGAAGGACCAATCAAGAGTGGTTTTCTTAGCACCAATCAAAAGGCCGGGAGCCCAAAGCAAATACGAACATTCCAAAAACAAGCGCATACGCGAGACAGAACACATTCCAAACGAAGCTCCCAACAGCAGCTATAAACAATGGTAAGCATCTTCCTAGACAGAGAAGTTATACACGGTGCTAAACCACCTCCGCAGAAAGAATCCCAAAAGCAGATATGCAAAAAAAAAAAAAAAACATTTCGGACGCGGGATTTTATAAATGGATGTAAGGCTACAGCGTTCACGATCGCCCCCATCTGGGGTCCCCCGACTCCGACACAGGCCATAAGCCGTGCCGTAAAGACCAGCGAACCCCCGAGGAAGGCAAAAACAAAGTAAAGCTAGACGGAACACTCGCGCGAGGAAGACTTCGCGACATATATAATTGACCTTCCTTCTATAGGGAGTATTCACTGGACGCCATATTTGTGGGTGCTCTTTAAAGCGCATGCTCAGAGCGAGGTCACATTAATAGGCTGCTAAGACCGGCAATCTTGATGGTGTGGAATGAACGCTGAAAAAGAACTGTGGAAGCTCGCCGTCAGCACGCGCTCAGCAGTCACGCACACAGCTATGGCCGCCAGTGAATACTCCCTATAATTACTCACGCCGGTTTATTTTCCAGAAACGCACGAGATAAAATTCACTTTTTATTGTTCACCTGGAAACATGTCAAAATGGCTGCACTTCGTTTCTCGAATGTACAAAGGATAATGGAAAACGGAAATAACGGAATGTATGACTAACATCCTTCTGTGACATTAGTTCCAGAAAATTTACCAATTATATCTTTTGGCGGATCTGTGTTTGTTGTGTTGTTACCCTGACTACAGAGTACAGCTGCAGATAATGATACTTGCGCTCAAGAGAGAGCTTTGATCTCGCTACACCATGTGAATCTTCCTCTCTCTCTTTTTTCCTCTCCTCGGCAGTTGCCATGTATTCCAGAAATACCAGCACCGATTACTGATTAAATAATCTAGTAATCGCTAACAACGTAATGCTAATCAATTAGGGAGATGTTTTGTTTAGCATTTCTGTTTACGATTGGCCAAGAATTAGGAAAGGCAGCCGCGAGTGCGCGCGTTCTTCTCGGTGAAATTTCCGTGAAGTGATGACACAGTGTGCCGCATCGAGTCTTTCATTCACCACCAGGGTGTGCTGCGTCGTCACATCTTTAGAACGTTTGAAGCAGTCTCACTCTTTGCGTCTGATTGTTACTTACACCATTTCTTTTGGGAGACGCGCGGGGAAGATGGAAGTCAACGGACAGTGTCCTGTCAGTTTGTGTGTGTGTGTGTGTAGGGGGGGGGGGGGGGAGTACGCGGAAGGTGTACAGAGACACCGGAGAGAAAGCGAGAGCTCGTGCGACTGCGCAGGGTAGAATACCTACCAAAGGGATAATGATATTTTTACTGAAGTAGTAAATAGACCATTGCGCCATGCAACGAGTGTGAAATCCCTGACCAGGGTCCTTTAATTTTCTATACGGAAGCAGGCACACCAATCACCACTCTGTACACGTCACGTTCACAATAGTTAAAACTCATACTTCTATCGAATGTAGCTTTCACATGAGTTCATTAATGGAGATGCCGTGTCTGTTCGGATTCAGAGGACGCCGGTGCTGGACGGGCGACGAATGTCCGTAGCACAGTGTATAAAACTTCGGCTGAAGTGTAATACCACGGTTAGAAAGAACTCATTCATCCACTGGCTGACGAATTTATCCCAAAAGAAGGCGTCACCACTGTGTCGATCGAGCGCTGAGACAGTCCAGAGTTGCAGAGTATATCTCTGAAAAAATATTCGCACGCGAACGCGTCATATTTTTTCCCTGAGATCTGCTATCGGAACGCTCCCATATAAAAAAAAAAAAAAAAAAAAAAAAAAAAAACTAACAACAGAACTGTTGTTAGTTTTTTTTACCTAGTTGCATGCAGAGGGAAAAGTTGTGGAGAGTTTATCCCAGGCCGATTGACAGTTACTTTTGTTCGGCTCGCTGGAAAGACGCTGCAATTGTGGCCTAGATATAGAAAAGGATAAACCCTCGTATTCAAAAAGCATACAAGCTCCTCCTCGACTCGTCTCGCCTTTTCTCCGGAGCTCGCTCCGCTAAGTGGAAAAGTTGGAGGCGTTCGAGGGAGAAACTTGGAACGGTATATAAAGGTGAAAACTGTAAACTGCACAAATAACAAAAGCTCTGTTGGCGAAATGTTTTCGGTTTGGACATCACGAAAAAAGATGGCGATCTCTCTATGGCGATAACCTGGAGACTTTCAAGCGTGGCTATTCTGGAAAAGTTTTGAGTATCCGTCATGTATGCTGTCATCTCACTCGAAACACGACAACAGACCGTTGGGAATACCAGGGAAAATTCCCGGACAGAAGGAGTTCATACTTGGAAGGTTTTCGTCGCAGAAGCAGTACTGCTAAATATCGCTGTTGCGTTTCCGTATCCGATAATCGTGGGTATGAAGTCCTGAGTAGACAAGGTGAGTTTTCAGTATTCCCTTCTAGTAAAGTGTTTGACATTCATTCCACCCCTATTTTCTTCTTTTCACTTGGTCGTAGGACTATCACGTTCATAACTGATTAACGTAGAAGTTTGCTCTAGTTGGAATGCAGACATGATTAAAAATAAAACAAAGCAAAGACGAGGACAAAGTAAAATGTAACCGACAGGACACAGCGCTGTGTCCTGTCCGTTACCTTTTACTTTCTCCTCGTTTTTGCGATCTTTTGTGCTTAACTGGGTTAATTATCCACGAAACAATTTTTTAACTGATATTCGCGTTATATGCTGCCCCATCTTTCCGGTTGTGGTTTTGAAACAATAATAATCATAGCATGATAATTGTTGCAATAGTTACTTTAATTCTATGTCACCATTTCGTTGGTCATCTTTGACCAAAGATGACAGTTTCGAGGTTAATGCTTATTATTCAATTACTTTTGGAGGTTACGTGAATGGTTTTTAAATGTTTTGTGTACAGCGTGACACACAGCGAGAACGAGGGTTCGCCGGTTATAATTTTTCTCTCGCGATTGGAGCACTGACATTAATACTAAGACTGTGGTTAATTGTGCACAGAAAGGGAAACAATTTGGATTGCGAAATTTTGTTTTTGTGAATACTCTGCCCCGAATATTTCTTAATAAACAGGTCGTTATTGCAAAAATCTGGATAATACGACTCTTTCAATCAATTGTCCACTAAATGCGACAAAGCACTGTCTTGTGTTTGTTTTGATCCGTCCAATTTGTTACCAATTCACATTCAATATCAGATCAGCGCTCCTTAGCGATACCGCTAAGGAGCCCCTTTTCAAACAACCCACAATGCTCACGTGAAACGTGACGTCACGCGTCTGAAATTGAATAATTTTAGGCGGAATTCAAACTCACGACCTTTTTTTGCTAGTCAAAAAAGCTACTGACTAGGCAATGTCCGCCGCCCTTCCTGCTCACTGGCAGGAAGAGCATGAAAAGCAAATGAGAAGGCGATGCGAATGAAACCCGATAACGCTAGTCGAAAAATAAGTGTTCTCCACGTTTTTCTTTCGCGCCGTTTCGCACTGTGTATACCATGAAGAGATATGAGGAACAGTATACTTTTGCAATAAAACAGTGATGGAGCATGTGATCTGTTGTAGATTTAACATCTTCTTAAAAACACCTAAAGCTTAAGGAACAGATCGGCGGAACTGCATGACAGATGGATCCCTTCTGCCTTTACATTTGTTTATCTCCCGCTTAGGATTTTCCTTTCTCTACACAAACAAAATATATTTTACATTTTCTCTAAGAACATGTAAAATACACATTAGTAACTATTTTTTACATTCATATTCGTGTCTACGTGTATCAATGTTTCTACAAGTAGCAACGTAGTATATTATACCGGACGTTTCACAGAACACCGGGCCACATTTTCATGCAAAATCTGCCTCTCAGCGCTATATACATGAATAACTAGACGCTTTGATGTCGACTTATTATGTATCTCATTTCTGAGGTACATAATAAGTCGACGGCAAAGCGCCTAGTTATTTATGTATATAGCACTGAGAATATTTTAGTTTTATTAGATTTTCATAATTATTTAAAAATAATAAAAAAATAAAAAAATATATAGCTTTAATTAGAAACTTTATTGGCTTAATTAAAAACCACTCAATCAGCCAATTTTACAAAGGTACCGAGAGTGCGCTTCGTTTTTTTTTGTCCGAAAAAATATTCCTCTTGCTTAGACACTCCCGTACGGGTTTTCTATTTCTTATCCGAATTGTCTTTCCACAAGCCTTGCCCCTGATAGCACAAACGGTAACTTTTGCGCACCACCCCCGTTTTCTACGCGCTTAGGTCTTTCAAACATCGACTGATTCTCGATGACGCCTAGCGAGTTTTAACTGTAATCCCATGTTTATTAATTCTAAGCAAGTCATTTGAAAAAAACAAAAAAAAAAATATGACGGAACATCAAAAACAACATCACGAAATGTACGACAGTGAATCAGATTTCAGGGGAAACGAAAAAATAAAAAAGGAATTGAGAAGGTATAGCAATAAATTCAGAAGGAGTAACAAAGTCCCGAAGTTCACCAACGAGACTGGAACCCAGAACCCCAAGATTTTGAGCCCGAGGCTCTACCAGTGTGACAAGGGAATATTTAATAAAATTTCTATCGCTTGTGTTAAGGGGAGACTAGTGAAACGAGAGCTTGCTACGCCGAGTGTGGGAAGTGCGTAGGCAACCGTGTGGCCGTGTCATGGCCACGCCACGTGATTTGACGTCATGGAAAAGATATTTGATAAGACGCCGGCTATAAAAAGGGCACCCCGAGGATCAATTTTCGTGCAGTCATTTTAATTTGTTTTTTACAACGGATATACAATGATGATTTAGGACACAGCTGCTGGGAGCAATCTGTGATGATGACTCCATCAGCGGAAATAACATATGTATTTGAAGCCCTACTGGCGGAGTTTGACAGGCCAGTTGACTAGAACGTTCGACACAATGCCGGCGAACGGAACACCGGAGAGCAAAGAGCAGGACCTTGAAGGCGGAGAATTTGCGGGATACTCGCACTGTCGTAAGCTATCAGCGAGACTTCATCAAATTCGGGAGGAACTTAATGCTGTAAGTCTGGGCCTTTGTTCCGTGGTCATCACACTGTGGCGGTCGATTGCAGCGTTAACGAGTATTATTCAGAACGTTTAATTTTATTTCGATTACTTAAAAAAAAATGGGTATGAGAGTAAACGTACCGACTTCACCATGCATAGATCAGACTCGGCGGACACTAGATTGTCATATGTTGAGTACTTAGCTAAAATGTGTTTATTTACTTCCTAAGTATTGGTTTTAGCGGTCACATTGGAATTTTAGTATTGAAGACAATCACTATAAGGAACCAGACCCGTTTTAGAAAAATATTGCGAAGAGGTAATGGTGCTTTTAGATATGAATCAATCAATTTTCTGTTGTTTTTTTTTCGCCCGATTTATATTATCCCGCAAGAATAGCTCAGTCTGCCTAGAGTGATTGATGCTTGAGAAGGTAAGGGAGGTGGGGGCTAAGGTTTGACAAGTGTAGGTGCAGTAATACTGTAAACAAAAAGTGAAGAAAGTGTTTTTTTTTAATTTGCTTTGACGTTTAGGGGAAAAAAAAGGGGGGGGGGAACAAAGCTGGCGAGAAAATTAGGCCGGGAGTGATCAGGCGAATAAATATGAAGTCTGGTGATTACCCATTCAATACATGGGTTGCGCTGACGTCACGTTGTATATTTTTGGCCTCCATGTAAGAAGAGGAGGGGGAAGCTGCTTTTGTAAGAATTTGGAGTGACGGGTTAATCTTCTATAATCTTCTGGGAGGAGAATAGCGACAACTGTGCAAATCCGGAAGGCACAAAAGAGAGTCCTGATAAGAGGGAGGCTTCTTCTTGCCCTCCTCTCTGGTAATCATCGTAGCGCTTTTTGAATGACGTCACGTGCAACCCATGTATAATTGACTGCAGAGTCGCACAAATATTAAGAACACCCCCCCCCCCCCCCCCCCCCAAAGAAGAACTCAACTGCTTGTTGAGTTGAGTTGAGAACGCTGCAACTGCAAAAAAAAAACAAAAAAAAAAAAAAAAAAACGAATCGAACACGAGCACGGAAGTTCATAATCGGGAGTCATGTGGCTACACCCGACATCAGTTTTCTTTTGTTTCTCCGCTTCTTCGGCGTGTGAAGCAGACGACGACGACGACAAATTTGCGTGCACCGTTTGTCGTGCCACTGTCTCTCACTTACATCCCTTCCGCTCAATGGTCCGCCCTTAAAGATGAATTGGCCGGTACCACGAACGACATTTCGGAAGCAGCGGCCTCACGTCCGAAGTAAGGTCGGTACGTCGGACGCCGCCATCGCGTCGTCCAGTCCGCGGAACGTCCCCTTATTGAGAATAACGTAGTACAAATACTTCCTGCGATGTGTGAAAAAAAAAAAATTGATTAACGTATTTGCATTTTTTCGGAAGCCACAACGATAGGCTTCATATTGTCTTCTATTTTTATTATTGATTCTGCGTCTTAGGTGATCCTCGACTTTGAATATATTTGGTACGTATAGTTTGAACGCCACGTGATCATGAAAAAAAAAGAGCAAGCCCGACTGAAACCCGCCAATTCTCGACCGGCTGTCCTCGGGGGGAAAAGAAAACGAATTTTGAGCCGCAAATTCTGTTCTGGGTAGTTAGGATCTTATAGGTAATATTCAAATGAAAAGCTAGGCCAGCATAAGTGCCCTGTCAGTGTACCTTTAACAAATTAGACTGGACCTTCATTGAACAATCTCGGCCACTGGTTTTGGCGTACTCAATCTTTAATCAGCTCTATGTGTACTGTTAGTTTCGAATTTTCTTAACTGGATAGATGTCTGCTTCTTGCTGAATTAAGGCCTCGCTAGCTCCGAGTTTCGGAGTGATGTAGTAGGTCACTATCGATTCGCACATGGAAGAAAAGCACATGAGAAGAAAAGAGGCGATAGCTGTTTTTTGTTATTTTACATGGAAATAGAGAAAAAGAGAAAGTTTCTCAAAGCAAGGTTTAAAGGCCCGACAGTAGAAGTGACGAAAAAGGAGAAAATCAGTTGTATTGTTAAAAAAAAAAAAAGAAAAAAGGTTCAAAAACAACCTAGATATTGCAGACTTTCGAAAAGTCTGATGAACGCTTTCCGTGTCGGGGACATTACGGGGCCATTTCTTTAACGCCCCATATGTTTAAATAAATGTTCGTCCAAAAACAAATAACATATATGCGCGCTCGATGTGTGCGAAATTGCTATAACCAACATTTTTCACTAGGGCAAGAAATTTACATTCAGCGATGTCATCAGTGTGGACGTCAGCGATGGCCACGGATCAGGAATACGGCCCCTCACCTTTGCCCGCCAGGTACGCAAATCAGCGAATAAAAGACCGTAGGTACTGGTACATATAATTATTTGAAAGTGTAAACTTAACAAGTACGCTAGAGCAACTTATTATGAAAAAAGGAGCAAACAATCACGCAACAGCAAAATGTGAAACGAAATCAGAGTGCCACCATAGTGCAGTGATCGAGAATGACAATCCTGTGACAAGAAAAATGCCGGTTTAAGTTGTCAGATGACAGACGGCTTGTGCACAGTGGAAAAAGCCACAAAAAAAAACAAAAAAAGAAAACAGTGACTCGGTTACACTGAGAAATTGATCCATTGACCTTGTAGAATCTTGCTAGTCCTATTAGGAGTGACCAAAAGACGAAGTCCAAAGTCCCATTCTTTTGTCTTTTGTCTTTCAGCTCATTGCAGCCTGCGCGCTGCCGCAGCTCATGGAAGAGGGTCGGCTGCCCAGTGACGTGGCCTCAAGAGCTCGCTTGATCCTCGACCACTGTCACGGAAGCAGCGTGGGTGAGGCCTTAACTGGAGCACGGGAGCGAACCAAGGCGGGATAATTAACGCTGCGCTTAATAATTAGAGGAATCCGAATGATGAACATTTTTCTGAACTTGCACACATCGCGACAAAAGTCTGTTCATACATGAGAAAATCGGCCGATGAATGAACTAGAAATTTAACTCGACTCGGGAACGGAATGTTGGAAAGATGGCGCCTCTTGACTTTAAAGGGATGTTGAACCGAAAATCGAATTTCAGAAAACAACGCAGAATCGACACACGAGACGCTACAAATCCCAAAACGTCACTCATAAAAGGGTATCTCCAACCGGTCGTCATATTTTTGCAAAAAAATAGCGCGCTCGCACAAGGCCCAAAAGACGCGTGACTTCGCGATTCTCATCTCCTCCTCTTTTCGATTTGACCCTGCGAGGGCGCGGAAAAGAAAGGGAGCAAGGCCATTTCTCCTCCTCAACTATTCTGCAATAAAATGACGTCAACAATACCCCTCATAGTCATTCGCTCCTTTATTTTCCAGAAAAACGGCCATCCGCTCGAGATGATGATGTTTCGTGGTTTATGGCGCTCTGTTGAGCACTTCTGCAAACTTATTTTGGGAAATTCGAATTTCGGTTCACGATCCCTTTAAGGTAACACCATCTGGTGTGAACCGCTAGTGCACATACAGGGTGTTTCTTTTTTAACTTAACAGACTTGTTAAAAAAGAGCCATAAAATTTACACTCATGCGATTTGTACCGATGAGTTATTCGGCCAGGCGGACAGGGTATAGGGGGCTAATTGTAACGATCAGTCGGCTAATTAATTAGGATTTGTTAATGAACTTTCTTATTAATGAAAATAGACATATGGTTCCAATTAGAAATTTGTTCACCGTCATCGAAAACAACTAACTCAACTCTTTTTACAAGAAGATAACGCAAAGGCAGTATATTACCGCGTTCCGTAAAAACGCTCAATTTGGACGCGTTTCTAGGTATCACTTTTTTATCAGAGCGCGTATTTGCGCCCACGGTCCTGCCCCCCGGTGGTCGCGGCGCGAAGCTACCTTCTCGCCTCCCTCGTAGCATGGGGGTTAGTAGGGCGCACGTGTGTTGCGCGTCTCGGCCACTGGGGAGCAGGACCACGGGTGCAGAGATGCGCTCCGATACAGAAATCCAAACGTAGAAACGTGTCCAAATTGAGCGGTTTTACGGAACGCCGTAATATACTGACTGCGTTATACCCTTCTACAAAGAGTTCATTTAGTGGTTTTTGATGACACTGAGCAAGTTTTTTAATTGGAACTATATGTCAATTTCCAGTATCTAAAGAGGCTAATTAAAAAGTTTTAATTATTAGCCGACTGATCGTCACGATTAGTCCCCTATACTATGTCCCCCTGACTGAAATAACTCACCTGCACGAAACGTATTAGTGTAACTTTCGCGGCTTTTTTTAAACAAATCTGTTAAGCTAAAAATAAAAAAACAATAAACACCCTGTATATCACCCGCAGCAAAGGTCGACTGATGTGCAGCTTTAACCCCAGCCGCAGCCAACGATTTAATGCAGCCAACCAAACAGTGTCAAAAGTGCAGGTGACGGTCTCATTGCCCTTTTGTGTTTATCACAGACGCAGAGTACATGCGCCGTGATCCAGCGCTTTTGTTTTTATTTAGTGCGTGACCGCGTTATTCGGTAATAGCAAACTGCCCGTGCAAACATGTGCAACACAGGAAATCCTTTCTACTGAACCAGGTGTTTCTGCTGGCACGTGCCGCCACAGTGGCCACATGCCCGGCCTTTCAATGCTCGGAGCAAACGCTGTGCGGCGCGCATTGTTAAAGGTAGCACGAAATGTCTGGAATCGAGTTTTACTAACTGCGAATCATTTTTCGTGGGTCAAAAGAAAAATATAACGCGCAAGAATAGGGAGCCAAAAGCCTTGTTTCGTTATGAAATCTTGGAAAATAAAGTGAAATATTCCTTACCTTCTATCCTTCTAAACGTTCTCCGCCTTTTCGCTCAGATGCGTCCGCGGTTTTCAAGCACGTCAGCCGAATCCTGCTCACTTTTTGCATACGGGCACTGCGTCACTCGGACAACAAATTCGATGTATGTAAAAAGCGCGATAAAAGGTTTGGGTCATAGCATCCTTAAACCAACACCGTCAAGTTTGACAATCTGACATTACTCTTACCTCCGTCCATGAAAGCAAAATTAATTCAACTAAAAACTTTGTAGTGCGCGTGTAGCAGACCGTGGAATGCCAACCACATAAGCTTCTTCAGACGAAGCTTTGAACAAACTGTGGCGCCCTCATTTTGGATAGTACAACCTCACCTGATTGGGAATTTTCTATTTGTACAGCCTCAAACAAGGGGTCACGTGACATTTCAGTGACGCCACGTCTCTATGTCGCGCATCTCTGCCGGTGAAAGCTGCGCTATTTTCCCTTTCTTCGAGTTTGGCCGGTTGGCGTTATTTGGGTTCGTCGAACGTCAAGCTGATCGCTCTGTGAGCGGGTAGGCACGGCCGCTGCAAAGCGGCGTTTATGGGTGGGCCAACTGAGTTAACATTTTTGTAATGAGACGCCACAGACTGCTGCCGAGAAGCGGCGTGAAAGCAGCGGGGAAATTGCTAAATTTGCCGGGAAAATGCACGTCACGTGTCCTCAACGCCAATTCAGTTTTCTCTCTAAATTAAGCTGGGAAATCGAAGTCACATGGCTTGGTGTCCCATCACCTATGAACAAATTCAGCTTGTCCGCAAGATTGAGCGGAAAAATTGACGTCGCGTGACCTCAACACAGATTCAGTTTCCCTGAAAAATTTAGAGGGGACAATTGACGCCGTATGACATAATGTCGCGTCACCTTTGAACAAATTTAGTTTCTCCGCTGGATTTAGCAAGAAAATTGACGTCACGTGCGGAGGAGGAGGATGGGAGGAGGAGGAGGAGGAGGGAAGAGGAGGAGGAGGAAAAAATGAGGTGGAAGGGTAGGGAAAGGAAAAGGGGCAGGGGAGGGGAGGATGGGAGTGGAGGAGGATGGAGATGGAGTTGGGGAGGAGGAGGAGGAGCATACTTTCTTCTCCGCACTCTCCCCTCCTCCTCCTCAAAAGCTGCGCTCTAATTTCGCGTTACAGAGATTTGTAAACATCTTAATTTTTTTACAGTTCCTCCTGAATGCTATAAAAAAACGTAAAAATGTAAAAAAAATGGAAGAATTAATAAGATTTACTCCTACAAATACGAAAAAAATTGATGTGTACTTTATGTTTAAGTCTTGCGAAGAAGAGGTAACGAGTAACGTAAGTGTCTTACACGTTACTCAAAATATGTAGCATAAGTACGTTGCCCTACACATTATTGACAGTAACTAGTACGTTGCAAGTTGCAAAAAGAAGTAACGCATTAGCGGTAACGCCGTTACTTGTGATTTGTTGCCGGCAACACTGCATGCGCCAAACGAACCCAAACACTTACGGGGAAGCAGCATTGCGGAGTGCCGAGTTTGGGTTGGGAGGTATTTCTCGGGCGACGTCTGAGGAATATTATTCTCACATTGAACGATAAAACGCAGAAAGCTTCTTGATACTGTGGAAGTTGTGTGTGCACTTAAATACGTACGCGAGCGCAGTTTCGAAGCTGCCGCGAACAAGCAGACCGCAACGACAAGGACAACGACGGCGCACGTGCGCGCTCTTCCGGGAGAAAAGGTCACTGCCGGCGCACGTACAGTACCAAAGATTACATTGGGCGGAACATAGCATTTGCTGTGCGTTCGCAAAAACTTGATGTTACACTAAAGTCCGACCCGCGAAATTATCTTGGGCCTTTTAACATTGCGTGTACTAACAAACTACTGTGTAACTATTTGTTTTTTCTTTTATATATATATAACGTTAAAGATACGGTAAAAGTTTGTAACACCGACGCAACAGACGACAGGAGCAGACGACACCGTCGGAACTGCCGAGGCTAAGTCCGCAGACGAGCCCGGAGCGCAGGACGGCACATGCGCGGTGCATGAAACGCCCGTCGCTACTCCTTCAAGAGCAAGGGTCGCTTCCCGCACTACTTTGAGGGCTACAAGCGGGGTGTGCTCTGTTCCGCAAGCGGAGCATATACAGTAACTATAAGCTCGTCGTAAGCAGCCACAAGTGGTCGTCACAGTCAGACACAAACATGTGAGAAGGCCTTTGGAGTTCGGCGACTTACCGAAGGAGTGATTGTTAGCGAGTGCCAGTGTTCAGTGTGAAAAAAAAAATCATGATTAAAAAAATGTCATATAAATCATATATATTTTAATAAATAAGATTTATACACTTAAATCAGTTTTATTTCATTTATATCATATTTATTTGATTTAACTCATATTAACAATATTTAAATCACCATGGCCTGAGAAGATCAGTTCTTTATCACTAGATACGAATTTCAGCGCTAGATGTATCTGTCCGATTTCTGAAAAGAGTGTAAAATAAATAACCACTCTAAAAGCTTAAGCTTCTAAAGTACAATATATTTAACAATCATTATTCAAGTAAATTCAAGCATACTAGAACAAAGACAGCTAAGCTTTTTAGGTAATAAAAAAAAATATTTTTTTTCTTGTTTTGATTTGCCTAAAATAGGTCATCTATTTTTTTTTTTTGTCGTTTCTTCCACATTCTGATTTTCTTGCAGTGGTCGTTATGTAACTGAAGAACGAAGTAGAAAGGAATCTCGGCGCTCTGACTTGCTAGCATCCCTCTCTGTTCGTGTTCAGCCTACTATGTATAGATCTTGCTTGCATGATGATTATTTGATATAAGTACAAAAAAACATGGAAAACATCTAATAATGGAGAGACGTTAAATAAAAACAGCTTTTGGGATATTTGTTTAGGGAGAGATGTTATATAAATCATCATAATAAAACCAGATGGATTTAAATCAAGATATAATCATCTTGACTTTATTATCCACCCTGCCAGTGATGCATTGTTCGTGTCCAATTCGTAATTCACATTAGGTCGTGACACGACCAAAACCATTCGGACCTTGCAAATAAAATAAAGTAAACAAAAACTAATAGTTCGTGTTTATTTTCCAACTTTGCTCCGGATATCACACCTTTAGTGCCTTTCCGTCGTGGACGATAGTTCTCTTGTCCAGTACTGCGCTATATGCAGTTACTAGTATTGCGGGTTCATGAGGCGGCTAGCTGACATTCTGTGAAATGTCCGTTGGGATGTTTGTCGATTGTGTTACAAGTTCCCGCGATAATGCGCCATTCGTATTTTGCAGGATCCATAATGTTCAAGGGCATCAGCATTATTCGTCAACATGTGGCCGATTACATCAGTGAACGGGACGGCGTTCAGGCTAATATAAATGATATCTTCATTTGTTCTGGAGTGTTCCATGGCGCAACGGTGAGGACATTTAATAAGACACTTGACTTTTATAAGGACACTTGAAAGCGACACTTCACCTTTTGTATAGGATACATTGGTTGAAGGCGTGCAGTTTCATTCTTCAGTGTATACACTCTAAGACAAAAAGGTACCCATATGGGACTACATTTGGGGTGGTAAAATGATTTTCTAAATACAACGACTCCTAGGGTAAAAGTGAAGACGCCATATGTAATCAAAAAGCAGGTAGTCAAATTTGACTACCCCCTAAAGTAACATAGCGGCCGGTTAGCGACGCCCGAATTCCCCGGTGAGGCCTAGCGAAGAGCACTATTTTTAGTCGAGTGAGAATCGGCTACGCCTGTTCGACGTCTTCCAAGTGCCATGGGACACTCTAAACATCCGTCCCCAGACACCGGTACCGTACCTATATTGTGTAAGGACGGCAGTCTGTTTGCCGGAATCGCCACGATTGCCCCCGACGGCATCTCGATAGACTAACTGTATTTTTACCGCCGGTGGAGAACACTCAAGAAAGAAATCGTTACGCGAGGAATGGGCGTGCTGACCTCATTGAACACAGCGTATGCTTGCCGTATGCGGCGATGGATCGCTGGGCACCTTCGCCGACACCGACGAGAGGCGTTCAACTCGCACCAAAGCTACCGCTATTTTTTTTTCTATTTCTTCCTGTTTGTTCCTACCTCTAGCGACGCGGTTATCCATTCATGCACGTGTGTGCCTGCACTTCGCAGCTCTTCGACAAGCAACGAGCATTTTGGGTGGCTGAGTGGCAATTATTACGATTGTTATCGAACAAAAAGGCAGGGACATAGGAAGGCCAGTATATCGCAGTCCAACTGTTTGTATATCAATAGCTTCAGGACTGCTCAACACTTAGTTTGTTGAATCAAGCGGCAGCTAACGCCACCTAGGTACTGTAGTACTAACCGCTGGATGGCGTTAAAAAAACACTGAAATGCCTTTTTATTTTATATTTCACGGGACGACTACTCATACCCCACCACACACAGAGAGCACAAACACCAACCAAGATACCGAACATTGTTACAGGCACATAGATGTCAGCAGTACAACAAGGCACAAACAACTCCAACAAAACACCTTTAAGACTCTCTACTGCAACCATCCTACCGACCCGATTAATATTCTGACAAGTATTAGACATTACTAGATGAATACAAAGAGTATTTCCAAGGAGTATTGCTATACAAGTGCTCTCTGTATTTAAATTGGCAGGCTAGACACCTTTCTTAATCTAGCGCGTGAAAGGGCAACACGATGCAAAAGTAATCGGCTGAAACAGTGTTTCTCAAATGGGGGTCCGCATACTCTTTAGGGTCCGCGAAGGCATTCTACGGGTTCGCAAACTCCTGCCTCATCAGTCAAGCATTGCAAAAAAGCTTTTTTTTTTTTTTTTAGGTTGAAAAGAAACGTCCGTTTTGTTGCAGTCTCAGCTTAAGGGTGCACGGAGTATAGGGCAGCATGTCTGAATGCAATGAAATTTCGCAAAGGCCAAAAACGGGTACAGCAGAGCGACTGGCCAAAGGGAAAACATCAGACTGCTTTAAAGGCCCCGTCTTGCAGGGCGCACGGGTAAACTTAACGATCATGAGCTTTCGAACACCGTGAAGAGCCTCGCGGGCTTCTTTACTGCCCTGAAAGAACGAAAAAAATAACACAAGTGTTGGAACACTTCAAAAAACCTCAGAAGCTTATGTACTGGCCTAAAAAAAAAAAAAACTGAACCAGCACGAGCGCAAAGACGTCGTAGAAAACCACAGGGGTTCCGTTTTGCTCAGGAACGAGTTAAACAGCCGAAAGACCGCGATGGGCCGACAAGCTCGGCCGACGCACCAAAACGTAGAAGCGGACGAAGCACCAAAATGTAGTGGCGGCTTAGCGCCTGCGACGACGCAACAATCTAGTAAAAGTTCACGGGCCACGTGCGTACAGCCGGGAGATAACAACCACGACTGGTGCGGCTCAGAAATTCAACCAGTCTCAGATTTTAGGAAAACAGTCCGGGCGACACAGTCACATACCTCTGAGCATGTTTACCCTGTAAATCCTCGGTCTCAGTGTTAAATGGTTCAATGCGATGAGATATACAACTAGTCTTTGTTTTGTCAAAATAATATTTACAATAAACTACGGCAAAAGGAATATCCTTACCTCATTTGGGCAAACACTAACGTCAAACCAAACACGCGATCGTTCGTTGTTGTTATGATGCCCAGCTGTGGAGGACCAGTGTTGCTGCTCGTGCGGACATTTTTTTTCCACCAATTTACGCGAATCCCACAACAGATAGAAGGAAGGTTGGCGGATTTTAAAGGATAATGAAAGCTAAGAAAGAACATAACTTGTAGTCTTCTTGTAGTTGTCTAAGTTCAAGCCGTCACATGTCTAGGTTCCATATATCATTTACGACTGTCACACGTGAATATCGGATTCAAAAGTGGCCACCCTCCGTCGTCACCTGCAGAAAAGTTGTCATTCTACTACGGTTTGGGGCCGTCACTTTGCTCAAAGCCATTCATTCGCCCCTTGGGGTAATCAAAACCTCTAAATGCCATTTTGACTACCCAAAGTAGTAATTTTTTTTTGGTTTTTCTTTTAGTGTGAGGTGTTTTTTTCTTTGAAGGGTTTACCGTTTTATTTTAAAAAGTCGTTAATTTGGTTTGTTCAGGTGAACTACACGGCCAGGGCGACATAATATAGGGGCTACTCGTCCCGATAAGCAGAATAGTTAGGTAATATTTTTAATTATCTTCTCTGATTAGTGAAAATGAACATGTGGCCCCAATTAGAAACCTGCTCAGCGTCATCGAAACCCACTAAAATCAGTCATTTCGCGAAAGACTTTGAGCGCGTGGGTGCGCAGTAGTGCACTAAACATACCACTCGTGCAACAGGAACAAGTCTGGCGATGAGAAAATGCGGATAGCAAAGACGGAAAAAGCGGGTGGGCGCGTTAACGCACCGGTAGCCCTGATTCTGCTGCACGAGTGGAGACTTCAGCGCCAAAGCGTGCTTCCCGAATTCTGAAACTCTTTCTAAAATTGGCTGATTGTGAGGTTGTTGATGACGTTCAACCAGTTTTTTATTGGAACCATATGTTTATTCCCATTAATTCAAAAGCCAATAAACTAATTTAGGTAATTAGCCGACTTATCGTGATGATTAGCCTCCTATACTCTCTCCCTTGCCGCATAACTCACTTGCACACACCGCGTTAGTGTAACTCTCACGGCTTTTTTGACTAAGCAAATTTGTAAAGCATATAAAAAAGAAACTGTCAAACTTGTCTTGCTTGATACCTCCGAACATTCACCACGTCCTTTTCAATTTTTAAGTTCACATTTGAACGAAGCGAGTTTCCCGTTTCCCTGAATAACAAGACGTCCTCCCCCCTCTCACCCCCTTCCACAATTTGTGCATTTTTCTATCGTTAATGGACGAAGAGCGTATACCGGTGCGGGTCAAAATTAAAGGAAGAATAAATGTATTCCATGCTTATCCTTTCTTAAATCTTTCCATCGATCAGTGCGAAATATGTGATCGGTTATCCCATTACGAATGACATGATAATCTCATTAGGAATGGTACATATTTCCCCGTGCTGATTTATGCCGTTGTAGAGGTCGCTGATGGTCGATTAAGCTGCCTTGCAGAAACCTATTTTTTCTAAATACCATCTATCCAAAAGGGGTAAAAAACATACGGGAATCGAATTCGTTGTGGCGTTATCGAACACATGCACGTTACCTAGGGACGACGACGTCGCCCTACGCTGACAATACAAGATATACGGGCGCCTCCACAAACCTATTTCCCCTTTCCGCCGCATCATGTTGAGCTTCGTCCATTAATTCTGGTCGTTCTTATAGTTGGTGATGAACGTCCTGAAGGAGTGCATAAACGGAAAGCCACCCGGCGCCATGACCTGCATGCCCCAGTACGTGGCGTTCCACCATTTTTTCGACGAGTTCGGGTTTCACAAGGTACGCATACTACTCAGTTTTTATGCTCACCACAATATCCACGCAAATTATTTAGCGTTCTTTTTTTACCGGGCGTTTTGACCAACCTATATGGTACAATTTTATTTTTATTTTTTAGCGAATCTCATAGTACGATACGAAATGCTAGTAAGTGTGATATGGTACGAAATGCCAGCGATAACGAGACTAACCGGACACAAGAGAGTTGTCACCTGCCTTTTAAATAAAAAAAAACAAAAAACAAAACATAAAGTTAAGAAAACTGTGTAAGCAGTGTGATTGGTATTAAAGCCCCTTCATAAAATTCACAGAAACACACCAATGGGCTTTTGTCTGTCTGTCTCCTCCCGCGAAAAGAATACGGTTACAGTTGTTTTAGGCGCGATACAATAAGTGCTGATTTAGACATTTTACTCCTATAAACGAAAACGCCCATATTGCAAACGAAAAAAAAAGGCGCTTGATTCGTCGTTTTGCAAAAGCGCGCAACGCCGTTCTCGGCGCCGAGTGAAATGCCTGGAACTCAAGGTACAACCGGCTGTAACAGGTAAGAAAAGCGACTTTACTTGAGGCGACAGCGAGAATGCGAAGGTAAGCAAGCAAACGCGTTGCCCTCTCGCTTTCTTCATTGTCACGTGGGGGCAAGGAGAATGCTCTCGGGACTTCGCGCTAAGCCTTTTGGGATTGTTGCATTAAGTCTAATTAACAAACAAGAACCAGGCGAATTTTCGATAGAGAACAACAAATTCGCACAAAGTGCTGCACTTGCTGGTTCACGCAGCCCTTATTTCTGACGTTACGTTACGTCACAAAAGCTTACGTTTAATTAACTGGGACATCTGTGCTTCCTATTAAGCATGGCTACCAGTTCAAAAAGGTAGTCTGACACGCGACATCCAAGACACGAACATTTCGCTGACTTAGGCGTAACGCATGAAAACGCAATAAAACAGCTGTGAGAGCCAGCCTTTAGGCTGCTTCACATTTAATTATTGTCCGTTTTTAGTTAAAAGTTGACATTATCTGGTGCTCCGTCCTCTTCGTTTATTCTTTCGTATGTAACTTTAATTGCAGCCAAAACACATTTCTTGTTGTTTTGGTTACCCCCCCCCCTCCCTTTTCTCTTCTTTTCTCTCTACCGCGTAAAACAGGGGAACGTGTGAAGTCAGAAAAGAAGCCGGATGGATGTTAAGATGGATGTTAATGGCTGTACACTTCGTAACGGGCGGTAGCTCGCGCCACCCAGCGGCCACTAGTAACGTGCTTGAAAAAAGGCCCCGAGGTTTTCCCTCCGTGAGGAAACCCCAACATCCGCCCGGCCTTCGAGATGTGAAGGCGCATATGTGCTGCAGTCACTGCGGTCGCAATGAACTACTGTGCCCAATTTTCTCTCTTTTTCTCCCCCGCAGATTCTTTATTACCTTGACGAAAACAATGGCTGGGCTCACAGTATCCCCAGAATGCAGAGATCGCTTGACGCCTCCCGGAAGTTCTGCGAGCCGCGTTTCCTGTTCGTTGTCAATCCTGCCAACCCAACAGGTAATACAGGGTACCTATATAATTCATGTCCGCTAGGAGAGACACTAATTCAAAAGATTACTCGAATAATCCCCAACAATTTCACAAAAGAAAGAGAATATGCATGGTTCACCTAGAAAGGTAAACCAAACTAAGTCGCATGCCCGAAAGATAAGGATTCTCTTTTTAACGAGAAACCAACACGAGCAAGGTCGCAAAGTGGCTTCAAGGGTGCTTCTATTGCGCGACCTGTGATGTTATATGTGTCTAAAAAGTCTCGCTAAAGCACCGATTAGGAAGCATAACCCCAATTAAAGTATATTCTATCGCTTCCATGGGAAAGAGGGTTTATTGCTTAAATGGCAATTGTTTTGGCTATTTTAGCTACGGTCCTCTCCGCCGAGAGCATCATGGACATCATCCGGTTTTCTTACCAGAACAACCTGATCATTCTAGCTGATGAGGCAAGTCTGTTTACTTTATAACTTGACTCTTTTCACTTCACAAATGTCCTTGCAACGGGTATGCTATAGCTAAGTCACGTCAGAGATCGGTTCTCTCAATTTTACCGATCAATTTGTGATTTTTGACGCTAATTCATCGTTACATGCTCTGCTAAACCTCACTCAAGGTATTTTAAAATCGCAGACTTCAAAATGTTTCAAATATTGTGCGCCTAGTTTGGAATATTAACTATCCACAAAAAAACTTACAAAAAATGGTCAATTTAAAATTAGCAGTGGAGGGGCGCGTGCCTCTTTTTGCGACACTCACACATTTTTTTTCTCGTGTTCGGCTGATTTTGTGCAAGTGTATATTCACCTGTGAGCTTCTGTTTCTGCTTATTTGTACATTGTGTACACAAGTACCGAGTCATGTTATACTCAAATGTACTATACCCCCCTGCTCTAATGCCTCTGGCGCTGCGGGGTAGACTGAGATAAATAAATAAATAAAGCATCGTTAATGCTCGTTAATGTGGACAACTGAATTTAGACAAAACACAAAGGTAATAAGTAAGCTACAACAACGCTGCTAGCTTTAACAAGTATGAACCAACAAGCTCCAAATTAAGCCCATATCATTTGCACAACCAACTACATATTCTGTGATATGAGACCAACCCTAATATCTGAATACATTTGTTTTCTAGGTGTTTGAGCACAACATCTACACAGAGCATGCCCCATTTCACAGTTTTCGTAAGGTTATGAACAAGATGGCACACCCCTGGTGCAAAACACAACTCATCACCTTCAATTCTTTATCAAAGGGTATCATGGCAGAGTGAGTAAGCCGGCCCTGCATCGATAGTATGGTGGCCACATTGTATACTGCCACACAAATTCATATTCTGTAGCTCCGAGTGATATTTTTTATTACTTCCTATATACCTGCGACATATAGTGGCCATAATATTAATATGGACAGGTGTGTACAGCTATGAAGCCTTCTATGAAGATAGTGTCCTGTTGGAAACGTTTGAACCTCTTTGAGTCAGTGTACTTTCAACAATTACTACTAGTACTATGCCAATATGACAGTCCTTTGGTAGACTGCGTTACGTATGCGCTACGAAATTCTGGACATACGGTGCGCGCACCTCTGCTTTTTCCCAGCCACATACTTGTCGAGATTAATTCGCACATACTGTAGATAGAAAATAAAATAGGAGGAACTTGTACTGAATAAGTGCAATAAACGTGGTTCAAAGAAACTATACGAGTATTTAGAAACTTCACTTGTCTAATTCCAAACGTCATGTGATCACAGAGACGGACTACAGTGTGGCTATTTTGAGGTCGTCAACCTGAATGGAGACGACAAAAAGAGACTTCTTAAAGCTGTGGTTGAGCTGCTGCCCTCAACTCTCTCGCAGGTGAGGAGAAATTTCCTACAACAGTGAAGTATGCTAGACTGAATTAGCCAGCAATTGCATGCGACTGGTCACGAATATACACAGTGAAAACTAAAATTTTGGTAATAATCGCCAGGGATATGATAGAGAGAAATCTCGCGTTCTTTAATGAATGGAAACACATTTAAAGGTTTAATCTGGCTTTAAAGCCTGAGAGCATTCTCTTCTTTTTTTCTTTTTACAAAGCTTTCGGTTGTAAAATTAAAATGTATGATTGCAAGTCTTGTATACTCACAGGTTCGGAAAATGATTTCTCTCCTTCACGTTAAAACTCCACGTTTTACATTTGATAAAAATAATTCCACAGTAGAAAAGCAGCTGTGAAAAAAAGCCGAAAATTGATGTGCGTATAGAATTTAACTTGACCAGAGATTCTTTTCGCTGGGGAGGGGGGTGGGTTGGAAATTCTGGTCATGAAGTTCACCGTCTAAAAGGGATAGCAGTCGAGTCAATGATCTCTAGACAGGCCGTGAACGACATTTTCTTTGAACATAAAGGCATACCTTTCACCTGATTTACTTTTGTCTCCCGAATGCTAGCCCCACAATTTCCAGAAATATGTAGTATATGTGATTGAGTTTATTAAGATTTTTAATACACAACTCTGCCCATCTTTTCTTTTCTGCACAGCTAAGTTTATTGGACATGTTAGGCCTCACACAAGAATACAAGAATATGATGTACAATAGTATTTTTCAAAAATATTAAATTAAATATTAAAATAAATCCCGTGAACCACGGCGCAGGACAGATTCCCAGACTCGCCGCTACACTCGCCAGTGGTAAATGCTGCCACACATATAGGCTTATAATTGAGGAAGAGAAGATCACAGAACCATGATTTGACAATGCAGTATTCTTGTATCTCTGGCTTATTTCAGAGCAGAAATTAAGGACCCTCAATTATAGTCGAACTACAGATAGCCCCGTCCCAATAAAAGTTTTCTGCTACTACTCACTAGGTGGCTTTGGATTGTCTCGTCAAACCTCCCCAGTCTGGTGACCCATCCTACGATTTATACCAAAAGGTAACTGCAGGATCCCACTCTTTTTGAGCAGAGTTAGCAGTAATTTGCATTGATATAGCGATCCTTGACAGTGAAATTCATTTCTTGCTCTTTTTCCGTTACTTCTTTTTACTCCGACTGTTCAAGGAAAAGAATACAATCCTAGAGTCTCTCAAGAACCGAGCGGAGCTGGTACAGAAAGCATTAAACAATATTGAAGGGTTCTACTGCAGCCAAGTTCAGGGGGCCATGTGTGCCTACCCTCGGGTGTTACTGCCACAAAGAGCTATCGACAAAGCAAAGGTATTTTCTTCTTTGATTTATCTCCAAGCGTTTTGCAGCGCGCAACATTTTGCTTAATCTACATATTAATGAGCTAGTTTGTTAATTCAGCCATTAAAATAAAGATTTCCACCGACATTTCTCACCATCGTCTGCTATGACAGTGTAGGGAATTGAATCTTTGCCTTTCAGGCGGACTGTCGAGAAAATGTTTTATAAAATTGTTTTGGGAGCTGGTGGCATCCGGCACATGAACTACATTAATTTCAGAGTTGTCACTCGCACCAGACAATGACATCCTTTTAACCTAATACAACTGCAATCTCATATCGATTGTTTGAAAGAAAGTACTTCCTTCGCACTTTTGATTTTAAGGAAGAATGTTGATGGATCTACTCGATTGCTTCACTACTTTGACTTTATTTTAGAAATAGCAAAACTTACCTTGCCTTGATGTGTGATTGTTAAATCGTTATTTCTTGTGTTTTGTTTTTTTTATTGGTCAATATTAATTTACTTTAAGCACTGTTTCTTACTCCTGAAATGGCCTCAATTGACATCGAAGTGTGCACAAATAAATAAAGAAATAAATCAAGTTAATAAAACATTGTTCACCAGTGTGCAGAAATGCAGAAGCAGAAAACCCAGAAACCTGATAGTTGATGTTTGGACATTGGTACACTTTAGTAAAGGACGATAGTTTGGACCAACTGGGAATATATGGGCTACAACCAAAATCTGCCATGCAAAAACGCTGACATTGCGCCTGCTGCACGAGTGGTAATTTCAGCGCACCACCATGCTTCCCACACGCTTCGAGTCGTTCTACAATTTATAAGTGAAACCATATATTTCATTTCACTACTTAAAAACTTGATGATTAAATTTTAGTTCACTGTTTTTCTTATTAATTGGCATGCTTTTCGCCATACCTCACGTGTGACGTGGCAGGTAGTTTGTTTCCGAAGAGAGTTCCTTATTTTCTCAACCAGCCTAGTTCTGGGATATCATGAAAGTCTTCGCAGAAACCTGAGAATTTCAAGCTAGATAATCAGTGCACACAACTTCGGGTTCTCATGTTTTCTTTTCTCGTTGCGCAGAGTCTTGGTCAGGAGCCCAGCTATTTCTATGTGAGTCAATTGCTTGAGAAAAAAGGTGTTTGTGTAACACCAGGCAGCGCGTTTGGCCAACTCCCGGGAACCTGCCATTTTCGGTAAGAGCGATCTATGGCCCTCGTCAGGAATCCTCTGTGGCTATGTCATATATAAGTTATATTGCGGTCATGCCAGAGTAATGAGAGCTTCATAATTCTGCTTCCGTGAGTAACACCATGCCCAAACATTTAATACCCAACAAATGACTGTGCCTGAACTTTTGTACTGGCGCAAGGTAATAAAACGTTGCATTCCGAATTTTGAACATTACCACCCAGGAATTTGCACGGCAACCTTCAGTAGGTCTGTGCCTCTAGGGTCAACTCATAGCACTCCTTGGTAATGATATGCACTGTTACTGAAATTGCGCGTATCAATCATAACAAAATCACCATAATACAGTGAGACAGGTCAGCAGCAAAGAAAAAGCTTTTATCTAAAACCTGCACTTTGCACAATCTGCTAACTGGCAAATCTGTTTCAGGGTTACCATACTTCCATCAATGGAAAAGCTCCTGGACATGCTTGACCGAATCAAGAACTTCCATGAAGAATTCACGAATCAGTACAAATAAATGGAGCTACGGTCGCTGAAGCGGGTTGCTCAATGTAAGGAAGTTCTTGAATGAGAGCTAAGAAGTAAAATAAAGCAATAGTGTATCCAGAAACTGACACAATAGTGTTTTTTTCTATTTGGACTTCACTTCCACTACTCTCATCTGTGCATAAAGCTTTTAGTCCAGGTATAACATATTCCAACATGATGTCTCAACATACATTACGTCGCGTGGCCATACAGCATATAATCAAGTCTGAGAATGAACCACCAGTAACCAGAAAACATTTTAAATACTGGGTTTCTTAGAGCAAAGAAATTTGTGTTTTTATGAAAGTAAAAGTTAACTGCGCGTCGCCCAACGCTAGTGTCTTTCATAGTATGGCGCCAGCAGATGGGGCATGATTTCAAAGTTTCAGAATTCATCATAATAAAATAATAATAGTATAATAATAATATTAATGATAATAATAAAATATTATTATTATTATTATTATTGATATTTGAAAGTGAAAATTTGTTTAGTGAAATGCAGATGCCTTCATCGCTTTGTTTATTTAAGGAAACGGTAGTGCTCCGACACTTTTCTAATGACAGTTTTAAAACGCTTCATAAGCCTGCACGCCTTTTTCGTGTTTCTCCTCGCTTTAATGGAGAGAGGTGTGTGACAAGATATCGGAAAAGACTGCGCCGTTCTTATGTTTCAGAGGTATTTAATACAGTATTACTGGCAAGGCAATGTTAAAAAAATGGCTTCGTTCAAATATTTTTGAAAGCTTAATTGCGTAGTGCTAATCCTTGCATTTTTATTTAATTTTTTTATTTTTTAATTTTTTTTTCTTTGTTGTAGTTGTGATTTGTTTTGTTTTGGGGTTGTTTATTAAAAATCGTCTTGTATGTGTAAATGATTATGGTTATCTTTTGTCGCCTGTCCGACCTGCCCGGTTCAGTAGTCGTACAAGCCTATAACGGCTTAGATGAGCCTGTTACTTGTGTACTGATGCCTGCTGTGACAATAAACTATTATTATTATTAACAATATTAACGTCGTGACCTGAGGCCTACCATGTCCGCAGGTCACGACGGCATTCCAGCAACACGTGTAAAAGCATTTCACGAAATTTTCACACCCATCCTCTATGATATTTTCAACAATATCATAGAGGTCAGTCGTAGTTCCAGTATACAAGCCTGTAAGTCGTGCCACTGCGTCAAACCACAGGCCAGTGTCTCTGCTGTATGCATTTTCGAAGCTTTTCAAAATGGTAGTCCACAAAACATTGTCCTCTCGTCTAAAAATGTACTAAGTTCCAACCAACACGGATTTGTATCAGGACGCTCGACAATAACAAATTTGATTTCATTGTTGTCCATTGCATCCAAAGCTGTGTGCCACAGAGGCCAGCTTGACGTGGTCTACATTGATCTGAGTAAGGCCTTTGATATGGTTAACCATGGCTTTCTTGTATCAAAACTTTGTGGTATTGGTGTCTGTGGAGGGCTACACTACTGGTTTCAGAATTATTTGTCTAATATAACATGTGTTGCTCGCGCGAAAGGCGCGTATTTTTTTGCATACACGGCCACGTCTGGCGTACCTCAGGGATGAGTTCTGGGCTCGCTTCTTTTTTCTATTTTTGTGAACGATGTGTATAAGCAGGTTGTAAACACGTCTTTTTGCAATATGCTGATGATATAAGGATATTTATGGAGATTAGGACTACTTTAGATCGCACGTTTCTACAAGAGGACATAAACTCATTTAGCAAATGGTGTTCACTGAACGGTCTCCTACTAAACAGCTTGAAAACCAAGGTCATGTCCTATAGTCGCAAAACGCAAACAACGTGTTTCCCTTAAAGTGTTGGCTCAGACGCATTGTGCCGTTCTAGTGAAGTGCGGGACTTGGGAGTGCTTTTTGACTCCTCCTTGAGATTCGATAGCCACGTGGCTCGTATAACTACCTCCTCCTTGCGCGCGCTCGGTGTTGTTTGTCGAACGAGTAGAGTATTTAAAAACCTCGCAACGTTTGTAGCCCTGTACCGCTCTTTGACAAGGTCTCAACTCGAACACGCATCTCCTGTATGGAATGGTAGGTGTAAAACTACCCTCCTAAGGCTGGAGAGAGTGCAAAACAAGTCTTTATCTATTTATCGATATTGATATCTGCGCGACGAAACATCTCTATCAAAGAGTAACAATGTATTGGACGTCCTACAAATGAACAGCTTATATCACCGTCGAAAAAAGCAAATCTGGTTCTCCTTTTCAAAGTCCTTTATGGCATGGCCGACCGTCCAGAACTGCTCTCACAGATATCTTTACGAGTTCCACTGGCAGCGACCCGTTTGGCAACGTCTTTTTACTCTCCTCGGACGTTAAATATCTTGGACACCATGTTTCGCATGTGTCGGGCATATAATGGCATTGCAAGTGTTCTTGATAAGTTTTGTGTGACTGAATTTGTCAGATATCTCAGAATGTTGTATGAATCTCGCTGAACCTGTCGTGATTGTGATGTTATTATATATTATTTTAATTAGGTATATTCGTTTTGTGGTAGTATTCTACTCTGCGTTCGGACTCTGTGTTCCGTTCTTTCCTTGTGTACATGTATATCGTATCTTTGTGTCAGCTTGCGTTATATGTATCATATCGTTTACTCAGTGTTTTCAGTTTTTGTTTTATTATTTTTTTTATTTTTATACTTTTTTGTAGTGTGTAAGTTTCGGTGTGCCGGTACCAATTCCGCATGGTCGTTCTTGAACACCTAATAAAATTATTATTGATTCTTGATTATTGTTATTTTACCAAAACGTCCGAGTCTTACGCACACAAACCGAAGGGCTTCTCTCTAACGTTACCTTATCCAATTATCCTATATTTCTTTCAACGTAAAATTGGTTATGCTGTGCTATCGGGTCCCCCGATGACTTTGCACCTTCTTTTGAAGTGCACCGGCGTGACCGCGACTTGGCCACGCGTGATACAACTGGAGGTAGCGTGTGAGTGGCCGTTGACAGGTGTTTCCGCTCGAAAAGACGCGAAGATGAAGAAATATTTCCCGAGGGCTTATGAGTAGAAATCGAGTGTGCAAAGAAAGTACGCCTTGTTACTAGTAGGGCTGTGCGAATATTTGAATTTTCGAATACGAATCTAATATAAATAAGACAAAAAAAAAGGGCTTCGAATATCGAGTGGAATATTGAATATGCGTCTAGTAATAAAATAATTGCAAAACAAGAGGTAACAACAGGTTTATTTCCTTTTTAAAATAAATCAATGCAACTGCATGTTACTAGGCTGCAGCAGTCTAAAGGTACTACTAGTAATGTGCTCATTACGGGTTACCGTGTAGGAAAATTAACTGCTCAACGTGTTCAGAAAGTAAGTGCTCCCCACGCACCGTGACAACATTTCCGCAAGAACAAAGACCCTTTCACTCGGGAAAGATGCGAAATTTCACTAAAGTTCGAAGAAGTTCGGTTTATGAACAGTGTTGCCCGGTTTCTACATCAATATTTCGAATTTTGGGAAACAAATAATTTAGAAAGTACTTTATATTATATTTCATAAAATAGTTGCCAATGTTTACACCATACAAAGGCGAAAATATGTGCTTTTAATGTTTTCATTGGTTATGCATGTGAACCAGTGATGCCAATAAACCCAACAAATATTGCACTTTTACTGCGCCAGGTGAAGTCAACTAGTTTTTTTTTTCGTGCATGCGTTGAAGGTTTGAAAAAGTCGAACTTGAACCTGGGCAGGTTCGCGACATCTCTAGTTTTGACTGCGCGGGAGTGGCAGGAGTTGTTGTCAATGGCGATGCAATGATCTGCTCGCACCTAGCTTTTTGTTCTTTTTTTATACTTTTCAAACATTTATATTAGATAAAGCTCTCGAGATTTATTTTAATTTATATTTCACTCTTGTGGTTTATTTTAATGCATCAATTTATTGAACGCGCAATCACATCACATATTCCTATAAAAGTGCCCACAACAAAGGGCTTGGTGAAATAGAAATCGAAACTGCTCCTGTCTTGCTGTCATCGGACAGATAGAAACGGAGCAAACCGAGAACGCACGCATCATACCTCTCTCTCAGTGAATACACATATTCATAGGGGAATGCGTGGCAGGCAGATTATTCGTTAGTTGCTCGAACATTCGCAGTTTGTGCGAACATTCGACGTGTTTTCAGAATATTCGGCTTTGGCCGAATATTTGGAGACTACCGAATATGCAATTTTCAAATCGAATGCGTTTCGAATAAGGAAAATATTAAATTCGTATTCGAAATTTCGAATATTCACACACCCCTAATTTTTAGTGATCTTTTTTACCTTCCTTCTCAAACGACGCCCGACGATCTTCGCACGTGTATCGCTGGCAAGAACACCGTTAACGATTTACACGGGTGTAATGTCATAACCTTAGGTGATTTTAATGCTCAGCATCAACTGGACGCAGTTTAATGTTTCTACTAACAACTATCATTGCAAGCAAAAATTCAACGACCTCCTAAACTTTGTTTCTTTTTTAGAGCTTGCACAACACAACTATTTTCATAACCACCGAGGTAATGATTTTTGTCTCTCAAACATGGATTGCGTGCGTGTAGCCCGAGGTGAAGGCACTATGGTTCCTCTGAATAAGTAACATCCTGCCCTTGACTTCGGGCTTTCTTTGATGATACCATGATTCCCGCTCATATTGCTTCTCTTCCACGCATCTTATACAGTTTTTCATCAAGAGACTACATCGGGATGTTCCCCCACCTCTCGAGTGCTGACTGGTCTCCGGCCTCAGAATCTTCTGATGCAAATTTATTTATTTATTTATTAGTACCTTGAAGGCCCTAAAACAGGGCATTATACAAGGGATGGGCAGCTCATATTTGTAGGATAATAAGAAAAGCATATAAAGCATATACACCCATGAACAACAAAACAAAAAGAATCAACAAAATATTCAAACAAAACATGACAAAAAGTTCACATACACTTATGTTTAAAAAGTGCTAGTTCATTGTGGATTCTAAAAATTCGCCTAGCACTTTTTTGAATACATCTATATTGCGAGCTGTGACTATGATGTTAGGCAAAGCGTTCCATTCATTAATTGTAAAATGTATGAAAGAGTTAGCGTAAGAACTCGTGGATGCATATATGGGTTGTATTTTACAGCTGTTATCTAATCTCGGAAAAGAAGAAGTGGGAGGAGGAAATAGTTTATTTCTAATTGTTGGGTTATGGTGGTAAATCTTGTAAAACAGTGTCAAACGAAATATTTTTCGCCTTAAAGTGAGTTCAGGGAAGTTTGCTCGTTTACGTAGTTCAGACACACTGGTGTGAAAAGAATATTCAGAATAAATAAATCGTAATGCTCTTCTTTGGACACGCTCTAGTTCGTTTTTCAGATAAGTTTGCCTCGGAGACCATATCGACGCAACATATTCTAGTGTTGGGCGTACTAATGTTAGATATGCAATTTGTTTTACTTTATGGGGTGCGAGTCTTATGTTCCGTCGGAGAAAGCCGAGTGTGCTGTTTGCCTTAGCAACAATGTGATTGACGTGGGTGGTTCATGTTAGATCGCTGGTTATATGAAGACCAAGATATTTGTAAGATGAGGATGAACCGAGTATAATATTGTTAATGCTGTAGTTATAAGAAGACGGTGACAAAAGACGAGAAAAGGTGAGTACTTTGCATTTATCTAGGTTTAGTGACATCTGCCAATTATCACACCATTTTGCAATGGATGACAAGTCAGTTTGCAGGGATGAGTGGTCGCTGGTGCTCGAGATAGTACGGTAGATTACGCAGTCGTCTGCAAAAAGGCGGATGGTCGAAGAAACACAAAGAGGGAGGTCGTTGATGTAGATTAAAAAAAGGAGTGGTCCGAGCACGCACCCTTGAGGAACGCCAGATGTTACGCTCATTTTGGGTGATGCTGAGTTATTAACAACGGTATATTGATAGCGATCAGAAAGCAATTCAGAAATCCAAATATTAATGAAGTGGTCAATCTTTAATTGGTGAAGTTTCATTATAACGCGGTTAAGTGGTACTCTATCGAAGGCCTTCGAAAAGTCAAGAAAGATAGCGTCAGTTTGTTGTTTATGTTCCAAATTAGAATGAATGCTATATACAAATTCGAGGAGTTGGGTCTCGCATGACAATTCTTTCCTGAATCCGTGTTGGTTTATGGTAAGAAGGCCGTTCGATTTGATATATCTCATAACATTAGAAAATATGATATGTTCCAAGATTTTTGAAGGAATGCTGGTCAGTGACATTGGACGATAATTTAAGGGCGAATTTCGGTTTCCAGATTTATGTATGAGGATGACGCGGCTAATTTTCCAGTCATGAGGGACGATACGTGTCGAAAGGGATTTACAAAAAATGTCGGTTAAAAACAGAGATGATGCATGCTTCGTATTTTTTAATATTTTTGAGTTGATGAGGTCATCGCCAGAACTCGAGGAAAGTTTCAGATTTTCAATTGCGTTGATAACTCCAGAATAGTCGATGGCAATGGTTTCCATGGACGGATGAATAAGGGCCGGAAGTAGCGGAATGTTGTTAAGATTTTGTTAGTAAACACGGAACAAAAATAGTTGTTTAGGCAATCAGCACACTGGTCGTCGGAGAGAACTAGATCTTCGTCATTGGTGAGAGCAAGAGGGGTGAACGGCTTAGGATTGATTACGTTCCAGAACTGTTTGGGTTTGTCGGTTAATACTTGTAATAGGTCAGTACCGTAAAATTTTGATTTGTTTTGTAATTTCATATCTATATAATTTTTCGCATTCTTCATAATTACTTTGTATCTCTTTGTTTAAGGGCTTCTGTGTAGCACGCTTGAATAATCATTTTTTTTTATTGGCTAGTCGCTTCATTGCTTTAGTATACCAGGGGTTCTGACTATCTGTCTTGATGTTCACCAGAGGCACGTATTTATTCGCAAGGAATGATAATCTATTTTTAAAACGGAGCCAGTTTTCCTCAATTGAGTATCTATGGAACGCCTCCCTGAAAAACATATAGAATGACTCTAGTTCAGCGTTAATAGACTTGTAGTCGGCTTTGTTGTAATCGCTTATTTGTTTATGAAGAATACATTTGCGCAGAATAGGAAACGAAAAGTTAAAATATGCAACGAGGTGGTCACTGAGCCCAGGTAGCAGTGAAAGGTTGTTGATCAGATTTGGATCCGTAGATAAGCAAATATCAAGTATGTTGCTACTGTGATCAGTGATTCGAGTCGGCTTACTAATCAGTTCTGTAAAGTTGAAATCCCAACACATATTGATGAAATATCTTGATTCATTGTCATTTGCTGTTAACTTATTCAAGTCGATGGAGGGGTAGTTAAAATCACCTAAAAGTATACGCGTTGCTTTAGAAAATTTAAAGGATATATCACTGAGACACTCTTGTAATAAAGGTATAAAGGCATTATTACTGTCAGGTGGTCTGTAGCAGAGGCCAATGACTGTTTGAAAAGAATGTGATGAAAGGTATAACCAAACCATTTCTAAGTCCGGTGCAGTAGTTACTCGTGATACCGTCAGGCGGTTGTTCACAGCTATCAGTACTCCCCCACCCCGTTTGCAAATTCTATCACATCTATACAAATTGAAATTCATACACGAGGGGAAAACTTCAGAGTCATGAATCTCGGGGGTGAGCCATGTTTCGGTTAAAAGAACTATGTCAGCTTGCATTGAGTCGATTAGAGAATACAAAGCATCGTGTTTAGATAATACACTTCTTATGTTCGTAAATAGAACAGAGTAAGCGTAGAACGAATCTTCGGTTCGTTTAGATGACGACGCAGAAGGGGCGGAAGAAACATATTTTTTACTCTTGGGTTGCTATTCGTCCTTGGCAGTTACACATTGGTTAGCGTGATCATAAACGAAAAAGGTGTTATCTACGTAGAGCTTATCATATCGAAGCTTAAATCGACAGTTTTTGGGTTTCAGCAGGTAGCTCGCTTTACGAGATGAATTCGAAAAGCCATGGACAGATTCATCCATTTAAGATCTTTAAAGAACCTTTGCTTTTATAATTGGTTCTCTAATAACCTAAGAACGCTACTAAAAGGGAAGACTTCCTGCAGCGAAAGTTTAAGAAAAGCGGTCTCCCAAAGTGCGAGGTAGAATTCAAAAGTTCCAGAAAGAAATGTAAGATAATGTTAAACCGTGATCGCCTGGCGTATCGTGACTCAGTGAAATCTGACCTTAGCGAAAACCCTAAGAAATTTTGGAGGTACACTAGATGGCGTTCCGGGAAGTATATCGGATCGACTATAGTTTTGGATCACATGAAAGAGATTCGAAGTGTGTGCCCGAGCTATTTGGAGATCATTTCAGTTCAGCCTACAGATACAGTACCGTCCACTCCTCCGCCAAATTGACTCATTTGAATGAATTTGGTGGCCTAATAAGCTAAATAAATGTCGATGAGGAATGTTTTGAGCTAGGTATAAAATATGAAACCACGCTATCTGCGGGTCTGCGGGGCACGATGGTATACCATTTGCAATTCTTAAAACCTTTTATGATGTACTCACACCTACACTATATGCAATATTTAACAACTCATTAAGGTCAGGAGTCTTCCGCGAAATCTGGAAGATTGCTGTGGTCGTTCCGGTCCTGAACACGGGAAAGACGGGTTATGTTCTCAACTATAGACCGATTTCCCTTCTTTCTACATTTCCCAAACTGTTTTAAACGGTCATTCATCAATTCTTGTCTGTCAAATATTGAAACTCAACCCTCCGTAATCGGCATGGGTTAATGACCGGCAGATCAACCGCTACAAATCTTGTACGTTCCATGTCTACCGCATCCCAGGTAGTCTGCAACGGAGGTCAGCTAAACGTGGTCTACTTTGTCCTGAGCAAGACATTTGACGTTGTCAATCCTACCACCCTTTTATCAAAGCTTTCCGTCTACGGGGTTTGTGGCACAGTATATGAATGGTTTCAAAGCCATTTGTCAAACAGGAAAGCGTACGTTCGAGTCAGCAATATGAACTCTTCATAGTACCAGGCAAGTTGTGGCGTTTCTCAAGGATCTGTCCTAGAATCGCTCCTGTTGACAATTCTTTGTAAATGACGTCTCTGATGCTATTTATAATTCTTTGCTCCTGCAATACGTTGATGACATTAACATTTACACAGAAATCATTACTTTAGATGATTGCGCTAGGCTTCAGGAAGATGCATGTTCCTTCTTTAGGTGATGCTCAGTCAATAATCTCTTAAACCCTGCTAAAACCAAGGTTAGGACATTTACTCAGAAAGCACAGAATACATTTCTCGCATATAGTATTCATGGTAAACCCATGTCCCGGGTATGTGTAATGAAATGTCTAAAAGATCCTAGTATGCGATTCTCTAGTCACGTAACTAGGCTCGTTAACTCGTATCCGCGCACGCTGGTTGTTGCCTCTCACTTAACGAAAGACTTCAAGCATCCTTCTGCGTCTCTCACGTTGTACTGCTCGTTATGCATGCCCCAGTTAAAATATGCCTCAGTTGTGGGGAACGTAATCTCTAAAACCAACTCACTGGAAAACGACCAAGTTCACAAACAGTTTATTTCCATCTTTAAATATCGCTATTCTATGAAGTGTTTTCACTGTTCAACTTATGACGCAACGTTAAAGTGTGTTGACTTGCTAAGCCTGCACCGCGGTCGGCAGAAGGCGGACCTACTGTTTTTGTTAAAAACGTTGCATGGTCCGATTGATCCACCAAGTCTCTTGTCTGAAGTGTGCCTTAGGGTTCCACGTACGTTTACTCGGAATAAATCATAATTTTATATTTTCAAAAATGTTAGTCATTTCAGCCCAATTATTAGACTGACTGAGTGTTACACCCAGTACACTGATGAACTCGATATTTTAACTCGTAGTGTAGGGCGTTTGTTATTTCTATTGAAGACCTGTCCGGCAGGTGAATAATGATCGTGGTTCAATTTAAGATTGATTTCGAAGAGCACAAACATTGTTGGGTCTGTGCTTGTGCTACTGCTTCGTATTGAGTGCCTTTCAAACTTGTTTTTACATTGCTGCAATTTCTCGTCAATGTACCGAAGACCTAGAAACTGTATTTTGTTATCATTCAGCTCAGTGTATGTCGTGTATGATTATATGCAGTTACTGTATTGTGCATTGCTCTTCTGTTTTTTGTGTTTTATGTATTCATTTCCATCCAATGTGCCAGTAGCAAGACCGCAAGGTTGTTCCTGGGCACTATAATAAACAGTGATTTATTGATTGATTATTTTATTGCATCTTTCATACCGGCCCGGTAAAGCATGAATGCGTATACTTGTCTGCGGGACCTGGAATCGAACAGGTTGCATGCCCGCTGATAACAAAGTGTCCGTTGTTAGCATGCAACTAAACAAAACAAAACAAAGAAAACTTGCGCATGCTAAAAAAACAGGAGAAAAACTTTTTTTTTCAATCAAACATCAAATTTAGATCACCAGTGTGTCAGTTTGTATTTTACTCGTTTTAATGAATCCAAGTTGAAACGTTCTTTAGGTAGTTTGATAGATTACAACGGAACGTAATATGACGTCAATTTCTTTCCATAGTTAGTATTCACTATAGAAAGAAGAAACTCCTTAGTGCGCCTTATCTTTAAACCTTTTTTAAGGGAATTTTGAAATCTCCATCGAAGTAATATTTTACTAGCATTGCTTAGCAGTGCAACTACTTAGTAATGAAGACTCTCACTTCATTAATTAACCTTGTCGATAGTTTGCTTTTTTAGTTTGAACATGTTTTATATAACGAAATATCGTAACGAAGGATAGATTCACCCTGTGCGGTATACAATATTCTTCTAATATACATATTGGCTACACTCCGCATCCTATATAAATAAACAGAAGCGGCACTCATAATTTTGACTATATATTCGACATGATCATTCTATAAATGATTTACATTCAGAAGAATCCGTAAATATTTTGTTGTTTGGACTTGGTCTAACGGAAGGCAGCTGCAGTTTCTGCAATGGTGAGAATGAGGGAACAATGAAGTCGTCAAATTCAAATGCTTGTAGGGACTTCGAAACCACAGTAGCTTGGTTTTACTGGAACTCACAAAAATATAATTGTCTGAAAAGCATGTCATTAGTAATTCAATACATTTTCAAAAAATTCAAAGTGCGTTTGTTTCGTCGCTGTGTTTCAGTACTAGGGCGGTATCGTCTGCGTATTGATACACTCGAGGTGCAAGAGATAGTGCTTCGATTTGATTTAATGAATATTTAGAAAAAGAGGACCTGAAATTGAGCCCTGAGGTGTACCGGAGTTAATTCTTATTACATTACTTTCAAAGTTGCTTATTTTTACCAGCTGATACCTCTCTGTATTGTAATTGTTAGAAATTCGTTAAGAGGCCCCCTAAAACCTATATTTCCAAGCCTTAATAGTAGCAGCTTATGATGAATTGTCTCGGACGCGTTTGTAATATCTAGGAAAAGGTAAAAATCCAAGATGGTTTCTATTCAGACTGCAAATTACGTGATTTGTAAAATTTTCTTGCAGAGCTTCTACGCTCCTGTTTTTGCGAAAGCCGTACTGGGATCTGTGTATTAAATCATACTTTTCACAATATCAATTCATTGTATTGAGTACCGATTTTTTCATATTCTATGGTTTTACCGGCAGTATCGGAATCGGCTTGTAATTCGTAACGGCTTTCATTTTACCGTTTTTATTTTAGAGCCTTATTACTGCGGTTTTCATCTTACGGGAATGGGTTTAGTTGAAAGGGAGCAGCTTAGTATCTTTATTAAAGCATCTTTAAGCTTATAAAAATAATCTGGACATTCCTTAAGCATATTTTATAGTACCGCGCGGGTTTTGAAACTGACATATATTTTTTTAAATTATCCTTTCAAGGTCTATTTCTGTTATCTATGGTAAATATGCGGAATGAAAACTAGTATCGAAATCATTCGGTCCTTTCCCTTTATATCATATCATCTTTCCCGATAACATGACTCTTTGAGCAAACAAATCATTAAATAGGTTACATAATGAGATAAGATTGTTGTTACAACAACTTTTTGCGATAATATTATCGATAGTTTGCTGCCTCAAATTTAGTTTGAAAGTTTGCTGCATCAAAGATTGGTACCATCGATAGTTTGCTAATTCAGAAATTGCTAAGAGATTTTCAGAAAGTTCCAATTAGGACACGCAGTTCGATCTCAGTAGCAGACGCCATTCATGTTCACGTAGTCGCGGGTTTAGGTGAACGTTATTTTCCCTTTAAAAATTGAAAATCACCTAAAATTGTTCTATAACTGATAACAGAAAGTTCTGAAAGTTGGGCGTCTGGTGCCAACCGTTGAAACTATCTTGGGGGGAGCTAAGCATTCGGTAATGCGTAGTTTAATTTGGGGGTTAGTAAACATGATTCTCTTTTTCCCCATACACCCAGTAACAAGAAGGCTAAAATAATTGCTGCAGTTCATACGTTTTCAAATATAAACAAACCATCTAAAAGAAAGTATTGTGACGTCAACTGTTGGCCTTAGCAGATTTGCGTTTTAATTTTTTTTCTATTATTATTAGTACGTTCCCAACACTCTCAGACATTTGCCCTCTGCACGCGTTTCCAAATAAAGTCGGCAAAAAGCAGCAAAAAGTTTTTTATTTCATTCGAAAGACGGCACACGAAATCGATATTCTATATACAAGGCACATAATTATAGGTGGCACTAGTACGATAATAACGAATAGAAATCAGTACCTCAGGAAAGTGTACCTTTCATGTCTAAGCACGACAATATTTTCTGCTTTGGGTCCTAAGACTCACCTTCGCGAAATCGTGCGTTTCAAACCACCAAAATGAAAAAAAAAAAATTAAAAATTCTAATATTTTCGGGGATTGTAATTTGATCAAACCCATAGCAGGCATCTAACTAAAATTTTAGGATCTAGATCAAATTTTGTATTGCTCGAGATCTTTCTGTATTATCCCCAGCATTAGCCACCGTAAAGTTATTCCGCTAGAGGCACCTGGGTTGACTGCGGCCAAACGTTTGCAAACGCTAAAAACACTCATAGGCATATGATCGATAATCGTATGTTGGTAACACTATTTATTTGATTAATTTATACAAATTTATATCTCTCATATTCGGTGTTGTAGGTGTTACCAAAAAAGTAACGAAATACATTACTCGTTACTTGCAAATAAGAGAAACGCGTTGCCGTCCTTTGTTACCTCAAATTAAAAAGAACGCGATACCGTTAGCTTCACTTATAAAATAAAATAACGCAAAAGTAAGGTAAGTTACTTTTCCGTTACTTTTTTAATTATGAATTAACACGTTTTACTGTTGTGACGTTACAAGTATGTATAAGCGCAATATTTTAAGAAACATTATGTCCATGCAGAAACTTAACATAAATAGATAATAGCTCATTTTTTTACGGTTTCACCTACTAAACAAGTTAAATACTAGAAGCACGAAGTGTAATTGAAGAGTATTTTTTCTAAGTCTTGGGAAGAATTGGAAACAAGTAACATAAGGACGTTCCTGGTTATTCGAAATAAGTAGCGACAAGTACCGTTACACGATACTGTTTTAAAAAGTTAAGAAGCACGTTACCCGTTACCGAAAAAAGTAACGCGTTACTTTTAACGTCGTTACTTGTAACGCGTTACCGCCAACACTGTTTATACTACAATTTACAACTTCACTGCAACCGACATTTTTTACCATTTAAGTTAAACCATTCATTCGTGGTATTGACCGCAGATCCTGTATGTAACCCTAGAAGTTTACACCGTTCTGCGCCTGCACCGGCGTACCTGCGTTTTCTCCTGTTATTTTTTTTCTTGTGACTTCTAGATTGCAAAAACTGCCGAAAAGCGGCACCAACTAAAAGACGCTTTCACCTCATCCCTGGGAACTCGCTTTGTTTATGTGTCAACCAGCTTTTTCGACCTCAACGTTCCTTTGGGAAAAAGTAGGAAATGCTCGAATTATTAAGCAGCTTTGTCATTGATGTTCATAAAAAAAAGCAACTAAATATAATTTTGTTTTTTCGCGTTTGACTTTAATTTTTGAGTTTTTCGTTTCAGTCTGCTTGCTGTTTTTTTTTTTTTTTTGTTTTGACCGATGGTAAAGCAACTCTCTATTTTTAACTATTTCTACATTTTTCCCTTATCATTGTTTCAACTCAATAAGCAAAGTCGTAGATAGGACATTATATCGAAATGGGATACTGCGCTATTCGAAGACAAAAAAAAAAGAATGTATCAGTTCAAAACAATAGAGTACTATTGGCGAAGCAAAAATAAAATAAAATTACTCTGAAAACAACTTTCCGGCGAACAGAGCTCATTGTAGATGGCGAGAGGGCTCGCCGGTTGTTTCGTAATTTAGATGAACGAGCTTGAGGAATGGTTTCGAATGATTAATGAAGGGACGCAGGTGTGCATGTGCACGCCAACGCGAGTGGCACCTACGAACCGATTTATCTTCTCAAGGCTTGCAACTGACAAAAAAAAAAGAAGAAAATATAATTGCGACTTGGAAACCATTTCAGTAGGTACGCGTATATCGCTGCCAGAAACGACTCGCGTAGTTTCTCCCATATTTCGGCGATTAGCATCGAGCGATATAGATGCTCCGGATATTTTGTGCTGTTAGTATATTTTACTTTGCCCTAGACCCTTCGGTCTGATTACTGTCTCTTATTTATTTTTGTCACTGTCTCGCATGTACTTATATTAAATAAACCGACTTGGTCCTAGATCAATAGAAATTAATTTCCTAATACAAAGTGGGTTTTTATCAGCACACTTTTAGGAACATCATTCAGAGTCAGTTGATCTATCCAATTTGATCCATTGATGTTCTATACTCCCGAGTAAGCTTGCAATATTCGTCTCCTTCTATCCTCTTCATCTAGGTTTCCTTTAGTTCTCTCCGCTATGGGACGCTAAATTTGATGGCAACTTTCAACTTACCATGTACAGACATCGCAACAATCTGTTTTTATTATAAATGCGGACAACGAGTGCACCGGCAAGACGTAGCCTTTTCTATATAAACTCAAGCTCACCACATATTCAACACTTTTTTGCCCGGGGAAAACTCTATGAAAAATAGTTTCTATTACTAAACTGCGATTTGCCTGCAGGCAATCGGGCGTTCCCGTAGCGACCAACGTGCCCAGTTACGTTCTCGTCATATCGCTCCGGAGGCCGTCGAGATTCGCACCGGGTGCATCGAACGTCCGCGAATAGACACAGCTGTTACATAAAAAATCTGGAACAGCCAAACTATTATGTAATCGCTGTCCGCAGGAGCCTTCGGACGTCCGAATTCTGCGATAGACGACAGATTTTTCGTTTCTTGGTTTCCGAACCATCTTACGCAAAGTTATTTGAATGAGTGTCTACTGTTATCGTGAATCTTGGCTTTTGATCGCGGTTTTGTAGATTATCTTATTTGTTTTGCTGGAGAGATGCAAACGATGGGTATAACAAAATCGATTGTATAGTGCTCCTACCTCGCAAAAGCACTTCCCCAGTCACTTTGCGAAAGGCGCGAAACACGGAGTCCGCACCGTCCCGACTCCCAAGTATTTTACCTTCTTTAAAGCAGTTTGCACTTGATAGTAGGTATGTCTACTGAAACTTGAAACTAGGGGCAGTGCCAGAGAGCAAAGAGACAAACTTCGGAAAGCTTGCTCGCCCTTCCTACTTTCTGAACTCTCAAGTGATTGCACCGTAATAAATGCCTAACGCCTCTTCCCAAAATAAAAAAAAAACTATTCACTACGTAAAAAATTGTCTCAGTTTATGCATTTGTAGGCAGGTAGGAAATCTTGGCCAAATTTGTTCACACCACGTGATGAGCGAAACACGTCGCTATGCAAACGCAGTCCAACACGAAGCATAAAAACGGCAGATTTAGGACAAAAATTCGGAGTTTATTGTTCAATTAAAACGAAGTAATTTTGTTAAGAACGCTCGCAGCTTTTTCCTCATGGTATGCGTCGGGAATCTTCCACATTTTGAAGCGGAGCGAAGGAAGATTTACTTTTAAAAACGCTCGCTGTGTCCTCCCAGACCAGTTTAACTGGATCAGCTGACGACGACGGGACTGAACCCATTGAACCTCAGCCCCACAACAACCAATTTGCGCTCCGTGTTAGTGTGGGTGTCTACTTCCAAGCACCGCACCACACACACCACGAACATTTCAGTTCTTTGTCGCATCGCCGTGTTGCACCAAACACAACGAGATCGCCGAAGTCAACGCAGCGCTGTCGAGAACGTTGGCTTCTGGTTGCGCACTCGTGAACCTATGTGATTCACTTCGCTTTTAAAGCACACACGACGATTACTAATGATACTTTCCGTCTTCCGCGAACATCACATGGGCCCTTCTTTTGGTCACGTCTTCGCTATGTGCTCGCAAACCGTGCAGCATCTCGTGTACTGTCAAACCAAAACAATATTGGTGCCATGTTTAACGTGCGTTGTTGCCAGATCTTACCGGAAGTCGAGACGCTGCGTCGTTCAACTCAGCAGCCAAGTCAACCCAAAAGAGAAAATCCAAGACTGAGGGGCGGGGCGTAGTTCTCCTCCGCGGGGGTCGAAAGAGCGGGAGTTTCAAATGTGGAGAGGTTTTGACTCCGACCAAATTACGTCCTGTGACGTAAATATTGCTAATACATATATATATACAGGGTGTTTTTTTTTTTTTTTTTTTATTCTTACACATTTGTTTAAAAAAACCCGTTAAAGCTACGCTAATGCGGTTTGTGCAGACGGGCTATACGGCCAGGCAAACCTTATGTGGGTGGATAATCTTTAAGATAAGTAGGCTAATTAATTAAAATTCGTTAATTAACTTTTTAATTACTGAAAATAAACATATGGTTTCAATTAGACACTTGCTGAGCATCATCGAAAACCCCTAAATCAACTATTTGTAGCAGGATATAACGCCGGGCAGCATTTTACGGCGTTCTGTAAAAACGCTCCATTTGGGCGCGTTTCTAGATTTCGATTTCTTATCGGAGCGCATTTACGCGCTCGCGATCCTGCTCCCCGATGGTCGCGGTGCGAAGTCACCTCCTCGCCTCCTTCGTAGAATGGAGGGAAGTACGGCGCACGAGTGTTGCGCGTCTCAGCCACTGGGGAGCAGGACCGCGGGGGCGGTGATGCGCTCCGATAAGAAACCGAAATCTAGAAACGCGTCCAAATAGAGCGTTTTTACAGAACGCTGTAAAATGCTTCCTCGGCATTATAGCCTTCCAAAAATAGTTGATTTAGTGGTTTTCGATGATGCTCTACAAGTTTCTAATTGAAACCATATGTCTATTTCCACTAATTAAAGAGTTAATTAACAAATTTTAATTAATTAGCCGACTTATCACAAAGATTAGCCACCCACATAATGTCCGCCTGGCCGTACAGCCCACCTGTACAAAACGCATTAATGTAGCTTTCACGGTTTTTTTAAATAAATGTGTAAGAATAAAAAAACACCCTGTATATATATATATATATATATATATATATATATATATATATATATATATATATATATATATATATTTCTTTTGCGGAACATTTGTTTTGTGACCTGTTTGTCCCAATTGGGCTGTTTAAAAAACTTTTTTTTCTTTGCAGTTACTCTTTAAGCTAGCTGTACGCTTAGGTGTACTAACCGTAACTGTACGTGTACTAACGGTACCCAGTTACTTATGGTGTTAGAAAGTGGTTTCGTCAATTACGCAGTATTTCGCATTACCCTTTGCAAATGCGTTGCCAAGTCACATAAAAAAAGACGGGCTAGGTGTTTGGTCAATTTGGAAAACGGGTTTAAATGCGGTAGTTGAATGCTCTTTGTTCAGTATGTGCCTAAAGCAGAGTCTTCTATGGAAACAGATTACGTCGCACAATAGCAGAATTCAAATTACCCACGCTTCCATGACAAGAAACAAAAAATAAACCAAAACTACATCAATAATTTAAATCAGTAGCGACGAGCATTTTCACAGTAATTAAAGCGAATAATCAAGTAGCTCTTCTAAAACTTGTGAAAACACGGAATGTTTTTTGTTTTTTTTAATACGCATCTGCACGGCGACTGTCGCCAACGTTCGTTAGTTATTAAGAAAGTTTCACTTCGTTGGAAAAGATAAATACATTTCATGGTGTGGCTGTATTAGGGCAAATGAAGGTAGTTTACCAAATTATAAATATATATAGCAGGTTATCTTTGTTCTAAAAGAAAATATGCAGAGTGATTTATGTATTAAATGAGTAGGTTCATTCAGTGGCGTACGCAGGATTTCATTTCGCGGGGGGCCGGACCAGCGAGAGTAAAGGGGGACAAGATAAAAAGAAAAGAAAGTCCAAAAGAAAACAAAGCATGTTAATTTTTTTTCTAATAACTATGCATTCTTCTATTAAGTAATTAAAATTAAGTTGTCATATTGGTTTTGGGATGAATATGATACGTAAAAATGATGCCCCGGAAATTCCCACCAAGAAGGCATTTGCATTTAACTTTTTTATTTACAAGTCACGTCAAAAGAAGGCACCAGCGAAAGCAGAAAGCAAGAATCATAAAAACAAATATTTTATGAAGCACGACTCCAATGCAGAAAGCCTCCAGTCATGGGGGCTGATAAAACAATGATGCATAAGTAGAAACGCGGAACATCTTGATGGATAGACGATAAGCACTGGAAAGCTGCTCCACCATAAAGTACTCCCTATCTTAACTTGATTTAACCGACAAAAATCTCACGTGATTTGTTCGTTGCTGAAGATTTCTAAGGTTTCCGAAGTCCGCTCACCAAAAAAAAAAGTCAAGGAAATCGCACGGCGCAACAAACGGACGATGGAAAATGGTTCATACACTCACATATTGCACTTGGCTCTCGTCCTGAGGCAGCAGGTCGCACACTCACGCCCTTATCTCGCTCGGTTCCCAAACTGCCGATGACAACTTCCGTACTCGAACCTTGAACCGCAAATCCCGCGCACTTTAGGTGCCTATATATTCACTTTTCTAAGACTTTTCCCGCCATCCGAGGAGCCAATCAGATATCGCTCTTTTTAGGCCAATGGGAGCCACGCGGTACAAAGCAAACACATTCAATACAAAATCCAATTAAGAAAGGACACGTGCATAGACCCCCAAAAACTCCTAAAAATTTTCGCCTTAACTGTCGACCGCCAGCCGGACACCGCTTCAAGGAAAAACGCCTCGTCGGGCTGCAAGAGCAGTACCGACGCTTCTTCTCAAAATAAACAAAAAAGGCTACAAAACATCGAGGGGCCCCGCTGTGCTCGAGCGAGGCACACCGCATGGTACGCACCCAGAGCGGGGTCCTCGAAGAACAATGAAGACAGGGGACACGGGGGCCGCTCCGTGGCGACGACAAACCAGCCCTGGCGGCTGCGCGAGAGGGACATGGGGCACTCGAAAAACAATAAAAGTAGAAGTAAAGAAAGATATTCGTTAATTGATTATTTTCCAGTCATATTAGATAAAAGACGTTAAAACTACATACTTTTTTATTATTGTTACTATGTCATAAATAACATATTGCATTCCCTTCCTTTCTTATTTCCTTTTTTTTACAACTTCGTCACGAGGTTTGATATTGATAAACCCGAGAGTCAGTAACCTCGCCGACTCCCCCCCCCCCCCCCCCCCTCGGAAATTTCGGGGGGGGGGGGGGGGGGGGGCCGCAGCCCCTTCAAACCCCCCCCCTTGTATACGCCACTGGGTCCATTAATTGAATAGGAAGTTGTTTCGTTAAATTTCCAGCGAGTTACTCTTCCAAAGACCGCTGTGAGCCCTTGGCTCACAACGGCAAAAACCTCTAAGACGAGATTTTTGCTGTTTCCTCTAGGCCATCCTTCAGAAAATGCATTCAATGGAAGGCCTCGATCGGCCATTTGTACGCCCTATACCTTCAGCAGCGTATATCCGCCGGCAATATGAAGGTGAACACCTTACCTGGTTTATTGCCTGTTTTACGGCTCCCGAAAGCTATATTAACTCTCAACGTCTCAAATGGTACGTGGCTTGGGGTCTAAACTTTGCGTTCTAGCCCTCTTCTGGAACAGACCTTGTTCCAAAACTTGCAGGAACGTCAAAAACAAGAAGAGGGCTGTTCACTTTCGTATTGATAACGGGTTTACAGCGTTGGAGCAGTAAGATTGGACGTTATCAATATTCATGCATTTATACTTCCATTTCCTTCAGAATACAATAGGCAAATCATGTGGATGGCAATCTTGTATAAAGCATTTAAGAATGCAGTTCTGGTTAGATGTATCATCGGCAGTCGCGCGTGTTTTGCAGGCTCCGATTGCTTTGGAAATCGTGTGCTCTGGAATTGTATGTTCAAAAGTGCTTATGAATGAATTTTTTTTATATGCAGAAATCATACTCGGAATGAAATAAACCAAGGCTATGATAGCATTCTCTCGCCACATGAACAACCATGTATATGAACAGGCAGAGGAAGTACTAAAAGATTAAGATTAATTAAGCATCCCAGGGACAGTAATTTTTCTCTACATGAAAGAACGCCAACTGTCTTTTTCTTGTTAGCTTAAACGAAAAAAGGCAACAATGGGCGAAAAAACACTAAAACACTTGTTTTTTTTTTTTGTTTCCGCGAAGAAAAACACGTGTTTTTATAACGAAACTAAAAAGAAAGATTTGTATTTGTCTGTTCCCGGGCACAAAAAGACGTGTCTCTATAGCGAAACAAACAAACCACATTTATAATGCAATTAAATGCAAAGGTGCAGGCGAGCTGGACAAGAATGACGAAAATGATCCCTGGAGAAGGGGAACAAGAGGGACAAAGGACAAACACAAATCTCCAAACACAGCTAGGTGACTGGTGCGCGACCGAGAAAATCCGCCTGGTCCGGTTATGGAACCCGGGACAGCTGTGTTTGGAGATTTAGGTTTGTCCTTTGTCCCTATTGCTCCTCTTCTCCAGAAATTGTTTGTGTAAAAAAACACCTATTTTATTTTTTATTATTGCCTTTTTGCGTTCAAGAAACCAAGAAAAATGTTGCACCAACATCCTCTCCGAATGCTATCCAAATACTTGCCATTACGTTAGAAAGAACAAAATCAGCTGGTGGATTCTGATCTTAAAGTGCTTCAGGCAAAGATAGCTTAGAAAACACACTCTATTCCTCACCCACCCCGTTGCGTTAGCGGAATTTCCCCAAAATCATGCCAATCTTAAACCCCCATTTTGTCGAAGAGCTCCGCCATCTTTCACTCGACTCTGCAGAACAAACAGTTCACCGCGTTTGCAAGATGTCGGGAGCTTGCACTCATACGAGCACTCACGCGCTCAAAGATTCACGCTAACTAGGATAGAACGCAGAAACGCGCAGAGGTGCTTGTGCATTTAGAGAGGCTAAACTTTCCCCTTCCTTTGCGTGTCTCGCAAAAGAACTACGCCGACAGCCGAGGCGTTGCGGACTCTATGGGCGGGGACTACATGTAGATGACACACAATAACTACGCACTAACCAAGGCGCCATAGAAGGTTTCAGTGCATCGTAACGCCATATTGCTAAGTGATGTCATGATATCACATGACGCGCCCTTTGCAACGAAGTGCACGATTCCACGTCCTCGTGTCACGTAACGCCCCGGTGTCGCGTGACATCACGTAGCACGATGCTAATTTCTGGGCTAAAATTTTCGGCGCAAGTTTTCCTCTATATTTTAGGATACATTTTTTATGAGGTCACTTGACACTCTGACGTCCTGCCACAATTTCGAGGAATCACACCCCGTGATTGTCAGCACAAACTCGCCAATCGCAGCTGTCGCCGCATAGCAGAAAAGCACGCGTCACACGTGCGCGACTCCAGATCACATCGCATGCACCCGCAAAGCAGGCAGAAAAAAGATAATAAAAACATTAAACAGCTATAACAGCTACCGGCAAGTATACAAACACGCATTCTCGGACTGATTGCAGCGTTTCGCCACCGAGATCCTAGCATTTTCACGATAACAAATTTAAAATGCGTGCTCACATCCAACTCGCGCGCACTGAGTCACGTTAACACCAATAACGGCGTTTTGCTAGTCTTGGTTTCCCGAAATCAGATAGCGTAAGAAGCGCACTATCATGGGGTTCGTCATGTTTCTGTGCGTGTTTTATCATCGCTGAACCAATCATAAACAGGGAAGGCCCAGTGACTTTTGCGCTTTTCACGCTGCTCTATTGGTCTCATTAGCTCGTGGCGTAAGCTGCGTCTGGACTTTAGCAGAAACGAAGTAGAGAGATCAGTTTTGGCCTCGCCTCACTAGTGCGAAACGTTTTCAGCTCGCATTCATCACAATGCGGAGCGCAGGTTTGTTTGCATATTTTGCAGGGGTGGTGGGGACATCAGAATGCCGAACTCACACCCGTATTGAACAGGCGCAAGTAGCGCCTGTATAACCTCTGACTAGCGATACGATCGACTAAAATGATGACGTTTCGAGCGATAGACGGTGCTAAGCGAGGGCTTGATATTCACCAGTCGTATTTAGGGCCTAGTCCCGCGCGACTAAGAAGTTGACTAACGAATCTCGGTGATTGGGTAGGGCTAGTTTAGCCGGTGTTTAGCGGGTGACTAGCCGCTCAGTGCCATAGCCGACACGTATCACCGCTGACCGCCAGCGCTATCGAAGCACTTACTGTCTCGGAACGCTGGGGGACACATCTGGAAAGAATTGGAGGAGCAAACAATATGTGAATAGCCATGCTCAACGGTCAGACATACCACTAAAGAGATCTCAGCAGGGCTCTGGTCGACGAAGAAACGCATTTACGGACGATTCCATATTCGTTTACGTCGCTGGCAATGCAACTCCCGTGATTGTCCCTTCCGTTTTTTTTTTTTTTTTATTCTTTATTTTTTTGTAAAAGTTTGTTTTGTAGAATGGTCACTCATTGCAGCTTTTTTTTTTTCCTGATAGACATTTAAATATTTGTATTTTATGCATTAAAATACCTATTTACGCAGCGCCCTTTAAGTACTTGTATGCGTGACTTATTTTTTTATGTCACTTCCGCTTGTCAGTTCTGACTAGATAGTCATCCGCTCGTTTCGGGCTCGTGAATACCGCAGAACTAGTCGATCCTTAGTCGCTGATTTTTTCTCTTAGTTTGCGAATGCTTACACGCGATACTGACTTTAAAATAGCGCTAGTTAGTCACGACCTGGTGAATACCGCTGTTATTAACTCTGAATGAAGGACAGTGGGTAGAGCTCAAGGAAGCTTGCTTCGAGGTCGACCCACTACCTTTCATCCAGAGCCAATCAGAGCTCGACGTTCTGACGACACCACAACTCCTGGAAAAGACGCAGACGAACTTGCGCTCCGTATTCACTTTTTCTTCCTTAGTCACTGCTCTACGTGTTTGATCACACGGGGTGCCGCCTAAGATTGTTTATGTCGCCGCAAAGCTAGCGTTGTTTTGTCAGCTGGCGTGTACCGCTGTTGGTCCCTCTGGTTCAACAGAGGCTTATAGTGTCTAAAACAAAAAAAAAAAGAACGCTACAGTTTGTTTTACTTTAAATCTGATTGCATCCGACGGTACGATCCGACGAGGCCAATGAAGCAGTACCAAGAAAAGATGTATCGTCATGGCGCTGGTCGCGTTTTTCGGTTTGCTTTGCCCGGCTAAACCGATCACTCATCGAAGAAGCAAAGCATCGTGGCCCAACCACTGCGCGTGAGTGGTTCTATTCTCCGCAGCGTTCGGCCTTAGAGTCAAACGGGGCATAGAACTGGGACGGTTGTACTAAGCAAAAGTGAACTGCCGCGTCCTTTGCCACGACCTGCACAGCAGCATCTCTTCGACATATATCGGTCGACACGAGCAGCGGTCCGGGCTTCGGAGTAAGTGCGCGCTCCGTCGATCGGCGTCTCTCTTTCGTGATGCCCGGCCAGCTGACCTTAATAGGGCGGGTGAACAGGCCCTGAGGGCACACATGCCGACACGGGCCCCTATACCTGCGACACCTTTGTGCCCGTCAAAGGAACGACCACGAGCCTACCACTGTCCGGGCCGGAACAGCATCGCTCTAGAAGTGTTCCGAAGGGACAGCTTCTTTGTCGCCGTTTATCTTCCGTGCAGTTTGAATCAGAGACGAAGAAACGTATGTCAAGTTCGGAGCTCGGTTGATTTGACAATTGTGAAGAAGTTCTTGAAAAAGAGAGTGGAACATGATACGATGGAAAGCCCCCACCTTTCCAACGAATATAACGGGAAATAGTTAAGACGGGGCAAGAATCTTTAATTTTAATTAAGCGAAGAAGAAAACCATCGATGTGGGTCAAACACTTTCGTTCATGTCTCAAACAATATTCAGTTTCTCCTTGGATAGTGGCAAGGCATTTTAAGAGCCACTTTTTGTAAAGTTAGAACCCAAAAGTCTGATGAGTAAGGTGAAGGTCGAGTTGACAATCTCAGCAACTCACGCTCGCAATATGTGCGCATCAGAATCGCTTTATGTCAATAATGTACTGATTTAAGACATGTGGAGTTGTAAAAAAGTCCTTTCAAGTCATGGATGACTTTTTATTGAATAAAAACCTATGCCGGTTTAGAGAAAACTTTATGGTACTTACGCAGAAAGTTCGTATTTGTTTTGCGTAGAAAAATTGAGGAGTGGCAGTGCCATAATTGATTTTCAAGATTCATGAAGTATACCATATTTAATATCCTCTTTAGTATAGAGGACACATCTCGATGAAAATGTTTTGAATAAATATCTTTACAAAAGTACGGTAGCACATTTTGAACCTGTCCAAGTTTGCAGCTGGGCGTTCTTAGATAAGATCGAACAACCATGTGCAATGACCAATTTTAATTTTGATGAAAAAAATATATTGCTTGCTCCATGCCCAGAAAAGTAAAACCAATCCTTCTTGTAGAAAAAGAAAAGAATTGTCGTTGCAAAAACTATTTGTAGGCACCCTCTGAGTCATGTGCGCGTTTAGCGTAACACGCGATGTTGGCATTGCGGGCGGCTTCCCCCCTAAAGCTGTTCGGGCCACGGGTCCAGAAATCTTCGCTGACAAACCATGCCGCCGTCAACCGGTACGCGCAGATGTTTGACATTAGGGGCGACGCAGGTATGCGCTGGCCTGACGTTAGGCCTAACGTTAGGTCTAACGTAACATTTTGAGGTCTAACGTCGTCAACCGGTACCCGAAGCCAAGGTGATGATGATGATAAAAGGACACGTGATTTCAGCACGTGCCGCGCCGAGATTCGCACCCCCGCCGCTGCACGTAGAGAGAAGCTGAGAAAGAGCGAAAGCCTTGCACAGGAGAGAGAAAAATCGGAAAACGTAGTCCACATAGACGCGGCGGAGTATGCGGTTTGAGAGGCCATAACAGTGGTGCGATTAACTGCACGGGCAAGCTCGTTACCGCCTGAACGACACTCACGTCGTCGTCGGAGACGGCAGAGGAGGCGGCCATTGTTATGGCGATGATCTGTTCGAAGGCAACACTCATAGTTAGTGACTCACAATTGGCAATCAGGAATTTCGCGGCGCCTGAAGTATCTATATGGATGGCGCCCGTTCAATTAGATAATAATGCTTTCGCATTCACCACTCAAGAAGTGCTTAGGTATCCTCAGAATATTTTTTTTGCTAGTCTCGAGTGCTCAAGGTGATGCATTGTTATTTGTTATGCAATGTTGCTCGTGTTCACACGAGCAGTAACGTAACTTTGTCGCCGAGCCTGGGAAATTGGGATTCATACTTGACCCTCTCTTGGTAATGGACTGCTTTCTGGTCAAACATTTAAGTTCATAGAAGTGCGAGAGACTCTGGGCATGATCTGCTAAGATTATAAAACCTTCCTAAGTAATAATAACAATAATAGCTTTATTTACCATTTAAATATGGTGGAAGCTGAGGAAAAAAGCTGTGTAAGCAGCATGACTGGTCCTTAGCCCCTCACAGGTCCACAGAGGTTGCAAAAGCATACGCAAGCGATTATATAAAGCAAAACAACAATAAAAACAAAGAGCAAACAATAAACACCAACGAGAGAATCAGTGTAGTCAGACAGTTACTTTGATAGAAAAATATATCCTAATATCAAAGCCAAGAGCAAGAAAAAAAAAAGAAAAAAAGACCTACGAGGGAATCAGTGTAATTACATAATTACTTTGATAGAAAATGTCTCCTAATATCCCACATGTACAGGATTCGATATCAAAGTTAGACCGAATTATTTTGTTCAGAAACGTTGGCAGTGTTTTTTTAATCATCGGTAAACCATAGCCCTATTTTGCCGGTTGCATAAACTCACTCAGGAGGTACGACCTGGAGCTATATGATGAATGTGCTTGGGTGGAGCTGCAGACAAAAGAATGGTTCTAATTTGCTTATTGGAAATTATATTTTCCCCCCCATTGTACGAGCATGCGTCTTTATTACCCATTTTAACGAAATCCAGGCAAAAATTTACTTTAGTAAGTTTAGAGCGCATATATAGGGTGATTTTAATATTCCGGGTGTAGACTGGGCTTCTGGTGTCGTCACTGGTGTTTATTCAGAAACAAAGAGGAAAGCCCTCTGTTTACTTGATTTCATAAATTTCAATAATCTTCACCAGTTAAATCACCTTAGAAATAATGCGGGGAATGTCCTTGACGTTTTCCTGTCTAGCTCACCTACATACTGTGTCTCGTCGGCTCTTCAGCCATTAGGGAGTGTTGACGAGATCCACCCGCCATTTACCGTCTCTTGTCGGTTGTCCCCACTTATTAATACTAAGAGCACGTGTTCAATCTTCAATTTTCACAAGGGTGATTATCTGAGTCTGTGCGGATACCTTGCACATTATGACTGGAAGACGATTGTGCAAGAATCTTGCGTGCAGTCAGCAGTTCAAAACCTTACTTCGGTTATTCGTCATGCGTTAGACCTATATATTCCGAAAAAAGTCATAGGCATATCGAAATATCCTCCTTGGTTTTCTTTCGAATTAAAATTGTATTTACAAAAAAGCAGCGATTTTATAAACAGTATAAGAAATCGGGACTAGAGGTTTCATCTAATAAGTTCACCATTTACCGTGCCTTGGTAAAAACGTTGTACGCGCGTGACAAAGCGATTACTATGGAATCTGTTGTACGCAGTCTGACCCGTGATCCCGAACAATTTTTGAAATCAACAAAACAGCGTGTACGTGAAAAGAATAGGGGAATTACTTTGCATGACAATTCCGTTTACTATTCGTCAAACCAGAGGGTTGCACATATTTTTGCAGGTCACGTTATTTCACGTTTTTCTTTGGATTCATCTTCGGTACAACATGGCGATTCGACTTTCGTCGTTGCGTTTAAACTGATGACGAAGTTCTGCGAGCGATTGGGGGCCTCAAACCTAAATGGTCCTTGCGTGCCGACTCAGTCCTGTGTTTTATTATCAAGGGTGGTGGGGACATTCTGACTCCTATTTTGCGGCACATATTCAATTTATCGTTTCAGTCTCTTATTTTCCCGAAGCAATGCAAAGATGCTGTTATAGTTCCAATATTCCAGGCGGGAGATGCTTGCCTCGTTAATAACTACAGGCCAGTGTCTCTACTGTGTTGGTTTTCGAAGGTTTTGAAATTGTTGTGCAAAAGCGAATTTCTATTTATTTCCTTCAGGAGAGATCCTTTAGGGGAGATCCTGCAGGGGAGATCCTTCAGGGGTAGATCCTTCAGGGGAGATCCTTCAGAAGAGATCAGTTGAGACTAACCTATGCATAATCTTCAATTATTTGTCTCCAGTCGTTTTCGACAAGGGGCAAGTTGACACTGCGTAATTTGATATGTCGAAGGCATTCGTTACGGTGAATCATGTTTTGCTATTGTCGAAATTGCGGTTGTATGGTTTATGTTCTTTGTATATTGCTTGGTTTGAATCATACCTTTCGTCGCGTACAAACGTGGTTCGGATTTCGAATAGTTCATCTGATCATTTCATCTCAACGTCAGGCGTTCCACAGGGCTCAAACTTGGGCCCTCTCCATTTCCTAATTTTTATGAATGATATTGTTTCCGCTGTCAAGAGTGCTAGGATTCTACTGTTTGCAGACGACATCAAGCTTTATATCTCGGTGCGTGGCTTGGACGATTGTTTATTACTAAAACAGGATATTGACCGTGTGTCAGTGTGGTGCACATCTAAACTATTGTTCCTTAACACCCAAAAAACAAAAGTTATTTCTTTGCCCAGAAAGCGCGATCCGACTGTTTTTCAATGTACGCTACCGAATGCGACAATGACACAGCGTGTGACCACCATGTGTGACCTTGGCGTTATCGTTGATAGCCGTCTTTCATTCAAAGAACACGTCAGTTCAATGGTGGGTACTTCCCTACGTGTATTGGGGCTGATTTCACGTATGACGCGGGAGTTTTCGAGTTACAGATGCTTGGTTCATTTGTTTTGTTCCTTGGTTCGACCAAGACTTGAATTCACTTCCGTAGTGTGGAACTCCTTTTCTGTGAATCACTGCAACGAAATTGAAAGAGTTCAGGAGCGTCCGGTTCGAATTGCATACGATAGATACTTTAATCGTCGTTGTTATTATAGCTACGAATCACTACTTAAATATCTTAACATACGAGAACTAAGTAAACGGCATACTATTCGAGATTTGTCGTTTTTGCATAAAGTCATCTGTGGTAGAATTGAAAGTATTTCACTCTTATCATCTGTGAACTTTCATGTACCCTTTCGTAGTCGTAGCCTTCTTTTGCAATTTTACCCAAATACACCATACCATGCCTCGCAAGTGCCTAGGATCCAGCACCTATATAACGAGCTTTCTTTTCCTGTTCTTGACATCTACGCAGAAACGTTTTTTTTAAATGGTGATGCATTTATAGAGTGTATAATTTGGTTTGCGTTTCTAGCATTGTGTTTTCTTTTGATTTTCGCGCTTTGTGTTATCTGTAGCCTTAGAAATAAAACAGCGCAAACGAACACAAGGACAAGTAGAAGAAGGGACACAGACACAGCGCTGTGTCTGTGTCCCTTCTTCTACTTGTTCTTGTGTTCGTTTGCGCTGATTATTTCTATGTTTACAATGCATCACCGACTAGCCCACCTCCAAGCATTATCTGTAGCGTCCTGATATATGTGTGTATTGCGTTTGTTAATTTTGTGACTAGTATTGATTAACCTGTGCCTCAACCTGTGCCTCAACAGACAGATGCATCTTTAATGTGATGGTTATTTTGTTTATAGTGTACCAATAAGTAGGCCTTCGTGGCCGTTTTTGGACATTACCAGAAAATAAAGTATATTATTATATTATAGCCAGTACGAGATGCTCTTACTAACCAGAGATCGGAATGGCGAGTGAAATATGTTATCGGTTTGTTTCTGAGGGATAGTAAGCGTATCAAAAAGCTGTTTATAACTTTATAATCCTGTTTATAATTTACAGACTGTATAAAATCATAGTATTGAAATACATTCAGAGCACCCAGCCCAACAAAGATTTCGTTAGTATGAAAATTATATGGCACGTTGCCCATGATCCTTAGCACTCTTTTCTGCAGTAAAAATAGTTTTTGCAGATTAGTTTTTGGGGTGATACCCCAGAATAGATGACAGTAGTTCAGGTGCGATGAAAATAATGAGTTATATAAAATCAGCTTAACTCCAATAGGAAGAATATGACGATGTCTATGTAACATACCAGTTATACTGGCAAGTTTAGAAATTAAATAGTCCACATGTTCGGTCCAAGACACATGTTCGGCCCGCAGGTGGTGGTGGGCTGACAGGCGCTCCGCGTAAGGGTTCTCACCTATCTGTTCAGCCCAGCACACCACCACCTGCGCCCTTGGAAGTGCAAATAAAATTATTATTATTATTATTATTATTATTATTACTACTACCCCCGAAATTCTAAATGTGTTTAATATTTCGATTGGAGAGGAGTCTAAGAAAATGTCGCTTGTTAGAATGATATTCCTATTTCTGGGGCTTACAAAAGGTCGCCTTAGTTTTTTTCTTATTTATGATAATATTGTTCAAATTAGCCCAGGTTTCTAGATTTTTATGGTTTTATTAGCAACACAAGGAATTTCATTGCATTTTTTTATCTAAAAGCAGAGTCTGGTGCCATCAGCGTAAATGATAAACTTTACGTTTTTTGCTGTGTTCACGATATCATTGATGTATATATTAAACAGTAGTGGCCTTAGTATACCGCCTTGTTGTACTCCAGATTTAATTGATTTTGTATCCGAAAAGTAACCGCTACTATTAACGAACTGTTGGCAACCTTCTAAGTGTGATTTATTGAGGAGTGCTGCATGTTCCTTGATACCATAAAGCTCAAGTTTTGGAATGAGTAACTCGTGGTTAATATAATCAAATGCTTTTTGTAAAGTCTATGAAAATGCTTAGGACTACATTCCAATCTTCTCTGTTGCGTAAAATATATTCTTTCTGGTCCAGTAAAGCTAGTTACGTAGAAAGTTTCTTTTTAAACCCGACCTGGGAACTATCAATAAAAAGCAAAGGGACTTGAAAAGCAAAATGTAAGCAAATAATGTGTCCTTAAACCAATGTTTATCCAAAAGAGGTTTCCTCGCTCACATTACGGATATTTCTCTTGTACATTTTTTTAACTTTAAACACACATATGCATAATATGTGTTCACAATTTTGCGTCCCCAGGTTTTTATTAGGCCTATAGAGGGTAGAGCTTTATCCACGCCACCCTCATTTAGTTTCTCTGTTTGTTAATTCGTCAACGGCTAATTTAAATATCAACCCTGAATGGTGGACCGGTGATAAAAGTGTCCGACCCTTCAAGCCTAGCTCACTTGCATGCACGTGTTTAGAAGAAATTTGGTCCTTCAAAAGAATCCGGAAAAAATATCTCAATATCAAAACAAGCAAGTGGTGGCCCGACTTAATTAAAACTCAGTTGCCAAGTAGCCAGCGTGCGGGCGTCGCCTTCTCATCCCCTTGGGTGCGAAATTTCGAGAAAATAAGATTCAGGACAGACCCACAACTGGCAGTTAGTAGAAAGTAATTAATACGAACACGCCGCTATCTCTAGAATCTCAGGCGACACGGGACGCACAGTTAAAAGAGCGCCCTCCTGCGACTTAGTGGTGCATTCAAGAAGTTCAAATATGTAGCGGAGGTCGTTTGCCCCTTTGAATGGTCGGTACATTATGCAGTGATGACCAGGGTGTCGAACCGAAAATTTTATCGGTTCGGTTCCGGTTCGGGTTCACGGCTTTCGGTTCGGTTCCGGTTCAGTTCCGGGGAGTAAAAATAATGGTTTAAACCGGTTCGAACCGGTTCGAACCGGTTTGAACCGCTAAATTGAGATTATATTTTTCGCGTTGTTCGGGCAATATACACTATTAACGCCGTGAAGCGATTAACTATATAGTTTCTTCGATCGTCCCTGCAATTTACTTTTGTTTGTAGGTGCCAAAAATATGAAATTCAGTTATTTAATTTTGACGCAAGAGTAGAAGAACATCTACATTAACATACATAACGTCGTGTTCATACGACTCCAGATCCCTTTGTTTACCAGTAACATATATTTTACCTGAATCAAAATGTTTAAGTGAAAGAGTAAAGAGTTGAGCTTATTGATACATACCTGTAAATAGATCAGCCTACAATTTAGACTATACTGCTTTTGCTGTACTTTCTTTGTTCGTGTTTAAGTGTAATTCTAAAGTTCAAGCTGATCTATTTACAGGGTATAAAATGTCGCGAAGTGTGGTAGGTCGTCTAAAATACCCGTGATTGGTACAACTTTCTGTCGGAGTATTAAAAGTGAAATCGTGTTCTTGAACAAAGGAATTAATTACATCACATAAAATTATGAAATGAGCTCCTCGTCGCCATATATATTATGAAATAAGGTTCACGAAATACACTTCACAATATATATGTATAGGATGACGACCCAACTGAGCTAAAAGCAATGAAAGTTTCAAAATGTAACAAAAGGTTTAGGATAATTTCTTTCGATCTATTTTTATAACAACACGAAGCGGCAATTCAAATGCCTGTTGTTCTAACCAAACATTGTTTACACTCAGCACCGCACGCATGCGACTAATCATGCAGCAAGAAGTAATCGCAATTGTTCACTCTAACCTGTACGGACCTTCGCACTCAGATCGAATCTGGCCCAAAATAGCGCTTGCCCAAGTGAACATTTTCGTATACAGAATAAGCTGGCATAGCCCGGCTGTTGAGTTTTGTTCTGGACAAGATGCCGGACAATTTAATTTGCAAATGAGAATCACCCTTGCTAATTGATGATTTTAACACGATAACGTTAAGGAGCTCATGTCGCAAAAAAGCCGATGTCGGTGGCGTGACTGGAAAATCCTGATTTGTCGATAGGCTCATGACGTCAGAGCTACATACCCTCGCGCAAGAATTTCAAACAACCCAAAATGCTTACGTGAAACGTGACATCACGCGTGGAATGAGAGTGATTAAAACATGACATGCAATGCGAGGTAAAGCTTGCCGTATGTCTCAAATGATTTCACTTTTGAAAGCAATTCCTTTGCCTTAAAGAAAAAAATTAAGGATTTTAGACGGGATTCGAACCCACGACCGTTTAGTTGCGAGTCAGACGCTTTTCACTAGGCCAGGCGAGGCATGCTTGCGCGGAAAATGAGAATGCGATGCAAACGAGGCCCGTTGACGCTACCACGTTCCACTTTTAAAGGCGAAGCTTAAGCGTCCTTCAATATTTTTTTTTAAAGTAAAACGAAGTAGTATTTCACGTACTACTCGACATGGCAGCAACTTAATTAGACACTTTCTGGCGGTTTGCGTACGTAATCGTCATAGTTCCGCCGTGCGCCCCTGTTTACTTTGTTTTTGTCCAGCTCACAGACACATAAAAGTAGTGTTCACCACATAAAAGAAGCAATAACAGACTTCTATATGTTTGAGAAGTTATATGTGTGAGAGACACAAAACACATAGTTATTTAAATTAGCTTCAAAATCAGAAATGTATGTAAGGCCACCCCATATCACTTACGACGTGCCTGTTGAGGATAAAAACGCCGGAAAATATTGGCAGAACACCTTTCAAATAATTTGTGGGCCACTACTTTAGGGTGGTCGGCCCTCTATTTATGTTGTCAAATATTCAGTTAGTAATTAAATATATATTTATATTGATCATTAAATTTTACTTTATAAAGTTCACATAACCGCTTGAGACCGACGCAGAAGGACGATACTCGAAACTGCGCGAGCTGTGGGAGTATGTGTAAAAATATTTTTTCTGTTTTCTGATTGGCAGTGTTAAACATCGGGTTGCAGGGCACGCTATAAAGGACTCTGTGCTCAGATGATGAATTGGAAGTCAAATACACGAAATGTTAAAAAAAAAGAGAGATAATTAATGGTATTTTTCCAAATATTCCCTTGCAGAACGCCTTACTGCAAAAAGAGATGCGTAAAGATAGATGCACGCAATGGAATTCATGTTTTTACATAAATAGCGCGAAGGACAGACAAAGATTCTTAAAATCTTAGCATAAATTACATCTCATCAGCTTGCATGAGCTCGAAACTTTGCGAAATACTGCCTCGGGAGGCTAATGTTATATTCGGTTTAACCTGCACTTGTTTTGGGCCCTCACTTTACAACACTATGCTGAATAGTCATGCGCTCTGACATTTCTCTAGGCTGCCATATCTCATCGCGAGACTGCTATAAATACTGCACAGTAAACTTTACAATTAGGACACCTATTGCTAGCGTTGCGAATATTGCATTTTACCAGAAAGCCGAACTATTTAACATCGTATGCACGTGATGTCATCACACTGTAGGCTGGTGGTCATTCTGATTTCTTCTTGCTGAGAAAATCGAATTCGACGGTGCAAAAGGCACGCTGCAGGAGGTTCAAGCTCAGTGGAAGCCACGGTGGTGAAAGCCAAGTATTTGAAAGGCACGTATTATTATTCTTAGTGCATCGTTGTGAGTAACAGCGCGAGCGTCTGGCACGATAAAAACGTGCTTTTTGGCAAGAGCGTTTTTGCAAACAAAATAGTTTCCGGGGTCACGCTTTTTGGTCTGCGCCAAAGATGCAGGGAAGAGGAACCTTTCGAACACAGTATGTTTTTAAAACTCCCCCCCTCCACCCCCAAACACACAGACGCACTTCTTTATACAGCGGTGCTCTTAAGGGATAGTTTCCCCAGTGTCGTGTCCGTCAGCTAACAAATGATGACACTAAACTCTGGAGAGCTACCGCCATCTATAAATGACGACGGCAACCAGACAACCGGCTTGCCGGTTGTCTCGTTGCCGCCGTTGCGCATAGATGACGGAACCTTTCGAGCCTTTCCACTCTGGCTTGCCAACGTGCGGCCGGCCATGACTTCATTCCCACCATAGTTCAGCTTCGCTGGTCTTCCTTCTTCACCAGAGGGGAAAGGCTGAAAGTATTCCTCAGGAATTGCCTCCTTCGTTTGTGTCTGTTAATTCGACAATTTTATTGGACACTTGTTAACCGCAACCCTTCATTGCTTTTATTCTGCACCCTGTGAAGTTTAAAGGGGTCATAAAACGATATGGGGTTGGAATGTTCATGACTTTTCCGAGGCGTACTGGTCCTCTGGCCCAAGTGTACTCGCACAGGCCACCACTGATTTAGTAGCTTCTTTGCGCGGTGAAATGGCGAGGATTAAACGAGACTATTTCTTTTAGTCTTGCCTTCCCAAAGATTGATTTCCTAATTGTGGGATCAAAACCACCCGCCTGACAACAGTCGAGCGCGGCTCATAGATTGGACAGGAGGGCTGCGTGAGCACCGTATATCGGCTCGTAAGAATCAATGCCTTGGCGGACACTTGGGTAGTGGCTCGTGTCCAACCACTGCGGTGATGAGAATAACCGAACTCTAACAATGCCTGGAGCTCAGCACGCGTTTTTCTCCTTTAAAACCCCAGCGCTGGGGTATGATTAACGTTGGCGGCATAAGACAGGCACCAGGCCACGTGGCCGCTTCTGGCTCCGAGTTGAGGGGACGAACGATGCTCATATTTCTCTCATTTTTGGGCGACTGCCATTGCCTAGAAAAAAGAGCAAAGCCAAGTTCTATCAGTTATTAACGTTTGTGAGTGATCCTGAGTAGTATTTAGTAATGTATAGAAATATGTTTATAGCTCATTTAAGCAAAATACAGAGGGGGTCGAAACTTGGGCAATAACTTGAGAACGACGCTCGTGTGAGACTTACAGCGACTGCCAGCGTTCGGCTGTTCCTCTGAGGACACTAAAATATCTTATTTTTCTAGGTATTCCTTCAGTACACACGTGTAGTTCAATGTAACGTCACATTAATAAGTCGCATTTAGTCATTTCAGAACATTTATTCTCGGGAACAGCTTTTGCATGCAGTTCAGCAACAACGGAAAAATGTCTCGGTGCCTCAATAATGTAAAATTGGTCTTGCAACAGTTTTTTTTTTGTATTTCAATAATTAGTGTTAAAAAATAACCCCTGACGTTGATAGCTTGCGGAAACATCCATTAGTTTTCCCCTAACAACAGATGCAGAAAAATTAAAGGCCAGAGACAGCTGTCGATATCTCTTCAACTCGCAATTTGAACAAGCGGCCACGTGATCTGACGCTAATTATATACCGCTAGTGTTCATCACAGCCATGCCCTTAAGCGGCTATGGTTTGAAAAAACAAAAGCTTGGGCTGAGCTGCAGATACTGTTAGAGTTGGGTTATTATCATATTTAATTGGCATAAGCCGTTACCCGAATGTTTGGCGATGCTGATTGTCTTGAACCCGAGCACTCGACCAGGGGTTATGAAAATCGCTTACGTCACGGTGTCACGTGACTCTCGGAGCGAAATCGTAATTTAATGTTACGTCATGCTGTGAACAAGGTTAATACATCTAGTGACTTCCTCAAATTAAATCGAGTTGATGCAGTGAGTCACGTGACGTCACTAGGCCACGTGACATTACTTGACAACATGTATTGACACCATAACGTCACGTGACAACGTGACATATGGTTACACCTAGTGCCAATACAAAGGTGCCACGAAAACCCACAATTTATCATACATTGCAATTCTCTATATGACGATTTGACCAAATGATAGAAATACAGCCGCCAATGTTTTATTCCCATATGTTCATTTTGTGATACTAACAAAAAAGAAAAAAAAAAGGAAATATTGCCTTGAACCGTTTTGAACCGGTTACCGTTATATTTCTTTTCGGTTCGGTTCCGGTTCAGTTCCAAGATGGCGGCGAGGATTTCGGTTCGGTTCAGTTCCGGTTCGGCCAAAAATAACGGTTCTGTTCCGGTTTTCGGTTCGGTTCGGTTCCGGTTCGACACCCTGGTGATGACTAAACGCTATAATAAAAGACTAATTTTTAAGGGCACTAAAGCTGGAACTTAACATAAAAAGAAGCAGCGTTAATCCGCGACAAGACGTAGACAACGGAAAACGCGTATGGGCTCAGGTAGCAAGCTTGAAAATTACCAAAGGATGTTCAGGCGGCGTCAGAGATCTTTTGTCCCCTGAAGCTTTTGAATTCCTAAAACGGTCGGCAAATATTTAATGCTCCCTTTCTGTGCTCTTGGAGCTATATACATTTACTAATAATACTGGCGCTCCGTCAAGGCGATGGCAGTTTTTAAATGACCGTAGGTGTTCCACACTTCGAACAAGAGGACGCTGAGCACGCCCAGAGCACAAAGCGTTTGTTAGCCCATGTTCGCGCTCACAAATACCGAAAAATAACGTTTTTAGACTCTACATTTTTTTAAGAACATAAACGCAGGTGTGCTGGCCGGTAGGTACGAAATATGATTACTGACTCTAAATAAGGCAATGCCCGCGGTGGAAATATTCTTCTTTTCACAATCCCACTAAACTTTTAACACGAATAGGTGTTGCAGCAAAACGTTATCCACGATCCATTGCTTCAAAAGAAGCAAAAATGACAAATTATGCTCAACTGTTATTATTAAAAGAACGTCTACTTTATAAGCTAATTGCACGATCATGGTGGCATTCTTAATATATGTGTGCATGTGGCTCTAATATATCTACTCCGGCATTTTCTCACAGTCTTCGTCCAACACGATGTAGCACACGTGAGCGAGCTCACGACAACCGCGCATTCTTATTTTTTTTCGAGCATTTTGATAAACCCAATATCATACAGGCAGGTTAGTCCCAGAATGAGCATATTCCACCGCAGCACATCTTTTTTTTTTGTTCTTAGAAGCAAAATGAGGCGGCCGATGGTTTGGTCGTGTTAGCTTTGTCGCGCTCTGTACATTCCGGTTTGTGCCTTAAGCCGACGTTATGTTGTCGCACCCTGCATATTGTAATCTATCAAGAGCATTCCACGGCAAAGAAAAAACGTTGAACACTGCTCTTAATTTGACGTTCGTTTGTCCCACTACGACATTAATTACATGTCACTACAGAACTTTGTAAACCAACGGGGGAGATGTGATAGAAAGCCATAGTGAAGTCACATTGTTAATCGCTGCACTAACAATACTCAAGATTGGGGCTATATTCACGTTTCGAAGACGACTTTATGAAATTCGAAATTTCGCAGTATTTATAGCCGAATTAACGTGTCTTCGGTGACTGGCCTTCCTTTTTTGGTTTGTTTCAGTTCGTGTAGAGAAGAGAATTCCAGTTAACGAGTGATGAAGACCCTGGGGCCAGTGACCACATCTGGACTACGTGTATCTCAGAGGTCCCCATGGCGTCGCAAATATTCACATCCGGAAGGAAGGATTACCCGTTTATCTACCGCCAACTTGCTTCGCATTAATGGCGGTGTAGTAGAACCACAATTCCAGATTACAACCAGATATGCCAATATAGTAGAATGAAGTTTAATGCTTCACCAACCTAGCGCGAATTTCTTCTGTGCTCTTCGTATCTAACGGACCAATCACAAAGAAAGAAAGAAAAGACCAACAACTCGCGCTTTTGAGGCTGACGGATTGGTCCCATGAGCTCGTAGCGTTGGCTGCGTCTGTACGTAAGCTGAAACAAACTGTAGAACCTGATATGCAGCTTACAACTTCACGTCGGACCACAGACGACGCTACCACCTGATGGAGCCAATCAAAAAAGTGGTAAAAGGTGCCTCGTTACGGCATTCAATGCCTTTGCGCGTTTGCCGGCACCAACAACAAAATGAATCGTGCACGGTGAATGCACCGCGATTCCGCACATTTCGTTCTGCGCGTGACGATGCAGTTTTTACGCTGCTTGATAGGCTCCATTAAGCCGTGTTCACCTTTCCCACAAGGGTACAGCCACCTTGAAGGTCGTTACTTCTGGTATGCGGTAAAACATCGTTTTGATCTCTACACGCCGCCGGAAGGTGTTTACGAGGACCGTGACGATGCAGTTTTTGCGCTGCTTGATAGGTTCCATTGAATCGTGTTCACCTTTCAAACAAGGGTACAGCCACCTTGAAGGTCGTTACTTCTAATGTGCGGTAAAACATCGTTTTGATCTCTACACGCCGCCGGAAGGTGTTTACGAGGACCGGGACGATGCAGTTTTTGCGGTGCTTGATAGGCTCCATTGGGTCGTGCTCACCTGTCCCACAAGGGTACAGCCACCTTGAGGGTTGTTACTTCTGGTATGCGGTAAAAAATCGTTTTGATCTCTACACGCCGCCGGAAGGTGTTTACGAGGACCATGACGATGCAGTTTTTGCGCTGCTTGATAGGCTCCATTCGGTCGTGTTCACCTTTCCCACAAGGGTACAGCCACCTTGTAGGTCGTTACTTCTGGTATGCGTAAAACATCGTTTTGATCTCTACACGGCGCCGGAAGGTGTTTGCGAGGACCGTGACGATACTGTTTTAGCGTTGCTTGATAGGCTCCATTGGATCGTATTCACCTTTCCCACAAGTGTACAGCCACCTTGAAGGACGTTACTTCTGGTATGCGGTAAAACATCGTTTTGATCTCTACACGCCGCCGGAAGGTGTTTACGAGGACCGGGACGATGCAGTTTTTGCGGTGCTTGATAGGCTCCATTGGGTCGTGCTCACCTGTCCCACAAGGGTACAGCCACCTTGAGGGTTGTTACTTCTGGTATGCGGTAAAAAATCGTTTTGATCTCTACACGCCGCCGGAAGGTGTTTACGAGGACCATGACGATGCAGTTTTTGCGCTGCTTGATAGGCTCCATTCGGTCGTGTTCACCTTTCCCACAAGGGTACAGCCACCTTGTAGGTCGTTACTTCTGGTATGCGTAAAACATCGTTTTGATCTCTACACGGCGCCGGAAGGTGTTTGCGAGGACCGTGACGATACTGTTTTAGCGTTGCTTGATAGGCTCCATTGGATCGTATTCACCTTTCCCACAAGTGTACAGCCACCTTGAAGGACGTTACTTCTGGTATGCGGTAAAACATCGTTTTGATCTCTACACGCCGCCGGAAGGTGTTTACGAGGACCGTGACGATGCAGTTTTTGCGCTGCTTGATAGGTTCCATTGAATCGTGTTCACCTTTCAAACAAGGGTACAGCCACCTTGAAGGTCGTTACTTCTAATGTGCGGTAAAACATCGTTTTGATCTCTACACGCCGCCGGAAGGTGTTTACGAGGACCGGGACGATGCAGTTTTTGCGGTGCTTGATAGGCTCCATTGGGTCGTGCTCACCTGTCCCACAAGGGTACAGCCACCTTGAGGGTTGTTACTTCTGGTATGCGGTAAAAAATCGTTTTGATCTCTACACGCCGCCGGAAGGTGTTTACGAGGACCATGACGATGCAGTTTTTGCGCTGCTTGATAGGCTCCATTCGGTCGTGTTCACCTTTCCCACAAGGGTACAGCCACCTTGTAGGTCGTTACTTCTGGTATGCGTAAAACATCGTTTTGATCTCTACACGCCGCCGGAAGGTGTTTACGAGGACCATGACGATGCAGTTTTTGCGCTGCTTGATAGGCTCCATTCGGTCGTGTTCACCTTTCCCACAAGGGTACAGCCACCTTGAGGGTTGTTACTTCTGGTATGCGTAAAACATCGTTTTGATCTCTACACGGCGCCGGAAGGTGTTTGCGAGGACCGTGACGATACTGTTTTAGCGTTGCTTGATAGGCTCCATTGGATCGTATTCACCTTTCCCACAAGTGTACAGCCACCTTGAAGGACGTTACTTCTGGTATGCTGTAAAACATCGTTTTGATCTCTACACGCCGCCGGAAGGTGTTTACCAGGACCGGGACGATACTGTTTTAGCGCTGCTTGATAGGCTCCACTGGGTCGTGTTCACCTTTCCCACAAGGGTACAGCCACCTTGAAGGTCGTTACTTCTGGTATGCGGTAAAACATCTTTTGATCTCTGCACACCGCCGGAAGGTTTTTACGAGGACCGTGACGATGCAGTTTTTGCGCTGCTTGATAGGCTCCATTGGGTCGTGCTCACCTTTCCCACAAGCGTACAGCCTCCTTGTAGGTCGTTACTTCCGGTATGCGGTAAAACGTCGTTTTGATCTCTACACGCCGCCGGAAGGTGTTTACGAGGACCGTGACGATACTGTTTTGGCGCTGCTTGATAGGCTGCATTGGATCGTGTTCACCTTTCCCACAAGGGTACAGCCACCTTGAAGGTCATTACTTCTGGTATGCTGTAAAACATCGTTTTGATCTCTACACGCCGCCGGAAGGTGTTTACCGGGACCGTGACGATGTAGTTTTTGCACTGCTTGATGGGCTCCATTGGGTCGTGTTCACCTTTCCCACAAGGGTACCCGAAGGAAAAATCCATCAATGTAACCCTGTTTGGCAGTCAATGTTTTCTAGTGGACCGCTGACTGTGCCTGACTGTACGTCAAGCATGCCTGATTGGCCAACAAGTTACTCTGACCGACAGTCAAACTCCAGTCAGACCCCGCTTGTCGGCTTTCTGATGGTTTCCTGGTGGCAGTCGGCCGCCGCGAAATGCCATCAGGATGTCTTGGTGGTGATTCTGACTGTACATCGATTGTCTCTGACTGTACGTCAGAAAGCTTTGACGTGCAGACAGACGTACGGTCAAAGGACGTAAAGTTCGTTCGGATACCACTATTTCGTCAAATCTATGAATACGAAAAGTAATCTATGCACGAGAAAACGATTTTGGGATGTGAGCCCATAAAACCGCTGACGTTAGAGATATGACACGCAACCGACCGACAACCTTGATCAGAAGCCCGCCGAAGCGCCGAACACGACACTTCGCACTTCGCTTCGCCCATAGAGGTTTCGCCGAGCTTTCATGAACGATCGCTCTCGACTCGTTTTGTTTGCCCGCTCGCTCCAACCTGTCGATCCTGCCCGGGCTCTACAATGTCTTATGTTGTAGTAGAATTTCTACTCGACAAGACCCAGCCTGTTGTGAGTTCCGACGATGTAAGGGACTTTAGCGGTGTAGTTGAAGACGATAGAATGTACCAGGTCTACTGGGCCGGTGATGCGCGAACAAAAGGATCGTTCTACGACGCGAAAGTACTCTACATGGCAGGTGAGTAGAACCGAAGTACGGCGAGGGATGTACGAGTGCTTTGCATAACATGCTGACGGCTTAACTGCATTTGCAGCCGAAGCATTTTGTATAAAAAGAATAGTCAAATCGATTTTCTCTAACGGTGCCGGAGCATAGCGGTTAAGGTGTCCGATTTGTACGCATGTGGTCGCGGGTTCGATGCGCGGTGGTGCTGCTTTTTTTTTTTTTTTTTTCTCGAACATTTTGTTTTATTTTGGCATTTGGCGATATTTATGAGTGCGTATAGCTTTACTCTTATATAAATGCTGCCCTTGTTGATGAAATTCCCTTGGCAGTGGCAGTCAGACGTCATCTGATCGACAATCAGATGACGTCTGATGGTCCATCACGTTCCACCAGCGCTGCTGACTGGCAGTCAGTGTCCCAAATTACGTAGCTTGATGGAATTTTCAATGCGGAGGGCAAGTTCGTCTGTTTCCTGCGCAGGGGGTAGCGGTGACGTCAGAACGCCGAGCCCTGATTGGCTGATCGCGACCCCCCCTAACTGAGCGTCGTCTGCTCCTTTGCAACGTCGTCTGCTCGCAACGTCGTCTGCGTCTCCTGCGAGTTTCGGAAGTGCAGAGGCCAGATTCACGAAACGATCTTACGCCAGAAATGTGCGTAAGACAAATCTTAAGAACAAATTCGTATTCACGAAACGAAATTATCGTAAGTTTTGCGCAGGTTACGACGAAATCCTACGACAGCTCCGAAGCTGTCTTAGCACCTCTTACGATCAAATCGGCATGGCCGACAGCGTCGCGGTCGCGACGACCCACGGACAGTAATATTTTTACGCGCGCTTCTCACGCGTCCCGACTTCAAGCAGCAAGAAAAAAGTAAAACGTACTTGAAACAGACCACGACGAACAAGAACGCTGGATCCACGAACACCCGGGAAAAGCTCCAACGGCCACGATTCCACCAACGCGACAAAACGAGCTGGGCAGTTAAGCCTAGCAGGCACTCCGCGACTCGGCGACCGTCTGCCCACGACCAGCTGGCGTGCTGAATGGAATATGCCCGCGCGACCCTTGTGAACCCTTCCCGTCTTATACTTTGATCGCTAACCTCAATTTTAGATTAAGAGGTCAATTTCTTCCTCTTGTTATCTCCTTGCTTCCCGGGGCAACGGTGACTCTCGCCGGTGAAAAAGTGGTGAATCTCCGACAGACGCAGGAAAGGTAAAGCAGCCATCGCTATGACTAGCAGACGTAAAGCAGACGACGTTAACTGCGCCAACCTGCCGACGCCGTTTGAGATTGAGGAGTCTCGCCGCACACGAAAGGAGGGAAAAAGTATTTCGGAGGGAACTTGCGGACGCTAACACGCTCACTCTCGGTTCTTAGCAAACAAACCTCGGAGCCTCGGAACACCTCGCCAGTGAGTCCTTTGACTTCCCTCCTTGATGTGCGTCTGCTATTTGTTAGACAAAAACAACGTACCGCTCGAGTTATTTCGTCTGCCCTCTCTTAAAGGCGAAGTCGAGCTTGCTCGACTTCCGAAAGTCGCAGGAAAGATAAGACAGGCGCAGACGACGTTGCGAGCAGACGACGTTGCAAAGGAGCAGACGACGCTGAGACAGGGGGTCGCGATCAGCCAATCAGGGCTCGGCGTTCTGACGTCACCGCTACTTCCTTTCTCATGCGCAGAAGACGAAAATGAGTATACTTGCGATGCGTATAGGGTACCGCCACCTTGAAGGTCGTTACTTCTGGTATGAGGTAAAACATCGTTTTGATCTCTACACGCCGCCGGAAGGCGTTTACGAGGACCGTGACGATGCAGTTTTGGCGCTGCTTGATAGGCTCCATTGGGTTGTGTTCACCTTTCTCAAAAGGGTACAGCCATCTTGTAGGTCGTTACTTCTGGTATGCGGTAAAACGTCGTTTTGATCTCTACACGCCGCCGGAACGTGTTTACGAAGACCGTGACGATGCAGTTTTTGCGCTGCTTGATAGGCTCCATTGGGTGGTGTTCACCTTTCCCACAAGGGTACAGCCACCTTGAAGGTCGTTACTTCTGGTATGCGGTAAAACATCGTTTTGATCTCTACACGCCGCCGGAAGGTGTTTACGAGGACCGTGACGAGGCAGTTTTGGCGCTGCTTGATAGGCTCCATTGGGTCGTGTTCACCTTTCCCACAAAGTTACAGCCATCTTGTAGGTCGTTACTTCTGGTATGCAGTAAAACATCGTTTTGATCTCTACACGCCGCCGGAAGGTGTTTACGAGGACCGTGACGATGCAGTTTTTGCGCCGCTTGATAGGCTCCATTGGGTGGTGTTCACCTTTCCCACAAGGGTACAGCCACCTTGAAGGTCGTTACTTCTGGTATGCGGTAAAACGTCGTTTTGATCTCTACACGCCGCCGGAAGGTGTTTACGAGGATCATGACGACGCAGTTTTTGCGCTGCTTGATAGGCTCCATTAGGTCGTGTTCACCTTTCCCACAAGGGTACAGCAACCTTAAAGGTCGTTACTTCTGGTATGCGGTAAAACATCGTTTTCATCTCTACACGCCGCCGGAAGGTGTTTACGAGGACCGTGACGATGAAGTTTTTGCGCTGCTTGATAGGCTCCATTGGGTCGTGTTCACCTTTCCCACAAGGGTACAGCAACCTTAAAGGTCGTTACTTCTGGTATGCGGTAAAACATCGTTTTCATCTCTACACGCCGCCGGAAGGTGTTTACGAGGACCGTGACGATGAAGTTTTTGCGCTGCTTGATAGGCTCCATGGGGTCGTGTTCACCTTTCCCACAAGGGAACAGCAACCTTAAAGGTCGTTACTTCTGGTATGTGGTAAAACATCGTTTTGATCTCTACACGCCGTTGGAAGGTGTTTACGAGGACCGTGACGATGCAGTTTTTGGCTGCTTGATAGGCTCCATTGGGTCGTGTTCACCTTTCCCACAAGGGTACAGCCGCCTTGAAGGTCCGTACTTCTGGTGTGCGGTAAAACATCATTTTGATCTCTACACGCCGCCGGAGGGTGTTTACGAGAAATGCATGATTGTCAGACATTCTTGTTCTGAGTCACCTACATTTTCTCTGAAATTCCGGGTCAAAATGTTATATTTTGTTTCCGCCCCGCGTACCAGATTCAGAACCCAAGTGACTGAGAGCGACAGGAAATGGAAAACATCTATACGGCGGCTTCAGATTTGAAAACTATTACTACCAACTGTTGCGAATTTACCTTTTTTGTTTTTACAGAGTCATCTATAGTCGGGCTCCAGTTGAAAAAAAAAAACGTTTTCATAGTTCGTTAAATTATAAAGTAGCATCAAACTCTATCTTCAAGGAGCCGCACCAGAAGAAAAAAAAAAAAAAACTATAATTTTTATAAAGTAGGATGAACTTCTGAGCTAAGGACAGGTTCGAAGAAGATGGGAGGGCAGGAAGAAAGACAAATAAGCTAACCTGGGTTATTTTGTACTGGTTTGCCACTTTGTTTTGGGGGAGAGGGATGAGAGGATTAAAAAATAGAAGAAAGAACAGAAACAAAAGCGTAAAAACTACATTGTTTGAACACTAACACTGCGTTGTTCACTAACAATGAATGTCATCTTCTCTAAGTAGAAGTCCAGGCGTGCTGTCTTTAATAATCTGACAAGCGTTTTTGTGGCCTTCTCTTCTTTGTGTGGATTGTCCCAAGTACCAAGCACCTTTGTCACGGAGTAGGGTCGGTTGTCTAGTCATGTTAGCGTGTTTTTGTGTTCTGTCCTTTCTGCGTCGTAGATGACACAATCACACAAGATGGTACGAATTGTTTCCTTGGAGCCACAACTTGGTCACTTCGGTGTTGTGACCTGTCCGATTCGATGAAAGAATTTTTGTGTGTAGCTACACCGAGTCTCAATCTATGTATCACTGCCTCTGTCCGCCGTGGCATATCACTTGGAATGTGAAACAAAATATCCGGATCGAAAGCGTAGAGAGGTCCACACTGATAGGTAGCAGTATGCCAAATCTCAATGTTTTGGTGAAGGCGTAGTGATTAATGAGAGACCGCATGTCCTTTTGACAATACGATACCTTAATTTTAGAGGTATATATGTATGTGGACATAACTTGTGTTCTATCCACATGTTTAATGTGGATATAACTTGCACTGCCGGCTTACAGTCCGAAAATATTGTCCAGTGTTCGGGTGGTTCCAGGAAGATAATTTAAAGAGCTTGATTAATTGCCACTAATTCGGAGGCCTTAGATGACGTCATGTAGCTAAGCCTAAATGCCTTCGCTGTTAGGTGACTTGGGATAACTACACATGCTGTTGATCTATTAGAACTTACTGACCCATCAGTGTAAACATAAGTTTTTGATGCATGATCACAAAGTATATTTTAAAACAAGTTGCAGATTTACAATAATTGTGGTGTTTGAGTTCTTCCTGATTCCCTTAATGTCCAATGTGACATCATGCACGGCAGGCCTCCATGGAGGTACTGTTGAAGTCTTTGCCTGTACAAGATCATCTGGAAAGTAGGTTCTCATTTGGGACAGAGCGTTCGAGTAGCTTAAGTGTTGACGTTGAAGGTTAATATTAGAAAGAGGCTGACTAGCGTGTTATGTAATGTGCTTGAAGTGAGCTGTTACTGTTTCCAGCGTAAGCAAAACTTCTACCGGTGTAGCGTGAGCTTCTGCAATTGTGCGAACGGTCGAAATACAAGTCGGAAGTCCATGACATGCACGGAGGTCGCGCTTGTATACTTTTGATTGTATTGAAATTTGTTTGACATAGGTCATGTATTGCGGCCAGACTGTATCGCAGCAATCCTACACAATTAGCTAAATACGATGGTGGAGAGCCGGTACTGTCGCGCCCCACGTAGTGCCACTAATAAAACGAGACAGATTAACAAAGCATGTGAGCTTCTTTTTCAAATAAGCGATAGGCGTCGTCAATGTCAATCGCCTGTCAATGTATATTCTAAGGAATATATCTCTAGTTACGTATGCAATTGTTTGGTTACTGATACGTAGGGGATATCGATCCATGTTACGCCTTGTAAGAGCGATGGTAGCTGAGTTGGCGTCAGAGATTCTAAAAATAGCATTTTCTTCGACGATGTTACCGCCATTTCGACAGAAGCGCTGATTCAACTCAGAAACCTGCGCTGCGTTCCCCATCAACGGAACTCTCTCCTCCGCCGCCTTCATCAACACTTAGAACGCTCGAACCTTTAACCAAGTCATTAAATATCTTTCTAACACCAGCGAGCAAATGAAGAGTTGCATCAACACTTTCATATAGCATGGGGAAAACGCCGAGCTGCAGCAGCGCATTCAGCCATGCTACTGTTTATTTCGCGCTTTTACCCTAAGTTCAAACTTTTCCTTGCGTAATGCAGCGGAAATATGATAGAAAAAATATGAACTGCTTAGCTTCTTCAACGTTTTCGGTCATTTCCAAGCCCAGTGGCTGAAAAAAAGCCATTTCCTATTTCCCGCGTAGCCTGCACTTTTGTGCTCTTGTTCACGGAATTAGTGATCGCGCGCACCCACGCTGGGCACAGATTCATTCGCTTTTACAAGGCCGAGGTATGATATGGGGTATTAAACGGTAACAATATGCATGTTTGTATACCATAAAAATATTTAAGGTGACTTAGTTTGCAGCGAAGTTTCTTTTTTAATATTTAATATAATTTTTACTAAAAATAGTTTTAAGGAAGTCTTAGTTTCGTACTCATTCTGATTTCGTTTCCACCTCCCGACATGGAAACCTTTTGATCATAATGCAATTAAATGCAATTCGTCATTCATGGAAACCTTTTAGACTATTGAAAACCATTCGGGGGACATTTTTGGTATTCATTTATTTATTTTTTTTTTTTGAAAATACTGCCCATCCCTTAGGGATTTTCACAGGAAGGAGCAGGCAAAAGTAAGTACACACTTGCTCACATTTCAACACATCTAAAACATAAAAATACAAGTAATTTGTACAATACACACTGGGATATACAGAATAGTAGAAATACCTTTAAGCTAAATACACAAGGGTTAACATACATTTTCAAAGCCAAATTAAACAACCCCTGCTCAATCACATGTGAAAAAAAATGTAAATAAAGTAATTCCTACTTACACATCAATGTGCAATAAAACATCCAACCAAGATAGAAATAATGTGATGGAGATGCTGGTTAGGAATGACAGGATCTAGTTGATTCTATTCTCTAGTAGCTAAAAGAAAAAAAGAGTAGCGGAAGCAGTCATTTTTAAAGCAGTATTCAGTCAAGGTTTTACCATGTTTGTGCCTGGTCTGTCTAGTATTTGAAAAAGAGGCGTACTTGGATTTGTCAATTTTTAAAACATCATGCAGCAGAGAGTACAAGGACTTAAGCCTAAGTCGCTTAGCCCTGTTAGCTAGTGCAAAGAGACCAGACTTTTTAAGAACTTCAGTTGGTGAATCAGTGCGCCTCTATTTGTTAAAAATAGATCCTACTGCTTCGCGCTGTATATTTTCAAGCTTAGCTATATTATTCTTCGTGTAAGGAAACCAAACGATGTTTGCATATTCCAGCGTTGGTCTAACAAGACTAGTGTATGCTAAGAGCTTAGTGGGTGTAGCGGCCAGCTTGAGTGTTCTTTTTATGTACATACGTTTTTTTAATGCATCTGACGTTACATGATTCACGTGTAGGTCCCACCTTAAATCTGAAGTAATAAATAAGCCTAAATATTTACACTGATTCATCCGTGCAATCGTTACATCCTCGAAGACGCACTGAAATTGAGAAATAGATTTCTTTCTTGTTACATAGATGCAAACAGTTTTGCTTACAATGAGAGACATCTGCCAATTAGAGCACCATTTATTGATGAATTGAAGAGAGCTATTTAGTACTAGGTGATCACCCGATGTGTTAATTTCCCGGTATATGATAAAATCATCTGCAAATAATCTAATTTTAGCATCAATGTTAGTTGTAATATCATTTATGAAAAGTAGGAAGAGAGCTGGCGGAAGGACAAAACCTTGCGGAACGCCGGAGGTGACTCTGACAGTTTCTGAAGCCTCTTGTTCATATTGCACAAACTGGGAACGATTTGATAAGTAGTTTTCAATCCAACTGACTTTAGGTCCTTCGCCAATAGCATGTTTTAGCTTGACGATTAGCTTGTGGTCTGAAACTCTATCAAATGCTTTCGAGAAATCGAGCAGTAGTATGTCTACTTGCTTTCTGTTGTTAATGCCAATGCTCACGTCATGCAAAGTTTTAAAGAGTTGGGTGACTGTTAAAAGACCACTTCTAAATCCATGTTCTTCAGGAGACAGAATCTGGTGTGCATCAAGGCATGTTATAATGTGCTTTAGAATGATGTGTTCAAGTAGTTTACAATAGGTACAGGTGAGAGAAATCGGTCCAAAGCTCGAGGGGTTGGTGATGTCACCCGATTTGTGTATAGGTATGACTTTACATTTTTTCCCTTCAACGGGCAGCTGACACGTGCTAAGAGATTTATTAAAGAATATGTACAAGTATTTGCTCATTCATTCAGCGTATCATTTTAAGAAGTCGCTAGGAATATTATCCGGACCGCTGCCTTTTTTGTATCTAGGTTGAGTAAGAGGTTTAGAATTCCTGGTTCAGTTTTTACTAGACGCTCCAGAGCAATAGCGTTAGGATGGAGATTACGGATAGTACCGTCATCTTCTGTAAAAACGGACTGAAAGTAACTATTATACTCATTTGCCTTACCTCGGCTATCTTCAGGGTTTGGACTGGGAGAGTTCATTTTTTTGGGATTAACATGGTTCCAGAATTTAGTTGGAGACTTCTTTAAGAATTCATGAAGAGTCACGTTGTAATACTTTTCTTTTGCTTCTTTTGATTTATTTTTTATCGGTTTTACAAATTCAGCAAGGGCAAGTCTATCCTCTGGCCATGCTTTTGTTTTCAGTGACTTTAGTTTTCTTTTAATCTTTCGCTTAGCATGGATGATATCGCGGTTGATCCATGGATTGTGTTTTTTGTTAACTTTTTTCTTGTAGGTATGTATCTATTAACACTGTAATGAACTATATCTCTGAACTTTTTTCTATAAATCGTCAGTGCTGACGTTATCGCGAGAGGCACACTCCGTAAAAAAAGAAAATTCATGGGAAAGATTAGATAGTACGCCCGCGTCGTCGGCGTTATTGAAGTTAAGCACAGAGGAATGCGAAGAAAAGCGGATGGTGTCGCGAATTGGGAAAGAACAGGCAACAATTTTATGGTCAGATGTGCCGTGTATAACATCATCTTCTACTTTACTTTTGGGAAGATGGTCGATAAAAAATACCAGATCAAGAACGTTGCTAGTTGTTCCGTCGACACTTGCAGGCTGGTGAACAATTTGCGTGAGGTTGAAACTTAATATAATGTCAAAAAGTGCGTCAGAACAGGCTGTCATACTGAAAAGTGGACCAATTGATATCAGGTAGGTTAAAATTGCCAGACAAAATAAGTTTGCAATCTTTAAGATGACTAGACATGTAATCATGCAACGCGGTCAAGCTGTCAAGCTCAGTGCCAGGTTTCCTATAAACTAAACCAACAAATATCGCATGCTTTTCGAATATGACTTTGCAAAAAACGGCCTCAACGTCCGGTACGTCAGGCAAACATGTAAAAACGATTTCTTTTTTAATGATTATGGCTACGCCACCTCCACGTGATTGCCTGTCTTTTTTATGATAACATAGTTCGGTGGCACAACTTCATGATCAAGCACAAACGGTAACAGCCAAGTTTCTGTGACAGTGACAATGTCAGGTTCGTGATTAAGAAGTACACAATCCAAAGCGACAGTTTTATTCAACAAGCTTCTTGCGCTTAGATTGATTGGTTTTAGTTTTGCAGGTTGGTTCCGTGGGAGACTCTGCTTGCGCTGGCTTGGCCGTTTTTTTTAAGAGGAATCTTATCCTTTTTAAAATCATCCCAAACAAATAGACTGCCATTGATTTTGATTGTGTCGAATACTAAACTCCGTTTCATACATAGCGTGCAACGCAGTCAAAGCTAGCGCACCGGTTTGCACTGCCGACCGCCTACATTCGCCCCATAAAATAGTGCTGCTCCAGCAAATAAAAAACAAAAGTCGTAAAATGTGCATTTTTGGAGCTAGTAACTGATAGTGGCGTTATGATTTCGACGGAACACCGATATTTTTCAATAAAAAAGGAAAAAATAATGTAAACTACTCCAAAGTTTAAATTGTTTTCCGTTTTCGTCCGTGCGCCATTCGCTTCAGGTGTTTGGGTTGAGCGGCTTCCTCTGCCGCTCTGCCTCGCCGGTTTTGAGAAGATGGCGTCTTACGCAGGGAAGCTTTCCTCTCCTGCTCGGTTATTTTCGGAGATTCGTTGTGTGAAGATCTCGAAAAAGTGCAAGCAGGTGATCGCCAATGTGTACGCGAGTTCGAGAACGCGTTTCCCGGAGACGTCGGTCCGTGAAGGCCTGGAGACGGTCAGTAACGACACCGGAGTGTCTGGCAAGGTGGCCTCCCCGAAGCGAGGACCTCGCGACGTGAAAGTTTCGAGCACGCGGACCGTGTTGTGAAATGCCTTCTGTTATTTCTGGTGTTAAAATCGGCCTTGTGGCTTCAAAGTGAAACAAGCCTCAAGAAGGAACCGTGTCGGAGATGAATCGTGCCTACGGCTTCGTCTGGATCGGCTAAGCGGACGATGCCTGTGGTTGCATTCCGAAGCGTCTGGGTTCGTTTGCCTGCGGGACCGTAACCTCGGTCGGCTCCGTCTGCCTGAGGCACCTTAACCTTGGTCGGCTAAGTGGACGACGCACATGCCCGTGCCTGTATTCCGAGCCCCCTGCTTTCCTCGGAAAAGGAAACAACACTCGACCCTGATCTCGAGTACCGTGTGTTGTGTACGCGTCTATTGTGTCACTCCCGGTTCATGGGGGCGCCGGCACCAGAGCAGCGAGATACTGCCGTCTGGATGACTTCCATACACCGGCGAGTATTTGGACTCTGAAGGAAGCTTCCATGAAGTCACATCACGCGAGGGAATGCCAAGCCGTCTGACCAATGGCAGTGCGGTCCCCTAATCCCAGTATTCGTCGTATAAAGGACCGTCCACCGCACTCTCAAGGTACTCTCTGATTTTCACGCTTCCATGTAAATAAACGGCTTTAAATAGAGACGCCCTGGATCTCGACCGTTCTTCCGTTTTGACGAGGCCGGGGCGGGGTTCAAACGGACCAGCCCCTAGTCTACCACCTTATTGATAAAAAGCAACAAGAAAATAGGAATTGAAATATACGCTATCGCAATGCGCACAATTTTGCACAAAAAATACGTCGGAAAAAAAAAAAAAAAAAAAAAAAAAAACCTTTGCGCCCGTAGTGGATTCGAACCTCCGCCACCGAGACGTCGGTATCGCCAGAGCAGCGCCTTGTACCGCTCGTCCACGAAACGCGCGGAGGGACACTTCTTTTTTTTTCATGCGCACTACTTCAGTACCTTTCCCAGCGTTGCACGCTATGTTTGAAACGGAGTATAGTTGCACATTTTCTCTTCTATCTCTATTTTCCTTGGCGCTATTCCACATTTTGTTTTTCTAATTTCCTGTACGCGGCGTGAAAAGTCTTCGCTGATTGCATAGATCGTCCCTTTCAACTTTTAGCAGTTTTTGAGTATTTTTGCCTTGTCTCTGAAGTCGAATAGCTTAAAAATGACCGGCCTAGTTTTGTTTTCTATTTTTTGCCGAGTCTATGTATCCTCTCAAAACCTTCAGATTGAACCTCGAGAATTTCTGAGAATCTTTGGTAACAAAACTATCAAGTGATTCAATACTTTCGTTTACGATCTTTGGTATTCCATAAACAATGAGGTTTGACCTTCGACTACGATTTTCAAGATCGTCGATCTTAGCAGGGAGTGTTCTTATAGTCCCAGCCACTACGGACATTCGCTCCTCACAGGCAGTGAATCTACCGTCAAGAGCTGTTATAGATTCCATTTTCTGCTCGATCGCCAGGAGCCTTATGTTCGTTTTAATCTTTTCTGTTTTGATTTCCTGAAGGTCATCTGAGATTTTCTTTAGCTGTTCTAGAATCTTTTCTATGTCGGGACCGGAGTTTGTTTCAACATCCCTTCCCAGTAATAACAAATACCAGATAAACAAACAGGCATCACACAGCAAAGGGCGCAATGACCGTGGGCACGGCAGCACGAAGAGGAAGAGATTGTCGCTACGTCTACACCTGCCGTAGTTTCTTCTCACCTTCACAAAAAGGATGCATGGCTTGGAGGTGTTCATGCTAGTAACGCTGCCGTGCCCATTGCCTCCGTCCCGGGAATCGTCCGCTTTTATAGAGTAGCTGTTAGGTGGCGCCGTTGATGTCCCAGGTGTCAACCAATCCGGTAGTGTCGCAGGCTGGCCGTGCAGACTGCCGCGATACGCTGATATTACCGGCAGCGGCGTCGGCACCTGGGCGTCAGTGGGGAACAGTGACTGTGCACTTGTTTTTAACGTGGTACTATCGTTGCTTCGATGAACTGGTCGGGCATGCAGAAGGCCCAGCAGGATCTGCACAAAAAGGATGCATGGTTTGGAGGTGTTCATGCTGGTAACGCTGCCGTGCCCTTGCCTAAATAAAAAAACCGGAAAACGTCCTCAAAACGTCTCTGGAAGGACCAGAATGTCTCGACTAGTTCATAACGTCCCGACGACGTCTTCGACCAGCTGAGGAAGTCCTCAGGACCATCTGCGTTGTCTGGCGATGGCAGAACGATTCATTTTGGTCATACGAGAGTTCTGTCAGGTGTTTCGCCGAGTGTTGGGTGAAATAGAATAAATGTGTCAAGTACAATTGTTTCGGACACGTCAAATGAAACAAACCAATGACATCCAGGTTGACAGGAAAATAGGTACAAAAGGTGTGTTTTCCTGTCAAATTGTGGGATGTTTTAGAGCGCAGCTCTTAGGCACCCGTTTCGGGCTTGAGCGACGGTGCATTATGAGAAATGTCCCATAATGCAACGCACGGGGCTCGTGACGTCACGAGGGTCATGTGACGTCACGTCACGCGTTGCATTATGGGAAACGTCCAATGATGCAACGCGTGGGACTCGTGACGTCACGAGGGTCACATGACGTCACGTCACGCGTTGCATTATGGGGAAACGTCCAATGATGCAACGCGCGCAAAGGAGGAGGAGGGCAAAGGGAGTAGCAAGGAGGAGGGGGAGGGAAGGAGGAGGGGGGAGCAGAAGGAAAGAGGGGAGCAGAAGGGATCAGGAGGAGACAAGAAGGGAGAAGGACAGGAGGAGGAGGGAGGAGGAGAGGGTACGGATGAGGAGGAGGGGCATACCCTCCCCTCGGTACCCTCCCCTTCTCCTCCTCCTCAAGAGGTGCGCTCTAATTCGGCATTACAGGAAGTTGTAAACGTCTTCCAATGTTTTGTAACATTTTATAAGTTATCACAGAGGCATTTCCCGAACGTTACCTTTGAAACATAGGCTCTTTGTTTCTGGATTATATTGCCCTAACATTTCTGCAGCAACATTTCAGTAACATACATAAAAGTGGTGTAACGTTGCATCTCACTTGTCTAACATTGTGTTCACGTTTCGGAATAAGTTTTTTTTTTTCAATATCGTTTTAGTAATATTGTTGTTACATTTTTACACGTGCCGTAACGTTACGCAACATTAGCCACATCGCAGTAACGTTCATGTAACATTCTCGTGCTATTAGTGTGGTGATGCGCATTATAATCGCTTATTATAATGTGAGATGGGAATACTGTACCTAGAATGTTTTCTAGGCGTTGTCTCTCAAATTTCGATTTGACGTTGCAATTATTGTGAACGAGAGCTTATCATCAGAGATTGTAGTACACGCGTTCTCGTTATCCTCGTGAGGTGAAATGACATATGGCAAGTACAATCGGCACGGAATGAAACGCGAACAGTGGGTGCATGGTTTTCGCTAGATGCTGCACCACCTGAACCAGATGGGAGCTGCAAGAAGATGGCTCCTCTTGCAATGTGTTAGACTCTTGCTCAGTGCATCCAAACCTTCGGTGTTGCGTCTCTAGGTGACTCAGCGTGGGTCGATAACAATGCGCTCCTTGTTCGCGTTTCATTCCGTGCCGACTGTACGTGAGGTACCGACGGATGAATATCGTGACTCGCCTTACCCCAGCAGTACGCAATGAATCAAATTTTTCGTTACCTGACAATCGTAGATTCTGGGGTAACCTTGATTTACATATCACTATGATGGGATATTTGAACTTGAGTGCCAACTGACGGAAGTCTGATAGTCGTTGTCTTAACCCCCTTGCATTCCATTGAAATATTGTTGCTGCCGTATACATATCTCCTATTACGTATTACCTTGTTTTCTATTGATTTAAAGCCAATTTTAGGATATTAGGTGTTCCCAAGCAAAAAAGGCCTTGACTTCAGGAAGCTTGTTGGCATCTGGCGACGTTTGAAGGATGGCTTTAAGAGCTACAAAAAACATTGGGATCAGACGTTTGGTGATATCACCTTGTTGATCCGATTCAAATCATGGTAGATGTGAAGCTTGAGGAGCTTTTGGTGGCCTGTAGCTCTTAGATGGTTGAATATTGCGCGATGCATGTGGGGCTGTCGAGCTTGGTTCTGGTAGAGACGGTCCTTGCTTGGGTATTTTGGGGGTGTTTTTTTGAGTCTCCTTGATGATACGCGGCTTGCGCATCTTCGTTGGACGTTTCAGAATGCTGGAGTTTGTGGTCAGCTGTGTCTTGTCTTGTTGGCATTAAGGCGGCTCAGGCACTCCATTAACTTCAGGGTTTGGTGACGGTACACGGCGCGTTAGATGTCTACCGTTCAGCACAATAGAACAAAATGCTGCGGAACTTGCTTGTCTCCGTGAACACCATGAGAATGTCGGCGGGGCAATGCACTGGACAGGTGATCCGGAGTATTCATCGACTGGATGGCTGGTGAATCCAAGAAACACTCGTTGTGGCATTGGACGATCTGTGTAAAAGACGAGTAAGACACTTTCAGACGGTTGCTGTTCGATGCTCCCGTCCTCCTTCCTATGATATGCGATTTGCCGTTGAACGCATGTTACGCAATCGTCAAGTAGGTACCCTAGCAGTGCAGAGTTGGAGTATTCAAGAGGAACGTTCTTGATTTTCCCCCGATTCTTTAAATACGACTCGGGCCCGTGGGCGGGGACTTCAACTCTGCATATGAAGTGCAGGGCTAGTAACTTGTTTGCCGAGCAAAGTGATGTCACGAGTGCCGAGAGGCTACCATCGTTGTTAATTCTGAGTGATACAATCTTCTCCCGTGTTACCGCAAGAATGTCATTTGCTATTGAGTTGGGGTTTACTTTCCAAAATGACCTGGTTCCTGTAGGTTTCAAAATCACTGGGATGCCAGGTGGTGTGTTCTTTTGGTAAGTTACGACAGTGAAAGGTGATCAGCCCTCGTCGTCGCCGTCCTCCTCGAGTGAGTGTGATGATGAGTCTTCATTCTTTGCAGGTGTCCCTTCTGCGCGTACTCGTTGGTGGGCTGGGATCACGACGTTGGCATTTTTAGGGTGGCCGTTTGCAGCCGAGTGATTAATTGAATTGTTTTTCCTTGGCTGGTGCCAAGATTGTGACCGGGACCTGGTAGCCGATTGCCGTGGTGACCGGGACCTGTCAGCGGATGGCCGCATTTTGCATCTCACGGTAGAGCATCGTTTATCATTCTCGGCCGGCGAGGCGTCGGAATTCACTAGCGCCAATAGCGACGGTTTCAGATGTGAAGGGTCAAATAAGAAATAATATTATCGCAAACTAAGGAGCGAGCAAATCGGGCTTCCTATACCAGGCACTTCTTCCTTCCCCTCAAGGAGAGGTTGGTGGGTTCAAATAAATTGTATAGGTTATTGAGTCTAACATTTTAGTTCCTATTGTAAGCTAGTTCTTTGTGCTGAAAACTTAATAAAGCGGTAAATAACAAGAAGTACGCGTTTGCAAAGTCACCATGCCTTTTATACTACTCTGAAACGGTCGGGTGAACATTATACAAAAGTCGGGGTACGAGCCACTCGACTTAAAAACTGGGGTAGCCAAACACTCCTGTATGGAGTCGGGGGGTAAGCGTTGACGGTAGAAGGAGCCGCAAAAGCGGAAGAATAATCAGAATTCTTTCGAAGTCAAAAGGACCACATCTTCCCGAGTCAAAAATGCGCGACCCGTACGAGCTAAATATAGTGCTAGACACCGAACCGCATATAGGGTCCAACGCATTGTGACCTGTAAAAGCGTGTTCAAACAAAAAATGACAATAACTAAAAAACGAAAGTTTAGCCCAGACCGACCACGAGGAGCGCAGGTGGTGGGACACAAAGAACAACCCAGTGGAAGACCTCAGAAGGGTACTTTGGGTAATGCCTCCTCCTCCTCCTCCTCGTTTTTCTTTCATCTTTTTTTCTCTTTTTACATTTATTTCGGCCCCCAAAGGCGCACTGTAGTTTCAGGAGACGACTAAGAGGCAAGAAAGATAGCACAAAGAAATTTAGCCTCAGAGAAGTCTTAAGCAAACTAGAATGAAACCGCGCATCGGTTTTGAATACGCTTCTCAGCAGGGACGTCGCGGCGCTGTTCCCCTGGCTGCGCGTGGACAATGCGATGGTGGGGAACCGAAGGCGGATATCAAACAGTAGGCGGTAGCTGTCAGTTTGGCTGGGGACGCTTGGTGCACTCAAGATTCGTTCCCGTCCAACGATTTACATTATTTTTCTGTTTTTGTTCTTGTTTCCATTCTATTTTTACGGTTTTTAACATCGCGTTTACGCGTCAGAAATTTGAATTGCGCAGAACCAAAAGCGCTAATGGAGTGATAGAAGAGCTAAGGTTTATTACCTGATATATGGGGTCTTGAGGACCGCAGCTGCCGTTGTATTTAGCAAAGCGACTAGAAGAGGAACCGCATCTGCAGCAAGAACACGGAGAGTCTTAGATCGACGTTTGTCGAGTAAATTAATTGATAGTGGAAACATCAACTCCAAAAAGCTTTAATTAAAAAAAAAAAGATCCTGCAAGGCATTAGTAGGTGTAAATCGTAGCTTGTCTTGCCACATGCTATTTAACGTTCAGATATTCTCGGTAGTGAAGTTCGCCCTCACATTGAAAGCAGACTTCGGAAGCCGTATTTTTAATGCTTCCCTCGAGTATATTAAACAAATTAGAGCACCTGGAGTTCCACCTGCGCATAGTCATTCCCAGTTCCTTAAATTTCCCCCTACGACCACTTTTAATTAAGCCTATACAACAACACTTGATTTATTTTTTTAGAGTGTATTGCATTTGTTCCAGATTCACATTATTTGTGAGGAATACTCACCACACAAACATCTCTCGTCATACTCTCCAATTGCCTGCAGTGTGGCAAGATTACAAAGCATTTTACACTGCTAGATTAGTGTCTCGTGGTTTATGGGTCGCGTTTCTCCACCCGACGACGGTACGCATGCACACTAAAGCTAATGACAGGTTGAGAGTAAAGTAGAAGCTCTTCCCACCTCTATCCACTCTAGCAGAGCGAACGCTGGCGAGGACGTCGCCTCCGCTCCTGTGTTCGCTCTGCTAAACTGCAAGAAGGGAGAGGAGCTTCCTCTTCACTCTTAAGTTTTAGCCTGCCACGGAGCAACCAATCTGTTCAGGAGCCGTTCGTCGTTAAACTGCAAACACACTCCATGGTTTGGGTTGCTTCCTCTTTGAAATCTAGGTTCCCTAATTGACTGTCAGGCCACCACTGCCGTTGTTGTAGTTTCTTACAATTTGCTTGTCGGTCCGCAATTAAAAAGTAGGGGTAGGAGAGGGGGGGGGGGGTCGGTAGGGGAAGGGACAAGGACGAGAAATCCCATGACTCACAATCAAAAATAGAGTACATGAGAATGGCACAATACGAATAGACGCCCACTTGACGGGTCGGTCCGCTTTGCGTAAGCCCGGATTCCCAGCCAACTCATCATGGCGGCCTCTATTCATATGCATAGAGAACCCCCGATGGCGTGGTTCGGTGCGTCGCGCAGCTGCGCCAGTTGGCAACGTTTGGCGGACCTGTCATTCTCCCTTCTGCTACAGGCACTTTACCAGCGAAAACTAGCTCATTAGATTAACAGTCTATAAGAATACACAACAGACAAAGTATTACGCACGTTTTTGTTTATTTTTCATATTTCGTGTCTTTATTTCTTTATCTGGAACTTTTTTTAATGTTGTTTCGGTGACGAGTTATTTACAGTAACCCTAATGATCCCTGGAGAAGCGGAGCAAAGTGGACAAAGGAGAGACACAAAACTCCAAACACACCTAGGTGTTTGGAGATTTGTTTGTCCTTTGTCCCCTTGTTCCCCTTCTCTAGGGATTATTGTGGTCATTCTTGTCTAGCTCGCTTGCACCTTGGCATTAATTGCATTATAATGATTTCCAGTCTTCTATTCGTTGCCGAAAAAAAGTAACGAAATACGCTACTCGTTACGTGCAAAGTAAAGGAACTCGCTACCGACCTACCTTACTCAAAAAAGGGAAGACGTTGGCATTAACGTTACTGATAAAAAGTAATACGTGTTACTTTTGCGTTACTGTTTATTTATGAATTGACGGTAACGGCGTTTTTAGGGCGACAGCGTTCTTCAGCACTGGGACAAAGGGCGTGGGGGTTGGTGTTTTTTTAAAGTGGGACATTTTGCGCGGGAAAAGAGAGGCGAAATATTTAAGTTATGGGGAATGTGTGCAGTTAATATTGACTTGGTACATAGGCTTCGCTTCAGCTTAAGTCCAGGTGCTGCCGAAGCTACGGGATAATGGGACCAACCAAGCAGCGCCACAAGCGGAAGTAACTGGGACTTCTTCGTTTATGATAGGTTCAGCGATGATAGCACATGTACAAACACACGTCGAACGCCATGATAGTGCCCTTTTGACTGTCTGATTGCTCCCAACATCTCGTGGGATGCCTCTCTACTTAAATTAAACCAAAGAAGTAAAACACGAAAAAAAAATTAGGTGTACATTTTTTAGTTTTTGGGAAGAAGATGCAATGAGTAGCGTAACTACATTACCCGTTATTTAAAATAAGTAAGTACGCTACACGTTACGGTTTTGAAAAAAGTAACGAGTGCGTTAACACGTTACTAAGAAGTAACGCGTTACCGGTAACAACGTTACTTGTAACGCGTTACTGTTGACGCTGGTTCTTTCCAACACAATGTTTAAAATACCGTTTTTTTTGCTGATAATATTTACTGCCTTATTGACAAAATCATTAGCTTTCTTTAGCCTCCTGCTTTCTGCGTTGTAAATTTTGAGTGACAATATGTGATGAAAGTCTAAGGATACTTAAAAAAAGAACACCCCAGCTTCAAGCATTAATTTAAAGGCCATCATTTAAACATACACATTTGTGTGGACGTTGTTAATCTGATTACGCCATAAATAAAGGATCTACACTATCAGACCTAATTGTTTTACATCCTTTTTTTATATGGCGCCCAATTTTAGTTGAAATGAAAACAATGCAAGATATTTTTATTAAGGTGTTTTGTTCAAAACAATCTTTTGCGATTAAACAACAACCTATATGACGAACCGCCGCAAAAAGTCGAAAAAGTAAATGATACATACATTAAAAACCTGTCAGAACTCAGTCTAAATAAAGCTTTAAAAATTAATTTCGTTAAGCAACGTCGTTACGTGACCATTTCCAGGTGATAAGTCTGAATCATGTCGGTCGCAGTGTATAGTTTAAAAAATAAACATAAGTTAATTTTCATCTTTTGTGAGAAAGCACGCTTTGGTGGCCTCAGGAATTTAATATGGGTTTACGTCACAGCATAGTCGGAGAGCAAAACCAAGTTCAGATAATAAATCTGCTTCTCGAATAAGAAACATTTTCAACGTCGTCAACGCTGAGCTTTTGCTAAAGTGCAGTACCTTGTATGGTGCTCTTGTTCTGACTAAACTTTAAATCTCCTAAATAACGAAAATACACCCCTTACGATAGTCACGTGCAGAATATTAGAAGGTTGGAACCACTGCACAATGGCCGAACAACTGCATTGAGGAATGTACAAGTCATTCCTTAAGACAGCAGACGTCGGTGCGTGGCCAACACTACGAGCCGACGACCCAAACAACAGCGTCGAAAGTGCAACGTCACTGCGCTCATCACCTTTTTTTGTAGGTGTTTTTTCCAGTGTGCAGTGACGTTGAGATATTATTCCGCCATTGTGCAGGGATCTCAGAGCTGCGAACAGAGGGCAGTATTTCGAAAGGGGTCTATTCCAGATCTCTAAGGGTGTCGTGAGCAGAACGTGGGATTTACTTTGTTTGAAATATTCTAACCTAGGCAAAATTTGTCGTAGCACGCCGTCAGTACCGACGGGACAACCCTGGAACTGCGGCCCATTACCAAAGGCAGCATCCTATTGCTGTGAATGTTATTGTAAGTGAGAACCAGTGTGTAGCGTCTTATTTTATTATAAAAAAAAAAAAAACTTAGCTTGTGTTTGAAAAAAAAGTTATTTTTCTGCAAAGTTTAGGTACAAGTGCATCATTTTCAATGGGTACACGGCAAAACCTTAAAACGTTTCGAGGCCTCTTGAACGAAATGGAAGCCCTTACCATATCACTGTTCCTATAAATATGAAATGCGTTTTTGAATCACGAGCTGAATGTATATTTCTGCAGTATAATTTAAAAAAAACTGTTACTTATTTGTTCCAAGAGTCAATTGGCAGCAAAAACCGAAACCCATAAACAAGCGATTAGAGATAATCTTTACAATGAAGAAATGTTTCATAGTAATATTAAAAGAGTCTGAGAACAGTGCCGATTCTCTGTGAGTGGTAAAGCTAGAACACTTAAACGCCGTCCCAAATGTAAGGGGCGTCGGCGCACTTTCTCGCTTCTGCCCGTCCGACCGCGTCTCTCGCGTGCTGCCAAGGGAGCGCAGGACCGCGGCAGGGACGTCGATTCGTTATCCGTTTCACACGCTGCTTCCCTCCCACAGGAAAGCGGGGGGACGCTGCGCTCGTTGGGACCTTTAGCTTCCCCGAGATGCTGACTCATTGATCGGGACGCGGGCCTCTAATTAATTAGTGCAGCCGCACCGTGAATCGCGGGGAAGTCGATCCGCCCAAGTCTTGTCACTCTAGTTCGCTGCTCGAGAAGACGAGCCCGAGCATTGGTTCCAGGAGCGTTGATGCGTAATACCGCGCGGGTGTCGATATTGGAGGCTAATATTTGGTGTACTCTGAACAGGGTGAGTTTCCGCCGCTATTAGTCTTTGAGACTTAAGGCAATGTGCAGTGGACAAAACGCCTGAAGAAGGGTAGTTTCTCAAACTACAATATTTGAATCCGGGCAAACGTTCACTTCACGATATCGCCGACATTGCAGTCTGGTCCTTGAAATGACATACTTTGCTGCTGATATCTCAGAATATTTGTGCCTACGAGGCATGCTTCAGATTGTATCAGACGAACCAGCCTTTTGGCTTTAATCTGCTAGGAATTATTCCGCTCAAAGACGGGTCCCTGTTTGCAAAAGTGAGGTAACGTATAACGTGCGTAACCTGAATACAGTGTTCTCAAGTGCTATTCGAGAGTATATAATTCGTATAAATAAAAACAAAAAAACTGAGTGCAACAAACCGTTTCACAAATATGTGGTTAGGTGGAACGTTTGCTATACTCAAATTTCGTTAGAGAAAGTTTGTGGAGAATACAAAATGGACCTGTAAATTCCAGTTCTTTCTTATGCACCACGAGAGGGGGAAGGGAGGGGGGGGGGGGAGCCGTTTTGTTGGTGCTGCTATTCAAAGGTGGCGCCACATAAACACCAAACATGAAAACTACTTTCAAAAATGGGTCACCGAAGGCAGATCCACTAGGTCCGAGCGTGTATGGTGCCATCTGTAACATAGCCAACCAGACGGTTTTTGGCCGTTTTTTTTTCCTGTGGACAGGGAGGGGGCGGGGAGGGGGGAACGCAGTTCTTTTTAGGCTTATATGTTTTTTATTCAATACCTTGAAATTTCTCTATGATACAGATACCACCTAATGGCACCTTTTTGAAAAAAGTTTAATTGCAGTCTGTTCATTGGCCTCTCTATTCAATTTTTTTTTTACGCCCAAATACAGCTTGAGAAAACTCTTTAGAACTGACCAATGTGACGCCAAGGCTATTTTCATATCTTTCCTTTTACAAACTACATTAAAGTCTGGGGTCACTGGACATCATTTCCCGTTTTCGTAGACAGCACGAACTGGAGAACAAAGCAAGCAGCTTAAAGGGCGACGGTGTTTTGTGGATTCCGCTTGATAAAAAAGCCTCTGGATCGAGCAAACGAGTATTCCATGTAGAACCCAATGTCGTGGGAACATTCCTTCGCTATTCTGAATGTTGAAGGAACGTTAAAACACCATTCGGAACGTTCTAGAGACGTTCGTAGGCGAACATTTTCTAAAAGGTAAGCTGCTCAACATTCTAGGAACGTTCCTTGGCGAACACTCATATTCACAATGTTCTTGGAACGTTCCCCTTCGAACATTCATATGCGCAACATTCTTGGAACATTCGCTTGCTAACATTCCTAGAAATTTCGCAGGTGAAGCCAACTTTACGGAGCTCTCACGCAACCTGTGGTTCGAAACACCATTCACTATATGCCACTTTGTGCCACAAATATGCAAAGTAAGTGGAGTCTCTGGAAACTTAGAATAAGGGATCAGTTTGATCTTATATATGTCTACCGAGGAATGTGATATAAGGTGTAGGAGAGAAGCAATGGTTTTCTTAACTTGATAATGAACTTAGCACTCACTGCGTATGTAAATGGGCAGTTTTGAATAGACCCGATTTTGAGCATCTGAGGTTCATAACTTTGGAAAAGGTTCTTTTAGTTTAGAGTTGGATGCCATGTGTATCCTTTTTTAAGCTCGGAGTGAGTAGTCGGTTATGTATGCAGTCCATTTTGAATGAAAGAAGTTGACAAGTGAAGGGTAGGAGTAAACTGTAGAGGTGTGCGAATATCAAAATATTTCGATGCGAATCGAATCGAATCGAATTGAATATTTTCGAATACGAATATTTTTTATTTGATGTGAATTAACCAAGGATAGGATACTCTACCAAAAACGAACTGGGAATTCTTTTTCAGCAAACGTAATTATAAAAAGGTTAACTTTATTATGACAATAAAAAAATGTCACACATCTGACTGATAAAAAGACAGATAAAGTAATACTAGTAAAACACGCTTTAAAGTATGAAGTTACAGAATGATGTCATGAAGAAATGTAAGTTGTTTCACTTGTTCTGGAAGCAGTGATGCTCTTCTGCTGGTCACAATTCCCCCAGACACTGAAAACAGGCGCTCGCTAGACACACTTGTGACCGGTATCGCTAGGTACCTTCTCGCAAGTCGAGCCAACAGGGGGTACCTTGTGGCACCTTTCTCACACCATCACTTGCAAGGATCCTCTTCCCGGGCCAGGACGGCTTCATGCAAGTAGCTTGCTACCTCTTCTTCAGCTTGCGTCATTGAATGCTGCGTTTGTTTAATGAGGCTGTCGAAGTTTTGCCTCAGCGCTGACCTGGACGGAACTTCAGGGGCCGCTGTCTCTGAGGACGCCCCTGCGCTTCTTTGTGTCTCGGGGATTTTTTGAGCTTCCTCAACTCCCAGGTTCTTCAACAAGTTCCCCATCGACCTGTCCCCTTCGTAGACCACTGCCTTGAACCTTAGGTCTAGGAGCATTGCCAAGCTGGCTACTTGGTCAAATTTGTAGTCAGGAAGTCTTGTCTTGAGGCACTTGGCCAGGTTAGACGAGAACGAGGAAGTTATGGTCTGCTGGCTCATGGAGCTGTTCAGGCATCCAAGGACTCAACACAAGATGGGTATTTGGGCTGAAAAGGTTCGGTAGCTGTCAGCTCCAGCATTGGGCGTTGCTTCTTCTAGTTGCTTCAGAATAGCAACGTAATCACTCATTTACTTCCATTCTGTTCCGGTAAAGCCTTCAATTGACCCCGCTTCAGATGCAAGGTCAACGATTACTGCTTCTCTTAACTCTAAAAGCCTGGACAGCATTGCACATTCATTATTCCACCTTGTTTCAATGTCCTGAACAACATGCAGGGGGGATATGCCTATTTTCTTTTGGTAGCAGTTGAGCCTTTCCTGAGCTTTTGGGCTATGTTTATAGTGCCCAACGATGCCTCTTGCTTTTTTTACAAACTACAGAAAGTCCTGGAGTCATCTCTTTCGCGTCGCTGATGACTAGTTGTAAGGTATGAGCAAAACACGTTCTTTCATACCAAGGAAGTGCATGAGTGGCTGCTCTGATGTTGCGTGCGTCGTCAGTCACTACGTAAAAAGGGCAAACGTCCTAGGGAATGTCCCAGTCTGTGACAAGCTTATCAAGAATTGAGGTAATTCTAGCTGATGTGTGCTTGCCTGGGAAGTGACAGGTGCTCAAGTTGTAGCGAGTGAGCTTGAGCTGCGAGTCCAGGAAGTGGCAGGTCAGGCTGATGTAGCTTTCGTTCGTTCTGGACGTCCACATGTTAGAGGTGAAGGAGAGAGACTCCATGCCACTCTCGAACGCAATCTGTAGCTCAAGTCGAACCTTCTTTCTAGTGTCGTCGTACAAGTTCGGCACTAACGTGCGCGACAGCGTTGTTCTCGATGGTGGCAGGTAACCTGGGACTGCCTCCTTCAATAAATCCCGGAATCCTCGGTCTTGCACAATCGTGTACGGTTGCAGGTCGAGCGCAACCATCTTGGCAATCTTCAGGTCCAAAGCCTCTCGTGTCGCTTGCGGCAGTGCCGTTTTTCTCAACACATCAGCAATGCTTGGATGATTAGCAGGCTTGACTTTAGCAGCTGCTTGAAACTCCGCATACTGATTGGCGTGCCGTCTCAAATGGTTCACGAAAGTAGTGGTCGTGCCTGATGGGGTTTGCAGTGAGCTTTCGGAAAAGGTTGCACACAGCTTCACCCTGGCAAACTTTTCGGAAATGGGTTTATACGAGACTTCTTGAGCTGGCAGGAGGTTTTGTACTCCGCCGGGGTTGTTGAGTCCCTGACGTTTCCTGTCGTGGCTCCATCAAGCTCAAGCACCAGCAGACACAGACGAGCGCAACCACGTGAACGTAAAGCATGGCACACGACACGAGGGATAAAAACGTGCGCCACGCGGCCACCACAGCCTCCTGCAGAACTAACCTTGCGCAATATATTTTCGTGTGCAATAGTTGTGCCGAGAGAGGGCGCCACAAAGAAGCTATAAAGCTGAAGAAGCAATACGGCTATTTTTCGGCTGAGGGAGCAAGTCTCACTTTGACCGGTGAAAATGGGTAGAAATAAAATGAATACTGGAAAACTGATTAATCAGAAAATCAAGCGGAAAATGACTCGAGTGGCTTGATCCATCATGGCAACGACGGTAACCACTGTACAAATTATCCCCGAAAGTAGAAGTACAGTGGCTTAGTAGAAGTAAGCTGTAAATCCATATCCAAATTCATAGCACCTTGGCCCCTTGGCTTCCTTGGCCCTGTAGGCCAGTGAGCCAGTCTCTATGGTGCTCTATGGGCTCAGTCGTTCAGTTGTCAGTGCACGTGAGTGAGTGGCTGTAGTCCGTGGCGTTAGAGCTCACGACGATGTACGTGCCGTTGCAAATCGTACTCCTTTATCAAATTTATCGCAGCGATGGCTCCGTACATGTTTGCGCCACCCACTACCACTGGGCCGACTCCGCAATCCAGACATCGCGGCAAGCGAAGGTCGGATCGCGCTACCGCGTGCATATGAATTTCCACTTCCATTGCTTCGTACAAGAAACAACAACAAAAAAAGGCACTTAGGTTGGCTTTTGGGGTTTGCCAAGTTCGAAACTATACTGCGCAGCCCAAAAACAAACTGGGAACGTGACCGCGAGTTGGGACTTACCAGCGAGTTTCGAGTTATTCGTAGTTCTCGAATATTCGAAGAACTCAAATACTTCGAACAGTAAAAGTGCGAAGCGAATCGAATCGAATAGCGGGCACTATTCGTGTAGTATTCGAAGTTTCGAATATTCGCACACCCCTAGTAAACTGCCGTTAGTACATGCTCAGGCTGGTGCGCTGGGAAAGCGCCTAGCTTTTGCTTGTACCTTCTAGAAATATATTTCGATTAAAAAATATTGATCGCCCTGTGAGGAGCTTTGTCACGTCCATATATGTAGTACAGCTCATTGGGGCTGTAGCCTAAGCAAGCCGTAATTGTGGAATCTTTCCAAATAGTCCTCAGAGAATGTTCCCTGAATGTAGCGATGTACCCACGCCACGTTCCGAGGAGATTGAAAGGATGTCCCTGCATAAGTTTGCAACATTTCAAGAAAGTTGCAGAACTTCTTTGGATGTTCTAAGAACTTTGTTAGGATACATACTCGAATGTTGATTCAATGTCCTGGTAATGTTCTATGTCGTTCTCAGACCGTTCTAAGAGTATCCCTTAGAAAACATTCCCCGAATGTAGTGATAACTGCTTGCGCCACATTCTGACAACATCGATAGAATTTTCTTACGTAAGTTTGCAACATTCTAAGAATGTTGCAGGAGTTATTTTGACGTCCTGAGAACGTACTTAGAAACCTGTTAGGATATTTTAATGTTGATTGAATGTCCTGGTAATGTTCTGTGTCGTTCTAAGAATATCACTTTGAAAACATTCCCCGAATGTAGCGATCAGTGCCTGCGCCACATTCTGACAACGTTGATAGAATGTTCTTACGTAATTTTGCAGAATTCCAAGAATGTTGCCTATCTTCTTTTGAAAATTCCCGGAATGTTTTCACAAGGTTCTGGTGCTACGTGGGATATACCTGGATGTCTCTCAAAATTTTGTTTAAATGTTGCCCTCTTTTTGGCTGAAATCTACAACTTTCTTAAGGCAACTACCTCAAGTGAAAGCATTTCTGCTTTGGAAACGATTGCACCCCTTCACATGAATTATGGTTTACAAGTGCTCTAAAGACAGCGCTATCTAGAAATTTATATTTTTGAACGAGTTCCCAGACTACTGCAAAGGTATCCGTATCTTTTAAGAAGTGCACACGTTTAAATTTATCTGTGCCGAGAAAGTGAGGGAGAGGAAACACGAGAGGAGGACACGAGACCTAAAGCTAGCTTAGTGCCTTTGTCTCCACTGCACTCGTCGAATACGATGGAAAACGGAACTACGGCGTCCGGCGTTTGGCTTTGCTATTCGAACGCGTTCGACGAGTGCAGTGGAGACAAAGGCAGCTAGCTATCTTTAGGTCTGCCCACTAATATTTCCAATCAGAGCTCGGCATTCTGACGTCCCCTCTCGTCTCCTCCTCTCCTTCACTTTCTCGGCGCATAGACCCTTATGTTCGTTCGACCAGTTGAATTGACATGCAACCCACCTTCTGGAATTCATAACTTGACGTTTATTATAATTTAGATTATCACACATGAAATTCTAACTTTAGGAAAGAATGCAAACTCACAACTCCCAGCCTTGAGTATGTCATAAGTAGGGCTCCGTGTTTTCAGAAAAATCCGAAAAACTCCTAAAAACACCCGCCGGTAGATTTTTTGTCAATTCGCATTTATCCGATAAACTCCGCATTGTTATGTGCCCATGCCACCCCCTCTCCCCCCCCCCCCCCCCCAAACCCGCCAAAAAAAAGTAATTTTCTTATTTTTGTTTACAATTTGGGCAGCGCAGGATTAATGGTCCTGGGAAATTGACACCATAGTCATATTTCAAAGCTCGTACTGTTGTCAAAAAGAGGTCTTACGGCTTGTCTCGTCAAGGTTGGTTCAGGGAAACAGGTCATCGTACCGATCGTGTCACGACAAAAGCCACTCTTTTGGTTTTCAGTTTGGGCCATGGGATTTGGGATTTAGAGAAAGGAGAGGCTATGTTTATGGGGGTAACAGTGAAAGCTACGTACCATAGAGATTGTATAAAATAGGGAAGAAGGGTACTTGGAACTTCTCTATTACATCTTAACCACTCCACCTCACGCGGCCGCGGGATAGATTGATGGGATGACTACGAGCTTCCTTGCGGCTACCTCCGGCAGTTTATTGATTTTAAGGTATCGACGTTTATCGAAGTTACACTTGTGTGCGACTTTGGTCGTGGTACAAATTGGTATTGCCAATGACACCAACACCAAATCCAACTGAAGAAATCTGAATTGATACAAGCGCGTTTTATTTTTGATTTGGCGTACGTTTTCATCCGGTTAATATTTATTATCTTTTTATTATGAAACACTGCGAAATTAATCTCCAAATTTCGGTGAATTGGGATTTCCGAAAAATAAACTCCGATAAACACCGAATTTTCGTCAGAAAAGAAACTCCGGTAAACGCCCTCCGAATTTCACAAAAAATAAACTCCGAAAACACGGAGCCCTAGTCATAAGATAATCACCAAAGTGCCTGCTGATAAAAACCACTACCTCTGACTCCTGTATAATCATCTTCCGCTCATCAGCCATAATGCCTATGACGTCATAATACATTCGCTTTAACATGACTCGCGTGAGTGGACCCCGAAGTTTCGCTTTAGTACCAAAAAAATCTGAAGTTTTTGCAATGATGATTGCAACAAATAAAGGGAATTTGATCTGCTGAAATGGAAAAACACACGATAAAGCATAAATTAGATAAAGGACAACATCCAGAGCAGACGAGGTTTGTTTTCACACATTCAGTCTTTTTTTTTTTCTTTTCTTTTCTTTTTTATGTCTGATGGTCACCCGTAACAAATTTGTATTCACTCGTCCCCGTATTGACTTGCTAAATGTTTTTTTTTTTTTTTAGATTTTATTTTTTTGGCTTTTCGTTACCGGGTCAATAAGTGGTTGCCCTAGTGGGGAAATCGTTCCATGACACTACCGGTATTTTGATAGATTGCCGGTTTGACAGTATTTGCGAGGCAATATGCCTCAGCTTCTAACGGAAAAATTGTATTTATTAACAGTATTCAAGTGCTTTGAGGTATCATTGTGTCGATGGGGGACGAACAGTATGTTACTGGCGTAATAAATTAGTAACTCTAATAGCGCGTTCACACTGGGAGCGGATCCGCGCGTTCTCAACTGCAAAGCGGCTAGATCGAGCAGTTCGAGCGCGTTTCTGCCAACCGCTTCGGGACCCATTTCTCCCAACCGCTTTCACGAACCGCTAAGCGGCAACCAATCACAACGCGGCGCTGACGTGACGTCAGTGATTTTTGAAACAAGATGGCACCTGTCGCTGGTGAGGCGTCCAAGGCGCTGTAGTCCTAGCGTTACAGCAGACAATTAAACGGAGAAACGTGATGTTCACGTCCGTCACTTGAATCCGCCGCGAAAAGAATCGACTCGTAATTTTAACGGGCTTCGCACTGGTGATTTGGTTCGGGCAAGTTTGTTTATTATTCCGGGTGCCACAGCCCGAAGCTTGCTGCCTTGTTAGCCTCTACCCATAGAACGTCGGAACCCGCCCCTGATCGACCGAAATGTCAGCTTGTGTACGCACTAAGACAGTCGCGTGAACTATTGAAAGCTTTCGACACCGTGCATGACCACCACGAAGGCCGATAGAGACGTCGTGAGCCTGATTGCATAGCCAACGCACTGCTGCGGAGTGGACACGGTACCTGCGCTAGCTCGACCTGTAACGTTTACTACTAACAAAATAAATAAAGGTCACCTACTCAAGGAATAAAGTGTACGAACAAGACGATACAGAGTTAATCCATACGGCGTTTATTTGAGCTTAATGTCAAACAAACAGTAGAATCGATCGACGTGCGAGTGACGAGAGGAGAGTCCGCCACCAAAGAAGCCATGACCGGCTAGCACCGAACACATTCCCCCTCACCACGGTCCACCCCACCGCTCACAACTTTGAAAATGAAAAGAGCGAACGCGGGAGGCCCTCTATCCCAAAAACAAGGTCAGCTATTCATGCGAGAAGGGTCCACCTCAAAGGAAAGGTCTGGGGCACCTTGTTCTGAGTCAGCAAAGCGCGCCTAGCAGGCGAGTTTGGAAGGTCCATGCTTCATTTTTCGCTGCCTGAACTCGTGATGCGTGCGAATATCCCGGAGAACAATCTCCGGAGTGCCAAAATGGCAACATTTTGGCTTTGGATCGTCGATTAAAGTAGATTTCGGATTGTAAGCCAGGGTTGCCAAACGGAAGTCTCAAGAGATCACACGTGATCGCCGAGAAACCGCCAACCGCATCTTGGTGTGTTTTAACGGGGTCGCTCGCGAACCGCCTCCGCAACCGCTTCGCGAATGCGCAATTAGGGTAGACCTCTAAGAGATCAAGAAAGCCGATATACAGTCCCAGAAAGCTACTGCCCCCCAAAAAAAAGTTGGAAGTAAACCGAGCCGCGTGAATAGGTAGTAAATATACTCACCAGAAATGGCAGTGATTGCATCACTGTAATAAAATTACGGTAATTAATTTACTTTTTGTGGTAATGAGTAATGTAATTATTATTTCTCTAGGCTAGTAATTTACTAAATAAGTAAATTACTTTCAGGCAGTAATTTCTAGAATATTACTCATTACTTTTCAAATTACTTTTGTCCCAAATTAGAAAGTTCGTTTGCAAGCTTTTACAAAAAAAGAGAAAAATTATTTGGCATGGTGTAATTTTGTGAAAGAGACATCAACGTAAATAAATGACGGCCACCTGAGTGCAAAGTCTCGTACAAATAAATGGAAAGACACACAAAGGCGGGCTGGAAAGACGAAGGAGAAAGGCTTACGCGTAAACATCGCAGGAAGGCCACGGCTTACGAACTCCAGGCAAGGCAGATTCACGGCTTCACGTCATCACTATGATAATATACTTCGTTCATCCTCAAGCTGACAGTTCGGTGGGAGCTTCGAGCTAACCAGAGCCAATTAAGCACCTGCCTTTAATCTCCAGACCCGTCCTTTTTTCTGCACGTGGGTATGAACGTGAGTGTGGTTTCGTGGCAAAAGATAGAAGTGTGACTGTTACAACGAGCACGTAGCTTCGATGACACTGCCAGCTTAGGGATGAACGGATTATAGGTTACAAGGCGAAGAGAATATCACAAGTGAGGACAACATATTTTAAAACCTGAGAGAACGGGACAAAGAGATCCCCAGACCTCTTTCTTTTTCGTCAAGCAAGACTTTGTACGACTTGACTTTGTACGGTATACTCGAACATCGTAACGGCGTGCTGTCGTGTATCACTACTGTCTGGTGCACGTGAAAGAGCCCAGGCTAGCGGTTGTACTGTACTCGCTAAATTGCTTACCTACAGAGAGTGACTCGTCGTAACATTGAAATGCCTGACCAACTACACGCTTTATAAATATCCACCCAACCCCAGTTATTAATCGTCAAACAAGGTAAAACCGTAAGCTTCGACCATTGTGAACAACAAACGACCGCTATAAATAGTTAATTACAAATGCTTCGTCAAGACCTCACAACGTTTCATGCGTCCTCGAGCAAAGCAGTAGCCGCTCGCGGTATGCCTCGCTGCCTTTTCTTGGGAAGTTTATTCGGGAATAAGCCTAAGAGCAGATACTTTCACCCGCTTGTTGGGAAAGAACGCAGTTTAGGAAGATCCCGCCATTCATTTCCTCAACTTGCGACGCTTCTGCTTAGCAATTAATCTGCCCCTTTGTGTGACAATGCGCATAAACTTTGTCCCTCCGGGTGTTTGGGAACAGTGCTCGTTGAGAGGAACGACCGGGAATACCTGAACTAGCGATTTTGGGAGAATAGGATTAGATTGTACCCGGGGCGGAAGGAAAACGTTTAACATGACGACTCATTATAAGACAAGCTCCCATGGCCCAACTTAACAAACTGACACAGACTATAACTTATTCAAAATCAGGAAGATGGAAACATATCACCTTTTTAGTATGAACCTCCACCATTGAATGAACAGCGAAATGGGTGAGTCGCCTCTCTTTGAGTCACATCTAAAGAGGCTATTCATCATGTTTAACGCTTACGTCCTGTGCGCAGCAAAACGACTGTTCAATATCAACGTATAATAAAACACCCCAAGACTGGAAAAAAGAAGGGGGCGAACAAACACAGGTCTTGAAAATTGAGACACCTGTTATCCAGTCCTTCCTTTTTCCCAGTCTCAGGGCGTTTTTACTATGTTGAAGTACCGCTATACTTCGTTTCAGCTTATGTCTGAGCGCGGCCGATGTTATGAGACGAAGAGCCAGTCAAACAGCGAAAGAGGCACAACGTGATGGCATGCTCTCTGCAGTTGAAAGGACTTGCCGGTATTCGCCGTTTCTCTGTGCGGGCTCCTCCACCGGCTTGTCATTTGAAGCGCAGAGAGCACGCCATGACGTTGCGCTTTTTGCGCTGCTTGATTGGCCCTTCGGCTCATAACATCGTCCGCGCTCAAACAGAAAGTGAAACGAAGAATAGCTCGTTTGCGCCCTATAACCCTCTCTTCATTGTTCAGTATGGTTCACTTTGAGGCGAATAAGGCTGTTGCGGTGTTAACAGGAATGTCTGAGATTTGGTACATATATGGTAAATAAAATGAGCACGAATTACTGCCTCAAGGTATTCAAGAGTAATGTCAAAGTAATTTCATTACTTTTGGAAAGTAGTTGTAAAGTAATGTAAATACTTTTAGTCTGCGGTAATTTGAATGTAATTTAACTACATTTTTTCAGTTTTCAGAGAAGTAATTAGTAACGTAATTTCATTACTTTATGAAAGTAGTTTTGCCATCTCTGATCCTCATATTACGTTCCGCCATGGCGAATTATCGGGAAACTCATCACAACGAGATTACCTATGCCTATTTTGCGTTCAAAGTCTCAGAACGTACACAAGCAAATTACAATTGAGTAAATGTATTAAACATAAGGCCCCCAAAGTAATTAAAATATATATAATAATGAGGGCAACATTCTGACCGATGCTGCATTATACGAATTTTTATCATCGTTCAAGAAATAAACTTTATTAAGACGGGTTTAATGTTGAGTCTCTGTGCAACTTGTAAGGCGCTGTTTTGCATATAACAAATTTGACAGAGCAAAGCCATTAACAGCAATAGCCGTCATATTCCATATCGAATGTCCGGGTTCTTGTCTTAGAATAGACTATATTTTCAAATCTACATCGAGCAACATTGGCAGTCTCCATTTCGTCGGCACGAAGGTCGTTGTTAAATCCTAGTCCTCACAAGCTTAGGCAGCAACGTCGAGAGTTGGGCTAGCTGGTATTCGTTGATTATAATGTCCAAACAGCGCAAAAAAACACGGACGGAGCAGAAATTGAATTGAATAGACGACAGCTCTAGGGAGATGTAAGGGCAATGGGTTTCCCATATGTCTTACTTACAGTACTTGTTTCGTTTCGTCATTTCGTTTTCGTCTTTTCTATTTCAAGTAAAAATTTACAGGGCCTCTTACGTTTTCCGTAAGACGACTTGAAGGCGAAAGCCCAAGTGCCGATGTAAACCTGATAGCGAACCTCCGAAAACAGCGCGCTCTGTGACGACGCAATTTTGGTGCCGTTTCATTGGTACCTTACTTGTCGCAGACGTGTTTTCGTACTTTTCGTTTCACCGACGTGTTTTCCCTCAAAAACTTTGAAGGTCGATTGAACGATGAGGCATATAAGGCTTTCGCCTGAATAAAACCTTCAGTTGCGAGTCACTCTTCGTCCTGCTTCCGCGTTTCTCCCGCTCCGTCTCTGTCTTCTTTTTTTTTCTTTTGTTTTAATATAATGGTCAGCTGGCGGAGCACTCGTTTTCGGTATGAGCCGAGCCGAGTTGACGCCCGACACTGACGCATCCCTGGTGTCTAATACATGCTCAGGTTATACTTGCCCAAAGAATGGCGGACTCAAATAATTTGCGTAGCAGGTACTATAGATGGCGCGCATTTTTGAGAAGGTTCTTGGTTCTCTGACGCCTCGTGTGCTGAAAAATGTTTCGCAGAGTACAGTGGGCATCGAAATGAGCTGGCTGGTCGTAGTAACGCCAGCCGGAGCGGCAAAAATCTCGCATGTGGCGCCGCTGTCGCGATGAGCCGCTGAGAGCGCGGCTGGAACGGACTGCCGCGATTTTATGCATGGTGCAGTTTGGTAGAAACGATGAGCTACGCATCTAGCGTGAACATGACGACTCTCGTTGCGTAGCGGGCTGTTGGTCCTGATCCATCATTACGCCGTTCATGTTTTTTTGTGTTATCTTTTTCTTGTTTACGATAGGTTCTCGTTGGCTGGATGCGCGGCTTCCTATTACTACCAACCGCCCCCGTGCATGAAATCGCAGCCGTCCATTCTAGCCCCGCTCTTAACGGCTTATCGCGACAGGGGCTCACAATAAGGGATTTTCGCAACTCTGGCCTCCGTTCCGTCGAGCCAGCTCATATTGATGCCGACTGCACTTATATAATGACACTCCAGAGTTCGCGGGCTGCGAGCAGTAGTCATGATTATAGTATGTTCATCATGAATGAATATTTTTACAGCGGAGCTGTTAAGGGCCAGTTTCCCCAGGATCGTATCCCCCGCAAAGAAATGAAGACACCGAACTCTGCACACCTACCGGCATCTATGAGGGACGGTGGCAATTCACGCTTCTGGTTGCCGCCGTCGCTCATAGATGGTGGCAGCCTTTCTACTCTGGCATCCAGACGAGCGGCCGGCCATTACTTTCCATTCTAGAGCTCCACTGGTTTTCCTTCTTCACCACAGTGAAAGGGCTGACATTTTTTATATATATACTTAACATACTTTGATGAGGTTAGTCCTGGAACGCAAGTTGAGTGATTGAAATTAAGAAGCTTGCTTCGTTATCTGTGGCATTTACCACGAGATCTGTCATTCGCTGACTAGCTGCCTTTTTTTTGCTACTTCCTTCTAAAGCAAGGGTGGCCTGAATGACAGGCTAGAGCTGCGCAAAATAATTCAAGGGTTCAGAGAGCTGCAGGAAACTACAAGATGGAAGGAGCTAAATTTAACAAGATTCGTATTTCAATTTTGTGGGAGCCGAGGGTGAAAGACGAGGCACAGGGCACGTGAAAGGCGGTCGGCGAAGAAGTCACGAGCTGGCCCGAGAGAGTGCGAGCTGAGCGAGGCTGAAGCTGGACAGGAACGTCAGAGCCGAGCTGCCTGGCCTGGCCTATGACAAACCCCGGAGCAATCCACCAGCGAGGTCTGGAGGAAGACCGGTGGAAACGGCGAGCCCTGGCCATATATGACCTGGGCTATGACGATCCCGGGGTGGTTCCGAAGCCAGACATAGGCATTGATAGCCCGGGACAGCCAGCCGACCCAGCGCTGGCGTGGGAAAGGCGATCCGCAGGCCTGGACACGGGCTGCGACTGTGAGCTCTGATCGACGGGCGACAACAAGGGTCGGCGGGCCTGGACTGCCGGCTCTCGACGACGGGCACGCGGGCGGTACAGTAAACCCATTCGCTGTCTTCTCGTTGAAGTGCACAACTCTCTGGGTGACGGGCCGGCATACCGATCGGGCGGCGATTCTTAGTAGAGGGAGCTCCATAAAGAAACCCACATTAAAATGGTGCATCCAACTTGGGTCCCATTCGGTATGCCTCAATGCAAAGTCGTCCCCAGGGAGTCCCATGGTTTCGTTAAGCGGGTTGTTCACTATCGTTAATGATGCCCGTTGAGACAAAGTATTTTGGAATTTTGGCGACTTGTTTCACAGCAGAGCTCTGCAGGTGCCTCCTCGAATCGAGTACTTAAAGGCCTCAAAGGACGAGGTTGCGGACGCGCTTTCTCAGGTACCCCAGAATAGTGATTGGCACAAGGTGACGTAACTGGGGGGAACACGAGGAGTGCGGTAAAGATGTAAGAAAATCGTCTTCGGAGGCAGAGGAGAGGCACGGCATGTTCGCTGGAAGGCAGGATAACGACTGGCAGGAGGTAAACAGCCAGGACTCATTGCAGATATAGGATTTAGGAGTGATGCGGTAAACAAGTGAGCGCTTGTCGAGGCCCGGGGTGCAGAGAGGTTTTTGTCAGTGGGTGTCGGAAAGACTGCGGGAATAACAGTTGACACCGGGAACACTGGCGGACGAGATTGTCAGCGGGTGTCGAGTAAACTGGCGGAAATTGTGATTGACACCGGGAACGCTAGCAGGCGAGTTATTGAGCACTAGGTTTTGTAACTGCTGGGCCAAGGCGGCTAGTTGCTTGGCGTCCCTCCAACAACCGACGAAGGGCAGAGGAACGGCTCTCCCTTGAGAGAGGTTGTTCCAAAAAAGCGACGAAATGTTTATATGATTCTTTCTTGACTTCACTCTGGCCGGTCGTGGCATTGACAGCAAAACTTTTAATAAGTTATGTCGCGTCACGACCTGGCCGGGTATGAGGCGGTAGACATTTAAGTGGCTTGCAGCTGTCCAGCTTGCCTTGAGGCGTGAACAATTTAAGCGGGCTTACTCGCTGAGCTTCCGCCCCCTCCGAGGACCGATCAGTCCCTAGAGCTCGTATGCACGTGGACGAAACGAGATCCTGACGCTTACATCGAGTAGCACATGGTATATGTAGCCGTTACGGAACGCGGGTATAGTATATGGCAATCCCACCGCAGGCTTTGGATCCGTTCGCTTACGCAAAAGATGGACTAGGTTTACACCATCGTTACCTGTTCTGAAGGAAACTCACGCGTTGAGCAACGCAGCTAGTGGTTCTGCCGCATCGCTTGCTCCGAGGTGAGAGAAGGGCACCCGAGGTATAAGAACGCGAGCGTCGTGTCTTAACTTCTAGGCTTACTCGGCGAGATACAAACGAGGAGGCTTGCCCGGTTCACACCACTGACTGAAAGGATACTACCGTCGTCGCAATAGGGAAAACGTATAACATGAGGTGGCGGTAGAACACAAGAAATCCTCTGTTCTTGGCGACCCAGGAGCGAGCTCTGGGATGCAGACTTGCTGAGTTAGCCGCATGGTACACGAAACCGTGGGCAAGCAATTTGGCGGTGGAGGCTATGGCCACTGCCACAGTCCGCGGCAGAGTACTTCTCCGTTGTGTGTTGTTTTAACACTTTGTTCTGCGCAGAATAGCTTCTTTGGGCCATAGACGGCGTAACCCAGGAATTCCACTGGGAGGGAAGACGGGCCCATTCGTTTTCCCAAGTGCTCAGGGTGGCTGACAGTTGTTAGGCCTGACGAACGTTTTAGGCGGGCAGTCCTAAGCCATCTGTAACCTCTAAGCGGAACGGGCAGGTCCGTCTGCGTCGGCCGGACCAGCTTAGAGCAAGCCCCCTGCTGCATCGCGGTGAGTGGGACAGTGAGCGACAGACAGGTCGGCATTGTCTGCCGGCTTCGCTAGCCACCACCACCTACGCCGCTTTCGCACGCTGCAACGTGGCCACTCCGGCAACAGTAACAGAGACCGCATATGAATCCCAGCGGCTCCCTGAGGCCCATGAAGTCCCCCGAAGTCCGAGCCTTGAGGGGCGTGGGGGGGGGGGGGGGGGGGAGAGTGTGGAAGCCGAGGGTGAAAGACGAGGCAGAGGGCACGTGACAGGCGGTCGGCGAAGAGGTCACGAGCTGGCGCGAGAGAGTGGGAGCTGAGCGAGGCTGAAGCTGGAGAGGAACGTCAGAGCCGAGCTGCCTGGCCTGGCCTATGACGAACCCCGGAGCAATCCACCAGCGAGGTCTGGAGCAAGATCGGTGGAAACGGCGAGCCCTGGCCATATGACCTGGGCTATGACGATGCCGAGTTGATTCCGCAGCGAGACTCAGGCATTGATAGCCCGGGACAGCCCGCCTATCCAGCACTGGCGTGAGAAAGGCGATCCGCTGGCCTGGACACGGACTGCGACTGTGAGCTCTGATCGACGGGCGACAACAAGGGACGGTGGGCCTGGACTTCCGTCTCTCGACGACGGGTAACCGGGAGGTACAGTAAACTCATTCGCTCTCTTCTCGTTGCAGTGTGTCACTCCCTGAGTGACGGGCGGAGCGCATACCGATCGGGCGGCGATGATTAGTGGAGGGACTTCCGTAAAGAACCCCACAATCTAAATAACTAAATTATATCTATCGTTACGGCACGTTATTTGATGAATTCACAAGAGTAATAACATAAACTTCCAGTGGCTAGAAATTTATCTGTATTATCTGTTTAGAGCGATGCACAGGTTTTAATAAATCAGACCTAACCGGTTCTTTTATATTACTTTCTACTAATAAATTCAGGAATCAATTTGTCTGTTCAGCGTCTCTATGTAAATCAAAATGTATACTGCAAGTTCTTTTCGAGCATTTATAATTTAAATAAATGAGATAGGAAGAAATCATTTAAAAATCTATATAGACCCTTTCCGCAAGGACGCCGCCATGTTGAATTGTCGTCACTTCCAGTATGGGCGAAAACATTGTGTTGCCGTCGCCACGCCAATAGAAGGCCTTGAGGATATAAGGGTAACCGCCACAGATTCTCGTTTTTCCTCCCCTCTATTGTTTTTTACTATTAACAGGTTGGAACGTTTCATTATTTTTTTCGTCGCCCATACCGGATACGCCTATTAGTTGGCTGGAGACGAGAGTACACGAAAAAGGTCTATAGCTTATGTAATGTGTCGACTGAAATTATTATTTAAGCCTTTTTAATAATTGACTCGAGGTCCGGAGCTTGTCTTTGTAGTGGAAACGCCTAATGCTTCAATCTTGGAGATCTTCCCTTCTTTCATTAAAACAATTGTTTGTGATAAAGCGGCCTTACATAGATCCGTGCGTTCTGAAATGTCTGATAGATTGGTGACGGAACCCGGAACGTATAAAGATGCTACTCCTAAATTGAAACGTATTTCTAGAATTGTTCACCAAATTATGAACTAAAAGACACCCGCTAAACAAAAACAGAATTCGCTGACTCACAGCATAATGCAGGTAAAGGACATTTTTCACAGGAACTTTCCCGTCGTCATTTGCACGTGATTCAGCTCGTGCCGTTAATTAGCGAAATGTAGCCGCAGCCATCGACAAATTCTCTTTGCTATCGACAATCAGGCACAGGTACTAACAAACTTTTTGTACTAATGCGGAGTGCGTAGGACAAAAAAGAAGAGAAAAAGTAAAAGTTGCCACCGGCCATCCAACGCAGCTTGATCTCTACACAAGCGGTAACCCATAGCTTTTCCCAAACTTTTTGTCCGCAAAAGGAAAGAGTCGCCCATCTATAGTATTTGACGATATTGAAAGAGGTACAGCTAATAGAAAAAAATGTGCCTCAATGTTTAATTGCTTAATTATCCGGGGCTCGCGTGCTCTCGCGAATAGAAACTTGGCCGCTTTAAAGCCCTTAATCAAGTCCCTAATTAGGGTCTTCAAGAAGATAGACACGCAGAAGCGAGGTAATGAAGAAAGAAAGAAGAAACAGGTTTTTTATTGAATTAAAAAATTCAAAAGGGTGAAATAGAAAGAGGGAGAGAGACAGAGACAGAAAGAAAAAAATAATACGAAAATTTCTGCCGCTGGCCTTTTAAGGAAGCGTTTAACTGACTCAGCCCCGTAGCGATGAGATTTCTTTACATCGATTGAATGACTGGGTCTCTTGCTAAAATAAAATATCAAAGGACATACGTAAGTGATACATGAACTCCAGTCACGGTTCTTGTCTCGTGTTGCCTATTTGTTTAAGAAATGTACCTGCTTCCTTTTATATTTCCGTCGAGATTATTTCTACCCAACTTGTTCCTAAATACTCTGACACACTCCTACAGACCAACTTCAGACATCCCAACTATTCGAAGTACGAAGCACCCTGTGTTTACCTTAAGTGCAGGTTCATGTGCGTAAAAATTGTTCGCGAACCGTCCTTCTGGTTAAAAGTCAGTACGAAAGGTACTTCTTTTAATTTTTCGGAAACGTAAAATATGTATCGTTCTAGCGTTTTTTTTTGTTTTTTTTTTTTGTAATATTTAGTTCCACAGCTTGGGGTCATTACATACTTACTACTTTTGCTGGCCCTGCCTTGTATATGTTTAAATAAGTTAAACGCCGCTATTATGACATCTGAAAAAATTCACTGCGGTACCACGATCCATAGTTTGGTACTGCAGCGGTAAGGAGGGGGGGGGGGGCGGAGGAGGGGGGAAATTGAAGTTGCAAATGTTACTGTTTTTCTTTTTAATACCTACTGAATCTCAAACAGCTCAGAAACAGAGTATACGCTAAATCGATCATTAAATTGATTTAACATTCGCTCCGCTGCCGCATCCGGCAGCGGCGGTGCTTTTGGTTTCCCAGTCCCTGCCGTAGTGGTCAACGGCTAGAGGGTCGGCTTTCTGACGCGACTTTTTCGCACCGTGTAACAGCGAACACTTTAGACCCTCGTAAAGTGGGACGTGCTCCATGGGGGATCTTACCTCTTTTAAATGCGATCGCATTTCTTTTTAGGTGCACAGCCAAAGCATGAAAGGAGGCATAGAGCGCGTGCTGGAAACCGGGTGTTCAAAAATACGTTCTGCCGTCCACATTCCGTCAGTGCCTTTAGCGGGAAACAGAAGTGAATCGCTACAATCCTAGGTATGTAGATGTCAACTTCTCTAATGCAAAGGTACTTCAAAACGAGGCTTTTTTTTTCTGCTCTAAAAGTAGCTCCAAACTTTAAATTACCTGGACCACATCCTTAATATTCGCTCTCTAGAGGCTACATAATTGCCTTACAGTAGGGTATATATAAAATTAAGTTTTAGCTGAGTCCTTGGTCATCGTCACAAAAGTTTTCGATATTCGAGATTAACTTCACCTGGAAATATTGTCCGCGAACGTTTCTAAACTTGTTTAAGAACCAAACGCTAAATTCCTAATATCTTCAATGGAGGACCTTCGTTGCAAAACCGCTCCTGAGTTTCGCAACATCACAAAGTCATCGAACAAAAAGATGCAGAAGCGCAAATACAACGCAACAGCCCACAATAATGCCCTAAACGTAGACACAGCGCGCATCAGATATGAAATATCTTCCCTTTCTCCAACTTTCTAGGAAAAACCGATTCGTTTTAAAAGCAGCGTCCAGCGCACGTATTTTCAGCCAAAGATAGAAAGAAAGCTAGCGAGCTCAGAAGAAAATAACACGAGGGCATATCGAAATTCGGAAGCGTGCTTATTGCATCCCAGCGAAGAAAACAGCTCCAGCGAGGGGAAAGGAGTGCCGAGCGAGCGTGGCAACAGCCGACAGAAAAAGCCGAGAGGGAATCGCCAGCGTAGCAGGGCGGCATCGGGAGACGCCGCGGTCAACGCCACAGCAGGGCTCGGTGGCCGAGGAAAAGAGGGTAGGAAACGGCCAGACAGTTAGAAGGAGGAACGTACCACCTGCTCCCGGCCCTATGCAACGACACCGATATAATCAAGCATCGGAAGAAAGGAAGAGGGGAGCAAAAAATATTGAAGAAAATGGGAAAAATGATCTAGATAAAGTGGTAAAGCGAAGAGGGCGTGGAAAGGAAATTCGTTGCCCTGGCAACGACTTTGTGCATGGCTATAAATTACGCAGAGATCCCTTTCCTTCTTTCATCGCAGTATATTTGAAGATTCAGACGGCCTTTTCTAACGCTTACATCTTTAACTATTGCTTCCTCTTTGTCTGTCGGCGTTATTCTTCTCGTCCTTATCGCTGGAAAAACAAGGCGAGATTCAAAGACGAGGGGACCCCGGGGGAATCAGGCGCGGTTGGCGATATCCAGTACCCGGCAGTGTCTCCCAAAACGGTTTCGAGGCGAGAAAGAACCGAGACGTAAAGCGGCCAAAAAGGAGGGAGTTCTCCCTTTGGGTGTCTCGAAAGACGGGGTCGGAGAGCCAGGAGCGCTTTCAGGATTTGCATTTAGATGTACGCCTGTGCCGCTCTTTTACCCTCGCGGTACACATGCTGCATGCAGATGGAGCCCCGGCTGAGCGGCGTCTTGTCCCGCTCTGATGGAACGCTCATTTCGTTTTGGTCGGCGTCCATCCGCAGCGACAGCCAAAGTGCCCGCTGATTGGTACAGTGTCACATGTTCGTCAAGTTGAGCCCGACGTCCATTGGATCTCTGCCGAGCTCGAAACAGATTTCTTTAGTACTGCCGTGACTCAGACGAAACGGTGCTTAACATTATGGCGAGACAGTGAAAATTTGGCAATTCATATGCTGCAACCTAACAATTAAGTGGACAAGAATTAATTCGCACTTCTTTTATTTACTTTGCTAAACGGTAGCATTTACAAAAAGATTTAACTCCATAAAATCTAAACACATAATAGTACGTAACACTTATATTTAAACCCGTCAAACATTATCTTCAACCTCAAGGCGTGAATATGTGAAACTATGTAATGTTCTTATCTTTACAAACAGCTTATAGCTGAACCAAACCCCTAATCCTACCGCCCCCTTCCCCGTTTTAGGTTGCCTTGCCTGATTATGGTGGCGGCTGTTATTTTGTCTCAATATCTTATATTAATGCCGGTTCAAGAAAAAGAACGTGCGGTACTCTTTCTTTTGAATTCGGAGCGCAAGTTTGTCTCCTTCTTTCGCGGGGGTTCTGGTGACGTCAGTACGCCGCACTCTGATTAGCTCCGATTGAAGGATTGTGGGTAGACCTCAAGTCACCTTGCTCTGACCTGTACCCACTATCCTTCAATCGGAGCCAATTAGAGCTCGGCGTTCTGACGTCACCACAGCCCCTGCAAACGAAGCAGACGAACTTGCGCTCCGCATAATTTTGCACCTCTTGAAAATATATTTAGATGGAGAATGTTATTTGACTAAGCATTCCAAAAAACATACTTACAAATTTCAAAACAGCACTCGCAATTCCGAAGTCTACTCAAATGCGGGTTGTGATGACATAAGTACAGCACTTTGATTGGTATCAGTCAACACACACCTATTCAAGGCACCGCGAGCCTTGAGACTAAAACGAAGTATTACCCGTCTAGCGAGCGCGACGCCATATTTTCAGCATCCGCACAATAAAGCACGCGGAACCGAACTCCCAAGGAGCAATTTTATTTCTCGCTTCGTTCCTTCAAGTCGGGGAGAGCTATTCCGGCGTCCGAAGAGCCCCGCTGCCGTTTTTCTCCAGTCAAAGGGCAATTTTATGCTTCCGGCAGATTCGGTTGCCATTTAAGGCAACACTTATCTGCGCCCCCACACAGAACAACGCGCCGGTTTCGGTAGAACCCGCCAACACAGAGCACCACGAGCACGATGCGGCGACTGGCTTGCTACTATTGTTCATTTCCTTTCCAACTTCTCACTGTGACCCCCCTGCATATGTGAGGAGCATCACACAACGGAAGCGTCGAAGCAGTATAAAGAAGTGGTGGTTTCGCTTGGTCTGGTTTCATTTTAGAACGGGATGCGTGGGGGGTAAGCTTTTCAAGCGTGTTTTACGACGGTTGCAAGATGCCAGTGCTGCGTGCATGGAGATGAGGCCATTTCTATCGGCCGCACAATACTTCGCCTGCCTCAATGCGTTCTCCCAATAGTTCGGGAGCTTTTTCTCTGGATTGTAGCCAACCATTTATTTGCCCGTTATGACGATGGGATCGCGGTTTTAGGGTTTCTTTATTCCACGCGTTGTCCTTTATTCGTTTGTTTATCAGACACTATGCTTCGTTTCACCTTATGTCCGAGCGCGGCCGATGTTATGAGCCGAAAAGCCAATCAAGCAGCGATAAAGGCACACCGTCATGGTGTGCTCTCTGCACGTAAGAGGACCAGCCGTTGTTCGCCGTCTCTTTGTACGTGCTCGCCCGCCGGCTTGTCGTATCAAGCGAAAAGAGCACACCATGACGTCGCGATTTTTACGCCGTTTGGTTGGCCCTTCCGTTCATAACATCGGCCGCGCTTGTACCTAAGGCGAAACGAAGTATAGTGTTTCCGGGGTTCTGACTTGTTAAGCGTGACCCGCATGGAGCGTTTTGCTTCTCGCGATAACGCGACGCGCGACGAAGAGACGCACGAGACGCACCCGCATCGAGCGATGGACAGCCCCCGCTCTTGCTACGTTCTGAGTGTTGCTAGACTACTGAAATTGCCGCACCAGCAGATACTATTAACGCACGCAGGTATAGCAGAACAATCGTTAAATTAGTAAATTACGGGTTGAAATAAACTCACATGTGATAGCAGACTGGTCTTTGATATTTAGGCTGTAAATAAAGCTGCCTAAACCGCGCTAATATCCCAGTGTACAAAACTACATGCTGAGTCAGCCGTGCCATCAGTGGTGATCAGTGGTGTGTTGTGCGCTGTTGTTCACTCGCCCACTCGTACGCTCGCAAACACTCATACGCTCGTTCCAACATTGGCTGTGGCTCGTTCGCACTCTTGCCGCAGTAGTTCACTGTGATCTGAAACTCGCAGCAGCCTCCCTTATGAAGCGGAGGAAAAGTTTACTTCTGCTTAGAAAGATGCTTGTGCGGAAGCAGGCGCAAATGCAAGATCGGCCAACCTGGGTGCGTCCCGTGGCAAAACACTGAAAGGACGTGACGTCGCCTATGCATCGCACGCGACTCGCCTGAAAACTGAACTGGTGGGCCATATTTCTACAATGGGTCTTTCTTTTGAATTCGCGGCCCCAACGACCTTGGCGAGGGAGAACAGGCGGGGCCACCGAAAAATCTAGAATCGTGATTCATACGAGGGTACGCGTCATCGTGCAAAAAGAACCGCGGCCCTCTCCCCGAAGCGTGCACAGAACTTTCCGATACATAGAACTGTGTCGAGATAGACTATCGCATTGCTGCTGTAATCGCTGAAGATGCCTCTGGCATTAAAGAGCGAAACGTTTATTTCAGTTTCTTTTTTTTTTTTTAATGTGAAGTCGGTGTCCTTATCTTAATAATGACGTCTCTCGACGTTTGAGGTATTTTTGAAAACAGGAAAAAAAAAGTGGATACTACATTAAACGCAGTCGTGTCCATTATGATGTTCAACAACGGGTTGCGACAGGCACAGCCGTAACGACCGCGCACAGCGCGAAAACCGGAAAAGTTAAACTAACGTGACTGCTTGCATGACTTTCATACTTTCATCAGTGACAGCAGACGCCTACTTGCGACGTCGTCGCCAGGCGCGCCGTTTTTTATGGCCCTGCGAGAAACATGTGCGTCGACGGAACAAAAGGGGTCGCGCTTCCAAAAGGACGCCGAGTTCACGTCGACGCGCGCAAATCGCACAGAGAAACGCTCCATGCGGGTCACGATTTACGCTCCTGACCTTTATGGTGCGCATTGTTTCGAGTTGTTAAACATTCAAGTGGGACACCTGTTAAACAAGCTATGATTTACTGGAAACAACAGCCACAAAAAAGCGTATCTGCCCGTGTTAATAAAAGGTGGAGCACACCCTGCGTACAGATTCCGAGAAGTATTTAAGGTAAAAGGAAGTAAGTATAAAAATGCAATTCTAGGATGGAAAATGGAAATATCTGGATCCAGTTACAATTGGTACCTTATTCATTTGCAGGCACGTAGCCAGGGGGAGGCCAATGGGCCCGCCCCCCCCCCCCCCCCCCCACCCCGAAGTCTTCCATTTTGCTGGGACGTCCTCTCCCCCCTCCCCCTCATACAGTATATAGTCATGGGCGGGACCCCCCCCCCCCCCCCCCCCCCCCCCCGAAACAAAATCCTGGCTACGTGCCTGCTCATTTGTATGTAATTTTTTTTTGTTATAAACGTATGAATTTCATTCGTACGTTTATTCGTACTACGCTGCACCAGTGTACACTTTTGCGATAGAACCGTCTGCAAGATTTTGCGAAATCTAGTGGTGGGAAATCGAAACTACACGCGGGCGCTGAAACTGGCCTTTTTTGTCCGCCATGTATATGGCGCGAGCGCCCATGAAGGGTCTGACTTACTTTCGTTCCCGCCGCTGCTCCAACGATATTCGTAAGATGCCTCTTCATTGCTTCGGCTCACGTCACTGTACGCAGACAGTGGTGAATGTTAATAATGAACACATAGTGAGAAATCCTGTTTCCTGAATAATTCTAAAAATAACAATGCTACAGTTTTCAGCAAGAACGAAATGCTCACGTGATTCGTACGTAGGCAGGGAAATACAAAATACGCTATTTTGCAGTGAAAAATGTTCGTGGGAAGGAAAAAACAATTTAAAGAATGTCGTTTTTGCTTAGTTTTTTTTTTTTTTTTGCTCTTTAGAAGCATTTTTGGGTGTGGTCGTATGTTGTGAATATTGAAAAGAGAGCAGATAAAAAAAATACATCCCTAGGTTATTGTGATCAAACCGGGGAGCACTGAATGTGTCGTGAGTCCATTATGCACGCGTTACGTTTAGTTACGCTTGGATACAGAGAGCTTTGCTGGGTTTTGGATTCGTTGCACACACGACACACTCATGTGCTTACCGGGTTCATCATAACGATCAAGGCGGGTCTAAATTTATTCAGGAGTGGAGAGGGTATGCTTAAATGAGAAGTTTCTGCGGGTTCTCCAAATACCTTATGTGTACAAGGAAATGCATATTTGCGAACATCCAATGGCCTCTCCGCCTACAGTGTTTACGTTGTTGGAACGACCTCATTGATGCTCGCAGGCTGATAATTATTTTGCCTTGGAATAAGGGTGGCAGCCACCGTCTATAGTCGTGGACAGCCCTCGAGACAGCGGAAATAGCCGTCTCTGCTGTCATGGCGGATCCAGTATTTCAGTGCGTCGGCGGCAGCGCGAAATTGCGACAGCGTGGACAGCGCGATGGGCAAGCGTTTTCCCAGACGAGCGTTTGCAAACCGCTCAGGGAGGGTTTCGCGGTCAAGGAGGGCTGTGTAATTCAAATGAGCGAAGACGCATGTAATTATCATTTTCCTAAATTACTTTTGTTTTGCTTTTTTTTAGGTTTTTACTCTTGGATCGCGAGAAGCCGATGGGCTTCTCGCAATCTGGCTGCGAATCGCACTGTCCGGAGCTCGATTTTCACTGAGCCATTTAATGAATCTGGATCGTTAGAGTTTTTTTACGCCTAAATATAAGCACGTACACTTAATTATGACTGAAAACGCCCTTTTTTGGAGGCTCATACCTTGCCTGTTATGGGCTGCGTATATTTTATGATAGCTTGGCCCGTGTGTAACGTTTTTTGTCGTCACCCTCGAGCATGACAGCTTTCGCATAAAATCCAGACCATAAGCAGTCTCTCTTTTAATACTCGCGCTGCCTTGCAATGTGAGAGTCTTTTGGAAATAACGTGTATCGTCTTTCTTTTCCTCCCTTCATACGTTAGCTTTCTTCTGCTCTTTTGGTTGGATAGGAGTAACTAAACGAATACAACATAAATTGTCAAGAGCAGCTGGGTGACCTCGAGGCATACTAGAGAAAATAATGTTGATTGCGCACCAATGCTTCCGGCAGTTTCTTCTCGAACCTTCAATCAACACTGTCCGCGTCGACCATACTGTTAAATGCAGACGACAGTTTTACTGCTATTGAAGTTTGAACCACATCTACGCCAGCGTCAAAGGAACAAGCGAAGGCATTCTACCAACATTCAGCTACAGAAACCGACAAGAAACAAAAAAAAGCGAGAAGAAAGCAACAAAGAGACCAGAGATAATAAAGAAACAACGGCACCCCTTGATAATAGACCCTCCTTCAGACGAGTTTCTGGTTGTAGGAAGTTGGCAGAGCACACGCCCGAGTCGGCACTTTTCCCGAAAGACGGACGAATACGAGAAGACTTCCCTCAGCTCCCGACTCGGGGGGTGAGGACCCCAAGAGCCAGCCTGAAAAGAGAGCCTCTACTGGCCGGGGTTTCCAGCCCCTGCTGCTGCCGACGGCCATGAACCCCGGTCCCCGGGGTCTCCTACCATGCAGCCCCAGGTTTGGCTGACAGGCCCCTCTTAACTCATTTAACGGGAATCGATAGAGGAAAGACGCACCCTCCATCCAAGAGGTTAGGACACTGGTCAACCGCTCAGGGTCTTTAGGCCGGCGAAAATGCAACCTATCCCGCCTCAGGCAGACCTGGCTGGTGCATGGCACGTCTGAACGAATTGCCTTAACGAAGCGCCGAGAAGATTCAGCTAAATACTAACATGAAAAAAGAAAAATCCTTGATCTCTTAGAGAGAATTTGAAAACTTCTCAACAATATTGTTTACCCTCTCTTTCTGCTTTCCTATGCTTCGTCTGAGCAGTGCAAACGTCGAGCACAGTTCGTATGCATTCAATTATTCTGGACGTCCATCGGTTTTAGACGCGGCTGGTGTTCTGGCCTGTGGCATGTTTGAAATTATGAGTTTGGGACGAGGATTTAGAGGCTGAGCGAATTTTTGTTAGCCGCGACACGCCTATGATTTTTTTTTTAATTTTTATATATTTATTTATTAATACTGCCAGCTCAATATAGGGCCAAGGCAGGAGTGGGGTGAAACAGTGTCATACATGCAAATTATAAACAAAACAGTTCTAAACAAAAAGCAATCTTAGCACCGAAAAATAATGTATACGACTTATTCGAAAGAAGAGAATCAATCAATATAAACAGTAACACATTAACTAAATGTAATACTAGTAATAACAGTAACAGTATAGCAGTACATGTAACAGCAGTAATAACAGTCATACAAAATAAAGACAGTAAAAATAATGTCATAACAGCAATAAAAGCAATTTTAGCTCTGAAAAATGCTTGTTCGAAAAAAGAGAGTGAATCAATATCGACAACATCGCCGAAAGGCTGTTCAACAAATCAATTGTATGCACAAAAAAAGGGGCTACGGTCTTTGAGTGATGCAAACGTTCAGAGTAGAAACCTTTTGGTTTTAAGTAAATCGAGCTATCAATTTTTATACTGTTTTTGAAAATATGAAAGAACAGCTTCAACCGTTGGCTCTCTTCTCTTTGACAGAGGACTTATATTGGCTCTCCTTTTAAGTTCGGTCACAGACCGAAGTTCGTCCGAAATCTAAAAAAAACAAAAAAACTATACTCACTGATAGGGATTGAATATTTTCGAGTTCTCTGACCAGAGAGCTCTGCCATGGGCTCCATACTCCGGACGCGTATTTTAACACAGGTGTAATAATTGTCTTACACGCAAGAATTTTAACAGAAGGGGGAGATTTACCCAGCGTTCTCTTCAGGTACCACAATTTGTTAGTTGCCTGCTTTGTAACATATTCCATATGCTTTTTTCACCCAAGGTCACAAGACAAAATCACTTCCAAATATTTGTAACTGTCTACTTCAATCAACCCTACGCCAGCAATCTCATGGCTAAAGTTTAAGATTGTTCTTTTTTTCGTATTATGCATGTAATGAGTTTTGATAATATTAATCTTCATGTTCTTTTCACGACACCAAGACGCAATGTTAGCCAACGCGTCACTCACTTTTATCTGGTCCTGTATTGCCGAAACGGGACTGTAAATGACGCAGTCGTCGGCAAACATTCTTAGCTTAACAGGTACATCATCAGTGGATGGGAACAAAGTGTTAACGTAAGTTAAAAAAAGTAGGGGCCCTAAGGACAGAACCTTGGGGCACCCCAGAATGAACACCTAACAGCCCTGAGCAAGTACTGTAGCAACCGGCTGTTCGGTCTAAAATTCAACGTCATACGTCAGCACCATACGATGCTTTCCCAACACCAACAGCGCGCTTCGATGCCGTACACCTAGACATTGTGGGCCCTCTCCCAACATCTGGGGGAAACACATATATACTGACATGCATTGATCGCTTCACCCGCTGGCCTGAAGCATTTCCTATTCCTAACATCACCGCCGAAACCACGGCACGGACATTCGTCGAAGGTTGGATTGCTCGATTTGGTGTGCCTTCATCGGTTACCACCGACCGAGGGAGACAGTTCGAGTCCGCTTTATTCCGAGAGCTCATGAGACTACTAGGGTGCTCGCGTATTCGGACCACTTCATACCATCCCGTGGCTAACGGCATCGTAGAGCGTTTCCATCGCACACTCAATGCTTCTCTAATAGCACACGATGACCGTGTTCAATGGAGCGTCCACCTCCTATTGGTGCTTTTGGGACTCCGAACCGCTTTCAAAGAAGATATCGGTTGTAGTGCTGCCCAGCTCGTGTATGGCGCACCCCTTCGCCTTCCAGGGGAATTGATTATCCCGGCTGATCACGGCGCCAATAGCGATCCCGCCAGCTACGCCACGCAACTCACGACGGCTATGCGGGCCCTCCGAGCGACCCCTCCTCGTCCACAACAGCGTAAATCGACATACGTTTCGTCTGAGCTCGCCCACTGCACTCACGTATCCGTCCGTCACGATGCAAGTCGCCCTTCTCTACAACATCCGTACGACGGCCCATTCAGAGTAATTGAACGTCGGGACAAATATTTTCTTGATCTAAAGCGACGAAAAGACACCAGGTCAATCGATCGCCTCAAGCCAGCCTACCTTGACACTCGTGTTGCTTCTACACATCCAACCACCTCACTTGAATCGAAGACATGCACACCGGGAATTTCGAAGGACATACACACACTTATCCCTACTACTACCGCGAATTGTTTCCGATAACAAGTCACAGAGGCATCCTGACCAGCCAAAACGCCGTGTCACGTGGGCACCTTTACCACCACAACTCGGCGTTTTCCAACGACCTCCTTGTTGGAGGGGGAGTACCTGTAGCAACCGGCTGTTCGGACGAAGGAAGAAGAGGTGGACAAGGGAGAACGACATGAGAGGCCGAGCTCAGAACACCGGCAGCTCCCGACCGGACTGGACGTGTATATAATTTTGTAAATAAAAATAGGCAGGGAACTTCTTTCCCTACAGTACCATTTATATCCACAAATTGTTGACGGTTTGAAAGATATGCATTAATCCACCTAGTCAACGATAAGGGAACTCTGGGGCCTATTAATGACTTAATTAGTCTGCGGTGAGGTACCCGGTCGAATGCCTTCGACAGGTCAATGAACGCTGCATCGACCTGCGTACAGTTTTTAACGTAAGTGGATAATTCATGGCAAAATTCAATCAACTGGGTTACCGTTGACAGGCCACTGCAGAAACGATGTTGGTTGGGGTTTAGAACATTATGCATTTCTAAGAAAGAAACGAGTTGTTTGGTTATGATATGTTCTAGTAATTTACAGGCCGTGCAAGTCATGGAGATAGGACGATAGTTATCTATTGAGTCTCTTCTTCCAGATTTCTTTGTAGGGACAACCCTAGCGACTAGCCAGTCATTCGATTCGGTAATTCAGCATCCTTGATTGATATAGAAAATATTTGTACAAGATATTTGGCCACAAATTCGGCAAAGCATCTGGTCCCGGGGATTTCTTTTTTTATTGAGTGAAAGTAGTAGTGCAACAATACCCTCCTCAGATATGAAACCGCTCATGCCATCAGTAGGTGGAATAATAATGTTCTGACATGACTCTCTTTTAAATACAAACTGAAAAAACTTCTGGAACTTAACTGCTATGGCCTTGTCACTCACCGGGCTGACGTCACTAGGTATCTGTTTAATACCACTTGTTGTAGGAGATAGGTGACGCCAGAACTTGTCGGGGTTAGATAGCAAACATTCAGGTAACGTGCATGTATAGTACGTTTCTTTAGCCAAGTTTATAAAGCTTTTTAGTTTCCTCGCCTGCTGATTTACATAATCAGATCGACACTTCCGGAGCCCTTTCAGCTTCCGTTTGGCGTGAAAACTTTCCCGTGTTATCCACGAGTTTCGGCGTTTTATCTTTTTTTTGTTTTTTTTTTAATAAAATAAGCAAGACAATGGCTCGTTATACACTTAAAGCTCAGCCACATTTCATTCACCTCAGTCCGCTGATTGAAGCTATCGAGGCAATGCTCAAGATAGTCAATGACGGATTCATCATTTGCCCTTCCAAAATCAGAGTGCATCTCCTTTTCGTAAGGTTTAGCCTTAGAAACAGAAATATCAAATTTGAACAATACTAACTTATGGTCAGATATTCCGCCATGAACAGAAACCTCACAACCATCGAAATGATTACTAACAAACAAAAGATCGAGTAGCGATCATGTTGTGTCTGTAACACGCGTAGGTTTCGTAACAATTTGACGGAGACCGTTCTAAAAGCCAATTGTAGAAGCGAATCGGACATCCTCGTGCCCTGGACAGCCACACCATTATCCGACCAAATGACGCCCGGAGCGTTAAAATCTCCTCCAATTATCAATTTACTTCGACTATTAGTGTTTGCGATCAAGTAATCCAGGATTTTATCTAAGTCCTCAAAGGATGATCCTGGCTTTTCATATACCGTTCCAACAGTTATCCAAGTTCCGAAGAAATCCAACTTGCACCACACACTTTCAGTGTCACCAACATGCTCCATGGTTTGAAAAGCCAAGTTGTCCTTTATCGCTATAGCCACTCCTCCACTTCTTCCGCACCTATCTCTGCAAATTAACTTATAGTTTGGCGGTACGACTTCGTTATCGAGAATATTATCATTCAGCCAGGTTTCGGTTATCAGAAAGACTTGCGGGTCGTAGTCATAAATTAAAGCTTCTAGTTGGTCAGTTTCGTTAACTAAGCTTCGTACATTTAGGGATATCAGTCGTAGTTCATTTTTTTTTCTTCCTCTCTATGTCATGCGCAGGGAGTACGGCGCTGGCTAAAACCTGTACTTGTTTCACTTTGTCATTTTTCTTGTCATCCCATATGTACACTTCACCATTTATCTTCAGCTTATTATATGACAAATACACGTGCACCTTTTTCCCCTTTTTTCCTGTTGGCTCGTGAGTTGTTCCAAAGAAGACTTCTGACTAAGCGAACACGGTATAAAAAATCTTCACCAATGTATATATTTGTGCCTTTTAATTTTTTAGCATTTTGAAGTATCAGTTGTTTTCCCCGGTAGTCCATAAGTCTAAGTATGACGGTGCGTTGTGAGCCTTCTCTGTGCTATCCGAGACGGCGGATCCGAACTATACTTGTTATCGATACCTCCAAATGTTTTTCGAATATTTCCTTGACTACCGCAGTAGTATTTAATGAGGACAAATCTTGCTGCGGACACTCCGTCAGCCCATGTATCACCAAGTTGTTTCTTCGTTCTCTGTTTTCCAGCTCATCTATCTTGTGCTCCAAGGCTTGAATATGCGTTTGAATTTCCTCAGCCCTGCCCGTTATATATTCTTCAGTCGACGTCATGCTCGGGGTCAAGTTTTTCAACTTCTCCTCTAGACCATTTGTGCGCTGTAGAAGTATTTGGATATTAACATTAATTTCCATTAAAATCTCATGATCAGTTGGGCTTGGGGTTGACTCAACGTAACCGCAAACCAAGAGGCTAATCACACATACACATCTCTTCACCAGAAACGAACAATACCGTGGGCTCGGCGAGAGAATTACAAAGTAACAGCCTCTAAACGATGTCGGATTTTCCCAACTGACCTCGTAGAAAAAGATCGGCGGTTTGGCCATGTTGCCCAGTCGGCATGTGCCTAGCCCATGGCGTTCGTCCGGTCAGGCTTGGTCTTTATGGGCAGCGATTGCAGCGCCATTGCCGCTGAAGCTGTTCTAGGAGACACCTCCCCAGTTCGGCACGTGTCGACAATCCAGATACAATGATGCGCCGTAGATATTGCTTTCTTCGCTCCTTCCGGAGCTCTTGATTGTACCGTCAGGATGATTGCCAAGTGGGGTGTAGAGGTGGGGGTCAATGCATTAAATCTGACAGTTTGACCATGGTCGTAACCGGAAGCCTTTCGTGCTGCGACGCAAATATATATATTGAGACAACTAATTCGAAGTCTTTCAGTGTCACTAGGAACTCATGGTTAACTATCGTAGAGACATCAGTAATTCCTCATATAACATCTCAGATTTTAATTCTTGGCTAATTTTATTGTAATCAATTAGAAATATAAAAATAACTGCGTTTTTTTTAAACAAACAATTGCACTAAACAAAATAAACGGGGTGGTTTTCGCACGCCAAAATTAAATTGCAGGGGCGTTTCAGTACTTGGGGCTGATTTCCCGCATTTTACAAGCGGAATCGACGCAAACGTAGAAATATTATGTAATTCCTTTAAGGTTAATTGTAAATTTTAAATATAGCTTTCTCTAACCTTATAAAATATATTGTCTCACGCGCTTCAGGAGCCAATCTGTGATCGTTATCTCTTGAACACCCACCCCTACAAAAATATGTATGGACGTCCTATGTCCATACTTTTGCCGTTCTGTTACCCCTTTGTCCATCCTATGGATTCCTGTAGACAGTTCTTAGACCCTCTATGTACCACTGGTTTGCCACAGAATGGACACAACAACGCTATAGAGATCTTCGCGAAAGAAAAAGTTTTTCACTCCTTCCTATGGACCTGGTGAGTCTATGGGCATCCTATTGCCTCTCTCTGGTGTGAGCTATATATTGGTACAATAATAAAGTGATGCCGGGTAGACGTTTTCTTTAGGTGTAGCGAGGTGTCCGAGTTAAAGAGTTGTTAATTAAGTTCCGGGTATCAATATGTTACATTGATGTCTGGAGGCATATCCAACCTCAGGGTATATTCCTTGTGGAGGTGCAAGTGTTTAGTATGGTGCTGGAATAATGTTTTTACTTTCTCAGTGGGAGGTAGATAAATGTAGGTCGCTGCGGCCCCCGTAGATATTCGCAACTTTCACAACCCATAGGGGGCGCACTGGTGCCTATCAAAATTGCGGTCATCTAGATGATCGTCGTAAAACAGCGGTATACTAGGCTGGGTCTGCGCGCGACGCATAAGTAATTCTAGTTATGTTGTATGCGCGCAGTATCAAAACCTTACTTTTTTTTTCACGTCTGGAAAGTGTAGGCAAGCCATTTTATTATGAGGCCAATCATCCAGGAGCTAGGGAGTGCGATTCTCACACCGCGGTACCACCATCGCTTAAAGTGGCATCTCTATGGACCCCGTAAGGACTCCGTGCAGACCCTGTATGGCTTCTCTGCAGACTCCATAAGGAGCCCGTGTAGACCCTGTATGTCTTCCTTGGGGACCCTCTATGGCTTCCCTGTGAACCCCGTACGTACTCCCTATAGACCTTGTATGGCTTCTTTGCAGACCCCTAAGGACCCTACACTCTTTAAAATGACTTTTACAGAACACGTTTTTGCGTAAAAACAAAAGGGAAAAAGCTCTTTTTGTAGAAACCTTTATTGGAGATAGTACAAAATGACAAGGCCGTGATGTTTGCATACACTTTTAGCTTACAGGGTTTTGCAGCACAATTAATATTTCTTTTTACAGCCATGCCTCACCTGCGACTTCAGGTAGCGCGTCCCAACTTGGGTGTTTCCTAACTTCGGTTGCAATTCGCGGCGCGTCCGCCTGGGAGACGGGGGTTGGCATCCCTACCGTATATGTTTCGGCGCCAAAGTGGCCGATTAAAGCCAAAGCAGAACAGTCACATGCTGTCGAATATCGATAGTCCTAAACCAGCACACGCGGTCGTGCAGTTGTCCGAATGGCCGCTGCTGTTGGAATGGTGGCGTTGCGATCACAATTAGTTCGGTTTTCGAGTACAGATCGGTGCCGCTTTTTCAGAGCAAGCTCTTTAGCTTTTCCCAACTGACTTGCTCTAGAAACGTTGGTCGGTGCGGACCCCGTAGCAGACCCCCTGAGTGGCATCTCTGCGGACCCTGTAGGGACTCCCCGTAGACCTTGTATGGCTTCTCTGCAGACCCCATGAGGACCCTGTGTAGACCTTGTATGGCTTCCCGGTGGACTCCCTAGGGACTCCTTGTGACTTCGTATGGGTTTTCTGCAGGCACCCTATAGACACCGTAAAGACCCTGTGTAGACACCTTATAGAGTCCCTATGGACTCTATATGGCGTCTTACCATAGGGAGTGTATAGAATGACCACACATCATCCATAGAACGTCCGTTGGCCAATATTCTATAGGGCAGCCATAGGACGACTTCACGGAGGCAACAGAGGTCGTGGTCTGCCTATAGACGCCTTTTGTTCTTCCTATGGACGCTGCTCTATAGAACGTCCAAGAAGTGTCCATACATTTTTTTGTAAGAACATATATGCATATCAGATAAACGCATTATGTGCCTTTCTCTAATTCCTCGTTCAACCTCTCAAACAAGACAGCGAAACACTGTAAAGGAAGGGCCAGAATGGAAGGCCCAATTCCCGGGGCCATCCAGTGCTCTTCGTTAAAATATAGACGTAAAACTATAAAGCCCCGTGCCTAGTGGCCAAAAAATGTGCAACATGACGGCGGCCAATTGGGGGTCACTTTCAGCTGCCAGTTTATCGCTCTAAAGCCTTCTACTTAGTTGATGTGGGCGGACGCGCGACGACGTGGCAAAAAAATTAACGAATGACAGTTCCAACAACCATCTAGCTTGCAAAGCCCTATCAGCCTGGTGGTGAACAGTGTATAGGTGGTAAACTCAATGTCAATAAGTTGGTCGGCCTATGTTCTTAAAAGGGATCGTGCTATGTTATGTGGATTAAATGTTTATTTCCAGTGCCTACTAAACACGTTCTATGTTTTCTGTTTTTTTTTTTTTTTTTTTTTTTTTTTTCTGTAGCGTGCAGGATAGGAACCGTGCGGATCTAATTCAAGCCCCGACCAGGGCGCCCCTAGCGGCAAACGGGTCCGTTGCATCGGGCATCTTCTGCCAGTCGCTGCGTTGGTTGTGCGTTGTAATGGGTTAACGCTGTAATTTCTGAGATGACTATTCCGCACCAAGAAAGCCGCAACAATCGCTGCGTGGTCGGCAAGATCGCGCACGGCACGAAGTACTACATCGTCCCTTCGAAGCCGTACGAGGCGGAGTACTGCGCGACCTGGGTACGACTTGTGCGTCCATACAGGTTAGTGGTGTTTCTTACCTTCCAGTTCGCGCTTTGTTTAAGCTGCTGACGAATAATACAATTAACTTTTTTTCTCTTCTAGCGACGATGGAACAGCATCGACACCGACGGCAAACTCTAAAGTATGCAACAAATACTTCACCGGAATCGAGAAGCGGAATGCGGTCGCCCTCCTAAGCCTACCGTTGGATGTTTCCATCAGCCTACAGGAAAAAGAATCGCGGAACGGCGCGAAAAAAAAATCGCCCAGTTATTGTCAAGCTGATTCAGAAATAAACGTACTTAATTACCGCAGTCCACTCAACGCCAACAAAAAATTTTTTGCGGGCGCGCTTAATTTTGTTTGCAGAGTACGGCGCTCCGTGACATCCACTTGTCCGTCGAAACGGACCTCCTTCACGCACACGCAGCCAGATTCATGAAACAGTTTCCTCTTCGTCATATTGGCACCACGGAAGGAGCTCTCTGGATCCGTAACCGCCTTAAACCCCGTCGTAATCACCCCGGGAGCAGTGTCCGCTGTGCTGCTAATCGCCACTGCTTCCCCCCCGATGATTCTGCACCGGCTGCCGAAGAAGGTTTCCGGATTCTTAGTCGCCCACTGTCCTCTGTGCTGTTTGTTGCTATTACTTCGCGGTGATTATGAGCCGGCGGCACCGGCTTCCGAAGGAACTTTCCGAACTCGTAACTGCCTTAAATTCCGTCGTAATCACAACGGGGACACTGTCCGCCGTGCTGTTCGTCGCCATTGCTGCCCGATGCTCCTGCGGCGGCTACCGCCAGGTCGCGGCGAACAATAGGCGACCGCCGGGACACGGCCGGCTTGCTCGCTTCCTATACTACAAACTTCTCGTTTTGGCTGCTACTTTTTTTTTGTTTTCAGGGTTCCCCTAGATATAATCTGAAAAAAATTTTCAGGGCAACAAATCCTCTAGGTCAAGCAGAGCATACTGTTATGGTGAACCTATAATGCTGTATATGCGAGCGAAATATAAATAATATTAAAACTTCCCCGAATCCGGCGTTTCAGTACATTTGCAAAAGCACTCCACAAAAAAACAACAGAAAAAAAAAAAACAGAAGGAGATGTCAAACAAAAAATTTCCATCGAAGTCTTCAGCTTGAGGTAGGGCGAGCGTAAGACTTGATAGAAGTGCGTCTCTACCCTATAGAGACCTCTGTATCTATCATGTCAAACACGGCCGTAATCTCCGGTTATTCATATTTTATTAACCTTTCAGTATTATCCCGTGAACCCTAGGACCACCAACAACACTGTGATAAAGGAGAGAAGCACATTTTGTCTCTTAGCAACCACATTCCCCCAAAAATATTAAACCCTGTCATAAAAATTAAAAAAAAACGCTTCCCTTTGTACACGCGTTTGGTTAAAAAGTACAAGACCTAAAGCTCATTCGTAGAGTCAGTTTTTTTTTTTTTTTTTTACTTTCTTGATCTCCTTTCCCCCTTCTTCCAAAGAAATCGCGCCAGCATTGTTCAGGGCATAGAAAACAAACAAATTCTAGAAGGACATATCAAACGTATTACGCATGTCTAATTGAAAGTCTCAATATAAACTGCCAAAGTTCTTTGCCGAAAACAAAAAACTAGTCGGATGGGTAAAATGCGGCACCTAAATATATTATAAGGCACGCAAACGCGTAGTTTCGTTCATAAGTAAACCCTTCATACAATATTTATACGTTGAACGGTACACGAGTTCAGGAGATTGATCGTGCGTATTGGTCTTCAAGCAGTCGCCGCAGGCGCATGTATAAAATGGTAGAGCTGCGTTTTATATTCTAAATTAAATTCAACTTTTTTTTTACTTTATGTAGTATGTTTTCCCATGCAAATGTTAGTCTGTTTTCCTATGCAAATTTTACTTTAAAATTTATCAACCAAGAGCTTAAATATTAAAGACTACACTGCTTCTGACACGACCTGTTAAATAACCACAATGGAGGGTTAGGTTTATGGTTCGACCATCACCGTAAACACCATGCATGTGCCTCACTGTTCGATTGCTCTAAGGACAAAGAAGGGGTGATGCATACGACTTGGGCTTAGTACAAAAAGGTACCATGTTTCTTGCGCTCACAATGGCTGCAAAACGAGAGAGAACAAAATCAACTAAAGCACTAATATTCAATTCCCCTAAGTCTGTTTTTGTCAAAACCCATGCAGTCTTTTAAAGCAAAGAAATGTCCACTTTCTTCATTTTTGTAAAATGATTATAACAATGGTTCTGAAGTCTGAACAGCGGCTAACTTATCTAAAAATTATTCAGTAGCGCGGCATAGCTGTTTTGAACCAGCGTTTCTAGGTCAACTCAGTTGTGGGATCGTTCGCGTACTTCCCGCTACAGGACGCTACCTCCGCATTAGGCGACACTATCATCGTCATTGTCGGCCGTCCCTCGTGATTCTAATAGAAAAAACAACGTTTGACTTTTTTATACTTTTATGTGTGATACCGTTCTAAAATAATATTTTCATTAACAAAATGAATACGGCTGAGCAGTGTTGTTTCCGATATAAAACATGTTTCAAATACTCGCCTAATTTTAAAGCAGAAAATCGCTTCCCTGCAATTGATATACATTTACAGTGGATTCATAAAACGTGTCGAGCCGTCCCTAGTGTCCAGAAAACGTGTCACACGGTTGCTGCTGGTGCAGTTCTGCGCATTAATAGAGAACAAAAAACCCCACAGATGCAATTAAATTGACGACATTGACAGAAGGGACGCAAATGAAGAAAAACAAAATCATCGGCAAAAACAAAACACTTAGGAAGATTATATTAATAAATATACACGCGTACAACGCAGGATATAAGTAAAGTCATATGCCAGTAGCTGGTGCAACTTGAAAAAAGAAATGTTTTGTTATCTTTTTGGAATGCTGATGGAGTAACAAGGAGCTAGTTTTTGGTCCATCTTTCTCAAATATCCACGTGCTCTAAAGTCTTCAAAAATAGAAAACGCCTAGAACTGCTTGACGTCCTGTAAAGTTGGCCAGCAAGAATAAAATACCGTTTACAGCGCTAGTTACCGTTGCTATTTTTAGTGTTTTCATTTCAAACCTACACAGTGCTGCGAAACTTGTAGTGTGCCCTCATGTGCGTACACGTACGTAGGGCACGAACATAGACGGTAAAACTTAGACCTGTGACTATAGATATTTATTTTAATTTCATTTATTTTTATATTACTTTATACTATAATGTATTTTTATATTATTTTATACTCTAATACATTTTTATTCTAATATTACATATATTGTGAGGGCGCTCAAAGTCTTGGACAATGGGCACTTCATCTTCATAAATTCTTTTATATTTTATTACCAGTCTTGGCATCGCAGATGTGTTAATTCGCCTTAAATAAACCACACGAGCTCTCAATTAAATTTTCCTGGGCTTTGTAGCTAGTCAGTGCACACATTCTCTGCAAAATTGTTAGTTTCGAATTTGATCATGCTTAACTTTTGGTCAAACACACTAAGCGTAATATATATATATATATATATATATATATATATATATATATATATATATATATATATATATATATATATATGAAATCAAAAGGGAATTTTAACATACGTTGTTACTCAGAGAGGAAACGGGAATAAGAATGTTTCTGTTGGTGATGGCAATGTCAAATTAATATTATGACGAGAGTACACGCCTTATCGATAGGCATAATTCTCGTTTTTTCTGGTATTTTTCTTTGCTCGGTTGATGCGCCTTGAGACCGATTCTTTACGCGCGCTTACATTTGCGCCGGTAGCAGCGGACCTGCCGAAAGCAAATCGCAGGTCGGGCTTCATTGGAAGTACCACGGCCAACCAAAGGCCGGTTAAAAGACCTTTGGAGTTCAAATTTGACCAACGGGCCGGGTTCTGGAGACTCCTGGTCTAAAACAACCAATAAAATTAAGATTTAATATATGGCTTGGACATATAGATACTTGGATTTAACAAGATAAAATGTTTCAAGTACTATTTTTAAGAGGCGAAGGTTGGCTTTTGTCGTTTGGACGCCTAATTAATTAAATTGTTATTGGCACCTTGTCCGACTATTCTTTGGGATCGATTTGACACAAAATTGAAAGTTCACGCGTAGTCAGGTTGTTATGTGTGTATACAAGGCGTTTTCTACACAACTCCAAAATATTAACTTTAAAAACGTTTGAAATAACATTTAAATGAACTCCTTAAATTTTCTCAGCATAATTAAAAGCCTATGGATACTTCCATCTAAAAGTTTTCTGAGGAATGATAGAGTAATTGGGCGAAACCAAAATATTTTAAATGTGCGGACATCTCTAGCAAGATATTTAGCTTTTTACAACTCACGCTTCTACAATCAAACGAAGTATTGTCAAAATGTAGACTTCTGATAGGATAGTGGATACTCGGATGAGGCCACCTTAAACTTAAGAGAGGTAAAATGTGAACGCACAGAACCATAAAAAGAGACAGATATCTCAGAACCATCAACTTTGGTTAAATACTTCTTCCTCTTTGTGTACCTTGTCTATCTGCGTCTTTTTCTTTTTCATTCTACAAGCTTTAGATACAATTTAGTTTGATATGACCTGCATTTCAGCTAAACGCAAAATACCGTAAATATTTTTGTGTGCGTTTAGGCTAATGGAAGGTACACTGATCCGTGTTGCTTCGTTTTTTTCGATGGCCACAATTTCATGCCTCTCTCGTTTACACGAGTTTTTGCTTCTTACGAGGATGGTAACACTGCTGAAAGTTACACTGCATTTACAGATGGGGCAGCGAGCTGATAGATCACGTTCTGTAGCCTGCAGGCTCTTTTACCCTATCAGGTAGGTTTGTTTAAACCTACTGATATTTGTTTTGTACTTTTTTCTTGGAAAAGAAAGCTTGGCTATCTAAGCTTTCTTTTTCAAAAACAATCTCCTGGGGAATTACATTGTAAAAGCTTGGTCTACTGTGCAAGTTGGTAATTGACATTCATATAAAAATATTGCAAAAAAGATGCGAAAAATAAACGAAGAAGCACACAGAACACGCCCTCACAATACATAGAGCCTCGTGGGGAATTACATACAATAGCATACAATATCTCGTAACGCAAGCGCTTACAATTACATACAGTTTTGTGGGAAATTACATACAATTGCATACACTATCTCGTAACGCAATTTCACGAGAACGTTCAATGTCACCTAAAAGCGCCGTTAAGGAAGGTTAGAGCATTACTCTTTAACAGAGACGGGAGTAATGACATTAATGTAAGGGAGTTATAGTAAGGAAATCTTGTTTGTGGTAGCGAGTAATGAAATAAATTACTTTTTAGGCCGGTAATTTAGTAATGTTCTAAATTACTTTCAGGTAGACATTTAAAAAAACAATACTCATTACTTTGAAGTTACTTTCATTCAAAATGACAAAGTTCGCTTAGAAGCTTTAAAAAATAAAAATAAAAAATTAAATATTTGGCATGGTGAAATGTCGTAAAAAAGACATCAACGCATATAAACGACGCCCATGTGAGCGCCAAAACCTCGTACGAAGAACTCGACGGAGACACAAAGTCAGGGTACGAAGGCGAAGAAGAAAATCTTACATGTAAAGACATCCCTGGAGGTACACGGCGCACGAAATCCAGATAAGACAGATTCCCGGTGTCACGTCATCACAACCTACTTCGTTCATCCCTAAGCTGACAATGCGACGGGGGCTACAAGCTCTCCAGAACCAATCAAGCATCTTCCTTTGATCACCTGACCCGTCCCTTTCTCTGTGTGCGTGCATAAAGGAGAGTGTGCATACGTGACGAAAGATAGACGTCTGACTGTTCAAACGAGCACGTACAGGGGTGAACGGCTTATAGGCTGCAAGGCGAAGGGCACATCACCAGTGAGTTCAACACGTTTTAAAGCCTAAAAGGACAGGAAGAGCAGGTCCCCAGCCTTGCTCTTTCATCAAGAAAGGTTAAAGGGCAACTCCGCTTCATTTTCGATATTTGGAAAACTATGTAGCCCTCTTCAGTATCATATATGAAGACCCCATGCAAAATATTGCGATCTAATTCCGTTTATATATTTAATAAACTGGCCAGCAAACCTTCAAGCGAGCAAAGTCGCCGAAATCTGCACACTAGCGTGCGGCGCGAGGCGCAATCATCAGCGCAGTCAATGCCACGGAGTTGGAGCGGCCAACGCTGAACCACTACGTCAGAGGCATGTGTACGTCATTCTCACGTTTTGCTTGTTTTTACTTCTCAGAGCGAAATTGAACGACGACGTCATGAGTTTCTTCTCCCGGTGTTGGCTGACCGGGCGTTCACGTGATCACCGTAACACGGATGCGCTAGTTTGCGCTGCCCTGCGCGCGTCTGTTTCCCCGCTCTCCTTCTCTTTCGTCTTCTCCCCTCCCCCTCTCCCCCGGGCCATCACCGTCCACGCCATGCAAAGCGGCCTGCCCGCGTCCAATAAAAAAAAAAAAAAAAAAAAGATCTGCCGGCGTCGCGTGTCCTGTTTCTCGCTCCCTCCCGAACGTCACAAGACCACGTGGTTCGAAGTGACGTAATCATGACTGTGACGACCTGAGACCAATGTTGCCTGACGCAACCGAAGTTTCGGTTTCGGTATCTGCTGATGTTTAAATTAGGATTACACAAACAATATTTCACATTTCGCGAATCCGAAGACGTAGAGTTGTTTAGTAGTGCTTTGTGAATGTGAATCACATGGAAGCCTAAATTTTTCAAAATTGAGCGGAGTGGCCCTTTAAACAGTAAGCTTCGACCATTGTGAACAACAAAGGACCGGAATGAATAGTTAATCCCAAATGTGTTGCCAAGGCCTTAGAACGTTTCGTGCGTACCCTTGGCCTTGTCAAGTAAAGGAGCTTTCTGTGGTCAAAATACGAGAATCGAGAAAAACGGGTGCCGTTCTTGGTATGCATCGCTGCTTTCCCGAGGAAGTTGAGTCGGGAGTAAGCCTACGATCAGATATCGCCATTCGTCCCTTTCCACAACTGGTGACGCTTGTGCCTTGCAAATACCCAGCCCCCGTGTGTGACAACGCGCAATAACTTGGGCTTTTCGTGTGTCTGGGAACAATATTCCTTGAGGGGAATGACCGCAGATGTGTCAACTAGTGCTCTTGGGAGAATAGGATGAGATTGCGTCCGGCGCAAAAGCGAAACGTTTCACGTGATAACTCCCTGTAAGAACTGGCTGCCGTGGTCCAACTTAAAGGACACATGCAAAGGAAAAAAACATTTTTTTAGACAGCTTAGATGGAAAAAGGATGTCATAAAACGATTTTACAACGAAGAAAAAAAATTTTTAGAGCTATATTTACGGCGCTATACGAATTTGTAGTTGGCGCTCGCGGGAGCCGCCGCTGGTCACGTGGTAGGCCCGCGCGCCGCCGCGCTGCGTCGCCGCCGCACGCTGAGCGTTGTGCGAACGCCGCTTCAACGCGTTTCTCCACGCCGCCGTCGCCGCCGCCGCACAAGTTCGTTTGCTTCGGGGCGCCGCCGCCGTCGTCTGACCGGCGCACAGGTCTATCACGTCTGCTTGCGCTTTTTCATGAGTTTCCTTTGGGCTCTAAAAGTTACTTATTCATCTTAGTTTTTTGTTATACTTCAAACAAAGATGAATAAGTTACTGTTAGAGGCAATAGGAAGCTTCCGAAAGAACGCAAGCACCACGTGATAAATAAAGACAGTCACGTGATAAATACGGACCACGTTTCCGCGGTGCCCGCGGGCACCAACTACAAATTCGTTTTGCGCCGTAAATATAGCTCTAAAATTTTTTTTCTTTGTTGTAAAACCGTTTTATGGCGTCCTTTTTCCATCTAAGCCGTTAAAAAAAATGTTTTTTTCCTTTGCATGTGTCCTTTAAGGGGGGGGGGGGCATAACGATTTCCCGATTTGAGTAAAACTATTTTGGAAGTTGCCCTCTGGCACTTCGAAAGTAAAGAGCAGAAAACCGACTTCACCTGCGTGTCCGAGTTGTTGTGTAAGAAGATAAATATTGCAATTTCTGGCACCCCTCAACTCACTCCCTGTCCTTCAGGGTCCCACCTGGTCCCACTCCTAGTGTCGTAATTCGGGGTGCCGTTTAGGTTCCCGTGCGCTCTCTCGGAGGACGCTTACTCTCCCTCTCTCTGCTGACATTATTGGGCGTTATGCTGCAGCTTAGAGCCGAGCGAGGTCACGTAATCTTCTCGCCGTAGTTCCTGCGGCTGCTACTCGCGGCTGCAGGTAAGGGAAAAAGCTTGACTTTTGCTTTGCGATTATGCAGCGGAATATTTTACTCAAAGATATGTATTCTCTTTCGTCGGGGACACGATGAACAACGCAAAATTGACGAGGTGCCAACTCTTTTAACTTTAAAATCGGTGCACCCCCCCCCCTTTAATGTACTGACACAGACAATAACTTTTTTTTTTCAAAATCAGTAAAACAAAAACATATCACCCTCTAACTATGAATCTTCACCGTTGAATGACCAGCAAAACCGGTGAGTCGACCGCCTTTGAGTAACAGCTAAAGAAGAAGCAATTTATCATGCTTTACATTTGTGTCGTGTGCGTCGGCAAAACGACGGTTCAGTATGGTTCACGTTGTGGCGCATAAGGCTGTTGCGGCGTAAACAAGATCTGAGATTTGGCACTGTCAATGTCAAATGTTATTGAGATTTTCACAATGACATTTTACATTACTTTTGAATGTCAAAAGTAGTGTGAACGTAATTTCATTACTTTTGTAAAGTAATTGTAATGCAATGTCATTACTTTTAGGTTGTGGCAATTTGTTATGTAATTTAATTACATTTTTGGAGTTTTCAGAGAAGTTATTATTATTGTGATTTCATTACTTCTTGCAAGTAATTTCACCATTGAAGCTATCAATGTTTACCTATTTGTTTAACATAGCATTGAGAAACTCATCTTTGTTTTGAGCTTTCGTCCGAAAGTGGAATGACCGAAGATTCCTGAAAGAACTTGCAGCATTCCGTTCTTTTTTCTTGAAGTCGAGCTAGTGAGCTGTACATGCTGTGACGGCATGCGGAGTATGCCAAGTGTGTGTCGCGGCGTTTGGAGTCCACTCAGTCATCAAGCCTCCTTGCAAGAATGCAGATCAATCGAGCGTAAGTCAACTAGACGCCCTGATGAGTTCGTTATGATTGTCACCCCTAAAGCCTGGAATTTACTTCCAAAAAATGAAACAGCACATCCGGCCTATTGCTGCGACGAAAAAGAAAAGAGAGAGGAGAAGGCTTTTAGTTTTGTCAATACAATTCGGTCCTCGACTTCTGGACGAAAACTTGAAAGAAGAATGGTCCCTCAATTTCATGTTCAAATATCTGCTAATCCTACGAGTGAACCCTTAACCCCTTTTAACGTCGCTTTGTGGTCACAATAAACGTTCTTCCTAACTTCCGTTAATAAATATTTTGTGGAAATGTATATAAAGAGAGCAAAGCTCTCCTGACCTAACGCCGTCACTTGGTTACGCGGGTATGGACCTATTGCCGGCTTCTTAAAGCTAAATTGGTCACTATAGCAGCTGCAATGCTTCAACATGCTAGCTTGCGATCGAGGATCAAAACAGCATCACGTAGTTTGAACGGTGGGTCCACGAAAAGCACAAAAAAGGGAGAAAACGAACGATCTCGTAACGACGTTCCGTTTGGGACGCACTGTACTTCCCCACTCTGTATGCAAACCTTCTGCTTTTCTTTTGAAAAGGAAGAAATACACTAATAGTTAAACGAGCAAGCTTCTCATATGGATTGCCGTGCGTGGCGTAAAGGAAATTGGAAAAAGGGCGAAATATTACTCTAAACCTCTTGGCGCGTCATTGATAATATGTTGTTATTTATTGCTTTTTTTGTTCCTAGTGCCACAGTAGTTCAGATGACAGTTTTAGATGGCAATACTTATAAATGGCTAATTTCCTTACTCAATTTAGATATATGTTTTTTTTTACTTCCGATTTCTTCGATTTTTTTAAGTAAATAACCTGCACGTGTGAACCAAACCCTTCCTGTATTATACGTTACACACTTAATTATATCTTAAAATGAAGCCAACCCACACTATGAGTTAGTGCCAAGAAATATTTTAAAACCTGGCAAAAACAGATAGCTTCGGCCTCACCTCGCATCTTGAAATTGAATTTTAAAAAACATCGTATTTTAGAATGTACGGACATGTACAAACCATATATTTCATCCTATTTTTATTACATGTCTTAGATCATTCTCTAGGCTCTCCAAAAAGAAAACACTAAAATGTGTATATAAAAAAAAGATTAAATTGAATTTTATTGAAGCTATTATCAAAACCTTGTAAATTGCCGTAAATTATCGTCAAAGAGGCGAGGCTCTGGTTATTTTACGAAAATAAATATAAACAACAAGAATCGTTTATGAACATTTTGAGCACTCAAAGTAATCTGAAAAGCAATGAGTAAAAAGAAAAATTGTGGTGTGGAAGGTATTTCAGCCTGGAAAGACTTTCAATACGCGACCTGTAATAATAATAATGTTTATTTTCCACGATAAGATGGTGGCGATCAGGGAAAAAAGCTGTCAGGTACAGCTTGACGGGTCCCTGACCGCCTACAGAAAGCAGCAACAGAGCCGGAAAAAACGATATTCAAGAGGAGAAAAGAAAAAAAATTGTACAATGATTGTCGCTATCACACATTTTAAAGACATTTTAAAACAAATTTTAGATTTCTTTTCCCCTTTTTTACATTGAGGCAGGACAGACAGCAGAGATAAAATTATGCAAAAACTAGTTACAAAGATCACAAAGAAAGAAAGGCAACTACCTTCAGCTGCTAGAGAAAAAAGATGATTTTACTTCTCTTAGGGATAACTTATCCCAATCTATACTTTTAGTCTTATACGAATTGAGTAAATTGGGGAGAGTGTATTTAAGCATTTGTTTGCCACAGTTTGTTCTTGGTGTAGCCACCTCCCAACATTCAGCACCTCGGGTAGGGTAATTATGAACATTTTTTGATAAATTTTCAAGATCTGTTAAAAAAGTTGAGTCTTTAAGTTGCTCTACTTTAAGGCTAGTGCTAAGCCTGTAATCATATAATGCATGCGCGTTTAATACGCGAAATTTTTGAAATAAGCCAGTTGTGTGAAAATCATACGAGACGGCAGCTATAGCCCTCAGTGCTTTTTTTTGCAATACATGTAACTTTTCTAGGTTTGTTAAAGTTGTTGTTCCCCAAACTAAATGGCAATAATTTAAGTGAGAATAAAATAGAGAATTATATATTAATAATTTAACGCTTGTTGGTAAAATATAATGATGTCGATTTAACATGCCCACAGTTTGGGATAGCTTTGGAATAAGAGAGTTTATATGACTTTCCCACGACATACTTTCAGAAAACATGACACCTAAGAGTTTAAAACAATTCACAATCTCGATTTTGGTTGAATTCAAAACTATCTCCTTGGTAATGGTAACGAGTTTATTTTTAGGACAAAAAAGCACGGCTTTGGTTTTATTTACATTTATTGGTAATGCGTTGTTATGACTCCACGTTTGTAACCTAGACAGGGCCAGATTCGCCATATCGAATAATAGGTCAGGATCATCTGCAGAAAACAGTATGCTCGTGTCATCAGCATAGTTTACAAATTTTGCGCTTACATTAATATTGACTATATCATTCACGTACATGTTAAAGAGGAAGGGGCCTAATATACTACCCTGTGGTACACCAGAAGGAATAGGTTTTATAGTAGAAGAATTCCCATTGATATAAACATATTGTGATCGATGCTTCAGATAAGATCTTATCAGCTGTAAAGCGTGCCCTCGAATTCCATAATTATCTAATTTAGATAGTAAAATTTTATGATTGAGGCAGTCAAACGCCTTGGTGAAATCTATGCACCAACTCAACTCTGTTACGTCACGGCGCGGTGGTGGCGCTTCGAGCGCACTTCCGGTACTTCCGGTTTTTTTTGGTGGGCAAAACAAACCAGGCGAGGCTGGCAGGGCTATGGACTTCTGTTAAGAAAACATCAATACCTTGCTATTTGTTGCAATGCCTCAGAGTTGTGTAGCTTGGGGCTGCACCGAAAGAGCCCGGAAAGGTTCGGCGATTGGATTTTATCGTTTCCCTGCCTGCCCGAACCGTCGGAGTGTGTGGACCGACGCTGTGAAAAGAAAGGACTGGACGCCGTCGGACGAGGATCGCCTGTGCGGAAAGCACTTTCTGACGGGTAAAGTTTACGGATAACTTTTGTCGCAAGAGTATTGTCTTGATGTTCCTTCATGAACGCAGGAGCACCGACGAGCGATGCGGACCACCCGGACTACGTCCCGAGCATTTTCGCGTTCAAGCGGCCTGAGCGTGTAGACCGCGTTGGGAAATACGAGCGAGCAAAGCGACGCCGGAACGACCCAGCTCGTGTTCCCGCGGTTCCTGCCTTGCCAGGAGTACCTGCAGTGACTCTGAGCAGTAAGTAGAACCCGTATTGTCTGAGCGGCGGTGGTGTAACGGTTCATGCTGGTCGTATGATCTGTTGTACACATTCTGGCGATCATGCTCCGTTCGTTTTTCTTTTTTTGGCTGTGTCTACAGTGCCGCCCAACGGCACTCCACTCGCGCTTACAAGTGTCGTCCGAAAGAAAGTCGGAAGGCGCGTGTATCACTGGGGAGCTCGTTAAACCCTCCCCTTCCCGGCCTGTGTTCACGCCGCTTCGCGGCGACAATATGCGGCTGCTAATTACAAAACTATTAACCCTCAATGGCCCCGTCGTACGTCCAGCCATCAACCCAAGCCCCGCTGTCCCCCATGCACCTCCGGAAAGGGAGTCCCATACAATTTTGTTAAGCGAATTTCATACAATTTTGTTCAGCAAAGATTCGTCGACAACATTCTTTTTTTTTCCCTTGTCAGTGATAATCGTAGAAGAAACATGTCTTAAATATCATCAAACGCCTCAGCAAAAAATGTCTGAGAAAAAAAAAAAAAAGTAAGCCCACACTGTGGATTGAACCCGGGTCCGCTGCGTATGAGGCAGGCATCTCACCACTAAGCTAAGTTACAGCTTCGAAAAACTAGTTTTGACAATTAGCTTTGTATGGGACTTTCAAACGGCACTTGAAGGCATGAGTGGAGTGCTGTCGGACGGCACTTCCATGCTCTGCAAGAGTGGTGTCAGCACACTGCACCAAGTGTGTAAGATTCGCTACTTTTCGACCCGACAGGAAGTCACCAGTTTATCTCAATATAGTTATTTCTCTCTCTCTTGACAAATGCAGAGTAGTGGACTGAGAATTAGGGATGCCGCGAACTTTTTTCGAATCGAAGTTTCGATGATCGAATCAAGCGGTTCGAAAGGTTCGAAAGATTTCGATTTTTCGAATTGTCTATATCGTAAAATTCGACGGAGGTCGAATTTTCGAACTTGTTAAGCTAAGAAGTTCGACGCTTTTCGAACCGTCGAACTTATTACGCTAAAAAATTCGATATTTTTCGAACTTTCGAACTTATTGCGCTGCAAGGTTCGATGCTTGTCGAACTTTCGAACTTGACTGACCAAAAAATTCGATTAATTTCGAACTTTCGAACTTATTTATCAAGAAAATTCGAAAATTTTCGAACTTTCGATTTCTGAAAAGTCAGAAGTTCGACGAACTTCGAACTTTTAGGGTAAAAGTTCGACGTTCGTCGAACTTCGAAAGACCGGCGGACGGTTTCATTTGATTTCAAGTAGTGGGGTACATTCGTAATTTTTTTCTCGAACTTTTACACGCGGTGCTGCGTTTCTTACGAAAGACAATGTCATTTATTTCAATGTTCTGGCATGCTTAGGTTTAAAGAAATAAATCCCCGAAGGGGCGAGGACGGACGACGGGTTTTTGACGATTATCGTTTGTGCCAGATTTGAAGCACGCTGCAGCCGGAGCTATTTATGGTAGATATGTTATAATTTTTTAAGAATGATCTATGTATAGCCTAGGTAAGTGCCGTCTTAAGATGTGATTATTGTTATTCAACGTGAGTTTCGAAGAAATGTCCAAACATGTATCTGCATGCAATTATGACCTAAACTTGATATTTATTTTCGTCTATGTTGTTTGAGTTATCGCATTTAAATTAACACCACAGACAGTACATATCATTGCCATCTGCAGAATACAAAATAATATATTTATTGTTTTTTCACGTTAAGGAGTAAATTAACTCATTGCAGAAGATTTCTAGTAGTGTTCAAGTTCAGCACGTCATTAAAAGAAAACGTTTTTCTTTTTTTCCGCTTCACGTTCCTGGGACGTGTTTCTTTTAGCCTGTACACATTTTAATAAAAGAAACTTGTTTCGAAGCTCTGAACCTCTGAATATGCAAAAAAAAAAACACTCCCGACGAATTCTTGATAGTTTTTTTTTTTTTCCTGCTTTTTATTCCCGCATTTATTCTTTTTTTTTTTTTTTTTCTTTTGTTACTATCGGCACAGGTGTTTAGGTCGAAAAGACATAGCTTTGAACTTCCGAACCACTAAGCATGTGACGAGCAGTGCCTTCTGACAACGAGTTTCTAACAGTGACCATCTACGCAACCTTTTATGCAGTGAAGAGCGACAGTAGCTATACATATGCATAAATAATTTCAGATTAAAATAAGCTCGACCACGCCCTCTTTCCCCGTATTGTTTTCCTTAACAGTCCGAAATACCTGCAAGGGGGAAAAAGAGGCTGAAGCCCCCCCTCCCCCCCCCCCCCCCCCGCTACCCTCTTTCCCCCCGTTTTTCCTCTTCCGACGCCACTTGTATGGTAGAACGCTCCTCGACCTCGAGTTGTGTCGGCTTTTGTGCTTTTTGCGAGGCGATTCCTCCGTCCCAGAAAATAAACCTCCAGGACAATTATAAACTTCACCGGATCGGATTACTACCAGCGTGCAAGGGGTGGCGAGGTAGTTTGCCAGGTCGCTTCAAGGTTTTTCTGAGCTTCAACCTCCTGCTCGCCCCTGGCCGTTTCGAACTGGATGAGTCTCGTAAAACAGTGTGTTCGTGCAATCACTACTGCGTAATGCAGGTTAAAGACCCCCCCCCCCCCCTTCCTCCCGGGGCTCTGGCAAATGTTCTAGCACGTCCGGGACACTCGTGTCTCATTTAATTGCCTGACCAACTTCGCACAATCTAGATATCACACCCTAACTTTTCTAAACTTGATTTTGTGAAAACCAGTGAGTCGTGAAAACGTTATTTGAAACTGAAACTGTAGAAAAACTTGAAAATCGGACTTCAAACTTTGAAAGCTTGGATTAGAAAAAAATTCAAAATCTTCGAAAGTTTTTTTTTTTTTTTTGAATTTAGCGTTAAAAGAGAATCGAAACTTTCGAACTTTTCGAACTTTATGCCAAAAGAAATTCGAAATCTTCGAATTGTTCGAACTTTATGTCTATAAAAATTCGAAGCGTTCGAAGTTTTCGAATTTGTTTTACAAAGAATTTCGAAATATTCGAATTTATCGAACCTGAAGTAAAAAATATTCGAAATATTCGAATTCGAAACTTTAGAAACCGTGAAAGCTTCGAAATTTTCGAATTCGAAACTCTGCTGTGGACAAAAGTTGCGAATTTTTCGAAATCGAACCTCGGTCGGTACGAAAATATCGAAATTTTTCGAAATCGAACCTCAGTTCGCTTCGCAAATATCGAAACCTTTCGAAATCGAACCGAGGGTGGTTCGCGACATCCCTACTGAGAATTGTGAAATGCGTATGTCCAAACTTTCTTTTGTTTGAAATCTCTTTTTGTAACTTAATTTAGACCCGCCAAGCACTGCCGAGGCAAAAGAAGTCATCATGCCAGAGGCCTCCCCAGGCCAGGAGCACCCAGCACCAGGCACGTAACACTTACAACTGTTTGCGGGCCGACAGCGAGACAATATTCCTGTTTCATTCACAAATGCACGGTGTACTGTATTAGGATTTATCGAATGCATATGTGCAACACCTAAAATTGAAAGGTTAAAAAACACGAAGATGTGAAAGAATGTGGTTGCTTTGTTGTCGTCCTTCGTGTTTTTATCCTCTCAATTTTAAGCATTCTTATTTCAACATGGTTGTCATAATCAGTCATATCTGCAAACTTTCTTTAATCTGAAATTTCTCTTCGTTGCTTACTTTAGACACTTTAAGCACTGCCGGGATAGAACTAAGGCTCACGCCAAAAGCCCCTCCAGCACCGGAGAACAGTGCACAAGGTACGTAACATTCACTACATTATTTATTGTGTCACATATCAAGTTTACATTATCGTCGTTCCCATTTCTTGGATCAATATGAATTGTTGAATGCCTATTTGCAAAGTTTCTTTTATTTGGAATCTTTTTTTCGCTTATTTAGATTCTTTTAGAGCTGAGAAAGAGCAAGGCATCATGCCAGAACCCTCCACAGCACAGGAGCACCATGAACCAGGCATGTAACATCCATAATTTGTTTCCAGTTCGAAACACATTTCAAATGAATTTGAAAAACGAAGGACATGCAAGAGCAACCACGAAATTGCGTCTTTTGCATTTTAGCATTAAGGGTCGCCTATCTGAACACTAAAATGAGGTAACATCGGGAGCTGAGCACCCAACACATCCCATTCCAGCTCATGCAAAAAAGAAAGGGCTTTGGATGCACATCAAAACAGGTCAAAACTCAACGGTGGACACCGTCAGTACTATGGATGCAAGATCGTCAAAGCATTCCCAATAAAAAAAAGTGTCAGCACATCTACACTATCTTGGAAGATGAGAGACAGCGACAGCAGAAGTGGCAGAACAGATATCCTCGATGCTCGTGTGTGCGTTCTGGGTGCATTTCTTCTATTCCCTCTCGTGGGCCCGCCCCTTTGATGGCGTCAGAATCTTGTGTAACCGCCCTATGTTTGGGAGATTAAACGTCGTACTCGACGATACTCTGCCGCTCACCCACTCCACGCTGCACCGCACCCTGTCGCTTACGTGGCCCCCCTTCTCCAGCCACTGAAACGGGCGAGGCGCTGTAGTTGAGAGCAGACATCGACCAACAAACGTTTGAGCAGACATCGACGACTTGAACTCGTCGAGTGTCGGGACTGCTATCGCAGTAAAAACAAAACAGAATGTCTCAACCTACATCGTAAATTTTACTACAACGTGAAATATAATCTTTTAAGCCCTAACTGGAAAATTCCTGAAACTGGATAGTCACTACAACTGAACCCTCATTTTCATTCTCTCCTTTACTTTACCCTTTCCATATCTGAATGTTAATCTAGAGCACTGCAAAAAAATTTGTGTTCAAAATTAAACATTGTTCCTAAAAATGAATGTTTGTCCCTGTATGCCTTTTGTATCTTATTCATTCATTCGTAAGTAATCATCAAGCTTCTACTTTTTAACATCTCATGGCATAACCATCGAGTTGGCTTCAAAAAATCACAATTACACTTTTTCTTATGATTTCGAGCATTTATTACAAACATAAAAAAAAAAGAATGAAGTCACCAGAGTTAACAGTTCAGGTAATTTGTTTCTAATCGAGACGTAATTTCTTTCTAAAGTGTGGTAAATAACTCGCAAGGGTACCTGTTCCCCCAAGCACTACACGAATCTCAACTTCCAGTCATCTGCTCCCATTTTCTGTTAAAAAGATGTCGAACGCCATACTTTGGGAACATCTGATAGTTCTAGTGGTACGGGTTTCTTTTTTACTTTTGTGGTGCAGCTCAGCATGTCATCTACAAACCATTCGGACATTACTAGATTACTAATGCAAGATGCATCTTCCCTTTCATACATGCTTATTTCTGATTTCTTGCCCTTAATATTATTGTTTTTCCAGCCTCCAGCAAACACACGGCGGAGAACTCGGCCCAAACAGATGTGGTGGTGACTGTTCCTTGCTTTATCTGCTGTAAGTATGTGGGAGATTTTTTAAAAACTGTCTGTTCAAGCATTTATGCATCACATGGCATGCTTTCCAGCTTCCAAGTTTGAAGCACTGCAGAAAGAGGTACTTCATCTAAAACACAAAGAAGCAAAGCTGCTGTCCGATAATGCAGTTCTCCTCCGAAGCATGGAGGTCAGACCTGTAACCACCTGCTCTTCCGACCAGCTGACCGAATCGTCAGTCCAATTCTACACTGGCCTGCCGAGCCTTGCCCTCTTCGCTCTTATTGTACAGTTGATGCAAGAGGGCACAAAATACCTGCCAAGCACTGTGTCCCTGGGAGATGCCGTGCTCATGGTGTTGGCCAAATTCCGTCTTGCACTGCTCAACCGAGATCTAGCTTTTCGTTTCAATGTGTCGGAGGGGACGGTCGCACACATAATGGTTAACCTCATTCCCTTGCTCGCAACAATTTTTTCGAAGTTCATCATATGGCCCACACGACCAGACATTGCTCGAACGATGCCAACCCTTGTCCACCGGCACTACCCACGATGTAGCGTCATTGTAGATTGCTCTGAATGCCGAATTCAAAGACCGCTCTCATTCACTGCCCGCTCACAAACATATTCACACTACAAGGGTACTAACACTATCAAATTCCTAATAGGAGTGACGCCGTGTGGTGCAGTGAGTTTTATCTCTAAGGCGTGGGCAGGCAGGGTATCGGACAAAAAGCTCACTCAGAAAAGTAGCCTGCTTGATAAGCTTGAGAGTGGAGACACTGTTTTAGCCGACCGTGGATTCCTCATTCGTGAGGACATAGGTAGGGTGGGAGCAACACTTGTTGTGCCCGCATTCACCAGGGGCAAGCGGCAGCTTCCCGCACAGGAAGTAGAGACTGCGCGGCAAATGTCAAAGATTAGGATCCACGTAGAGCGAGCCATCGGTCGTATTAAGGTTTTTAGGATCTTGCAAGACAGACTGCCAATAACGCTGCTGCGACATGCCACCAACATCCTGCTCATATGTTCTGGCATTACGAACTTGAAGCGCAAATTGTTGTAGGCACTGTTCATGATGCGTGAACTCTGCTGGTCAAGGCAGGGAACTTGAAAAACCTGCTACATGCATGGTTCTTGAAAAGGAGCCTCCTGCTAGTTTCAATGTGGCAGCCAACATCTCACTAGAGATCTAGCTTCTCCAAGGAAGCTAGGTCTCTTAGCGATATGTCAGCTGCAATTGTTGAAACTACCAGATCTCTTTTCAAGTCCTTTCTACAAGATTCAACCACATTTGTGTTTTGTTTTGGGGTACATGCAGTACGAACCTTTTAGCCAGCAACAATTACATTTTTTACTCAAATTGGTAGCTAACCTTTTGCCTTTTACTCTTTTAATGACTAGCAAGTTACTTGCATTGTAAACAGGCACACACGGTGGCTGTCCTACACTTTAAATACCAAATTAGTAGCATCTTGTTTTTAAAAGATTAAATTGTGTGAGTTACTAGGCAGCGTAAAGTTAATCAGCTGTCAAAATGTGCCAACTTATCTTTTCTTGGTGTGTGAAGCAGTAGTGATCACACAAATGCATGCCGGTACAGTTCCTGAATATTCGGACTTCGGCGTGGCAACACCAGTAACCCAGGGCTGCTGTTCAGACCCACATTTTCGGACTGCTCAATTATTCCGACTCCCGGCAGAGTAAAAAAAATCGGTTGGCCACTGTATTTCTTTTTCTACATGCAGTTGATGAATTAGATCAGCTACCTAGTACAAATTACTTCAGTTATTTAATTATGCTTTTCTAGACGAATGCGTCTTTTCCTATGCGTTTATGAATGTTTGTGTGGACTATTAGTGTAGGACAAAATTTAAAAAAATGCTTCGATCACTCTCTTTGCAGTAATGGAATTTGGGCAATTCAGAAAAACTTAAGTAGGCCTTAAAAAGTCAGGACACCTAAGCACTTTTTACGAGTTGTGAATGCGAAAGCGTGAATGTCATTCTTCCGCTCCCTTAGTTCGTTCGTCTCCGGTGTAGTGGCGTGGCCGGCCACATTTGGCTACTGCCGAGGGGGCGGCCGACGGCCAAATGCGCGATTCGTGCGGTGGTTGGGCCACGCTCAGCTCGGCCGTGCAGCCTATTTGAAGTTTACCCGAGCAGGCTGTGCGGCCAGGCCCGTACCTGTTACCGGGGGCTAGGCCGCTGCGTTCGCTGCGCCGCTATGGAGAGGGCTTCTCTGGTGGCATGGTTTGGAACTATGCCGCGTGAGAGCCAGTGGGATCCTCATTCCTTGAAACTAACGTGCGCCAGCCAATGGGCTGGCGCACAATAGTTTCAAAGTGAAGTCGCAATCCATCAGATTGAGACTTCACTTTGTTCCATTGGGACAGGGGAATTTAGGTGCTGTTGGCACGGCTTCAAAGCTGATGACGTCGGTTTGCTCCATGGGACAGTTAGTGGTTTTGCATTAATATAAATTTAATTTTATTGAGGCCCCAGTTTAAATTCCTGTTTCCTCCGACACATTAAACTAAGAAGTAAGATCAAGGCTCTCTTGAATGAGGTTGTACCATCCCACGGTGCTGTCCGCAGGAAATTGCTTGGGACACATCAGCTTTTGCACCAGTAGTTGGCATGTCCGTTTATTTTGACAATTTTCTGTATTTGTTATTACATTACTGCAAGCATATCAATTGTTCCAGGTTTAATTTGTGTGTATTTCTTTGGAGAAGGCAGTTGCACCTGTGTACTTCCTGACAGAACTTTTTATTTCTTGTCATGTAATCACAAATAAAGGTTTTGTTGTTTAATTCCACTCGGCCTATCATTCTGTCCACTACAGGGCTCGAAGTTTATCGGATATGCAAACATCCACGTTTATTTCACTTTCACATTGTATGTACCTGGCTCTTTTAGAAAAGAAACTCATCATATGCATGTACACAGCATAAAAAAAGGAACTCCAGATCTGCAAATTACAAGTGATACTCAACGTCACATTTTCAGGAACCATACAAAACAAGCACGGAACTTAGCAGAGTAACAGACATTGAAACATTTATGTACACGAAATAGGACAAAGATGAACAAAAATAAAATTACAATGTTCCTTAGCCATCCGTTTCTGAAATTGCGGGAAGTTGTTAAGGGGGCACTGAAGTCGATTCTGAGATCGTCCTTTTGTGGTGACAACTCAACCTAGATGCTCTTAAGCGCCCAAATAATCCCTAAATTACCATTGTGCATGGCCGATTAACTTGTTAAAAACATATTAAAAGATTGTGACACGGCCTTTTTCGTGAGAGTTTCTTACAAGTGAAGTGGTCGGCAAAGGGCGCTTGTTAGCAAATTGCAAGCTATGGCTGCGCCCGCGGTGAAAAAGTGGAGTCTTATCTGAATGTGTACCTATCCGACTCTTTTCAAAACGAGTTATAATAAAATCGTTCGGAATCTGCACGTATCGTAGGACTTTCATTGGTCTAGAAATTGAAAAAAATAGTCCGCAGTTTTTCTATTGCCCCGAGGTGGATATCCTGTTTTGTAATCTAGAATTTTATGTATGTATAACTAACACCTTTTCAACAATATATCAAAAACAATCTTTTATAAAAAAACACTTCAGTGCCCCTTCAGCACCAGATTTTTCAACCTATTACATTAGCTCCGGTACGACATGATCGACCCAGAATGATCGTGCCTTCTCCAGAACAGGAGCATAAAGTCCCCTGTTAATGGGTACGACTACTAGCTTGTAGTCATTTGGAGTCCACACAAAGAAGTGTGCAGATTCTTTTCGGCAAACATGCAGTTGCGTCTGCACCTGCATGAAATGCCGATGCGACTCTTTCAGTTGCAAGTCAGCGGTGAGGCACTCATAGTCCTTGGCTTGAGAGTCATCATGGCGCAGTGTCCACGGGCACTTGACTTCCAATGTCCCTACCCCATGACAGCTGCACGTCCAGATCCCGTCGGGGGACGCGCCAAGGAAGTTATCCTAGTAAAACCGCCAAATAGAAAAAAAAAAGCATAGTGATAATAACAGCTTTAGTATGATATATACGGAACCCCTCAAATTTCACACAGAGGCACGAACTGAAAGCTTAAAGGGGCCACGAAACAATATAAGGGTTGAATGTTATGCCCTTTATGCAGGCATACTGACGCTATTGTAACACGAGCCTGCTCACATGCAATGCTGCTGAGCCAGGAGGTTCTTTTCTCCGATGTGATTTTTTCAAGCATGATGGTACAGCATTGTGATCGGCTTGAACACTGCGCAAGCACTTTATTTGGGCCCCCAGTCCACAAAAGGGATTTTACAGTAATTTTTTTTTCAATCTCCTTTCATAAAAGGGTATAAAGTGCTGAAAAAACTTGGACCGAGACAAAGAAAGCAATGACACAGGGCGCACTCTCAACTGAAGTACGTTGGAAAATGTACACGCTATTATTCCCTAGGAAAATGCACAGTCATCAATCATTCTCTGCCTACCTCGCGTTTTAAGTACTCCTACTCATCCGTCGATGGGGCCAAAGACGTTTCGCTGACGCACTTGTTTCCTCTAGCCCTAATCTCAAAAACCTTGTGTAGCTCGCGTGAAACCTTGTTCTTGTATTTTGCCAAATTTTTTGTGCTGTTGAATGATGGAGCGCAAGGGCATCTGCTGCAATGAACGGCGAGATGCCCTGACGGTGTCGTCCTCGTGGAAGCTGCGTGTTCGCGGGCCCGATCATTAACATAGCGGCCTGTTTGCCCTACACAACTTAACCCACACGTCATCTGAATCTCATGCACGACCCCAATCGTGCAATCTGTGTGCTTATTCCTATGCCTTGTGCTGCACGGGTCTATGATCGGCTGGGGATTATTGATTCTTCGGCATAATCGCGACATCTTGTTAGGCGCTGAAAACACAACCGGGAGATTGTAACGCTGAGCCACCTTCTTAAGAATGAGTGCGACGCCGTGCATATATAGAATAACCACCGGCCATTGAAGTGTTATGACGCAGGATGGTTTCTGTGATGTCTTAAATTTCCTTATCAGGCTCCTGGCTACCTCGACCGATGAGCTCATTGGGAATCCCCCCTCCGCAATCGGTCTACCCGTCTCACAAAGCTACCTTGTGCGCTGCGTAGACAGGACTTCTTAAGCGACGCTTCTAAACACGAGCTCGCAATATCTCTCTTCACGAGCTTTGAATGACAGGAGTCGTAAAAAAGAATCCCCTTCTTTGACTTATGTGCATACGTCCAGCAAATGTGCTCCCCTAAAAAACTAAGCTTGAGGTCGAGGAATTGCATTATTCCATCTTTAGGTATTTCATGAGTGAAAGACAATCCGTGGAAACATGATTTAATTACCTTTAGCACCTCCCCACAACTAGAGGGACCGATTGTGGGTGCGAGGATGAGGAAATCATCAACGTAGTTCACTCTTTATCAATTTCTCCGAAATAGCCTTTCTGCGCACACCTAAAAAAATATTGCACAAAACAGAAGCAACACTGGCACCGATGCTAATTCCCTTCTTCTGCACATAAATTCCCCCATCAAATGGTGGTTATTCCATATATGCACGGCGTCGCACGCAATTTTAAGAAGGAGGCTCAGCGATACAATGTCTCGGCTGTGTTTTCAGCGCCTAACAAGATGTCGCGATTATGCCGAAGAATCAATAATCCCCAACCGTTCATAGACCCGTGCAACACTAGACATAGGGACAAGTACACAGAGTGCACGACTGGCAGCGTGTATAAGATCCCGATGACGTGTGGGTTAAGCTATGTAGTGCAAATATGTGTGTTAATGATCAAGCTCGCGAACACGCAGCTTCCACGAGGACGAAAGCATCACGGCATCTCGCTGTTCATTGCAGCAGATGCCCTTGCGCCCCATCATTCAAAAGCACAAAGATTTTGGCAAAATACAAAAACAAGGTGTCACACAAACTACACAAGGCTTTTGAGATTAGGGCTAGGGGAAACAAGTGCGTCAGGGAACAGTCTTTGGCCCCATCTATGGATGAGTAGGAGTACTTAAAACGTGAGCTGCGCAGGGATTGATTGATGACTGTGCATTCCTGTTGGGAGTAATAGCGTGTACTTTTTCGAATAAACTTCAGTTGACAGTGCGCCCCATGCCGTTTTCTTCGCGTCTCGGTCCATGTTTCTACGGCGCTTTATACCCTTTGCAATGTATTAACTGGCCCATCTAAGCACACTATTCCTTTCAGAAGACCAAAACATGGAAAGTTTTGCATTTAATCAGTTTGGTTCTAAGCAACTGCAATGAGCAAAGGACTGGTTTGAGAGAGCCCTCTCCCAAACCAATTGAAAGAGGGTGAGCCCAGGCTTTTGTCTCTCTTTCCTGCGATGCGGTTTATGTCACAACAAAAGTCGGGAGTCGTGCATGTTTTTCAATTCCGGTGTGGACGCCCCTTCAAGGCTCAGTCATGCACTTGTAACCGAGTAGGACGAAGAGAGACTAGACCGGTTTTTAAGCCTCTTGCGACGTCTTGGGATTGCATGTGCTGCTGCAGAGCTGGTCCTAAGACGTCGCAAGAGGCTTAAAAACCGGCTGTGTCTCTCGGTCGTTCTCGGTTACAAGTGTGTGAACGAGCCTTAATATACAACAGTTAGAACTCCTTGTGAGGCTGTGAAATGGAACAAGGGAAGAGTGCTTCAGTTATTGGCACCCGCTGATTAAGATATAAATTAAGAAAGTTGTGCAAGCTTTGTCTGTCCTTGCACACTCAAACACGAAGAGAAGAATAATGGCAGCAGGTACAACCTTCTTATCGATCACGAACCCAACACTGCAAAGCCTGAAGTCGCTGTGGCAAGTCTCCATGAACTTCTGATATGTCTCCTTGGCTTCGGGCTCCTTCTCGACACCCCAGCGGATGGCCTCGGTGGTCAGTGGCGGGGTTCTTAGTAGAACGAGGTCGAGGATGGCCTTTGGGGATGCAGTGTCTCGCATTGTGCACACCTGTAAAGGGCACATGCTTGGCATGCTGGCACTTACGAAAATTGAGCGAATGTCATTAGTTCACAAACCTTGTTGATGATGGAAGCAGTTATTCTGCCGTAGCGAACCTCCCGCCACATAAGTCTTGTCGCCTGCCGTCTCGTGCTCTTTTCTATCCTCTCAATTTCTCTCATGGGAACAAACATGTCTTGTGGGAGCGACATCCTTGTTGATCTTGTTCTCCTGACTTTCCTTAAAAATGAAATATTTACAAAAATTAGAACACTATGAAGATAGGCGACGTCAGAGCCGTATATTGGGAGAGTTAGGCCAGTGGGTGTGGCAACGAAGGCGCCGGAGAGGAGAAAAGTGAAGGGAAGGGAGGAGGGTGCAGAAAGACAAGAGAGAAAGAAGGGAGCAAAGAGGAGACGACCGCCATTTTGACGCAATGCAGTGGGCGCCGAGCCCTGTTGAGGTTACGCGTTGTCTGCTACGGGCTTATTTCTTTTAGAGCGCAGCTCTTAGGCGCCCGTTTCCGGCTTGAGCGGCGTCGCCGTCGCCGTCGCCGTTGGCGTCGCCGTCGGCGTAACTGCGCGGTGCATTATGGGTAAATTTCCCCGCTAAATCTAGCGGAAAATTTCCCCGCTAAATCTAGCGGAAAATTTCCCCGCTGAATCTAGCGGAAAAAATTTCCCCGCTAAATCTAGCGGAAAAAATTTCCCCGCTAAATCTAGCGGAAAACATTTCCCCGCTAAATCTAGCGGAAAAACTTTCCCCGCTAAATCTAGCGGAAAAATTTCCCCGCTAAATCTAGTGGAAAAAATTTCCCCGCTAAATCTAGCGGAAAAAATTTCCCCGCTAAATCTAGCGGAAAAATTTCCCCGTCAAATCTAGCGGAAAAAATTTCCCCGCCAAATCTAGCGGAAAACTTTCCCCGCTAAATCTAGCGGAAATAATTTCCCCGCTAAATCTAGCGGAAAATTTTCCCCGCTAAATCTAGCGGAAAATTTCCCCGCTAAATCTAGCGGAAAAATTTTCCCGCTAAATCTAGCGGAAAAAATTTCCCCGCTAAATCTAGCGGAAAAAATTTCCCCGCTAAATCTAGCGGAAAAATTTTCCCCGCTAAATCTAGCGCAAAAACTTTCCCCGCTAAATCTAGCGGAAAAATTTTGGTCACGTGACCCGGGGGGTCACGTGACCTGGGGAGTCACGTGACACCCCGAGGTCGTGACCCCCTCCCGAGGTCACGTGACCTCTGAGGGGGCACGTGTTTGCCCCCACGTGACCCCACCAAGGTCACGTGCTGTCACGTTACGCGGTGGAAAAAAGAAGAAGAGGAAAGAAGAGGTGCCAGGCTAGGCGGTGGAAAGTGAAGAAAAAAAAAAGAAAAAAGGAGAAGCTCGAGAGAGTGGGGCTCGAGCAGAGGGACAGATTCGACGGTGCCCCGAGAACGCTGCCTACCTCGGCCGCGAACCGCAGAGGCAGATGAATTCGACGGTGACCTGAGAAAGCTGCAGTCCTCGGCCGTGAACCGCAGACGCAGGCCGGCTCCACCCAAACTCGGACCCGCAGCCCTCTACAGAGGTCCAAACTATCAAGGCGACGAACCCTGATACCCAGGCGGGAAATTTCTCGGAGAAAAACCTGGGCCACCTCCAACAGAGCCCGGAATTACCTCGGCAGCGACCCCTGGTAAAAGCAACTGGCTCCGGCGAGAACCCATCATCAAGTTTCAACAGACACTGGTGACCCCAACGCGGGAGGTCATCAACCTGAACGGGGACGTGAGAGTTCAAGACATTTCTAACTGTACATGTGTAAATACTTAGGCATTAGGCATCTTTTCTATTTACGTATGTCGCTGTGTTATATAAATTGATTTATACCGTCCGACCGTGCACTCTCCTATCTCACTCAGACGGTTGACCTGAACCACGACACGTGCCCTCGGGGGGGGGGGGGGGGGGGGGTCACGTGACCTCTCCCCCCCCCCGAGAACACGTGGCCCTCAGTACCCTCCCCTCCTCCTCCTCAAGAGCTGCGCTCCAATTCGGCGTTACAGGGAGTGGTAAACGACTTTCACTTTTTTTCGCCGGAAGCAAAGTTTGCGTTCAAATGCAAAGAAACTTAATTCGTTAGCTTCTTAAGCCACCGAGAAATAACAATATTTTTTTGCCATAGCCTGCCAAATAAAAGGGAAGAAGCGAAATTTGGATGTCAATCCCATGCATTTTGCCGGACGAATGAGTGAAAATGGCAGCCCTCCCCGCTCAGCTGGGAGCAGCTGAGAGTTCACGCACATGTGCTCACGCCCCTCGCTCAGCGCCGCGGGCTGATTGGCTCACTCGGAAGGGGGGCGTCCAGCAGCAAGATCATAGACTGGCCAAAGTCTCCCCATACACGGCTCTGGGCGACGTTTGTCACATTCTTGAGACGATACATTCACAATTTTGTTTCTACCCCTAGCATTTCTGCAGAAGCAATGAGCATTCCTGCGTCAATGAACAAGGCTCGTGCAACTTAAATGTTCTGGACATGTTCTTCCCAGGGGATGCACGACAGTAAAGGAGATAGCGCACTGACTTTTACTACTCATAGAAAGATTGAAGAGAAGCCCATCGAAGTAACGAGGTGTACAGCACCCGCAGTCATATGTGCCCACTTCCGACAAGAGATTTCTGGTGAAAGCACAACTGCGCTTCACTGGTAATCTGGTAGTCTCTTGCCTCACAACACATTGCTATAACCTTGATTTGTTTTAAAAATTCGGGGCTGATTGATTGCTTAGCCCCATGTTATGAATTAAAGAAACTTGCTGCCAAAGCACCAAAAAAACCTGCATTTTGTGTAAGGCACGTCACACGATTAGGTGCTGAAGAAAACCAGCCCTCGTCTTTAAGTCCTTATTTTGACCTCTTTTGATCATGTTCCGCCAACAACAAGTGGGTGGTCTCGCCCACTCGATGACCATGCCGCCAGTGCGCCCTTCGGAATGATTATGGAGCTGCCCAGGTCCAGGCTAACCTACAACCAGACGCCCCAAGCACATTCATTTCTCGCAGGCTACTTAAGCCGGTTCAGACCAATGAATGGGAGCTCCCATAGGGGGAGGCTCTGGCTAAGCAGGGACTTTACTTTCTTTTTGCAGCATCTCCCCTCCCACGAATCTGCCTCATACGGCAGCATGGGCCTCACAGGCAGTTCCGTCAAATAAGGCAATACCAACCCTTTATTTTTTTTGGCTGACAGGGCAAAGCGTGTTGTCGTTTTCGAGTGCCAATAAACACATCGTTTACGAATTCAGTGTGTTGCTGCTGTCTCCTCTCCATAGGAGCCTTACGGCAGTCTTCGGATGAACTGGACCGTAGCAGTTTTAAATAGCGAGCTACGGAGTGGGATTTACCTAGCAGTGTCCAGCAGGTAAAGTAGAAACCCACAGGTTAAAGTATAAATGTGCCAAATTTAGTAACAGGAATGAGCATTAGCTTGCCTCAAAAATGTGTAGGACTGTTCGTCCTCTGAGGCGGAGTCGGTGTCCTCGTCGTCCATCTTTGGGATGGACCTCAGGACGACTGCTTGAGGGTTCAGTCGGTGAATCTCTTCGAAGAGGGCTTTGTCGGCGAGCTGGAAATCCCCGGACACATGGTTTGGTTCTTCGGGAAGCGTTCGGCTCGGCATTCCGGGCTTGCTGAGGTCCAGCTGGTGGACAGGGACCATGTCCTCCTGTGGTGTAGACATCCACATTTACGTCGCCCTTTTTTTTTTAAAGGCCTGCATCTCAAGTTGTCAAAGCGTGGCAAAAGATTGTATGAATGCACATTGATTTTACACACCTCGCTGCTACTGAACTTTTGTTCCATCTAGAAACTTTTGATCGTAGCACATGAATCAAAAGGAATAAACTAGTGTCATAATTATTAAATATAGCCCTTCATATTTACCATTTATGCATGGATATGCACTGATGATCAAGGGTTCAATGGCACTACAACAGCAGAGAAAACTACAGTGGCCATCTAAACCTGCAACTATGGTAGGTACAATGAAGCTGAGCAATGGAGTTAAAGATTCATTGCAATATGTAGATAACAGATTGAACATGGACATGCTATAATGTGATCTCCACAGCTTGTTCGCTGCACTGATACCTTTGACTGCGAGGCAGCCAGTGCTGTCACCAAAAAGCACAAGCATAATTTTTGTCACAATCCTGAAAAGCTCCCCGAATTATGCCCTCGGACACTGAAGACTGCTTGTTCTGGGCAAAGGATTAAGCATTGGGATTATTATCCAAGGACAAAAATTACAATCCTGACATTTTGTTGGGTTGGCCTACATGATAATTCTCATAGCAAAATGCCTTTAACTTTAGCGTCACTGAGCACACATTTTAAGAGTTTGCGAATGCAGGATTCATGAATGCAGGTTGAATGCGGATACGAAACTCCCTTTTCGTGCACGGCTTTACTTATGCAGGTAGCCAAAAGAAACGAAAGACAGCTGTAATTTAGTTACACAATCTGTCACATAGGGTTCCAGACACCAGGATCTAGAATAGTTAAAAATATTTGACAAGAGCTCATATCTACAATATGCACGAGTACTGTAACAGACCTTTCTTGCGACCGTCCTGGTCCATGCACACGGCTGAGAGGTACACGAGTCTTCCTGGGACACTCTGGCCGTGTATTCCACACAGAACAAAAGTGCAGCTACATGACTGCAGACCTCACCCAGACTGCAAGGAAAGAGGTCAATAGTTAATCAGCTTTCATCTAAACGAGCAAATAATGCTTCTGGAAAATGCTGTGTTGCCGTTGCAGCTGTGAACGAACTTACCCCGCTTTACATGTGCAGTGGCCACAGTAAACTTGACCTGTCTTATGGTCCAGGCATACCCGTGCGTCACGGGGTGGGCCAGTTGCCCTCTGCGATGGCTTGACATTCGCCCGCACAAAACACAACTCGTACCTGTCAGGCTGCCACAGCCGGACGTCACGTACATGGCCTGGGCAAGAATACAAAACCAATACACCAGTTTATAGTTTGTGAAACGGTGACCACTCTCAACCAAATACCCTCTTAATTTTGACACCATGGCGGTGGTTTTACAATGATCATCCTGTCCACGACATCCTATGTTTGAGAAGAATATCAAAACAGCAGCCTCAGAATTGCAAGTGGGTGGAAGGAATGTGACATCTGAATTTAGATGTGCATGCATGTGGCACAACACAAGAAATATGTGACATGAAAATAATGTTGTTTACTACTTGTTCATGTTGGTGTTCAACAACAATTTCTAATATGGTAGATGCCTCACACGAGCACACCGCGGCCACTAGTGGCTTCTATGACAGCCTATCAGTTGTTGGCAGAAAACGGGAGACACCGGCGATCGCATGTTCTGCTAGTCACTAGGCAGTACACAGCACAGCTCTGCAATACGCAGTGAAGGCTATATTCCTGAGAACGAGACATTCTGCACGAGCAGTTAGACGTGTTTTGTAACGACTAGGCGTCTTTGCCGACTGGAGTTTTTACTGTACGCCACTTCTGAATGACGATTGTTCCATGTACGCGTGGGCGTGATACACGCACATGGAATGAACATGAACGCAGGGTAAGCATTAGCACGTAAAACTCGAAGCTGTGTTACAAACGCGGTTTTTAACCACAGACATATGAACGACGAAGTCAACAACCGACACGGGAAAAAGCTAGCTATCTTAGAGTGAGTATGTACAGCACCAACGAAACGTGGTTGCGGCGTTACGGATCTCGGAATGACCTACATGAATCCTCAACACCTTGCATTATTTGCTCTGTGGCGCAAATCATTCAAATTCAGTCCGTACTACGCTTGAAACATCGTCTCAACTCAGGCCTAAAACAGCTGGCTTCGGAAGGCGATGGAATGCAGCCCTGCTTACCTGACTCGAAGTAGTTGTACGCCTCCAGGGACTTGTACGCCTGCAATGTGTCCGGCGTAAATCGGCTGGGCGTGAAAAGCAGATACACTGTTATGTTTATCATAGTAACGGGGGGCCACCGCCGACCCGTCAACGTCCATTCCGAGGCGTCCACGCGGTACGGATCGCCGTAGTCCACACCGTTTACACGCAGCTTCGCGTCATAACGGGCTCTGTCCACTTCGCTGAGGCCGCTGCAGTAGTCCGACATTGCAATCGGCACGTAGGAAAAGCAATACCAAGCGAAATACACGGCACAATGTGAAAAACAACAGCGTATACCAAGGGCTTGTTTACACAGGGACGCCGAGCTTTTTGCCCACTGGCCACCGCGCATGCGCCAGAGAAAGAGAGAAAGGGAAAAAAAGAGGGAGAGGGCGCGCCGGGTTGTTTGTAAACATGAGTTGGTGTATAAAGACTCCAAGAACCATATTTTTGTTTTCAAAGCTTTGTAAAATAAATTCTTTTAAAAGAAGTAAGGCAGATTCTGTCGACTTGTGTTTTATAAATCCATACTGTGATGGAGTTATCAAGTTATACTTATTTGAAAATTTAGTGAAACATGTATTAATAACCTTTTCGAGCGCCTTGGAAAACACTGGTAATATTGAAATTGGCCTGTAGTTTCCCATTTCATTTACATTTCCTTTTTTATGCAATACTGAAACTTTGGCAATCTGCATTCGCTTAGGAAAAATTCCAGTAGATAAAGAGATATTAAATATATGAGTTATTACAGGTGCTAACAGATGAATAACATATTTTACCGGTCTTATCTGGATGCCATCGACGTCACAACTAGAACTATTTTTAAGCTGAAGAAACACGCTTATAATTTCTGGTTCGACGACGGGATCTAAAAATATCGAATCACTGTTTCGTTTATCATTTAAAACCAAAGGAGTTTCGGTTTCAGTAGTACTTTGAATATATACGAAATGTTCGTTAAAAGCATTTGCCAGTGAACATCCAGTAAGTTCAGTACCATTGCACAGAATTTTTTCAATTGAACTGAAGGGGCGATTACGATAAAGAAGATAATTTAGTTGCTTCCACATGATGTCAGTGCGTCCTTGTGTGGCCTTGAACAAATCAAAATGATAACGCGTTCTGGCGCGCTTTAGTTCTTTTGTCAGGTTGTTGCGATAGTTTTTAAATACTTTAAGGTCCTTCTGGGCCTTGGATTTTATGAATTTACCATATAAAGCGTTTTTTATCTTAATTTTAGAGTAAATCTCTCGTTATCCAAGGCTTCTTTATGCGCTTGTTTGTTTTAATAGAAGTGAAAGGAAAATATGTGTTATACAGTCCAAGAAATAACTCTATAAAAGTGTTATATATATATATATATATATATATATATATATATATATATATATATATATATATATATATATATATAATGGCTGCAGCCTGTCCCTATGGGGAGGAGTGGTTCCGTTGATATCTTGGAAGACGGGCCCTTTCCGACATTTGCAAGCTGAGATGACGTGTCACGTCACTGCCGCAGGTTGGAAATAGCGCGAGCCCTAAATCAGCAACGGTTGTCATCTACTCAGTTAAGTCAGCACTATCCTCCTGTGACAGTCAGACCAATTTCTAAATCAGTCTATGTTCCTTTAAAAGTAAAAAGCTCTAGTATATATATATATATATATAAGAGTTGTTTACTTTTAAAGGAACATAAACGGATATGTATATATATATATATATATATATATATGGGTGGTTTCATCTCAAATCGTGCAGGCAAAAAGGGTCGAATTTTTAATTTCGACGAAAAAAATATATGTTATGGCGCCATTTCTAAAACCGCAGTCGACACAAACCGCAAGTTCGTCGGATTTTTTGTTCTCGACTTATGAATTTTTAAAGAGGCCGCGGCGAAAAGCAGTGTTTTTCACACCCGTCGTGGGTCGGATGTTTCGCTTGATCTACCGCCATGGATTTTCAGTCCACATTATATTATCTTTTTTGAAGCACTCTGTGGACACATTTAAAAGGCTCCAATACCATGAAATAATTTTAGGCTTTTTGCTTTTTTTCTGTAAAAATGTCAAAAACGCCTCCTCGGTCAATTGTTGACGAACTTTGACAATTAATTACTGGCGATCTACTTGGGTTACACCGATATTTTTTATGTCCACGGAGAGCCCAAAACACGCTATTTATATTTATTATAAAATGCCTTGGCTGTATAAAATATCCTTTGCGGTACGTTTACGTTAATATTATGCAAAAACCAAAAAGTACCATTTTTGAAATTGATTTTCTCAAAAAACCCATTTTTTATTTTTTTTTATTTTTTGTTTAAATGTAGATATGATAGTTGTCTACACAAAAATCAAGCCTAGAAAGTGTATATTTTGTTTGTATGTTCTACATTTAAACATCAATATCGTAAAAAAACGCGTTTTTACGGCTCGAAGTGGACTTGCGAATTGCGCGTCTTCACAAGCTTGGAAATAGTTTTTTTCTTTTTTTCAACGTTCCCACATAAAAATGAAATACAGTATTTCCACCCTGATATATTTATTGATTATTTAAATTTTATTGTAGGCGGCAAGCTACATCGGAGGAGTTCCAAAAAGATAAAGCAACACTTCTTAACACACCAGCAGGTGTCGTAAATGTTTAACGTGTAGGAGTCGGCAGACGTCTTATTGATTCGGGGCCCTCATTGGCCTGCATGAACGTCCCGCCCTTTCGGAGCCAGCAGATGACCACGACCTTTCGCGCTCGTTGTGCTAGATGGGACGGCCCGTGACAGTAAAGCGAGCAGCGCACCCTGTGTCACCAAAAGTGAAATGGTACGATTGTGTCGTTGACGCGGCGAACAGTGACAGCCACCCAGGAGGAGTCTGTCAGAGTATTGCACAAGGGAAAGCAAAGGAATCGTTGCCTGAAAGAATGAGGACACCACGGCCTTGCAATGTCGACGGTCAACAGCTGTTCTGCCAGCCAAAACAACGCCGCGTGCGCGCTAAAACTGGCGGCACGGGACAGAAATCGCGCAGACGCACACACGAAGATGGGCCGGTTTTGCTAGGGATGTGGGGAAATTTGAAACCAGGCATCCGTGCATGCGTGAAACGATACCGCATGTTTGCCCTAGCTTCGAGCGCCCTATCCTTACCTTGAAACGGCCGTGCTCTCTCTCTCTCTCCGGGGAGATCCGATATCACCGAAGGGTTATCTATTAAACTTGAGGAAGAAAACGAGAAGGGAGTGTTTATGTTTAATTATCCCCACCAACCCGCTCGTTCTGTCCTTATAAAGGGTTATCTCTTTTGGAAAGAGCAAAGCCCGGAGACTGACATTAAAACGAGCGTGTTGGTAAATATACTTGTGTTTGTATTCTGCCCGGAGACTAGTTGGGTCGAAGTCAGCCTCCTTGTGAACTATAACCGTTTGTGAAGAGTGGGCTTCTCCCGAGATTAAACGTTAGCGCCGGCTGACATGTTCTTTTGAAAAAGGGAAGGGGAAAGAGAAAGTTTGAGTAACTGCAGAAACTACCTCGAAAGCTCCTCTCCCGATATGAAGCTTGAAGCATAGTCTCGGTTACCTTCTCGCGCATCGCCTGCTCGAATCTATTTTTTACTTTCTTTCGTACAGCCACTGTTCCGCACAGCCGTCGTAAACGTGCGTAATAGAGGGAGGAACAGATTCGAGCATCATCTGGACGCCGTCATCATGCCAGACTTCAATGTCGTGGGACCGACTCGTGTGTGTTTCTTCGCCCCGCTGAACTTTGTTTCTCGGGTGCGGTTTTTTGTGAACGTTTTTTTTTTTTGTTTTTCAATGATTTCTTACTAACTGTTTGTTAGCACTGTTCAGTTTTTGGGTTTATTTCGTCATGGCGTAGCGGCCTGGCGGTGATGTAGAGAGCGTGTTCGGACGCATTTGGTTGCGTCCCGTTTAGGAAACGCCCGGGGGAGTTGGTTTTTGTTCTTGCCATGTGCGGCTGAGTTTTCCCGTGTTTATTAAATTATTGATTTTTTTTTGTTTTGTTTTACCCTTACGTGCCGTCGACTTCTTTGTCTGACTCTCCACCAGGCGTGGACCTATCGCCTTGCCACCGCTGGAACCTAAATACTTTTTTTTTTTAACGCAATTTTCGTTAAGATAGGAGCTGGGCAATTTAATTCCTATTTATTTATTTTTATTTCCTACCCCTCTCCATGACACACTCTCTGTGTGTTTCGGACCGTTTCTGTGTCACCACTTTTGTGTATTACGGAAGTGAAAGGACATTCCCTGGTGACCTCTGCGATGTGCGGTGAACAAGCCCCAGTGTTTGGTTTCGTAAAGAATTGTATATAATATATCGACGATGTGGTGACTTTCTTTTTATTAGTAATATGACAGCTAATAGCTAGTCGGGCTAGTTTACTTTAAAAGATTTATAAATCGAAACAATACAACGTCTGTGCCTTTTGGTTATTGAAAGTCTCCTAGGCCTGCTGATTTGGTTAGATATCTTTCTCATGGTTCCCGCTCTTATCCAAACATATATAAATATTCAATACCACAAAATCCGTTTATAATTGATTACAAAATGCAGAAGAAAATTCAAGAAAACTTTTTCACAATTCATAGAGACGCATGGGTCGCTATGTCTGACTTAGGTCTTGCAAAACAAAGACGTCTTTTTCCGATATTGAGGCCTAAATATAAAACATGCAAACAAAATATACACTTTCTAGGCTTGATTTTCGTGTAGACAACTATCATATCTACATTTGAACAAAAAATAAAAAAAATAAAAAATGGGTTTTTTGAGAAAATCAATTTCAAAAATGGTACTTTTTGGTTTTTGCATAATATTAACGTAAACGTACCGCAAAGGATATTCTATACAGCCAAGGCATTTTATAATAAATATAAAGAGCGTGTTTTGGGCTCTCCGTGGACATAAAAAATATCGGTGTAACCCAAGTGGATCGCCAGTAATTAATTGTCAAAGTTTGTCAACAATTGACCGAGGAGGCGTTTTTGACATTTTTACAGAAAAAAAGCAAAAGGCCTAAAATTATTTCATGGTATTGAAGCCTTTTAAATATGTCCACAGAGTGCTTCAGAAAAGATAATATAATGTGGACTGAAAATCCATGGCGGTAGATCAAGCGAAACATCCGACCCACGACGGGTGTGAAAAACACTGCTTTTCGTCGCGGCCTCTTTAAAAATTCATAAGTCGAGAACAAAAAATCCGACGAACTCGCGATTTGTGTCGACTGCGGTTTTAGAAACGGCGCCATAACATATATTTTTTTCATTGAAATTAAAAATTCGACCCTTTTTGCCTGCACGATTTGAGATGAAACCACCCATATATATATAGTGAACGAAAAGGGGAGAAGGTGATTACTGAATTGATTTTATTAAAGTTAGGGAAATGGAAAGGGAAAGAGAGCTGGCGAAATATTGGACCAGGAGCGGGGATTGAACCCGCAACCTTCGCCTGTCCGGCGCGACGCCTTAACCGATCAGACCATCCCGGCCACTGGTTTCGGCGGACTCAATTTCCGACCAGCTCTCTGTGTAGTGTTTAGTTTCGAATTCGCTTAACTGAGTAGATGACAACCGTTGCTGATTTAGGGCTCGCGCTATTTCCAACCTGCGGCAGTGACGTGACACGTCATCTCAGCTTGCAAATGTCGGAAAGGGCCCGTCTTCCAAGATATCTACGGAACCACTCCTCCCCATAGGGACAGGCTGCAGCCATTATATATATATATATATATCTCAGGGATGGGCAAAATACATGCAAATATGTATCGAAATACAAATACAAAATACTTCGTCAAAAATGTATTTAATTACAAATCTAATTACATTTCCAAAAAAGCATTTAAATACAAGATACAAATACAACCAAATGTATTTGGTCTCCTCCAAATACTTTTTCAAATACATTCCTCAAAATCTGCGTCAGCGACTTGAGGGCACCTGCAACGGGTTTCTGGGTATCTCATTTTAATTTTGCATCGCACACTCGGGAGTTATTGTGCGAGGCTCTAGTAACGTAATATAAATATAATCACAAAAATGTAATCAGCTTGGAAGTAATAGGTGAAAAAAGTACAGAGCTTCAAGCTGTTTTTTTTTTTGTCAATTACATTTTGGTATAGACCAACAAAGAACCGAGACAACCAAGACGCGCAGCACTAGCTAGAGAATATTTTATTGTTGCAACTCGCACCAGTTACGAAAATCTGGACAAGCCGCTCATTTAGAATGCTCCCGGCAAAAATATGGATGGAAATCAAGCTGTAAAGCATCACAAGTTGTCACAGGCACTTAATTATTTAGGCAGTCTGTCTGTGAACGTCGATTTCGTCACTATTTTTGCTTTGGACTACCACCGTAATCACAAAGTTACTGAACGCTTGTGCTTGATTGAGAGATACTGCATTCGGTGCAGAACGTAGTTTTCTTCCTGCTCTGGACAGTGACAACAAATTTGAGGGATGTATTTTTGCCAACAAAATTGTATTTAATTACAATTGTATTTGAAATACCCACATTTTAGTATTTAAATACACACGTCAAATACATTACCTAATTTGTAATTAAATATAAATGCAAAACACACAAAGTATTTAAAATACGTATTTTAAATACTTGTATTTGAAATACTGCCCATCCGTGATATATATATTGTGAGACAGAGACAGGTCGGTCAGATGATGGTTTTTTATCAGAGTCTGTTAGCTATGGAACGTTTCAAAAAAGGTGCCACTAATCAGCTGCCGATGCCGATCGGGCCACAGACAGTCAAAAGTGACGACGACGATGTCCGTGGGTAGTGCTACGCATTAGCGCCCTCACAGGTTTCCCCCGGTTGCGGAAAGGTGGCCACCTGGCCACAGAGGGAAGGAAGGGGGGCCGTTGAGCGGGGGGTGAAAGGTTTCAGTCGGGAGACGTGAATCTGTTCGCGGCCGCGGTAGCGGCGATCGGTGGGTGTTTGTACTGGTTTCACGAGAAAGTTGACAGGAGTTGTTTGAGCGATGACGTGGTAGAGGCCGATGAAATGAGGCAGTAACTTTTCAGAGAGGCCGGGCTTGCGTGTTGGCAACGAGACGAGAACAAGGTCTCCAGGTTGAAAGCCGACGTATTTGTGGATGGAGTCGTGTCGGGTTTTTCGCTCCTGTTGGTGTTGAACAGTGCGAAGTCGCGCAAGTTGACGAGAGTCTTCAGCACGGGATACGAGGTCATCGAGGAGAGTTGTATGGGGCTCAGTTGGAGTGTACTCGAGTACTGTGTCGAGCAGTGATGTCGCTTGTCTTGCGTGGACGAGCTCAAATGGCTAGTACCCAGTTGTACTTTGAATGGCCGTATTATATGCGTAGGTTACGAATAGTAAAATTGCATCCCAGTTGGTATGATCTGATGATACGTACGTTGCTATCATGTGCGCTAGGGTACGATGAAAGCGTTCAGTGAGCTCGTTGGTCTCTGGGTGGTAAGCGGATGTCGTTTTGTAGATGACTGCACAAGCAGCTAAGACCTCTTGCACTGTCTGTGACAAGAAGGTACGGTCTCTGTCGCTGAGCAGCACGCAGGGTGCTCCATGTCGGAGAAGTAGCTGGTGGACGAAAAAATCAGCAACCTCGGTGGCGGAGCCAGTTGGAAGAGCCGCTGTTTCTGCGTATCGTGTAAGGTGGTCGACAGCGGTTACAACCCATCGCTTGACATTGACTGTCCGTGGTAGTGGTCCAAACAAGTTAATTCCTAGGATCTCGAAAGGTTGTGAAAAGCAGCGGGGTGGCAGTAATTGGCCGGGAGGTGCAGATGTGCGACACTTGTGTTTTTGGCATACGAGACAAGAAGATACGTACTTTGTCACCGCTGTGTACATCCCGGGCCAGAAATATCGTTCTCTGACATGACAGTAAGTTTTGAAAAGTCCTAAGTGGCCGGCTGTGGGATCGTCGTGCAGAGATTCAAGGATCAAGGCATGTAAGGTACGGGGAATAACCAGAAGCCAGCGATGTCTGTAAGGCGATTAGTTTTGACGGTACAAAATATCATTTTGAAGCTGATAGTGCAAGATCTGGCGTCGGGAGCGAGCGTTTGTGGTAGGTGAGGTTCCTTCCATTTGGGCAACGATAATACGTAGCTGGGGGTCTTGGCGTTGTTGGGTGGCGATCCCTATTCCATCAAATAGTTCTATCGGTGATGGACTCGTTTCAATGTTTAGTATAGTCGTTATTGTGGAGGGTTGAGGTAGCGGGCATCGTGAGAGGGCGTCGGCATCTTGGTGTTTTCGGCCAGATTTATAAACAATTGTATAATCGTATTCCTGCAGGCGTAACGCCCAGCGTCCGAGACGACCTGTAAGAATTTTGAGGGAGGCTAGCCAACAGAGCGCATGATGATCGGTGACGACTGAAAAATGACGGCCGTTTAAGTAAGGACGAAACTTTGCGATCGCCCAAACAACCCCAAGACATTCCTTTTCTGTTGTATAATTTTGCTCTAGCTTGCTCAAAGATCGACTTGCATAAGCAGTGACGTGTTCTACGCAAGAGTCGTCGGGTTCTAGAAGAATTGCTCCAAGGCCGTAGCCGCTACGGTCTGTGTGGAGAACGGTGGCGGAGTCGTTGTTGAAGTGTCGAAGGACAGGATTGGAAGTGATGGCTGCTTTTAAGGATGTGAAAGCAGATTCGCACTCAGGAGACCAGGTAAAGGTAGAATTGTTCTTAAGAAGGTTGTTAAGTGGAGAGGCAATGGTTGCAAAGCCGCGAATAAAACGACGGAAGTACGACGACAGACCTAGAAAGCTTGGCAATTCCTTTTGGCGTTGTGGTCGAGGGAAGTCTGAAACAGCTTTTATTTTGTCGGGGTCAGGTCTGATACCGTGTTTGCTGATGACATGCCCTAAGATCTTATTATTTTTGCCGCAAACATACATTTCTTAGTATTAAGCTGGAGGTTGGCGGCAGACAAACAGGACAGGACCTGGGAAAGCCGTTCAAAGTGTTCCTCAAAGTTGGAAGAAAAGATTACAATGTCGTCTAAGTAACATAGGCATGTTTTCCACTTCAAGCCTCAAAGGATGTTGTCGATCATGCGTTCGAAATTCGCTGGGGCGTTGCGGAGTCCGAAGGGCTTGACATGGAACTCATATAAGCCATCCGGTGTGACGAACGCAGTATTTTCTTTGTCCCCTTTATTAACCTGGATCTGCCAACAACCGGACCGTAAATCAAGAGATGAAAAATATTCAGCTCCCTCAAGGAGTCCAGTGCGTCGTCAATTCGTGGCATAGGGTAAAGTTCTTTACGAGTGATTTTGTTAAGTTGGCGGTCATCGATACAAAAACGAATGCCTCCATCCTTCTTTTTGACCAGGACTACCGGTGACGAGAATGAACTGCGTGAAGGACGAATTACGCCCTTTTGTAGCATATCAGTTACATGGTCCTCGATTATAGAACGCTCTGATGGGGATACCCTGTACGGACGACGATGAACAATGGCAGAATCTTCAATGTGGATGCGATGCTCTGTCGGGTGGGTTTGACCAAGGGCAGGTGGTACGATGTCGAATATTTTTCTGTTCTGCTCTAGCAAAGATAGGAGTCGACGTTTTTTTTTTACTCGTAAAGATCTTGGCTAATTGTTGTATGCAGGGACAATGTTTTACAGTTCTGGGTAAGCGAAGATTTGGCTTGAGGGGCGGATATAGAACCCAGAGAAGCGGGTAAGTGTGGTGTCGCAGTCACGACAACTGTACCATGTGGAATGAGAACGGACTCAGTATTAACATTAGAGACAGCTATGAGAGCTTTTCCATCGATGAAACGGATAAGTGCGTGTGGTACAACTATGCCTCTCGCGAGAAATGTGTTCGATGGTTGTACGACGACATCAGTCGTGTAAGCGGTTGTCGATACGAGTGGTAATACGTGTGTTGTGAATGGAGAAATAACCGAGTCGGTTTCAACTGATATCTTCGCGCTGTAATCAGTAGCTGTATCGCAGACGTCAAGAGTGGTCAAAAATAATTCCGGATGACTACAGTCAGTTACTGCCGAGTTAAATGAGAGGAAGTCCCAGCCAAGGATAAGTGAGTTTGTACAATTCGGTAAAATAACAAACTCTATGTGATGGCAGGTATCTTGTATTACAACCCTCGCCGTGCACAGTGCGGAGGGATATATCAAATTGGTTCCCGCTCCTCGTAAACAAGTACCGTGAAAGGGAGTTCGGACTTTTCTTAAGGTTTTGCAGACATCTTCGCTTATAACTGAAATTTCGGCGCCGGTATCAACTAGAGCAAGAACATTTAAACCTTCTACACAAACGTCAAGAGTGGTCAAAAATAATTCCGGATGACTACAGTCAATTACTGCCGAGTTAAATGAGAGGAAGTCCCAGCCAAGGATAAGTGAGTTTGTACAATTCGGTAAAATAACAAACTCTATGTGATGGCAGGTATCTTGTATTACAACCCTCGCCGTGCACAGTGCGGAGGGATATATCAAATTGGTTCCCGCTCCTCGTAAACAAGTACCGTAAAAGGGAGTTCGGACTTTTCTTAAGGTTTTGCAGACATCTTCGCTTATAACTGAAATTTCGGCGCCGGTATTAACTAGAGCAAGAACATTTAAACCTTCTACACACACGTCAATCAAATTAGATGGGATTGGAGGAGTTGTCTGGTTCCGTTGGTTCGCAGTTCTCCCCCCAAGAACTGTGTTTTTTAGTTTTCCGCTGTGTATTTAGGGTAGGTTTGGGTAGATGGAATCATCGGAGACCCAGAGCGTGGAAATGGGGAGGGGGAACGATGCCTAGGATATATTTGGTTTTCAAATCTCGACTTGTGAGGGGAAATTCTTCCTTGGCGGCCGGAGTTGTTTCGACCTACATTGCAGGTCTCTTGATCTCGGCGAAAGTGAGGTTGATAAGAGTTGTCGTACCTGTCGCCATCTCTGCGTCTCCTGCAGTAGCGGGCAATGCGACCCCTAATGCCGCAGTAATAACATACTGGGCGGTTGGGTGGTCTCCAAGATTGGTACGTCGGGGTGAGGTTGGCTGGAGTAAATGCAGCCAAGGAAGGTGGGGTCTGGAGTTGTTGTAGGGAAGCCATCTGAGGGGAAGGCGCCCTAGCGGCAATCTCGGCGTAGGTTGGTGGTGCGGGTTTGGGGAGAGGAAGAGTTGCAGGAGGTAGAGCTACTAACTCGTCTCGGACAAGGGACCGCAATTCGGGAGAACTTGCTGCCGGTTCAGCGCCGCGGTGTGTTGCGTTGAACATCTGCAGGAGCTCTTCTCGAACGATGTCTCTAATGAGGGTGCGGAGTTCAGAATTTGTCAGTTTTGGTTCTCCGAGGTTCTGAGCGGGGCAAGAGACTCTGATGGTCCGCATTTCATCGAGGTGTTGGCGAACAGATGTGATGTCAGCTATCGATTCGGGCTTCCGGACCAGAAAAACATTGAAGGCCGGCTCCGCAATCCCCTTCAGGAGGTTACGTATGCGCTCACTCTTTTGCATTTTGCAGTTGACGCGACGGCAGAGCGCGAGGACGTCTTCAATGTAGGAGGTCTACGTCTCTTCTCCTTGTCGTCGAGTCTCGAGTTCCTTTTTCGCGTTCTCTTTGCGGCTAGTTAAAGTGCCGAATATGTCCTTTAGCTTCGTGGTAAAAGCGTCCCAGTCTGGAATTTCTTCTTCGTGGTTCAGAAACCACGTTTTGGCAACATCAGTAAGGTAGAAGACCACGTTCGCGAGTTTAGTGGGATTGTCCCATCTGTTGTAGACGCTCACGCGGTCGTAACTGTCGAGCCAGTCCTCAACATCTTCGTCACGAAGACCAGCAAAAACCTTAGGGTCTCTTTGGCGGCTGTGAATCGTCCAACCAGGAGTGGTAGGGGTTGTTTGCGATTGCTGTTCAGTCATTGTGGTGGCTGTGGACGTCGTCGCAGATAGTTGAGACATCGAGGGGGTTTGAGCAGCCGTCGCCGTGATGGTAACCAGGGTGCGGTTTCGGAGCTCCAGGGTTTTAAAGGGTAACTGCAAAGAAAAAAAAGTTTTTTTTTAAACAGCCTAATTGGGACAAGCATGTCACAAAACAAATGTTCCGCGAAAAAAAAAATATTTTTTATCAATATTTACGCCACAGGACGTAATTTACTAGAGTCAGAACCTCTCCACATTTGAAACTCCCGCTCTTTCGACCCCCGCGGAAGAGGAGTACGCCCCGCCCCTCACTCTCCTTGCGTTGCGGAGTTGAACGACGCAGCGTCTCGACTTCCGGCAAGATCTGGCAACTACGCCAGGCCGCGGTATGCGTCGCTTCCTATCACTAACACCTGCGACAGCTGCTAAACACACACTACTTCACTTCAAGAAGTCTCACTCAAGCACCTGGGTCAGCACGAAACGACGAAACACTGATCGCTTCGGCGGAACGATTAGTCGAGGTAGGCGAGACAGGCGGGAGCAGAGACTTCGGCGGCCATGAAAGAATGGCGAAGCTTTTGTTTGTATGAATCCAAACGGAAGTGCCCGTCTTGTAAACCTTTTGTAAAGATTAATAACTCTCATCTCATGGGTTATTCTTTAAACGTAAAAATATGCCGCTCAAAAGGAAATTGCAACATATAACAAAGGTTTAACAACCAAGATCTAAGCTGTCAATCAAACTCTTAGCCAATGAGAACCTTTTGGGATTGGCGTCACATAATCACAACTTCGTGGCGCGCGATTTAAAAGGGAAGAAATAGCCGGAAACTAAAATGAGTCTCACGCAATAAATATTGCTGTAAAAAATGTTTTTTTATCGCGGAAAAATTGTTTTTTGACATGCTTGTCCCAATTAGGCTATTTAAAAAAAAAAACGTTTTTTTTTTCTTTGCAGTTACCCTTTAAGCGGAAGCTCGAAGGGAAGGTTCTTTCGGTACGGGGTCTAAAGGCTCACCTCCACCACGTTGTGAGACAGAGACAGGTAGGTCGGATGACGGTTTTTTATCAGAGTCTGTTACCTATGGAACGTTTCAAAAAAGGTGCCACTAATCAGCTGCCGATGCCGATCGGGCCACAGACAGCTAAAAGTGACAATGACGATGTCCGTGGATAGTGCTACGCATCAGCGTCCTCACAATATATATATATATGATGGCGGGAGCCGAAGGGCGTGGGTATATAACTGAGAAGAAAAGAAAACCGTAGGTGAAAACAGCAACAACGGACGGTTTATTCTTCAACGTTTGAACCGGTGTCCGGCCGTCGTCAGGAAGAACTCTTACAGATGAACGCGGGTCGCATTTATACAATGCTACGGTCGAGTCCAAGTTTCAAAAACGGCGGGATGTAGGTTCGAGTTTCCAAAGAAGGGTAGGGAGAGTTTCAGATGCAAACGTTTATACAATGCTACGGTCGGGTCCAAATTTCGGCTGGGTAATGGCTCCAGCTTTCGTGAGTGGGAAGCATGGGGCAGTTCGTATCCGGGTGAAGAAGCTTGACGGTCGGGGCCAAGTTTCAAAGACGGTGGGAGGACGGTTGTAGTTTCTTGAGAGGGGGCGCAGGTTGACTTTGTCTGCGGGTGGGCAGGGGTGACCTGGAAGATAGGATAAAATAGACAAAAGTTTCACGCGCAAACAAAAATGCTGTCAGAAAAAAAAAACGGCACGGTTATTTGGGTTGTTTCGTGGGCATGCATGAGTCAGACCTGGAAAGGAACAATGGGAATCCTAGAAATAGAGAAAAGGAAATGAATATTAGAACATGGAAATAAAATAGAAAACTTGATCATCCAGTTCCGGCCACAAACGCAGTACTTCTGGTAACAATAAGGTTTGCTATTCGTCTGGGGCGGCGGAGAAAAGCTCACCGGAGAAAAGCTCACCGGAGAAAAGCTCACCGGAGATAAGCTCACCAGAGAAAAGCTCACCTCAAAACCGGCAGATGCGGAGAAAAGCTCACCGATTTTTTTTAACTTAGCGGATTCTGCGTCAAACGTGGCAATTTAACACAATTCGCATTCGCCACTTCATTAAAAAAAAAAAATTCCTCTTTCATGTAATATTCTTGAAGATCATTGGGCATATGTAATAATTCCTCAGAAATTAGTAATCTTCCATTCTGTATATTAATAAAGCCGCAAAAATGATATCAGAACATTGTACACCGGTAAAAAAAGACAACAATTTATTGACAACTGAGGGTGCGCCGTCGGTAGCTCGGTCAAATAAAGAGGTTTGTTCTTTGTGAGCTAATATGAATAGCTGTGTGTGAACCGTTTCAGCTCCAAATATTATGTAGTGCCTAATAGTCAAGTAGGTATTTGTTGATGTAATCAGTGTCGGCTACGCTGTTTTCTTTCTGTTAATTTCACTAACAAAACTTTAGTTGCGAGAACAGCTTCGTCCTGTCGTGTTTGTTGTCTTCACTCAGTCGTCGTCGTTTGAGCGGTTTTCATCATGTATAACGTTTACCAACTCGCCCTATTCGCTACCTTACAGAATCCTATTTCTTATATAGGTCACGAGTAACAACGGTGCCAGTGGGCAGCTCTGAAAGTCATGAGTGGCTCACCTTAGAAGGGCACTATTAATAAAGGCAACGTGCGGACACGCCAGCACGAACGGCTAGAAAACGTGCATCTCCATGGAAGAAAGAAGCCTCGATATTCTACTGACTGTTTTATCCTGTTTTCAAAGGTCAATAAAAGCTTCAAAGAGAATTTCAGGCACCGCGTTGTCGCGCATGCACTTTCGGATTTTCGGTGTTTACTGTTTTGATTTTTTATGTTTTAAGGAGACATAAGTTTTTGAACCTTTTCATGTTATTCAAGTTCATAAAATTTTCAGTTAGGCGTTAGTTGCCTAGAGAGTAAGCCGCAGAAAACACTGGCCCGCCGTTATTAATTTGGGAGAAATAAACTTAATAATCTTGGCAAATAATACAAAAAAGGACATTTTCTTTTTGACAAAGCTGATGAACTTTAATGATAATTAATTGAAATATGTTACGCATGATTCAACAGCCTCCATATAAAAAGAAAAAAAAAATCGGTGAGCTTTTCTCCGCATCCGCCAATTTTGCGGTGAGCTTTTCTCCGGTGAGCTTTTCTCCGGTGAGGTTTTCTCCGGTGAGCTTTTCTCCGGGATTCATTGGTTTGATAGCCTTTAAGTCGATGCCAGAGTATCGGGCTTTCATTTATTCCTTGTTTAATTGCGCTGAATCGGGAAATTAGGTAGGATTCACGCTGTTCACGTTCGCGATGTGGTTTAAATCCAGATTCTGGGAGCGTCACTGACAATTTATCCCACGAGTGCTCTGGGAGAGCGAGATGTTTGGATAGCGGCAGTGTCGGAAGATTTATGGCGTGAGATTTGTGATTATTGAAGCGCAGCCTAAATGCCGTTCTTGTCTGCCCTACGTATTACATTTTGCATACGGTACACTCTAGTAAGTACACGAGATTGCACGACGCACAAGTTAAGTGCCCTTTAATTTTGATCGAGAACTGTGAGTGCTTGCTGCTGGCCGTGTTTGTGTGCGGCGTCTGTTTACAGATCAGACATCCTGGGTGCATCCAAGGCATACATTTGTCAGGTGGCGGCGATGAATTTATCCAAGAGTTTACTAGCGCGTCTTTGAGGTTACGCGATCGTCTGTGGACTACCCCAGGAGCAGATGGAAACGCGCGTTGAAGGCGCTCGCTTTTTTCGAGAATGTTATAATGTCGTCTTAAGATATTTACATTCGGATGGTTTATGCTATAAGTCGTTATAGAGTTGTGCGTCCTGTGTCGTTTTGCTTGGGGGTGCGGGCTGATAAGGTCTGCTCGGTTCAGTTGCCTGGCTTTTCTGATTGCATCGTCGATTATACGGGGTCAATACTTTTGTTTACCTAGCACTGACTTTAAATTTTGGATGCTGGCATCAAAATCTGTCTCTTTGGAACAAATTCGTTTAAAAGGATGAGCTTGGCTATAGGGAATGCTGTTTTGCAATGGTGTGGGTGGTCGCTTAGATAATGCAGGTATTGCTGTCGATCTGTTGGCTTAGGGTATAGACTCATGGCAAGTTTAGCTTCGTCTATTTTAGCATTGACGTCTAAGGAGTTTATTTTGGTTTGAGAGTACCAATGTGTAAAGCGGATGCTCGGATGAGCAGCGTTGCATCGATCTATGAAGTCCACCAGCTCTTCCTCAGTGTGCGACCAGACAATAAATATATCATTTATAAACCTCGTGCATATTGTGCACTACGCAGTTGATTGAATTTGTTCATGATATTTCCCTCTCATTAGATAAAAATATACAAACTGACTGCTTGCTTTTAGACTTCCAAAAAGCTTTTGACAAAATGTTCCACTCCCTTCTTATGCACAAATTGTCATCCTAGGGGTTACCTGGTTATCTTATCAAGTAGCTGAGAGATTATTTAACTGATCGTACTCAGTGTGTAGTTCTTAACGGTGTAAAGTCCTCGTATGCAGCGGTTACGCCAGGCGTTCCCCAGGGGAGCGTAATTGAACCTCTTCTCTTTTTAATTTATATTAATGACGTTCCTCAAAACTTAACATTTAGTATTCGTTTATACGCGGATGACTGCGTTATTTACCGTCAAGTTTGCAACGATGATCATTCCTCCTTACTCCAGACTGACCTTGAAACAGTGTCGGCGTGGTGTAACAGGTGGGGAATGTGCCAAAACATTAATTAACGCAATTATATTCGGTTTACCAAAAAACGCAACCCTTTTCTATCAAGGTATAATCTAAACGGCATTGATCTTAAAGAGGCTACGGAAGTAAAGTATTTAGGGGTCTGTTCTAGCAGCAATCTTTCCTGGGTCAAGCACGTGGATACAGTAACACTTAAGGCAAACCGTATCCTAAACTTTATAAAAAGGAATTTTAAAATGACTCCTGAAGGATATAAAAGCTTTGCTATACACTACTAACGTCAGGCCTATCTTAGATTACGCGTGTTAAGTGTGGGACTCTCATTTCCTCAACTTGTCCTCAAAAATTGACAGCGTACAAAATAGAACTTGGCGCTTCGCTACAATTACCTACGCCTTTCGGTCAAGCGTCACCAAACTTAAAGAGCAACTTGGCTGGCACTTGCTGGCTTTACGACGAAAGTGTCTGCGATTAAAACTTTTTCGAAGTATTTTCCTACAAAACACACGCATTGACAAGGATAAGTATCTTCATAGTCCTGATTACATTTCCTCAAGGGTAGATCATTCGCTTAAAATAAAAGAAATTAGATGTAGAACAAAACTGTTTAAACATTCCTTTTTTCCAAAAAGCATTCATGAGTGGAATGCCCTTCCTGAACTTGTGGTGACAGACACCTCAGATACCAGCTTCTCTTCTCTCCTATTTGACCTATAAAACTCCCTCAGTGTGCAATATCCTGTATTGTGTTTTATTAGTTATACTTGTATTCTATTTTGTTTTAGGTTATGACTCTGTAATGTGCTTACTGATTGTATTCCTTTTTTCTTGCAACAGATCCTTGATATTCTTTTTTTTCTTTGTTTGCACTTTTTTGTGTATTCGTGCTCTCAAGCACTATGTTTTCCTTGCGTTTAACAAGTGTGATGCAACCGTCTTTTATGTATTTTAACCCCCCCTACTGTACTGTCCTCTGGGCGATAAAGGTACTGTATAAATAAATAAATAAAATAAATAAATAAATATATTGGCGGCTTTATATTACGGCTGGGCGTCGATTAAAAATTTTAACCCGATTAATCGCCACCCTTTAATCGATTAATTGGTCTCGTTCATTTGCGCGCATACAGTTTTTAGAATGTCAAAATAATTTTAGTTTGTCTTTGCTGAATTTGTGATAAATGTCGCAATATACAATTTCGACTATGAATCAACTTCGATCTGTAGTCAAGAGCAATTCAAAAGCACTCACACTCGCAGATTCTCACTTCAGATGCGTGAGGCAAAGGGGTTCGTTGATAATCTCCGGCAAGAGCGACCTCGTTTGATTGTTCACAATAGTATCTGCTGCACTAAACGGGCACTAGAACGGCGTTCCAGTGGCCGGGACACGTGCAGCCTTTTGCACTTGTCTGGAGTTACAAATCTCGCCCCCACAGTTCACTTTTCTTTCAAAATTTGACCTAAAATGTGCACTTCATACAGGTGCACCCGTCCACTGCTGCGTGGTGAAAACGTTTCATTTTTGCTTCGTTTTGATTCGTAAAACTTTTACCGATTAACTTGTTAAACAAATGAATCGCGATTAAAGCATTAATTTATTAATGGTTAGGTTAATCGATCAATTGCCCAGCACTAATATATATATATATGTATATATATATATATTATTTTTGAGACATGCTTCTTTGTTCCTGCACGATTTCAAATGTAGTTTTCTAATATTCAGATCGGTATGTCTGTACACGCATAAGAAGCGCGGAAACAAAATAACTGCAACCTACTATAAATACATAAAGACACATCCTGTAGCCCAATGGGGTGTGATTGTCACAAAATCAACGGCTAGCTTGAAACCTAAAAACATTGTTTTTGACGTCTTTGATGAAAAGCACAAAAGGTCTGAAGTTCCTGAGGGTAATTAAAAAAGAAAAAAAATAGCATTAGCACAGTTAAGGAATGGCCTTATTAGTTAAGATTATTTTGATACCTGAAATATTTTGTTGCGTTAATTCTTGTTATTTTATCAATTGTTGATAGCCAGCGATCAGCGAATCCTGAAATGAGACCGCAATTAGGGCTGAAGCGCTGGGAAATATGCAGCCAGCGTTCTTGGCCCCCAAAGCCTACCGACCAGTCGAGGTCAGCGAGGGACGTGCTTTTCCGCTTAATTAAGCCGTAGCCGATAACGGGCAACATCGGTGCTCTGCACCATGCGCCGAACACACGAACGACACGACACGGCGAAATGCCGTAGCTGGAGCAAATGGAATCCGATCATGCGATGCTGCCCAGGAAAATCAACAGTCCGACTTTGGGGCATGGCGCGTTTGTTCGGAAACACTGTTTTGTGAAAGGACGAGGCGCGTTATGAGCGATTTTCCAGATGCATTTAGCCGTTCTGGATTGACGGGATAGGAAAATATAAATATTTATATTTTTTATCCTTCTTGCGAGGGTGTGAAAAAGGTATGATTTAATGAGGGTTAAAGACTGTTATGGTTGGTGTTTGAGCGACGAGATCTTCGTTCGCAAGCTGCGGGCGCGCGCTGGTTCAGCCTTGAGTCTCCGCTTCGTCATCTTCTCCCTACCGCTATAACACTCTCTGAAATATTAAACAATATAATAACTACGAGATTCATTTTCAGTTAAAGAGTACGCTCGGAGTTAAATGCAGGTGGCATTCACGGGCTCCAATGACTGTGTCCGTTGACAGCGACCTTCCACAGCGCTTCCGCAACACACATTTCGCGCGATTGTCAGTGTTATTTTTGTATATGGAAAGTGTTAAGTTTTAATGCCCAAATATAAGTTTCCCACTAAACAAAATTTATAAGCAACTCTCTGCAGTCACTATGGGGCACTCACCAGTACCTCGTAATAACTAAACACCATCCGATGGGCATCCATCGGTCAGCTTTATTTCCGGTTGCGTTTGGCAGCACATATCAGCAGTCAATAAAAACAAAACATCCAGAAAAAAAAGAGAAAATAAAGACATCGTGGCTCCCTTTCGTCCCTTTCCACCTCCCTCATTCCAAACGTAATTACCCCAAACAAACAAACAAAGGTTTAGATTACTTCCGGACCGACACGAACCTCCACACTGATTGCCCGAAATCACCCGAGACGTTCCAGGCAAACACACACCGGGTTTCGCCGGTCTAAGAAAAGACGGTCCCACACCCTTACGCTTCACCGGGGAGTGCAGGAAAAAGTCTCGTTACCCCACAAAGCCTGGACGCGTGCGGCCACAACCGTAGTCTGTTGGGGACCCAGCCAGCGACGTCTATCCGTATCGCTGCGTATACCGGAGATAATACACGGTAACCGTACGCGCGCGACGACGGATGGATCCACTAGTTCGCCTATTGACAATGGACTGCGATGGCGAGAGCTGGGGCCGCTTCTCGTAGTATCATGATAACAGAGAATAGCAACCACTGATGATCCCGACACAGTCACCCCGCTTGTCCCGGCCGAGTTTGAGGATCCCTTGTGCCGTGAAATCGCGCTTCGAACAGCGCTCCACACGCCGAGCCAGGCACCGTGTCGAGGCAAATGCCAGGCATCGCCCGTGCACCCTCGCTCGGTTGCTGGCTTCTGCGCAAACAAACAGGGCGCGCTACAAGATGCTGCTGCCGTGTGTTGCCTTTGCTGCTGCCTTCTCATCACCGTACGCTGGGTCGCTATTTCCTCTTCTGAAACTCTGGTCGGTTCTGATCGACATCTTCAGCTTCGTTGAGCCTGCGCTGGTTGCAACCTGATTGGACGGGTGTTTATTTGTATTGCATAAATTCTGCGCCGGTTTTGTTTTGACCCGGTAATGCCCTTGCGTAGTTGCAGCCTTAGTGGCATAGACGGACAATCAAGGTTGGTGTAGCTAGACGACTCAATTTAGATGAAGGTTATATCTGATACGTGAAATGGCATTTCGTGCAATTTATCAGTGTTGCCCTTTAATCATTTAGCTATATATTTTTCTAACCAATCAACAACTTGATTAGGTCAACGTCTTCAGGATTACCTTGTTACTTAATTAGAAATAATATAAAATAGGGAATGCTCTTTATATTAAAAAGCTACTTATCATATACGAGCTAACTTACCATCATTAGAACCTATATGCGCAAAAATATTTTCGTCTTACATTCATTCGCAACATTTAATATCTTAATGCGTCCCTGAAAGATCGGTTGCTATTTACTTCTCATCGCATCCTCCCTAGAAACGATCATTTTTATAAAATTATCCTATCTACGGTCGTACTATGCAATTTCGCAACTCCCAATCGAAGCTTGCCTTTGGATGGTGGAATGCGCTGCGACGAATATAGTAGACATTTCATGGGAAATGTCATTCAAATCTGTTTGTGAATTTTTATTTTATTTTCCTCCGCATTGAAGCATGTGTGCGGATTTTCTTTTATGTGTTTTGACTTCCGTATATATATTGTACGTGTGCATCAAGTGCCTTCTTGCACGTGTTTCTTTCTTGCAATAATATTTGTATTCACTTTTAACCGATGCCCTATCAGGGCACTTTGAGGTATAATCAGTCAATAAATATATAGACAGCAGCGTACAAAACGCACTACAGTTAGCACTGCCAACCAATTGGCGTGTTTCTTTCCTTTCTCTCGCAATTGAAAGGGTGTCCTACAGATGTTTCTTATTGGAGAGCGTGCTCGGGGTGCGTACTAATTTTTATGGTAACATTTGGTGGTGGTGGCTAGTGCCCAGCATATCTTCTTTTCTTCTTTTTTTTTCCTCAGAAAGCGCCGATGTTGTGCTTACGTTAACTCTGTCGTGCAGCGAACGTCTGCATATTTTCTATTTTTCCGCCCGATGGTCATCTAGGAGTGCCGCGAACTCGAATGAATCGGAGAAAATTCAGTTCCGAACGAGACACACTCATTTGTAGAGAGGTATTTATATGGTACAAGAAAAGACCCATCGGGATTGCAGTCCTTTCCACTCCGTTCGAAGAGTGGAAAGCACCGCTGCAAATCGTTCCAAAGAAACGAGATCCCGAGAAAGGTTCTGCGCGACGAGCCATTTTCAGAGCGGATTCCATTCAGTCGCGGAGGCAAGTACCGCCTAATTGAATGCCCCGACGTTTCCTAAGAACTTCCACTTGAACCGGTCTGTCGACTCGACGAAATTTGAACACGCAAGCACAATGCAAGGACCCTTCAGATCCCTCGAGACATCATCCATAAACATGGCTCGTCGACGTCGCAGCCGCAGCGATATTGCTCTGCACATTTGAGAGTCTATATATTTATTGCGTTCGTTCGGACGGTGATATATGTTTCGTCGAGAGCCGCGCGGAAAACGCTTCATCTTATTATGCCTGCTTAATCTTGTTCTGGAGACAAAATTCCACGAGAAGATCGGTGTTTCCTCTCCTCTCGATCAGGATTGCACGAGGGATCCGCTAAGGATGGTACGCAGTATCGTTATCGGTACATTTTTCGGCGCCGAGGGTGCGTGCAGAAAAGAGCTCATTTCTTTTCTTCAGGCGTAGTTTCAGATATGATGAGGCAGCTGAGACGGCCGATCTATGTACCGTATGCTGTACCAAATACATGTCGGTATTCTCTGTGTACTTAAAGAGCGCCGTGGGATTGATGAGCACCACTTCGCTACATAACCCATAGGTCTGGGCGAGTGATCAATTAACCTTCTGATTAATTAATTATTGCTTCATTCGCGAATATTTGTTTTAACTGGCTAATCGGTTTAACTTGAAACTGGGTAAAGCAAGACAAAAAGAAACGTTATATTTGTGTTTTTCTTACTGGCGTGCTCTACATCTCCAAAATGCAAACACTATCCTGTTCGTGGGCGGAAAACTCACAAGCACAGACATCATTCGTGATAGTAAAAACAGGGTTGCTTCCAATGTGAAGACTGGATCCAATTCACGAAAAGTCCACCTGGCATTTCTTGGCTAGCATAACAAGCCAACGGCGTCCACGACCTGTACACGATAGCAGGAGCTCAGCATCCAACGCGGAGAAAACGACACTGAAGGGCAGCAGATTTCATGCACGCGGAAATTGCCCAAAATAGACCAAAGGCTTGAGTCCCGCAACTTCACTTTCTCTAGCGCACCCAGTCTGAGACACACCTGTCAGGGTTTAGGGCTTGTTCCTTCGCTCCTTTGGTGACGACAGCCGCCGACACACATTTTATAATCCCCTGTTGAGGTTGGCCCCACTATGATGACCCTAGTTACCGACGTTGTCAATCCTGTTAAAGTAGCCGACTTCCACAGCTCTAGCCGCTTGTCGTGCCGTTCGATGGCAACGAGACACGGTGTCGAATGGTCAAAGTTTGGGTGTGTCATTGTATCGTTCCATAGCAGACGTGACGAGCGGTGTTCGTAGTACTTCCTCGTTCCTCAAATAGTGTCGGTTGCGCCGGCCCCGGCCAATCATGGTCGCCGAACTCCTCGCCGACTTTTTCGCCAAGTGTCGAGATCAGAGCCCCTGGTTAAAACGTATCTCGATCGTCTGTGTATAGAGAGCAGCAAAGATGATTGTGAATACGCCATAAAATCCCTCATATCAAAGAATACGAGAAAACGTCTACGCTTTTGCATCTAAAATAAATTGCGAGCGTTTTTTTTTTTTTACCTTACTCAACAACAGATGTTTATTCAGAGATGAAAATGTACATTGCGGCGTTTTTCACAGGAAAGAGCACAATCTATAAACTTGCCTTTTTGGCGATATGATGCCAAGAATTTGAAGCGATCGATTAATCAATTCATTTTTCGATTAAATGGTGCAAATAATCCGGATAAAAGTTTTATTAATCTCCTAGCCCCAATTTAAACTGTTGTGGAACTAGCTTTGTCTCTTGCATTTGCTGGCCGCGTTAGCAGCTATTGGTTGATCTCTTTTGACCTCACTTTCATTTTATTATCATCTATATTACCATTATGGATATTGATTATTGCTGTAGCTCTTTTATCGCATCGTCAGGAAGAGATCAAGTCGCTCAACGTTTTTACGACTATATTGCGTATACTCTAAGAAAGGCCTGCGCGTCTACTTACCCGCAAAACACTTAAAGAGGAAATCTCTGCGATCCTCGAAATCAGCTCAGCGAATGATGGGGCGGCACATCCGTTTAAACCTAAAAATGAAGCTTTCGCTGTGACATTACACAGTGCAAAGCGTCATGCTTCCGTTGCCTAATGACGAAGCGCAGATTAATTTTGAGGTCTAAAAAGATGTTTCGTGTTACATCTTCGACTGGCCCTTTGTCTTTTGCGCTGGTTTTAATCCTGAAGAATAAAGTTTAGCTTCGTATTTAAGATATCATTATCATAAACCTTGTCCCTGTTATATGTTCAAGTCTTCGCCAAGAGTCGGTTTTCTCTCAGTAGTTTAATGACGTATGTAAACACTCTAAAAAATGTCTGTGCGTCTACTTTCCCGCACAACACTCGGAGAGCCAATCACCGCAACTTACGGAGGCAGCTCAGCGAATGACGATGCGGAAACATGTGTTTAGACCAAAAAACGCAGTCCGAGTTCTGAAATTAAGCAATGCAAAACCTCACGCTTGCATTGCTTAATGTCACAACTCAGACTGCGTTTTTTGGGCTAAACATATGTTTCGGCACCGTCATTCGCTGAGCTGCCTCCGTAAGTTGCGGCGATTGGCTTTCCGAGTGGTGCGCGTGAAAGTGGACGCACAGACTTTTTTTAGAGTGTAGGGAGTGTTGATGTAACCGCCGCCATTTGGTGGCATTAATTTGGTTGGTTTCGGTTTTAGCGCACTCGCGGGTATGTTATGTTAAGTCATTTTCGCTACATTTTTTAATACAAATTTGTTACTTTTAAGTTGTAGCACACAACTCATGAAAGAGTGGTACTGAGCCACTTTGAGAACTACGTGGTGGTTTCGAGTCAAAATTCAGGATTTTTTTTACAAACACCTATTATGAATCTTGTCATGTTTGGCGTTTATTTCAACTAGGCTCTTGATTAATCTAAGCCATAGTGAAAAAGCAGGTTGACAGCCTGGATGCAAAATCTGCTGAATTTGGAAAAAAGAGAAGACTTGCAAGTTTACATCTGAAAGTTTTATTTTCTCGGACACGAGATTTATCCTATTTTAGCAGATTCAAAATGAGGCTGATAGTCATGATAATGAGGCTGATAATAAAAAAAGTGATGTTGTGTAGGCTTGACTTTTTTAAATAAATTATGTGTTTGAGAAATATTTTGATAGTCCATTCTAGGCCGAGGAGGACATCGGCCCTCCTATCGGCCCTTTTAAATTATTCATTAAAAATATTTCTCAAAGCTCGCCAAGTAGGAAATAAATTATTAGCTATACACCAACTCAACTCTCCTACGTCACGCCGCGGTGGTGGCGCGTCGGACGCACTTCCGGTCTGGGGCGGTGGGTAGAAGTCGCCGTGCCAGACATGCATTCTTGTGTTCTTTTCGGAGAAACCAGACAGAAAATCTGCGTTTCGTCAAAATGCTGCGACGGGGGCTGTGCCAAAAGAGTCTGGAAAGGTTTGAGATCGGTTTTCATGTATTTCTGCCCGCTCCGTTCGTCCGAGTTCGTGGATAGTAGCCGTGAAAAGGGTAAACCAGACGCTGTCGAACTACGATTGCTTGTGCGGGCAACACTTTGTGGTCGCCAAATGTATTTGTTTTGTTCCAACATGAACGAGAGAAAACCGCCAAGTTGTCCGTGCCCCCCGCGGGTTCAGTGCGTCTTCAAATTCACACGGCCGCCTGATCGTTCGAACTTTCGTCTGCTCTTTCGAACTTTCCTGCTTTTTGTCGTCTGCTCGTTCAAACAAAAGCGGCCCGTAGACCAAACTTTGACCCGGTGATTGCAATAAGAAATAATTGTAAACAGTACATACAAGATATTGGTCATTGTTACGCTTGCTCTGTTTCCGCTTCCGAATTTCAGTATGGACGTCGATCATCGCCTCTATACCTTCTACACTTTTGCAGCACGAGCGACGTCGCGACCGAAAATATCTAGGAGATTTTTATCGTGGTTTTGGCGTCCATTCTGTGGCGTTCACGCGAATGAATCGCCGCACGTCAAATTATTTACGCAAAGTTTAGCGGTGTAACGAGCCTTGATAGTTTCGCTCAGGCGATTAAAGTGGTAAGACATTGCTATAGGGACGTAGATTCGACAATTTCAACGCGAAAAAGAGTATGCAGACTCACACAGACGCCGACAACGTGACATTCCAAAGGTTTGTGGTCGCGGAACGCGGTGCTTCTTGCCCGCACTCCATTTCGCATGCGTTCGAACTGTCGTCTGCTCTTTCAAACTTGCCTGCTTTTTGTCGTCAGCGCGTTCAAGCAACAGCGGCCCGTAAACCAAACGTTGACCCGGTAATTGCGATAAGAACTAAGTGCGGGCCTCAAAACATTTTTCAAGGTCGGTTGGGGTAAGTAGGCTAAAGTGTAAACAGTAGATACAAGATGTTGATCATTGTTACCAGTGGCCATCACCGATTTGTAATGCCCGATTCTACTTCCGGTTTTTAGTATCGACGTCCACCATCTCAGCTAGGGTCCACGCTTTAGCAGCCCGAGCGACGTCGCGACTGAAAATAGCGAGCAGAATCTCATTGTGGGAGTCATGCTTTTGCGCCCATTCTGCGGCGTCCACGTGAAATGAATCGCCGCAAGTTACATTATTCACGCAAAGTTTTGCCTCGTTAATTTTGCTGAAGCCGCTCAAGTAGTCAGACATTGTTAGGAGGACGTAAAATCAATTCCAATGCAAAAAAGAGCACGGGGACTAACACCGACGCCGAAAACAACGCAATGCAATGGTTTGTTTATGGGCGACGGCGGGCTTCTTGCCCACCGTCCACCGCGCATGCGCGGCGCCGGTGGCGTCCGCTAGGGGCGCTCCGGTTGGTTTGTAAACATGAGTTGGTGAATACTTACCTTAGCTTACGGCGTGCTCAGGATATAAAAAAGTGGCAGGCCCGTCAAGTGAAGTCTGACATTTTTCTTTTATAAAAACTGCCGAACGAAATTTTATGACACAAGGTAAGTGACCTCCACTAAGTGCCATGCACCTCTTCACGAACCTTTATGTACAAATCTTTATTTACTTGAACTGATGCGCTTTGTACGTTTTGGCATCACCAGTCACTGAAAGTGAATCCCCATCCGGCATCGACAACAACGCTGCACTCAAATGCTTTCCATACAAACGTTTTTTTTTTTTTTTACTTTTTTTTTTCGCATCCGGCTTAAGGAGCTTTTAAGTTGTCTATGACAGCCTCTTCCACTCGAGCAGTACCAACTTTTGCATTCTAATAATTATTTCAATTAAATGTTGATACCCGAAGAAAATGTTTAAAGCATCTGAATGATTGTAGACATCGACGGATCAGTGGGTGTATGTTAGTTAATTTTATAAACACACAATTCCAGCTAAAGTTTTTGTAAAAAAAAAAAAAAAGATTAACATTGAACGCTATTTAGGTGAAATATTATACACAAACAAATCACCTAATGGTGAGGTAAGCATTATTCCGAGCTGCTCATAAAATACATGTTAAACATACCTTCTCACCCTACATAATAGCAAAAGCAACTGTGTTCGATTACTTATGAAAGCGAAGCACGATGCTTTCAGGAAGCACACATAGTGGTTTCATAGAATGATAATTTCTGAGGAAAGCTACGTTTTCATAAGTTCTTGGCCTTTGAACCGTTGCGCTGTTCTAGAGTCACCTAGATACTCAACCTGCGCTAGTCTAGCCTCCTCACAGGTATCCGGTCCGCCTACGGTGAAAATAGTGAAGACATGTCGTACAATTAACTGCAGAACTTAGGCGCATAATAACGGCATGCATTTAGGTAGAAAATATAGGCATGAGACGACGCTTTACAGAGTAAGGCAAGGAACGCAATGAAAACGATAAGAAACACGAATACAACGGCTTCGCCAAGGCACGGAGAGGAGAGCGGGGCGACAAGATGAAAGCACCTTATGGCGGCCGAGTCGCGTAATTCCAAGATGGCGGCGCCCATGTGACTGAGGGAGAAAATGTCTATAACCCAAAGACAATCAAGTTTAGTGAGACACGTGGCGCTATCTAGCACAGAAAAATTGCAACACTGGGAGGGCCCTTTTACCAGTTGTGCTTGCTCGTAGGGCTGTTCATGCACACTTCGTAGCAGTTAAATCAATAGTTATTGATCTTTTAATTGTAACTTCCCTACAAGCTGTCGCGTAGTATTTTAAATGCGCTTCTGGCAAGAGATTCAACGAGTCAAAAGATCGAACGAGTCAGAAGGTCCAATAATAATAATAATAATCTTTTATTTCTGTAGTGGCCCAGAACAACCACGAGGTTTGGATGTGGTGGCACAGACACAAAAAAGAAGACTTATTGAGACAGTGTCCTGGGCATGATAGAGTAGCATGTCAAGATCACTCTTGAAGAAAGAAATATCACGAAAAATGTAGAAGGATGGTGACGCTAAGTCGTTTACTGAAATTTGCATGCCAATTAATGGTGACAGTGTGTCCTTCGAGGAGGGGTTATCTTTTGACGGGTTGGATCTCTAGTAGATCTTTTGACTCGTTAAATCTTTTGACTCGCCAGGCACGGGTCCAAATATCCAACGTGGGTAAAGAAGTCCATCGAGGCAAGGGATCAAACGAGTCAAAAGGTTTAACGAGTCAAAAATTTCAACGAGCTAGAAGGTCCAATAATCTATCTTTTGACGCGTTGGATCTTTTGACTTGTTGGACCACTTTACTTGGAATCGTAATTGGGATGCCCCCAAAGAAAAAACGTCAATGATTTAGGCATTGTTGCGTACTGGACTGTCACAACCCCGAAGGACTTGCGGCTTGGCGTGAAGCTCTGCAGGTTCCCATCGAGGCCGTGGAAAAAACAACACCATCAGAGATAAGTAAATGCCGTTAGACGTGCAAAATACGTATTTAATTACCATTACAAACCTTGAAATACATTTTTGAATTAGCTATATGACTCAACATTTGGAATCATTGCTCTCAATGTGCCACTTTATATTTGGGTTCGATACAATGTCACCCTAGAGTCGATCAATCTCTTGACATCCTTACTACTTTGTGCTCCGCAGACACATCATGTTCAAACGACGGTTTGCGGACAAGGGTACTAATAGAGCTCTAGTAGACCGTTTTCGTGCACATGTTGCGCGGCCCACTTTGAGTTTGAGCGTAGTACCCGGTGTGAGCGAAGTACCCGGAGCACAACGGACTCTCTTTGGCGACCTTAGCGCGATCGTGACTACTTTATACTACTACCATGGTGACTACTTTATACTGACCCTTGTCTATGGTTCTTTCTACCTTCGTCCCCGATGCGAGAAAACATTTCCTCAAGAAATCAAGTGTGCATTCCATATCACAGAACTTTAACCTCGCGGCGCTTATTTGACATCTGAGTAAAACAAGATAACCTATCCAGTTGACAAGAACGAAAATCTGCGTGCTACGAGCAACAGCATCCGACGCCCTCCAGTGCAAACTACAACCGGCTACACGAAACACACATTCACCGGACACCCAACTGCAGTCGCCTTCAACACTGCGACAAGGGGACGGAAACCAAGGTAATCCTCACAATGAGGTTAGATGTTTAAATCGAGAAGAGTCCACTTGGAGAAAAAAAGAAGGGTGGTAGGGTCCATTGGGGGGGGGGGGGGGGGGGGAAGGGGGGGGGGGCGCTTTTAGTTTTTGCTTTTGTGAAAAAAGCAAGCTCGTCAGAAATGTTGCTTTTGTCCGTCTGAAGCTCGCACAAAGAACATAAAAAATGCACTTAGCCGCTTGGCTTCACAGAAATTGGGCGGTAATATTTGAATGTTCATTTTTGTTCTTCCAGTTCCCGTTTTGGGTTTCTCAGCTTAGCGAGGAAGGCACCTACTAAACTTCCCTAATGGAATAGAACCCCACAACCGCATACATATAAACGTTATTAAATTTAACTTTTGATAATTTTAAAACAGTTTGTAGTGTTTACACTGGAACGCCCGGAACTGATAACAAAAACCGGATTTTGCATCCGTACGCCGGCAGCTCTGACGATTTTAGCCCTCCCAGTGTTGCATTATTTGGCCACGGTGGCGCTGATGATCAATCGACGGGGACGCGCTCGTGAATCCTGCCCAGCGGCTATAAACCGGGACCAATGCACACAACAGAAAACTAGTAGTAACATTCTGAGTGCGAGTTGAATATATACAGTTCAGATGCAGAAATATGTGGTGGCTCCTTTCTTTTTTTTTTCTTTTGTATCACGTACTTCCTGACATTTACTTTCCTTTAATTTATAGGTCTGTTTTCTATCTATCGTTTTACGTGCGCAAAATGATTTTGTGTCATATCATGCATTATGCTCGACCTAAAGAGGAGACCCAAAGTTTAGCTCTCAGACTTGGCGTCTGTTTTGTCCTAAACTATTGCAACGTCTCTAAGATTGATCGTATAAAAAAGTATAAAGGAACGAATTCTTAAAGAAGTGATAATAATGACCCCAGCAATTTTTTTCTTATCTCATGCCGCAGCTTTACAAACCTAGATAGCTAAAATGTACTCCCTCCGACTCCGATATTTGTTTACTAGAGGGTTAGTTGTTTCGACTACCGCGCAAACGCTGTTGTTGTAATGCCTTCACATGAAAGATTCATGCGAACACTATTAACCTCTGTACTCAAGTGCTAGCTAAAAAAATTTTACGAAAGCAATAATTTTGGCTATATATTGCGCCAACAGTTCAACGTTTCATAGTAACTTATGATGTTTCAATGACGCTCTTCTACCCTTTCTTTACATTATGGCAAAACCCAAATTTTCCTAATCGGGTTTTTATTAATGCGTGCTTCTCATCAACTGCGAACAACAAGCTTAAAGCTCTATGTAACAAGCACTCAAGAATATTTGAGTAATCGCATTTCTAAAGTCGTCTAAATTATATTTTCGACGTAACCCTTAAAGAAAGAACTATTCCTACTAAGAATTTCACAGTGAACATCTATGAAACGCCGTCCGTTGTGTTACAAGGCAAATCATAAACAGAACCACATTCGAGTTATTTAAGTGAAACGAGAAAACACATAACCACCGCTGCAAAAACCAAAACAAAAAAACGAAAACGCATTGCTCAAGTGCACAAACAACAACAAAAACAGTATATATTGACGATAAGAACACACTGTTCCTAGCAAATGACCATTGACGGTGATGGGCGACTGCCACGGCGTTGGTGCGTGCACAGAAGCTTGAACGTCGGCGATTATCAAGGCCCCAATGACAGCAGCCCCGTCAATAGTGTTTCGTAATGGTTTTCCAAAGGTCGATATTCAAAGCTGGCGCAGCAAAAGGGGGTCCTCTAACGGACGTTTCCTGGAAAATGTTCACAGCGGTACAGCGGCAATGATGCATACCTCAGAGCTTGAAGTGCTCCGCTGGCGGTGGCACCCTGGTGAATCAAATAGCACAGTGCTCCCGGGAACCACGCACGCCCATGCGACTCCTGCGTGCGTCGGCGATCATTTAAGGGTCCATGAAATGATTTCTGAGCTTCTTGCTCCTCAGCTTTCCTCCACAACTCAACACCGAAATGAAAAATCACGTGGTCATGGCGTAGTATTTACCGGATGCGATGACTCCAAGCTTCCTCCGTACCTTTTAAGCACACCATAGAACTTGTCATTTGCAAGTGATGATACGTGGCGTCACGGCACTCATTGGCCACGAACGCGAATTCAAATATTCTTCTGCGAATTGATTGTTGACAAACGCACACGTACGAGTGACGCAGTGCTCGTGTCCAATGCGTCAGCTGGAGTCGGCTGACGTGCTTTGGGTACCACGTATGTTTCCCAGTGAAGAGGCGGAGAGCATTCGAAGGAAAGCAGGCTGGAAATAGTGCGCTATTTTTTTTTAATGTTGGTGACGCAACGTAGGGCTTTGAGATTCTATCCTCTTTCGTTAGGTCCACCAACCAATACGCGTTTAGTGAAATCCCAATCTAAATTCATACATCTCACACCAAAATTCATTTCTTTACCCTCTAATCGAATTGAACAGCGTCAGAACATTGCTTGAGGACAGGTCGATGACCCCAAACTCCCAATTGAAGGAAAGTAAAACTGGTCAGTGGGAAACATATTGCCGCGCGCAAGGCTGAGAAAGCAACGCTCGGTCACGGTCCTCCAGAAAGTTCCCGTTTATTCATGTACCGCACGTAACTTCTATCATTTATCCCTGCTTTTGTTTTCTAGAAAGTGCGTGTTCATTCTCGCCCCGATCACGCGACGCTCGAACCGCTTTCGCCGAACCTTCGAGATAGCGGCGCACTCTAGATAAGAGGCCGCCCGCGACCTTGTCGAGTCAGTCTCGCCCTCGCGCTCGATTCTGCTGACACGCCGACTTCGACGCCCGCGACGCTCTGATTTCTTCTGTTTCCTTCTTTATTTTCGGCACAAGTTCGCCACATTAAACGTTTATTTCTCCCTGTTTATTTCCTGTTTTCTTTTGGTCACCAACCGTGACATTTTGGTGGAGGTGCGGGGTACCGCATGCCCGTGCAGCGTTCTCCTCCAAGGGACCGCAGTGCAAGTCCGATTCCCGGCTCGGTGAGAAGACCACTCACCGCAGAACCTGAAATTCGGACCAGCCGCCGCACCAAGGGAGAGGATCCTGAGTACGGTTTGCTCCTGGACAAGCCCAAGCCGCAGAAGACGACGATGGCCAACCAGTCGCAAGCCCCCGCCGCTTGTCCCGTCGTCTACATGCCCGTCGCACCGCGGACGGCTGCCCCCTTCCACGGTGAACTCTACGAAGACGTCGAAGACTGGATTGACCAGTATGAACGCGTTGCCCGCCACAATGGCTGGACCGACGAGCAACGCCTGCACAACGTTTACTTCTCGCTTGAGGGAACCGCCAAGCACTGGTACGAGAACCATGAGTCCTCTTTGACGTCGTGGGACATCTTCAAGACCGACCTGAAGGCTACGTTCGTCAACCACCACCGCCGAGAGAGAGCCGAGGACCTACTGCGAACCAGGACCCAGGGCCCCAATGAAAGCGTCACGAGCTTTGTGGAAGACGTCCTCCGTCTGAGCTCCCGCGCCGATCCTCAGGCCACCGAGGGAAAGAAGCTGCGCATTTTGATGCGGGGCGTGAAGGACGACATCTTCGGAGGCCTCGTCCGCAACCCGCCGGCAACCGTTGACGCCTTCGTCAGCGAGGCGACAAACATCGAGCGCGCCCTCCAAGCGCGCGCTTCCCACTACCAGCGGCAGCCAAGCGTCACTGCAACCGCGCTGCTCAGCGGTGAAAACGTGCCTGGTACGGACATCCGCGAAATTATCCGGGAGGTTGTCCGGGAGGAACTGCGAAGGTTGCTGCCAACCACCAGCCGTCCGCCAACCATTTCCATCGCCGAGGCTGTCCGAGAAGAAGTGCATCGCGCGGTCCAACCAGAGGTTCCCGTCACCAGGGTGGCACCGGAGGAACCGACGTTGAGCTACGCCGCCATGGCCCGACGACCGCCGCAAGCTTCCCGCCAAGCCACGGCGCCACCCCGAAGAGACGCCCCAACGCCGCAGTACCCCCGACGGCCGGAAGATCAGGCGCACGTTCCCCCAGAGCGACCTGCGCCGAGGAAGACAGACGTCTGGAGGACGGCCGACCGACGCCCGCTGTGTTACCACTGCGGGGAAGCTGACCATGTGTACCGCCGATGCCCATACCGACGACTCGGGCTGCGCGGATTCCATCCAAGCGACCCGCGCCCCCGGTATGGTGAACGCCCTCGGGAGATCGACGAGTACCTGCGACGACCCCAGTCCCCCGAGCCTGCGTCACGCCGAGAGTTCCGGTCGCCGTCACCACGACGTCCAGCTTCGCCGATGCACCGACCCCGACGTGAAAGCCTGTCACCCCTCGCTCCACGCCGGGGAAACTAGGCGCGGCAACCCCTGGAGGTGGAGTTGCCGAAGACGACCGACGCCAAGATCCTCCACGAACGTCGGAGGGCCCCCACTCGAACGCTACCGGAGACCGAAACGACGCTCCTGAAACGGTGTCCAACAACCTAAACGTCATCATCGACGGCCACGACGCATCGGCACTCGTGGACACCGGAGCAGACTACTCAGTTTTGAGTGGGAGGCTCTCCCGCCGCCTTCGAAAAGTCACGACGCCGTGGGATGGACCTCAAATACGAACCGCCGGTGGGCACCTCATCACACCAGTCGGGCGATGCACCGCTCGCGTCGAGATCCACGGTGAGACGTGCCCTGTAAAGTTCGTCGTTCTGCAAGACTGTTCGAGGGACGTTATCCTCGGAATGGATTTCCTCTGCGAGTATGGCGCCGTCATCGACCTCGGAGCAAACCGGTTGACGCTGCGAAAGCCTGTTTCACCACCGGAGGAACCCAAAGCGACGTCATCTGCGGTCCGAGTCCTCGCCAGCCACGTGAACTTACCGCCGCGGTCGAGTGTTTTCGTACCCGTCGGGATCACCGAAGATTTCTGCGGCGAAGTTCTGCTCGAAGGAAGCCTCCAGTTGCTTCTGGGAAGAGGAATAGGCGTCGCAAGAGGAGTTGCTGAACTTCAGGATGGCCGCACTGTGGTCCTCGTCACGAACTTCCGAAATGAAGCGCAACACCTCACAAAAGGTGCAGCCGTGGGCCAGGTCGAGGAACTCCAAAACTCCGCCGCTGTCGCCGCCATTACTGACGAATTCTCGCCACCTCAGCAAGACAGTGCGTCGCCAGCGCAGCTCGACATTGACCCTAAACTCCCGGGCCCGAAACGACGACAGTTGATTAACCTTCTCGCCGAATACCGCGACTGCTTTGCCACGTCGTCGAAGGTGCGCCAAACCACCGTTGCGAAGCACCGCATCGTTACCGAGGACGACGCGCGCCCTGTGCATCGATCGCCGTACAGAGTCTCCGCTAAGGAAAGGGAGGTGATCCATCAGCAAGTTCAAGAGATGCTGAATGACGACATAATCCAACCTTCAAGCAGTCCATGGGCCTCTCCAGTCGTGCTGGTTAAGAAGAAGGACGGAACTCTTCGGTTCTGTGTGGACTACCGGCAGCTCAACACGGTTACGAAGAAAGACGTCTACCCACTCCCCCGCATCGACGACACTCTAGACCGGCTGCGCCACTCTCGATACTTTTCATCGATGGATCTGAAGAGCGGCTACTGGCAAATCGAGGTCGACGAACGGGACCGAGAGAAGACAGCCTTCGTCACGCCGGATGGACTGTACGAGTTCAAGGTGATGCCCTTCGGACTATGCACGGCGCCTGCAACTTTCCAGCGTGTCATGGACACCGTGCTGGCAGGGCTGAAGTGGCAGAGTTGTCTCGTCTACCTTGACGACGTCGTAGTATTTTCAGCTGACTTCGACGAGCACTTGAGACGACTCCGAGCTGTTCTTCAAGCCATTCAGACCGCCGGACTCACACTCAAGCCGTCAAAGTGCCGGTTCGCCTATGACGAACTGAAGTTCCTTGGCCACGTGGTTAGTAACGAAGGCGTCCGCCCAGACCCCGAGAAGACTCGCGCCGTCGCGGCATTTCCAGCGCCGACAGACAAGAAGGCCGTGCGAAGATTCCTTGGACTTTGTGCCTATTATCGACGCTTCGTTCGGGATTTCGCAAGGATTTCCGCACCACTTACGAATCTCACGAAGGACGCCGAGAAGTTCGAATGGGCCGAGGAGCAACAGCAGGCATTCGACGAACTGAAACAACGACTCCAGACTCCTCCTGTGCTTGGACATTTCGACCAGGATGCGGAAACAGAAATTCACACGGACGCAAGTAACGCGGGACTGGGCGCAGTACTAGTCCAAGTGCAAGAAGGCATCGAGCGAGTCATCGCCTACGCAAGTCGGACATTGTCCAAGGCGGAGAAAAATTACTCCACGACTGAGAAAGAATGCCTTGCGGTCGTCTGGGCAATAACGAAGTTTCGTCCGTACTTGTACGGGAGCCCGTTTCGTGTAGTCACGGACCACCACTCGCTCTGCTGGCTTGCGAACCTGAAGGACCCGTCAGGACGCCTCGCTCGATGGAGTCTTCGACTACAAGAGTTCAACATGACAGTGGTCTATAAGTCAGGCCGCAAGCACAGCGACGCCGACTGCCTGTCCAGAGCCCCCGTCGAAACCCCTTCCGGCTGCAGCGACGACAATGACGACGAGTGCTTCCTAGGAGCAGTGAACACCGACGATATGGCACGACTTCAACGGGACGATCCTGAGCTGCGCGCATTAATCGAGCACCTGGAAGGGGGCAGGAGTACCGTGCCACGTGTCTTCTCACGAGTACTGCCGACCTTCGCCATCCGACAAGGTGTACTCTACAAAGAGAACTTCGGGAACAACAACTCGCCGTGGCTGCTGGTAATCCCGACCGACCTTCGAGGGGAGATCTTTCAAGCATGTCACGACGACCCGACGTCCGGACACCTTGGATACAGCCGGACACTGGCCCGTATTCGTGAAAAGTATTACTGGCCCAAGCTCCCCAAGACCGTCCACCTGTACACACGATCATGCCACGAGTGCCAGCGACGCAAGAAACCTCCGACGAGGCCGGCCGGACTCCTGCAGCCTATTTCTCCTCCAACTGCACCCTTCCAGCAGATCGGAATGGATCTACTTGGTCCTTTTCCGCCTTCGACGTCGGGGAACCGCTGGATCATCGTCGCCACAGATTATCTCACGCGGTACGCCGAAACGAAAGCTCTTCCTTCGGGGACTGCTGTGGAAGTTGCCAAGTTTTTCATTGAGTCCATCGTCCTCCGGCACGGCGCTCCAGAAGTTCTGATTACAGATCGCGGATCATCGTTCATGGCACAACTGACCCAAGAAATCTTCCGACTCAGTCACACCAGCCATCGTCGTACAACTGCGTACCACCCGCAGACCAACGGGCTGACGGAGCGACTCAACAAGACAATCGCCGATATGATCTCTATGTACGTCGACGTAGAGCACAAGACGTGGGACGAGGTGCTGCCCTACGTCACGTTCGCCTACAATACGGCGGTTCAAGAGACCACTGGATTCACCCCTTTCCAGCTGGTACATGGTCGGAAGGTAACGACCATGCTGGACGCCATGCTGCCCCACGAGCCATCTGACAACGAGAGCGACGACGCCCAGGCGGTTGCTCAACGCGCCGAAGAAGTTCGCCAGCTCGCCCGACTCCTGATTCAAGACCAGCAACGCGTCGACGCCGGCCGCTACAACCTTCGTCGCAGGGACGTCCACTTCCAGCCCGGAGATAGGGTGTGGGTATGGACGCCCATCCGTCGCCGCGGCCTCAGTGAGAAACTGCTGAAACGGTACTTTGGACCATACAAGGTACTTCGTCGCCTCGGCGAGCTGAACTACGAGGTGATGCCCGACGGAACACGAACATCGTCACGCCGCCCACCACGACCTGAGGTCGTCCACGTCGTGCGCCTGAAGCCGTACTACGCTCGATAGGACTGTGGACCTTTTGTGCTCCAAAAGACTCTTTAGTTTATCGTTCTTTTTTATTTTGATTTGTTTTACACTGCATCGGGGCGATGCACTTTTAAAGGGGGGAGTAATGCCGCGCGCAAGGCTGAGAAAGCAACGCTCGGTCACGGTCCTCCAGAAAGTTCCCGTTTATTCATGTACCGCACGTAACTTCTATCATTTATCCCTGCTTTTGTTTTCTAGAAAGTGCGTGTTCATTCTCGCCCCGATCACGCGACGCTCGAACCGCTTTCGCCGAACCTTCGAGATAGCGGCGCACTCTAGATAAGAGGCCGCCCGCGACCTTGTCGAGTCAGTCTCGCCCTCGCGCTCGATTCTGCTGACACGCCGACTTCGACGCCCGCGACGCTCTGATTTCTTCTGTTTCCTTCTTTATTTTCGGCACAAGTTCGCCACATTAAACGTTTATTTCTCCCTGTTTATTTCCTGTTTTCTTTTGGTCACCAACCGTGACAATATATATACGAAGAAAGGGGGGGGGGGGGGGCGAGATACATTTAATTTTATTTAGGGCTCTTGAACATGGAAGCTTCTAAGATGATATCATCACAAAGTTACAAGCATTATTTTGAAGATTACTCCCATGTTAGACCTATCTATTGGGAACAAAAAGGTAAATCGGAGTTTTTCCCCATCGATACCTCCCCCGCTAGATTGAAATTAAATTGATATTAATAAAATACATTGAAAACACCTGAAACCGAAAGGCTTTGATTTCTCGATCGAACACTGAGGTGGTTATTACCTTATATATTTTATTGTAAACAATCGCAGGCAACGCAGTTCATGATTCCAACTCGCTATCTGAGCTTTTATATTGTTCGAGTATATGTCACACCCTTTGCAGTGGTTTTCCTTGTGCGAGTACATATCAAGTACATTTGAAGTTCTAGGTGATTTAGTGCACTTTAAGATAATTAATGCATTACCATTAGTGAATGCATCGCACTTTAACTGTACAAGTTTGGTTTTATATAAGAGCACGTACTCACGTTCTTTGATGCAAAAATATTTTCAAGCGCCACGCCTCGCTGCATTTTTTTTTTCAATCAGCCCTAATTGTGCGGTGCAAGCCGCTTCCAAAGCTAAGAGATCATTATCCTATGCTTTCATGCCTTTTTCACTGCAGTCACCCTCACCTTTAATGTGAACTGCACACCTTGCTTCGGCTACGCGAAGATCCGCGCGTTTGGGGCACCGGTCGAGGCTACGCACTCCTGTTAGTATTCTTTACGTTAGCCCCCGTTAAAGTGAGAAGGTTACAATGTCGCAGTTTCATCGTAAGGGCAGAAGAGTGCTTGACGTATGCAGATTTTGTTTTTTTGTTTTTCTTTGTTAACATCCCATAGGTTGTTGGAAGCCCATTTTCACGGTCGCTTAGTCCGTTACATAAGTTCGTTCGGTTTCCGATATAGCTTGGTGTATTGTCGGGCACTTGAAATTTTCTCAAAATTAATATTATTTAAGAACACAATTGTTAGCTTTTAATAAAAATCACGTCTGTGAATTGTTATTGGATAGCATAGCAGTCTTTTTATATTTATACTTTTAAAAATATTGAAGGATAAACAAAGAAAAAAGAGGAAAATAAACAGTAGCCCAGATATCAAACTTGCTCAGCTGCACTTGGGAGCTAGTGAGTGCCATTCGCAAACTAGCCGCAAATAAATAACGACTCCGTCAGTAAAAGCAGGTAGCATTACTATAAACGGCAAGGCCTTTATAAAATCGTTTCGGAGTCTGGGTGTTATGTTTGAGATCTTAATTAACTATTTAACGAAAAAATATTTTACACAACTGTCGGGGTCGTCAGTCAGTGATTGCTTTCATGTAAGAGTGCTACTCTAGGCGATTGTGGCCGCGAGTTTCAAGCACTGAACTTCGTGACTTTAGGAGTAGGAACGGCTGTCCAAGAATAATATCTGTCTCTAATACCCGACGTCACTCAACACGGGGAATGGTCCAACCACAAAACGTCTGTTACGTTACAGATTGCTTGATGCGGCCATCCGAACGTTCGCAGAATCGTTGCCGTTAACCCGATAACAGTAACCGGATACTTGAGAAGGAACCTCCGTGAGCGTCAATGGGTAACCGGTACATTCTCTTTTTGTAAGACGACTACGACCTTGAGACTTCCCAGGTGTTTCCACCAGCTTCGAGTACCTTCGTGGTTTCTGTAAACATCCCAAATTCGAATAGTCATACAACCGCTCAACCACAGCACAGCATAAGACGTGACGTTATGATCTCTGGAATAGCCGGCTCTACACCACCAAGCGGCCTGGGCAAACTCCAGCCGTGCCCCCCCCCCCCCCCCCCCCTCTTTTTTGATACGCCCTTTCTTCCAGGTACAACATCAGGTTGTTAGTGCATACATGTGAGTTGGGGCACAACAAGAGTGTTTTGTCAGACGAGAACCGGATTCTAAGAAACGAACGGCGATCGAGCATATAGCGCCGTGTTCGGCGCAGTGTTCAAACAAATCAGAGCTAAAAAGAAAAATTCAAAAGGGGGGTTTGGCGGCGCCCCCCCTTTTGATGGCGCCCTGGCCGGGGCAGCCCAGGTTTCCTACCCTAGGGCCGGACCTGAGCTCTGGTATAAAATAATCTCGTAATCACCTTGCTTAGGCGTGGTACCGTAATACCTTATGGTCCAGACTAGTGTCGTACCTCGGTATTATAAATAATGTGAGCCAAATGTGCAGCACAATAATTCACGCTTTCTAGCTAGCGCAGCCCAGGTACTAAAACAACTTTAATTATTTTAATAGATGAGTTTTTGTGTTTTTTTTAATACATTTGCATACAGTGCGTTTCCAAGTGCTCTCACGCTCAAAGGGGCCCTGCAATCATATTTAAGCGTCTACCTTTTGCGGTTTTTACACCTCCTTAGGTTCGGGCAAGCCAGCGGGCAGGAAGAGAGTAACTAAATATCATTGCGTCATATTTTAACCTGACGACGCGGGAACTTCCTCCGACTACGGGGGGGACCCTCGGTGCCGAAAGCGCGCGATATGTGACGACATCGTGATGTCTTTGGTCCGGACCTTACTACTGGTCAGAGCCGCTAAAAGCTAAAAGATCTATACAAAATATAACTTGTGCGAACCGTCTCAATTATTTATGAAAGTAGTTTTTGTTTAGTATTTTAGATCAAAAAAGAAACAAATGCAGTTTTTAAAGTACGGAATCAAGAAATCACCCGTCGACATACCCGCCACCAAGCGGTGGAAAAGGCGGCGCCTACTAGAAAGGAGTAGTGGGATCAGGTAGAGTGCCTTCATGTGCGCTTCGCATATGGTGATGCCAACTGCCTCTTTCCCTTTCCCACACCCTCTTCCGCCGCCATTTTGTTTCTCTCATTGTTTCCCCGTGCGCCGGAAAGTGGCCTTTGTGTCCATCGGTAATCCCATCCGAGGGGGAAAATGCTAATCCTCCCTCCGTGGGCTCCACAACGCTGCTCCGAACTTCTGAGAAAAGGTGCTTGTTTCCGGGAGGGTTATAAGCCGCACGGATTATCGCCGAGGAACCAAATGGCTGCTGGTTTGTCGGCGAGTGATATTACAAAGGGTGGCATCACCCTAGCAAAGCGCACATGAAGGCTCCCTAGGATCAGGCACCGACGAGCGACGAGCGTAGAAAGGTCCCGGATGTACGCGGCGGCGCTGCGGTCGGATGGGCTCGAGGATCCGACTGGTTCCGAGCGTTCCGCAGGCCTTCGCCGAGCAGGGTTTGGCTTGCGGTTCGGCAGTTTGGCGTTTTGACAGCGCAAAGTGGCTCCCGTTCTGAAGTGATATTTAGCCCGTATTTGCTGTAGTTTTTGACCAATGAAGTGTCAGGCCGAATTATTGTTTAGTCCCACAGCCGATGCAGTGCGAGCCGCCCTGGCCGCTCGCTTCATCCACCCTATTTAGCACATGCTTTAGTGGCACCCTCTCGAGCCGTCGACACGGAGTACGGCATCCGCGAGCGCTCCCTGAGCTCACTACCCCTCCTCTAGTTCACGGCCACTCCTGCAAGTGCCAAGGACGTCATGAAGGAGGTTATTTTTTGCTTGTTTTTGCAATTTGAATTTGTCTATAACTTTTAATATAAAGCGAAGTTCTAGAGAAAAAAAAAAGTTTCATTAAGTCACTATGTTCAGTGCGCTCAGATTCAATACACATTAAAAACCAGTCAAAAAGTCGTTGCAGGGCCCCTTTAATATTCTGCTTTCATTTCTTCGATACCGCGATGTTACGCTCTGGAGAACTCGCAGGAAGTAAGTGTGCCCGAACACAAGTAAATAATGACTAAGAGAACGCACTACTGGTAGCGTAGAAAGTTTCCTACGATCCGTCCACAAAGAGATTACAAGTCATATGCTAATGGTCGAAACGTAAATGATCGTATCTAACTCCCTATTCCTTATTACTTTCCACTTGTTTTCTCTTCCGGTATTTCAAGAACGTGGCGGAGAGGTGGATCGGCTGGGCCATCAGGTTGATGTGGAGGGAGTGTATGGCCATCTCGTTGAGGTGGAAGGAGTGTATGACCATTCCGTGACGTCAAGGACTTGACATGCATAATTTAAGATACAGCTCGCGCCGTCAATATTGCTCACACGCGTGTCTCAATCAGACTGTTCAAAAAAAAAACATTTGTTTTTAAATTTCTTGTGCCCCTTTGAAGTGAAAAATATAAGAGGTAACAAGTATATGCTCACCCTCTTCGAGCGCTTCCAAAGACGCCTCGCGGTAATGGGAACGTCGTGATCATTATGCCATTCAAAATATTTTCATTTTAAAGAAGCGGAATCATTGTTCTCGGAATGCAGATGAGATCTCTTACCATCTCCGACACAACGTTCCTTTTAATTTTTTGTAATGAGAACAACATAAGATCAAAGATAGAAGCGAATAGAACCTCTAATACTCGAGCGGCACCTTCATCTGATTGCGCAAAAACACATCTGGTGTTCTCTTTCATACACGCAAATGTCACTACAACGGCGGTTATGGTGTCGGCTTCCGAAGCCGACACATAGGCCCCGTGACTCCTTCTTGCCACAAAAATGCAACAAGCGTCTGTCGGTTTTTTTTTTTTTTTTTTTCAAGAACGCAAGCTCGATTTTAAAAAAAATTAGTGTGTATCTGCCCCTTGGTTTGTGATTATTTTTATTAGACAACTTCAGCCTGCGACGGGACTGGGCTGACCAGAATTTGTTCAATTCCTGGAGGCCCATGGTATCTGGAAGGGGATCCGGCCAACTTGTCGAAAGGCAACTCGTCGAAGGCCGACTCGTCGAAGGCCAACTCGTCGAATAGGTTAACTTGTCATAGGCCAATTCGCAGAAAGGGCAACTCGTCGAAAAGGGCAACCTGTCGAAGGACAATTAGTCGAATTGCGGGAAGAGAGTTCGGGGTGGAGGTCTCTTTCATTCTCCTTTTTGTTCTTTCTTTTGAAGTTTGAAGGACTACAAATTTGTATATTTTCTTTTTTACTGAACGTCCTCCGGCGTTGTACAAAGCTCTTTGCCGTTCAAAGAAGAAGGTCACCGTGCTTCTTGCCCCTTCTTGCCCCCCCCCCCCCCCCCCTTAGTTCAGGCGGACCGGGACGGTCCGCCTGAACTGATACGGGTGACCGTGCTTCTTGCCCAGCGGTACTTAAGCTGCTTTAAGCTTGAACTAGTTCTTATTTCATCTGCCGGCCATGGAGTTTGTCAAAACCGAGAGAGGAGCGAATACGCTTCTTTATGGGGGCCATTCCTACACCTGTAACAAGAAGACAGAGTCCTCCATGTACTGGGTTTGTAGAAAGCGGGATATCTGTAAAGCCAAGCTATCTATAAATGTTGCGATGACTTCGGTACTACTTCAACCTGGAGAGCACACTCACTCCGGCGACCCTGTGGAGAACAACCTGCTTGCAGCGAGAGACCACATGAAAGCGAAAGCAGGTAAGCGCCGAGCTTTACCGTTTTTTTGTTTTTTGTTTCGTAAATCGTATGGCCTGCTCTTTCCAAACTGCGAGAAGAAATCACCAACCATATTGATATTTTTATTAACAGTGGAGGGACGCGAAAGCAACCACCAGATACTTCTCGCAGCTGCCGCGGCCTCTTCAGACGCTGTGGCTTCACAGATGCCAAGTGTGAGCACGATGCGGCGAACGCTACGCAAGCAGCGACGGCGCGCCATCCACCCTTATACTATCCCGACAACAAAGCGGAACCTGGAAATCCCAGTTGAGTTCAAGGTATGCGTTTTTGACAAACTTTTAGCTTGTCGAAAAATCAGTGCACATAGTGGTCGCAACAGATAATGTTGAATTGCGTTTTTTTAGCTGACAGGTGGCGCTCTTTTTGGTAGGTAACCCTGCGTGGGGAGGACTTCCTTCTCCATGACACTGGCTTCGGCGATTCGGAACGGATACTCGTATTTTCTACCGCTGAAAACGTGAGGAAGCTTGGAGAGTCGGAGCTCTGGTTTGCCGACGGGACGTTTAAGGTGTCCCCCTCGCTTTTCTACCAAGTGTACATTATACACGGATCGCTGCATGGAACCGTTGTGACGCTCGTTTTTGCTCTTCTGTCGAACAAGACAGTCAACGTACGCAGGGTGAGACATGTTCCCGTAATGTTCATTTTTACGTAAGACCTGCTGTTGTTATGAACAGTTTGTAAATTATTAACATTGCAGGTTATACTTGTTTGTTTTTTTTCCGGTTTTATTAGGCTGTTCAGCGTTTTGCGAGCGCACATCAACCACCTCAACGTCAAGGTGATATACACGGACTTCCAGCTCGCAGCGATGAACTCGTTCCAGAACCAATTTCCTGGCGTGCGCCTTCAGGCGTGTTTCTTTCACCTCGCACAATCGGTGCACAGGAAAGTGCAGGAAAACCACGATCTCAGACAGCGCTATGACACCGACAAAGAATTTTCCGTCTTGGTAAGTTTGCGAAAATGTGTAGCTCCTAAGTATATTCTGACGCAACGATCGTGTCTACGTATTTCTAGATGAGGATGCTTCCAGCGTTGTCGTTCATTCCCTTGGGCGACTTGGACGCCGCGTTTGATTCCCTGATGGAGATTTTCTCTGAGGAGGCTATGCCTCTTGCCCAATACTTTGAGGACACGTACTTGGGCCGTCGTCGTGGTCTGCGTAGAATATCGCCGATGTTCGCGCCGTCACTGTGGAACGTGAACAACGCGGTCCACCAGCACCTGCCACGCACGAACAACAGTGCTGAAGCCTCGCACAGGGGATTTTAGGTAAGGACCATTAATTGCGCGTTTCGACGTGCACAGAAAGCGATTGGTAATTGTACTCTCGATTTGTCATGTCTGAAGTCCACAGTTGCCTGCGCTTCGCCCACGATCTGGGCTTTCCTGGCCGCACTCAAAAAGGAGCAAGCCCTCACTGAAATGAAGTTGGCCCAAGCAAGCACGGGACACGCCGCTCGGATGCCCAAACGGAAGTATCAAGACTGCAACATGAGGATTGAAAACATACTGTCGCAGTACGTTCAAAGCGACGTTTTGGATACTCTCCGAGCAGTCGCTTTTAACATCGGGCTGTAAAAGAGTGAGATCTGTAATGTGTGCGTTCATGTGTATAATTAAAGTTTTCTTTTTTACTATTCTTCCTTTCGACTTATTTTATTTATATAGAAAAATATTCATACGCGAGCACATATAACTTATGTTAGAAATGATGAAACTCTGATGTATCTTTGCTCACACGAAGATGCAAAATGGCGCGTTTAGAAGAATATCGACTAACCAGCCTCTTCGACTAGTGGCGACGAAAATGCCTCTTTGACAAACAGCCCCTCGACAAGTTGCCCTATTACGAATTGGCCTATTTGACGAACTGCCCTCGACGAGTTGCCCTTCGACGAGTTGCCTTTCGACGAGTTGGCCTAGACCCCTGGAAGATGATATCTCTCTCAAATTCAACGTAATGTGCGACCATTCAGACCGACATAAAAGTTAGAAAGTACGTATAAAAATAGAAGAGAATATAAAGGATGAGACGACATTCGAGTATGCCATGTTAAAGTCGTAAAACCAACCGGAGAAGGGGAAACAGTCTCGATGCTTCCCTTGTTAGAGCAGCTAGGTCAAGTGCGGCTCCCGTTAATGTTAGCATCACCCAGCTAAGGACTGTTTGTCACTGAGTGATGAAAACGAGGCAGTTACTTTTTTTTTATGAAGGCATTTTGGTGTCTGCTTTGCTTACTTCTCACGGGACACCGTGTATTTTGTATGCGGGGTATTCCACGAAACATGAGCAAAGGTTTCAAAAATGTTTAGTATATTTTACGAAAACAAAACTAAATGAATAAATGAATATCAAGAGTAATTACTGAACCTCTGAAATATTCAGTTTAGAGGAAAACTTTCAAAGACAAAGTTGTAGAGCGTCCTCAGAAACATCCGATTCAATGATTTTTATCAAGAAACCTCTTACACAGCTCGTTTCCCGGGCTTAAAAAAAAGGTGTCCAAAGTATAAGAACAAAAAAAATCGACAAAAACGCCAGTTTGTCAACAGCGCCCAGTCAGCAGTGCTCTCTTCAGCATGCTGCCCTAGTTTGCTCATGCCACGGCTGAGAGCGCTGCAATACAAGGAGCACATGCGCAAAGTTACACGTTTTTTTTTTTTCATAATTCGCAATCTTTTTTTCGATGCCCATAAACAAAAAAAGTCGTCTGCCGTAAGTTCATTCTCGCTTCGATTATTCAAATGCGAATAATTTGCGAGCGGAAAAGGGTGAACAGGCTTGAAAGTTGAAACTTAAGATTAATTGCACTCGTGTATCTTAGTATCGTCAAGTAACCTTGTTTCTGTAGAAAGTCATGTGAAGTGAGAAATGAAGAAAACACCAGGCAAGGCTTAGCTCCGATGAACGGAATCCTTTGAAACACTAGCTACTTTTTTCTCGCGGAGCCGCTCACGTGACTTTAAGATATTTCTTGCGGATATTTTATCTGCCGGAATATATACCCTAACTTAGCACCAAACCGGCTCGGGAGGACTCTTTATTTTTCACCTGGAAATCGACGAGCTTGTGGTTGCATTCAAGTAACATTCCAGAGCTCATTGGTTCGGTTGATGCTCATGCGTGGACTCTTTATTAAAAGAACTGCATTCACACAAACATAAACACGTCGTTTACCGTTCAAGCGAAAGGCTGTAATGTAAGGACGATGAGTGCTCTATAAAAAATCGCAGAAAATATAATCACACAATAACCGCGCAAAATCATATAGATCGTAGTAACGTAATAACCACGCAAATTTATATAAATCACAATCACGTAATACTCTCGCAAAATAACGTACACCATGGCCACATAATAAACACACAATATCACATTAATTCTAATCACCTAATAGCGAATGTTCATAACTGAACTCTCAGCTTGAATGACAGCCCACGTTAACATGTTTCTTAAATTTCAGGGGGGGGGGGGGGGGGGGAGGCAGCAACATTTGAATGAAAAGCGGCCTTCATTTTGTTAGTATTTAGTCAAATTGCCATCAAGTTAAGAAGAGGCCACTGGAAGTTGGACTGCCGCCTATCATCACCGCATGCGTAATCCGTGTTGTCATCGATGGGCCTGCAACAACGTACACAAACGTATGTTATGTCTTCGTTAGTTTGCTGAAATGCCATCGGCGGCGGAGCTCCACCAACCGGGGGCGTTGCTAATTGTCTATTTTATATTAAAATAACGTTTTTAGGTTTATATTTTAGTCTTAAGTACTTGTTTATTTGCAAATGGAGTGGCTACAGTACTGCAAAAAATTGCCGACATATAAAAAAAAAGACTTATTTATTAAAGAAGAAGCGAAACCCACTTCTTGTCGTGTTTATCATCGGGGAAGATGCGGACCAGAAACCGTAAAAGGAATAAATGAGCATTATCTGGCTTTTAAATCTTTCTTAAATCACGCTGAAGGCAAAAACATTAGAACGCCCTTGCTCTTGTCCGCCTGAAACTAGTGCCTTGCACAAGTTGTATACCGTACACTCTTAAAAAAAAGTAGTATTTACAGCGTAAGAGCTAGTACATGGTTGTAACATATGTTACTACGTACGTAGAAGCCGTAGGTAGTAACGGTCAAACTAAGAACGGTTACTACGTCAAGATGTGGTAGTAATAGGAAGACCGGAACACGAGTTACGTTATTTCGGGTAAAAAAAAAAAAAGGCGTGTGGTTATGCCACTTTGCATCAGATAGCAGGCGCAACAAAACTTAAAACTGAAAATCAGTAATCCAGGTGGCGCTAGTCACCGTCCAATTAAAGTACAAAAAGAAAAAAAACACATTTATTTATAGTTTATTTCAACGCTTCCAGATTCGGAACCAAATACGCATCTTGCACACAAATATATTCAGCACACAACTGATAGAATGCATTCAACACAGATCACATACAACTACGACGAACACACGTGACACGCTTACTCTTATCACTCTAATCGCAAACTTCCTTGATTGCCCAAGAGTCTTTTACTGACGATTTGACTCCGCAAACTTGTCGTCGTGTATCACCACGTCGGAGAATAATGTTGCAAATATAGTGACCTTTTCTCACTAATATCCTTCCTCAGGAAATTTTTCAAACGATTAAAGGCTTCCATTGCCTAGTAGAAAAAAAAAAGGTAAACACGGAAATTATTTGCGAAGGTCGGTAAAACGACCTCCCCCACCGCTTCTAACTCCTCGGGTCTAACTCCGCTTCACCGCATAGCAGCCCCAAACCAGCTTTCTCGTCGCTTACGTTAACCGAGATTAAAACGAGTGCTGTCGCCGTCGGCAAGAGATTTCTTTCTTGTCGTCACCCGAGGCGAACGAAGGCTGTAATTCACGGTGAGCAGGGCGGCGGCTGCACTCCTTTCGCGCATTGCGGAACAGAAATGCATGGAAAGTTAATACCGCATGCAGCTCGCATCCTTGTATGTGTGTAGTCCACTGACGAATGTTGGCGTTCCTGGGGAAGATATGAGCAAATTCAGAGACTCGTAGAATGGCAAAATATTTTTAATTACTCCTCAAGATAGATACACTCTATACAACGCCCATCAACGGTCTCGACAGTGCACTGTCACGACCGAACATAACTTAACCAGAATCATTCAACCACCGAGCACACACAGATCGTGAAGAAGGCATCATCAGTGTAAAGTAATAGCCACTGAACAGGCCGAACGATCGCCGTCGAGCGGTGGATGCGGTTGCAAGCGGCAGATCCGGTTACGAGCGGCACACACTCGTCCAGTCGAGCGCACGAACGTTATAGCCCGAGTCCCACTAGAGCGACAAACAGAAACAAACGACAGCGACAAGCCTCAAACACATGCAGCATGCTCGTGATGGTACCTTTGGCAGGTGTTTAGCCGTTCGCTGCTCGTGAAGTAAGGAAGTGTGATTGCGAGCCTGCCAAAGATACCCTCGCGTGCATGATGCTTGTGTTTGAGCGTAGCCTCCTTTATTCTACAAAGCCTGTCAAACCAGAAAAGACTGTTTTTATGCTTGTATCTGTCGTTTGTTTCTGTTTGTCGTTCTCGTAGGACTAGGGCATATATGCACGCCAAAACGGAAATACGAGAACAGCACGCGACACCAGGCAAAAACGGCAAGTTCAGATCGCAGAATGAGCGTCTCACAAACTTCGACTGGCCCCAACGTGCTTGGATTTGGATGTGGGGCTAACCCCTTGGTATCGGGGGATTCCAGCGTACCGGATCTAGCAAAATTTATCTCTAATTTTCTTCCTAGTTCCTCTTCCATCGATGGTCCAGTGTTCTCTTTGTTCACTCCATCACCGGTATAGGCCGCGGGCCCCTGCCCACGGTGCTGTCGGCGCCGTCGTTGCCTCTATCGCTGCCCTCCTTGTCGATTTCCCGGAAGCCCAACGCCACCGCCAAGTTTCGCCGCACGGCACTTCCGGCTGCAGGCCCGTGCACTCGGTGATGACGTGCTGCAGCGTGCACAGGGTGCATCGCATATCGATGTCCGTGTACTTTGCCCGAACTACACACGTACGCTGCATGCCTCCCTGGGTGTCGAACAGAAGTCCACTGCCCCTGCCGTCATCCATAGATTCGATCTTCCTCTCTTCCTGTTTTTCCCTGGTGGACAAGGAAAGTGCCGGCTCCTGTCCCGCCTTCTCCGCCCACCGTTCAGTCTCGGTCTCGGTGACTTTCGTGCGGATGTTTTCCATTTGTTGTTCTGGAGCCGGATAGAGGAGATGGCTGCTTATGGGATACCTGAGGGCCAGCTGCCGTGTCCGTCGCACCCACCTAGAGGCTCTTGAGGTGGATCCACCGCCCTTCCTGCATTTGGCAGAGGCGTCGTTCGAAGTCCAGCTTGGCTCGGGACTCTCTGACATCGAAGCTGAACCACCCCATGTCCCTCTGCACTGCCGCGTTAGGTGTTTCCCGGCTGGCTCCGAGTGCCGTTCGTCCCACTCCTCTCTGGCGCACCTTTAGGCACTCAGGCGTGCGACACGACAAGCACAAAACTTCATTTCCAAAGGTGAGACCCGGCAGCGCCACCATCTTCCACACCGCCCGGGAGATCTCGAAACGGTTGTAACCCGCGAGAGGGCTCTGGCGGTCGATATTCCTTTGGACCTCTTGCTCTTAGCCTGGAGCCTGGTTTCATGGCCTTCGGGGTAGTCTCGGCCCTCCTTCATGTGGATCTCCCGGTGCTTGCAGTGTGCGACCCACGGTACTTGCTCTCCCTGGATTTTCAAGTCTTCTGCCCCGGCGTCTCCTCTGTCCCCGAAACCCATCAATGCCGACTTTTTTGCTCTGAAACTCAGCCCCAGTGCCGCCCCCATTGTTCTGCACTCACTCATGAGAGCTGCAGGTCCTCCAGAGAGTCTGCTATCAGGATGATTTGTCGTAAAATGTAAAATGTTGCCAGGCGTCGTTGGTGAAAGAAAAATATATATATTAAAAACTACAAGAATAAAAAAAATAGAAGAATGACATTTCGACAAAAAACCCGAGACTGGGACAAAAAGGGACGGACAAACACAAAGTCTCAAGTTTGAGACTTTGTGTTTGTCCGTCCCTTTTTGTCCCAGTCTCGCGGTTTTTGTCGAAATGTTTAACCACCACCAGCTCGTTTGCGCCCTTGCCTTTTGTTTAGAAGAATGAACCTTTATTGTTTTTGAAAACGCTTAGCACGTGCTACGCGGGTTTTTTCACCCAAGTTAAAACCAAAATACAAAAAGATATATATATATATATAAACGCTTGAAAAATAATGTACACGGAAAGGAAAGTCAGACACCCCATGGCCGTTGCATCAGCAATAGCAGCGGCTAGGCCAGGTGGCGCAAGCTACCGCCCGGTATAAAGGGTACAGCCGTTAGGATCCATCGATACATCCGCCGGGCTGCGATCACGGCAGAGCTGGCATCCATGAAGTGCTGAACGGAGGCTACGATCGTTATAAATATTTGATGCTACGATTCTTCCCTGTGTTCCGAAACAGTTAAGTGCGTCGCTTACGCTTGCCATCAGCGATGCCGTAGACGCCGCCTCTTGTCCGCGCTTTTGGGGTAGTAAATAGCTAGTAAAAATGTAGTAACGGCCAAGAAAAGGTTGTAAATGCTGCATTTACTACCTTTTTATTATACCTATCGCGCTTTTGAGGTAGTAAAGTGTTATTAAAAGGTCGGTCAGAAAAAGGTAGTAACTGCTGCGGTTACTAGCTTTCTACTAGCTTTTTTTACGAGTGTACCGAACATATTGTCCGTGAACTGGTGCTTTAACTGCCGGTCAATCTCTGTGTAATGACAACTGGCTTCGTGTCGCTGTAGTGGCCGGCGCTCTCCTGTTGCACCCGCGTCGTTTGCTCCTCCTTCTTCATCTTGCTGCACCCGTCGTTGTCGCTTCTGTGCCGCTGTAACGACACACATGCCCGCCAGCAGGAGCCATGGCCTTCGAGGTGTCCGGCGTGCACTGTGGGCTCCAAGGATCTCAGAGGCCTTTCACGAGCCTTCATAGTAAGTGTATGACGCTTTGTTGCCACCGCATTCTAAATAAAGCCCGTGCGTCTACTTTCTCGCACAACACTCGGAAAGCCAATCACCGCAACTTACGGAGGCAGCTCGGCGAATGACGGTGCCGAAACATATGTTTATACAAAAAGAAACGCGCTTTGAGTTCTGACATTAAGCAATGCAAAAGTCGCACTTGCATTCTTAATGTCACCACTCTGACTGCGTTTTTTTGTCTAAACATATGTTTCGGCATCGTCATTCGCTGAGCTGCCTCCGTAAGTTACGGTGATTGGCTCTCCGAGTGTCGTGAAGGAAAGTAGACGCACGGGCGTTTTTCAAAGTGCGAGATTGCACCTAGGAGAGCGCTAGTTCTCTCCGTATAAATTATACGCATATAAAACGAAAAACAAACAAAAGGGCCACCTTTGTCTCGGAACTTCAGAAAATTTCGATGCACAAGTAAACTAAACTCCGACGAAAACAGGACTGACTCCAATCCCTCCCTTCGCCGTTCTTTCCAAATTTTTTTCGTTCCAGTGTCTGTCTATTCAAAAATTTATCCACCGAGAAGGCGGCCCACGCCCGAAAGAGACGGACCCAGATTCGGCGCCAACCTCATGGCGCAAGAAAGCACCAATACCGCCAGACGGGCTTCAAGTTCCCTCCCACCAGAAGGCGGTCCGCAATGACTCACACGGCACGAAGAGCCGTGTATCAGTGAACGGAATATTTGTTAGAAGCAACCGAGTCCGCATATCTCTAAGGTTCGCTATATATGTTTCCGCGATGCCAGGACAGATATCTCCTGCACACCAAAATGAAAACCGTTCCCAGCGCGACATGGCCTACCACTACGTCTCTGCGTGTGCCAGGCACCAGCTACAGAATACGAAGGCCGTAGTAGCGCTATTCGTCATCGGATTCTGTTATCTCTCCAGGCGCCTCACATATTATCCAGTATGCGTCCCTCTATCGGCACTACGGTCCTCATTCTTCAGACGAGAACCACCCCTGCTTCGCTTCTTTTCAGTTGCTTGTTAGCTCATTTTCAGATCCGCATTCCTCCTGTTCGTACCTTCTCTCCCTCCGAAGGGAATACGAACGTACACAGACACATGAGGGCGTAAATAGTGTACTATACAGAAGCAAAAAAGCGCCACTTTGCAAACACGTGCGCGCATTTATCGCGAGATTGGTGCCGCCTCTGCGATAAAGGAATTTATGGCGCGCGGGCAGAATTTCCGATTAACAGTGCGCAGGCCTCGAAGCGCCCTCTGCAGGCGGAAGAGGAGGCTACTGCCATGATTAAGTTGTTACGGTGAAAGGTCGTCCACTTTGTCTGAAACTTACGCCGCGGTGCCTGCTCAAGAAGAGGAACGGACCTCTTTTTTTGTTGCTTTGTTTGTTTTATTTCCTTTTTGTTTGGCATGGAAGCGTTTTGAGTGTCTTCAGCGGCTTAAAAACCATACAAGAAAAAGATTAAGGAAAATAAAATAAAATAAAAAAGAGCATTGAGGAAGTGAGATCTCCTGGTTATCATCATTTGGGTGCAATACTTGAGACGGCGATGAGTTTGGGCTTGGTAGCTTTCAGACAAGTAAGTGTGCTGTAAAAAAATAGCCCCGCCATTTGCAAGAGTTCAATTTAATAGTAAAAAAAGCAGATGTTAGTCTTCGATACCGTCGGACAATTTCGCTTTCGAAAATTCTAGAACGAGGAAGGAGTGCGGAGAAAAGAACTTCACATTAGATATGTTTAAACAGCACGAAGATATATACGAAGATATATTAGATATATTTTAACAACATCAGCACGAAGGAGACGTACGTCTTCTTCGTGCTGTTGTTGTTAAAATTTTTCAGGTGTTATTTTTTGCGTAACGACATCAAAGCATTTCGCTGAACTTCATAAATATAGCGTCTAATACTAACGGTAACACGGGAGCTAGAACAAAGGAGTTCATCACGGCTTTCTTAGCTTTTGCTTCAAGTGGCATTCTCTCAGGTAGTCATTTTCCACTTAGTAGCATTGTCGGGATCGCTTGACCCCCGAACCTGATTTTATTAAAAACGCAAAGAAATAAAAAAAAAACAAAAAAAAAAAATCCACGAAAAAATTAGAGTGGCCTTACTCCATTATGGTACCTCCAAACGGTATCTTTGTCACTAGAGAGATTTTCAAAATAAGTTTAAACTGTAAAATTGGTCTTCCTTTTTGCGAAAGTCCGGGCCTCTAGCCTAAATTGCTGTATGGTTATTTTTCCTTCAAAGCAGGCCATGCAACGTGTTCTTTCATTATTCCGGTTTGCTTCGGGTTCAGCATCCTTGTATCCTACTTCGGTTCGACTCCGGTTTGACTCAAGTACGGCTCCGGTCCTGGCGAGCACACTAAATATTAATTTCGCTATCGGTTCTGGAACGCGAAAACCGGTTAAAACCGGTTAATAACCTTACCAGACAAAAAAGATGTGGCTTACTGTCTTCGTGATATCAAATTAACCTAATAACCTAATAAGGAAAACTATCCGACTTAGTTTACCTTATGTGTGATATGCCACGAACCATTCTGTCATTAAAAAAAAAAGAGGTACTTTAAAACTTGTGGGAGCCACTGGTTTCCCTCCCCCGAGAAGGCGTAAGCCGAGGACGCTCCGGGCGAAGCCGTTTGACTTCGAGCCCGGTCGCTCCGTATCGTGTCGGAGAGACTACGTCACCATGCTGATCTACTCTCTCGCACTCCTCCGCGTGTCTCCCCGATTTCGGGGGAACGGCGACATCGCGCGAGGGAGAGTCGGGCCTGCCCTCCGAGTGGACGGCCGTGTGGTCGAGGAGTCCTGGATTGAACTCCGGGCAACGGGTCGAGTCGCGGCGCGAGCATCGTCCGACCGGCGATGACTCCACGCTAGTGATTCCCCGGGCTCTGACAGTCGGCATCCCCACAACCTGTGGACGTCCGTCTGCCGAGAGCCCTGGCCCCGAACTCCTGCGACGACGGGTAGTGGCGTGAGCTCGCCCGACCGGCGATGACTCCGCTCGCAATTACCCCTTTGGCTCTCAGGTCGGCGGGCGATGCGGGCACACTGTGGCCACGGCGGCTCGCTTGACCGCAGTGTCTTGTTGGGGACCCCTGGTACTCAATAAACGCTGCTGATACCGGGATCATCGTTGTTGGCATGGCGTTGGCCGAACCCGGCGCGGCGACCGCCCTCGCTGGTAGCCGTCGGCCGCGCGGTGGGACGGGCATCGGATATCCCCTTTGAGCACCGGACCGACCTCCGGACGTGAAAGGTACGTGATCTGCCCTCCTTTTAATTCCCACAAAATGGCGCCCAACGTGGGGCCAAGGCACCTATCGTTGTCGTGGCACTCCTCCGCCGCGCCATGCCAAGATGGCAGAGCCTCCCTTGGGGAGGCCGGCTCCCTTTGTGAGCCGCCATGATGCAAATCCCATCGGTGCCCGGATTTGGGAACCACGTCCAAGAGCCAGCCCGGAAACCTGAGTGAGTCACGATTTGTTCATTCTCTTTTCGTGTCCTGCCGCAGGAAACGTTTTATCGTACCTGTCGCGTCTGGTGATGGGCGTCGCTAGCAACAGTCCCCCACTGCCTGTCAGTTGCCGACTCCGCTGCCAACCCCCACCTAGTTAGAGGGTCGCCGCCGCTGGCGGCGTCCTCAGAGCCTCCGTGCCACGGAAATCGCGTTGCATTGACCCCCGTGGGCCTAGCGACGAACGTTGTTAGCAACAAAAGAGCTTCTTACGGGTCAGCTGGACAATCTGGGTTTGTAAATATGCGCGTTTCTCTGACACCGAGTTGTCGGACTCTCCGGGAGAGTCGGGCGGTGCGTCTGCCATTAACGTCGCCAAGTAGCTCGTAATGCTACTGACGGGCTCCGGGAGCCGTAGGCCACGCATCCGCCGGCGTCCAGAAGCAGTTTTCATACTGTGGGCGCGCGCGCTGTACGCCATTTGTATTGTGGTTGGCGCTAGGGTTTTCTTCGGGATAGATCGTTTTTGTGACACCTTTGAGCTTCTGCTGATTTCCGGGAAGTAACGGCTTTGCGTTATAATGGCACAACGCACTATAGACGGCGTTTTGTGCGCTTCGCTAGGGATCCGTGCAGCTCGAAGACTCTACGGAGTTAGTTGCTTTCGCAGTCCCCGGCCCGGCTCCTGGTGCAGCCACCGCTGGCAGCGGAGAGTCGCTGGGTCAGTTCCCGGAGACTTCAGTTTGCGTACGCAGGGTGCCCTCTAATTCTGTTAGTAGCACCGCGTGGCCTGCCTTTCAGCTTTAGCTTCCCACCCTACGGTAGGCCGGTTAATGTACGCAGGCACCCGAGTCCAGATACAATGAAGACCCGGCCAAAACCTGTTTTTGGGGACCATTGCTTTCCCTCGGTGGCAGTGTGTCGACAGAGAACAATGATCTCTCCCTTCGACCTTGCCCATACTGCCGGTCTGGAGAGGGCGAAGAGTTGTTTGCGGGGTGCTGCGTGGGCTCTTCATTCCGTCATTCAGGAAGATGCTCGTGCCCCCCCTCTTCCCTGCCATCCCCCACTACGTGCGACGGCGGGGGACACGCCGAACGGCTGGACGGGGCCTGCCGGATGCGCGTCATCGCTGACGCTGCCGGGAGTTTACCAACCCGACGGCGGCCGGGAGCAGCAGACGAGGAGGGCTGACTTCCGGCCGAGGCAAGATGGCCGCTGTCCTTCTTCGGTCGTCGGACCTCAACGAGGCGCCCAGCTGAACCAGGCTTCCTGATGCGGGCCTGGTCACGGATGTCACCTGATGCCGGCTCCGAGGGGCACTTTCGACTTTGGTGGCCGGCGTTTCCCCTTGCCGCTGGTCTTCTGCACCCATGTCCTAAGAGTGAACATGGGCGGACGCGCGTCACCGTGACCGGTTCAACGGAGGTCGGCCCACGATTCGACGACAAGCAGCGTGAGCCGAGCAACGTCCCCAGTGAGTGGCGCTCTGGGTTGCGGAAGGACTTCGTGTCTGACCCTTCGTTCGTCCGACATCCAGGAACTTTTCTTGGATTTATTCGACGGCACCGGAGTGCATCGCCCCACGCGTACGTCGTGAACTCCGGTATGTGGAACATTTACGGCAGCGGTTCCGGGGGCTACCAAGGCCCCCGTTTTTTTATTTGTAAGCGCGACTGGCACCCGTGCTGCCAGCGCGCAGGCCTGTATTTTGGGGGTTTGAGAGCCGGCGCCCCTTTTCTCTGAAAGGGGTGCCAAATGTTTTAAGGAGGGGGGGATTGTGGGAGCCACTGGTTTCCCTCCCCCGAGAAGGCGTAAGCCGAGGACGCTCCGGGCGAAGCCGTTTGACTTCGAGCCCGGTCGCTCCGGATCGTGTCGGAGAGACTACGTCACCATGCTGATCTACTCCCTCGCACTCCTCCGCGTGTCTCCCCGATTTCGGGGGAACAGCGACATCGCGCGAGAAAGAGTCGGGCCTGCCCTCCGGGCAGGCCCGACTCTCCCTCTCGTCCGTTGCCCGGAGTCCTGGATTGGACTCCGGGCAACGGGTCGAGTCGCGGCGCGAGCATCGTCCGACCGGCGATGACTCCACGCTAGTGATTCCCCGGGCTCTGACAGTCGGCGTCCCCACAACCTGTGGACGTCCGTCTGCCGAGAGCCCTGGCCCCGAACCCCTGCGACGACGGGTAGCGGCGTGAGCTCGCCCGACCGGCGATGACTCCGCTCGCAATTACCCCTTTGGCTCTCAGGTCGGCGGGCGATGCGGGCACACTGTGGCCGCGGCGGCTCGCTTGACCGCAGTGTCTTGTTGGGGACCCCTGGTACTCAATAATCGCTGCTGATACCGGGATCATCGTTGTTGGCATGGCGTTGGCCGAACCCGGCGCGGCGACCGCCCTCGCTGGTAGCCGTCGGCCGCGCGGTGGGACGGGCATCGGATATCCCCTTTGAGCACCGGACCGACCTCCGGACGTGAAAGGTACGTGATCTGCCCTCCTTTTAATTCCCACAAACTATACAACACTTTTATTCAAATGAGTAAAAAAACTTTAGAGACGGATTATGAAAGTGATATCATTTGTCAAATACATAACTGTATGAATTAGAAACATTAATCAACACCATTAGTAAGGGACATATGCGCACCGATTTTCTGGAAACTCGTCCATCATGGTATGGAAAGCGGCGATTAGAAAGAAACTGAACCTTCAGAGTTTTACTACGGTCGGTAAGATCTGACGTAGACAAATGGACCGACGGATGGATGTCTAGTAGCACGAACAAGCGATCGGCGGTTAAAGGGCTGTCATACAAGGTACTGCTGGTGTCGGAAGTACAGATTCCGAGTACCAACCAAAACCTTAAAGTTTCGTGATCATCAAAAGTCTGGTGAGCAAAATATAGAGAAGTGGCGACGTCTTATTCACGCTAACTATACCGAGCTCTGCGCTTGTCCACAAAGTTGTGTGGTCAATATTACAAACATTATGCACCTTTACCGCCAATCAATCATATTACCTATAATAATGATCCGTAAGCCCCACGAGCCGCAATACAAAGTGAGCGTCGCAGCGACAACAAGGTTATGATTTCATATGGGAAACCCCCTTGACAAAACGCTTTTTGAAATTAAATTTGCTTTTCGAGGCGACATAAAATAAAACAGTGCACCGGTGCTAATATCAAATAATTTCACCAGAAGCGCTTTGGTCTTAACGTAAAGCGTTCTTTTGCTGCGTGTTCGGCATTTCGTGAGTCCCAAAAGTAAAGCCTGGATAAAAGTATGGCCGCAAAACTCGACACTGATTGGTTGACAGGTGAGAGAGGAGAAATGACGTACTTGATGCTGTTTGGATAACGGGAAGGTGCTATGACCCGGGGTGGATTGAAGAGTAGAGGTAAGGAGCAGGTGAGATCGGAGCGGAGGAGTGGGTTAGAAGGTTCTGGAGGATGTGGGGATTGAAAAGGAGGAGAATTAAGATGGCTCGTGAGGGCAAGTCAAGAGAGCGCGCGCTCAGGGCGAGCGTGGGTTAGAACGGGTGTGGACACCCGTTCTGGGGTTTGGGGTCCTGGGGTCTTTCTGTGAGCCGGGACGAGCTAGGAGAAGCCCAGCAAAACGATGACATGTGCCAAAAAGTATCTCGGTGCTTGGTCCAGCCCAATCAAACCGAGGGAAACGGGACGCACGGGTCGGTAGACGCATATGTGCACAGCGAGGATGGACTCCTCCTTCGCTACATACCGCAGGCAGACGAAGCCGACCCCACCACGTCTCCTTTTCGTGTGGTTGTACCCCGCACATTAAAGCAAACTTTCCTCCGGTATTTTCATGACAGTGCGCTAGCGGGCCACAGTGACGGTCAGAAAACCTACAAGAAACTGTGTCGCGTTGCCACTTGGCCGAGGACGCGCCAGGATGTTCTCCGCTACACACGCAGTTTCCTACGTTGCCAACAAGCCAAACCCAGGGGAGGTAAACCCCCTGGTTTGATGCAGTCAGTGGAAAGTCGTTTTCCATTGGAGATTGTTTCATGTAACACAATGGGTCCCCTTCCACGCAGCCCCAAAGGAAACAGGTATCTCCTGGTAGTCACCGACCACTTATCAAAGTGGGTGGGGCTTGACCCTTTCCGCCAACTGAGTTCCAGGACGATTTGGGACTAATTGAGGGACATTTTCACCCGATTCGGGTTCTGTTCCCCATTAATTTCCGACAACGCATCCTACTTCACAAGTAAGGTTTTTGAGAACTGTTGCACAACACTGGGCATCCAGCACAAGTGCACCACTCCTTACCACCCTCAAGCCAACATAGCTGAGTGAGTCAACCGAAACCTCAAAGCAATGCTAGTGGTATACACCGAGAGACACAAAGACTGGGACAATTACATCCCGGAAATAGCTTTCGCCACTCGAACTGCGGAGAACCGTACGACAGGGTTCACACCTTCCCAAATAAACTTCAGACGCGAGCTACGATTTCCCCTCGAGAACAGCTTTTCTGACGACAATAGGGGACCAAACACCTCGTACGCGAGATTCGCTGCACAACTTCGTGATAAAATCACCGACGCTGTGCGAGTGGCTCGACAAAATATTGAGTTAGCGCAGCTCGATCAGAGGAACCGATTGACCAAGGCAGGAGACCCCCAGAATTTTCAATAGGAGACTGCGTTCTCCGGCGCGTGCACCCGTTTAGTAATGCAGCAAAGGGGTTCGTGGCATCACTAGCTCCGCGTTGGGAAGGTCCCTTGGAAGTTGTTTCACGGGTATCACGTTTGGTGTATAGGTTACGACATGTCGAAGACGGGTCGTTAACTGGACCCGTTAACATTTGTGATCTGAAGCCGTTTATTTCTAGACATGTCACCCTTTAGGGATGTCTTAAGGAACACAGTCCCCTGTCAATTTTTGCGACACGAAAGCTTTGCTCATGGTTATTTTCTATCCAGGCATGCCACCTCGACGCACCAATACCCATTCATTCAGGCGACCTCGGAGCCGCTCCCGATCCCCCCTACGCCCCCAATTCAACCCACGAGGCCACTCTCGCCGCGCCAGGCGCCATAACCGCCGTCAGCAACCGCCACGCACTGCCGAGGCTGCCATCTGGTGCGTGATGGAGGCCACGCGAATGGTCACATTCGCGTCCCGGATGGCCTGGGAACACCAACCTCAAGTGCCACAAGGGACAGCATTAGAGGACGTTCCCCATCCTTTCCGGCGACGGACACTGACGGAGCGCTGTGCTGCAGATCTGCCCGCCGCCTACGACGATGAAGAATACACCGACATTTGTGAATTTTGCCGCGTCCCACTCATTTCATGCGAACAACATCATCAAGGAGCACTTCACCACGAACGAGAAGACCGCCAGCGGGCGCTGGTGCGGGCTGGATCACGGGCCCTCACACCTGCCGACATCGAGGCCGCCCTCCCTATTGTTGGCCGTGCCTGCCCTGAACGCCTGCGCCCAACACTAACCTTACCACCAGAACTGGCGAACATCGCACTAAGCGACGACGAAATGTAACCAGCACATCAAACTCTATACCCTCACAAGCAAAACAATACTCAAACCGTTCCGCTACACGTCAACATACAACCCATCTTTCGCCACATAGAAGCCATCTCTTGGGGCTGCCAGAGCAACGACGACCTGCAGCGCGTGTATCCAAGCCATGGTCGTTGAAGCGTGCGACGACTCGCCGTGCCACTTCAGGCTCCCGGCCGAATGAAAAACGTCGGGGGGCTTCCGCTGTGCGTCGGAGGCGGCGCCGCCTGGCGCTGCGCAGGGGTACCACGACCGCCCATCACCAAGACTTCACCAACCGCCCCCCCACCGACGAGTCGTGACCAAGAAAGCACGTCTGTCTTGGCCACCTCGGCATCACTTGCCGAGGCACAGCTACCAACGCAACCCTATCGTCGACGGAGGCTGTGCAGTGCTACGGCATCACTATACCCCCTGCCAAAAACTCCACAATCATGGCGTCTGCTGTGGGAGGGGACCAACGAAAACCACCTGATTAAGAAACTCTCTCCCCCACCCCCGAGAGGGGGAATGATGCGGGGATTGAAGAGGAGGAGAATAAAGATGGCTCGTGAGGGCGCGTCAAGAGAGCGCGCGCTCAGGACGAGCGCGGGTTAGAACGGGTGAGGACTCCAGCGAAACGGTTGTCTGTTCTTGAGACTCCACAAGGATCACCAGGTTTATCATTTCAAAAGTACACATGCCACACGTAAAATTATCTTGTAAGTGCCGCGAACGTAGGCGTCTGGCTGAACAGGCTAGAACGTGCTGCTAAATAATAATATATATATTTGTGATGCTAGAACATTTCACGTATATGCAACACAATTGTCTCAAAATTTGCTATGTATCTTTATTTACGAGTTCAGATGTCAAACGTGTATATTATACCCTTTCAGTGCTTACTAATTTAACCCGTTTCTTACTGCGCAAGTAAGGCGCGTGTTAGATTCTTGGGGGGCGACTCAATTAGGCCTATTAAATATTTAATATGCAACTTGGAACCGCTTACGAGGGCTGTTACTGTCACGCAGGGGGAAACAAAGCCAGCATATAAAATCTGATGATTTGACTAAACCACAAATGCCACGCCATGAACACAAATATAAGGAGAGTAATATATCATTGCTCAATCTAATTTCTGCTTCTGCCTGTTTTTCGGTCATTATATCGATCTTCTCAGCAGTTGGTTACAATTCCTAATAAAACATCATTTGACAACACGGCGCATTTCACTACCATCATTATGGAACGGTGCCTGAAGCCCGTTAGTTTTCTTTCCTTGTGATTACTTAGTTGAAAGCGGGAAACTCCGGATAATGAAACAGATCGAATTCTCAGGCCAAATATGTTACAATATTTTTGTTTATTTTTTTACGAACTAAACGTCGCGCACGGAGCGCATTTAGTGCACATATCGGCGTTTCCATTGCGTTTTAATCGAATGTAAGTAGTTCCAACTGGCTTACACTGACCAAAGTAGAAGCGGAAAAAATAGCCTTTCTTTCCATGATCCGAAAACATAAATTTAGAGGCAATATGTGTTCCTTGCACTCTACACTGCGCTATGTCACGTTATACAATAATGTCACAATTCTAAACGACAGCAGTTGCGGGACCCGACTTCAGATATATGCCCTCGACGACTACCGTTCGCAGGTCGATAACTTTCGTACACAATTGCTTGTTCCGAAGTAAATAACTAAAGAAAGCAAAACGACATGAACTTGCAGAGTCGTTCCGCGGATAATGGAAAATGGTGGTCTTTCGCCCACGCTTCGTTCGCGTCCGATTTCTCCGGCGGTCGCTCCATTGGCACGATAGCAAACCACGGGCACTTTGTCCGCCAGGCCACCGACGGGACAACGCGAACAACCAACTCGGCGAATGAATCGACTTATCTCCCACAATTTGATGCTTCTTTTTTTTCTTTATTCATATTTCATGATTCGTTTTTCGTCCGCTCCGCTTGTTGCTCATGTCCCAACCCCGTCGACCAATATCGTCGAAGGTTTCCGCAAAATACATCTTGCGGAACACGGACGTCGTTTCGGGGCCGGTCCTCGCAGCGAAAGGCAGGGAACGCGTTTCCCGACTGATGAGTTCGATCGCTCGGATGAACTCGTCTTGCGGGAGGCGCGTGGAAGATTGATTATTGAATGTCCGTAGCGTAACGCCGACGACCATCCCTGACCTTAGAACTGTCCAGATGTGTGTGACCTGTTATTTGGTTCGTGGGATTCACTTCTCAAACCACACATGTTATCAAATTTTGTTTTGTGCTTCGTGAGTTTGAGAAAATGGCGTAGACGATTTTTTGTCTAACCACCGTCACATGGCTGATTTTCACAACAATAAAAACCTGAACTGCGTAAACGTCTTCTCTGGAAAGCACCAAAGGCAATCAACCCCCGAAAGTCAGCTTCGTTGATCGTGCAGTGTGAAAACATTTCTTATAGGAAAAGAAAAAAAAAGTTTCTTGCATGGCTTTTTCTAATAAACAATTCAGAACCCATACAAATTATATCGGTTGTATATAAACCTTACACGATCTTATATATTCTTGAATATTTACAAAACACTTTCATGTATTATTTTCGCTTAAGTTGTCGCATATAAAAAGACCCTATACTCCAGGCTTTATAAAAACCTTCGTAAACAAGCCCTATTACTGTAGAAAGCTACAAGCGACACCACCTGTGCTACAAATATTTCTCGAAGTAAACCAATATATTAAAGGGGCCCTCCGGAGCGTTTTGCGATGGTCTATTTATGGCGGTAACTCAATCTACAGGCCCTAAGGATCCTAAAAATCATAAAATTACGGTCATGCGCGGCGGATTTCCCTATTAAAATTACTATCAAAGTCCCCGGCACGCCCCTTTTTCTGAGATGACCGCGAAAAACGGGAGGGGCATCTCTTTACGCGTCAGCCAATAGCAAGCGAAGGATTCCGACGTCACTCCGCTTCACCAACGTGGCCGACCGCCGATCCGCGGTGGAATCTCTCGAACGCGCGCGGACCGTCGTCAAGGAACCCGAACTTTGTGCTCAGCAGTCGTCGTCCGTCGCACCGCACCGTCGCGCTGCTACTGCAATACGCAGTCGCATCCCACAGATGACAAGGAAGTTTGACTCGTTGACGTGGAAGGATCGTAAAGCTGGCTTCGGAGTCGGGATCCACGGGAAGAAGGAACATGTGTCCCGCAAACGCACGCCTGCAGACGCCCTGGGAAGCAGACGAGCCGACGCGCTGACGCATCACACCTTAGTAACAAGCTTGCGGGAAGAAAACATAGTTCGCTGGTTTTGGAACGATAATTGCGGACTATGTTTCCCGCACCACAATCAGTTTACGTTTTTCTCAAACTCTAATTTACAACAAGCTTAAAAAGTGTTGCAATAATAACGTTCGCATTCACCGCGAGATGCAGCATTTCTATTGGTCAAGTTTTAGCGATGGGCAGGGAATGGGGGATTGTGTTCCAAGAGAAAATAGTCCCGATATATTTCTTCTGCCATCTGCTTAATAAACGGTTTTGTAATCTAAAACTTTGTATATATATTAACTTGCACCTACTACGCAATATAACAACATAAACAGACGATCGCAGAAAGCTCCGGAGGGCCCCTTTAATATCGACTATGGCACACAAAATAAATTAATGTATGTATATTTCTTAAAGTGGCAGTGTATCAACAGCCGACACGTTTCCTCCTTTCCTTTCGCTTGTCCACCGGATATGTCGAGGTCAATACTATGTTTTTGGAGCTGAACAGACAAAGCAGAGAGCGTCCTAGACCAATGCGGTGATCACAGTGGGATCAAAACGACCCTGCAGCCCGGGGAACGCAGGGATTGATGCTTCTCGTGGCTGGGCGAGGCGTAATTCCGAGCACGGACGACACTCGCGGTCCGCACCGGAAGAAAACGGAACAGAACGGTGCGACAACCGACGATGGCTAAAATGCCTTCATTTTTTTTTTCTTTTATTTTTTTCGGACGTGTTTTGCGGCTGCAATTGCCCCTTCGCCCTCTTGAGATGCCATCATCGTCTGCGAGACACGCAATTTGTTTTTCTGTTTCGCTTACTTCATTTTATTTTAGTTTTCAGAGTTCAACACCAGAAACGGAGAACCGCTTGGGGTGGAATACGGTAACTCGGGAAGCCGCTAAAATGGTTCCTGCGTCTGTGAAAAACTAAAAACACAAACACAAGAAAAAAAAAAAAAAAAAAAAACGTAGCATCGACAAAGCGTCGACGTGGGGGAATTCGTCTGCCCGAAGAAAATTCTCGCGGCCGACGAGTATGAGGAAACCCGTCGGGTAAGCCTGCGGAATTTGAGGCCCCACTGATAGTGTTAGATAAGGAAATGGCTTCTTTACGACTTAACGGCCGGTTTCATTCGAACTTGCCCGCGTAGGGTTCCATAAAGTCAATGATAATTCCAATGCGAGCAATGCGCAACGGTCGTGACTGAAGGATATTGTTAGATGCCGACCCGCCAGATTAGTATGTGAATAATAATAAAAAAAAAAAAAGCATTTTTCGAATACGAGGTAGAGAGAGATAGAGAGTAAATATTTGATGTATGCATTTTAATGCGGTACCTTGACCCGAGGTCATGTGCAATGAATCGGTTTATGATAGGTAAAACAAAAAGAAGTATGAACCGCGTTTATATAAAAGTTTCACGGCGATGAAATGATTTTGTTTGTGGGTTCTTAACCTTCAAAGCGAAGCATGCATGGTGATGCATGCGGTGTGGCAGTCGGTGGCGTGTCCTATACCTAGCGAATAATCAAAAGATACGGAAGCGGTTTTTCTTTTTCATTCATTCGCATTGAGGCAGCACGTCCAGCCTTACGAACCGAGAAACACAGAAAAGTCGATTTTACTTATAAATTATTTTTACTGTTTAACGTTTTACGGTTGTTTTCCCGTTTAACATGTTCTAAGCGGTCCCTTCAAGATGCCAATCTTAAGTGCAGTGCCCACTGACACAAAAAAATTATCGCTTAAAGCATTTTCTAGATAACCGCATTCAAATTAATAACCTATCATTTGTTTTATGCAGTGCAATTTCAACACATTGCGATTTTTTTTTTATATTTGCCTTGCCTAACAGGCATTATTGTAGTTGCATGAAATCCCGTACACTTAACCACCCATTTTCCGCAAACGGTCGGTTCAAACACGGCTATAGGTTTTTTTGTTTTTTTTTTGGAATTGTAGTCAATAATTCTTTTAATGGCTTACGACAGTCACACTGCCAAAGCATTCTGAAATAAATCACAATGCTCCTTATATATTTATATATTTGTTTTATTTTGTCCAATTAGGAGACATGCACTTGCGGACTACCGAACCCCGGCTATTGATAAAGACAACGTCTTTCGCAGTTAAATTAAGCTTGAGGCTGCTTACACACCCCACCCAATGCTTGTCTTATCTCATTGGTCAGAGCCTTCAGGTACTTTTGTTCGCAATATCAACGACAAGAATAATTGCCGTTACCTGCTGCAACACCCATCAAGTATGCCTCCATGCAGCCGAACCTATACAACTTTCAAGAATGGTCGGTGCCACTAGGCAGATTGAGCTGGTAAGTTTCACAATTCAGACGTTTTTTGTTGTTTTTTTTCGTTTTTTTTTTGGTTTTGCGCTTATAGTTAACTTGACAACGTCCCCAACAATTAAAAAAATTATTTAAAAAAGTTACAGCACGCAACTTTCTGGATATAATATAATATCCAGCCGTCGCAAGTAGTTCGATTTTAGCCGTCTTTCTTTGTCAGACAAGATGCGTTTCATTGCTTTTGCCGTAGTGTTGTATTACTATTGATCATAGTGTAGGCATAAATTGTTATGGTTCTCGGCATTTGCTTCGTATGTGCTGGTTATATTGTGTGCCGCTAAAATTTGCCCTTGATGTTTACCATTGGTACCCGGTTAGGTGACATGGTCTCGGTCTTTGTATAACACGAACCTTTCAAGAAAAGTTGCTTCTCGCCTAAAAATAAATAAATAAATTGAAATATACGTTTTACTAATTGCGTGATTGATTAATCAATATCGAGAATCAGTCGCTAAGTCTGGCTCTCTCTGAGCACTATGATACTCCCGCGTAGCAGCGATACGTTCCGTGCGTTATTTGCGGAAGGAATCTGGGCTCGGCCCAAAACAGGCAACTAGAAGGAATTTGTTTGTCTCAAAAAGAAAACAAAAGGTCCCAATGCTCTACCTTGGTGAAAATAATTAAGTAAGATGCTATAGCATCTTCTCACCGTGTTGTCATTTTGTCCGTTACGTTAGCTGCGAGTGACTAAGCAAAGCTGACTATATCTTATTATCCGAGAGTTCCCGCGCTCTGGGTAAGATGGAACCTCGCTGCTACAATGCCACCCAGCCGAGTCGACAGCTGACGCCAAACAAGCCGGCAGAGGGGTTCTCCCATTACACGGCTTCACGCTGAGGCTGGCTGGGAAACCCGCCCATCGGAGCGGGCGATGGTGACGAGCACATGACAGCGACAGGGACGGGACCGCTGTTTCGAACCTTACGCTCTGCAACGGCCTCACCAACCGCCCCTTATGCGCGAAAAATGAATAATGTCGTCTCGCGTGTCCCCTCAAAACACCCACAAAAATATTTACATATTTGTGCTTTTGCACCGTCAAACTTTTGACACCACTTTTTCTTGTTTTTAGAAACAGCTGCTGCCCAAAGATTACTTGTCTAAAAAAATGTCTGAATCTGCATAAACATTTTTCTTTGTTTTCTTTTTTTATTATTAAAACCAGTTTTACAGATTTATTTTGTTATTACGAAGAACGCGAACTTCGGCCAGCAGTTTAAATGTGTGGACGTGGGACAAAAACGGTCTCAGAGTCGCGCTATACCAACAATATCAATGTGGGTATATCTAAAGCAAAGTATAGGCGTCAGAGTGGGTAAAAATCAGACTTGGACGTAGTTAAACTACTCTACTCAAACTACTGCAGTTTAACTACTTTTTCGGGTAACTTGGTAACTTTCAATTACAACTTTATTTGGGTAATTAGTAGTTTAATTTAACTACTTTTTTCAGATAACTTCTACTCAAATTACTAACTACTTTCGAAATTATATAGTGCTAATTTTGCCCATCACGAAAGTTCGAAGGCAGAAATGAATAAGACGCCGGCAGAAAAAGTGGCATTCCCGAACAAGGGGCGCCTTTGTTCGGGAAGGCGTCCTTGGGCCAAGGTGGCGACGAGCAGCCAAAACATAACACCGGCACGCACGAACGCAGGAAGAGATGCTTAACAAGCCTTGGTCGGGTATTGACCTAATCCGGTAATGGACGCAGGCGCCGCGTTTCCAGCTGCAACCATGAAAGACGGGGACACTCCGAGAGTTGTTATTGTTTTCGTGTTGTCTGTCTTTAGTGAGACCTGACTCAAGTGGTAGGTTCCACGGGAGGCGCCACCGGAATGACCTCGCAGCTGGGCGCCTATTCCCATGGTCGCCTTGTCGTCAGCGCATACGCCTTTGCAAAGCCGGACTCCCCCGCGTACAAACCCTGGCACGGATAATCCGTTCACGGGAGCACGTTCCCGCTTCCAGCTGCAACTGTATACGAGCGACGATGCTTGTTCACGTAATTCTTCGCATCCTTCCGACCATCCATGCCTGGGAGACCTCCTCTTTGTTAAAAACGATTTACCGTACTTGTCAGGCGTGTCAGGCGCATCAGAATATTGTAGTCGCCGGGGAGGATTGCGAGTTGTCCTTGGGAGATCATTTTGTTGGACCCGGCGTCAGCGGCGAAGTATACATCGGTTCCATCATCTGTTAAAACAAAACAATTTTTTTTTTCAGTAGCGTAGCACTAGCACTACAACGGGACGCGCAGTCGTCCGGATGATCTCATCGTCGTGGCGCGAGACTTGAACCCTTGACGGTCTGGTGCACTCGCTCAGCGTACTCTCAGAACGACGTCGGAATAAAGAGGGGCCAGTCATAGCAGTCTCAACGTGACGAAGAAAAAAGAAAAAAGGAGGAAAGTTTGTTATAAAAGATCCTCTACCCGAGCAAACCTCACATGTTTAGTCATGGACACCTAATATGCCGACACTGGCTTACCCGACCCTGCACAGCCTGTTTCTCAAATTCAACGCTGCCGTTCCATCCAGCCCGTCGGTGGAACGTCTATTTAGCTTGACTGGGGACGTCCTTAGAAGGAAAAGGGGAAAACTCTCCTATAAAGAACTTTGAAAGTCAATTGCTTCTGCGAGCGAATAAACTATTTTGGCGAAAACGCAAGCCATAAATAGACTGCATTTATTTCAGACTCGCAGGGTTTTTCATTGATCAAAACTGCTGTTAATTTTGCTACCACAAAAATATAAAAAAGTAACTTCGAAAGTAACTTCAAAGTAACTCACTACTTTTTACAGTAGTTAGTAGTTTACTCAATTACTATTACAAATGCGTAATTTCTACTCTACTCCAATAACTTTTGGCGTCGATACTCAGTAACTTAACTACCTTTTTTGAGTAATTTGTACATGTCTGGTAAAAATCGTGATTTTCTTCGAAAAATGAATTACATAAGATATTTGTTATTTCAATCACATTAATTTGACGTAAATCACTGAATTGATAAAATAGGGATTCTGTACCACTAGAAGTATTTCAAAACATGGTAGATTGATTGATCAGTTCGTCCGATCCCTGGAAAAATTACGGATGAAGGAATTACTGTAAATCTAAAGTACAGTTTAATTAACCACGTTTTATTGATGTGATCCCTGTCATACTAGAACAAAAACAACCTGATTTTTTAGTTCGTTGAAAAGATTTTGTTTCACTGGGGCGCCTTCTGACCTGATTGCAATACGATTCGTTTTTGTTTTTTTCTGTGTCTTTTTTTGCTATTTTATTATGGTCTCGTTACACTAGGACTTACGTAGCTGACGAACAAAGTGGCGAATAAAAATCGTGTTCAATGTTGCTTGTGTTCAGCCTTATATAAGTATTTTTTGTTTGATTATTCCTTGATATAAAAACTAAAGCATCAAATGACAAACCAACAATCAGTACAAATATTTGCTGGATTCGTTTAGCGGGGATTGTTTAATTTAAGTTGGCATAGTAAAACTGGTCTTATTTGAATCGCGACTTAAATTATAATCAAAATCATGATCCTAATTATATCAATTTTTATCCTCGACTCTGATAGGCATAGGCATTATTTTTCTGCTTCTTGTTGTAAATGACTGGTATATGCAGATTTTTGTTTATATTTCAAACGCAATTTAGTCAGTTGGAGTGTTTCAAATTGCGTACATGTTTTTAGTTACCTGATAGTTAAGTTCGAGCTATGCTCGTTGCTTGTAACAGACGGTTGAATCTAAACAGGGAGAAATACGAAGGAAGCTGACAACAAAGTCACGAAGGAGGAAACATGCAGCTGGTTTGCTAATCATTCAATAGAATTCCTAAAGGCAGTTGCCATTCTGCCATCCTGCAATAGTTTGCGCATCCGGTGGTCCTTCTTTTTAGCACTAAATAAGGACGCTGGAATTCACAGCTCTACACAAATCGAGCCTTCGAGACCAAGAATTATTGAACGTCTTCACTCGCTGAAAGCTCACGAAGGATGGTTGTAACTGGCCTTTCATGTGTTTTGGTGGGAAGTATACGCGCAGGAAGCCTATAATGCAAGGTGCATCGATGGAGAACAGTCAATGAAAACTTGGGACATGTCACATATTGAGGCTATTAAAACGAATGAATTAAATTTGCACTACAAGCATCGTAAAATCTTTCCGATATACGCGTACAAGGAGATTTCCTGACGACTCGAAAAGCTTTTTTTTTTTTTTTTTTTTTTTTAAGGACATTTGAAACGAAAAGATGATTCCTGCGCGAATACGTTATCGACCGTAGCAGACGACAGGTAACGAGAGTAAAGTGATAATTAGAAAATTAGGTATATAAAATATACTAAATAAATTTCTGAGACTTTTAGCGCTAGCTGGCTCTGGCACAATACAAAAGGATGTGTTGCCCGTCGTCAATACATGCCTTAGCTGTTGTTAGAATTCAGACAACAGCAATTCTTCTTCGCGCTATTTCCTGCAGAAGTTAGGTTGTCTTGAGTTCCACCTAACGAAACTAACGCGCAAAAAGAGTTGAGATCTGCCCGCAAACGAAGACAGCAGAGTGTCAGATCGGAGAATAATACAGAGTTTTAGCGAGTCGTTTTTCGAGCCCACGTTTCCGAAATTACGAACAGTGCAGCTGGTCCGTTCCGTGAAACCGTACGTGAAATTTGACGTATTTTAGCGAATCGTGAAACTGGCGCAACCGTGTAAACGATTATGATGATTGTTTGACTGGTGGCGCCATCTTCTAGCAAAGATGAAAAACATTCAGCAACTTGTAAATCCGTGGTGGCTCGTTTGACCGGCAAATGTTAAGGCCCACGTAACATTGGCGGGTCAAAATTTCAAGCACTGCGAAGCTAGATAAAGTAAAAAGTATTTGACCGTCCGTAAAGGTATGTGGTGCGTCCCCGTCATCTTGAACTTGAACGATCGCTCACGTTGTGTGCCCTCGAACCCAATCATTTCGTTTGCTCGCGGTCGCCACGGCAGCTATTCTGCCCACAGATGGCAAAAGTGTATACCAGCATGCGCAGTTTACAGCATTCACGATCGCTTACCATTGCGAGCAATCCTCAAAATTATTTGGTTCAACTACTCAAATGAAGCAGAGTAACAGGATAACAAATCGCCTCCAGCGGTCCGAAGCCTAACGCTCGGCTGGGTCGGCGGCAGGGTGTAAAATAGGCAGGTGGGGAAACGAGAGCCAAATGAGCGACCGGATTGTGTCCCCCTCGGGTTTCTCTTTTTCTGTGGCGCCATCTATGTGGAGCACCGCGAACTCTCACTCCGGGTGGGCGACCGGTGGCGACCGGCTAAACTGACGGAGATGATTTCTCGTGAATTTTCAATGAAGGAATGTCGTGCTCTCGGTTTATTTTGCGCACTCTCCCATAAAGTTCCATCCAAAAATCGATTCCAATTTTTTTCCTCTCGCCTCAGCGCCATCTGTCGCAAATCGGGGGTACCCGCAAGCAGACGAGTACACAATCCGGTCACGGCGCTGCGGTAGGGCTTCTATGGGCCGTTTCCCCACCTGTCTATCTTACACCCTGGTCGGCGAAGTCAGTGGTCAAACTATCCGCCATCTTTTTTTTTACCCGAGTCTTGAACGGTGCTGGCTGCGTTGCGGTGACGTCTCCAGCTGCCGGAATGGGAGAAACGAACGAGAAGAGCCTTCCGACGCCCCGAACGACTCGCGCGCGCATGTGCAGGGGCGTCGCCGATGCGTTCGAGGACGAACCACTCGTGTGGCAACTGGCAAGTGTCACACTTGCTAAACCTCCCTAATAAAGAGTCGTTACCCGCGCTCCCTGCGCAGCTTGACGTCGCTTCGGGGGTCACGCTATTCCGTCGCTCATCTTTCGCGCGATTTCGGTATCTCAGTATCCTCACGGCTAGACTTTGTGGGAGAATAGCATACAGCAGAATTTATCAATAGTGACAGATGGTACATGACTTATTTTAACAAAATGCGTCGCAAGACAGGGACAGAGTAGGGGAAACAGCAGCAAGCGCTTCGTGTTGTTTTACCTATACTCTGTCCCTCTATTGCGGCGCATTTTGACAGAATAAGGCAGAATTTAGTTGTCCGAACTTTGGCGGCAGTTAGGGCTTGTTTCGAAGACTGGCCAGACATCTCTAATTGAAATGTGCGAGCTTTGGAGACGCTTTCACAATCGAATGGTGGATTTTAAAGAATGATATGCTAATTATCGCTTTACACTCGTAACCTCGCGTCTACTGTGTTCGGAAGCGTTACTCTGAACGAATCATTAATCTATTTCAAGTGCGCTTTTTGTTTTCTTCATATAGTTTTTCCCGCTCTCCGGTAAAACACGTCCTGTAATTGTTTCAGCTACATTCTCAGCTAATGAAAAGATAGTGACATAGAATCATCGAGACAACCGTGCGCCGCACTATAGTTGTCGACATCTTAAGAAACACAGGGCTATAGCCTGTCCCGAGCAGCCTGTCACGAGCAGCTCCGCGGCCAATAGGATTTCAGCATTAGCTGATGAGGACGTTGAAGGACGAATCACGAAGCAAGAAGTGTGAACATGATAAGCCTCACCCTGCGTTGCTTAAGTTGGCGATGACTAAACGGTTGCAACCAGTCCAATGAATAGCTTCCGGAAGCAGTCGGGATTTAAAAAGGAGCGCATTGAAGTACACGGCGTGCACTGCCGTCACACCAATCGCCATTGCGGTAACCGAGCTGCCGAAAGCGTACATCCTGCAGCATGCACTTAGCACCATCGAACTCTCTTCTTTTTTTTTTTTTCTAGGCAAGAACGTGTAAATATGGCCACTAGAAGGAAGCAATTACGGATCACACACAAGCCGTGTACGCTCCTCCATTTGTGATTAATCGGTGGGAGCATGACCTATATTACTGCAAACTGTATTCCAAAGCTATGTTGCCCGTCAACATGCAAAGCCCAATCGTCCCTGCGATCAGGACGTTTTTGTTTTAATGGTTCCCAAGACATCCGATGCAAATGTCTGAACCAGTTGACACCACACGAGCCAACATAAATTTCGGCACTTTATTTATTTATTTATTTATTCAATTGTGCGTGTTAGGTTACTTAAGTTCCGAACGTTAAAAGGAAACCCAAATAACTGACAATGACAGTTGGAGTTAATTGTGTACAAATTAAAAAAAAATAGTGTGTAAATTTTTTGCTTTGTTTCATTAGCAGTAGGAAAACTGCCTGTGCAATTCTATTCGACATGCACACTACGAAAATTCGCACGCGTCCTTTACTCTATGTGTTAAAGATGAGAGAGCATCGCGCATACACTTGTGGCAAGAAAATAAAAATAAAAGTTCACTAAAGTTAGGATAAAAAAAATTGATAAGATTGCAAAACCTTTTCATGTCTACATTTTCGTTTACGTAAAGCAGAAAAAAAATCAAGGTCAACATGACATTTTTCTTTTCGTGGCCATTGAAATGCTCAGTCATTAACTCACCTTCATTCTTTTACGCAGCTGTATTGAGGTTCCTATTAAAGTTTCAATTATCGTCACAATAAGTGACATTTAAGAAATAAAAATATATTTTTCCTTCCATTCTCGTTTGTGACATTGCTAATGTTTTCAAAGAAATGTACTTCCGTTAAACGAATATTACTTGATAGAACATAAGACGCCGTTCCCAGTTACTTAGGAATTGAAATACTTTTACACTCAACCGACGTCCCAAAATGACACCGTGTCACACAAAATTCTAGTCGCTCCCAGAGAAAGGTTTAGATTTTGAGTTTTAATTTGATTCAGTCGAGTAAAAGCGAATTTTATATAGTGCTCTTCGAGTCACGACGAATTGTCTTTTTTAATACTTAAAAGCTACGGCACTTTAAAGCGCGGCCCCGATAACTGTCTGATAGAAGATATCAGGCAAGGACAAATACAAAACTCCATAAATTAAAGAAGTTAATGATAATGCTCAAGTGTTTTAATTTTACAGTGATAACGTATAGGTGGCTATCCGACTGATTTGAACTTTCGTTTACAAAAACAACTAAAAGAGAAGTATTAGGAAACAAAATAAAGTTCACTTCTTCACGCCCGTGGCAAAAGAAAAACAAAAAAAAAAGCAAAAGAACACACGCATAGACAAAAAAAGCTGCGGTAGCAGAAATAAAAGGACCCTTATTAACCCTCTTCCACAAGAAACAGTACAGAATAAACCTAACAGAGGTCTGAGATCAGCCTTTTTATTCGACCTGCCTGAGGCCATGGCGCTACCGAAATTTATTTTTTTTCTACAAAAAAGGTGCTTTTAAGAACCCCATAATTTGGGAAAGAAAAAGAGAAGAGCTCAATAAAAAAAAAAAAGAAACCATGAAGTCAGCGCTAAAAAATGTCAAATAGCGCGAACGCCGTTGTTCTAGAGAAGGCACGTCGGCAGGCGGCTTCAGGGCGTATACTGCATCGCATATTATTAACCATGATTCACGTGATGTCACCCGTAGATGGAACCACTTCGCTGACCTAGTGCTTTGTTGTTTTCTTTTTAGTGACGTCACATACCTTTTTAGCAAAAGATTACTCTTTTGCTCATGGAACCCTTAAACTGGAAGCTGCACCACAATATTTATGAAGATAATAATTCCTGGAGAAGGGTACAAGGGGGACATAGGACAAAAACAAATCTCCGAATACAGCTAGGTGACTGGTGCGCGATCTAAACAGTTTGCCTGGTCCTTGTGTCGAACCAGGGACCTCTCCATTTCTAGTTGAGCGCTCTACCAACTGAGCGAACCAGGAGCTAGACGTCAGTATAGCAAAAGGGTTTTGTTAGTTGCCGGCAGTCTAAGATTAACAAGGGTGAACGGCCTGCATTTTTAAGGTTATGGTGAAAATGCACTTAATAGTAATCGTAATAGTTTATTTTCGCTTCATATTACAAACATTTGAATCGGTCTCACGAAAGCACTTTCCTGCTTGTGTGTGAGTACGGGCAGTAAACCGGAATACACTTGACAAAAAAAAAAGAGAAACTACAACAACAACCGTAAAATATGATACACAAACGCGGCAGCTGCGCCGTTCAAATGATACAATCTAGATTCATTGACACTGAACAGGGCAAACTCTTTCAAAACAAAACCATATATACATTTTTTTTAACATTGCGAAATCAAAGAGAACATGATGAAAGCACTACTAATTCACGTTATGGCAAATCATAAATAAATCAGCCACACATAATTGGTATTTATATGCGCGTACATTGACGCCATTTCATTATATCTCTTTTTGATATTTTAAAAGGTGCAAAATAGTACCTTTTCATTAATTGCAATTTCATCGTAACCTTAAAAATGTAGGTCTTCACCCTCGTTGGTGTTATACTGGTGGCAACTGATAAAACCAGTTTGCTCTACTGACGTCTAACTCCTTGTTAGCTCAGCTGGTAGAGCGTTCCACTGCAAGGTCCCTGGTTCGATACCAGGACCAGACGGATTCTTCATGTCGCGCACCAGTCACCTAGCTCTGTTTGGAGATTTGTGTTTGTCTTTTGTTCCTTTTGTTTCCCTTCTCCAGGGATTTGCATGTATCGTCATTCTTGTCCAGCACGCTTGCACTTTTGCATTCATTGCACTTTTACAATATTTATATTTTTTGTAACGCGACCAAAAAAATGCGGCACTATAGCAATTAATCCCAGCACTTTCTTTGGTCTCTCTGAATGTGCCGTACGTACAATGTGCTTTTTCCTGATATTCTTGATTTTGATAAGGGGAGAGTGAGATCAACTTTTATTCATACTACCCATGCCCGACTGAGGAGACTATATTGCTGGATCTTTCGAGCTGAATGGTTTTTGCGGAATAAGAATCAAACCAACACTGATCTTTCCATAGTCCCAAAAACTCCGAAGTTCAAGAATATCAATAATCCCCTAGAAGTTTGAAGGCTAAATTAGAGTGATTACGAATTGTCTTCCATCTATGCTACATACGTTCGTTAACATGCACCTATCATTACGTTCCCTACGGCATAAGCGGCGTTTAGAAGAAGATATCAGTTCAACAATGAGGTGAGGTATAGAACTAATGCTAATTCTTGGTTTTAGAAATCATTTTAATCTTGACACGCGTCTTCCACTTTCGCACCACACTGATTGTGGGTGCTCGGTACAAACCGCGAAGAGCAAATATCCAGTCAATGCGACCAGCTAAGAGCCCGCCTCCCTTGCAGCCAGCAAACCTTTATTTTTGGGAGGGTGTTTCACTGTTCCTGTTGTCCTCGTGTTTGGTGTCTTGGTCATGGTAGTGATGTTATGTTTAGGTTTTGTTTAGGCTTTGTCCAGCCACTAAAATCAATTGATGTTGTAGGAAAAAAAATTCTGAGGACACCTAAGCACTTCTTATGATTTGTGAATGCGAAAGCAAGAATGCCGTTCCTCAGCCCTCTTATTTCGCCTGCGGTGTACTGGCGTGGACGGCCACGTTTCGCTACTGCCATGGGTGCGGCCGCCGACGATATAGAGTCCTCAGGCGCCGGCGTGTTCCTCGGCGCCGAGAGGGAAGCGGCCGCAGCCCCCCACGCCCTCCCGCAACGCCTGACACGATAGCGGCGGCCGAGCGCGCGCTGTCGTGAAGCGGCCGCCAATGGCTATCCAGGAGCCGTTTTGCTCAGCCAATGGGAGAACGGGAATTTCATTGGCATTTTTATCGCGGTTACATACGTCGCTGTCTCCGCTCCATGGTATAGTTAATGCATTCGCATTAATAATTACAATATTTTCCGGACCCTAGCCCGCATCCGTCTATATTGCATAGGGTAAATGTCTAAAAAAAAAGTTATTTTTTGGGTAGTTTGCACTAAGTGTGTATTTCATGCATGTCTTACACCTACTAAAAACACGCCGAAGACAGTTAAGACTGCTTGCGTGTAGAAATGCGAAAGCATTACAGTCTCGCGGGTGAAATATTTTGCTCCGGCGGGGACACCGCGCTCCACCACTGCCCAGGCGCGGAGCCTCCGCCGTCTCCACGGCTCCATTGACGAAGCATCTGCGTTGCTGTGCTTTTCTTTTTTTTTTTTCTGAGGCGCGTTTGCTTTGATTTTGAGCGGCGCGAGCTACCTCCGGTGGTGACATCACGCTCCCCCACTGTGCAGGCGCGGCGACCCACCGTCTTTCCGGCTTCCATGACGAAGCATTTGCTTTTTTTTTTTTGTGCTTTTCTTTGTGTTCTATTTCTGAGGCGTGTCCGCTTTGTTCTGGAGTGACGCGTGCTTGATGAAGTACTTCTAGGGCCATATTTCGACAGGTCTATGGACAGGTCATCCCGGTTATGGATTGTGCTTCTTATGTTAGTAAAAATCACTTTAATTTTATTTGGGAAAGAAGGACCCACACGTGGCGCTTAACGGCGTTTTCCTTTAGTTTAGAAGGTGTAAATACGTTTGCTCTATCTCTAGTTGGTTAGGAGGCGGCTTCATAAATTTCGTAGTGCTTGTGCAAGAAAGTGAATGCTTCTTTAAAGCGCGAAACACATGTACGACGAAACCGTCCGATCCGACGTGCGGACTGCCGAAATGACCTTGGGGGGAGAGGGTTTTCGTAGCATCGGAGAGCGTTGAAAACCCTCGCATCCGACCGTCGTATTGCGCGGTCGGACGTCGGATCGGACGGTTTCGTCGTACATGTGTTTCGCGCTTAAACCGATCATTGAGCTGCACAAGCATAAGACCAGTTGTGTCCAGTGCACAGAAAAGGTCGTTTACTCTATTCCTCTCTCCTGTGCAAAACACTATTGGCGACGTGAGCGATCGTAAGCGTCGCTGTGGTCAGTCTTCCACGATAGGCCGAATGGTGACTATGACGTCAGCAAAGAATTTGCCATCGACGGAAATAAAAGGAAGGGAAGAACTTCAATTTTGACGGTGTTGGCAATGTTGGTATGAGAGTGCTATGATTTCAAGCTACCAACATGCTCTTTACAAACACCTTCAAACCTGTTGTTCACAAGGTGACGTCACGAAAGGTAACCATAGGAGGGCGCCACCAAAACATATCGCCGCCAATATCGGACAGACTGGACTGTGCCTCAACGATCGACTTCGCAAATACCACAATTCCATTACTAGAGCCAAGTCAGGACATCTATGTCTACACTGCCGGGATTGCGGGTGTGCGGCACAACTGCATAGTTGCACTGTGCTGGACCGAAACAACAACCTACTAAGGAAATAACTGAAGCGAAGCATACTTTTAGGCTTGATGATGAATGCGTGAGCAGCCCATCTCTCAACTTCAAAATAATTATCTTACCTCGCTTCAAGAAGGTAACCATGGACAATTTTAGGAATTGGTTTTAATAGGCGGAGAAGAAAGCGAGGAAAAAATAATTCACATCTTTTGTTTTAGCAATATGTAGAAGAAAACAAGGACAATATACAAGGAGTTAGGAGTTGAGCCCTGTGTGTATGTAATCGAGTGAGTGCCTGTTTGGTGAGACGTTTATGCGCAGTGAAGTCGTAAGATACAACTTTGAGTGGCAGAAGTTCACACATGAGGTAGAAGACGAGACATTTGTGAAAGTCGCTTTTTTCTATATTTGCTTTAACACGGTGAAATGCTGCATGGATGCGAACAAGAATCGCGGGTTATTAAAGGACAGAAAAATAAAATAAAATCTTCTCACTACAGAAAATGGCCAACTAGATATTAACGAAAAAAAAAAATTAACAGGTGGCGGTGACAACCTCGAATTAATGTGTACCTTTCTACACAAATTCCGGGCAAGCGACAGGTAAAAGTCTGTTTTTTTTTTGTTTTTTTTCCTACAATTATCATTTTCAATCACGTGAAAGGCTCATGAAACCTTCCAACTGTCAACCACCTTTGATTGGCGGCGAGGGACTCAGCTGCTGAGATCCGGCGATACGCTTTTCCGTTCACTTGGGCCGATAAACTATAGGGACCGACGGCGGCGGGCAAAGTTTTCAGAGGTCTTAAGGCGACCCCAGGAAGTTGCCGCCACTGACGTTTTCTTTTTCTTTTACATCTAAGGAACAGCAAGCGAAAAACAAAAATAGACGGCTTCTTCATATTTAGCTCCACGGAAAGAAAAGCAAACGTCACTTCGTTAGCACGGTTGACGTTGGTTGGGGTCCGAATACAAATCACTGCAGTGGCGGGACCCTTAAGAAAAACAAAGTCAAAGAACTGCGGAATATACAAAAAAGGCGGCAGAAAAAAAAAAAAAAACATTACGGAAGACCTTTTTGCGAGAGAAAGTGAGGAGAAAGTGGGATCCAAGGAAAGCTGCTACCTCATTCGGGTCTGGCGCCCGCGAGAAACAATAAAAAAATAAAAAAAAATATTACGGCCAATCGGTTCTTCACAATTCACAGTAAATCCCGACAAAAAAAAACGTAAAAAACTTTTTTATTTATTGAGATTTGCGATACCAGGTTCTGGGTCCGCCTCTTTTACTGTCTGTTACGCTGGAACATCATTTCAATATTCAAAGTTATACAAACATTTTACGGCTTTTTATACTTAAAAAGTTTCAAAAACAATCATAGTAAATCCTCGGCATTAGCAAACCACAACATGATCAAAGAGATATATATAAGTACGCCAGTGACTTTTTTTCGCCATCCCATTGCAAAGCGTAAGTTACATACCCGATAAATAAGGAACGATGCCAGTATGATTTGCACGCTGGAGCTCATGTATCATTATAATATGGAACCTTCCGAATACGGGGGTAAAATAATACAGGCGCTACGATATAAACAATTAACGTCGTTCTCCGCCATAATCTCTATAGTATACCCGAGACAAAAGAATATTAATAATAATAAAAAAATAAAACAGATAGAACACCCAAGCCTCAAACAATGCTTTGAAATTTATTAAAAATTTGCCTCGTTACACACGTCCATATCCCCTCCACAGATTCAAAAATACTTCCTCGACCAAATATTTTATTATGAAAGTCATCATCCATATCGCCTTCGTTTTCTTCTTACTATGATCATGCCAGAGTTCGAGTATATTCCCTGGCCCACCGCATTCATTATTAACGTAAGTCATCCCTCACTCCACCTCTTCGTGTCAGCCACTCATGTTCGCACAACATCATCATAAACCAGCTTCTGTCGTCTACAAACAAGGTCCAAGGCGCTTACTAAATTCCCACTGCCTCATAGCGTAACAGAGTTCAGAGCGAAGCAACAGACCGGAAGTCGCACAAGGGAATTCTATTTTACGCGTAAATGCCCCATAGAGCAGTGCGGCGTCACCATTTCTCTCGTATCAAACGCGCTCACCATCCTAGCCCTCTAAAAAAATTTAAAAACAAAACACAAGAAGAAATATGTATATATATATATATATATATATATATATATCTTTTTTTTTACCCGTATGGATCGCTTTCGTTTTCTCCCCACTTCCACGTCGGTCCGTTGGGACAACACGATCCATCTTGGTCATGTTCCTCTGTTGACGGGCTCTTGGAGCGTCTCCACGCAGTTACTCCCTCTTTTTGAATTCCCGAAGTGCACAATGCAGTGTCCTGTGCTCTGCGGTTGCCGCATTTGCAGTGTATGCAACCCTGCCTCCGTAACCCCCCCCCCCCCCCCCCCCCCCCCCCCCGCTGTCTGACGATTCGCAACCGAGACCGTAAGTTCCTGCCGCCAGTAACTATGCCATCAGGAAACACGTTGAAAACGAATTCATTTCGTGTTTTTTTTTCTGCTTGTCGGTGCACGACATGGTCCATGAGGGCACAGAATTCGGCTATGTGAGTGAAAACATCATAGTACCTTTCTTCAACGTTGGTAACACAGCGCGCAAAAGGCGAGAACGCAAATTAAAAGAAGAACACAGTGCAAGCGCTATACTGTGTTCTTTCACTCTGTGTTCTTGCTTTCTGCGCGCTGTGTTACAATTTTTGAAGATATACACCAACTAGCCCGCATCGTCACCTTACTTCAGTACGTTTCAGTATATTTTTAAGCGTGTGGCGATTTTTGGCAGTCAAGATTGACAAAATTTTGAGTTATAACCAAAACGCGCCAACGGCAGTCGACCATTCCTAAGGACGTTTAGCAAGCTATTCACTGTAGGTTTCAACGTTCAGAAACACGTCAGAGCGAAGACAGTCTCCGGACTATTAATCGATAGTTATATCTATTGAGAACCTGGCAAATGAGCAATTCGCTAAATTATAGATATCTCAACTTTCTACTTTTGATTTAACACATTTACGTGTTTTACAGGTATAACCGCCGACATACTCTTAAAAGCCGCCTGATCACAAAAAGAACAAACAACAACATATATTTGAATGAATGGAACAACCATTAATTGTTGTAATTCGAAAACCAGTCAAAACACAATTAGTGACGAATCTTCTTTTGATCAGAGGTCGACACTTCAGTCTAATAAAAACAAACTACATTACTGGTCAGACATCGGGCACATAATGTACACATCGTTCGGAGGCGATCCTCCTCTTTCTTCTCTTCTGGACATATGGGCACAGCCCGAGATCGAGAGGCCGCGGTAGTGGCCCCTCTATCCTTGGAAAAGTTACGCTATTCATTGTAGTGGAAATGTTGGAGACACATGCCGCGCGCCACGTCTGGGAAGGACATGGTGTCTGAAGTCTAGCTCAGTGCTGCGCTGTGCCACCATGATCTTCCCAAGGGCAGCACGTTGGATGTGCCTCGTGCATCGACGCACCTCGCGCTATCTTTAAAACGCTCAGAGGCTTTAGTAGTGGCAGCTCCAACGTTTTCGTTTGGTCGCGTGCTTTTCCCCTTTTTCTGGTGTCGACGCGATTTCTGAATAGTTTCAACTAAAGGTACCAAGTGCTTCACGCAATGAACACATTTTCGCGTCTATATATTTATAAATTGCTATTGCGCCGCCTCACACACCGCGTGCTGGATGACGCAATTAGTGTTAGAACCAGAGATCTGAGACCAGAAGCTCCTTCGCGAGAATCCCGACCCACGAGTCAAGACCCATCGGGGATCGTGAAGCCAAGCTGCTTTCCTCCTACCGGGGCGCCATCTGCAACTCGCTAAAACCCCACGAGCAGCGCTGAAGCTGGCGGTGAGGCGGCGGGATAAGACGAAAGAGGATTCTGCGCCACGTGTTCTACCCATTTGAGGCGTCCCCCAAGATATCGGGCACTGGGAAAGACCGTCAAATCTGGAAAACGCGAAAAACAGAAAGCATACCGGAAAGCGAGATGCCAGCGTTACAGGATAAGTGCTTCTTCTTCTCGTCTTGCTTTGGAAGCCGGAACATAAACGCGAGCGGGCAGGATTGTCCGTCTCTTGCAGACCAACGGGAAGAAAGTTTATCGACCCTGCCTCCAGTTCTTAAGTGCCAGCCCGGTAAAGAGGTAACCGGGAATGCTTACGGCAAACAAGGCCGAACACGACAATGTACTACCCAAGGGATTAAATCATATCAATGCCATGTGGGAACTTGGGAACTGTCCGGAAGTTCTCCAAATGGGCTATAGTCCATTTTGAGGACTGGGCTCACGCAGTTCTGGTTTCACACCGGACTAGATGACGGGTGCTCTGCAGATACTAGAGTGTCAGCAGTTATTTTGTCTTCTAGTCCTGCGTGAGCCCAGAACTGCTCGCTGGAGAAATTTTTAGGTTTTAATGTTGAACTATGAAGTATTGCCAAATACGTAAAAGGTCGACAAGGAAACCAAGCCAAGAGCACCTAAAACCTGTAGGAATTCCTTCGCTACTACCCGCCTTAAAGAACGACACAACACATTGGTTCAACAAGACGTAGACATTTAATAACCGCTATCGTTCGCGCCGCGATCCTATCCCCTCCCCCCGCTTACGCTGTATAGGCTTCTATCAGCAGCGGAGCACCGCTCGCGTAGCATATTATAATTGGACCTCGAATGACACTGTAATGCAATTGATTGATTTATTAGTTCATAAGCACTATAAATAAATAAAATAATCAGAAGAACGCTCTTTTTCTTTGACTGATTATAAGCTCCGAAATTTTTCGGTGGCGCCCTCTTAGGGCTTCCGTTCGTGACTTCACGACCAGGATTTGCCTCGCTGTAACGTCACGAGTTGTAACCTGGGTACCTTATTATCAGTTGCTAACTAAGTTCGATGATGTGTTTAAAAAGCAGGATTGATGCTTGGAGTCGTCGCATTCTTAAAATAAAACCATTAAAGTTGACATTCTTGCAATGTTCATATTTCTGTGGATGAAAGCAGAATTATTTAAAATAGAGGCATTATAATAGTTGTTCAACCAGCCATTGAAAGCCGACCAAAACTACTTTTTTGGTCTCCCATGTCACCAATAACCCCTCCTGTTTCTTTTTCTTCTACTTAGATGTTCCCCTCTGTGTCACTTTCTTCTTTTTTCCTAACCGCAATCTCAGCTGTTACACAAAATGATTAACTATCACCAGCTCTCCTGCACACTTCCTGTCTTTTTGTTAGACCATATCTGTTCACATAAAATTACCCCTGCTTCATCACGATATGGTGTGAGTATACACATCCGAGTGATCTGTTACTGCCGATTCTAGGTGTGCTACCATAATAAACCGACGTTATCGGCATGTATTGCACACAGTTCTGTTCTGCAGTGGCAGTATCTGGATCGTCTGACAGAACTTGTAACTTCCTGTAATTGTGTCTCGAACTTGTGGGTCGTATAGCCACTTCAGAAAAAAAGGGACTATAGAACCCAGAACTTTGTGGCTTGCTTACTGAAAGTCGCATCTACCATCAAGTGACCCAGATGCCGCTACTCTAAAACAGAACGTTCTGCAAAAAAATGTCGATTAAGTCGGGAGGTATAGAAACGTTCCTGCAACCAATGGTAGCAGGGGTCCTTTTTTTAAATATTTTGCTACGATTAAGCAAATGTGACTCTCCCCTATGGCTCTGCCTTGCACAGAAATTAAGTCATTCATAATAAAAAAATAAAAATAAAATTCATAAAACTTTATGGTTTACAATAAATGAACAAAATTACTAAAAAAATCGCCAAGAAACGCGCCGCCAGCAAGAAAAAGCAATTACCCAACAGTCAGGTCTCAACACAACTAAAGTTAGAGGGTAAACCTCTAACCCGGCAACAACGTTTGCGTTACACAATCACTGTACTGACTAAGGAGCATGACGGCAGGAGGATTCAGCTTCGTTATATTATGTCTGAAACATTCTTTCAAAGGTAAATTCTGTACTGAGGCACCATTTAGCATACTTCATATTGAACATCCAGAATGCTGCCATGATGGCTACAAGGCCTTCGGTGATGTTCATCGGTCTAAAGAGTTTCGCTGACTCGGCACGTGAAAACACGCGCTCGTAAAGTTCTAGTCCGTGTTCGTGGAACACAACACAAGGCAAGCTGCATGGGGTGCGTCTTCACTCTGTAGTACGAGCAGGAATCAAACAGGTACTGGAACGTCATAAGTGAAATGCAGTTTCGACATTTGAGTAGCTCCAATTAGACTTTTCTCAAAAGATGGCATTCATAAAATCAAATATTATTTATTTCTTTATTTTTTCATGGTACCTTAAAGGCCCAATTAAGGGCATTACATGAGGCGGGGTACATTCAGGGTAAGTAGCAATCAGAACAAAGAAATAGAAACAAAGTCAAAAAATAAAAAAAAATAAAACACACACCATACACACACACGCTCCGAGGAAAAAAAATCGTGGATTACAGGGAAAGAAAGCAAATGCAAAGCGAAAGTATGTACATAAAAGGAAACGGATGTGAAAATGAAGCTATAATGCTAGCATGCGCGACAAGAACCCAAAAAGCAATGATTCAAACTAAATGATCACAAACGATAACAATGACAATAGAAAAAATGCACTTTGACGCGAAAATGACAAAGTAAAAAAGGCAGTAGACCAACAAAACAGCAAAATTCAGCATGCAGTGGGGGAGCATGGGGGAAAAAATGATTGGAGAGGGCATCGCGAAACATCTTTTTATCAGATATGTTGACGACGGCTTCGGGAAGGCCGAAGCTATCGCCATTTATAACCTAATCCATCAGTATATATCACTTCAAATTGCATGACTGATTTTTAATTTTGACTGCGAGAAGTTGTCGCACTTTGGACATCCTGCCTGTGTTCAGTTACAATATTAATTCACGAAATCATTTGAAAAAAAGTTTCCGACAAATCTGCGGGCGACCTAGTTTTTTACGTGTATAGCACCATTTACAACTAGAACTTTGGCGCTAATTATCTGAAAATAAATATGTACCCGGTGTCTTTCAGAAAAATTGGGCCACAGGTCAAAGTTTTAGAGCTTTCCGTTATATAGTCCAAAAGGTTGACGTGATGTTTATAAAATTACAGTGAGAAAATGGGGCCGTTTCCTGTAGCCAACAGCATTTATCTGTATGCATTTGCATGCTGAGACTAAATCAGCCTTAAATGGAAATTTTCGCCCTTTAAGCATTTCTTTGTGCCGCACATTATTTATTTATTCAGGTTACCCCGCAGCTCCTGAAGGGCATTATTGCGGGGAGAGACGGCTTATACATGTCAATAAATTTACAAGCGTTAGCGTTTAAAGACGCGCTCGTTTGTCTGGTTTGGCGCTGAGATACGGCGCCAAGAGCGATGGACTCGTGCATTGATATCTTTGCGAGGCACATGAGTGGATCGGGATATCTCATAGAAAGCAAGAATGTCCTAGTAACTTGGAGTCGTATATGGGCGTTACGTAGTTAAACGTCTCTGTTTTCCTTCATTCGAATAGTTTAGGTTTGAACAGTAATCATAAACACGACTTAGTTACCGAAACGTGAACCAGTTCTTACTGACATCAATGAGAATCACTGACTGAAATATCGCGATTGACGACGCCCAATTTACCAAGGGAACTCTATAAATTTTAAATTTCTAGAATAAATGGTATTCACTGGACGCCGTATTTGAGGGGACTGCTCAGAGCTCATGCTCAAGCTGAGTTCGCATTTATGATCTCCCAAAAAATATAATTTTGATGGTATGCAATGTGCGTGTTGGAAGCGTTGTGGAAGCTTGCCATCAGCCCGTGCTCAGGACCAGCGAGCTCAGTTATGTACGCCTGTGGGTATCACCATAGCCTTCTCTATAGACGCATTCAGGCAGCTGTGCATGGGAGCCGCCCTAACCGACCTTTAGTTTTTCTTTCCTCTTATTCAATTTACTTCACTTTATCATTACCACAGCAGGAGTGAGTATTGCCATTTTAGGTGCTACTGTTTCCTTCTCCCCAGCATAGGCCTCTGTGGAAGCTCGTAAACACCTGCTTCAGTGGGTCGACATCTCCGTAAATCAAGAAAAGATCGGCTATGGCGGCTCAATCTGGCGCGTGTTTAAAGCGTCTATACTGACAAAAGCTGGCATATCGCCACGAGACGCGGCCGCCGAAAGTGAAAAGGTAGTGCGGTAGACAACGGAGGAGAGGAGAGGTATGTAACGGGCGCGGCGAGACGCCGAAACACACTTATGCCGAGCGATGGAATGTCCGCTCGTGCTCCTCGCGTTCATTGCGCCACCGCTTGTTTTCTCGTCGGGTTTTGAAAACATGTTTCGGGTCCTCGCCGCTGCAGAAGCTGTGCGCTGAATACCAGTAATGGTCTCTGCTACCAGATCCTCGCGCTGCAAATCTGCGACCGGACACTCTATGGCTCCGTCGTCGAACGGCCAGGTTTTGTGAGTATAGAGGAGGCTATGCCTCAACATACTTCGACACGGCTGTGAGCTCAGACCAAGCGTTCCCATGGCGACGTCGAATGCGTCGATTGATGTCTGGCAATAAACCTTATTTGGGTGCACGCGTCCTCGCGGGTTTTCGGAGGAGTTAAACAAATTGTAACTAATAATGGCTGAGAAAAAGAAAATTGGAAAAAAATAGACAAACTCTCTCTAAAACATTCAGAGACCAGTGATCTCAAGTACACGCGTGCCTCTTTTAAAGGTGAGGCTTCTTTTCCGTCTCCTGAAAAGTGTCCGTCAAGACAAAGAGGCTTCAAGATCGACCGCGGCGGCAGACACCTAGTGTACGGGGAGTCTGGGCTTCACGTCAGTGTGCCACGCTCGGCGATCGCCATTTTACCGCACAGTTTGAGGCAATCTTCGCTTACCTGGTCGTTAATCTGTCACGCGCGCGCTCCGTCGACCGGCCGCACAACGCCGCAACCAACATCAGGAGTTGGAAATTTGCCGTAGTTACGTTTGTCTACACCTTAGTAAGTTCTGGAAGATTACGTCTAGATAAGATTGCGACTTAGCTATATTTTGTTTCAGCTTAAGTCCAGACGCAACCAACGCTATCAGAAAATGCGACCATTCAAGCAACGTCAAAAGCCAAAATCACTGGGCCTTTTCTGTTTACGATTGGTACAGCGATGATAAAAACAGGTACAAAACGTGACAAAACCATTATTGTACGCTCGCAGTCGTATTTCGACGTGTGTGCTGGGCAGTCCCTATACCAGTCGTTCGTGAGTTAACGGGTTGACACAAAGAACTGCAAAAAATGTGTAAGTAAATTGTATTTTTTTAATAGATCAGTTAGTGTCATATGCAAGAAGTCAAATGTGAACCTAATATAAATTTTCTATATAGCTGAATACATCAAAAGCTTATTAACATATTGCTTTTCTCTAGCCATACGAACAACCGGCTGTCCGTCCGATAGACAAATGAGTTTCACTGTTAGAGAGTTTGTAACAGGTTAAAAGCTCCCCCCCCCCCCCCCCCCCCCCCCAGTGAATGCTCCCCCTCAATTGCGAGTTTTTTGCCTTTCATCGCTAGTTCGTCGCACGCACTGCCAGATCGAGCCCGGCAAAAGGCAGCGAGCGCGTTCTGGAGGCTCAGCATTTGCAGGGTTCTTAACAAACACCACCTAGAATAATCAAAGCCTGTTCAGTAGAATTCTGACGTCCTCGCATCTGAGATCGAGCGAAGACACGTATTGGATACTGCTTCAATGTGTTTCTATCGAAGACACGAACGAGCCAGTTCAGGGATGAATAAGAACAGGTTTGTTTATGCAGTTATCGTATTTATAGGGTGTTATGGAAAGGAGGTAAAGAAGAGGGAAAGAATAAAGTTGCTACAGAGCGTGCGTCACGATAACAGAGTGTGAGCCCCGATAACAAGTTCGGCGCGTGTCCCGTGACACAGGAAACACGATACAGATACGAGTGCTGCGTAAGTGCTTGCCTGTCCTCTTGCCCAATGAACGCGTCGAAGGACGTTTAGCATCGGGCTCGGGTCCCATTGCTAAGTTGACGCCGTCCTACTGCAACGACGTTCCATTGATGAAGAGTTGGGCGTTAGGAAACGTTCATTATTCTAGGTGATGTTTTTCGTAACCAGTCACCGACTAGAGTGATACTTCGCAAAGAAAATGTGGCCACAAAATAAAGATAACTCGAACAATTCATTAAATCGATAAAAATGATACCAACATAACAAACATTTACAAAGATGGCCGGTCAAGGAGATGTATTGGCATGCATCTCGTAGCCTCGAACCTAGCCCTAAAATGCTGAAAAAGAGAATATCCCGGTTAGTAAAAATACCCTCGTAAATTTCTGAGGTGGACAGTCACGGGATCGCTTACTTTTAAGTATTTTATCAGTATTTTTCTCGTTACGGTTTCTTTTGTCGCTCTCCAAACTTCCTCGTATAAGCTTCTCAACGAAAAAACAACTGACAGCGTACGAAGGAGAGAGAGAGGGAGAAAACATCTTTATTGACCCTCAGTTCAGGGTGTCAAAGAAGACAAGTCACCACTGGTGCTGGCGTTGTGTGTCGTTTACGACGATCCGCACAAACACCGGACTATCCTCTTACACGAACCGGTAATCGACGAAAATGTGGCGACCAAATATAAACGCTTCTAACAAAAAAAAAACAAAAAAACTTAGACAAATATTTTGTTGAAGGTTGGAAGAGGCGCAAGGAATTTCCGTGCCGCCCTTATCAGCCGTCTCCCGTGGCCCTCGAATAAGCTGTCTTCGGTGATTGACAGGGACAAACACGGCGTCGGGGTGCCAGGAGGCGCCAAAGGAGCCAACGGCGCTGCATCGGGAGTGGTGAAGTTTGCGGGCGAGGTGCAACGGGGGGCAAACGCGACGAACAGGCACGCTTGTCTCCTTCGAGGGCGTTTATCACGATGAAAAAGAAAAGCGTGGACGCACCGTAGTGGCATGAGAATTTCGGTGTAGCGCCAAAGGGGAGGTCTATTTAGGACCGGGATAAAAACGTTTTAAAGATTTTCGTTCGAGACGCTCTGCGGTTTATGTTTGTAAGTTTATTCGCCATTCGCTCTTTTGTTATTTCTTTGCGTGTGGGTAGAGTTGTGTTTGGTTGTTTACATATACTTTCCAATAAGATCAGAAAATATTGGCGCCCTGTCCGTTGTACGCCTTTTCATTCTTGTGCCCGCCCTTATTGGTATTACTGTTGCGCAATCAGAATGGTTTGAAAATTTGATAGAGGAGCGCAGGCTTTACATATGTGTGAACGATATATCTTTGAAACTCTTCCATTATTTTTTTATATGATTATATCTTGATGTTCGTGTGGTTTTTCTCAACAGTAATAATACACGCGAAAAAAGAATGCGCGGGAAAGCGATTCTTATTGTACACTTAGCGCGCGTACCAAGCGAAGTATAATTTAGATTGGCTAGTGGTTGATATAAGTACATATCCAGACTTCTCTTCCTTTTCTTCATCTATCGAGTAGCACTAACTTGGTCTTCGTGACTTTTTTTTTTTCTTTTTCTAGATATTTACTTTTTTTGTATTCATGTTCAATCAACTCGACCATTTGCGTCTTACTTGGAGGTAGTTCGTAGATTTGATATCAAAGATACTGTAAAACCCGCAGTTTAATTTGGAACCGGTAGCCTTTATGGCATATTTTCACGAGGGCACCAGAGCAAATGCACTCACAGGAGACGAAACAGATATACCTGGATGAATATATTTGATTGAACTGGCGAATGGCTCGTAATGGTGAAACAATATGCGTTAGGCAAAGACGGTATTCTGGTAGCTGTCATGGGAGACGCTTTTATTTTGTACTCATTAGAACATGAAATGTAAAAACCCTGGTTATGAACAATATTGTCAAGAGAAACACGCGGATGTGCTCCTAAACATAATATGATTTTAGTATTGTTGTAGCGAACTGTGGAAGAAAGGTAACTTCTTGCATCTGCTAATTTTTACGGGGTATTAAAGGGTACTAACACAAATAGAAAGATAGGAATGGCCCTAGGAGCGCGAAATTTTGAAAAATGCTTAGCGAACGCAGACAATAACAAATTTCAGTAATTTTCTTACCACTAATTTATTTATTTATTTATTTATTTATTTATTCCCTCAGGGCCCGAAGGCATTATAGAGGGGAGTGGACACACACATCTAATTGCACACAAAGACAAACAGTAATTAGGCGGGTAACCATAAAAATCCAAAAACAGAACATTGTTAAAACAAAACACTGTCAACCAAAATCCAAAAAATATTCGCAAAGTGCAGCTTTGAATCCGGCATTCTCGGCTATGTTGGCAACAGGTGCGGGAAGGCGATTCCAGTCCAGTGATGTCATGGGTATGAAAGACTGATGAAAGCTTGAGGTGCGACACTGAGGGATGCCAACTTTATTTTGATGGTCGAAACGTGATGAGACGTATGATGGTTGTGTTAACAGATGCTGACGAAGATTTGCATTGTGGTGGTAAATTTTATGAAATAAACATAGACGAGATATTTTTCTACGTAGGGAGAGGTCAGACAAGTTTAGGGTAGTTTTCATTGCTGTTACGCTAGATGTGCGATGATAGTTATGCAGTATGAAACGAACAGAACGGTTTTGAGCAGCTTCTAATGATAATGCAAGCGTTATACCGGGGTCCCAGATAGCGGAAGAATACTCAAGTTTGCTGCGGACCAATGATTTGTAAAGAAGTAGTTTTAAGGAGAGCGGGGCAAGAGAGAAGTTCTTTTTTAGAAAGCCCAACATGCGGTTAGCGTTTTTAATTATATACTCAATATGAATGTTCCATGAGAGGTTGTTAGTGATATGAACACCAAGATATTTAAATGAGGACACGGATTCCAGCTCAACAGTTCTTATATGGTACGAGGGACAGGTGTTATTTTGACGTGATACTCTCATGGATTTGCACTTGTTAATATTGAGTTCCATTTGCCATTTATCACACCAACGAGAAATATTGTCAAGGTCAGACTGGAGTGCAAGAACGTCAAAATCGTTAGTTACTTCAGAATAGATGACACAATCGTCTGCGAAGAGACCAACTGAGGATGAGATATGCGAAGGAAGGTCATTGATATATATTAAAAACAAAAGAGGGCCGAGTACTGAACCCTGGGGGCACCAGAAGTCACAGGAGAGGGGTGCGAGTTAATGCCATTAACGTGAACAAATTGAGACCGGTTAGTTAAAAAGGCATTGATCCAAGTCAAAACATGAGAGTCAATGTTCAGTTTACTGAGTTTATACAAAAGGAGCCTATGTGAAACCTTGTCAAATGCCTTAGAGAGATCTAAAAAAATGCAGTCAACCTGAGATGAACGATCGAGGCAAGCGTGAAGGTTATGCGTAAGTGTTAATAGCTGAGTTTCGCATGAGAACAGTTTTCTAAAGCCATGTTGAGCAGGAGAAAAGAATGTATGGGAATTAAGAAAATTAACGAGATGCGAATAGATTATGTGCTCTAAAATTTTGCAAGGGACACTTGTTAAGGAAATTGGGCGATAATTACTTGGGCTGGATTTGTCACCACCTTTATGGATAGAAATCACCTTCCCCACCCTCCAGTCCTCGGGAAGGCTTCCGAGTTCGAGTGATTGCCGAAATAGCTTTGTTAAGATAATAGAGGAATACATAGTAGTGTTTTTGAGAAACTTCGAGTTAATATTATCAATTCCACACGATGACGATAGTTTAAGGTTGGCGATGACTTTCACTATACCGGCACATTCTATATCAATGGAATTCATAGCACAAATATTGTATTCATAAACATCCGGATAGGAATTAGTGGTTACATTCGAAAATGATTTTGTGAATAATTCGTTTAGCACAGCTGCACACTCATTCGCCGCTATCGTCTCATCATCCTCGTTGTTCAGCACTACGTCAAGCCTCTCAGAAGGGTTTACGACGTTCCAAAATTGTTGAGGGTTGTTGCGCAACATAGTGGGTAGGGTACATTCGAAAAAACTGCGCTTGGCTTCGGCAATAGACGTCTTATACACTGCTGCAGCAGAATAATATGCTGCCCAACGATGCTCTGCATTGGGAAACACGGATAACTTTGCAGCACGAAACATTCTTTTTTTCCTATTTGAGAGCCTTCTGAGCGTCTGGTTGAACCATGGGGAGTGAGTGTAATTACGTACAGTTCGTACAGGTATATATCTATTTGTAAGGGAGGCAACTTTTTCTTTGAACAACATCCAATTATCCTCAACAGAACGCTCAGAAAAATTACGCAGATAATCGCTTAAAAAAGTACCCAATTCATGATTGATAGCTCCAAAATCCGCTCGGGCATAGTCAGATATCCGTTTTACTTGCACTGGAGAGCGACACACCGGAACAACAAAATCAAAGTGGAGCAATGAATGATCACTGAGACCAGGTAGGTACGTGAGAGACGATATAAGCTCGCGTGACGTCGTCAGCACGAGGTCCAGCACCGTGGCCGAAGAACAAGTAACCCGAGTAGGCTGCGCAACAACCTGAGTGAAGTTAAAATCGGCGCACAGATTTATGAAGTCATTGGATTCTGTGGAAAACGTACTTAAACAGGGGCCGTCGTTTGACCACGTAATGTTCGGATAATTAAAGTCTCCTAACAGTAAGACTGGGACGTCAGGGAAACGGACTGTGACAGCATTTACGACGTTATGAAGGTCAGACACAAAGGTAGAACTTCTCGAAGGAGCACGATAGCAAACGCCCAAAACATATTTACGATGATTTAAACAAAAGCAAATCCACAGGATCTCCAGATTCGTGGCAACGTTTACAAGAAATGAAGAAACATTATCAGCCACAGCAATCATAACACCGCCGCCACTTTTATCAACTCTATCTTGCCGATAGATATTAAACTTCTTTTGACAGTGCAAAATTTCACTGTTACAAATCTTACTTGTCAGCCAAGTTTCTGTCAAAACAACAAAACTAGCATTTGATGAGTCAATTATTGAACAAAGGTCGTCCCGTTTATTGATGACACTCCTAATATTTGTAAAAAGAATCGAGAGTTGCGCAGAGGACGATGTCTGAATAGGGCCACCACCCCTCGCAAAATGCTACAATGTAGGTGCTGCATGACTGGCATTTTGAGTTTGGTTATTTACAGCGATAATGGGTGCAGACACGCCGCCACTGCGCAGGTCTGCTTGTCGTACACTATTAGTAAGCGGATCATAAAAGTAGCTTGTTTGGCCAATAAGAAGTTTGTTGTACCGGAGTTTGAAGGTTGCATTTTGAGATGTTCCGAATTGAAGAAGTTTCTTTCTTGCCTGTCGTGTCGCCAGACAGAAATCCTCGTTCACTGTAGTCCCGGCGTTTTTCAGCGTCGAACGGAACGATAAAACCTTGTCTTTTAGTTTGTACGACGCGAATTTCACGATAACCGGTCTGCATCGGTCGTCCGAGAAATATCCCAATCTATGGGCACGATCGATGCTCTCCGAGGTTATCTGGGGGTCAACTGTACGAGATAGAATTTCAATAATTTTACTTCCTGTTTGTGCCCACGTCTCCAACCTTGAATCCCCTGTTACGCCGTGAAAAATTAGGTTTTCGCGTCTCGACCGATCTTCGAAGTCATCCAAGCGACTTTGCAAAGACGCGTTGTCTTCTTGCACAGATTTGATTACTTCGCGTGCCTCAGTGAGTTCTTTCCGGATATCAGTTGTTACCGACTCAACAGAATCAATTCTTCGGCCAATTACTTCAATTTTACTTTCGATTAGTGTTTGGTTAGCTTTGATTTCGTTAACCGTCTGAATCAGGCTACACTGGCCCTCTTCTATCTTGACTGAGCGCGTCGAAAGATCCTGGAGAAGCTTCAGCATCTCAGCGAACTGTTTTGCCTGAGCATCCGTCATCGGGCCCGGGTTGAGTTCGACGTCCCCAGCCAACAGCAGTAATACATAGCGTACGGAGTAAGCACAGTCGGCAACAATACATAATAACAAGCCGGGGCACGGCAGCACTACAAGGCAAACGTAATTGCTCTTGAATTCGAAAAAACGCTTCTTACTAACCTGCATGACAACAAGGAAGTGGTTAGACGACATGTTGCGTGCGTTACCGCCGTGCCCACTGATGGCCTGAGGGTAGGCTGTGGCTCTTATAGTCGATGGCCCTTGTGTCGATGACGTAACGACGCCGAAGATCACGTGGTCCAGTTGCCCAAGGTGACACGCTGCTTCGTCCGCTTCTGTTCCCGATGTCTCTGGTGATGGTGCAGTTGAATCGAGAGTACGCCCGCCGGCAATCAGCAAGAGCTGCATGACAACAAGGAAGTGGTTAGACGACATGTTGCGTGCGTTGCCGCCGTGCCCACTGATGGCCTGAGGGTAGGCTGTGGCTCTTATAGTCGATGGCCCTTGTGTCGATGACGTAACGAAGCCGAAGATCACGTGGTCCAGTTGCCCAAGGTGACACGCTGCTTCGTCCGCTTCTGTTCCCGATGTCTCTGGTGATAGTGCAGTTGAATCGAGAGTACGCCCGCCGGCAATCAGCAAGAGCTGCATGACAACAAGGAAGTGGTTAGACGACATGTTGCGTGCGTTGCCGCCGTGCCCACCAATACCGGCCGCTTCATAAAAAAAGAAGATATAAGTTTCCCATTCAACAAAGTCATCGGGAAAACATGTTTTGATTTTTGAATATGATTATACCTCATTTATTAACTTAACCTAAAAAGGACAATATCAGTTTGTCACTGACGTTCATTTTTCCTCGTGTCCTCTGATAATCCGCGTATTGTTTACCTCCGACTGCTATTAGACGCAGTGTGTTCTACATTTCCTTCTACAGGGCGCTCCAAGTCACCAGCCTCGATCTAAAATGGACCGTAAAAATCAACGCCTGCACGTAGCAATCTAACTTTTCGTCATAGGTGTATTTCACAGTCTTTTTTTTTCTTGTAAAATTACAAAGCGTATTTTTTTTCTGTAAACAAATAGGGCCAAGAAACTTGCGAGGGTCTACGGCGGGTGACGACCCAGACGACCAAGTCCAGTAGCGGAGTGTGTTTGCCGTTCGTATTGATAGATGGCGTCGGGAGCAGCGTCCGAAAGTGCAGCCGACCAGCGAAAGAAAGCAGACAACACGCAGACGAAATCCGTTGGCAGCAAAACGCTGTCGTTATGCAGACACGTTTTTTTACTTTAAGTTTTGCTTTCGTCCGCGTTTTTTTTTGTTTTTTAACCGAAGGCACATTTAAAAAAAATATATATTATGTTCATTTCAATAAACCACGGTTGTCGCCAGGCGTGGCGATAAGGAGGTAGCGCCATCTATCAATACGAACGCCAAACACACCCCGCTACTGGACCCCCGTCGTCTGCGTCGCTGCCTACCGTAGACCCTGGCAAGTTTCTTGGCCTTATTTTTTACAGAAAGAGAGCTACGCTTTGTACAAGAAAAAACCGACCTGTGGAATACACCTTTGACGAAAAGTTTAGATTGCTACGTGCAGGTGTCTTTTTATACGGTCCATTTTAGATCATGCCTGGTAACTCGGACCACCCTATATATTTTCCATTGACTCCCTTGTTAGTGCTTACTTACATTGCTCACCTTTTAAGTTGTATGCCTTTACTAATGAAATATTTGTTAGTCGTTACATGTTCCCTGGCTTTGTTTACCCTTCTTGTGTTTAACTGACTCGCAATTTGGTTCCCGAGGCAAGGTGAGAATGGTTAAGAGGGAGGAGGGAAGGTGGGAGGACGGTGCTGAAACTCGACCTTGCTTAATGTGATAAAGCAACTCGCAGGAGAGAAACACCACTATTATCACGCAAACAACTTTCCACTTCAGACTATAATCAAATGGTACTCTCAAAGCTACCTTTCACACTTGGCCCGTTATACGTCGGGCTTGACGTGATCCTTTCCGGCTACATAACTTCGTCGGGTAGCAGAGGGGGCGAAAGGTGATGCTCAGTCGAGGCGACAACAACACGCCTTGTTGAAGGATTGCCTGGAGCCTGGCCGGGAGTCGTCTAGTCGTCCGTCATCGTTTCATCGGACGTGTCATCCTGGGACCACTCTCTCAACACTCCCCGTGTCTACCACACCGACGGCCTTGCACTTCCGGGGTAGCACCACACAGGACAGCACCGGTTACGCCTTATAAATGCTTGAAAGAGCTCAAAGGATGCAGCCGTATGGCCCCAAGAAAGGGCCACAGGTCAGTCCCTTCGTGCAGATAGTTTTAAATTTAATTGGAAAAGCCAACACCGCGTAGGTATCTATACTATACTCTACACGCCGCACTTTAAACCTACGCAATAGGTGTTGCTATGGGGAGGTTGGTAGTATCCCGCTCAAACGGAAAATGGACAAGCAGATATGTTATCCCGCCCGTCTTTGTGCTTATTTTTTTCTTTTTAAGGTAAACGCGCAAAGGCTGCGTCGCTTGATACCAGCTGCAGTCACGCGTCTTCTCGATGCATGACTGGACGCTTCTACGTAACGTGTTTGACACAGCCACCATTTGTGTCGGCTTTAACGTCAAACAACCGTTCTGGCGTGACAACTCCACTGAACGTAACCGACGTACGCGCCTGAACCAAGCTTGACAGTCGTTGTCTGCGTACGGCCGCCAGTGTATAAGCTCCATACTAGTGGCTCGCAGGTTTGTTAAGTTTAATGTGGTGTGTATGTGTGGAGGGGGGAGGGGGCGCAAAGTTCAGTTGATAATAACTCTTCGGGTGACAAAATATTTGTCATGACTAGCGTAAAAATAAATTTTAAATGATAACAGAGAGTTTTAGTCGATCGCCATAGCAGCACAAGCTCCCGCTACAAATAGCGTGGCCTGAAAATATTATCTACTTAAACTATCTAATAACTTGATAATCACAACAGAAGGCGATCAAGGGAGCAACGAGCTTTTGGTTTAAAAAAGATTGACGATGTCGTGACTATGAGGTGTTAATCATGATGTGTGTATTTTGTGCTCTTCCCGGGATTTGGCAGAATTTTCTAAAAATACGACGAATAAATAATCTATGCTCGTCATTCCCGGGAAATCTACTTTACACTGTTTGTATACATTAATTAGTGACCGAGATATTGTTAAAGGGAGAATAAGCTAGAGGCGACGTTGCGGCAGCAAGCGCCGCGTGATAAAACATTCCTATAGCCACTGACCACTGAACAAACGCGCTGCGTGTATCGTTCCGAGCAGAGTTTCGAACCGGAACCGAACCGAACCGAATTGAAAACCGGAACTCAACCGTTATTTTAGCCGAAACGGAACTGAACCGAACCCTTCACCGCCATCTCGGACCTGAACCGCAACTGAACCGGGAAAAAGATAACGGTAACGGGTTCAAACCGGTTCGTTGTATATTTTTTTATTGCAATTGGCAGCTGTATTTCTATGTAGTGATAAAATTGTCATATACCGAATTGCAATGTATGACAAATTGTGGGTTTTCCTGGTGTTTTTGTATTAGTACAAAGATTAATCATGTGTCACGTGGTCCCTGGACGTCATGGTGTGAAGACATGCAGTCAAGTATAATGTGACGTCACGTGAGAAGCGGCCTCGGTGGTTCTCAGACAATGCACCGGCCTACGGATTCGAATCCCGGCCGAGGTGCCCGCTGTCTGACGGAGGCTTATTGCGGAGAAGGCGCCGTGTAACCGAGCTTTCGGTCGCACATCAAAAGATCTCCAGGTGGTGAAATTAATCCTTAGTCCTCCGCTGGGGCCTGCCAGACGCCCGTCGTTGGTTTGACACGACGCACTCCTAGAAAAAAGGGTCAGTATAGTCCTCTCTCAAGGGAGGAACGCTCTTCACACACATGTTCCTTCAGGAAGGGAGAAACTTTCGTCCCTTAAGCGGGGGAGCAAAAGTTCCTCCGTCGACTGCTTCTCATTATGGCGGCCACGAATCGAGCAAATCGAGCTCGGTGAGGCTTAACAAGAACACTAAGTCTATTGTAGGGAGCGAGAGGAGCAGCAAATAAAAACGTAACACGAGCTTTCCGCGAACTGTATTTATTTCCGAAGCCGGCTTCCCCCTGCAGGTAAAGAAACTTACATTTTGAAAGCATGCAGTCACTCAATTTTCTCATCGTCAGCACTGCGATGTTCAACGGAGACAACCGGCACTCAGTTCGCGGACATTATGTCTTACCTTGGCTATTCCTCGAGCCACAATTCCGTCATCAACCGTTGCGTCAACCGCCCATCACGGAGGAGTGGTAAACCATTCGCCCGCAAAACCAAAAGCCCCTCTAAAAAAAAAAAAGCAAATCCGAAGCAACCTCTTGGCTTATCTCAGCACGGTAACACGAAATTATAGCGTAGCCGCGTAGCGTAAAAGGATGTTAAATCGCTTGCCACCAGATGGCAGTGTCAAGCAGAGTAATCGCAAGTAACTAGGCTAGGTGGCGCTAACTACCGCCCAATTCATGTTTTACAAAAAATATCTTTATTTTCTAACGCTACAAATGCGTTTCCTCTTCTTCGGGCATCTCTAACACATATAGACACGTTACGCACACTACAAGCATCAGGTGAACACATATCAAGCGCATACAGGCATCGCACTTACAAACATCAATACAACAGCACACTACCCCGATCGCTACTCCCGAGCCCTGCGTTTCCCTCTTTTATACTGGTCGTTTAGAAAGTACGGAATTTTTCGGTGACTCCCTATTCCGAACATGTTTATTTTTTCCCAGCATTGTCATACATCTGAGACTATTTTTAATGGCTCAGGGGATGAATCTCTTTTTAAAAAAGAAAACGCTCGATCATGCCGTAATTATTTGAAAGCCAATAAATCGGGCCGCTCCAATATGGTTCCAAGCCATGAGTTTGTTTTCCCGCACGGCCCTTCGTAGCCAGTATTTATATTGTAGTGTTTGTTTTTCTATTTGTGCTGTTCGCGCACGGCTGCAATTGCCGTCTTGAATTAATCTTTGTAGAGCGGATATTCACTCAGCTGGAGGTGACGCTTCACGGGCTGAGAAATCGCTTTTCGATCAACTTGAATGCAGTCAAAGCCGTGACTTGCGGCAACTGTTACGTGTACGGAGCTACGCCGTTGCGAGCTCGAAAACGTCTAGCGCTCATCCCAGCGCGTTACTTGGAGGGCAGTTTCTACAGGAACCGTAATGTATTTAAACAGTAAAATAAAGGATAGCGTTTTTTCTCGATTTTACCTGTTTTTTTTTTGTTTTTTTTAATACTAAACTTCCATTGTAAATATACGTACTTTCCGTCATACTTTCGTACTGGTCAGTCTTTTCTCCAGAGCGCAACCGCTCTCGGGGACCGACAGTCACATTGGCCACTGTACGATAGGAGCTTACCGTTCAGACCAGCGTTCCAACATGACTATCCACACGTCGATCGACTGCACCTAATCCCTCAAGTGGTTTTAAACTCTTTAATGTAAAGCGGAATGTCATCCTGCGACACTCCGCCCCCTTCGATCACGGCCCGACGAGCGGCATCAATGCCCGACAGTTTACTTCACCTCATCTTGTTACACAACTGATACGCGAACACACGGTCACATCGACGAAAATTCCAGTCTTCTGTTCAAAACCCACGACACTGCCATCACGATGTCGCTGACACGCAGAAATACAGAACCACGTTGACGATGTTGCTGACACGCAGAAATACAGAATCACGTTGAACGCCGGTTGGCACTCGGCACGGGACAACAGTAACAACAGAACCGAACTCAGCACGGAAGGCACCCAGGCAGCCGGCAGGAAAACCTGCCTGCCTTGGACGCAGTTCCCGCGATTTCCATAACGTCGACAACGTCGACACAGTTCCTCGTGGTTTCGCTGCTGTAGTTCCGCGTGTGTCCCGCAAATCGGAGACGGCCGTCTTACCCAGTGTATGTAGCGCTGCTGGCACTGCTCCGGAACTTCGCTGTTTCTAGCGGCTTCGTTAGCTCGTTTGATAAAATTAGTGGTAAAAATGTCAATACAACCGAAATGTTCTGCGCGTTTGGACTAGAAGACGGAATTACATGCGGCCTTCGCTGCCGCTGAAGCTCAATCAACTCAACATCCATTTATTAAACAACGTGTGCGATGTGCTCGAAAGACGAAACCGAAAGATGACTCGGGAGGGCGAAAGCTTTCTCCGGTCTGCCTGGCGAAGGAGGAAAACGTCTCGGTGAATAATGAGGACTTTAATTTTCCTTTCATCGGTCTGGGTTTGTTTATGTGTAATTTGGTAAATAAAAAAAAAAAAAAAAAACTTACGAGAAAAAAAAAAAAAACCCTGGGGATCGAACCTTTCACCACTTCGTCAGTAGCGCGATGTTTTACCCTTGCGCCAACTGAACAAGGAGCAACTTGTCCTTCTCCTTTTATCTGAACTGCCGTTCCTCCCTTCTTTGGGCAACTGGTCCGCAACAAGGAGGAACAGTCGCTGTTGCTACCTTTCTCCTCCATTTTTTTTAGAGTGCGATCCCTAAATTTGATTGTCATGTCACGTGACTCACTGCATCGATTCGACTTAGATTGAGAACGTCACTAGATTTATTAGCGTTGCTGGCACCGTGATGTCACATGACATCACGACTTCTCACCGCGAGTCACGTGACACCGTTACGTACTGGACTATCATGGTCCTAAAGTCACTGGATCTGGGAAATAGCGTTCCCACCTGCTAGCCGGACACAAACAGATACCAAGATACAGAAGACAAAACTTCTCCAGGTGATTAGCTCATCGCTGTTGGTTGCAATGGTGATCGTCATTTTGGACCACTTCAACGCTTCTAAGCTTCGAAAGGGTCGTCAAAACCAGTCGCACCAAGATCGCTATGGAGCATCATCGTACTGAAAGCGTTCCTCGGCCGATATGAGCGTCTTTGGCACTCTGCATGTAATAAACTTCACTAATACTTATTTCCCCAGATTTCTTACAATTATGGCGCTCTTCTTGCGTGTTTCAAGACAGTAAAATAAATATTTAATCATCCAAGCACTGACGTCACCTGTGATAGCGGTACGAAGATGTACGGCATCACACGCGGCGTCGGTGCTTGGGCGCATTGAAAAATAATTTTACAAATAACTTTACATAAGCCCGAGTCAAGTGCTAGGGTTCACGACCATCAGCATCGCCAAACATTCGGAAAATGGCTCGTGTTCAGTCAAAGATAAGAATAGCCGAACTCTAACAATTCCTGAAGCTGAATCCATGCTTTATTTTTTGCCAACCCCAGCGCACACTATGATGAACACTGACGGTATATAATAAGTGTCAGATCACGTAAACGCTTGTTCTAATAGCGAATTGCGGAGTGGAAATTTCTTTCTTTTCTTTATTTTCGGTGCAACTGCCATTGAGCGGACAGAAAATTTAACGGGAGTTTTCGCAAGTTATTGACGTCAGGGATTAGTTTTCAGTGGTGTTCACTAAAGGTATAAAAATTGTTGCACAACCGATTCTACATATGCACATCACTGAGGCGCCCAGATATGCTTTCGTTGTTGCTGGAGTGTCAGAAAGTTGACCCCAATAATAGAAGAATTGAAAGGACTAAATAGGACTTATGAGTCTGACGATAGAACTACAACTGTGTATCGGAGGGATACTTGAAAAGATCCCCTCAAAGAGACAGCCGTACGTTGTCAGCCGCTCTAAGTATCACAGGAGTGTTATTCTCAAGTGCTTCCCCGAGTTTGAACCCACCTCCGTATCTTGTTTGAACATCACAATTTTTGGGTGAAAAATAGAATAAATGGATGATTACTGTTAACACATTCCACAAATATAATTGTCGAATTAACACTTACTGTTACTAACTGTGCATCAATACTCATCAATACTTCACAAGCAGAAAAATTGAACGAATGAATGAATGACCAAATAAATGAATGAACAACCCCAAACGGAGGAGCGAGTCTCTTAGGAATGAAAAGTATTACTGGAAAAGCATCTAAAGAAGAAAAGGGGGGAGGAAGGGAGTCATCTTTCCGAGGAAGGGGCCCGGCCGGGATGGCGACGACCGATGATGGTGCTCGCCCGATGAAAACCTCCCGAAAGTCGAATAAAAAAAAAAAAAAAACTAAAAGTTGTTCGATTCTGCTGAACGCATTGCGACGTTGGTTGGTTTACAATGGCCAGTGTGGCCACGTTTATTTCATAACAAAACGACAACAACTGAAGAGTAATTTACAGTACAAAACTCCCAAAATAAAACCCATACTTTGGTTCTCGGTCTCAAGAGCCGAATCTCTCCCAATCTCAAGAGCCAAATCCCCCGAGAATCCTCTCTGCACCCCTTTTCTAGACTCGTAGGGGCCTCCTTTTCCTTAAGAGAAGGACCAATTACTTCAAATTTGAACAATGTAACGTGGTACCCCAGACAGTACAAGACGTTGGGCCAACTTTCGTATTTTAGTGGAAAACAATGGCCCAATGTTGAGACAATGTGGCCATCGTACTACCAATATTGGTGGTACATTGGTATATACTGTCCAACATTGGCCTGTCGTGGTCAACGGCTTACCAAGGTGGGCAATCGACTGGCTTAGACTGGCCAATATGGCCAATCTCAGCCAATGACTTGCCAAAGTTGGTCATCGGTTGACTTAGGCTGGCCAACATTGGCCTGTCTTAGCCGATTGGTTAACAAACTTGGTAATCAATTGGCCTAGACTGGCCAACATTGATCCGTGTTAGCCAATGAGTTGCCAACATTGGTAAGCAATTGGCTTAGGCTCGCCAACATTGGCCTTCTTAGCCAATGGGTTATCAACATTGGTAATTGATTGGCTTAGGCTGGCCAACATTGGCCTGTCTTAGCCAGTAGCTTAACAACGTTGGTAATTTATTTTCTTAGGCTGGCCAACAGTGGCCCGTCCTAGCCAATGGTTCTAAAAACTATCTCGGCGAGAACTTTTCTTGACAATGCAGTGGAAGGGAGGAGAGCCTGCGCACAGTTTTATTCAGCGCTCAAAATGGGAGAGGAAGCGCGGGCCTGTACCTTCCGCTCCATTGTCAAGAAAAGTTGTTACCGAGTAGCCTTCGTACTGCTGTCCTGTTCGCTCGGTGTTGACAGCAGAGTAGACCCTATACGTATATTAGGCCAAGCGTGTCTCCGGTTACGGTCACGTGACTATAGTCTCCATGCGGGTCACAAGGCAGAGCATGGCATCTGCTTGAATTTCACTGCTTGGTAGACAACTCAAATATCCTCCAATGCACTATCAACTTTGGGAGGAACTCACAAAAGTATCCGCTGACATCCTCTCGCTGTGTTAATTGTTTGGATGACCCTCGAAGATAAGCCTTTTGTGGGCGCACCCGCCTGGGGACCTTGATGAAGCAGGCTGCAGGCAAAATCCTAGAGGGAGGGGAATGTTTCCTCCTCACCTTTCCAGTAACTCAGCTGATTCCTCCTCCCAGCATTCCTTTCCCTGGCCCTAAACTCTTAGCTGCGGCCGGGTGGCTCAGTGTTTGAAAGGCCCTACGTATACATCGGCAAGAAGCGATTTCTTCAAAGAAGTCACAGAAATTCTCGTGGGGTTGTTTGGTTCGGCAAATGACAGCTTGTACCGCATCGTGTTGATTCTTCACGGAGCCCTACCATCTCGTTTGTGTGTGTACGTGGTTGTTCTGCAGTGCCCGTATCGACAAGTATCTCGGGATACATCTTTCAAGTCTATTAATTGTTTGGTAAGTGCACTGCAACCTGCTTGTTGGCAACGAGTGACCGCTGTCCTACGGGTACTCTTCTAGATTATCTATAGAATCAAGCAGTGTCTATTATCCCGGCAGCCGGGACAACACGTTTTCCGAAATTCTACCGAGAGTCGCTTCACATTAGCTGCGTGAAGTCATGCAACTCCCCGTAGAATACTGACTTTCTTGTTCTCCGGGCTGTTCGCGGAAACACGTTTCGTTGACAACTTTTCGTGGACACACGTTTCGTGGACACGTTTCGTCGACACTAACATATCACGGACACTCCTTAGGCGAATTTCACGCTGCGGGTAAATTTTTTCACGGAAGTGGATATTCTGCCGGCAGCCGGCACAATAACGCGGGAAAAGAATGCCAGCAGTTGTCCCCCATTTGGTTCTCGTATAAAACGAATAGACTCTTTCCATAAAGCCCTGCATGCAACACGGCGCGCGTTGCGCTCTGGGAACTAGTTGGCTAGAGAGGAGAGTGCCATGGTTTCGGTTTTGATCAACACGTCGAGAAGACAATATACACAAAGCGTGGACTATAAACGGCCGTTATTTTATGTTTCCTGGTCCCGAGAGCGTCATTTATGGTCTCTAATATAACCTAAATGGCCAGACCTCGAAGCTTAAGCACAAGCCCGAGACGTATAGCTTGTCTTAACCCATGCTTGTTTGTATTTTTCTACTTAAGCCTTTCTGTTAGCGTTTCGAGGTATGTGGATTAGCCAGTGCTGGGAATCTCGACGCTGCGAAGCTCGGGGATCTTGCTTGTGTACGAATCAAAAAGCTGTAGACACCAGTAAGTATGCATACACCGAGCTCGCGCCTTTACATCAGTGTTGTTCATCAGGAAGTTTGTTTGTTTCGTGCGTCCATAGACGAAATATAACTTTTTGTAATTACTGTTTTTCGTAATACGCCTGAGTACGCGAGGTAAAACTGGGAGGCGCCATTGAAAAGCTCCATTTGAACACACTTCTCATCGCTTATCTGTACTGCCCCGCAGCACTGCACGAATTCGTGAGGTCCCAACCCGCTTGCATATCACTAATATTCAACATCGTGTATACGCATAAAGTTATCCTACAAGCATATAGGCACCATTCACACATACAAAACGTTTTAAGAAAGAAAAAGTCGAGCACTTGTGTGAAGAATGTCGCACCATTCCGGTGGAAGTGCGCCGGACAGGCTTGAGCCCCGGTGCGCCAAACGAACGAAATTATTAGAAGCGCATTTGACGGTTGCCAATGGTCATAATATTTGTTCTGTGTTTGCTTCCTTCCTCACTGAGTATGCCGAGATAATTTCAGACAGACCGTTCAGGCTCCGATCTTGGGCGTCAGTAAAAGGTCGTCCAAAAAGGCTTAGCGAGGAGTAGGGGACGCTTGTTAGGGCCTCCGTCGTAGCTAGCCGATCTCAGCGTTTGCGAAAACTTAATCTTATATCAGCATAATATTTGAGTGCGATATATGTAATTACACGAGGAAGACATCATTGTAACTTTTGTGCAGTAATGAGGTCGAATTTATCGCGTTTCCTTAAAAGTTAATGCGCCAACGCTGGGCTCAGGTTTGATACTCCTGTGAGGACACAACTTGCTTTTCGCCCAATGAAGTAACAAGGAGCGGACGTTTGGCAAACAAAATACGTGTAGGGCTCAAGGTGACCAAATTTCAGTTGTAGTTCACTGGTACTAGACGGGATTACTGTCACGAGCTCAAAGATGCACTCGTGGGGTGAGGTGACTAAGCCGCGTCTTATTACGTTTGCATACGCGTACGCACAATATCCGGTGTTTCGGGAACCAAGGAAAGCGCTCCGGTCTTCGTTTTTGTATCACTCGAGAATGAGTGCATTGTACATTCGTGAAAAGCCAGATAGTCGAAAGCGCAAGCAGCACGTTCGGTCGCGGCGTGATTGCATGAGATGAAGCTGCTCAGTCGAAACCGAAACTGAGTGGCCAACTAGTTCCTAGAGTGCACTGCGCGGTATTTCGCCGCGATGGGGCGCGTCGGTTTTGGAAGAAGTCTATTGTGAAAACGGCTATTTGAAGCTGTAGGGTAGCTCACTGGTAAGGTGCCTGTCTCATACACACGGAGCCTGATTCAATCCACAGTGCGGGCTTATTTTTTTTTCTCGAACATCTTTTTAAGCATTTGTCAATATTTAATTTTTTTTTTTTATGATTAACACGGAAAAAATCGAATGTTCTGGACGAAACTTCGCTGAATTAAATAGTATGGGTCTGCGCCCTTTCCGGGGTTGAATAGAGGACATAGCCCGGGAAAAACAAATTCCGTCAGTTTCGGACGACGCGTGTATCACAGCCTGCGGCTGCTCATTAGAAAAATATTAACCCCATTGGCCCCCCTCTGTACACGCCACTTCGCGGCGGCCCGCCGGCGGCCCAAGCCTCGCTGTCATCAATTCACCCCCTGAAAGGGAGTCTCATACTATTTAATTCAACGAAGTTTCGTGGACAACATTATTATTTTTTTTTTTGCAGTGTTAGTCGTAAAAAAAGAAGTGTCGTAGATATCGCCAAATGCCTAAAAAAAGATAAAGTAATCCCACACTGATGATTGAACCAGTGCCCCGCTGCATAAGAGACGTACACCTTACCAGTGAGTTACTCTACAGGTTCAAATAGTTGTTTTCATAATTCGTTTTATACGAGACCCGATAGGGAGCAATGGCCGGCATTTTTTTCCCCGGGTTATATTGCCGGCTGCAACAGAATATCCACTTTTTTTTCTTTTTTTCGCGGGTGTGTCACCGGCCGGCAGACCCGTCAACGTAGCTTCGCGGAGACATTCTGCGACGGATCATTACAAGAGTGTCAACCCACGTGTCTCACCCTACATGCCATTTGCTGCGGCAATTTGGGGTAACTTGTTCCCAGAAAAAAAAAAAAAAAAAAAAAAGCTAATCATATTTTGCAAAACAATCTACTGATGAAACAGCGTGTCAATAAAACGACCTGTCAATGAAATGTCATTTGATGAACTGATTGTTACCGCCAATGAGAGGCGTCTGTCAGAAGAATTTTGGGGAAAATATTTTTCCAGCTGCCGGGAAAATAAACAATATGGCCTATAATTACTCCCGTTCTGTTTGCTTTGCAATCTTTTCAGCTGTATAAAAGCTTAGCGGTACCTCTTTATATTTCGCAAATAGCTTGCACGTTTGTACTTCTCTACGGAACGCGCTCTGTGTAGTGAACTTCTACGAGATTTGAAGAGAATATTTTGCGTCTGTTTTTCTGCCTGTTTACAAGCTCATGGGCCAGTACTTTTTTTTTACGCGTTTCATTCATGTATTAAATAGGTTAATTCAGTTCGGGACGTTTTAAGTAAGTTTGAGATATCCAAACTTCCAGACGTTACCTATTCAGGGTTAACGAATAATTCGCATGGGTGCCAGATGCTAGCTCGAGAGTGATTCATTTCAGCAAGCATTTGTCAGCAGAGGGATGCCGCGGCTAGGCTTCTGCTAGAGCAAGTGAGCCAGCCCTGCCCTTTGTGGCTTGATCGCGTATATATTCAGTTACATAGTTCAAAATGAGGTAATGTTGGCAAGTCATCCTTGACTTCACGACGACTTGGTCGAGGTTGCGGAATAGCTTCTAATTTATTGTGAGCCAAGCTCTTCAGAACGATCTGATGCTACAGAAACGAGTGAACTTCTGTAGAGCCTTGACCCATTCACAACGTGCTGCTTGGAAGTGTGCTTTACTAAGACCAATGTAGGTTTTAAAGCGTTGATCTTCGATCTTTGGAACTTTTTGTAGATGCCATCGGTGCGCAACTAAAAATGGAAATATCGGCAGCATAAAAAATGGTGGTGAAGCGGCTGCCAGGGTCTTGCGACAGGGGAGGCGGCAGGAAGAATCGTTCAGAAGCCGCAATAGCTCCCCAGCCCCAGGACTCTCTCTAGGACCCTCCCCAGGACCAGGCCCCGCTGAGCCTCCTCCCTAGCCCCGTTCAATAAAAGCTAAAAACAAAGTATTAACTGATATTAAATTAGTCACTTGCACGCCAGATCAAATAGTGTATAGTGAAAGCATAGGAGTATCTTGCCATTTGCGCCCAGAATGCTTTTTGGTAGTGGGCTACTAGTATAAAGCAGGCCATGGGTTCTTAGAACCCAGTGTTTGAATAACCAGGATTTGAACGCAATGCCATCATTGCATAGCCAGCTTTTAAGATCTGGCAACAATATTCGAACAGACAATGAATTAGCTTGACTGCCAATAGTGGTCTATTCAATGAATGAACTTGTATGCCAGTGATGGCATAACCATTGAATTAGTGTGAAAGCCAATAATGGCATAGCCAATGACATAGGGTGGATGTGAATGATGATTGAAATATTGGTTTAACGATGGCCCAACAATGGCCCAACAACAGGGTGGAAAAGCCTCGACCACACCCAGCCCGCCCCACCAACCAGCACCTCCTTCCGACAAGGTGCCCACTGCCAACTCCGGACGGGAGAATTATCGCGTACCAGCCATCCCACGAGACTCAGCAACATCGCAGGACCCGGAGTCTCAGCCGCAACAAGGTGAGAGAGCCACTCCGTTACACATTACACCCGGCACACGCATCCCGACCCAAATCCATGCCCCAACAGATCACTGCATCCGACACGTACAAAGAAGCGCTTCTCGCTGCCAGGCGCACACAAAACACCCCAAAGACAGTGCAAGCGATGAACCCAGCACCAGAAAATCAACTCATGGACACGTTACCTCCCCCCTCTCAACCCGTCACTCCCCAGGTCTCCGTCGAACTCAAGCAAATCATGCTCGTTCTGAAAAACATTCAGGAGCGCCTGGCCGCTCTCGAGCAGGATAATGCAGAACTAAAAGCACAGGGCCCTCAGCACCATAAACGAAAAGCAGATGACCCCTACCACCCTGAAAGCCAAATTCCCCACAAAGTATCGACACCTCATCAACTGATGACGAAACCAATATCTAAACAATCTATACACATCCTACAATGGAACTGCTGCAGCCTACAACGTAAACGAGCCAGTCTCACCCAATACCTCAACACGCTAGATCGCAAACCTTACGTCATCCTTCTTCAGGACTCGCAGCAAGAGTGCAGTGAATACGTCAAGAGCGCTCTGACACACTCCGACAACTCCGCGAATCCAGACTCGCCCTCGTACCACCGCCTACCACACTTTGCCGACAACATGCCAGCACTCTACGCCGAGCACAGACCCACACGCTATCCTCCCCACACTATACTTATCTCTTCCAAGGCGCTCAGGGCACTGCTAAGTGTCCCTTCTGCACTGGCTACCCAAACAACACGCACACCTACTGGCAATGCCTCCATGCACAACCATCCCTCCACTCTACACTTTCCAAGCTCCCTCCCAGGCTTCGGCCCACGACATGGAAAGAGTGGCTCTCTCCCACAAATCATCAACACGTGTCCACCATCTTAGACGCCCTTCTTCACCACATCACAACGATCGAAGAGAAGCTGAAGGCATCGAAAAACGCCAGCAATCCCCCATGATCCACCTATCCTCACCCTTCTGAATGGCGTCCTCCTGGACACCACTTTGACACCCTGAACTGAAGGTCAATAAGGATGTTTTCTCTCTCTCTTTTCTCGCAATGCATACAGCGTTCTAATTCAGGCGCTAACTTGCTGTGCGTGTGAAAAGAGAAGAATCGTTCGCACCCGGGAGCCACATCTACAGACTGTTCTCAGCATGCGCGATCAGCACATTAAAAAAACTAAGCCAAATAATTATAACGCTGGTAAGCCACTGGCTAAGACAGGCCAATGTTGCCCAGCCTAAGTCACTCGATTACCAATGTTAGTAACCCATTGGCTAAGACAAGCCAATAATTGCCAGTCTAAGCCAATTGATTACCAATGTTTGTAACCAATTGGCTAAGACATGCCAATGTTGGCCAGCCTAAGCAAACCGATTGCCAACGTTGGTAAGCCATTTGCTGAGATAGGCCAATGTTGGCCAGCCTAAGCCAATCGATTGCCAACGTTGGGAAGTCGTTGGTATTGACAGGCCAATGTTAACCAGTATATGCCAGTGTAGCACCAACGTTGGTAGCACGATGGCCAAATTGACCCAAGATTGGACCGTTGATCGCCAATTAAATACCAATGTCGGCCCGACGTCGTGTGCTGCCTGGGCCACTAATCATTTGAACCAGAGCTTGGCGTTCTGACATCCCAGCGAGCTTTTATATCCTTCTCTTTCGCAGCTTCTCGGCACATTTTTTCGTTAGAAGGACACTTCAGGTCACAGTTTACCCAAAAATCTGCTGCGTAAGCGCGCATCTAAGTGATTTCATTGATTATGTTTGTTTATTCTATTTCGATGTGCTCACATAGCGTCGTTCGAGCCTACCAAATTACTTAACGGCCATTGCAACAAGATCTCCAAAACGTATTCCCCGAGCTCAGTTCCACAACGGATTCCTAACTCGCAACCCTGTGTACTAACAGTTTGACGGCCCGTTTCCCAGCGTACGTACCATTGCTTGGTCAAGCCATCGATTGGCTGCTCATTTCCGGCGCTGCCCCGGTCACCTTTTACGCGAGACGAAGTCGGACGCAGCGTCGGTCAGGTGGGCCCATTCATCACGCCGCCCAGTCATCCATCACTGTGCCGAATCCGTGCCACCCTCGGTCGCCTCTTCGGTCGTTCGTGCGCCGGCTCCCGTGCCGGGCCGAACAGAGTTCCGGCTCTTGCTGCTCGCAACAGCTAGGCTGTATGAGTAGTATGGTCATCATTTGACGCATACAAATCCAGGTCAATTTTTTAAGCCCAGATTGTTGTTAAGTGCGTGAGCGAAAAAAAGAAAAAAAGAGTAGAAAAGAAATGAGGCGAGACGGAATACTCCGAAAAGGTTAGTGCGCAACTGCAAGGGGTTCAGAACCCAAATTCTGGGAATAAATATTTTTTCCTTTAATATCAAGTAGAAACTTAAAAACATATATATTTTGTTGGAAAAGACAAAAAAAAAATTAAGTTGAATTGAACGACAACCAAAGCCACCTGGTTTCTGTGTATAAAGCTTCGATGGAATGTCCTCACGGCATCGGCCTCCGACGGCAGCGTCACTACATGGGAGGTGCGCAGAGTAGTGCAGAATAAAGTACCTCGATTAACGCTTTGCTAAGTAGCGACAGCGATTGATGTGCCGATGCGCTCTCCCATTGGTCCGTGCCCACGTTCCGTTTTCGGTTAGGGAGAACATGGCGGATTTGACTCGACCTCACTCTCGAATAACGGTTTGGTGCCTTGGCTTTCGAAAACCTACCCGCGTCCATTGTTGTTTTTTCTGGATTGTTACCTGACATAATCCGCCGGTATAACTCGGAATATTTTGAACACAGCCATGGTAGGCAAGTTAGGAAAAACTAGACGGAGCGTGCGCTAGAAGACAACTGGAGCGAGGGGAGGAGGGCAGGGGAGGACTTGTCACTACCTTGCATAGCGTTATCTGCGGACACTAGTACAGGTTACCTAGGCCAGAACGTAATACCGACGTCTTGGTAAAAAATCCAAAGCAAAGATGGTCACCTTAGATTCACTCCACCAGCCAATCGTATCCACTCATTCACTGACGTCACTGGCGTTAGGGGCTGATGAACTACCTTTTTCAACCTGCCACGCGGTGCTTTCAACCACGTTCTTGCAGATGGACTCCGGCCTCTCGAAGTGACCGGGGTTTACGTCGCAGAGCTGTGCCTGCATCTACTTTTGTGGGCGGTATTTTCTGTGCTACGATAGGACCATAGACTCCTTCCGAAAATCGCTGCATGCAACACAGGCAACATGGCGCAAGCGTTGCATATTGGGAACTAGTTGGCGAAGCGGTGTACCGTATGGTTTTGGTTTTGATTTGGGTCAACGCATCGACGCTTGCGGCGCTGACGGCGAACCCAGCACAACCTGCCAATTATATCGAATACGGATGCTGTAAGTACCCCTTTAAGTATTCAATACCAAGCTGTGCTGTGTAAATGATCTTACTGCCGGGGTTATGGCGTTTTAGTGGTTTCAATACTAAATACAAAGAACAATGTCTGTCCCGAAACCGATCGAAATCTTCATTTGATGTGGGGATCAGCGTTTTTAGCATTTGTACGCGTACATGGCAACAACGTACCAAGATTTTTCTTTCTGACGAAAGTATCTTGCAAGCTGCAGCGAATATTTTCTGCAAAACTTAGGCTAACGCAGAAGCGGCGCTTTTGATCTCCCAAGCAGAGTGCAAACATCCGTGATTGATAGGATGATGCGCACACAACCGCGTTTTCTGTTACATTGTAAACCTCTATTTGAACCTGGTAGTGCAAGCACTTAAGAGTGAGTTTGAGATTGTTTTCAGAGCCCCCATCGCTCCGCTGCCGCGCTTCACAGCATGCTTCGAAGTAACAGCGCGAGCTCCCACTACACATAGCGTTGCCCGAAAACACGATCTACTAAAACTTCCTTTTATAGAACTTAAAAACTGGACCTATTAAGCAACTTAACAATTATACCCAAGACCGTTCACGCTTGCAAAAATCCTGGGTCCATGTAACAATTGGCGCCAACAACGCCTCCTTCTGCAAACACTACAAAAATATCTCCAAAAATACTGGACTTCTAGATCAACTTTGAGGTAAGTGCGCGTGTATGTGTGTGATGTGTGCGCGTGATTTCCTCTTACTCTAAACTTCTGTACTCCCCTCTACCCTTCCCTCTGGAGTAGCCATTTCGAGACGAACTTGGGCTAACATATCCTCCTTTCATTAAATCTTTCTATTATGTATTGCAAATTAATACTTCGTGCCATCTCAACGTGGGCATGCGCAAAGGCTACGAGCGCGAGCTCCTTGAGTTGAACGGCGGCTCGGCTGCACGATCGCTCGAGCAGCTAGGCCACCTGTCAATGTTATCCCCTCCCGCTTGTAGCTTTTGCGCTTAGACCATGTTAAAATAGTGAGTTTTAGTAGATCGTTTTCAGAGGCCCGCTATCACTCCGGGCGCGCGCTCCTATACTTCGTTTCGCCTCTGAGTTCAGACGCAGCCGACGGCCCGAACTGATGGGGCGAATCAGACAGCGCAAAAGAGCATCATCGTGCCGTTCGTCATGTTTCTGGACGTGTTTTATCATCGCTGAGAAAGTTATGAAACTAAAAAGGCCGGTCACTCTCACATTTTACGCTGCTTGATTGGTCCCATTAGCCCTAGCGTCTGCTGCGTCTGGACGATACGAATTATGCAGAGAATCGGTTATGCGGCATTTACCAATACCACCTAGAAGACAAGGCCTGCGCATGACGTTTTGTTAGTAGATCCCTGACCCGCGCCAAGCGGCAAACACCCCGAAGCTTGACGAGAGTATACACGGGCCGCTTCAGAACTACGGCCGCGTTCCAAATCTTACCCAAACGGATCCGAGTTACTCCGACGGGTCGTGTCACGTGACAAGACAGATATTGAAAAACGCTGGACGCGGGTAGGTTTTAGAACGCCAAGGTATAAACACCTTATCCTGGAGTAAGATCGAGTAAATTTTGGAACACGGCCAACTACGTCGCATTCACTTGCGGCCACAGCTGCGTGCGCGTCTGCTGAGCGCGAGCTGATAGCGAGCTTGCAGGTCATTTGTAACGTGCATGCGAACACTCCCTCGGCCAGAAGCGCCGGCTAGCACGCGCTCCTGGCTTTGGGACGAGCATTTCTCGAGCGTGCGCTCGTTCTGCCGAAGAACGCTTCAAAGCAGCCACCTCAAACTCTCGTGCTTCTGGCATGGGCTGCGTTTTCTGCTTAGGAATGAACGGAGTATGAACAGCGCCCTCAAAAATGGCGTCCAGTGCCAGCGTCCAGCGCCCAGCGGAGGGCTTTGCGGCCCTTCGCACAGCAGTAAGGCACTTTCACTCATGCATTTGACGCTCCACGTGAACGTCTAACTTCATCGTATGCTATAGCACAAGACACTCGACATGAGCATCTGTTTCATTATCTGCTACACAAACCACTGAAGCAGTCAATGGAGCAGACGATGTTGCAGACGATGTAGCAGTCGATGTTGCTCATCCGGGCTAGCTAGGGGGGCTGAAGGTATCTACTAGTGATGACGTTTAGAGGAGGAAACGCGCAGGCCTTCCGTTCTAGGTGGTAGTGCATTTACACCACGCCCAAATGTACTGAAATATTAAATATAACTTATTACGTTTACGTCATGTTTATAGGATGCTTATTTTTGGCGTTTCGCATCGTATTTTTTTTTAAACCGTTAAAGGGCAACTCCACTCGATTCCGAAGATATCGCGGTAATGAGTGATTTCGAATTAAAAAGCTTTAGTAAAAAAAGACAACGTCGTTTCTTTCGCGAAAAATGGGATATATATTTATAAATCTAATTTTAAACAGGAGCGGAAATCGAAACCGAAACTTCAGCGTCGTCCCACAACATTTGCCCCGGGCCGCCAGGGACATGGCAATCACGTGGTTCGGTATGTCACGTGATCCTCGGCCCAACGACAGGCGGGATTGGGGCGGGCCTGTGGCAGGCGCAAGTGTCGTCTGCACCGCACTGTTAGCCACGTTTTGGTGTCTACGACACTCTACGACGTCTGTACAACTGCGGCATCGTAGTGTGGACGAAACTCCGAGAGGCAATAATCACAAACGGTGAGACGACGACGGCGGTTGTGAGGCGGAAGATGGCGGTTACGGCGGGACCACGGCGGGCGGCCACGTATTTGTAGGGAGCAGTAGATAGCCGCCGAGCCGCCGAGGGGTAACGTTGCTGACGTCATGCGCTACGGTCGCCCGGAGAAGTGAAAACAAGTAAAAGGGGGCAATGGTGATGTCGTTTAGCTCAATGTTGGCTACGCCCATGCCGTAGCCATGGCTGCGCTGTTGGTTGCGCCCGAATTCGCCCGCTCGAGTCAGCCAATTTCGGCAACTTGGCGAGTAGCGAAGTTTGCCGGACCGTTTAAAAAACATCTAGACAGAACCTCGTCGTAATATTTGACGTGTAGTCTTCCTAGGCAATACTGAAGAAGACTGCATTGCTTTTTTCAAAACCACAAATGAAATGGAGTTGCCCATTATTGCAGTATAATCACGGAAGTTATGCGGTCAAGGGGACATTATATGGGGGCTAATTATCACAATCTAACATTTTTAATAATCGTATTTAGACAAAATAATCATTTTATTCAAGTTCACGCCAAGGGAAATCAATAAATAAATTTTAAAACGGAGCGCAGCACTAGGGAAAAGCGGCGCTGCGCTAAAGTTGCCACTCGTGCCAAAGGCGCAAGGCTGGCGATGCGAAAACGCCGATGATAATTTTACACCCCCCCCCCCAAGCACGATGACAAAGCATAAACAAATCAACGCATACCGCGTAGCATCGTGTCCAACTGGGGATATATCGGCCTTTCATACGGGTTCGTTATTCTCTTGAAATTCGGGCATTTGCGCCTCGCCAGGGAACGTTTTGAGGAACACCCAGTTACGCCCATGAGCACATCCTGGTACCATGGCAAATAGTAGAAATCAAACCTTTTCTGTGATAACCGGTGTCAAATTAGGGATGGTTCGACAGATTTTACGGATTCGTTCTTGTTTTAAAATTTTGGCACCCCCCCCCCCCCCCCCCTCGCCAGGGAATGTTTTAAGGACAGCGCAGTTTCCAGCTAAAGGCAGAATATAAGATTTAGAACCCTCGATTCCATCCTGTAACTATGGTAAGTACCCCAAAGTAAATTCTTTTTGAGGAAACCGGTCCCAAAGTGGGAATGGTATGACTAATTTTAGGCATTCGTTAATCATTTGAAATTCGAGCAACCGGTCTTCGCCGGCGAGCTTTCTGAGGACAACCCAAAGTCTAGCTAAAGACAAAATAAAAAAAACTAGAGGTACACCTAAGCACTTCTTATGAGTTGTGAATGCGAAAGCATGCGTGCCGTTCTTCCGCTCCTGTGTTTCGTTTGCGGCGCATTTGCGTCGGCCGTGCGCGCGCTCTCTAGCTATCCTCGCAGCTCTGACCTTGGGTGCTTCGTGTTACATGCGCGCCAGTGTTGCAGGGAACGGCGTTCCTAGAACGCGTTCCTTTTAGGAGGAACGAAGGAGCGCCGCCGTTTCATTTGGCATCGGTGGAACTGGAACGGGAGCACGTTACATTTTTACTAGAACAGAGAAAGGAACTGCGTTCCTTTTTTCGTCTAGTGGGGTAATTTTTATTTTATTTCTGACACGGAAATTTTAAAATTATCGAGACGAAGATTAGGATCTCATTAACTTTTTGGTTACTCATCTTATGTTTTATTTTATGTGGTCCTAGCTTGGTAACAGTCGGGTGCAGGAGAGCTAAGAGACATCGATCATTGTTTCAATGCCCGAGACTGCAGTACAAAAAGCAAAACTTTTAGTCGAAGCAAAAGACGCAGAAAGAGGGACGTTTCAAACTTAGCTACTTTCTTTGCCCCTACGAATCCTTATACACACAGAAATCTAAGGCCGACTTTAGTCATCACTGAACTTCCACAAACAGACCTACAGTTACAAGAATATAACAGGTTACCAGCCATCGAACGCACCTTTGTATCCCGAAGACTTGACACTTAAAAGATACACAAAATTTATCGTTATTCCTTCTCCCCATGGCCCCCACCTTGAAACTGACTTGCACGAGGAAAGACTTTTATAAATATGTTCTAGACTGGCCATCCAAAATCGCTACCCTCTTGTTAACTTGCTCGTCTTGCGGACAGCAACATCGAGAAACAACTGTTGTCGAGTTCGACCAAGGGACTTTGTTGGATAGAAACGTGTGAGGTTGTTGTAAAACACTCGTGCACTGTAGGGTAACAGTATATTTGGCTCGTCTGAATCGCCCACCACAAACGTGAAAATGGTTAATATATTAGATATTTAAAGATGAATAAATCAACAAATGAAAACCTGCTTCCGCTTGTTTTCTTCTCCTGGTGCCCTTCCATCATGGCATTCAAGTATGTGCGTTCCCATTTAATGGGGTAAATTAAAAAAAAACTTTCCTCGATTTAGTTAAATATGATAATCAGCAAAATACAAATGTAACGTAAATGTAATGATACGTTTCATTTTCTTAACAGTAACGCGGACGAGTTCCATTTTTACACATGAAACTTGTAACGGGAACGCGTTTCAAAAATCAGGAAGAACGAGGAACGATCTTCCGTTCCTTCTTGAGGAACGTGTACAACACTGATGCCAGCTCGCGGCACGGACACGTAGCGCCATGGGGCGGCGGTCGTTGAAACCGACGCGCGCAGCGGCCAATGGGAGCCTCGTCGACGCGCGCCAGCCACTGGGACCGGAAACGAAATCCATCAGCTTCGCTTCCCTCCTATGGGATCGAGGAAACTAGGGGCCTTTGTCTAGGCTTTTCGCGTGGTTTCATAGCTGGGAGCTGGCTTCACTTGGAGAAAGGATTTAAGGCACCGTTTTGCGCGCTTCAAATTGGTGACGTGGGCTTGCTTCATAATACAGGTAATTATTTTGCATTAAAAAGTTAGAGCCCTCGAGCACATCCGGGTACTATGGCGAGTTTGATAAAACTGGTCCCAAAGCGGAGATGTTTCAATTGATTTTAGGCATTCATTCACCTTTTGAAATTTGGGCACTCGCGCCTCAACAAGAAACCTTTCGAGGAGAACTCAATGTCCAGAAAATGGCTGAATATAAAATCTAGAACCCTCGAGCCTATTCTGGTGCTATGACAAGTACGCTAAAGTGAGTTCTTTTTGAGAAAACCGGTCCCATGTGGTTGGTTCGGCTGAGTTTACGTATTTGTTAATCTTTTGAAATTTGAGCAATTGCGCCTCGCCAAGGAACCTTTTGAGGACAACTCAGTCCCTAGCTAAAGACAAAATATAAATTTAGAGTCATCGAGCCCATCCAGGTACTATGGCAAGTAGTTCAAATAAATCTTTTTTGAGAAAACCGGTGTCAAATTGGTGATGGCTCGGCTCTTCTTTCGCATTCGTTCATCTTTTTTTTGAAATTCGAGCACCTACGCCTCTCCAGGAAAATTATGACGACAACCCAGTTCCCAGATAAGGGCAGAATAAAATATTTAGAACCTTCGATCCCAGCCTGATACTATGGAAAGTACTTTAAAGGGAACCTGTTTTAAGAAAACAAAGTGACGATTGTCTGGCTAATTTTGGACATTCGTTCAAAATTAAAAAAGTGGGCACCCGCGCCTCACCAGGGAACTGTTTTCATACAGCCCAGCTCCCAGCTAAAGGCAGAGCATAAAAGTTAGAGCGCTAATGCCTATCCTGGGACTACGGCAAGTACTTCAAAGTAAATTCTTTTTGCGAAAACCGGTCTCAAAGTGGGTACGGTTCGGATGCTAATACGCATTTGTTCATCTTTTGAAATTTCGGCACCCGCGCCTGATTGAGGAAACTTTTTAGTTCGGCCGAAAACTTATCTGGTGGTGAAATACAAAATTTAGGACCCTCGATCATAAGCTGCATTCTACTATTGCGAACTCTCGTGAATGAGCAATATTTGTGTGAACCTGTCTCGAAGTGGACAAGGTTCGACCTTTTTCAGGCATTCATTCATCATTTAAAACTCGGCACCCGAGCCTCACCCAAAAATGTTTTTTTTTTGCTTTTTTTTTATTGGCCGAATATTTAAGTTCTTACAAAATACAAAGCTTAAGGCCAACGAATACAAGCCTCTGCCACAGCAAAATCTCTGGCTTCAACACTCTTCGAAGAATGTGAAATCAAATCGAATATTTCAATGCACTCCTCTCCCGATTTTCTTTTATTTGTTCGTGTCTATGTTCAGGGCGATCGGGATAATTAACTTAATATAAATATTTAGTAAGTCCCTAAATATGAATTCTGAGATATATGACTGTTAAGTTTAAAAGAATGTTCACCCTCTCATAAATCGTTTATTCACCGCAGTGCTTCCATTCCTTACAATAAAAAGTCAGTGCTATAATCATAAAACGACAATAATACGTAAATTTAATTTAAAAGCTTTGTTTTAGAATTTTATATTATCTTAATAAAAACAGTCGTTTTTGTGTTATAGCTTATTTATATCAGTAGCAGAATACTGGAAATTATTGTAAACGTCTAAACCAGAAAAAAACCGCCTTTTTGGCAAATTGGTCTCAGAAACACAAAAAAATAATTCCGAAAAAAAAATCTCTGTACATTATTCATTATTGCGGTTAGCTGTAGTTGAATGGCAAATCTTATATTTTTCATAATTTTTACATGCGCTTTTTTGAACTTTGTTGTTTCTCAAAAATCGACGTCAGCTGCCTAAAAAATATATGTTTCTAGAGGTGTAATACACATCTCAGACACTATCGAGTTTCCCAGAATATTGGGGAGGGATCTCATTTAATATATAGAATCATAACGATTTGTTTAAACGCGAAATAAACTGTACACTTTGATTAACTTGGATACTATCTGTAGTGGTAATCCATCAAAAAGTTTATTCGACTTAGGAACCTGCAATTTACACATCATCGTCTTAACATTTTGGCACAAAAATAGCAGTATACGATAGACTAGAGTAGTATAGCACAGCGAATTGTTTAAAGCATAATGTTTTGTTCGTTGTGGCCTATTTGTTTATGAAATAAATGGGCCTCTATGCGAGCGCGGCCTTAACCCATCAAGGGATGGCGCAAGCATACGATGGCACAAATTAATGGGGAAGAGGCAAATTAGCATGCGTTTCTGAAGTCCGCTTTGTGGCACTGGGTATAATCAGTATATCAGAATAAATTGTCCTCATGACTCGCCCAAATAGGTCTTACACCAAACGTAATACACTGTCTGAAACAATGAACCTTATTTCTCATATTTCTGTCATAATACTTTGATACCCAAAACGGCAGATTAGAGAAAACATATAATAGGATGCCACTGCTCAGTGTTGTTAAAAAGTATAACAAATCTGTTGCTTATTGCAACACAAAATTGTACATTATCCACAAAAATATGCTGCCATAAACGACAAGGTATATAGCGATATCATAATATTTCTTAAAAAGCACTGTTCAGTTCAGAATCATTTTACTGAAAGCTATAAAGAAAGAGTCACTTTGCATGAAAAGGGAAGTAGCTACAACATAGTGGACATAACATTAATATGCAGAGCAGAACTTTAGAAAACACCAATGCGAAACAAGGCGTACTTATCCTAATTGCACTTCTATTAAATAAATGCGATAACATTGCATAAGAAAAGAACTATGAAAAGCAAGGAAGTGACAATTTAACACCAACCTACGATCTCCTAAAGGATCAGAAGCATAAAAAGAAGATTAGTTTTAACCAATAGAGCCATGGCAGCCGTCATATGACAAAAAGAAGGACATAACAAAAAACATATATATTTGCCACATTGTTATCCGCTTCGCAGGAGCAACACCCACGAAAAACCTCGGAAAGCACATGCCGTGAAATAAAATTTTAAAAAAATCTACTAGCGCCGCAAGTTTGCCGACGTCGGCGGAATGGAATTAATTAACGGGTATGTCTGTCGTTGCGTCGTCTCCACTGTACTCTGATACATCTTCTCTCGGGACGACCCGACTAAACACTGGAGCACGTGCTGCTGGTGCGTGTACCATAAAAATGAGCTTTTCTGGTAATTACGTCCAACCAGAATCAAGATAACAAAGATAGAGCTGCGTGAACCCTCCGCTTCCTTTCCGTTTTTAGAGTAAAAAAAAAAAAAATCCCTGCTACAGAAAACTGATAAGCGACGGCGCCAGCGGAGAGGGAAGGGGAGAGCCGCTCGGATTTTGCCTTTTGTCCTTCGCCACCGGAGCCCTCCTCTTGCACACGATTTCTCTTTGTCACACGCACACTCTCTCGCTCAGATGATTTCAGTGCCAGATTATCTTGAGGCGTTAATTAGAGTAATTGGAAAGCGGCCCACACAGTACGGTCAATTGGACCGGACAGAAAAATGTGATACAGATAAGCCTCCAAATCGACAAAGAGGCATAATTTGCTTTCAGCGGTGTTCGTCAGTGGGCTGAGTAGTAATTCGCTCACTTCATGTCGCCCCTCGTGCTCCCCCACTCACCCCCCCCCCCCCCCCCGTAAAAAGAAATAAACAAGACCATAGTCGGTTAGAAGTCTAGGTAGTAGAAGCTCCTCCCCACAAGCGTGATGCGCCCGCTTCAAACGCCTCCGCAGTCGAGAAAATAATTCGCTGAAAAAGCCCCTTCCAATGGATGGATATTGACTACATAGTTTGAAACGCGCGGCAGTATGCGCCCCCTAGCCGTGGAAAGTGGTGTATTTTAGGCACCTACATTACTCGCTCCGGAAGGTTAAAGCAAAAAGAAAGCTTTAGTGGCCACGAAAATTGTTCGTTAATAAAAAGTTAAAAATCCCTACACCGGAGTTGGAGCAGTAGTGCAGATATATAAAATAAGAGTCGAAAAGAAAGCGTCATTTGCTCTGCCAATAAATATAAATTGTAACTTTTTTAAGTGATGCATATATGGTTAGAGATACAATAGTAAGGGTGCAGGCGAGCTGGTGGATGTTAACCATGTTGAATATACCTGAGACTGGGGTAGATATGTGTTTGTGGATCCTTGTTACTTTGGAAGAGGTAATGGTCCTTTTGTTATATTTTGGGGGAGATTGCTGAGTTATCTTTGTGAATCGGCATGAAGGCCGTCCATAGCGCTAGTTTGGAATTACAGGGTTTGGCGTTTGGACTGTTTAGAGGTTGTCCCTTTGTGTTGGTAGTGACTGTCTGGAGGGTTTGGCGGTTGAACTGGTTAGAGTTGCCCCTTTGTGTTGGTGGTGGGCTGTTTGTGGACTATATAAGGAGGAGGACTGAATAAACCTGTTAGCTGAGTTTGAGACGTCGTCCTGTCCCGTTCTGTTTCTTCGACTTTTATGTTTTTCTACCCCAGTCTCAGGTATATTCAACATGGTTAGCATATATGGTTGTTAGCTTTGGCTTAATAGCCTTCCTACACGAATTAAGTACTACATTCGCTGGATTTGAAAAGGGAAAACATAGAAAATCCAACGTTGAGAATACCAAATACCTGCGTTTCGGGTTTTGAAGACTCCTGCGTTTTGGGTTTTGACAAATTCGAAACTGGCGTTTGTTTTATTTTTTGAATCCCAAATTGGAGACAGCGGGACCTCCGATTCTTCTTCGTCAAGCGAGTCTGGTGCAGCCTCGCCGTCTACACCAAGGCACCTCTGCAGGAAACATAAGAGCGGCGATGGCCTCAACCGAGTTTCACTACAGCTGATAATGAACGCGTACGGTCATGTACCACACGCACAGTCCGCCAAGCCTGGTTGGCCCGGTCTCACTGCGGAGAAGTCTTGCATCGAAGTCAGCAACCTGCTTGGCGTTGGTGTACGAGCCATCCTCCAGCTCAGGAAGTAGGCGGAGGCAACCGAAGAACATCTTTTTCGACGGGTGGGGACACAAAGTACCCATGCCAAAAGCCCCGCGCCCGATTCCCCATGGCAAAAAACCCTCCTTTTTCGTCCCGCTTTCAAGAGCCTTAGTTTTAGAAGCCCATGACGAGTATGCCTTGAGCTTGTGTAACGTAATCATGCCATACCCCGGACTCAAGTAAAGAATAACTGGATAAAGTATTCAGTTCTTCAGGCGCGCTCTATACACATTCCCGTCTTGCGGCGCTAAGAGTGAAAACAAACAGGAAATATAACTCACTGACAAAACATTTAAAGACAGCTTTTATCAAGCATTTAATCAATGCTTTCCTCGGCTCTGAAGCGCGCGCGTATTCCCAGTCCCGGCGAAGTGGGTTCTGTCAAAACTGTTAACCCCGCAGCTCATGGCGCCTTACTTATCAAAACACCAAACAAAGGTTCCATTCTAACGGTAGTTATAGCCATCTATGTAAATAAAGTCCACAATTCTGAGTCTCAGCTTCCTGCATGACTGCAGAGTGCGTCACTGAAGAGACCTTTTGTAGGCCGTCAACATCTTAGGTTAAGACATGCAACAGTGCCGGTTGAAGAACGAAGACAGGGCTTTTGGTGTGCGGGGAATACGAAACGAGGTAATTGAACGCGGGATATTCGAAACGTGGGGCAAATAACGCGGGGCTTTTGCGACAGATACACTGGGCAATCGTGCTACACGCGGGGAAATCGTGCTACACCCCTTTTAACACCCTCTCAGAAGCTCCCAGCGAGTGAACGCAAGAGGCGGCGCAAAGTTAAGTATACGATGGCTTCACGTTGTGCGCGCTGATGTCGTGCGTTCATTGTTTCTTTCGACGGAACGAGGTCCTTAAGGTCAAAAAGATAACAGACGAATTCTGCACGAGCACTGAACTACCGCCGTTGAAGGCTTGGACTGTGCGTCGCCTTCTCCACGGCGTCGGATTCAAGCATGACAAGAAGGAACGAAACTCGCGGCTGATTGAACGGGAGGGCATCGTCACCTGTCAGCAGACGTACCTGCGTGAGACCGCACGTCACCAACAAGATGATCTGAAGATCTACCTGGACGACACGTGGGTGATGGCGGGCACACTGCCTCAAGAATGTTGGTAGACACGACAGTTGCCTCGTCTCACGACGCCCTCATACGTGGCTTTTTAACGGGCCTCACGCAGCCATCGGGGGAGGGCCGTTGCCTTATCGACACCCACATTGGCAGCGAAGACAGCTTCGTTGACGGCTGCCTGGACGTGTTCTATAGCCAAAAGACCGGCATACCACGATAAAATTGATGTTGCCCGCTTCGAGAGGAGGTTCGACGGTGTCCCCGACAAACTGCCGACGGGAAGCGTTATCTTCATGGACAACAGTTCTTACCACTCCCGGAAGTTGGAGGCAGGGCCGACGACTAGCTCTCGCAAGAACGACATCCGGCAGAGACTGGTATCTAAAAATATTTGTTGAGACTCTAAGATGCTGAAGAAGCGGCTCGTCAACCAGGCACGTAGCCAGGGGGGAGGGGGGGGCCCATGGGGTTCGGGCTCCCCCCCCCCCCCCAAATTTTCAGTTTTGCTGGGACCTCCTCTCCCCCTTCTCCCTCATACAGCATTTTGTCATGGGCGGGACCCCCCCGAAAGAATATCCTGGCTACGTGCCTGAGTAAAGTCAACAATGTGGCGTTGGTGAATCAACAGCACCTATTGTATCGTGTAGACAGCGCTGCCGAGACAGCTGCCTGCGCTATGGTGAGGCTCCCGTTATATCATTACGAGTTCAATCCCACTGAGCTCATATGGGCCCAGATCAAGAACGGAGTTGCTGCCCTAAACGCGACGTTCAAGATCGCCAACGTGGGGACAGTCCTCAACGAAGTTGGCAAGATCACCACTGACAACCAGATCAATGCTAGGCATTTTATTGGCATTGAAGAAACATTAAGATGAGGTGGTGCCACAGGTGCTCACATCCAGCCCATTGTCAACCAGCTGGATGGAGAGGACACCTCATCTGAGAGTAACCTGTCTAGTGTTGAGCCCACTGACAAAGCGTAACGCCAACATTAACGAGAAAGCGTGCAACATCTCAACACACAAAACGGTCCTTTTAAGTACGACTCATATGCTGTAAAATCGGATTGTCATTCTCGCCCATGACTGACCTTCCGTGTCTCATGTTGTTTTCATGCTTCTCTGCTTCGTTACCTTATTGTTCATAGCTTCTCCGTTAGCAGCCAGCGGACAATTGTTTTTTGTTTGAATGGTGTCTAAGCTGGTGTATGTATTCCACTGTGTCATATCCACTGTGTCATGAATCACCGATATAGAGTTCAACTTCGCCAAAACAAAAGTTTGCAGCTCCATCAATTACCATATTGGCTTCCCAGTGTCTTAAAATCATCGCTATGCAACAAATCGGATTTTGATTGTAAATAAGCTCTTTCTTGTTTGAGAAAAACGTCACAACAGATCACTGCCAGCACTCTGCTTTAAAGCATAAATGGAAAGTCTGTGGCCGCTTACACAATTTAGGTCATTGTGAGAATAACAATTACGTGTGTTAACTCAGTGGGCAGAAAAACACCAGTGCCAGTGGTCTGTTTCGAAGTATAAAGGGGACGCCTGTGCCCATTCACACGGCAGAGGCCTTTCTGACGATAACAATAACGTGTATCAGCATTTTAGGAAGCGAGTTCTCACTGCCTGATCTATTTCAAAATATAAACGGGACGTATGTGGCCATTCACACGGTCGAGGCCACCCTGAGAATCGCAATAACGTATACTGTAGGCCGCTAGCTCTGACTGCCAGTGATCTGTTTCGAAGCATAAACAGGATCACTGTAGCCATTCACACGGTTGAGGCAACTCTGAGTATAGCAATAACATGTGGAGGCACAGTGGACAGCAAACTCTTAATGCCAGTGATCTGTTTCGAAGCATAAACTGGACGCCTGTGGCCACACACATGACAGGCCACTCTAGCAATAACAAATAAGTGTGTTAGAACAGTGGTGACCAAAATCCCAGTGCCAGGGCTTCCTTTCGTAGCATGAACTCGACGTCTGTGTACATTCACACGACGGAGGCCACTCTCACAATAACGATAACGTGTATCAGCACTGTAGGTAGCGAGCTCCCACTAACAGTGATATGTTTCAAATAATAAACACGATCCCTTTAGCCATTCACACGGTTGAGGCAACTCTGAAAATAGCAGTAACGTGTGGAAGCACAGTGGACAGCAAAATCTCAGTGACAGTGATCTGTTTCGAAACATAAACGGAACGCCTGTGTACACACACAAGACAGGTCACTCTAGGAATAACAATAACATGTGTTAGCACAGTGGAGACCAAAATCCCAGTGTCAGTGCTCCCTTTCGTAGCATGAGCTGGACGGATTTGTCCATTCGCACGACCGAGGCCATTCTGAGAATCACTGTGGGCAGCGAACTCTCACTGCCAGTGTTCTATTGTTGAGCAGAAACGGGACATCTGTGTGTGCCAGCACTGTGAGCAGCTAACTTCCACTGCCGGTGATTTGTTTCGAGGCATAAATGGGACGTCTGTTGCCATTCACACGAGTGAAGGCCCGTTCAAATAGGATTCTTGCAAAATCGTGAGGCGATACGACTCCGACATAGAACAAACGACGCTCCGCTTCCACCCGTTTTTCTTTTTTTAATTTTTATTTTGCTGTTGGGAAAGTTCTTTTTTTTAAGTCTAGCCCGTGTCTTTAAGGGGGGTTTTGAGCATGCTCATCACGTGGGTCCAGAGCAGGGTGTAAGATAGACAGGTAAGGAAACGGCCCATAGAAGCCTACCGCAGCGCCGTGACCGGATTGTGTACTGTCTGCTGGCGGGTACCCCCGATTTGCGACAGATGGCGCTGCGGCGAGAGGAAAACAAAATCGGAATTGATTTGCATGGAACTTTATGGGAGCGTGCGCAAAATAAACCGAGAGCACAACATTCCTTCATTGAAAATCCACGAGAAATCATCTCCGTCAGTTTAGCCGGTCGCCACCGGTCGCCCACCTGGAGTGAGAGTTCGCGGTGCTCCACATAGATGGCGCCACAGAAAAAGAGAAACCCGAGGGGGACACAATCCGGTCGCTCATTTGGCTCTCGTTTCCCCACCTGTCTATCTTACACCCTGGTCCAGAGAGCCACTCACGACCTCTGATGGCTGTCGGTCAATCGCTCAAGGCCTCCACTGCTCGTCAGGTCCGGAAAACGGGAAAGGGAAGGGCTGCGTTGTTGTTGTTGTTTTTATACCTTTATTTAAGACAAAACTGTACAGAGATGTCTCAGGGGACATGGCAAAAGGCGCGAATGCCTGACTGGGCCATGCCACCCTTTTGGCAGCAACGGCAGCAGAAACATGAAACACAAGGGGAGTTCGAAACCTTATCCAAATACATCCGAGCTACTCTGCGGCGGGTCGTGCCATGCGATATTAAAGAGAGAGTGATACTCACTCGAATAGGTGTTCGAACGAGAAGGTCCAAAACCTTACACTGCAGTAAGATTGAGTAAATTTTGGAACACGAACAAGGATAAGAGGGTTCGGCAGAACAGATAGCAGTCTTGTACACGTTACTAAAAAAAAGTAATCGATTACAATTACTATTACTATTGGCTAAAAAGTATTCGATTAGATTACATACTTGACGGCAAAAGTAATTGGACATTACTTTAAGAAGTAACCCGTTACTTTTCCGATTACTTTATTGTGTCAAGACTTTTTTATCTTTAGCGCTCATAACAATGAACTACTTCCAACCTTGAAACCTTGCTTGTCACAAATACCACGTAGGGGAAATACGGGATCTTGACGTGCTTCTGAACTGACTTTGTTATATATTGCATCCGTTTCAGACATTCCACGCTTCCGGTTTTCCTTTGGGCTGCGAGTAGGTACCGTAAGCAAGATTTTCTTTTATTTCTGTGTGTGTGCGCGTGAGGGGCCTAGCATGGACGAAGGACTTACAAATATACATCCTGCTCCCTCAAACTTTGCCCTGAATGGCCTTTGTCACGCCCTGGGGCTTTCCTGGGGCTTCCCTATCCCAGCCCCAGCTCGAAAAAAAAAGGACATTCCACATAAACTATACATACAAAGGGTTGGACGTTGTTTCCTACAGATCCGCAATTTTTTTTTCTGTTCGAAAAACGATGCAAATTTTTTTTTGTCATTTCAGAAAAAAAAAGTATTTGCGGAAGAGGGGGGCGGGGTGTGTCTCGTGGAAAAATAGTAACAGTTAGAAGTAATTTTTATTACTTCAAAAAGTAATCAGATTACTCTTGTGATTACTGCCTAATAAAAGTAATTAACTGATTAAAAGATTACTCAAAAAAGTAATTTATTCTAAGTAATTTGATTACTTGTAATGCGTACGGTACAAGTCTGACAGATAGACAGCTTTGGCAGATGGCATCTAACATCAAGTCTGGCGAGCACCACCCTATCGAAAAGGCCATTAGAAAAAAATGCGGCTGGTCCATCAGGCTGATGGTTTGACGTGTTTTGGGACATTGATGGTCTGCTGGCCTAATTGTGTGATGGTGTTATGGCTTGATGGTGTTATGGTGTGATGGCTTGATGGTTTGATGGTGTGATAGTTGGATGGTGTGATGATCTTTTGGTTGTTGTGAATTTCTAATCAGACATATGTACCTGGCAGAAGACAAAGATTCCATTGCAGTCAATTGTGAAATGTATTATGTGCCCATTATTATTTTAAAAATAAACATCCGAAGCGTGAAGGTATCTTTCGAAATCCCCGAAGAAACCTGAAAGCAAAATTTGTATTTAGGTTATGGCATGTTATTATTTCTACTTGGAAATTATTGAAAGTTGAATTATTAAACCGCAAAAACAAAACGGAAGAGAAAATGCGCTAAGTCCACTCACTACTTTCGAGGCTCCACTACGTGCATTAACTTCATCCGTGTCCGTTGCGTGGCTATCTACACTCGGTCCCCGTCATCCATGCTGGGCATGACGACGTCGTGCGACAGCACGCAATACACTAAGCCTCGTAGGCGCGAGAATGCAGTAAGCCTCGTATTACCGCATTAACGGCTTTGTAATTGTTTTTATTTGCAAACAATTAGTTCACAGTACACGTACGCCTAGTAATTGAATCCCATATCAAGCAAAGTGTGTTTTTCTGCACATTCTCTGCCACTTATATTGTAAACATGATCTACTGGACATACAAAGCGGATCAACAAATTCTTTCACCAACGGACAGTAAAACCCTTTAAAACAAAACATAATTGCAAAAACATACCCGAGTCTATAAGATGGTGTCTTCGTTACCTTTTGGGTATCCTACGACAATCGTTGAGGCGGATTATTACGGATTGAACACCATGTTATCAAACCACGCCGCTGTCAGCTTCACACACCAAACGTAATTCACGCATTCACGATGACGTTAAATTATTGGCGCCTTCTCTCTGCCACAGCTGAAATCTCCAGAATATAGCCAGGTTCTTTCAATCACCGAAAGATGTCATGAAAAGCACCATCAGCATTTTTGCGTTCTGATGGTCAATCGAGGTATCCTGATGGTCTCACCCGGGCAACATAAAATATTTCAATTGTCCGACAGTCACCAAAGGAAGGTTTTGGCGGTCTCTGGGCTACTAACAGGTTCCTTTAATGGTCCATCAGCCACGACTAGAAAATGATTGATGGTCCATCAGACACCATCAAGTAAGCCTGTCGGATCATCAAAGAAATCTGATGGACCATCAAGAGGGACTCTTTGGGCCATCCGATAAGGTACGTTGAACCATAAAGAAGGTGGGATGGTCCGTCAAGAAGGTGTGATGGGCCGCCAAGAACGTGTTATGGTCCATCAAAAAGTCTGATGTGCCATCAAAAAGGTCTGAAGGGCCATCAAAAAAGTTTAATAAAACATTAAAATTTCTGACGACCTTTCGATGCGGCGAGGCCATCGAAAAGCGACAAGAATCAAGGAGGAAAGTCTTGATATTTGCTTGTACACTGCTTCTTGAATGAAGACATCGGACTGCCGGACTGCCGGACGCTTCAACTTCCACGATTTATAACGGAGTCGTGTCTCCTCACGATTTCTTAAGTGTCCTGTTTGGACAGGCCTCGAGGCCACTCTGATAATCACAATAACCTGTGTCGCCACTGTGGGAAGCGAGCTCTCATTGTCAGTGATATGTTTCGAAGAATAAACGGGATGCCTGCGGCTGAGAATCACAATTACGCGTATCAGCATGTGGACAGCGAACTCTCACGGTCAGTGATCGGTTTCCAAGCATAAATGGGACGTCTGTGGCCATTCGCATGATTAAGGTATCCATGGGAATAACGACAACTTGTGTTAGCACAGTGGAGAGCAAAATTCCAGTGCTAGTGCTCTGTTTCGAAGCATTATAGTCACGTCAAAAGCTCCGTTGAATTCGACGGGAATTATCTCTCTGTTGTCGCAATTCGGCAAATTGGCTCACACCTTGTGGTGAATGAGGAGCAGGCTGCCTTGTTTCCGAGACGCGGGCTGAAGGGGTGTGGTATAAATTTCCTGAATTTCAGAGGTGCCATTGTACTTGCTTGAAATATATCGTAAATACAGCATCGACCGCTTGAGACGCGGGGGAAAGTCTGCTACAACATTGATGAAGGGTGGGTGACAGGACTGAGATCTGGGGAATGCCGATGCCGGTTACTGGGCCTAGTTCAGTCCGACTCTAGCTTGATATCGTCAGTCTTCCAGGAACGCTGTGATGAAGTGAAGCGGTCTTCCATAGAGACATCAGTTTTGAGCACCCCGGACTAGTGCTGTGTAGAGGATTAAATCGAACCTTTTTGAAGCCGATAAGAACCCTAATGTACAGATTGCAGCCAGAATTATTGCCGAGGACAGTGTTGTAAAGTAATAAAAGGCTGTTTTTGAGTGCTTTAATTTTTTCTGAAACTGGTTTAGAATGAGTGGAGGTGTTCCTCGGTTTTTTGATCCTGTGGTCTGTAAGAGGCATAATCCTCTTTTCCGTTGGTGCTACTGTAGTGCCTTCTTCAGCTAGCTCAGAGGTTAAATAAGTGCAGGTCACTATTTGGGGTCCCTTCTCGCACCCGGATCAAGCGGGTCGCCTCCTGCAAGGACTGGGGACGTACTGTTGGAGCGGAATCGTAGGATCCGTTTAGTGGGCTGCTGAGGGGTTATCCCATATAATGAATCATACAGACCCTTTCGAAGGATGAGGTGGTAAGGCTTCCAACAGGATAAAATAGGTAGGTGGTCGCTGCCCACTGCCGCTGTGCACTCGCGACACCCCTCGTCTTAGAGATGCCCGCGTTAACCCTTAACTCTCAGTACCGAGCTCACTGTACTCGTCATAATTTTGCGCGAATAATGCCGATAACGAGCCCTTTTTGTCCAGTTCATAACTTTTTTCAATTTGCCTGATGGACACGAACCAGCTTCTCCTTATCCGATTTCAGACAGTGAACTTTAACAACAGCAGGACGTCAAATTCATTAGTTTTCTTTTTCTATTTAGAGTGCATTTTGTCAAGCAATGGGTATCTAAAATGATGCCAGTTGCGATGGTGTTAAAATAACGCGGATTAGAAACAGGCTTTTTGTGCGGGAGCACTCGTTTCATCAAATGACATTTCCCCCGACAATTCGTTTCATCGACACTGCGACGTTTGATCAACAGGTCGTTTCAACGACATATCTTTCTATGTTTTGTCAACAATTGTTTTTTGTAAAGGGTGTGTTAGTCTGTTATTGAGCGAGGGTACGGTTACATGCACGGGTACGGGACCACCCGTTCACGCTGCTGCGAGGCGGCATGTACGGGTGGGCCAGGTGGGTTCATATTTTTGTAATGAACTGCCGCAGACTGTCGCCGCGAAAGATCGTGAAAGAAGTGGGTCAGATAGTTTAAGATGTGCCCCAGTGATAAACGCACGACGAAGTGTTCCTACAGCCTGCAATTTGCGTGTCGATGAAACTTTATAGCAAGATGTGGTGTGTTGATGAAACGCACCACTGGCTTTATCATTTGTATGCCAAATGTATGTAACAGCTGATTATTCCGAACGAGGGTGCATCCAAGGGTACTATGGTAGTCAAAGATTAAAGTGCAGCTGATTGCGACGCGGAAACCTTACAACGACGTGACATTTCACAGATGAATACACACTGCTTCGAAGGCATCATTTCAGTAGACAGGCTATTTATTAACGCCAGCAAAGATACGATCGAAATCGGGTGAAGACACTCACCGTTGGCGGTTCACTCATTCCCATCCCACACAGCCCACTACACATATAAAGAAGAGTTTGGTGACCACTGCATTTTAACGTCGCTCAACGGAAACCACTGCGAAGAAAAGTCGATGCCGTCAAGGAGACAAAACCTGAGGCAGACGAAGCAGATGGCGTCCGACATATGTACGATGCTAAGCCTTACGCCTGCATCGACATTTCTGATGCAATGCTATCGCCGGGTTCTCACGCTGTCGCGCAGAATCTTTTGCGAATAAAAGTTGACGCGGTTACGACTTAGCGAAATACTCTCGGGTAAGTGTAAAACCGTGGTAAAGAACAGCATAATTGCTGCAAGGTGCTGGAGACCTAGAAAACCTGCCCGGCAGCCATGTTAGAAATATTCGTTTTCAAGAACAAGATTGGTTCGTGCAGGTCGATATGTCACAGAAACCATGGGACGCGATTGGTGGCGGAGAAATACGAGATTCCCTTTGAGGGGCATCCGCCGCTATGCGTCTTGACTTGCAACCGCCTATAGCACTGGGAGGCATCTAGTTATGGACCAGAGTCCGAAATCCTTTACCCCAGCGATAAAAATGGGAAATAATGATCTCAACCAGAGGCTTCTGTGAAGAAAGGGACTAGATATAAACAAGATGTTTTCTTTTTACAGCACTCTTGGCATTAGTGTTGTTCTTGGAGTTCCGTAACTGCGTTCCTCACATTCTTGCTCTACGATAAATGCGAAGGTTTCTAAAAAACGAAGTCTACTTGATCATGGAGTCAGCATAAACAAACATGGCGACACCCATGGAACAAAGCAGACGCTGGTCTATAGACCTACTAAACTGTCGGTTTCGACTAGTCAAAACCAAAAGTAATGGTCGTGCCAAGCCGACACCGAGTAGTCGACACCGAATGATGAAAAATAAAAACAATGTTGTTGTTGTTCGATGCTTGCTTGGAGCGTACGACATGAATTTTCTACTAAATGAAACAGTCACAAATTCGTAGGCAAAGTACTTTCCCGAAAGAATGAGAAAATAGTGTCAAACGCGTCTAAGCTTGAAGGCCGACGATCAGCCAGAACGACAAAACACTCCCTCGATTTTTCCTTTCGTTACAAGAAAGAGGGAGACCCTCCTCCTTTCTGCGGGGAGCAGCTCATAGACTCTTGGCGAATTCGACTTGGCGTTTTGGTGCGCGTCGAGACTTTTCTGGTGCGCGCCTATTTAACTGGACGATCGAAATAGAGACGGACGTGTTCCACTCGTCGTTTTGGATCAGCTCCCACTTCAGATCTTGATCCGGATCCGATAAAATTTGCTCCACCGATTTCGCCGGATTCGACCGGAAGCCATCTTGGCCAGCGTCGGAGCGCACACGTGACTTCCTTTCTCGTCGGGCATCTCTCCTCAGAACAATGCTTAATGGCCACTCGCGAATGGCCGCCCGCTTCACTGCTGTTGCTACTTGATGACGGTTTGTTGTCAAGTCACTCAAGCACCTGCAGTAGCAGCTGCTGGAATAGTAGTGACGACGAGGATCTCTTGTTTGTCCCGTGTGAATTCGACTGCCTTTTCGAACCTCCGCAGAAGAGGCCGAAAATCGAGACGTAGTTGGACACCGTCCACGAGTATTCCGATGAAGAGGCAAGTGGGCTACGGCGGCTACGCTGTTGCATAGCGCTTAGCGACACGCATCTTTCACATCATGATTAACATTCTCTGGTGCGTTCAACACGTCTCGTCAGCGCCGCGATTGCGAAAGCATGCGCTTCGAGATCGGAGACCGCAGGAAAGGGATTCTCGGTAAGGTGAATGACGGGAAGGCATGAGCCATTCCCGGGACAGGTGGTCACGTTCCACAAAGGATCCGGAGGCGGAGCGACTCCAATCGGATCGCTCGCTCCATCTCGGATTTGGTCGACTGATCCCGGTACGCTCCAAAGAGACAGGCTCCTGCGGCAAGAGGAACAGAAAAGAGTGCGAGAGGGAATGGGGAGAAGAAAACTGGGAAGTGGTTTTCTTTTCGGCAAAAGGCGATTCTGCACTTCGGCCTCTAACAACGTTTCATCAACTGCTATATTACGTTCACGATGAAGACGTGACACCACGTCCAACTCACCTAGAGCAGAGATGTAGGAGTAGAACAGTGTTTTCAAGACCGAAAGTAGTTAACAACATCTGTTTGCCAAAACACGAAGATATGTATGTCGGTCGGAAAAAGCGTTTTACGCCGGAGTCGGTTCTATATTTATTTTCAATTACAGGTATTCATCTATGTTATCCTAATCAATTCGACGACATACATACGATGTTAACGATATTTCTTCGGTCATATAATTACAATAAATTAATTTATGAGCGCATTGGAGAAGCTACTTATAAACTGTCACTCTATCAGAGGTTATGCATGTCGCATTTTCTTTTCACTGCAAGTACGAGGGCGAAATAGATACGATTCATTGGTGTCTCATCTAATCAAAACAGGGAATAAAATATTTAAATGAACATAGACTTATTCTTCTTTCTTTCTTAATTCCCATCATTTGCACCTGCGGGATGGAATAAGAACAGAAAAAAAAAACATAACAAGGGAGCGATCCAATTATTAAGGCGCCAATTTCCGTAGACCGGCAAAAGCATCCAGAACCGCCAGGGAGCCGCGAGCCTTCTCTGCACTCGTAATTACCGGCAGCCCACTCGCGGTGGCCCAATTACGCGAAGGCAGCGCGAAATAGACTCGCTCGATTGGTTTACGGGGCATACTAAGAGAACTGGACAAGCGGCGATGGAGATCGCTGAAGATATAAATAATTGAGTCGGACCAAACGTTTTGTTTGTTTTTGCTCAGCCTACGTAGGCGCCCAGCAAATTGGTTTTTATTATTGGTGGATTCATTTATATCGCCCCACTCGGTTAGAGGTGCGACGTGGAAAGAACAAAACGGGAACGACAGAATTAAAACATTTTGGGCTGGTGAGTTCTCGCGAGCATGCAGGGGCGCACTGCACTTCGGGGTGCCAGGATTGGACCCCGTAAGGCAGGTGTTGATTGTAATTATGACTTATATCGAAAGCAGCTTGCTACGTACTTGAGAAACACCGTTAATAATAAATTTAAAGCAGCTCCTTTAAATGCAAAATAAAAGAAAAAGTCCGCGGGACTGCTACAAGGACACGATGTACTTGCAAATTTAGAGATAAGCGATTTAGATTTCAGACCATGCAAATATTGTACATCAATTTTTAATAGCCCACGCGTTGCTTGACTTCAAAATGGTGTTCTTAAGAACAATATGACACCCTGAAAAAATAGAAACATATTTCCCTAAAGCGTGTCCAAACATTTATAGCTACAATTAGTTGTGCCTTGTCGCCTCACTCGGTCAGTATTTGATTATTCGTACTTTACCATCAAAAAGTAGTCAATATATTCTTCTATATTAGACAAAACAAATGTAACGGGGAATAGTAGTTTATGACGTAAATGTTATCCACTTAAATATGTGACGGAAGAAAGTATGTCATAAATTCTACATAGCAATGATGTGATGTTTACAATCTTGCAATATTACAGTTATTTTCATATTTATTGCAAACAGCTTCATGAATATAAGTTATCTCTTATGCGAAGAAGTATTTCGCCCCCAGTGTTTGTGCAAAAAGGGAGCTAATGTAAAGAGCTTCTGTCATTACTGATTACTGTTAAGAACAAGCATGGACGATGCCGAAATACTTTTAATGTATGTCGGAGATACTTTTTCGATGCATTTAGACATATTTTAGTATGTATCTCATCTCAACGTACAATCTATCAGTGTGTCCCTAGAAACGTAACATTTGTAACATATAGTGTTATTTAAAAGACACTAGATAATACGATGAAGACTTCTCCACACTCAAATCTTCATGTTTTCTGTCGTATGCGCTGTTTTATTGTAACCTAAGGCAATTAGTACACAAGTGTAACTCAATTGAAGACAGAAACATGAATTGAATTGCACTTACATGAAATGTGACTTAACCCGAACCCACACGTCAAGATATGTTGTCCGCCTCGACATAAATATTATTCCTTCATTCTCCAGATCAAGGGGGGATATTGCACAATTTTCCTACCGTTGTGGGTGTCTGCTCCTTGCTAAGACCACGTCGGCATCGAATCCAATTCAAAGGTAAGAGAGCGGACCTATTGAACGACTCTCTCAACCTTCTTTTAGACAATTTCACAGAAAACAATAGCAGCGGCTATAAATTTCCAGCTTTTTTCTGTTTTTCTTGTTTTATTTTTTTAGTTAACTCAGTATTTATTTTGTTTGTGATAAATTTCTACTGTTTTATAAAACAAAATTGTATTATTAGAAAAAGTGGAGATCTCAGGGGAGTCTTTTTTTCCCAAATCAACATGTACTACGCCTTAGGGGCACGAAGTTGTTGTCTTCCACTGCAGCATTAAAGAAAATATTATCTTCTCCGCGGCTTAAGCATGTGGACAGGATCTTAATATCCACCTTTAAAAGTGTGCGCCATCCTGTAGCCGCAGAGGGAATTATACTAGTTCGTCATCGTTTAGGTACGCATTCCGGACATCTATCGGACGCGAGGACTGCGTCAGCGTTGGACGTGAACTTCACTGAGCTCGGTACGAGAACGAGAACTCTGTGCGCGTTCGACGAGAACTCGGATCCAATTACACGCTGTCCGAAAAATGGCGACCGCCAATGTTGCTTGATGGCGTTTTACAAAGGATCTATTGTCTGACATTCTTTCCAATCGCACAAAGTGACAAGGAGTTGCCACTGTAGCATACCTGCCCCTCTTACCAGCTCTACTCATTTTTTCTTCTGGACCATTACAAACGAGCCTGCGGCTCTCTTATGTTAAGCCATCCCGTGCTTCCCGTGTGTTACATATTCTAAATGATTACCCATAGCTGCAGCTCTTGTTTAGGGGTATGCATCGTACAGGTACTGAGCTACAACACGCACACACAGAAATTCACACAAATTAACACTTCGGACCCATGTGAGGTCACTATTTTTTTCAATCTTTCACTCTTAACTTCTGATACGCCTCATGAGTCTGTGGAATCACATGAAACAGAAACGGCCAACTCAATTTAATTAGTGCTTTTTACGTCCTTCACGGAGTAAGTACAAAATTAGTGTAGTACCCAAAAACAACAAATGGCTCACTAAGAGCACACTGAAATGCCAAGCACACATATCCGGTGGGAACGCTGCCCGAATGTTCGGACAACTGAATCGTTCGGTAGGCTCGTTCAATTTACTTGCACCTCCTGCACCGGTGCAAAAAAGTCTAGGGCAGTGTACTTCCGGTGTCTGTATTGATGTACAACAGGAAGTACACCGCCCCACACTTTTCTGCACCGGTGTATGACGTGCAGGTAAATCTAAGGAGCCTATGTGACTCTAATATTCAGGTTCGTTTACTCGATATCAATGTGTGGAGCCAAATATAAAAAAAATGAATATTCTGAGGCATATTTCTTCCTATTCAAATACCGTCTGGGAAAACATTGTCCGAAAAATGACAGTAATTTGGAACACCCGAACCGTCGACTTCGAGATGCGAAGGGGGATCGAGGGAGTTAAACCTCGCCCTGATTTTTAAAACCGCGCTAGTTACAGGCTCAAAACGCCTGGCCTATTGCGTGGCAGCTCCCAGGAGCTTCTACGTGTAAGCTGAAACCCAGCTTGACGGCGCTGTATCCACCGCTAAGGAGGCGGGGAGCGAGCAGTTAATTATTCGTATACCGTCAATAATTGATCAACTTTGAAGAAAAACCTAGACGCCCCCTTAGCACACTTTTTCAGACAAAAGTCTCCGTTACCGGAAAACTCTCAACTTTCCATGCTGCAGCATCAATCAATATTTACTTTCTTGTTTACTTGCTTTCATTTTGTCAGTGTATATGTCTTTTAATGTTACGGTGATATGAATAGTTTTTTGTTTAGTTTAATTTCACGGGAGAATCTTGCTTCACTTCGTGCTAGCCAGAACGAACTCTTCAAATGCGACTAAATTCCCTGACATTGGTTCTATTTATTCTTCAAAAGCGAACCATTTACTGATAACATTTCGTTTTTACTTATTTCGTTACTTGTGTTATCTTGTAACACTTGGAAACGGTCGCTTGGGAACGGCGGTGCATAGACACGGACATCGGCGGTCCCTTTTGGCAGTTCCGAGGGGCCCATGTCGCTGGCAACGCCTTACTATGCTCCAAGAAGCAGCAAAAGATCACCTGCAAGGCGATCTTATTATTTTATACCTTACTTTCCAGGAAAACGCCGTAATCGCGCATTGTATGAAACAAAGAAATTTGACAAACGCTCACGAAACTTCAGCTCGTCGCGGCACCTACACCTAAAGAAAAGGCCGTGCGTCTACTTTCCCGCCCAACACTTGGAGAGCCAATCACTGCAACTTGCGGAGACAGCTCAGCGAATGGCGATGCATAAACATATGGTTAAGCAAAAAAACAAAAGAAAAAAAAGACGCAGTCTGAGTAGTTACATTGAGCAATGCAGAACGTCACGCTTGCATTGCTTATTTGTCACAACTCAAACTGCGTTTTCTTTTCTTTTCTTTTTTTCTTTTTTTTTTTTTTGGGGGGGTGGGGGGGGGGGGGTGGGGTTAAACATATGTTTCGGCATCGTCACTTGCTGGACTGCCCTCCGCAAGTTGCGGAGATTGGCTCTCCGAGGTGTTGTTCGAGAAAGTAGACTCGCGGGCTTTTTTTAGAGTGTATGCAGGGCGCAAGTTGGCGTGCTTCTTATGCAGGGGGTTGTAATGGATGTCAAAACGCCAGACTTTGATTGCCTGTGATTGAAGTATAGTGCGTAGACCTCAAAGCAGGCTGACTTGAAGTCTACCGGGCCACTATCATTCAATCAGAGCCAATCAGACCTCGGCCTTTTGAGGTCACCACAAGTCAAGCAAAATAAGCAAACAAACTTCTGCTCGGCATAGCCTTTCGACTTCTTTCTTTCTCCGCTGTTCTATTGATTTTTTCTTGTTCTTTCTCTCGCGACCGCCGACCTCAGCGACATGGATCTGGCGCGTTCTGCTCCCCTCTTTATCCTCCTCGGTCTGTCCGCTTGGTCTGTCCAGTTTTTTTGACTACCCCTTCGTATTTTTCGCGCTGTTTTTACTCAAGATGCATCACCAACTAACCCAACTATGCACTATACTATAATCCTGAACACTCGGCCAGAAAAAAATGTTATCAAAACGACATAATTTTGCTTCGAATACTACCGGTATCTTTCCGCCTAGAGCCTGTCCAATACGTACTTGGTGAATCTATTCCTATATTTATTTAGGGTAACTTGTTTTACAATAGAAATGATATACTGGCGTTTTAGAAAAAAAATTCCAAATACAGTACGCATCAGGAAATTTGAGTTAGCATGACCTTTGTTTCTACACTCAAACGCAAACGAACAAGTTAACTGTGCGAAAACCTTCTTTGACGCTAAAAGAAAAAAAAAATGAATACATACAAATCAAACAAATAAGCCAAAGCAGCGAACTAACCAACCTCGGTTACCTCAACGGAGACATCAGTGGGGCCAGTGATACTTTTCTGAGAAAGAAATGGGCTGTCTTTAACTCGAGTAGGGAACAAAATTTAATAAAGGAATGATTGTTTACTCATATATTTCTTACTCTTTGGCGGTTTTCCCATTTCGGAACGCCTGAGAGGTTCTCGTGATTGTCCCCTCGCACCAGCAATAAAATGCAAAAGGATCGGTCGGTTCAGTGGATGGCCGCGGAGAGCGAGTGCGATACCCGGAAGGATAATGAAACTCGAAGGGTTCCTCCCAAACAGAATTAATCTGAAGCAGTTAATGAGCAATCAGGAAAGTGGACGCAATGATCCTGTTATAAAACCGAGATTCTGCGCTTTTGTATATGTGCGATCTAGGCGCAGATCTTAAAATAACACGGCTGGTAGATGTTTTGTGTTATATTTTTATCATTACACTGAAATCAGAGCACATAATTGCCTATATCTAAATTTTTTCCTTGTTGCCTCTCGGCTTGAGTTTTATATTCTATATGTATTATTTATAAGATAGTACAACAAATTTACTGATACGCAAATAAAAATATAGTTTTTAATGCCCTTGTCGTTTACGAAGGCGAGCTCAAAAAGATAAAAAAAGAGAGGACCGCTTTGCTGCTGGAATGCACGCGCTGCAGGGCTACCAGGGATGGGTAAAATACATGCAAATATATATCGAAATACAAAGACAAAATACTTCGTCAAAAATGTATTTAATTACAAATCTATTTACATTTCCAAGAAAGCATTTAAGTACAAGATACAAATACAACCAAATGTATTTGGTCTCCTCCAAATACTTTTCCAAATACATTCCCCAAAATTTGCGTCAGCGACTTCAGGGCACCTACAACGGGTTTCTGGGTATCTCATTTTAATTTTGCATCGCACACTCGGGAGTTAGTGTGCGGTGAGTGAGTAACGTAACAGAAATGTAATCACAAAAAAATGTAATCAGCTTGGACGTAATAGGTGAAAAAAGTACAGAGCTTCAAGCAGCTTTCTTTGTCGATTACATTTTGGTATAGACCAACAAAGAACCGAGACGACCAAGATGCGCAGCACTAGCTAAAGTTTTTTATTGTTGCAACTCGCACCAGTTACGAAAATCTGGACGACCCGCGCATTCAGAAAGTTCCAGGCAAAAATATGGATGGAAATCAGGCTGGAAAGCATCACAAGTTGTCATAGGCACTTATTTAGCCAGTCTGCCTGTGAACGTTGATTTCGTCACTATTCTTGCCCTGGACTAGCACCGTAATCACAAAGTCACTAAACGCTTTTGCTTGATTGAGAGACACGGCATTCGGTGCAGAACGTATTTTTGTTCCTGCTCTGGACAGTGACAATAAATTTGAGGGATGTATTCTCGCCCACAAAATTTTATTTAATTACAATTGTATTTAAAATACCGACATTTTAGTATTTAAATACACACGTCAAATACATTACCCAATTTGTAATTAAATACAAATGCAAAATACACAAAGTATTTGTAATACGTATTTCAAATACTTTTACTTCAAATACTGCCCATCCCTGAGGGCTACTATGCTTGTCTCTAGTTCGAATAAATTTTGTTTTTATAAAGGTGTAGCTATTGCATGCATAAGCCGTCTTTGTTTCATCTACTGTGCGCTCAGCACATAGTAGATGGAAGGATAACTGTAACGGGCAGTGCACTAATGAACTAAATCTTGTTGATTCACCTTTAGCTATTGCTGTTATGACTTAGGTTGCAATTTTAGTAATTATTTCAATCATATTACGGATAAAACTAATTCATGCACAGTTAAGCCGTGATTTTGTGAGAAAAAGAAAATCGAGCCTAGCTATAATTATAAAAATACCTTCTTGCAAAAGAACCGCTTAATTGACTTAAGCGGTTCTCTTGCAAGAAGGTATTTTCACGAGAGGGGTTGTTTTTTAAACATTGAGGCTGGTTCGCATAATTTCAACCATCGTATCACAATCCAGAACAAAAACTCTGAAAAGATAATCCCACCCCTATTTAGAAGCTGACATTTCTTTAACTTATGGTCGCGTTTCGTTCCAAAAAAATACATTCAAATCGGTGATTCTCAGGCATGTCATACATTTTTTACTTTATTCTAATATGTTATACATTTAACAAAAACTGTTTTCTTTTTGGGAGGGGGGGTACGTAATATGCTTAACCTGAATATAATCATCTTATCTTCCTGCTAACAAATCCACAAATTAAACTTTGTTATTTAAGAAAAAAGATATCGCTTGAAAGCAGCGCAAACATTGCACGCACACAAGAAAGAAAAAAATGAAAAAGCGACAACGTACCGCGGAAAAGGAAACGGAAAAGGTTCCCATAAAAAATGCCTTCCTCGACGGAAAAAAGAAAGAGAGAGAAGAAATAAATGTACATAGAGTGCAACGTTGATATAGTGATGTGCCGGTTTCAGCTGACCAAAAATGCTACTTCTATTGTGAGACTAGAGCACGACACACAAATCTGAGTGCTTCACTGAACGAAAAACGCCATCCTCATTTGCCGCGGAAACAAGATACAGGCTCGAACAGCAATCCGCCTTTTTTCCCAAAAAAATCTGCTGTCGCCTATTGGGACATTTGCGTTCGAGATTGAGTGTCTACAAACATGAATTCACATGGCTCCCCCGACACATTTGACCGCGGTATTCAGATACCTTCGTAGCATTAACGGGATTTTTAATCACAGTTCTTTGGGATGTGAAAATCCGGTTCGCTCTTGAGGTGTACCACTCAGTCGTCATCGCCCAATTCGTGCCAACACCTTCCAGAAAAAAAAAAAAAAAAAAAAAAAAAACCCTTGTTGTTGCGGGACGAGTCCATACCACTCTCCTCACGACAAAAATGGACAGTCCTCTGTTAATGCTCAGTACAGCTACAGAAACTGCTGAGACACGTTACGGCGAAAGCGTTGGGCATCGTCGTCGTGCTCACGCTCCGTGGGGCAAAGGGGTCTGCGAACAAAAGCGCTTGGAACAAAATTAGACATCTGTGTTGTTCCGAACACTTTTGTTTTGTTCCATTTTGTTCCGAACGCTTTGATCCTTTTTTTTTTTTTTTTTTTTTCAAAACACGTGGAAGTGAATTTTTTTTTTCGCTCGAGCTCGTGGCATTGACAGTGCTAAGACGGCATTTTGTTATAGGCGTGATTGTACAAAAGACGTTTCACAATATCACCGTAATAAAAAGTAATAAGCCTCCTGGTCCGGTATAGTACATTTGATTTCGACAGATTGCCTGCAAGATTTTAGAAGAAATAGAAGTAAAATCTAGTACCAATCCTTTGCAACGTTTTCAAAAAATAGTAAGTCGAGGATACCTTGCCGCTGTTGTCTCGAAAGGAGCCTACCATGCTAAGTCACAAGTCCCAAGATCCAACAAGCTTCCACCGGTTGAAGGCTATAGACCTATCAGGCTCCTTAACTGTGTCTACAGAAGTTTTGCTAAATTGCTGACTGGAAGACTTCAAACAGTAATTAGTCAAGTTGTCGCTGATCATCACACGTGTTGCATCAAAGGAAGAAACATACAAAGTAATCTATACACCGTACGATCTATGTTGGAGATATGTCAACGCACACAAGACTCTGCAGCTATACTACAACTTGTACTCGAAAAGCGTTCGACAGGGTAAACCACTTCTTTTCTCTCTCTTTTTTTTTTTTTTTTTGCGCTCTTGAAGCACCTAAATATTGGCGAAATTGTTGAAAAGGGCGTAAAGCATTGTTACAATCACATACCGATGAAGTTGCTTCTTAATGGATCACTAACAAAATCTATTCTAGTTTTACGGTCGGTACGCCAAGGTTGTTAACTGTTGCAGCTGCTCTTCACTATCTACATGAAGCCTTTTTGCAGGAACACCATCAATGACAAAGACACACAAGGTTTTCACCTTCATACCTGCGAACGACTTGGACGACTTGGTCCTGATTTGCTCCAATAAACCAAGCATCGTGACACCTATGTCACATGTGGAAGTCTACTGCCCTCTGTCTTACCAGCTCGGAGCACGTGGAGCAAAAGCTCGCGCCGCAGAACCCAAAGACCCTGGGTTCAATCTCCACCCGTGCCTATTTCGATCTGGATGAGCATCGTACCGGCGTGCGGTCGTGTATCACTACTACGTGATACACGTTAAGACCCAAGGCTAGCGGTTGTACTTCGCTGGCTAAAGTTCTCATCTACAGCGTGGGACTCGTCGCAACTTTGAAATGACTGACCAACTACACGATGTCTAAATATCCACACAACCCTAATTATTATTATGCCATCTCTCAAGTGCTTTGGTGAATAAGAATAAAATGAGTGATTTGTGGTGCGGAGCGTCGGGTAAAAACCGGCCAAGTTCGTGAACATCGAGTAATCAACGAACAAACCGAAGCTTTTAGGCGTGCCGCTGAGTGCCATCGGCAATCCGAAACCCATGTGGGACTCGATAGGAACCAAAGTAAATTCATCCGTCTGTATATGAGAGCTAAGGTAAAATTCTTACGTTTGGCAAAGTTGTCATTTCCAATATATCCTTTTTGTCAAAATTAACATACCTTCTACATTAACTGCAGGAACTCCTCTAGACTTACATGTAACCGGCTCAAAAAAGATTTTTGCAAAGTTTATTTGGAATTCATCCTACAAACTGATGCGGAGGCCAATCACATTTCTTCCGACAAGCGGAGAATGGCGGCCTAGGACTAGGTCATATATTTGTTAGATAAGTAATGGCGAGATGGAACTTCTTTCGAACCGTACAGCACCAGTTTCTAGGAACGTCTAAAGAATAATCAAAGTGTACAGGGTCAGCGGTAAACACAAAGTCATCGAGCCATGATATCACTTTACGCGGCTTCTACAAAAAGCTCCGCAGACACCATTCATTTCCTAAAAGCACAGTTCACCGGTGACTTCTTAGAGACATGTTCCAAAAAGAAGTTACAAGAAGTTGCTCAGTTTCCAGATCCACTGTAATGATTCGGTTAATTTTCTAACCCCCCTACCTGCAAAACTGACGCTTTAAAAAAGTATCAGACGCTTGCCTATACCACTGACGTGCAATTCGTTCTTTTTTCGCTTTTACTCGCGAACAATACCCGTAAAAAAGTCGCGAGAGTCACGGGGTTTCGACGTTTTTTGGAGCACAAACTGTAGACTCTGTAAAACAACTGAGACATTCACTCAGGCATTTGTGCTTTGTGTTGATGCAGTCTTTTTCTGGTGCATTTATAAAGGGACAGTGGAAAAGAGCTTTGAAGTTGAAGAAAGTAATTTTCGTTCCATAAATTTCGGAGACCCCTTATAAACTGCTCTCAGCGACACTTTAGTTGTGCTAGGTATGTGGTAGGTCAAGCATTGCACGTATGCGCACTACAGATTTCGGAAAGAAGTCCATTCGTTCATTCGCAGCTTGAACTCGACCCTAAACCAACACCACATCCGTCCCGAAAATATTGCCCTTAACTTATCCATTTTACATCTCTTCCGTATAGCCTGTCCTCAAGACGGCAGCTCGCATATAGTCCGCGTTAGACGAGTCAACTCGCTAATGCGGTGGTAAACATCACGCCCCCTGCTGTACCCCGAAGAGATCGCATCACCAGGAGACTCCGAGCATCCATTGGCGTGACCCCTTAGAACGATCCCGGACGGGAAGACAAGAACCTCGAGGAACTGGCAAACACTCGGCGTACTGCGCTAGAAACAAGAGAAGAAAGAAACGTGGAAGAAATCGGCACCGATCCGAGGCGCCGCGTGGGCCCTATTTACGGGGGGTCAATCGTCGTCTTCGTTTGTCAGATAGATGGCCACTGTGGGCACTCCGGGCCGCGGGGGAAGCCCGACTCTCTGCCCGTTTTCCGATCAGGGCTCATTTAACTGAACCGGGTTATCATGCGGTGAGGACCTGGCTGTCGGGGGGGCCCGGGGCTATGCGGGGTCTGGGCCATGAGGAAGACGAAGGGGAAGCGGAACCGAGTGGGCGGTGGGGCGGAAGTAACGAGAATGTGGCGAGGGAAGAGAAATGAACGCGATGGACCGCCGCGGATTCGCCGACCCTGCGCGACTTCGTCAATTGTCGGGACCCCGACATCGGAATACGCTTGTTTGTCGGCGTGTTTATTTATTTTTTTAAGATGCCCACTCCTGTTCCGATCGTACGCCTCCGTTATTCGTTTTTCGCGATTCAAACCCATTGTCTCCCACAGTTGGTGTTCTTGCATAATAATAAAAAAAAATCTGTTTCTGAATCGTACTAAATTAAGCCACTGGATCCTGGAAAAGTAGCACCTTTGCCTTCCCCGGTTGCTAGCCGGACGCAAATACTATATATTAACACACAGACGACCAAACGTCGCCATTAGATTGGCTGGTCGATCTCAGGTGCCATGGCAATTACTATTTCAGTTCATTCAAGCCTTCGAAGCTTCAAAAGGGTTGTAGTGAAAAAGTTGCACAAAGACCGCTAGGAGCGTCATCGTACTGAAAGCGCCCCACGCCAATATAAGCGTCTTTGGCGCTGTGCATGCAATCCCCCTATCGATCATGCTAATCTACTCAGATATCTTACAATGGTTTTCTTGTCCTTGTGTAGTTAAAGTAAACAGAAGCAGCTCTGTATTTGACAAAAACACTTAAACTGTGTTTATTTGGCCTCAAGCATTACGAATATCAATATTATATTTCAGATTGATGCGTCAAGTAGCCACAGCAGCGCTTACAAAATAGCACTGAAATCCAAACCTCGAGATTGGGGAAAGGACGAAAGACAAAACAATGCATAGAGACTCAAACACAGTGAGCTTTGTTTGAGACTCTTTGTGTTGTGTTGTCATGGTGTAATACGCCAAAACAACAAGGCCGAAAATGAAGGGAGAACTGAACAGGACGCGGCGTAACTTTCAACTGAATTGTTTATTTCGATGACACAATTTTAAAAATATAAAAGCAGGCACACTTGGCAGAACACAAAGATATGGTCTAAAAGCACATACTCCCCCCCCCCCCCCCCCCCAGATGCCAGTATCATTGGCTCTTCAAATAGTAGAATTCTTTATCAGACATGGACAAAGACGAAGCGCTTACAGAATAATTGTCGCGGTGAGACCTAATGAGGAAGTCGTCGTGAATTTCTCTGGCCGTTTTAGTTTTGTAATGGTCCATGACACAGGTTTCACCAAAGATGGGGCTGCACTTTGCAGAGTTGGGCCCGCATTCGCAACGTTCACAGTGGACCGCTAAATGGCCAGACGGGGGCTGCCTGATCACCAACGCACGCCCTCTGACCCTATCATTGATGCACCTCCCCGTCTGGCCAACGTACACCTTACCACATGACAGGGGAATTTTGTACGTGACGCTAGTGGCGCGTTCGAGGAACTTAGTGACATGTCATTCTTTGCAGGACTCTTGCGGCACAACCGATTCCTTTCCCAATCTGCTTATCATTTTACACAGCGAAGATTGTTCGTTCGGAGCAGAAAAAACGACTGGTATGTCAAAGCGATGGGCCGCTTTCTTCAGATTGTGGGAGATATTGTGAAGGTAAGGCAAGACAACAGGCCTACCTAACTTCCTGGGAGCCCTTTCGCGCACTGCGCTGTTGTCTTTTTTCGGCTTTTTTGCTACAATCTCGGAAACCTCTCGAAGAACATGCCGGGGTACCCTGCCTCTTGAAGTCTGCTGAGCTGAGAATGAAAAATGTTTTTCATCCGGTGTGGGCAGGATTAGCAATGCTCCTCTTCATTATGGAAGCTTGGGCGTGTTGGTAAGGCATGATTATTTAAATCGTACAGCGAAAAAGACGGGACGGAAGTAAGGAGACAAACAACCGCTGAGAACGGAAGAAAGGAAACAAACAACCGCTGACGGTTGTTTGTCTCCTTTCTTCCGTCCCGCCTTTTTCGCTGTACGTTTCCAATAATCATACCTCTTCACCAACTTGGAGTGCGCCAAGCTGAACGGCAACATTCCTTTTTTAGAACGGGGCTCATACGCCCAGCACGCATGCTCCGCACCGAAATATAACCCAAGATCCAAAAACTCCAGCCGAGCACACTGCAGACCGATGTCTCGTGGCTGAATTTTAAGCCGAAAGCACAGCTTGCGAACAGTTTTAGAAAACCCGCGATCGCTTGAACATCCGCAATTACAGGGCGGGACACAAACATCAAATAATCGTCTACGTAAAGAAAAACTTTTACATGTTCCTTCTGTTGCATTGTGTTGTCCTTCGACTTTTTCCTAGTCTAAGGGGTTTGTCTTAAATTATGTTAAACCTTCACCATCTCGTTTGCGCCCTCATTTTTTGTTAGAGACTCATGACGTGTTATACAGATAGTTCAACATTTCAGCGCTTTCCGCAAGCCTTATCCTAGCAGTCCGAAGCTCTTCAAGGGTTCCCTCACAAGCTGCAAGCGCAAGGCAGCTGGCACCTTTGGGTATGACGTAACACTCAGCGGTTGGCCTTTAGGTTTTTCTTTCGTCTTTTGGTACGTTCGGCTAAAGTTATTTTGATATTCATATTCTCAGGAAAACATACGCTAAAATTCAGCTTTGCTTATTGTGGGTCATAACTTTTCGAGCAACCCTTGCATAAAACTTCCAATGCCATTTGCACATGCCCTTATTCTGCCACAGCAAATTGAGATCATGTAACCTGTTTACAAAAACGTTTGAAAATTTCCATGAGTACCCAGAGCCTTTGTGAGTCAGGCGGGTGTAAGGCTAAGTATCAACTACGAGCTTGAAAATCAAAGGAATATCACTGAACACATTTTTGCCCATTTTGTAGGAAATTGGGTCTCTACTACTGAAGACTATGCATACTCCATTGTCACGTCTGCCGACCACATTTACAGCACTGAAGTTGAGTATGAAAACAAAGGTAAGGACTTGTGAGATTTTATCCTGGTTGAGAGGCACTCAAGCTTATTCATATATACAGTCCGTCATGCAGTCTCTATCTCGTGGCATGTACCGTGTGGAGTTTTTTTTAACTTTGTAGAAAACAAGCCCTGATGAGACATTTTAATCTTTTCAGTGTTCCAATTAGCATTTCCATGACACTGTGGGGACAGGGCTTTATCACACCTTTTTTGGTTCAGTAAACACGCTATGTCATGCTGTTTTTGTGGCTGCGTGGTGGCGATGCTTAATAAATGACAACAAAAGGAGAGGACAATGTGCACATCGATAAGTTAGTCTTCCGATGAAGGGGCCATGCGTTTAATTTTGTAGGAAAGGGAAATGAGAAAGGGAACCGGGTGAGAAGGAGAGTATGTTGTAGAGCCATGATGCTAGACCAGCAAGGGACAAGAAATCAAGGAGTGCTCTTTGCACCTCAGTTCTTGCCAATGACCCCATAGGGAACAGGAATTCGCTCTAGGAAGTTAAAATGCTGGCTTTGGGAGGCTTCTCACAATTCAATACAAGTTTAATTTATATGCGATTCCTGTAAAACAAGCAGTGTGGCATAAGACCTCAAAAGTTCATTCGGCTATCAGGGAATATCGATGAAAATTCTCTTATATACATATATGGGTGTTTTCATCTCAAATCGGGCAGGCTAAAAGGGTCTAATTTTTAATTTTCACGAAAAAAAATATATGTTTCGGGGGCATTTCTCAAATGAATGAGAGCGCAAACCGCATGTTCCCCAGATTTTTTGTTCTCGAATTACGAAGCGTAGAAGCCGCAGTGGCAGAAACTAGTCTTTTTGCCTGCCGTCGCAGGTGGCGTGTTTGACACCCTCTGCTGGCGCTAGTGTTTTTTCTACACCCTTTTAACTTTTTCTCCTCATTTAATAGCTATTATCAAGATTCCTTGACGTGCTCAAATATTTTTAGGGATTTGATTGTTTTCTTAAATATATGTAAAACTCGTCACTCCGGTCGCTCTTTGGTCAACTTTCACCGGTCTTTACTTTGTCTGTACTTAAGGTAAATTTTCTCTCTTTGGCTCTACAGAAAGCCCAAAGCAAGCCCATTAAAGATATAATATATCATTATAATTTGGTGACTAGTCGCTCTTCTACTTTTACGTAAACGTTGTAAGAAATAACGAATGTTGAAAGTTTGAGGTCGATTTTCTCAAAACCCCATTTTTGTAAATTTTCATTTTTTATATCCTTTTAGACATTTTAGTCGACTACAAAAAAAAACAGTCTAGAAAGGTAAAATTTTGGTTGTATATCCTCTATTTGAGCCGCAATCACGTGAAATGTGTGAACATCTGTTATTTTTCACCATGTTTATGTGAAGGCAGCGGAGCGGCTATACAGTAGATCATAATGATATTACTATATCTATACTAGGCATGTTGAGGGCTTTCCATAGAGCCCAAGATATAAAACGTACCTTAAGTACAGACAAAGTAATGACCTGTCAAAGTTGACCAAAAATCTACCTGAGTGACGAGTTTGACATTTTGTTTAGAAAACGATCAAACTATTAGAGATATTTGAATACGTGAAGGTATTTTTATAGTACCTATTAAACGAGGTGAAAAAATTAGAAAGGTGTAGAAAAAACATTAGCGCCAGCAGAGGGTGTCAAACACGCGACCTGCGACGGCAGGCAGAAACACTAGTTTCTGCCACTGCCGCTTCTACGCTTCGTAACTCGAGAACAAAAAATCTGGGGTACATGCGGTTCGCGCTCTCATTCTTTTGAGCAATGCCCCTAAAACATATATTTTTTTCGTGAAAATTCTAAACTCGTGAAAGGGGAAGTGGTAAGATCACTAATTGGCAATGCACTGAAGAAATCTTGTTTTCATTATGTTGGGAAAGCTTTCGGCACTGAAATCAAACGTCTACTGTCGGCGGGCTATAGTTTAGAGTTTATTGTTTCAAGTGCACCCAGACAGCTTGTACGTGCATCGGGGGCTGGAGAAAAAGTTCAAGGCGGAACCTTTGCGGTGATTCCTTATTTTGATGGCATTTCTCATTCCTTATTTCGGTGGCATTTGTCTGCTGTCCGTCATGCCTCAATGTAAAAAAAGAAATCTAAAATTTGTGTTTAGAATGTGTGATACTGACAATCTTTGTACATTTTTTGTTCTTGATTACCCTTTCTCCCGGCTCTGTTGCTCCTTTCTGTAGGCGGTCAGGGACTCGTCAAGCTGTACCTGACAGCTTTTTTCCCTGGTCGCCAACATCTTATGGTGGAAATAAACATTAAACATTATTATTAAAAGCTTTTGGGGCGAAAGTCAACGTAAATGTGGCTTTTAAAACGGACTTTCGTTGGGACAAGCTCACCCCGTTTACCTTCAGACATGAGAGATGTTGCGGGAAAAACATAGAGATCTCTTTGTCACCTGTGTCGCAGAGGTGGTCTATAAGATCCCTTTTGACTGCGGGTTGTGTTGTAGTGGGCAGACACGGCGTTGTTTAAATGACCGTCCGTATACGAAACACAAAAGGAGTGTAAAGAAAAAGGCGCAGAGTTCTGAATTGGCAAATCACCTTGGTTCGTGTAATTTTTACCTCACTCTTTGAGATGAAACTTCCGTTCTGTGTAATGAAAAAAGATTTGTTTAGAACGCTAATTAAGGAGACCTTGTGCATTAGCGAGCGAGGGAATTGGGTAAGCCAGCCATCTTTGGTTATCAGTGATCGGATGAAAGAGTTTTTGCATGTGTGAGGGGGGGCTTGTAAACTTGGGTTGGGGAAGGGGGGGGGGGGCGGGAAGCGGTTGCTTGGAAGTAGGAAATTGAGCTTAGGCTTTAGCGGTTTGGTGGTCGCCTTGTGTGTTGGACCTTGGGGTTGTTGTTGTTCGGGTGGCGGTTCCCTTTCCAAAAGTGTGGAGGCGAAAGAGTGGCTTATGCTGCCTGGGTAGAACTCGTTGATCGTCTTGTTTACACCTTTGAGCTCCTTCTTTCCTTTTCTAATTCTTCGTGTGTTTGGAAGTCTATTTATTGGTATGCTCAAATCAATAAATTTTGGCTGCGTTTAAGATTCTGTTGTCCTCGTCCGTTTTCTTATTGTTCCCCATCTCGGTCCACAAGTTGTCGATGCACCTAATTCCCTTCCCAATTTTCTCAGTGCTGGCGACATTCCACTCTATTCCGGAGTCCCTGAACTATTGCGGAATCATTCATACTCCGGAGTAGATACTCACTGTTATCATGGTATAAGTGCTCGCGGCTCGCCACCTAACAAACAGGAATTTCATTTGGATAGGTCCAATGCAATCACCCAAAAAGTACCAGGCATGCAGGTCTCACGGCAAGTTTTCTGGCGGCGGAGCAGTCAAGCTTAAAGGTTGCGACGAATGTCTTCATGCCGACAACATTGGTGGTGAAACCAGAAATGAGGAGTGAATAAATGTTTGGATAAACCAAAGAGGTTTCCAATGAGTGGCATGTATATCATGTTCGTGGCTGTGTTCTTCACGGGGCATAAAAAAGAAGCCAAGATTTACTTCTTGCAACCATTTTGGGTGGCTCGACGCTGACACAGACGTGCAGCTAACTAACTGGCTGTTGAGCTCAGTTGGTCAATTTATAAAGCTTATGAGACACGGGAGGGAGGCTTTGGTTGGTTGCCAGCTCCGATATAGTAAATTTGAGTGGCCTTGAGGAAGGGCGTTTAAAGGGGGTTGTGCCAAAGCTGCCTCAAGGGTAGTGACAAGTAGCACGGCTAGAGATAACACAGGCTGTAGCAACTTGGTGGTTAATATACTGCAATGTTTCCATTCCACTGTACAAGCCACTGAGTCGCTGCATCCTGGTCTCTCTCTTACTGTACCACATGGTGCTATACTCGGTGCTCCATGCAGCATAGGACCGGGTTGTGCTGGACGGTTTCCTGGCTGGAAAAATATTACATGACTTATTAGCATGCAGAATGGCAGAGGCCCTGATGCCTATAGTTTTGAAGGACTGATTTCAGATGCTACATAAGCAATGTTTATTGTTGCAACTTCAAATATGCTTGATGCCTATGTCTGCTTGGTAGCAAAAACGATAGAAATGCACGCTTGGCATTCAATACATTGTAACTGTTGTGACCGAGATTGAAACAGGTAATATAAAACTTGCGTCGATTTCCACAGCTACGATTAAATATAGCTCCTGGTGTCAGTTCTGGATTTAAGATACAAGGCATACACCGATGAAACGAGCAGTGGACAAACCTGAGCAATTTACTGGTTCGCAGTCCAGATGATGATACCTGAATCCAGTGTACCGTTGTGAGGAGAAGGTTTTCTTATTTTCTCCACAGCACACGCAGGCAGCACTCGTCTGCTGCTAGCTCCCAGTCGACCCCACATCCAGCGGGTGACTGCCGGCACGCCACAAAGTGATACTTCCTAAAGAGGAAGCATAACAACATGTTTCTTGTAGAACTAAAGGCAGAACCATCACATGGTAAGATGCAGCTGAGAGGCAGAAAGCGGGCCTCAAAAGTCAGCTGTTGAAAGGTATCACCTGGTCTTTTATTTCTGACAAGTTTTTGAAAGAACCGCCGCACTCGCTGGTTTTTAAAAACACGTTTTAAGAGCTTTTTATTAACGTGTTGTGAGGCTTTGTTTTGTACACGGCGAGCCTTAGGTGCACGTAAAGTGTCAGCAAAGCGAGCACTTGCTACGAAGTGGGTTGTGCTATTTTGTATCTACCTGACTGAGTACAATCACAGAAATTCGTATGCGCGCGTGTTGTGCCAGCACCACTTGCACTCACTCGTGGAGCTCGTGGGGATGTTTGAGACCCTTCTCGCGGACCTCCCAGAACGCCACAGCGAGGACGGCGACGTTAAGGCACAGCTTGAAGAAGTCGGTGTTCACCGTGATGAACTCTGCCGGATGCTTCCGAACGGCTTGTGGCAGCTCACGGCAGCAGAAGTACTCACGATTTGTAGGTATGGCCATTCAGCGACCGCAGTCGCACCTGGATTGCAAACTGACTTAGGACCAAGTTTCTGATCTGCGCCCATAGGCTAGTGCAAGAATAAGTGCACAACGGGAACGCTCACCAGTTTTTACCTCCTACTCGCCGAGGTGGCTGGCCGAAGAGACGAGCCTTCTGCGGCTGTCAAGGCGGACTCAAGCAGAGACGCGTCGCAGCGCTTGCGTGCAGTGCCATCGTAGGGCGCGACGCCCAGCTCCGCACTCCTTTTAAGCATTTGGTACTCAAAATCCGGTAAGCGCCGTAAATTCATCGATGATGACAACCGCAACCGGCCCCGAAGCTACGATAGATGCAGCGAGGCCGACGGGCCGAGGGCTATCAACCGAACTCTCATCCAATCGGCCAACCGCTTTGCCCCAATCACTAAACTGTTACACTTTACGTCATGAAGCGCAACTTTTTTCTTGTTTAAAGTTGATTTCTGGAATATTTAATTTGCTAATAACTTTCAAAATCATGCGAATTTTCGTAGTATTTTTATTTTTCCTCGGTGTTCCTGCTTTCGTGGAGCTCCGTTTGAGCGCGAATTTCAAACCGGTCAAAAAATTTTTGGTGGGCCCCTTTAAGAATTGAGATTGTCATATGCCTCCTCTTTGAGAAATGCTGTTACCGACGTTGGCCTAGTCCAGGTAGCTCTATTGTGGACATGTACATCTGCCTTTTGTGTGTTCTGTGGATTCATGCCACTTCCACTGACTGCTAGATGGCAATGCTTAGCAGCAGTCGAACGCTCATGAACAATATGGTGGGTAGAAATTAAATTCCCCGGCATGCGGTACCATTGAAGTTTGTAACAACTATGCCATATGCGGTCTGAAGTGCAAGTCAATGATGTCCGCACACCAGGTTCCCACATCATTTCTTTTTAACTTTTCAACCTACTAGGAATACGCAGCAGTTTCGAGACATTAAGTTTATTAAAAAAATACTGAAGCCGGCTCTGGTTAACCATAAAAGATACTTTTGGTTCCCCAATTTTATGTTTAAACGCTTGGATAAGACAGGTATGTCAGAAAGAAAGTTTTAACGAAAAAAATAAAGAAAAACATATCGCAATATTCATGTCTCAAGAATCATACCGAGCGGGAGGTGAATCCGAAGCACTCCTATTATTAGGAATGGACATCTCAAAATAAAAACATATTTCGACATCGTCTCCCAGCTAGTCAAAAGGTATCTCAAGGAGTAGAATGTTGCGCTATTAAATTGCGTTGTTTCTCTCCCTCAATCTCTCTCTCTATATATATGTATATATATACCGGTGTTTCCATCTCAAATCGTGTAGGCAAAAAGGGTCAAATTTTTAATTTCGCTGAAAAAATTATATGTTATGGCGTCGTCTCTAAAAACGCAATAGCCACAAACCGCAAGTTTGTCGGATTTTTGTTCTCGACTTGCGAATTTTAAAAGAGGCCGCGGCGGACAGCAGTGTTTTTCACATCCGTCGTGGGTTGGATGTTTCGCTCGATCCCCTGCCGTGGATTTTCAGTCTACATTATATTCACTTCTGCAAGCACTCCGTGTGCACAGGGAAAAGGCTCTAATACCATAAAATAATATTAGGCGCTTTGCTTTTTTTCCGTAAAAATGTCAAAGACGCCCCTTCGGTTAATTGTTGACGAACTTTGACAATTAAATACTGGCGATCTACTTGGGTTACATTGATACTTTTTATGTCTATAGAGAGCCCAAAACACGCTCCTTTTATGTATTATAAAATCACTCAGCTTTATAAAACTTTGTTTGCGGTACGTTTACGTTAATATTATAGGAAAACCAAAAAGTACCAACTTTGCAATCTATTTTCTAAAAAAAAAAAAACTTTTTTTGTGAAACTGTAGATATAATAGTTTTGTACTCGAAAAGCAAGTCGAGAAAGTGTGTATTTTTTTAGTATGTTCTATATTTAAGCCTCAATATCGGAAAACGACGTCTTCGTTTTGCAAGGCCTAAGTCAGACATAGTGACCCGTGCGTTTCTATGAATTGTGAAAAAGTTGTCTTGAATTGTTTTCCGCGTTTTGTAATCAATTATAAACGCTTTTTGTGGTATTGAATAGTTATTTGTGTTTTGATAAGAGCGGGAAGCCACGAAAAACCTATCTAATCAAATCAGCAGGCCAAGTAGACTTTCAATATCGAAGAGGCACAGACGTTGTATTGTTTCGATTTATAAAACTTTCATTTAAACTAGCATGACTAGCTATAAGCTGTCATATTAGTAAGATATAAAAAGTCACCACATCATCGATATATCGTATACAATTCTTTTCGAAACTAAACGCTAGGGTTCGTTCACCACACATCGCACAGGTTACCAGGCCTTTCACTTCCGTAATACACAAAAGTGAAGACACAGAAACGGTCCGAAACACACGGAGAGACTGTCACGGAGAGGGTGGCCGCCATTGTACGCCGCGTCAACGAAAGCAGGATATATATATATACCCTTTTTTTTTTTGGGGGGGGGGGGGGGAGGGAGTTTTTGTTTTATATGGATGTTATCCAGGCGCACGAGTGGACAGGATGGCAATTGTATTCCAAACCGGCAATAGTAACGATGGTGGGGAACACGGGCTACTCTCCTCTCTTCGTTATCTCGCCAGCGTGTAAAAATTGCATCTCTATGAGATAGCTCCTTTGCAAACCTGGCCTTCACGGCCCATCCTCCCCCTGCATTAGAATGCGGATGCCAGAGGGACAACAATCACCCAGATGACCACAGAACAACAGCGACGCTAAAAGGCATTCACATGAGACGGAAACCTAAGAAATTTTTTCGTTGTATTTCTAGATGAACGTTTTCTAAGACTGACGACAAACCCGCAAAAAAGGCGCACTCCTTGCATGAATGTGACAGTAATATAATTTCTGCCTGTACCTGTCAAGATATGTAAACATATATTTTTTGTTTATAGGGGTGAGGACTTGTTGATTGATGGAAGCAGAAAGAGCGAAGGGTAGGGTAAGTATTAATCATTAAAAATAGAAGTCTCCGATAAAAGCTCTGAGAAAGCAACCGCGTGGATAAGCGCGCACGATCATTAGTTAGGTCTGTCGTTTCTATCAAAAGGCGACAAAATGATTAGAAAATCTTCCAGCTGCGCTATTCTCAATTGAAGTAGATCATTGGGTTCAAATGTACACATTCCCAGGCAAACATCGGTGTATTGTGCATTTATTTTTCCTTATATCATTTCCTCCTTTTCGCGACATTAATAAAAACTACAATAAAATCAGGCTTCGCGCAGAAAGACTGCTGTGCCCTTTACATTGATTTATCTAAACGAAGAACTCAAGGTTATCTCGCTAAGCACTCTATAGTACGCCGCGAACAATGCAACGCGCGCCAGAGTGGCATAAACGAGTTGCGTTTTCGTATTTGACTGGCTCTGGAACGAAACACACTGCTTCCGGATTCTCTTTTGTGCCTCACGCTGCTTCATTTCCGGCCGAGACTCGCATCGAGTTGACCCACGGCAAAGATATATACTTCCTAAACTGCTTCTGGGTCGCACCGCAAAGGAAATTATTTCACTTTCTCAGCGGAAATATCTAGAACCTTCTGGAAGTTATAAACAGTGTTAAAACTTTTAGTGTTAACTTTCTGAAGTTATAAACAGACACTGAAATCTTGCAGCTCGCTCTTGTAGCCTCTGCTATGCGGGTATTTTTAATGAAACGAAATATAATAATAACTGTAGTGGGGAAGCGTAATGACGCATGTTCAAAACGCGAGCCGGGAATATTCTATTTCGCTCACCTGCAGCGCTGCTCAAACCTTGAGAGCTACGGGCCTATATTGGCTTAACAGGAAAACGTCTCAGCTAAGACTGGGTGAAAAAAAAAAAAATATCACTCCAAAGGGTGGGGCGCGCGAGCGTCTTGAGACGCGGTTTGGGTCCCGCTCAGCTCGTGTGCTGGCTATCACAGTGCTTTCTTTTCCCCAATCTCAGCTGAGACGCAGTTTCTAGTAAACCGGCCCTTGGCTCCCGCTACATGAAAAGTGGCAACCCAGCTGGTGTGTTATGGAACCAACGATGCATAAAAGTGATAGTATGAATAACGATGGTCCGGGTGCTTTTTTTTTCACTTATTAAAATAAGTGGGATGACTGGCTTCAATCAACATTACTGAAGCAAGTTCAGTTTCACAGCTCCACCTGCAACGTGGGCTTATTGGCGGTCACGAGAACTAGCAGCGCTGCAGTCGAGCCTTGCTTCCTGATTGTCTAGCTAGCCAAGTTTGGATAGCAATACTTGAGCTTGGGAGAGTTGTTTTATTTATACTAACACTTCACAGCGCAAAAAAACAAAAAAAAAACAGATGCACACAAAAATAAACTTCAAACACTCAAAGAAAGCCGACTCTGATCTCTGTGGTGTATTACACTCTATCTTCATCATCGTTTTTTTTTTTTTTGTTATCATACACATGGAAGTAAAAAAAAAGCAAGAAAAGAAAAAGAAATGGAAGCTGTCAACGCAGTGGTAGCAGACAACGCGCGAGACAGGGAAGCAAGATCAGACTGCAGCGCTGCTAGTTCTCGTGACCACCACCTGGGCCATTCGCCTCTGCAAGCGAGGATAGGGAGCTGCGAAACTCAGCTTGCTCCAGTAACGTTGGCTTCAATAGGGTACTGTATTGGCTTATATTCCTCGAGTTTACTTAGGTAATATTTTGCTGGAATTATTAACACACACTACAGCGCACTACTGCAAAAGTACACTCACTCCGTACACACTAAAGGAAAGGAAAAACTCAAACGAACCGCGCTGACTGATATCTCGTTTTTATACATTTTGTCTTCTTCTACCCCTGGAACTATTGAATTTCTCGAATCAAGCGCACCAACGTCTTAGACGCCTAGAAAAATATTTTTTTTTTCCTTTTTCTGTGAGGTTCAAAGATGGCGTACTGATACACTTTTCATATTATTCCTGACGATATGTTCGGATTTAATAATTTATCTCGTTAATTGGGTACTGTGCCTACCTAAAATTGTACAAGGTGGCAGGCGAACCTCGCACCCACAATCACGGCATCTTGTACAATTTTAGGTAGGCACAGTACCCAATTAACGAGAGAAATTATTGAAGCCGAACACATCGTCAGGAATTATGAAAACGTTATCAGTACACCATCTTTGAAATTGATAGCGAAAGAAAACAATTCTAGGCGTCTATAAGATTGGTGCGCGTGATTCGGGACATTCGGTAGTTCCAGATGTAGACGAAAGTATATAAAAACGAGTTGTCAGTGAGCGCGGTTTGTTTCAATTTTTTCTTTCTTTTTGTGTGTAAGTAGTGAGTGTACTTTTGCAGTTCGTGCGCTGTAGTGTGTGTTATTATGAGCAGCAATATGAGCAACCAACGTTTTACTGGAAGTTAATTTTTGTGATAAAAGAAATTCAGGGCGTTTAAAACACACAAACGAAACACACTATATTTACCCAAGGAAACTACAAGAGACGTGCGCGACGAGAAAGTATGCATTCAAACAAGTGATGACTCTCAGAAGTAGCACAAAAAAGAAATGAATCACGGAAACGAACTCGATAGTTCTAAGGACAAACTTATCCGTTGCCGTCTTGCTGCGCGGGGTGCTTGGGTGATGGCGAAATAGGTGCCAACGAGCTGGGAGGCGAGCCTATGTCCGGCAGACTTGGGGTATGGCGAGGGAGTTGCTCGGGATGGTGTGTTCGGGGCAGACTTGTACGTAACGCGTTACAAGTAATGGATTCACTTATAATCGATTACGTTTTACCGTAATTTTGTAACACTTCAATTACTTCATTTAAGGAGTAACGATGCTTGTAATTGAATTACTCTTTTGCTGTAATCGATTAGAAAATTACCCATTACAAATTTTCCCGATTTTCTTTTTTTTTTGGGGGGGGGGGGAGGGGTTACACGTGCTGGAGTCGCTCAGCTCTGGGCAACGGTCAATATATATATATATATATATATATATATATATATATATATATATATATATATATATATATATATATATATATATAAATATTTTTTTTTCAAAACCACTAAGCAAGGGGACTCAAGGATTTGTAGGCCACTTCCCTATGATTCGTTTCCAGGGTATTTTTTTTTTGTACACCGGAGACTACGTTTGGATATGAAAAAATGGTCTTATCCTGCACCTTGTGAGTAATGTATTTAAACAGCGTTCGTTTTATTTATTTTTTATTTTTTTTATTTTTCGCGAGAGGAAGTGTGTGTGTTGGCGTCACTCAGCTCTAAGCAAAAACAATCAAGGCTTGTGTCTTCTTTTTTTTTTTTTTGTTTTCGGAACAACTGAGCTCGAGACATCAAGCATTATGCTTTACCGTAATAAAGAAAATTGAAGAAAGAGTAACGTGGGAAGTAATAGATTACTTTAGAGTAATTTTTCGAATGCTTTTTGAGGCTGTAATTCTAATTGTAATCGGTTACTTTTTACAGTGAAGTAATTGTAATTGTAATCGGTTACTTTTTACAGTGAAGTAATTGTAATTGTAATCGGTTACTTTTTTTCAGTAACGTGTACAAGTCTGGTTTGGGGAGACAACGCTGCCGTGGTCTTGAGATGTTCCCCGGGAACACGAACACCAGGCTTTAGAAAGGATGGCAGCTTGGCTCGGGCCGGATGTCAGATTAAAGGAAAATCATAAAAATCTCGGGCCCGTAACCCGACGGCCCTTCGCTTCCGCGCCCTGCCGCCCCCTGTGTGGTCACGCGTTCCGAACGCTTCGAACTTCGTCTTCTCTCTCTGTCATCCTCGCACTCGCACGCGCACAATCTTAACCTCCTTTATAGTAACCAAGCCTGGCAGATCGCCACGAGAAGTGGCCTCTGAAATTGAAAAGGTTGAGCGTCAGACAACGGATGAGAGGAAAGCCACGTGACGGGTGCCCCGCCGCTGAGAGAAGCCGAAACACACTTCTCCCGAGCCGATGGAATGTTCGCCCGAACTCCTCGCGTTTTTCGCGCTACCGTTTCTTTTCTCGTCGGGTTTGAAAGTCATGTTTCGGGTCCTCGGCGCTGCATACGGCTGTGCGCTAAAAACCAGGTTCCCTGCCAAATGCTGTGTGCTACCAGATCCTCAGACTCCAAATCTGCGACCGGGCACTCTATGGCGTCGTCGAACTGCCAGGCTTTGTGAGTATAGAGGAGGCTATGACAGCATTTGAGGCGCGTTGCACGTCCATATTCCTAGCCGCGTGAATCCGCGCACATCACAGGTACGTTGCATTTCATTCTTATTTTTGTGTGACCTGCTCTTCGTGAAATGTTGAAGCTAACTTGGGAAGCAATGTTCATGGTTCAGTCAGGATAAGAATAGGGACCTTTAGTAAACCGTTCCTGTGCTCCGCGTACCGCACTACCGTAGCCTTTGAAGCATGCTTTTAAGTGCGCGCCCGGGTGGTACCGTGCCCGCGTGGCGCGCGCTTAAAAGCATGCTTTAAGGGCTCCCGTAGTGCGGTACGCGGAGCACGGCAACGGTTTGCTAAAGGGGTATTCACACGAGGGAGAAATCCCGGGGATTTCTCCCCGACAGGCGCATCCTACAACGAAAACATCAGGCTTTGCGATGTGCAAAAGCCTCGCGTCTTCGTCTCGTGATGCGCGCGTGCCGGGGAGAAATCGCCAGGATTTCTCCCTCGTGTGAATACCCCTTAAAGGACCCTAATGCCCTTGGTTTTCTAAATTCGTCAATACGGAAAAAATGCGGCGCTGTGGGGATTCAATAGTTGTAACAGTAGGACGGAAAAGCTCGGCCCTTCTTTACCAAGTACTATTTTCACAATGCTGGCATCAACCTGAAATTGTATGAGTATAAAAATAGGTCGTTATACAATAGATTCATGTAAGAGCACCTTACACCTACGTGAACATAAAAAGTGAAATGGACGACAGAAAAGCGAAAATAATAAATTCTAAGCTCCATAACGATATCAGATTATTTGCAAGCTGCAAGCAGGGCGTATTCGCGTGGTGCGTGTTAAAGGGGGTATCGGTGGCCGAGTGGGCTAGCCCACACCTCCACGAGCAGTAGAACGAAAGCTCAAGCTGCAGAACCCAGGATCTTGGGCTCAATGCCCATACCTGCCCGTTTCAATCTGGATGAGCATCCCACCGGCGCGCAGTCGCCTATCCCGGCTGCGTGATGCACGTGAAGGACCCAGACTAGCGGTTGTACTGCACTGGCTAAATTTTTCATCTACAGCTGGGAGACTCGTCACCCGTGAGGCAGACAAGCTTCTAGGCTGTATAAACATACACATACCCGATTTTTTTTTCTTGCGTGTTAAACCGTAGAATAATTTACACTATTAGCGGCGAGATGTTTTGGTGGCGCCCTCCTATGGTTCCCCCTTGTGACGTCATTACCTTGCAAACAACAAGTTTGATGGTGTTCTTACATAGCATGGTGGAAGCTTGAAATCATTGCGCTCTCAAAGGAACACTCAATTACTCAATTTCTAAGTGAGAGATAAAAAAAAAGGAAATGAACTGTTCCTCTCTACCTGCACCACCTGACGGTATAACAGGTTTGATCCAATATAATATAAAAAAATGAGGGCCGTAATTGACCAAACGTTTCTTTAGTCCTTAAAGCCAATTAAAAAGAAAAACAGGGAGACAGCTGAACGTTGGCATTGGAACGAACTTGGAGAATCTTGCGAGCAATTATGAGTATTTGTGTTTCGCTTTTCCCTTTGGTATTAAGTTATTAATTGTTGTTCCGCTTGGCCCTGCCTCTTGTCTTCTGTGTTCTTGACGACGAGGAAGCTGTCTTCTTTAAAATTTTCGTACTGGAATATATAAGAAAATGAATTGGAAACAATGTTAAAATTTTATTCTCTTTTAATGATTTTCTTTTTAAAATTAGTTATGTATTTCTACGTATCTTGGCGTTCTCATGTATGTTTTCATTTTATTTCTTATTTGTCTGTCGCCTTAATTATTTTTCTGAGAGGGGGGGAGAGGAGGGAGCAGAGAGCATTGTAATTTCTCGTTGTTTTTGATTTTTTTAATGATTATATTTTACAGCAAGAGATTATTATTGTAGCTATACATACCCTAGTATTTACCTATTTACATATTTACATTTTCCCCCGAAGGAGAAGGATCACACTTGTAAAACTTCATGTTTGCATCCTGTATTCTTATCATGTGTTGCTATTAATCTTTTTTTTTTTTTTTTTGAGATTGGAAGGAATGAGGTTATGTCTTGAAACAGACACTGAATATTTAGTCGTTTTCATCAGTATTACTTTTCTTTCCGTACGTTGTTTGTTGTTGGTGGTCCGTCTTGAGGGGCGCAATAAGAGATCAACCTCTTTTCTTTTTCACTGTCTGTCTTGGTTGTCCGTTCCTGAACACTGTTGCTCTGCGAGTAGATGACTTTTCGTTTCAGTTTTATTGCGAGATACTCTCGTTACTCTTGCTGACAAGCCCAGAACCTGGAACTGGTCTTAGGTCCTCGTAACCTGTTGTTTGGGGTCTTCTCTCTGGATGGCTGTTTGTCGCGGGTGGTTAGTGGCCCACACCGTCAAAATTAAAGTTCTTTCATTGCTCCTATTTCCGTCGATGACAAATCCTTTTCTGACGTCATAGTCAGCGTTCGGCCAATCGTGGAAGGCCGACCACAGCGACGCTTTCGGTCGCGCACGTCGCCAATATAATGTTGGACATATCGTTTAGATTAAAATCAAGCTTGAAAACAAACGGTAAAAACTAAAAAAAGAAGAAGAAAAATTGGTCTTGCACATATTTTTAAACGTTATTTATGATGATGCAATGTAACAAACAGAGACTATAGTGTATTTAGAAACTGATATGGCTATGTATGGCTTGCGTAAAAACATATGTAAAGCTGCAATAAAATTTGTGATAGAGTTTGTTAAATCTTTAAAAATGCTACAAATATTTATACGTAGCTGGAGTACCTAAATAATTACTCAAGCGTCCCCAGCCTTGATCCGAATTTATTCAATATTCTGAGCGAACACTCATATGCAAATGTTTTGCGCGGGTAAAAAGAAATGTAAACACGTATTTTGAACCTAAATGCGATTTCCTCAACAAAAAGACCAGAGACTAAGGACAAACTTTGTGTCCTGAGAAAATCGAACGCAAAAGAGACATATTCAAAGGTTGTGAGTAGATACCTTCCTTTCAAAAGCCAAGTAAATATTAAAAAAGACGCTTACGTCGCTGCCACAAGCACTCAAATAATAGCCATGCAAAGCGATTCTTCACCTCACACTCTCCAGTAAATTCTACCTTCCATATCACTGTTTACTTTCGCCTAAAGATTGCAGATATAAACATAATAAATTGGGAGAGGCAACTGATTCATTAACCTACCGATTAAGAAAGTATTCCTTCAATCATGATTTTCTTTTTAAAATGTATAACCGACTAAATTTGGAGGAGGAAATGTTCATGAAAAAAAAGTACTGCTTTAAAATTTTGCGCACACAAATTATTTTAAAAGAAAACACTGTTGTCTTCCCCAGTAAAGAGTTTTAGCATTTTACATGACATTCATCAAAAGGGATTACAGGTTTATAATGATAATGTAAAACATTGTGATTTTATGATTGATTGCCCCCCTCTTTTTTGTGGCACAGCGTTAGGTTCAAATGAGGTTATACAATTCACTTTTACGATATAGTAAAAGAAATCGGCACGAATAAAATTGTGTAGTTTTTGCCCTTTTTCAAGATACTATACCTAGAGGTCAACACCACCAGTTGACCGATTAATTATTCTCTTATACTGTAGCGATTAAACGGCCAGGCCCTAATAATAAACATAATCAAAGGAATGCGCTCCTAGAGCACACACACATTCCCACACGTCCGCATAGGCACACATGCACACAGAAGCACGCACACGCCTGTACCAGCACATCAAAGTGTAAATTGTAGGGGAAGTGCAACCCTGACGGCGACATCTCATCAGAGGGGGAAAAAACGCGTGTAAAAAAACTATGAAGAAAAAAACTATCGAGGTCTACACACCTTTAGCAGAAGAATCGGCAAGAGAACTACGTGCCAGCAATCAATCAAGCTCGGGTTCGTGGAGAAACAGCAAAAACAACAAAAGTTTGGAGCTCCTCGATTGCCCCACCTTCTTCACCTTCGACAGAGTGGCGCGGGCTGGCCATAGCTGGCAGCAGTGCCTAGGACATCTCTTTCCCCTGCCCATTTGCTCGCTTTGTACCTCGTTCTCTCTTTTCTTAGTCCGACGCGCGTTAAAATATTACGTACAGTCTTTTGTTTCAGCTTAGAAGCCCACAGGAGAAGTTCGTCCCCCCTCGAACCTTAGTACGTCGCATTCATCATCGGTGGGCCAGCCAGCGCCGCACAGCTGTGGGCTGGAACATCCCCTGGTGTGCGTAGTTCACACAAGAGGCGGTTCAGACTACCTAATAAGACACGAGTCAGGCCTTTAGTCGAACTGCGCGTGCAGTTAGTACATACATGAGCCTGCGCCTTACAGCGTCACGCGGTGCTCTTTATGCAGTTTCGTGTACGTGAACGTTCCCACAGCTCTACGTGTATATTATAACGTTTTCCTACACTCGACAACACGCATCTGGTATGCAGTCTCCTGTTGAACTGTATTTCGGCGTTCTACTGTAGAAAGCACCCTTCATTTGTGCGTGAGTATGAAACAAAAAAGAAGTCACGGGTCTGTGCAGCTTAATAAAATAAATAAATGAGTATTCATTAAAGTTTTCCTATAGTGTTGGCCTGACTATAGAGAGTTTTGAGATCTCATACTTGGAATCCAGTTTCGCAGTCGATTTATATGTGGAATCGTGTAGAACTTGTGTGCAAATTTGAGCATTAAAACGCAAAAAAAAAATCAAAGGTTTACGTCAAATAAAGGCTCCACATCTGGGCCAAAAACTAGTGGTTACCTTCAAGCAAAACGTGCAAAAAATAGGAATTTCCCTTACAACTAAAACAACATTGTTTTCGCTTATATATCTTATTGCATTACCCGTCGCTCGAATAACATTCAAGTTCGGTTTATATTAATATTGTTTCGTGAGCCTCGTATTATCGTTAGAAAGAGAATTGCAGTTCGTCTGAAAGCTCGAAAGGAATATTAGTGCGTTTCAATCCCCGACGAAGATTAGGAAATTCAATTAAACGTCCTGTGCTTAAACGACTTGGTGTAAATGTCAAATTTTATGCCCCAATGCAGATGAAAGAGTGCGCGCTAGAACCAACTCGATAAAGGCGTTGCCGATCAACATAGTAGGCGGCAGTCGTACACAATAATGTATCCAGATTGCGTACAACAAACGCTCTTCCACTAAGCATACGCAACTGTAGTGATTCTCGCTCTGAAATATGGTCCGCCATATCGGCGGTTTGTAGAGTCTACCGCTGTTCTTATACTGCCCTCTATAAGGACAGCCCCTTCCGCTTCCCCTCCATTCGGTCTTTTTGTTTCAGTCCGAGGCATTAATCGAGAGCGGGTCGATTCCTCAAAGATTAATAGTGTTCAGTGCAAGGGAGTCTCTCCCCGGCACCGATATATTACCGGACTTAAGTCTCCTCGGTAGCGCCATCTACGTCGACTTTCTCGTGCTCCCTTAGCGATCGTTGGAGAAACGGTCTGCCACCGAATGAAGGGGGCCCTGTGATGCAGAAGGCGTGTCGCGAACTGCCCAGATCATATGATGGCAATATTTTTTTATCTTTTTCATTTTATTTGTTTTCGATGTCAATCTTTAATAAGTGGTGAACCCAGAAAGTCCTTTGTACAATAAAAAACAACAGAAAAACAGAGGTATAAGTCAAAATTTGAGTTGTATTAAGACATTACATATTATTGTTCTACTGTGTCAATGTTTTCTAGAATTCTACTGTTAACAAAACTGTGTTCAAAAGTGCATGACCATTTAAAAAAAAAAAGAAGTTATGTTACATTTTCAGTTCAGTTCAGTTTGTTTATTTCTGTACAAGGGGAGGATGGGAGGTAGAGAAGGAAGCTGCCATTTCAGCTTGACGAGGCCTCTACCTCCCTTTAAAGTATAGCGCAAAACAGGACATCTGCAAATGCACATGGATAACCAAACAAATTCATAATAAACACTTGTACCATATTTAACACGATTGAGGAAAGAATACTAGTTACATCAAAAAATACTTTTTTTCACATTCTGTTCCTCACTCATACACGATATCACTCTCCCACTAGGAGTTCGTTAATATTTGTCTTGAAAATCTAAAAGGAGCACTGAAATGCTTCCAACTGTAGTGAACCCTGACTTATGCAGTTGCCTAGAGACTTTATCTTGATAAAGTCTCTAGGAGCACTGAAAGTTTACCTTTTTCTTCAATTTTATTCAACATTGAGAAAACTTTATAACCGAATTGTTTATTGCCACAATTGCTTCTTTGGGTTTTTTCCAGATATGTTTTCTCAGTGCATGTTCTGAGCTAACATTCTTCGAGATTAGGTGTAACTTCTCTTTTTGGATAAGCTGAAGTAATTTAAAGTAATAGATTTTATTAGCCTTGAGCATAGTGCAATTTTCAAAACAGAGGGTCCGTACGCAAGTCTTGCAAGTTACCCTGAAAATTGTCGAGCATGCCAAGTTTTCATTTCTGAAGGACCATTATTTTTATTATAGTTCGTCATAGTTGTGGTACCCCATACCAATGCACCATATGATATATTTGAGTAACATCAAACAATAATATAATTCCTTTTTTAACCATGGAAGTAGTCTTTTATGAATTCTATGAATAAATTCCATTAATTTAGATGGATCACAACAAAGTTTCTGTATATGCGTCGACCAGTTGGCGTCTTCATTGAACCATATGTCTAGAAATGTTGTTTATCTTTAACGTGCTCTAAAACTATTCCATAAAATCAATAAATATAGAAGTTTCGTCTTGCTTGTTAATATGACGAAATGTTATGTATTTATTTTTTAGTATTAAGTTGCAATTTGTTACGCTTAAGCCCGTTAGCCAGCTTCCCCAAATATTCGTTGGCTAATATTTGTAATGTATCTTTAGACCGTACTTTAAAAAACGCGTTTGTGTCATCTGCATACATAATTAGTTCTGGGAAATCCAGCATGTTTTTCATATCATTTGCAAAGGTAAGAACTAACAGAGGGCCTAGAATGCATCCCTGCAGCACTCCTTGTCGTACTTCTAACTTACAGAGTCTGATTCATCTAAATGCACATATTCATTTCCATTCTTTAAGAAACCTTTAATTAGATTTATTGCCACGCCACGCATCCCATAACATTGAAGCTTAATCATTAAGATATTGGGCTGTATTGTGTCGAAAGCCTTCGTAAAGTCTAAAAACAAACCTGATGTACAAAATTTATCTTCAATATTCCTGATGATTTTTTTTTATGTGAAGTAGGGCTTGTTTTTTAGATTTTTGGTTCTAAAATCTGTATTGTGCCTCATTTATTATATTATACTTACAAAAATTCCTCTAGTCTAGTATAAATTATATTTTCAAATATTTTGGGAAACATTTGCAGAATGCAAATTGGCCGGTAGTTGAACGAACTATTTTTTCCCCGCCTTTAAATATTGGGCTAATTCTAGCAGTTTTTAACGCGCTCAGAAGTATTCCTCTTTGTAGCATTATATGTGTTACGTATAACAGAATGGCATTTAGTTATTGTGAAACAATTTTCAATGGAACTGATTTAAAACCGTCAACAACGGCGCAACGGTATTTTTTAATGTTTTATCAGCATTTCAATTTCGATCGGCGTTGGTGGCTTAAAGATTATAGAATTCAGCAAAGACTTTGTTTCGTCAATGACGAAATCGCCCGCGTCATTTTCTTCACTTTCACCCACGCTGGCAAAATATGGAGTAATAATATTTGCAAGATCTTTCCCTTCAAACTTTTTTATTATCGGTAATAATTTCATCTATGCACGTGAAAGAAGATTTCCTATTTGTGATATCATTCACTGCGTTCCATATCTTTCTCTGATCGTTTTTTTATATTGTTGAAGATATTCTAATGATACTCGCGTTTTGCTCTATTATATTGGCTGTTAATTGATTAATTAATTTTTTTAAACCGAATCAGAAGTTGCTGGTCACGTGTTTTGACAATGTCATGGTACATATTTTTTTTATAAAGACATTTCATTATCCATGGCTTCCTCACTTTCTGCTTTTTATTTTTCGATTGAATAAGGGGGAATACACTGTCAGAGCATATTTTAAAGATCTTTGAGAACTAATTATATGCTACATCAGGATTCGCTTCTTCATAAACGCTGCTCCAGTCAGCACTCTCAATCGAGGCAGAAAAGTGAGAGAGAGTTTGTTCATTTATATTGCGGTAAGAAAGGGTATTTTGTTTGTTCATTCTTTTTTTTTCTTTTTATTTAACGGGGAAGTTAAAAGGAATATAGGAAGGTGGTCACTAATATCACTGGGAAAAAATCCAGAACTGAAGTCAGTGTCGTGTATATTTGTTATACACAAGTCGAGTAAAGATGCACACCCAGAAGAAATCCTGATGGGTGGTGCTTAGCTGTACATCCTAAGGACGTTATAATAGTATTTTTACTATTTATTAGTAAAAATTAAAAATATCGCTTTTATCTCCTGTTGGTCGTGTATATCTAACAACAGTCACTGCCTTTCCTATACACCGAAACAAACATTCAACATAAGAATTAATAACTAAAAATTCTTTAACAACGTGGTCGAGACGTTTTCCTGAACATAAATTGCAACGCCACCTGCTCCCTTTTGCGTTCTTGCGAGGCTTTCACACTTGTAGCCTTCAAAATGTGGCGCGTGATCACTTTTCGCGAGCCATGTTTCTGTAAAGATTATCATATCAAGACGTAGACATAGCGAGGAAGAAAAAAATGTCAAGATCATCGGTCTTATTTCTTATACTTCTTATATTGAAATGAATTGCAGAAAACTGCACTTTCATTTTATGGAAGTACTTAATAAAAGAAAACTGTTGTAAAGTTAGTGCTCATTTAGACCCTCTGGCGTGGGACAGGTAAAATTTGCCACCACTTTAAAAAACAAAGTAAAAAGAAAAATGACCGCATCTCCACGTGGTGAATGATGCTTATTGGGGCGAAGCTCTGGTGGCGGTGATGATACTGATTTTGTTCATAGGTAGTGCTGATGGTGCTGATTTTTGTTTTTATTGCTCATAGGTAGTGCTGAGTTCCGTGTTGCGATGGTATGGAATGTGTGGTATGGAACGTGGTTATATACGCATTTGAGGATTTGACCGCAGCGCCCTCTCGTCTATAAGCGTTGAGCCAATGCATGCAAAGTGTAACGAGACTATATACGCATTTGACTGCAGCGCCCTCTCCTGTATAGACATTGAGCGGCTACTTGCAACGTTTCATCCATGACATCCCCAGCTCTTGAGTTACTACCACATCTCAAAGCCCCCTACTCGTACCGTAGTCGTGGCCGAGTGGTTAAGGCGATGGACTAGAAATTTATTAGGGTCTCCCCGCACAGGTTCGAATTCTGTCGACTGCGCAAACTGGTTTTTCTTTTTTTAAGAAGACAGATGGGATGGCAATCGACGTGAGCACGGACGCCGGGCAAGGCTAGACCCTAAGGAGCCTCGCCCTTAAAAAAAAAAATGCGGCTTCCAGTTTAGGCTATTCTTATGTAATTTTTGCGATATCATCTTCATGCTCGATTGGAATAGTTGCTGCGCCTTCTTGTTTTCGTACGTGCGAGATTCCTTCTCTGCGCTACACAAACTTGTAACCAAGGTACTTGGCCTTCGTCTCATGTGTTTCATGTTTGACGCAGCCATGTTTTCTTGCAGGTACACATGATCTGCACTTGTTTCGCGCCTTAACTTCTGCTTAACAAGCAGAAATTAAGGCTTCCGAACATATGTGGCTTCAGAACATTCTGAAGCCATATATTCTGCGCGTCTCGGTTAACAAAGGGCACGATAACCATGGGCCCCTTTTCTTTTCTTTTTTTTTTGCTTTATTTGGGACGCGATGAACAGCCTCTAATTTATCTTTTGTCAGGCTTCGCGGTTCAATTTTATCAGCGATCGTGTTCAGTTCACCTAGCAGATTCTCATTTGGTGTTTCAGCGAGTTCGTGTACTTTGAGAGTATTCATTCGTCCATTCTGCTCTAGCCTGCTTAGCTCTTTTTTGATCTGGGCAGTTTCATCAGTCTTTCGCTCTTGCTCCAGTTCGTTTACTTTATTTTTTTAATTGTTTGATGTCGCTGTCATGTTCTTTTATTTTTTTCAGTACTTCATCGAAGCTATCCGACATAAATTTACCGATATTTCAATGCGCATCACAGTTTCTTTTATTTTTTCCAATTCGTCAACTTGCTGCTTTAGTTGTGCAAGTACTGTCAACATCCCGATTATTCGAGTTAGCTGTTGTTGCACGTCCGACGGCTCTTCGAACGACTGTTTATCGTCCTTAGAGCTACTGGTTCTTGCTTTTAGTCCCCTGCACGTCTGACATTTCCAGGTTTCTTTGAACCGCTGTTTTTTACCTCTGAGAACAGACACCCGAACAATTGCCTATATGATAGCTGAACTGGCACTCGTTACGCGTCAAGACAAGGCCATGATCCTCAATTTCCGTCTTACAGTGCAGACACAAATCGGTTTTGGGCATGGCAGTGGAAACTCATCGGCAGCAATCAGCGACGGGGATTTTTGTCTTAACAGTAACAAAGAAATAGTACTGCTCCTACCTGCAGAGTCAGCCGATTAGCGCACCGCAGATAGCCTTGTTGTCGACTGCTCCAGCCGAAACGCTGCACTCCTTCTTTTACAGCCACTGCCGAGCTTGATGTCGCCTCAACCGCTGTCGTCATTAATGCCGTTCTCGCCACTACTACCGCTATTGTTTCCGTGGCTTGTCCTTGTTGCCGGTCGAGATGGACGTCGGCTGGCCCATGCCGTTGATGCGCAGCTTTCAGGGGCGGATGTCGGAAATCTGCAGGGTCAGCCGATTAGCGTACCGCAGATAGCCCTGTCGCCGACTGGACCTTATCAATATAACCAGAAAACCGGAGTTAGATTGATATAGGACTGTCATGTTCTAAAAATATCCTGGGTTATAAATTAAAGCTTTGCAATCGAAATTAATCCATCAACAAGGTGATCCGTATTTGATTCACCCTTCTTCACTCGTGCGCTGGACGATGACTTGCACTGAAGGCGCAACTCACGATCCCTTGATCTGTTAGAAAAAAACAAAAACATACCTTTGCTTCTGCGATGTTGTGCAAAAAAATTAAACCTACATGTTTATAAAACCAAAATAATTCGCAAGTCGCTGTATAAAAAGCTTTCCCCGAAAACAACAGCACGGTCCCGCATTACATTCACTTTCTTCAAATATGTGGACGCTTCACTCGGAGATAACTGTAGTTTTCCGACTAGAAAACGAGGCATAGTCATCTAAAATGCAGCAGTAGTAATGATGTAACGACGATGCTTTCTAAATTTAAACCACTTACTGTATTATAGTCACTTTCTGCATTATAGTCACTGACGGGATAAGAACGACGGGGCGTCTCTTTCCAATTCCCGGCTTCCAGCGGGCGCTCGTTGCCTTCCACCGCGCATGCGCTGCGCGTACACGGTCGAGGTTCACGAGACACCGATTCACCGACTCTGGGCTGTTCGCGCAGGAGGCGCTATAACTGAAAGATCTCACTGCCTCTTTTATCCTGTCAGTGACAAGGGTCGGTGGCGCTTGGAAACAATTAATTCTGGCAGCGAATGCCAATAATAAACAAACAAAAAGACGCCCAAAACCAGTGTCCCATCATGATCCGCGACACCGACAGCTCCTCGTTTGTCACAAAGAAGGGAACCAAGCGCGCTGGCCGCCGCCTAAGGAGGGCCAAAATAATATTGCCTGTCGCCGTATCTGAGGCCGTATAAACTCTCAACAAAAGGGTTGTCGTAGGGTACTACACTTGGGGCAGTCAGAAGCCGTCACAAATATCGCTACCCCCCCCCCCCCCCTTCGTTATACTAACAACCCCATGGGCAGTCACACGGCACGCAATCAGCAGGTAATCACAGTGAGCACCCCCAAAAGCAACATGGCGGCTGGCAAGCGACAGTGGAGCAATACGAGTATAAGGCCTAGCGAGCTGGACTGCTTTTTGTTAAAATACGATTCTCAAGTGCGTACGCCCGTTCGCTGCCTTCCGTGCGCACAAAGCACTCCGAAACGCGCCTCGAGGCACCGGCACCGCACCTAATACGAGTAGTGGCGACGATGTGAGGGGGGGGGGGGGGGGGGGGGCGCATTCGAAGGGGTTTGTCCGCGATTGCTTTCGCGAAGCCGGCTGCATTTACTTCGCGGCCAGAAAACATTCAAAGAAGGAAACAAAATAGCGACAAATGGAATGATGTCTTTATTGAACACAGCATCTGCTTGCTGTGCTTGCCGCAAGTGATCCGGCGTTTTCGGTTGACAGCGGCGAGGCGAAGCATCACCGATTTAAGCGGCGTCGGTTCCGATCGTTCAACGCTCCTGCTCACCTGTTAGCATTCGTTATCCACTTTCAAGTCCCTGGTAATCCTCACCGCGTCTGTGCACGCACTTGGCGCTATTCACCACACGGAACACTCATTCAACTGGCTATGGGACTGATCCCATTTGGACGAGAGGCCGAGAACCGAACCAGACCGAACCCTTTGTGCATATGCCTTTGTGGCTGCTACGTGGAGCCATGGAAAGCCTCCATGTTTTTCACTCAAATAAGTAGACACATAAACGCGCGACTCTTTGAATTGGGCGGCGACACGCGCCACCTAACGGACAGCGCTCAAACTAAAGAAAAAAAGAAACCAGCAATTCTTGCTCTGAGCGCCTCGCCAGACAATGCCGTATGTACATATCCCACGCCACACTTCACTCATACGCGACATACAGACATCACATCATTTTATACATCAACGCATTCAGAAACAGCACAAGATATAACATCACATATTGACAATCTACATTCCTATACATACGTCTAGTCGACACCACCAGCTTATTTACTGCTGTATTTTATGTGACCGATTAGGATGATGACCACTGTCATATTTTGCATAAATACGAAAAGACTGTGCAAGATTTAGCCGTATATATTCGTTTCCTCTACTGCCCTTAGGAAAGTGCTCGTATCTCTAATGTAGGGCCATTGCAAAAGTGAACTGCAGGTTAAAATAAATTTGAATAGTTGCTACACGTCACATTTCGAACAGTTTCGTTTTCGCGCTTGCCTACACTTTAAGTATGCAGAAGCCTGTTTAATTAATTGTATTAGTTATCAAAACCAATTTCTGGAATCACAACTTTCTGAACACACTGATGCATTTTCTTTTCTCTTTTTACATATCCAGACTGACTTTAGCGGCGGTTGGGTACACGTTGAGTACACTGAGCACGCGCAGGTGATTTTAGCGAAGCCCGTCCGCCGGTCCTCCCCGAAGCGTTATTTCAGTTTTCTTCTCTTCGCTAAATATCCGTTTTATGCGCTCGCGCTCGCGCCAAGAGGACAGTGCAGAATTGCTACTTTCGGGCCCATGCCTTCACCTGCAACGAACGCGAAATACGTATGCTAAATTATCTAAATCCTGGTTGAGACAGTAGTGTTTGACTGCGTGCGTCTGACTGCGTTGCGGCAGCAAGAAATCAGGACATCCCTGCTGCTTATATCGCGTGCCAAGATGATTCCTTGAATTGGATTCCACGCTTGATACGAAGCACAGACGTGCCGGTGAGTGGCTTTCGGTTCTCGACGCAACGCTGATAAACGCTAGTGTCTGAACCGGCCTTGTTTAAAGCATTTTTTTATCGAGTATGCTCGATGAAATGTGCCAAATGAACCAGAGAAGGCGAATCATGTACCTCGAGACAGAGAAATAGTGAAATACACGGACATGATCCCAGATCTCTCTGTACGTTCGTCCTGTCCGGCCTCAGTCGTGGTGTTCAATGCTTCATACTTCACTGCACTTGAAAGCAAAAAAATTGGGCACGACAGGCGCGCAAGTTCGGCGGAACCGAGGAGGCCAGTTGCAACTGATCTGCAAGCAGAACTGACCGATCACACCTTTATAGAAAGCACGCTCTTTACTGAACCGCACAATAAACGACGAGAGTATCTCGTCCGGCAAACATTCAAGTCAACTCACGCCTGTGCGTAGCTTCCTGTGCTTTTCTAGAGATTTGGTTAAATTCCTCGAGCACGACGCCAGCTGCCAGCTGTTTACTGCTGTACATGGTAAAACCCGCGACGGAACCAAAAAGGACAACCGCGATACTTTTTATCTGCCTCGGGTTTTAGCAGGTGCCTACCAAGGTTGCCTGTACTTGTTTGTTTTCTGCCAGTTTAGGCGAACTGAGCCATACGCTTGTTTCGACCGGTTCAAATTTGAATACCAACGCACAAAGAAAACAAGTTTCAAGTACTTTTTGAGATTTTTGAAGTGAATTTTACTATTGAACGACTGCATGCACTTGAATGTTCAGTTCAAGAGTTTATAAAACGTGACTGCCCCACGCTTGTCACCTGCCAACAGGGTGCTAACTCTCAATGGCTCGAGTCCAGTGGGTAGTTAAGTAAGCCTGTGGGGTTGTTACAGCCGTCAAAACGCACGATGACGAGGGGGGGGGCTCACTTTTTCTTAGAGTGTTTGGCAAGTGACAGCAGCGGTATACATCAAACTAACGGGGAAATTGAGTGTGTGTGTATGTTTATACAGCCTAGAACTCAGTCTGCCTCAGAAAGCGGCCTGTCTCACAGTTGTAGATGAGAAATTTAGCCAGCACAGTACAAACCGCTAGCTTGGGGTCGTTAACGTTCACCACGCAGAAATCGGTAACGGAGTGTTCTAGCGCACACCAGCTCGGGGCACGTGGAGCGAAATCTCGCGCTGCAGAACCCAGGCATCCTGGGTTCAATCCCCACCCCTGCCCGTCTTGTTCTGGATGAGCATCGCACCAGCCCAGCGTGTGGTCGTGTATCACAACTGCGTGGTGCACGTTAAAGACCCCAGGCTAGCGGTTGTACTGCACTGGCTAAATTTCTCTACAACGAGTGACTCGTCGCAACTTTAAAATCGCTGACCAACTACACTCTGTATAAATATCCGCACAACCGAATTATCTATTATTTGGTCACCAATCTCACCCCGTCCCTCCCCCCCACAACAAACGGGGAGACTTGTAGGCAGGCGTGAAGAAAGCGTTTCCAGTCAGCTTGTCACGCGCAACAGCAGAAAACACGCGTTACCGTCATGCCTCACGGCGGCGGTGCCTGGAAGCCGTCTCGGCAGCGGCCGAGGGCTTCGAACTAGAGTTTTTTCGTCGGGGGCATATTTTTGGTTCCTCTTTACGACCGCATGCATGCTAGCGCCCGGAAGTGTGTCTTTTCTTGCACTCTTAAAAAAAAGGGTATGGATAGTCCTCCCTTAGGGGGAGGAACGGTCTTGTAACCTATGTTCCTTTAGAAAGGGAGAAACTGTCGTCCCTGAAGCAGGGGAGCAACTAAATCCTCCGTCGCCTGCATTTTATTATGCAGGCCCCGAATCGAGCAAATCGAGCCCAATAAGGCTTGACGAGGGCGCTACGTCTCTTGTACGGGACGAGAGCAGCAGCAAATAAAAGCGTAACACGAGCTTTCCGCAAGCTGCGTTTATTTCCGAAGCCAGATTCCCCCCACAGGTACAGAAACTTGGTTTTCGAAAGCAGTTACTCAGTCTTCTCGTCGACAGCACTGCGATGTTAAACGGAGACAACCGATACCCAGTTACTTCGCGCACTTTGCGTCTTACCTTTGGTGTTCCTCGAGTCACAATTCCTTCGTCAACCGCACATCACGGAGAAGGCCAAACTCTATTCGCGAAACCAAAAGCCGCTCTCGAAATACAAACTTGAAGCCGCTGTTTATCGCGTAACGTGAAAGAAGGTTAAATCGCTAGCCACCAGATGGCGGGGTCAAGCAGGGTATTGCAAGTAGCTAGGCTAGGTGGCGCTAAGTACCGTCCAATTCATGTTCTACAAAAATAATTTGCGTTTCTCAGGCCGCTACTGCGCTTGGGGATCCTCTACTATGCACGCATTACGCTTATTACAAGCATCAGGTGAACATACATTCAGCACTTACACGGCACACACAAATATCAATACAACGGAACACCACACTAACCCGAACACTAGACCCGTGCTCTGCGTTTCCGTCTTTTATACTGGACGTTTTGAACGTGCGGAACTTTTCAGTGACTCCCTAAGCAATAAAAAATATTTCCAGCGTGTGGATATTGCCGCGCGCGCTGGCCAAGTAGGCGGCGCGCGCGTGGCCCAATGGTTATCGCGCCTGGCTCCCACGCGAAAAGCTTGGGTTCGAATCCTGGGAGCGACGTGTCTTTCGTTTATTCCTGTAACTTAGTGTTCTGGAGAATTCGAGAATCATGTTGCTTGTTCCAGGCCCAAATGTTCTACGCGTCGAAGTTTCTACGCCGATTATTCCCGAAGACCACGCATGTACTTACATAAGGGGCTCCGCGTGGCGAGCCGCAGTCAGTCTCGCCCCAGCGCTCGATTCTGCTGACACGCCGACTTCGACGCCCGCGACGCTGTGCTTTCTTCTGTTTCCTTCTTTATTTTTTTGGCACAAGTTCGCCACATTAAACGTTTATTTCTTTCTGTTTATTTCTGTTTTTTGTTTGGTCACCACCCGTGACATTTGGTGGAGGTGCGGGGTACCGCATGCCCCTGCCGCGTACCCCTCCGAGGGCCCACAGTGCAAGTCCGACGCCTAGCCCACGAAGAACCGACGAAAGCACTTCCGAGATCCGGTTCAGTCGTCGCACCCAAGGTCTACACCCGGAATTCGGACCTCTACCGCCCAAGACTAAGCAGCCAACGAGGCCAATGATGGACAGCCAGTCGTCCCAGAACCCGTCCACCGCCAGCGTCGTATACCTGCCCGTCGCACCCAAAACTCCGACGCCTTTCCACGGAGACACCCACGAGGACATCGAGGACTGGCTGCAACATTATGAACGTGTGGCCCGACATAACGGGTGGTCAGCTGAGCACTGCTTGCAGAACCTTTACTTCTCGCTGGAAGGTACTGCAAGGTACTGGCTGGAGAACCACGAGGCTTCTTTAACCTCGTGGGAGGTGTGCAAGCAAGAGCTAGTGAAGACGTTTACCAGCCAACACCGACGCGAGAGGGCCGAAGACATCCCTCGAACAAGGACCCAAGGTCTGAATGAAAGCATCACCAGCTTCGTTGAGGATGTTCTTCGCCTGAGCGCCCGCGCCGATCCTCAGGCTACAGAGGAGAAGAAGCTGCGACACCTGATGAGGGGTGTCAAAAGCGAGATATTCGGAGGTCTCATTCGCAATCCTCCGACAACTGTCGACCGGTTCGTCACGGAGGCGACGAATATGGAGCGTGCGCTACTAGCACGCGCCAGACACTACGAGCGGCACCCTGGCGTGACTACTCTGGCGACATCCGGATGCGACCTCGGTACCGACCTCCCAGGCATCCGTGACATCATCCGTGAAGTCGTCCGGGAAGAAATCCGCAAGATGCTCCCCGCTACGGATCGCTCGTCCTCCCTGTCACTCGCCGAGGTCGTCCGAGAGGAAGTCCACCGAGCCTTCCAACCTGAGATTCCGATCAAAACGACGACGCCAGAGGAGCCTACTTTGAGCTACGCCGCCATGGCCCGAAGATCGCCGCAAGCTAACCGCCAGACCACGGCGCCACCCCGACGAGACCCTCCGATGCCACAGTATCCTCGACGCCAGGAAGGACAAGTCCACGACGTTCGCCCGGAGCAACCCTCGTCGAGGAAGACCGACGTGTGGCGAACGGCCGACCGACGCCCGCTCTGCTACCACTGCGGGGAAGCCGACCATGTGTACCGCCGATGCCCATACCGACGACTCGGGCTGCGCGGATTCCATTCAAACGACCCGCGCCCCCGGTGTGGTGAACGCCCTCGGGAGATCGACGAGTACCTGCGACGACCCCAGTCCCCCGAGCCTGCGTCCCGCCGAGAGTTCCGGTCGCCATCGCCACGACGTCCAGCTTCGCCGATGCACCGACCCCAACGTGAAAGCCTGTCGCCCCTCGCTCCTCGCCGGGGAAACTAGGCGCGGCAACCCCTGGAGGTGGAGTTGCCGAAGACGACCGACGTAAAGAACCTCCAAGAACGCCGGAGCGCTCCCACTCTCCCGACGCCACGCATCGCTACGACGCCCCTGCAACGGTGTCCAACAACCTAAACGTCGTCATCGACGGTCACGACGCATCGGCACTCGTGGACACCGGAGCAGACTACTCAGTCTTGAGTGGGAGGCTCTCCCGCCGCCTTCGAAAAGTCATGACGCCGTGGGAAGGACCCCAAATACGAACCGCCGGAGGACATCTCATCACACCAGTCGGGAGATGCACTGCTCGCGTCGAGATCCACGGTGAAACGTGCCCTGTCAAGTTCGTCGTTCTGCAAGACTGTTCGAGGGACGTTATCCTCGGAATGGACTTTCTCTGCGAGTATGGCGCCGTCATCGACCTCGGAACAAACCGGCTGACGCTACGAAAACCTGCTCCACCAGCGGAGGAACCCGAAGCTACGTCACCCACGGTCCGAGTCCTCGCAAACCACGTAAACCTACCACCGCGGTCGAGTGTTTTCGTACTGGTCGGGATCGATGAAGCTTCCTGTGGCGAAGTTCTTCTCGAGGGAAGCCTCCAATTGCTCCTGGGAAGAGGCATAGGCGTCGCAAGGGGAGTAGCTGAACTTCAGGATGGGCGGACTGTGGCCCTCGTGACGAACTTCCGAAACGAAACGCAACACCTCACGAAAGGTGCAGCCGTGGGCCACGTCGAGAAACTCCGAAACCCCGCCGAAATCACTGCGATCACTGACGAATCCTCGCCGCCCCAGCAAGACAGTACGTCGCCAGCGCAGCTCGACATTGACCCTAAGCTTCCGGACCCTAAACGGCGTCAGCTGGTTAACCTCCTCGCCGAATACCGCGACTGCTTTGCGACGTCGTTGAAGGTGCGCCAGACCGCGGTTGCCAAGCACCGCATCGTTACTGAGGACGACGCGCGCCCTATGCATCGATCGCCGTACAGAGTCTCCGCTAAGGAAAGGGAGGTGATCCATCAGCAAGTTCAAGAGATGCTGAATGACGACATAATCCAACCTTCAAGCAGTCCATGGGCCTCTCCAGTCGTGCTGGTTAAGAAGAAGGACGGAACTCTTCGGTTCTGCGTGGACTACCGGCAGCTCAACACGGTTACGAAGAAAGACGTCTACCCACTCCCCCGCATCGACGACATTCTAGACCGTCTGCGCCACTCTCGATACTTTTCATCGATGGACCTGAAGAGCGGCTACTGGCAAATCGAGGTCGACGAACGGGACAGAGAGAAGACAGCCTTCGTCACGCCGGATGGACTTTACGAGTTCAAGGTGATGCCCTTCGGACTATGCACAGCGCCAGCAACTTTCCAGCGTGTCATGGACACCGTACTGGCAGGGCTGAAGTGGCAGAGTTGTCTCGTCTACCTTGACGACGTCGTAGTATTTTCAGCTGACTTCGACGAGCACTTGAGACGACTCCGAGCTGTTCTTCAAGCCATTCAGACCGCCGGACTCACACTCAAGCCGTCAAAGTGCCGGTTCGCCTACGACGAACTGAAGTTCCTTGGCCACGTGGTTAGTAACGAAGGCGTCCGCCCAGACCCCGAGAAGACTCGCGCCGTCGCGGCATTTCCAGCGCCGACAGATAAGAAGGCCGTGCGAAGATTCCTTGGACTTTGTGCCTATTATCGACGCTTCGTTCGGGATTTCGCAAGGATTTCCGCACCACTTACGAATCTCACGAAGGACGCCAAGAAGTTCGAATGGGCCGAGGAGCAACAGCAGGCATTCGACGAACTGAAACGACGACTCCAGACTCCTCCTGTGCTTGGACATTTCGACCAGGATGCGGAAACAGAAATTCACACGGACGCAAGTAACGCGGGACTGGGCGCAGTACTAGTCCAAGTGCAAGAAGGCATCGAGCGAGTCATCGCTTACGCAAGTCGGACATTGCCCAAGGCGGAGAAAAATTACTCCACAACTGAGAAAGAATGCCTTGCGGTCGTCTGGGCAATAACGAAGTTTCGTCCGTACTGTACGGCAGCCCGTTCCGTGTAGTCACGGACCACCACTCGCTCTGCTGGCTTGCGAAGCTGAAGGACCCGTCAGGACGCCTCGCTCGATGGAGTCTTCGACTACAAGAGTTCAACATGACAGTGGTCTATAAGTCAGGCCGCAAGCACAGCGACGCCGAATGCCTGTCCAGAGCCCCCGTCGAAAACCCGTCCGGCTGCAGCGACGACAATGACGACGAGTGCTTTCTAGGAGCAGTGAACACCGACGAGATGGCACGACGTCAACGGGACGATCCTGAGCTGCGCGCATTAATCGAGCACCTGGAAGGGGGCAGGAGTACCGTGCCACGTGTCTTCTCACGAGTACTGCCGACCTTCGCCATCCGACAAGGTGTACTCTACAAAGAGAACTTCGGCAACAACAACACACCTTGGTTGCTGGTAATCCCGAGTGACCTTCGAGAGGAGATCTTCCAAGCCTGCCACGACGACCCGACATCCGGACACCTTGGTTACAGCCGGACACTGGCCTGTATTCGTGAAAAGTATTACTGGCCGAAGCTCCCCAAGACCGTCCACCTATACACACGATCATGCCACGAGTGCCAGCGACGCAAGAAACCGCCGACGAGGCCGGCCGGACTTCTGCAGCCCATTTCTCCTCCAACTACACCCTTCCAGCAGATCGGAATGGATCTACTTGGTCCTTTTCCGCCTTCGACGTCGGGGAACCGCTGGATAATCGTCGCCACAGATTATCTCACGCGGTACGCCGAAACGAAAGCTCTTCCTTCAGGGACTGCTGTGGAAGTCGCCAAGTTTTTCATCGAGTCCATCGTCCTCAGGCACGGCGCTCCCGAGGTTCTGATTACAGATCGCGGATCTTCGTTCATGGCCCAGCTGACCCTTAGCAAAAAGAGGCCGTACTTCAAACGAAGTTGAAATATATTTAGTATGAATATTCATTTTGTATTTATTCTGTATTATTTTGGCCGCATTCGAAATACGCGCGTAATGTATTCAAAATACATTATAAATATGAATCAAAAAATATTTTAGATATACCAAAAATATTATTCCTTCACCCTCAAGATGCCATTTGTGGATTAAAAACCGGTTACACAATTTTTTTTTATTTTCAATTTTGTCAGCAAATGGTGTCCCTGTGGTATTTGAAGGCACTACTAAATACATCTCACAAAGCCACATTAGAAACGAACACAAACACAAACACCATGACGCACTGAAGAGCTCATTCACAGACCCGTTGACTGCTCTAGAGCCTTATATAGCCTACATATTGAAGGTAATAATTTTTTCGGTGACCACCTCTGCGCTTATTAAGGTTACAAGTATTCGATCTTCTCCTCGGGAGTCTGTCAAGGGGGAAACAGTGTTTTGAAGTTCGTGGACGATATCTCTTACTAAAAGGCATTGGTACAACTAATAACAATTCGGCACAGTCCCTAAAACAATATCCACACAAACGGCTCATAAAATACATTTTATTGCTTCTCTGCGTAGCACCACTCAGGGCGAAGCGAATCAAGGCAGTTTCTTCACTTTAAGATACTGTAAACGACTTTATTTTCGTGAGGACCTCACTCTCGCAAAGTTGGCGAATCGCCTACAATTCCGAAAAATAGGTCCCGTGAACAATTCCGGCAAAATGTAAAAACATTAAAATCTATATTGCGATCCCAGCGCGTCGCGAAAATTAGAATTTGCGAATAATTCCTAAACTCCAACTTTGACCTAAATCGCGAAATATTGAGCCCGCGAAAAATAAATATTTTACAGTAGTTGTTTGGCCTTTCCTTTTTAGTAGTTGACTATTTAATATGGTAGTTAATGTCACTGTATTAAAGTCACTATTCACATCACGTACAATGGTGAGTATACACGTTCAGTGAACTAACATTGTGCTAACAAAACCACGCCAAAAGTATCTGTTCACAGCACCTGCTGAAGCTTTCCAGCATCAGCAAATGTTGTGGTTGTAGTTCCCGAACCCCGTTTGTGATTGGTGTGCAAGGAACTGATCAGGTGTGTTCTTGATAGAAAAAAGGAAACAATAACATAAACTGGGCTGATTTATCAGTGCGATGCTGCGCAATTCAATTGTCAAAATAATCAAATGTATTTAGGCGCTTCAGTATACTCCATATCTGCTTGAAGTGAACTTCAGAAGGGGAGCTTTTAAATATTTTGGTAGTTTAAGTCAAACTACCAAAGTATTGCAGTCAAAAGGTACTTAGAGTATAACACAACAGTATTTACGATTTTCAGGTATTTTAAGAGTATTCTGCACGTATTCTTGATTGCTTCATTCTTTTAGGGTTGGAGTATATTTTGCATGAATTAAATAAATATTTCAAGAAATATATGTGAAAGGTATTTTGTGCCTATTAATTTAGTATTTACATATTTCAAAACGCATGAAGGGAACTTCAAATGTAGTTTAAGTAAAGGTATTTTAAAATGATTTTTAGAAATATATTTCAGTACTAAGTAACAAAAAAAGAAGTTTATATTTTCGGTATATTTTTCGTGTACTTAAAATTATGAATTGTATTTCAAATACACTCAAATTAGAATGTGGTATATTTCAAACGTATTAGTTTTCGCTAAGGGGACGCAAGAGATCCTTCGTCTCAGTGGCACCGGCCATCGTCGAACCACTGCATACCACCCGCAGACCAACGGACTGACCGAGCGACTCAACAAGACAATCGCCGATATGATCTCTATGTACGTCGACGTAGAGCACAAGACGTGGGACGAGGTGCTGCCCTACGTCACGTTCGCCTACAATACGGCGGTTCAAGAGACCACTGGATTCACCCCTTTCCAGCTGGTACATGGTCGGAAGGTAACGACCATGCTGGACGCCATGCTGCCCCATGAGCCATCTGACAACGAGAGCGACGACGCCCAGGCGGTTGCTCAACGCGCCGAAGAAGTTCGCCAGCTCGCCCGACTCCTGATTCAAGACCAGCAACGCGTCGACGCCGGCCGCTACAACCTTCGTCGCAGGGACGTCCACTTCCAGCCCGGAGATAGGGTGTGGGTATGGACGCCCATCCGTCGCCGCGGCCTCAGTGAGAAATTGCTGAAACGATACTTTGGACCCTACAAAGTGCTTCGTCGACTCGGGGATCTGAACTACGAAGTGATGCCCGACGGAACACGGACTTCGTCACGCCGCCCTCCACGACCAGAAGTCGTCCACGTCGTGCGCATGAAGCCGTACTACGCTCGATAGGACAGTGGACCTTACGTATTCCAAATGACTCTTTAGTTTACCGTTCTTTTTGTTTGCTTTGTTTTGTTTTGTGCTGCATCGGGGCGATGCACTTTTTAAAGGGGGGAGTAATGCCGCGCGCGCTGGCCAAGTAGGCGGCGCGCGCGTGGCCTAATGGTTATCGCGCCTGGCTCCCACGCGAAAAGCTATGGTTCGAATCCTGGGAGCGACGTGTCTTTTGTTTATTCCTGTAACTTAGTGTTCTGGAGAATTCGAGAATCATGTTGCTTGTTCCAGGCCCGAATGCTCTACGCGTCGAAGTTTCTACGCCGATTATTCCCGAAGACCACGCATGTACATAAGGGGCTCCGCGTGGCGAGCCGCAGTCAGTCTCGCCCCAGCGCTCGATTCTGCTGACACGCCGACTTCGACGCCCGCGACGCTCTGCTTTCTTCTGTTTCCTTCTTTATGTTTTTGGCACAAGTTCGCCACATTAAACGTTTATTTCTTTCTGTTTATTTCCTGTTTTTTGTTTGGTCACCACCCGTGACAATATTTTGAATGGCTCAGTGGATGAATCTCTTATTAAAAAGTAAACACTCAATCATGCCGTAACTATTTGAAAGCCAATAAATCAATCCGCTCCAATGCGGTTCGAAGCCATGAGTTTGTTTCCCCACACGGCACGTCGTAGCCTGTATTTCTATTGGTTTTTCTATTTGCGCTGTTCGCGCAAACCTGCAATTACCGTCTTGAATTAATCTCTTTGGAACGGATATTCACTCAGCTGGAAGTGATGCTTCACGGGCTGAGAAATCGCTTTTCGATCAACTTGAATGCAGTCAAAGCCGCGACTTGCGGCAGGTGTTAAAGGGGTACTCCGCCGATTTCTTCATGGTCCCCGATTTGCTTGAAATTTTGCTAAACTCGCCAAACAACATCGCCAAAATAGTATCTCAAATATTAGGTCAAAATAATTTTTTTTCACGAAGTTATTGAATTTACAATTTTGGTCCTCACCGTGTTTTTCAAACTGAAAGTCTCTACTGGCAACAATGAAACAGTGACGTCATTGGAAGTGCAGGGGTTCACTCTTTGGACTGTAGAATTTGTTCCCAACTGATTTGAAGCAGTTTCATGGTGCCTTGGAAGCTCGCTCCAGTCCCCGCGCTCCAGCACGGAACAAATAATTGGCATATTCTATATTTTAGACTGCTCGCCCGACTGTCAAGTCCGCATTGTGTTCATGTTTCCAAGCCGATACGCGACCCAGTCCGGAAAGCCCGGCAAGCTGAACTTCCACTGACGTCACGGCCCTGAAAAGGGCGGGTATATTTGAATGTCTGTTTTTGCATCATTTTCATTTGCCGACTTTCGCAATAACTATTATGAATTTCACGATATTGAATAGCATTCCAGAAGGGGTAAAGGCCTGGGAGTCAGAAAATATAGTTAGTTGAGGTAGCTGAAAAATCGGCGGAGTACCCCTTTAAGTGTACGGAGCTACGCCGTGGCGAGCCCGAAAACTTCTAGCGCTCATCCCAGCGCGCCACTTGGAGGGCAGTTTCTCTAGGAATCGTAGTGTATTTAAACAGCAAAATAAAGGGTAGCTCTTTCTTTTTTGATTTTACCTACTATAGTTTTCAGAGCGCAGCTCTTAGGGGCCCGTTCCCGGCTTGAGCGGCGTCGGCGTCGGCGTAACCCAGGTCACCCCAAGGTCATCCCAAGGTCACTTGACCCCCACGGTCACCCCAAGGTCACGTGACACCCAAAGTCACGTGACCCCCCGAGGTCACGTGACCCCCCCGGAAGTCACGTGACCCCCCCCCCCGGTCCCCTGACACCCCCCGCCCCCCCCCCCCCCGAGGTCACGTGACACCCCGAGGTCACGGGACCACCCCCATGGTCACGTGACCCCCCGCCGAGGTCACGTGACCTCCCCGATGACGTCATCGTCACTGATGACCTCACCGGAATCCGCATCGTCATCGACATCATCACTGATGACGTCATCAGTGACGTCACTGATGACCTCACCCGCATCCGCATCGTCATCATCACTGATAACGTCATCAGTGACGTCAATGATGACGTCACCAGCATCCGCATCGTCATCGTCATCATCACTGATGACGTCATCAGTGACGTCAATGATGACGTCACCGGCATCCACATCGTCATCATCACGGATGACGTCATCAGTGACGTCACTGATGACGTCAGCGACATCCGCATCGTCATCGTCATCATCGCTGATGACGTCATCGAAGTCCGCATCGTCATCGTCACTGATGACGTCATCAGTGACGTCACTGATGACATCATCGGCATCGTCACGTGACCCCCCAAGGTCACGTCACCCCCCCCCCCCAGGCCACTTCACCCCCCCCAGTACCCTTCCCTCCTCCTCCTCAAGAGCTGCGCTCTAATTCGGTGTTACAGGGAGTTGTAAACGGCTTTCACTTTTTTAATGCAAAAATTCCATACTGTAAATATACGTACTATCGGGGAAAAATGAAATGCGAACAGAGGAGCGCGTGGCTCGCGGTACAGGCTGCGACGCCTGGAAGTGAGCCTAGGAGCGAGGGTGCGTGGCCTACTCCGACGTGTTCACGCCTCTCCCTCTCCGCTCCCCAAGCTTCAGCAGTGCGCCTCATAGTGCGCTGAAAGCTATCACCGCTATCTTTGCTGGCTCAGCGCGAGCGGTGCAAACAAGCTCGCTGCACTCTCCGAGCAGGCAAAGATAGCGGTGCAGGCTTTCAGCGCACTGAGAGGCGCACTGCCGAAGCTGGGCGAGCGCCAATCGAGGGGAGTGAACACATCGAAGTAGGCCACGCACCCTCGCCCCTAGGTTCACTTCCAGGCGGCGCAGCCTGTACCGCGAGCCACGCGCTCCTCTGTTCGCATTTCATTTTTCCCCGATAGTACTTTCCGTCACCATTTCGTACTGTTCAGTCCTTACCCCAGAGCGCAATCGCTCTCGGGGACGAGACAATTCCGACAGTCACACTGGCCACTGTACGATATGAGCTTCTACTGTTCAGACCAGCGTTCCAACATGACTGTCCGCACTTTGATCGATTGCACGTAATCCCTCGAGTGGTATTAAACTTTTTAATGTAAAGCGAAATGTCAACCTGCGACACCCCGCCCCCTCAGATCACGGCCCGACTAGCGGCATCAATGCCCAACAGTTTACGATCTCATCTTCTTGATACACCTCTGATACGCGAACACACGGTCACATCTAGGGGTGTCGCGAACTTTTGTCGAACCAGATTTTTTGGTCGAACTTTCAGGGTTCGACGAACCTTCGACCTTTTCACCAAATTCGACCGGTTCGACTTTGTGCACAGTGTGGCCAGACCTTGATACAAGTATGTCTAGGTTTGGAAAATTGTTTTTATGCAGAGTTATTTTATATTGCAAACAGCTGCAATTAAAAGAAACTAATTCTAATCAATGAAGAAGTTAAAAACTTAATTTTTAGTACTGTATTAACTAAAATAGCCAATCAGCGCCGCACTTAATTCATATCTTAGCCACTATCATCCAATCCGAAGCCAACTGGCCAGCCTGTCGCGCATGGGCACACGAGTCGAACCTCAATAAAAGGTTCGTCGAACTTTCCACTAAAAGTTCGAAAAAGTCGAACCTGGTCGAACGCGAACCGCCGCCGGTTCGCGACACCCCTAGTCACATCGGCGATAATTCCAGTCTTGTGTTCACAGCCCACAACACTGCCATCACGATGTTGTAGCTATGTTATTGACACGCACAAACACAGAACCGCGTTGAACGCCGGTTGCACTCGGCATCGGAAAACAGAACCGAACTCAGCACGGAAGGCACCCAGGCAGCCGGCAGCAAAACCTGCCTGTCTTGGACGCAGTTCCTGCGGTTTCCATAATGTCGAAAAGGTCGACACAGTTCCGCGTAGTTTCGCCACTGTAGTGACTGTAGTTCCGTGCCGCGCGAGTCCCGCAATCCGGAGACGGCCATCCCCCAGTGTACGTGGCGCTGCTGGCACTGCTCCAGAACTTCGCTGTTTCTAGCGGCTTCGTTTGCTCGTTTGATAAAATTAGTGATAAAAACGTCAATGCACGCGAAATGTTCCCCAAGTTTAGACTAGAAGACGGGATTCAGCGGCAGCCTTCGCTGCCGCTGAAGCTCAATCAACTCAACAGCTATTTATTAAACAACGTGCGCGACCTGCTCGAAAAACGAAACCGAAAGAAGATGAGTCGGGAGGGCGAAAGCTTTCTCCCGTCTGCTTGGAGAAGGAGAAAAACGTTCCGTTCCTTCCCTTTTCTCGTGTCCGCTTGGGAGTGCGTCAGTAGAAGGGAGGAAGACGCGCCGTTGCTACTTTTTTTCTCCATTTTTTCTTAGAGTGTGCTCGTCACAATGCTTCGCCTAAAATAATTGGGGTTGTGTGGATATTTATACAGCGTGTAGTTGGTCAGCTATTTCAAAGTTGCGACGAGTCATGCGCTGTAGATGAGAAATTTAGCCAGTGCAGTACAACCGCTAGCCTGGGGTTCGTGCACCACGCAGTAGTGATACACGACCGCAAGCCGGTACGATGCTCATCCTGATCGAAACGGGCAGGGGTAGGGATTGAACCCAGGATCCCTGGGTTCTGCAGGGCGAGCTTTCGCTCCACGTGCTCGACCTGGTGTGCGCTAGCCCACTCGGCCACCGATCCCCCTATGCTTCGCTTCCGACTTAATCGCGACACGGCACGTTGCATCTTGGTTGAACAGTGCCCGTTTCCGGAAACTGACTGCAGGGGTATGGGGAATCGCTCGGAGGCCTCTTCGAACTATTTTCGCTGTACCCTCAACTCCGTAGCTAGATAGTGCGTTGAACTTTACGTATTCAGCGGCGTTGTCTCAGCTACGAGAATCAAAGCGTGGCCCAATGGCCTTCCATATTTTTTTGCGCACTCGCGTATCATACTTACTTTTAAGACGATAAATGCCCATTGTGAACGTTTATATGTTTGAACTCTAATCTAGTCCATGTGCCTGAATATGCTGTCAAGCTGCATATGAACAAAAGTTTTATTTTTTAATTACAAAAAAATAATAACTTACATCCTGGACGGGAACTTATATTGGAATTGAGAACCCCCAAAGGGACTGATAAGGTTGCTGTATTAGGGAGAAATAGGAAGCACATCCTGAAGTCGAGCTGCCGGCTCTCACATTCTCATCATTCTCTCGAATGATGCCGTAGAGTGGCACCGGTAGGTGAAACGTTTGCTAACAAAACCAAATACCGCTTTTTGTATGTTAATAGTTGAATTATGTTAATCATTCTTCTTTTTTTAAATAATAATTACTTGATGGAAGGGTTTCTTAACACATGTCCAGTTTGCCATTCTATCTTTTTCTCGTCGTCATTCTTTAGAATAACTACATCTAAATACTACTTCAAATATTATAACGGGGTGTGTACCATCAGATACCGCTGCGTATAAGACCTTCAATCAGCAGTGGCTGGCTCTGCGGACGTATAGGCTGCAGTTAAGAAAATTTAAAAAAAAAGTTACAACAGAAAAAAAAAACACTGTCAAAAACTAAAATATGCGGCTTCAAGATCTAAAGACACGTGTTTTCGTTGGTGCTTTTTTTTATTGTAAAGGCGATTGCTGGATTTCTTAAACGTTGACGCGTGTCCCAGTGAATGTCGAGCTCTCGGCACCGAAAAGAAACATGGCGTGAAAAGGGAATCGCATTACGCCTCCCTCTGTTTGTTTTTCGTACCGCTCTTGTTTTCTTTTGTTTTGTTTTTTCCCCAAGTCGTCTCAAGAAGCTAAGTGCGCAGCGCAGGACGTGAGTTATAACATCCATCCATCACAACTGTACACCCTGAGCTTCTTTCCTTCCTCGCTTCTCTAACAGACCCCCCCCCCCCCCACCGCTTATTTTTTATTCTATTTTTTTCAGGAGGTGTGTGCTGGTTTTATTAAACACGACGCGCGCCGAAATAAAGTCGAAGCTGACGAATATTTGTTAAAACTATCTTACTACCTAACTTGCCTTAGACTTCCCGACAACCCAGTTGCTTACTCACAAGATCAATTACTGCAGGCCTCGTACTTTGTGCTCCCCTTAGGATGAAGAAGGTGAGTTAACAAGCGATTTGTGTATTACGTTTTCACGTGGACAACTTCACAGCATTTTGGAACACAACATATTAGATAACCGCAATTACCTTTACATATATTTGAAATATATGGGCGCGAAGCTATGCAGCACACTTCTTTTTAGCGATTTTTACCGCGATAACGCCGTCCATACCAGTGCAACCTTCGAAAATTTAGAAGAAACCGCGTCCGTTACAAGGACGTTTTACCACGATAACTGCGGCCACTCTTAATCCAACCAAATCATATTTTAACGAAACGTAGAATCAACTCGTTATAGGTTGCCAACACGCGGCGATATTCGCACCGCTTAGTGGGGCGATATATCCTCTCCTCAACATGCGTGTGTGACCAGGTACCGCAATATTTATATGTCCCCATTAGCGGGAGAGGGGGGAAAAGAAGAGTCTTGCACTAAGCTGATGTACCTAAGCCGATTACCGATGCTCAGACGTCCGCCCTCCTCGACGCATCATCCAATGCTACGCGCGGGAAAGATAAAACCCTGAGAGGAGTTTATTATTAAAGGCGAAATGTGAATATGAGAACACACTGGGGGGTGAAGGAACCAGCAGAAATGCAATAAAAGAACTAAATCGAGCATGGACGAGCTACTTTACGTGACGGTGAAATTCTTGCGTTCCAACAGGTCTTGCTTTTCCTCTGCTATTCATGGACCCGCATCATGGCGCCCGCTTTTTGCTGAAAAAAGAAGCGCTTCTCGCTCCCACTCCCATCTTTTTGGTTTATGCTCGGTGGCGCCCGTGCCTTGGCGTTTGGGAGACGCGTCTGGCCCGCCCACGCACCACACCGCTTACGCCCACCAAACAAAGCATTAAAAAAAAAAAAAAATCTGCGCGCCATGAATTATAGTGGCAAATCTCAAATGCGACCGGGAGCCGTTTTTTTTTTGTTTTTTTTCCTTTCCGCGTTTTAGACATTAGTCTTCTCCTTTCTTCCCCTATGTTTTCTTAAATCTCTTCTTTTTCCATCTTGTTTGACAGACGCAATCTTCGTTCACGAAAAAGGACGCTTCCTTTTGCCAGTGTCGACCATATTTCGCACGTACCTACTCTTTTCTCAATCTATCTACGAATGCAGGCCTGTTTATGCACATATCTTTCGTTCACTGTGATGACATTTTATTTTATTTGTAACGGCCATTTTGCTCAAACACGGCAACTGCTTTCACGAGAAACCTGGGCATCCTTCCGTAGCAAGCGGTAACGTAAAACTAAGAGAGCTAGAAACTTTTTGTTTGTTCTCTTTGCGATACTTCTTCAATCCTTTAATTAAAGCGAAAGAAAATACTATATCGATATATATATATATATACATAAGAGAAAATATAAAAGTAAAGTAATTGAAATATCTTTTTTATGTTTAAAGATTTGTTCTTGAAGAAAACATCCGGAGAAATACCGAGATATGTTGCAAGATTGCTCTGCTCCCTGGGGTGTGTGCGTGTCTCAAAGTTTATTGTGAATATGACGCCCTGTCCGGGCGTTAAGCTCCCATGGGGAAAGGAGCGGATTCCTCCTGTATCCGCAAAACAATAATAATGCCCTCCATTACGCAACCGAGAATGTTCGCTTTAAGATTGGCGAAAGAGCATAACTATAAGAAAACACAAAAGAGCTACGGAGGTGTATTGTAGCCTTATCTCGGCAAAATCGATACGAGAATTCAGTGCAGAACTGAAAAGGGCTTGAAAAAATTTACTTTGTTGCGTTTTGTTTTATGTTTTTCAAACTCGTGAGAAGCCCACTATGACTTGTCGACAAGATGTGCGAGCAACCTACATTATCTTCTGCATCGAACAAGTTGCAAACTTCTTGTTTTGTGCTGTTCTTTTTTTCGTTTTGTGTGAATGTAGTTACGACACGACTCCCATTTACCCACGCACTCGTTGTTTTTGTTTTGTTTTTTTATCAAAAGTGCAGGAAGGATCAAAGAAACTCTACGGAAGCCCTATAATTTTATCAGAGCTCGCTGGAGGGTGTGATTTCTGTCGTACGCTCCAGAATCAACGTCAGAATCCGCAGGGACAGCTAAGAAGATTTTAGCGCCTTTTAAAGTCACGCTCGGCATTATCAACGACATGTCAGGCCCAAATATGCGACTGCCATTTTTAGAAGACACTTTACTGCGTGTTGTTGGATCTTTGATCGAGAGATAATCAGCGCATAGCGTTCGAAATTGCCGAGTCTAAGATTTTACAAATACGAATAGATATTTCGAGCTTTCTTTATTGTGTTAGCTTTCTTATCTATGGAAATGCTACTCCAAATATCCAGCGAAGCGTCATTCTGAATGTCTAAATGTCTACATTTTTATTGTATAGTTTAATATAAAATTGTCTCTTTGAATTGATATATATATATATATATATATATATATATATTGTTGTTTGGCCCCGATACCAATGTATGATTAGTATACATTCCAAGGATTTAGAGTACACTTCCCATATGGCTTCACTAACACGGTTCCGAGCGGTAGCCTGAAGCTCCTGTTCACATTTTTGTGGAACGTATAGTTGTCCCCATTGGTGTTTTAAGGGAAATAATTTAAAGGCGCGTTGTGACACCGGACCAGCTTCTTGATTACGGCAAAAAAATACAAAAATAGCGAAAGTACTGCGTGCATGTTCGTAGGTTTAAACAGGGGCGTCGTCAGAAGCTTGTACTTTTTTCCTGGATATACAACAAAACGTAGGAAAACGGAAGCACGCCACAAATGCGGAAGGTTCCGTGTGACACTGTGTTCACACTTCAAACTGTTTTGTCAACGTAAGAACCGCACCTCACCTCCTAGGGAAGCTTTCATTATCTATAGATAATGAAAGATATTATGATTACTATCAAGGCCTGAATTTCCTCTAAATACCGATTTGACCAGAGATAGTTTTGATGTTGAATTCATTGCCTGGTTTGCCCCTTAAAAGTTGGCGGGCAAAATGTTTGGTTGAGCAGAGGTGCCCCTACAAGTTGTCCAAAGCCAAGCCATTCACTCTTTCTACACAACCTAAGGGAATTCTGAAGAAGAAGCGAGCGGACAAGTGTACAGACCCATTTCGATGTTCGCGTGCGGATTCTTAGAATGTCGGAACCACTGCACAATGGCGAAACAACTGGCATCGTGGCACGTGCAAGCTATTCCATAAGATAGGGAACGCCGGAACAATGCCATGGCTAGGAGCCGACGAACCAGTCAAACAGCGTCGAAAGTGCAACTTCACTACGCTCCTCACCTTTGTTTTGTGGGCGTGTTTTTTTATTCTATTCGAACCAAACACATAAAGTGTACCGTGACGTTGCGGTTTTAGTTCGCTGTTGTGCGGGGATTCCACAGCTGTTAACAGAGGGCAGCATATCGAAAGGGGTCTATACCGCCAATCCGGAGAAGCAGAAAGCTTTATGGGTGGATTTCTTCACAATTTACGTACTGGAAGCCCGGGTATAAATGGTTTACAAGAAATAGCACACAGTAGCGGTATCGTCTTACAGCGGAGCTGTTAAGGGTTAGTTTCCCCAGGATCGTGTCCCCCGCAAAGAAATTAAGACACCGAAGTCTGGACACCTACCGCCATGTACGAGCGACGGCGGCAAGCCAGGCATTTGGTTGCCGCCGTCGCTCATAGACGGCGGCAGCCTTTGCACTCTGGCTTGCCGACTTGCGGCCGGCCTTTACTTTCCATTCTACCAGCTCCGCTGGTCTTCCTTCTTCACCAAAGTGGAAAAGCTGAAAGCTTTTTTTTTTATATATATAATTCTCGGTGCCTGCATGTATGCGACATTTGTCAAAACCTTTACCGCTATAATGCAGAGCGCAAGTTCGTCTGCTTATTTTACAAGGGTTGTGATGACGTCGGAACATTGAGCGCTGAATGGCTCTCAAGGCAGGTTACTTTGAGGTCTACCCACTATCCCTTCAATCAGAGCCAATCAGAGCTCGGAGTCGTTCTGACGTCACCGTAACTCCTGCGCAAGACGCAGACGACTTACTCTCCGCATATGCAGTTTTAGCATAGCGCTACACCATGCTGCCGAGTGCACGCCAACGCTGCGCACGCTGCGAAGTTGCAGCGCGAGCTTACGGTTGTAATTCTGCTCCGTACGGCATCGCTATGCTAAAACCGCCCATTGAGGCCAGAACATGGTAATGAGGGCTGCAAGATATTAGCGTTGCCTCTCTGGCTCGTTATGAAATGTTTAAATATAAACAGTATTCTTCCAAAACCTGTTCTCCTAACTAGAAGTTTTTTTTTTTATTATTATTAGCGTCGCAGGATTAGCAGTTATTATTTTATTGCGCAGAGCCGTGCTTCTGTACGTATTCTATGAGAAAAGTTCACAGTCATCACCGTTCATCGTTATTTGAGATGTTACGCGAAACGAAATGTGTGTGCGAGGTAGAATGTGAGAAGAACCCGGTATTTGGTTGTTACCTACTTAATGCAGCGAGTACGCAGAAATGACAGCTTTTCAAAGAGTAGTGATGCTGGAACAGCATTAACATCAAAATATTAGGATTTTTTATAGCAACATGAATTAACCTTAATTAGGCAATACCCCACACAGCCCCACAGGACACGCCGCATTTCAAAACACGCTTTTACCTCCTAATACTTTGTTTCGGGCTAGCCTCCTTAACTCAGCTAATCTCTTCAGATAAAAAGCGTAAGTATTTTTATATGTAGTATTGAGGCTACGCCTGTCACTTTTTAGATCACTTACGTTAAGTTAACGTCAGATAAAAGCCCACAATCTTCAAGTAGTATTGTAGTTCATAATGGTGCGATGATTTTTTTTTCTCGATAGCCTGATCCTCTTTTATTGTTCCATGAGACAAAAGCCCTATAGCATCAAAATCAAATTAAGAGGCAATAGCGAAATGTTACAGGAAAGAAAACGTGTGAGGGATTTAATTAAAGCAAAAAGGGATTTTATGAAAGTTTAAGCTCTCGATAAATAGTGCGTGCCGTTTTCCATATTTCAGCAGCACCATGATAACAAATGAGCTTTTTGGTCGACTCCTAGTGCGTTTGATTTCTTTTTTGCGAAGTATATACATTTAAACATTTACCACATAAAATGACGAAATATATAGCTGTCGAAACATTAATTGCAGCTGTCCATAAAAAGGCCATTATCACATAAATGTGATAAGGGCCATATGTTAACCACTTTTTTATTTATTTTTATAACAGGCGCTCCTGTAGTACTCTAAAGAAAAATGTAATGAAATTATACTAATATTGCGTCGTTTCTTCTGCATATTTTTTTTGTTGTTTTAGTTGTTTTCCGGAATTACTAAAGCGTGCGCCTATCCGTTAAATGCGGGTACTGTCATCCGGTGTTTTCTTGCGCGTATATTGATTTCCTCGTTATCTTGCTGTGAGTTTATTGATGTGCGTTTAGCCTTTGTTAGTTCCATGCTGTATGTTTATTGACATCGATTTCGAAGAATTCGTGTTTGTGTTTTGTCAGAGACACACCATAAACCTGATTTTTTTTTTTTTTTTGCCAGCGGATTGTTAAGAAAATAATCTTTTATTTTTATTATTTCATTCTGCAAATGCTTGAAAAGATCAGTGGTATATTCACATTGTAGCTAAATCAAAACAAAACGAATACACGGGTGTCGATTAGCGTTATGTACGCTGCTTCTGTAGAGCTCTCAACCGATGATAAATAATTATTCCATGTAAGTTATTTTCATAAACGTCGTAGGCATTTCTCCGTGAAAGAGATAAAACATATTGTATCGTCCAGACTCACTAGGTCAGTCAGATTAGTGCTAGCTTAACGATGCCCGTTGAAAGTCAAGCGGAACAACTCCCGCCAGACACGAGGCGAATTCGAAGCCTTCCTACTCAAATCGCCGAGCTCACACCAGTGGCGTGACACCCATCATATACTACACCCGGACTTCATTTCGCGTAACTTCATTTTTCAGGGGTCATGTACAGGAGGGTATGTTTTACGGTGTAACATAATCACTCCCTACCGAACCCGTGCACAACTAAGCTTGGGGTTCGGTTCCAGACCGAAAACAGCACATGTCGTCCGACAGGAGTCGCTCCATGCGTGCCTGCAGCGTGCATATCGGAGCTCTGTTTCTGCACGCAGCTCGGTGGGGGAAAAGACGCGGCTGCAGCCGGACTGGAGACGGCGTTTCCGTCTCGCCTCGACGGTTGCTGGCGGGCGGCTTCAAAAAAAGGTTCCCGACTTCTCGGAAGCGTCACTCAGGAACATGTCATCGACCGCGATCAAGGCGGAGAGTTGTAGGAGGGATGTCAGCCGCTGCCACCTTCCGCACGGCCTCCCGAGAGGTGCTTCGCTGGACAAACTGGACGCCCTCTAAGTTGCCCGGCTCAGCGTTCAGTTTTGCCGCGCGCGCATATGCCACTTCCGGTTATTTCAACGCGCACGTGCAAGGATCGCACAATGCCGAGCAAAAAATATTTACTGAAGGGCGTAACAGTCAAACCGAGGATATGTCGAGCTCTCGAAGCTTGTAATATTATAACTCAATAAAACTACAATTACTACGAAAAGACACAAGATGAAATAATTCAACGAGAGGTAACATTCATTTTTTCAGTGCTTTAAAAAAATGTAATGTTGCTGGGATTATTTCGACGCGTTTTTATCTAATCTATTATGCAATGTCAAAATTGTGGCGGAGTGAGCGTGGATCTAAGTGACTATTTGCATGTCCTGCCATACAGTTAGAATCTCCAAGCAGGTAATAAATACTGAACAATTTATTTTTCGATCAAGGTATAATGTCTTCCTAACGGAATGTGGATTAGTGTAAAGCAAAAAATATACATGTTTCGATCTACTTTGTTACGACTACGCAGATTAGTAAAGCGGTTAAAGATTTTCTTTTCGTAAGAAGCTTTTGCAATCGCAAAATCAAAACTGTACGAAGCCAACGCAGAGGCAAGACGTTTTACGAGAAGATTACCTCACCCGTTCGGTGCTAACGCCTACACACTGTATATTATTGAACAGTTAATGGCGTAGAAGGCCTGCTTCATGTATTTTCACCCACGGCAATAGCCTTTCAGCACCCTCCTTTCGAATGGTACACGTATCTTCATCGTAATATCGATGGGAAAGGTGTGTGTAAAATTGTAGTAAAATCGGGCGAACACCCATTTTGAAGCGAGTTTGCTCTTCACAAACCACTTTGGCGGAGGCTGGTGTTGCGATTACGTTGAATAAGTTCGCTTCTACCATATATCTTACATGCATATACATTAATTTGATATATATATATATATATATATATATATATATATATATATACCGTATTTTTATTCTTACAAATTTGTATTAAAAAAAATCCGTTAAAGCTACACTTACGCAGTTTGTGTGTGTGAGTTATACGCCCAGGGGGTGATTATGTGGGTGGCTAATCTTTGCAATAAGTCGGCTAATAATTAAAATGCACTTATTAACTTTTTAATTAGTGAAAATAGACATATGGTTCCAGTTGAACTTGCTGAGCGTCGTCCAAAAACCTCTGAACCAATAACTTTTAAAAAGACTTTGAGCGCGTGAGGAGTCTAGTAGTTCGGTGAAGTTACCACTCGTGGAGCAGGTACAAGACAGGGCCTAGATAAGAGAGGAAAAAATTGCGCGGGCGCCTTACCGAAACCGCTAGCCTTGTATATATATATATAGGTATATTAGGATGTACGTGATGTATTGATAATAAAGTAACACACTTTTAATCTTAGTAATTGTTGAAAAACGCCACTTGCAAGTATTTTTTTTTTCTTTATATAAAGCAATGTAGCAGTCAGTACAGACGTGTTTCCTCTCCCATGCGCGATTTGGTCGGTTTTGTGCATGCGATAACTGCATTTGGTGCTTGTTGCTTCCAACCTTGTTGCTGGTAAAACGATACCCCTCGAGGGCTGCTAAGGTGGCCAGGCTCCTATTTTTCCGCTTTCACCATCAGTCGAATGGCCCGTTCACACTTCCTGATTCCCGCGTGGATCCACGCAGGCGAAAGTGAATTCTGAAGCCTGGGTGCGAAATGGGCTCGTTGGCGGAAAATCTGGATAACTCTGGGATCCATATTCAGATTTTACACCAGCGACAAGTCGTTTTCGGCACCCGGCACCAAAATCCACTCTCCGCCTGCGCGGATCTGCACGCCCGCGAATACGCAGGTGTACACTGGAGTTCAAATCGCAACCGCGAAGCGGATCCGGTCGTTTTCATCATAAAACGCGCGTGAAATTGTATTGTGTATTTAAGCAACCGCGTTCGGACCCGCTTTGCGAACGCGGTTAAACCGCTAGTGTGAATACAGCGTAGGTGAACTCCTTTAACACCCTTATCCTGTTAGCCCTTGGAAAAGCTGATTTACAGCGAATGTAAGAAACAAAAACGTAGTGTGTACAATAGTGTTACAAGACCGACTTTCTGTTTTCAACATGGCTGCCTCCACACGCGCTTTATGGTGCAAGCGTTGTTGAAGATGCGTTGTTCGCACCTATTGAGCTTATTAGTCATTGACCTCATTAGTCATTTAAGTATCAACAATTTCTTTTCCTCCGCTCAACACGGTTTCCGCACAGGGTTATCATGCAACACTCAGCTCCTAGAATTTTATCACGACCTTGCTTGTGCATTTAATAGATGCTGCCAAACTGATAGCTTTTGACGTGGTTAATCACTCGCTCTTGCTTCATAAATTACGTAGCCTAAACATCGATGTAAAAGTTTTGGAATGGATAGCAGATTATCATAATGCTAGGAAACAGCGGGTCATCATGCATGTGTTTCATTCATCATATGTAGATGTAATATCAGGTGTACCACAAGGCTTTGTTTTAGGCCCCCTCTTTTCTTAATTTTCATATATAATATCATGCACAGAATTTCATCGAATATAAGATTGCGTGCTGACGATTGCGTTTTATTCAAAGAAGTGACCGATGACAACGACGTCCAGGCCCTACAGGGTTATATAAATACGATCACAGAGTGGTGTGACAAGTGGAAAATGTTCCTTAATGTTTCCCAATGTGTCCACGTTCGATACACTAGAAAACGTAAAATTGTCTCTGCCGTTTTTAAACTAAACAATCTTCCTTTGCAACTCAGCACTGAGGCAGTTTATTTCGGGGTACGACTAACCGCTGATTTAAGATGGAATAGTAATGCGAAGTTATTATGTTCTAAGGCCAGCGGCATGCTCCATTTTTTTTGCGTCGCAATTTCAGGAAAGTATCGGCTGATTTGAAAGAAACCCTCTGCTATGCTTATATTCTTTGGGACCCGCACACGCAAACATGTATAAATCAAATTGAAAGAATTCAAAACCAGGCCGCTAGATATCTGCTAAATAACTATAATTTTCATGATAGTGTCTTTGAGTTAATGCTACAACTCGCATGGAAACCTTTAAAACTAAGACGAAAGTGCCTCCGTCTCAAGGTTATGTATAATCTTTATCACAGTAGCGTCGGTATAGATAAGTCGAGATACCTATTGGAACCTCATTACGTTTCCCTTAGAACTTGTAATAAAAAAAAAAAAAAGATCCCAGAATTTCGCGCACGGACCGACGTTCTAAAATATTCTTTTTTTCCGCGGACAGTTAATGACTGGAATGTGCTGCCCGACTCACTTGTAGAGCTTCCTACAGTACAATCATTTTTTGATGAAATTATGTTATTATAGTCGGTTCGATGATTTTTTGTGTGACTTCTGCATGCTGTTAATCTTTTTTTAAATATTATTGCAGTATATATTGGCATGTTTCTCCTGTTTGACATGGTGATTTTGCTGTTATTCATTTTCTTATATTTTTGCAGTATATATGTTTCTCCCGCTTGGCCTTGTTCTTTGTTGTTGTTGTCCTGCTGTACGTTTGCTTTTGTAAATTTCTTTCGTCCCCCTCCCCCCCTTTACTGTAATGCCCACCGGGCAATGTAGGTACCAAATAAACAAACAAGTTCTGCTTATAGGTAGAGACCGGTTATAATTTATGAACGAATCGCGATCTTACGGCCATATTCACGTGTCGCCCCATTTATTCAACGAGTTCATTTTCTCCGCTTCGGCGTCGGCAACGTCTGTCCGCAAACATGCGCTGTTCGCGAGACACAATCCACCACGGCTGAAGGAAAGCACGTCGTCACATTCAGCGCACGGAGTTCCCGAACAATCGCCGGGATGCCGCAGCTTCGCGTCTCCGCCCAACAGACTCGCTCATCCACAACGTTCGCCAGGAAACGAAAATTGCCGCCGACAGCAGCGAAGAAGATGCTAACGGCGGCAACAACTGAAGCCTGAATGTACACGCGGTCCTCACGCTAGACGTGGTGGCCACGGGCCGCGACGCCGCTAACGTCCTCACGACCGCAGAAGACAATGCGAACAATGTAAACACCAGCGTGCACCCCACCAGTGGCCGCGTATAAAATATCGCGGACCGCGTTCCGCCCGCGCCGCGCCGGCGGGGTCCCGTTACCGCAGACGTGGCGACAGCAGTTACGAGTCGCCAAACACATTGGGCGTGCCGTCTGGGCCCCTACGACTAAGCGATGCTTTTGGGGCAGACTCGTACGTGCTCGTAATGCGCTATGGCCCTCCCGTGCGCGAGAATCCTCCCCGGGTCGGGACTCGGAGGAGGCGAGCATCGACCCGGGTCCTATTGTTTTATCCGGAAGCGACGGCGACCGTGGCGAGGACGTAAGGAGGCCCTGGCATGCCGAGCCATGGGTTCCTTCCGCCCACCCGCGACTCTGCCCTCTCCGCGCGGTGCCACCGCTCGCTGCCTGCGAGGCGTGGAAAGAAACTGCTTTGTGGCGTTCGCTGCTTTTCACTATGCGCATATTTAAATGCGGCGCTAACATCGAAATGCGCAGATTTGCGCGCCCCGCTAGAAGCGAGAGACCAGGGCGGGAGGGAGAGGTGGGGGCGTTCGATCTCACGTGGTTTATGCGCGTACGTGAGCGCGTGTGCGTGCGTGCTTGTGGCTTGACTACTGGCGTATGCAGAAGCAAGGCGTTACGAAAAATAAAAAAAAATAAAGTGTTGCTCGAGTCTAAACTGTCGATGGGAATTTTAACCTGGAAAAGGTTGCTGCGACGAAAGCAGCTTCCGGGGGAAAGCAACTGCACCGAAACAGGAACTATTAAAACACCCCGCGGGTTCAGGGAAGCTTAGTGTGGGGCTCCGGTAAATGTAAAGATTTGAGATATTTTCTTTCAAACTGCTTTTATTTTCTTAAATTTTTTGTACCGTATAACTGCAGTAGCGCCAAGGATTCCGGCTTGGTGTTTACGTATGTGCCTGTAAGTGTAGGTTTCATTATGGGTTCTGAGAGTGAGTCCATATTTTACGACTTAAGCTCCCGCGGTTCCAGCCATCCTAAGCTCTAAGGTTTGATGTGTGCTTTTTTTTTTTTTTTTGTGGGCAGGGAGAATTTCAAATGTGGGCGCATTTGTTCACTCACCGAAGAAGAAAAATTGGACCTAGCAACGGGGGGTCCCTAAGCCAGACATGAAGATTCTAACGAGGTTTCGACTTAGTATTCTAGCGTCTTCACAAAACCTGTACTGATATGAAAAGCTTCGCATTTCTATGCCCGCGTGCATTTGTTGAACATTCCTTAGTTACACCGGAATTCCTGCGATGATTGTAGTACACCAAAAATAAACACCGTTATTTCTTTTTGTAAGGCCGGCACAGGCTCTAGTAGACCTTCTTTCAGCCTACTCCTCAGACGTGTTCAAATGAGTTGGTGATAACTGTGCTATCATTCAACATCTTCATCAAGAAAACCAACGAATCACTAAACACGAATAATTAAACGATATCCGAGATATTTAAAATATTCTTGTGACATATTCTTAAGCTTGAAATTATTTATCGGCACCACACGTAATGTTTTTTTTTTTTTTTATGGCTACGTGAAGAAAGCATTCAGAAGCTGCCGTTGGGGCTTTTTCTTGTGTCCCCCGTGGTCCTTTGATATCGACACCTGTCAAGGCTAGTTTTGATTGGTTTGTGAGTTTAGTTTGTGATGCCGTCCACCTTCTCAGACGAAAGCAAACTCTGAATGCGTTTTGTTGGTCGCTGCTGCTTCTTCACGCAAACCTCTTGTCCCTGTTCCCAGGAACTGCGCGGCAGAGCTCTCGATAAATCATTGCAAATTATAACGGGGCATCATTTTGGAACTTAAATATATCCCTGAATATTGCGCGCCGACATAGAGGCTCAAGTTGCAGCGACTGTTTATAATATACAAAAATCCAATAAGGATTCCAAATCAAAATGGTTTTAGTCGCTCATTGCTATTTGGCTGTATTACACTTTTTAGCTGCATCACACTGTTCAGAATTAATCGTCACTCAGAACCCTCTTCTTAGATTAGTGCCAAACTTCGCGGTACCTGATGCCAAAGAAAAAAAAATTACGAAATAATCCAAAGAAGTAGCGTGGACCAAAGTGGCGCGATCGCACAGGTCGAAACTGGAAGTTCCTACCGAGAAAGGCACTTTCACGTATTTCAAAGCAAGTAAAATTAATAAGGGTCATTCCACAAGGATATCTGATGCTATCCCCCCAAAGACAGAAGCGAACCCATAAATGTACCCTATGGAAAACATGAAAAACTAGTGACAGTACAGTGGCGGTGGCAGTTAACCAATGTCATCTTATATAAATTTTATTCCGGTGCAGCACTTGCTGAAGAGGTGCACGTGAACCCTTCTGGTGCTCTGAAGTGCATGACCCTCGCCTCCACCTTTGGTAAAAGTACTTGCTAATTCCTGAATCATCCGGACCCTGGAAGCGCTGTACTTTGTTTCACCTTCTGTTGGACCGCGGAGGACTTTACGAGTCATCGGATCCAGTCAAAGGCCGTAGGAATGTCATGTGACCGTCCGGAGGGGCGCAACGAAGCTTGGGGCGCGAAGTTACGTGGTACGTACACAGCGCTGGATTGACCGGGATGGCTCGTAACATCCGCTTTGGTCCAACATAAGGTGAACCGAATCGTAACTTTTGACTTTGTATCATGTATTCTTATGTACGACTGTATTTTATCGACATATATTAGTATGTAAGCTTTATGAGAGTAGCTTGATTGAACTTTGCTTCTGTCCTGCAACCCCTTTCTGATAAAGATATCAGACCTAATAAAACAAAAATCTATATATCACTCGCGCTGACTGAACAATCTTTATGTATTCAATCTCTACATGGAAATATTAATTTCATCTCGAACAGAACGAACAATTAATCGAAATTTTGTAATTGTTTATGTTCAATTCTTGTAATATTTTAAATATGTTTTCTTGATATTTTCAGTTTTAGACTCAAAAACGAATATACTAGCTCGGGCGTAAAAGGTAAGAGTTTAAATATGATTAGAAACACTTCGTAACACCTCTTCTAAAAAGATACGGGTAAACGATTCCTACGCAATATTTAGAGACCCCAGCTACCGTGATAAGATGTTCGTAGGTAGTAAATCTCCCCTTTGCCACCAGGCCCACACACTAGCGGGAAATGCAGCGAAATGATACGACAATAAACGACGCTGTAACGCATGAGAAAGATGGCAACTGCGGCAGCATATCCGAGCCTCTACAGCCATATTTATGGAGCATGGGCTTCGGATCCCTTGCAGCATGGACACCATTAAGCTGGGTGGCCCCAAGGGCCTCGTCCCGAAATGGCGCATCTGCCACGAGGGGCTCCCGGGGAAGGAGGAGGCTTCCCCCCTCAATGGAGACACCCAACCTCTCGCGACGAGGGACCGTCCCTCATCCCACCGCAACGTCACTCATTTTTGTCCCAACATGAATCATCTGTCACCCCCGAACTGATGCGACCCCGTCATCGCCACAACGTTGTCAACGAACTCGCTCGCTCGACCAGAACGCGGCAGCAGAGAAGAAGCACGCGGCTCATCCGAAGGGGATAAAAAAAAGCCAAGTAAACAGAAATCATATTTTGAAACAAGCAAAGCAAAAAGAAGAAAAAACTGAAAACGATTTAGTAAAACAAGATTTTAATGCAGTGAAAAAAAGAAAAAGAAACCTCGTTTTTTCGAGGGTGAAGGGGGAACAAGTATTTGCTCCCGCCTTCGTGATCACGGTTAGAAGTCGGCGGAGCCATGATTCTCTGACACGGGGTGCCGTCGACCTCCCCGAGACCGTGCTGTGTCATGAACGAAACTGAACTGAACGGTGCAGTTCATCTAGTCTCGTGGATATTTGTCGAGCATATCTTTCGTTGGAGTCCTCTTTTGTTTTGTTTTATTTCGTATTTTCAGAATGCAAAAAAGAAAAAAAAATCGCATTTGAAACAATAACGGACCGAGTGTAGCTGCAGGAACGCATTTACGGTATATTTTATTTTAGCATTTAGAGGACTTAAACTTTGCCGCACTGTTATGGGGAACTCCAGAAAAAGCAATTTTGCTTGGATCCACCTTCATTCTGGTTTTGCAGATATTGCCGGCTGCGGACAGAGGATGCTTTATGTGATTACGAAGGAAAGGTTGAAGCCTATTTTTACAATTATGTACTTGGGACACTGAATGCCAGCATTCCACTAAACAACGCAAATATACGAGGCAGAGTCCAAAAGTAATCGCAATTTAGCTGTGAGAAAATCAAAACTAGTGATAGACTTCTGCGCTGGAAATAAGTCTTGACCTACTACAAAAGGGAGCTGTGCACGCCGTCCTTGCGACTTGATGGGAACTGTCACGTGACTACAGCACTTTGAATATGACCGCCCTCTTGTTAACATGCACAAGGAAGGATCAGCGTTCGGTTATCCGATTTTTGGACGAAGACGGCGGAAAACCTGCAGATAATCATTGCAGGACGCTGAAGCAGTACGGAGAAGCCTGTGTATCGCTACGGCAGGTGTACGAGTGGCACAAAAAGTTTCCAAATGGAGCGTCCAGTTTGACTCACGCACCTCGCTCCGGCCGGGCTCCCACTGTAACGACGCCGGACGCAATCTCTGCTGTAGAGCGGCTCGTACGCGGGAACCGGCGTGTCACCATTGATGAAATGACTGAAGGATTGAATATCAGTCACTGCTCGACGTACCAGATTATTCACGATATTCTACAGTACCAGAAAGTATCCGCCAAGTGGGTACCAAAACAACTTACTCCGGACGTTAAGGAGCGGCGTGTGCATGCTTGAGAGACGCTACTGCGACTCTAAGAAGCCGAGAGAGATGATTTTCTTCGACGCGATTTTACCGGTGATGAATGCTGGGTACACTAGGACCATCCGGAGCCAAAGCGAGCAAGAAAAGAGTGGCGACACGCAACGTCACTAAGGCCGAAGAGGTTCAAGACAGCTTCAACGGTGAACAAGCTCATGCTCACGGTCTTTTGGGACCATGAAGGCCCAATAGTTGAAAATTACAAGCCCAAGAGACTCACTGTGAAGAGTGCATCGTACTGCAACCTGCTCGAGAACCACGTGAAGCCGGTTATTAGGTCAAAGCGTCGCGGATTTCTCAGCTAATGGGTGTTGCTGCAGCGCGACATTGCGTGCCCTCACACGAAACGTACGACGGCGAAAAAGAATCAAAGGACTGCGCTTTGAGTGTATTCCGCACACAGCAAGCTCTCCAGACCTCGCGCCGAGCAATTTTTACCTATTCGGACCTCTCGAACGGTCTCTCAGGGAAAGGAATTTGAAACAGATGATGACCTGAAAGCAGCGGTGCATTCCTCGCTCCTTAGTCAATCACAAGAGTTTTCTTCTTTTTTTTTTCTCCGCAGCATCTATACATTGGTGAAGCTTTGGCGCACATATCTCGAGCGAGGAGGTGATTATGTTGAAAACTAATAAGGGGTTTTTCATCATAATCATACTACCACGCAAATAAAAAAATAAACTGCGGTTCCTTTTGACTGTGCCTCGTATGTTACTATTGCAAAGAAAAAAGAATGTATTGCCGCTCTGACCGAAATTGGAACATCACTGACGGCCAAAACGTGATTGCAAGTAAATTCCTGGAATTCTTTTTGCCTTTTATTTTTCTTAGCAAAGTATTGCGTGCAGTTGCTTCAACGAAATATCAGAGAATCCGTCTCTGGCGATACAGGTGACCATACGATTACATTTATTTCTGTTTTGTTTATACGTGATATGCGTAGCACGTCGTCCGGAGTCGGACAACACATGAGCCATAGCAAAGCGGTACGCTGTGCGCCGCCTATACTCCGTTCACCTCTAAGCTTACAGTGTGGTGGAGGCTACACGCAGGCTGGACCAATCATACGTCAATCTTTCGCCACGTGATCACTCTCCCACCCATGCAGACGTGCAGAGAGTGAGGTTACGTGATGAAAGAGAGGCGGTGAATTGATCCAGCGAGCGCGTAGGTGCCATCGCACTGCCAACCAAGGGGTGAACGGGGTAAAGTTAACACTGTTGAACAATTGGCAGTACTAGGATTGTCATTGTGTCCCTCTATTACTCTTAAAAATACTTGACAAAAAATATTTGTCTTAGCAGAGTTTTCATGAGAGTAATATAAAAAGAATGCAAACCGTAAGAGAGAAAAACTGCACTCTTTGTAAAACACGACTTCGAACACCTGCCCTATTCGTTGAAGTTGTGAAAACGGCGCAGGCCTTAGATGCCACCTGCCAGACACACGTTAGGATCCTTCAGCGCATACTGGCTCTCCGAAAACAACGCGATTATTGCGGAATGAATTGAGTGTGACGATTTTTTTTTGTACGTCGTCAGTAAGCCCGCTATTGTTTTGCCTTAGTGTGTAGAGAACATAAAAAAAGAAAGCAGTACGTTTTTTTGTTGCTGTTATTGTTTTTTTTTTTTTTGTGCTTCGCAAGCCTGCATGTTGCGACGGCATGCTTGCTTGTAACGCACATCATTTTTGGACAAAGTTCATCTCGGAAGCGGCAGCTGTAAAAGGGGCGCAGCTCCCGAGCCGCGGGAGGAAAGGGGCGGAAGGCTTAGGCGGAATACATTAGCAAGGAGCGGGTTTGAAATTTGATTCGAGCGGGTCAAATGGGCCGGCGAGACTTTCGCGGGTCCCTTTTAGGCCCCCGCTGCGCAGGCGATGCCGCCGACACCGCCTTCTGGCGTACGCTGCCTACTGGAACGAGGTTTACGAAGCACGAAAGATCGTGCGAGAGGCGTTCGGCTCTTCTTTGTGAATCGAAGAGCACCCTAGCTGAGGCGAGTAATAAGGAACCTCGTGAATCGGACGCTGATACGCGGCTGTAGTTTGCGCAGAGAAGATGTGAAGCGGATGACAGCCCCGTAATGTTTAGAAACATGCCGGGGTTCCCCAGCTCGCTGCAGCTCCTGAGGATTTGAAATAATTTTATGGATCTTGTTAGGCTGATTTTTCGAATACTGCTGGGATATTTTTTTAAACATGATACGAGTTACGAAAACGAAAGAGGGGCATAGAAAAAAAATACAGACCCCACAGCAGGCACCTAGCCAGGATTTTGTTCCGGGAAAGGGGGAGGGGGGGGGGGGGGCATGACAAAACGCTGTATGAGGGGGAGGGGGAAAAGGAGGTCCAAACAAAATGAAATATTTCGGGAGGGGGGAAGGCCGGGTTACAGGCCCCCCCCCCCCCCCCGCCCCAATCGCTTATGGTCAAGAGGTCCAACGAGTCAAAAGGTCCAACGAGTCAAGAGGTCCAATAGCCACGTGACAGCCGAGTCAAGAGGTCCAACGAGTCAAAAGGTCCAATTTGAGTCAAGAGGTCCAACGCGTCAAGAGGTCCAACGAGTCAAAAGGTCCAATTTGTGTCAAGAGGTCCAACGCGTCAAGAGGTCCAACGCGTCAAGAGGTCCAACGCGTCAAGAGGTCCATCGAGCCTTATTTTTATCTCCTCTGTTTATAATTATATTGCTATTAATGACTGCTTGTGACGGTAACTGACTGTTTGACCTATTTGAATTATTTTGGACAATACAAGTACTACATAGCCATTGAAGACAAGTAGAGAGATACTATTTGCCACAGTGTATATGCATTTGAGTGTTAAATAATGGATAGTGCCTGGCGACATATTTTGGACTTGTAGAACTTAATATCTCTGTTCCAGTCTCTCTGTTCTAGGACTCATTTATGTCATTTCTACGGAAGTGTCTCTCAAATTCCCGAGATATAAAATACAAACGTACCTCAGCCTCTCGCGTTTAGCCTTACCTTTCATGTATCTCAGTATTTGTAATCGCAAATACTTCCTTGGGTAACATTGTCCAGTCCCAGGTTCCCCTATGTTCTATACGCCTCGCAAGTGGGCTCATTTTCGTCTTCTGCGCATAAGAAAGGAAGTAGCGGTGACGTCAGAACGCCGCAGCCTGATTGGCTGATCGCAACCCCCTATCTCAGCGTCGTCTGCTCCTTTGCAACGTCGTCTGCTCGCAACGTCGTCTGCGTCTGTCTTACCTTTCCTGCGACTTTCGGAGCGAACTCGACCTCGCCTTTAAGAGAGGGCAGACGAAATAACTCGAGCGGTACGTTGTTTTTGTCTAAAAACTAGCAGACGCGCATCAAGGAGGGAAGTCAAAGGACTCACTGGCGAGGTGTCCCGGGGCGCCGAGGTTTTTTTGCTTAGAACCGAGGCAAGTTCCCTCCCAAATACTTTTCCCCTCCATTCGTGTGCGGCGAGACCCCTCACTCTTTAACGGCGTCGGCGGGTTGGCGCAGTTAACGTCGTCTGCTTTACGTCTGCTAGTCAAAGCGGTCAAAGCGATGGCTGCTTTACCTTTGCTGCGTCTGTCGGAGATTCCCCGCTTTTTCATCGGCGAGAGTCACCGTTGCCTCGGGAAACAAGGAGATAACAAGAGGAAGAAATTGACCCCTTAATATAAAATTGAGGTCAGCGATCAAAGTATAATATGGGAAGGGTTCACAAGGGTCGCGCGGGCATATTCCACTCAGCACGCCAGCCGGTCGTGGGCAGACGGTCGCCGAGTCGCGGAGTGCCTGCTAGGCCTAACTGCCCAGCTCGTTTGGTCGCGTTCGGTGGGATCGTGGCCGTGGGAGCTTTTCCCGGGTGTTTGTGGATCCAGCGTTCTTGTTCGTCGTGGTCTGTTTCAAGTACTTTTTACTTTTTTCTTGCTGCTTGAAGTCGGGACGCGTCAGAAGCGCACGTAAAAAAATAAACGTCCGTGGGTCGTCGCGACCGCGACGCTGTCGGCCATGCTGATTTGATCGTAAGAAGTGCGTAAGACAGCTTCGGAGCTGTCGCAGAATTTCGTCGTAACCTGCGCAAAACTTACGCGAATTTCGTTTCGTGAATACGAATTTGTTCTTAAGTTTTGTTTTACGCACATTTTTGGCGTAAGATCGTTTCGTGAATCTGGCCTCTGCACTTTCGAAAGTCGCAGGAAAGGTAAGACAGACGCAGACGACGTAGCGAGCAGACGACGTTGCAAAGGAGCAGACGACGCTCAGATAGGGGGTCGCGATCAGCCAATCAGGGCTCGGCGTTCTGACGTCACCGCTACCCCCTGCGCGAGAAGCAGACGAACTTGCCCTCCGCATTAAAAATATGATGCACTACTATTTTATGCTTTAGTTTTTATTCACTGAGTTCACCGAATCACTATACCGAGGTAAATAACACTACATGGGAAGAAGCTCAAATATCATTGGAGGGCGTCTTTAAACGAGGCCAAATTATGCCCTTTGGCGTTTAATAGAGTGTTGCAAATGAATGCGAGCATTGTCTCCTTGAAACGTTATGACCGGTGCAAGCTATAGCGGGTAAATTTGGGCCATTGGCTTACTCAAAAGCACGGAGCAGCCACAAATACTTATGCTAGCGATATGTAACTGCTTTACTGCTCTTTGTTTTTGAGAATGCTGTGAAATAAACCATGAAACTGAACGTTTCATGATTAAGCATTATTGACACGAATTACCGAACACTTGTTTGTCGATATCATTTATTTTTAGTTGAAATTACGCGATGTGTTAGTCGGTTGGAATTGTAAGATGGTGGGTTACTTGCTCAATCATTTTTAGAAAATTGGGTCATAGAGATTGAAGTCGATTAAAGAACTGTTCGCGTCGGAAAGCAGGTCGATCTCTGAAGCCGATAGATCTCTAGTGTGTCCAGTGCTAGGCCATGGCGAATGGAAAAATAACTAACTTTACATGCCATGCTCCGCCAGGGCAAACTGTCTCTTCAAGTTCTTCGAAGACCAAACACTTCAAAATAACAAGGAAGCTATTTTGACGAGACGAACAAACTTAAACAGTTATTACAACTTTTGAAAATGATGTCGCAGAAATTAAAAAAAAATAAAGAGCTATGTTCAGTTATCCTGACGTCAAACGCCGTAATAGTGTTTTAGTGTGATGGTAGACGTCGAAATAGCAAATAACTATGGACATATCTTTCGTATGTGACGAAAGATGTGTTCAAAATAGTTTTACAATTATTTCGAACCCGGATGTCGAAGTAGCCACTTAATAAAAAAAAAGAAAAAAAGAAAGGCATCTCAACTCGTGAAATGTTAAGACCTTTCCGGTTACGTGTTCGATATTCGCCAGGGAGAGCAACACGGGAGATGCACATTTACGACTTTGTGGTCAGGGGTAGAAGAAAGAAGGCACACAGGTCCACAAAGAACGAATGTTGCTATAAGCTTGACAGTTTATAACAACAATGATTTCCGGTGTTTACAAATCCAGTGCCCAGCATGCGATCCCCACAGCCCAGCGCGCGCGTATCTGTCGCTTCAGAAACCAAGCAAACCACGGGTCATACGCACGAACACTGATTACATCACCGGCCAGAAACGATGTATCAAGGAAGTGTTCGTGAGATCCCCCCTGCCATGTGGAAGTCTTCACAGCTCAACGTTTTGCTCTTTTTTCGACATTTTTCTTCTCCGCCTTTATTGTTAGCATCTCTGTTGTCTGCTTTTTTAATGCGCGAGCATTACCAGGCTCAGTCAGCGAAGAAGCCGTCGGCAAAATCCGTCGGCAAAATACCTGACTTGTCCAACACAATCCAACATAATAATAAAAAAAGAACTCCTAGTTACGTGATATCTTTGGTCACGTGATCTCTCTTGCCACGTGACCAAACAAAAAAAAACTTCTGGTCACGTGACCTCCCTGGTTACGTGAGCACGAAACCATCCCCTGCCTGGTTTCGAACCCAGGCCCTCTTGATCGCGCAACTAGCGCGCTATCCGTTGCGGAAACACAACTCGGGAAAAGGTAGTGCTCGCGCATTCTCACATCGTAAGAGAAACCTTAGGTGCCCTCATTGTTGTTTTTCGTTCTTTTTTTTTTTTTGCCTGTACTTATTTCACACCCCTTGCCTGTACATATTTCACACCAAGAAATGCAACGAGTCAAGCTATCCAATATTGGACCTCTTGACGCGTTGGACCTTGACACATCGAGGCACGAGTCAAGAGATCCAATATGGGTCAAGAGGTCCAACGCGTCAAGAGGTCCAACGAGTCAAGAGATCCACGGCGAGTCAAGAGGTCCAACGCGTCAGGAGGTCCAACGCGTCAAGAGGTCCAATATTGGACCTCTTGACTCGTTGGACCTCTTGACGCGTTGGACCTCTTGACTCGGAATCCGCCCCAATCTGGCTACGTGCCTGCCCCACAGGATTTCAACTTACAAGTTGAAAAGCTGTGGCGCGATTGTGTTGTCTTCTAGGTTCCTCATTTTCTTTCGTAATTTAGAAAACAACACGCTCAACCATCCACACTGAGACGAGGCTGCCCGCATTGCTGGCTCTGGAGCCATCGGGAGAACTCAAAACAAATACTCTCTAAACCAAAGTTGGTTTTATTCTTGACTCGAGCTAGCAGCTCGTATAACGTGGCAGCGTTGCGCGCGCTTATTGGCTTGTTAGTCCATGGGTGGTCAAAGTAGTCTCAAATGGCTTTCAAATGCAAATTTGAAATACTTTGAGGAAATATATTCGGTCACAAATTTAATTACACTTCAAGAAAAGTATTGAAATGCAAGCTGCGAATGTACGAGGTGTATTTCATTCTATTCAAATAATATTACAAATGCGTTTGGTGCCCACGCTTGACATGACTTTACTAAGTCTAGGCCGGAATGAAAAGAAAAATAGTATTCCGTCTCCAAATAAAAAGTCTACGAACATCACAAAAAAAAACGCGCAAATCTAAAGTTGACTAAAATCAATACTTCTAAAGTATAACGAAATAATGACAGACATGTCCCACATTCACTAAAACATCCTGAAGGCTTGAAAATAAAATGTAGCACTTATCACAGTTCAGTATAACCACATTGACCGTGCTTGGAAGTGTTTCACCATAATTTAATGGCAGTGAAAGTGTTTCAGTGCCATTAAACAACCGTAAAATGAACGACTAGTTAACTGGTTCACTTTCTTCTCAATATTGAATCCTCCATAAAGTGACCAGCGCACACGTCGTTTTTGAAGTCAGTGAACGGTCCTTGCGAGGAATGGCTCCTGCCTTTTTTCGGAAAGGTTCAATATCAGAAGGAATGCTGAACATTGTTACTTTACTTTTGTAGCTCCGATGACCGGAATTACAATTCCAAGCAAAGCACTTGCGTCCCATACTCACCAATATCGAGCCATGCCGGTGTTCCAGGCTGTGATGTACCGGGAGTCCTTGAGAAAAGAGAACCATGTTTTTCGGCCCGGATAAATAAACTATGCATCGAAAAAGAATCAGACTCAATGAGGATGTGACGTTACGGTTCGGATGAAATGCGAAAGTTTCAGAAGATGACGTGACCCAGATCAAAAGATAATTAATTGGGAAAAACAAAATTTCTCTGACGTCCACTTAAGCCTAATATTTCGTCACAGCAAAAAAAAAGATAATAGTGTGAACGCTCGTAGGATTTATATCACTAAAAAACACTTGCCAGCAAGAAAGGAATTATTAGTTTTTTTCGTGCTGAGAAGTTTAACTGAAATAGATCCTACTGACGCCCACAATGCCATTTGTTTTGTTTCAACGAATTTAGGTGTAGGTGAACGTCGGCTCATAGAAAAATTTGTTTCTTTCAATTATATTCTTATCCAAGTAACTTCATGTTCTCAAACTTTCGCATTTTAGCCCAACCGCTAGCGTCAGATTCCCATGGAAATAGAGCATTCTGCGACGGAAAGTTTATTTACCCGGGCCAAAAAACGCGGTTCTTTCTTCTCGGTAACTTCCACTACACAGACGTCAGCAGTCCAATCAGAACGGCGAAACTCACGACAAATGTTGGTCATTACGCACAATGACGCTGAAGCCTCGAGATCTCCAGTCAAGGCAGATGGCGAATAGGAGGACTGGATCCGAGTACCCGCCCCTCTCAGCCAAGCGCAGCTATTAGCCCCAAGAGCGAATACAAGCGTCGCTGCGGTCGCCGTGCCCTGATTGGGTAACATGTACCGTGACGTCAGGGCGATGACTACGCTCCGCGATCTCGCATCGGCTCGCTTCCCCGCACCGGTTCCCTGGTTTGGTGTTGTGTGCCGCAAGCTCTTCGAGGAGCTGGACTTCGTTTACCCGGTGTACAAGACGTTGAGTTAGGCCGATATTGACGTGCTTCCGTACATTTTATAAGCCTGCTCGTCCCTTTTACCTTTAAAATTGGGTTACAAATCCCGAAAGCTATCGGCGGAGGCGATTCCGCCGATGAACCTCCCCGTTCGTCCACACGAAACAAGGCAATTTTGCGAGGGATCGGTGAAGCGGTGGCGCAAGTGTTTCAGACGCTGGAATTTTGTTCCTTGCATGTTCATGATTTAGAACCATATTACATCCCGCTTTCAAGGCATTTGAAGGGGCATTTATATCATGGGCCTTTGGGCGGTCGGCGAATTAGCTCGCGACCCCGACTTTGCGCTGCCACTCTGCATGCGCTGGTTCGCAGATGTTTTAAAGGCCCTGTGTTTGATTATCTGTGAAGTGCCCGTGGAACAGGGTTGTTTTACATAAATGTAGCTTCTTCGTGAATTTATTATAGTTTATACACGTATGCAGGCATATTTCTTAGAAGATACACAATTACTGGAAATTAGTTTCTATGGTAGCAGCAAAGACGGCCGAATCGCCCCCAGTGCCTGTATGATATGTATTGAACTGCCCAAAATATGCGCAGCAATAGTACCGTAATTTGGAATGTTTATACTACTTCCGGACATTTGTATTCCAGCCTTCGGCATTCGGAAAATACACCGTTTAGTCTGAATTGTCATTTCCAATTAAAGAGACACTGCTGCAGGTCTCCGAAAGCTTCCTCAGCCACCAAACTCCCTACAGCTGGACTCTCTGACAACAGAGGAAAACAGGAGTAAAAGTAAGCATTCGATTGTCCGTCCAGTGGTAGATGCAGCACTAGGAGCAGAAAATGTGGAACCTGTGAAGGGCGACAGTCTGCGTGAGAAAAGCTTCTGGTATTTTAGCTTTAGGAAAATTCGATTTAAGTAAAATCTCAATTTTAGGGCTTAGGGACTAATAACGAGCTAGACACCTTCGCTTACGTTTGTTATACATTACTCCAGCAAAGGTCAAATGCGAGCAATGTATATAACAAAATTTTCCTTGTTTTTTTACTTTGCCCCTGCACTTGGGCTGTCTTACTTGTGATTCTCTGCCCATGGCCCAGACTGTATTTAGCATGTTGCTCGAGCAGCATGCAGCCTTTCTGCTTCGGCGATCTTGTTTAAAAACAGAGATACAAAAAAAATAGTATACATAACGTGCCAATTCATCCAGACCTCAGCAGCACTTCATGTGCGAGATGTAAATCTATAGTGATGCTCCTGCAATTGTGGCCATATTTCTTTATTTTCATATACCACTCCAATTCATGCGTCGCCTGCCCTGTCAACCACGCTTAAAACGTTGGTTGAAGTTTCGCCTGTAGCTACAGGCCATACCTCAATAAAGGAACATATAAAAATTTACACTTCCTACGATAAACACGCCGAAAAAAAATTAAATAAAAACGAGCGCGCCGACAGCTAGCGTCGTCGCAGCCTCCACAGGGCGAGCGGCGCGAGTCGGGGAAAAATTCTCTCCTCGCCGTGACGTCACCCCGGTTTGCCGTAAAGGGGCGCCACGCGAACTTCTCGGGGCTAATAGAGCTTTGCATCGCTTATCACCCGGGCGAAAAATGCCGAGTCACTGAGCTGTAGATACATGCGCAGCGTCTGATATACTACAACACAATTGAGTTACAGCGCTTGCTCAGAAGGCGTTCTACAGCCCAAGAGAACGCAATTTGTTCAAAAGTCCGTGAAATAAATGGTACTGTAAAAAAAAATTTAAAAAGCAGCCAGCTATTTTTAATTGCAAAAGGGGGAAAAAGAATAATACGTCCAGTGGTAAATAAAGTTGGGTGCGCCCCCTCCCGAGTCTGGACGTTTGCCTGCACTATTTCTTCTGGAATGAGGGGTTGTTTGGTGTTTTGGGGGGGATCCCACGACAAGTTTCGAGCCTATCGATGTCGTGGAGTGGAAAGGAAGGTGACAAAAAAAATAGAATTATCCTTTGCGACCACCGTGAAGCTTTTTTTTTTTTTTTTTAGGTGAAAAGCCGAACATTCAATATCTCTGTCAAAACATAATGCTATCCAGAAAATATAGTGACTCCTAAAGACGCGTCTGCTTGTGTTTCTTCAAGTACTCTTCGAACCTTCGGTGCTTGGCTTCACGCATTGTACTTTCAGGCCTTTCAAGCTTTCTAAGTGCTCTCAGAAAGAAAGAGTGTGGGGTCAACCACAGGAATTCTTTCCCATTTGAACGCGTTGCGGTGATCAAAAAGTCATCAGTAAACGAAAAACGCAGATGGTCGAGTGAACAGTTTGCCGGGTGTCATTCGGTCATAGAGCAAAATATTGTGTCACCCTCTAGGGGTCTAGGAGAAGGCAGAGCAAACACACAGAAGTGGGGATCATTATCTAGTGGAGAGCGAAAATCTTGTAGGGTTAGCCGAATCGACCTATATTTTCACAGCTGCCATGGTACAGGTGACGAAAGCGGCGACAGTAGAAAAAGTGGCGGACATGTATTTCCGACCCCAGGCACGGGACTTATATCTCTATGAAATCAAAGATACGTCGCCCTGGATAAGTACTGTCGAACGAAAGACTCGACAAAAGCTGGCCCAAGTGAACAACCTGACAAAGGAAGCAAAAGTTTACCCGCACAACCTGATTACCGAGAACTGGTTCGCACTATGTAAGTCCTTTAAAGAGCACGTTTCGTTCTCAAAAGCATGGGTGGTATGTAACGCCACGTCTGCCAAAAAGAAGACGACGCACGCGGTGCAGAATATGGCACTCGTACTGGACAAGACTATAGAAGAGGTCTCCGAGGAAATTGGCCTGATCTTCTTCCCACAGCCAACTGTGACGCCTGGAACCGAAGCTCACGAGCGCGAAGAAGCGGATTCTACGGATCCAATCAACGCAGACTTTACCGAGTGGGATGTGGAAGCGGCGATCGTCAAGAAAAGAACAAAGCACGCCGGGGCCGGATTTCGTCTCCGGGAGCATACGACGGAGTCTGCCGGAGGGAGCGAGGACTCAGTTGCTGAAACTCATCAACGATGTGTGGAGGCACGGCAAGTTACCGGCCTAGTTGGAAACTTTCATGAGTATCCCCCATACCCAAGGCTGGATAAACGTCCAAAGTACCAGAGAACACGCGACCGATTTCAGTCACGTCGGTCTTGTGCAAGGCGATGAAGAGGATGGTGTTGGCAAGAGTGGACTGGATCAACGGCGGAGAAAGGGACCTATCACCCTGCTCATACGGGCTTCCGGAAGCACTTAGGGACCCACAACAGCTTGGAGCTCATCCGGCAGGGGGTTACGCGGCTCCCGGTGGAGCACTCTCAAGTCAGAATCATGGTGGGGGTGGACGACGGGAAGGCGTGCGACTCCCTGCCGCATGCGACCGTCATCGCAGGCCTGAAATCTCAGGGTATCCGAGGACGGGTTCTCAACTTTGTGAAGAGTTTCTTGGAGGACAGGAGATACGCGGTCAAGTTCGGCGAACACCTGGGCGCGCTCAAGGCGAATAACGTCGGGGCACCGCAGGAGCCAGTGCTCTCGTCCGCGATTTTTAACATTGCGATGGCGCCGCTCCTGTGGGAACTACACGAGGTAGCCGGCCTGCACTTCATGGTGTACGCCGATGATATCACCATTTGGAAAAACAGGGTTCACTACTCCGAGCAGCATAAGACTATACAAGAAGGGCTCGACACCGTCGAGCGATTTCGGCGGAGGGTGGGTTTACCACCGTCATCGGAGAAGAATAAATACATCGTCTTCGGCAAAGGAGCCCCGGCTGCGGTGGCCCTGACCTTTGACGGCAGACCAATTGGGAAAACCGACGAGCACACAGTCCTCGGAGTAACTGTGAAAGTGATGAACAACGCTACGAGCTGGATACGAAGGATGGAGAATACTTGGAAGCAGGGGACGTCTATCGTACGAAGGATTGCGCACAGGCTGGGAGGAGCTGGCGAAACAGTGGCTTTAACGCTGATCCGATCCCTGCTGGTGTCGAGAGTAATGTACGGCATCAGGTACTACCATCTCGGGAAAAGAGACATGGCCCAGTTAAAAAGACTTCTGAATGACGCTAGGAGATGCGCGGCAGGGCTACCTAGGAATGTAGAACTCACGAAGCTACACGAATGCGTCCCTTTTCCAACAGTTAACAACCTGCAAAAACACCTGTAACAGACCTACGAACTAAAGCTTATGCACACATGACCGGGGAGACAAATCGACAAGCTCTTGGGACGAGATTTCGGAGACCTCCCTAACTTTCCAACGCAACTGGTTTCATGGGAGCGAGCAGCCGTCGTTTTGACCGGGCCAATCCCAAAGAAGATGGGTGCGGAACAGGCGGAAAGTCGGAGCCGTGACGCGGACAAGCACGTACAGGAGGTGTAGAAAATGATGAAAACCAACCCCGAGGCGACCGTTGTGTACTATGTGGATGCTGCGGCGGATGAAAACTCGCTGACGGCGGCAGCTGGAAGTAACCCGCGAGGTGGGGGGGGACATGGGCGGATCCCATAGAAGCCGAGACCCCGGACGACGCGGAGGCGCAGAGGATCCTCGCGGCTGTGAAGCAGGCTTATGCAGAAGCGGACAAGAAGAGACAGGGCAACGAGGATCGGAGCAAGCCAACAATGGTGATGATTTTCACCGACTCCCAATAAGTGTTGAGGGCATACAAATAATAGAGTCTCGCGAGCCCGACGGTGCGAGAGATCATTAAGACAGCCACCTGCGCACGCGAGAGTCATGGGATCCGCTTGCAGCTACGCTGGGTCCCGGGGCACACGGGAGTGGAGGGAAACGAGGCGGCCCACGTGGCTGCGAGAAAGCACGAGCGTTATTCCTCTCCAGCGTCAACGGCCCACTTCAACAGCGAGCAGAGGAAATCCGTAATGGCTATCAAGAGTGGAACCCGATTGCGTTGACGGGCATTGGAAAGGCGAAGGTCAAGAAGGAAATGAGGACCAGACTTCCCCAAGAACCGTACCCCGTCCCCACCCGAGGCCTCGGGAGGTACCAGACGGGGCTAGTGAAACGGGTGAGGACGGGTAATGCGATAACGCCATATCTTCTCAAGAAGTGTGGTGACGAAAATAAAGAGCGGAATGATCCCGATTACGTTGCGGAGCCCCCAAGCTGCAACCACTGCAAGTAAGCTACTTGTCCCCACGTCCCACACCTTCTCTGGGAGTGTGAGCGTTTTAAAAAGGAGAGGGAGGAAGCCGCAGCTACCCTAAAAGAAGAAGAACGACCGGGAGACCTATAAGCCTAGATCCGGCCACCGGAACAAGACGAAGAGACAAGACTGAGAGTGCTGAGATCTGTGGTCTTCTACATGGAGAAAACAAGACTCAACCAGTCCTTCTGGCCCTCTTCCCCCCTCCCCTAACGGCGATGCCGCAGTGCCTCCGTTCGCCATCAAACACAGTACCAATAAACGTGTTTTCATTCAGTCAGTTATTATCTGGTCGCGTGATCCTGTGGCCGCAGTGTCCTCACGTCAAGTCCGTATCTTACACCGTTGTCCATACCCAACTTTCTAAAACAAAAAACTCCAGTAGGGCTCAGTGTATATTAAGCGGCAGGTCCACCGCCTTCGTTTTTCTCGTTCTTATATGTTCTATATAGGACAGGACCACACATCTGTCGTCGCATCCTTCGCTATAATGGGGGTGTGGGTTCCTGTTATCGTATCAAAATTATACGTGGTCTACATATTTAACGAGTAAGTCGGCGCCCGATCCAGTAAGAAAAGTTGGTTTCATAACGCGCTGTGCTCGCCCGCAGAAAAGGGGAACTTTTCCATTTGCGCATCCTGTAGTGGTAATTTGATACCTGAACTTGTTGCATTTTTACTGAATTGGAAAAAGGAACGGCGTTCCTTTTTTCGTCCAGTGGGGTAATTTTTACTTTATTTCAAAGAGGGAAATTCTGAAAGTATAAAAACAACTTTATGAAGAGCAGGATCTCGTTAACTTTTAGAGCACAGCATCTTGGGCGCCCGTTTCTGGCTTGAGCGGCGTCGGTGTCGGCGTAACCGTAAAGGCACGGCCAGATTGGCGACGCGGAGGCCTGCGGCGCGACAGTCGACGCGGCCGTCTGCCGAAAAAAAACAGTTTTCGGCTCCTGTGGCGTGACGTACAGCGCCGCAGAGTCAACCACTCCTTGCGCGGTAGCTCGCCGCCCCTCGCCGCAGAAGAGAGGAGCCAATGGGAGGTGGCGTAGATGGTGACGTTGCGATGCCTTGGCAACGCTCAAGCCGGTCTTCCGCGCGTCATTCACGTTCTGAAGGACGTAGCGTTGTTTCGTGTCGTCTGCTATCCCTATTTCCCCCGATGCCTTCCCCAACAGAGCGGTTCCTTAAAACTGTGTGACTGTTTCCCTTTTGATATGACAAGACGCAGCCAGACTACTTGGATAATGACGCTAAGAACAACCACTGGGAAATTATAGGAGAGGAATTCGGAATTACAATTGAGTTTCTCCGTGGCACTTGTTGCATGCCGTCTGTGTTGTGACGGTTGTGACGGATGTCGTGTTGATTTGGTGACACTTTCGAAAGTAGCCTTCTTCTCTGGCGCGCCACCGGGGCAGCAAAGCACTGACCTGTCCTTCGGTGTTTCGGTAGAACCAACTCGGCCGGACCCAAAACCTGTGCCTCGATCCTTCCCTTCAGAGCGCGGCGACGTCGCAAGATCAACGAGCAGGCTAGGATAATCACATTCACGCCGATCAGCAGGTCATCATGGACACCCACCATGTAGGCAGCGAGTGCGGTTTCGATGCTGATATATACGAAAGATGAGAGCCGAAACGGAAGAAACTAACGAGGAGTAAACGACGAAAGAGCGGAAAATCCAACGGGAGGCGCGCGCGCGATCGCTAGAGCCAGAGCCGTGTATACAGAGAGTTTGGTCAATGGGAGGCGCGGGCAGGGCCACGGCGTGCACCAGACACAGAAAGTGGGCTAGACATGCTCCCTTGACCAGACTTGGACGTAGTTCAACTACTCTACTCAAACTACTGTAGTTTAACTACTTTTTCGAGTAACTTGGTAACTTTCAATTACAACTTGATTTGGGTAATTAGTAGTTTACTTTAACTACTTTTTTCAGGTAACTTCAACTCAAATTACTAACTACTTTCGAAATTATATAGTGCTAATTTTGCCCATCACGAAAGTTTCAGCGCAGAAATGAACAAGACGCCGACAGATGAAGTGGCATTCCCGAACAAGGGGCCCCCTTGTTCGGGAAGGCGTCCTTGGGTCAGGGTGGCGACAATCAGCCAAAACATAACACCGGCACGCACGAACGCAGGAAGAGATGCTTAACAAGCCTTGGCCGGGTATTGACCTAATCCGGTAAGGCACGCAGGCGCCGCGTTTCCAGCTGCAACCGTGAAAGACGGGGACACTCCGAGAGTTGTTGTCTGCCTTTAGACAGTTCTGACTCGAGCGGTAGGTTCCACGGGAGGCTCCACTGGAATGACCTCGCAGCTGGGCGCCTGTTCTCATGGTCGCCTTGTCGTCAGCGCATACTCCTTTGCAAAGCCGGACTCCCCCGCGCACAAACCCTGGCACGGATAATCCGTTCATGGGAGTACGTTCCCGCTTCCAGCTGTAACTGTATACGAGCGACGATGCTTGTTCACGTAATCCTTCGCGTTTTTCCGACCATCCATGCCTGGGAGACCTCCTCTTTGTAAAACGATTTACTTGTCAGGCGTGTCAGGCGCGTCAGAATATTGTAGTCGCCGGCGAGGATTGCGAGTTACCCTTGGGAGATCCTTTTGTTGGACCCGGCGTCAGCGGCGAAGTATACTTCGGTTCGTCTTCTGTTAAACCAAAACATTTCTTTTTTCAGTAGCGTAGCACTAGCACTACAACGGAACGCGCAGTCGTCCGGATGATCTCCTCGTCGTGGCGCGAGACTTGAACCCTTGACGGTCTGGTGCACTCGCTCAGCGTACTCTCAGAACGACGTCGGAATAAAAAGGGGCCAGTCATAACAACCTCAACTTGACGAAGAAAAAAGAAAAAAGTAGGAAAGTTTGTTATAAAAGACCCTCTAGCCGAGGCAAACCTCACATGTTTCGTCATGGACACCTAAGATGCCAACACTCGCTTACTCGACCCTGCACAGCCTGTTTCTCAAATTCAACGCTGCCGTTCTAATCATTGCCACGGTGGAACGTCTATTTACCTCGGCTGGGGACGTCTTTAAAAGGAAAAGGGGAAAACTCTCCTATCAAGAACTTTGAAAGTCAATTGCTTCTGCGAGCGAATAAATTATTTTGGCGCAAACGCAAGCTATAAATAGACTGCATTTATTTTAGGCTCGCAGGGTTTTTCATTGATCAAAACTGCTGTTCATTTTGCTACCACAAAGATATAAAAAAGTAACTTCGAAAGTAACTTCAAAGTAACTCGCTACTTTTTGGAGTAGTTAGTAGTTTACTCAATTACTATTACAAATGCGTAATTTCTACTCTACTCCAATTACTTTTGGCGTCGATACTCAGTAACTTAACTTAACTACCTTTTTTGAGTAATTTGTACATGTCTGCCCTTGACCAACCAAAAGCCTAAAAGAATCCCCTAGCGGTGGTAGCGAGAAACTGTTTTGGTCTAAGGTATATGTTGGTGTATGGTTATAATGAGCGCGTAAGAGTGAATTGTAGTAACCCTTTATGGTTGAAAATAGGATGCACGTGATGTTTCGATCATGATCATGCAGAAAGTTTTAATAAACGAACGCGCCGCTCAAGTCTGTTTTGCTCGAGTAGAGTGTGACAGCTCGGACGACAGATTCCCGGCCCTCGGCGCTTGGCGTACGAATTAAGTCGACCGTTTCGCTGGTCACACTCTTCTACCATGACTTTGAATGACCACAATTGAAACATCACGTGCACCATAATTTCAGTCACCGAGAGTTACTCCGACACACTTAGCAGGTTTGTTTCTCGCGACCACCGCCAGGGGGTATTATTTCCGACTTCCAATTGGCCACATTCGAATTTGTGAAGACGCCCTGGAACACGCCCAGCCCGCTTTCGGCCAATGGCGCCTCCTCATTTGTCTCCTATACTTCCCAACGAACGGCCAAACTCTCTACATACACGGCTCTGGCGAGAGCCAGTGTTTTCACGTGGCGCCCGCAAAACGGAGGCCAATGTGGACTCCGCGTTGGGGCGCCGGACGGCGGTGCCGCCCGGCGGCGCCGTTCACGCTAGCGTGGTCAAGCTTTGAAGCGCGAAACACATGCGCGTCAAAACTGTCCGATCCGGCGTGCGAACTGTCGGGAAGATGGCTGCTCCGAATCGCCGCACAGGACGGTTCGCGACAGATGGTTTCCGACGCGTCGTTGCGTCGCTTCGTTCAGCTCCGCCCAGTTTCGAGTATCCCTCTACCGAATGGATGGATGGATGCTAATGGCTATATTTATACCGGGCGGTAGCTCGCACCACCTAGCCTAGAAAACTAAAATACTTCCCTCGCCCTTCTTGGTTTTTCTGACTTTAAAACAAACATAATATTTTATTACATTCAATTAAAGTGTGCGTTTGTGAAGATTTCCCGTGAGGCTGCTTTTCTGCTCAACATCACTTAATCGCGATGGACCGCAGCGGACCTTAGGAGCCATCCCAGCAAAGCGAGCAGTGCGTACAAATCACGTGACTACGTACTGCGCGCATTGCTGCGTCTCTCCCGAAGTTCACGTGACACTCACATGACATTGGAATGACTCGTAGCGTCCGCTGCTGTCCATCGTGAGGTGAAACGGAGTATATTCGGGTTTCGACGGTCTCGATCGGTCCCAGGAGGCCGGCTTGCTATGGCGCGCGAAATCAGCAGCTCGTTTTGTGCGCGCGGGAAAAATCCCGACGGCGTTCATTTCCTTCACAACGACGACTCGCGTCGCGTGACGCACCACGCACCGCCACATCCGCTTCCCCGAGCCACGTAGTGCCTCTTCGCCCGATCGGTCTGAAAGTCACGTGACAACATGACCTTCGTGCCATCCGTGCTGACATTGGCTGCGGCCCTCCGAAAATCGGACAACGGTGCGGCGATATCTGGCAAGTTCGTCGCATGCCGGCGCCGGACGGAGCCCCCGTCCGACGATCCGATGCGACGAAAACCCTCGCCTCCGAACGTCGTTCCGGCAGTTCGCACGTCGGATCGGACAGTTTAGCCGCGCACGTGTCTCGTGCTTAACGCGTCCGCGCAACGCAACGGCGTGGCGCGTCGGCGTCGCCGTCGGCGTGACCGTAACGCGTCGGCGTAACCGTAACGTGTCGCCGTCGCCGTAAGCGCACGATGCAGTATGGGACGTTTCCCATAATGCACCACGCGGGAGGGAGGAGGGGAAGGAGGAGAGAGAGGAGGCGGGGGAGAAAGAAGGAGGGAAGAGGGGAAGTAGGAAGAGGAGGATGGATGAGGGAGGGAGATGAAAGAGAAAGAGGCAGGAGGAAGAGGGAGGGGGAGGAGGGGAGAAGGAGGGAGGAGGAGAAGAGGGGTTGCAGGCGAGGAGCACGGAAGGAGTAGATGAGGAAGGAGGAGGAGAGGGTACGGATGAGGAAAAGGGGCATACCGTCCCCTCCGTACCTCCCACTCCTCCTCCTCAAGAGCTGCGCTCTAATTCGGCGCTACAGGGAGTTGTAAGCGTCGTTCATTTTTTGGATACTTATCTTAGTGTTTATTTGGTGAGGTCCTCGTTTGGTAACAGTCGGGTGCAGGAGAGCTAGTGGACATCGATTCCTTTTTCAGGGCCCGATACTGCGCTACAAAAAGCAAAACTTTTAGTCGAAGGAAAAGACACAGAAAGATCGACGTTTCAAACTTAGCTATTTATTTTTCTTTTTTGCTTCCACGAATCCTCATTCACCCAGAAATATAAGGCCGTCTACAGCCATCACTGAACTTCCACAAAGAGACATTCAGATACAACAAAAGAGCAGGTTATCAGACATCGAACATACCCTTGTATCCCGAACATTGGACACTTCAAAGATTACCAAAAAATTAAACTTTATTCACTCTCTGCTTGTCCCTCAGCTTCATTCTGAACAACGAATCCAGTCTTCACGAAAAGGGACTTGTTGTTTTCAAGGCTGGCCTTCCAAAAGCCCTACTCTCTTCTTCACTTGCTAATCTTGCGGACAACAGCATTGAGAACCAACTGTTGTTAAGCTGAAACAAGGGACTTTGCTAGATTGAAGCGTGTCAGGTTGTTGTAAAACGCTCGTGCAATGTAGGGTAACAGTACATTTGGCTTGTCTTTACCCCCACCATAAACATGAATTGGTTAAAAGCTGAGCTCCTTAGAGGTGAATATATGAACAATCCAACCCCTACCTCCGCTCGCTTTCTTCTTCTGGGGCTCTTCCATCACGGAATTAAAATTCGTATGCTCCCACTTGATGAGATAGATTAAAAAAATTTCCTCGATTTATCTAAGTATGGTAATCCGCAAAATAGAAATGTAACGTATCTCTAAGGATACGTTCCATTTTTTTAACTGTAACGTGAACGAGTTATTTCTCACAGATGAAACTTGTAACGGGAACGCGTTCCAAAATATTACAAGGAACGAGGAACGATTTTTAGTTCCTTTTTTTTCAGGAACGTGTACAACACTGATTGAAGCCCAAACAAAATTGATGTGTAATATTTCTTTTTTTTTTTTAAGTTCTAGGAAGGAAAAGAAAGACGTTTACAACTTCCTGTAACACCGATTGGGGCGCAGCTCTTGAGGAGGAGAAGGAGAGGGTATGCCCTTTCTCCTCATCCGTACCCTCTCCTCCTCCCCTCGTGCTTGTTTGACGCGTGAAACGCGCGTCGTCAAGAGACATTTCGGAGCGGTGTCGAAACGTCACGCGACGTTTTGGCGCAAATGCCGCACGGAAACGTCACCGTGCCAAAACGTCACACTGTCGAAACGTCACCACGGTGCATTATGGGACGTTTCCCATAATGCACCGCGCGGTTGCGCCGTCAACAACGGAAACCATGACGCCGCTCAAGCCGTAAAAGGGCGGCTTAGAGCTGCGCTCTAGAGGCAACGAGTAAAGTATAGTACGTTATCGTTATTCGAAATAAGTAATGTATAGTACGTTATCTGTTAGTGTTCTGAAGAATCAGCGAGTTTAGCGAAAGTAAGTTACGCGTTACCGATAACGCCGTTACATGAAATGCGTTACCGCCAATAGTGCTAGGCAGCCGTTTCCAGCAGTCACTTCATTAGAGGCAGTCCTTCCTAAAAGATAAAATGTTTCCTTTTGGGGAGAACATTTCTCGTGATCTACACATAACACATTGGGTGCAATGGAAACGTGTGCGTTAACATTGCTGGACTAACGTGGGTTACAGCAGAAACAAATCAGCATGATACTGTTTTTCATTTTGATGTTAGAGTGCTTCGCCATAAAAAAGAGCTGCGCCAACAGCGCGATTATTTTAGGCGTATCTGTCCTAAAAAGATCGCTTTAATACATGGTCCTAGCAGTATAGTTGCAAAGAACAAAAAAAATTCTACTCCTTTACCTGTAGGTTATCTATCCCTCTGCACCTTTCCTGGCCATTCCTTTTTTTTTTTTTTTTTGTGGACAACAGCAACAAAATAATATTGTTCACTGCAGCTTATTATAGATTATTCGTTTGAGCCACGTATGCAATTCATTCTCGTCGGGTATGTCTCAGCGTAACATGATGCGTTACATGGCGGAGTTCTTTGTCTAGCGGAGTCACAATGAGCCTACTTCACGCAATGAAACCTTACAAAAGAGAGTGTGGTCTGTGAGCACAATTTTACACAGTCTGTGAGCACAATTATATAAGTAGGTTCACATCGCCGTTGCATGAATGCTATTTCAAACAAATAAAATGGCAAACATGGTTCCAAGTTAATATTTTCTTACTAGAAATATGAATCAAATATATGAAATACAAAACAAGACGGAAGTTCAGCCACAGCAAGCAACGCGCGAATAATGCAATACTTAAACCGCAATTTTTCGCTTCTTCACGAAAGAAAGCACGCTCTCTTCAATTTCATCGTGCGCCCATGAGCCTCCCCGTTGACGTCCCCTTCCGTTTCCTGGCTTTCCCCGATATTAGAAATATCGACCGCAACGAAACGCGTTATCAGTGTTCCCGGAGAGACAGGTTCAATGTATTTTTTCTCGTCAGCGTGACGCTTCCGTAAGGCGCTTCCGCCCGCAGGCAGGCAATAGAGCTACAGATTGACAGCTGTGTCGATAGTGCGAACGCGTTGCGTCGGCACCTCCACGCAACAAAAGGCGTTCTCAAGAAATGGGGGAGTTGGCATCCATCGGCAGAAGCTCTGCATTGATAACAGCTCGTCCCCTCGAACTGAAGATGCCGTAAAACAAGAATACGAAACAGAGGAGTCGCTGTGACAGCAATCGAATTCGTGACATTGTGTCACGCACCTTTCGACAACCGTTGGCCCTCCCCTGCCTGCTCGACTCTCGTTCTTGTTTCCTGTCGATCCTCATCCTCGCATCATCCACGGCGTTCGCCTCACCGATGTTTACTTCGTCAGATCGAGGAGAAAGTTGAACCTTGCATCTCATATTCACCCCCGTGTCACGAGGCTGCAGCTCTTTCCTATTTCCTGAAAATCGGGGGTGCGATAGCCCAAAGTGCAATCGCTTTCTCCGAAGAAAAAAAAAAGATGTTAGGAATAACAATAACACTGACGCATTAGGAAAATAAATTCTGCTCTGGCAACGGGGTTCGGTCGTACGCGTTGCACATTGTACCATAAAAAAGTAAACTCAGGTGGTTTATTTCTTCTCTTTCCATAAGTTCAAACATTTATGGTTGTACTTGTTTACTACATGGGAAACAGAATATTCTCAAGGAATATAGTAAAATGGAACTCGCTTGGCTGTCTCGCTGACTGTCAGACGCAAGCAGAACTGACGCTGGTCTACCACTGCGCATTAATCGAAACAAAAATTCCCAACAGAGGAAACAGCGAAATCCTAAAAGAAACTAAAGCGGTAAAAACGCCGCCCCGTACACAACATGTCAACTGTGACTCCGTCCTTCCGTGGGACGGAATGAAAGGCGGTGGTTCAATTTCGCTCGTGGTTGAAATCATATTCGTGGGGCCTTCAATCCGACAGCGAGACACGATATCTGCTCATCGGAGTCATGCATATACGAGAAGATGCGCGTTTTCAATCGGGGTTCGCAGGGCACGGCATCTTTTCAAACTTGGTATTGAGACGCCTGTTTCCTTGATCTCGCACTTAAAAAAAAGAAAGCAAGCTTTGAGATTTTTTTTTTTTTTTTAATTTTAAATCTTGGCGCGACTCCTTTAAATATCTGATATACTTTTAGGGCAGCAGGCAAAGGACCTCTTATGGGACTACGAATATTAATAATAATTAGAAAAGAAGTGTAGAAGAATGCGCAGAAGAAGAGCCTATAATATTAAAAAGGAGACACATTGATACTGTATTTCGGAGGCTACGAACGATTTGAAGGCGAGCAGAGCAAAACGCCAGGCGCAAGAAGAGGCGTGTTCACGTTCGACACGCACGCCGTGGGATCCCGTTGGCACCCGTCCGGTCAACGACCTGACACCGGCGCCGGGGGCTTGTCATGTGCCACTTCCATGGCGAAGGGTCGGCTGCTGGCGCTTTTGGTGTCTGAGAGCCTCCCACATGACACAGAGGACAATGGCGACGACAGAGGTGGACAGCAGTGGACCTCCCTCCCAGAGAGCGCCGGGCCCAGAGGGTTAGTACGTGGAGAAAAGAGAAAAGGCGGGCTCTGCCGGGAGATCGGCCCCGCTGAGGATGTAGGCCCCCGCCCGTCTGGCGCGCGGTGGCTGCGAGAACAATGGGGAGGAAGCCGGAAAGACAGGAGAAGAAGACTGGAAATACACTTTCAATCGATTAACTGGGGACGACTGACACGAGGGCGGTGGCAACTGCGATATCGGGCGACGGCCCGATGACTCGGTCTAGACTTCACTCCATACTGGACCCTCAACGCCACCGTTTCCAGGATGCAATGTGGTCTATAACCTCGGGGACGATCAGCAGCTGCAGCAGTGACAGCGCAATTTTTCCGAGGGCTACACACCCTTTCTCGACTCTGAAACCCCCAATGCAGAGAGTGAATGAATAAACCCAGGCTGCCGAGAGCTATGCGTTTCTGTGTCACGTTCATCTATAGCACCGTGATCTCGATACAGGGGAATGGGGAATCGGAAAATAACACCAGAACGAAGGGTACAAAAAAAGTGCGCAAACGTTTTTGGATTCTCTTCAGTCAGTGTCAATAGATAAAACTTTGCTAATTCTTGGGTCTAAAAAGAAAGCTCCCTCAACTCTGGAGCCGTGGAAGTGGAAGGCCGTCTCAGCAGATGTTTTCATACACAACGTCTTCCTTTACTTCAAGGTATATCAGTCATTAAAACCGCACAGGCCTTTTGCCCCCTTATCGTCAACATATCATGCCGCATCAAATGTAAAAACTGAACCCGAGTTGATACTCCAAGTGTCTAGGAATCTTCCTTGAACTTCCCATATTTACTATTGAGGAACTGATTACTCCTTGCAGAACACGAAGAAAAAATCCTCATCTGGTCCATGTGCCGTATCGTGTGGCGCGCCCTCGCCCTTAGGTCAACACTTAAGACGCCATACTTCCAGGACACAATAACAAAGTCATTCAACTATGGCGTGCTTTCGCGTGAGTAGAACCAAGGCAAGGTCACGCCAATTTTGAAACCTTGTCACTCACCACTTGATCTTGGATCTTTCCGACCTAACGTTTTGAGAACTTGTGTGTGCGAAGTTATGGAACTCATAATTTTATCGAGGATAACATGGTACCTTGAAAAAGTAGAATTGTATGAACACGAATTGTCGGGTTTCCGAATTGGTCAATCGGCCGCAGATCGCGTGAGTGACCTCGTTAGCACAGTTTAACAAAGTAGGGGTCATAAAAAAAAAGAAAAGAAAAAGATTTTGGTTACATTATTAAACATCGAAAAGGCATTCGATTCAATTACACATCAAGTCCTAACATCTTAAATAGCTGAGCACGGCATCAGTGGAATGTTTTCTACTGGGTAAACGACTGCCATTCTTGCCCCAACGGGTAAACGGAACAAATGGTCCCGGAACAAATGGTCCTGGAAGAAATGGTGCCAGAATAAATGGTCCCGGAACAAATGGTCCCGGAACTAATGGGCCCAAGTACAAACTAGGAAAAAATGACCCCAAATACATATCGCCAATCTGGCTTCTGTGTTTTCGGATAAATCCAATAAAGTCCAATAACACTCGCCGAATTTTGGGGCTGCCGGTTGCATGAACTCGACCGTTTTTTGATATTTTATATTTTTGTGGTAAGCTCAGAAATGTTTTGCGCTATGGAAACATAATGAACCCATAAAGGCATTGAGCTTCGCTCGTTATGTGTGCTACCTCCACGCGTCATGACGAGATGGGAGTAATTCGAGTTTCATGGCTTCAACAATATGACTAGGGGAGGAAGCACTCAGTTGATATAGACCATATCCTTCATTCCACCTGGAAATTACTGATTGCATTACCGACAAAGTATATTGCATGGTATATCTTAGACTCAAAACAATCTTCTTACGGGACCATTTTTTTTTTACCTTGGAGTTGGGACCTTTAGTTCCGGAACCACTTGTTCCGGGACCGTTTGTTGCGGGACCGTTTGTTCCGGGACCATTAGTTCCAGGACCATTCGTTCCGGGACCATTAGTTTCGGGGCCATTTGTTTCTACACCCTGCCTTACCTTCTATATGACAACTGTTGAAGAAAACACAAATGTGGACACCTTTGAGCGAGGAATCCCATGGTGAAGTGTGTTAAGCCCTACAATTCTTAATATGGCTCTGCTATCTCTACCTAAGAAACTTCAAAAAAGGAAATCCAGATCTCTATATATGCAGGCGAGACTTTTATATGATCAACCAACGCTAACCGCTTCATTAGTCAGAGGAAACTCCAGAATCGGTGCTCCTTCCTAACAGGAATAGGGGTACCATTTTATTCCAGGTATGAAACCAAAGAAAACCTGCGCGCAAAGAAAAAGTCACACAGACCGTTTTTGAAGCAGAAAAACTGAACCCATTTTCGTTGGCCCACATGGACAGTTTGTTTAGTTCTAAACAAACTGTCCATTTGGCGAAACCGTGGCATGTGTGTATTATGCACGTCTCTTACCTCAAACTAATGCCGCTAAAAAACAAAACAAAACATGTCACGCTTGGTCCGCCAGATAGTTGCTGAACGGTAAAGGCTGCGTGCAATTTTTGACAAAAGGCGTCTGCCCGAAATGAACCCTGTTTTGCCATGAGGGCGCATCTCAAACTGTCGTCTTACATGCTTCTGAGCAGGGGCGGATCCAGAACTCTGTCTTGGGGAGGGTGGGGGGGGGGGGGAGGGGGGGGGGGGCGGAACGTTTGTAAGGACACTATTCTCCTATTCTGTCCTGTGCACCGGGGGGTACACCGGGGGGGGGGGGGGGGACTTCTTGTCGCCCCGCCCCCCTTGGATTTAACCCTGCTTCTGAGTCACCCATAGTGTGAGGAGATTCGACAACAGAGCCGTATACCTTTTCTCCACTCAACTTCTTTACAGCGTTCACTTTGCTAAATCGGAAAGAGTGGAGGACTTTGTGAGAGGAGCTTATTTTGTCATTGTTGCGAGAAACCTTCATTAAACCAAAGGATTTTTTTATGTTGGTGATTTTGATGGATTATTATATAGGGCGTGTTCACGTTATAAATTATAAAAAAGCTTTTTTTACCAAATACTTGTTTGTATCTTTTAAATTTATCCTAAAAACAGCAACAAGTGTAACGAGATACCTATATCTGGCAAGGTATCGCGATACAAGCGAAATATTATAAAAGTATTTCACTATTGAAATACAAATACATTTCTCAAATGTATCTCCATACAAAGATGCAGATACCCGAAATTATCTCTAAGATACTATCGCGATATATTTGTATAGTGGTACTGCCCAGCCCTCTAACTATGGTGCTTGTATGCCAATTTATGGCCAAGAAGACAGTAAGACTCAGACCAGCGGATATCGAGTTAGGTTATACTTTAGCTTTTTTGGGGGCTTCCGGGGCCTATAAATTACAAGACAAAAAACAAACTTTTACCCAAAGGATTATGTTACATTCCCACGCGTTCACACAACAATTAATTTCGACGTTTTTTTTTCCTGTAGGTTGAAATAACTAGCTTAGAGGTGACTAAAAAAGAGACAGCCTGCTATGGTTCCGTTAGCAAACACGAACTAACTGGAACCCTCTAGAGACAAAAAAAAAAAATGTTTTAAAAGTCCTTCTAAAAAAAACAAAAAAACAGGAGGTAGTTTTTTGGGTAAAAAAGAGGGGGAGTGAGAGTAAGATCAGTGCCCTCTTACCTTCTAATAAATCGTTTAGTTCTTCACTTCTGGGATTTTGTTTTGGAAGAAAGGCACGCAGAGGAGACGCCAAGCAAAGGAAAAATTGTTATTTAGAGAAAACAAAAAAAACAAAAAAACAAGGAAAGCGCGCTATGAAATAATTTACTTCACGAAAATCAATACTTTTTTTCTCTCCTCGTTCCCCTGGATAGGAAAAAAGAAAGAAAGAAACAGAGGATCGAGGGACGCAGAAGGGAGAGAGCTGAACAGGAAAGGGCAGAAAGCGGAAGGAGCGTCTTTCTGCATTATTCATGATGAAAAAGAGGAAAGACAAGTGGGGAGGGGGCTGCAGCCACAGCAGCGGACCCCGAATCCCAGGCGACCCCTTCTCAGCGCTTCGGTCCCTTCTTGGGGAAGCGAGCGTCCCACATTCGCTCGCAGAGAAGGGGATGCACCGGGAGACCGCAGCTCGAAAAGTACGATTGCCCTGCGGTTATGGGGGTGGCCTGGGAGAAAGAGAGGCTTTCGCGAGAAATTCGGGGATATGGGAGGCTAGAAGCCTACTGGCTGCAGACTCCTGCCACAGCGCTACAGCGCTCCTGTTGATGCTGGCTATCGATTTCAGAAAGGGGCGATCGCTTTTGTACCTATCGTCAAAACCTAGTCTATTTTAGTTTTCAAATACTTCACATAAAAGTAGAAAGTAATGTCGGGGTAGGAAGCTTGCACCGACACTGTCATCAGGAATGTTTGATTGCTCGGTAACAAGTGGAACTTTTTCGGCGGTCAAGTATTGCATGTGCGTGTATTTGAAAAAAGATGTTTGGTTGAAATAAAAAAAAAAAAAAACATTGTGAACGTTTTTTTTTTGTTTTTTTTTCTGGAAACAAATATAAATCTTATTTTAACGATTTAACAGCCTTTACTATCAAAATACATTTATGTAACATATGTTAATTCGGTTCTTCCAGTACTTTCGGAAATAACTGCTATAAAGTATTAAATTAAAAAAAAAAACATTAGGTAGGCCGGGTTCAAAACCCGACCTATGAAATAAATGACAAACTTTCTAAAAATACGTTTTTTTTTTAACAAAAGCCTTCTTTTTTGTTGTTTATCCCAGCACCTGCAGGAACTTATGCTTCATCATTGAATATGAATAAAAAAATAATGGCACCTGTGATTACCACTTTTTGTCAGAAACAACTCATATCGATTAGTATAAAACATCACGCATAGTTAACTGCATAAATGTATTCATACCTTGGCCTCCCTCATCTATGATAGTTCTCTGGGTAGAACTTTAGAGTGTAAAAGGAAACAGGAACGACATTGAAGGTCTATTAAAATACCTTTGTCGTGAGTCCATGTGGTTACCAACAGAGTAAAGTAAAACTAAAATGCATGTACCGCTGGTCCTGCTCTTTGACAAAACGTTATCAGATATTTATTTGTTTGAAAAATCGTCGAGTTTCTGAGAAGCAGCAACCGTCATGTCCTGAATTCACCTGCTTTTTTTGTGTTTCTTTTGTTCGGTTTTTATGTATATAAAACATTAAATCACAGATACTTTTTCTGTAATTGATTGTTTGTTTTTGCAATTTTACGCATTGTGCTGCAGTTACAGCAGAGGATGAAAACCATTTTATGAAAGACTTAAACATCCATGTTCTTTGGTTTATATGGTTGAATTTCCAAAGACTATCTAAACCAGTTGCGATTCCAAGAACGTCTTATGGGCATCGAGATGCCGTGGCCTGAAACATACGTAAGTATGGCGATAATATTCCCCGGAGAAGAGGAACAAGGGTCTTCCTTGTTCCCCTTCTTCTTCTCTTCTTCTTCAAACACAAACAAACTTCAAACACAACTAGGTGACTGGTACGCGACCGAAAAAATCCACCTGGTCCTGGTATCGAAACAGGGACCTCTCCATTTTTAGTGGAGCGCTCTACCAACTGAGCTAACCAGGGGTTCGACGTCAGCAGAGCAAACGGGTTTTTCCAGATACTACCAGTCTAAGAGCCACAAGGGTGAACGGCCTGCATTTTAAGGCTATGGTGATAACGCAATGAATGCAAGGTTGCAAGTGAGCTGGACAAGAATGACGATAATAATTTCTGGAGAAGGGGAACAAGGGGCACAAAGGACAAACACAAATCTCCAAACACAGCAAGGTGACAGGTGCGCGACCGAAAAAATCCGCATGGTCCTGGTATCGAACCAGGGACCTCTCCATTTTTAGTGGAGCGCTCTACCAACTGAGAAAACCAGGAGTTAGACATCAGTAGAGCAAACGTGTTTTACCAGAAGTCACCAGTCTAAGACCAAGAAGGCTGAAGGGTCTGCATTCTTAGGGTTATGATGATAATGCAATTAATCCGGAGGTGCAAGCGAGCTGCACAAGAACGACAAAAATAACCCCTGGAGAAGGGGATCAAGGGGGACAAAGGACAAACAAAAATCTTCAAGCTAATCGTAATTCTTGTCCAGCTGACTTGTACGTTTGTGTTAATTGCGTAATCATACTTAAAGTACCAGTTGATCTTTGGTAAATGACTATAACATATTTTACCAGTAATTACACCGCCATACTATAACTGATATTGCACATGGCCCATAGCACTGTATCTTATATGACCGTAAATCTGTGCCTTTATTTACGCTATTGGTTTGAAAATTTCTCTTGAGTACTTGTGACAATTTCAAGCTAAGGAGTGATAGATCGTCGTGATCCTTTTGCGGAAGTGAGATATAGATATATACAATGCAAATAACCTTAGGAATATAAGCTGCAGTAATGTGATGTTCCAAAGATATCTAACAGCGTGCTCTAGCTGTTAAAACCGCTTCTTTGTTAACGTCAGACTTAGCAGTGTTTTTCGCATTTTGATAAAGGAGATGACCTATTCACTACTCGTACACTTGGCACGCGTTTTTATCAAATATATTTTTTAAACAGCTGATTTCAGCAAAAAAGATAAAAAAAAGGCTGAAATGTCCCGCGTAACAAGAATGTTATCTAGTGCTCCAAATTTCTTGTTCAAGCTCTTTTTTTTTATGAAATGACACCAACGGCATTTATAGGAGACGGAACACCCGAAAAAGGGTTTCTTAGGGATCTTGTACGCAATGATTTTTCACGTACATCATGTCAATGAAAGCGTTAAACCACACGGAATAGATCAAATAGCGAACTCTTTGTAGACAAAGTACAATGAACTCTTTTGCTAACCGCGAATTGTTCATCCGATAAAAAATGGGCGTAACTTACTGTATATTCAGAAAGCATTCGCAGAATTTCATCATTCCATGTTCCCACATCCCAATGTTCCTGCTATTCGAGTGTAAAAGATGTGTCCAAGCAGCGTCCTCGACTGTAAACCACTTCTCCACACCTCGCTATATCACTCCAGCATCAGGAAGTTAGAAAGAACCAGGTCTGCGTACACAATCTCCCGTCCACTCCCGATTTAAGTGCCTGCACAAAGAACGTCCCCCACCCAGCGCAGGAGCTCTCTTCCAAACACAAAACCTTAGAAAAAGAAAGAATCGACCAGCCGAGTATAACAAGACAGCCGCAAAAAGATGGTGCAGGAACATACATAAACATGCGCCGCCTTCCGCTCGGTCCAACACCTCGCCAGAAAAAAAAAAAGAAGAAAAGGACAAAGAGCAATAACGAGGGCGTTGTCGACGCCCGTGTGCCAATATGCGCATGTCTAGAAGTCCCTCGCTAGTCAGACCCGTCGTCCACACCGCTGCCCAGTTCTCTCCCGAAGACTTTTCCGCCTCGCCGGGAAAGCCACAACGCTTGGCGCATGTATAAACAACGGGAACGAGCTCCTGTCTCCCCCAGCGCCGGAGGAAGGGGAATTCATTATTCCAGGAAGATATGGACTTTCCGAGCTGCTTTCGCGTCTCTGTTTGCCCTCGCGCACTCGTTTGTTACGACCTACGGGACCTTTCTTCCAAAAAAATGCGGTGTCCAGTATTTGCGCAGCCGATCAGCCTCGTCAGAACCTGCGCATGTCTGCTGTCTTTACCTCCTGGCTGTTTTCCCTGAGTGGTGGTGGAAGCGCCTGGGCGGGTACGGATACGTGGCCCGACAATATTGTCTGTGCTATTCTTGCTGGGTCTTGGGCGGGGGAGCCAGCAATGGAAGAAAACCAAACAAAGCAGGGGAAAGGAGCTATAATTTGATTGATGCGGCGCGCTCCCGCGAGGGCTGAGAGATCGAAGGTTCCTCACACTAGTTTATAGGCCTTGGAGAGGCTGCGCCGAGTGGAGACGCAAACAACGAAGGCGAGCGTCACCGAGACATGGCGCCTGTTGACAAAGAACCCAAAGATTTCGGGGGAACCACGCACTGTCTCTTTTTTTTTTTTTAAGGTGCACTTAAGTTGTCTCTCTTAAGTTATCGGATTGTCGTTTCTTTTATGTTTCAGGTTGACGACGTCTACTTGAGGAAACAACTGACTTCTTTAGCCTCGGGGACGAAGCTTTCTCTGCGTCGTCGATACGAATCTTCGTTACCTGTTTTGTGAAGACATTTCTGTCTTTATAAGGTTTCCTCAGTCTCCTCGAAAAAAAAAAAAAATAAAATAAACACAGTTCGAGGATGGTGACGAGTCTGTATGTTTATTTTCACGCTGGCATTTCAATGCCAATAGGCGTATTAGTATTATCAGAGTCCAATTCTTTACTGGTCACGTAGCCTCTCCGTAACGCTGTATTGGTATCGAAGTGCGCTCTCTTTCAAACTTGTTAGAGAAGGTTCGTATAACCCCATTCAATGCAAGAAGTTGAACATTTCGGTTCATGCCTCCAGATACAGTGCGTGGTCATCGTTTTATACGTACGTGTCTTAATACCAGCCCTGCCACTCCAGCTAGGACCAAAGGTCGGAAGATCACCGACGACCACCACTTCGTATGTCCTACCTATTCACCCTGCCTCTTCTTCATTCTTCTCTACGCTTGACGTGCGAGAGTTCTAAAGGTTGCGCAGAACAATAATTCTCGTAACCGCAATTATCCTGCCCCTCGAATTTTTCGGCAGTTTTATATTTTATGAGTCTTAATTGAAGTATCACTTTCTGTTGTATTTATTCTTCTCGTGTTCGGTGTCATTTCATAATGTGAATTCCAAGCTTACAAGTGGTACTGCCACAACCGGTTGATAAGAAAAAAAAATCTGATTCGCAGCTTTTCAAAAGACACAAGGCATAATAGTTAGTAGTAAAGTGAGATGTGTCCTGAAAGTGTATGTGCGCTTGATTGCCCTGTCTCAAGCGTTAAAGTTGTATTTAGCTTCAAAATGTTTCCATGATACACTGATGCAGAAAAAAGCACCCTGGCCTGCAGAATGTTATAGGTCTCATTGCAAAACGTTTTTTTAACACTCGCTATCTTCGCTTCAGTTTCATTAAAAAGGTTTGCCTCAACTCTTGCAAAATTCTAAGAGTTGCTCTTATTATTTTTTTAACAACTTATAGCAACATGTTGCAGATAATCTTCACTGGTGCAAACGAGGGCACCAAAACATATGAGAATGAATAGTAAGGCTAAGTTAAAAAAACAGTCCTCGTTTTTTTTTTTTTTAAATGGTGTCTTAAAAACCTTTATCTTCCCTGTAATAAATCAGCATGACCTAATAAACGAGACCGAAAGACGAAAACAGAAAAATCTCAAATCCCAGATGGCTGCCAAACTAGCACGGTCGTTGTTTTCCAAGCTGTTCCTGCCCGTTATAGCAGGCAAAATGGAAACTATTAGCCCTCTTCTCTTCTATGAGTCCAAACCGTATATTGTTTTTCCCCCCGAGCCTCTTTAAAGCCAGAACAGCCCAGGAATCCTTTCCTGGTTTTTTGCTTCAACGATCGAAGCCTTCGCGTAGATGAACCGTGCATTCCCGGCCTGCCCTCCTCCGAGTTCCACACCTCGGAATGCCGCACAGGGACGCCAGGAATCATCGCTCATTCTCGGAATTTCCTCAGCCTGCTGAAGGCGCTCAGAGTCAACACGTCAAGGGAGGTATCCTCTACGCAGACTCTTGCGAAGAACAAGCTGTAAATATTTATACTCCAGATCGAGGCGACTATCCTAAAGGCGCTGAAGACCGAGAGGTTGACGTCAACGAAGCCGTCGTCCCCAGCAGCCGCAGACAGAACGAAAAGAGCGAAAAGACGAAGTGGAAGAGTCTCTCCGAGCACAAGAAAGAGCCTTCTCTATCGCCGTGGTCGGAAGCGACATCTGCTGTGGCGCCAAACACCTGAAGTCGTCAAAAACAGAAAGTGGAGGCGCAACTCATGTTCTTGTTGGGTACTATTGTGTTGGCTTCGCCAACCACGTTCTGGAATGCATTCCCTAGTCTCTGGCTGGAAAAAAATTAAAGTATTGCATACATATTATTGCATAATTCCATTATGGCTTCAATAACGATGAATTCAGCGTTGGATGAAGGTTTTTTAATGAAACTTCAGATTATATTAAACATTCGAGCGAGACAGGTGGGGTTATTGCCGAGACAGCGAATGGGCATCTGGTACGTACTTTGGCGTGTGACTGTGTCATTTTAGACCCTCTGAATACATTCACGGTGCAAGTGGCATGTCAGACTGTAATTTTAAATCAGTATCACTGAGGTCTATGATAACGTTCAAAGCCTAAATGGTCGTTTAAAAGCTTAAAAGCACAAGTTAGTGTGCCTGGCTAATATGACAGACTATTGTGACCAGTGCGGTATACGGACATGTATTATTTAACCTTCGACGGGGTATTGACAGACTTGGGAAGTAATACATTGCAAGTAACGGATTACTCGTAATTCGTTACGTTTTTAAGTAATTTTGTATTTGTCACGTTATTTTTTTCGGAAGTAATTTGCTATGTAATTTCGATACAAAATGTTGGTAACGGATTACTTTAATTACTCGTTGCTTTTTAAAAAAATATAAGCATAACACAGAAACCGGAGCAATACGATCAGAACATTCAACAAAATAGAATACACCAGGAAGGGGAGAATAGCCAAAAATAAAACACGATTTTTGTGTGACCGGTCACTAGAACCACTAGAAAAACGGGCAAAGCATGTGCAAAAATACGAAAGACATAGATAAAATAAAACAACGCCAAATAGGCTCTCCGTCGACTTCAATCGGGTCCTTCTTCTTCTCCCGTGCAGGATAAAGATCTTCGTGTTTCTTTGTTTTTGTCTTTTACACCGTTTCACCCTTTCCAACTTCTTCGACGTCTCCCGCCACTTACACAGATATCAAACGCGGGTTCAACCCTCCCCCCCCCCCCCCAATTCAGGGGTTCACACCTCGCGTAACAGACGATGTAGCCTCGCGCGAGGGGGTCGAATTCTCTTTGTCTTTGATGGGCTCTACTGTATTCAAAAATGCTCTTGAGGCACGGCTGAAAAGCACCCGGCACGATGCTAAGAGCATCGTCGTCGAGGGTATGGACGATGCTCCTTTTGATTTACTTGTCTGGGCATGGTGATCGAGTTTACTCCTCAGTTTAAGTCAACGTGTCAACATGAAGGGTGGGAGGGGGCGGGTTAGGCCATTTAAGGAGTGCTGACAGAGAAAGAGAGAGAAAGCTCAAAGTGATGTGATCCTCTATTGTTTGGTGAGACCGATGGCCACCGCTTCTCTCGCTCTCTATTGCCTCCACGAATATTGTTATAAAAGTGAAAACCGATGTACGATCGATAACCCGTAACAGCCTTTTTTTCTCTGACTGATCGAGTTTTCGGTTATGAAGTGTCCGTCGTCTCCATTGTAATCTCTAATGAGATGTTCAAATTCAGGGCATTAAGGACAACGGAAACCTTGACTTTCAATAATACTTTGCTTGCAAAAAACACACATTGTCATCAGCAAGAACAACAAACTCTAATCTGCGGAAGAATATCAATGTAAGCTGGGACACCCGCATTCTGCATTGGGCTACACATTGTAACGTTAGAACCAAGTTTTTCTTTTCTTGTGAATAACAGGCGTAACACCTGACTCAAGAGGGAGGTATCGTAGATCGCTTCTTCATCTCCGAATCTCGTAGCAGGGGTAGACGCTGCTACTGAGCTTACGCACCGATAGTTTTGACTGCACAATTCCAGAGATCATTTCCGGAGGCCGCAAGCTAGCGGGATGGCGGGTGTGGTTGCAGCTTTTGGTGCCTTGTCAGCTTCCAGGTGAACGGAGTGCACCTGCACTCTTTCTCTTAAATGCAATATTTTATTTTTACAAAAACTACCATAATACGGGCGTATGAGAAAGGAAAAATAGTGTTGCAGAACACTTAAAAAATATAGAAAACGTGTTTCTATTTTTTTTTTTTGCTAAGTGTACGGAAGAAAGTAACGTGAAAGTAATTTGTAACGTAAGGAGTAAAATAATCCCTTACTTTTCAGCGAAAGTGATTTGTAACGGTAATCTATTACATTTTAAGCTCGGTAATCTGCAGTTGCAATTCATTACATTTTTCATTTAGCGAGCACAAGTCTGGGTATTTATCACCTAAACGAAGGACGGTACCACGCCCGTTCATAAAGTCGTCAAGATATCATCTTACTCATTTCCCCTAAGCATCAACCGTCTCTGTTCAAGAAAGCGTAACTGATTGTTTTTGTACGTTTTGGAGATTACTTAACATATGTTCTAAGACGCCACCTCCCATCTATAACTAGAATACACCTGTCAGGCAAGGCCCGCACGCTGCTTTGGTAGCGTACGGGCCTTTCAATGCTTTGATAGAACGTGCCTGCTTGCAATAGGAGAATTAGGTTGTGCCACACGGCGCCCTCTCCGCTAAACGGGCATTTACGGGAAAGAAAAGCGCTAACTCTCTTTACCTACGAAAGGGAGTTCTCTGAAAAGTAGGCACTCACGACATTGCTGGTAGATAATATGAAACTTGAGTATACACTCCGTGTGACGCGACCGGCGCGCCGCCGCGCGGCCGTTACCGAAGGTAGGCAGTGAGAGCCCCAGCGAAACGAAACCCCGCCGCGTAAATTGGTACGCATCGAAGTCGGAGCGGTGCGGTTGCGCTGGATTGACAGCATGAACTGCTGCGTCGTTAAGTGCTCCAATAGTTATGCGTCGTATCTCGTGGGGACGAAGTTTCACAGTTTTTCACCTCGCCGATGTTTTTAGAGAGAGCGACAACGATGGACCCGTGCCGTACGACGCGAGAAATTTGGTCTCCTAATCATGCCTGCCACTGTGTCGGCACGGCTGACATAATCTACACTGCCGCTTTGCGCACTGCGTTTGTTTTCGCACCAGTAACGCCTACATATCCCAGCTCGCACTGAAATGCCATCCCACACTCGCGGGTATGCAGTGCCAATTTCGTTGAAGGAATGCCCTCCAAAGAAGTTTCGTCCCCATCGTACGTGTCGATGATATTTCCGGACCAGTACGGCACGCAGTCTGTACTTCATGAAGAAAGATTCGGCCGGTACAAAAAGTGAAAAATATAAATTTAAGGAAATCTACAATGAAACTTGAAATCACTGGACAATCGATGTTTGAGTATGGAAGTTTATGCATGTGGTGTGCTTTCCTTTTTAATCAGCCTCCTTTTGGATGTGAAAACGCTGATACCCCGAGTCTTGTAGACAACAATTACCGTCCACTGGTCCCTTCCTACCTGTGAAGTTGGCACTTCCCGGTCATGATGAGTGGTATTCTCTTGACAGCAGCTGACGGTCAAAATCGGTTGCCATTTAGTTACGCCGCCCAAAAATATTTCCGCCTGGTTGAACTATGCCACCTCTTTTATGCATAATAACTGTTTTGTGAAGTTAGGGTTGTCCAAGTACCTGTGTGCCGAAAATCAGCACCTCGCACAACCAGATTACTGCACACCAGCTGACCGCAAAATAATTTGGCGGCCAAACCGTGTGTTGGCCGGCAACTTGGGTTTCTCGGCTTTGAAGCCACCTTTCGTAAGGTTGTTTCGATTGGAAGTACAGTGCCACTAGTCCCTTCCTACCTGTAAAGTCTCCATATCCCACGACGAGTGGTATTCTCTTGACAGCCCTTTCACGGTCAAAACGGTCAAAACCGTTTCCCCATTCAGTTACTCCGCCCAAACCAAATTTCCACCTGGTTTCCCTATGCCACCTATTTTTGGTATTATAACTGTTGTGTCAAGTTACGGTCATGTCCAAGAACCTGTGTGTGCAAATCTGCCCTTCACACAGCCCGGTTATAACACAACATTTTGGGTCCAATATTGGATATTCCTGACAGCTTTATTCCTTTATTCATTCGAACCATAACTTTCACATCTGCTGTCTCAATAAAACTTGGCCCACTTAGTGCACAAACGTAGTGAACATCTCACTCGCCTCCAAATATCATCGTCTCAGCAGTCCTACGTTTACAGCGACAAGCGAAATAAATTTCCCACCCAGAGAAATTATGGTGGCGGACGTCTTGCTTTTCTGAAAATTGCTCAAACCCCTTTTTCGACCGCAACTAAAGAAATTACCCCTAATAACGACTCAAATTCAATATATAAGAAGCGGCGAACAGCTGAATGCCCTTCTTAAATGTGCCCCAGCACTCATGCAACGTCACCCCCAAACTTATTGGCTCAAAAAGCAAGAGTTCCGTCCGTGCGCGCTTCCACCGCCACAGCTTTGCACGCGAAAAGGCGCCGCAGGCTGCTGAGCGCGCCTCACTGTCGAATACAAGCTCCTCCGCCAGCGGCGCTACACGCGTTTTTCAAAGCGCAACCTATAGTTCCCGCACGAAGCGTATAGATGATTTGGAATATTTCAGCGATAGCAAGACATACCGAACGATTTCTGCCATGTATGAAGTAGCTTATGGTAATGATGCAAAAAAAAAAAAAAAAGAAAGCTCTATATGTATAAGAGCATTGCGAGAATACCGGGAAAGGGGGGGAGGTACATTTTAGCAAAAAAAAATTGCAGATTTCTGTGAAAGTGATAAAGCCTGATAGGAGTCTTTCATCGGGTATTTTGAGTTTTGTTACTCTTCCCCCTCTCATATGTTTACTTTTCTGGTTAGCTGACAACTAAACCTTCAGTTTATAGCGCTGTCTTTGTGTACTGGTTGCTTCTTGTCCTTTGTCGAAGTGCACGGTTCCCACCTTGTAAGACGTTCAACCAACTCGCCCTACTTTCTGCCTTGTTCACATGTCACATCAAACGGCAGGAAATGTCGGCTTGTGTATTTCTTCAGGAATGCCCTTCGGGGGTGCCCGATATTTGTTTTCCTTGTGATATTACATTATCTCCCAATGCTGCTAATTTAAATCCTTGTGAAAACTTAATTTTATGTTTCTCGTTCTTGCCTTGCTAGATTGAAACCCAAATTAACCAAACAAGTTATGCTTGGACTGAGCTTTGTTTCTTAAAATTGCCTATAAAGCACTAATCCGCCCAAAGCTAGAATACGCTGCCACTATATGAAACCCATTTTAAAATTACTTCAGTTATCAATTAGAAGCAATTCAAAATCGTGCTGTCAAATTCATTTTTTCTAGCTATTTATATGAAATAAGTGTCACCGGCCTAGAACGTGCTCAGCTAGACAACCTATCACTTCACCGAAAATATTTTGCACTCAAACTCTTTCACAAATTTTATTACGATTTCCAGCCAAATTCACCATACATCATGCCATCCGCAAGAACTCCTTATCGTACCGGTCATCCACTCAACGTGATGCGCATTGCGCACCCAAACTAGAACAGTGACCTCGTCTGCTTCCTTTTTCCCACGCGCAGCGAAAAAATGGAATGACTTTCCCCACCAGCATCGTTTCCATATATTATCCTCTTCATTCCAAAGAGAAATTGAGCGAAGTCATTTTTACCGCTGCCTCATAGTTGAAAAAAGAGAAGAGAAAGAAAACGAAAAGTGTCTTAACAATGTTTTGTTTTTGACTGATTTCAGTTTAATCATGTATACTTTCTTGTGTCATTTTATTCCTATTGTTCTTGTTTTTCTTTACTAATTTTACAAACGCGAGTGTTAAAAGTTTCTGTAATACCCTCCTTGAAGGGGTCTTGAAGGTCAATTGAAATAAATGACGGCATACGGGCCGGTTGTTTCAATAACTAGTATCGTTTAATGCACAAGTTAATTTTTTTACTTGATCATGTGACAGGTAAAATCTTAAGCCTGATCAAATGAAAGGATATTCACCTCGATGCTTGTCTACTGCAAATCGCATGCATAAATTAAAAAAAACACGATTACAAAGGGGTTTTCTGCTTCTACGCGAGAAGATGAAGGTAACAAATTGAACGTCACGGCGTAATCGTTGCATCACGGTACTTGGCCCCTCCTCGGTCGTTTCTCACGTCGTCCTTTAACGGAAAAGGAGGCAGGAAAAAATGTCTGCCCAATTTTCTTTCCATATCGCTAAGGGCAGACTCACCTGGGAGTCGTTTGTCAACTTCACCTGAAGAGAGACGCGCACCTGTCATCTTTGGCGGCAGCGAAGCCGCGCTCTGTAATTGTGCTTAGCTTAGTGTGGAGCCGTCATTATTTGCGCGCTTAGGGCAAGCTTCATTGAAATGTTAAGCCTAGAACCCGTGACCCGCGAAGGTAAGGCTGCTGCTTCTGCCACCGTCGCGACCGAATACACGTTCCCGTGAGTAAATAGCGGGCGTGTCTCGACCGCGGCGGGAACCCCCTAGACACGAGGCGCTTGTGAATTACAACGGTACCGTTAGGTCTCGCACGGGATCAGTAGGGAATCACGCCATTTCGTGAGCTGCTCAGCTTCCCTAGACTGCAGGTCCCTACTGAGCGCCACCACTGTTGCAAGGCATAAAGGTGGGCTAGTTGGTGGTACATACTGTTTAATGGGAACAGTGCAAAAACGACGTAGGAACAGCGCCCTGCTTGTGTATTTCTTTGTCCTAGTCTTACGTCTTTTTTGCGCTGTTCTCACCAAACAATATCCACAACTGTGCATTTTAGTGCGTACCCATTCGCAGTAATTCAAACCTCAAGGCGGTAGTCGATTTTGCTTGGTGCGTTTTTGGAACCTTCGTAATACAAATTCTAGGTATATTTATAAATTATAACCACCTTTTATATTGATAGGACATCAAACGTAGCGATTTTTGTTCGTCTGGCTTTGAAGATTTTCGGCAAGTTTAATTTTCTGCAGAGCGCGCAAAGCGTCTCATCTAAGCTTCATTGACGAAAGACGTATGGTCAAGTAAAGAACGACAAGGCTCCAATATATTTCGACCTAAAAGATGCCGTTGAGGTTGTTGTACTGAAGAAGAAAGACATTGGACGTAGTTCACGAGCAGGTCCTTTCTTTAGACAAAGAATTTTCTCTGCCACGCCATTTGCTCGATATCATTTCATCTATTAAATTTAATTTTTGTTCACCCTTCCTCCCTTTCCTGATACTTCAATAAAATTAGTTCGGATATTCTTCCCCCCCCTCCCCCCCCCCCCCCCCCCGCTTTCCTGTATTTTACATTGACGGGTCCCATATCATTTTTCTAGAGCTGTGTATATCTTATTTGTACTAAAGCTTTAGATTCTATACACAGAAAACAAGACGCTGCGCGCAGTTACCTGGACGGCGTCGTCTTAAGTAGATCTCGACCTCAGCGACCTTGTATTTTCCATTCTGAAGAGGACACAAGGGCTGTGTTCCAAATCTTACCCAAATGGATCCGAGTCACTCCGGCGGATCGTGTCACGTGACAGCACAGGTTGAAAAACGCTGAACGCGGATAGGTTTTAGAGCGCCAAGGGTACAAAACCCTTACCCTGGAGTAAGATCGAGTAAATTTTGGAACACAGCCAAGGATATACTCTTGCGGCGGGTAATCAGAGGAACATAAAGTGAGCGCTTTACTATTACCAACTCGTGAGGCATCTGCATTGCAGACTGACGACTAAAGAGAACAGCCCTTTTTAGCTACTAAGTTATGTGTTTTTCACGAGAATACGAAATTTCTAACATAGGACATGAGTTTATATATTGACGTAAAGCAGGTGGTGGATTGCACATGAGTGTCGGTGGCCCAAGCTCGCCCGGAAAGAATGTTCCCATGAGCCACATCGCTAAAGTACCATACAGCGGTGCAACGGTTTTCGGACTCTTGCTAATTAATTTCAGGAATTAGTTTATTACACCTTTAAAACAAAGAAACAGACAAGCAATTTTTTTATTACGCGCGCTACTTTTTATTTATAAAAGTTAAGTAAATCAAAGGCCGGGGTACTCCTTAACTCACACCGTCTTTCGAGCTGATATGTGCCCGTTACTCCAAAATAATAAATTAATTGAAATTACAATTACTTGGCCTAAAAACGTAATAGATTACAGTTAGAGATTACTCGCCGTTTAAGTAATTGATAAATTAATTCATTACTTTATTCGATTACATTTGTGTTACTCCAGAGATAGACACACACAGAAGACATGCAATGCCTACTGTGTGAAGAGCGAAATGTTTTGCCCTGTCAAAAATAAAATGAAAATAATATACTCTTAGTATAATCTACCCTTTCCATTGGTTTAAGAACTTTAAGAGGCCAAATGTATAAAGTTTTGAACGACAGGTATTCTAGAGAAATTAATCTCGCGCTGACCAATGGAGACAGAATTGAGTTCATGAACACGCAACAGGTGCACATCGGAGGTGTAGGCACCACTCGAGATAATCCGAGCTTGACATCGGCGAACTACAAATCACGATTCCCTTGAAGATGTTATTTTCTATAGTTGCTTCTCCTTACGGTACATAAGGGCTGTTCTATCCACTAAAAATAGTCAACTGCGAGATCAAGACTTGTGACATGTTTGCGTTTGGGTATATTTTGAAGACTGCTGCGGATGAAAGTTGCTATCCGACCGAATGTTCGACTTGGTCGTCTTCGTTCGCTAAACTTATTACAGCCAACACTTCACAAGGAATAGGAATGCGCAAACCTTCAACAGAATTCATTATGCATTTTGAAATTAACAAAAGCGTTATTGTGAGTGCTCAGTAGGCTTTCACGTCTCTGAAGGATTTGCAGCCGTGCAATCCTGTCTTAACTCAGGTGTCCATGTCAGCCACAACGTATTCTCAAAAATTTCAGGGCGTCATCGTTTTTTCTAAATGTTCAGTCTAAGTCTCCGCATGCGAGATACACTGACCAGGACCCCGGCGTTCTTGTTTCTAAGAATACAGGGTTCAGCTTCGAAGTCTTTGGCTGTACTTTCCTGCCAGCTCATTCCCTCTTGTCGAACGTGACGATACTCGAGGTTCACTGCCGTCCTCCGTTTGTGCTGAAAGCCAGGTTGATGGTACATTTTTTTCCGCTCCAATAAACTCCTGCAACCACTCCCCCGACATCTCTGCCTACACACACTAGCTAGTGTGAAGTCGTATACCTTAAGGCCCATCGAAATTTGGCCCAGCCAGCCTTTACCTTTTACAGCACTCTCGGGGGAAGAACAGACCTTAAATTGAACACGCATTAATAAAATTTAATACAAGTTAATTGAACTGAGAAGAAGGCACTCGTCTTTCGAAGTAGACGCCCATGGTTTTTTTTTCTTTTAATTTATGTTGAGACACGGCACAAGCGTAATCGTAGACAGCTTTTATTGAGCTATAAACTACGGTAAACAACATAATTTTTGTGCGTACAGAATATTCACGTACTTCGTAACTTCAAAATTGTCGCGAAAAATTTTGAGAATATATTGCGCGAGGGTAACGGATAGATAGCATACATCTGGCAATCGCGTAATTTTTTTCCCGCTAAATATCCCCCGAACCAGCATCCCCCCAAAAAAACTGCAAATTATTGGGCCAGGAAAGATAAAGGCATGTATTGTATTTTGCTTACTTTGTCGGCACAGAACGTAACAAGGGCGGAGAAGAACATATTTCGCGTTCTATATAGTTTAACTGCTTTCCAGATCACTACTCATTTCCCCGATTAGCTTCAGTGGCTCACCTGCCTTGCCATGAAAAGCCTCACTAACTGCGGCTATCTATCAAAAACCTTTTTTTTTTCGAACACTCCACATTTCTAAACGCACCACACCAACAGATCCAGCAACCGCAGCAAATCCTGTGGCGACAACGACGGAGACAGTAAAGAGGAAATCCCGTTCACCTCTGACGCGGGGCTTCTATGAAAATGCGCCACTACTACAGTTCGCTCGACAATATCGCCATGCTTTTCGAATTCGTGGCGTCCGACTTTGGCAACCACGCAAACAGCAAGCCCGTTTTCGCGCAGCTTCCTCGCAGTTTCTGCAGCCAGCCTGCCGCCCAACTCTCACTGCCTGGCTGGCGAGATCGCTCACTCGGCAACGCGCGAATGGACGGAGAGTCGGCGCGCCAAAGAGTGTTCCGCGATCGTGCGCGGGCAAGCGTGAAATTAGGATGCGCCCCTTCGGCACCCTCCCCGTCGAAGCCCGGACACGCGCAATCGCCTCATAACGGGGCTGCGTGCCGTCGGTGATGCGCCTTAATTTCGCACAACGGGACCTGTTGCCAGCTACAGTGAATCCGTGTTAATACGAGGAAACGCCATCCCGCTTTCAGCAATGGGAGGTTTCTCTTGAGCACAAATTTGAGGGGGCGTAGACTCGGGGGACCACCGCTCGCCAACTACAAAGAACGTTACGACCAGTGGAACTGTTTTTCACGATGATTTGGGTACGCTGAACCACTTGGCGCTAGGATGAGGGTTGCTGCACCGCTTCCTATATGCTGCAATCAAGGTCACATTCTCAACGTGCCTATACATAGACAAAGATTGAGACGAGGGAAACACAGCACATATTAGTGAAAAATTGAGATAAATGTATGTAGTACATTCTGAATGCTGTTGTGGCCATATCCTTTATAATATAAGTATACGTGACTTAAGCTAAACACGTTTAGATGTTTCTGCAGCGTAAATATATTTCAATTGCACGCGTCTCGTACGGTCGGAGTACGCTCGGTGTGCAAACCGCAACACTCGCCACTTTTACACCGGCTCACGCTAACCCAATCACGTGGCTGTTTCACTTTATAGGGTTTTACGGGTCTGCAAACATGTTAACCGCCAGTGTCTCATAAAATGAACATTGCGTTCGCCCATTTTAAAATTCCCAGCCGGTTACGGTGTGCGCACTCTCGTATGTGTGTCCTATAGACGCGAGGGCTTCTTGGCTCTTGTAGTGTTCAAGCATCTGATGGGGACTGTCGAGAGAGAGAAAAGATCCGTGACAACGTGTTAATGGTCTCCCGTATCCACGGTGCGTGAAAATTAATCCCCGTTCAGCGAACCCCGATGTGGAGCGAAGTTGCGTGTGCAGTGTTCCGTTGAGCGAATGAAGATCGATTCTTCTGCGGAATTCTTTAACGATCAGTGGCGAGGTGCGCGCTTCGAATGGCCGTTCGCTTTAAACTTTCAGAAACTCTCAGAGGGAAACTTTAAACAACCTTAAGGCGTGTAGAGCGATCGGGGGATAGTTTGGGAGTTAAGATTCGAATTCAGGTAGTATGGATTTCTTTCCGTGAACTATTCAAAAGCTAGCTGTAAGTTTGAGCTAATGTATAGATTAGTTTTACGTTTTAAGGGGCTTGGTGTTTTAGGCGCTTTATATTATTTATATCTGGTATATTTTCATATTTGTTCCGTGGAGGCCTTTCATAGAATGAAGGGCCTACACGGAAAAAAAGTGTTTTCAATGCCACGCAAGTAAAAAAACTGATGTCTTTTCTAAAGATTTCAGGGAGCAAAAGTAGAACAAGCAAAATAACACGACGAGGCACAGGGGGAAGAGAGAAGTCAATTATGCTTCACGTGCAGCTGGTGTCTGGATACTTGTTGGCCGACGACCGCGGGAAACGAAGACGTAGTCCGCTAACTTAAATAAATAGAAGCAGAAATAGAGATGAGGTTACATACAACAAAAAAAGAGGCAGGGGATGTCGGGACCTGAAGAAAAACGAAAACAACGAATGGAAATGTCGAAGTGGTTCGAGGAACACGAGCCTCCGAGAGCCGAGTAAATACTTGAAGCGGGTCCAGTGGAGTGTTCCATGTATGTACAGGTACACCTAAGGCAAAGCTCTCTTTAATCCGTTGGCTTAAGGGAAAGACTACGGATACCATACGTGCCGCTCCTCCGGCTTGTGGCAGTATTGTAAAGACAATAGAGATTGAGGTAGATTTTAAACGCCTGTGCCTTTTGGTGATTTCGCAACGGGAAAGCTGGCTTGTCCTTCTCCGCCTTCCCTTGTTGTTTACACGTCACCACGGGGTCGTCGATATCGTAATACAATACCTTAATGAAAAAAAAAGTTAGCAGTTATGTGCTTTTAAAGTCGTGTTTAAAAGCTTCAATCTATCCCCACTGCCGTCACTGTCAGCGTGTTCAATGGCTTCGCTGGGCTTTCCTGAATAGGTTTCTTTAACTGGCAACACCATGAACGTAGTTTTGAAAACATTTGAGTGTCGAAAATGTAAAAAAAAGTGTCATAGCATCAAGATTTTAACAAATTAATACTTTGCTTTTCTAAAACTTTGTTTCTCCCTTTCTTTCATTGTTCCCCTAATTTCCACTTTTTTTTATTTTTTTTATTTGCGGAATTATATGTTATTAACACGGGGCCCTGGCTACGAGCGTATCTTGAGCAGGTAGGAATCGACTGAAATTTACATCTTCATATATACAATTACCTAACTGAAAATACGGTGGGCATCACTAATTATGAACAATACAGGGGTGCGTGCAAAATGTATAGTTATAAATTTGTTTATGCCCGTTTCGGGTTAACTAAACAAAATATAGTTTTTATCTCGACGGGACGTTATACATATTGTGCTTTTTTAATGCAACGTGTTTCTCTAGGCGAACTGGCTTTATTTCCTTTTTCTTTTTTACTTTGTCCTCATTTAATGTACAGGGTCGGCCGTAAGGAGCAATGGGCCAAATGAAAGCGGACACTTGCCGATAAACGTGAGTACCGTGATTGGAGTAGACAAATGACGGAGATCAATAAGTAGTCAATTACAGAAGGCCCGCGATGATCAGTCCTGCCCCTCTGGGAACTGGGGACCGGGGGTCATACACTTTGCGTACCGAGGAGATTGTACCCACGAGATGGACAAGTGTAGGTTTTTGGGGGTTTTTTTTTCTTAATCGTTATTTGAGTCATTTACCGGCAATATGGAGTTTTCGTAGATCGTTTTCGCCGTTTCGCAACGCTCTCCACAACCCGCTACGATACTGGAACTCTACAGTCAAAGCCATCGGCGCGCAGGCGCAGTGGCGGCTTTTTCGTTGCGGAGGGCTTAGCGGAGGTGGAACCGCGATCTGCGAAAACATCCTAATAATTGTATTCTACCTCTTCCAAAATGCTTAACGTAAATGCGTTCTTTGCTGATATAAGAACATTTCGTGCTCGTGATTTTTTCCGAATCGTCCACTGCAGCGGCAACATCGAACGAGAAGTATTATTTTATTTACTCCCTGCGTCAGAATATTCTAATAGTTTATAGTTATCCCAGCTTTTGGCGTTTTTGTGTTGAGAGTCATTAAAAAAATCTACTGACACAGGGATACCCACAACCCTTGAGTCATGCTGTGCGTGTTCATACTTCTCAGGGGTAGAGCTCGAATATAACATAATGCATATTAAAATATAGTTTTACTTTTACGTATACCATATCAAAAACCCTGATATAATTCAAGAAATGTCCCAGACTCAACCACGTTGTTTTACCAATTCAGGCTTTATTAATTATTTCATCAATGAAGCCACTGTATTTTTTTTTTCACTATAAATTTAATTTTTTTTTATTTCACGTTCAGATGCCTTGTTTTTAGTTATTGTCTTGTATGCTGGGTGATACATATATTCCATAAGGTTAGTGGGCCACATTTTTGCGCGCTGATGTCGTCAATTCAGACTATGTATTGTTAATATTAATTGTTTTGTATGCTGGATGCTACATATATAGTATTGTGTTTCGCGTCACAATATCTCTCGTGTTCAGTTGTATTCTCTTTATTTTTGTATTCTTTCCCCTCTTTTACCACGGCCCTTTGGGCCAGGTAGTATTGTTAAATAAATAAATAAATTTGCATAAATAACTTAACCAGAAAATCAGATAAAAATACTGGGACTTTTGCTGTATGTATTCTCACCGGGTTTGATGAAGGATTTAACATTAAATTCCGCCCTGGTTTCTCAGTAGTTATTTCTAAGGCGATATTACTATTTGATTTAGAATTTCTGCACGGGAACGTGCAATAGGTGTATAAAGTAAGTTGCAACGTTTCTTATAAATATGAGACCATGGTCGCATATGATTCAGAGACTGCACACTATAACAGTCACTTATATGATCGTAAGTGACACTTGTCTAGCCGTGTCCGCGTTGACTATGTCTACCTGATTTTTAACTGTGATCTGTTTTGCTGTGTCCAATCGCTGCGTGTCTCGCTATTTTGCCGAAGTATTTCTGTATAAAACATGCATTCCTACAGCAATAATTGCGATTCAATGTTTTCCACTTAACACAATCACATTTTTCTATAGACGTCTTGTACGCATACCTCGTGCCATTTCGTACCAATTATTTAGCGATTTAATGTTTTGGCCGTGTAATAAAATGTTTTCTAGACCCGTTGCTATGTGCAGCTTTCATGTTAGTTAGTAAGACACGTGTATGTGACTCAAAGCGCGTTACGACGGTCGATAAACGCGCGTCGCCTTCGCTTCGACGCGCGCCCCCGATGGCCTTCCGTTGCGATTTGACGTGAAGAGCGCTACGGTCTTATTTCTAGGAGGTGTTGGCTAGTGGGCTGTTGGGCTGATGTTTGTATGTGCCGTGTATGTGTATACGCTCAATGTATGTGTTCAGCTGATGCTGGTGGTATGCGTTATGTATCTACATGTGTGTATAATAAAGGTGCCAAAAAAGCCCGAAGCGTAATGGTGGCGTGAGCAAAAAAAATATATTTTTGTAGCACCTAAATTGGGGGGTACCTATTCGCGACTCCAGCAAAACGGACGCCGCCAAGCGGGAAAACCGGGAACCAGCCGGTCCAGGTCGCCCCGCACCCCTCCGCGTCTCTGGTGGCATTCGCGGACTGGTGTTGTCGCCGCGGTGGCGAACAGCGTAATTTGACAAAGATCCCAAGATTTCTTAAGTTTGCCTGAGTGTTTATTAGTGTGGTGAAGCCTCAGTGGATTGTTTTCTTCCATCGCGTGTTTGAAAGTCCGTTTACTCCTCAACAGACGGTCGCGTGCTTTCGATTTCTTGGATGGGGAGAAATCACGGAAACAATTTAAGATTTCTTGCCTCTCTCGAATCACATTCAAAGTGACGACTACTTGGTAACTAATAAGTGGTTTCTTTGTAAGGATGTAGAAAAGTGGACTGAGGATGACAGACGAGGTGTTTCACTGGAGGGAACACCAATGTTGCAATCAAGTAAATGGGAAGGTTCGATAGCGGTGTTTTTCTTGAGTTTGGTTGTGTTCGATTAGCTTCAATTTTCAGCCACCCACGCCGGTCGGTGAGTTGGCTATTCATCTTGACTACTTTTCGCCAAAAAAGCTCATCTGGATCACACTGAAGGAGTTGGGCTGATTTCGCCATTACTTGATTCAGGAAAACCTGCTCGCTGAATATTGCCGCCCGCAGAGCCGAGAAGGCAACGCTTGGTCACGGTCTTCTAGAAGATTCCCGGTCATCCTCGCAGCAGACGTAACTTTCCCTCTGTTTTGTTATTCTCGAAAGTGCCAGTTCATCCTCGCCCCGAGCGCGCGACGCTCGAACCTTCTTTGCCGAACTTTCCAGATAGTGACGCACGGTAGATAAGCAGCTGCCCGCGACCTTGTCGAGCCAGTCCCAGTTTCGCTAGCGCTCTGTAGTGCCGCCGAACCGCCGCCAGCTTTTCTGCTACCTCGACGCTCTTTCGTTATTTATTTTTGGTTGGCACAAGTTCGCCCATTAAATCTTTATTTTCAGTTCACTGTTCGGCTTTTCGTCACCTTCATTCGTGACATTTCTGGTGGAGGTGCGGGGTAACGATGTCCCTGCACCGTACTCCTCCGAATGCCCGCAGTGCCAGTCCAACACCAAGCCCACGAGGACCCAACGAAGACACAAGCAAGACTCGATAAAGTCGCCGCAACCAAGAGCTAACCCGGAACTCGGATTTCTGCCAACCAAGATCAAGCAACCAACGAGGTCAACGATGGACCCCCAGTCGTCGCAGACCTCGACCACCGCCGGACCACGGCATACCACCTGCAGATTGACGGGCTGACGGAGAGACTAAACAAGACCATCGCCGACATGATCTCGATGTATGTGGACGTGGAACACAAGACGTGGGGTGAGGTGGTGCCCTACATCACGTTTGCGTACAACACGGCGGTTGAAGGAACCACTGGGATTACACCTTTTCAGTTGGTGCACGGCTGAAAGGTGACGACGATGCTCGACGCCGTGATGCCTCACGGCACCGACGAACGACGGCACCGACGAACGACGGCACCGACGAACGACGGCACCGACGAACGACGGCACCGACGAACGACGGCACCGACGAACGACGGCACCGACGAACGACGGCACCGACGAACGACGGCACCGACGAACGACGGCACCGACGAACGACGGCACCGACGAACTACGGCACCGACGAACTACGGCACCGACGAACGACAGCACCGACGATGCTTAGTTGGTCACCCAACGAGCAGAAGTACGCCAGCTAGCCCGCCTTCGCATAAAAAACCAGCAACGTGTCAAAGCTGGCCGGTACAACTTTCGTTGCCGAGACGGGGAGTTCCAGCCCGGAGACAGGGTGTGGGTGTGGATGCCCATTCGTCACCGCGGCCTTAGTGAGAAACTGTTAAAACGCTGCTTTGGACCCTACAAGGTTATTCGCCGCCTTGGGGACTTGAACTACGAGGTGCTCCCCGACGGAACTCGCCCATCAGGACGCCGCCAGCCACGACCCGAGGTCGTCCACGTAGTTCGACTCAAGCCGTTCTACGCGCGTTAGGATTGTGACACTGCATGTTTGTTTTGTTTCGCCGTAATTGTTTTAGCCATTTCCGTTTTCCTTTCGTTTTGCATCGGGGCGATGCACTTTTAAAGGGGGGGATAATGCCGCCCGCAGAGCCGAGAAGGCAACGCTTGGTCACGGTCTTCTAGAAGATTCCCGGTCATCCTCGCAGCAGACGTAACTTTCCCTCTGTTTTGTTATTCTCGAAAGTGCCAGTTCATCCTCGCCCCGAGCGCGCGACGCTCGAACCTTCTTTGCCGAACTTTCCAGATAGTGACGCACGGTAGATAAGCAGCTGCCCGCGACCTTGTCGAGCCAGTCCCAGTTTCGCTAGCGCTCTGTAGTGCCGCCGAACCGCCGCCAGCTTTTCTGCTACCTCGACGCTCTTCCGTTACTTCTTTTTGGTTGGCACAAGTTCGCCCATTAAATCTTTATTTTCAGTTCACTGTTCGGCTTTTCGTCACCTTCATTCGTGACAATATGATTAATGAGGGAAATTATCTGCTTTCAAAGTTAAAAGCTTTCACGGCATTATGATCTATCGCGCCTCCAATATTTATATTATACCCCCGTCAAAGCCGGCAGCAATATATGTCTACATTGCTCAGTTGACGGGCCACAAAAAAATACTCATTTTCTCCGTTCAGGATACGAAGTCAAGTTCAATGCAGAAAGGTTCTGCGTGAATCTTCCATGAAAACTCTCTTCAGTTTGTCCGCATTCGTCTTCGTGCTACCGGCTAGTACCATTTGGCTAAGTTTAAGTAGTATCTCTCTGTCTGTCACATATACTTTTATTCAGCAGTGCACTTAATAGCTAGTCAACTAAGCTCATATTTCAACCCGAAGAATATACTGATATCGCTTTAGTGGGACATAGTACTACGTAATATATAATACATAACCCGCTCGTCAAATGACTTCTTGATTGCTTACTAAAACCGGAATTGAAATAGGAGTATCAGCTGCTTAGTGGGGCGCCAGCAAGTTAACATGCTCCTTGGCTCAAGAAGCGCTTGCTTAATTTTCGTAATTTTCCTGCAGCCTGTGTTGTTGACCATGCAGACGACTGGAGCTGTTTCTTAAACACGGATACGCACAAAAGCTCGATTTCGCGGACAGATAGGGCGCATGGTCGAGGCATGAGAGTTAGCTGAAAATTACTCTCGGTGGAACAACTCTGTAGTCATCGCCGCTTTGCTTAGCTGATCAAAACTGATTAGAGCCTTTATCGTCTCTCCGGATCCATAGTTTTTTTTTTTTTTTTTTTTTTTTAACGAGATCTTTGACACATATGTTTGACATGAAAAGAACAAAAAAACACCGAGAAAACAAAACTATGCTCTGCAAGTTTATGTGCACTGGCTACACTTAACCGTCTCAGTTCAAATACCTATAAAATTGGGTATTAAACAAAAGAAAATCTGTGAAATTGAATACGCTTCCCGTTCAGGCGGCCCGGCCGAGCCGACGCGACCTGGGCCCAGCCGCCATGTTTGTTTGGTGGTGGCGCCCCCTATAGGTCGCTGGAGTCGCGAATACCTATAGTCCGTTGCAACCCGAGAAGATAGGGCGAGTGCAAGAAGGGCCGGGGAGGAGGAAGCAGACGGAACGCTAAAGAAAGAAAGGGGTTTCCACCTCACTTCTCCAGCGTTCCGTCTGCTTCCTACTTCCCGGCCCGTCTATCCCTCGCCCTACCATCTTGAGTTGCAACGGAGTATTAGCCCCGAGAAGTTCGCGTGGCGCCCCCTTACGGCAAACCGGGGTGACGTCACGGCGAGGAGAGAATTTTTCCCCGGCTCGCCCCGCTCGCCCTGTGGAGGCTGTGACGGCGCTTGCTGCCGGCGCGCTCGTTTTTATTTAATTTTTTTTGGCGTGTTTTTCGTAGGAACTGTAAATTTTTTTTTATATGCGTTTATTGAGGTATGGCCTGTAGCTACAGGCGAAACTTCAATCAACATTTTAAGCATGGTTGACAGGGCAGGCAACGCATAAATAGCAGCTGGTATATGAAAATAAAGAAATATGGCAACAATTGCAGGAGCATCACTATAGATTTACATCTCGCACAATAAATGCTGCTGGAGGTCTGAGTGAATTGGCAGGTTATGTATACTATTTTTTGTTTTGCATCTCCGTTTTTAAACAAGATCGCCGAAGCAGAAAAGCCGCATGCTGCTCGGGCAACATGCTAAATACAGTTTGGGCCATGGGGAGAGAATCACAAGTAAGACAGCCCGAGTGCAGGGGCAAAGTAAAAAAACAAGGAACATTTATTATATACATTGCTCGCATTTGACCTTTGCTGGATGCGGATAGTATTTCACTGGACTCCACTGGTGATATCTGTGGACTTGTTTATATCAACCCCCAAGTAATGTATAACAAACGTAAGCGAAGGTGTCTAGCTCGTTATTAGTCTGTTAAGCCCTAAAATTAAAATTTTACTTAAATCGAATTGTCCTGCAGCTAAAATACCACAACCTTTTCTCACGCGGACTGTCGCCCTTCATGGGTTCCACATTTTCTGCTACTAATGCTGCAACTACCACTGGACAGACATTCGAATGCTTGCTTTTACTCCTGTTTTCCTCTGTTGTCAGAGAGTTTAGCTGTAGGGAGTTTGGAGGCTGAGGAAGCTTTTGTGAGACCTGCAGCAGTGTCTCTTTTAATTGGAAATGACAATTCAGACTAAACGGTATATTTTCCGAATACCCAAGGCTGGAATAAAAATGTCAGGAAAAAGTATAAACATTCCAAATTACGGCACTACTGCTGTGCATATTTTGGGCAGTTCAATACATATCATACAGGCAACTGCGGGCGATTCGGCCGTTTTTGCTGCTACCATACAAACCAATTTCCAGTAATTGTGCATCTTCTAAGAAATATGTTTGCATGCGTGTATAAACAATACAATTAATTTACTAAGAAGCTACATTTATGTAAAACAACCCTGTTCCATGAGCACTTCAAAGATAATCAGACACAGGGCCTTTAAAACATCTGCGAACCAGCGTATGCAGAGCGGCAGCGCAAAGTCGGAGTCCCGAGCTTATTTGCCGGCCACCGAAAGGCCCATGATATAAATGCCACTTAAAATGCCTTGAGAGCGGGATGTAATATCGTCCTAAATCATGAACATGCAAGGGACAGAATTCCAGCGTCTGAAGCACTTGCGCCACCGCTCCAGTGATCCTTCGCAAAATTGCCTTGTATCGTGTGGACGGGTGGGGAGGTTCATCGGCGGAATTGCCTCCGCCGATAGCTTTCGGGATTTGTAACCAAATTTTAAACGTAAAGGGGACAAGCAGGCTTATAAAATGTACGGAAGCACGTCAATATCGGCCTAGCTCAACGTCTTGTACACCGGGTAAACGAAGCCCAGCTCCTCGAAGAGCTTGCGGCACACAACGCCAAACCAGGAAACCGGTGCTGGGAAGCGAGCCGATGCGAGATCGCAGAGCGGAGTCATCGCCCTGACGTCACGGTACGCCTCACCCAATCAGGGCGCGGCGACCGCAGCGACGCTTGTGTTCGCTCTCGGGGCTAATAGCTCCAAGGCTCCAAGTACTCTGTAGATATACGTGCTATATCTGGCGAGTGCTCGAACGACACTGCCAGTACAAAATTGAAAGTCTCGACCCCCGGCAGATGCTCAGCCGACGCTCCAAGTAGTCTATGGATATACGGGCGAAATCCGGCGGGTACTCTGACGACTTGATTGACCTTGGATTAACACACGATGCCCGGCGTGCACCCAGCCGACGCAGCTAGTACTCTATAGATATACTCGGCGTCCGGTGGGTACTCAGGCTGACGGTGGCGGTACTCTACTGATAGTGCGCTGGTACTGCCCCGCTTTTGAAACGATATCGTCTAGACGTCGTGTGGACGGGAAGAGCCGTATATTCTGAGTGTTTGCTAACAATATTGTGCAGATACTCGCCTAATATTCTTGTGCCGCTTGGGCAGATATGCAATATGTACTTATACTTATTTCGTTTAGTAGGAGTATGAAAAAGATATCGTTCTGCGCAGTGACAGGACCATGAAGTTTGGACTGTCCATACCACATGATCCTGTAATACACTACTTCCAGGGATTCGCCCTTAAATGTGGAAGCGCGTAATCCTTAGCTTTTATGAGCCTTAATGATTTATATGTGAGAAATATACGGATAGTTTCAAGCTTTTTTACGCAAAATGTAAAGCATGAAAACAAAATATTCCTAGGACATCTAAGCATTTCTTATGAGTTGTGAATCCAAAAGCATGAATGTCGTTCTTCTGTTCTGCCGAGGTTGCCGAGCGCGCGCGCTCTCGTGAAGCAGCCGCAGCCCGCCTCGCCCCTCCCCCTCCGCAACGCCTGACACGAGAGAGGCGGTGCAGCACGCACACTCGTAAAGCGGCTGCCAATGGATATCTAGGAGCCGTTTTGCTCAGCCAATGGAAAAATGGGATTTGTTGCGCCTTTTTTTTTTTTTTTTTTGCGGTTACAAACGCTTTGCTTCATGGGAGTGTTTAATGCTTTCGCATTAAAAGCAAAAATAAAAACTTTTAATGATTTCTTCCCAATCGACGGCCCATTCTGTGCTTAGCTTTCAAATCCTAATTCCCTGCCTTGCATAACAGTAGGTGCGGCGCTACCTTCCAGAATTCATGTGGCGTTGGAAGTAAGCAGCTTCGGAGAAGCCACGCATTGTAAGATCGTAGGTAGTAACTGCCGCGACAACAGAAAGAGGACAGACCTTCCACTTGGTCTAAATATGGCATGATCTCATCATGTTTTGCTTCGGTCGCGATTCAGCGGCAGTCGCGCATCCCAAGCTAAAACTTGATACTACTAGAAGGAGGGTAATTTATGTCAAATGAAGAGATCTGAAAAACACAACAATAACCAGTCGCTACTGCAAGACCATGTTGCTGAAAATTGGAACGCACAGAACGCCTGGCGTTTTAAGCCTGTTCAAGTGTATGGGTTGGATTCCTATCGAGTATGGTCGTAACTTGCCAGTTCCTCCTTAATTTATGGGGTTCTTTTTATCCGCAAAGACACAGACCACAGCTGCTTAAATATACGCTGCGTCTCCCTCACAGAAAATCCTAACAACCGCCGGATCGAATTAAAAAATCCAAACGAAAACAACAAGAAACAAGGACGTAATGCGCTGGCAGCTTCACAACTTTCCCCCATCGCCAAGTACTCCACGCGAGCGGTTTAATCCACCGGATTATTCCGTCAATTGTTATCTGGCGTCGAAACCGAGCTGGAGGCCATGCCGTGGGCTGTGTAGACCCACCTTACCCTGGATTACGCTCACGCATCGGGTGACTTCAAAACAAACTGGCGACGGCCACATTCCTCCCCCCCCCCCCCCCCCTTCTTTTTCTTTCCCATTTGATAGGACAGAAGTGCGCGGCCCCTTGTCAGCCCCATGAGTCACGATCGTGATTTGTCCCCAATCCGATTTTCGTCAAAGAGGGCCACCACCTCATCCTGACGGCACAGGCGCATGCGCGGGTTCCGACCCTCCGGCGCGACGGCGGATATCTAGGCGCTCTATTCGCCTCGATATCGAACTGTGTCGCCACCGTGCGGCCGAAATTGAAAGCATGCGAAAGCGGGCATATCGCCGTGCGTCGTCTGCTACAGGCGCACGTCCAGGAGCATAGATCTTGACGACGTAAGCCCGTTTCCGGCAGGGCTGAGCCCTCCTCATTAAACGCTTATGTTATTTTTTTTTGTCGTTTCTTCCTACTAAACGTTGTGTTGTATCGTTTTCACGGGCATGGAAATTCAGCAAAGCGATTATTATTAATTCGGATGCTCCCATAATCTTAGTGTTGGGGTTTGTACAGAACCGCTATAGTCCCACGTATGTTTGTTATTTCGCGCAAACCATAGCTTTCGTCAAACATTGAATGTTGATTGGAGCTTTGGTTTGATAAAAAATTAATCCGACTGTAGAAGAGTTGTTAGTTGGGCAAGTTGTTGTGTAGACGTACTGAACGGAACACATTTCGACTGACCGCTACCCTTTTTGATAGACTAATCAATTCATACATCCGCTAGTTGATTTTTTACCGGTCATTTGCATGAAAGACTTTAAAGTATGTTATAAATGGCATATTGCATTCCCATATTAAACTTCACGCTGTGACGCCTACCGAATTATGAACACGGGAAGCCTTTAAAAGTAAATTATTTTTTTTAACTTATTATTTAAACAGTATAATCACCCTCGATGACAATTAAAGCATGCTGAAGAGGTTTACCGTGCAAGCCTGTGTCCTAAAATATATAAAGACGTCAGAAAAATTAAAACAGGCATTTTTTACTTTTCCCTGACTTTATCCAGCACTAGATTTCGATTAAACCGCAAAATAATATCGCAATTAAAGCATTACTTATAATCTGAAGGTTAATCGATGAACAGCCAATTCCCGATGTTCGCTAGGTGAGGGCGGAGTGTGATCGGAAAGTTCATGAGAATTGCTGGCCCTCATCAGTAAAACAGTCTCGCTGCGGTCACGCCGTCTGTGTCCTTTTGCGGGTCGTTTGCTGAAGGTGGTGGCTACTATGTTTGAATAGAATATTATTTAGCCAGAAATTTATATGAGCCTTTTGACATACGCGTCCCTCACCGAGAAAATTGAAGCGAGTGAACCCAGACTACCGAGAAAAACATCTAATAAGACGCACGCTATTGCGTAGCTCGGTTCCGCCCGTTTGTTCCCTCGCGGCAGATGTATTAGGATAGTTTGTTTCACCTGTTTTAGTTGTCCTGCCAACGAACAGTTTCCGGATCGTAACCAGAAGAGGCACTTTCTCTTCATCGCAGCGTTGTAAAATCCGTTCCGACTCAAAATAACTTACTCAGACCATGGCACAGTAAGGGGAAACAGTGACTGCAGTGGGACTCTTTACCACGGTAATTTCCGCTATAGCACTAACTTCTCTTCAGGGTAAATATTTATATGACTGCAAAAGCTAAAAGGTGCAAAAACAAAAATGCATGGAACCTGCAATTTCACAGCCCAGAGTGCCCGTATTGTACTATCCGGTTTGGAATTCATCGGTTCGTTGAATTCTTATGCTGGTTAACCGATACATCTATTTTAAAAGGAACAAACAGTTGACATATATGGTGCAGTTTACCCGGAGGCAGGCATCCGTCATGGTGATCCATACTTCCGAACACCTGACTAGAGCAGACGACGTATCCACGCACGCGATTATTTAAATTTAAGTCGTACGCTGGTAACACGATTCGATCTTCCCTGAAGCGCCGAATGGCACAGCACCATTTTCAGCTAAATTTTTTTTCCCAGCAATAATGGGCGACAAAATAAACGCAAGAATCTATACCGTCTCGAGCGCGAACGTGGACGGTCCATGGGGCGGCTATGCTTCTATCCCTACTTCGATGATGCTGATAGCGCGACAGTTGCGCGACGTCTAGTTCGGTCTCGAGGCCAATAAAGGCTTATTATGCAGAGGATCTACGGAGGTAGCTCCGAGTTCCCATGCCTCGACACGCCTATGCCGTGGACAATGCCGATCCTCACTTAGGCGCGAGACACATGCGCGAAAAATCAACTCTCATACGTCACGCCGCGGTGGTGGCGCGCCGGACGCACTTCCGGTCTGGGGCGGTGGGCAGAAGTCGCCGTGCCAGACATGCATTCCTGTGTTCCTTTGGAATTTACGAGACAAAAAACCTGCCTTCTCGTCAAAATGCTGCGATGGGGGCTGTACCAAGAGAGTCTGGAAAGGCTTGATCAGTTTTCATGTGTTTTTGCCCTTTCCGTTCGTCCGAGAACGTGGATAGTAGCCGTGAAAAGGGCAAACCAGACGCTTTCGAACTACGATTGCGCGTGCGGGCAACACTTTGTGGTCGCTAGATGTATTTGCTTTGTTCCAACATGAACGAGAGAAAACCCCCAAGTTGTCCGGACCACCCACGGGTTCAGTGCGTCTTCAAATTCACACGGCCGCCTGATCGTTCGAACTTTCGTCTGCTCTTTCAAGCGTCTGCTTTTTGTCGTCTGCTCGTTCAAATAAAAGCGGCCCATAGACCAAACTTTGACCCGGTGATTGCAATAAGAAGTAATCGTAGGCCTCAAAAGACTAAAGTAGGCTCGGTATAAACAGTAGATACAAGATGTTGATCATTAATTGGTACCGGTGGCCATCACCGACTTGTTACGCTTGGTCTGTTCCCGCTTCCGATTTTCAGAATCGACGTCGATCATTGTCGTTACCTTCTACACTTTTGCAGCACGAGCGACGTTGCGATCGAAAATAGCTAGAAGAATCTCATCATGGTTGTGGCGTCCATTCTGCGGCGTTCATGCGAATGAATCGCCGCACGTCAAATTATTAACGGAAAGTTTAGCGGCGTAACGAACCTTGATAATTTCGCTCAGGCGATTGAAGTGGTAATACATTGCTATGAGGACGTAAAATCGACAATTCCAACGCGAACAAAAGTATGCAGACTCACACAGACGCCGACAACGTGACATTCCAATGGTTTGTTGACGCGGGGCGCGGTGCTTCTTGCCCGCACACCATTGGGCATCCGGTCGAACTGTCGTCTGCTCTTTCAAACTTGGCTGCTTTTTGTCGTCAGCTCATTCAAACGACAGCGGCCCGTAAACCAAACGTTGATCCGGTAATTGCGATAAGAACTAAGTGCAGGCCTCAAAACACTTTTGAAGGTTGGTTGGGCTAAGTAGGCTAAAGTGTAAACAGATACAAGAAGATGTTGATCATTGTTACCAGTGGCCATCACCGACTTGTAATGCCCGATTCTACTTGCGGTTTTCAGTATCGACGTCCACAATCTCAACTACGGTCCATGCTTTTGCAGTCCGAGCGATGTCGCGACTGAAAATAGCGAGCAGAATCTCATCGTGGGAGTCATGCTTTAGCGCCCATTCTGCGGCGTCCACGTGAAATGAATCGCCGCACGTCACATTATTCACGCAAAGTTTTGCCTCGTTAGTTTTGCTGAAGTAGCTCCAGTGGTCAGACGTTGTTAGGAGGACGTAAAATCAAAAATTCCAACGCGAAAAAGAGCACGGGGACTCCCACCGACGCCGACAACAACGCAATTCAATGGTTTGTTTATGGGCGACGGCGGGCTTCTTGCCCACCATCCACCGCGCATGCGCGGCGCCGGTGGCGTCCGCTAGGGGCGCTCCGGTTTGTTTGTAAACATGAGTTGGTGTATACGACTGCCTGATCCGAAAAATTTGGTCCTTTCAGACGTCGCATCGGCGATCCGGCGTGCGTCCAACGTGCCAGGTAGTTTCGCACGGCGGACGGACTGTCGGAAGCATCCGGCGAATGACAGCACGGCAAGCGCGAGCGTCATGATGACGTACTGGGTCTGGCGGGACCAAAAAGAAAACGGGACTGACCTGGGCGACGGGAAGCCGGACGCGTGAATCCCGCTGACCCGTTCGAGAAAGATGGCCTCAGCAAAGAATGCATGCGCTAGCGAGAACGAGCTCCTAATCTCGCTCGTGCGAGCTGAACCGTCAATCTGGGACCAGCGCTTTGATTTCTTGGGTGGAGCCGAACGGATCGTCGTGTCGCGTGCAAAGTCGGAAGCTTGTGTCTCAAACTGTGGCGTGCGGCACTACGGAGCGGCGTTCGGACTGTCTGATCGGATGATTCTGCCTCCATGTGTCTCGCACTTTATACAGAACTGCGGGGCATGACATCGCGGCACCGCTGAACCAGTCTGCGACGTGTAAAAGGGGAACTCGTGAAATGACGGGACGACGATGTATAAACTAGGCAGGCTCGTTCCCCGTATTTCTAGGTCGATTGTTCATCAAAGACACTTCGTAGTCTGTAACGATACCCTCAGTAGATTGCGCGGGGACGGAAAGCACGGCTTTAAGATTTGGTAAAGTGGTAGGTGGGCTTTCTTTTTTTTAATTTTGAGGGTGTTAACAGCGCACGTGCGTGTGATATTATAGGGATTTGGGGCCCAGAGTAACTGATGATGGCTATTTGTTCACGACGCAACTCGAAACACTCTAAAGAAGCAGACACACGCTGCTATTCGCGACTCCAGCGACCTATAGGGGGCGCCACCACCAAACAAACATGGCGGCTGAGTCCAGGTCGCGTCGGCTCGGCCGGGCCGCTTGAACAGGTGGCGCGTTCAATTTAACAGATTTTCTTTTGTTTAATGCCCAATTTTATAGGTATTTGAACTGAGGCGGTTAAGTGTAGCCGGTGCACATAAACTTGCAGAGCATAGTTTTGTTTTCCAATTGTTTTTTTGTTCTTTTCATGTCAACCTTTCGTTTTGGAGATTTCGTTTGAAACCGAAACTATGGGCTCTGGAGATACGGTAATATACTAATCAGTTTTGATCATCTAAGGAAAGCGGCAATGAACGCAGAATTCTTCCACCGACAGTAATTTTCAGCCAACTCGCATGCCTCGACCATGCGACTTATCTGTCCGCGAAATCGAGCTTTTGTGCGTATCCGCGTTTAAGAAACAGCTTCAGTAGTATGCTCGGCCAACAACACCGGCTGCAGGAAAATTACGAAAATTAACCAAGCGATTCTTGAGCCAAGGAGCATGTTAACCCGCCGGCGCCCCACTAAGCAGCTGATACTCGTATTTCAATTCAGGTTTTAGTAGCAATCGAGAAGTCATTTTGGCGAGCGGGTTATGCATTATATTACGTACTATGTCCCACTAAAGCGATATTAGTATATTCTTCGGTTTGAAATATGAGCTTAGTTAACTAGCTATTAGGTGAACTGCTGAATAAAAAATATATTTGACAGACAAAGAGATACTAAGTTAAACTTAACCAAATGGTTCTAGCCGGTAGCACGGAGACGAATGCGAACAAACTGAAGAGAGTTTTCATTGGAGATTCACGCAGAACCTCTCTGCATTGAACTTGACTTCGAATCCTGAACAGAAAAATAAGTATTTTTGTGGTCGGTCAACCTGAGCAATGTAGACGTATATTGCTGCTGGCTTAATTCGACGGGGGTATAATATAAATATTGGAGGCGCGATAGATCATAATGCCGTGACAGCTTCTAACGTTGCGAGACGCGTCCCCCACCCTTTGAAAACATAATTTCCCTCATTCATCATTTGCAGCGAGCATGTTTTCCTGAATCAAGTAATTGCGAAATCAGCCCAACTGCTTCAGAGTGGTCCAGAGGATTTTTCGGCGAAAAGCAGCCAAAATGAATAGCCAACGCACCGACCGGCGTGGGTGGCTCAAACTTGAAGTTAATCGAACACAACCAAACTCAAGAAAAGCAGCTATCGAACCTTCCCATTCACTTGACTGCAGCATTGGTGTTCCCTCCAGTAAAATGCCTCGTCTGTCGTCCTCCCACTGTTTTACATAGTCATAGAGAAACCCCTTATCAGTTACCAAGTAGTCGACATTTTGAATGTGATTCGAGACAGAAAAGAAATCAAAACTTTTTTTCCGCGATTCCTCCCCATCCAAGAAATCGAAAACACGTGATGGAAGGAAACAATCTACTGAGGTTTCGCCCCACTAATGATCACTCAGGCAAACGTAAGAAATTCCCGGACCTTCGTTAAATAACATTGTTCACCATCGCGCCGACAACACGTGTCCGCGGAAACCACCAGAGACGCGGAGGGGCGCGGAGCGACCTGGACCGGCTGGTTCCCGGTTTTCCCGCTTGGTGGCGTCCGTTTTGCTGGAGTCGCGAATACACATAGTGCAAAAGACAGCGTGGTCGCTCCAAACATGAGGGCGGAGTTATTATGAGGAAACGCTTCAAGCACGTTCGGATCACGTTGGCTTCATACATACTGTCGAAACCGGTTATAACAAAGTCAACGGGAATCGGAAATTACTTCGCTATATCCGCTCTTTCGTTATAGCTGACTTCGGCTATAACGAGGTGCAAAGGGGAATGGGAAACCGTGATCGCATCGCTGTAGCCGCTATATCGTTATAACCTCCTTCGCTATATAACCGGTCTCGACAGTTTACGAGTGCTTCGAACACCTTTAAAGTCGTTTCTTGTTATGACCAATGTGACAAGACGATCCTACGAAACAGAAATACGACTCAGACGATGTCTGCATACTTTCTTTTGTAATATGTATTATGTGAGTGCAGCTTAATATTCCGACGCGAACCGAATTATCTTCATTTGCTTTCATTACTCGCGCGTTCAGCTGGACTTCCACATGAATGAATTATACAAAAATGTTGATTGTAAAAAAAAAGTGTTGGCGGCTACTTTATTTTTATTTAGGAGGAGATACGCATTCATTATTTATCAAATTTAAAGAAGTAAATTGGCTCGAGGTTTGCAAGTTCAAACAGAGGGAATCAAAGTGGAACTCTGCTCATTTAGCGGATGACGTGCGAGGCAGCGAACACTGCGCTGACTATACTTCACAGACATGACCGTGTTTTTGTATTGCTACTTTCTTCTTTTTCCAGATTCCGCCCATACGCGACGCGCTCAGTGGTGTCCACGTATGTCCCCGTGATTCAGCCCTGCCGTCGACTCGGTGTTGCCCAACGTACAGATCTGGAATCCTCGCTTATAAGGAACATATGATCCGGGCCTTGGTTGCCCCGAAGAATCTCTGTGGTTCATTAGCTCTCTTTCCATTTGCGTCCGTCGGCGAGATCGCTCGAATGGTCAAGTGTATCCGCACGCACTTGTGAAGACTGCGAACGTCAACACATGTGGTCCCCATCATAACTAAGAGGTGAACTCTCAACAGGCTGACGGGAGTCTCCGCATTTCGACCCACTCGGCACACTCGGCATAGGCTCTCTCAATGGGAGATATGTTTGCCAAACCCGACGTTTTTGGTCCCCGCTTCGTTTGTATCTCTTGTCGCCATGCTCGGATGAAAGCAGAAACGCTAAGGCAATACATTCCCCCAACGACTTCTCACGTGCATGGCCCCTCGAAGCCCCCCTCCTTTCCCTAAAGCCTTGTCCAAACACCATGGCCGCCTGCTTTGTTCGCGACGTATATCATGTCATCGACGACTCCCCATAAATACTCAACATTTCCCTATTCCCCCAATCACGGAGGACACATTGTAAGGTCAATTTTTTTTCTTTCTTCCCCCTCCCCTTATTTGCATAAGTTTTTTTTTAATTTTTTTATTGATGACTACTTTCTGAGCGATCCCCGTGGTCGCTCTCCACCTTCAAAAGCGATTTCGTCCTGATAACTACCATCGGTCAGCCGAGCGGGCAGAGTCGCAGGCAACAATGGCAGCAGACGTCCCGCGCTCGCTGACGTCACGGGACAACCTCCCGCTCTGGGCGCTACCCCACGGCCTCGCTATCAATCAGGCGGCTCTGCCGTTCCCGCTTAGTCCGCAAATTCGAATCGGGCGCCGTCGCCGTTGAATCCGACCAATTACGCTCAGTCTGCCGAGCCCTGTCCCGTGCAGGACCGGAGCGGAATGATTCAGTGAGGCGAACAACGGGGCTGCGCAGGGTGTTCCCGAAACGGGACGGGACTGACGCCACACTTCCGGCGCCAACACGTGCGCGTCACGTGGGGCCCGCGGGACGGGGATCAGAGGCCTTGTGTTCGGTCCGCCGACTCTTCCTCATTTGCGTTGCTCCGCGCACACTGCGCGGCGTTGCCCGCTCTGTGTGCTCACGTCCTTAGTGCAGTTGGCCCTTCTGTCGGATTAAAAGCGCCCTATGTGGGTGAGCGTTGTCGGGGCAGGGCGATGCCAAGAGTGGGGAATACGAAAGCAAGCTGAAACAGCCGCCAATCTCAAACGCGCCCATATATATATATATATATATATATATATTCCCAGTTATATACCCGCGTCTTCGGCCTCCCGCCATCATGCCCGTCATATATATATATATATATATATATATACATATTGTCACGTAGGCGCAGGAGAGGTTGTTGGTGGTAGAACCCAAGAAGGGTTTAATTAGCAGACTGCAAAGAAGGAACAAAAACAGGCGGCCGGCCTGTCCGGTCGATCTGTTCGCAGTTCTTCAAAATTGTGTGGGTGCACGAGTCCGCGCCAGGTGCGAGCCCCGTGCAGAACCAAATCACCGAGGCGCGCAGTCATGCGCGAACAATCAAAGCATTTGGTAACTGTGGCATTATTCCCCCTCTAAAAAAAGCATCGACCCGATCCTTGAAAATAAAGCTACGCGAAAGTAGACATGGAAATGTCTTCTTTCAACGCCGGTCTGGCATGATATGGTTTGAGGCGGACGACACGAACCACTTCTGGGTGCAAACGGCGTCGTCGTGATGGCGAGTTTTCATGGGGCATCACCTCGTACGCTAATTCTCCAAGACGGCGGACGACATTGTACGGGCCGAGGTAGCAGCGGAGAAGCTTCTCGCTACGACCTCGTTGGCGAATGCAAGTCCATACCCAAACTTGGTCGCCAGATTGGTACTGTGCGTCATTTCGTCGAAGGTGCTAGCGTCGGGCATCACGTTCTTCCTGGCCTTGTATTCGTATACTCGCTAACTGGCGGGCCTCTTCTACGCGTTGGAGGAACGCACTGACGCCGTCGGTAGGGACGTCGTCTTCAACGTGTATATATATATATATATATATATATATATATATATATATATATATATATATTACCTCTTCTTTTTTTTAAATGAGAGCATAGACAAGGGGCAAAACACGACAATATTGCAATCCACGGACGTAGAACGATTTTTGGCGGGTACAGTCTTTCCTCCTGGACTAGAGCTTTTTACATTATGGACCGGACGTGCTAAAACGAAACACAGTCTGGGCTTAATGGTTCAAAAATTACACGAAGAAAGCGTTTGAAAGTGCGCATCAGCGGTGTCAGTCCATTCACGCTGCAGCAGAAGCCTTGGGTAATATTAAAAGGGCGTACTTCAAAAGCGGGTGAGAAAGCTCAACGAATGTAAAGAGGAAGTACGTTGTTAAGTCAGGATCCATACGAAAAATTCCTTCCGACCAGCAGAAAAAGAAAAAAAAACACTAGGCGAGCGGATGAAGTCGCCTTTGGGCTCACGAACGATGACGTGCAGAGGATAATTTACACTTGCTGTAAATCAAATGAAAGCCAAAAGGAAGATTATTCGAGGTAAATGAGATAGCCTGCAGACTTTTTGTTCAGTGAATAAGCCAGTGAGGAAGACCCTACGGAAAAGCGCGCGACGAGCACCAGATATCCCTAGCACTGCCTGATGTGCAAACGCTATGGGGTAAAACGTACAGCCCCCGTGTTGAGCTGATCCAATCTACCGCGTCCCCAGGGGGGTTTCACGAAGACTGTACAGGGGTCCACGGCAGACTTGTACCCGTTACTCGAAAAATGTAATGGATTACAATTACAAAGTACCCAGCCTCAAATGTAATGGATTACCGTTACAAATTACTGTTACTGAAAAGTGACAAATTACTTTACTCGTTACTTTGAAAATTGCTTTCACGTTAATTTTACCATACACCTATCAAAGAAACATTAGAAACAATTTTGATGTTTTCAAGTATGTTCTGTAACACTACTTTCCATCTCTCAAACGCCCGTATATGGTACTCCTTGTAAAAATAAAATACTATATTTAAAAAAAAATGATGATGCATTGCGTTCACCTGTAAGCTGACAAGGGATGTTAAACCGCAATCACCACCTGACTGCGGTTTAACATCGTCTTTCATGAAAATTAGTCAACGAATCAAATGCACAAAAACCTCCGCAGGGCACCTTTGAATTTAAAAGACGAGGTACGCCTTGAACGCTCACCGGGCCGGGCCCTGGCCGGGCCCGATCAGGTAGGCATCCCATCGGGCCGGGCCCGGGCCGGGACTTGAACAAGTAAGACTCCCATCGGCCCGGGTCCAGGTCGAATAAGACTAAGAGTCAGCGGGCCCGGGCCGGCTCAAAAAGTAGGCCCGTGCAGTGCTCTATTCCTGGGTCTCACTCACGTTTCGCACGGGAACATGTTTTACGTGATGATGTTGTTTTCCATCCCGGGGATGAGGAATATTTAACGCAACTAAAATATTTTCACGTCTTTGTTAATGCCTAATTTTTTTCGGCACGAAAGAATGATGAATGATTAATTTATATTTTTTCCCGCGAGAACCAAGCGCCGAGAGCAGACGAGAGAGGCGAAACGAGCTTCTCCGTCGGCGTCGCCGCTATGCGGCGTCGATTTCGCTAGAGTCGCCATAATCGCGCTGGATAAGCTGCACCTGTATTCAGTTCTCAGTGACTGGCGCCTATAGAACGTGACACAATGCGCGGAAGGAAGACGCCAAGCGTTTTATGACGAGATCCCCCGCACCGCCATTCACGGGAGCGAACAGCGAAAGTGCAGCAGCAGCGGCCGCGACCACAGCGCCTCAAAGCAGGGGACTAATTTCATTAGTCGGCGTGGACGGTGATTGGGTTATAGCGCAAGCGGTAATAAGCCGTCGCCAAAGCAGCTGCGTCTCAGGCAATGATTAGGCGGGCACAAGCGTCGATTGCTGACGCGTCGGTGCCCGCTGCCTCGTTCCCGTACGGGTCAGCTTTATCCTTCTTCGACGAAAGCAATCCATGGCCGAGGCGTTATTAAGACCCCATTAGTACAGCTCGTCTGACAAAACGCGCTCCAAAGACACCCTCAAAAACAGAATCAAGGGCTGCCGTTGCTAAAGCATACATGTGGAACGAACTCGTACTCCTATCCTATCTCGCAATTCCTACTCACCGGCTGGGTAAGATGATGAAGCTGGTGCGATTCCGCCGTCGGTTTGGCCGAACTATTTAGTGTATACAGATCCATGTTCAGTGGAACTTGAGCTTCTCTCTATCTCACTTGAGACTACATGGAAAGACGCAGTTGTACACTACTAGACCCAATATCGTACTTCTCCTTAGCCAGCTAGCTGCGTTGAAACCTGCGCCCACGACTGCATACATTGCGGAACCTTTCCCTAGCTTGCCGTCAAAAAGCACAATAGCGCTCACGCATTTATTCCATATTAGGAGTGTATCTATATGCGAGGAATACTAGCTTGATTTGAAAAAAAAAAAAAAAAAACACTGATGCACTGCATTTCTAGCGATAGCTAATTAATTCGTGACCAGGCCGATGCATTACTAAAACTGAACGGCTCTCTCATCAGGCCTGCTTTTCTTCCAACTATTCACTCGCATTTGTCTCCCGCCGCACATCCGTCTGCTCCCGGCTTGCCATCTAAAAAATTGAAAAATTCCGTTCTACATACTTTTTTTTATTTATTTCTTTTTTTAAATCAAGTTTTTTGTTGTTGTCTTTTGCGCGTCTCTACGATACACCTACCATGTGCGCGTGTGCATCTCTCGCAGCCAAGGATGTCGAAGGTCTTAAAAAGGGAGTGGCGGCATGGTCCTTCGTAAACGGGTGCTCCGGGAGATCTTGTTCTTCTTTAGCAACTTAATTTTTCTATCGCTTTTTTTTAAATTGTTTTAACTTGACTTTACGAGCAAGCTCCCCTCAAGGAATTGAGGTAGCAAGATACACCACAATAAGTTTTAGCGCGTTCTCGGTCGTTTTGGCTACGCAGTTGCAACACAAATTCATAACATCCAGGCGTTTGTACGAGAAAGTGTCTCCCAAATTAGTCACTGATCACCCCCCTTCCCCCTCCACACACACACGCACGCACGCACACGCACAGACACAAACACAGGAAAAAATAAATAAATAAACAACTCAAAAGCAAGTCCACTCAACAACTCTTCAATTTTTAAATACTTAAATTTAAGACTAATTAGCGCACTTTATAGCTTCTTGTGTTTTATTATTGCATTATTAACGACAATCACTCTTGGGTAGTCCTTCATTAAATCAGATTATTCACTGCAATAAGTTATTCAATGTAAAACTGCAATTGATTGCTTCGAGTAAAACAAAATTTAAATTTAGATTATGTACTTTTCAATTATAGTAATTTCAAAGTTTGAATTACGTTCACTACTAAACTTCTGTCAGGTTATATATTTTTCTTTTTTTATTCATCGTGGAACTTAATTCGAAATAGTAAGTGACAGGGAAGAAAAGGCACTGGACGCTTGTCTCCTGGCCCTTCTGCTACTCGTGGAGCTTTGAAAGCGCAAAGATTCCGCTATAGCATCGACAGTGCAACGTGTACGCCAAGCCACAAAAGTACGCCTTGTGGCTTTCCGTGGATAGGCCAACTAAAGTGCCGGAGGCCGCTGTTCCTCATTGTCAAAATAAAAATAAATAATTATAAAAAAATCGTATGTTGATACATATATTATTTACTTTACCACTATTTATGCCTGCCAATTCCAGAATAATATAAATTTTAAATTAATGTTCGAGTCTTCATTAGATTATGTTTTGAAGCATTCATAAAATAATAAACTTTTACTTGCCCCGTACAAAAGAACGCACTAACTACCTCAGTGGAGAGGAAAAATGATTACATAACGGACTTATACTTTGAACATACGATTAATACAATTCTTAAAATAAGGACCCCGAACGGGCCGAATGTAAAATGGCGTTTACTGAATCATCAAATGATGACGTAAGGAATCAGCAAACAATTTTTGTGAGGAAAAGGCTGTAAAACGAACGTCACTGTACTCACATGCCTCTCAGAGGAAAGTAACTCCTTGTTAATTGTGTCACTTTCTAAAACTAATCGGCAATTATAATGACTCAGGTTTTTGGGGGGAGTTTATTTGGAGCAACGATGCAACAGTCGCAGATATAATACACCTCACAACCTGCCTAAGTAATCCCAGCACAACAAAATAACACTTGCGGGACAAAAGGAAGTGCAAGAACGCCATAGCTGGGAGGTAGTCGTCAAAAATATCAATGTGGTGTAACGTCCACACGTGGAGAACTAACTTATGTGGTACCCCAATATGGTCATATTATAATAAACTGTGTCGGTAAAAACTTAATACAAAATAAACGCGGCTGTTGTCTCCAGGCTAAGCGTATCGCGTATTGCATGTTATTTTCATATATGGTTGCCCCATTCCTTTTTTTCTCACTACATAGCATCGCCTCACGCTCTCTTAGTCAAGTGGGTGGTCAAGCTTTAAACTCCAGTAAAGCAAACAAACGACCGGCCTAAAACCAGCAAGTTCAGAACGGGCTTCCAATTGAGCGAAATAGTGCATATCAGTCCGAATAAGCTGCGTCGCGCTCCGTCGCGATAAGGAGACAGGGGACCCTTATTAAGACTTAGCGATCGTGGTAACGCGTCGAGCGACAACGAAAGACCGCCAAGATATCGGCTCGGCCGCGCCGGGCTCAACGAACGCCTCGCGCGGAGCCCAGTCACCTGGGCGTCCAGCAGCACGCTCCCCTCCTCGTCCGACGCCGGCGTGGGCCGTATACGTTACTGAGATCGATCCAGCTTAATCTCACGGCACATAAGCGCCTGTCGAACCTGCAACTCTTTGCGAGAAAATAAAGCCCTTGGGGGACCCGCTTCGAGGGGAAGGATCACGTCGAATCCACCGGTACTTTTCCTCGGCGCAGTAAAAGGCGTGTGCAATTGCCGCGTATCGCCGGTGGAGCAAATGCACCGAGTAAACATTGTAAAACAACGAGGCGTGTGGCTTCTTCGCGGCCATTTTCGCAGGCTTCCGCTCGCGCTTTGGCACAGGTGCAGCTTGGCGCGCCCAAGGCGTATTGACGACGGCCCCTACTACAAGGCCTGCATGAACGCTACGCACGAGCTGATATCGAAAACCACTTCCGCCATTTCGACTCCAACCGACTGTTGTTGTATGACGGGTCTGTCGTGGCTCATACATCCAAATGGAAGCTTTGTGTAGAGAACACGATAAATTAAGCGGTCAGACACTCAGTTTTTCTGCCATAAACCGAGTTCTGTGCAGCCATGTTTCTTCGCCCTTTTTGCAACCTGCGTTCCAGAGTTAATAAAGAAATAAACCCGTCGACCCAGTGTGATTATGATAGATCTTAGGCCCTTGGGCGTGCTTAATATCTATTACGATCGAACATCATTTAATTCATGTTAGACAGTGCATGAACTCAATTGCCGAAAGCCTACAAATACAACGACAGCAACAACGCCAGAAACGCAGCCGTTCACAAGAACGCCAGACTCGTAGCATCTCGCGGAGCGATCCTCTCTCCCCGAGTGAGCAGCACGGAGCGGATGAGTTTACTCTTCAAGTTCCGAGGCACGAGCCGTGAAAGAGCAAATTTTAGCACACCAAACGGCAAAGTATACGCGCACGTCGCGTGAACGCGGCTCGCTAGAGCAGAAGGCGAAGAACGCAATGCATCTCCGGCCCAGGCATCTGCTCTCGCTTTTTGCGAGAGTCTACTTTGCGCGAAAACAGTCTCATCTCTCCCGACCAGGCGACGCAAACCCGAGAAGAAACGTTTCTTCCAGAAACGGAAGTGTGCGAAAAGTGTTATCGCATCCGCGTACTCCGTTTGAGCACCGATGCGCGCAGAATGCAGTCTTCCAAGTGTGGAAACCGACCGAGGCATGGTATGCGTTTGCTCTAGATATTTGAAAATCTCGTTGTACAAAAAAAAGAATAGTTTATCGATTGAAGTTGGCACGCCGCGACCGAAAGTTGTATTCCTAAACAATGCAAATGACTTCGTGCAACTGGCGCCCCGTTCGGGCGACGTATACGATTCGGCGCTGGCTTAGAGAGTGAGCGACGGGAAGGATGGACATTACCTATAGGTGCGAAATCAACGAGCCTTTAAGATAGACTTTGTGTCGTTGCATGACACTTGTAAGCTAGTCTTATAAGAAATATTATCTATCGAAAATTGGCGATTAGACCTGGTAGTGGTTAAATCACGAACGTACAGTTCGTGCCTTAATTACTATCAGGTAGTTAATCTCTAATAATCAGCGCTGCACCAGTCAGCGGTAACCAATGATATCCCATTTCGTTCCTTCGGAAGTTGGAGGGGTATGCTGTCAGCGACTTCTTAATTGAAAGTCACTAGATACTAATTATGCATGTCTCCCGGAAAGTCAATTTGCGTTCTGCGAGATGAATATGTGCATTGCTGTGTCTACCAACGTTACGTGCGTATTATATTTGTCTATACATATTTACACATCTAAACGCAATAGTGGCATAAACAGTTCATGCTACGCTAGCAGAAGCTTATTTTTCTGTATATAGAGCGCCTAATTTGGACCTGCTTATGGGTTAATGGAATTTTCATCTGTATTCTAAGACGCGAGTTCATTATATCTTGTTTTATGGCTGATGGAACCTAGAACAAGTTAGAGAAAGGATAAGTTGTATTAAAATTACACATGTTGCAATACTTGGTTTTCAGCATATATGTGACATAATAGTAAAGGCAAAAAGGTAAGGCATATGCTAGCACGAGTTAACTGTCCTCAGGCGTATAGAGGCCGGCTTTGATACAAATCAGCATTAAAGTAGCCTATTAGAGCTACGAGGTGAAACTAACGTATTTGTATCAGTGAACATGGTACAAGGTACGAGTTTCTCCAATATGAAAAGAGGCAAGTAACATTTCGAGGTTTCATAAAATAAAAACGAACAGATTAACAAAACTACTGCACGCCTGAAGAAAGATTGCGCCAAACGCAATCTTTCTGGTGCGAAGTTATTGATATTTAATTCCACGGACGCTTTCTTGAAATGAAGTCGTCGTTTATATTTGGCATATGTTGGCCCAGGCTTGCTCCTGAAATCTGAAACACGTAGTCATGGTTGTCTCATATTGTACAGAGAGTAGTCTACAGCGGCGCCCGATTTTTATATGACGGTGCTGTAGACTGCTCTTTCTACAATGTGAGACAACCATTACTGTGTTTCAGCTCTCAGGGGTAAGCCTGGCCCAACATATGCCAAATATAAAATACAACTTACTTTCAAGAAAGCCTCTGCTACCCGGAAAACATAAAAATCCCACCAGGTATTTATGTTTCCTTTGGACCTCGAGGACCACGTCCCAAGTGATCACGTTAATTACGTGTACTAGTATTGTATCGGTGGATTTTTCTTATTAGGTGCGCCGTCTGTGGTGTTACTTCGACATGACCCTGAAGCTTGAAGTATAGGTATGGTATTGTATGGTGTGGCATGGTATGGTTTCGTATGGTATGTTATGGTATTGTATGGTATCGTATGGTTTGGTATGGTATGGTAGGTGCGGCGTGGTATGGGAGTGTCCTGCTGTACGGTGTTGCATGATATCTGATGTTTTGGAAAGGTATTGGCCTGGAACGGCATGATATGGTACTGTTTGGTAGTAAGTTTTGTATGTTATGGAATGATATTATATGGCATGGTATAGCATGATATGGAATGACATATTATGATATGGTATCATATAATAAGGTGTTCTACACTATGGTCTGTTATGGCACGATGCAGTACGATACTGAATGGTAATTAGCGTATAGTATGGTAGTCAGGTGACATTCTGCTTTTAAAGTCAACATCATTATCTTATGCATAACAAATGTTAAAATGTACAAAACTATCTACAAGCTAACTTTCACCTTTGTCTTTTTATGTAAGAAAAAAGAACTATGGTTAAGCATCACCTTGTCTTACGGTTTCTCGCATCTCACATCCCAGGAATTTGTTTTTAATCCTTCTACTTTGCGTGTGTGCGAGTGACGTGTACAGAATCACTGCGTATCAGTGCATTGATGTATTTCTGTTAGAAAGCATATTTATGCGATATATCGATTCTAGATGTTTTCTTTAATATAATAAAAACAAATGTTACGTTGCGTAAAATGGACTTACACTGCAAAAACAGAGAAGCAATATATCCTTTCGTGAAGCCCGGATTTATCTTTGATCACGGAGTGGCTAGGCAACAATAAAGGTAAGATCTTATACGCCCGATTTCTTTTCTCTCTGCTTCGTTCAGCTAAAGACTGTAGGTGCACAAAGCTCAAATATAAAGAAAGAGCAGGAGATTTCTTTTCTTTTTATATATAAGGGATATGAAACGGCACTAAATGCGGGCGCCCATGCACTATTTTGCCGAACCCTTCACTGGATATATTATAACGCCTCTTTCAAAAGGACAGAATAGCCAAGTAGAAAAAAAAATATATGTATATAGCCATGCCGTTTCCTCGACTGGCATCTGTCGACGGTGGCTTCCGAGCCGACCCAACCCACAGGGCGAAGCGGGGGGAAAAACCAAAAGTATTATTTTTTTATATGATATTTTGCAGAGGCAGAGGGAAGGGTCTTTCACAATGCCCGGCTCTCTTGGGCCACGTTTGGGAGCGAGACATTTGCGGGGCAATGCGATTGTCCGGCGTCCAACGAGAGCTGTCAAACTTCGTAAGTCAAAACGAAAGTTGAACATGAGTAAGAAAAAAAATACAGAAAGCGACGCAACAATAGCGAGGGTTTTGGCTCCCGAACCTACACCAGTGGGAAGCGGTGACCGGAACTAAGTTGGAGGAGGAGGAGAAGGCATCGAGCAGGAGACAGTCAACTCGCACCAAAATGTAAAACGTAAAAAAAAGAAAAAAGTATTTCGGTGTTTAGAAAGAATTATGGATGTTATTTCGCTACGGAGACGTTTGGGCTGGTCCACTTAAGGCCGACCCACATAGGGCGTATTGACGAATTTACGCGCGTATCGGCGGGCGTAATCACGCGATTCGGCGGGCGCTTTCTTCACAGAAGGAACGAGGGGAAGGTCGCCAAACCACACACAACGCTTTCCGTCGACATCTCCTCGGCGTTTGGAGCAGTGTAGCCCGACTCGCGCCTTTCATGAAACGAGGCACAATGCAAATCGGCTGCTATATTATTGTGTTCCGCAAGGGGACAGATATAACTGAATGTTAATAAGCAACCAAAGCCTGATTTGCATACACCTGTTTCATAAATGTTCGTTGCAAGCGTCAAGTTGCCAGAAACTTCCGGCAGAAGGACGGCCGGGATCTCTGCTCAAAACCCTTCCTTTTGTAGTTTTTTTTCACATCGCCCGCAAGATCGATGGTATTTTCTTTTGTCTCAGTTCATCCGTCATTCCAAAGAGATATAGCGATTTCGTACAGTGCGCCGATAAACCGGCGAACGGGACAAGCGAGCTCCCATTTCGGCGGCTTAGTCAAGCAAGCCAGCCGGCCGCATAAGTAGGCAAGCCGATTCTCGAGCAACTTCCGGCTCTCTACTCTGGAGCTGATTGGCCGGCACCGCGCCGTACGCTTCCAGATACGCCACGCCGAAATACGCCAATGCGTCGAGATCTGTCTTGGTCGGATCGCCGAATACGCGCGTATTTACGCCGACCCCGGAAGCGCTCGTCCCGACGCCCGCTGTACGTCGGGATTTCGCCCGCCAAAACGCCCGCCAATACGTCGCAAACACGCCCTATGTAGTTCGGGCTTTAGACCGCGCTGGCGATGGCGGGACCACACAGGCTGAATATGTTCCGGCGCGCCGCCAGCCAGTGCCGTTGCCGCTATGCTGTCAGAGCGACGACGAAATTTGATGGATCGATAAATTAAGAAGACTTGATGCCAGATAGAAGACATGGCAAAGGTCGTTTCCTGGATCGGGCCGCACTTCCGTCTATATCACGCCGCTGAGCACCTCGCTGGCTTGCAACGACTCTCATACGTTCTCTCTGAAAACGGGTCTCCCATGACTCTTCTGCATATGGGCATTTGGAGCAATGCAGTAGACTCCTCCTAAACTGGCCTCTTCGAAGTAATGCATTTCACAATATGAAAAACCCATTCACCGATCTAGCTTGTGCAGTGGCGCGAAGTGCACTTAGGCCACAAGTACTTCGTTCATTATTTTTGGTAAAAGAAAAGAGGTTAATGTATTTATTCATTACAATCTCAGCGGGACTTGCGAACTCGAATCTAGCACACCTACCTTAAAGGACGACGACCAGTTTGCGCTTTCCCCTTTTTCCCCGCTTCCTCCTCTCCACCCTTCTACCGTGCACCGTTGCTTGTTTCCTCCTCCCCCATGGTGAGGAGGATATTCTGCCTTGCAGAATACCGAGTCTGGTCGTCGGCCTTTAAACTACCCCATCGGATTTGTAGAAAAACAATATGTTTGAATATTGTACTGCATGCTGTGGTGAATAAGCAAACGCTGGTGCGCACAACGCTCATCCGCATAAAAACCAGCGGGATTAAAAGTATCCGGGCCAGAGATGATTCTCCACAAGCTGTTGGGACTCACAGCTTTACGCGCATCGCGTGCACGTAGCAATACCTGAGCCTTTGGTGTTTTTTGTTTTTTATTATTTCGCTCGCTCTACTTCTTTATTAAACAACTAAGTAAGCCCTTTTTTTTTTTTCTTTGTAGACATTACATTGTTGTGAACAACCGACCAATACTTCCTGGGGGAACTCTGGGCTCATCACTTCCAGAGTGTTGGAATGCCGGCTTAACGTGGGAAGCAGTAAATACTTGTTTGATTTAGATTGCGCTAAAGGCATTATTATAAAGCAGGACGGAGATAACAACGCAGAAACGTGCGTATGAGTTCCATGTACACTACTCAATGCTCACCTGTCAAAGGTCACGCCTACATTGTGTGAACTATCAAGGACCTTCCACACAGGTGCGTGCGCACACGCTTTCTTGCGTTACGTGATTGATCACCGGGACATCCTGACATGTCGCGTGCAAAGCTACACTTTGAATTGGTTCCAATGCTTCATACGAAGCTTTAATTTCACTGTGGCTCAAGACGTAAGCAGACGTAAGCTGCCATTGCATGATGCAACGCAACCAAACGCTACTGTATGAAAGGGCCTTTAAGACCCATTCACACAGGAGCGTTTGCTTACCTTTTTTTACTTTACGTTATCAGTCACCGAGACATCCGTATTTTGCATGTTGCGTGAAAAGCCACTTTTTGAATTGGTTTCCACGCTTCATTCGTAGCAGAGAAGTTGCACTGACTTTCGACGTAAGCAAACGTAAGATCCCGTAACATGGCGCAACGCAAGTAAACCGTACTGTGTAAACGGGTCTGTGGATATGTGTCCGGTGTCTACGAATTAGGCCCGTACGTTCACCGTCGGGTAGAGAAGCTGAATAAGAAAAAAAAAAACTTTCTATTGTTACTTTCTTTTTTTTTGGGGGGGGGGGGGAGGGGAGCATTGTACATCAGTTACGATTTCGATGTATCAACGTCTAACCTGAAGGCGTATATGCGCGAAAACTTTGTCCAAGGCAACGAAAACAGACCTCACTATAACAGCCTACGGATCAGTTACAATGAAGTTAAACGAAAAAGCAATTGTTTTTACGTCGTCATAGCTACCTTTCATGACTCGATGCCTCACTCGTTTGAAACACGACCATTCACTCTCCTCCTGCATAAGCGCAAGGTGAAACAACACTTTCGATTACTCGTCCAAGTGCGCGCTCTGTACAGTTTGACGTGAAATTTCAAACGTGAGCCTAAAATTGACAATCGAGGCGTCTGTCTACCTTTTTATTGTTATTGTATACACATTGTTCAAATATTGAACCTATATATAGACCTCAAGAAGCCAAACATGATGGTAAAAAAATCAACAAGATATCCCCATTCGTTCAAGAGACATATGCACGCAAAAAAAGAAAAAAATCGTAGTACTTCCGACACTGGGATCACCTCCCCCGCGCAGACATCCTGTGACACGCCTCGCATGTCGATGTATCATGTGATTAATTTTGTTACTAACAAATAGATGTGTTCTATTTAGTAACTTTACTTCCTTACATTAATTCCGTGACTTACAAAATAAATATGTTACTTTCGATATATGCGTTCCATTTCACTAGACTCGGCACCTACACGCGTTGTGACGCCTAAAACTTCCTACAGTGTCGTGTAACCTCCTACCCTTTTTTTTTTCTTCCAGGGCTATTTTTTCTGTGCATTGGAATGAACAAAAGAGAGATGAAGAAAGAGAGAACAAACGAGCGAAAGAGTGGATTGGAGACATGGAGAAAGAATATTTAAAGTGACTTAGATTTATTTCGTACAATTAAATTTGTTGTGCGTTAATTACTGTCACGATCATTTTTGTAGTATGGTGGAACATACTTGGCAGTGAACGCTTGCAATTGAGAGATTTGGGACAAACCATTCAAATCCCCAACCTCACTATTTCAAGGAAAACGACAAAATCAATACATTTAAGCTAGTTTACGCTAGTCAGCAATGTATGAAAGGTGAAAACGTAATATCCTCTAGACTTTTTAAAAACTAATTGAGAATGAATTACACATGTAAACAAAAGGCATTACAACTCGGGCTTTATCATTTTGGTACTGTGTCTGCAGCCACGTTTTTATCCTGAACTCGTAATTAAGTAAGTTTAAATTTTAGCATTAATCAAACGCCGATTTCACGCAGTGCAAGATATCAGTAGCCAAAGGTCGCTCGCTATTGAATCCAGAACGGCTGAGTATAGGCTTGTCCAGACAATGAGGTTTGAGTCTTTTTTTAGTTTTGGGGTGCCTCAAATGTTTATACCGCGACCGGGGTTCACGCGCGAAGCTTCGCGCCATGTGTTACATGTAAACGTTTATGCCACTCGGACTCGAAACGTCTTTTGACTTCACATAGCCATTTATGTGCCATGCAAATAATCTTGTCTCCCCTCATGAAATTGATATATATATATATATATATATATATATATATATATATATATATATATAGAGAGAGAGAGAGAGAGAGAGAGAGAGAGAGAGGACGAAAAAAACCCTTAGTGAAAACAGCAACAACGGACGATTTAATCTTCGACGTTTCGGCCGGAGTCCGGCCTTCGTCAGGAAGGCCGGACTTTTTGTTGCAGCGATATGCCCTCACTTGTAAGTCATCTCCTGACGAAGGCCGGACTCCGGCCGAAGCGTCGAAGATTAAATCGTCCGTTGTTGCTGTTTTCACCAAGGGTTCTTTTCGTCTTCTGTACCCACGCCTTCGGCCCCTCCGCCACCATGCCCGTTGTATATATATAGGAAAGTTCTTCCTGACAAAGGCCGGACTCCGGCCGAAACGTCGAAGATTAAATCGTCCGTTGTTGCTGTTTTCACCAAGGGTTCTTTTCGTCTTCTGTACCCACGCCTTCGGCCCCTCCGCCACCATGCCCGTTGTATATATATAGGAAAGTTCTTCCTGACAAAGGCCGGACTCCGGCCGAAACGTCGAAGATTAAATCGTCCGTTGTTGCTGTTTTCACCAAGGGTTCTTTTCGTCTTCTGTACCCACGCCTTCGGCCCCTCCGCCACCATGCCCGTTGTATATATATAGGAAAGTTCTTCCTGACAAAGGCCGGACTCCGGCCGAAACGTCGAAGATTAAATCGTCCGTTGTTGCTGTTTTCACCAAGGGTTCTTTTCGTCTTCTGTACCCACGCCTTCGGCCCCTCCGCCACCATGCCCGTTGTATATATATAGGAAAGTTCTTCCTGACAAAGGCCGGACTCCGGCCGAAACGTCGAAGATTAAATCGTCCGTTGTTGCTGTTTTTCACTAAGGGTTTTTTTCTTCTCAGTTTTATATATATATATATATATATATATATATATTGGGCATGGTGGCATAGGAGCAGAGGGGGCGTAGGCGTATATATAACGAAGTGAAAAACTCACCGTGAGAAACAACAAACAGCGGAAGTTTAATCGACAGTTTCGCCGAGAGACTCGGCTTCGTCAGGAGATGACTTACAAGCGAGAGCATATCGCTGCAACAAAAAAAGTAAAAAAAAAAAAGGTGTAGGTAACGTACGCGTTCCTACATAGCAAACAACTTGACCTGAACCAGGTCCTCCGACAGGGCGGCGAAATAGAAAGTGCGCTTGAACGCTTACAACAGTGGCTACAATAGGCCGTGAACGGGCGACGTCTTCTTGGCTGGTTCTGGTTCAACCACGAGACCCGCCAATTCAACGACACGGTCAAGGGCTACTGCCAGAAACCAGGCAAGATGACCTTCCTCGACCACGGGTTTACGACGCTCCCGCCTCGTCGATTTGTGGCCGCGGATGGACTTCATCCAAGTTTTTCGGGAGTAGTGCTGATCGCACAAAATTTGAAAGGCCTGCTACTACAAGGCAAACCCTTCACGCCAACTGGATGGTCATCTGGGGTCCCTGTCGCCGCCTCCCCACCAAAGAAACCCCCGACGGTCGTCTCTCCACCCCCATCGAGCGGTAGCGCCCACAAAGACGCCCTTCCAAGAAGAAGACTCTCCCTCCCACGAAGCTCCTGCGATACGGTCCAGAGCCACGAAGCACCACACTCCACAACCGGTGGCAGAGTCTTCGACCTCGACTACAATGACTTCCCGGCGCTCGCTGACAGTACGACGCCAAGAGCCGACGTCCCGACTCCTCAGGGCTAAAGACCCCCCACAACACAAAGCTACAACCTTCGGAGGACCGTCTCGCAGAGTCCTCACCCAAAAGAAGACTGACTTGTTCCCGGTGAGTCCAATTCCTGTTCACCAAACTACAGTACCACCTTCCTTAAAGTACGAAAATTAACTGACAAGCGAATTAGACATGAACTCCACAAATCAACTCTGCAGGTGTACCTGAACGCGGGGGTCCCCCCGAAGGGCATGTCACTTCTCTTTCTCCGGCTATCACAAACCTCGATCGATGCGACCGGTCGGAACGGGATTCCGTTCTTCTAGAGGCGTCACTTAAACGGGTAAAAATCGCAGTCAGTCATAGCGAGAAACTGGTAAAAAAATGTAACACCTCAATAACACTATTATCCGATCAAACAACCCGCTTTCGACGCATGAAACAACCTCCTTATACGAATTCGAAAGAAAGAAACGCCGCGAGCTAGAAACAATCAAGTCACGCAAACTCGAGCGAGACAAAGTACCACACCCCATACTACCTCCCTCCGCACCAAACCAAAATGATGCCGGTATTCAGCCAAACACTAGAATTACATATAGCATACGCCGAGACGAAGATGACCCTTCAAATGTTAACGAGGCGAGTGGTACATGCACTATCGTTAATTTGTCTGGAATTACTCTATCAGCCGAAGAAGAAAAAGTTATCTCTAAAGGACTAAACTTTTGCCCTGCCACTTGTTACATTGATGAGTTTACCGTTCTCCGAGACCTGGATAACTTTGCCAGAAATTTAAGGTTGCGGCAATACTTTGTAGATAAACCGTCCAACTCCAAAAACACACAGACACGTCGAACTAGCGATTGGACTCCAAAGACCCATCGCAACAACGGCCTGGACTTGTACATATCCGCTGTACAAAAGGATATCATGCGAGAGTACCACAGTTACAAAGGGAGACGGGGCAACTTAACTAAGTTTGAGAGAACCTCTTTGAAATCACTAAGCACTAGAAAAGACATCATAATAAAACCGGCCGACAAGAGAGGGGCGATTGTGATTCTCAGTACTGACGATTATGTTCGGGAAGGTTACCGCCAACTAAGCGACCCAAAATTTTATGAGCGTCTTTCAGGCGACCCTACGAATCGCCACACTCAGATCGTAACGTCAGAGCTCAAACAACTTGTACACAGAGGCAAGATAACCGTTAATGAATATAATACAATGAAGCCAAAACAACCATCGCTTTTACATGCTTCCAAAAATTCACAAAAGTTGTAATTCAGGCCACCCAATTATATCCGGGATAGGAACAATAACGGCACCTCTTTCGGGCTATGCAGACGAGCTAAATCGACACATACCTACAACTCTCGATTCGCATGTCCAGGACACTACCCACTTCCTCAGGGATATATTAAATTTACGTATACCGAAAGGATCATATCTTGTAACCCTGGACGTGTCTCCATTGTACACGAACGTTCCACACGACGACGGAATAGCTTCTTTTATAGATATGTACGAGTCCCAAAGAGAACCAGAGAGCCCAGGTGGTCACGTCATTGCGACCCTAACAAGGCTCGTTTTAGAGCTAAATGGATTTGAATTTAATAATGAATATTTTAGACAAGTTAGCGGTACCGGAATGGGCACCAAGGTGGCACCCAGTTATGCTAACATTTTTATGGGAAGTTGCAGTCAAAATTTTTGTGCGATTACCCATTAAAAGTACTACTAGACAAAAGATTCATAGATGATATATTTTTTTTTGTCTGGACACACGGCGAGGTGGACCTGCAGGACTTCACAGTTAGTTACAACGCTGTCTACCCCCCCCCCCCCCCCAATTCGTTTCACTCACACTTACTAACAAACGGACATTAACTTCTTAGACGTGACCCTTACAATAAAGGTTGGGAAATTAACAACAAAGGTTTATCGCATGCCAACAGATCGGCAACATTACCTTCATTGCAACAGCGACCACTCACGTCACTGAAAGAACAGCATACCCTATTAGCGATGTGCGTGGCCAAAAGCGTCGCTGTGGTCAACTTTCCACTAGAGTGCCTTCATACACACGCGCGCTTTTGCTTGAGTGGTGACATCTCAGCCATTTTTCCACCCAATCGTTTTTTTTATGCATTTCGAAGTGCGCGCAATCCGGTGTCACTCAGCTCGAGCGCGTAGCTGTGGCTAATGCATAGACGCCATTTTACCACCCAAGTCACGCACCGAGTGCGCGAGAGCGTCACACGCTGACACATTCAGGGCAACAATGGATGTCTTCACCCTGAGACAGACAGACATGTAGGCACCCTACTTTCCACGATTGGCAAAACCACGGGCATATGAGCACTGTCCGATTGTCAACTTTGACGGTGTTAGTTTCGGATTGCGATGGCTCCTAGCTTCTACTGTGCTGTTTAAACAGACCATCGAACTCGTCGTCGCACCCGATGGTAAGTAGCCAGAAAAACAACTGGTGACGTCACGGCGAGGCAAATCCCAGTCGTGACGTCACGGAGGGAAACCATAAGAGGGCGCCACCGAAACATCTCGGCGCTAATAGCCAGGCACACAGTTTCAAACGCATCTGTTCAAACAAAAATGATTTTGACGCGAGCGCTCAAAACCTTAAGAACGTGTTGACACATGAAAAATATCCACCACGTGTGATTGATAATGCGTTTCATAAAGTCAGAATGTTGAACCGCAGCGATCTCCAGGAGGACCGTCCCCCGCAGAGCAACACATAACGCACAAATTTATGTCTCACCTTTCGCACTAACTACCCTAACGTAAATAATATTTTAAGACAACACTATAACATGCTCGAGCAAAGTGACCGCCCAAAACGCGCATTTCCCTCCCTACCGGGGTCGATCTATAGACGATCACGCAACATTAGAGACACGCTAATAAATTCTCGGTTAAACTCTACACCGCGACACAGTGAATGCAGGCCCTGTAATACACCGCAGTGTTTAATCTGCCTACAAATTCGACAAACAGACACATCCAAAAGCACGCATTCGCAGTACTCAATGAAAATTAAAGGGGAACTGACATGCAACTCTTCAAATGCAGCGTACTTGCTAGAGTGCAGAGTATGCAAAATGCAATGCGTAGGACAGACCGAGGCAGCGTTTAGACTACGCTTTAACGACGACAGATCTCACTCTAAAAGTAATCCAGGCCTCCCTCTTTCAAAACAACTCCGTCTCCCAGAGCATTCTTTTGATGAATTATCTGTCACATTACTGGAAACTGGATTTAGGTCAAACCGGGAGCGCGAACAGCGAGAGTCATACCTCATCTACAAATTTAATACTATAGAAAAAGGAATAAATGGGAGTCCAGGAACACTTGCATCATTAAGAGCATTAATTTAGACTACCTTTCATAGTGGTACTGTATTTTCGACTGGAATTGGATCACGTGATTATTCTATTGCGACTCCTATATTGTGCATGTTCTCTTTATAGAACCATGCTGTTGCCGTGCTTTTCTCTTACACGCGTGTTTCATTAACCACATCTCACAAACGTACCCTCCCTCCCTTCTCCCCCGCCCCTCCAACTCCGTACCCTCTCTCCTCTTTCCCCTTTTTTTTCTGGACAATTTGAAGAGGGGTCAAACATGTTTTTGCGGTGTTTTGCTTTCTCGGTTTCCTGGACACGCGCGGCGCCCCAGGGGTGACCGTCGCGGGGATGCATTGGCTCGTTGGGGGCCATCAGCCAAGAAGACGTCGCCCGTTCACGGCCACTGTTGTAAACGTTCAACCGCACTTTGTATTTCGCCGCCCCGTAGGAGGAGCGGGGTCAGGTCAAGTTGTTTGCTATGTAGGAACGCGTACGTTGCCTACACCTTTTTTTACTTTTTTTTTGCCACAGCGATATGCCCTCACTTGTAAGTCATCTCCTGACGAAGCCGAGTCTCTCGGCGAAACTGTCGATTAAATTTCCACTGTTTGTTGTTTCTCACCGTGAGTTTTTCACTTCATCATATATATATATATATATATATTGCTTTTTGTTTTTTTGCAATGGAGGCATACTTACTTGAGCAGCAGCTGTTTAAAATATGCTCAATATATCCCACTCGATACACGCACACTATTGACACTCTTTGACGTAGTGTTTATGGAAGACTCTTCAAAGGCTTCTCTCAAAAAGAAACGGCACGGACCAGTACGCGGTAACTTCTCGAACCCTGTGTTGGTGCTGAGGAAAACTAACACTTCCAACTTCACACTCTATCCCGGCAGGCTAAGAGAGGACACTGTGAACGGTACAAAAAGTAAACAAACGCCCAGGACGCATCCGCGAACCACAACGTTTGTTCGTGGAACCCGGGTCCTTGCTTCCCCTGGATTCTGCTTTTTCTTCCCTCTGGGGATATTACACGCAATTTCGAACTTAGAGTTCTATGCTTTTTTGATGACGTAAAAGTTTGATGGCTGTGCCCTGGTGAGCGAGGAGAGCACGTCACTATACAAAGTTCACTAGCCTCGAAAATTGAACGAATTACACAACTCAAACTGCTGAGAGAAAAAAAAAAAAAAAGGAAAAAGACACTCCGCGTGTTCATACCCGCACCTGCACTAAAACCACGCTCACTTTTAGAGCAATCGATGTTAGCTCGTCCTTATTATACAAGATAAATAGAAACAAAAAGCTTTAATAGCATATGCAATTCAGCGGCAAAACTCGCCATTATTCTTACGCATTCCTTTAAACAAAAGCCCCGCTCCACACAGATCCAATAAGAGAACATTGCCATTTCTCCCTGCATTTTTTTAAAGATTATTTTTTTTCTTTCGCAACGCCCCTTCACTCGCGCCTCCACGAAGTAATTCCCCTTCCTTCTTTCCTTGGAACCGGCGCCTACTCCCCCCGAATTTTCGTACGGCGCCAACCTTATTATTTACAGCAGTCATGCGACGCCCGCATTCGAGTCCCCCAGCCGCGGCCTCTCACCCGACGTGACTCCTCGGAACCGCCAGGCCAAGGGTTCGAGGACGTCCCCCTCCTTCCCCGCACATCAGTGTCCCCTCCCTCGGGAGGCGCTTCCGATCGGGAGCGACGGTTACACCCAGAGGACGCCATATTTCACCGGAGGCTCCTCGCTTTTATCTCTTCAATTGGAGCGCATGCGAGGATTCCCAAGAACCCAGAGCGAGCGCCAGAGGCTGGCTCCGCGGCGGCTTCGGCGGTGAGAAGAATACGGGTGAAACATCCGGTGCCGAGAGGCCCCCAGCGGCTCCGGAGGCCGTTTCAACCCCAGCGTGTCTGCATATCCAATGATCGCTTTCTTCGCACGCTGCGCCAGGTAGGCACCTGGTAGCGTAAATCAGTCAACTTCACCTCACCCCTTCTGGAGTGGCGGCCTGCGATATGGAGCGGCGTGCTTGAGAACCGTTGTCTTCCCGTGCCACGTGTTTTTTTGTTTTTTTCACGTATTGCAAATGGCGGAAACGTCTCTGACCTGTCGTTCAGCACATTATACGGGCGAGATATCCAAGAGCACCAGAATAACTATCAGGGAGCAAAGCAGAAGTTTATACCCTCCGAGTGATCCACCCACCTGTGTGCGACGAAACACACACATATATATATATATATGGGTGATTTCATCTCAAATCGTGCAGGCAAAAAGGGTCAAATTTTTAATTTCGCTGAAATAAATATATGTTATGGCGTCGTCTCTAAAAACACAGTAGCCACAAATCGCAAGTTCGTCTGATTTTTGTTCTCGACTTACGAATTTTAAAGGGGCCGCGGCGGAAAGTAGTGTTTTTTACATCCGTAGTGGGTCGGATGTTTCGCTCGATCTCCCGGCGTGGATTTTCGGCCCACATTATATCAACTTTTTTTCAAGCAATCTGTGAACACATTTAAAAGGCGCTAATACCATAAAATAATTTGAGGCGTTTTGCTTTTTTTTTTTTCTAAAAATGTCAAATACGCCACCTCGGTCAATTGTTGACGAACTTTGACAATTAAATACTGGCGATCTACTTCGGTTACATCAAGATTTCTTATGCCTACGGAGAGCCCACCAACACGCTCTTTATATATATTATAAAACGACTCAGGCTGTATAAAATATCCTTTGCGGGACGTTTACGTTAATGTTATGCGAAAACCAAAAAGTACCAATTTTCATATCGATTTTTTCAAAAAACTTATTTTTATTTATTTTTTTTTTATTTTTTTTTGTTAAAATGTAGATATAATAGTTGTGTACTGGAATATCAAGTCGAGAAAGTGTGTATTTTGTTTGTATGTTAAAAAGCCATCTTTGTTTTGCAAGACCTAAGTCAGACATAGCGGCCCGTGCGTTTCTATGAATTGTGAAAAAGTTTTCTTGAATTTCTTCTCCGTTTTGTAGCCAATTATAAACGTATTTTGTGGTATTGAATAGTTATTTATGTGATGAATCATTATATTATGCAGTTATTTGCTCAGTTTAAAGCAAAGTTTTATAAATCTTGTTACCTAAACATGACTAGACGTGTTATAAGCGCTTTATCCTTGTCAAGATTCGTTCGGTACAGCGTTTGTGGCACCATCTACCCGAAGTCAGCAAAGCCACACCCCCTCCTCTGCTTTCAAGACAAATTGAGGAAATTACGTTCGATCGGCTGGGTTGGCTACCGGCCGCGACCATCCGCGAGGACGAATAGTTGCGGCGCTCCGACGTGACGAATTAGTAACTCCGACAGTACGCATGTTTGACTTATATATATATATATATATATATATATATATATATATATATATATATATATATATATATATATATATATATATATATATATATATATATATATATATATATAAACAAACGCAGGCAGGCGAAATTGGTTTTTCGGTTTTTCATTCTAAGCCACAATTAATGATCCAAAGTCCGTAAAAAATTCAAATCTAGGCTTCCGTCTGGTCTCTCAAAGCTTACACCGTCGTCGTTGGTGCGACAACCAAGGAGTTCCTACCTCGTCGAAGGGTCCTAAAAACAAATATTCAGGCTGATAGGGTGATAAATTGACGCGCGGTGCTGGCACGCATCCGTTAGTGCGGAGCAGTCGCTGAATACGAGAGATGGTCAAAATTTGCAAAGGCGAATGGTTCCGGAGAGGAGGAAGCAAGGTCTTCACTTTTATTCAAGTTGTGCTTATTCGACCCAACGACTGAAAATGAATGCCGACAATGCAGGGAGAAAAAAGTCTGAGCAAAGATCTTTGAGAAATGAGAAATATATTCAGCGTTTTGTGTTTCTTTGTTCTGCTGTAGGCGCAAATTCTTTAGCACGTGTCACCACCACCGCCGCTCGAGGCTGTTACCGCCTAATTTTGTGTACAGCTACGCTTAGCGCATCCATCCTATATAAAACGCCCGCGGTTCCTACCAGCAGCTCTCGAGGCAAAACATCAAACAAGCAACTACAAAAAAAGTAATGTTTAGAAACATGAGAAGCCACTTTCGTTGCAGTAACGCTCCACCATCATCCGCTTCCGCTCCCCAGGGTTCTTTGTAGGATAACAATATTAATAATAAAAACACACCAGTTGAAAGTTTCCAGAGAAAGAAGAGAGCGAAGTAAGACTGGTCACCTACAGTCGTCACAGAGACGGCGTGGTATCCCGTCCTCGACGCCAGTCGCCCTCAACCTTCAGGGACGGAAGACATTCTGCGACAGTCGATAAATACGGACGCGGGAGACAGGACAGCGAGAAGAACACGCTAAAGTCATAAATGGGGCGACTCCCGTTAGCCACGCAGAAAAGTAACACAAAGGGGATCTGCGAGGAGAAAAGAGCAGCAAAGAGTAAAAAGCAGAGCCGCGGGGACATAAGGCCCATCTGGTCCCTGTCAGAGGAGAGCACCGAAGAAAGGCCGTACATCCTGGAATGGGTGTCTCTTCGCCGTTCCGTTGTTCGACGATGGCTTTGATGGCCTTTCAGGGTGGGATGAGATGGCTCCGATGAGACATCGTTTTTCTGCGCCTCTTGAACCGTCGGGCGACACCTGGAAGGTGCCACCATGAGTTATGCGGCCAATATTGTAGATAAAAGGATTATAGTCCTCGATTTTTCGAGCCAGACGTGCGAAGAATTCAGTTATTGCACTTCGAAAAATAAACTCCGTCTCTGTCTTCCTGCTTCTATTTTTTGCAAGGGGACATTGGTCGAGTTAAACAACGAGCGCAATGTGAAACTATTCAAAAACGGGCATAATTTTATGATACAGATAGCATAAGGCTTTATTTTGCCAACAGGTCTGTAAACATATGTACGTACGTTGTATTTCCCTCGCCATCGTGAACATATCACGAAGATGAGAAGTATAAATTTTCTGGCGTCATTGTTTGCCGTTGAGTTGTATAGCGATTAACTAATGAACAATGCCGTGTTAAATTTAATCGAGACAGTTTCGTAAAGGTATTTTTGTTTTCATTTTCGTTCGCTTTGCTTGTGTGCCCCAGGATGTTTTAGGAATTTTTTTATAATCAAGACAGAAAGGGCAGCCTGCTTTACGCAGTGCAGGTACTTTTTTCTTCTTTTTTTCTCATCTCTCTCGCTTACCTTCAAGTCGAGTTTCTCGGGAGGTGTTGATATACACGTCTTCGTCGACTTTCCTCAACCGACCATTTTTCTCTCTTCTGCCAGGTCGCAACACTCGTTTTTGGCCTCCAAAGAAAAACAGTAAAGAAAGGTTCGCTTCCACATGGGGCGTTACTAATTTCCTTGTTTTCCGGGATGAACTGAGGCACTTATATCTTCGGATAAAATCAGTTACATGTCTTTAAAAAACGAGGATAAAAAAACAAGAACGTATCCGACAAGCATCGTTTTTAATTGCACAAATGTTTTTTTTTCTCCTTCGTTCTTATTCGAAAAGCAAGATATTTCACTCAGCTATCCATAAAGGGGCACTGACACACCGAAGATCATTTTTTTATTGTCTAAAACGATGCAAGTTGTAGTTATAGACACGCAAAACAATAACACAACGCAAAAACAAATTTTCCCACGCGCGCGCGCCTTTAGGTAGTATAACAAGCTTTAATAAAATTTATTTTCTAACGTTTTGGTTTTCTCTGGCAGTACGTTTATTGTTCTCGTTTCTTTCGCGTTATGACTTGATAGCAATCAAACGCCGCGTAATTGACGAACGAAGTGGAAGGCAGAAAGCTAACTTGACATTTCGATTTTTTCAGAAAAGCAATAGACCGATCTCACTAAGCGCTCGGCACATGCGTGACGTCGCCATGACTTTATTTCACAGGAGGCATGACGGCCGTGCATGCGAGGGCTCGTACCGTCTTGTGCTCTACACGCGCATAGCTCCAGCGAGGTTTTCGCACATGCAGAAAGACTGAAGTTCCCACGACGCATTGCGGCAGCGGTGGCGTCGTCAAACTGGCTGGGGAAATGGGTCTATTTTTGTTGTACGTATTCTGCCCGCCACAATTTTTCTTGCTTGATCTATATTTGATTTACATACAAAGCAAAAATGCAGAAAGAAAGCAAGCATTAAAAGTAAGACAAGCTCGAAGTAAAAAAATTAATGCTTGAAATTATTTGCGAGGAAACTGTTCATTTTAAATCATAGCAGTAAAACTGGCGCGATTCAAATTACGATTTGTATTATTAGATTTAAATCATATTGATGTTCATTCACCCTCCTGCTGTTGACCCATATTAAATCTCTGGACGCGTTGCATGCGTTGATTCGACATTTACGGGACTGTTGGATCCTTTGTCAAGAAGCGGGCCTCTCCTACGGGCAAGTCGCCACACTGTTTGGGGAAGGCGAGAATCCGAAGGTGGCCAAAGAAAAAAAAGGATCAACTTCTTTTTCTACACTCCGTTTCACACAAAGTACGACCGCAGCCAACGCTACTATCCGATCGAGCCAATCAAGCGCCGCCAAAAGTGCATCGTCACGTCGCACGTGGTCTTTGTGCGTGTAGTCTATATCCTCTAAACCAGTCACTCGGAGTAAATAAACCATGATCAGCTTTTTTTTTTTTTTTTTTGGACGTGACGACGTTTCTCACCAAGGGGTCCATGTATGGAAACTTGCGCAACGGAAATTGACCTCACAATCGTGCGGGTCCAAGTGACGCTCTACCGGCTCGGAATTTCGAATCCCTTGTGAATAAACCACCCGTAGATCGCGGTCACATGTCATCACCATAAGAGTGTTTTTAGAGCGCAGCTCTTAGGGGCCCGTTTCCGGCTTGAGCGGCGTCGCCGTCGGCGTCGGCGTCGGCGTAACCGCGCGGTGCATCATGGGAAATGTCCCATAATGCACCGCGCGAGCCCCCCACCAAGGTCACGTGACCTCGTGGGGGGTCACGTGACCCCCCGAAGTCACGTGGCCCCCTCCTCGAGGTCACGTGACCCCCGCCGATGTCGCGTGACCCCCCGATGACGTCATCGTCACTGATGACGTCACCGGCATCCACATCGTCATCGTCATCATCACTGATGACGTCACCGGCATCCACATCGTCATCGTCATCATCACTGATGACGTCACCGGCATCCACATCGTCATCGTCATAACTGATGACGTCACCGGCATCCGCATCGTCATCCTCATCATCACTGATGACGTCACCGGCATCCACATCGTCATCGTCATCATCACTGATGACGTCACCGGCATCCACATCGTCATCGTCATCATCACTGATGACGTCACCGGCATCCGCATCGTCATCGTCATCATCACTGATGACGTCACCGGCATCCACATCGTCATCGTCATCATCACTGATGACGTCACCGGCATCCACATCGTCATCGTCATCATCACTGATGACGTCACCGGCATCCACATCGTCATCGTCATCATCACTGATGACGTCACCGGAATCCGCATTGTCATCGTCATCATCACTGATGACGTCATCAGTGACGTCACTGATGTCGTCACCGGCATCCGCATCGTCATCGTCATCATCACTGATGACGTCATCAGCGACGTCACTGATGACGTCACCTACATTCGCATCGTCATCGTCATCATCACTGGTGAAGTCATCAGTGACGTCACTAATGACGTCATCGGTACCCGCATCGTCATCGTCACTGATGACGTCATCAGTGACGTCAGTGGTGACATCATCGGCATTGGGGGTCACGTGACCCCCAAGGTAACGTGACCCCCCCCTGGTTAGTTTAACCCCCCCCCCCCCAGTGCCCTTCCCTCCTCCTCCTCAAGAGCTGCGCTCTAATTCGGCGTTACAGGGAGTTGTAAGCGGCTTTCATTTTTTGTGGGTTTTTTTAGTGAAAGCGTTTTTGGTTATGTACACTCAATCGCCCACTCATGAATCCTTATTTGCAACGATCTCGAGACTAACGAAAATGTTCAATCTGTTTTCTTTTGTCGTTCAATGTCTTGATCGCCTCTCCGAACTGTATAGTCTCCGGAGGTGTCTAACACGCGGCCCTCGACTCACTGCGACGCCACCCACCAGCAACCGGCTGCGAGCCCCCGTCCCCATGCCTAGAGTACAACAGAGAGCATGCGCCATAATCATCTCATGTCGCGAGGTCATTTCCGCTCAAAACGTAGCTTTGTTTTAAAACGTATTCACATTACATCGTGTTTTATTTTTGATATTTGTTTCCCAGCTTTTTGTCATAGTAAAGGGGCCGTTTAACGGTAATCGCTTGAAATGTTTCTTTTTTTTACTTTACACGAGCTTACTGCCACTAATAGGAAACAACTATACTCGCACGCAACGCCACTGACCAAGAGAGTCCTTCGTTACGGTGTAACTTCAAGGGCTGTGGCGCCATCCCGTGGCGACATTGCAAACTTTGAATACGTGTGCTCCAAACCAGTTCAAGGTCAGCGTATGTACTGGGGCACTAATGCTAACGAATTAAAATAAATCTTCAGATGGACCGAAACTGCAGCGCTTCCACGATTTGGGCCTTGAGCATGTCATCATCGTGAGAGCAAACTTAGGCGACCTCAGCTGTCTAAAAGGGACCCGGTCAACTTCAAGTGTACTGGCGGTATGGAAACACTCTTCAGTTTTACGAGTACACGTGGTAATTGGGTAATTGCGTGCGATCTCTCAGAGAGGGGCGAGCAAGCCCACACTTTCCACAGCGTTTTTAGTAACTCATCTTCGACAATTGGAGACGCAGAAAACCATGCATTTTTCACGAATTTGGGATAACTGGATATTTTTCTCGATAAACTATTTTGCGCAACACTGAAGCAAAATACTCATGATGTCTAGATCACTAGCCGGTTAACGGAAACATCGCGCGTTTTATAGCACAATGCTCTTCTTTTTGTGTCTTTATTAACAATTTGAAATACTGATCTTTATGAAAACTGATATTGTGTCGATGTTTTAGATCAATTGCGATGCTCGACTTTTTCTTCATAGTTTTTTTGTTACCGCATAATAATATAAAGGCAGACAGTGTGGGAATTTTATTTACACCCTGCGGAGAGCAGGCTCTTACGTGGTCGCCATCAAGCAGACCGGGCCGAGCCGCGTATTTGTAAAGCGTGGGTGATACGCGGTAGGGTAAAACGCGCCCCAGTGACATCGGCGTGACGCCCATTGTAGGGCGGCGCAGAAATCGCCCGTTGCTATTTGTGACGACGCGGCGCATCTGTTTGAGGAGCAGCCAATCCGGCGCGAGCGGCGTTGCCATGCTGGGTATCGCCCGCCGTTTACAAATACGCGGCCGGGCCCGTCCGGAGGCTTCGCGTTCAAAACGTAAAAGAAGCATATGAATGCATGGAACTAAGAAAATGTTTATTGAAGATTCAGTAAACACACGCCTAGCTATGTCTATCGATAACGCATGGGCTAACTACAGCAGAGGTACAATGGTCTGGTGCGAGGCGGTTCATAAAGAGTGAGGCCTTATCCATGGGTGGGCACATGTCTTAACCTTGGCGTCAGTGATAATAACACCGTACATACGCGACTTTGCATTTGCCCAAGTCCTGCGCTTACGTCGGGAAGAGAGACGAGCAGAACCAGCAGAACCTTGGTGCGCCGTCTTTTATAACCAATCGGCGAGGAGGCTTCTCCTAGCCACCGCCAGATGACGCCAAAGCGGCCTCTATTGGTGAGAAGGGCAAACGGGGGTCAACGGGTGATTTGAGTCTCTCGGATCGCCGCGCGAGCACGAAGCCAGGGTGTCTTGCGCCTCCTGAAATCACGGGGCGCCACAACAGCAGGCATAAAAACCGAAAGCACGCGAAAGGGTGATAACGGGTGGAGCGCTAAACTCAAATCTGAACATCTATTATTTAATAATAATTATGTACTTCTAAGTGTAGTACTTTTAAACGTGAGTTCAGTGCTTGCCATACACTTTTTCTTTTGTTCGTATTTTATGAACGCTGTGTATTTTTATCTTGAGCATGAACCAACTCTCCCGCATCGCTGCTTTGATATACTTTCGGCGTAGGTACGAAAAGGTGACACCTTATGTAACCCATCTCGACAAAGATCTAGCTGAGCCCTCCCATAAATATCTGGCGTTCATTTTATACCTAGTTCATCTAAAAGCAACTATTGGTGTATCAGCGTTTAAGTTTTCAATAGCTTGCCCTTTACTGATCGAATGCTCAGCCATGAAAGGAAGTTTCTGAAGTGGACGTGGATTATCAAGATATCCCGTGTTATATGGAACATGAATTCTCATATGAAGCAAGCCATTTGCCTACAAAGCTGCATACTGCATACAGATGGCCTCGTGGAAACCTAGGGTAAGGGACTGCTATACACGGCATTCCAAAAAAATTGGGTCGTGTGTGTGTTTATACAGCCTAGAACTTGGTCTGCCTCACAGGGGCGACGAGTCTCCCAGCTGTAGATGAGAAATTTAGCCAGTGCGGTACATCCGCTAGCCTGGGGTCTTTAACGTGCATCACGCAGTAGTGATACACGACCGCGCGCCGGTACGATGCTCATCCAGATCGAAACGGGCAGGGGTGGGGCTCGAACCCAACGGCATTCCAGATAAATCAAACAGTGCGCTTCTTACCATAAGAATAAACGGAGTAGCCGAAATCTCCCTTTCCTCTTGAATACGTGTGGTGCTAGCGGGTGGAATCAAATGCCAAGTTGTCCCAGCTTACCGTTATCTTATTCAGAAGTTTCACGCAAATTCCGGAAGAGTTCAATGAGAAAATCGAGCCATGTACCAACTAGGAGCCAATTTAACATGTATTAAAGGGCTCCGGTGACTGGCATTTTCTAGGTAAAACGCTCTGAAAAGTGCTCAATGTTTTTAATTATAGACGGGAAAACTCTTAAATTTGTTTCGGTCTAATCTCAACATCTAGCTCGCCTCCTTTGAGTGGAACCTAAGCGTTCGGTAGCACGTATATGGCTTGTACTTAGGTCGAGAAACACGCGATTGGTTATTTTCTTAAACTCCCATTTAATTAGCTTTATCGAGTTCGCCAGCTTCGCTTCCATGGGAACCAAAGGCCTTCCAGTTAAGCAGGCCCATGAACGCTGGAACGATATAGGTTTTTTCTGGTCTTTCCCTCGTGTGATGCGCCTGAGAATATGTGCATGTATTAGCAATATTTGTATGGGTGAGAATGTATATTCCGCGATTTAAAGGTAAATATATACACTCTACACTGATTGATAAAAAAAAAGTAAAAGCGCGATTAGGTTTTCTTAAACTATAGCGAATAGCTAAGTCTAGTTTTACCGCAGTTCAAACAAAGAGTCCAAAACTCTAATTATCAGCTACGAGAACGTCTTTAAAAAAGAAGGACATTACGATTGAGGGATATATCTAGTGATGCAAATTCGAAACCTCGATGCTGCTTAGTGGAGTTGTCAAGAACTAAGCGAACGAAACTGTCAAAAACGCTCGAGGCTATGCCGTCTTAATGCACATGGCGCATGCAGAGAACACTCCGCGTTGCCCTCCATCGCCCTTCTACCACACCACCTGGTCAACCCTCCCAATATGCATCCACCCAGATGAGCCACATCCCGGCGATACAAACCTTTTCCACCGACCCAAAGCGCGAAGTGACCCAACCACGACGCAGACGCTGTGCCCCTGGCGACGTGGGGACGAGCTCGAGAGCCTCTGGGACGGTCCAAGCGGAACAGGCGGAACCCGAAAAGGAGGCTTCCACGCGGCTCGAGGCGGCGCTGTCGTCGCCCTTAGCACGGGCGGCGGCTTTGGCATCGGCGGCACGGCTCTGTCGGAGGCGCGTCCCCGCACTGAACAGAGACCCCTCCGCGAGTGGCTAGCCCCATCTCGAAGAGAAACGGCACCGGCAATCAGGGCGGCTCGTTCTCCCGTCGAACGTGACCGGCACGCGTCGGGAAAGCTGTCCGTGTGCTTCGTTGCGCGCACGGTCCTTGTCGGTGCGGAGGACAGCACGGGGCCGGCCGCTGTGCGCGTTTTCGCCACCCGTCGTGGCGAACGTAGTGTGCGCGTGTGGTGCCAGCCATGACACGCCTGGTCCGCCGCCACCTGCGCTTTCTCTGGATAACGACAGCCTCTTGGATTATCTCGGCAGCGGCTGCCGCACGCAGCTCTGATGATCCCCGTGAGTCACTTTTCCTATTTGTTTATTGCACTGTGAACAATTTTTTTTTATTTTGTTTGTTTTTGTGTGAGGAATTATGTTTCCGTTTCGCTTTCAGTTCGTGCTTTGCGTCGATGTCAAACCTGAGGGCTCTACGAATGTTTCTAAACAGCGCAGCGAGCGGTGAAAGGGTTGTATAGAGGAAATAATTTGATTTGAACACGGGGATGCTAAACTGATGGAATATATTGCCGGTAGACGAGAGCTCGAACTAAAACTCCGTTAGTGATTATTAGTTTGGGTTTGGCTATTGTTTAAGCAGAGTAAATATCAGATCACTCGCACGTGCCGTATCGGTTGGCGATGGAAACACCCGTGTAAAGGAGCTTTTGCTCTCGGTCTTCCTCGCTGATGAAGATGGAACCAAGCATTGTTCAGTGCTCCATCCCCAGCAATTGCGCATTGATCGATGAAATATCCTGGTAATCACGCAATGCTGTCTCTTTCTCCCCGCTTGATGTTGAACTACATTCATTTATTATGAACTAGATATGAATATTTTGAAAGATATATTTATCATATCACATTCTAGAAGTCCCCTCCTCCAAGTCGCGTATAATTGTTCGTTTTACCGCTTTATATCGGTCTGAAGACAATTCTTTTCGATAAATGTTATTCAGTTCATAAATTCGCTCCGGAGCTCCAGAGCGTTTCTCTTGGAACCTTAGCTAGATGTTTTCAGATATTCACCTGCAACAGCGATAGCGCCTTCATCCTGAAATCAAATGTTACATTTAAGGCTACAATTAACTTCACATCTCTCGCTGATAAGTACCATTGCAAAAAACACATACCTGTGCTTTTTTGAAACCAGATTTTTAAGGCGCGTTCACACTGGCGATGCGATCTAGTCGCGCGATGACTTTCACCGCAAAAGTGACCATCGCCGATAAAAAGCGACGTGAGTTCAGCAGTCGCTAGCTGACCTGATTTTTTTTTGCGATGTGATCTATAAGTCGCGGAGTGGCTGAGCCTGCCGACGGCGTTCAGAGCGAGGATTTTCAAGAAGCGACTCGCTCATCGCGCACGCCAGTGTGACCATCTAATATTTTTGCGATACGATCGCGCGATTGCTTTACATCGCCGGTGTGAACGCGCCTTTACGATAGAGAAACATTAAATGACAAGGATGCTGATAAGTTTGTACTATTGACTGTCATTCACACATTTCTTAGACATGCGCACTGGAGCTCTAAACGGCAAATTTATTCGCAACAATATATTCAGACCATGCTCCTCGCACGCCATTTTTCGCTCCATTGACAGACAGAAGGGAAGGGAGGTTGCTGCGTGACCGAACAACACGGAACCCCTTCTCGTTATTAGACGAAGGCTACGCGAAAGCACAACAAGCTTCCTTTTCCCGACAAGCGCACACAGCTTCATTGTCCCTCCTCACCCCGCAAAAACAACAACGAACCAAGGAAATAAAGTAGAACGCGAAAAGAGCATCGCCAAGTGGGGCACGGCGTGTGTCGTCGTGTCGACCCCCACTGCCGCACGACGCGGCTGCTCTTTCGAGCCAAAGGGCGACGTTCATTCACAACTTCGCAAGCACACGCAATCGGCGTTGTCGAAGGAGCGCGAAAAATCGTCGTCTGCAAGCGCGGCGGCGGCGGCTACAAGCGTAAACTCAACGAAACGGGCGTTTGACCTCCGACCGACGAGTTCAAAAGACAGGGAAGCATCTCCGAGTGCTTTGCGGCGTCGCGGAGGACGTCGTCTTCACTCGAGGCGGTGGCCGCCAGACCGCCGGGCGAGTTTGTTTGCCGTCGGGGTTAGGGCGTGCGTCGTCTCGTAGATGTGGAAACGCCATTCCAGGTCGGAAGCGACTGCACCTGTCGAAAGGTGAATCACAAAAGGGTGCTGCCGGGGTGCCCAGCGCTCGGCAATCAGAGGGGTGGGATGCCGCGGCGGACTTGGCCATTACGACTTTCCATTCACGCGGCGTTGGCGAGGATCGAGATTTTTCGAAATGACGTTCTTTGTGTCGATGTTTATGTGCGCATGTACTCACTCATCGGTGTTCATCGGTACACTTTTCCGGACCCTTTAATTAGCCATTCCAAAGGGTTTCTATATGCCTGTTCACACATACAGCGGAGCGCTAAGTTAGCGCTACGTGAGTGCTCAAAAAGCACTCATGTGGCGCTTCCTAGCGCATGACTTCGTTCTAATATAGCGCGTGATTAGCGCTCCAGTAGCGCCTTATTAGGGAGTTTTCGTAGACCGAGCTGCCCCCTCCGCTAAGCGTTCCGGAACGAAGAAGTTGCTACTGCGCCTGCGCGCCGGTAGCCTTGACTGTGGAGTTCCCGCTATCGTAGCGGGTTGCGGAGGGCCTTGCGGGATGGCGAAAACGATCTACGAAAACTCCCTATTAGCGTTCCAGTAGCGCCACGTTAGCGCTCCAGTAGCGCCTTGTTAGTGCTTCTGTAGGGCTGTGTTAGCGCTTCAGCGCTCTTGTACCGCGGTGCTGCGGATCAGCGCGTGCACCGCGGTTCCGGTTCCTGTGATTGGGTGTGCATCAGCAGCACCATGGCGGACATGTAGGGCGCTGAAATAGAAACGCGACAAATGCTCTTGCATACGCAATTAGTGCATATGTGTGTGGACGACTTAACGCCCAGAAGATCCTCCTGGGTGCGCAAAATCTTTCGGCACCAAGATACCGGCGCGTATCCGGCGAACTTTGTTCCTAGGCTGAGGGACCGAGACACAGAGCTCTTTCGAAGGTGATTATTTATTAACTGCGTGTCTTTGAAACTATAGGGTCACGCATATTGAATAGAAAGTGATGAGATCGTACCCAATCAATTAGTCGCTGAGAGTCCATGACTCTGGATCGCCTGCCCGACCCTTTGCTTAGAGAGCGGTTCTTTATACTTCCTCTTCTTTCAATGCGAAAGGAAAAACAACAACAATGGAATCGCCGTGCACGCGCTGTTCCGCAGGAGCAAGCACGGCACAAGGAGCTTGAGAGCGCTAACAAAGCGCTTCTGAAGCGCTAACAGAGCGCTTCTGAAGCGCTAACAGAGCGCTGCTGAAGCGCTAACCGAGCGCTACGTCACGCGCTAAAAAGCGCCCTATGAGCGCTCCTTCGAGCGCTCACGTAGCGTTAAGTTAGCGCTCCGCTGTATGTGTGAACCGGCCTTATAGCTCTTTCTTCGTGTATGATTTTTCTCGCGTGACTAGATTTCGCGTCCCCTGAAGCAGATGCTCAATAAACCCATACTCCCTGCCTAACCCAGTGACTTTGGTTTCATAAGTGTATGCTCGACACTCTATGTGGGACGGTCAACCAAATCCTTTGTTCGAAGGGTGTGAGCAGGAGTCACAAGCATTCGGGTAACCGGGTCGTCTCTGTATTCAAAGCCCCATTTTCGCCAAGGATCTGAAAGCGCTTCGTTCTATTCTATCAGCACTTTGGCTCCATTAAAAACTCAAATAAAAGTAACAACTCACCTGGCATTCTCCCGTCAAGAGCGCATATAGCGCTACGAACGAGGAAAAGTAGAAGTGAACAGTTCTGTTGGATCATTGTAACGTATGGCTGGTGTTAAATTGAAGAAACGCAGGGGTCGACGTCCGAATGCGCTTCGGAGCCTGGGCGCATTCAAAACGGACTGTCGGTCATTTCATGTCGCTCACGAGCGACGTCAGCAGGTTCTAGGAAAGTGCCTATTGTGGGAATTACTTACTTGTCCTTAGCACCGAAGGAAATAATGCGAGTGGTTGTCAATGTGAAGATTTCGCGAATCTTATTACGATCGGATTTTCTATATCTTATGACTTGGGCACCGTGTTTTCGGATAAATCCGAAAACCCCTAAAAAACGCCCACAGTAATATTTTGGTTCAATCGGATTTATGCGGTAAATATGTGCCCATGCACCCTCACCCCTACCCCCCCCCCCACCCCCCCTCCGTCAAAAAAAGAAAAAGGAAAAAGGGAAACAGAGAAATAAAAGACGCTATTTTACAATTAAATTTTTCTACTTTTTGTTCACGACAAGAGCCACTGTTTTGTTTCCCAGCTTAGGCCATACTATTGGTGCTTTAGAAGAACGAAAAAAATGTGTGCTTGTAGCAGTGAAAGCTATCGACCATGGAGATTGCATAAAATAAGGAAGAAGTTCAGTTCAAACTTCTCTACTACATCCTTTACCAATTATTTTATTATATTTTTTTTTGTCCCGGATACTAGATACGGAACCCACGTGACTGAGAACGTCAGGAAACAGCAAACCTGTATAGGAAGTAATCGAATCCCGGACAAAAGCTCACCGGACAAAAGTTCACCGGACAGAAGCTCACCGGACAAAAGCTCACCGGACAAAAGCTCACCCATTTTTTCACAGACCCGGACAAAAGCTCACCAGGAGAAAATTTCATGTTGGTCTTAACACGTGTGCAGACAACTTAGGTGCATGCGTACGACACTAAAATACAACGATAAATTAAATTAAACCCATGCATTCGTAATGAAGAGACATTGTGCCTAACCTTTATGTGCGCGTTTAGCGTGACATAAGCGCAATGAAAAAGCGAGGTCAAGAAAGGGTGACTTCGGTTCTCCGGTCACTCTTCGGGTTCAAAAACTTCGGTTCACGAAGTTTCTTGGGCGTGGCACACGGGTGCTCCGACATACCTTGAGTCAAGCAAGCTTGATCTTATCAGCTCCATTCAGTTTCAGTGACCTAAATGTTGGTCCCAAATCGTTGCTTCTCTGCCTGTAATGGCTTATCTGTCGACACCTTTGCATGGGATGGGATGCCAGTTCTCATAAAAATGGTGAAATGTCCATCGCGTCCGTACTTTATCCCAGCCCGTGTTTCACCCGGGGTAGCAAAAAAAAAAAAAATGAGGTGAGCTTTTGTCCGGGTCAGTGAAAAAACGGGTGAGCTTTTGTCCTGTGAGCTTTTGTCCGGTGAGCTTTTGTCCGGTTACCGAAGTATTCACTGGCGCCCAAAGCTGTGTGATCAGCTGAGTGCGTGCTGTCGGCGAGCTCACAGTTACTTTGCAACACGCGTTCAGCACCATCAAAGTTGCCTGTCTTAGCAGCCTATTAATGTAAGCTTGTTTGGAGCATGCGCTCTAACCATCGTCCAAAAATATGGCATCCAATGAATCTACTGCCCCTACACGCCACTCCAATTTTTCTAAGTACAGCCGAGCGTGCGATCTCGTCGGCCAGCACACGCATGTTCGTCGCTTCGGAAAGCCAGCAAATCACGCGCCATACGCACGAGCACCAAAAATGAAACCGGCCAGGGGCCCTTTCTTGGAGAGGTTTATCGACGAAGCAAGCGTTTTTGCGCTGCATAAAGCGGAGTCTAATCTCGGTTAATCAAGCCGCTCACGCAATAAATAGGACTCCAACTTCTCATACCCGCAAGTAGCATGCCGTTCAGTAGTGGTGTAAGTATACTTATACCACTAACGTGGAATTGTAGAGTTTTATACTGTGATTTATACGGATCAAGAATAAAGATGCTCCCGATATTCTTTTCTTTTTCGTGTGTAACAAAAAAGAGGTACGTCACCATGAGGGCAAATATAATTATTTTCTTCGGGCTTTCTTAATGTTAATGGCGTATTTGCCGTCTTTTCTGTCTTCCCTACTATTGAATGCAACCACAAATTTTACTCGTAATGCATCTTCACGCGTTATATGAAGAAAACGAGGTGTTCAACTTCTTCACCTTTTTTGGAACGGCCGCCTCGATAACGTGTACAGGACACATGCGCATGGAAATGCAAAGAAATAGGATTTATGTGCTGTTAAAGCAAACAAGTACACAACACTGAAAGTCACATTAGTAAATTCAAAAGTGCCGAAAAGTGCTACGCCTTAGCGAAAGAGATAGAATGCTACTCGGGTCTCTGCTCTGTGCGGTGGTTCGCGCAGTCTGTTACGACGGCCTTTTATTATGACCACGGTTCGTGCACTAAACCTATCTTTCATTTGAGTAAGAAGCTCCCCCCACGTGTAATTCACCCCTTGCACTAAGAGTACACTTTCCGGCCGTGAAAGATGTCGTCACTGCACAATCAACTATAAAGGCGACCTTTCCGCCTCCTAATTATTACCTCCTTTCTGGCACGTCGTGCCTTTTCGCTCCCCATGTTATTGTACGACTAGACGGCGAGTACGATAAAGCTCTAGTATCTCTGTTTGCCATAACTTTAACTTACCAAGAATGCAAGCGGAAAAAATAACAGACATAATTGTTGATTTTTGTGATCACAAACATTCCTCGCTTATAAAAATTAGGCTGCCATTCGGCGATTTTGTTTGTTTGTTTATTTGTTTGTATTTCTAGGAAAAATGTGATATTATTATGTTCACTCAGGAGTTTACTCTTTTCTCTCTTAATTTTTTTGTTGGAAGCGATGTTTATTGAGCGAACACGTATACACACAGGGCACACAATTAAAGCAGCGACCTTCCGCTCTCAGTTCAGATCTCGCGCTGCGCGCACAAGCGTTCGTGCTTGCTTGCGTGCGTGCGTGTGCGTGCGTGCGTGTTAATGTGTGTCTGTAAGTGTGTATGCTCGCCCTCTCTTTCAATTTATAGATAGTTGTGTGAGAGGGGGCCATTATAAGTGCGCGTTATTAAATTGTGACCCCAACCCGACGTTTCGGCTCCTCAAGGATCGCTCCGGCACGTTTAATCTCGTTGTTTTGCGAAGACGGGGCTGTTCAAGCTCGTTTCACTCGCGTCTGTCGAGAATCGTTTTGTTTTCTTTTCCGTAAAAACAACGGGGCGTCTGCTGTTGGTTTATGACCAGGCTTCCGTCACGGGGTTCTGTGCAAGCTGATGTCATATCCCAGCTTTTTGTCTACAGTACTTTTCTTTCTTGTGTCAGGCGGGTAACAATTCATTATTGCGTCCTATTTACTCTCGTGGCAACGTTCATTCTACTACAGATTAACGCAACTGCGCTACGTTTCGTTTTCTTTTTTTTTTATTTATAAAAAGATTGAGGGCGCGGGCGAGCTGGTGAGTTTTAGGCATATTAACGGCATTAGCGCACACGTATGAGGAAGAGAGAAGGGACAGAAAAGAGCTCTACTCACAACTGTATTTACAACGATGAAGAAAAGAAAGAACATCGTCCAGCTCCCCATAAAGATGAAAAAGGAAGAAGAGGAAGCAGCAATATAAAACAGGAATATAAAACACAAAGTCGGGTGTTCCCTCGCGCGCACAGGCTTGATACACTGGTTCTTTGATTAAACCCTAAAACCTTTTTTTTTTTTTTTTTTGGCTGTGCCTTCGTTGTCGTGGTGCAGGGTGTGTTTGCATGTCTTCGCTCGCGCCTGGTCACCCGACTTTGTGTTTTATATTCCTGTTTTATATTGCTGCTTCCTCTTCTTCCTTTTTCATCTTTATGGGGAGCTGGACGATGTTCTTTCTTTTCTTCATCGTTGTAAATACAGTTGTGAGTAGCGCTCTTTTCTGTCCCTTCTCTCTTCCTCATACGTGTGCGCTAATGCCGTTAATATGCCTAAAACTCACCAGCTCGCCCGCGCCCTCAATCTTTTTACAAATAAAAAAAAAAAGAAAACGAAACGTAGCGCAGTTGCGTTAATCTGTAGTAGAATGAACGTTGCCACGAGAGTGGCAACGTTCATTTTGCCCTTGTTGAAAAGGGCAAAAAGCCTCCAAGCCAACAAACAAGATGTAGAAAAGACAAGACCGGTGGTAATCCCGTACCTTCACAAGACGTCACACAATTTAAAGAACGTGGCAGGTCGGTATGGGGTCCGAGTGGTATTTTCAGCCCCGCAAAAAATGAGCAAAATTTGCTCCATAGTCAACTCGCAAGCCGAAGGTGCCACAAGACAGAGGTGCACAAAAAAACATGCTAAACCTTTTGTTCCGTGCACTTCAGGCGTGGTATACAAGATTCCACTCTCGTGCGGCAAGGTCTACGTAGGGCAAACAGGCAGGTGTCTTAACGAACGACTTCGCGAGCATGATTATTCTTTGAGAGCCACAGTGGGAGGCCATCTTGCAACACATTGCAAGGAGTGCAATTGTAATCCGCTGTTCGGGGAAACAATAACCCTAGACAGGCACAAGGATAAAATGACCCGCGAAGTGGTAGAAGCCTTCTACATCATATCCGCAGCTACTAAATGCATTAGTGTTGCATCGGTAGCCTTGACAAGCAAGGAAACTGACTTTTTAAGACGGACAATGCAGAACTCGCATGAGTCACGGGTGCCGCGAGACATCAGGCACGACGACCCAGCGGCAGCCGACCATGGATGATGTGGTCGTCTTCCCCCCTGACACGGGTGACCAGGCGCGAGCGAAGACATGCAAACACACCCTGCACCACGACAACAAAGGCACAGCCAAAAAAAAAAAAAAAAAAAAAAAAGGTTTTAGGGTTTAATCAAAGAACCAGTGTATCAAGCCTGTGCGCGCGAGGGAACACCCGACTTTGTGTTTTATATTCCTGTTTTATATTGCTGCTTCCTCTTCTTCCTTTTTCATCTTTATGGGGAGCTGGACGATGTTCTTTCTTTTCTTCATCGTTGTAAATACAGTTGTGAGTAGCGCTCTTTTCTGTCCCTTCTCTCTTCCTCATACGTGTGCGCTAATGCCGTTAATATGTCTAACTACCAACTAGCCCAGTTATCAACCCTTTTAGAGTTTTAGGCAACATAAGTAAACCGGGGACAGGGAAACAAAAAGGACTTACGGAACTCCGTCTCGATTGTCGGGTCTTGTGAGAAGAACTAGAGAACTCTTAGTTTGACAAGTTCACTATACTTCGTTTCAGCTTAAGTCTAGACCACGGTGGTATAGACGCAGGCGATACTACGAGCGTGACCATGTGGCCCTGAGCAGTGCTTGCACTGCACGAGCTCGTGTACCTGGCAGGGACGCTGAAATGCCGGAACTCGCGCTTGTAGCATCGGCTGCGTCTGGACGTAACCTGAAACGCAGAATACACCGATATCCGAACGTACACCGACAGAACTATTGCAAAAGAAACTATTCCACACTCCTCCCTTACGACCCGAACCCACCCAAGCATTATACAATGGAAGCCTTTCGTCTGCCCAAGAAAACCGAAACTGCTGCTCTTTGAGTCTATACAAGAGTTAATAATAATAATAATAAGAATAAGAATAATAATAATAATTATGATTAATATCATTTTATTTCCACCAGACTTGATAGCGGTGATCAAGGGTAAAAGCTCCGTATAACTCCACTCTCTCGCAAATTGTCCAAATCATGCTACGCACCTGTCGCAAGTCCTTCATCCGTTGGTGTGTCGAATTTTCGAAGGTGCCAAGGATATTGCGCTTGGTAGTCCAGCTGCATTTTATAGTAGAGAGGTACTTGCCGCTCTGGGTCGAAGTAGTTCGTCTTGATGCACCAGATAAGATACAAACATCAGTGTCCATCACAGCAAGCTTCTGTTCTAACTTGATGAGGACCAACCAAATAAAGAACTTCTAACAACGGCTGAGGGAGATCCACCAAAAAAGGACACTGAACACAGTTTAAAACCGGCATCGGAAACGATAACTGTCGGGAGATTGTGGGCGCAGGTGAGCTGGTGAATATTGGGCAGCATATAAAAACCGGAGACACGGAAGCAAACAAGAAATACGTACGCTACACCCTCTCGATGTTCCCTACGTTATATTTGTACCCCTGTTACCGGTTTTATTATGTTGTGTAGCTACATTTTTTTTCTCCATGAATTTCTTTGTTTTCCAGTGTCTCTTTTTGACATTTTGAGTGCACTTCGTTTCACTGTAAGTCCCGACCGCAGCCTCACAAAACAATCCAATGGAGAGTGACAAGCAGCACCAAAAGTGTTATAGTCACGGCTCTCGGTTTAGCTGGGATTAGTTTAGCCGTAATCGGTATAACCGTGATAGCATACTCACAAAGACGACGAGCGCCGTGGAGATGCCCGATTGGCTTCATTGAATCGTTGCGCCGGCTGCGGTCCCACTTAAAGGAGAGTTTTAAGGAACCGTTGTTTGCACAACCGATGCGGTACGATGAGCCCTCCGGTACAAAACTGCGCATATGCTATCGCATAAGAGTCGCACATGCACAGTTTGAGCAGCGAGGCCCATCGTATCATATCAGATGTGCAAACAACGGTTCCCTGAAACTCTCGAACATGAAACGGAGTATATAGACGCTTTGCAGCAGCTGTACATGGGCGCCACCATAACTGACCTTCAGTTTTTGTTTCCTCTTATTACGTTTACTTCACTTCATTATTACCATAGCAGGCTAGGTCATTGCCATCCTAGATTTTATTCTGTCTTTCTCCCCAGCATTGGCCTTTGTGGAGGCTCGTCCACACCAATTTCAGTGGCTCGGTATCTCGGTAAAACAAGAGAAGGTCAGCAATGCCGGCTGTATTCTGGCGCGTGTGTAAAGCGTCTATAGCCGGAGTCATTTTGAACATTAGTAGCCGATCCAGAAAGCGAGCTTCTGTTTCTCTTTGTTTTAGGCTCTCTCACACGTCGGCGCTTCGTAAGAGGCAGAGAGCGCAGTTCTATCCAAACTAACTGGAGGAGCAGAATCGTGTCGTATACAGCCGACGATTGTATAGATAGATACTATAGAAGGTGGAGTTTCCCTCGCTAGCACAGGGTGACAAAATGCATGCGGTGGTGAAGAGGAGAAAGTAGAATAGAGGAAAGAAAGAGGATATAAACAGGTAAGTAATGGCGAAGCAACCGAAACTCGGTGTGGTAAAAACATTCGTGTTCTGAATGTACGACATCGCCCACCTGCAAAGTTTTTAACATCGCTGCCTATTAGCGGCGAGATGATTCGGTGGCGCCCTCGTTCGGTTACCTTTCGTGACGTCATTACCTTGTGAACAACAAGTTCGATGGTGTTTGTAATGGGCATGGTGGAAGCCTGAAATCAGAGGGCTCTCAAAGCAACACTGCCAACACCGTCAAAATGGAAGTTCTTACATTCCTCTTATTTCCGTCGATGAGAAATCCATTGCTGACGTAATTGTCAGCATTGGGCCAATTGTGGCAGGCCGACCACAGCGACGCTTTCGATCGCTCACGTCGCCAATATAGATACCAGATATTCATTGAGACATGGCAGATGAAGGATTGTGCTACCTCTATTCGATCTTGATAAATGCACAGGGACAACGTCAGTGCAAACTGTATTCATATATATATATATATATATATATATATATATATATATATATATATATATATATATATATATATATATATACATATATATAGATATATAGAAAGAGAGAGAGAGAGATTTATCTATAAATAGTGCCGCCAGAAATATTACCAACACTAATAGTGGGCACCGGATGCGTAATACTAATCAACATGTTGCCAAAATAGGGAATTAAATGCACCACAAGTCCAAACTCCAGATTTCCCAAAGCCACAGCAATTTTCGATCTGTAAATTTTATCACGTAGTGGCGCCACGGATGCCCAAGTTGACAACATCGCTATGTCTTCTTTGTGCAGTCAGATTTCTGCATCAACAATTGAACTCGTTCAGACCAAATATTTAGAAGCCAACACTCTAAACTCCTTGATATTATGTCTACTAAGCGAATAACCTTCTTTTCGAACATTTCGGACCGCAAACACTGGTCTCAGAAAGAAGTAACGTCACTCCGGAGGCAAAAAATGTGTGAATCAGACGCAAGACATAGTAGAGAAGTATCGTTTCAACTATGAACCTAATGATTACGGTAATATTAAACATGTGGTCTTAGGATAGCAAGATATATTTTTTAATCCATTGTTCCGTGCTTTTATAGTTCGGTTTATTTTCTCTGCATAGCACACAGCGGGAAATTATAAATTTTAGTGATAGCTTTCAAATACTAAGGAAGGACAACACCTTATTCAAAAGTTATAAGTAATTTTCTGAAAATATCAATGGGAAAATTGTGGCCGACGGAGTTTTCGAATACGTGGGGCTCTATGGACACCAGAAACCGAAAACAGGCAAACATGGGCTCCTTTTTCCCATTGAACTTTTCAGAAAATCACTTATAATCAGGGTGTCGAACCGGAACCGAACCGAAAACCGGAACCGAACCGGTATTTTTTCCGGAACTGAACCCGAACCAGAACCATTATATTGTTATCGCGATGAACCCGAACCGGAACTGAACCGGAAAATAAATAACGGTTACCGGCTCATGCCAAAACGGTTCGGCCACGCGCTGTTGACAATGAATGTGCTATCAATGCCATTTGTTTTTTAAGTGCCGTCAACTGACACACACCTCGCTTACATATTTTTCTTCTCCACTCAGTCTTAGGAATATAAACGCTGCATCCATGAATCTTGACAAACGCTGCATCCATGAATCTTGACATAGGAACCAGTATTGCGCTGGTCGCGGCTTGCACAGAAAAAAAAAATTGGAAGGCTGTGCAAAAAAAAAAAAAAAATCGCATCACGGGATTTCATTTTTCTACAATCTCGTAAATCCTAAGTGCTGCTGTGTGCTCATTTCATAACACGTTTCAGAACGCGCGAGTTCTTGAAGCTTGCTTCCATCGGAATGAGAAAAGAAAAGGCTGTGGAGTTTGATAATAATGCATCCGGTTTCGTATAGGCACTTAGAAGCTAACATATTTGTGAGACAGCGAACTCTTCTATTTTAATATTTATCCTATTACGTCCTTCTGGCGTTGCGTTCGGTGAAGTGTTTTTCATATTCCGTATCTTGTTTAATAAAAACTTCTTTAAGGGTCTAATTTGAGTTACCGAAGGCTAGTTCAAATAAAGAAAGCTGTATTTTCTCCCCACTGTTCCTTCAATTGCTTACACGCCGAGGTGGCGGGATAGTTAGCGAGTTCTACTTGTAAGTGGGTTTGTAAGGAGGTCGCGGATTTTACAGCTACTGCGTCGGACCCAATTAGATGAAGTCCGAATGCGTAAACGTCGGTGAGGTAACCTTTGAGTGCACATAAAGAAACCATTCCTGGTAGAAATCCCTGAGCTTTACACTACGATGTATCCCGTTTCGTATGTGCTGATTTCAGATGTTTTATTTGTAATTTATTTTGATGTTGCAATTTGTCATTTATAATTTCCGAACCGGTTCGCGAACCGGGTCAGCGCCCCGAACCGGTTCGCGAACCGGTTCGCGGATCGAATTAATCGAACCGGAACTGAACCGGAACAAAATAAATTTACCTGAACCTGAACCGTAACCGAACCCGTATTTTTTTCGGTTCCACACACTGCTTATAATATTTGAATAAGATATCGTATCAGGCTGAAACTTTGGCATCTGGTTGTGACCTCTAGCGCTACCTTTTGGGCGGAAAAGGAGCGTTCGGCGATGCCTAGTTTATTTTTGCACCTAAAAAATAAAAAAATAAAAATTGTATTTTTTTTTTTTTTGTGACACGTTGTTTTACATTATACGGCCCACACCATATTCGGAGGTTTAACAGCACATGATCAAGTGAGACCGTTTCAAGCGTAGTATAAGTTTTAGCACATTATAAAAATAAAAATGAAATATGTAAAAAAAAAGAGCGAGGACGTTGTTGATTTTCTTCAGTTCATCATGTCTCATCTCGCGTAGATCACCCCTTCAAAATACGCCCCATTTTTTTCTCGCACCAAGCTATTCAAAAACTCCCCTCTCCTCCTCGCTGTCTCCGATTGGAACGGCCTACCCATCGATATTGCGTCGATCACCACCGCCCAGATGTTTTCCAACGCCCTAACCAATGTATAACGATGTATGTAGTTTTTGCTTCCCTAATTTTCACTAAGCATTTTTTTGTCTTTTCTGTTATTATATGTTGCGCCAACGTCATCTTTTTGTCAACAAAGTGCACTACCTTTGTCTATGATTGCCCTCCTTCCTATGTAATTCCCGAAAGGGTTTTTAGGGTAAATAAATAAATAAAGTTTAGACATCATTACGGCACTAAATACCCAACAAAGGCGGGTCTCTATGTGAACAAGAACACTGTGTCACGCCTCATGAACGATTCTGACAGGCACCTCAATTAATCAAGCTGACGTATAACGACCCTTGGCTTGTGGCTTCAGCACAGGAGGTGGGCAGCTGCTGTGCTTCGAGGAAGTCGGCCATCGAACAAGAAGGGGCGCTTCTTTCCGTCCTTCCCCGTGCCTTCTCAGGAACAGCTCCAAACTTCGAGGAGAAATTCTCAAATTGTGTCGACTCGTGACACTGACAAACGTCGCCCACGTGGCGCGGCTCGGGGATCCAGGCAGCGCCACGCCCTGGGGCTTAATGCACCGCACAATTTGCACTCCGAGTTAGGAGAAGTGCTGCTAATTATACCGTACTCGCGTATTACCCGGGGAGTTTCTTTTTGCTTTCTGCCAAGTGTGTGACCACGTAAAGGTAAGTTCTTCCACGCTCCGGACACGCTTCCAGTCACAACGAGGCAATCGCGCATCCGGAGAGTTTGCTGTTAATGCTCACCACTTGAAGTGGGTGAATCAAAACGTGCGTTCAGGAAGTCCTGCCCTACAGTATTAACTGCTTTCCTATGTATTGGGAAGTTGATCTCAAAAATTCAAGTTACGTTGTGGCGCCTATCGAGTTGGTGTGAGCATCTGGATGATCCAAGTATCAGGCATGTGATCGCCAAGAAACAAAAAAAGGGCAGGAGAGTGGTCGAAACATGCAAGGACATGAGCGGTCACAGACTAAAACAGCCTTGCAGTTCACGAGAATAAATGTGTAGTGGTAGAGGTTGACTCTGATCAGCGCGTGGTTGTTTTTTGGTGCGCACATGATTTACATTGAGATATTTTACTTCGGTGCCAGAAAGGACACTTAGCACCTGCTGAAACTTTACTCCAAAAAACAACTGGACAAAAAGTGAGAGACAACAAAGGGCAAACTAGCCGTCTTGACCCTTAGCAATACGCACTCATAAATCGTCTGGGGATACATTTTCCCCGCGTGCAAAAACAGTGGCAAATGGCAATCCAGTAGTAAAGGAATAAAAAAAAAAGTGTTGTGTCCACTGTTATCTCTGTAATTTGCGTTGCGGAGCCCAGAATTTATCATGATGAAACAGAACTACGATTTCCGGATTGCGCCGTAGTCACGCATTCATGGAACAAAAAAGTAGCTCCATTTTTTTTTTTTTTTCACTATTGAGCGCTCTCTTTCCTGGAATTTTCGCGCCGAAGTTTTGTGCTGTCTCGCAATTTATCGAGCTAATTTTAAGTTGTGAACGGGTTAATTTGAGAATTCTCTGCAATAATAATTGAGGGTTATGTGGATATTTAGACAGCATGAAATTGGTTAGCCATTTGCAAAGTTGCGACGAGTCACTCGATTTAAATGAGAAATTTAGCCAGTGCAGTACAACCGTTAGCCTTAGGCCTTTAACGTGCACCACGCGGTAGAGATCAACGACCGCACGCACGCCGGTACGATGCTCATCCAGATCGAAACGGGCAGGGGTGGGGATTGCACACAGGATCCATGGGTTCTGCAGCGCGAGCTTTCGTCCCACGAGAAATATTCGCACGAACTGATCTCCGAGTATAGTTAGAAAACAAGTATGGCTTTTATAGGAGATTCGTGGGAAACAATTTTCTTCGCTGACTGTTAACCAGACATCATCTCTCGCAAAAATATTGAATTAATAAACATCGAAACAACTTATCAGAATTTATATTATTCGAGGGTTACTTAACCCTGGGCCGCCACGCAGGTTACGCAAAAATGAAAACATTTCTCCACCGCAATAAGCGTATGTTTTATATTCGCATACTACTTTCGCCGAAGAAAATACATCCGCGTTTCAAATAATCTACATATCTTCTTTTCTTCTTATTATTACTACTCTCCAATGCGAAGTAACGCCTCCTGTTATGCGGTTCGCGCATATGTTATTTTCAATATGAGATGCAAAAGAAATATAAAAAAAAGTTCTTTAAAATTCAAGAAGACGAGAGCACAGATCTGGAGAGGGGTTCGCCTTTGTCCGGTCGCCTGGCATACCGGAAGCCTCGTCTCGAAGACACACAGATGGCTCTTGCGCGGGACGAACTCCCCGTAGCAGGAACTGGCTGAAGCAGTTTTCGAAAAACACAAAAGCTTTCACACGCAGGTTTCTGGCGTGAAGCACAGGTCGAGACTCGGATGACAGTCGGAGAACGAACACAAGCAGGAATAGCTTTTGTTGAGAGAACGCTTGTTTTCGCGACGCTCAAAAAAACTCCAGGCTCCGGGGAAAAAAAAAAAAAAAAAAACGAGCCACCAACAAGTGGAAACTTATGTTTTGCAGATGGCTTTGTACATAGAGCTATAATAGGACGACGAATGTATCTTTGGCATAAAATTGAGTTATAAAATATGTCTGTTTTTTTTTTTTTTTGGCATTGCGGTTTTTTTATTTAAACAAAGCCGTGAAAGATACACTAATGCGGTCTTTGCAGGTGAGTTACACACTCAAGGGGACATAATGTACGGAGCTAATCGTCACGACAAGTACGATAGCAAACTAAGATTTGTTTATTAACCTTGTATTTAGTAAAAAGAAATATTTGATTTCAACTCGAAACTTGCTGAGCGCCATGGAAATCAACCTGATATTTTAGAATCACTCGAAGCGCTGGCAAATCGAGGTAGTGCTCTAAGGGACCATATGTGCCAGAGGCGTAAGGCTATCGTTGCAAAAGCGCGTGTCATACAAAAGAAAGCAAAAAAAAAAAACACGTGGACACGTCGAACTTAGAGTATTTTTGGGATCCAGAAAAAAAAAAGAAGCACACGCAACAAATATTTTTAAAATATTCTGATTTAATGGTTGTCGATGACACTCAGCAGTTTTTTTATATTGAAACCAAACTAAAAAGTTAACAAACGTTAATTATTCGACTTAGCGTGACGGTTATCCCTCTATAATATGTACCTATAATCGCATACCCTAGGAGCACAAATCGCATTAATGTAGCATTCACAACTTTTCCTTTTTAGAAAAATTTGTGATTTAAGAAAAAGACACCGGTAGTCTTCATCCGCAGAACTTTGAGTTATCGCATGCTTGCGCCATCGCTTAGAGGGTTGTGACATCACTCCCTCAGAAGCTGATATATTTAGTATAAAATTACGGCAATAACATGCTATTGCTCTAATGTATGATGACGGTGTAAAAACTGCAGGTTCCTCAGGTGAATAATCTATTTGAGGGATTGCCACTACGAATAATATATGTGTTAATCGAAGTGTACGATTTATTTTTCGCATAGAAAACTCAATCTCACTTTATATTTTTAGTAGAATCATGCCCCAATATGGCAAATGTTTTGGTTTCTAAGATGTTTCTTTGCATGCATAAAAGAAAATTTTTTTTTTCGGAAGCACATCTCGTAAAATTTTTGATAAAAAGGGAAGTTTATACACCCGAAATATAAGGATACTACTAAAATGCGAATTCTTCATTCACCTACAGTAATTCAAAATGATCAATAACATACAAGGTACATCTTGTTTTTTTCCTCATTTATTCTCTTGAGTTCGTAGGTCTAATCTGCTAAATCAGGTGCGTTCGTACTCGTCCAACCAGACGTTAAGAATCATTTCCTATGTTATGCTATTGATAGCAATAAACTAGAAAACAATAAGTCAGCCACTTCACATTCAGATATCTTTTCAATACAGAATTGTTTTCAATATATTCTCATTAATGAATACTTTTTTTCCTGATGCGATCAGAGCGATTTTTTTAACGTATAGAATGAGCTCATCGCGGACTACAAAGTTGTTAGAGGGGTTGACTGTTCTTGTGAATTTATTATTCACACATGAAGAGGTGTGAATTTAAGCATATACGATTGTGTGTCCATGAAATGTATCATCTCTACACAAAACACGTCAGCAAAAAAAAAAAAAATAAAAGAAACGGGAGAATTATTTATTTGAGGAATAAAATAGCCGACTTTACATACATTTCTCGAAGAACGATAAAGAACTAGGTTTTGGTTTGACATGGAACCTGCATTTTATATTTTTGAATCACCTGAGAAGGCTGCAGATCTTAAAATGATCCCGGATGAGTAACGGCCGGGTGGCCAAATTTCTAACGAACAAATGCTTTAAAGTGGCCGAAGCAAGCTATACTTTGACACGATCTTGTTTTCCTGGGTGGGCTCATTCTTTAGCATTTGTTATAGTAGCAGATTGTAGAAAATGGACATTATTTATTTATTTAGTTATTGACAATGCGAGAAGTCGGTTGATCTAAGAAGGTCCTTGGATTAGTCGCGGGTGGTCAAATTTCAACAGAAGAACGAATACGTAAAAAACAGACAAACCATCCCTATTTTCAGACCGTTTTTCCTAAAAAATGACTAATTTTGAAGTATGTCTCTCAGCGCCTGGATAAGCTTGAGAGCCGTACATTTTATATTCCGCCTTTAGCTGCGAATTTGTTTGTCCTCAGAAAGTTCCTTGGCGAGCCGCTTGTGCCGCAATGTAAAACAAAATGAACGAATACATAAAAATGGCCCACAAATTGCGAGTTTTAACCAGTCTTTCTTAGATATGACTTATTTTGAAGTATTTTCCATAGTACCAATATGTGTTCGCGATCCTTACAGTTTATATTCCACTTTTAGTTGCGAATTCGGTTGTCACCGAAAAGTTCCCTGGTGAGCCGTGGACTACAAAATTTCAAATGACGAACGTACAAAAACGGCCGAACCACCCCGCTTTGAAAAAGTTTTTCTAAATAAAACATCACTTATTTTTGCAGTATTTGACACAGTATAACAGGGTGTGCTTGAAAAGGTTACATTTTATATTTCGATCTGAGTTGCGGATCGTTTCAAGTTTCAAGAACATTTCTTCTGTACAGGACCAAAAGAGAGAACAAGCAGGTCGGAGAGCAACACGGCTCTAAGGTAAAGCTGATGTTGACGAAAGTAACCAAGAACCTGCGTTCCACTGCTTCCCCCCTGCCTCCCTCCCCACAAAAAAAAAAAAAGTGAAATTGAAAAGAAAGATCATTAGCGATCCCCCGAAAACGCGCGCAATGTCCGAGCGTTCTGCAGACCGTCCGATGCACACCAGAAGGGCTATGTTCGACAAATGTTTCGTTTCTCCTAAAAAGAAACGGAAGCGACTGAAGTGACGATGTCACGTCTGATTGGTTAGAGGCTCAAATGACGAGAGTTCCCTCTTTCGCCATTTAAGCCTCTAACCAATCAGACGCGATAAATCAGGGTTGGGCAGGAATACTCAAAAATGTATTTGGAAATACAAATACTGGGATACATTAAAATAGTAGCTAAAATACTGATACTGAAATATACCTGTAAAAGTGTATCGCGATACGTATCGGAAATACATTTTAAATAGAGGCAAAAGGTATTTGGAAATACAAATACAGGAATACATTTTAGAGAGGGCAGAAATACAAATACAGAAATACTGATACTGCAATGCATTCTTCAAATTTGTTTGAGACGCCAAATGAGATGAAGCTAGAACTTGGAAGTGGAAGTTTTTGATCCTGAAATTACTTTCCAGTAGGTTTGGCACTTTGCCTTCAAGGTAGTGATTTCGGACGACGAAGAATCTTCAATGGGCTCAAAAAAAAAGAAGACGTTCCATCAAGGACCGACCGCGGTCCTTTGACATTCTGTCTGTCTGACGAGGGATGCGAAAAGACTTCAACCTCTAAATTAATTCTGTCATCCTAAATCTCATCAAAACGTCACCACGCCCTAGTTCAATAAGGACACCCCCTTCAACATTTATCACATAGCGTCACGGTGGAATGAACTGGTATTCTTTATCTCTAGGCGTGGCCTTAAACATGAAACTTCACCACGCTGCTGTATGAAAGGACAATACGTACTTTGGTTGTAGGTTACCTCGTTCAACATCGTGTAGGCAGTGCAATTTGGAATTTTCGAGAATAGTGGACCACCTAAAGCCTCCTGGAACATATGTCTTAACTTCTGTTACGGTTGAAAAAACGATACGGTGGCCTCCCAGTTGTGAAGGTCCTTCCTGCCGACCCTCCGCCACCGACGCATGGATGGCAGTCAAGTTTCGCCTTGCGTACTCCAAATAGTGATCTCGTGGATTGCGACCTGATATTGCCGGCACAAGTGCGAGCTCTCCGAGAAACCGCGCGCTCGAGACGAGTCGCAGGTGTACGAGGTCTGGGTCGGCACAGCGAGGCCACGTCTGACCTCCTTCATGGGTTTCGGATCACCAGAGCAGCGGGTCGCTTTCACGTCGGCTGATGACGTCCCCTTGAGTCGTGCAATATTACGGGCGCAGCCGCAGACGTATTCGAATATGTGTTGAACTTCACTGCGTGAGTCATCCTACTATTTCAAGTCAACCACCGCTAGGCTCGTGCTGGAATGGACTGTGAATTAGCTTTGCCGGCTGGGTGTACCGTGTACGCTAAGGCAAAAGAGACGGTTAGCAGCGGGCTTTGGATGCCAGCAAACAATGACTCGAGAAATCCCTACCTAGGGACCTACGGCACAAGATGCTCTGACTCCACTCCTGGCACGCCACCTGGTTCGAGTCCCCGACTACGCAACACTTCTTAGAAGAGAGAAAAGGACGCATAGAAAAATTGTTTAGAGAATCAGAAGGAACCTTGGTCAGCATGGTAACAATGCCCCAGCATCTCCCTCACCCTGGTTCCCTTAGAAGTAAAAAACAACAAGAATGGGTTCGGAATTTATTTTTTTTCGGGGGAGGAGGGGAGTATTTCTCGAGAAATGTAACGAAATTCATTTCACTATGATTGTATCACGATACAAAGAAACATTCCAAATGTATTTCGATATAGGAATACAGATACTGGTGAAAAAAATGTATCGCGATACACAAATACAGATACGAAATGTATTTCTGAAATACTATCGCGATACACTTGTATCGCGATACTGCCCAACCCTGCGCGATATCGTCACTTCCGTTTCTTTTTAGGAGAAAGGAAACATTTGCTAGTGTGCATCGCATGCAAAGACGTTTAGAGCCAAGCAGCATCCCATTCAGGGTGAATCGAGTGCATAGAATGTCAGGAGTGTGCTCATGAATAGTGCGCTGGAGCTCACTGAGCGCATATCAGGTTTTTTTAAGCGTGTCTCATTGTACCCCATCACGTTGTCTCATTTCGCCCCCGAGGGCGGGGTAAAATGAAACATTCTGTGACTTTCAGATATTATAGTTTGGTTTAATCTCTCGCTTGCTCCAGTTAAATAATACTTACTGAGCATAAAGTCAATGCATCTAAGAAGATGCCATTGCTGGATTTTTATAAATATAGAAGCAAATATAACAATGGCCATTGAAATTTACATTTTTTTCTCTAATTTTGCCTCACCTTGCCCTACCTTCCGAAAGGACAAAGCTGACATGAGCGGCGTGGGACTCTCACACATTCGCCCGCTTCGGCCAGGGAAAAGCAACTGCATTCTCAAACAAAACGCGTCCGGCGGCATCTTGAGCCAAAGAAGTCCGCGTTAACCCGAATGACGTCTAAACAAACTTTGCGGCTTCCTGCCCGCCCCGCTGCTCGCATGCACGCGCGCCCAGTATGCCCCCCACCGGTGCAACCCTTTAGCTCCGAAAAGAGGGGCTCGGGTCAGCCGCGCTGTGTAATGGACATCCAACGCAGTAGCCTCACCGCCGCCACTGCCGCGGGTCTTAACGAGTGCTTAGGTGCGTCCAACGGGGACACAATTACCGCTGCCCCCGACAGCCGCGACTCCCGCGAGGCTCTCGGCGCCCAACCTTCCGACGCATGCAGCGAGAGAATTCTCGCGCTGCATTAGCGGTCGACGGTTCAGCGTGCACGGGCGCGTTGCGCCGCGAGCGCGCACGGGTCCGAGGGCTGCAGCCGGGGGCCGCAGCGGCCGCATTCATCATGAGATGCCCCGGCGCGGGCAGGGCAGGCATGCGCGTTGGCAACACCAGCCCCACTCATTTTGGCGCGGCGCTCAATTAGAAAGGCAGGCCGGGAGCGGCGGCCGTCGGCGCCCCGCCGTCTGTTCCCCGTCACGCCGGTGCGTGCCGCTGCGTGAGGCATCCCGCGTTGCGTTCATTACCTTAATTACGGCCGAGACAGCGTCCCCACCACCGCTCGCTCAGTCTAGAGAGGCCTGGTAGCCGGCCCACTGCTGGCAACGAGATCTCGCCTCGATGTTACTTTCACGGGAAGAGGCTGGGTGCAGTCAGAACTGCCCGGGACAGCTGTGAACGGGCTCGCACATAAAGACGCACATTACTCCCCGAACATTTACTGCGCTGGAAGGTATACTAAAGAAAATCGACACCTGGACCTATACTCAAAAGTTTTGTACAGCAAAGGCAAAGGCATACGCGCAGCTTTCAAATTTGCCGTCCTTTCACGAGCACTCGCGAAAGGAAAGCTAATCTGAAAGCCACGGGCTCGCACCTGTGCTTCTGCTCCTAATGCAGGCAACTCAAAGGGAGTATAGAAAACTTAAAAGGTGGCGGTGCAACGGTTTTTCATTTTACACGAGTTTACTGACACTAGTGGGACCCATGTATACTCGAACGGAAGGCCATTGAACAAGACACTTCTTTGTTGCTATGCAATTTCAAGGATAAAAGCGAGCGCTTTATTTCAGTCTCCCCTTGGCCAAACTTGATGACGTAGCGTGTGGTTCGCAGTGTCGGCATAGTACCTCAGTGACGATATTTGAATGCGGCTCATACCTTGAACCCGAGCATTGCGTGAGCACTCAATTTGTCCTCGTGATAATCGAGAGCTCGGGAAGCACTCGGGTAGTGGCCCGTGTCCAATCGCTGCAATGACGAGAATAGCCGAACCATAACAATGCCTGGAACTCGGCGCATATCCTGTGCTTTGCCAACCTCAGCGCGCGTGGCTATGATCAACATTGGGGGCATATAATCGGCTCTAGATCGTGTTGCCTCTTGTTGTGGCTTATGAGTTGAGGGAGTGAACGCTGCTCGTTTTTCTTTATTTTATTCTGCCACGTTTATTGCAATGGGAGTAAAACGAACGCGTGAAACACGCGTTCGTTTTTTTCTCATTTCTGTTGGTCATAAACTTCATGGTTTCGTACTAAGCGGTATTTGCGCAAAGAACAAACATTGTTGAAACCCTCTGTAATTTGTCAAACAATAATTTTCGAGCAGTGTTTTACTGTACGAAAGATATAAATGAAACTCTGTTTTTGTAGGCTGAAAAATATAATATTATATACGAATACGAGAATACGAGAGAGAATAGTAATTCAAAAGGAACATTTATTACCACTAGTAAAGAGCAATGGGAGACTGCGCTGTTTAGCGAAAACCCTGACATCCAACAGTGGGCCGTCCAAAGGGCCGAAGACTCCGCCAGGAGCCGAGGTATCTTGGCTGTCGTCTGAGGCGCCACGGCCCCGAATAAGCCTCTTCTTGGGACTGAATAAAGTCATTTTCTCCTTCTCTCTTAAGCCGCTTTTCTCTCAAAATGCAGAAGTCTTGTCGGCGGGAGTTCTAATTGTTTTGTTTGTAAACTTGACCATGTAAGTGCATTATCCGAAGCTCACCTTCGAAAAGACTTGAAGCTTACCAGGTTATAACACCAACACCTAGAAACTATTTAGTAGGATTTAAAAATGATTCAACGTCTCTAAATAAAGCGACTCAAGTTATTATCACAGGCTATAAACAAAAATTGAAAATGTTGACTCCTTGACCGAACGCCTATCCAAAAACAGACTTTATTTCTCGGTGAAACAATTTTCCCGTTTAAGATGTATAAACGCACCGAAAACAACAAGAACCAAGACAAAATAAGACAACACAAGGCACCTTGTATTGTTTTAATTCGTCTTGGTCCTTGTTGTTTTCACTGATTTTATCATTTTTAAACTATATATGAACCAACTAGCCCAACTAAGCGCTGCATTTTCGCGTTTTCGCCATTCACCGTCTTTAATTCATTTAAACCAGATCAATCACTCAATCATTTCCTCAACTTTCTCCCCATGTCTCACTGGTAGGCCACTTCAGTTCCCTGTGGGAAAAAAGTGAACGAGCATAGATTTCTAGAGCGTAGATAAAAAAAATTTTCGACGGGTCAAGCTTTCTACTTTTGTGCTAAAACTCATCACCACGTCCCAAGGCAGTGGGTTATGATTCTAGCATTCCTGTTTAAATACGATAATTTTATCAATTGTAACTGTGCACCCATTCCGGTGTTCCGATATGTTCACCTTATTTTAATACACGGAGGGATGACAAGTCCAGAGAGAAGACGACGCACTTTGTCGTCTGATCGCTGCGCATTTTAGGAGATAACTCCACAAGTTACATTCATCGCTAACTAGGTCGTCTGCGAACATATCCGCCAATAAATTTTGCTAGTTTGTGGGCCTAAATTCTTACAGGTACCATGCCTTGAAAATTCATAAGGTAAAATGGCAACCTCGAAACGGATTTAGCAAACACATGAACTTTCCATGTGCAAGCGTTGATTTTTCTTGGCTCGTGTTACTGCGGAAGATCCACCGTATCTGCCACCCTATATAGTAAGAACGACGTGGGCCGGCATGCAGCACTCAGTGCGGCGGGCGTATCAGTAGTCTCCGCTTTCTTCCCACAACATCGCGGAAACCCAAAAATTTATCATCAAGTCTGTGCCCGTGTTTTCGTGTGTTTCGCGCTGTTTATAGCTGTCACGTAGAAAAAGACGTCTTTTTCATTCTACTCTGAACGTGCTACCGATAAACAGAAACCTCCCGGGTGTAAGACCATAGGGGTCTTACTCCAGGGAGTTCACCAAAAAGTTTATCTACTATCAGCAGCCCAAGCTCGGCTAGGCTATGGCGGAGCGAGACACGAATGGAAAAGCGCAAACCCAGGCACCATTTAAACTCCGTAGCCTCCTCCCTTTTCACTCACATACACACATTTCTTCAGGAAAAAAGAAACAGGTAACGACGAGAGGTTTCTTGATTTTACCTTCAGATTGCGCCAGCAAGTGGCGGCGCCGCGTCGGCCGCATCAGAGTGCACCTTTTGTGATTTGGGTCTGTGTACTGCGGCACTAGGAACAGCAGCAGCGGTGACTCGATCCTCCTCTGCGCGAAGCATGCCTTATCGCAGAGCAGAGCCGTTCTGACGCTCTATATCCAGTACTTGTTCCGCCTGAAGCCATGGATTCCGCGGCCACACTGTGAGATTGGCTTTTCGGAGGTGTAATGGGAGACAGCGCGGTCTGGGCCGCCGGCCATGCGCCGCGAAGTGGCGCATACGGGTAGGCTAGGTGAGTTAGCAAATTTTAATGAGTCATCCGCAGAATGTCGCCGCGAAGCGACGTGAACGCAAGCCCGGGGGGGGGGGGGGGGGGGGGGGGTTGCTAACGCGCGACAAAGTGATACACCCACTGTACCCCATTGCGTCTCCGAAAAGGCCGACCCCCACACTGCGTTTCAGTGTTGTCTACTGAACAATCAAATTCCCTTTAAAAAAATCACGAAAAACCGCGCTAGAAACCGCTAAATTTAAAGCGCGGGCATAGAATGGCCTCTTTAAAGAAAATGGAAACAATATGTTTGCGCTTATTTCGTTATTTGAATGTTGTCTGTGTTGTGCGTGCAGCCCAGTCACACTGGTCTAGACAAGTGTTTCTGGGCTGTCAGAAAAAAAGTCAAGAAAACTGATTTTAAAAGTAATTGACATATTTCAAAATTATGGTCTGGTGGCGGTCTTTGCAGCTCCGTTGGAATGCCGCACGTCATGAGTTCCTAAATAGCAGCGCCACTTCACAGCAGTATGGCTCGCTCGTGGAGTTACGTAGTTCTGAACGTGACTTGGCGGAGAACGCTAACCCCGTTTACCACGTTGTATATGTTAAAGCTTGCACAGTGCTTCCGGAACCTGCATTTCACACCAGCAAGATCGCCATTCTCTGCAGACTTTAGGTAGGAGGTTTATTTGAGGATGCGAGGACGTCCGCGAGGCCTACAATACCACTCCCCCGGATGCGATATAAATAACACGCTCAAATATGACAGGAATACCGTATATAGACTTTTCCAAAAAAGGGCTCCTAGCCGGTTCCATGTTCAGTATTCGTGCGCATGGCGCGTGATTTCCTTGATTACGAAGCGACGAACATGCGCATGCTGGGCTGAGGACTCGTAAATATTAAAAGGGTATATACATAGCTTGCAGGTGCCACCATTGCTGGGAACTGACGGTTGTTTCTACTTACTGGTTCCCTCGCGTATACTCCTGTGTTGTACAACTAACACGGTGAACAGAACGGTCGTGGCAGATAGAATACCGTCATGACCGTGAATGATGTTACGGGCAAGCTATGTAAAGGCAATAGGGTGTACAGTCCTCGGATATTACTACTAGGCGGGGTTGTCAAGCATCCACGCCACCAACCGCAACACTGGCAACTACAGTACCCTTGGCCGTGCAGGATCTCTCGACGTTACGAACGCGGTACGCATTGCGCTTCTCGCTGGCCGACTTCGAAGCTAGAGGTAGGGAGCTAACGGTCACGTCATTTCCATTTCCGCGCCCCTTCACCGATATAATAGAGACTTTTAGAAGACCGTAAACTAGAGCTTCGCTTTGCTAGTGGGAGCTCGTTCCGTGACTTTAAAGCATATGGATTGAACACGCGCCCCCTGGGCCCGCTTACTGCAGAATGCAATCTACTAAAAGTCTCTAATATCTCAGTGGCGACGCGAGTGTTATTCTCACCGACAACAACTTTGTTGAGGGTAAGCGAAAATAGACGTAAGCTGGAGAACATTTTTTAGACCACCGGAAAACACAGCGACATGACTTGAAAACCGCTTACATTCTGACTACCTGCAAAAAACTGACCCTTTTTCTGCTAAAAAAACTCGGAAAACCGCTGAATTGGCAACATTGATAGGTTTCCAAGCACGCATCCGTGCATGCCACATTGCTGCAGTCGTTCGGTACAGCCTGGGCATCCCGACCTAAAGCAAAAAAAACTCAGCAAAAAAAAAAAAAAAAAAAAAACTTGCTTTAAGAAGAGAATTGCATCGTGGAAAGAAGAAAATTATCAAAAAAGGTTTTCCTACAACTTCTGTTGACAACTGCAAGTGGCTGTCCGCTCGTCGTAGCGGCGACGGACAGCCGCGGCGAAAGCTCGGGCGTGCTGGAGTTCGTTCTCATGTCGCTCACGTTCTGCAGTTGTGCTTCGGTGAAGCGAGCAACCGCCGTGAGGGAAAGACGCCACCAATGTCTGTAGGGGCTGGCGCTCAACGCTATTACTTAAGAACGAAAAACAAGTATATATATATATATATATATATATATATATGAAGACGTTACGAGGCAATAGAATGATATTTTGGTTTTATTGTTGTGCTATTCAGAAGGGATTTTTCTTTCTTGTTTTTCTAATTTTATTTTCACTCCTTTTTTGTGTGTGGATGTGAGCGAACAGTACTGGGCTATGTTTGATGCAACATATGCGAACGGTGGCCGCTCTCTAGTTCCAGCGGCACATGTGACAATGAAAGTGCAAAGCTGCCACGCTTAACCTGATAATTGAAGCTGCAATGTTAGACAGAGTATATATGCCCTGAAAAGGGAAAGAGAGGAAGAAAGGGCAACGATATTGGTGTTCTCGTTTGTTGTTGTTTAGGTAGCTTTAGTTAGCTACCTAAACAATGTTGTTTAGGCACCTTTAGTAATAAAAAATATATTAGAGTTCAACAGCGCGACATCCATGCAATCAATCCTCACTTGGCTTTTGGGATTCTGTTGTTCGCATTGATACGCGAGAAAATCTGTGCGCATAATTGTTTCTACGGCCACTTGAGTTCAAAGCGTCAATGAGAAAACAGTCCTGTTCCCTTAGAAAAACAAAACAAAAATCACGCAGTTTATAAAAGATTGTAATATTTTAACGACCCTTTCAACTTCCTATCCAGTCACGCCCTATCGACAATTTTGAAAAGGTTTTCTACAGGGTGATTCAAAAAGACGCCAGGCTCTTTAAATCGACTGCAAAGTTGGGTTTCTTAACCTATCGCGCTACGACTTTGTGCAGCGTTGCCCACAGAGGGTGTTTTTTTTTTTTTTTTGTAAAATTTGCAAAGAGCGAACTTACCTGAGGAAAAAGTAAAGAAAAAAAAAGGCTTAGCTCCTATGGAAACGCAGCGACGCCACCGGTCTTCAAACAACGCGGCACTGTTTCGCACGGGAGACAAGAGATGGCGCAAGCGGTCGCGACGCCAACTGCCGCAAACGAACAAGCATACAACGCCGAGAGCCGGCGTCTTTAGCAGACAAGGAACTACAGTTCCTTGTTTTTACCGTGCCTGTTTTTGTTTCTGCGACTGTCGCCGCCTGCGGAACGGGCGCCGCTTCTGAGTTGAAAAGATTGTCTGCTAAAGACGCCAGCTCTCGGCGCCGTATGCTCGTTCATTGGCGGCGTTCGTTGCGCCATCTCTTGTCTCCCGTGCGAAATGGCGCCGTGTGGTTTGAAGGCCGGTGGCGTCGCTGCGTTTCCATAGGAACTAAGCCTTTTTCTTTCTTTACTTTTTCCTCAGGTAAGATCGCTCTTTGCAAATTTTACAAAAAAAAAAAAAAATGCACCGTCTGTGGGCAACGGTGCACCAAGTCGTAGCGCGATAGGTTAAGAAACCGAATTTTGCGGTCGATTTAAAGAGCCTGGTGTCTCTTTGAATCGCCCTGTATATACCTTGTCTCAACCAAAGTCTATAAAGTACAGACGATAGAAACGCTATAGAATTTCTGCCGCCACGTCTCAATGAATTTTTGTCGCCATATTTCTATAGAATTTCTATAGACCCGACTCGGTAGAATAGTAAGATGAAGTTCGGAAAATCGACACCCCATAGAGTTAAAACATCCTTCTAGAAACCGCTTTTTCCGGCATTGTCAAATAATTATCGCTTTTTGCAGTGCTTTATAATTGGAGATACAATTCACCATCCCCTAGATAGCAGATTATGTATAATATTCGCGAGAAAACGTCTTTTTTTTTTATCTTCTGGGGTGGTCCTTGCTCAAATGATCACCTTTTAAGTGTAGGGTATATAGTATAAGCGTGGAGCAGCCTACGGTGCCGAGAGACTGAGGGACAGTAGGAGATGAAAGCGCGCGGGGACGTCCGAACGCCGACCTCTGATTGGAAGGATTAGTGGGTAAACCTAAAGCTAGCTAGCTGTCTTTGTCTACACTGCACTCGTCGAACGCGTTCGAATGCGAGAGCCAAACGCCGGACGCCGACGTTCTGCTTTCGAACACGCTAAAAGAGTGCAGTGGAGGCAAAGGCTGCTAGGTTTAGGCCCACCCGCTATACACCACTTCTTATAGAAATTTTGTAGAAAGTGGATTAATTTCAGGAAATTTGGAAACACATAATACACTGCACTTCCTCCTGGCAGATTTATCCGATAAACAAGGCGAGATGCTTGGCTTAAAGCTCTTCCTGGAATTATATGGTACAATAATGGGATTAGACAAGGGATAAACAACACCGATTAAAATATTAAGACGTACCGCACTTTTACAGAGAAGACGGTATTTGTACTCGCGACGGAACAATTTCACCTGCAACGAGGATTGATCTGTATTTACGAGGGGCAGCTGCTTAAGAAACGTGGGTTAATCTACAAATAGCTCAGGAAGATTTTTTTTTTATAATTTTTAACATAAAAATGGTTATTTTGAAGAGGGGTAAAAGAACCGTTCGCATTCCAGCAGGCGCTAAACACGTACCTAGTTGTTTTCTTTTTTTTAAATGGAAGATAGATTAAGCATTCTAGTGGTCAGGTCTGAAACGTTGGCAGCTCAAAAAGAAAGACGGTCATCTGTATTCCCGTATATCCCAGGCCTTTATCGAGGTGATAAATAAAATTGAAATTCAAAGTTAATAGCCGCGCAAATGTTTACCGTTCATCGCTAAATAAAAAGAGGACAAATTGTGCGCGACAAAATAAATTCATTGATTGATCACCACAGCGCTGGCGTTCCTGTTTCGTCCAGCGAGCTAGGGAGCGACTTTGGAACACTGCAGCCATCTTTCAGAAATTCCCGGCGATATATTTTCCTTAAAGGAACGGTAATAATTGTTCAGTTTTAATCTCCAAACTTACGACTATCGGCATGATAAGTGAATCTAAGTGACAACGAGCGTTCAATCCAGCTCTTGCTCGTTACTTCCGGTATCACGCCAGTATGTTTACCGCCAGTGCAAGCACCAGCTCAATTCACTAGTTTCCTACTCGCTGAATTAATGGCAGTCATTTATATTCGGCGTGTAAAAAAGGCTGCCTCGCATTTCCGTGGCTACATTTGTTTTTGCTCTTTGTTTCACAGTGAGCATCTCTCTAATCGTAACAGGATCAAAACGAAAAGAGCTTAACCGCATGCGTGGTGCGACTAAACTCCGTCTTTTATTTATCTTGCCGGGAAGAAGCCATTGGCTTTCCTCCGTGGATTTAAGACCAACAACGTGTTCTTCCAGCACGTTGCGTGTGTTTTGATTTTCGTCTTCGATGCGGCTCTTAATCCGGGCAGGATCGGCGTCCACTTTTAGCGGAGGTGCGCACTTTAAATCGCTGAACAGCAGAGTAAATACTGAACCGTAAAAAGGAAAAGAATAAATAAAAGCTATAGAATAAAAAAAAAGTAAAAATGGCCGCATCGAAATACGAGATGTTGGCTATCGACGTTACAGACGGCGAGGGTTGATTCGGCGTGCGATAAACACAGCGATTTGCTCGTTTCTGTTTGTCTTTGCACCTTATGCGATTACGGCGCGTATAAAGTCGTCGCTAGTGCCGGTGGTTGCGCACATGACACACACACACACATGCACGGCACGCATGCACACATTGCAAAAGGTTACCTCGTATACCCGTTTCTGAGAGCACGGAGCAGTCGTCAATATTTAAAAGAGCGCCGAGGCGGAAAAGCGAAGAGATACGAAGGTGATAGAGCGACGTCTATTTCCTCTACGGGATCTCCAGGTAGGTCCTCTTTCTCTCTTCTCATTGGAAGCGTATATGTGTGGGCCGTAAATCTCCCTCCCTCCTTCGTGTGTTTAGGCGTGTGTGACTGTGCGTCTTTCTGCTTTATTTCAGGGTGCTATGCCGTTAGCTATCAGCACTGTCTCGGCGACCCGGACTTGTTGTGTTAGCTGCGCATTCCCGGCGAGCGGGACCGAATCTGAACCGTGGTGGTCGCGATCAAACACAAAATGGCTGCGTTGGGGATACCGTGCGGCGTGCACTTGTGTTTTGGTGCATTTCAAATAGATATTGCCGAGCGGTAAATTTACATATTTAGACTTTTGTTAGAGGTTTGAAGTTTTGTATCTAGAGACAGTGGAGATCTCTGCGTCAACGAGTTTCCCATTTTGGGGGTGTCGTGTGAGTGAAATAGCCGGGAATGTGCCCACGGTATCGGCATAAAAGCTTACCTGCTCCTCGCACGTGTCCGTCCGTCCCTTCCGACAGAAGAGCTTTCCTATACTCCGTTCACCCTTAAGTTCACACTAGGCAAGGACAGAAAGCTCGAGCTGAAGGCCTTCAGCTCGAGCTTTCTGTCCTTGCTAAAACAAGTGTGAACGTGCCGGCAAGCGTAACCAAATCGCTCCGGAAGCCAGCGAAATCGCCGGAACTTGCTCTGACTCACGAGTGCGGGCGATCGTCTCGGTAAGAGAACCTTGCCCGTCCCGTAGCCGTTTTTTCGACGGGAGTCACCACCCTTTTACCACCAAACATTTAGTATATATATATATATATTTTTTTTTTGTTTTTTAAACGCTGTCGCATTTTAATAGATCTGGTCAAGCTGGAGAGCGATCTAAAGCCGAACCCTCAATTGCCGTATCCTCCTCTGCTCTTGTGCCACCGCCAGAATCGCGGCACGAAACAGTATGATAGAATAGCTGCGTATGCTCTGCAGTAAATGGCGGGCGTCACCTGGAGCAGATCGAGGGACAACAAAATGAGGAACCGGTGAGAATACACTGGCCGGAGACGAGTCCCAGGCACAATAGCAACGACAAAAACACGAATAAAAGTGGAGGCAGACAACGGCACAAACGAATGACCGATGCAAGCCGCACTCGTTGAAGGAAGACGACCCATCACGCGGGGCAAGAACAAACTACTAAAAAAACTTTAAAAAAAACAGGTTACCAATAATTGAAGTAACACAACGTATATCTGTCACACCAATCACATTGTCATGCCCACCACTGAGCTTGGCCATGCGTCGTTATATGAAATATATGCTTAGCATAGAGCGGAACGATGGTTTTACTAACAGCCACTCTTTACGCTCCTTCGGAACAGCCGTGCGTGACGAGCGCGGGGGAAAAACAATTATATTAGGCGGCAAACGCGAAGATTCCGCTGGCGTGCACGCCGCGCGGCCGGAGCGATGCAACAGCCGTCCGAGTGTGTGCGGCTTCTTGATATTCGTCTCCGGCGCTTCAGCCACAAGCTCTTCGAACAGCGCCTCGGAGTCTTTAATGAAGTGAACGTTTAAGCGTGAGGGCAGGAGGGAGGCCGTGGTACTTACTGGAGAGCGTGTAGTGCGCTTACAGCGAACGTATACCCATTGTCCGTAATTGAGGTTCATATATAATATTAATACCGTAATTGCCGAATGCGGAAAGAGCTACCGGCAGACGAATCATACCGTCAAGGCAACATCGCCTAGAAGACAAGGCCCCATGTGCTGACATTTTTGCGCCACCAGCAAAAGGCCAACGCTGGACACGCATTGGAAACGAGCGCTGCATCAGCGCTCGGCTTCGAGCCCTGTTCGACTCGAACGTGGATGCAATCGTCGTGCCCAATCTGTGCCCAGCGTTGGCCTTCGCTGATGACATCTCCATCAGCGCTACGGCTTTGTTATCGAGGAGGTGTTGGTCAAGGCCGCAGTTTTTTGCGCGTCTATCGGGTTCAATCGCGTCTCCTGTGCTGCCTGCATCGACTCTAGCTAGGATCGGTTGTCACTTGCGTTGCATATACGCCTGTGGTGTGATGTGTTTTCGGGAAGAATAGTAAAGAAACGGAATACGTTTCAACGATGCTACTTATCTGAACTGTCCGAAAACTTCAGTGCCTACAGTTATTGTTTTCATCCAACACCTTTCCAACAGTTGCACAGTCTGACACAACAATATGCTCTTTTTGTATTTGTGAGACTCGTGACGGTGTGTTAAGAGGTGCTATAGTTTTTTGTTGTTTTTTTACTTGAGGATGCCTAATTTTAGATAATTGCCGAACACAATGCCCCGTCAGCTTTACAACAACTACTATCTTCTGAATTTTGCGAAAAGCATTTACTAAAACCAAATGTGGTTCTTTATCACTTTTCTTTTCTTAATGTCACTGCCCCTATGCAAAGGACTAGCCTGAACTCTGCCTTTATGAAATACTGCTGGATAGGCCCGAAATCTGAAATAAAAAATAGGGCAAAACAATTTTTTTTAATAAAATGAATACTCATTTTTTTTTAAATCCGATTTATATTATTTTTGTCAAATTAATTTCTCTTAAATCACTGTAGCTACAAATATGTTTATTCTTTATTAGAAGACGTCTTTTTCAAACATGGCAGATCAATTGGCGAATGCGAGTGATCACAGCTAATATTGCAGAAAAAAAAAAGAATTACTGCAAATTTGGAGTATTTGGATTTACTAAATTTTCTAGATGTAGACCTCCCAAATTAAAAGAAAAGCAGCTTGATATATTTTAGTTAGTTAAAGGCTCTATTTTCTTCCTTTTTTACGTTCTGATTTGCTAATTTAAAAGTAATAGAACAGTATTTCAGATTTGAAAGCAATAGGACACTGATTTTTTTTTTTTCGTTTCGTTACTTTCTTTCGTGTTCCAATTTGCTTTACGTAACTAACGAATGAAGTGAAAAATAGAAAGCGAAACTCCCAAATTTATCCGAAGAGCATTGCATTTTGCTCGTGTTCACCGTGATATAAATATTTATTCGTCGATGATTATTTGATTTAATAATGAACAAATGCACACGGAAAGATAGCGTCAAATTATAGAAAAATTGTGAATAAAATATCTTTTTTGCGGTTATCTTTGCTGGAACAGTTCTATTTAAACCGCCATGGTGAAACAGACCTAATTTAAAACACGTTTCAAATAATGATTTCAATTACGATTTAAATCATCTTGATTTTTAATCTCGACCCTGATTTGAAGACTAAGTAGAGACGTCCTCGCCACACAAGGCTATATTGCTTTTAAGATTTCGAACCTCTAGTAAGTAACCGAGCGCCGACAGATAAGCTGGAAAACGCAAATATGGTCCCAATTAAAAAAACGTCTAAGGCAAATGCTCAGAATCGTTTAGGAGGAGAGGGCGGCAATAGTAATGACACTGAAGGACTAATTTTTTATGTTTGCTCGGACCTTGGTGTTATAAATAGTAACATTGTCAAAATAATCTTAGCCCCGTCATTTGTTAAAACTTTTCGTTAAAAGCATTTTCGAGAAAAAAAAAGTAACAAGTTTAGTCAATCGTGTTTCTCTCTAGCGTTCGCTGTTAGGAAACAGCAAACTTCCAACTAAATAACAAGCAAAACAAAAATAAAAAAAATTGTGACCATGCGCATCTAGAAAATTTCGGCATGAGTCACAAGGTAGAAACAAGCACGCATATGATCCGAAATTTCCCAAAAAAATCTAGGTGAATTTTTTCTCATCACAATTTCTCAGCAAAAACACGCGTTTAGCAGATTGTGCTTTCGTACAACCATGGCCTTCGAGATTTTCTCGCGCGCTCTGTTCCGGCCTTTCTAAATGCTCGGCTGCCGAGTATACAAAGCGAGCCGAGCCAATTCTTATAGATCTCCGCATTCGACGCTTAAGGCCCGTTCAGAGTCTTGCGACCTCTTAAAACTGAATTCCTTAAAACCTCTTACAAAGAGAAACACACTGGCGCCATCTATTGGGTAGCAGTGTAAACTTGGCGGTCCGGCATATTGTCTAATTCTCTCGCGAATTATCCTTTCTTTCTTGGCTCGAAAAACTTTTTGTGAACGTTATAAACGCGCCTTTCTTATAGGTATTACGCACATTTGACCTCGGGAATTCCGGAAAACCTTCGCTCTTGCGAAATGTAGTTCCAAGATCACCGCATAGATGGCGCCAGAGTACCAGTGTGTTTTTTAAAAGTGTTCCCTCGTCCGAAGAAATTTTAAGAAGTTTTAACATATTGTGTCTCTCTCTTTCGTACTCGGTTGCAAGAGTGTGAACGGGCCTTTATAACTACACCAGAAACGGAAACAGAGTCGCCTCAAAGCACGCTGTCAAGTGTGAGCTCGCGGCATGAAGCTTTCATTTTGATTGTTCTCATGAGAAGAATAGAGAAAGATAAGTCGATCTCTTTTGATTCGTAATTTTTATTCGTTGCTCCGGTTCTTTATGCTGTTTCGCTGGATAATATCTCAGAGTGCATGATTTCATGCGATTCTATATTTGTCCTCTGCGGATACTGCCTTGGCCGGCGGCACAGGCATAAAAATATTTTTGCCGTCATGCATGAGAACAGCTTTCTAAACTTCACTTACGTGCACGGACACTTGTTTTATACACCTTTCGCGCTTTCAAAATATGAACCTTCAAATTTTGATAACCTTCTCTCTTGCCAAAGATGTGTGTGTTGGGGTGAAAGTAGGAGAGCACATTTCGAGCTGCTCCTACGTTAGGGTGTATACTTGAATGGGGAGGTGTGCCGTCCGGCGGCCATGAGCGTGTCGCGACCTGCAAGCACGCCGGTGAGGGCGCTGTGGGGCACAGCGCGGTCATCCGCCGACTGACAGAGGCCCGGCGGTTGCTGCAGAGATACTTTATTCTTCGTGAAAATGGTAGTATTCTTCGTTTGTATTTGTCTGCTCAGTTGTGAAAAAGAATACTATCCTATCTCACACCCCTGTGAAAAAGCGTGGCTTGCATGAACGGCCGAAGCTCATATTCAAAGCGGTGAGTTGGGAGCGGTGAGTTACGTTCACTATTTCACTACTTTAAATGTTTGTTTTCGTTTTGCTATTATAAAAAAATAATTGTCTATCTCGCCTTGCATACCATGCAAAGCGAAGTTTGAATGTTATATATACTCGGCGACAACTTTTCTTGGCAATGCAGTGGAAGTTGACGAGAACCCGCGCATAGCCTTATCCAGTGTTCAAAATGGGACAGGGATCACGTGTCTGCAACCTCCACTGCATTGCTAAGAAAGGTTGTCGCCGAGTATAGTATGCGATGCTTCCGTCTCCGCGTTAGTTTCAAAACTTTTTAAATTATTTTTCGACAGCTGTGGATTTTCCGTACCTTTAAATACCTAGTTATTGTTCTGGTGTCAATACATTTTTTTTGTAGCATGGAATAACTGAGTCGAGCTTTTATTGAATTTTGTATTTTCAACTAATTGTTATAAACCAGGAATTGTCTGAATTGATTTTACCTATTGAGCATGCATTATATAAGAATAAACACCACGTCTGGGAAGGTAAGTAGAGCAACTTCAACTCCTCCCTTTATTCAAGAGAAATCCCGCTTTGAGTAATTTGGTTCCTATGACATATCACACAGGTGGCACATTTTTCTGAAATTTTTTTTTTCTGCATCATTTTTTTTTCTTCAGAAAGCAACGCACTTGCGTAACACAGTTGATTCTTTTCTTGGAATCAAAGGATCTCATTCCGCGAACAGAGAGGTGTCGCTCGGCGTCCGAAATAAGGAGTGTATATCTTTGCAAATTTTGTAACCCACGTTGCACACCAACTGAAAAGTGAAAACACCACCGCTCTGTATTTTTTTCCGCGGTATTTGACATCGTTGAGAGTCTCTTGTGTCCTCGGCACAGCTAACAGCCACACCCTATTGTATCGCCTCACACACTACGCAAAACAAGAGGAAACATTTAATCCAACACGCCCCAAGCCAGCCTCCCTAAACGCTGCCCGACCGGCCTCTGGTCACGCTGTGACTGGCAGCGCCACCCCAAGCCCCTGCGGCAGAATTGAACCACACGATATCCAACTTCTATGGAGAGTTCAACACGGTTGGCGCACCTCCCGGTTCCAGTACACCTTAGCTAAGTTCCGTAGAGTAACGATAATGGTGATGATGATGATTCGCGGCTATTTCTATGTATTGTTTGGTTTGATTGCGAACCTTTACTAAGCGCCGGACAGTAACGGTCTCTATCGTGCGAATGCAACGGCCTGAGGAGCGCAGCCAGAGCGAGAAACATCTCGGAGGCCATGGTACAACTATACACCAACTCATGTTTACAAACATACCGCAGCGCCCCTAGCGGGCGCCATCGACGCTGCGCATGCGCGATGGGTGTGTGGGCAAGAAGCTCGCCGTCGCCCATAAACAAACCATTGGAATGGGATGTTGTCGGCGTCGGTGTGAGTCCCCCTGCTCTTTCTCGCGTTGGAATTGTTGATTCTACGTCCTCCTGGCAACGACTGATTACTTGAGCGGCCTCAGGGAAACTAACGAGGCTCGTTACACCGCAAAACTTGGCGCGAAATACGTAACATGTGGCGATTCATTCCGCGTGGATTCACATGGTGAGGTCCTGCTCGCTATTTCTAGTCATGACGCCGCTCAGGCTGCAAAAGCCTGAAGCGTAGCTGAGATGTCGACTTCGATACTGAAAATCGCAAGGAGAATCGGACCGAGTGAATCAGTCTTAGCAGGTCAGTGATGGCCACTGGTAACAATTATCAATATCTTCTTATATCTCCTGTTTACACCGATCCTACTTACCCAAAGCAACCTTCAAACTTAAACGTCTTTTGATATCTGCACTTTTATCGCAATCACCGGGTCAACGTTTGGTATACGGCCCGCTGTTGTTTGAACGAGCAGACGACAAGCATAAACTTTTGAGAGACCAGACGACAGCTCGAACGATGAGGCGGCCGTTTGAACTTGATGACGCACTGAACGTAGTCCGTGCAACTTGACGGTTTTCCCGCTTTCATGAATCTGGCGACCACAAGTATCCGTGAATTCAACCCAAGGAGCCTCCCGGCCAAGCAATCGTGGTACGGCGGCGTCTGTTTTTCCTTTTTTACGGCCCCTATTCACGCTCTCGAACGAACCGAGAAAGGAGAAAGAGCATGGAAACTGACCTTCAGACCTTTCCCGACTCTTTTTGTACAGCCCCAGTCGCGGCGTTTTGACGAGAAGGCAGGTTTTTGCCCGGTTTCTTCCAAAGTAACACAGGAATGCACGTCCACCATGGCGGCTTCCGCCCACAGCCCTAGACCGGAAGTGCGGCCGACGCGCCACCACCGCGCCGTGACGTAACAGAGATGAGTTCGTGTATACTGGTAGAGGGAGCGGGCGCTTCAACTTGAAGCCATGGTTTGTAGCACGCGCTCGTAGTGCCATCTGGCTTTCGAAAACTATTTGCTAAAACCTCTTATTGATCTCACCAGAAGCATAAGGCACTACGAATTATGAGGACATTTCACATTACTTTCTCGATGACTGTTAAAGCTTAACTTTATGCTACCGTCGTGTTGAAACGAACTTTTCTGTCCAGCTTTTAGCGTTTCTTTACAATTTATGTCCGACGCTACAATCCTAGTTTTAGAAAATTAAATACAGCATCGTCATTTATCGCTCCCCTTTATGCGAGAGCTCAGGCAGTCCCACTCTCGCCAGGTCGGTGCAAGGTCGTTCGCCGAGACATAGACCATTCTCTGCCTGCTCTCGATAAAATGTTTCGAGTGGGGCACTTGCAGGCAGAGCTCGCCGCGGCGGTTCTGGGGACGCGCGAGGAACGTTCGTGGCGCCGGAGCGCGAAGGTAGCAATTACCGGCGCGTCAGTTCACGGCGGCCGTAGTAAGTTGCCCACTCCTACGATGACGCCCGAGCTCTGCCCGACCCGGCGGTCCGCAGGCCGGGATTCCTTCGAACTGGCGTCTTCCCAGAAAGGTCCCAAACTTGTTGGCCTTCTGAAAACTTAGGAACCTCCGCTAATTAGAGCCCACAGACTGCCCACTTCGATGCTCACATTAAAATGACAGGGTCTGGCGAAGGAAGGGCTCACAACTTCTGTTTACAAGCAGCGCCTGCCAGGGAGCCCTTCTCGGACACGTTGCACCCTATACCGCGTATGGTAGGCCAGCAGAATCGAAATTAACAAGCGTAATTAGGACATTTTGATGTTTCCGGTGTGCCCATATCACGGTCGGTTCTGTCCAAGTATATTTAGGTTCGCTTGTTGCGGTAATACACCGATCTCGCCGGCCAGTTTTGTTTCGCCGCCGCTGCCCCAATGCATCCAGGGAACTTTAGTCTTCCTGCACATGGGACTACCTTGCTGGACTACTGCGCGCGTGTAGAGCATGAAACGTGACGAGTCGTCTCAAGCACTGCCGCTTGCCTCCTAGTGAACTAAGGTTATGAAGGCGTCGTGCATGCGTCGAATGCTTGGTGAGATCGGTCTATTGAACACATGTGAATGTTTTTGTGCTCCACCTTAGCAGGTATGTTGTATTTGACAAAGTTGTGAAAAGCAAGGGGCGCGAGTGCGTGTTGTCGGGAGACACTTATGGAAACGAAGCTCTACGTAGAGCTTCTTTGATAGCGCTTCACACATCTTGTAGAATGGAGCAACCGCCCAACCAAACACAAGCCACTTCATACTGTGAACACGTGCATTTAAATCAATAGCGTCCAACAGCTCGTGTCGCAAAAAAAAAAAATGCAGTGTCGGCGTCGGCCTAAAATCCCAGAATGCAACGCGCGCAGCCACGTGGGACGACGCACGTGGTTGTGACGTCATGACCCCATCGACCCGCTAAATTTGTCGGAAACAATTTCCACTAAATTTAGCGTAAAATTTTTCCGCCATATTTAGTGCAAAATTTTCCCTCTTAATTTAGCAAAATACTTTCCCGCCAAAGTTAGCGGAAAAGTTTAAGTTAAATTTAGCGGGTCGATGGGGTCATAACGTCATAGCCACGTGTGACATCACCCGTCACGTGACGCTACCACTAGACCACGCACACACGCTTGCACGGCTTGGGAACGAGCAGGGGTTTCTTGAGAATGGCTTTGCGAATGGGGTGCGTTAACACTTTCGGATTCCACTCTTAAGGTTGAATCTTAAGCGTCCCCCAAGTTTTTGTTGATCCATTTATTCCCACATATCTCCCTGCAATTTCTGGTGCTCGCCAGAAGAAAAGAAGAAAAAGAATCAACCTAATACCAAGAAAAAACGCTGAAAAAGTCGACAGTGCCAGCTCTGAGCCATCAAACGACTTGGCTTCAACGTCGCACCCATGATATTCACTATGATCCACGGCCAGCTAAAGTGATACAAATATTTTTATATTATGAAATGTCTTTTGTCGTCGTAGCGTGATTAAGAAAAAAATAAAAGGAAAGACAATTCACGATGGTTGTCTCTGGGCCAGCTTATTGCAGTCATCGTTACATTCTTTTACGCGCATTTCCTCGGCCGCAATAAGGTCGCGGACGTTTAGAACGCATAATCGCCGAACTATGATTTGCAAAGTAAGCCATATTATTTGTAATCAACGGTATTGTATATAATATACACAAAACATAGCTCGCGTATAGCGTTTTCGAAAGAGTTCCCCCCCCCCCCCCCCCCCCTCATTTTTTAGCACGGAAGAGAGAGTGAGAGGCGTACAAGTGCACCTACCTATTGTGGCAACCACGGTCAAACAGCGGCTGAACTCGCCACCGAAGGGAGCAAGCGGTCGAGCAAAGAAGGAAGCGATCATGCGCACCAACGAACACCGATTTCGTACCGCCGAATACGACCGTCGAGATCGTGACCGATCGGGCGCGAGTGCTCCTTCGAACCCCGGCCGCCCTGCGGAGCGTGACGCAGTCGGTCGTCACCTTCACGCCGGAACGCCGCCCTTCCAGCCGCCACGCGCGCCTTCCTCGCGGGTCACGGTGGCTACAGGCTTCTTCCATCTGTTCTAATTTAATATACCCGGGGCTCCTCCTCCGCCATTCCTGTCATAGGCTTTTGCAGCGTGGCCGAAGGGGCTGCATTCCGCCGCTGCGGGGGATTTATGGGTCCCAAAGTGCCCCGCTATTACAGTGCACGACGCGACCGCTAAAGGGGGACCGTGCACCCCGTTTTCTTCTTACGCCGGATTATCGTCTTATGAAATGGGATGGCGGCTTAAACAGAGAAGCATGTCCGCTGATCGTAAGGCACGGGACGGGGGGTGGCGGCCGGCACGCTAGAACGAGATTTTTTTTTTACATGTGCAAAACTTTGAGTAAACCGTTACCATGGTCCGCTTACCGCCTTACCGGAGCCTTTTAAAGGAGCTGTGCAACAATATTCAATTGGAATGTCTTTCTCTCTACACGAGCTTACTGGCACACCTGGGACTCGAGGATACTCACACGCAACGCCATTGGCCAAGAAACTCCTTTGTTGCGGTGTAATTTCAAGGACAAAAGCGATCATTTTCATTCAATCTCTCCTTTGCAAAATTTGATGACGTAACTCGGGGATCGCAGTACACCCAAGTGACGACATTTGAATGCGGTTCATAGATTGGACCCGAGCATTGCGTGGGCACTCGGTTTGGGCTCGTGACAATTGCTAGCTCGAGAAGCATTCGGGTTGTGACCCGTGCCCAATCGCTGCAACGACGACAACAGCCGAGCCATAACAATGTCTGGAACTCAGCGCGTGTCCTGCGCTTTGCCAACCCCAGCGCGTGGCTATGATCAACACTGGCGGCATATAATCGGCTCCAGATCACGTGGTCGCTTTTTCTGGTTGCGAGTTGAGGGGGTGAACGCTGCTCGTTTTTCTTAAATTTTTTTCTGGGACTTCTATTGCGTAGGGTGAAAAACGAACGCGTGTTTCATAGGTCATTAACGTTAGGGATCCGTTTTAAGCGGTATTTGTGCACAGTACAAAAATTGTTGCACAGCTCCTTTAAGCATGGTTTTAAGCGCTAGCTCCGCGCTCACGGTATTGCTCGGGCGCGCGCTGAAAAGCATCCATAAAAAGCTCCGCTAGTCCGGAACGCGAAACACGGTAACGGTTTGCTAAAAGTCCCCATGGTCTCAAAGGTTCAGAGGAAAGTTTCGGACCTAAAGGAATGCAAAATATAGCATGGCAAGCTTAGCGTCAAATTTGCTGCGAATGTTTACTCGTTAATTCATCAGAAATTATTTTCGGGTCTACAAGCACCTATAGCCCATTTCACAAGACTTGCCTAGTGACATGCAAGGCATTGGCTCGAGTGTATGGCCATAGAGAGAAAGAAACGTGTACGCACGTAAAAAGGAAAGTATTAAAGCTGTGCGACGCATTTCTAATTTTAACACTATGTATTTTTTAGATTATATAATATACATTTTGCGATCGGTCAGTTGTGTTAAACGGCATCTCTACGTAAGAAAGGATGGGGGAATGAAGACGCAAGGGACGGATCCTTCTTCTCTGTGGGAGAGCGAGAACGCAAGGGAGGGATCCTTCTTCAAGATAGGGAGATTATTGTTTTGTCCGTATCAGTCCGCCGCTCAACGTGTCTACCTGCACGATGTCATTATAGTTGACAACAAATTCGTTTATTAGTAACCGATTCACATTTCATAATCACTCCACTCAGGTAGCTGAAAACCGGTCGCAAGTTACAGTGAAACATGCGAAAAATAAATGGCCAGAATACGTTGCATCAAGAAGAGAAGTCATGGTTTGAGGTAGCACGGTAAAAGCGTTTAATATTATTTTTTTTCGAATTCAATGGTATTGCTGTATATTACTATATTTTTATGTTATCGCTGTTTTCTTTGCCGCTATGAAACATCCTCGCAGTAGCGAGTCTGAGGAGGAGGAGAGCTAAACTGAAGTACTGCCACAAAATGGTTGCGTGACTCATGAGCGTGTAATCTGCGAGACCCCCGAATTATTCTCCGCGATGGGTGCTAAAAGCTCACCGCTGTTTTCCGCGGCCTTCGAAGTGTGATTTTGATTATGGCCATTAACCAGCCGGGCGTCCAGGCCTGTTATGCTGGGCTTTATAGCCCTCACCCGTGTGGCTCCTCGGAGTGTTTAGAAACGGTCAGTCCGTTACTCTGTTGGATCCTCGCCGCTTTCCAGGTGCCGCGCTCTGGCTTCGGCAGCTCGGATAATTGCTCAAAAGTATGGTTAGAAATGGAAATGCTGTCGTTATGCTGAGGCTACCGAAGAGCGGTGACTGTTTGTAATCCTGTAATTGGCTTGAGAAGCTTCCGTACGGTGCAGAATGAGCTAGAAACACTCTTGGTATATGGAGAACAGTTTTCTAATATGAATTTCGTGATTTCGTGTTCGAAATACAGTCAGGCCTGCGGCCGTTGCATTATTAAAAACTCATTGCTGTGTGGCTGTTCTTTTCCCCGTTAAAACAATAGCTTCGCATTAATAATAGGAAAAAAGGAGGGGATGCTAACGTTTATATATATATATATAAAATAACACCGTTAAGCCACGGTAACCGTGGCCTAACGGTTATTGTGCTTGTCTTCCACGCGATGAGCCGGGGTTCAATTCCTGCATGGGCGCAACGCGTGTTTTATTTATTCTTGCAATTTACTGTTCTGGTAAATTCGAGAACTCTGTTGCATGTTTGAGGTTAGAATGTTCTATGAGCGAACCTTCTACGCCGATTGTTCGAGAAGCCCACGCGTGTACAAAAGGGGCTCCACGTGGCAAGCCGCAGTCAGTCTCACCCCGCGCTCGATCCTGCGGTTTCGCCGACTTTGACGCCCGCGACGCTCTGCTGTCTTCTTCTTTTCTCTTTTTGTTTTGGGCACAAGTTCGCCCCATTAAACGTTTAGTTTCTTCAGTTATCATCGCCTCGTCAACTGTCATCCGTGGCAATATCGATCAGACCAAAGCTACGTAGTATCCCCTGAACCGCTCTGACCAGACCCACTTCTTCGTGCCACTGTGCGGTACTGGAACGCCACGTCGCACTGACAAGCGAGCGAGCATGGAGCACGTCGGGGCAGTCAAGAGCGAAGGGCCTCGAACCAGGCAAGGCGGAATGTCGCGCGCGCTGCTATTTCCAGTACGTTTATGTGGACACGACCGGCGAATATTTGCCAGCAACTCCGGAGCGGATCAGATGAACCCGAAAGCAGCGAGCGGGTTTGGCCGGGAGGGAAACCTTTCGCATACCCGAGGGCGACGTCGTTCCCGTCTCCCGATGACTGAGCGAGCCCGCATTCGCTTGCTGACGAGGCGGCTCCTCTCCCTACGGGCGCGGGTTGCTCGGGAGTTGGAAGTCGGGGCGGCGGTACATCTCTCTCGCTGGGTTGCTCTCTGAATAACAACGTCGTATTATTAAGCTCCTTGCGTGGCCTTGCAGTTACCTACTCGATGGTGCATTTTAAAGGTGAGAACTAAGTCCCGTAAGATGACACGAGAGTAAAGGCGGGGGTCAGTTGGCGACGATGGAAAGTGGTGGACCGGAAGGCGAGAAAAAAAAAAAAAAAGCACATAGAAGAGCGGCACCTGCGCGTTCGCAGTTAAAACAACCCCCTTTGCATCACTCTATTTTCCACTTTCCTCTCCCGGCGTGCCCGAATGTAGACCATGTCCTACACCACGCCACTGACATGCCAGAAACTAAGACGCATTGTTAGAAATACATAGGTGGAAAAGCTTCGCGGCCTTACTGTGTAGGTTTTCGGTCACATCAAGGAACTAAACCGGTTATACTTTGGATATATCTCATTGGCTACTAAGTCGCATTGAGTGTCTCATGTACATGGCCGCTGACTAAACTGGGATCTTATGCGCGGGGGCGGATACAGATACGTACAACGATGTTAAATGAACGGCTACGCGGGTGGGCCCAACAAAATACGCGAAAGAACGGTCAGAGCGGCGTCATGAAGCACGTCAGTCACTCAATCAGCCCAGAATTGTACGAACACCTCAGACGGGAACGCATTGACCCCAAACCGTCAAGGAGATTCAGGGTGAGCACCTCCGATTCGTCAGAGCAAATAGAGCGAGTTGTCCAGCCCGATTGAGCTTCTCAATGAAACACTCAAGGAGAAAAAAAAAATAAACAAATAAAATTAAGACCTGCACGAGAGAACGATGAAGACAGAAATCACTTTCCGCGGCGGCGTATGTATCTGGCTGCAGGGAGGTCCCGTTTCCATTTCAGGCTCAAGTCGGAGAGTTAGACGCTCATAGCGAGTGAAGGGGGGGGGGGGGGGGGGGGGGGGGGGCGGCGGCGCAGATTTAAGATGCGAGAAAACTGACATAACTCCGCTCGTCGCCTGCGCACTTCCCCTTTCTCCCGTGCACATCCTTTTTCTTGGGGTTGGTCCCCTTGCCACACGTGTATTTCGGGCAGTTGCTCAGCTTTGAGCGACTCTAGGCAAGATTCCACACCTTTTATAACCCCTCCGTGCATGGAAAAGGAGACAGATGGGGAACGTTTCACCCACGAAATATACCTCGGATAACCAGTAATGCGCCAATGGCGGCGCGTGGGACTACTGTTGTAGTCGTCGGCCAGAAAATACCAAAACGCAAAAAAGAAAAAAAAAAAATCTCTTTAGCGCGCGTTTTTTTATTTTTGATAGTATCTCTGCTATTCTTACCTCCTCGCTTATTTTTGTGACTTGATCGATTAAGAAATTTAGAAGCTTTATAAACAACATTTCTGCAATATTTAATAACGGCATTTCTAACACTTTTTTTTATTATAATTGCGAACGCAGACCGCTCCCCCCCCCCCCCTTCCCCCCCCTTCCCCCCTGCTTTTTTATTAGTATCGAAAATCGGAGTTTGGAAGTGATGTCGCGTCCTCGCTTTTTATCCTTCCTCGGAAAACATGGCTGCGCTCGGCACCTGTAGCAGTGAGGGTGATCGGGGGGTCGGGGAATCGGACCAAGTTCTCTATGTTTGGTAGATTTACCTCCGGACTTGGACGTTTTGCTTCGTGTGACGTGACCTGCTGCGGCAAATTAGTGGGAACGACACCACGCCTCAACCGAGATTTCATTTCAACCCCCAACGCTCTAGAAACGCTTGGGCTGACCTCATATCCCTCCTCGACAAAGTGTCGAGAATAAGTAAACGACTTCGATCCGAAACCCTCCAGTAGTCCTTCGGGAATTGCAGCTAGGCAGGGCGGCCTTCTCTTACACATTCTGCGAAAAACTGTGCTGCGCACTTTCGGTTGTGACTCCGCTGCGGGGTGGCCTTTCACGCGCGACATGTCCCCTCACGTCACGTACTTCGCGAACCTGTGCGCCTCCTCTTTGACCTCATACCGTTTCAAAATATATCGCTGAAAGGGGCCCAAAAACACTTCAAATCTCGAAAGTGAACCGTCGTCTGCTCACAACGTTACGCACGGAGAAGCGCAGTTGATAGGGCAAACACGACAATTCGGGTTGTTAAGGGTTAAAGTCGGGAGAAAAGCTCGAGTTACAAAATGACTGGACTTTTGCGTCACTGCATTTGCGCACATCGAGCGGGAAATTCAAGTTTTGCGTTTCTAAATTGTTAGTGTACTTCAGAAATAGTGACTCCCCAAGATTCGAGGGTAGTGTCCAGGGATCGTTTTGAATCGTTTCAGATAATGAAAAAAATATTAATATGGCTTTGACATGTCAGTGCCCCTTTAAGCTCTCGAGCCATTCGTTTTTATGCTTTTTACGTTTGTACAAAGATGTCTACACTACATCATGTCATAGGCTTTCGGCTTAGCGGTACATGTGCAGATGTACCCCAGAGGCAACCAGGAGGCAACTAAGAACTGCTAAAACTACAGGGTGGGAAGGGTGCTGCGAGGGTGCGCGCCTACTCCGATGTGCAGATGCACCCCTCCTATCTACACTTCCCAGTTTTATCAGTTACTTATTGCCTCTAGGTTGAGCTGCAGGCATCGAAAGCCATGCGCTCCGTTGTTTGCACTTCATTCGTTCGTACCGGAGAGTACGTTCGATTAACCTCGTAGAAAAGGGCGGTGTGTTGTGCGGTCGCAGCACCCCGGAGCTATCAGAGCGGTACAGGTACATACCGTTCTAGGGCTATATTGTTAGATTAAAGGAAAATGTATTACTACGGAACCGATTAGCTGATTCACCACTGCTGCACCTACGATCTCCCAGACTCCAGGTTTAACTACGCGGGTTATATACGCTTCATCAAGCTACTGTTTGTGATTAGAGTTGTGAGGGCTTTTAAGTTCTTTCAGGGGGCATGATCGAACGCTTTCTGATTGAGGACTGCCAATGAAGTGCAACAAAGTCTATCCAACTTAGGACTTTGTGGCATGTCTTTCTAATAGCCTCGTCCCACTAGAGCGACAAACACAGATTTTTGTCCGACGACACCACAAAGTTCCGTGTCGCCGATGCTGTCCCACTACAACGACCAATGCCCGCGACAATCGCCGACACGCGCCGACAAACGATCGACGACGGACGAGTCCTTGTCTGTCGTTGGAGTTGAAACGCAGCAAGCAGTCCCACTGAGGAACATGTCTTGGAGACAAACGTATCCTCCTCGCCCGGTTGTGCATTCTGTTGCCTCCCTTCCCACCCTTCTACCCTTCCTCCCGTTCTTCCCGTGGCTCGCTTCGCCGCTCGACATTAGAGAAGCCCTTGGCGGCCACTCCTCGTTCCCGCAGTTCCGGTCCCTCGATTGCTCGTAGTGGTCGCGGGCGCGGCTTGCTTGCTTGCGCCGGGCGGTCGGGTCGCGAAAGGGAATTTGCTGTGGTTGGTTTTGCTCGCGAAAACTTGGTGCGTGAGGTGGTGCTTCAAGACGCCGAGGTCTACGGCCCTGCATCAGGATGGATACCCACTCATGTTCGAGGACTAACCAAAGTAAGACCTCTCAACACGAAGTAGGACACCACGTTCCGCGGCAAGTGATTCCGGCAGACGAGAGACTTGTCATCACGTTCTGTGATAATCGGGATGCCTTACTGTCCTCCAAAAAAACGCCTTCCCTTGATCATTCGGATACGAGGTTATAAACATCCTCGAAATCGGCGTGAAGTTCCGTGGCGCTCACCTAGAATTCCTCGAACGACTCAAAAAAGGAACGATTCGGGTATTCTAACTCGAAAAAAGCTTGGCGCCAACGGCAAATGAAGACAAGTGAATGCTTTAATCAAGAAATAAAGTAATCGTCTCCTCTTACACCGTGTTTGTTGGCGCGTTTTATGCCCAAAGAGCAAAGCACGAAAACCGCGTCACCAGACTCAGTTTGTCTGTGTATTTCGAAGTGTTTTGTTGACAACTCCAGTCCCACTAGGAAACAAGTTTCCTTGTCCCTGTGTTCTGCGTCGTGTCCGCCAAGTGGGACGGCGGACTTCGACAAACAAGCTGTCTGTCGGTGTCGTCTGTCGCTCGTTGTCGTGTGTCGCTGTCGTTTGTCGCTGTCTGTCGCTCTAGTGGGACGCTGCTATAAGGAGAACTCACCTTGTCTTGTCCCTATTTAATACTCCAATTGCCGCCTTTCTTTTTTTTTTCTAATTAGGGTACTATAAAATATTTTTGAAGTCTGTAGTAGGCACCCCCCATTTTTGGTAAACCTGGTAAATTATCATTCTCTTAACAACGTCTAAGTTGCTGCAGGATTACTTCTGGCGTGTACACAGAACTTTCCATCGGTTTTGTACATGGTTATACCTTCTTCCACAACGGGATAGTATTTCAAGAAACATTTCCGAAGCCGCTTTTTCTTCTTAATTAGGCTGTCACAGTGCAGGCACAACGTCATATAAACGACAGTTATATTGCCTGCTTTCAGACGATTCTGTCAAGCTATCTGATAATCTCATGTCCTCTCTCTTAAAACAACACGTTAAGTCCGAACTTTTGCTAACAAAAAGGACGCAAGCATGCATCTCTCCGTCATTTTTGTATGCATTACAACGGCACGGAAGGATATCATTCCCTTAACAACGTCACTAATAAAAAAAGCTGTAATTGGGGTAGCGATATCGTATTCAATAATTCATTCCTTTGCACCTTTTTATTATGCATGGCATAACTTCAATAATATAGGAGGTAGTTTGCGCAACTTTAAGAAGCTATTCAATAAAATAAAAGAAGCGTAGGAGTACCGTTTTGAAAATACCACGTCCTTCAGTTTCCTTTATTTTTCAGCGCTCGCTGAGAGCATAGCGGTTAGTTCCAGCAGCTAGGTTACTTCTCCGGGATCTAAAACATCCGGAAAAAGCCAATTCCCGCCCTTTTGCTTCCTCCCGAGTGCCCGGGAGACACACCGGGTGCGAGCTGAGCAACGCGTCACTGTAATCGGAATTCCCAACCGAATTCGCTTTTTCCGTTTCCCGTATGTTTCCGCTCACCGAGGATCCGCGATGATTCTTCCCTCTAACGAACCAATGAAGTGAATTGCAAGTAAAGGGGTAGAAGCAAAAAAAAAAAATAAAAAAAAAAAAATAAATAAAGAGAGAGAGAGAGAAAGGTCGGAACCCTGGAGAAGTCACCGAGTTGCCCGATCCCCGTCTCCCGTTTTAATTTAGCTCAATTTCCGTCACCTACCCCCCCCCCCCCCCCCCCCCCCCCCCGGGAGAGCTTCGTTACCGGATGGTTCCCCGCAGGGAATTTCTCCACTCGCGTCTCCTGGGATCTCTCGATTTGTTGTGTTATTGCGAAGATTGTATATGTGGTCCTCTTTGGGTTAAAATTTAATGCGTAGATGCTTTGATTTCCAGCGAAAAGGGAAGAGAGGTGTGACAGATAGACAGCTTGACGTTTGAAGCATATTCATAAACGCGCCAAGTAGCATTCTAGCTCGGATGTGCGAAACCACTATCGGCACTTTCAGTGCCTCGGTTCGGTGTTTTTTGAACGAAAAGCAAGCGTGCGCGAATAGAGAAATGTTGCACTACTTTAGAAACTCTGAGGGACCATCTCTAGTCTTCATTCGCAAAAAAAGAGTTGCGCTTAAAATTGCAGCTTCGACCGATTGACCTCCGGTCACGTGTTCACGTTGAGCGTATCTTGTAGGTGAAAAAAAGTTTTGTTTGGAAACATTCCCCGTTTTTCATCTCTTAGTTCGCACGGTTGACAAAATATTCGTACGAACCTGTCTCGCTAAAGGACAGACCGACGCCAAAAACGTGATTAGTATTAGGTGGAGTCCAGTGATGTCTCACGCGCTCAGCTTGCGGATGCCTTTTCTATGTTTGGAACAACCAGTGATCTGTCGTTGGTCGTCCACTAAGTTATTTTTGTAGATTGCAGTGACTGATATTCAGTACGATAGAAAGATGTTTTTATTTTATTTTTTATTTAGAGGATACTACAAGCCACCGAAGGCCCAAGTAGGTGTGGGATACAACATATACATTCACACATAAAACGAAAGCAAATAACACGACATTAAAAGGTTTACAACTAACTAGCAAATATACAGGATATATTATTTAAAAGAAAGGGGAGGGGGGGGGGGAAAGCAAGCATCAAGCAGATGTGCCCTTATTGTAGCGCGTAATATATCGTAATTTCAAGATGACCAAGCGACATAGTGCTCACGCGACATTTTTTACCGCGAAATGCGAGATAAGATAGAGGTACAAGGTCCACTGACATCGCAGTGCAATCGAACTGGTTAATGAAAGATGTGTAGTGCACTTCATCGCGCCCCTGGTGGTCTCTCATAACAGTGCTTTATGAGACAACACCAAATTTACCCCAAAATATCCTGGCAGTTGTTACCAGAATTATCGGCAACTAGCATTTGATTAGTTAAAAAAAAAGTGTGAGTGTGAGATTCACCAGTCCCATTTCCGCCGAAAGTTACATGGATGGGGCTCTTCACTTCCGACGACTTTTTGGGTATGGTATAGTATGAAACGCACAGACATGTTTCCTGGATAGCGGGTCTGTTCCTCCAGTTGATTTTAGAAAGACAGAAACCAATCACGATGAGTTGCCTGTTTTTGCTGTCACCGCAAGCCGGGCTAGCGCCGTCCCCTATATTTAATTGTAATTCGTCATAAAAAATAATAACATGGATCAAAATAGTGTAGTATAATCTTGCAAAACGGAAGTTGCACAGGCGTTTGGGTTCGAGGTCAAATAGAAAATCGACCGACCGGCGCAAGCTCGATTCAAACGTCGCAGGACCGCTCACTCACATTTGCCAAATCCCTCAAGCGCCTTTGCTATTAAAAGCTTTGATTTCTTTTTTTTTTTTTTTTGTGGCAAGGGTTTTTGAAGTCCAAAATTTTGGTGGTAAATTTAGAAGAAATCGCTTGTGTAGTCGGGCCGCCACGAGGTGTTCGTTTACAACAATTTTCTCGCAACTGAGACAACTTTTGTGTGTCTTGCTCTCACGCGATTCATCATGCCGCGTTTCGTCGTTGACTGCCGCTGGAAGGACGCGAACCGGGGAACCGGAAGCAGGGATTATGAGCGCGTCACCCACACGCACCTATCCGAAAGTGCCCCCGTTTCCTTCTCCGTGGTGGTGACACCTCGACTACGCAAAAGACGTTTCCGTTTTACAGATTTTCTTTTGTCATAACTGTCAAAGTTTGTTTTACGTGGTGCGATTTTTTTTTTTTTTTGCGATTTAGCAGTCACCACATTACTCGCGGCACAAAAAAAAAAAAAAAAAATCCAGGGGAAGCGGCCGTGCTGCTATGTCACAATCGCGGAATTGCGAGCAAAATCAAACCATCTGATTAGATTTTAGACGACGTTTGGTGATTCGAGCTTTGATTCCCGGGACACCGTATCAAAAGTATTGTCGTCACTTTTGTGAGTCGTTTCTGGGCTACCTCTTCTGATGTCTACGCGCAAACACAGCAGCACCGTCACGGGGTGTCCAAACAGTACACTACAAAACGCACGACTCCGACGAATCGTGAAAATTAAAGCGGGCTTGAAGCGGGCGCGTCCGCTTCAATTTTCACGATTTGTCGGAGTCGTGCGTTTTGTAGTGTCCTGTTTGGACACCCCCTCAGGCAGGCAAGCGCCCCGTTGGCATAAAAGGAAGCGTCACTGGGTAGATAGACCCACATACATAATTGACTCGTTAATAAATTTAAACATAAATATAAAATCTCTATATCCTCTAACACCTTAAAGTGCAACTCCGGCCAATATTTTCAAAATTGGGACTACGAGTGTGTTTAGCTGAGTCAGTGCCCCTGAATTACAACGAATATTTTTTTTCTCCCAATATTTTGCTTATGTCTGCAGATATTTATGGCTCAAAGATTGGTTTCGGTTGTCTACAGCAAAACCGAAGCTATTTCCTAGAGCAGAAAGACAACACTGATCATGTACGGTGCGCCGATGACGTCGCATTGGTGCTGCAGTACGCGGTACGGCGTGCAGCTGACCTAGTCAAGCTCTCAACTTTAAGAAATAAGAAAGGCTGCCTCTTTTTTGGTCCTGTGCGTCGTACGTAATCGAAGAAAGAGCGCGTTCAGTGCCGAACACTGGGTGTAGGCGCAAGGCGTCCAACATGGCTGCATCGCATTATTCCTGTTTTCTGCTCACGGAAATGAAAATCAACCTCATACACAAGAGGAGGAACTTACTATAGACGCTTTACACACGCGCCAAATTACAGCCGCCATTGCTGACCTCCTCTTGTCTTACCGAGATGCCGAGCAACTGAAACGGTAGTTGAATATCCTCTACAAGGGCCGATGCTTTAGAAAAGGACACAGTTGAATCTAATATGGCAATAACCTGGCCTGCTATGGCAATGATGAAATGACATAAACGAAATAAGAGGAAGCAAAACCTGAAGGTCAGTTATGGCGGCGTCCATGCACAGCTGCTGCAAAGCGTCTATAGGGGGCATTCACTGGACGCCATATTTGAGGGCGCTGTTTAGAGCGCATGCTCAGAACGAGCTCACATGAATAGGCTGCCAAGACCAACAACCTTGATAGCGTGGAATGCATTTTGCAAAATAACTGTGGAAGCTTGCCATCAGCACGCGCTCAAACGTCGAGCACACAACTGTGGCCGCCAGTGAATACTGCCTATAAACCTTTCCAAAAAAGGGCTCCTGGCCGTTTCTATTTTCAGTGTTCGTGCGTATGGAACGCGATTTGCTCGCTTTGCAAAGGGACGAATATGCGCGTGCTGGGCTGAGAAAATCGCACACTGGGCAGAAATTATTTTGATATTCGTGATCCGAGAGGCCAAATGAAGACAATATAAGTGTTTTTCCTCAAATTTAGAACCGCTTCAGTTGCTCTTTAAGAAACGCAGGTCGCCGCTTATTGTATTCACGCGTCTCACTTTGTGATTCGTTCGTCTGCGATCTTATTGGCAGATGCGGCCACCATATTGGCTGTGTATAAATATTGAACTGCTCGGAAGTACACTCCACGCCCCACGCTTCTTAGGATGTCCTCGATTCTAACGTGGCTAGATCTGTCATCTCTTATCTATAACCACAGCAGCACCCACAAGGTTCATTGAACAGATGGCACATCTCGCCTCTCACTATGCGGGCCTAAATCCTCACTGTCGTTATAAAACATTCGAATAAATATACATAAAGAAGTGAGGCTGTACCCTTACAACACGTGATATGCGACGCGGCACACTTGCGGGTGATGTTTTCTTTTTCTCGACGCCCACATTCTAACCTCTGACTCCCATTTCGCGTCCAAAGGATACTAGGATTTTGCATGTTATCTTTCCTACATAGCTTATATAATTTCCCCGCATTCCATCCACGAGGAGAAATTCATTCCGCCTGGCCACGGCAAGCTCCGGGAAAGCATCGGCGACGTTGTCGACCTCGATCTCCGAAAGTGGAGGTGACGACCGCGAGGCCTCCGTGTGTTCTCGTTTGCGAGCTCGCCGGAATGCAGATTGAATGGAGCCGAGCGAGTGCCATGCAAACGCACAAACGAGGCCCGTGACGTAACCGTAGCTTTAAACAGGAAACTTGTTATCCATTCTGCACACAGGAGTAAATTATTCTTGTTGAGTTCGGTCACTGTCTCACGGAACGTACCCGAATGAAATGTATACCTTCGTACAAGAACGGAAAGCAATACCTAAAAAAAGGTATATACTTGAATGTTGAGAATATCAATATATAGAGCGAGAGGTCCATCTGCTTTCGACGTTATTTCGGTTCCATAGAGACAAAACGTAGCCAGTGCAGTACGAGTGCTAACCTAGGATCACATCAGTCTTCCACGTTTATAATGATTATTACACAATGCTCGCTTATACGGCATTCATCCAGTATTCTTGGGTTCAGCTGCAGCGTGAACTTTTTCCCCGCATATTCCGAGCTGCGGTAACGGAAAGTATGATCACGATTAAATAGTGTTAATTTATTAGCAAATGCGTTATTAAAAAAATAACCTAATGTTTGACCGTGTAGTAATTAAGGCGGCAACGTTTGCATTTGTAAGTTTCTTTGATTACGAGAAAATCCCCATTGCAAGATGACGGTGCAGTTTGACCACCAGACACTGCTGACTGTTAAACAAGTTACGAAACCATTTCGCCAGAATTGCTGTTCAGAAACACACACTGATATCAATCGCCATTTACGCTCTTCGCAAAAAAAAAAAAAGAAAAAAAAAAGAAAGTTGATCGAAGTTGCAATAACGTAGGATGTAATCCGGAAACACTCGAATCCACAAACGTCCGATGTTTGCTTCGTTTATTTCTTTCCCCCAAATAAATTTGTCTGACTTGCTCCCCGGGACGGTCACGGGGCACGCAAGTCATCATATCTCACACTGAGTCAGTTCACTCCTCGGCGTCTAGCACGTACCCCATCGCGAATTCATTAAAACTAAACGCGCATGAAGGAACGGGCTGAGAATTGTTTCGTGCCTGTCTCATGGTACGCGAAGTAAAGGTGAACCAGAGACGTATGCGAACGGATGAGACAACATTTGTAATCGACCTCGGCGTTTGCCATAAATCGCTCGACGGGACGCCGACCGGGTAACCATATGCGCACAGGTGAACGGCGGTCTGCTCGTGTACTGTAATAAGTCAGGGTGCGGAGGCGCAAAGGCTTAGGCTTCCTCCCCTCACCTTCCGGGGTCCCTTATGTAAATTTTCTCTCGGATGATTCGTGACCAGATGACTTTCCGCAAAGTCATTCGTCTTTAGAGATTCCTCCTGTCATGTGCGCGATTAAGTGCTTCCAGCAGTGTGTTCTGAAAAGGCCATGAGACACGTGCTTCTTTTATGGTTTAAGGCTAACCCACTTCCCAAAAGTTACCTCTTAGTGAAAAGGTGCTGTAAATATGCTGGATGTGTGCAAAAAAGGAACCCTATTGAAAATTCCATCAAGGTACGTAATTTGGGACACTGACTGCCAGTCAGCAGCCCTGGTGGAACGTGCCCTGATGGTTCATCAGATGACGTCTGACTGCCACTGATGGAATGTCCCAAATTACGTATGTGGTGGTCTTTGATGGAACGTACTGTGGTGGTTTTTGATGGAACGTATTGTGGTGGTCTTTGATGGAACGTATTGCGGTGGTCTTTGATGGAACATATTTGATGGAAGGTGTGATTGTGATCACTGCTGAGCTGATAGGATAGCCTAACCAAATTGCAGCGTTGCCAGAGAAACTATTACATACTTTCGACTGCCATAGGATCACTGCAAGTTAACTTCAAGGAGAACAGCCAATAAAATGACAAGTAAAATGCAAAATCAAACCTGTTGTATCTTTATTAGGTCACAGAAAACGCCTGCCTTGAGCGATGCTCAATCTGAAAAGGTAAAACAAACAGCACAGTTAGAATAAATTAAGTTAAAGCAAGTGGTAACTGCAATGGTGGAACTGACAAATGGTGATTTGGAGCTCTTGTAGCAGGCAAAAACTGGTTTTGGGGCAGACATTCTCACTTTTGGAGCAAACATTTTACCAATGTTATTGCGTCCTTTCCAATGCAAAAGTTCAAAAATGCTATAACAACTTGGAACCTAATGCCAGAGCTGAGGGTTTCTCAGCAATGGTGACAGCTGCTCATATTGAATTCGAACAAGGGAATAAGTGTGTACCAGTCCCTATTTCTTGTTTTTTTCTTTCACTTTTGAAATTTGATTTTTTAGGCAACAGGGACATTCCTTCACAAACGGGCCCACGTGCACCCAAAGCATGTTTCAGAGAAACGCCCTCGATGTCTGAACCTTTCGGGACGACCATATACTTTAATTCACAAAACGTATGCGACTCAGCTGAAGCTAGAGAGAGGGCATGCATGCTACGACAGGCAGCCCCTTGCTTCCATGGATGAACACGAGCAGCAGACATATCTGAACTATGCTCACGGATGCTTTTTGTCTGCGCTCTTCATGAAACAATAATAATGAGCTGCGACATAGCGGTAATGCCAATAGCCCATCCGTAAAAAAATTTGCCTCTTTTACGGAGAAATTCTCTGGCACCTATGCTGCCGGAAAGGTCATCCGTAATTCTAATAACGAAAAAATCCTTTTAAACATATACACAATCCGTAAATAAAAGGACATTCCGCAAAACAGATTATGGAAAGTGCTCTACTATCTGTAACGCTATTCAAGAGCTGTCCATAAAACAACGGACTGGAATATGCATTCCGTAAAACCTATTACGGAAATCCTCTAGTATCCGTAAAAGTGCTTAAAAGTTGTCGGTAAAAGGGCAAACAAAGTAGGCTTTCCGTAACTTATATTACGGAAAGCACCCTTGAGTATCCGTAATCGTATGCGGAGCACAAGTTTGTCTGCTTCTTGCACAGGGGTTGCGGTAATGTCAGAAGGCCGAGCTCTTATTGGCTGATTGAACAAAAAAAAATAGTGCGTAGACCTCATGGTGTCTAGCATTGTGGTCTACCCACTATATCCTTCCATTCAAAGCCAATGAGAGATTGTCACCCTTCTGACATCACCGTAATGTCTGTGCAAGAAGCAGACGACTTGCTCTCCGCATAGGGCGGTGTCAATAGAAAGGTAGGCTGTAAAATGAGCTCGAAGAATTAATGCCTTCATCTAGCAAGCTGAACTTATCAAAGGTTTTCTTTTTGAGACACAGATTCCCATGAAAACTTTTAAGGTGCAACTCCAGTCTGTGTAAAATAAAACTACATTATTTAAATTTGACAATGGGCACCAATGTATACAATCGAGAGCTGCCACAACCTGTTGTGGAAAGCAGGCAACACAGCTGAGCAATGCATCTGCAGCAAGTTTCCTCAATGTCAGTTGTTTTTTCTTCTGTCAGTTCTGGCATTCAGACCAATGTGCACAATTATAGAAGGTAGTGGGATTACAAAACATTATCTGCAGTCTGAACGACCACCGCAGTCATTGCATTTTTAAACAGCGATATAAAGCACCTTCTTGACAACACCAAACGTCACTCTCACTCATCTGCGTCGGCACTCATGCTTGAAAATAAAGAGAATGCTGTTTTCACATTCCACAGAGACGGAGCTGTGCCTTTACATGTCACAATGGTGTTCACTGCTAAAATAGACCTTTGGTAAGAATATGAGCTCAATGCTTGTAGGTGCAGATTTCTCCAGTTCATTTAACAGGCAGTCGCTTAGTGATGCTGCCCTATACATAAAATAATGTTCATTATGACGCTGATACAACCAGGTTTTCTATAAAAAAAAAGTTACAGAATTTTGAAATGGAAAAGGATCTTTTTAAACTAATATTGAGAACTCTTTCCTATGCTGCTTGCAGCAATCATGCAATGTCACCTGAATAATTGATGGGAAAATAAGAAAAGTACCTTCAAACGCTTTATTTGGGTCCTTGAAGAGCCAAAGTAGAGCCCCCCGTGGTGTTTGGCCTTTGTTTTCAGATGCTGCATGTAGCATGATGTGCTAAAGAGAAAAAATAATTAAACATCTACATCAGATGCAAATTGAGCTTGTGCATAAAACACAGCCCCCCTCAGTCCATTTAATTATTACCCATGAATCTTATACAAAAGTCAAATGGACATTGCCTCCAATTGTTCATCCTGTGACCCGATATCTAAAACCAATGTTTGACTTGAGGGTCTTGTTCTCCTGTTCCTTAGTCAAAACCGATACACTTCAAGCCTAAATTCGTTCGAAACTTAGAAAAAAATGCAAGGCCGGAATTGCAATAGTGATTTGGTTTATAATGTAAGCATTTCTTGAGAACTGATGAACCAACCGGAAAACTCGATTCAGTTTGAGTAATGCTTTATTTCTAAGGTTCATGAGATGTTGCAGAAGAGTCTATGTAAAACTGGCCAAGCTCATATCCCAGACTTTCATAAGTTTGGGCAGCCACTCAAAATCTCCCATTAGAACGAAGGGCTAGTTGCACTCTTTCTCGTTGTCGAATCAGGTGGTCAGCCTCGAGAGCTTAGAGTGTGTGAACATAGAAACTTGATTTTCTCTTTAGATATCCCTGAAGGTTTTCACAGAACTGAGCGGGTGAAAGAGTGCATGTGTACTAAAACTGCTATCAAAAACTGGGGACTAAGCAGTAGCTTAGTCCATAGTCCCCAATCTTACAATTTGGGAGCTCCATCCTACCCACGTTTGAGCACACCTGTGCACACGCTTTTGAGTTGAGCGAGTGGTAAAAATTTAGAGTATTTATATATGGCATGCAAGTCTGTTTGCAAGCTCCACACTTAGTGCACCTGATTACCCCCAAAATGTGATCTAGCCATTCCCTTTCCCCCTAGTGCCTACCACTCAAGGAGCTTGCTTGGCCAACTCGTCAGCGCATTCTGGCTGCGCATTTCTTTTGTTGCCCGTTGAAAGGCGGACCCTTCTTCATAATTTTCTCTGAGAGACTGTTCCGATGTGTGCGAACGATGCATTTTGGTGTACCTGCATGCCATATACTCCAATTTACAAGTTGGATTTGGAGCTGACAAAAGCATAGGGTCAGATGCCCGATTTTTAAAAAGCTTTCTCTCTGCGTGAGCACTCATACAAACCAAGCTGTCATCATGTGCCTCTGCCGTTGCCTGTGCTAGAGTCAAATCGGTCACACAAACTATAAAACAGACCAACCGACTGGTGAAAAGTGACAAAAATGTTCGCCCACAAATGCTGTCGAATTTAAAGTGAAAATAGGTCAAGCCGAAACGAGCAACCCATTAAAAAAAAGGTACCATGAAACTTTCATTACACCAGTTATTTTATATCTACAAGAAATAAATATGTGAAGCCAACCGCATAAAATTAATTTATAGAGACCATATCGGATCTGTACAGATGAGGAAAAAGCCAATCTTGTGGAAGGCCTTCTTAATAACTGTGGCCTTTGATCTAGTGAAGCTGTACAAGTTAGGATAGAATAAATGTTAGACACAGATTTTTCTCCATACATTGTGGACATACAGGCATCCGACTATGACTGTGGAGGGGAGGGGGACACAGGCAGCAGCTGCATCTCTCTTCTGCGTGCACCTCGACCAAGTCATATTAATTTGGGTTGTGGGGACCTGTACCTGCATGTCTTGGCACAGAAGTCCGCCGAGCACAGCGATTTCTGTGCCAAGGCATGAAGGCCACAAGACATTTTTCAAAGAATTGGGCAGCTAGCAGGACTAGTGGGCAGCGAAACCACTGCCACCCACTGTGAGAAAAACCCTGGTTAGATGTGATCAATATTGTTTAAACAGTTTTCAGAAGGGTGCTGTCAGTCACATCAAGTTTGCTTTTCTCTCAGACCATGCTAGATTTTCAAAACTGAACTATTTACTTGCCAGCAAAAAACATGTGCAGCCAACTCCACAAAATGACTTTTTCAAAGTGACCAATCGACAAAAACTGCTCCACGTTTTACAATTCCAAATGTAGTTCCTGAAAAAAAAAAAAAAGACAAACACGAATGACAATCTATACAAATGAGAGTTGCTTAAATCGTAGCTGGCTATAACTATCCAAGCTAATCCTGCAGTACAATGGCCACAGGAGACTGCCAGAAATCAGCTGACTTGTGCTCCAAGAAATCCCTACAAACAAGACTTAAGAACCATGCAGTTCCCTTTACTTAAAGGTTACCTTATAATGTGTTAGAATATACAAGAAAACAGATTTCAAATCTTAGAGCAAGACCTGGTAGGCATCGACATAAACTAAGCGAAAAAATTATGCGATTAGAGGACCCTTACAATATTTGTCGCCTTGGGCAAGATACTTTATATAAAAAGACTACCTAATTAAGCTAGTTAAGAAAAACGTAGCCTATATTGGTTACTCCTAAGAGGTAATTCCATTATCTTACTTTACTTCTTTTATTAAACAAATAAACAAGGAAAACTAGGAACCGGCTATGCTCAGGTTTTTTGCACAAAGTGCCTGTATCAGTATTATTACATCTTATACTGAAGCAGCAGTTGCTTTTCTAAATTTTCATCCAAAAGTTTTACATTACTGAAGGCAAGCACATCCATTTCCATCGCTGAACAAGCTTTCAACTGGCACACTCGGTGGAATGGCTTGCATGCACAAGGATTTGTTCCTGGTTAAAACCTCAACAATATACAAAGCCATTGCCTCTGAGGTTACCTTTCTCCACCACTGCTCCTCACTGTAAGCACAACTTTTGGAGGGAGTTGAGAAAAAATATTCTCCTTGTTTATCTGTTGTCAGTGTTTTCTCTGCATTGCCAGCTGCACTTTGTCATTGGCACTTGTCATCCATAATCCGAAGTGCATAATCTTTTTGGTCATTGTCTATCCATGACAATCTAGATATAAGGTATGCATCACATCATGCTCCTCAATGTAACTGTAATTAGAAAATTAACTCCAAAAGAACATTGCTACTTTTTTATTCAGTAAAAATAACGTGATACAGAACTTACTTCCCACAAACGTAGCGTGTGACAGTTAGTATTACCAAGAAAACAATTGTTACATCAATATGTATCTTGCAACGTGTCACTACTTAATACTACCTGCGACTCAAACGTGGCAAGTTCATCGGCTACAAAAAGCCAGCAGCAGGTGACCTAGTATGTTTGAATTTAGCTATGGTAACTAGATTCAAATGAATTTAGCATATTAGGTTTGAATCTAGCTATAGTGAATAGTAACACCAGTTGGGGTCAAAACAATGTTACATGCGACGGACACTACTACAAAACTTGTCGGAAGTGACACCAGCTGGATCAGCGTTGTCTCCCTCTCAGAGTCGTGCTCGATCTGTAATAACTCACTTTTTACTTACCATGAAAATACACCAGCGAAGTTGACTCCGTAAGTCGACTTGTTCAAATAGTTAAATCATAAAACGTTGCTCGACATTTCGTATCTTCTGAAAAACAAGACATACACAAGACTGTCAGAATGCCAGTTAAAGCAAGTGAGAGTAGCTTAAACCGCAGTTGGCACTGGACATGCAAAGTAACCCTGCAGTCCAAGCATGGCTGCAGGAGGCTGCAAGAGATCAGCCAACTTGTGCCCTGAAAAGCCCCTACAAAACAAGAATAAACCATGCAGTTCCATTTTGATGTTAACTCATAATCTGCTAAAATATGCATTAGAAAAAGGCTTGATACATGTTCAAACTGGGGCTTTAGGGACAACATGTTAGATGTGGCTGATATTGCTACAACAGTTGTCGAAAAAGTGACATCAGCTACATCAGCGTTGCCTCCTTCTCAGGGACATGCTCATTCTGTAAGAACTCAGACTGGAGACTTACCATAAAAAAAATACAAAAGCGAAGTTGACTCCGTAATTCAACTGGTTCAAATGGTTCAATCGTCAAACATAGCTCGACGTCTTGAGGTGCACACTGTATTTTCTGAAAAACAAGACACAAGATTGTCAGACTGTCAATTTTATCAGGTTAGAGCAGCTTAAATAGCAGTTGGCACTGGATATGCTAAGTATTCATGCAGTGCAAGCATGGCTGCAGGTGGCTGGCAGACCGGCCGACTTGTACTTTGAAAAACCTCTATAAAACAAAAAGAAAGAACCATGAGGCTTCACTTAGTTCAAAGCTTAAAAGTTGCTATTTAAAGGGGGGTGCAAAGATTTCCGGACTTCGGTCAAATATTTGTGGAGGTTGCTCTCCGACACTTCTGAAGTAAAGAACAGGAAACCGATTTCGCCTGCGCGTCCTAGTTGTTGTGTAAAAAAAAAAGACAGCTATTGGCATTTCGGGCACCCCTCAACTCACTCCCAGTCTTCAGGGTCACACCTGGTCGCACTCCTAGTGACGTCATTCGGAGTGCCGTGTAGGTTCCCGTGTGCTATCTCGGAGGACGCTTCCTCTCCCTCTCTCTGCTGACATTAGCGGGCGTTATGCTGCAGCTTGGAGCCGAGCGAGAGCACGTAATCTTCTAGCCGTAGTTCCTTTGGCTGCCACTTGCGGCCGCAGGTGGGGGAAAAAGCTTGGCTTTTGTTTTGCGATTATGCAGCGGAATCGCAACATTCTTAATGAAGGAGATGTTTTCTGTATCCTCCGGGACGTGATAAACAACATAAAAATGACGAGATGCAAATTCTCTTAATCATAAAATCGTTGCACCCCCCCTCTAATAATAATACATTTAAATATCAAACGAATAATTATTTTGCGCGAGAGCAAGGGGCAAAAAAGTTGCAAGGAGATAATTTGTAAAGTGGCAGGATGCCGGTTGCTGTAATTAAACAGATGCAGACTCCTAATAACACGGGATATGAATACCATATCATGTCGCCCACATCTGCCTTGACACTGTAGCACTCGCACTGCGTGCATGCATCACCGGTTCACAGCAGCATACCGCAGCAAATCATGTATTGGCTCTGGGGGCTCAAACATTTTACAGATCAACCATCTGTGGTTACAATTACAGGATGCCTTCCCGTTTTAAATAAACGAGTTGAAATAAGTTTTATTTGCATACAGTTCCCAGACTTCTGTGTGGGCTTTTGTGAGTCGTTTCAGTTGCTTGTTTAAGATGGTGTGTCCTGGAGCATTCTCAGATTGAAAATTGGTACAACTGCAGAACCGTCATATTCAATGAAAGTATAAACAAAATATGACATCATTCGCTTCGATATTTGAAAGTTCTGAATACTCACAAAGCCCTTTGTTACGCTTCTCAAAAGATTGGCATCAGTCACATTAGAGTTGTCTTCCTCTTAGGTACATGCTAGATGTCTAGGAATTCAAATTTGCACTTACCATAAAGAAACATACAGGTTCAAGGGAGTTTTGTGGACACTTCATTTGAAGCCCTTCAGAATCGCTAAAATCTTGAGCTGGGCCGTCGTTCGCTTCACTGCTCCCATTCTCTTCAAGCCCTTCTCCAGGTTGATTTGGAAGATTGGTCTAGGAGGATATATTGCATCATCTAACATTAATGCCATGCCTGCTTCAAGCATACTCAGCCTGGTGAAGGTGAAGCCATTTATTTTCTACTATCAACTCAGACTATGGTAGTGTTGGAACATGTTAAACCTGAATGACTGCTGAACAAGCACACATTCTATAGACCGACACCCTGTTTATAAGCAAGCCGGCGTTGGCCAGACCAGGTGTGAGCACTGTGCGTGCGCAAAAACCAAATTCGCGTAAAGTGAAGCGTCTGCGCTGTGCTGCCGACAGCGCCACCGCAGCTGTGCGACGTCAGTGCTGCGTGCTGGTCTATACAAGATAACCATGCTTCCCTGGCTTGAAAGTTACAGCCTAATGACAACCAGTGTTCCCACGTTATCAATTGATTATAAATATGCAGCAGCGTAATTCTTTGTAAAATTAGTACAGCTCAAATGTTTGTGCGAGTTGTGAAAAAGGGCGCTACGGCACGATAAATGATAGGGTAACGTAGATTATGTCATTCTATGACACATCCTGTGGACTTGACGCATTTCAAGATTTTCTCACATTTGCATAAACTCGAGAGTGGCCAAGGCTTCCATTGAATAGGTAAATTCAACACGTAAAAAGCTCCAAACAAGACTCATACCGCCTTCAAGAATGGCATAGGCTCTTTAAACATTGGCCAATGCTCAGTGACAAGGAAGCAATTGTCGTTGAAGACGCCTCCTGAAACAAATATGAGCTCGCATCTCAGACAATTTGAAACTGCAGGAACGGTGACTATGTTCCTTACAAACAGTCTGACTGAGGAGCCAAGATTAATGCACACAATTTTGCAGTCCGTGGAACAGTGGTATTACGTGCCCTCCTAAGTGGCGCCGTGCAAGTATTGAGCGGAGGTATATTGCTTTAATATACACATAGAATATTATGAGCATAAAAATGAATATCAATACGATGATCTTAGACCATCTGGTTGGGGGGAATCAGCGTACAGTGACACAAGTGCATTCTGTGAAATGAGAAATTCATCGGCTGCATTATGACTGCTAACCAACCAGTGAACGTGAAGTATGCAGTGGCGATACACAAATGGGGAATCAGTTCATCGAACGACGTTTCCTCGACAGATCGTTTCATCGACAGCTCAAATTAACCTTCTTTTTTTTTTTTTTTTTTTTTTTTTGGGGGGGGGGGGGGGGGTAAGCTGCATGAGACTGTCGCCGCGAAGCGACCTGTACGGGTCGGTTAGGTGGGTTAACATTTTTGTAACGAGCAGCCGCAGACTGTCGCCGCGAAGTGGTGTGAACGCAGGCGGGGGTGTGGGTTTACGCGCACTTCAGTGATACACGAGTGGCGAAACATCACTGCAGCATGAAATTCGCGTAACGAGTGTCGATGAAACGTTAGTGTCGACGAAACGTGTCCATAAAATGTTGTCCACGAAACGTACTGCCGCGAAACGAATTTCGACGAAACGATATGGACCCCTCGGCGAAATGAGAAGGCTACAGGAAGCGCGAACAACGATGCGAAACTCGTAAAGCGCACTCACGCGCTCAGACGATGGGTTGTCACGTGCTTTACTGCAACTCTTGCGAGCCAGCACGCGCGAATAGCCTCCCAATCGCTACAAACGACGAACCGCGCGTCCCAGCGAGCTCACGACATGACACAAGGTTCAAACGAGCACCCGACTTGAGCTTTCAACTCTGAGAAGAACATCAAACACGAACTGAGATAGCAGCGACAGTCATTGAACCCGAAAGTTTCAAGCGACGCAAATCCGTGGTTTCGTTTCTTTCGAGGAAAGAAGTGTCAAAAATACGAACGTATATATGACAGTCCCCAATCAATGTTAATAAAAAGAGCAGAACAAACTCACCGTTTTGATAACAACAAGGAAAGCTCGCACAAAAACCACCAAGCACCTCTACCCCCCGACAAAACAAGCGCGGCAGTAACGGCCGTAACGGCAGCAAAACGACCGAGCGGAGATGTGTAGATGAAGAGATAGCGGCAGTGTGATTATACTAGACAAAAATCTCACCTCGTGCTTTTCAATTGAGCGGTAACTAGCGCCACCTCGTTTCGGAACGTTTATCATTAGTTGATTGACAGTGCAATAAATGATTATTTAAAATGTGAGAACCGTTGTCTATTAGTCTAAACCAAATAAAACAACTTTCAGCTTGTCGCAAACAATTTTAGTTGTTTAAAGAATCGTAACTTTAGATTTACGGACAAGTCAATCGTATTTCAGATTACGGATGCTTCTCCGTAGCTTTTAATGAGAAGCTCTACGTTTTTTTACGGAACGTTTTTACCGTGCACACTTGATAGAAAGATATAAACTTTCTTGCCTAAACCTCTCGGACCGAGTCAAGAGCATTTCAGTATTGCAGCGAGAGGTTCCGACAATGAGTGCATCGCTCTAAAAAGTGCTTCGGCTGCATATGCAGTTAAACCAAGCAATCGTACATCAATCGCCGTACTTCAGTTCTACTCACCTGCCATGCACAGTAGTTTCGCGTCGTAGAATCCTCCGTTCGTTGGAGCGTCTCCGGCCCAGTAGTACACCTTGTCGTCTTCAACTACACCGCTAAAGTGCCTTACATTGTCGGAACTCACAACAGGCTGGGTCTTGTCGAGTAGAAATTCTACTAAAACGTAAGACATTGTAGAGCCCGGGCAGGATCGACAGGTTGGAGCAAGCGGGCACACAAAACGAGTCGAGAGCGATCGTTCATGGAAGCTCGGCGAAGCCCCCACGGGCGAAGCGAAGTGCGAAGTCGCGAAGTGTCGTGTTCGACTCTGGTTCGACGCTTCGGCGGCTTCGGCGGGCTTCTGATCAAGGTTGTCGGTCGGTTGCGTGTCACATCTCTAACGTCAGCGGTTTTATGGGCTCACGTCCCGAAATCGTTTTCTCGTGCACAGATTACTTTTCGTATTCATAGATTTGACGAAATAGTGGTATCCGAACGAACTTTACGTCCTTTACCGTACTTCTGTCTGCACGTCAAAGCTTTCTGACGTACAGTCAGAGACAATCGATGTACAGTCAGAATCACCACCAGGACATCCTGATGGCATTTCGCGGCGGCCGACTGCCACCAGGAAACCACCAGAAAGTCGACAAGCGGGGTCTGACTGGAGTTTGACTGTCGGTCAGAGTAACTTGTTGTCCAATCAGACATGCTTGACGTACAGTCAGGCACAGTCAGCGGTCCACTAGAAAACATTGACTGCCAAACAGCGTTACATTGATGGATTTTTCTTTCGGGAAGAGTTTGTGAATGATCCGAATTAATTGTGTGATGCTTGCTTTGACGCCTGCTATGTTTATGGTTTATTGCACTTTTCTTTCGATTCTCGCTAGATAATTTGCCCTACTAAGTACATAGCTGCTCTGAAAAGTTCTTATTGGAATGAGCACACAGGAGATGCAAATAAGTAATTGAAATAATTCAGATGCAGAGCTTGGAAGTACGCAAAGGAGGCGAAGAGGAATCATAAAGAAATTTAGGGAGCGTTTGTTGTTTTATCGAAATTTAGAGAACAGCGAGTGCACATTCCTCGGAGAAAGTGGGAGGTTTTCCTGCATGACTGGTATGAAGTTCTACGTCTTGCACGAAATATTCGGTGAGTGCCGTAGGCGAGAGATACAGAGCTACCACGAGCAAGCCGTTGTGGACCTTGGCGGCACAAAGTTCACCAACTTCATCTGGCGTGCCACATAGATTGATTGCTACAGCACAGACCGTTGCCCAGGCATTCACACGTTATTTGAAAAAAGTAACTAAATACCGTTACTCGTTTCCGATTCTCAAAAGGAACGCGTGAGCTACCTCAAAGTAACGAGTTCCCTTTCACGTTACTCTGACGACCAAATGCACAGCTCTTTTTATTTCATGTTTTGTTGTATTCTTTTTAGTAGTCGTTGCACTTAGGCAGCAGCTGCCTCTCGAAGATTTCATTAGTTATGTTTCCCCGCTTCCTTGAGAATACATCTCCGGCGATGCTGAAAAGTCGTTTTACCGACGCGCTCGAAGGAACGGCAGTGTTGTGCTCCAGGAAGAACTGGTGAATCTTCGGGAACGGCGCCTTCATTGAGGACAGCGGGTAACGGGTTATGTGCCTTCCCGTGTTTTCAACCTCCGGGTTTACATTCGGCCTGTACCCGGTTCTAGAAGGTTCAACTAACGAACCTTATTGTGTTCGCTGTGTGAAGGACATTTCCAGCTATAGAGTTCAGTACAACAACGTTTATCGCTGAACACGTCACTCGAACTGTTCGAATGACGTGTCCACCGATATACGTTGCTGTACTATCATACTGTTTAGTTGTTTTTCGGGTTGCCCACCTACCGTTCTCGCAATAGACGCATACTCAAGTTAGAATAAAAACAAGGCCGTTTAAGCGGTGTTGTACACGTTACTCCTCAAAAGTAAAAGAGATACCGTTACCCGTTACTCGACCTTAAAAGGAACTAAATACTCTACTCGTTCCTTTTTTTAAAAAAAAAAGTAACTGAATACGTTACTCGTTACCGAAAATACTAACCAGGTAGAAGCAACTCCGTACTTGTAACGCGTTAGGTACACGTCTGCCCTCACCCATGTAGATGGCCACTTGGATAACGAGTACACCACGCTTTCATACGTGCCTTTCTGTTATTTACGGGTGGTGATATCACTTGCCTGCACAACGGGTAGCTGGCATCTCCCTCCTCCTACCTTCTCCTCTCCTCCTCCTCTTCCCGCTCTCCCTCCACGTCCCCTCCTCCTCTCCCTCTCCTCAGCCCCCTCCTCCTCCATCCTCCTTCCTCCTCCTCCCCTCCTCCTGCACTGCCCTCACGTTGTATTATGGGACGTTTTCCATATTGTGACGTTTCTCATAATGCCACAGTGACGTTTCCCATCATGCAACGCGCATTGCATTATGGGAAACGTCACTGTCGCATTATAGGAAACGTAACATTATGCCAAACATCCCAACGGCGACCGCGTAACCGCGCGTTACATTATGAGAAACGTCCCATAATGCAACACGCGGTTACGCCGACGCTGACGGCAACGTTTCGCATTATGGAGAACGTCACATTATGCGAAACGTCCCGACCGCGACGTTTCGCACACGTCCCTTCGGCGACGCGTCGCATTAGACGCCAACTCGTGGTTACAAACAAACCGGAGCACACCTAGCGGACGCCACCGGCGCCGCGCATGCGCGATGGGGGTGTGGGCAAGAAGCTCGCCGCCGCCCATAACCAAACCATTGAAATGCGATGTCGGCGTCGGTGTGAGTCCCCCTGCCCTTTTTGTCGTTCGAATTGTTGACTCTATGTCTTCCTGGCGATGTCTGACTACTTGAGTGGCAACAGCGGAATTATCGAGGCTCGTTACACCGCAAAACATCGCGTGAATAATGTGACATGTGGCGATTTATTCCTCGTGGACGCCGCAATATGTACGCTAAAGCCTGATTCGCATGATGAGATTTTGCTCGCAATTTTCAGTCGCGACGCTGCTCGGGCTGCAAAAGTGTGAACCGTAACTGAGATGGTCGACGTCGATACTGAAAATCGCAAGCAGAATCGGACCAAGTGAATTAAGCATAACAAGTCGGTAATGGTGACTGGCAACAATGATCAACATCTCCTTTTATCTACTGTTTACAACGAGCCTGCTTACCAACCTTCAAACTTTAGTCTTTTGAGGCCTGCACTTACTTCTTATCGCAAGTACCGGGCCAACATTTGGTCTACGGGGCGTCGTCGTCTAAGAGAGCAGACGACAAGCAGAAACGTTTGAAAGAGCAGACGACAGTTCGAACAGCCGTTTGAACTTGAGGACGCACTGAACGTAGCCCGCGTGTGGTCCGGACAACTGGACGGTTTTCTGGCGTTCATGTTGGAACAAAACAAATAAACCTGATGACCACAAGTATCCATGAATTCAACCCAAAGTCCTTCCCGCCCAAGCAGTCGTTGTCCGACGGCGTCTGGTTTAGGGTGACCACCTTCCTACTAGCGAAATGCGGGACACGCGGAGGGGGGGAGGGGGGGATTTATCAACAAGCGCTCTATATGAACCAAGGCTCTGTAAACACATCTAATGTGCTGTGCTGTTTACACACCTGCAAATTGTGTTGCAACCATTAGGCTAAAATAATTTCCACTCCCAGTGATATATTTATTTATGCCAAATATGTTATTAAATGTGTCGAAGTTGAAAGCATAAAACTCAACTGCAGGAGAACGCATTGCATCAAATTAAATTAAGAAAGAATAAATCTTTTCGGTTCACTGTTTCCTGTCAACGCTTACTTTTATCAACATGGTCCTATACACACATTTTTAACGTTATGTTCGTTTTCGACCGTTTTGAGTTGCAGGCTTTTTGCCTCGTGTGGCTGCCTTCACAAAAAAAAAAAAAAAATCCACATCAACCCTTTAGCATAGACACAGCGATTTGAAAGTAGTTACAATATTTTATATTTAAATTTTTGGCGAGCAAGTTTTCTTACAATATTTTGCCACCAAGCGGAGAGGCACAAAGGAGCGTGCGCGTCGGTTCTCCAGCAAGAACGACGGTCGGTTCCCGCAATGCTTGGACAGAAAATCACACACCATTGCGATTCACACAATTCCCAGTGACCTCCGAGCTTCCCTTAGCCGCGTTGTTCGGCAGCACCATGAGTTGCAGAGTGAATTTTACGACAGTATGAAATGCGGGACATTTTGAATATTTGGGGAATTTCTTGCGGGACGCGGGACACGAGCCCTCAATGCGGGACAGTCCCGCGAGTCGCAGGACGGGTGGTCACCCTAGTCTGGTTTTCTCTTTTCATGACGCATATCCAGATTCTCGGACGAATCGAGCACGTGAAAACTGACCTTCAAACCTTTCTCGACTCTTTTGGTACGGACCCAGTCGCATCGTTTTGATGAAAGGGCAGGTTTTTGTCTGGTTCCTTTCAAAACAACGCAGGAATACACCTCTGGAATGGGGACCTCTGCCCACAGCCCCAGACCGGAAGTGCGTCCGACGCGCCACCACCGCGCCGTGACGTCACAGAGTTGAGTTCATGTATAGGAAACGTCCCATTATGCGAAACGTCCCCACCGCGACGTTTCGCACACGTCCCGACGGCGACGTTTTACATTATGGGAAGCGTCACATTGTACAGAACGTCCGACCGCGACGTTTCGCACACGTCCCGACGTCGACGTTTCGGATAAGGGGAAACGTCTCATTATGGCGAAACGTCTCGACCGCGACGTTTCGCACACGTCCCGACGGCGACGTTTCAGTTTATGGGAAACGTCACATTATGGGAAAGGTCCCGACCGCGACGTTTCGCACAGGTCCCGACGGCGACGTTGTGCGGGCTTACGCTGACGGCGACGCCGACGTCGCTCAAGCCGGAAACAGGCGCCTAAGCGCTGCGCTCTAAAACAAAGGGCTGTACAGTACCCGTACGCGTGTCCGAGCTTTTGTCGGTGAGTGGCACACAGATGGCATCCCGGAGCCAGTTGATCGCCAGTACCCACGGAAGAAGACAGTATTAACTATGACAAAGCGGGACCCCAGCACGTACCAGTCTCGCCCCTCCGACGGCTTCCCAAGAAAGAGTTCGCGGACGTGCCGCAGGACTCCAAGCAGTGCCGCAGAGTCTAACTTCGCTGATTCCGGCACCGTCGCCGCCGCCACTGCCTGTTGGTCCGCGCAACGGCAGCACGTACCTGCACCGCTCTTGGGCCAACGGTGACTTCGCTGTAGGTGTCGGAGAATAAGAACGCGACAGGCGTGACTTAAACTTCCATGCCGCGTCGTGCGAGTCGGACGGAAGCAGCGACAGATGACACGGTCACGCCGTGCTGCGCGAACGCTGCGCTCCCCGACGCCGTAAATCAGAACTACCATCTTCATCCCTCCGCTACGGAGGTATGCCGTGCGGGGATAGGGGGGGGGGGGGGGGGGGGGGCGTGGAGGCAGCGGTGTTTTTTTGGAATACTACATCTTCGATGGCGGGCCTAGACTCGAGGCACAAAAAGAAGAAGAAAAAACAAAGCTACGCTTCTGAGTTGCGACTCTTTTGTCCGCTATCTTGGCGCTCAAAATCACCGTTGCCTGTCAGCCAAAGCTTTCGCTAAAATCTCTTGAACATATTTCCCCGCCTCTAGGAATATTAAAACTGTCGGCGACAGAGCAAAGTGATATTGTTTGAGCTTCCTTACACATCATCTAAAGCTGGAGTCGCATTTTCGAATCGTAAGGATTGCCGCCAGTTGTGCCAGCTGCTCTAATCTAAACGCCAAATTGTCTGCACCAGTAAGAAACTTAAGGAGTGAAGTGCTGATACTCTAAGCCTGGCTTCTATATATTGACCAGGCCGTGAGAGGTAGGCATCCTCTCGACGTTGTTCGCTGACTTTGTGACGTGGATCGGACGAGTCCTGCTTCCGAGAAGGCTGCTGGCTCGTTCGTCGTGGCGGGTGGGAAGACCGGACAACATCACCTGTTCACAACTATTCGTAGCGGCGTGATTTGGGATATTGTGACGAGCAGCCGTGCACATGAGGAAGCCTTGAGCTTTCCTACGATTCTGCCTCGGGTGTTGCCGCGCGCTTGATGTGTTTCGGTGAGTTTAAAGCGCTTCACGATAAAGGACTTGAGGAGTGACTTGGAGGTGCAGCTGGGGGTTCCTATGAGACTGGGGAAGATAATTTTTTTAATGCATGTTTAACATTAACTTTAGTTCCGGTAAATAAAAACTAAAATAAAAAAACACTCTTTTTCACTTATAATAATTTTATTTAAATGCTCCGTAGATTTGATGCAAACATGTCCCAATGTCTCATTGCCGTCTGCAACGCCTCTTTTTAAAAGCTTACCGAATGAAAAAAATCGAAAGATAGCGAGAGAAAGAGAGGAAGGGGAAGTCATGACCTGCAGCATAATGGGAAAGAGTCAAAGGTCGGAAGAAGGTCCAGCGCATTCTGACACAAAGAGTGCTAGGACGAGGACCAATAAAAGAACGCACACAACGGGCGCTGTTTGTCCTACCTTGCTGTTCACTTCTGCTAGTTCTTGTCTTTAGCGATGTTTTTGTCAGAATGCTTCTTCTTCTGATGTACGACGTGAAGATCAGTCGCACCGCAGTTTAATGGTCAACCAATTTGGCTCGACCGAACAGCGAAAACTGTTTCGGATTACTCACCGTTGCTCAACAAGCGCTCGGCGTAGCTGGTCGGGCATAGTTATGAAGGATCAATTTAAGAATGGCCACAAGGCCACGTTCACGTAACCGCCTCCTTATTCTATAATTTTATTGCCGCCGCTGAGCAACCTAGCCATCCCACAGCAGAGATATCTCTGGGGACAAAGCGAAAGCTCGCGCTAATTAATATATGCGGTCTCGGTAGGTAGCTAGCCCCTGCAGTTCAACGAAAACCAACGGGAGGATTAAAAAAAAAAAGGCTTTTCGTTGCTTACGACGATGTTGCAACTAGCCTGCCAAAGAAAGCGGGGGGATATATTTGCGGCCGTCCAACGCAGGCTTTCACGGCGCAGACGGACATTTGGGACATTCTCTGTAGGTTCGCGTTTCCTTTCAAATGTGGCCGGGCACTTTCACGGGAAACTGGAGGAGCTGAGACGATCATCTGTCGTAGGAACTGAAGTGTAAAAAAAGAGAGGGGAGGGCAAAAACGAATCTTGTGTCGCGCAGACACTCGCCCGCTGGCAGCACGTAAGCGTGAGGGACCTAGAAGTGGATAAAAAATAAAAGAGATACCTTCGGGGAGAAAGTGGGACTCGGCGGGGCACTCACATTGGACGGACGGGCGAGAGTTTCTCTCTGGGGAACTGCGGGACAGGAGCGGAGCATTTATGTTTGTTTTGTTTTCGAGCAACGGGAAGCCAAGCACCTATAGTCCTACCACGTCCTGGTCTTCCGTATCGTTCCTTGATCCACTTCATTCAGTTCACTTTCGCTGGCCTCTATCTTGAGGAGTGTGTGAGAAAGAAGCAGAAATATTATCAGTAACGAAGCTTACGTTTTCTTTTCTCTTAGTTTTCTTTTTAGTATACCTCTCGAGTCACTGGCGCCAATTTGAACAAAGTGGGTAGAAAAAGGAGAAGGGAACTATGCACTTCGAGGCAGACATGAACGAGTTGCTGCGTCGAATTATGTTTACGCTGAAAGAAGCGTTACCGACGGACAATCTAGAGAATAGTGATCGTACCACACTACTTTGGCTATTTTCTTTTTCGTTTCTTTACTAGTCGAAATATGGTTGACTGGCAACACTAAAGACTATTTTTCTTTTTGTACCTAAGCAATTCATGACTCCTTTATTGCCTCACCTTTTCGAGTACGAATTTACATACACGTCTAGGGGGAAACGACAGAGATACATGTTTCAGATCTATTTGATGCAAAATGTACCCTGAACAAAACGTTAGTTTTCAGACGACTGAGAACTCAATCATGCTGTCTAGGTTACGTAACCTCACATAAAAAGTGGAATCTTCACTAATTCGGAAATTTTGAAATTTTTCAATGATCCAGGCCATGATGAAATGAACGCTATGCTTAAGCGTCCTTACTCCAACTTAGAGTAACTGCATAGTCCCTTTTCATAACAAACGCCACCAGGCGGTGATCCAGTCTTTGACGTCTCAGAGAACTTCCGATTCATAAAAAGAATGAATAAAACCAACTTAACTGATGCTTGCAATGTCAATGAAACGTTTAACCAGTTTCCCCGGTGAACGCCGAAAGAACGAAGAATCGCGAGATCTGTTCAGATTTTTCAAATGTCCTTGCAAACCAACTTCCCTCCTCCAAGACCTTTAATTGTACGGCCGAAAGCCCTTGATAAAATCTCCAATTTTGCTATCCGTGCAGCATTTATGCTTCCTTGCACTGGTGACATAAGCAAGCTCGGCGGGCTTGTGAAGACGGAGCGATCGGAAGTCCCTTGGGACGCAAGCGGCAGTTCGTGTTTGTAAACAGTATAAAGGGTCTATGGGAGTATTCACTGGTGGCCATAGCTGTGTGCATTACTTTCTGAGCGCGTGCTGACGGCTAGCTTCCAGTTTTCTGGCAAAATGCATTCCGCACCAAGATTACCGGTCTTAGCAGCGTAGTATCGTGAGCTTGCTAGGCATGCGCTCTAAACATCACCCTCTAAACATCACCATCACTCTCCCAGCCTGGGCAACAGCATCGAGCTGTGACCCGCATCCCGTCGCTAACGCCCGTGGGTTGCCTCATCCAGGGGCGCGGGGCACCCAACTGCGCGAGGTGCGACGGCCCGGTATGCGCCTTAATTTTATCGAGGTCGCGACCTTACCGAGCGAAGGTATCCATAGAAACCCGTGGCATTCATTGGCATGCAGTGACGGGAAGATACCTCGGGCATTTTTGTTTTGTTTGTTTGTTTGCTCGACACACTAGCTGAAGAAAGAAAAAAAAATACCTCTTGCATTTGTTGTTTATTGAGGGGAGAACCGGGGTGGAAATTCAAAAGGAAACCGCTACGAGGAACGAAGGGAGGCAGAGCGCCGACTCGTGAAGTAAAAAGCAAAACTAGGAAGAAAAAAAAAGAACAGGAATTATTTTGTTATAATATCTCTCTACAGAGGGGCATGGAAAGTCAGTTCCGCTTTATCAGCATCCATAGCTGCTTGAAAAATTGTTCCGTTCAGCCCATGCTGAAACGGAACAATTTTTTTTTTATTTGTTAGACGAGCAAACGTTTTTGCGACCGAGGCGGGCCCTCACCTACACCTCTATGTGGCAACAAGCGATCTTTCCAAAGCTTTGCTCCTCGTCGCCTCGTTTAAAATTTCAGGTTGTAGTGTAGCGTTATCTTCTAGTAAATTTTGGCTCATGCATTCCCTTTCATTTTTTTCTCACCTTTCTGGATACCTTTCGGAGGCGCCTTTGAAGCATCTTTCGGAAGTACCATGAAACTATTTTTCTACTATAGCTAAATATTACGCCGAATCGCTCCCTAACGTAAATAACAGAATAAACCTGCCTTGGGTTTTCCTTTCTAAGCAATGGCAGTCGGAAAAAAAATTCGAGAAATACGAGCATTGCTCAAATAAAGAGATGTCTCTCTCTCTCTCATCCACCCAACTCGTAACCAGAACAAGCGGCCACATGCACTGGTGTCTATCCTGTGTCGCCAACGTTAATCATAGCCACGCGCTGGAGTCGGCAAATTAGAAAACGCGTGCCCAGCTCCAGGCACTTTTAGAATTCGGCTATGAGAAGCACGCTAAGGGCGCATCTGTTTTCGTCACTATGGGGAATATACGTGCAACCCACGCGGTTACGTTTTAATTTTCATAGCGCATACAAGCTTGGCATTGCACTAGCTTGCACCAGCAGAGGAAGTAAAGTATCCTCATACTTGGTTGTGAAAAAATTCAGCCAGGTGGCGATACCTAAACTTCTCGCCGCGGATTTTAATCACCTGACAGAGCCACTACCCGAGTGTCCGCACACGCAGTTCCCGTGCCCAATCCATGAACCGCGCTCGACTGTCGTCAGGCGCGTGGTTTCGATCCCACAAATACGTCATCAAACTTTGCGATGGCAAGACTGAAAGAAATAGTCCCCTTTTTTCCTCAGAATTTTCCCACAAACAAGAAGCTTCAGTATCAGGGGCGGTCTGTGCGAGTATACCTGGGGCACACCAGGACCAGTACGCCTCTATAATTATGAACATTCCAACCCGACCTCGTTTCATCGCCCCCTTATGAGGTATCCACACGAAGGAGAAATCCGTCACTTTCCTCCGGTGATCGTGCATCACGTGAGACATACGTCATCCATTTTTGATGCCTCGTGGCGCCGTCTTCCTCCGTGGCGGAGGCTTCGTTCTTTCAGCACGAAAGCTCTGCGGATGGGCGGCGCAGTAGATCGCATTTAGCTGCGTTTAGCGACACTCTTTTGCCCCGCCTGGCCACGGGGGCCACCGCGTTCTTTTCGCGCTTTCGGGATCGCCTGCGCCATTACTGTTGTAGTAACGGGGTGGTAGACTAGCGAAAATAAATAATAACGCCAGTTTTTTTTTTTTCTTTTTTTGAGGAGCACCAGATTCCAAGTAGCTCAGTGTCAGCTGGAGACGGGTCTTCGTGCTCACAGTACGAGTGATATTTGTTATTTGCCTCTGCATTCGCGGATAGTAGCGGGCCAGTAGTTCAACGAAGACGTCATGGGGCACCCGAAGGGGTCTGATACTCCACGGTTTCGCTTTCTATAACTGGTTCTGTATACCAAGTTCTTTCTTCTTCATCCAACCTTTCACCCAGAACCTTCTTTTAGTAGGTAGAATGTCGTCGTCGTCCATTTCTAGCAGCGACTCTGCCATGACGGTATACCGCCGCTTCATCTGCGCCTCCATTTTCCCAACTACGGCGCGCACGCTCTCTTCAGCGTGCTCCAAGCATTGTTGTCTTGAGTGCGACCGCTAAATTCGGCTGGTAACACATCCCTCATGGCTCCCCGCAGTCCATGTGGCTGCTAGAGTCGAGGACGGAGCTTCCCGGGTTGCTGACGTCATGACATCCGTCCCCGGAGTTCTCCTTCGTGTGGATACCCGTTTAAGAGATGTGAGCGCTTAGGCTGCTCCTCGTAACCTGCTCAATTTTTGGTCCTTTTTCTTATGTTTTCGCAGCCTTTGCTGCGCCATCATTGGAAGATAGGAATAACAGAGGTCGAAGGAGCGTGACCTTCTGTGATTTTTCAGTTCCTTACGCTCAAAGATGTTACTATCAGTCTTGCAACGAGTTTTCTTGTATTAATTATAAAGTAAAGTTATTGACGCCGTGTTGTACGTAATTAAGGCTGAGAACTGTGTGGTTGCTGAAAATGGACGTTTCTGTTCGCGTGACAATCACTAATCATCATCGCGAGAATATCTCAACAAGCAAACTATCGATAAATAAGGAAATGCAGCACCCAGGGGTGAAATGCTTTCACAGCAATCTCGAACTTCAATACTGATTAGGAAAAAAAAAAGCATAGGTTAAAGAAAAACAATAACAAAAGAGACAAATTTCAAAAGCGGCTAGGGTAGTTATCGACGAATGAAGCACCTACACTCTTAGAAAAAAAAGAGGTATCGATAGTCCTCCCTAAATGGAGGAACGGTCTTGTAACCTATGTTCCTTTAGAAAGGGAGAAACTTTCGCCCCCCGAAGCAGAGGAGCAAATAGTTCCTCCGTTGCCTGCATCTCAATATGGCGGCCCTGAATAGAGCAGATCGAGCTCAGTGAGGCTTAACGAGGACGCTAGGTCTCTTGTACGGGACGAGAGGAGCAGCAAATAGACGCGTAACACGAGCTTTCCGCGAGCTGTGTTTATTTCCGAAGCCAGATTCCCCCCGCAGGTACAGAAACTTCCGTCTCTTCTCGTCGTCAGCACTGCGATGTTAAACGGAGACAACCGATACCCAGTTACTTCGCGTCCTTTACGTCTTACCTCTGCTGTTCCTCGAGTCACAATTTCTTCGTCAACCGCACATCACGGAGGAATGGAAAACCAATCCGCGAAACCGAAAGCCGCTCTCAAAAGAACAAACTCGAAGCCGCTGTTTATCGCGTAGCATGAAAGAAGGTTAAATCGCTTGCCACCAGATGGCAGGGTCAAGCAGAGTAATTGCAAGTAGCTAGGCTAGGTGGCGCTAGGTACCGCCCAATTCATGTTCTACAAAAAATATTTTATTTCCTCAGGCCGCCATTACGCATCGGGATCTTCTGCGACCTCTGCTACACACACATTTAGGCGCATTACCAAAGCACATTACGCATACTACAACCATCAGGTGAACATACATTGAGCGCATACACATACATGACACATACAAACATCAATACAACAGCACACTAACCCGAACACTACACCCGAGCGCTGCGTTTCCGTCTTTCATACAGGTCCTTTTGAACGTACGGAATTTCTCGGTGACTCCCTAAGCAATAAAAACTATTCCCAGCATGTTCATTTTTTACCAGCAATGTCATCCCTCTGAGAGTATTTTGAATGGCTCAGGGGAAGACTCTCTTATTAAAAAGTAAACGCTCGATCTTGCCGTAATTATTTGAAAGCCAATAAATCAAGCCGCTCCAATGCGGTCCGAAGCCATGAGTTTGTTTCCCTGTACGGCACGCCGTAGCCTGTATTTCTATTGTAGCGTTTGTTTTTCTATTTGGCTGCAATTTCCGTCTTGAACTAATCTCTGTAGAGTGGATATTCACTCAGCTGGAAGTGATGCTTCACGCAGAGAAATCGCTTTTCGATCAACCTGATTGCAGTCAAAGCCGCGACTTGCGGCAGGTGTTAAGTGTCCGGAGCTTCGCCGTGGCGAGCTCTAAAACTTCTAGCGCTCATTTGAACGCGCCACTCAAAGGGCAGTTTTTCGAGGAACTTTAGTATATTTAAACAGCAAAATAAATGGTAGCTTTTTTTTCGATTTTACCTATAACTTTTAATGTTAAAAATTTACACGGTAAATATACGTACTTTCCGTCATAATTTTGTACTGTTCAGTCCTTTCCCCAGAGCGCAATCGCTTTCGGCGAGGAGACAACTGACAGTCACATTGGCCACTGCACGATAGGAGCTTACAGTTCAGACCAGCGTTCCAACAGGACTATCCGCAAGTCAATCGATAGCGCGTGCCTAATCCCTCAAGTGGTCTTAAACTGTTTGATGTAAAGCGGAATGTCAACCTGTGATACCCCGCCCCCTCCGATCACGGCCCGACCAGCGGCATCAATGCCCGACAGTTTACGTCATCTCATCTTGTTGTTACACCACAGATACGCGAACACACGATCACATCGGCGATAATTCCAGTCTTCTGTTCACAACCCACAGCACTGCCATCACGATCTTGCTGCTATGTTGCTAACACGCAGAAATACAGAACCACGTTGAACGCCGGTTGGCACTCAGCATCGGAAAACAGAACCGAACTCAGCACGGAAGGCACCCAGGCAGCCGGCAGCAAAACCTGCCTGTCTTGAAAGCAGTTCCTGCGATTTCCATAACGTCGAAAACGTCGATGCAGTTCCGCGTGGTTCCGCTACTGTAGTTCGGCGTGGGTACCGCAATTCGGAGACGGCCATCTTACCCAGTGTACGTAGCGCTGCTGGCGCTGCTCTGGAACTTCGCTGTTTCTAGCTGCTTCGTTTGCTTTCTTGATAAAATTAGTGATAAAAACGTCAATGCAACCAAAACGTTCTGCGCGTTTGGACTAGAAGACGGAATTACAGGCGGCCTTTCGCTGCCGCTCTAGCTCAGTCAACTCAACAACTTTTATAAAACAACGTGCGCGACGTTCTCGAAAAAACAAAAGCGAAATAAGATGAGTCGGGAGGGCGAAAGCTCCCACCCGTCTGCCGGGAGAATGAGGAAAACGTTTCGTTCCTCCCTGTTTCTCGTGTCCGCTGGGGGGCGCGTCAGTAAAAGGGAGGAAGACGCGCCGTTGCTACCTTTTCCCTTCATTTTTTCTTAGAGTGTAGAATCTATACGTAAAGGGGAAAACTAGACGTTTTGATGTACCTTCCTCAAGGCTTGCCCGGGTTGTAAAATAAATTGATTTTACTATTGAACGCACTGCTGCAGGCCCCTGCGGTGCGAACTTCCGTATGAAAGTAGCCTTCACAGGCACCTCACGGAGTAATTTAGTTTATACGGCATTGCCATTTCGATAGCGATGTGGGAACATTTAGTTGGTCTAGTGCCCCAGTCATAATTAATAGGGTGACTTTTTTACTGCACCTTGCTTCTTTTCTTTGAGGTAAAAGAGGAGGCATCTATCTTACAGCTAATAAGGGCAGGGATCTGATCACATGTATTTTTCGAGCTGCTAGTTCACGGCTTTAGTAAAAACGCGGGGTTATTTTTACGTCTATATAGAGTGCTTTGTGGGATCCCTGAAGATGCGCAGTACGTTTGCCAACTCGTGGCCTTCGACATCTACATTGACGTCAATGACTCCCATTCAAATCGAAAACGACAAGAGTGCAAAGGCAAGTTCACAAATAACTTAATATTGATCGTTCTATAAAAAACATATTAATCTTTATCTTTCTAATAGTAAAGTGCATTCTTTCTTATCTTTCTAACTTTTGTTTTATTTGGTGTGCCAACGAACACAGGACACCACAATATATTGAGTCTGACTCTGAGCTAACATCTAAGTTGTTTTATCGTGCTACTTTACGCTTTGTGCCTTGGACATATTACCTAGCTAGATAACGCTCTTCCTGTAAATGCCGCTGGGATGTTTAATTAACATTCGACTTCGAGATTTGGTTCTAGAAACCTTCAACACCGATAGACTGATTCACCCCAATCTAGTATCTGGACCATACAATAGCGTATGTGATCTAGACAGATGTCATGTCACAATTATTTTATGCCCGAATAACCCCAAGATGTGTGGCTATTCGCAATAAGTCATTCTTCGTGGACACTTGGATAGGCGCTAATCGCCCGCGTATCTCCTCCGCAGGAGGATGGGAACTGATGGGCAGATGCAAATATAATCTGGAATGAAACAACTAAAAAAACACTGTTTAATATCGTATCTCATGCAGGTTCAGACTGAAATACCTTCTCACCTATCGGTGCCAGTCTGCAGGCGTACACAAGGCTTTCTTCGACCGTTGATTCTCGGTGCAATAGAAAACAGAGAGGATGGATTTAATTATAATTGGGTTGTGTGTGTGTTTATACAGCCTAGAACTTGGTCTGCCTCACAGGGGCGACGAGTCTCCCAGCTGTAGATGAGAAATTTAGCCAGTGCGGTACAGCCGCTAGCCTGGGGTCTTTAACGTGCCTCACGCAGTAGTGATACACGACCGCACGCCGGTACGATGCTCATCCAGATCGAAACGGGCAGGGGTGGGGCTCGAACCCAGGATCCCTGGGTTCTGCAGCGCGAGCTTTCGCTCCACGTGCTCCGAGCTGGTGTGCGCTAGACCACTCGGCCACCGATCCCCCAGAGGCTGGATTTAAAAATATTGTTTGAGCTATGAGGCACATGTGTTTGCTGTAACTCGTTTTTCTGCATTTTTTGCCTAGGTGGTATGCACTAGAAATATATATATATATTGTCGCTCTGAAGGTGAAGGCAAGTGTAGACTAATCGATTCCTCTTCAACTGCTTGCTATTCTAGGTTGTATTGGTCAAGCTGGCTCATTGTGTTTTCACAAAGCCGCGATCATAACGACCAGTTTGAAATGTATCCACAGGAACGACCCTTCTATACCACACCGCGTTCTTCATCGCGGCTCATTGAACGTACCTTCCCCGTTGTACGTAGCGATACCCCTCGAAGCGCGCTCAGCCATTCATTTCACCGCCATAATTCCGCCACTATCTCCAATAATGCCGCTCGTGCGGCTTCACAGATGATGAATGGCTCATTAGAATTTAAAATTCCGGTAGCCTTCAAGGCTCATAGGAGTGAATGATAGCCCGTCCGTTATCGCGCTCTCGTCCCCTACGTCATCAAACCCGAAGTAGCGGAAGTGGATTTAAGCTTGCGGGCATCTTCTAGCTCCGATTCCCACAGACCCTGTTCCCGTATGAATATGACACTGCAATACTTCGCTCTCGGCAAAAGGGTTTAATCACTCACTCATTGCCTTGGGGGGTTTCGGGATCGGGGGACGGTTAACAGCGAGGCCGCGGGAGAGTCCGCTGCCATAGCAGCTTCTCCAAGTCCCAGCGGTGGTCATCCACACCGCGTCATGGGGACGTTGTCGTCCAGGGTCGCTGTCCGGTCCGCTTGTCGAGTCCGCCACTCGACGTAGTGCCCGCACTCCCCCGCGCCAGCGTCCGGCGCCGTCCGAGCTCGCCTCCGTGACCGGTCCCTTGTGTAGTCGGCAGCCCAAGCCCCCTTCCTTTGTCTTCGTTCTCCTTTTGAGACCCTCCCAAGTCCTTGTCCCGCCGACCGTCCAATCGGGAACCTTGCTGCGAGCCGACCCTCCGACGTCAGCGCTGGGTGAGGGGGCGCTTGCCCCGTACCTCCCGGAGAGCTCGGACATTCCGCGACAGGCCGGCGACTGGAAACGGGAAGGTCACAGGGAACGAAGGAGCGCCCGACAATACGGCGGCGGGGACCGGCAAGGTCACGGAGAGCGGAGGAGCCAGGGAGAGGGGGTCCCCACACCTCCCCTCCCTCAAGGCTCGGACCCCGGGGGGCTTGAGGTTGCGTGGTCCCCAGGACCCTTGGCAGGGAGCTCGTTCAGCTGAGTGTCGCCGATGACGACGAGCACCCTTGATGATGATGATGGCATCAAACCAAGCAGGTCAGCGGTGAACGTTGATTCACTGGGAAGCTCGTGACCGACGGAGCACGGTCCACGAACTGGTCCGGAGCACCACAGCTCACAACACGGACGGGCACTCAGGCACACACAACACGCCGGCACTTAAAGTTCACTTCCGTCCCTAATGTAACAGACAGCGAAACGCGCAAAAACGAATAGCGGCACGCTATATCAGACAGCGCGACGAAACCAAAATCTTTCGATCGTTGGACATGCCACGAAATAAAAACGAAACTCTTCATCTCAATACTAGCACGCAGGCAATCATCAAGAACATCACGCTGCGCGTTCATGAGGTACTTAAGTGGAAAACCATTCCTGAACTAAAAGTATGAGCACTCATTGTATACTCAAATCGTACATACGCCCACTATACAACATTTGCTCCTATCAAACTCAACCGCATTCCTTTAAAACAGTAAGCAATCTACCAGAGCGTCAGAACCGCACACCTCTGACAACAATATTAATCTCCAACACACTCGCGAAGAACGCACAAAACCTCAAAAACTAAGAATAACCTTCCGTAAAACAGAAACGGTCACAAATCCAGTCCCGTTCGCGAGGTGCGACTCGAAAAAACACGCTGCCAACAACCCATGACGGGCACTCATGCACTCGGCGTTCACGCTACCCGAGCTACAAACACGCTACAGCCAAGCTACGCAGCACGCCTTCATCAGAAGGGGTAATCACCTTACTGAGAGGCCGTTGTTCCGTGGTACCGGCCACTTACACCAGTACAAAGGGAACAGTACCTGGATCGTGCGAACAGCAGATCTCATTGGACAGCCTATTTACACGGCTATGTCCGTAACGTCTGGGCATGTACCAGATGTTACCGCTTCACCGCTCGGAGGTGACCACCCAACAGGAGCGACGAGCGCGTAACGGCGGTCCGCACCGAACCCCGCAAGGGCTCGATAACCGCGACAAGCGCATCGACGCACGTTAGAGTTCTCCCCCGGCCAAACACCGACACCGCATAACTAAAAAGTCTTCCAGCTGATGTCAAGGCCGGCCGGGATCGAGCAATAAAGGTACGCCGTCAACGCGTCTCGCGACTCTTCAACGTTCTCGAATCGAGCAACGTGTCCACACACAAACGCAGTAGGTTACGCACAAAGCTCGCCCCCAGCCAAGTCAACACGCTGCATGACTGAAAAGTCTTCTTGCGACTGTGAGGACAGGCAGGATTCGAACAATGTAAGTATCCCACACACGCACCTTTCAACTTCCACACAACGAGCGCGATACCGAAATGCCAAATAATCTAACCGGCCGGTCTTGGAAATGGACGAGCTAATAAACTATATTTGCTCTGCATAAACAGTTTCCGCAGCGTCGAAGTGTCTACAGCATTTACCGCCGCATTCCAACACCCGCTACCCATTCATGCAAAGGCTGCAGTTAGTACAGCGACGGGCTGACCCAACGCACAACAGTTATAGGCCGCCGACGGCCATGCCGCTGCCATAATTTCTAGGCTTCCCGGGCACGTACCGGCCGACGTGAACCGTACGTTTTCCCGGGCCAACCGCGCATCTGTACAGGATAAAACTCTGAACCACTCGTCACATCCTCGCAAGACCGCCACTTCCCTCGTGCAGCTCTCCACTGCACGAGCACAGCTCTTTCCCCACCTAGCTGTCTTTTCTCCCCTAAATTTATATGTTATCTCTAATCCAGGCCTCTGCACGACCAATTACGCTCTCTACGCCTTCGCGTCCCAACGCGAACCAAAGCACGGCTGAGAACCGTACTGTACCCGGCGGCAGCGCAAAGCGCGCGCTAGCCGCCGCTCCTCCGGAAACGGAGAAAACGAAATTAAAGAGTAACTCCCGCCGCGAGGCTCAACCTTCGATATGGCGGTGTGAGGATCCGGAACCAACTGTGCACAGAATTAAACGGGATCAACCTCACGACTCTACAACCAGAAACGCACGGGTCATGCCCATCGCGTCAGACGGGACTCCACGGAGCATTACACACGCACAGCCACTGATAAAGTGAAAACGGAAACTCTGTGGTTTGCGGTATTCCGATGTCCATGCACCGGACATCGCGTACCCGGCACGATTTAGTGGGCCCAGCCCCTAAATGCAGCGTCTGGCCAGAAGGTACTCGTTCAAAGCGATCTTGGTCGGAACCACAAGAGCGCATCCGTACCTTAAAAACGCTGTCAACTAACGACGCTCCAAACCGCGCCGACAGCTCAAGCAAGGCCAACCGGGAGCTAGCATGCCGTCAAACCGAGACGCTAGTCTCCTCCCGGACAAAATGCAATGCGGGAATAATTTCCAAACACAGTCCATGCAACCGCCATCCGCAATGGGAGCATTCTCCACCCTAAGCGATGCCTCTTTAACGCGTCCGATCAGTAACAAGCGTTACAAACCATTACATCGATACGCGAACAAAGGCGGTTAGGCGCGTCACATCCCCCGAAGCGTGAGCCGGCATCTTTCCCAGCGGACGCGGACGGCTGGAGGCGTAGGTGGGGTGAAGCCCGACGCTACAGGCCTCGAGAGGTGCGGTAATTTCGACGCACACAGCGCTTTTGCGTAGCGGGATCAACCTACCAGCATTCATCGGCGCGTTGAACAGCAAAAGACTCATGGCGCTTCTCGTAACGGGGGATAAGTAAATTCCTGACAGGCTGGGCAAAAGGGTTAATCCCTTAAAACAGCGGTCAAAATCCGCGCCTCCTAGTCAGGCAGTCGATAATGTCAGGGCCTCCGTGCGGCGTGCCCGCAACGAAACTTCGTGCGGCGCTCCCGCGACAAAGATGACCCCCAAAAAGAGCGCGAAACAGTGCCCCAATTCAACCGGAAACAGGTTAGGAATCGGAATGCCTGCCTGATCCAAAATCAGGCCCCACGTTGGGCGCCAGTTTATGCGGGCATCTTCTAGCTCCGATTCCCACAGACCCTGTTCCCGTATGAATATGACACTGCAATACTTCGCTCTCGGCAAAAGGGTTTAATCACTCACTCATTGCCTTGGGGGGTTTCGGGATCGGGGGACGGTTAACAGCGAGGCCGCGGGAGAGTCCGCTGCCATAGCAGCTTCTCCAAGTCCCAGCGGTGGTCATCCACACCGCGTCATGGGGACGTTGTCGTCCAGGGTCGCTGTCCGGTCCGCTTGTCGAGTCCGCCACTCGACGTAGTGCCCGCACTCCCCCGCGCCAGCGTCCGGCGCCGTCCGAGCTCGCCTCCGTGACCGGTCCCTTGTGTAGTCGGCAGCCCAAGCCCCCTTCCTTTGTCTTCGTTCCCCTTTTGAGACCCTCCCAAGTCCTTGTCCCGCCGACCGTCCAATCGGGAACCTTGCTGCGAGCCGACCCTCCGACGTCAGCGCTGGGTGAGGGGGCGCTTGCCCCGTACCTCCCGGAGAGCTCGGACATTCCGCGACAGGCCGGCGACTGGAAACGGGAAGGTCACAGGGAACGAAGGAGCGCCCGACAATACGGCGGCGGGGACCGGCAAGGTCACGGAGAGCGGAGGAGCCAGGGAGAGGGGGTCCCCACAAGCTTTTGTCGAGGGACGTGCAGCTGATAAGAAATATATACGTATTATTCTTGGAAACAGATCGGTTTTTGGTAAACTGCCTGGTAGTTTATATCCTTCAAAAGTATAGTTCAACTTTAGAGCAAGGCACACGGCTGGACAGCAGTAAAGAAAGTAGCCGTCATCACTGACAAAAATGAATAGCAGGGAAGCAGAAACTTACTTCCAAAGAAGCACAGCCATTCCTTGCACTTTGTAGAGCTTTGCCCTACGAAACGAAAATCCCATGGGCTTTGCCGATGCATAGTGTAATCTTGGGTAAAGTGACGGAGACAGCTTCAGGTATGACTTAGATAATACGTAGACCTTCTTGGACAGCAAACTCAGCTTGTCTTTCGATGAAAGCCGCGGTGAGACAAAAATGACGTAGAAGGCGAGGCTACAGACTCCAGTAATGTCAAATGCAAACGGTGCGTTTCTCTTTTATATTTGTTATTTCGACAGCAAGACACACGTTGAGATAACAACCGCGATTCGCGCTGCAATTGAGGTATATAATTCGGTTGGTGTAATACGACAGCAAACCTTGTATCTGCCACGTGTAATGAAGCGATTGCAATTAATCTCCGTCCACATTTGTGAACACTGAACGCGTATCGCGAGCCACGACTTACTTGAACTGGTACTGCCATGGAACGGAGAACTTGTTTCGCTCTAGCTACTCGAATAGAATATATGATTACCATAATACAGTTGCTTTAATAAAAGACTCCTCGCTCGTATGCGTTATGGTGCTGACTTTGGAATGTACATTTGTACGTCAGTACGCCTGCTACACCAGACACCTCGTGAGAGACTATAAACGAACCGACGCCACCGGCCGCCAATCACGGTAGCGCTCAAATATGAGCATAAGTGCTAACGAGAAACAAAAAAAGATATTGGAATATACAAAATCTGCGTCTCTTTGCCTTTTTCAAGTAAACGCTAGCTCGTTAATCGATTCTGTGAGCGCGGCTGTATATAAAATAGACCCCGGCGCCAGCTTCTCGCGTATTCCTGCACTGTCGAGAAAACTAAAACTAAAAATAAAATGTGACATCTCAGCTTCCAATTCCCGTTTATACAGCTGCAAGCTTGTTCTTATTGGGGCCTCCGCTTTTCCGGGTTGAATTTGGCGCCCCCGCGCACAGGCACAAGCCAATTGACAAGGGGAGATGGTGGAGGCTGCGACGTCTCCAAGCAATCGGAGCACCGCGTTTGGCGTTAGCGACAAACCAGGCGTCAGGGAAACGAGAACAAAAAATAATGAAAATAATTCCTGGAGATGGGGAACAAGAGGGACAAAGGACGGAAACAATGCTCCAAACACACCTATAGGTGACTGGTGCGCGACCGAAAAAGCCACCGGGTCCGGGTATCGAACCCGGGACCTCTCCATTACAGGTGGAGCGCTCTACCAACTGAGCTAACCACGGGTTAGACGCCAGTAGAGCAAGCAGGTTTTATCAGCTGCCACCAATCTAATACCTCTGTCAGACGGGCACCTAAAAGGACCTTTACCACAAAGGCCTTTAGGATTTTCAAATTACCTTTACGTTTTGCCGTGCCAGACAGAGCAAGTAAATGTCATTTAGACGACGTTTACAGCGATTGAAATCTTGTAGCTCGGTTCAAACGCATAAATCACGTTCACAACAAAAAAAACAATGTTTTGGCAATATAAATATGGCTGAAAGTTTTTTTTTTTTTTTTTTTAAGCAGGCATTATATTAGAGAAGACACAATGACGAGTTCAGTCGAGTTCTGATAACAAAGCCCACTTTAAGCCCAAGGAAAGTGTTCGTTTGGGAATTAGCGGCAACCCTGGGCGTCTCCCGCTCACGCAGTCCCAACGTTGCTCAGTGCTCCCGATCGTTTCCGTGCTTCTGCTGCGCCTTTGCCCTGTCCGGTTCGGCAACGAGCTCGCGCTTGAGGTTCGTCGCACACGTCGGAGGTCCTCCAACCGGTCCTCCCCAAGTCGTTTCAGCGCCCAGGTTGCCTTAATTATCCAATGGAAGCTCGGCGATCCCTTCCTATACTCGTGGACGCACCTCCGTCGTTCGACGTATCGCACGACGCGAGAGTAAGATACAGAAATATATACGGACAAAAAAAAAAAACATTAAATGTATACAGTATGTATAGCAATACACTATTAAAGGATGGTAAAATATAAAGTAGAGAAATAAAAGCCAAATAACTATAGGGTCGCAAGAGAAATCGAGAGGAAGAAAACCGAGATGCCGAAGCGGACAATGCGAGCAGGCGGCGACGAGACCTACTTGATAGCTGCGGCCGTGAGCACAGAAAACTATTCGTAGAGCGAGGTTTGTACATTATATATGTAAAACACGCTCTTTTTCAATAATAAAAATGCAAAAGCATTGATTTTAGATATCGGTACGATCCTTTATTTGAATTCGCTTCTCTAGTTTAGACCGCTGCTGACGAGAGTAGGCTTTTACCAGCCGTAAAGGAGTTGCGGGAACTCAGGTCCACGAAAAGGACCTTTACGCTGAATGCTATTTCAGTTGCTCTGTGGCACTGCCTAAATGACATTTACACTAAAAGTCCTTTGGCGTAAAGGTACTTTTAGGCGCCCCTCTGACAGTGGTATAACACCAACAGGGGTGAAAGGCTTGCATTTTAATGTTTTGATTATAATGCAGTTAAATGCGTAGGTGCAAGCGAGCTGCACAAGAATGACGAAAATAATGTTGGTGCTAGACTGATGGCAGCTGATAAAACCTGTTTGCTCTACTGACGTCTACCCCCTTGTTAGCTCAGTTGGCAGAGCGCTCCACTGGAAATGGAGATGTCCCGGGATCGATAGCCGAACCAGGTGGATTTTTTCGGTCGCGCACCAGTCACCCAGCTGTGTTTGGAGATTGGCGTTTGTCCTTTGTTCCTCTTGTTCCCCAGCTCCAAGGATTTTTTTCGTCATTCTCGTCCAGCTCGCTTGCATCTTTGTATTTAATGGCATTATAAAGAAGATAAGCTTAAGACCAGCAAGCAGAAGAGCATGTTCAGCCATCCCGACTACCATTTGTACCGCTGCTCTCAGCGTCCAAGTGATTTCTACTCACTTGCTCACTTGCAGAGGTGGCCGACAGGACAGTCTCGATGGAGCTCCATCGAGAATTTGCTCTGTCGGTGTCGGTGCTCCTAGGAGCACCGACAAGCGGCCTTTTTACCCATCGCATTCTCCGGCTGGGCCCAGACCCGTAGATTTGAGCATTGATACCCGTGTCATTGTTAGTGTGTGCTGCCGGCGCAATCGCTCGGGATGCGAGCTTTGTTCTGTGCACGAGGTGTATTAAAGTGGTGCAGCCGGGGAGAGAGCTGCTTTAAGATACGCGCGGCACTATACCGATGCTGTGTAAAGGGGCGGGCATTGAGTTCGTTTACCAGACGTCGTTTTTATACTAATAGAAATGTACATTTGAAATTCGCGGCCTTGGAGACAGCAGCGGGACAGGTGGCGCAGTTGGAGGCGGCTGGAAAATTCGGTTGTTGGGGAAAATAGGGAGAGACACTAGAGGGCTCGCTGTCGGTGCCTTGATCTTGGGGGACGATCACGTTGTTTGACCATTGCCTTAGAGTGAAATGATTTCAGGTAATATAATGGGTTGTTCATGCGATAATATTTTTATAGACCATTCCTCGCCCCGTGAAAGAGACTAATTATGCAGCTTTTGCAAACTTTTTTACAGTGAGGCTGTCAAGCTTTCCGCTTTTGTTTAATTAAAAAGCGTATGCTGCAGCAAAAAAATAAAAAATAAAACAAGTTTCATTATTTTCACTGCATTTGCTTTTTTTTTATTTTTTTGATAGTTATATAAATAAAAGAAAAGTGGATGCATAACTCCTTTTTTAAGATATATGTTGCCTGGCAGACGCAGCCGACTATTAGTGAATGACCAAAACCACCTGGTGTTAATTTGGGGTATGATCGTCCAATCAAGCTTTCAATTTACAAGGCATCTCGCAAGCTCCTTTCGTATCATGCTCTACGGCACTCATTAATAAAATCAACTGAAGGGTATGTGTGCAATCCGTAATGAAAATTTTCGAGCGAAGTTTTAACTGAAGTGCCACAAGCTAATGATATCATCAATGGTAATTACTTCTTGTTGTCAGTTACAAAGTAAATCCTGTGCAGAAGCAAATCAAACTGGCCCTATTTACAAAGCACCGTTCCCGACCTCTTCGTACTGTTTATTTTCCTAATCAGCTTGAATTTACTAAAGAACCATATCAACATTTTTGACAGAAAGAGAAGCGAAAAGCTTGCAACCTTCTACACCCTTCGGACGCAGGCACCGCCTGTGCAACAACGAAGTCTCACCATAGCCCTGAGCTTAGCTAATACTCCCCGCTGAGATCCGTTTATCGTGGCTGCCTCGTCCTGCTAATCAACGACATTCCGCGCCTCTAATATAACAGTAACACAAACGTCCGCACACACAGCTGACACACGCGTAGACACATGCGCCCACATGTGCACAACGTCCACATGAATCTGTTCAGCTGACGCTACATCGACACATGGGAATGCAATTGCTCCTGTCATCTGTGATGCCGCTGCTTATCTGGCGCCTCCGCTTATTAATACGTGAGGCGACTAATTAAAGTTTTTCTGGCACCGCGAATGCCGGGATTAAAGTGTGAGGACCGAGGTTCACTGATATCGCCTCAGAAGCCGCTTCTGAGCGCTCCTTCGTTAAGCCCTCGCACTGGGGTAAGCCGACAGCGTCTCGTGCTTCGCGGGGCATCGCAATTAACCGATGTTTGGTTAATGTTGCGTAATTGTGCATGTTCTCACTTTTAATGCCACGTGCTAAAGCTGCGCGTCTACCCAGGTAGTGACAATACATTTCGGGGCGTAATATCAGGCCAGTTTTAAGGGGTCAACGTAGTCATTATCACAGAAACCATGTCAGTATCACTTTCCAGTGTTACAGCATTTGTTTAACGCGAATTCCGCTTCTAGAAGGCTGATCCTCGCACTTCATTGCATGCAGTCGAACCCAACAATGCCCGGAGGAAGCATCAAAACATTGAAAAAAACTCGATTGCGTTTTTTGTTTAGAAAGTATAGAACAATGAGTTTTTCGTTTTAGGACCCAGTAAGTGAAGTTTCACGCAGCATTTAGCGCCCGAGGAAGGTTAATTTTATGGTTTCAATGCAAAGTTCGCTGTGGACAGGCCAGTCGTGTGCACACATCTTTAATGTATATATTATTCTGAATATATTTGCATGCGATATATATTTCCTGTGGGGTATAGCGTGAAAGGAAACATAGAAGGCTTGTTTTTCAGATAAGGTCGTCATTTTAAACAAGTTTTGAGTTTTGAGTTACCTGAGAAACGTTTGTTGTCTAATCAATCTCAAATGTAGACTACATGCTTTCTGTCTGAAACGCAAATTCCCGAACCCTATACTAAACTCCGACGCAATAAAAGCGTCCACTACATTCTTTAACTTCTCAAGAGGTGCAGAAGTTGACTTCAATGCATTTCGAAGAAACCAGAAAGGCAAGCTTTCACGTTTTCCTATTACTTTTTGGTACTTACTAAAATTGAAACTCCGCACTGGAATAAACTCCCCTCTTCTGATAAAAAACAACATTATATGCGGCAGGGATTGTCACTCACCATGATGGATGCGCTGTTTTCTAAAGCAACTCCGCATTATACGGAACCTTATTGTGAACCAACAAAACAAAAACAAATACAAACGCAAAAAAACAAAATTTCTATCAGACAAGCCCTAATGTGCATGAGAAGAACCAGATAATGTATATATCAAAAAAAGGTTATCCCGTTATCGTGAGTGGCAGCGTCATTTATAAAAAAAGAGTGATCAACATTAACCGTGCTTCGCGGATGTCGGTCGTCTTTCCTCGAGGGGGCCGAAGCTACGTTTTGAAACCACGAGAGGATGGAGGAGCCCAGAGACTGCTCGGATGGTTTCCTGGTCACAGGGAGGTCGGCGAATTTCTTTAAAGGGCGTCTGATGAGGGATCAGGATCCCCTGGACGTCGTGAGAGCGACCTGCTCTCGATGAACCGCCACCACGACACCCAGGTGCGGAGATGGATCGAGGGACGCTTACCGAACCAACCATCCTCTCCCCCTTCTTTCCAGTCATCACGCTTACCCCACTCCATTTTTTATTTCGTTTGGAACGATGGTAGCTCTCTCTCCTCCCGAAGCTCACATCGGGGGACGTCGATCCCTATCAATATCCCAAGTTAGAACATTTTATTAGTGTTTATATTTTACGGCCTCCGCGTTGATGTATGTGTATGATCTCATCTCATTCATCAGACCTTTCCAATTTTAATACCTTTTCATTGCGGGTTATGAGCGAGGATCGAGGTACCCACGGTGGCTCCTCACTCTATAGGCAACGTCCCACGCAGTGGCTCGCGAGGCGCACCTTTAAAGTCTTATCTTGTACTTGCCGTGTAGCGAGATACAAAGGCTAATTTTAAGTTTTTGTTTTTATGTGAGCTGCCAAACGTTATTTCCTGCCTCGACCACGTCTGTGACTGCTTATGTGTTTTTTTTTTTCGCACGGTGCAGCAACATTGAGGGCATCTCCTCACGGCAATTACCGAATCACTAAATGCTTTCAGCAATATTTTATGCGTATCGAAATGCAGCTGACGAGACAGGAAACGGCGTTGCGTTCGATGAAGCGGGAACTGTTTGCTATCGCCGCGACACCGCTCAGGGAAAAAAAACACGGAACGAATCAAAAGTTATCCCGTATGTGAGCGGACAAATGGCTTTCCATTAAAACGTTTATCCCGCCGTAGTCCGACTGGCGGCTAAATTAAGATTTGTCTTTCTTCGAGAAAAAGAAAGTGCTGGAAGAAACGTGAAGAAGGCGAGTCGGGTCCCGAAGACGGCAGCATGGTGCGCTCTTCCAACCGTCTTCTCCGTGTTATTGAACTCGCTTTTAAAAAGCTGCCTTTATAGATGTTGACCGGCCCCGACTATGGGTTCTCACAACACTCAAAAAATTGCCTTTACAGATTCACACATGCCAATCTCTGCGGTGAAGCTACTGCCTGTGATCGCAGCAGCAGATCGACGAAGCGTGTCAGACGAACGAAGGGAATCTTTTGCTTATTTCATGAACGGTTTGTTCAAAACCCCAATCCTATTACACGTCCCTTTTCAGGGCCTGATTTTCGTCCTGCGTTACGCGGCCCATTAAAAACGGTGTGGCGTATTGAACATACAAAACGCTACAGGGCAGAGAAAAAATTCGATGCCTAGGTTTCATCTATCATCGTATACTTCTCAGCGCTTTCTTCATCGACGAGGTTTGAGCGGCTCCCAAAGTTGTAGCGGCTCGCTCCTCACTTCTGCCAGAATAGCTCAGTTTTTTATTTGCTCAATAGTTTGTGTTGGTGATTAGTTGGTAGAGATTCTGAGTCATCAAATTGCTCTAGTAACGACGTTTTCGTTTTACATGACAAGGATTTTTTTTTCCAGTTCGATGTTTGGTTGCTTCTTTTTGTATCACTCGAACGATCCACTAAATTGATCGTTGTTTTTTGTACCGATGCCAGGATGAATCAAAACTACAAATTTTACATATCTCGGCGATTGGCCACGCGACGATAATGTATGGTTGGAGCAGGTGCATGCCCACCAATGATGCGCGAGTTTAGCCTGGTCGTGAAAAGCGTGTACAAAAAATACCACACAAGCGAGCCTACGCTCGAAAAATTCAGCGATTGTGCCGCGTATCTATGGACGATGGAATCTATAATACTTATAATTGTTCGAGTTCCGTTCACGAAAATAAAGCATATGTAAAAATGACAATAACACTTACCGGCGCATCAGGAGTTGCCAAAAACACGTCGCTCATCTGTATATCTAAAATTATTGACGTCTTTCACGGCTCTCTGGGAAAGTGTGTGTGTGTGTGTGTGTGAGGTGTGCGAGTGTGTGTGTGTGAGTGTGAATGTGTGTGTGTGTGTGTGTTTGTCTGTGTGACAGAGAGAGAGAGACTCACGTAACGAACTTTTCGAACTTTTCGTGAGAACCATTGCTTCATTGCTGAATTGCGTCGCTGATGGGAATCACCGTATGACAGTACTTTTTAGTCCGAGAAACCATACAAGCTATGTCCGCGTATTAGTACGAATAAACGCGTTGCCATAGCAACTTTTATTTTATTTTTTTGCGGCTTACTTGGAATGCATTTGAGCTGAAATATTAAGCTTACTCCAGTCGCTGTGCTCTCATCTAGCAACTTTCAGGAATGGACACTATTGGTGGGACGTATGCGAATCAATTATATAATACCAAACTCGCGTTATTTCCACCTCTCTCTGCAACCTATTCTATAGAGGGTTGAACTTGATACAAATCACAAAAACGCTTATCAAGACGTCTCCGCTACCATTAAATGGCCCGCCTAATGACTTCGATGAACTGGTCGATTTATACACGAATATTCCCGTGAGTCCACTGAACGCGCATCAGTTTACGTACTTCGAACACGGGTTAAGTACGCGTTCACGCGAGCAGAATTGGGAAACCGCTCGACCTGAGAGCTGATATCTGTGAATCACGCAGCGCTGCGGATTCCGAACGCCACAGGAGGTCCGTACTTGGCAACTTATATAGCATGGAGTATAGCATCTCTTCCGTAATTCCCGGCAAGTCCTAGATGTTAATTAAACGTAGCAACATACGCGCTGTGGAAGCGGCTCGAAATGTACAGCGTGTCGACAAAGCGCCACACGTGTAATAGCTGTTGCCCTTGTCCTCTGTCTGCAAATGCGCGCTCGTATTCTTGCTTTGGCTTTTTCGCGTGTCACTGTAGTGGGTGCAAGAGTTAATCTAGTTTTCGGGCTTGGTAGGTGGACGGTACATGTAACTATGCGTGAACCGTTGATGGAGTCCGGCGAGAAGCGGAGCGACGCACCGCTGCAGGCTGTCTAGACAGGAAGGACCACGCCCTCGCAAGCGCCGCGTCACCGCACCGGCCGCCGCAAGTCACTCCCGTGCCAAGTGGCAGTCAGGTCGCCGCACGTCCCTTGTCAGACGATGGGCGTGCGCGAACAGCTTTCCGCGTTAAAGAGGTGTGTTCACGCACCTCGTTTTTTTTTTCTTTCTCTCTTCGTTCTTCCGCAAGCCTTAACTAGGTGTTAGTAAGGGGAAAAAGGCGGAGGGTGTTTAATAGCTTCTCGAAATAGACGCCGCGTGAAAGGACGCCGAAAAGGCATGGTTGCATAGGTTGCCTCAAACGGTGTCACACTCGTACGCTGCTCATAAAAGGGTGGATTGCTGTGTATTCTTTGTTGTTGAACGACATGATTAAAAACAACGCAAAAGGACGAGACGAATGTAGAAGGAGCACACTCATAATTCCCTAGAACTGGCGTATCAACCTAGATTTCATTTTTCTTTATGATGTGTGTATTGAAGGTAACACTTTCTGTTCTGATATAATTTTGTTTTAAAAGGCAGCATTTAATTTTCTCCTTAAAAAAATCAGTGTTTTTTTTATGTTTTTGTTAAGGGCGAACGCTCATTCAAAAACTGGATGCCACTTGTTCTAGCTTCCAGAGATTTGGACTTAACATCATGTAAGATTGAACACAAGAATGCTGTTTTAGAGAAAAAAGAAAAAGAAAAGAGGTTGTCGTGTTCTGTTTTTTCTTCTGGACGTCACTTTTACAGGTTGAGTCTACGGCTTTAAACGTGCTTTAGACACGATACTGGTGAGGAATTCATCCAGACTGACGTTGTTCCGTCACTCTATTTCTTGATGAAGGTAATAAGCGCCCTGCGCCGGACGCGTATAGCTGCTTCTTCACGAAGTAAAACTATCGGGCGAATCCCATGCGCCTGATTAGACTTTTTTTACGCACGACAGAGATGCGCGCGCCGCCGGTGGGTTAATGGGTGTCCAACCGAAATTTTTATTGGTTCGGTTCCGGTTCGGGTTCACGGCTTTCGGTTCGGTTCCGGTTCAGTTCCGGGGAGCCAAAAATAATGGTTCAAACCGGTTCGAACCGGTTCGAACCGGTTTGAACCGCTAAATTGAGAAGATATTTTCCGCGTTCTTTTGGCAATATACACTATTTCCGTTGTGAAACGATTAACTTTATAGTGTCGTCGATCGTCCGTGCAATTTACTTTTGTTCTTAGGTACCAAAAATATTAAATTCAGTTATTTAATTTTGACGCAAGAGTAGAAGAAAATCTACATTAACATACATAACGTCGTGTTCATACGACTCAATATCTATTTGTTTACCAGTAAAATATATTTTGCCTGAATCAAAATGTTTAAGTACAAGAGTAAAGAGTTGAGCTTGTTGGTACATACCTGTAAATAGATCAGCTTCCAATTTAGAACTATACTGTATTTTCTTGTCCTTTCTAAATTCTAAAGTTCAAGCTGATCTATTTACACGGTATAAAATGTTGTCGCGAAGTGTGGTAGGTCGTCTAAAATACCCGTGATTGGTACAACTTTGTGTGTCAGTATTAAAAGTGAAATCGTGTCATTGAACTAAGGAATTAATTACATCACATAAAAATATCAGATAAGCATGAACCTCGTGACCATATATCATGAAATAAGGTTTACGAAATACACTTCACAATATATATATATATATATATATATATATATATAATGATGACGACCTAACTGAGCTAAAAGCAATGAAATTTTCGAAATGTAACAAAGTTTTAGGATAACTCCTTTTAGTCTATATTTTATAGAAACACCGAGCGGCAATCCAAATGCCTGTTGTTCTAACCAAACATTGTTTACACTCAGCGCCGCACGCATGCGACTAATCATGGAGCAAGGAGTAATTGCAATTGTTCACTCTTATATATACGCACCTTTGCACTCAGATCGAATCTGGCCCAAAATAGCGCTTTCCCAAGGGAACATTTTCTTACACAGAATAAGGTGGCATAGCCTGGCTGTTGAGGTTAGTTGTTGACAAGATGCCGGACGATTTAATTTGCAAATGAGCATCACCCTTGCTAATTGATGATTTTAACACAATAGCGTTAACGAGCTCATGTCGCAGAAAAACCGATGTCGGTGGCGTGACTGGAAAATCCTGATTGGTCGATAGGTTCATGACGTCAGAGCTACATACCCTAGCGCAAGAATTTCAAACAACCCACAATGCTTACGTGAAACGTGACATCACGAGTGGAATGAGGGTGATTAAAACATGATGTGTAATGCGAAATAAAGGTCACCGTATGTTTCAAATGATTTCACTTTTGAAAGTAATTCCTTTGCCTTAAAGAAAAAGATTAAATATTTTAGGCAGGATTCGAACCCACAACCCTTTAGTTGCGAGTCAGACGCTTTTCACTGGACCACGCGAGGCACGCTTCCGCGGCAAATGAGAATGCGATGCAAACGAGGCCCGTTGACGCGATCGCGTTCCACTTTTAAAGGCGAAGCTAAAGCGTCCTTCAAAATTCTTTTTTGTTTACTAAAACGAAGTAGTATTTCACGTTCTACTCGACAAGGCAGCTACTTAATTGGACACTTTCTGACGGTTTGCGTGCGTAATCATCATAGTTCCACCGCGCGCCCCTGTTTACTTTCTTTTCGTCCAGCCCCACAGACACATAAAACTAATGTTCACCAGATAAAAAAGGCAATAACAGACTTCTATATGTTTGAAAAGTTATATGTGTGAGGAACACATAGTTATTTAAATTTGCTTCAAAATCAGCAATGTATGTAAGGCCGTCCCATATCACATACAACGTGCCTGTCGAGGATAAAAACGCCGGAAAAGATTGGCAGAACCGCTTTCAAATTATTTGGGGGGCATTGCAATTAAATATATTTTATATTGATAAAAAAATTTACTTTATAAAGTTCACATAACCGCTTGAGACCGACGCGGAAGGACGATACTCGAAACTACGCAAGCTGTGGAGTCAACGTAAAAGTGTTTTTCTGTTTGCTGATTGGCAGTGTGAAACATCGGGTTGCAGGGTACGCTAAAAAGGACTCTATGCTCACATTATGAATTGGAAGTCAAATACACGAAATGTTCAAAAAGAGAGAAATATTTAATGTTATGTTTTGCAAATAATCCCTTCCAGAACGCCTTACTGCAAAAAGAGATGCGTAAAGATGCGCGCAATGATATTCATGATTTTACATAAATAGCGCGAAGGACAGACAAAGATTCTTGAAATCTTAGTATATTACATTTCATCAGCATGCATGAGCTCGAAACTTCCGAAATACTGCCTCGGGAGGCAAATGTTATATTAGGGTTTACCTGCACTTGTTTTGGGCCCTCACTTTACAGCACTATGCTAGAATAGTCATGCGTTCTAACATTTCTCTAGGCTGCCATATCTCATCGCGAGACTGCTATAAATACTTCACAAATTTACAATTAGGACATCTATGGCTAGTGTTGCGAACATCATATTTCACCAGAAAGCTGAACTATTTAGCATGGTATGCACGTGACGTTATCACACTATAGGCTGGTGGTCATTCTGATTCCTTCTTGCTGAGAAAGTCGAATTCGACGGTGAAAAAGGCACGCTGCAGGAGGTGCAAGCTTAGTGAAGGCAAAGTATTTGAAAGGCTAGTATTATTATTCTTAGTGGATCGTCGTGAGGAACGGCGCCAGCGTCTGGCACGACAAAAACGTGCTTTTTGACAAGAGCGCTTTCCCAATCAAAGTAGTTTCCAGGGTCACGCTTTTTGGTCTGCGCCAAAGCTGCAGGGAAGAGGAACCTTTACAACACAGTATGTTTCTAAAACTCCCCCCCTCCCCCCCCCCCCCCCCGGCCCCACACACAGACGCACTTCTTTATACAGTGGTACTGTTAAGGGCTAGTCATGCGTTAACGCCATCTATAAATGGCGACGGCAACCAGACAGCCGGCTTGCCAGTTGTTTGGTTGCCACCGTCACTCATAAATGGCGGCAACCCCTCCAGCCTTTCCAGTCTGGCTTGCCGACTTGCGGCCGGCCATTACTTCATTCCCACCATGGTACAGCATTTCTGGCCTTCCTTCTTCACCAGAGTGGAAAGGCTGAAAGTATTCCTGAGGAAATGCCTCCTTCGTTTGTGTCTGTTAATTCGACAATTTTATTTGACACTTGTTAACCGCAACCTTTCATTGCTTTTATTTTGCACCCTGTGAAGTTTAAAGGTGTCATGAAACGATATCGGGTTGGGATGTGCATGACTTTTCCGAGGCATACCGGTCCCCTGGTCCAAGTGTGCTCGCACAGGGCGCCACTGATTCAGAAGCTTCTTTGTCGCAGTGAAATTAAGAGGATTGAACGAGACTATCTCTTTTAGTCTTGACTTCTCAAAGATTGATGTCGTAATTGTGGGATCAAAACCACCCGCCAGTTGACAGTCGAGCGCGACTCATGGATTGGGCAGGAGAACTGTGTGAGCGCCGTACATCGGCTCGATACAATCAATGCCTCGGCGGACACTTGGGTAGTGGCTCGTGTCCAACCACTGTGGTGATGAGAATAGTCGAACTCTAACAATGCCTGGAGCTCCAGCACGGGTTTTCTTTTTTTAAAACTCCAGCGCGGGGGTATGATTAACGTTGGCGGCATAAGATAGGCACCAGACCACGTGGCCGCTTCTGGCTCCGAGTTGAGGGGATGTACGATGCTCATATTTCTCTAATTTTTTTTCGGCGACTACCATTGCCTAGAAAAAAGAGCAAAGCCAAGTTCAATCATTTATGAACGTTAGGGACTGATCCTGAGTAATATTTAGTAATGTATAGAAATATGTTATAGCTCATTTAAACAAAATACAGAGGGGTCAAAACTTGGGCAATAACTTGCGAACGACGCTCGTGTGAGACTTACAGCGACTGCCAACGTTCGGCTGTTCCTCTCACGTCACTAAAATATCTTCTTTTTTTAGGTATTCCTTCCGTACACACGTGTAGTTCTATGTAACGTCATATTAATAGGTCGTATTTAGTCATTTCAAAACTTCTATTCTCGGGAACATCTTTCGGATATACTTCAGCAACAACGAAAAAATGTTTTAATGCCTCAATAATGTAAAATTGGTCTTGCAACATTTTTTTTGCACTTTCAATAAATAGTGTTAAGAAATAACCCGTGACGTTGATAGGTTGCCGAAACATCCATTAGTTTTTCTCTAATAACAGATGCAGAAAAAATAAAGGACAGAGACAGCTGTCGATATCTCCTCAACTGGCAATTTGAACAAGCGGCCACGTGATCTGACCCTAATTATATACCGCCAGTGTTCATCACAGTCATGCCCTAGGCTGCAAAGGTTTGCAAAGCAAAATCTTGGGCTGAGCTTCAGATATTGTTAACGTTGGGCCATTGATTATCACATCTAATTGACATGAGCCGTTACCTGAATATTTGGCCATGCTGATTGACATGAACCCGAGCACTCGACTAGGGGTTATGAAAATCGCTTACGTCACGGTGTCACGTGACTCTCGGTGCGAAATCGTGATGTCATGTTACGTCATGCTGTCAACAAGGTTAATACATCTAGTGACTTTCTCAAATTGAATCGATTTAACGCAGTGAGTTACGTGACGTCACGAGGCCACGTGACATTACTTGACAGCATGTATTGACACCATGACGTCACGTGACAACTTCACACATGGTTAATCATAGTGCCAACAAAGGTGCCACGAAAACCCACAATTTATCATACGTTGCAATTCTGTATTTGACGATTCGATCAACAGATAGAAATACAGCCTCCAATTGTTTATTCCCTTATGTTCATTTTGTGATACTAGCAAAGAAGAAAAAAAAATATTACCTTGAACCGTTTTGAACCGGTTACCGTTATATTTTTTTTCGGTTCGGTTCCGGTTCAGTTCCTAGATGGCTGCGAAGATTTCGGTTCGGTTCAGTTCCGGTTCGGCTAAAAATAACGGTTCTGTTCCGGTTTTCGGTTCGGTTTGGTTCCGGTTTGACACCCTGGTTAATATAGAGAGCCTTCATACACTTTCGCCGCGGTTAGAACGCACGTCAGCACTTATGCCGGAGTCCCAGTAGAGCGGCAAACATAAGCAAACGACAGCGAGAAGCCTCAAACCATAGTTTTTTTAGATTTGACAGGCTTTGTATAAGGGAGGCTATGCTAAAACGCGAGCACCATGCACGCGAAGGTATCTTTGGCAGACTTGCAATCACTCGTGCTTACTTAATGAGCACCGAACGACTAACACCTGCCAAAAGTGCCATCGCGAGCATGCTGCATGTGTCTGAGGCTTGTCGCTGTCGTTTGTTTCTGCTTTTCGCTCTAGTGGGACTCTGGCACTAGCGTGCCCACAGATACCGCCTCGGATATACACAAACTCAACTCTCCTACGACACGCCGCGGTGGTGGCGCGCCGGACGCACTTCCGGTCTAGGGCGGTGGGCAGAAGTCGCCATGCCAGACATGCATTCCTGTGTTCCTTTGGAAGAAACGAGACAAAAAACTCCTTTTTGTAAAAATACTGCGACGGGGGCTGTACCAAGAGAGTCTGGAAAGGTTTGAAGATCAGTTTTCATGTGTTTTTGCCCCCTCCGTTTGTCCGAGAACGTGGATAGTAGCCGTGAAAAGGGCAAACCAGACGCTGTCGAACTAAGGATTGCGTGTGCGTGCAACACTTTGTGGTCGCCAGATGTATTTGCTTTGTTCCAACATGAACGAGAGAAAACCGCCAAGTTGTCCGAACCACCTGCGGGTTCAGTGCGTCTTCAAATTCACACGGCCGCCTGATCGTCTGCTTTTTCAAAGTTGTCTGCTTTTTGTCGTCTGCTCGTTCAAACAAAAGCGGCCCGTAGAACAAACTTTGACCCGGTGATTGCAATAAGAAGTAATTGCAGGCCTCAAAAGACTTAAGCAGGCTCGGTGTAAACAGTAGATACAAGATGTTGATCATTGGTACCGGTGGCCATCACCGACTTGTTACGCTTGGTCTGTTCCCGCTTCCGATTTTCAGTATCGACGTCGTTCGTCGTCCTACCTTTCACAGTTTTGCAGCACGAGCGACGTCGCTACCTAAAATAGCTAGAAGAATCTCATCATGGTTTTGGCGTCCATTCTGCGGCGTTCATGCGAATGAATCGCCGCACGTCAAATTATTTACGGAATGTTTAGCGGCGTAACGAGCCTTGATAATTTCGCTCAGGCTATTAAAGTGGCAAGACATTGCGACGAGGACGTAGAATCGATAATTCCAACGCGAAAAAGAGTACGCAGACTCACACAGACGCCCGCAACGTGACATTCGAATGGTTTGTTGACGCGGGACGCGGTGCTTCTTGCCCGCACTCCATTACGCATGCGTTCGAACTGTCGTCTGCTCTTTCAAACTTGGCTGCTTTTTGTCGTCAGTTCATTCAAACGACAGCGGCCCGTAAACCAAACGTTGACTCGGTAATTGCGATACGAACTAAGTGCAGGCCTCAAAACACTTTTGAAGTTTGGTTGGGGTAAGTGCTAAGTGTAACCAGATACAAGAAGATGTTGATCATTATTGTTACGAGTGGCCATCACCGATTTGTAATGCCCGATTCTACTTGCAGTTTTCAGTATCGACGTCCACCATCTCAGATACGGTCCACGCTTTTGCAGTCCGAGCAACGTCGCGTCTGAAAACAGCGAGCAGAATCTCACCGTGGGAGTCAGGCTTCAGCGCCCATTCTGCGGCGTGCACGTGAAATGAATCGCCGCGCGTCACATTATTCACGCAAAGTTTTGCCTCGTTAGTTTTGCTGAAGCCGCTCAAGTAGTCAGACATTGTTAGGAGGACCTAGAATCAACAATTCCATTGCGAAAAAGAGCACGGGGACTCCCACCGACGCCGACAAGAACGCAATTCAATGGTTTGTTTATGGGCGACGGCGGGCTTCTTGCCCACGATCCACCGCGCATGCGCGGCGCCGGTGGCGTCCGCTAGGGGCGCTCCGGTTTGTTTGTAAACATGAGTTGGTGTATAGAGATGCCTGAGATGTTCTCGTTAGCGTTGTTCGGAAATAAGGGGAGGGGTCGGGGGGGGGGGGGGGGGGGGGGGAGAGAGAGTCAATCGCGTACGCGCTTTGGGCGCATTTTTCACAGCCTCACCGCCTCGAGAGATTTGAGCTTGTTGGCTAGTTGCTTGCTTGGGTGGGTTGCTCGCGGTCCTATCGGAAACCAACGCCATTATTTTTGCCCTTTGCTTCCACACGCCAATTAGGCCCGAGACGCTTTTAGTGCTCCACTCGGTGCAGGGGGCTTGTATTCGCCGCCGAAATTAGCCTCCTTTTGTTCCCGGCCAAAGATATATCGGGTGATGCGCCCAATCGTGTCGCCTTAAACGTGCCGCAGCACACTGTCGACGCGAAACGGCGTGAACGAAGGGGGTTTTGTGGGCTAACACTACGGCCCCAGTGAGATTTTTGTTTACCGCCAAATATCTATCGCTCAGCCGCTCCACTTGTGTCGCCTTGTCATGTGCCGCCCGCCGCTGACTGTCACCGTTAAAGCGGCGTGAAGGACGGTGGTCGGTTCGTTTAACACGCGCCCCAGTGACGCCGCCGTCATCAGTAAGAGCTGTCTTTTTATCTCAAACAATAAACAACGAGATCGCAAGGGTCATTGTCGTCTACTGCTTCCGAAAGAGAGGGAGGTTCCAATAGGCCAATCAGGTCCCTAGATTTGCTCCATGGTTTTACTTAGTCACCATACGGCCATGCGCTCCCCGGACAAGGATAGAGAGAAAGTCCGGATACAACCAACTCGTGGAACGTTTACTTTCTTCCTGGAATGGGCTTCATCATACATTTTAAGATGAACAGTTTTCCATTTTTTTGTTTATGACTTGAACATTTAACAAGTACCATTCTCTACTCTAGCGAATAATATGAACGGACGCATATCGTCGAGCTCCCTATAGTGCCCAGCCCACCCATGGCGGGAAGTGCTCTCTGTCTGGGATGATTAGGCCCACGTCTTTTGTATCTGTGGCAGAACTAGGCATAGCGCACCATCTGCGCCCGGAAAGCCTAACTGGAACCAAGATCACATCATATTTGATTTTTGACCGAGCGGGCGCTGTGGGCTACAACGTCTCGACTCTCCTCTATGGGTTCAGTCAGTAAGGCACGGCGACGGAGAACGACTGTCCAAACAAAACCCCGCTAGTATGGTGAGCAAAAATGGAAGCCAACAGCTGATGAATTACAGGTCGGTCACGGCAGTAGTGCTGTAGACAAGCGACGAGTTTCCACCAGTAGCATCCACTTTTCCCGTTCGTTCAAATCGCTGCGTAATTACTCCTTAAAGAACAACCCCGACTTTCATCCAATTTCACTCACAAGAACCATTGTAGAGGAAAGCACGGTTGAGATTTATTATAAAAAAATTGCATCAGTCATTTCTGATTCTTATTTTCACGTACTGTAGATTGCATAAAAAACATGGCACAAAACTTCCAGGTTGCATCGTAATCCCTTTGATGTAAGCGACGAATATGTGGCACTGCTCTTACGTATTGTTATGTCGCCTCTACTTTTCTTAGAACAAAAATTATATACTGAGATATAATTGCAGTCATAAATAAAGAAGCCAGACGATTTTAAAGCGGAATTCAACTTTAGCTCCGAATTCTTCTCTATCAGCGAACTTATCGTTCGAAAAACTACCAGAAGAAACAGGCCATGCGCCCGAAAACACAGTGCTCAAACAGTACGGTGCTCTCAAGTAGAGCGTTTTGAGGGAGACGGGAACCGCTGAGGCCGCATTCCAGAGGCAGCGAACAGCATTTTTATTTTAGCGCCCGCAGCTTTCTCATCGCATTACCGCTCGACGTCGACGCTCGAGAACTTCCAGAGAGATTGAACGAAGGAGCTCTCCTCTCGAACCTCCGGACGACATCGGAGAAAACCTTCCCTGGGTCTGAGCATCTGAGCGACGAAGCACAAAGAGCGATAGAAGCCTTTTTTCGGCCCGTGCGCGGAACCACAGCTCAGAGGCGTCCTCGTGTGGCGATGGAGCCATCAGGGAAAGAGCTCCGCGCAGGCGCCTGGCGGCCGGGTTCGAGCTCCGAGCTCGCTGCATTCCACTCTCCTCCGAGAGGAAAACACCTTCTGCCTTATCTGTCACGTACGGCCGGTTCGTGATACTGGCCCCTACGTTACCCATAGCCGCAGCCCGCACCTGAGCAAGACTCTCTTTCACTGCTTTTTTTCCTCTTTCTCAAGCAATCACGTTACAACGCGGCTAAGGTTGACAAATAGAGGTCGGACGCGTTTGGAGGGTCTTTGGTGGGAATCACCTGCTACTGCGTTTCGCCTAGTGGTCGTTATTGTTTTCCAGCATGTTACAGCTGCGTCGCCGAGTGACGTGTAAGGGTCAGTGAAACTCGATGAGGGAAATGCGTTCAACGTGTACGACGCAAGGGAGGCCTCCAGATTTCGTGGCGCTGAGGTTTGGATTTAGGACTAACCTTCGAGGTTTCGTAGTAATTCACCCGTACACCCACTACGCGATATAACCGTCGCATGGCGGGACCTACGCGGCAGTGGGAAAATTCGGCAAACGCCATTGGAGATGAAGCGAATTGGTATAGGAGCGGTGGTAAAAATAATTTGAGCAGAGCTATGCGATCTGAAGAATTTTTGTCGTTTTTAGAAGGTTTTGTTGTAGCGTCATGGAAGCGATCATTTTAAGCAGCAGTCCACCGTTCGGACGCTGATCTGCGGCACTTCGGATTAGGGAGGAGAGTAAAAACTACAATCGGTTTTCGTCGGGTCATGTTGGTTCTCTTTGTTCCTCCGTGTGCGTCGGAACCCACCGTTGAAAGATTCCAAAATGGGGCTGTTGCTTTTATCCTAGTAATTAAAAATCTATAAGATAGCGTTGAAAACAATCCTTATTTTTTGAGCTAATTTAGTTATTTTTTCATTTAGGAAAATGTTTATAGCTTAATCCTTAGTATGCACAATTTTGTAGCCAGTTCCAGAAAGTTTGAGCAAGTCAAGTAATTTTCTACGTTCATAATGTTCTCATTCTTTTTTCATTTACTTTTACTTTGGTCAGGTGGAAAAAGTACGTAATGTCAGTACAATCCAAATGAAATAAAGCAAACGATACAACTAGTAGCACTGCTCTTTCTGTACTTTATTCATAAAACCTCATTTCCTTCACGAAAAAAAAAAATGCTTGAGCCGCTAGGCGTGCGCTTTCCCGGCTAGGTTGCGCTTTGCCGTACAATGACCTGCCTGGAAAGTCCACAAATTACCGTAACGGTTACGGCAATTTGTGGAGTTTCCAGACAGGTCATTGAACGACTCTATTAGCGTGAAATCGTTGTACCACTCATTTTCTACTCGTGTTTAATGACTGACATGCAAGCTCAATAGCGATGTATTTTTTTCAAGTTTTATAAAAGAAAATGGGTGATCTTCAGCATTATCTACAGTTATGTGTGTCCATACATCGGTAATGGAGGGTACAACGACGGAACACAGAAGAAAAAAACAAAAAAAACATATGTGCTATATTCTGCAACAACGTGGTCCTTTGTGCGGCTTACTTTCGAAACTTGGTAACTTGTCCGCACGTAGCACAAGTTTCCTTACAAGTATTCATTGTCCCAGTATTTTGGGACCGATGGAGCGCATGGTGCTCAGAACCAGTGGCGTCGCCTAAAGGGAGGCTTATGGGGCTTCAGCCCCCTCTCCCTCCCTACCCCCACTCCTCAAACCCAGAGCACCCCCCCCCCCCCCCCGACACACACACACACAATTCTCCGCACTCCAAGTCACGGACATCTCAGCCACCTCAGCTCTCCTCTCCTCTCCTCCCCTCCCCCCCCCCCCCCCCCCCCCCCCCCGGAAAAATTCCTGGCTACGGCACAGCTCAGAACTAAATCTCTCCTCCCGCATGTGGGCCGTTCTGGTTTATTTTATTGAGTCGCGTCGACCCTTGGGTGCGCTGCCGGCAACAGGCGACGTTGTCCGGTGGCTCCAACGGCACACGCCCAGACATTGCGCGAAAATAAGAAGGCAATGGAACTGCGTAGAGCTGATCCTGTTTACCCGCTTGCGCTCCCTCTCCCAACCACGAGACAGCATTCGGACTCGTTCAAAGAAGCGCCGCCGACGCCCTCTTGAGTGCTTGGCAGCGAGCGGGGCCGGCTCGACCACAACAGCCCTAGGCGTCACTTTTCGCGGATATTCCGGCCATTTTCTCGCCCACTCGTCGTCGGCCCACAGTTATACGACTTCTTCCCGTTCTTCTTTTTAGTTATGCCTCGTCTTGTCCGCTTCGCCATCCGTCTTAGGCTCCGCCGGTGCTCTCATACTTTTGCATTTTTCGGGGTAGGCATATTCCCTCTGCAGGGTTCAAGATGGCTTCTTTCCCTCTTGGTTACCTCAGAATATTCTGTCCTTTTTTAAAGCACGTATTACGTTGCTTCGTGCTGTGTGGTCCGACATACGGGTTAACTGGTACGCGAAATCGGATCTCCGCATCAACTTATTGTTATATATATATATATATTTTCTTTGTCTTGTCGTTGCTTGAATTTGTTCATTTCTTACATGCTTACTCTCTCGAGCGATCACCTCTCTTTTACTTGGTCTGTGGAATTGCGTTAAGACGCCTACGTGATCGCGAGTAAATGATTCTCTGCGCGGGAGGACTGGCCCTTAAATGATAACTCACGCCCTGCGGCTGCCATCATTAGCTGCGATGGAGAGAGCGTGCGGTCCTTGTGGGAAGTGTTTGAGATCTTACCTTACTCGCTAAGAGCATCAACGTAAGCAAAAAGTGTTCCCTTTTTTTTCTTGGTTTTTTATAGGGGGCGGCGGCAGCCTAACTTTTATGGTAAACAATATTATGCAGCAGAATTGACCACAACTCTCTAGTGTTTGCTTTGACCGGTTTGTAGCCGATAACTGTTGTGTATATAAATTTATATGTGGCTAAGCAGTTCCTTCTTAAATTACACGATAGATCCAACTTTTGAAGAGAGCTTTGATGATGCCATGCTTCCCTTCGTTAAACTCCAGATCTGCGAGACCTTTGTCATGTTTGTATCGCTCGCATTAGGAATAGTTTTAAGTTTTAACACATGTTTAGCCCATATGTGGCTAGAACTATATTCTTGAAACTCGAACTAGAAAATCAGCATTTGCAGTTACTTAGCCAGGGCGGCCGCAGTGGTAAAAAGAAATGCACAAAAAAAGAAGGATGCATAACGAAGAGCTCGTCCTGCGACGAAAGAAGACAGCAGAATAATATTGGTTAACCGAATGAAAAAGACGAAAATACAAGAAAAATAAGTAAACGAAGGATAAATGGCATGTTTTTCGGTGAGAAACGAATCCATATATAGGTTTAGGATGCATAACTCCAAGACCCCCATGACAAGACTGCGATCTCATATACAAAAAATGCGTATACAGAAGGTTCTGCTTTTGTGTTTGCTTTTATACTTTGTTTTACTACGTGACTTCTGCTCAGACTTGTACCGTACGCATTACAAGTAATCAAATTACTTGTAATCGATTACTTTTTGGAGTAATTTTGTAATCACATGATTACTTTCATTAGACAGTAATCACAAGAGTAATCTGATTACGTTTTGAAGTAATAAAATTACTTGTAACCGTTGCAATTTGTCCACGGGACCCCCCCCCCCCCCCCCCCCCCCCCCCCGGCACACGCCTTTTTTTTTATGAAATGACAAAAATAAAATCTGCTTTTTTTTTTTTTCGAACGGAAAAAAGAAAGCTGTTTGCGGAGCTGTAGGAAACGAGGTCAATCTCTCTCTGTGTACAGTTTCTATGGAATGTCCGTTTTTTTTTTTCTTTTTTTGAGCTGGGATTGGGAGTGGGAAGCCCCAGGGAAGCCACAGTGCGTGACAAAGGCCATTGAGGGCGAAGTTTGAGGAAGCAGAATGTAGCTTTGTGAGTCCTTCGTTCAAACTAGCCCCCTCACGCACACACACACAGAAATAAAATAATAAAAAAAATCCTGCTTAGGGTACCTACTCGCACCCCGTAGGAGAACCAGAACCGAAGAATGCCTAAAGCGGATGCAAAATATAACAAAGGCAGTTGAAATATTTCCCCATTTTCCCTGCGTTGTCTTTGTGACAAGCAGTGTTTCGAGTTGAGAAGTGGTCGGGGCGATCTCTTCCACTAATGGATACTACACATGATCCGTTTCAAATCCTGGAGCTGCTGCTCTTTTGTATAACATGCGAGCTCATCCACATGTGAATAATAAAATGAGCGACGCAAACTTTGAGCGACAACCCTCGCTCAAGCTTAACAAGATCTAAAACCCCCTCCACTCAACCCCCCCCCCCCCCCCCCACACACACACACACTGTGGTGAACGCCCAAATCATTAAACGTCTTCAAACAAATTCTATGCTTCTGTCCGCATTGTGAAGCTGCAACGACCACGAAGAAGGCGCGAGTTTTTCTTCTTCAATACTTGTGCAAACGTGAAATATAGGTTGGAAGATAAAGATGTGTCTTCACACAATAAAGTAATCGGAAAAGTAACGATTACTTCTTTAAGTAATGTCCAATTACTTTTGCCGTGGTGTAATCAAGTAATCTAATCGAATACTTTTTAGCCAAGAGTAATAGTAATTGTAATCGATTACTTTTTTTTAGTAACTTGTACAAGACTGCTTCTGCTACTACTGTCGCTGTGCTACTATACTTCACCAGAGCATGTAGCTAGTACGTTGGAAGGTCCGAACAACGCCCCTGGTAAGCAAAGCCGCAATTCCCAGCAGCTCGATTATGTAAAAATATTGAATCTATCACGCACTCACCTGTCTCTCCCATACATTTATATTTGCCAGCAGTGTCCAGAGTCCTTGTTCTGTTTTCATATATTCGGGGTAATTTTTCTCATGCAGTGGTCGCGTTGGCTTCGCGATGTAATCACCATGTTTTTGCGCCGGCCTATACTTGCAGTTGTTCTGAGCTTTCTTTTCTCTTTTAACACTGCTACTTACCTCCAGTTGCAGGGTATTTTCGACGTCAATCAGTACATCTGCGGCAGTCAATTTCAGTACAATTTGAAATTAATTGCTTACGGGAACACCAGTTAGGTGGGACACTCGCCACCAATGCCAGTTGATTGTAGCTTGCGGGTTGTTCACGTCCCTGCTATTAATTGTGGTTCCAGGTAGTTGGAGGCGAACCCAGCAGAGGTCCTATTGCACGGTGGCAGCTGTCACTTGCCTACCTCTGGACGTCTTAACAGTTCTGCCGTTTATCATAGACAATTATAGCTGCCTCGCACATCTCCCTGAAATGTAGCATCTGCGCTTATCAGCGATAAAATATGCGTATTCTTTGCTACTTGTGTTACCTCTTCCATCAGTAACCGATATTACTAAATACAAAATGACTTTTGCTTCTGTTCTGATTATTGACTCAGAAACGCGCTTTAACCTGTTAGTTATTAAGACCTTGTCACCTAAGTAGTTACCTGGCTAGCGCTTCCGCTAGTGAAGCCGTCGCCATTGTGCGGCTTCCATTCGTTTGGTTTTGGTCTTGCCATGCTCACAGTGGTGATGTTATTTTATAGAGCGTTTGCTTATTTGTGGATGCAAATGCGGTATTTCTAGAAGACAAACAATCCTATAGACGTGCTTGGCTACACCGAGAGTTTCTTAGTGGTTTCTAAATTAAATTCCGAGCTTTTTTACGAACACTCATTATGCGTCTCCGTCGTTTGACGGCAAACACTTTGAACCGATGCAAAACGATTGCCGACATTTATTTATTTATTTATTAATACTGCATACTGCAATTAGAAGACATGGTAGGAGTGGAAAAACACTTCAAATATACAGAAACCAACAGTCTAACAGCTGACAGTGCCTAAAAATGAACAATGGGCTCTCAGTAAATACACCTCGAAGCATAAATACGAAGTCAACCCACGCCAATTTATATAATAGAACAAAAAGGCACACAAGAAAGAATAAAAAAAAAAATACGACCTACATATCACAGTTACAGCTCACAAAAATAATCCACACTGAGCAGAGGAAAAAAATTACTGGTAGTTGTTTAAGTGATTAAAAGATCGTAGCAAGCTGCAAGAATGAACAATTTCCTCCGAAAACTTGTTCGACTCATTGAATTTTCGCGGAAAAAATGAGTACTTAGACGCATATCTATTCTGCAGCTAAACTCGGCGAAGGCTCTGCTATTTCGATTTCTGGAAGGATATTTTGGGACCCCAAGCGGTGTTATGTACAAAGATTTATTCAGGTTTACATGACCGGAACTGAGACTCAACATAAACTTCAATCTGTGCACCTTACGTTTATGCTGCAATGTATGGAACCCTGCCTGCTCATAAAGGGCTGAGACTGAGTCAAGACGACCGTATTTGTTAAAAGTAAAACGGAGTGCTCTCTTTTGTACGTTTTCAAGTAAGAAAATGTTTTGTGCAGTGTAGGGATCCCATACGCCCGCAGCATATTCGAAAGTAGAACGAATAAAGGTCTTATAAGCGGTCAGTTTAATATCCACGTTAGCTTGGTTGAAATTTCCCGGCAAGTACCATAGTTTCGACAGTGCCGTACGCACTATGCAGTTAACGTGAGTATTCCAACGTAAGTCGTTACTAATTAGAACTCCAAGGTACTTATAGAACAATACTTCTGAAAGGATATGACTCTCCAATGCGTATTGATAAGTTAGAAGTTTGGGTTTGTGAGTAATGTGCATGTAGACACTTTTTATGGGGTTTAATGACATTTTTTGCCATGAGCAGTGACAATAGCATTTAGAATTGTGTACATGACTTATTTTTCACGGGCTCAATATTTCGCGATTAGGTCGAAGCTGAAGTTTTAGAATAATTCACGGGTTCTAATTTTCGCGACGCGGTGGGATATCAGATAGAGGTTCCAATCTGTTTAGATTATATCGGAATTGTTCGCGGAACCTCTTTTTCGCGAATTGTAGGTGATTTGCGAAATTTGCTAAAATTAGGTTATCGCGAATATTAAATCGTTTACCGTAGTTTAATTCTAAAGAGGTACAAATGCAGTGATGCATAGCGAAAAAGCAGGCCAAGAAACTATTTAACTATTATCTGAATCGCGAGGACCGAAGGTGGTGTACAAATTATGTGCGCACTGTTTGGTTTTCGCGGTCCTCCCATATGTTTCTCCTCCTCCGTCTTGCTTACATTTAACTTTTCAAACGTCCAGGAAAAATAAAATCCACCCCCTTTCTCTTGTTTCCAAGCCAGTGTAGTTCATGTTTAGGAACAAGAACCATCTCTTCCGTAGTAAACATAAGGACTCGGAGCGCAGATATAATAGAAGTGTATATTAAGAGCTGAGTATTCTCTTTGTGTAGTAACTTAAAATTCGAAGGTGAGTGCAGTCTCTATAGGTCCACGCTCTTTCATGTCGTAGGCGCCCTACACATTCATAAGTGCCATAGCATAAAAAAATGTTCCTATTATTCGTCGATACTCCTTTAAATGCAGACGACTTTTCGTCCTCACGACTCAACATTGCAGTGCAGTTCGGAGATATGTTTGGATAACGTAGTAGCGTCATGAACAATACTCGCATACGCAGACACGCGCGAGAACGGTCTCTAAATCAAGCACACTCATTCTCAGCCTTGAGCGGCGCTATTTACGGACACACAGAGGCGCTCCCGAGTAGACCACATGTACCCGCGGGGACGGATTCCCCGATGGACTGAGATGGCCCAGTGGCTCCCGCACTGACGAGGAAAAAACGCGTCTGGCGAAGTAACACCGGCGTGGATCGTCGGAGCGCGCCGACTTCCCACTTCAGTTTTGAACCGACGTGACAGTCTGTCAGGCGCTTGGGAAGGGAGGTTATTGTAATCAGGCCGGAGTCATTCCCATTCCCCTAATTAGGGTGGCCTCCGTCGGCCAGCGCGGTTCGCTTATATTAAAAAGCCGTTCCCCTCCGTCCCAGCCGAAGGCTGCTTAGAACGCCGGGCCAACTTCCACCGAATCGACGCCGGCCGAAAAGAAGCAGATCCTCGGATTGCGTTCATTCGCACGCACACTCTCTCTCTATAGTAGTGAGGCGGAAGTCGGAGGAATAATGTATGTAATTCTTGTTGTCATTGTTTATTTTTCAATAATTGTAAGAGTTGAAAGGGAAATTAATGTGCCCCTTTTATGTAATGCCCCAAATAGAGGCCTTTAGTATGATTAAATGAAAGAGAGAAAAGAAAAGAAAAAAAAGGGATCTTCAGCTGTCGGAGTTTAAGAAGCGCAGTCGAGTTATCAAATGCGGGCTGACATTTTTAGACTTTTTTTGTAGGTCTATGTAACATCCAATGTTGAACTCTTCGAAGCGATACCTAAGGCGAACCGACATCAAACTTACGATCGACTGTACCATGTTAAGGGTAAGATTGGATGGAGCGCGTAGTGCACGCGAACTTGAGAAAGCAGGTGGCATTAAGTGTGTTTTTCATCATTTTTCTTTTCTCATCCAAGGCAGAAATAATTCTATACGGTATGCGGTAGCTAACTAACACAGCTGGGGCAGGCGGGACAAAAGACAATAGGGACTCTCTCGCGGGTGGCTCCGACCTAAAGTCTCAACGCTGTCCCCTAGCGTGCATTGTTTTGGGGCAGCGCCTCCTAGACAGCTTTCAAGCCTGCGCATCACTTGACATGACAACACGTCCGGGAGGCCTGCACAGGCGCTCATTGGATGCAGGTGCTGGGTCAGCGTTCGCGTGTGGCTCGTTCCCTATCATAGTCCCACGTGAGCGCTGCCGCGACACTCGCATCCAATCAGCGCCCGTGGCGGCCTCCCGGACATGACGCCATGTTCCGCGACTCGCAGACTTGAAAGCTGTCTAGGAGGTGCTGGCTGGGGTAACGGCGACTAGGTTTGGTTGGAATAAAATTGGTGACTCCTTCACCGTGGGAAGGAGGCGAGGGGTGGTGTTTTTAGATGTTTGGCCTGATCGTCCAAATGTCGTCCTGGTTATATCCCACACCGCCTGGTGATAGTTACGAACTTGCAGAGGGGAAGCAAAGGGGCTTAGAATGGCAAGGGGAGGAGTTATACTTTTGGTTTTTAGTTTTATAGGCTAGGTGTTGCAAGCTACCGCCCGATATCAAGGGTACATTTGCTAGCATCTATCCATCTATCCTTCCTGAATAACAGTGGGGGCAGTACACTAGTATTCGACGCCAGAAGCGGGATGCTGCGGACTCGCGTACAGCGAGTAAAATACTCATATGTAGACGTGAGATGCACCGGGCGCACACAAAATGTAGCGGAGACGGTGGGACGCGTCATATTTGAGTGCGCGGGCCTGGAGCCGGAAGTGGTGTGCGGCGGGTACATGAATATGGTGCTGAGTTTCCGGGAGGACGACGAGGACGAAGCCGAAGCAGCAGCGAGCCAAAGGAGGGGGCCCCCCGATACCACCAGTTGAAGCAACAAAACGAAGACTGCAGAGTGGTGGTGGAAGGCGGAGCAAGCGGAGGAAATCGAGGAAAATAATACGAGTGTTTAGATCCAGCGTCTTAGTTGAGATCTACCGATACAAAGGGGTTAGCCCTAAATCCGAATTCGACGTAATCACCAGGCTTTCAAATTGTTTGACTGATCGTAACTATGTTATGCCGACATCTTTTTTTTTTTTCTGCTTCATCGCTAACTTGTTAAGCGCTTACGGCTTTCTTTTTTTTTTTCACGCGTTTGATATTTAATCATCTTTTTACAGCAGGCGGATAGGTGGCCCGAGAGGGCCAAGAGTCGAAGATGTCCGAAAGAAAGATAATTGGAGAATCCTAGAGGGGAGTGAGTGAGAAATAGGAGGACTGCACAAATACAGATTTTGAGAAAGGGGGTGCCCAAATTAGAACACAAACCGACACCTGGCAAAGCCCCCAACTGCGGAACGCGGTAGGCAGAGATGCACCGGCAAGCAAGCGAGGAGGCGCCACCATCTCCGGGATTCGACCATTACGCCCATCGTTTTCCTGGCGTCGCATGCCGTAGGGGGCACATTTGCGATGACAGCGTGGGCCACGGAAATACGTGGCAAAAAAATAAAAAATAATAAAAAAAACGGGCAGAGCGGGGGTGTCACGTGCCACAACCCATTTCCGTTTACTGGGAGACTGGGCTGTGGAAAGACATTTCGAGAGGACCCAGGGGAGACCTAAGCATACAAATATAGCGGAGACGAAAGGCAACTCGGGAGACGATAGCGGTCTGTCAATCGCCTATTGCTCTCTGCGCTTGCGCTCTCGATAAACATCCTTGGTTGAGTGTGGAAGTCGTTGAGATCGCGAAGGTGAGAATGTATTTATCTCCCTAGTTCGTTACCATGGTATAACAACTCAAATTCATTGCTGGTGTGAGGATTGTCGCGCAGTATAACAAATGGTAGAACGAAAACAGCGCGGCTGGTACTCCCTTCGACCTATGCGCTCCTTCGCAATTGGGGCGGAAATCTTCCAACAGAATACAGAAACGTCCATCAACATTTGTTTATTTTTTTCTATGTTTATGTTTTGCGTTCAATCCTACTTTGAAAGTTATGCCCGCGTGCCACCATTGTGCCACCTGCGCCGTTCTCATTCGGAAGTCTTGTCTTCTTGTCTGGCATGTTGTCTTTCGATCATGAAGTTAGTTAGTTCATTGTCATTCATTTTCTTGGTTCATTTTATCGGAGAAGAGCAAAAGTTCATAAAACGCTACCCCTACTAAAATATTCCAACGAATTATCTTTAATGCAGTACTTTTTTTTTTTACTTGATTGTGTGGTAAACACAAAAACTACACACACGCCCTTCTCCTTAAAGAAACATGTTCGGTGTTAATCTTTAACCTCTCTATCTTTAAGTTGTGTTCATTCTTGCTCGCGGAATAACAACGCCAGTCGTAAAAATTTTTGAGCATCCGATTCGACAAGCGGCAGGCCCCGGAGAAAACTCGAAGCTGTTCGTCACCTCGTGCTACGATTCACAATTCACGTACACTAAGCGACTCGTCGTAATACATGGCCGACTGACTGCCGGGTGCAGATGCGCTGGGCGGGCGCGGTACGTCCCTCGCCAGACATCCACGTAGGAGACAAGGGTGGCTCTTGTGCGTCGTGGGCTGTAGCCGTGGCTTTCTACGCGGCAGCGTATCGTGCCCTTTAATTTCCACATAACTCCGGAAGAGAGTTGTCTTGGCCGAAGTCTAAAGGCCCGTACGCACATTCGCGTTTGAGTGCGATGTTCGTCCTTCCGGCCAGGAGAGGTCGCTTGCGGTACGACACGCTCCGTACCGCAACGCTCGTTAGTGCCGCGGCTCTGGGTAGTGCGACATAAGGGAGTAGACACAGGCGTAACTTTCCACAGCGTTGCGGTGCTTTCGACTAAACAGAAGCCGAGTAAGAAGGGAGGGTCACGTGGTCGCTTGCGCTACTCGACGATGCGTATCCGGCACTCCGTTCGCGGAACCCGCTTTTTCGTTTTGGGGAGTGGTGGGGAATGCGTAAGCAAGTTTTTCAAAGATTGCGATGGTTCAAGCCGGACAGAATGTCGGGGAAGCCAGCGGGATTGTCCAAAGATCGACCACTTCGACGCTGTCGCCGGGCCCCGATGTTGACTTGAAGTTTGCGTCCTATTGGTGAACCAGTAGCGACGATACCGAGTTCTTATTGCCTCTTGACTGCGCTGGACTACGTGTCAAGGTAACTGTGACTACAAGCAACGCACAAGCGCTCTTCGCAAAGCTTTGCGTCCGCTTACCGCTACGGAACACACAACGCTGAAACGCAAATGTGCGTGCGTGCCTAAATAGGTTCCAAAAAAGTGCGCTAGTTTTCTGGCAGCCACGCTTGGAATCTCAAAGAATGCATCCTTTCCATTAAACCTTCGTGCTTCCAATATAAACGGAGGTGGCTTCTAAAATCTCCAACAATTTGTACCTAAGCGCATGGGCGTGCGAATGTGAAATAGGGATCGCATTCGTTGTCGTGGGTTTGACAAGCACGCGTCGCAGATGCCGAAAGGAAAAAAAAAAAAAAACAAAAAAAAAAAACGCTTTACTTTTTTTTTTTTACGTTTCAGAGAGGGCAGTTACAGGAGTGCCACGGGTACGATCTTCATGAAAAGTCAAAAGAAGTTACAATTTTTGTTACGAATGCTTAAATAGTGTCAGCAGGAACTAGACGCCATTTTTTATGCGTATTTCTCAACGGAACCCTTGAATGTTTCGAGCAGCATATAAATAAAAACGTAGTTTTACGTGAATTATAATTTATGACCAACAATGTGCGTATCCTATGAATAAGTTTCCAAGTCTCCAGAGAGGAGGCTTGGTGTGATATTGCCGCGTGCATGGCGCAGTTTCTTCTATAAATCTTAGCTATTTCAGAACGTTCCAGGCCATGCTTGGCTGTCATCGTGTGTTCTAGTTTGGAATGTTCCAGGGCCGACTTGCTAGAAACATCGACTCAGCTGAAACTGGGCAAAAGAAAAGTACTGCCAAAGCCACCACACGAGCTGAGCGGGACTATACTTCGTTTCAGCTTCGGTCCGAGCGCGGCCGATGTTATGAGCCGAAGGGCCAATCAAACACCGCAAAAAGCACACCGTCATGGCGTGCTCTCTGCGCTTATTAAGACTAGCCGGCGGAGGAGCACGCACAGAGAGACGGCGAATACCGGCTGGTCCTATCAACTGCAGAGAGCAGACCATGACGTTGTGCCTCTTTCGCTGTTTGATTGGCCCATCGGCTCATAAGATCGGCCGCGCTCGGACCGAAGCTGAAACGAAGTATAAAACCGCGTCTCAAGACGCTCGCTCGCCCCAGCCTCTGCAGTGCTTTCTTTCACCCAGCCCCAGCTAAGACGCTGTTCTAGCAATCCGGCCTATAACTTACTGCGTGTATAGGAGCAGCGCTAAGGCGCTTGTGAGGACAGTCTCCTTTCCCTCGCCGACGCAAGTTGCGTAGTATTTTTCTTTTAGTATGTATAGTCACATGTTCGCATCCTGAAATATTTATTTTCAGTTTCACATTCATGTCCTATTTTGTTTGTGACGATATTTTATTGGAGCACTGAAAAGAGGAAAAAGGAGAATCTGCTTCGCCTAAAAATGAAATTCATTTTTTTTTAGAGTAAGTGTTTCGTTTAAATAATCTTGCTTTCCTTATAACCTACCCACGTAAATGACATCCTCCGCATAGTAGTTTCTAGAAACGTAAATCCGGATAATCTAATCTTGAAGAGCATCACCGCGACAGGGCTAATCAAGCTCACAAGCGTTTCATCGGGCAGTAGCAGTTAACTAAAACATTTGTTTCTTCCTGCTTTATATCATTCCCTTTTTTATATGAGGTTAAACAATTTGCTACACTTATTGAAGTTAGGCTTAATCTGCGTGAGAGCGCTAACATTTTAAACCCACTGCATTACTATGAGAAAAGCACACTGAAAAAATAAGTTAATATCTCCTGTTTTCGTTTGTTTCAACCATTTTTATGGGAGGAAATACGCGAACTGTGGAGAATCCTTAAAATGTCACAAAACCTTCATAACCTATAAAAAACAAGATAAAAACTCCCCGCACCCCTCTCCGCTTCCCCCCCCCCCCCCCCCCCCCCAAAAAAAAAAAATAAACAAAAACAACAACAACGCCAAAAAGATGCGAACTTTTGAAATTATTTTCTAGAGCTGTCTGCATTGGGAAACCTACTTCACTTTTTGAAGTGTTGGATGCGGCATCGGTGGTCGGTAGTCTTTGAAGTGGTAGATGTGGCATAATATAACAAATTTGGTGTGCTTGCATTGTTTAACTTTTTTTTTTTTAAATCTGCCGTATTCGTTAGGGTTAGCAGACACCGGGAGATTGACTCGACATATATTTCTTGGTTGGTTCATTACACTAGCTAATTCTGCCAGTTAAAGTGGGAGCCAACACTTGTACATCTGCCACATGGTAAAATTTAATGTCTGTACCATCGAGAGACACGTAGTCTGCCCATGGTACTGACAAATCGTCAGCACCATCGGAGGAAATACGCGGCAAATCAGCTCGCCATCCCGACTACGAGCGTCGAGCGTGCACCGCGCTGCGCCAGTAGTGGTGGGTGCTGATTGGCTGGTCAGATGATGTCAGTCAATGGAACTGGCATTACACTTTACTGTGCGGCAGGTATATACGCTAGACGGTCAAAACGAACAAAGCTTATGATGGCCATTTTTGAGTAACGAGCGCAGTGTGGCGGTTTGTCCGCGAACTACAAGTGAAGGGCAGCCCAAGAGGACTTAGATTTTCCAAACACTATGACATCGTTCGTTTGTATCTGTTTTCATTCCTTTTTATGCCCCATGCTACCTTTACCCAGAAAACGAATTGTCAAAGAAGTCGAAATACTCGGAAAGATAAGCGCTGACAATGTTGGTCCTGCGGGATGGTGCCTGCGAAAATGGAGACCGAGAGAAGCACGGTCAGGGGAGATGGTGTACGCATGCGCGGAAGCTTACTGAAGAAAGGTTCATTGAGGCAGGTACCCCGACAAGAACCAGGGCAGCAGCTGCCTTATTCGTTGGCAAGACTGTGTGAATAGTCATTTTTGAACGGACTGTTTGTATTTTACGATTCTGAAATTGTCAGCAGTACATCAATTTTCGCTACTCAGCTCCTGAAGGACCGCTGTGCCGGTAACTTCGTCAGAGTTCGTCGCAGACCGTATATCCGATGTCGGCTGTTTATAGGCTTGCTGTGATACGGCTGCTGAAAAGCTAAGAAAGCCGGCGACAACATAACTGCGCGTCGCACTTATTTCTTGCACCAATAAAAGAAAAACCAGAAAAACGCGGAGCTGTTTGGTGCCACATTGTTCAGGAGAGCATACACACAGTCAGCAGGAATGAATGCGGCTGCAAACCTCTATCTCTAGCGATAACGCAAGATTTACGCGCGAAGAGAGTTCACTAACGACTCTCAGAGGACGAAATTAGAACTGAGAAAGATAAGACGAGAGAAATGAAAAATGCGCCTTCATTCTTCGTGTGCCTAGAAGCGAACTGCTTGGCGTTGAATGCTATCTACCGCTTCTGTGCAACTCATGGGTAGATGAGCAGATTATAATCCACCCATTGCCACTCTATTTAATGTCTAGTCGACGTTGTCACAGTTTGAGGCCTGGCGTGGAAAGGCAAGGTTCTCAAGCTGGGCTTCTAGTTTAATAAACGAACTCGGTTGGCATAACACTAACTATAGCAGAGATGGAAGGGCGGTTGTAATAAAGGGTAATAAAATTACGGAACACGTAACACACGTTGGACACTTTTCGACCCATAAACAACTAAAAAGGGATGTCAGGATACCCAGAAGGGTTCATATGGAAACGCGTTTAGCGACGTTTTGACAATGACTTCAAAGGACAACTGCTGTTGAAGCTTAACAAGGTTGTGAGTGACAAAGAGGAACAAAATGTAACCAGTATGAACATATGTCAGCATTTCTGATTTCGTAATAAAAAGTTTAAAGACGTAACGTGAAAAGTAATTAATTACTTTTAGGTAAGTTTCCAATTACATTTTTGATGCAGTAATTTAATGTATTTTGTTAGATATTTCTATAAAGTAATTGTAGTTCTAATCGGTTATTTTTTTTCAGTAACGCGTACAAGACTGCAGTCTGATATACCTCCGAAGCACAGAATGTGCCGTGCTTTGCACTATGTGTGCGTTATGATTTGGTATGTTTTTTTACGGGTTCCTGTGGATGATTATGGGTTCGTTTCATAGACGACCTACTAGGGGTGTTCGAACAGTTGTTCAAACCGAATAGCCCATGCAGTGTCATCTGTAGCAACAACACTGTTAAGAGAACCGGCTATTGTTCCTCTCCTTTGCACTGTAAAGGTAACGAATGATGCAACGCTGTTCGATTCGAACCACTATTCGCACACCCCTATGACCTACTCATGTGCTGTCCGGATTTATCAGAAATATCGAGAAAAGTTTAAATTTATCAGGGTGGGAGTATGTGAGGATTATTTAATATGAAATTTCCATAGGTTCTGCTTCTTGGAGCGTGCGTGTAGCGGTTTGAGTCTTTACTGCTCTTGAATTACGAGGAGCCCCTCGTGCTAACTGAAATATTCTCGAGGGAAGAACGTTTGTCACTCCCGCTATAGTATCTATTGGCTGCTTTGCGAAGTCGTTACTCATAAGCCGGTGGCGCTATTCGTTGGTGCGTTACAAGGGTGTTATCGTACATCGTTTTCACCGGCCCGCAACGCGCTCCGCAGCCACTACGATACCCGAAACTCTACAGCCAATGCCTTTAACGCGCAAACGCAGTAGCGTTCGTTTTTTTTTTCTTTTTGAGGAGGGTTTAGCGGAGGAGGAAACGCAGTCTACGAAAACTCATCATTATTCACCGCGTAACGCTGCAGGTGATTCCTAGGAAAGGCACCTACGGGCGTCCGGTAAATTTTCATCAAAAACAGAGTCGCTTTGCTTTATCTTGCAGTCGTAAAAACGCTCCTTCATGGCATTCTGAAATAATATCCACATAAAAACAGTTTGATAGACATTATGCACTAACCTAAGATCATCATGTTTTACAGTTAATTAGAAGGGACGATCATGATTGGCATTCCGCTATAAACTCTCTTGTCGCTTCAACTAAACTGCGGGACACTATTACCGCGGACACGACTTCGGAGCTTTTTCGTCTTTTCCTTTGAAAGGGTGCATTCGGGCATCAAAACTTTCCGTTCAGTAATCCAACTGAGCACTTTCTACCATTATAGCTGTTTTAATGGTAGTCGCGAGGGAAAAAAACAACAACAACAAAAAACGGCGATGCTTTTTTTTTTTGGTGTGTGTGTGTGTTAACAGTGGTCGTGGAGTGTACGTCGCAAACTTCATTCTTTCTCTTCCGCCTGGAATCTTTCTTCATTCAAAATGTCCATCGAAACTTCATTGATACAGTATCGACATACTTTTTATCATTCTACAATAGACTGAACCGCAAGGCCCCGGGCCACGAGGTCCAATCACGTTTCCACGCTAAACTATGACATGCTTAACATTGCTTAGGGGTGGACGAAAAATGACCCGGATCAAAAAGCGCTGCATGATTTCTATAGCTTCGACACTGCAAAGAGCCTATATGTCGTGGCTTTCTTTGCAACGTAAAATTGATGAGTTACTCAGTGCTATTTGATTCGAGTCCACCCAGCCCCATCAGTGATCCGAGACGCGGTCAACGATGCGTGCATCGAAGCGAAATACCACGCAATTTTAAGTGGCTCGTGATTGGCTCTGGCGGTTCGTAGCTTTTTTCCTTCAGTCCATTGTAGGGTGAGACAAGACATAAAAACGGTACATAAAAAATTACCCACAGCAAGAGGCAGTTTCTGATTTATTCTACGCGACTAAAGTTTGATACTAATTGACGTTGCTGACGATGAAAATGAACTACAAAAGTTCGCTTTCCGCCTGAAAGGAATGCACAACTTCCCTTTTTAATCTCTGGATCGTATCAGTGAAAACAAAATCGTAAAACCCTGTATTAATTGAAATGCAGTTTGTTTGCTTAGTTTCAGACTAAGCCCTTCGCACTGCATCACCGGTAGAGCTCGTAAATTTAGCCACAAAACACGGTTTATTTCCCGCGATATATTAGATACGCTGGACGTCTCATTTCTTAACCTATTATAAAAAACGCAAGCCATCACTATTCTTAACATTTTTGCAAGATGTTGTTTCTTCGCGCTCGGTGGTTATACTTATGGCCCATATAACCATAAGTATATTTACTTATGGTTATATAGGCCGTACTTGCAAACGTCTATAAGGGACGGAACGAAAGACCCGCTCTTATACCGGCACAAATATCCCTAGTTTCGAATATCTGAAGCGATCAGCAAAGTTACGGTTGCTTTTACAAGTAAGGACCAATTAGTATTATCTCGAGTCATCAAGTAATCTATTTGAAGTGAAATGAAATGAAATCTTTATTTCCAGAAATTTACTCTGGAGGGCCCCCTGACAAAAAGCTACCGTATGGTAACTTGACTGGGTTTGGGGCCCTAAAGCTAAATCGAGAGTAATTGTAATTCTAATCGATTAATTTTTTTTGAGTAACGTGTACGATTGTGCCGCTAGGCAACGAAATGGCTGCTGTCACGAGAAAACGGGAATTGTGGCTCTCGATAATCTAGACGTTTTCATGTTTTTCATTTAGTAGCTCTAGTTTATTCGAGACATTTGATGACCAGCCAGCACAATTTAGAGGATTTCTCTTGTGCTCTTTTTCGCGTAATGTGTCAATATAATATATCTTTATGTGCTCAACGAAGCGTCTGTATGTAATGTACGCATAGATGTTCTCTCCCCATTCAGTGTCCCTCATATTTCCTGCTCTGCGTTCCGTTGCAGTGCCCGGTCGGGCTCCCCGCATCACCGAGCACCCGGGCGACGTGGTGGTGCGCAAGCACGAGCCGGTGACGCTGCGCTGCCGGGCGGACGCCGAGCCCCCGGCTCGCCTGTCCTGGTTCCACGAGGGCCGCCCGGTGCGCAACTCGGCCACGCGTATGGTGCTGCCGGAGGGACAGCTCTTCTTCCTGCACGTCCAGCACAGCCGCAGGGACCAGGACACGGGCATCTACTGGTGCACGGCATCCAACGCGCTCGGTGTGGCACGCTCCCGCAACGCGTCCGTCGAACTCGCAGGTAAGCCGCACCATCCACTATTCGCGCAACATAGAACGTAGCTTCTCTGCTGCTTACCGTTTCCGTCGAAACGAGGCCATCCCGTGAACCACGGAGGACAGATATGACTTCCGCAGGTACAACTTAAACCACGAAGAAAAAGCCTGGAGCCTAAACATGAAGTGGCTACCAACACCCATATGCCACCAAAGGGAAACCTGATAGAGGAAGTGTACAGTCGGGGACAAAAGTCTCCAGGACACGCGAGCTGCGACTGAAACGCATTGCTCTGCCATCTGCCGGTGGGTCGCCTGGTTTCGAGATCACAGAAAAGCGCATGCGCGTCCTGCTATGCCTGCCAACATGTGCGCTTTCCCGCTCTTCTGCGGCGCGGCGCCTAACTCGGAATCGGGCGCGTGGTACCGCCACGGAGATAGCGCTTACTGACATGGCACATATCAAGCAAGAAGTCACGGCATCTCAACTGAGCGATAAGCTCAACTGGTTATAAAGCAAGATGCGCTGACGCGGCGAAATGCCCCAGGCGGTATCTCGAGTTTCGGAATGTGTAGCAGACGCTCGTCAGCCGCCAGCGCTATCTCCGAGGCGGTACCACGCGCCCGATTCCGAGTTAGGCGCTGTGCCGCAGAAGAGCGGGAAAACAGACATGTTTGCAGGCAGAGTAGGACGCGCATGCGCTTTTCTGTGATCTCGAAACCAGACGACCCGCCGGCAGATGGCAGAGCAATGCGTTTCAGCCGCAGCGCGCACGTCCTGGAGACTTTTGTCCCCGACTGTACATGCCCGCTCCGGTTTCAGATTCTTGCTCCAGGAAACGTCACTCAATAATCGGCGACTTATCTCGTGACACCATATCACCATGCTGGCGTCCAAGGTACCACAATATGAGAACCTAGAAAAAAAAAAGAATAACGCTAAGAAACAAAAAAAAAATAATTCGGTCACGCGAGATCGTTATTTGGATGAGATTACACATGAGATCCCACGAGGCAGAGGGCCTTAGAGCGATCAACTGGCAGGTGAATGTCACCCCCAACTGGCCGCCGTGATGTTGCAAATTTCTGACCACTTGACACGTGACCTTATAGTTTTACGTCTAGATCTTAAAGGACTACCATGCAGAAATAATTACTTACTTATCTTTAATAACAGCACAGACGAGATAAGTAGTGTTTCGTTTGTTTGTAGTCCAAAATATGACTTTACGACAAAACCTTGGGCAGCTTCGCAATGCCTCCGCTAGATGCCGTCAGCCGCGGTGCTGTATCTTGGGTTTTTATTGGAGCTGCAGAGTGATCTCTGGGGCTAACAGTCTTGAAAAAAAACATGGTTAATCATGTTTTCTACAGCGATCGCAGTACAACTGTCGGCGCAGTTGTGCATAAAAGCCTCAAGATTTGGTACGGTCACATGTCTAGTCGTCAAAATTGTACAACCGCCAAGTGTGGGTGTCTTTTGCCTGGTGAACGGGATACCAGTTTATCACTCTAAGCCCCTCTACTTCGTTGGTGTGATTACACATTGCCCATCATGTTATCGCCATATCATCTCTTTAGAGGTTTAATGTTTTTTTTTTTCCTTCGGGCACTTTCGACGCAGTCATTTAAGTCCTAGTGCGCTTGCTTTTTGATAATCGCTGGAGCCTGTGGTACAGTCATGTAATCAAGCCGCACACGGAACCAAACATTACGGAAGGGCCTTGAAAGGCACACTTACAGGGTCGGAACAACTTGTTCTTTCTTTACATTTTACGCCATTTTTTGCAAATCAACTGCAACATCGCCTGTCTTTGCTGTCTTTTTTTTTTAAGCTTTCAAGAAAGTATTAGTTAAAGATTCCATATGGTCATCATGAAAACAAAGTCACTACGTGTCAGAAATCAACGTGGAGTTTTAAACGTACTTGTTCGGGACGATCGAATCTGCCTAAAAATCAGTATTGATCGCAAGAGGGATTTTATCATACCTTCAGTGAACTCGCTAACATTTAATAGCAGAAATCGAACACAAAAATGTCGCTGCAATTTTATTTTTTTTATTTTGATGAGATATTTGAAAGGCTTGAAAATCTAGTTTGGGTCCGCCGCCGCATGCATTCAATATCGACGATTTCTTCGGTCATGAACAGCTGATGATAATGGTGAATCGATACGTGTAAACCTTTACTCGTATCATTCTGTTTACTTGACAATATAGTTTATTTTCTTGTTTCTAAAAGAGTTTGCTATCTATGAAGTTCAACGCGAGCAATGCCAGACCCAACACATCTTGCAGGCGCCTATCGGTGTGACCGCGTTGCAGCTATTTGTTTAGTTTACTTACTTAACTGGTTGAATCATGACGCTTAAGTCGAAATGACTAACATCTTGTGGTTCACTTGATTTCTAATTTGAGTTTTTTTTTGTATTCGTCATTTTAATTTTTTCAATACAGTATTTGTAAGCCACCTACCATTGGCAAAAAAAAGTTAGTTGCTGAGTTGAGCCCAGTGTATCCGGCCACTATGAACAAGTGTGAGTTTTAATGACCAGAACTATAGTCACGCTGCGTAATTTGACGACTAGCTCTAATACAAGACATTCCTAACCAGCTAGTCGTTTTCGAAGTTGACAGTATTTTGCACAGAATGTCACGAGTTCTTTGCAGCATCGTGGATGACATTGGAGCGATCGCGTGGATTTTAAACGTACATTCGTTGAACGAGCGCTCCTGAAGTTAACGTGTTCCACAGGGCTGCTTTACTCCGTAAGTCCCAATAGCGCTGTACATAACTTCGAGATAAAATATTTGTGTCATAAAATCTAATTAATGCCACTTTTTTTTTTTTTTTTTTTAATATGGCAAGTTACGAAGAGATACAACGACTAGTTTGCCTTTGTACCGTAAGGGCTGCTCTAGACGCACCGCTATTTCGTTAGATTAGACACTCCTCGTTTAACTTTTCTTTCGTCGTTGCTGTTTTTTTTTTTTTCTTAAATTTTTAGAAGGCGGAGCAGATCGAATTATTTGAAAGTTGTCACTTTGGATGCAGCCGTAAAGCTGGCTTCTTAGCACAACCGGTTCTGTACTAAAGAACGCGGCTTTACAGGATCTGCTCGAAGCAATCAATAAAGGCCGGTTCACACATGAATCGCAGTGCTCAGGGGATGAAAAGTTAGCACTGCACCAACTATAATGGGGAATCGTAGTAGACCGTTTCCGCAGCCCGCTAAGCAACTGGATAGCGCTCCGTAATCCGCCACAAGACCTTGAACTATGCAGACAAGGCTGGCGGTGCGCATGCGCAGCTGCGGCGTTTTCTTCGGGGATACCGTAGCGGAGGAGAAAAACGGTCTACTACAATTCCCCATTGTCAGCGCTCACTGAGCGCTGAAAACGAAAAGTCAAGAAAAGTCCAGCGGCAAAGGCAGCGGTGCCCTGATACAGGGCTGACATAGCGGAAACTTTAGCGATGTGTCAATAGCGCTGAGTTGGCTGCGGTGTATGTTTGAACAGGCCTTAAGTCCACTACATAATCCTGACGCAATCGTTTACCTACAGTTTCTTTTTGTATCATTTTCTTACACTGCGCATATTCAATGCTCATAGGTCAAATTTTCAGATTTTTAGTAATAATTAAAATGGCCACCGCACCCACACTCGCCAGCCAAATAACAACGTCAAGAGGCGCATTGCGAGCTACGTAAGCTAGCACTTCTGATATTAATTTCAAGTTTTTTCTATAAGGGCGCACACATTCATTTCAAGAAAGTGCAGTTATCATCCAGATTAAGGGGCGGGCATTGAGCTCAAGGTTGGACCAGGGCACCCGCGTTTTGGAACGCGAGCTCTCGCTCTACCTGCTTCAAGCTGAGGTCCAAAAGATCTTCAAATTTACCTTATGTTTTTCTGTATGCGTCTCTCTATTCGTATCTGGTATCTTAGTTTTAATTAAACGAAGGGACTGATCATTTCATGAGAGAAGTTGAAATCATAGGCGCAAAGTTTGGCAAATTCAAAGGTTTAAAGGGTTAAAAAAAAAAAAAATCTGCCGTATCCTAAGTTTGCTTCATATTCATTCGACCCCAAAGACATTGATTACGAAGTATTACGTGGAAATCTTGCGTCTGGCTTCCATCACCGTGTTTCAAAATCGCGTTCCTTGGACTGCCCGAAACGACCAAGCGACACTCCTTGTAGCATGATAAACAAAACGTCATGACAGCTAAGTAACAAAATTGAGCAGATATTCCACCTTATTTAATATTCGAATAATAAATTGGGAACTATGAAACATCAAATAATTTATTTCCATTCTTGTATCGACTGAATGCTGCTACATCACGTGATCGAGGTACAGTGTCGTTCTTAAACACATCCGTGTCTTCTGCCGTTTGGTAACTCTCCCAATTATACTGGTCGTGATGAGAATGCAGTTAATGCAGAGCTGAAAGCGAGCTGGACAAGTCTGACAAAATATTCTTTGGAGAAGGGTAACAAGGGAGAGAAAGGACAAACACAAATCTCCAAACACAAGTAGGTGACTGGCAGCTACCGAAAAAATCTGCCTGATCCTGGTATTGAACGAGGGACCTCTCCATTTCTAGTGGAGCACTCTATTACCTGTGCTAACCAGGAGTTACACTCCGTCTCACTTAAACTGTGCAGTACAACCAAAGCCACAGGGGAGAGAGTGCACCCCGACCTCTTCAAGTTGAGGGAAAGGAGGAACGGAGGAATCCAAAGGGAAATCCTAGTCAGTCTCTCCCGTTCCACCTTTCCCTCCACTTCAACAGGTTAGCATACGCTCGCTCCCCTGCAGCTTTGGCTGTACTGCACAGTTTTCGGTCGCGCACCAGTTACTTAGCTGTGTTTGGAGATTTGTGTTTGTCCTTTGTCCGCATTCTTCCTCTTCTCAAGGGATTATTTTCGTCCTACTGCCCGTCCCGCCTGAAAGCGAATCAGTACTTTTCTGGTTGAACCGACAATGTATTCGCGGCTCATCATTTGGCAATCGTACCTGAACGCGGCTAGACCGATCCAAGTCCGAAACGATTCCCTCACAAGCTCTCGTCTGTAGCACGACACAGAGTGGCACTAACAACATCCGGTGTCGGGCCTACGGCTTGAAGCCTAAAAGCCAGATGCGGTATAATAAGCCACGCTAGAGCGGTTAGAGCTTAATGTCGTCGGGCATACTTACAATTATCTGAGCGCCTCAGACGTCAGATGACATACAGGGTGATTCAAGGAGACGCCAGGCTCTTTAAATCGACCGCAAAATTCGGTTTCTTAAAATATCACGCTACGACTTTGTGTAGCGTTGCCCACAGATGGTGCATTTTTTTTTTGTAAAATTGTAAAAGATTGAACTTACCTGAGGAAAGAAGTAAAGAAAGAAAAAGGCTTAGCTCCTATGGAAACGCAGCGAAGCCACCGGTCTTCAAACAACACGGCGCGGTTTTGCACGGGAGACAATAGATGGCGCAAGCGGTCGCGACGCCAACTGCCGTCAACGAACGAGCATACGACGCTGAGAGCCGGCGTCCTTAGCATAAAAGGAACTGAACTTCCTTGTTGTTACCGCGCCTGTTTTTGTTTCTGCGACTGTCGCCGACTGCGGAACGCGCGCCGCTTTTGAGTCGAAAAGATTGTCTGCTAAAAACGCCAGCTCTCGGCGCCGTATGCTCGTTCGTTGGAGGCGTTCGTTGCTCCATATCTTGTCTCCCGTGCGGAAGGGCGCCGTGTTGTTTGAAGACCGGTGGCGTGGCTGCGTTTTTATAGCAGCTAAGCCTTTTTCTTTCTTTACTTTTTCCTCAGGTAAATTGGCTCTTTGATAATTTTACAAAAAAAAAAAATGCACCATCTGTGGGCAACGCTGCACTAAGTCGTAGCGTGATAGGTTAAGAAACCGAATTTTTCGGTCAATTTAAAGAGCCTGCCGTCTCCTTAAATCACCCTGTATGTGTCCACTTGCGAGATTGAAGCTCTTATGGCGCCGCTGTTGGTGCGATATCTGACGCTCTGGCTTCACCCATCATATCCGGTCTATGTTGCCATCTTTCGTAGACAACAAAAAGTATCTATTGGTTAGCTATATCTTGACGCATTTGTAGAACTGAGAAGGACGCTCCCCGGGAAGCCAGAATTATCTGTTTTGCGAGTGTAAACGAAAGCGGACGATCAAACGAATGAAGGTGGGCATGTAATAAATGACAAGGATTCCGAATAAACATCTAGCTCAGAATTTCAAGAAAAAAGCAAAAAAAATGTTTCACGATCCTTTAAGACACAGAACTTAAAATTATTTAATGGGCCTTGAGGTCCAGCAAATAAGCTTAAGTTGTTAGTGCGTCGCAACGTCTTTGGGAACTAGAACGAAGCCTTGATATTGGATGAAATTAAAATCTCTAGCTAAAATTTTTAAAAAAGAAGAAATATGAAGGGATGCGTAAAGACGTGTATTGAGTTTACGATCATTTTTCTTCAAGGATGGCGTGCTCAACGATTCAGCATGACGGCAACCACGCACGCCTTCAATTTAACTCTCCTTATTTTAGAGCCACTCACCGGCGACGGCAGACCGATAGCAAGCAGTCTTAGGTTGGATAACTTCCTTTTGGGGCGGAATTATCTTGACTCGACTCCATCCCCGAATAACCGGAAACCTCGGCAAAAGCATTAAATGCGGGGCCCGATAGCCCGCGACGGGCGTAAAAATGAAAGCATGTTCTAAATATGGCGCCATGCATTATGCTCCTCTCTTGAGAGAGTCGTTTTTACGACGAAACAGCGATGGCAACGGCCAGCGCCTGCAGTTTGGCTCCACCTATCGCCACGTTGTAGTACGATAGAACGGCCGCAGTGGTATGCCGCGGTTTGTATAGACTCGCGCATATGTTACCCGCGTTTACCGTGATCCTCGTGCGCGCTATCTGCGCGTTCGTGTCGTGCTTTCCGAGCTCGGAAAAGCGTGTCGCTGGGAAAACTTCACTTTGCCTCCAGAAAGCAGTGTCTCGGTAAAATGGTCGAGAGGACTAGGAGAATTGTTGTTTATTTCTGATGTGTTTTTTTTTTTCTTCGTCAGGATGCATTTATGGTGTATGAGCGAGGGTAACCCCAGAGAGACACAGACGTTCTTGTTCCTCGCTGAAGTCCTTCAATTTATCACTTTATCTACTGCAAAAAAATTCTATCGATCTAACTATCTCCCTCTCTCTCTCTCTCTCTATCTATATATCTATATATCTATATATCTATATATATATATATATATATATATATATATATATATATATATATATGGAGAAAAAAGAAAACAATACGTAAAGTTTAAGGTGCGAATGGTATGTTGTGTTCCGGGGCTCGCATTTTTCGCGAACGTGTGGCACTTGCTGGACTAGATAGCTAAAGAACGACTTATGTTCAGGAAATGGTCGAGCATGTAAAGTTTGCGGGACTAATGCGAAATATAATGCGTCCATTTTAAAACGTTTTGTGGCGCGTTTTCTTGGTATCGAGGTTTTATGTCGCCTTATCCAGTTCTCGAGCACTCTGTAGGTCCCTCCAGCTTTATCAGCAGGCGTTCATTGCGAAACACTTGCATACGCAATACAACAAGCTATCAGAGGCATATTTAGCTTCCTTGTGGTTCAGATTCCGTCAGTAGAGTGTTATAAAATTAAAATAAAAAGTGCGGGCCTCAATAAAAATTCATTAATAATATTTATTTTGAAAAAAAAAATAACAATCTGGAACGAAAGCAAAGATGTTGTAATATAGCACAAATTATGCCGCGCTTAAATTTTTATTATTTTTCAAGATTGCAAACAATATATGTTGACATAAATTAGACAAAAACCTAACTATGCGAGCCGACGCCTTAACAATTATCCGTCCTCCGCCAAAAATGCATCCTGGCTGGCATTAGAGACACGCCGAAGGGTCACGTGATGCCGCTAGATAAAGCGTTTAGCTTTCTTTTTTCGCGGATTACGCGTTTTTTTTTCTTGCGTGAAATATGGGGCCAATCAGCGGGCAACTGCGACGAACGTTAACTTATTCTTGGCAGGAACGACGAGATGCATCACCGCTCCTTTTGCTTCTCTGGGCATTCCTTCTTTTCGTCTTTCGCTTTGCCTCGTTCGTCTTACAATCTGCTCCCGTTCGCGTTTATAACATTTCATTAACTTACTATACTTCGTTTCAACTTCGGTGCGAGCGCGGCCGATGTTATGAGCCAAAGGGACAATCAAACAGCGCAAAAAGCGCAGCGTCATGGTGTGCTTTCTGCGCTTGATAGGACTAGCCGGCGGAGGAGCACGCACAGAGACTCGGCGAATACCGGCTGGTCCTGTCAACTGCAGAGAGCACGTCATGACGCTGTGCCTGTTTCGCTGTTTGATTGACCCTTCGGCTCATAACATTGGCCGCGCTCGGACCGAAGCTGAAAGGAAGTATAGTTCATTTGAGTCTCTTTTGTATCTTTTTTTATTCTTCGCGTGCCGGCTCAAACGGGCACTATCCGCCGAGAAGCTGAAAAAGAGGAGGCGACGAGAGCGCGCAGGGGGTGTATGAACGCCGAGCTCTGTTTGGAATGGTTAGCGGGTAGACCTAAAGCTAGCTGCCTTTGTCACGACTGCACTCGTCGAACGCGCCCTCGCGTGAAAGCGGCTAGAGAAGCGAAAAATGGCCGCAATTCAAGTATCTACCACGTGCTCGTTCTGCTGTTTTTGGTGCCTCTGAGCTTGATAGTGTAATTCACTCAGGAAACACTTGCTCACATGTCCGTCTTATAAAGCCAGACCGGTTTATTAAAAAAAAAAAAGAAATAACACTTTGTATCTTTTTTAACGTTTCAGTTTTGACCGTCGCAGTGTGAATTAATCCCTCCCCTACATGCTTTGACAGGGACATTAGGGAGTTATAGTAGATCCTTCCGTCAATTCAAATCAAATAGTTTATTTTCCCGTTCAACAAAAAAATGGGGGGAGGCCGAAGGAACAAAGCTTATATAAATCAGCTTGGCATGGTCCTCGGCCACCCACAGAGGCAGTGGCGGCGGCAATCAGAAAATATACACTGAAGAGTTAGAAAGTAAAGTAGTTAGTGAAAATACAAAAACGGGGGTCAAGAGCAATGAGTAGAAGTGTTAAACAACATTAAGAAACTGACTCGCACTTTCCCTATCGTTACAGAAAGTTGGATTTTCCTTAGGAAGCCTAAACTCTGGTAACGTTACCCGATACTCCGCCACCGCCTTTGCGTATGCATCGTATCGTTATCGGGTATCGTTATTGAAGTTCCGAAACTATCTACTAAAACTCTTTATGACCTCCCGTATCCTACTTCTGATGGAGCTCGTGAAATTCAGTCTCACAACTCGAGTTCGTCTGGATGCATGCGTGCGTGAACATGCGCGTGCTTTCATGAACGGTTACTACGAAGCTGTAAAGTTAATTACGGGATTCATTAACGACCCTTTATATTGAACTACAAAACAAGTTTTGTTAAGTAGACAGGCGCAACAACCTACGAGACCGAAGAAGAAGGTGCCCATATAAGTGCGGAATGTAGATCAGGGATCCGCAGATGACGGCAGAAACAAAGAAGCGCAGGCCCGACAACGGCGCTCCAAAAGCCATTCGGGAAAAGCCGTTCGGGAAACTTTAGAAGAGTTTAAGCGTCCCCCAAGCATCTGCAAACGCCGGAAGGAAAGAAATTACCTCCTTTAATTAAAGCAACTGAAGGAGCGGAACAAAGAAAGCGGAGAGTCATGGGAGTGAAATATTTCTTCTGGTAGCGAGCGCGCCGACCTGGGGCACGGACTCTGGGCGGCTAACGGCAGCTGCAGATTTACAGCCGGGGATGGAGGTGGGCCTTTATTGCGGCCTCCTCGCTCTCTTCTCTTCCGCGTTTATGTCCTTGCGGAGCTCCGAAGCGATATTAACAGGCTTGGGTGGACGCGGAGGCCTCCTCGGAGGTCTCCTCGGTCTCCTCGGGCGAAGCAGGCGTCTTGCTTTCTTTTGATTTGTCTTCTTTTTGTGAAGGGAAGCATTTGTTGCATAGCGAGGGCATGTTCGCAGTTTGCGGTGGGAACGCTTGCAATAGGCAGTTCGTGTGCCTTGGGCTACGTAAACTTTTACGCGCGTTGCTCTGGTATTCCTGAATTTTCGTATTTTTAATTTCCCCGACTCTTCTAGAAGACCAATCTTATATTCGTGGGCAATAATCAAGTGTAGGGCTTTGTATCACCAGAATAAATGTATGAATACCTCAGCAAAAAAAAATGACCCAGATGCATTCATCGCTTCGACAAATCAGTATTCTTGGCCTCAAATATTAACGTACATTCACTCACGCGAACCAAACCGATAAAGAAAATTGTTCTGCGCTCTCATGGCATCCAGATGTGATTAAACAACCGACATGCTTGCCGCCCCATTTGTTTCTATTTTATGTATGACACAAAACCATGGGACTACTTTGATTGGAAGTGGACCTAGCTTTTTCGTCCACAGAGAATGGCACCACATGACCAAAGCATAAAATCGCATCCAAGGATTTCTTCATAGCATCATCGAGTGTTGCAATTAGGCGCACGGTGAACAACGCGTCTAAGGAGCCGACGCTTCACGGGGCAGCATTGCGGCAACTAAGCCGGCCGGAGAGTAGCGAGAACCGCGTGGGTTTTAAGTCGTGTCAAAATAACTCCGGTCGAGCTCCGCCCCGGACTCCGCCAACGTATCAGCCTCGTTCTTTATGGGTCCGCCGTCATTAGGCTGTCATCGCTCCCGGGCGCAATGGGGAGCGCACTTGCATAGACCACTGCGATGCACTGAGCGCGCTACTGGCCGGCCAGCCGACAAACAAGCCGACGTTTCATACGCCGTTTTGGGGCAGTGTCCTCGACAATTAAGCGTTCCGCAGCTCGCCGCGCCGCCACACCTATCGGTCCGTGCGCGCAGCAAGGAACTGCCACGAAACCACGAACCCGGGCGGATTGTATTCGAAGGGACCAAGTGCCTCTTCTACCGATAGAGGCCTCGGCCAGGCCCCGGGGGTCCCTCGCAATTAATTACGTCTAATTGGCACCTCGAGCTTCCCGTTTGAGCGCGGAAGAGGGCGGGCTGCTTGATTGTTATGCTCGCTGCCCACGGAAGGTCCGCGAGTCTACATGCCGCTTAGGTGCTGCGGCCGTCGTCCTCAGAACAGGGGTATGGACAGCAGGGGTGTACGCCACCGGTGTACAAGCACAAGGCGCCCCAATTGGCGAGTGAGCAATTTCGAGGAGGGTAGGGCTGAAGGAAGGAGTGGCTCACGACACGATATTTCAAGTAATGTGGACGCCTTCACGCTCACTCGCTTACTGTCTCATTGTTTACCTTTGAGGTCACTCGCATCACCGACGTAGAGGGCCTTAGAGGATGGCCTAGCAGCTAAAAGTGATTCCCAATCGACTGCCGCCATGTTGCACATTTTTTGACGACTAGACACGTGACCTGATAATTTCACATCTTGATTTTAACGAAATACCGTGCACAAATAATTGGATGATGATCTTTAAGAACAGCACCGACGAGATAACTTACTTTCCGTTTTTTTTAGTCCTAAAAGTGCTTTTACGACCAAATCTTGTGTAGCTTCGCAACGCCTCCACTAGATGCCCTCAGCCGCGGTGGTATATATTGGGTTTTTATCGGAGCCAGACACTGATCTCTGAAGCAAACAGTTCTGCAAATATATATATATATATATATTTTTTTACACCGATTGTATCACAAATCTCGGTTCAGTTTTGCGTAAAAGCCTCAGGATTTGGTACGGTCACGTGTCTAGTCGCCAAAATTGTACAACATTGCGGCAGCCAGTTGGGGGTCACTTCTGCCTGGTGAACGGGATACCAGTATATCGCTCTAAACCCTTCTACCTCGTTCACTCACATGCACCGTCAAAAGATCAATAAGCTGTCTTAAAATAGGACTTAGCTTTTTTTTTTATCTTTTTCTAGAAAACGTGTCATTTTGCCAAAAATCGAGCTTCACTCCTTCAAAGTACACCTCACGTCTCCAAAACATTTTCGCGACAGATTGCTACTTCTCTCCGTTCGCGGCCTGCGTATGCGAAACCAAATGCACCTCCTCGCAGGGTATACGCAATATCATGTTCCTACAGGCAAACCTTTCCATGCCTCTGCGGTGTCTGCCAGCGATGGTCGGACGTTCCAATCTGCGAACAGCGTACTCCAAGTCTGCTTTTACCCTGGAGGGCGCAGTTTGGAGGAGTTCCCGTGAAGAGATAGACATCCCGCTTAATTAGCGTTCGCTGGCCCTTTTGCACTCGCCACTGCGGCTCACACTCTAGTAAAATCGGCGCCGCGTAGTGGCAACGCCGGGAAGCTCCGAGAGAAGGTCCTTTAGCCTCTGTCGCCTGCTATTATTTGCGTGGTTCTCGTAGGCAGCTTAGCTGTACGCACTTGTTTATGGTGCCCCCAGCGTCTGCGCTACGCATTGTGTGGTTCAGATGTACCAGCACGTGAAATTATTCAAAAAGCGAAGACAAAGTTGACGTTCGTTTAACTGTTCGTGATTTCAGAACGCAGATAAGCAAAACAGAGTATGTAAAACAAGTATGTAAAGCAAAACAGAGTACCTTCTTTTCCGTTCGCTTAATGTGTTTGTGTGTTAGCTCCTAAAAAAAAGTCAAACTTGGGGGTTTTACGTGCCAAACATACGACGGGCATCTGGCACGCCCCAGCGGAGGACTGAGGATTAATTTCGACCACCTGGGGATCTTTTGACGTGCAACCGAAAGCTCGGTTACACGGCGCCTTCTCCGCAATAAGCCTCCGTCATATTGCAAGCACCTCGGTCGGGATTCGAACCCGCCACCTGGGAGATCCGTAGGCCGACGCTCTCGCCTCGGAGCCACTGAGGCGGCCATCTGTTAGCTCCTAACAATATGAAGCAATGAGACGCATCGCTCCCAAAATATACGACGCGTTCGACCCGCCCCCCCCCCCCCCCCCCCCGAGCGCACATTCAAACAGCCCCACAATTCCTCTCGTTGCAAAGCCTCCTGGGATTTTCCGGAATTGTCTATGGCATTTATGAATGACCGAAAAAAATAAGGGTTGAAGAAGGACGTGAAAACATCTTAATGGTGTGCAAGTTCCCTCATCCGCGAGATCAAAAGAACAACAACAACAACTTCATCAGGCAAAATATGTTCCAGTACAAAAGATTGTTGTTAGACATTCGCACTGAAGTAGTCATGCGAAATAAAGATTGCTCCAGAAGTCTCCTCGGCAAAAGAAAAGCAGAAGTGAACGCCTAAATTCCGTCTGGTTCTTTTAATTGGAGTGCCATCACGCACGTTACCCAATTTGATTACGATGGCGTGTTGACGGCCCAAAACCCTATTCCCACGCCTGCCAGATACAAATTTTCGCGTAGATCGAATTTCCAAAACATCCCCCCCCCCCCCCCCCCAAAAAAAAAAAAGTGGTTGTGTTATCAGGTTAGGCAAAGCGTCAATATTCTGCAAACAACAACGAAGGTATTTTCAGCATCAGTTTAAATTATCGCGAACACATATCTAAAGACCTTTTCTGCAAGTGCACCGCCATCATGAGTTGACGTCACTTCCAGTATGGGCGAAAACATTGTTTTGCATATGCCACGCCAAGAGAAAGCATTTAGGATGTAAGCGTAACCGCCACACATTATCGTTTTGCTTCCCCCTTATTTTTTTACTAGTTTCAACTTTCAGGTTGAAACGTTTTAGTATTTTTTCATCGCCCATACCGGATACGCCTATTAGGTGGCTGGGGACGAGAGTACACAGAAAAGGTCTATAGGAGTTCCGCATAGGTTCCCTATCAATAATATAATAGGAATTGTAGTCTGCCCCGAGCCTACCCTCTTCTGATAACATGTCCTGCTGCAGTGCAAATGAACCCCTTTATTCGGCAATGGTTTCCTTATATTACATGCTAAGGGTAACAACATAGATAATACAACCAATACTTGAGACGCTATCTTGCTGATATCAACACAGTGGATATGCATGACACTTAAAATATAATAATTATTTTACACAATTCAATAATTCATATTCAAATAACACTATTGAATACTTCGAATTCTTTCACCAATATAATAAGCCGCGCCCCACGCGTCTTAAGCCGACAGTGACAATGAAAGCAAATTCTCAATCGTTTTGTCGAATTTACCGTATTTTTATTAGATATTGTAGTAATGGGCGCAAAGAGTCCGGCCATATGAAAGCTCTATTTAAAGGCATAAATTGCTCCTGCGAGAGCTTATTTTTCGACAGACGAGATTAGTAAAACTTAAAGGCATATCCGGTCATTTCCATTTTTTTTTTTTTCTCCTTCAACGTCACGCTCGCGCCCGAGAAGAGCGCATACAGCCCTCTCTACTCCATGGTCGCCGTCGTCGAACGTTTGCTACGCCGGATCTACCAGGGCCGTTTAAAGCGCGCGTTCCTCACACGCAAAGTCTCGGATCCTGTCACTCTGCACCGTGCTCGCGCCCCAGTGGTGCTTTTCGTTGTATGATATGCCTCTCAAGATCAGGGTGACTTCTTGCACTAGGGCCTAATCTCCCCTCCGAGACTGCATCCACGCTCGGGGGCGTATGACAGCACATCCTCGACGCTTCCAGAACCTTCTGACGTCTAGCGCGATAATCCCCTCTGACCCCAGCGGCGCGTTCGGGGACCACCCGTCTCGTCGATCCTTCGATCGACACTGTTCCCGGGGGCGGCTAGACGGCGGCGCGACCTGTCTCGTCGGGATTTATGGCTAGGGTACGCTGCGGCAGCGTCAGCCGCTGGCGTCAGCGGTGTCGTCTCCCAAATTCCCGGCCATCCGAAGCAAGCTTGGAAGTGTAGCTGCCGGCGCCGGCCTCTTTCATGTCTTACTGTGTGCTTGACGTCCTCCATAGTTTTACAACATGAGCGTGGCGACGAGGATTAGTCCACGAGCTGTTTTCTAGCCTGATTTTTTCGCGCTGACTATCTGACTATCTGGTTCCCGCCCTTCTTCTCATCTGGATCGAGATGCCGGAGATAATCCCACTGCATCACCGGCTCGACGGATGAAATTGGGGAGAGTTTTCGTTCTTCAGCTGAATCGAAAATTAGTTTCAGGTCGACTGCTCGGGTCGCGGTCTGCCTTTCGATACGATTAAGCATCCGCGTGGGAAGTGGAGGCGTGTCGGGCGACCGATGGACGTCCGGAGATCGGTAAAGGGGTATGCAAACTGGCTCTGTGGCAGCGGTGAACCAGAGAACGTTCACGGCAAAGCCGGAGAGACTTCACTCCTCGCCACGACGCGTTCCGGCAAGCTACGGCGTCCCGCTCTGTAACGTGTTTCACGAAGAAACCACTGGATTCTCCTAGTCGCGTTCACGAGCGGTGGGTGTAGAGAAGGTCAAGCCTTCGACAAGGCTTGCGTGGCTTGGGAGTCGGGTGTCGCGATGTCGCCCGACTCTCGAACGGGTCTACCCAGCGAGCGCGTGGACAGAGACCTTTTCATTGGTGGCCCGGTGGTCCAGTCACATCGCTTCCCTCTCTGACTCATTACGGCTCGCCGCAGCTCGCTTTCGTGTTCAAACAGAAAAACGGAGTGGGAGTCTAGCTTTTTTGACGGTGCGGTGAGCCGTCCACGGAACAAGCCGCCAGTTTGCATACCCCTTCAGACGAGGAGAGGCAGTGGGTCCTGAATATCCTATAGAGTCGTTTCGATTTTACCGGGCGTTTTGACAACTGGTGTTCGTACGATCGCCAACGCATCGAGGCTGCCGTACACCAGTGGCCATGTTCGTGTCCCATGGGGTGCACCACAGATTGGAGAGCTAGTACACAAAGCAAAACTTTAGACCCTGAAGGTGTATATCAGCTTGCCCCAGGGCTTGCACAGAAACATTATTCTTTTCACGATGTTTTCTATTTTGTTGTACTTGCTCTATCTTTGTGCTGCTGAATTTCTTGCTCATATTGCTCCAGTTCTGTATTATGTTCATATTTTCAAAACGTAGCGAGTAATTAAAGTAATCCGTTACCAATATTTTGTAACGAAATTACATTACAAAATAATTGCGATAAAAAGTAACGCGGCAATTTCCAAATTACTTAAAAAAGTAACGGATTACAAGTAATCCGTAACTTGTAACAGATTACTTCCAAAGTATGGATCTGTTACACGTCATCTGATCACGTGACGTCAATTTCCCTGCTATATTTAGCGGGGAAACTGAAAGTGTTTGGGTCACGTGAGATCGATTTTCCCGCTAAATTTAGCAGGGAAAGGGGATTGGTGTATATGTCACGTGATATCAATTCACACCACGTCAATTTTCCCACTACGTATAGGGGGAAAACTGAATTGGTGTATAGGCTACGTGACTTCAAGTCACGCGACATCAGTTTTCCCGGCCACTTTGATGAGGAAACTTAACTAAGGTATAGATCACGTGAGGTCAGGTCAGGTGACATTAATTGACGTCCCGCGACCAAAACGAGAATCTAGTTTTCCCGCTAAATTTAGCGCTACATGCGCGGGCAGACGGACGGATTGCCAAAATATCGGGATTCGGGGTTCCGTTAAAAAAATCGTGCCATGCATTAAAAAAATCACGTAGAACGTAAATCAAAGGTAACCCCGAAAGATGTATCTCTTAGTACAGGGAAGTGTTAGAAGCAGACATTATTTTGCATAATCGGTAAAACAACCTCCGCTAAAGCTTCTTCTTTGAAAGGACGAACGCACTTCGAACATGAGTTTTGCTTCACTCTACCGTAGCCCACTTTTCCACACCCTTCAAAATATGAAGCTAGCTCCATGCCCCCAGCGCCCTATATTACGACTAAAATGGGCGTATCACTCAAAATGAAGGTGTCGAAAAAGTGTGGCCATGAGTGTAAAGGCCCAACCATGTAGGTGCATCGCTCATGTGCTTCACCGGCATCCACGTCTCTCCGAGCCTGACGAAGAAAAGAGTGACTGTCACTATCCCCATGAGGACCGTGTCGGTCGGGTGCTGCGGACTGCAGTGTCACCAAATCGACTAGGCCCCAAAAGTCCAACAACCACCTAGTGTATTGGTATCAGTGTTAGACAACATACTCGGTAAAAGTATTTAAGTTGAGCTACTAAATGCTGCTTCATAAGATATTAAAAATACTGCTCAAGTTGCTTTCACTGTAACGTGTCTTGAGTAGAGTACAAATACTTAGGAGTGTAATTCAAATCCTTTTGAAGATACCTCTGCATAATGTGATTTGTATCGACGTCAGTGACAAACACAACTATACAGTTACGCAAATCTGGTTTACCAGAATGTTTTATTATCACGCAAAAGCACAAAACGTAAAAAAAAAACAAAAAACATTGTAGGGTTGTTTTATGTAGTTCAATTATAAGGATCGAAATAGCACTGATACATGTTACAAAATATTTCTGGGACAAAAAAAAAGTGGAAAGAGGTCGCTTAAGCTATAGTGACATGGGTGACATTCCTGAATATCACATCCTGCGGCGCACCTTATTTGCATCGTTTTACTACAGTCAATATTTTCTATAAGGGGAGTTAACTATAAACAAACTTTAAATACTGAAATGAGTGAATGGATATCAACACAGCCTACATAATAGCCACAGCTCTGGACGCACCTTCTTCAAGTAGGTTGCGTTCAGAAAGGCACTCAACGTTGCGGGGCGCTTTGTTGGCATTTCAAATCGGTCATCCTAGGGTGCCTTCATGTGCGCTTTGCTTAGGGTGGTGGCATCTCGCCATTTTGTCTCACACGTTTATTTTTATTTTTTGTTCAGAAGCGCGTGAAAGAGCGTGGCCCTGCACGCGTTTGTGGCGTTGACTGTATTATCGTGACATTTTGTTTTTGTTGATTTCTTTGTATTTTCCCCGTGAGCGCGCGCTGTCGGCATCGGGTACTACAAAGGGTGGCATCACCCTAAACAGAAGGACATTGAGGCACACTAGGTCATCCTACTTGTAGTTCTTTTCCTGTCGTGTTCTCTGCTCCTCAGTGTTCGCTTACACACAGTGTTCGGGAGGAAAATAAGAGCCAAACTGACGACACAAATAAAATTAAAAAAACCGCCACATTTTTGAGTAGCGTTGTGAAAAATATAAAAATGAACACAAAAAAATGTATTTTTGTGTCTACTTCTCATTTTCTTCTATTTGTTATTTCCTCGACACTAAAGTCTGCGTTGTTATCGTAGGTTGTTTCCCTTTCTGCGGTGGCTTTCAGTGTGGCGATCTTTACTTCCGTGCCACCCCTTTTTGTTTGAGGACCTTTTGGCAGAAACTCTAGGAAACAAACGCGCCTTTAAAAAGGCGAGGGGAAAATCTTCATTGTACGAACTTTGGGTGAAATATGAGTCACAATCGGCATAAGTGCGATGTTTTCACGAGCTCAATCTAAGTCACCGTAGCTAATCGTAGCTAGGAACAGGGTTTGGCTACTCGAAAGAACGTTCCCCTTTGCTTGTGCCATGCCCTCGCCACTTCATACCGAAGGACTCGAAAAATGGCGAAATATGAAAAGTGTATTTCAGATATTGAGTACAAGATACTCAGAAATGAAATTTAAAAAACGATATAAAATACTCTCGATCTAAAGTATTTGCAAGGTACCAAGATACTTCTAAAAAGTATTTGAAATACAGTATCTTCAGTAGAGTATCTGAGATAGGCACGCGTCTGATGGGTACTGCGTAAAGTAGGTTATCTGGAGCTTATAATCGTTTTAATTTTGCTTGAAAGATAATTAATCATCAATGCTGAAACAGTCGGAGACCTCGCTGCATCTGCTGAACGGAGACTGACTCGAATGTTGTAGAAATCGCACCCGGCCTCACTTCAGACCCGCGCGGCTTTGATTGGTCTCAGCCTGGAAAGTCCTTTCCGGCGTTAAAGTCGAAATCTGGGCGACAAAAACAACATCGCCTTGCGTGCGTCGCATTATAGTGGGTGATCTGGAGCGACGCCGCCCGACGCAGGGACACACTGAATAAAGGCTGACGTATATATCGCGCTTTCATGCACTTGTCCTCCCTTCCTCCTTCCCCATATCTTCTCCACCTCTCAACTTTCACCAACACCGCTCCTCCCGCCGTTTATGAGAGGGGGGGATTACAGGATTAACTTCGATGCAAAAGACCGATGTAGTACGTCGGCCTTTAGGCGTGTAAGCCTTCTTAGAGTGTGCTTCAGTTTGGATAAAACACGACACCAACCAAGCGGATCCCAAGTCGCAAGCAGCAGAAGCATGGCAGCGGCCACTTGCCGCTACACGATTGCAAGTGGGGCGGCTGGCCGCCGCCATGCTTCTGCTGGTGCGGGCACCTCCGTGCAATTGCAAGCTTGACAAAGCTGCGTTCATGTGCACGGTGCACGTGCTTGAACGCATGGGGCACCAGTCGGGGCTAAAGCCGCTCGATGTGTTTGCGTTTGTCTTGCAAGTAGCGTCAAATGTGCCAGCACACGAGGCCTGTGGCTCGAGCGGCCCTCGGAAGCAAATGGCGGCGCAGCACTGAAATGAGCGGCCCTTGGAAGCGAATGGGGGCGCAGCACTGAAATGAGCGGCCCTTGGAAGCGAATGGGGGCGCAGCACTGAAATGAGCGGCCCTTGGAAGCGAATGGGGGCGCAGCACTGAAATGAGCGGCCCTTGGAAGCGAATGGGGGCGCAGCACTGAAATGAGCGGCCCTTGGAAGCGAATGGCGGCGCAGCACTGAAATGAGCGGCCCTTGGAAGCGAATGGGGGCGCAGCACTGAAATGAGCGGCCCTTGGAAGCGAATGGGGGCGCAGCACTGAAATGAGCGGCCCTTGGAAGCGAATGGGGGCGCAGCACTGAAATGAGCGGCCCTTGGAAGCGAATGGGGGCGCAGCACTGAAATGAGCGGCCCTTGGAAGCGAATGGGGGCGCAGCACTGAAATGAGCGGCCCTTGGAAGCGAATGGCGGCGCAGCACTGAAATGAGCGGCCCTTGGAAGCGAATGGGGGCGCAGCACTGAAATGAGCGGCCCTTTGAAGCGAATGGGGGCGCAGCACTGAAATGAGCGGCCCTTGGAAGCGAATGGGGGCGCAGCACTGAAATGAGCGGCCCTTGGAAGCGAATGGGGGCGCAGCACTGAAATGAGCGGCCCTTGGAAGCGAATGGTGGCGCAGCACTGAAATGAGCGGCCCTTGGAAGCGAATGGGGGCGCAGCACTGAAATGAGCGGCCCTTGGAAGCGAATGGGGGCGCAGCACTGAAATGAGCGGCCCTTGGAAGCGAATGGGGGCGCAGCACTGAAATGAGCGGCCCTTGGAAGCGAATGGGGGCGCAGCACTGAAATGAGCGGCCCTTGGAAGCGAATGGCGGCGCAGCACTGAAATGAGCGGCCCTTGGAAGCGAATGGGGGCACAGCACTGAAATGAGCGGCCCTTGGAAGCGAATGGGGGCGCAGCACTGAAATGAGCGGCCCTTGGAAGCGAATGGGGGCGCAGCACTGAAATGAGCGGCCCTTGGAAGCGAATGGGGGCGCAGCACTGAAATAAGCGGCCCTTGGAAGCGAATGGGGGCGCAGCACTGAAATGAGCGGCCCTTGGAAGCGAATGGGGGCGCAGCACTGAAATGAGCGGCCCTTGGAAGCGAATGGGGGCGCAGCACTGAAATGAGCGGCCCTTGGAAGCGAATGGGGGCGCAGCACTGAAATGAGCGGCCCTTGGAAGCGAATGGGGGCGCAGCACTGAAATGAGCGGCCCTTGGAAGCGAATGGGGGCGCAGCACTGAAATGAGCGGCCCTTGGAAGCGAATGGGGGCGCAGCACTGAAATGAGCGGCCCTTGGAAGCGAATGGCGGCGCAGCACTGAAATGAGCGGCCCTTGGAAGCGAATGGGGGCGCAGCACTGAAATGAGCGGCCCTTGGAAGCGAATGGGGGCGCAGCACTGAAATGAGCGGCCCTTGGAAGCGAATGGGGGCGCAGCACTGAAATGAGCGGCCCTTGGAAGCGAATGGCGGCGCAGCACTGAAATGAGCGGCCCTTGGAAGCGAATGGGGGCGCAGCACTGAAATGAGCGGCCCTTGGAAGCGAATGGGGGCGCAGCACTGAAATGAGCGGCCCTTGGAAGCGAATGGGGGCGCAGCACTGAAATGAGCGGCCCTTGGAAGCGAATGGGGGCGCAGCACTGAAATGAGCGGCCCTTGGAAGCGAATGGCGGCGCAGCACTGAAATGAGCGGCCCTTGGAAGCGAATGGGGGCGCAGCACTGAAATGAGCGGCCCTTGGAAGCGAATGGGGGCGCAGCACTGAAATGAGCGGCCCTTGGAAGCGAATGGGGGCGCAGCACTGAAATGAGCGGCCCTTGGAAGCGAATGGGGGCGCAGCACTGAAATAAGCGGCCCTTGGAAGCGAATGGGGGCGCAGCACTGAAATGAGCGGCCCTTGGAAGCGAATGGGGGCGCAGCACTGAAATGAGCGGCCCTTGGAAGCGAATGGGGGCGCAGCACTGAAATGAGCGGCCCTTGGAAGCGAATGGCGGCGCAGCACTGAAATGAGCGGCCCTTGGAAGCGAATGGGGGCGCAGCACTGAAATGAGCGGCCCTTGGAAGCGAATGGGGGCGCAGCACTGAAATGAGCGGCCCTTGGAAGTGAATGGGGGCGCAGCACTGAAATGAGCGGCCCTTGGAAGCGAATGGGGGCGCAGCACTGAAATGAGCGGCCCTTGGAAGCGAATGGCGGCGCAGCACTGAAATGAGCGGCCCTTGGAAGCGAATGGGGGCGCAGCACTGAAATGAGCGGCCCTTGGAAGCGAATGGGGGCGCAGCACTGAAATGAGCGGCCCTTGGAAGCGAATGGGGGCGCAGCACTGAAATGAGCGGCCCTTGGAAGCGAATGGGGGCGCAGCACTGAAATGAGCGGCCCTTGGAAGCGAATGGGGGCGCAGCACTGAAATGAGCGGCCCTTGGAAGCGAATGGGGGCGCAGCACTGAAATGAGCGGCCCTTGGAAGCGAATGGCGGCGCAGCACTGAAATGAGCGGCCCTTGGAAGAAAATGGCGGCGCAGCACTGAAATGAGCGGCCCTTGGAAGCGAATGGGGGCGCAGCACTGAAATGAGCGGCCCTTGGAAGCGAATGGCCGGGGAGGACCCGCTCGTGGCACGTGTCTCGCGCGATACCACAACAATGGTTAGCGGTACTTGTAAAGAAACGCCTTTATCAAAAGGCTTTAGTGGGGGCTCCAGGCTTGTAATAGACCGTTCTCACCAGCCAGTTTGGCGTAGCCAAACTGGCTGGTGAGATCGAAGGAACTTTAGTTTTTTTGCACGTGTGACGACCTCGCTGGAGCACTGCGCGTGCAGAGCTTGAGACGGCACGATCCGTCTCGGGCACTGTCGCCTGCTTACTGTGAACTAAAGTTATGGCGGCCTCGCACATGCGCCGGGGGCTTGGTGAGATTGGTGTATTGTCTATAAGTAAAACCATAGTCTCCTGTATACTCACAAAGCCTGGCAGTTCGACGATGGAGTCATGGAGTGCCTGGCCGCAGACTTGGAGCGCGAGGATCTGGCAGCACAGAGAATCAAAGAGCCATTTCTCGGGGAACCTGGACGTCAGCGCACAGCTTTTGCATCGGCGAGGACTCGAAACACACTTGTTCTCTAGGAGAAGTGTGTTTCGGCTTCTCGCCGCAGCGGAGCGCCAGTCACGTGTCTCTCCTCTCATCGCTTGTCTGCCGCTCACCTTTTCCATTTCGGCGGCCGCTTCTCGTGGCGATCTGCCAGGCTTTGTCAGTGTATAGTAGGCTATGGTAAAACAAACTTATCTCAGCGGCTCAGGTGCCAGAAGCGAGCGCCTGAGTTGATGAAGCGTTTTCTGCGTTCGATCTTTTTGTGACACAGACCGTGGCCTGGCATCGCTTCACAGGCTCGGTTCTCACGCGGCACTGCCTACGTTTTTGTTCGCAACACATTCCTATAAATGCCGCCCCCCCTCTCTTTCTCCCCTACCTTATTCTTTCCCCGCGAATCACGAGTTTCGTCTGCTACCAAGGAAACTTTTAGTCTCATCTCCACGATAGGATTATGCTTTCAGCGTTTAAAGAGGATTAGCGACGTGGTTGGCGGTCCCTGATGCAGGCAAAATATGAGAGGAGGACGGCACTTGCTCTGCCCGTATCGCGAGCGCCCTCCACACGCTCATCAGAGCCTATTTGCATGCTGGGCGGCCGCTCCTTTAGCCACCACGGCTGGCCGTATTCGCGTGGGCGCACCCGTCCGTTTCCCCTGCCTCTTACGCGCACCGGTCGCCGCCGTGTCAATATTTGCATTCGGGGAAAACTTGGCAGGCGAAACTTTGTGTGCGCGTCTTCCTTTCGCCATGGTTTGTCAACGTGCTTCGAGACGCGGCCCGAGAAAAGAAGGGCCCTCGATTTGCGCATCATCGCTGGTAAGGCTCAAAGATTCGCCAATTGTAGAAGGCTCAATTGTAACGACCATGTGTGCAAGCAGATGAGACAACAAAAATTAACTAGCTATATCTAGGTGAAAAAAAAATCTCCAGTCGGTGACAGGTTTAGCATTTAGCCAGCGCGAGCTTCCTGCATTTCGCCGGGCTTTTGCTGCCTTTGTGAGGAAGTGCTCCCATATGCAGAAAGCTCGCGCTAGAGGCGGAGTATTTGCTGAATTCTCAACGCGGTCACCTACAGTACACCTTTTCCACAAAGGCGCAGCCATCTTGAATGCTGTCTCTTCTGGTATGCGGTAAAACATCGTTTTGACATCTCTACGCCGCTGGAAAGTGTTTACGAAAAATGCGTGAATGTCGCACATTCTTTGCTTTACCTCACCTATAGTTTCTAGTATTCCAGGTAGAAATGTTTTATTATATTTTTGCCCCGCATACCAGATTCGAAACTCACGTGATTGAGACCGACAGGAAACAGAAAATTTCTATAGCGAATTAGGATTCAGCAATGTTTTAGCAAAGCCTATAGGTTTCAAGTAAGGCAATCCATGGACCCTTAGACCTGCTTGCTATATTCTCGTAAGAATGTAAAAACGTAGCACTTTTTGTTGATGTTTCGTGCTTCGTGATTGGTCCTTTGGCATTCACATTCAATAATGCCGTAACCTGATTGGCTGCCAAGAGCTAGTAAGACGCTCGGGACTCACCAGGCTCCGCGTTTTGCAACGGCCATGCCATCTCTCGATCGCCGGGCCTAGTAGTATCGAGAAATTGAATCTCATGGGAGCCAGAAAAAAAAAACATTGTTGGAACTTGACAGTCACGGTATATCTTTTTTTTTTAGATAAACAATGCATCTTTCTTGATTTGCGCCTTTCCCGAGGAAACTTGGCGTGCGCCTTTCGGAAGGAAACCGAAAGGTGCACACCACCAAGGTTTGTCCCTTTCCCTTGCTTGAGTATTTATTGTCTTCCGAGCATCGATGAATAGAAACTCTGGCGAAACAAACCCTCATGCAAAACAAAAAAAAAAAAAAAAAAAAAAAAAAAACTCACCGCCTGTGATGCCGGCATGACGCAAGAAATGATATATTATTATTTGCGCATGGATAACAACTTAAATGAGCGATACCAGCAACATCTAAACTTCCATACTCCAGATAGACTAGCACCCCCTTTGGCGTCTCTTCAGCACTCGTTCTCTCCCACTATTACGTTGTTTATATTACTCTCCTCTATTTCAATGCTTCATATTTCTTTTTTTGTTTGTGTTACGCCATTATCATTTTCAGCGCAAAAACATTTTTTTCCGTTTGGGGTATGGCAAGAGGTAACCGCAACCTCACTGCACCTCTCCGCCCGCTGTCCATTACAGGTGCCAGCTGCTACACCGATGTAGCGCATTCCTCAGGGCAATATCCGACTTTGCAGTAATGATAACAGCGAAAGGACAGCATATAAATAAAAAAAACGACAATTTCTAGTTCTTGGGCGCTTGTGGAAAAACGTCTGCAACAAATAAACCGTTTTTTTGCTTCGTCCTTACCGATATTTATTTGCCCAAAGCAAGCCGTTCAGTCAGATAGGTTTGTAACAAACGCGCCAGTGAAAGCAGAAGCCGAATCAGGTGCAGGAAATGGCACCCCTAGTCTAAGGAGCTCTAGGCATATCGATTCGCACGCGAACGGCTGTGGCATCCAAAAATAAGCCGTTAAGAAAAAAAAATTATAGATATATACAGCAGCAGCCGGGGTCTTTCGAGCAAGGGCCTTCACATTTAGCGAAGTAATGCCGGCAAGGACCCCTCCTCTTAATTCTTTCTTCCTACGAGCTTTCCCGTAACTTTTGATCTCGTCCGCCTCTGATTACTAGGGGCACCAAAAAATTACTTACCAGACGTACTCCTCCAGCCCTACCGGCGTTGCCTGCCATAACACCCTCATTAAAAAAAAAGAGAAAAGAAAAACATTAAAGGGCCGCTTAAGTACTTTTGCAGAAGCTTGATTTTGATGGCATATTGTTTGCTGCGTTTTAGTCAATAAACATGACCAGTTTAGATGGCAAGACGTCCTATAGTCAGTTACAGGTTAAGAAGGTAGCGGCAAATGCCCCTCAAAGGGAATCAGATATCCCTCCGCCACCTCCGCATCCAATAGCGTCCCACCGTTTTCGTGACGTCGCGGCCAGCGCGCGAGGAGGGTCTTGCCTTTCTGTACATATTTGCTTTATCTTTCCACTTTGACTTCGCATTGTGGAAGCCACGAGAGGGAGATTAGAGTTCTCCCCCACCGACGGAAACAAATACGACTTTCGGGGATTAGCTTCCCCCCCGATGGATACAAAGGCTGCTTTCAGGGGCTCGGTTCCCTCTCCGATGAATACAAAGGTCGCTTTCTTAAAAAGTGGGATCGGAGACAAGTGGTAATTCATTGAAGCGGAACAAGGAGCGTTTCCAGTGAACTCTTCTTTCGACTGCGGAGAGATTTGAAACGGGCGCATCACACTTGTGGGAGGAGCTTCTCCTACCTTCTTGACTTGCAACCGACTATAGTAAACTCGCAGCATTAGAAATTCGCTACAACTATTTTGTCTTGAAAAAAGGGGGGGGGGGGGGGTTCTGGGTCCCCAGCACCTCCTTAAGATTTGATCAATGAAAATAGTTAAGTACGTGGAAATTCTAAGCGTTACGATTATTGCTCTTTTTAGGCGTGTTCAGCATTATATTTTGTAAAATATTTGGCTGTTAGAAAAGTAGTACTACAATTGTTCGAAAACGGCGTCCGACTGCACCTCCTCACGTCTACTCCAATGCGCAGAAAGTGCCACAATCTTTTATTAGATTTTTAATCGGGAAATCAGCCGCCCGAAAATAAACTTTAGGTGTTCTTTTTTTTTTTTTTAGGTTGCGTAGAGCTTGTAGATTTGGTTATCACCATATATAAGCAATCTTAGAATCCACTTGTGTGCCCCTTAAAAACTTGGGACCAGAGACGGCTCTGGAAGGATTATAAAAAAGCACCCCGAACGATGCAATGACGAAAGTAATCCCTGGAGAAGGGGAACAAGAGGGACAAAGGACAAACATAAATCTCCAAACACAGCTAGGTGACCGGTGAGCGACCGAAAAAATCCGCCTGGTCCGGGTATCGAACCCGGGACCTCTCCGTCTAACCCCTTGGTTAGCTCAGTTGGTAGAGCGCTCCACTTGCAATGGAGAGGTCCCGGGTTCGATACCCGGACAAGGCGGATTTTTTCGGTCGCTCACCGGTCACCTAGCTGTGTTTGGAGATTTATGTTTGTCCTTTGTCCCTCTTGTTCCCCTTCTCCAGGGATTACTTTCGCCATTCTTGTCCAGCTCGCTTGCACCTTTGCATTTAATTGCATTATAATTAGAAAGATAAGACTTTTATCAAAAATCGAGATTAAGTTCAACCTGTTCTTATCGTTGTTATAAATACCTTCGTACGCTACGTGTATGTGTTATCTTTATCTGTATAGATCCAGTAGTAGCTCCTGCTTGGTAGGGCGCTGAGAGCCAACTTTCTGGCCTTCGTCGTCCCTACCAAGCCGGCGCTCTCGTACGGTGCAAGCATCGTTCGGGGCAACATACTCAAGCAGGTTGCTACGACTTCGCTCCCAGAAATTATAACCCCTTATTAGGTCAAGCCACGTGACCTCAGTGTTAGCTTGTCACACACACACAAAAAAAAAAGAAAAAGCAACAAACGAACAAACGACAACAACAACTTCAAAGAAGATCGCGTTAAAGGGCTAATTCATTTGGTCGTTATGTTATGACGTTTCAAATCAAAGCATAAACTTGAAAAGGCTAAGATCAAATAGACTAACATGCACAGCTGATTGCCTTTCTTTGGCATTAACCTTGACAGCTATTTTGCATACGAAGCGTACTATTTGAGATTCGGTAGCATCTGAGCCGTCGAAGTAGTCAGAGGCACTTGTAGACGATTTCTCATCCAAGAAGGACTCACGAGTGTAGCTTAGGTGTAGTGTTCATACCGTAACTGACTCAATAGAGTAAACACCAAAACTTAGCTTCAAATTTAAAAATAAAAAATGAAAAGCATATTTAGTTTATATTAACTAAAATACGCCGCCAAATGTAGAAAAACCGGAGCGGTACATATCCGAAATAGGAAGACGTTACCTATAATCTTTTAGCTCAGGGTTCCACCTCTGCAAAATTTATATATAATTTTTGAAGGCTCCCTCCACAGAGGACGGCGCACTGCAAGCATCGAGCAGACATATCTACTCCACTACTTTACATCCCACAACAAACTTCATTTTGTTGGCCCAGCAACGAATGTTTCCTCTCACTTGGCAATCTCTCCACTTCTGTTTTGATTATAAAAGAAAAAAAAAAAAACAACCTGCGACACCCATTGCATTGAACAAAATCCTCGTGATGGCTTGTTACATTATACTTTTGGGGGTTTGGCGGCTGCACACTCTATATCTGTGGATGTCGACATTCACTCGTGTAAACAATGAGTCAACGTACCGCAGTAATTACGTGCGGAGATTTTACGTGCAGCCACCTCCCTTTCCTGATGTAAAGCGAAGCTTTATACACGTGAATGAAATAATGCTCGTTGTGTCTTTGAATTCTATATTTCGCTTGAAGTTTGGTGCGAGTGATTAATATTTTATGTTTCGCTGATGGTATTGTACCATCAAAATGTCTTTAACACACACAGCACATTGCGCCCCATCCACATATATAAAGACAGAACTGCGGCTGGAAATATGAGCCCTCCAAGAATGAAATCGCGAAACCTGAGGTTGTTACCAAGCGGGCACAGGATAGCTTATCTTGAAGAATCTGCAACGAGAAAGGCAATACAGCAAGGAACGAAACAAACCACAACGCACTTGTTAGAGCCCTGTAGTCCGCAAGCGTCCTACGCGGCGAGATGTTAACAAATACGATTCCAAACACGAAATGAAAGCAGGTCCGTGGGACTCCGCAATTCTCTATCCACTCAAGAGCGGCAGCACATGGTTGCTACAGCGTTGAACAACCGATTCTCAAATCGCCTGCGCGGCCCGAGCGCTAGAGGCTTTGTCTGAAGAGTTGCACGCTGTGCCGAGGTCAGGACGTCTGCAACATTGTATGCAAGGCCTACATAAAGCCTCACGACGGGCGATAAAGAAGAGCGAGAGAACACGTCGACGACGGCTCAATAGGGATTTGAATCTCCCGGAGGCATACAGGTTCTCTGGGTCACAAGCTGTGACGACAAAAACAAACGACATCAGAGCGATGAAGAGTCCTCTTTCACTGCGTATGATTGTTTTTTGTCTGTTTTTTTTACGTGGAAAGTCAATCATAAGTTTAACAGTTCTGCAGCCACATTTATGGCGATGTTCTACGGAATATAGTACGTGTTATGTAGAGTGCTACTGTGTTAAACATCGTCATGTTTTTACACGTGTACTGTTCTGTCCAGCTAGATTGAAAGCTGTGAGTTTGAATTGCAAACTATTTGATACAGGTCTGTTGCAATCGCACAATAGCAACGGACCTGCCTTAGAATGCGAACAGCTCGCGTCTTCGTTTTCGGTTACACCCGAGCAGAAAAAGTAAGGGAGTTACTTTTTCTGCTCGGGCGTAGCCGAAAATGGTTCAATGAAAATAAAAAAAAACAAACAAAAACAACAGTTTTTTGTTTTTTGCTTGCATAAATAAACAAAGCATTACATAAAGCTGGAACTCCATCAGAATGTGAAGCTAGTGGTGGGGATAGGATGCGAAAGTGTGAGAAGGACACGTGATCTGGTTAATGAAATAAAAGCCAAAGACAAAATTCTTCTATGGGCTGACACGCGCATCAGCTGAATTTAGTCTAGAGCAAGACATAATATTGTGGGTTTCTGTTGCATTTTTTGCACTAAAACAAACTCTCAAAAAGAAAGACGTTATTTCTTTCAAGCTGGCAAGTTTGTCTCACTGAAATTAATGACAGAAGTGCTTGCAATAATACTTCTTATGAAAAAATCAGCGTTAGGTGAACGTTGGCGCATACATAGATTTTGTCGTTACCTTTTATATTTTGGTCCATGTCACGTCATGGTCTCAAACGTTAGCGTCCTGTGCCCACCGCTAGCCTCATATGCTGCCGGATTTCTCCTTTTCAGCAATACGTAGTTTATTTATACTGGCAGACAAAACAGGTTTTATTTTCACAATCGAGCCCAGTAAACCGTCCTCTACTAAATCCAATGTTACTGCATGGCGGAAGGTGGAATTAAAATGAGTAGTGAGTTATGACTCACTACGTTGTTAGTGAATCAGCTACTATGTTAGGGAATGAGGGAACCATGGCGTCATAACCATATACTCTTAAAACATTAAAGGGGTAGAAACAAAATCCCTTTGTTGGCAGTCGTCAGTGCGCAACGATTGTCCATGCATATTTATTAGGATAATGCAAAAATATCATTTTTCACCGATTCTAAGATTTGAAGAAAAAAAACTACGGTAATAAAACATTGCTTCAGTCTTTTTTTTAAATCAAAGTTTTATCTCCGGGGGAGATTCATATGAATTTAGAGCACAAGCAAGAAGACTCCCTTTAACTCGTATTTTAATGACATTCCTCCGAACCGCAGTGCTAGTGTATCATTCTTTTCAGCGCTTGTAGACGCAGAAAATTAAATATCTGTGGAATTCATATAATTTACACGTATCGAATAAAAGTAGAAGTGATAATTTTGTCGAGAGATTGAGGCCTACCAACATAGCAATACGAATTTGCATTCGCAGACATTCAGGATGGTCGTACTAAGTCCCCCTTTCTTTTTAGGGAAATAGACGGCAGATCTGATTTTGTTTCTTTTATCACTGTTTCACCACCGCCTCGTGCGCCTGCTAAAAAAAATCTAGAAGCATTTCCGTAGCACAGGGTGGTCTGGGGGATAATTGGGTGTATAAAACCATGACAAGTTGCTTTGAAAATACCTGGAATTTCTACTCTTTTTTTCATTTAATTTTTTAGGTAACGAACTTCATACTGTTTTCTTCTGATCTGGTTTGGACCCCCGGCATAACCGCGATGATCAGTAACGAAAGTAACAAACAGATAAAGAGCGCATCACACACCTGCCTGCCTCGGGCACTGTTCGGAAGGTCAATCCGAGTGCAGCAGGGCGGTCAAAACAAACGTCACGTACGTTACCACCTCTGGGACATGCCACGACAATAAAATCTGCCAGCGCTTTTCCCCGGTAGCAGTCGTCGGCCCGAGTGTTCAGCGGCCCCCTGTCGGAATACCTGCCAGAATTTCGGAGCAGGTTCGTCCATTGTGTGCAGGGAAAATTCGGAGAGGAAAACAAGACGTGATCTGCATTGTCTCGCTCCCCGACTTCCTCGTTTTCCATTTGCTTCTTTGGCTGACTGTGCGTCCTTTCTTTTTTATTTCTTCACTACAAAGAAAAACAAAACATAAACAAAAGAAGTGTCCGCTTTTTGACTTATGCGTTTTTTAATTTTTCTTTTTTTTTAACATTGCTGGGAGAGGTAAATTGGGAAGAAATCAGGGCGACCTCGGGGATCGATACCTTCGTCCGGAGGACGGGTTCCCTTCTCTCGCTTCGGCTGCGACATACGAAATCGCTGTTCCTGCCCGGCTTGCGCCTGGGACCCGGTGACGTGCATGAGCGACTCCTCGCAAGCCCATTTACGCGAAGGAGGCCGGTATTTCGGTCAGCATCGAACGAATCGAGAATCAGAAGTAGACAATTGTGCAAGGAAGCCAGGAAGTCGACATTTTAGGGCTGGTATGCACTATGCAGTTGAGGGGAACGAAAAGGGGAACGCTTTGGTTTCTGTAAGCGCTTTCGGGAAGCGACTTGTGATTAAAGGACATGACATAACAGGTTCCGTGTCTTATGTATCTTCCCTTTCTGTAATATTCTTTCCTGAAAAAAATAAATAAATAAAAAATGTTTTCTTACACCAGATGATCTTGATGTATATTTTTTGAACAGAAACGAGCCACGTTCTTGTTTGTGATACTCAGGACGAGAGCATTACCATGGCTAGTGCCTGAGCAGGAAACGAGGGGTTTTAAATATATTTTCATGCACTCTTGTGCGTTTCTTTGCCTAAACTTAAGATTCCCTCCTTCTATATTTTTGTTCACTTTGCTTATTGCGGAACGGGTCAGATCATCTGTCTACGATTGCCGGTTTGCCACGCCATATATAAGCATGCTGGATAGAAGACATTGCCTGGTTAATCTCTTAGCCTACAATAAAAAAAAAGAAGAAAAAAATGGGTCATGTGAATTTTTTTTAATTGAATAGCGAATCATTTTTAGTTTCAATACTGTAAAGAGATATAATACGTAGCACCAGCTCTTGTTACCTTTCTATTGCAATGTAGAGGTTAAGATTGACGCAACGCAATTCGTATTGACCTACTACTCGTGCACTCCTATAACAATGTAAGAAGTAAATAGCGCCCTATGTGGGGGCTGATAATTCCGTATTGGCGAGGTTATCGAACTATCATCGATCGTTCTGTAACTGAAGCCTCCGAGAGGTTATATAAGGCAAGGTTACGCCACCACTCCTTTGGGATCTCAAACCGACAGGGATCCCTAAATGCGCTCACCGTACTTTTGTCGATCGCAGGTCAGTACAGGTTTCAGGGAATACTTTCCTAGAGTCTTTCTACACTGGCGTAATAGGGTAGTGTAGCGGCCGCGTGGCCTCAGCCCTAATGGGAGCCGCCGGCGCTACGAAAACGGTGACGTCACGATGTAGAAGGCGCTCTGCACCTTAGCCCACGACGTCCTGGGCTCCGCGCGCAGTCGTGTAGTGCCAGGAGCGAGTTGTCGGGTGTTTTGGGGGGAAGTAACAGCACATAAAAGATTTAAAAAAAAAAACTTCAATACATTTTATACTTAGGTCCAATGAACGAACGATAAACGCGCTTATAGTGGTGGAAAATAAATATTCAAACACAACCCTGCCAAAAAAAAAAAAAAAAAAAAAAACAGAAAAAAAAAACGAAATTTTAAATGGGCGCTTTAAGGACGTCGTGAGAGTCGGTTTTTTCTCGCGACTCTAAAAAAATACTGTTCCCCTAATTTTTTTTTTCGCTTGACAGCAGTTGATACACTGCTCCTTTTGTTGTGTCTGCCCTCGCAAGATAAATATCGGATGATATCCTTTCATTTTCGAGCACCATTTAAAATGGGCTTGATTCAGACGGCGCATGCGATGTGACACAATATTTTATACGTTGATCACCTACATAAATAAAAAGATTTCTATTCTAATTCTTCATCGCTTGATACACTGAAGGATAAGTTGTTTGAAGGTGGGTGGGAAATGTGAGCAAATTCTACAATCCCGAAATGAGGTATTTAGAATACTTTATCTCAGACACTGCTGCTTGCATCCTTGTGCCATTGGGCTTGCTTGCTGCGTTTGTCGGTCACAATATTCATCTGAAAAATGGCGCAAAAAAAAAACACGATTATTTTTTAGACTTATGGGAAAGTTTCTTTTGAAAAAGTTCTAAACGTAAAAGGTTTCTCGCTGACTCCACGCGTAACGATAGATGATGATATAAAAGAAGTATGTGATAAGAGAATTTATTTGCCTTCGCAATTTTCTAGCGTGGTAATTGGTTATTCATGCATTCAAAATGAAAACTTTTTTTACTGCTACTGCACATGAGTTCTTTTGTGTTCCACAAAATGAAAATTAATCTGTTTTGCGCCGAGCTTGTCTGCATAAAAGAGGGACTCTTGGGGTTAGCAGCCCCTCCCCCCTCCACCCCCCCCCCCCCCCCCGAACTGTAGATAATATTGATAAGCTCAGTCATATTAACACGAATAAAAACATAAAATTGTTTATTAAAACTTAAAGTGAACATTCAATACGGCTAACTTGTGTCGAGAAACATAAAGTAACAAAAGATGATCTTTGACGGCGACGGAGGGACGACTGCCCCAAGCAGCCATGCGAAGCTCCTTTTGTAAGCGCGTGGTTATGTAGAAGTTTCCAATGTCGAATAAACTACAAGATTCTCGAGTCATATGGAACATTTCAGTTATGCAAACAAAAGACACATAAAAGGGACAAATGCTGGCGGAGATGAAACCCCCGCCAGCGGCATGGGAGTAGAGCACGCTGTGACTCAGCTGTTTGCACGCGGCAATATGTTGCCTGCAATTCCTGATAGTTCCGTTATCATTGGAGGTGACATCAATCTGATGAATATCTGTTGGGTCAACGCCTCCGTTTACATCAATCATTCCATTTTGTATAAATATTTCAATGACTTCATTGTTTCGTTTTTACTTGGTCAGTATCTTCTTTCGCCGAAAAAAAAAAAAACTCTATTTTGGATCCCTTTATGACTAACAATCCCAGGTTGTTTTTCTTTCTGTCCCCCTGTGAACCAGGTAATCACAGCGCCGCTGTGGGTGATTTGTTACTGAATATGACAAAAAATATTTCCGATATCTCCACGAAAATATATGCTGGTGATTATGAGAGCATTTCATAGGAACTTTCAAAATATTTTCCCCCGTTTTTGAACTTTAGTTTGGAAAGGAATATTGACAAACTTTGACAAATTGAAGAAAAAAGGAATTGATACATTCTATTTAGGATTCCCAATGGAAAAAAATTATAAACTTTAACTGCCCTGAACGAAAACAAATAAATCGTTAACGTTGAGCATAAGAACAAAAAAACATAGGCGAAGTCAATTTTGCGTTACGAAACAAAACCCCGAAAAAGAAAAGTAAAAGCATATCACAAAAAAAAAAGATGTACAAGATATCAAACTTGATTTTTATAAATCTTTCTAGGACAAAAAAAAAAATGAACCTAGAGAATTCTGGAAATTTGTGAAAGCCAACAAAAAATGTCGATAGTATTATTCCTGCTTTGTTACAAAATTCAAATTTAGTAGTAGTGACAATAAAAACGCAGTACTTTTCAATTTTCACAGTTTTAGCGATTTCTGCTCCTTTCAATATTTCCCTTGTATCTGACCGGACAGTGATACGGTTATGTCTCATCTAATGATCGATGTAGATAAGATTGTGACATTGCTAAGAGGTAGAGACACATTAAAAGGTTACGGGGCAGGTGAACTTTCGCTGATAATCTTTCACGATTCCGCAGACGAAATTGCTGGGTGTCTTCATAATATTTTACGCAACTCTCGAGAAAGTGGTCTAGTCCCGAGCGACTGGAAAAAAAGCATATGTTACTGCGATTTTCAAGTCCTGAACAAAGGACCTGGTGGAAAGTTACCGCCCGGGGTGAATTCCGTGTATTTCTTGCAAACCGCTCGAGCATATACTTCATACTTTATCGCATAGTTCTCTAGATTCTTGCAGTTTTTTTCTCTCGCCTAGCATGGCTTTCGTCGTGGTACTCGTGTGTCACCCAGCTGACGGATTTAACTCATTTTGTCTGGAATGCCATAGAAAAGAAACAACGTATAGATTGTGCATGTTTGGACTTCCGCAGGGCTTTCGATACCGTGCCACATTATTTAATATTGAGGAAAGCTTGTATCCCTAGGTATCAACTATGAAATTATATAGGTATCAACTATGAATTTATATACTGGGTAGCTGACTACGTGTCCGGTTTCGAACGAAGTGTCATACCGAATCTTCAAAAGCCTTCACCAGTACTAGTGACATCAAGGATGTCACCAGTACTTGTTAATAATTATTTGCAGACGATTCTGTAGTATGCAGAGTGGTTGAAAACGATGCGGAAGCTCGTATACTTCAAAACGGTTTAAATGCTCTGGAAGACTGGTTCGACCACTGGTGCGACCCGTCATGAAACCTCCCAGAACAGTATTTTCTTTGTTTTTGAACGAGGAAAGTTTATTCTGTGATATTTTCATTTTGAGCTACCAGCACCTAATCGCTCCTCGGCAGTAAATTGCCGCGAAATACGTTGGGAAACCGATTTTTGCGGACCATAAAAAATTTTGTTGAAGGCTTAATGTACATGATGATGCATGGTTCTTTACTACCAAAATTGCTACAATTACTAATACTGTTCTAAGCCTACTGCCCTTGTTGTTTTCGTGAAGCTTTTATGAATTTAGGGAATCACGGTACTTTTTTTTTTTCGAATACCCAGTTCGATACGAGAGTGTGCTTTCAAAAAGTCATTGCCGTTTTATTTGATTTTGTAAGTGCTACACTAACCATTTACGCCATGCGCCCTAGACATCGCGGGCCCACCGCCTCGTCTTTCGCCTTTATTTTGATCTCACAGAACGCACACCGGAGCCGCTACCTTATAAAGTAGGGACTCTGTCTCCCGGCTACTTCGTAAAAAGTATTGTTCGAGCGAGGAAAACGCGAGGCCACGTAATTGATTGGAAAAAGCCACGCTTTGGAAGTGTGTAACCCGCGAGTAACGTTGCGCCTCCCCTCGAGAGAAGCGACCGGAGCAACGTGCCTCGCCTGGAACCCTACGGAAGGTGAGACTACACTCGCCCCCGCGTAGCGCTCCTCGGACTCAGTTGCGCCACTCGCCAACTCAGTTGCGCCACGAAGTTTGCTGGGCCGGGTCGCGTCAGAGCGGTCGCCTTTGCGGGGGCGAGTGGGGGGTCGTGACCTGTTGCAAGTTGTCTTTCTCGTTGGCAGTTTTCGCCCCTTTCAACATACCTCGGACAGCTTCACAGGCGGCCCTCGTGCGGGGCTTGACCTTCCAGTTTGTCTCTGTTATTTTATTGTCTTAGTTTTCGATCCTTTGATCCTGAGCCATTTCTTTTCTCCAAGACAATCAATTTTGTAGCGTGTGCGTGTGCGTACGGGGGGCGTATTCGGATTGGTGGATGCACGGGATGCTTCGGCTCGTCTCCGTCGACGTCGTGCGGCGTTCCGTGTTTCGCTTCGCTGTCAAGGGCCGCTTTCGCTATTTCTGGACAAGTAAAAGATTTTCGAGAACGGCGCGAAGATGTTTCCGGAGGTGCAGCGGCCGCCCCGAGCGGCCGCTTAGCTTGACGGGATTGCTGGAAGTCGCCATCCGCTCCCTTTTTCAACTGTTTGGTTTAACCTTTATCTCGTGTTTTTTGCGCGTTGGATATACATGTCAACCAACAGTGCAGCGCCGGCAGCCGTCAGGAGTCAGAGACACAAGTTACGGGTTCCAAAATCCCGACATTATCGGTGTTGCGGTTACGGAACAGATTTATATCAGTTAGAGTAAAATATTCTCGGAATATATTTTTTTTTGAGGGGGGGGGGGGGCATGTAGAGTGGGAAGAGGAGGAGGAAGGAGGTAGGGGCAAAAGTGTTAGATTTAACAACGAAAGGACGTACAGACTGGCAAACTTTAACCCTTGCGGAAACTCGTGTCCTTGAAACAAAACAAAAAATAATTAACAAACGCGGGAAGGGGTGGTGTTTACTTATTTGTTCTTATATATCATCAACGGATAATAATGCACTTTTATGTGCTATACCATTTTTCTCTTCCTAGGTGTTGAGTTTTCAGAATGCTTGAAGTTGTTGCATCGAATAATTTCGAGATAAATCTATCCTAATATATCTCAGAATCAGTGAATGAGGTATAAATCTCACACCTAACACGACGGCAGAACATATTCTTCCCCTTATTTTAAAATTTTATTTGTCGCGCTTTTGTGGACGCGTTTAACCAGTCTACTGTATACTGGTTAGTACCAAGAACACTCTTTTTTTTTCTTTCTAGCGTGTCTGTAAGCGCCTAGCTCGGCTTACGAACCATTCGCGCCGTTAGCAGCCGCGAACTCACTCCGAAGCACCGATAACGCCGCTCCCACAATACACCCTGATCTCGAGCTTGTGTCAGGAGATCTCTACTCGATGCATCAGGGCCTGATCGAATCGCTCGATCCTCTCAAGATTCGTTAGCTTCACCAGTCTACCTGTACTCGTCGATCGAACAGTTGAAAAAACGAAGAACGGTAGTCGCGGTGAATTAATTACCAACTCTCTCGTTACCTTTACAAAGTGTGCCAGCGGTCTGCTACGATATGGCACCGCACGTAGAGCTGCAAAAGCAGCACAGAGATAGCGGTTTAGCAGGGCGATGATGCGGCGACCCAGATGCCTCGTTAATTGCGGGGTGCGGTTCTGCGTCGCATCGTGTGCCGCCCAACTACGATGGATGAGCGCCAACAAAGGAGCGTCTTCTTGGCGTGATGCATACACCAGCGAGCAGATAGAGATCCAGGGAGTGCACATTAATAGCGAAATCGTCGTCAAGGCGGCATTTGCATCTTTACGTGCGAGCCTTATCACGTCGTGCTATATATCACAGCCAGACTCCGCGACCTATATTTCTATACAAATATTTCCCGACCTTATTTGACCAGATTAATGGGAGTAGCCAGTTCATTTGTACATTTCTTTCAGTATGTTGTCGTCTTATTGTGTTGGAGGTAGCTCCATTTATGGCTACTCTGAATCTGCTCCGCACATGTAGTACATAACGATTTCTTTGGTGTGAATTCGAAATTGTTTGTCTAAGCGTGGCTCCTATATAGTCAATGACACTTAAGGAATCCTAGCTTCACTATTATGCTCTCGCTCCGTGATTGGTTCTTCAGCCTTCTTGTTGACTAACGCTGCAATCTCATTGGTTGTGGAGTGATAATGCTCGAGACGCCGCTCGAGACCCGCCACGCTTTCCCATTCCTAGGCTGTCAGCATGGCCTCCGAGATCCCGAAGCGCACGAACGCTTCGCGCGCGCGCTTCGGGATCTCAGAGGTTATACTGTCAGTGACACGCTTGTAAGCAGACTCGGGGGATGGTGCTACTGTATCTTCGTAAGTAACGCATACATTTTAAAGAGCCTCGTTGTGAGACAGGGAGCGACTGCAAACCACGAAAAGCGTTCGCAGTTTAATGACGGATATCCCCTGCGCAGATTAGTTCCCCGTGCCCATGCGCGCGTTTCTGTGTGGCGAGAAGGATAGCGGGAAGAGAGCCTGAGCAGACTGAGCAAAGATTGGAGACATTTAGAGACGTTTTCGCCTCATCGTCGAACCATATATTGTCAGGAATGAAGGTGACGAGAAGACGAACAGTGAACTGAAAAATAAAGGTTTTATCGGCGAACTTGAGCCAAACGAAAAATAAAGAACGAGCGCCGAGGCAGCAGAAAAGCGGGCGGCGATTCGGCGGCTTAACAGAGAGCGAGAGCGGGACTGACTCGACAAGGTCGCTTGTAGCTGCTTATGTACAGCGCGTGACTATCTCACTATCTCGAAAGTTCGGCAAAGAAGCTTCGAGCATCGCGCGCTCAGGCGAGTATGAATTGTCACTTTCGAGAACAAGAAAGTAGGGGAAAGTTACGTCTGGTGCGAGATTGAACGCGAATATCCTGGAAGTCCGTGACCGAGCGTTGCTTTCTCGACACTGCGGGCTACAATATTGCAAACGCAAATACGGATTGTTGTACTTTTTGTTTCTGTTCTTTGTCAACACCTGTTAGGAGAGTGATTACTCTAATGTAACCGCAACTGTAACTTCGTGCATTTAATATTTTCTCCACTGTTTTACAATACTTCCGCCTGGTCGCGTCAGTTTTCTCCGCACACTTTGCTATAGAGCTGAGGTGGTAGCTCCCTGCTCCTGTTTTATCGAGTGCAAGCGTTTCGTCGTGACTTGCGCAGTACTCAGCGTGTGCGTGTGTGTGTGTTCTTGAGTGTCTTCAACCGCTAGACCGCGCTGTGACGTACGGTGAAAATAGCTATAAGGCGAAAGAAGTGACAGGGTTAGCGACGGGTTCGAATCTTCTCAGAAAGCTCGTATCAATATTACTTACAGAAGGGAACGATAACGAAATCAAACTGCATTCTCCCCCGAAAGGTTTAGCAGTAATCGAAGTTACCGACGAAAGCGCATTCGGGTGGCCATGATGACATCCGTGTACGAAAACAAGTTGTCAAGAAACAAGTAAAGGAACAATTTCTATTGTAAAATGAAGTAAAATGAAATGTTAGTGTAGAAACCAAAAAGCAAAGAACAGAGAAAGCCGAAGAGACGCGAGCTCATTTCACCCGGAAGAGGGGACGCTATCAGTGTGCAAACTACGGGGACCTCACTAAACGTGACAGAATGTAAAATAGAAGAGTATATCGGCATATACCTGTTAAAGGGCCTCATACAAACGCCGAGTGTGCGGTTCTACTGGAAAATGGCACTAGGTCTTTAACGATTGCTGATGTGATGCGGGGAAATTGATTTGAAAAGATTATGAGACTCCCGCACTTTACAAACAACAGTCAAGCCACGGACGAAACGAAAGGCGACAAAGCATAGAAGATACTAGTCTGGCTAAGTGCAGTTAAAAAAAAAGGAAAAAAAGAAACGATCGATTTTATTTGAGGAGCACAACAGTGTTAATGATATAATGGTTTCATTTACTGGCAGGTACCCAATAAACCAGTATATGCGTGCGAAACCAAACCTATCGGGTGTGAAGTTGTGAGGGAGCGCAGGGTCCTCAGACTTCCACTACCAATGCAATGTTTATCAAGGCCATGACAAAAGTAAAAAGCAGTTTTGCTTGGGTGGCGACATGGAAATGAGAATGTGTGAACGTCGTCCTCAGGAGAAAGGCTATAAAGTAGCCGCCGACAATTCCCTCTCTTATATAGATTTGGCGGCGGAATTTCACAAGAAGAGTCTGGGATTTGTAGAAACGCCGCGGAGTAACAGGCTGAAAAGCTGCCTCCTCAAGACAGAAAGTGTCCAAAAGGGACAGGGCCGTAGCGCCTTTGTCTATGCTGTGGAGAACACGAAACGTGTTGCGGTAGTAAGGTCGTTCGACAACAGAGAAGTTACACTTGTTTCAAACTATGCATTCACGGAGCCTGTCATCACAGCTCGACGATGGGACGAAAAGGAAGAAAAAAAATTACGCAACTAGAACAATTAAGCGTTGTGGCAACCTACAACTCCTTCATTCCATGATAGGAGTAGACCTGCTGAACTACTTGACTGAACTTTGTAAGTTTCCTATAAAATCCAGAAGATGTTATATCTACTTCTCAGCGCCTGGCTTTTGTACCGATGGCATTTTGCTCAACTGGATCAGAAATAAATCAACCTCCGACGATTTCAAGCTGACGTCACGGAGTAACTGATTACAGTAGCAAAAATACTTGTTGGGAGGCCACCATCGTCCATCATCCCAGCTGCTTAAAAAGGCAAGCTCTACGAAAGTAAGTTTTTGGCATAATTTGCGCTTTGATGGAGTTGGCCACATACGATTGTGGGTGGCAGTAGGCCACACACAATCGTATGTCTGTGGGTGGCAGTAGGCCACCCACAATTTAAGCCTTGCCCACCAGGAATGAAATTTTTTTTATATACATACTTACGTAAGTGCAATGTTCACCTTTGTTACAACAAAGACCGAAATTGTATTGTGGCCTACCAGAACTAGAATTTTCGGCAGTAATTTCCGCTGTATCAGATATGATACGTTTTGTATTGTATTCAAGTAATATTGGAAAACAATCTTTGTTTTGTTTGGGTTCTAGACGTATCTTAAGCATAAACCATCTTCCAATAATGTTTTGCATACTTAGACAAGTTTTAGGCATTACAGGGTTTTAATAAAAATAGTGGTATCGTTTGTATTTAAAACAAATTTAAATTCTGGTACACATTTTTTATAAATAATCTACAAATAATACAAAGAAGAATGGTATCAGCAAGCTTTTTTGGGGTCCTCATTCAAATTTCTAGTAGTTGATGAATTATTAATATTTATGCTAACGAACTTGTCTATTATTGCAAGTATGAATGAAACACTACGATGAATGCATCTTGCTAAGTTTTAGTCCCAATCACACAGCTTCCGGTATGTCACCTTTTCACATGGCAGTTTCAGACGCTTCATGGCAGCACTGTAATACCAGTATTTTTTTATACTCGTCTAATGATTACAAAATGGCCAACAAATAGACCACAAACGGTTTAAGGTTGGATGTAGTTACCGCACATATCACCGAAAATAAACAGGTGATCTTTAATGTGTATAAATACTCGCCAAAGAAACGTTACTTTTTTGTTACTGGACACACACCTAAAAATGTACGCCCAATTAAAAAAAAATCAAGCCGAAATTGTATTTTACATAGCATACTTATGCCCCCTCTAGACGTTTTCGATTCCTGAGCCATCGATCTTATGTACCAAGGGTCGTGCAGCGCTTAGCATTATAGCCACAACACAAAGAGCCAGTATTGGCACGCCGTGTATTTATTCATATCTAGGTATAATGCTCGAAACATATGCACCTATACTTGAATGTGCATGGTGTATTTGCACGTACTCGTTTGTACTATTTCTGTCAGCTCTAGATACACTTTATAAGTGTTTAGGCAGTATAAATTCTACAACGACTGAGCTTCCAACAAACATTGCAGGTAATGATGGGATCGATATTAGACTATTCGCACTTTAGATTCAATGTCTTGAGTTACTGTATAAGCAGCATCCACCAAAAAAATATATTCGCCGAGAACTAAATGTTTAAACACGTGCCAGTACCCAACGAGTCAACACATTGAATGCGACAACTCATTGGATAAGAATGCGCGCAAGCTGCAAGTACTGGCTAATTTATTGCGTTTTTCTCCTCGTCCGTTATAATTTTGGCCGTGCTTATTCATCGTGATAAATCGCACATCGCTTGCGCGGAAAATACTACATAGCGATTTAAAGCAAACGTTTCATTGGAACGACTGTCAGGCAGATTACCGCGCATTAATTGGACGAGCGCCATGACCGAACGAGCTCTCATATTTATGCGTCGCTCCTCGAACACTTTATGTTCACTTTCAGATTTTATTCTTTATCAAAGTCGACACGTATATATATTGGTGGGCTAAGTCAAATACTCCCAGTGCTCCGGCCACGCGAGGTATACTAACGGAGCACGGTCAGTCATTATTGCTTCATCTTCGCCAGTCCGTTCGGAGTCGCTGCTCAACTTCGCGAGCACATAATGCACCGAAGACAAGACCGCAAACGTGCTCCAGGGCGAAAGAAAGATCGTGCTCGGAGCTTGGCAGAAGGGCAGCACGTAACCTTTGCGCGCATAAAAGGCCTCGACCGCCCGCGAGATTATGTATCGCGTGCCTTTACGAATACCACCCATGTTCTCACAGGACGAGCGTTTTGTGCGGCCAGCTGCCGCTCGGGGCTTGGACCAAACAGAGGTATGAGCTCCTCACCCGCTCTGTGGTCGGTGCCTGAAAAAACAAAATAAGGCCTCATTTAACACGCTAATTGAGCCAAGAGAGACAAGCCCGCAGAAAGACGAACGGATCAATAAATGGGACTGAAGAAAAACCGGCCTGCTTCGTTACCTGAATGCTACGCAGTGTTTTGCTTTGTTCTGTTTTGAACACTACGGTTTATTGAGCTCACAACAGCGTGGATCTCAAGACCTCACTGGAAAACGATCCTTCCCCGTCGGCTCTGGATGTCATACTTGGTATCATAAAAAGCCGCGGGGGAACGGTACCAGCACAAAAGTGCGTTTGAATGCGATTTATAGTTCTCTGGTTGCGAGACTGTATATTCACGTTAAGGTGTTGTCCAGAGCACAACTCTGATTAGTTTTAGCGCTGCGTGGAGTACAGCCACGGCTGCGTGAGACGAAGACATTCGAAATGGCCAACGCAGGACTTGTCTTCTTACGTTGGCGCTTCCTACTTCGTGATTGGCTCCTCGGCGTTCTTATTGGCTGATGTCGGAATCTCATTGGCTGCGGAAGTGTAATGAGATGCTTCGGACTCGCCACACCCTGCGCCTCATAAGGTGTCAGTGACTACTGCCTCTTCACAGAAGTAGCTGGAAGCCTCCAGACCAGTCAGCTATCCTGAAGACATCTCTGCGTCTATTGGTCACAAAACTCGCCGCCGGCCGTGTCGGTCGAGAACGAGCGTCTGTCATTCGAACCCCGGGTCAGGCGACATGAGCGGCCAGCAGCACTCACTCCGCCATTTTTGTTGTGGAGGGGGGAAAGTATGACAAACACGGAGACCTTTTGTTCAGCGGGCGACTGCAATAAAAAAAATATTTGGAGGGGGGGGGGGCATTTGTGAAGGGGATTTTTTTTATAAATATGTGTATTTTGTTATTTGAATGGGGTCGGGGTGTATGACGGAAGTATACAATACTTTTTTTTTTTAGAAAACATGAATTCTACCAAGGTATGATACGCACCACTTTACCGATCTTTATGAGAAATACACATCGCATCTAAATAATGAGACAAAAAACGCGCAAATGCTTGGGATGTCATGAGTGCCCTGGGTTACAAAAGTCAAGGTTCTGCTAGAAAAACAAAACTAACGCGTCTTCCTCCTTTTAATTTTGTTCGTGCACTGTGTGAACAAACGCCACGTCCAGTCTGTCCAAGCGAAATCTGCCCCTGCTAACACCCCCCCCTCCTTAAAAAAAGTAATATATATATATATATATATATATATATATATATAAAGGCGGAGAGCTTTCGAAGGAAAGGAGGTACGAAGTACGCTATATTTTCAAACTTTCGTACCAACAAGCGAATTTTTGACATCCCACCCTGTTTTTTTTTCGCTCACTAGCGATATGCGATTGGTAAACTTCCAACCTAAAATAATTTATCCCAGTCCAAAATAAATTTCATAGTCCCTTTGACACCCTCCAAGCTTTATCGGTTTTATCACCCGAGAACCTTACTTCTATGACTAGCTAAAACGCTTTGGTTTTACTGTTTTCATTATCAGCAGTCTCATGTTTATGTTTCTACATGCCGTCATGGTATCATGCGGCGACGTATTGTCACGTGACGTCTGAATGTAAAGTGACGTCAAAGTGTCACGTGACGTCATGACATCACTGGACTCACGGTGTCACCTGACGTCATTAAGTCCCGTGGCGTCGCAGTGCAACGCGAGTTGACATGACAATGTCACGTCATAGTGTTAGCTGGCGCTGGGTTGACGCGATGAGCGGCCTGACGTCAATGAGGAATCTTTTGGCGGAGTGCCGAATATGGCCCGTGTCGACACGGAGCGCGGTCGACGGCACGAAACCCGCGAAGTGTCCCTCTATCTGCTATCACAGTAAAAACAAGTTGTGTCCTGAATAACAAATGCTATGTACAAACATGTCCAAATACCGCCATATTTTAGAGATGCGTGAGGACTCACGCGCAGCTACGGGATCAAATACAAGGAACTCCGCTTACTTTCATGGACGAAAAACATCGAACCATCGACACGTAAATAATTGTTTTCCACCGCTGCATAGAGGAAAGTTCGCCTCCCTTCCACACGGCAAGTAATAATGTGTTCATGAACCACTTACAAACGTAACCGCGTTATTTGGGCACTGTTCTCGCCTCTTTTAGTGTATCTGCATCAGTTTCCCCACTGCATGCCGGCAAGAAGTAGCCCAACGAAAGCACAAGAGAACGCGAGGAGGCCGAAATGTAACACAGGTTTGATCCTGCTGAGCAGACACTAACGACCGTGCGCATCTTTGGCAATAAAAACAAAAACATTTTGTTAGGTGAGGTATTCAAATGACAGAAAAAAATATCGGGTTGGACGGAGTTTTAAGGCTTTTCCAGGATGCTGGGGTGGGTTCTCTGAAAGCGCTTAGAAAACGAGTTATAAAAAGTATTTGTGTGGTGAACTAATGCGTAAAATTATGCGAATATATCAAGTGACAGTATATTGATATTTTGTATTCACTCTCTCTTCCATTCTTTGTGTGAATCAGTGCTCCGCGATGAGTTCCGGGTGACGCCCAAGTCCTCCCGCGTGGCGGCGGGCGATTCGGCGACGCTGGAGTGCGTTCCGCCCAGGGGCCACCCCGAGCCCTCGGTCACGTGGTTCAAGGACGGCACCCAGGTGGCCACGGGCACGGGGCGCATCCGCCTGCTGGGCCACGGATCGCTGCTCATCGCCGACGTCAGGCACGCCGACCAGGGCCGCTACGTGTGCAGGGCCGCCAACCTCCTCGGCACCCGGGAGACCCCCGCTGCCACGCTCTCCGTGCACAGTGAGAGACCCACTCCTCCCTCAAATCTCGCTTGACGGGATCTCCTAGACTGTGAAAGCGAAATCCGTGCGAGCAAGATATCGTCGAAAAGAAAGATCGATTGGCACACAGCAGCCAAAGTGAATCAATCGCCATACTTCGAAGGACGTATTTTGCTAATGCACAATGCACAATGCCAAATTTCTCACAACAATACGAAATGCATTCACTTCCAACTGTTGCAACATTCGTGGAAGTACCCCTGACGCTGATCACGCCCTGAGAAGTGATTAATCACGCTTTCTTTCGCCAATAAAAATGTCACCTCCGATGACTTCCTTTCGACGTGATCAGTTGCTGAGCTCCTTCCCTCAGTAGACCACGTTGAAGGACTCTCTACCTCCTCTTCAGATTAATTTTGTGTGCGAGCATTTTCGCCTCTAAGTACTATTGCTGCGTGCCGAAGAGGAGCATTCTCTTAAACTAAAACTAAAATTATGTCGTTTTTTTTTATATAAAAAGGCGGATTGGGGAAAAAAATGTACAACGGCAGCGTGAAACAGTCCGAACGTCCCTTTACAGTTTGACTCAGAACGGAACATAGCAAATAAATATTGAAAAAGCAGTCCAGAATACAAAACAAACTAAATCATTTATGATCTGATCCCAGAATAACAGTTTGATTAAATACGCACAGTGCATGCTTAACAGTATAATTTTTTTCGGCATTATAGGCGCATTGAACAGGCACGCTGGAATTGTTTTCCTTAATTTATTAGTGTAATCTCAGCTAAGATATATATGATAATTTACCTGAGTGCAGATATGCAAAAATAAATGCTAAACGATTTTTATTACTATTGATATCAACATAGTTTGATAAGGTTCGTTGTTCAAAATATTGAATATAAAAATGAAAGACTTTTAAAATCTCTGTAATGCGAAATAAGAGCGCAGCTCTTGAGGAGGAGGAGGGAAGGGCACGGAGGGGAGGGTATTCTCCTCCTCCCCCTCTGCACCCTCTGCTCCTTCCCTTCTTCTCTTCCATCCCTCTTCTCCCGTCCTCCTCCAATTCTGTCTCCCCGCTAAATTTAGCGGGGAAAATGACGTCACATGACTTGGTGTCACGTCACCTATGAACGAATTCAGTTTTTCAGCCAGATTTAGCGGGAAAATTGACGTCACGTGTCCGCGACATCCACTCCCTTCCCCGCTAAATTTAGCGGAAAATTAAACTGGTGCTGAGGTCACGTGACGTAAACTTTCCCGCTAAATCTGGCGGAGGAACTGGATTTGTCCGCTAAATCTAGCGGAGAAACTGAATTTCACCGCTAAATTTAGCGGGGAATTGAATTGGTGTTGGGGTCACGTAGCGGGGAACTTAGTTGGTGTTGAGGTCGCGTGACATCAATTTGCCGCTAAATTTAGCGCGATTACGCCGACGCCGTTGCCGACGCCGACACCGCGGAACACGGGAACGTGGGCCTAATAGCTGCGCTCCAAAAAAAATGATACTGGGTTTCATGGAAGGACAACTTTCTGAGAGACCCTCGGGATAAAGACGCGTTCAAATTTCCGAGCTGCAACCGTCGCCCCATAGCTTTTTGTTGCAGTCGCAAAATCGATCGCTTCGTGGCAGCCTCTCACGGCCGATTTTTTGGACCGGTCGACCGGTCACCCGGAGGCTGGAGGAATCAGCGGCGCCTCGAAAGTGACGCGGGGTGCTCCGCGCGTTTGTTTACATCCCGCACGTTACCGGGAGTTGCAACCAACATGCCCGTTTAACGCCTCGGTTTGCCGGAGCGACCATGGGTACAGATCCATGGAGGTCTCTACGGCGGCTTTGATCAACGCTATAAAAGAGTACCCATTTTTTTTACATATAACAAGCAGAACCGCATTTTAATTGAGCACCCGAAAAATGCTCCGCCTTAAAGAAAATTTGTGGCTTTTAGCTTGACAGTCACGTACTGTACGTCAGAAGCTCGTATGAGAGCACTTCAATGCAGCGATTGTGCTTTTATTGTACGGCTCCAAACTACCCAGGCCAATATCACGAGTCTTTATCTTATGGCGAAAACGAGCACGTGTAGCTGTGCTACAACCAAAATGGGAAAGCAGCGAAATGCGAATGTGATCAGCTGTGGCGGGAGGACGGAATCACCTGCGGCTTCCGCGAACTTTCGAAAAGCGACTCGCGAAATCGCCAGTAGTGCGAACGTCGGTGGTCACTCGTCGCCGGTCGGTCGTGCGAGGGCGGCGAGTCGCAGGTGTGAACGCGCCCTAATGCTATTGATTGCTACGGACGTCAAAGTAGGACTGTCACATCATAACTATAGCCACTGGCAGGATGAAAAAGGCAGGAAGAAAATTCAGCTGTCCCGCCTCCAGCGCGAGCCTCCTATCAAAGGTTACGCACATGCACATGCAGCCAATGCACCACGGAAGGCAACGAGCGCGTGCTAGAGGCCGGGCGTTCCAAAGGAGATCCCAGTACTCACCTTGTCAGTTACTTCTGCGAACTTATTACGTAAGGTTCTCCACTAAAACACTAGCGCCTTTCAAACAGAGATTTGTAGCCCGTCGTTGAAGTAGACCTGGGCAGTTGTATTTTGAAAGGATGAAGTCTGCTTTGTAACCTACAGTGGCGAATTTGGCTCGCGTTACGAAAACACCTGTATACGAAAAGACGTCCATAACACTCGGCGCCCAAGAGGCATCAGAGGCCGCTGTGGGAGCAGGCTGCGAGTAGATTTGAGCTGATCAAGTAATGACGCGATATTGTTACGAATGAAAAGAGAACTGAGTTAAAAAGCGTCAGGAAACTTTAATTCTACGATGACGACAAAGGAGTCGAGAAGTTTACATCTCGAAGCACTCTCTGTTTTGTTGTTTACTGAACGGAACATTTCAGAATTGACTTGACTGGGTGCATGAAACAATTCGCATCTCCTATCGAATTTGATAACCGCCGAAGTAACTGTAAAATACAGGGCACGGCACAAGTATCGTAAATAAGCAATCGCCAGTTTTGTTTCCTTAGAATTTAGAAGTTGTCATTACAACCACAAGTGTGATGGATACAGCGTAATTGGGGCACTAACCTAAGCTGTAAAGTCTGGTTCCAGCCAAGATCATTTGGACGTAAAACGCGAGAAAAGCGTAGATATCGTGTCCACAATAACATTGTCGTGCAGTGTATGCACATACCAAGCTCCTTTAGCGACGTTGACAGGGCTCTCGTGTTGATATATTTCGAGTACTTGCAGCAAACATGCCTTAGAGGCACGTAAATCTTTTAACAAAAGTTTTACTGATATTTGCGGCAACCTTTTTTGACGACTGGCTACAAACGTACAGACTTTTCCACCCTCCGTCGCATGGGCGCTGTCATCTTGGAATCACATGACGCGGCCGCCATAAAGTGGCTTTAGCTCGTCGCTCGTCTTGGCCCTCTGCGCCTTGGCGAAGTGTTGTGTTCGTGTTTTTTGTCGCGTTTCATCGCGATAATTTGAACTTCCTTATGAAGTGTCGTGCGGTACTTACTTTTGCTACCTAACTGCATGTCATCAATATATGCACAACTGCTGCACTTGATTTAAAAACATGTTTCGACAATTTGCAGCGTCGGCATACCTGATGTATGTGAGGAAAGAAATTTGCGTTAGCACTGGCGCACATTGAGTATGCAGATGTCACCAAGACACACGGTGGTTAAGAGTCAAATTATTTATGAGAGTGCAAATTCGCTTAAGTGATAGTGGCTTAAAATGAAGCGCAAGGTATATTTATAATCACGCACTTATGATATTTAAAAAAAGAAGGCAAATATATTCAACGCAAGGAGCTACTATGCTTGTTTTGCGAAAGCACCATGCTCTGCCTTCACAACAAATCCAAAACAGTCGCTTTCGATTGTATGGTGGAATAATATTTGAGGTATAAACATTCGCTCGACCCGTTTATTTATAAATTGTATCCCATTGTATATTAAATTGTATACAATTGTATCGTGTATCCAGTTAAATTAATTTATTTATACACAAAGGGTTTGCCTCCCCGGGGGAAAAACGTGTCAAAGACAGTTTGTGCGTGCCTGACGCAAGCAACTGAGGCGAACAATATGTTATGCCGAAAAGATGCTGTCCGCTCAGAAATCACTCGTGCGCAACGTTGTCAATGCCGGATTTACTCTTGACGCGGCTGAAAGTGAAAAGCGCATCTGTTCAAACAAATAAAGATCTGTCTACACAAATCGATGTAGTGGTGACTGGCATTCACCTTCAGTCAAGCTTGTTGGAAGTCAGTTCTTTTTTGCCATTTAATTTTATTTCGCAAATTACATGGAAGACAGAGACCAGACTTCACTTGACGGGTTTTTCCCTTATTTGATATTCTAAATTCGTTGTAAGGAAATATCCGTATAACAGATAGTTTCCTAAGGCCAACGAGGTAGAGGGGCTTAGAGCGATAAACCGGGGTTCCGGTATGCACTCGAAAGTGACCCCCATAAGGAGGCTGCCATTGTACGCAAATTTGACCACACGTCACATGACCAAACCAAAGACGTGACGTCACAGGAAAGATGGCAGCGCCCATGCAGCGGCTGGCCCCAGCTGGGCCGGAGCATTGGCCGGAGCTTGTCGGATGCTTTGTTCGTTGTCGTTCGTCTCGGCGAGTTGATTTTAAACGCGGAAGCCGTCATATGAGGTTGTGTTAAGCCGGTCGAAAGCGACTTCATAACGTGAAAATACGGAGGGACGGTGAGCATTTCGCTAGTGACTTACGGGGACATTGCCACGAAGGAGACAATCGGCCTTACGTTGCTTGGACCTCGGATTGATTCGGACACCGCTAGGATAAATTTTAAGGCGACATTTTTGTGCTATCGCTGACCATCGGAACCTTCGAGATCTGCAGTAAGGCGTGTACAACATATTTGGATACACAGTTTAGCGACGGAAATTGCGTGAGTCGTGCTTGGCAGTGTGCAATCGTGGTGCCGCTTCGTTCAAGTGTCCGAAGGCTCACTTTGGTTGTGCGGTGCACCGGAGGGCTGCCTTGCCACTTGAAGTTCCCGTACGTTGCTAAATGATACTGTGCTGCTTCCCAAATTGTTCCGGCGTAGACGTGCACTTTCACGGAGCACAGGTGTGCGGCGCGCCGAAGAGCTACCTTCAAGCTGATAGTTCCTGTGCCGTGCTTTAGGTGATGCTGTGCTGTCTACTAAATTGTTCTGGCGTAGACGTGCACCTTCATGTAGCACAAGTGTTACAGTTGGTATTGATTCCGCTAGTCTGTCGCACGTTTCGTCGACACCAAAGTTTCATCAACACTCGTTACGCGAATTGCAAGCTGTATGGACATTTCATCGCGCGTGTTACCTACCCAGTCCACCCATTCACGCCGCTTTGCGACGGCAGTCTGCAGCGGCTCATTACCAGAAAAGTGGTCTCACATCGATTTCAGTTCAGCTCGTCCACAGCAGTCGCCAGACCCCGAAGGAGAGGATTTATTCAGACAGAATGCCACTAAAGCAGTGCAGCTTCTTTAGTGGTCAGGATAGACTCTTTTCTGTCTGTTTTGTTATATTGTCACGGATGCTTGCTCCAGTCCTACCTTCTGTCAATATTTACTATTCTGGAAAGTTCCAGGCCATGCTCAGCTGTCATTGTATGTTCTGGTGGAGGTGCTGCGCACTTTACCCATAGCCCTTCACTCTGTGTATGCCGTGGCGGCTCCCCAGCCGAGTTGCCCGATAACAAGACACGGGTGGCACATTATCCCGAGTCAAACCCCCAGCGAGCCGTGAACCAGGTCCTATCCCGAGCCCGGCAGAAAAACCGCAAGACGAGCGAGTATCACAAGGACGAAACTCGGAAATACACCACGAAGAACTTGAAATCCAAGCCAGTCGCTGCTACCTGCAAGAACCACCGGAATTAGGTCTTTTGCCAGAAAAAACCGAAGCTGACTAAGTCAACAATGACAAACCTGTAGCAGCAAACCACATCCGCTCCCACCATCGTTTGCATGCCCGTCGCATTTCGCACTCTGATGCCCTTTCACGCAAGGTGCATAAGACGTCGAGGGCTGGATTGAACAATATGACTGTGTCGCCCGCCACAGTGGGTAGATGGACAACCAGCTCCTGCAGAACCTATACTTCTCGTGGAAGAAACTGCGAGGCACTGGTTTGAGAGCCACGAATCCTCCTTAACGTCATGGGAAGTTTGCAAGATCGGGCTGAAGTGCATGTTCATCAGCCAACATTGACGAGAGAGAGCCGAATTCCTGATTCTGTCCAGGACACGGCCCCAACAAGAGCGTCGCTGCCTTCATGGAGGATGTTTTGCGCTTGATCGAGCACCCACGCCAACCCCGTATGCTACAGAAGACAAGAAGCTAAGAATCCCATGTTCCTTATGTGAGGTACAACACCTTCAGCAGCCTTGTCCGCAACCCCACGACAACAGTCGAAGGCCGGGTTCATATCAATGAAGCTTCCAACATTGAATGTACACTGCAGGCCTGAGCATGTCACTATCAACAACTCCCCAGCGTCGCAACACTCGAGTCGTCCAGCTGCAACTTCGACACCAGCCCCCCAGGCGTCCGTGACATCATTCACAACGGTGTCCGGGAGGAGATAAGGAAGCTAGTTCCTGCCATCAGTTGCCCGGCTTTTATTTTGATCGCCGAGATTGTTTCGGAAGAAGTTCGACAAGCATTTCAACTGGAGACTTCTTCGAGCGAAGCGGCATATGACGAAACTAGGGCGACTTATGCCACAAAGTCACAACGACCACCACAGGCTACCTGTTACTATTCAATGCCAATTCAACGAGACACCCCAACGCCGAAGCATTCCTGACATCGGGAAGAACCAGTGTAGGTCCGCGCTGAACAAAGTACACCGAGGAAAACAAAGGTACTGCGAATGGCCAACCGAAAACCACTCTGCTGCCACTGCACGAGGCCGACCATGTCTACTAAAGGTTCCCGTACCAATAAATTGGCCTGCAAGGGTTTGTGCCGAACGACCCTCGACCACGTCTCGACGAGCGTCCGGGGAAGATTGAGGACTATTTTCGGCGGTCTTTGTCCCTGGTGCCGACATTACCCCGAAGCTTGTGATCTACTTCATCTGGACGGGAGGTAAGCACGACAAAGCAGGTGAGCGGCCATGCAAGGAGAGCTGATCTGGTGTCGGTTGTCGTCCAAGGACAATACCTGATAATTTGCTGACACTAATTATCTGTGTCCACACCACGAAGCACACAATTTCCAACGTTGACAGAGAATGCCGCTCAGTGACCTTAAGAAATAGAATGGTTGGTTGCTCTCAAAAGTGGACTGCAAGCATCACGAGACTTCACTTTGCCACACAAGACTTGCACAAGTTGCAGTAGTCGTGGGATGCAGAATAAATCTCCATTACGAAATGGAAGTGAAAATTCTTGGATAGCAAACAAACATTGTTGCCAGCTATCAAGTCAACGGTACAGCAAAAGGCACAGCCACCTAATGAATACGTGCCCGAGCTTGCTGCATTGATGCAGAAAAATACCAGGAAAGTTTTGCAGATTAGAAGCCACCCTGGCAGCTTCAGTGCATCAGATGTCAGTGGGCACACATGACGTATGATTACAAGACGCCATCAGTCGGTCAAAGTTGTTACTCAACCAAACTGAACACAGACGTGCCAGGAGCGTCGTCCTACAACAAGGTCCACAGGTATTACGACTGAACGCCTGACGTGAAACTGTCGCAGAAAGAATTCGTTCTGGAACCATTAACTAAGAATCAATAATTATGTAATCCAGTGGAAATAAACATATTTGATACACTAACCAGATAAACCTATTTCCGCTTGCCTTTACGCCTTGAGAGTTTATACACCAAGAATTGTGTTCACCACACGCGCAGGTCCTTTGAGGACACACTCATCTCTGACCCTTCAATATTAATTAATGGGACATACCAGATTGGCAGACTTGTTGCATTGGGCTGCACTCATTCCACTTCTCCGGAGCACACCTCTGTGCATATACTTTAATCGTATGTGTTGATGCATTGTTATATGGCATGACATTTCCTATACGTAAGACACAATAGACCCTTTGCAGAACCCCATCAAGCAACACAACTGTCACCATTTTATTTCGGCGTAAAGCATACGGATGGGCCCCAGTTCATGTCGAATGCTAATGCAGCATTCGAGTCCAATAGGCGCTGAGCCGAGGTCAGAGTGATGGCGTACATAACATTCTTGTTGAACAAATGACCGAAGTATGAAAGCCTGGGGTAATTAGAGTAGTAGCTACTGTAATTCGTTTCATCACAACTTGGCAAACAGCAAAGGCTACAGTCTCGGTGAGCCAATATGCTCGTTGGAGAGAGGCACATGACAACATGTCATTCAGGGTGCTTGTCTGCACAGATTTGTCACACACCTTCGCTCTGTTTATCTGATTGGCTCGAGGAGGCTGTGGCGGTTGCCCTTTTCCAGGTTACAATGATACGAAGTATAGGCAACCCACACTCTTCAAAAAAGGCTATTGAAGAGACCGAAAGAAATGGTCAGCATTTTTCAACAAGACTGCTCTTCAGGCAAGGGATGAACACAAATATTCATCATCTTATCAGGTAATTAGAACAAGTAAATAATTGACCGACTAATACAACGCACTCTTGATTAAAAAGTATTGCTGCACTAAATCCTACGAAAGAGAAAAAGGTGCAGTTAGTCTATGCATACACCAAAACAATTGTTTTTATTGCAAGTTGAATAGCTTTGAAGCAGGTGCTGCAACGATTTATTCATCCCCACACTCAATAAAACGTCGTCCTCGTAGCTGAAAATAAGTGTGCACTTCGCATTCACCAAAAAAGGAAGAAAAGCGATCGAATGTAGAATCTTCGATTAGCACAAGGGGTTAAAGATCGCATGAGCTTTAACCCCTTGAATTGCTATGGTTATTCGGTGACGCAGGCCTGAAACAACTTCTCCTAGGCCCTAACGCGACGCATACCTTTCGCGTCGATTCCCACACATTACAACGTTCAAACAAAACTAAGAGAATGCAAAAATTTTATGCTAAAACCACTCAAAGTTCTATCGATCCTCGAACAGATCCCGAATCCGAGCACCGGTAACGGCGATACGGCTGATGCTGTCTCACAGGTGTTAATATCCAGATGATCTCGAGCAGAGCGATCTCGAGCAAAAAGGGTATAAAGTCTCCTTCCTTCATGTTTTTCACATTATACCTGCGTCAGCGAGCACGAAAAAGCCCGAAATCGTCAGAAAGCCGCTGCACCTGCCGCGCACCGAACAAACTCGCATCCGTCAGCTCTGGGCGCTGCCATCTTACCTGCGACGTCACGGCTCTTGTGAGGTCACGTGACGAGTGGTCACATTTGCGTAAAGCATGGCGGCAACCGGGGGGGTGCCACTTCCGAACTTCCGGCTTATCACTCTAAGCCCCTCTACCTCGTTGCCTAAGGCCAACATTGTAAAATATTGCGTATGAATTATTTAGCAAGGACGATAGTTGAAGACAAAATTCCTTCATCGCCTAGGATGGACCATCAAAATATATCTCGAGCGCCTTATTTCATTCAAGAAATCTATAAAAACAGTATCGCCTTTTCTGCATTCTATTTGTTGTTACAGGGGGATTTTCCAGTCGGAAATGTTCACAAGACGTAGGTGCCGTCGAAAAACAGACAGTGATCATTAAACTTGCGAGTTCATCTGTTTTTCGTGATTCAGCGCATTGTTAGTCGGGCTGTCGACCTGATTTTTCACTGTGCCTCTAAGCATTAGCCTCTTTATTATTCTATTTTTATGGAGACTAGTGTAAGCCGGTACGTCCAGTTCGGCCGTTGAGATCGGTAATCTTCCTCCTGCACCATTTTAGTCGTTTCGCTGCCGCAGTTGGCCGAACGACGATCATGATCAGACGAAGGTGTTCGTAAAAACGTCCATAATTTAGGCTCATAACTAAGCGGTAGCTCTCAAGATGGCCCATACCACAAGGGATGCATTTATATGAGAAAACAAAGCAAAACGACGTAACCCACCAAGAATAGCCGCGAGCCCGCTGAAACCGAAACCAACCCAATTAATACCACCTTATGGCGCCGTGTGTTTTAGCGTCCTCTGTCCGCCTGTTCGGTAACTACTGAGATTCAAATGTATCTACTTTGGATGTGTCTACGAAATAAAAGTTTTTAACTATAATTAGTGACTGTTAGTAAATCGGCCCGGTAGCTATAAAGTTACGCGCGTTTTATGTTGTCCGCTGCAGCCGACATTACCTCGACGAAACTAGTTCTGTCTAAAAAAAGCCAGGCAAAGAAAGAATGATATATTATCAGATAAAATATTTCGCCTGATTTCCAGCACATTTTTTTTTTTACCTGGCACTAATACATGTGATTTTATTCTTCACAGCAAAGCCGTACTTCGTTCGTGTTCCGGAAGATGTGACGACGATTGCCGACGATTCCGTGGAGTTCCAGTGCAAGGTCAACGGGGATCCAAAACCCACCGTGACCTGGAGGAGGCAGGACGGAAAGATGCCCGTCGGCAGGTGATTGCGTTTTTAGTTGTTGAAGAAGTTCCCATCAAAACATTCCAAAGTAAATGCAGGTAGATGGACTAATTAAAACGGTATAATAGTGTAGCGAGATATGCACTTATCATGGAAGGCAAAACGTCTTTTCTTTTTTGCAGATTTGGAAATCTGCCGGATTGTTTCTATTCTCATTTGAACAGCTGGCATCGCGAGTTCGGTCGGCGTTTGTCTTAATCTTGAACCAAATAGTTGCGATTTGTGGCTGGTGGAGGCGCCACTAGTTTCTCTCGCTCAAAGTGTCTTCATAAACACGCACCTTTCTAGGCCGTTTTACCGCCCAACTGTCTTTTATGTGTCCCAAACTCCACGCATTCGTGCACCGCTCAACTCAAACGCGATGTGTGGGCTAATGCTTCGATGTCATATACCCCCTAAAGTATCTTTATAGCTTTGCTGCTTAGCGTGCTAGCGGCACTTGGTGCGACAAAATATGTCTCCATCCTGAGCCAGCAAGATACCGAGGCACCCTAATCTGAGAAGTTCTACGATCAACTAAGGATGTACAAAATTGTGTCTTAAGAGGAACGCGGCGCTATCTCCCGCAAGCTGGTTGCACCGCACTTAGAGTGATAGCGGGGGAAAGCATCTTAAAAGCTGCGCGGTCCACACTTCAGAGAGGAAGCAAGAAGGCTATCGAAGGCTACAAAAACACGCCATGCGTAGGCTGAGAAGCGCGTAATATTTAGCTAGAGTTTTGCGTCTAAGGTGTGTTTCTACTGATTTATAAGACTTGATACGCTACTGTGCATACTAGTAACCCTTATTGTTTTTTGCGCATTGTCTAATAAAATTACGTAAAAAATTCTAAAAAAAAATCAATTTACTTTTTTAATGAAACGTTTTTATTCATAACCGTAGGCACAAAACAAAATTGTTTGAAAAAGTTGTTTTCATTCCCACGTTTAAACACGTCAAGGGATAACTTACTTAAAAATATGCTAACGAGGCTAAATTCATTGTTTAAAATTTCCGTGAGAAGCTGTGTTGTTTACGTATTGATTTAAAAAAAATCAATGAATGAAGTGATTCATTTATTTTTCTTAAATCAACTTGCTTTCTGAAGCTGGGAAAGATATCACTTGACAAATTCACAACGCACCAAAATCAGCGCACACTTTGATAAAAAGGGCTCCCAGGTTATTTGTTTCACTATATCACATGTACCAAACTACACGCCACATTGGTAAGGCGATTCTGCTTTAAAATTATTAAAAAGTACAAGAAAACAGAGGTGGAGCAAAAGTAACATGGACGTATGCCATTGGTTCCTTTTTTCATCATTCTCTCTTTCTTCTTTTCCTTATTTTTTGTTCACCACTGTTTTTTCTCCTTTACTTTCCCGCAGACTTTTGTGTTTTTCACTTTTTAATTCCCCCTTCATCCACAAATTGAGGTAAAAAAGATTAGGCATGCAATATAAAAGTGTCATAAGTCATATAAATTTAGTGAACTATAAAAGTAAGAAGAAAGTTGCTTCTTGGGTGCATTAATTAGAATCACTCTCTGCGCTTTAATATTAGATATAGTATACTGCACTCAATTACAGTTTAAAAATTACACATGCAGCTCTTTTATATTGCAAGATTTAAAACCTTGTAATAAAAAGTACACTACATCCTAGAAGCTTTCCGGGTCAGGCAAGATTACAGTGCTTTTAACGTTGCAAGGCAGGCTGATTACTACTCTGATGACTCTAACTTTAATACAAACAACTGCAATTTATTTTGCATCTTGCATGTATAATTTTTATGCCATTCTTCGCTTAAACAAGGACTAAAGTTTTCAGGTTTTGTATTTCAGAGCCTTCATCCAGGAAGACAAGAGCTTGCGCATACAGAATGTCTCCCCCATGGATGAGGGAACCTACATCTGCGAATCTGAGAACTTCGTTGGCTCCGTTTCAGCCTCTGCTAGTCTCACCGTGCATTGTAAGTGCCGGCGTGCATGTTATACTTAATAATGTTTTTATTTCATTGGACTATCTTATTTATTATTTCCTGTTTCATATACATTGTGTTTTCGTTGATCTTAGAAATAGAAAAAAATTTCAAACACAGCTGAATATTTTCTACAGCTTTCTGCAAGTATTTTAACTAAATATACTGGCTGCAGTAACAGTCGAAACTTAACACAATAAAATTAATCACTGAATTTAGAAACAAAAGTGGACCAGTCATCAAAAGTTGTGTAAAAATCTTGCATTCCCAACGGATTTGAACGGAAGTTCAAACTTATCCCCTGGCAAAGTTCTCAGGTAGAAAAATAAAAATAATGTCGTGCAAAATGACCTGCGTTTTTCAGTGTTTTTCAATCTAGAGCATTGAGGGCAAAATCATATTTCACCAGATTACCCATTTTTCAGCTCGACCCTCGTTCCGGCTGACACCTGAAGACCAGAAGGTGGGACTGAATGGCGTCGCAAAATTCGACTGTTTTGCCACGGGCAATCCTCAGCCATCTGTCTTCTGGACCAGAGAGGGTGACCAGGTACCTTTGCTACAGCATCTTTAATTATTGCTTTTGCATACCCTGAGCCATCTCTTTTCTTTTGCTCTTAAACTTGTCTGTATATTTTACCTTTATCTTAATTTCCATCAATTTATTTTAGGCCTTTTAACTGAGGTTGACTGTACTAGCAATAAAATATGCGACAAATTATCAATCCATTAAAGCATACCATTAGAGTGGGCAGTTTTGTTCTTGGTAGATAGAGGTAAGGTATGTGGTTGAGCAGTCAAGATAAAGTCCAGGAAATTTGTTTTTATGATTGCCTCACTTCCGTTTTTTCTATCTCTACTGCACTAAACTGGCTTGCAAAATTTATGCAGGATAGAAGTAAAAAGGGCATCATAAGTTACAAAATTGTGCAAAAAGCGATTAAAAAATAGATATGCTAGGAAATAAACCCTTATTCGAAACTGGCAGTCTTAATCAACATAGAATACATGTATGTTATGCTATCAAAACAAAATATAAATTTCAACTGCAAGTCATAATGATAACTTGGAACTTTGCATAAAATGTATGTAGTATATGTAGTGTCGTAGTAAATGCAGTACAAGCCAACGTAAATATTACAACCCCAAAAGAAGGTTATCAGTATATTGAAATGAATAAAAAAAGGTTTAGAAGCTATTCACGGACTGCTTTTGGGCAGTTGAGAAACACAAAAACAAGAATATTTGCTTCCGGTGCTTCTGTCATTTTTGGAGCAGTACAACTCTTTAAAATAATGTTTTTAAAGATTTTAGCACATGTCAAATGAAAGCTACAAACTCAAGAGATTCAAACCATCCAGCTTTTGAAAAATGAGTGCCATTAATATGAGCCTACTGGGTTTTCTTTCTCGCAAAACACCCAAACTGACTTGTGGTTTCTTGCTTCTCCAATGACAGGTGCTGATGTTCCCTGGAAAATCACACGGCCGGTTTTTGGTCACAAACCAAGGTACTCTGGTAATCTCTAGTGTACGCAAGGAAGACCGTGGCTACTACACTTGCTCTGCACTCTCCATCGTGGGGTCTTCCATGGCTAAGGGCTACCTGGAGGTCACTGCAATTGCCGACCTCCCACCGCCCGTCATTCGCCTGGGTCCGGCTAACCAAACGCTGCCCATCAACACTGCAGCCATCATGCCATGTGAAGCGACGGGCAAACCAACCCCGACGGTGTACTGGCTGTACAATGCGGTCCCCTTGCAGGCAGATACTAGGCCCAGATTTGTGATCCTTCAGTCGGGAACATTGAGGATAAACGGTAAGTTGTGTATGATTACTGGCTAGGGTTCAAAATTGAAAAATAACCATAAATCGGTCAACAAAATTATATACATAAGTAATAAACTCCTTACCAGTGATTCTCATGGATACACAATAAACGTATCTTATTTAATATTTGTGAATTCCTTCGTTTAGATCGTAAAAAGTCATATGACATGCAACAGGTGCAGTTGACAAAGAACCCTTATGAGGGTGTAGTATATTCTCCTGCCCCAAAATACCGAACTCTCATTCTCAATAAACTTTATGGCAAATTGCTATGCAATTATGTTGCATACATGAAACGTTCTAGCATCACAAACTTATGGCGATACTCTGAGTGTCCAGACGCCAGCCGTCTACGTTCACTGCGCTCTTCATCAGATAGTGTAACGCATGTTAATTGATGGGTCTTAGGATGAAGCGATACTACCAATAATCGGCCCGATAACCCTGGCGATCTTCCAGAGCCTTTCATACTCTCGAGCTCATCTCCCTTAGTGCGCACTGGTGGTCGCGCTCCTTGCATACACCTCTGGTCACATGATCTCGCTGTCAATCAATCAGCGTCAAGCACGTCACTCCTCCTCTCCCACCAGTCAACCAACCAGTGTCAAGCTTCGCGGACACGGTTTTATCTGGGATTCACAAAATGCCGCAACCTAGCCAAAGAACGTTACAGGTTAGAGCAAAATCAAACTTTTACAAACTGACTGACCTTCCTAAAAGGTTCCCTCTGGTAAGGCTGTGTATCTACTGCAGGAAAACAGTTGTAGTTAGTTTGGTAACTTCACTGCGCTAGATCTCCTTGGATTGCAAGGTGGAAATTTATATATCATATTACAAAAACATTTGTGGTTTCAAGTTAAACAATTCATTACATTGTGAAATCACTGAAGAACATAAGGTGTGGTGGCATATTCATTCGTTGTTTAGCAGCTTCGTTCAAATGTATGTGCACGCTGCAATAAAATGCAGAATATTTTTACTAAGGACGCATTTATTCTTTTGTCTGGAAAACACTCTTATATTTTAGTGCACACACGTATTGTAGCTAGCCTTGATCGAACAAAATCTAGACGTATTACACATTGTTTTAATGCAAATTACGGCCCTTCCTGATCAGGCGTAAAACGCTATAGTACAACTCGCACATTCCAGAAGCGGCTGATTGTTTGAGAACTACTGCTCTGGTGCTTAAACATGGCATTAGCAGTAGGCATATGCATATACTATGCGGTTTGCTTGTCTGAGGTAAAAGTATAAACCAATCATCCTAATATATCGCTTTTTAAAAGACAATATTATTAGCAGTACTGACGAAATAGTTGTACAAAACTACAAATGTGTCATGCATGTATCGGCCCAAACTAGCGTAAAACAGCAGAGAGTTCTACAGGCACTTTACCCTAACTAATATGGCTGGAGCGCGTCTCCGACTGGTGTGTTTTGTGTCCTATGCTTCCCATATATCAAAAGTGGTCCCGAAGGGCCAACAAATGACGTCAGAGAAGCCGAAGTGTCATGCTGTTTCATGTCGTGATGATGGCGGTTGGTCGTAGAAATGCTGGCGAAAAGCCCGAGCGAACGCGAGTGTCGCTTTCGTCACGGCGTCCCAACTTCCGGCTGTGGAAGCTTCGTTGGATTGTCAGATGGAGAGCAGCCTGCAGCAGAACAGGCGTTTGCCACATACACCACGGCTGCTGGGACACCTTCAGGATTGCGACCGGCGACAGCATCGCACATTTATGACGTCATCACGCGGAAATTGAGGGTCCACTTTCTTCACGCGGTAAACACACCATTTGGAGGTGCGTTCTAGGGACCGTATCCTAACACTGTTGTTCTTTTTGGTCAGACAAGGAAGGCTTATTTGTGGCCGCTATAAATAAGAGTCCTAATATAAAGCACACCCTCGCTTGAATATGAGTAATTGTATATATATATATAACGGGCATGGTGGCGGGGGTTGAAGGCGTGGGTATAGAAGAAGAAAAGAACCTTTAGTGAAAACAGTAACAACGGACGATTTAATCTTCGACGTTTCGGCCGGAGTCCGGCCTTCGTCAGGAAGAACTTTTACAAAAAAATTGGTTTGCTCTTTACGTTTATTCAGCGTTGATGGAGATGCGCCTCAACGGGTAATCAGTCTCTTAGCTGTGGATGAGAAATTTAGCCAGTGCGGTACAACCGCTAACCTGGGGTTTTTAACGTGCATCACGCAGTAGTGATCACACGAACGCGTGCCGGCACGAAACTCATCCAGATCGAAACGGGCGGGGGCGGCGGGGATCGAACCCAGGAGGTTCCCAGCGCAAGCTTTGGCTCCACAATCCGAGCTGAGACGCGGCGGGTAGTATTTATACAATGCTACGTTCGAGTCCAATGGACCTTTTTCCAGTAAGCGTCTGCGCACGCCCACACCCTTTCCACTTGACCTTGACCGCCCTTTCGCCATTTTTGGGGGGCACTGTTTTCTTGCAACACTAATCTGTTCCTATGGGAGAAGGCGAGTCCGGTTGCCCTCCATTTGTAGTAGGCGGCGAAACCGTCATGGGGCACTCCTTACTGGAAAAAGGTCCAATGGACCTTTTTCCAGTAAGGAGTGCCCCATGACGTAAGGTGACGGTTGTAGCTTTTGTAAGAGAGAAGCGTAGGGCAGTTCTTATCCGGATGAAGAAGCTTGACGGTCGGGGCCAAGTTTCAAGAACGGCGGGGTGACTGTTGTAGCTTCTTGAGAGGGGGCGCAGGGCCATTTTGTGTCCGGGCGGGCAGGGGTGACCTGGGTGATGGCGTACAATAGATGAAAGTTACACGTGCAAACTAAAGTGCTGTCTCTCAAAAAAAAACAAAAAAAAAAACAAACGGCACGGTCATTTGTGTTGTTTTCTGGGGCATGCATGAGTCAGACCTGGAAGGGAACAATGTTAAACCTAGAAATAAAAAGAAAATACAATGAATATCAAAACCTGGAAAGGAAAGAGAAAAGTTGATGGTCCAGTTTCGGCCACAAACACAGTACCACTGTTAACAATGAAGTCTAGAACCCGAAGAAAAATGCTAACAGAACTACATTCAATGCTAACAACAATCAAAAAACACTTTTTTTTTCTTCAGGTTATAGACTTCGTTGTTAACAGTTGTACTGTGTTTGTGGCCGGAACTGGACCATCAACTCTTCTCTTTCATTTCCAGGTTTTGATATTTATTGTATTTCCTTTTTATTTCTAGGTTTAACATTGTTCCCTTCCAGGTCTGACTCATGCATGCCCCAGAAAACAACAAAAATAACCGTGCCGTTTTTTTTTTTTTTGTTTTTTTTTTCTTTTAGAGACAGCACTTTAGTTTGCACGTGTAACTTTCATCTATTGTACGCCATCGCCCAGGTCACCCCTGCCCGCCCGGACACAAAATGACCCTGCGCCACCTCTCAAGAAGCTACAACCGTCACCCCGCCGTCCTTGAAACTTGGCCCCGGCCGTCAAGCTTCTTCACCCGGATAAGAACTGCCCTACGCTTCTCTCCCACGAAAGCTCCAACCGTTACCTCGGCGAAAATTGGACTCGACGGTAGAATTGCATAAATACCACCCGCGTTCATCTGTAAAAGTTCTTCCTGACTCCGGCCGGACTCCGGCCGAAACGTCGATGATTAAATCGTCCGTTGTTGCTGTTTTCACCAAGGGTTCTTTTCTTCTTCTATATAAATATATATATATATATATATATATATTCTTTTTTTTAAATTCAACTTCCAGGATTGCAAATTTCGGACAGTGGAACGTACACCTGCACAGCATCTAGCGAGAGTGGGGAGACCTCTTGGACCGCCTCTCTGACCGTCGAATCTCCACACAACCCCAACGTAAACTTTCATCGGACTCCGGATCCCTCCACTTTCCCTGGGCCACCTTCGAAACCCGTTGTTGTCAACATAAGCGAAACGTCAATCACTCTCACCTGGAGGCGGAGCGAAAAAGTGGGAGAGTCCTCATTGAGGGGATACACGAGTAAGATCACTGAACCGTGAACTACCAAGCTCATTTTTTTAGAACTTTCATCACATTTTTAATAATATTTTGCACTTGCACTTGGAAAGTTAAGATTTTAAGGAGAGGTACATGTAATGACACTTTCTGTTACGTTAAATATAAAGGATGTGTTCCTTCTTCATAGGCTTACATTATTATCATCGTGATAGCTAATTTCAAATATGGAATAAAACCAAGTATGCATCATAGGAAGAACGAAAACTTAACAGTGTGTTTTCTTCCATTTTTTCTACATTTCAGTTGAATACTACAGTAGCGACCTGCAAAGCGGCTGGGTTTCAGGAGCACATCGTGTACTCTCTGAAACATACACAATTCAAGCACTTCGGCCTGATTCGCGCTATGTCTTCATCGTTCGAGCCGAAAATGCTCATGGTTTGGGGCCCCCGAGTCCTGCTTCAGATACCATACGCACTTTAGGTAGGTATTACTGATGCATTTAATGCTCTTCTAAGCGAAATGGTATAATTCGTGCTAACTACAGAAAGACATAGCTCGTATGAAGTGTTCCATGAAATTACAGGGGGAACTGTAGGGCACCCTAAAGCTGGGAAGTTCTAGGTCTCGACATTGGTTTTCTAATGCTAAGTACAGTGCTCAACGAAACGAAATGGGCCAGCGGAACGCGTGGCCTCCAGAACTTGCTGCGCCATCTACCGATAAAAGACGGGCTGCCTGGTGACGCGAGTCGCACATGCGCAAAACTGATACGAGCGCTCAGCGGCTGTTCGCACACAGGCGCGCAACCCCCGATAATCTGCGCAGGCCATGATTTTGCGGAGTGACCACGTTTATTTTTCCTCAGAGACACTGTCGTGATGATGTGCATGAGTTTATCTTGCTTCAAATATATAAAAAAGAAAAGATAAAGCTTCATTTTTTTATTCCATAAAAGATTGATGAGCCAGCGCGTCCGGCCTTTTGCAGCTATAATATATTAATGCAGATAGTTTTATTTTTTCGTGGTTTTATTCAATTTTAGCGAGCGTCTGACAGTCATTAAAAAGCGTGTGCTGTGTCAACATAGTTTATTTGACATGTTACACAATGCTGCGCCTACCAGAAAAAAAATAATATAAGTAACGTGCTTGTTTTATTATCAGCACCTTACTCTAATATTTGCAGAACTCTCCATTGGCTTCACAAATAGCATTCATGCGACGCGGAAGGGATTCATAAAGATTCACCACCAACTCTGGACATTGCCGCAGCCTGTCCCATTCTTCCTTCACAGCATCCCATAGCTGGTCAGCCGTGACGGAGTGAAGTCCTCGCCGCGATAGCTGGATCTTCATGTTTCCCCAGATGTTCTGGATGGGGATCATGTCAGCCCCTTTTGGGGGCCATGGCATAACCGCCACTCCGCGTTCCTCTAGAAGGTCACGCACACGATTTGACTGATGAACAGGACAAAGGTCATGTTGAAAAAAAAAGCATCCGTCAGGGAAAGGTCCCTCAAGAACGTAAGGAATGAGCTCGTGCTCAATGACGTCGCAATACGTTTCGGAGTTAAGCCTCTGGATTCTTACAAGTGGACCAAGTCCTTCCGCTGACAATGCCCCAGGGTTGGGCAGCAATACTCAAAAATGTATTTGGAAATACAAATACTGGGATACATTAAAATAGTAGCTAAAATACTGATACTGAAATATATCTGTAAAAGTGTATCGCGATACGTATCGGAAATACATTTTAAGTAGAAGCAAAAAGTATTTGGAAATACAAATACAGGAATACATTTTAAGGAGGGCAGAAATACAAATACAGAAATACTGATACTGCAATACCTTTTTTTTAAATTTGTTTGAGACGCCAAATGAGATGAAGCTTAAAGTTGGAAGTGGAAGTTTTCGATTCTGAATTTACTTTCCCGTAGGCTTGGCACTTTGCCTTGAAGGTAGTGATTTCGGACGACGAGGAGTCTTCAATGTGCTCGAAAAAACGTTCCATCAAGGACTGACCGCGGTCCCTTCCCTGACATCCTGTTTGTCTGACGAGGGATGCGAAAAGACTTCGACCTCTAAATACATTCTATGTCATTCTAAATCACATGAAAGCGTCACCACGCCCCTGTCCAATTGACCTTTTTCAGAGAATTTTGTGCGCATGCCCGAACTTGAGGAGAGAGTAGGAAAGGGAAAGGCGCCATCTTTGCGGGCTCTCCTCGTACGCTGCCTCGCTTCGCTCGCATTGCTAGGCGTGTCTGTCCGGCACTGTCGCAATGCCTCACCGCTGCTCGGCTGTTGGATGTACAAACAGCAAGAAAAACACTCCGAACGTGAGCTTCTTTAGATTCCCGAAAGCTACCGCGCACCTCAAAAAGAGAGAAAAATGGATTCAAGCGCTGCGACGCCAGAACTCCGACGGGACGCCTTGGCAGCCATCTGCGAACTCGCGTGTTTGCAGCGTCCACTTCACTGGAGGTTAGTTCATTCATATTTGTTTGAACTCAGGATATACCCGTCCTACTCCGTGCAGGCTATTCATTCATAGCAAGGTTTTTGTTCCTGATTTTTACGACGCAGGGGTATCTTCACGAGACCAGAATCACCCAGACTTCGCTCCCTCCTTGTTTACATAGAAGCCGACACCTGCCTCCGCACCGAGTTTGCTTGCACGGTACAGCAGGGCAGCGAAGAGGCGGGACGCCAAGCCGTTGTCATGGAAAACAGATCTTTATACTGTCGCATAGTGTAAAGAGCAGGCCAGCTATGTGCTGGCATGTTCCGCTCAGCCTGCAAAGTATATATTTACGTTTGAACTCATTAAAATATTTAATAAAAAAATGTCCTACTACAGAATTTTATATCAACACGTCACTTAGTTCGATGAGTAGATCAATGACATAGCTTGGCCCTTTTTAGTAGCATGCTGAAGTACCACAAAAAAGACGAAGACGACAAATCTTGTTTTTTTTGTTTTGTTTTATTAGATAACTTATCGCGTCATGCATAAAATATGATCAAAGGACTGGCACACACGGATCTTGATACAAATCTTGTAATCCTTAAGACACATTATTACATCGCCACGGGTTTTACCGAAGAAATAAACTCACACTGCAACGCAGTCGCAAGACGCTTGAACGATATCGGCGCTCTTGGAAAGCGATATCAGTTGCCTGTAATGTCCCGGCTTCATAGGCGGTGCACACGTGCTCCTTACAAGGTGAACGATGTGGTCGGGATCAAAATTGTTCACCATGACCTTCTTGACGTAGGCTTCTTTGAAGGCCCATCCTTTCCGGAGTTGTCTGCAGTCCTTCGAAAGTACCGACCGACGTACGCTGTGTTGACGACCGGTACTGATGCAGCTTCGGCACTCCATTCGTCTTGAAAAGCGTACAGACGGATGAAGTCCGAAGTGTCGAAGACGGTTGCTTTACTCGATCCTCCGGGATCGTCATCAGCCATTTGTAGAGAACGACAGCCGGAAAACAGCGAGAAAAACTTTCCACAACGAACGCACCGAAACGATCGCGTCTAGGAAGCGAACAGGGTGACGGGAGGACGGACTGAGCCCGCAAACGTTTTGAATTATCTCCACGAGGGTGCGCCACGGTCGCTTTAACGAACTCTGAAAAAGGTCAATTGTGCAACTGTCAACATTTATCACATGACGTCACGGTGGAATGAACTGGTATTTTTTATCTGTACGTGTGGCCTTGAACATGAAACTTTACCATGCTGCTGTATGAAAAGACAATACGTACTTTCTTTGTAGGTTACCTCGTTGAAGATTGTGCAGGCAATGTCATTTGGAATTTTCGAGAATAGTAGACCACCTGAAGCATCTTGAAACACATGTCTTATCTTCTGTTACGGTTGAAAAACGATACGGTGGCATCCCTGTTGTGAAGGTCCTACCTGCCGACCTCCCGCCAGCAATGCATGGATTGCAGTCCTCAAGTTTCGTCTTGCATACTCCGAATAAAGACCTCGCGGATTGCGACCTGATATTGCCGGCACAGGTGCGAGCTTTCCGAGAAACAGCGCGCTCGAGACGAGTCGCAGGTGTACGAAGTCTGGGTCTGCACAGAGAGTTCACGTCTGACCTCCTTCCTGGGTTCGGATCACCAAAACAGAAGGTCACTTTCACGTCGGCAGATGACGTACCCTTGAGCCGTGCAATATTATGGGCGCAGCCGCAGACGCATTCGAATACGTGTTGCACTTTATTGCGTAAGTCATCCTACTATTTCAAGCCAACCACCGCCAGGCTCGTGCTGCAACGGACTGTGACTCAGCTTTGCCGGCTGGGTGTACTATCACTACTGTATACGCTAAGGCAAGAGAGACGGTTAGCAGTGGGCTTTGGATGCCAGGAAACAATGACTCAAGAAACCCCTACCTAAAAACCTGCGGCACAAGATGCTCTGACTCCACTCCTGGCACGCCACCTGGTTCGAGTCCCCGACTACGCAACACTTCTCAGAAGAGAGAAGAGGACGCATAGAAAAATAGTTTGGAGAATCGGAAGGAACCTTCGTCCGCATAGTAACAATGCCCCAGCATCTCCCTGACCCTGGTGCCCTCAGAAAAAAAAAAAAAAAAAAATGCGTTCGAATTCGTTTTTTTTTTTCTTTTGGCAGGGGGAGGGGGGGGGGGGGGAGTATTTCTCAAGAAATGTAACGAAATACATTTCAGCCTGATTGTATCGCGATACAAAGGAACATTCAAAATGTACTTCGATACAGGAATACAGATACTGGTGAAAAAAATGTATCGCGATACAGAAATACAGATACAAAATGTATTTCTGAAATACTATCGCGATACATTTGTATCGCGATACTGCCCAACCCTGCAATGCCCCGCCAGACGTTAACGGTTTGTCGCCCACTCCTGCCCACACGCTGCAAGTAAGGGGCATCATACCTGAAACATCAAAATCACAAATTATAAGATCCGGCTTGTTAAAAATTGTCGTGTTGCTCAAAAGTAACATACCGTGCACCTCGCGGTCTCCAAACTTGTTTTCCTTGGTGCCAGTCAGTTGAGAAAGAGGACTCGTCGCTGAAAACAACGGTTTTCCAGTCTTGAATCGTCCATGATGTCTTTTCCATGGCAAACCGCAGGCGGATATCTTTTTGTCGAGGAGTTAAAATTGGCTTCTTGCACGCAGCATAGCTCCTAATACCCGCTTCTGCAAGACGGCGTCGCACAAGTTGGTCACTGACATTCAGACCAAGTTCGCCTCGAATGTCACGGGCCGTAATAAAAGGCTGGTCGACTGCAGCCGCGACGATCCATCGATCTTCCTCATCGGTAGTGGACCTTGGGCGGACGTCGTGAGGAGCGTCATGGATGCGGCCGTTGTCGTCTCGAAACGCCGTGAAAATTCGGGCCACTGCGGTTCGGGTTCTTCCTGTCATCCGGGCGACTTCTCGTTGGGGCATTCCCGCGCGGCATAGGGCCACAATTCGCCAGCGTTCGTGAATTGGCACTCGCGACGGCATCTTCACGAATGGATACTGATGGCAGTGAACCGACAATTTATAGAAAAATAAATGTGAAGTGAAATGGCACTGTGCTTTTTATTAAAAGAAAAAAATATTGCCCTTTTGTTCCTTTTCTTTCATATTTGAGACAAGATAAAAGTATGCACAGGGCGTCAAACAGATCGCGATAAAACCACGCGGCGATTAAATAATAAAAAAAGGCTATCACTCTGCAGAGATTACCCATCGGGGGTTGTGCACAGCGTGGGAACAGCCGATGAGCGCTCGTATCAGCTTCGCACACCTCCGACTCGCGTCACCAGGCAGCCCGTCTTTTATCGGTAGATGGCGCAGCAAGTTCTGGAGGCCACGCGTTCCGCTGGCCCATTTCGTTTCGTTGAGCACTGTACTCTGATGCAACCTTAAATTACACACGTATTCAGTATCCGAGAAATTGCTACATATCAATTCTGTAAAAATTCGAAGAGTCATGCTCAGATTCGCCCCTCTAACTTGACTATAAGGTTTGACCGTTTTTATCTTAGAATAGAGTGGAACGGACTTAATTAGTCTTGTCATCACGCACTCTTCGCAAATCTTGCCAAATAAGTTTTTCAATGCAGGATGAGTGTGTTGTCGATTAATTTTATTATATTTTATTATCCTTAGCTTTTCGAGATTCGAAAAGTAATTGGAACGTCTTCTGCTTCAGGGTTAGCTCCTCATTTTCTTCCCGAGTATAATCTGGACGAAGCCCGGGCCAAGTTGACCTCTTGCGTGGTGACTCTACAGGAGATACGTGCTACAAGCTCCACCGCTGTGAAACTCACGTGGAGGGTATGAGAAACTTGTGACAGTTTCATATTATGACTACTCCTAGAACATAACTAAGAGCAAAATGTTTCATTAAGACAAGACAAAACAACCTAAATGCTGCTTATCAAGAATAAATTAAACTTGCTAAGATATTTCAATATTATCTTGGAGATATTTCGACTATGTACTCGTCACAGTACAAAACAAGCAGTACTTATTTGCCATATATTAGCACACATTTGTGCTTCTCAGTTGCAACTGTCTATTTGAATGGGCAAGCGACAGATATTCAAACGCTTAGCAAAGTGCATAATCCATGCATGAGATTCAAGAGTGAAGATGGAAGCTGAATGAGGATTTGGGAACATTGTAACTTTACAGTATCCTCTGCTGCGATGTTTCTGAGAATGACAAAAATTTTCAGAAAGGAACATAGTGTGCATTATACACATATGTATTCCTTAAGTAACAGTGACATCATTATAGTGTAAGTGAAAAACCCTCGGTACTCTAATTTTTGTGTTTTTTTTATTTATAAACAGGTTCAAGGAGACAAGGATTATGTGGAGGGATTCTATATTCGATTTAGAGATGTGAGCGGGGGATCACAGAAGTTTAACATGGTAACTGTTCTTAATGGAGGAGCTTCGTCCTACGTCCTCAACGATCTCAGGGCATATGCAAAGTATGAGTTCTTCTTGGTACCATTCTACAAGAGTGTGGAAGGTCCACCCAGTAACTCAAGGAATGTCCAGACATTGGAAGATGGTGAGAATCAGGTTTGACATTGTATAATTTGTAACAGAAATTCTAGAGCCCACATTAAAACAATTTCAGTCATAAGATATGAAAGACCACCAATGTTACAAATATTCAAAAAACTACAGCACATAACTACTACCAATAAACTGCAGCATATAACTACTAATAACTACAGCATATACAGCTTTTAAGGCAATTCAAACGACCTCCGAAAATTGGTTTCTTAACATATCGTGCTGCATTTTACTGCAAAGGTGGAAGCAGGTAGTGGAAGTTTACAGTGGAACAATCAAGGAATGAACATACCTTGTTCAAAAGAAAAAATGAAAAACAAAAACATCTCCTAGAAAATCGACGCCGCCACTTTGCAGACAACGCAGGCGTAGAAAAAAGTGCTGCCGACAGATGGCGTACGCCGTGTCGAGGGAGCGCCGGCCGATTCGGGTTCTTTTGCGAGTATCCCATCTGTCGGCAGCAGGTCTCTCTATGCGTGCATCGTCTTAGAAATGGCGGCGTAGATTGCTCAGAACATTTTTTTTAACGAGGTAAGTTAATTCCTTGCTTCTTTTTTTTGTTTTGTTTTTTCACCATAAACTTTCACTACTTGCTTGAACCTTTGTAGCAAGTTGCAGCGCAATATGTAGAGAAATCGATTATTGTGGGCCGTCTCAAGTGCTTTAGAAGCGTTAGTTTACATGCTGCAGAGTGCAAAAACGATAACTGTAATTGAAAAAAAAACACGACCTTTTGGTGTTTTATTTTGTTTGTGCGGAAGCATTAACTGTCCCATGGAGCGAACAGGCGTTATCAGATGCTGCGCCAAACGGCGCCTAAGCTCCCCTGTCCCAATAGATCGAAGCCTGTCGCCTTTGGAAGCGATTTGGTAGATAGCCTCCCATTGGCTGGCGTGCGTCATAGTTTACATAGTTTCAAGGAACGAGACTCCCATTCGCTGCCGCGGCGCATAGTTCCAAGGAACGCCACCCCACAAGGAAGCCCTCTCCATGGCGGCGCAGCGGCCCGGCCGCTGGTAAGAGGGGGCGACTGGCCGCAGAGCCAGCGGAGCCCGTCCGGGCAGACTCCGGAGAGGTTGCACGGCCGAGTTCAGCGAGGCGCGGTCACTTCACTAGAGCGCGCGCTCGGTCGTCGGCTGTAACTTCGGAAGTAGCGAAACGTGGACGTCCACGCCAGTATAGCGCTGACGAACTAAGGAAGTGGAAAAACTGCATTCTTGCTTTCGCATTTACAACTCATGAGGGAATAGATGCCCTCGAAACTTGTTTACCTGAAACGCATTTAGCGATGCATTACATGAGGATGAAAACACGAAAATGGGAAAAGTCATGATATAAAGCTCGATTGGTTCCAAGGAAAGATTATATTGCGCTTCTTTTCTTGGATTTGAAAGTTCTATCGGCACAGGTGCTTAGTCTAGTTTGAAAGCAAAAATAAAATAGAGCTACAGCCATTAATACCTTGTATGAAACATATTCACCATAAAGATAATACAGAAAGTGGTGTCGTCAGATATTTGTCTCAAGTCTACATCAGCGGAGGAACTGGCAAAATTATTCAGCACCTCAGTGTACTTTCTTTGCAAACACAATATTGCGACCATCATCTATTGTCGGCTGCAGTGTGGGTTACAAACGTGCATGATTTAAAAACAGAGTGGGAATTATAAATGGTTCGTTGATATTTTTACGTCCAGGAATGCTTCAGATGCCCCGTGGTTCATTTGAACATTGTTTACATCAAATTTGTACCAGAGACACTAGATGAAAGGCTTACAATAGAAAGCTTAACAAGGTCCGGCGTCCCTGCACGTACTGAGCACAATAGAATAATAAAATAAAACAGGTAATGTCAACTTAGAGCCTATACAAGGTGTCCGGAGGTAAACAAAAACAAGCTTCTGTGGGGGAGTCTGTTGATTCCGTTTGGCTATTGTGTTTGCTTGTTCTTGAAAACCCGCAGTGAGTAAAGCGTACTTTAAAAGTCTCATTGCCAAGCACAAAATGCGGTACCTCCTGAAATATCTTTACACGTAATCGAAACGCCTTCCTGATCGTTTGAGTGAAAATAAAACGCACTTAATTGTTCCTCAAAGAAATTACAAACGTGCCGAGAATAGCGCGGGCCCATCTCTACGAGGTGGCGATCGAACCACCTGGTTCATATACCTGAGAGCGACTTAGGAGGGCATCGGCAATAGTCGGCTACCTCCCCAAGGCGCCGAATATACTTGCCGAGCTTCCTCGCAGGTGTCGCCGAGCTGGTCTTGGTTTTAGTAGAAGACCTTCCGAAAGTTTTTATTACGATTCTAAAAGCGCGAGGCATGCGAATCCCTGTATTGCCTAGTTTTCTAACGTTTCGATTTGATTGCTCTGGTATTCAAGGTTATTTTTCTTTCGGAGCACCGCCTCAGCTTGCATTTATACGTGCCGTAATGGCCCGGTTGGTGCCTATCATTGTACGCAGATGGCCGATCGAGGCATCGTTGGTGCCGCATCTTCGCGTTTGTCGCGTTTCGCCGTCTGTCGGCAGCACATCGAATTAGGCAAGCACCGTCTGCTTAGCAGCGATCACCAGAGATCGGTGGCGTCGGTGGCCTTCATTGTCTTAAGATAATCTAAACAACTTCCCTTGTGTCATTTTACTCGTGCCGGTGCGCATCGGAAACTTAAGGGCACACGACTGCTGCAGTAGCTTCCGCGCAATTGCTCGCTAGTGAAACAAGAGTCGCAACGCAATCACCCGAACACAAGTTTAACATGGGAGAACCGGAAGTATTTATATCCCTCTGTAACGGCGGCCGAAAGTGGGGCGAACACCCAGAATACTAAAAAAATAAGGTTTATTACTTATATACTAACCGAAAAAAAAACAGACTTCAACATGCACCTAAGCAACATCCGTGACATTAATAATGAATACGACGATGTCAGGTTGTTAGTAGGCACGACATGCTTCATAAATACTCATGTATAACGCACACCTGCAAAATTGCTTGCACAGCTATTCTTCAAATGTAGAATTCTCCAAATAGTAGCATGAAATATAGTTTTTACATTTATAACCATGAACCTTTCCAGTTCCAACGGCAGCACCTGAAGATGTTAGAGCTCATGTGATAAATTTTACCACTGCCAGAATCATCTGGTCTCCCCCTCCTCCTCAGCACTGCAATGGAAAGCTGAGAGGCTATAATGTGAGTCGGAACTCTTTACCTGCACTCTTTATTTTTCTACCTAGACCCAGCTCATAACCGTGTCCCTAAACATTCATAAATATAAAAATTAATGATCCTTAAACTACACATTATTTACCCATCATGTTAGAAGCAGTACATTAATAATAATAATGTGCCAATATAATTACAGATCTATGTAACAGGAAACCTGTCTGAGCCATTCTTGAACAAGAGTACGAACACTACGACAAACTCTCTGCTTCTGACCAACCTCAAAGCAGGGGCTTCTTATAAAGTTCGCATTGTTGCTCACACCTCGGTCGGCAGCGGGCCCCTGAGTTCTCCTGTTCTTTTCAGAATGGGTAAGTTGAGACTCCTTCTGAATTTCAGTGAAGGCAACCAGATTGAAAAGGACTTTAAGAAAGTGCCTTCATGTGGACATTCGTAGCTAAAGTGTTGGATTTGTGTTTTCTTTTTTTTTTTATCAACAGATGGCCCATCTTCAACGTCATTGTCCACCCCTTTTCACAATGTTGTAAAGCAGTTCTGGTTCATTGTTCTCATTGGCTGCATCATGTTTATAGCCGTCAGCGTGTTTTTACTGTTCGTGGTTTATAAAAGAAAGCTCGAATTGAAGAAGACATCTACAGCAGGTGAGGGAAAGGTTTCAAAACTCCTATCATATTTCTTATAATATCACGCATACACTGAAGACTGGTCTAAAATTAACTGTTTTTCAGGTCCTGTTCGCAAGTCAGAGGACCTAAGGTAAGGGGAAATTTAGTCAATTTCAGACATATTTTGATATGTTGAAACTGCATGAATATGCGAAAACCAGAGTGAATAAAACTGCTCAGCAACCGCGTCAATTCACTAACTGGCAGGACGGGCCGTAGTCCTCACGACGCCCTGTGGATTAACCATGGTGCCTGGAGGCCCTGCGATGCATCCAAGGACACCTTTTGCGAGACTAAGCTGCTTAGCAAGGTGGACTGCGCTTCGAATGACCTAATCTACTCCAGGTAAATGATCACTCATTTTTAAAGCTACTTTGCTTGCATAAAATGCTGACTGAGAAGAAACATTCACATTGGGCAAATAATAAAACCTAACTGAACTAACATGGTGGTCCCACTGCTTCGTCCGGAGATGGCATACATGTATGCCATCTCCTGACGAAGCCGAGCCTCTCGGCGAAACTGTCGTAATACATACAATAAACTCCTAGCATAACAACTCCGAAAGTACGGGTCTTTTACTTACAATAATTCCCCGGCCCATTGTTCTCAAACTAGTCCGCCTCTCATAATATATATATATATATATATATATATATATATATATATATATATTTTTTTTTTTTTTTTTAAGCTTAACAGATTTGTTGAAAAAAAGCCGAGAAAGGTACGCTTATGCCGCTTGTGAAGGTGAGTAATACGGCCAGGGGGACATATTATAGGGGGCTAATCGTAACGATCAGTCGTCGAATGAACTAAGATTTGTTAATTAATTTTTTTAAATAATGAAAATAGACATATGGTTCTAATTAGAAACTTGCTCAGCGTCATCGAAAACCACTAAATCAGTCATTTCCAGAAAGAGTTTCGGCACGTGAGAAGCGTAGTATTGCACTAAAGTTACCACCTGTGGAGCAGGTACAAAGCTGAGGCTAGATAAGAGACGGAAAAATCGCGCGGGCGCCTTATCGCAACCGCTAGCTTTGTACCTGCTCCACGAGTGGTAACTTTAGTGCGCTACTACGCTCCTCACGCGCTCAGAGTCTTTCTAAAAATTACTGATTTAGTGGTTTTCGATGACGCTGAGCAAGTTTCTAATTGGAACCATATGTCTATTTTGATTAATTAAAAAGTTAATTAACAATTTTAATTAATTAGCCCACAGATCGTTATGATTAACCCCCTATATGTCCCCCTGGCCGTATAACTCACCTCCACAAGCGGCATAAATGTAACTTTCACGGCTTATTTTAAACAAACCTGTTAAGCTTAAAAAACACCCTATATATATATATATATATATAGAAAGAGAGAAAGCGTAGCGCAGGATGACGAGAAGTATATACGGACGAAAGCGCACTTGAGGCGGTTGGAGTTTTTGAATCATACTATTCCTTAAGTTGGTAGGCGTTTCGGCTGATGTGGTAAGCAGAAAATAATGCTGTTGCTCGACATCCGTTAGGGCATTATACAAAGGGGGGGGGGGGGGGGGGGTCAATGACACACTAAGAGTTATGGTTTAAAATGAATTAACGCTCGCGGAAAAGAGGTCAGCAATACTGGTGAATCAGAGAACAACAAAATACAAGCAGTTATCGACATTACACTTCATTATTCTGTTTTTTAGAATGCTAAATGATAAATGTGAACAGTAATAAGGACGGAAAAAAGTTAACAGATGGACTTATTTGCAAGTTCAAGGTAATGGATCAATTCTTCGGAAAATTTATCGGAGTTAGTCTCGGTTACAACAATATCGGGTAAATATTCCAGTCCTTGATTGTCATAAGCAGATGCGGATTATAAAATTCCGCAGATGAACCAAAATCGAGCGAACTTTTCGGTAGTTATCGTGACCGAGAGATATGCTGTGGGGTGTAAGGAAGAGAGGTGCTCTAATAAAGACATCGTTATGGTACAATTTATGAAACAGGGTTAGACGAGATAGAATTCGCCTAAATAAGAGTGAATGAAGGTTAGATTTGCTCCTTAGACCTGTTACGCTAGTGCAGCAAGTGTAGTCTGTGACAATGAACCTTAAAGCTCGGCTTTGATCGAATTTCCTCTAATTTCATAATCAGGTAATGCTACAATTGGGACCCTACAGAAGGTGCATACTCTAGACGAGATCGAACAAATGTTATGTATGATAATTGTTTAATATCAGCTGATTCCATTTTGAGGTTGCGCCGAAGATATCCCATTTATGAATTAGACAGATAAAAGAAAATTATTGTGAGTTGCTGAAGGCTAAAATGAACGCAGAGGTATTTATAAGATGTGCAGGGGTCACTTGTTGTGTCATTGAGTTGAAAAGGTGTGAAAAGAGTGATGGGGACTGTGATCTCTTAAAACAGCATATTTTTTTTTCTATTTACCTTAACTGTCATATGCCATTTTCGAACAAATTCTTTTATAATTAGTAAGGCAGTATGGTAAGAGTAGGTGAACATTATTATTTCTCATTGGTCTGTATAGAGCACAATCGTCAGCAAAGAGACGAATTTAACATGTTAACAGAAAGATCGTTTACATATATTAAGAACAGCAAGGGGCAGGGAACAGTTCCCTGTGGTACACCCGACGTCACATGAGAAAGATGTGAACGTTACTCGTTTACAACAGTATATTGAGTACGATCAGAAAGATTTTTTTATCTTAGTGAATACTGAATTATGAATACGCAGTTGGCTTAGTTTTTCTAGAAGCCGTTGTTGGGTCACTTTATCGAAAGCTTTAGAAAAGTTATAAAAAATCACATCGGTCTGTAAGTTTTTATTAAGGTTACTATGAAGCTCATGAACGTAATGTATTAGCTGGGTATCACACAAATATGTCTTACGAAAACCCTGTAGATTTTCTAAGAGAAGATAATAATTTTGCAGATATTTCATGATACAAGAGAAAATGACGTGCTCGAGTAGTTTACATGAGATACTGGGAAGCGATATTGGGCGATAGTTGGATACAACATTACGATCACCATATTTAAAGATAGGGATAACTCTACCAATTTTCCAGTCAGACGGAAGCTTGCCGACATTAGGTGACTGCTGAAAAATAACGGTTAAAATTGGGATGAGATATATTTTGTGTTTTTCAGCAATTTCGACTTGGTTTGGTCGTCCCCGGAGCTAGCAGAAATCTTTAACTTTTTTTATAGCTTTACCAAAGCTCAACATATAATTTCGATAGAAAGCATAGCAGAGAGAGAAAGATGATTTACGAGAGGAATATTGTCATTGTTTTCAAATGTGAATACTGAGGTATAGTAAGCATTTATAAGTGAGGCGCTTTCGCTATCTGATGCGGAAATTCTATTAATATTTGTTAGGTGGATGTATTTATGCTCTTTAGAATGAATGATCTCCCATAACTTATTAGGTTTATTTTTTAAAATGTTAAGAAGGTCGAAGTTAACAAAAAGCTCTTTGCATTTTGCACTTCCCTTTTATATTCCTAATTTAAATTCATATTAAAAGAAATTGTTCTTTCAGAGAAGTTGTTTTGAAAACCACCATAAAACTGTTGAAGGTATCTGTTAATTGTATCATAGTCAGCTTTATTATTACTTATTACAAAACAAATCTAGACATTTTATCACCTTCCAAAAACTTTAAATACCGTAGCTTATTTTTTAAAGGGGCTAGATTTATATATGTTTACGTAACTACCATACACCATGAAACAATGAACACGGTACAAGACACGTAGACATCATTCACGAAAAACAAGGTATGCCAGAGCCATAGTTCGTTCTAAGTGGTTATCCTAATTGACGAACGGTTAATTCTGATGATTTACCACTTAGGAACATGTTTAGCTCTGGAAAGTGAGAAGTAAGGACATTCAACATTTCTATACTGAATACATTTTGTTTTAGAGGTTCAGTAAGTGGCCTTAACGTAGAGTGCAAGATGATGATAATGTCATAGAATGAGCATGTTTTTGTGGTCATCAGTGTCCCTCGTGCAGTCATCGCTCTTGAAGTAAAAGCATTGCCTGGGGGCTAAAAAGTGTCTCAAAAGATCAATCGTTTTTATATAGCAGTGTGCATTGGGGGGGGGGGGGGATCTTCTGCCCTGTCTCTCCAATGTTTTTAGAACCTTCTATTCCATTTTTTTATCACCATTTACGTTGTGATAGTCCCCCCAATCGACTTGGTGATCCACACCCACACTACTATATATCTTCCTCAGACACGGACGTTTCTGCCTAGAAATCAATCGCAATTTGTGTAATGTTATTTAAATGCAGATATTTACATAACTTTGAGGCCTTGGTTAAAGAAAAAATGGGGCACTTCCGCATTTGAGAAAGAACGCTTGAATTGCGTTCATTTCGTTTTTAGAATCACAGATATCACAATTTTGTATCAATGCGACGTGCCGGAGAGCTATAAGAGCATTTTCAAAATAGGGCTGAAGCCCCGCCTCCCTAGCCTTGGGCAGCCAAAAGATCCGTCGATGACGTCATGTACAGCGACTGTTATTCGCGTTTTCTCGCGTTTAACAATACTTGCGCAGCAAATGGTGTGGGTATTCAGGTTCGAGGGGTAAAAATACATCGGAATTGACTCCTAACTCATTTTTTTTCAAGAATCTCCGTAGCTTCCCTTTAATTGCGTGCAAGTTTTTTAAATTTATCAGAGCGAAAAATCGGTAAAGCTAGGGGACGTTTTTAGCATGCTCAGGCGTTTAAAAAGGCCGTTAGAGAAGAAATTAGATCAACAGGGCGTTTTTCACCTTTTTCTCTTAAAAAAAAGGTTAATACATTATTTAAAACAAAAAATATCAGATTCACTCAGTAGTTTCCGACTGCATATATGTTCCCTGTAGGATGGTGTAAATTGAAATTCAAATAATTGCCAGTATTATCAACAAAGTTGACTAATATTAAAACTTTAATAATTGCCGCGATTGCATAATCCAGTTACTTTTTATTACAAACAAAATAAACCACTTAAGAAAGAGGTTGATCGTAATTAAAACAATGTTTTGGTTTCCCGGTGTGGCGAACATGCTGTTTCACTCGTGCCGAGCTTCCTAACTTTGACCGACACGTGCACATCAAGCTTCACGGTGATGACAACGCTCCAGGAGCGGTGGCTCAGAGGGGGAGGCGGGGGGGGGGGGGGGAGTTTGGGTTGGCTCTATGTGCTCTGGAATATAGTTGACAAATATACGTCGACCTTTTGCTATAGTATATCAAAATCAACATCAAAATCAATAAACAAATTACACATCTATTCCAAAAGCTATGTAGCTAGCCAAAACCCCTGAAATTGAACTACAGAGCAGTGAACCTTCTGCTGGCAGCGTAATAAATTAGCCAACAAAAATAATTTTTATCGATATACAAAAAAATATCTTTCATGAATGGCAAAGCAACTTTTTTAAAAAGTATTGCAAGCATTACGTAAAGCTAATATGGTAATATTTCTTGCACGATTTCTTTCGGTGTGATTAAAAATGATGCTCATGTTCAGGATAAATATAAAATAACTGAGGACTTCGTAATGTCTACCTACTAAACTACATGTTTCTTCTTTTCTTCTAGTGTCTATGCACCACTTAATTGTGGCATAAATGCTCCTGACTATGCAGAGGTTGATACACACAACCTGACAACTTTCTACAAAAACGATGTGCCTTCAGATCCCGAGCCATATGCCACAACTACATTGATAAATTCTTCACCTCAGAAAAGCTTCAATGAATCTGTGAGTGTCAAGTCACTGTCGTTCTCGGTGGAGGATTTGAGGAAGTGTCCACTAGTCATATGCCGTAAACGCAGTCGAACATATGCAACCTAAGCTCACCCCTTCATCTTTATTGTTTTCATGATAGCTGAAAACATTATTGTGATATCAAACATAATTTACTAAGATTGTAGCTAATTTGAATTCATTAGAATTATCCCGAAGAAATATTTTTGTTTTTAATATTTAAATAGATTCAAACATGGATGTGTGGACACTTGTAAAATCAAGGCGACGTATCATGAAGAAGAGGTATTTAACGTTTCCTATTTCCAGGCTAAAGATGGGCGCAGCGGTATCTCAGGTGAAGAAGGAAGCCGCTTATCGGTCGAGGATTTTGATATTGAGTTGGAGAGATCAAACAAAGGTACTTAAATTCTCACTCCCCGCACAAAAGCTAAGTGAGTGTCGTTCAAAGCGTATCTTTTGCACGATTATTTTATAATAGAATGCAATACAAATCGACTGCTGGGGTCTGAGAAGCACTCAAGTCCAATCAGTGGTTCTGGAAGCCACACAGCAAGTAAGAAATCTTTAGAAAATATTTCGCAAACGAGTACAAAAATATATTTTCAATGGTGACCACATTCTACTGTTTTGATTTAGTTTTAATCTTTTCTTCTTCTAACCCATAGATGATTATGGCATGCCCATAAAGAAGAGCCGGCAAAAATTATTCAAAGCGAATGGCCACCCTATAGGCCCCACGATGAACTGGGCCGAAATTATTCCTCCACCTCCGGAGCAGCCTCCCAGCGATGCTGGTTCAGCACCAAGCAACCCCGCTTCACATCGGGGAGGGTCTTCATACAGTAGGCAACTAAAAAAAAAGGTAGGCACTCTTTGTCATTTCCGTATCTTGGGGCGCTCATCACACAGAAAAGAGCAACGCTTGATACGTTTGTGGCATGTTTGTGCAATTCCTATAACTCCTAGAAATAAAGATAAAGTCTGCATCTCTAAAAATAGCCCACCAAGTGGGGGCTAAGTGGTGTGAAAAGGTACAGTGGTGTGAAAAGGTATGTACCCCAAATCAGCCTAAAAGATGGATGATGTGGTTCATCATTCAATTATGTCTAAGTCAGTTAGTTGCCCAAGGCCATGTCCTTCAAGTAAAAATAAATAATCACAAATGGAATGGGCTATTTTTTTTGGGGTGGGCTGTTTCTTAAGATATTAGAGCTTTCCCAAGGTAAACGTTTTGAAAAAGCATAGGCATCCAGAACAGACTGATTTCATTAGTCATTCAAGTAGTTATGTATCTAACCAACACGTATTTGATTAATTTCTGATATTTCTGCTTTTCTAGTGTTAAGAATCTGAACATTGTGAGGCAATTTCAATTGTTAATACAATGTCATCGCCAGGACTAGTAGATTGTTATATTATGTCCAGTTGGTCGTATAACTCACCTGCACAAACCGTATTAGTGTAGCTTTTGCGGCTTTTTTAAAACAAATATGATAAACAAAAAATGCAACCCTGTATCAGGCATGTAGCCAGGATTTTGTTTCGGGGGGGGGGGGGGGGGGGCACGCATGACAAAATGCTGCGTGAGGGGGAGGGTGAAGAGGAGGACCCAGCAAAATGGAAGATTTTTTTTTGGGGGGAGAGGGAAGGCCCGGGACCCCTGACCCCCCCCCCCCCCCCCCCCCTCCCTGGCTACGTGCCCGCATGCCGAGTGTTTCCGCGCATAGTTTCAAAAGTCCCGACAAACAGGGTGGTCGAAAAATGCGCCAGCCACTGCAGACGTCAGGGGTTACGAAAAACACAGAAACTACTAAATCAATTTCCTCACATTTTACTACTTAACCTCCTAACCTTTTAACTCCTAATACTTAACCTCTTAAGAATAAACGTAAGACACCGATTAGAAACTTCCTGAGCGTTATCAAAAACTTCGAAATGAGTCAATCTGAGGAGGCCTTCAAGCATATGGGAAAAGTGAGGGTGTACGTACTAAAGTTTGCCCTCCTGCAAGAGGCGGTAGGCTGGCGATGGGAAAGGGCACGTAAGAAAATTATCCGCGTTTTCGCATCGTCAGCCTTCTACGTTCCCTTCGGCAGCAACGGGGTGCAGAAGGGAAGGTGGACCTTCACCGTGCACCCTATGCACCCTCACCATTTTCGCGTGCTTGAAGGCCTCCTAAAACTGACTGATTTAGGGGTTATCGTTGTTGCTAAACAAGTTTCTCGATAATTGGAAAATTAAATGAAAAATTAATTATTTTTATAATTAGTGTTTCTTTCTTTTTTAAACCCTGACGTCTGCAGTGGCTAACACGTTGTTCCCGAAAATTTAGTTTACCTTATCCACATTATTGGTAGGGATTTTTGAATGCATTCACAGAAACGCCTCCCTCTATTTCTACAATACACTCAATATTCCTTTAGTAGCTTCCCCTATCTGAACACTTACACGGTCCAGTAATCTTTCAATGCTATGGGTTCATACTCACAGCCTTCACTGTTAATAAGATGGAAGTGAGTTCTAATTTAGTACTACGATTAAGACACACAGATTGCCTGAGGAAAACCATGCTCCCTATTGTTTCAGTCACCCATATAACTTATTGATATTGACCTGAAAACCTTGGAGAATGTTATAATACCGCACTTCCTACGATTAAGATGGCCTGCTTTCAAGTTTTTCAGTGATGCACTCTGATTTGCTTGTGCAGCTACTCTCCGGCTGCTCCCAGGCCTCCCCTAGTAGTGCGACGGTGGTACACGAAGCCCCCAGGTTCATTGCTTCCTCCCCAAGGGCTAGTCTTGACAAATTCAACCACAGCCTCGGGACCTGCTACACGGACCCCATCACGGGCCCCCTTTTCACCACGAGAGATCTCAGGCCGCTGCTGAGGCCTCCCCAGCAGCCGCAGATCCAAACGCAACCATCACCCTTCTGCCAGCCTCTCATGGACAAAGGGGTGCAGTCGTCTCTCCCGTCACTAGTCAGCGAGTCACACTCCTTTTCACCTGCCCTTGAGCTGTCTGGGCCGCACCTCGCGACGCCTCAAGGTCAGTTGGTATAGCGCATATATTACTTTGCAGTTGTAACAAACTGTTTTATCCCATGGCCTGAGAAAAGGATGATCTCTTTGGTCAGACATGTAGCTTGGTAATATGCCGCAAAGTTTACATATTCTCTCAATAATTGTTTTTTCTTGCATAAGAACCATCTTTATGTAATTCCAGTGTTTACCATAGCAATAGGTACTCTCCGGCAATATGAAAGACCCACTGGGAGCGCGTGGCCGAGGCGGTGGCTGGCGGGGGCGCTGCGAGCGCTCCGAGCATTTTCATTCTGCTTCGAGGAAGGGACGTTCACTCGGGCTCAGCTAAAGCGAAACGCGCTTATCAGATTGTGTTGAACCCCGAGTGAGCGTCCTGCCCTCGAAGCAGAATGGAATTGACCGGAGCGCTCGCAGCGCCCCCGCCAGCCAACGCCTCGGCCACGCGCTCCCAGTGGGTTTTTCATATTGCCGGAGACTGTACTATGTGCAGTATACATTAATTAGGACTTGGTTTAGGTATACCCATTTTATACCATAAAACATCGAGCAAGCACCCACCAAATCTTAGGTGATAATCGTAAAAAGCTGGTCAATAAGCACTTGCTAAGTTCAAGTGAAAAAATAAAGACACATAAGAGGGCAGATTTCCCCGCTTCTCTCTGCCGTCCCTTACCGATTCCAGCTAATTAGGGCTAGGCTAAACTAGGTGACGTAAAACCTAAACGGCGCACCACCACCACGCTTCTCACGGGGGTGCTTTTAAAAAGGAGCTGACAAGGAGGAGCATCTTGGTTAGGTAAATGGTATCAGAGGTCTCGGGTGGATGCTTGATGTGCCTTTTGCTTAGTCTTCAAAGACTTCAGACAAGTGGCCACATTGTGACATTGGTGCATGTTCTATATTTTATGGTATTTCACTGCACTGTCCAATTAGATATATATGTGAAGTGACGGCGGTGGTGTCCTTTTTTCTAAGGGCATGATCCTAATATAATCCGAAAATAACGTTTGTTTTTTAAACTGAAACAACAAGAACACATTCCGTTATGTAGAAGTAATTTCCACCTGCAATTGACTTTTACTCATAGGGACAAAATCCACAATCGCTTCTCTGCTGCACAGCATGCACCAGAAGTCGCGCTTTTCCTCTTATAGTTGTTCTATCCCTACTTCAACTGGAGGGTGCTTGATGTCTGAGTGTGTTAGCATGAAGCCTGCACCGCAAACTCACATGATATATGTTTGCGTAATGCGCACCAAGGAACCCATGCCTAGTCATAGTGCAACCTCCAAATTACCCCACAGACAAGACACATGTCACAGCATCTGAAAACAGGCTGTGTCTTGAAATACTTAATCACAGTTTTGGCATACCAAGTACGTTGTGTATGAAAATAATATCGCGTCTCAAAACCCCCCCAAAAAAGATATATACAAATATTTCATCTCTTAAACGCATCTGAAGACATGACAAATTTATGGAATCAACTATTCTTCACCTTCTATGGGCGTAGCATTGTCACCGATATTTTTGCAAAGTCAACTTAGTCATACCAATCCATCTGTTGAACCAGGAAATATTTACCAGTTCCTGAATGGAGAGTCGGATGCAGAAAATATTTCACGGCCACGTTCCCTTGAGTCCAGTGTGGCCGGAGACACAGACTATGCACCGAGTCATGGTAAGTTAGGCACGCTGCGCTCAGTTCAAGCAATACAAATGTACATTTTAAAATAATCTAAGTTTAACACGTTTACTCACTTTTAGCATGAAATACCATTAATCATTAGCCTGTCTTCTTAACGTGCAATATGCGTGTTGATTTCATGATAGCATTCCACATAGGTAAAACAAATATGGTGATGTAGGGCTCTCAGCATGCACTTGGTAAAAGTGTAATCGAAATTCCGCTAACGTAGAATAATGTAAGGTTTCTTGCCCCCTGCACCAGCTAGTACGTGTTTCTTTCTTGGCAGATAGAAATTGGGGTTGTAAATCTTTAAACTGTTTTATGACAAAGATATAATAGTTCCTTGATAGAACTTTCAGGTGGCCACATATACATTAATTAAGGAAAGCTGTCTGAAATTTCAGTCTGATTATCCCCTGTGGTGTTAAGTATATGTACCTAAAACACACGGTTCAGGATTTTGACCTCACCTATATTACTTATGTGCACGGTTACAAGTTTACTTTTGTTCTTCCTAAAGCAAAATGCTCCCATAGTAACGCTATAAGCATCCATGAATATATATGTATATATATTACCATGTTTTATATTGAAAAAAATACAGAACGTATTTTACTGGATATTATAACATTATTTCTTATGTAAACATACAGCTGTAGTACTAATACTGTTAAATTTTTGTTGTCGTGACCCATATTTTTGCATATCCAGCATAGAATGTTTGATGTCCTTAAAGGGGGATGCAATGATTTTCGGAGTTCGGTCAAAGATTTCTGGAAGGTGCCCTCTGACACTTCTGAAGTAAAAAACAGAAAACCGATTTTGCCTGCTTGTCCTAGTTGTTACGTAAAAAAAAAAAAAAGATAAATATTGGCATTTCGGGCACCCCTCAACTCACTCCCAGCCTCCAGGGTCACATTTGGTCCCCCTACTAGCGACGTCATTCGGAGTGCCGTGTAGGTTCCCGTGTGCTATCTCGGGGGATGCTTCCTCTCCCTCTCTCTGCTGACATTAGCGGGCATTATGCTGCAGCTAGAGCCGAGCGAGGTCACGTAATCTTTTCGCCGTAGTTCCTTCGGCTGCCACTTGGGGCTGCAGTGGGGGGGAAAAGCTCGACTTTTGCTTTGCGAATATGCAGCGGAATCGCGACATTTTTAGTAAAGGAGATATTTTTTCTATCCTCCGGGACACGATAAACAACGTGAAAATGACGAGATGCAAATTCTTTTACTCATAAAATCGTTGCACCGCCCCTTTAAAGTTGAAGCCCAAATTTCTGGAGTGAAACAGAATATTTAATGACCCTAATTTTGTACGTTGGGTAGGCCAAAATTTCGGTCTGATACAAGAATATATTCCGCAACAAGACATTCTTTTCTCTTTTCGCCTTGACGAGCCGCGATTGTGTAGGGTAGTATTCTATAATTTCTTCAAATATACCACGCAGTTGTGAAAAGCCAGCCATTAACTCAACCCCACTTGTGTCCATCTTTAATAAACCTCTTGATTTCTTACATATGAAAATTGTATTTTTAATTAAAATCTCACAATGATGTAGTGTTTTACAAGGTTGGCTTTGTTGGTCATTTTTGGCGCCGTAGTAAACGAAAGCAAAAGGTTGTGACGATGGGTGTTTGGCGCCAAGTTCTTGTTGCTAGGAAATAACCGGATTAAACTACATCTAAATTCTAATTTTTGGCTTCCTATATTTCTTGCAGTACCATCGTGGGAAAGCACAACAGAACACAGCAACAGCTCTTGCACAAGCGGCCGCTCCAGTGGTGCCAGTTCTTACAATGACTCTGTCTACAATGAAGTAGATTTCGCCAGCGCTGTGGCTTTGGCAGCACAAAATGCTGGCCTACAGGCCAACGGGTCAATTATTTCTACAGCTCGCATAATAAACAGCTACGATATAAAAACGGCACGTGAGAACTTGACAAAAGCTCGGTTAAAACAGCAACTGGATACAAACTGCTGAATATCATTGAGAGCTTTTGCTTTAAGTCCTCAAAGCATGCGTCAAAGCAGTTGGTCAAGATCCGCTGAGAGATTTTTAATGCCTGCAGTGAGACATTCTATATGTTCTTTGATGTTTTTTATTAAGTAGTGCATGACTATTTTTTTTGTTATTAACGTCTTGACGAGTTAGTCTCGCTTCTATTGTAAGAGAGCTTGTTCCAAGTTTAATTGGTGTGAGGCTGTCTAGCTGATGAAGTCTCTTCGCAGATATCTTTGCACCCTCCATTGTGCGTTAGGTTCTAATATTACTCAAGCATGTGCAGATATGTTTTATGAAAGAAGATTACAGTTTATGTCGCCGAATGACTGCTCCAAGATATGCCTCCCTTTAATAAGGCGAATCCGCTCTCAGAAACTGTAGACAAAAAGGTGTTTATTCACTAGTATTAATTCGACGCATTTTCATATCTTAGCAGGAAAAATGCAAATTCATGCCAGTCAATCACAGCAATCTGCAAAAGGGGCCAAGCAAATAAGGAAGCATGAAAATGTTTTTTCTGCAAGTCTAGCAGCGCAAACGGCGTTTATATGAATACTTTTTATATCTCACTCGTCACTTGCTGAAAACACTTAGCCATACATGCGTTGTCTGTAAACAGGGTACACGTTATTTGAGTAAATACAATAAAAATATTCGAAGAACCACAAACGACATAAATAATAATATTTCGCGACCTAAAAAATGAAAGCAGAAAAAAAAACGCGCAGTCCGAGCCTGCACCACCTCGACGACTTAAACGTTAATAGTGCGCTTGGATGCGTTACTCCTCGTAAATTGAAAACTGTCAAAAATATTACGTTGCATAAGAGTAAAAATGAAAGGAGATCAACATAATCCAGAAAACTTCATTAGATATTACACAGGAATTAAAAAAAAATAATTGAATATTACCTTCACATATTTGTTCAAGTTTTCTGCAGTTGTTTGCCGGCACGAAAGTTAATTATTGGCATGCAATATTTTATTTTTCTCCTTTTTGATAGAAAATCCCCTTCAAGCTTCGGCAGTTATTGCGACAGATGCCATACGTAAAACAAAATGAAGTTTAAATGGCGTTCTGAAAGAAAAATAGGAAACCAACGCTTAATGCTCTGGTAACAAACGATATGTTAGTCAAAGGGTATTGTGACATATCTTTTATTATCAATTTCATGTCATAGTGCTCTCTTCTGGGGACCACCTGGAAAGAAGAAGTAATCCCTCTTTGAAGTCTCTGAGAGTATGCTCGCAGTGATGAGGAGAGGGACTCGATGAAAAGAGGAGGCAAGGATCTCTCAGTGTTGCCAACCGAGGCGAGCTTCATCTGGCTCAGTGTCTAGAACTCACGTAGATACTCGTAGGGCTAGAAAACCTGAATCTCTACGGTGGCTGTGAACCGGATCGTGAGGTGCAGGAATGTGGCTCACGGTGTTCACCAGCGCATATAAGTCACTGTCGGCGGAAAACTGGTGGCGAATTACCGTGTGCCCGGATACTCCCAGACAAGACATGCAAGAAAATGTGCCCCGAACCCCAAACTTTTCCCCTAGATGTCTGTGATTGTGCGGAATGAACGATAAAGAACAGCACCTGTGTCGCGCCTCAGAAGGTCCACGATCGCCGAGAATCGGCGAAAGACGATTGGCTTGTGTCTCCCTCGGGGAATTTACGACTAGGGGCCCACCTCCTCGCCCAGGGGAGGCAACAGAAAGAAACGGTTCTTCGGGAGTTCTTCGTCTTCCGCCACAACTTTGCACTATGCAATAAACCTTTGTTAAGTTTGTCTTCCTGTGAGTCTTGATTCCTAACTGCACCGGCGCCGCTCCTGCGAGTCGATGGACGCCGACAGTCTTGCCATGCTACGTTGCGTGTGAGGTGGCACTCTCATCGCAACCAGCGCCTATTGCGCCTAGATTACATGCTCGATCGGAGTCGCGTGGTTTACAAACCTCGTTTGCAGTACAAGCTTGAAGGAAGAGTCGAAAGTGTTTATCTTCTGCAGGCGTCTCTGTGCCCTCTTTCCCCCTGGCCCTGAGACAACGCAAAACATACGAACTTGTGACTAACCCGCACAGGAGGCGTCCGCCATTACATCTCAAACGCTCTTTACGGTTGGAGTTTCTCCTACTAAAGTCTAGGCTCTCTACCAGCGCGTTCCAGTCCGGTCAGGCTAGGCTCAGGGTGTTTGTTTGTTTCTTTTCTAACTCGAACTTGGAAGAGTCGAGGGCCGGTTCCCGATTCCTCTGCTTCTGGGTGGTATTTTTTCACAAAAAAACTTAGTCACTGAAAAACAAAACATTATACGAAGGCCCTACGGTTTTCGACGTGTAGGTAACGCCAGCACGCTAGTGTCATGGCCAATCAATATAGGAACGGCTCAATGAGCTCAGACAGTAGAAGCTCCACCTCCAGTGCAAGCTTTCTATCCTAAAGACTGACGTGCATTTCGCACCTTTCCAGTTTAATATAATTACTCCTTTCGCTATTCTCTCCACCTTTCAATTTCCCCTCACACGGCTCCCTTCGGCGCTCAGAAGACGAGGGCGTTAAGAGGATTATATTACATGCAGAAGACCAATGTTGTACGTCTGCCTCTAAATAACACTTAAGCGTCCTATATTCAAAGCAGAATATATCCTACAAGCGCGTGCTGAGGTAGCGCTCCACTCAACAACGCTCTATGGCAGCACGCACTCGCGAAAAGCGCCGAGTACGGCCGTCGGAACTGCTGCCAGAAGAGTCTGGCCCTACCTTGCAGTATAGCGACTCATTTGCACACTCCCTGGTGCAATTGAGGTGCTAAAAGTTACCCTAAAAGGGTGGTTATCCTTTAAGCCTGTTCTCGCTTTTGCCTTCTCATTTGGACGTCAGCGCAACTCGCATTTAGGAACCACGTATGAACAAAGAAATCGAATTTCCCCACATCTTAAGATGAAAAGTTTCATTTACCACTATTAAAGCTTTATCTACTATTTAAGCTATATATAAATTTGCAATTCAAAGGGCTAAAGTATAGCACAGTCAGCAGCCATATGCAGCCTGCTATTATTCAAAGATCGTAAAATTAATTTTTCATATATACGGCGCATGTCTCAAGTTCTAAGTAAAAGTTATTGCGCTGCTTATTACATGTAAAAACACAATTACTAGATTCATAATCATAAAAATAAAAATATTCGTTTGTATAGATAGGATTTTGTATATAATGGTTTGTCTGCATTTGTGAGAATATTTCACAACAGAAAGTCTTTTGTTAGAGTTCTTCGAAGCTTGTGAAAATGAATTATTGCTTATAAGTGTTTGTTATTGATCTTCTCAGGCGAATCACACCTAATTTCCTCACTTCGTGAACAAATATGTAGTGAATTATTTTATATTCATATGCAAAACTAAATGCTTGCTTTCAGAACAAAACAAGAACAACAACATTAACTTCCGGGGCTGAATATAGTTATCACTTTAAGAAACGCAGAGTTTGCGCTTTGTGTCTTAACAGTTACATTCTTTACACATCAATTTCCGTGGCTCAACATAGCGACCTTCTTTAATAAACGCACCTTTGCGTTGACAGTAAAGTGCTTTATTAAATGTTGATCACTCACGTCGAGAGAACCACGCGGGCCATATCTAATCGTGGGAAACATTTACGCACATTATTTCTATTAGACGCCACATTATGGTTATGGAGATTTGGATGGAAAATACACTAAGAAAACACAGCAACCATCCGGCGTATAACAAATGCGCTATCCCCAGGAGAGCGGAAGAAGCTCAGCTTATGCGCTCGTCGCACTTGCGGAAAGCAAAATGCACTTTGCATTTAAATGAATCCGAGACAAGCGGCTCTATTACAGTGAATAATGACTTTAGTAGAAAGAGCGGGGGCTTTTTTGAACATGTCCTCTTGCATTAAAGGCGTTGGAACCCTTGTACGAGGAAAATTAAATATCTACGCGCTTATTTCTGCAAACGAAGTAGAAGTTCATAAGGGTGCAAACATGTGTTTGGTTTCGGAACAGTGATCGTTAGGCAGCGTTGTTATTTCTGGATTCGTTAAGGTCGAAGCCATCTCAGGCCACGATCGCGGCCTTCCGACATTTACAGCCCCTGATTCAGCGGATCAAATTCATGCTGAAATTTTCTGCGTAGTTTGGAATAATTTTCATTTTTTTAACCAATCATTCCTGTTTTTATTCTTTAACTGAAGCGTCTCATTGTAAAACATTTACCTGGACCCTAAAACACGTTGATAGCCTAAAAGCAATTCCACCAACAGCCGGTGTTTGGGCACAGGAATGATTTACGCGCAACCTGTTTTGTAGACGTTACACGACAAAAAGTAACCAATTACAATTACAATTACTCGGTTAAAAGACATTCAATTGAATTAGTTGATGACTTTAGTAGAAAAATAATTCGCCGTTCCTTAAAAAGTAAACGTGACTTTTCCGATGACTTCAGATTTGCATATGACAGATTTTCCTGCCGGTATGAAACAAGTCTTTTATGCTTGACCTTAATAGAATAGCGCAAACTGAACAAGGGCAAAGAGGCAGACTTGCGACCGGACTGGCGCTGACTGGTGCCTCTTCGTCCTTGTTCAATTTGCGCAATTTTAATAATATGAAGCATGAACCAACAAGCCCAGTGAAACGTCAGGCCTTCCATACTGTCCGTTATTCGATTCTGATAATCGATTTATGCACTACCTATTTTCTAAATCCACCAATTTCGGTAAACCACCCTCTTGTAGGGGAATCGGTTCAAGGAACAAACTTGTAGAAACAAAGGACGTAGTTAAAAAGACGAGGGAAAATGGTCACATTTACCAGTAATTTCAGCACTTCTCAAAGTGATTAGATTGCTCTTGGGATTACTGTATAATAAAAATAATGAAAGGATTGCAAATATACTCCGAAAAGTAGTCTATTACAAGTAATATGATTAGCTGTAATCAGTATCGTACACGTCTGCGAGGGAGGCAAGGGGCAGTGTCCTGAAAAGTACGGAAGCGTAGATGAGTCAGGCCTTAAGCGCGAGACACACGGACGGCAGAATCGTCCGATCCAAGGTCCGATCCGACAGTCCGAACACGGCTCCGAATCGCCGCATGCGACAGTTTGAGACACACGCTTCCGACCTTGCATGCGACACGACGGTTCGTTCGGTTCCGCCCAGGAAATCCAAGCACTCCAGCGGACGTCCGCGTTCACAGATCTCTGGTCCCAGATTGACGGTTTAGCTCACACGAGCGAAGTTAGAAGCTCGCTCTCGTTAGGGCGTGCATTCTTTGCCGGGGCCATCTTTCTCGAATGGGTCAGCGGGATCCATGCGTCCGGCTTTCGGTCGCCGGTCCCGTTTTCTTATTCGTCCCGACAGCCCCAGTACGTCATCATGACGTTCGCGCTAGCTGTGCTGTCATTGGCTGGACGCATCCGACAATCCGTCCGCCGCGCGAAACTATCTGGCGCGTTGGACGCATGTCGGATCGCCGATCCGACCAAATTTTTCTGATCAGGCAGTCGTACTGCCGGATCGGACGTCGGATCGGATGGATTTTTCGCGCATGTGTCTCGCGCCTTTAAAGGTCATTCCAATAATTGCCTTCTGCATGCTATCATCTTTGTTTACTGGCCTGCGGCACCCGCTCTAAGCATGCGCAGTAGTTCTTTTTTCAGCAGAATATCAGACGACGGAAATGTACCTATAACCCAGTGACACTGCATTTTTGCCTCGGTGTTAAGCACTAAAAAAGTGTATAATATCAAACCGTGAGGTTTTCCTTTTTTGGCAAAAAACTCAGTGGCGCTAACTATTGGGTAGCCCTGGCACGTTCCCAGTTCCTGCATATATTCGAATTTGTTACGCATCATTCTATCACTATAAAAGTGAATGATGTGTACCAACTGCAAAAAACCGACCATTTATAAAAATAGGGCGTAGATTTACTCTATTTGAGAACCGGACGTACTTGAGGGTCCTTGGCACACTGCCGCAACCAGGTTTCAACGAACGCGAGAAAGAGCGAATAGGGACACGCGAACTGTCCGTTATCTCACGGGAGATCTATACTGGCGGCAGCTCAAAAGCTGTTCAAATGCAGAGCGCAAAACGAAACAGCTCAAGCACGATGGGCCTCTCATCAAGATCGAAATCCCGGCTGGGCCGCAGAAGATGCAGCAATTGTGCACACCGCCCAATCCACACCAATCGCCAACTTTTTCGCACGAATGAGTGCAGGTGGCTGCCGAAACCGCCGGCGATTAGTTGACACAATCAGAGGCAATTATAAAGTTTCCGGAATGGGGACTTTAGGCAGTCACCCTTGTACCGTGGTGCGAAGAGGTGGCAAATATTGTAGGGCGTCCGATAGTCAAAATTGCCGTGTTGTTTTCCGTCCAGTCGCCATTCGGACACATGAGCTAGCGGCTTCTCCTGCTAGAGAATGAATAATCAGAAATGTTCTATGTAGATAGTTCAGACGCAAAGACAAAGAATACTGAGGGTGCGCGTATTGTGACTGGAATAAAAAAACTCTGACTCTTCCATAGCCTCCACCCACAGTGTTAGGGAAAACCCCGAATACCGGCTTTCTTCTCAGTATAAAATTCGAGATAATGTGGCGCTTTTCCATTTTAAGTTGTATTGCACACCGCAACAAAATTCGTATTATCAATGACAGAACTGGCTTTAATACGATGATGATGATGAAGAAATTATTTTTTATAAGAAAGCTCGTAGGCTTTTTTGGGGGAATAGCAGAAGAGGATAAAGGGGCAAAACTAGAAGCGCGTTGAGAACCCGCAAGCGGCTGCCTCTCCCTGAGCTGGCTCGCTCGACACATTATTGCTAACGCAATTCAGAGGGCAATGTGGAGACTGTTGTCACCACGTGGCCTTACCCTAGTCTCAGTAATGCCTTTAATGATATTGCCTTTTCTGATATTTTTGTTTATTCCTTTTTTTAGGTTCGCCCCGACATTTCTATACATTGGTTTACATTAAGTGCAAGTGAATCCGACATTACGAGCCGATAGGGCCGATCTAACAGCGACAAAAGAGCGACGTCACGGCCGTTTAAAAATCACTGTACGTGTGCTATCATTTGCATAACCAACCAAGCGCAGTGAATGCGCTACAGGTTCGAGCTTACAGTTTGTATAGGCCTGTGCTCGTACGAATTGGACTACGCTTGGATTTAGGATGACACGAAGTGCAGTGACCGGCTCTCGACTTGATCCCATGTGCCCGCCACAGATAGAAACCACTGCTAAGTAAGCGCAACTACAAAAGCCAAAAAAGACAACGCAATAGAGCAAAGCGACGAACAGCCAAGCACACAAGACGGTACATATCAATTAGTTTTGAGGTAGGGCTACAACGCGAGGGCAATATCGCGTCGAATAAAAGATTGATTAGGACGAGCGCCTTACCAACCCTGTGTCAGAGCCCGCAAGGGGATAAAAAGGAGAGAGAGTCAGTGAACAAGAAGGAAAGAAAGATAGAGAAACAGAAAAAAATCCTTCATGCCTGGAAATTGATTTAAGTTCTGCGGAAACCATTCTCGCAGCAACTTCGCTGCCGCTATCCATTGCGGCTGTAATGGACCAGTGCATAAAATCCGGCTCTCCGTGTGGCTGTGGGCCCTCTTCTGGGTTTCAATCTTTCCAGCCCTTCTTGTCCTTTCCTACTCCTGGCTTCCTTATTACTTTTTTTTTATTCTTCCTTGATCGTGTTCATTTTTCTCACTTTATTAAGCGCCGTGGGAGTCTTGAGAGAGAAGAAAGCCGAAGTTACGTGCACGTATAACTAAATTCCGGGCGATGGTGGTCTCCGCCCCCTTTCATCTAAAAGGATAAATAGTGTGCGTAGAAAAAATCCAGGCAAAATCTTATAAAATAAAGGATATGAGAATATGATCAGGTAGAAAACAAGAAAACGTCGCTCATGATTTTTTTTTGTCTCTCCTGTGGCTGAATGACCGATTCAGGGATACTTTAAAATATGTTGGCGGGGAGCACTGAGAGCGAGAAAGATACAACCGTAAGTGAAGCGTTTTTGTAGAAAAAAGAAGAAAAAAAAAAACTAAAGTGAAGCTTGAAGCAGCGTCAAGTATTTTTAACGAAGCCTTCAGTGGGAGAACATTTAGCTTTACTTTTCAGAAATTCTAATTAGGCTCTCAAAAGACACTACTTTCAACAAATCCCGCATACTCGCTTAACCAAGGTGATTTGCCTACATACAACGTGGATGTTCCCATTCGTTAATATAATTAAGTCTTGTACGCGTTACTGAAAAGAGTAACAGATTGCAATTACAGTTAGTTTAATGAAAGATTGAGCTAATTACAGTGATCCATTACTGCGTCAAAAAAGTAATTAAAATTACCAGAAAGTAACTTTTCACTTTTCACGTCACATTTTTCACTTTTTATAACGAAATCAAAATTGCATATGGGGTCTTTGTCGTGGTTAGATGAGGTCAGTGCAAAACACAGTCGCCTATGTCGCGGCAAACCCGTATCGCATCAACCAGTACACAAAAAGCGTGGCAACCTCGACAGCTCGACTGTCGAAACGTCGCTCAGTGCGTTGACACTCTAATCCTTTTGGTATCTCTGTATCTTTTTTTAGTTGTTTAAAAGTTTAAAAAAATGTTGAACGTTGGTGCAACCTAGACGAGTGACGCACGGGCAGATAGCGCGTGGGTCACTCAACTCAATAATTCAGCTCTTTTGGAAACTATAATTTATTACTTGTATTTCATTACAGAAAAATAGCAATTTAGTTACGGCGAATGTAATCACAGAACAAAAGTAATGGAGGTGCAACGTACAACGATTACGATAATGATCTCTGGAGAAGGGCTGAGCTACCAGGGGTTGAACGTAGCTAGAGCAAATGTTTTGTTTTCTTTTTCCCTTACATTTCATTGTACTTCATTATAATCACAACCTTAAAAGGCACAGCGTTCAGCCTCGTTGGTGTTAGACTGGCGGCAGCTATTAAAACCCGTTTGCTCTACCGACGTCTAACTCCTGGTTAGCTCAGTTGGTAGAACGCTCCACTGGAAATGCAGTGGTCCATGGCTCGATACCAGGACCAGGCAGATTTTTTCGGTCGCCCACCGGTCACCTAGTTGTATTTTGGAGATTTGTGTTTGTCCTTTATCGATCTTCTTCCCCTTCTACAGGGGTTACTATCGTGTTTCTTAGTCCAGCACGCTTGCACATGTGCATTAATTGCATTATCATCATAATAAAGGCGTGAAAAAGTTACAATGAAATGTAACTGATTACAAGAAATCTGTTACTTATAAATCGTTACGAATAAATCGTTACGTACGTCTGAGATAAATACGTAAAAATATCGCCGTGTTCGAGGGTGAAGTTCAATCGTTTGCATTATTCACAACCAGAACCAGTATTCAGATGAGAGCACTTATGCCATTTGTCGAGCATCCTGATGGTATGACTGTCACTTAATTCCAATCTCTCATGGGGCATACGGAGTTTTAATGCAGACTTGTACTTAATGCGTTGCAAGTAATAGATTACTTGGAAGCGATTACATTTTACCGTAATCTTGTAACGCTTCAAATACTTCCTTTAAGAAGTAAAGATCCTTGTAATTGAATTACGTTTTTGCTGAAATCATGTACAAAATTACCCATTACAAATTTTCTAATTTTATTTCATTTTTTTTTCGGGGGGGGGGGGGGGGGGGGAGCGGGGGAGGGGTTAGATGTGCTGGAGTCCCTCAGCTCTGAGCAACGGTCATTTTTTTTTCTTTTTTGAAACCATTAAGCACGGGACCTCGCGGGTTAGTAGGCCACTACACTGCTTTGTTTCCTGGGTAAATGTTTTTTTTTTTTTTTTTGTACACCAGAAATTACGTTTGAATATGAAAAAGGACTTTATCCAGCCTCTTGTGAGTAAGGTATTTAAACAGCGCCCCATTTTGTTCTATTTTTATTTATTTATTTTTTCACGAGAGGGATTGGGTGCGTTGGCGTCACTCAGTCATCTCTAAAAAACAACAATCAAGGTTTTTTTTTTTTTTTTTTTTCGGTACAACTGAGCACGAGCGGCCAAGGAGTATTCTACCGTAATAAAAACAAAAGTTGAATGAAAAGTAACATGGGAAGTGATCGATTACTTTAGAGTAATTTTTCGATTATTTTTTAGGCTGTAATTGTAATTGCAATCGGTTACTTTTGCAGTGAAGTAATTGTAATTGTAATCTGTTACTTTTTTCTGCAACGTCTATAAATATGGTTTTAATTGACCTTCCGAACTCCGTTGGGATCCTAGCGGACATGTCATTTTTCCTCAAAGGTTTGAATTGTCTTTCTTTATGAAGAAGCGCTACTTCGTCACGACTGCTACGCCATTTTAAAGGGTTAGGCGCCCGTCTCCGGGTTTAGCGAGGTCGGCTCTGGATTTCGGCGTTGGCATAACCGCCCGTTGCATTATGGTACGTCTCCGCGCTTAAGGTAACGGGGAAATTTTCCCACTAAATTTAGATGGAAACATTTTCCGCTAAATGTAGCGGGGAAATATTTCCGTTAAATGTACCGCGGAAAATTTTCAGCAAAATTTAGCCGTAATCTTTTTTTGCTAAACTTAACGGGGAAAAATTCTCCGCTAAATTTAACAGAAAATTTTCCCCGCTAGCCTTAGCGGGTTGAGTTTCCCTTCTCACTTAAGCGGGGAAATTTACGTCAAGTGTCCTCAGCATCAGTTCAGGTTTCCCGCTAAATTTAGCGGGGAAAATGACGCCACGACGTCGTGTCACGTCACCCATGAACAAATTCAGCGGCAGGAGGAGAGGAGGAGGAGGAGTGAAGGAGCAGGAGGAAGAGAAGGGGAAGGATGAGGAGGAGGATAGGAACAGGGGAGAGGAGGAGGAGGGGAGGGTACGGAGGTGGAGAGGGCACACCCTCCCCTCCGTACCCTCCACCCTCCTCAAGAGCTGCGCTCAAGTTTCGCTTAAAGACCGACGATCAGTTCGCGCTTTCCACTTTTCCTCCGCTTCCTCCTCTCCCCCCTTCTACACTGTCCACCGTTGCCTGTTTCCTCCTCTCTCATGGTGAGGAGGATATTCTGCCTTGCAGAATCTCGAGTCTGGTCGTCAGCCTTTAACAGAGATTTGTAAACGTCTTTCATTTTATGCTTTGTTGAAACCTCTTCCTTGCGTTATGTCTTAGTTGGGCCTGTAAGGTGGCCTGACTTTACTAGAATAAAACTGACTGCTATTTACCCTGTCCTGCAAATAAACCGCAGCTAAAGCCGAGCAGCTGCCCAGTCTGCTCCACACATTTGGACGAGCTTGTATATATCTAGCGCACTTTCGATTCGCTAAATTTATGGTGAGGTGTTGATGTGACTCTGCGACGCCACGCGACATTGTGGTAACACATGACATGGTCACGTGAAACAACGACGTAACACGACACAGAATTTCGCCTAAACTTAGCTGATAATCTTTTCCGCTTCACTTAGTGGGGAATTACGGTTTCATTTCACACTGTGACGTTACGTGACACTAATTTTCTGCCAGATTTAGCGGAGGAAGTTACTTGTAAATTTAGCGGGTCGCGACCTACATACAAACACACTCGGGGAACTGCTGCGCAACCTTGTCGAAAAGGACCATCACCGACAAAGCAGAAACGATAACCAACCCAAAACTAATCGAATGACCGACACGGGTATTCGATCCTTTCTTTGTGTAGGCTCCTCGGTTGCTGATAGCGATTTCTAAACAATATTTAGTTTAAATCTTTTATTTTTTTTTTTAATTTTTATTCGTGTTTGCTTTTTGATAAGTATAAGCTCATTCGTGCATTCAAATGTAACTAATATTCTGAAACAATGCTTGCATAATATATTACTAATATAAGTTAATTCAAATAACTAAAATAGCATTTGAGCACATAAATAAAGAATATTTATGTTCAAAATAGTGAATATATAAAAAAATTAAAACTAAAAAACGCTGGACGTGTTTTTCATTTACGCAATGTGTTTCATGTGACTAAAACACAAGATGTTTATTAAGAAAGTGTCTAAACACCAGCTATTTAGAGAGAAAGTTAATACAATGATAATTAGTTCGAGAGCCTATTTTTGTACAGCTTGAAGACAGTGAAGGAGTACTTACGCTGGTAAAAGCTTTCCACTTTTGATCGAATCGCGTCACTCAAACTGCCTCGCTTGGTCCCATGGGCTCAGACTCCAGGAGAAAGGTTAACATCTGTCCAACGCTGGCCAAACGGGAGCAGGGAAATAGTTTAGAACAATAAAAAAATATGGCAATACCCTCCAGGAGCTCTCGGATTGTAGCAGTAATCTAAGAAGAGAGCTTTCAAGACTTGTGTTTAGTAACCCCTATACAAGCGTTCAAATCCACTGCCGGAAAAAAAAGGAAACAATAATAAGGACTCGCCAAAACGGAGAGCCATTAGCCCGTGCAAAACTGACAAGTGGCGTCTGTGTTAGGATTCGGCTTCACCGCTCTCAATAATCGACTCTCGGAACTCGCTGAATTCGTCCGTTTCCCGAAGAAGACGTGACGCCTGTCTTCAGCTCTTCCTCCGCATTTTCCTCTCGCTGACTCTCCCGCGATGTCGCGGCCGACGCGCGACACGTCGTAAGTGTCTTCAGCAAGTCCTCCGTGAGTGAGAAATTACCCCTCCTCTCTCTCCTCAATCGCCCGTCCGAAGGCACGAAGCAGCCTGGAACCCCTGGCGCGACTCCGTGGCGCCTCAATTTTCTCGAGAGAAGAGACCGTTCGCTCTTCCTCTCGGTCTTCTCGACTCGGGCAGCGCGTTTGTCTCAGCCGTCATCGTATCTCTTCTCGATGCTCTCTAAAAGATTAAAGGATATCAAAACAAAAGAAAAAAAGTCATGGCATGCAAAGTTGCTCCTTTAGCAACGAGCGTCTCGGAATAGATTGTCTCGTCGTCACTTTAGAAAGGCGCGCGTTTTCCCTTCGAAACGGAGGGAAATTTCATCGCAGTATAACATTTAACCCGAGGGAAAATGGAGGATATGAAACACAGTCATGAATGACAATGGAGAGAGGGAGGGAAACAAGAGAGGAGGAAACACAGAAAGACCACCGAAGCATAAGTTGCTGGCACGACGCTTTGTTTTCGAAAACTTCGCTCTAAAGAGATTTCTGAAAATAGTTGAGTTCATTTCTCCGACGCCTCGTACTTCGGTGTATATTGTCATCTGTCCTAGGTTTTAGGCACTTCTGTTTTTTTTAATAAAACGAACAAACAAAAATGGCGCATACAAAGTGTTCCGTTTCAAAGAATGTAGAGTTATTTCAAATGCTTAGAGCATGGAGAACGAATGAGAGGTTTTAAGTGCAGAAGGAAGCAATGGATACCGAGAGAAATACCCGGAACGACCATTGCGTCGCACCAGACCGCAGCAAGCGTACTTTCACCAAGCACGACGCCAGAAACAATGAAGACGCCCAGGCTTCTCTATTTATAAATTTATTTTGCGTTCGGCTCCTTTTCCGGAAAGGACACGAAGAGCGTCGGCACTAAAAACCGAGCACGGGTCGATACAGCTTGGTGAAAAGAAGTTGCGTCCTAAGGCAGCTAGCTGTTTTTCCAAACTTCGTTACACTAACGACAGTGCTACGTCACGAAAAGCGTTACTCTATACTAAACGGCATGAGGAATTAAAAAAAAAAGGATTCAAATGAGGAAAAGTTGTAGCTGAAAGCATATGTAATGTCTAAGACGCATATTATGCACATATGAGCAAAAGGAAACAGCGGGAAACAAACGAATAAATAATAAGGTTAATAAAAAAAAACAGGTTTCCCCTCGATGAGTAAAAATCAACACTTATTTCTATCAACCAAGTAACAAGCGCCGTTTTATCAGTTTTATTTCGGCAGTAGTTTCTACAAAAAAAGTATTGATGTAGCTTTTGCTAATACTTAAAAGCGCATCAGTACCCTTCGGCGCAGGCGCCATTAATACAGCCTTGAATGCGACTCTTCATTTCAGAAACGAACCTCGGAGGCACGGGTTTTGGAGGCCTTCCTCTCCAAAGAATACAAGTTTTGCAGGAGAGGGAGGGTAGGGGCACGCCATTTAAATAGCTCAGTATTAGCGGAGGCTCACGGCGAACGAGAGGAAAAATTGTTCCTGTCCTCTTTTTTAGTTATGAAAAGAAACACATCGCGAAGCTCTGCCCGAGGTCACAAGCTGAGGCGTGTTTTCTCCACAAAGCTGGAAGAAAAAGTTGGGGGGGGGGGGGGGGGGGTGGAGGTGGATGTAATTGGATACAAACCAACAGAAAACTAACATGTCCAAACACGCCGCGGGCAAAGTTCATTTCTGAAGCTAAATGCTTCCGTTCATTCTAGATTTTTCTTAATACTTTATTTTAGCATCTAACTTCTTGATTTCTTACTTTCTGTAGGTTTGAAGCTGCAGAAAGAGGCCGTATTGGAATGTTTCTAAGAAATATCCTGGCTCTGTTAGCGACGCAGCAGTAATTGGTATTGTGAAGGTTCATGGTTCGTGCAAACGGGACCTTCGAGAAATTGTTTCTCTGATTTGATTATTTTAAGCTCACCTGGACTTCGCTTCTATATGGCATACAAAGTGTGTAAATGCCATAGTCCTTCAACATGTACGAAGCGCTCGAGTGTTGCGGACATTGAACGAAGCACTCAAAATAAAATAATGGGATTCTTTCTGATTGTGGACATATTAAACAGAAACTATGTTTCTAGAAAAAGTAAGAACGGCTTCATGTCCGCATAATACAGCACAAGGCAATGTGTGTTAAACTTTACTAATAAGCGCACAAAACATGATAAATAATTCAAGGCTTCAGGATGTGAATTATATTTGAATATTTATTAGATTTCAACTAAAGAGGAAGCGTATTAATATAAAGAAATGGCTACTTAAAATGCAACTTTCGCAATGTGAACTTGTTTAAGATTATTTTTTTAGAGTGCTTGCGTCTTATTTTGAATTTATGTTTTGCTTTTATAGATTGAGTACTGAGCTGGTCAAAAATGTAACTTAAGTAAACAAACTCGTCTTACCATGAATACTTAACGTGATCCAAACACACAAAGTGGGCAGAGTTCCGCCATGATGTTTTAGTTTATACGAGATATGCCTTCTTGGTAACATCTGGAATGAAGTAACGTCGTTCTACAAGAAAAGGAGGTTGAGAATGCATATGACATTTTGAGGTCGATTCACATCGAGTAATGTGTTCGTGGTTAATTGTAAAATGAACCAAGGATCTATCTATTTCCACTGTTCCAAATGCTAAATAAGCCTCAATACGGGGTTGATGGGCAGCTTCTAGACATATACAAAAAAAAAATCAGCCTACACAACACATGCATTATACTAGCCAAAGCAGGAATAACTTCATAACGCTTAAAGGGAATGTCGATTTCATCTGGAAGGCACATATAAATTACTCAATGTCGCAGTCACAATAGGGACACTCACTTTGCAGATCGCGCGCGAGTATATATCAAGACAATTGACACAGTTCGCTGTCGGTATTGCATTTTAATTTGCTTACTAATGTGTGGCTGAATACGTACAGTTTTTGCGTAGATGTAAGTTCAATAGGCGCGTGGTTGCGAAGTCATTGGTTGGTGTCCTATTTTATGAGTCCTATGCTTCTCAGTGCGGAGATTTCCGGGCAACAGCGCATTGCCCACAAATTTTATTCTTTAGGGAGAATTCACGTGACGTACTTTCTGGTCGAAACCATTCCGGACGCCATGTTACAAAACTTTCACCATATGTCTTTCCACTAGCGGAAGCAGTAATTTCCATCTGGCTCCAGTTATTTCGCGTCGTGATCGACTGCAGCAGTCAGAGTAGTCAGGAACAAAAAAGAGCATTGACTTGTACTAACTCTACTCAGGTTTTATTCATTCAGGTTTTCATTCAAACTTAAGGCAAGCCGGCGATAGAAAAGACGGTCGTCTGCCAAAAATGGCCCTAGTATAAACCGCGGGGCGACTACGAGAAGTGAAAAAGCAAAGTAAGCATGAATTTATCAGATCCAACTACGTCCACCATAATATATACTGAGTTCTGTCGCCTACAGATGTACTCGCCGTGCTTGTGCCTTTAAACAACACCAAGAAAGACGATAATAACTAATTGGCTGTAATCATACCAATAGGAAATTGGAGGATGCCCTTCATCAACATGGCGAAACGCGGCTTACTGAAAGTGAAAAGGCGTTTCGTAGTTTTAGATTCCTTACTCCTTGCTGCTCAGTTATTTTAGTTTGCGGACAACTGTCACGCCAAAGACGAGAGTACATAAAATCTGCTTTCTCATTGAGCCAGCCTTTCCTCCAGAACTGAGGTCGGTGTGCTTGCTCACCTCAAGCTCACGCTACGCCCGTGTGCAATTCTGGTGTGCCGCCATTCCATCTCTGCCCGAGCAAAAATCCTCACGTTGTATTTGTTTTCCCAAACACATACTTCACATCCCAGAATCCGTCCACCGAATCTGGATTTCGCGCTCCCGCGCGGGCCACAGCTCCATCTTGGAAGGCTGGCATCAGCGACTAGCATCGCAGTAGCCTGTCTAACGGAGCTTTCCTGCCAATATATTGCAGTCGAAAGAGGAAGTCAGGAAACTCCCAGGACGGCGCCGTATTTTTCAACATCCACCTCCTGGCTCGCGCGAAGGGGAGCAAAACAAACGTTCCCCGTCTGAAGGGAGGTAGTATAGCACAGCGCCTGCAAGAATGAAAAACAAACCTCGCGGCCGTTTCCCTTCTATTACGCACCTGCTTCTACATGAAAAAAAAAAAAAAAAAATATATATATATATATATATATATACTTTTTTGTTTTTCTTTTTTTGTTATTTTGTGTTTATTTTTTCTTTCCTTTAGTCCCTCCACCCAAAGTTGCAGCATTTTCATCGTCCAGATAATTCACTGGCTCTTTCCTCTTTCTCACTTTCGTCAGCTATTTCTTACGAATTCAAGGCACCGAATTTTTCGCAGTTGCTATGGCACCGAATCCTTTTATGTGCATGCTCCCTGCGTTATTAAAGCAAGACAGAACGCCCAAGGCAGTTTTTCGGTGCGCGATGATCATGTAAATTGTGCTGGAAAATGTCTTGCGGTCTCACCCACCCGAAGAGGAACCTGAGCATTGGTTCGGTCTGCTGCGCTGTCCTAAGGACTTTAAAGGCCTGCCAACGAAGACTTAACTGTTGCCCATGAAAGGGACAGACCGACAGAACCGGCAGGATTAACCGAGATTATGCTTTTCCTTTTTCTTTCTTTTATCCCACCTCAGCTCTCGTTTCGATACGCTCGTCGGTTTCTGTGGAGAGGAAACGGGTCTCCTTTCTTTGGTCATGGCAAAATGATCGTTTCGTAGTTGTTCGCGCGTACGTGTCCTGCAGGCAATCGGCTTGTCCTCCCCAACCTAGGAAGAAAGAGCCTTCCACTTTGGAAAAAAGAAGCCGAGGTAAGGAAGAAAACCTAGCGTTAGGCACACGTGTGGTGCCAATAGCAGCGGTTGAGACAGCAGAAGAGAGAAAGGGATGGGAGGACTTGGGATAGACTCTTTTTCGAAAGTCATCATAGAGCGCGTATAGCGACCATCTGAAAGCACGGGCTCTAATGCTCGTGCTGGCTCTGCCTTGCTTTCTCTTGTCCCCAATCTTCTTGCTGCCATCCCTCTGTTCTTGGTATACGGGCGATATAGAAAAGAAAGGAAGGAAGGACCACGGCTGGGCGGTTCGTTTGTTCATGTTGTATCCTGGTAGTGGAGGTGGCACTCTATCGTGGCTGCTCTGATTGTAGCTGTCTTGGTCGCTCGCGTCCCAGCGGCAGATTAATGGCTCGTCCGGAGACGGGGGTTTGATCTGCACTGTCATTATCGGGCAGAAAGTGGGTTCGTCTTTCTTTTATTTTGGCTTTCTTTCCTGCCGAGGGATTCCAGTGTTTCGTCCTTACGCACTCCTCCCCATCGGATCATGCGTGCAGGGATATATCCCCTTGGCGATGGCGAGTGTATCAAGTCTCGGTTTTCACGCTTTCGGCTTCCCTGTTTTATATATGAAATGTTACGTTCTTTATTCTCTCTTGTTTCGGTTGACGGCGGAAAAATTTATACTGTAGGAGCAGTTTAACCCGCTTTCGGAAATTGATCGTAAAATTTGAGATGATTCTTTTCTTTGGTGCATATCATCATGAAATGGGGTGTATACTTATAGAAAACCACTCAGTATTCATTGACTGCTACAAACTACGAATTTCAGCTGAGGCGTGTATAAAAAGGGCGCTTGTGATTTAACAGAACCCACTAACTCAGTCTTTGTTCTGTGTACGTATTAAATTTAATTTGCATTAATTTCACTCATTGCATTCTCAGGAACTGAATGCATTACACAGGAAGAGAGCACGGAACTACAATAACAAAATGCGAATTCCGGGCCAGGCATAGTTAGCAAGTATATTATCATTAATGGCAGCTCCAAACATATCGAAGTCCGTGATGGTGACAATTGTCCTGAGAATGTGGTTGGATTGGTTTAAACCCAAGAATGACAGTGACTCTTCCGGGATCCCATACAGAATATGCATATTCTAACTTTGGATGAATTATGGCTTTTGAAAGGAATAACTTTAGTGCAGCATATGCCAAGGGAAAATACATCTAAGATAACCTGGCAGATGCAGCTTACATAAATATTGTGAACAAATTCGAATTAATATATCCTGGAAGCTGAGTGTCGCACCGCCCCCTGCACGCCTGTACAGCCCCAGCACGCGTTGCCTATTATGCGTTTTTGTTTTTCAACGTTTATTGCACAGTATTTTAGCATTTTCATTTGTATTAAGAGAGTCGAGTATATTCGTTATTTTTTGTATAAATTTATATATGTTCCGGTGAGTATCTTGCGGAAACAAAATGCCTTATGCAAAAGTGAATACTTAAGTTATTGACAAATACAAAAATACAGAAAACCATCGGAAAGGTCAACGATCTTTTTGCAATTGTCGTCGATGATATCTGTGATTCGCGTTCCATCGCGAACTATAAGAAATAGACCATATACACTTGTTAGGCTAACTTATGCATAATTTAGCAGGACAGCGTTAGCATTTAAGTTTATTATCTGTTATTTCTAATTTTCAAAACAATTCTCCAACAGGCCTCTGCGGTTAATTTTGCCCAAAACTTCTGATTTTGTTCGAGTATAATTTTGTATAATCACGTCAAAACTGATGACACGTACACTGGACATAATTTTCTTCGATACAATATAAAAAGATTCAATTTTATTTTATTTGTGTGTTTCAAATAATTTTGATGAGTTTCTTAGTCGGGATATCATTTGCAAGGAGTAAATGACTAGTATCAGAGCGCGGAGCCTCCACATATGCAATAAGAAAGCAATGGCCGTGAGTTGATTTTCGACACTTGCAGGCTCTTCCAAGCTTGAGTAAGTGTGGAGTTAAACTGTTCGCGCTACATAACGTATATATATATATATATATATATATATATATATATATATATATATATATATATATATATATATATATGTATATACATAGCTACGGAGATGCGACACCGGCAGGAGAACGCAAGGAAAACAGTCACGCAAACGCAAGACAAACAAATGAAGACACAGATCGAAGAAGAACTGCCAACTGCCGCGGAATGTGAGAACCTGCCGTAGTTTCATGACCGGAATACGCTCTAGCACCATTACCGACCGCAGCACCGCCGCACGACAATCCGGGCTGGGGAACGCCCGTCATACCTTCACACGATTGGGCTCGGGACAGAGCAGGGGAGTGTCAATTCTCGTAGGTCTCAGTCGTCATAATCATAGTCCCGCAATCATGTTTTCAAGTCATCATGTCACATTTATAATGCCTCCTCGCTTACGTGTGTCGGTTCTTCATGTCACTCTGTCTTCATGGCATCAATGGGGCGGGGGCTGTGTGACAGGGCTGCAAGCTGGAGATCGGCCAAACACCGCAGAGCGCTTCCCCAGACGGCATCAGGCGCCTGGAGAAACGCCAGGCGAGAGGCGTCAACGCTGATGAAGCGAACGGGATGATCGGTACCCTGCACCTAAACCTAATGTTACGGAGATGCGCAGGCGACTGGCGGAAGCAAGGATGTTCACATAATAATGCCGAATCATTTAATGGTGGCAGGCCCTAGCGCGTGGGCCTAGCGCGCTAGTATTGCACACCACTGCCTCAGCGTCGTCGTCCTCATCGTCACAATATATAATGTAGTTCTGTCAAATTAAAAATAAAAATAATTTTTTTTTGCGACGGAAATTTAAGCATGCATTTTCAAATCCGCCTTAGGGGACACTTATCTACGAAACACCGATTTATTGATTACACGGCAGCATGACGTTGCAATTCCCAGTATTGAGATGGGCATGAGCTGAGATTAGGTCCAATAATTCCTGGTGTGCTCCGCATATATTCTGGGATTCAACCTAAAATCAATTGGCCATGGGACTCATGGGGTACTGGAGAGGAAGGCGGCATGGTGTTTGAGCATCGCGGCGAAGTTCTCAGAATGTCAACCGCAGATGTGGACTAAAAAAAGGGTGTATTCTAACACACTTTGTCCCATATATGATACCCTAAAATTTCAAGGCCACGTACAGCGCCCTCACATCGATCTGACGTCACTAACTCTCACAAGATGCTTGATAGCCGTGTTTCACAAATTATTAAAATAGATATTGTACGTGTTACTGACTACAAAAAACATAATCGGGCTTTTCTTGGCCCTACTGCAAAATCTCCGTGTTTTCTTTCTTTGGTCTTTGATACCTACTTTAGCTATTTAATAAGTCATATCGCACCGTTATCAAGCACCTCGTAATACTTGGGGCCGTCTCTTCGACTATGGTACACTGTACGTCGAACTGAAATTTTCGGGTGCATTTCACAGGACAAAAAGGGTGTAATGTGGCACCCTTTTCTTAGAGTGTATTATTCTAGATAAAACTAACGCGAGGAACAAATATGAAAAGTAAAAGCTGCTAAAACATGCAGGAAGTACTATCTGCCCGCATGTGGCGGCAGAGTGAACGTCAGCCGCCACCGCTCGGCTGTAAGCGCCGAGAAAAAAAGTTATTTATTTATTTAATACTGATATAATTAATTAAATATTTATTTCGCGTTTGTTTGTTTATTTACTATTTATTTATTTGTTTATTATTTATTTATTCACTATTTTTTGTATTAATTTTGGGCACTGTAGGCTGTATACCATTACAGGAAAGAATTTGATACGCCCCAAAATATACACGTTATATATCCATGAATGCATTTAATGTGAACGAATTTCATAATAAATTGAAAAAAAAATGAAGCATAAACCAAGCGCACACGCAAAAAGGCTCGCAAAATACACGTGGAAATAAGACAGCAGTAAACAAATAACGCAAAAAAGTAAAAACAAATAAAAACACAGTCGCGATGGCACATTCCGGCGCACTACGTTTCAAAGCTTTGATATGACAACACTAGAGCAAGAAATGAAATGTATAGACGTTTCGTATGTGCTCACAAAGCAAAACAAAAAACAAACACATTGAGGAGATTCTGCGGAATAAATAAATTTTTCAGGGGAAAAACGGAGCAATACACTCAAGGTTTAATCAGTCATTGGAAACTCTTCAGATACAAACATTACAGAAACTCTCGTGACGCGACGTAGAACGGGTAGTTTACTGGCGGTCTGTGGTGTCTCTGTATAGGCCCGATAGAATAACACGAAGTACATCAAACTTGTAGGACTTTTTCAAGGTTAAATATATGCTAATTTTTGCATCTTCTTAAGCAGTGGTTCTCAACCACGAATGTTTCCAAGACCTTCAGAAGTGACGGGGGACCCCATTGCTCGGGAGAAAGGAGAGGGTAATAGACGATTACAATAACAAAATTAATAGACGATTACAATAACTGAAGTGTACGAAGAAAACTAAATTCATGGAAACCAACATTGACGCTCTAAAACGGAGCATAATTAAATCCCCTCACACGGTGCACAGGGTTGGGTCTATTCAGCGTCGTGGATCAGCCAGCACCAATAAAAATGAAAAGTTTTACTGCTCGGCTTGACCGACGTTCTAAGGGTTCGGGAACCCCAATAAGGCCTTCAAGGACCCGAAAGGGTACGCGGACACCCATTTGAAAATCAGTACTTCAGAATCAAGGCCTTTACGGAGCATGCGACATTCAGGTTCTTTGAACCTCATTGCCGAGGTGAAGACAACTAAAACTTTACTTCCTGCTTTTTGTCGTGTGTTTGTTTAAGATCTTGACAGATCCGCGATGGGTACGTGACACGAAAGGCAGAATTGTTCAGATCCATCATGTATCCCATTTCCGCGGGGCATGCGACACTGAGTTCTCCATCTTGAGAACCAAGCGGGTATGTGCCGCGCGCAGCCGGGGGCCGGGAACTGCTGCGAAACTCATTATAAACTAGACGAAAGTTGGAGGCGGTTCTTTTGACGGGTGGCACAATGAGAAGCTATACATCTACCTTTCAAAGCGGTGTTCTAAGCCGCAAGATACATGTGTATGTTTACCGTAGCTACGCAACCCACTTTGTCTTTGGGCAATCGGTATTTAGGTCCTGCTTATTAGACCATTTTCGGAATTAGTTGTTGGTAGAGATTAACAACACGTGCCTGGCATGCAAACGAAAGCCATGCCTGCGACATGCACAGGGCATGGCTTTCGTTTGTGCTTTAGGGGAAGACCATATTCCAATTGAGAGCTATTAAACCGCTCCACTGCGAGACAACTTTTATGTAATTATATGGAACGACAAGAAATCTGAATCATAAGAATAAGAAAAAGGGTTATGTTTTTTGAAATTATAAATAAAATTTAACATAGAGTGTTTTATGCCTTGGGAGCTACTCTTTGTCCGAAACAAAAGCCACTCTCCAACTTCATAGTTTTCGAGGTGTTGCATGTTTAATAATCATGATCTCCACGAGGCTGCCATTAAAACAATATAAAGTCGTTTGTTAACAGCCTTGCCCATCCCAATAAATGGAAACGCCGAGCCACCTAAACTCAGAATCACGCATTCGTCGGTTATATATTGAAGTATATTGTTTTTTACGCACAATTTTTTGTTTTGTTAGTCGACGCGAGCATTTATTTTCTTTTGTTCTTTTGAACTCTACAAACCGTTTTTTTAACTATACTCCTCCTAAGAACATTTTTTGTGTTACCCAGGATTTACTCTAATAAACGTGCTATTTATACTCTTTAAATTAACATAGCTATGGAGAAAATAATTATTGAAGGCTATTGCAATACCAACATTCAAATTTCCACGCGTTCTCCGTTCAGTTGACATCGCATGTTGTATAACTTGGAAGTTAAACAGGCAGTCTGAAAAACACAGTATTTTGTGTTTTCTTTTATGCTTTGCTGAGGAGAGCTTTCTCAGCATTCACTTCACATCATTCAACGTCTTCTTAACCATCGGGAAAAAGCTGCCCCTATAGTACAACATCTGACGCAACGTTTTCAGTCTCGTCTGTGGACCATTTCAGCCCCTGAAACCAAATTTCAAAATTCTATAACTTTGAGAAACAAATTTCTTGTGATTTTATATATTGCGTTACCAATTCAGATGTGCAGATTATTTGCCAACCCAAGTTTGAAGCAAATAAGTTACAACGAAAAATTTGCCTTTTAGCAAACATAAAATTGAGGCAGTTACATGCCAAATCTAAAAAGTGTGATCTAAGAACCCGGTGAATGTTTCCATAAACTTTTTTTCGAAATTATTCTACCTTCCACGTTTTTGGGATGCGATATGCTTTGCTTGCTCCGTGCATAGAAAGCTCAGTTTGATGCATCTGCACTGTAAACGATAATTTCATAGTAAATACGACTGCCTTTATTAAGTGACATTAAAAACATTTTATGCACAAAGAGGGGAAAACCTAGAAGTCACATATGTGTATTCACATTTTAATTATTATTTTTTTGTTGAAATCTGCATCAGATAGTTGGAAGTGGTGATGAGAGATTATGTGGGGTTCCCTCTCACGAAACCAGTGCACAAAAAGTACTATTTCTTTTACTTATAGGCTACTAAAGGACCAAAACATTTTGGTCATAGCGTTTTAACAGCACCACTATAGTCGGTGATAGGATTAAGAATTTAGGGCAAACTCCTCCCATCTCTTCATACTTTCGTCAGAGCGAACACTGGAGAAGTGGTCGCCTCCTCTCCAGTAGCCGCTCTGTTGAAGTGGAAAGAGATGGGAGCAGCTTCCACTGCACTCTTAACTTGTCACCCCATGTATCCCAGTTCACTTTCGAGAAACTGTATATAAGTAGTTTGTAGAAAACGATAACACCATGCCCCTTTATAAAAAAAAAAAAAAGTTCTACCCCAGAATTTTGTTGCTCGTTTTTATCTTATGTTCTTATCTTTTTTTTTTTTTTTTATTTGGCTCTTATAGAGGTGGTAATTACGTTTTTTACACGTGATTCACTTCGCTCAAAAGATGATACAGAGCGGTATTTATATTTCGATTTTATTTAAGGTACCACTTTTTTCCAGTTTTTAAGAACAACTGGTCATAATAAAATCAAAACTTTTAATTGCGTACGACATATCCGAAACAAAAATAAATTCAATATATTTTAAGACCTATTTTAAATACAGGTATTTAAGACACCGCCTGTCCCTTACTTTTTGGGAATTTAGCCGCCGAATTCCAGAAACCTCACTCAAACTACACTCAAACTGAAGAGTCCCTCCACTTCCTCGAGGAAGGCGCGAGGGCCGCACTGGCCAACGCGAGGACGGATCCGCCGTCGCGATTGGCCAGTGCCGGCCCTCGCGCCTTCCTCGAGGACGTGGATGGACTCTTCAGTTTGAGTGTAGTTTGAGTGAGGTTTCTGAATTCGTCGGTAGCTCTTTAAACGTACCGAACAGCAAAAAGTCGAAAATAGTGCAAATCTTCAAATTTCAGAATTTTGGGACAAACAATGCCGAATATATTAATTAATACGTTTGTCTCAAATCTCATTGTTATATATATAATGTCATTGCACAAAGCTGCAATCACTTAAGAAAAAAATATCAAAATTTAGAATAATTAACGAAAAAATAGTCAGAGTGCAGGCGAGCTGGTGTAAGTTGAACATGATTGTAAACCTGAGACTGGGGCAGGAAGAGAACACAGCAGAAGGTAGTAAAAGAGGAGGCAACGTCTCAAACTCAGCTGCAAAGTTTATTTCGAACACGCTTTATATACCCCATCTCCAACGTCGTCCCTACAAAAAAAAAAAAAAAAAAAAAAAACTTGACAAGAGGACAATGACACTTCGGTAAACCTTCTCTTATCTCCCTTGATCTTGGCTGTGGGACACTCACACAAAGGGACACATTCTAGCATAACCACCGCTACCCGGCGGACGTAGATGAAAACACTACTGAACACAAAGAAAGGGTTTGACCTTCAAAGGTGCGTTCCCTCTAACAAATCACTCAGTCCAAAGAAACAATACTATACACTGCTACCAGCCGGAACTGGGGCCATCTCCAAAAATGAGAACGACATTGCCCTCCTACCACGAACCAGGCGTCAGGCGTCATTGCAGTTTGGGAAGGAATGTAAACTATTTCTACGCTTGTAAATTTTTTTTTCTTGTAGTACTAGTATTGTTTATATGTGTATCCTTGGACTTGTTCGAGAAAGTCGCTGTGTTATCCATTTGTGGTTCGTGGTAGGAGGGCAATGTCGTTCTCATTTTTAGAGATGACCCCAGTTCCGGCTGGTATAGTATTGTTTCTTTGGACTGAGTGATTTGTTAGAGGGAACGCACCTTTGAAGGTCAAACCCTTTCTTTGTGTTCAGTAGCGTTTTCACCTACGTTCGCCGGGTAGCGGTGGTTATGCCAGAATGTGTCCCTTTGTGTGAGTGTCCCACAGCCAAGGTCAAGGGAGATAAGAGAAGGTTTACCGAAGTGTCATTGTCCTCTTGTCATGTTTTTTTTTTTTTTTTTTTTTTTTTTGTAGAGAGGGGTATATAAAGCGTGTTCGAAATAAACTTTGCAGCTGAGTTTGAGACGTTGTTTCCTCTTTTACTACCTTCTCTTGTGTTCTCTTCCTGCCCAAGTCTCAGGTTTACAATCATGTTAGAATAATTAAGTAGTTCGAGAGAATAATACTCTCTACTAGATTTGTCCACAAAATATAAACTATGCGGGATATTTTGTTTTTTCTAATGGCACCCTAAATCTAGTAAAAAAAGTTTCCATAGAAAGTACGCTGGGCGAACACTGTGATATAAAATCTGACGAGCAACCTAAAGTTATTACATTATCCCAAACAAGAATGGCCCTCGATGTTTTTTTTTTTTATATTTTTTCCGCCGTAATTTTGGTTCAAAAGCTGCATTTAACCGAGAGCATCTCGTGGAAAAACAAGAAGCGACAAAGTTAGTAAGCAGCGTAAATTGGCCCAATTAGCCCAATTATCAGAGCGAGACAGGTCGTTACTGCCTTTGTCGCGACTGTACGCGCCATTAACTCGTCCCTAAAATACGACATTAAAACTCGGCTTGCTTTTCCTTACACCCCATTTACGCTCACTGCGTGCGCTGAAAATTCATCACGTGCACAATTAGCAGGCGAGATTACATCGATGCAACCAGGCACTGGCGCAACAATACTTGGCGGATAAAACGTCATTAACGTTTAGAAAACAGCCATGGAAAATGGGTCGTCACGATCATTTATGCTGATAAACTTAAAACGCGAAGTGCGATACATTGTAGAGCCAGGTACAGTAGATATATTTTGGATAAATTGGTTCTAAAAAGAACGCCGGATGTACATATAATGTACAGGATACTAATGTTTTAGGCTTTGCAGAGGGTTCTAAAGAACCTCTGAAAGCTACACTTACGCCTTCTGCGCGAATGAGTTAGATGGCCACAGGGACAAATTATACGGAGCTAATCGTTACACTAAGTTGAACGACTTACTAAAATTTGTCGATTAACTTTATAATTAGTGATATGACTGTAGGCTACCAATCAGATTCCAGCTGAGCGTAATCGAAAGCAATGAAACCAGTAATTATTAAAAAAAATATCTCGGAGGGCGAAGGAAGTTCCCTTGTGCGCTAAACGTACCACTCGTGCTACGAATCCCGGACAAAAGCTCACCGGACAAAAGCTCACCGGACAGAAGCTCACCCATTTTTTCACAGACCCGGACAAAAGCTCACCCATACTTTCACAGACCCGGACAAAAGCTCACCACGAGAAAATTTCATGTCGGTCTTAACACGAGTGCGGAAACTTAGGTGCATGCGTGCGACACAAAAAGGTAACGATAAATTAAATCTGACAGGCGCATGGTTTGTTGATTTTAGTAGAAACAAGTTTATTTATCGATTGGTTAGAGGCGAATGCAGTCCCCCACTAGCTCCAGCGAATCCCGGAGAAAAGCTCACCGGAGAAAAGCTCACCGGAGAAAAGCTCACCGGAGATAAGCTCACCGGAGAAAAGCTCACCGCAAAACCGGCGGACACGGAGAAAAGCTCACCGGCCGTTCAGGGTATGCGGAGAAAGGCTCACCGATTTTTTTTTCTTCTTTTTATATGGAGGCTGTTGGAACATGCGCAACATATATCAATTTATTATCATGAAAATTCATCAGCTTTGTAAAAAGAACAGGAAAAAGTTCAAAAACTAGTAATGTCTGCTAAAAACCGCAAGTTCTAACACTAGTAATGTCTGCCAAAGACCTAAAAATCACAACCATAAATCTGAAAGTGAATACGCAACAACGCGGTGCCTGAAATTCTCTTTGAAGCTTTTGTTAACCTTGAAAACAGAATAAAACAGGCAGTGTGATATCGAGGTTTCTTTCTTCCACGAATCGCACGTTTTCTAGCCGTTCGTGCTGGTGTTTCCACACGTTGCCGTTGTGTGATTGTGCCCTTCTACGGCCAGCCACCCATGACCCTCAGAGCTGCACACTGTTGTTACTCGTGACCTACACAAGAAGTAGTCTTCTGTAAGGTAGCGATTAGGGCGAGTTTATAAACGTTATGCATGATGAAAACCGCTCAAACGACGACCGCGGAGTGAATACAACAAACACGACAGGACGAAGCTGTTCTTGCAACCAAAGGTTTGTTACTGAAATTAACAGAAAGAAAACAGGGTAGCCGACACTGATTACATCAACAAATACCTACTTATTTTTTAGGTACTACACAATATTTGGAGCTGAAACGGTTCACACACCGCTATTCATATTAGCTTGCAAAGAACAAACCTCTTTATCTGACAGAGCCACCGACAGCGCACTGTCAGCTGTCAATAAATTGTTGTCTTTTTTACCGGTGTACGATGTTCTGATTTTATACTTGCGGCGTCATTAATATACAGAATGGGGGATTACTAATTTCTGAGAAATTAGTAAACACGCCCAATGAACCTCAAGAATATTACAAAATATAGGACATCTTTTTAATGAAGTGACGAATCCGAATACTATTAAATTGCCATGTTTAACGCAGAATCTGCTAAGTTCAAGAAAAAATCGGTGAGCTTTTCTCCACATCTGCCGGTTTTGCGGTGAGCTTTTCTCCGGTGAGCTTATCTCCGGTGAGCTTTTCTCCGGTGAGCTTTTCTCCGGTGAGCTTTTCTCCGCCGCCCAGCTCCAGCAGTCTTGGTAGATCTCGATGTACATGCAAGCCCTCGCAAATATTTCTAAGACGATTCTGCAGGTGCAGAGTAATTTTTCGCACCAGCTTTACGGTGGGCTCACCTCTCCGGGCTTTTGCCAATGCCGTGGCAACGAGCGCCTGATTTTGCTGTAGGCATTCAATCAGCTTCAAGACGCTTGGATGGGCGTGGCCGACGAGCTTCTGGAACCCGGTACTCCTTTCGCAGGTGTTGCTCATCCGGTCTTTATCTTGAAGAGTGGTGTCGTACATATTCCACCGTACCGGGGGAAACTCCGGTCGCCGTCGGCGCAGAGTCAGGCGAAGGGAAGAATTCACTCTGGCTGCCGCCGCAGATGGAACAGAAGCATAACGGAAGCGGCCGTTGAAATACGTGCAATCAAAATAGTTCAGCAGGTAACAATGTCACCGGTAAACTTTTCCCTGGTGGTTAGTTCTTGTGGAACAAGCTGTGGTGGAAGGAACCCGAGCCTATCTAAAATCCCGCACAATTTTTTAAATTGGTCATCTGTCTTGTACTTTTCCAAAAGGCCGAACTCCCGTTCTTTCAAAGTATTTTTAAAAAATTCGCAACTCACTGGTGGATGAGGTACAAGTTCTCCTAAAAATGGTCCAATGTCCACTGCGTCCACACTTTATTTCAGCCCGTGTTTCGCCCGGGTAGGAAACAAAAAAAGAAATCGAGGTGAGCTTTTGCCCGGGTCTGTCAAAAAACGGGTGAGCTTTTGTCCGGGTCTGTCAAAAAACGGGTGAGCTTTTGTCCGGTGAGCTTTTGTCCGGTTACCCGTGCTACAGGCTCAAATCTGGCGGTACGAAAACTTAGATGATAATCTTATCATACGCGTTTTCGCGCCACCATAATGGCTGTTGCCATGAAAAAAAAAGTTATATGGGCCTGTTTTTAAGTTACGTCCCTACTGAAAAAAAACATTTCGCGCCTTTATGAAAATAAACGGGTCCATACCGGTAACAGTTTAACCATACCGGTCACCAGTTTGTCAAAAGGCGTCGCCCGTGTGGCTCAAAGGGGTCCCCCGTATGAGCCATAACGGTCACCTATTTGGACAAACAGGTCACTCCTTTGGCAAACGGGTCGCTCGTCTGGGCAAATGGGTCGCTCGTCTGGGCAAATGGGTGACTCGTTTGGGCTAAGTTGTCGCACGTTTGCTCAAACCGGTGACCATGTTGCAAACTGTACCAGTTTAATCAAACGGCTCTCCGGAGCCCGTTTGATATGGAACGTACAGATCGGCGGCGTGGGCACGCTTAGCGTTTCAGCCGTGGCAGCCAATGTTTCCGGAAGGCTGGGAGCGCCGGTTCATCGATTTCAGATCGTCCGCGTAATGCAAGTAATTATATTTATATTTCAATTGCGCTGATGTTCGCTTATACTGCAACCAAAACTAACACCTTTTTTGTTGCTGTTTTACGTAAACGCGCGACGTTGGTGAGCCGATATTGTTGACAGAACTTTAAAACTTTGTCCATCTTTGTTGCCTCAATTTACTTATTCAGATCGAATCTCTCTCGCAGAAGACGCGACCGCGTGAAAGAATGTACGTCTAGACTCCGTTTCACTTTAATTCAAGACGCAGCGAAGGTAGCACGCGTACACGCGGCTGCAAGACCATCCAGCATTGCCAGAGCACGCCCTCCGTTGCAGCAGTCAAACTACGAGCTCGCGCTGAGTACTTTCTTCGCTCGGGCGCAAGCCGAGCTTCTGGCCGCCCCGCCGCCATTTCCAAACTTCGAGCGTGCTAAAATGCGCGCGCGCGCGCGCACGCTTGTTTCTTTTTCGAGGTTACAAAAGCACATCTCACTGGGGCCCTAAACTCGTGAAACACAAAGTTGGAGCCGAAAGTTGGCGGAGCGCGCCAATTGGATGTTGGCGACAAAAACACCGAGTCATCGTCGTGATAGTCCAATCGTTGCGCTCCCTCAACTTCGGCCCCAACTTCGTGTTTCACGAGTTTAGGGCCCCTGGAATGCCTGGAGAGAGGATAGGGGCTATCCATGTGGTCCTCGCCCCCTCCCTCCTCTCTTGTCACCCGTCACGTGACCCGCAGCGCGCGCGAGCTACACGCTGATAAGCATCGAGATCCGGAAGGGTGCGCCTAGCAGCCGCTTTTTTCTATGTCTGCTTGTTGTCATTTCGAGCTCGAACTTCGCGCGTCCACCTCCTTCGACCTGTCGCCTTACCCTGCGGTCTTATTAGGATGTCTCTCAGTGTTCGAAAAGTCCTACGCCTATATCGCCAACAAGCGATTCTTCAAAGAAGTCAGGAATTCTTGCGGTTCGGTTGGGTTCGGCAAAAGACAGCTTGTGCGCCACATCGTGTTGAAACTTCCAAGGAGCCGTTCCCTCTCGCTTGTGTTTGTGTGGTTGTCCTGCTTTGACCGTGTCGACAAATATCACGGATTACATCTTTTAAGTCCGCTATTTTTATGGTAAGTCCACTGCAACGTACTTCTTGGCAACGATTGACCGTTCTTCTACTCGTACTCTTCCAGGTTATCTATATAATTATGCAGCCACTATTCTCGCGGCAGCCGGGCGAATAATTTCCCGAAAGTCTACCTTCATAGTCTAGAATAACCTCGGTTCTTGTTTGGTTTGCTATCTTCTCAGTTGTATAAAAGGTTAGAGTGCCCCTCACATTTCACAGATCGCTTGCACGTTTGTACTTGTCTACAGAAGACGTAATAAACTTTGAGGAGAATTGAAAACAATCTTTTGTGTCTGTTTTACTGTCCATTTGCAAGCACCTACGTGAGCACATTTGTTCTACGTGTTTCCTCCATGTTATAAATAGGTTTATGAGCTTCGGAACGTCGTAAATAAGTTTAAGATAAGCAACCTACCAGACGATTCCCATTTAGGGCTAGCGCATAATTTCCCGATTCGAATGGCACGTTCAAACGTGCGGTCACGTGCAGGGTCGAACGGGCACCCGTATCAAACGGGCACCTGTATCAAATGGGTACCGTTTCGAGCGGGTACCGTTTCAAACGGCTACCCGTATCCCATAATCACGTTTGATCCAAACGGGTCGACAAGTTTGCACCCGTTTGATTTACCAGTTTGCCACCCGTTTGAATTTCAAATGGTTTTTTTTCAGTAGGGGTTGCTGGGTATCGTTCTCTTGAATCCCTATGAACCGCTGTTATGTCAAGGTTTTCAAACCCAGGCCAGTTGGTACAAATTTCTCCAATCCGAGATAAAAACGAAACTGGTCATCGCAGAAAAAAAAAGAAGTTGAGGATTTATTTAACACTAATGTCTAAAATGTCTATTGTTAGTCGTTGGCTGCTAGTCTCTATTAATATTAGTGTCTAAAATGTCTATGGTCAGTCTTTGCCTGCAAGCCCCCCCCCCCCCCCCCCAAAAGAAAGAAAAAAAAAAAGAAAAAACAACGCTAAATCTGCTCGATTTAAAACCTTGCTGCAATCTGAGAATTCCGCATGCATCCAATCGTATTTCCTGAGGCTCTATAGAGCCAATTGCAAACGGGGAGTGCCGCTTCCCAGAGCTTAGAGTGAGCTCGTAAGGATTGCTCGTAATCGCAGCAAGACTCAGGGAAAGCCGCCGTCTCACGCAATGTGGCACCCTATTCGAGACATTAACCTTGGGAACGAAGCTCGCAACTGCAATCTTTCTGTTATCGCGAGCGCGAGAAGCATTATTGTTCAAGTTCCACATGTCCAGACGTTTCCAATAAATCCATTGGCTTCAAAGTCCACTTCCAAAAGCATCGAAATACAGTAAATAACATAACTTATATTTAAAACACACACACACACTCTCTCGCGCGCACACACAGACAAACACACAGCCACAAACACACACACACACACAAACGCGCGCACACGCACACACACACACACACACACTGTCTGAAGCCCGGATTTGAGAGCAGGAACTTAAGCCAGCACACTTCCGTGTATTCACTTCATCCCTGACAAGTAATGCGCGAGTCCGAGTCATATTGAATATGCAACGGTGCGTATTCTTTTATTCCTTCTTATTATAGCATATTTTTTACTTGCACGTTTTGCTAACTTGTTTTATTAGAATTTTCTTTTCGTGCGTTCTTTTGTTAGGTTTAAGCTTTTTTGGAAGAAAAATATTTCCGGAGGCTGCTTCTGGAGTAAGATCATTCCCTGCTCGCGCCTATACATAGAAAGCTCTGGAATAATGTGCACTGTGGAAGGACTCAGCTTCGACTACTCGTATTTTGTACTGTGAAGGGGAAGAGCAATGGGTAAAGCGAAGGAAAGGGGGGAAGACGGCGAAACACTGTGACCCCTCCTGCTTGGGCCGAAAATAAAGCGAAGGCTCCTCTCCGAAGTGCCACGCTGCTTTATCTGCACGCGTCTTTTCTCTGAATGAAAGGTTCGACAATGCCGCGTCTTGTGGTGCACTCTAATTTACACCGAGGTCTTTCCGCGGAAACTTTCAAGTCAAAAATAAACTCCGCATTTTCTCCAAATTTGATGAATATTCCGATCCCGAAACCTCGGTTTGTCTTCTTGTAATTTTTGACCAGAAGTTGAAGACTGACAGAAAAGAAACAAGATATCCACTGACGTTTACGACGTTGTAAACTGACAACATGAGAGCAGTGACCCCTTTACGAAATGCAGGTGTTGTATATCGAAGATTTTTTTATGCTATTTGATATCTGTACAGTCAAGTGGTCAAATCAAATATGGTGATTTAACGTGCTAAACCAACAAATGGCATCTGGCACGCCCCGCGAAGGACTGAGCAATAATTTCGAGCACCTAACAACATTTACACGTGAAACCCAGGTAACGGCTACCATGGTTTCTTCCCCGCAATAAGCCTCCGTCAGATTGCCGGCACCCCGGCCAAGATTCAAAACCACCTCCTGGGGATCAATAGGCCGGCTCTTTGCATCGGAGCCGCTGAGGCGGCTAGAGTCAAGTTGCGCATAGAAGTTGCTAAGGATATTAGAGCTTTCTTTGCCACCTCCCCTCCCCCCCCCCCCCCCCTCCCACCTGCGGTGATCGTGGTTTTGCTGTACGGGCATTTTAGGCTTGGATATGGTAATAATACCGAGTACAGCCGAACTGACGAACCAACCAACTTCTCGGACCTGGACTGTAACATGTGCCAGTGACTTGCCGACGCTCGACGGAAAAGTGCCACCCGAATAGCCTGCGCACTCAGCCTTTGACCACCTGAATACCTTTTGCCGAAGGTGAAACAACGTATGTGGCCAAAAAACGACGAAACAAACTTTTCTGTACGAAAAGAAGAAAAAAAATTGCAAAGTTGCAAGGTTCAGGCAAGGCAAAGCAACCTAGCCTTTTATTGCAGAACCTGGTACCCGTCCCCCTTCCCCGAAACGTGTAGGCTTCCCTAAAATTTCTTATTTGTGGCATTTTCTTACCGTGGGCCGTGCGTGTTATTAGTCGACATCAAAGTGCAGCGCATGGAGCAAAGGAGGAGACTCAAAGCCGCCGATATCGTTATCGTGCAGTCGACACGACAACGACCTTGGGATGGATACTTTCCTATAGACCGTTCCATTAGGGTCATAGCAGAGAGGGTGAAAGAGAAGAAAATGCACTCCCCCTCTCACCCCGCTCGTCGTCTGCTCCGCCGAGTGGGCTGTAGCTAGCGTCCGGCTGGCGTGCAAACTTTGTTTAAAATCGCGTGATTTTGGAACTTTCAAGCGCAGTTGCGCAGATTTTGGCATGTCAGTTGTCGTGTAATACTATGCTAGATAAAAAGACTCGCAGGGTCCAATTGCGCTGTTACCTGCGTGCAAATAAAAAAAAAAGAATAGGAAAAACTGTGTCAGATTGGCCGGTCTCTTTGGCGAAAAGTAAATTCGGTTGTTGCATCTTTTTTACTATAAAAAGTTCGTACTGGTGTAGGCCTTTAGCGACCATGAGTGGAAGTTTGAAATAATAAATAAAACGTGCTCTCCTGCCGCAATACACGCAGTAGTTGAGGGTAGTACTACCGGCTGACTCAACTGCTATCTAAGTGGCGGAAAAAGGATATGCTAGTTGATCATTTAGCGAAATAGAACAACAGAGAGCTATTAGCGGCGAGATGTTTTGGTGGCGCCCTCCTATGGTTCCCCATTGTGACGTCAATACCTTGCGAACAACAAGTTCGATGGTGTTTGTAAATAGCACGGTGGAAGCCTGAAATCATTGCGCTCTCAAAGCAACACTGCCAACACCGTCGAAATTAAAGTTCTTTCACTCCTCTTATTTCCGTCGATGATATACCCCTTCCGACGTCATAGTCAGCTTTTGGGCCAATCGTGGAAGGCCGACCACAGCGACGCTTTCGGTCGCGCACGTCGCCAATAGGCTGATTTTGGAGTAGCCACAACGAACCACTTCACAACGGCAGCCACGAGCGCGAGTTCGATGTTCCGTACTGCCCGCCGATACAGCCCAAAGATGAAAAACGGCAACCTCCCGGTTTGTCGTCTGCTAGCGGAGTCGTGCGCGTGCCCTCTCTCTCGTTTTAGCCCGCCGAACCCGCTGAACTTCCCGGATGTGTGGAGATGGCGCTGCGGTCAAACAAAATGGTGCCGCCCAGAGAGCGCTAAATGGACTGGTCTACTGACCGTTTTACTGAAAGAGGGCGAGAGAGAAAAGGGGAAAAGGCTGCCTGCGCTTTCCCCCTTTCTGATTGTGTAGAAAGAGTGAAAGTCCCGGATGAGAGGCTTCGCCGGTGTTGGGTGTCTGCTGTGCCCGAACTTCGGTCACGCTTCCTTTTCGGTTTTAAACTCGCAAACTTAGAGCCAGAGGCTTCGATGGCAACGGTCCCCCGTCATCGGGACACCATTGCTGGGTCATAGGGTGCACGAATAAAAACAGAAAGCATAGAATACTGTCCGAGGGCATATGTAGCTTGCAAGGAATCCGGCAAGGCGAGAGCGGCTGCAATGTCTTTGAGCTTCATCGCTTTCCACATGACCCCTGTCTCCGGCGGCAGTGGATTGCGTCCGTAAACCGAAAAGGCGTCTCCTCAACGCCATCCTCTCGACTTCGCTCGGAACATTTCGTGAATGGAGCGCGCACCAAACGCTGTACCGCCGGTGAACATGGGGTACGCTCGCAATGTGCGTGCGAGTTTTCTCATGATAACTGCTGTTTCAGCTTGTAAAATTTTGTAACTGAATTTATCTTAATACTGATATTTTGAAGTGGTGACTGACTCAATTTTATCATCTAGAACACTTAGTTGAAGGCTCATTTCCGCCCCCGGGTGAGGCTGGAAATTGTTGAAAACGTATTCACATTGTTGTTGTTTTTTTTTTTTTTGTTTTTTTTTATTCGCGGTTTTTTGCGCGATACTAGGGAGCCGGCGAAAGCGTCCTTGGAGTGCCGCTGGTGGGTTGTTTCTGTTGACTAAGGCGCTTTGAGGCGCTTGATAGTCGCTGCAGGGAACGTCTCGTGTGTTGCGATCTGCGCTTTCGAGCCCAGTGTGCACGTTTCTTTGTTTGGGTCATGGCATCTGCCAGTGTGGCGACGGGGGGAACAGCGGCAGTGAACGTGCCAGCTATAGAAATTGGAGGTGAGTACCCAAAATATTGCATCAAATAGTAAGATAATTCGTGGCTGCTTCGAGGCTTTCTGCGGTACGATAAAAGTACATCTGGAGCGTCTTCGTCGTTCATTCACAAGGAAATATAAGAACAGGGACACGAAGATAAAAACAGCACAGCAAGACGATATGTAGCACCTCCGGGCGTTTACAAAGTTAATTGAGGTTCCCGTTTCGTGTATCGCTTGTTGATTACAACTAAAAGCGGCTACCTTGAAATAGGCCCATTGCAAGCAAAAATGTATAAATGGTCCATCATTTCCAGTCATGCGGAAAGCAATGGAGCTTAGAAACATTGCAGCCGTACTCGGCTTGCCGGATTCCATGCAAGCTATCATAGGTCCTCAGACAGTATTCGACGCTTCCTGTCGTTATTCGTGCACCCTATTACCCAGCAATGGTGTCCCGATGACCGGGGGACTGTCGCCATCGAAGACCAGGACTCTAATTAAGTTTGGGTGTTTGAAAGGTAGAAAAAAGCGCGAACAAAGTTGGGGCACTGCAGACGCCCAACACCGGCCCAGCCTCTCATCCGGGACTTGCACTCTTTCTACACAATCAGAAAGGAGGAAAGCGCCGGTAGCCCTTTCCCCTTTTCTCTCTCGCTCTCAAAATGGCGCTACCCACGATAAAACGGTTTATACACCAACTCATGTTTACAAACAAACCGGAGCGCCCCTAGCGGACGCCACCGGCGCCGCGCATGCGCGGTGGATGGTGGGCAAGAAGCCCGCCGTCGCCCATAAACAAACCATTGAATTGCGTTGTTATCGGCGTCGGTGAGAGTCCCCGTGCTCTTTTTCGCGTTGGAATTGTTGATGCTACGTCCTCCTAACAATGTCTGACTATTTGAGCGGCTTCAGCAAAACTAACGAGGCAAAACTTTGCGTGAATAATGTGATGTGCGCCGATTCATTTCACGTGGATGCCGCAGAATGGGCGCTAAAGCCTGACTCCCACGATGAGAGTCTGCTCGCTGTTTACAGACGCGACATTGCTCGGACTGCAAAAGCGTGGACCGTAGCTGAGATGGTGGACGTCGATACTGAAAACCTCAAGTAGAATCGGGCATTACAAGTCGGTGCTGGCCACTGGTAACAATAATGATAAACATCTTCTTGTATCTGTTTACACTTAGCCTACTTACGCCAACCAAGCTTCAAATGTGTTTTGAGGCCTGCACTTAGTTTTTATCGCAATTACCGGGTCAACGTTTGGTTTCCGGGCCGCTGTCGTTTGAACGAGCTGACGACAAAAAGCAGCCAAGTTTGAAAGAGCAGACGAAGTTCGAACGCATGCGTAATGGGGTACGGGCAAGAAGCACCGCGTCCCGCGTCAACAAACCACTCGAATGTAACGTTGTCGGCGTCTGTGAGAGTCTGCCTACTCTTTTTCGCGTTGGAATTGTCGATTCTACGTCCTCATCGCGATGTCTTACCACTTTAACCGCTTAAGCGAAATTATCAAGGCTCGTTACGCCGCTAAACTTTCCGTAAATAATTTGACGTGCGGCGATTCATTCGCATGAACGCCGCAGACTGGACGCCAAAACCATGATGAGATTCTTCCAGCTATTTTCGGTATATAGCGACGTCGCTCGTGTTGCAAAAGTGTAGAAGGTAGCGGCGATGATCGACGTCGATACTGAAAATCGGAAGCGGGAACAGACCAAGCGTAACAAGTCGGTGATGACCACCGATACCAATGATCAACATCTTGTATCAACTTTTTACACCGAGCTTACTTAAGTCTTTTGAGGTCTGCAATTACTTACTGCAATCACCGGGTCAAACTTTGGTCTACGGGACGCTTTTGTTTGAACGAGCAGACAACAAAAAGCAGACGTTTGAAAGAGCAGACGAAAGTTCGAACGATCAGGCGGCCGTGTGAATTTGAAGACGCCATGAACCCGTGGGTGGTTCGGACAACTTGGCGGTTTTCTCTCGTTTATGTTGGAACAAAGCAAATACATCTGGCGACCACAAAGTGTTGCCCGCGCACGCAATCGTAGTTCGACAGCGTCTGGTTTGCCCTTCTCACGGCTAGTATCCACGTTCTCGGACGAACGGAGGGGGCAAAAACACATGAAAACTGATCTTCAAACCTTTCCAGACCCTCTTGGTACAAACCCTGTCGCAGCATTTTGACGAGAAAGCAGGTTTTTTGTCTCGTTTCTTCCAAGGGAACACAGGAATGCATGTCTCGCACGGCGACTTCTGCCCACCGCCACAGACCGGAGGTGCGTCCGGCGCGCCACCACCGCGGCGTGACGTAGGAGAGTTGAGTTGGTGTATAGCCACCGGGACTATCGTGCGAAACGCAAGTGGCCATTCGGCCGGGCCGCAGCACAGCGAGGCCACGTCACTGGCGCTTTTTTTCCCTAGTGGCCGTAATTTAACGACTGAGTAGGGGCGCCGGTGCCCACGCTATTACGCAAAGTGTCCACACCTCTATTCGCGCCTCCCTGAACCTCCAGTATCCGTACCGCCTCTTTTCCCTGGAAGCTCAATCTCCGGAGGAAAGTAAGGTTGAAGGAAAACTGCTTTCCCAATATCTGGAGCTATGCACAAGGACGGAAGACGACTTTTTGCTTTCATGATCGTTGTACCCATCTGTCTGTTTAATTCTCGACATGTTTAATTCTCGACAATGCGACATGTTCTACCCCGACATGCGATTAAAGGAGTCACCAATCTATCGTATTCAGACATCATGCAACCTCCTTGTCCAGCACGATTTTTTTTTCATGCCTTATTTTACCTTTAACACCTGATGTGTATTTATGTACTTTGTTACGACTGTTTTATTATGCTGACTGTTCTAATATGACGCAGGAGCACTAATTACGAGCTAAGAAGCACGAACATAATAAGTTACCCTCTGCATTATTAAACTATCAGTGGTACGCAAATACTTCTTCGAATAGAATAGGTCGGTGTCACTTTTAGCTACAACACTCCGAAACGATTTGGTACGCCGTGGGTCTCCAGTCACTGACAGCTGCAGAAACGCAAAGTGTGGCGAAGGCCGAGCATCTTATTACCGTTCCGCAGCCAATGACATTGCGGTACTTGTTGACAAGAACGTCCAAAAGACGAATCACACAGATAGGCGCGTAGATATAACAACCCTTCGTTGCTTGAGCAAGCAGCGACTATGTGGAGCGCAAGTTCGTCTGCTTTTTGCGCAGGGGTTGCAGTGACGTCAGAACACCGGGCTATGACTTGCTCTGATTTAGGAATCGTGGACAGACCTCAGTGCTAGCTGCCTTGAGGTCTATGGCCACTACCCTCCCAAACGGAGTGAATCAGAGCGCGGCTTTCTGAAGTCACCGCAATTCCTGCGCAAGATGCACAGGATCTTGCGTTCCGCATAGCAATGCGAAGGCTTCGAAAGATGCGGGTCTATATCATTCTAACCACTTTATTCGCGCGCCCCCCTTGTTGATCATTTTATTGCGTTCAAAGTTCGGTTGAAACGAAGGATAGCGAGTATTTTTTTCACCGTGATTCCTGCCTTCCTTTCACTTTTGATTTGTAACCGTTCTTTCGAGATCTCTGTTTCACTCCGCGTTCGCATTGTCTCATTTTCTCCTTCTGCAATAATCCTATACGACATAAAAAAGAAACCAAGTGGCGGATACACGCAATACGGTCGGGGGAAACGCATGAATGAATGTATGTATGTATGCACGAAGCTGAACGTTTTTAATCGTACTTGTTTTCCTTCACCGACGAGCGTTGCATGGCAAAGCCGAACTATGTTCGTTCTCGCTTGCGTCGCTTCGATCACAAAACGCTCTTTCTGCTCGCACAGAAAGCGCGGAGAGGCCGAAATTTGGGTTAAATGAACCCTGTTTACGTACTGATAGAGTGGCGCCGGCTGTTAGTGCCGGTAGAGAAAGTATAAAATAATATTAAAGAAAAAAACTACTCAAACCAAAGAATACATCACATGAAAAAAATTAGACTTTACAAATCTCTGTAACGGGAATTTAGAGCGCAGCTCTTAAAGAGGAGAAGGGGGGGGGGGGTACGAAAAGGAGGGTAGGCCCCTCCTCTTCCCATCTTTCTCCCGTCCTCCCGTCCTTCTCTCCTCCTCCGCCCTTCGTCCTTATCTCCTTTCCTCTTCCTCCTGCTCCTCTTTTATTCCTCCTCATCCTCTCCCCTCCTCCTCCTCCTCCTCTTCCTCCTTTCCTGATTCTCCTCCTCTCCCCTGCTTCTCCTCCCCTACTCCTTCTTCCTACTCCTCCCTCCTCCCCTCTCCCCTGCTTCTCCTCCCCTACTCCTTCTTCCTACTCCTCCCTCCTCCCCCTCTCCCCTTTCTTCCTCCTTCACCATAGCTTCCCCTCCTTCTCGTCTGCACGTGACAGCAGTTTTGCCGCTAAATCTAGCTGAAAAACTGAATTGGTTCATAGGTGACATGACACCATGTCATGTGACGTCATTTTCTCCGCTCAATTTAGCGGTGAAACTGAATTTGTGTTGAGGTCAAGTGACGTCAATTTTCCCGCTCAAGTTAGCGTGGTTACGCCAATGCCGACGCCGATGCCGACGCCGACGCCGACGCCGCTCAACCCGCAAATGCCCGCCTAAAGGCTCCGCTCTAAAATATCAGATTGCCCTCTTTCTACTCGCTATTTCTTCGTTTTGTGGTCGAGTAATCTAAGGCGTTTTTAGAGCGCAGCTCTTTGGCGCCCGTTTCCGGGTTTCGCGGTGTCGGCGTCGGCGACGGCGTAGCCGCGCTATATTTAACGAAAAAATTTACATCCCGTGACCTTCATCACCAATTCAATTCCCACTAAATTTAGCGGGGGAGTTCAGTTTCTCCGCTAGATTTAGGGGCACATTGAGTTTCTTTGCTAGATTTAGCGGACAAATTCGTTTTCTCCCCTAGATTTAGTAGAGAAATTGACGTCACGTGACCTCACCAATTCAACTCCCTGCTAAAGTTAGCGGGGAATTGAATTTTTGTTGATGTCATGTCATGTTAATTTTCCTGCTAAATGTAGCGGAAAAAAAAATTTGTTCATAGGTGACGTGACACCGAGTCATGTGACGTCATTTTCCACGCTAAATTTAACGATGAAACTGAATTGGTGTTGAGGTCACGTGGCGCCAATTTTTCAGCTAAAATTTTGCGGGAAAACTGTGGGAGAACGGGGTGTGGGGGATGATGATGGGAAGTTACTGAGGAGAAGTGGAGAGGAGGAGGAGAAGAAGGGGATAGAGTAGAAGGGGAGGAGGAGGGAAGAAAGAGAGGGTACGGAAGGGGAGGGGCATAACATCCCCTTCCATACCATCCCCTCCTCTTCCTCAAAAGCTGCGCTCTAATTTTGCATTCCAGAGGTTTGTAAATGTCGTTTTTATGATATATGTTTTTGTTTGTTTTGGCATTTAAAGTGAATTCCTACTCCCAATACCAAAACGAACTGAGGACACGTGAGACCACTCGGCCACGACGCCACTCTGGTCTGTTTTACCCAGAGGCCTCTACGAACCCCTTCAGCAGACGTAAACTTCGGGAGGACATTGCATTTTATTTTTTTATTTGGCACGACCTTTCTTGGCCCTTGCTTTGCACGTGACTGCTGCAGTAGACAGACGAAACCTTCACTTTCTTTATGCTTTTTTGTGAACAGAATGTCAATTTTGTGATGGTAGCGACGCAAGCGAGAACGGACTTTTGGTGACGATACCGTATCCCGCCCGGTCCGATAGCTTTGCAGTTGCAGAATCCTTCCCTACACCTCTATTGCTAAGTGGGACAAGCGCTTCCTTTCAAGGAGATCGCATTACCTGAAACGACATCTGAGTCTAGAGACGTAGCTGTTAGAGCTTTGAACGGGTTTTGGTCAACCCGAAAGACCGGGCCCGGCCCGGCCCGCGAACCAAGCAGGGCTGAGCAGCATAAATTGGTCTTGGGCCTCGGTCTACCGGGCCCATGCCCGAGACATACTTCATTTATATAATTATTTATTTTTTTATTCATTTACTAAAACGCTTTAAAGGTCTTTCTGGGAAGGACAGTACATAAAGGGGGGGGGGGGGGGGGGGGGGGGGGAGGGATAAGTACAGCACATATGAAACACCAAAAGCTAATAAAATAAACACTTGCATAGCAGTGCAAACATACAAGTATTGTAACTCAAGAGACAAAAAAAAATAAAAACTTGCACAGCACTGCAGACATACTAGAAATCGTAGGTCAGACAGTACCTAAATGGCGGCTGATAAGAGAGCGAAAACTATCAGAGTTAGCTTCGGTAACGATGCGCTCTCTTAGATCATTCCACCACTATGCTGTTTTGGGGAAGAAGGAATACAAAAAAGAAGGGCGGCAGTTGAAACGGTCAATCTTGCATGAGTGATTAAGATGAGGTGAAATGAAATGCGACTGCGTTAGGAAGACTTGGCTGAGAAATGGTGCGTAGTAAATCCGATGAAAAGGCGTAAGCAAGAAAGCTTGCGCCCTTAGACCAGTTCTGGAATGTCGGCTTTTTGTTTTAATAAGGTGACGCTGGAATGTCGAGAATACACAGAAAAAATAAAGCGCGCGACTCGGTTTTGAAAAGCTTCTATTTCAGTGATCAAATTTCTTGGGGAGGATCCCAGATGTTCGTTGCGTACTCACCTTCGGCCGAATTAATGAAAGGAATGCAGTTTTTTTAAGTGAAAAGGACCACAATGAAGTGTATGTTTCAGGTAGCCCAAAGAGAGATTGCACGATGATAACAGTGACCGATTATGTACCTTCCAGGAGAGATGCCAATTGATTTTAGCACCTAAGTATTTATAAGATGAAACAGACTCAACAACGTTAGAATCAATAAACTAGTTATGAGAAAAAAATGTTTCTTTTACAACGAATGAGATGAGTTTGCATTTAGAAGGGTTAAGCTTCATGAGCCAAGTCGAGCACCACAATGACAGGTTAGTGAGGTCATGTTGTAGTTGAATGCTAGCTTCTCCCTTAGAAAGTTGTCTGTATACGACGCAGTCGTCTGCAAAAATGCGGATGCGTGAGGAAATAGATGAAGGTAAGTCATTAATATGTATTAAGAAAAGCAAGGTTTCAAGGACGGAGCCTTGAGGTACACACGAAGACACGGGAATAAAAGTTTTAACTATGAGTGTTTACGACCGTGTACTGACTTCGGTCAGAAAGCCAGTCTTTCATCCAGAGGATGATGTTACCATATAATTTCAGAGGCGTAAATTTTTGCAACAGACGCTTATTTGGGGCCCGTTCAAACGCTTTGGTGAAATCAAGAAAAATAACATCAATTTGAGAACCGAAGTCAACACAAAGATGGTTATCATGAATGAATCCTCCTAGTTGAGTCTCGCAGGAACGGCTCTATCGGAACCGATGCTGGTACTAAAAAATGAAGCGCATCTCCTCTAAAAACAGAATGATGCTGAAATGTATTTTGTGCTCAATTATTTTTGAGGCTACGCTTGTGATGAATATGGGCCGATAGTTTAAAGAGAAGCTGCGTTAACCTGATTTGAATAACGGAATAATTTTACCGACTTTCCAGTCACTAGGAACATAATGATAAAGCAAAGACTAAAAAAATTGCGGACAGTATGACACTGGAAATTATTTTAGTATTCATTAAAACCTTCGAATTAATTTCGTCTTCACCACTCGAGGAAGAAACCTTCCCGTTACCAATTACTATTACAACAACAACACCAGATACATGAATCATTATACTTCCCATTTCATCATGTAAAAAAAAAATGCATCCAAAATAGGCAAGGCCGTACTCTCCCATAAAAATACTACAAAAAAAAAAAAAAAAAAAAACAGAATCAAAGCACGAGCACTTTTGAGGTCAGATAGTAAATTTCCTTATATGAATAAGACTTAATGCATCAGCTGATTTTGAATTTATTGCTATCCAAAATTGTTTAGGGTTTGTACGCAACATATCGGGGAAAGTGATTTAGTAGGAAAAATTTCTACTTATAGCAAAGTTTTGTTTATTTTCTGTTTCGCGCTCATGGTATCCCTGCCGGTCCGAGGGACGGTCACGGTGCCTGTCGCGACTGAATAGACGTTTTCCTCTTATTTCCTAGGCGCCTCTGGCTTGCGTCATACCACGGAGAGACATTTGACGTGTTAATGAAAATAACAGGAACATGCTTATCAATCAGGTCTTTCACTTTATTTTTATATAGCTCCCAGTTTTGCCCAACTGTGTGGCTTTCAAAGTTATGCCAGAAAACCTCTTCATAAAAAAGTGGTAATTCGCTGCTTATTGCATGGTAGTTAGTCCGGCCATAGCTTCTAACGGATTTGCGATTCATTTCCTGTCTTGTTACTGGCTGATTGATTTGAGCGAACAGGTCGTTGTAATCGGATAACCCTGGAAGTGCAGTAATTGGATGAAACAAATCGGTTTGTGTAGTCAAGACGAGGTCAGGAATATTTGAGGTCGAAGTAGTGGAGCGTGTTGGTAGTGTTACAAGCTGCGAGAGGTTGAAGTCGAGGCAAGCTTCGATAAAACTTTCACATTTAGCAATGTAACTCGGACAAGAAGGATGGCTCCGAGACCAATCTATGGAATGTTAATTAAAATCACCCAAGATTATGAAGACGCAGCCAGAAAACCGTAACCCCACTGTTAAGGCACCACCAGACGGGCCAGGCTTCCATCGGTCCGGGAACGGGTCGGGTAAGACTGAAGGCCCACACGCACATTCGCGTTTGAGCGCGGTGCGTTCCGTAGCGGCAAGCGGACGCGTTGCGTTGTGAAGACCGCTTGCGCCAAACTTGTACGCACAGTTGCGTTGACACGCAGTCAACCGCAGTCAAGAGCCAATAAGAACGCGCTATCGTCGCTAGTGGCTCACCAATAGTAAGTGAAATCCAAGGTAACATGGCGGCGCACAGCGACAGCGTCGAAGCGTTCGATCTTGGGACAATCTCGCCGGCTTCCCCAACGTTTTGTCAAGCTTGAACCATCGCAGCCTTGAAAAATACAGTCCCCACCGCTCCCCAAAACGAAAAAGCAAGCACTGCGACCGGCGAACCGGATACGTCTCGCCGAGTCGGCCGGAGCGAACACGTCACCCCCCTCTCCTCTTTTGGCTTCTGATTGGTCGAACGCGCCCGAACGCACCGCAACGCTTCGGAGAGTTGAACGAGTCTCTACTCGCTTGCGTCGCGCTACCGAGCGTTGCGGGAAGGCGCGCGTCGGTCCGCAAGCGACCGCGCCTGGCCGCAAGGACTCCGCAACGCACTCAAACGCGTTCAAACGCGAATGTGCGTATGGCGCTTGAGAGTCGACGGGCCCGGGTGAAGTCGAGTCTAAAATCCTAGGCCGGTGCAGTGCTCCGGTAGCGGTTATTTCAAAAGAAATGAGAACAGACGAGTAGCGCAGGGAGCAGAGGAGGTGGCGCGATTTACTTCAGTACACCGACTATAATTTGTGTTTTAGCCGCTGCGTAAAGATGGCCAGCGTATGCGCAGAAATCTTCTTGTAAAAGGGTCATTGCATATCACTCTTATAATGTCTCCAATTTTTAGAGCGCAGCTCTTAGGCACCCGCGTTTGGGTTGAGCAACGTCGGCGTCGGCAATGGCGTAACCGCGCGCTTTGTGTTATGGGACGTTTTCCCGCTAAAATTATCGGGGGAAGGTTTACGGGGAATTTTTTCCTCTAAATTCAGCGGGCAAATTTCCCCGCTATCTTTAGCGGGTTAAGTTTCTCCAGTAGATTTAGCGGGGAAAATGACGTCACGACTTCGTGTCACGTCTCCCATGAACCAATTGAGCGGCAGGAGAGGAGCAGCAAAGGAGGAAAAGGAGGGAAGAAGGAGGAGAGGAGGGAAGAGGAGGAGACGAAGAGGAGGAGGGGAGGGTACGGAGGAAGGGGAGGGGCATACCCTCCCCTCCGTACCGTACCCTTCTCCTCCTCAAAAGCTGCGCTCTAGTTTTGCATTACAGAGATTCGTAAACGTCTTTCATTTTTTTTCTTTGTCTCGCATTCACTTTAGAGCTCCTACAGCCCCCCCCCCCCCCCCCCCCCCCCCGATCCACTCGTTCCCATTCGTTTTATTTCGCTCCCTCTTTTTGTTACCCCATGTTTCATCCCGTTCCCTTCTCCCTGTAAGGCCGAGAGCTGTCTGTGGCACACTCTACGCGTAGTAAATAAAAAAAAACGAAGACTATCTTGAATTGAAAATGAAATCAAGCGTGACCTCGCTCACCCAATCGACCTCGGCATGAAGTAGTCGGCACCTGCGTCCGATGAGACCATATCAGTTGTGTGCACAAAGCCCCCCTTCCCATCTGCCCAGATGAACAAAAAAGGAACCTTTAAAACGGTAAAGGGAAGGGGAACCCAGTTGTGCACCCAGGGTCCGCAGGGCGTAGCTACGCTCCTCGACTGTTGGTTAATGGGAACTTCTAAAGGCTGCCATATAACGTGCTAAGTTTTTTTCTTTTATTATGCGGGCTAGAGTCTTGATATCAGCACGCGAATGCTCTCTCCCAGTGTTGTAAGTGAGCAAACTCGGGTTTACGTCCCCAAGAAGTAACGGTGAACTGTAGTTTTAAGCGTATTGGTATTGTTTTGTTTCTCTTACGTATTTACTTCTTCCTTCAGAATCGATATAGTAACTGATTAAATTGATTGGTTGCTGGGGGCAAGCATCCTGGAAAATTAGAAACTAGCGAGTTTGGTGCAATGCATACTGAACAATGCCACCGTTGTCCTTTGATGTTGCTTTAGTTTTTTGATTATCAGTGAATTTTAGCAATGTTAGATCACTAATATAATATATGTAATTCGCAGAAAGTACATATAATTCTCTTAAAGTGGCCGCTATATCGCATGTACATGCACGTTTGCGCACATATTTTGTGGCACTGCCTGATAATGGTGAACACACAAAAAAAACCGTAACAAATATCAGTCTGCAGCACATGTCCTTGTTTCTTAAAAAAATAAAAATTCATACGCTTCCAAATAGCGTGCAACAAGTGCAAAAATAAATATGACTGAAGTGAAGGTGTCTGATAAAGCGTTGACGAAGAAGTAAGAATATGAGTGCCTGGGATTTGAAACGATGATAAGAGTTGACGTCTACGCCAGTTTGCCCTGTGAATGGAACGATACTCTCGCATGCAATGAAGTGGAAGAGAATCGAACGCGAGAAACAGCACAGATATGTGTTCATGGAACGCACGTTATCAAAATACATATAATATTGCCAGGTCCAGAACAACATACCTGAATCATTTAATCCTCCGTAACTTGCCCACACTCCTGGATAGAGCCCTAAATAGCGTTCTCCCGGAATCCTCAGTAAAAGCGCCGCTAATCTGGTATTTTATTTACCTTGCCTGCGTCTAATTTTGTAAGAGTTCCTTTTCATGTGCGCTTTTCCCCCTTGTGACTGTGTTCTTAAATGTTTTTTTTTTTGTTTTGTTTTTGTGCTCTTCCTCGGGCTGTTTTGTGTATAGTCGCTGACAGGATCAGAACGTTGTGAATGTTTTCCAGTTTTCCCGCTCCATGGGCGAGCTTCCCACCTTTAATAACACTTCGACGTCTCGTTCGCCTCGAGTGCGCATGCGCGCGCCAAAGCACGGTAGAAAGCAACGAGCGTGTGCTAGAGGCGTTACCACGATCCCTGCAAAAGAAGAAGACGAACTCTCGCTCCGCATATCTTTTTTACTTTTAAAGCTGACACGCAGTACATAAACAATTTCCCAAAACGTACAATGCCGGGGCTTTTTGCCATCGCTTTCCGCGTTCTACGGGAATCAACCCTAATAAATTATTCGTTACACCAATATATAATCTCCGTACACTTGCAAGTGAAAGAAAAGGTGGATGCTAAGAGAAGGAAAATAAGTATGAATCGCAAAAACACGCAAACAAAGTCCGGAATCCGACGCCTCATTTCGGAGAGCTAATGACGAAATGCGTATCGGAATGAGAGGTGTGTATTTGATGGCAGTATTATGACATTAATTGATAAGTGAAAGTCTTGGTTGGGTATGGAGAAGAAACAACGGAGATTCGTCTTTTACATTTGATGACTCAATTTTTTTATAACGAATACGAGAAAACATGATTTGTTCCAAATTCCCGTTCATCGTCTTCTGGACCCTCGTTGCGATCTATTACCTGGAGAGCTGAGCGCCGATCTAAATAATAATAAAAAACAGCGTAATAAGACACACACACAGTAATAAGACTAGGAGATGGGTCGAAGCATATTCTAGGCGAAAAACACATAAGCTTTTTAATCCCATTATACCATTATGCTCGAAATGCTCAGCGAAGAAATATACTAATCCAGGTACGACAGATTGCGAAAATGTACTAAATCATCGAGGCGCTCATGCATATCAGCACCAACTTTATGTCTGGATGTAAATTCTACTCGCTTCCCAGATTTACTTTACTAGAAACAAAGCGAGCGAAAGAGGAATGGCAATGGAGGGGAGGAATAACGGGATAAACGAAAGCATCCAGACGGAAGAATCCGGAAATGAAAAGTTTTGAATCGCACGTTGAAAAATAGAGGGGCTTACGGGATTAACCGGTGAGCGAGCAATTTGGGAAGTCGGGGGAGACAACAGTCCGTCATTGCGTAGCGGTGGGTCGGAGATTTCAGCATACACACACAGACATGGAAAAGGCGGTAAAACAACAAGTGAAACATAACCGCAACGTGCCACTGCAAAAAATGCGAAGCGAGGGTGAAAGGACTCCAACGTCGCGCGCCCTATTTCGGTTGTCGAAACGAGGGAACATCAAACAAAAAACGCTCAAAGTGAACAAAATACAATGAAAGACGGGCAAGAAATCACTATATTGCAACTTTGGTGACCACGGCCGCTGAAGCGGACAAGAGAAGATACGACTAATGATAAAATAACCAATTGTAATGAATAGAAGTTAACTAAATATGGCTCTTGACTTTACAATGTCATTTAATTAGTTCAAAACACAGTTTGGGGGACTTGAATAAATGCCACTAGGCGGGAATCTCTTTTCACATTTTGGATGTGCATTAAAAAGGGACTAAAAGAATTAGATTAGCGAGATGGGACCCTGTCCTTAAGAACATAATCCATCCAAGACGATACGAATTACAGTTGGAACAGAGTTTTTGTTCAACTGACCTAAAGAACAAAGCAAAACACAAATAATGCTTCAATCGTTACAGCCAGCATCCGCCTCCTGGGGAGCTAATAAATATAGACTACCCACAAACTAAATTGTTTTATTATTTTATGAAAAAAAGAAACAACAACATCACCGTCATATGTTAAAACAAATTGTCCTGCCGGAAGTGCCATTACCTTCATCAATTCTTTTATCCTTGGATGTTGATCTTAGAAGTTGATTACCTTTATATTACCATTATCAAGTAACAAAATTGTGAGAACAAATAACTCGTTCTAGTTCAAAGCAGACAGCTTTGAAACGATTGTTCCATACAGGATAAAAAAAAAAAAACACACGAACTTTAGCGAGGTGTTAGCCTTCTCAAGCAATCTTCGAACAAAGACCCTTTCAAATTAGTTCTGCACCCCAAAATTAGGCAGGAGTTCCAAATTCGACGAGCGGAAGGAGAATGCAGCAGTTAATTAACGCGACGAAACATGGCGGGAGGACGAATGGGCTCTTCTAAATCTGAGAAGGATGGAGGTACCCGACCCCGGGCGAAATCTCTTCCGAGGTGCCAACCGAGATAGAGCCACCAAATTGGAACCGTGGCATGTTAAGCCGCCGCCTCCTGATGGAACTGCAGGGCTTTGCTTGGAGATGAAGTCTTCGGCTTCAACCAGGTGTCAGCTCTTACCAGCTTTACCTAAGCCTTGATTACCTCCTTCCCCTTACGACTTCCTGGCTGATTAAGCTACCACAACCATGTAATTATCCCCTAATTATCCAGCTCGCGGACGGTAAGGCGCGAAAACGGGATTTGGATAGCTTTGTAGAAAATTTCGAATTAAGCGTATTTGTATAAAATTCCTAAAATTGGTGGGTATCAATCGATTGAATTAAAATTAGAGTCTACTTGTTCGCTTCATTGTTTGAATTCATTTAAAATTGGTATTTATAAGTGACTTTTTTCTTTAACATTCAATGTTATGATTATTTTCAGTATCCCAGGGTGTTGTCCATATTTAAAGTGTAATATATGCATGATATTTTTAGTTATTTATATTCATAAAATTACGTTCCCTGCATAAAAATTGGTTTTCGACAAGAAAACGATAATAATAAAATACACTTTGTATGCTGGTCAGGCTTATATCAAAGTAATTTTTGTCTGAGGGATCAACCGTAATTTTTCGTTGTACGAAGTAATACGATTAAGCGATATGGTGACATTCTTAGCGAAAAACAAGTTTTTGCACTTGTCGACTGTTATTCCGATTAGTTTAAAAAAAACCGCTAATTACCAGGACTTGAATGAATATTTGTTAACACAAAAGGGGAGCTAAAGAACCTTCCAAGAAAACTTAGTTTTCAACGGACTTCTGCAGTTTTTAGTCCCGTGAATTAGATTATGGCGCTTGATTTGGGCAGAATTTAATGTAAAGTGCTTTTATTTTTGAAAAACAAAAACACGCAGAGATTGCCGTAGGGCATGCGACGAGCCTCTCTACCGCCTGTGATCTGTCCAAAGCATCGTAAAGCCATCGGCGGAATCTCCCAGCCAGCTTAGTAGCGAGTACGATGGCGGTGAGCAAAGGTCAACTCAGTCAGCTGATGACGCCACATTCGCTAGTTTTTTCCTCCGCTCTCGCGCTGTACTGCGCTGGACCCGCAAAAGCAGTTGGTGCTGCGGCCATATTTTTATTGGCGATTACGTCGCTCATACAGATCAACTTGAAATACAAATGTGGAACAAATTTTTAAGTTGATTGCATTCAAACTTTTACATATTATTTTCCGAATTCATAAAATTTCCCAACAACCCTTTAAAGGAGTCATGGAACGATGCTATGCTTGAACGACAGGTGATTTTCACAAGCATACTGACACAGGGACACAAGTATCATGCTCGCATGCAACGCTACAGAATTTCCTTAGGCCGAATTCCACTGTTTGTTTCGGAGGGCACCGGGATCGACGTTTCTGGAGCGCGCCTTTTTCGCTGAACGATCGGGATCGAGACGGACGTGATCAACTCGTCGTTTCGGATAAGCTCACTCTCCAGGTCTCGATCCCGATCTGAGATAGTCACTCCCCAGATTTCGGCCGATTCGACAGGAAGACAGGCTGGCCAGCCCTCGGCGCGCTCACGTGACCTCCTCTCCTGCCGGACATCTCGTCTCGGAAGAATTCGTAATGGCCGCTCGCGAAGTGTCGTCCATTGCCGCTTGATAAGGCTTCGCCGTCAAGTTGTTCGAGCAGGAGCCCCAGAAACAGCGGCTCGAGTAGCACCGACGACGAGGATTGCTCGTATGACCCGCGTGAATTCGACTGTCTCTTTGGGACCTCTACAGAAGAGGCCGAAAATCGAGACGTACTTGGGCACCGTTCACGAGTATTCCTATGAAGAGGCATGTAGGGGGTCCATATCACAAGAGCGAATGACATTTTAGCGAACAGCGATATTTGAGCGAATGGACGTTTTAGCGAATAACGGGGGCGCGCGTTAACCCATCCGTTGCTCTGCGCTTTACGCCGCTTCGCGGCGACAGTCTGCGGCAGCTCATTACAAAAATATGAACTCACTTGGCCCAATCGAAAACGCCGCTTCGCGGCGTCCGACTATTCGCTAAAGTGTCATTCGGTGAAACGTGGGCGTTCGCTAAAACGTCATTCGATCGAGTGAGTACCTCCCGCAAGTAGGCTACGCTGTTGCACATCGCTCATCGACACGCATCTTTCGCATCATGATTAACTTCGCTCATGCGTTGAACACGTGTTGTTAGCGCCGTGATTGCGAAAGCATGGGCTTCGAGATCCGGGCCGCTGGAGGGGGATTCCCGGGAAGGTGAATGTCGGGAAGGCATCCGCCAATTTTGGAGCAGTACTCATGTTCCTTTGGGGATCCGGAGGCGGAACGACTTTGTTCGGATCGCAGCTACATCTCGGATCTGGCCTACTAATCCCAGCGCGCTCCAGAATGTCTTCTTAAAATGACCATTAGTTGCTCTGATTTGTTTTTCAAGAATAGAAGAAGAATGTTTCTTTTCCGTCTCTCTTTCACAAAGGTTTGTCAACTATTGTCACTCACAACTTAAGACACGAGGGGCATGGTGACTTCGCAACATCCTATTATCACTTTTTAGGCAATGGTATTGCGGCATTAATAAATAAAAACATCGAAGAACAAATCAGGAATCCATAAGCATAATTATAATAAGCCACTCCCTGCGTTTGTTTTTCGCTGAGATCGTGCTGCCGTGACGATAGTCGAGATAGGCTCTTGAATTGGACACGAGCACTGCGTGGGTACCTGACTCGGGTCCGGACACGACGTATCCAGTGGCGGACATTCGGATTAAGGCTCATGTCAAATTGTTGCGTGGACGGAATTTACCGGTCTTTAGAGATCGTCATAGGACAGCTTGAACCTCGTGCATTTGCCAACCCCAGAATTTGGCGCTGCACGGCTGTTTATCGTCGAAACCAAACTATGCGGCCGCTCATTTCTTCTGCGTAATTTATGGTAACTATTATTACTGTTTCGCATATTTTTTTTTAAACTTTACCTCGACATCGAGGCCGGTGTAGGTATCCTGAGACAATTTTTGAATGCCCTTAGCGTGATCCAGGTATTCTTTCCAGAACATCTGTTTTCTTGAAAAAGAATCCGATATATTCAGCTTTTGGTTCGAATACCACTTAGGTTTAACTCTATTGTACACGATTCTAGCTCCGAAATTGATGTTGATCCAACAGGGTTTCTTTGCGTCACCTTCACGTTTGTTTGCCAGGTGACAGCGGAGTTTCACGAGGCGTTTTCTCAGTTTGCTTGAAGTCATCAATCTGCTGAGGCCATAATTTGGTAAAACGTTATCAATTGGGTAGGCATTCCAGTATGACATAATTTCCATCCGAGCTGGGTGTTTCAATTTGGCTTTACTTTCAGATAGACTGGAAGTCTTAATACGGCTCTAGCACCTTAATGCTGCTAAAAGGTGTTCGAAGTCCTGAGCAAATCGGTTAGTCCTTAGCTTAGTTCAAAAGCAGAAATATCTCGCTCTGGGGCCTTGATTTGAAATGAACTAGTACGCGACGTCTAGAAGGCTTCGACGCGCATGGTTATTAAAATTTGTTTTTGGCCAACTAATATTGCTGTTCTGTGGGTTTTTTTCATCGATCTGCTGGCGCGAACCAAGCGCGTCCTTTGAAATAAAATGGTGCGTTACGTTAATTGGTACTAGGGAATTGTGGCTAACATGTGGCACGAAGGCTTCTGAAGTGCGCGAACTTGTTGATCTGAAATTAAATTGCCAAAACCGCTGCAAGCATACTTTGTTCTCCCGACTAAATTGAAAACATATCAGCCAAATTAGGTTTTAAGTCCAGATTAAGTTCTCGTTTAATTGACCAGAAACCCAGATGGAACATACAGCCAAATTCAAATTCGCTTTGTAAACTTCGGGCTTCAATAAATGTAAGACTTAGCGAAACATAGTCTTCATCCAAATTCAGGTATAACCGCTTTCATGTACATCCTTAAACAACTACGGGCGACGTAAAATCGCGTGAAGCAATTATTCTTATATTCAATGGCTTTTTGTCTCTTTTCCACCCACCCAGCAAAGCCGAAAAAAAAGGAAAGAAAAAAAGGACCCGTCTCCATCTCACGCTTGGCTGGACTGACACTCTCGAACAGCTGCATTTTGGAGCGCCAAATCCTTTAGCAACCACCCACGAAGTATTTAGGAGAGACCAATTTGACCTAGAAATTCGACCGAGCACGCATTAAGCACTCCTAGAGTCGCGGGTACAAATGACTGTTCAGTCTAGGCGTGGCGCTTGCTCAGTCCTCTTGACGCTCGCCTCTTCAAGAAGGACCTCCCAGGCAATTCTGGCTCGAAAACACTGCAGAGCCTGTGTGCGTCTCTGGGAGTCCCCAAAGCCGCTACTTCGGCCCTCAGGTGCCCGCCTGTTCGTTTATTTATTTATTTATTGTTACTTTTTAGATACGGAAGCAACCAAAAAAGAGGCGCCTACTAAAAGAAGCATTTACGCCATCTCTGGGGAGCCGCTTTGTTTTTGCGACGGCCAAGTCCTTCTAGCTTGAAGTGCCTTTGGGAACGAGGAAGAAATGTGCAAGTTATGGAAGAGCGCCATCATTGTTCTTCGTGTAAACAAAGCATCTGAGTTTAGCTGCCAATTTTTTTCTTTTTTTCCCTTTTGTCTTTGATCTTGCGTTTTGTTTTTATGTTACGGTATTTATTTGACACATCTAAATTTGTAGCAATTTCTTATTTTCCCCTTACTCAACAGTTCAGTTCCCTGAGGTAAAAAGTAGTAAGGGCATTAAACAGGAACAAAGCAGGGTTCTCCAAGGCAATTCAGCAGTGAAAATGCACAAAATAAAGTTTGAAAAAACTATCAGGCAATGGCGATAGCAAAGAGGCACTCGGGAAACAAATTTAAGACGTACGAAGGTTCTCAGTGTAGATTTAAGGAGGGCCGCGGTTGCTTCATTACTTAGAAAAACGAGGTTGGGGAATGATTGTGAGAGAATAATAATAAAAAAAAAACTCAGGTGTGCATGTGCACTGCAGCGCTAGTGGTGCCTACAAAAACTTGTAGGCATTTTTGTTTTTTGCTAGTGCAACTTTTGTGTTAGCTTATCTAACAGAAACGACTCGCTTAGCTTTTTCTCGGTTGTGGCTATAGCTGTCAAGCGAGCAAAATCTTCGGCTTCTCTTCCGCTATTAGAGACTATTTGACGTTGTTTTTAGGGACTACTTGGCGCCGCAGTATTATGTTTCCTTTCGCTGGCTCGCTTGTACTACCATAAAAAGGTTGCTTTACTCCGGAGAGTAGAAATCGAGTTGTTGTTTACAGAGGGTGTTCCGATTAAACCTAGACGTTTTTTTCAACTCGATAAACTCCCATACTTCTTCACATCTAGATATTAGAGTAGAATGGAAAGATTTTACTTGCCTATGTTTAGTCATTACTATTATTTGTTTAAAAATAACTTCGATAATTATTGCACTCCACCAAGTTAGTTAAAAGACGAAAAAAAAAAGTGCATGTATCTCTTGATGTGAATTTTTCGGAAACACGTATACCACACAAATTGAGCACACCATCAACATAAAATATATTCACAGCGAGGCTACAAAGATGCTAGTTTAGTGCTACGAAGTAACTCCTAAATGCATTTATAATTCGAGACACTTTATTATTCTGACAGGGTGAAAGAGGAGCCTATATCATTTATCCAGTTTAAACAGACAGGCGAACGATCAAACAAAATAAAGGCTGGCGTCACAGGCGTCGATGGTGCCGAAACAGAAGCTGGATCGAACGGTGGGGCGCGACTGACTCCGGCTTGCCACGCGGAGAACCTTTTGTAGTCGCGTGGGTTTCTGGAACGTTTGACATAGAGCGTTCGGTGTGTAGAACATTTGCAACTCGATCAGACAAAAAATTTCTCGAGTTTTCGAGGACACAAATCAGAAAGAATAAATGAAAGTACATTCCGCTCGCTGAAATCGAACCCAGAGCATCCGCGCGACAGCCAAGCACGGTAACCGTTCGGCCACGTACGTGCTCGCTCAGCGACGCGCGTGGCAATATACAGGCGTACAAGATATGTTTGCAGGTTCCCGCTATGTGAGAAACGCAATGTTTACCGGAAATGACTCTTCGCCTAGTAAATAATGTCGAAAACGACATCGGTGCTTCTTGGCGCTTTGCTGCTTACGCTACTTTCTCAAACGAATACTTTTCTCTTTCAATAAATGTTCATTAAGTATAACTGTTCAAATCGAAGGGAATAAAAACTGGTCAAACAGGCGATCGGTTTTTTGCGTACTTTTGCTTCTGATAACAGTATAGCACTCTGTACAACCGCATTGCTCAGTTATTTGCAATGAAGATGACGCTGCGCTACATGTGCAACGCGCTAAGTGTAAACCACGTTCTCCATGTGCCTGCCACTTCCGCCATGATAAGTTGATCACAGCACACTACAGTGGCTGTCGTTTTTCAGCATTTGCTAAAAATCAATACTTTCGGGAAAACTACTTTACCAGCATCAATTCCTTTGCTTTCTAAGTTGTAATGCACGCTATATTACAGGCACCTTAGATTAGCAATCGAACTGCAATGACCGAATGGCCGCTTAGTATCAGAAAGATAAGGCGCCATTTCTAACAAACTCTCTTCTGTCTAATTTGCTAGCACGAGTTTAACGTTTATTGATTCAAGAATATATTTTAGGGAGCGCCAGATGGAGAGAAAAGTGGAGAGTCTTGTCTTATCCATGGTAACTTGTAGGAAAGAATAAGACATGGTTTCTGGGAACCCATTTCCACCAAAAACCTAGTTCATTTTTTTCTTAAACAGCTGCCAACTTTTTTTTTTGTAGCAATTTATATTATTAACATGTGTAAGTTTAATCGACATATCGAAAACAGGGTTCGGGTAGAAATAACAAAACAACGTTCCTAACTCATATTTAGTCGCGGCGGCTTCTTTTACGGCTGACTGATGTTTTCTTGTTGACATAGGCGAAATAAAGTGGAGAAATATTTAGTTCCTAACCTCCATAGTAAACTTAAAGGGAAGTTCGCAAGTTAGTTAAAATTAATTGAAAGTCAATGAATCTCTCAAATTATCCCGTTCGTCCTGATTATATATCTAAATGTATATAAGTTGCCACGTAAAATTAAAAAAGAAGAAAATTAAAGGGTCGCTCAAAGAAAAATAATTCAGCACTCCCCACGTACCAGCTGGACCAGTCATTGAGACAAAAGGCTGTGAATGTTGGTTGCAAAAACACACAACGTTATCTGCGACTTGCGTAGCTTCGGAGCTGGAAAGGCAGAGAAGGGATTCTAGTAGTGTCACCTGACGAAACGTTGGCAGCAACAAAGAGGCAAAATCTAAAATAACTGTGGAGTCAACTACCATAGAGATTTCTCCGGTACCAAAGACCAAAGTCAATACCGGGATATCTCTAATAAAAATAAACGGCCATAAGTCCAGGGACAAGCATACCAGAAAGTAATTCTGCTGTACTTAAAATAAAATGTTAGGCAACCCACACATATTTGTAACAATACTGCACAATAGCAAGGCGATTGACGCGAACGTTTTCAGTTAGAAAATGTCACAAAACCACTAGAAAGGTTAAAGTCATTCGCTCCTATGTTGTTGATGCGTAAAAAAAAAGTAGCGTATTGACCGAATTCAAACAAAGACGAGGTACCTATGTTTCGACAGCAAAGTGTACCATGAATGTTATCTAGACGTTCTTAATTAAATGGTACTTTATGTGTGATTAAAATTAAAGAGGATTACTTACACTGTTCTGGTTGCATGGTCGCATTGGAGTTACTGGTCATTGATTTCTGATAACCTAGATAGAGCTTTCTGTTCGTACTCATTTAATGAATGCGGCAAAGGAAGTTCTTGATCTTCCGTTTTACCTCAAAGCAACATCAGCGGCGCAGCGTTCAGAAACAAATTATTACATGCTATAAATATTTACACAACAAGAGTTAATCTAGCACTTGGGATTTGGCGATACGTAGTTGTTGGCCGAAGGTGTGCTGACTTTCAGCGGCTCTGCACTTTTGCTGAGCTTTTCTGGGCTTTTACGGGCCACAGCCAACAATTAAACAAAAAATATATTCGTAAGAAAAAGGGTAATCGGACACGAAACCTGTTCTACAGCACAAAATCATCCAGTTTTCCTACGCAGCACCTAGATGGATGAATGGATGCGTACATCTAGACCCTTTAAATGGGTCGGCGACCTGTGGCACACAACCATACTTTTTAATATCAACAATTAATCTCTACCAAATATACGCATACAGAATATAAAGGTTGAGCCTTCTAATGGCAATGCTACTAAAGTGATGACCCGTGTGACGGAATTGCCTATTGGCAAACGGATGAACGCACCTTCCGTCCAACGAGTCAACTGAAATAAATGAAAAGACAACCCTTATTCTTCTACAATATAGGCCATCAGACCTAGAACCTGTGCTTAGTTATCTTGACTTCATAATGCATATAATGCCAACGATGTTTTGAAATTCCACTGCCTTTACTAAACCGGTCTCGCCCTCGGTAACTGTAGGGTGAGCTAGGCCCTTTGTCAAAGAGTATAAAATATTCAATCATCTCCTCTCCTCCACGCACTTCACACACTACCATTATCTATGTTTTAATGGTTATCTCTGCTCACTGCGATTCGTAACACTCCCGTCTGGCATGAAAAAAAACATGATCTCTTTCCAGAATTGTGGTACATATGTTCTCTAGCGATATTCATTTGAAGAAACTATATGTATTCGAAACTTCGTTCTGGCCACGATGCCATCTAGGAAGGTGACGAACTTTGTGCTTATCCGACTGCGGGTTTTGCACACTAGCCTGCGGATTATTAAAGATTGAATGATTTTATAGCGTCTCAGGTTGCCATTAATGTGTGCATTTCTCATGGATACTTGTTGCAACAAAAGCCTCTCGAAATGTTTGGGATTCTCTAGCAATTAATGTCAAATGCGCCAAAGCACAAAAACCATGCCTCGTGCAGTTCTTGGGGTTAAATGGAGGCGCAGCACTCACTCGGGACACGTGGCTTTCGCGTTCGCACAACAATGATTGTCAGTACTTGAAACGAACGCGAAGCAATAATATGTTTAAAGGGCATGATGAAAATTTTATTGGTGCATTTGGAACAGTTTTAAAGCGCATATTTCTGTATCTATGTTCCTGGCCAAGCAAGAGCGCGCTCGCATCTACCACGCAGGAAGCTCTAGCACGCAGTTCATTTGGATTGGTTCATATCCACCATGCGATACTACATTAGTTTGCATCTTCACTCTTAAGCCCGATTCAGATGGTGACCTTTTGCTTGCATTTTCGCAACTCTTAACTTTGAGCACTTTCTTCTTTTTTTTCGCATTCAGACTATACCATATCATGAAAAAAAATGGTCCGGAAGTTACAATAGTAATCAAAATATTATCTTGTAGAGTCAGATCCCAAAGCGCTTCACATTCACACTACCGACTTAACGCGACAGAACAGCGTCACGAACAGGCCACAACACAACCCTATTTTGTAAAAAATATTATATCTGCCAAGAAACACTGAAACCTTCAAAAACCTAGTTTTTTTTTGTGTTTTACGGACAAACACAGGTGTTGTTCGCAAGAAGGCCGCTAGATCTAGGATTATAGTATCGAGCCAAAGTGCACTACCGCGCCCATTCCTCCGTCCTGCATCAGAATTTCCGTCACCTAGGTCGACGCGAGCTGCGGTCCAAGCTTCGAGCAACTGCGGACCGCATCGATCGTCGGCACTCGTTTGAGATGCCTTGACCAGCTGACTTCATTAAAGCGGTTCAAGAGGCCTCGCGGGCCAACCGCCAACAGACGCTTCTACCAGCGACGCCTTTGTTCGTGCCGGAAGAACGACCGGGAGTCCTCCGCTGCCCAGGTCGGAACAGCGTCGTTCTCAGTGTTGCGAACGGGGCTGCCTCTTTGTCACCATTTATCTTCCGTGCACCTGCCATTAGAGAAGCTCATAAATATAGACGTCCAGACACATGCTATCTGGGCGACTATTATACCAGCATCAATTCCTCTGATTACTAATTGATGATGCACGCTGTATTACAGGCACAAACGATTAGCAATATAACTGCGATGACCAAATTGTCACATAGTAGCGGAAAAATAAGGCACCATTTCTAACAACCTTTCTTCTGTTATTTATTGCTGCATTGGTAATAAGTTATAAAATAACAGAGGAAGAAAATGAAGTACGGAAAAGCAGAGAGGTTGTCTGGGTCAAAGTTTTTAACATATTGGACTTCCGGACTTTATTGAGGGTTTTCACTTTTGGAAGCTGTTATCGCGCGTTTACACCATCGAAGTCGCGGACGGATCCGCGCAGGCAGAAAATAGATTTTGAAGGTAGGTGGCGTAATTGACCCGTGGCTGGTGAAAAAATAGTTTCAGTTCGGGGTACATATCCAGATGTTCAGCTAGCAACCAGCAGATTTCGCCACCCGGCTTCAAATAAACTTTTCGCCTGCTCGGAAAAGCCCGCGAATCCGCAAGTGTAAACGCGCATTACACATTTATTGGGTGGTATTAGTTCACTGCTTGTAGATATGCCTTCAAGAACACCTCGGTTATTTCTGAATAGCCAAAAAACTGCCTTAGCGGTACTTCGAGTAAAAATTAAGTTGAAGGACGTAGTCGCTTAGCGTGCACTCTCAGCAACCCTTTCTATTTGCTCCAAGCGGAAACTATAAAAATAATATTAATCTTTATTTCAATTGTCAACAAGCAGCTGATGACTTTTTGTGTGATACACATTTTTGGACATAACACAGGAAAGAAAACACATTAAAATAAATCTACACACAAGGAAATGTGCTGAATGCAAAAAGAATGGACAAGCACAAGTTTGCCCTTAAGATTGCGACTAAAAGTTGACATGTCACTAAATGTGTATAGCCGTGAAGAATCAATTTTGTTAAATTCAGCTTGCCTTTTTATCAGCGGTGATGTGACAAAAAATGTGAATGAGTAAAAAAGGCTGTGACTACTGCTCGAACATGACGGAGTATGGAAACAAATCGAGCTTAACATAACAGGGGAGTCGACGATCCCATTCGCAACCTTATACAAAAATAAGATATCCCGATAATGTCGTCTATCAAATAGAGAAGATAAACCGAGCTTCGCAATCAGCCCTTCGTAACTACAGTACAACCTAGGTCTAAAGAATCGACTGTAAACAATAGCGATAAAACGATTTTGAACTCGCTCGATAGAGCATGATTCAGTATGACTCAAGGAATTCCAAACAAGAGATTCAAACTCAAGTTTTGAGCGACCAAGACAGCTAAATAAGCGAAAGTAACGTTTATGCGAAGAAAATTGTCTTGTGAAGCGAGAAAGTGCTCCCAAGGTTCTATGAGAGGCATTACAAGTGACAACCACATGGCGATTAAGTTCAACACCATATCCATAGAAACTCCAAGATCACGAATAACACTAACACGCTCGACGACGTTGCTGTCGAGAGCGCACAAAAAAGAAAGCGGGTCTCGTCTTCTACTAAGACTAATTGTTTTTGTCTTCAATTTGTTCAGCATAAGGGTATCACCTTAAAACCACTTAGCCAGTTCACACACATAATTCCGAATACGTGCGCACTCAGAATGCAAAACGGGCCTGACGAAAGTCTTTTTATATCATCTGCAAACAATAGCACTTTCGAATTTTTAACCAAAACACAATGTCAATAACAAAGCGCAAAAACAGAACATGGCCTAAATTATTCTCCTGGGGCACACTTGAAGACGAAAACGAGAGTTCGGACATAAATCCCGAAACACGAACGACATTCGTACGACGAAAGATGTAACTTCTAAACCAATAACAGTACGTCGAACAGTGCCCATAATCCAGCTTACGCAGACACATATCACAATTTACCCTATCGAATGCTTTTGACATCTCAAAGTATATCACATCAAATTTTTGGTGACCATGAACAAATGGCAAAATATAATCCAAAAATGTGCACAAATTTCTTTCTGCAGACTTTCCTCTCATAAAACCTAGCTGTTCAGGAAAAAATCGTTTGAAGGAAGTGTTTATAAAGGCGTTTGAGAAGCGTAATTTCAAAGACTTCAGAGAAATTGCGAACTAAAGACAATGTGCGATATTTTTTTACAATGCTACTTTCACCAAACTTAAATATTGGCACTATGACAGATAGTTTCCAAATAGCAAGAAATGAAGCCAATAGTAACGACAAGTTAAAAATGTGTATCAACACCGGAGATATATATCAACACAGCCTTTCACGATAAAACTGGGAATTCCGTCCGCAGCAGCAGTCAACATTGACTTAATTTTTCACAGTAATGTTTTTATTTCTCAATCATCAATGGGGACAAAAGCAAAAAATAGCAAGTGTTTTTGCGCATGATGAAACAAAGTTCGCGTTGGATTCAGATGAAAAACATGATCACGTGAAATGCTGGGCTAACGTGCTTGCAACTTCCGCTGAATTTTTTTTGTTTATTTTAAAGGTTATGATTATCTAAAAACTTTAGGGTTAAAGTACATAGCAGACTCCGTCTGAGATACATGAACTTTTTCATCTCTCATGATCAGCCATTTTGCTAAAGAGCGATACTCACTGAACTTTGAAAACCATTTTTCCAATCTCTACGTTTTAACAACACCTGTGATACTGCGATTTTTTTCATAACTGACGCCTCAGTTACCACGAAAACCACCAAGGGCTTTTGTTTGGCTGCGAAACACGCTTGAGTATAAAAGCGTTCATGACGCTCGACACAACTGTAGTAAACGTTTCAGTCGCCGAGTTGATAATACGTCTTTCAAAATTGAATTCCAGTCAAACTTCGTAGATAAGGATACAGGCTAAAATAATCACCTTTGCTGTATAAGAAGTGAGTCTGAATATGAAAAACCGATCGGAAAAAAAAAATGAAACAACAAAAGGAGGATGAAAATTATCAACAAGTGCTATAGGGTCGTCCACTGCATTGATACTGTCAATCGACGAAGACACCAGTACTAGGCGAAGCACGTTACCTGCCGAGATTTTAACCGTATTACACTGTTCGAATATGTTAGTATATATGAAATCTGATAGACTTAATGCCTTTGGATAAAAGCACTGCTATCCGTCCAAACAGGATCCAACGTCCAGTCTATTCCAGAGATATTGAAATTGCCATATATGTAAACACGAATATTTGAAATATTTAGGATTATCTCCAACGCTTTTAGTTGGCCCACAAGATATCGTAGTTAAATTGGAGTGTAAAGTGATAGTTTCCAATTAAATGGTTGAAGCCATCTTTAGATGCAATCTCGACACACACACATTCAATGTAAGACTCGAAATTGTACCTTCTCCATGCTCGTAAAGAGATGCTAACCGCTGTGAGTACATCTCCGCGTATATCTGATTCGTGTTTGCATAATCTAGATTGCCTCGAAACACGCAATAACAGGGGGAAGCAATTCAACTAGAAATTCCCTCCTCCAGCCACATCTCCGTGAGTCATCACCTGGTGAATGAAGTGCCGACAATTTCAGACAAACTCAGACGCCTTTGTTCTCATACCACGCACATTTTGGTAATAAAGAGTACAATCCCTCGCCCTTTTCATTACCGGTGTTAGCAGCATCACCCGAAATGTTTTTTTTTTGTATTCTGCCGAAAAAAGGGCGAAATGGGCAGCCAGCTGGCAACATCTCTGCTTTGCTAAGTATCTCAAAGTATTCAGTATTGACAGATATATGAAAAGAAACGTAGCTATTGTGCTTAAACAGAAGTTTGGTGCACGTGGCACACTTGCCTTTCAGAGTAGCGGTCACTACATCTGAAATGTCCGAAGCCGTTGTGCTGGGATTCAGCCTGGAAACGAAGAGCGCACGAAGTCGTGTTGGTCGTGGTGCGGAGCCCAGCTTGCTGGTAGTCTTCTTGCCATCGGAAGGTTGAGGCCTTCTCCTTCTTGTGACGGTGATAAATTCCTCGGCGTCCACAGGTTTCGTACGGCATTGTTGCGAATTAGCAGCCCTGTCAGCAACCGATGCAATAGAAAGGCGCACGCTTGCACAGTTTTCATCACTGCTTGTGTCAGGACAACTCGCTGAGTGCGGTGGCGCGTTCAGATCAGTCGCCGAGAGAACTGGCTTCTTCAAAACAGTAGCAAAACTTTTCGATGATACATATGGTGCGAACGGTAGTTCTCCCAAGGTATATGTATGGATGGTAGCGAAGTTTCTATAGAAGCCCGTGGGCGCAAAGATGGCGGCTCGTGGGGCGCAGCGCCATCCGTTAGATGCGCGGCATTGCCATTAGTCATGCTCGCCTGTGACGTACAGGAAGTGACGCTTTATGAAAAAGAAACACAATATGACGCAATTTTCTCATGATTGTGACGTCACGATTGTTTTGGCGCCAAATTGAAATGATTTTCACCGGTGACGCGAAATTTAAATTGTTTTCAAATGTTCTACGTGCCTGCGCAAGTACCGTTTTTCATACCTTGCTTCACGCGTCATAGCCTTGTTTGTATCAATCACTCCCATGTAAAGCCTCTTACAAAAGAACCAGATTTTTTATCAGTTTTGGGAGCCACCGATAAGTTCCTATCTTTTTCAACTAAGCAGTGTGTTACAGCACGCCTATGAAAGCATATTTATTATTGTAACGATGGCTTGTTTGCCAAGAAAGTCAAAAAGGCACAAGCTTGGTTTACACAGTTTAATATATACGAACTTACCACACCACCATCGAACACTTAAAGATAGATATGGCGTTAAAAACACAGTGAAATGAGGTTTGAACAACTCTATGCACGCCCTTAATACTCTCAACAGGAGGCACGTTTACTCATTTATCTTGCACTGTTCACGTTGAGAGCTCGTAACTAGGTTTAACCATATCAATCAGAGGTGGAAGTGCTGGGCTGTGCATGTCTTTTGCATTTGAATGACCACATAAATTAATGCTTTAAGAGATTGAAAATTGAGACTTTTCGTTATAGTACATGCGCTCGCCACAAACATATTGTGCTCCACAGCTTGGCTGTCTATGTGGGGGTTAGTACGCAAGAAACTGCCACATATTGACAGAAAAAAAAACATTAAAATTGTTATTAATTCCCTCTTTTGAAAATTGTTAGCACCATACTGACTCACTGATTTACATTTATCGCAGTTTGATATACTTTTGTATACCTCAGACAACCAAACATTAATCCAGGTTTATTTTACAAGTCGTCACACTGCACAAGTAAACATCGAGTTCAACGCTTGTTCTCACATACTCTTCAATAATGTACAGGGAGTGTAGGGTGTCTACCAACCTGCAAAACCTAAAATTCTCAAGTAATGCGGATCATATTGAAAGGACAGGGTGATATCAAGGAAACCTTAAAATGCTCCTAGTCAGTAAGAATGATAAACGAAAGTGGAACGGCAGCGTGCAACGAAGCCCGATGATTGCACGTTGGTGCCGCTGCACTGAATAACATAGCATGACACGTCACTAGGCAGTGCAGGCCACAAAGTACTCCCTGAACTGAAGTAGCGGTCAACATTTTATCAAAATAGTCAGGAAAACCTCGGGAAAATCGGGGAATTCGGAATAAGTGGTTTGGTAGACACCCTGTCCCATCATTCAAGTGAGCGACGTCATCTAGCACTATACAGTGAGGGTCGAATGAATCTAACATATTTTAAATAAAATGAAAAAAAAATCAGTCTTGCATGCTATGACACTAAAATTTTGATATTGATCCATGGAAAACTCAAGTTCATCTAGCTGAACCTATACGTTAATTGCAGTGTCCGAGCGTACGCTTACATTTTTATTTAAAGTATGCTAGATTCATTTGGTCATCGCTGTAGACAGTTTCGGCAAAGCGTGTGATAATTAAGAGGTATGTACTCGCACAATCCGGTATTCTAGCGCGAGCATTGAATGCAACATATAAGACAAACTAAAGGCACTTCCTGTGGGCTCTCATCTGCACAGCCTCTGGACTTGTTGCTTGGTTCTGCGTCTCACAGCTGCATCAAGGCGCTCAGTATTCTTTTTACGGGCAAACCAACGAAGCCTCACCCTTGCAAAAAAGCAAATAAAGCAAGGGAAATTGGCGTTCGCACCAGACTTTGCCCGTGTTATGGAGAATGTGTTTTCGACTGCATCTTGGTGCACCATACTCATATGTCAGGTGCTCACAATAGAGCATCACAGACCGAATGGTCAAGAAGAAACCGCGAATGCAAGCAGGCTGCCGTGGGCACCCGAAAATGTTAAGGCTTTCGAACACAAGAAAGCATTCTTTCAGAAACTCTTTGTGAACAGAGCCTTCGTGCATTGCAGATACATATGCACTCTTCCCGCGTTTCTGTGAGCTGTTCAAGCTATCAAAAAGACGACCAATGTTTTCAATAAACCGGGCCGTGTGGATAGCTTCAACTGGCAGTTGCTGGAAACTTACCATGGCAAACATTGCAGCAGCACTGTGATTACTGAATATTTTCGCTGCTATCTTCACTTACATCTTGGAGGCAAAAGTCAAATTAAAATGCTTTTCACTGATCCTTGGCATGAATCGGATTTCAACCTGTTCGTCTTTTTCGTAGGCTTACCTGAGGAAAGAGGTTCTCAACGTGTGGTCCCCAACTTTTGTACTTGAAGAACATATTTCGTGAGCACTTCAGCAGATGCGGAATATCAAATAGAAAAGAAGTGGCTTCTCATTCGCAGTTATGTAGGGCTCCTCAGGGGTAACAAGGCCATTAAAAAGAGCAACATTTTTATTCCCTTGGTCACATACGACCGCTACTGGCTCCAGGCCGCCTTCCACAAGGAAATTGTGGCACTGGAAAAGGTGGTCTCGCAAAATGTTGGCAGGCGTTCCTCCATGAGCAAAAAAATAGCAAAGTGGCTGCTTCCATGGCGTGCGAATGCCTTTAGCCATAAACACAAGACAAGCGCTTTGTTTGCGAGGTTATGGCCTCTTCCAGTGTTACTTTCTTCGAGCCCTTCGAACCTGTCCTCATAGGGGTTGCAATTGTACGAGAGCTCTTTCGTGACGTGCATCTCGTCAAAGACGATGATACATTGCTTGTCTTCTGGTGAAAAAGAAGCTGCACGTCTTTTGACAAGTTCGAAAACTTCTGGGTAAAAACCAACCCTCAGGGGAATACGCTGAAGCCACAGCTGTAACGACCTAACGGATAGGAGCCTCAACAATTGCCTACAGTACCGGTAACCCTTTGGGCTGTGAAAGTATAAGCCCAAGGCAAAAGCTTTGTTCTGGCTGCACCACCGCCTGCCGAACCTGCTTGCATTGGAAACCTTCAGCTGAGCTTCCACAAGGGCAGCAACGGCTGGAGACACAAGGCTACGTGCGCTTTCAAATATCTCAGTGGCAGTCAGAATATGACGCCGTCGCTGCAGTCGTCGCTGGAGTCTCTTGTGTTTCCGAAGCTGTCGAAGTTTGGCCCTCAACACGTCCATCTTCCCCTTGCCCTCGGTGCGGCTGGCACAGGACCCTGCAAGGGGAAAGCAAAAGCAATTATCAAACCTTCCGAGAATCAATGAAACAAACAATGTGCCTCCACTGTAGAAAATGTGGAAGTACTAGTAAACTGTGTGCATTATAACAGACACCTATGTTGGTGAGAAACTGTAGAAGTCGAAGTCACCGAGGCATCATAATAGGTAGGGGAAGGTTCGGGCGCCCACACATTGCTTCCTCCAGACGGCAGACCATGTCCATCCATCCCGTATGTGTGATCCACTACAAAGAAAAAAAAAAGGAAACAAAGTAACAGTGTGGTTGCTAGAAGCTGAACCAGCTATAGCCGGTCAAGTACTATGCAACAAAGTGATCTTCAAAGAGTGTCCTAAACAATGCACACTATCAAAACTTACCATGAACTCTGGTTGGAGCATAACTGCAATAATACTTAAAAAAACAAGCGAGCTGGTGATGATTCATGGTAATAAAACCCGAGACTCAGGAACACAGAAGGGGACGAACACAACACAACGTCTCAAACACAGCTGAACGTTTATTTTTCAGACACTCGTTTAAAAAGGCGAGCCCCCCCGGTGCCCCCACCCGACATCCACGGTCCCGAAGGTCAAGCCGCTTCCTCCCGTCCAGTCCACGTCAGCAGCCCTTCTCGCACACACAGCCATCCACATGCCCTAGGTTGGAGGGCTAGTCTTCGAGCTACAGGTCACAGCCGTGAGACTGATCCCCACATCTGCAAAGCAATGAGGAGGCAAATAACAAATCTGTCAAAAACATTAGTCATTCTACAGGGTGATTCAAGGAGACGCCAGGCTCTTTAAATCGACCGCGAAATTCGGTTTCTTAACCTATCACTCTACGACTTTGTGCAGCGTTGCCCACAGATGGTGCATTTTTTTGTAAAATTTGCAAAGAGCGAACTTACCTGAGGAAAAAAATAAAGAAAGAAAAAGGCTTAGCCCCTTTGGAAATGCAGCGATGCCACCGGTCTTCAAACAACACTGCGCCGTTTCGCACGGGAGACAATGGATGGCGCAACGAACGCCACCAACGAACGAGCATACGGCGCCGAGAGCCGGCGTTTTTAGCAGACAATATTTTCGACTCAAAAGCGGCGCGCGTTCCGCAGGCGGCGAGAGTCGCAGAAACAAAAACAGGCGCGGTAACAGCAAGGAAGTGCAGTACCTTGTTTCCTAAAGACGCCGGCTCTCAGCGTCGTATGCTCGTTCGTTGGCGGCAGATGGCGTTGCGACCGCTTGCGCCATCTCTTGTCTCCCGTGCGAAACGGCGCCGTGTTGTTCGAAGACCGGTGGCTTCGCTGCGTTTCCATAGGAGCTAAGCCTTTTTCTTTCTTTACTTTTTCCTCAGGTAAGTTCGCTCTTTGCAAATTTTACAAAAAAATGCACCATCTATGCGCAACGCTGCACAAAGTCGTAGCGTGATAGGTTAAGAAACCGAATTTTGCGGTCGATTCAAAGAGCCTGGCGTCTCCTTGAATCACCCTGTATTGTATTGTAAAAACATGGTCGTAGATGTTTTCCATGTTTCCCAAGAATGCACAAGTACTGGGAACACACTCTATCATAGAAAGGATGGCTACTACGCAACAGTCCAAAATATAGAAGAAACATGGCCTGCAACAATTCTCCGCCAATATGCAATTGCTTTTATGCGGTGCGTGTGACACCGTGATGATGTAGGCCCACCGGTGCTACTGCTGCTGTCCAGTGTGGGCTCGCCCTCGCTGATCAATTGGCCTGGGCTGCTGCTCTGGACGGCATCTCCGGCACCTATGCAATGTTAAGCACACACTTTTTGTACACTGAAACAGTTCCCTGCATCTGCATGTTAAATACCTTGTGAATAAGCTTACCTTCTCAGAAATAATGAAAACAGGATTTCGTGCTTACCTTCAGTGGTGAAATATGCTGGTATTGCATGACGACGCAGCCTTCCTCGATAAAAAAATGCAGAGGCATGAAGTGCCTGGAGCATACCGCCCGTTCCCGCAGCTGCTCTGGTGTCTTGTTCTGTAGGCTTGTGTTCCGGCAGAATTGAACCCAGACCCTCCACCTGAATGTGAAGCAGTATATTACTTTACATAGCCTGGGCTAAAGTGGACAATTAAGAAAGAAACAAGATTACACAATAATGTTAGCGATAAACTAGTGACATCATTGTACTTGGTCTCCCGTCTGGGTCCTGAGAACGTCATGAGCGCGGAGCACACCTCTGTGCGCGTGAGGTTAGATAGGTCCACAACGCAGACGATTACATTGCTAGATCCCCGAGCACGACATCTACAGCAAGTAGACCTGATAGTCGCCAGCATGTTGGAGGGACGACACCAAACACGTTTCAAGCAGAAAGGATGTTTAGTGTTATTCACACCATAATATGAAAGTTCGTTAAAATTGAAATGTTCAGTCATTGTCTCTTATTAGGTTTTTGGGGTCACGCAGCCGTTCAGCAGAGGTCAAGCAAAGCCGCCACTAATATCTGAGAGTAGTTTCGTCTCGCGCAGCTTGGAACGAAGACTGGGCCCATAAAAGCTCGATCAACCGGTGCCTATTACTAAGTGAGCATGCATGAGGGCCCATAGAAAAGGTCAAGAACTTACCAGACATCAACGGAAATCAGGACATCATACATAGCTCTAGCGGGCACAGCTGCTACAAGTTTCACCTTGCAGAGTTCACAGGAAAACGATGGAGTGTGATGCCAGTGGTGCACTAATCACTTGGGCATCGCGCTTCCGAGCAGCGTCTCTTTACAAGAGGCAGGCTCATCGTCCCGACGAACGGAGCCTTGAACGCGTCGGCGGGCGCTTCAAGGCTCCGTTCGACGATAGGCTTTAACTAGTACAAACCGTTTTGCACTCGGACACGTGGGAAAACTTAAGACCACGAATTCGTTAAACAATTTCAAAGTGGAAGTTTGACGGGAGCTTCAGAAATGCAGGCACACTGGCAAACGCAAACAATGCACGAGGCGCATCAGGACTGCGAACTTCTGCCGACGACAAAAAATAGCGACGTTGTAGATGTCGCAACGAGTATGCACAACATAATACATATTAAACATAATCTAAAAAATCATCCAACTGAACATGCTTAAACTAAGTTATTATGAATAAATAATACTTTGATTTAAAGCAAAATATATTAAACACCGATAATGTCTCTTTAATGTATTATCAGCCGAGTGTTTGGCCGCGCAAAACACAGTCGCGGCCTCCAGGGTGATGACGCTGACGATTGGTTTTGGGCCGCTTTTTTGGTCCACTTTCGCGACCCATACGAATTGACCTTGGTTCTCCCGCGAAACAGAGCTTACGCAGCAACTCACTGTTTCGCGATAGATGGAGGCGCAGCGACTTGTTGTCAGTCTTCAAAGTTTTTACAATTTCGTGAGGTCGTCAATTTTTCTGCAGAGTAGGACCAGCAGGTCGGGAAGATGAGTGTCCGTTTTAAGAATGACTGCGTCGGTACTCGATTCTTGCTCATGAGGCGAGATTGCGACGCTTTCGTTACTGACCTTGTTGCCCGTCTCGTCCGGACGTCTGGCGCAGGAGAGGCACTTGTAATAGTTGCGAACGTCGACCATAAGGAGCTCATAGTCTTCCTCAACCACGCTTATGCACTTACAGTGAAATCGCCTCTGACACGAACCAGAATAGGGTGCTTTGAAAAACGCTCGTAGCGCCACTTGCGAAGGACCTGGCTGTCCTAGCGTTCAACGGTAAGACGTGTTCAGCAGCCTGCGGCGCCTTTCCGCGTTTGAAGCTGTGGCGGTGGAAGCGAGTAAGAACGGAACTTTGGTTCTTCGAGCCGACACATTGAGGTTGACTTCGCATGAGGGCTGGGGAAGACCTAAATAAGGTCATTTAGCTGTTCTCCGCTCCTATATATGTTCCAGGAAATTAATTTATCACCTTCTATAAATCCCATCGCATGATGGCTTCCAACGAGAAACATCCCGGGATGATTGAAAGTGCAACCACTACACTTTTAGAGCGCAGCTCTTAGGCGCCCGTGTCCGGCTTGAGCGGCGTCCCCGTCGCCATCGCCGTCGGTGTAACCGCGCGCGTCGCATTATGGGAATAATGCTAGGGGGTGTAACCGCGCGTTGCATTATGGTAATTTTTTCCCGCTACATTTAGCAGAAAGTTTTCCCGCTAAATTTAACGCAAAAGATTCTCCGCTATATTTAGCGAAAATATTTCCCCGCTAGTGGAAAAAACTTGCCGCCAAATTTAGCAGAATTTCCCCGCGAAATTTAGCGGATCATTTAGCGAAAATTTACGGCTAAATTGAAGGGGAGCAGAGAAGGAGAAGGGGAGCGGGAGGGGGAGCGTAACCCCCCCTCCTTACCCTCTCCGCCTCCTCCTCAAAAGCTGCGCTCTAATTCGGCATTACAGAGAATTGTAAACGTAGATCATTTTCTCGCAAAATCGACAAGACATTGTTATTCTGAAATAATTGTACCACATATTAATTGAGTTCAGGGTGGAGAAGAAAAATTAAGTCGATTTAAATCCTGATTTAAGCCGCAGTGATTTCAATAAGATCATTTGCCGCAAGAACACCTTTCTCACAAACAATTTTTCCCGCAAAAAGTTATATAAGAAATACGTTTATAATATTGTTTGTCGGTAATTTTCTGTTGTAATTTTATTTTGTTTTCAATGAGAAATATCAAGGGAATCAAAATGTATAACAGGCTGAACACAAGCAAAGTGAGGTTCTCTTCTGCGCCAATCCGAGAGGTAAGCTTTGTTCCCTCTATCTTCAACGTTTTGCGTCAGTTACTTGGAATGTTATACAAGTACATCAGGATGCCAACTAAACTCTTTGCCGGTTTCTGCGCATGTACGGACACGCACATAGGTCGACAAAGAGAGCGATTGAGTATGACAGGCACAGAAAGATCTAATTGTACATGTATGGTTGCTTTTGCATTGGTCATCATATGTACGTTTTGTCTTACTCGAGCTTGCCGCGTTTCTATAAAATTATTCGACCCCCCCCCCCCTCCCGCCCTTTAATACTAGAAAAAGTCTCTGTCGCTCAACAACTCGCGAGAATGGCAAAAGTGGCACTGTGTGCACGAATCTGTTAGTAAACAGTTGGGGGGAAGGCGATGTTCCCTCAGGGCTTTCATGTAAACTATAGAGTTATCCTTATTTTGTTCTGCTGAAGTAATACAGCAAATTAAGCTTTCTCAATAACCTAACAAAGCAAGCTCCTTTTGCTCCAGCATGACGTAGTTTACACCAATAAAATTGTTTTAACATAAACTGGAATTTACGATATAATTAACTTTACAGTGAATTTTGCTTTTACAGTGTTTTCAGTGATCTAGCGGAACGAAATATCAATTTCCCGGGTTTAGAAAGACTATTTAAGAACAAATTTTTTAGGTGAAGTATTTTAAAAATGTATATATATTCTCTGGTTTATATTTGATTTAATGTAAACAAATCGGATTTAATTGATTCGTTCTAAACAATATTTTCTTTCATTGGGTTGTACCAGTTACTTTGCATCAATTTGATCAGAAACAAATATGCCTTTTTTGCTTTGAAGTCACCTACTACCTTTCGGCACCCCTATATATCAAGAAAGCTGGTATCCTTGACTGAAAGGAGGTTCAAAAAAGAAAAAAAAAAGAAAGCACACCTAAACTTCCCTACTCGAACGTCGATTGTTTTGTAATTTTATTTCCAAAGGAATTTTTCATAGATTCCCCTTTCTCACTTTGTGTCGTCCAAATTTTTCTACAGGAAGTGCGGAGTGCGTGCCATACTTAACCAGAATAATCATCGACACGTACGATGAGGAAGAAACGTCTTTCGATGGCATCCCTCTAACAAAATCGGCACGGCATACCAGCGGGACTAGGATGAATATTTCCTTTTTTTCTGATTCGCGCTAAAATATGTAGGCATTAGTAGTACGTAAAAAAATGTCAGAACACAGACACCAAGCATGTTCTGAGACCGGCTTGTTACTGCCAACCAAGCGATACAACAAGAGCACAGACACGTCCACCGCGGTGTTATCTAACTATCAACGCACAATGTTGTAACAGTAGCATCAAGCACGCGTAGTCCCATACTGGGCTACAGATACAACACACATAAAAATCGACCTTGGAGGGATGCCCTTCAAAGATGAAACGTCTTTAAAAGACCTTCTTCCAACGAAATGGGTATTTCATACCCGCGAGTGTAGGAAGAATATTTCAGTTCTTCTCATTTGCGCTAAAATATGTAGTTACATGTCACAGAAAAATGTTAGAACACGGACACCAAGCCTGGTCTGGGACCGGTTTATTATTGCGGACTTGGCGCTACAACAAAAAAAGCACAGACACACCCCCGGGGTGTTATTTTTACAATCAATAGACAGTGTTGTCACAGTAGCATCAAGCAGTGTAGCCCCCACTGAGCTACAGATGCAACGCACATAAAAATCGTATTTGGAGGGATGCCCTTCAAAGACTAAACGTCTTTGTAGGGCATCCCTCCAACGAAATGGGCACTGCATACCTGCGAGTGTCAGATGAATATTTCAGTTCGTCGCATTCCCGCTAACACTTGTAAACGTTACTAGCACATAAATAAAAAAAAACACACACACACGCAAAGCTACAGTGCAGGTAGTGCCAGCCGTGCCGATACAGTGACAGACATGATCGAGTTACCGAATTTCTCGCATTCTACGGCGCGGGCTCATCGTTGCTGCTTCCCCACCAAATATCGGCGAGTTAAAGAAAACTATTAAACGTTATCCCCACGAGAGACAACGCATAACTATTGGAGCACTTAACGACCTAGCAGTTCACAGTGTCAACCCATCGCAACTACACAGCTCCTACCTCAAATCGTACCAATGTATGCGGCGTGGTTTCGTTTCCCTAACGGTTTTAAGGATCACAGCTGCTACATTTTATGTGTGACGCTAATAGGACGCCGATGGCGCCACTGAGAGATTCGCCAGTACTATCATTCGTTTCACCAAAAGTCCAGACACAGCTCAAGCTACGAGCTGATGGGACCTATCAAACCGCGTCAAAAGTGCATCATCATGGTGGTTGTCAGGCATCTGTGCGTGTTTGATCATCGCTGAAGTAATCACTAATCATAAACAAAAAGAGCTAGGAACTTGCGCTATTGATGCTGCTTGATTGGTTCCATTACCTCGTAGCGTCGGCTGTGTTTGAACTTGCTGAACCAAATTAGAGTAATAATATGTATATTGAGAGCGTGCTATTATGTGTCAGCTAGACACAAACTTTCTATACATATATTCAAAGTAGTAGTATACGAATTTTTATAGCCCTGTTGATCCCCGTAGAGGTTGAGGGGAATGAAGTAAGTGGACTTTCGCAATAAGCCAAGAATTACAGGAAGCTGCTAAGACAAACTGAGACGCCTCGCCTTCGATAAAATTTAAATTCTAGTCGAATTAAAGAAAAATACATGTTTTATGGCGTTTGGTATGAACCAACCATGGCTGCATCCTGCCCGCCTTTGGCTGTCAGCGAGTTTTGTGCCTATTGACATTCCTTCATATTGCTTCAGGAAAAAAAACAACCTCCTTCAGCTAGGTAAAAATATACGTGTCTATGAACATCGCTGCCGCTGACTGACTTACTCAAAGGACACCTGCTTCCGTTTGAAAGGAAGCGGTGTTACTGCATCCGTTCTTTTTTCAGGAAAGTTGTCATTTTCTTACTTTTCTTCTTTTTTATTACGTTTTCAACTTCTTTTTTAATGTTTACTCTGTCGTTAGATACTCTGACAAGTCCCGCCACTTCTATAGTATGTTCCCGGTGCACAACGCTATGTCCTGTCCTCTGAAATCAATAATATTGCCGATGTTTTGTTTCAATGAGCAATCTGGCTTTGTAACCTAACCCACTCATCCTAAACACAAAAAGCTCAAAGCGTAACTTTTTTTAATACCTTTTTTGAGTAACCAATCAACAATAATTAAAATGGTAGAAATGAAAACAAAAGTTCTTGTATTTTTTTCATCTGAGACATATTTTTTTTCCCTCCCTTAAAACATTCATATATTTTCGCACTCTTTTTGTCTACTTGATAGCTGTACAATAAGATGCTTATATTACTCGCACCCTTGGTTTAGTTTCCCATATCTGATTCGGTGAGACGACTGATTTATACATCACCCCTGAATGCTCGACCGATGATAAAACTGTCCGACTCACGCAAGCCTAGCTTATTTTGCAAGGATGGGATTAAAAATAAAATTCACTGAAAACTAAAATTGAAAAAAAAACAAAAAATTAGCAAAGTAATATATAGAAGCCGGCGGGGACCCCACTTTAATTAAACCTCATTCGCCATGTTCCCCGCGTACGGGACAGCGGCGCCTTTTCGCCTCCTTAAGCGGAAAATTAAAAAAAAATGAAATGCAAGGAATGCTTGCTACAGGCGTAAGATACAAGCTAATTAATAAGAACACGCTGGTATCTGGAAAAGAGCAGGCGACACGGGAAGCACGGTTGAAAGAGCGCCCTCCAGCGACTCGTCGGTGATTTTGGAAAACTAAAATATAAACCGGGAAGAAGGATGGGTAGACTATAAATTTGGTCGGTAAATGAATGTACCCATAAAGGGCGCCTCTTGAGCGACTCTGAAGCTGAAAAATATTATAAAGAAAAGCAAATGCTAATCGCCGACAAAAAAAAAAGAAGACAAGGGAACTTGCACGCTGGATAGCCGAGTAGCGTGAAAAGGACCAAAGGATTTTCAGCCGGTGTCGGATAACGTTTGTCGCTTGAAGCTTTTGAATAGCAAAAACGCTCGGCATATAATTACTTTGCTTTCCGGATGAATACATACACCCACTCACGTTTCTGCCAACATGTCGAGACGATGGCGTTTCATTGTGTAAGGAAAATTAACAGATGCTTCGCTCTTCCAAACTATGCTCTGTAGATGCGGAGTGATACCTTTATTTTTAGGGACATTAGGTCTCTGCATATAGCAGAACGTATCTCCGAGAAACAAAGATGCAAATTTCATTGGGAACCGAATTTGAAGAATGATCGGCGAGCCAAAACTATGGACTACTCGGCATGAGCTTATCCAACAAGGGCAGTCCTTCTTATAATGAAGGCTCTTTTTAAATCCCAGAAAAAATACACGAGTGATGTGGAACATGCATTTAGAGTGCACTTCTATATTTTATAGTATAGTACGCCAGAACAACACGGACGAAAACGAAGGGAGAACTGGACAGGACGGTCTCCGTTCGTTTTTGTCTGTGTTGTTTTCGCGTATTGTACCATGATCAGGCACGTAGCCAGGATTTTTATTGGGAGGGAAGGGGGGTAGGGGGGGGCCACCCATAACAAAATGCTGTATGAAGGGGAAGGAAGAAGGGAGGCCCCAGCAAAATGGAAGATTTCAAGGTGGCCCGGGCCCCATGGACCCCCCCCCCCCCCCTCATAACGTGCCTGACCATGATGCCAAACCAACTACCCCAACTGGCCACCCTTATCTATACATTAATTTGAAATAAACTGACGTGCTTTACAACTGTAATTTGAATCACTGAGCATACATTTGGCGTTAGCAGCATTGTTACCCCTGTGAGTTTTTATGACATATGTAAGCAATGTTTTACGCCAACATATTTCTACACCAATCTGCGTCTCCAAATACTCTAGATTGCCCCTACAGCAAGATGATTGCAAAGATAACGCGTCCGAACCCTCTCTTAGACCAACCATGTGATTATGTTGGGCTGAGCATGTTGTGTTAGCGCTTATCGGTGAAGAAACATGAAAAAATGCCATGTATTTGTTCTGCAAACACATTTAATGTCAGTATAGCCGTATATATTTCAAGAGCAACTGAAGAAAAAACGAAAGTGTTTTTTCTTAGAGAATTTGGGTGGGACACGGATGTCAAGAAATGAATTCTACGCGAAAAAATATTTTAGAGAAATATTGACGGCGTGAGATTTATTTCAAATTCTGCGCACGAAGTCCATGATGTCGCGGAATGGTCATACACTCTTTCCCCCTCAACGAGGTGGTCATACACTCTCTCCACTTGAGCGTGATGGCCAAGCCAATCCACCTCTCCTCCACGCGCCCGAAATGCCGAGAGAGAAAACAAGTGGAAAGGAGGTGAATACCAACTAAATCGCGTCTCGCACCGTCAATATTGCTCTGAAATAAAATTTCTTTTTCGCGTAATCTTTTTAAACGCCTGTCCCAATTAGGCTGTTTAAAACAAATTTTTTTAGTGGCCCTTTAAGGGAGACAGCGACAATCTATTACTTATCCTCCAAAACTTTATTAGCCAAAGTAGCCTCTTATGTAGTTATTCCCCACTCTAGTATATCTACAGCAATCAATTCTGAGCTTGTCAGATGCTTCGGAATTGTTCAAATAATTTAGTTGCATATAGGGCTAGTTGCGAAAACCTTGAAAGAACATTGAGGTCCAGATCGTACTATGTGATTCTGCCATCAAAGTGGAGAATGTTCAACTAAAAAAAAAATTAAGATATTTAAATTTAATTTTTAAAGGTACATAAGTCCCTCGGAATCACAAACAACTAAAACAAAAACAAAAAAAAAAAAAAACACTTTAAAGAGCTGCATCACATTTCGACATTTCGTGTTACCACAAAGAGATTCTGTCAAAAAATACACGAAAATACTCAAAAATACTCAAGTGAAAAACTATATTGAAGTGGCTGTGTCGTCTTCCTTGGAGTAAGTTGGACGGCCATAGAGGGGTGAAGAAGCCTATAAGAGCGGGGAAATAAACCGCAGTTCGAAGTCAAAAGAAGTAGGTTTTTTTTTTGGTTTTTTTTTTATAACGCAACAACAAGCAAGCCGTGCGTGCGCACTTTTCATCTATTCACCGATCCTAGAAGGTTCCACACAAGGTAAATACTAAAAGCGCGCCGCAGGATAAAAATGACAGTAAACACAAAAAGAGAGGTTATTCCCGTTCGACCACGAAGAGCGCAGGTGTTGGGACACAAAGAATGGCCCATTGGAAGACCTCAGAGGGGTACTTGGAGTACCACCTCCTCCGTGTTCCTTCGTTTATTTTTTTTTCTTTCATACGTATCCCCCTCCCCTTTCTCCCCCCCCCCCCCCCCCTACACACAAAAACAAAACAAAAGGTGGTTGTAGATTTTGGTGACGACTAAAAGGCAGCAAAAATGGCACGAAACAAAAAAAACGGTCTCAACGAAGGTCTAATCAAAACTGGGGTGAAACCGCGCATCTGTTTTGAATGGGCTTCTCAGCAGGGGCGCTGGATGGTTCTCCCCCTGGCTGCGTGCGGACAATGCGGCGGCGAAGAACTGAAGGCGGATATCAAACAGTAGTCGCAAGCTCTCACTCTAGTCTCGGACGCTTGTGGCACTCAAGATTCGCAACCATAAAAAGTGAAAATTTGTTTGCTTCCAACCTTTTTTTTAATTACATCTTTTAGTTTTGTGATACCTTGCGACAACTTGGATTACGCAAGCTCGAACGCATTTATTTATTTATTTACCCTCAGGGCCAGAGGCGTTACAACTTATAATGACGTACACATGTAAAAAAAAAATAGAGAGAGAGAGATTATCAAAAAGCAAGAAAGAATCAACTATAATTAAAACTCTTTAGAACAAAGAACAGTTGGTTACGGCAGTTTTAGTATGCGTACATGAGGGACTTCGGCAAAGGCTCCGGGGAAGTGATTCCACATTGTTGAGGCGCTTGGAATAAAAGAGTTATGAAAATGTTTCCTGCCACTGGGTGGAATGTTAAAATCGTGATGGTGATCGAAATGTGCGGAAACATAATGAGGTGGCGTTACTAGCCTTCCTTTCAGAGGCGAGTTGTTATGATAAATTTTATGAAACGGAGCATAAAGGGAAAACATTTTCTAAGTTGTGGAAGCATAGGTGTAAAAGAGCGAATAATTTATAAAAGAAGACGAGTTTTAGAAGTGCTAATGATTTATACGCCATATTGGCTGAATAGAAATCAGCAGTTGCTCTTACTGTAATTTTTTTAATAGCATACCGATTTGGGAAGAGCAACAACGATCTGCAGCAAGCGCAATTGCCGCCCGTATCTCGAGGTAAACATATTTTTCAGTTGCAGCATAGATCTCGCAAGTGCGCTCATTTGCAATCAATTTGAATGAGAGTTTTTAAGTGATACTTAGTGTCATTTATCGCTTTCTTCGTTACTTTGCTCTTTAAGACGTACGATCGCTTGACAGCAAAATTCACCGCCATTTTACGCGCGAACTTCGATAGTTGTATTTTGAAAGCTCTACTTTTAGGATATTGAAACCGACGGCACTTACTCTCCACTGCCCGTAGTTCTTCGCTTCACATTTTTACCCATGACCATATGTAAGCAAATAAACCCAACACCAAACTTTATCTGATTGTGCTCCCACCCAGCCCAAAACCCACCCTCTTTATGAGCCCTTAACAAGAATACCTCACACGTACTCTCCAATTGGCTGTAAGGCCCCGAGTGCCGATATCGATGCCCCGAACAGCCTGTCAGCCTGGGATAAAAAGAGAGGGGAGGGCGGAAGGAGAGGAAGGGATGAGGACGAGAAATCCCATGACTCACGAGCAAAAATGAGGACCTGACAATGGCACAATAAGAGTGGACGCCCACTCGACGGCCCGGTCCGCTTTGCATAAGCCCTGATTCACAGCCATAGCCGCTTTTGATATGCGTGGAGGACCACCCGCCGGTGCGTTTCCGTGCATCTCGCAGCTTGACAGGTTGGCAATGTGGGACGGACGTGTCAGCAATGTTGTAGGCGTTACGGAAAAAAAAGTAACGAAACAGTTACTTGATACTTCCAAATAAAAAGAACGCCGTACCGACCTACGTTACCTTAAAATAAAGGGAACGCGTTGCCTTAACCGTTACCGTTAAAAAGTAACGCACATTACTTTTGCGTTACTTTTAAAATTATGAAATAACATTTCACTTCTTTGAAGTTGCAGGTAGGAACAAGGGCCATATTTCTAGAAAGATCATGTTCATCCAGAAGCTGAACATAATCTCCTTATCTTGTTTATGGTTCCACCTATATACTCACAAGAAAAAAAAAACGCACAAAAACGCAAAAAAAAATATGTCGGCGCTTAGAAATAGAAAAACAAATTGGAATAATTTTTATTTAAGTCCTAGGAAGAATATGTAACGAGTAACGTAACTACGTTACACGTTACTCGAAATAAGTAACGTAAGCAGGTTACCCGTTACCGTTTTGAAAAAGTAACGCAAGTACGTTTCCCGTTACCGTTTTGAAAAAGTGAAGGATACGTTACATTACCGGAAAAAGTAACGCGTTACCGGTAAAGCCGTTTGCTACTAACGCGCAAGCGCCAACACTGCGTGTCAGTATTTCTGCTGAGGCAGACATGCCTCCAGTGACAGGTACGTAAGTGAATAATTTGGCATACATTTAACTTTTTTTAAGCAGCAAGGCAAGAAAATAGAACAGGCGGCTTGTGTATTTGTTTCGTTTTCTTTCTCCTTATTTTAAATTGGCTGTGGCTGTAACCTTGGTTCGGTGTTTCGGTGAATATTTAGTCGGAGAGTACAAAATTAAAATATCTAATGATGAAAGACTAAAACCGAACCAGAGCTGGTGAATGACCTCCCCTGATACTTTTCCCCTAGAATGTAGATACACATCTCTCCTTCCGAGATGACACAAATTAATGTATTGCTTGCAGAGTAAAGTTTCATCTAATGCTCTTCTTTTTTTAAATGTACTTCCACCGGATATAAACTGAGTGCCACGGGCTTTCGTAAACAAAGCGTAGCCATCACAAAAAATGGGTTATATTTCATAACGACACTGTCATCAAATGGCCAAATTTTCTGAGGAGGCTGCTTACGTAAGAAAGTAATTCTTTATTTTCCTGGAACAACGTGTCTCATACGTAAACTCAAATGCGAAGTATTTTTTTTTTGTACGCAAGTTAAAGATACCCTTCATTTAATTCGACAGCCGTCCCCCGCGTGCTGCTGAGGGACCGCGGCAGGGACGTCAATTTGTTATCCGCTTCACACGCTGCTTCCCTTCGGCGGGAAAGCAGAGGCGCTCACCGGGACCTTTCGCTTCCCCGAGAGGCTGACTCATCGATCGTTACGCGGGCCTCTAATTAATTAGTGCAGCCGCACCGTGAACTGAGGGGAAGTTGGTCAGCCCCCAGTCTTGCTCGGAGCTCGAGAACGGGAGGTCGAGCATGTGGTCCGAGGGATGTCGACTTGCACGTCCCCGGGTGTCAATATTGGCAGTTGCTCGCTTGTATGACGTGAAGAGGTTGGGCTGCCACCGCTATTGGTTTCTCGAGGCTTCAAACAGTGAAAGGAGTCTGCCCGAAGAAGGATCAATGGCTTATGAATTTTTTTCTTTGAACTTGGCTGCCTGTTCTTCAAACGAAAATACTGTATTTATGCTAATTTGCTAATCATATTTCGGGACGTCCATAATACGAACTGTTTTATTATAAACTAAAATTCGCAGTCACAAGCCGTGTGTTTTTAAACGGCAGCCAAGGACTGGTCAAGTCGTCTTGACACAGCTAGCTTTTATATTGGTTACCTAGATTGACCTATTGTTCGTGGAAATAAAAACAATTTGGAGCCACTTCACTCGATGAAGGTGGTTGGCCAGCGAAGCTGTAGAGCACCTCTACAAATGATTCACCAAGAGGCGCATAAATTCACTTTACTGAAAATTTATTTACAGTATACATACATCATTTTGAAACGGTAGTGATGACTGCTTTGTAATCGGTATCGGATTCTCAAGAAGTCTCTAGAAACAAGTAGTCTTCCTTCTGATTGGTTAAGGGTTAAAGTGGTGCAGATATTTAAAAGTGGCAATCATCTACAAATAAATAATTACCGTCCAATGTATTTACTAGCACTTGCTGCAAAGTGATAGAGCTTATAGTTGCAAAACATAATTATATTGCTGGACAGCAACGCTTTACTTTATTCAAGACAACATGGCTTCAGGAGAGGTTTGTCAAAAACAACCCAACTTGTAGAAACTTTTTTCGATCTTGCCTCTACGATTAATTCGAGGTAACAAATCGATGTCGTGAGCATAGAATTTTCATAAGCTTTTTATCGCGTTTCGCATAAAAGATTTGTAACAAAACTGAAGATGTTTCCACTTATCGAAAATATTATAAGTTGGATTAAGGCTTATTTAAGAAATAGATAGCAGACGCTTGAAATTCAGGAGCCCTTTCAAACTCATTATCGGTGACTTTCGGGGTACCACAAGGATCATTATATGGACCAGTGTTGTTTCTTTTATACATTAACGATATCTCAATGGTAATTAAACCGCCAGTACAAATAAATTTGCTTGCAAATGATTGTTTGGTTCATTTTCCGATTAAGACATCAGAAGACAAGGCAGCATTGAATGACAGTTTGAACTATATTAAAGAATGGTGTTTCCAATGGAAAATGGAAATTAACTTTAAAAAGTCACGTCACTAATAACCCACGTCACTAATAAGAAAAATGCACCTCTCTTTCAGCATCCCATCGGGATTTAGAACTCACAAGAGCAGAAACTTTGAAGTACCTAGGAATAATACTAAGTCAAAACTTAAAATGTCAGCCACATATTATAAATATATGTGCAACGGCTTCTTGGAAATTATGCATGCTTAGACATAATCCTAAAAATAGCAATAAGGAAATAAGACTTACAGCATACAAAACTCTAATACGACCTGCTCTAGAATACGTTTCGGTCGTTTGGGACCCCGCAACAAAACCCGACATAAACAGGCTCGAGAGAATACAAAAGTGGGCAGCACGTTTTACAACTTCAAATTATCGTACTGTGTCAGAACTGTTGAATGTTTGTGGACTTGAACCCTTAGCGGTTAGGAGAAAAATTGCACGGTTAAAGCTTCTGTTTCCGATTTACCCTGGCCAACTAAATAACAACCGCAACATTAATCTTAGGAACATTACCAAGATATCAGCGAGACTAAATCATTCTAAATCATTGCAGTCGTATATGAACAGAATTGATATTTTCAAGTATCCTTTTGTGAAAATGCAATTAACGATGGGAATAGGCTTCCCGAGCATATTGTACATCAGAACGATATTTCAATGTTTGAGGATGCTGTTAGACTTCTTTACTGCGTTTAAACCGTGCGCATATTGCCTCGGTGTTATTTTCTCTCGTTTCACTTTCGTTGAAGTTAAACTTGTTTATATCGCGTGATTCTTTGATTATTGTATTGTAGTTTTTGTCTTTTTATATTGTCTTCTTTGTTATCAGTTCGAATGTACACGGCATCTGCCTTCAATTATTGTTGATTATTGTGGTCAGCATATTGTTATCGCTAAAGTAATTATCACTTTTTAGAGCGCAGCTCTTAGGGGCCCATTTCCGGCTTGAGCGGCGTCGGCGTCGCCGTTGGCGTCGCCGTCGGCGTAACCGCGAGGTCACGTGACCCCCCCGAGGTCACGTGACCCACCCAGGTCACGTGACACCCCTAAATCACGTGACCCCCGAGGTCACGTGACCCCCTAAGGTCATGTGACCCCTTCAGGTCACGTGACCCCCAAGGTCACGTGACCCCCTTGAGGTCACGTGACCTCAAGGAGTCACCTATCCCTCAGTACGCTTCCATCTTCCTCCTCAAGAGCTGCGCTCTAACCGGCGTTACAGGGAATTGTAAACGGCTTTCATTTTTATTTTTATTGCATATAGTTCCTTTTTTTATTTGTGCTTTGGGCGCGTCTTGTATCCAATTATGAAAATACGGTATTGTTCAAAGGTTTTATTGTAGCTATGAACTATATCGTACTGTTATATGTTGTTTCTCCCGGCCACGGCCCACGGGCCAACAATACGTACATAGAAATCAATAAATAAATAATATACACTGATTGGTCTCATTACAATTAGTCTTACAACTAATTGTAATTACAACACCCTGGTGTCCTGATCCGAGGGAAAATATCGCAGCTCATGTCAAGGCCACGGACACTTTCGTTTTGTAGGAAGGCTGAAAGGGCCGGAACTTCCACCAAACATATTGTTCAACGTTTTCAACAAAAAACGGTTAATCAAACCACAATATACAATATTAGCTCATGATGAGCACCAAGAATATTAGTGCTGTATTTATTTAAGAAAAAACAAATAAATTTAAAATATACGCGTTAATTTGAATTCGAATATTAGAAATAACGTGAAATTCATCTGCTCGAATCTATACAATAACATATGTAAGATAGCAAAAGACCTGAAATAATACATCTGTAAAAAAGTCCCAATTAAAAAAAAAGAAAAAAAAAGTCTTGATAATAGCACAATATGACCACCAAAGTGCCTATTAGTACAAGCCCAACGAGTCTGTCTACTGTAATATCTACCTATTCATTGCCCGAGTTGCCTGTGCCGTCACAGAAAAAACACCTTGACAAGACGACGTTTAAACAAATAAAACCAAACTTTTCGCATAATTTGTTTTATATTTAAAGCAACTTCAATACAAATTGGAAACTATTACTTCTTGCTCGAATGTCTAAAGCACAGGATGCAACATAAATTCAATTAATACCGACAATTTGCACTCTCCGACATTTGGAACTAAATTAGAATACGCGTTGTCGACTTGGAGGCCATATAGAAATATATAACTGACTAAAAATATAAAAGCGTATAAAATTACAGAGCTAGAATTATCAAGTCCTTTAACTCATGATCATGATGTAGAATACCCCGAGACTGTGGTAAAAGCTGGGAAACTTGGTCGAAGGAAAAAGTCAGGGGAAAAGATCATCTCAAAAGAGACGTTATTTTCCCGTCTTTTTTCTTCGACCAAGTTTCCCAGCTTTTACCACAGTCTCGGGTATTCTACATCATGATCAACTTCCACCAGCTCGCCTGTGCACTCACTGTTCTTTTACTGTTTTTTTTTTCTTCTTTTACTCATACTGGAATAAAATATACTTGATTAAAATAATATTCGTCTTTCTCTTTTAGCAACTCGTTAGAAACATCTTTCTTTCGTCTTTTTTGACAAAAATGGTTTACAGCCATAAAGTACATGAAATTTTTTTTTATTCTGCTGACTTAAAGAGCTTCGTTCCGTATCATAAACGGCCTCTCTAATCGCTAAATATCTCGGTCCATAATTATCTTTAATAATTTAGCTGTACTTAAAGCCACTGGGGCAAGGAATTACCTTTATAGAAGTTTATGCGGTCATGTAACACACGTTTTTTTTAATAACATTTTTTATGAGTTTTTTTTTTTTGGGGGGGGGGGGGAATGTGATCGCGGAAATTTTGAGTGGCATAATTGTTCGACAATGTAGTTTCTGTGCTGCTGCCCTCGATTTTTTTTCGCCTGTATGTAAAGCGTCACTAACACTTGCCTGCTTAATTGTGTTTTTCATACTACATGGTGCATGTAATTCAATTATACGTCTTTCTTTCCTTCGTGTCTCCCCTAGCTCCATTTTCTTAATCGGCGCGTCCCTGTGACCATTCGAAATATTTTTCTTGCTCTTGTATCTACCTCAACCATAGAGTTTTTATAATGTACGCTAGAGGTTCAAGTGGCGCTAGTGTGTTGACGCAAATTGAAGCAGACATCAACCAGTCGAAATTTACTTCCGGTAATGCATTTCTATGGGAAAAAGCGAGTGAATTTTCTCCCTGCGCTCGATCATAAGAGCAAATATCCCAAATAATTCATAGGTACTAGGTAGTTTGGAACATTTCTCAGTCAGGCCGACGAAAGAATTGGTCAGTTACGGAGTTTTAATCTTGAATTCATCGCACTAAAAACGGTGCTAAAACGGCTTCGTACGTGTATTTATGTGTACTGTCGGACACTGTTAACGCGAACGCGGCGTCGGCGCTTTCCAGCACGGGGGATATACATGCCAAACGAACGAAGGACATCTGGAAAATCAAGAGCGGCGGCAAGAATTACGCAGCAACACCGGATCAGTAACTCGCAGTGCATGTACGATCAAAATAAATTGAAGGCCACGTAATCTATTCCGATTTTAAATAAGTGAGTACTGCTTTATTCTTTCTGTCCTGAGCGAAGTTGCGTGTTCTACGTTCAAAATATCACCCGCGCGCTAGACATCTTTGAGAACAAGTGCGCGATAAAAGCTGCCCGGCAGAGAAAACAATACGAAGAGACACCAATCATATTCCACGGACTTTATTCTCTACGTTGAAGGTTTTTATGCGTTCATGCACGACGGGATCATTTTCATATGGTGACAGGAGTCACAGGACTGGCATATTATCAATATACAAGCGTCACCGGAATGCTGGCGAGCCTTGAACACACTCTATATTCGTTTCGATCTTAATTTTGCTTTGAATCGTCGCTTGTTTTTACACACTTGCTGCGGAACACACGTTTGGGACTGAAATGCAGCGAGGTTAAACATCGCTCACTGATGAAGAAAAATGCGCTGACTAAAGGAATTACACTTTTACAATGTTAATTAAGACGCATACTATTCGGTAAGACCGAAATAACCAAAGTGTTGCATGTTAGTTTCCGGCGAAGAGACAAAATGCACGCGCATTTTCCCATAAGAATGCATGGGAGCACCGCAAAAGTAGACTGGTTGCTGTCTGCTTCAATTTGCGTCACGGAAGTCGCATAGACACTAGCGCCAGTTGAACCTCTAGCGTACATTATAATAACTCTAAGACCTCAACAGTGCCTGCCGTGTGTATTTTTGCTTATGAGTCCTTCTGTAATGGCGAACGCTGAGCCTTTAAATTGATAAGTACCTAAATAAACAACTGAGAAAAAAAGAATCACCTGTTATTCTCATTTTCTTTATTGAATTGGCTTTCTATACTAATAATGCCCGCTTGTACTTGATTTGAAATAACTTGTTTTTTTAGGTTCGATGTATTAGCTTTTTTGAGCTCCGGCAGAAACGTTTCGGCGCAAGCACGGAAATAGTAATCACTCCCAAAACTATATCAGTACAGAGTCTGCCAAGTTTTCAGAATTTTTAAAGCTAAATTTACGAGCCTGCTTTTAAAAATAGTAAGTGTTAATTATGCCCAACTTTATTCCCGCCAACGAAGAATCAATTATACTTAAAACAATATTAATATTTACACGGCCGGATATAAGGTGTTGCGAAATGCAACAGATGTCAACCGGGCCGCAGGGCTTACCACTTTATTCACACATTGTCAATCATCAGTTTACAAGGGCAGGAACGATGTGAACAAATAGGGGTGGTACTCTGCGAATCTAAGGAGAGCACGCGCAATAACACACAGGCGCGCATGTGCACTAACAATGAGGTTTCGCTGTATGACAATGAAGTACGTCGAAGGAACATACCCTCTCTTGGATTAAAACTTGGGTTTGGGCTAGTTGGTTCATACTGATTTGAAAGGTTAAAAAGCGCAAACAAAGCACGAAAAATAAAGGCACAAAGACGACAGGACGGGCCTTTATTGTCCTTTTTTTGTGGTGGTTAATTGTATTGCAGGTGTGGCAAAGGATCTTGTGTATATAAGTGATGCTGTTTTTCTAATTAAATCAGTTCTGAATTAGCGCCCGTCCTATCGTTGTTGTGCCTTTATTGTCCCTGTTTTGGTTGCGCTTTTTAACCTTTTAAATTCCTTCTCTTTTAGTGTACAACCTACTCACACATTTGTAAGCAGTTGCAAAGCCACAAACACAGATACTATTAACAAGAACACAATCATTTCAATACAAATCGCTTTTGTAATCAGTGATACGTCAGTCTATCGGGCGGTCGTCTGAGACGACGGCTGCTTTCAGCAGAGACGTTTGGTCACACGGGACTATCCAGATTATTTGTGCACGAACGTTTTCACCGGCTGGTTCCGCAAGCGTGTCTTCCGCTGGAGCGCAATTAGCAAGATCCCACCAGTACGGCACGATACGTTCCGGTACCAAGTCTTGTACCGAATTCGCGGTTTGCATGTGATCTGCATGCACAAACCTGATGCGTTGTTGAATGTGTACCAAACATCTGACACTCGACGACACCTTAATTACTTTACCACGAAACAAGTTGATAATCTCGCGTCTTGCGGATCTCACTTTTACCGAAAACTAGCGAGCAATGCCACGACGTTCGTTCGAGCTCTGATCGATCATGTTCATTTTTTGTTTGCATTGCTTGCATCATGTTCGGCTTCAAAAGTGATAAGCACGTCCCAAGTTTCCTTCCAATGAAGAGTTTACTTGGTGACTTTCCCATAAACAAATGAGGCGTGGTTCTGTACGAAAAAAAATTGACGACCTTATGCGGCATACTTTTTGTGCAGCCGGCCTTTTGATCAGTCATTAGTGACTTCAAGAGAGCTTTTTTACAGTCTAAACTGCACGTTCAGCGGCTCCACTTGACTTCGGATGGTATGGTTGTGCTTGTGTGTGCTTGACTGCGTTTTTGCGCTGAAAGTTCTGATACTCGGGCCTAAAAAGAATGTATAACATTGTCCGTCACGTCCTCGCCTGGTAGTCCCACGGACACGAATAGCACCTGTACAACCTCAATTGTCGTTTCATTTGCGGTTGTGCTCCTCATCAGTTTGACTTCTACCCACTTTGAGTGTGAGTCGACCTTAACCAGAACGGTCGCGCCACATTTTTCAGCGAAGTCTAAGTGCACGCGTTCCCAGTTTTTGGAAAGTCATATCCATTGTTGTAGCTGTGCTGCTGGTATTAATAATCGTACGCTGTCACAAGCGTAACATCTCTTGACAAGCTCCTCGAGGTCCATTTAAATATTAGACCTCCTCACAATCTTACGCGCCAGCATTTTCATCTTGTTAATTCCGGATGTTCTTCGCGTAGTAGGTCTGGCACATGATGTCTCAAAGAACTGGGAATGAGCGCACGATTATTCCAAAATAGGCTCTTCTTATCCAATGAATGTTCACATCGTCTGATAAAGTACTGCTCTAGTTCTTTATCAGCAGTTTTGGGCCAACCATGCTAAGTCATTTTACGTACTGCTCTCAGCTGCTAATAGTTTGCAGTTTCTTTCTCAACTGCATTAGTAGGCATCGTCACGTCTGGCACCGGTAAAAAGTAATGCACGGATTCCTCCGTACACGAGCAAGTTAACTGAAACCTTGACACCCGCCAGCATTTCCAATGGAATCACTTTTTTGATACTCAGAGGTGTACTGGTAACCAGCAAGCCAGTTTGACCAACGTTGTATTCTTGCTGTTGCCACTAATCCGGGATGGCTTTTGTATCAAAGATGTGCGTGAGAGTGTGGTGGTCGGTTACGATGATAAACAGACAACCATAGAGATACTTGCGAAATTTCTGTATGCGAACCACTATTGCTAGCACTTCTTTTTTGATGTGTGCGTAGTTTCTCTCAGCTGCACTTAATCTTCTAGACGCGTATGCGACTGGTTTCTCTTCTAAACTTACAGCATGAGAGATAACGGCGCCTGCGCCATAAAAGGAGGCATCACAGGTCAGTTTTAGTAGTTCTGTTGCGTCATTGAACTGATTAACCGCGTCGCTGCAGAGAAGCTTCTTGAAACACTCGGAACTTTCTTTACATCCTTGCGACCACTCCCAAGAAGTCTATTTTCTTAGTAGTCTGTGCATTGTTTTTTTTGCGTTGAGGCTAGACATTGCAATAACCTTGCATAAAGGTTCAATAATCGCAAGAACGCCCTTAGTTCTTTCTAGTTTTTTGGTTCCGGTGCTTTCAGCACAGCTTCAACTTTTTTTTTTTCGACAGCTGACGTCCTTTGCTGCTGATCTCGTGTCCGAGATATCTGACACTGTTTTTAAAAAATTAGCAATTTTCAAAGAATTAACTTGAATTTTGTGCTTTCGTAGCCGTTCTAAAGCACACTCGGTCTACTTTTAACACTCCTCTTGTGTTCTTGCAGATATTAGAACATCATCAAGGTAAAAACGGTACGTGGAATCTCCGTAAGGACTTGATTCATAATCGAGTGAAATGAAGCAGGTGCACCTACCTCACCATAAGGAAGTCGTTCGAGCCGAAAAAATACAAGGTGAGTGTTAACTGTGAGAACCTCTTGCGCATTCTCTTCGAGCTGTAATGACAAATAGGTATTCGACAAGTCGAGGACAATGAACATGGCCCCACACGCTACTGCCGGAAAAATATCTTCAGGCAAAGGTAATGGATAGTGATCTATCTTCAGATGCGCGTTTACCGTGACACGATAATCTTCACAAGGCCTCACACTTTTGTCCTTTCTTTTTTGAAGAATGACTAAAGGCGTCGTCCAATCAACGTGTTTTACTCTAGTAGATTACCTTGTTTTCTTCCTACGGCTCTATTTTTTTAACGTTTTTGGGAAGAGTGCAACGCACTGGCCTCGCTTTGGGAAATATAGGTTTGCCCGTGTACTTCAGAAGAAAACTTCTCTCGAAGTGTTTGACTACGCGACTCCCTTTTCAAACAGATCACTGTACTTTGGTGTCAGGGACACTTCAGCACTGACCGTGTTTACTGTCATTATCTGCCACTAGTTCACAAACAGTTTTGATAACCAGTCATACCCAGCAGGTTTGGCGTGACTATGCATTTTGCGTTCTGCGCAGGGATCAATGGCAAAGTGTTTTTTTTTTTTGCTTTCCAATGTTTCTCGAACATCAACGCGTCCTTTCACCGGAATTAAGTTTCCGTTGTAGGCTTTTAACACCACGCCTATCCTTTCAGAGTGCTTATTTTCAAGCTTTTATTAAAAACTCACTTTCGCTCCTTATCAAAACAGCAGATTCTCTGCCTACTTGCCTTTCGACCTGTTTGACGTCAACCCTTATGCTCAGAAAGTAAGCATTCGCCTTTGGAATAGTATGAACCCCGAACAATTCAATATCCTCAACAACTTGATATACTGCTGTTACAGATTTGGCTTTAGTTTTGCAGATTTTCGCAATGTGACCCACTTCCGAACATTTAAAAATCTTGGTTTTGAAATGCGAACATTTTTGGGGGTCATGTGCGCTACCACATATAGTTCACGTAGCATAGGTCTTTGAAGCTTGAAAATTCTTTTTACTTCGCCTTGGTGTGGATTTTCGCAGCCAATTTTCATTTGGTCACGGAACTGCTGCGTCGTTTTACCACTTAAGACGTCACACCATCACTGGTTTAAAAAAATGCGCGGCACTGCAAGTTTCGCTTTCGCCCACAAAGATTTGACTGGTCACGTTGCTCTGCAGGGCGCTTGCGATAAACCAGGGAGCCAGAACGCACAGGCTCGTGGCAACGAACCTGCGCCGTCCAACTCAACCGCGTCAGCCATCAATCGACCATCGCGCCAAACGACCGAGGATATTGCAGCAACAGATGCTGATGGATTCATCCTTGTTCAACGAAAGCCGAGGATCAAGCCTTGTGCGGAATCGTGTACAAATAGTAAGCTGGCTTCTGTTCCAAGACGAAAAAGGCGGAAAACACCTTTTTTCGCGTCTTCAACCGACTACCGCGTGTTGTGATGTTGATGCTGTGCTTGCTCACATCTTAGAGTATAAGACTCATACGTGTACCTAATTGAAAGCCAAACATGACAGCTACTCATCGTTTCACATCTCTGTACACGAGGAGAATTTCGAAAAAATCAACACTAATGACGTTTGGCCCATGGGTTCGTTCTTCAGACAAATTTTTGGGCCATTAAGGGTTGATGAAGATACTACAACTGAAATGCCGTCTTAACAAAAAAATTTTTTTTTATGGAGTGTTTTGTATTCTATCAAAATGTTCGCGGACTACGTACTAAGGCCAAAACATTTTATAACAATGTAGCTGTGATTTACCACGACACAATTTCTTAAGCGAAACATGGCTGAATAGCTCTTTTTCATCATCTGATTACTTTCCTCCAGCATATACTGTATTTAGTACAGATCGGAATTATGAAGGAATGTCGGCGAATTTTGAGGCTAGTGTACTTATTCCTGTTAAAAAAACAAACAAAAAAACATTGGCAGGTGGTACGGCGATTTGACCTTGAATTTAGCGATGAATCTGTCGGGGTGGAAATTACTTTTTCTGACTCCAACTTCCCGCTGACCCTTGATATCATTCAATTTTCGGGAACAAATGAATCTTCTCTGTGATGAACTAGACGTAGAGAAATACCGTACTCTTATTCTAGGAGATTTTCATGTTCCCGATACAAACTGGAATTTAGAGCACCCCTTCTCTACTTCGGGTTGTGTAACCTCTCAGGTAAACACTCTACACTATTCTGTAAGCTATCTAGGATTGAATAAGTTAAACAGTTTTCAGAACCAGGCGGGAAACGCACTGGACCTAGCTCTAGTGAACCTTCACGTTCATACCCTCGCACCGGTGTCGAAGCCCCTTGTTCACCCGGATGGGTGGCACATCCCCTTCTCCGCTTCTTCCAACGCTTCGTAGAGAAGAGCAAAGCATACAAGCTATGCATCGTTCGCTTTTAAAAGGCGTAATTATCTTAGCCTTTTAACATTTTTAGATAGCCTTGATTGGGCACAAGTATATAGAACAAGGAATGCAAATTTCGCTGCTTAGTAACTTCCTAACTGTATTAAGTACGACATAGAAATGTTCCAAAAAAGTATCGTAGTTCATCCCGCTATCATTACTGGTCTTTGCACGAGCCTAGGTTCGAGCTTAGAAAACAACTGCACCTTCATAGGAAAAGTAACGTAAAACGAACAAACTTCTGGTATAAGTTTTCCTAATCACGAGCGTTAGCTAAGATATTAATCAAGCGGGACAAAGAGTATTATCGAGAGTCAGTTGAACGCAGCTTAAACCACGACCTCAAGTATTTCTGGCGACACATCAATGATCGCATGACCACGTCTTCTTCTCCGATAAGCCTATGCGACGCATCTGGTAAAGTGCTGAATGAACCTGCATGTGTGTCAAGCGCGTTGACTGATTATTTTGAATCTGTTTACTCTTCAAATCAAGCCGCGTCATGCACGCCAGATGATAGTAACAAGTATACTGATGACCTCTCGATCACGTCTTTTCAAAACGCTGAAATCGAGATAGAGATAGAGAGACTAAAACCCAATCTATCAATGGCTTTTAATGGCATCCCAAGCTTTATTGTTAACGGTTGTTCCTCATTTTTTACGCCAATATTAACGCATATTTTCAACTTGTCTCTATCAAGTTTTAGTTTTCCCGAGGTTTGAAAAAATTCTGTCATTCTGCCTGTTCACAAAGGTTGCAAGACCTGTGACGTAAAGAATTACAGACCGGTGTCCTTGTTTTGTGCTTTTTCGAAAGTTTTTGAAATTGCTTTGTTTGAACATTTGTTACAATTTTCGAAATGTAAAATTAGCATTTCACAACAGAGTTTCTTCTCTGCTAGGTCTGTAGAGACCAATCTAGTGTCATTTTTAGACTTTGTTTCGCCAATTGCCGATCAGCGTGGGCAGGTTGATGCGGTATACTTTGATTTGTCGATGGCGTTTAACTTGGTGAATCATTTAATTATTGTACATAAATTGGAGGTATATGGAGTAAATAACCAGCTTTGTAATTATTTTTTAAATTATCTGATGGGAAGAAACATCTTCGTTCGAATATTAGGACATCATTCTATACCTTATCTGTCTTCTTCTAGTGTACCAGAGGGGTTCATACTAGGGCCAATTTTATTCAATGTTTTAGTAACTGATCTGGGATCTTGTCTGCCACTCACATATTTTGCAATATGCTGATGACATCAAATTGTTTAGGCAGGTGTCATCCATCTATGACTGTGACATGCTACTCGAAAATGTTAACGCTGTGCACAATTGGATTTGCAGCAATATCAGAACACTACAACCAAAACAAACAAAAAAAAAACTGTAGTTATGTCCTTTTCTAAGAAATTAAAAATCATAAGTTTTTGTTACTATCTTGAGAACGTACCTCTGCATAGGATTGAATGCACAAAAGATTTAGGAGTATATATCGATTCATCATTGTCATTCATAGAACATGTTTCCAACATCACAAATGCTTCCCATCTGACGCTAGGTGTTATTTCGAGAATAACGCGTGAATTTCCTTCGTCAGCTTGCGTGTTCATTTTGAATTTTTCATTAGTGCGTAGCAAGCTTGAATTTAGTTTGGTTGTTTAAAATTGTATTGGTAGTGCAAACCAGGCACAAATCGAAAACGCGCAGAAAAGTTTCTTTCGTATCATTTATGATCGCGAAATTCGCCGGAATGTTTATTATGAGTATAACAGGCCTTTACGAAGATATGGTTGTACTACACTAAACTCGAGAAGACTTGAGTGCGATCTAACATTTTTGTATAAATGCGTTCGCGGTCGCATTGATTGTTGAACCTTCACATCAGCTATTAATATATATGTACCGCGAGTGCTCTTGCGGGTAAATTCCACTTTCTCAGTTAAAAAGAATCAACCTTTCCAGTCCCATGAGCCGAATCCAACATTGTTATAATATGTTCAGTACAACCAGCATCGACATTTTCAACTCAAGTGTTCAAGTGTTTAGTCGTTTAATGGCCGATATTTAAATGCCACCCATTTCCTGTTCCCTCATAATAGATATTATTTGGTGCAAGTGCTGTAGATTTCTTGTGTGTACTCCTTTTGACTATGTGCACCATTACTTAGGCTACTCGACGTCAATGAGAACAGAAAATAAATGAATGAATGAAATTCCCTGGACACTGGTAGTGGCTGTCGCTTCATTTGTGCACCGAACTTCCTTGCTTTGTCCTTGCGCAGCTTCCATTCTCTAGGCTGAGGTGTAGGCCTGGTTGAAGCTGAGGTCTTTGCCATCTTTTGTCGAAAATAGCTTGCAGCGGATGGCGTCGTTCTCGTCTCACGATAAGACGGTGTTGCAGCGCCTCTTCAAGAAACGTACCAAAATCACACGTAGCTGCCAACTTTTTGATTTCGACAACAAAGTCACTGATGGTTTCACCTTGGCGCTGACTCCTTCGGTAGAACTTGTATCGTTCCACCACCACTGAACGCCTGCGAGCGAAGTGCTTTAGAAGGATTTTCAAGACGTCGTCATAAGGCGCTTTAGCTGGCGTCTTCGGAAGCAGCGAATTCCGAAGCGTGATCCAAACGCGGTGTCTCCAATTAGTGGGAGGAACACGTGCTGCTAGGTATTTTTGTCAATCTTGTTTGCGGCTGCGAATACTTCGGAGCGTTCCACGCAGACTTTGAAGTTGCCTTCTTTCTAAGCATATTACGGAAGGTGCCCGAAGACAGAACTGTTCTGCATCTAGCCTCTTGTTCGCTGTCATCGTCGCTAGTGGATGCCTTGAGCTTGCCAATTTAGCGGTCCTTCGTAGGTGCTGATCAATTTCCAGAAGTCTTATCGCTGTATTTCCCGTCCGTAATGCACCTCCAAACTGCGACGCGGTCCCACATCATGGTCGCAATTGTTATAACGTGGTGCGAAATACAACACGTCAGTTGGGTCACAGGGATTATCGCTTTTTTGACACATAGTAAATTATCAGGTTACAAAGGCGGGAACGAAGTGAGCAAAAGGGGTGGTGTTCTGGTTTATGTAAGCAGAGAACACCCGATAACATACTAGCGCCCATGCGCAAGTACCATTAGATATCTCGGGATAACAATGCAGCATGCCGACACAGGCCAACACCCTGAAACTGCTGGTAAACACCGGACGACACGCGAAGTACCTCAGATTGTCCGACAGGTCTCACAGTATTGAAGCCTTTGGTGTGTGTGTGTGTGTTTATGTATCGTCCTTCACTTTAAACAAATCTGGTCGTAGAAGACCTCTTAGAGATCCTTCGGTTTGTCCATATTTTGTACCCTAAAAAGTTATTTTAGGGACCCCCTAAAAGGGTTCTTTGTGAAAAACCTATAAGGGGTGCTTTTAAGCCTCTTTTTTTTTTGTGCGAAAGATATCTTCATCGTACAGTTGCTTTTCCAGTGCGCAAATGGAAGATAGTGCTTAAGACGAAACAGTTCTTCACGAGCTGAAAGAGTTCTTGAGGCGTCGAGAAATCTTTATTGAACGGACATCTTTTTTTTTATTTAGAGTGTTTGCTTACCTGCAGTTTCTGGAGTATGCTTTTTCCAACCTTCCCCAGCTCGTTTATCCCCTATCGTTCTGTTCAAGAATTTTCGCGCAGGCGGGAACAGAACCAGAATATCATAGAAATAGTCCCATTGAGCTTTTGCGCCTAGAAACTGAGAGAGAGGGGGAGACGGTAGTGCGCGAGGACGTCAGAACGCCGAGCTATGATTGGCATGATTATTGGGTAGACCTGAAGCTATACTCCGCGACAACGTTTCTTGGCAATGCAGTGAAAGGTACGTCACGCGTCCCCTCTCCCATTTTGAGTGTACGAAGGCTCTCCTACTCTGCCCGGAAATGGAGGAAGAGGAGAGCCTGCGTACACTCAAAATGGGAGAGGGGACGCGGGACGTACCTTCCACTGCATTGCCAAGAAAAGTTGTCGTGGAGTATAGCTGCCCTTGTCTCCACTGCACTCCCGAACGCGTTAGAACGCCGAACGCAGGCATCCGGTTCTCGCGTTCGGACGGCTACGACGAATGCGGTGGAGACAAAGGCAGCTGCTAGCTTTTGGTCTACCCACTAACCATTCCAACCAGAGCTCGGTGTTTTGAAGTAACCGCGCACTCTCGTATCTTTGTCTCCCTTGGTTTCTCGGTGCATTGCCGAAGCAAAGTGTAAAACAATTATACAAACCCGGTGATATCAAATATGTTTAGGCTAATTTAAATCATAGGATATAATGTCTAGCACTGTATTAAAAGAAGATAATGTAGATATTTAAACAGAAACGTAAAAATAGACGTTGAACATAAATTGTAAATAAATGATAAAATATTAAAACGATCGAAACAAATTTGGTTTTTCAAGTATAAAAGATATATCAATATGTACACACCATTTAAATAAAGGAAGTTTCACTACAAATGCGTATAACCGTTGAAATCACTGACTGCATTAAAACCGGCCGCATAGTGTTTGGAACCTAAGGGCATGGTACGTAAATATGTGTTACTAACTTTTACCCGGGATTACAAGTATGGGACGAAAAGGCAAGATTAAAGCGAACGTCATGTCATAGAGTCATAACATTTTGAACCCCCGAGACTTAAGAACGAAAATTGGAGAACGTATACACAGGTATTGCTCCTAATTATCGGATGTTCAGGCTGTCGAAATGATGAAAAACAGCCCACAAAGGACAGGTCAACTAGGGACAAACACATAGAAAACAGAAGCGCTGTATTTTGAAGTGTATCTCTCGTGTTGTGCTCTCTTTTGTACGCATTTTTTTTTAAATATCGTCTTAATACAAACTGGTCCAACTCACCACATTGCTCCAAGATGTTGAAAGTTCACCAGCTCGCTTGCATGTTTTCTGTTATTTCAATAGGCGTATATCGAACATTCTCTACAGAAAGTCTCCTCCTCGTTTATTGGTACGCGCTTGAGCAGACAATTAAAAAAAAGGCCTATAGAAGCGTCGACAAATGTTTTCTTTGGCCAACAAACTCCCATGGGTATCAAGAAATCCACTAAAAAGTACGATTGAGAAGTAAATTTTTCCGCGTCCTTTCAACAGGGTCGCATTTCCACACAAGTCGGAACATGGAGCCTGTCCTTAACTTTCCTGTTCGGAACAGGAAAGAGTCAGCCCTCTTCAGCCCTCTGCGTTTTGAAAAAGAGCCAGCTAATAGAACCGTGCCTTCATTTTTAATTGCTTCATTAGTTGGGACTCGCGTTCTCTCTAGAACTGAAACTTGGTCGCTCTAAAGCCGCTAATCAACTTTCTTAATTAGCGCCCTCGGAAATATACACAGGTCCAAATTAGGAAGCGTTGACAAAAAAGAGCGCTCTCTCTTTGCACTAGTTAAAAGGTAAAGAAAGGGAAACAGAGAAGGCGAGAGCATGACAAGTATACGCCACTGACATCTTAAGGTTGCGTTTCAAACAAAGCACAGGCGTAATGGGATTTCTTTCGGTTTATTGAACGACTTGGTCTCTAAGTGAAAGGAATGGAGGGACCGAGAACTTATAAGCGAATCGAAACACGTTTATTGTCTTCTGCGGTTGTTTCGTCGAGGAAACGTGACTGATTAATTTACGTCTCTGTAGAAAGCATTACTTTTTCTTTTCGTAATCATACCCTTACACTTTTTCAACACTGGAGCATACTACTCATCTGATGAACGATGGTTTGTGCACATCAATTTGTGCACGCAAAACAAACGTATGTGTGTTCACGTCTATATAAAATCATCTTCATTGTTAAGGATGCAGTGTCAAAAGTACTTTTAGATCGATAGAGTAAGCATTTAAAAAAAGTATTTATATTTCTCAAAGGAGTTATGGTAAGATATCAATAGCTCCACTGAATTACCTTACTGAATTATGATGACATGTGCTGTCATCATCCCGGTGGTTTTCTATTTATATATAGTTTTACTGGTGTGGCTCTTCGGCAGAAGTTTCATCTACCTCCAACTGAACACGGCCCAACTTCTATCATTATGTTGTTTACCCCCCCCCCCCCTTCTTTTCGATTAAAATTGCACAATAATTGCGATTCTAAAACGACTAACTAGAGTGTGTGAATTTTTGGTCAGATATGTGATATACACTTTTCAAAAGTAAATAGGCCAAATATCCGCATGGTCAAACAAGATATCGTCGAACGTTGTTAGGCGCCTGTCACCACTGCGTCTGCTGGTATATAGAGAGCATGAACGGCGCAGCAGCTGTTATTGTTGTTTAGAAGTTTCATGGCGCAACAGCTACGGAGGCCATACTGCGCCAAATGAAGTGAAAAAAAGAAAACAAGCTGTTATTTTAATTTGCTACAAAATAATATTTAGCTATGCAGGACTATATCTGATTAATAAAACCTGTGCTAGTAATAAAAGACAACGCACGGTCAAATGGAATGAGGGGATAGTCTCCCAGAAAGAAAGCACGATGGAATGGGATTTGGGAGTGGGACAGTTCAGGAAAATGAGTACGACGTTCACCGTCCAAAGCTCGACAGAGCCACAAGATATGTCTGATGGCAAGCGTATCCCTACAATGTTCACACACCGGTGGGTCCTCCCCACTAAGAAAATATGTGTGCGATATGCAAGAATGACCAATTCGAAGACGACAGAACAATACTTTATGGAATTGGTTCCAGTGAGAAGGGCTCTCCCAGAGCCCAAAGAGCGGCTTTGTAATATGAAGTTTATTTCCGCACTCCATGTTCCATGCAGACGGCCATAAACGAACAAGGGATGAATTTGTTAGCGGCTTAATGCGTTGGTGTTGAAAAAAGGTGCGAGATGGGGAAAGATTACCTGAGGATCTAGCGAGTCTGTCTCCTTCCTCATTTCCTTTTATACCCATATGACTGGGCACCCAACAAAATTTTATATCAAGGCCTTTATGTGCAGCTTTATTAAGCTAATTTTGAAGTTGCTGCACCTGCATATTCTTAGTAATTCTCAAAGAGCATATTGCGATAACAGCACTCTGAGAGTCTACAAATAGGACAGCCTGCTTTATTTTAGCCCGGATAATATAATCTATAGCCATAGATATTGCATAAACTTTCGCCGTAGAAATGCTGAAGTATTTAGGCGTTTTATTTTAATAAAATGATCAGAAATCACGGCGCTGCTAACAAATGACGACGTTTTGGCACCATCGGTGTAAAAATGTGTGCAACCTTCATATTTCCTCTCAAGCTCAAAAAATTCCTGTTGGATGATAAGGCCAGAGACGCTATGTTTATTAAGCGTTGTGAGAGCCCAGTCACAAGCAAATGGCCCTATGTCCCAAAGTGCAACACAGTCTACATTCTGCACAAGATTAACTTCGTCCAAACAAAAATCATGTGTGGAACAAAATTGATGTACTCGGAAACTTAAGGGTCTTATGATGCTTGGCTTATTCTCAAAGAGGCGGCAAAATTTTACTTTTTGCGGGGAGTGGTAGGTCGGATGATTGCGGTTAGCAAGTATCTTGTAGTAACATGTTAAGGCTAGATGTCGGCGTCTTTACTCGAGTGTCATCTCATTTGATTCAGCATACAGGCTGAGGACAGGGGACGTCCGAAACGCACCTGTTGCAAGTCGGAGTCCAAGGTGATGAACTGGATCCAACATCTTGAGGGCGGACGGTCGTGCAGAACCGTAAATTGGAGCCTCATAGTCGAGACGGGATCGAACAAGAGCATTGCACAGACGTAGAAGGCATTTTCTGTCAGATCCCAAGGTTTTATGGGCTAAGACTTTTAGAATATTTGCGGTTATGAGACATTTTCTTTGAGTGACTTCAGGTGTGAAATAAACTTGACCTTTTTGTCAAAGGTGACACCTAAGAACTTGTGCTCTTTCCTGACAGGGATGTAGTTTCTTTGCAGTTTCGGGGATGGATCTGGTGAGAGACCACGGCGCAAAGAAAATGAGACGCAGGCGCTTTTCTCGGTACAAAACCTAAAAGCATTTTCATCCGCCCACTTGGCAAGCTTATTTATGGCATATGGCGCTCACAGCTCGAAAGATTGCACGACGATGCTGAGATCTGGATATCGTCAACATAAAGCAGGTAACTAATGGACAGTGGCAAAACCTGAACGAGAGAATTCAGTTTGATTATAAAAAGTGTCACGCTCAGAATATCTCCCAGGGGAACGTCGTTTTCCCTAACGAATGGATCCGGCAGTGCGGTCCCTAGTCAAACCTGAAACGTTCTGTCCCCTAAGAAATATTTTATGCACTTCAGCATAGGACCACGAATTCCATACCCATAAAGGTCTTGGAGGATGCCATATCTCCATGCCGTGTTGTAGGCTTATTCTAAATGAAAAACAGGCTGATGCACAGTTCTGCCTATTCACAAATGCTTCACGTATGACTGTTTCCAAGCGCACCAAATGATCCAATGTCGATCGTCCTCGGCGGAAGCCACACTGGTTGTTATCCAAGATGCTTTCCTTCCCTGGAACGTACACCAGCTGCCTGTTTATCAGTCTTTCATAAGTTTTCCCAAGACAGCTGGTTTAAGCCATCGGACGGTAACTAGAGGGCATAGATGGATCCTTATTTGGATTCAGGAGAGAGATAATGGGTGCCCTTTTACAAGCCTCTGCAAAACAAGCGCTTTTCCACAAGGAATTAAATAAATTAAGAAGAAATTCAAGAAATTCTGTAGAGAGATTACGCTGCATTTCGTAATGCAGTCCATCGTGTCCAGGAGCAGAAAGTTTTTTTTTTTATATCAAGGGCACTTTCTAGCTCATACTGTGTGAAAGGCTGATTATAAGATGTAGCGTATGATCCCGTGGTAACTATATTATGTTGCTCTGCACGTCATTTAAACAACTTGAAGGAATTGTAAGAATTTGGAATTGTAGGAATTTTAAGCCATTGGAGGATTCAAACCTACCCTGGGCTCAACTCAATCACCAGGATGCCCTTTTCCTCGGACACGGGAAAGCGACGCACAGCCAGACGTGGGCGGGCGAACCCGCATGGCTCGGGGTCCGTGGTAACGCCACTCACCAATGACCTGTTTTCACAAGTGCCCCCTGCGGGGAACGGCGCAGCAGCAACGACTGCACCACTGATATCTGTTTAAAGGTTAATGTCACCGAGGCTCAACTGAAAGCGCCGCCCCCCCCCTCCCCCCCCCCCCCCAATTGCTCTCAATAAAGAATCAAAAACCTAAATGGGAGTCGCACGCGTCCATATTGAGCAAGCATGGAACCAAACTGGACATTGAAAAAGTCGAAAAGACAGGAGATAAACAACGCAATGAGGTCGTGCCCGAGAAATTGGCCGGATATTTATTTAGGCCCGAGTGAATGAATGGGGAGAAGGGAGAACTAGGCGAGACACGCCAGACGAGATGGGCTCGGGAGTGAGGCTCCGGCAGCGGCGACGATCCTGATTTCCCAGTCCGTGCCGTAATCGCGAACAGCCAGAGGGTTGGCTTTCCAGTTCGACTTTCTCGCACTGAGGGAAAGCGAGCACCTCGGAGACCCATGAAATGGGACGTGCTCCAATGAGGTATTATGATTCTTATTTTTTTCTATTTCTCCCGTGCTGCCATGGTGAGGCGGCCTGTAAGAAGGGCGGAACGGAGAAAAGAGGGAGGCAGCTAGAGCACTGAGAAAAAATCAAAAAACATAAATGGAAAGTGCGCGTCATAGACACAACGGACAAAAATTGAAAAGAGCTAGACACAAATCTCCCCTTCAAATGGGCGATTTTTTTTGCCTTTTATTATTATATAATTTTACTGCACCTAAGCGAATGCTACGAGTCACGTGCCACTGCAACAGTTTTTCTAATAATTCATATATTTTACTTAGGTTTCCACTCTGGACATTTGGATGATTGTCCAGAGTATATGCATATGCTCTGCTTTAATATGCTTTAATTACCAATAAACACGTTATTCACAATGTTTAATTAATTAAAGCATATGTATATGCTTTAATTACCGATAAACACGTTATTCACAATGTTTATCTTAAACGAAGGTCGGTCAGAAGATAATGAGAAAACATCAAAATATGATTTTTTAATCCCAATCAAAATATTGCATTTATTTTTGAGTTCAAAACATTCTTTACTTATAGCCCAGTAAAACCTTCAGACAACTGATAGTAATGTCATAATTCTTTGAGTAACTGAAAAACAACTTTCCTGTTTATCCTTACCCTCGGGCCATAGCCTACTTTCATCACTTCGGAGCGAGCATACAATGCCACCCTTATTAATTTGTTAAGCATTATAACGGAAGTACTTTGTCGGCCTGGTTTAGGGTAAGAATGCCGGTCATTTAATAGGGAAGCAATAATGAATGAGTAAAATTTCTTATGAAGCGTTACCTCTAATTAAGATTATCTTACAAAAAAGATAACAATAAATCCAAGATTAAAGGTATAATAAACAGCAAGAGGGTTATATCCTCCCGGCGCGGTCAAAAGGATCTTGATAATTTATTGAATCATTAATACCAGCTTTATAAGACTACAAGTAAGGCTTAGTTGGCCGCAACTTTAACGTGTTTTATTTTTTTATTTTTTAGTACATACACTTTTTTGGCAGTTTCTTTTGCTCGGAGCATTAAAACAAAGGACGTTGGCATTCATCAAACGTGAGTTTTTGAGAATAGCACTATCGAGCCATAACAACTGAACTTTTCAGAGCTTTTGCATGCGCACAAAGACCGTGAATCCTTGATACCATCCGTCGAGGAATTTTGTCTCAAAAAGACACTGGGAATTGGTCAAATCACGACGAACACAAACACTGCGACACAGGAGCTCAAAGGCGACGCAAAAGCTTACGATACCAAAAGAATGAGCCGCGGGCGCAGAAGGGGCAATACGCAACATTATTTCTACAAACCAGGAATGCCGGAAACAAAGACGCGCATCGTAACGGATGTGAAATACCTTCTCCTTTTGCAAACCGTCCAGCAATAACTGGTACAATTCAAAGCCGGTTTCGGGCACTTGTAAATCCAGCCAAAGCTAAAAATAATCGAACCAGGGATGTCAAAGGTGAAGAATATATATGCATGGAAAAATTTGGAAGTGTGCTTATTGCATCCCTGCGGGGAAAACGGCTCCAGCGAGAGGCAACGAGCGCAGAGCGCACATGGCAACAGCCGACAGAGGAGTCGTCGGTGTAGCGGTAAAATGTCGGGAGACGCCTCGGTCAACGCCGCAGCAAGGCGCGGTGGCCCACAAAGGGAGGATAGTGGAACGGCTGGACCATTAGGAGGCAGAATCGCCACCTGCTCCGGGACGATGCAACGACACCGTTATAATCAAGCATCGGAATAAAAGAAGAGGGGAGGAGAAAGAACGATGAAAAAATAAGATGGGCGAGGGAAAGTAGAGAGGAGAAGAGACGAAAAAGATCTGTTGCCTTAGCAACGACTCTGAGGTTCTAAATTACGCTGGGGTTCCCCCTCCTCTTTTCCTCGCAGTGCCTTCGTAGAATCAGACAGCCCTTTTACCGCTTACGTCTTTAGCTATTGTTTTCTGTTTGTCTCCCTGCGTTATTCTTGTCGTCCTTATCGCTGGGAAAACAAGGCGAGATGGGAAGACCAGGAAAGCTTGGGGAAGTCGGCAGTATAGGTGATATCCCATACCCGCAGTGTTCCCCAAATCGGCTTCCAGGCGAGAAAGGGCCGAGAAGTAAAGCGACGAAGATGGAGGGAATTCTCCCATCGGGTCCTTAGGAGGCGGGTTCGGAGAACTGCAGGCTCGCTTTTAAGATTTGCATTTAGATGCGCGTCTACGCCGCTCTTTTGCCCTCGTAGTACCCGCGCTGCACGCGGATAGAGCCCTGGCTGAGCGGCTTCTTGTCCAGCTCTGATGGAACACTCATTTAGTGATGGTCGGCCGCCATCCGCAGTGACGGCAGAGTGCGCACTGATCGGTGCCGGCTATCTCGGGGTGGTTGAGTTGGTCTTGTCCATCTACGTTGGGCCTTTGACAATCTCGACTGAATTTTGTTTTACTTCCTTGGCAAAGTTGCTTTTCACGAACCCGTGTTCGACATACTAGCGTGGTTAGGCCGATTTTTGCCGTTTGTATACTTGAATCAAATTATGAAGCGGATAAGAAATATTTCGAATTGATCGTTTTTGTTTTTTTATGCACACCATTTGAAGAAAGGTGTTTTCACATGGATTTTGCTTTTAAATTGCAGTCACTGACCAGTGGTCAAATCATAAGTCCATCTATTCAACATACTTTATCTGGATAAAAACTGAACACTCTAGCTCGGTGTCAAATTAAATGTCTGCGTAATGATGGGCAATATATATGTTTATACAATGAAACATTTATCTTGGACGTAAAACCATTAGTATCGACTTGTTTGCATGGCTCATATACTTACAAGCAACATGAGATCCAAAAAGCATCCCCATCAAAGCTCACCGCATACTGTTGTTGTTTTGGTTATTCCTACTTGGCCTCAGGAGGGCATACTCGGATTAGCGCAAGAAGGAGAGCGTGTAAACCCTAAACACCTGGAATTTGCACCGCTGAAAACCTTTGCAAGTGTTTTTCACCTAACACTGTTTTTCAAATCCTTGTTTTCAACGCATAGAGACCAAGAAACGTCAAATAAATACAATTCTTCAAAGCATACCTTCACATTTAGTTTGTTTAAAGGCAAAATGTGTAAGCGCAAAATCGCTTCAAACGTTCAGGAAGTAATATCATTAAAGCCCCTTTCATAACATCGTCAGCACACGAGAACACAGCCAAATACCACAAGCTCCCCCACCCCCCTAATAATAGTAATAAAAAAAAAACTGCATTTTGTTTAGTGAGCGCGACGCAACAGTTTCAGCATGCGCGCCATAAAGCACGCAGGACCGAACTCCGATGCAGCAATATCATCTCCCGCTCCATACTTCCAAGTCTAGGAGCACTTCGCCGACGTCCGAACAGCCCTGCTGCCGTTCTTCTTCACTCAAAGAGCAATTTTATGCTCGAGGCAGATTCGGTTGCCATTTAAGGCGACATTTATCTGCGGCCCTACATAAAACATTGCGGTGGTGGGTTTCGCTCGAGCCCCGGACAAGAGCCCGCAACACAACAGCACGAACACAATGCGGCGACTGGCTTGCTAGTATCTTACATTTTGTTTCGTCTTTCCACACTGCATGCTGTCTGCGTTGGTAAGGAAGGAACATTCCACAACGGAAGCGTCGAAACACTGAAAACCGTGGTGGCTTGCTTGTTCATTTTCGTTTTAGAGCAGAGGAGAAGAAAAAAAGGAGGGGGAAGGGGGGTAAGCTTTTCGGGCGTGCTTTACGACGGTGGCATGGTATGATGTCAGTGCCGTTTGCATAGAGATGAGGCCGTTTCCATCAGCCGCACCGCAGTTCCCTTGCTTCGATACGTTCTCCCAATAATTCGCAAGCATCTCCTCCCGAGTGTAGCCAGGCTTTTATTTGCATGTTAGGGCCATGGTGCCGCAATCTGACCCTGTTCTTGTTATTACGCGAGCTGCCGTTTATGCTTCTGTATGCGAGGCACTGTTGTTCTCGACCTTTGAACATCTTACATTTTTGATTACGAGTACATATTGTTTCGAGTTTTCCAAAATTTGCATGTGTCTATAAGAGGAGCGCTCTTTTTTTTTTTTCTTTTTTTGTTTCTCACGTTCTTTGAGGTTTATACGGGAAAAAAAAAGGAAGCGGTGTTAAAAATAAGAGAGCGAGAGAGAGAGAGAAAGCACCGAACTCCAGTTACACGTGATACTACAATTTTTTATGTTTAATGTATAGCTTAATTTTTTGCGATCATGGACTCTGTTGTTTTTTTGTTAAAGTGCATTAAGGCACGCATATAATAGCTATTTATACATTTTTATGTTTTTGTTTTTTGCTTTTTAAGCGTTACATAAGGATGCTGTCGTATGTCTTGACAATTGAAAGAAAAACACACAAAAAAAAGGGAAAGCGGTTCTTTTTTTATGTTTTCCAACATTACTTTTGGTGTTTTTATTTTTTCTGTCAATGTGGCGCTTGGTTGGAAAGGTGCGACTGAAAGATACAAAATCGATTAATAAAAACAACTCAACAGCCTTGAGGTAGACGGGAGAAAATATGGTTCGTTGCGCGCCAAAGCGTTCGGCAGATTTGTGTAAAAAACTGTCTTATCAAGCACACTAGGCTTGGGAATATTTTTAAACACGAAAGTACTTTCCTTAATAAGACAAGTTAGGGTGTCAAAGTCCCTCTCGCTTGATCAGTGGGGCGTTTAAATGCCGCAGTGAGATGGCTGGCGCATTTATACACAATTTCCGTGTTTACCAGAAACTGGCGACCTAAATGTGCAGCTATAGGCTCTGCCTTGTGAAAGAACGTGACGCTTCGTTCTTTTCAGACCGCATTATCAACTGCCACCTTAATTACGTTAAAACCACAAAATAATACAAGAAATAAGCTGCTAACAGAATAATACGGAGAGCACATTTCTTCGTAGTGTATAAAATATTTAAGCCTCGATGCGTGGGTGTCTTTTGTAGGATGATAAAGTGGTAGCATATTGTAAATTACGAGGCTAAAACATTATCTCTACTAGTAAATTTATTCACTCCTCGCGGTAGCTCTTTGTTTGGTATCTCAGATTGAAATTTCTATCGAAATAGTATCTTGGCGTGGCGATTTGTCCTTCCCCTTAAAAATACAGAAGTGAATGGTGCTCCACATATTAATCGAAAAAGTGAGAGCTGCTGGTAATTCTTGGTGCTCATTCTTAGTCGTGTTTCGTATGAAGACTTTACTTATGAAGAAACACCAATTATTAAAAGGCTTTAACTAACATAGACTTTAATTATGAGGAAACACCAATTGATACAATGGCAAGCTAAAGATTCTAATTTAATTGCTCTCTTATTTATTTTAGCTGAAAATACAGTGAGAGCAATTTACCGATATATATATACTCTTTACAAAAGAAATGTTAAGAGTTCGCTACTGTGTAGAGCTTGCAAAGCAGTAGTAAAGGGAAACAAAATTAACTATAGGGATGTTAAGAGTTTCCTACCTATAATGACGGGTTTGTCTACCAAGATAATAAACTCTGTCTTTCAATAATTAGATACACGAGTAAAAAATTTCGAACATATGTAATAAAATACATTAAGCGCAGCTGGAGGAAGCATCAAAACGTTCTGCAATATGAGCTGCAAAATGTACTAACAATATTAAACAAGAAAATTATGCACGTTATTTGTAAAATAGGATAGTCGCAAGAAGAGGCAGTTCTTGAAAAATAAAAATAGTAATATATTATAATTCTTTTTTTTTATAACTTTGAAATTGTAAGACATATACACGTTTAAAACGTATATCAAATAAATAAAAAACAAACTTACTTTTTATGGCAATGAAGAGTTAACCGCAGCGGCTTCAGTGCGCCACAGAAACGCACGAATACATTTTGCTCTCACTCGGCTACAGAAAGAAACAAGAAATAATAAAAAAAACTCTTCAAGCCATAAAGGGGTTTTAGATAATAATTAGGCAACGCGCCCTCGGTAGCAGACCTTCCTCCACACGAGTCTTCTGTTGGCAGTTGGCAGAGCATACATCTGAATCGGCCCCTCTCCCGAAAATGCAGACGCATGCGAAACGGCTTTCCCAAATTCCCGACTCGAAGGTCGAGAGCCCCAAGAACCACCAGCCTGCGAAGGGTGCCTCTCTTCCGACCGGGGTTTCTAACCCCTGCTGTTGCCAACGAGCGCAAGCCCCGGTCCCTCCGGTCTTCTACCGGGCAGTACAAAGTCTGGCTGACAGGCACTTCTTAACTCATTTAACGGGAATCGATATAGGATGGATGCTCTTTCCATTCAAGGGTTCAGGGCACGGCTACCGCCCAAGGTCTTTAGGCCGGTGAAAATCCACCAGATCCCGCCTCGGGGAGAACTTCCTCCTGCTGTGCACGTCCAGATTAGTGGCGCTAACGAAGCACCGTGAAGTGCCAGCTGAAGACTAAAAAAAAAAAAAAAAAGGTTGCTCTGAAAAAGTTTTAACACTCGTCAAAGACTTTGTTTAGTTCCTTCCTCTGCTTGTGTTTATTTTACTCTTGTCACTGACAAGTTAAGAAACGCTTCGCGATTGATTTTTCATTGTTCTCATCGGCGAATGTCGCAATCTCAATGCCTTCGAAGCAATTAGATTCCCGGCAATCACCACGCTCCTTGTTTCTTAAATTGTGAATGACTGAAGGTCTAGGTATTAAATAAATCGCCCATAGTTGGCATATATTTATTCAAATAGCATAGACGTCGATTAGTTTTAGGAGAAACCTTTGTTCTGCTCAGTAGCAATTGAGCCGTTTTAAAAAATTAGGTTTAGAGGGAGTGTGGGTGATGGAGCGTATTCTTGCTAGCCAAGATACGCATATTGAACGGTGTGGGAGTCAAGGTAAATGATTCCAACGTGACGCTGTGTGCTTGGCTTAACTCCTTTCTATTATCTTTTTCGTGATTACATTGTAGTTTAAAACAATCCCTCCGAATTCTTTATTGACGAAAGCCATTGGTATGGAATAATTGACGTAAACAAATCTTACGTGCTTGATAAAAACATTTAGGTTTATTCTACTTGTTTGTGGTGTTTTCTTCCTCCACAACGACGGGCTTGTCGCAAACGTAATATCGACTCAGAAAAGAAAATATATCCCCCCCCCCCCCAACTTTAACTTTACTCTCCTTCTACTTAATTGATCACAGCGTTTTTGCGGAGCTTGAAGCCAAGTATCTACTTTTCAAAATAAAAAAAAATACTTAAAACGTAAAGAACATTGTATTCTTTCACTTTTATAAACAGTACATTAAAAGAAACTTTTGCGAAACCGCTCTAATAAGTTATCGCAAACGCATAACTAGCGAGAATTCAAACGCCCTCACTGACACGCTCCGATTGGCAAACCGAGTCAAGGCATAATTGGCCCGCCTCAGTAATTCCCGGTCCGCGCCGCTCAAATCAGATATCGACGAAATTGAGCAGAAAAGGCAACGGAAGGCAAAATTACGCGGCTACAGGACAAAAAGGACAGCTCACTGGAGCCAGAAGAGAAAAGCATCCGTCATTGCCGTTAAATCCGGGAAATTGAGGATTGTCGCATCAGAGGCTCCTCTACACTGCATTCTTTTGTCGAGTGCTGGCGGTCGGGTTCGTCATTCGCTTTCCTTATTTCTTTTAGAGCGCAGCTCTTAGGCGCTCGTTTCCGGCTTGAGCGGCTTCGCCGTCGCCGTCGGCGTAACCGCGCGGTGCATTATGAGTAAATTCCCCCACTAAATTTAGCAGAAAAATCTCCCCGCTAAATCCAGCGGAAAAAGTTTCCCCGCTAAATCTATCGGAAGACTTTCCGCACAAAATTTAGCAGAAAACTTTCCCCGCTAAATTTAGCGGAAAACTTTTTCCGCTAAATCGAGCGGAAAAAGTTCCCCGCTAAATCCAGCGGAATATTTTCCCAGCTAAATCTAGCGGAAACATTTTCCCGCTAAATCTAGCGAAAAAATTTCCCCCCTAAATCTAGCGGAAACATTTTCCCGATAAATCTAGCGGAAAAAACTTCTCCGCTAAATTTAGGGGAAAAAGTTTCCCCGCTAAATTTAGCAAAAAAATGTCCCCGCTAAACCTAGCGGAAAGATTTTTCCGCTAAATTTAGCGGAAAAATTTGCCCACTAGATTTAGCAGAAAATTGTTCCCGCTAACTCTAGGGGAGAAATTTCTATGCTAAATCTAGCGGAAAATTGTTTCCGCTAAATCTAGCGGAAAAAATTCTGCGCTAAATCTAGCGGAAAAAGTTTCCCTGCTAAATTTAGCAAAAAAATTTCCCCGCTATATTTATCGCAAAGATTTTTCCGCTAAATCTAGCGGAAAAATGTCCCCGCTAGATTTAGCGGAAATTTTCCCCTAAGTGGGAGGCGCGCAGCAGAAGAGGAGGGGCTCTCCGTACCTTCGCCTCCTTCTCCTCAAGAGCTGTGCTCTAATTCCGCGTTAGAGGGAGTTGTAAACGGCTTTCATTATTATTATCCAACCGATTATCCTCGGTCGTCTATTAGATAATGTTGCTAGCAAAAGCATTTTGTCTTATTACCCAGAAACGTCTGGTCCATTTAGGTGGCGGTAGATGAATTAAACAGTTTTCGTATCAGTTGTGCACATTACAGGCTATATTCCTTACAGAAAGCTGGGATGCGTTTCTGTTGCAAGGCCGTTGAAAAAAGTCATCAGAGGATATAAAATATCAATGGCTCTTCATCTGACTTTCTCTAGCTTTTCTGTCGACTTTCTTTTTATTATTGGCCCACTTTATAATAAGAAAGTTAACAAACTTTCTGTCGCCTCCAAGATGTTTTTTTTTTTTTTGCAGCTTTCAATTAAAAAGCAGCAGCCGTTTAAAAAAACATTCTTTAAAGCCTAGATATTCATTCAATAAAGTTCCGGAAACGAACTATGGCTTTCCATTCTCCTCCAAATTGGCTGCAGCGAAACAACGTAAAAAAAAAAAAAAAAACACGCGGATGTTTTTTGGTTATTAAACGGCGTTTCTCTGGTATGAAGGCACTTTTATATAATACCACAACTACATAGTGGAAACGAACACAAACACCATGAAGCTCTAAACACATGAATCATAGTCCGATAGACTGTTCCAGAGCCTTATATGTATAGCCTACATATTGAAGGTAATCATAAGGCCGGTGACCACCTCAGCACTTATTAGGGTCCAAGTACTCGATCTTCTCCTCGGGAGTCTGTCAAAGGGAAAACAGTGTTTCGCAGCTTGTAAACGATATCCTTTAATAAAGGTCATTGGTACAACTAATACTAATTCGGCGCAGTCGCTAAAATAACATCCACAAAAACGGTTCCGACCAAAACTATTATCGCTTCTCTGTATAACACCACTCGGGACGAAGCGAGTCAAGGCCGTTTCTCCCCTTTCAAAGACTCATTTTGCTTTTCTTTACTAGCTGAGTATTAATATGGCCATCAAAGTCAGTATAGTCACAAATTGCGAACGGCAGGGCCTGTTTTCCGAACGCCTCTCATCCAGCACGCGCCCCATGCCTTCCGTCGTGCTTTGACTGCACGCGGGCGCTCGAGATGCACGAACGCCGAAGCGTTGTCAAGGCTAGTAGGCTCGCGCTGGAAGCGGTACAACTGAAGCTGCTCTCCGTCTTCACCTTGTCAGATGCTATTGAGAAATTTAGGGACTTTTGACATCTAGTCGAGGTGTACAATCTTCAATTAAAAGTTAACAGAAAGACTGCAGCGTTTCTATTGACACTGGCTACAGAGAGTCAATTAAACATTTTTAACACTAAGTAAACAGAACGTCTGCAGTCATTCTGATGACACTGTCCACAGATGGTCAGCAGAAAAAAATAAACATAAAGTTAAATAGAAAGTCAACAGCTTTTCTTCTGGCTCTGGCTGAGGAAAATCATCGGAAAAGTTTTAACACAAAGTCAACAAACTTTCTGTTGACCACGTAAACCGAGAGTCAAAGTCAAAAGAAAGTAATCAATGTCCACAAGAACTGAACAAGTTTTCAATAAAAAAGCAAAAATTATTTTTTATGGTGTTATAGCCTTTGGTCACTAAACAACTACTCAATAATTCGGCCAACGGTGTTTCAAATATGGCTACACGGAGTGTTTCTCTTTCGCGGCATTCAGCAGTAAAGCGCGTGAAGTAGTTGACACAGATATTGAAACTAGCTCTTGGAAGGGGTACGGAGGTAAAGAGATTCAATATTAAGTCGATAGACAAGCCGTTGACACGCTCGAAGAACTCTTCTAAGGGCTGTTTCACAGCGTCACAGACCAACGAGACAAAGTGAGCAAACTGGACGCACGGTTAGTATGCTGCACCATTTGGTAACCGGGAGCGAAAGCACGTGTGACGTTAAAGAGAATCTACATGAGCACAAGGTAAGTTAGGCAAAATTATCGTGGGAGCCGCACAGCGGAGGGCATTTGGAACAGCATAATGCATATCAATAATATACCCTAGAGAAGAGGAACAAGAGAAACAAATTCTTGTCCAACTCGCTTGCACCTTTGCATTATTTGCATTTCATGATGCATATCATTGACCATTTTATATTGGTCAGGACGCTCACATATATATTTCTCGGTATTAATATTGAATTGTCGCAAATTTATTTACGTCTGACTTAACTCGAACAGTTCTATATAAAATAAACAGTCGTGAGTAGTATAATAATGTGGTTTGTGCAGGTGAGTTATTCGACCAGGGGAAATAGTATATTGGGCTAATTGTCACAATAACACAGACATAACTCAAATTTGTTAACCAACTTTACGATTAAAGAAAAACATATATGGTTCCAATCATAACCTTGGAGAGCTTCATCGAAAACCACTAAATAAATCAATTATAAATAGAGTTTAAGTACGAGGCAAGCGTAAGGGTGCGCCGTGTAACAGGTGCGAGATCGGCGGCCCCGAAAAGGCAGATAACAATCTTGTCGTCCGCGTTTTCACTCCGCTAGACTTGCGCCTGTTGGACGAATGGTAACTCAAGCGCACCACAGCGTTCCCCAGGTTCTTCAAGCCCTTGTAGAAATGACTGATTTAGTGGTTTTTAATTATGCTCAGTAAGTTTCGAATTAAAAGTCTGTATATTTTCAGCCATTAAATATATAACTAATCAATTACAGTTTTTTATCCTAGTTATCGGGACGATTAGCACTCTACGCATATTATCCCGACTAGCCATTTGAACTTACTCGCAAACCTCGAGTAAGTAAAGCTTTAACTTATTTTGTATAAATGTCTGTTTTAAATAAAGTAATGCACACTGTATATTTGAATACATTTGTTAAGCACGACATTTTGCCACAAACACTTCTTCCGCCTCTGAGTGACGCGGTGACTCTTCTGAACAGTATGACCATCGAGTTTCCTTAAGGCTCTATTTTTTTTTAATATTTTTATTTGTTATTTAGTTACTTTTGATTTCGACCGTCTTTATTTAAACACCAAAGGAGTGCTCTGCTAGGTACAAAAACACAAGGTTGCGCATTCGCGATTTGAGATCGCTACTCGAACTGAAGGAATAAGGAGTTTTTGTAAACCGCTTTCCTCCCTCTGCTAAGCTATCTGGAACGAAGAGACCGCTACTGCGCCTGCGCACCGCTCGCCTTGACTGAATAAACTCGGCTCTCGTAGCGGGTCGCAGAGAGCGTTGCGGGATGGCGGAAACGTTCTACGAAAAATCCTTAATTTACTTCTAAAATAGGCCGCAGTCTATCGGGGTATCCACCTATAGTTTCGCCTCAGGTAACCTTATTTCTTGGGCGTTGTCAAGAGTTAAGTGGAAGGGAGAGTGGGGACAAATTTGACGAGTCACTAAGTGACATAACAATCCTGCCACAAAATCTAGACAAATACAAGATAAACCCTTCATCAAGGCTGCTTAACGAAGATACTTCAACTTTGATTGGTGAAAACGAACACTATAGTAAATATTTCGACTTATATATATATAATGGTATGCATTTGTTATCAAACCTTAGCCAGCTTTGACTTGTAATGTGCGCGTAATAGTTATTCTTTCCGAATCAAATTCGTTTTCAGGCATTACATTCGATTATTATCAGAAGAGTTTAGTTTGATATTTTAGGGCCGACATGAAATGCGAGCGTGGGGAATTAATACATGGTGAGAAATTTCCATCGTCACAATACCAGGCTGATCTCTCCAATCGTCAAATTTTTTATGGGATCTCCCATGCTTTAGCAAACAAACATCACGGCACAACCCTACATACACCTCGATGAATCGTAACAAAGAGCGCTAATACAAACAGATTAAGCCAGCGCGCATCCCCTAAAGGTCTGGCAGGAGCCGCTATCGCCACGCGTTGCCTATGCGCAGGGCAACCGTTTGCAAATTTTTGGTAACAGACTGCGATGTCTGCCCCGGTTGTACATTTGCATATTCCCCGGGTGCGGCCTTTCACGGGACATTATCACTCCTTCTTTACTGAGAAGAAATGTGCGGGAGGTCCGTCTTTCCCGTGCATTTAGCAGCTGATTTGGCAGGAACTGGAAAACCGCTGCTCCGGCGACACACAAAATCCTCCTCGAAGTTGTCCAAATTCATTTGTGATTCCTTCGCGAACTCTTTCCGCTATTCAGTGCCCCCTTCGTGCATGATCGAATAAAGTTAACATCGGCTTACGGTGTTGCTTTAAGTACTTTTCTTTTTTTGTCACAATTATTTCTCCAGTGTGTTTTGTAATAGGCATAATTTAGAAGATCGCTGTTCTCATAGAAAAAAGCTATAGCCCGAGAAGCCATGGAAATTTGAAGTCCTCGAAGGCGAAACAGTTATCGGACAAGTGGAAACCGCTGTTCACAATCCTATGATGAGTGAATATCATTCTCGGATATCGTGTTTTGCACGCGGCTAATGTTATTCAGATTGGCCGTATAGCACCGCTTGTGTGAACTCGTGAATCGAGCATGTACGTGTTATTTTATTTGAAATGTATTTGACTATACTATGGAAAAAGGTAGTTTGCACAAAATGTAATGAACTAAATTAATGTCTTCGATACACCCAGGTGTCCGAAAGCTAAATATATTCTACCATATTTCCGTGATGGTGTGAGAAGTTGCAGTCTAGAAGCTTCTTCTTAAGGAACGTTTTAAAATGAAAACATTATCGCAAACTCCTTTCTACAAGCTGGCTATTTTCGCTTGCAAAATCCATATACTAGCGCATTAATCTATAAAAATTTAGGCTGAATTATTTTGTGCTGCATATCAAGACATAAAAAATAGGGTAATTAATTTTCTTCGCAAAAACTGGCAGTTGGGAATATATCTCCTTCTATCCGATGAAAAGAATGGCCGTACACGTAGTTATCTATATTCATATAACGTCATAAAATCAATGGAAGGCTTTCTCTTCATGGGTTTTCTTGTCAATCTCCAGCACTGTGTAACTAACACAAAAACATCCGTTCGTGAATTCAGCATTAAAGGTTTCACTGAGACCATCAGAGTAAAACAGCACAATGCTCTTTAATATTTTAGCTACAACCATTGTAAGTTCTCTCAACGCCTTTTCATAAATCTTTCGTTCAAACCTATGATAAACCAAAATGCGAGTTAGACTAACCAAAAAACTAACATTACTGTAACTGTGAGAGATAGCGTCACCTCAGAACCTGGTGCTAAATTTTTGCGCATTTGTAAATGTGGTTATTTAAAAAAAAAACAAAAAAAAAACGCCAGCAAGCACGCTTTATTAAAATGGTTTTCTGCATCATCAGTTATTCATGAGCCCCGAGCAACGTTGAGGTCAGATCAGCACACAGACTCGGGGGTTGAGAAGCAATTAAAAAAAAACGAATTATTTACCTCGCCGTCATAAAAATACTACAGAAAAACGGTTGAACAATATTTTTATCCGGTTAATCGCGTCCGTATGAGAAATCAATAAAAATAGCCAAACGAAATACCTTAAAAATTTGAAAGAAATAGAACTTACAGTTCTTTTACAATGTTCACGCATTATACAATTTGAATATACATCAAAAACAAAGAAATGTACCGCTTGATCGATAATATTCTTAGCTATGGGCTTGCATGTCTCTCATATTATAGTATCTAATAGTAAGCTTGTTTCGACCGTTTGAATTTGAAAAAAATAAATTGCTCTGAGCTGTGAGTTAGCGATATGGTAAAACAAATATGTAAGAATAATAGGGTGGTGTGGTTTTCCTCTCAGAATAGATTTTAATATCATATTTTACGTAAAAAGACATTACAAACTTGAGAATATTTTTTCAAGTTTTTTGAAGAACAGAAGCACTTAGCAGTAAATTAAATAAACATTTCTACGTATTCCACCGCATGGCACTTCAGATGCGTTTGACTTTTGACACTGCTCCTTTTTATTTTTGTTTTCTAAGACGTGACTTCGTTCATTTCGATTACTGGGCTATCACGTATATATTGTAAAAATTACAAAAGCCCCGTCCAACAAGCCTTTTGAATACAAACAAAATCGCACAGTTTTAGCTCAATAATAAAAAAAAGAAACTTCTGACGTAAAGAAAAAAAGGAAATAATAATGAATCACATAGGTAATTACGGGCAACTTTTTATTTTTTGTCAGTAGCTAGTCTTTTCAAAGAATTTGCTTTAGACGGAGGGTGGGTGATGGAGCGTATTATAGCTAGCCAAGATACACATGTCGAACGGTGTGGGGGTCAACATAAACTATTCAAACGTGACTGTGTCCCTGTGGTCCTAATTTTCGTGATTACATTGTGCTTGGAAACAATGCCTTCCAAGTCGTTTCTGACGAAAGCAATGTGTGGGCCTAATTGACGTAAAACAAACATAGCATTCTTAATAAAAAAAAAAAACACCTTGGTTTATTCTACTTGATCGTAGTAAGCTTTCTTCCTGCAGAACGACAGCCTTGTGGCAAACGCAAATGTGTAGTAAAAAACCAACAAAAAATATAATAACAAGATCTTTAGCTTTGGTGTACTTCTGGTTAATTAATCACAACGTCTTTTGGAGAACTTGAAGCAAAGCATCTACTTTTCAAAAATCGGAATAGATAAAACATAAAAAGAGATCGTGTGCTTTCACCTGCGTAAATAGTACATTAAAAGGACATTTTCCAAAACTGTTCTAATAAGTTGTCGCAAGCGCTTAACGAGCGAGGGTACATTCGCCCTCACTGACACGCTCAGATTTGCAAACCACATCAAGGCATAATGTGCACGCCTGAGCAATCCCTCATCCGCGGCGCTCAAACCAGTTATAGAAAAATTGAGCAAAAAAGGCAAGCTCGGAAGGTCTAATTGCGCGGGCACGAGGCAGAAAGTATCTCACTGGAGCCGGAAAGAAAACGGGTCGGTCACTGTCGCTAAATCCGGGAAATCGAGGATTGTCGCATGAGAGGATTCTCCACATTGCTTGCTTTCGTCGAGGGCTGTCGGTCGGGTCCAACATTCGGTTTCCTTATTTTTATTAGTGAAATTGATCATCTTCGGTCATCTCTCAGATTGTGTTGCTACCAGAAGCCTTTTGTATTGTTTTCTCAGAATTATCTGGTTCATTATGTGACGGAAAATGTTTTTAGGACATTGTTAAAGCTGTTCGTATCGGCTGTTGCTATTCTAGGCTACATAGCCTTCTGTCTATAGGCGACTATTTAATCATTCGTGCAACGTTGTTTGAAATACGACCACATGGTGGGCCTTTTTCGCAGCATTCCACAATAAAGCGCGTATAGTGGTAGACACACATTGACACTCACTTTTTGAAGGGGCACTGAGGTATAGAGATTAAAACTTAAATCGCTAGACAAGCCGTTGACACGCCCGAGCAATTCTTCTGAGGGCTGTTTCACGGCGTCGCACACCAGCGCTACAAAATGAGGAAACTATGGAAGCGCACTTATATCGATACAAGATCTGGTGGTCGGGAGAAAAAGCCCGCGGGTGTTTTCAGACAAGATTGACCAAAGGGTGGCAGGTCGACATTTTTAAATCAACTGATGTTTTTATATGCTATTGTCTGGTGTCTGGTATGAACGAATTGAAACTGAGTTTTGAACAGAAAAACATATTTGGGGATAAACAAATTGTGAGGCATGAGGAACTGGACAGTTGCATTTACCCGCACTAATGGAGGGGGCATGTTTGAAAGTGAATGACTAAAACAATAAAACTAGGAGAATTGTCATATTTTTAGAAGCAAACTATGGGTACAGCTTGCTTGTAATATATAGTAATTATATTTATTTATATTTTATTTCGTTTTCTAAAATTTGACAAACATGCCTGCTCGAACGACAAACGACAAATTTTCGAGGCCTGCATCTCATGAAATAATTTAATCATTATCATATACCTTTCAGGTAGAATTCTACTTATATACGGCTAGTATTCAAAAAAATATTTGAGGTATTTGAGTGATACGATAGTCGGGATATATTTAGGCGAACATGAGGAAAAATCAGACAACAAAACATTCCGATGCGAATAAAAAAAAACACCACCTCATTTTTTTCTTTACATTTGGATACCCAGTCATATTCCATTACGGTATTCATTTCTATTAAAAACATGGTGCATTACTTGATTGAAGACAGAAGACACAACTCTCCAAAGTTGGGTCCTTTTTTTAAAACGTACACTTAGCAGTGCCGTATACGAGAAGTAACCCTGAGTTCCAGTTTCATGAAACTAGCACAGATATTTTACATATTTTTATTCAGATAAGATCATTGATAAATATAGCAATCGTTCACACAGTAAAAGTGAGGAGAAACTATTGTGTACAAAGAGCAATCATATTACGAACTAGTGATCCGAGAAAAGATCCTGCAGCCATCGGCCACTGGGAACTTTGTTTGCTTTATTTTCCTACGACACTATATGCTCCTTTCTATTCTCCTTTATCTCCATCTCTCTCTCTCTTATATTTCTGTGATTCATATCTAGAATAAAAACCTATTCAAGCGTTCCCTTTCTAGAGTGTTCTGTGGCTATAGCAACAATCATTTCTTCGCGAAGATTACGATTATGGCGCAATAGTTGACGGACGTAGCAGACTACACTCGTCGCTAGTTCTGGCGAAGTGGCCTATTCAATCTTTTTTTTCGCATCTCCCCGCTAACTGTAAAGGATGAGGCGGTCCGCTTTAATCAGCAAAATATGGCCACCGATGCCTGTTTACTGAGCAGTCGGGCCTGTCGACATCCCACTCGGTGGCGTCAAGGACGATAATTTCAGGTACAAAGAGGCAACCCGACAGACAGCGGAATCCTCAAATACTCATGGCGACAGTGTTTACACCCTAGGTAAGGAAAATCACGGCGTGTGGTATGAGCCAGATCCTTACACGAGGTGCAAGGTGACCCCTGAGACCGTGTCTGCTGCCCTACACTACTTCACGAAAGACGAGCTACAATGTTCGCGCCAAGGTCCCAACCAGAAGGACGTGTTCTCTCTCATGCTCGACGGGGAGAAAACATTAGTGCCCAAGCGCTTCCTGACACGCTCAATCCGGGAGGCATTTCGTGTATAAAAAGACATGCGTCCTCATTACGGCGTTGGGCTAACGAATCTTGATTCCTTGCGCCCTAGATGGGTCAAATATATTCCACACCAGAAAGTGTTCGTTTGTGTGCGCTGCGCCAATTATTACCTTTGTATTGCCGTTGCAGAAAACGTTACAGGCTCAACATTCAACACTGGTGAAATGAACTCAGCGTTTCTGTGCGACCCAGAAACAAGTCTGTGTAATTAAGGAGACGGTGATCACTGCCCAAAAGGCCAGTCTCTTATACTCGAGGAACTTCATACCCTAGAGGATGAAGAGATTGTGTTTTCAACATGGGAGTCGGCGACCTTGTGGAAAAAAAGCCATTGGATCCTAAACTTTCCTAAAAGTCGCCCAAGTAACGGTTGAAAGTTGGTATTTCACAACCATATCCGACAAACGTACGATAAAGCGATCTACAATGAAAAACAGTGTATGCAACGCGGGAGCATTGACTTTGATTTTCACTTTGCTGAAAACTGGACCATCGTGCTTCCTGCAAGCATACCACTGAAAAAAAAAAGTTACGGTATTTGCATGTGTAATGACGGCAAGAAAATCTACAAATAGCAATGCTATCATCTGAGAGGACCTATCTGACGACGACGCTCACACGTGTTTGGCTTTAGAAAAAGTGAAAGGGTGGGTTGAAGACAACGTTGCGGTAAACTCGCACGTGACGTACATAAGTGACGGAGCCGCCAGTCACTTTAAGAATCGCTAACAGCTTCACCATTTTGCGCAGAACGATTGCCCACAAGCCCCGGGGATATTTTCTGCATATAGATATGGGAAAATGCATGCGACGGAGTTGGCGGACTCGTGAAGCACCTGGCAACGCTGAAAAATCTGAGAGAACGTTCAATATACGCGATTCAGACGGCCAGGATAATGGTGAGTGTTCTATCCAAGAAATTGGGTGCATCTTCTGCATCTTGACAAAAATTGGGTTGTTTGGTATCGTCAAAAAAAAAAAGGAGTGGCTGACGGTGCGCGCCTTTCCTGGAATTCCGTCTTGGCACGCGTGGTGGCTGTGCAAGTCATCAACAGAAGGAACCTGTGACATATTGTAGCACGGACAGTCGCATCTGGTTAGAAGAAACTTTAATAAATAGGAACATCAAGAAAAACCTTCGCGTAAAGTGCCAAATTTGATTCCCCAAGGACTACTCATTTTGAATGCAGGGACATCTTATTTATCAGTTTTCTTCGCGGGGTATTTAACCTACTGTTTTACTTGGTGACAGCTTATATTTCTTATCTCATCACGATATGACTGTCACGATACGTTACCTTCGTGCAGGATAAAATATCTCGGCTTGCCACGATCCATTCGTACACCAAGAGTATTGAAGCTCTTAAAATCCGGCGCGGTGGCACCCCTCACCTGAAATGGTTTTTCCCCACGGTAATACACAGCTAGCCTAAACAATTTTAGTATTCTATCTTTATTGTTGAGTGTTGCAGTGAAGTTATTTCTTTTATTCTAAATATAAAATATACCGGAAAGTAAAACTTCACATTGTATCGCCTTTTTCTCGAATCAGTAGTGTCTGATTGTCCGCTGTATGTAAAATGCTGTATATAGTTTCTCCTCATTTTTACTGTCTGACCAATTGCTCTAGATGACAGTGACCTCATCTGAATAAAATATATCAAAGATGTGAGTTAGGTTCTTGAAACTGGAACTCAGAGTCACTTCTCTTATAGGACACGGATATGTGTAGGCTTTGAAAAAGGACCCTACTTTGGGGAGTTTTGTCAGCTTTGTCAATCAAATATTGCAACATGTTTTTAATAGAAATGAATGCCGAAATAGAGTATGACAGGGTATCCAAATTTTTAGAAAAAATTGAAGATGGTGTTTGTTTGTTTTTCGCATCGAATTTTTTCGTTGTTTGAATGTTTTCCCAAGTTTGCCTAAATACCGGGTGAAACAAGGAGACGGTAGGCTCTTTAAATCGACCGGAAAATTCGGTTTCTTAACCTATCGCGCTACGACTTTGTGCAGCGTTGCCCACAGATGGTGCATTTTTTTCGTAAAATTTGCAAAGAGCGAACTTACCTGAGGAAAAAGTAAAGAAAGAAAAAGGCTTAGCTCCTATGGAAACGCAGCGACGCCACCGGTCTGCAATCAACACGGCGCCGTTTCGCACGGTAGACAAGAGATGGCGCAAGCGGCCGCGACGCCAACTGCCGCCAACGAACGAGCAGACGACGCCGAGAACCGGCGTTTTTAGCAGACAAGGAACTGCAGTTGCTTGTTGTTATCGCGCCTGTTTTTGTTTCTGCAACTGTCGCCGTTTGCGGAACGCGCGCCGCTTTTGATTCGAAAAGATCGTCTGCTAAAAACGCTGGCTCTCGGCGCCGTATGCTCATTCGTTGGCGGCGGTCGTTGCGCCATCTCTTGTCTACCGTGCAAAACGGCGCCGTGTTGATTGCAGACCGGTGGCGTCGCTGCGTTTCCATAGGAGCTAAGCCTTTTTCTTTCTTTACTTTTTCCTCGGGTAAGTTTGTTCTTTGCAAATTTTACAAAAAAAAAATGCACCATCTGTGGGGGACGCTGCACAAAGTCGTAGCGCGATAGGTTAAGAAACCGAATTTTCCGGTCGATTTAAAGAGCCTACCGTCTCCTTGTTTCACCCGGTATATCCCGACTATCGTATCACTCAGATAGCTTATATATTTTACGTACTAGAAATATATAAGTAGAATACTACCTGAAAGGTGTATGATAATGATTAAATTATTTCATGTGATACAGGCCTCCAAATTTTGCCATTTGTCGTTCGAGCAAGCATGTCTGGCAATTTTTAGAAAACGAAATGTATTATAAATCAATATAATTACTATATATTACAAGCAAGCTTTATCCATAGTTTGTTTCCAGAAAGTATTAAAATTCTCCTAACTTTATCGTTTTAGTTATTCACTTTCAAACATGCCCCCTCCATCAGCGCGCGTTAATGCAACTATTTACCTCTTCATACCTTACCACGTCAAAAGAACCCCAGGTGGCCGAAATTAATCCTCAGTCCTCCGCTGGGGCGTGCCAGATGCCCGCCGTTGGTTTGGCACGTAAAACCCCCAAATTTGACTTCATACCTTACGATTTTTCCTGCCCCCAAATGTTTAATGCGAAAGCATTAACTGGTCGCATGGAGCGAGCTGACGTCATCAATCTGAAGCGCGAAAATGAAAGATAGTTTCCTTTGGTTCCACTGGCTGGCGCGCGTCGACGGTACTCCCATTGGCCGCTGCAATCGTCAGTTTCCACGACCGCTCACCGCATGGCGCTGCGTGTCCATCAGCGCGCCGTTAACACGCAGCGTCCAAGGTCACCAGGGGAGCACACGCGCCGACCGGCGACCAAAAGTACGCAGGAGACAAAAAAGGGAGCGGACGAGCGGCTTGCATGCCTTTGCATTCGCAACTCATAAGGAATGCTTAGGTGTACCTCGATCTTTCTTCTCTTTTTTTTCTGGTCAAAACTAAGTCTGGATGCGTTTATACTAGACACAAGACAATGTCATATAAAAACAACAGTCATTAAAAAATGGCGACCAGCCACCCTTTGGTCGATCTTATCTGAAAACACCCATATGTGACGTCAGAGCGAGTCCCCTTGAGAACTTGGTCAGCCAACGAAATTAGCGAGGGCGCCGCACAGCGACAGGCATTTGCAACAGCATGACGCATATCATATTTATTCCCTATTGGCCAGGACGCTAGTATATATTTGTTTCACAACAGTTATTATTGAACTGTCTCAAGTTTATTTATGTATTATTTTAATTCGAACAGCTTAATTTAAAAAATAAAAGACGTTTAGAAATCTTTGTAATGCGAAATTAGAGCAAAGTTCTTGAGGAGAAGCAGGGGAGGGTACGGACGGGAGCGTATGCCCCTCTTCCTCCTCCGTACCCTCCCTTCCTCCTCTCTTCCTCCCCTTCTCCACCTTTTCTTTTCCTCCTCCCCTCCTCTTCTGCTCTTCATCCCCTCCTCCTCTCCTCCTCTTCCTTTCCTACTCCTTTCCTCTCGTTAAAGTTCCCCGCTAAATTGTCCTCACAATTTAGGGAAAATTTCCCCGCTAAGTTTAGTGTGTTAAGTTTCTCCACTAAATTTAGCGGGGAAATTGACGTCACGTGACCTCAACACCAATTCGGTTTCCTCGCTAAAGTTAGTGAAGATAATGACGTCAAATGACTTTGTGTCACATCACGCATGAACAAATTTAGGCTCTCAGCTAGATTTAGCGGAGAAATTGACGTCACGTGACCTCCACACCAATGCAGTTTTTCTCTAAATTCAGCGGGGCGGTTACTCCGACGCCGCGGAACGCGGAAACGGGCGCCAAGAGCTGCGCTCTAAAAAGGCACGAGGAACATCTAAGCACTTTATATGAGTTAGGAATGCGAAAGCACATATGTTGTTCTTGCTCTCCTTTAGTTCGTCTGCGTGTTACTTGCGTGGACGGGCAGGTTGCGTCACTGCCGAGGTGGCAGGCGCCGAGGATGTGGATGCTGGAGGCTGCGCCATGTTCGTCGGCGATGAAACGACCAGAAGCCGACGAGAGCGCGTCACCGTATCCGTTTTGCCGGCGCGGGGCTAGTAGCGCCATGAGATTGCTCCGCTTCATTTTACCGGAGCGCTGGCGGCGTGTACACGCAGCGCCATAAGGTGGCGGTCGTTGGAACTTACGCGCAGCGGCCATTGGGAGCCTTGTACCGTGAAACTATGACGCGCGCCAGCCAATGGGAGCGAAGCCGAAATTTGATGAATTTCGGCTTCACTGCGCTCCACTGGGAACGGGGAAACTAGGTGCCGGTTGGCTAGGCTTTTCGAGCAGGTTCAAGGGTGGGAGCCATCAGATCGCGGCTTCACTTGCAGAAAGGAGTTAAGGCGCCGTTCGGCGCGGCTTCAAAGCTGATGACGTCGGCTCGCTCCGACGTCAAAAGTCGCCAGACGCATTCTCATGTGGTTTGTGCATGTGAGTTATATAGGACCAGGGGGACATAATATATAGGGCTACTTGTCACACTAACACAAAAATACAAAAAAGTGTGAAACATTTTTTTTTAAATTTTATGAATATATACATATGTTTTCAATAAAAAACGCATTGAACGTCATCGAAAACGACTAAATAAATCAATTCTAGACATTGGGTATCGCAAGAGTGCGCCGAAGTTACTATTCGTGTAACAGGTGCAAGATTGGTGGCCCCGAAAATTCGGATAACAATATTGCCATTCGCTCATAGCACCGCCAGCCTCGCGCCTGTTGTTCGAGTGGCAACTCCAGCGACCCCCACGCTTTCCAGGTGTTTCAAGCCCTCCTAAAATTGTCGGATTTTGTGATTTTTAGGTATGTTCAGTAAGTTTTGAATTTAAAAAAATTTTTATTTGCGGTAACTAAAATGTAACTAATAAGTTTCAGGGAGTTATTCTACTTATTGTGACCATTTCACTCTATGTATATTATCCCCCCTCCCCCTCCACGGGCCGTGTAACTCACCTGTGATGTTCGCAAACACCTTGTATATGTACACAATTAAGGCTCCTTGAAACAGTTGCGTTTGCCTGCGTTTGACTGCGTTAAGACCGCTTGCGCTGAGCTGTAGCTATGGCGACCCTTACGACGAGCTCATGGGGAGGCGCTCTGCTGCACGACGCAACGCAGTGCGACGTAGTCGAAGCAACTGTGCGAACGAGCCATTATCGGGCACGGCATTTTGTCACAAAGACCTTTCCTGCCTCTAACAGACGCGGTGACTCTTCTGAACAATCTTCACATTCGTTTTTTAAGGCTGTATTGTGTGTTTTTACTCTCGAATATTGTATTAATATTACTAGTTACTTTAGCTTTCAAACGTCTTCATTTAAAGGACAGAGAAGTGCTCCCTTAACGCTCCGCTAGGTACAAAAATACACAAGGACGCAAGTTCGTTTTTGGAGATCGCTACTCGAACTGAAGCAATTAAATTCTACAATAGGCAATTCTACAAATAGCTGAGCCTATGGTTACGCCTCAGGTCATGTTTTTCCTTGAGCGTCGTCAAGAGGCAAATAGTAGCGAGTGTGGGGACAACTCTTACGATCAACTAAGTAACTACTGGAAGCCATTAGGTAATATCATCTTATGTCACAAAATTTATATAAATACAACAAAAGAACGCGTTCTGTAATGTTGCTGAAAAAAATAGGTTTTTCAACTTCGATCAGTGCAAACGAAGACAAGGGTGATTATTGTAAAGTAAACATTCTGTCTTCTAGTTAGAAAATATGTATTTGGTATTAAAATGTCTTTAAATTTTATTTGTAATGTGCGCGAAATAATAATTCATCCGGTCTCAAATTTATTTTCAGGTATTACATTCGATTTGTCTAAAGGGAGTTTAGCCCAATATTTCAGCATGAGATGCGCGAGTGTACGGAATTAATAAATGTTCCTAATTTCCATCGTCACAATTCCACGCTAGTTCTCTCCGACATTCAAATGTTTCAAGCGATTTCTTATCTTCTAACAGACAACCATCACAGCACAACCCCTACCTACACCTCGGTGAATCCTACCACCAGCGCTGACGCTGATAGAATATAAACCAGCGCGCATCCCTTAAAGGTTTGGCAGGAGCAGCTATCGCCACGAGTTGCGCATGCGGAGAGCAACCGTTTGTAAAATCTCGAAACACGCTGCGAAGTCTGCGCCGGCTGGGCGTTTGCGTATTTCCAGGTTGCGGCCTTTCGCCAGCAGATTATCACCCCTTATTTACTGAGAAGGAAAGCGCGGGAGGTCTGTCGTTCCCACGCATTCACCGGCTGGTTTCCCTTTCCTCGGTCTCGGTTATTCGGGAATTTGGAGACCGTTACCCCGGCAACACCGAAACCTTATAGCTTTCAGGATTTATGTATAATTCTTTCACGTACCCTTTTCGCTACGCAATCTCTCGTTCGTGCCCGATCGGACACATTTTTAGGGGATTACTGTCTTGTTTTAAATAATTTTTTTAGACAATGATTCTGTTATTATGTTTTATATTAGGAATCATTTAAAAGTGCGCTGTTCTAATTGGAGAAGGGTATTACCGGAGAAGCCATGCAAATGAGAAGCTCTCGTAGGCAACACATTTTTCGGACAAATGGAAACCGCTGTTCGCAATCCTATATTAAGTAAATAAAATTTTCGGGTATCCTGTTTTGTACCCAACGAATATTAACCAGATTGGCCGTAGCACCGCTTGCGGGGACCCGTGGATTGAGCGTGTACGTTTCATTTTATTATAAGTTTATTTGTCTACATTATAGTGAAAGTGAGTTTCAAAAAAAATGTAATGTACTAAAGCAATGTCTTTGATATCGCCTGGTGTCCCAAAGCTAAATATATTCTACCGTATTTTTGCCACGGTGTATAAAGTTGTACTATATTAATGTCTTCAAAACGAACATTTAAGAATGAAAGCATCAGAGCAAATACTTTTATACAAGTAGGCTCTGTCTTGTTTACCAAATTAATATTCAAGCCCATTGATCTATACAATTTAGGTCGGAATTATTTTGTGCTGCATATTACGACACGAAAAAAAAATAAACAGTGGAATTAATTTCCTGTGGAAAGATCTTGCAAAAATTGGCAGTTGGAACAATATCTCCTCCTCACTTATGAAAGAAAAGGTCGTATACTTGGTTATCTATATTCATGTAGCGTTATAAAACAAACATAGTGCTTTTTTTGCTTGTGTTTTCTTGGCAGTTTGCACCACTGAATAACTAACACAAATTGATGTACTCATAAATTCAGCATTAACAGTTCTATTGCAACCTGGAGAGTAAAACAGCAATACGTTCTGCAATAATTTAACAACAACCATCGTGCATTTTCTGAATGCCTTTTGAATGAACTAGTTATTATTATTTTCCCCTTTGTTCAAATATCTACGAAAAATAGAGAATGCGAGCCAGACTAACACAACATCATGCATGTCCTTATTGTAGGTGCGGAAGATGGCGTCTTTTCAGAAGCTAGAGCTATATTTTTATGCATGTGTAAATTTGTTTATTATGGGTAATATGTACCAGCTCATAAGCTCCGTTAAAATTATTTTCTGCTACATCAGGTATTCTGAGCCCCGTAGTAACGCTGCGTTCAGATCCGCGCACGGATTCGGTTATTTATGAGGAAGTAAAAAACACTAATTATTTATCCCGTCGGCATAAAGATACAACAGAAAAACGGTTGACCAAATATTACATCTACTAGTTATTTTCATCCATAAGAGAAGTCAATAAAAAAAAAGCTCGCCAAAATATGTGTGTTATAGAATTTGTTTTTAATCTAAAACTTCTAGTATTTTTTGCAAAGTTTAGGCACGATACAATTTAAATACATATCACAAACAAAGCAATATATTGCTGGATAGATTATATCCGTAGCTACGCACTTGTGTGTAACTCATAATGTAGTCTCTAATGGTTCTCGTGGTACAACCATTCGAATTCAAAACAAAATTGTTATTATTTTCACTTTGTTTATTTTTTTCTCGCGTCCAGGAGCAGCCGAAGTCTAAATGCTGGTACACACAAATAAACCCTTAAGATAAATTAAAGCAAATATATCAGGCAAATACACAAAATAAAACATTCGCCCTAATACAGCTGAATGCTTGACGCATTCTTAAATGAGCGTTCGCTATCCAAGATATCGACCTCCGTGCTAAGCGTATTAAAAGTACTTGGAATACGAAATATAGGGGAAAGTGCGCATCGGCCTTGCACACAAAACTTGTTAGGGTTGGGATTGGTCACGCGTGGAACAGATTAAGAGAGCAGAGACACACGTTCAAAACAACTTAGTGTTCCATTAACAGCTTTGTGCAAAAATACATTGTCTCGAAAACTTCGCGGGGGTACTGATGAATACAAATTCATTCGGTGTAACATTAACTCGTGACAAAAAATAAATCGGCTACCGTAATAACAGTTTTACACAATGCGTGACAGCCCTCTCTGAACGTGTTCTAACCTCTCCGAGCCCGCAACACTCAGAAAGTTCCGTACCTCGGCATCGAACTTAAGTTTTGAACGTACAATAGAGACATCAAGCCTAAAAAGACACGGCAGCTCGAATAGATAGCGCGTTATTCTCGAAAAGAAACCTAAAAGTCGCAAGCATGACCTGACCAAATTTGACAATTGTGCATTAAAGCTAAGGGTGGAATCAACAAAGGCGTCAAAATCCCGCACACACTCCAGTCGACGTAATGGATTATTATCTAGTCCATACAAAAAAGTGAGAATACATTTCTTGCTTAATGAATGAATGATAAGCGTTTTTTTTTTCCTTTTTAAACGCAACGTTTGCATATCACATCATAACGAGATTGTAGATATTTTAAACGACTTAATTTCGGCGAGGACCTAATTTTCGCGAATTTCGCGAATCACCTACAATTCAGGAAAAATAGGTCCCGCAAACTATACCGGTAAATTTTAAACACCTAGGAATTTATATTGCGACCCTACCTCGTCGATAAATGATAAGCGTTTTTTTTTTCCTTTTTAAACGCAACGTTTGCATATCACATCATAACGAGATTGTAGATATTTTAAACGACTTAATTTCGGCGAGGACCTAATTTTCGCGAATTTCGCGAATCACCTACAATTCACGAAAAATAGGTCCCGCAAACTATACCGGTAAATTTTAAACACCTAGGAATTTATATTGCGACCCTACCTCGTCGAGAAAATTAAAACCCGTAAATTATTCCGAAACTTCATCTTTGACCTAAAACCCTAAATATTGAACCCGCAAAAAAAAAAAAATCATTTACAGTATGTCTTTCTCCAAAAGTTCGAAACCATCATCTGATTTATTATGTCTGTAGGTCCTAATGTCCTCAGTGAACTGGAGCAATTTGTAATGTTTTATAGAATAATCAGGGTCATTAACAAAAATATTAAACATCAAAGGTCCCAGAGTTGAAACCTGCGGTGCAAGAGAGGTTCATATTGTCACGGGTGGTGAGTCGTGACCAATAAACAAGAAATAAACAGAAATAAATAAACGTTTAATGTGGCGAACTTGTGCCAAAAATAAAGAAGGAAACAGAAGAAAGCAGAACGTCGCGGGCGTCGAAGTCAGCGTGTCAGCAGAATCGAGCGCTGGGGCGAGACTGACTCGACAAGTTCGCGGGCGGCCTCTTATCTAGAGTGAGTCAGTATCTCGAAGATTCGGCGGAGAAGGTTCGAGCGTAGCGCGCTCGGGGCGAGAATGAACAAGCACTTTCTAGAACAACAAAAACAGGGATGAACGATAGTTATGTCCGCAGCAAGAGTGAACGAGAACTTTCTACAGGTCCGTGACCCTGCGCGCGGCAATATGTATGATCTCGATAAGCTGCGAGCTAGCAATATTGTTAAACCAATAACAAAAAATGGTAAGCACCTGCTGTTTCTTTTAATACTAGTTTGCAATAGCCTATTCTATGTCACAAAATGCTGTAAGCTTACGATTTTTGATTTAAGTTTTGAAGAACTGAACAATTTAAGAGAAAATGAAATTAAGATTTCAACGAATTTTACCGTGTGGCAGTACAGATGGTTTTAATTTTCTAACTGTTTTTATTCTGTTACATTTCTTTAAAGGTGACTTCGATCACATCAAGGACCGGGCTATCACTAACCCAAACACTCATCATAAAAAAAAAACTTAAAAAAACTGACACAATGCTTTTTTTATGTGAACAAAAGTAATCAATAAATGAAACTGTAGCATCTATGACCCATCCCGAAACTTCCGTTTCTCTGTACCGCCAATACTGCCAAGAAACCTAGCACAGAATAACTTAATATATGACCTCGATCATTATTGCAAGTATATGTTGTTGTTTTTTGTTGTATTTTCTCGGATATATCGTTCATCACACGCTTTTTGATCCATTTCCTAGTTCGTGCCTCCCCCTCCTCATTACAGCAGTCATCCTTCGCCGTTAATACGGACACAACATTGGATGAAAGTAACGTTACCTAAGATCTTAGGATTAGTGTCATCTCTGAAGGTTTACACAACGCGCTCCCATCAACCGCCCCTTCACTGTTCGTTAAGCCTTTAACGCTTAGAGGAACTGCTCGTCGTAAGCCGCGTGGACGCCTTCTACCTGTCTCTTCTTTTCATCCATATTGAAGAGTAATGCCCTTCTATAAACAAAACCGTGAAACTCAGCTCCGCCCACTCGCCTGCATCTAAAAGGAAAACGCGTAAAAACCGGCTTCCTCGTCCCAAGTAGCGCTGACCTGCCCTCACGTTGGTAAGTGAACCCGACCTCGGAAAGCAAACCCGCTCACCCTGCTTTCCCCCAGTGCGTTCGTGCCACGCGGCGAAGGAAACTTAAGCGGATGCGATTAAGGGCAGCAGGGGCTGCTGCCAGCTGCCCGGAAGAACGTACAGCACCCCAGCGATTGCCCAAGCATCGCGCCTCACTTGCCTGTACGCCGAGCTCACGGCTCTCCCAGAATGCGTCGATGAGATTATAGAGGATAGGGGCAAAATGAGGACAGTTAGCTAATGCGCTTTGCGTGGGTGAGGGGCGTAGGCTGGAGGTGGGCAAATCTCCGAATATCCCTGATAGAATCTAGAAAAAAAAGGACATTAAGAGCAATTGATGGATGCTAACGGATGTCGCAGTTTCAGCCAGCAAGGTCTTCGAGCCGTGGACAGGCAATGAGCATTGTTCGCGTTGTCTCACTCTCTCTCTCTCTCTCTCTCTTTCTTTCGGTCCCTTTGCCTAGAGGAAACTGCTTTTTAATCATTTTTAACGGGGGAAAGTAGGGGAACTCTATTGATATGCACATACAGTCATGTAATGTGCGTTTAGATTCTGCGGGAGGACTATGTTTTACCTGGGGCTAGACTGTCTTCTAGTCGATCCCCCTTGTACGGTGACTATACTCGCATTGGTAAGGAAGCGCACAGCCTAAGGGGAATTGATGGATATGGGGCTGAGAGAGAAAAACGAACGAGTGAGCGCTTTAGTGAGCACCTTACTCATTCATAAACCGTGTGAAGTTGCTTCTTCAGTAACTGTAAAGGCCCGTTCACACACTTGCGTTCGCAGCGACCACTATGCTTACGAACGAATACAACCGCTGCGACTTGAACGACAACTGTGTGCGACGTGTACACACACATGCAACCGCATGCAACCACACGAATCAACAGCCAATGAGAAACGAGCTTCAGCTCTTGCTCCTAGCCAATAGTGAGCAAACTAGCTGCGCTTACGAACATGGCGGACGGTTTTCTGCCCGACCCAAGATCCTCACCGGATCAGCCGGAGGTTTCGACTATGGCATACAATCACGAATATCTGCTGTGCGCATACAATAGCTGTGTAAAGGCTGGTTCAGACATCTGAAACGAACCCTTTATCTACGACTGCGTTTGTTCTAACCGGAGCGACCGGAATGACCGCTCTGCGCCGCGCATACACTCCGGCAACCGCTGCAGCAAGCGCAGCGGGTCAGCAGCAGGGCGACCGCCTCTCCGCCGCCGTCAACTGTTTCAGCGGTGCCTCTAAAAAGAAGGGGACGCGCTGCCACTCACTTGCGTAAGAGAAAATAGACAGACCCCCTTCTCGTGACCTTAAATATTTTTTTTTTTTCAGGATACGCTTGCAGGTACAGTGCATTAAAAAACCAAAACGATGGAGTACGCCACCCTGCAAGATCACGACTTCAACACACGACTTTGCCAACAGTACAAATGTCGTCCCCACGCCTTTTCTACGATTATAAAAGACGATGTAATCTTAGCAGAAATATAGAGACGTAGAAATATAATTTCGCGATCAGATAGACGTTGCCAGCGTTCAGGATTGCTAACACTAATCGCCTTTCTTGGGTGATGGAAACACGTGGAACTTCGTATCCTTTATACGGTACGCACCAGTAATACCTTGAACTTGAGCAGACGCATGGAATGCGTCAAAAAAGAAATCCGGACGATGTTCCAGGTCACAAATGCCAAGAAAGCACTACTGTAGTCGAAGTAAACAAACACAACGGCAGGGGCGTTTCTGCTGTCTTGAGATTGCCGCTACGAAATCGCCGCACAAGTAGGTGGATCTATCCTTCTAGTACGTGCTAGAGTAGCATAACGACACACGACGAAAATTCACAGTCAAGGATAACGCTGTTACGGGGAACGATGAGCTTCCACCGCGCCGTTCACGTCGACGATAACCACCGACGTCATGTTTGCAGACAGAAGGAGCCCGGCACGACCGGCATGCAACGCGCGCGACCGAGCTCTCCTCGACCTGTGATCGGTCTGTCGTTGTTGTCGTTCCCGAACGTAACGAAAAGGTCAGTCCGGCTCAACTCCTTGCGTTAAGAACGAACACGAATGAAACGACCGTTTAGCACTTTGTTGCTATGGTAATTCGTCGTTCGAACCGGTTGCATTCGTTCGTAAGCGTAAAGGTCTCTCCGAACGGAACTGTGTGAACGGGCCTTAAAACGTCAGGAATGGACGGGCGTATTGCCAGCGTCGTTTCCTGGAATTGCTATTGCGTAATAGCTATTAAAAACACAAGTTAGGTTAGCCTAGTCGTACTGCACTGGCCAGATTTTCATTCTAACGAGGAAACTCGAAGCACCATCATAAGGCACACTCGCTTTACAATACTTCAGCATAAGCACATTAAATTTTATTTCACAGCAGCCATTGGTGTACGCAGTTACGATGGTCGTAGTGAAGAGGTAATTGTGTATGGTTTGTTAAGTTTTATTGGTGCTCTGTATTGCAGGGGCAATTGTGTTGCGCGTATATCGGAAACATGATACAAACCAAAGTGCAGCGCTTCGCTACGCATCCCTGTAAATTGAAAAAGAAAAATCGGCACGACCGAATTATACGTTCGGCTTAGCTAAGTTCAAACGTTAGAACTCACACAGGACGTGTAAGCGCGTACACTTCTATGTCACGAAAATCAAAGGTACTGCATATCAAGGAAATCTAAGAGTATTTGGCGTTACTCATTTTTGTTTTAATTGGATGACATAATCGTGATGATTGCCCCTTTTTTCTGTAGCTTGGTGTTGGCACTCGGAGGCCATCTCAACAATGAGGACTTTGTCGGCGTATTTGTTATGAACGAGAACGTTTGTATATTAAAAAGATGTGATATGTACGTTCAACTCCAACGTTCCATAGCCGACGCGTGCTATATTTCTCTTTTACAGCGGTTACTGTTAATGCCGTTCTCGACAAAAAAAAAAAGAACTGCTGATATACGAACGCAAAATGAGAGGCACTGGTCTCCTCCTCCTCGCCGTTCCTCACACACACACGTCAACTCCTGCAAGGCTCGCTCTCGCTCCCCCCCCCCCCCCCCCCTTTTCCCCCCTGTAGACCCCCGCTGTTCCGAAAAACCCATGTGATCACGTAGAGAGCGCTCTCCGCCTTTCCACCATTCCTGCTACATCCACGTACTTTCCGGCGACGCTCGCCCTCCCCCTCTCCACAACCCTCCCTCAGCTACCGCTGCGAAATCCCCACGTGGTCGAGCTAGACGGACACACACCCTCGCCTCCCCACTCCCGCCGCCCAGGTTGTGTTTTCGTGTGCTTTTCGCGCCTCTACAGAACAGCTCGCGTACATACTATCTAGGGATGCCTCGAAGCTTTTCGAACCGAAGTTTCGATGATCGAATCAAGCTGTTCGAAAAGGTCGAAAGGATTCGATTTTTCGAACTTTCTTTATCTAAAAATCGACGAAGTCGATTTTCGAACTTGTTAAACCAAGAAGTTCGACGCTTTTCGAATTGTGCACGTTCAGAAATGCAATGTTTTTCGAACCTGGGGACTTATTACGCTAAAATATTCGATCCTTTTGGAACTTCTGAACTTATTACGCTGAAAAATTCTATGCTTGTCAAACTTTCGAACTTTATAGACAAAACAGGTTGATGCTTTTCGAACTTTCGAATTTCTTGCACTAAAAAGTTTGACGCGATTCGAACTTTCGGCCTTCCTACGCTAAGAAAATCGTAATTTTCGAACTTTCGACCTTACTTATCTAGAAAAGTTCGGAAATTCTCAAACTGTCGAGTTCTGAAAAGTTAAAAGTCCGACGAACTTCGGCCTTTTAGGGTAAAAGTTCGAAGTTCGTCGAACTCCGAAAGACCGACGTGCGGTTTCATTTAAATTCAGGCAGTGAAGCACATTCCTTTTTTGCTTTTTCTCGAATTTTTACATACGGTGTTGCATTCCCTGCGAAAGACCATGCCGTTTATTTCAATGTTCTGACATACTTAGTGTTAAAGAAATTAATTCCCGAAGGAGCGAGGAAGGACGACGGCTTTTTGACGATTATCGTTTGTGCTATATTTGAAGCGCGCTATGTCCGAAGCTACTTATAGTAGAGATGTTAAACTTTCTAATAATGATTCATGTATAGCCGAGGTCAGTGTTGTCTTAAGATATAATTATTGTTTTTCACGATGAGTTTCGAAGAAATGTCCAAACTTGAACCTACGGGCAATTCTGCCCTAAACGTGGTAAATGTTTTCGCGTAGATTTTTTTAGCAATCGCATTTAAATTAACACCACATACAGTGTATAGGCGTACCCCTCTGTAGAATAAAAAATAATGTATTTTTTTCTTCGATTTGAGGAATAAATTGTCTCATGGGATAAGACTCCAAATATTGTTTAACTTCAGCACGTCATTAAAACAAAAGCTATTTTTTATTATTTTTCCCCGTTTTACGTTCCTGAGACGTGTTCCTTTTAGCCTGTACACATTGCGGTAGGTGTAAAACTTGTTTCGAAGTTCTGAGCCTCTGAATATGCAAGAATACAACACAATTCCGGCAGGTTCTTGGTAGTTTTTTTTCTCCAGCTTTTTATTTGCGCATTTATTGTTATGTTTAATTTTTTTTACCAATGGCACAGTTATTTTGGGTTGAAAAGGCGTAGCTCTGACCTTCCGAACCACTAAGCATGGGACGAGTAGTGCGTTCTGATAACGAGTTTCAGACAATGACTATCTATGCGATCTTTTATGCAGTGAAGAGCGACATTAGCTATACATATGTATAAATAATTTCAGATTAAAATAAGCTAGACCATGCCCTCTTTCCCCGTATTGGTTGTTTTCTTTAACAGTCAGAAATATGGGGGGGGGGGGGGGGGGGACCTCCCCTCCCCCCTCCCCTTCTCGCTGTTCCTGCTCTTCCGACGCCGCTGGTATGGCAGAACGCTCCTTGACCTCGAGTTCTGTCGGCTTCTGTGCTTTTTGCTCGGCGTTTCGCCCGTCCCGGAAAATAAACCTCCAGAGTAATTACAAACTAAACTTATACCCGTGCCACATGGGCAACTCGAATGCCATTTCCAACGAATCACATTTGCCCCATATGTCATTCGACTGGTGTTACACGGCCTGCACGAATGGCATTCATGTGATTCGTTGTAAATGAGATTCGAGTTGCCCGTGTGGCACGGGTATTACTGTATGCCAACGTCACTCGGGCGGCGTTCGATTGGATTACTACCAGCGTGCATGGGGGTTGGGAGGTAGCTTGCAAGATCGCTTCAAGGTTATTCTGAGCGTCACCACCTGCCCACCCTTGGCCGTTTCAAACTGGATGCATGAGTATCGTAAAACAGTGCGTTCATGTGATCACTACTGGTGATCACAATTACTGATCTATCGTCACACATCATTCTGCACTGGCAAATATTGCAGCACCATCTGGGACACTCCTCTTCTCATTTAATTGTTAGACCAACTTCACGCAGTCTAAATATCACACCCGAACTTTTCTAAACCTGATTTCGTGAGAACCAGTGAGACGTGAAAACGTGATCTGAAACTGGAACTGTGGAGGAATATGAAAACCGGACTTCGAACTTTGCGAACTTGGACTTGAAAGGAATTCGAAATCTTCGAAGTGTTCTTTTTTTTATTTCGCCCTAACAGAGAATTGAAACTCTCGAGCTTTATGTAGACAGAAATTAAAAATCTTCGTATTTTCGAACTTTATGTCTATAAAAATTAGAAACTTTACTCTTTCAAATTTTAGATCTAAAAAAAAATCGAAATATTCAAATTTTCGAACTTCAGAATCAAAGAAATTTGAAATCTTCGATTTTTTTTAACTTCAAATCATAAGAAATTCAAAATTTCCCAATCTCAAAACTTTCAAGTTAGGAAAGTTCGAATTCTTCGAATGGCTCGAATCCCCAGTAAAACAATATTTGAATATTCGAACCCGAACTTTTAGAAACCGTGAAAGCTTCGAATTTTTTTCGAATTCAAAACTCCACGGTATTCGAAAATTGCGAACGTTTCAAATTTGCCCATCGGCACGGTTCGAAAATATCGAAATCTTTCGAATTCGAACCTCAGCTAGGTTCGAAATTAACGAAACCTTTCGAGTTCGAACCTAGGGTGGTTCGCGACATCCGTAATACTTTCGCATCTCCCACCGCAGGCTCGGTCACGGGCGCTTCCGTTCTGTAAAGCGTTGCAGCCAAAATAGAAGCATGTATCTGCGTCATTCTCCAACAGATGCAACATCACGCACAATTGTTCCACCAATGTAGATATATCCTCTCACCCGTCTTTTACATCAATTCCACTGAAAGCAACGAACCAATTGCAAACATTGTACAGCACACTGGCAGGAGTCACACTTTGTCTGGTCGTTTTAATTTTGTTCTTTCACTTGATAGGTTTAAAATTGGTTATGTTCATGCCACAACAGAACTATTGCTATAGTCCGTTGCAACTCAAGATGCAAGGGCGAGGGTATAACGGGCCGGGAAGACGGAAGCAGGCGGAACGCTGGAGAAGAGAGGAGGAAACCTCCTTCTCTCTTTAGCGTTCCGTCTGCTTTCTCCTCTTCAGCCATCCTTAACCTCGCCCTACCTTCTTGAGTTGCAACAGACTATAGTCTCGTTACGCTTTTAATCTTCAGTCGTATTATTGATGTGCAATCTACCAATTAATCTGAGTTTAGGGATGCTAGTAGGTGCAAGAAAAACCGTTGTTGTGACTCCTCCAAGCGTCACGCACGCAGCGCTTCTTGGCATCACAAAATAAAACGCAGAAACTGTGTCCATTTAATCGATTTGTAGAGCCCTCAGAACGACAGAAGACTACTACATACCAGCAAGCAAAATCTTCCATCAAAATCTTCAGCTTGAGTTAGGGCGATCGTAATATTTGACAAAGGAGCGTCTCGACCCGCAAGACATCTCTATCAATCACGCCACACTGTCTCGTACTCTTCGGATATTCATATTTTATTGTCCTTTCAGTCTTATCCGGGGCGCATTAAGACCACCGGCGTCGTGGGGACGCAGAAACGAAGAATAAAATCAGGTCGCTTAGCAACAACGCCTTAAGATATTAAAAGGAGCTGCCTTAGGATCACAAGACAAATACAAAAAAAAGAAAAAACATTCGCTACGTCGAGCGCATGAACTACAAATAATGCACCAGACAATAAATGATAGGCACTAAATCAGTGTGTTTATTTTGCGCCGTTTCTTTGAGTGCCCTCGATGGGATTCCGTCAAAGCAATTCAGAAAAAATACAAATATATTTAGAGGCCTGCCGTAAATGAATAAACCATGCCTAATTAAGAGTCCCTACTAAGTCCTATTAATTCCCAATGAAAGAAAACAACCCATTGCAAACATTGTACAGCACACTGGCTGAGTGCAAAACTCCTTCGACGTGCCTTTTCACATTGCAGCAGCTACCACTGTCAATTGAAGCAAACTTTGTGTGGTTTTTTGAAATCGCTTAACCAGATTTTACAGTATCATCAGACACGAAAAAACCGCCAAGTTGAATTAGCAGGGAGGGAACAAGCACGTGTTGTCACAAAGGCACGTTAACTAACACAGTATGGCATAAAATACGCTTACCGCATCAGTAGTTTGGTCGAGAACTAATAGTGCTGATTTGAAGGCCTCAATCAAGGTCACTCAACATCTGAAGTTCATGAAGATGATAAGAAAAGAGAAGACAATAACCGTGTGGTAGTACGGGTAGTAGTTTTCAATTAGTTCATACCCCTAAAAAGCGTGCAACCGATTTGCCGTGCTATATTTTTTTTTGGCCCCCTGTGAGACAATTTACGAGCAGCGAAGCCAGAGCCTAAACTCAGACCGCAATTAGCGCTGCAGCGCCGTCCAATATGCGACCAGCGCGGCCTCGGACGCGGCTCTCCTGGCCCCAAAGGTCCACCAGTCAGTCGCGGTCGGCGGCAGTTGCGCCATTCCGCTCAATTAAGCCCTCTTCGGTAAGGAGAAACATCGATGCTTGTCGCGCAGCTCTGAATACGTGGGAACGACACGCGCGGCGAGGTGCACCAACTGTCGCAAATTGAATCTAGCCACGCTGTGACGCCGCCCTGGGAAATCAGCATGGCGCATTCGGGGCACGGGCGTTCGTTCGGAAACTCGACTTCATGCAGGTACAACGCACGTTACGAGGAATTTGTCAGAGGGCTTTGGCTCTTTTCTTCTATTAAGGTGACTATAAACACGTATATTTATGCTTTCTTACCCCTATAACTCACACTTAAATCCAGAAAGGCAAATAAGAATGGGCGAGATTAAATGCGCTTTTAGAAAACACGATCGGGCTAAAGTATATAGACCAACGCGCTGTTTCCAAACAAGTCCACACGGGGTGTGGAAAAACACGCAGTTCCCGCACGAGGGGTGGGCACTGCGCGTGCGCAGAAACCATATTCGCGTCAAGTGGATTGTCCGCGCATGCACCCTGCGAATAGCGACACTGCGGCATCGGCGTGACGCCAGGGCCGCGTGTTTGTGTATATGTGGCATTAAGGGACTCATAGGATTCTCCGCTGCTTGTAATTCCGAGCGCACAACAGGCTTCCACAGTATTCCCACAATATGCATCTCACACAGTCATATATGTTGTTTATTTTGTTAAGAAATAAGTAAACGTTTGCTTTCAGAATGGTGGTCTAAACCATGGTGCCAAATACATTTGCGTAAAGTACTTGGGAGATTTAATTTAACTGCAACTACAACTATTCTGTTCATAAGGTAGGTGATTGATAGTATTATTATTATTAGCGCACAAAAGCCAATAAATATCAGTACAGGTTACTTTTACGGAGGGACGTAACTGAGAGAAGCTGGAACTTACTCATATTGACGTGATAGACTTTTTTTCTCGCTGACTTGTATTTGTTTATTTTGTGGCTTTACCTTTGAAGGTTAAATATACGATGTTTACGTCATGCACATGTTTTCTTACACCAACTTTATTATACGTACAAGTTCAGTTTTATTCTAAGTATTGTATCGTTTCTTCTACGGAATTATTTACATTCTTAGTGACCATATTAATACGTTTATTGAAAGGAAACTAAATGTTTTTACTTAGGCATTGAACGAATTGAATAAAAAAACTTATATGCTTAATTTAGATGTTGCAATACTCCAGATTGCCTGATTTAAATCGTGTAAAGAGAGGCAGTAGGCATCGTATCCCCAACCATTTTAATATTTATCTCCGTCCTAATGATGAAAGGCATTGCTTTCGCATTTATGTGGCCTGACTCCTTGTCCCATTTACTTGTGCTGTGACTCAGCTGTCGCAACAGGGGTACTTCCAATGCCCTATGAGCTAGCAAAAGGACAACGAGACAGATGTGTAACACTTGCTTTTTTTTCTCTCTCTTCGTTGGATCTGTAGCACCGAGTTGCAGTTCAGCAAAACTACGGCAAAGTATAGTTTAAGTATAATTCAACATGATGAAACTACTGATGGTAAAAGGTCATTAATTATGGTATTCCGAACACTTTTAGTCAACGCTAATTACGTATAGTTTCAAATAAATGAAGAAAGAAAATGCGTACACATTTCTTTTTCTGGGTTCGTAATGATACATACCATTCCAAAGTACCCAGATATTCACTAATCCAATACAATACATCTTTTCTGATAAAATTACTACCCAAACCTAACCTAACTTTAGTAGTCTCAAGCAAACGGCTGCTAGGCGAAGCATGCGCTAAAACTAGAGTAATAAAAAATATAAAATAAATATTCATGTTTCCTAGAAACACTCCAGGAAAACCTTTTATTTAAGTTGCCCTAAATAATAACATCATTGCCTCTTTGATGCTAGGCTACATGTCTTAGACAAAAATGTGCAGAATAAGACGAATATATAAATGAAGTACTCAATTTTAGGTCACAGTCCCTACGCTTCCTGTCACCATCAGCTAGAGCGCTTTGCAAGAGTCAACGAAAAAATTGCAAACAACCACACAAAGCGTGCTGCGATTGATAGCGCTGCCTTCGGCCAGTGTGTTCTACAATGTTCGCAATGTTTCCTTTTTGTTGTTATTGTTTTTTGTTTTTGTTTTGCTTTTAGTGGAAATGATGTACACCCGCCGGCAATATAATGGTGAACGCCGCACCGTCGACCGCTCCGTGCTATCAGCGCGATCACGCGGCCGCCGTGACGCCTGGCTTTCTATCGCGATATGAAGGTGAGCGCCGGACCGTCCACCGCTCCGTGCTATCAGCGCCCTAACGTGGCTGCCACGGCAGCCGCGTCATGGCGCTGATAGCACTTAGCCACCACGAGTTTCCAAACCTTATTATTGTAGCGCAGTTCGTGCATGCCGCCCAGCACCAAGTGCACCAGCGGAGAGACACCTCTCATTAGAGGGTATTAATTTAAGAGAGGCGAACCAGTCTGAATCCGTCCCTGTTGAGGATATTCTCTTTCTTCTACACAGCAACCTCGACAAGTGAAACGTTGCGTCTGTGTGCTATTCATTTTTCTCGACAGTTAGCACTGAGTTGTTTTTAAGTATATGGTTCCGAGCATGCAGTTCAGGGTTGGTGTTTAAAACTCTAGCCGAAAAGAGGCGTTGCCATTATTGAATATTGTGGTACTTTCCCATTGGCGTACTCGCGCATATACATCACGTATACACGAGTACTTTGCTGCGGTGAGTGAGCGCCTTTCCTTTCCCACTTTTTTATTTTTGGCATAAATAAAATGACAAAATGTTATTAGTCTGCTTTTGGTTCATTTTCACCTTTATAAAATATGCGTCTGCTTGAAGTGGCTTTTCGAAAGCAAAAATAAATATAAATATTAAAATTTCTTTCCCTTTTTGCACATCTTCTGGGAAGAATGTCAGACGATCTCGTAACTGAGATATTTTTTCCGCGAAGCGGAATGAGTCTGAAATGATGATAGCAATTATTTTATAAATACGATAAAACAGGATACGATAACATGACTTTCACCATATTCTGGCCCGAAGAGTTCTTGGTACAAACGTAAGCAGACTGCTTATAGGATACCATCCAGATGCTTTATTTATTATTTTTTTTTATTCATGCTTGATTTTATGATGTACAATCAATGCCCGGACTGAAAGTCGGATGCGGTTCTGAATTTTGCGGATGCAGGTCGGATGCGGATACGAAGTCTGCGGATTCGAATCGGATGGGGATGCTGAAACTGTTATCCGCGCTGGGCTCTATACTTATGATGAAACGAAATATAACCCTCTAATTATTACACCACACTCATTCAATTATGCCTGTAGCAGTCGATAACATTATTTCAAAGAAATAATTTTTTTGTTTGTTTACTGCGCATTATAAAAGTTTTTTTTTAATGAAAGCAATAGTACCTTGTATACTCACACATACCCTTTACTCTCAATTAACTGCAAACAGCAAGAACGTGGTTGTATTTGAACTGTCAAGCGGCAGTGCTAGGTTAAATCATATTTTCCGAATCTCAGTGTCCGGATCTCAATTATTATTTTCTGTGGTGCTGCGGATACATTCGCACAGATGCTATCTGACGAAACATTGAAGTGGTCCATCTTGAGCTGATAAGCAGATGGCTGATAACTAACCTTGGCGGTTCTATTCTCATTTCACGTAATTAGCGAGAAACCGGTTATGTGAATCGCGAAAAACCAAATCCTTAACATGGTGGGGTTTGAAACTAAATTATTACCATATAAATCACGTTATTGTCTCAGCGAGTAGTGTTTGTAAACAGTTCATACTCGAATGATTCCATTATTTGTAGACATATCTGCCATTTACTCATTTATTTACACTGCTCGTTCTGTCAAGGCTGTCGTAAGAGTCGTATGTACGTGCGTTGATAAGAGGCGCCAAAAAAAAGATTACACAGTTGCGAAATCGGATAGCGCTTAATGCACTGTCATGCAAACAAATAATGTTTCTTTGGTTGATAAGACAATAACGTAAAAAAACACCAGTAAAAAATTACTTGATGAGCAAACTAATAGATGCTGAAAATAACCATATCTATAAAAAGCAGGGACAGCCTAACACCAAAAACAAATGTACAGAAAAACTCTGGATACGCTTGATATCAAAAGTTGGATAGAAAAAAAGACGATTACCAACTAGAGAGAGCTTCAGCTGGTAAGGAATTCTTTAACAGCTGAAGTTTTCTCTCCTTTTTCTTCACAAACTGTTTAAGAGTGGAATACCGCTCTCGAACAATTCGTGGAAAAAAGAAAAGGAATGATGAGCCGCATTATTTGCAAGCAAAACTCTTTACTTGACAAAAATACAGATCACGAACATTCCCTTTTGTCAATTTCTATGTTTAATTAATTTAAGGATACTATTTGTAACTCATATTTTTGTTGTCCGAGTTCAAGGCACCCATAGTTGGCATTCTGCAAAAAAAGTCACGGAGGCACGGACCAGCTGTAGTATATATGAATAAACCAATCCGCCTTCTTTTTAATTATTCCAATAATTTTTTTTTCTTTTTTTTTTTTACAAATTCGAGCTACTGCTGCGTATTAAAACATTTGCCTCACATAAACAGTCAACTTTGGTGAACGACAAAAACCCCCTAAACGCCTTTGAAAGTCCGTCTGGGTTCTGAGAGGTCCATTTGACATGGTCGAAAATCGCGCACAAAGAGACGAGGACAAACGAGGAAAGAACACACAACACAGACAGGCGCGCCTGTCTGTGTTCTGCGTTCTTTCCTCCTTTGTCCTCGCCTCTTTGTGCGCGATTTTTGACCATGTTCAACGTTTACCAACCGCCCAGCTTGGTAATCTTCTACAGTCCATTTGACAATGTAGTTAACGCAGTGGTTTTATAGCAGATCCCATGAAATGACAACACCTTGGTATTTGAAAGTTTGGCCTTTTTGCAATGGTGCGCAATAAAAAAACAATAAAAATGTATTTTTTGTGTGTACTAGTCAACTTGTCTTCGCCTTAAGATCGAATAATCTGTCACCTTATGAAAGACAATTATATATTTTCCAGGGAGGTGTTAATGAGAAGATCATGAGGACTAGAAATTCCAATATAAAATCAAAGTCAATCAAGGAGATCAATCTGAAATGAAATGCCAGACAAAATACTACTAATAAACACCAAAACAAATAGTGCTTCAATAACGGATCCCTTCGTATTATTAATAAAAAGAGAATGGGAAATTAATCCGTGACTGATAAAGGCATGGCACTTATAGTTCGAAACCTCTCATCCAATCTACCGATTCACTTCTCTCCTGGGCTCTTTTGCTCAAATATATTTACCGTCACACACCAACGACACAATGCAAGCCATCCGCCGTCACCACTGCGGCAATGTAACCTCGCACCAGCACCTCGGCAAAAACGTAGCTGCTCCGCATTGGCGCCCAGTGAAGTCAACTTTATTTCCGGGTTCGCTGGGCAGTTCTCTGCAGCTGCCTTCATGCCAAAAGAGATCCAGGCAAAAGACAAAAAAATATATTCCCGCTCTCTCCCCCCCCCCCCCCCCCTCCCCCTGCCCCCGTCTCTAAACGCAATTTCCCCAAACAAACGTAGAAAGGGCTAGATTACCTTCGGAACGACCAGAAGAACCCTCGTCATTGATTACCCCAAATTACCCCCGAAACGTTCCAAGTAAACAAACACCGGGTTCCCCCGTTCCGAGAAAAGATCCGCCCCTTCTCTTTGCGTCTCCACGGAGCGCAGGATGAAGCCTCGTTACACCACAAAGCCCGGGCCCGCGCAAGCAACCGTCGTCCGCCGGGTGCCTAGCCAGCGACGTGTATCCGTCCGTAACCGTGCGTATGCCGGGGTATACGCACCGTCCCCGTGCGCACCCGACGGCAGATCCACTCATTTCGCGTATTGACATTGGACGGCTATGGCAAGAGCTGGGGCCGCTGCTCCCGAAGATAGAGTAGCGGAGAATAGCAACCCCTGATGACCCCGGCACGGTCTCCCCGCTTGTCCCGACCGAATCTTTGGAAGTCTTTTGCCGTGAAAGCGCGCTTTGAGCAGTGCTCCACACGCCGAGCCAGACACCGTGTCGAGACAAATGACTGGCGCCGCCTGTGTTCCCCCGCTCGGTTGTTCGCGTCTGGCCAAACAAACAGGACGCGCTACAAGATGCTGCTCTCTCGTGTTTTTGTTGCTGCCGCATTTAACTCGTTTTGTGCTGGGCTTGTTGTTCTCACTGCTGGGACCTTAAGCTGGTCTTGAACGACGTCTTCAACTTCGTTGGTCCTGAGTCACTGGCCAACTGGCACGGCCCTAGCGGTGCCTGTTTTGACCCGCGAATCTTCTCGGTACTTGCAGTGTCATGTCATACGGGCAGACGATCGAGGTCAATGTAGCAGGCAGAGCGACCCGATGGTGATGGCAGCGTAACTGATCACGCGAAATGTTATTTCGTGCAAGGCGGTTGCGATGCTATTTTTTATATCTTTCTCTTTATAAGATTGAAATTAACGCGTGCCTGTAATTCCACGTAAACTCGGAGCGCACCGTAAAGTTGGAACAGCTGTTAGTGGTCTCACATTTAAAAGGCATCCTCTTGTCGATATCAATATTATTTATAATTTTACTACTAGTTCTGATATCATTTTTTGTGTTATTATTTAAAGATTTCTTTATTTATTGCAAGACTAATCAATATTTACATATTATGTTATTATCTTGTAATTATATCTACAAATTTATGCTGTCCTTGTCGCCTGTCGCGTTCAAAATGCATATTTGTTGTTGGAACCCAAACTCGTCTATAACAAGTTCGAAGTTCAGTCTTCCTTTTCGCCCGCCTTGTCGCGCTGTTTCAATATGAATACGTATCAACTCGTCCAATTATCCATTCTGCTTAGACTATGGCTATGGGTCCAAGCACTGCTTGTATGTGATTGTGACATATTATGACATTAAATAAATTTAAAATAAATAAAATAAAAAATGTCGTCCCTCGTACAGAAGGCGTCTCACTGAACTCGTTTCCCATTTGTACTTGTAATGAAAGAATCTTTGTTTTTTTTTTTTGCAATTGTATCAAAACTGAATTTAACAGCCTCAGTGTAAGCACGAATTCGCTTTATGCCTATATGCTGTGTCCGCTCTGGGAACGGCTACGGCATTATACTCCAAGACACGTTGATATTACTTTGTAATATGATGGTTCGATGAAATGCGTCCATAGTCCGTTAATTTCTACAACACCAAACGCATCATTTCCAGGTATGAAAATGCGCACACAGATATGCTACATTCGGGAGCGTCACTTAAGCGATGCTCATATATTAGCTGTTGGCGCTTCCTGCTGGGTGCTATAGCAAAAGCCGAGACGTCAAAATAGTGTATAGAAGCACGCAAACGCAAAAAAAGGAACGTGAAATGGACACTGTCTCGACCGCGCCCTCATAACTTTATAAGTGGCAGTCGGCAAACGGTAATTAATTTAAGAAGTACCGCTAGGGAATATAGTGATTATTTTACTACATTTCGTACTACTATATTTGTAACCACGCTATTTTATGCACCAATTTCTTAAGCTGTAACGTCAGGCCTTCAAGTTTGTACCCGATTTTCTTCTTAGACTCCCTCGAGAAAACCTGGATCGGTGAACCCTAAATTGCGAATGAAATCCACCCCTTCTCGAGAGAAACTTGTACAACACAAAGGGAGTCCCGGACAACTTACGATTTATCCCGAGTCATTCTAACGAATCTTACGAATCGCTGCAAATTGTTTAAACAAAACGAGATCCCCAAAAAGAATCTGGGAGACGAGCCACTTTTTGAGTGGACTCCATTCAATCGCGCAAGCACGTACCGCCTAATTGAACGCCCCAACGTTCCTACAAAGGTCCGCTTGAACAAGTCGGTTGAATTTACGAGGCTCGAACACGCAAGCACAATACGGGGATCGTTCAGTCCCCTCGCAAAATAGTTGATATGCACGCGTCGTCGTCCGGTGCAGCCGCGGCGAGCTCCCTCTGCAGTTTTGAGAGCCCATGAATTTACGGCGTTCTTCCCGACGCTGATGAATATTTCGTAGAGTACTCCGCGGGAAGCGCTTCATCTTATTACGCCCGCTTAATCTTATTTGGGACAAAAGTAAACGAGAACATGGCAGTGTGTGTCTCCTCCTCTCGATCGGGTTTGCGGAAGGGAACCGTTATAGGGACCAAGCTAAGTCTCGTTATCGGTACATTTATCGGTGGCGGGGGCCACGCGCGGGAGAAAAGCTCATTTGTTTTCCCAAGCCATCCTTCCGGATCTGATGAGACAGGAGAGGACGTCGTGCCGTGTTCCCCGTACTGGGTACCGAAATTGTGCTCGAGATTGTCTCCGTGTGCTTATGGATCTCCGTGGGATTGATGAGAGTGGCTGTATGGAAATTAAATAATCTCTGGAACTGGCTTTGCCGTGCTTCGGTTCAACGGCCGTGTTGCTAGTGTTTGTGTATCTGTTTTGGTCCCGGTCATTTTTTCTAACCGTACGCTGAGCGGTCCTGTAAAAAGCTCCAGTTGTAACTGTTTACCTGCGTCGGTCAAACGTGCTAGTAATAATTAGATTGTAAAGGTGTACTTACATCAGATAACCTTCAATTCAAATACTAAGTTATTATTAATATATAACTCGTACTCGAAAACGTTTTATCTTTTAGCGGACAGTATTGGGAGAAAGAGGACTAATTCTTAAGACAAATGTAAGAAATAGTGTTGAAACAATCCAAATATTCAAATTTTACCAGTAACGTTCTTTATATTTTCACGTTTACCTAACAGGCAAATACCGTCACGTGGAAACGGTCTACGGATAGAAGATATTTTAGAAAAACATGTATTCTAATACGAACTTCTTAACCTGTCGTTATAAATAACTTCGTACCCACCGTTCTCTTACGCGCTGGGAGTCTGTCTCTAAGGTGAAAATTGTGTAAGACTATTAATACAGACAACTAGAACATAAAAAGAAAATAAAATTTTTCATAAGCACGAGATCAATGGCTTCAGAAAAAACTTTACCTAGGCCATTTTGCTTATTCACGAAGTCATAAAAAGTCGAAGTATATTTCTTCTCGATATTAACGCGTACTAGAGGCTGCATAATTTTGGCAACCCTGCTAAAGTTCTTGTCGTGACAGTGAGGTTTATGGTTGATATAAACACGGCCAAAATTTGAAATAAACAACTGAATAAGCATGAGAGCTCTTCTTCCAAAGTTACTTATTTACCTACATCATTCTAGCACAAAATTAATTCAGTGGGTTACTTCGACGTACACCGTGTAATTGGCCACGGGTTTATTACACCTACGCAGTTAAACCAGAAAAATGGCACACGTGTTAACACCTATTTCTCTGCGATGATATTGTGAGCCAAATCAAAGTCAGAATCGCGTCCGTTTCACCTGATTGACACGCGTCTGTCGATAAACTCTGTGGGCGCTCACAAAAATGACACGGACGTTTTACGCTTCATGCGCCTCAAAACGAAGTTCCTTTACGTGGTCACCACCGTGATGGCACTGACCTCCGCCAGTACGGTCCCCGTAGATAAGGGGGAGGGGGGTGGTTGAAACTGCCCATGGAACGTCGAAGGCGGGGTGTTCGGCTGGAGCGGCATCTGCGGGAGGAGCGGAGCAGGACCCCACGAGGTGAAGGGCCGGATTCCACAAAGTCGACCCAGAGCGAAGGCGTCGGCTTTCCCGACGGTTGCGCGTAGCGCCGCGTCTGGATGTATATTATCGACTCTTCGAGCGTTATATTGTTTTGCTAACCCTCTTGCATTATATTTCGACAGTAGTAAATCGCTGTTCTTGTCTCTCTGGAATCCCGATGTCAATGTTCAGGTCGGGTCGCCGAGGGTGCTCCCGAACCCTACAAAACCCCCATAGCAAAGAAAAACAACGGTAAGAAATAAATAAAAGATGTTATTGAGGTGCACTAGCGGAGAAAAAAATCAATGAAATGGCATTATTCATCGACGCTCAAGAAACACGGTTCTCGCACAAATGACCACCGGCCACGATGCGCGACCACCGCGGCTTTTCTCCGCGCACATCCAAGTTAGGTAGCCACAGGTTATCGACGGCCTAATGGCAGCAGCCGCGTCAATAGTGTTTTCTAATGGCTTCCCAAGCGTCGATATTCAAAGCCAGCGGCGCAGGAGGGGTCCTCCAACGGACATTTCCTGGAAAACGCTTACAAAGGGACTGCGGCGATGATGCATACCTTGGAGCCTGAGGTGCTCCGCCGGCAGTGGCACCCCGTTGTATCGAACGGTAGGACTCCCGTAAGCCGCGCACGCCCATGGGACTCCCGTGCATGCTGGGGATCATTAGTCGGAATGAACTGCGGCAGGAAGTCTTTTGAAGAAAAGTCGATGACCCCAAACTCCCGATTGAATAAAAAGTGAAAAAATAAATCAGAATTTTGCTGAATCAATCGAGCTTTTCTCACCACCAACAGCTTTTGTGAACTAACCCCGCGAGAAAATAACAGTCCTGGGAGCATTTCGCGCAGATGTTTCCTACCAGGATAACACGACGTTTATATTATTCTAGGTTACAAACATTGGCACTTCTCTCCTGGGTCTTGATGCTATACAAGCTTTGGACCTTGGCATTTTAGAAACAGCGTTGCGCTGTCTCCACATTCAGGTCGAAGGCTTAGACCCCTCATCGGGGCGAGATTAATTGACCAACAAGGTGCCATGTAGAGCTGTGCACTGTTAGCAAGTACCGTGTATTTAGCAAATATTTGGGGTGAAAAACACGCTACTTACACAAATTACCAAAAATTTACACGTTGAGTAACGGATAATTCGTTCAAAAATCATGCGAGGTTGTAAAAAACGTGTTTTGGTTCGGTTATACATGCATAGCCGTGTAGCCGACCTCGAAAACACGCATCACCCCCGACGACAACCGCAGCACTGCCGGCTATCGAAGAACCGGAATGCTTGAGGACACATCTAGAAAGGACCGTCGAGAGAAATGCCGCGGAAAGAAACATGTCTCGGAGACAGATATGCACCAAAAGTAATTACGCCATGTCGCGGGACGGGGCAAACCCCGCGCTTACCGCGCACGCTGCCATTCATGCCATTGATTCTGGTTGATGGCAATGCGGCTTCCCTCTTGTCGACCATGTTTGTATTTAATTTAGGGGTCTTGATAATAGCTTCTTACACACCACAAATAAAGTTATGGTTCTAATTACTCGTTCTAAACAGTTAAAATGGACATAAAAAAGCGTGCCCTCGATCTGAACACGTGATATTGCCGTTGGTTGCGTTTTGGCTTCAACCCTTTAACTGCAAGCGAAGGTGCCGCCGCTTCTTATGCACCCTCCTCACAATTTACGGCGCTCCGTGGTGGCCGCCGTATTAAAAATGTGTACCAGTTGCTGCATCTGTAGGTCATCTTTAAGTTAGAGCTGACAGAGAAAATCTGGCCACGGCGCAACGCTGATGTACGCTGGAAGCTAGAGCCGGTTTGCTTCCGTTACTTTTGTTTGGTCGATAAAAATCTGGCAACAACGCACGTTTAGCTTGACTCCGGTATTGTTTTGGTTTGTCGAGACTCTAGAAGCCCGTAGGTTTGCAAGCACATGTTGCAAAGACGTGACCGGAGAAGTGCCCCTGTGATGTTCCCAGAAGAAGTAAAGTATCAATCGTAATCGTAGTGCGTGCTTTGAAAGCGAAGGAAGCCACAGGATCCACGAGTGCGCTGCCACAAGCCAAAGTTCACGACAGCGCAGCGTTGACTTCGGCGATCTCGTTCTGTTTGGTGCAACACGGCGATGCGAAAAAGAGCTGAAACGTTCGTCGTGTGTGGTGCGGTGCTTGGATGTAGAAACCCACACTAATACGGAGCGCAAATTTGTTGTTGCGGGGTGGAGGTGCAACGGGTTCAGTCCCGTCGTCGTCAGCGAATCCGGGAGGACGCAGCGAGCGTTTTTAAAACTAAAGTTTCCTTCGTTGTGTTTCAAACTGTGGAAGTATCCCGACACATACCGTGAGTAAGAAGTAGCGGGCGTTTTCAACAAAATTACGTCGTTTTCATTGAATAATGGATTCTGGATTGTTGTCCTTCATTTTCCGTTTTTATGCTTCGTGTTGGACTGCGTTTGCACAGCGACGCACACCGCTCAAGTAGATGATTCGGTCCTCCAACGAGTTTGTTGCGCCCATCATGCGGCGTGAATAAATTAGGGTAAGGTTTCCTACCTGCCCACAGATGCATGTACTGAGACCATTTTTTACGTAGTGAACGTTGTGCTTTTTTTTATTTTGGGAAGAGGCGTTGATGCATTTATTATGGTACAATCACTTGAGAGTAGAGAAATTGGAGAGCGAGCAAGCTTTCCCAACTTTGTCTCTTTCTCTCTTTCTCTTTCTACTAGCAGGTACACACTGCTCTAAAGCAGGTAAAACAATGGGAAGCTTAGGACGGTGCTGACTTCGTGTTTCGTGCTTTTCGCAAGGTGACGGGGTGAATGCTTTTGTGAGGTATGCGGAATGTGGTAGCGATTTTGTTATGCCCCTCGTTTGCGTCTCTCCAGCAAAACGAATAAGATGATCTACAAAGGCGCAACCACAAGCCAAGATATATGATAGCAGTGCGTTTGCTTCGGTGATCCGTGTAGTTGTATTTTACCCTGCTCTATGCAACACCGTGTCATGACGAAGAGCTGGATCGGTCACGGGTTTTGCTGGCCTCCCGGTTGAAAGAAACCCGCGTCGCCCGCATCGGCACCGAGTGCGCTTGGGCTGTTGATGTTCAAGCCTTTCATTCGCGGCTTGTCGCTAGCTGATCCTGCTGCTCAACGGTGAGGAAGCGGCGAGAGTAACCTCTGAAGTGAATGTAAATCCTAGTTCATTTAGTTATCCGGTGTCAAAGTGTGGAAGATGTCTAACGTGTACTGAGGGCGGGAACTACGAGCGTTTTGCCTTGCTTTTATAACCAAAACCAGACCAAAGAGATGACTGCCTTGCGTACTCCAAAATGAAGGAAGCAATAAGTTTCAACAGGTCGAGTACGCCACCGGTGATGTAGGCGAGACGTTTCACGCTGTTTAAACGCTTGCAGTATCCACGAGTGGTACCAGGAAAGCGACGTCAACAGAGAAGGAGCTCGCGATTCAGCATAATGCTGTGCTACGGGCCCGTGTATTTTCAAAGGTCGGGGTGGTGGTGGTATAAAAAAACGACGCATCAGCGCCCCACACCAGTGTTCACGAATAACACCGGTCACAAACTCCCAAGCCCCACCGCCCCACTCGACACCGACACGACATATGACAACAAACTGCATCAAAACGCACCGAGAGTGAAGGCGTCTGCTCCCGTACTGCAACTAGCGGAAGTGAAGTGTTGGACGGATGTCCTTCACAAAAATATATAAAAAATGCTTTGCGGAGGGATCATTTGCATGTATTATTGTATACGTAATGACAAAATCCCAATAATTTGTTTTCCTATCTGATTCAAGCTAGTCGGACTACTCATAACACTGGTCAAGCAAAAAAATAACAAAAATTTGAACTTTTTCATGACCGGGTTAAGATTTATTGTTAATATATTGTTATTTGTCGCAGCGGACTAACATTATAGATTTTGCCTCCATACTTTTTAAATGCAAACAGTTCTAACACACGGCTGTCCATTGCGCCGTGTTTTGTGTCTTCTTCTATAAATCTGTAATGGTCAGCGACCAAAGAGCTCACCCGTACATGTCAAGCTTATATCCGCCGCGGGGAGAATTGAATATCGAGTAGGAAGTATCGGGCATAGTGTCGTTATTGTGTTTGTGTTCATGTCGGTGCTGTGTAGTACGTGGTACTGGTGTTGCCTGCGTTGTATGTAGGGTTGCTGTATAGTCGTGGTCGTTCGCAGTGTGTTAACAGACTCGCCTTTTTTTAACTTATCCATGCGAGTTCGGCATTCGTCTTTTTTTTCTCTAGCGGCTTTGTTGAAGCTACCGACGCCGCCGACCGCCGACGACGCACGTACGTACCTTTGCACGTAGCTACATCCGCCGCTTGGAGACTTTACTGTGTATAAAAGACATCGAACGAGAACTAACGCGTCCTGTGTTCTTTCAATTCGGCTGAAAGGCGCGCGGCTCACTAGGCTCGTCTCTCGCCTGTTCTCGGCCGCTGGCCACCGTGTTTCATAAGGAACATGTCTCGAAACGTGTTTTCCGGAAGGCAGACACGGTGTAGCGTGTTAAGGTTACACGGCACCTCATGTGTAAACGAATAACGCAGATGGCTCCGTGTAAAACGAACACGTTTCGACGTGTCCGCTATGGGACAACGGTTTACACGTCTGGGCGTGTTATTTTTGCTAACAGTGTGGTAGCGCACAGCAAACCAGAAAAGTCCACCAGCGCCTCTTGTCGCGGAAGAATCGCCTACGTGCTACTGTAGGTGAACTAAGTTCCGAATCACGACACTCTACAAAGAGTGGTCCTCCTCATAACGGGGATTAACTAGTTACTGCTGGAATAGCGACACCTGAAACACCTACAGCGGTACGCCTTCTAAAATCACCGAGCGCCGACTACAAGCATCTTTTTGTTTCCGATCTTGGTCACGCCAAAGGCTATGTGAACAAGGTGAAAGTCCGTTTCTTTGTCACACTAGTACAGCGCGAATTGCGTCGTCTTTCGTTTACGGTTCGCAAGCAAGTTTCGGACGAGCTTAAGCGCCTTCGAGCAAATGACGTGATTGTACATATTGATGCGTCTGAATAGGTGTCGTCAATTGTCGTAGTCTAGGACAAGTATGGAGAAAATAGGATGTGCGTAGATCTCAGGGAGCCAAAACAAGGCAGTCGTTATTGACAGCTTTCCTCTTCTACACACAGTGGAACTACGTAATTCGCTGGTTGGTGCAACCCACTTTTCAAAACTAGATCTGGCTTCCGCATACCATCAGGTAGAGCCACGCCCAGATAGCAGAGACAAACAGTCTTTGTAACCCATGAAGGCCTGTTCCGGTTTAAGAGAGTATGTTTTGGCCTTGCTTCTGCTCCAGCCACTTTCCAAAAATGATGTCGAGAATTTTACATGACTGTGAAGGAGTGCTATTCTACCTATACAACATTATTGACTTTGGCAGATCCAGCGAGGAGCACCTTGCTAACCTCCGAGCCGTTCTTCAGCGCATCTCCAATGCGGCGCTACGCTTGAATGACAAGTGTGTCTTTGATGTCAGAGAAATCTCCTTTTTGGGTCACCAAGTCAGCAGCCAGGGAATCGCTCCTCTCAACCAAAAAGTCGACACCATCAACCAGAACCCAATGCCAACAGACATCAGCCAGCTGAGGTCATTCCTGGTACTGGCGGAATACTATTCAAAATCTATTCTCAGACTTGACTCTGAAGTGGAACCACTTCTGCTCAAAGGGGTTGCGTTCATTTAACGCCAGCGAAAGCTAGAAACGGTTGACATTTTTCTTGTCGTCCAGTCAAGTACTGCGAATGTTCGACTCCGCCCTGCCAATAACCGTCGCAACAGATGCGTTCGCGTATGGGCTTGGGACTGTCTTCCAACAACGAACAGGGAAACAAGTCCATACTGTTGTTTTTGCCTTCCATACGCTCACTCCAACCGAACGAAAGTATTCCGTCGGAGAAAAAGAACCCCTGACGGTTTGTCTTTAGGTATGTGAGTGATGGCAGAACTACCTATGGGGTCGCCCCTTCACATTAAGTACCGAGCACCAGGCACTGATTTCCCTACTGTCAACACGCGGTACAGGACATCGTCCGCTGCGGATCACGCGCTGATCCTCACGTCTGCTGATGTGTCACTTCAATGTTGAGCATCAGCGAGGCTCTGACAACCCTGTGGCGGATGCTCTGTCACGCTTGCCGGTAGCTGTCACAGAAGGTGGGACATCATTTGAAGAGGAAATCGCCTCGTTCGTCACTCGTTGCGTCACAAGAAGAACAGCTGCAGCAAGTTACGACAGATGACGTAGTCCCAAGTGAAGTGATCTACTATGTAGTATCATCCTGGCTATCGGAGAAGTTTTTGTACACTGACATTGTTCCTTTCTCTTATGTTCGTGAAGAACTCTCAGTTGTAGATAATGTGTTGATGAGAGGAGAAAATGTAATTCGTACGATACTGTGAAATACACTGATTGAGATTATTCACCAAGGCCATCCAGAAATCGCAAGGACCAAGAGCCGGCTCCGAGACCACTACTGGTGGCCAACCATGGATCGTCAAACCGAAAGTGTGATCAGAAGCTGCCTGGTGTGCCAAGCGACAGACAAGCCTGTCAAAGTTTCACTAACACCCTCACAGCCAGTTCCACTTCCGGAGTGGCCATGGGTCAAAGTCAGCATCGACATATTCGGTTCATCTGAACTCGCAGAGCCAGCATGCCGATATGCCATCACTCCTGTTGAGTGTATTTCGGTCAGAGCTTCAGTTCTGCCACAGCGAGACAACCCCTCGAGTGACGACATTTCTGTCATCAGTCTTTCGTCAAGGGGTTCTCCAAGTTCTCTCGTGTCAGGTAACGGGTGACAGCTCACATCATTACAGTTTAGCGATTTCCTAAAAGACTCATAAACCACGTCTACTCGTCGGTTTACCAGCCGCAAGTCAACGGGCTCGTCGAAAGATTGAACCGAGTACTCAAAAACTTCATTCAGCGCGCTGCCGCTGAGAAGCGTAGTTTACAAGAAGCAGTCACCGACTACCTAAGGGTGTACCGTTGTGCCCCACATGCCACAACAGGTCTTTTCGCCAGCGGTCCTTCTTGACGGAAGGAAACCAAAGACGCGTCTCCATATCCTGAATCTGTCCCCTCGCAAAATCCTCCGCAACCCAGTGAAGGAGATGAAACGTTTACAAGAACGAGTATGTTAACGGCAACAGTACAGCAAGAAATACACTGACCAGCGACGATTAGCCAAACGACCGACATTTGTTGTTGGTCAGTTCTTTCGCTACCGGCTTCCAAAAAAAAAGGCGCTACGATAAGTCTAAGTTCAGTGAGCCGTTGAAAATGTTAGAACGACATTCCGCCTAGAGGACGGAAGAGTTTAAAACGCGTCCAAGTTGACCGCTTCTGTTCCACCCGAGAAACAGTCGACGCCCTCAAACACATTACAGCATCGGCCATCAGGAAGCCTGAGCCTGACTGTTCACTGGGCTCCTGAACCGCCTCCTGTCGAGGATGACCGTCAGGTTCCTGCTCAGTGTACGCCTTCAGCCATTGTTGCACGGGATCCACCGGTTTTGCCAAATGGCAATCAAGACACTTCCGGTCGAAGATCCACCGGTAACATGACGTTGAAGTTGAACGTAGGTGCAGCGGCTGCATCCAACACCGCCGCAACAGCGCCCGCAAACGAGATTGTTAGACGCTCTTGACGAGAGCGGCGGAAACCTGTGAGATTCGGAGATGCTGTGTGAATGTTATGCATGTCAATGTTCTGTGTCACTGTGTGCGATTGTTTATTGCTATTGGTCACATGCGTATCCAATAGACCCTTAGAGCCGGGCTCAGAGTTTATTTTTAATAGGATGATTTACAAAAGCCGAATGTTTATGGCGTTCCGTTTTCTTTTTGAAAATATAGTTCAAGTGACAATTGTTGTACAGAGCTTATACTCCGTGTATATTAGTATGTACAAAAACCGTGCTGATTCCAATTCAGCTTATGGAACATTTATTAATTGTTGTCTATCGTACTTTATACACGGTATTAAGTCCTATGTAATTTGTACTGCGTTTGTTTTGTGTCTTATTCTTTCTTCTTTTTTCTTTCTCTTCTTTTCTTAAGGGGGGAGGGGGGATGTTGTATTCTCACTTCTTCTTTCATTGTGTGTATAATTCTCGGCCACTATATGCCACCTCGTCTTTCTCTCCTTTCGAGCTGGGTCCTTGCGCCCCGACAATAAACGTAATGTCTGATGACGGCTGTACAGTGACGATGTCCCTGCATGCCGTTCTTGCCCGCTAAAACGCCTCAATAAGTTCTAAACTAAAAAAAAGAAAATAAGAAAAGAAGCAATGCATGTTATTCTTTAAAGCGGTACGGAAACAAAAATTGAAATATTCAAATTTCGTTCGGAAAGGAGTCAAGCATGACGGATAATAACCGTAAATGATAATCGCACGTTTGTATTTTGAACGACTGGCTATATTTTTCGTTCCAAACGGTGCACTCGAACAAGCGCTCAAAGAGAAGCGAACGGAGAGCGTGATGCGTCATGGGATATCCGACGTAAACAAAAATAGAAAGATTCCCCGCATTCGTGATGTAGCAAGGCTGGCGTGGTTATGAGCTTTGCCCTTGGCGGCGTTGTCAGGGTTGTGGTGGTTTCAATAGAGTCAGCGCGTTACAATCGAGCCGTTCGAAGTACCCGTGGGGTGACGAGCGTGTGGCTGGTCCAAGGAGCACGTAGCTTCCACAACACTGTCAGCTTAGGACTAAACGGGGTGGGGAAAGCAACTTTTGTTCGAGTTTCGAGCGACGAGCTAATATTGTAGGGGGAGAAAAGAATGGCTGTTTCCGGTTGCACGAACGAGAGTCCGAGAAAGAGGGGAGTCCTTCCTTTCCGTCTTTTTGGACCGTTTGGTACAATGCGCGATTTGCGAGTTGAGCTGGGAGGAAAGCTAAGAAGGAAAATATTGAAATTTCAAAGGGCGGCGCTGCTCCGAAGTAATTTGCTACGTCACGACTACGTAGCAAGTTCCCCAACGTTCCTAGATTACCTCCCAAATAGGCTTCGCATGCATCAACCAGGTGCACTTTGAAAGATCGTTTATTTAGCTGTAAAATTAGTTTTCTTGTGCCTTTTAACGGAAGACTGGTGTTTTTGAGGTTAGGGTCCAACATGCAACACATTCAAGCTAAAAAATGGGCGCTGGAATTTCGTTTACCACCCCTTAAAGAATATTTGGTTTTTATGTTAATCCTAATTCATGCCAAAGACGCACCTAAAGAAGAAACCGAAATGTTAGTAAGAACAGTATCTTCGACTAGTTTCCACCTACACTACAATATGGCACACGAGAAAGTTAAGTCAGGGTTTTGCGAGAACAATAGCTTATTTAGACAAGACAAAACATAGATAAATTGAAAACGTCTGAAAGCAATTTTGTTGCCGTTTTTATTGAACACTTCACAGATAGAGAGAGAGAATGAATGAAGGCTATGGATACTACACGGACATTATCTTTAATATTTGTATTGTCTATAGATCTAAATAGCGTTAAATTGGAATATATCTCAGTAGTCCAGTATTTGTTCTTCTGGATTGCTTATCAAACACATACATTTGTGTAGTATATATCTAAACTACAAGAAGTAACACGTATTTTTCTTTTTGCCTATAAAAAAAATAGGGAAGTGCGGTTACGACCATAATATTTTCTTTAAAGATCTCTTACACATCCCCCAGTGTTCGTCTCAGGGTGTGTATTCCTAGCACGAAGGGGGCTGCAACGCAGCAAAAATGGGGATTAAAAAACGCACTTATATCTGGCGACATATTCTATCCCATATGACCTTATCCATAAATCAGTTATTAAAGCCTACTGCTAATTTTCATAACATATATAAGGTTAACAGCTCGTTTTTAAGGTTAAAGCAATGGTATACTATAATGGAATAACCACTATACACTTGTTTCTTTGTATGCGTGAAAAAACGCCTCACAGTGACTAGTTCGTGCTGCATATTATTCCATTTGAACATGTTCTTCTTAACAACCGGAATCATTGTTTTTTGCATGCGGAAGCTGTATTTCACCATCGCTTGCAAAATATATATATATTTTTTTTTGTTTTAGGTCATGGAGGAAGCGCAATCAAGCTCTTGGATTTGGGCGGCGGCTTCAACTGCTCGTGCAAAGTCACAACATGTGGTGCCGTTTCCCATTGCTACAGACCCTACTGTGATGGCGGCGGCGGCTCACGACGCAGACACAAAACTCCGGTGCCTCCCTTAGACAAAGAGGCATCCTTGTTCGTTAACGAGCGTCTTGCCCGTTTTGAAACAACACAAGCGTATACTTAGATATGAAGTGGGTAACTGCATTTTGGGTTGTGTTGTGATTTTCTTTCTACTTTGTCTTGTCTCTTTCTAGTTCCAAACCACCACATGACTTCGCAGCCTGCGGCGGGGTGGGAAAAGGCAGAGTGAATTAATTTTTAGGAGGCGTCTGCTGTTTCGTAAATATGATTTCGCCTCCCGGCAACTGACACCATACAGTGAAATAAAAGAGTAAATAAATAAATAAAAAGGAGTCTTAAAACAAATTTAAAATTTAGGGTTCTAATACAAAGAGGAAGAAGAGAAAAGCTTCCGCTGTTTTTCTCGCTTAATCAGCCGACTTTAGTGTGATTCTTGTTATCACTCGCATTTCTGAAAAGCCTGTTTGTTGTCCCGTAAAAAAAAAAAAAAATAATAAACCGAGGCTGGGAAGGTTTCGAGAGGAAAATAGTTTATGACTGTTTACTTCGCTTATTAAGGCACATAATGGAGCTTATTAAATTTTTTTAATTACTTTATAAAGAAGCGAGTGCAAAATAGTGTGACAAAATTCTCAAAAGTTATTATTTATAGTGTAGGCTCAGCAGAGAAATAAGGGCTACAAAAGTCAGGTTTTTATGATACACACATATCGCTTTAAGACACAGACTGTGGGTGCATCTGCAGTCCAGTCTCATAGCCAGCGTTAGAGCGCTTGCCATCATATGTGCCGGGAATACTAAACAGCAGGGCTTGCCCGCACATAACGAGACTTAACAAGGAACTGAGGTGCTCGGAACGCGACAAATGGAGTGGTTAATATCATATAAGGGATATTTATGGGGCTATATATGTGTTATATGTATATATGGCTCTATGTGTGTATTTGCATCGTGCTATATAGGAAAACAGAGAAACTATTTCATTTTTCCTTGTGCTTCAAATAAAAGTAGAGAACATTTATTTTCCTCCTTTTCGCCAAGTCCTCATACTTTCGTGTCCACAAAGATGACTGCCCCTGTGGGCACAAAATAGCCTATACGTGTTGCTGAATAATCATTGTGCTCATAAACACACATTCTAAGCAAGAGAAACAAGATAAAATACGAAAAAAATTACCCATTCTTTTTTTTTTACACTGACTGAACTTCGATCGAGAAGCAAGCATAACTTCAGTGCAAACTGAACCGCCTCGTGTACCATACCCTGCCGTCCAGTCGAAGAGGCTTCGACCCTGAGGCGCATCTTTTCAAACAGATGCATCCACCTAGAACGCTGGCCACACCCTAAAGATACACCCAGAGCTGGCGTTGAGCTCCCAGAGCAGACAAGCGTCAATATCGCCACACGGACTTCGTGTTCACAAGGCAAGAAGAGCCAGACAGAAAAATGAACACAGGGTATGTTAGAAATATATATCCGAGGTCGAATATTCGTACTTTATGCTACACAACATACGCCAGTCGGAATATCATCAGCACGCAACAATATAAATCGTTCCCTGCTCTGCGTCAACACCCCGCCCCTTACCCGAAACTACAGTCCCGCCACGCCGTGGCTGCAGAATCAAAAGAGCCATACTGACGCTATTCTTTATCCAACTGCTGTGTCGGCGCCTCAGAGATAATCTGCATGACTGCCGTGGGAGTTGGGACTCCGGTTCTTCTCCTCCCGACGAGATCAGCCACCGTTTCGCTTTCCTTCGATTGCCTATTTTCTCCTTCTTCACATTCCTCAAGTTCATACTTCCATTACCCTCCGCACGAAGTACGCACGTGCACACAAACGCGCGGACATAAACAGTACAATCAAAGAAGTGAAAGAGGATCACGATGCAAACAGATGCGTGCTTTTATCGCGAGATTGGGTAAGAGGTCGGGTAAGCGTCTCCGAAACGCTGAACCTACTATCGACTATTGACCGGTTGAAGAAATCTTCCTCTAAACACACCGGTGAACGCAGAACATCTCGCACTCATGAAAACACGAGCTAGACGAGTTGAGCTTTTTGAGCACTCCGGTGGCGACGGCAGCCATGTTCGTTATCAATGCGGAAAAGGCAACCTTAAGAGTTGAGATACATTTGAAAACATTAATGACTCTCTCTTGATTATTTGTTTATCAAACATAAAATATTGCCAATAAAATCATATTACGGGACGGAGAAAGAATTTTACTACTGACATTTCACACGTCAATTATATCTCCAGCCAGTGAGAGATGTAAGCACAGTTTAAACACGAGGCGGGGCTTAGCGGGATACGACCGCCTCCACCTCCACCTAAGTTGCGCCTAACAAAGTAAATGCTGTTAGAAAAAACAAAAATTTTTCAGTTTTTGCATTTTGGTGAAGAAGGAAGACCACCGGAGCTGTAGCTTCTGCTCTCGGCGGTGGCTTTCCAGGCGAGCGATCTGCTATTCTTTCGCAAGAGAATCTCAAGCACTCGACGCAGTGTCAGTTTAGGCGAGAGCGGCCTCGAGGCGGTTGCGAAACCATTCGCGCTGCTGCGCACATCGCCGCTCGTTCCGTTCCCGCTCTTTTTCCGAAGAAATGTTGCCGCAATCTAAGAGCGACGGCGGCAAACAGACAACCGGCAAACACAACACTCTGGACAGCTACCGCCATCTATGAGCGACGGCGGCAACCAGAGTGTTGTGTCGGCCACGTGTGTCGACATTTGTTTGGTGCGGGACACAATCCCGGGTAAACTATCCCTTAACAGCTCCGCTGTAAAAAAAAAAAAAAATGTGCACAAAAATACAACCAAAAGTACGTGTTTAAATTATACGTCTTGATTTTCTTTTTCTTTTCTACAATATGTTTTTTTAAGAGTTAGATCTAGAAAATCCAACGCTCATACCGTATTTCAAGAAATCCTTTCAAAGCTGCAATTGCCGGATGCGACGTTGAGAGACTTAGAAACTGCCTTGATAAAACAGTCTTATGAATGTACCATGCCAAATGGGTACGTCGCACTGGTCATCTTTGCTGTAATCTTTAGAAGTCGGACTTGTCTCGAAGCAACTTTAAATTAAGGAGTGCCTGCCTGCACTCTACAAAAGACCGTGCGTCTACTTTCCTCCAATACACTCGGAGAGCCAATCACCGCAACTTACGAAGGCTGCTTATTGAATGACGAACCAAAACATATGTTGAGACAAAAAAAAAACAAAAAAAAACGAAAAAGAAAAACACAGTCTGAGTTGGGACATCAAGCAATGCAAGCGTGACGTTTCGCATTGCCTAATGTCACAACTTCGACTGCGTTTTTTGGTCCAAACAGAAATATAGTTCGGCATCGTCATCCGCTGAGCTGTCTCCGTAAGTTGCGTTGACTAGCTCTCCGAGTGTTGTGCGGGAAAGTACACGCATGGGATATTTTTAGTGTGATTTTTCAGTACATGTTGTCAGGAGCGTCTCGGCTTCTTCCAACACCCGCACATCGCGCTCCCGCATTTTATGGACTGGGACTTTTTAGACCCTTCTAGTGTTTTGCATAATCTGTCCTTTCGAATCCTTCTCCCGATCGCTGACCTTCGAGAGTCCTCGAGCTTGATTATTCCGACAAGTGTTGGGACCCTGGAATTCTACGCAAACACATCAGTGTGGATGAAACATAGTTTCTGTTTTTAATATTCAGCCTGCTAGAGGTTACCGGTAGGCATACAGGAGGTTCCATAAATACCTAGTTTAATTTCGGTTCATTCGTTACGTCGTCCAGCGCCGGGACATCTGATAACGAAACGTTTCATAGACGCTTCTAAGAGCTACGTCTTAGTGGAGATAGTTCGTTTTTTTTTTTTTATAAGCGAAATCCCCCCCCCCCCTTCTTCCCCCCCCCCCCAAATAAAGAACTTAGCTTTTCTGGTGTATTCCTTTTGTTAAAACAGTATATTAACTCAATTTGTCCCGGCCAACTCCGTTTATCACCTCGGATAACGCACGCCCAACAAATACAGAAGGTGAAATGATTGAACTTCCTAAACTACTAGTATTACACGATAATAAAGATTGAAAGTGGTTTAATGTGCAGTTCACCTTTTTTTTTTCCACTATGCATCCGAGCGTGCGTACACACCCTCTCCTGACCCTTGCTTTGTCCTGTCTCTATTTATTTTCGAGGGTACCGTCCCGCACCACCAGCCTTTTCAGAACTTATCTCCGCGCGTATTTTGTCTTTTTAGCGATTAGTTTTGAGAACAAGGATTATGGGGCGTAATACGCAATAATAATAATAATAACAAAAAAAAAAGATACAGCAGCACTATGCCCATGCGTTCTGTTACGTGAAGGAACGTTGGGCAACCCTCCCGATGGCGTTCATTGCTCGAAGAAGGTACATTGGTGATATCAAATCCGCCTGTCTCCTTTTTGCTGGTTAGTTCCCATCTATGCATGGGGAGATAATTCCTATTCCATGGCGTCACGGTTAGGTTCATTACCACAACTATATAGCGGTACCTTGATGCCTATTAAGTTTCTTCTCGATTGCTCAGCATTCAGATGTGGAGACCCTGGCACAATAGAATAGACAATGGTCGTAGACGTCCTTTTTCGTTAAGCGTGTTACAAAATGTATTTAAAAAAAAAACCACCGCTAAATTAATTTGTTTATTATTATTTTCAGTGCATTATCACTGAAGGCAGGCTACTCTAACTAGCTTCCATTTACTGAAGTAAAAAAAAAATATAACAATTCACTCCATTATCTCTAAATAAAAACAAAGAGGAACAGCATATACACCGCACAATGCCGGGTCATTCACTGACGTTGCAATCCTAAACGGCAGCAGCTGGCTTCAACCAGGCCCCGGATGTATGTTGTCCTCGACAGCTTCGATTAGCAGTTCAATAACTTTCCCGCGAAATTTCTTGTCCAGAAGGAAATAACCAAAACAAGACACCAGCACCGTAATCGATTGCAGCCAAACGACAAGAGCCCGCAGAGTCGTAGCGCGGATAATGGAAAATTGTGACCCATCGCGCGCGTTTCGTTCACGTCCGATTTCTCAGGCGACCGTTCGATTCGCACGATAGCCAACCACGGGCACTTTGTCCGCCGGGCTACCGATCGGATGAAGCGAACAACCGACTCGGGAAATGTATAGGTTTCTATCTCACAATATAATGATTTTATTTTTTTTTCGCTATTCTTCCGCTCCCTTTCGGCTCATGCTCCACCCTGTGTTCCAATATCGAATGAGGTTCCCGTAAAATACATTCGGTGGGACTTGTCCGACATTTCCTGGCAGGCACAAGCAGCGCAAGGCAGCTACCGTGTTCTCCGGCTGGCGAGTTCGATCACTCGGATGAACTCGTCTTCCGGAAAGCGCGGGGAATATTGATTATTGATTGCCACCGGCGCAATGCTGATGAACAACCCTGAAAATTATTCAGCCGTTGTGTGCTCTGGTATTATATTCGTGGAATGGAGCTGCCACAACGCGGAACGTTTTTGTTGCTTAAGCCGAGTGAAATAAAAAAAACTCGGAGTTGGGTATTTCAGTTTCGCGCGAAACAACACAGTAATAATAAAGCCTGAAAAGCATAAAATGTAGTTTACAGCTACAAACCTCTGCAACTATGACCGAGAAGTTAAGGTATTTGTCGCGTTGAAAATCGACCCATGCCGTTCAAGTTTGGTTAAAGCATTCGTAAACAAGCGATGACACTCGTAAAAATAAAACAGGCGACAGGAACGACCTACATTACAGACAGTCTTCAAAGGACAGGAAGCGCAAGAAACTTGTGCTGACACAAACACACACACACACCCGCACACGCTCACGCGCGCACATAAAAATGGTTGTACTCACAGCTAATAAAGTTTCGGTAAACGAGCGGCCGACGGTCACGCCGCTTAAACTACCGACACGTTTTCTCCTTCCCTTCCGCTTTTTCATCGGTGACCATCGCGATCAAAACAACGTTCCTGGAGTTGGACAGACAAGAGCACGCGGCGCTTTAGGCCAGTGGCTCTCAAGCGTGGATGTGTCAGGTACCCTTTGGGGACCCGCCAAAGTGAAGGAAGACCCTATGTCAGCGGGGAAAGAAAAATTGGGGGGAGGGGAGGGGGTATAAAATAAGACAACTACAAAAATATTTTACTGTTATGAATAGGAGAACTGAGAAGTACCAAGTAAAAGGATGAATGGGTGGATAGATGATAACGGCTGCATCCATTAAAACGGGCGGTTTGTTTTCTTTCTTTAAGAAAAAAAAAAAAGGGGGGGGGGGGGGGGGGAAGGGGATGAGGGTTTAGGCGGAGGATTCGCGGATCCCGGCGGGTCCGCTAGACCCCAATCGATAACTACTCCTCTAGACTAACGTGGGGATCAAAGTAGAATAAAAGCGACCCCGCAGCCCGGGAGTGGTGAGAATTGCTGCTTCTCGTGACTGAGCGAAGTGTCATTCAAGGCAGGGATAACCCTCGCAGTCCACACCGGAAGAAAGCGGAACACAACAATCGGGGGTATCGTACGACAACCACCAATGACTAAAACGCGTTTAATTTTTAGAGCGCAGCTCTTAGGCACCCGTTTCCGGCTTGAGCGGCGCCGCCGTCACCGTCGCCGTGGGCGTCGGCGTAACCGCGCGGTGCATTATGGGTAAATTTCTCCGCTAAATCTAGTAGACAAATGTCCCCGCTGACTCTAGCGTAAAAATTTTCCCGCTAAATCTAGCGGGAAAATTTCCCACTATATCTAGCGGAAAAATTTCCCCGCTAAATCTAGCGGAAAATAATTTCCCCGCTAAATCTAGCGGAAACATTACCCGCTATATCTAGCGGAAAAATTCCCCGCTAAATCTAGCGTAAAAATTTCCCCGCTAAATCTAGCGGAAAAACTTTTCTGGAGGGTCACGTGACGCCCCAGTTGCGGCGTTCTGGCGAAAAGGCAGGTTTTTGTCCGGTTTTACTAAAGTAACTTAGGAATACTCGTGCCCCATGGCGGCTTCCACCCACTGCCCCAGACCGGAAGTGCGCCCGACGCGCCACCACCGCGCCGTGACGTAAAAGAGATGAGTTCATGTATGGAGTGCCGTGACCTCCACCTAAATTGCGTCTAACGGCGTAACTACGGCGCGAATTTGTATTTTATTTTGTGAAAATATTACAAAGGAATACGTGTCTCACTTATGCCCTTAAAAACTTTGTTTTTCATTTCAGTGTACTTTTAAATTAATTGCACCGTATGTGTATTCATTGTTTAGACAAGAAGAAGCAAAATCACAACCCGTATCACTTAGAAAGGTGCGTGCTACAAGTGACGTATTATTACTAGTCCGTTTACAGCAAACTGTTCATGAATGAAATTCCTGCTCAACGTTGTATTCAAGTTAGGCAATTGCGATATACGTTGTTTCTAACAGAACGTCTGATTTTTATCTGTTTTTTGCTAACACTACAACTTTAATTGGGAAAACATTTAGTATATCATCATCTTTTCTTTATAATCGCTTGTTGTATCGTGGTGTCACTGGGTGTTTTATTTCTCTGTTCTCTCCTAATTGCGTTCAGTTCGAGTTATGTTTCCCTACGTGCACTTCTGGAGAGAGTAAGCTGAATGCCAAGTATAAAGTCGTTCATGACGGGCATCCAAAGAATGACGATATGCCTACAACGTGCTTTGTGCACAAACACTTTATGTGATGACTGCGTACTCAAGGGCCCTTATTTTTGTCAGGAAGAAACATCGCAGAACGGATTTGAATCTGTTCGACGATGTTTCAGTTTTGATTCTGTTCTTGAATCGGAGAGCAGTCTTTGCGCGAATGTAGGTTTTGTGTTATTCGAATAATTGACTGAGATAGGCTACTTAACCTTTAATCAGTAAAAAAATTAATATACAGTTTCAATTATTAACTTGCTGAGCGCCATCAGAAATAACTAAATTGGCAAGTTTTAGACGGATTTGGGTACCCTGGGATAGGCGGTGCTGCGCTCAAGAAAATACTTTTGCAACATGCTGAAGGCTGCTGGTACGAAAAAATAGATGATAAGCGTGCGGCGCTGTTGTTATTACCGTTTTCGTACTGCCAACCTACCCTGTCGCACGACTGGTCACTATAGCGCACCACCGCTCTTCAGATGCGATGGAAGCCTTTTGAAACCTTACTGAATTAGTGGACTTCTATTACTCTAAGCAAGTTTTTAATATGAACCGTATGTTTATTTTAACTAATTAAAAATTTGTTTCATAATGTAGTTAATTATGGAACTTATTGTAAAAATTACGGCCCGGTATAAAGCCCCTCAACGATACAACTCTCAAGGACAAAGTGCAGGTGTGTACCTTTCACTGCTTTTGTTTAATAGATCTGTTCACTTTAAAATCAAACAACCCACATATCATAATGTCCCGAATATTCTAAAGAATGTATCTGTAAGCAACCTTCAGATGTTATATTAAGAATAGGGCGATTCGTTGCGAATGTTCTTGAGGCCGTTTGATTTATCCCAGCTATCTCAGATAAAATCACTCTGAACTCACCCCTGTTTAATTTATGTAATTATTCAAAAGCCTTCTCCTGCTTTGTTAATCTTAATAGCAATTAAAGGAACATTTTATGTCATTGTCTTTTGTGTGTAGGTCCGAGGGAGTATACAGACGTGCGACAAACTCACTTCTATCAGAAATAGTCGATGGCAATGGGTGAAATGACCTGATGAGTTTTGCAATCCTTATGTTTCTTCGCGTACTCTTGCCGATAGCGAAACGGATAGCGTGGTGCACTTCTCTCTTAAAAAATAGTTTCACCTGACAAACAGCTCAATATACTATTATATCCGGGTAGTCTCACGTCCATCTATTACAGTAATTATTTCAATCGAAGGGCTGAGTCGTTAATCTCGCTAGCGCTTAACTTTGGGCCGGCTCATTGCGAGTGGACCATCAGGCCATCGAAATGAGGGCAGCACCAGGCAATTTATTTGCAAAACTTTCAGGGAAATGCCCCAACCTAATGAAGGGATAAGGTTAAAAGGCTAGCGTTTTCTCACGGCATTTCCTACTGTCACGGGAGCTGCGAGTGACTAAGCAAATCTGACCTGCACATGTTTATTCGTCCGTTCCGGCACTGCCGGTAGCATGGGACCTCACCAATGCAATGCCCACCCAGCCGAGTCGACAGCTGACGCCAAACAAGCAGGAAGAGCTAGGGTTCTCCCATTTCACGGCTTCACGCTGCGGCAGTCTGGTAATCCCACCTATCAGAGCGGGCGACAGTGACGAGCACCTGTCAGCTACAGGGACCCTGCTGTTTTGAAAATTAAGCTCTCTAACGGCCCCACGAACCCGAGCCGACGGGCAACAAAGGACTGGTGTCGCCTTGCATGTCCTCTCCAAACACCCAGAAATATATTTTGTTTTGTTTATTTTAGGACCATTGTCGACATTTTTATCCAAATTTTTCTGCTTTCGAGACTCAAGTGGTGTTCGAAGCAAAGTCACAAAAAGCGTCCCGGTTGGCTTCTACAGCCTGTTGTGCAAAAAAAAAAAACAAAAAAAAACGTTACAGATGTGCCTGTTTTCTTGTTGCATTAGAGAACGCGAACGTCGCCTTCCACTTCGAGTAATTAAGATCTTGTAAATTAAGTTGTTCTAGGCTCCAGCGTCGCGTCATGGCTAGGAAACAGATTTAGAAGCACGAGGTAGCATAGGTAAAGTCTTCTCCACTTCGACCCTCCGCTGTGAATGACTTTAGTATACGCTAAGATTTCGGATATTACGTTTGACGTTAATTTTATTTAACATTACAGATACGTTTTGACGTTAATTTTATTTGACTTTACAGATAAAAGCAGTAAGCATTCTGAATAAAAATATATGATTTGCTAAAAGATAAATCCTCTCTTTTTTTTTCCTGATAACCGGGGCCACCTCGTCAATCCACCACGTAACGACGGCTGTTTCATGAAGTCGCCTTTTGAGTTGTGTAATCTTCTCCGCCGGCTTTAGTAGCTCGCCCTTTGTGAGTATAAGCATGAATGCAGTGTTAGCGACACGAACAGAGCCAGTAAGGCGGACGGCTTTCGATAAGCATCAAACGAGAAAACGTGGTGTCACTCAAACAACATAGTTTAGGGCATAGCCCTTCTCACGGCGCTTCCAATCGGCGACTTCGAGACATGGAGCCCAGGGACGGCGCCAGGATCTTCATAATGGGGGGGCAGTGGGGAGGCGAACCAAATTGGGGGGGGGGGGGGGGGGGAGGGAGGTTGCTCTGAGGTGCTGTCGCCCACGGGCTTATCGAAGATAGCTTATGCGGTGCGCCCATTGAAAAGGGAAATGTGGAGACACGTGAAGGAAGAGGGGGGGAGGGGGGTTTTCACAGCGGGGACCTCTGCCCCCTGTGCTCAGACTCGGGGCTCACAACCAGGTTTTGCTTCCCTTTCTGAGACAGTCCGGAATTCCCCATGACCTCGACTTTAACTAAGCTCCCCTTCGTTCAGGTCTCCCGTCTCCTCTGAAGATAAGCAACACATGGCGGAATACGGATAGAAAAGCCAGCAGGCGTCACAAAGGGGAGCTACTTTTTCTAAGGCGCTTGATAGCTTACTCGCCTGCAGTACGACTTCCAGTAGCTGGAAGTTAATAGAAAAAATGAATAAATAAAAGGCATGAACGGCTCTAAAGTCTGGACACTCGTTACACTGGGATTATTTGTGTACAAAGCTGCTTCATCTTGGGGTGGCAGAAGAAATTTTAGGGGAGGCGCCCGCCACCCCTCGCCTCCCCTTGGCGCCGTCCCTGATGGAGCCATCTGTCGTGCAGTAGCCGATTTGTCACCGTTTGGGAAGAATGACACAAAATGGTGTTGTTCATGGCACGTGCTGAATGAAAATGCGCGTTTCAGATCGAGTTATCCACTGAAGGGTAGAAGCTAAGATCATATACGCCATCTCCGTCCTCTCAGATAGATACATGTCGCTGCCAATTTACCGCTGGTTTGTTGGATTTTCGATATGTCTTGATGAACAATAAATAATTATTCTACATCGCGTTACCTTTGCATTAACATCTGGCGTTCAATGCATTTATGTTTATTACCCTTCACAATAACGATGCTTGTCGTCGCTTAAACCAGGACAAAAACATCTCTGTTCCAAATGCGAACAGAAATATTAAAAAGAAAACGAAAACTGAAGCATACGCCGGCAGCTGAAAACAATTTCACATAAGCGAAAAATGGGTCCTCGGCTAAAATGTCATGAACGCTTGATTGCCATCGTCGCGGCCTTTGTAATTAAAATCGTAAAGTCGTTCGCGCGGGGCGGCGTCCCAGCAACGGCCCCGCTCTCTTCGAACGCTCCGTGTTCTCCACCCGCCCATTGTCTTTCGTCGGTGCCGCCCGTGGCGTGGATAAATGCCCACTGCCTCATTCATCACCCAGGATTGGCCTTGTCACCAGGTTGGAGCTCATGGGTGAGCCAAGAAGCACATGGTGGTTGTGCGCGGAAGATGACAGAACGCCCCCCCCCCCCCCCCCCCTTGTTTTGAGTTCGCAAACTACTTCTTGAGGTTCGTGGTTACGATGAAGCGTAATAAAGGAAAGAGAACAGATGTATACGTTAAGGAAATGCGCATCCCCTGGTGGTGGCCCCGTTTCCAATAATTCCCTACGTCTCAAGTATTGGAGAAAAAAAACATATCAATATGGTTTAAAGTCTGAAATTCATTGTCTGTAAAGCTTTTCCTCCACTTTGTGATGTAAGCGATAAATTTGGAACGCAAAAGAGCGCCGATGTGTTGAGAAGATCCGTGGCGGTCAAAGTGTGCGTCATGAAACAGTCCAAAAAAGCACTGGGACACGCCGGGGGAGAGGGGGGTGGTGAACTTGTTATGTTAATAACTTGCAAAGTAAGCTCCTAGAAACCTCGAATTGGCACTTTTCGACTCGTTCGCGTTGGATCTCTTGCTTCGTTGGATTTCTAGCCCCCTTAGCCTCTTCACCCATATTGAATATCTTGACAGGTTTGGATCTTTTGACTTGAAAATCTTGAATTCGTTGGATCACTTCACTTAGCTGCTATGTGACCGTTAGATTTTCTAGAGCGCAGCTCTTAGGGGCCCGTTCCCGGCTTGAGCGGCGTTGCCGTCGGCGTCGGCGTCGGCGTACCCAAGGTCACCCCAAAATCACGTGACCCCCAAGGTCATCTCAAGGTCACGTGACCCCCAAGGTCACCCCAAGGTCACGTGACACCCAAAGTCACGTGACTCCCCAAGGCACGTGACCTCGGAATGGTCACATGACCTCGGACTGGTCACGTGACCTCGAGGGGGGTCACGTGACCCCCCCCCCCCGAGGTCACGTGACCACTCCGAGGTTATGTGACCACTCCGAGGTCACGTGACCCCCCTCAGGGTCAGGGTCAGGTAAACCCCTCCCCCGAGGTCACGTGACTCCCCGATGACGTCATCATCACTGATGACGTCACCGGCATCCGCATCGTCATCATCGCTGATGACGTCATCAGTGGCGTCACTTATGACGTCACCGGCATCCGCATCGTCATCGTCATCATCACTGATGACGTCATCGGTATCCACATCGTTATCGTCCCTGATGACGTCATCAGTGACGTCACTGTGACGTCATCGGCATCGTCACGTGACCCCCCAAGGTCACGTCACCCATCCCCCCATACCCTTCCCTCCTCCTCAAGAGCTGCGCTCAAATTCGGCGTTACAGAGAGTTGTAAACGGCTTTCATTTTTTTACTCGTTTGAACCCTTGACTCTGTATGTCTTAAATTGTTGGAATTCGCGAGTTTCTGGACTCTTTATTCCTGCGGCGCTCAAGTCGTCATCAAGAACCTGAGACGACCAGCAAATGGTCGGATGCCAGAAGGTTTCGAAAGGTTCGTTTCAAGCTATATTAGGATGATGTTGGAGAGACATGCTTATTTGCCATGTCGTGTTAGATTAAAGACAGATTCTAACTTGATATTTGCGGGGAGAAAACGAAGCAATGACAATTTTTTTGCCAGAAAGAGTAGTTGTAAAGTAGCGCACTTTAAAATGCTCTGTGTGTATAGTGTTGGAAAGCTACATACAACATGCAGTGCCCATACTATTTATGAAAATTTCTACATCTAATAAATATGCTTTATCAATGCGCATTGAGCCGCATAACTACTTATTTCATTGAAACTTTTATGGGCACTATTTGTAGTATGTCTGTTGATACGCTATAAGCACATAAGTGCTAATCTAGAATTAGGAGCGATCCAAGGATCATGAAGACTTTTTTGCAAACATAAAAGTGGCTAGAAAATACTCGGCTTAAAAATCTCTCGCATGTTTACAGTTGCAAATATCTTGAGCCATATTTAAAAATTTGGTGCAGTAGCTGTGTTTTTCCGTTTTCGAAGTACCACTTTATCCAGGGTTATCACGGATAAACATTCGCAATAGTAGATTATACTTCGTTTCCCCTTAGCGCAAACTACTGTTACGCGACCTTTTTTTATTTGTAGGAAGCCTCGGCGGTTGCACGAGCACTTGTGCAGCGAGTGCTCCAGTCAAGGCAGTCAAGGCTACCCGCTCGCGCTTGCACGGCATTTGCAGTTAGCCCATGCTAAGGTGAGACGAAGTATAGACGCCTTCTCAAAACATTGTGCTTGGCTCAAGTCTCTGCGAAGCGTTTGTTTTATAATTAGCTACCACTCTTCAAGCGCGGGACAAATGCAGCTGTGAACCGAATTACGAGATAATTCTGTACACTGTACACCTGAATTCTGTACACTGTACACCTCAATTCTGTACACTGTACACCTCAATTCTGTACACTGTACACCTCACAATGGACCGCGCGGGACGCTAAGAACCATCGGAGCCAACCCAATGCCTCGTGGGTGTCACGTGACGTGACGCAGCGACGGAAGGGGCGGTTAGTCCGGCGATTGCTCACAGCGCTGGATTGGCCTGGAATGTAACGTATCGTTCGCTGTGGTCGTAAAGTAAAACAAAACAGAGCAGGAGCGAGGATTTTGACGAAAATTTTATAAATTATGTACGTGCCGCAGCCAGCGCATTCCCACGTTCTTCTAGAAGCAATCGCAGATAAAATAAAAGGCCCATGAAAATAAAACTCTTTCTGCCCAAAATAAATCTAAAAAAAAACAATTATCACTGTAGTAATATTTTTGTAATATAGTCATAACTTAGTTTTCGACTCGGAAGTACTAAAAAAACACTAAAAATAAAACACACGGAACGCTTGCTCTCTAATGAAATTTTTGTAACCAGAAAAAAAAGAGCTTGCCAAATCTTGAGGTAACCCAAAGCTACTTGGAAAATACGCTGGTGTTGGCTATAATATTTGTGATACGAGTATAAACTTCTGTTGTTTTTTTATTAATTGTGTCGGATAATTTGTGCAAAACTTATTATGGTTAGTTCGTTAAATTCCTTCATTTCAAGATATAAGACAACTGCTTCATTTTCAATCTTTTGGGGTCTTCTGACGTGTCTACTTCTTGCTGCCTCGGGTCCAAATTATTTCACAGCGAGTACAATACATATTTGTCGTAAAATTAAATTCACCATTAAAGAATTCGTGATAAACAACTGAAAGTTAGAATCTTAAGCTGTACGACGATGAGCTCCAGAATCTTGATCTGCATTCGTGTAGGGTGCAGCTATGAAATATGGCAACGTTCGTAAGGTATTCCTCATCACTCTCATACACGTAGCTCTCATAATCCTTTTCTGAGGATTCATTGTCCAAGCTCGCATAGCCCTCTTTAGCGACTTACGGTTGTTCTGTCCGCTAATATTTCCTTCGCCATTATTTCAATCGCATGTCTTTTTTTAAGTTTTTGTTTTTTTAGTTGGGTATAATTGTTATGATACACGAAGCATGACAGTACATGAAATCTTCCGCTCGTTCAGCAAAAAACAATTAAGTAGGAAAAAGTCGCTTTATCTCGCATCAAACAAAAAAATTTAGGGCATCATGCTTGCGCTCCCTATGGCAGATGGTGCAAGTCCGAAATATCGGCGAGCTTCCGACAATTGACTGCAAAAACAAAATAAGACTCTCGGGTAACATCTGACGCCTGACCGAAACGGTAATATTTATTTCTCGGGTAATATCCGCAAACTGAACTCGAAGAAGTTTAATAGATAATAAACTGCGTTCATACGTTTCTGCAAAGCTCATGTTAAACTCTTTCTAGATCTTAATTTGTAACACCAGTAATATGAATAAAAATGAGTCTTTTTAGTTTTAGCCATAGACGTCAATGCGTTTAAGAATTCGTATGCGCACCCCGAAAGTGACGTACTTTATACTTGTCCGAGGAAAATATATTTATAGAGATTCTAGACAAATAAGAAGCCAAGTGTGCTGCCCTTCCACATTGTAAGCGCGTCAAAATTTACGATGCAGTTTTAGCGGTAGCTTCACACCTCTTATTATCTATCATCGATCAGTGAGAGTCCGCACGATTCGACGCACGGTACCCTCAGTGTCCACGTTCACACGTGTTCCGAAAGACCTTGGAGGCGACCCGCGAAGATGGGCGTCTTAAACGCCCATTAGACGAAAACGCCGATCGTGATCCCGTGACCTCCATTAACGCGTTTTCGAAAAGCCCCACCGCCAAAAACAACCGAGAGCCCCTTTGTACCGCTATCTCGCCGCCTGCCAAGAAAGAGGAGCTTTTAATTTGTTCACCCCCATTAGACGATAGCGTGTTCATGAGACTAGCTCTCTTAAATCTGGGCCAGACCTGGGTGCCCCTTAGAGACAAAGGTGGGGCAATTTCCCATCCATCAGGTTTTCAGTCATTGCGCCCTCCCTCCTCAAAGATTGCTCTAAGAAACGACGCATTTCTTGATGAAAAAGGCGGACGCGCTTTATACTAAAAACACCTGCTAAACAAAACAAAAAAAAAATAATAAAAAATGGCACGACAGCGAGCCCTCGGTCAGCCTAAATTACACACCGTTAGATAAAAAGTACATTTTTGAAAACTCATTTGGAGTTGACTCTCAACCAAGGTACAGCCACTGAGATTATAGATGATCACACTTTGCCAGTAAGATGCTGTCGCTGATGTTGTTCAGTGGCCTTCCGCTTCTCTCATGTTTAAGAGATGGCTTTGTCTAAGCACAACTATACATCGTTTCACCCTAGGTTCGAGCGTGGCCAATGTTATGAGCCCAACAGCCAATTAAACAGTTCAAAAAGCGCGACGCCATGGCGGGCTCTCTACCCTCCATTGGTTGAGCCGACGCAGGAGCACGCATAGAAAGATGGCGAACACAGGCTGCTCCTATCAACTGCGGAGAGCACGCCATAACGTTTGTGCCTTTTTTGCCGTTTGATCGGCCCTTTGGCTCACAATATCAAACGCGCTCGGACCTAAGCTGAAACCAACTATAGTCGATCAATTTGGCTGTCGTTAACTTTTGTCTCTAAAGATAAGCAGTTTTAACGCCCTTTTTATTGGCGCCGAATGTCCTCTTTTTTAAAACGCGAAGATCCGTTTTTTTTTTTTTTTCTTTTTTTTTTATGTGGGCCGGTAGACATCAGAGATCGACGAAGGCGGGACGAGCTTTCGAACGCCGTCAGACTGCCCTGAGAAGTTGCCGCTTCTCTGGAGGGATTTCCTTCTTCCAAAGGACGGCGAGGAAATGAAAAATAACAACAGGGTTTCCAGACCTGGCTCCAAGCAACAACAAAAATAGAGCAACGTGCGTCACTCAATTAGCCTGGTTGATGCCGGTCTGTGCTCGAATACATATCACCTCAGCGGCGCTAACTAAAAAATAGCAAACAAAAAAGCAGCGCCGCAAAAAAAAAAAAAAAAAGAAAAAAAAGAAAACGAAATTACAGGAAGTGGAATTGGTCATTGTGGGCGAGGAGGAAGAAGGATCGAAGAAGAGCCGCCCCCTCGTTCATGTCTGCCGCCTGTGTGGGGAAACACGCGCTTCTCGGTAATTTTAGCGAAGCATAACACGAACTATAAAATAAACGACTACATACTTTTTTTTATTACGTTAGCACTAGAACGCTCGTTTTCACGAAAATCTGCCGGTGTCAGTGCGTGCGTCCGTTTGTCAACGCCATGCATGACGTCGCGAGAAGAGTGGGGTGGTGACGAGGTGTCGTGGCGGCGGCGGCGAAGAAAGGAGAGGGTGACGCGTGCTGACATCAACGCTTCGAACCAATACGAGCGTCGCACAGCTGGCGCGGAGCCAGAACGAGCTGGCGCCGAGCCACTTTGGATGCGACCCAGCTCAGTTGCCGCTCTGGCGACAAATGTGGTTCTTTCCGCGAGTGATATGGCTGCCCGTATCCAAGAGCGACGACGGAAGAAGGCCGAAGCTATGCGTCGGCGAAGTCAGACCGAGACAAAGGAAGAGCGTAAGCGTCGTTTGGCTGCTGCACTAGTGGCTAGGCGAGGGAAGCGTGCAGCGGAATGTGAGGGAGAAATACGTTAATAAACGACAGGAAAGCGGAAATAAACGAATAGCAAGGGGCCCTAAACGAATAGAAGAGGGTGAAGAGGGGTGAGAAAAACCAGTGCTAAAGCATTTCCATCATGTGAATACCATTGCTCATCCAATATTCTTTTTTTTAAATTAATGTAGATTGGGACTCGGTTTCTTCTTTGCCTCTATTACGATCCGTCATATTGCAAAACCGTTTCATTGATCACAGACAAGTTATAAAGTTATTCCTTCAATCATTTCACGAAATATTTTTTTTCAAGAATTCAGCATGATCTCAACGCTAAGTAAACCCTTTTTTTTTCGTACTTGTCGTTGTCGCTGAGGCAACTCACAGTTTTTTTATATTCCGCTTGCCACACTTATATTCTAGTTCTTATAGTCGTATCATAGTGTCACATAGGACTGTACTACTATAGTATAAATAGACGACGAAGTAAACGTAAGGCAATAAGCCAACATACCTTCCTGTTATAGCTTTCCAAGCACTCGGAAAATATAACACATCCGCGATAAAATGAGCAAACAAGTCGTCTTCCGCCTTACGATCTCGGCAGCTTCAGAGTATCCCACAGCCTGCCTTGAAATCCCTTAATTATTAAGAAGAGTCATCCCTCACACTGACTCTCCGCGTCAGCCACCTAAACTCCTCAAAGCAAAACCATTATCAACGGGTGTATGCCGCCTACGAACACAAGCCTAGTTTATTATTAAAGTTCCACCGTTCCGCAGCTGAACAGCGAGTTGATGAGAGTGAAGCCAACGGATCGGGCGTCGCCCTCTCCGAACTTATTATTACGTGATAATGCCCCAGACCACCAGAACGGGACCTCTACTTCTCTCGTATCATATGCGTACATAAACCCAGCCATCTTTAAAAAAAAAAAGGCAAGGAAGCATGCACTTTTTTTCTTTCTTTTTGCCGTATACATCGCTGTCGCCTCCTCCTGATTTCCACGTCGGTCGGTTGGGACAACGCGATCCGTCTTGCTCGTGTTTCTCTTTTGACGCGCCCTCAGAGCATCTTCACGCTGTCATCCCATGTTTTCGAGCGCCCAAAGTGCACAATACAGTGCTTTGTCCCCTGCCGTTGTCGTATTTGCAGTGTCTTCGACTTTTCTGCTCCCGCCACCACTGCCGCTGTCAGACGATTCGCAACCGAGGCGTTGAGTGCGGCCGGAAACTTTGCGCTATCAGAGCACTCTGTCAAGGCGGGTTTATTTCTTGTGTTTTTTAGCCTGTTGGGGCTTGGTACGCTTGTACGCCGAACTCTATCATATGGAGAAAGCCACCTCTCTGCCGTTGTACGTATTTTTTGAAGTCGCGGTGTATTGTGGTTTTGCAGATGGCCGGAAATTGATCGCCATGCCCACAACGTCTTGGTGGCAGTCGCGGACTCCCGACAAGCTTCAGCGAGCTCACCACAAAGGGTGTCTTAAGTAGCGTTGAGACAGCCTGCAAACTTTGCCAAAAGCTTTTCCCTTACTTTGTAAGAAAGCTGTAACGTCCATTCCACTGTATATAGTTGTCAAATACGTTCAATTTGCATATCGTAAGTTGAAAACCGTTCTTGTTTTACTAAAGTACTTATTACTGTGACCACTCAATATGGAGGACAGATATGAACGATCCGGCTTGAGTCTCGAGCCCCGCGATGACGATGATGATCACGTTGAAGAGAATGAGTGATGTCCTGAGGATGACGCTGCTCACTATGAAAGAAGTAGTTCTTCGTTAAATATGTTTATATGACCTTATTATTATAGCCTACACTTTTGTTTTGTAAAGGCCGATGCGAATTAAGAGCAGTGTATGCAGAAAAATAAAGAAGATATATATTTAAATTTCAAACGAAAGTCATTGCATTATCGGTCTGTGCGACCGCAAAAGGACGAATAAAAACAGCGTAAAGACGACGGGCACAAGGCACGCACGAGAGACCTAACCCAGTGCTACCCTGGCACCTATTCACGTTTCGTTCGATGCTGTATATTTCTATAAGAATGTGCCAGACATTTATAAGGGCCAACATGACCTAGATTCCATACTACAGTGGTGTGGAACTCTGGTCAATGGAGCTCAATATTAATAAATGTAAAAATAATGCGCATAACACGTAAAGCCAACTTCAATTTTGTTTATAGTATTAATAACACACCCCTAGAACTTGTAAACTTATACAAGTATCTGGGTGTGATTTTAAGTGCTGACCTTTCCTGGAAACTTCATATTAACTATGTGACTAACAACGCCCATCGAATGCTTGGTTTCCTCAAACGTAACTTTTATCTCGCCCCGTCATCATTAAAACTATTTCTTTATAAAACACTAGTTAGGTCCAAGCTAGAGTATGCAGCTTCCATCTGGGATCTCTCTACTCTTTACCTCGTTGATTCACTTGAAGGTATTCAGAACAGAGCTGTACGTTTCATAATGGCTAATTATAACCGCGCCGCAAGCGTTACATCAATGAAAGATAATTTGTTACTCCCAAGCCTCGCACATCGTCGCACAGTCTTTCGTATTTGTCTTTTTCATAAAATCTATCACCATATTCCTCAGCTTAAATCCCAAATAATCATCCCCCCCCCCTACTTTGTTTCAGCACGCCTTGATCATCGTCACAAAGTCGGTGTCCCATTTTGCCACTCTAGCGTTTATTATGACTCTTTTATTCCCAGGACTTCCAAAGACTGCAATCGCTTACCTGCATCGCTCACATCAATTAATGATCACGCACTTTTTTGTACATCTATTGCCAATTTCATGTTTCCTGTTCCTTAAGTATTGTATATTTTGTTCCAATTGTTTATTATATTTACTATTGTTCCCTCTTCCCTCTGTAATGCCATGTGCCCTGAGGGTAAAATAAATAAATAAATGAAATAAATAAATAAATAAGGGCCACAAAATAACTTTTAGCACGTTTATTTAAATTTGCGAGGAGAACTTACATCTAAACATATATCACGGCGTATAGTCATCAGCTCTGTATTGGTACACCGTTGAAGAGAAAGAGCAAAGCGCCGCTATTCGCCATGGCCAAACAAAACCTTTACCTCGGCGATAAATATTTCAATCCCGAGTTGGAAATATTGACAAAACAACCTTCCATATCACTGAAGTCACTTTCACGCGCCACGACACTGTGATTTACCACGTAAGTGCGGCAGTGTAGCCGATTTTATTTCTGAACTTCTCAAACGACAAGTTATTATTAGTGAATATTTACAAATGAAAATATTTTTCTACGCACTCACCTAGAGTTGCAAGCCTTTTCTCTGACAATGAAAAACACAAATGTTGTTGTCTGACACTGCGGTTTGGCCATTTTTTGTACAAATCAAGGAACGAGGGAAGGCTAGAATATCTTTCTTTTCTCTCTTCCCTGTTTCCGTTCAGAGCTTCCTCCTCACCAGCGAAACGCAAATGTGTTTTTTTATGTTTAAATTTTGGACAATAGGTTTAGTTTCGCTTCGACCCATAAGAAATGCGTAGCTTTTATGACCTTTTGACAGGGGCACATTTATATTTTTAGAAATCAAATTTGGCACCTTGCTGTGTCTACGTGGTGAATAACAACGTAATAGCTCGCACATTTTACTACCTATTAAACTCGTGTTAAATTTATTTGACTCATGAGATTTACATCTATATATTTTGCCTGTGCTTATGCGAAGTCCCGCTAAGTGTATTAATGAACGCCAACGTCTAAGAGCCAAAATACCAGAAAACAGAAGCTCCCTGGCGAGAACCCCAATCAAAGATTCAAGACCCAGCAGTCATCGTAAATCCAAACTGGCTTCCTTCGACCAGGGCACCATCTGCAACTAACCGAAAAACAGCACAAACAGCGCTCAAGCTACATCTAAAGGCTCGTTCGCACACGTCGGTTGCATGCAACTGCGTCCGTTGCAACCGGAACGACCGCTCTGCGCCGCGCGTACCTACACCTGTAACCACTGCAACAAGCGCAGCGGGTCGTCAGCATGGCGACCGCTTCTACGCCGCCGTCAACTGTTTCAGCGGTGCCTCTAAAAAGGGGACGCACTGCCACTCAATGCCGTAACAGAATATACACAGGCAGTTTTCTATGGCCTGAAGCTTTATTATTATTATTTATTTATCTTCATGATAGGCTCGCAGGGTACAGTGCATGAAAAAAAGAAAAGAAAACGATGCAGTACGCCGTCTTGGACGATCAAGACTCTAATACACGACTTTGCCGATAGTACGAATCTCGCCACACGCCTTTTCTGCGATTATAATAGACGATGTAATCTTAGCAACAATATAGCAACGTAAAACATATGATTTTGTGATCAGATAGATGTTGCGAGCGTTCAGGATTGCTAACACTAATCACTTTTCTCTGGTGATGAAAACGCATGAAAATTCGCATCCTTTATAGGATACACGCCAGTAAAACCTTGAACTTGAGTACACGAATGAAATGCGCCAAATACAAAATCCGGGCGATGTTTGAGGACACAAATGCATAGAAAGCACCACTGTAGTCGAAGTAAACAAACACGACGGCACGGGCGTTTCTGCTGTCTTGAGGGTGCCGCCACGACATCGCCGCACGAGTAGGTGAATCTTTTCTCTAGCACGTGCTGGGTTATCATAGCGACATACGACGAAAATTCACAGTCAAGGATAGTGCTTTTACGCGGAAAGATGAGCTTTCACCGCGCAGTCCACGTCGACGACCACCACCGACGCCATATTGGGAGATAGAAGGAGCCCGGCACGACCGGCGTGCGACGAGCGCGACCAGTTCTCCTCGACCTGTGATTGGTCTGTCGTTGCGATTGTTTCGGTTGTTTCCAACGCAGCGGAAAAAGTTGGGCTCGCTCCAACTTTTTGCGACGTGAACGACACGTGCGTGCGTCCCTCCGTCGCTATGGCAACTGACGGTTGCAGGCCCTTGCAACGGTAGTTTCGGTTGTTCCAGTCGTTGCGGTCGCTACGGACGCATGTGTTTGAACGGGCCTTAAGCCGCGAGACGAGGCGCGACTGGATGTTGCGCCATGCTTTAAGCCCATTTAAGGGCTTACCCCCAAAAGACTTGGACGTTGGAAAGACAGTCAAGCCAGCCGAACGAGCAAGCAAGATGCCCGCGTCTCGTGTTCCTTTGGAATGCCAACCATGAAAGGAAGCCGACAGAATCTTCCGTCTCTCGGAGGCCAACGGGGAGGGCGTTTATGACCCCGGCTCGTTGGACCGCAAGTGCCAGCCCCAGCGTAGAGGCGACCGGGGGAGTGTTTGCGACAAACAAGAAAAAACACGACCACTCGTAGAATACCGAATATACTGAGTGAGGCCAATGCCACGTGGTAACTTGGGAATTAACCCGGAGTTCTCGAAATGGACTCGTGGGCACTATTGGGCGTAAGAGGCCAACAGTGCAGCAGTGGCCGAGAACTGGGTGTCTCGCGAGTGACCCATATGCTTTAAGGCATTCCTAGGTTCTAATACTGACTCTAAGAAAGTATAGCTACGCATAAAATGGATTAATGGGGGGAAACAAAGACTACGTTAACTACTATGATAACGTATATGGATTCTGACTCTAGATATTCGCGTAGCATGTAATGCCTACCGCTTGCGTGTAGGAATGCGAAGCCATGAGTATACGTAGCGTATTCCTACAAGCTGCGCACTCCGCAATCCTCCGCAGAGGCCGGCCGAGCAGCCTCCATATACCTTGCAGCCTCTGCAGAGGCAGCCGGCCGGGCTCTAGAGAGTGGCGCACCCGCTGCTCTCCAGGCTTGTGGCCGCGGCGCGACGGCCGCAGCCAATCCGGCGCGGCCTATCCGCCGCTGCCCATCAGGCGTGGCGCAGCCATTTTGATAGCCGTTCCGCGGAGGGAATTTCTCTGCCTTTTGTTCACGGTTACGACGCTGAGGGAATTTCTCTGCCGTTTTCCGCGGTTACGGACAACGCCGATTCCGCTCCATGGGACCCCCCAGTTAGTGCTTTCGCATTAAAAAAAAAAGATTAACTGCAACGTATTGTGTTCTTTATAAGAAGAGGTGTAAGTACATAATAATAGCGGAGGATATAAATTATTTCTTTGAAGATTTTAAATTTTTGTGAAGACCGGTTTTTAAAAAGAGCTTTCCCACCATGACTAAGGAACCTACAATGTTATTCCCGAAGTAATACATGTATAAGAATTTCCTCTCTTGTTCTAAACGATGGACACGAAATCCTACGTATCAAACATGGCCAATGTGGTACCGCAAGCTCAATAAACTGCATTTATTTCTGAGTGGAATATATTGAAAAGCGATTTCATCTTGTCTCGTCCTAGTAAACCGGACAAAGGCAAGGGTCAAGGGAATGCCATTTAAGTTACACAGAATAACTTTGCCCCCCCCCCCCCCCCCCCCAGCGAGGTTATTTTATCTGCAAAAATGCAAAAAAAGAAAACCTAAAACAAAAACGAATATATTTTTTTTTATAATGAAGGCTTCACGAAGGTAAGTGCAGCCGAGTTGAAGTAAGCGGATACCAAGTGATTTTAAACTTTCATATTTCTGCAAGCTGCACATGATGACTGTGATTTACAACTATAGTGTCTCAACTGAAACGCTTCAAAATAGACTTACAATATTTTTCAGTGTTTCAACCGGCTCACTACTCTAAACTCGCAACCGCTTTATTTGTTCTGTAAAACACTATTACCCGCATTCACCAAGCGCTGGTAGAGCCTGTTTAACCACTGACGAGCGACGTCATCCACTAAAATGATCATGTGGCAAGCGATAGTTGCGGCTAACTGAGCGCTTGGTATTCACCGGTCGTGTTTAGGGCCTAGTCGCCCCACGCGACTAAGAAGTCGACAAACAAATCGGAGTAATGAGGTAGGGCTAGTTGAGCCAGTGTTTAGCGGGTGACATAGCGGCTCAGCGCCATGGCCGACTCGTATCACCGCTCACCGCAAGCGCTAACGAAGCACTTACTGTCTCGGAACGCTGGGGAACACATCCAGAAAGAATCGGAGGAGCAAATATTGTGTAAATAGCCATCTTCAACGGTCAAAGATACCACCAAAAAGATCTTGGCAAGGCGTTAGACGGCGAGAAAAAAACGCAATTACACGCGATTCCAAATTTGTTTATATCGCTGGCAATGTGGCTGCCGTGTTCGTCTTTGCGTTTTTTTTTTAATTTTTCTTGTAATCCCCTCGCTCGGACAATTAGACTCCCATTGTAACTTTTTCTTTTCCTGATAAACTTCTTTTATATTAGTTTTTATATGATAAAATACCAATTTACGCAGCGTCGTTTAAGTAGGCGTAAGCATGACCCATCTTTTTATGTCACTTCCGCTTGTTAGTTATGACTAGATATTCACCCGCTCACTTAGCGCTCGTGAATACCGCAGAACTAGTCGATCCTTAGCCGCTAATTTTTTTCTCTTAGTTCGCGACTACTTAGACACGATACTAACTTTAAAACAACACTAGTTAGTCACGACGGGTGAATACGGCTGTATATTTTCGACAGTCTTAAAGATCCTCACACTGTTGGCAAAATTAGTCATTATAATTGACGCCGAAACTGTATATGATAAACAATAAAGCAACACAAAATGTGCGACATCCTTCCAAAGCTGGTGTCACTTTGATGTGGAGGTACTTGCACTAGCTTGAGACTACACAGTGTGACTTCAAAAGTTTTCCTTGGCCAACAGCAATGACACTTTTCCCCAGAACTGCTGAGTTCAATTCTAAACTTCAAGTAGACCGCTCCAGCATTCTGCCAATGATCAACCAAAGTGGACTGCAACATTCTTCAGCATTCTTCTATACCGCCGCCATAATAGTACGAAAAACATTTACTCACTTCCCGCGAAATGGAGCTGATAGTAAGTGCTGCACTTTAACTCCAATAATCAGCCCATTATTGCATATGCATGACACTGCTATAAATACTTAAATCAACCGTAAGTTCTCTAAAGAGTACGGATTGCGAAAAGTTTCTCCCAGAGATGGCAATAAATCAACATCGCTTGGTTTCCAAAGGATTTTTATAGTAAAATTATAACACGAAACGTGCTTTTGTCAAAGGAATGCATAATTTACTCGGCGCAGCAGCGATCGCAAAACAATGATACATCGGAAAGAGGAGCGTTCTTTCTCTGGGCGATCTTTAATTTTAGTGCTTACCACAATAGAGTGCGCTTACTTGCTGTTTTTTTTGATAGAAGCCCGATATTATGAATTGACATCTGATTAAAAAACGTTATTTTATTACTGCCCTAAAAGCCGATATTAAAGGGTTCGTTCCTATAAAGTGAGGATTTACGCGGTGCCGGCGACTCCCTTGCGCAGCTCTCACTCCACACGCCATGTACTGTATTCAAGATTGACGAGTTTTGCGTGCGCAACACGCGAGATATTAAGAAGTGTAATAATATGCGCAGAGCTTCTTTTTATTAAAGGCTAGGGTGAACGAATGGAGTGTCTCGATCATAGAAGTCGGCCACATTCCGAACTGCTTGTAACAACCTCGGAAATGTTTTTGCTAAAGATTGACTGCTCGGAGCGTAGCTAAAACAACTGTTATTTTTTATCGCACCTCGCGTAATACGAAATTTGTGATATTTTCACAAAAAGACAAATGAAAAAAAAAAACGCGTTTGTTTGTATATTCATCGGTTGATGAGTACGTCATCACATGAGGGCGCCTCAGCTGATGCACCCTGAGAAGAGCTGAAGTACATTACCTTCACGCTGACAGCGGAAGCATACTGCGTTTTACAGCTGTCATAGACGCTTTGTCGCATTGCCTCACTAAAGGACGTTTCGCAACACTAGTTGTCTCGAGCAGTGCTTTTTTGCTGTTCAATCGAAGCGGAGTATAGCTCTGTTCCTCAGCCGCTGCTTCGACAGTGGTGTCCGCCTTGATAGGCGTTGGCACGACGCTCTGGTGTCCGGCGTCTGTTTAACAGGGAAGGATATTCCTTACAAGGAGAGCTTAGCAAGACAGGTTTGTTTTTGTCTATTTTTACTATTCCACATATGAGACTCAACAAGTAGCACCGTTCTGTAGACGAAAATTTGATTTTGGGCTTCCAATGTCGGACACTGAAAGCGCAAATATCTAAATTATAGCCTAACTTGATATTCCTTCGCCAGTAGCTGGCTATTTTGGCGTTAATTTTTCAAACCAGTGCTGGAGTTAGGCTTTACTGCCGGATTGTTTTTGTTATCCCCTGGCCTTTTTGGACCTCAGTTCCCGACGGAATAACAGAATCAGACTTCACTTCTGGTTGATCGGTTTTCACCTGACAACTTTGGTCCTCGATTGCCAAACAAGTGCTCGAACTTGGCTTCAATATTGGTTATATGGCTGATATGTGGCTTTTCTGGCTCAGGTCTGGCACCTTGGTAAATATGTAATGAACGAAGTAAGAACCGTAAAAAATTTGAAAAAAGTACTTTAGCACAAACACCTTGAACAAAAACCTTAGTAGGCCTAATTTTAGCTGTAGGAAGTTCCAGACAGACCACTCTAGATGTTTCTCAGCTTGCTGCCAGGGACCGATTGTGTAGAAATTTGAAAATGCCACCAGATACAACAAAAAAGATTCAGGCGGGACTCGACTGACGATAAGAATCCTACAACCTTCTTTCTTCGTTAGTCGCCTTCACCGTCCAAACCACAGTTCACCGCTACCACTATCAGCCAGCGCACCCAAAAGCAAAATCAAAGCCTTCCCACCCGAACATAAAATCGATGTTCCGCAAGAAACCTTGCTTTCATCCACATTCCCACGCAAATGCTAAGGGAGCCCCATAAACTGAAAGAAAGCAGCGATGTAATGATGTAGAAAAGGTGCAAGGCGCTACACCGAGTGCAATAGTGGCCAAACCTCGTATCAAACGAATTGAGACATCACTCATCCCGATTAAACGCCTTCACCGTTCGACGTTCAGGGATCGTCGAGGCCCTGAAAAATGTCTGTCGATTAACCGCGTCGGCAGACACCTACACTATGTATCACCTTACGATGGAGCACAGCGTGCAGTATAAGCCATCCCAGCCAATCCAGCGCAGTGAACGCATACCGTGAGCACGCGGCTCTTGCTTCGCTGCGCCCCTCACGAAGTAAGATGACAGTCACCACATGGCATTATAGATTGGTTTCGCTAGATCCTACAGTCGCCCGCGGTCCATCGTAAAGTGGAAGGGAGTCTAGGGTATTGGGAGGCCGGGCTCTCGCATTCGCGTGACACGCAAGGCGATCTCCGAGCTGCCTCCAAAGACCAGGTAATGTTCGCTTACCTACTCGTTATCTTGTCAGGCGCGCGCTCATCTGACCTCTCGTGGAACGTCCCCGTGTGCGTCAGGCGTCGCAGATTCTGACGTCGCGAGCTAGACTTGATCCTACGATTATAACATGATGGGCATTGCATCGGCTCACTCGTTACACAATTTTTATACACTGAACTCAGCAGAATTCGTGACGCCGTGGGAATCATACCCGGAACAACGACATGAGACAAATAGTGAAAGTAAAGGTTGATCCGGTCGGGGATGCAAATCGATAAGAATGGAACTCAACTCTTCGAAGTGCATTTCGAAGAAGGGATGGAACTGAGAGGACATGTTTAGCACAATTTCTTTGATACCGAACAATTTAAAAAAACGGGTGTGTATGACCAATTTTATCGCCATGATAGAATATGTCTTGATCTACTCACGCAATTGCTTCCAAATTAATGTTAATACATGCAAGTTGACCTCAATTTAGGCTACAAGAGCTAGGAAAGGACCGTTGTGTACCACTAACTATAGATATGGTTAAAGGCCCATGTCCAATGTAGCGTTTGACTACATTTTACAATATTAAAAGTGTTTCACTCAAGCTGTGACAGCGAACAACCATGGCAAGCAATTGAAACGCTTATTTTTCTTGGTAACTCGCCGCCGTATCTCAACGTGCCTGCATGCTAATTACTCTCAAGCAAACCCAGTCATTGCTCATTTAACACTTTGATGTTAACAATATAATCTGTTGGCAAAACCTTTGACGCCCCCCCCCCCCCCTCCCCAAATAATAAGTCAGTTGCTTTTATAGCGCAAAACTGCTTGGAGAGGTAGTGAATTATATCTAAGCATTAGCTATGTTATATTTGTTCGCTTCCCTTTGCAAGTTATTGCAGGACCTTCGGTATGCTGCCCAAATCAGCTCTAATATATAACACCACTCTAAAACAAGATTGACTAGAAACTAAAAATATGAAACTATCCGTTTAATGAAACACTAAGACAGTCGTCAGGAAAATAACGTATTCGAACACAAAGCCCAAATAAACCAACTGTACTCGTCTTACGTTCTGGAAGTCCGCTGTTTAATAATAACATTCATCGCTCCTCAGCCGGAAAAGAACAAGCCTCAATCAGTTCCAGCTCGCCGAGATAATAGGGAATTGTAGCAGACCGTTCCCGCAGCCCGCTAAGCACCCGGACAGCGCTCCGTAATCCGCCACAAGACCTTGAACTATGCAGACAAGGCTGGCGGCGCGCATGCGCAGCTGCGGCGTTTTCTTCGGGGATACCGTAGCGGGGGAGAAAAAAGATCTACTACAACTCCCTAATACACAGGTCCTTCGCGCGATTAAACGGGAAAGCAAACCTCTTCATGGGGTTTTTCTGTTGCACTTTGAAGTACTTCGATCAAGCTTAGCTTCGAGGAAGCCACATAAACACACTGTCGCCAGCTGGCGTTGTGTAGCGGCATGACATTCACGCGGGGGGTCGCGCGAAAACTGGATTTTTCTGCTACACGAAAAGGTAACCAACGAAAATGTGGCGAGCGATGGAGGCATTTCAGATAAAACAAGTTGAGGACGATAAACTTGTCACAGGAAAGGTTGCTCCATTAGACGCTGGAAGTCTCCGTACCGCCGTTAGCAACAGTTTCCCGTGGCCCTCAATTAAGCTGTTTCCGTGATTGACAGGGAAAAACACGGCGTAGGGGTGCGAGGCCCCGCCAAAGGAGCCAACGGCGCAGCGTTGGGCGTCGAGACGTTTGCGGGCAAGCAGCAGCGAGAGGCAAATACAACGAAGAGGCAAGCTCGTCTTCTTCAAAAACGTTTATCACAAACGTAAAAAAGAGAGAGAGAGAGAGAGAGAGAGAGACGCGCGACGACCAGTGGCGCGGAAATGTCTATGCCCTGCTATGGATGGGGTCTACTTAAAACTGAGATAAAAGCGTCTAAAAATGTTCGTACGTGACGGTCTGTTCTTTATTTTTCTTAATTTATTCGGCGTTTCCTTTTTTCTTTTATTGAACATCAACTTTTTTGTATTCAAGCTTTAGCATCCTTGTTCGATAGGATATGAAAATATTGGCTCGCAGTCTTGTATTTCCGAGTCGTGTTTTGTGTTTTTTGTGATTAGTATTATTGTAATTAAGTAAACACAATGTCGAGTTTGCGAATCCTACAAGTGTATAAGCCACGGCCTCTACACTTTTTCGGTATTGCTCTATTTTGTTATATATTCATGTCCATGTTGTTTCTTGACAAAAATTATGTGCGCTTGAAATGTATAAAATGGATATAATAATATATTTCGAATAAAAGCTGCATGCACCACAAAATACACGACTTTGGGGCTTAGCGCGTATGATTATAGATATATCGTTAACCAGGTAAGGTGGACCTCAATTTTGCCGACCGTAAACGAAGAAACTTACCAACACAAAAAAGCAACAACGTTCAACTTCAAATAAGTATGAAATGGCCCTATCTGACCTACCTTTAACCCTTGGCCTGTTATAATTAGGACTCAACGTGACCCTTCCACTTACATCACGTCGTCGGGTAGAAGAAGATGCGAGCGACGTGATTTTCAGTTGAGCAGACAACAACATGCCTCACTGACGGATTGTCAGGACCCTTGCCGGCCGTCGGCCAGTCTTTCGCCATCGTTTCATCGGGCGTGACACCCTGAGACCACTGACTGAACGCCTTCCGTATCGGCCACACCGACACCCTGGCTCTGCCTGAGCCGCACCACGGGACACCACCGGTTAGAAATCGCAAACGTTTTTTTTTTTTTCTTCTTCTTTTTTTTTTTTTAAACAGTACGGAGGAGAGTGTTCTGGGATCCCGAAAACACAGATCAGAGTTTTGTGATTCTGCGACTGGTCACTGCTAACTTCGATTTGGGTTTAAGTATAGCGCGAAGAACGCAACGATGAAATATTTAATGCTCGAACCTGCCATAACCGGGAAAATGTTCTAGAACTTGAACAGTTGTGATTGCTTGATCGTATGTAGGCTTAAAGACCGACGACCAGTTCGCGCTTTCCACTTTTCCCCGCTTCCTCCTCTCCCCCTTCTACTCTGTCCACCGTGGCGTTTCTTCCTCCCCCATGGTGAGGAGCATCTTCTGCCTTCCAGAATCTCGAGTGTGGTCGTCGGCCTCTATGGAACATTCGGCTTTTTTGCAGGACAAATAAAATAAAAGAAGATTATTGAAATTATGAAAAAACCTACGCTATCTTTTCTAAACTGAAATAGAACTATGAGAAAATGAAAGAAACTGAGCTACCCTCTGGAACATCTTTGCATTATTAAAATCTGTGCTATACAAAGCAACCGCTAGTACACTAAAATCGTGCTTTAACAGTCGAACAAAACCATCACGACTTAATGCTATGTTCTTTGATTTATTAACTAGTTAAGTAACATCCGCTATTTCACACGAAAGAAATGCGAACCTCGGAACGCGTGACCATCGACACATGCTACGCAACCTAAAGGCCACTGTAGACGGTGACAGTTTAATATTTATGGGGAATCTTCTCCCACTTCTTCACACTTTAGCAGTGCGAACGCTGGAAATGAGGTCGCCTCCTCTCCAGCAGTCGCTCTGCTATAGTAGAGAGAGGAGGAATGGGCTTCCCCTTAACTCTTAACTTTCTGCGGACAGAACGGAATAGACTGCGGAGGGAAGAGAAAGGCGGGCATGCGCATCCGATTAGGCTCGCACCCTCGCAGCCCAATTTCAACCGCGTCGTTTTATGAGCTCCCAGTTCCCTCTAGCTAGCCTAGCATGAATCATGAGCCACGCGATCCGTTGTTCGCATTTATTTCGCACTCGATAGTACGTTTTGTGAACACCAAGGTACTCTTTAATAAAGAGCTCAATATGCTGAAACGCTGGACACACATATTTAGAACCCATATAAGGTTGAGCATGGGGCATTAGTTTTTTAGAGCGCAGCTTTTAGGCTTTCGTTTCCGGCTTGAGCGGCGTCGCCGTCGCTGTCGGCGTAACCGCAACCCCCCCCCCCCCCCCCCCCCCCCTTCCCGAGGACCTCGGGAGGACCTCGGGTTTCTTCGGGAGGAAATCGGGTTCCTCGAGGTCCTCCCGGGGGCACTAAGGACAACAAAAAAGTAGGGGACAAAATAGCGCTCGTCTATGACAAGGTGGGAATCAACAACGTGTTGTACGCGTGGGACAAAACGATAGGCGATAAGTCCCCGGTTCGCGATAGAGTCTCGATAAGCGAAAGCGCCCTACTAGGCCCAGCATGGCAGTACAAAAATAAAGAGCGTCGACAAACAGAAGAATCTTGAATGCAGATGCAAGAAGTGTTGTCAATAAACTATTAGAAGTCAAAGCATGTTCACTGAGTACAGATCCCGATGTCGTCATTATCACTGAAACGTGGCTCTCTCGGAATGTACTTGATAGCAAGTTCGTCCAGCCCAACTACACAATAATACGCCAAGACTGAGGTGGCCCAGGTGGCGTGGCGGCCATCGCTATCAGAAAGGGCTTTAAGTATACCGAAATGCCCGATGTAATTTAATCAATTTGGTGCAAAGTTTCTTTTAACGAGTATTCATGTTTTGTTGGTGCCGCACACAGGCCTCCCGGCGTACAGCCTAGTTTCTTTGAAACTCTTCACAGCTATGTTGATGAAAATGTAAAGAGTAATAGTCGAGTCATCATGGCCGGTGATTTCAACGTTCTGGAAATCGACTAGGAACGTCATTGGTGTTAAAAATCTGTAAATGCGGACGCTCCACTCGAAATGTTTTTTTTTGTTATAACTTCGACTAGATAATAAAAGAGCCCTCGCGTGTTCATGGTTCATCTCAATCAATACTTGACCTTGTATTTGTAAGTCAACACTTTGGAACACCCGATTGGACGGTAGATATTCTAGACGGCATCTCTGATTGCTCAGTGGACTTGGTGTTCTCAAAAAAGCGACCACCAATTAACAACACCTCTCCATGTTCCGTACTGCCGGACTCTAACAAAGCGGACGATGTTTGAATTCTTGATTTCCTTGCTATGCAATACGATCCGTTTCTAGAACTCTTTCTCGTTGACCATACTTCCGTAGATGATTTATGTGATTTTGTGAAGAAAATAGTAAATTATTGTAGGGTTAAGTTCATTCCTACGAATAGTAAAAGTAGAGAAACGGATAACCCGCGGATAACTGGATACATTATTCATATCAAACGGAAGCTCACCCGGCTAAGGAAAAGAGCGAAGGAGCGAAAAGTACCGCTTAACAGAAACCAGTTTTTGATTTTGAATAGTAAACTGAAACACGAAATAAAAGCTTCCAAACCATCGTTTTTGAACTCCACTCTTCAGTCGTTTATTTGAACTTCCCCTGAAAAAATTAGAGATACGTGAACCCAAGAAAATCCAGCGCTACCGGATCACTCGCTCACGAACACTCAGAATTTCCTCTGGCATTAAAGGCTTATTTTGCATCCATATTCACAGCAAATAATGAACGGACACCCCCTTTCAATCACCGCCGGATTCCACCCATTGATAACATCGCTATATCTGAATCTGGCATTCTTTCGCTCCTTTTAAGTCTAAACACAAAGAAAAGTTGTGGCCCATTTAATTTCCCAAACGCATTCCTTAAACGTTAGGCGGAATAATCTGCTAAGTGTCTGACACTAATATTGATTAAATCAGAAGAAACAGCTGAAATATCTACTGACTGGAAGCTTGCGCAAGTGGTACTTATTTGTAAATCAGGTGATAAGAAAGAACCGCCAATTTATAGACCCATTTTGCTTACACCCTCTTGTTTCAAAATACTTGAGCATGTGGTACTAAAACACTTCACTGTACTTATGGAAACAAATCACCTGTTAACCAGCCATCAACATGGCTTTCGATGTGGACTTTGAACTGTTACGGCGCTAACATAATGTGTCCATGATTTATCCGCAACCATTATTAACCGTAGCAAAACTGACGTCATCTTTGTAGATTTTTCCAAAGCCTTTGACAGACTCTTACACACGAAATTACTGCTAAAACTTAAATCTTTACTTCACCCAGGAAACATTGTTAGTTGGATCGAAGCATAGATTACAGATAGAAAGCAGTTGGTCAAAGTGAACGGTCACAGTTCCCACCATTAACTAGAATCACTTCTGGAGTCCCACAGCGGTCTGTGCTAACACCACTTCTCTTCTCACTTTATATTAATGACATAGTGGACAATATTGACGCAAACATTAGACTGTTCGCAGACGATTGCACATTGAACACCGAAGTCAAAACTCAAAGCAACCACATTTTACTGGAAAGTGCACTGCAAGTAATCAGTGACTGGTATTCTGATTGGCAAATGGTATTAAACGCAAAAATATGTTTTCATGACAATCAATAATAAAAAAGTACCCTGCAATTTCTCCACAGCATTGACAACACTCCTCTTCAAAACGTCGAACAATACAAATACCTCGTACTCCACTTTCAGCAGAGCCTTAGATGCAAAACCCATATCGACCTCATTACAACTAAAGCAATTAACAAACTACGGCATCTAAGAAGAGTTTTAAAATCAGGATCCAACGACACAAAGTTTGTGGCATATAGGGCTCTGGTACGTCCCATAGTGGAATATGCTAAGGTCTTATTGTTCCCCACTATAAAACACACGTCACCCAAATAGGAAATATGAAGCGCCTGGCTGCAAGATTCGTTATTAAAACATTTGCTACTGGGATTCACCGTCCCACTTATGCAATTTAGCTCCAACCTGCTTCACTTGAGAAAAAAGGCCAAAAGTTCAAGACTAAGCTTCCTATTTCAAACATTAACCAACTAAACCCTTATAGACAAAAGAAGATATGTTACTACGCACTTTTCTAGAGCTACAGGAAGGAACCATGCAGTCTATCTACAGAATATAAAAGTATCAACAACTTTTTCAAATACTCATTCTTTCCGCAAGTAGTGTCAGAATGGAATAGCTTACCCGACACCATTGTTCACTCAACATCTACAGAGTCATACTCAACCGCTCTGGGAAATCACCTTATATGATATATATATTCTACTTGTTCTCATCGGTTTATTATATTCTACTGGTCTAATGTGATTTGGCATTTACAAGCGTATTACATTGTATTAGGATCCTCCTCTGTCTACAATTAGTCGCCCCATCCTCCTCACTGACTTTTTCAACCACGCACTGCAAACTACGTAACTTGCATTTTACCTTATAACAACCCTATTAATGCATTCAATGGAAACTGGTAGTATTGCTAAAGAAAGAAAGAAAGAAATTAAGACACCAAAAACGACTTTTTATTTTAAAAGTGCATGAATTGAAATGTATTGGAAACTTCAGGTTTTAGAAATCAGGTCGCGAATTATCAGCCAGTATCCGGGCACTCGTTCTCAAGAAACATGTTCACTAGTCGCATAATTGTTTTACGATGGTCCAGCTACACAAAAAATAAAAAAAAAAAAACTAGATTCACACGCATTGTAAGAAATGAACCAATTAGCGCAGCTTAAGCCTGTGACCAGAATAATTGGCAATTGTAGAGGCAGTAAGTCTAACGGAGCTGCTCTATTAATTCAGAAAAGCAAGCGTGGAAAAACGGTACAGAAACGTACGTTATATGCGTTAACTGCAGGTGTGACGTCGATCATCGTAAGATCCCGTGTCGGACGTACGCCACGCGCCTCATTTCGAACTAAAGAAGGGCTGTTCAAATAAAATGGTTGGCGGTCGCCCTGGGTAACCTTGTAAGGGGAAAAATCTGGGGTCAAGGGAAACGGCAAGCAGTTTTAAACTGATATTTGGTTCATACCAATGGGGCATAAAAGTTTCGCTTGTCTCGCATTTTCTTACTGGACTTTTAGTGTTGACCCTCTCGGTATATTCGGTGGACGCGCACGAGAAGCAGTATTGCGGTCACAAAAACACTCTACTGAAATTATCTGGTGTACACTATGGAACAGTTTTGGTGCAAGATAGAAAACCGTACAAACTGAAAAAAAAGGTAAACTTTGAATCAACGAAGGCACATTATAAAAAAAAGCAGTGAAACAGTGTAACCACGATTTAATTGAACAAACAAAGCACGAACATAACGGTTACCTCACTAAAATGACAATTAACGATATACTACTCTGCATTTTATGTTGATCCGATCGATTCTAGAATATGCTTGTATTACATGGGACGCTCTTACAAACACACTAACTGAAAAGATAAAGGTACTGCTAAATCGAAATGCTAGGTTCGATTCAAATAACTATAGCCAGCGTCAAACTGTTTAGAAAATGAAAGACGATCTAAACTCGCCATTACAATCGATCCGGTGAAAGAAACCTCATCCTCAATTTTTCTCTATCGTTTTCACGACCACACGATGATACAGAAGGAGGCGTTATCTGATGAGGCCGCACAATCTGCCTTAGAAATTTATCATAATTTCGAAGTTTTAACTTTGTCCCACTGTCACTTATCATTTTTCTTCGTACTGCAAAACACTGTAACCTGTTGTTATTTTCATTGTGTCCGGTATCATATCCAACCATGTTAATTTTTAAACTGATGCCTTGAATTAAGTTACAAGGCTATGGATTTTAGAATCTGTTTTACGAAAATTAAACCTACCTGGGAAGCAACATGTCCTGATAATATCTTATCATAAGCACTAAAAACTTCCAGAGTGAACGAGGGACAATTACTATTATTAAAAATTTACAAAACACGAAGTCCACTTTTTTTATTAATTCTCTATCTCAGATTTACGATATAGGTCTTGTACCAACTCGCTTTTGTTTTATTTTTATCTTCACTTGCATCTTGACTGCAATGTTAGCATTTGGCGGGAGGAATTCTTGTGAGATAGAACGGAATCCGTACCTTTTATCATACGTAAACCTGACGTTGTGCAGGTGCCATCAGGTGTACTTACCTTTTTCGGATATACACATATTCATACCATATCCCAAGATATATCCTACCACACTAAGCTTTTTGACGATGATCGTATAATTTAGGGTTACATATTTGAAAACGATTACTTAAACACTTTACGGCTCGATTAAAAACGGGTGGTATAAAGATTTAAAATGGAATTAAACGCGGGTACATGTGAGCCCATAAGATTTTATAGAAAAATGTTAAGATCGTCTTTTCAACCAGTGTATCTGCTAGACAACAGTTCACTAGAAAGCGTTTCTAGCATTTGCACCCGGGGTGTTATTTCCTCTGTGGATTTAGCGTGGAGTATGCATACCGGCTACCTCACTAGAAGTCCTACTGATTGAAGGGCTTTTTGAACAGAAAGTTTAGTTACCGTACCCAAAACTGAAGACAACTCTGAATTTTACGTTTTTCCGATGATTAATTCTAGAATATGCTTACCTTGTCTGGCACCCTCCAGCAATCGAACTAATTGATAGATAAAGGTAATAGAAAATCGAAATGCAAGATTTGATTAAAATAACTATTGCCTGAGTCAGTGGCGTAGCCGTAAAATATCTTCAGGGGGTGTTTCAAGGTGCTGGTGAAATCACGCACACACACACACACACACACACACACACACGCGCGCGCGCGCGCACACACACACACACACACAATATATATATATATATATATACATATATATAATGAAGTAAAATTTAGGGGGGTGTTTTGACATCTGAACACCCCCCCCCCCCTGACTACACGCCTGGCCTGCGTCAAACTGTTTCAAAAATAAAAGACGAACTGAATCGGCCATTAAATGCTACCCGGCAAAAGGAAACATTATGCTGAAATATTTCTATAACCATTTACACGATCAAATGATAATCCAGAAGGAGCATGGCCTGATGAGGCCGCGGAATCTGTGTTATAGATCATATTTTGAAATTTAAAACTTTGCCTCACTGTCACACATCATTTTTGTTCGTACTGCAAAAGACTAATAAACCTGCTGTTATCCTCACGCTGTCCTATGTCAAACAGACCATGTTAATTTTTTCAACTTCTTGTGCTACCCTGCTATGATGTCGTAAGTGGCCCAGCAAACTGAAATGAAAAAAAATAGTCCTCCATTAATCGCGATCTCAAGCACACCTCTTTTTGTAAGTATTTAATTGGGCTATACTGTTAACAGTCGAAACAATATAAAAGCGCGGAAAACACCAAGAACAAAAAGGAAGTTTCACGTCCACTTGGTCCTTCTCATCAGCGCTTTTACACTTCCTAAAGGTTTTGAAGGATAAAGAAAGAGATGAACTCTGATTTGTGTAGCATACAAAGATATACACATCAATCTCTGTCTGAGCAACCTTTTCTTTATATAATGGTACTCTTAACCACCTTGCTTTCAATAATTCGAAAGTTTGAACTCGCCTTGGGGAGGTTTCAATATTTTCTTTTCTTTCAATCAAAACTCTCGCCGCGTTAACATTAAAACTTTTCAGCTTGTCACGCGACTTTAAGGCTACAACCACAAGATTCCAGAGACCCTGCGTTGCCGCGGAGCTCACGTCCACGACGGGTACCCAACTCCCATCACAATACCACTATCTTAATCGATCCGTTTCCCGGCGTGTGTACTTTCGCCTGGCTCGGTCATCAATTGGCCGCTCATTTCTGCTGCTGGCCTCGTTAACCTTTCTTGTCGGATTACGTGTGAGACGCCATCGCACGCAGCGCCTCTCAGGTGGGCCATTAATCACGCCGCCCAGTCATTCATCACAATGCCGAATCCGCGCCAGCCACGGCCGCCTCTTCCGCCTTCCGTGTCCCTGCTTTCGTGTCGGGCTACGCAGATTTCCGGATTGCGCTGCACGGAAACTTTCAGGTGTTTCAAAGGTGTATGGTCAATACTTGCACGCAATCCGGTCAATGTTCGATATTTTGGAGGAGCCTTGACTGTCGGTCATTGTGTGAGAGCAGGACACAGCAAAATGAAGAAAATGGGGTGTAAGAATGCATAGAGTAATTTAACAAAAATCAAGTAAATATATTTTTAGACCAAGAGCATACTTCAGTCTTCTTAAAGGGGCAGTATAACGGTATTGAGTCACAATTTTTCTAATTTTAGATGAGGTTACCGGCACTAGTAGGACCCAAGTATACTCGCAAGCAACGCACCCCGACCAAGAAAGGTTTTTGTGACGGTGTCATTTCAAGGATAAAGGCGAACTTGTAAATTTGATAGCTTTGCTAGAAAAACCCTCCGCAGTTTGGTGTTCATTCTTTTGTTTGTAACCAACGAAGCCACCATTAACTGCTGCGTAGAGACCAGGAGATTCGCAAGAGAAGCTTCTCCAGATGTTCCCATCATACAACCGAGGCGCAAGAACGTCAGTGATGTGCCGAGAAGACTGGTAACGAACGTGAGATGCATTTGCATAAAACTCGAGAAACAAGAAGCAACAAGCAGGTCAGTGAAACGGACCAAGAACGGCAACTTTGACAGCGATGCAAACGGGACACCAAGCAGCGAGTTGTCTTGCGAAACAGACGAAGAGACGGTATTCAGGCTACAACGTGAGGGGGACGCCAAGCCGGCGAAACCAGCATAGGCAACGGAACGGGGCAACGAGGAGTGAATAGAAAATATATGTGTGCCAACAAGTACTTTAAAAAAAGGCGTGCCTCAACGACTGGTTCGGCGTGGCGTCCAGGGTGTGCGAGAGCCTGTGGTTCCAAGTCAGTCGTGAGGGCTGTGAAGGACCACCTTGCGGGATTGATCTCAGCGGCGTTCCTCGACAAGTCGGTATATACGGGTTCGTCGTATGCGCAACGTGCAAGGCGAGCCTCGGTTCGATAAAATTTCTAGTCTATCCCGCAGCGACGCAGTACAAGTCGACACAAATTGTAATCGTATTTCTTCGACAATCAGCGCAGCAATTTCTGCCACATTTTTTTTTCACCAATCCGCAGTTTGATGAAGTAGCAAGGGGGTTGGAGTCTTGATATAGTCGAGGGGGTTTACGAGGTTCAATTCCATGTGACCCAATTCGGATAAGGCTGATATATTGAATATGAGCATTGCGTCAGCACTAGAATTAATTTGAGTCGTGAAAGTCAATGACTCCACAAGCATTCGAGTTGTGGCTTGCGTGCAATTGCTGCAATGGTGGGAATAGCCAAACCTTGAAGGCAGAAGAGGGGCAGTGATACTTGTATGCATTAAAAATAGCTGGCTTTAATATCGTATTGAGGTGTCTTAGCGTCATGCTGAAGCTATTGATAGATAAAATAAAAGCCGAAGTATTCTTTACAATAAGCCCGTTGTATAAACCACCTTGTGGACATTAATATCCGTTCTGCGAAGAATTCGATAAGCTAATTATCACATTCAATAACAATGTTTATACTGTATTAGCAGATGACTTTAACATTGGCATCAAGTACCGTAACATATATTGAGTCACATACTATTTTGACAAATTAAGCAATAAGAGATTACAATATATGCTTGAGGGTTACACTAGAGGTAAGCACCTTTCTGATACAGTTATGAAAACATGTATTTATTATATAATAGTATGCTCGAGTAATTTAATGTTTGTGGCTACGAAAAACATTGGCGGCATATTATCGGGTCCAGATCACGAGGCCGCTTGTTATGGTTGAGGAAGTAGGAAATAAACCTGCTCATTTCATTTCATTTATTTTCACCTTAAGGGCCCGGTTAGGGCATTACATAAGTGGGGTATATACATGTTATACAAACAAGAAAAGGAAGAAGCACAAGCTAATTTACACATCCAGGTCAAGCTCATTAATGGTACAAACTGGTAAAATACTTATAACACGAAAAATGAATCCGTAAGTTTGACAGAAATATTTCTGGTTCCACGATGGTGACGATGGAGGATGGTAGGCTGTTCCAGTCGGAGATGACTTGAGGAAGGAAAGACTGATTGAATGCGTTTGTGGAACCGTAAACACGTTTGATTGTGCAGGAGTTGTTAAGACGAGAAGATGTTCTGTCAGGAGGTGATAACAAAGAGTTCTTGAGGTCGGGAAAATGATAGTAGACTTTATGAAGAAGACAGAGGCGAGAGAGTTTTCTGCGGAGCTGCAAAGAAGACAAGGTTAGTTGACTTTTTAACGCGAATACTCTGTCAGAAAAATCGTAAGTAGACAAGATGAATCGAGCGGCTCAGTTTTGCACTGCTTCCAGGTGGTTGATGAGGTAGGCCTGATGGGGACTCCAGATGGAAGCTGCATATTCTAATTTTGGTTTGATGAACGTGTCGTACGCCATTTTGCGGACGAGTGGATGAGCACTGCGCAGGTTACGTCGGATGAAGCCTAAAGATCTCGATGAGTCAGAATGTATGGCTTCAATGTGGTTATTCCATGAGAGGTCCGATGTTAGTCTTACACCAAGATATTTATACATTGAAACGGTTTCGATTAGGTCGGAGTCGAGGAAGTACTTATGATATAAGATAGATTTCTTTCTGGTGAAGCGGATTAATTTACATTTGGATTTGTTTAGTGACATCAACCAGGTGTTGCACAATTGGTTAATTTTTAGAAGGTCATCTTGTAGCTGGTTGTGATCATGCACACATATTACTTTGTTATAGACTACGCAGTCGTCTGCGAAGAGGCGTATTTTAGAGGAAATTATGAAAGGAAGGTTATTGATAAATATTAAAAAAAGCAGAGGCCAGAGAACGGAGCCTTGCGGAACACCAGAGGAGACATTTGTTAAGGTGGACTCGTGATCATTGATGACCGTGAACTTCACGCGGGAGGAAAGGAAGTCGCGTATCCATGCAAACACTAAAGGATCAAGGTGGAGAGAGGACAGCTTGGAAAGGAGACGTTGATGGGGGACACGGTCGAAAGCTTTGGAGAAATCAAGAAAGACGGCGTCTGTCTGGGCATGACACTCGAGGTTAGTGTGTAGATCATGAATGAAGTCACAGAGCTGCGTCTCACATGATAGTCCTTTTTGTAATCCATGTTGATGCTTAAAGAAGAATCTGTTTGTTGTTAAGTGAGTCATGACGTCAGAGTAAAGTATGTGCTCAAGTAGTTTAGATGAGACCGATGTTAAAGATATCGGGCGATAGTTAGAGACAGTAGAGCCGATTCCCTGTTTAAAAACCGGGACAACATTGCCAATTTTTTAGTCTGAAGGAAGGACGCTTTCAGATAAGGACTGATTATATATGAGCGACAAAAATTCACTAAAATAATGCTGGCGTTTTTGAGAATTTTCGAATTTATATTGTCACGACCAGCGGACGATGACAGTTTTAATTTATCTATTAGGATAACGATACCGGCAGGGTCTATACCGATAGAGGGCATTCGCTCGTAAAGCTATTCAGTGAGAGTAGGGATAGTGGCTAAGCACTCCATAGTGAAAATTGAAGAAAAATAGTCGTATAGTACTTTAGGGTACTCGCTCTCAGGGATGAGGTCGCCATTTTCATAGGTAAGATGTGCGATAGGGTTATTAGTTTTTGGTGATACTAAGTTCCAGAACTTCCTTGGGTTAGTCCGCAGAATGGTTGGTAAGTCATGGAAGAAGAATTTAGTTTTGGACAGCTTAAGGCTCCTGGTGTACTCGGGGGCAAGAAGTGTAAGCCTCCCAAACTTCGGTCGTGTCGACACGTTTGGCCTTTGCAAAGAGTCTTTTTTTATATTTTGCAATGAAAGCAAAGGTTTCGTAAACCATGGGTTAGTCGAATCTGTACGAATACGGATTGTAGGAACAAATATTTTCACAAGTTCATTCATTTTTGTTTTAAATAGCACCCAGTTCTCCTCCACCGAACTAAGGTAAAAATTATCGACGTGAGAGTAAAAAAAAAGTTGTCAACTTGCGGTTTATTGATATATAATCTGCCTTATTATAATCCTGAATGATCTTAGAAATAGGATGATTTACGATAAAGTGAAGTGATAAGGTAATATGCAGTAGTCTGTGGTCGCTTAGCCCTTCAAAGTAGTGAATATATTTTACAATGTCCGGTGACGTGGTTAGTATCAAGCCTAGGATATTATCTGCAGGGGTTGGTTGATCAAATAACTGTGTGAAGTTTAAAGTGAGACACATTTCCAGGAATTGCTTAGATGCTGCTGCACCACCAGAGGATAACTTTGACCAGTCAATGAAAGGAAAATTGAAGTCGCCAAATAACAGCACGTCGGCTTCAGGAAAACGACCTTTAATATCAACGAGAAGAGAGCACAAATCCGTATGGAAGGATGAAGCACAGTCAGGTGGCTTATAGCACACTCCGATGACAATCTTACTCGAGGGAGTACAAACGCATATGCAAGTAAATTCTAAGCTGTTGTTCAATACACACACGCCAAAACAAGATATGTGCCTTTATATCGCAATGATCACACCACCACCCCTCTGTCCACTCCGGCCATGCCGAAACACGTTATAGTTAAAGTTAATAGGAAAGATTTCTTTGTCTTCAATATCTGGTTTTAACCACGTTTCTGTGAGAATGACTATGTCTGATGCGTTATCCTCGAGTACGTCATGAAGGTCGTCTCGTTTTGGCATGACACTGCGAATGTTCGTGAAGAGGACAGAAACATTTTGGTTTTTATCGCGTGCTGCAGTTTGATGTGATGACGGTAACGTTTTGGTTTTGTTTTAATTCCGTCGAGCTGCTCGTTCTTTGTCTCATTTTTTTTTTGCGTTTACATTTACGGGGAGAGAACTACTAGTGCGTGTTCCGAAGGTTATGAACGTCAAGGGTTAATTGTATGCGATATTTATTGTAAGTTCAAAAATCGCGGTACCGCCACTTCATTACATGTGAAAGCTCTTTTGTTACCCGACTTTGTAGTGAATGCGATCTGAAAGCAAATAGTGAAGCGACTGTCATTTCTCACTTTAAGGTTGCACATATCAGGGAAACCGAAATAATTTTGACCAGGGTTCAATTGTTTTCTGCGACATTAAATAATGAAACATAAAATAGTATTCCTATTTGATGCGGCACCGCGGGAATTTAGATAGAACAGCAACCTTCTTTATTGTTAATGCACTCGTGAGACGTTTTGAAGAGGATGTTTGTACGTGGTATAATTCATTGTGTGAGAAACAAATTTTTGTGACACTCGTGATAACCTACTACACTCTATATAATGTTGTTAACTCGATCTTTTTTTTACCTTTCTAGTCGCTTTTATATAAACTGGGGTAGGCGACCTATATGTCCCAGCTTAACGACTGTAAAGTCCCTGAAAGCTTAATGCCACCCGCCACGGGATTTTCTGTTTTCAGTGGCCTTACCATTATTATTCGCGGCTTGACCACCCAATTCGTTTCAAAGTCAGTGGCCATTCTTTGACCCTGGGTAACTGGTTGAGCTGCTCTGGCGACTGCTCAATTTCTGAGTTGATCACATATTATATGTGCGTTTTAATGACTGCCTTATGTTTGAGGGAACTATACGTGATAATACAAAATATTTAACGTATACACTAAGAAAAAAAAAAAAAAGACTTCTAGCTTTTTATGACGATATAACGCACTACCCCTCCGGCCCTTCCTAATGAATTGCACGAAGAGCGAAAAGCTAAAGAGACATCTACGAACCAGGGAAAAACCCGGAAACCAACAGTCCCCCGGGAGAGAAGCATGCACGACTTCACCGCACCCGCATGAATGCCCAAACAAACACAGGCACCTAAAAGCCACTCCCTCATTAGCTTCAGCGAAAAAGCCGATGTGACCCTCCTCTCATGCTGTTTCCCCACCTCGCCCCCCCCAAACATCTTCCCACACAAACCCGAATTAGGAAAGCCAAACCGGGAGAGCGGGATTCGGATGCCAAGTCCCCCTCCCCGAGTTAGCGCTCGCTCACCGAATTGTGACTCTCTGAGAACGTGCCCCGAGTTGGTGAGCCACGCGCACTGTTCCCCAAGACGAGGCAAGCTCGGGATAGAACATCGTTCCCACAGCGACACCTGAAGACCCCAAAGTAGAGAGAGGACCAAGTGAGCTGGTGTACCATTTCCAAGATGACATTTTGCTTTCGCAAAAAATCTCTGGTCTGTCTCTACTTCTTGTACAGAGACGAGCGCAATATTTGTATTTACTATACACATGTATTTCTCCTTTGCAAATTCCTTTTTCTTTACATATTCAGATTTCTTGAAGGAGTAGTAATGACGGGTGTGCAAGAATTCAGTGTGGTCAGCGTAACCTCGGATAAAAAAAATAACCTTTAACGTGTTAGTAATATTACTTTCCTTAATTAGGGCAGAGCTGTACATGTTGCGCGGTCTTAATTCGCGTTTACACTGAACATCCATTATACCACTCAGAATATGTGACCAAACTACAGTCACACAAAAGCAAATTCAAAGCCTCTTTCTTATTCCATTGTATGTAACCTCAAATGCAAAAATATATGTCCTTGTTTGTGTGACGTTGCCATTGAGTCGGATCCGAGAATGTTTCAAGTTTTCGTGGTCAATAACATGAGGTATGTTAGTGACCAGGAACAAAACTTTCGATGTTATCAGCATTGATTGAACCCAGAACCTCCTTACAGTAGGGAGTACTTTGAACCCAATAAACTCTCGGAAACTTTGAGTTCGATATATGATCCAGACGTCAGAGAACTATGGGGTATATATAAAAAGATCTAAAATTAAAAAAATACACACATATATATATATATATATATATATATATATATATATATATATATATATATATATATATATATATATATATATATATATATATATATATATATATATATATATACCGCCGAATTGCGACGAATCACTAAGGGTTTTTTCTTCTGAGCTATATATACATATGTAGAAAAAAATGATGACCTGCGGGGCTGTACGGTGGCAACTAGAAATGAGGCTTATACATCGGTAAATACGCCAGAACAACTTATCGAGCATCCGCAAATAAACCTTGTGAAAAAAAAAGCGGCAGGGTATATTTAACATAAAAAGTGTTTGCTTAAAACTTTTGGTAAAGTAAAGCTTAATCTGCCAAATTCCACTCCTATTGATTCAACCCGTCACCGTCGCATAAAAACAAAATCAGGAGTAAAAATCAAATGCAAAAGCGACATAAGAGCACCAACTTGGGAACTTGGGCCCCCTAAGAATGAAAAAAAAAAATTAACAGTAATTTTAAATTGAACAAACACAACCGGCAAGTCTACCCTTAGCAAAAAGAGGCCGTACTTCAAACGAAGTTGAAATATATTTAGTACGAATATTCATTTTGTATTTATTCTGTATTATTTTGGCCGCATTCGAAATACGCGCGTAATGTATTCAAAATACATTATAAATATGAATCAAAAAATATTTTAGGTATACCGAAAATTTTATTCCTCCACACTCAAGATGCCATTTGTGGATAAAACCCGGTTACATAATTTTTTTTTTTTATTTTCGATTTTGTCAGCAAATGGTGTCCCTGTGGTATTGGAAGGCACAACTAAATACATCTCACAAAGCCACATTAGAAACGAACACAAACACAAACACCATGACGCACTGAAGAGCTCATTCACAGTCCCGTTGACTGCTCTAGAGCCTTATATAGCCTACATATTGAAGGTAATAATGTTTTCGGTGACCACATCTGCGCTTATTAAGGTTACAAGTATTCGATCTTCTCCTCGGGAGTCTGTCCAGGGGGAAAGAGTGTTTTGAAGTTCGTGGACGATATCTCTTACTAAAAGGCATTGGTACAACTAATAACAATTCGGCACAGTCCCTAAAACAATATCCACACACACGGCTCATAAAATACATGTTATTGCTTCTCTGCGTAGCACCACTCAGGGCGAAGCGAATCAAGGCAGTTTCTTCACTTTAAAATACTGTAAACGACTTTATTTTCGTGAGGACCTAACTCTAGCAAAGTTGGCGAATCGCCTACAATTCCGAAAGTAGGTCCCGTGAACAATTTCGGCAAAATGTAGAAACATTAAAATCTATATAGCGATCCCAGCGCGTCGCGAAAATTAGAATTTGCGAATTATTCCAAAACTCCAACTTTGACCTAAATCGCGAAATATTGAGCCCGCGAAAAATAAATATTTTACAGTAGTTGTTTTGCCTTTCCTTTTTAGTAGTTGACTATTTAATATGGTAGTTAATGCATGTCACTGTATTAAAGTCACTATTCGCATCACGTACAATGGTGAGTATACACGTTCAGTGAACTAACATTGTGCTAACAAAACCACGCCAAACGTCTCTGTTCACAGCACCTGCTGAAGCTTTCCAGCATCAGCAAATGTTGTGGTTGTAGTTCCCGAACCCCGTTTGCGATTGGTGTGCAAGGAACTGATCAGGTGTGTTCTTGATAGAAAAAATGAAACAATAACATAAACTGTGCTGATTTATCAGTGCGATGCTGCGCAATTCAATTGCCAAACTAATCAAATGTATTTAGGCGCTTCAGTGTACTCCATATCTGCTTGAAGTGAACTTCAGAAGGGGAGCTTTTAAATATCTTAGTAGTTTAAGTCAAACTACCAAAGTATTGCAGTCAAAAGGTACTTAGAGTATAACACAACAGTATTTACGATTTTCAGGTATTTTAAGAGTATTCTGCACGTATTCTTGATTGCTCCATTTTTTTAGGGTTGGAGTATATTTTGCATGAACTAAATAAATATTTCAAGAAATATATGTGAAAGGTATTTTGTGCCTATTAATTTAGTATTTACATATTTCAAAACGCATGAAGGGAACTTCAAATGTAGTTTAAGTAAAGGTATTTTAAAATGATTTTTAGAAGTATATTTTAGTACTAAGTAACAAAAAAAGAAGTTTATATTTTCGGTATATTTTTCGTGTACTTACAATTATGAATTGTATTTCAAATACACTCAAATTAGAATGTGGTATATTTCAAACGTATTAGTTTTCGCTAAGGGTACAGATAATGAAACCCTAAATGTGTGAGTCTTTTTCCATATACAATCCACTTCGCATGAGAAACAACAATGAAGAAGTTCAGAAATACATAAAACAAAAGAACAAAATGCCCAGCGGCGCAAGTTTAGTAACGCCGCTGGATTTAATCAACGAGTCTTCTCGCCTTTGCATTGCCTGCGACGTACTCCCGATACCGTTTCCCTCGGCGCGAGCAGCCGAAACACGAGTGCGCGTGCTGCACGCGCGAGTGTACCACACAAATGAGCTTTCATGCTAATTACGTCGAGATAGAAGCAGAATGACGCTGATGGAACCATGCCACCCCTCCGCCTCCCTTCGGCTTCCTGAAAAAAACAGAAAAAGTGCACGGAGAGAAAACTGATAAGCGACGACGCCAGCCGAGGAGGAGGGGTCCTCGGGCTTAGCCTTTCGTCACACAGAGTTCTCATCTCGTACGCAGTCTCTCTCACTCTCACGTTCTCTCGCGCATGAGATTTAAGGACCAGATTATCTTGAGGCGCTAATTAACGCGGTTGGAAAAGGGCTCCCCACAGTACGATCGATCGGCAGGAATGGAAAGCTGCGATGCAGTTTTCCAATCGAAGTCGACATAGCGGGCGTGATTTGCTTTCTGCTGCATTCAAGAGCGTACGGAGTCATAACGGCCGCAGCACATCCTTTCCCTCACCCTTTGCCACCCTAACAATAAAAAAGTTGGAGGCTTTCTTTTTTTTTTTTCATTTTCCACCATCGGTGTCGTTTGACCGCGCAACAAGAATATTGCACGCGCGTTCGGTTTGTACAGATAAATTTGCACGCTGTTCTGGCACCTTCGATGTTTGAACTATGAAGGAAGCCTTTTTGCCATGGGGGGGGGGGGGGGGGGGGGGGTCAAATTGGCTTAGGCCCGACGACGCTGCACCCAGTGGTTTTGGACGCTGACCTAGTTGGGGCTGTCATGGTACCATGCTCATATTATTTTAACGCATTAGTGGAATGGGCCAAAAGTAATGTTTGTTTTAATGTTTAGTGCCACAATTTCAGTGATTTGTGTTAATTTCAGTATGGAGTTTTACATCTCGAGGAAAACCGAAAACACGCCATTGATCATGGAACACTTTGTTTCTCTTGAAAAAAAGGGCTATAAGAAAACGATAAAGAATAGTTTAGTCATGCGGAACAAAATCGTAATACGTAGGATTTCTTTATCGGTCAGTAAATACCGCTTAATCGTATATATACGAAGACCCATACCCCGATTTCCATCATAGCGACAGCAGTGGTTGTCACTATAATGAGATGGTCAACTATGCCCTTCAATGGGAGTGAGGTGCCACCTCAAGAGAGCCCCCTGCTGCGTATTGTAACTTCCGCACTCACGGAGCAATACCATGAAGCCAATCCTGGGCCCTGAATGACCTATTTGAACTTGCCGCTCTTTCGTATGCAGGAGACGGCGGTGACCCTTTCGCCTCGTTGTTTGACACAAGACGGCTCGCGACAGTAAACAGAGCAACGCCGTCGGGAGACCTACCATGTGGCGACCACCGAGGACGGCGGTGACGCGATGGGGCGGCTAAAAATATTTGGCGGTAAACAAAAGCAGTTTTGGCGGCAAAAAGAACCGAATACCGCGTGGTGGAGCGCTAAAGGAATACAGCGCGTCGCAGCTTTAATCAGCGCTCAAAATGCAAGAGGGCGCCCGTGCCCGTACCATTCACTGCACTGCCAATAATAGTTGTCCCCGAGTATAGAAGAAAATGCGAAGATAACGTCGTCTGTTCGGATAGGGCCGTAAGCTCAGCAAGCAAATCTCTCCAAACGGCATGTCTATACCTAGGCGGCACCTATGTATACGTGAAACACTAGCGCGTGTGTACCCAAGCTTCAAGCCCTTCCCCTTAACCCCCCCCCCCCCCCCGGCCACTACACTCTAAAAATATGGGTTATAGCATCTACATTCCTTGTCCCGTATAAATCACACCAAAAACTAAAAATCGACGTTCAGTTCACTGACGTCGAACCGACCATACCAACTTTCATGAGTGGCTAAACCGTCGAGTGATACAACGTTTTAAAGTAACTAATGCACAAAAAGAATACAAGAAAATAATCAAGGTTTTATTAGCCCTGCAGCAAAAGCTCTGCGTTTTTGTTTTACTCTCTGTAGTTTTTCATACGTACAATAGCTACTTAGTAAGTTATATCACAGAGCTATGAAGCAGCTCGGAAAAGTTAGTATCGTCAGGTCGACGTTAGTGGACTACTCAAAACATATTTTTCGGGCGCTATATATGAGACAAAGGACGTAAGTACTACACCTCCTATTTCTTAGATCGTATCGCGTATACAAGGGGGAACGTGTGTTAGCCAGAAAAAAAGCCGCCGCTGCGGCATGTCCATTTGCCGGCGTGGCGCGCATTTGGGACGTTCCTCAAAAAACGCTAATCAGGGACCTGGGATACAACTCCATGGTCTTACACCGCGAAGAAACACCTATACGGAGCCCCATTGCGGAGTTGTCCAAAACGTTTATTTGGAACATCGTAAGGCAAGGAGGTGCACACCATTCAATGGGAGCCATAAAGAGTGCACACGGAACGCGCGATAACAGGGCAGCCAAGCGTGCTTTATCACTGGTTGAGATTGAGCGGAAACAATATGACGTGGGTTCATTTCGAAGGTAAACAAAAGCATGAGGTGCACTATGCTCCATTCACCTTTAAGCTGTGACTGCAGCCAAAGCTACAAGCGCGATCCAGTCCGCGCTCCTGGCTTTGAGACATGCATTTCTATCGCGGGCACTTGTTTTGCGGAAGAACGCTTCAAAGCAGCATCCTCGAGCTCTCGTGCTTGTGGAATTGGCTGCAGGCGCAGCTTAAGGGTGAACGGAGTATAAGAACACGTGAACTTGCACACCGTAGAGGGCAGTTGCACGAAACTCTTTTGTTTTGCGGTGAGCAGCGTTCCACCACCTTGATGAAAAGCGTTCGCAACTTCGCCATTTGTTTACACAGAGACGTTGTTGTTGTTGAAACCTTTAGACGGGAAAAGGGAATGCCCGTCGCTTTTGGTGTTAGTGAAACCATGAAGCATGGCAAGTGGCTTCGTCGACGACAACGTTCAGTTAGTACGACAGGGGCGTGATGGGATGCATAAATACAAATTTATACCGATTTCCTTCGTTTCAGGATCGCATTTGTGACCACCGACTTGTAGGTGTAAAACGTGAGTACCAGATGATACTACTTAGTGCCGCCGACTATTCCCGCAGATGTAGTCGATCACCGTGCGGAAGACCTCAACCGAGCTGGAATACACTGCCTCCGCGCGTAGAAATATACGGCGTAATTTGATCAACACGGCGTCCAGCGAAATTTCGGGCCGAAAGTATGTTGCGTGAAACCACTCTATCGTAATTTTCACTACCAAAGTACCAGATATACAAGGTGCCAAGGGTGTTCACATTAGCATATAAATTGACGTGGCGTCAATCAGCTCGTGCTTGTTTCATGTTGACTACAATTGCAGACAGCACAGCCAACACGCACCGATGGCGCCTTATAAACACATTCAATTTTGACGCAGTTTGCCTGGCTGGTTTCAAACGCCACCCACCGAGAGCTTTAATTCGCAGTCACACAGCAGCTCCTGTATCACAGAAAAAACACTAGGTTTCTCTGCCAACGTAATGACAGGTTTATATGCAGACTCGTCTCAAGCATGATCCAAGCACGTTCAATTCATACATGTGTAGTCTTCGAACTTGTCTAAAAACAGTTTTTGTATGACATCATACAAGGGAAATAATACGCATCAGGCAGTGTCTACAGGCTTTCTATGCATGATGTATTTGGAGGTTAAACCCAGCTATATGTGTGCACCATGCACTACAGAGAGTCGCTACTTGTTTCCAATTTTTTTTCCGCATTAGTGCGGTAAAAAAAAAGACATTAACAAAAATGTTAAAAGATGTTTCAGCGGCGTTAATTAATAAGGAGCCGATTTCCATAGACCGCCCAAAGTGGCCATAACAACCAGGTAGCCGGGTACTGGGAGCCCACTCACGGTTCCCAATTACTCGAACGAAAGCGTAATAAACTCGTTGAATTATTCGTCTGCGGGCAGCGCGGATATATCGAGCCAAGTAGACGAGAGGCGATGGAGATCGCTGGGATATAGAAAAGTGGAAGTAAAACCAAATGTTGCTTTTTTATTTGCTTGTTTGTTTTTCATCGAAGATTACGAATAGGCGCCCGGTTAATTGGTTTTCCTCCGTTAGGTGATTAATTTAAAGCGCCATGCTCAAACGGAGGCGCGACGGGGATGGATCGGAACGCTGGCGGCGCAATTAAAACATCCCGGGCAGGCGAGTCCTTGCGAACATGGCAGTGAGGCAGAACTGCACTTCGAGGTGCTAGCCTTTGAGTTTGTAAAGCGAAACTAAAATGTATTCATAATTAATGAAAATAAAAATAAATGCACATTTTATTTTCGGTAGCCATATGTTGACTAAGCAGCTGAGTATTAACGTGCAAAATTTCGAGGCTAAATTCTCTTTCTGTAAAAAATGCTAGCAAAAACATGTCAAAGTGAAGCCTTGCGCGTTCGCAGACGACAGAGTTAGCGACGCCATTCACTTGTGGCGCCATCTCCCCGGAGGCGCAGCGTGGAGACTACCCATTTGGCTGTCTGCTAGCTGCGCCAGTCGGGAGACGGCGTGACAAGTAAATTGCGTCGCTAACACGGTCTTCTGAGGAGCCAGTGACAAATGCGCCCTGCGCGCGTACACAATAGGCTTTCACTTTCCCACCTAATTTTCTTCTGCAACGCCTACACACACACACACACACACGGTTCTCTGAGGATGCGCCTTCACATGTTTAACTCTAAATGTTTTCTACGGAAAGCGCATTACGCCTTGAAGATGTATGCGGTAAAACTGATCTGCTCAGTGCACAATCGGTGAAAGTTTGAGCATTTTATGTGCAGATGGCAATTTTTTCGGCGTATTTTACCGCGGCAAGTCCGCTTGGGACACCCTATGGAGAGGAAAATAATTACATATACAAAATTACTCAAAGTACTACATTTTTCGAGAGGTCAATTAGCTAATTTTGGGTTGCCTCTTTCGAAATATAACTTCCATGAGACAAATAATAAAAATCAGAGAAATAATTTGATCGTCTTTAACCCGAGCAAAGGAATGAAATATTAAAGAGGATTGCCTCTTTACTTGTTTTTCTGTGCTCGGCGGCGCTTTTCCCAATTCGGTCCGCTCGAACGATTCTCGTGATTGTCCCCTCGCGTCGGCAATCAAATGTAAAAGCATTGCTCGGATCACTGGGTGGCCAGGGAGAACGAGAGAGGCGCCTGGAAGGATGATGAAACTGGACGGCTTTCTCCGGAAGAGAATTAATCGGAAGCACTTAATGAGCAATTCAGAAGGTGAGCACAAAAAGAAAAAATCACGCTTTCAAGCCGATATTCCGCGGTTTTATATCCGGGCATAGGACAATGACGCGACTCGCGGGAGTTTATTTGTTTTATCTGTTATTAATCATCCAATGTGGCTCCAAGAAAATCATTGCGAATACCCTCTCTTCTGTTTAGATAATATGTTGGTTTGTGTGTTGTAAACATTTTTTTTATATTAATATTCACCCGTTATGCGAACGCGTTTACTTACCTCAGTGAAACGAAATTTATATCTTTAGTTATCTTCGGTAAATTTGTAGAATGGCTCTGGTTAGGGGGATGCTCACCATTTTAAAGCGCATTAGCTGCGCGTTTGCGCCATAAAAATACGATCGAAATTGCGCCTGTCTTCGAGCGCTTTATACGCTGGCATACTTGATGTCCGTAGAAACGTTTGCACATTTCCAACAGAACAGAGTTTCCTCACTGCCGCAATCCGCCACTTTTAGTACTCCATACTAGGCGCAGCATCGCGACGTGTTCACAGAGTCAAGTTAGAATGAAAGCGTTGCACAGACGTTGGTCTAGATACGACTGTAAGTTGCCACTTTAACCGAGTAACACAACTTTTTGTTCTCATGGTAAGTGGCAGTCACGTATCGATGTAAGCCATCACAAACTAGTAGAACGTAATCAAACACTAGACAGTCGTTCGTTAGCAACCATTTGTCAAATTAATATAGTGGAGGAACTCGTGGAAACACGAATTCATAATGTCGTTTTATTCTGGATAAAACTAAACTGAGATTTTTTCAGAACCCCGTATTGTTCCCATAAAAAAACTAGCCTCAGGAAGGACAGTTTTTCTACACCCGGAAACAGATATTGAAGGTCTAGAGTCAGGTGTTCGTTATATCAAAGTTGAGATGATCATGTATGGTCCTTATACAGGGCGTTTCAATAACAATTTACAGTTCGTTTTTTTAGAGTAAAAATACATTTGTCATATCCGAACGCTCATTCTCCGCTCAAAGGTAGCGCTAAAGGTCCCAACCAAGTGCCAAAGTTTCAGCAAAAACCGACACCTTTTTTTTAGAATTTATAGGTGATTTTCTGAAAATTCTATCGGTAAAATGGCGGCCGACGGAGTTTTTGAATACGTGGGGCTCTATGGGCACCAGAAACCGAGAATGGGCTCCATTTTACCGTTGAAATTTTCAGAAAATCACTTATAAGCTTTGAATAAGGTGTCCGTTCGGGCTGAAACTTTGACATCTGGTTCGGGCCTCTAGCGCTATCTCTGGGCAAAAAAATGAACGTCTGGCGGTGCGTAGTTTATCTTTGCGGTAAAAACAAAAAACCTTGCTTTTTTTTTTGTGACACACTGTACTTACGAGGTACTTGTCTCGTGATTCCAACAGACCACTAACCTTGACGATTTCAATTTTTTTAATTAATTTTTGTTCCCGCAGGATGTTTTTGTTTGCCTTTCGCTATTACTAGGGTTTCTTAACTGGTTTTGCTACAAATGGGAATTTTCAAGCCGTCATAAAAAGGAAATTTATCTACTTGATCTTAAATTTCGTTATATACGTTAAACCACAAGAATGTAGATTACTAATTAGTACGGCGAAATATTACGTCTGCAAAACCGTGCTTAAAGTTCGTTTTTTTATTTTTGTGCCTATTGAAACGACTATGCGACACTTTTTGGCAGCAGGAGCAACGAAGCATCGCGGTATCTGTCTGAAGGAGGTGGAGTAAATATTCATACTTGCTTAAAGGGGCCCTGCAATCGCATTTAAGCGTGTATATTTTTGGCGGTTTCCCCGTCTTTCGTGGTTCCGAAAAGCCAGCGGGCACGGAGAGAGTTACTAAATATCGGTTCGTCATAGTTTAACCGTACAACGCGTAAACCTCCTCCTCCTCCTACGGGGGCGCCCCGTGGTGCCGAAAGCGCGCGGCATGTGACGAAATCGTGACGTTGTTTGTCCTGGTCAGCCGAGAAGACAGATCTGCCCCATTCCCGGGCGGCTCTCTCTCCTCGGCCTCACCTCCTTTCCCCATCCTTCCCCTTCTCTCCCCACATTCCCCAGTTACTCGGGCAACCGGTGGCTGCGTACGAAGAGAAGAGGCCCTTTGCAAAAATCCCAAAAGCCCGTGCGCACCACGCGACGAATAATGGGGGTCCTCGGTACGCTCCTCCTCCCGCTACCAGGTGACCACGTGGTATACGCCAGCAAGCGCAGGTTACCACGGCAACGACTTTTGAGCAGCCGAGTCGGGCAAGCGACGAGCCAACGGCGGCTGCCCCTTTCTCATCCCCCTCCTTTGTACCGACTCTGTCGTCTGCTGCACCAACGCTTTGTCGAACCTGGTCGAAGCCTGCCACGGTTGCCGTGCAAACTAAATGGATTCGGTGAAACTTCAATATGTGACGGCAAGTTACGACGAATTACGTATTGAAATATGTTCACCTGCTGCGATGCCTTTACGCTGACACAGATACGTTACGCCGCCAACGACGTACGACTCGGCGGATGGGCGGAATCGCGGATGGCTGCAACGGCTGCTGGCTATACCTGCCGGGACGCGCGCGCTGTCGCGGAGGCGCGACGAGAAAGCATGTGATCTGTACCGGGGGTTCCCGAAATTCCCTGCCGTCATGGCGCTGTACGTTTTGCAAAGGGTCTATTCGCCGGCGCGGGGAAGGGAGGGACAGGTCCGGTTAGGCTGCCACCGAAGCCAGGACAAGGGACGTCATGAAGGAGGTTAATTTTTTCTTGTTTTTGTCATTTGTTTGTGCCTATAACCTCTAAAATAAAGCGAATTTCGAGGAAAGAAATGTTTTGCTAAGTTACTACGTTCAGTGCGCTTAGGTTCGGACCGTTCGGTGTAAATGAAAAAAAAAAAAAAAACAGTAAAAACGTTGTTGCAAGGGATTCTTCAAAGGACCCCTAAAATAATGTTTTTTTTGTTTTTTTTAACAGCTTGGTTGGGACACGCGAATAAAAGAATCAGTATTATGCGAAAAAAAATAATTTGTAGAGCAATATTGACTGCGCGAGACGCTATATAGTCGGTAGTCACCTCCTTTCAACTTGTTTTCTCTCTTGGCATTTCGAGCGTGTGGAGGAGAGGTGGATCGGCTTGGCCCTTACGTTGAGGTGGAGAAAGTGTAGGACCATCTCGTTAAGGTGGAAAGAGTGTATGACCACTCCGTGACGTCATGAACGTTTGCGCGCAGAATTTAATATGAATCTCGCGCCGTGAATCTAGCTTTTTTTTTCCGTAAAAATAAATTTTTGACACGCGTGTCCTAACTAGACTTAATGAACACCATTTTTTCAGGGGCCCTTTAGGCTGCAAATAATGAATTAGGAATAACAAAAATAATTATTTATGGGTGTTGTTGTATTAGTTCTACGATACTACGCCACGTGGTTGGGATACAGTTTCGGTCTCAAACATCTGTTCAAAAAAGAAAGACGAAGCCTCAAGCGATAGCCGAACGGTTCATGACAAAGAACGAACCCGGTGTACAGGTCTGTTAAATCTTGAAAGTCAGTCAATCTAAAAAAATGTACCTGAAGTTGGTGGTCTTTTTCGTTCCCATCCAACAAGCGCATTCACATCCGCAATGTTTGGGTCTTCCATCAATGACTAAACATGTTAACCATGTCGTTTGTCGTTCAGCGACTCGCATTCGTTGTGTAATGTGGTGGTCGAACGCGGTTGTGCGTCAGAAATAAAATAAAGCATAAAGTGAAGCAATAAAAAAATGATCCCGATATGATTCGAACCCATAACTTGGCGAAGTGGCTAGCGAGAAGGGACGCGCCAGACCAGTTGACCCCGTAAGTCTGACGTCACTGCTGTAAACAAACCGTTGCTAGGGGCGTTGCTATGGACTGATACATGGGACAGGATTTCGCTCAGAAAGAACCATCGTTCGAAAATCGGACGTGGAACTTAAACGTTTAGAAATATATGTACATAAGCCTGCATAGCACATTTACCACGATAGAAGTTTGCCGAGAATCAGCTTTTTATGAAATACGTGCGGCGGAAACTTCCGGTCCTCGATACGTCTTTAAATGCCTGCTAAAGGCGACAAACGCATGCGAAATGCACACGGAATGACCGAAGTATGCCATCTGAAGCAGTCTCAATTGTTTGCATAATGATGCGATTTAGATCTTGTATTTATTGGAAACATTCCATGTCTAAGCAAACCCATCAGGTTTATAAAAACGAATTGTATTTGCATGCAATGCGGGACACTGTATAACGAAAATTATTATATGCATGAAGATCTGCTAAAAATACAACGATAGAAGCACCTGTTTAGAACATAATATCAAAGCAGCGTGAAGCCCCCTTTCGGCTCTGCAGGTGAAGTGCATCCTAATGCAGGAGCTACTATTTTGACTCTAACCAGAACGGTTCGAGACCCCAAACTTCGGTTTTTGGGGGTTCGCAACGTCAGTGTCTGTTTCGTACCCGCTTGTAATAATCACAATTCGAAAAAATTCGGATGATTCTTCAGCCGAATTTTTTCGGCTGAAGAATTTTTGTTACACACATCTGTCACGTACAGTTCGTTTGATCACAACTGTGCAATGACGCACCTTCTGTGCCGTCAGAACTGCTTGAAACGTATGCTGGCCTGCACTTCGACGCAGATATACTTCAGGTCGTCGTCGCACGTGAGTCGCCTTCGCAGTGTTTTCACTCTTCTTAATTATTGCGAAAGCGAGCTCTTCGGGCAGGGGTTTGCGCACTCGCACACCTCGACCGTCGATCATAGCTGTGCCCTGAGCACTCTTAGCTTTCGAAATCCCACATAAAAGTGACCCGATGAAACAGAAATTATCTGTTTTACGTTAGTAGATGAATCCGAATATCAAATTAATGTACGTTGATTATTTAATAAAGGACCAAGATTTAAAATAAGCATATATATCATAATTTTCGAAAGACGTTTAACGACCTCTTTAATGTTATTCTAACAATGTGATTGCCCGGATGCTCTTACCCCAATAAAGGAATACTCAACAACGAGAACAACTCGAAAACGGAGCCTGTATATTTGATTTCGGAAATACTGCGACACCCGCCGTCTAGTTCAAAACCGAGAGTGGCCACCAGGCTTCAATCTACGCAAGATAGAGTGAATAAATAAAGGGAAACGGAAAGAAACCCGCGAAATCTTCCACTTGGTCAAAATGAACCTGGGAAGTTCTCCCTGGCCGGGATGAAAATAAACATAAATCAAATTTGCGAAAAGGGGTATACCAGTTAGTAAATTACCGATATGTGGAATAACAAATCAAATAAGCAATTAAAGGTCACCAGTTTATAGGTCAAATATTTTGAATGGGCGCAAAGCCCCACTGTTGAGCGCGGGCTTTATGGCATAACAGCATGAAAATTCGAAGAAGTAAAATCTATTAACAATATTATCTTCAAAGTCACCTAGTCTGAATTAACTTAATGATATGTCACTAAAACCTAAAACAAAAGGCGAGGCGGTTCCCTACAAACTTTTACTAGTTGATTTTCTTATTTGCGCGGGCTTTCAATAATTTGTACATAAAATAAAATACTCATCCGAAAGGGGCGCAAACTTTGCAATGAAATAGAGGGAGGGAGGAAGGGAGAAATAACATGGAAAGGACAAAAGAAGTTGAAACGGGAAGTCTAAACTGGATTCCATAAGAGAAAATGAAGGTAGCATAGAAGTGCACATGAAGTGACGAAAACGTCTCGGCTCATATCAGACATTAATTTTAGTCTGAGATCAAGAGCATGGGACATTGAGCAACCTCATTGAAGAGCAACCCGAAGTGTCGCACTTGTTCCTTCACAACTTTCACCCGACACGAAACCTACACCAAACCGATTCCAAGAAAGTTGTTCAAACTTTCACAATTCAAACATTCATGAGTAATCCGCGTCCTCAAAACGACAGCTCGTATGCTGTCCACGTAAGACAGGAGAACAAGCGAGAACGGCGGTAAACATCACGCCTCCTACTGTCCACCGAAGAGGTCACATCCCCGGGAGACTCCAGACATCCATGGGCGTGACATCGGAGAATCATCCCGGATGGGAAAGCAAAAACCCCGAGAAACCGGCACAGGCTCGACGTGTCCAGCAAGGAACAAGAGAAGAAAGAGACGTGGGAGAAACCAACACCAAACCGGGGCACCCCGTGGGCCCTATTTACGGGGGGTCATCATCGTCGTCTTCGTTCGTCAGATAGATGGCCAGATCGGGCGCACCAGGGCGCTCGTTGCCGCGTGGGGCAGCCCGCTTGCCTGCCAGGTACCCGATCAGGGCTCATTTAACGGGACGGGTGTTCCCGCGGTAAGGCCCCGGCTTTCAGGGAGGCCCGGGGCAACGCGGGGTCCGGGCCGCGAGGAAGAAGAAGGGGAAGCGAAAGCGGGTGGGCGGCGGGGCAGAAGTAACAAAAATGCGACGGAGAAAAAGAAATGGACGCGATGGACCGACACGGATTCGCTGACCCCGCCCGACGCGGCGAGTTATCGTCGGTGTGCCTCGGCAGGAAGACAACTCGTACTCTGACCGATCGGCGTCGTTGTTCGTTTGTCGCGACGCAAGGCCTTTCTCTCTCCAGTCACATGGTGATCATGTAAAGAAAAAAAACAAAAAAAAAGATGTGTTACCACATCAATTAAGTGGCAAGTAAATAATTCATGTATTTGTACTATTCTCTCAGAAGATAATACAAGTGAATGTACCAGGAATGTCTTTCGAAGAATGCTGGGATGCGGGCAGTCTGGTGCACGTTACTCAAAAAAACGTAATCGATCACAATTACAATCACAGGCTATTTTAGCACATCTAAAAGTGATCAGATTACTGTTTTGATTACTTCCTAATAAATCTATTCAAATAAGCACAAAACTACTCTTAGAAGTAATTAATTACAAGTAATTGGATTACTCGAAATTAGTACCCTACAAGCCTGGATCTGGGGCAGTGGGGTCTGTCGCTCTTTTTTAGAAATCCCGCTATCCTTTTCTGTCTCTTCCTCTTTTTTCTTTCTTAATTTAAGCATAGAATATGCTATATGTAGGGGATTTAACCCTCTCCGTTCCCCAACTAGGGACGAAAGTCGACAAGCCGACTGCGAGGAAGGCGCTGACGCAGCTCTCGTATCTTTACCGATTGGACACCACTGCCAGCTTGAACATCTTCCTTGAGTACATCCGTATTACAGCCGGCGAGGAAGGAAACATCACGAGTTCAGGCATTCAGCGGTGCTTGGCACCACGAAACGAGCGCGCTCGGGCTTCCCCAGAGAATGAGCGCAAGGGAGAACGACAGCAAAGCCGAGAAAACTCATGGTGCACCAAGGGTACACAGCGCAGTCGCTCATCGGTGGGGAGGGCGATACTACTGGTCGAATCTGATGACCACCATTCGCAGCGAGGTACTATAGCGAGGCGCCTACAAAGGCTTACGCACACATGTAGACAAGACAAATCCCAAATCCAGCAAACTCTCGTACACGAAATCGCTGTGATATAGTGTGATATAGTGAACTATTCTTCATAATACGATGAGATGCCGCCACCCCAACACTCCATATCTCTAGGTGAAGAAAAGGTGACCATCACTCAGGGGTGCACACCACTCTATTGGCGGCTCGTTATTCTAATCTAATTGGTTACGCAGGATATCATTCGCACCTTTCAGTCTCCACGTGTTCACAGATTTTCCACACTAACACATCACATTCGGTGTTACCACTGCCTTTCCTAGGCTAGTACGACAAAGGGGGGATTTTTTTGTTTACTTCTTTCATGAAAGCATGACCATATGAATTAACATGTCAGTAGGCAGCACTTCCAAGACCGAACTTGCAAAGAATAGGATAGACCTCGTTAAATGATTTCGTTTTTCTCGTTTGCTTTATTATTTCCTCCCATCGTAGAAACCACGTATCCTTCATTCATGGCAGATATTACTCCTGGTAAACGTGTAGGTTATCATCATCTTAACCCCAGATATATCTTCACGTATTTTATTCTTTATGTTTTAAATGAGGAGTTGTAGACACCTCCTCAATAGTTGGTGCAAGACCAAGTGGTTTGAGCTAGCCACTGATATCTATAATTCTGTTCAATCGTCGAAGATCGTTGATGCTATATTGCCGCGCGCGTAGCTGGCAAAGTAGGCAGCGCGCGCGTAGCCTAACGATTGTTGTGCCTGCTTCCCACGAGAATAGCGAGGGTTCGATTCCTGGGAACGACGCATCTTTTGTTTATTCCTGCAATTTAGTGTTCTGGTAAATTCGAAAATCCTGTTGTGTGTTCGGGGTCCGAATGTTCTACCCGTCGTACCTTCTACGCCGATTGTTCCAGAAGCCCACGCGTGTCTTTAAGGGGCTTCGCGTGGCGAGCCAAAGTAAGTTTCGCCCCAGCGTTCGACACTGCTGTCACGCCGACTTCGACGCCCGCGACGCTCTGCATTCCTCTGATCATTTTGTTTTATTTTTGGGCGCAAGTTCGCCCCATGAAACGTATCAGTTTCCCCAGTTATTCTTTATTTCACCTTGTCATTCGTGACATTTTGGTGGGGGTGCTGGGTATTGCATACTATACCCGTTGAGCATACCCCTCCGAAGACATTCCGGCCAAGGGACGTGCTCAGCCCCGGAAGACTACCATTTGCCGAAGACGCCGAAGTCCGAAGAAGCCGTCGTACCCGCGGTCAGTCTCTCGAAATGGGTCTCTTGCCCGAGAACCGGAAGGATATCTCGACCATGACCACCCCACCTTTCGTCGCCCTGCCCGTCGCACCCCGAACTCCAACGCCTTTCCACGGGGAGGTCCACGAGGACATTGAAGACTGGCTGCGAAACTACGAACGGGTAGCCCGCAGCTACGAATGGACGGCTGAGCCGTGCCTCCAGAACCTCTACTTTTCGCTTGAAGGCATTGCGAGGGACTGGTTTGAAAACCACGAAGCCTCCTTCACTACATGGGAGTCATGCGTCGCCGAACTGAAGCGAACGCTCCTCAGCCACCACCGTCGGCAGCGAGCGGAGGACCTTATCCAAACAAGGTTGCAGGGCCCCAACGAAAGCGTGACCAGCTTCGTAGAGGATGTCATGCGCCTATGTGCCCGAGCCGATCCGGAAGCAGCCGAGGAGAAGAAGCTTCGCGTCCTCATGCGTGGCGTGAAGGCTGAAATTTTCGATTGCCTTGTCCGCAATCCGCCGACAACCGTCAAGGGTTTTGTGGCTGAAGCCCCTAACATCGAGCGCGCGCTGTCGGGCCGAGAAAGCCATTACCATCGACTCGCCGGTGTGCCTGCTCCTCCAACCGTTGCATCTTGCCGACTGAACCTGAACACCGCCGGTGTCGACAGCCTTCGGGAAATCGCCCGCGACATCGTCCGGGGAGAACTTTGCAAGATGCTCCCCGCCGCGGATCGCCCATCCTCACTGTCGCTCACAGAGGTTGTTCGAGAGAAGGTTCACAGAGCCTTCCAACCTGATGGCCCGATCAACACGACGACGCCAGAGGAACCGACGTTGAGCTACGCCGACATGATCCGACAACCTCCGCAAGCTAACCGCCAAGACACGGCGCCACCCCGGCGAGACAAACCGATGCCGTTGCATCCTTGTCGCCCGGAAGGAGACGTCCAGTATGTCCTCCCGGAACAACTATCGCCGAGGTAAACCGACGTGTAGAGGACGGCCTGAAGACGCCCGTTGTGCTCACCCTGTGGGGAAGCCGACCATATCTACCGCCGCTGCCCCTACCGGCAAACAGGGCTGCGTGGCTTCCATACGAACGATCTACGACCACGCTACGGTGAACGACCACGGAAGATCGAAGAATACCTCCGACGACCTCAGTCTCCCCCGCCTGCAGCTCGCCGCGTGTCCCGGTCACCGTCGCCACGACGTCCAGCTTCGCCGATGCACTGACCCCGACGCAAACGCCTGTCGCCCCTCGCTCCTCGCCGGGGAAACGAAGCTCGGCAACCCCTGGAGGTGGAGTTGCCGAAGACGCCCGACGCCAAGATCCTCCGCGAGCGTCGGAGGGCCCCCACTCAAACACCACCAGAGACCGAAACGACACTCCTGTAACGGTGAAGAATAACCTACACGTCGTTATCGACGGCCACGACGCCTCGACTCTCGTCGACACTCGAGCAGACTACTCCGTCCTGAGTGGGAGGCTCTCCAAACGCCTTCGGCAAGTGAGGACGAAGTGGGATGGCACAACAGATACGGACCGCCGGGGGACATCTCGTCACGCCAGTCGGAAGATGCACTGCTCGCGTCGAGATCCACGGCCAGACATGTCCTGTGAAATTCGTCATTCTACAAGACTGTGCCAGAGACGTCATTCTCGGCATGAACTTTCTGTGTGAATACGGCGCCGTCATCGACCTTGGTGAAAACAGATTGACGCTGCGTACGCCTGTTCCGCCCTCAGGGAAGCCCCAAATAGCGCCAGCCACCGCCCGAGTCGATGCCGACCACGTGAACCTGCCGCCGCGATCAAGTGTTGTCGTAACCGTCGTGACCGATGCAGGTACCCGCGGCGAAGTTCTTCTGGAGGGAAACCTTCTATTGCTCCTGGAAAAAGGAATAGGCATCGCAAGAGGAGTAGCTGAACTTCAGGATGGTCGCACTGTAGTCCTCGTGTCAAACTTCCGAAATGAAACGCAACATCTCACGAAAGGTGCACCCGTGGGCCACGTGAAGGAACTCCGGAACTCCGACAAAATCGCTGCGATTACTGGAGACTCCTTGCCACCTCAGCTGGACAGTACGTCGACAGCGCAGCTGGACATTGACCCCAAGCTTACGGGCCCGAAAAGATGGCAGCTGATCGACCTCCTCGCCGAATACACCGACTGCTTTGCGACATCGTCGAAGGTACGCCAAACCGCCGTTGCGAAGCACCGCATCATTACCGAGGACGACGCGGGCCCTGTGCATCGATCGCCATAGAGAGTCTCCGTAAAAGAAAGGGAGGTAATCCAGGAGCAAGTTCAAGAGGCGCTGAACGACGACATAATCCAGCCTTCAAAAAGCCCGTGGGCCTCTCCAGTCGTACTGGTAAAGAAGAAGGACGGAACGCTTAGGTTCTGTATAGACTACCGGCAGCTAAACGCGGTAACAAAAAGGACGTCTATCCACTCCCCCGCATCGACGACACCTTAGACTGGCTGTGCCACTCTCGATACTTTTCATCGATGGACCTGAAGATCGGCTACTGGCAAATCGAAGTCGACCAACGGGACCGAGAGAAGACAGTTTTCATCACGCCGGATGGCCTATACGAGTGCAAGGTAATGCCTTTCGGCCTTTGCACGGCGCCAGCAACTTTCCAGCGTGTCATGGACACCGTATTGGCCGGACTAAAGTGGTAGAGCTGTCTCGTCTACCTCGACGACGTCGTAGTGTTTTCCGACGATTTTGACGAGCACTTGCGACGACTCCGAGCTGTTCTCCAGGCCATACGGACCACCGGACTCACCTTCAAACCGGCAAAATGTCGTTTCCCTTATGACGAACTGAAGTGCCTAGGTCACGTGGTTAGTAACGAAGGCGTTCGCCCGGACCCAGAGAAGACCCTTGCCGTTGCGGCATTTCCAGCGCCGACAGACAAGAAGGCCGTGCGGAGATTCCTTGGACTTTGCGCCTACTATCGGCGCTTCGTTCGGTATATTGCAAGGATTTCTGCACCGCTCACAAAGCTCACGAAGGACGCTGAGAAGTTTGAATGGACAGAAGAGCAGCACCAGGCATTCGACGAGCTGAAGCGACAACTCCAGACTCCTGCTGTTCTTGGACAATTCGATCAGGATGCGGAAACCGGAATCCACACGGACGCAAGTAACGCAGGACTTGGCGCGGTACTGGTTCAACTACAAGAAGGCACCGAGTGAGTCATCACCTACGCAAGTCGGACACTGTCCAAGGCGGAGAAAAATTACTCCACAACTGAGAAAGAATGCCATGCGGTCGTCTATGCAATCACGAAGTTTCGTCCGTTCCGCGTAGTCACGGACCACCATTCGCTCTGCTGGCTTGCCAACCTCAAAGACCCGTCAGGACGCCTCGCTCGATGGAGTCTCCGACCACAAGAGTTCAACATGATTGTTGTCTACAGGTCAGGCCGCAAGCACAGCGACGCCGACTGCCTGTCTCGAGCGCCCGTCGAAACACCTGCCGGCACCAGCGACGATGATGAAGACGAGTGCTTCCTAGGCGCAGTGAACACCGATGACATGGCACGACGTCAACGAGCCGATCCTGAGCTGCGCGCACTAATAGAGAACCTGGAAGGGCGCGAAAGTACCGTGTCCCATGTTTTCTCCCGAACCCTGCCGACCTTCGCCATTCGTCAAGGTGTATTCTACAAAGAGAACATCGGGGACAACAACTCGCCGTGGCTGCTGGTAATCCCCACCGACCTTCGAGAGGAGATCTTTCAAGCCTGCCACGACGACCCGACGTCCGGACACCTTGGTTACAGCCGGACACTGGCCCGTATTCGTGAAAAGTATTACTAGCCCAAGCTCCCTAAGACCGTCCACCTATACGCACGATCATGCCACGAGTGCCAGCGACGCAAAAAACCTTCGAGGAGGCCGGCCGGACTCCTGCAGTCAATTGCTCCTACAACTGCACTCTTCCAGCAGATCGGAATGGATCTACTTGGCCCTTTCCCGCCGTCGACGTCGGGGAACCGCTGGATCATCGTCACCACAGATTATCTCACGCGGTACGCGGAAACGAAAGCTCTTCCTGCAGGGACTGCTGTGAAAGTTGCCAAGTTTTTCATCGAGTCCATCGTCCTCCTGCACGGCGCTAACGAAGTCCTGATCTCAGACCGTGGACCATCATTCATGGCCCAGCTGACGCAAGAAGTCCTTCGTCTCAGCCACACCAGCCATCGTTGCACCACGGCGTACCACCCGCAGACCAACGGGATGACGGAGAGACACAACAAGACCATCGCCGACATGATCTCCCTGTACGGCGACGTCGAGCATAAGACATAGGAAGAAGTGTTGCCGTACGTCACATATGCCTACAACACGCCCTTGTAAGAGACCACCGGGGTGACACCTTTTCAACTGGTTCATGGTCGCAAAGTAACGACAATGCTGGACGCGATGTTACCCCACGAACCGGCTGTCGACGGAAGCGACGACGCCCAGGTGGTTGACAAACGGGCAGAAGAAGTCCGTCAGCTAGCCAGACTCCGGATTAAAGCCCAACAACGCGTCGACACTGGCCGCTACAACCTTCGTCGTCGGGACGTCCACTTCCAGCCTGGAGACAGGGTATGGGTCTGGACTCCGATTCGTCGCCGTGATCTCAGCGAGAAACTCCTGAAACGGTATTTCGGACCCTACAAGGTACTTCGTCGCCTTGGAGATCTGAACTACGAGGTGATACCCGACAGAACAAGAACATCATCACGCCGCCCACCACGACCTGAAGTCGTCCACGTCGTGCGCCTGAGGCCGTACTACGCTCGATAGGACTGTGGACCTTATCTGTTCCGAATGACTCTTTAGTTTACCACTCTTTTTACTTGCCTTGTTTTGTTTTGTGTTGCATCAAGGTGATGCATCTTTTAAAGGGGGAGTAATGCCGCGCGCGCAGCCGGCAAAGTAGGCAGCGCGCGCGTGGCCTAACGGTTATTGTGCCTGCCTCCCACGCGAAAAGCCAGGGATGGATTCCTGGGAGCGACGCATCTTTTGTTTATTCCTGCAATTTAGTCTTCTGGTAAATTCGAGTATCCTGTTGCTTGCGTGTTCGAGGTCCGAATGTTCTACACGTCGTACCTTCTACGCCTATCATCCCAGAAGTCCACGGGTGTACATAAGGGGCTTCGCAAGGCAAGCCAAAGTCAATTTCGCCCCAGCGTTCGACTCTGCTGTCCCGCCGACTTTGACGCCTGCGACGCTCTGCTTTTTTCTGTTCCTTTTTTTTATTTTTGGGCACAAGTTCGCCCCATTAAACGTTTCAGTTTCCCCAGTTATTCTTTGTTTCCCATTGTCATTCGTGACAATATTCACTGACTTCGGCAAAGACTTTAAAGCGTTTCTCATCAACGGCTAATATCTAAAATTAATAAATAAAACTTATCCACCCTTCTTCGTTGAATGGATAACACACTTCTTAACTAAGAAACGCCGGTCTGTTGTAATTGGTCAAGGTCTTTCCTCCTCAAACTAAACTTTTTATTTCTCTTTATTTGGAGAGGGGAGAAAGAGAAAAAAACCAACTCAGTTGTTGCTTGACGAGCCTCTGCTTCCCCACAGCAGCGAAAGAGGACAGCATATACATGCAGATAATGTTTTTTTTTTTCACCATCTCAGTTATAGCACAAAAATAAACAATACTAGATGGGAAACGGGGAAAGGGGGAAACGTAATAGATTTAGCGACGTTTACAACTTTCAGGGGCACTCTCTTACAAAAATGGAATGTAGATTTTTTTATGGTTTCAATAAAAACTTCTACATTCAACTCACTCAGGCGATTTAAGAAACGAGGTACTATATATCTCAACGTCTGATTACCGTAGTTCGTTCTGGAGTGCGGCACTAGCCATGCGTCTACAGACCAAGTTTCATAGGCAACCTCTCTCATCCTAAGGTTGGAACTAGACATGAATATATTTTCATTTTGGCAAAAAGATCTTTTCAATGCAAGAAAAAGTTTATAAATTTACTGTTTAGGAATCTGTACAACATTCCTTTACTAAATAATGAACTAGTGTGACTATTATACTCAGTATTACATATAATACGAACAGCTTTTTTGTAGAGTATGTATCAGTTTTAAGTTTGTAGCTGTCGTATTCCCCCATACCCAGAAGCAATAATATATTTTGAGAAGAGGGAATTATATATAACAAGCATAACCGTAATTGGGATGATGTAGCGATATTTGTACATAATGCCTAAAACTCTTGATAATTTTTGACATGTATGTTCTACAGTCTCGTCCCCTGACATGTACTGATTAAATTTAATTGCGAGAACTTTTACGCTTTCAACTCTATCTACACAGTCCGTTCTAAGAGAAAGAATGGAGGTCTATAAACAGTCTGTATTTTGTGAACTAAATAATGCGGCTTTTGTCTAACTGCCATTTATTTTCAATGAATTTGAATTTGTCCAGGCATTTAACTTTTCAACGAAATATTTTCGGCGCTTATAATTTGATCAGTATCATCACCTGAAAAGAATATACTGGTATCATCAGCGTAAATAACGAGACTTACATTTTTATCAATATTTACTATGTGATCGATATATAGATTAAAAATAATTGGTTCGAGAATGCTCCCTTGCGGTACACCGGCAGTCTGTTTCCGAAGATCCGATTGTTTTTTTATTTAATTCAACACGCTAGTATCGATAACTAAGATAACTTCTAATCATATCTAGAGCAAACCCTATTGGAAAAACGTACAAGAAACAAACCTGCTGCTTGTACAGTTCGGGTATGACACCACCATAATTTTTTGTTATTATGTATGCAGCTAGTTTGGTTCGGCTTTCTGCCTAACTGGAGATACCGGCACCGCTATGGCTCCGGGTCTGTCTATACTGGCAGCCAGTTTGCTTGCCGATATGATTCGGTGTGCTGGTATGATTTTGCGGCCGATCACGTAGGCGACCGCAATCTTTGCAACAAAAAACGCTTATACCACACCACCACCGCTATATCCAAATCATACATGCAGAAAGACGACCGCCATCTTCCGACATAACGTCCATCGTTTACCACCGGTATCGTTACCCTATTGGAAAATTTCGATGATGGAAAGATGATGGAAAAGGCTCATACAAGCGTAACCGTAATATGGGACATCCTATACAAGCGAAACCTCCGCTCCAGTATAGTCGATTAAGGCGGAATGATACAGGTAGGCGGAACCATACAAGCGTGTCGTATTATGGGACATCTTATACCAGCGTAGTGGATTATGGCGGAACCATGGAGGCGGACGGAACCATACATGCATAACGTAATATGGGACATCCTATACCAGCGAAAAGGCGATACCAGCATGGTGGAGCCGTATGGCTCCACCATGCTGGTTTCGCCTTGTCACTGTTGTACAGGGCGATTTAGTTTTAAGCTTTACGTATATGTTTAGAAAGGTCGTGAAAGCTAAATTAATGCGGTTTGTGCAGGCGAGTTATACGGCCAGGTGTACATAGTATAGGGACCTAATCGTAACAATCAGTCAGATAATTACATACAATTTGTCAATTAACTTTTTAATTAGTGAAAATGAAAATATGGTTTCAATTAGAAACTTGCTGAGTCATTGAAAACCACAAAATCAACTCTTTCTAGAAGGATATAATGCAGGGGTAGCATTTTACGCATTCTGTAAAAACGCTTTATTTGGACGAGTTTCTAGGTTTCAGTTTCTTATCAGAGCTCATATGTCTGCGCCCACAGCCCTGTTCCCCAGGGGCTTAGACGCGCAACACATGTGCGCCTTGCTTCCCTCCATCCTACGAGGGAGGCGAGGGGTCGGCTTCGCACTGCGGCCACTGTTGGGACCGAGCGGTGTCCGTGGTGGTGGAGGGGCGACTCGAGCCAGGCACCGGGCTAGAGCTCAGTGGGAACAACGATGAGCCGCGATCTCTATCGAAAAGTACACTGTTTATTTACATGATGTACAGTTGGTTCAAGAACAGAGAGGGACTTTGCTGGTCGAAGTTCGCTGGTTTTAAACACTTGGTTCTCCCTAGGTCCCTAGGTAGGGACCCCCACATCGGCGGATGGTCGGCCAATCACAGACAGGTATCCCGTTCAAATCCCGCCCCACATTCCATTGTTACGCACACTCAGCCGCCGTAAACACTTCACTGTCGGTCTAGACGGCGCCGAGAGTCTCACCAAAACACCGGCTCGTTGGAATTCACGCAGCTGGTCAAAACACCGTCCGGGGCCGAGACGTGACGTGCTGACTTTCGGCCCCTCGTGTCTACGCGTTGAATGAAGGCGCCCGGATGATCTCATCGCCCCGGATCGTGCCCTGGTGGTTCGGTCGTGAAACCTTAGCCGTTGTTTACGTCGCTCGGATGTTATATTACGGCGCCCGTCTGGTTCGTTCGCTGGGCCGGCGTGCTTCCGAAGCGACGATGACGCCAGGCTCGCTGAGTCAGATGACCTTAACCCGCGAGAGGCGCTCGACGAAAACAAACGGCCAGGTGCAGACGTTGCAGAAAATGGTCCGGGGGGGGGGGGACACTCATAACGGCGTTTAACCCTGCCGCGGGCCATACGCAACAGCTCCTCCGCCGACCGGAAGAGGGTCTTGAGATGGAGCAGTCAGCAACCGCTCCAACGAGAGAGCTGTCCCGCTGCCAGGGTCTTTGACTGTAATCCAGGCCTGGGTCCACCGTGCCTTGTACTCTCGGAAGAACGGCATTAGTGGTTCACGACGTCACGAACCGTCAGACCCCAAACACCAGCAAGTGCCCAACTCCGCCCGAGGGGCTGCCAAGTGAAACACGCAAAAAAAAATATGTCCTAACCAAAAGCGGCCTACTTTTTCCAGCGTGCGGGTGCGACCAGCAGAGCTAGACCATACAAAACCCACATTAGATGACAGGAACTTCAATATCTATACATACGCACTCGTTCACCCATAAACACACAAAAAATGAACCATCATGAAAAAAGAGCTAACGCTTCACCCTAGAACAAACGACTCAGGCAATCGGCATTTGAATGCAACTTCCCCTTCTTGTAGGTCACATGGAAATTATATTTCTGAAGTGCCAAACTCCATCGCAGCAACCTTCCATTTTTTGGTGACATTTGCTGCAGCCAGGTAAGAGGGCAGTGGTCGGTTTCGAATGTAAATCTAGCGCCCGACAGATAACAAGATAATTTTTGTACAGCCCAGACTAGGCAAGCACATTCCTTTTCGGAGGCGCTGTAAGCCTCCTCCCGTGTGGTCAGCTTGCGGCTGGCGTAGAGGATCGGGTGTTCTTCCCCACCCTCGTCCTTTTGGCACAATACCACCCCCATTCCCCTGTCACTGGCGTCGCACTGCACATAGAACGGCTGCGCGTAATCTGGAGCCCTCAAAACAGGGCGGTCCGACAGCGCCTTCTTTAGCTTGCTGAAAGCTTCTTCCTTATCCTCAGTCCAAATTACCTTATTTGGGGCATTTCCACGAAGGGCGTCCGTGAGTGGACTGGCTATCTGCGAGTAATTAGCAACGTATCGTTGATAATAGCCAGTCAAGCCTAAAAACGAACGGATCTGGGTCTTAGTTGATGGCCTAGGATAGTGCTCGATTGCCTCCACTTTGAGTTCGGATGGACGGCGACACCCCTGACCCACCACGTGCCCCAGATATAACACCTCGGCCCGTCCAAGCTGGCACTTTTCAGCCCTCACGGTGAGTCCAGCCTCCCGCAACCTCCGAAACACTTCCCTCAGGTGGATCAGGTGCTCGGACCATGTCTCTGAAAAGACAGCTATATCGTCTAGGTACGGTAGCGCGAACCCCTCGATTCCTTTCAGGACGTTGTCCATCAGCTTTGAAAAGCAGAACGGAGCATTTTTCAGCCCGAAACTAAGCATAAGCTGGCGAAATGTCCCGAGCGGCGAAATGAACGCCGCGCACCGGCTCGCGTTTTCTGTGAGTGGCACTTGCCAATAACCGCGGACGAGGTCTAAGGTGGAAATAAACCGCGCGGCACTCACTTGCTCGACCCTCTCCTCGATATTAGGGAGGGGGTACGTTTGGTCGACAGTCACGGCGTTCAACTTTCGGTAGTCGACGCAGGGCCTAGGCTCTTTGCCCGGTACTTCAACCAAGATTAACGGGGAAGTATAGTCACTTTCTCCCGCCTCAATAACCCTAAGATCCAGCATGCGCTGAACCTCTCGAGCCATTATTTCGCGCTGTCTAGGCGAAACCCGATACGGCTTTGATCTAATGGGGGTCTCTTGGCTAAGTTGAATATCATGACAGACGAGTTCTGTCCTGCCCGGCCGATCTGAAAATATGTCCTCAAACTCGTTTACTAGGTCTCGTAGTTCACTGACTTGCTCCTCTGTGAGCCTCTCAGTGTTTACCGCTTCGGCCAACACTGAGTCCACCCCGAGCACGCCCTTCTGTCCTTCCCAGATGGGAAACTCAGTGGGAACCTCTTGCGGCATGTTCCAAGCTAAACTAACAGTCTCCTTCCTCCCTACGTACGGTTTCATCAGGTTCGAATGGTATATTCGAACTTTTTTTCGTCGCTCTCCTGTTTCTACCGCATAGTTGGTCGCAGAAAGTTTTTGCACCACTTTAGACGGACCCTCCCACTGTACTTCCAATTTATTTTTCACAGAAGGCCGAAGTAACATTGCACTGTCTCCTACTTCGAACTTACGGGATCTGGCTCCCTTGTCGTAATAACGCTTCGCCCGAAGCTGCGCCTCTTGCATGTTGGCCGTGACTATTTCCTGGGTATTTTGAAGGCGCTCCAAGAGTTTCAGTACGTACTCCACCACGGTGGGGTCTTCTCCCTGATTCTCCCAAGATTCCCGAAGCATACGCAGCGGAGAACGCAGTGAACGTCCGTACACTAGTTCCGCCGGGCTAAACCCGGTAGCCTCGTGCGGCACCGTGCGCAATGCAAACATTGTCGCGGGTAAGCATGCCTCCCAGTCCCTTTTTTGTTCAAAGCAGAGAGCGCGTAAGACCCGTTTAAGCACTGAGTGCCACTTCTCCACTGAGTTCGACTGAGGGTGGTACACTGAACTGTGCACGATACGAATCCCACATTTTTCCAGAAATGTGGTCGTGAGAGCGCTCACGAAAACGCTGCCTTGGTCGCTTTGCACCTCCGCTGGAAACCCGACTCCCGCGAAAACAGACAGAAGCGCATCTACGACAGCGGCCGAGCTCAGCTCTTTGAGTGGGCATGCCTCGGGGAACTTTGTGGCGGGACAAAGGATCGTCAGAATGTACTTGTACCCCGATTTGGTCACGGGAAGGGGGCCCACAATGTCTATAACAAGACGGCGAAAGGGTTCCGCTATTAGAGGCACGAGCGTCGAGGGCGCCTTACGCTTCTCGTTGGGTTTTCCGACCCTCTGGCATGCATCGCACGACTTTACAAACGCTTCGGCGTCGCGAAAACACCCCGGCCAGTAGAACTCCTGGAGCAACCGGTCTTTAGTCTTTTTGACCCCAAGGTGGCCTGACCACGAGCTGCCATGCGACAAGCGGAGGAGGTCCGACCGGTACCTTTGGGGTACAACCAGCTGATCCAGCAGCCTACCCTTTCGGTCTCTATAAGTGCGGTACAACACACCCGCCCTTTCATAGTAGGAAATGTTCTTTCTACTGACGCCTTCCCGAACTGTATTCCGAAGTTGTTGTAGGCTTAGATCTGTCTGCTGCTCGGTGATCAGGAGTGATCTTTTCACTCCCAGCAATGTTCCAAAGCTAGATGAAATCGGTGGAAGTACGAGACCTCCGGGCCCCTCTAGCTCCGATCCTTCCTGCTCATTTCTGAGAGCCCGATCACCCCCTGCCGCACTCACCCCAGATTCAAAGTCGGGTTCACAAACCGCTTCCTTTGCGGTGTCGTGAAGAGGATGCTCATTCTCTGCTAGTTCCGGTTCCCCCGAATTAGACTCTCCTCTCCGACACGCTGCTTCGGCCGTTATCTGGCGCGCCTTAGCCCTCGTCAGGGCGTGTACCGTTCTTTCACTGAACGCGAGGCCCTTTTCTCGCAGCATCTGGTCCGACTTATTCGAAAATAAGTAAGGACAACTCTGTGGCAGGTTTTTCGAGACGGCTGCCTCTGTCTCTAGCTTTCCAAAGGGACCACTTATGGTCACTCGCGCCATGGGAAGACAAACGCTCTGTTCCTCCACGGCCTGCTTTATCCAAGCGCATTCTCCGGAGTAATCTTCCGGTCTAACCCATGAAGGGTGGACAACGTCAACAGTAGCTGCGCTGTCGCGAAGGACACGACATGGCTTCCCATTAACCTCTTGGTCATGCATGTATGGCTCGAGGAGTTCCAGGTTGTCGTACTCATCCGTGTAGTGAAGCACTACTTTAGGCTTGTGACAAGACGCGGCGATGTGTCCCCTCTGCTGACAGTTGTAACAAATGGGTTGCTTGCGGGTTTCAAATGCATTGTTCTTTTCCCGCTTCCCTCTGTCACTGTGTTCGGACTCACCACTACTCCCCTCTTTCGGAGTTGTCTTTTCTGTCTGCCCATTTGGCTCCCGGGTATCTCGGCCATTTTTGCCCTTCGACCACTTATACGCACCCGGTGACTTTTTTGATTCACCCTGGGCCTCTTCCGCTTTCCTGCGGGTTGCGTATTCCTCCGCGAGCTCTCCCGCCCTTTCTACAGAGTCTACGTCGGATTTATCCTGAAGCCAGAATCTGACCGTGTCCGGAAGCCAACGATAAAACTGCTCTAGAGCCACGCATTCTATGACCCTGTCATGGTTCCCGTACACGTCGGCGCTTTTCAGCCACTCCGTTAGGTTAGCCCGCAGATCGTACGCAAACTCGGGATAACCTTGCCCTGCTTTCTTATGCATGCTTCGAAAACGCTGTCGGAATGCCTCGGTAGAAAGACGATACTTGCGGAGCAAGCCAGCTTTGACTTTTGAATAGTCATCTGCGTCCTCCCCACTCAAACGGGCCACCACGTCCGCAGCTTCACAGGGAAGGAGGGTGAGCAACCTCTGAGGCCAAGAATCCTGTGCGAAGTTCATCTTTTCGCAGGTACGTTCGAAGTTTACGAGAAAAAGACCAATGTCCTCAGTCACCTTAAAAGGCTGCATCAGTTTACTCATTTTGAACTTCTCTGAGTGTCCGGCTCCCTCATATCTCGGCAGTCCATTTTCGAGTTTCCGGTGTTCGAGCTCGAGCCTCTTTTCTTCTAGATCAAGTTCCTGCTGTTTTAGGTCAAGCTCCCGCTTTCGGTCACTCGTCTTCTTTTCAACCTGCATCCAACAGTCTACTACGTCTTCTTGATCCAACTCTAAGGCGAGAATTTTATCAATGAGTTGCTGTCGTTTAGCGGCTCTAGGAATCTCTAGCCCGAACTCATCAGCCAGTTGCACTAGCTCTAGCCTCTTTAGCTTTGTCCAGTCCATCTCTGCAATGAGTGGCACCCACGCTCGTAATTAGTTATACTGTAAGGTACTACGACAAACGTTTCCCTTCACCAGTACCTAAATCAAAGGTCCTCAAGTTCCCCCTGGCTAATCTCTATCGAGAAAATGAACTTGGCAAACCCCCGAGCAAACTTGAACACTCACCAGACCGTGGAGTCCAACGACCGTGAGCCGATCTCCACCGCTGCCATCCAGTTGTTGGGACCGAGCGGTGTCCGTGGTGGTGGAGGGGCGACTCGAGCCAGGCACCGGGCTAGAGCTCAGTGGGAACAACGATGAGCCGCGATCTCTATCGAAAAGTACACTGTTTATTTACATGATGTACAGTTGGTTCAAGAACAGAGAGGGACTTTGCTGGTCGAAGTTCGCTGGTTTTAAACACTTGGTTCTCCCTAGGTCCCTAGGTAGGGACCCCCACATCGGCGGATGGTCGGCCAATCACAGACAGGTATCCCGTTCAAATCCCGCCCCACATTCCATTGTTACGCACACTCAGCCGCCGTAAACACTTCACTGTCGGTCTAGACGGCGCCGAGAGTCTCACCAAAACACCGGCTCGTTGGAATTCACGCAGCTGGTCAAAACACCGTCCGGGGCCGAGACGTGACGTGCTGACTTTCGGCCCCTCGTGTCTACGCGTTGAATGAAGGCGCCCGGATGATCTCATCGCCCCGGATCGTGCCCTGGTGGTTCGGTCGTGAAACCTTAGCCGTTGTTTACGTCGCTCGGATGTTATATTACGGCGCCCGTCTGGTTCGTTCGCTGGGCCGGCGTGCTTCCGAAGCGACGATGACGCCAGGCTCGCTGAGTCAGATGGCCTTAACCCGCGAGAGGCGCTCGACGAAAACAAACGGCCAGGTGCAGACGTTGCAGAAAATGGTCCGGGGGGGGGGGGGGGGGGGGGGGGACACTCATAACGGCGTTTAACCCTGCCGCGGGCCATACGCAACACCACCGGGCAGCAGGACCGCAGGTGCAAAGATGCGCTCTGGTAAGAAACCGAAGTCTGGAAACGCGTCCAAATTGACCATTTTTTTAGAACGCCATAAAATGCTTCTCTTGTCTTAAATCTTCACAAAGAAAGTTGATTTAGTGTGTTTTGATGACGCTTAGCAAGTTTCTAATTGGAACCATGAATCTATTTTCACTGATTAAAAATTTCAGGAACATACTATACTTAGAGAGAGGCTGAAGCGGTTTTGCATTTGAGAAAACACTTTTAAATCTTCTTCATATGACCTCCAGAATCTCAAATATCAAAATTATTTGGTAATTTTATGAATCGAGGCTGCATAGAGTCATTTTTAAAGCGCTGTGAAAGCACTTCCCTGGAGAGCGACGTCACAAAAGCAGCTTTCGAAATCTTTGCTCACGCATCTTCAGCACCTATCAAAGCTATGCACGCACGTGCTATTTTTTAAAAGGGCAAAAAAATGTGTCCCGACTGGTGCCAATGCGAGAGAATATACCTAGAAAACTTGCGATTGGACGCGCGGCCCTTAAGCGACAAACGCTTTGCGGCTGAAAGGTCTTCTTACGATGTCACTATTGGTAGGAGGTTTTTTTTTTGTGATTTCTCACGTTTAGTTATATCTTTGTGGAAAACGAATGGGATATTTAGGTTTGCGGGATAAAACTACGCTAGAATGAACCTCCATCTAGTTTTCTGAAAGAAGTCTGGCACATCTCTGTAATAACCCGACTGAACATTACAAATTAGTCTTTTATACTATGCCGCCCTGGCCATGCAACTCACGTGCACAGACCGCGTAAATGTAGATTTTATGGCTTTTTTAAAGTCTGTAAAACATACAAAAAAACACTCTCTAGAATGTCCCCCAATACGATACAATTGTATGGTTCCTTTCCCGCTTGCATTGTTCAAGAAAGACTTGTGGACATCCAGCGTTTCATTGGAATGCTGGATGTCAGCGAGTCTACATTAGTGAGTGGTTTCAAACAAACATGATGTTTGCACACCAGTAAGCTCTTATCCAAGGCTCACCAGGAGCACTAAGAGCAGAGGCAAAATGTCGTGACCTGGTAAATTTGGTTGCAGGTATTTATTTTTAGAAGAACTGCAAGCAGCAAAGCTTAACTTTGCTCAAAAGAAGATAATTAAAAATTCAATACTGAACAATAGTGTCCCTTGAGCTGTCAGACCAAACTCCCACTCTTGCCATTCAGGAGTTCCTAACTTGTGCGTAGAGGATCAGCACAACCCAGATTTGTGCTGCAAGCGCACCTGCAATATAAAAGTTGAATAAACATGAGATGAAATATGAGACGTTTAGAATACTCTGTAATGTGAAATTAGAGCACAGATCTTGAAGAGGAGTATGGGAGGGTATGCCCCTCCTCCCCCTCCCCTACTACTCTTCGGCTCCCTCCCATTTAGTGGGAAATTTCCCTGAATTTAGCGGGAAAATGTGCCCACTAAATTTAGCGGGTTAAGTTTTCCACTAAATTTAGCGCGGAAACCCCTCCCAGTTTCAGCATGAATGCAAAAATATATGCAGACTAGACCTTGTCCTCAACACAAATGACCTCAACACAAATGCAGTTTTTCTGCTAAAAGTAGCGGGGAAAATGACGTCGCATGACCGTGTCATGTCATCCATAAAAAATTCAGTTTCTCAGCTAGACTTAGCGGAAATATTAACGTCACATGACCGCAACATTAATTCAATTTCCTGCCAAGTTTAGTAGGGCGGTTACGCCGACAGCGACACCGCAAAACGCGGAAACGGGCGCTAAGAGCTGCGCTAAAAAACTAAATGCATCAGGTGAAATAAAGTGAAAATTAGAGAAGAAAAAGAAAAGAGAATCTAAGATCAGGTTCTCAGATCCTTTCTTTTGTCCGTTCTCAAATGTTTTGATTTCAAGAAATGTTTATATCTTTATTCATACCCAGAGAACCCCTCCCAGTTTCAGCATGAATGCAATAAATCAATGCAGACTAGACCTTGTAAACTATAATGCACATGAAAATGAATGTTCGCCACATAGTCATGTATGAGCCGGTGGCTCAGATCTCTAAATACATTTGTATTGAGGAACATTCTTAAATAAAACTTCTAGGCTTCGAATTCGACAGTTTGTATTTCCATAAGGAACACTGTATGGCACTGATTTTTTTTGTGACACATCAGAAACAGCACAGCAGTGTCATCCTTGCCAACCTAACAAGAATTTGTATTTTTTTTTTAGCATGGCATGTGCTATTCTAATGCTTATACAGCCTCCTTTAACAAAATTTCCTTTGTAGAGCTTTCTATTGGTTCTTATTTAACTCGCACGACAGATTCGGTACGTACTCGGCATCAACAGTTTTATATATTAATGTAATAGGGAAAGACAAGATGTATGGTCTTGAGTACGGCTCAACAAGCACAGATGTTGAGAAAAGTACTGAAGAAAACTCAAATGTCAAAATAAAAATAAGCTGGAATGTGGATACAATTAAGGACATGGTCATAAATACAGTAGCAGATTCAATATGAAGAATACGTGTTAGACGCACACTCAAAGAAACCTGCTGCATCTATATTCATTCAAATTATTTCGCAGAACCCAGCGCTGCAGTCTCAGGTGCGAGTTCGCTGAATGAGTCCACTGAAAATGAGTGCAGACGGAAAAAGCAGTTTGATCTGCGAAAATGAGCACTACATAGGCAAGTGACATGTCATTGTTACTGTTACAGTGCCGAATGTTTCAAACTGCCAGTCGCATCATTCTGCGAGTTCCATCCATATATTACAGGGTTTGGCTCTCTCGAATGCTTGGCGAGAAAAATGATGAACTGGAAATGTCTAGCGTAGTTCTAGAAAAACTACTTCCAGAATCCTAACTCAGCATCGTAAAGAATATAAAAAGTTTCTAGAGAGAAGGTTAGTGCAGGAGTTGAATAAACTAAATACTTAGTTTTGCGAAACCATCTTGCCGTAGTAAACGTATAAAGTTCCCCTAGGTAGAGCTAGTCATTACGGATGATTGTGCCCATTGCATACCATAAAAATTTAATTTGCGACCTACAATATTTACAGTCTCAACCAACTCTGAATAAGTGGAACACTTGGCACTAAAGATTGGTCTCACCATGACTGTCTGCAAACATCCACATAATAATTTCCATAAACCTATGCATTTCAAGAAAATATTTGGAGCGAGCTGTTCAAACTGCCATAACACTTTTTAACACTAATAGAAAGCCTGTAGTGGGCCACAACTTAAGCAGTTTTTACTTCATTATGAAGGGCAATAACAAATATGTGAACCTTAAAACTAGGCCTGCACTGAATTGCTTTCTTAAGTTGAACGTGCTACGCTCGGTTCAATATATTATCTTTGCAGAGCTGACAATGTGCAAGTTCCCATTTTTTTATATTTCACATCTCCCGGCTGCTGGGTGGGCTAGGTACATAAGATTGATGACACCAACGTAACACAATGATTATTTTAAGAATTTGTTTGGGTATAGCACTAGCAAAGCCATCTGCGGGAAGTTATTTCTGTGACTCCGTCGAACCTACACCCGTGGGCTTTAAGTTCACATGTGAATCATGTCTGCAGACGCCTTTTTGTAATTGGAACTCCATCCAACCAGAGATTTGAATGTTTTTTTGCATTTTAGGCTTAGTAGTGCTTTTGCTGTTTCACTTCAAGAATAGGTAAGAATGCTTATTTCGAGTAGCATACCTAACACTTGGTGGCATGAGGACTCCCTTGTCGTGATGCTAATCGAAAGTCACAGGCAGGGAGATACTGTGATGCTCTTGTTGCTGGGATTACCTCCCCCATGGTCCTGGCCGGACCACAGAAGAAGATTGAGTCCAAGCTTGTGGCCACTAGGATCTCCAGATCTTGAGGCAACCAAGTAGCTGGAAATAAAAACAAATCACAATCAAGTACTTGGCAGAGCTACATTAGAATGGCTAGCATATTCTTTCGTGATCAGCACATAGATCCTTTTGTTTTTATACTTTGTACTTGTACCTATTAAAAAACTGCTCCTTCACAGCCACAGTCATAGGCACACCCCAGGACGAGGCCACACAGGCCTTGAAATGATGGGTACCGAATTAAGGCGAATGATCAAATGCATTCATTTAACCCTCTTTCACCCCAACCTGGGAGATTTCTGTCAAATATTCACATTTAACTCTAAAGACTATAAAAAAACTACTACTGCAATGCAGAGCTGTATAGTGGGAGAGTTTAGCCAGTGGGTGTGGTGACAAAGGTGCCGGAGAGGAGGAAAGGGAGGAGAGCGCCGAAGGAGGGAGAGAGAAGGCAGCAAAAAGGAGAAGACCGCTATTTTGACGCAACGCTGTTGGCGCGGAGCACTGCTGAGGCTATGTGCCGTCTGCTACTGGCTTATTTCATTTTTGCCCTTATAAACGTTTGCGTTTAAACATGGAGAAACTTCTTTCTTTAGGTTATTAAGCCACCGAGGAATAACACTATATTATTTTATTGCCAGAGCCTGCCAAATAAAAGCGAAGGGCAGGTGTCTGGATAGAAAGAGTTTAGTTGGCGCACCAAGAGGCTAACCAATAAAAATTGGTACCACCCTGCGCAAAATGCCTAAAAAGCGTGCATCTCTACTTGACACTAACAGCGGCACACACTATCTATTTTACTGACTAAAGGGTACTAGATCACTATTTTCAGCTAACTAGTCAAACTAGATATTCTTGCCAACTTGCTTTTTAGGAAAATTTTTAAATTTAAAAGAACTATTAAGACAACGGCTAAAAAAAAAGCAATGGCAAAACCAACAATCGAATTCACCTGCTCTCCAGTAGCACGACATCTATAGAAGGCAGACCTGCAGAATGAGCAAGCAGTCTAAAAAAGAGTATGTCCCATGTATAATTTGTTTTCATGCTGCCAAGCAAGTGCTGGAAAGAGGTTTCACGACATTAACAAAATTTCTTGCAATCAGTTGAGAACAAGTTAGAGCAGTGAACTTGTCCTTGCCCATGGCATAACGTTTTAGTGTTGCCCATGGAAACTCAAATAAATTTGTAAATAAAAACAAAAAAGACTAACCTTCATAAAAAAATCTAACTTTCGCAAAGAAAAGTTATCTTGAACAAAATATGCGGGATACTGTTGTACAGCATCCATTTGTATGCTGAATTAATTTTGAGGCAAATCTGCGACAATGAAAAGAAAGCGCCCGAGTACAATTAAGGGAAAGACAGAAAGGATGCATACCTACAACAAAAAAATTTAGAACGACCACGGGCAGGAACCTCTGGTGAGGCTCTCGGAGTGACTCCCTGCAATGGGCCTGCGCAGACCAGAGAACAAGATCGGTCAGAGCTTGCAGCCATAAGGTGCTTCATACGATGAAGTTCCAGAAGTAGCTGCAATTGGAAGCAAAGTGCATTTCATTTCTCTGCAGAATGGAGAGTTTAATAGCTAGTATGCATTCATAAGGTGATACAGTCACGAATGCAGATTTCTCAATGCAGCACTATATCACCAAATTGTTAACCGTGCCGGGCAACACTAAAAACCGAGAGCATTATTCCAAACTATCTCAGTTTAAAGTTAACCACGGCAGAAGCTGCAAGCCATGTGACCTTCTAGTTGGATGCCATGGTACGTCGAGCTTACAATCATGTGTCACACTGTTTTCGCTGCAATGGCTTGTAGTGTCAAAAGTGGTTCAGCTTAAAGAGATGCAAAGTATAGACGTTTGTGAGTGGGGCCCTGACCTAGTCTTGAGCTACATTGCGAGGAAGGACGTTTCAACCGGGATGTTTGCTGCCTGTATCCACACGACCAGCTTGTGCACAGCGATTGCTCGAGCCGAGTGCATGTCCTCGACAGTGCCATTATTTGACAAGCAGTTTTATGAATGTTAAACATGACTGACTTACAGAGAGACTGCATCTCAACGACTAATGACTTGGGATACCCAACTGAATACTGATATATTAACTAAATGCAAAACAATTACCTGGCAGGCATTAACTTTTTCAACAGGGTGGGTCGACTCCGCATTAAGTTGAAGGAGTCCATGCGTCAGGCACGTAGCCAGGATTTTGTTTCAGAGGGGGCCCACTCATGACAAAATGCTGTATGAGGAGAAGGGGGGAGAGGAGGACACATGCAAAATGGAAGATTTCGGAGGGGGAGGGGGAAGGGGGGGCCCGGGCCCGGGCCCCATGGGCCTCCCCCTGGCTACGTGCCTGCGATGCGTAATAGGACAATACAAACAAAAATATGACTTAGGATTCCTTTTGCACCCCCAAAATGATGTGTTTTTGAAGGTAAGGTACACAATATTCTTGATTCAGAAAGTGCCTCAGCTGTACAAATGCACATGCAGTAAGGGCACTCGCCAAGCCTATTCTCCTCAGCTCTGTGCAGGTTAAGCCAAGTTAGAGTATAGAGGTACACGCTCACTGATAGCATGAGAAAGGCAGGGAGAAGTCTCCGTTGTTCCACCACCAGCCCGTCTGCTACCTTCGATGACGTTTCAGCGCCTCATGAGCCTGGAGCAAGCACATCTGTCCAAAGTGGGGTGAAAAGCACAAGCACGTGCTGGAGGACGCCCAGCCATTCTCTTTTTGTCATCGGCTATTCTACATATTTTAGTATGACATATTTTTAAGTGAGAAAAAGTATTGCAAATATGCAGTCCAACTTTGACCATAATACAGAAGTCTGATAAAGATAACAGTTGCCATTCACCATTTTCCAAATAAGTGCTCCCACCTATCGGAACATCTACACATGTGGTGCGTGAGTGGGTTCAGGACTGAGACGCTAGAAAATGAAGCGCTCACAAGGCTTGTCTGGCCCTTCCAACCATGCGGGTACATTCATCGCAAATCCCAGATTTTTAGACAAAATGATTTAGAATTAGCAAATCTTGTCTACGCCCGAGGTAGAACATTGAATTGTGATTCCCCCATATTGTGCCAACCATCCTTCAACCTGCGGTACCACCTGCAAATGAACTATGCTGTGCTGCGGCACGCGTCCATGCTGCCTGCTTGAGAAGAAAACCACTGCTCGTGTTGAAGACGACATCCCACAATGTACAGGCAACAATGTTTAACGAACTAAAACAAAATTGATATCATTCAATAGACACAGATAGGCTTACAAAGTGTCGACACCATGATTGTTGTTGTTGGTTTTACTCCTGCATACAAACATAAGTGACTTCCTCTTTCCTCCGATGTACAGTAAAACCCCCTTATCTTCGTGGCCCCTATTTCTTCTCGAATCGGTCACAGAGGACATAATCACAGCCACTGAATTCTGCAAAATCAAAGGCCGCGAAAATTAAAGGTTTGCCAACATTAAAGAGTTTACTGTTCTTCCGTGTGTCACATAATGTTAACATTTCAAGGAGGCTGAAGGTATTGGTTTAAGGAAAAATTGACCTATGAAAAAAAAAAGCCCTTCTCCAGGTTAGGCACGCGAGGTTCTTTTGCACTACCTATAAGGCGCAAGTTTGTTTCGGCAGAGCTTTTGGTAAAACGGAGTCACAAAAGTAGCTATAATTGGCATCAACTATTTTGTGCTGCATCATAAAGCTAGAGTAGATTCCACAGTGCTTCGGCACAGCGCTGTTTGTTGCGAGAGCATATGTGGTTTATTGTTGCATCCCATTTGCATGATCTAGAGAAACTAGCGCTGACACAGTTGGAGCACACCAAAAAAAAAAACAGCCGACTGTGGAAACATTGAGAGATGCACACCTGCAAACTGTGCATTTCTTCAAAACGGATTCGAGCAAAGGTAAAAACAATATGTATACTTACGGCGGCCATACTTGCCTTTCCCAAGCATGACCACTTTTCCCTCGGTAGCACCATCCAGTAAGCACCAGCAACACGCCCATGAGACGCCGCCGACTCCTGGATTGAATGACGACCCGCCTGATGTCTTGGAAGGATATCCGGAACACTGCTTTAGGCCAGATGTTTTATCTGGTGGGGCAGGGACTAAAAGTAAAAATAAACAAATTTATCTGAAGTGCTACATTCCTATTGCATAAACTCTAGAATAGCAGTATTTTTTTTTTGAGGTCAGTGATGCATTTTAATTAAACACAAATGGTTGGTTTATAACTTTATATGATGAACCAGCAGCCCCTATTTTCCTTAAGTGTAACGGAGTGTCTAACGTTACGTCCGACGGAACCCGAAATAAAAATTAAAGTTACGCCCAACGTAACTGTCAAGCATGCGAGTTGCGTCCGACGTAACCCAAAATAAAAATTAAAGTTACCGTATTTACTCGAAAATAGGTCGAACCCTATTTATTGGATCCACCAAGGACAAAAAAAAAAAATTCAAATATAGGTCGATCTTTTTTTTTTTTATTTTTAAGAACAGGGGAAATTTTGGGCAAAAGAAAGAAAAAATACCTTTATTTACATCACTCTCAGCTAAATCACGGGGCGATGCCAAAAACTTCATCACCGTCAGAACTTCTGGACATGTCATCATCGTCCGAAGCTTCGTCAGCTGGGTAGACATCCTCGCAAATTCGCAGCAATACTTCACTGACACCGTTGTAAAATGACGACAGGAAACGAAAGAAGGTGCGAAGCGACGGAAGACAAACTACAAAGACGCAAGCAAAGCCGCCGTGTCGCCATGAGCAACACGCGAGCCGAGCCACCTCAAGCAACTAACAAAAATAACATTTTTTTTTTCTTTTGTGCGCGTTTGCGAGGATGGGGGGTAAAGTGCATGGCGCATCGCGTTCCTCTCCTTACCCGTTGCCCAGCAAGGGGAACGCTAGAGGCGCGATGTCGAAATCCGACGCGCGACCGGCCACCGCGGGCGGCGAGCCATTTCGGCAACCAAAAGCTTTTTGAAACAAGAAGCGGCGCGGCTCTACGGCAACGCCGGCTCGGTGACTCGATAGCTTCCTGCCTCCGGTAGGGTCGCAAAATTTGGTCGCGAATGTAGGTGTCGAAATTCTTTAGTCACAATTTCCGAGAAGAAGAAAAAAAAGAAGAAGAAAAAAAAAAAAGAAAAGGTCGCCTTATATTTGAATAAACACGGCAGTCAGCCGCGCGACGAGACACACATTATGAAAGCGATTGGTGCGAGCGACCGAGGCGATGAGCGACGTTTTCTAGAAACCCAAGAATTGAGCGGCGCAAGCAGCGAGAGTGAGAAATCTTCGGCGCTTTGCGCCGGCACTCGTAGCTTCTCGCCGTCGCTCGTCTCGTTGATCGCTATATTGCTTACATGCCGTTCAGAAAGGCGCTCTAAGTGCTTACCATTGCATTGGGACCAGCCTCGCATCCAACCGTAACCAGTCGACTTTTTTTTAAAGCCGCCGAGGTAGAAGTTAACATCGTACATGCATCGTTTTCAAGGGGTCCATATCACAAGAGCGAATGACATTTTAGCGAACGGCGACATTTGAGCGAATGGTCGTTTTAGCGAATAACGGGGGCGCGCGTTAACCCATCCGTCGCGCTGCGCTTTACGCCGCTTCGCGGCGACAGTCTGCGGCAACTCATTACAAAAGTATGAACTCATTTGGCCCACCCGAAAACGCCGCTTCGCGGCGTCCGACTATTCGCTAAAGTGTCGTTCGATGAAACGTGGGCGTTCGCTAAAATGTCATTCGATCAAGTGAGTGCCTCCCGTTTTCAAGCATGGCTCCTCGTTCATTGCTCGATTTATATTTTCCGTAAATGACAAACCGCAATGAAGCACAATTATTCTAGTTCAAAATTGTTACGAACACTTGGCACGCATGCTTACACTGTAGCGCACCTAACGTAATTTAAAAGTAGAACGAAAACGGGACGAGATTCGCTTACCGCTTCACGGAGACAGACGTCTTCGGATCCTAGGCCTCACGGCCGAACTGGGAAGTCGCCTGCGGTCCGGCGATCGGACGAGTCGAGCCGGCCTGACACAGGTTGACCACGCCTGGTTGAACTATGAGAGGCGCCGTCGAGTTGAGAGCCAGAGACGCAGTAGAAACGGACCGTAAAACATCTGTCCCCCGAAACGCAGAACGAGCCAGCGATGCCAAAACCGCCAAAACCACTACGTCGCCATCTCCGCGACGACCGGAAGCGTGGAAGCCGGGAAGTCAGAAAAGGCGCGACAGCGGAAGCCACTGGGCGGAAGCTTTACGTTTCGGTTTCGCTTTTCTCCGACGCCGGGTTTGCGGCTGGTAGCGACGACGCGAGGGGCCACGAAAAGACGCCGAGTTGGCCGAGTACGAGTCACGGCCCACTTTACGAGCAACGGGCCGTTTGCCGCTGTCGACCGGCGATGCGGTATCCGCGGCTTGGTGTCACGATCGGTTTGTTGCCGTGCACGCTGACTCAAAGCTCGAAGTTACGCAGTTCCGTTCCGGCACCAGCCGCACCACGTTTTCCGGTGCATCGCACGTGGAGGCCTTTCGACGCATTTAGTGACCGTAAAGATGGTGCCCGCTGTCTTCGGTGCTGTAGAAGAAGTTGCGAGACGGAAGAAGCATCGAAACCAAGGCGTTTAGGACTCCAGGCCGGGCCGCCGGTTCACTCTGAACGAGAGGCGACATGTGTGCGCAGGCTTTGAGGAAGCCTCCGCGTTTCGCCGCGCCAGAACTCGCCGATCGCGACCGTACCCCGAGTCCGAGAGGCTCTTGCGCAGCCGGGAACGGCACCGAGGTAGGAGCTGCTCGTTCTGCGCTACCATGCAGTGCTCAACAGTGCTCAGGGCTCTCGGTGTCGTTCGTGCTTGCACCGATGTCTTTGTGACCCCTTCGGACACGCAAGTCGTACTTCGCAAAGGTTTGGACGGGGCCGCCCACACCGAGCAGCTCCGCTATATTCTGCTTAGTTATGATCACAATAAAAGCTTGCGTTTGTTCTCGGGAAAAAAATTGCGGGACCGCTCTCCGCGCCGCCGACGAGATTGGCCGCCTCCATGTTCTCAGCTGTTGACTCGCTCCCGCAGCGAGCGCCTTCCGATAATCCTCCCCGTTCCAAAATGCGATCCGATCTCCGTTTACATGGGCTGAATGAATGCGCACTCGACATCTCGATCCACCTCTGTCTAGCGACTTTAATGCGATGCGCTTTGCGCATTATGCCGTTTACATGACCGCATATGGAATGCGGCAACTAAATTCAATACGACTAAGTCGCATTCATGTAAACGCGGCTTATGTTCTTTTTCGACATGTATGGTGTATGTAACGATACCGGTGGTAAACGATGGACGTTATGTTGGAAGATGGCGGTCGTCTTTCTGCATGTATGATTTGGATATAACGGTGGTGGTGTGGTATAAGCGTTTTTTGTTGGAAAGATGGCGGTCGCCTACGTCATCGGCCGCAAAATCATACCAGCACACCGAATCATATCAGCAAGCAAACTGGCTGCCAGTATAGGCAGACCCGGAGCCATAGCGGTGCCGGTATCTCCAGTTATGCAGAAAGCCGAACCAAACTAGCTGCATACATAATAACAAGAAAGTATGTTGGTGTCATACCCGAACTGTACAAGCAGCAGGTTTGTTTCTTGTACGTTTTTCCAATAGGGTACATACACCATACATGTCGAAAAAGAACATAAGCCGCGTTTACATGAATGCGACTTAGTCGTATTGAATCCAGTTGCCGCATTCCATATGCGGTCATGTAAACGGCATAATGCGCAAAGCGCATCGCATTAAAGTCGCTAGACAGAGGTGGATCGAGATGTCGAGTGCGCATTCATTCAGCCCATGTAAACGGAGATCGCATCGCATTTTGGAACGGAGAGGATTATCGGAAGGCGCTCGCTGCGGGAGCGAGTGAACAGCTGAGAACATGGAGGCGGCCAATCTCGTGGGCGGCGCGGAGAGCGGTCCCGCAATTTTTTTCCCGAGAACAAACGCAAGCTTTTATTGTGATCATAACTAAGCGGAATATTGAGGAGTTTCAGCGAATATAGGGGGCGCTCCGATCGATCCAACATGGCGGACAAGAGGGGGATAGATTTGCGACGCCCGTAGACCGGTAGCGTATAAATAAAACAAAGCGTGTAGTTCTCTGTTTGTTGCGGTGTGCGAGACGATCATCGTTTCAACCAAGACCTACCGTGATGCTACAGATGAAGCCTTCAAGCCAGTTGAAGGCAAGAAATCTTGCCAGAGTCAAGATATGTGTGCAAGTGTTCGACGTGAGCTCTCACTTCTGGTGCAGCTGTCATCAAGTTGAACCGAATGTACGCGGGTCCAAAGAAAGGTACATATCAACAATGTTCGCGCGTTGAAACTATGACGCGTACTTTATCTAAGACTAAAACTTATCGGTCTGCGGCTACAAACATTTTCGTTGACGTTGCTTAGATAATGTAACCATTCAGGCCTCGCACTAAAAGGTGCCGCGAACTCTTCGGTTGTTCTAGTTAATTGTGCTAAAAAGCGGTTGGATAGAAAGTATGACAACTACAGCATACAAGGGACGATTGAGGTCTTTATCCTGCGTTCTGTGTATCGAAACATCGGTATCCTTGGTGTTATCTTGCGATCAGCTGGTCGCCGATCGTCCTGTTTTTACGCGTAATGTAAACAAGCCCCGGAAGCCCTATTGGAAAATCTCGATGATGGAAAGATGACGGAAAAGGCTCATACAAGCGTAACCGTAATATGGGACATCCTATACAAGCGAAAAAGGCGGCTCCAGTATAGTGGAATAAGGCGGAACGATACAGGTGGGCGGAACCATACAAGCGTGTCGTATTATGGGACATCCTATACCAGCATAGTGGATATAGGCGGAACCATGTAGGCGGATGGAACCATACATGCATAACGTAATATGGGACATCCTATACCAGCAAAAAGGCGATACCAGCATGGTGGAGCCATATGGCTCCAGCGTGTTGGTTTCGCCTTTTCACTGTTGTACAGGGCGATTTAGTTTTAAGCTTTACATATATGTTTAGAAAGGTCGTGAAAGCTATATTAATGCGGTTTGTGCAGGCGAGTTATACGGCCAGGCGTACGTAGTATAGGGACCTAGTCGTAACGATCAGTCAGATAAATACAATTTGTTAATCAACTTTTTAATTAGTGAAAATTAAAATATGGTTTCAATTAGAAACTTGCTGAGTCATTGAAAACCACAAAATCAAGTTTTTTTTAGAAGGATATAATTCAGGGGTAGCGTTTTATGCATTCTGTAAAAAGCTTTATTTGGACGAGTTTCTAGGTTTCAGTTTCTTATCAGAGCTCATCTCTGCGCCCACGGTCCTGTTCCCCAGGGGCATAGACACGCAACACACATGCGCCTTGCTTCCCTTCATCCTACGAGGGAGGCGAGGGGGCGGCTTCGCACTGCGGTCACTGGGCAGCTGGACCGCAGGTGCAAAGATGCGCTCTGGTAAGAAACCGAAGTCTGGAAATGCGTCCAAATTGACCATTTTTTATAACGCCATAAAATGCTACTCGTCTTATATCTTTACAAAGAAAATTGATTTAGTGTGTTTTGATGATGCTTAGCAGGTTTCTAATTGGAACCATGGGTCTATTTTCACTGATTAAAAATTTGACGAACATACTATACTTAGAGAGAGGCTGAAGCAGTTTTGTATTTGAGAAAACACTTTTAAATCTTCTTCATTCGACCTCCAGAATCTCAAATATCAAAATTATTTGCTAATTTAATTAATCAAGGCTGCATAGTCATTTTTAAAGCGCTGTGAAAGCACCTCCCTAGAGAGCGACGTCACAACAGCAGCTTTCAAAATCTTTGTTCACGCATCTTCAGCGCCTATCAAAGCTATGCACGCACATGCTATTTTTTAAAAGGGCAGAAAAATGTGTCACGACTGGTGCCAGTGCCGGAGAATATACCTAGAAAACTTGCGATTGGACGCGCGGCCCTTAAGCGACACACGATTGGCGGCCGAAAGGTCTTCTTACGATGTCACTGTTGGTGGGATGTTTTTGGTGTTTTCTCACGTTTAGTTATATCTTTGAGGAAAACGAACGGGATATTCAGATTCGCGGGATAAAACTACGCTAGAATGAACCTCCATCTAGTTTTCTGAAAGAAGTCTGGCACATCTCTGTAATAAGCCGACGGATCATTACAAATTAGCCTTTTATACTATGCCGCCCTGGCCATATAACTCACGTGCACAGACCGCGTAAATGTAGCTTTTACGGCTTTTTTTAAAAAAATCTGTAAAACATAGAAAAAAAACTCTGTAGAATGTCCCCCAATACGATACGATTGTATGGTTCCTTCCCCGCTTGCATTGTTCAAGAAAGACTTGTGGACATCCAGCGTTTCATTGGAATGCTGGATGTCAGCGAGTCTCTACATCAGTGAGTGGTTTCAAACAAGCATGGTGTTTGCACACCAGTAAGCTCTTATCCGAGGCTCACCAGGACCACTAAGAGCAGAGGCGAAATGTCGTGACCTGGTAAATTTGGTTGCAGGTATTTATTTTTACAAGAACTGCATGCAGCAAAGCTTAACTTTGCTTAAAAGAAGATTATTAAAAATCCAATACTGAACAATGGTGTCCCTTGAGCTGTCAGACCAAACTCCCACTCTTGCCACTCAGGAGTTCCTAACTTGTGCGTAGAGGATCAGCACAACCCAGATTTGTGCTGCGAGCGCACCTGCAATATAAAAGTTGAATAAACATGAGATGAAATATGAGACGTTTACAATTCTCTGTAACGTGAAATTAGAGCACAGATCTTGAAGAGGAGGATGGGAAGGTATGCCCCTCCTCCCCCTCCCCTCCTCCTCTTCTGCTCCCTCCCATTTAGCAGGAAACTTCCCTGAATTTAGCGGGAAAATTTCCCCACTAAATTTAGCTGGTTAAGTTTCCCACTAAATTTAGCGCAGAAATTGATGTCACATGACCTCAACACAAATGCAGTTTTTCCGCTAAAAGTAGCAGGGAAAATGACGTCGCATGACCGTGTCACGTCAGCCATAAAAAAATTCAGTTTCTCAGCTAGACTTAGCGGAAATATTAACGTCACATGACCACAACATTAATTCAATTTCCTGCCAAGTTTAGTTGGGTGGTTACGCCGACAGCGACGCCGCGAAACGCAGAAACGGGTGCTAAGAGCTGCGCTAAAAACTAAATGCATCAGGTGAAATAAAGTGAACATTAGAGATACTGTAAGAAAAAGAAGAGAATCTAAGATACCTTTCTCAGATCCTTCCTTTTGTCCGTTCTCAAATGTTTTGATTTCAAGAAATGTTTATCTCTTTATTCATACCCAGAGAACCCCTCCCAGTTTCAGCATGAATGCAATAAATCAATGCAGACTAGACCTTGTAAACTATAATCCACATGAAAATTAATGTTTGCCACATAGTCATGTATGAGTCAGTGGCTCAGATCTCTAAATACATTTGTATTGAGGAACATTCTTGAATAAAACTTCTGGGCTTCGAATTCAACAGTTTGTACTTCCATAAAGAACACTGTATGGCACTGATTTTTTTTTTTTTTTGTGACACATCAGAAACAGCACAGCACTGTCATCCTTGCATACCTAACAAGAATTTGTATTTTTTTTTTAGCATGACATGTGCTATTCTAATGCCCATACAGCATCCTTTAACAAAATTTCCTTTGTAGAGCTTTTTATTGGTTCTTATTTAGCTCGCACGACAGATTCGGTACCTTGAATTCTCACTCGGCATCAACAGTTTTATATATTAATGTAATAGCGAAAGACAAGAAGTATGGACTTGAGTACGGCTCAGCAAGCACAGATGTTGAGAAAAGTACTGAAGAAAACTCAAATGTCAAAATAAAAATAAGCTGGAATGTGGAATTATGGACATGGACATGAATACAGTTAGCAGATTCAATATGAAGAATATGTGTTAGACGCACGCTCAAAGAAACCTGTTGCATCTATATTCATTCAAATTACTTTGCAGAACCCATCGCTGCAGTCTCAGGTGGGAGTTCGCTGAATGAGTCTACTGAAAATGAGTGTAGACGGAAAAACCAGTTTGATCTGCGATAATGAGCATTACATAAGTGACATGTCATTATTACTGTTACAGTGCCGAATGTTCCAAACTGTCAGTCGCATCATTCTGTGAGTTCCCTCCGTACATTACAGGGTTTGGCTCTCTCGAATGCTTTGCGAGAAAAATTATGAACTGGAAATATCTAGAGTAGTTCTAGAAAAACTATTTCCAGAATCTTATCTCAGCATCGCAAAGAATATAAAAAGTTTCTAAAGACAAGGTTAGTGCAGGAGTTGAATAAACTAAATACTTTGTTTTTCGAAACCATCTTGCCGTAGTAAACGTATGAAGTTCCCCTAGGTAGAGCTAGTCATTACGGATGATTGTGCCCATTGCGTACCATAAAAATTTAATTTGCGACCTAAAAAAAATTTACAAACTCAATTAACTCTGAATAAGTGGACCACTTGGCATTAAAGATTGGCCTCACCATGACTGGCTGCCAACATCTACATAATAATTTCCATGAACCTATGTATTTCAAGAAAATATTTGGTGCGAGCTGCTTAAAACACAATAGCACTTTTTAGCAAGTGCTGATTGTTGGGCAAGTTGGTACGGTACGTTAGAAAACATGATTGTGCTTTGAAGACGGGGACATAGGAAGGACAGACACCACAGAGTGCTAACTTTCAACTGATTTAATTCAAGAACCTCGGCGTAGAAACACACTGCGTCACCGCACCACATCTCAACCAATCCGTGGCCCTGCCACGGACCGCAAGTACGCCAACTCCTTATCCGCCAAGTCAATTGACGCCACACTGACACAACACGTGCCGGAACTATTTATAGCATCAGCCTCCATAATCTCTCTAACAGTCATATCTTTGTGCCTAGCAAGAACAGTAGACAGAGCAAATAATGGTTTGCACTCGCAGTCATGATCTGTCGTGTCACTGTCATGACTGCGGGTGCAAACCATTATTTGTTTCGTCTATTGTTCTTGAGAGGCACAAAGATAGGACTGTTAGCGAGATTATGGAGGCTGACACTATAAACAGTTCCGGCACAAGTTGTGTCAGTGTGGCGTCAATTGACTTGGCGGATAAGGATTTGGCGTACTTGCGGTCCGTGGCAGGGCCACGGATTGGTTGAGATGTGGTGCGGTGACACAGTCCGTTTCTACGCTGAGGTTCTTGAATTAAATCAGTTGAAAGTTAGCGCTCTGTTGTGTCTGTCCTTCCTATGTCCCCGTCTTCCAAGCGCAATCATATTTTCTACCGCACTTTTTAACACTAATAGAAAGCCTGTAGTGGGCCACAACTTAAGCAGTTTTCACTTCATTATAAAGAGCAATTACACATATGTGAACCATGAATATAGGCCTGCACTGAATTTTTTTCTTAAGCTGAACGTGCTATGCTCTGTTTACTATATAAATCTTTGCAGAGCTGACAATGTGCAAGTTCCTGTTTTTTTATATTTCACATGTCCCGACTGGTGAGTGTGGTAGGGACATAAGATTGATGACACCAACGAAACACAATGATTATTTTAAGAATTTGTTTGGGTATAGCACGAGCAAGGAGATCTGCGGGAAGTTATTTCTGTGACACCGTCGAACCTACATCCGCGGGCTTTAAAGGGGTCATGAAACGCTTTTCCAACTTTTTCCTGTTTAGCTTTCCTCCTCAACTCATAAATCGCGCATTCCACCAAACAGTTAAAGAAGACGAAAAGGGGGAGTCCCCTCTTGCTCGCACTCTCGTTTGTGTAATCCCGGACACATCCATTCTCCCCCTAGAAGATTAGCCCGTCGCTCAAAATTCAGACAAAAGTTGCTTTCCCCACCCCGTTCATTCCGAAGCTGACAGTGCTGTTGAAGCTACGTGCTCGTTGGGCCAGCCACACTTGCCACGTGAGCGTGGCAAATGTGGCTGCAGAGAATGAAGTCAGGTGATGAAAGGGAGGCGGCTGATTGGTCCGGCAAGCGCGTAGATTCCACCACAATGTCAGCTTAGGGGTGAAGGCAATAAGTGAGGTCCGGTTGCGTGTGACGTCAGTTTGGACCCGATAACGCGCTTTTGGGACCGCGGATGTATCACCGTGAAAAGGCAGAGAGGTTGCGAAGGGGAGGAGGTACGAAATAGTCCGCTCTGTTTTCAAATTTTCGCACTGAAAGTCAGGCTTTTGACTTTCTACCTTTTTTCTTTTGGTCCACTGAACGATGTGCTATTAGTAAAATCCCAATCTAAAATGATTCATCCCAACCCAAAAATCGTTTCATGGGCCCTTTAAGTTCACATGTTAATCATGTCTGCAGACTCCTTTTTGTAATTGGAATTTCATCCAACCCAAGATTTGAATATGTTTTTTTTTCATTTTAGGCTTAGTAGTGCTTTTGCTGTTCTATTAATAGGTAAGAAAAATGCTTATTTCAAGTGGCATACCTAACACCTGGTGGCACGAGGACTCCCCTGTCGTGACGCAGACCGAAAGTCACAGCCAGGGAGATACTGCGATGCTCTTGTTGCTGGGATTACCTCCCCCATGGTCCTGCCCAGACCACAGAAAAAGATTGAGTCCAAGCTTGTGGCCACTAGGATCTCCAGATCTTGAGGCACCCAAGTAGCTGAAAATAAAAACAAATCACAATCAAGTACTTGGCAGAGCTACATTAAAATGACTAGCATATTCTTTCGTGATCAGCACATAGATCCTCTTATTTTAGTCATAGTCACCCCCCAGGACAAAGCTACGTAGGCGCTAAAATGATGGGTACCGAATTTAGGTGAATGATCAAATGCATTCATTTAACCCCCTTTCGCCCCAACCTGAGACTTCTGTCAAATATTCACATTCAACTGTAAAGACTACAAATAAAACTACTACTGCAATGCAAAGCCGTATAGTGGGAGAGTTTAGCCAGCGGGTGTGGCAACGAAGGTGCCGGAGAGGAGGAAAGGGAGGAGAACGCCGAAGGAGGGAGAGAGAAGGCAGCAGAGAAACAAAGAGGAGACGACCACCATTTTGACGCAAAGCTGTCTGCACGGAGCACTGTTGAGGCTACGTGTCGTCTGCTACGGGCTTATTTATTTTTTTTGCCTAAATAAAAGTGCGTTCAAACATGGAGGAACTTCTTTCTTTAGGTTTTTAAGCCACCGAGGAATAACACTATATCATTTTATTGCCAGAGCCTGCCAAATAAAAGGAAAGAACCGAAATTTGAATATCGATCCCATGCCGGGCGAATGAATGAAAATGGTGGCCCTCCCCGCTCAGCTGGGAGCAGCCTAGAGTTCACGCGCATGCGCTCACGCCTCTTGCTCTGTGCCGCGGGCTGATCAGCTCACTCGGAAGTGAGACGTTACGGCAGCGAAATCATAGACTGCCAGACTCTCCCCATATATGGCTCTGCTGCAATGGAAAGATTTTCCTACCCTCGTGCTCAGCGAGTGTCGACTGTGGATACCAACTCCAGTTCATACACTCGCTGAACATGAGGGTAGAGTGTACCAGCAGAGGGCAGGTGTCTGTATACAAAGAGTTTAGTTGGCACACCAAGAGGCTAACGAATAAGAATGGGTACCACTCTGAGCAAAATGCCAAAAAAGCGTGGATCTCGGCTTGACACTAACAGCAGCACACAGTATCTATTTTAGTGACAAAGGGGTACTAAATCATTATTTTCAGCTTCCTAACTAAACTAAATATTCTTCCCGGCTTGCTTTTTAGGAAAATCTCCAAATTTACAAGAACTACTAAGACAATGTCTAAAAAAAAAAAAAGCAATGGCAAAACCAGCAATCGAATTCGCCTGCTCTCCAGTAGCACGACATCTATGGCAGGCAGACCTGCAGAATGAGCAAGCAGTTTAAGAAACAGTATGTCCTATGTATAATTTTTTTTTATGCTGCAAAGCAAGCGCTGGAAGGAGGTTTCACGACATTAACGAAATTTCTTGCAATCAGTTGAGAACAAATTAGAGCAGTGAACTTGTCCTTGCTTCTGGCATAACGTTTTAGTGTTGCCCATGGAAACTCACATAAATTTGAAAATAAAAACAAAAAAGACTAACCTTCATAAAAAAATCTAACTTTGGCAAAGAAAAGTTACCTTGGAAAAAATATGTACAATACAGTTGTACAGCGTGCATTTGTGTGCTTAACCAATTTTGAGGCAAATCGGCGACAATGAAAAGAAGACGTTTGAGTACAATTAGAATTAAGGGAAAGACAGAAAGGATGCATACCTACAACAAAAACATTTAGAACGACCACGGGCAGGAAACTCTGGTGAGGCTCTCGGAGTGACTCCCTCATATGGGCCTGCGCAGACCACAGAACAAGATCGGTCAGAGCTTGCAGCCATAAGGTGCTTCATACCATGAAGTTACAGAAGCGGGTGCAATTGGAAGCAAAGTGCATTTCATTTCTCTGAAAAACGAAGAGTTTAATAGGTAGCTTGCATTCATAAGGTGATACAGTCATGAATGCACAGACTTTTCAATGCAGCGCTATATCACCAACTTGTTAACCATGCCGGGCAACACTAAAAACTGAGAGCATTATTTTAAACTATCTCGGCTTAAAGTTAACCACGACAGAAGCTTCAAGCCATCCTTGCAAATTCAGTGCACAAAGCAAGCCATGTGACCTTCTAGTTGGACGCCATGGTACGTCGAGCTTATAATCATGCGTCATGCTGTTTTTGCTGCAAAGGCTTGTAGTTTCAAAAGTGGTCCAGCTTAAAGAGACTAAAAGTATAGACGTTTATGAGTGGGGCCCTCATTTAGTCTGCAGCTACATTGCGAAATAGGACGTTCCAACCGGGATGTTTGCTGCCTGTAACCACACGACCAGCTTGTGCCCAGCGATTGTTCGAGCTGAATACATGTCCTCGACAGTGCCATTATTTGACAAGCATTTCTATGATTGTTAAACATGACTGACTTACAGAGAGACTCCACCTCAACGACTAATGACTTGGGATACCTAACTGAATACTGATATATCAACTAAATGCAAAACAATTACCTGGCAAGCATTAAATTTTTCAAGAGGCTGGGTCGACTCCGCATTAAGTTGAAGGAGTCGATGCGTAATAGGACAATACAAACAAAAATATGCCTTAGAATTCCTTTTGCACCCCCAAAATGATGTGTTTTTGAAGGTAAGGTACACAATGTTCTTGATTTAGAAAGTGCCTCAGCTGTACAAATGCATATGCAATAAGGGCACTTGCCAAGCCTATTCTACTCAGCTCTGTGCAGGTTAAGCTAAGTTAGAGTATAGAAGTACATGCTCACTGACACCATCAGAAAGGCAGGGAGAAGTCTCCGTTGTTCGACCTCCAGCCCGTCTGCTACCTTCGATGACGTTTCAGCGCCTGATGAGCCTGGAGCGAGCACATCTGTCTAAAGCGGGGTGAAAAGCACAAGCATGTGCTGGAGGACGCCCAGTCATTCTCTTTTTGTCATCGGCTATACTACATATTTTTAGTAAGACATATTTTTAAGTGAGGAAAAGTACTGCAAATATGCAGTCCACCTTAAAGATAACAACAGTTGCCATTCACCATTTTCCAAATAAGTGCTCCCACGTACCGGAACATCTACACATGTGGTGCGTGAGTAGGTTCAGGACTGAGAGGCTAGAAAACGAAGCGCTCGCAAGGCTTGTCTGGCCCTTCCAACCATGCGGGTACATTCGTTGCAAGTTCCCGATTTGTAGACAAAATGATTTAGAATGAGCAAATCTTGTCTACGCCCGAGGTAGAATATTGAATTGCGATTCCCCCATATTGTGCGAACCATCCTTCAAACTGCGGTACCACCTGCAAATAAACTATGTTGTGCTGCGGCACGCGTCCATGCTGCCTGCTTCAGAGGAAAACCACTGCTCGTGTTGAAGACGACATCCCACAGTGGACAGGCAACAATTTTTAACGAACAAAAACAAAATTGATATCATTCAATAGACACAGATAGGCTCACAAAGTGTCGGCACCATGATTGTTGTTGTTGGTTTTACTCTTTCATACAAACAAAGGTGACTTCCTCTCTCCTCCGATGGACAGTAAAACCCCCTTATCTTGGTGGCCCCTATTTCTTCTCGAATCGGTCACAGAGGACATAATCGCAGTCACTGAATTCCGCAAAATTAAAGGCCGCGAAAATTAAAGGTTCGCCAACATTAAGGGGTTTACTGTTCTTCTGAGTGTCACATGATGTTAACATTTCAAGGAGGCTGAAGGTATTGGTTTAAGAAAAAATTGACCTATGAAAAAAATGCCCTTCTCCAGGTTAGGCACGCGAGGTTCTTTTGCACTACCTATAAGGTGGCAAGTTTATTTCGGCAGAGCTTTTGGTAAAACGGAGTCAAAAAAGTAGCTATACTTGGCGTCAACTATTTTGTGCTGCATTATAAAGCCAGAGTAGATTCCACAGTGCGTGCTTCAGCAGAGCACTGTTTGTTGCAAGAGCATATGTGGTTTAGTGTTGCATCCCATTTGCATAATCTAGAGAAACTAGCGCTGACAGAGTTGGAGCACTCCAAATATTAACAGCCGACTGTAGAAGCATTGAGAGATGCACACAAGCGAACTGTGCATTTCTTAAAGGTGGGTTCGAGCAAAGGTAAAAACAATATCTATACTTATGGCGGCCATACTTGCCTTTCCCAAGCACGACCACTTTTCCCTCGGTAGCACCATCCAGTAAGAAGCACCAGCAACACGCCCATGAGACGCCGCCGCCTCCTGGATTGAATGACGACCCGCCTGAGGTCTTGGAAGGAGATCCGGAACACTGCTTTAGGCCAGATGTTGTATCTGGTGGGGCAGAGACTAAAAGTAAAAATTAACAAATTTATCTGAAGCGCTACATTCCTATAGGACAGCAGTATTTTTTTTAGGCCAGTGATTCGCTTTAATTAAACACAAATGGTTGGTTTATATGATGAACCATTAGCCCCTATTTTTCTTAAGTGTAACGCAGTGTCTAACGTTACGTCCGACGGAACCCGAAATAAAAATTAAAGTTACGCCCAACGTAACTGTCAAGCACTCGAGTTACGTCCGACGTAACCAAAAATAAAAATTAAAGTTATCGTATTTACTCGAAAATAGGTCGAACTCTATTTGTTGGACCCACCGAGAATAAAAAAAAAAAAAAAATTCAAAAATAGGTCGACTTTTTATTTTTTTATTTTTAAGAACAGGGGAAATTTTGGGCAAAAGAAAGAAACCTTTATTTACATCACTTCACAGCTTGGTAGACATCCTCGCAAATCCGCCACAATACTTCACTGACACCGTCGAAAGCGACGAAAGACAAACTACAAAGACGCAAACAAAGCCGCCGTGTCGCCATGAGCAACACGCGAGCCGAGTCGCCTCAAGCAACTAACAAAAGTAACATCTTTTTTTTTTCTTTTTTTGTGCGCGTTTGCGAGGATGGAGGACAAAGTGCATGGCGCATCGCGTTCCTCTCCTTCCCCATGGCCCAGCAAGGGGAACGCTAGAGGTGCGATGGCGAAATCTAATGCCCCAAGAGGTGCGCGCGATAGCGGCACCAGCCACCGCTGTTGTTTTCGGTTGTTTAACAAAAGCTTTTGGAAACAAGAAGCGGCGCAGCTCTACGGCAACGCCGGCTCGGTGACTCGATAGCTTCATGCCTCCGGTACGGTCGCAAAATTTGGTCGCGAATGTAGGTCAAAACTCTTTAGTCACGATTTCCGAAAAAAAAAAAATAAATAAATAAAAGAAAAGAAAAAAAAAAAGGTCGACATATATTTGAATAAACACGGTAGTCAGCTGCGCGACGAGACACACATTATGAAAGCGATTGGTGCGAGCGATCAAGGTGATGAGCGACGTTTTCTAGAAGCCCAGGAACCGAGCGGCGCAAGCAGCGAGAGTGAGAAATCTTCGTCGCTCGGCGCCGGCACATGAGCTTCTCGTCGTCGCTCGTCTCGTTGATCGCTATATTGCTTACATGCTGTTCAGAAAGGTGCTCTAAGTGGTTACCATTGCATTGGGACCAGCCTCGCATCCAACCGTAACCAGTCTTGACTTTTTTTTAAGCCGCCCAGGTAGAAGTTAGCATCGTACATACATCGTTTTCAAGCATGGCTCCTCGTTCATTGCTCGATTTACTTTTTCGTAAATGACAAACCGCAATGAAGCACAACTATTCTAGTTCAAAATTGTCACGAACACTTGGCACGCATGCTTACACTGTAGCGCACCTAACGTAATTTAAAAGTAGAACGAAAACGGGACGAGATTCGCTTACCGCTTCACGGAAACAGAGTCCTTCGGATCCTGGGCCTAACGGCCGAAATCGGAAGTCGCCAGCGGTCCGGCGATCGGACGAGTTGAGCCGGCCGCGCTGTGCTGACCCCGGCTGACCACGCCTGGTTGAACCATGAGAGGCGTCGTCGAGTTGAGAGCCAGAGACGCAGTAGAAACGGACCGTAAAACATCTGTCCCGTAAAACGCAGAAGGAGCCAGCGCCAAAACCGCTACGTCTGGCTGCGTCGCCATCTCCACGACGACCGGAAGCGTGTAAACCGGGACTGGCCGGGAAGTTAGAAAAGGCGCGGCAGCGGAAGCCACTGGGCGGAAGCTTTACGTTTCGGTTTCGCTTTTCTCCGACATCGGCCACGGTCGCGGGCTGGTATGTTTGCGGCTGGTTGCGACGACGCGAGGGGCCACGAAAAGACGCCGAGTTGGCCGAGTACGAGTCACGGCCCACGATACGAGCAACGGGCCATTTGCCCCTGTCGACCGGCGATGCGGTATCCGCGGCTTAGTGTCACGATCGGTTTGTTGCCGTGCACGTTGACTCAAAGCTCGAAGTTATGCAGTTCCGTCAGTTCCGTTCCGGCACCAGCCGCACCACGTTTTCCGGTGCATCGCACGTGGAGGCCTTTCGACGCATTCAGTGAACGTAAAGATCGCGCCCGCTGTCTTCCGTGCTGTGGAAGAAGTTGGGAGACGGAAGAAGCATCAAAACCAAGGCGTTTAGGACTCCAGTCCGGGCCGCCGGTCCACTCTGAACGGGAGGCGACGTGTGTGTGCACGCTTTGAGGAAGCCTCCACGTTTCGCCGCGCCAGACCTCGCCGATCGCGACCAGACCCCGAGTGCGAGAGGCTCTTGCGCAGCCAGGAACGGCAGCGAGGTAGGAGCTGCTCGTTCTGCGCAACCATGCAGTGCTCTACAGTGATCGGAGCTCTCGGTGTCATGCGTGCTTGCACCGAAGCCTTTGTGACCCCTTCGGACGCGCAAGTCGTACTTCGCAAAGGTTTGGACGGGGCCGCCCTCACCGAGCAGCTCCGCTAAATTCCGCTTACTTATGATCGCAATAAAAGCTTGCGTTTGTTCTCGGGAAAAAAATTGCGGGACCGCTCTCCGCGCCGCCGACGAGGTTGGCCGCCACCATGTTCTCAGCTGTTCACTCGCTCCCGCAGCGAGCGCCTTCCGATAATCCTCCCCGTTCCAAAATGCGATGCGATCTTCGTTTACATGGGCTGAATGAATGCGCACTCGCCATCTCAATCCACCTCTGTCTAGCGACTTTAATGCGATGCGCTTTGCGCATTATGCCGTTTACATGACCGCATATTGAATGCGGCAACTGGATTCAATGCGACTAAGTCGCATTCATGTAAACGCGGCTTATGTTATTTTTCGACATGTATGATGTATGTAACGATACCGGTGGTAAACGATGGACGTTTTTGTTGGAAGATGGCGGTCGTCTTTCTGCATGTATGGTTTAGTTATACCGGTGGTCTTGTGGTATAGGCGTTTCGTTGGAAAGATGGCGGTCGTCTACGTCATCGGACGCAAAATCATACCAGCCATACCGAGTCATATCGGCGAGCAAACCGGCTGCCAGTATAGACAGACCCGGAGCCATAGCGGTGCCGGTATCTCCAGTTATGGAGAACGCAAAACCAAATTAGCTGCATGTATAATAACAATAAATTATGGTGGTGTCATACCAGGACTGTACAAGCAGCAGGTTTGTTTCTTGTACGTTTTTCCAATAGGGAGCGCCAATCTCATTTCTATGTGCTTGTGCACCCCTACAAGCCTCGTTTTGGCTCTTGTGGAAAGCTTTATTGTAATAGCAATAGTCTCATCGGTCATTCGAGTTGTGTGCGCCACGGTGATATCTGCTGAAAAACAAGTCTGTATTAAATGCGAGAAGGAGAACGAAGGTAAAGCTTTTTTAACTGTTTTCTTTTTACAGAACAGGGCAAAGCTTCTAAAACAAGACCAAACTAAGCTGATATTTGAGTGTGCTCAAGAATGAATGCCAAAGGTGCTTATGCTAAGTGGTAGATGTATGCAGTTGATTTTCTGTTTGCCTCTGCATTGTAAATTGGAAGATATGTATCAGCAGAAGACACATGTCCTTTTGAAAATGTCTTTTATTAGGGCAAAAATAGATTTTCATACACAACCGAAGAGTCGCAACACCATTTAATGCGAGGCCTGAATGGTTACATCATCTAAGCAACGTCAACGGAAATGTTTGTGGCCACAGACCGATAAATTTAGGTATAGATAAGTATGCGTCATAGTTTCAGCCTCAAACACGCAACATTGTTGATATGCACCTTTCTTGATGACAACTGCACCAACGTGAGAGAGCCCACGTCGTCGAACACTTGCACACATATCTTGACTATGGTATAACAAGATTTCTTGCTTGAAGTGAAGATCATCTCGCTACGACTAGCTACGACCACCCACGGCAGCGATGCAGGCGTCGAAGGGGCGCAACGCAGTCAGTCGCCATCACCCGACGCTGCTCGTTTGGCATTCACGGCTTTCCGCCGAGGTGCTTCGTTTGTACTTGGCACCGAGTGTTATTTTCTGTGCTTGTGTGTGCTCCATGGCTAGATATGGGCCTCAAAAGCAATTCTTTAGGCTCAATAGCTGTCACAGAATTCGACTATTTTTTTTTAAATCTTTTTTCAAAGTTTTCCCGAGGGAACGCATCCCGTCATGGGACGCTCCCTTGCCCCACGGGTTGAGCGGCAGGGTTCGGGCACCGTCCGTTTTCTGTTTTATGGCCCCCTGGCCCCTTCGCCCCGAGGACGTTTCTCGCGAGGTTTTTTTTTTTTGTTAGTAGCGATGGGCCCCCTCACTTCCCGGAATGTTGCGAATGGTTTCCAGATGTCCGAGTGGGGGTGCGCTCTATGGTTCGCTGGGGTAGGCTCGGCTTGCCAGTGTGACGTGTTTTTTTTTTTTTTTGTATTTTTGTTGTTGCCACTGCAGAGAAACAATTATTTTTTGGGCAAGGGAGAGTGGTGTCTGCCGCTGGAATTTGAGAAAGTGAGGACCTCGGTTTGATTCCGAGCCGAGTCAAGGCAGTGTATGCGAAGACTGGACCGGTGGGTGGACGCGACGCGAAAGTTGGGAGCGACAGCGGGTGCGGCGGAAGGGGGAACGCGGGAAGAGCTCGGAGCGGCTCTGCAGGCCCCCAAGTGTGTGTGCTCGTGGGTGAGTGTGGTGCCGAGGAGCATCTCACGAAGCATCCAAGCACGCACAGACTTCCCGTTTCGACCAGCGCCGCAACGGGCCCGCGTCACCCACACCACTCTCCGGACCCAGGTTCGCTCACTCACTTTAGTAGAATTGTATAGCATTTAGAGTCATTATTGTGTTATACATTTTTTTTTGTTCGTTTGTTCTTGTGTACTGTCCAGTGTGGACAAAGCCTTTAAACCGCTGCTCTGCCGATTATTATTTTTTTTGTAGTTTTGTTTTGTGAGTAGCGCCTGCGCAATAAGAAAAGCGGTGTGATTTTTTTTTTTTTTTAATGTGAATTTCATTATGTGTAAAAGCGCCGCGCGCGAGAAGGGCAGAGTTAGCGTGTGATTATTATTTTGTTTGCGTTTGGTGTGTGCGTAATTGTCTTGAACGTGAGTCAAGTAAATCCTTCGTTATTTAACGCAACGTCTCCGTCTCGTTCCTCGCCCCTCACAGTGAGTCCGTCCACCAGGGCGTGGACCTATCGTCCGGTCAGCGGTCCTAACAAAATTATAAATTTTGTTTGCATGGGGATCATTTGGATCTTTTATTGTTAATTTTCCGAACCTGTGACAAACTGGCGTCCGCGACAGGACGTGCTGACCACGGTGACGGCTCAGTCCGTGAGGAGCGGGGGATGAGATTGAGGTCGCCTGGGCCGTAGGAAGTGCGCTGTGTGGCTGACGCCGTTGCGGGAGCTCACAGCCCAGCTTGCCGACCGAGTATGGAAAAAGTATCCTACGGTAACTGGAACTAGAAGGGGCCACGCGACCAAAATATGAAGCTTAAGGAGCTAGTGGCCTTAGGCCAAGATTTAGGTCTCGATGAAGCTAGCCTCAAAGATTGGTTACATACTCAGCTAGTGGATGCTAAGCAGGACTTGGTATCTGTCCAAGACTGGACGAGAGAAATGGTTAAAGGAAAATGGGAATCCCAAGAACGAGCAGATAAGCTTTTCGCGTACCGAACAAAAGCTGAGGCCGAAATTCGTAAGCTGGAAGAAATGTTAGAGCTTTTGCGGGCCACGGAACCTGAGAAGGTAAGCCTCGAGACGTCGAGGGGGAAGGCTCCGCAGGGCATTTCGACCGAAGATGTGGACGTATTCAACACGAAGTGGAACGCGGTCGACGAAGAACGGACGCAGGCCGGGGTCTGCTGCTTGGGAGAGACGACCCCACTGTTCGAGTCCGAGGAAGAGGCCCCAGAGAGGGAACAGGGCGTGGCCCACAAGGAGACCCCAACAGGGAGGTATGCTGCCGTGCCAAAGTCCCGCAAGTTGGAGGAAAACGGAGTCCAGACTGAAGGGGGCGGTCCGGAGAACCAGAACCCGACCGCCAAGCTGCCCCGCAAGTACGGCTCGTCCCATCCTGACACGAAGCGATCGCCCAAGAAGAGGCGCATCAGCTCGTTGAGGTCGTCGGGAAATGAGGACTTGCCGGAGGTCCTGGGAATCACTTCGGACAATAAGGACAAGAAAAGAAAGCTCGTGCCGCCCGAGCGACAGACGTCCCGGAACGCAGCACTCGAAGGACCGAGGCGCAAAGCTGAAGCTTGCAGCGAGCAAGGGGGTGGCGACAAGGACGGCGTCACCAAGGGAAAGCCGGGAGAGCTCAGAACTGACGGCAGCAAGGCAGATTCGCCCGCCAGCCAGCCGGCGACGCACGACAACGGGAGGAGAGACCCGGAGTCCTGTGATGGTCCGTCGATCGTCCAGCCGCACGTGCATCTAAAGGCGAGGTCCAAGGAGGGGACGGCGAGGGCCAATTCAAGCGCGTGGGCCAAGCCACCGAGTGAAGGGTCCTTATTACGGAAGAACAACGGCTTCGAGACCCTGAGGGCGTCGTCGCCGAGTGTGAGGCTTACAGGGCGCCGGAAGGCGGCGCTTCGGAAGAAGACATCGAAGGCGAAGAACGGCTTCAGCGTTCGAAATCAAGTGATCAAACCCACCGGGCGCAGAGAGAAAGGGCCCCGAAGAGAAACGGCAATCAAGGGGAATCGGCCCCTCTCACCACGTGCAACCCGCAATCAAAACCGGAGGGCTTGGGAGCGGGACCTCGGAACAAAAGCTGCAGTGGAAGCAGCGGACTACGCGGCATTTCAAGGAGGCGCAGGGGCGGCGGGGCATTCCAAACTAAGCAGTACGGTGAGGAGGCCCCGGTTGGGAGGTTAGAGAAAGACCCCTTGCTAGGCAGGTAGAAAAAGGGCCTCTGAATATTTGTAAAGCGGCTTAAAATGTAGCTCAGTGGTGCCTAACATGTTTCGTTTTGTAACTGTTAGGTAATTGTTAGAGTGTGTAGATAACTGGCATGTGGAGGCCCTGAGCAAGAAAATAATCGGCTATGTTCTTGACTAGGAGCAAGCAGAGGTGTATGTATAAATTAATTGTGTCAGCATGCGCTCCGCAAACCCTGTGTGAAATTGGAGGTATTCAAGTTATTTTTCTTGCGGTAAGCTGTTGGGAGTAACGAGAAGAGACTCTCTTTCTTTTTGCGGGGCCTTATCTTACGTGCTGGTTGTTTAGCAACTTTCAGGATGCTGACTTGAATATAATAGAAGTGAGAAACTGGACTTTGATCATGCAGCCTGGCTTTCACAAACGAAGTGTCTGTATTGCCTAAGAGGAGCCCCCGGGGTCTGTGTGTTTTATTTTTGCTGTTTGAGCACGATTACATTTTTTTTAATGCTTCGTGTTTATGCTTGTCTTGACAAATATCTGTTCAGCCGTATGCACATGTGCAGGCTGCCGCCCAGTTTTGTGTCGAATTTTGTGATTGTCTTAATATTCACTGGTGAATATTTTTGAATTGGGGGTGGTGTCACAGAATTCGACTATTTTTTTTTAAATCTTTTTTCAAAGTTTTCCCGAGGGAACGCATCCCGTCATGGGACGCTCCCTTGCCCCACGGGTTGAGCGGCAGGGTTCGGGCACCGTCCGTTTTCTGTTTTATGGCCCCCTGGCCCCTTCGCCCCGAGGACGTTTCTCGCGAGGTTTTTTTTTTGTTAGTAGCGATGGGCCCCCTCACTTCCCGGAATGTTGCGAATGGTTTCCAGATGTCCGAGTGGGGGTGCGCTCTATGGTTCGCTGGGGTAGGCTCGGCTTGCCAGTGTGACGTGTGTTTTTTTTTTTTTTTTTGTATTTTTGTTGTTGCCACTGCAGAGAAACAATTATTTTTTGGGCAAGGGAGAGTGGTGTCTGCCGCTGGAATTTGAGAAAGTGAGGACCTCGGTTTGATTCCGAGCCGAGTCAAGGCAGTGTATGCGAAGACTGGACCGGTGGGTGGACGCGACGCGAAAGTTGGGAGCGACAGCGGGTGCGGCGGAAGGGGGAACGCGGGAAGAGCTTGGAGCGGCTCTGCAGGCCCCCAAGTGTGTGTGCTCGTGGGTGAGTGTGGTGCCGAGGAGCATCTCACGAAGCATCCAAGCACGCACAGACTTCCCCGTTTCGACCAGCGCCGCAACGGGCCCGCGTCACCCACACCACTCTCCGGACCCAGGTTCGCTCACTCACTTTAGTAGAATTGTATAGCATTTAGAGTCATTATTGTGTTATACATTTCTTTTTGTTCGTTTGTTCTTGTGTACTGTCCAGTGTGGACAAAGCCTTTAAACCGCTGCTCTGCCGATTATTATTTTTTTTGTTGTTTTGTTTTGTGAGTAGCGCCTGCGCAATAAGAAAAGCGGTGTGATTTTTTTTTTTTTAATGTGAATTTCATTATGTGTAAAAGCGCCGCGCGCGAGAAGGGCAGAGTTAGCGTGTGATTATTATTTTGTTTGCGTTTGGTGTGTGCGTAATTGTCTTGAACGTGAGTCAAGTAAATCCTTCGTTATTTAACGCAACGTCTCCGTCTCGTTCCTCGCCCCTCACAGTGAGTCCGTCCACCAGGGCGTGGACCTATCGTCCGGTCAGCGGTCCTAACAAAATTATAAATTTTGTTTGCATGGGGATCATTTGGATCTTTTATTGTTAATTTTCCGAACCTGTGACAATAGCGTTCACCGAAGAACTTCTGAAGAAAATGCCACCCAGGAAAAAAAGCATGAAGACACAACGCACCAGCTTGGCGGACTATGCACTGGGCACGGAAATCGGGCCCTGCGGATTATACACCAAATGCAAACTATTTAAACAAAAGAGAAACATTTTTAGGCTCAAACTGATTACTGCAGACTATACTCCTGGACACTGGTGCCTGTTATTATGCATTGTATATTCACTGCTGTTGTGGCTTGAGACTGCCTTCCTGTAATAATGCAGAGGGGTCCACTGAACCTTGAAATAAAGATATTTGAGCACATCTAGATGCAATGCCCCTTGAAGCCAGATGGTCAGGGAAAAGGTGTGCCATTATCTAATTTTCCAACAGCACACCAATGGTCACAATCAAAACTCACCGAGTCAATGGGCAGTTTTTCACCACAATATTTATTGCCATCTAATCACCAATTGGGTCTATTAAAAATCTTGACGCTGTAGCCTATAGCACATCTATTCTGGACCTGCAAAGCTTATACTGTAGACATCCATCATCACATGAGCATGTTTCTTATCAATCTTAAACGTAAAACGCTAGTTATGCAACGAAATTCCCATATCATCACATTTTTAGCAAACTGAATGGTCCCACCTGTCACACTGTTAGCTTTGGAAGTAAACCAATTCACAATACCACCAGTGGCATACATCGTGCCAAGCATTAGTGCCGCATGTAGCACAAAAATGTCCTAACTAGGGAAGCAAACTTAATCGATCGTGTTGATTAAAGCACTTAAGTACGGGAGAAATTATCAATCAGAAGGTCACTCGAAAGAGAAGTTTTCTCACTGAACGAATATGACTTTTTATTGGGCGTTCCGCAATGTAAGGCCGAAGACATTCACTCCGTGATCGGTACAGAAGCATTTGCTTAGCAGTCGGTCGTGCGTGCTAAAAACAACAAAAACAAAGGTGGATTAGAAACGCGATAGATTCGCCTTTGCACGGAGTACTTACACTCAAAATCGTGTCAACATAAAGTGACTATGGCCCACCTTGCTAGCAGCAATCTTAAATTTTATCCGTGTAGTCGTCGCAGCCGTGCACCAACCGAAAGCGTTGCTGCAAGCCCTTCCGCCGTCAACTTTGAATCGCTGTTGAGTCTGAAGAACTGCTCTATGAGGTCCATATCCAGCCACTGAGCACATACACAAGCACAGGAAATAATACACGGTTCCAAGTACAAGCGAAGAACCCGGGGCGGAAAGCCCTGAATGCCAAACGATCTGCGTCGGGCGACGGCGGCTGACTGCGTAGTACACAGGTTGCGCTCCTTCGACGCCTGCATCGCTGCGGCGGGTGGTCATAGCTGGTCGTAGCAGATCGTGTCACCTCTGTTGCTCGTACCGAAACACTAGAGCTGCTAGAGCCGCGTAATATTCTTGTTGCTGAAGTTTATAAGCCTACGTTCGCGGCCAACGCATATACACAAAGCCACCGCCCAGCGAACCTATCCCCCTCGTTCTCTTTCGGCGACCGGCCGCCAGGGCGGTGACACCGTCGCTGAAACTCCTCAATAGCAGAGCTGCTCGGTGTGGGCGGCCCCGTCCAAACCTTTGCGAAGTACGACTTGCGTGTCCGAAGGGGTCACAAAGACATCGGTGCAAGCACGAACGACACCGAGAGCCCCGAGCACTGTTGAGCACTGCATGGTAGCGCAGAACGAGCAGCTCCTACCTCGGTGCCGTTCCCGGCTGCGCAAGAGCCTCTCGGACTCGGGGTACGGTCGCGATCGGCGAGTTCTGGCGCGGCGAAACGCGGAGGCTTCCTCAAAGCGTGCGCACACATGTCGCCTCTCGTTCAGAGTGAACCGGCGGCCCAGCCTGGAGTCCTAAACGCCTTGGTTTCGATGCTTCTTCCGTCTCGCAACTTCTACAGCACCGAAGACAGCGGGCACCATCTTTACGGTCACTAAATGCGTCGAAAGGCCTCCACGTGCGATGCACCGGAAAACGTGGTGCGGCTGGTGCCGGAACGGAACTGCGTAACTTCGAGCTTTGAGTCAGCGTGCACGGCAACAAACCGATCGTGACACCAAGCCGCGGATACCGCATCGCCGCGGTCGACAGCGGCAAACGGCCCGTTGCTCGTATCGTGGGCCGTGACTCGTACTCGGCCAACTCGGCGTCTTTTCGTGGCCCGTCGCGTCGCCGCTACCAGCCGCAAACCCGGCGTCGGAGAAAAGCGAAACCGAAACGTAAAGCTTCCGCCCAGTAGCTTCTGCTGTCGCGCATTTTCTGACTTCCCGGCTTCCACGCTTCCGGTCGTCGCGGAGATGGCGACGTAGTGGTTTTGGCGGTTTTGGCATCGCTAGCTAGTTCTGCGTTTTGGGGAACAGATGTTTTACGGTCCGTTTCTACTGCGTCTCTGGCTCTCAACTCGACGGCGCCTCTCATAGTTCAACCAGGCGTGGTCAACCTGTGTCAGGCCGGCTCGACTCGTCCGATCGCCGGACCGCAGGCGACTTCCCAGTTCGGCCGTGAGGCCTAGGATCCGAAGACGTCCGTCTCCGCGTGAAGCGGTAAGCGAATCTCGTCCCGTTTTCGTTCTACTTTTAAATTACGTTAGGTGCGCTACAGTGTAAGCATGCGTGCCAAGTGTTCGTAACAATTTTGAACTAGAATAATTGTGCTTCATTGCGGTTTGTCATTTACGGAAAATATAAATCGAGCAATGAACGAGGAGCCATGCTTGAAAACGATGCATGTACGATGTTAACTTCTACCTCGGCGGCTTTAAAAAAAAGTCAAGACTGGTTACGGTTGGATGCGAGGCTGGTCCCAATGCAATGGTAAGCACTTAGAGCGCCTTTCTGAACGGCATGTAAGCAATATAGCGATCAACGAGACGAGCGACGGCGAGAAGCTACGAGTGCCGGCGCCGAGCGACGAAGATTTCTCACTCTCGCTGCTTGCGCCGCTCGGTTCTTGGGCTTCTCAAAACGTCGCTCATCGCCTTGGTCGCTCGCACCAATCGCTTTCATAATGTGTGTCTCGTCGCGCGGCTGACTACCGTGTTCATTCAAGTATAAATCGACCATTTTTTTTTTCAGAAATTGCGATTAAAGACTTTTGACCTACATTCGCGACCAAATTTTGCGACCCTACCGGAGGCATGGAGCTATCGAGTCACCGAGTCGGAGTTGCCGTAGAGCCGCGCCGCTTCTTGTTTCAAAACGCTTTTGGTGCACGAAAACAACCGCGGTGGCAGGTGCCGCTATCGCGCGCCTCTCGGGCGCCTGGTTACGCCATCGCGCCTCTAGCCACTACCGTTCCCCTTGCTGGGCAACGGGGAAGGAAAGAAACGCGATGCGCCATGCACTTTGCCCTCCATCCTCGCAAACGCGCACAAAAAAAAAAAAAAAAACTTTTGTTTGTTGTTTGAGGCGGCTCGGCTCGCGTGTTGCTCATGGCGACACGGCGGCTTTGCTTGCGTCTTTGTAGTTCGTCTTTCGTCGCTTCGTACCTTGTTTCGTTTCTTCTTGTCGTCATTTTACCACGGTGTGAGTGAAGTATTGTTGCGAATTTGCGAGGATGTCTACCAAGCTGACGAAGCTTCGGATGACGATGACATGTCCAGAAGTTCTGACGGTGATTAAGTTTTTGGCATCGCCCCGTGATTTAGCTGAGAGTGATGTAAATAAAGGTTTGTTTCTTTTGCTCAAAATTTACCCCGTTTTTTAAAAATAAAAAAAAAGGTCGACATATATTTGAACTATTTATTTTTTTTATTTTCGGTGGGTCCAACAAATAGGCTTCGTCCTATTTTCGAGTAAATATGTTAACTTTAATTTTCATTTTGGGTTACGTCGGACGTAACTCGAATGCTTGACAGTTACGTTGGGCGTAACTTTAATTTTTATTTCGGGTTCCGTCGGACGTAAGGTTAGACACTGCGTTACACTTAAGCAAAATAGGGGCTGCTGGTTCATCATATAAACCAACCATTTGTGTATGATTAAAGCGCATCACTGGCCTAAAAGAAATACTGCCATCCTATAGGAATGTAGCGCTTCAGATAAATTTGTTAATTTTTACTTTTAGTCCCTGCGCCACCAGATACAACATCTGACCTAAAGCAGTGTTCCGGATCTCCTTCCAAGACCTCAGGCGGGTCGTCATTCAATCCAGGAGTCGGCGGCGTCTCATGGGCGTGTTGCTGGTGCTTCTTACTGGATGGTGCTACCGAGGGAAAAGTGGTCGTGCTTGGGAAAGGCAAGTATGGCCGCCGTAAGTATAGATATTGTTTTTACCTTTGCTCGAATCCAACTTTAAGTAATGCACAGTTCGCATGTGTGCACCTCTCAATGCTTCTACAGTCGGCTGTTAATATTTGGAGTGCTCCAACTCTGTCAGCGCTAGTGTCTCTAGATCATGCAAATGGGATGCAGCAATAAACCACATATGCTCTCGCAACAAACAGCGCTGTGCCGAAACACTGTGGAATTTACTCTAGCTTAATAATGCAGCACAAAATAGTTGACGCCAAGTATAGCTGCTTTTGTGACTCCGTTTTACCAAAAGCTCTGCCGAAACAAGCTTGCCGCCTTATAGGTAGTGCAAAAGAACCTCGGTGTGCCTAACCTGGAGAAGGGCATTTTTTTTCATAGGTCAATTTTTTCTTAAAGCAATACCTTCAGCCTCTTTGAAATGTTAACATCATGTGACACTCAGAAGAACAGTAAACCCCTTAATGTTGGCGACCCTTTAATTTTCGTGGCCTGTAATTTTGCGGAATTCAGTGGCTGCGATTATGTCCTCTGTGACCGATTCGAGAAGAAATAGGGGCCACCAAGATAAGGGGGTTTTACTGTACAGAGGAGAGAGGAAGTCACTTTAGTTTGTATGCAAGAGTAAAACCAACAGCAACAATCATGGTGTCGACACTTTGTGAGCCTATCTGTGTCTATTGAATGATATCAATTTTGTTTTAGTTCGTTAAACATTGTTGCCTGTACACTGTGGGATGTCGTCTTCAACAGGAGCAGTGGTTTTCCTCTGAAGCAGGCAGCATGGACGCGTGCCGCAGCACAACATAGTTCATTTGCAGGTGGTACCGCAGTTTGAAGGATGGTTCGCACAATATGGGGGAATCGCAATTCAATGTTCTACCTCGGGCGTAGACAAGATTTGCTCATTCTAAATCATTTTGTCTACAAATCGGGAACTTGCAACGAATGTACCCGCATGGTTGGAAGGGCCAGACAAGCCTTGTGAGTGCTTCGTTTTCTAGCCTCTCAGTCCTGAACCTACTCACGTACCATGTGTGTAGATGTTACGATAGGTGGGAGCACTTGTTTGGAAAATGGTGAATGGCAACTGTTGTTATCTTTAAGGTGGACTGCATATTTGCAGTACTTTTCCTCACTTAAAAATATGTCTTACTAAAAATATGTAGTATAGCCGATGACAAAAAGAGAATGGCTGGGCGTCCTCCAGCACGTGCTTGTGCTTTTCACCCCGCTTTGGACAGATGTGCTCGCTCCAGGCTCATCAGGCGCTGAAACGTCATCGAAGGTAGCAGACGGGCTGGAGGTGGAACAACGGAGACTTCTCCCTGCCTTTCTGATGGTGTCAGTGAGCATGTACTTCTATACTCTAACTTAGCTTAACCTGCACAGAGCTGAGTAGAATAGGCTTGGCAAGTGCCCTTATTGCATATGCATTTGTACAGCTGAGGCACTTTCTAAATCAAGAACATTGTGTACCTTACCTTCAAAAACACATCATTTTGGGGGTGCAAAAGGAATTCTAAGGCATATTTTTGTTTGTATTGTCCTATTACGCATCGACTCCTTCAGCTTAATGCAGAGTCGACCCAGCCTCTTGAAAAATTTAATGCTTCAGGTAATTGTTTTGCATTTAGTTGATATATCAGCATTCAGTTAGGTATCCCAAGTCATTAGTCGTTGAGGTGGAGTCTCTCTGTAAGTCAATCATGTTTAACATTCATAGAAATGCTTGTCAAATAATGGCACTGTCGAGGATATCTATTCAGCTCGGAACAATCGCTGGGCACAAGCTGATCGTGTGGTTACAGGCAGCAAACATCCCGGTTGGAACGTCCTATTTCGCAATGTAGCTGCAGACTAGGTGAGGGCCCCACTCATAAACGTCTATACTTTTAGTCTCTTTAAGCTGGACCACTTTTGACACTACAAGCCATTGCAGCTAAAACAGCATGACACATGATTATAAGCTAGACGTAACATGGCGTCCAACTAGAAGGTCACATGGCTTGCTTTGTGCACTGAATTTGCAAGGATGGCTTGAAGCTTCTGTCGTGGTTAACTTTAAGCTGAGATACTTTAAAATAATGCTCTCAGTTTTTAGTGTTGCCCGGCATGGTTAACAAGTTGGTGATATAGCGCTGCATTGAAAAGTCTGTGCATTCATGACTGTATCACCTTATGAATGCATACGAGCTATTAAACTCTTCGTTTTTCAGGGAAATGAAATGCACTTTGCTTCCAATTGCACCCGCTTCTGTAACTTCATGGTATGAAGCACCTTACGGCTGCAAGCTCTGACCGATCTTGTTCTCTGGTCTGCGCAGGCCCATATCAGGGATTCGCTCCGAGAGCCTCACCAGAGTTTCCTGCCCGTGGTCGTTCTAAATTTTTTTTGTTGTAGGTATGCATCCTTTCTGTCTTTCCCTTAATTGTACTCAAACGTCTTCTTTTCATTGTCGCCGATTTGCCTCAAAATTGGTTAAGCACACAAATGGACGCTGTACAACTGTATTGTACATATTTTGTTCAAGATAACTTTTCCTTGCCAAAGTTACAGATTTTTTTATGAAGGTTAGTATTTTTTGTTTTTATTTACAAATTTATGTAAGTTTCCATGGGCAACACTAAAACGTTATGCCAGAAGCAAGGGCAAGTTCACTGCTGTAATTTGTTCTCAACTGATTGCAAGAAATTTCGTTAATGTCGTGAAACCTCCTTCCAGCGCTTGCTTTGCAGCAAAGAAAAAAATTATACATAGGACATACTCTGTTTTTTAAACTGTTTGCTCATTCTGCAGGTCTGCCTGCCTTAGATGTCGTGCTACTGGAGAGCAGGCGAATTCGATTGCTGGTTTTGCCATTGCTTTTTTTTTTTTTAGCCGTTGTCTTAGTAGTTCTTGTAAATTTAGAGATTTTCCTAAAAAGCAAGCCGGGAAGAATATTTAGTTTAGTTAGGTAGCTGAAAGTAATCATTTAGTACCCCTTTGTCAGTAAAATAGATACTGTGTGCCACTGTTAGTGTCAAGCCGAGATCCACGCTTATTTGGCATTTTGCTCAGAGTAGTACCCATTCTTATTCGTTAGCCTCTTGGTGTGCCAACTAAACTCTTTGTATACAGACACCTGCCCTCTGCTGGTACACTCTACCCTCATGTTCAGCGAGTGTATGAACTAGAGTTGTATCCACAGTCGACACTCGCTGAGCACGAGGGTAGGAAGATCTTTCCATTGCAGCAGAGCCATATATGGGGAGAGTCTGGCAGTCTATGATTTCGCTGCCGTAACGTCTTCCTTCCGAGTGAGCTGATCAGCCCGCGGCACAGAGCAAGAGGCGTGAGCGCATGCGCGTGAACTCTAGGCTGCTCCCAGCTGAGCGGGGAGGGCCGCCATTTTCATTCATTCGCCCGGCATGGGATCGATATTCAAATTTCGGTTCTTTCCTTTTATTTGGCAGGCTCTGGCAATAAAATGATATAGTGTTATTCCTCGGTGGCTTAAAAACCTAAAGAAAGAAGTTCCTCTATGTTTGAACGCACTTTTATTTAGGCAAAAAAAAAATAAATAAGCCCGTAGCAGACGACTCATAGCCTCAACAGTGCTCCGTGCCGACAGCTTTGCGTCAAAATGGCGGTCATCTCTTTGCCTCTTCGCTGCCTTCTCTATCCCTCCTTCGGCGTTCTCCTCCCTTTCCTCCTCTCCGGCGCCTTCGTTGCCACACCCGCTGGCTAAACTCTCCCACTATACGGCTTTGCATTGCAGTAGTAGTTTTATTTGTAGTCTTTACAGTTGAATGTGAATATTTGACAGAAGTCTCTCAGGTTGGGGCGAAAGGGGGTTAAATGAATGCATTTGATCATTCGCCTAAATTCGGTACCCATCATTTTAACGCCTACGTAGCCTTGTCCTGGTGGGTGACTATGACTAAAATAAGAGGATCTATGTGCTGATCACGAAAAAATATGCTAGCCATTCTAATGTAGCTCTGCCAAGTACTTGATTGTGATTTGTTTTTATTTTCAGCTACTTTGGTGCCTCAAGATCTGGAGATCCTAGTGGTCACAAGCTTGGACTCAATCTTTTTCTGTGGTCTGGCCAGGACCATGGGGGAGGTAATCCCAGCAACAAGAGCATCGCAGTATCTCCCTGCCTGTGACTTTCGATCAGCGTCACGACAGGGGAGTCCTCGTGCCACCAGGTGTTAGGTATGCCACTTGAAATAAGCATTTTTCTTACCTATTAATAGAACAGCAAAAGCACTACTAAGCCTAAAATGCAAAAAAAAAAAACATATTCAAATCTTGGGTTGGATGAAATCCCAATTACAAAAAGGAGTCTGCAGACATGATTATCATGTGAACTTAAAGCCCGCAGATGTAGGTTCGGCGGTGTCACAGAAATAACTTCCCGCAGATCGCCTTGCTCCTGCTATACCCAAACAAATTCTTAAAATAATCATTGTGTTTCGTTGGTGTCATCAATCTTATGTCCCTACCACACCCACCAGTCGGGAGATGTGAAATATAAAAAAACAGGAACTTGCACATTGTCAGCTCTGCAAAGATTTATATAGTAAACAGAGCATAGCACGTTCAGCTTAAGAAAAAAATGTAGTGCAGGCCTATATTCATGGTTCACATATGTGTGATTGCTCTTTATAATGAAGTGAAAACTGCTTAACTTGTGGCTCACTACAGGCTTTCTATTAGTGTTAACAAGTGCGGTAGAAAACATGATTGTGCTTGGAAGACGGGGACATAGGAAGGACAGACACAACAGAGCGCTAACTTTCAACTGATTTAATTCAAGAACCTCAGCGTAGAAACGGACTGTGTCACCGCACCACATCTCAACCAATCCGTGGCCCTGCCACGGACCGCAAGTACGCCAACTCCTTACCCGCCAAGTCAATTGACGCCACACTGACACAACTTGTGCCGGAACTATTTATAGTGTCAGCCTCCATAATCTCGCTAACAGTCCTATCTTTGTGCCTCTCAAGAACAGTAGACGAAGCAAATAATGGTTTGCACCCGCAGTCATGACAGTGAAACGACAGATCATGACTGCGAGTGCAAACCATTATTTGCTCAGTCTACTGTTCTTGCTAGGCACAAAGATATGACTGTTAGAGAGATTATGGAGGCTGATGCTATAAATAGTTCCGGCATGTGTTGTGTCAGTGTGGCGTCAATTGACTTGGCGGATAAGGAGTTGGCGTACTTGCGGTCCGTGGCAGGGCCACGGATTGGTTGAGATGTGGTGCGGTGACGCATTGTGTTTCTACGCTGAGGTTCTTGAATTAAATCAGTTGAAAGTTAGCACTCTGTGGTGTCGGTCCTTCCTATGTCCCCGTCTTCAAAGCACAATCATGTTTTCTAACGTAGTCAGCACTTGTTAAAAAGTGCTATTGTGTTTTAAGCAGCTCGTACCAAATATTTTCTTGAAATACATTGGTTCATGGAAATTATTATGTAGATGTTGGCAGACAGTCATGGTGAGGCCAATCTTTAATGCCAAGTGGTCCACTTATTCAGAGTTAATTGAGTTTGTAAATATTGTAGGTCGCAAATTAAATTTTTATGGTACGCAATGGGCACAATCATCCGTAATGACTAGCTCTACCTAGGGGAACTTCATACGTTTACTACGGCAAGATGATTTCGAAAAACAAAGTATTTAGTTTATTCAACTCCTGCACTAACCTTGTCTTTAGAAACTTTTTATATTCTTTGCGATGCTGAGATAAGATTCTGGAAATAGTTTTTCTAGAACTACTCTAGATATTTCCAGTTCATCATTTTTCTCGCAAAGCATTCGAGAGAGCCAAACCCTGTAATGTACGGAGGGAACTCACAGAATGATGCGACTGACAGTTCGGAACATTCGGCACTGTAACAGTAATAATGACATGTCACTTATGTAATGCTCATTATCGCAGATCAAACTGCTTTTTCCCTCTACACTCATTTTCAGCAGACTCATTCAGCAAACTCCCACCTCAGACTGTAGCGCTGGGTTCTGCAAAGTATTGAATGAATATAGATGCAACAGGTTTCTTTGAGCGTGCGTCTAACACACATTCTTCATATTGAATCTGCTAACTGTATTCATGACCATGTCCATAATTGTATCCACATTCCAGCTTATTTTTATTTTGACATTTGAGTTTTCTTCAGTACTTTTCTCAACATCTGTGCTTGCTGAGCCGTACTCAAGTCCATACATCTTGTCTTTCGCTATTACAATAATATATAAAACTGTTGATGCCGAGTGAGAATTCAAGGTACCGAATCTGTCGTGCGAGCTAAATAAGAACCAATAAAAAGCTCTACAAAGGAAATTTTGTTAAAGGATGCTGTATGAGCATTAGAATAGCACATGCCATGCTAAAAAAAATACAGTATGCGAGGATGACAGTGCTGTGCTGTTTCTGATGTGTCACAAAAAAAAAGAAATCAGTGCCATACAGTGTTCCTTATGGAAGTACAAACTGTTGAATTCGAAGCCCAGAAGTTTTATTCAAGAATGTTCCTCAATACAAATGTATTTAGAGATCTTAGCCACTGACTCATACATGACTGTGTGGCAAACATTGATTTTTATGTGAATTATAGTTTACAAGGTCTAGTCTGCATTGATTTATTGCATTCATGCTGAAACTGGGAGGGGTTCTCTGGGTATGAATAAAGAGATAAACATTTCTTGAAATCAAAACATTTGAGAACGGACAAAAGGAACGATCTGAGAACGGTATCTTAGATTCTCTTCTTTTTCTTACAGTATCTCTAATGTTCACTTTATTTCACCTGATGCATTTAGTTTTTAGCGCAGCTCTTAGCACCCGTTTCCGCGTTTTGCGGCGTCGCTGTCGGCGTAACCGGCCAACTAAACTTGGCAGGAAATTGAATTAATGTTGGGGTCATGTGACGTTAATATTTCCGCTAAGTCTAGCTGAGAAACTGAATTTTTTTATGGATGACGTGACACGGTCATGCGACGTCATTTTCCCCGCTACTTTTAGCGGAAAAACTGCATTTGTGTTGAGGTCATGCGACATCAATTTCTGCTCTAAATTTAGGGGGAAACTTAACCAGCTAAATTTAGTTGGGAAATTTTCCCGCTAAATTCAGGGAAATTTCCCGCTAAATGGGAGGGAGCAGAAGAGGAGGAGGGGAGGGAGAGGAGGGGCATACCCTCCCATCCTCCTCTTCAAGATCTGTGCTCTAATTTCACGTTACAGAGAATTGTAAACGTCTCATATTTCATCTCATGTTTATTCAACTTTTATATTGCAGGTGCGCTCGCAGCACAAATCTGGGTTGTGCTCAATCTCTATGCACAAGTTAGGAACTCCTGAGTGGCAAGAGTGGGAGTTTGGTCTGACAGCTCAAGGGACACCATTGTTCAGTATTGAATTTTTAATAATCTTCTTTTGAGCAAAGTTAAGCTTTGCTGCATGCAGTTCTTGTAAAAATAAATACCTGCAACCAAATTTACCAGGTCACGACATTTCGCCTCTGCTCTTAGTGCTCCTGGTGAGCCTCGGATAAGAGCTTACTGGTGTGCAAACATCATGCTTGTTTGAAACCATTCACTGATGTAGAGACTCGCTGACATCCAGCATTCCAATGAAATGCTGGATGTCCACAAGTCTTTCTTGAACAATGCAAGCGGGGAAGGAACCATACAATCGTATCGTATTGGGGGACATTCTACAGAGTGTTTTTTTCTATGTTTTACAGATTTTTTTTTTAAAAAGCCGTAAAAGCTACATTTACACGGTCTGTGCACGTGAGTTATATGGCCAGGGCGGCATAGTATAAAAGGCTAATTTGTAATAATCCGTCGGCTTATTACAGAGATGTGTCGGACTTCTTTCAGAAAACTAGATGGAGGTTCATTCTAGCGTAGTTTTATCCCGCGAATCTGAATATCCCGTTCGTTTTCCTCAAAGATATAACTAAACATGAGAAAACACACAATAACATCCTACCAACAGTGACATCGTAAGAAGACCTTTCGGCCGCCAAGCGTGTGTCGCTTAAGGGCCGCTCGTCCAATCGCAAGTTTTCTAGGTATATTCTCCGGCATTGGCACCAGTCGTGACACATTTTTCTGCCCTTTTAAAAAATAGCATGTGCGTGCATAGCTTTGATAGGCGCTGAAGATGCGTGAACAAAGATTTTGAAAGCTGCTCTTGTGACGTTGCTCTCTAGGGAAGTACTTTCACAGCGCTTTAAAAATGACTATGCAGCCTCGATTAATTAAATTAGCAAATAATTTTGATATTTGAGATGCTGGAGGTCGAATGAAGAAGATTTAAAAGTGTTTTCTCAAATAGAAAACTGCTTCAGCCTCTCTCTAAGTATAGTATGTTCGTGAAATTTTTAATCAGTTAAAATAGACCCATGGTTCCAATTAGAAACTTGCTAAGCATCATCAAAACACACTAAATCAATTTTCTTTGTAAAGATATAAGACAAGAGTAGCATTTTATGGCGTTCTAAAAAATTGTCAATTTGGAGGCGTTTCCAGACTTCGGTTTTTTACCAGAGCGCATCTTTGCACCTGCGGTCCAGCTGCCCGGTGGCCGCAGTGCAAAGCCGCCCCCTCGCCTCCCTCGTAGGATGAAGGGAAGCAACGCGCACGTGTGTTGCGTGTCTAAGCCCCTGGGGAACAGGACTCTGGGCGCAGAGATGAGCTCTGATAAGAAACTGAAACCTAGAAACTCATCCAAATAAAGCTTTTTACAGAACGCATAAAACACTACCCCTGCATTATATCTTTCTAAAAAGACTTGATTTTGTGGTTTTCAATGACAGCAAGTTTCTAATTGAAACCATATTTTCATTTTCACTAATTAAAAAGTTGATTAACAAATTGTATTTAATTATCTGACTGATCGTTACGACTAGGTCCCTATACTACGTACGCCTGGCCGTATAACTCGCCTGCACAAACCGCATTAATTTAGCTTTCACGACCTTTCTAAACATATATGTAAAGCTTAAAACTAAATCGCCCTGTACAACAGTGAAAAGGCGAAACCAACATGTTGGAGCCATATGGCTCCACCATGCTGGTATCGCCTTTTTGCTGGTATAGGATGTCCCATATTACGTTATGCATGTATGGTTCCGTCCGCCTACATGGTTCCGCCTTAATCCACTCCGCTGGTATAGGATGTCCTATAATACGACACGCTTGTATGGTTCCGCCCACCTGTATCGTTCCGCCATATTCCACTATACTGGAGCCGCCTTTTTCGCTTGTATAGGATGTCCCATATTACGGTTACGCTTGTATGAGCCTTTTCCGTCATCTTTCCATCATCGATATTTTCCAACAGGGAAGTCACGAATGCCATAAATTTGCAGCTTTTGAACTAATCTGTCATAATTGATCCGGACAAACGCCTTTGAAAAATCTATGAATACTCCGAGTGTTAATAACACTTTTTCAATATTGTTTCAAATTAATTTCTTTTGTTTTAACAAAGCAAGTTCGGTAGAGAAACCCCCCCTAAATCCGTATTGACAAGGCGTTAAGATAGAAAACTTTTCACAGAAACTATACAGCCTTTGATGTATTATTTTTTCTAGACCTTTTGAAAATATCGGTAAAACAAAAATCGGTCTATAATTTTTTAGGTTGTTTTTATCTCCACCTTTATATAGCAGAAACACCTTCGCTACCTGCATTTTTGGGGGGAAAGTTCCGTTCTGAATTGCTAGATTAAAAATATTTGTTAAGCAAGGAACAATCGATCGCAAAACATGCTTGATTCGTTTAATTTGAAAATCATAGATATCGGAGCTCTTACTATTTTTTAACCTTTGGAAAACAGATAATACTTTATGTTCGTCACATGAAAACCAAAACATACTATGTGAAACCTTCTGGACATACTTAACGGCATCCGCACAGTGTACATTCTGGACAAGTGTAGCAAAATGATCACTAAACTTTTTGGCCAAAGCAACTCGCTTTACGACGATACCTTCAATTTTTTTCCATACTACCTCGAATCTCTTGTCATATTTAAATGAATTATTAAAATACACGCGTTTAGGCCTGCCTTTAAATTTTTGTTAATTGATTTCTAGGTTTCTTAAGTGCAACCAAAATGTTACCATCCTTAGTGTGCACGAATCTATGGTAGAGGTGCTTTTTTATTTATCATTCTTTTTATTTCGGGTGTAACCTAGAGTTTACGAGACTTTCTAGGAACCCTATGCATTTCATAAGGAAAAGAGCAATCATATATTATTTTAAACCCTTCAAGAAAACAATTAAATGCTTCGTCAGCAGACACGCTAGACAGCACCGCACTCCAGACTTTGGAACTCGTCTGTTGTTCAAACAAATCAAGGTTTCTAGCGCTTATATTTCTAAAATAAATCTGATCATCACATATCTTTTTGGAGCTGCAGTCTATATTTGCAATCATATATATTGGAAGGTGGTCACTAATATTTTCCCCAACCACTCCAGCCATCATGTCCGTTTCTGAAATATTTGTTAAAATAAATTCAACAACGTCGTATTTCGGGGTGTAATGCGAGTAGGCTGGGAAATAACATTGAAGAATCCGCATGACTGATATAAAGTCAACAATTCAATTTTATGTTAGGAGGACGCAAGCATGTCTATGTTAAAATCCCCTTCGAAACTGACAATAAATTTGTTTTCATCAAGAAACATCAAATACACGTCGAGGAACACAAGAAAGGGGGAGATATTTCCAGTCGGCGGGCGATAGACAACAAAACAACAGTTTTTGCATGTTGTAAAGATAGTATATCATAATCGCTTGTAATAGCTGTAAAGTCACTTAGAAGTGTGCACTCAAGACCCCTTTTTACATGTACATATACTCTGCCTCCTACTTTTTTGGTTCTGTTTGCACCAAATATTTCGTAATTCTCAAGCCAATCTACTTTTAGGTAGTTTAAATTTATAACATGTTTCACTGAGCATACTTACATAAAAAAAAATTAAAACCGTCCAAAAATTTGTTTAAGTCATCAAATTTATTCCGTATTGATTGCACATTTAGGTGAAAGAAAGTGTTTCAAGAATGAAAACAATTCCGATTTCACTTCTTAACGAAAGAGTCTTGTCATTCATAGCAAAAGAACAACAAAAAAAAAACTACACAAGCGTTTGCAAGTCATCGACAGTTTTCACCACATGTGCTTGTGCCCCATCCTTTTCCCTTACCAGTACTTTTCCATGTTTGAACCAAACTTATCTTGCCTTTGCCGATTCTCTCGTTTACCAAAGAAGTGTTTTATCCTGGTTTCTCAAGTTTTCCAAGATGTACGTTTTGCTACGAACTCGCTTTAAGTTCACTCGTTTCTCGAGCCACAGATCCCGAGTTGCTTGATTTGAAAAGCGAACCAAAATTCCGAGTATCTTATCAGGGCACGAGCGAAGCCGATGCATTGCCATGATTTGATCTCCTGTCAAGTCGGGCACTTCAAGTTGCTTTGCTAGGTCAATTGTCTTAGCTAAAAGGTTTTCCTGCTCGCTCATGGGGATCCCCTGTATTTCAAGGTTTTGTCTGTGGCTCCTTCATTCAACGTCGTGAACTTTTTGTTTTAACCTGTCGATCTCCGCTGTTTGTTCCGTTTTCTCCAAGTGCGTCTACCTTTTCTTTAAGTTTTTTTTTTATTTCCCCGTCGTGTTCATTCATTTGCTTCAGCACTGCATCATATTTTGCCGACATGTGTTGAAGTGATTGTTCGATGGCATTAACTGTTTCTTTTAAGTTTAATAGGGTGTCTAGTTTAGCATTCATGCTGACCGGCATAGCAGCTACATTTAGATCTCTGTTTTGTTTGCTGTTCTGAGTGCCTCGAGATTTGGCTATATTACGTGTCTGACAGCGCCAGGTTTTACGTGAAGCAGCAACACGTGGCTCTTCCAGGACGCCAAAGGAAGTCCCTATATAATGAGAGTACTGGCACTCTACGCATGTGATTTGCGAGCCTTTTTCCGGGAAGCTTGACTGCAATGTAGACAGATATCTTTCGAGTCATCTGCCATATTGGAGCATCTGTCAAGTATCTCAACACAAACAAATAACAGCAAGAAGTACAGCAGAAACAGCAGCAGCAGCTGCAGCAGCAGATGATAAAGATAAATATCAGTTTGCACAAAAAAAAATAGTACTAACCTGCAATAGCGAAAAAACGTTGCTTAGGTTCCAGCGTAACCTGCTGCCACTGCCACTGTGTCCCTCAGGGCCAATCCAATCCCATGATGTCCGATGTCCCGCTGGGATCGGCACTTGCTACTGTGCTGCTGCTGATTTGCGCGTATATCATTGATCTCCATTCTAACATATAATTTTTCACTCGTCTGTCGCAGATAATTGTGCCATTTATCATCCAATTGCAGATCCTCTGGATTATAAAATTTTACAGGATGACTTTATTAATCTCCGACTGGTGTACCACGTGGTTGATTAAAATTAATACAAACAAAACAAAAGTTATAACATTCAACACAAAACGTTCATTCCACTCCACACACACATACTTAATCGGAAATGATCATATCGAAAATGTATATTCATTTAAATATCCTGGTGTTCACTTTCCATCTGATCTTACCTGGATCACCCATATTAAACATACTACTAACAAAGCGTCGAAAACTCTTGGCTTTCTCAGACGAACTCTCTACCAGGCGTATACAAAAACAAAACTCGTTGCCTATACTGCTCTTTTTAGATCCCAACTGGAGTATGCATCCATCATTTAGATCCTCACCAATCATATCTGGAAGAGAATGTAGAATTTCTACAAAACAAAGCCAGTCGTTTCATAGTTTGTGACTACTCCCGCCTCACTAGTGAAACCGGTTAAAATGTCGGCTTAACTTACCACCCCCTCATACAAGAAGGCCTATCATACATGCACAAACTCTACTATAGCCCTTCAGCTTTCAAAGATGTTTTGCTTGCGGCCAGCTCGTCATATATCACCCCACTTGGATCATGTTTTTAAAATTAACCACATATATGCACCAACTAACATGTTTAAAAATTCGCCTCTCCTCCTTGCCATTTCGAATTGGAATAGCCTTTCAAAGGAAATTGCCTTCATCAGCGACCGTGCGTATTTTGTTGCCGCCGTAAACCTGATGCTGCTTGAGTAGGCTAGGTTGAATTGAAGTTTTCGTCTTCTGTTCTTTTTTTTTTTTGCAGCATTCTTATTTTACCTTTTTATGTACATATTTCAATTACTGCTGAAAGTGGCGGAATGCGTCGAAATGTTTTTTTTATATGCATGCATTGCATCTTTTTTCTTTGCGTGTGTTGCTGCTTGTTTTTTTATTACTATATTGTTGTAATGTACTTTAATGTAATGCCGGTATGGGACTTTATGGTACGTACATAAATAAATAAAAAAGTGAGCGATGATTGCATGCCTTCAGCTGATAAAATACGCAAAAAAAGTTAGAAATTGTGTTGGTGTTAAGGAGAATAAATAAAATTCGCAAAAAAGACGCAACTATACTTATACACACAGAAAGTATAACATAAACACACTTTGTTTTTTGTACATACACTTAAGATACACATCGTGTTTGTGAAAGTTAATCTGCATAACCTAGTCTACTTGAAGATAAAACTGGCCATTCATGCGATCATGCATCAGAAGCTATAATAGCCTTAGATTTTTAAGCTCGGAATATTTTCCCTAATGACAGAAACGCTGATACATAGCTAAAATAAATCACTGCGAACTTGAGCTTCCTCAGCCTTAGTGAGCATTTATATACAAATCGTAATAAGATCTTACATGCGACTATTTGAGCAATTGTACGATATTAAGACACGTCTTAGATGAAAACGTGATTTCCAAGACAAACTTGTTAAAGGCTAGCACAGTGAATATTTTTTGTCGCGGGAAACTTCAACGTACCGACAGATATCACCCTGTTCTAGGTAGCTCGCTAACCTTCAACCTCAAGCAAAATATATGCAAAAGAAAGCGCGTCACGGCACCCCAACGAAGGAATAATTACGAAGCAGAGCGTTGCCTCACCTCAGGCCCTCCGATAAATACTGCCTTCCATATTGCTTTCTCCTCAAAGCGGAAGGTTCGCCACATTACCATAGTAAAACAAATATGCTCTCGAAGCAGCAACATTTTCCCACAAATACGCACAAAACACACGTCATATACGTCCATAAGAATGCACACGAACGCGTGGGCACACCAAAACCTATAGTGTGCTGTAAGTGCAACCAAGACGGCGACACCTGGCTCGGGAAAAAAAAAAAAAAATTAGCGAACAAAAATAGAAAAAAAAGATGCAATTAATATCCACGCACCTCTTGCTCGAGAAACAACTAGAAAGCAAGATATTAGCAATCAGGCAAACTCGAGGCCGACACCGACCCAGGAAAAACAAGAAAAGTCGGGAGCCCCCCGATCGCTCCTCCTCGTACACCTCGGATGAAGAAGAGCGAACCGACAGCTGGCAACCGAGGCTGGCACACCTCTCCCCTCTCCCGACAGGCTGCTTCTTTGATTTCCCTCTTTCCTTGATCTAACGCGCGTTAAACTAAAGGGCGCCGTCTTTTTCTTCAGCTTCCCAATCCAGGCGAAAAGTTCGGCACCCCTGAAACTCTCGTCCGCCGCATTCATCATGCATTGTTGGGGCAACTCAGCGTAGCACAGCTGTGGGCTGGAACACCCTGCCGTAGGCGGGGTCAGAAGTTCCTCGGTGATCCCAGTCCTGCTCTTAAATTCGAAGGCATGCCTCAACGCGAACGGTTCGCGCGGTTAATATGTACCTTGGCTAGTGTCTGCGTGACACAATGTTCTGTAGTCAGTTTTATATCGGTATAAGGTTTAAGAACAGCCTTCACCCTATACATGGGGCATCATACTACATTACATAACTACCCGCAGTCTGCAACGCGCCTCCGGCCGCTACATAGTCATGTACCCCAGGTTATTGCAAGATTCAAACATAGTGAACTGCCTGTCGCAATGACTACGCGCTCATTATTTCGAGTGTACATGTAAAGAAAAAAGGAAACGCATGTAAACAAAATTAGAGGCAGGGATAAAGGATAAGGAATTTTCAGAAAGCCTCTTTGCCTTTCGATAGGAACTTCTAGTTTTTAAGGCCTGCTTCTGGTGGCAACACACCAGCTTGCGACAATGAAACATCTATTCCTTTTGAAATATTAAATGCTGGAACATTGTGAACCTCGAATCGCGTGAAATTTCGAGGTGTTCTTAATGCAAAATGTAAAACTAAATAACAGTTCTTGATATATTTGTGCGACATAAACTAAGATTTTGCATCAAGATGTGCCAAATATACCTATTGCTAAATTGCCCAAGCACCAAGGACAATGCTATGAAAGTATCTCTACGGGCCGGACAGGCTGGCGTCTGAAGCAGTAACTGGTTTAAAGCAAAAGCCTAAAATAACTGGCATCTTGCACGTGCGTTCGTCAATGCCTTATGTTATTCATTTACTTCGCATATTTTATGCGGAAAAGGCGAGCACGTGCCACGCGTAGGCTTACATTCCCAGCAATCACGTTGATGACTGGGGCTATTCATGTGAGCCAGGAAGCTAGAATCTGGTTTGATATAGCACGTCGTAAAACATCATTTCATATACAATTAATACAGCCTTCGTTTCCTTTAAATGTTCAATCGTGTCACTTGCCTTCCATCTAGCATTTGCGTCTTGTTTTGCTTGTGTGTGTGTGTGCGTCCGGGGAGGGGGGGGGGGGGAGGTGTGAAATTTGGATTAGTCTAAAACCACTGAAAAGGTGAAAACGGCAGAGAGGAGCTTCAGTTGTGGCGTCTCCAGCGGGAGCTTCCTATCTTTCATAACGACTCGGCGCCTCATGAGCAACGAGCGTGTACACGCAGTCAAAGCACGGCAAAAGGCAGCGAGCTCGTACCGTGGACCGGGCGTTCGAAAGAGACACCCTGCGGTTCTAACCTTGCCAGTAACTATGCGCCGGGAAAGTGAGGGAGAGGAGGAGACGAGAGCACGCGGAGACGTCAGAACGCCGACCTCTGGTTGAAATAATTACTTGTTGGACCTAAAGCTATCTGCCTTTGTCTCAACTGCACTAGTCGAACGCGTTGAAACTCGGAACGCCGGCCTCAAGCGTTTGGCTTCCGAATTCGAACGCGTTCGCCGCATCCAAGTGAAGAAAGGCAGTCTTTGTGTCTTCTGCACTCATCGAACGCGCCAGAACGCGGAACCCGGCGTCCGGCGTTTGGCTTTGGCACTCGAACACGTTCGAGGACTGAATGGCGACTGTAGTAGCGACTGTAGACAGCTAGCTTTAAGTCTACCTTCTAGTCATTCGACCCAGAGCTCGGCGTCCTGACGTCCCCGAGGGCTCTCGACTTCTCCGCTCCCTCAGTTTCTCGGCGCATAGTATCGTTAGAAAGAGAAGATTGTTGTTGAAGTAAAAGCTGGAAATTAATCTTCCGAAGTCGCATTTACCAAACGAAGATTACGAAACAATATGAAGCGACTTCTATACGCCTCGCAAGTGGGCTCATTTTCGTCTTCTGCGCAGGAGAAAGGAAGTAGTGGTGACGTCAGAACGCCGAGCGCTGATTGGCTGATCGCGACCCCCTATCTCAGCGTCGTCTGCTCCTTTGCAACGTCGTCTGCTCGCAACATCGTCTGCGTCTGTCTTACCTTTCCTGCGACTTTCGGAGCGAACTCGACTTCGCCTTTAAGGGAGGGGAGACGAAATAACTCGAGCGGTACGTTGTTTTTGTCTAACAACTAGCAGACGAGCATCAAGGAGGGAAGTCAAAGGACTCACTGGCGAGGTGTCCCGGGGCGCCGAGGTTTGTTTGCTTAGAACCGAGAGGTGAGCGTGTTTGTGTCCGCAAGTTCCCTCCCAAATACTTTTTCCCTCCATTCGTGTGCGGCGAGACCCCTCACTCTTTAACGGCGCCGGCGGGTTGGCGCAGTTAACGTCGTCTGCTTTACGTCTGCTAGTCAAAGCGATGGCTGCTTTATCTTTCCTACGTCTGTCGGAGATTCACCGCTTTTTCACCGGCGAGTCACCGTTGCCTCGGGAAACAAGAAGATAACAAGAGGAAGAAATTGACCTTTTAATCTAAAATTGAGGTCGGCGATCAAAGTATAGTACGGGAAGGGTTCACAAGGGTCGCGCGGGCATATTCCATTCAGCACGTCAGCCGGTCGTGGGCAGACGGTCGCCGAGTCGCGGAGTGCCTGCTAGGCCTAACTGCCCAGCTCGTTTGGTCGCGTTCGGTCGAATCGGGGCCGTTGGAGCTTTTCCCCGGTGTTTGTGGATCCAGCGTTCTTGTTCATCGTGCTATGTTTCAAGTAATTTTTACTTTTTTCTTGCTGCTTGAAGTCAGGACGCATCAGGAGCTCACGTAGAAAAATAAACGTCCGTGGGTCGTCGCGACCGCGACACTGTCGGCCATGCTGAGTTGAGCTGTCGTAGGATTTCGCCGTAACCTGCGCAAAACTTACGAAAATTTCGTTTCGCGAATACGAATTTGTTCTTAAGTTTTGTCTTACGCACATTTTTGGCGTAAGATCGTTTCGTAAATCTGGCCTCTGCACTTCCGAAAGTCTCAGGAAAGGTAAGACAGACGCAGACGACGTTGCGAGCAGACGACGTTGCAAAGGAGCAGACGACGCTCAGATGGGGAGGCGCGATCAGCCAATCAGGACTCTGCGTTCTGACGTCACCGCTACCCCCTGCGCAAGAAGCAGACGAACTTGCCCTCCGCATTGATATGACTTTGTCTGGAACTGGTATTTTATTTCCCGATACTGCAATGGGACGGGGCAATCCAAGCAAATCTACAAGCCATTGCCGGCTGACACAGTATTCGGCAGTCTTTTGCGATGTCTCCGTTTTGTGTACAACGAAAGCTGTTCTATACTAAGCATCCACAACTGAAGTGGTTCTCGCTTTGAAATATGGTCCGCCGTATCGGCGTTTAGTGGAGTATACCGCTGTCCTTATACTGCCATTTATAAAAAGGGCCCCTCGCTCCTTCCTTGCGGCCGGTCGTTTTGTTTCAGTCCGAGGCATTACTCGAAAGCGGGTCCATTTCTCGAAGATTAATCGGGTTCGGGGGAACGAAGTCCCTCGCCGATATATTACCCGACTTAATTCTGCACGGTAGCGCCATCTACGTCGACTTCTCCATGCTGCCTAGCAATCCCCAAACGGACGGCCTGCCGCCAAGTGAAGGGGGCCCTGTAATGCAAGAGGCGTGTCGTAAACTGCCCTCATCATTATAGTCCGGACTTTTATTTTATTATCTATTTTACTCTGATACCTTCTCATACCAAGCTTAACGACAGAACGAATTCAAATAGAGGATTTGTACTTAGCGTTACCTCAATGATGTAAAGGCTCAAAAACGCAAAGGCCCGTCCCCACACTTGCATTTGACTACGACCGACAGAGACAAAACCGGTTCTTAAGCCTCTTGGGACGGCTAACGGCCGACTGCGCAACAATGTAGTCAGTCGTAAGCCGTCGCAAGTGGCTTAATAACCGATCTTTTCTCAGACGGTCGTAGTCAAACGCAAGTGTGCGAACGGGCCTTTAGGGTCTAGATGTGAATAACTGAAAGGCTTATTTCGTTCTTTATAATTGCGTTCTTTACCATTGTTTTCTTTGTCACGAAAGCTCGTTTTATAGTGAAAATTTTGCTAGGATAATATATTGTTTCGTTTTGTACGTAAAATTATATGGCGTTGAAGAAAAACAAAAGCTCCGAAGCTGATTAGGTTTTATTTGCATTTATTTATTTATAAACACTGTTAAGTCATCACCATCTGGAAGGATTAAAATCCGGGAACGGCTTCATCTACTTCCACGTAACGTCATGACACTCGGACCCTGGCTCCAAATCAGCAAGAGGGGCTGAGCCTGACGCCGAGCATTCTTCGACACGTTGATTGGACACGAGGCCCACCCGAACGCTGACGCCGCCCTCGTGTCTAGTCGGCGTATGCTCTCAATCTCACTGTGAGGACGTCAAAATGCCAGAGCACGGTCTTTGATTCTTCCAAGTGTGTGGTTGGCTAACCACTTTTTATGTGCTGTAGCAGGAGGGGTTAGCGTATTTTATTGCGTAAGGAGTTGAACAAAATTGCCATGAAATATAGTACAAACACAATAGTAATATAGAAATACAAAAACAAAAACCACACCAAAAAGATGAACAGATCGTCAACTTTAGACGGTAAGCCTTCTTACGTTTTTAAAAAGAACTATTCTACCCAAGGTGAATTAACATATGCTTCAGAAAGACTGTTCCATTTTTCCATTGTTCGTGGAAGAAGAAAAATATGGGACGAAAACGCTGCTGCCGCCACAGTGATTCTCGTAGAAATTCGTTAGCATTTCCCGCGGCGGTTATATATAAGAAAGCATGGTGACTGCAGCCTCTCAGCACTTTACCGTGGTGGGGGCATTCCCAAAACCCCTCCTCTCCCTTCTGCGCACAGATCAGATCACTTATGCATACTAAGTGACCTGCATGTGCACGAAGGACGGCGGCCGCACAGGATTGGCTGATTATCGAAAGCGGCGGTGTAACGTAACACCTAGCAACCGAGGTGCAGTGAGCGACAGCGAGGCTAGGGTGTACCTGGGTCAGCGGCGGGACGCCGCGAGGGGGCATGCAAGAGTGGCCCACGGTAGGTTAATATTTTGTAATAAGTTACCCGCAGACTGTCGCCGCGAATCATTGTTAACGGAGGGAAGGAGAGGGGGGTAGCACGCGCTCTAGTGATACACCCGCCGTCCCCCCTGCGTAGCGCCGAAATTGGCGAAGGGGGACGTCGTTGCGGGCATTTTCGGTTTCTAGGTGTTACGTCACGGCGGCAATCCAGTGCGGCCTCGTTGATATATGTCCTATCGCCAGTTACAGTAACTGTATAGGCACTGCTTGCAGAGCCAGAGTATCGAGTTCATTTTCCTTGCGCCGCCAACTCCGTATTGGCGGACGGTAGAACCGGTCGTGTGCACCGAGCTGGATCCGAGTGTCATTTATTTATTTATTTATTCATTGATTCATGGTACATCAAAGGCCCAATTAAGGGCATTACCTGAAGGCGGGGGGGGGGGGGGGTACATTCAGGGTAAGTATCAATCAGAACAAAAGAATAGAAACAAAGTCAATAAAATATATAATAAATAAAAAATAAACCACACACAGACACGCGCGTTCCGAGAAAAAAAAATCTTGGATTACAGGGAAAGAAAGCAAATGCAAAGCGAAAGTATGTAGATGAAAGAAAACGGATGTGAAAATGAAGTTATAATACTAGCACGCGCGACAACAACCCAAAAAGCAATGATTCAAACTAAATGATTACAAATAATATCAATGACAATACAAAAAATTCACTTGGACGCAAAAATGACAGAGTCATGAGCGAAAGCTGCCTTGCAGGCGCATAGTTTCGGGCGAATAATGTTTCTTGCTTTGTGTTTGCGAAACACAGAGCCTACACTAAAATTGAACGAATCGTGAGATTTCTTGACCATTGGACATTATGTGCAGTACATTCGCGTTGTTTTATAGTGCTAGCGATGTCTTAAAACGTGTTTCCAAAGAGTCCGGGAAGCGGGCGAAACGCAGAACGATCTCCTTGCTCACGTCTGCGGCGCTCGCGGAGAGATACGCGACTGGCACATCCGGACACCTCGGACCACACAACAACGAGCAGCTACGGCTTGCAAAAAGGGCGACGTTTTCGTCCGCTACTACGTTCTACCGAGGGCATACAGAGAAACAGGAGACCGATGACGGGAAACGTCGGCGGACGCGTGATTTGCCGCCGCACTATATATATATTCTCTGCTCCGGAGCACGCCACCTCACAAACACGCCATCCGTGCCTCCGGGACTCCTGCAGAAGTGACAGTTGCTTCCTGCAGTGCGGCCTTGGATCCAACATGGCCGCAATGAAAGCACTGTTGCGATACTCATCTCCGGAAGCGGAGCATATACGTTTAGTCTATCGCGAGTAAGGCTGTGGCGCCATCCCGTGGCGACGTTGCAAAGTTTATATACGTGTGCTCCAAACCACTTCATGGTCAGCGCATGTACCTGGGCACTAATGGGTGCGCTAAGTGAAGACTCCGTGACTTCGACCCGAGTCGCTCGTCCGCAGTCTCCACTAAACGGGTCTTTAGAGCATTAAAACTTGGGTTTGGGCTAGTTGGTCCATTACTGAATAAAAGGTTAAAAAGCGCGAACAAACGAGGACAATAAAGAAACACGGACGAGAGGACAGGCGCTTCTTTTTTTTTTTTCACTCTCAACTGGTTTTTATTAACACCATTGTCACCTATATATACACATTGCCCAAACCACATCGGATTCAATCGCGACAATCAGAGCCAACCTTCCAGAAACACCATCTCACTCTGGAGCAAATACAAAGACGGAGCGCTGACGCAATTGTTTTCTTTCTTTTTTATGTAGAATGCCTCTATAATCTCTCTTTCCGTTTTTTCCTTTGCCTTTCTTAAAAACTTTGTGCCAGTCAGGTCAGGTTTACATCCACATCGCCCACAATGGTCAGCGAGATGGCCCCCCGCGTTGTTGCGCACACACAAATTATGTTCACGTGCTCTATCATTGAAGCAGCGCCCAGTCTGCCCAATGTAGACTCTGCCACAACTAAACGGAATCTCGTACACTACATTGGTGACGCACGCAGTATATTGCACCGCGCCTGTCCTGTCGTCCGTGGGTCTTTAGAGCACCTCCGAATGCAGTTCGCGCCCTCTATATGAATTTCAGGTTGTTTCCATTCCTTTTGCTTTTCTTGGGGAACATTGCAAGATGGCCGGCACTCTGACAAAACGGAACAGGGACGACGCTAACCTGACGCTGCAGCTGCTCAAGCGTAAGCTTGTGTCGTTGCTTGCTCTTTGTGACGCCTGAAATTTTGACTGAAGCGAATTCAACTTCTCATAAGCACACAAGGATTCTATTGACTATGCATATTGCCAAGAATCGTTGTGAGCTTTATCTTGCTCAGTCGTCATTTTGGGAAAGAACGTAAGCAAAGTCGGATTGTGAAGTTTTGTGCATGTAGTGCACACCGTATCAGAATACACTAGCTGCGCTGCTTTTTTATCTAAGCAGCTATGTAATATTTTAATGAAACTGCCTGTGCAACAAAGATCGAACGCAATGCACGATGCAAACAAGAACCGCTACGTTCTCAAGGTTGTTTGCCATAAACGCTAATCCAAAAAACTAGATTGAAAGAATACAAGAGACATCTGGTGGACACCAACCAGCCTGGGCAAGTAGCAAACAGCGTTTACAAAGCTATACGTGCTTACGCGTAGTAACTCCAACGAAAATATCGGCATAAGGACGCAGACGATAATTTAACGCATCACACAAGACCTCCAACAGATTCCCATCTTACCACAAGGTCGCACAATCTGAATCCCATTTCGTTGCTTCGGTGATGAAATCAGTGTTGGCGGTAACGCGTTACAAGTAACGGCGTTACAGGTAACGCGTTACTTTTTTCGGTAGCGTAGTAACGTACCCGTTAAACTCTCAAGGCAGTAACGTGTAACGTACTTGCGTACTCGAAAAACCTGAAAGTACTTATATTTGTGTTTTTTTCGCGTTTCATATACTTCCTTTTACCTAAGTCTAGACACGGACAATGCTCCGAACCGATGGTACCAATCAGGCAGCATCAAAAAAGCACCGTCATGGTGTTCGTCATGTTTCTTTACGTGTTCTATCATCGCTGAGCCACTCATAAACAAACACAAAAAAGACCTAGTGACTTGCATTTTTGACGCTGCCTGAAGTGTCCTATTACCTCGAAGCGTCGGCTGCGTCTGGACTTTAGCCAAAACGAAGTATAGGCGCCAAGTCATTAAGTCATTAATTATTGCACTCATTCCACATTCCTTCAATAATTTACCTTACTTCCCCCACGCAAAACATACAACTTTAAAAAAAGCTCCAACGCCCACGCCCTTAGCGCCAGTGTCGAAAAACGCTGTCGCGAAAAAAAAGAAAAAAAACTCTGTTACCGTTCATTTACAAAAAAAAAAAGTAAACGCAAAAGCACCGTGCGTTACTTTTTATCGGTAATGGTAACGCGTTCTTTTGTTCTGCGGTAGCGAGGTCTATGACGTGTTCCTTTATTGTGCAAGCAACGAGTAACGTATTTCGTTACTTCTTTTCGGTAACGCCTAAAACACCGGCGATGATACATTCATTGTGAAGTCCGTCGGTTTATCAGATACTATGACGGACGTACCAACAGTAGCGAAATGGCTACCAAAACGAGCACGAGCCGCCCGCGATTGGGGTCTCCTATTGGCGGGACAAGGAAGAAATACCTCAACCTTCTGGAAGTAGTAGGGCTGTTTGACCCCTCGTGCCCCGATTCCGAGGAGCAGCTCAGGAGTTTGACTTCAGTCACGGCAACCGGAAGTGCGCGTGGCCCGTTTAGTGGAAGGAGTGACTCGAATCATGACTCCGAGTCGCTACCTAAAGGGATTGCCCGTTGATAGCCAGAATTTTCTAGGTTCTCACGCTTGCCACGTAGAGAGGGCCTAAATATTGTCAGATGATATATTTATTTCATTAAAGAACGCCCCAGTATTTGTTACTCAGTTATAAAGCTCAATTCGAAACTTCACGCCAAATTTCGCAAGTACGCATTGCTGCTCGTATAAGGCCGGGTGACTTTAGAGTCGCGGGTGTTGACTTATTCCCGGTTTTGATCAACACAGTGCATGGCGTGTACAAATACCGTTGTCGTAGAATTGAGTTTTCCTCCAAATCATACATTGTGTCGTTCTTAGAACGAGATTTTTTTACTGAGACTAAAGTCAAGAGTCAAGAGCTGTCGTGGCTCTTTCTGTGTGATGTTACATCAGAGCCTCCGCTGTGGCCAACGAAAACGCTGACTGCTTTGCGGGTGTAATCTTTGCATGTAGGGCTCTGTTTAAAGTAAGTCACTTTTCAGGCGGAGAATTAAAAATTTGAATATTGTGCGGGAGGTATTCCTAAAAGCTATGAGAATATAATTTATTTGTTTTGTTAAAGTTCCAGATGTTACCAGACAATCCCTTCAACGCACCCAATTCTAACGCATTAAAGTATAGTACTTAAAAGAGTCAGGGCGACAAAGATATATGGAACTAGCACCCTCATGCCCAAACTTTGTGTAGCCCGGACCAGCCGTGGCATTAAATATCTTGAAGAACCAAGGCTAAAATAGCCGGTCAGTAATGCGCAAAAAAAACCTTAGCCTCGCTTTTCGGCACTTGGTAGCTCTGAGCTCTTCCTGACCTTTCTCGTGCAATGGCGTGAAAGAATCGTTTATCTCGAATGTCCTTCTATGAATCGCAACCAGCATTTCTGCACCCTTTATAATTTGTACACATTTACTGCCTTATGACTGTCTCTTACGTGGGAGGCATATTCAAGAACCGTTCGTACCAAGCTTTTGTTAGCGGGAATTATGTACAACGAACGAGTAATGCTTGAAGTTACGCTTCAGATACCCAAGTTTAATGTCACTTTTGCGAACAGTAAAGCCAGCATGAACATTCCATTTAATATCATTCGAGAAGTGTAGCCCGAAGTATTTGAACGTAGAAGCGATTTCCAGAGGTTTGTTATCAAATGGTACTGAAAGCTAAGTAGACAATGTTTCCTGGAAAACGTGATCTGCGCACACATTTCCTTACATTAAGGGGCAGTTGTCAAGTTCTGCGCCACTCAGACAGACTTTCTAGGGAACGGTTTCTTAACCGTTCCCTAGGCGATGAAAAGAGAGAAGAGGTAATCCCGAAGCAAGAAGCGTGAGCCTAATCCACGCCCTGGGCGTCTTTAGCTGTGGCTTGTGACTGACTATATATACTCACTGACAGAAAACAAAATAAAGCTTGTCTGAAGGCGCACATTAATTTCGCTTTTGTCAAGGTCTGTTTCACAAGGCCATGCCTTTTCTTTTAACTACGAAGTCGACCCGAAGACAAAACAAGTAATAATAAAACGATGGCGACGCTCCAGCAACGCAGTTCCTTCAGTTTGCCGGTGGCGTCCATAAACAATTACCTAGCACAGCCAAAATGAAGAAAATGCAAGGAAAAAGTCGACCGAAGCAAATGCCCCCTGAGCCGTGACACAGACAGCTCCTAGTTTCTCACAAATAAGTGATCCAGGAGCGCTGGCCACAACCTCGCGTCCACGAAGGGCAAAAATAAAATCGGCTGTCGCTGTCGCTGTGGGCGCACGACTATGGCTGCAGCGGCCCATCTAACTAACGAGGAGGCACGCAGGCAGGCGTGAAGAAGGCGTCTCTAGTCAACTTGTCACGCCCAGCGGCAGAAAGCACACGCTGCCGTCATGCCTTATGGCGGCTGTGTCAGCGAGCCGTCCCGGCAGCGGCAGAGAGCTTCGAACCCGGGCTCCATCGTCGGGGTCCTATTTTCAGTGCGTCTCCTACCGGTTGCCTGCTGGAGCTTGCACGCGTGTCTTGTTTTGCTCTTCACAATGCTTCGCTTCCTCCCTAAGCATAACATGGCAGGTTTGTCACGTATCTCGGCTGAACACGGAGGAGTCACTGATGCAGGGGTGCGAGGATCGCTCGTTAGACTTATCCGTAACTTTGCGCGTAGTCCCAGTGCCGTTTTTATTGCGACATAACTTCATTGCAGTGCGTTGAACTAGAAACATTCGACGTCATTATCACAACTACGAGAGGATCAAAGTGTTTACCAGGAGGGTAATTTCTGCATACAAGCACTCACCTCTTCAACAGCGTGTTCTCTCCCTCCCCAAAAAAAGAAAAAAAAAACATATATATATATTTTTTTCATTGCAACAATAAACTATGCATTGCCAAACGTTCATTCTTCACCCACATCGCTATAGAGGTCCGAACAAGATGCGAAAGTTCTAAAATTTATCATTATTTTTCTTCAAAATATATAAGTTCCTGAAATTTTCAATCGGAAAATGTGGCCCTTTTTTGCCCGTTTTTGGTGACTGGTGCCAATAGCTTCATGCATTTGGGAGCTTTGTCGGCTGCCACTTTCACGTGGAGAATTTCGCAAAATCACTTATAACTTTTAAACAGGAGACTGGTTTGTACTGAAAGTTTAGCATCTGGTTCGGAGGTATAGTGCTAAACTTGGGCGGACAATGAGCGTTCAGCGATGCGCAGTTTAATTTGGCAATAAAACAAACCCGTACTTTTTTCTTTTTATTTTTCAGGGAAAGTATTTTGTTTTATGGCACAAGTTTCAATTTCGTCCTTGTTCGTGCGTCTCTAGAATGGCCTTTACACCTGATTTTGATAGCGAGAAGTCAAGTCAGCTTACGATATTTATTTAAAATAGCAAAAAATATTTTATTTCTATTGTGTCCTTATTACCGGAACTTATACTCTGAATTATGGAGCCTCCCGGAGGGGTAAACAAAGTTTTTATGTGAAGAAAACTGGCGCCCGCCCAATTTTATCGAGCAGCTGACTGTACCATTTTCGTCAACTCCCGCATCGAAGCCATTGAGTGAGGCATGCCTGTTGTCATTATGCGGCCACACGGCGTGGAAGCGCAGTAAGGCGTTAGAGCAACCTAACCAACCGCCACTAGCCCGCTATGCGTAGAAGGCGAGTGCTGACGAGAAAGGCTTGGTGCCAATAGGCGACCTCGTTTTGATTTCAATTCGAGTACATTTCTTTCTCATATATTGATTTTAGATGCTCTTCGTAAGTAGCCATGGAGGGCGTCGCCTAGGTGTGGTAGTTCGCTAGGCTGTTGTATTTTGATGTAGTATTGCTGTATATGTTGTATATGAGCTGTTGTGTGTGTTGTATATGAGCTGTTGTATTTTGATGAGAGGAATGCAGTTAACCTTTGTACGTTCGCGTAAAGGTTTGACTGGAATACGATGCATTGGTGCACTACCAGACCTGTTGTAGAGCCCCCATGATCGAAGTGTCCAAAACCGTATTTATAACATTCTGCATCGGAAGGCTCGAGCTCCCGTTTCCTTTCACGTTACGATAAAGTAACCTACAAAGGTTTAGAGGTTCTTCGCTGTTTCTAATAACAGCCGATCTCCATTGTTCAATTTGAAAAGACCTATCAATGACCAAGCGTGCATCGCGCTGCAGGAGCCTCTGAAGCGGGCATCGAAAGAATGAACCAGTAGGCTGTTGGTATTGGACTCACTCCAGAAGCAATTGTAAATGCGATAGTATTTAAAACTGTTTCCTCATCAGTTCTTAAGAAACTGTGAAAAATAACGACAGAAGTAACGTCGTTATACGTTTATCGTTACACCAGAAAAAGTAATAAAACTACAGTTAAAAGCTGATTTTCTAGAAAAGCTATGTGTCTCAGTTTAAATTTAGTAAAACGTAAGATTACAGTAACGCGTTACTCTCACACAGTACAATCCGAGCTGGTTTTACTTAGCGAAAACGCGAGTTCTCAGCCAAAACTTCTCCTATAGTTTTGTGGCACCGTGGCCAAGCACGCAAAACAATAAATTATATTTTGGAGGCGGTGTCAATGTCAATTTAAACAATGCAAGTTTTTATATATTTTTTCACCTATACCTCTGGCATTTCTAATCTTACCGTAACATTCTCTTCGGCAATTTGTTTCCTTTAAGGAATGTAATTAGAGCCACAGTATTCGCTCCGCCTGCATAGCTATCGATCCAGTCACCTCTCTACCTGCACTAGCGACAAACTACTTCAACATTTAGGTGTCTGCCACTAGCGGTGAAAAAAAAAAAGAGGAAAAGACTCGGTCCTAAGCCGCTGTCGCTAAGCTGATTACCGTTGCGGGAATGCCCGGGCTCCCCAACGCTGCGTCTAGTGTTACGCGCGGAAAGGATAAAACAGGAGGTGAATATTGGAGCGCTCCGCGTAGGGGACGCGTCAACACGAACAAAAGACGCATAGAGCATGAATGAGACATTTTGCGTAACGCAGACTATAATGCGTCGAAAGAGGTTTCGCTTCTTTTTTAAGATCCATGACCCCCGTCATAGTGCCCGTTCAGCGTGAAAAAAGGAAAGCACTTCTCGCGGCTGCCCCTTCCTTTCGTCTGTTTTATGCGTGCCTGCGCCCATGCCTTGGCATGGGCGCAGGCACGCATAACGCGTCCACTCCACGGTGCAGTACATTCAAGCACGAGACCGCTTACGCCGGCAAAGATGGGGCTTTCGTGAATGGAGCGGCAGGCTATGAATCGTAGTGGTAAAAAATTTCGAATGCGAGTGGTCGGTGTTTTTCTTTCGTGACGTAAACACTGCCGTTCTTTCTCTCTATTTTTCTCTTTCTATATTTTTGGTGTACGGTTTTCAGTCCAATCTTTCGTTCACGTTAAACTGTTCGCTTGCTGTTGCCAATGTTATCTTTCATATTCACCTAGTTGTGTCTTAATCTTGCAAATCATGCTTTAGGCGCATATTTATTTATTGCTCATTTTTATAGTTTTTGTTTTTAGTGCCTTCGGCTCAAAGGCAGCCACCGTCTTTCAAAGAAAAGAGAGCGCCGGTCCGCAACGAGTGGTAACGAAAAACTAAAATAGGGCAGGAAACGCTATTTTTCTCTGTGACTCTATCTCATGCCATTAATACAGGCATTAAAACTGTCATATCTCTATATATATATATATATAGCTCAATAAATTCAGTTTGGTGTTTTGCGCTTGAAGGTTTGTTTTTGAAGGAAAGAACCGAAGGCTATCTCTAGGAGTTCAACGCGACCTCTTGAATAACGTCCTTCGCTTTCGAATTGAACATAGACAGGAAGCATAAAATAAGAAAAGAAAAAGAAACAGAAAAGCTATACTATGCCTTAAAGCTTTGTTCCAGAAAAAAGCGAAGTTATGTTGATCATGAGCAGCTGAAGGGGAGTTGTTTTGTTTTCTTTTTGAGGAAGGATTTTGATGTTCATGTGGGTTAGGCACACGATGGTATCCCGAGAAAACAATTGCTAGCAACCACCGGCATCTGGCAAGAGCATTAATTTTTTAACATTTTCACGAATAAAATTAACATGTAAGTTTACATATAATTTTTTCACGTACGTGTTTTGTTTTTTAGACGAAATATAAGGAGGCTCCCTGAAATTTTATTGAGAGCCCCTAATTTTATTAGCGCTGGCTGGGACGATGTAATTTTCCCCAATATATGCCACGGAATTCACCGAGATCGCTAAAGATAATTTTTGAGCGCTTTCAAAGGTTGTTGTGGGTGACATCAACAAGAATTCCAACTAAAATAATGCGATTTGTAGGTGACTTTACTTACCAGTGACTATGATGATGTTGCTAGCTGTAAACTTGATATGGAGCAGTAGACATTTCTGTTTCTTTTTATAATGCAAATTATTTGTGTGGCGTTCTGAAATTCCCAGACCGCCGTTCTAAAAACAAACACGCATAGCGGTTCAGTTCAGTTTCAGGCAAAAAAAAATATTTTAGAGAAGTTAATAACAATAATAATAATAATAATAATAATAATAATAATAATAATAATAATAATAATAATAATAATAATATTAATGTTTTATTTTTCTTTAGTGCCCACAAGCAGCTGTAACGCCCTTTTTGTGGTAGACTGTCAGTTCGTGTTCGCAGCAACTCTATTTAAAATAAAAATAAGCACTACATTACACAGAAATTTTGTAAGGACACACATACAAGTTCGCAGGGCAAATACAACCTTACACTACCTTTTGGTTGTAAAAAATACACTTTTTCAAGGCAGACTTGAGACTGACAAAACCAAGAAATATATATAGGTCAAAATCGCATATAATATTAAAGGCATACTGCATACGACAAAATGGCGATGATTAATAAATTCGAGTAGTATAAAATGTTGAATGGCTACTAGCTCTGGAGGGCAAATGAAAGATTTTATTCATAAGTAAACTTCCAATTTTATCAATACCAGGCCCTTTTTTATGAAAAAAATGAATGTCCCTAACAGCCTTCCTCATTGATAGCATTCCAAGGCTAAATATAGACTGCAACAAGTCGTAACTAAAAAAAACAGTTTCCGACCAATGTATCCGTCCTAAATAATTCGAATAAATTTCTTCTGCACGCGCTCAGTCCTTTCAACTTGTGTTGCAGATAGTGAAATCCAGCTAATTGAAACAAATGCAAGTCCTGAGCGTAGAAGGCTACAGAACAGACGCACTACAGATAATGGTGAAATGAAAGACCTTGATGATCAAGTGATCATTCACAACTTTCTTGTCGCAGAACCAACGATCTTAGAAACGTGCCAGTAAATGACAGAGTGCTATCAATTTAGACGCCAAGGTCTCTTACCAGAGATCCACGATCTCCCAGATTCCCTCAAGAATATAAGGGTAGAAGAAAACGTTTCGCTCTATCGATAAAGAAATTAATTATTTTTTCAGAATTTAACGAGAAAGCGTTTTTTTACACCACTCATAAATTGCACCAATATCAGTTTGAATAAAGTACAATCAGTATAGTCTTTAACATTTAAAAAGTATTTTATGTCGTCAGCAAAAAAAAGGTTATTCGAGTGCGTGACGTATGATTCTATACCGTTTACAAACAAAATAAACAACTGTGGTCACAGGTCTGAACCTTGAGGTACATCAGCAGTTGATGTAAAACACTTCGGAAAAGAGTTGCCATCACGAACAGTATTACTGCGTAAACGAAAGAAGCTCCTGAACCATTCACAAAGCATTGGCAGATGCCATACAAATAAAGTTTGCAAAGGAGTAAAGTGTGATCTACACAATCAAAGGCCTTCGACATGTCAAAATATACGGCATCAATTTGGCCTCTGTTTGCCAGTATCGGTCCAGAGAAATGTAGAAAAGAGCACAAATTTCTTTCAACGGACTTTACCTTTAAAAAAACTCACGCTGAAAAGGACTAATTGTTTGACTGACGTAATTTGAGATTCGGTTATGCATAACCACTTCGAAAACCTTCCCGAAAGCATATAATAACGAAACGGTACAATAATTACTAACTAATGACAGATCACCAGCCTTGAATATGGGCACAACTATAGAAGATTTCAACAAATCAGGGAAAGTACCCTTCATGAGAGGTAGGTTGAATACATACTTGGGTAAATTACTTCCAAAATGTAATTTAATTACAATTACAATTACTTTGATTTGAAAGTAGTTTAATTACAATTACTACTACGTGAAAATTAATTAATTATAATTACAACTTACTTTAAAAAGTAATTCAATTACCCTACAATTACTTATTTCTGAGAGCGACCCGACTTGGGCCATATAACTTTAAACGCGTTGTATAGACGTGTGCAGAAATCTCCTTCTGCGCGCTGCCATCTTTGTTTGCTGGGCTGTGGAACGCCTTCTGAGCATGCGCTGTTCATCTGCTGTGCGGTATATCAGACCCTGCGCATGCGTCCACAGCTCAGTGACTTAGTATTTTCCCCCGGGTAATAAGCGATGCAAAGGTCTATAGAATGCAACACATTTGTTCGTTCCTTGCCCTAATGTTTGAGGAGGCTTAAGCATCGCTACATAAATGTCACGTATTGTACTTTCGTTTTATAAATTTTGTTTAATTCACGATAGATGTTAATAGTATGGGGCAATGAAGTACTACGTTCTTATATTTTTAATAATAATAATCAATTACTCTATATGCTGGAAAACGCCAGATCGCTACGGAATAAATTGGGTTGACAGACGTTTGTTAGCCGGGCAAATAAGAATATGACAATTAGTCATGTAGGAATATTTTACAAGTGTTAATAGAAAAGAAAAATCCACACGCGCTATTACGACCACATTCGCATACAAACAACATTGTATTGTAAATTATTCACATTGAGTTGAAATTATAATTGTTCAGAAATATAGGGTGGTTCAATTCACCAGGCTCGATCTAGAATGAACCGTAAAAATCGACGCCTGCACGTAACAATTTAAACTTTTCGCCAAAGGTAATTTCACATGTCAGTTTTTTTCTTGTAAAATTTCAATACGTAGCTCTCTTTCTGTAAAAAATAAGGCCAACAAACTTGCCAGGGTCTACGGCGGGCAGCGACGCAGACGAGATGAATCCAATAGCGGGTGTGTTTAGCGTTCGTACTGATAGATGGCGCTACCTCCTTATCGCGACGGCTCACGACCACCGTGTTTTTTTAATATAAAAATCATCCTTTTGAAACGTGCCTTCGGTTAAAAATAAATGCGGACAATAAAAGCAAAACTTAAAGTAAAAAAACGCGTCTGCATAATGACGGCGCTTTTTCTGCCAACGGATTTCGTCTGCGTGTCGCTGCTTTCTTTCGCTGGTCGGTTGCTCCTTCAGACGCTGATTCATACGCCATCTATCAATACGAACGCCAAACATACCCTGCTGCTGGAATCCTGTTGCCTGCGTCGCTGCCCGCCATAGACCCTGGCAAGTTTCTTGGCCTTATTTTTTACACAAAGAGAGCTACGCTTTGTACTTTTACCAGAAAAAAACCGACCTGTGAAATACACCTTTGACGAAAAGTTTAGATAGCTACGTGCAGGCGTCAATTTTTACGGTCCATTTTAGATTAAGCCTGGTGACTTGAACCACCCTATATATAAGTACCGAATCGGGGCACCCAAATCATTGGTGACAATATTCACAGGTGCGAGGTCAATCTCAAAAATAATTATGCAAATAATATCCGAAGTCAAACCAAGAAGAAATAAACTTGAAAAAAAAGATACAGTTACCCACATGCGATAGTACTGGAAGAGGGACGTAAAAAACTGGCAAAAAAAAGAAAGAAAAATAACTTCATAGACTATTAAAATTCCCCACCTCGGCTGAAAGCTGAAGCTCAATTAATTTTTCTTCTTTCAATATTTTGGCATGTTTATGCTATTGTTGTTGTTTTTTTTGTTTTTGTTTTTTTGCATCGCAGACGGCGGTACACGGCGCCGTTGAGGTGGGCTCCAAAGAGGATTGTTTTTCAGCCCGCAGTGTAAGCAACAAAACAACAAACAATGTGACGCTATTTATGCTGTGCGTGAGTGTGAGTGTTTCACCGAGAGCTAGGCTGCCTGTGCGAACACGTAGGTTTTCAGAGAGGTTCCGTCGGCACTGCAACATTTTGCAAAAGTAATTGTAATCGTGCCTGAAATTTTACAATTACGGACGCTAGAAAGTAACTAAATCACAATTACAATTCCTTTTAGCACAAAGTAATTATTTACAATTACAAATTGCAAATAAAAGTAATTAAATACAGTAATTCAATTACAGTAATTGAAATACTACCCAAGTATGGTTAAATATATGTTCCAAAATGGGAGCAAGTATATCTGAACGAGCCTTAAGGGGCACTGAAGTCGATTCTGAGATCGTTCTTTTGTGAGGACCACTCAATCTAGACGGTCTAAGCATCCAAACAAACCCAAAATCACAATCGTGCGCAGCTTGTTTCCTCGTTAAATGCGTGTTTAAAGATTGCGACATGCCCTTTTTGGGAAGAATTTTCTTCCGAGTGAAGTGGTCGACGAAGGGTGCTTGTCGGCAAGTAGCAAGCGATGGCTTCGCCCGGAGAGAAGAGGAGTTTTATCCGAATGTGTACCCATCAAACTATCTTCAAAACAAGTTATAATAAAATCATTCGGAATCTGCGCATATTGTAGGTCTCTCATTGGTACACACATTGTAGTCCGCGAGAAAAAGAGTCAACATGTTCTTCTATTGCCCTGAAATGAATAAGAGGTTTTGTAATACAGGACTTGGTATATGCAGGTACGAACACCTTTTAGGGAATATTAAATCAAAAACTATCTTTTTCAAAAGTGACTTCAGTGCCACTTTAATATAGAAAAATTGAGTGTACCGTCAATTCCCGTCAAGAGCTTAGGTTTTCGTTTTTTTTTTTTTTTTTTATCGCTTCAAGAACTTATGAGACGTCGACAGTAAAAGCAGATAAAATGTCTGTGTTCTAATGTTGTCTGATGCACCGGCAGTTCTCGAACTAGAATAGCAGTAACTAAAGTAATCAGAGAAGCGATTTGCAGTGTCAATTGGCAAGGAAAAATAGCCAGTTGATTCACGTAAGCATAATTTTGTGCTTTGTCGCACTTGTCGTTTTAGCATAGCGTCAGAAAGTCCAAGATTCGCTAATTATTTTTTTCAACTTTCTTTAACTGTTGACCAGTGCGATAGCTAATCCTTTTTAATAGACCTTTTATCGCCAGAGCACGATAAACACTGAATTCATCGCACCAGACGGTTAGTCCTCTTTTCTTAAATATTCAGTTAGAGTGAGATTACTTCGAAATAGGTATTTAGATCTCTAGAGAACCAGTTAGGAAACTTAGATTTGTGTGCATGCCGTTTAGGAATGAAATCGCTCATCGCAGTAGACGCTACCGTAGTCAGTTTAGTAGCGGCTAAATCAGCATTTTGATTCGATGAAACATCAGACCAATTATGCTGAGCAAGACTATCGTAGCAGCCGTAATAGTCTCCATTTCGATAACAAAACGACGACAACTGATGATTAGCACAGGGGCTTCATGACCAGCAAAACTGAACTGCAGAGGGAGGGTGATATGCATTAACAGGCACGAAAGGTATAACAGCCGGAAAATGTACTTTATCTGTGCATTTGATAAACATAAATCAAGCACATTATCAGCAGTACTTTGGCGAAAGTTAAACTGTGTAAACCCATAGACATTTAAAAAAGAAAATAACCATTCCGCTTTCTTGGAGGTAACGCTATTCATATGCGACACTTTTCCAGTCGATCAATCAAGACCAGGCAGGTGAAAATGTGCATATATTTGTACCCTGCATTTAGAAAAATCAACAGTATTCCAGAGGGTCTCAAGATGGTCAGTAAATGCACCGTCATCAAAAAGTGGAATTAAATAAGTTTCCTATTAAGTTCCTACCATCACTGGTAGGAATTTTCACCCAAACGCACTCAGCATAAATGTTTCGAAATTCTCTCTTCGACTACGGTTTGCATAGCCGCTATCTCTCATGTGCGGTTGTTTCATGTGTATTGTTGTTGTAAAGCTGTGGTTTCATGTGTACTGTCCCATTACAAACAAAAAGCGCCAAAAAATACAGGGACACAGACGAAGGGCAACAGGGCAAGGCGTACTCTCAACTGAAGTTTCTTAAAAATTCACACGTTGTATAGCCACAGAGCCCCGTTTACCGTACCTGCTCAGCCCGTGTTTCAAAAATTCAAACTCACTTGTAGATAAAGATAGGGACGTGTCACTTATACAATTCTTTTCCCTGGTCCTAATATCAAGTGCCTCGTGTGATTCTCACGACGCTTTATCTTTGCAGTTAGCCTAAACACCTAAATAAGCACGTTGAATGAGCCGCTGGTGTCGCCTACGAAATCCCCATGAAGTGTGGGATGGCATACGTGGGCCAGACGGGCAGGTGCGTTAATGATCGCAGCCTCGAGCACGCTGCCTCTACAAGAAGGACGCGTTCGTGGCATCTTGCCATTTATTGTAATAGATGCTCGTGCATCCCGGCCTTCAATTACACTAATATTTCGGCTAGGTAAAAGATAAAGTGTTGCGAGAATTACACGAGGCATTTGAAATTAGGACCAGGGACAAGAATTATATAAGCGACACGTCGCTATCTTTATCTAAAAATGAGTTTGCATTTTTAAACGCGGGCTGAGCAGACAGGGTGAACAGGGTTTTTGTGGCTATGTAACGTGTGAATTTTCAATAAACTTCAGTTGAGAGTGCGCCTTGTCCTGTTTCCCTTCGTCTGTGTCCCTGTATATTTTTGGCGCTTTTTGTTTGCACTGACCCAACTGGCCCAAATCTCCACTTTATCGCTGTCTCATTATGTCCAAATATGTTTTAAGTTATTTTTCCCCTGATCGCTGCGTTATTTAAAAACTCTTACTTAGTGAAATGGTTGAATGCACAACCGTAAAACAGGTTGTTCCAGCACGTCCCATGTGTGATTAAAAAGTTTCGGGACTGACTTTGTAGCATAAAAAAAAGGCAGCACAGTGATACGCGCGCAGCAGTTGAAGGAAGGGACCTTCGTGGTTCGCTATACCAAAGAGCGTCGCTCTGTGAATATTTGGAGCTGCGCTACACGAGTTTTTGGGACCACGTGTAATTTCACCGCAGACTGCGAACCAGACCGGGAGCGAACATCGATTCTGCGTCAAACCAGACAAATATAAAACAGAGACCTTTGAAATGATCAAGCAGGCTTGTGTCAAAAAGCCCTGAATTTCGCTAAGTGCTTTATGTTGCACTCTCCCTTCAGGAACGGCAGAACATCGCTGGAAGACGAAAAGCGGTAGCGTGACCTTATTCGATCTCTCTTTGACTTCAGTGTCGTTCTGCCATTCCTGAGGCCAGAGTGCCACTCAAAATACCCTCGCACATCTCACTGCCTCTTGACACAAGTCTTCCAAACCATTTGGCACGTCTCTGTTTTATATTTTCTGAGTTTGACGCAGGATTGATGTTTGCTCTCGCTTTGATATGCAGTCTATAAAGTGATCGCCATTAGGCTCGCGCATCTGGTCACAAAAACTCGTTTAGCGCAGCTCCAAATGTTCACAGAGCGACGCCCTCTGGTATAACGAGACACGGGGGTCCCTCGCTTTGACTGCGGCGCGCGCACAACTGTGCTGCCTTTTCTTTTTGAGAAAATAAATCAGTCCCTGAAATTTTGTCCAGATATCGAATAAGTGTGAAAAATATTTAAGTTCAGCTCATGTTTTCTTCTATCGACAATGCACCAAATGACTGAACGAAATGGTTATAGAGATCATATTATTTACACCTATTTTTTTTCTTCCTTCGCTTTAATTTATCGTTCCGTTAGCTCTTATGGCGTGTGGTTATGGTAGTAATTTGTGGCATAACTTTATTTCGGTGAACGTTGCGCATTTTCTTGCCTTGATTCGCTGTTTTGCAATCAATCTTTCTGAAGCGTAAATACCATTAATGGCGTACAGTCCATCTACTCATAGCCACATGGAAGAATTAGCGTTTGTGCTCTTAGGAGGCAGCTCTTAGGAGCCTGTTTCCCGGTTGAGCGGTGTCGGCGTTGGCGTAACTGCGCGTTGCATTATAGGACGTTTCCCATAGTGATGTCACACGTAACGTCACCTGTGACGTCACGAGGGTAATACTTCCCGATAAATTTGGCGGGAAAATTTTCGCTAAATTTTGCGGGATATTAGGAAGTTTTCGTAGACCGCGTTGCCCCCTCCGCTAAGCGTTCCGCAACGAAGAAGTTGCTACTGCGCCTGCGCGCCGATAGCCTTGACTAGGGAGTTCCCGCTATCGTAGCGGATTGCGGAGGGCCTTGCGGGACGGCGAAAACGATCTAAGAAAACCCCCTATTTTCTGCTAAATTTAGCGGGACGTTTCCTATAATAGGGAGTTTTCGTAGATCGTTTTCGCCGACCCAAAACGCTCTCCTCGACCCGCTACAATACCCGGAACACTACAGTCAAGGCCATTGGCGCGCAGGCGCAGTAGCGGCTCCTTCGTTGCGGAGGGCTTAGCGGAGACGGAAACGCGACCTACGAAAACTCCTTAATGACGTTACACGTGACGTCAGGAGGATAAAAGTTTTCCGCTCAATGCGGCGGGAAATTTTCTGCTAAATTTAGCAAGAGATTTTTCATAATGACGTCACTAAAGCTCCTGCATCCGGGAGAAGTGGCTCATTTTGTTCTTTCCTCCTCCCAAAAATCCTCCTTACCCGACCTGCAACTTCCGGTTTGCGACGAATGTGCCGTCTGGATGTTCCCAAGCGTCTCGACGTCTCGGTCAGCTGGAGCGGCGCGATGCCGGTCGTGTTGACTTTTTTCGTCATTAAATGTAGTAATGACGTCATTTAGAGCCCATATTCGCATCTGACCGCCCTGAAGCCGCTCTCGATCTGCTCGTCCAACCGTGGAACGCAAAAGTGCTTTGGAGAGACTTGGGAAGTAATCCATCACAAGCAACATATTACTTGTATTTCCGTTACTTTTAATGCGAAAGCATTAACTGTCTCATGGAGCGAGCCCACGTCATCAGCTTTGAAACCACCCCAAACAGCTCTTTTTCACCGCTTCGATCCCATTGGCTACCGCGCGTCCACAGCCAACTGCACCTTTTACACCGCTGCGGTCCCATTGGTTAGCGCGCGTCGACCTGGCTCCCAATCGCCGGACACGCAGCGCCATGGGGTGGCCGGTTATTAAAACGGACGCTACGAGTCAGTTTCAACGACCGGTCACCACATGGCGCTGCGTGTCCGTGAGTGCCAGTCAGCGCGCTAACACGCTTAGAGCAAGATTGATATACATGTTTTCGCATTCACAACTCATAAGAAGTGCTTAGGTGTACCTCGATCTTTTTCAAGTAATTTTGTAATTGCTACGTTACTTTTTTGGAAGTAATTTTAATGTAATTTGGTTACAAAATGATGGTAACGGATTACTTTAATTACTGGCTTCATTGTTTTAAATATGTGCACATTACAGTAACTACAGCAATACGAGCAGAACATTCAACTGCATAAAGAGAGCGGGTTTAAAAATAGAAAACATCAGGAAGGGGAACATAGGCGAAAAGAAAACACGTTTTTTCGGTATGACCGGTCACTATAACCAATAGAAAAACGGGCAAAGCATGTATAAATGTACGAAAAACAAAGGTCAAGTAAGAACGCCGGGTAGGCTTTTCTTCGCTTTCAATCATGTTTTTCTTCTCCTAGGCAGGAGAAAGCTCTCCGTGTTTATTTGTTTTTGTCTCTTGCACCGTTTCACCCTTTCCAACTTCTTCGACGTTTCCCGCCACTTGCAAAGACATGAAACGTGGCTCCGTATCCCGTCGATTCACGGGTTCACAACTCGCGTAACAGACGATGTAGCCTCGCGCGAGGGGGCCGAATCCTCTTTGTCTTTTATGTGCGCTACTTTATTCTAGCACGCTGATGAGAGACGGCTGAAAAGCGCCCGGCGCGAGGCTAAGAGCATCGTCTTCGCGGGCACGGGGAACACTTTTTCTGTTTACCTGTCTGGGCATGGTGGTCAAGTCCACTCATCACTTTACACTCAACTGTCAACATAAAGGGGGGGGGGGGGGAGGCCATCTAAGGAGTGCTGACAGAGAGAGAGAGAAAAAACGCGTAAAAGTGCTGTAATGCTCTATTGTTTTGTGAGTCCGATTTGCACCGCTTCTTCCCCTCCCCTCGCGTCCACAAATATTGGTATGAAAGTGAGAACCGATGAACGATCGATAACTCGTAACCATCACTTTTTCTCTGACTAGTCGAGTTTTCGGTCATGGAGTGTCCGTTGTCTCCGTGACCATCTCTTAAGGAGATGCTAAATATTCAGGGCATTAATGAGAAGGGAAAGCTTCAGTGGATAATTTGCTTGACATAAAACACACATTGTCATCAGCAAGAACAACAAACTCTAATCTACGGAAACACATCAAGGTAAGCTGGAACACCTGCGTTCGGCACTGGGCTATACATTGTAACGTTAGAACCAAGTTTTTCGTTTATTATGAAAAACACGCGAAACACTCGAGTCAAAAGGGAGCTTTACTAGATCGCCTCTTTAGCTCCGAATCTCGTATGGAGGCCGCTATTGAGCATGCGAACCTCTAGCTTTGTCTGCACAATTCCAGGGATCATTTCTGGGGGCCGTAAGCTAGCGGGATGGCGGGTGTGGTTGCAGCTTTCGGTGTCTTGTCAGCTTACAGGTGAACGGAGTGCGCCTGCTCTCTTTCTCTTAAATACAATATTTTATTTTTACAAGCACTACCATGGTACGGGCGCATCAGAGATGAAAAATAGTGTTGGAGAACATTTTTGAAAAATATCAAAATTGCTTCTCTTGTTTTCTGGACAAGTGTACGGAAAAAGTAACGTGAAAGTAAAGCGCCTTTTACATATATGCCACCGAGTACGACCGATAGAGACCAGCCCGGTTTTTAAGCCTTTTGCGACTTCTTAGGACCGGATGCCATGCAGCAGAGCTGGTCCTAAGAGATCGCAAGAGGCTTAAAAACCGGTCTCGTCTCTCTCAGTGGTACTCGGTTGCAAGAGTGTGAACGGGCCTTAATATTCACCGTAACGAGTAAAGTAATTCGCTAATTTTCAGCGAAAGTAATTTGTAGCGGTAATCCATTACATTCGAGGCTTGGTGATTTAATTGTAATTTTAATCCTTTACATTTTTTCAAGTAACGAGCACAAGTCTGGCTTTGGGTAATCGTCCCAATCGTTCCTACCGAGTTGCATTATCGGGCAGTGTCTCGTGGGTACCTAGTAAGTATCTTTCGCCCCCTTCAGCTTCACAGAAATTGCAAATCGTTTTTAATCGTCATATCAAACCGCCAAATCGCAATTATATTCTCCACGATTTCAGATGATTCACTCCTTTCTTTAATGTGTGGAGAGAAAGCCTACTGGCGCTTGTCGCACTTTCTTCGCTTGCACTTATGTTAAAACGGGGTATAAATACAACCACATGCTCGTGTCCGCAGCCGCGAGAGCGTTGCAGGCTTTTGGACTTTGTGCGAAACAACGCATGGTACACGAGCACGTACGCCATACTTGGCGAGCGAGCGTACTCCGCACCTCGGCATGCACCCGTAAGTCGGAGCGGTGCCGGCGCTCCAAGCACGAGCAGGAGCAGGCCCGCACCTCCGCACGCGCCCGTAAGTGGGAGCGACGCCAATGCTCTGATCACGAGCAGAAGCTGGCCGTTTTGAACGACGCTTCTTCCAAGGCACGGGCCTCCGTGCATGCCAAGTCGGTAGTGTTGTGATTGCACTTATTAAGGGAGACATGTTTTAGTGGCGCCCTCAAATGATAACCTCTCGTGACGTCATTACCCTGCGAACAACAAGTTCGATGGTGTTTGCAATGAGCAGGGTGGAAGCTTGAAATCATTGCACTCTGAAACCACCACTGCTAACACCGTCCAAATTGAAGTTCTTAGATTACTCTTATTGCCGTCGATGAGAAATGCTTTGCTGACGTCATAGTCAGAATTCGGCCAATCCTGTAAGGCCGATCAGAGCGACCCTTTCGACCGCTCACATCGCCAATACCGCCCGCGCTTACGGTGGAATGGAGTGCATAACTTGCCCTAAACTGCTGTCTTCTTGCACGGTGGTTAGCTTTAAACAGAGCACTTACATCGCATAACTTTGCGGCTACCTTTCGACCAATTCAGCAAAGCAAGATCTTCTTCCGAGGTTCATTTTCCGTTCCAAAGGGAACAGTGAATGGCTCTCCGCCGACATTTCCACGGGCGCGGCAGCCCGTTAGTTTCGGCGTACCTACAGCTTGGCAAAGTAATGGCGACCGGAAGTCAAAAACCCAAAGCAGGATGACACGTGACGACTGGCCAATAGTGTGCGCGGTGGTTTGTTCAAAAAAATGGCGCCACTTTTTGCAGGATAGAGGAACTTTAGATGTTCCATGTGACATTAAGTGCGACGTTCCGAGGGTAAACTTTTCCCGCTAAATGTGGCAGGAAAAGTTTTCGCTAAATTTGTTGGGAAACAGAATGCGTAGAATTTTTCCTTTAAATTTAATGAAAAAATCTCCCCGCACAGCATCCGTGCAAGTTGCTATGCAAATTGCCGCGCAGCGCACGTTTCTATCGTTCTAGTGTCCCGTGTTTTTCTGTTCCTTACGACAAAATTCAACAACCTTCATAAGCCAAAAAAAAAAAAAAAACACTTAAGATTATTTACGTGTAGGAATGCGAAAGGGCATTTCTACAGGCAGTGCATTCCTACAAGTAGCGCGCCACATCTTTGTATCGCACACGGCGCTCTGGCGGGGACATCACGCTCCCCCACTGCCCAGGCGCGGCGAAGCCCGCTGGCTCCACCCCATCTGTGACGATGCATCTACGTTGCTATGCTTTTCTTTGCGTTTCATTTCTGAGGCGCGTCCGCTTTGACCTTGAGCGCCCAGCTGGCTCCCGTGACGAAGCACCTGCAGTGCTGTGCTTTTCTTTGTGCTTTATTTCTGAACGCGCGTGCTTGATGACTTAAGGCTCTGTTATACTCCGACGTAACGCGCGCGCAGGCGAACGCTGGCCGAAGTCGGCTACGTCACGTCGGTCACGCCGCGCGCGTCAAAAATTCGACCTCTCTATACTCCGGCGGCCCTGGCGACTCCCGCGGCGCGCGTCGGTGGGTCGCCAGCGGGGCGCATGCGCAGAATCTGGCTACGAGGGCGCGCGTCGGTGGGTCGCCAGCGGGGCGCATGCGCAGAATCTGGCTACGAGGGCGCGCTTCCTGCGAGAGTGCGCCATTTCCGGTTCCTTTTCATTTCGAATAGCAGACGAGAATTCTCGCTCTTCTTGAGCGCCAAGTTCGAGCGATGGCGTGGACGTACCTTGCCCGACGAAAACTCGCGCTTGCACTGTTGGCGCACCGCCTGCGCCGCAAGCGTAGGTGGTAAATGTTTATAACCTACATCTTTGACAAGCGCACGGTCTCGTGTCGTGTCGTGTCGCACGGTCTCGTGTCGTCCTCACCTGTGTTCCTCGTGTCGTAGAAACACAGGTGAGGACGAATTCCCTCGATCAGCTTCTCGACCCCCGACCGAGTCCGATTCTTCGAACATGGCGCCGCACGAAGTGCTCCCGTCGTCTGCTATTGCTCGTATTCGCCGCGCTTCCCGTCCGAGGGCTGCCGGGAGCCAGCGCGTGATGCATCCTGGTCCGGCGTCGCCGGCGCGGCCGGCGCGGAATACGGCATGCTCCATTTTGGCGTCGAGGTGGTCAGGCTGCGTCGAACGCCGCCGGTCGCGTCGGTTACGCCACGACGCCGGAGTATAGAGCGTCGGGTTTTCGCCGACGTGACGTCGCTGTGACGCGCTCGCGCGCGCGCACGCGTTACGTCGGAGTATAAAGGCTCTGTTATACTCCGACGTAACGCGCGCGCAGGCGAACGCTCGCCGAAGTCGGCTACGTCACGTCAGTCACGCCGCGCGCGTCAAAAATTCGCCCTCTTTAAGGCTCTGTTATACTCCGACGTAACGCGCGCGCAGGCGAACGCTGGCCGAAGTCGGCTACGTCACGTCAGTCACGCCGCGCGCGTCAAAACTTCGCCCTCTTTAAGTGCAGACCGCATGGAGCGTTTTTGCTCGCGATTCAGGCGCGTCGGCGTCAAATCGACGTCATTTCCTGCGCGCAGCCGCGCGTTTTCGCGGGAGCGTTGGTTTCTAGCCGACCCAGAACAAGACGCGCGCGCCGAGGCGTCGAAACGGCTCTCGCCCAATGAGGGTCGGTCGAACTATCACGTGATCCTGCGCAGTCCGCTGTTTCGTATTCAGCACATTTCAAAGTGTTCAGAAGCATTTTTATTTTCCATATAAAAATTGAAAGGTTGTTTCTTTTGACATACAAACCCGTTTTATTTACTTATTTGTTCATTTAATTCTCATTTTGTAGTATTTGCGTCAACATTTACATCGCGTGTTGAGAATGCTGTTATCTGGCAACGCTGATAACGCGCGGCCGGCGGTGCTTGGCTTTGTCTGCATGCGGGTGCCCCCGCGTCAGCTTCCACGCGAGCGTTCATAGCGCGTCGCGTTTTCGCGTGTAGAAAAACGCGCCATGCGGTCTGCGCTTTATACTCCGGCGGCCCTGGCGACTGCCGCGGCTGTGCGTCGGTGGGCCGCCGGCGTGGCGCATGCGCAGAATCTGACTACGAGGGCACGTTTCCTGTGAGAGTGCGCCACTTCCGGTTCCTTTTCGTTTCGAATAGCAGACGAGAATGCTCGCGCTTCTTGAGCGCCAAGTTCGAGCGAAGGCGTAGACGTACCTTGCACGACGAAAACTCGCGCTTGCACTGTTGGTGCACCACCTGCGCCGCAAGCGTAGGCGGTCAATGTACATATACGGTACATCTTTGACAAGCGCACGGTCTACGGTACTCAAGCTTCCTCGTGTCGTAGACACACGGGTGAGGACGAGTTCCCTCGATGAGCTTCTCGACCGACCGAGTCCGATTCTTCAAACATGACGCCACACGGAGTGGTGCTCCTGTCGTCTGCTATTGCTCGCATTCGCCGCGCTTCCCGCGCGACGCCTGCCGGGAGCCAGCGTGTGATGCATCCTGGTCCGGCGTCGCCGGCGCGGCCGGCGCGGCTGGCGCGGAATACCGCATGCTCCATTTTGGCGTCGAGGCGGCCAGGCTGCGTCGAACGCCGCCGGTCGCGTCGGTTACGCCACGACGCCGGAGTATAGAGCGTCGGGTTTTCGCCGACGTGACGTCGCAAAGACGCGCTCGCACGCGCGCACGCGTTACGTCGGAGTATAACAGAGCCTTTACATTTAGGTGCCGTTTCGCTCAGCCAATGGGCATTTAGGTGCCGTTACACTCAGCCAATGGGACTAGGTATCGTTCATCTAGATTACAGACAACACCTGCTGCGCTCCACAAAACAGTTAAAGCTTTTGAATTAAAAAAAAAAAAAAGATCCACGTGATCGCGGAGTACGCACCGTCCCATAGCCGCCACGCTATCGCTCTTTACCCGTCGCCGTGGCCCCTCACGCACCGCCGCGGCTTCAAGGTTTTGGAAGGTGCTCCGTTGCGGCCACGGGCGGCGCTCGCTAAATTCCCTCTGGCCCTTCTTCCCAGACATGCTTAGATATTTAGACCACGCAAGATTTGCTCCCAATCCGAGATATTTAGACTACGCAAGATTTGCTCCCCATCCGAGAAGCAAGAATGTCAAGCGCGTCGCGCCGCCCAAAGTATGCGGAAGGCCGCAGCGGCACGAAAATAACAAAAGGGGCGAGAGCCCGACTATCAGAGTCAAGAAGCAGCGCGAAAGCGCGTCCCGAAAGCGTACCTCCTGTAACCATTCTTCTAAAAGCAAAGTTCCTAAAGCAAATGTTCGAAAGCACATCGGCTAAACTCAAATCTTCTAAGTCACATATTTCAAGAGCGCAGTAGCTGCTTCTGTGAATTGCAGCCCACTTTAAGTGGTCATTTGTAATCTTGTCAGAGTCACGCATAAACGTCTTTTGTGTGCTGATGTCTGTCCTCACAGCTTTGGCGCACGATGCCTTGCAGTATGTTGCAAAGAAAATTTTTCATAAATAAACAGAAATCGATTTGCGCTGTGCACTGTGCATTTGAAAATGTGAAAGGTTATGCGGATCTGTATTTTCTTTCTCCAAAACAGGCCGTATTTCTGAGTCTAGTAATTAAAACAGATAAACCACATCTCATCACTAGACACACTAAATCAATAAAAAAAAAAAAAAACACTGCAGTGAAAACCGAGGCAAAGGCGAAGCCTACTTCTCCAACTTGCATAGGTCACACCGGCGAGGTGACGCACTTCGTATACATCACGGTTTCACTTTACTTTATTTTCGGGAGCTATTTTAGTAAGGAAACCTTATGCTGTAACCCAATCATTCCCAACCTGCTGCCTTCCACAACTCGGAATATGGTTCGGTTCCACGCCAAAAAGAGCGTATGTCGTAGGACGGGAATCGTTCCATACGTGTAACTTCAGCCTAGAGAGTAAGCAGATCTCGGAACTGCGTGCTTGCACTCTGGTCGATAGGAGAAAAGACGCGGCTGCAGCGGAACGGGAGACGGCGTTTCCGCCTCGCCTCGACAGTTGCTGCGGGCGGCTTTAAAAAAAGACTCCCAGCTTCTCGGAAGTGTCACTCAGGCACGTGTCGTCAACCACGACCGAGGCGAGGGCTTGTCGGAGGGATGACGGCCGCTGTTGCCTCCCACACTGCATCTCTAAAGGTGCTTCGTCCAACAAAATGGACGCGCCAGAAGTTTCACGACCCGACTTAGCTTTAAGTTTTGCCGCGTGCTGATATGCCATATCCGGTTATTCGAATGCGCACGTGCATGGATCGTACAGTCCCGGACAAAACAATTTGTATATTAAAAGGCGCGGAAGTTAACCCGGTAACATGCCGCTCTCGAAACGTAAAACTATTAAACTAAATAGAAACTAAATTGGATCTACAAATGCAAGTTGGGTTGATCCGTTACGCTGAAAAGGAATGCAATAGGACAGAGCCGGGAATTTCCACTGTCCAGCCATGGGCGTACCAACACTCAAACTGAAGGGCCCCTCAATTTCCTCGAGCAAGGCGCGAGGCCCGGCGCTGGCCAATCGCGAGGACGGATCCGCCGTCGCGATTGGCCAGCGCCGGCCCTCGCGCCTTCCTCGAGGAAGTGGAGGGGCCCTTCAGTTTGAGTGTAGTCTGAGTGAGGTTTCTGAATTCGGCGGTAACTCCCAAATTATTTAAAGGGGCGGTGCTACGATATTCAATTGGAATGTTTTTTGTTTTGTTTTTTTCACTTTACACGAGCTTACTTGCACTAGTGGGACTCAAGGATACTAGCACGCAACGCCACTGGCCAAGAAACTGCTTTGTTGCGCTGTAATTTCAAGGACAAAGGTGATCATTTTCATTCAATCGTTCCTTTGCAAAATTTGATGACGTAACGTGGGGATCGCAGTACGACCCAATGACGATATTTGAATGCGGTTCATGGATTGGACCCGAGCATTGCGTGGACACTCGATTTGCGCTCGTGATAATCGACAGCTCGAGAAGCATTCGGGTAGTGTCTTGTGTCCAATCGCTGCAATGACGACAACGGCCGAACCTTAACAATGTCTGGAACTCAGCGCGTGTCCTGTGCCTTGCCAACCCCAGCACAAGGCTATGATCAACATTGGCGGCATAAAATCGGCTCCAGATCACTTGGCCGCTTGTTCTGGCTGTGAGTTCAGGGGGTGAACTCTGCTCGTTTTTCTTTATTTTTTTTCTGCGACTTCGACTGCATGTGGTGAAAAACGAACGGGTATTTTACAGGTTATTAACGTCAGGGATCCGTCCTAAGCTGTATTTGCGGAAAATACAAAGATCGTTGCATTACTCCTTTAAGCAAAGCACTGAAACTGTTTCACATCTCCTTCAATCTACAGTAACTTGAGTAAAGTAGTTGAACCACGTACAAGTTTTGCTGGCAGGAGCTCTGCGTAAATGTTTTCACCTATCTGCCTAGCCCCGCACACCACCACATGGGCCCCTTCCAGTATGTCAAATAAAATTATTAATAATGTTATTATAATTATTATTATAACATTCTTGTTTTCAGCTCACAAGTAGTTTGTGCCAAAATAGAATAATATTGCTTTTAGTTCGCGTTATTTCGTGATTTCCCCATGTATCTGCATAAAACTAAACACAGAACTATCATGCCCTCGACGTTGCACATCCGACATTCCTAACTCTCCCCAACTTCATAAACGTCCGTGTGTGTCCTAACACGAGAAACTGGAATTTTAAAGATTAAAAACGGCACCTTGAGAATATGGAACGCACACTCTCATGCCAAGCTGACGTCAAGGGACTCAAATCGAAAAACATGCATATTTACAATATTGTTATCTCTCCTGGTGAAGGCAAAGCAACCGTTGCTTTCGTTTTCGCGCACGAAACAGTGACTCACAGAGAAAGTAAAAGCGCAGGGATTGCCTTTATTTTAACAATGTAATCAAACTTCCAGGCGTGCGCTGATGAAGCCTCAAAATCAAAACTCTCGTAGCGTGATTCGTGACTGCGCCGGCTACTACCCAACCTCGTCGTCACTCGACTTTCTGCCAGCAAACACTAAAATTGCCAATAAACACACAAAAGCGACATTGATACTATCTTGTAGAGTATCACCTTATTTAGTCATAACTGTGTCAACAGGCACTACATGTTGTATTAAAGTTAAGAAAAAAACATGAACCTTTTTCGTCAGAAAAAACTAAATATCAATGTTAAGTCTGGTAACAGTGCATTTTTGCCAAATCACTGCCGAATCTTCAGAAAAGTTCGGCAAAAGTAGCGCCGAATTTTCGATTCGGCAAAAGTTTGGCCCATCACTTGTATAAAATGTGACCGGGGGGGGGGGGGGGGGGGGGGGGAAGGGACGGGGGGGGTCTGGTTTACCCCCCCCCCCCCCCTCATAAACAAGTTGGTACGCCACTGTGTCCAGCTTTATCTTGTTACTGACTCTAAACAATTGGACTGCGTAAATTTGTTGTCACTAAAGCGACGTTTTTTTTTTTGTTTTTGTTTTTTTTAATTAGCATTAAATGCCAATCACTAATGCCAGAACTGATAGCTTGGCTAAGTGTTTAACAAACAGATAACAACACATGTTCGTAGCTAATGCCTTGATTATTGAGTACTATACAGGAGCGGTACTGCGTATTCAGCCTTGCTGCCGCACCGCGCGTGCGTTCATGTTCAACATTCTGCTTTGGCCGAACATACACGGATTCCTCTCCGCTCCGGTGTCGGCAGTCACGGACATCTTCCCAGAACCAGCCGCAGCCGAGGGTAAATATAACATTTCATTCGGAGCACGGAGTCCCCAACAATCGCCACGACGCGGCAGTTTTGTGTCTCCGCCAACAAACTCGCTCGTCAACCTCGTTCGCCGCAGCTAAAGGCGCTAAAGACGGGCGCAACTACATATACAAAACCGGAAAGTGCACGCGCTTTTCCCGCTACACGCGCGGCTACGGACTGCGACGCCGCTAGCGTCCTCACGACAGCAGCAGACAATGCGAAGAATCTAAATACCGGAGTGAACCCACCAGTGGCCGCGTATAAAATGTCTCGGGCTGCGTTCTGTTGGCGCCTCACCGTCGGGGTCCCGTTACCGCAAACGTGACGACAGCAGTTACGAGTTGCGAACCACATTGTGGGTGCCGTCTGGGCCCCGGCGACTAAGTGATGCTTTCGAGGCAGATTCGAACGTGATCGCACTGCGCTATGGACGTCCTAAACGCGACCCTCCCCCCCCCCCCCCCCCCCCCCCCAGGATAGGAACTCGGAGGAGGCGTGCATCGACACGGTTCCTATGGTTTCATTCGTAAGCGAGGGCGACCGTGGAAAACCCTAAGAGGGCCCTTGGCATGCCAAGCCATGGATTTCTTCCGCCCACCCGCAGCCCTGCCCTCCCTGCGCGGTGCCGGCGCTCGCCGCGGGTGAAGGCGTGAAAAGAAACTGCTTTTTGCGTTCGCTGCCTATCACTATGCGCACATTTAAATGCGGCGCTAACATCGAAATGTGCAGATTTGCGGGCCCGCTAGAATCGGGAGACGAGGGGGGGGGGGGGGGGGGGGGGTGGAAACGCAGCGGGTGTTCGATCTCCCGGTAGGTTTATGCGGGTACGTGAGCGTTTGCACCTTTGTTTGTGTGTGAGCGTGCGTGCGTACTTGTGGGCGAATTCCTCCCATCTATACATAAAAAAAGCTGCGCGATACAAAAAAATAAATAAACAAATAATGCCGTATGAAGAACTGTTACTAGACTCTGAGCTGATGATGCGAAGTTTGACTTGGTGGAGGTTGCTGCGACGAACGCGGCTTCTCAGGGAAAGCGAACACCTCGCTGGTTCAGAGAAGCTTAAAACGGGGAGCTCTGGCGCTGTTTATATTTCAAATTTTTTTTTTGTAACTGTATATATATATACATATATACATATATATATATATATATATATATATATATATATATATATGTGCGTGTGTGTGTTTTAAATGTGCGGTTGCGAAATGGATTCCTGCTCTGTATTTACGCATGTCTTTCTAAGCGTAGGTCTCTTTATTGGTTTTGAGGGTGGGTCCATATATTTCGACCCAAGTTCCCGCGTGTCCAGACACTGAAATCTCCAGGTTCCTATCTGGGTTGTTTCTTTCTCGGGAACCGGATTTTAGATGTGGGCAAGCTTGTTTACGTGTTGAAGACGAAAAAGCGTGCCTGCCGATGCATTAGAAATAAAAATTCTTGAAAAAAAAAATCAATTCAGAGGTAAATTTTAGAGTATTTTTGTCCCTTTGAATTTGAATATCGCGAAGATGTGACTAAACGCGAAAAGCACGAAAAACCTACGACCTGTCGTTACTTCATAAAAAGATATTTCGGCCATTAAGCACGTGTCGCTCGTGTTGGCAGCGCGTGCAATTGCAAGCTTTCCAAGTATCCTTCCCCGTAATGTCACCAGTCATGACGTTTTTGTTTTTTTTTTACAATTTTTTGAAAATAGCAAGAGAGCCCTTTTATAGCTCTGATATGCGCTGAAGGTGAGCGAGAGCGGGGATTCCGAAATCTTCAGATCACACGGAAAGAATAAAAACACAGAAAATACACGAGGGACAGACACACACAGTTCTTTCAACGCGCAACTACATTTAAATGATGCCCATTACACTATGATGAACCACCTTAGATACGGAGAAAATAAGTGAAGTGGAAATGCTAGAAGGTACTAGAAAAAGATAAAGAAGAAGAAAAAAGGTAAAGATAGCGGAATTTAACTTCCTGCAAAGGAAGAAGAAGAAGAAGAAACGGAAGATGTTTTCTATCACAGTTCCGGCGCTAGGAAATCCATCTCTGCTGTCGATAACGACAATGAGGGCTCGGAAATATTGTCTGTGGCAGTTTTGATCTTGAAGGCTTCGATGATTTCTCGCTCATACTTGTCTTTGTGTGAGCCTAGCACAGTAATATTTGCATAGCTAGGAGAGCAATCTTGGCAGGTGCGGGCGTGGACAACAATCGGATTGTAGGAGTCGGACGACGCCTTGTTGGTTTCGAGAAAGTGTTCTCTAAGGTGAACGTTCAGGCATCGTCCCGTCTGGCCAATGTATTGACTGCCACAACTGAGCGGAACAGAATAAATTGGCTTCTCTTGGCATTTGACGTATTTCTTGAAGTGTTTGATGGGGCATTCTGGTGGACGACCTTCGTTATTTACCCTTTGGCACATTTGTTTTAGCTTTATCCGACATGTGAATGCTACCTTCGTGTCGAAGCGGGCAGCGAGACTCTTCAGGCGGTGGGAAGTATTATGCACATAATAAATACAAGCCGGGCGTGTGTGGCTGCGTCCATTGTTGTTAGATGATCGGCGGTTGGACCCTGTAATGAGATGCTGAAGGGTAGTACGGGGGAGGTCTCGTTCAAAATCCTGTCCTCATCTCTCACCAACAAGCGTCCAACGTCAGCATGACCGGCTTCTCGGAGCCGGGTATCCAGCAGACCTGCTCCGTACCACCCTTCAGCATCTCATTACTGGGCCCAACCGCCGATCACTTAACAACAATGGACGCAGCCACACACGCCCGGCTTGTATTCCATGTGTGTATAATACTTCCCACCACCTGAAGAGTCTCGCTGCCTGCTTCGACACGAAGGTAGTATTCACATGTCGGATGAAGGTAAAACAAATGTGCCAAAGGGTAAATAACGAAGGTCGTCCACGAGATTGCACCATCAAACACTTCAACATATACGTCAAATGCCAAGAGAAGCCAATTTATTCTATTCCGCTCAGTTGTGGCAGTCAATACATTGGACAGACGGGACGATGCCTGAACGTTCTCCTTAGAGAACACTTTCTCGAAACCAACAAGGCGTCATCCGATTCCAACCATCCGATTGTTTTCCACGCCCGCACCTGCCAAGATTGCTCTCCTAGCTATGCAAACACTACTGTGCTAGGCTCACACAAAGACAAGTATGGGCGAGAGATCATCGAAGCCTTTAAGATCAAAACTGCCACAGACAATGTTTCCGAGCCCTCATTGTCGTTATCGACAGCAGAGATGGATTTGCTAGCACCGGAACTGTCATAGAAAACATCTCCCGTTTCTTCTTCTTCTTCTTCCTTTGCAGGAAGTTTAATTCTGTTATCTTTACCTTTTTTCTTTTTCTTTATCTTTTTCTAGTTCCTTCTAGTATTTTCCTCGTCACTTAATTTTCTCTCTATCCAAGGAGGTTCATCATAATGTAATGGGCATCATTTAAATGTAGTTGCTCGTTGAAAGAACTGTGTGTGTCTGTCCCTCGTGTATTTTCTGTGTTTTTATTCTTTCCGTGTGATCTGTACTCTATCCAACGGGCTCTGCTATGTGTTCCAAAATCTCCTTTTACGACTTAACGCTGCAGGAAGGATGGGCTTCAGCGGTACTTTGGAAATGATTTTTTTGCAGCTTACGTTGACCAAAATTTAAAAAAAAAAAAATAATCTCGATATTCATGATCCTGGAGGCCAAATGAAGAGAAGTTAAGTGTGTAGCTGCCGTGCCAGCTGTACCACTGGAGCGAAAGAAAAGAAGCCGAGGGGCACGAGAGGAAAGCACGAGACACGAGCTTTGTGATTCCAGAGAACTGCCTATTTGAAAAACACCCCCTACCATTTACTCAAAGATAACCTCACAAAAGCTTACTATCAGATCCGTGTCGAACCTGCAGACGTTCCCAAGACGGCAATAACAACACCTTTCGGTCTTCGAGTTTGTCACGATGCCATTTGGTCTACGTAATGCGGCCCAAACCTTTCAAGAATTTATTGACCAGGTCCTCCGCGGTTTAGCTTTCTGTTTTGCCTACCTTGACGACCTCCTCGTAGCAAGCAAAACCCGGAGGAACATAAGAACCACCTGATTGCGCTGTTCGACAGGCTGCGAGAGTAAGGCACCGCCATTAACATTGATAAATGCCAGTTTGGAGAACCGGAGCTAACATTCCTTGGTCACCGCATCGACTCTCAAGGTATCCGGACACTTCCAGACAAGGTCAAAGTTATCACCGATTATCCACAGCCTACAACAAAGCGTGCCCTCCGGCGATTCCTGGGGTTGATAAATTTTTACAGGCGTTTCCTTCCCCACTGCGCCAACCTTCTACAGCCGTTAGAGGCGCTGCTTTCTACCTCCAAAGGCGAAAAGTCAAAATTGCCATAATCCCCGGAGGCAATGCTTGCGTTCGAGGATTTGAAGAAAGAGCTCACCAGTGCCACACTCCTCGTGCATTCATCTCCAGATGCCCCAACGTGCCTCATGATCGACGCCTCGGGCATCGCTGTCGGAGTGTTGCAACGCAAGATCGGAGATGTACGGACTCGCACATCGTTCTTCTTACGTAAACTTCAAGATTCCGAGAGGAAGTACATCACCTTCGGAAGAAAGCTGCTTGCGGCTTACTTAGCCGTGAAACACAATTTTGACACTTCCTCGAAGGACGTAGCTTCTTCATCGCCGAAAACCACAAACCGCTGGTCTATGCCATGCAGTCATCGCACCAGGAGCATTCCCTACGTGAACTGCGACATCTTTCATTCATAGCGGAATTTACTTTCGATGTCCGCCACGTGAAACGAAAACACCGTCGCAGACACATTATCACGCCTAGAGCTGAATTCTTTCAACACAGAAAAGAAGAGTTCACCTACATTGAACTGGCAGCGGCTCAAGCTCAGGACGAAGAATTTGAATCTCTCAGGAAGACCGGCAGGTCCCTCGTCCTTGAAAAAGTTACCCTCTCCGATCATGGCATCAGCTTAGTACGCGATACATCGACAGGAAAACCCCGACCCTATGTTCCACGACAACTATGTCATGCGGTGTGCACCTCACTTCACTCCCTCTGCCACCCAGGCATACGCGCGACACAAGAGCTTGTAACGAACCGTTTCGTATGACCCAAAATCAACGCCGACATTCGAGACTTCGTTCGCTCTTGTATAGCCTGCCAGAAGTCGAAGGTGCAACGCCACACGCACACGCCCACTCGGAAAGTTTCCCCTACCATCCTCACACTTTGAGAACTTCCACCTGGACATCGTTGGCCCACTTCCAACTTCACGGAATTTCGCGCACTTGTTGACCTGTGTGGACATATTTTCTGGCTGGCCAGAGGTGATGCCTCTAGAAAACATCACCGCGGAAACAAAACGAAAGCTCGAGCTTTCGTTTTCACCTGGGTCAGCCGCTTTGGCGTGCCTGCCACGGTCACCACCGATCGCGGTCACCACTTGGGGTCCGCACTGTTCCACGGGCTAACATCTCTTCTAGGCTCCATAGGGACGCGTACAACAGCATACCACCCTGCTGCAAATGACCTCGTCGAGCGACTCCACAGACAGCTGAAGTGTGCGCTCCGAGCACAGCCACTCCCCGACGCGTGAGTCGACAACCTACCTGTCGTGTTCCTAACTTCAACTTTAAAACCAGATTTGGGTTGTACTGTGGCAGAACTCCGTGTACGGTTCTCCCCTTCGTGTACCTGCTGACATGGTCGAACTATCAACGGCACAAGGGGTAATGGATCCAGCATCTTATGTCCAACGACTCCGAGAAGCAATGAGCTCCATACGCCCAGCACAAACGCGAAAACCTAGTGCTCGGCAAGTCTTAATTCACCCTGCTCTCGCACAGTCTTCACATGTATTTGTCCGTCGAGATGCGGTCAAAAAGCCCCTCAGATTTCTCTACGATGGTCCATATCTCGTCGTAGCCAGAACTCCAAAGTTTTACACAGGGACGTCGAGATACAGTGTGCCTGGATCGCGTAAACCCCGCTTTCACCGCCGCTCTCAACAGTGCTACCACTCCGGCCTCCCAGAACAATTTCCCCACCCACTCTACATTTGCGACGCAAGTGGCCAAGACCATTTGCCTAGGGCGGGGGGGGGGGGGGGGGGGGGGGAGGGGGGAGGGGGGGGCATCTGTAGCAGCCGTGCCAGCTGTACCACTGGAGCGAAAGAAAAGAAGTCAAGGGGCACGAGAGGAGAGCACGAGACACGAGCTTTGCGATTGGACCGAGCGAACCGGCGGCTAGATCGGACGATGTTTTCTACTGTTTCGGTGTTCTTGTGAATATTGTATATAAAAATATGTTGAGTGCCACCTGACTGGCGCCCACAAATGTTTTTACTCAAATACAGAACCGCTTCCCTTTAATTTTAAGCAAGATATAGGATTAGTGATGAGGTGTTCCGTCTGTCTCCTGGTGTCTTCATCTAACTTCTACTGCCATGTAGAGCTGTGCATATAATGGTCCGTACACGCACGCTGCGTGTTTCCTAGATCATACGGAATTCGTGCTACGCCTGGAAGGGAATAAGACCGAAGTTTCTAGAAATATAATAATCCGCCCGATTACAAAAAACAATGCGGAAGAAATAATTACTGATAATATAAAATTAAGTTTAATTAACCCTTTAATGAGTAAATTCTGCCTTACTAGAAAAAAAGCTGCTTGATTTGCTTTCTTTAGTGAAGAAGTGTTCCTGTTCTTCCACTTCTTATTGCCATGCAGTGGGATATTAGCTTTATAGTTTTTCGTTTTTCTTTCACGCTTTTATTTACTTGAAATAGGACTTAATTGGCAAACGAAGAAACGAAGTGAAGGTACAACGAAAGCTCATCGTTCCGATTCGCTCAGAAGACAACTGCTTTGTTATCGTGTTCAACTTGATCAAGAACCTTCTTGCCTCATGTATATTTGATTTAAGCAGAAAACAAATTCACGCAAAGAGCACCAAAGAGTACACAACCGGTAAATAAAAAATATATTATTGGGAATCCTGTTTTTGCGAAAAAAGGTTTGATATAAATCCTCACTGTAAAATCAGCTTGATTATTATTCTCCAACCAAATGGCAAAATGATGAAGCATGTGATTTGAATTCTCTAATAGACAAAGGGGCAACTCAAGAGTAACCGAGCGAGGCTAATTATATAGAGGAAATGGTCTTATGGGCAACAATCAATCCTTGACTATTGTCAAGAATTGATCGGACACTCGATAGTAAGGTGGTGATCGGGGGTATATATTTCCTTGATGTCGTTCTGAAGTTGTCAGTTACAACCAGTCTGGAGAATAGAAATCAAGATAATTTAACTCGTGATTTATATTCTACCGGTTTTACTGTGATATCAAGCCTTTCTTTCTTTTTTTCCCACACAAATAGTCCCGAAAATGCTCTTTATTTACTGTTCGTCTACCATTTGATGTTTTATACGTGCGTTTGTTGTGTATTTAGTTCAAATAATCACCAAACAAAGAAGGTTGTTTTAGTACCAGCTTGAACCCAAACAACTATTCTGAAAAAATCAGAGCATCGAGTTTTTACCTACGTTCCACCTAGTTTGTCAGTTGCGTAATGTCCTGCTGCAAGCAAATCAAAGTGCGAAAAAAGTAATGGTCCATGAAAGAAAATGTGAACGCAAATGAAAAAAAAACAATACAAAAACAAAACAAATAACACATTTTACTAAAAAAAATCACACTGCTTTTCTTTTGGCGCGTTTATATTATTATACAGTTGGTATATAAACTGTACGTAAAAGGTGTAAATGTATATAGTAAATCTTAATTCCGTATTTTTTTCAGGGATCTGACAGGTTTCTCAATGAATCTTTTAGTTTTAAAAAAATTAATGCATTTCGTCAAAACAGCATTTTTACTAGCTATAGCCATCTAAATCAAATTAATCAGAATTAAATCAAATAAAACTTTTTTTTTCTTTCAAATAATCGTGAATTTCTTTTTCGCCCTGGTTAGAACCACCCTTCTCGGGAGTCTTGTTTTCTGCAGAGGACTCAGAAATCTTATCGATTCAACCTACAGAGGAAGCTCGCGGTGAATGGCGCAGCAAAAACGGTACAGCATTGCATCTGACACGTCAAAGCACGTAGGGAGAACGTTTTGGTCGATGAACCCATGGATTATTCGTCGTTTTCATCACTGCTTTAGTGGGTTTGAATGTGGACGTGCATTATGTGAGCATGACTCCGTGTAATCACTCCCTCTGGACGCTTGTTACAAACCTAGGTCTGCCGTCGCGCTGCACTTAATAAATTGCCTCTGTACTGGCATAAAACTTGCTAGTAACGTCAATATATCTCAATTAAATTTACAATATTTCATTTGCTTCCCCGTAAGCACGACGTTACACACGCTCCCATCATGTTTCCTTTCGCATCGCGGACTTTAATACCGTCAAAATGACCACTAGGGCTAGGTGGGTAAACAGAGCAAACCTAATTTGCGCGACCTACTGGGGTAAGGACAAAGACAATGCCATGCGCAAGTTCTGTGCCCTTCTTCGGTCTCTGATATTCCCTATTTTGCGACTCCAGTTCACTACAGGTGGCGCCACTCGTTTTCCAAAATGGCGGTTAAAGTGAGGGTCGGAGATGCGTGCCTGTATACTAGTTGCAGAGCCCGTCAACTGTGCTGGCTTCACTGAGTGACACAAATTATTCCTGCTCATACGAGTAAGCCAGGGTGTTATGAGCACAGGTCACCTCTTTATCCTGAAAACAAAATTAGGCTGTGTGTATGCTTACACAGCCTAGATCTTAGTCTGCCTCAACGGTCGACTTGTCTCCCAGCTGTAGAATGAGAAATTTAGCCACTGCAGTACAACCGCTAGACTGGCTAAATTTGTTATCTACATCTGGTAGACAAGTTGCCCGTTGAGGCCAGACTAAGTTCTAGACTTTATAAACATACACAAAAAAAAAAGAAGTAAAAAACAGAAACGGTGTTTATGTAATATTTACGCCAGGAGGCACGTTTTAATTCAGGAACGAAAACGAAACTAACTTCTATTAGGGATTTAATTTCTCGGTATAGGTCTTAATTTTCGATTATTTCATAACTATAAATGTGCCTTGTTATTATCCCCCCCCCCCCCCCCCCCAAACCCTTTATATCATATACCATCGCGACAAAGTTGATTTTAAATAAAACTGCTGAGATGATTTTTTTTCATGTTAGTGAAGGTACTTATCAACTACGGGGCAAAGAAGCCAACACATGATATTGTAGTGAGTGCGCAGGCGAGCTGGTGGAAATTAACCATTCTGATGTTAGCCTGAGACTGAGGCAGGAAAAGAGGAAGTTTCAAAGTAGAAGAAAAAGGAACAATCGAGACGTATCCTCGACTGTTCCTTTTTCTTCTACCTTGAAACTTCCTCTTTTCCTGCCTCAGTCTCAGGCTAACATCAGAATGGCCAACACATGAAGCAGCTCTCAAAGAAAGCTCAGTACTGTGGGGGGGGTGCCGATATAGTGGGAATGACGAGTGGAGAAATGCGTCGATTTTCGGTAAAAAGTCGCGACGAAGTTGCAAAGTGCGAGCCGAGTAGGAAACCTTCGCTGCTCGTGAAACTCTGCTCTTCGTTAAGCACTTTCTTTTCTACAACGTAGACTCTCTTTCAACAAGGGAAGACATATTTTAATTTTGTGTATTAGCATGGGAATCGTCGTGCCAGCTTTGCTTACATTAATGGTTACAGAAGCGTAATTCAAGTCGTCAGGCCTGCGTGAACGTGTCATAAACCACGTAAAAGTTATTTCATTGTATACAAAGCCGTGCCAGATTGTATGAAGCATTATACCACGTAACACTGAACCAGCGTGTTGATTCATTGACATCGTATTTTTATGACCCATGTTCTGGTTTCTTATTTTGTTTTCCTAAACACAGCTACACGGGCTCCTACCTCGGCAAACAGCAAGAAAATTACGATATGTTCGCAAATGCTGCTCCACATATGAGCTGTGACAGGAATACTTTTATTTCTATTTTTTCGCCTATTTGATATGCATGCGTTCTTTCAAAATTTAAAATGATATTAAAAACCGAGTCGAGTTAGACAAGCGCTGTTTCCCTACTTTGCTAACACTCTTGAAAAATTGGCAGAAATTGGCAGAAATTGACGCCTGCCGATGTATATTTCTATTTGTTTTTAAAGCGATTCTTTAGAATGACGTCGCTGTTTGGCAAAATCGCCATAAAGGCAAAAAAAGAAAAAGCGCAACAGACAGACTGGAAAAGCGCCCTGTTTGCAGAACACAAGGGCTACAAATCACTGCCCTATCCGCTGGAGTCATCAGATCGAGACAGGCCATAAATGTAATCTACCAGACTCGCACTACAGTGCCCCGTTCACGGTACTGCCTCGTTTTAATGGCACGACGATCATTACAGAGCGGACCGAGTGGCCGTTAGCCCGTTACTCGTACGCCTAATTATTTTATTATAAAACAAAGAGAAAAACAGTTTGTGCAAAGCTGTCTGCAAAGTAAATGTTTCACGTAATCTGCGCTGAAGTTTGTGTTTGTACCTTCGTCACATCTGCCTGTTTACCAGTTAGCTCTTTAAATCTAATTTCCTTCGAAGGCTCAGCGATGGTGTTAGCGCAAACAGGACATTGAGTCTTTTTGTAGTTTGCTTAGGCAGGGTATTCGTAGGCATCAATCTTTATTGCTTAAGTTATGGCCCCCAATGAAAACTGCCCACCCCGCTGAAATAATGGAAGCAAAAATACAGTCAGTGTTTTAACTCTCAGTGTATCCCGTCAATCTCACACAAGACGTGACTCCACCGAAAAGAACTCATGCTCGATCGAAACCAAAATCCCGTAACGCATAGGAGCCTACGCCAATATTTTAGCCGCCGATAGAACAAAATAAGCTAGGTGGTGACACGAGGAGTCTCCCGCGGTACTCCTTGTTCGCGTATCGTTTTTATTGCGTCCAGTTGACGACGCTCTATCTAAAAAAACAAATAACGGTGTTTACAATTAATTTACATATCTGAGCGCTGTTTGGGCGGACTGGTGCACAGGGCTCATATATTTCGACTCTAGGTAAATATATGAATAGACTAAACATAAAAATGACAATGTTTTCTTTTCTTGCGTTCCACGTTTATATCTGTATAATGTGAACACACATGGTAAACCGATGAAAACGATAGATTGGTTGCTGAATTGGAAAGAAGTATTTCCACTAAAGAAAAGCTTCGCCTGTCTTTGACTTTGTCATCCTGAGGTGGGAGGGATAGGTGTGAAGGGGGTCTACGGGGGAGGGCAGGGGAGTTTGTTATGATTGTGGTTTTCTTAAATAAAATATAGAACCCCTGAGTCCCTGATATAAACCATGAGGGAATTCAAAATTTGGTTCATGTGTTGCATCGTTCACTTGGGATGGGTCCACAGTTTCGGTTCCATCGGTATCATCTCGCTTGACAGCTTGTCCAATAAATCTTGCTTGAAGTCTTCAATGTTCTTGCAATTCTAGAGGATATGTGCTTTCGTCAAAAATGACGCAGCGATGCATACATTGCGCGCAGCATCAATGTCCTCCTTTGCTTCATTCTTCTTGCTAAGGGCGGCTTTCCTGGCCGGTGTGACGTTTGTTCCGGTCATGATACTCTTTCGTCGTACAGTCTACCGCCTTGTACAATGCGAGATTGGGTATTGTGTCATCATCAGTTCTTTTAGGTAGGGTTTTCTTTTAAAGCGCTAGCTTTACGGGAGACGCTTTCCAGAGATTTCGAGCTCGTCTGCTGTCATCGCCGCTATGAAAAAAAACCCTTCTTTTCCCCCCTCTTGTTGCGAGAAAGAGAAGTCGGGTCTTCCAGCAACACAGTCAAGGTCGGAGCGCTCGTCCCGTGACGTCATCTCTGGAGGCGATGGAGTCGGTCCGGCCACCTCGGGATCGCGGTAATATGAAGGCATCGCGCTCGAATATACCATAGTCAAGACAAGTTTTCATTATTGCTAGAAACGGTTTTATTATCTAGAAAGTAGTTTAGAAATCGCAGACGGGTCAGAAAACACATTGTGTGGCATGGGAAGAGATCGGGCGCCGCGGCACAGCGCTGACATGTGAGCCTTGCGAGTGGGTTTGCATTCCCACCTACACATTTTTATTAACGCAGTCATGTTTCATTTATTAGAACAATAGCTAGACACAGCCTGTAAGCTGGTAAAGGGTACACAGGTAAATTTTTAGTGCATAGGAAATTGAAGAACATTATCAGGACATTACGTATACACTCCGTGGGGGAACTATGCGGGGCGCTTTGAAAAACGCGCGTAGCGCCGCTAGCGGAGGAGCTAGCGTTCGACAGTGAGGCGCGTTCAGCAGCCTACGACGCCTTTTCGCATGCGAAGCTGTTGCGGCGGAAGCGCGCACGGGCTGAACTTTTGCTTTTTGAGCCGATACGTGGAGGGTGACGTTGCATAAGCGCTGGGGTAGACCTAAGAAGGGCATTTAGCTGTTCTCCGCTTCTTATGTATTCAGTTGGAGTCGTTGTTAGGGGTAATTTATCTAGTTGTGGTTGAAAAAGGGGTTCGAACAATTTTCCGAAAAGCAAGACGGCCGCCACCATAATTTCTCTCAGTGCGAAATTTATTTCGCTCGTCGCTGTAAACGTAGGACTGCTGGAACGATGATATTTGGAGGTTACTGAGATGTTCGCTAAAGAAAAGTGTGTTCACCACTGTTTCAGTAGAAAATTTGTTTCGCTCGTCGCTAGAACAGTGGGATTGCTCGGACGATGATATTTGGAGGCGAGTGAGATGTGCACTAAGTTTGTGCACGAAGTGTGCCAAGTTTTATTGAAGCAGGAAGTGTGAAAGTTATGTTTCGGACGAATAAAGGAATAAAGCTGTACATTATTGGACCCGAAATGTTGTGTTAGAACTGGACTGTGCGAAGTGCAGTTTTGGACACACAGGCTCTCGGACATGACCGTAACTTGACACGACACTTATAATACCAAAAATGGGGGGCATAGGGAAACCAGGTGAAAATTTGGATTGGGCGGCGTAACTGAATGGGAACCGGTTTTGACCATGAAAGGGCTGTGGAGAGAATATCACTTTTCGTGGGAGGTGGATACTTGACAGGAAGGAAGCGACTAGTGTACTGTATTTTCAACTGAAACAACTTTACAAAAGGCGGTTCCAAAGCCGAAAAAACAAAGCTGTCGTCCAACACATGGTTTTACCGTGAAAGGCTTTTGCGGTCAGCTGTTGTGTGATATTCTGGTTATGCGAGGTGCTGATTTTCGACACAGGTACTTTGACGTGACCGCAACTTGACAAAACACTTATTATACCTAAAAGCGGTGGCATAGTTTAACCGGGTGGAAATATGTCTGGGCGGCGTAACTGAATGGAAACCGGTTTTGACCATGATAATGCTGTCAAGAGAATACAACTCATCGTGGGAAGTGCACACTGGTACAGGTAGGAAGGTACCAGTGGACGGCTTCCAGTTCGAACAACTTTGCGATAGGTGGCTCTAAAGCCGAGAAAAATTTGTTGTCTACAGGACTTGGGGTGTCAGCGTTTCCATATCCAAACGGAGGCTGATCAAAAAAGAAAACACCCCGCATAAACTTCCATACCCAAACGCCGATTGTCCAGCGATTCTAAGTTTCATTGTAGTTTTCCTTGGATTCCCATTTGTCACGTTTTGTACCGTCCGAATATTTCTTCATGAAGTACAGACTGCGTGCCACACTAGTGCGGAGATATAATCGACCCATACGATGTGGAAGAAACCTCTTTGGAGGGCACTCCTCCAACGGAATTCGCACTGCATTCCCGCGAGTGTGGGATGGCATTTCAGTTCGTACCACCGGCTCTAACATATGTAGGCGTCGCTGGTACGGAAACAAACGCAGAGCGCAAAGCGGCAGTGTAGAATATGTCAGCCGTGCCGACACAGTGGCAGACATCTTCGGGAGACAAAATTTCTCACTTCGTATGGCACGAATCTATCTTTGTCGCTGTCCCACAAAACATCGGCGAGGTGAAAAACTGTGAAACTTTGTCCTCACGAGATACGACGCACAACTATTGAAGCACTTCACGACGCAGGAGTTCATGCTGTCAACCCAGCGCAACCGCACCGCTCCGACTTCAATGAGTACCAATGTACGCGGCGTGGTTTCCTTTCGCTGGGGTTCTCACTGCCTACCTTCGGTAACGGCCGTGCGGCAGCGCGCCGGTCGCGTCGCACGAAGTTTATGCTGTGATGCTTCGGAAAAAAATGGGTTTGTTTTTGAGCAGACCTCTCTAATGATGCAAATGTCGCTCGGAAAGACAAAATATTTGAAACAAAATTTTTTATCATATGGCAGAACACCGAATGATGAGACACGGAAAAACAGTTCATTGTAACATTACAATGCACACAGAACCAAACGCTCACGGAAAGTATTGTCCACAAAAGGAATAACTTACTGTTGAGGAGTTCTGTCTGTGTTTTCAGATAAAACAACATGAAAGTGATTTATTTGGTTGAATAAATACGAAGGGAAATGAACGTAAGAAAACGAACTCTTTCAAAGAACTGCTACCCACCCTAATCTTATATGTTTATTTTTAACGAAATAAAATCAATTCAATTAAGCGAATTCTTTGCTGTTTTATTACTCGAACGATTATAAACGCCTAATAGTTTCACCTATTGCGAAAAAAAAACATATTATTATAGTCAAATGGTTATCTTGCACGAAACATCAACAAAACAGCAAACCTTTCCTGAGCTAGTAGCTCCGGCGAAAGACGGAGGTCTCAATGGGGAAAGAGAGACGAACGCGGGATTTTATACCAAACGTTCGCTCTTAACTGCACTAAATCGCTCGCGTAGCGACCCATACTTCAAGCAAATGGCATAAAAAGTCATTGCCTCCTAAGGTATCCACACAGTAAAGCCACCGCCATACGTGAATTTGAGCACTACCACTGCAGACAACGGCTGACTGATGCTTTTCAACATCACTCGAGAAACTTCACGAATCTCCTCAGCCACAGCCGAAATAAAACACAGAAGCCGAAGTATAACAAAAAATAACAGTCGAACACGCACAAATGACGTTAACGGAAAAAACAAGCCACGAACATCGCATAACGGAAATCACTTTCTGAAGCCGACATCCCGTTACATAACCCAATATATCGTCGTGGTACTTGAGTTAGTCGGTGACTTTTATACATGTTCTCTTCTTCTGCGGCGTCTCGATATTCTTTGTAGACACTTGAATCTCAGAAACACACGAAAGGGCTTCTAAAATGGAACGACTGAATATGCCGAGCCGGGACTCATGCGGTTTAACTTTCCGAGCCGAATGGCGGCGGCCACGCGACGACAGCGAGCTTCTGGGTCAAAGCGGTAGTTTCGTTTCTTTCGTTGTAGATAATATACACCATTCGATCCCAACCACAGATATAAATTAAAGATATAGCATGTTTTTCAGCGATAGCTTGATGAGCGACACTTTGCAGATACTTCGTCCTTGTCTGTTGTCGCCGCCGCGCGCGCCAAGATGTAAAGACACTTCGTCTCTCCCTTCTTGCCGCGAGGAAAGGGGAGTCGGAACTTCCCGTTCGTCGTGCCACGCGAGGAGAGCGAAGAGGGCAGCCCTGGCTTCCCGCCAAGAATTGCCTGACGGAAGGAGAATCATCGTGTCGTCTGCATAAAAGACTTGTTTTCAAACATTACTCAAATTATGCGAAATCCCATGTTGGCAGTATCCAGTTGCTACGGGTAGTGGTAAATGGTTTTAGGAACATCAGCCGCGCTTACCTCTTTACTTTACAGATAACATGTGGCAGTCGTCAGTGGCATCCACGACCTCAACTACGGCGGCTGTGAGAATTAACCACGTCGCACCTTTGTTTTCAAGAACGCGACGTCACGATTTCATTCGCATTGCGCAACCGTGCTACAGCTACCGCTTTTGTTTCTTCGCACATTGTGGGCGAAAAACATGACTTTTTAAATAAAAACGCTAACTTACACGAACGGGTGAATTTCAAAGTATATTTAGCAACATTTTGAAAGCGGCACTACGACTACTACGACGTTCCAATAGCCAAATGCCCGGAAACAACGAAGAGCAAAGTAGAGGAGACGCCCAAGTAGAACCTGACGGAGAAGACCCACCCCTACGACTGCTTTCTCTTTCTGCGGTTGGTGACGTCATGCCTCCAAGCGATGCGGCCTTCCCTCTCGGTTGTGTTGGATCCCGTCGGCCACGCCGCTGGAAGAGAAGAGGGGAGCCCCTGTGTCCCGTCAGTAACGGCGCGACGGCGGGAGTCTTCCTTTCGTCTGCTTCAAACAGTTGTTTTCAAATGTTACTCGTGTTATACGAAATTTCTCCTTGACAGTATCCAGTTGCTACGCGTAATGTTGAATGGTTTAAGAAACTTCAACCGCGTTCGGTCTTACGATAACACAATCTTAAAAAACAGGGTATATACAGTCCTCCCTAAAGGGAAGAACGCACTTGTAACCTATATCCCTTCAAGAAGGGAGAAATTTTCGACCCTGAATGCAGGGGACAAAAGTTCCTCCGTCGTCTGCACCTCATCATGACAGTCTCGAACCGAGACAATCGAACTGAATAAAGCTCCACGAGTACGCTACGTCTATTGTACGGGGCGAAAGGAAAAGGAAATAAAGGCGTAACATGTTTTTCCGCGAACTGTATTTATTTTCGAAGCCGGCTTCCCCTGGAGGTAAAGAAACCTGCGTTTCGAAAGCAGTCGCTCGGTCCTCTCGTCGTCAGCACTGCGATATTAAACGGAGACGACCGATACACAGTTACTTCAAACACCTTACTTCTTACCTTTGCTATTCCTTGAATCACAATTCCGACGTCAGCATTTTACATCAGGGAGGGGTAGGGTACTAAACCATTCCCGAAACGAAGAGCACCACTCGAAAAAGCAATTTCGAAGCCGCATTTTTCTCTCATTGTTGCACGGTAAACAAAAAATATCGCGAAGTGTGAAAGAAGGTTAAATAGCTCGCCACCAGATGTCAGAGTCAGAGTAATTAGGTGGCACTAGGTACCGCCCGATTCATGGACCAAACGAATATTTTTTTTTTCATTCTTTCTCGTCAACGTTGCGTTTACGACAAGTTGATTGTTTTTGGGTGTCTCACGGATGCATCGAAGCTGTTTGAGGTCGTGTCAAAAATCACGTGAAACTGTCCCCGGTGAGCTTCTGTCCTAGTTCATGACGACAGTGGTGAGCATTTGTCCGGCTTCGTGCAAACAGTGGTGAACTATTGTCCGGTGAGCGCTTGTCCGGGATTCCTAAGCTTCACCCAACATGCTCGAGTCCATGGCGCTGCACTGGGCAGGGATAGAGAAATGCTCGATTTTTCTCCGGCATGGACTGCGTTTCACGGTGTTTACGAACAACTTCAGTGTTGCTTATTTGGCGCTAGTGGTAGCACGCAGGACGCTCGATACCGCGGTCCCTTCAAAATAGTGGACTTCCCGGTAGACAGTATCGAGAGCCTAAAGACACCGCCAGAGCAGGGAAATAAAACACGAAGGTGGGAAATATCGAACAGATGATGCATTACAACGAACGGGAGCTCAAACCTGCAGAGTTGTCCGAAACCACGCGGGACCTACATTGCACAATCTGAAAACAAACCTTTTTCTTTTTTTTAGATGTTCGTGTCCGTGTCAGCGGCGCAACGTCTTCACCGCGTGATCCCCCGATCGGGCCCAGACAGACTTCCCAATATTTTGTCCCGACGCGGATTTCTCATTACACCTACATGAAGCCCTCCGCTGAGTCTAAATCACCTTGGCAGTCACGCAGCAGAACACACTGCTAAGCCCGCAGATGTTCTCCGCGCAGGCATGTAGCTCCTCCTCTAAATTTGAAACACAAAATTCGAAATTATCATATCTTTAAACAAAAATTCAATTTGTCTTGAGGATGTTTCAGGGGAATGTTATTCTGTTTCAGAGTATCGCCAGAATTTCCGCTGTAGGTGAGACATTTTGCCACTCTAGTACGACTGCTAGCCTGGGGTATTTAACATGCATAACGCAGTGGGGATTACATGAGCGCGTGCCGGTACTATTCTCCATTTCTCATCCAGATCGAAATTGGCAGGAGTGGTTATCGAGCCTAGGACCCCTCATTTCTGCAGCGCGAGATTTCGTGAGCTTCCGTGAGTACCGCCGGCTTGTGTACTGTGAGACTCGACATCAAAATTGATTTCAAGTTTCAACTTCTCCAAACGTGTTTCCTATGATGTTTCCCGGGACGTGCACAACGAACTTAACACGTGAGTCTGCGTTAGTAAATCTGGCTTCCTCCGCAATGCAAAAAATAGTTACAATGCAAAATAAGGTTACAGTTGTAGAACGCTATTCTTTTTAAATGTACTAGGGATGGTATATTCAGGACAAAAAAATATTAGGTAGTAGGTTTCATTTTAAAGTTTCTTAAAAGTTCGCCGATAAATTCCGTTTTACGAAAGAGTTGGTCAAAAAGCCATGATTTCCTTTTCATTTCTTTTTAAGTATATGATAAAAAAAATTGCTGAATTCTAGTTGTAAAGTTTGATAACGTAGTAAATTGTATTCTTTTTCCAGTTGACTTTAAAGTTATGTGAACGCGCAACTGGGAAATTCCTTTTTTCCACCTCACCTTAGGTGCAATATCTCACGAATACAAAAAAAAAAAGTTTTTTTTTTTTGTTTGAAGATTAAGGTTTTTACCGTTTTGTAAACACATTTATCGATATCATACAAAAAATGTAAGGAAAAAAAATAGGCGTGACACCACTATGATTTTCCATATCTGAACACACCCAGTTTGAAAGGGGGCGCAACTCCAGAGCCGCGGCGGTTGAAGGGGCGGAAGGCTTAGGAGAAATACATTAGCAAAGAGCGAGTCCGAAATTTGATTCCAGCGGGTCAAATGGGCCGACGAGTCTCTCGCGGGCCCTTGTAAGCCCCCGCAGAGCAGGCGGGGCCGCAGACACCGCCTTCTAGAACACGCCGGCTATTGGAACGAGGTTTCAGCAGCTACGGTGAGCTCGTGAGAGGCATGCGGTTCTTTGTGAATCGAAGAGCGGCCTTGGTGATGCGAGTAGAAACCTCATGGTGTATAGCAGATTGATGCGCGGCGTTATTTTTTGTTGCTGTGAAGACGCGAGGCGGATGACTTCCGGACAAGTTTAGGCGCATGAAAGTCGTCCGAGGTTGCAGTGGCTCCCGAATTCAAAAGAATTTCGCGGATCTTGTTACGCAGATTTTTTTAATACTCGTGGGAGGTTTTATAAGACATGATAACAGGTTGCCCGCATTTCTGACCATGAAGACGTCGGGTTAACTTAAAAACGAATACTCTCTGGAGAAAGTTGTTTTGATTAAAGCTGAACGAGCGCTCTGCGTAGAGAGCGGGCCTATTAGGAATCTTATTTTTGGGTTGTAGGAATTCTTCTTGGTCTTCTTGTGTGTGTTTTGACGTTTGATTTTTATCCAAGAACATCTGCGTTTTTTCTCCTCTATTGAATTTCGTATCCAGGAGGTATAGCCTGGAGTGATGAAGTCCGAGTCAATGCCTGACCATAAGGGGTGAAAAATGGAAATGTCCGGTGAAGATGGGAGGAAACTTAGCCGTCTGACTTATATAACTAAAATTTAGTCCTTTGAATACTATTATTGTTTTGCAGGCTGACTAACTTCATGATTGCATTAATGATTTGACTTCTGTTGTGTTTATATTTACAGATGATGGTACAGACCTGACTCCCATCAAACGTCGAGGAGGAGACAGTATCTTTTGTAACTCATCAAACTTGCGATATTGAGAAATATGTCTTCAACAGTGAAGCAATGAATGCTATCTTTACTTCTTTCCTTTAGCTCAATCGTCCTCGGTCCTTTCGCAAATCAGAAGCACAAATCACACCTCTCCGTTCTCCTTAATTCTGATGTTTTGCATTTTTTAGTAGTAATGTAGAATCGTATTCTCACTGAAGCTTTAACTCTGATTTAGCATTTAAATCATGTGATCGAAGCGTGGCCGCCTGCCGAACACCTAAACTATAAACTCCGCCCGTCACAAAAAAAAAAAAGGATAAAAAAGAAGCAGGAGGGTAGACACTCTGTGTGAGGTATGCAACCGCGAAAGGGAAACTATAAAACATGTAATTTTAAGGTGCACGGGGCTTCGTCCCACCCTCTTGGGGGGATGACTACGGATTTGAAGGGGGCACTGGGTTTTCCGGACATGGATGGACGAATGTATAGGAAAAGAGTTGCGGCAACTAAGAGGAGATTGGAAGATTAGTGGAAGAGATCAAAGTAAAAATAAAAAAAGAAATAAAAATAAGCATTGGAATCACTTTGAATAGGGGGGAAGTCTGTTATAACAGTATTAATACAAGTTAAAAAAAAAGGATGACGAATGTTAGGCTAGGCGGCGCAAGCTGCCGCCCGTTACAAAGGTTATAGCCATTACCATCCATCCATCCAGGGAGAAGTTTGACACGCTTTGAGAAAACTTAGCCTTCTCCGAAAGCTTCGAGAACATGATAAAACGTCACACAAACGGGACGTGGCGACGCTGACAGTGTCGCGTGCCTGGAAGGCTAGACTGAGTTCAGCGTCGGCTGCGTTCCTGCCGTTTGATCGATCGACTTATTTAAAACCGTAAATTATTTTTTCTGACGTAAGTTTAGATGTTAACTAGTTATTTAAAATGCTAATGAGCGCACGATTATTTAAAGAAGCAGTTTCCTTATTACGCTGCAACCATACGTACCAAATACGACCTTCTTTCTCGTGTTCGTAGCCCGGTCGCGTAACTTACCCCCTGTGTTGTACCGGTAATTTTAGGGTAATGCAGGATATATATTTATTTAACTGATAGATTACATTCGGTTGACAACGTCTTCTTCGGTCCCCGACCGCGCCCAGTCTGTTCTTTCGCGCAGGCGTCACGTTCTTTACCGGGGCTCGCTCTCCCTCGCCGGCGTCTCCGGTTGCATCAGCCCGCGCGCCGTTGCCTGGACCAAAGGTAATGTTCGCTGTGCGTGGCGAACACGCACACAATACACGGCACGCACACAATACACGGGAAGATCTCCCCCTTAAAAAAACTTCACTTTTTCACAGGCCCAGCCGCGTTGGTGGCTGACGCGTCCGCGTTGATCTTCTGAGAAGAGGAGGGCTGCCCCTCCTCTGGCCACGTGTGCCATTAAGTGGTCTGGCTGGCGAGCTTGGAGTGCCTGACTCCGGCGTTGCAGGATCGTTCTGTGTGGTTAGAAAGTCGTCACTGGAAATCGGAGACGATGAACCGTTTCGCCGGCTGATGCCGCTGGGAGCGGCGAACTTTTTCGATGTTTTTGCGCCCTTGAGGCTATCGTCTTGATTCCGAGGTATTCCCTCCTCCTCCTTGGGTACATGTCGCAGCTGTTCAATGTGCCGTTTCCAGGTATTTCCGTCGTTCGTGCGAATCTCATATGTTCTATTTCCCAGAACTCGTACGACGACTCCTTTCGACCATTTCTTGCCATTCCTGTAGTCTCTTACCCAGACCTCGTCGTTCTGATGTAGGTGTCGTTCTTTCAAGTTGCTCGAGGCGTGCTGCTTCACCTGTTTTGATCGCACGACATCCGTTATTGATGGTCTAAGAAGATCGAAACTTGTGCGAAATTCGTCTCCTGTAATCATTTTGGCAGGAGTTGAGCCAGTTGTCATGTGCGGGGTTGTCCGGTACGCCACCAAGAAGTTATGGCATGCCTCTTCCATGGTCAGCCCCGACTTCAGGCTTGCGTTGACAGACTTCTTGAATGTTCCCACGAAGTTTTCTGCCGCACCGTTCGTAGCGGGATGGTTCGGGGGTGAGAATGACTGCTGCACTCCGTTTCTTGTCATGAAATCCCCGAATTCGCTTGAGCGGAATTGCAGGCCATTGTCTGTCACAATCCTTTCTGGTAGTCCGTATCTTGTAAAAAGAGTTAGAAGCACTCTTATGGTGGCTGCCGAAGTCATCGAGGTCATGGGCACTACCTCGGGCCATTTTGAATATGCATCAATGATCAGCAAGAAATACCTTCCTTGAAAGGGTCCTGCGAAGTCTGAATGCAGGCGTTGCCATTGCTTTTTGGGTATTCCCACGGGTGTATGGGAACCTTGGGTGCCTCGTTGCTCACTTCCTGGCACGGCCGACAACTACGGACCATCGTTTTGATGTCATGATCCAAAAGCGGCCACCACACGTAGTGTCGTGCCAGTCCCTTCATCTTTGTTATTCCCGCATGACCTTGATGCAAGTCGTTCAAAACGTGTTTTCGGTATCTCGAGGGTACGATGACGCGTGTTCCCCACATTAAGCAGTCGAGCTTCACGGTTAGTTCTGTTCTGCGATAGAAGTAATGCTTGAGGTCTTCGGAATTCACTTGCTCCGGCCATCCATCCATGGCGAGTCTTAAAACGTTAGACAACACAGTGTCCTATCGTGTCTCTCTGGTGATCTGGTTATGTGTCAGTGGTAGTGCTTCAAACTTTTCTAGATGGAGACATTGGATTTTGTCCATTCTTGTAATTTCTGATTTTATAGTGCCCTTGTCAGTCGTTGGGAGTCTCGACAGCGTGTCTGCGACTACGTTCTTATCAGTCGACACGCACTTTATGTCGAAGTCATACCCTGACAAGATGATTGCCCATCGCTGCATTCTTGCTGCGACCGTGCCTGGGATTCCCTTTACGCCCTCAACTAGACTCAACGCTTCTTTGTCAATCTGAGAGTAGTTTCGCTCACCTTTAGAAGGCGTTCTTGACATGAAGGCGATCGGCCTCCGTTGCTTGTTGGGTAGTACGTGTTGAAGTACTGCACCAATGCCATGGCTCGATCCGTCGCATTGCAGTTCCAGAGGAAGCGCAGGGTCAAAGTGCACTAGCAGACTCTGCTTGGTGAGTTGCTTCTTCGCTTCGTTGAAGGCTCTCTGTCACAATCTCGACCAATCCCACCTTTTATCTTTTCGCGGCAGTTCATGTAGTGGATGTAGGATGTCGGCTGCGTTGCTGATGAACTTCCCGTAGTATCGGGAGTCCTACAAATGCTCTAAGTTCTTTTTGGTCTTTGGGCGTCTTCGCTTGTAGGATCGCATCCACCTTCTTGGGATTTGGGTGGATTCCTTGTTTGTCTACAACATGTCCTAGGTACTCGATGGAGTCCTGCAGGAAGCAGCATTTTTCTTTTCCCAAGCGAAGGCCACTTTCCTTGAGTTTTTGCAGTACGATGTCCAGGTTCCGCAGGTGATGTTGATCGTTCTTGCCAGTTACCACGATGTCATCCTGAAATGCACCTGTGTACGGCAACTTTCCAACGAGTTCTTCTATGACGCGTTGGAAGATAGCATGCTGGAGTTATTCCAAATGGCATTCTGTTCACCTGATAGAGCCCTTTGTGTGTGTTGATCACAGTGAGGTCTCTGGTTTCTTCCACTAAGGGGATCTGGAAGTAGACTTGTTTACAATCCAGCTTGGTGAACCCTTCCCCATGAGCGATCTTCACAAAGAGGTCTTCAGTCTTCGGTAGTGGGTACCTATCTGGCTTCAAAGCCGGGTTGAGTGTAACCTTGTAATCCCCGCATATGCGCACTTGTCCGTTTGCCTTCATCACTGGAAAGATTGGAGTCGCCCACTGACTCCTCATCACAGGAGTGATTATGTGCTCTTTCTCAAGACGATCCAGCTCCTCTTCGATCTTTTGTCGGAGGACGTATGGAACTGACCTCGGTCTGAGAAACTTTGGTTGAGCATTATCATTCACGCAGAGTTTCACGGCGTAGTCCTTCAGTTCTCCCGGACCTTCAAAGATGGAACTGTGTTTCTGTAGCATACCTGCGAAAGTTAAGGTTTCTGCACGCACGTTGCGCACTTCCTTCCAGTTCACTTGAAGATCCTGAAGCCATGCTCTTCCCAGTATGGGAGGTCCCCCATTCTTCACCACTTGGATTTCATGACACTTGACTTGCCCGTTGTACCGCATCTCCACCAGAACCATTCCCTCTGGAACGATAGGCTTGCCGGTGTGCGGCTTCAGCTTTATTCCCGAAGGTTTCAACTGGATGTTTGGAAGAATTTCTTGAAACGTCTCCAGGTTGATCACAGTCACGGGTGAGCCTGTGTCAATCTCCATCTGAAGAGGTTTGTTGCAAATCTCCACAGTTACTGTGATGGGTTTCGTCTTCCGAGTTTTGTGTAGTGACATGGTTGGTGAAGTTTGGCTTGTCCTTTTTTCTTGAGCCTTGTGGATCTCGTTTCCCGTCGCGGCAGACCAATTGGAAGTGTTCTGTCCTTCCGCATTTTTTACAAGTCTTGTTCATTGCAAAGCAGTTTTCAGGGTCGTGATTGGTTTTGCCGCAGCGATGACATGGGGTCCTGCTTGTGCGAGATTTTCCTTTTTCTTCGCTGGCCTTTTTCGGAAGTGACGTCTTGTGTTTCCGCCCTTGCACCAAGCGATTGACATCTTGTTGGATTTCGCTCCTTATTTCCTTCGCATCCTTCATGGCTACCTCTATCGAAGTGGCAAGATCCACCGCTGCCTTGAATGTCAGCGTCAATTCAGCCAGCAGCTTTTCGAGAATGTTACCGTCCTTGATGCCGTCAATGAGCTTGTATCGAAGGCGGTCGTTGAGGAAAACACCAAAGTTGCATTGCAGTGAAAGCTGTTTGAGCGCAGCTACGTAGTCTGCGATGGTTTCGGAATCCGGCTGCTTCCGGTGATGGAATTTGTAGCGTTCGACCGTTTCATTGGGCGTCGGGTCGATGTGGTTCTGCACTAGTTGAACGATCTGTACGTAGGTCTTGGTGCTTGGTTTAGCAGCTGCTGCAAAGTTCCGTATCAGTCCGTACATTTCTCGTCCGACGATATAGAGAACATCGGCTCGCTTTGATTCCGGACTGTCGTTCGCAGAGAAGAACACTTCAATCCTTTCGATGTACGAAGACCATGATTCCGATTTCTGATCGAATTCTTCAACTTTCCCGATGAGAAGCATTCTTTAGGTTTGAGATGGGGCGTCACTCACGTTACCGCTGTCTCCTTTGTTCCAATGTCGCTCAGTTGTTTATATCCGTCTTTGTTGCATAGATCCCATCTCCGTCGCCCTTGTGTTGTACCGGTAATTTTAGGGTAATGCAGGATATATATTTATTTCACTGATAGATTACATTCGGTTGACAACGTCTTCTTCGGTCTCCGACCGCGCCCAGTCTGTTCTTTCGCGCAGGCGTCACGTTCTTTACCGGGGCTCGCTCTCCCGCGCCGGCGTCTCCGATTGCATCAGCCCGCGCGCCGTTGCCTGGACCAAAGGTCGTGTTCGCTGTGCGTACCGAACAAGCACACCATACACGCCACGCACACAATACACGCCCCCCCTCCTCCCCCCCAGTCACAGCAGTCGTATTAAAGAACTAACCCACACCCTCATTGAATAACAAGAAACACGTGATTCCATCTGGAGCTTTCCATGCCGCGTCCACAAGCTACTCAATTACACAATTTGTCAAAAAGTACCGGACTGTCAAATTTCAGGTCTGACTCCCTTGTACACGACAGCTTCTTCAAAGGCGAGCTAATAGAGGCCCGTGGCATGCTTCCTTCTCTTGTAAAGTTGTCAAGAGCCCCTGCTTGAACATCTCCGTGCAGGGCACTTAATGATGTAATTGTCAAAGCATAAAACTGTGAGTGTAGGTAGTCATTTTATGCCGCCATTCATAGAATAACAAAATCTGGCATCAAAAACTTAAAAAAAAGAGTTGCAAAGCAGCGCTGCCACAAGAAGCAATAGCTGATGTGTATAGTCTTGAATTTGTTGCACTTGGTAGCGTTGATGTATCGTATTTCGCCCCACGATGGGAACGAGTCATCTAAGGCTTTGAAAGGATTAACAATTTCATTCCTTATAGACGGCACTTTATCATCGATTCCTTACAGTGGCGTACCAACTTGTTTTTGAGTGGGGATCGAACCAGACCCCCCCCCCCCCCTCCCCACACACACACACAGGGCCGGGGCGGTGCCCTTGGTACCCCTTGGGCGCCGCCGGCCCGTGTTTCCCCTGCCTAGTGGTGGCGGCTGTATCAGGGGGGGGGGGGGGGGGGGGGGGAGGGGCAAAGCGCATGCCGTGGCCCCCCACTCTGAGAGCTGGGGGGGCAAGCGCCCCCTTGCACCTTCCCCCCCCCCCCCCCCCCCCCCCGGTTGGTACGCCCATGATTCCTTATAATGGTTACGGTTACCTAGAACTAGAGAGTCGTTTCTTTCCATTACCAAGTCGCAAAATAATTTTTGTTTTTCTATTGACAATTCCCCGTTCCTATCCGCCGCACGTTCGGTGCATGCAATGCAAACATATAATCAGCTTTCTGGACAACATAAAAATGTTGATTTTTACAGACATAAATCATAACAGAGTTATTTTTTTATTATTTGAATATTGTAATTGCGAGCTGTCCAAATATATTACACATTTATATTATGTCTGTCTTTTGATTTTCAAACCTATCCTCTAGTATAATTGTAAGAAAAAGAACTAGCAAATACCTTCCAACATGTTCCACTGCGTTACAAAAGCCACGGGTGCACTTGAATGTGGAGCGTGCGGCGTTTCAAAGTAGTGTAATGCATTACATAATCTAGTGAATATATTACCGGAAGTACCGCAGTAATCCGGTTTAAGTAAAAACAAGGGAAAACTGGTTTGCTGTTTAGACTCATGCCGGTCGGTTCTCATAAAATCTCCACTGAATTATTTTCCAGTAATAAAAGCACAAATGCTGTTCCAATATAATATTTGTTTACTGAAATCGATCGAATATTTCAGTTGCTATGCAAAAACACCGTAAAATAAAGCAACAGAAAAAAGTGAATAACGAAACACTTGGACCACAATTCGTCACTCTTCCACGAATAGAGCACAGGCTCTTCGATTCCACGCCCCCCCCCCCCCCCCTTTCCCCTCTTTCCCGGTGACATCCCCTTCCGTTTCCGGGCTCTCCCCAATATTGGAAATATCGACCGCAACAAAGCGCGTAATCAGTTTTGCCAGACAGACACGCTGAATGTCGCATTTTCTCGTCAGTGCGACGCTTCTATCAGGCGCTTCCGCCCGCTGGCAAGAACGATCTAGATTGACAGCTGTGCTGACAGGACGAATGTGGCCCGCTTGCACCATAACGCAACAAAGCGTGTTCTTAAGAAATAGGAATCGCCGGTACCTGTAGGCAGAAACACCGAAAGGGTGAGGCGCTGATTCCCTCGACCTGAAAGTAGCGTGTAAAAAGGAAAATGAAAAAAAAAAAAATCACAATGCGTTACTTTGCCGCCAATCGAACTCCCCACATTGTGTCACGCACCGTTCGACGACCGTTAACCCTCCCCTGCTTGGTCGAGTTTAGTCTTGGGTCGATTGTCATCTTAGAGTCCTCCACAGCGTTTGGCTCGCCGATGTTTGCTTCGTCGGTGCGAGATCAAAATTGAACCTGGCGTCTTGTTTCTCACTCTCGCTTCACGTTGCTGTAGCGCGCACTTCGACTCCGGTCTGACCTGGCTCTTCCCTATTTCCCCGAAATCGGGAGAGCGATCGCGAAACTCTCCGAGGCAGATCCCTCGCCTGTCCCTTCTCATCACGAAGCGTCTCTGGAATCCCGCCCCAACGGTGCTGCTTCTTTACCAAAAAAAAAAAAAAGAAGAGGATAGGAATAACAATAACAATGCCGTAGGAGGAAATTGAATTTTGCATTTTAACATTTTGCGTCACGGTGGCACGCATGGCACGTCGCACGATCGAAATGTACCTCGAGCGTTTTTCCTTCTCACCACACGTTCAAATGTTTTGACTCTGAGTTGTTTTCTTATTTATGGGGAATAAAATATCCTCGGCGAATTTAGTAAAAGGAAGGTTCGCTGGCTGTTAGACGTAAGGACAGCTGACGGCGGTCTACCGCTCCGTTTTGAAGGCAAAATTGGAACAAACAAAACAACGATGCACTAAAAGAAGCGCGAGACGTAGAAGCATCAGCATATCTAAATACTGCATGTTAACAGTGAATTGCCTACCTTCGTGAGAGGAAATGAAAAGCGGCGGTTGAAGTTTAGTCGCAGTTCAGACCAATACATAGGACTGCTGTAGAATATGACCTGTGCTTGCCGAAGTAGAGCCTATATGCGAGACGCCTCGAGTTTTCAGTCGGAACTCCGGTGTCATAACAACGGTTCCGATTTGGTATTGATGCGATCGCCTTTTAAATCTCGCCTAAAAATAATATCCCCCTAATATTTATGTTTTACTGTTTTATCTTTCTGAATATCCTTTGGGTGAAAATACATATTTCGTATAGGAAGTGAATAATAATGTCTTATATAGCAAAACGCGTTTTTGTAAACTGACCTGAAAGATCTCTACAGAGAAATCTTATCTATAAAGAAAACTTTCAGGTCAGTTTACATGAGGTCTCTGGCGCGCCAGATTATTTTTGTAGAAAACTTTGAGGTCAGTTCCCATCAAAGCTCTGGTGTCCGGTGTAACATCAGGGCTCTGGTGTCTGGTGTGACAACAGGGCTCTGGTGTCCGGCGTAACATCAGGGCTCTGGTGCCTGGGGTAACATCAGGGATCTGGGGTTTTGTTGCGACATCGGTGCTCTGGTGTCCTGGTGATATCTTGGCTCTCGTGTAATCACGATATGGTTTAAGAGGATTGTGGAGTTGTCGCGTAAACAGATTTCGGTTTGGCGATATTTCTAGCTGTCAGGGAAAGAAGTGTTCTGCATAAACTACTATATAAAGACATAAACAATTTAGGCGATGTAGCTGCTTTAATAATTACTTTATTATAAATAACTTTTTTGTTTCAGAAAAAATTACGTATTTTACTTTTTCGGCGACGATGGTGCCGCACTAGAAGTTTGAAGGTATTCCTTAGCAAGTCCTAAAATACTAAAATTATATTCACGAGATTTACGCAATTTGGTAAGACATAATTTTAGTCATGAAGTTTTCCTTTTAACTTACTATTGCTAAGCACCCTGACTGCTTTTGCTGAGACGTCGCAGCTCGCTCGTTTTATCCGTGGTAGAGGCAGATGATACGCTCTTCCTGCAATCAGTCCGAAGATGGCCTTTTCTTCCCTGCATAGGCTGGCAGCGACCTGTAACCAAAAAGCACAAGCTGAACTTAAAATGTGCTGAACACCAACAGAACATGTTGCCGACATTATAGTATGTATGGTTGGCCTTGCAAACCAGGTCCGGAGCGGGCTTTTCTGGAAAAGTGAAACGAATACAGTTTCTTCAAAGCACTAGCAATACTGATATTTAAAATATTTTAAAAGGGCGGAATATTTCTTAGGGGTACAACAACAAAATTGTAGTGCCCATATAATTCTTTGAACATCAACCACACTCTGGCCACACGACGGGGACACCACTTTCTTTCTCGAAAAGATGCCAAAACGTTATTGAAAACGAAAGTGTCCCAGAAGTTCCCCCAACACGTATTGAGCTCGTCACGCCTACTTCTCCTTTAAGGCCAAGTCTCTATGGGGGCAGGTGTGGTTGTGAGCTTCGCCAGTTGGTGGCGTCAATGTTTTACAACCCGGCCGCTGGAGTGGCACCTCCATGAGCTCCACAGGAGTTGAATAGACGCGGGAGAAAAGGGAAATCCGGTTCAGCCAAGTTAAACAGGGCTCGCGTGCACACGGTTCACCGAAGTCTTTCCGTGGAGCTGCGCTTTTGTTATATGGAGTGCGATGTAACGATCTTTGGTTTATTGCTTTTAAATTGTGTTTTGTGTCTTTTCGAGCAAAAATATTGGTGTCCGTGACATGGACACAGCATGTTCGGCGTTTTGACAATAAAATATGTGCTAGAATTTCGTTGCAGTACCCCTTTAGAATAGAAAAGAAAAAACAAAGTATTCCCTCATTTTCTAAAGTTCACGTCAAACATCATGTCTATAACTCCATACCCTTGTTTGCCAGTTTTATTTCCGTTTGCCAAGTGACATGTGGCTAGTAAAAATCAAACACTATCATTTTGCGGTCCAGTAAGTCTATAGATTGAGTAACAGCCCCACGAAAACGTATGTGATCAAGCATGTTAAAAGTTTCAGAGCCTGAGGTTTTGAAAAGTCAGCCCAAATAAAGCGACCCATGGCAAAAACTTTAGCATATTTGAATCACCGCATGTACACTTAAGAAATTCAAATTTATATACATTTCTAGCGCTTTACTCCACAAACAATATATATTCTTCAACCTTCCCTAATCACTGAGTGAAAGAAGCAAAAACCATTACATTATCATCGTAATCGTGTTCACTGCAAACATGCTCAGATGAAAATAAAACTGAAGTCGTATATCAGAGTTATCCTCTTTTTGTGAAATGTCTATAAAGCATGGCTCACATTTACAGCACAGGTGAAAATCAATACTAAAATAGCGCTGACTGGAACCTAACTTAGCACTGACACAGCAAAGTATGTATCAGTGTCGTACCATTATCAAAGTGCAAAATCAGCAAGTTTTCCAGAACTTACTAATAGTACTGATGTACTGCGGGGTCCTGAATTCGGGTCAACGAGGTAGCGGGGCTTAGAGCGATAAACCGGGGTTCCGGTCTGCACTCGAAAGTGACCCCCATAAGGCGGCTGCCATTGTACGCAAATTTGACCGCTCGTCACATGACCAAACCAAATCACAGGAAAGATGGCAGCGCCCATGCAGCGGCTGGCCCCAGCTGGGCCGGAGCTTGTCGGATGCTTTGTTGGTTGTCGTTCGTCTCGGCGAGTTTATTTCAGACGCGGAAGCCGTCATATGAGGCCGGTCAAAAGCGACTTCAGAGTTCAGCGCGGTGTTTGACGTAGGTATAACGTGAAAATACGGAGGAACGGTGTGCATTTCGCTGATGACCGATGGAGATATTGCCACGGAAGAGACAATCTGCCCTACGTTGCTCGGACCTCGGATTCATTCGGACACAGCTAGGATAAATTTTAAGGCAACGTTTCTGCGCTCGCGTTGACCATCGGAACCTTCAAGATCTGCAGTGAAGCGTGTGCAATACATTTGGATACACAGTTTAGCGACGGAAATTGTATGATTCGTGCTTGGCAGGGTGCAATCGTGGTGCCGCTTCGTTCAAATGACCGAAGGCTCACTTTCGTTGTGCGGTGCATCGGAGAGCTGCCTTGACGCTTGTAGTTCCCGCACCGTGCTAAATGATTCTGTGCTGCTTCCCAAATTGTTCCAGCGTAGACGTGCAATTTCACGGAGCACAGGTGTGCGGCGCGCCGAAGAGCTGCCTTCAAGCTGTTAGTTCCTGTGCCGTGCTTTAGGTGATGCTGTGCTGCCTACTAAATTGCTCTGGCGTAGACGCGTACTTTCACGGAGCACAGGTGTTGCTGTTGGTATTCATTCTGCTGGTCTGTCGCACGTTTCGTCGACACCAAAGTTTCATCAACACTCGCTACGCAAATTGCAAGCTGTATGGATATTTCATCGCGCGTGTTACCTACCCAGTATACCCGTTCACCCCGCTTTGCGACGACAGTCTGCAGCGGGTCATTACCAGAAAAGTGGTCCCACATCCATTTCAGTTCAGCTCGTCCTCGGCAGTCGCCAAACCCCGAAGGAGATGATTTATTCAGACAGAATGCCACTAAAGCAATGCAGCTTCTTTAGTGGTCATGATAGACTCTCTTCTGTTTGTTTTGTTGTATTGTCACGGATGCTTGCTCCAGTCCTAGTTTCTATCAATATTTATTATTCTGGAAAGTTCCAGGCCATGCTCAGCTGTCATTGTATGTTCTGGTGGAGGTGCTGCGCACTTTACCCATAGCCTTTCACACTGTGTAGACCCTGGCGGCTCCTCAGCCGAGTTGCCCGATAACAAGACACGGGTGGCACATTATCCCGCGTCTTAAACCCCCGGCGAGCCGGGAACCAAGTCCTATCCCGAGCCCGGCAGAAAAACCGCAAGACGAGCGAGTACCACAAGGACGAACCTCGGAAATACACCACTAAGAACCTGAAATCCAAGCCAGTTGCTGCTAGCAGCAAGAACCATTGGAATTAGGTCTTTTGCCAGAAAAACCGAAGCTAACTAAGCCAACAATGACAAACCTGTAGCAGCAAACCGCGTCCGCTCCCACCATCGTTTGCATGGCTGTCGCACCTCGCACTGTGATGCCCTTTCACGCAAGGTGCATAAGACGTCGGGGGCTGGATTGAACAATATGACCATATGACCGTGTCACCCGTTACAGTGGGTAGATGGACAACCAGCTCCTGCAGAACCGATACTTCTCGTGGAAGAAACTGCCAGGCATTGGTTTGAGAACCAGGAATCCTTCTTAACGTCGTGGGAAGTTTGCAAGACCGAGGTGAAGTGCAAGTTCATCAGCCAACATTGACGAGAGAGAGCCGAATTCCTGATTCTGTCCAGGACACGGCCCCAACAAGAGCGTCACCACCTTTGTGGAGAATGTTTTGCGCCTGATCGAGCACCCACGCCAACCCTGATGCTACAGAAGACAAGAAGCTAAAAGCTAATGTGAGGGACAACACCTTCGGCAGCCTTCTCCGCAACCCCACGACACCAGTCGAAGGGTTCATATCACCGAGGCTTCCAACATTGAATGTACACTGCAGGCCCGAGCCTGTCAATATCATTATCAACAACACCCCAGCGTCTCGACACTCGAGTCGTCCAGCTGCAACTTCGGCGCCAGCCTCCCAGGCATCCGCGACATCATCCACAACAGTGTCCGGGAGGAGAAAAGGAAGCTAGTTCCTGCCATCTGTTGCCCGGCTTTTATTTTGATTGCCGAGATTGTTTCGGAAGAAGTTCGACAGGCATTTCAACTGGAGACTTCTTCGAGCAAAGCGACATCTGACGAACCGAGGGCGACTTATGCCACAAAGTCACAGTGACCACCACCGGCTACCTGTTACTATTCAATGCGAATTCAACGAGACACCCCAACTCCGAAGCATTCCTGACATCGGGAAGAACCAGTGTAGGTCCGCGCTGAACAAATTACACCGAGGAAAACGGAGGTGCTGCGAATCGCCGACCGAAAACCACTCTGCTATCATTGCATGAGGCCGACCATGTCTACTGGAGGTGCCCGTACAAATGAATTGGCCTGCAAGGGTTCGCGCCGAACGACCCTCGACCACGTCTCGACGAGCGTCCGCGATAGATTGAGGATTATCTTCGGCGGTCTTTGTCCCTGGTGCCGACATTACCTCGAAGCTCGTGATCCACTTCATCTGGACGGGAGGTAAGCACGACAAAGGAGGTGAGCGGCAATGCAAGGACAGTTGATCTGGTGTGGGTTGTCATCCAAGGACAACATGGCCAAGAATCCGAGACATTCGGTTTAGTTCTAATCCGCGACGACATATGGCGCCTAAGCCCCGTGCGAAATCACTTTCCCAATTTCCAATGTGCCCTCTGTTTCCGCCCGCACCGCCAATCTTATCTTCGAATCCGGAGAGGAGACATCGTAATGCAGTAAGGGCATAGCACTGATAACACGCTCAAGACAGCTCCGAACCTCGGAACCTCTCAAGGTCACAGATGGGCGCGCCTAGCGCAGACGTGCAATGTGGAATTGCTTCTCCCGCAGTCAATGTGCATTCTAAAGTGATAAGCTAACGCTCAAGACTATTGCTCCATCGCTAAAAGCCAAATTTAAACCGAGCAAAGTTAAAGCTATACTTCGTCTCACCTTAGCATGGGCTGGCCCCAAAGGCTGCTCTAGCGCGAGACGGTAGCCTTGATTGGCGTTCGCGCCACACGAGTCCTCGTGCAGCCGCCGAGGTGTCGTCGAAGCACGCGACCAACAATAGCCCATGCTAAGGTTATACGAAGTATTGAAGCGCGAGCCGAATCCTCTGCGTTTTCCTACCTCGCACCTACAGTGTACTAGAATATTCTAGTACACTGTATCGCACCGGCGGTAGTGCATCGGACATAAGGTAAAACGATGCTAAAAGTGCTCTGTTTCAGGCTCGGCTTTCTCTTATCACTGGGGCCTGTCCTGTTAGAGAGGGTCTTCTGGCTTAGGGCACCTTGGCTCAGGCTAAACTTTGTCTCACCTCAGCATAGACTATTGTTAGCCATGCGTGCTAAAGGCGCTAGCCGTTTCCTTTGAATCACTCCTCGGTGGCTGCGCGAGCGCTCGGACAGAGAATACTTCAGTCGAGTTTGTCAAGGCTAGCCGCTCGCGCTTGCACAACCTTTTCAGTAGTACTTCGCAGTCGCACGTTAACATGGACTAACCACGGAGGCTGCGCTAGCGTGAGACGGCAGCCCTGACTGCGTAGATTGGCATCCTCGCAGTACGAGTGCTCGCGCAGCTGCCGAGGCGTCATCCAAAGCGATTACCCCAGGCTTTTATTGCGCGTGGTTGCTAAAAAGACACAATTATAGCTTTGGCCGTGATACGGTGGAATATGCACGTCAGCTATTTATTTGTCTGTTTGTAAACAAGCTCACTATGGTGGGTGACAGCTCAAGAGTGCAGTGGAAGCTTCGCCTTCAGCGCGCGCTCCTTGCCTTCCGACGCGCTTTGGCTGCGCGTGCACACTTGTGCTATCAAGGCCACAAAGCTCGTGCTGTAAGCGGAGCTTCCACTGCACTCTTGAGCTGTCACAGACTATGGAGTCCACTATTGGCGAACCCCTGCGCGCTTCCGTGTTCGAACTTTTTTCCGTTTTGTTCCACGTCATTTTGCTTCCTGTACAGCTCGCAAGTACAAGGGTCCTTTGATAAGTTTGGTAAATTTATACGATGAACTATTCAATGGATGACACCATGGCTGGCAAGTGTCATTCTTCAAACTAACCCAGGCTAGCTTCCAGACGGGAGCGAAGCGCTGTTCATGTTTGACAGACGGTTGAAGCGAACACTGTAGCGCTTGCCACAATGGAAAAAAAAAACCAACCCTGTGCAACGATCAAGCACGTTTGTTTTAAAAATGTTAACGTCCACGTATCAAAACCGAGTTGCATGAAGTTCATGGGGACCCTTATTCAACGTTGAAGGCTGTTTAGTTCTGGGTTCATTGGAGTAAACGTGGCAGAACGTTCCCTGAAGATGAAGCGCGCTCCGGACGCCGGGTTGGGGTCACCACGACGGATATTGTTGAATAAATTCATAATATAATAATTGGAGGACAGTCGAGTGAATGTGCACAAGACTGCTGAGACCATAGGCATCTCAAAATAACCTGTGCACAAAACCCTTTACAAAAAGCTGTGTGCGCGATGGGTACCAGCACCACCTCCTAGATAAGAATGCCGTAGTGCTGATAATTTTTCTCCACAGAAAGAGGCCGATCGTGGGCCGTGATTGGAGGCGAGGACTGCGTCAGCGTCTCGTGTCTAATCAGAGAGACGGACGCAGCGCTCGTATCCAATCACCGCCAGCGATCGGCCTTCTTCTGTGACGAAAAATTATCAGCACTACGGCCTTGCGATCTAGGAGGTGTTGGTACCAGACCGTTCATTCACCAAGACAACGCGCTCTCCTACGAATTGACTGTGACAATGGCAAAATTGGAAGACTTGGGCTTCGAGTTGATTCTTCATCTTCTGATATGGCGTCGTGTGTTTTATTCGTGTTCCCGAACATGAGAAATCTGACTCTGTCGAAAAAAGTTCTCCTCGAATGAGAATGTCATTACTCCCGTCAGTTCATATTTTCTAGCCTTTAAGAAAACCTCTTTTTCTGAGAAAAAGAAAATTTAGAAACTCGCTGGGTCAAGTGGATAGTCCTCAATGGGGACTATGTTGAGAAACGACATCAACCTTTTGTTCTAACAAAGCGTTTAACCAGCTTTTTTACCAAACTCATCAAACGACCTTTGTACGCACGTTCATATAAAGGTATAACTCGGAACACAAAGCACGCTTTGCATTAGAGATGGACAAATAAGCGCATTACCAGAAGTCTACTGGGGCGCGAAACACCCTGGCGCCCTTGTGATATCAACTCACGCCGAGCGCGATGAATAGCCGTCGTTAGGTGGTACAGATAGAGACGGTACCAACGAATGGTTGGACCACACCGAGAAGTTTAGCAGGAGAAGCTAAGTCTCCACCTCGCGCTTGTCATTCTTCGTAAGTTGAAGCGTTACCAAACTTAGAGAGCTAGAGCCGGAGTTAGAGCTTCCCCTGCTGACCATATATTGTAACAAACTGTATAATGTGCAAGTTTTTGCAAGTCGTGTTTCCAGGTTCAGCAAAAACTCTGCAAGTAGCCTTGAAATTGTGGTAACCCACATGATTTTAAGCCCGTGTCGAAATTTGACTAAGTTGTCTGATAGTCACAGAAACATCTGTAAGCTCTGCAGTTGGTAATATTGTGCAAGGGAGAGAAAGAGAGATACTATATGGTGCAAATAAATAAATAATTATATGCTAGTTCGCCCATATATTTTATACCTTCAGCGAAGGCGAGGGACCCGCAACATTTCCTGTTTGAGTCCTGGTTTTCTGAGAGTCCCTAACCGAGTGTGCTAGCGCATGCTAGCTCGGGGCAAGTGGAGAGTAGAAAGATCAGGCTACAAAAACCCGGGGATCCTGGGTTCGTCCCCACCAATGAGGATGAGCATCGTACCGGCCCGTGTTTGAGTTGCACAGGCTGAATTTCTCAGGTACAGCGTGAGCCAGAATCACCACCTCTCAAACGGCAGATCTAGCTCATGCGGAAACGCTCACGACGAATGTAGTTGCCTGGTTTAATCTTTTGGAAAGCTGCGAGGCCACATATTTGTTAAACAGGACTCTTTTGAAGTATGTAGTTAAAAGAAACGCAATTGGCGACAGCGGGTGATGATCTATGATTAAAAAATTCTACAAGGTCTCCTGTTTTCCATCCACCTTGATATGGTGGTCTGTCTTGTGTGCACTACTAGATTGTATTTTGAAGTTTATATTTTACTTATTATTTTCCTTTTGCTTCAACACTCTGCTTTCTCGACATTAAACAAGCTCGAACGGACTCTTGTGTCTATCAAACGCCATAAACAACGTGCTTTTCCGAGAGATTCTAAAAGCACCACGATTCTATGAGAGAGAAACAAACATGTTTACCGAGCGTTTAGCGAGCATGATTTCAGTTTGCCGTTGTGTGGCGACCTTGTGGACGCTGTAAATGAGAAATTTGCCAAGTGGAATATGACCGCTAGCCTGGGGTTTTAACGTGCACCACGCAGTGGTAATAGACGGACGCGCCCCGGTACAATGTCCATCCACATCGAAACGGACAGGGGTGGGGATTGAACCCTTGAATCAATAGGCTCTGCGGTGCTACCATTCGATTCTTTATTTATGAAAACAAAGCAGGCAAGATGTTGGGCCGACTTGGTAGAACCAGGAAGACCAGAAAAAGAGGACAACACGGTGACACGGCGGTCCCAGACAGGGTGGTTCTCGAGAACAGCGCCTGCGCGCCTTCAGATCATTTTATGCTTATGTCCACTTGAATCCTAAATACTTTAACATAAAATGTGCTGGACCCGAGCTTTTCTTGCAAACATTCGGTAAGGAAGGTATATACGTCATGCAGGAGTCCGAAAAAATAAAGAGTACTGGAGAAAGCGTAGACGCTCGGACACTCGGTTTGGATACTGCGTGCCTCCGATTGTGCTTCCGACATTAAAAATACTCAGCTATTTTTGCTTATTGCACTTAGCTAAAATTGCATGCGGGATTGCGAGCTTGAAATCTCGCCTTGTGGCAGCGGGCAGGGGGCACGATCGCGCTCATATCATAAGTGAAAGTGTAGGAGGCCAGGACAAGGATTGCGCTCACATGCTTCGGAGAAAACCAACAGGCGCAATATGCTGGTGTGAAACCACTGTGCTACCGCAAGAGACGCGACGTATGCCTTCCACTTACGCTCACGCGTTACTTTCGGCTGGGTTTTGATTCCTTTGCTCGAAGGCGCTGTTTCCAACAAGCTAACGAAAGGTGCCCCAAATCATGCAGTCTGTCTTACCACTATCTTTGCAATGGTAGTGTGTGAAACAGCATAATGATAAGAAGTGCGACTCCACCTTAAGGATTCACAAAAGTCACGCTGTCTGGGAGAGTTGAAAGAAACATTTGCTTTATTCAACATACAGATGCAAGAAGGGGTTTAGAGACTTCACAAATTCATCACGGAAACCGGCGCATGCTCTTCCTGCTCCCCCGCCGAGCCCTAGTAATTGTTGCATGCTGTCTCAGTTCTTAACCCAGTTTATTAACACAAAATATGTTTGTACGCCAGTTTCTATGAAAAACCGTCAGGTTAAGCCCTTATGTTTTACCGCTACATTTGTTACAATGTTATATAAAAAAAGAAAACAGCAGAAGCGATCGGGTGGGATTGAACTTGGGAACTAGTGATCCGTAGCCCGATGCTATATACAGACCGAGCTATGGGGCTAACACGTTTCAAAGCATCAAAGTTCATTTTTGTGGGACCCGATGCCTATAGTGCGCACTCACGGGGCAAATACGAAGAAGGAGCAAGGAACAAAATATAATACCGGAGACCGAAGGAGTTGTATTGCACACTAGCTGTCTCACCAAAAACCGTGAAGTTTAGCGAGAAGCGGCACTAAGCGCTTCCCGCTAAAAAGCCATCCGTTCAATGGAAGCCTTGTGCCGGTATTAGAGAGTTTTAGCAGATTGTTTTTATCCCCGATAACGGTACCTCCTCTCCCGAGGATCGATAGAACTCAAAGTTCTATCGATCCTCGAACAGATGCCGAATCCGAACACCGGTACGGCGATAAGGCTGATGCTGCCTCACAGGTGTTAATATCCAGATGTTCCAGTGCGATCTTGCGCAAAAAGGGTATAAAGTCTCATTCCTTCATATTTTCACTTTATAACTGCGTCAGCGAGCACGAAGAAGTCCGAAGTCGTCGGAAAGGAGCTGCACATCACGGCTAGCGTGCCGAACGGCGCCGAACAAACTCGCATCCGCCAGCTCTGGGCGCTGCCATCTTACCTGTGACGTCACGGCTTTTGGGAGGTCATGTGACGAGTGGTCACATTTGCGTAAAACATGGGGGCAACCGGGGGGGTGCCACTTCCGAACTTCCGGTTTATCACTCTAAGCCCCTCTACCTCGTTGATTCGGGTGAAGCTTGTAGAATCCCCGCATAAATCACCTTGATAATGTATCGGGTAAAAGATATACCTGAAAAGTGCCTGAAGGTGGTGGAGTGATCGCATAAAAAATTTCAAAGAGCCAACTTACGAAAGTAAAAAGTAAAAGAAAAAAGACAATAACTCGCTTTGTCTACCTATGGCGCCCGTGTGCTAAATGCGCACCTTTTGAATGGCAGAACAACTGACACAAACAGCACAGGCCTCCGCCGATTTCCGGGAGCTCAGTGGCCGCCCAGCCGTGCCAAAATCAGACGAAACATAGCTGAAATTACTCGACGAACCATATATTAGATCTATTCATTTCACATGTTTTATTGGGAGCGAAAAGAGAATATTTTATTAACCATTATAGCACCGAGGAAGTGTGTGCCGTTTATGATTCGAAAACGTTGTTCGCTTTTGGCGCACCCGGGCGACTGCTGAGCCTTCTTAAAGGGGCACTGACACATCAAAATCATATTTTTTTTTATTATCCGAAACGATTGAAAACGATGCCGGGACATTACTCTCAAAATTTGAAATTTGGGAATTCAGTATTCGTGAAGTAAAAAAACAATTTCCAAATGCCGAATTCGAAGTTCCCGCGCGATCGGCGCCGGTGCCTTGACGTCAAAAATTGAGGAGACCTGAGAGTCCCCTTTCTTTCACCCCTCCCTGCTGTTGCCATGGCGACCCAAAGCGAGGGGGAAAGGAGCCAGCGCCGGCGTTCCGGCGGACCGGTTTTGAGCGGTCTCGCCTGTTTCCCGTTGGAGGATACAAATCCAGGAGACGGCACCACAACGAACTCCCGATTTTTGGTATTTCAAAAAGAAGGGCCGTAGTGCGTTCGCAATTGCGTTAAAAAACATGTTTTAGGATTGCCGTAATTAAATGTTATAGAGATGTCGCCTACAAAGCTTCTAAATTTCATGATTCTTGACGTCACCTATCAAAAGAAGCGAGGAGGCAAGAGGCGGGAAAATCAAACGCCAAAAACAAAAAGGCGCGCACGCGCGCGGGAAAATTTTTTTTCGCGATGCGGTTTTTTTTGCGTGTCTATGACTGCAACTTGCATCGTTTTAGACAATAAAAATAAATACGACCTTTGGGGTGTCAGTGCCCCTTTAAGGTGCCGGGGCCGACGTTGACATCCGTTGGTTGTTCCGTCAGTTAGAGGGTGCAGTTAGCAGACGGTCGTCGTCAGTAGAAAAAAAGCAGTTATCTTTTTTTTCCTTCTTTTTTACCTTTTACTCAGGTAAGTTATTTCTTGAAATTTTTGATGCAATGATTCCACCACCCTGATGCACTTGTGGTAAATATCAGCATGATGAATAACTAAGCCAATTTATGCGGTCACTTTAAAAGCTCCACCCAAATTCAGGAGCCCGAAGCAGAGCTGCAGTGTATGTAAGAAAGCGTAAGCAGTTAAAGCATAATTAATATGAGAATGTATATATAACGATTATATTCGGCAGATATTGCACAAGAAATTGGAGAGTTTTACAAATAATTTCAATTCTTTAAATCGTAATTCTACGAAAGAATAAAATTAAACATGCCAACAGAATACTATCAACAGCTTCCATGAGTCCTGGTAGTTTCAAACAGCAGCATGTCTTCTAGAAGTGGAGCATAAATGACTGATGACTGCCTGGTCCAGTTCTTTAGCTGCGCAAGGGCAACTAGTCATCTTACTCGAGCCTTGCTTTCTGCTCTTCATTTTGGTACTGGGGCCAAAAGTTGTGCTAGCAGGCTTACAGAACCAGCTAAAGGAAGTTGTATGCCCAGTTCTGAAAATACATAGGATAAAAAAAAAAAAAAAAAAAAAAAAAAAAAACCTTAGCACTGTACAGGTAAGAAAAAAGAATAAAATCGTAAAAATAATTAGTGCACAGCTTTGAATATTCACCTCAACCACCCAGGTATTGTGAAGCTAGACGGACCTTGCAGCCCAGTAAGCCTTAGTCAAATCGCAGGCACCTTGGTCCGGCTTCCAACCTGATAACTCAGAATCGGAGGACGAAAACTTGCAACAAAGCCAACTTCCAATTAGCGGCTAAAAAGACATGAAACTCTAAATCTATACAATGCATTGATAAACAAGACGAGCATGGCCATGACAACCTGCAGGACACGCAATGCCTGGTTAAGTGTCAGCCAACCAAACAGTGCTCTTATGTGCTTGAAGACGTTGGCTCAAACAAAGCCTACCACCAAAACGGTGCCTTAAGCAGCCGTCACCATGTTAAACAGCCACTGCGCCAACGTAAGTGTGAAAAGCAAGTTAGAAAAGCCACAAGAAAGCACTTGCCTCCCAAACCTTCGCTACGATAAAGGATAGAAACGATGTAGCCTTGCAGCTATTATTTTAACTATCTCCTCACGCTTTGGGTATTGTATACCAAACATCTATATCAGATTGAATATACAGTTCAACGGTTGAGTTGGCTGATTGATTACAGAGCAAATTGCACGGAACAGAGGAGCCTGATTTAATCTCTTGGTCAGCAATTGTGGTCTGAAAAATTAAAGTGGCACTAAACCGCCTTTTGTAATAGTCTATTTACGGTCAAAACTCAATCTATGGGCTCTAAAAAAACTAAAAATAAACATTACAATCATGCGTGGCCAATTTATCTTAAAATTGGCATTAGAAATCGATTACCTCGGTACTATCGCTACTGGCGGCGCTTTAGTCCGGGCAGCGACTCCCTGTGCGCCTCCTCTGATCAGCCTTTTCAAGGCGGCGCATGTGATGTCCGCGCGGCCGGCTTGATTCCGTCGCCTCGCGGGAAACATTTCCACCTGTGCGCCGCAGTCGGGCAAGTGGGCTGGGGAGCCGCCAGGGTGCCCACAAGGTTCTAGAACATACAAAAAGCAAACAGTGATGAAATGGTGGAAACCAGAGCATTTTCTGGTGCAAAGCTATTTACTATCTACCACCAGACGAATTGGAGCAACTTCGGCAGCACTTTTCATCCCGGTGATCTCAACTCAGAACTGAAACACTTCCGTGTAAGAGAACACTTTGTTTTGGTCCCAGTCTGCTCATTTCCCAACTTGCCGATAATTGAGCAGTCGTCATGGTTACACCAAGCCTGAATACGGATGGATCGGCACCCGAGTCAGTTAGTGCACAACGGCTAAATATCAGAAGATCAAAACCTGCTGCAAGGGCGTTGAGACGCCAACACCGTCCACTGCCAAGTTGTGGTGCAGTAGGGTACATAGACCCCACTTCTTATTCTATCCGTGTCGATTGTTCAGATATTTTTAACAGCTTTAGTAGCAGACACCCTTTATAATATAGCTTTATTATCTGAATGGGCTGAACTAAAATCAAAGGATTTGCATATTGCTCAGACAGGCCCACGTCCCAGCTACTGCAGGTGTGAAGTGCATATGGGTGTTTACTGTGCAAATGAAATCACAAATACCCCTTGCAATGCAGCTTCTGAGAGGGCCCTGACACATAAACACGCTTTGTTTACATCTACGACGACAGGCAGTGATCCGAGTGCGAAGGCGATTTGAGGTTTGATTAAGTTTACGGTGTAGATTAGTGAGGAATGTGACCAACCGCTGTCGCATACGGAATTTAAAAGCGTGATACATGAACAAAACATTTTATTTATTTTTTTCTCGTGCAGAAGACAAGATGCCGCCGGCACAGGCTTGAAAACTCTCTCCGAATTTCAGGCGATTTCGTGAACATTCAAGAAGTCGAGGCACTCTTCGGCGCGTCTGGAACACGCTCGCAGCGTTCATGGCAGGGTTTAAGCAAAAAGCAAGAGTTACCCGACCGTAGTTATCGAGGTTAACGAACATAGCTACGGCGGTGTAAGCTTCGCCCAACGCAAAACTTGGGCCAGGGAATGTCTCGATCGGCCGAAAGGTCCACACCACAGGCAATCAAACTAAACGACTGCCGTTAGTAAAATTGTTCCACACTGCTATAAATAGAGCTGCCAGAGGCCACGACGTAATTGCGGGCATAAAGAAAGCACTTGCCTTTTTTGGAGTAGTTTTCTCTCAGCGACGTGGGTACCACCAGCATATGCGTCGACGTATAAGTTGTGCTACCTCGTTTCATGCAGCGATCCGTGCCTGGCCGGCTTGCATAGAAGGCCTACGCACCTTCGTCACTTATCTGCGACAGCTAGATGTCCTCTTCCAGTCGGCGGTGACAAGAAAACGCCAGACAAGCAGACACGACGACCATAAACACGTCGAACTGCGGACCGCTACTGTCCACTGGATTTGGGTTTGGATTCGGCGACCGGCTAGCGTTGTTTATTTATTCTTGCTGCTAAAGTTTTGCAGATTAGTTTGAAACCGGGTTTGAAATGCATCTATTTCTTGACGAAAGTAAAAAAAGATGAGCAGTTAGCTTCGCCGTCCCGTTATAGCTGCCCCGTCTATGAGCGGAACGCGATGGAGAGAATTTCCTCCCTCTCCAATGGCCGATAGAATGCCAACGTAAGAAAATGTTCATCATCTGCACATCCGTGCTAGTGAAGGATCATTTTCTTTTTTTCAAACATTTCGCAAGGTTGAATTGCCCACGTATTTGGATGAAAACTATATATTACCTGGTTTTTCAAGAACCGTCCACTTCATTCGACTGACGACTGGAATAATTCCGACACCAATTCGAAGTTGGTGTGACGCGTTCGACGGCTGATCTTGTGTCAGCGTCTTCAGAACTTTTGCATTTTCGCTACTTATTCTTTCTCCGGTCTTGTTCCTGTAAAATTGTCGCACATGAATGGAAGCGTGTTAAGGTACGGCGACGAAAGTTGCAGAAACCTAGGAAATGAAAGTCGGAGCTATATTTCTTTTTCTTACGGGAAGAAAACAAGAGAGAGAGATCAGCGCTGTTTTTCCTCCCCGCAATTCGTTTTTTTCTTCACTTCACGCAGTCTGTTCTGGTAGAATGACTCGTGGAAAGACGCCAAGCTAAAAGGAAGCTCACCAAAGAAAAAATAAATAAAGGCGCCGTGAAGTAACTCACTTAACGAAAATCAATACCTTTCCTCTCTTGGTTCCCCCGGCCCGGAAGCGAGAAAGGGAGAAACAGCTGGCTGAAGACGTAGAGGAAGGAGCTCGTAAAAGGAAAGGGAGGAAGCGGTAGGTGCGTATCCGTGCATTATTCATGGCATAAGAGAGCAAAGAAAACATTAGGAGAACGTCAGGAATGGAGCAACAGCCGCGGTGGGGGAGTCCGTATCCCAGGCGACTCCTTCCCAGTTCTTCGGCCGCTTCCAGGGGAAGAAGGGCGTGCAGAGGAGACGAACATGGGGAGACCGCAACTTAGAATGTACGATTGCCCTGAGGGTATATGCGTGGGGAAAGAGAGTGGGGCCTTGGCGCGAGTAAGCCGGAGACATGGGAGGCTAGAAGTTTACCGGATCTAAACCCTTAGCCACAGCGCTACAGCGCTGGTGTCGATTTGAGAAAGGGAAGGTCGCTTTTCCACCTCTTGTAGAGTTCCTTTGCTCGTTCGTGCGTTTGATAAAAAGAAAGCAAAATATTGTCGAACTAAATTAACAAAATTGAGGGTTTAGATCGTCAATGTCATCAGGGATGTGCCGTCTTTTGGTAGCAACTCATATTTTTTCGGAGATTCATTTGTGTACGTTTATATTTTTGGAGCAAAAGATGTGGATGAAAGAGAAAATTAGTGCTCAATTTTACGAGATGAAAAGAGCCAAACTTAAAGTTCAATCGAACAGTCTAGCAGCCGTGACTTCCAAATGCCTTTGCTTTTTCTAAATATATTTTTTTAAGAATTTGTTTCAGGGGCAATCGGAACAACAGAAAAAATAAATTGAGAGAGGACGCTTAAAACCTGAGTTGCGAATTGCATTTTACCATAGTTTTCGACACGCCTTTTGTGGTTTTCGAGGAAACACTTAAAAGCAAGAGCTCATATTTTACTCAATATTTCGTCGCTTAACTTTTCACCGTTGATTCCTTTGCAAGCTCCCTTGGAAATGATCACTGGTCCTGGAAGGGCTCGTCCTAGAATTCGCTCACCTGCCGACAGTGCCGACAACCATCATCCGCAAAAGGTCGTTCGTGATGATTATCTTGGACGGAAATTTGTGACAACGCGAACGTTGCCAGTAGCGTGGACGATGGCTACAGTTTGTGGTCCTTCGACGACGGAACGAGCCATCTGTAGGACCAGCGGGGGCTCGTTCCTCGCGATCCTCAGCCAAAAGCCCTCTTTCTCTCGTGTCTTCATCCTAGTACATCTGTTAATGACGTGTGCTCTTCACTAAGCTAATTACAAATATTCCCTTCTAATCGTTTCCTTTACGTGTCCGTAGATCATGGCTCACTTGACGCAATCAACATGAAAGAAGTCAGGCATCAAGTTTGTATGTTTTATCCATTTATGGGAAAACTTGACAACTCGCGCACGAAAGTAATTGAAAGAAAAAGGACTCAGAATGGCTGAGTCGTTTAGGAGCCATTATCAGAACACTCATGAGATACGAACGAAGACAAACGAATGCTTGCGTAAGAACTGTTGCTCTGCTTTCAGCATTACTTGCTTAACGCCGACATGTCTTTTGGAATAAATTTTGTGAAATAGTTATTTTTTTCTTGTTACACTGTCCGCCGAAAAGACAGAGACTACATTGGAACTCGTCAACACTTTGGGGGCAGTGTAACAGTTGCAGTTCACAATTCAGCGTTTAGCTTCCGGAAGACAGTGTCTTCCGGATGCAACTGCATTGGCCAATAATTAACAAAAATGTTTTCCATTGACATCGCTTAAAACCTACTAGAAATCACCATCCCGAAAGTTCCGAAGCAAGTATCCGCGTAATAACAGCGCTCCAAGAGCCCCACATTTCAAATACCCAGCCATTCAATTACAACGAGTTTTTCCATGCTATCACCTTCAAATACAGGAGTCTACTCTTACTCGAACGTTGCTCATCATAATGTCAGAAGAAGCCAGGTATAGAATTGCAATGTCTCATCTACTTCCAGATGCAAGTGCCCGCCCCAACAACACTTGCCGTCCAGCCGCAACAGCTCTCTTCCAAACATGAGTCCGGGTGGAAAGCAAGAATCAGCCAGCCGAAAAGAACAGGGCAAACGGCCGCACGAATACCGTTCAGAAACAAATACATAAACATACGCCGTCTCCCGCGCGGCCCAACGCCTCGTTGGAAGGAACAAAAGAGAGACAGATGGCAACGACGCTTGTGTGTCGATATGCGCATGACTAGAAGTCTCTTGCTAGGAAGACCCGTCGCCCATTCGGCTGCCCATTTTCCCCCAACAGGCTCTTCTGCCTCACCAGCAAAGCCACGGTGCTGGACACATATCTAAACAGAGGGAACGAGCTCCCGCCATTCCAGCCCGCTTGTGGAATGGGGAATGCGCGTTATGCCAGCGGGATGCCCCGACTTCCGAAGCTTCTTCTAGGCCTCTTGCCATTCGTCGCGTTCTCGTACTCGGGTGTTACGACCACGGTGGTTACGAAGTATACGGTCTTTGGAGGAGGACCCCCCGCTAGAGAGACGCACTGTCCAGTATTTGTGCAGCCGATCAGCCTCGTCGGAAATGTGCGCAATTCTACTCAATTTAGCTTCGGTGCTGTATTTTTGTTTCTCTGAAGGGTGACGGAAGCTCGTCTGAAGGTCCGGACGCGGGGCGCGACCCGGGATCCTTCTTTTTCTGTTTGTTCGTGGGGCAGCGGAGTGGGCGATGTAGGAGAACTAAAACAAAGGACGAACGAGACGCGGTAATTTGATTGAGGAGGCGCGCTCCCGCGAGGGCTGAAAGCCCCAGGGGCCTAACATCGACCTATAGGCCTCGGAGGCTGTGACGAGCGGAAACGCAAACAGCGAAGGCGAGTGCCATCGAAACTTGTCGTCTCTTGATGAAGAACCTCTAGAGCTCTGAAAAGGAAAAAGAATACACTCGCTTTTGTTTTTGCATCGAATTGCGCGTAATTTGTTGCTCTAGCCCCCTTGATCCTGGTTCCGTTTTTTTGTTTCTTTTTGTTCCCCGCTTCCAACGTCAACTGGAAGAAAGCGACTTATTTCATCTAGGGGAAGAAGCTTTGTTTGCGTCGACAATACGAATTCTCGTTACTTGCGAGTAGACATATCTTCTTTGATATTGTTTCGGTTATCCCTTCGAGAATGCATAGGAAAGAAATTCGGCGACAAGGTTGCGCGATATAGGCTTATTTTCTTGCTGACATCGTAATGAAAATGGGCAGATTTGTGTCAGCATTTAATTGTATTTCTTCTTAATATTTGACTACAAAATACTTCAATAAATATTTTCAGTCCAGGAGAAACATTTTCAGAAGTATTCGAAGTTTTTGCTTTTACGACATCCCAATTCAAATGGAATCATAACTGAGGGTTGATGTTTTAAAAAAAAAAATTGACATATGCTACGGCAATACCGATATAGCTATGACCAGGCAGTAACCGGGTGAAGTAGGTGCCGTAAGAAATCAATGCAGCCAACCACCAGCTTTTCCGGCGCCTCCGGCAAAGAAAAACAAAACTAGTATTGCTGATAGCTGGGATGGGCAGTATTTCAAATATAAGTATTTTCAATACGTATTTAATATGCTTTGTGTATTTTTTTCTTTAATTACATAGAGACTAATTCCCTTTTCAAGTGTAATTGAATACTGAAAATTAAGTATATCATACACTGTACAAATACTAATTTGACCACTGTTCTTCGCAATCAAATGCGTTATTATGCACTCTCCGCCATGCAAAAGCTGGTCTATATACCAGTACAATAATCGGCAACTGCGTGCTGCCATCATTGTTCACTGAGCTGTGGACCGGGGTTCTGAGCATTTGCAATACCTCTCTTCTGAGGAATATCCGATGCCGCACATGCATGCGTCCAAAGGCATGACTATTGTCGTGCTTTGCTCATAATAAAACAAGAAAAAAGGAAGAGTAGAACAAGGGTTAACGAGAGGGGTACAATTATTGAAGTTTTGGTTTGATATAATTTTTATATGTCTTGTTAATAAGATGTCATTTGAAAAGGCATTATTGCTGCAAGTGAGCCTTTCAGACTAAACTCGAATGGAACACACTGTGCTTCCTGACGTTGCACCCGCCTATCTTAAGACAAACATTTTATTTCTAGAACTTCAACTTTTTAAGCGCTTGATTTATCGTATGTACATAAAAGCTTCTTTTTTTTTTGTGCACTTTTAATTTTAGCATTCACTAAGACTGCTTGTTCTGGCAGCGATTTAAGGGGGCAACCACTGCAAGAATCCTCATTTTTCTTCTGTTTATTTGGCGACAAATCTGATGCGAGTTTTCCATAGGAGGAACTTGTATAAATAAAAAAGTATTATGGCAAGATTAAAATTGGTTACTGGGTTCTTTTCAAAGATGGCCTGGTGAAAATTTGCACAGCTTCAATTGTACCTTTAATCAGAAAGTGATATTAACCATGTAAAACATACAAATTCTCCCTCTAGTATATCACGGCACATGGTATTTTAAAAAAAAACTTCCGATTTCTCAGGGAGTTTTAAAAATCTATGCTTCATGCCTCAAGTTACAGTGTGTGGCCATAGTCTTATACGTATACGGATGTGTCCGAGTTGCAACCACAGCCACCCCAGCAAGGAGCTAATATCAGTAGGCTCAGTCATAAGCATTACTGCTTGTGACCTAGATATCTAACCTCCCACTGTAGCATTCCACTCTAGGTTTGACGTGCCGAATTCTAAATTCTCCACAAAAGAAAAATATTTTTTTTATTAGCTTTAGTGTGTGTTGGATTTTTTTCAAAATTTTGGTACATATCTGTGACTAAAATGGCGTAAATATTATTTTCTCTCTATTAAAACTCGACACGAAGGCAACAAACAAAAGACAAAAAAAACAATGTTGTGTTTAACCTGTTTCTTGCCGCCATCTGGGGTTTATGTATGCCGAATGGCAACCAGCTTTCCTGTTCCCTCTTCCGCCACCATCCAAACCAAGTGAGGCCATCAAGCCAGCGTGTGAATTACAATAAAGTACGTTTAGAAGAAGATGAAAGAATCGTTTGCGTTGATTTGTTGTGTTTGATGTTAGTCTATAATATAAGCTTCAAACTAAGTTACGCTATTGCTGCAGCTCAAATAATTTTTGATGCCAGCGAGGGCATTTTTATGAAGTTAAAGAAGGCTGAAGGAATCGATTAATCAAACAACACTGAGCTAAGTGAAAGGCTAGAAGAAAAATACTGTCTGAAGTCAGAAGCGTCTCGACCGCGCAAACTCATACGTATCCCTTTTTCCTTTCTTCATCGCGAAAGTTAAGTTTCACAAACATTTTTGTAATTGATTAACTATTGTGCACTCAGACCTCCAAGGTTATTATTGTTTTCCTTTCAACATGTTCTTTTTTTCTCTCGTTTTGATTTGGTTACTATAAGAACTTTTTCATAACCGTGGTACACAATTTCATTTCTATTTCTGTAGTTAGAATAGTTTATATACTTCAGTAGAAAATAATTACGGTTGAGAAAAGTGAAGATTTTAAGGAGCTGAGCATCAATAAAACAATGAAGCTCACCAATGTTTTCTAAATTACTATCTGAAGACCGGGTGCCTTTTCTTCACTGTGTGAACGATAACTCTCATGCAATACAGAAATTGACTTCTCACAAATCACAGATGGTTTCCAAAAAAAGAACAGACTTTTCGTTTTCAAGCTGGCGTTGGAGATCACAACTGGCAAAAAGGAAATAATAAACCGTTTACTGGAGGCCAACAACGCATTCTCTTTCTTCAGTACTTCCTCAAAAGCAGGGCAGACCGGGAATCTTTGCCTAGCAGATGACGCCCACCACGGCACCTCCGAGGAGATAAACTTGGCATACCCTGGCTGCGCTTCCCCGAGTTACAAAAGCCACCCCGGAATGCCGCGCATGTACGCCCGCAATCGTCGCTCGGCCACCGAAATTCCTCAGCTCGCTGAAAGCCTTCAGCGCCAAGACTTCCCGGGACGTATCCTCAATGCTCCCTCTCGCAGGGAGCCAGACGCAAATATTTACTCTCCCAGATCAGAGACGACGATCCTAAAAGCGCAGGGGGAACGACAGAGAGAGACGTCCACGAAATCGCCGTCACCGGCAGCCGCACCAGACGGAACGAAACGAGGAAACATGCGAAGTGGCAAGAGTCAACTCGAGTACAAGAAAGAGCCTTGTCTGTCGTCGCTGTCGGAGCGACATCTGCTGCGGCTTCAGTCTAGTGACGTCATCAAAGACAGAAGTCTGGTGTCAGTGCATGGACAGCAAGTATGCAGCTCGCTGGGGGCCGTGCTGTTGCCAAGGCAGTCCTACCTCTGGAATAGATTCCCTCCTATTCGCCAACAAATATGTCAAGTCATACTTCCCCTATGACCTGTCGTGATTGTGGCTGTCAAACCCGGAAATATCATATCTTTTCTCCCATTCTTAGGAACCCCTTTAATACTCACGGATAAGATGAGGGATAGTCTTGTATTTTTTGTATAAAACACTTTAAATTATATTACACAATTGAGAGAGGGAACAAGGCTCGCTCTAGCGAAGGACATAATTTAAAACATAAACCACTCGTATGTATTTGGGTTTCAAGAAACATGTCAGTGACAATATTGTAAATAAAAATCGGCTAGTGCAATATTAAAAAAGAACTGTCAAAAGGGCCTTTGCGAAGTATCCTCAAACAGCACAACAGATGGCAGCCTCAAAATATGGCAACTTTTGTCTTATATCTTCCGCCTTAACCAACAGTAAGGAACTACGTCTGTTTTCGTGAGCAAGCTCTATTTTTTGTATCCTCTGTGGTTAGCCTACTGATGGTTGTCGACGTCACAGTGAAACAAGTCCTTTTTTGTTTTTAAAATACAATTTTAAAAGGCCGTTTTTTTTTTGTTTTTTTTTTCTATCAAAGAAATGAACCGGTGGCATAAACTGTTATCGCCTGTCTCGATCAAATAAATCATTTACATTTTTTTTTTCTTTACATTTTCGAGACCTTGTGTTGTATCGACCTTTTTCCCCCCAGTCTCGGGGTTTTGTCAAAAATGTTAATATATTTTATTTCGCTTGTAAGTAATAATCGCAGTGAAAGATAAATTCCATTGCATGAAAGGCCATATGCTTTTTTTATTTTTTAGTTGGACCATTCCCTAAGAAACATCAGTTGCACTGGATTATATCAAACATTGAGCATCCAGTGTAACCAAAAAGACTTGTCGCATCAAACGAACGTTTTTAGGACAATATACATTTGTGAACATGCGAGTGGTGATTGATTCACAATTCTGGAATCAATCCGGTTTTTACTGGCGTAACTCTTCTGTTTGGAGGTTTCATCCTTTCAACCAAAGTTATGCATACATAGCATAAATCAGTGTCTCATGCGTAGATGTTTAGCCCATGAGACGATTGGGCAGAACACATGATCGTTGCAGTTGAGACAGGAATCTTACTCGGGCGTATTAGTCCTTAAGGGACGTCTGCCTGAGATTTTGGTTGCAGGTAAAACATTCACCACTGGTCTAAATTAATCTCCCATAAAAAAATGCCATATGTATGAACAAATAGTATTAAAATATATACAGATGGCAATAACAAGAATGGGGGAAATAAGGCCACTTACGGTCATATTTGCCCAGTTTTGTACATGGTCACATAGGAATTATGTTTACATGAGCCCGTGCATGGCTCTGGTGTACGGCTTGCTTCGCATATATCAAACAATCGGTTCCTTCCCTTTAGTGTGCGAGACTTTCTTTGTATATAGAAATAACAAAAAAGGTGCATGCAAGCTGGTGAACTTCCAGCATCTTTGTAAACCTAGAACCCTTTTTGTTCCTTTTTGTAATAAGCCGTCATATTTCCTTACCACAGCTGTATTTTATCCTCTAGACAATTAAAATACCGTCATAAAGCTCTTAGTATTGCGGAATAAAGTATGCATATATGCGGCACCAACCTGCACTAGCACGTTGAATTGATATTTGTAAACGTTGCTCAATAAAAGAAAATCCAATGCTATTTAGAATAATATTTTTGTATTTATTTTGGGAATAAGAGCAACTCAAGCATTGCTGAAAAGCCTCTGTTTCCAATAGCAACAGCGGTGAAAAAATATGCAGACACACAATGTTCGCAAGAAATAATGCAAAGAACAACTAGAAGTGCAGTTTGTATGTGATAGAAAAAAGTAAAAAAATTCTTACATCTATCGGATCAAATGTCTTTCCTTTTCTACGACCCGAAGGACTCATAAGTCTCTTGTAAAATGAAATCGTCAAAGTTGCCTGTGAGTTACCCTCGCGATAAACCTTGATATTTATCACCAGGATTCTGCTCCTTCCATCACAGCAAAAAGCGTTTACTTCCACAGAAAAAGAACGCAAAAAAAACGCTAGCTAATTTTATTCGTGCAAAATAACAAACTCGCGTAATCTATCGGGCAGCCCCAGCTCACTTCGGATATGATTGTATTTTGTCATTTTTGCATATCATTATTTCAGCACAGGCTCGAAAGAATTCTGAAAATTTTATGAGGGACCATTTCCACGAGAGAGTGCATATATCTGGGTTCACAAATACCGCGAATCCTTCCTCTAGTTGCCCGCCGATCGGATGTACTCCAGTCTGTTATCTCGTCATTAGTGTTAGGGAAGGAGTGACGCTGCACAAGCTGCGGCTGCAATGCGGCTCACGCGGCTGACGGAAGTAGTTTTCTTTTCTTTATAAACTTTCCACGGCTGATTAATCAAGATTGTCCAAGTCGATAACGAACACGCCGATAATTGGATTTTCATCGCGTTCCGCCATTGCTAGCTTTGCGCCTGATGCACAAGTGGTAACTTTGGTGCGCCACCGAGTTTCGCACGAGCTTAAAGTCGTTTATAAATTGACTGATATAGTGGTTTTCGGTCATGCTCAGCATGTTCCTAATTGAAACCATATGATTATTTTTACTAATTAAAAGTTATTTAAGGAAGGGTACTTATTTATTCCACTTATCGCAAAAATTAGCCACCTATGTGATGTCCCCCTGGCCGTTTAACTCACCTGCCCAGAGTACTAATGCATTTTTTACGGATATTTTGTAATATATCTGTTCGAATTAAAAGTAAACGCCAGGTACACTCCTCTTTTAAAGAGCGTAGAATAGGCCGTGGCGTTATTAGAGAGTATTGGTTCTGCGTGTGGGAGCAAACTAAAGCACTGTGCGTTTGCGTTAGCGTTGCGTGCTCCACCCAGCTCTTGCGCCAAACGCACGCAAAAGCAGCGAGCTTTGCTGCGCATGCGCGCTCGCTCTCAATTTTTTGCGTGCGTACGCAGCGGTGTCCTAGTGCCCTTCTCATTGCTCTCGTCACACCCAGAAGAACGCGAGATTTGTCCAGATTTAGTTGTTCTGGCGATACCTCACACCGCTGTCCGTGTAGTTAAAAAAACAATAACGCTCACAGCAGCAACCCAGAAAGCGATTGTCGACAATTCGGTAGCCATGAGATTCGTAGCATTGGATTGGTTTAACCGAATACCGGCCTTCGATTGCTTTGTGCAGTTTGCAGGGGCACGCCTAGATGGCACATTAAAGGGGTACTCCACCGATTTTTTGAGCTACCTCAACTAACTATATTTTCTGACTCCCCGGCCTTTACTCTCTCCGGTATGCTATTTAGAATCGCGAAATTCATAATAGTTATTGCGAAATCGGGAAATGAAAATGATGCAAAAACCAACATTCAAATATACGCGCGCTTTTCAGGGCCGTGACGTCAGTGGCAGGCAGACTTGCCAGTCGAGCAAGCAGCCAAAAAATAGAATATGCCAATCATTTGTTCCGTGCTGGAGCGCGGGTACTGCAGCGAGCTTCCCAAGCATTCATTTGACACCATGAAACTGCTTCGAATCACTTTAAAACAAAATCTACAGCCCAAAGAGTGAACACCTGCCTTCCACTGACGTCACTTTTTCATTGTTGCCAGTAGAGACTTCGAGCTTGAAAAACACGGTGAGGACCAAAACTGTAAATTCAATAACTTCGCGAAAAAACAATATTTTGACCTAATATTTGGGATACTATTTTCGCGATGTTTGTTGGTTAGTTCAGCAAAATTTCAAGCAAAGCGGAGACAATAAAGAATCGGTGGAGTAGCCCTTTAAGCGTTTGCGTATGCCTTTGCTTCCGCAGTTCTAAAAGTGCTAGTTTGAGGCGCTCTGTAGCTTTCCTCTGAGAGCTTGCGTGCGTCGTACGCAGTTCTGGACACTGGAGTGACAAAAGCGGGCGCCGCGCGACAATTTCCATACCAACTGCCTCGGATGTTGTGACGTGAACCTGTGCCATGCGGCCCTGTCACAGTGTCCGCGCAAGTTTCTATGGAAACTGGCTAGCGTCGCCCGTTTAGTCACTCAAGTGTCCTCTGCTTAACGCGAGGTTCATTACGTGATTCCAAAAGTCTTCTTTATCCGCGCGCAGTGGGTGAGCTTGCAGCTACGAGGCCGAAGAGCCGAGCCGCGAGGGTGGGGCTGCTGCTGCCGTGACCGCGGCGACCCAGCACACGCCCCCGTGTAGGAACCGCGGCCGTGTCTCGACCGCGATGGGAACTTCCGAGACACATGGGTCCCTGTCAGCTACGCCGGAGCCGTTCGGACGGCGTCGATGGGGAATCACGCCATTTCATCAGCTTCGCAGTAACTCTTGAGATTTTTTCAGCGTTTACCACCTCTATGGATTTAAGTTTATAAATATACGGAGCTATACAAATTCAATCCGACAATTCATTTCGCTTTATATGTCTATTCAACGTTATTCGGTCGTCAATAAATCGCTGTAACCGAATTCGTTTACTACTATCGGCACAGTGAAAATTTTAGAATATATTTCAACCCCCTTTTTTATTCGTACTTTTTCACGTTTCTGTACGAATCTGTTTTTTATTACTATTCTGAAGGAGTTCTGACATTTTGTTTATTTGAGGAGCACGCAGATATCTTCTTTCCGCGTAATTTAAGACAAACGTATTGCCACACAGTTCATGACCAGTGCCAGCCGAATACATGTTTTCACTGCAAATTGAAGTTCATTCTCTGGGGCGCTGAGAAAGAGAAACATCACAGTAACTTTCGAGAGGTGACTGCACTTTCGAGGCGAAGTATTTTTTGTACCTAACCATTCGCTCGGCCCCTTCGGTATATTGCACTAACCAGCTACCATCCCCCCCCCCCCCCCCCCATGTTGCGAAATAAAATATTAGACGCGTGTGTGTGACTTGCGATAAATATTTAGAATCTATAGCGGAAAATATGACTCTGCACTCAGTTTCCGGGAGTCCTATTGGATATCAGTGGATTAAGTGCATCTATGTATAGCCATGATTTGTGGGGAAAAAACACAAAACAAACAGTTGTACAAGTATAAATTCATACTGTGTACACAAAGGAACAGAGAGTGGGCACTCAATAGAATTTAAAGAAAAAGAAAAAAACATCAGGTAGCTTTATTGCAAGCAGGGGACTGAAGAACTGGTTTGTTTCCCCTCTTAACTAGGGTAATCTCCTGAGTAGATGCTCACTCGAAAACAAAGTTTCTTACGTGACATGCGTTTATTATGCACTGATATTTTGCGGGAGGCGAGCAGGACTTTAATTCCGCGGATTCAAATTTCCAAGTAATACTCTAAAGAGCCAGCCTGCTTAAGCACAACACATGGCACTAAAACAGTAAACATTTGTATTCATGGCATTTACAGATCGACCACTTACATGTATAATCTTTTTTTTTGCAGCCATTTTGCGGTTTTGCATGTAGGAATTTCCCGTATGATATCTTAGTCTAATTTATTAAACATAAGGTCTCCATTTCGCAAACAAGTATCTTTTTGGAGGACGTGTGGGAGCAGGATTAACAATGAAACAAAAGAAGAAAGCAGATTAGTGGCACGAAATATAGAGGAAATGATCGATCATCTTGGTTACTTTCATCAACTGCAGCTGATATACTTTTGTGAAGCCGAGTGTTAAATATAATCTTGGGTTATTTTGAAATCAACCTTCTTACATTTAGTACCAGAGAAGTAACGACACTTTTTTTTTTAAATTAACGCAATCTGCAAGAAAGAAATATATATACTATACGCTCAATCTCAATAAGGCTTGTATTGCATCTCTTCATAGTGAGGATTATTAAAGTTATAATGTACGGTTAAAAAATCTGTGAATGATCGATTTAGTGTTGCAAAACCATTAATGCAGTTTATAATAGAGTGCATATAGATTTAGGAGATAACACTACAGTTTCTCATGACTGACGATGAATAAAATTTAAGAGTCTTCCGAAAGTACTTGCCGCTGCCTGCTTGTACAAGTGCGAAGTGCGTTAGCAATATATGTCTGCAAGACACGCACCGTACGATGTGTGCGACAAGACCGGGTGTACGAAGTGCTAACATGCCTCCATTTCTGTCTTCAGGCTGATTTTGCATGCGACTACGACTTAAGACTGTACCCTTAGAAATAGGCTATATATGGAACAAGGGGTACACCCCTTGTTCCATATATAACACTCCAAAACTGCATTGGGAGATTCAGTCCACTGACGCCGAGCTGGTGATACAAACTTCTACGAGTGGCTCGATAGCTGTTGGATATAACGTACTAGATAGGTAATGTGCGTATCAAAGACTAGAAAAAAATACTGAGGTTTGCAGCAGGGCCAAAAAACTTGATTGTCTTACTGTAGCCTCTAATGCGTACATGACCTATTTTAATAACTTGTATCGGTCGACTATCGAGCCGCTCTTGAAAGTTGGTACCGTCGGTTCAACGTCTGGGGTTTGAACGTCAAATTCTTGTTTTGGGGAGTTACATATGAGACAAGGGGTATACGTCCCCTATTTCTTAGAGTGTAAGACTCACATGGCGCGCACACCTCAGTTGCAAAAACGAAGGGGGCTGACGCGATGATGGTCCCAAAATGCCTGCCATTTTTATGTTCATTGATTTAAGCAAGTTAGACGTGATTGCAGAGCTTATTTGTCGCCCTATCGCTGGAGTGGAAGCGGCTACTCTATTTATTACTGATCTACAAACTGCAGTATGTCAGAAGTCAAAGCAAAACTTTTCTAATGAACTAGGTCGAACGAACAACCCATTTTACGAGAAAGATGTCGTCCTGGTTTCATTTTTGCTTCTTTTCTGAAACAACGGCAAACGTGTCTCGAAAAAAATTCATCCAGTTAACTTTCGTCAACACATTCATTGACCCGTCGGCCCAAAATGCCACCAGTGCGGGAAAGAGCATCGGTCGCGTTCCTAGCTCACTCACTCTCCAGACCGCTACTTATTTTGCCATCAGCATGAGCGGCTCGTCTGCCTTCCCCGCGAAATAAGATTCGCCTTGAAAATTTTCTTCAAACTTTCCGAATTCCTGAACTCATCGCGCCCACAGAACCGGCAGCGGCAACAACAGCCGTATTTGTCACCGACCTAGACTTTAAATAGGCGATCGCGCGCGCCCTCAACCAAGAGCTTCCGTCAAAATACGCATCACTAAAGTTTGCTCGACACTGTAGCCATGTTTTCCCAATCGATGGCACCTACTTTGGCAGTCACGCAAACAGCCACCGAACTCCCGCGCAGCTTTCTCGGTTTCAGCAGCGAGCGTGCTGTACAACTCTCGATGCCTGGCGGGATCGCTCACTCGGCAGCAGCACGTGAAGGGACGAGGAGTCGGCCCGCAGACCAGTGTTCCGCGATCGAGCGCGGGGGAGCGTGAAATTAGAATGCACCCTTCAGTGCCTCCCCGCCGAAGTCCGGACACGCGCAATCGCCTCATAATGGGGTAGCCAGCGGCGGAAAATCGCTTTGATTCCGCACAGCGGAACCTGAAGCCAGCTACAGTGAATCCACACCTTAATACGACTACGAGGAACCGGCCTCATGATGTGCGGAATGGGGTGGTTTCCCCTGCGCGTGAATTTGCGGTATATAAAGACGCCCACGATACCGCCCCCCCCCCCCCCCCTCCCCCCCTCGTTTTTCATGCAGTGAGCAATATGGTCAATCGGGGAACTGTTTCTCACGACGATTTCGGTGCATAGAAGCAGTTTGCACTGGGTAAGGGCCTATGCTGCGGTCAGTTGGGCGCGTAATAAAGTTATATACGAAAGAGACACAATGTAGCAGACCTAAATTCAAATAGAGGTGCATCTGAAGACACATCGTTTTAAAAAGTAACACCCTAAGCGTTTAGCTCATGCCGCAGATCTCTCGTTGGTGAAGATATTTTGAAAGCGCATGTCTTTCAAACGATGAGGGGAAGTACGCGCGCGGTGTGCAGACGCCCACTCCCGCTACTTTTAGACCGATGCACGGTGAACCACGTAATGAGAAAACAAGGCTTTGTGAAGTTTCGCGGGTCCAGGAAAGCTGTAAACAGCATGAGTCTTATAACAGCATGAGTCTTTCTAAACTTTTTCGAACTCAGATACGGTATCAAGCACTCATGTTTGCATGTCCTGCGCACGAGCTTCTTTGATCTTTTAGCGTAATGACATCCGGATTAGAACTGTCGGGAGAGGGTAGTGTTCCGGAACGACGTGTTAATGATCATCTCCAGTATTTGCGGCGCGTGGAAATAAATCGCTATCGAGCAAGGCCGGATGCGGGGCGAAGTTGCGTGTGCAATGTTCCGTTGACTGAATCAGATCGATTCCACTGCGGAATTCTTAGCTCACTCGCGAGGTATGTGATTCCAAGGGACGTCCAATTTAAACTGCCAGAAACTCTTAGGGGTATCTTTAGATAGCCCGAAGGCGTGCTGGAACTTCGGGGGGGGGGGGGGGGGGGGGGGGAAGGTTGGAGCTAAGATTGGAATTGCGACAATGAAAATTGCATGAAGTCTCTACGATGTTATTTTTCGCTTGAACCGGTTTGCTTAGATGATGATAAGTATTTTTCATTTCTAGGGAAGATGTACAACTCCTAAACTGTTTCAGAGTGGTGAACTGGGCGACTTGGTAATAGTTTAACATGATGGAAATATCAGTGACAAAAAACGGGTACCAAAAAAGAAACACGCTAGGACAACAGGAGTTGTCCTGTCGTAAGTGCTCGTTTGGTGGTCCTCCTTTTTTGTCGCTGTTTCTTGTCGTAAGTGCTCCTTTTGAAGTTTTCGCTTTCTGTCGCTTTTTTTTCTTTATGTTAAACTCACAAACAAAAGCCTTTATTTTTACGTCGTATGCAACTTTCAAATGAAACGAATGAACGTAACCAATTACGTAATTGCATGGGCTTGAAATGTGTGCGTGTGAGTATGGGAAAACATGCGAAGTATACCCGTGCAAGCCAGCCAAATCAGAAGAAATCTTTATAGAGCGGTAATTAATATTGTAAAATATAATAATATTAAGGTACCGCACTCCCGCATGTCCACCTATCATTTTTCCAGTTTTTGAACGCCGTTTAGTCCCATGTTGTGACTTGTTTCATTGCCTGGGCCACCGATTCTAAGTCGAAAATAAAACAAAACAACAAAAGTTCAAGAAAAAATGTTTTAACACTTTTCTTTTTGCTTAACACTTTTATTTCAGACAAAAACCGGATTCCTACCATTTACACGCATACACATTTCGTTCAAAGAAAGGTATGGGAGCAATTCTTATTCCGTCAAATCCACCACACATGCACTAAATACAGATAAGAAGAAATACTTAAACTTTTACGTCGATTTACTACGCAACACATTTTGTCATGTTGTTTCAGAAGAGCGAACCAATTAAAACTTGAACTTTACGTCAAACAAGGCGCGTACCTTTTTATTTTCTTAAAGCACCAACTCTCCATTCGATCATGGCAACTAACTCCCGAAATAGAAACATTTTCTTTTGAAAATTCTTCCTGAACCGCCAACCCCATTCAATATGACGTTCCAATACACCACCCCTTTTCCACACACACACAAAAATTTTCTTTAAAGATTCTAAAAGCAATGATAGACATAGAAAGCTCATTGCTCGAACCATAGTGGAAGACCTTCCGCAACTCGAAAGCGAAAACCTCAGAGACACCGAACAGCCGAACGTATCCATGAAAGTAAAAGAAAAACGTATTCCTGGAGCTCCCAGGCGAAGAAGTGAAAGCAGCTGAAAGAGACTAGGTGCGGCACCGTGGGGAAGACAAAAGTCAATCAGGTCTCACGAGCAGCTGGTGTCTGGATACTTCTTGGTCGATGACTGCAGGGAACGAAGACGCAGTCCGCTAATCCAAATAAGAAGTCGCAACAAAGAAGCACAAGCAACGAGAGGAGGGGCGGGGGAGGGTGGTCGGGGCCAGAAAAAAGAGGAAGCGGCGAGTGCTGAGAATGTCGAAGTGATTGGAGGGACACGAGCTTTCGAGAGCCGAGCAAACAGTTGAAGCAGGTCCCATAGAGAGTCCCATGTATATAAACAAGAACAGATGAGGGACAACGCGCCCTTCGTCCGCCGGTCTGTGGAAAAGTTGCCGGACTGTACCAAGTGAGCTAGCTCTCGAGCTTGTGGATATATCGGGCGTCTGCGAGAAAACCGAACCTTCTTTTTCGCACCGCAAAAATAAACTAGACATCGTGGAGAGCTCAAATTCCGTCAAAACATAGCCCCACCCGTTCTAGCAAGATGTCAAGGTTTCAGCACCAACCGTTATCTTATTTAAAAGTTAAAAGTGATTTTCTGAAATATTCATTGGGAAAATGGGTATATTTTCGCCCGTTTTCGGTTTGTGGCACCATAGAGCTCCATGTATTCGAGAGATCATAGGCCGACATTTTTCCATTGAAATTTTCAGAAAATCGCTTATAACTTTTGATAAAGATAACGGTTGTTTTTGAAACTTTCTAATCTTGCTCGAACGTTCTTAGGGAAATTGAGCTCTCCACGATGTCTAGTTTATTTTTTGCGGGGACGCCGGCTAGTCTGAACAATAGAAATAATTAGATTTTAAACTCCCTCATCTATTCATGAACTCCCGACATCACAACTGGCTTTACCCTTCCACGTTCCCCATTGTTGTTTAACTTGTTGTCATAAACACAGAATACCGCCATTTTTGTACCTTCAGACCTGGAATTCATTCCTACATATATTGTCGTACTACTGGATACATGTGAGAAGTCTCAAAATATAATTATACATTCTTGCTACTTGTTGTTTATGGCCGAATAATGTGATCAAGTAATACATCGCTCGTGGGCTGCACTGACTTGCTTTTTTTTAAGTATAATGACATATTTAGAAAGTTACCACTGTGGTTTAAATTTAACACTTGGCTTCGTGATAATTTGTACGCCAAGTTTATCGGAGCACAAGTCCAAAAACAGCTTTTTAGATTCAGCCCACGTTTCCCTGGGGGAGTCTTTTGGCCCAAAAAAGAGCAAGTTTGTATCTGCGGGAACGATTCTCGACGTTTCCGAAAGTCGCTTGAGAAGCGCTAATACAGAAAAAACGGATTCGAACTTTGTCTCAATTCGATCCGTCGACTTCCTTTCTTGATTGGCACTTGCAATATTATTTGTTATAATCGTAAATATGTGCTCGCCCTATGGGGGGAAATATCCGGGGTGGACGACTAAAATAAGGTGATTACGAATGCACGTGCATGGGGTAATTTCTTTTTCAGACGCGTTAAAAACGCTTGTGCTGCAAACGTCCTCATGTGAACCTCGTGGACCTGGACAGGAAGCACCTCCTTGGTTTTTAAACATTCAAATTGGCTCAATATAAAATAATATTGTAAAGATTGCAAGGAAAAAAATTAAAAAAGATAGGGACAAAAAACAAACCACACATAGAACAGAACCTTTTTTTTCGTTCGTGTCTTTTCGCATTTTCCATTCTTTTTGGTTATGAAGCAACTAGCTAATCCAGAGTTTTAGTTAGCGCTATTTTATATTTGCTTCGGTCACCTTTTTGTAATTACAAAATCAACTATTGCATTTGCTGCCGTTATTCATCGCTTCAAATGAGACTGCCTTAAGTGTCACCTAATTTGCAGGGTTCCTAAGGAAGGAAACCTTGTTTTAAGCATCGCAAAAATAAGCTGGATATCGAGGTCAGCATCAAACCCGCCAGTAGATAACTCCGGCAGCCGGAGCAAGGAACACAATTTTTCAGAACATAGCGTAGTCTGATTCATTTAAAGCAATGCTTAGAAATTTTCAATTCTGAAATGGTGGCAAACAGAGCCCGCGATTTTTTTTTTTTTTTTTGAGGAACAATAGCGCCCGTCACCGGAAATAAGCCCATTTGTAAATCTTTAAACCCCCCCCCCCCCCCCCTTTCAGTTTTTAACCAGAGAACTAATCTGGAATTTGACAATTTCTTCCAACCGCAAGGCTTACATTTTAGCGGACTTTCAACGTCAGCAACGTATATAAGTTTTTTTTGTTCTTTTTTTGCGATTAGGAAATATTTTTTCTCTAGAAATTTTGTCACATTTACGCACCTCATCACATTACTACCATTATGGCGAAAACCCAGGGTGCGTGTAAATATTCGGAATATCTAAAGATGTCCGTCTCAGCATTATTCAGTGTCAGAACCTAGGTCGGCGAACAAGATGTTGAACAGGTCAAAATGTCCATCGGGTGAAAACGTCCACTAAGTCGAGATGTCCAATCGGGTTAAAATGTCCAAATAGTCAACATATCTAACGACACGAAATGCCCAACCGGGGCGAAATGTCCAAAGAGTCAAAATGTCCAACGAGACGAAATATCCAATCGAGTGAAAATGCCCGGTCAGAATGTCCAATGAGACGAAATGTCCAACCAGGTCGAAATGTCCAACGAGACAAAATGTCCTCCAAGATGAAATGTCCAATATTGTACATTCTGACCCATTGAAGATTTCGTCTCGTTGGTCATTTGAACGTGGAATCTATGCTGGATGAGCTTGCGTGGTTGGTGGCAGTAATGGCAGAAAGTTCGTTGTTCCGGTGTTGAACTCATCGTCTCTAAAGGCATCGGTAAAGAAAATCAGCGGGGCTGCCTCCGACGTCATCGGCATTGCGTTGATCGTTTTCGAATCTAAAGGCGGGAGGGCTCCGTCATTCGCCACGAGCAGAAGCTGCTCATTAAACAGGAGCGGTATGCATATGATGTTTAACGACTGCACAAATGATGCAACTAAACCACATAATTTGTTTTACCTTAGGAACTCCACATTGTGAATTATTAAAAGAAAAAAAAACTGCTTCCACTAAGCAAAAAAAAAAAAATGCTACCGCAAAGTTGCCATGTTTGCTCGCCTTAACGTTCAACATCATTAACAAATTATTGGGGAAGAGGGAGAATAACTGCGAGTATAAGAGTTAAAAAGCTAAAAGGAAGAGCGGGTATATGAATAAGCGATGACCAAAGATGGCTCGCCTCGAGTAGCCCTTGTCATACCTCGTTATCCCCAAGCAGAATGATATGTTCTTACTGAAGAGAAAAAACGAAACTAAGCCAAAACTATGTACGACTGTCAGTTTAAAAACATTGTTTCTCCAAGAACAACAAACAACAAAAACCGGGGATAATAGGAAAAAAAGGACACTGTTTCTCGGCGCCAGGCAGACGACATTCGTCGTTCACAATGTATAATAAAAAAAAAAAAATTAGGAACACAAAAATTTGCGACACAGCGAAAACGGTGTTCTGTGATCGGCAGCGTACACGCAGTATTTGCGCAAAGGGCAAATCTGTCTCCTATTTCCTAGTGACATCATGAGCGCATTGCGGCGACAGACATGGATGGCCTCCCGCGAGATGTGAAGGAACATCTCTTGCATTATTTTAGAACTTCCTGCAGAGGTCAGAAGCAGTGTCTTATTCAGTGAGCGATTGTCGGTAGCAGTGAGATAAACAAAACTCGTTGGTAAAAGCTAAAGAAGGAAATTGAGACAGACTTCTGCACTTTACAAAATCATTATTGGGACATCAATTCATTATTGGTCTTGCGTTATGGTTTTATTTAATCTTCCTCTAAAATACTGCGGTGAGGGCATTCCGACTTAATTTTACCATTTTGAATTTGCTATTTTCTTTTGCAAGTTTCACGGCGAATTTCGGTCGACACTGTGAGAATGCACGTAGTGCAGATTTCAAGACGCATAATTTATAAATAAAACTTTAGTATCGCATAGCATCTACAGGACCTATGCTATTCAAATTTTTTGAATGAAACAAAGTCGAATTGCATGCTCGCGTTGCGACCAACTGATAACAGCAATTCAGATGACAGTAAAATTCAATGAAAATGCCCACTTGCAATTTGCACGTTGGTCTCCACGACACACTGCGCGTTTGCTGTCGATTAAAGTGAAATAAATTCAAACAATCTCCAGACTTCTTATCATATCTCATCTTTACACGTGTCTCATAATTAATATCTGTCTGTATGTTCACAGCTATTGAGGTTTTATTTATAGGAAGAACCAGGGGCTCCGACACCGCGGTTTTTACTTCATGTTAACCTAATAATAGATTTAGCGGCGCAAGCAGTGACAAAAATAACAAGAATAACAGCAACAACAACAATAAAAATAACAGCAAGAACAATAACAACAATAATAATAATAATATTAATAATAAGAATAATAATATCTTCATTGGCAGATAGGAAGAGAGAATACATATTCAGGTCTGCCTAAGCCAACGAAGGATTGTGTGGCATGACCCGGCTGTAGAACCCATTCCTCACATCATTAAACAAGCAATAGAAAATATCAAAAACAGTAAATAAAGTTTGATTGTTTTGTTACGTCATTGAGCAGTTTCTTAAAACTTTTTGGAGCTTATAGTTAGAAGTTACTAATGAAATGTAGTCAGGTAGTTCATTGAAAACCTTAGGAACGTAAAATGATCTGGTGCTTTTCCAGTAGTGTTTATAAATTCCTGGCGTTTCGTACCGTGCATGAACTCCGAAATTTACGAGGGGCAACTCTCACAAATTTATAATCAGTGAACCAAAGTGTGCAAGAACAACAGTTTGAAGAAATAGAGAATAGAAATAAGGCAACTTAAGAGATTCGAACAAGTAATTACAAGGGTCGGGTGCTAAACCACTAGAATATATTTGTCAGCATTCCCTTTAAACTACTGTCAATTCTGGAGTGCCACTGAGGAGAGCAGCCGAGAAAAAAAAAAGTAACACCATATCTAAAAACCCTGCATGCCAAAGCATTCCTAAGCGCGTTCCTAGTGCTAAATGAAAGAAAACACTTTAACCTTGTAGAGCTGATAAACTACACTTATCGATCGCTTCGACACGGTTGAAAGATACGTATTTCATGAGAAGTCTGAATCAATGTAGAATCCCAGATATCTGACAGACGATTCATATTGAACAGGATTACAAGGGCACGGTACTCTTTCAGAGTCGTGTAAAATCAAAGGAGGAAACACCCTACATTTTTTTAAGTGCTTCAGAAACACACCACTTCAGTTTTAGAGGCATTCACATTTATCCTGTTCTATTTGAACCAATCCATAACGGCAATGGCGTTTCCTTGCAAGATACGCACGGCATATTTGGTATCGGTATGACGCGAAAAAAGTATAGTGTTGTAGGGGTTGTGCTCTAAATTTAACAGAGAGGGACAAGACACGTCCGACTCCTGGGTTGTTAAAACGGTTCTCTTTTTTGCTTTCTCTGCAGCGGCCGCATAAGTAGCGTGCTGCTGCGGCGGCGACAATCCAATTCTTCGTTTTCTCACCGTCAAAACTGTTAGGACAGGCGGTGCACGAAAAGGCGAATCACGCGACCGCTACAGTCTCATCTGCATATTGCAATATGCTGCACGACGCAACTTTGAAAAATAATTGACGTATACGTTAAAAAAAAAAATAAAAACGGGGACAACGTGGAACCCTGTCGGACTCGCATTAACATTCAAGTGCAAACGAAAAAGCAAAAGTACATGGCTCTTCGCTCGAGATACGTGGAGACTGATCAAACACTCTTGAGAAGTAATTAAGCCAGTGCAGTACGACCGCTTACCTGGGGTCATTTCATGTGCATCACGCAGTAGTGATTGACTGATTGCACGACAGCAAGACAGTTCCATGTTCATAAAAAGGCATTCAATAAACGGTACTCTTATAATATATATGCCTGAATTGTGCACTAGCGCCTGGTGGCTTATAATGTATTGGTTAACAGCTTAGTGTCGCTTTTGTTGTCCAGTATAAATGACGACACTAAATTTCCAACTTTTCAACGTGAACAAAGCGAGCTTATGTTAAGCTTTAATGACGACATTCGAACAACACATGAATAATCGGCTTAGCGAACTCCGCAGTCTCCCTACCGCTTCGCTTTAGGAATCAAAAATAATTGTGAGAAATGGGTTAGAGATTATCGAGTTCGACGTTTCAGCACGTGTCCCCTAATCCGTATACATATTTTCCTTTACATCAGAAAGCAACTTTGGCTCCTTCCATTTTTATTTCGCGTTAGAGATAAGAAGAACTAAAAACAGATATGTATGCACGTCCCCCTTCCCTGTTCCGATTTGAAAATAAACTCACCCCAAGGTAGAAATAACTTTATACAACTCTGGCAACGAGGAGATCGGCTTACAGAAAAAAAGAAGCAAAAGCGTGCTTCGAAGATGTGAATAATTACGGCTTGAAAATGGGAAACACCCCGAACGAGAGGAGTGTTACCGCCGAATTCAGAAACCTCACTCAAACTACACTCAAACTGAAGGGCCCCTCCACTTCCTCGAGGAAGGCGCGAGGGCGGGCGCTGGCCAATCGCGAGGACGGATCCGCCGTCGCGATTGGCCAGCGCCGGGCCTCGCGCCTTGCTCGAGGAAGTGGAGGGGCCCTTCAGTTTGAGTGTAGTTTGAGTGAGGTTTCTGAATTCGGCGGTTATACTCGCGAATGATCCCGAGAGAAATTTAGGACACCGTTGCCGATGTCTCGGTTGCGACCTTTCGCCATTTTACACCAATTACTTGAAGGTAGGAGTGGATGAAATTCTATGTGAAGCACTGTCCCAGGTTTCTGAGCCATAAGATCACCCCTTAGGATTTAGAAACTTAGCTAATTTGAACTCAAGCAAACCACTGGCCTTAACAAATGAATGGATCCCAAATTGAACACTCATCCGAACGACGGAGAACTACCCAAATTTTGAGCTGAGCTGCGGCAGTGTGTATATAAGAACAATCCCCATAGCTTGAGAGGAAATTTTCCTTTCGCGCAATTCCTGCCTAGCGCTCCATTAAGACCGAGCAGGCCCTAGAAAAATGGTCGGGTCCGGGCATCTGGCGGCGCCGTTAGCAGAGTCCTGTCTTCCAATTGAAATGAATGACTCCTGCTGAGGTATGGCCGGCGGACCGACCGACCAACGACGCGAACACACGGCGCCGCTGTGACAACAGAACCCCCCCCCCCCCCCCCCCCCGGCCTCTTCCGAAGAAAATGCCGGGCTTGCTGGGCGTTGACAGCCAATGACAATGTCGTCGTCATCGGTTTCGGGACGTGTGTCAGCTACCAGGCTTGTACTTTGTTGTCTTGCAACGCGTGACGGTCCAGTTAGTCTTCGATTCCATTTCTCTGTGCTCCTAGGTATCACACGCATGACAGAGTCTCGGTTCGGCATGATGCCGTGAAGCATAGATCCTCTCGAGTTCACACTGAAGAACGCATTTTATGTGACCTTGACTGAAAGTCGGACTTTGTTTGAAGTGATGTATTTGGAATCAGTTATGTATTTTCGTCCTCCCAAAAAAGACTTCCTCAATGCCCGTGTTTTTTTGTTTTTTTTTTAATAAAAAAAACACAAACAGGGTGATTGAATTGATCAACGGTTCTCGAGGGTCAGAACAATATTAAAATTAAGAAATGAATGAATTGGCCAACATGCACATCATGACGGGGTATATCCTTGTCGGCAATCGAGAGTTACAAGTAGTCACTGACGAGCAACCATTGGTAGTCGACCCTCTACGAGATGGCAACGGAGGGTGGGTAATTTTGTATTACGAAACATTTGCAATATCGAGATGGGCAAGAATGAATCTGGGAAAGAACTCCAAAAAAGGGCGCTTTGTTAGCTTTCATATTCTTGTGCATGTTTTGTTTCACCGTCCACAACAGTCATAGGTAAGTTTATGTACAGGGTGTCACAAAAAACAATTTACACGGTCTTTTTTACCGCAAAACTAAACTAGGCATCGATGAACGCTCATTCTCCGCCCAAAGGTAGAGCTATAGAGGTCACAACCAGATGCCGAAGTTTCAGCCCGATGCGATAACTTAATAAAAAGTTATAAGTGATTTTCTGAAAATTTCAATGGGAAAATTGAGCCCATTTTTGCCCGTTTTCGGTTTCTGGTGCCATAGAGCCCCATGTGTTCGAAAACTCCGTCGACCGCCATTTTCCCATTGAAATTTTCAGGAAATCACTTATAACTTTTCATTAAGTTATCGGATCGGACTGAAACTTTGGCATCTGGTTGTGACCTCTAGCGCTACCTTTGGGCGGAGAATGAGCGTTCGGGGATGCCTAGTTTATTTTTGCGGTAAAAAAGACCGTGTAAATTTTCGGTGTTTGAAAAGTCCTACACGTATATCGACAACAAGCGATTTTTTCAAAGAAGTCAGGAATTCTTGCCGTTTGGTTCGGTTCGGCAAATGATAGCTTTTGCGTGGCATCGTGTTGAACATTCAAGGAGCCCTTCCGTCTCGTTTTGGTGTCTGTGTGGTTCTCCTACAGTGACCGAGTCGACATATATCACGGATTACATCTTTCACGTCCGCTAGTATTATAGTAAGTGCACTGCAACCTACTTTTTGGCAACGATTGACCTTTCTTTCACGCGTACACTTCCATATTATCTATGGAATTAGGCAGCGTCTATTGCCCGGCGCCCGGAAGAATAATTTTCCCGAAATTCTACCGGCAGTTGCCTCCAATTAGATGTCTGAAATCATGTGACAACTGCGGGTACAATACTGACTTTCTTGTTCTCTCGGAATTTCGTGGAAACACGTTTCATAGGCAACTTTTTGTTGATACACGTTTAACACGTTTTGTCGACAGAAACATATCACCGACACTCGTTACGTGAATTGCAAGCGGTAGAGACATTTAGTCGCGCTTGTGTCACTGGCCGGCGGGCCCGCTCATGCAGTTTCGCGGCGACAATCTGCAACGGCTCATTACAAAAGTGTTATCCTACTTGGCCCACCTGCACACGCCATTTGCGCTGACAGTCTGGGGTGACTTATTACAATAAAAAATCTAATCATAGCTGTCTATAAAATAATCTATCGATAAAACAGCGTTTGAATGAAACGATCTGTCGATGTAACATCGTTCGATAAACAGACTGCCACCGCCAATGAGACGCGTCCGCCTGTAGAATTTCGGGAAAATTATTTTTCCAGCTGTCGGGGTACACTCTCAACAAAAGGGTGGTCGTAGGGTACTACATTTTTGGTAGTCAGAAGCCGTCACAGATATCGCTAGCCCCCTTAGTTATACCAACGACCCCATGCGTAGTCACATGGCACGCAATCAACAGGTAGTCACGTCTACCACCCCCAAAGAAACATGGCGGCTGGCAAGCGACAGTGGACTGAGTGGAGCAATAGCAGTAAGGCCTAGCGAGCTGGACTGCTTTTTGCTAAAGTACGATTCTCAAGTGCGTACGCCCGTGCGCTGTCTTCTGTGCTCACTAAAGCACTCAAAAACGCTCCTCGAAGCACTGGCACCGCACCTATTACGAGTAGGGCCGACAATGTGAGGGGGGCATTCGAGCGGGTTTGTCCCCGACTGCTCTCGCGCGGCCGGCTGGATTTGCTTCGCGGAGAGAAAACATTCAAAGAAGGAATCGTATAGCGACAAATGGAATGCCGTCTTTATTGAACATAGTATCTGCTTGCTGCGCTTGCCGTAAGTGATCCGCCGTTTTCGGTTGTCAGCGGCGAGACGAGGCATCACCGGTTCAAGCGGCTTCGGTTCATACCGTTCAACGTTGCTGCTCACCGGTTAGCATTCGTTATCCACTTTCAAGTTCCTAGTAATCCGCACCGCGAGTGTGCACGCACTTGACGCTATTCAGCGCATGGAACAGCCATTCAGCTGGCGGCACAATTATAACGATTGTTGTCGAACGAGAGGTAGGGAGGGCAGTGGATTGCAGACCAGCTGTCCGTAATTCAATAAATACGTGACTGCTGAACACTTAGCTTATTGAATTAGGCGGCAGCTTGCGCCCCCTAGGAAGTGTAGTAGTGACCACTAGTTGGCTTTAAAAAAATGAAGTGTTTTTATATTTCAGGTTTCACGGTACAACCATACAGTATTATATCAAACGTAAAGAGAGGACACAGAAGCCGATTCTAGGCCCAGATAGTGCGTTTAATGCCCTCCGCTACGTGGCGCTTTTCTGTAATTTGGTTAAAATTAGTTAGAATTCTGTCTATGAGAAATATTCATTTTTGAAATTATTATGCTTTAGAATTATTTAAAGTACTTAAAACTACTAAATAGTTTTAATCTTATACGTCACAAAAACAACGTGATGAATGGCGCCTGCCATGGCCTGCCGTGGGCCTACTCGCCTGCACGCCGTCGCCTCAGCATCATTCTGCATGGTCTCTGCTTGTCCGTGCGTCGTTTGTCCGTTCCGTGCGTGCCGTCCGTCTTTGCTTTCTGCTGCAGCATGTTCGGTCGACTTTGCATCAGACAAGGTGACGCGTGACTGCCCGCGTGCTCGCATGCGCGGCGTGAGTTTGTGAAACCGAGCGGCTTGAGCTTCTCGCGCTGTTGTTTCCGTCGGGCTGTCGGGCTGCAATCGTATGTGGACCTTGATTTTCGATGAGATTTATTTTGGAAAGGACTTGACTTATGACCCTGCGAACGACATTGCCCATGAATTTACAGATGACGGTGTTGAACTGTGTTGCAGGTAGCGCCTTCGTTGTGCTCTCTGGAATTTCCGGGAGGTGGGTTCAGCCCCTTGCATACACTGTTGTGCGCACTTTAACCACTTCAACACTGTCTTCTGTTATCCTGAGTCTCCTGATTTTTCTCATTGCGGGAGCTTAAGACTATTGGCTTCACAGTAGAGGCTTTGGTGTGTGATCAGGGGGCTTCAAACGTTAGCTTGGCCAACTAACTTGGTGTGTCTGTGGGTAAGCAATTTTTTTAAGTTGGCAACGAATATGTTTACTTTATATTTGATGTTCCGCACCTCATCAAAACAACTAGGAACAAACTCCAAGCACACAAATTTTGCAGTGGAAATGAGGTTCTTGAGTTGTCCCATATTTTTAAACTTTGTCATTCTACCCATGAAATGAGGTTGCGATTGGCTGCGAAACTTACTGACACATTTTTCAAAACCCATTCAGTAACATGAAAGTAAAGCGTAAGGTAATGAGTGCTTCAGTCTGTCTTGCAATCCTATCCCTTGTTTATGTCAAGGAGCTTCTTGAGGCAGCCATGGCTATAGCCTATTTCTGCGATAGGATGGGCAGACTTTCTAAATAGCTTACAATTCAAGAAGACAGGGCCGAAGTACCGTCATGTCATTCTGAAAGTAGTGTCTGAGGTACTGAATTTCCTTCACACATGGGTGTGTTCGTTAGGGTAAACAAGTGCCTGCTCCAAGCGGGCAGCCACGACAGGCGTTGGGTATAGTGTCCTGCACGGAAGCAGGCAGTGGTCGATTGTCTCTTCGCCCGCTCCACACGCACTGCATACCGTGTCAGTCACGCTGCTATCGTACCTGCTTCGGTATAGGCGTCAACGTAGGGCGTGCACCACCACGAGCCTCAATAAGCAGTCGACTGCCCAGTGTGTTCCCACGGAAAGTCACCGGGGCAATCTCCAACTTCAGAGACGCGTAGATGTGCATGGAAGGGTGCTGTAGCATGCCGCTCGTCCAGCGGTCCCTCTAAACCCTCTTCACTTCCTCCCGCACTGTGCTCATCCACCCCTTTTCTCTTTCAGGTTGAGTGGCCAAGCTGAAGATCTTAAACTTTGTCCCAAGACGAGTGACTCGCTTCCTCCACGTCGAGTTGATATGCTTCAGGTGAATGTACATAAAAACTCACCAAGACCTCCGGTCTCCGTCCATGTACCGGAGACGTGTGTAGTACTGGAGCTTGCTGTAGGAGGAAGCGGCGCACCATTGTGGTGATAGTTGGCAACCGGCAATTGAGCAGGCATTATCAGTATACAGGAGGCTATGCTCCATGACACTTATTCAGGCACGTCAGTCATGAAGAGCTTGGCAACACCATCTTTTGGTTCCCGGTGTTGACCAAGACAGTTAAGATCATGTAAGAAGGTGCAAGACATGTGCCCAGTTCTGTTAAATGCCACTGGTGCAGGTTCGGGTCAGAAGGTTGGATACCGAGCAACTGAACACGACTTCAGATATATTATGCCGTACCGCTGGAGAGTCACGTAATACTGATCGTGGTCCACTTGGACACAAAACAGATAGCAGCATCGGCCGAGACCACAGTGGAAGCCCAGTGCAACATCCTTGGTCAATTTGGACAGCCAAGGACACTGGTGTTTGACAACGGACCCTAGTTTAAGTTCTGTTTTCAAACAGTTTTACAGCGATCATGTACGGCACCCCACCACCCCTTTGTGTCACCCATAGTTCAACGGGTTAGCCGAGCATGCAGTATGTTGAGTCAAGGGGAACATTCACGAGGTTCGGCCTCGCAGCCTTGAAACCAGGCTTGTAAGCACTGCCCCACTATTGTTGAAGCTTCACTGCTGCAGAACCTCATCAAAAGATAGGAATTCGCACTCCTCTGAGTTGTTATTTGGCTACTGCATCTGATCCCAGACTGAGTTTGGCCTATTTGCATTTGTACTCATCCCCGCTCGAAAGGGGCAACCGCCCTTTTGGTGCAAGAGAGACTGTATGAGCGCGCACTTTCGGCCTATCGTGGATTCCTGAAGTTGTCTGTTCACTTGATGGGATACGAATGACAGCAGTAGGCAGCCCAAGAGGATAGCACCAACAGCATGCGGATCAGCTCTGGACACGGCATCCCCACAAGTGGACCAGCCTGCCTCTAGTAATTTTTTGACGGAGAGGCGAATATGTTGGAGGTTCGAGGGTTCAACCATCAGGCTGCTCCTTGACAGCAGGAGACATTCAAAAAGGGCCGGTAGAGCGGCCAGGTGATGGATTGCATGGACGGGAGGTGAGTAGTGGTCGGGATGCATGGTCAGCGTGGACCCTGCCGGCGACAAAGCAGAGGAGATTGACTTTTAGGTGCGAGCAGTTCGTAGAAATTAATTACATCTGCTCTGACCGTAACAGCGTTAAATATGGGGTCCCTCAGGGATCAGTATTAGGGCCTCTGCTTTTTATAATTTATTTAGACGACATTGTAAACATCTCAGTTTCTCCAAACTTAGTTCTGTATGCTGATGATAATAGTCTCTTTTTTTCTCGTACCTCCGTAGATGAAATAGAACAAGAAGCTAATAACTATCTACGCGATTTAAACAGATGGCTCAAAATAAATAATATGCAATTAAATGCAGCAAAAACAAATATATGTTATTTACGCCAAGAAATAAAAAAATCAATAAACTGCCATGTTTGACAATAGACAACTGCCTTATAGACCGTATAGCTGATTGCAAATTCCTAAGGGTATGGTTTAGTGACAATCTATCCTGGACAACACAAACTAAGCATATAAAAAGTGACCTCTCTAGAACAATTAAAACAATTTATAAGACAAAATACCTCCTACCGATATGCTTGAAGGTACAAATATAGAACACCGTCTTTTATCAAAACCTTCACTACTGTTTACTAGTTTGGAGCACCACGGTTAAAACCAACTATAATGAACTTATATGTTTACAAAAACGCATGTTAAGAATAATGGCCAACTAAAATCAAGGTAGTGAAACCGAAAGCCCATTTGACAGATTAAACATCTTTCCACTTTCTAAACTTGACAATTATAAGCTTGGGCAGCTTATAAGCATGGGCAGGACATACACACTACCATTTATTAGGACTAACTACGATGAACAAATAATCAATTTTCGGGTTCCCCAGCTCCTAAATGCAGTCGGCAATAATTTTATAATGACTGCAAACCAAACTACATTTAAAAAAGATCTACGCTCCCTTTTGGTGGCCAGTGAGATGATAATTCTATAGATATGCTGAAATACATTTTTAAATATTTTAACCAGCATTTTTTGTGCAGCCGCTTTTATTACAAATCTTGTGTACTTTGTGATCACGTTTATTTTTTTTAATTTTATTGTGTGGTCAGTACCAGATTGCTACTTTTATATGTGCCTGGAATTTATGAATGTGTAGTCTAGCATCTTTACTTTTACGATTTTAACCAAAAGCGCTTTTCTTATTTGTATTTATTTATCTTTTGCTTGATGTCTTAAATTACTTTTTATTCTTTGTTTTTTCGACAATATTTGCATAAACAACATCAATGTGTGCTTGTATTCCTTCTTTACAATTTTATGTGCGCATCCATTATTTCTTGTATGTATGTGTGTGTGTATCCATTACATCTTGTATAAGTATTTTTTTCTCTTGCCAAAGTTTAACCCTTAGTGCTGTTGCTCTTGAACTTTGCCCCCCCCCCCCCCCCCTCCCCGTTGGACCTTGGTGCCCAGTCAGGCGACACGATCGCCTTTTGCTTCAAGGTACCATTTCAAAGAGTATGTACCCCTTGAAAGAAAAATGAACTTATTGATTGATTGATTGAGGTTTAGCTTAATTATAGAGCAGAACATCAGAGCTGAAGAACAAAAACGGCAAAAGAGGCGCGAGCTCGGGCTTGAGCTTGCGCTCATAATGGAACAAATAGTGTCCGTGATGATGAAACACAAAGGGGATACGGAATCAAAACTTGAAATATCCCCAGAACAGTTCAAAATGGGTGAAATATAATCTATGATATCCGTAAAGGATAATCACACGTTTGTATTTTCAGCAAAAGGCTACATTTTTTTGTTCCAACCGACGGATTTTGGCGAGCGCTTTAAAATCAGCCATCGAGTTGGGGCGATGCGGCTCGGGATATTTGCTCGTGACGTGACTCTCTCAAAATCGCGGGCCCACACGCGGCCAGGGGTACAGAATTACGATCGTCGTCACAAGGTGGCGCCAGCTTTATCATCAACGCATTACAATCCCACCGAGTGGGAATATCCGCAGTATGGCGCACCAGAACTGAGAGGTGCGCCAAGTGCCGCTCGCTCCTGTGCGCCCCATCGGACACGCCGCACCGTGGCGTTGCTCCTGATGGCCCCGTGACGTGAGACATTTCAACAAAGCTTGGCCCCCCAAACTACCAGGTGGTATTGGGAAATCGTTTTATTCGTTTTAAAATTGATTTTTTTTTTTTTTGCGTTTACGGAAGAAAGACTGCTCTTTGTGAGCTGCTGTCATAAAGGAGACCACGTCTACACAAAGAAATAGGCGCTAAAATTTCGCTTCCGCACCCCTTCAAGCCGGGAACACATTTGCGAAAAAAAGCCGAATTTTGTGCGAAAACCGCACACGAAAATCGCACGGCAGCTAGGCTCCTCCCCTTTTCCGAAAATCGGGAGCGGTTTGAAAGATCTGCAGCGCCAGATATTTTCGCATGGCGCCTCCGAATTCGGGGCGGATGAGCTCGGTGAGCGAAAGCCCGGAACAGGACGGAGCGAAAAGATACGATCGGCTCGCAACATGGCGGCTCACGCAGCTTCGGAAGCAGCGCAGGCAACATCGTATGCCATCCCTGCGTTCTCGTCTCAACCTTCGTGGAAAACCCCTTCTGTCTCTATCAAAGGGTGGTGGTACAAAGTCTCGCGTGGCATTCAACGAGGTTTTAATAGCTGAAGTTTTTAAGAGGCGCGAAATGCGGGACGCCAGTTCGCCAGACTACCGCACAGCCTCCTAAAGTCGGAGCTCCGCGCCGCGCATTCCAACTCATGTGGCTCGTCTTCCGAAAATCGCAAGCTACGATTTTCGCAGCCTCCAATTTCTCTCCGATGTTCGGTTCGTTTTTTCGCAAATGTGTTCCCGCCTTTAAAGGAGAACTACAAACTACTGCTCTCCATTTCTTAATGTTTTTTTTAACAATAGCTACAGAGCGACTACAATGATAAAAATATAAGAACAGTGCACTTATCTTCTCAAACACAAACGCAGTCAGCGGGAAATCCTATTAAAAAAACTGCATATTCGTGGTAAGTTAGTCATATTCGAGATATTTGCAGTCGGGGAAAAATGTCGGTTCTACTGCTTCTGCTCAGGTCACAGGCGATTATGATGAAAACGTTTCTTAGAAGCGAACACCGAAAAAGAAACAATTAATTTCACAACATTGCGATTCACCGAAAGCACCCGTCATGAACGGAAAAGATGCCAGCTCCTTTACGGACGGGCAACCGTTGATGAAGCTTCGTGGCGCGTTCTGGTGTGCGCTAGTTCTTTGCCATAGGATGTCGAGCGAGGAGCCAATGAAGACAGCGGCCTGTAAACGCCACATTCTCGGGAGGCCAGAGCTGGGCGGTCATCTTGCGCGCTGACTATATTCCATTCGCCCCTAAGCTGAGACTGCGGTGGAACCTACGTCCTCGTCAGACCAATCATACATACCGCTTTCGCCACGTGATCACACTCCCCACGCGCAGAGAACTGGGTTAGGTGATGAAAGGGAGGTGGCTGATTCGTAGGGCGGGGACGTAGTTCAGTCTCAGCTTTGGGGTAAACAGAGTATAAAGCAGCATGACTCAATGCAACGAAATTTCGTGAAGTCCAAAAACGGGTACAGCAGAGCGATTGGCCGAAGAAAAAAGATCAGGCGGTTTGAAACGCCACGTCTTGCAGGGCAGACGGGAACTGAATGATCACGAGAGTCGGAACACTGTGAAGAACCTCCGGGGTTTATTTACTGCCGTGAAAGAACTGAAGGAACACAAGCGCTGGAACCCTGCAAAGAACCTCAGAATATATACTGCCCTAAAAAAACTTAACGAGCACGAGCGCAAGAATGTTGTGAAAAACTGCAGGGGCACTTTTTCTGCCCTGGAAAAAGTCTAACAGTCGAAGAAACAGGATGGGCCAACAGGCTCGGCCGACGCACCAAAACGTAGTAGCGGCCGACGCACCAAAATGTAGTGATTCTCCGATGGAGAGACAACGATGTTTATGGTTCGACGATCAGGCTGCTACTTGGCGGCAGAAGATATCTAGGAAGGGCCGGTACAGCGGCCCGGCTATGATGTGCCCTGACGAGACGAGGCAGAGGTGGTCGACTTTTAGTTTTAGGTTTAATGAATCATAGAGCAGAACATCGAAACTGAAGATCACGAGCGGCGAAAATGACGAGAGTTCGAGCTCCATGCCGGCGCTTATAACAGCACAAATAGCATTCGTGACGACGCAGCAATCTAGTAAAAGCCAATTACTACACCGCCACTGAACTGGAACCCGCTACTGAATTGGAAAGTTAACGGGCTACGTACACACAGCCGGGAGATCACAACAATGACGGGTGCAGCCCAGAAATTCAACCAGTCCGAGATTGAGGAAAGCAGTACGGGCGACACAGTCACATACCTCGGAGCATGTTTACCCTGCCGACCCTCGGTCTCAGTGTTCAATGCTTCAATACAATCAGATATACGACTAGTGACTTTTTTTTTTTTTTAAATAAGCTGCACAATAAGATACGGCAAAAAGAATAGCCTTATCTCATTTTTGCAAATACTCACGTCAAGCCAAGCGTCGATTGTTGACAACCAGTGTTGCTGCTCGCGCTGACAAACTTTTTATTCCACTAATTTACGCGAATTGCACAACAGATGTGATCTTGGCGGATCTTGAAGGATCACGAAAGCTAAAGAACAACATATTTTATAGTCTTTCTGTAAATGTCTCAGTTACTAATGTCATTTACGACTGCCTACACGTAAATATTGGATTCGAAAGTGACCATCCCCCGTCGTAACCTGCAAAAAAGTGGTCATTCCGGTTGTCACTTTGCCCAAAGGGCTAATCACTCACTCTTTGGGGTAGTGAGAGCCCCAAAACGGTACTTTGACTATCCAGGGTAGTGATTATATTTTTAGAGTGTACACGCAAATAGAAAATAAAGAAGAAAGTAAAAAATAATTAGAGCTTACGGCAAAACAGCTCTCCGTATTCATACAGTAACCCGCACAGGTGTTTTAGTCTGGCAGAATAATCCGCTAATTGTTATCGGTTGTCGCGATCGAGCTGAAGGCAATGCCGGGGATCATGCTGTCGCACCTCGCAAGGGATTAAACTCCAGCCCCACGGGACTCCAAAGTAAAATAACGGCGGCCGCAATCTCACGCAAACCCTGATGCAGCATACTCCCTTCAAAGGGCCGGATAGACACAGCAACTCGCGAAGAGCCTGCCCGTGAGTCTTTCTCGCGATTTGTCTCCAATCCGATTTTCATCAAAGAAGGCAGGCACAACCCCACCCTTGCGGAATAGGCGCATGTCCGGGTGACAACTTCCCGGCTGAGTGGCGTCCGACAAGGCGCTCTTAAAGCTCCATTATGTAGATGTGTGGAGGCAGCGCCGAGTTCCCGTGCCTCGACAGATGTCGATAATCCCGACCCTGGTTGGAGACCTGCGGGGCCTGAAACCCCAGCGCAGCCTGCGACGTGTGAAATTAGAGCATGTGGATTAATGGGTTGATGCAGTACGTATGCACGTGGCACGTAGTCCCAAATTAGTTCACGGGCAGCTCATTAAAGACGCTTCGTAATCTATAATGATGTACTCGGTGCAGTGATGCTCTCGGTAGATTGCCCGGGTTCGAAAAGCACGGCTACATAGGATCAGGATATAGCAGAGCCTCTTAATTTTGTGCGTGTTTATCAGCTTACATTAAATGTTAGATGGGAGAGCCTAGAGCCCACGTGAAAGGAGGATGTAGCGGATGATGTGCGGCGGCTCCAATGCCTCCTCATTCTAGACTCATGTGTCTTCCCTTCAAAAACTGATAGATAATGAGGCGGCTTTCTGACCGTTCACAGATCTGCGAAGATCTCAGGGACGCCCCCTTGATTCCATAGGAGAGCGAAATTAAGTACGAAGAAACTTTATTGCAAAAGAGGAAAAAAGGGGAACGGCCGCTGTACGCTACTTGTTCTTTGACGACAATACGTGACTCTCTTACTCTTCGATCGGTGGTGGTTTGGCACATATTACAGGGCCTCACTCGACCGCAGTGTGTTTTGAGAGCCTTTATTTAAATAAATGCTACTGAAGTAGAAAGACCGTTAGTTATTACAATATTGTTTTTGTCACTATTAGTCGGCAAACCAACTTGGAGTTACACCCGTTTTTCCTGCCACTTTCGCGCAGATAGATTTCTTGGGTCTGGTATATTTTCAAATCCGCAAACTGCAAGCAAACGTCTAGTAAAGTTAACAGGGTTGCGAGGTAATAACGCTTACTTATCCTTGAAAAGTTTTAGCTAACTCTTCAGAACACTGCACAGTTCGCACGAATAAGTGATCACCGGTTTTGTCTATATTGTTCTTAATATTGTGTGGCTGAAAGTACTTTTCGTAGCACAATTCAATGCTGATATTGCCGCGCGCATGGTGGAGTTGGCAACCACGCGGCTTCCACGTGGAGGAGCAGGGTTCAATTCCCGCTCGGCTCTAGCCCATTCTCGGCGATAATCGATTGTTTGGGAACATTCCTGAAGCTTGTCTGTGCAAGATAGTCGCCCTTCCGTCGCAGACGCATGATGCGTGGTACATACCCTTTCTCTTTAAGTTTGTGTGCACAATTTCGCCTGATTAAGCATTTATTTTAAGTTACACATTTATCTTCTATTTTTATTCGAGACAAGAATTGTGAACGTCGACGTTTTGTGTAAATGAAATGCAAAAAAGTGACGATGTTGTGTTCATGCCAAAAACAAACGTTGCACATTAGAAGTATGAACATGGCACTACAGACATAAAATCATTGTAGACAAAGGAAACAAACAAATACAAGTGGCTGGTTGGGTTAACCCGGTGCCACTCAATAGTTCTTTGTCTGCATCTGCGGGCGAGAGAACTCGAACAGTTAAATATGCGAAGCAATGGTCAGGGTGCAGGCTAGCTGGCGTAATTTGAGCACAGTTGTAAACCCGAGATGGGGGATAGAGAAAAGGGACGAGGCTTTGTCGTGTCATTCTGTGTTTTCGTCCCTTGTCTCTATCCCCAGTCTCGGGTTTACAACTATGTTCAAGTTAAGTGTAGCCGTGAACTTTTGTGCAGACTGCAAAAGTCAACATTCATGGTTCCTATCGTAAATAAGAGAATACATCTCAACGGGCCTACTCGAGCCCACCGCATTTCGACGTACTCGAAATAGACTTCCTCAATGGGAGATATTTTTAAGATACCCAACGCTTTGGTCCTTGCTTCTTTTGTATGTCTTGACGCCAAACTAGGGGAAAATAGAAAGCTATCGCGGAAAATTTCTCCAACGACGTACCACACACACGGTTTTCCGAAGCCCCACGCCTAAGGGCTTATCCATACATAATGGCAGCCTGCTTTGTTCGGGACGAAAATGACGTCACCGGCGGCTCCCCATAAGTCCTCGACGTCCCCCGATTCCCCTATCCCAAATGACATATCATAACGCCGATCTATATTATTTCTTTCCACCTCCTTTATTAGCATACTTCCGGTTTGTCGGATTTTTTTTTTTAGCTTATTTTTGTATCGATTCCCGTGATTATACTTGAACTTCGAAATCGATTACACTCCGATAACTACCATCGGGCAGTTGAGCGGGCAAAGTAGCTGGTAACAATGACATGACGTCACTAAGTATTCCTCCCGTTTGGGGCGCTACCCCACGGCCTTGCAACCAATCAGACGGCTTCGTCGTTTCGGTTTAGTCCGCAAATTTGAATCGGGCACCATCGCTGTCGAATCCAGTCGATTACGCTTGCTCTGCCGGGCCCTGTCCGCGTGCGGGACCGGGGATGATTCTGTGGGGGGAACGGAGAGGCAGCATAGGAAGTGGGGCAGCGCAAGCACCGAAACGAGTCAGGACTAACGTCCCGTCCCGTTTGAATGCCGGCTCGCTGGCTCTTCCTAATTTCCCTTTGTCCGCGCTCACCGGTCAGCGTTGGCGACTGGTGCGTGCACGTCCTTGGTTCATTGTATGTCGGATTAGAAGCGCCTTTAGCGAGTGAGGGTTATGGTGGCAGTGCGATGCAATAATGGGGAACGAGAAATGAAGGCGAAAGAGACGCCAATCCCCATATCGTATGCCTAAGCAACGATATTTGTTTTATTTCATTTATTAATTAATTTATTTATTTATTTATGTATAATACTTTGAAGGGCCCCTTTACAGGGCAATACAGAAGGGATGGGGAACTGCAAGTTTCAATATAGAAACATAGTAATACAAATTCGTGAGTACCGATAAAAAATACATATACACACAAAAAAGAATAAAAAATTATAAAAAACATGAAGGGCATGTTATGAACATGCTAAGGCTCAGCATCGTTTGCAGAGACATATAAATGTTCACCTATTCGCTTTTGAAATACGTCCACAAGGTTAGTTGTAACGATCTTATCAAGTAAAGTATCCTAATGTTGCCAAAGGGAGAAAAGAATTGGCGTAAAAGGTGGTGGAGGCAAATATGGGCTCTGTTTCACAGCTGTTATTTAGTCTTGGACAAAAACAAAATGGGACGTGAGAGTGAAACGCTTCTAAACGTAGGATTGAGGTGGTAGATCTTGTAAAACTGAGTCATTCTAGATATATTCCGCCTTAAAGCGAGCTCAGGAAGATTCGCTCACTCTCACAAACCGGAAACTTTAGTCTAAAAAGAATAATCAGAAAAAAAATATTTTAATGCTACTTTCTGTACAACATGGTTAGGAAAGTGGAATATTATGTAACACTTCACTATTTCAGCAGAAACGAAGTAGACGTTCTCAGAAGCTTACACACACCAGTTTTGAGCCTCAGAAGCCGAAGTATACCGAGGAGACGTTTTAGAGAGGAGACAGATGGACTAGAAATTTGACAAACTTCAAATCTTGAAAATGTTAAAACCTGAAACAGAGGTGAGATCGAAGAAGGCGATTCCGCAAGCAGAGCGTACATAAAAATGATATCATATACAAATGTAAGTATAAATATAGTGAAGTTATTACGTTATTTTTGTTTCTCTAACGACGAAGGAAAATAAAATTAGTCATTTTTCGCTCCATTAGAGGAGAATGCTACTCGTACATTTTATAGTAAACTTCGTTGATTCACTTCACAACACACAGCTGCTATGAAGACCAAGAAAGAGCCCAGTAAGGTTAGACGTCGCTTGCCCGCGCATTGCCGCTAAGATTTCTTAAAATGGCCTACTTCGGTGAGACCGGTGCAACTCGGATAAAAAAAAAAGAAGACTGTAGTGCTTTTTTTTTTTCATGTGGTCCCCGTTGACGTTGATTTGAGAAAAATATGGCTTGCTGCGATCCGACGAGAAAGCTAAACACCGAATCTGGCGTGGTGCTACACTAAGGTATGCAGAGAGCGCCAGACGCATGATGTCTGCTTCTTCCGAAATGGCGGGAACGTTTAAATATAAAATAGGGAAATCAGAGAGCCAGAATTTCCTCATGACTACACGCTTTTCGGAATGCGCGGCTGGTACGACGCTAGCGTACCACCCGCGTATTCGGAATAGTAGCGAAACAGCCAGGATGGATGGATGGACACATGGCATCCATCCATCTATTCATCCAAACTACCCTGTTTTTCAGTGGCGCATTTAGCGTCAAAACGTTGCCCTTGCGACGACGGCGCTGGCCTCTTCGTTTCCGACTCTTTTATCGGGCACTGAATGTATAGTGGAGACACTGGTGATACCACTGATTATCTATGAAGATATGCTGGATCGCAGATCCCCCCTGGCACAATTCGGCCACCGGTCGGCCATCTTACGTCACCCGCTCTAGCGCTGTCAAGCCTTGACAGTTACCATGGTTAGCATCTGTAGATCACATAACAACAGGCGCAAGGGTCACGTGACCACAGCCTTGACAACGGCTCAGCAATTGACTTAATTAACGACTGGAGGCTGCAATCGCGCAATGGGCTCGAAGCGAGGATGCTCGATTAAGCAAACTGTCATAGAGACCAGTGGGTAGTACTTACATTTGAACTCGGAAATACCTTAAAACATTCGCTCTAGCGAAATACAGTTCCAGGGTCACTGTATAGAAGACGCCAACGTGCCAGTCCGTTTTTTCGTCGTAATAAATTTGGTGAAGTTTAAATGCGCACGGTTTTAATCAGTCGCGAGTGTGTGAACGGGACTTTAGAGCAATTTACTATGTCCCAATGTCCATGACGTTTGATGTATGTGGCAAGGCTCTTTGCGCGGTGCTTGGTCTTTATAGCAGCCGTGTGTTGCGAAGTTAATTACAAATTGTATTATAAGGTGCACGAGTAGCATTCTCCGCTAATGGGGCAGAAAATGTCTTATTTTATTTTCCTCTGTTAGTATGAAAATAAAAAAAGTGAAAGCCGCTTACAACTCCCTGTAACGCCGAATTGGAGCGCAGCTCTTGAGGAGGAGGGAAGGGCGCGGGGGGGGGGGGGGTTAGACTAACCAGGGGGGGTCACGTGACCTTGGGGGGTCACGTGACCCCCAATGCCGATGATGTCATCACTGACGTCACTGATGACGTCATTAGTGACGTCACTGATGACTTCACCAGTGATGATGACGATGACGATGCGAATGTCGGTGACGACGTCAGTGACGTCACTGATGACGTCATCAGTGATGATGACGATGACGATGCGGATGTCGGTAACGTCACCGGCATCCACATCGTCATCGTCATCATCACTGATGACGTCACCGGCATCCACATCGTCATCGTCATCATCACTGATGACGTCACCGGCATCCGCATCGTCATCGTCATCATCACTGATGACGTCACCGGCATCCACATCGTCATCGTCATCATCACTGATGACGTCACCGGCATCCACATCGTCATCGTCACTGATGACGTCATCATCATTGATGTCATCATCACTGATGACGTCACCGGCATCCACATCGTCATCGTCATCATCACTGATGACGTCACCGGCATCCGCATCGTCATCGTCATCACTGATGATGACATCAGTGATGATGACGATGACGATGTGGATGCCGGTGACGTCATCAGTGTCGATGGCGTCATCGGGGGGTCACGCGACATCGGCGGGGGTCACGTGACCTCGGGGGGTCACGTGACCTCGAGGAGGGGGTCACGTGACCTCAGGGGAGTCACGTGACCTCGAGGAGGGGGTCACGTGACCTCAGGGGAGTCACGTGACTTCGGGGGGTCACGTGACCTCGGGGGGTCACGTGCTTCCCCACGAAGTCACGTGACCCCGGTGGGGGGCTCGCGCGGTGCATTATGGGATATTTCCCATGATGCACCGCGCGGTTACGCCGACGGCGACGGCGACGGCGACGGCGACGGCGACGGCGACGCCGCTCAAGCCGGAAACGGGCCCCTAAGAGCTGCGCTCTAAAATAACATCCTACCTTCAGCTACTAGATTTGTACAGGTGTATGATGACATTTTTATGTAGGCTTCTGCCTAAAATGCTATATTTTGTTTTCACTCCTGTTTTTGAGAGTCTCACGAAGCAAATAGATTAACTGCACGTCATTACCCTCATATCCATCAGTTATATTTGTACATTACAACGCTAATAAAATGAGTAACGAGAAAATACAATTGGTGTGTAAAACAAAGCGGTGCAACAACCAAAGCAAAAGAAGGTCCTATTGTTTCCTTTGCTCATTCAATATAACAACGTGTGATTCGCAACTGAATACAAGCTGCAACCAAAAACCCAGAAACTAAAGGACCGGGTGCATGATCTGCACATAGTGTTGTATGCGTTACCGAAATACGTTACTCGTTACTTGTAAATAAAAGTAACGCGTTACCGTTACCGATAAAAGGGAACGCACTTTACATTTGCTTTACCTTTCAGTTACGAATAAAGACGTTTTACTATTTAGACGCTACAGGTATGCATAAGCTCCACATTTCAAGAAACATTGTCCATGGACACATTGAACATAATTGCTTCACTTTTTTACGGTTTCACCTAAAAGCTCACATGAATAAAGGCAAAGAAAACTTCATGAGAACTTAGAAATTCACATAGATAGGCGCCTAGAAACACGAAAAAAATTAGTGTCACTTTTTTAACTCTCGGGAGGAAAAAGTAAAGAGTAACGCAACTCCGTTACCCTTTACTCGACATAGTAACCTACGTACTTCACCCGTTACTCTTTTGAAAAACTAACGAGTATGTTACACGTTACCAAAAAGGTTACACTTTACCGGTCACCCCGTTTCTAGCAACGCGTTACCACCAACACTGCCTGCACTATATCTGTTGATCGAACCAAGTCACGGACAATAATTTCTGCTGGATGGTCGAAGAGGGCAAACAGTGAGGAAAACGAAAGTCAAAGAAGGGAACCCAGTCCCTGTGCACGAATGGGAGTGGTGAAGAGGGCGAAGGAAAGAGATCGAAGTGCGCTGGAGGAGGAGGGGCGGACGTGGGGAATCAAGCCCGCAATGTCGATTTGAGCAAACGTATCGCTCGAGCACCACAGCTGATGAAAGTGGCTCCAGTAGCCAATGATTGGAAGCCGAACCCGAAGATGACTTCGTAGGCAGCTGGAGGATGATGTGTCCGCGCTGTGTCCATACAGTTCCTAACTCGGAACCCCGATGAGATAAAGCGACGGGAAACGGAAAGGAAGGAACAAAAGAACCACGCAATGCGGCGGGGAGACCGATGAAGCCCGCCTGACGATCGTCCAAAGAGGCTCCGAAGCCCGAAAACGAATCGCGTGATAGAACGCTGATGAACTTTCCCTTCAGTTTCTTGCCGCAATCTTGCAGTTTTGCCTTTTCATTTAGTCTTCATTGCTTGTCTGTGGAAAAGTAAACAGAGGAAAATGGGGAACTTCACTGATTGAGAAAACGTTTTTTTTTTTTTTCTTCTTGAACAAATTTTAGGAAGACATACACAATCAACAACAAGAGTTCCTTTGAACCGACTCGGGTATGGAACCTCCCGAGGCGGCAAAGGTCAACACGTGGGAAACACGCCGTGCGACGGTCTTCTTCCTGAAAGTATCGGATACGGAATTTCATTTGGTTTCCTTCAGCCGCCGACAAGGTAATTTTCTGGCGCAGTGAGCGAAAATGCTAGCTCATTTTGTCTTTTTAAGAGAAATGAGAAAGGAGCAAACAAATAATTAATATTCCTTACAAATGTTACTGTCCTCCTCCGTGTCAGAACTGACTTTTTGAGAAACAAGTCATTGACTCGATTGATATTTTTTTGTAAATTATATTATATATGAACGCAAATTGAGATATTTGCGACTCAGGAGCGTAACTGGCCACTCCATTAAAATTAAAAAAAGGGTGTCCCTCAAGTGATGAAAAATCTTGTCTGCTAACCAATGTAGATTAGAGATGAGCACCTCACCACAAAAGTAAACTTTGTTTTCTTTGGTTTTATTAACAATTGCAACTCAAGTGTCGCAAAATACTTCTTTTTTCTCCATAGAGTGCTGTATAAAAACGAATGAATACCTTCTAATCTTCTTGAATTTGTTAAATTTCTCAAACTTTTGGACAAGACGCCAAAGGGTGCATAACAGCGCGTGATGGTTCTTCTTTCGCTATGGCAAATGCCTAATTGTTCGTATCGTCGCGCTCACTGCCTGACATCATGAAGAGAGTACCGAGACAGGTGATATATCGTCAGTATTCGTCAACTTAATATAATTTTAAAACACATATTCATATTTATTTATTTATTTATCATTTTATTTATAGAAAAGGAGGATACCAAGGATAGGTAATAAATCGTCAGCAGTCCACAATGTACTATGATTTTTAAAGGGTAACTTTGCTCAAAAGCGGAACCGAAAAAAAAAAGACCGGTATCGCTTTAGTGGCGCGATACATGACCGCCGCCGAAATATTAGAGAGTTTTAGTAGATCGTTTTGGCTCTCCCGCTACGCTATACGCTAGAGCGACGACGCTACTGCGCATGCGCGCTGCTAGCGGAAACATTGCGGAGCTGCGGATGCTAGCGGAGGCGCGCTAGCGGGCCAAAATAGCGAGGGGCGTAGCGCGGCGTGCTAGCGTGGCTCTCGCGAGAACGAGTCTTGGCGAGATAAGCGAGACCCAGCGAGGGACGCTGTTCAAGATGGCCGCCACGCCGCGTCTGCTCGGTCTGTGCGTCTCGCGATCGTGGTTCTAAGGGGTGGATTATACCTTGCTGCTGCGAGAAGTACCCCGCGACAAAGCCGTTCCATGACTACAACAGGTAGCGATTCATGGCGGATATACTAAACGCGGCCACGGAAAGGAGAAAAAAAAAAAAGAAAAAGCTTCGCAGATTTTGGTGCTGTGAGCGAAAGGTGCAGCCCCCTGCTCGGCCGCTTTGTCGTGAAGACAAAACCGACTAAGGAAGCGGAGCGAGCAGGCGGATATGAGGGATTTCTGTGGCGCTTCATTTTCGGTGAACAACGACGCAACAGATGAGCTACAGTGGTTGTCCTTTATTTTTGAAGATTTTTCTCGGCGGCTTTAGCACTTGACTCATATCGGATTGGCTTGGACAGCTTGGCCGACAGTTGTATTCAATTACAAACATAATGGTCACCTACATACAAAAGAAGCAACGATTAGCACGTTATTCAATAAAAAAAACAATATTTTATTAAGATAACGACGTTAATAAAAACAATTGCGAAGGATTGCTTTACAAATCTGTTTTACGCGAGCCCTAGTGTCCGAAAGAGCCGCTAGTGGTGTTGCGTTAGCTCTCGTAACGTTGTAATCCGTAGCGGGTTGCGAACGTTCTACTAAAACTTAAAATGGTAGTTCCGCTACGCTACATATAGCGGAGGTCGTAGCGGCTAGCGGATAGCACAGCGGAAGTGATTGAACGATCCACTAAAACACTCTATTACTTCAAAGTGGAGCCGCGTACTCCACTAAAGCCGATTTTAAAGATACGACCAGCTGCTTCTCAGTGGGCGGCAAGCGGGTTAGCTTTTATTCGAGGAACACTGGCGCAGGCACCCTTGTGACGTCACGTCGCAGTGAAGGTGCGGTTGATTGACTGTACCGCGTACGGTAGCACCCTTGTGACGTCAAATCGCGGCCGTGTGGCTGTTGATCAGTGTTGCCATTTCTCTAGCAGATAGTATGGGTATTGCCGTAGACGCGCGACACCAAACTTTGAGCCGAGATATTTATAAAGCAACACAGAATATTAACAAAACAAAAACTATACCTTGTAATTCAGGGACACTGCTTTAGCTGAAAGCTGTCATAATAGCAAATTCAAAAATAATGACCGGAGTTGTTTTCTAAAGAATATCCAGTATATTTATCACATTAATTATTCCTTTATTCGTTTATGCTTATTATAAATATTGCTAATTATTGCCAAAAATACATATATTGTTTTTTTTTACACTTTTAAATCATTTTTGAATTCATCTCCACATCACGGAGAAATCACACCGACCGACTGATCCTGCTGATAGGTTAATGGCGACTTCATTATCGGAACGAATATAAAATCGTGCTGCGCGTTTCTTGGTTACGGGCTTAATTAAGTTCAGCTAGTTGGTGCATTATATGTCTGTCTCTTTCTTGTATTTTTTGTTTTTCACGTTTTTTTTTTTGTCTCCCAAGTTAAACTGGCCCTATCCTAGTAGCGCATTTCTTCTTTCTCTTCATTCTTCCTCTCCCAGTTCTACATTCAACACATATTAAGAACAGATGTTTTGCTTAGATTCCACACCAACCTTGAATTGCTTCTCTCAAATCAAGATGGAGTTTGTGTGTGTTATCTCAAAAATCTAATTACCCGAAACATTTATTTTTTCGTATCCTCGTAGAAATAAAGTGTGTGTTTGCGTGTGTGTGCGTGTGCGTGCGTGCGTGTGTGTCTCTGTGTGTGTGTGTGTCTGTGTGTGTGCGTGTAGCCGCCGATGTTGCATTAAGTTTGATTTAGAGGTAGCGCATGGCGAGTACAGGTTATTGAAGTCTAACAATATTAACGCTAATTTACTAACGGGGGAATATCCACCCCGTTCAAGTTGCCGAGGAAGAGGCAAGTAAAGACAGTAGTGGTCTTTGCGAACAAATGCTTCGAGAGAGGGACTAATATGTCTTGCTCTCTTTTCGTGCTCTAATTATTTTTTTTTTTTAACGTCCGGGCTCATTGTTACAGTTTTCCCGTCGCCAAGCCTGGAGGTGGCAAGGCACGACACGGGATAGAAGCGGCGCGTTGCTGGCATCATCTTCGGGTCAGTCGTCGCGACAAGGAGTTGTTACACCTCTTCCTGCGCCAGAGGCAGCCTCTCCCAGTGGTCATTAAAGAAAACAAAATACCAAAAGTACAAAAACTTTCAAAGAGAATCAAAAGCACCTCGGCACATTCACTCATATCATCAAGAAGAAGAAAAAAAGAAAGGCCGCATAGTTCGCCGTTTTTGCACCGGAAATGAATATGACCAATATCAGTACACCCGTCCAGCTGCGCATTGAACTAAGTTCGAAAGGTATTGCAGAAATATATATCTATATATATATATATATATATTTTTTTTTTGGGGGGGGGGGGGGGTTGTAGCTGTAGGCAAAATGCGAATTGTTCATAAGACTTCCGTCACATTGCTATGTTTGTAAGTTTTCCGACGGTTCGTTTCTATTTGTTTATTTTTATTTTTATTATTGTACAACCGTTGAAAATTAACGTGTGTTTTTTTACTTTTATCCAAAAATGCAGAAGTTCGTCAAGACGCACTCAGCTCGTCAAAATAAAGTGGAATAGCCTTCGTTTAAGGATTATGAAGTTAACGTTTTCTACTATGAATTGTGTCTGAACGTCACCGCAAGGTCTGCAGTCAAGGTGCTCCATCTTATGGTTTGTATAAATTTATTCTGCAGTCTACGACCCTATAAAAGTGCTGTGAAACAACATGCACTTCAACCACCCCGCAGAACACGTACCCACTCGGATCCGCACTTTTAGCACAACAAAAGACGAGGTCCAGATGGTGCATTCATTCAACTGCAGCAACGAGGGCGACATTTTATATACTGGGGGTTCGGTCGCATTGATTCAACTGTAACAACGAGGGCGACATTTCATATGCTGGGGGTTAGGTCGCAGATGCTGAATTAACCTAGGTTTCATCTTTATCGGCACTTCTTCATTTGCTGGACTCAATTCGTAAATTATAGGATTGTTATGTTAAGAAAGAACAGATGATGATTTGTTCCAAATTGTTTTTGAATTCTTCATAACATTCCGGAGTGATTTGCATCAACCCTAAATACGTCACATTCTTCTACCCCAAGTAATGGGGGTTATTGTGTCAAATGAACAAAAATATGAAGGTTTGGAACTGCAGATACCAAACCTCTCTCCGATAAAATTCTTCGACTCTAGACTTTATGTTTCATAGTTTATTTATGTGCCCGTGCTAATGGGGTTATGATAAAACTGCTATGCAAGCAATAATTTACTTTTATACGTGGTCTTGGAAGTATTTCTTTTCGTTCTAGTGAAATTATTCTATTTTCTACTCAATATTTTATAAATTTTATTTTTGATCTTCCCTTGGCTTCTATATAGATGTATCTTTTAGTATCCAACTTTAGTACGGAAGTAAATTAGCGTTAATATTGTTAGACTTCAATAACCTGTACTCGCCATGCGCTACCTGTAAATCAAACTTAATGCAAGTTTATTTTGATATAAATATAAATTATCAAAAATATTTTTTTTGTAAAAAGGCCTTAAAGGACTTTATTCTTTATAGCACTATTACTTTCTGAATTTCTTGGGTAATTGAGAAGTGTGGACTAAAATTCTGTTATGAATGTATAAATTCATGTATATTATATATATACAATTCGAAATATATATATATATATATAATAGTACGAAGTCCGGGGCTTGACTGCCGAGAGTTTGTATAAATAAAGAGACACTTCAAAAACTTAACTTCTTTACTGAGGGTCGAATCGTCTAAGTAAAGGAGTTAAGTTTTTGAAGTGGCTCTTTATCCTATATGCAGGGTGTCACAAAAGAAAATTTACACGGTCTTTTTTACCGCAAAAATAAACTAGGCATCGCCGAACGCTCATTCTCCGCCCAAAGGTAGCGCTAGAGGTCACAACCAGATGCCAAAGTTTCAGCCCGATCAGATAACTTAATCAAAAGTTATAAGTGATTTTCTGAAAATTTCAATGGGAAAATGGAGCCCATTTTTGCCCGTTTTCGGTTTCTGGTGCCATAGAGCCCCATGTGTTTGAAAACTCCGTCGGCCACCATTTCCCCATTGAAATTTTCAGAAAATCACTTATAACTTTTGATTAAGTTATCGGATCGGGCTGAAACTTTGGCATGTCGTTGTGACCTCTAGCACTACCTTTGGGCGGAGAATGAGCGTTCGGCGATGCCTACTTTATTTTTGCGGTAAAAAAGACCGTGTAAATTTTCTTCTGTGACACCCTGTACATATATATATATATATATATATATATATATATATATATATATATATATATATTAACGTGGTGGAATGTGCACATGCAAACTAACTTATGAAATTTGATTTGACGATGAGCACTAAACTGTGCTCGTAAAATAAACAAAATAAGGAGCTCGAAGGTCGTATTCGCGTCAAGTGTGTTGTGCAGTGGACGTTCCTTTAATATAGGCATGCCACATTTCTTCCACTTTTTGACTGCATCATATCGTCTCACCCTCGCTCATCTAAATGCGTGATCAAGCTCATTTAACTTCAATGAAACAAACACACGGCCAGTCCGAATCCAGAAAGCTGACGAAGGTGTGGCCAACATGTGCCGGGATTTCTCCCTTCCCTCTCACCATTAATAAAATAAACGGGAAGCTGACAACGGGCCTCCGGTGAGCCAAGTGCATTTCAGTGCGGATAAGCGGCGTCGGGCTTTATCGTGATACGGAATGTGAGTCCGTTATTTTATGAACTTTGAGATCATGGGAACGCGTTTAGCGGAAACAAAAGTCCGCCAATATATTGGCTTGGCCAAGCCGGGCTTAGCGAACGCCGCGCCCGGGGCCCAGTCGACCAGGTCGTCGGCGGAAGCCATATGTTACTGCCCCATCCTCCTCCTCCAACACACAGAAGCTTAATCTCACGGCACACAAGTGCCCGGCTGGCCGATGGTTCTTGGTCAGAAGGTAAAACCCGTGGAGGACCCTTCCTAAGGGCACCACTAAACTCCTTCTCATCGACTTCACTCGGTGCGGCAAAAGGCATCCGCAATTGCCGCATATCTCCGGCGGAGCAAATGCTCCGAGTAAACATTGTAAAACAATGAGGCGCCCTCTTTCTTGGCGGCTTTATTTGGTGGATGCTGCCCCCGTCATTTTTGCCGGCTATATCTCGCCCTTGGGAATGGGCATTTTAAGCGCTTCCAATGCGGATTAGCGAGGGCTCCTTCAACCAGGCGGGCAGTAAACGTCACTCACAAGCTAGTTAGCCATTTCGACTCTGACGGACATTTTTTGTCAGTCGGAGCCGACCTGTCTAACATATATGATGATAAAATTGACACAGTGGTGTGAAGTCAGGAGTGACCAATGACCAGAGCGCAAAGCGTGTAATTAAAACTTTGATTGCATTTATTGATCTGAAAAAAAAAATACGGAATTGGTTGACAGTGTGAGTTTACTGCCACGATCCGTACTGAGTCGCTTTCACCGTATCTGTGTCCTTTTTTTTGCAGTATAAGTTTCGGCGTTGCAAAGATATATTCTCGCCTACCCATTGTCATTGTGTTAGTAATTAGGCATTCTCTCCTTTATCTATTAAACTTGTGGGGTCATCATTTCAAATCCATAAGGAAACGTCAGAACCGAACGGAAGAATCGGCGTACACGACGTGGTTTATAACGCTGCTTCAAGGCGGGGTCCCCTTGCCATAGAAAAACCGTCTGCAAACAGATTCGAACGCAGGTCACCATGAGATTCGTGCTTGGAATGCCGCATGGAAACAAGGTGACGGAGAAACTTGCCACACGGCATTCGAACCAGAGATATCGCGGTGACTGATGCCTGAAAACTGTATTTAATATGATATCTGAGCAGTGTACCCTGGCTTTAGTGTTCTGCCTGTTTGATGCGCAAACACATACTTTCATTTCAGCATTATTTTAGTTGACGAGTTCACTGCCGAGAACGAAGGAATGAAAAACATAACAATATCGCCAGAAACAAATCTTCTCGCTCAAAGTGAGCAGCGTGGTGCGTATAAATCCACCCTTCACGTCTCGAGACACGAGTCCAAAAAGAACCATTTTTCAGCACTCCAGGCTGCAAAACATACGCTCACGTCGTATGAACGCGGCTCGCTAAAAAAGAGAGCGAACAACGCAATCCATCTCCCGCCCAGGCGTCGGCTCTCGGCTTTCGCGAGAATGTTCTTGGCACGAAGACAGTCGCATCTCTCCCGACCAGCTGACGCAAATACGGAAAAAAAGCGTTACTTCCGCAAACGGAAGTTTGCGAAACGTGATGTTGCCCTTCGCGTACTCTATTTGCGCGCCGATGCGCGCAGAAAGCAGTCTCCTAAGTGTAGACAGTGAGGCACCGTGTACGTTTTGTCTATATATGTAGAAAAACTTCCTTCTAAAAAACATAGTAGCTAAGAGTCCTTTATACTAATAATTTTTTTTTCTGGCAAATCACCATAAGTTCTTACAGACTTTGATTCGATGCAGTCTCTAAAATGGAGTCCCGACACGGGTGGATCACCAGCATATGAAGTCTTCAACAACTCCTCAAAGATACCTTTTTAATATCCCTGGTAACTTCAAGCTCTTCTCTGAAAGAGTTTCATCGATCTCGACTTTTTACGTACATTGTACATACCTGGAATAAGGAGGCCATTGTTACAATGTTGAACAATATTAGGGTGTATAAATGCCAAATGAATTGCTTTCTATGACCATATATATAATTTTACTGTCATTGAGTAGTGTGCCTTACAATGATATTTTTATCGATTAATTTAATTAAGAGAAAGATGGTGTGGCAAACCAATTAAAGGGACCCTGAAACGATCTTCAAATTCCTCCTTAGCTCCAATCCCCATCTCACAAGAGAAATTAGAAATTACCTGATCGGGGACGTGCGTGGGTGCCTGATGCGATGTCTCCAGGCTTCCACCATGCTTTTTAATCACACCATGAAACTTGTCATTCGTAAGTGATGATAAGTGCCTTCACGGCACTCATTGGCAACGAGCGCGAATCCAAATCTTCGTCGCCGGATTGATTATTGACGAGGGCATAACGTCCGAGTGACGAAATGCTCGTGTTCAATGCGTGGGCTGGGTCCGGCTGATGTGCTTGGGCACCGCGGATGCATCACAGTGAAAAGTCGAAGACTTTTAGAAGGAAAGAAGGTACAATATAGTCCGCTATATTTTCAAATTTTTGTACCGGAAAGCAGGCTTTTGACTTTCTGCCTTCGTGTCCTAGTTTTAGTTTGGCGCACCAAAGGATATACGATGAGCAAAATCTAAATTTATCCCAGCCAAAAATTTATTTCATGATCCCTTTGAGACGAGATCGGGGGAAAAATACCCTACATGAATTATTCTATATCTGGGATTCTCCATTTGCTAAACTCCTCTGCTAACTTCACTGTGATGATAATAAATAAAGATATGTACCAACCAAATCCTTGTTTACAGAGGGAACCCCACGCTTAGAGACGTGCTCGGTCTCTTCTTCAGGGGTTGACCGCGGCTATGGCCGTTGAGGAGCAGTATTTTTTTCTTCTTCTACTGCGTCTGTGTCTTTCGTTTTGCATCGGTGCGGTGGCGAAGTCCGTTCACGTAGGCCGTGGGCAGAATGCTGATGGATCTATTTATGTTTTGTGGCGTCGTTTGGACGTGCCAGGATAGAACGAAAAGCCTATGTCTGCGATCAGTCTCAACGGCAAGGATGTTGGTGTTGGCAAAATCAGTCCTGTTGTCCTTGACGTCGCAGTGCTCAACTCCGGCGCTGCGTTCATGGTTAATTTGTCTGTTTTATTCGTATTTAGAACATTCCAGAGGCCCATGGTTGACTGAAGCAGATGAAATATTAAGCAAACAAACTCACAAAAGTGCCGCGACTTACGACATTTTATCAAAGGAAGTAATATAAATGTTCATATAGACTTGCACCTGTGTGCTTAAATACGCACAGAAATAGATATGTTATAGCGTCCCCTAACTCCTATGCTTGTAGCTAAACTGTGACCATGTAGAAACAGTAAGCGACCTGGCATCATTCACTATTCCTTATATGCAAAAATATACACCTTTCTAAGAAAGACACAACTTCAGGGACAAGAAAACGTTTTCCGAACTCAATCAAGGCCTCTTCCCGGTGCAGGTAACCCTAACCGTGTGGGGCATAGTTTCACTGGCTGCAGGCCACAGGCGCAATTTCGGACAGTCCTGGCTGCGAAATGACCGAGTCATTTAGAGCGCAGTTCTTAGGCACCCGTCTCTAGCTTGAGCGGCGTCGCCGTCGCCGCCGGCGTAACCGTGCGCGTTCCATTATGGGAATAATGCAACCGGGCGTAACCGCGCGTTGCATCATGAGAAAATTTCCCCGCTAAACATAGCGGAAAACATTCCCCGCTAAATGTAGCGGAGAAATACCGCCCATTATTTTGCGAGAAAATTTCCCCGCTAAATATAGTGGAAAAATTTCCGTGCTAAATTTAACAAAACTTCTTACTCCACTAAATTTAGAGGAAAAATTTCTCCGCTAAATTTAGCGGGCAACTTTTTCCGCATACCTTAGCGTGAACATTTTTGGCCACTAAATTTAGCGGGGGAATTTATTAGCTAAATTTAGCAGGGAATGTTTTTTGCTAAATTTAGCGGGAAATTTTTGTCCGCTACATTTAGCGGGGAAATTTTTTTTGCTATTATGGGGAAATTTGGCGGTAGAATTTACCGCTATATTAAGCGGCAACTTATCCGGCAAATTGAGTTGGAAAATGTTTCTGCCGAATTTCACGGGCAATTTTGTTCCGCTAAATTTCCGCTAAAATTCCGTAACTTAACCAGCACGCTCCATTTCCACGAATTAGTATGAAACTTTCTCCGCCAATTTTTTCCTCTCAATTTAGCGGGGACATTTGCCGGCCATATTTAGTGGGCAATCTTTTGCGCTAAATTCAACGGTGAAATTTTTCCGCTAAATATGTCGGAAAAATGTACCGGCTAAATTTAGCGGGCGAATTTACCGGTAAATTGTCCCACAATTTCCCGCTAAATTTTGCTCTGTACCCTTCCCTCACCTCCGTACTCTTCCTTCTTCCTCCTCAAGAGCTGTACTCTAATTCGGCATTAAAGAGAATTGTAAACGGCTTTCATTTTCTGAGGTTACTAAAGAGCATGCACGTTGGGAGTAAAGAGGCTTGATTTATCTTGATATTAAGAATAAAGTCGGTATTCAATATTCACATTATGTGTTTCTGCGGCATTCCTTCAAGGCTTGTAGTAAACATTGTAATCTTTTTTTATGATAATGTAGTGATTGCGCAGGCGAGCTGGTGGATGTTAACCATTTTGTTCTTAGCCCGAGACTGAGGCAGGAAAAGAGGAAAGTTTCAAAATAGAAGAAAAATGAACAGTCGAGGACACGTCTCTAACACAGCTAAAGACAAGTTTATTTGGTCACCTTCTTATATACTCTCCACGAACTTCACCACAGAACCTTCCCGATCTCGAAAGCCAAAAGATAACAAAGGTCTCACATCTTTCCACCACAATTGTCAAACGACCTTGAGGTTTTCCACAATGCAACAACAATAGCTCCCCAATGCAACAACAATGCAATGCAACAATGCCACAATGTTTTCCACAATGCCGCAAGGTTTTCCACAATGCAACAACAATAGCTCCACAATGCAACAACAATAGGTGAGGGGAGCTATTGTTGTTGCATTGTGGAAAACCTCAAGGTCGTTTGACAATTGTGGTGGAAAGATGTGACACCTTTGTTATCTTTTGGCTTTCGAGATCGGGAAGGTTCTGTGGTGAAGTTCGTGGAGAGTATAGACCTTTTCCGCTTACTCTCGCCCCCGACCGCCAAGTAGGCATATCCGGTATGGGCGACAAAAAAATATGAAAACGTTTCAACTTGCAAGTAGTAAAAAAATAGAGGGGAGGAAAAGCGAGAACAGGTGACGGCTACGCTTATCTCCTAAATGCTTTTGTTGGCGTGGCTACGGCATAACAATGTTTTCGCCCATACTGGAAGTGACGACAATTCAAGATGGCGGCGCTCTTGCGAAAAAGGTCTATATAAGAAGGTCACCAAATAAACTTGTCTTTACCTGTGTTAGAGACGTGTCCTCGACTGTTCATTTTTCTTCTACTTTGAAACTTTCCTCTTTTCCTGCCTCAGTCTCGGGCTAAGAACAAAATGGGTAATCTTTTTTTGTTCTTTTTTAATGGCAATATTGTGTTTGTTATAAACTTTTTCCAGTTTTATTTGGTGGTAGGTACGTCTTGAATTTATTGTTTCTTTCCAGAAACGATCGAACGTTAACGCCGAACGCCACAACGCCGAACGCTGACGGCAGGAGATCGGCGTTTATTTCGTCTTCGAAAAGTTAGTAGAGGGAACCGTGGTAGAGACAAAGCCAGATAGCTTTGTGTGTACCTTCTACCTGGTACAATCGATAAACAAAACCCACTAATTAGCGCAGTGGTGGAATGTAGTGCTCAGAATTATAAGGTGGTGTGCCCGATTTTTGTTGGGGCCGCGTTTAAAATTTCGTAATTTCTCCTCCGCGTACGTCCTTTTATGCAGAGATTTTTCTCTGTAGTACGTGTTTCACATATTGTAGCGGTTTCCATGGCGTTCCGTCCGCTTTCCTGAAGTAAGCTTAATTAAAAAATTCTGCGTTAATAACAGAGAACAGAAATAACACCTATCAGTTGCATTTTAAAGGTTGTTAGCTGCTAGCCTAACAAGGCTAGGTGGTATCAAATGTTATTCCGAGATTGCATGGGAAAAGAGAAAACAAAACACACACACATACACAAAAAAAAATATTTTGTGCAAGGAACTTGTTACGAGTGTTGATTATTGCGCCTTGTCGTTTGTATCAGTAGCGGGCCTGTGTTGCTGTGCCATTCGTTTTCATGAGCAGCGAAGGGGGAGGGAACGATAGGGTGTAGGGAGGAAACACGAGCTCGACGCTCAACACCTATGTGCTGGATTCGTGCCGACTGGGCTTTCGTGGATAGACTGTACTACTGCCCATGGTCACCCAGAACATTTATTTCTCCAGTCCATCATATATCCAGTCGCCTAGATCATCCATGTAAATTTGATCCTATTTCCTCCAGGACTAACTCTTACAGGTACTCACCTCTTCCATTATGCATTTCGGATTAGAATAGCCTGCCCTCAAGCTTGGTGAAAACAAATGACAACAACTATTTTACGCAGGAGGTTGTTAAGTTGTGTGAATAATCTCTTGTGCTATGATGTTTTTTTTTCTCTCTCTTTATTGTTCTCATCAGTGTTTTCCAAATGGGATTATCAGTATTGTGTATTTGATGTAACCCCCTCATGTAATGCCTCACAATGTCCTTAAGGTATTAAAATGAAATGAAATAAAATGAAATTTTTGAAAAGACGCGAATTCTCTTTTTGCGGCTCCAGTCAGGCACACGGAATCGACACTGACCAAAATGGAAAGCTGTCCAGTGACAGACTCTATCTAATGTGGCGCTAATAAAAAAAGACGTGGGGCGTGTCTAAATTATGAAGTAAATATGGACACGCTAAATGAGAGTCGCGTGATATTAAAAAGTGCGCGAAACCGAACCGCCAGCCCCTATTCCCATTAATATTTTCTCCAGGCACTCAGAAAGAGGGAAATTTTTATTTGAAAATTATTTCAGCTTTCATTGCAATATTTTTATTCATCGCTTCCCCATACACACAAGTAAAATCAAAGCTACAATATTAGGCCGCACGCTTGCGCATATGTACGGTGTGCAGGTCTCGTAAACACACACAATTTACACCGACCGAAAGGGCAGTGGCGTCTGCCGCCAAAAATACCGAAGCTCAAATATCGCCTGAATTATATCTTTTTTTTTAATTTATAAACTATGCTAATCGTATTATAACGTATGGATGCTACAAGAAGCCAAATCAGTACAAAGTAAACATATACAAGGGTATACCCGAATTGACGTGTGCATGAAAGTCCACATGCGAACGACAGCCTAAACAACTTAGCGCGGATACCGAGCGTGCCTGCCTGCCGTACGAGCAGATATACTGCCCCTACAGATGTTCGAAGGGAAACATAAACAAGCGAACTTGGTCGTAACTTAAAGCCATAAAGCTTCAAAGACCCGAACCGCTCATCAACGACGTCCTTTCTTAGATGCTAGCATCTACACTCACCGCCTTCCTGAAACGCCTGAAACATGTTCGACAGCTTCCTGGGCCACCCCGAACCCTTCGCTTAATTTCCCTCCGCATCATCTACGGCTGAGGAGGACAGGCGGCAACACGACGACTCACACGGCTCGACGTCAACAAGCGAGACGCATAAATTGTTTTTTTTCCCCCTTTATTTCCGACATGCAGCACACAAGTGTTCTGCCAAAGGAGGCCATCACTGGCGCCGCCTTTTCGGCCACCCTCCCCCGCCCATGCACCCGAGCGTGTTCCAGTCCGCGCGGCCTTTCATGTTCCACAGATTCTCAAAAAGTCCCTCGCGCCATAAGTTTGCCAGAATGATGACCTGGCACGGCTGCTGCATGCTTTGAATACGTGAGGTGCCAGAAATCCTATGCCAATGCGTGTGTATCTTGTTATGTGCAGTGAAAGTTCCTAATGGTGATAAAAGCTCCCGGGGTTTCTGCAAGCTCTGAGCGCGGGGCTCACTCATATTGCCACGTGTTGTGGGCAAAAAGAAGAACGGACTTGGCGAAGAAACGGAAGAAAGTTCAGGCGAAGATTTATTTGCTTGAAAGAATAAAAATAATGGAGCTTTGTTAAATTTCGTCGAAACTTGGAAGTCTTCGTAGCAGATTTTAGCTTCCAAAGTTCCCGAGAAAACATGAAGAAGAAAAACCAAATTAGATGGGCTGAATCATTGGTCGAGAACACGACTTGGTCTGCAGAGTTTCTAAAACAACTTCGTTTATAAGTGCTAAGCATATGAACTAAGTAAAAAAATTAAAGACATTTACAATTCTCTGTAATGCCGAATTAGACCGGAGTTCTTGAGGAGGAGGAGAGAAGGGTACGGAGGGGAGGGTCACGTTTGACGTCACGAGGGTAACATTTCCCCGCTAAATTTAACGGGAAAACTTCCCCACTAAATTTAGGGGAAAAGTTGCCACGCCAAATTTAACGGAACAATTTTCGTGGGTTTAGTGCGTCATGTGTGACGTCGCGGGGATATATTTCCCTGCAAAATTTTGCGCAAAAGTGTTCCCGCTAAATTTAGCGGAAAAATTTCCAGCCACATTCAGCAAGAAAATTTTACGCTCGTGACGTCACAAGTGACGTCACGTGTGACGTCATTATGGAAAACGTCCCATAATGCAACGCGCGGTTAAGCCGACCTCGACGGCGACGGCGACGCCCCTCAAGACGGAAACGGGTGCCCCAGAGGTGCGCTCTAAAAGAAACACGGCGGTTTTATTTGACCGTGGTCTTTCATCGAAGGTTACAACTGCAAACTGACAACTCTCTTAGCGGGGCTTTTATTAAAACAATGTTTTTGATGATCAGACTATTCTGAAATGAGAACTTTGTGCCAAATGTTTCTGTATAATTAACTCGGTAATGAACCCTATGGGGCGAATATGCTGTGAAAAATCGACAAACCTTGTCTGGCGGCTTTTGCTCTGCGTGTGGCATCAGCACAATGGCTGCTACGTCGCACGCGAGGCGAGCGTGCCGTCGGGCGAAGTTCGTCTGTTATTCATTGCATAAAAGCTGGACTTTATGGGGTGAATATGCTGCCAAAAAATGGACGAATTTCGCCCCACGGCTTTTCCTCTGGTGGGATCAGCGAAGTGGCTGCCACATCGTGCCACAGCGAGCGTGCCGTCGGGCCAAGTTCGATGGAGTTTAGCCTTAATTCGCTCCACCGAGTTCAGCCTTAAAAGTGTAACGCAACTCTTTAATTTCTCCTGCCAGGTGAACGTTCCTGCCAGTGAGAGCATTAGAAAGAAGACAACTGAACCGAAACAAGCAAATCGCAAAACAAGTCAGTCCACCAAGTGCCTACACCAGACTCAAAAGGAATCTGAACTGGAACGATACAAGTTCAGAATAATTCAACATTTTTACCATGACTTTGAGCGACTTAAAACGACCTTACAGAACCCGACTCGAGCGTCCAGTGTTTAAGATATATTTAGTTGTTTGTTGTTGTAGATATTACACAATAAAAACAAATATTTTGACAAAAACACGGCAAAAACTGAATTCCAGACGATACAAAAGAAACCAAAACATTAGAAAGATTAGATCACGCGTGCATGTGGAGGACTCTTCCAGTGATATTTTCTTGGTGGTTGTTGTGACGTAGTTTTCCAGGCGCGAATGTCACGCATTACCACAAAGTGGTTCAGGCAGGGCATGAAAAGACAGCCACACCAGCCCCGCGAGTGCTTTAGACTCCAGGGAGAATGTATCGAGAAAGTCGACACATCTACCCGCATTCTAAGCGGCTGGCAGCTGCGACAAGATAATAAAGTCAAATGAGTACGGTTCGCCCATACAATATAATATGGAGTACGATACGGCATAATATGGTATATGGTATGGCATGGTATGGCATGGTGGGATTGATAAGGTAGCGTATAGTATGGCAAGGCATGTAAGGTACCTGTCATGGTATAATCTATTTTTATTGTGGTACTCCATAATATGCTAGGCCAATTGCTTGGCAGGGTATGGTTACGAAGTTTATTTATGGTATACGGTGGGATTAGGAGGTGTGGTAGGCATAATTTGGTATGGTATGGTATGGTAAAATATCGTATTGTACGGTATCATATGGTGGTATAATATGGTACGATATACTATGATATGGTATGCTATGGTATAGTATGGTATGGTATGGTATTCTTTCTTTCCTGTGTCCAGGAACAGCCAAAGCCTGAATGCCGGTACACACAAATACATTATTTGTACAAAAAGGAACCACAAAAGCATTGATCCTAATAAAGCTGAATGCTTAGGGCATTTTTAAACCAACGTTCACTATCGAAGATATCAACCTCCGCGCTGAGTGTATTAAAACTATTTTGAATACGAAACATGGGGGAAAGTGAACAAAGGCCTTTCACATAGAACGTGTTGGGGTAGCGACTGCTCACGCGTGGAACGGATAAAGTAAGCAGAGACACAAGTTCAGAACAACTTATGTTCCATGCACAGCTTTGTGCAAAAATACATAATCTCGAAAATTTCGCCAGGCTACTAATGTCTGCAAAATCATCCTGTGTAACACTGACTCGTGTCTAAAAAAAAATTTGGCGACCGTAATAACCGTTCTATACAATGCATGCCAGCTTTCTGTGAACATGTTCTAACCTCTCAGAGCCTCCCACACTCAAACAGTTCAAGACCACGGAGTTGAACTCAAGTTTTGAACGCACAATAGAGGTGTAAAACCTGACAAGACACGAGGGCTCATTGAAATCACGGGTTATGCTCGAAAACAAACCTAAAAGTCGAAAGCACGCACTCACCACATTTGACGAATATGCATCAAAACTGAGGGTGAAATTCATATAGACGCCCAAATCCCGTACACAATCCACTTGAAGTAATTGTTCATTATCTAACTGATGAACACATTTCTTGCGCGATAAAGAAATGACAAGCTGCTTTTGCCTATTTAAACGCAAGGTTTGCGTCTCACACCATAAAGAGTTTGCAGATATGTCTTTTTGAAGAAGTTTTCCAAAGTATGGTATGGTTTAGTCTAGTATGGTATAGTATGATATAGTATGGTATAGTATGGTATGGTATGGTATGGTATAATATCGTATGGTGTGGTATGGTATGCTGTGCTATGGTATAGTATGGTACGGTATAATACGGCATGATATGGTATGGGAAACGTCTAATAAGCAAAGAGGTCACTTCCTAGTCGCCACAAGTATATTATCCACGAAAAGTTATAATTTATAGGCATATCCGACAACTAAATTCTCATTTTTTTCACGCTTAAAATAATACACATGACTTGACACTTAGTTACATTGGGGATTATGGTTCTCGCATCTCATGTCCCAGGAATCACTGTTAGTAACAACCGTACTGGGGTGTGCGGGTCACAACAACACTTATAGATCACTGTAGATGGAGGTATATACATTAAAACTATATGTGTTAAATGTAGTCCGATATATTTCCTGCAATCGTTATATAGGTGCTCCGAGTTTCAGGGACTGTTTACATACATCCAGTCTTTCCAGGAGTGCCCCATTTTCTCGCATAATGGAAGAAGTGCTACAGTGACTATGAGTGACTAGAGGCGGTAGTCCCTGTTGTGACGCCCAGATTATCAATGATTAGAAAGTAGCTAGACTACAATTGAGGTAAGGTAACGCTCGACTTCATCTTTCGGCTGCGCCGTTTGGTTAAGAATTGCTGGCAGACAAAGCATGAATATCACAAAAAGTTGGGCTGTTCTTTTTTTTCTAAAGATATTAGTTTAAATGTTAACAATTTTGCAATACTTTGAGATCCCTCCACTGAATAAAATATAGCTCGTCTCTCGAAAATGCAAAACTCTAAGCAAAATAGTAAAAAAAAAAAATCTAGTCGGGCTCTTTTCTCGTTTGGCATCTGTAGACAGACGCTTTTGAATCAGCCCCTAAGCCGGTGGCAGAACGTTAGGGAAAAAATATTAGCATTCATGTTTCTTGGTTTTACTTATATGTTTATGTTCCAAGTCGGAGTGAAGAGTGGCTGACCATATAGACTTGCTTGGACCACGGTTTCGAGCCAAATTTTCCGGGACAATGCGATTTTCCGGTTTCCAACAAGAGCTGTCAAACTTCGCACGCGAAATCAAAAGTTGATGCCGAATCAGGAAAGACACAAGCTACGCAACAACAACGTGGGCTCTGGTTTCCTAAGCTACATCGAAGGGAAGCAATGACCGGAGCTAAGACGGAGGAAGCGGGGACGACATCGGGCAGGAAACATACATCACGGGTCGAAATATGAACCAAAGGAATGAGGGAAAGGGGGGGGGGGTGTCCTCGTGTTTACGAACAGTTATCGAGGTACTTTCACTCCTGGTACACTTGAGCTGGTCTATCCAAACCGGGCGGCAAGACTGTCAGAGCGACGACAGAGTTTGATGAATTGATGATTGGAGAAGACTTCACGCCCGACAGAAGACGCGGAAAGGTCGTTCCCTGGGTTGGGCCACACTTCCGTCTATAGCGCATCACTGAGCCTTTGTTATGTTTGCAACGACTGTTTTTAACGATTCAGATTTCTGGTACAAATATTTTTCACATCAATCAGTAAATTTTCTAATAAAATAGCGAGCTTTAAGCGGAAGGGTCGTACTGCTTATATAACATGCAAAAGGGGGTCTGCATACAGATTCGAACTCGAGTCACCGCAGGATCCGTGTTTCGAATGCCGCATAGCATGAGTTTGAGAAGGAAACTATGAACGCGGCACTCGAACCACGAATATTGCGGTGACTCGTGTTTGCAGACTGTCTTCTGTATGATGGATAACCTGTGTGACCGCGGTTTTAGTAGACGGTTGAAATGTTGTGATAATAGGGAGTTTTAGGGAACCGTTTTTGCACATCCGATACGGTACGATGGGCCCTCCGGTACGAACTGCGCATGCGCGAGTCTTCTGCGATCTTACCGTAAGGCACGACCGGCACGACCAATGGCCGACATGGACAGTCTCGCTTGGTTAGCAAAACGGCTGTTTGGCTGGCGGAGAGAGCGTGCCGTGGCTCCATACATCAATAAAATAACCTGTGGCAGTTCCTGGCAGGAGCGCCATGTGTGACAGCAAGTGCATAAAGTTTGAGTCAGCAAATAAGAAAAAGAATAAAGAACAAAACGCAATAGGACTTTTTTTCAATAGAAATAAATTAGTGTTTAGCGTATACGAAAAGTGTCTGCTCGGTAGCTCAGTGCATTGGAGCGCCGATTTCTTGAGCTCGTAGAGGACCGGTTGTGGAGAGTTCGAATCCTTTTTTTTATATTATACCTTTTTTTACACACCATTTTTTTATTATATTATAAGTTTTTTTTGTTTTTTTTAGGTATTATAAGTTGATTTTTTTACATATTATAAGTTTTTTTTTACATGTTAGAAGGTATTTTTTTTTTACATATTATAAGCTTTTTTTTTTATTGCTTCAGTTGTTGCGTGCCGCTGCTGCTGTTCCATAGTTCTTTTTTTATTTTATAAAGCATGGAAAATGTTTGTCCGTCATGTTCCGAACAAGTGAAAAGAACTGAGTTAAAGTTAGACTGTTCTGAATGTAAATACAACTACCATCTGCTACCTTGTTCTGGAGTCTCGGAGGCCACTTTTATTTCAAAAGGTAATGCATTGCGAAAGTCGTGGAAGTGTCAAACTTGCAAAACCGCAAAATCTCGGGGAAGTCAAAGTGCCAAGGAAGAAAACGCGCCCGAGGAGATACCTAACATAACCGCCATGTTATCGGCGATAAACGCCAAGTTGGACAGTCTAATGAGCCTGAAAGAGACCGTGGGGGGTATCGAAAAATCCATGCAAGAAATGTCTGACAAGTATGACGAAGTGCTAAGGGAAATGAAGGAGCATAGCAAGGAAATGAAACAGCTGAAGAAACGGGTCGAAAGGCTGGAAAGAACTGACGCCGAGATGGAAATAAAGACACTGAGGCAACAGGTGAACGACCTTGAATGGAGAGGCCGAAAACTGAACCTAGAATTCCACGGCATCCCGAGAACTGATAACGAAGACCTGCTAGTGAAGGTAAATGAAATCGCAAGAAAACTTGCTGTACCGGACCTCAGAATGAACGAAGTCGCGGCAGTTCATAGGCTGCCGTGCAAACCAGATAAAACGCCAGGTATCATCGTTCGTTTCGTTCACTAGACAACTAAAGATCAGTGGCTAAACAAACGATCGGCACTTAAAAAAGGAAAAGATAACGCTTACATCTTGGAAAATCTAACGACTCACGACAGGGCGCTTGTTCGGGAGGCAAAAGAATGGTCCAAGGAAACAAACTATAAGTACGTCTGGTATAGAAATGGAAATGTTCTCGTGCGCAAAAAGGAGAGAGATCAGGTGCATGTGATTACGTCTCTGGATGATTTGCACAAACTCGCTTGACGTTCTTTTGTTATTGTTTTTATTGTTCACTTTAAGAACTGTTCTTTACAATGAATGATATGGCACATTCGTCGTCGAAAAATGAAAATGATGCCCTGCATTTGACGTCGGACACCGATTACTTTCTTCCATCCGATCTACAGTCTTTCATGGGAAAAGAGTACGACGGTTCCCTCAAATGTTTTCACTTAAATACTCGATCGGCACGAAATAAAGCAAACGAACTTGACTTTTTTTTTTCATCAATTCAGCTTTGACTTTGATATCATAATGCTTACCGAGACATGGTTTTCTGATGTTAATGACGTTCTAAAGTTACCGATGTATAATACGTATTTTTTAAACCGCACCGCAAGTCGGGGAGGGGGCGTGGCACTCTTGCTAAGAGAGAGCATGTCCTGCGAGATGCTTACTGATTACTGCTGTGTTCACCAAAATTACGAGATTCTGTCTGTATTGATAGGCCACAGTATTATCGCAGTTTGTTATCGTCCGCCGGCTGGTAATATTTCGTCTTTTTTTGCTTTCCTAGAATCTTTTCTTGAGTTCGCAAATGAAAATAAATACAATATAATCCTGGGGGGCGACTTCAATATAAACATGCTACTAGAAACTGCGGATAAAAGACAGATGGATATGCTAATTAAAGCAGGCGGATGTATGAACACAATATCTTTGGCTACTAGGATCACTAATGAATCTTCCACACTGCTTGATTTGTTTATTACCAGCTTTGCACCATGACAAACTAAATCTGGCGTAGTAATCACTGACATAAGCGACCACTTAGGTATATTTTTGTGTGTGAAGATAAACATAAATAAAAGACAGAATAAACCGGCGGTAGTAAAGTTTCAGAATATAACGTCAGATAGCCTGGATGACTTTAGACGAAAACTTTCTTCTATGGACTGGAGTGACGTCCTTCATGAAACAGATCCAAATAAAGAGTACAATATGTTCTTGATTCGATTTCAAAAACTCTATGTAAGCTGTTTTCCATATAAATCAATAAGTCCTTCTAGAAAAATTCGTAAACCATGGGTTACAAAGGAATTACTTGAAAAAATTCGTATAAAAAACGCGCTATATCAAAAATTTGTGAAAACAAAGGACATAGAAAAACTTTCAATTTTCAAACGTTATCGCAACCAGTTAAACAGAGAACTTCGAAACGCTCGAGAAACATATTTTGTTCATTTCTTTTCGACATGTGGTAATAGAACTGATATTTTGTGGAAAAAACTAAACTCCGTCCTGAATCGTACATGTACCCCGAAACAAGTAGAAACGATAAAATGGGATGGTGAGGAAGTGACAGGAAAAGCCTTAGCGAATGTATTCAATGATTATTTCGTGAGTTTAGTCAAAGACACCCCAGACTCAGATGCTTGCAAGTTTATATATTTTCGAAATTGTGCATCCATGTTTCTTAGTCCCGTTACTGATTTAGAGGTAATATCTGTCTTCCGTGCATTAAAAAACAGTAAAAGTTGTGACGCCGACGGTTTACAGATAAAGCCTGTAAAGTATGTGATAGATATTATTTCCCCTTGTCTGACTCATATATTCAACCTCTCCTTGCAAAATGGCGTGTTCCCCAAGCGAATGCAACTGGCAAAAGTAACGGTTTTATATAAGAAAGGTAATAAGAATGAACTAGGCAATTATAGACCGGTTTCAATTTTGCCAGTGTTTTCGAAAGGCTTAGAAAAAATTTTACTATTACAAATGACTTCATTTGCAGATAATCATAATCTAGTAAGTTCATCTCAATTTGGCTTCCGCAGACAACGGTCCACTGAGCTTGCTCTTCTTGCACAGAAAGAATATATCCTTAAGAACTTTGAAAATAAAAAACTAACTCTCGGTGTATTCATTGATTTTACGAAAGCCTTTGACTATCTTGATCATGATTTGCTATTTAAAAAATTAGAAATGTATGGCTTCCGTGGTCAACTGTTACTACTTATAAGTTCATATTTGTCTTCCCGTCAGCAATACGTACATATTAATGGTCATTCATCATCAATAAAATCTATTCGGTCAGGCGTTCCCCAGGGAAGCATATTGGGCCCTTTTTTATTCAACCTTTACGTAAATGACATTGTAAATATCAGCCGATCAACGAAGTTTATCATTTATGCTGACGACACTAGTTTATTTTTTACTGGTGATACCACCTCAGATCTCATAGATACCGCGAATGATACGCTAGAAAAGCTAGCGAAATGGAGCAAATGTAACGCTTTAAAAATAAACATAAATAAGACTAAGACAGTTCTATTTCGCCCAAAGAATAAACAAGTTGACATAAACAAGACCATATGTTTAAACTCATCTAGAATTGAGTTAGTCTCTTCTTTTAAAACATTGGGTATTTTTTTCTCAGAGACAATGTCATGGGATGATCACGTTAACTACATTATATCCAAATTGTCCAGCATTGTTGGCTTGATATATCGTAATAAACACATATTTCCCCTTAAGGTAAAGTTGTTAATATATAATTCATTATTTTATTCCCAAATAAACTATGGTCATCTAGTATGGGGCACAACTACTTTTACTAACTGTAAAAAAATATTAATTTTGCAAAAAAAGATTTTAAGAAGTATTTGCAAAGTCCCACTCGAATGTCCAATGGATTCACTTTTTACTCAACTGGGTGTAATTAAAATTTTTGATTTGTATAGATATCGCCTTTGCGCAAAATATATGATTGAAAAAAACATGCATGTACATTATCTTGAATATTTAGCGAATCTAACACAAAAAGTACACTCGTACCAAACGCGCATTCTGCAGCCCTGGCAAGTGCCTCTTTTTAGAACAAATTATGGCCATCATACTATAGCATACACACTACCGACCATCCTTAACCACCTTCATATGCACAACATAGAACTTGACACGTTATCGGTGGGTACCTTGCGGGACATGATACTCTCTGGGCAAATCGGCCACGATTGAACGGTGCCTTTGTGTGTATTTTCTGAGTATTTTTATTTTTTTTTTTTTTGTAAAGGGGAATGTGCTTGTGTTTTGTGTATTGTACAATTAATTAACGTAGACTATTTTTCTGGTTTTTCCTTGAACTATGTGGGGCAGTGCTATTTTTTGTCTACTCTTAAATATTGTATTTTTTGTTATAGTGCCTTGAACGATGAGCAAGTGACGTTATTCTATAGTGCCTGCTTATTTTCTTTAGTTTCATATATCTCATTGCCAACTGTTCAATCTCTTTTTTGTTTAGCGTTCTCAGTGTATTTCTTTTTTTTTTTTTTTCGTCCACGCTGCTTGTAGCTGCTGCTTTAGGGGGGCTTAGGACTAGTCAAGCTGTACACACAGCTTTTTTCCAAAGCCCCCACCAACACTGTACCTTTCTTGTTGGAAATAAACCTATTATTATTATATACAAACATTGGATGTGCATTTCGAGCACTTATCACTCGTTTTTTACAGCTGCTGTTATGACTGAGGATTACATGTAGTGGCAACAGAGTGAGCAGCAGCCTTCTGCATCAAGGCTCTGGATACTTTTTAGTTTAAAAATGTTGCATGAATTAAAAATTTCTGTACAAATGCTAATCACATATCTCCTATAAAACGAGCCCTTTGAATATTGGGTGATAGTTTTAATAAGTGCACAGCAGTAAAGTTACAGGTTTTCCTTTATATTTTCTTCGCGGTCGTACCGTACACGGCGCAACGATCGGTACGCGGGCGTACGACCGTGATCGTCTGCTATCTGTACCGTAAGAGAGCAACATGAGCGCCGCATCTACCTCCATCCCTCCGCCTCCTCCTCGCAAGCGGTTTACAGCAGTAGACAACATCTTTCTACTTCGGGAGGTGCTAGGCGCTACTCCTTTTTCACTCCAGCACTTTGGAATGACGCAGCGTTGAAAAAGAACTTCTCGTTGCGAGGAGCGAAGGAACGAATTGACCTCCTCGTAAATGAAAATAGAGATTCGAGACATACTGAAAGATACGTCATTACAAAAATATACACACTGTATGGAAAGAAGAACAGAAATCATTACATTCCTTCCTTATTTAACGAACTCCCAGAGTCCCTTATGAATATAGAACCCACTGGGGTACTAAAAAGGAAACCAAGGAATTGGTGTCAAGCATCTGAGCAGTAGATATCGTAGCCTAACCGTTGGAGATATTTCGTACTTTTATTTCATGGTTGCGTGAGTAGACTTGGCTATAAACACATATATTTCATGCGCTAAAGTGTTCCTTTCTGTATTTATTTGTGCTGCTAATTTTGTGTTCCTTTGATTTTTTTGTACTGCGGAGTGTTTTCTTTTCTTGTAACAACATGTATTCTAGTTGGTCGCCTGGCCCACATACAAGCAGAATGCTGATTTTGTGGGCCAGCTCTTTATTTTGTATGACTTGATCTGAAAATAAAAATTGTATTAAATTAAAAATGGAATTGAAAATTGAATTGAATTAACTTTGTACAAGAAAAATGACCGCATCAACTTGAGAAAGTGTGTAAATTTTGGTTATTTTTGTATTTTCTTCGAGATTTAATATTTCTAGTTTTATTTGTCCATAGCTTTCTTAATACTCGATCCTGCGTTGGGCCTCGAGGGAAAGAGACAGGATCGCTAGCAGACGACTTCGAATGTTGATGATAAGCGCGCGCAAGCGTGTTCTTGCGCCAAATCGAGTTTGCTTTCGGAAACGTTTCAGCATATGAGGACGTGGTTGGTGTAACCATCATATTTGGTTGATGTAAAACACCAAAGCTTGCCCGCTGAGAACGCATGATTTATTAGAAAACATGCTACCATGTACGATCGAGGCAATATTTTATTCCCCAAGTATATAAATCTGGTAAACTGAAAGAAAAAAAAAATACGCTGGCACATCATTCGGGGTATCCGCACATCTTTCCTGGTATCACAACTTTTTTGTTTACTCAAAAGTTACGCCAAGTTGAACGTCCTATGCCTTGCCGCCAACAAGCGCCTTCTCTTAGTGTATCGGTGCTCGGTGGCACCCGAAATAAATGCGACTGACTCCGTGTCACGGCAAACCAAAAATAATGTTTATTCCCTCGTGCCCCTGCACAAGTCACGGGCACCACGGCACGCGCGTGCGTGCCTTGCGTATAGAAAGCGGGAAGTTCAGAAGAGGCTTACGCCACACTTAGTGCGCAGACAGTCGTACAAAATCACTTTTTCTAAATTGTTTTCGCTAAATAGAGCCAACTCCAAGTCATGGTCAGAAAGATCGAGCCCCATTGTTGTCGGAAAGCTCGTCTGCTTCTTTAGCAGACGGCCATTTTAGAACTTCGCTGTTCTAGGGGCGACACGCCGTGGTGCGCCAGGTTTTGTATTACGGAAGCGCATTGATTCCAGTAAAAAAACGAGACGAACTATAAGTAGGTATACAATATTTTAGGTTCTCTATATATTTAGGGTGCGATCTTTATTTGCTTAAGCTTCTGCGATTTGTACAAACACACGCAAATTTGTCTTTTCTCGATGAGGCGGATGCAGGTTTCCGTTGCCAGGGGGCGCGAACTGTACCGATCGTCTGCTATCGTCTGCAAATACGGTTCCCCCAAAGCCGTTTCAGGGCACACGATCGGTCCACACGCCCGATCCATGGTATCGATCGTTTTTGTTTATCGATCGTATTTTGTTCCGGTTCCCTAAAACTCTCTAATAAAAATACCCGATGGCGATACAATGAATATGCAAAGGCGTCGGCCGACTCTCGTGTATCGCTAAAACACTCTAATGACGTCTCAATGAAGGGTTTTAAGGAACCGTTTTTGCACATCCGATACGGTACGATGGCTCAACCGGTACGCGAACTGCGCCTATGCGAGTATTTTATGGTAGCGCATGCGCACTTCGTACCCGAGTGCCCATCGTATTGTATTGGATGTGCAAAAAAGATTCCCTAAAACTCGCTATTAGAGAGTTTTAGGGAACCGCGTTTGCACATCCGAGCCGGTACGATGGGCCCTCCGGTACGAACTGCCCATATGCGAGTCCTCTGCGGTGGCACATGCGCAGTTCCTACCGGAGGGCCCACCGGACCGTACGGGATGTGCGAAAATGGTTCCCGGCCAGCCCGGCCAGGCCCCTGGCCCGACACTGATCTTTGCGGGCCCGCTGAGCACTCTATTTTCGCCTAGTATGAGTAGCTCACAAATTGCGCGGCATTGCAGCTTGCTTGCCACTACTACACATGTTGACTACGATACCCAACAGTCAATGCAGTAAACATAGGTTTCTTTTGCTGCTATTGTTAGTTGGACAAATATGCGGGCCTAGGCGGTTCGTGAGGAAATATCACCCCATAATCCTCTTTGTGCGACCAAACACGCGTATCGGAAAGGACGAAAAAATAAGAATAGAAAGCAGCAGTAAACAAAATCATATGTCAAGGTTGAAAGGGGAAATATCGCGACGGGTTCGGACAAAAGACGGACAAAGTTCTATATTGCCCACTCTCGCAGTGTACAACCGAAAGAGAATAATGTTTTAAAAAATTCCACCGTATCTTGGTGTGGTCTGCGAGAAATTGTTTAGGAAAAGCACCCTCAGGGAAACTTCTTCATTCATATTGATGAAGCACGCACTCGTAGGTAAAGGTGATTTACGCCTGCGGGGTTGCGCAGTGTGTAGGCGCGTACGTGTGCATGTTTGTGGGCAGAGGAACCCTGTACACGAGTGCGGCGCCGCCGGTGACACAAATGACAGCCTCGCCGCTAGAACTCTAGAAGGGAATTCGCTGCAAACACAGAACCGTATGAAAAACATACAAACAGACATACACATGCTGTCAGCATTTGGGTCTCCCCCACGGTGGTCCCCGTTCCAAACACTCAAAAAACAAACATTAAAAAACATTTCTAGTAAAAAAAAAATTATCTGCCATTTTGGTTTACCTCGGCCCGCATTGTAAGCTCGAATGCAAGGCCCGTGTCCGGCATGGGCCCTTCATGAATGTTGCCGTAAATCCCGAGCCCGACCCGCGAGCCAGGCCGGCCCGTGGCCCGCGTGCTGCCCGTACCCGTGCAGACCTCTAGTATAGATACCCGTGCTGGTCAGTGCAATGCTCATCCATATGGAAAATGACAAGAATGTAAATCTCCGATCACAAGTACGAGTTTTTGCTCCACAGGTTTCCGTGACTAGCTCGTTGACGTGCATGGACGCTTCATTTAAAGAGGTATTCCGGCGATTTTTTGACGGTCCCCGATTTGCCTGTAACTTTTTTAAGTACACCAATGGACATCATTGAAACAGTATCCCAATTTATAAGCAAAATATTTCTTTTCGCGAAGTTATTAAGTTAACGACTTTGGTCCTAACCCTGTTTTTCAAAGCTACTGGGAACAAAAGTAAGTGAAGCCAGCGGAAGGTAGGGGTTCACTTTTTGGACTGCAAAATCTGTCCCTAATGGATTTCAATCAGCTTCATTGTGTACCGCAGCGAGCTTTGGAAGTTCGCTGCGGTACACCATTGATTGGGAATGACTGCCCGCCACTAACGTCATGGCGCTGAAAGTGGAGGAATATTTGAATATTGATTTTCGAATAATTTTCTTTTGCCGATTTCACAATAAGTATTATGAATTTCGGTGTACTAAATAGCATACCGGAAAGGGTATAATCCGGGGTTCCAGAAACTAGAGTTCGTTGGGGTAGCAAAAAAATCACCGGAGTACCCTTAAAAAACACTAAAACAAGTTTTTTTTTAGTGTGGGCATAAATGGGACACGTACTTTTTTTAGTACTTTTTCCACCAAAAAAACAAAAATGGCCGTGCAATTTCGACGCTGTTAGACGCATATTAGGAGGAAGTCATTGCCCGTTCTATAAGCCCCCGCCCACAGATCAGTGGCCCTGCAAATTACAACTGGATTAGCTTGGCTGCTCGGTCGAACATGCTCGAAAGCCAATTGTTTCCCTTTCGTGTCATCCAGTGTTTCAAGTCTGGAAGCCTGACACCGCCTGCTAGTCGTGCAAGCAGACTCGCGGCAGCCTACGACATCTTCTGCTATTCCACCATCGCCTACTATCGTTAAGGTGCCTGAAACGCGTCTCCGACCGGTGTGCTAACCGCGTCCAAAAAACTGGTCTCTCGATTTCCGCCTGATGACGTCATAGAAGTGTAGTGCTGTCGCGACTCGCGATCCTGGCGGCGTCCCAACAACTGTGGTATGTGTGGCGGACGCCTGTTCTACTGCAGGTCGTTCTCCAGTGTGACAGTCCACGGAAGCTTGGGCAGACAGAAGATGGGACGCCGTGACGACAGCGACACTCGCGCTCGGTTGTTAGAATTGGCCTCTTTACGACCAACCACCAGGATCGCGACAGGCTTAAGCATGACACTCCGGCTTCTGTGACGTCATTTGTTGCCACTTCATGGCCACTTTTGATGTACGGGCTGGATAGGACGCCAAGCACACCATACGATGTCGACGTTTAGCGCACTAAAAAAACTGTCATTCAAGCATTCACACACCCAAAGAACACTCCTTTCACACAGCGGTGTGTAAAAGGAGTGTTCTTTGGGTGTGTGAATGCTTGAACGACAGTTTTTTGAGTGCGCTAAACGTCGACAAACCTGAACAACCAACTCGCCCAATCTCAAGTTCTCACACCATACGAAGATGCGCTCCAGGCTCCATGCTATCGTCGTCTGTAATACCTGCAGTCGCGGTCATGAAAGCTGCGCGTCGGCGTCCGTTTTCACCTTCGTCCGCCTGCTATTCTGCCCCCGTCTAAAAACCTCCGCAACTCTTGGACGATGCTAACATGAACGCGGTGTTCTAGAGTTCGATCATGTACGAGCCACGGTTCAATAAAAGCCTCTGTCAGCGTCCGTCGATGTGCGGTAAAACGAGACCAAGAGGAAATGAAATTTCAACAAAATTAATATACAGTTCTTCCAGGTTTTCTGTCCTTTTTTTTTTTTGTCTGCGTGTGTGTGTGTGTGTGGGGGGGGGGGGGGGGAATGGCATTCTCGTGTAGCTTTATGCGAGCCGAACGCCCGATTGCCTCCATCCAAATAACTTGTAAATTCTTACCTGTGTAGGTATCTTATCGATATGAAAGCATGGTTGCCATTACGACGTTTGCAGAACTCATTGAGCAGCGAGGCCACTTTTACGGAAACCAAGATCTTTATACAGCGTCAACTCGCGAAAACGAACAAATCAAGACAGATCAAGCAACATATTTGACGTGGGACGATAGGCTCAGGCCAGTCCCGCTATGAAAACAAGCACCCTCACGGCGCTTTCTAACTTTCGATGGCAAGTACTTGCGACAGTTCTTTGCTGCGAACTAAGTCGGTTGAGATCTCCCTCTAAAACCTCGGTGAACTGAGAACGACTCGCGTTCATAAAAATAAACGAGCTCAACGAGCTAATCTCGTCGAGTGCAGTGTAACGCCGAAAGCCATGTTTGTTATCGTTTGGAACTGAAACGGAAAGGCAATCTCGAGTTATCTTTGAAAACAATAATGGCTCTTTACAGATTATTTATCTGTCACAAATAAATATGTTGTCGATGAAAATACCATTGCGGCACGGAGAAACAATTTCATAACGAACAATCCACACGTCAGTTATCTCTCTAACCAATCAGATAAAAGAAATGGAACGCAGTTAACTACATTCCCGGGCCCGGTGCCTAGGCCTCTACCTAAATTGCGTCTAATCGCGTAATTAATAAAAAAGCAATTTTTAGAAAAATTTAAAAAAATATCTATCTGTCCCATCTAAGCCATCTAACTCTTTTTTTTTTTTTTTTTTAGTTTGAGACTGCAGTTAATGCCACAAGCGCGAGGTATCCCACGCTCCTCGCATTGAGACATGCATTCCTAGCGCAAGCGCTCGTTCTCTGAAATAACCTTCAAAGCGGCGACCTCGAGCTCTGGAGCAAGTGTCATTGACTCAGTAAGTATGACGTCATGGGTCCAAACGAACCGTTGCTAGGGTCGTTGTTATGGACAAATACGTTGTTATGGCTAGGTTTCGCTATGAAAACCCGACCATTAAAAAATCAGGAGTAGGGTTTAAACTTCTAAATATCACAGATATAGAAAGCTTAAATGTCATATATGTTTCGACAGAAGTGTACCGGTAATCGCTTGTTCCTGAAGTATTTACGACTGCAACTTCCGGTCCTGAAGATGCCTGCAGCAGACGACGAATGCAAGTAGTATGCCGTCTGCCACACGCCCGCCGGCCAAGCCGGCGCCGGCGTCTGAATTGTGTGAATAAAGACGATATTCTAATATTGCATTTGTTTGAAATATGATGAGTTTTAGACGCTTAGTTAAATCATAGTGCGGTACGATGATAAATATGGTTTATCGAAAGCCCGGGCGTCGATCGTGATGATCGCCTGCTAAAAGTACATTGCACAGCACCCGTGAGAAAAACACTTCAAGCGATCGGTTGAGATCTCAATTTTCGATTGCGGACTCGCGCTATGGGAGGGTGATTCGTACCTGGTTGTAACCATCGCGTGGAGAAAGATACTTGCAGTTTCTCCAGATTTCCGCAAGACCCCAAAGCGCGAAAGAACTGGATAAAAAACATAGGGTGAGTTTATTACAGATTTTACTCGCATCGCGGGTTCGATGGAGATCTTCACCAAAGAGCCCATCCACGGAATTTGATGTATACCAAGGGGAAGAAAAGCAAAATACTGCGAAATCTCGATAGACTTCAATTCTTTAATAACCTGGCAATCTCAAGAATAACAATAATAGCGAACGACTTGCTCGATGGCGTACGATTTGTTTCTCATGCTGGCCTGCACTACGCCGGTAATGCACTTCAGGTCCTCGTCGTAATAGATCTCCATGGCGTGGTTTGATTTTACGGCGCTTTCACCCCTCTGAACTAAGCTGGGTTCTTCACAGAAAAATAACGCACATTCCGGAGGCCTCTACGGCCATGGCGATGCACTTGTTTTTGTCACACGTTTACCGACGCACGCAATTCAATTAAGACGCCCGCTGCAACAGAGGCCAGCAAATCTATCGTGTCGTCTGCTACCAAAGCAAAGCGGAGTGTAATACTTCAGAAATGGCTTTCATCGTTGCAATACGACACTGAGAGAACAAGCACATCTTCGTAATTAGATATCTAGAAGTAGGTTGCTTAGAAAATATTATTTACTTACTTGTAAGCAAAAATAAAGCCTCATGTGGAGTCTTCATGCATTAGTCCATAGCAACGTCCTTAGCAACGGTTTGTTTGGACCCAGACGCCATGTTGGCACGTGGTCACTTACTGGGTCAATAGACCGATCTCACAGCTAGTTTGAGTACGCCACCGCTGCCGACATGCATCTTGGGAGCTGTAGTCTTTCTGCACGCGCTGGAGGTCTGCGCGTGTAGAGCACGAGGCGGCACGAGCTGACTCGTGAACTGGCGTCTGCCTCCTACGAACTACAGTTATGGCGGCGTCCCGCAAGCGTGGAACGCTTGGTGAGATCGGTCTTTTGGCTGGAGTCTCAGTTTAAAGGGGTACGGAAACGAAATGACGTGAGCGCGAGCTTCCTACCCCTCGCTTCAAAGTCGGCGAGCGAGAAGCGCAATGAGTATCGCGCCCGTGACGTCAGTAGTTCATGCACGGCTGAGGGTATTGTAGTTGCGATCCCTGCCGTTTGGTGGCCTCAACGCGTGACAATTTCGCCTAGTAGTAATATCTGAGGACTGTACGCCCTATGGCATATACGCAACGTCATTCGCGGTCATGCCGGTATTTTATGTGCAACGAGCGTTGGGTCCTCAGTTTGATTTGCCACGATCAGTTCGGCATTCTGGACGAGGCCTCGCAGTGAACTTGTACAATTGGCAGGTTTGACCCAAGTCATCTTGACGTCCGACCATGCTATTTTGAGAGAAAAGTAGCACAAAGTGGTAACTCACCAGCGTTCGTACCGTGGAAAAATAAAGGCCTCTATGTCGATTTCTCAACCATTTAGGAATTAGAGATGAGTATTACAAGACTGCACTCGGACTCCCCATTTTCGACAGCGTGCATGTTGCCAACTTCTTACATTGAACACGCATTCAAGCGTTTTTGAATATTAATATAAATAATGTTTCATTTACTTCAGCTCCCAATATAGCAGTGGTCGTCGTAGGCTCTGGGGTGCGACCAACAGGGAATGCCCTTTAGCTGTGACCAGGGTGTTGGAACGAAATGTTTTTCGTTCCGTTTTCATTTTCGTTCCCTACAAAAAAGTTCCGTTCCGTTTTCGCTCCGGAACGAAAAAATAATGCTCCGTAACGGTTCGTAACGGTTTCTTTCTATGAAAAAAAAAATAAAAAAATCTCAGCAAAAATTAAAAGGAACGTGGCGTTTATTTTTACACAAAAATAGATAATTCAGGCGCTCTAGAGGAATCCGCGGAAACGACATGGCTTCTGAGATCATGTTCATTTCCTTGAGAATGAGATCATGATCAATAAGGCACCGAGCATGATCTCAGAAGCAGCGTCATCAAGTGTGCTCGGTGAAAGGAGAGACCTCTGGTCCGATAAAATAAATTTCAGCGCCGAGAAGGCCCTGAAGGCCCATAGGGATGAAGAAGTACACTTTTGCAACAGAGTCTCAGACTGCCGTATCCGTAGAAAAACAAAAGATGGACTTCTACAACGCCGGGTCACAAACTTCCCGCGCTTGCCGTGATCTGTTGTCTGTCTGTGTCGTCCGAAGAAAGCATGGAGGGAGAGGGCGCAAGAGTCAAGGAGAGCATTGCGAGCGTGTGGAGGCGTCGCGCCACCGCGCTCTCATTGGTGGGAAGCAATGGCGCCTTGCGTCATGTTTTTTGTTTCTCGTTGTATTTTTTGTCTTTGTTTTTGCTATGCTTGTTCGCCCGGAGTTTAGACGCGGGGGCGATGGCTTGCTTGTCTTCTCTTTAATTATGGTACAAACCAACGGCTGTCTCTTCGCTGCGTGAAACGAATTACTGAAATACCTGATATTTTCCCTTGAACCGAAAACCAATAAGAAATTTTTTCGGTTTCACTCTGGAACAAAATAATAAATAACGTTTCGATTACGTTTCCGTTCCGCCAAAAAATATCGTTTTTTTCGTTTTTCGTTTTTGGTTTTCGTTTTGTTCCGATACCCTGGCTGTGACTAGCTTACCCGTACACACAGCTTTGACTCATTAGACAGTTTTTGACTGCACCAAAGGTTGAATATGTGACCGACATTTATGCAGGAAGCATTTATCGTCATTTCACATGTTAATACTGTTGACGCTTGGACTCGCAACGTCCGTGGTATTTTTGTTTAGATTTAAATGGTATGCAGAGTGTCTTGATGCCACTCGCAGCATTTAAAGAACATTAATTGTAGAAATATATCTTCACAGTTAACTTATTTCCTCACGAAGCCTCTATTTAAAAAGTGTTGTTTATGTCCCACTCAGCCCTACTCCTTCTCACCCTACTCCTCGTCAACCCTACTTCTTCTCAAAACAAGCAGCACGGACCAGCGCATGCCTACGTGTTGTACCCTGTGCGTGTTACATTTCAAACTCGACGTAAAGGCAGACATAAAAAGAGAGCACTGGGGAAGGTACAAGGAATAGACAAATAAAAAAAAAAACGCTCCGGGCGCAGCAGCGAACCACAGCTTTGGTTCGTGAAACTTGCGTCCCCTAGAGTGTGCTTCTTCTTCGCTTTTTTGGGTTTTGTAAACAATTCAAACTTAAATTCGTTTTTTTTTTTTTTAGATCCTATAAACCTTTTTTGGTTGTGCTTTGGCGATTGAGCAGAAAAACCTTGTTTTATGACACCTCACTACCTGAAGTTTAGGGGAAACTAAGACAGGACAAAACAGCCGTTCCAATATTATGCGAATGCTCCCTGAGCTCTTGGGACGTCTGGTAGACTACAGAATATATAAAAAGAAATTATCTAAATAAAAAAAAAAAAGACTCCACGACTGGCAGACTTGCTCTACTCAATGTTTCGGAATATGTATATTTTATAAACTAAAAATGCGGCTAATCAGCTTTTTTTTATAAACTTTTTTACATATGTGACAGGTAGCTTCAGGGGCTTGCAACCGTCGGTGTTGCCACCGCTGTGGAGCTCAACGACGCTCGCTCCAAGTTCTTGGGAGTCCTCGCATCCGCTCCGATTTGTCCTGCTAAACTAAATTAGAAGTAGTAAAAACCAGACATCTTACACAGACCAGTGCCGAAATAAATATGGAGGACAAAATAGTAAAAAACGTTTACTGTGGAACAAAGGAGAAAAAAAGATGTATATTATTTTCTCCCCTAACACAGGCGAATTTCATCGTCATCGCGTCGCAATTGTAATGCTCAGCGTGAAAACTTCTTTTGCGGTTACTTTAGATCTAAAGCAATTTAAACCTGCTCCGGGCTTTGGTTTCTATTGCATGTGAAGTCAGGTCGCTCTTAGAAGCGCATATTAAATTAGAAGCATGGGAGCACTTTAACTTGTTCCGAATCTAACAGCGGAATTCGCCATCAAGTACATGTATCCTAAAAAAAAAAAAACCACGTGCGCTCCCTTAGCGAAAACTAATACGTTTGAAATATACCACATTCTAATTTGAGTGTATTTGAAATACAATTCATAATTGTAAGTACACGAAAAATATACCGAAAATATAAACTTCTTTTTTTGTTACTTTGTACTAAAATATACTTCTAAAAATCATTTTAAAATACCTTTACTTAAACTACATTTGAAGTTCCCTTCATGCGTTTTGAAATATGTAAATACTAAATTAATAGGCACAAAATACCTTTCACATATATTTCTTGAAATATTTATTTAATTCATGCAAAATATACTCCAACCCTAAAAAAATGGAGCAATCAAGAATACGTGCAGAATACTCTTAAAATACCTGAAAATCGTAAATACTGTTGTGATATACTTTAAGTACCTTTTGACTGCAATACTTTGGTAGTGTGACTTAAACTACCAAAATATTTAAAAGCGCCCCTTCTGAAGTTCACTTTAAGCAGATATGGAGTACACTGAAGCGCCTAAATACATTTGATTAGTTTGGCAATTGAATTGCGCAGCATCGCACTAATAAATCAGCCCAGTTTATGCTATTGTTTCCTTTTTTCTATCAAGAACACACCTGATCAGTTCCTTGCACACCAATCACAAGCGGGGTTCGGGAACTACAACCACAACATTTGCTGATGCTGGAAAGCTTCAGCAGGTGCTGTGAACAGATACGTTTGGCGTGGTTTTGTTAGCACAATGTTAGTTCACTGAACGTCTATACTCACCATTGTACGTGATGTGAATAGTGACTTTAATACAGTGACATTAACTACCATATTAAATAGTCAACTACTAAAAAGGAAAGGCAAAACAACTACTGTAAAATATTTATTTTTCGCGGGCTCAATATTTCGCGATTTAGGTCAAAGTTGGAGTTTTGGAATAATTCGCAAATTCTAATTTTCGCGACGCGCTGGGATCGCAATATAGATTTGAATGTTTTTACATTTTGCCGGAATTGTTCGCGGGACCTATTTTTCGGAATTGCAGGCGATTCGCCAACTTTGCGAGAATTAGGTCCTCACGAAAATAAAGTCGTTTACAGTATTTTAAAGTGAAGAAACTGCCTTGATTCGCTTTGCCCTGAGTGGTGCTACGCAGAGAAGCAATAACATGTATTTTATGAGCCGTTTGTGTGGATATTGTTTTAGGGACTGTGCCGAATTGTTATTAGTTGTACCAATGCCTTTTAGTAAGAGATATCGTCCACGAACTTCAAAACACTGTTTCCCCCTTGACAGACTCCCGAGGAGAAGATCGAATACTTGTAACCTTAATAAGCACAGAGGTGGTCACCGAAAAAATTATTACCTTCAATATGTAGGCTATATAAGGCTCTAGAGCAGTCAACGGAATTGTGAATGAGCTCTTCAGTGCGTCATGGTGTTTGTGTTTGTGTTCGTTTCTAATGTGGCTTTGTGAGATGTATTTAGTAGTGCCTTCAAATACCACAGGGACACCATTTGCTGACAAAATCGAAAATAAAAAAAAATTGTGCAACCGGTTTTTAATCCACAAATGGCATCTTGAGCGTGAAGGAATATTATTTTTGGTATGTCTAAAATATTTTTTGATTCATATTTATAATGTATTTTGAATACATTACGCGCGTATTTCGAATGCGGCCAAAATAATACAGAATAAATACAAAATGAATATTCGTACTAAATATATTTCAACTTCGTTTGAAGTACGGCCTCTTTTTGTTAAGGGCTCTCCTACATAGCCAATGAGAAGACAAACGTATTTCTTTTCACGTCATTCTCTGTTTTTATTTCCCCTTCGGTAGTAATGCTCTTCAACTCCCCCTTTCCTCCTTTCAAACCCGGCTTCTGGTCTCCCCGAATTTTTTTACCACTCCAGCATTATTATTCAAGGCAGTCATTGCGCGCCAGCATACGATTCACCCAGTCGCGGCCTCTCCCCCGGTGATACTCCTCGGAACCGCGAAGTCAATGGTTCGCGAGGATTCCCCCGCCTCCTTCCCCGCACCTTTGGCGTCCCCTCGTTCGTTGGACGCCTCCGATGGGGAGCGACGGTTACACCAGCGAAAACGCCACATTTCACCGAAGGCTCCTCGCTTTTATATCTTCAAGTGGAGCGCATCCAAATACTTTTAAGAACTCGGGGCAAGCACCAGTGGTTGCGTCCGTGGTGACGGCAGCGTCGGTTGCAAGCATCGCGAGGATATGGGAGAGTCGTCCAGCGCTGAGAGACCCCCTGCGGGGAAGGCTCACGGGGCCTTTTCAACCCCAGTGTGTCTGCATATCCATCGATCGCTTTTTGCATACTGAGCAAGGCAAGCACCTGTCAGCATTAATCTAAGTCAGCTTTCCTTCACCCTCCTGGCCTGGCGGCCTGGGTTATGGAGCGGCGTTCAGCGTGGCAACTGCCGTCTTTCCTTGCAGAGTATTCTACGCACATGGAGCATGCGTTGGCGGGAATGCATACGTCGCGTTGCCTACACACTTTGCTTCAGGCGTATCCGCGCAAATTTGAGTGGAACTTCCGCTGTACGAGCCCTCTTGCAGCCGGGGTGAGATTCAACGCAAGTGAATGGCGCTTCTGATCTGGCGGTTGATACATGTTAAGGTGAGGGGAAGTATAGCAGATCATACGGACAAGAGGATTTGGCACGTGGGATGCTCTGCAAATTTGCGATTTTTAGATGTTCAAGGGTGCTTGGCTCTTTATGCGGGCACCCATATTATCTGATTTCCTCCATGTCATCCTTGAACAAGTGTGTGTGCGACGAACACATAAAATTAACCATTGTACAACTGTTAATCCTCGCGCTTTCGGGTATGCACTCGTCGCATACTGCCGTGTCCAACAATATAGTTATACGACAAAATCAATCGCGAATCTTGTTTACAACGGCACAACAGTGGAGAAATTGTTGTGCATTGCGTTTATGTTTACGTGCTCTGGAGAAAGTTGTCAAAAGAACGTCACTAGAAAAACTTTTAAAAAAAACAATCAATCTTAGCGCCACAAAACAAACAAGAGAATTATAGACTTTTGTTTTGCCGCTGATAGTTGAGAAATCTGTAGTTACGCTAATGCTGTAAGGTTGAGTAAGATGTCTCAGTTAGTGACAGGTTGAGCGTGACAGTGTTAACCGCCGCCATAGGTAGGACAAGAAAAGTCCCAACTTCTGCTAGGGCAAGCACTCGAGTCGACGGGTGGACATAGTCACGTGTTGGGACGCCACGCTTCTTGGCGTTCTTGATTGTTTGTTGATAAAATCTTGCAAACCCAAACTTCAGAAAACGAAAAAGGCAAAAAACGAAAGCGAGGCAGGAGCAAAGCAATCACCGGACTAGAAGAAAATGTAAGAGATACACAAAGACGAATGTTCCCAAGAAGGAGAAAAACTGGGTTCCTTCCGTTCTCTCCCTCCGACTCAAGCTGAAAGCCAACGCAGACAAAGCAGGGGGTAATTGAATCTGAGGGAAGCGCGCTCAAAAACCACACGGCTTTCCTTGTTTCCGTTTTCAGTTGTAGGGACAAATTCCTGGGGCACCGCCACCACCGGCTCCCGGGGCCACGACCGCCCAATTTGCTGTACAGCTGCGCTCAACGTCGCCGACCCAGCGGGGTATCCGAGTTCCCCACAGGCGTCTCTAGAGGCGTGACCACAAACAGGCAATTATAAGAAAGAAACAGAACCCATAAAAAGGAGACACTGTCGGGAAACTTAAGACGTTCTTTCGGTCTAGCAAGCCCCCACCCCCCACCCCCCCGCTTCGCCCTTCTCCCCACCCCAGCCGCTTTCAAAATAATCAAAAGCACGAGAAAAGCGTTTCGAGAGGGGGAAGCAGATAGACAAGAGTGGTCACCCGCCGTCGTCACCGAGACAGCGTGGCATCCCGTCCTCAATGACGATCACCCCGAACTTCAGCAGCCGGAGGCTGGGCTGGAGAGCGAATGGAGACGATATTCTGCGACAATAAATAAATATTGAATCCGGACGAGGAGAGCAGTACACTTAGAAGAACATGTTAAAGTCATAAACGGGACGTCCCCCGACAGCCAGGCAGTAAAGAAACACATAGGGGAACTGCTAGGGTGAAAATAGTAGCAAATCGTAAAAAGCAGAGCCGCGGGAACATAAGGCCCATCTGGTCCCCGTCAAAGGAGAGCACCGAAGAAAGGCCGTACATCCTGGAATGGGTGTCTCTTCTTCGTTTCTTTGCTCGACGGTGGCTTTGACGGCGGCCCGAAGTGGAATGAGATGGCTGCGAACGATGAGTCATCGCTCTTTTGCGCCTCTCGAGTCATCTGACGCCACCTAGAAGGTAGTATCATGGGCTATGAGGCTAATATTGTGGCGGAAAGTACCAAAATCCTTAATGTTCCATACAAAAAAAAATCGGAATAGACACTTAAAACTGCTTACGCGTAAGAAAGGGAAAGAATACCTACACGCAGAGCATTCCTACAAACAGCGCACCACGTCCTCCTATGGCAAAGGGCGCTGCGACGGTGACATCACACTACCCCACTGCGCAGGCGTATCGAACCCATGCCGGCTTCACGACGGCTTCCTGGACGAAGCATTGCGATGCTGTGCTTTTTCTTTGTGCTTTATTTCTGAAGCGCGTCCCTGACCTTGAACGCACCCCCCCCCCCCCCCCCCCCCCCCCCCCCGTTTCCGTAAAGATTTTTTTTTTTTTTTGTTTACCAAAACACACATAAACAAACCCAGACCGATGAAAGGAAAATTAAAGTCCTTATTATTCACCGAGACGTTTTCCTCCTCCAGGCAGACCGGAGAAAGCTTTCGCCCTCCCGACTCATCTTTCGGTTTCGTTTTTCGAGCACATCGCGCACGTTGTTTAATAAATTAATGTTGAGTTGATTGAGCTTCAGCGGCAGCGAAGGCTGCCTGTAATTCCTTCTTCAGTCCAAACGTGCAGAACATTTTGGTTGCATTGACGTTTTTACCACTAATTTTATCAAAGGAGCTAACGAAGCCGCTAGAAACAGCGAAGTTCCGGAGCAGTGCCAGCAGCGCTACATACACTGGGTAAAGGCCCGTTCACACATGCAGCGGAGCGCTACAAGCATAGCGCTAACCTCGCGCTAAGCGCGTGCTGACGGCAGCGTTCACCAGCTTTGTATCGCACCTTCAAAACTGTTGCTCATGGCACACGATAAGTTGCTGATGGCACGCGAGGAGCGCTACATCAGCGCTTCGCTCCATGTGAGAACCGGCCTTAAGACAGCCGTTTCCAATTTGCGGGACACACGCGGAACTACAGCAGCGAAAGCACGAGGAACTGTGTCGATGTTTTCGACGTTATGGAAATCGCGGGAACTGCGTCCAAGGAAGGCAGGCTTTCCTGCCGGCTGCCTGGGTGCCTTCCGTGCTCTGTTCGGTTCTGTTGTCCCGTGTCGAGTGCCAACCGGCGTTCAACGTGATTCTGTATTTCTGCGTGCCAGCAACATCGTCAACGTGGTTCTGTATTTCTTCGTGTCAGCGACATCGTGATGGCAATGTTGTGGGTTTTGAACAGAAGACTGGAATTATCGCCGATGTGACCGCGTGTTTGCGTATCAGTGGTGTAACAACAAGATGAGATGACGTAAACTGTCGGGCATTGATGCCGCTGGTCGGGCCGTTATCGGAGGGGGCGGGTGTCGCAGGATGACATTCCGCTTTACATTAAAGAGTTTAAAACCACTTGAGGGATTAGGTGCAGTCGATCGACGTGTGGATAGTCATGTTGGAACGCTGGTCTGAACGGTAAGCTCCTATCGTACAGTGGCCAATGTGACTGTCGGTCCCCGAGAGCGATTGCGCTCTGGGGAAAAGACTGAACTCTACGAAAGTGTGACGCAAAGTACGTATATTTACAATGGAAGTTTAGCATAAAAAAAGAACAGGCAAAATCGAAAAAAAAAAAAAAAAAAAAACGCTACCCTTTATTTTACTGTTGAAATATATTACGGTTCCTGTAGAAACTGCCCTCTAAGTGGCGCGCTGCGATGAGCGCTAGAAGTTTTCGAGCTCGCAACGGCGTAGCTCCGTACACTTAACAGTTGTCGCAAGTCGCGGATTTGACTGCATTCAAGTTGATCGAAAAGCGATTTCTCTGCCCGTGAAGCATCATTTCCAGCTGAGTGAATATCCGCTCTACAAAGATTCAAGACGGCAATTGCAGCCGCGCGCGAACAGCACAAATAGAAAAACAAACACTGCAATATAAATACTGGCTACGAAGGGCCATGCGGGAAAACAAACTCATGGCTTGGAACCACATTGGAGCGGCTCGATTTATTGGCTTTCAAATAATTATGGCATGATCGGGCGTCTTCTTTTTAATAAGAGATTCATCCCCTGAGCCATTAAAAATAGCCTCAGATGTATGACATTGCTGGAAAAAAATGAACATGTTCGGAATATTTTTTATTGCTTAGGGAGTCACCGAAAAATTCCGTACGTTCAAAACGACCAGTATAAAAGTCGGAACCGCAGCGCTCGGGAGTAGTGATCGGGGTAGTGTGCTGTTGTATTGATGTTTGTATGTGCGATGCCTGTGTATGCCTTCAACAGAGGCTCCGGAAGTCTTTCTTTGGAGGGGGGCTCGACATCCAGGGTGTAAGATAGACAGGTGGGAAAAGAGAGCCAAATGAGTGACCGCATTGTGTCACCCTTGGTTTTCTCTTTTTCTGTGGCGCCATCTATGTGGAGCACCGCGAACTGTCACTCCGGGTGGGCGACCGATGGCGACCGGCTAAACTGACGGAGATGGTTTTTTTGTGGATTTTTAATGAAAGACTGTCGTGCACTCGGTTTATTCTGCGCAGTCTCCCATAAAGTTCCACGCAAATCCGATGCCGATTTTTTTCCTCTCGCCGCAGCGCCATCTGTCGCAAGTCGGGGGTACCCTTAAGCAGATACACAATCCGGTCACGGCGCTGCGGTAGGTTTCTATGGGCCGTTTCCCCACCTGTCTATTTTACACCCTGTCGACATCCCTGAAATCCTCAAGGTGAGGTTGGTTCCAGGTTGACATTAATTGCCATATTTGAATAAAAACATATTAATGCAGCGCGTTCACATATTCACGCGCTTATCCATAGAAAACAAAGTAAAACAATGGTTCAGTAAAATAACAGTAAGAAGCTTGCACTGACAACTCATACAATGATTGGATAACCACTTAAATCAGCCGCCCCATGTGTTCTTTATTCTTTTCTTTTCTATACCAACTTTTACATATCAACCGCAGCTGTGCCTATGCCAAATTGGCTATGCCTAAAAAGGAAAACGTACCTTCTTTTAGGGATTCTCGGGGAACCATGATGTATTAACGCAGACGTAGACAAACTAGTGTTAAAAGTTTTACACTAAACCCCGAGACTCGCGGAAAAGAAAGGACAACACAACACGAAGTCTCAAACACAGCAAGTTGGGCCATCGAATTCTCAACTGGAGGCAGAGATTGCGTACATCGGTATGTGCCTCAGGATCAAGTACAGCGACCGTGATCGCTTCGGACTCCTGGCGTCAATGCAAGTGTGGGAGAATCACAAAAGGAAGGCACTGAAGGATAAGAGCTGTGTTTGAGACTTCGTGTTGTGTTGTCCTTTTTTCCCCCCCAGTCTCGGGGTTTTGTCTAAAAACAATATTTTAGCCTGAATGAACCGGTTGCATCCACCTAGTGCTTTCAGGTTTCACGATACATGAATAGCATCGATCACGCATCTTAAAGCTAAGGGCGCTAAGTGATACTGTCAATATTGCCGGCTTGTAACAGCCTTTTTTTTACTTTAATTTGAAAAAGGAAGTCGAGATAAGGATAGGTAAGTACAGTGCTCCTCTCCAGCCTCAATGACGTCACTTGATTCCCAGTTATTGAGATATTGCCGCTTGCTAAGAGATAAATCGGACAACGGACCAGCTTGAATGCCTCCCCTGGATAGGGTAGTTACCGACAAGTCAAAGTGTCACCAGAGAGGGCTATCTCGTGGCGGCGTTAGGGTTGGGGGAGGCTGTACCAGCCAGTCTCCTTCCTGCGAAGTTTCCATTCATACTCGAAAACCCAAACCCCTTTGGCTTTCGTTCGTGCGGAAATCCCCCTTTATGTTGTGTTTCGTGACGCCTTCACAGTTTAGGAGCCTCCGCGTTCATTTTCTTGCAGAACAGAAGGTTCATCCAATCACAGCGAACAACGAAGGAATTTGAGCTAACAACGAATATCAGAATAGATGCCTTGCATTGACGTAATATTGTACTGCAAACATGAGTCCTTCGCATATGGCAGCGTGACGTTGGGTGTGCAAACGTATTATGATTTGAAACACTCGTTGAGGCAAGTGACAACATAGCTTCCACTGCATTAATAGGGCGCTTGGTACCAAAGTACGACGGTAAAGAACGTCGTACGTCACGGGCAAGGCATATAAACAATTAGATATAAGAAATCCAAACCACGCAAGGAAAACGTCATGCCCAGTGTCGCAGCGTACAAGGCATTGTGAAGTTTAATCTTATTCCAATTGTGGTAATTCGCTAGAATTGTTCAGTTGTTCGTGGTGATTTTCTACCGTAACCATCATCATCATAATACATTTGTTTGAGACCTGCCTTCTGGTCGGTGAACCCCCGCTTTTCGTGAAAGTAAACGCGCTGTTTTTTTTTTTTTTTTTTAATGTTTGTACCTATTATTGTATTCCAAACCCTTGGTTATAAGTTGTTTTGAAACATGTAGCGCTTGGAGAGATTACTTATAAAAAATCGTCTCCAGCAAAAAAAAAAAAAAAGAATTAAGTTGCAGCGCGACGTGTGCAGCGCTTTTGAATCCGACGGTTGCAACGAGAGAGTGGATCATTCCAACCATTTAACTACTTACTGATTTCCGCCTCAAACGCATTTTCCTAATAGGATGTTAAACTGAGGTTAAAGAGGCGAAAAACAAATACCAGAAAATCATGAGCTCGCATCGCCACTGCCCAGTGACACGCACACAGATTTTTTTTTCAACGCTGCGACGACTGGTGATAGCGCTAGACTTGGATAGTCACTGTAAAAACCGATATTCATACACCCGTGGGCCACCGTTTTTAACTGCTTACGTCCTCGTGTGCGCATCGGGTCCTCGTGTGCGCATCGGGTCGGTTTAAAACACTTTATAGAGTCTAAGATTTTGGCATTGCGCAGCGGCTAAGCGCGGCTGATAGATATCATTTCCATGCATCCACCGAAAAAGGCATCCACCAAAAAAGGACACGACGGAGTAAAAACGGTGGATGCGTGTTATGTGAGATTTACAAGCTACATCACAATGATCTCACGAAATAATAGCATCTCATTTACGCAAGCACAGAGCTCCAGGCCAGCGACCAAATTCCTCTTTCCTGTCGGATTTTCTCAATATTTCTCCTGAGTTTTGTAAACATGTGTCGCCTCATACCTCACCCCCCTGCGGGCACAACGCCGCATGAGCGCAAAGCTTTCGCCATCGAAGGCGCCTTGTCACAAGTGGGAGCTCGCAGCCTTTCGCCTCTTCTAAACACTCCCAAATCCCCACTCAAGCTCACCAGCCCCCCCTTTCCTAATGATGGCCTTCAGGCGCCGCGGTAGTACCGCCTGCCTATTTTGTCCGCGGGCCAGAAGCATCATGAATCTTCTGGGCTTCTTGCTTCCACACGGGGGAAGCAGACAAACGCTCGCCGACGTCGTCTTGTCGGAATCCATTCATTTCGCTGTCCCCTCTTTGCTCGCTCTCAACTGGTTGTCAATCAGGTTCATGAGGCCTGCCTGTCATTTTCTCCTGGTTTTGACTTCTCAAGCAAGTCTCTCCGTCGCCCCGGTGCTTTTCGTGCTTGGCGGAGATGAGGCGGGTGGTAGGTCAGCATGCATAGAAGGGTCATTTCATTTTCATTTAATTTATTTCGGTTCAGGAGAGACGGAGGTACAGCAGATAGGCCGAAGGCCCATAACAAATAACCTGCAAACTCACAAACTAAAAAAAAAAAAAAAAAGGAGGGGGAGGGGGGGCTCGGCAGCTCGGTCCTGAGGACAGGAGGGGCTCAAGCCCACCCTGCCCCCCCGCTTCCGGAGCCCCTGGGCCCTTCAATATATCTTGACCTGATGCTTGTAGTGTGCGCAACGTGTCTACATGTGTTAGAGATTCTCGAAGAAAAGGAAACGCAATTATCGCGTAAGGAAATAAAAATATTTTTTTGTAAAACATGAATTGGGCGGTACCTAGCGCCACCTAGCCTAGCTACGTGCGATTACTCTGCTTGACCCTGCCATCTGGTGGCAAACGATTTAACATCCTTTTACGCTACGCGGCTACTCCGTAATTTCGTGTTACCGTGCTGAGATAAGCCAAGAGGTTGCTTCGGATTTGCTTTTTTTTGAGAGCGGCTTTTGGTTTTGCGGGCGAATGATTTTCACTCCTCCGTGATGTGCGGTTGACGCAACGGTTGACGAAGGAATTGTGGCTCGAGGAATAGCAAAGGTAAGACATAAAGTGCGCGAACTGGGTGCCGGTTGTCTCCGTTGAACATCGCAGTGCTGACGATGAGAAGACCGAGTGACTGCATGCTTTCGAAACGTAAGTTTCTTTACCTGCAGGGGTAAAGAAACTTCGGAAATAAATACAATTCGCGGAAAGCTCGTGTTACGTTTTTATTTCCTGCTCCTCTCGCTTCGTGCAATAGACTTGGTGTTCTCGTTAAGCGTTATCGAGCTCGATTTGCTCGATTCGTGGCCGCCATAATGAGATGCAGTCGACGGAGGAACTTTTCCTCCCCTGCTAAAGGGACGAAAGTTTCTCCCTTTCTGAAGGAACATATGTGTCAAGAGCGTTCCTCCCTTTAGGGAGGACTATACTGACCCTTTTTTCTAAGAGTGTAAAGGCCCGGCCACACTAGCGTGAACGGCGCCACCGGGCGGCGCCGCCGGGCGGCACCGCCGTCCGGCGTCCCAACGCGAGGAGTCCACATTGGCCTCCGTTTTGCAGGCGTCACGTGACAGCACTGGTTCCCGCGATCGCGCCTCCCGTCGGATGTCCCGCTCTTTCGTCGTGTGCTCTTCGTTACATTCTTCCGTTCCGCACTCGCTGCCACACATGGTAGGAATCCATAATGACCTGGTGATCAGCGTGAATGTGATTATCCTAGCCTGTTCGTTGATCTTGCGACGTCGCCGCGCTCTGAAGGGAAGGAGGCGCAGGTTTTGGGTCCGGCCGAGTTGGTTCTACCGAAACACCGCGGGACAGGACAGGTCTGGCGCGCCGCCGGGGCTTTGCTGCCCCGGCGGCGCGCCAGAGATGAAGGCTACTTTTGAAAGTTTCACCAAATCAACACGACATCCGTCACAACACAGACGACATGCAACAAGTGCCACGGAGAAACTCACTTGTGATTCCGAATTCCTCTCCTATAATTTCCCAGCGGTTGTTCTTAGCGTCCTTATCTAGGTAGTCTGGCTGCGTCTTGTCATATAAAAAGGGAAACAGTCGCACAGTTTCAAGGAACCGCTCCGTTGGGGAAGGCATCGGGGGAAAATAGGAAGAGCAGACGACGCGAAACACGTCTTTCGGAACGTGAAAGACGAGCCGAGGACCGGCTTGAGCGTTGCCATGGCATCGCGACGTCACTATCTACGCCACTTCCCATTGGCTCCTCTCTTCTGCGGCGTGCGGCGCCCGGCTTTGAACCGCGCACGGAGCGGTTGACTCTGCGGCGCCGTACGTCGCGCCGTTGAAGCCGAAAACTGGTTTGGGTCGGCAAACGGCAGCGCCGACCGCCGCGCCGCAGGCCTCCGCGACGCCAATGTGGTCGTGCCTTAAGACCGACAGCCATAGCGGCGGCCTCGTTCCTGTCAGCCACCAACACGTCCCCCAGACAGCATTTTCGGAAGAGCCCGCGCGCAGCGGGGGTCGACGCTCGACCCACCTGCGGTTTGGGGACCATTGCTCTCCCTTCGGCCGACGGAAGGATGTTCGCTGCGAGGAGGCGCCGGGAGAGGACGACACGAAGAAGACCACGCACAAGCATGCGCGTTTTACATGCAGCGGCTCTGCGGCTAAAATCGCTGCCGCTAACGACGCCTCGGCACAAATCGCAAGGTTTCAGTTCACATGCGTCGTTTGTGAGCGGTTTCTGCCGCTGCGACGCCCAAGCTGTTTGCAGCAAGCGGACGTGCATAATACATTTTAGAGGTCTCCAATAACCATATAAATGCCTAAAAAAAATCTAATTGGACGTTTGAGTGATTTATACAGCGTAAGGTTGGTGTGCCAGTAGGGGCGACACTGGTTTATACTGTAGAGGAGCAATTTAGCCAGTGCAGTACAACCGCTAGCCTGGAATCTTTAAGGTGCACCACGCAGTAGTGATCCGCGACCGCACGCCGGTACGATGCTCATCCACATCGAAACGGGCAGGGGTGGGGAATGAACCCAGGATCCCTGGGTTCTGCAGCGCGAGCTTTCGCTCCACGCGCGTCGAGCTGGGTGTGTGCTTCAGCCCACTCGGTCACCGATTTCCCTCAAATTTCAGTTTTTCAGCGGAGCTGTTAAGGGCTAGTTTCCCCAGGATCGTGTCCGCCAGCAAATAAATGTCGACACAACACTCCGGACAGCTAGCGCCATCTATAAGCGACGGCGGCAACCTTTCCAGCCTTTCTACTCTGTCTTGCCGACTTGCGGCCGACCATTACAACATTCCCACCGTAGTGCAGCTTCGCTGGTCTTCCGTCTTGACCAAAGTGAAAATGCTGAAATATTTTTTTTAATACAACAAAATAACCTATTAGACAAAAAAAAAAAGTTCGGTTTTATTTGTTTATCTACCTTTAAGTTCGTTGTCGCGGAAAGTGAAACTTGGTTGGAAAGACTCCAACGAATATGGCCGCCTCCGGAATGGGGGTATGAGAGATATGCAAGGAGATATGTATTTATGAGGAGGCGAAACACCGACGACACCAGCATCTCTCAAACACTAAACACGAAAGTCTCAAGAATGCCACTATGGAGGGGGTATATTTCAAAAAGAAAGAGGAGAGGGGAACTTGAAATTGCAAGCCCATTCCCGAGGGCAGCGGTGTCGGAACAGGGGGAGGGGAAGGGGGGGGGGGGGGGGGCAATCAGCTCTAAACGCCGACGTACACTTCGCGCTTTCCATTTATGCCCGCCTCCTTTCCTGTATCATCTCCACTTTTTATCTAGCCCCACCCCCAAGTTCGCTCCCCTCGCAGGCGCAGCTTAGGAGAGTAGACGCGCTAAGAGGATTATTTTCCCTGCAGAAAGCCAAGGTTGTATATCGGCCTTTAAACTAGGATATGGCCGGTCATTTCAGACATTCCTTGCAAAATATTTAGAGGGGGAACAATCCCCTTTTCGATTTTCCGAACAGTTCCGAAGCGGACCCTGAAGCTAAAAAAGCTGGACCCACCAATGGAAATGAAAAAAAAAAAGGAACCACAAACCAGTCGCCTGCGTAGTTTGTCTGAATGTCGTCTGCTTGAAAACCGTGAAAACGCCATTCTATGCTCAAGTTTTCCGGCTATGCTTCCCTTTCTGTCACGGGGTTCTCTGCCGTGCTGTGAATCGCCAGCGCGGATGCTGCCGCTGTGCCGTCGCGAAACATTTTCAACCTTCTGGAACCGCTGCCGCTGCGGTTGGCCAAAGTAGGGTGCCTACATGTCGTGTGTATGAAGGCACTCTAGGCCAAACCACCGCAGTGGCGGGAATTGCGGCGCTTCAGGAGCAAAATCGCTGCATGTGAAACGCGCATAAGGAGGCGACAATACACCTTTTCCGTCTAACCTCGACCCAGCGCGTAACGTGCGTAGCCTCGACTCGGCGACTCGGCGCACAGCGGGAATAGTTCTTCCGGTTCTAACACTTCCGGTATGCGGGAGCAGGCCTAGCCGGCTGGCAAGATGCTGAAGTGGTGTGCGTTAAATGGGTTTTGAAGCCCTTGACAGCGAAGTGAGTTGTAATAAGGTGGGTTAATACGTCGATGTATCATGTCCGCGCATATTTGGTCATCGGGCTGCCACTGCGCAGTGGTTGGCTGCAGCAACAATTTACGAAAACGGAAGATACCTCGCGACAAATTGTGCACCGAACACAAGAAGTCGCAACAACCCCAAGATTGGTGGACATCGGCGCGTCCCTACAACTTGCGCCATCTATCGGCTACCAAAAGCGGGGGCCACCGTAACTCAATGGGCGAAAGCCGTTTATATTCACCTACTCAAAAACTCGGCCAATAATCGCTTTGCACTCATTAAGGTTGTGTTAGGTGCGGTGTCCGAACTTTTTGGGAAAAATTTAGAAATCGTACGATCACGTTATACACAGCCAAATGATGATCAAAAATATTTACATTGCGTCTATGGCAAGACCCGAAGAAAAAGACCGAGTTTTAATGAAAGATCGTTGTTCTACAGAAAACGCCCTCCCAAACTGGATTGCACTCATCAGTAACAGGTTGCCAAGGGACTCAGCTATCTTTTAGTAACTTTCATTTTTAGTTTAATATACATATATATACATATATAAACATATACAGTTTGCATCGCTTTCCCGCTGATATCAGCGGGGATGCGATGCAATATCATCACATAAAAAAAAAAAACACATAGGCAGTATAGAAACGGACATCTACAAGTGCAGTAATAGGCCTCGACAAGTTAAATGTAGAACGAATTTTGCAGCTTGTGGTGCAAATGCAAGACCCTGGGTGTAATGATTGTTATTGGCTACTCAAGTTTTGTTTTTCATTCCGGTCATTCCTACGAGGATGTGCACTATAATTTTGTGTGTTGCTCGATAGCGACGCCCGTTAAAATACGTTAATGTAAACAATACAAAAAGAGGGCGCAAAATCGTCGTCGCCCGCCTACCCCCCCCCCCCCCCCCCCCCTTTCACCCCCATCTCCTGAATAGTTCCGACGCATCTCGGCGTCATACGAAGTCCCGGTAACTAGCGATCGTACCTCGACGGTGCCATAACAATAAACCGTTCGGCCCGCGTCGCCAACTCCCATTGTGAGTATTTCTACGATTAAACGATGATACTTCTATGCCCAGGGTCGCCCTCGCTCGCGCATAGAAACCCTCCGTTAGTCATTCCCAGAAGGCTGTCATTCTTCACAAACAAAAACACGCGAAGAGTAAACACTGGTTGACGTCCTCAGGAAAAGTGAACATGCCTCCGATTTCGATTACCGACGACGTTCGCGACGAACCTCTCGGCGCTGTTGGCGCAACAACGGGCGCCATGAAGGCGAATTAACACGCCAGAACACAAGAATAATTCACACTCTCAATAAAAAAAAAAAAATTAAGAACTCACTAAAGGGAAAACAATGAAGATATGATGCACGGGGTCAACGGGGACAACGCGGGAGCTAGGAACAACGCTGCTCTCCGCATACCGAAATATGCGCACAACAACCGTAGGCCAGACGGCGCGGCTGTCGCTGCAGCACGCAAGATAGCGACGACTACGCGGAAAAGGTGTATAGAGCAGCGGCGGAGGGGACAGACGCCGATATCGCCTCCCAACTTAAGCACTGGCCATGTAACGATAGTTTAATAGACAATATATTAGTAGAGAACCGACTGGCGTCCCAATTTGAACTCTATACATTAATGGATATATATGTAGGTTAATTGATTAGATTCCTAACTCTAATATACGCGTATCAATTCTCGTATGGAGTTCGCTGACTTCACTCTTGTGTCGTAGTTGTCCTAGCTGTGCATTACAGCTCCTAGTCAACGCGTGGAGGATGAAACTGAAATGTGTTCCCTGTTGCCGTTTCCTCACATCTGACACGCGAATATTCGTGCCGGCGTTGTATATATGTGATAAATTATATCGCGCCACTTAGAACATTTGTAAGAACATAAAACTACGAAATTATGACATAATAATACTGGCGAAAGAGCGTTTCTAAATCCATGTTTGCTTCCGCCGTAAAAATAAGTTCGATAGGCTTTAATTCCTCGTCAAAAGGGCGCGTTTATTAAATGGGTTATTGTGATCGGTCGACCCAGTAGCATTTGATCACCAGAAAACTGACGCCGCTTAAGTTGCATCCACACGACGGACCAAATCGCTGCTTTGGACCGCGGGCCGCGCATCACGTGATCTTACGTCTCCGGTTTTTGAGGTCCGCCGGCGGTCCGCGGCCCGCCCTTCTGAGAAATGCCAAGCGACTTTTCTCGCCCGAACATTGGCGGCGGACCGCGGCCTTTTTAGTACAATTGAAGCGCTAAGTCTAGCAACAAGCTGACGCTTGTTGTTTGGATTGGAATCCAAATCGAAAGTCGTTTTCTTTTGGCGCCAACTGTTGAAGACGAAAAAGACGAACCTTTTGTTGTGCGACGATGCAACGTTTTACTTTTTCGCGCTCATGGAGCAATTCCCCCGCTCTGTGGGACAATAGTCGCGACGACTACTCAAATAATCAACGAAAGATGTCCCAATTCCTTTTTCGGTTCACTGAAGTACTCCTCGTCCTCGGTAGTCAACGTCAGGGCAGCCGCGGCCAAACGTCTCTTTCGTTCAACCTCCATCTTGGCTCCTTACAAACAGCCTCAAAGCAGCTCGCTACATGCGTTTGGCGGAGCTGTGAGGTCGAGGGTTGGACCGGCCCGTTCACTCTGTCGTCTGCTCTTTTGGTCCGCCGTGTGGCTGCTCTTTGCAGCCGGGCGGCCCGCGGGCCACGCATCACGTGATCAATCGGTCCGCGGCCCGGTCCGTCGTGTGGATACACCTTTATGAGCTCCACAGTGAACTGAGAAAGCCAGACCATCAAAAGCACTTCTCCTGTTTACATTCATTATGTTTCTGTTTAACGTAGTGGGTGAAGAGATCCAACATCGGCAAGCACTCGGCGTAGCCGACAATCCCCCTTCCACCAGCCTCCCTGGTCATCCCTCCATACATGTACAGACCGGCATTCGGCCGACTTCAGACGGGTCAACTATCTCAGCAATTTTGGGGTTGCTGGTTGGTTGTTTCTTAGATCAACACGAATTGCTGGTCCGGCTCGAAACAAGCGAGCAACTTGGAGCAATTCGAAGAGATTTGAAGCGGCAGCAGCCAATCAGGGACGCAATATTTTCACGTGATACCCCGTGCCGGTGATGCTGACAACTGACGAATTGGTTCTGGTTAAAGGTTGGTCGTTTTCTTTTTTTTTTTTTTTTTAAATAAGCCGTTTCAGAAAGATGAAATAGTATGCCCAACGCCATTTAAATATAATATATATATATAGATAGATAGATAGATAGATAGATAGATAGATAGATAGATAGATAGATAGAGAGAGAGAGAGAGAGCGTAATTGTGTGTCTGAATAGTGCGACAAAAATAAAATGTAATGATGATGATGATAGCAAATATCGGCAATTGATTGCTGCGTGTGAACGCGGGCAAGCAGTGTCGCTGGTTTTGGGACGTCAACTTGCTGGGAGCAGCAGCAAAGATCCTTGGCTGCCATCCGAGCTGCCGAGTCATCGGCAAAAAGTGAAACCAATCGCTTGGAGGGCCAGATGAGGCCTTTCAAGCGAATTACAAAAGAACAGCGCAAAAGTAAAATTACGAAACGAAACCACAAGCGAAGGAGAACGGAGAACGCAAAAATAAGATCAAGAGCGAGGAGATAAGGAGAAGAGAAAGCACAGTGATGAGCAGTGATGAGCAATGCCGAGTATGAACACAAAGGAACAGAGGAGGACGCGATTACTGTGCCCGCGAGTATATATATGTGTATATAAATAAGGACGCTAACGTCGCTCTAATGTAAGCAAAGAGCGTGATAAATTGTTTTAAAATTTATTCTAACTGATGAACTCCTACATAAGAGTATATATTTTCTTATTATTTTCGTAGTCATCCGTTATCGCTGTCGACGAGGGTAGGCAGTTGAGGAATTAACGAAGTTGTTGTAACTCAGTTGATTTTAAATGTCATTCAGCCCGAATGACATCTCACTTACGCGTCCGACACCTCCTGAATTACTTTTGAGTAAAGGGCTATACTCCAAAGGCCTTCAAGACGCACGTCTGACAGGGGTCTTATACCTCTGTCAGACGGGCACCTAAAAGGACCTTTACGCCAAAGGCCTTTAGGATTTTCAAATGACCTTTACGTTCTGCGGTGCCAGGCAGCACATGTAACTGTCATTTATACGATGTTTACATCGATTGAAGTCTCGTAGCTTGGTTCAAACGCATAAATCATGTTCACGCCAGAAAAATAATATTTTGGCGATATAAATAATTTTTTAAGTATTTCTGAAGGAAAAGGTATATTGAAAAATACAACATTACGAGTTTAGTTCAGTGATTACAACAAAGTCTACTTCAAGCCCGAGCAAAGTGGTTTTGTGGGCGCCAACCCTGGGCGTGCTCACGTTGCTCAGTGCTCCCGCTTTTTTTCGTGCTTCTGCTACGCTTTTGCTCTGCCCTGTTCGGTTCGGCGTCGTGTTCCCGCTTGAAGTTCATTGCACACGTCGAGGTCCCCCAGACGATCCTCGCAAAGTCTTACCAGCATCCAGATGTGGTCGACGCTCCAATGAAAGCGCTGCGACCCGTTCCTACTCGTGAACGCTCCTCCGTTGTTCAACGTATCGCACGACGCGAGAGTGAGTTACAGAAATATATACGTACAAAAAAAATTAAATATATACAGTACGGATAGTAATATAAGTAGAGAAATAAAAGCTAGATAACTATGGTGGTAAGGAAATTCGAGAGAAGGAAACCCGAAATGCCGAAGCGGACGACGCGAGCAGGCGATGACGAGGCCTACGAGATAGCTGGGGCCGTGAGTACTAGTAGAGCGAGGTTCTCACAAAATATTCGTGAAACACGCTCTTTTTCAATAATAAAAATTCGAACGTATTGATTTTAGATATCGGTACGATCTTTTATTTCAATTCGTTTCTCTAGTGTAGACCGCTGCTGACGAGAGTAGGCCCTTAGCAGCCGTAAAGGAGTTGCGGGAACTCAGGTTTCCGAAAAGGACCTTTACGTTAAATGCCCTTTGAGCTGTCGTGTGGCACTGCCTAAATGACATTTACACTAAAGGTTCTTTGGCGTAAAGGTCCTTTTAGGTGCCCGTTTGACAGGGGTATTAGACCCACTGCGGTGCCGAAAACCGTTTCTTCCGACCCAGAGGGCGAAGCCCCGCATCGCAAGACGCCGACGCTGTGCCCCTGCCAAGGAGGGCTACGGTGGTGCCAGTTCGAAACCCTCTGGGACCTAGCGTAATCCGAAAAGCCACCATCCCTCCACCATGTTCTTCGAGATCCCGAAGCGAGCGCGCGACTCCACCTGCTTCATTCGCGAGACTCCCGCGCGGTTCGGGGAGGCGCTGGCGTCGCCCTTACCACCGGCGGCGGTGGCTTTGACATCGACGGCACGGCTCTGTTGGAGGAGGCGCGTTCCCGCACTGAAAACAGAGGCCCCAGTGCGTGTCTCGGGGAGCAACGCCATCGGTGATCAGGGGCGGCTCGTTCTCACGTCGTCCGTCGAACATCACAGGCACGTGACGTTAACGCCTTCCGTGTGCTTCGGTGTCGGTACAGTCCTCGGTGCGGAGGACAGCACGGGGCCTGCCGTTGTGCGTGTGTGCGCCACCCGTCGTGGCGAGCGTGGTGTGCGCGTGCGGTGCCGGCCATGGCACACCTGGACCGCCACCACCCGTGTTTCCTTTGGATAACGACGGCCTCCTGGATAATCGCGGCCGGGATAGCTGCCCGCACCTCTGATAAAGCCCGTGAGTGGATTTTTTTTTTTTTTATGTCTACTTTTATTCGGTATATTTTAAGTCATTTTCGGTACGCGCTTTGTGGACGTCTCAATCCTGGGAGTTCTGTGACTGTGTTTAATTAAAACGACGAGCGTTCGAACTAACGCATTGACGAACAATTTTTTTTTCCCCTTGTGAGAGGCCAAGTGGCACTGAAGAAAGATATTGCCGGCGCACGTGATCCCCAGAAAAATGAATGCTATTTCCAGTCCTGTCCGGTGACCTACGTTAGTAAAAAGAAGGTAATAAAGTTCCGTAATATTACACCGAGTCTTTACTTTTTTGTTTGTGTGGATCACATTTTAGGTATCTTTATTGTGTGGCAAAATTAATATCGGATTTTTCACCTAACAATTGTCCAGTGCGGTGACCAGTCGCGGAGGCATCCACTCCACAATAGTATGTTTGTACGCAACGAACTAAATATTACAAAACCGTCCGGTAATCGCACGACATCGTTGATTCTGAACACCACATATCTATTTACCGCTTTTCGTCCAGTGTAGTCATCTCTTTAAGTTCCCAATTAGCTCTCATTCCTTGTTTTCGCCCTTAGCATCAATCTAAATGTGGTTTATTTACATAGACGTTAACTGTCTCCGACTGCATGATTTTTCTCATAAAGCACCGGAGCATTTTGTGAGAGATCGAGTCTTCCGAGTTTTTGCCCGCGAGTAATAGTCGCGTATTGTGCGGTCATCTAGAAATCAATCACTGAATCAAAATCAGGCGTCAACATCACGCATCGAGCTGCGTTTACCAAACAGTTATAGCTGCTTTTTTCTTATAATTCATATTTCAGGTTCTACCCGAAGATGTTGGCAGCAGCTGCTTTAAAGGGGCACTCAAGTGGGTTCTGAGATCATCTATTTATGATGATAATTCAGTCTGCGTGCTCTAAGCATACTAAAAGAACCTTAAATTATACTCATGTGCGGCCGAATTACCTATTAAAAATCTAATCAAAGATCGTGGAACGCCCCTCTTTCTGCGCCTTAGAGCAGACACCAGGGGGCGCCGTCAAACGGCGTTTTCCAGATCTGTTTATACAGAGAGAGTTTGGCCTTCTTAAAGAAATTTTGACAGTTTGGCAACCACAGCAGCGTAGTCTGACGATCGGGGCATGACCACTTCCGTCCGACATTTTGCGGCTTTGACTTACAGGAACTCTATGCGATTTCTCAGGAATAAACAAGACAAAGCAGTAACGCCATTTTGTTTTTACGCGAAATCCGCTGGTTCTAGCGGGCAGCAAGCTCCGCCCATAAGTCAAACTTTCTCAATATAAACGGCTTTGGTGTTTTCAAACAATATTTGCTGTATTGCGCCTTCTACGCCCAAAGATTCGACGTTTTTGCCAAAATGCGTTGCACAACACTTATAAAAAGGGCATTTATAGTAACGTTCGGAATGTACGCGCAGGAACTATTTTCATTGGCGAAATTCTATGGAGGTGATAGGGACCCGAGGATGGTTCTCCAAGGAAGGGCGATGACTGCCGACTCGTGTATTGTGAAATGAAGAGGAAGACCAGGCTTCAGAAATGAAAAACACGCACCATAAAAAAGGGTAAAACCAGTGATATATGAATAAGTTGGGAAGAACAAAAAAATACATACGGGAACTAATTAAATTCAAGAAAAAAAAAAGAATCAGAAAAGAAGAGTAAAAAAAAAAAAAGAAACATCAGAAACTAGGCCGGCCTAAATCAATTGTTGTAGGTGTTGGCTAGGAAGGCTACTTCCTTATCACTCAAAGAGAGCGAGGGGTGGCTCACACATCGCTGGCCAATATTTTGAATGTGATAGGCCTCTAAAATAAATTTGCTTTGCTGATCTCGATATCTTCCTATCTTTGTTTTGTTAGAAAACCTTGGTGAGCACTTGCAAGTGAAACAGTATAAAGGCAGGAGCCTACCATGATGGTGTGAAGGCAGTAGAAATGTTCTCGTAGTCGGTCGTTAAAGCATCGCCCAGTCTTTCTTATATAACAATCACCACAAGTTATGGGGATCTTGAACACCACTTCCTCTATAAAAAGAGCAAACCTGTGCTTGTGACGCTTTTGGCATTCAGGTGTTGAGCGATTGTCAATTATGAATCCCACCGAACAACAAATCTTAGTCATCTCTTGTGGAGCTTAAAATACTACAGGGACTTCATATCGGTTGGCAACTTAATTGTTTCAAATTGAGTGAAAAGTTTTGCAAGTAGGGGACTACGAGTGGTCGCTTCCTCTGCATAGCTGGTATCAGGGATGGGCAAAATACATGCAAATATGTATCGAAAAACGAATACAAAATACTTCTTCAAAAATGTATTTAATTACAAATCTAATTACATTTCCAAAAAAGCATTTAAGTGCAAGATACAAATACTACCAAATGTATTTGGTCTCCTCCAAATACTTTTTCAAATACATTCCTCAAAATTTGCGTCAGCGACTTCAGGGCACCTGCAACGGGTTTCTGGGTATCTCATTTTAATTTTGCATCGCACACTCGGGAGTTAGTGTGCGAGGCTCTAGTAACGTAATAGAAATATGATCATAAAAAATGTAATCAGCTTGGACGTAATAGGTGAAAAAAGTACAGAGCTTCAAGCAGCTTTTTTTCGTCGATTACATTTTAGTATAGACCAACAAAGAACCGAGACGACCAAGACGCGCAGCACTAGCTAGAGAAGTTTTTATTGTTGCAACTCGCACCAGTTACGAAAATCTGGATGACCCGCACATTTAGAATGTTCCAGGCAGAAATAGGGATGAAAATCAGGGTGGAAAGCCTCACAAGTTGTCACAGGCACTTATTTAGCCAGTCTGCCTATGAACATCGATTTCGTCACTATTCTTGCCCTGGACTAGATTCGTAACGACAAAGTCACTATAAACGCTTGCGCTTGATTGAGAGACACTGCATTCGGTGCAGAACGTACTTTTCTTCCTGCTCTGGACAGTGACAATAAATTTGAGGGATGTTTTTTCGCCCACAAAATTGTATTCAATTACAATTGTATTTGAAGTGCCCACGTTTTAGTTTTTAAATACACACGTCAAATACATTATCCCATTTGTAATTAAATACAAATGCAAAATACACAAAGTATTTGAAATACGTATTTTAAATACTTGTATTTGAAATACTGCTCATCCCTGGCTGGTATGCTCTTTTGAACACCTTTAACATTCTTCAACAGAGGCCCTGAAACCTCTATAGCCTGTGGGAAAAACACAGCCCCAGCCCCCCCCCCCCCCCCCCCCCAAACCCCCCCAATTGGCGCTCACTATCTTTGACCGTATGGTAACAGGACCTTGCTACGGCCGAACGTAGGATGAAAATGGCTTATTCCTCTTTTTACCAGCTTAGAATTAGAGGTCGAGTATAAAGGAATCCAAAGGATGACTTCCTTTGATCGAGGAGAAAAATACCAGCAAAGGTGATTTGTCTGGGCAGATAGCGAAAGGTCCATGAAATGCAAGGCGCCATTCTTGGGGTTTCATCTTACCAACTAGCTCAACTTCCCCCTTTACCCATGCACTCCGTTTGTAGTGAGTTTAAAGGGCAGCGTTCCATTTGGAGCTGGTCATTTATATTGACTGAAGCCCGAGAAACAATATTCCATCAATAACAAGCTTCCACAAGAAGCACAGGAGTGCAGCTTTAACATTTCCTGTCGGTGGGAAGCACACGCAGACAAAAAGAAAAATCTCTACCTAATATGTGCGGAGGGGTATCCTGTCAAAATCCAACATCTTCTTAAACTGTCAATTAAAACCAGAATTAGACTGCAACGACCGCGCCAATGATACACTATTGTCTCGCCCCTTCCCACATTTGTTAGAATATCGAGCAGTGGAGTTCCAACGGAGAGCTTATTCAGATCATACGTCGCGAGCGCAATTTCTCGCTCCATCGACGCACATAAACACAGGAGGAAAGGGAAGCAGTGAGTGAAAGCAGAACACGGAGGAGCTCATATCCGTCGTTGTTTGGAGAGAAGGCTACGAGAAAATAAAACAGGTTTACTTTTTCCCCGGCGATCACACAGCATCATTGTTGCTCGTCACCCCGTCGCAGAATCAACAGAGGAGACGATCGAAATAAAAGGACGCGAAAGGATAATTCTGTAGGTTCAGCACGATCTTTGAACCCCCGCCGTCGCGCGAAGCGGCTGATTCCTCCAACCAAGGGGCCACACTCATTCACAAGTGCACGCAATCGGCGTTGTCGAAGAAGCGCCAAAAATCACCGTCGACAGGTTCGGCGGCGGATCGGAAGGAAGATCTCTCCGCGAAACGGGCTTTTGACCTCCTACCCACACGAGTGCTGAAGGAGGGGGAGCATCCCCGAGTGCTTGGTGTCTTCGTCTCCACCCTTCACGTCTTAACTCCATGCTGTGGCCGCCCGACCGCCATGCGACCGTGTCCTTGTGTTGACGAGGCGACGCCATTCCAGGTTGCAAAAGCCGCAGCTGTCAAAGGGTGAACAAGAATAGGGTGCTGGGGTGCCTGGCGCCCGGCTATCGGAAGGGTGGGCTGCCGCGGTGGACTTTGCCAGTATGACATTCCTTTCGTGCGGGGTCCCTGAAAAGATCTGCCAAAACCATGCTCTGTGTCCCGGGGTTTATGTGCATCTGCACTTACTAATTGGCCTTTGTTGCTAACGCTTTCCGCAGCCTTTTCGAAAATCTCTTCTAAAGGGTTTTGTACCGTACCACAATTGCTGTTTCCTTTAAGTTGTTGGCGCATACCCAAGAAGGGCATTAGATTTGCCAAGGATCAATCATCGACGTGTTATATAAAAAAATATGCAAATAACGGGAGTCTGTGTTTAGAATAAAGTTTAATAGATTCCGCGTTTCCGTAAGCAGGCGCTCGGTTAACCTACCTCAAGCCTAAACGGGCGACTTGGTCTCGCAGATGCATACGCGACACTCCTGTTAAGATCTGTGGCCGAATCCTTTGTTTGAACTGTGTGAGTGGGAGCCGCAAGCAACTGGATGGAATGGTGGTCGCTGTATTGAGAGCACCGCGAATGCGGAAAGCGCTTCGTTTTCTTTTATAAATGTTTTCTCTGTTTTTTTTTCTTGTTTTTTTTATGGCTTCTGGAGGCACGAAAAATCCTTCTGGCAAACTCGCCTATTGTGCTAGCCTGAACAATCGCAATGATGCTCGAAGTCGAAGCACATTCGAACGGACTGACCCCGACTCCGACTCAGTGACTTTTCATGGCGATTCCAACATCAACAAGTTTAAAGGAAATGAGCATTTCAGAACCATGATATGGAAATGTTGGTTCCAAAACTGAACACAACACTTGTCTTTGGAGCCGAAGGAAATACAGTGAGTGTGCGGTAGTGAACAACCTTCGCATTTCACGAGACTTAGGCCAGACTCCATCGTGTGGCCAGCTGCGTGGCAACCGGCAGTTTCAGTATACATGTTATTTTTTTTGCGTTTCGGTCTCGTAGCTGATAAATTTGACCAGAGGAAATCCTATTATAAGGTGTTAATCGTTTTCTTCGGCCTATCTAACTGAAAACCACACAAGATAAAAAAAACAACGATATGTGCTCAACATTAAAATGCCGATGATAAAGAAAATTATCCGGAACAAAACCTGATGAGAGCTATTTTTTCACTGCATGACCAATCTGCACCGCTACTACGCCTCTGCGGATTCATCCACCTATCTCACCGTTGCTGCGTTCACTGTCTTTCTGGTTGGAAATTAGGCGGAAGAAAATGAAAATGCCTTAAAACGTCGTAAAAATACATTTTTTGTATACCTTTTGCAACCAGCAGCGGAAAACAATATTAGCAAAACTTGTACGGAAAATTCGTTTTTTTATCAATTAAAAGATTTCTGGTTCCAGAAGTTTATATATCTAAACTACGCCATGAGCCTCTACCATCGCGACCCGGTAAGGCATGCAGTTCATTCGGGGAGTTCATCTCAAATCTGAAAAAAAAAGTACTCTGATGGTTGCGACAACTTGCAATAAACCCTCACACACGATTGTCTTTTATTTCGGTCACTGTAGTTCGTGTTTTATTGATCTTTAGAAAAGCAGGAAACGCTACAAAAAATGCCGCTGTAATAATTTTACCCGGAGTGTCATTTGAGCTGGAGGTTTTCTTTTAGAGGTTCTCTATTGAGTAATGGAGGGTGTTTATTTCAGGACGGCAGATATTCCCAGCGAAAGGAACACTGGAAATTAATAATTTATTTCTAAAAATAACGCTATCAACCACGGCGAACGTAAGGGCGTGAGTGTGAAAAAAAAAAGTAATGGTTCATTTGACGAAAATTCGATAACCTTTTAACTGTGCATTTTAGCTGGTCTATTTCGATTGACAATTTGTAGTCTGTCGTTAATATATGCCAAATAAGTTGTTAAATTTTAGAAACAAGAAAAGAAAGCTATTCTTCGAGTTATCACGTGGCAAATTACCTGGAATATGGTTGATGAAAATAAGCTTAAAAATATGAGATAAAAAAGGAGCACAAACAAAACGTGGACAAAGAAAAGAACAAACCCGACAGGACGGTACTCCGTCCTGTGGCGTTTCTTCCTTTCTCCGTCCACATTTTTAGCAGCTGAACTTCATCAACCATAAACATTTATTACCAACTGGCCCACTTTACTCCTTTGTTACCTGGCATATATATATATATATATATATATATATATATATATATATATATATATATATATATATATATATATATATATATATATATATATATATATATATATATATATATTAATTTCCGTTTTTTTTTTTTTTTGTTACGAGCACTTGTCGTCTCTAGAGAAAAAAAAACAACAAAAAACTCTATATTGCACAACCGAAAACAAAATGACTGATGGAAACGTTGCACTGCGGTATTCTTTAACGCGAAGGCAGCTGAAACGACTCAGAAGCCGTCGGTTTCTTCTGGAGAGTAAACAATATTCCGATCGTACGGACCAGCGTCGTTGAACGGAATATGTCATGCGTCCCATTTGATTCTGCTGCAGTCCGTCCATCGTAACTTCGTCCCGAATGAATGGCCCTGCCAGAAACGGACAACTCGAAAGCTTTTAATGATGTGCCGCAAACCACAAGCGCGTCGTTCCACAATCACTTGCGCCGCGTGGTATTAGCCCCGAGAAGTTCGCGTGGCGCCCCTTACGGCGAGCCGAGGTGACGTCACGGCGAGGAGAGAATTTTTCCCCGACTCGGCCCCGCTCGCCCTGTGGAGGCTGTGACGACGCTAGCTGTCGGCGCGCTCGTTTGTATTTAATTCTTTTTTTGGCGTGTTTTTCGTGGGAAGTGTAAATTTTCTTATGTACCTTTATTGAGGTATGGCCTGTAGCTACAGACGAAACTTCAACCAACATTTTAAGCGTGTTTGACAGGGCAGGCAACGCATGAATTACAGCTGGTATATGAAAATAAAGAAATGTGGCCACAATTGCAGGAGCATCACTATTGACTTACATCTCGCACAATAAATGCTGCTGATGGTCTGAATGAATTGGCAGGTTATGTATACTATTTTTGTTTGTATCTCTGTTTTTAAACGAGATCGCCGAAGCAGAAAAGCTGCATGCTGCTCGAACAACATGCTAAATACAGTCTGGGCCATGGGGAGAAAATCACAAGTAAGACAGCCCAAGTGTAGTGGCAAAGTAAAAAAAACAAGGAACATTTAATAGATACATTGCTTGCATTTGAGCTTTGCTGGATTCGGACAGTATTTCAATGGACTACACGGGTGGTATCTGTGGACTTGTTCATATCAACCCTCAAGGAATGTATAACAAAAATAAGTGAAGGTGTCGAGCTCGTCAATAGTCCCTTAAGCCCTAAAATTGAGATTTTACTTAAATCGAATTGTCCTGAAGCTAAAATACAAGAAGCTTTTCTCACGCAGACTGTCGCCCTTCGTAGGCTCCACGTAGGCTCCACAGTGATGCATCTACCACTGGACAGACGTTCGATTGCTTGCGTTTACTCCTGTTTTCCTCTGTTGTCAGAGAGTCCAGCTGTAGGGAGTTCGGAGGCCGAGGAAGCTTTTGGGGACCTGCAGCAGTGTCTCTTTTAATTGGAAATGACAATTCAGACTAAACGGTGTATTTTCCGAACACCCAAGGCTGGAATAAAGAATGTCAGGAAAAAGTATAAACATTCTAAATTACGGCACTATTGCTGTGCATATTTTGGGCAGTTCAGTACATATCATACAGGCAACTGGGGGCAATTCGGTCGTTTTTGCTGCTACCATACAAACTAATTTCCAGTAATTGTGCATCCTCTAAGAAATATGCCCGCATACGTGTATAAATTATATAATTAATTCACGAAGAAGCTACATTTATGTAAAACAGCCCTGTTCCACGAGCACGCCCAAGATCATCAGACGCAGGGCGTTTAAAACATCTGCGAACCTCCGCAGGCAGAGTGGCAGCGCACAGTCGGGGACGCGATCTAAATTGCCGACCGATTAAATGCTCATGATGTAAATGCCACTTCAAATGCCTGCAAAGCGGGATGTAATATCGTCCTAAATCATGAACATGCAAGGAACAGAATTCCAGCGTCGGAAATACTTGTGCCACCGCTTCACCGACCCCTCGCAAGATTGCCTTGTGTCCTGTGGACGGACGGGGAGGTTTATCGGCGGAATTGCCGCCACCGATAGCTTTCGGGATTTGTAACCCAATTTTAAAGGTAAAAGGGACAAGCGGGCTCATAAAATGTACGGAAGCACGTTAATATCGGCCTAACTCAACGTATTGTACACCGGGTAAACGAAGTCCAGCTCCTCGAAGAGCTTGCGGCACACAACGCCAAACCAGGAAACCGGTGCTGGGAAGCGAGCCGATGCGAGATCGCGGAGCGGAGTCCTCCCCCTGACGTCACGGTACACCTCACCCAATCAGGGCGTGGCGACCGCAGCGACGCTTGTGTTCGCTCTCGGGGCTAATAAGGCTCCGGTTGCACGCAACGTTATTCCTTTTCGGATAGTTGCACGCGCATGATCGTTCAGATAATTGTATACAGAAGCGGGTTTTATTTTCCGCGTGAATAGCATATCCACAATCCGCACACGCTCGCATTTCATCGTTGATCATAACCGCTGCCGCGCCAGTTCTTGCTGCACCTTCAACGGACGGAACGCGACGCGCAACATTTCAAAATTAATCGTTCTTCGCACGCCCTTACTTCGTTTCAAGCGCAGCGCTGCCAAAGCTATAGTATAGGGAAAACGTTAGCTTGATGACTAGCGATTAATTTGCACGAAAGAGCGTGCAAATGCAAAACTAAACGCAAAGCCATTAGTTAGCGGAGTAGCTTTACAACGCTTTACGCTCTATTGTGGGGCGGAATGTACTGTCGGTTGATCCAGCCGCTGGCGGGGTACACTTGCCTTCACCGTCCCGCGCTGGCAAACACATTGCAGCGCGGTAGCGGTATAACTCGCCTTTATACCTGTTTTTTGTTTTGTTTTTATATAACCTGCAAGAGGGCTATCTGTCGCCGTAAAGGCAGATATAATTATTTTGCTTCACCTTACCTGACGTGAATGACGTGTTTGCCATGTAGCTCTTGTTTTGTACTCACTTCACTATTGAACGCAACCTCTCAATCGAACTTTTTCAAAGATCCATCTAGCAACATTGGCATTCACCATTGCTTGAACACGAAGCGCGTGATTGGATCCGAGTCCTCGCCGAACGCTGACGTCAGCACTCGCGTCCAATACATGCTCAGACTACGTGATCAAACAATGTCACACAGACGTTTGCGCGAACTTCTCAAGAGGCTCTATTGCTTCCCATAAAGCACCCCAATGAAAACGAGGTGTCCTGGTTTTCGACGCCCTTTGGCAGGCTTGACTCTGGCGGCACATCGAGATGTTCGCATACGCAGAAAATATAGGGGAATGTCATATATAATGGCATATATAAGTACAAGCCCGCTTACGCACTGATAAATCAAGAAATGCCGAAAGTCGCTACGTCTTAGCGAAAAAGACAGAATGGCACTTCGGTGCATATCACCCGGTATATATGTGGGTTTCCACAGTCAGTGTCGCCGGACCTATATTGTCACGGGTGGTGACCAAAAGAAAACAGAAAATGAACAAGAAGAAATAAACGTTTAATGTGGCGAACTTGTGCCAAAAATAAAAGGGTACAAAAGAAAACAGCAGAGCGTCGCGGGCGTCGATGTCGGCGAAACCGCAGGATCGAGCGCAGAGGCGAGACTGACTCGACAAGGTCGCGGGCGGCCGCTTATCTAGAATGAGTCACTATCTCGAAGATTCGGCGGGGAACGTTCGAGCGTAGCGCGCTTGGAGCGAGAATGAACACGCACTTTCTAGAAGAACAAAAACGATAGAAGTTATGTTCGCAGCAAGAACAAACGAGAACCCTCTGCAAGTCTGCGCGCGGCATTATCCCCCCCTTTAAAAGCGCATCGTCCCGATGCAGCACAAACCGAAAACAAAGCAAACAGAAATAACGGTAAACTAAAGAGTCATTTGGAACACATAAGGTCCACAGTCCTATCGAGCGTAGTACGGCTTCATGCGCACGACGTGGACGACTTCTGGTCTTGGAGGGCGGCGTGATGAAGTCCGTGTTCCATCGGGCATCACCTCGTAGTTCAGATCCCCGAGTCGACGAAGCACTTTGTAGGGTCCAAAGTAGCGCTTCAGGAGTTTCTCGCTGAGACCACGGCGGCGGATCGGTGTCCAGACCCACACCCTGTCTCCCGGCTGGAAGTGGACGTCCCGGCGACGAAGGTTGTAGCGGCCAGTGTCGATACGCTGTTGGGCTTGAATCCGGAGTCTGGCGAGCTGACGGACTTCTTCTGCCCGTTGGGCAACCACCTGGGCGTCGTCGCTTCCGTCGACAGCCGGTTCGTGGGGTAACATTGCGTCCAGCGTTGTCGTCACTTTGCGACCATGAACCAGTTGAAAGGGTGTAACCCCGGTGGTTTCTTGCACGGCCGTATTGTAGGCAAAGGTGACATACGGCAACACCTCGTCCCATGTCTTGTGCTCCACGTCGACGTACATGGAAATCATGTCGGCGATGGTCTTATTGAGTCTTTCCGTCAGCCCGTTGGTCTGAGGGTGGTACGCCGTAGTGCGACGATGGCTGGTGTGGCTGAGACGAAGGACTTCTTGTGTCAGCTGGGCCATGAACGATGATCCACGGTCTGAGATCAGGACTTCAGGAGCGCCGTGCCGGAGGACGATGGATTCAATGAAAAACTTGGCAACTTCCACAGCAGTTCCGGAAGGAAGGGCTTTCGTTTCGGCGTACCGCGTAAGATAATCTGTGGCGACGATGATCCAGCGATTTCCCGACGTCGACGGCGGAAAAGGGCCAAGTAGATCCATTCCGATCTCTTGGAAGGGTGCCGTTGGCGGAGGAATGGACTGCAAGAGTCCGGCCGGCTTCGTTGGAGGCTTCTTTCGTCGCTGGCATTCATGGCATGATCGTGTGTATACGTGGACGGTTTTGGGGAGCTTTGGCCAGTAATACTTTTCACGAATACGGGCCAGTGTCCGGCTGTAACCAAGGTGTCCGGACGTCGGGTCGTCGTGGCAGGCATGGAAGATCTCCTCCCGAAGGTCGATCGGGATTACCAGCAGCCACGTCGAGTTGTTGTTCCCGAAGTTCTCTTTGTAGAGTACACCTTGTCTAATGGCGAAGGTCGGCATGGCTCGTGAAAAAACACGTGGTATGGCACTCCCACGCCCTTCCAGGTGCTCTATTAGTGCGCGCAGCTCAGGATCGTCTCGCTGACGTCGGGCCATGTCGTCGCTGTTCACTGCGCCCAGGAAACACTCGTTGTCATCGTCGTCGCTGCTGTCGGAAGGTGTTTCAACGGGAGCTCTGGACAGGCAGTCGGCGTCGCTGTGCTTGCGGCCTGACTTGTAGACTACGGTCATGTTGAACTCTTGTAGTCGGAGACTCCATCGCGCAAGGCGTCCTGACGGGTCCTTGATGTTCGCAAGCCAGCAGAGCGAATGGTGGTCTGTGACTATGCGGAACGGACTTCCGTATAAGTACGGACGAAACTTCGTGATCGCCCAGACGACCGCAAGGCATTCTTTTTCAGTCTTGGAGTAATTTCGCTCCGCCTTGGACAATGTCCGACTTGCGTAGGCGATGACTCGCTCGGTGCCTTCTTGTACTTGAACCAGTACCGCGCCAAGTCCTGCGTTACTTGCGTCCGTGTGAATCTCGGTTTCCGCATCCTGGTCGAAATGTCCAAGAACGGGAGGCGCCTGCAGTCGTCGCTTCAGCTCGTCGAATGCCTGCTGCTGCTCCTCGGCCCATTCGAACTTCTCGGCGTCCTTCGTGAGGCTTGTGAGCGGTGCGGAAATCCTCGCGAAATCTCGAACGAAGCGCCGATAGTAAGCACATAGCCCAAGGAACCTTCGCATGGCCTTCTTGTCTGCCGGCGCTGGAAATGCTGCGACGGCGCGAGTCTTCTCTGGGTCGGGGCGAACGCCTTCGTTACTGACCACGTGACCTAGGAACTTCAGCTCGTCATAGGCGAACCGACACTTTGATGGCTTCAGGGTGAGTCCGGCGGTCCGTATGGCTTGGAGAACAGCTCGCAGTCGTCGCAGGTGTTCGTCGAAGTCGCTGGAAAACACAACGACGTCGTCGAGGTAGACGAGACAGCTCTGCCACTTCAGTCCTGCCAGTACGGTGTCCATGACACGCTGGAAAGTTGCTGGCGCCGTGCACAGTCCGAAGGGCATCACCTTGAACTCGTAGAGCCCATCCGGTGTCACGAAAGCTGTCTTCTCTCGGTCCCGCTCGTCGACTTCGATCTGCCAGTAGCCGCTCTTCAGGTCCATCGATGAAAAGTATCGGGAGTGGCGCAGCCGGTCTAATGTGTCGTCGATGCGGGAGAGTGGATAGACGTCTTTCTTCGTCACCGCGTTCAGCTGCCGGTAGTCCACGCAGAACCTAAGCGTTCCGTCCTTCTTCTTAACCAGTACGACTGGGGAGGCCCATGGACTGCTTGAAGGTTGGATTATGTCGTCATTCAGCATCTCTTGGACTTGCTGATGGATCACCTCCCTTTCCTTAGCGGAGACTCTGTACGGCGATCGATGCACAGGGCGCGCGTCGTCCTCGGTAACGATGCGGTGCCTGGCAACCGCGGTCTGGCGCACCTTCGACGACGTCGCAAAGCAGTCGCGGTATTCGGCGAGGAGGTTAACCAGCTGACGCCGTTTAGGGTCCGGAAGCTTAGGGTCAATGTCGAGCTGTGTTGGCGACGTACTGTCTTGCTGGGGCGGCGAGGATTCGTCAGTAATCGCGGTGATTTCGGCGGGGTCTCGGAGTTTCTCGACGTGGCCCACGGCTGCACCTTTCGTGAGGTGTTGCGTTTCGTTTCGGAAGTTCGTCACGAGGGCCACAGTCCGCCCATCCTGAAGTTCAGCTACTCCCCTTGCGACGCCTATGCCTCTTCCCAGGAGCAATTGGAGGCTTCCCTCGAGAAGAACTTCGCCACCGGAAGCTTCATCGATCCCGACAAGTACGAAAACACTCGACCGCGGTGGTAGGTTTACGTGGTTTGCGAGGACTCGGACCGTGGGTGACGTCGCTTGGGGTTCCTCCGCTGGTGGAGCAGGTTTTCGTAGCGTCAGCCGGTTTGTTCCGAGGTCGATGACGGCGCCATACTCGCAGAGAAAGTCCATTCCGAGAATAACGTCCCTCGAACAGTCTTGCAGAACGACGAACTTTACCGGACACGTCTCGCCGTGAATCTCGACTCGAGCAGTGCACCTTCCGACGGGCGTGATGAGATGTCCTCCTGCGGTTCGTATTTGGGGTCCATCCCACGGCGTCATGACTTTGCGAAGGCGGCGGGAGAGCCTTCCACTCAAGACCGAGTAGTCTGCTCCGGTGTCCACGAGTGCTGATGCGTCGTAGCCGTCAATGACGACATTCAGGTTATTGGACACCGCTGCAGGGGCGTCGTTTCGGTCTCTGGTAGCGTTCGAGTGGGGGCCCTCCGACGTTCGTGGAGGATCTTGGCGTCGGTCGTCTTCGGCAACTCCACCTCCAGGGGTTGCCGCGCCTAGTTTCCCCGGCGAGGAGCGAGGGGTGACAGGCTTTCACGTCGGGGTCGGTGCATCGGCGAAGCTGGACGTCGCGGTGACGGCGACCGGAACTCTCGGCGTGACGCAGGCTCGGGGGACTGGGGTCGTCGCAGGTACTCGTCGATCTCCCGAGGGCGTTCACCATACCGGGGGCGCGGGTCGCTTGGGTGGAATCCGCGCAGCCCGAGTCGTCGGTATGGGCATCGGCGGTACACATGGTCAGCCTCCCCGCAGTGGTAACACAGCGGGCGTCGGTCGGCCGTCCTCCAGACGTCTGTCTTCCTCGGCGCAGGTCGCTCTGGGGGAACGTGCGCCTGATCTTCCTGCCGTCGGGGGTACTGCGGCGTTGGGGCGTCTGTTCGGGGTGGCGCCGTGGCTTGGCGGGAAGCTTGCGGCGGTCGTCGGGCCATGGCGGCGTAGCTCAACGTCGGTTCCTCCGGTGCCACCCTGGTGACGGGAACCTCTGGTTGGAGCGCGCGATGCACTTCTTCTCGGACAGCCTCGGCGATGGAAATGGTTGGCGGACGGCTGGTGGTTGGCAGCAACCTCCGCAGTTCCTCCCGGACAACCTCCCGGATAATTTCGCGGATGTCCGTACCAGGCACGTTTTCACCGCTAAGGAGCGCGGTTGCAGTGACGCTTGGCTGCCGCTGGTAGTGGGAAGCGCGTGCTTGGAGGGCGCGCTCGATGTTTGTCGCCTCGCTGACGAAGGCGTCGACGGTTGCCGGCGGGTTGCGGACGAGGCCTCCGAAGATGTCGTCCTTCACGCCCCGCATCAAAATGCGCAACTTCTTTCCCTCGGTGGCCTGAGGATCGGCGCGGGAGCTCAGGCGGAGCACGTCTTCCACAAAGCTCGTGACGCTTTCATTGGGGCCCTGGGTCCTGGTTCGCAGTAGGTCCTCGGCTCTCTCTCGGCGGTGGTGATTGACGAACGTAGCCTTCAGGTTGGTCTTGAAGATGTCCCACGACGTCAAAGAGGACTCATGGTTCTCGTACCAGTGCTTGGCGGTTCCCTCAAGCGAGAAGTAGACATTGTGCAGGCGTTGCTCGTCGGTCCAGCCATTGTGGCGGGCAACGCGTTCATACTGGTCAATCCAGTCTTCGACGTCTTCGTAGAGTTCACCGTGGAAGGGGGCAGCCGTCCGGGGTGCGACGGGCATGTAGACGACGGGAGAAGCGGCAGGGGCTTGCGACTGGTTGGCCATCGTCGTCTTCTGCGGCTTGGGCTTGTCCAGGAGCAAACCGTACTCAGGATCCTCTCCCTTGGTGCGGCGGCTGGTCCGAATTTCAGGTTCTGCGGTGAGTGGTCTTCTCACCGAGCCGGGAATCGGACTTGCACTGCGGTCCCTTGGAGGGGAACGCTGCACGGGCATGCGGTACCCCGCACCTCCACCAAAATGTCACGGGTGGTGACCAAAAGAAAACAGAAAATGAACAAGAAGAAATAAACGTTTAATGTGGCGAACTTGTGCCAAAAATAAAAGGGTACAAAAGAAAACAGCAGAGCGTCGCGGGCGTCGATGTCGGCGAAACCGCAGGATCGAGCGCAGAGGCGAGACTGACTCGACAAGGTCGCGGGCGGCCTCTTATCTAGAATGAGTCACTATCTCGAAGATTCGGCGGGGAACGTTCGAGCGTAGCGCGCTTGGGGCGAGAGTGAACACGCACTTTCTAGAAGAACAAAAACGATAGAAGTTATGTTCGCAGCAAGAACAAACGAGAACCCTCTGCAAGTCTGCGCGCGGCAATATAATTAACGAGAGAGTTTTGTGCAGTAAGAGTGCCACTTTTTGAGAAAGGAGCTCGCCCATCAAGGGATTGGCCTCCGCGTATCAACAACGTTCTTTACGGTGGCGAAGCGTGTCGCTGTACGATTAGAAACGCGACCTCTCCGCCCCTCTTCATTTTCCGCTTCAATCTTCTGACAACCCGCGGGTCTTTTCACTACCCACTTTTAATCTACCACTCCGCTCCGAGTGCCGATAGCTCTTTGCCTATTCGCTTCCTGCCACTAGCTACATACGAAAAAAAAAGTAGTCGAGCAAACAAAATACATAAATCATGCACTTCTGTGATCAGAAAGACTTCCCCCCGTTATTTAGACGTCCATTCACTGAATTCTTCTTTTTATAGGAACGGAATGTCCTTCCTTCCTTCATCTGTGTGAAGTCCACACTTTTCGGTCTCCTTCCCGTCGTTGTTTGAAGCGACATGTTTATAGACCGAACACGCGTAGATCTATCACAACTTTCACAAGCAATGAAAACAGCGACCGGTTGTCCTCAGTCCAAACTGCGGGTGTTCGTTGCGCGCGCGCGCCTCTTTCACTCTTGTGTGCGTGTTCCCCGCCTCTTTCACTCTTCATAAGCCGTGTGCGATAGGGCAAATATAAATGCGCCTTATTAAATTTCCACCCCTTTCCGACCTTTCGACTCCTCCTGGAGATTCCGACGCGTTTAATCTCGTCGTTTCGCGCAGACGACGCTGCTCAAGAAACTTTCCGCTCGCCTCTATTGTGACTACATGTGTTCTTCTTTCGGAGCGGAGCGTGTGCCGTTATTTCACGACAAGGACGCCATCATGGGTTTTTCTCGGCGGGCAGAATCATGTCCGAGTGTTCGCCTTATAATTTTTTTCGCTTGTTTTCTTGGAGGTGAAGGGTGAGAATTCATTGCAGCGTTCTATGTACTCTCGGGGCAACGCTAGTTTTATTATACCCCTGTCAGACGGGTACGTTAAATGACATTAAAGCAAAATGACATTACAGCTCGGCCAATCCGCGTGTTTATTACGCCACGCTGCGTGTGCACCCGCGATGTGCAGAACCAGCATCCCGAGCTGATTCGCCGAGCGGTGAATGACATTCGATCAAAATGCCATTTACTTTCCTGTCGGACAGGGGTATTAGGGTGCGTCAAAGTCACACACATGATTTTCTTCCCCACGATTGCGTGTTCCTTCTTTCCCTGTCTTTTTCTCCCTCGCTTGTGGCCTCTTTCCTTTTGACTATACTTCGTTTTTTCTTTGTTGACCTCCAGGGACGCCAGAAGCCATTGTCGCCAATTCAGTGTCCGTGCGATTGCCACGTGATCCTCGGCGGTAGGGGGAGCAGCGATGTGCGTGGAGTGTAGTCACGTGACACATTCGACGAGCTGAATTGGCTTAGATGTGGCTCGGAGCGTCGGCTGCGATCCACCGTAAGATAATGCCGAGTATAGGTATGGTGCCTGGAACGCGTCTGACACTGGTGTGTTTTACCGCGTCCAAAAAAGTGGTCCCTCGATTTCCGCCTGATGGCGTCATAGAAGTGTCACGCTTTCGCCGGTCCTTACCCTGGCGGCATCCCAACAGCTCTGGTGTGAGTGGGAGACGTCTTTTCTGCTTCAAGTCGCTCTCCAGTGTCGCAGTCCATGGAAGTTTAGGCAGCTAGAAGTTGGGACGCCGCGACGACAGCGGCAGTCACGTTCGCTCGTGATTTTCGTTAGCATTTCTATGATCAACCACTAAAATTGCTACATCCGACAGCATGACTTTTTGGCTTTTATGACGTCATTTTTCGACACTTCAGGACCACTTTTGATGTGTTTGTGGGGGGGGGGGGGGGGGGGGGGCGGGTGTCTAGGACGCTAAACACACCAGTCAGAGACGCGCTCCATGCAACATAGTAGAGTCAATGTAATTTTTAGCGTGACGAAGCCACGCAAATACAGCATCAGTTAGCTCATCGTCATCTCAATTTTTTCATTGGGCTTTGTAGGAGGGCTACGCGTGCCTTCTGAGGGGTTTCGCGTTGATTGTTCTAGGAGGACTTGAACTAAACCGGGCGGCGCAGTAGGTCTGTCAGCCTAACGATCTTCACTTATCGCCACCTTCTCTCAAGAAGATTCATATAGGTGCATACACCTCCTAGACAGCTAGGTCAGGGTGCTGAATTTGCTGCGTCATCCACAAGAGGTCAACGAGGGGCACCGAATGGACACCAGTCCTGCGACTTTGTTCGACTGGGACTCCAGTTGCTGCGGTGTTTCAAAGTCCAGACGCTATTTCCACCATGAGCGATCGTCGTCTCTGCTTGAACAGTTTCCACTGAGTGTTCGCTACGTCACGGGGCCGTTGTCCGCCTGCCACCAGAGTAGCGCTGTCGTGACATATGAAACAGTTCACGTGTTCCGTATACGCTTGCTAAGACGACCCTTGCGCCTTGATGAGAAAGGTTTTTTTAGGCAGGGTAATATTTGAAACATAGTGAAAAACTCCAAATAAATTTATTTGAATTAGAAGCCGCGAGAACGCTATTTATTTATTTTGTTCCAAGGTCATTACGCCACTAAATACACACAAAAACACGAGTCTCTAGTATAACAAGAATTCCAAGTCACGCTTTATAAATTACTTTGTCGGACACCTTAATTAATTATGCTGACGCCTAACGACCGTTAGATTCTGGCTTCATCGGCACAGGCGGTGCACAGCTGCTGTGTTTCAAGAATGTCGGCCATCGAACAGGATTCTTTCGCCTAACTTCGAAGGCGCGATCAAGGCAGACCCATGTGCTTGACGTCCTTTCCCGTATTAATCAGGGGCAGCTCCGAACTGTGAAATTATGCCGGCTCGTGACACTGACAAACGACGCCCGCGTGGCAGGACTCGGGGAGCCAGGCAGCCTCAAGCCCCGGAGCTAAGTTCATCGCGAAATTTACATCAAGGGTTTGGTGAAATGCTGCCGACGGTCGTTCGCGCGTGTGATTCGGGAGCGAGCTCTTTTTGCTTCGTACCAAATCCGTGTTCACGCAAACGCAGGCACGTTCATCCCAACTCGGGACACGCCTGCAAGATCACAACTATACTCCGTTTCACCTTATGTTGTACCGCAGAGAAGGCTAAAAGCGCGAGCTCATAGCGTTGGGAGCTGCTCTTAACGCACGAGAGCTTGTGCCGCCCAGATGTGCCCTAGAGCAAGGAGCTCGCGCTTGTAGCCTTTCCTGCGGTACATCATAAGGTGAAACAGAGTATAGGCATTCGGGCTTCGGGGGCGAGTGTTGTGATTACTCGCCGTTCTAACGGGGCGAATCAAAACAAGCTTACTGGAGGCCTTTTGTTTCGCGAGGGCAATGTGCGTAAAGACTTATGTGCCTCGGGGGAAGCGTTTTACTTTACTATGACAACAATACTTGTAAGTTGCGTCACTCGCGGTCCAGAAAGGAGCTTGATGCAGTGACGACGGAAGAGGATGCGGGTATCGAGGTATGCACACGACCAAATGGGTCGCATTTCAAGAAATTTTCGATCTCGCCGCTTCATAATTTTATGTTCGAAAACGTGTCTTGCCCCACAGTACTGCTCTATTTGTGCTGCCATGCGAACCATTCAAGTAGATTCGTAACATAGCCATGGTTAATAGTGCATGATAGCAACCAAAGATTTTTCCCCCCTTTATTGATAGCAGCTCGCCGGAACAGTTGGACGATCCAGAACTTCGCGGCCGATATATGATGGAAATCTTGATCGGTATCCAAGCGTGCGAATGCACAAAGACGGAGCACTTCGCCGTGCCAAGAAAGCTTTGATCACGCCGCGAGACCGGCGATACTTGCTTTTCATGAGTTGTACCTTTTTCCTGCGGCGCTGAGCTTTCACAAAAACTTTCAAGCGTTCTCCAAGAGAGGCCTCACCTTTTACACAAAGTTTTCAAATACCTCTTCGGCTAATTACGATGAACGAGTAGAAACAGTGTCTTGAACTCGTTACCGCGAGCCTCCGCAACGCTCCAGAAAGGAAATTTTTCGAGATGAAAGATGGTCGTCCGGTGGCCGCATTGCAGAACGGGGAAGCGCGATCCAGGAATTGCCATATTGTCATAGAGATCAGTGGACGCACCGGCTGACGCGAAATGGAGGCACTATAGGAGACACTACGCTTGTTACCCTGTTCGGTCGAGCAGCCAAGCCACTCCAGTATTAATGGGCAGAACCACTGATATATGGGCTGTGCTTAGAGCAGGCTCTGACATCCACATAAATTACGTCTAACCGCGTAAACATTGCGCAATTTTTCTTAATTTTTCCTGGGAAAATTATAAGTGTACGTGTCCTATCTATGCCCTTTAAAAACTTTTTCCTTGAAGTTTCTTTTGAGGGGGGTGCACACGGGGAGACACTCCTCTTTTCCCCGAGCGCTCGAACTTCTTTTGAGTTGCATCTAACTCTTGCGAATCGCAATCCTCTTAAACAAAAACCTAAAGAAAAAATAGTGGTTACTCTTGTGGTCAGCATTACGGAACGCAGTTAGTGCAGCCGACGTAACGCCACTGTAATTCGTTGACTGGCAACACACGGATCCGACTAAAAAAACAAGTCTCTCTATACTTTTCGAGTCCTTATATTGGGCGATTCCATTTCTAAGATCTTAGGACGTGTCCTCTGCGGTGTCTCGCCATTTACACAGCAAATTTGACGGACTCTATGGATGGAACCTTGCATTATTTGCACCCACCAATTTTCGGACATGGTTATGGCGGGTGCAGTTTTTATAGCGAATCAGTGAAAAACGAATTAATTTAGTTTGTTCTTAAGCAGCATGATCGCGAAAAGCTTCTCTCCCAAGAATATTTTTTTTATGTAAACAAACAATCTCATTATTGCTGTTTTCGATCGCCTTAACTTGGGCTACCATCGTGAATAATTGAAAAACGCCAGCACTTCAGTGTGCATGCCCTTTGATTGCAGGCTATTCTCTAAAAATAAAAATGCGCTTTCTAAATCGCCAAATTTTCTCAAACTTTAAGGCAAACAAAAAGCGACGTCATAACGCACGTCTATCGTTTTATATGTGAAATTATGAAATGTGCATACTGCGACCATTTCACACATAAGACGGAACCCTACGGGCCACATGTCGAAAGCAGTTCACTTCTCTTTGTCCCTTTGCTTGACATCCCAGAAGCCTCTGCTATATTCCGCTTAAACTTATGACGGAACACAGGGGACCCTTCGAGCCATTCTAGCTAATCCAGTGCTTTGGACGCAACACGTGATTACCCAGGCGACGCGTCGTTGCCCCAGTCTCGAGGGAGACGTGGCACTGGCTCCTGTGCTGGACCATGTTCTCGCAGTAGCTTTCAAAAAGAGCAAAAGCTTTATCGCGCTCGTCTCCAACGTGTAGCACACGTCGGGACTCGGAAGGCAGTGAGAGAACAAACAAATGTAGTACTCGCTTTTGTCGAAAGCACATCTGTTTTCATTACGCTCTAAAAGCTCCAACCTTCCAAAAAAGAAGAAAGAAAAAGAAGGCGCTAGCAACAGTTCAAACGTACAAACGTTTTACGCGTGGATTCGACTGTTCCTCTGAGATGAAATTGGGTTGTGAAATGCATTTAAAAAGAAAGACGCCCGTGCTACCTTATCATTTATCTAAGTGCTCTGTTCATGCTTTTAAGACGGTTCCTTGGGCCAGCGTCTTTGAGAAATTGCTACAGCACGAAGCTTCAGGTACTTACCCATTCCCGCGCTCCATGCAATACTTTGGGCTAGGTATAATTGATGTATTTTCTTAATATTTTAGAAATATTCTCGAAGATACTCGTGTCGCTTTAAGTGGAACGGGTGATGAATCAGAAACGCGTGAATAGGACACACATTTAAGCGCAACGAAACTTTGCAAACTTGACAGCCCGCCATAGGTAATCCGCTCTGCATTGATGGTTTGAAGCACTATGTCCAATAATCACTCTCTAGTGACAGATGAAATTCCTCATTCAATAAAAGGTCTGATAAAAAAAAATAAAACAATTCGCTACAGATAAAAACATTGATCTTGAATTGATTTCTCTGGGCACTAATATTTAAACCAAAAAAAGATTAATATGACACGCACACAACTTCAATAACCTGCAACCAGGGCAATACGCGGCTACGTATTTGCCACTGAGGTATCGGCTGGCGATGCTCTCCACTGTCACTTTGCTCCATTGACAACACAAAATATAAAAATGCCGTATAAAAAGAAAAAGAAAAAAAAAAGGGCTCTGCGTCAAACATTATTTGGGTCTCGGAAATTTCTAAAGTCGGAATGATTTGTCCGAAGCCCGAATAATAACCAGCTGACTGGGTGTATTCGAACCCGTGCTTTTCTCTTAATCACTGTTTTATTCCGACAATCGTCAAAATGCAGAGTATAAATACCAAAATTCAACATTTTGAAGGCGACGTCACATTGCTGATATACATAATAAGCATCAAAAAGAATGCAGACAGGCTCTAAGCATACTTATGTATGAAGTAAAACTTCTTTGAACCTGCATGAAGCGTGTCTCCAGATGATTCCCTCATCATGTCTGCCGCCAGCACTGTTTTTGTATAGTATATGACCAGTCGAATTGGCGGCTTTGGGAGTGATCGTAACGAAATCGTTCTAACCATTATAGATCTTATGTCCAATTTTTACGCCTTTTCTTGTCTGATCTTGCGTATCTATAGAACAGATTCCGTTCACTGGAGCGCAGCACCGCGACACGAAATACTTCCCTGGCACTCCTAAAGTGTTCTTAATGATAGGCATTAGGTTCGTGTTAACAGAGCACTACACCCCCGATACTTTATAGAGTAAACCAACAAATACGTTCCGCATTGCGAAATTGTTGCACAACGCCGAGGACGCGCAGATATGCGCGTCCTCGGCGCGCATATCTGCGCTGTTTTAGTGAAAGATTTGATTACACCTAAAATTAATCCAGATTGGAAAAAAAAGGTAAATGCGATATGTATTTGTTGAGAGAGTAAAAGTTGATCCTCCCCCAGTGGGCGCCTGGTGTATCCGCTGTGGATGAGAAATTTCGCCATTGCGATACCATTTTAGCCTGGGGGTCTTTAACGTGCATCACGCAGTTGTGGTACACTGTCGCACGCCGGTACAATGCTCATCTGGGTCAAAACAGGCTAACAAGAGGATTGAATCCAGCATCCTTTCAGGTTATGAAGCGCGAGCTTTCGCTTCATCTGCTCCAGCTGCGGTGCATTAACAAACTCGGCCTCCGAACCTCCCCCTTCAGATTTGTGTGTGTTAATAAAATATGACAAACAAAATTGTTTGCACGCTTTCTTTTTCCTTTAGAAGAACCAGGCAAACGTTCGAGCAGTCTGTCAACCTCAAATTAGCCCACTTTGCTCAGGAAAAAGCTATTTCAGTCCCGAACGAAAGGCATTTGGCAATGCCTTCAGCACACAAAGTAGCCTCAGCGTTAACCCGATCGATGTCTAAACAAACATCGCATCTTCCTGCTCGCCCTGATGCTCTCATTCACGCACGTCAAATGTGCCCCCGAGCGTTGTAGCCTTCAACTCCACCAGGAGGGGTCCGGGTCACCCGCACCGGGTAATGAACATCCTCCGCAGCGGCTACACCGCCGTCGCTGCCACGGGTCTTAACGAGTGCTTCGGTGCGTCCAACGCGGACACAATTACCGCTGCCCCCCTCCCAACAGACGCGACTGCTGGGCGGCTCTGGGCGCCCGAGTTTCCGACATTGCAGCGAGAGCATTCTCGAGCATGGCATTAGCTCTAGCGGTCGACGGCTTTGCCTTCACGGCACGGGTTCGCGGGCCGAAGCCGGGGGCCGCAGTGGGCGCATTCATCATGGGATGCCCTGGCGCGGGCAGACAGGCATGCGCGTTGGCAGTGCCAGCCCCACGCAATTTGGTGCAACGCTTAATTAGAAAAAAAAAAGAACAGGCCGGGAGCAGCAGCTTTCTGCGCCCCACCGTCTGTTGAGCGCCACGCCGGTGCGTGCCGCTGCCTGAGGCACCTCAAACCGCGTTCATTACTCTAATTACGGCCGGGGGGACAGTCTATCCACCACCGCTCCCACAACCTGGGAAGGCTGGGAGCCAGCCCGCAGTCGGCAGCTAGATTTCGCCCCGATGTTACGTTTCCTGAGAAGGTTCTCCCCGCAAAAGGCCCTCTAAGTCCACGCCGAACGGGGAGCGGGCACGCGCATAACGACACTCACCTCCAACTGAACATTAATGAGCCGAAAAAGAAGCAAGAAAAATCCTCGCTTAAACGTATCAACCTGAATTTTTTTTTTTTTTTTTTTTTAGCCTTTTAGAACTTGGTTTTACAGTGTGAACGTTCTGGGAGAAACTATCCGAATGCACAAACTATACTCAAAAATATACGAAAGAGTCAGACGAAGAGGACGGACAGGACGTCTGGCTCTTTCGCATATTTTTTTAATTTATTACCAACGCGCTTAATCGAAGTTCACAAACTATAGTGCGCCCTTCATATTTAGAGGTCTTCCTGACGCTCAGGAATGCATATTTTGTTTAGCCAAGACCCTCTCGTGCCTCTAAATTTGACGGGACATATGCGACCGTTGAAGCTACTTTCGAAGGCAACTGAGGCTTTAAAGGTCGGGGTGCCGAAATTTAGAAAGTATTCGACGAAGAATTAGAAATGAATGAGGCCTTCTAAGCAATGAGAACTCACCTTTTTTGTCACAGCTAAAGCGTTTTGAGAACGAATTGACTCATTCATCATAGAAGCCCGAAAATGAATTTTCGGGCTTCTATGATTTTCGGGCTTCTACGCAAGCACTTCCTGGTGGAATGGAGTAAACAACTATTTTTTAATGATTTATAGAACCTCAAATGTCCCAAATAAGAAGCATTACATGAGGGTTGTACAAAACATCGAAACAAAATTTCTTCGATGAATGCCTTGAAATGGGCGGGGATGGAGTGGAGCACGGCCGCCGGTGGGCAGATCGTTCGGATTCTTTGCTGCCTAGCAAAAAAACAAATTAAAAAAAGATGCGCAGTGCAGCGGGCATGTGGGATAGACAGCTTCCTGATGACTGATGCGACATGAAACGCAGTGGGCTGGTGCGACCACAGAGCTGCCAAGTGATGAGTGATAAAGCATGTGCAAAAGGCAAAGCCTATAGAGCCGTCATTCGTGCTATACTTCGTCCTTAGTACTATACATCGTTTCACTGTGAGCTTATTAATACGGTGGAGGCCGCACGCGTGAAGGTCTTGAGAACATTGGGGAGCTTTAGGCAAGCCTTCATCACTAGACTGCTAGATTGCATCTACGATCCAAAGGGTGCAACCGTAGTGTTGCACTCTTTGGTGCAACACTGAGGCAAGCAGCGACACCGTCGATGCTTGTTGAGAAGCCAAGCAGCGGCAAGCAGAGACGGTGTCTAGCTGAGTGTGGTCGAATCGATTGTCTAGACTCAAGAAGACTCTAGCCTAGAAATCGCCATTAGCTCAGTCGGAAAGTTCAACAATCCTTCGATTCGAGATCCAGCTAGCGAAATTAGTTATCGTTTTGTGTATTTTAACACTGCTTCGAGTCCGCCTCCGAGTCAAAACTTGTGAAACCGCAGCAGCAAAGTGCACAAAAGAAGAAGAAGAAGAAAAAAAAAAAGAAACAGTAACAAGAGCGATGCGGAACAAAGTAGAAATCTCGAAATAAATGCCCGATAGCCAGCGCATTCAGACGAGCCGCAACACTCAGTGCGGCGGGCATATCAGTGCTTCCCGCTTCTTTACTAGCAACTTTACGGAAACTCAAAAGTTTGTTGCAAACTTTGCGCAAGTCTTTTCATTTTTTTTTGTTTATCTACCTTTTATCGCAAAGAATATATATATATATATATATATATATATATATATATATATATATATATATATATATATATATATATATATATATATATATATATATATATATATATATATATATATATATATATATATATATATATACAGTGTAATCCACTTATAACGATACCAGATATAACGATATATCGCTTATAGCGATCAAATTTTTTAGATTTGTCAATTCTCCCATCGCCCCTATGTAAAAATAAACCATATATAACGATAGAATTATCGGCGACATATCGGATACAACGATAGAATTCTGGCCGCCCGGAAGGTGCTTATCACGAAAAATTTGCCTGGAAATTTGAGAAAAATTAAAATACTTGAAGCGAACGACATGAAAACTAGTAAAAATATCAAAAACCGGTCGGCGTGGAAAGATCCGCTAGGTGACGCGAGGCGCCGCCCGATTTAAAAAGTTCAGCCTCATCCTTCGGAACTAAGTGCTATCGTCATCGCAATCGCTGAAGGGAGGAGAGAAAGAGCTTGCTTGGCCGCCGCCGCGCAACGCTTCCTAGTTTTCCCCCGTTTCCGCAACAACGTCAGCCCGAAGCTAACGTCCGTTGAGGTAATGTTTCTGCCTCCGAACACCACGGCAGGTCTGCAGCCCATGGATGCCGGCGTAATCGCCAATTTCAAGGCCCTCTACAGACGTCGCATGCTGGAATGGCTCATCATGAAACTAGACTGCTCAGGATTGTCTCAATACGCCGGCGGACCTCCTGACCTGAAGGTGAGCTTGTTAGAAGCGGTGCGGTTCGTGCATGGTGCGTGGTATGAGGTGAAGCAGGTTACACTCAAGAACTGTTTTAAAAAGGCAGGCTTCGTGCGCCACAACGCCACGGTCTCGGAAGAGACAAATGACTTGCTCATCGAACCTGCCGATGTGGGTGAACTTTGGGACCACATAGCAGCTTCCGAGGAGAACATCGGCGGAGCTCTCTTGGGAGACTTTTTGAACGCGGACAACGCTGCCGCTTCATGCGAGGAGTCTACTGATGAGGCCATTGCCGAGGAACAGCAATCGCGACGAAAAATCACATCGAGCGACTGCGAAAGTAGTGACGACGACGGCGGCGACGAGAACACCCCGCCTCCAATGTCTTCACAAAATGCCCTGCTCTCCATCCAGTCGCTGGTCGGTTTTGTGCACGCAAAAGGACTGCCGCCAGCGTACGCGCAACAACTGGAAGCAATGCACACGGCAATTGTCAAACTTCAGCTCAAGCAAGCGCAAATTTCCGACTTTTTTAAGCATGCTTAAATTATTTTATAGTCATTTTCGTACCTTTTAATAAAGCCTTCGGTTTTCTTTGCCTCGGCTCGCGTTGTACGACCTGATTCACTCATCGCCCGTAAGTAACTTCTCTTTGTGTTTTTTTTTTGTCGGTCCAGATATAACGATAATCGGCTATAACGATTGGATTTTGCGGTTTTCTCAATATCGTTATAAGTGGACTGCACTGTATATATATTCTATATATATGCATACTAACTTGAACGTGCGCGATAATCAAACTTCCCCGGTCGCAGAAGACAATCGGAATACTCCTACCAAAAGTTTCCTCTCCTATCAGCAGCCCAGGCTCGGCTACAATATCGCTCCCTGAAATTCGAAAAGCAAATCGAGCCGCCATTTAAACTCCGTGGCCTCTTCCCTCCCGACTCACGTACACAAACACAAACGCACATTCCTTAAAAAAAGAAAAGAAGAAAATAAGCAGAAAACGACGAGAAGTTTCTCCACGCTGCCTTCGGATTGCGGTGGCAAGCAGCAGCGCAGCGTCGGCCCCGTCAAAGTGCACCCGGTGCGATTTGGGCATATGTGCTCCGGCGCTAGGAACAGAATCAGAGGCGGCTCCTCCCCAGCGCGAAGCGTGCATGCCTGATCGCAGAGCTGGGATGACACGACGCTCTGGCCAGCGCTTGTTCGGGCCCGAACGATGGGTTCCGCGGCCACTCTGAGCTTTTGAGCACGTACGCGCGCACGAGGGACCGCTGCCGTCGTTCGGCACAACGTGGACACCCCAATCTAAAGCGGAGGCGGCGTAGCGGAAGAAGTTGCGCTCGTTGTCCCTAAAGACCTACCTGTGGTCGCTGTTGGGATAGAATTTCCAGGTGGGAAGAAAGAAAAATATTAAAATAAAAACACATATACCGAAAACACCTGTTAACAACTAGCGGCTGTCCGTTCGTCGTAACAATGACAAAAACGACTTCGCGAAAAAAACAAAACAAAAAAAAAAACGGTGGCTCGGACGTGCCGGCCTTTTCATGCCACTCACGTTCTTGTGGCGGCGGCAGCGGCTTCGGTGGAGCGAGCGCTGGCTTTGCGGCGGAGTCGCCCACGATTTCTGCGGGGTCTGACGGGGTATGTTATTGCTTCAAGAACGAAGAGAAAAAAAAATCGTCGCACAGCACTACCATTAGAATGTGTTACTTTTTCTTTTTACGCGATATTATATAGGAGTGCTTGCTACTATAACACGTGATTCAAACAATGATTTTAAAAACGCTTATTAAACTTTGCAGCTCAGAAACGAAGAACTACTTCATGTATTATATCTGATACGTGATGCTTTGGTGTCGCATGGCTTGTGGATGTGGCGAAAGCAGTTTTGGCCTTTGTTCGAGCAGTGCGCAACAGCACATTTTTTGCAGTTTTCAAACATCAAGGATGCACAGCCTGGAAGTTAGGAGCGCTGCCTGCAAGTTGGGCTTTTCGACAATAGTGCAATGGCTGCATGCCGTGCATCCTTTCGCCGTGAAGCGAAATGGCTCCTTTTGGGGAGTATTTTTGAGACAAGGGTCACAAAACATGTATCTGATGTGATTCAGCGTGCATTCGCGTTGCCTTTCTGCTCTGACTCAGTGGAAGGCGCTTTTACAGGAGTGTATCATATCAGGTTCACCATGCATTGTATAGTTAAAGCGTGTTCTTTTTGGGTTCTTGTTTTTTACTTTTTTGCTAGATGAACTAAAAATAGGTGTGAACGTTTTCGATCGTTTGGCGATAGTGATGCCCGAACAGTTAATTGCTTTTATGAAGGCCATCGTTTCGCAGGGACGCGATACAAAAAAATGAAAGACGTTTACAAATCTCTGTCATGCGAAATTGGAGCGCAGCTCTTGAGGAGAAAGAGAGGAGGGTACGGAGGGGAGGATACGTTCCTTCTACTCCTTCATATTTCAAGTTTCAAGTTTCTTTATTCCTCTTCATACAAGAAGAGAGGGAGGAGGGAAAAAAGCAGTACAAAACTGCTTGACAGTGCCCTCTCCTCCCCCAACAGCAACAGCAGAAGAGGCACTCAAAACAAAAAACGCTCTCAAGAGTACACAATCAGATTTCTCACGAAACTAGTAATGATGTAGTATGCGTTTGTTAGAACAGTTTTCAATTGTAATATTACCCGACAAAAGATAGTTTAACAATTTGGGCAGCTGGTATCTCACCATCTGATTTGCGTAGTTTGTTCTCGAGCACGGGAGCGTCCAGGCGTCGGCATGGCGGGTGGCATACGAGGTATTTTGTGAGTGAAGGGAAGAAAGAGAAAGAAGACTGTTTCCCGGGTGGTTTATCGCTGCTTTATATGTCAGGGCAAGTTTATACTCATTATGATTCGTGATTGGAACAATTCCTAATTTATTGAATAACGCTGCCGTGTGGCTGTCATGTGCTTCACTACACAAAATACGAATTACTTTTTTCTGAAGTATATGAATACGATGAATATTTGCAGAAGTTGTATTTCCCCATACCAAAAAACAGTAATTAAAACTAGAATAGAATAAAGAGTTATAAAGAAGTCGTAGTACAGACTGGGGTAAGGTTTTTCTATGCTTATAAATTATACCCACCACCTTCGATAGTTTTTTCGCTATCATCTGAACTGTTTCATCCCATCGCATGTATTAACTAAACATGACACCAAGAACGTTGACGTTCTGCACAATTTCTATAACACGTGAATCCAAGGAGAGAATCTGATTTCCGCTCATTTTTACCCCCTTTGACCTGAAAACAACAACTTTCGTTTTATTACCATTTATCACTAAAGAGTTCTGGACTGTCCACGTATAAAGGTTTTCTAGAAATGTATTACCTGTCTTCATGATGTCCGAAATATCGGACCCTGCAAAAAATATACTAGCATCATCTGCATAGATTATCATGTTTGCTTCATCCGCAATGTTAGCTATGTCATTAATATACAGGTTAAATAAAAGAGGCCCTAAAATACTACCTTGTGGAACACCTGCATTAAGTTTTCTAGACTCGGAACGCTGGCAATTTATTAGAACACTTTGAAAGCGAAACTGTAAGTAGCTCTCGAGTATTTTCAGGGCTATTCCCCGAATACCAGAAAGTTCTAGTTTTTGAAGAAGAGTTTTATGATTAATGCGATCAAAAGCTTTTGAAAAATCGATAAAGATTCCCAATGTAAGAAGTTCATTTTCAATATTGTTTAGAATTATCTCTTTTTGGTTAGAGAGAGAGAGAGAAGTGTTGAAAGGAAAGGAAGCCTGGAACTTATTAACCACACCGTCGATTGGGGGCAAGCCAGTTCCAGGTTGGGGATGGGGAAAGAGGGGATCAAAAGGAAAGATTAGAAAGGTGAAGAGAAGAGAGAGAAGGCATCTTGGATGAAGTCACAGTTACTTGATTAGGTTTGTCCACTACTCTATATCTATTCACAGCACTGTCAGCACTTTTACAAGCGGTCCAGTAGGCAGGTATCTTCCAGGAATACAAGAAGAGAAGAGAATGTTCTTGCGGCATCACGAACGGAGCCGGGGGGGAAAAGAATGTCTTGCGTAGTAGAGCGGGCAACTCCCGCGATCTGCAGTTTGTCGAAGAAGATTTTTCTCTCGTCTGCGTAATTGGGACAGGCCCAAAAGAGATGGTCCACATCCTCAAGAGTGTCACAAGTAGAGCAGTTTGGGCTAATCGTTGCGTCAATTCGGTGGATGGCAGATGCAGTATAGGCACAGCCTGTGCGAAGCCGGTGTAGTACGGAGGCGCTTGCACGTGGTAGCTTCGTAGGGACGCGTGGGGGTGGTCTCCCGTCAGCGACCCGTGGGTCCGGATGATTCTGGATTATCGCTTGGTGAATTAGCAGCTTGGCTTCATGAATCCTCGGCACCACAATAATGGGAGTACCAAGCTGGTGTGCTGCAGCGGCAAGAAGGTCGGCCGTCTCATTACCCAAAATGCCTACATGTGAGGGCAACCATTGGAATGATATTTCCCAGCCCTTCGCTTGGAGGTTTCTTGCAAGGTGTGCAATGTATCGGGCATATTGAGGGGCATCATCAAGATTACCGAGATGTTGTAGCGCTATTTTTGAGTCGGTCAGGAGCAAAGCTTTCCTGCAGTAAGGAAGTTTCTCCAGGACGTCAAGTCCAAGTCTAAGGGCCACCAGCTCAGCGGTTGTTGATGTGGCGTGGAAGCTGAGCTTTCTGGCATGAGACACATTCAGGTCAGGTATATAAACCGCTGCGGTAGATGACTTGCTGCTACGAAGAACTGAGCCGTCGGTGTATATTCGCATCCATCCTTGGTACAGTGTCTCAATATGATCCTCTGTAGTTGTCCGGGCAACGACCTGTGCTGTGTTGCGTTTGCTTTTGAGCATTGGAACAGTCTCATTTATGTTCAGTGGAGGGGCATATGGTGGCGGTGCCGGGTAGTCGGTGTCCGGGTCACCAATAAAGGCCATAAACTCCGTTGCCAGAGAACCAAGGCAAGAAAGGGGGCGTTGGCGAAGGCGATTCAGAAGAGGAGCAGTTGAGCGACAGACAGTTTGCCTCGCTATGTGTCGGAGTGTTAGTTCTCTACCGTGATTTTCCACTAGGTTTACCCTCGCTTCCACTAGTGTTGGAACGTTTGGTGAATATCTGGGTAATCCAAGGCACAGACGAACTGCCACTCTCTGAAAAGTCTCTACTGCTGAACTCTGGGTATTGCCGAGGTTCACCAGTGGCAATGCGTATAGCAACCTTGAAAGAATAAGACCTCTGTAGAGATGCATCATCATTGCCTGTACGGTCCCCCATCTGCTGCCAATGGTCATGCGGATAGCGTTGAGGTGTCGGCGACATCTGATAATGGTTGTCTTGACTGCTGGTCGCCAAGAGACTCGATCATCCAGGAGGAAGCCTAGATAGGAGTATGTTCGAACCCTTGTCACGTTTGTCCCATTGATCGTGTAAGTTCGGTTGATGGAAGACCTGGCCGTTGGGTGGTATTGAAGAGCGGCTGTTTTAGAGGCCGATAACGTAAGACCAAGCCTAGATATCTCGTCAACTATAGCGTCGAGGCCTAGCTGGAGTGTTCGCTGCATGTTACTGTATGAGCTAGTTGGGGCAGTAGCCCAGAGAGCAACATCGTCGGCGTAAATTGCGATGTTTATGACTGGAGAGGGGTTGTTCAAGGGCTGCAGAGCCTCCGGCAGAGCTGCCATTGCTGCATTGAACAAAAATGGGCTAATGACGCTGCCCTGAGGAACACCCTGGGCTACTTGCCGTTGTGAACTGCGCACACCTTCTAAGCGAACGCACATTGTACGCCCTGTCAGGAATGCACGAACGAATGCGAGTGCTCGGCCGGTAACACCAAGTCTGATTAGCTGAGCTAGAATGGTTTCGTGTGGGATAGAGTCAAAGGCCTTTTTGATATCAAGGAATATTGCCGAGGTTGCTTGGCGAGTTGCCTTTGATTGTTCCATGTCTGACACTAGGTCACCAATCGCGTCTGTTGTGCACCGCCGTTTTCGGAAGCCTGATAATTGATGAGGTAGGGCGCCAGATGTCTCAAGCTGCCAGTCAAGGCGTCTTAGGACCATCCGCTCCAGAACCTTGCCGAGACAGCAGGTGAGGGAGATAGGCCTGTAGGAGCTGATGTCACCGGTTGGCTTCCCTGGTTTATGAACGGGAACTACTTCAGATGTGAGCCATGCGCGTGGCAGAACTGCCGAGCGCCAGATGTCATTGAGATATTCCAAAAGGCCCGGAAGGGCCGTTGCATCTAAATTGCGCAAGGCCTGAAAGGTGATCCCATCTGGCCCTGGAGCGGTGCGTTTGCGAGCAGAGCGGCGAAGAGCATGTTGGAGTTCCTTTAGCGTAAAGTCCACGTCGTTCGCGGTCAATGTTGTTGGTAAAGTGATAGTAGTGGTGCTATGCGCGGTATAGCCTTGGGGTGAGACAGGGACAGAGGTGAATTCATCGGCAAGGAATTCTACTGCTTGAGCCACAGTGATGTTCTGGGCGATGACAAGACCAAGAACGGGTGACCGTGGAACAGCGTGCCCGGCAAGGGCACGGGCCATGCGCCACGCTTGTTTTCCTCCACCAGGGGAGTGAAGCGACTCGCAACGCTGCCGCCATTGTCTCCTTTGTAATCGTTTGGTGTGCTTCCGGAATGCTCTGTCTATCTTTCGATATCGCTGAATGTCCTCTTGCTTTGATGTTTTAAGTGCTCGGCGCTGTGCCTGGCGTCGCGAGGCACGTAACTTGAGGTACTTTAGGTCAGGGTTTGGCCGATATATGGGAATGATCACGGTTCTGGTCGCTTTGGATAACGCATTGGAGATGGCTGTGGTGTAATCCAAATTGCCTAGAGACATTATTTCGGCAAACAACACGCGGTAAGCATCCCAGTTAGTCACTTTGCAAGTCTTGTGCGTGGTGGGGCCTCCTTCTAGTGAAGTAATTTTGATTGGTAGGTGGTCACTGCCCCAGCTATCAGGTTCCGCTGACCACAAGGCTCGTACTGGGGACGTAGTGAAGCTAAGGTCTAGTGCACTTCCCTCCACGCCAGGTCGTACGAAGGTGGCCACTCCGTCGTTCAAGCATTGAAGACCAAGGGCAGTTGCGGCATCCTCAAGCAGTCGCCCGCGAGGTGTTGTTTTCTTATCCCCCCAGGTCTCGTTGTGGGCGTTAAAATCCCCAAGAAACAGGGTGGCTGGTGCGCATCGTGAGAGAATTGCACGCAATGAGGAGGGGTCCCACTGAACGTTAGGTCTAATGTAGACTGAGATGACAGTGACGTCTGAGTTCCCTTTTTTGATTGTGACAGCGACATATTCGGCGATGTTGTCGCACAAGTCCGACAGGTCCACTTGTAATTGAGGTAGATCTCGGTGTACGTACAAGGATGCCTTTGGAGGATCTGTTGATGTGAGAGTCGTCCGAGGCGTACTATTGTAGATAACATAGGGCGACAGACGAATCGATTGTGGTTGGCAGTTTGTCTCCTGGAGGGCTAGTACTTCAATTTGGTGCCTTTGTAAATATTGCCGTAAGTCGTCTATCCGATTTCGTAGTCCATTAACATTCCACTGAAGAATCTGAGGTATTAAACAGCGTCTTGCGCAGCGAGGAAGATGATTTTGCGTCGATTGCAGTCCGGCCTTATTAAGGCGAGACTACCTAGACCAGGAGCTGGCAAGTGGCAGGAGCATGTCGATTACTGTAACCAGTGCCTGAGCGAATGGAAAATTTAGAGACGTGAGAAAGGTACGTAGCTGTATGGCTAACGTACAAATCGCACTTCCGAAGCTTTGAGGCTTAGGTGTTGCATTAGGTATTGGTTTAGGATCACCAGGTGGCTCACTGTGCTTTCGGGTTGGCCGGGTCAGACCTCTTGAAGGGCCTTTTTTGGCGGTAGCTGCTGAAGCACTAGATGGCTGAGTGCTTGGTCCAGATTGTACTGGGGGAGCTGCTGAGGAGTCTGGAGCAGTTTTGCCTGTCAAGTTTTCCAAAGGAGGGAAGTTATCCTCGCTCTGGAGTGGAATGCATGATTGCTTATCTTCTTTTGAGCCTTGTGATCGTTTTCGAGGTGTCCAGTGTCTTCCAGTTCCACACGCCTCTTGGTCGTTTTCGATAGCAGATTTAGCGGAAGTGTAGTTCACATTTTTCGAGCTTTTGTAGTTGCTGATTTGTCTTTCTACTTTGTAGATGGCACAGACTTTTGATGTCGCATCATGGCGCTTCTTACAGTTGGCACATTTAGGCTGCTCCGCTGCACACTCATTTACTCCGTGGTCGCCGCCACAACGACTGCAGCGCTGCGCCTTAAGACAGGTGCTTGCAATGTGGCCGAAGCGATTGCACTTCGGACACTGCCTTGGCTTTTCAAGGTAGGGAAGAACTTTGTAACGTGTATGCCCGGCAGTGACATATTCAGGTGAGGATTTTGTTGCGAAGACCAGTTTGACAATTTCTGACTTTCCAAGTCTTCTCACCTGGATTACTGAAGCTTTTTCTCGCATGGCTGCCAAGAGATCAGCGTCCTCGATGTCTGCAGATACTCCTCGAATAATACCCACAGATGCCGATGGTGGAGGAGGTTCGTAAGTTTGAACTTGAACTGTTCCCAGGTTCTTCAGTTGCAGGAGTGCTTTTGTGGATTCTACATTTCTAGCATCGATGGCCAGAAGATTCAATCGGTAGTTGGGCCGAATCTGGATGACACCGTCTGGGGCCAGACTGTCCAGCTTTTGTTTTAGTACCAGAGGGTTCATGTTGGTGATGATCGTGGTTGGGTCGTTAGGCTTAACAATGACTGTGAGATTATAACCCGGCTGAGTTATGATTGTGTCCTCACTTGACTTTGAGCCGTGACGTCTCTTCTTCGACGTTTGGGTTTGCCACCCAGCTTCGTCCTCGAAGTCATCCATGACGCTATCATGAGAGTCTTCAGGCTTGTGATGTGGTTCGGCAGATCCAGATTCATCCTGGTTAGGCTGTGGTGGATTCGGGAGGCTCATATTACGTGGCCCCCGTTGGGCGGAGTCGTAGCTCCTAATTGGGTGTGGACAGGAGACGTCTTCTTGAAAAACCAGGGAAATATTCGGTCAATAAACCAGGAAATAACCATAAAATAACGTAGTCTTCCTAGAGCGACAAATTCGATCCTCTTTTTGGTTAAGTAACACTAACTCCGTCGAGTACCCTTTCCGAAACCCGTACTGCCGGGGACTGAAAATTGAGCGTTTCTCAAGAAAAGTGTAAAGTCTTTTATGTATGATTTTTCCAATCCTTTTGAAAATATTGGTAAAATAGACACTGGCCTGTAATTACTAAGATCGTTCCTATTCCCTGCTTTATATATGACAGAAACCTTTGCTATCTGCATTTTACGCTGAAAAACACCAGTCTCAAGACATAAATTAAATATATGGGTTAAAATAAAAGCAATAGATTCTATAACATATTTAATGGGCTTTATTTGAATGTCCCGAGAATCGGAACTATTGCTGTTTTTTAGACTCATAAAAATTGAAATAACTTCTTCCTCGCTAGTTGGAGATAGAAATATGCTGGCAGAAAGATATTTAACATATTTTGAAGCTTCAGCAGAGTGAACGCTGTTAACTAAGTCGACAAAAAAATCATTGAACGCGTCTGCAAGAGCTTTACCTTTTTTAATATCCCCGTCAATCGCAAGCTCGGTTGTTTCTCCAAACTGACGTCCTTCATGCAATATCGAATTTAATTTCTTCCACAAAACATCCGTTCTCTTTTCATCCCGAAAAAGCAAAAAATAGTATGAGCGTTTTGCTCGCCGTAGCTCACTTGTTATGTTGTTTCTTTGACTCTTAAAACTTGACAATACAACTGGATCCCTTGTACGTATAAATTTTCTATAAAGTGCATCTTTTTTCTTCATCATTTTTAATATTTCTGCTGTGACCCATGGTTTTCTACACTTGTTATGAACTATATGCTTTGTGTACTTAAATACATGGTTATATATATCACAAAACGTTTCAAGAAAACTCTCGTATGCCTCGTCTGCCGACACCTTAGACAGAACCGCACACCAGTTTGTCGTGTTAATTTGTTCTTGAAAAGATTCGAGACTTTTAGTACTAATATCACGGTAATGAAGGTTAGGCCCACATATTTTCTTGTGCTTGATATTATCTAGAGTTATAAACATAAAAATAGGGAGATGATCACTTATTGTCGCCCCTATAACACCAGCATGCGCATGTTCTTCGGATACATTTGTTAAGAAAATATCTAACAATGTTTCATTCGCACTACTATAACGAGTTGGTTGACAAATATTCTCCCCTCATCTACCCCCTCCCCCCCAATTCAGTTTCCCCGCTAAATTTAGCGGGGAAAATTACGTCCCCTGACTTGGATTCATGTCACCTATGAGCAAATTCAGTTTCTCCGCTAGATTTAGCGGAAAAATTGACATCACGTGATATCAACACCAATTCAATTCCTCGCTAAGGGAATTGAACTGGTGTTGGATGTCACGAGACGTCAAATTTCCCGCTAAATCTAGCGCAGAAACTGAATTTGTCCGCTACATCTAGCGGAGAAACTGAATTTGTCCGCTAAATTTAGCGGGAAATTGAATTGGTGTTGAGGACACGTAGAAGGGTATTGAATTGATGTTGATGTTACGTGACGTCATTTAATATTTTGCGACAGTTTTACGTCGCTATCTTCTGCTTAACAAAAATATGCAAGTTTCTCGCGAAAGCAAAAATACATTCTATAACTTTCGTGTTATGTTTGTTACAATAAATCTGTGGGAACTTGCTTTCGTCACTTTCCGTGTGCACATGCACAGACATCACAAATACACACGCTACGAAGCATTCATAACACTAGGAATTCAGTGGTGTTGCCTGCTCCACCTTTCTATACTCTACACTTGAACGGCAATCATTTCAACGAGGAACATCCCAGGAAATAAAATAAAAAAACTAAAAACAGGTATATATATATTTCTGACGATAATTTATGCGAAATGTTGTTTATAAACATTAATGAACTGTGTTCCCAAACATAAACCACTGTAAGAGCCTGTAATTATTTCACACTGCAAAAAGGCAGCCAGAGCAAAGAGGATGCAACTGGGTGTGATGCCAGTTCCTCGCGCTGCATCCTATTATTCCATCGAGTCTAGTCAATACAAAATTCTATACAAACATGGGGAGACGAAGTCTATTGAGCCTTGCCTGAAAGATCTTTTGTACAGCCGGAGACCTACATTGTCGCACTTGTGCCTTTGGACGCCACTTCATGCTATGGCCTTTGATTTTTGACTGATATCAAGGCATCGTGTGGCATCGTCTCGTGTTCTTACAGCAGGCACTTCTCCAAATCTCACAGCACTGGAAATGCTAGAAATGCCAGGACTCAGCCTTCGCACGACGGAAACCTTCCAACTTAAATCTCTCGAACCCAATCTCCACTGTGCTTCACAGTCGGCTAAACTAAAACGTAGTGTTTTGCCTTTCGAAATATCTGTCGTCGCCGCAGCGTGTTTACCAAACACTTCAATGGAAGCGACTCTAGATGCGTTTATTGCGGTGCGCTTGCGCTTTGCACGTACAGTTAGTCGGTCGCGATGAGGTGGCGAAGATAACAAACGCACTATCATTGGACTTTGAATCTCAGCTTGAGCTGTGATATTGCAACCGATGAATTGGTACATGATATATAAAATATAGCTCGAGCATCACGTTTTATAAAAAAAGGTTTGTCAATATATATCTGTATATTTTTCATTATAGAGGTATTTACTTTTAGTGGAATCGCCGATAGAGCATCACGATAAGCCCCACCACCCACACACCATAAACATGACGGTAGACTCAGAGACGGCTCGCACACCCTTCCCCGATGGCAACCATGGCGCGACGCCTCAGATGCTGGTAGTCGCCACCAAAGGAAGCGAGTGGGCGAGCAAGCAAGGAAGGAAGCGATCATGCGCAACCTTCATAGCCGATTTCCTGCCGCCAAAAGCGACTATCGAGATCGTGACTGATCGGGCAGACGTGCTCCTTTGAACCCCTCCGTTCTGCGGAGCGTGACGCAGTCGGTTGTCACCTCCACGCGCCGGAAGGCCGCCCTCTTCGCCACCACTGCTTTCTTTCCAGTCGAAGGTGGCTACACGTTTCTTCCATTTGTTCTAATTCAATGTTCCCGGGGCCCCTTCTCCCTGATCCCGGTCGGAGGCGCGTGGCAGAAGGCGCTGCATTGCGCCGCTGCGGGGGATTTATGGGACCCGAGGAGCCCCGTTATTATAGTCCACGACGCGACCGCGAAAGGCCGCCTTTGTGCCCCGTTTTCGCCGTTTTCTTACGCCGGATCATTGTCTTATGAAAAACGATGTAGGCTTAGACCGGGAAGCACGTCCGCTGAGCGTAAGGAACAAGTCGGGGGAGCGTACGATGAAACTAATTTCCTCTTTTCTTCATACCTTCAAGGAAGTTCAGGGGAGAACTTTGAGCCAAGAGCTACGAAATATAACCTGGCATGACTAGCGTCTTATATACTGCCTTAATTTTGGTGTTAATTTATCGTTTGCCTCCTTAAATGCCATCAGCCCGTCACTACCTGTATTATCTCAATATACAAGCGGTGTCGTACAAGGGGCACAGACACGAGTGCGTAATATTAGAAAAAAAAACAAAAAAACTGTGAGCGTGTTTATGTCAACAAATTATATTTCCACGCTGGGGGGCTCTTGTACAAAGTAATTCTAGTTTTAATGTCTTTTTTTCCTATATATATAATATTATATATTTGTATACTATGAACAGTGCATTGTGTTTCTGCACATCGAAGAAGACATATGGGGAGTGTTTGGACGGATGGCGCGGACCCAAATTTTCAACGCCGACACAATGGGCTACACATTCGTTTACGAGCGACTCACACCTCGTAATCACACCAGTCAGGAATAGCTGACAACCGGTGGCAATTAAATAACATTAAAAAAACATAATCGAGATAAGGAGCTCTTAAAACCGTTTATTAGTGTAGCATTTTGTTTTCACTTTATTACTGTTTTGTTTTCTTTATCTGACAGTTTGTTTTTTTTTACTATAAAGCCTCCTTGTAGTAACGGGCTTCATGATGAGAAGAGCCTAACTGCAAAACTAAAAGCTGCCACTAAAATAGATGCGTGACTCGTGACCGGATAATCTGCAAGCCCCCAATTATACTCCGTGAAGGGTGCTAAAAGCTCGTCGTTGTTTCCGCAGGACTTCGACGTGCTATTTTGATTGCGACCGTTAAACAGGCGGCACAGCCCGCCTTATTAGGTTGGGCTCCCTCGCCTTCGCCCGAGTGGCTGCTCGTCGTGTTTGTGAGGAGCGGTCTGACCGTCTGTCTGTTGTCTCCTCTCCTCCTTCCAGCTGCCATGCCTCCACTACGGCAGCTCGGAGAATCGCACAATATTGAGACTTGAAACAGGAATGGCTGTGTTTCGCCGCTGAGATTATTGGAGCACGTTGATAATATGCAATTGTGTAATCAGCTTGAGAAGCATTTGTTTGGCGACGGAATGAGTCATAACCGGCACTCGATGCTTGGAGACTCGTTTCAAAATATAATTGAGTTGAACCCTTGTTTCTTTCGAATCCAAGGGCCTGTCACCGCTACAAGATTAACATATACGCGGGATTGCTTTGGCGTATACATTTTTGGTGATAGCGGTGATTCGGGGGTAACGCGTATTAATTAAAATAAATAATGCTCATCGTACACAAAAAGTAGCCTAAAGACAGTGTCATTATTCAGACACACGAAGATACCAACAAACAATTGAAAACGGGCGTGTTGGTTAATAGATACAGAACTTGAAAGAATAAAACAGAGAGGACGAGGATGGGAACAGGACATCTTTCAAATAGATGTCCTGTTCTATGTTGTAGATGTTCTGAAAGATGTCCTGTTCCCGTCTTCGTCCTCTCTGTTTTATTCTTTCAAGTTTTGTATACCAGCAAATTTAGAGGTTAGGAAATACAGTCGACAAACGATCAGGTAAACCAGATGATCGTTAAAAGTCTTGTGGTCAAATCATACTCAGGTACCCCAGATTATGCGTGTCTCAACTTTTTTATTCTGAATTTCGCTTTTACTGTTTTTTTTTTTTTTTTGCTTTTTGCATAGTTTTAGTCGCGCGGTGGAACGATAGATAGACTCATATTTTATGTATTCTGAGTCCAAAACAAGCCACGAATGATGGCCTTATATAGGTGTGAAACCCTGTGTCCGTCGAGGAGTGTTTAACAGGAGGCATTCAACTCGACACTGCGAAACGATTCTCCGTCCTCGAAACTGTCGGCCCTACTATTGCTCGCTTCACGAACAAAGGAACCTGTAAGCTATCCGCACGTAGACACTGGCAAGAAAATCAACCTGGGGATGAATCACGGGCAACTGTCATACGTGATTTTATCGGAGCTCCCCGCACACTGTGACAAACAAGACGGCGCTCCGACATCCTACACAATGTATATAGCCGATCGAGCCCCCCGCTCCGCGTAGCCGACCACTCCACCTCTCCACTGAATTGAATCCACCCGAGTCGGTCAGATTATAAAGTTGCGACAACAAAAGCTGTCGCTGAACTGTCAGAATGCATCTATAGATTTCCGAAGACCCACAAACCCCTAAAACCAATCTAATCCGTCAGAAGCATGAACCCGTTCTCTTTAAACCCTCACGGTGAAAAGAACAACAAGAAACTCGGTCAATCGCCATCGTTGAAAGTCTCCAGCTTTTTTTTTATTTCGGTGATTGAAGCAGGCTTATGGGGAAATGTGCCCCGCGCGGCAGCGGCTGTAGCAGCGTCCATGCTCTACGGTCTCTGAAAGCCTTGTCGTAAAAGTTGCCAGGCCCGCATCCGTAAACATATGCGCGGATAGCTGCGAAACGCTGCTTAGAGTTTATCCGGAAGGCTTCGCTGCCCTGCTGGTCTGTCTCCCACTCCGGGGCTGGGGGGCCTCGGCTAAAATTTCGAGGGAATAGAGTGGGCCTTCTTGCGGCCATCTGCACACACGTCTCTTGTAAAGCTCAGATGAACGCCGGCTTATGTCCGTGTGTCCTATATCGCAGAAACGTCTCCGTACTCAGAGGCGGCATGAATGCCCGTTTGTTTAACACGATAGCGTTAAGGTGCTCGTGTCGAAGAGAACCTGGCGCCGGCAACGGTGGGACCGCAAAATCCAGATTTTCGATAGGGCATGACGTGATAGCCACGTGTGACGTCACACGTGACTGTGGCGTAATGATCCGGTCGACCCGCTAAATTTGACTAGAAAATTTCCTGGTCAATTGAGCGGGAACATTTCACGCTAAATTTAGAGGAAAAGTTTACAGTCGATTTTAGCGGAAAAAGTGTTAACCAATAATAAAATCATATTTTTGTGTCATTTAAGCTCATCCTGGGGCAGGTGGGGTTCAATTTTTAGCAATAATGGAATGTCGGTGCGACATGTAGCAGATTTATGTTCATGCCGCAATTTGGCGCCAATGTCGCAGCACTCCGATCACCGCGCCGAAATATGGTCAATTAAAGAAGTGATGCCAAAGCGCTCGAAGAATTTTCTGTTTGACCCGGCTCTTTTTTTTACACGTTAAGACAAGAAAAAAAAGATCATCAGGAAGATAAAAAAAAAATCATTCGAGAGCTCTTCCGCCCTTTTCACAGCGTTTTCTGTCGCGGTTTCGGCGCAGGTATGTAGCGCTATATCGTCGGCAGTTTGAAACAACACTGCATGACTTATCGGTTACCGCACACTTAAAATAACAATAGCTAAACATTCTCGACAAAATACCCAGGCTAGGGAGTCATTCATCTCCTAGGATCAGATGTTACATAAGTCAATGAAAAATACCGAGTATTTACACCCTTACTGGATCAAATCACGGTGATGCAGCAGGCCGGAGCGGGGCATCTCCAACGAGGCATGACGGAATGTCTGGCACGCTGCTATTCTCAGGGCGTTTAAGTGAACACAATCGGCGAATATTTTCCCGCAGCTCCGGAGATGATGAAGCCGAAGGCAGTGAGCCATGGTTTACTAGGGACTCGGGAAGATATCCTTTCCTCTACACGGCCAACGTCATTCCCGTCGCGCGATGACTACTAGCGGGGCGGGCATGTGCTCGCTGACGAGGTGGCGCATCTCCCAACGAGCGTAGCTTATTGCTCGGGAGTCGCGGTTGAAGACGGTTCGTTTAATCTGACAATGTTGCAATCCCCATGTCGACGCCGTATTTTAAGTTGCTCGCGTGGTTTTGCTATTGCCTCCTCGTAAGCGTAATTTCACGAGAGAAAAAACAACTCTCCTAAATCGAGACGAGAGTTAAGACGGCGGTTAGTTGGTGCCAAACAAATGCGGTAAAAAGAAAAAAAAAAGAAAAACAGTAGTTAAGCCTGCGTTGCTAGAACAGATCGCTCCGTCTGCATCTTTCTTCTTACGGCGTGCTTGCCTCTGGTTGGGATTCGCCTCTGTAATAAGTCATTGGCACCGTGTCTAAAATTAACTAGTGTTTCTTCCGCTGTACAATGACTGAAAAGCTGACCGCTATTTCAAAGCAGGTTTCATTTCGCATAAAGAAGTAAGAAACCGGTTGGCACCTATAGAAGCTCTACTTGGCAGTTGTGCACCGCTTTGAGAGGCTCGTGCCTGAGTAAATGGCCGCTAAGTCATATACCGGCAGGTAGCGAGTTGAAACTCGTACTACAATTTGAAATGAACGTCGGCGTGTGGGGGCCCAAAGAAATACTCCAAATAAAAGGCAGCGCGACGTGATGATGCGCGTCACTCGTGCAGACTTCGACGAAGAACGCGGATGAGCACGCAGCGACGCCGAACCTTCGTAGGGGATTGGGGGTGTGTAGTTCCGACTCGGCAGAGCAGATGGGCCGAGCTGCCTAGCCCGACTCATCTTCTCCACGAAGCGCTGGAAATGAACTGGAAAAGCCTAAAGCCTAGATGGGTAAAAATATTACTACAGAAATTACTTTCCCCGGCGTGTCTAGTACTCCGCGATGAGAAACCGCATTTCCATTTCCAGCTCATGCCGGAGAGCGAGACACGGATAGCGAGTGAAAGGGTAGGGGGGGGGGGGGGGGGGGCGGATTTAGGATTAGAGAAAACTGACATATAATTCCGCTCGTCGCCCGCACACTTTCCACTTTCCCCGAGCACATCCTTTCTTTCGGAGCTGCCTCCTTGCAAGCGGGCGTACTTCGCTCCATAGCTCAGCTTTTTGAGCGAGTCTAAGCAAGATTTCGCAACGTTTGAGGCCTCCGTGCGTTGACGAGGGAAATATATGTGAATGCTTTCCTCACGAGGTACTGGCGATTTTTACCGCGTGTTTTCGAACTTACTTTGACGGCTTCGTTTTAGGACCTCCAGGCGCTACAAATATCTGATTCCTTAAGGCTGGCGGGCGAACCTGTTACCATAGCGTTTTGTTTTATTTGCTCGGGGCCGTCGAATGTACTGGAGTCGTCAATACCTCGGAGAGCCGGCGATGCTATAATAATAGCGCGTGCGATTACTGTCATCTTTCCTACAAGCCTCGTGGATACTGAGCGTCGAGTTGGCAAAGCTTTGCTTACTGCTGTCAAAGCATTGCTAATTTTTTTTTTCATTGCAGCTCACACCCATGTAATTACCCATTACTCACCATTTTTTGTTATCAGGCGAAAATTGTATGCGTTAAATTGCGGGGAAAAGCATTTGCGTTGTGCCCGAAAGATGCTGATAAAAATACCGTACGTCATCAAGCACGCGGCGCTCAAGGTCATAGGGGACCCGCCTCAGAAATAAAACACGAAGAAAAGCACAGCAGCGCAGATGCTTAGTTACAGAAGCCGTCGTAGAGCCGGCGGGGTTTGTCGCGCCTGCGCAGTGACGCAGCGTGATTTCACCACCGGAGCGCCCTGTGAAAAAGTAACAAGTGGCGCGCTGCTTGTAGGAATGCGCCACCGTGTAGGAATACTTTCGCATTCCTACACGTAAGCGATCTTAGGCGTGTCTACCGAATGTTTTTGTTGATTCGGTACCTTGATTTTTATCACAGAGGGTGCGGAAGCGTTCGACGGGATGGTACATTTGCGTCGAATGAAATGGTTACAACGACACTTGGTATTTTGTGCTGAACGATTTTGAGGTTTGCACGACAGGCTACTGGCTGCCTATTGAACAAGTGCTTCCAACAGTCATTAAGTCAGCGTCAATTGGTTGTACCGCGATTGGCCAGAGTATTACGCGACTCTAACTGTCAGGGAACCCCTAATGACACTTAGCTCAGCCGAGCTGGTTAACCTCCGTTGAACTGATTGGTAGGACCTCCCTAACCGCTCATTCACACTGGAAGCGGATCCGCGTTCGGAGAGCGGTTGCGACCGCGGTTGTATAAAAATCCACTACATTTGCACGCGCACTTGATGTCATCGAGTGCGCGTGCAATTGTATTGGATCTTTATACAAGCTCGTTCGCAACCGCTTTGCGAACGCGGATCCACTTCCAGTGTGAATGAGCGGTAACAGAGTTCAAGATGGCGTTACCGAAAAAAAGGAACGAAACACGTTACTCGTTACTTGCGAATAAAAGGAAAGCGTTACGAACCTGGGTTATTTCAAAATAAAAGGACTGTGTTTCCGTTACCGTTACCGATAAAAAGTAGCGCACGTTATTTTTGCGTTACCTTTTTAAATTATGAATTTACACGTTTTACTGTTTTGACGTTACGGGTATGCATAGGCGCCATATTTCAAGACACAGTATGTCCATGCGAACACTGAACGTAATTAACTGGAGATTGCAGAGAAGATGCAAGAGAGCTGGTTAACTTTCAACGTTGTAAAACCCGAGACGTAGGACAAAAGGCAACGACAAAAGGGAACAACGCATACCTGTGTATGTGTTGTCCCCTATTGCATTCTCTTTTTGTCCTGCGTCTCGGGTTTTTACAATGTTAATATTTAACGGATCTTCTTTTTTATGATTTCATAAAATACACTCATGAAAAAACGCAACAATAAAAAATAAAAGTAAAAAGATTGCAAGGCCTGGCGCCAATAACACGGAACTATTTAAATCATTTTTTTCAAGTCTTGGGAAAAAAGTAACGAGTGACGAAACTAGGTCACTTGTTACTCTAAAAAAGTAACGTAAGCAACCCGTTACTGGTATGAAAAAATAAGGACTACCCCAGAAAGAGACGGGTTACAGGTAACGCCATTACTTCTAACGCGTTACCGCATACACCGCGCTCGATACATCTAAACAGCCAAGCTGCGCGTCCCAGAGTTTCGGAAAATGTCGTGTCTTACCGTTTAAAGATGTGCATTTCCTTCATCGCTTAAAGTTCCTCTATAGACTTCCTACGGGAGCCAGAGTTGCGCGTTCACCCCCGTTGCGCCGTCTTTCCTGCACGGCAGGTTGATCCTGTTCCTCACGTGACTGAATTCGTAGAATTTCGTCGCCGCGTGTTCAAAAGCAGGGGAACATACGCCGGCGCGCGTGCATTGTCCACTTTCCTGCGCGGCATTTGATCCGGCTCCTGAAGTGATCGGATCTCGGCGAATAGCGGCGCGGCGGCACGTGGAAAACAAACGCGCAACTCTGGCTCCCTTAGGAAACGTTCAATCCCCACCTTGGCCTGTTTCATCTGGATGAGCATCGTACCGGCGTGCGGTTGTGTATCACTACTGCGTGATGCACGTTAAAGACCACAGGCTAGTGGTTGCACTGCAGTGGCTAAATTTCTCATCTATACAGCTGGGAGACTCGTCCCCCGATGAGGCAGACAAAGTTCGAGGCTGTAGAAACATACACACAACCGAATTAATTCCAGTAGGGAGCATATAGGGACTTTTCACTGGCGGCCATAGCTGTGTGCGCGAATGCTGAGCGCGTGTTGACGGCGAGCTTCCACAGTTCTTTTGCAACGTGCATCAAGAGTGCCGGTCTTAGCAGCCTATTGATGTGAGCTCGTTCTGAGCATGCGCTCTAAACAGCACCCACAAATATGGCGTCCAGTGAATACTCCCTATACAGAAACTCTATCCTCGCCTAAGTGGAAAGATTTCCGAACGTCGTTGCTTTGACCGTGCGAGCGATTTTTTCGAACTTGAATATTTACAATAGACGTATTGCTATTGGCGACGTGAGCGATCGAAAGCGTCGCTGTGGTCGGCCCACAACAATTGGCCGAATGCTGACTATGACGTCAGCGAAAAATTCCTCATCGACGGTAATAAGAGGAATGTAAGAACTTCAATTTTGACGGTGTTGGCAGTGTTGCTATGAGAGCGCTATGATTTCAGGCTTCCACCATGCCCATTACAAACACCATCGAACTTGTTGTTCATAAGGTAATGACGTCACGAAAGGTAACCGAACGAGGGCGCCACCGAAACATCTCGCGCTCATATTACCCAAGCATCAAGGAGAATGCAAGGATTGCTGCTGCACGCGCCACACGCGAACAGCTTCCCCGTATAAAAGGTTGGAAGTAAATAGCCAAAATAAAGCGTTGATGAACGCGCGTGCAAGATGCCATTTGTTTTAGGTATTTGCTTTAGAAAAGTTTCTACTGCGCTGAGGCCAGCACGTGTGGCGCGTGGAACACTAATCCCTGCATTCTCCTTGATGCTTGGGTAATATTAGCGGCGAGATGTTTCGGTGGCGCCCTTGTTCGGTTACTTTTCGTGACGTCATTACCTTGTGAACCACAAGTTCGATGGTGTTTGTAATGGGCATGGTGGAAGCCTCAAATCGTAGCGCTCTCAAAGTAACTTTTCCCACACCGTCAACATTGAAGTTTTTACATTCCTCTTATTCCGTCGATGAGACATCCTTTGCTGACGTCACAGTCAACATTTGGCCTATTGTGGTGGGCCGACCACAGCGACGCTATCGATCGCTCACGTCGCCAATAGCAATATGTCTATTCCTCAGCCGAGCGTGCAATCTCTTAAGCCGAGCACGCGCATGTTCGTCACTTGGACAAGGGAACGAATCACGCGCCATGAGCACGAACACTGAGCATGGAACCGGAGCACGCGCCCTTTTTAAAACAATCGACTTTTTGCTATATTACCCAAGCATCAAGGAGAATGCAGGGATTGGTGTTCCACGCGCCGCACGTGCTGGCCCTCAGCAGTCCTAACTCTTCTAAAGTAAATACCTAAAACAAATGGCACCTTGCACACGCGTTCGTCAACACTTTATTTTTGTAATTTACTTCTAATCTTCTATGCGGGGAAGGCGTGAGCGTGTGGCGTGTGGAACACCAATCCCTGCATTCTCCTTGATGCTGGGGTAATAAAGCAATAGGTCTATTGCAAGTGAGGTGACAGGCCGCCTCAATATCTCTGCTCGTGCGGACGAGTCCGAGCAAATGCAAGCTTGCCAAAGCTACACTCACGCGCACGCTTCACGTGCTCACATGGTGCACCAGTCGCGGCGCCACGCTTGCAATTGACCTTGTCCGAAATTCAGTCTAACCACCCTGTGCGGAGCCAAACCCGACGCTCAAACGGAGGCACTGCAGAGCTTCTTCACACCAGAAAGAGCAAACGTTTTCGAAAGCTGAGAGCAGAAGAAGTAAACGATTTTGGTTCTTTTACGTCATCTTGGACTCACGAAATTGAGGGTGCTTGATTTCGCAGAGCATTATCTCCTATCACCGCCATTAGAGCGGCAATATTTGAGCTTTTGGGACTGTCAAAGAGTGACTTACTTTTAAGAAGAGGTCAATTGTCTATGCTAAGAGCAAGTCGCCGGCTTCTTGCGCAGGATTTGCGGTGACGTCAGAAAGACGCCGAGCTCTGAAAAAACAGTTAGGGCGCAGGCGAGCTGGTGTAAGTTTACCATTTTTTAGACCACCTGGGACTGGGTGGAAGAACACGACGACGTCTCAAAAAGGGCTTGAGACGTCGTCGTGTTCTTCCACCCAGTCTCAGGTGGTATAAAAATGGTAAGCCGAGCTCTGATTGGTTCTAGTTGAAAGGATAATGAGTAGACCTTAATGCTAAATGCCTTGAGATCTATCCACTATTTTTTTCAGTCAATCAACAAGAGCTCGGCGTTCTGACATCATCGCACCCCATGTAAAAGGAGCAGACAAACTTGCGCTCCGACACGCTGTTTCCAAACAACCCCTCACGGGGTGTGGGCCAACGCGCAGTTTCCGCACAAGATGTGGGAACTACGCGTGCGCAGGAACCAGATTCACCTAAGGTGGAGCTTCTGCGCGTGCGCCCTACCAATAGCAGCGCCATGGCAGCGTTGCGACGCCAGCGCCGCGTATTGGTCCATACGCATTGCCAAAATGTTGCGCTCAACGGGGCACAACGTAACCATTCAATCTAATTGACCAGTCAGCTAAACAGCGACAGCGTCGGCGCAAAGAATTGGTTAATCTCACCAGCCAGCTTGACTACACCACCACTGCCTCAATGCACCGGGGGAACGTCAGCCTTTTTGCAGGTGCGACAACCACGCTGGAGCTCCGGAAGAACAGGAGAGGGCACGAGTGCTCACGAGTGCGTCTCTGGTATTCATGACTTAAGCTGATTTTCCCGCACCGGTTGTGGTCAGGCACTTGCAGAGGCGCCTTTCACCCTCCACTTGACTGGAACTTGGGGCCCGGGGGTTTCGCCGTTATCAATCAAGGGGCCAAAGATGACAGTTCCGTCGGGTGGAAGGAGATGGAAAGATGCAGAAGCTCATAACCCGCGCGGGCGGCCTAACGAGCAGTGGCGCCATTTGCAAGAGAATATCGCTGGTGTCAATGTATTCAATGTATTAGGTGTTCGAAGGTATTAGGTAGCGAAGGAGAACTTTGGATTGCGTGCATCGGAAGCACGTATTTTATATTTCTTATGTTATTTTTACTGTATTGTTTTACAACGGGATCTGTTAGTGGCCCCTTCCGGCGAATTCCGGTGTTCTTCGAAATCAAACACCCACGTGATTGGGGAAAGAGCGGCGGCGACGAGAGAGAAAAAATGTTAGCGTGGCGGAGCGCGGTCACTCTCTCTTTTACCATCGCCCCTCTCACCGCGATCACGTGGGTTTTTGCGTTCGAACAACGCCACCGTACGCCGGAAAGTAGATAGTTTTCTTTCAAGTAAGTATTGATGGAGTGGTTTTGAACATTTTTTCACAGTTGTGCGGGCTTTATTGGCGGCTTTTGAAGGGGGCATAGGGCACCTGCCCTCATTAGACTTGAAAACATACAGTGTCAGCCCCGGAGCGTTGTTAAAAATTAACCCCTTTTGATCCCGAGTTATGCTAAAACCAACTCCTTCCTACCCTTTTCAATACGTGTAGTACTGTGCACGCGTCTATTTCGGTGCCGGCTTACTACAGAGGCTACAGATCGTACACATTTTCATCCAGCACCGACCTAATTGTTAGTACGCCTCAAAAGTGGCGTTAGTTTTTAAAAAGGGCTTACTTAATCTTCAACCTCCCGAAACGCGAAAACTACCCATCGGCCACCGACTGACATATACACAGCAAGCACAGCAAGCCTTCGAGCAAGTCTCGGGGGGCGCGAAGCAACCTCTCGACCCACTCGTGTCGCAGGCACAGAGCGCGGCTTCCGGCCAACTTGGAAGCACTCGACGAAGCACGAAAAGCCCATTTCACCAGTTGGCAATTGGGCTAACTCACGCGTGAACCCAGAACAAACAGCTCGTACGCGCTCGGAGCAATCTCGAGCCCCCGTGCCACGCTCCGCGTCTTATCAGAGCAATAGCGCGAAGTCGACAAGCCATGCTTGGTGCTGGTTCGGTTGGCGGGGCGTGACTTCCCGAAAGTACGTGGTGCATCGCTGACTGCGTTATCTGCTTCTATCGTCTCTGTGGGAGAACAGCTACGAGAGGGGCCGTAGGATTCCAGAGAGGACGGACGGGCACGTCAGCGTCTAAATAGAGCCGTCACATGCAGGGCTAGGCTCTTGCAGATCACCGGCAGTTGAGCTCTGAAACTGGAACGACGTAATGCACAGGGGCTTGGCAACTGCTCTGCGGGTTTGGGAACGAGTTCTCTTTAGCGTGCGCTTTATTAATGAGGACTCCGTCCATTCCTTCGGGACGATCGTTGCTGGCTCGGCTTTATGCCGCAATTACTATCGCTAATGCTCTTTTTTTTTTCTCCTGTATATCGTTTCTACCGAGCGGAATGGTTTTTATATCTACTGTTTGTTTGTTAGCAGCGGCGTAGTGGTAACGGTAGGATACGATTAATCAAACTCCCAGAAAATAATGGTTGAGTTGTTAGCTAACAGCTACTGGAAGCTACTAGACCCTTAGCGAACTGAGAAGTTATTTGCAGAGCGTAATGAAAAAAAAGTTCCTTATTCACCGCGCTGGATTCTACCCTCTGTTGAACTACACGTTTAACTATGAGAGTCGTGCCACCGTTTATGGGTGCAGTCGTTGGGGTTCCTTAGCTTTCTATTGGAGCATGAGGGAACGCACTGACACTGAAATCGGCCCTTGAAGGATAAAGCGGTCTGTCCAGTTTGTATTTCGTTCCTCTAATTATATTTTTTTTTTCGAGGATGATTCACATTTTTCAGGTGGCGCCTTTGTGTTCTTATTATTGCGGTTTTGTGTTCTTTCTAAGAAAAAAATGCAAAAACAATATATATATGTCTGCTTTTGGCAGCGTTTTCACCATCCTTCTCTTACTATACGCGCAAGTCCCTGCGCGATGCTGTATCGCGTTATCTAACAACTTTTTGTAAAATATATTATGCACAGAATTGGCCACTCCAGTGATATTGACGGCACTTAGTGGCCAAAACAGAAAGCTGTGAGACAGGATCGCTCGTCAGCCATCTCCAGCGAATAAGATATTCTCAGCACCCGGCGGTCGAAAGACGAAGCCGTGAAAGTAGGTTCCAAAACTCGCGAAGAAAATCGCCAATAGTCCTGATATTTACCATAGCTTTATAAAAGTATCCAATAACGTTTACTAGGGCACTAGCGGAGCGGCGATAATAATACGAAAGGGCACCTGGCTCGTATTACGCAATCGTACTTACAATAGAACGATGTGCTGTTCTGGTATGCGTTTTCAAACGACTCATTAAAACTTACCAATAATCAAAATATATTCCCTACTATTGACTCGAAAAGTTATGCGTAACGGCGCCGCCTCTTTTTGTCATTCCTGTCTGTTTTCGATGTAGTCGAAATGTCTTCCATGGCTCTTCTTTTTCTGTCAAGTGTCGGTCTTACTTTAAAGCACTGTAAAATGCTATAATAAAGTCAGTGGCCTGATCAACATTTCATTCATTCGCGCATTTTCATTAAGTACGGCGCACCTAAATAAATGACAAAGTAGTTTTCTCAGCTATAAGAAACTGAATATATATATATATATATATATATATAGAAACGTCGTAATAAACTTCGAAGTAACTCCGACAGTACGCATTTTTGGCTTTATATATATATATATCACAAATAGGTATATAGCACTAAATTGAAAAGACCGCTTGCTCACTTGTTCTCTCTCGCCAATTACCATGCTTACTTATTTCGGGGCGCTCACTGGGAGGAACTTGATGATTCGTCGCAGCAGCTCTAGATTTCTTTTCTCGGGTCCAGAACCTCCGGAAAAAGTAAATTCCCGCCTATCGTTTCCTTCTTCCGGGACCCTGGGGGACACAGCGAGCTGAGCTTCGTGTGTCACCGCAGTCGAAATTCCCGACCGAATGCCCTTCCTCTGTTGCCCACCCGTTCGGTCGCGTCAAGGTGTGGTTGCGAGATTTTCCCTGCGTCACCAACCAAAGAAACAAATCGCAAACGAAAGAAAAGAGAGAGAAAGACAGAAAGAGTAACCCGGAAAAGTAATCAAGTTTCCCGATTCCTTTCTCCCGTTTTCATTTAGCTCAATTTCCGTCGCCAAGCTTATTCGTGTTCACGAGAAAACCTCGTTACCAGCTGGTTCCCCGTGGGGAATTTTCCTCCCACGTCACCTGAAATCGTTTGGTTCATGGCGGGACAGCAGGGACCGAGCCTTCGTCCTTCTGTCAGTTCGAATTCATTTCGATGATGTTATTTTCCAGAGGGGGGAAAAAGGTGTGTGTCTGTGTTTGGGGGGCGGGGGGGGGGGGGGGGGGTGCAACTGTGCGCAAATGAGTGCTAAGCAGAATTTTCGCTCGAATGGACGAAAATATTTGTTGCGCGCTTCTCTCATGGTCTCGACATTCACAGTTACGATTAGTGAGCCACTGTCGAGGCACTGTTGATTTTTTGGCTTGCCAGGGGACTCGTATTTCTAGCATTTTAGAGCGCAGCTTTTAGGCGCCCGTTTCCGGCTTGAGCGGCTTCGCCGTCGGCGTCGGCGCCGCCGTCGGCGGCGTAACCGCGCGCGTCGGATTATGGGAATAATGCGAGCGGGCGTAACCGCGAGTCGCGTTATGGGAAAATTTCCCCGCTAATTTTCAAGGCGAAAATCCCCGCTAAATTTAGCTGAAAATTTTCCGCGATAAATTTGGCTGGAAAATTTCTCCGCTGATTTCAGCGGGATATTTGACCCGCTAAATTTAGCCAGCATTTTTTTGGTAAATTGGAGGAAAGCACGAGAGCGGGAGGGAAGGGTACAGAGGGAGAGGAGCGGCATACCCTTATCTCCGTACGCTCCCTCCTCCTCCTCAAGAGCTGCGTTCCATTTCGGCATTACAAAGAATTATAAACGTCTTTCATTTTCTTTTTATACTTCCGAAAGTTTACTCTGTAAGAATGTGAGCTTTATCTGTTCACATGCATTCATAAAGCCCATATACGACACTGGGTAGAAGCTGTTGGGACAGAAATGTGAACCAGTGCGCAATCGCCTACAGTACGAGGATTAGTGCGCTAGCCTTGGCCTATAGACACCACCAACGTCTTGAACCAGTGGTTTGTTATTGCTAAGTAATATTATTTTAGTGCGCAAACAGATTAGATAAATAAAAATGAGAAAATCGGCAGGGCGTTAAAGGCCGGGCTGAACGTGGCAATCCAGAATACCAAGCTTATATTCGTTGAATCTTTCGACTGCCTTCGCTGAAATGCCTTTCTCATCAACATTTCTCTTAACTCTGCCTTTGGTTTTTCCTCAACGCTGTGAAATTGTTTCCTTCATTTATCCCCAGCTCGTTATAAGCACGTTCAAATCAACCTCTCTATACTTTATTTACATATCATTTGCATGAATACTCTGTTTAAAATGTACGCGGGACAGAATAATCCCGCAGAAATAGCAGCATCGTGGAAGCAATGCACGTGGCATTTAGAAGACGTCGCTTCTGTTCTACCAAGTCTCGCGCCGACACATATGTTTGCATCCGGTTGTTTTATAGATTGCAACTCCCGAGACACCGGGAAAAAGACGTCGGTGTCTCTTGTACCCAAGTGATTCATCACGCCCCGTTTCGTCACTGGCTGCCTCGGGAACGACGCTAAAAGTGGAAGAGGAGGCGACGATTAAGAGCATAGCACCCACACCCATCCTAACAGGCGCCCCTTTTCGTTCTCCGCCGTGGTTCTCACACCGCGTCGACACTGCATCGCTCCCTTTATCCAGCAGTTTTTTTTTCTTTTAATTTTGTTATCATTTTTTAGACGACATCCCACGATTCGGATTTGCGTATGCATAGCCTGTATGTGACGTAATTCGTGGCCATGCATGCCAGTCTTTTATGCACCTCGAGCGTTCGGTTCACCGCGTTCATTTCACACTGCAGAAATTGTGGTACGAAAGAATCAGCAAGTAAAAGTAACCGTCAGTACCAAGCACGATCGACACCTTCAAGCTATGTATTCTCTTCATTTTTTGCGTTGTTTGTGGGCCCATCTTTCTCAGGTAAATGTAAATTTCCGCAGCTATACCTGGACGTGAATCGAACCTGTTCCCCAAACCTGCAGAGCGCTGCAGGTTAACATAGCACGTGTGTACCTTATGCAATGGGTCACGTGAACGTGAGGCGGAATATGTGGAGGCTGGTGCATTGTATCCTGTGACAGCCGATCTTTGTATCAGCTGATAGTGTGCTTCGACTTTCAACTATAGCTTATATGTTTCTCTCTGCGAAGGTCATCTATATCGATATGCAAATGTTGCTCAATCCTTGTACGATAGAGAATTTATGTAACCGGGCCTCGGCAGGTTCAGGGGAAGCACGGGCGTCGTTGTTGAGCTCCACCTCCGAGGTTTGAGGAGACGGCCGAATGCCTCCCGATTTTCTCGTTTTCGAACTCGTGGGAATGCAGAGGGAACTGAGAGGAGCGGCTGCGTATATGCAAACACAAGGCCCCTGATGAAACCAGCTACGTGTGGGCACTTTCTACTCTCTACAGTCGCGTGAGGTGCGGTGATATGCTCGGAAGCTAAGAACGAGTAAATTACCGCCGAATTCAGAAACCTCATTCAAACTACACTCAAACTAAAGGGCCCCTCCACTTCCTCGAGGAAGGCTCGAGGGCCGGCGCTGGCCAATCGCGACGGCGGATCCGTCCTCGCGATTGGCCAATGCCGGCCCTCGCGCCTCCTCGTGGAAGTGGAGGGGCCCTTCAGTTTGAGTGTAATTTGAGTGAGGTTTTTGAATTCGGCGGTTACTCTCTTTGCGTTCACTTCGTGTCAGTGAACGTAGTGCACTGAAGTCGATTTATTTTACTTTAACAAAAAGTATCTTGAAAATAACGAAATAAAAGAAAAAATAGAATTGTCGATATAATTCATGCTGTGAGTCAGTCAATGTAATGAATGCTGAAACGAAGACATTTAGATGCGACGCGACTCCTAACCTCTGGCCATGAACGTATAGCAAGCAAGTAAATACGCGAAAGCAGGCCTGTACTACGCTTATTCACTTTGAAACGAACATAGGCGCGGATTAAGGGCAGGATTCCTGGGTTCAGCCCACACCACCTAGATAAGCAGGAGGCTTCCGCACCGCTTCCGCACCGTGATCGCACCGCCATCACAGTCAGATCAATCGAGGCCTAAGATTGGGCACGAGTGCTGCGTCAGTGCTCGGCCGGGGCTCGTGTTCAATCAGCGCGTCCAAGGTCGGACTCGGGCTTAATAGCCGAGCTAGCGCGATCCGACTGTGATGATGTTTCATGAAGGGAGAGGAGGCGATGCGGAGGCATTGATTGTTGTAGGTGGCGTTGGTTCAGTAGCGTAAGATTTCGTTATGCATTCTGCAAGCTGTAGTAGCGGAAAGTTATTACGATCAAATTTTTTCCACTTTATAAATAATCGCCTCACTTTAAGTTGCTCAAACGTTCATCCGTGCATCTACGCTTCTACTTTGGCATTAGTGAGTAGCACTGATTACGATAACAGCCCTTTGCCAAGACGAAAGTGTAATTTGACCAAGAAGGATTGCCCGGTGTTAAACGAGTGCCGCAGTCATTTAAGGCAAATTGCGTTTTGAAAACAGATTTGCTAGTGCAACTTTCCACGTCACGCATTTTGTGCAAAACTAACTCGACTGAACCTTTAATAAAAATGGCTCGCCTTGAGCCATTTTTTTTTTAAGTGAAATCGCATCATTCACGTGATGCGATTTCACTTGCGATTTCGCAAGTGCGGCAATGAGCACCAAAGCTTCCACCACACTTTTTTTGCCGCACGAGCGACGTGGCAACTGCGAAAGCACTAGCAATATCGCATCATGTAAATCGATGTTTACGTCTGATTCACCTGGTGCGAAGTTTCGTGCGATTGCGCAGCTGCAGCATTGAGCACGTCAGCCTCTACCACGTTCTCTTTGCCACACGAGCGACGTCAGAACTCTGAAATTGCAAGTAAAATTGCATCTCGTGAATCGGGCATGAGGAAATAATGCGGAAACTCTCAAAGCCACGAACGTCTATTCGTGTTTATTTTTTCCTAAAAAAATGATGAAATTGTTTTGTTCTTATTTTTTATTTAAATTAACGACATTCTGCACGTGTTTCCTTTCCATGAGCCTGTAGGCTAACGATTGTAATATTTATAAATAATTTTTTTAACGATTCTAACATCTCCTTCAATCACAGTGACGGTGATTCCCTACTTCGTGAAAGTACGTCTATTCTGCTGACAAGTCGCCGTACGAACATTGGCCAATTGTTCGACCTCCCGTCATCGTCAACAGCCGCAACGACATCGCGACCATCATTTTGCGCGGCTATATACGCCTGGCATCACCTCGCTACTCGGAGTGAGCACGGGGGCACCGCCAACATGCAAACAACTCATGGAACGCTCTTCTTGTTCGTACAGGTTGGTACAACCCCTTCACTACACGCAAAGCGATCTAGCGTCGTTTTTTTGCTGGTGTTCCCGTGCTCAAAAGTGCTGCTTGTTACCTTGTATGAGTGTGTTGACGTCATTAGTCTGCTTCTACTAACTTCCGGGGATGTGGAAACTAACCCAGGCCCAATGAGTGACAGCCAGCTAAAACTGTTTAACGAAATGCATGGAATGCTGGTCGATCTTAATACACGATCGGTACAAATTCAAGAATCCCAATCAGGAATCCTATCATCCATCAACGAAATTAAACAAAACCAGGAATCACTGCGTGCTACTGTAGCTGATATGAACTTGAGACTCGTCACAGTGGAATCCAATGCCTTAAATGTAGAGCAGCTTAAAGCCGCGGTAGTCGAGGTGAGAGGTGTTGCTAATAACGCACAAAAGGAAAACCGCGTCTTGCAGGCACGGCTTGACGAGGCGGAAGACCAATCTCGTCGAGATAACTTAATATTTTTTGGGGTTAGCGACACCGTATCTGAGACGTGGGCGCAGACTGAAGCACGAATTTTGAGTATTTTTCAACCATCACTCAATGTACAAATCACGGGTGACTCGATAGTTCGTGCTCATCGGCTAGGAAACTTTACACAAAACAAATGCCGACCAATCATTGTAAAGTTTGCGTCATTCAAACTAAGAGATCAAATACTACTCGCTAGAACTGGATTAAAAGCACTCCGTATCTCAGTCAGCGAGGATTTCTCGCTCGCCACACGTAATGCCAGAAAGCAGTTAATTGAATTTGGTAAAGCAAACGGAGGTGTATTTAAACTACGCTACAACAAATTGCATATTAATAACAAGTGTTACGCGATCGATCAAACAACTAAAGAAATTTATGAGCTAGGTCCTTCTCGACTGTCTGCAGCCCCCACGCGCAGCCAACCGCCCCTCAATCACCGTCATCATTTGCTCGGAGTTCTAATCAGGCGCCCTCGCCGATATAGGATCTGTCGAGGGGTAGGGCATGCGTGTCACGGTCTTCGGGTATTTCTGTTGTTTTCACCAACATAAGAAGTGTCCTGAAAAAACGCGACGAATTGTGTTCCATTGTAGATACCACCGATGCTGATGTCATTGTACTAACCGAAACGTGGCTTTCCGGGAAAATACAAAACTGTGAACTGTTCGATGGAAACAAAACGTTCAATGTTTACAGACATGATAGACAGGAAAGATGTGGCGGTGGAGTGTTAATTGCAATCGCTGATCATATCAAATCCTTTTCTGTGGACGTTATATGCGAGTTGGAAATAACGTGGGTTGGCCTGCTTGTTAACCATAAGAAGTGGATTATGGGAGTTTGTTATCGGCCACCCTCGTATTCGTTGCCATTTGTCGAAGCGTTACATAATACACTTAACACCATTATGGTGCGTTTTCCGGGTGCTCCAATTTTTCTTCTCGGCGACTTCAATTTCCCATCTATATCATGGTCAAACGACGTTCCTTGTGTAAATGTACATTCTGAGGAATGTATTTCGTTTATTAACCTATGTCTAGATTTTAGCCTTTCACAACTTGTTCTCCATCCCACCAGAGTTACCCAGTCGACAGCCAATGTATTAGACCTCATTTTGACCAATCATCCTGAGTATGCAACTCCCATAACATATCTGCCCGAGATTAGTGATCACAAAGTGCTGCATTTTTCTCTAAAAGCGTCGGCAACGAGACCCACTTTTCAGCCAAAACAAATTCGTGATTACGGAAAGGCCAACTTTGAGCAAATTAATAATGACCTTGCCATTTTCTTGAACCAGTATCTAACAACTTCTTCGGGGCGTTCTGTCGAAGATAACTGGAATATCATAAAGTTGAAATTTATCTCTCTTATCAACAAGCATGTCCCACTAAGAAATATATTCGAAAATACCCAGTCACCATGGTTTACGAAAGCCCTAAAACGGTTATCAAATAAAAAAAACGCTTATATCGTGCTGCGAAGTTTTCAACGTGTGGGCATCGCTGGGCTGCGTATCAGTTGTCTGCAGAAGTATATAAAAAGGCGATTGCAGATGCGAAATCAATTTTTTTTTTCAAATACTCTCCCAAATATGTTAATAAATGACCCCAAAAGGTTTTGGAACACTGTCAGCAAGAAAGACACTTTTTCAATTTTACTCAAAACGTCAAGTAGTGATAGTGCCTCTAGTGATGACTGCGCTAATATACTAAATAATGTGTTTATTGAATCATTTTCCAATATTAGTAACATAAGCTACCCTTCAATTGTGTGTGCCGGTTATTTACCAATGGATGCTATTCTTGTTGACCCTATTGGTATAGTTAAGATTATAGATGGGCTGAAATTGTCTTCTTCTTCAGGAGTGGACGGCATTAATTCAAAATTTCTTAAAAGCACCAAGTTATATTCTTCAATTATTCTTGCTAAATTATTCGAACAGTCACTCCAAGAGGGTGACCTACCCTCGGACTGGAAGGTGGGGAAGGTGGTCCCTATTCCAAAAGCTGGTGACAAACATTCTCCTCATAACTATCGTCCCATTTCGTTAACCAGCATCCCATGTAAACTTCTCGAGCACATCATATTTTCCCATCTTGTAAACTTCCTAGAAATGAATAATTTTTTCACCACAGCTCAGCACGGATTTCGTAAATCATTGTCATGTGAAACTCAGCTTCTATCTTTCACTCACGACATTCATTCTCTCATTGACCAAGGCTCCCAGGTGGACTGCATCTTCTTGGATTTTGCAAAAGCTTTTGATAAAGTGTGTCATAAACTATTACTATTGAAACTTGCTAAACTTAACATTGACCCTAACGTTCTTGCATGGATTCATTCTTTTCTTACTAATCGTTCGCAATTTGTAACAGTCAATAATGAAAACTCTCCACTTGCGTCAGTAAACTCTGGTGTTTCCCAGGGGTCTGTTCTAGGCCCCTTACTATTCTTAATTTATATTAACGACCTACCAGTTAATATGTCATCATCCGTCTGTCTCTATGCCGATGATTGCGTAATATACCGTGAAATCCGAAGTAACCAAGACACGCTCACACTTCAGTCTGATATTAACTCTGTGTCTCGTTGGTGTGAGTTGTGGCTAATGAAACTAAACACTAGTAAATGTAAACACATGAGAGTAACCCGTCAGTTTAGTGAGAGTCCTTCTTACTACCTTGATGGCAACTCCTTGGAACAAGTGTCGTCATACAAGTATCTTGGTGTTAACTTAACTTCTAACCTTTCATGGAAACCCCATATAGAATATGTCACTAATCGTACTAACTGCATGCTGGGTTATTTAAAACGGAATTTTTCTTTAGCACCTGTTTCACTTAAATTGGTCCTCTATAAAACATTAATAAGACCTAAGCTTGAGTATGCAGCATCCATCTGGGATCCCGATCATATTACCCTCATCACTGCTTTAGAATCCATTCAAAATAGATCAGCTCGTTTCATTCTATCGAACTATCACCGCACCGCCAGTGTCTCGTCAATGAAGAATAATTTATCTTTACCATCTCTTTCACTTCGCCGTAAAATTTCACGCTTATGCCTTTTTCATAAAATTTATTTTCATAATCCCCTATTACGCGACCATTTCATAACTCCCCCCTATTACATCTCGCCTCGTGTAGATCACCAGCACAAAGTTGGAGTCCCAAGCTCATTAACCAACACATTTCATTCATCTTTTCTACCACGCACAGCTCAAGAATGGAACCACCTTCCCGGTTTAATTGCTGCCATAACAGACTCTAATCTTTTTCGAAGTGCCATAAATAACCATTTTTGCGCTGATTTCTGACCTGTTTGTTCACTTTTTATTTGTTTTAGTATTGCTGAATTGTTATATTTTCCCTGCCTACGCTCTCCCCCTCTGTAATGCCTTCGGGCCCTGAGGGTACAATAAATAAATAAATAAATAAATAAATAAATAAATCTCCGTTTTTGCAACTAAGACTAATAATGTCGTCATTGGTGTGCACATTAGCTCATGAAAATTAACATTTCTAAATGCTGATCTATGAGAATGCCCCGTCAAAGTAACACTTCTCCTTCCTGTTACTTCAATCCTTCAATTCTGCTATCTGCTTCTTCCTATAAATATTTTGGCGTTCATCTGTATTCCGTTCACCCTTAAGATGAGACTGAAAGCTACACCTTCAGCGCGAGCTCGCAGGCTTCCGCAGTGCTTTGGTTGGCGTGTTTTTGCGCGTTCACACTGGTGTTAGCAAGGGCAGAAAGTTCGCTTCAAGGCGGTGCTTCTAGTCTCAGCTTATAGGTGAAGGGAATATAGCCAATAACTTCTCCTGGAATATCCATGTAGATTTTGTCACTACAGGCGCTAACAAATTACTGGGCTACCTTAATATCTTTTTCCACTAACTAATATGTTTTTCAAGCTTATTTTATCCAAAACTTCACTTAGCTCTATAAATGGAATCTGCAGCTCCTTTCTGCGACCCTGGTATAACCCTCGCATCTGCTGTTGAGGCGATTCAGAATCGATCGTTGCGGTCGTTTCATTCTTTGAAACAATCATTTCACAGCTAGCGTCACCTCTATGAAAGCATCTGTATCCTTACCTAACCTTTATTTTTGTAGAAAATGATCTCGTTTATGTCTTTTTCACTACATTTATCGTTCCAACCCCACACTCCGTGAAACATTGTTTATAGAACCATCTTACGCATAATCACGAACAAATCACCAGTTAAAGTTGGGCATCCCCCATCCTAACACCTCCTCATTCAATGTCTCTTTTCTTTCCCAAACCTCAATAGATTGGAATCGTCTTCCTAGACTCATAGTCTCAATGAAAGATGCTTTTGATTCTTAGAATTGCGATTACTAATTTTCTTGTTGTTTCTTAGCCATGGTTCCTAGTTTTGCCTTGTTCGTCGATATACTTATATATGTTTCTGTTAAATCTCCCTCCTCTCCGCAATGCCTTCGGGACTTTAGAAAATATATGATATGAAATGCAATATTTGTTTTCCGAAAAGGCTACGTATCGCAGAAGCCATCATATGTCGCGTTGGCTTAGTTAACTCCCCGGTGCCTATCCCATACCGCATCGCCACGTCATCAAATCTTAACGAGCATGGCTGCGAAGAATGGGTTGCGAGCTGTTCGACACCTGTCTCACGGTACGCGAATCAAAGTGAACCACAGGCGTATCCATATGTAAGAGGAAACAGCTGAAATGAACCTCGGCGACTGTCATAAATCGCTCGACCTGACATTGACTGGGGAACCATATGCGCGCAAGATCACGACGACAGAACGCTCATGTCCGCTAACGAAGTAGGGCGCAAATTCGCTGAGGAATGGACCTTTTTCACATACCGACGGCACCAGGTGGTGGCTGCATGAACTAAAAATCGAGGAAGTGACCTACCTGCGCTACCAATCGATAATGGAAGCTATGCTACCAGTTTCTTCGCTCTCTGAGCAGCGGCGCCTGCCCAACGCGACTTTAAAGAGGAGCATCCGTGGCGTCCACCAAAACGTCGTGTTTTCCTTTCCGTCGACGTTCTTTTTTTGTGTAACAGAATTATATATATGCTTCAGTTACGTGTTCTACTCGCTGATATACAGCCTCCTTTCGAATTTCCTCGATTTTTCGTTCCGACTTCCGCCGCTTGGCATCGGGCGCTCGCGCGTGCGCAGAACGCTTCTCTGAAAAGGTCCATTCCCTACCTGACCTCATCGGGTCACTTATGAAAATGTGCTATCGGATGATTTGTTGGATGACTGTCTTAGAAATTTTCCTCTAATGGTGTGTCCTGTCACGTGCATGATGAGGTGCTTCCAGCGGTGTGATCTGGGAAATTCACGAGGAACGTAATCCTCCTTTTTATTATTTGAACTTTGGCGCATGTTCTAGCTTAACATGTGCGTAAAATATTTTCGATGCATGGTAAAAGAGATTGATGGACGGCCGGAATGAAAGGGGTCATGAAATATTATAGGGTTCGAATGTTCATGACTTTACAGAGGCGTACTGATCCTAGTCTCGCCCACGTATATTCTCACGGACCACCACTGATTCAGAAGCTTCTTGGTCGCGGTGAGTTCGAAAAGATAAAAGGGAAAAATTTCTTTCAGTCTTACCTTCGCAAAGCTAGATGACGTATTTGTGGTATCGAAATCACCCGCCTGATGACCGTCCAGCGCGGTTCATGGATGGGACACGAGAACGGCGTGAGCGTTCGATTTCGGCTCGCAACAATCAATGCCTCCGCGGACACTCGGGTAGTGGCTCGTTTTCAACCACTGCGGTGATAAAAATAGCCGAACTCCGACCATGCCTGGAGGCTGGAGCTCAGCACGCGTTTTGTACTTTGCCGATTTCAGCGCGTGAGTATGATGAACGTTGGCGACATAGGATAGGCACCAGGCCGCGTGACCACTAATTTGGCCCCGAGGTGAGGGGATGAACCATGCTCACGTTTTTCTAACTTATTTTCCGACTTCCATTGTTTAGAAAAAAAATACTACAAGTTTATTTTGGGTATTAATGTTAGGGAGTGCTTCTGGGCAGTATATAGCGAAAGGAGAAAATGATTTGGGGGGGATCGGTGGCCAAGTGGTATAGCGCACACCAGCTCGGAGCACGTGGAGCGAAAGCTCGCGCTGCAGAACCCAGGGATCCTGGGTTCAATCCCCACCCCTGCCCGTTTCGATCTGGATGAGCATCGTACCGGCGTGCGGTCGTGTATCACTACTGCGTGATGCACGTTAAAGACCCCAGGCTAGCGGTTGTACCGCACTGGCTAAATTTCTCATCTACAGCTGGGAGACTCGTCGCCCCTGTGAGGCAGACCAAGTTCTAGGCTGTATAAACACACACACAACCCAATTATTATTTATTAGAAAATGATTTCATTGCCCCTTTAATTTGTGCGTTGTTTACTTTGACGACTGCAATTTTTATGGTATATTCTATTTTTTACTTCGACCCTAGCAAGATTTTTTTTACCAATTAAATGTGTACGAGCTCTGTAAAGTTCTTATTGAAACGAGCACACGAGCGGTAATAAGCCTGATTTGAGTGAATCTAAACACTTAGGCTGAATCTAAACACTTAGAATGATGAAGAAATCCAGCAAGCGTTCCTTGTTCTTTTCCGCATTTAGCACTGTGTTGTCTTATTTTCCCCGACGTACACCAGGATTTTCGGCACAAGGGTGACATTACTTTGCGCCACATTCCAAGGGTCATTCGGTCGTACTTTTAGGACAAAAATAAAATAAAGGACAATCAAAAGGCGGTGTACTGCTCGAACGCGTCTTCAAGCATCTGTCGGAGAGTGGCGCACGAACGGCAGTCCCGAGCCCGTCGCTAGCACCCACGGCACAAGACTAGAATAACGATGACAAATCGGGGCCCCAGTGGGTATCTCGCCTGCCGCCGGCTTTCCCAGGAGCTCGTAGACGTGCCTCGGGACCCTCAGCAGTACCGGTCCCGCGGCCGTCCCTCCCTGTTGGTCCGCGCAACGGGTGCACGTAGCCGACGCTCCTGGGCGATGGCGGCTTCGCTGAAAAGAAGAACATGAAAGGCGCGAGTAGGCGCGACTACAACTTCCAAGTCGCGTCGTACGAATCGGACGGCAGCAGCGACAGATGTCACGGGTGTGCTTTGCTGCGAGCGTTGCAGGACTCCCGGCCGACAGCAGACGCTGTAAATCAGGGCCGCGTCCTTCCCCTCTAGGCGGCGGTATGCCGCAGGCGGCAGGAGCCCGCCGCTCCCGCTGTGGAGTTTCAATGTGGAGATGCCGCGGCGACCGGCAGTTTTGTTTTCCAATATCACGTCGCCGACGTCGGGTCAGGGGTGCCGTTCATAGAGGGGTCGGTGTTCATCTTGCCGTCGTTTGCCGCTGCGTCGCCGTGGTTGTACAATCACTCGTTTCCAGAAGGTTACGGGCTCATACGTCGTGACGGGTGAGATGGTCGGCGACATTGCCTTACCAGAGCTATTCACGACGATGTACTCTTAAATTAATTGTCTCAAGAAGCCCTCTAGTAAGAAAGCGTGAGTGAGTGAGTGAAATATGTCTTTAATGTGGAAAGGAGGATCGCCTGCCTTGGCCGAGTAGGTCTTAAGCAGGAGGGGTAGGGCTATTTGGGTTAGGGGGGGGGAGGGAGGGGGAAGGAAGGAGGCAATGAGTTCACCTGAGCTTCTGAACCAAGCGTTGGAACAGGGTAGATGTTTTCGACAAATCTGATCGATTCACAAGGTATAGGTATTGCAGACAAAACTAGTGGTGCAGGTTCGAGGGCAAGAAAAACTGTCCAAGGTTTTTTTTTTGTTTTGTTTTTTACGTCTATATACTGAACGCCTGCTTCACACGAACAGCGCCTTAGGTAATACAGATTGAAAATAGTGACTGTTGTTTGGTGCTGGTTTAGTTGGATTTAAATATGGGTTAAGTACACCACATACAAAAATGTAATGTTACCTCCTCGTCTTCTGTGGCCGATACCTTTAAAAGCATCTGAAGAGAATGAGAAGGTAGAATAGGGCCACAATAAAGATAAACGGCAAGGCAAAAAAAGCTAGTGTGCAGCATAATGAGAATTAGTTAAAGGCCGTAAGGAGCTGCCAGGCTAAAACGTATCTCAGAATTCACGTTGATATTCAATGGGAATATCAGACACGCCATGCAGTAATGTCTAACCAGTTATGATGGATCAAACAAAGGAAATTTATTTGGATAAGACAATGTCCCTCAACGAACAATCGGCACAGCTCCTGCGGAACAGTTATAAGCGATCAATTTAACAATGCACAAAAGTAAAACAGCGCCGAATTAACACAAGGACCAAGGGAAGGGAGACAAGACAAGGCACTCGAAGAGAGAGACAAGAGGGAAAAGGCAAGCGCTCAAGGAAAACAACGCCGAAGTAATACCAAAAAAAAGAAAGCAACATGAACTAGACAAGGCGCTCAATGAAAATAATTTCGAAATAACATGACTACCAAGGCAAGAGGAGCAAGACAAGGCGCTAGAAAAAAAGCGCCGAAGTAACACCACGACAAAGCACGAAGGACAAGACAGTGCGCTCAAGAAAAACAACGCCAAAATAATACGGAAAAAGCGAGAGGGAAAATACAACACGCTCAAGGAAAACAACGCCGAAATAACTCAAGATCCAAAGCAACAGGGACAAGACAAGGCGCCCAAGGAAAATAACGCAGAAGTAGCACAAGGAACATAACAAGGGGAACAAGACAAGGCGCTCAAGGAAAGCAACTCTGAAATAAGACAAGTACCAAGGCAAAAGGAGCAAAAGAAGGCGCTAAAAAAGCAGCGCCGAAATAACACCATCACCAAGGCACAAAGCACATGACGAGGCACCCAGGGAATCAACGCTGAAACAACAGAGAACAAAGCTAGAGGGAAAACACAAGACGCCTAATAAAAACAACGCCGAAAAAACACAGTGACCAAGGCAAGAGGGACAAGACAAGGCGATCCAGAAAAACAGCGCCGAAATAACTCAAAGACGAAGGCCACGCGGAGGGTAAGTTCGTCTGGTTCTTGCCCAGGGGTTGCGATGATGTCAGAACTCCGAGCTCATATTGGCTCATTGAAAAAAAAAATAATGATGGGTAGACCTCAAGGCATCTAGCATTGAGGTCTACCCACTATTCTTTGAATCAAAGCCAATCAGAGCTCGGCGTCGTTTTGACGTCACCGCAACTCTTACGCAAGAAGCAGACGACTTGCTCTCAAGCAGACATGTACGCGTTATTAAAAAAGTAACTAAATATCGTTACTCGCTCAAAAGGAAACTAAATTCGTTACTCGTTACCGATTCTCAAAAGAAACGCGTGAGTTACTTCGAAAGTAACGAGTTACTAAGTTTTCACGTTACTTTGACGCCCGAATACATAACTTTGTTTCATGGTTTATTGTTTACTTTTTAGTAGTCGTTGCGCTTAAGCAGTAGCTGCTTTTCGAAGTTTTCATCGGTTATGTTTCCCCGCTCCCTTAAAAATACATCTCCGACGAGGCTAAGGAGTCGTTCTTCCGTCGCCCTCGAAGGAACGGTCGTGTTGTGCTTCAGGAAGACCTGGTGAATCTTCGGGAACTGCGCCTTCATTGAGGACAGCGGGTACGGGTTTTGTGCTTTCCCTATTCGGCAACCTCCGGATTTACATTCGGTCTGTACCCGGTTCTAGAAGTAGAAAGTTCAACCAACAAACCTCATTGTGTTTGCTTGGTGAAAGACATTTCCACCTGTAGAGTTCAGTACAGCAACGTTAATAGCTGGAAACGTCAGTCGAACTGTTCGACTCACGTGTTCAGTGATATACGTTGCTTTACTGTCATACCGTCTAGTTGTTCTTCGGGTTGCCCACCTACCGTTCTCGCAATAGTTTCGAAAGTAACGCGATATCGTTACTCGTTACTCGGCCTTAAAGTAACTAAATAGCTTACTTGTTCCTTTTCTACAAAAGTAACTAAATACGTTACTCGTTACCGAAAATAGTAACGAGGAAGAAGTAACTCGATACTTGTAACGCGTTACGTACATGTCTGCTCTCAAGACAAGGCGCTCAAGAAAAAACAACGCCGAAATAACACAAGGACCAAGGCAAGACGTACAAGACGAGGCGCTAAGGGAAAACAGCGTCGAAATAACAGGAGGATAAGGCAAGGGAGGCAAGCAAAAGCGCATTGTCTTTTTCCTTTTGCCTTGGTCCTTTTGTTATCTCGTCGCTGTTTTCTCTAGTTTGATGGAGAAAGAGGGAATCACATTCGCATCGGACGGGCAGACGGGCAGTTGGGAGTTTGCATCTCTCGGGAAGAGAGGGTAAAACACAAAAAACGGAGAAGAGGGATTTTTGAATCTTTTTATTTGTTGATCAACTGTATACTCGCCTCCCGTTACTCGAGTAACGGGAGGCCACTACTCCTACTGTGTCTTGGATCTTGGTTTTCTTCATCTATGCGCACCCTTATCTACTTGCCCAGTTTGCTCCCTTTGGTTTGGTATTTGAAGAAATACTGCAATAACCTTTGAAATAAACCTCTCATGTTCAGAAATAAGTGAATTATAATCAAACATATCTGTAAATATATTTGTTTTTTTATTGGATCCCTTTAAATTTTGTTCTGACCGGTGGATTCTTGCGAGCGCTGAAAAAGCAGCCGTCGGAGAGCACAATGCATCATGGGAGATTCGGTGCATTCGTGACATCCATTTTTGGCAAGAACAAGAGTACAGAGAAGCTCGCGTGATTATGAGCTTCGCCACTTGGTGGCGTAAACACGTTATAACCTAGCCATTCGAGATGCCCGTGTACTGGTTGGTCAACGGAAGCGGAGGAGAAAAACACTCACCTGCGCCCAAGCTCCACTTACCTCCTCCTCTCCTCGGTGTCTACCACTCTACCCATATGTGTTGGATAGACACGGGAGAGAAGGAAAATTCGGTTCCACCAAGTTCGACAGAGAGTGCGTGCCCTTAGCTTGCTACTGTACTTCCGCGGAGAGGCGCTTTTTACAGGAATATAGATGTTACGACTTTCGAAGTACCCTCGGGAATATCCACCAGGTGCATTTTAGTAATCGTTTTATTAGCTTAAAATTAAGGTTTTGAGTCTTCCTAAACACAAAATGGGTGTCCTTGTAGTGTTGTCACAGCAAAGGCAACATTTGTACAATAAAACAGGCGCTAGGATTTTGTTTCAGTACCCGTTTTAAAGCGCGTCGGAAAAAGTATTTCCAAAAAACAAGACTTGCACTGGTTTTATTATTTTTATAGATTTTTTTATTTGTTTAGGTACGCTTTTCAAATTGGCGCCAAGTTGAACAAAGTAAGTGGAGAAAAAGTGAGCAAACTTATCGCAGAGAGGCATACCTCTCTGAGCGACTCAATTGTTTGCATCTGATTGTGTTTACGCTGGCAGAAGGGTTCCCGACGGGCAATCTAGAGGGTAGTTGTTCTACCGCTCCATTTCTGCAGCGCCTTTTTGTTTCTTCTTTTTTTTCCGACAAAAATGTAAAGCAGAGACGGATTCACGAAACAAAACGCATTCTGCTCTGTGTAAATAAACCATTTGGAAAGGCTTTCATGCGTCACACCTTTTACAATACATATTTACGTATGCGTTGACGAGTACGCTAATATAGATTGAGTTTCGTACAAAACAAATCTGTCCCAAAAAAAAAATTCAGAGAACTTGGATTTACAACACGGCGTCTTTAGGGTGCAACCTGACTGGCACGAAGAAGGCAACAGTTAAGTTCGCCCCCTGCCCCCGGGGGCACTTGAAACGGACACATTTATCCATTCTAACTTTTTTAGATTATTCAAAGAACGAGCTGCCAACAAAACTAGCACACTACTAAACGGGCCTTGCTAAAATTGAACCTTAATTTCTGTGGTTAAAATACTTATCACAAGATCTCTAAGATTACCGTCGTTCGAGACGCGGTATCGCTAGGGGCAATGGCTTTAGGCTGTAATATTAATTTGAAGATGGGAAAATAAAGAAGACCGTGTAATCGTGTAGTGATGAACCGAAAGCCTGAATGGTAATTAGCCTCTTGGGGTCATGGGGCATTTCACCCTGCTGGTCCCTCGGGTCAAAATAGTTTTACACTATAGCAATGCAACAACTTAGTGGTAATAAATAAAATTCTGCATCGAAGCGTTTGTGAAAGAAAGAAAGCGGAAAGTGCTGTATACTGGACTGTACAACGAGGAGATCTGTAATACTATCGTCCGCATCTGTGTTGGGTGTCCAGCTTTGAGAAATGCAATTGTTCGTAAGACTCTCCTTATTACTCCCATTCACATCACTGTCACAGTCCGAGGGCTCATAACAAAAGCTTTCAGAGCCTTCTTCAGAGTTGTCATTGCTGCTAAAATCTTTTCACCGTCACTTGAATTGATGACAAATTTTACTTAAAACGCGAAGGGAGACAAACCTGCCGTGACTAACAAAACAAAAGTTTGCGTGTAAAATTCCGCTTGTCAAAGAAAAGAGTAAAAAAAGAACGCGTGATTACTTACACAATTTCACAAAAAAGCTAGCAAAAATTAAAGACATCATGATTTTTCTTCGCATTATAGATGGCAGAAGTCGAAATTTATTACTTTATTTATTTATTTACCCTCAATGTACAGTCAGCACGGAATGAAACCCGAACGCTGGAACGCGTGGCCACTGACACAGGCTGCTCCACCTGGAGGGCCCCTGAGAACTAAACAAAATGCGGCGGGGTGCGAGGGTGCTGGTCCTGCTAAGATGAGCTCGACCCTCTCGCAGCGCGTCTGCGACTTCCACGTTTCGCCGGTGACGCGCTGTAAGCGCCGTCACTGGGGGTGCTTTTGTGTCTCCGCACTGTCGCCCAGTTGACCCCTGCGGCTTGTGCGCGGAGCGAGAAGGTCGATACTTCGTCTCACCCTACGATGGACTAAAGGCAAAAGCTATGAACCACGAGATCCAGTCACGAGCCACTTAGAAATCGCCTGGTATTTCGCTTCGATGAACATTACTAAGTGACTCATCAATTTTGCATTGTAAAGAAAGCCACGACATACAGGCTCTTTGCAGTGTCGAAGCTATAGAGATGATGCAGCGCATTTTGATTGGGAGCGTTATTCGTTCATCCTTAGTCAATATTCAGCATGGAATGTGATGGACATGGTGGCCCTTAACTTTGGCCTTTAGTCTATCATAGGATGAGACGAAGTATAGGAGCAACAGCAAGCTGCTTGCGCGCGTGCCAGCGGAGCAGGCCCATGGTGTCCTCTCCTCCTGGCGTGCGCAGTTTTTATTGTTTGTTACACGTATCGGTCTGACGCAGCATTTTTTCACAATGATTATGGTTGCGCCAATAAACCAATTTTATTTTGCCTCTATGACGTATCACTATTTCTCAGAAGCCGCGTGCGCCACGTTGTTCACCGGAGCCTCCACGTGGTTCCGGTGACACGTCATCAAGCACATCAAGCATCTGTGCAAGAAATGTTTCAACTTTCATTTCGCCCTTGCGATACACAAAGCGATAAATAATGACAGCGCTGAAGAGATATCGCTGGGCATCCGAAGCACAAAGCGGTAATTAAATGGGTGCTCTTGACCGAGCGGACCAGAATTTGCACAGAGTGACGTATTGTTCAAAGCTCAAGTCACTACAATTAAGGAAAATGTTTGCTGAGTGCGCGAGTTGGTAGACCTACATTATGTCATTCGCAGCGAGGCATACGAGCCTGAAGAACAAGAGAAATAATAGACGAGCACTGGGAGCAGACGTATGGATCTGCTCCTATATTATATACTATAAATTTGTAGTAGTAACCTTCAGTTGGGTGTCAGCAGAGCACTCGTCATGTGTCCCAACTTGTGCTTCTGTCTCGTATGTCGCGCTGTTTTGCTTAAGTACTGCTAATAAGAAAATTACAATACGTATAAGAAACAATAAAAACTGCGTACGCCAGGAGGAGGGGACACCAGGGGCGTGCTCCGCTGGCGCGCACGCAAGCAGCTTGCTGCTGCTCCTAGCATCGACCTTCTCATGCCGCGTGCAGGCCGCAGGTGTCGACCGGGCGATAGCGCGGCGACACAAAAGTACCCCGAGTGACGTAAAGTCCCTCTATACTGGAAAGTAGCGACAACCTTTGATCATGCCGCCGAGCTCAGCGGTAGGCCGGTGTGTGGCACGTGACCTTCTCCTAGCGCTCCGCCCCTTTGGCAGCCATGAAGGATCCAGCCAGCAGATTCTCCCGTGTCTCGTGTGTCTCGTCGCCAGCTGCGCCGCAAGCTACGCCGGACTCGCGTTGCTTCGGACAGATCCGGACTTGCTTAGACGTTCGTGCCAGTTCTGCTGTTGTCGACTTGTCGTTGGTCGTGCAGCTTTTCGTTTCTTTTTGTAGCTGGATGTCCGTTTCGCGTTTTGCCACGGATTGCGCTGTCGAACGGCCGATATGCCTGGTTGCTGTGCCGTGAACTGCAGCACGCGAACAGGTCATGGCACGTGACCATGGAGAAGAGAGTGAGTGTGAATCACACCGGCGAGTTCTTGATATGCGGTTTTCGGGTGGAAAGATTATGAATTTCGAGTCACCAATTGTGTTTTGGGTAGTTGAGCTCTCATATGTCATGTACAAATAAAAACCTTGGCGAGCATAAGTACACTGTGTTGCATACATAAATTTCAGATGAGGCTTTTTTTGTAATAATACTTTTGTGTACTGTCTTTGTTGTTAAAACTGGCTAGTGTGAGACCTTTTTATAGTTTTATGTTTTGCCTGTTAGATTTGTGTAGTGACTCCTTTTAATAATTGTTCATCTATTGTCTTTGTTGTAAAAATTGTATCTGAGCATGTGTATAAGTGCTTCCATTCACTGCTGTCTTGGCTATGGTAGTCTGTGGTAATTTGAAAATAGATATATGCCACATATTTTAATCTCGAGTCAGCTGCCTTTTCTCTGCAATTTTTTTACCCCATTCTGGTAATGACCAAAACCAAAGTTGGATATTTTTACTTTTAGTAAATATAAAGGAGGCAAAACTTTCCAACTGTGATGCTATGTAATGCATCATTTGAATAATGTGTCACGATCTTTTGTTTACATAGCTTGTGCAGCTTATGTTTATTTACGGCAAATAACTGTAAAATTCATTAAACCTAAAAAAAGTGCTTGAAGTTACGGTACAACCGAAGGAACACTAGTTCCCAACGGTATTGCAGTATTATGGTCAGCCGACACCACCGATTCGTAAGTACAGAAGGGCTTTAAAGATCGGAATACAGTAGCACTGCATCAACGTCAACCGTACCCACCTCCCCCCAAACCCCCCTCAAAAAAAAAAAAAAAAAAAGGAAACGAGTTTGAAGAGCGACGAGTGACAAACTAGCCCTGCTATACATGCAGTCACCCTAATTTTGAAAGGCCCCAGTCGAAACCAGATCGACAGTAGTGATCGCCGTAGTCCAGCGTCCTCGGTAGCTCATGCATGTTTATCTACGGTATGATTGCTATAGCGTTTCCAGCTCTTTTTAGCGCGAAGGCAGGAACAATCGCAATTCGCGCTTGTAGTCGTTAAGCTCGTGGAAGACTGCAGGATCTAGAAATTCTCGCGATTATATGGGGCCGAATATTATGAAGATTCTTTTACGTATTTAATCACTGATAATGACGGTGCTTACCGCACTCGTGAGAACCATATCGTTGCATTGTTACTCGTGGAAATCAAGCTGTGTTCTATTTTCTATGTACTCAGTTCTGTGAGCTTTATCCGAAGGTTGGAAAAGCTGCCGTCACGTCTAACTCATTCTTTCTTGGTGTTTAACACTTGCTTGGCACTATGCAATGTGAGAATGTATCAGAAACCTGCACTTTCAAATATGCAACGCGAAAGATTGTGCTCTCTGAATGCGCGGAGAGGACACGGCCGTCGTCTGCTAGTTCTCCTTCTTGGTACCCCCTAGGCGGCGCGCGCGACGCAAAAAGGAGAGAAAGAGAGAAACGTAAAGGGTGAGGAGGAAAGATGGCGCTACCTTTCCAGTATAGAGGGACCTTAGAGTGACGGCGCTTACAGCGCGCCACCGGCGAAACGTGGAAATCCCAGACGCGCCGTAAGCGGGTCGAGCACACTGATCTCAATGACGATTGCTGGATCGCGCTTCCCCGCTTGTTCGATGCAGCACGAGTGAACCACCGGATGGCAACCTTGTTGGGATACGATTTGCGGTTTTGCTAGCCTTTTGCTGCGGTTTTCTAGCGTGCTGTAGACACGTTTTCTACTCGTTCGTCGTCAGTCGCCGAAAACGTTTTTTTAAGACTCAGTGCCCGTTGAGACTTAACGTTGTGAGCACGCAGAAAAGTTTACGAAAGCGCAGTACCACAAGAAAAAGGCACAACTTGTAGAAAGCAAGTTTCGCCGGTCAGGCGGCGTGTTCAAAGCTTCCTTGGCATGCCTAAGCGCCGTGTTTCTGTTGTGCCTTTGCACGCTTGGATACCGACCAAGAATCGAAGCTCTGGCTCCCACGACGTGCTGGAACAGAGGCTGCGATCGTTATTAAGTCTGCTCCAACCCTTCGCCCCGTCCTACAATATTTGATGCAACGATTCTGTGTGGATACCTCCTCCTGTGTTCTGAAACAGTAAACGTGTCGCTAACGCTGGCTTCGGCGACCCGAATGACGCGCCCCTGGCGCACCCCAGCATGGGGGAAACGTTACGCGACGCCAGCATCGCTCAAATTGGCAGCGCACATGAGCCTTTCTTGCAAACGTGTCTACATTTGGATAGTAAGAGCCAACCTTTTCGAAGCAAAGTCTCCTCGGTGTGCTCGTCATCTCCTTGATCAGATACACATCTTGCGGCGTTTAGATCTCTCTAGCAAGTCACGACTCGTCCACCATATAACAGAAAAAAAAAAAAACAGAAAAACATAACGACAAACGAGTGCGTTCTTTCGTGAAAGAATGCACTCGTTTGTCGTTAGTCCTTTCTGCGTTTTATTTTTTTTTTCTGTTATCTCGTACACTTTACCAACACACTCGTTAGGAATGCAATTTGACACATCCTTTTCCTTCTCTTTCATTTTCTTGCGACCTCTCGGAGTCACCCCTAAGAACTATGCGCGCACAAGCCGCGCTCTCTGGCACTTCTTTTTTTCATTTCTTTTTTTGCCTTTGCTGCGCAAGCATCTAGAAACAGAGACAACAGCGAACGATGGAACGTCCCCTTCTTTGTTTCTTTTTTTTTCTTGCACTTGATGATGCTGCTCTGTCTCGATTCTGGTGCGTTTCCTTGGATCAATTACGAGATAAGCTTATTGGTAAGTGGCATACGCAATAGGCCCTTTATAGAGTGCCTTCATACACACGCGCGCTTTTGCTTGAGTGGTGACATCTCAGCCATTTTTCCGCCAAATCATTTTTTTATGCATTTTGAAGTGCGCGCAATCCGGTGTCACTCAGCTCGAGCGCGTAGCTTCGGCTAATGCATAAACGCCCTTTTACCGCCCAAGTCACGCAACGAGTGCGCGAGAGCGTCACGCACTGGCACATTCAGGGCAACAATGAATGTCTTCACCCTGAGACAGACAGACATGTAGGCACCCTAGGCCCTTTAGAAATGTACGCGCCATCTAGTGGCAGCTGAGGTAATCGTCTTGAATCCACCACCGTTTGGTAGGTGTTTTGATCACTTATTAAAGACGAGGTTTGCGTCGGCGTTCGGCGGGGACTCGCATCCGTTCAGGTGCCCTCGTGTCCGGGAAATGGCGACCTCCAATGTCACTCGACGGGGTCTTGTAAATGATACATTAAGCGTGCAAACTAAAAGCCCATTGGAACTCGGGGTGTAGGTTCGTGTGGCGATCCCCAATCTTGGCCCCGAGATCATTTCAAGGTGCGAGTGATCAATGCAGAAACAAAAAATAAAAAAAACGTAAAAATAAGACGAAATGATTTTATTGTATCGCTGAACTTCTATTGTGATTAAGTCAAGAAAAAAGGTGTAAAAAAAAAAAAAAAGAAAAAAAAGATGTTTACAATTTTTCGTAACGTCGCATTGGAGCGCAGCTCTTGAGGAGGGGGAGGTGTTGGTACGGAGGGGAGGGTATGCCCCTCTTCATTCCCCGCTAAATTTAGCGGGGAAACTTTTCCGATAAATTTAGCGGAAAAATTCTACCCTCATGAGGGTAACTCTCGCGACCCTCTTGAGTGTAACCCTCGTAACCCTCGCAAGGGGTAACTCTTGTGACCCTCGTAAGGGTAACCCTCCTGAGGGTCACCCTCGTAACCCTCGTGAAAGTAACCCTCATAGCCCTTGTGAGGGTGACCCTCATGAGGGTAACCCTCGAAATCCTCGTGAGGGTAACCCTCGTAATCCTTGTGAGGGTAACCCGCGTAACCCTTGAGAGGGTAACCCTCGTGAAGGTACCCTCGTAACACTTGTGAGTGTAACCCTCGTGACCCTCGTGATCCTCTTGAGGGTAACCCTCGCGAGGGCAACCCTCGTGACCCTCGTGAGGGTAACCCTCGTGACCCTCGTGAGGGTAACCCTCGTAACCCTCGTAAGGGTAACCCTCATAACCCTCGTGACGGTGGCTCTCGTGAGGGTAACCCTCGCAGCCCTCGTGAGGGTAACCTAATCCTCGTGAGGGTAACCCCCGTAACCGTCGTGAGGGTAACCCTCTTGACCCTCGTGAGGGTAACCCTCGTGAAGGTAACTCGCGTAATTCTTGTGAGGGTGATTCTTGTAACCCCCGTGAGGGTAATTGGGAGGGTGATTCTCGTGACTCTCGTGAGGGTAACCCGCGTAATTCTTGTGATGGTAATTCTCGTAACCCTCGTGAAGGTAATCCTCTTGACCCTCGTGAAGGTACCCTTCGTAACCCTTGTGAGGGTAACCCTCGTGACCCTCGTGAGAGTAACTTTTGTAACCCTCGTAACCCTCACGAGGGTGGCCCTCGTGACGTCACACATGACGTGACGTTTGCCGTCAAGGACGTAGACGCCACGCTTGAGAGCGACCACGCCGCGTCGGTCCCTTGGGCCGGCGTCGCGCTGCTCGTGCATCGTGCGGGGGGCGGTCTGCGGTCGCGAGTCGCCAGGGTGTTCGTGGTTCGGGTGGCGCGTGCGAAGTTTCTCTTTGAACATTTCGCCCCGCGGCATTCGGAGCACAGATTTCGCAATGGCTCGCGCTCAAATATGTCTGAGGACTGTCTTTTGTGTGGTGTCTGAATGGTGCGGCCCCCGCTTTGGGGACTGGCGTTGATCCTAGGTTTAAATCAACGCTTTCCTCACCTCACCCATAATGCAACGCACGGTTACACGGACGGCGGCACCGACGCCGACTCTGCTCAAGCCGGAAACAGGCGCCTAAGACCTGCGCTGTAAAAAAAGAACGAAACAAGCAAATGTAAAATACAGCTCCGAAAAATACGATAAAAATCTAGTAATGGAAGAAGCACAAAGAGCGTATAGCAAAGCGGAATGGTAGACATCTTAATTAAACTTCCTCGAGGTTCACCCGGGTTGCAAAAAATAAATGGGTTCCTTAATTGGACAGTAGCGCTGCGGGCCACTGCGGTGCGAACCGGCGTATGCAAGTAGCTTCCGCGGACACCTCACGAAACCGTTTAATCTTCGACGGCGCGCACGTCTGGATAACGATGTGCCAAAGGTTAGTTTGGAAAGTGCCCCTGCCATCAACCAACTATGACACCATTTGCTCACACCCTGCTTTCTTCCGGGAGGAAAGTGGTGTGGTCGAACTTGGAGTTCATGATTCTAGGGAATGTAGGCTCGTTAGCCTTAACTGCCCCTTTTATACCTTAATTGAAAAAGTTATATTGTGATATTCGAGTCTTAATTGCTGCCTTGCTTCTTCTTTGAAGGGGCGCAGTGAGTTTGCCGACACGCTGTTGTACATTTACAGCGCGTATGCCATTGAATTCCTTGGAAAATATAAAGCAGTAAGAGTGCGGAGAGAACTTGAGAAATACTCGATTGACATTTATCGTTTATTGAGTCACTTACCTCTTTCATGTAATTTCTCTCCTTTCTTTCTTCACTTTGGTATACGCAAAAATAGAACAGGTTAAGCAAGGACGTTTTACACTATAACAAACAGGTTAGTTTTACTTTGAAATGATACACTCTGCGTAAACTAATGCATTAACATTTATTTGCATGACGCATTCTTTGCAAATGTTTTTTTTCTTTTTTGTGGACTTTAAACATTGCACTTTAAACTTCGCTTCTTTAAACCTTTTTCTCGTCGGAAGACAAATTATCCACTCGGTCTCCTGCGTGGGTCTCCATTAAAATTTTGAACCGAAAGTCGAGGCACACTTTTTAATGCCAGAACCGGTTACATTCGCCAGACCTCGCCTTTTAGGAATCGTAGAGGCTTATGTGTTGCATTTCAATACGATCAAAATACAGCTCGAATTCGGTGTATCTACTCGTGCTCTAAAATCGTTGCTTGATGATAACTTTCTTTATTTCCCCTATCGCTGAGCAGTCTTGTAATGTCCGTGTGATACAGTGATCCATTGTTGTTCAGAGCTGCGCAGTGCCAGTGACATTACCAAAGAAAAACATATTCTCTTGAAGAAAAACAACTTCGTGATCTATATTTAATTGAGGTCACGAAGACGTGAACGATGAAATTAGCGGGAATCAGAAATAATTGATCATACCATACGTAGCATACCTTTAAACGTCCGCTGACGAATAAATATGTTACAGCACGTTCCACAGCCACGCGACGTAAGCCTAAATACTTCGAATGTTCGTAGCGACAGCAACTGTTTCACTGGACATGAGAAAGTGAGAGATATCATTTGGGCTTGTGCCGTTTTTGTTTTATTGAGCGTATCGTGCCACCATCTAACCGTGGTTGTAACGACAAGTGTCACCTATAGGAGCACCTTCTTATGAGCCGCGTTTGCATGAATGCGACTTAGTCGCATGGAATCCAGTGTCTCATTCAATGCGGTCATGTAAACGGCATAATGTGCAAAGAAAGCGCATCGCATTCAAGTCGCTAGACAGAGGTGGATCGAGATGGCGAGTGCGCATTCATTCAGCCCATGCAAACGAAGGTCGCATCATATTTTGGAACGGGGAGGAATATGGGAAGGCGCTCGCTGCGGGAGCGAGTGAACAGCTGAGAACATGGTTGCGGCCAACCTTGTCGGCGGCGCGGAAAGCGGTCCCGTACTGTCGCCCGCATTTTTTTTTCCCGAGAACAAACGCAAGCTTTTATTGCCATCATAAGTAAGCGGAATATAGCCGAGCTGCCCGGTGAGGGCGGCCCCCGTCCAAGCCTTGCGAAGTACGACTTGCGCGTCCGAAGGAGTTCTAAAGGCTTCGACGCAAGCATGAACGACACCGAGAGCTCGGAGCACTGTAGAGCACTGCATGGAAGTGCAGAACGAGCAGCCCCTACCTTGTTGCCGTTCCTGACTGTTCAGAAGCCTTTCAGGCTCGGGGTCCGGTTACTCCGGTCGCCATCGGCGAGGTCTGGCGCGACGAAGCGCGGAGGCGTCCTCAAAGCGTGCGCACGCACGTCGCCTCTGGTCCAGAGTGACCCGGCGACCCGGCCTGGAGCCCTAAACGCTTGTGTTTTGATGTTTCTTCCGTCTCGTAACTTCTTCCTCAGCGCCGAAGAAAGCGGGCACGATCTTTACGTTCACTGAACTCGTCGAAAGGCCTCCACGTGCGATGCACGGGAAAACGGGATGCGGCTGGTGCCGGAACTCCATAACTTCGAGCTTTGACACGGCGTGGCGCCACTTTTGTGTAGAGCTTGGTGCGGATTCACGTAAACGTTGCCGCGTCGGTTTCGTTCGAAGAACGTGTGGAGTCGATGCGCTGAAGTCGCTTTCATGTAAACGAGGCTATAGATCACACTGTATTCCACAACGGGGCTCATACAAGGGTATCGTCATGTGACGTACTCTTCTAAGCACTCGTGAGACATTCTTCACACGCCAGATATTTGTTACTATTGTCAGATGCTTTCCAGGATATAGTCGCGCATACCGCGCCTCATAAAAGACGATTGGCTCATTTTTAGTTTAAAATACAGCACCTCTTCCCCGACGTCATTAACGTAAAAACAAAAACGGTAGAGGACAGGTCCGATTATTTGAGTTATTGTCGAGTGACACGCCTTACCGATAAGCAATATACTCCTCTCGGAAACACCACGGTCTCCGGCAAGCTGCGCGGAAGCATACCTACCCCGGAAGTAGTAATAAACTTTCGAGCGAGACATACGGCTGGCTGGGAAGAAGGAAAGTATGCGTCATCACTGATGAAAAGAAAAAGATAACGCCAGAAATAACAAACAATCTGGCAGAAACAAACGACTACGACCCAGCTTCGCATCTAAAAATTAAACTTCAAATACATTCTATTTCTGAATGTATGGATTTTTGCACCTAAACCATACATTACTTCTGATTTTTATTGAATGTTTCAGACTATACCAAAAGCTCTTCAAACAAAATAAAATAGAAAAGGTTTAAAAATTCCTATTCAGAGAAAATTTGTGTTGTATTTTTTAGAGCTTTCTTTAGTATGGTTTAAATGCGTTTCTTTTTTTTTTTTTTTTCTTGCCAGCGTAACTTTATTTGATCATAAGGTTAGTATGCTCGGGGAGTAGTTATTTGGTTAAGCTTTTCGTGTGATACATAATTTAAGTAATAAAATTGATTATCACAAACATTATCATCATCCAAGCCTGGTAAATTATCGTCAAAAGGGCCAAGCCTCTGGATTTTATTACAAAACTAACAAAACAAAATCGGCACAAAAACTTTTTTTGATGTCTGGCGCTTTTAACACAGTTTGAAAAGCAATGTACAAAGTTTCTTCGTTGTGCGGAAGGTAAATCTGAGTTTGTAGAAGTTCCCAAATGCACGACCATTGACGAAAGCCCGAATCCCAAAATCCGCCTTTTGATGTTTTAGAAGTGAAAAGATCGAAAACTATAAGAGTATGACTCAAAAACACTTTTCAGTTCCATCCCAGTGAAGAAGTTGGCAATGTGTATATATAATTTTCTAAATGTTTTTGGGATATGACATTTTTTTGTCTGCATGATATGTAATGCTATCGCCCATGTTTGTTTTGTTTTGTCAAATGAGTGTTAAACACTAAAAAGTCAGTTTTCGTTGATACAGCAGCTGATGTGTTTATTGCGGCGGAAGATTAATATTGCTAGTGAAGTACGAGTGAAACCTGGTGTCTTTAACCTGCAGTGGTGACACCAGTCAAACACCGTGCACGTATATAACCCCTGACTCTATGGCGGGCCACGACATCGGGCTGGTCCCGCTGTGGTATGCAGAGCTTGTTTTTTGCCTATCTGGTTTGTTAAAGAAAAAACGATGAAATTCTTGCCATAATCAACCTAAAGCAGCGGTCGGTCCTTTACACGCCTCTTGCACTTAAATGTGTCAAAGCGTTGACGTTGACGTGTAAACGTATACATTACTATGCCAGCCACACCATGCACGTCGGTACAGACAAGGCAGACCGACGCCAGCGTCGGCCGTCTATCACGGCAGCGCTCAAATACAGGCATAAACGCCAAGCCCCCCCCCCCCCCCCCCCGCCAAAAAAAAAAAGAAAGAAAGAAGATTCTTGACATATAAATAGTGCGCTTTTGTTTGTCTTCTTATAAACGGCGCAAGGTCTTTAATCGATCCTGTCAGCGCGGGTATAACTCACGAGATCCCGGCGCCTTCTACTCGCGTATTCCTGCGCTTTTAATATAAACGAAAATAAAACTAGAAGAGAACATTTCAGCTCCCCGATCCACGTTTATACAACAGCAAACGCGTTCTTATCGGAGCCGCCGCTTTCCTCTTAAAGCGGTTTGATTCGGCTTCCTCGCGTACGAGCGTGCCTATACGTTGAGAAAGGGTGATGGGGAAGGCATCGAAGTCTCCAGGCAACCGGAGCACCGCGTCTGGAGTCCGCAGAAAACGAGGCATCTGGAAAATTAGTAGAATGTGATAAGTTAAAGGTCAGCAAATAGCTGAGTGGCACATTCAGCTATACCACTTATCCGGCTGCGCGCAGCGTCGAAGTCGTCTCTGACTTGCAGAGGTGGCCGAATTGGAAAGGCTCGACAGAGGAGCATAAGCGGTTTCATCACCCCGCGCTTTCTTTGGCCGGGCCCAGATCCTGAGATTTGAGCATCGATCCCGGGGTCATTGTGTATGTTTGCTGCTGGTGTAGTCGCCCGGGAGGCGGCTGTTAGTTTTGCTCTGTCTACGAGGTGTATGAAAGCTGCGCAGTCGAGGACAGCTGCTTCGAGATACGCGCACCACTGCCGGAGTGAAGGAGTGAGCGTTGCGTTTAGTTTCGAGGCGTCCTCTGAATAGCGAATGCTCGCACTGCGGATGCTCAGATAAAGCGTGGGAACGGAGCTGCTCTAACGTCACCGCATAAGCCGCTTCCGTGTGTGCCTTTAATAAGCCCTCGCGCTGCGGCTGGTGGAGGACGCTTTGTGCTTCACCGGGTCCCCGAGATTCACCGAAGTTCCATTATTGTCGCATAATCTGCTCCCACATTTAATGCGACGCGCTAAGGATGTATGATGATAGAGCGGGCGGCCGATACATTTCGCGGCGTAATACAGGCGTGCAGAACACTAAGGGATCGACTTAGCTGTTATCACAGAAACCCTGGCTATAGTCCTCTTGAGTGTTGCGGCACTACTTGCACGCGAATCTCGTGCTTAGGAATCGATTCGGCTGAGCTGTAGCCCTGCTGATCTTCGGGCTTTATTGCATGAAGTCAAATCCATTCATGCCAAGGACGCATTGCGGCTCAAAAGCCAAAGCGCGATTGCGTTTAGGTGTCAAACTTGCTATAAAATAACTTGTCAATATAAGTTGCATTAAGGCAACTCTAATCAACAACTATTCATAAATTTCTATCGTAGAAACGTTGTTGCTGTTGTTCTTGTTTTTGTCAATTTTTCCGCGGACGAGTTTGTATTTTGAAAACATCTAAAGTTGCGTCATGAATCTAAAGTTATGAGAGTGGGTTTCGACGGAAAGTGTGACATACAACAAAGAATGCTCTTTTTTATTTAAATTGAGCGCTTAATTCAAGTCTTTCTTTGATAACGTCTCAACCCTTTGTTGTCTGACTGAAATAAAAGGAAAACTACGGCCCTTTTTTTTATTTTCGCTCTTCGATCTATGGCATTTAAAATTAAGCACAGATTTCTAAGCACAACTATAAAATCGGCCACAACAAAAGCGCACAGCACTTCTTTTCAACATCTGAAGTGGCACCGAAATTAACATTAAGAAATTTCGGATTGACCAAAGAACAAATTTCTCGGACGCAGATCACGTTTTGGCTGTCACTAAAATTGGGGCGCGCAGTCCTGGAGTAAACCCCAATCTCGATATCAAAGCAACTTTATAGATGGCGGGGACTCTCATTCACCATGACGCATGAGAGGAATTTAAGCAACTGTGCTTTATATACGAAACTTTTTTCTTCTTCTTTTTTTTGTGGGTGAAGAAGTTGTAAATTACATACATGATCAGAAGAAAAAAGGAGTTCTCACCGAGGAAATTTCTTATAAGCGGGGACCACAAGCTCATGACTTATATAAAGAAGTGCCTTGTGTTCGCGACTGGCAGCGTCACATATAAAAAGACTGACCAGTATTAACTTGCGGCTCGGATGTCTGACTTATTTTGCCTCGAGGGCCGGTACGAGATATTAAAACCGTAAGAAGATGGAGGAGAGGTTGACAGGTTTCTCTAAAGGGCGTCTGATGAGGAATCGAGGTTCCCTGGATATCGTGAGTGGGACGTGCACCCGATGAGCCGCCACCGCGACACTCAGGTGAGGAGATGGATCGGGAACGCCCCTCCCCCACCCCCTCCCCCGAACCCATCATTCACTCCCCTTTTCTAAAAACCACTCACTTACCCCACTTAATTTTCGTTGTCTTTTCAAATGGCGCCATCCTTTTTTGGTACCAGTTTTTGAAGTTCACATTGGGGGGGGGGGGAGGACGTCGCTCCCTATCGATATCCAAAGTCAGATGACTTTGTTTGTGCGCGTATATTACGGCTTCCTGGTTGATGTATGTGTCTGCACTCATCCATCAGTTGCTTCCAAGTTTAATACCTTTTAAATCGCGGATTGCAAGCGAATACCAAGCGACCCGCTGGGGCACCTCACTCGATCGATGACGACCATGCGATCAGGTCTGACAAGGGGCACCTATCGGGGACGAGCAGAGCCGTGCATAGGGAGAGTTGGGTCAATCGGAGGAGCGGGCAGAGCAAGGGCGTGCACCAGACGCAGATAGAGGGCTTGGCATTCTCTCTTGGCCAACCGGAAGCCGAAAATTACACCCTAGCGGAGGTGGCGAGAAGCAGTTTTAATCGTTTTAATAAGAGCGCAAGAGTTAAATGTCGCAACCCTTCATTGTTGAAAATAGGGTGAACGTGGTGTTTCGATCATGATCATACAGAAAGAAGTAAGAAACGAATGTGTCGCTCAACTCGGTTTTGCTTGGACAGAGTGTGACTTCTCGGACGGAAGATTCCCGGCTCTTGGCGCCTAGAGTAGGGATTAAATCGATAGTTCCGCTAGTCGCACTCTTGTACCATGATTTTGGATGACCGTGATTGAAACATCACTTGCACAATATTTTCAATTACCGAGAGTTACTCCGATGCGATGCACTTATTAAGTTCGTTTCTCGCGACCACCGCCAGGGTATCATTACCGGCTTCTGGTTGGCCACATTCGAATTTTCGAAGATGCCCTGGGACACGCCCAGCCCGCTTTCGGCCAATCGCGCATCCTGATTTGTCTCCTATACTTCCCAATGAATGGCCAAGCCCTCTACATATACGGCTCTGGGGAAGAGACGCCTCGGTGACGCTACCTCGCATTCATTCGAGCAGACGACGCGCCAACTAATCGCACGGGGTCGTCTTATTATTTCGGATTTATGCCAGTTGATAACTGTTGACATATTTAAGAAAAAAACGTTTTTTCTTTTCTTTTTTTTTTTACTATTGAAGTACAGCGTTTCCAAGCGGGTTTAAATTCAAGAACAAGCCGGGGGCTTGACATGACAGCTTGCGCAACAGAAATCACGGCGTCTTATGATTCTTGCTCTGTTTTATTTCTGGAGGCTCCTGCTCCTGTAGAAAACTTAATTTTGCAGTCGCCAGAGTGTTGGACGTGCTACCATCTTACCTGTGCACGCATACGCTGTTGTGTTGCGTAGCGGTGCACACGTATTTTGGCTTATTGTACTTGCCTATTAGGATACCACCTTCTAAGTGTGATTTGACATTTGCTGGCGAGCCTTCGTACGGCACTGTGCGGACAGGTCAGTGATTTGTATCCCTTTATAATGTTTGCAGTAACATTTTCTTTTGTATTTTTTTTTTTGCATCGACTGTTTGTCGAAGAAGTAAGCACGACTTTTGAACGAAGGAAAAGTTTAAATTACCTTAACTTTACGACGGATTAAGACAATTGGTAGTTTGTAGAAATATATATATATAATTTCCGCTAGATTTATTATAATTTATGAATTTGAAAGGCTCTCGCTGAAAACTCAACCCAAATTTTGCGCGATTCTTAGGGTTTTGCAAGAACAACCACACAATCCCATGGCACGATCATAAGTAATTTCTTTTTTGTGGCGCTGAAGAATCACCGACTCAGAAGACACTACTGGTGCCGATAGTGAAAGGGTTTCGCACGTTTCGCGTTGAACGGGCGAAAAAGGAGGGTTTTAGCTGAAGCGAATCCGCGAGCCATTTATCACCTTTTCAAGCCAGTTGTTTCGGGGCGATTTGTTTACTGATTTGATAAATAAAGAAAATGAATCTACTTGAAACTAATAAGCGGCCAGTATTAAATACACACGCGAGTGATTTTCCGAAATTGGTTTGCCATTTTCAACTTCAGGAGACATTCCTTCGTCAGTTTGCTCAGTTTGCTCTTTCGAAAAATAAAAATAATACTAATAAGAATAAGAATAATTTTATTCAACGGAAACAAATTCGAAAGATACAGAGACGGGTCTGTCCAAACCAGTGGAGGCTTGACGGACAAGACCCGGCAATCGAACGACAGGGTCGATAGCGTCAACACAGACAACCGATACACTTCAGCAGGAAAAACGAAAGTACAACATAAACAGAAAGTAGAACAAGCACGGTATTAACACACTCAGACTGATAAATTGTTCAATAACTTCTTCAAATTTCTGTTGTTAATAACTTCACCAAAGAAGCAATCGGGAAGTTTATTAAATATGAAAGGGACATAGCAAGAACATTCACGTTTACCGTACCTTGTAAAACACCGGGGGATCTCAAATCGATTCGTTCTACGCAAATCTCTTGAGGATACATGGGGTTGTAAAAAATTGCAAAACCCAGAAGTGTCGTAGAACGACATATTGCAGAAAAAAGAGCGGAAGCTTGGCATTAGTAGGGTTTCAAAAATGTTTTTGTCAACGGAGATATCCAGGTGGTAACCGACACTTCTTAACAAGTTTTTCAGAACACGGTCAATTTTAGTCTGCCACATGTACTTCCGCACGATTACCAAATACTGTTATGCCGTATCGAATAATGCTGTAGGCGAGAGCATAAACAATCAATTTTCTCACTGCGAATGGCATGAACACTCTGTTATTATAAAGTAAACAACTTACGCTACGGAGTCTGCGACAAAGGTAAGAGAAGTGCGTCGCCCAAGAAAGGTCTGAATCAAAATGTATTCCCTAATACTTGACACTGTCAACACAATTCAATGGAGGACACGCGCAGTTAACACGCTTGGTCCCATGTAACATGACTGGTGTGTCTAGAATGACATGCTCCAACGGGTTTTTAAAGAAGATTGGTTTTGTTTTGGAGGCGTTAATTGAAAATAGTTTCCCAGAGAACCAGTCTATTATTTGCTTCACGTCATGTTGCAGAAACTGTACAGCTTGATGAATATCTAGATGAGTGGAGACTATTAGGGTGTCGTCTGCATATTGAAACATTTTGCAAGTGGACAACCTGGTTGCAATATCGCTAACGTAGAGATTAAATAACAAAGGCGACAAAACAGAGCCCCCGGGGGACACCCGCTTTCAACCCTACTCGAGGACATATAAAATTTCCGACAGATACTTGTTGCGAACGTTTAGAAAGGAAGTTCTCAAGCAAAGCATAAAAGGGGCCTCGGAAGCCGTAATTGTATAGTTTAGGAAGTAGGAGCTTATGGCTTAAAGTAAAAACTTTGGCGACATAAAAAAAAAAAAAAAAAAAATAGCACAGGAACACATGTTACGATCAAATGCATTGTGTAGTAAATCGGAGAAATCCTCGAGGTGAAGTCGAGTGCCCGTTCCGGATACAACGCCGTACTGGCTGGGCGATGGAACGTGCGAGCTATCAACAAAACTAGACATGACAAGATATAGATGCTTCTCCAAGATCTCCCCCACACATGGCAGGACAAAAATGGGTCGATAGCACTCCGGCTTGTCGGGTGACCTTCCTTTGAAAATTGGTTTCACTAGCGCAGTTTTTAAATCAGCTGGGATCATGTCAGAAATCAGGAATCCATTTACCATGGTAAGAAGGCCGTGCTAGACGTAACCAAAATTGCGACAAATGTCGGTAACACGGATGCCATCAATGCCAGCAGCTTTATTACGCTTTAAGGAAAATAAAATTAAACGCAAAGAAACTTCATCAAGAAGGGGCATAAATGCAGATACGGACACTATAATCATGACTAGACGGGAAGGATCGTTTCACGTGGATTTGACCTTGATTTAAAGAACTTTTTTCTGAAAGAAACGACGTTTGGCGGATCAGATGATGGCGTTCGTTTTATTCCTGGCACAACAAAATGCGGCCCTCGGTTTTAAGTTGTTTGGAGTACGACGGGAGCGCAACCACGCAACATCTTTTTCCTTGATTGCAGTCATAATCTCAGTTGTGAGCCAGGGCTTTTCGGATCGTTTCTGGAAATTAACCTTTTTCTTCGAGTCACGATAAAAAGACTGTAAAACCTGAACAAAAGTAGTGTACAGATTAGCAGGTTCCACCGACCTCAGAAATTTATCCCAGTCAAAGCCGGCCACTAACGCATCAAACTTCACCGTATCAGTGATAAGGACGTATGAACTTCCGGACCTGTTACCCTCGGACCCAGAGACCTGTTTACCTAATCGGCATCCTATTAGGTACTAATGCGATAACTTCCGCGCAATGACGGTGGATCTCACCGTGATATCGGGTGCACGAACGTTGATATTGTCAATACATCACACCACCAATGTTCCAGACAATAGCTCCTCTCTTGTTGGAAGGGAAAGAGTGTTTTCAATACCATATTCCGACAGCAGGTCTAAATAATCGCACAGTATGGATTTTCCTGGCTTCAGAGTGTCGATATTAAAGTCGCCAACTAGGCAATGTTGGCCCATTGAAGGAAACTGCTTGAGCACCTGCTCTAGTTTCGCAAGGGGAAGTCGTGCATTTTCGGATGGAGGTCTATAACCTGCGAATAAAAACAGTGAAAATCCAGGCCGGGAAACATTAAACCCGAGCGATTGCGCATGAGCGAAATTTACATCGACATTTGAAAGTAGCCATACATCTTTAACATAATTTGCAATGCCTCCGCCTCTACCAGTATCACGTGTGTAAAAAAGTTCTTTATAGCCGTTCAAAATGAATTCAGCACATTGTAAAGATGACATACTGATCTCAGTAAGGACGAACACGTCTACTGGAGGCTGAAGACTAGTAAAGTAAACTCGAAATTCGTCCCAGTGTTTACGCAGGCTCCTAATATAGCATGAATTAGTGTTAGAGAGTTTTCCGAAGTAGGTAACAAAATGCGAAGAAAGGAACTACAGTCTGGAACCGAAAAACAAGCCGTCATAACTTAAATAATCTTCTCAAGGTCTCCAACTGTCCTTATGCGCACCGCTGGCACACGCTCACTTTTCCTTGCAGAGATTTTTGAGTTTTTTAGCCACACGAAATTGTAGCCCATTTCCCTGCCCTTAGTTCTTGCCTTCCAAAAGAGATTTTTGTTGACATGCGTTAGGTGGTCATTAAAGGACGCCTTAGGTTCACCATCTGATTGGGACAGCCTCTGCAAACCGCCACGCGCCCCCATCCAAGTCTCATTTATACTAGCAGATTCGAAATTAACCAAAACCAGAGGAGCTAAGTCTCGCTTTCTTGGAAGACGGTGAATTGCGACAATGTCAGAGGATTGAAAATTTCGAAGGGAGAGCTTCTGAAAAAGATATTCCATGACTTTAACCAGGTCTTCCCCAGACTCATGAGAAAGGCCCTTTATCTCCATGTTACAGGAGGAGACAACGACGAAGATGTTCCATGAAGGACGTGTTTTCTCAGCGCTCTGATAAGCCTAACAATTCGGCCTTACAGGTCAGTTTTACCGGCACTCGTTGCCCCGAGGGGCCCTTCCAGGTCTTGACACCCTGGAGAAGACACCAGAAAGCCAACCCGCACTGCCCACGGGCCCGGACGCCAAACCATCAGTCTTTTCGGAGATCGTTTTGACGACGCCAGCTGGCAAAAGACGCTCTGGCACGAAGGCCCTCTCCATGGAGCAGACGAACGCAAGCCCCTACCCGGCTCCAAGCAACACCACAGGACACCCTACCCAACAAGGTCAGTTGGATTTCTCAACACTCTCACCACAGGACAGCCAGTTTTTAGTGGCATGTACCCAAGAACGCCAAGCGATCGAAGAATTTATGCAGAATCGAGTATCTATCGAGTTCTACTCAAGGAATAAAGAACTCATTGAGTCGCTCCGCTCCAACAGTGGAGCCTACGAAGAAATGGTCACGAATGGTGTCGCTTTTCAAGAGTACTTCACGCACAAGAACAAATTCGAGATTTTCCGAGCTCAGCGAAATTCCCAGACACCACCCCAACAAGGCGAAACGGGTGAGAAAGAATCGCTGACTCGGTCCACCATGACGGCAAGGCATAACATGCCTTCCACATCAACCAACTCGAATGAGAATTCATTGAGAGAAGTCGAGAACATGGAAGATGATGGATTTCAATTTCAAGGTTCACAAAAAAGGCAAGAAAGGCAACGTGCCAACTTTACTTACCATCAGCAGAAAATCACGCAAGCAACACAGAGAACACCCAGGCACACGGTCGTTCTGAAACCAACGTGCAAAGAGCGCGTAGACAACTTCACCGGCAGAGACATTGTTGGGGCGATGGAAAAGGCAGGAATTAAAAACAAAGATGACTTCTCCGTCCACCGCAACCAGAAATCTAACACTATTGCGATCACAACAAAGAACCCCCTCCTTACGAATAAACTACTCAACATCAACCAAATCGTCAAGGGCGAACAAAGCTACGAGATGAAACCCGACATGGCGGTTTCAAATGATCAAATCCGCGGAGTTATCTACCTTTCTGGACACGACGTGCAAGAAACTCCAGAAACCCTCATGGAAAGTCTTGACTGCAGAACACACACGATCGTCGCAGCTCGTCCCATTGGGCGATCGGGCAGGACCATCTTGATCACTTTCGATGGGAAATCTATTCCAAAGCACGTTCGTTTCCTCTGCGAAGTATTCAGAGTAACCGACTATCGACCAAGACCTCTCGTCTGTTACTCATGCAATGAAATAGGCCACAAATCGGACGTCTGCCCTAGCGGCATCAAGCGCTGTGACCGATGCGGACACATTCATGATAGCGAGTCCGGATGTGAACTACAGCCTAAATGCATGAACTGCGGTGGTCCCCACATTGCCACAAGTAACGACTGCCCCAAGCGAAAAATTCCTCCAAAAAGACTCCCGGCTCAGACACTCCAGGGAAAAAGACCCCTTTTCAATATGACAAAAATGGACCTAGCACCCCCCGGATCAAACTCTTCACAATCATGGACTAACCCACCCCCACAAGGAGCATGGGCAACACCTCGCAATGTCAAGCCATGCCCATGGTATTCGGAAAAGTTTCAGATGTCACCTCATCAACCGTGCAAAACCTGCAAATTTCTCCAGCCGCAAATTGCGGAAACTCAAACTGGCAACAACAACATAATCACACCAGTTGCGAGCAACGTCTAACGGCAATGGAACAACGCATGGACAGAGTCGAAAAATGCCTCAAAAACATCTCGCAAACCCTACGAGATATCCTCAAACGACTAAATGATTAACCTGCCCAAACACAACAAAGAAAACAAACCAAAACGTAAGGCGATATTTCCTTGGGTTCTACAATGGAACTGCAGGGGATTTAATAACAAGGCAGCGGAACTTAAAGAAAGATTAGAGAAAATGAGGGAAAACAAACCACACGTCATCCTCCTACAGGAAGCAAACGTCGAAAACCTCAATATTCGAGGGTACACTACATATATTCATCCCACCATCGTCCGACGATCCCGCAACTACCAAAGCCAACAATCCACTGGTACAACCTATGGCCAAGCAACCACCCTCGTCTTGAACAGTACAACACAATCACAAATAGATACCTCGCAAATATGTAACGGAGCCAGAGAAGTTGTGGGAGTTAAGTTACGCATAGGCAATCAACAATTCGACATCTACAACGTCTACATTAGACCGGGACAGAAAGAAGGAGACGACGCAGACTGGTTCGATGCCACAGTGCAAGGCACCACACCCACACTCATCGCTGGGGATATGAACGCCCAACACCCACAGTGGGGTTACAAAAAAGCTAACAAACGAGGACGGAATATAACCAGCAAATGCAAGCAACTGAGGCTGGTCCTTCTTAACGAGCCCGACACCCCTACAAGGATCGCAACAAGCACCAGGCACAACGACACAACCCCGGACCTCACCTGGGCCACGAAGAACTTCAAAGCCTCCTGGCATACGTTGCCAGATCCGATGGGCAGCGACCATCTGCCCATAGTCATTCAACTTAAAACAACCACTCCAGCCAAACATCAGGCGAAATTCATTAAATGGGATGTCTTCCGCACCGCCATAGCCGCAAGCAAGGAAGGACACCTTGCCACCCGTATCCAGCGGGCCCTTAAGGTCGCAAAGACAGTATACCAGATTAAAGAAGATTCTCCTATACCCGACCTTCATCTCCTCAATCTCTGGGCTAGCCACCTCCAAGCGCTCCAGAGATACCGAAAAAATAAACAAAATCGAGCACTTCGGACCAAACTTAACTTAGCCACGGCAAGGGCCAAAAATACACTCTCGAACTTAGACGAAACAGATGGTGGGCACACTGCAGCTCCTTCGGTGAAAAGACTGGACTAAAGAAGGTATGGAACACATATCGAGGAATGAACTGCAAAACCAAAAGCAAAAACACCGGTTCCAACCTCGCATTACGGCTAAACATAACAGAAGAAGGGCTAGCAAAAGCAGCGGGAGAGAGTTTCTTTCCTCAACCAGCCAAGGAACCACCGGATACTTGCTATGCGCCGGAACCCATAAACGCATTAATGCCAGAAGACTCCCCCTTCACCATGGGTGAGCTCTTGGACGCTCTAGCAAAAGCAAAAAGCAACACAGCTCCAGGCCCGGACCACATTACCATCACAGCACTCCGAAACCTTCCGGATGAAGAAATGCGTGAGCTCCTAGACAAATACAACGAGATATGGGCATCCGGTCAACTTCCCGATGACTGGAAGATATCTACCGTAATTCCCATTCCGAAATCGGGCAAACCCAACAATGACATCCAGAACCTCCGACCCATCTCGCTAACCTCCAACTTATGTAAAGTAATGGAACGTATGGTCCTGGCCAGAATAACCTGGATCCTAGAGTCACACAACAGGCTACACCCAATGCAAACTGGATTCCGTCCACACCTGTCCACACAAGACAGTCTAGCCATGATTCACAATGACATAACCAAATTACAACCTACAGTTCAGCCTCGTACAATAGTGGCGATCGACATCAAAAAAGCTTTCGACTCCACGCATCCCACATGAAACAGTCATTCGAGGAGCAAAAAATCGAGGCCTACGTGGACGAATACTAAACTTCATCAAATCCTTCCTTCATCGACGCAAATTTCAAGTTCACATTGGAGGCACCACGAGCCCCCTCACAAGAAACACGGTAGGAGTTCCCCAAGGAGCGGTCATCTCCCCAGTACTATTTAACATGGCCATGGCTGACCTAGCATTCCACCTGGAGGCAATTCGAGACGTACGTTACACTATATACGCTGACGACGTCACCTTATGGATCAACAAAGGCACACCCAACATTCAAGAAAGGCGACTTCAAGAAGCCCTGGATGTTACCATGAACTTTATGCATGAAACAAATATGATAATCTCAGCCGAAAAGACCACCTATACAGTCGTCGCCTCAAAGAGGGCTAGAAAGAAAAACATCGGAGACACCATTAATTTGTACGTTGATGGCACCAAAATTCAAAGACAACCAAGTGTAAAGATCCTCGGTCTCACAATCGACGAGGATGGGGGAGCACGGAGCTGGCTGAACCAGATTAAGATACAATGGAGACGCGGCCTTAACCTTATCAAGAGAACAACAACCAAAGCTTGGGGGGCAGAAGAAAAACCTTTAAAACTATTGGTACGATCACTGCTCGTCTCCAAAGCCATTTACGGTTATAACTACCTTCGTCTTACCAAGACCCGGCAAGATCAAGTTGAAACCCTTAACAAGGCAGCTATGAGAGTTATCACGGGTTTGCCCGCATTCCCGACCTACACAAAGCGGCTCAAATAAACACAATCAAAGAACTAGCAAAAGAAGCACAAAACAGTCAGAGAGACCGCCTCAAAAGAACCGAACCGGGAAGAATCAACCTTAAACACCTCGGAATAACGGACTTTGAAATTCCAGCTATAGCCACTTCTCGTCCTCCATGGGAAGACGAATGCATAACAGAGATCAAGCCTATACCCCAAAACCAGAGCAAAGAGCACAGTAATAGAAGAAAAAATGTTGCTAAAAGACACATAAAAGAGATAGAACATCTCCTTCAATGTAAGACCAATAAAGTCATTTACACAGACGCGTCGCGAAACAAGGACGGTAGGACAGCCATTGCTTGGTACTCCTTCCACTCCGACGAAACAAGCGCTAAAATCCTCCCTTATACCCCCACTGCCAAAACCGCTGAACTCCAAGCAATCTTTTGGACACTAGAAAATGCCCAAGAGGATGAGCACCCCACAGAAATCTTCATCTACACTGACTCCCAAGAGGCTGTTAGAGAATGCAGGAAAGCCAGCAGCCGTAACAAGACTGTGAATGACATCAAAGCCGCAGCCCGCTATCTCCGAACTAGAGGAATCACCCTCAAAATTTCATGGATTCCGGGACACCAAGATATCCCGGGAAACGAAGAAGCCCATGAGGCCGCGCGGAGCACGCTACAAGCAACCTGCTCCGCACAAGGCCTCCTGGACTCCTCCGCCACAATACCCACCGAGGACCTCGACCCCGATGAAATAAAGACACTCGCTAGACAAGAGCGGAAAGCGAGGTTGACTGCTCTACTGCCAACGGAGGAACACCCGCTCCCATCAAAATACTCACGGTGGGAGCGGGTGTGCCTCCGGCGCCTCGCTACCAACACGGCCATTACACCAATTCTACGAAAGCGTTTTTACAAACGAACATCAGAAGACGACCCGGGCCCTGACCCTAACTGCACAGAATGCCATGTACCGGCTACCTGCAGACACCTTATCTGGGACTGTCAAGCGACAGCAAGAAAACGACAGGAAGCGATCTCAAGACTTGCCGCCGAACTCACACCACAAAACTACGAAGACTGGGTTACCCCCAACAGAGGTCCTCCAGAGAGGAAGCTAATCCTGAAAACCCTTCTTGACTTCGTCAAGAAGGCGGGCCTAGCCCAATATATATAACCACTTCCCTTTTTCCCTTTTTCCCAACCCCCACCGGATAAGATGACTTTCGTCAAGGTATCCGGTGTCCCCTTTCTGAAATAAACGTATTCTCACTCACTCCATGTTACAGCGGCGGCTGTATTGTTGTGCATCAATATTCTGTTCTTCTTTGAGCCGTGTAATTTCTCGCGACTGTTCGGTCATTGCGACCTTGACTTCGTGGACTTCCGTTTGAAGATTTTTACTGACTCTTCATTAGTCTTTACGAGAGTGAGTACGGAGTTATACTTCATACTAAAGGAGTGAATTGTTGACTGAAGCTCTCCAACAGTGTTGCGTAGCTCATCCACTGCAGGCTTAAGAGATAGGAGCTGGTCAACCTTTGCAGGAAGAGGCAAAGGAGTTTCGACACTGGGCCTTCAGAGGAAAGAGCTGCTGAACTGCCACGTTTATTGACGCCAGCTGGCTAGCCACGAAAGAGATGTTTGGTTGGTCTAGGAGACTACCGTCGGAGGTATTAAAACTGTCTTGAGATGCACCACCGGCAGCCCCACCACCCGAATTGCTCATGCGAAATGTTGGGCACCTCCACCTTCTAGCAGTGCCCATCCCCGAGAATGTTCCCTCCGCGACACCAGAGCATGGTTTACCGAGATGGTACCCATTTCTGCAGGCCGTGCAAGTGAAATACCTCCCGTCAGCCGGGAGTGAGAGCACACATTTAATGCACTCCATAGTGACAATAAAACAAGATAGAACAACTAAAAAAAAAGTGTTCATACAGCCTAAAGCACAAAAGCAGAAAACTCGAGATGCAGTCGGCGGCAAGCAGTTTCCAAAAGAAAGGCAAAGGGAGTCTTCGTCTTACCTGTACAAAGTGCATCGGTCAGAACACCGCAAAGATTCGCCGCCGACTGCAGAAGGTGAAACTTGGGGAGCTGGTTTTATGGCCAGCGGAGCTGCGGAATAAGACGTGGCGGCCCTCAGCGGTCGGCTCTTGATTGACGGAGTCACGATGACGCTTGCAGTTCAGCACGGCACGTAGGACGTCAGTATGTGACGCCTGCAGATTTAAGCGCGCTGGCCACGAGATTGCTGGGCTCGAACATGTCCTGCGTCTCAGTACAAAGTGCATCGGTCAGAACACCGCAGAGATTCTCCACCGCACTGCCCAATAATAATAATTTTATTTGGACACGCATTTAACAAGGCAGATACATGGGCCTATCAAAGCCAGAAGCGGCTTTGACAATAATAATTATAATAATAATAATTATGATAATAATAATAATAATAAGAAGAAGAAGAAGAAGAAGAAAAAGAAGAATATTATTACTATTATTATTTATTCCTCTTTCATATTTGTTTCTGATATTTTCGGGACCGTTAAAGCCTTGGTACGCTTGTGGGACATGGCCCGGGAGGGGCAGTAAGTCACTATGTACATAATGAGTTAACAAGCTAAGAGAGATAACAATCATAGTTGTCTGGTGGGGGCAGTCATTCACTTTGTACATGCAGAAGAAAGAGATTGTCAATAGCAGTGGACCGGTAGAAACACTATAGAGATATATACAAGTAGAATAAAAAGGTTCCGACAAGGTTGTCAAAATAAAGGTATGAAGACATTAATGAGTAGATAAGGTAGAGTCCAATAAATGAAAAAAAAATGTTTGAGTTGCTTTTCTGAGGTAAGATTAAAAATGTCATCAGAATAATAATAATAAAATTAATATTTGCTTTGTGTGCACGTTCATAGAGCCGGGAATTAGTCAGCCCTAATGGGCATCTGGTGACTCAGATGTAGATGAGCAATTTATCCAGTGCTGTTCTAACCGCTAGCTTGGGGTCATTAACGTGCATCAAGCAGTAGTGATAGAAGAACGCACGCCGGTACGATACTCATTCAGTACAGAACGGGGGGGGGGGGGGGGGGGGGTGAGGATTGAATTTAGGATCCCTAGGTTCTGCAGCGCGAGCGTTTGCTCCACATGCTCCAAGCTGGTGTGCGCTAGCCCACTCGGCCACCGATACCCCAAAAATAATAATAAGAAGAAGAAAAAAACTTAACCTGCTTTACTGGGCTAGGTGTTATACTAGGGTAAAGCGCTGAGTATTTTATTTCAATTATCCAGTGCTGGTAGAGTACACAACCATCCCAGAGCTTCGACGCTCAAACACCATGATTGCTTGCGTAGCACGATCGACTGCACGTCTCACGTCTAAAAGTTATGATAAAATGATATATATATAACAAGTACCGTCCCATAAAATAAATACAACACGTTATACAGTGTTTACTCATTTCCCGACTAACGATGAAGCGAGCTAATAAACCGAGAAATTTGCGCCTTCCACTCTGTTTCTGCTACCCGTTATGTTACAAGCGATGATGATGATACCCAAAGAAGCGCCCCCTGTAGTTTGTGCAGACCGCCAGTAGGCCCTTATCTTATTATTGGTATGTAGAGAGCAAAACGTTAGACGCTCTATTTAGGTACGGTACTTGTTATTTTGAGGTACCGAAATGTTGTTCTTCACCTGGACCGCCGCCCGTACCCGCTTACATTTCTTCGTACAGCGCAAAAACACCGTGGGCATCTCTTCACGTCAGCTACCGAATCACAAAAAGTCTTACAGTAATATTTTACGCGCATCAAGATGAAGCGGACGAGACAGGGAACGATGTTACGGACGGCCAAGCGTGGGCTGTTATCGCCTCGACACGACTTGAATTTAGTAGAAATGTCGCGGCTCGCCCCGTGTCTCGATACGGGTGTACTAATAAGATAAAAGCGCGTATGATTTACGAGCGGGGAATAAAGCGTAGCGCAATGGACGAAAACAAGCTGAGCAGGCAAAAGTTTTTCCATTAAGATTTTTGTCCCGTCGTACTCCGTCTGACGTCTAAATTAAGGTTTAGATTCCTTTCTGGGAAAAAGCGCTGGAAAAGTGGAGAGGGTGAGGAGGGCCTTGAAGATGGCAGCACGGAGGGCTGACGGCTTTCCAAAACCGTCTTGTTTTGGTCTCTGGCTGTCAGGTCGTTTCCTCTCTGCCGCCATAGAATGGAGCTTTTCGATTTATTCTGCTCTGAAACCCTTCTCTAGCTGTCGACCGCCCATGACTACGCATCAAATAGTGCTGAAAGTTTGCGTTCACGGATGCACGCGTGCCAGTCCCTGCGGACACGCTAGTTTCTGCTATGGCTGTCGACCGACCGTGTCAGAAGGACCGAGCTAGTTTGCCTTTTATCCCCCTGAACGATTTCTGCCGCGGTTGCCAAGAATCTAGATCAAACAAAAACATCAATCCAATTTCACGCCACTTTCCAGGGCCTCATTATCCGTCTGCGTGACGCGGCCTATTACAAACGTTGCAGTATATAACATAAAAATGTTATAGACCAGACAGAAGATCGATGCACACAGTTTCATCGATCATTACACTTCTCGTCGCTTTCTTCATCAACAGGGCGCGAGCGGCTGTCAAAGTTCGAGCGGCTCGCTTTTCGCTGCCGCCGTACGCAAACAGAGCTGGTCTCTGTAGCGCCATGCTTCAACTTGGGCTTACACAATTGGTGAATGGTTGATGGGTATTTCGAGCTGTCAAATCGCTCGCCTATAGCTTTTCTCTTTTTATATGACATCAGGTGTTTTGTTTTTTGTCATTTAGTCTAAAGGTTAAGCTTTTGCTGCTTCTTTTTGTGCCGTTCGAGCGATCTAATACATCAATCGTTGTTTTAGACTGAGTGCAGAAAGAAGCGGTATTTTTTACGTACTACCGCTTCCCTGCTCGCCCTGGCGAGCGGCCACGCGGCGATGACGTAGGGGTGCCACAGGTGTGCCGCCGCACATCACGAACGAGCTTCGGCTGTTAGTCAAACGAATGCATGAATGAACCTAAGTACGCTACTGAGCACTCGTTTGTAACATGATACAGCGATTGTGCCACCTATTTGTTGATGATGGAATTCATAAGTACAATGCTTTCTTGAGGTCCGTTCATGGCGAAGACGTATGGGTAACAATGAACGTGACGCGCATAGACGCGCCAGGAGTTCGCTATAGGCTTATATGGCATATCAATCATTAGCGTGTTCAAACTATTGACCAGCTTCACGGTGCTTTTTTATTTTCTGGGAAAGTTATTTTTAAGAAACTCAATTCCAACAGAGACCATGCAGGTAGCCTCGGCTCTCCTCACAACCAGCGATCGCACGTGTTTTTTTTTTTTTCAGAACTGTAAAAACAAAGCATTCATAAGCGTTCTACGATCTCCTCGCCTGAATACTTCGTATGCCATCGTTGAACTCTAATTTTATAAGGCATATCCACGCAAGATAAATATCATCGAACCCCAGCACAAGGTAACATTTAATACCAGCAGTTCCATCGAATAATAATTGATTCATTCATTTATTCGTTCATTTGTTTATCTTTTGTGGTTATGAAGCGTCTGACGCCTTCATAATGATGCACAATTAACATACAGCAGAAAGAAGAAGAATTCGACAATTGACAAGAGAAATCTTGAACGCTACAAAAGATAAGTTAAATTTATAGATTTGTAAGAGAAAACTTGAACGCTACAAACGATGGGTTAAAATTTACAGATTTTTAAGAGAAAACTTGAACGCTGCAAAATATGAGTTAAAAATGTCTATGAAGGAATTATTGAAAGTATTATACAAGGTCTGAATACGTGTCATTGGGCAGGTTTGGGAGAATTCATTTGCATAAAATGGAAGAGAAATTCGCAAAAATCTTCTCGGAACATGAATATTTATCGCTGAAGTTGGGTCAGGACAATCATTGACTCCGTGAAGGCATTTGAACAAAAATATGAGATCTCTGTTGCGTCGTCTGGCACTCAAAGTAGAACAATTGTAGTGCTCTAAAAGTCTTCTATATTCAAAGTAAACAATGCGACCAACATAGCGGTCGAAAAAAATTGGAAAAAGAACAACGCTTCTGGACATTTTCAATCGACTCTTGGTCCGTACGCCCAATAAATTCCACACAACTGAAGAAAACTCTAGCTTAGACCACATTAATGAAAAGTATAACTGCCTAATACAGGCCGACATGGAAAACTCACGTGTAATTCTGGATATGACACCTAACGTACGAAAAGACGCGTTGAGAATGTTATTGACATATGTATTAAATGGCAGAGAAGAGTCTATATAAACTTCAAGATCACGAGTGCAATCAACCCTTTGCAATGGGACATTGCCGAGTTAATAAAAGAAATGAAAAAGCCTTAGCTTCTTAGCAAATGAAGTAACAACAGTCTTAGTGGGATTAGGTGTCAGCCTGTTGAAAGTACACCAATTACTCACTGATTTAACATCAACCATTAGTTTCACACAGTCCTCTACAGATACTATATGCCTAAATAACGTGATGTCAACGGCGTATTGCCGGATTCCTGAATGTAGAACAGATGAGCGAAGGTCGTTTATGAAAACATTAAAAAAATCGGCCCAAGAATGGGCCCCTGGGGAACACCAGACAAGGTGACAAAAGGCCGGGAGAGATAAACAAGGATACGTACAAAGTTCTGTCCATCCAAGAAATAATTGTGAAGCCATGTGCATGGTGTAGTTCTCATACCGTACGATTTGAGCGTTTGTAAATGTAGCAAGTCGTCCGACAAATCAAATGCCTTAGACATATCAAAATACACAGTAGCAACCTGACCCCGCTGACATACAATAGGCAAATCGAAATTAAGTAAAGACACCAAGTTTGATTCCACTGATCTTCCGCGCACAAAACCATGTTGTGAGGGGAGGATCTTATGTTTAAAAACGCTCGAAATATGCTCCGAAAGTACTATTTCGTAAACCTTTGCAAATGGACATAATGAAATGGGTCTATAGTTTTTTGGATGATCTGTTCTTCCTTTCTTATGTATCGGCACGGTTATCGCGTTTTTCTAAATCGAAGGAAAAGTGCAAGTCGACAATGAAAGGTTAAATATATGCTTTAGAATGGGCGTGAAAATGGAAGAGCATCATTTGACAATATAGCTCGGGATACTGTCAAATGCGACCGATAACTTAGGTTTTAGTTTTTGTATTGCAAGTTTTATGTCACAGTTTTCAAATGATGGAATATATAGGCAATCACTACCACTGTCAGCAACGTCAGGAGCAGATAAACCATTCCGGCTGCAAGAATACAGAGGCAAAATATCTCGCAAAAACTTTCGCTACATCTTCAAGTTCACTAATCGGAATTCCAGACGAGTCAGCGATGTTTGTTGTCGATGAGGTTGTGGCTGTACAGTTCTTGACGTACCTCCAGAACTGCAATGGGTCAGAATATAAACTGCGCTCCGCTGACTCATGGTGCACTCTCTTATCGCGCTGCAACAACGACTTTCCCTCGCACGTGATTCGGAAAATTTGGCGTACCAGAACGCTGAGTCAGAAGCCTTATACTTCCTATGATAATGCAATTTGGATCTTAAAGCTGATCTCAGCTCGAAAGAATACCAGTGAGGATACTGAGTTGTTTGGGGACGTTTCTTAGGAACGAAGCGCTCAACTGCAGATATGATATGTTTACTATGCGGAGGGCAAGTTCGTCTGCTTCTTGCGCAGGGGGGTAGCGGGGACGTCAGACCGCCGAGCCCTGATTGGCTGATCGTGACCCCTATCTGAGCGTCGTCTGCTCCTTTGCAACGTCGTCTGCTCGCAACGTCGTCTGCGTCTGCCTTACCTTTCCTGCGACTTTCGGAAACGCAGAGGTCAGACTTACGCCAAAAATGTGCGTAAGACAAAACTTAAGAACAAATTCGTATTCACGAAACGAAATTTTCGCAAGTTTTGCGCAGGTTACGACGAAATCCTACGACAGGTCCGAAGCTGTCTTACGCACTTCTTACGATCAAATCAGCATGGCCGACAGCGTCGCGGTCGCCACGACCCACGGACGTTTATTTTTCTACGTGCGCTTCTCACGCGTCCCGACTTCAAGCAGCAAGAAAAAAGTAAAAGTACTTGAAACAGACCACGACGAACAAGAACGCTGGATCCACAAACACCCGGGAAAAGCTCCAACGACCACGATTCCACCGAACGCGACCAAGCGAGCTCCGCAGTTAGGCCTAGCAGGCACTCCGCGACTCGGCGACCGTCTGTCTGCCCACGACCGGCTGGCGTGCTGAATGGAATATGCCCGCGCGACCCTCGTGAACCCTTCCCGTCTTATACTTTGATCTCAATTTTAGATAAAGAGGTCAATTTCTTTCTCTTGTTATCTCCTCGTTTTCCGAGGCAACGGTGACTCTCGCCGGTAAAAAAGCGGTGAGTCTCCGACAGACGCAGGAAAGGTAAAGCAGCCATCGTTTTGACTAGCAGACGTAAAGCAGACGACGTTAACTGCGCCAACCCGCCGACGCCGTTAAAGAGTGAGGAGTCTCGCCGCACACGAAAGGAGGGAAAAAGTATTTGGGAGGGAACTTGCGAACACTAACCACCCTCACTCTCGGCTCTTAGCAAACAAACCTCGGCGCCTCGGGACACCTCGCCAGTGAGTCCTTTGACTTCCCTCCTTGATGCGCGTCTGCTAGTTGTTAGACGAAAACAACGTACCGCTCGAGTTATTTCGTCTGCCCTCTCTGAAAGGCGAAGTCGAGAAGTTGCAGGAAAGGTAAGACAGACGCAGACGACGTTGCGAGCAGACGACGTTGCAAAGGAGCAGACGACGCTCAGATAGGGGGTCGCCATCAGCCAATCAGGGCTCGGCGTTCTGACGTCACCGCTATTTTCTTTCTCATGCGCAGAAGACGAAAATGAGTCCACTTGCGAGGCGTATACTTCGTTTCAGCTTTGGTCCGAGCGCGGCCGATGTTATGAGCCGAAGGGCCAATCAAACAGCGCAAAAAGCGCAGCGTCATGGCGTGCTCTCTGTGCCTGATAGGACTAGCCGGCGGAGGAGCGCGCACAGAGAGACGGCGAATACCGGCTGGTCCTATCAACTGCAGAGAGCACGCCATGACGTCGTGCCTCTTTCGCTGTTTGATTGGCCCTTCGGCTCATAACATCGGCCGCGCTCGGACCGAAGCTGAAACGAAGTATAAACGCTGCTACCGCACGGTTTACATCAGTCATGTTGTTTATTTGTGCCCAGTTTACGTTATCAATATATTGAAATAGACCAAAGTAATCGCCTCTTGAAAAGGAGAACGAATCAGGATTTGTTTTTGTTTTTTCTTCATATATATATATATATATATATATATATATATATATATATATATAGCGGCATAATTATCAGTTATGTCTCGAAATAGAGTGGAGGGTGTCAGAATAGCAGCAAGTGAACGGGAATAAAAATATATATTTTGCATACGTTGTTGCAACTCTCGTCTTACTCTTGCGCCATTCACATGACCTCGAAGAAGAGTCATCTCAAGTCAATGATTTTTTCCATTCTTCTCGAAGGATGCGTCGACGGTCACACTCACTTAGCTGGCGTAATCTGGAACCCCTGTCAGACGGGCACGTTGAAGGCTTTCGTAACAAACTCCTTTAAAAAATCGCCGAATCAGCTTGCGATCTGGCGCTTATCCGCGAGCGCTGATTCGCCGACCCTTTAGAGATATGCTGAGCCGAGATCTGGATTTCGCAAAATAAAGCCGTACAAGCGTTGGGCGGGATGCTATGAACTCCAAAACATCACTCGTATATTGATATCCCAAACGGATGGCATAATTTTTGGAAAAGAAGGGCGCGATCAAGGCGAGGAATCCGACGTCACGATTCTCTTCGGACAGTTGAGAATGAGGGGAAGCTGCATGGCTTCTCTCCTCCTCGCTTCGATTCATCTGCTTGAGGGGACGAAGTGAAAGGAGAGGGAGTGAGAATGCCGACGTCAAATGTGTCGTGAGCCTCGTCGGCAAAGTTCAATCGCACACTTCGCTCAAAAGTACGGCCATCCGTTACAGGTATTGCAGTCTGAGTGATGTTTTGGGGTCCTTGCAGGGTCCCACCTCTCGCTTCAGCCTTGTTTTGTGAGCTCGAATGATTTCGGTTCAGCATCACTTTAAACGATTCGTTTTGAAGGCCTTTAACGTGCCAGTTTGACACGGGTATCAAACAGGAACTTTTGGTTCCTTCTGGCAAACTAACCTTTAGAGCCTTTTTAGCATCGCGATTGGCCAGCGCCAAGGTCAAGCGCGGAGCAGGCCAATCGCGGGGGTCAGAAATCTCGCCGACATTATCGCCGAGTGTCTAGCTTAGGGACCCAGAACTGAATTAAAGTACTCGTGCCCTTTTACTTGTGACACATCGATACTCGGTGTCACCTTTCGGTGGCATTTAAAAAAAAAATGGAGCCGTTCCGTTCTGGGAAGGTGGTTGGCCAGCGACGCTGTACACCACCACAAATGATTCACCAAAGTATAGACCTTTTCATTTTAGTAGTTGCCTCACCGGCAGATAGAGGGCGCTGACGTACTCGGCGCCATTAGGTTGCTTCAATTTTATTGGTTTCGGTTTCAACGTGAACGCGGCTATGTTACTGTTTTACGTTGTTTTTGCTTAATTTTCTGATATGAATATTTTCCTTGTAGCACACAACCAATAAAGCAGTGGTATTTAGCCACTTTGAGAACTACGAGGTGTATTTTAGCCTAAATTGCGGGCTTTTTTTACACACTCCTTTGATGTATCTGATTATGGTCGGTTGCAAAACGCCTGACTGATGTACAGGAGAGATTACCATCATGTACGGCCGTACTCGATGACACCGATTTCCATAAAAACAAACTAATGAAGAGACTAACAGGTGAACGTAGAGAAGCTTATCAGTATCTTGATTAGCAATGTGGTGAATCGGCCAGAACAGATGAAGTCGCGAGTTTGCTACTCACTATTTGGTTTTCGTGGGCACCCAACTTTTAATGAAGTTCGCAGACTAAAAACGTATCGTGTAATGAGGCAGATAATTGATATAAACAAGTAGTATCGTCTCGACCTCTTTTTTTATTATTATTATTCAGTACTTGAGCATGTTTCGGCAGGTCGAGTAGAAAATTTCTTAAATTATCAACCCTGCTAAAGCATTCATAAGCAGCATTTCGCGATATTGGCCCTAGAAAATAAATTATTTTTATATGAATATTTGCTTACTCAAGATATGATATAAGTGACAGGCTCGTCAAATTAAACCTAGCATTTGTCTCCCTTGAAATTTGCCATATAAAATTAAAGGGCACAGGAGGACAAATACTTCGGAAAGCGTGGCTGAATCCTAGCGCTAGGCACCACTTGACGGACCTGTGTGAACAAACATTTATTTCTTTGAACATATTCGCTTTGTAAATTTCGGCGTCGCCAGCCACCAAAAGTAAATCTCTATTCGCCATCGACGATCCTGGTCGCAAGTAATTGTTATGCAGACAACTATTTTTTTTTCAGGGTTACATATTGCGGATTTCAGATACTGGCAAAAGTTAAAACAGCATACATAAAAACACAAAAAAAGCGTCATCAATATAGCGCATGCGCAGAAACCAAACCGCGTTTTAGATTTGCAAATATAAACGACGTTATTTCTTTGTGGACGCTATTCTAAAACTTGCTACTGTTAAGTTCTGTGTGGCAGTTTCTTACGCGGAAAGTCCCAACATTTGTGTTAAAATAAACTAAGTGGATGACACTGGTTATCTGAATAAAATCAATAAATCACTTAAATGACTGTCGAAATGGGAGCGAGCATGGTATACAATTTCTTAAACTTCATAAGTAACCGACCAACCGAATGTTTACGTCGCACAAAAGATCGAGAACCTCATACACATGGAGGTCTGATGCTATGAACAAACAAATCGCCTGATGTTGCCATACCATTACTTCTAGCCTCAGATAAAATACAAGCTAGACGCTCGTTGTCTATCTCTTCCGCGCGTTTACTCCCATAATCAAAAGAAACTGTTTTCGATATATTATGAATACAAAGAACGATACTTTCAGGAAATACAGATAGTCTCCTTGCGCTGACTATTCATGACGCCTTCCGATCCTAGATGCGCGATATAAATATACAGTGTAATCCACTTATAACGATACCAGATATAACGATATATCGCTTATAGCGATCAAATTTTTTAGATTTGTCAATTCTCCCATCGCCCCTATGTAAAAATAAACCATATATAACGATAGAATTATCGGCGACATATCGGATACAACGATAGAATTCTGGCCGCCCGGAAGGTGCTTATCACGAAAAATTTGCCTGGAAATTTGAGAAAAATTAAAATACTTGAAGCGAACGACATGAAAACTAGTAAAAATATCAAAAACCGGTCGGCGTGGAAAGATCCGCTAGGTGACGCGAGGCGCCGCCCGATTTAAAAAGTTCAGCCTCATCCTTCGGAACTAAGTGCTATCGTCATCGCAATCGCTGAAGGGAGGAGAGAAAGAGCTTGCTTGGCCGCCGCCGCGCAACGCTTCCTAGTTTTCCCCCGCTTCCGCACGTTCGTACGTTCGTGAGGTAAAAATGGCGCCGACTAAGCGCAAAGCGATATCTCTGGAGGTGAAGCAGCGAATTCACCGGGATTTCCGACAAGGATTCAAGGTTGGTAGCCTCGCAAAAAGATACGAGCTGTCTCAATCAACGATTTCTACAATCATCAAGGCTGGAGATGTCTTGAAGAAGGCTGGCACCAGCGGTCACGACGACCAGCGAAAGCGGGTTAGGGATCCTTTGTACGGCGACGTTGAAGACTCCCTGTACCAGTGGTTCTTGACCACTCGCAACCGGAACGTGCCCATAAGTGGACCTATTCTTGCCGCAAAGGCGAAGAAATTTGCTTCCCTTCTGGGACGGGAAAACTTCGAACCCGGCGGAGGATGGATTCAGCGGTTCAAGGATCGCCACGGCATCGTTTATAAAAACGTCGTCGGGGAGGCTGCCTCGCTGGACGTAAATGCGAAAGACGAATGGCTGGCGACGAAATTACCCGAGCTGTTGGAGCGCTTCCAAGAAAGTGACATTTTCAACGGCGATGAAACAGCACTCTTTTACCGAGGAACAGCAATCGCGACGAAAAATCACATCGAGCGACTGCGAAAGTAGTGACGACGACGGCGGCGACGAGAACACCCCGCCTCCAATGTCTTCACAAAATGCCCTGCTCTCCATCCAGTCGCTGGTCGGTTTTGTGCACGCAAAAGGACTGCCGCCAGCGTACGCGCAACAACTGGAAGCAATGCACACGGCAATTGTCAAACTTCAGCTCAAGCAAGCGCAAATTTCCGACTTTTTTAAGCATGCTTAAATTATTTTATAGTCATTTTCGTACCTTTTAATAAAGCCTTCGGTTTTCTTTGCCTCGGCTCGCGTTGTACGACCTGATTCACTCATCGCCCGTAAGTAACTTCTCTTTGTGTTTTTTTTTTGTCGGTCCAGATATAACGATAATCGGCTATAACGATTGGATTTTGCGGTTTTCTCAATATCGTTATAAGTGGACTGCACTGTACGCGCTTCCTACTGAGAATGTTTCGCCACTATTAGTAAACAAACCTCAGTTGTCATAATTACCGTTCAACCCTTGTAATGTCTTAGTCGTCGAGTAGACGTATCGGACTACAGTTTACGAAGTAAGGCAAAAAAGCGCGGTGAAACGCTACGAAAAACATGAATACAACGCATATGCCAAGGCGCGGAGAGGAGAGCGGAGCAGCAAATTGAAGCAACCTAATGGCTGCCGCGTCACGTGATTTTAAGATGGCAGCGCCCATGCTGGGGAGGATGAAATGGTCTTAAAAGCACTTCCCCAAATGTCTATTTACGGTGCATTCATACCTCATTTTAAAACGGTAGTGATGATTGCTCTGTGATCACTATGATATACACTAAAGGGTTCCATTACAATCTTGGTGAGATTTTTCGATAAAGTTAAATCTATACATGACCTATGGCGCTCGTTATAGGTGCGTTGCTCTTCGGGAGTCCTAACCAGGCACGTAGCCAGGATTTTGCTTTTGGGGGGAAGGGGGGGGGGGGGCGCCCATGACAAAATGTTGTATGAGGGGGAGGGGGGAGAGGAGGCCCCAGCAAAATGGAAGATTTCGGGGCGGGGGGGGGGGGGGGGGGGGAGGGGGGGGCCGGGCTTCATGGGCCATCCCCCTGGCTACGTGTCTGGTCGTAACTACACGTTGCCTTCCCATAGGAGCTGCATCACACGATGCAATGCTCGGCAGCTGCTGCTTTTATGTATGTAAAGCAGTGACGTCACCTGACTGGAGCGGGAGAAGCCCCATTGTTCTCGGATGTATCAAACGTTATCAAAGGTTTCGATATCTTTACTGATCAAAATACATATCGAGTTAACGAGACATACATGCATTTCCATACAATGAACGCTTTTACACGCAACTTCTGACTTTTGTTTTTGCACACGGATACCAACAACGCATGGAACTTTAGCAATATACAGCTTCGCTGTAAGTGTGAAGATTGCGCGTGCACAGCTTTCATTGGTGCTCAAGTTGTGCGAGCGCATGGGCGCGCCTATAGCTTTGGCTTCTTTGCCACATAAAGTTGTCCCCAAGTATATAGGTATAGTGCTTCCTCTTGACTTGGGAAGTCTTGTTCGAAGCGAGGTCGCGTATTATGTAAAGCTTATGTATGCTATATAAACTCAACGTGCGTTGCACCATATCAGGCGTTTACTTGGATTTCAGGCCCCTGCGGAAACCGACAGCCAACGCACGAACAAACGCTCTGGACCACTTTTTGTCGGATATGAGAAGTGAAGACTGCGCGTGCACAGCTTTGATCGTTCATAGCCCCCTCTATACTCAGAAAGCCTGACAGTTCGATGACGGAGCCATAAAGTGCCCGGTCGCAGATTTGGAGCAAAAGAATTTGGTAACACAGAGCATCTCTCGGGGAGCCTATATTCAGCACACAACTTTTGCAGCGGCGAGGACCTGAAACATGGTTTTCAATCCCGACGAGAAACGAAGCTGTAGCACGAGGAACGCGAGAAGCACGAGCGGACATTCCATCGCTCGGGACAAGTGTGTTTCGGCGTCTCACCGCAGCGAGGCGCCCGTTACATGCCTCTTATAGGGTGCCTACATGTCTGTCTGTCTCAGGGTGAAGACATCCATTGTTGCCCTGAATGTGCCAGCGCGTAACGCTCTCGCGCACTCGGTGCGTGACGTGGGCGGTAAAATGGCATCTGTCTATTAGCCAAAGCTACGCGCTCGAGCTGAGCGACACCGGATTGCGCGCACTTCAAAATGCATAAAAAAATGATTGGGAGGAAAAATGGCTGAGATGTCACCACTCAAGCAAAAGCGCGTGTGTGTATGAAGGCACTCTAGCCTCTTATAGGGAGACTTCATACACTTTCGTCACGTCTGTCTTAGGGTGGCGGCATCTCGGCCATTTCTAGGCCCAGAATGCACGCGCTTCGATCTCGTTCGGAGCGAGCGCTTAGCTCTGCCCGGCGCTTCGGCACCATTATAAGGCTCATTAGGCACGCGCAGGCAGTTTTCAATACAACAATAGGTGTTTTCACCCTATGACAGACGCACATTAAGGCACCCTAGCTTCTTGTCTGCCGCTCTACGTTTTCACTTTCGGCGGCTGCGTGTCATGGCGATCTGCCAGGCAATGTCAGTATAGAGGAGGCTATGGATCGGTGTTCAATTTTACACACGTTTGATGATAAGAACTAGCTGATTCACTTCGCTCTTGCGTTACGAACGCCAGTGAGGATGCACCTTTAAGTAGTTTTAGCATAGCACTGCCGTGAGGAGCGGCATCGCTACCATGAGCTCGTGATGTAACTTCATAGACAGCACCCTCAGCGTGCACAGGACCCGTACCGTGGCCACGGTAGAACGTTGTATCGCTGTGCTGAAACTGCCTATTTTGACACCAATAGTAGTACTGTAGTAAAAATTGTTCAATTAGAGAACGGCGTTGCCCTACACGAGGCAATTTTGTTGATGCAATTTCGGTAGTTTACTTTATAAAAAAAATTACTACACAAAATCGTTCCAAGCAACATGTTTAGCGCGTATCATCCACTCAATAAGCATATGAGCATAGAACGTGCTCATCGACTGTTCAAATAAATCTGTTTCGTATATGGTAACATAATTTACTGATGGGAAAAGCAAAGGGACAAGAAATGAGTGAGATATTTTATTGCTGATAAGTCAAGACTGCATATCGCACGAAGATGTACGTGGCAGGTATAATTATTCGTGATATACGGCGACCATGTTAAGACGTTCAGTGATAGGCTAATAATAGCTGCCAGAGTGCTATCTGACATCTGCTGACTTTTCCTCCGGCTACCCTGGGCCAGTATGAATGGCAGAGACGTGAACGGCCCGTAAGCTGCAATCAACAAACATCGGTGGTGATTGTCACACCCAGTGGCGTAGCCAGGCACATTTTTCGTCGTTTGTGCGTGTGTGTGGGGGGGGGGGGGGGAGGGGCTGAGGTGGCTGGGAGGTTCATGACTTGGAGTGCGGAGGGGAGGAGGGGGGATAAAAATGCTTCCGAGGGGGGGGGGGGGGAGGGGGCGGGGCGAATCCCTACAAGCTCCCTGCCCCCCCCTCCCCCCTCCCCCCCCGCCCCCGGCTACGCCACCTGGTACACCAAACTTGTGCTCCCAAAAGCAGTTTGTCTCGAGCCGAGCTGCAATAAACTGCGAAGACTACACTGCTGCCACTTTACTGGGCCGGTACGAAAAACTAACTACCTCTGCGTCAAAAAGTTATTTGTACAAAAACAAAAAAAGAGAAAAGAAATCAGTCTTGAAGAGTTGTCACACCCTCCATGGAGATGATACGTGAATGCGCGATAGACTCAATATTTTATGGATGAGCGAGCTGCCGTAAATAGCGGCCCTGCTTATCACGGGCATAGTGCGGGCATTCTGACAAACTACCTACGTGGTCTGGCGAAGTATAGTACTGTAGTGAAACAAAGTAACAGAAAACCGAATCGCTATCAGCGCCTTTTTTAGTGTGTGGGGCTGAACCGCACTCGTGTCACCAGCTCTATGGAGTTGCACGTTTTAAACGATCACATATGGGCTTGTGCCTTATTACAAGTAACGTACTACTCGTCTTCTGCCTTATTATAAGTAACGTATGAGTCGTCATTTTTTCATCAATATATGTCTATTGTTCTCCAGTCCTTTTTTAGTACTGGGCAAGCCCATCGTAATATCCTTTCCCTCTAAATTTAAGCATGACCGGCCCCGGCCAAGCTATTGTAAATACCAATTTTCTAACTTCCCGAGTTTTGAAAATATAGTCAACACGAGGCGAAGTTTTATTGAAAGAATCTTTCCTACGAACTTGACAGAAGTCGCGTGGATGAATGTTCAATGGAAGGAAGAACAACGTCGCCGGGACACACTTCAATAGTTGGACATTTACATGGCCTTCACTGACGTCAGATCGGCTGACGTTGTAGTGGCAGAGTTGAAAAGTTCGTACCTTTTGTTGCATTCATTTTGCAGGATGTAATTTGTTTTTCTCGGCAAGGACAAGCGGGAATGACCATCAACATGATGCCATGACGTCATGTGCGCTCCATGAATAGTATATTATACATATATTTAGAAAAGAAGAGCCTTAGCCCAAATAAAATTGAGACAACAAAACACATTGTTCGCACGTAAAAATCGGCCTTAGTAACGTAAACATTCACAAGCCTTTGTGAAGTTTCGGGTGCTTCATTACAGTGTCCATAGATGGCACGTCGAGTGCCACCCCGTATAAAAAGGGCGCACCTTTCGCGTACGTTGTTGCTCTTAGTGCACAGGATGAGCTCTCAAACACTGACCCCGACGACCGCACGCTCTCTCCGTCTCAGCTAATAGGGAGTGTTAGTAGATCGTTTTGAAAGGCCCGCTCCCGCTACGGGCGCGCGCTTCAGAACATGCATCGATGTGGCAGCACGAGCTTCGGCTACAAAAAACGTGGCCTGCCAACCACGATCTATTAAAACTCTCTGCTAATCGCGTCCGCACCGCTGAGGTATCACTTTCAAAGCCAGGCCGCCCGCGCAGACAACCATACACTCGAGATCGCGTAGGCGTCGGAACGCAATCCCACTGGTCGAGTCACATATGCGGTCCCTTGAGAAAGTACAAACAAGAGATGAAGGACCTCTAGCAACTTCAAAACAGAAGAAAAAAGGGAGTGCCGAGATCTGATTTCGCGTATCATCTTTTTTATAGCTGCCAGTTAACGTGTACGCCCGACCACACAGCACGAAACGTAGTACCTAATATATATATATATATATATTCTGAGGTGAACAAGGGGTTAAGGAGCCACCTAAAACTTGGCGGAGTAGGCGCGGCACGAAAGAGGCAGAAGCATAAAGAGACCGGGGGAATTTAAGACGGATGACGACGCGGAGTGGACGAGGCATACCTAAAAAGAAGAGTGGGAAGAAGTCGCATAACTGGCGGCCGACGTCGAGTGGGCGAGGAAATGGCCGGAATATCTGCGAAAAGTGACGCCTCGGCTGTTGCGGCCGGCCCCGCTTCTGCCAGGCACTCTCCTAGGGCGTCGGCGGCGCTTCTTTGAAAGCGGTCGAGGGCAGTCTGGTTGTCGGGAGAGGGAGGGTAAGCGAAGAACACGATCACCATCGCGCAGTTCCACGTTGTCGGTATCTCTGCGTAATGTCTGGGCGTGTGCCGTTGCAGCCACCAGATAACTTAGCCCGCGGTGCCACCTGCGAATCTAAAAGTGGCCACGACTCGTTTATTGAAACAAGAGGGCCAGATACGCGAGGATAGCATTAGTTTTGAGCTCCATGCCCTTTATATTGATGCTTGCTGTTGGTTCCAAATTGGGGGAGAACGTAAGGGAACACGGCGGTAAGCGAAGACGCTTTAAATATATAAACTTGACTAAGAACATTTCGACAAAAACCCCGAGACTGGGACAAAAAGGGACGGACAAACACAAAGTCTCAAACACAGCTGAATTTTATTTGACAAGGAAGGGTGCTTATATAGGCGTCAAATCCTACACAAATCAAAAGAGACGAAGGAAAGAGAGGGAGAAACCTTCACAAACAAAAGAGACGAAAGAAAAAAGAGGGAGAATAGGGAAAACCCGTGCCACAAGCAGTACAACAAAAACAAGCATTACAATAGAACTGAAAAGTTTATACAAAAACAAAAGCTAAGTAGAAGGACTAAAGTGCATTAGTCCCCAAGAGACCCCAACACTACAACAGGTCGTTTATACAAAAACAAAAGCAAAGTAGAAGGACCAAAGTGCATTAGTCCTCAAGAAACCCCAACACTATAACAGGAAGGACTCAACCAACCAACGACCAGGAAACAACAAAGCGAAAAGACTTAAAATCGGACAAAGGCCTCAACACATCAATTGACAGGACGCGCAGACATCAAATTTGTAAAAACTTTCTTTGTTCTTTATCTATTGTGAGGGATGGCTTATTTACCGCATTCCCATGATTCATGATTGTTATAGATTCTTTTATCAAACGCTTCCGATCATCCTTTTCTGATAAGATGACTGTTGTTGAGTCCCAGCTGGGTAAACAATTATTGCATTCAACTACATGTTTTGATACTTCCGAATAAGGATCTTTGTTTTTGACACAACGTTTGTGTTCGGTGAGACGATCGTTTATACAGCGCTTGGTTTGTCCTATGTAGCATAATCCGCAATCAAACGGGATCCTGTATACTACTCCTGACACACAACTGACCTCTTTTTCCTTGTGTTTTTTAGTGCACCCTGCTCTGGCGGAAGCAAACGGAGTCAAACGATTCAGTTTGTAATCATTGCTGAAAACCGTGCTAATACCATACTTATTACCAATAGATTTAAGATTATGTGAAATCTGGTGAAAAAACGGAAGAACTACACGCTTTGTGGGTTGAAGAAAACTTTGGCTGTGTTTGATCAGCTGTGTTTGAGACTTTGTGTTTGTCCGTCCCTTTTTGTCCCAGTCTCGGGGTTTTTGTCGAAATGTTTAACCACCACCAGCTCGTTTGCGCCCTTACCTTTTGTTGACTAAGAACTTTCTTCCTGCCAAAATGTATCAACCATATTTTCTCTTTTTTTTGCAGCTGATTTTTTGTTCCTAACATATGTTTTACATCTGCACATCATAAACTGACATGGCATTCACAAAACTCGCGGATTATGTGACAACTAATACACAAGCGCTCCAATATAATCCTTCGGTGTTTCTTATCTAGAAACACCTCACCTGTATCCACAACTGGCTTCTGCGGCAGTGCGCGAGACAGATCTTCACCACCATAACTGACATTCTGTTGATTTGTCGAGAATCCTAAGCGGGTTTCAGATGCAGCGATTCCGCGGCCCGTGCAGCCGCTAGCGGCGCGATTCCGCGATCCGTGCCGCGCAGCCGCTAGCGGCGCGGCGGCACGGATCGCGAGGTTTCATTTCACATGAGCGTTTTCTGCCGTTGCGATGACCAATGTTGCTTGCAGCAAGAAGATGCGAACAGTCGGTTACAGCGGCCTCTAACAACAGTTTTAATGCCTTAGTTTTCAGTTTCACCTTTAATTTCAACTAAATAAAACAAACGAGCGTTTAAAATACTAAATAAACCTTAATACTGCTCTTTTTTTTTTTTTTTTTCAAACTTCGTTGTTGCGGAGGATGAAACATCGGATGATCCTCGGCAGCTTCACGGGCACCACCTTCCTCGGACGTAAAGACTCCAACTGATATGGCCGAACCGACCTCCTGGACGGCGTTGGAGTAGAGGTATTTCCGAAATGGGGGTATGTGCTCATGATCCGGAGTATGTCCGTCAACGGAGACTGGAAGAGTACCTTTGGGCCCACTCAGTGTTCCAAAATTTTTTGAGCTGCGCGTCCCAAAGAAACCGACGATTCGACACTTCACTGATAGTTCATTGTTCTGTTCATCGAACTGGGAGCGATACATTTTGTCTTACTGGTTGCGATCATCTTTGTTGGAGAAGACACGTCCATGTCGCTAAGTTCTTCTTCTTCTTTTGCTTTTATCACTAGCGCTCACACAAGCCGATTCCGATTAGCGTCTCTTGCTCTCGCTACAGTGTTCACTCAGGCAAAGAAAGTAAAAAAGGAGTCGTGTAATTTATTGAGAAAACAAATTCCGAGGAAGGGTACAGCAATCTCCCTCTTCCATAATCTCCTGAACAGTTCCGACGCGGCTACTGAAGCAAAGAAGCTCGACCAGCCGGAAAAAAGAACCCGCAAACTAGACGCTTGCGTACTTTATCTGCTTGTCGTCTGCTTCAAGAACGTGAAAACGCCTCTGTTCTATGTGCCAGCTTTCCCGCAATGTTTCTCCTCCTATCACGTGATTTCACGCCGCGCTGTGAGTGTTCAGCGCGAAAGCTGCCGCTCTGCCACGGCGAAACAAATTGCGGTGGCTTCGCTCGGCTATGCCAGGATATACGTAGCGTGAGCTTATGCACACAAAATGAGAGGAGAGCCGCTATGAAGCGGCTCCGGTGCAGCGTCACACTTGGCTACTGCGCAACGGAGGCGTACAGCTGGGCACGCGGCGGCGCTAGTGCGTCTGCCGCGGCTATGACGTCACTCCTCCGGAATGCGCAGACCAGCGAGGCGGGCGCGGCGGCGGCGGTTCCGGCGCGCCAGCTGTGCGTCGTGTGACGTCACTGCTCCTCGCGCATGCGCAGGACGGAGCACGGCTTATTATGCGAGCCACGCGAAACTGTTAAACCTCGGCAAGTGTAGCTCACGCTACAAAATTTCCAATCTGGTGGAACCGTGCCGCTCAGCCACTGCGGCTGGCCAGAGCGCCGCGACGGCAGATATCGCGCCGCTTTAGGGCCCAAATCGCTGCATGTGAAACCCGTTTCAGCGATTCAAATAGGCAATGACAAATCAATAAACCAATAAAAGCCTGCGTTGGGGGAAATTACACTGAGCTGTCTACAGAAGTTCGATCAGCTGGTCTATGATCACAGTGATGAAATAAAGAGAATGCATGTTACAAATGATGGGAGAAACGCCTAAACAAAGCGACCGCAAAAAAAAAAAAAAAAAGAAAAGGAGTACACCCTGAGCGTTTTGAGTGTACTCTTTTATTTCTTGACCGTCTTTTGTGCGCGCTGTTGTCGTCGTTTTAAAGCATCTTCTACCAACTATACTTCGTTTAACCTTCGGTCCGAGCGCGGCCGATGTTAAGAGCGAAGGGCCAATAAAAGAGCGGAAAAAGCGCAGCGTCATGGCGTGCTCTCTGGGCTTGATAGGACTAGCCGGCGGAGGAGCGCGCAGAGAGAGACGGCGAATACCGGCTGATCCTATCAACTGCAGAAAGCGCGCCATGACGTTGTGCCTCTTTCGCTGTTTGATTGACCTTTCGGCTCATAACATCGGCCGCGCTCGGACCGAAGCTGAAACGAAGTATAGCTCAGGCTTCAGTCTTATAAAAGGAATGGAGTGAAAGGAAACAGAAAGTTAATATTAGTTTTATAGATTTGCCCATGCACACGTGTAATTGTAATTCTGATTTGTCTATTTATCTCTAGACGGCGGAAGGTTAGTCAGCCACAATGGGTGGTGCTTCAGCTGTAGATGAGAAAGTGCCGCTTCCAGCATGGTGTCTATAAAGTGCATAACGCAATAGTGATACACGATAGCACGCCGGTGCAATGCTCATTCAGATCGAAACTGGTCAAGGGAGGGCCGAACCCAGAATCCCCTGATACTGGAGCTCAAGCTGGAGAGCTGTCTTAAAGCTCCTATGAGACACAAAACGTCAAAGAGAGTAATAATACTGACAGCAGGTTTTTTCTCCGAAAGACTAAAATGAACAAAAATAATTTGAAAACAACGTAAAAAAAGAAAATATCTTCACTCGCCCCAGTGATCACTTAATACATCTAAACCGTGACAATAAGTAACACATTATATCCATTTTGCTATAGCGCAGCATTCGATTATCTTTAAAAGAAAGGAGGTATATACTTTTACATCCGTGTTCGTCCGTGCACGTGGAGAATTCTGTGCATCCACAATACTTTAAAAAAAAAACGGTAGACGTTTTTATTACCTATTTTAATCCAGGATTGTGCAGACCGCCATCCGAACGGCGTATTCCTGAGAAGTATGTCGCTTCTCTTACACTAAAACGAAAACCTCTAAAAACACCGAAAGGATCGCGATCGCCGGCTCTGCTCAAATTCCTTCCCATCACTCGTACACCCAAGCGGTTTATCTGAATCGCGTCCGCCATTTTTTTCTACTGCCGCGCCTGTCCCGCCAAGCGGTGACTGTGCTGCAGTGGGAGTACGTATAAATAAGCGCGAAATCTTGAAAGCGTTTCGATATCTTTACCTAGCCACAAAATCTGGAACATCGTCCCCGTTTGCCTCGCGTACCTGGAACGCATTTTCTTCGGCGAGTGTCGTCACATTGTTTATACATCATACAAAAGACACTAGGAAACCAGATTCGAGCGCAAGTCATCACGAGATCCGTGCTTAAAATGCCGCACGGCAACGAGTTCACAAGGAAACGTGTCATGAGGCATTGTAAGCACGGATATCGCGGTGACTGATGTAGACTGTCTTTTGTATGATGTATAAGCAGTGTGACCCCGGCTTTCTGCGTGCGGTAACGTGCTTAGATTAGAAAGCAATGATAATAGATTCCTTTCAAAAGTACGCCCTCTGTTGGAAGCTGTGGAATTCCTGCACAAAGGCGGACACGTAAGACATCGGCAATGTTGGAACCTTAGAAACTCTACTATGACACTTCATTTCTAGCTCATGTACTTTTAGAATTTCACATTCTGTGGTGTCGTTTGTTGGGCCATTGAGAAGTGTTTCAGATACATTTACATTGAGCACGTGACTTTCGAAAAGGGTCTGTTGGCGGCGAGATGCTCCTGTGGTGCCCTCATATGGTTCCATCTCGTGACGTCATTAACTTGCGAATAACAAGTTCGATGGTGTTTGCTATTAGCATGGCGGAAGATTGAAATTATTGCGTCCTGAAACCAACGCTGCCGACGCCGTCAATAATTAAGTTCTTACATTTCCCTTATCTTTTGTCGATGAGAAATTCTTTGCTCATGCCATAGTCTGCATTCGGCCGATCGTCGCAAGCACGGGTCTGGTAGCAAGCCGACCACAGCGACGCTCTCGTCGCTCAAGTCGCGATTAAAAGGCAATTTGAAGCACATCCGTGCAGCAGCTATGGCGTCGAAGGGGCCTGTACCACGCACCAACCGTACGTGGTCGATAAGGCGGGCGTACGGCCGTATATGTAGAACGTTTGGTCATTAATTGGTAAGAGTGGGGTGAACACAAGGACAAATGATTGGCCGAAATCGTTTCAATGAACTTAAGTGCGATGTTTGGCAGCTCTTGTGGACAACCACTAGCCATAAATATTCCCCTAGCGTACGCAGTGAGCTTAACAAATGCCCTCAATCACAATTTTAGGTAAGGACGTATTCAAGTAGTTCATTTCAGCACGCTAAACTTCCGACTCTCCGTAACTGCAAGGGCACGACACGTGACGTTGTTGACACTGCTGCATTCATGACGCACTCAATCTTTCTTTTGATTGCACTCGCCGCCGTGACCACAACAGAGCGGACGGAAAGAACTTCGGATTCAGCAGCGTGGGAGGTTTGAACCAAACCCCAAACGCGCACCCAACATTCGCTGTTTCGCCTCATGTTTCAGGAAAATGATCTAGTCAGTGTCACCTTTCTTGGCTCGGTAAACGCACTCAGCACCTTAATACTTTTGTTTTCCACCAATCTCTTATAATTATACATTTATGTACTTTCGGCCTCATCCAGAAACAAAAAATGCCCGCGCCGCGCCAGGCGAATTCTCCAAGGTCATCCCAGCACATTCTTACTTTGTAAGTTCATCACGGGGGGATATCCGGCGCTGGCGGCGGCGACGCTTTCGCCGTTCCAGCCCGGTTCCCGCCGGCTCCTCCCATTGACCAAACTCTCTCAATATGCGGCTCTGGGCGGGGGCCCGGTGCTTGGAGCCCGCCAAGAAGCTTGTGCGCGGATCTCCTCTCCTGATGGCTCTATCGCCGCCGAGGACGCCTCTGAGTTATGGTTCTGCGCACGGGCCGGAAAAAAGCTTCCTTCGCTCGTCGCGTGCCATCGCTCAGTCCCCGAAAAGGCTCTTTCTGTTGTCGGCCAGAGGACCGAGAAGAGAGCTTCTCCTTCCTGCCACTCGAGAGGTTCTCGAACGACGGCGTCGAGCGGAAGTGCTAGATGGAAGCTGCGGGCGCTAAAATGGAGACGCTGTTCCCTGCGACTGGAATGTTCCCTTGGAGGACTCACCTCCCTCGAAACACTTTTTTCGAGAGCGGCCTTAGAAGAGCGTGGTGTGAGCGCTGTGTTTTGACGCACGCGAAATGCTTCTTCTGCAATTGTTTGGTGCGAAAATGTCACTGTTTGAAACGGATTCGTCACTGCTCTTAAGGTCGTTGTATACACGATTCGCTTCTTTCTAGTTGAACTATTGAGTTTTGGGGTATTGGTTTTGGCTATGGTAGTCTTGTTCTTTGTTTTCTTTGAATTTGAGAGAAGATAAAGAACACTAAAAGACACTGCCAAATACTTGCAACTAGAACAAGGGCACAGTCATTATATCCGGAAAGTTTTGTCTCGTTTTGTATTTTTAAGCCCACGAAAAAACGAAAATGACTAATGCGGCCTTTTTTTTTTAAATACTCACTACCTCTGTTTCCGTCTAGTCTAGCTGATGGGAATTAAATTGGATGACCGTTGCGCAAAGGAAATGTCCTGGGAAGCGTAGAGGTCGTCAGATTTTGCTGTTTTCCTTTACTGCACCATACACACTGACAACGTTCTGTCGCAGTCAAAGCTAACTAACGTTGGTTACTGCCAGTGTGGCTTCTCAGCTTGGCAGCGGCCGCGTCAAGACGCTTTGCTGCAGCTGTGCATGGGCGCCGCCATAACCAACCTCCTGTTTTTGTTTCTTCTTATTTTGGTCACTTCGCTCCATCATTACCACTGCAGCACAAATTATTGCCATTTCAGATTTGACTGTGTCCTACTCCCCGGATTGCCCCATTTGGAGGCTTGTGAAAGTCCGCTTCAGTGGCTTGGGACCTCGCTAAGTCAAAAGAACGTCAGCAATGGCGGCTGTAATCTTGCGCCTGTGCAAAGCGTCTATACTCCGTTCATCCTTAAGCTGAAACTAGAAGCTGCGACATCAGCGCGAGCTTTCTGCCCATGCAAAAACAAGTCTGAACGCGTAAGCACGCGCAACCAAAGCACTGAGGAAGCCCCCGAGCTCGCGCTGAAGGAGGAGCTTCTATACTTCGTTTCACCTTAAGTGCGAGCGAAGGCAAAGCTGGAAGCGCGAGCTTGGAAGTTCCGTGCGTTCAGGCTTTGCTCGAGCGCGCGAGCTGGGGAGAAACGCAAAAAGTGCTGGTCTCGCGCTTCTAGCTTTGGCTTCGCTCGTAGATAATGTGAAACGAAGTATAGTTTCAGCTTAAGTGTGAACGCAGTATACGCAACGCATAGAAGTATCTGAAGAAAACATTGACAGCTAGTTTAGGTTTCCCAAGAGACGTTTTTTCTCAATATATATCTAGAAGAAGACAGTTGCGGAAATTTTAAGACCGTGTACAAAAATTTGAGGAATTTGATGATAACGACCTAAAGTTAAACATTTAAAGAGTAATGTGTCGTGTCTGGGGCGTTAAGCGCCCTATACTTCATTTCATCTGAAGTCCAGACGCAACCGATGCTGCAAGCGCGAGCATGTGGCCCTGAAGCTGCACGAGGGCCCGTGCTTGGCAGGGACGCTGAAAGCCCGGAGCTCGTGCTTGTGGTATCGGCTGCGCCTAAAGGGGCCATGAAACGAAATTTGGGCTGCGATGAATTATTTTAAATTGGGGACTTTACTAATTGCATATCGTTTTTGTTGGCCAAAAGAAAGAGGGTAGAAAGTCAAGGGCCAGCTTTTCGGCAAGGATATTTGAAAATATAGCGGATCTATTTTGTACTGTCTTTCCTTCGAAAGCTCTCCGCCTTTTCACTATGATACATCCACGGTCTCCAAAGCGCGTCAGCGGTGCCAACCTGACGTCAGCCGAGCCCAGCTCACGCATTGAGCACGAGAACTCCGTCCCTTGGACGTATCCGCTCGTCAACAATCAGTCCGTCGACGAATATTTGGATTCGCGTTCGTGGCCAATGAGTGCCCTGACGGAACTTATCGTCACTGGGGAATGACAAGTTCTATGATGTCCACAAAAACACGGTGAAAGCTAGGAGTGATCGCACCGGTGCCGAAGGATGTCACAAAGACGTTATTTCACAATTCGCATTTGAATTGAGGATTAAAGCTAAGGAGGAAGAAGTATGAAATTTGTTTCATGACCCCTTTAAGCTGAAGAGAAGTATTGGCGACGTGCGCGACCGAAAGCGTCGCTGTGCTCGGCCTTCCACGATTGGCCGAACGCTGGCTATGACGTCAGAAAAAGAATTTATCATCGACGGAAATAAGAGGAATGAAAGAACTTTAATTTTGACGGTGTTGGCAGTGTTCCTTTGAGAGCGCAATGATTTCAAGCTTCCGCCATGCTATTTACAAACACCATCGAACTTGTTGTTTGAAAGGTAATGACGTCGCAAGGGGGAACCATAGGAGGGCGCCACCAAAACATCTCGCCGCTAATACAGAGGAGTACAACCGGTGACACCATGCCCAAGGATTGATGGCCGAGTGTGTTTCACCGAAACTCGGAGCACGTGGGGCGGAAGCTCGCACTGCAGAGCATAGGAATTTCGAGTTCACTACCCATACTTCCTACCCATTTGAAATATGAACGAGCATCGTACGGACGTGCGGTCATGTATCTCTGCAGTGTGATGCACATTGAAGATCCCAGGATAGCGGTGTTACTGCACTTTCAAGATGTCTCACCTACACCGGAAACAGCAGACGCCCATGCATAGGGGCTGACTAATGTCCCAACCAAACGTTCCAAGCGGTGATACCGACCATTGTTGATTTCTTCGAAAAATATCGGGGGTGTTCGCTAAACTCCACGTAGACTTTCGCCAAAATTTTTTTAGGTTTTTTTTATTACGTTTGTAATAAAAATAAGCAGTAGAGTCGAACGAAGTAGAATTATAAAAATCTCTGAAAAACCTGAGTGATCAAAAGCATATAGATCAATCACGTTTGCATACTCTGCTCAGATTGTTCTTATGTGTGATGCCAGAGTTGAAGTTAAGTAATAGCGTTTTGTGTTGATTATTCTAGAGTAAACAAGCAGAAAACGAAGCATGTTTAGCTTAAAAAACAGGGTTAGTTTTGAAGTTTTTTTATATCATTATATTGGCCGCGTTTTTGCTTTATATTTAGCGTATAATTATTTGAGATCAGTAAACCAAACAGTTTTGCACCAGGAAACCCCTGTTTATAAAAGAAGTCAAACTTATTTGTTGAAAATTTAGACACAAATTAAGCATCAAGGCCCTACGGATGAAAATATGTTTGCCGGCTAATAGATTGATTTCACAGCCAGTTTTATTACGGCACCCTCTGCCGCCATGCATCTTGGAAACTTTAGTTTATCTGCACGTGCGACAACCCCGCTGAGAGTCTGAACGAGCAGACCACAAGGCGGCACGAACAGTCTCATGAACTGGCGCCAGCCTTCTGTGAACTACAGTTATGGCGGCGTCACGCATGCGCGGAACGCTTAGCGATATCTGCGATATCGGTATATTCGGTATATCAGCTTGTTACCTTGTAACTAAGCAAAATTTATCTGAGTAAATTTTGCTTTAAGCGCGATACAATTTTTCCAAGATGAGCACCGACGTAATCGGTTTTCGCCGTACCGTACCTAAGAGAAAACGCAGATGCGTCTTCGCGCTCGATTATAAGAGCACGGACGTGCGGCTGGAAAAATCGAGACATAGCACAAGGCTTCGGGCACCAAGCGCATCCAGTTTGTACCATATGCCGCACGCACTTTGAATCGCGTTGTTGTGGGAGAAGTCGTACTAGTATACTCCGTTTCACCTTGTGTTGTACCGCAGCAAAGGTTTGAACCGCGAGCTCATGGCGTTGGCAGCTGCCCTTAATGCACGAAAGCCTGTGCCGCCGAGATGTGCCCTAGTGAAAGGAGCTCGCTCTTAAAGCCTTTCTCGTGGTACACGATAAAGAGAAATAGAGTATAAAATCATGGAGTTATTAGAATAAACGCTAGAGGTTCAGGTGGCGCTAGTGTGCTGTTGCATTTTGAAGCAGACAGCAAACAGTCTAAATGTGAGTTCCGGTCATGCATTCCTACGGCAAAACGCAAATGCGTTTTCTCTTCGCGCTTGATTATAAGAGCAAATATCGTTTACTGTAGTGACGGAAATAAAAAAAGTTTGGAACGTTTTACAATCGGATGTACAAATATATCTGTCAGAGCGTTTTTCTTTCGAAACTAGCCCAATGCACATGGCAGACTGCTGTAATAGGGCACGTATTTACGTATATAATGAATGCTGTGAAGCACACAGAGTGAATCAGATTGACAATACACCAAAAGGATACTAAAATATGCCAAATCTAACAATCAAAACTGACAAGAACAAATCATGGAGTAACGGAACTAAGCACACGTACTGTATTAGTAACAAACTGCTTTTGCGTCATCTGGATGCTATTACAGCTTGAATAAACCCTACGCACTTTTTAATCGTTCTTTTAAAACGCAGCTCTTACGCACCCGTTTGCGGGTTGAGCGGCATCACCGCCGGCGTCGGCGTAACCGCGCGTTGCATTATGGGACGTGTGGCGTCACGCGTGACGTCCCGAGGTTTACCCTCGTGAGGGGTAACCCTCACAAGGATTATACTCACGACGCTAAGCCTCACGGGGTTACCCTCATGAGGGTAAACCCCGTGAGAGTTACACTCGTGAGGGCAAACCTTGTAAGGGTTACCCTGGTAAGGGTTACCCCCCGTGAGGGCAACGTATTCCCCGTGAGGTTTACCCACACGAGGGTCACCCTCATCCCCTTCAGGGTAAAGTAACCCCCGTGACGGTAACCCGTAGCTCTCACGGAGGTTACCCTCGGGTGTAAGGGTCACGAGGGTTACGTGAGGGTCACGAGGGTTACCCTCGTGAGCGTAACTCCTTTGAGGCTGACGAACGTTACGTGAAAGCGTTACACTCGTGACGCCACGTGTGACATCATTAGGGGAAACACGTAACGTCACGTGAAGACCGCGCATCAAACATTGCCTCTGTTCCCACTAAATTTAGCGAGGAAGGAGGAAACACATACCCTCCCTTCCGTACTCTCCTCTCCTCCTCCTCAAAAGCTGCACTCCGATGCGCCGTTACAGAGAATTGTAAACGTCTTTCACATTTTTTGCTTGAATTGATAGCTTTTATTGAACTATGACGCTGTACAACAGAGGCGCGGGCCTCAATAATGCTAACTTAAACATCGCTCAGTAATAATTAAAAAAAACATTAACTAAATAAATTACACTTTTATAATGTGAATAAAGCTACATAGTACCCGTTACGAGCAAAGAAACTACGCTTATCACTATTATTCTCTGGCGAAGAGAAAGATATCACGTACGTTTTCCAATAGGAATACACAGGAAGACTAAAAAAGTAGGCTGTTTGTTTCTACTTCAATTTGCAGCCGGAAGTCCCGTAGACACTACCGTCAGCTGGGCCTCTAGCGTTTATTGTAATAATTCTAACTAAGAAATAAGGCACGAGGCACGTCTCGAATTACAAGCGCCGCGGGTGTGTTCTGTAGCAAAGGCCCAACTCGGTACCAAAAAAGAAAAAAAAAAGTTGATACGGTGTTGAATTTAAAAATATTTTTCTCGCATCAAAAATAAATTTATTCCGATAAAAGTTTCTGCATTACAAGGTAACGGGCTGATATACCCTAATAATCCATTACAACCTGATTTAACTCTCCATTTTAATAACTTGGATTCGCCAGAGATTTTTATCTTTTACCTGCAGTTTGGGTTCGCCGTAGAAATTTCAAAGAGCGCTCACGTAATCAAGGTTTGTTTTTCTACAAAAATATTTTTTTTATGTGGTAATTTAGAATATAGCGAACAATCGCGTATTTTTAAAAGAAATCTGCGATGGTCGGTATCACAATCTAGGACCTTTTAGAATGGAATGACCTGCACAGAACACAATTCGTATTACGTAGAGGCGTCAGCAACAACATTCGTGTATAGCTTACGCAGCCAGGCGCGCGAGGAATCCCTTAGCCAGCCCGGGAGAGCGCAGCTCGCAGGCAAAGCAGAGGCGTGCCCGAGTGCACAGGCACGCACAGGGCTTTCCAGAAAGAGAGACCCACCCTCCGATGTACCGGGGGCACCGTGACCGGGGACGCCCAGCGGGTCCCGCACCGACGAAGAAGAAACTCGTCTGGCGATGCAAGCGCGGCTATAGGATCGTCGGGAGTGCGCCAACTTCCCACTTCCGTCTCGGTTCGACGTAGCCCTCCGTCAGGCGCCTGGCAGGTTAGATGATACTAATCAGGCCGGAGTCATTTCCACTTCCCTAATTAGGGTGGCCTCCGTCGGCCAGCGCTGTTCGCTTTCATTAAGAAGCCGTTCCCCTCCGTCTGCGCCAAGCGCCGCTTGAAACGCGGAGTCAACTTCAGAGCATTGTGGCGCGACTGGAGCAACGAAGAGGCGCGCGACTGATTCGATGCCGATCGAAAAGAAGCAGATTGTTGGGGTGCGTTATTTTTTGCACACGGTCTCTCCCGTAAGGAGACTAAGGTTGGAGAAGGGGAAAAAAGATAAGCGCCCAACGCCCGAGGTTAAAACGCGTGGTCGCTGAATTAAATGAGCGAGATTGAGTTTCTGCGCCTTCGTTTGCCACTCTAATAGCGCGAGTTGAAGGCCCTTTACCTTGTTTCAAATATTGGCCGCCGCGCCCCGCCAGTTTTCGCTGCATACTTGGACAGGCGGGTAGCTTCCCGCTTTTCTCTTTCACGTCCCTTCCGCTAGGTGGAGTCGGCTTCACCGTAGCTGCAAATACACGGGTGTGTAGCAAATATCGGGGCCAATCGTAAACACTCTCGAAGTGCAGTGCCCGGCAAAGCAATTTCCAGTGCAAATCGGGCAAGGGACTTGTGCTCCGTGCGTTCTGGCAGTTGCTCCGCTCTAGTCGGCCATTGAATGCGCGAGGGTGACGCATACCGAGTGTGGCGATTAATTAAATCCTGCGTAATTTTAACCGAATTAATTTTATCAAGTAATGCCAAGTTTCCAGACACACGAGAGTTCTCTAAATAATTTCTTTGTGATGCTCATCGTCATGCATGCGACAGCCTTGGGGGTGTAATTGCGTACGTTTTAGTGTCCATTCTGAAAGTAAATGTCGGCAGCGTTCACTAGCAGAGGTCGCCTCCACCTCTCCACTTAAGAGTTTGCTGTAACGCCAGGGTCGCGATTGCGTGGTTGGTTCTGAGTGTACCACGCAATGCCAAGAACAATATTTTTATTAGGGCGAAAGCCATATATGTTTCATCGTTCAGTCGATCTTTATTGTCCTTGAGCGAAAACACGTCAACGACACGAAAAGTACGAAAACACGTTGGCGACACGAAAGGTACCAAAACCCACGGTTCACCACTGGACCGCGAGATGGCGTTACCTTTGCCAGGTTCGGCCGAGGCGCGCGCGCGGCGCAAACCCAGCGGGAGAGGAGCACACTCTCGCTCGGGCACGTTGAAGAGCGGGCGTGCGACATGCCGTGATATTAACGGCGCCAAAAGTGCGTCGTCAAAGAGCTCGCTGTCTTCGGAGGTTCGCTGTCAACGCGATCGGCGCTTGGGCTTTTGCCTTCAAGTCGTCTTAGAGAGAACATAAAAGATACCGTGAATTTTTTCTAACTACCTACAACTGCGCCCCGAGACCGCAGCTGTCAAAGACACTCACGATGCCTGTTTTGTTACGCGAGTGGCACACAGGAAATTGGCAACAGCGAGCTGATGGGTGGTTCAAAAACCGAAAATTCCCGAAAGATGAATTTTAGCCAACTCCGGAGAGGGGGTCGCGAATGAGAGAGAGAAGTCTACCAAGATACTTATATTCAGAAAAGAGGAGCTCAAATTCGAACAAAAACGTTTACCGGTGGATCTCTCTCCAAATGACTGCGGTAGTCAGGCACGACACGTGACGACAAGTACGCAAGGAGGCGCCACCGTCTCCGGAAGCTGGCCATTACGCCTGTCGTTTTCCTGCCTTCGCATCCAGTAGAAAGCGTGTTCGTGATGACAGGGTGGGCCACGAAAATGCAAGGAACAGAGAAGTCAGCAGAGCGGGGTGTCGCGAGCAGCACCCCCTGTCGGGTCACCGAAAATCTAGGCTGCGAAAAAAAAAAAAAAAGGCTTCCTTTCGAAAGGACCCAAGAGAGTCCAAAGCACACAAACGTAACGTTGGGGCCGACTCAGGAAATGACTGCGTTCTGTCAATCGCCCATCGCTCTCTGCACTTGCGCTCTCGAAAAATAGCCCCGGTTGAGTGCGGAAGTCGTTGAGACGGAGAAACTGCCGAGATGTTTTTCTTCGTCAAAATATTTCATAATAAAACTATTTTTTAGGACGATTGCGTTTGTTATTCAAGTGCACATAGGTGAAGTTGTGGAGTATAAGCGGAATCGTTGGTATTGCTTTCGGTAATTGCGCCACTCCTCAATTTTGGCAGGACAAAATGCTTTGACGAGTTGCAGAAACGTCAATTAATATTTTGTGATAGCATGCTTATGCTCATGTTTTGCATACGCCACCATACAGCGCTTCGTATGCAGCTGTTGTTAAAAGCCTTTACGCAGAGTATTTCAATTCAATCAACTTTTTTTTTTCAGGACGTTGTCGTAATTTTGAATAATTGATTTACAACATCTCTTTGTTCTCCTTATTCGTCAACACCAACCAATATATAATATAATCTATAGGCCATATGAAAAATTATTGCCAGCTATCACCATCATGCCATTAGGAGCGGCCATATTTTTTACATCTTTCAGTTGTTAGAATGTACTAGAAGGTACGAGTGGGGTGAGCCATACACTGTTAGCAAGTCCCGTGTATTTGGTGAATATTTGGGGTGAAAAACACGCTATTTACACAAATTACCATAAATTTACACGTTGTGTAACGGATAATTCGTTCAAAAATCATGCGAGGTTGTAAAAAACGTGTTTTCGTTCGGTCATACACGCATAACCGTGTAGCCGACCTCGAAAACACGCACCACCGCCGGCGACGACCGCAGCATTGCCGGCTACCGAAGCACCGGAACGCTTGGGGACACACCTAGAAATGACCGTGGAGTCAAATTCCGCGGAAAGGAACATGTCTCGGAGACAGATAAGCACCAAAAGCAATTACGCCATGTCGCGAGACGGGGCGAACCCCGCGCTTACCGTGCGTGCTGGCTGCCATTGTTTGTGGTCGACAATGGCAATGCGGCTTCCCTTATGTCGCCCTTGTTTGTATTTATATTAGGGGTCTTGATAATTGTTTCTCACACACCAAAAATAAAGTTAGGCGTATAATTACTCGTTCTAAACAGTTACAATGGCTATAAAAAGCGTGCCCTTGATCTGAACACGCGACATTGCAGTTGGTTTCGTTTTGGCTTCAACCCTTCCAACTGCAAGCGAAGGTGCCGCCGCTTCCCATGCATCCTCCTCAGAATTTACGGCCACTGATCTCTGTTTACGCTGTTTACGGCGCTCCGTGGTGTCCAGTGTTGCTGCATCTGTAGGTCATCTTTAAGTTAGAGCTGACAGAGAAAATTTGGCCACGGCGTAACGCCGATGTAAGCTGGAAGCTAGAACCGGTTTGCTTTCGTTGTTTTTTATTTGGTCGGAGAAAATCTGGCAACAACGCACGTTTAACATGGCGCCGGTATTCTTTTGGTTGGGCAAGAAGGTTGGAAGGTGCTCGGTTTGCGAGCACATGTAGCGAAGACGTGACCGGAGACGTGCCCCTGTGATGTTCCCGGACGACGGAAAGCATCATTCGCAATCGTCGTGTGTGCTTGGAAAGCTAAGGGTGTCACCGGGTCCACGAGTGCGCAACCACAAGCCAAGGGTCACGACAGCGCTGCGTTTACTTCGGCGATCTCGTTCTGTTTGGTGCAACGCGGCGATGCGACAAAGAGCTAAAGTGTCCGTGGTGTGTGGTGCGGTGCTTGGAGGTAGAAAGCCACACTAACACGGAGCGCGAATTGGTTGCTGTGGGTTTAGTCCGTCGTAATCAGCTGATCCGGTCCAGCTGGTCCGGGAGGACGCAGCGAGCGTTTTAAGAAGTAAATCTTCCCTCGTTCTGTTTCAAAATGTGGAAGTATACCGACGCATACCGTGAGTAAAAAGCTGTGGGCGGTTTCAACAAAATTACGTCGTTTAAATTGAACAATGGACTCCGGATTGTTGTCCTAGATCTGCCGTTTTTATGCTTCGTGTTGGACTGCGTTTGCACAGCGACGCACACAGCTCGAGTAGATGACTCGGTCCTGCAAACGACCGGTAACAGAATTTCATGGAAACTTAAGTCACCACTGATATTTTCCTTTAAATCTCGTGCGAGTTTGCTGCGCTCATCATGCGGTGTGAATAAATTGGGGCAAGATTTCCTACCTGCCCACAGATGCATGAACTGAGACCATCTTTTGCGTGGTGAACATAGTGCTTTTTCTTTGTTTTGGAAAGGCGCTGGTGCATTTACTATGGTACAATCACTTGAGAGTTGAGAAATTGGAGAGAGCGAGCAAGCTTTCCCAACTTTGTCTGTTTTCTATGGCACTGCCCTGTTTCAGTTTCAGTAGGCATATCTAAAAGCGGGTACAAACTGCTCTAAAGCAGGTAAAAAACAGAAGAAGCTTAGGACGGTGCGGACTCCGTGTTTCGCGCTTTTCGTAAGGTGACTGGGTAAATGCTTTTGGGAGGTATGCGGAGTATGCAAGCGATTTTGTTATGCCTGTCGTTTGCGTCTCTCCAGTAAAACGAATAAGAGGATCTACAAAGGCGCAATCACAAGCCAAGATTTACAATAGCAGTGCGTTTGCTTCGGTGGTCCGTGTAGTTGTATTTTACTCTGCTCTCTGCAACACCGTGCCATGACGAAGAGCTGGAACGGTCACGGTTTGTGCTGGCCTCCCCGTTGACAGAAACCCGCATCGCCCGCGTCGGCACCGAGTGCGCTTGGGCTGTTGATGCTCACAAGCCACGAATGCTTTCATCCGTGGCTTGTCGCCAGCTGATCCTGCTGCTAAACGGTGAGGAAGCGGCGAGAGTGACCTCTGAAGTGACAGTAGATCCTCGTTCATTCAGTTATCCGGTGTCAAAGTGTGGAAGATGTCCAACGTGTACTGAGGGCGGGAACTACGAGCGTTTTGCCTTGCTTTTATAACCGGAACCAGAGCAACGAGATAACTGCCTTGCGTACATAAAAATGACGGAAGCAAAACGTTTCAACAGGTCGAATACGTCACCGGGGATGTAGGCGAGACGGTGTACACTGTTTAAACGCTTGCAGTATCCACGAGTGGTACCAGGAAAGCGACGTCAGCAGAGAAGGAGCTCGCCATTCAGCATAATGCAGAGCTACGGGCCCGTGTATACTCAAAGTTCGGAATGATAACAGCGTGGCAGTGTAAAAAAAAAAAAAAAAGACGCATTAGCGCCTTACACCAGTGATCACGAATAACACCGGCCACGAACTCCCGAGCCCCACCGCTCCACTCAACACCGACACGACAGACGACAACAAACTGCATCAACACGACCCAAAAGTGAAGGCGTCTGCTCCTGTACTGCAACTAGCGGAAGTGAAGTGTTGAGCACATGTCCTTCACAAGAATATATAAAAAAATGCTTTGCGCAAGCATCATTTCCGTTTATTATTAATTATATAGTGATAAAATCTTAATAATTAAAAAAAAAATCTGATTCAAGCTAGTCGGACTGCTCATAACACTGGTCCAGCATAAAAATAACAAAAATTTGAATTTCCTCATGACCGGTTTAGGATTTATTGTCAATACATCGTTATCTTTCGCAACGGACTAACATTATAGATTTTGCCCCCATACTTTTCAAATGCAAAGAGTTCTTACATACGGCTGTCCATTGCGCCGTGTTTTGTGTCTTCTTCTATAAATCTGTAACGGTCAGCGACTAAATAGCTCACCCGCACATGCCAAGCTTATATACGCCGCGGAGAGAAAAGCATGTTAAGTAGGAAGTGTCGGGCGCAGTGTCGGGTGTTGTGTTTGTGTATATGTCGGTGATGTGTAATGCGTGGTGTTGGTGTTGTGCGTGATGTATGTAGGGGTTGTGTCTACTTGTGATCGGTCGTAGGCTCGTAGCATATTAACAAACTTTTTTTATAGACTGCTAGAAATCCCGCTAGGTGGCGGAAGTTACCGCCCGATTTCAAATAGTTTGCTCGAGTTATTTGTCCATTTAAGTTCGCTTTTCTGTCTAGCGGCTCGATCGTAGCTACCGTAGGTACCGGCGCCGCCGACCGCCGACGACGCACGTACGTATTTTTGCGCGTAGCTACGTCCGCCACTTGGAGACTGTTTAGTGTGTATAAAAGACATCGAAGGAGAACAAACGCCATCCTGTGTGCTTTCAATTCAGCCGAAAGGCGCGCGGCTTGCTGGGCTCCTCCCTCGCCTGTTCTCGGCTGCTGGCCGCCATGTTTTATGAGCACGCTCAGCCAACACGCTGAACCGTGCTTAGCGGAAGAAAAACACGGTGTATCGTGTTAAGTTTACACAGCACCTCATGTGTAGACGAAAAACACAGATGGCTGCGTGTAAAACGAACACGTTTCGACGTGTCCGCTATGGGACAACGGTTTACACGTCTGGGCATGTTATTTTTGCTAACAGTGTAGGCTCCGTTCATGCTGTCAGTTGCAGCTCAAAATGTGGAAAGCGATCAGGTGGAACCAAGCCACTTTGATCGCAGCGCCACCTTCGCTGCGATGAACCAACGACAAAGCTCAAGCTTTGTTATGATTTTGACGTCAGAGGTAACGTCAAAGCACCACGACACGCCAACGCCACGACGTCATCGTCGACGACGTTACGCTACGCCAAGAGGCTGTCGTAAGGCCGTCGTGACATCGCGTCGCGTCGAGGACAACACACTTGGCGACATCAAGTCGCGGTTGTAACGCAGTCGTGACGTCGCGTTGAGGACGACGCTGTTACGCAAGATCAAGTCGCCCTTGTAACGCGGTAATGACGTCACGTGTCACATCGAGGACGACATGGACGTGGTCGCCGATGCCGACCTTGACGTAGACGCCCCACGCAACGTCAAACATCGCTATGTCGGCACGTTAACGTCGTCCTGACGTCATCGTGAACGTCAACGTCACGACGAAGCCTTGACGGCGTGTAACGTCGTCGACGATGACGTCGACGTCGTGATGTTGTCGGGAAGTCTTCGTGACGTCGAGTTGCGTCATGTCGACGACGACTTCAACGAACTGACACTAAAGGCTCTGTTATACTCCGACGTAACGCGTGCGCGCGTGCGAGCGCGTCACAGCGACGTCACGTCGGCGAAAACCCGCCGCTTTATATTCCTGCGTCGTGGCATAACCGACGCGACCGGCGGCGTTCGACACAGCCTGACCGCCTCGACGCCAAAATGGAGCATGCCTTGGTCTGTCCTCTTCCGGTGTTGCTCGTGAGATGGATCTCGACATGACCAACTTGTCTACTCTTCTGACCAAGGTGCGTTGCTGATTGTGTTGACGTGCTGTGGAGATCCGAAGGAGGGTGCCGAAGAACCAAAGGCCTCGAGCCCGTGATTGACTTTCTCAAGTCCAACAGCATGAACATAATGTTGTCCGACAAAGAAGGGTGCTTTGTCATCATGCCCGACGGCTCGTTCTCCGAAAAAGCGACAACAGCCGTACTAAAAAACTTTAGAGCGGTCTCCGATCGTCCCGCCAAGGTGAAGGAATGCACCATCAAATTTCTTCACCAACTGAACCTGACCAGTGTTGCTGCAGGAGCAAAGAAAGGAAAAAAACCTCACGTTAGACGTATTTCTCGCAGCAAAAACCCATAAGCCAGGAGTCCCCTTTCGCACCCTAGTGTGCGAGCGGAATTCTTGGTTACACGCAATTTCGGGCTTTTTGCAAAGGCACCTCGACTCCCTACATATTGTAGACCCAATGTGCGTCCCCAATTCCAAGGCGGTTGTTGACTTTCTAAATGTCCGTAACCCACACGGGTGCAGCGCGTTCAGCATCGACGTTGAATAACTATATTATTCCATGCCACACGACGACCTCATGGTTAGCGTCAAGGAGTGCATCACAGAACACAACGACGAAAGCGCCTTCAGGACGCGATGCCGGATTACGGTAGAAGACTTTCTCGAACTCCTGCCCGTTTATTTGAAGTCCACACTCATCGGATGGCAGGACAAGGTGTACATACAGAAGTCCGGCGTTTGCATAGGGTCTAGGGTAGCTCCTGTGCTCAGTAACATATTCCTAGGCAAGATCGATCGGGATTTAGAACCCTGTTTGGAGAAAAACACCAAAAAAGTGTTTAGGTACGTAGACGATTATTTGGTGTTCGTTGAGAGGGTTAATTTCCATTAGAAGCTTGACAATGTGCTGAAGATCTTCACGGAAAAAGGGCTAGGACTTCACTTCACCTATGAAGCCCCAAAACAGAACCTCATTCAGCTCCTGGATCTCCGCATCGAAGTGGGGGACGATAATGTTTGCTGGTGTTACAGTCCCAGAACAACGAAGGCTCTTCTTAACTTTCAATCAACCGACTCCAAACTCGTCAAACAGGGCATCGCATTTTCCTGTCTGAGGACTGCTCTAACAAGCACATGCATCCACAATTTGAATTCCAGCTTGATGTCCCAAATTCAACGGCTCAATGATTCGGGATATCCTAATTCTGTCATTTCTTCAGCTTGCGAAAAAATCGTGAAACACCTTAAAACAGATACCGCGATCGAGCAACGTGACCTCGAGCAGAAAGAGAAAAAGAAAACCTCAGTCATACCGTACATCCACCGCCTTTCCCACGGACTCAAGAAAGTCGCCTCAAGATACAACGCGAATGTTGTTTTTTTCCGCCCGCCACAAGCTCAGCTCCGTGTGCTCCGCAGTTAACAAACGCGCGAGAAATAACGATCCTAAGTCTCACAGCGGCTGCAGCATCAAACACGGAATGCAGTTTGTCGCCTGCATAGAAGACGTGGTCTACAAGATTTCGTTTTCCTGCGGGCGTGCCTACATAGGACAGACTGGGCGTTGCCTCAACATAAGACTACGAGAACACAACAGTTCTATGAAAGGAACCGTTCGCACGCATCTCGCGATGCATTGCCGGGATTCCGGATGCCAACCCCTTTTTAGCAAGACTACAGTGATGTTCCGACACAACCACAAACTACCCCGAGAAATGATGGAAACGTACCACATAACACAAACCGGATCCTTGTGTGTGAGCCAGCCCACAGTGACTTTGATGAAGAGCGAGATCGGCTTTTTGGATCTCGGATAACTTGGCCGGTTTCGTATTGAGTGAAAGAAGAAGCGCCAGGGCCACGGAGGGGCATGCCTGCACGAGCAGCAGCAGCATCACATGTCTTTTCTTTTCAATAGAATCAGTTTCTAGTTCAGCGCTTGTCCAGTGTTTCTGTGTTTCTCCTCTGTCTGTCCTCGTCCCAGTCGCGCTGTAAGTGATCATGAACTCTTACCAACTTGCCCAATTGTCCATTTTGCTAGGAGTTCATAGAAGCGGCTGCCGCTGGCGTCGTTGCTGGTGACAGCACATCGACAACACGGGAGGAAGGCAACGTGTCGAAGACCCGTTTATTCTGCACTCCCAGGCAGTGGCGGAGCAGGTGTTGACGACATTCGAGGGCAGTACGTCATCACCAGATGCCCCCATGAAACATTTAAAGAGCGAAATCCATCGCTCCCAGGGAATTACCAACTTCCCTGGTTTACTCAAGGACTCTTGAGGAGGTTTGATGCCGAATCAGCCGTCCATCTCGTCGTCGAAAGAATGTGGAGTCCTCGGTGGATCCGTCGGGTCGTTAAAGAACGTCCAGTCACCTGTGCTGCTTTCATGAGACACTTCATTCAAACATGATGATGAAGAAGAAGTAAGTGAATGAACACATAGCATAGAAGAAGTTGTCCGAATATATGAAAATATAACAATGAAAGCACAACACCCCCAATGGGTACACGCAGTACACGTAGCAAATGACGGCCTAAAACCGCAGGGCGTGGCTCGTTATCTTCCTGGTTCGTGATTGGTTCTTCGGCGTTCGTGTCGGCTAATGTCGCATTCTCATTGGCTGTGAAGGGATGACGAGACGCTCAAGACTCGCCCTGTGTTTCTTGAGCTCGAGCTCAAAAACCGTTAGTTATTTTTTTTTTGTAGATTTTTGTGGATTTTTTGTAGATTGAACTTTGAGCAACAGCCACCTTTCACTTATTTTATTAGTGATATATGTGATTTTTCAAACTGGTGCCATTTGCACCCGAAATGGTACCACTTGAAGCTCATGTGGCACTATTTGCAATTCAAGTGGTATTACTTGAGGCCCAAGTGGCCCCACTTGAAGCCCAAGTGGCACCACTTGACTCGGATGAGGTGCCACTTGACATCCAAATGGTACCACTTGGAAGTCAAGTGGTACCACTTGGATGTCAAGTGGTACCACTTGGATGTCAAGTGGTGCCACTTGGAAGTCAAGTGGTACCATTTGGACGTCAAGTGGTTCCATTTGCAAGTCAAGTGGTGCCACTTGCAAGCCAAGTGGCACCAATAGGAGGTAAAAGCGCTAAAAAACGACGGACAAGTTGAAGAATGACGAACACCACAGAGCGCTATCAGATAGAAGCGTAACAGTTCCAAGAAACCACCTTCATCAACGCCACATTCATTCTGGAACTTCACAACTCCAAAAACATCAATAGCCTCTTTAACAGATTCAAACAGACCCCCCTGTGGGATTGAATAAAAAAGGTCTTGAATGTCGAACGACACTGCATCACATGGCCCCGGATTAGATTCTTTCAGATATTCTACCACGCATTCCGAGTTATTAACTCTAAAAGGATCATGTAAATGTAGCCGTGACAGATGTCGTTGAAGGTATGACGACATCTGTAACTGCCACGACCCCCTCTGTGTCACTATCGCTCTAAACGGCATAGCCTCCTTGTGTGTTTTCACAGAGAAAAAGATGTCCAAGTGAAGTCCTTTAGCTCGTACGACCGATGCTTTCAATCTGTCAAGGCCCAAGTTCTGACAAAGTTCAATAGCCCTATCTTTTATTTTTGCCAATGAGACTTTCTTTACCTCCTTAAAATTCTTATCCACCGCTTGTTTTCCCTTGATCAAAAACTCACTCTCAGGTATGAGCACGAAACCACCTTCCTTATCTGCCAACAACAACTTAAGGTGTTCCTCCAAGCAGAAAGATACTACCTTTTCCACCTTAGGCCTTTTCGAGGACCCGCCCACTCTCCGAGGGGGTCGTTTTTTAGCGCTTTTACCTCCTATTCATGAATAACCAACTAGCCCAAGTACACACCCTTCTACAAGTGGCACCACTTGGCTCGCACGGACACCTCGGTCACCTCGGACACGGACACCTCGGTCGATGTAAACGCATAATCAGGTACCATGGAGTGCACGCTTTATTACCAGAATGTTCGTGGTCTTAGGACGAAGTCATCCGAGTTCTTGTCCGGAGTTATAGGTAATTCGTACACTATCATCTCCCTTACTGAAACGTGGCTCGAGGACACTATCCCCAGCTCTCAGTATTTTCCTCCGTGTTATTCAGTATTTCGGAAAGACCGAGATTATGCCGCCACGCGACAGCGATATGGGGGAGGTGTTTTAACGGCCGTTGACACTTCTCTGTGTGCAAGGAGAAGGTACGATCTTGAATTGTACTCGGAATGTGTATGGATCGAGGTGACGTGCCGTGATGGGCTTAATTTTTTAATAGGTAACTACTACTTTCCGCCACACCTTAGCTCGGACGTTTTTGCACGTCATTTTAGGGATTTAGAAGGGAAGCTAGACGTGACAAAGTTTCGTGTGCATATATATGGGGATTTTAATCTACCTGGAATTGACTGGCTGGCCAATTATAACCTGATTACGAGCGATGTCACCAGCCTGAAAGCTTCGAGCCTGTTTGACTTTATTTATTTTAATGGGTTTGAACAACGTAACACCATCCATAATTCAGCGGGAAATGTGCTTGACCTTGTATTAATTTCTACTCCAATCAACTATATTTCGCCAATCACTGACCCCTTAACACGTGTTGACCATTTCCATCCGCCTTTCGCTGTGTCATTTTGTTTTCTGCTGCGTAAACAGGCCCTATGCAGCTATGAGTACTTACTGTACAGCAAAATGGCAAAATGGCTTTTTAAAAAAGACGAAAGTGCACATTTGCATGGGCTTGAGTCTGACATGTAGCCAAGCCTCAAAACTTTTGGAAATATGTACCGACAAAAAAGAAGCGGAATAGTAGCGTGGCACCGATGCGAAATAGTTCTGGCTATACGTGTGATTCAATTGAAATTGCCAACATGTTTGCTGAGCATTTTAAATCATGTTTTTCATCAGCATCTGTCCCTGACAATAACGCGACGTGCCATGGCACATCTGATTTTCTGTCTTTTATCCCAATTGACGAACCTGAAATCAGGGAAAGCATTCGTAATATGAAATCGAAGCTGTCTGCTGGTTCAGATGGAATTCCAAGTTTTATTGTGAAAGGGTGTGCCGAACTGCTAACTCCTGTCTTATTACACATATTTAATTTATCGATACATTCAGGAATATTTCCTTCTATCTGGAAACGCTCTGTTGTTGTTCCGATTCATAAAGCAGGGGACCCTAGTACTGTAAACAACTATCGTCCCGTTTCATTGTTGTGCAGTTTTTCCAAAGCTTTTGAAATGATAATGCATAAACGTCTGTACAGGCACTTTACACATAAAATGAACCCAGAACAACATGGATTTCTGAAGGGTAAGTCGGTTGAAACCAATCTATGCTCTTTTTTAGATTATGACGTTCCATTGGTTTGCAACCGCGAGCAAGTCGACGTAATATACTTTGATATGACGAAGGCATTCGACAAGGTTAATCACAGCACACTTCTGACGAAACTAGATAGCTATGGTTTGTGCTTGACTTACTGCCAATGGTTCAAAAGTTATCTTACATGTCGTACAAATTATGTTCGTGTGTCAGGATCCATGTCCGATTATTTTTCATCGCCTTCTGGAGTACCCCAAGGAAGCAACCTGGGTTCACTATTATTTTTGATGTTTGTGAATGACATTTCGCTCTGTGCGAAAAATTCAAAAGTGCTCTTGTATGCGGATGACATCAAACTGTTTCGACGTGTACAATCTCACTCCGATTGCGTACTTCTTCAGGAGGACGCATTGCAAATTTCACAGTGGTGTGCAAAGAATTATCTTCCACTGAACGAACAAAAAACAAGAACAATGTCTCTCACTAGAAAGCGTGATTCGCTTGCATTTTCCTACACAATAGGTGGCAGCGTCATCACCCGAGTCTCCGTCATTCGTGATCTTGGAATTTTTATTGATTCATTGTTAAATTTTAATCATCACGTTTTAACTATCTGCAACGCCTCTTTTAGAAATCTTGGGGCGATATCTCGTTTCACGAGAAAGTTTTCTTCGCCTGTTTGTCTTGTGCGTTTATTTTGTTGCCTAGTGCGTACGAAGCTGGAGTATGCCTCTTCTGTATGGAACTGCATTAACCTCACTGCATCATGCTGTATTGAGCGTGTTCAAAAACGCTTTATAGGCATAATTTACGACAGATATTTCGACCGTACTTGCTACTACAGCTACGAACAATTACTTAAAAAACTTGGGTTGTGTACATTACTCGATAGAAGACGATTACGTGATGTAATGTTTTTACATAAGGTTGTAAACGGTGCTGTTGACTCACCACTTTTGTTAAGCACTGTCTGTTTTCACGCTCCCTTGCGGTCCAATCGATTTCAAAGTCCTTTTTACCCGTCTGCTTTGAATGTCGCGTCACCACTAACAAGAATGCAACTTGAATTTAACAAACTGGATCAATCTGCTGTAGATATCTTTAGCGACCTGATTGTTTTTCGACATAGGCTTGAGTCAATTATTTGTACATAGTCACGACCTTGTTTTGTTGCCTGCATTTATCCTTGATGACGAGCGGTGTACCACTATTTAGGCCTTGTGCTGTTTTTGGACACCCAACAAAAATAAAGATTATTATTCAAGTAGCACCACTTGAAATACCACTTCATATTTTCACCTGCAGGATAGCGATCAAATGACGGTTCTGTACTTGCTTGAATATTTGTACACACTCTGCTTTAACATTGGCTCTTGTGTGCTATTTGCTTTAACCATGCGTCAGGCTTGGAAACTACGCGGAAACATATAAAAGTGTTCATTTCAATCTGAATCGTGCATATGTCTAAAATGTGTTTTTCTTACTAAACTGCACCTAACTTCCATGATTTATGCAAGATATATGAGAGACACTCTAAAGGGTTTTTGGTATGATCCGCAAATATTCAACCATAATCCCCCGCCTATTTACTGCGTTTTCTCTTACGCACTTTAAAACTCTTGTTAGGAAAAAGGACAATTGAGTCATCAACGATGCTGCACAAAATAGTCACACAAAACCGTTTTTCAATATATTTATTAATGCACAACATTTATATCACTGTAGCTATAAGCTCCTTCTTTCTGTCGTGCGAAATTGTTTAACTAAAGAAATACCGTCAAGAGCTGTTTGTTACGCTGCTTAAAAATAAAAAGGAATATAAAACGTGCGACAAGAACGCGCGTTAATGCCGCACGTCTTTTAGTTAGTGTTGGTGAATTATTTATAGAAGTTCTAAACGAGACAAGGAAACATATAGCACCTCTACTCTATGCCTGAGGTCGTCTCATTGGCGCTATAAATTGTTTAATTCTGAACTGAATGCTTGCGTTCACTTTTCTCTGATACCGGCGCAATATCGTTCCTTTAATTATGTGACTGTAATAATTTAACCAACATTCTATGTGTTTATGGTTTTCCTCTGCGGTGGTTGGGAAAAACAGAAGCTACTGATGCAACTTCTCAGACATTAAAAAAAATTGGTTGATTTCTGGGTATCTGAGCTGACGTGAGGCAGGCCTTGCAGAAAAAGACCAAAGCCGGTCGTCACCTTGCTTTTAATTCAGTGTCGATGTACCGAGGGCTTAAGAGAAAAAAAAAAAAGATTCTTGTCACCGCCATAACATAACATATTATGTTACCCTTTCAAGTGTCTTTTTTTAGAACAGATTGCGGCCGTCATTCTGCGGCGTACGCGCAGTCTGTACATTCTTAACAAGCTCTATGCGCAGAATAGTAGAACTTAATGGGCTATCGGTGTGCAGTTTACGTAGGATCGGTGGCCGAGTGGGCTACCGCCAAGGACGTTTAAATCGAACAGGACCCAGCCTAACAAGAAATCCAGCTACACACACACAAAAGAATCGAATTTAGGGTATTTTGCGCACTGACGCGCTCTCATGCAAGCTTCATCCATCTGCTCGCCGCTCGGTCCACCATGTTAGACAGTCTAACCGCTCATTCACACTGAAAGCGGATCCGCGTTCGCAAAGCGGTTGCGAACGCGGTTGTATAAAGATCCAGTACAATTGCACGCGCACTCGATGATATCAAGTGCGCGTGCGATTGTACTGAATCATTATACAACCGCGTTCGCAACCGCTTTCCGAACGCGGATCCACTTCCAGTGTGAATGAGCGGTAATTCTGCTCCGTGCTTGCTGTCTGCTTCCTCTGCTCGCTGTCGCAGCTGGCTTTATATACGATCGGCGTATAAAAAGAAGTTTCGATGCGAACCCGCATTCTCATCATGGCGAAGGGAAACGGACAACTACTGGAAGCAGGGCTCGTACGGCTTTCTCAACCCGCTGTGCCATTCTCAGCGTTCGTGGGTACGACTCACGCGCTCGCTTTCCTAAACCGCGCTATGACGATTCGCTCTAGACGGCACTCCCGGCGCGGTGTCGACAGCGTCCGCTACACGCCAACTTCCTACTGGTCAGGCAAGTGTTGGGCCCCAAATCTCACATGTTGACAACCGATTAAGTGGACGTCGCCACGAAAATACGGAGAACACAACCGCGTTGCCGGGGTGTACCGCGGTAACGCCATGTTTGTTCAATATTAGAGCGCAGCTCTTAGGGGCGCCGTTTCCGGCTTGAGCGGCGTCGCCGTCGCCGTCGCCGTCGCCGTCGCCGTCGGCGTAACCGCGCGGTGCATCATGGGAAATGTCCCATAATGCACCGCGCGAGCCCCCCACCGGGGTCACGTGACCTCGTGGGGGGTCACGTGACCCCCCGAGGTCACGTGACCCCCGCCGATGTCGCGTGACCCCCGATGACGTCATCGTCACTGATGACGTCACCGGCATCCACATCGTCATCATCACTGATGACGTCATCAGAATCCACATCGTCATCGTCATCATCACTGATGACGTCACCGGCATCCACATCGTCAGCGTCATCATCACTGATGACGTCACCGGCATCCGCATCGTCATCGTCATCATCACTGATGACGTCACCGGCATCCACATCGTCATCGTCATCATCACTGATGACGTCATCAGCATCCACATCGTCATCGTCATCATCACTGATGACGTCACCGGCATCCACATCGTCATCGTCATCATCACTGATGACGTCACCGGCATCCACATCGTCATCGTCATCATCACTGATGACGTCACCGGCATCCACATCGTCATCGTCATCATCACTGATGACGTCACCGGCATCCACATCGTCATCGTCATCATCACTGATGACGTCACCGGCATCCACATCGTCATCGTCATCATCACTGATGACGTCACCGGCATCCGCATCGTCATCGTCATCATCACTGATGACGTTACCGACATCCGCATCGTCATCGTCATCATCACTGATGACGTCATCAGTGACGTCACTGATGTCGTCACCGGCATCCGCATCGTCATCGTCATCATCACCGATGACGTCATCAGCGACGTCACTGATGACGTCACCGACATTCGCATCGTCATCCTCATCATCACTGGTGAAGTCATCAGTGACGTCACTAATGACGTCATCGGTACCCGCATCGTCATCGTCACTGATGACGTCATCAGTGACGTCAGTGATGACATCATCGGCATTGGGGTTCACGTGACCCCCAAGGTCACGTGACTCCCCCCCTGGTTAGTTTAACCCCCCCCCCCCCCCCAGTGCCCTTCCCTCCTCCTCCTCAAGAGCTGCGCTCTAATTCGGCGTTACAGGGAGTTGTAAACGGCTTTCATTTTTTTTATGGCGGCTTCCGTTAACAGTGTTTCCAAAACGCGATGAAAAGTACCCTAGACAGTGGTAAACAATAAAGAACTTAGTAAAATTAAAAAAAACAAACAAAAAGAAAACAGGAAAATGGTTTTTTCGTGGCCACGCCGACTTCCTTTATACTTCACTCCACGATATGGAGAATACCTGACGCTACCTGAGGCCCAGTGTTACCTCCTTGGCTAGCGCCAAGGACGTTTAGATACCGCTATCGCACACCAGGGGCTCTAATTTGGACACTTAGCAAAAATGTCGGTAAAAAAAATCCGGCCGCTATGATTGGCCGGCGCCAAGCTAGGTCAAGTGAGATATTGGCGAATCACGGCTGCCGGATTTCTCGTCGACTTTTTCGGCAGGTGTCCAGATTAGGGCCTCAGCTCGAAGCGCATGGAGCGGAAGCTCACGCTGCAGAACCCAGTGCCGGCTTGCTAGAAACGGCGTTTTAAAAGGGTGAAAACAGCGCTGTTCTTACCCTTTTAAAATGCAACACCAACTAGCCGAAGTCACTACAATGCTAGAAGCAGCGTCTCAGCTGAGGCTGGTGGAAAGAAAGCAATACCAAAGCCTGCGTACGAGCTGAGCGGGACTCAAGCCGAGTCTCAAGACGTTCCAGTTCCCCAGCCTTTGAGGCGCTGTTGAGGCTGGAATTGAGGCACTGTTTTAGCAAGCTGGCCCAGAGAGCCTGGGTTCCACCTCCACCCCTGCCCGTTTCGATCCCAATCAGCATATTAACGCCGGGCGGTTGTGTATCACTAGTGCCGCTGCGTGATCAACATTAAAGACGCCGGGCTAGTGGTTGTAATGCATTGGCTAAATTTCTCATCTACAGCTGAGACACCTGACGCCCATTAAGGGAGAATAACTTGCGGCTGTATAAACATACGGACAATAATATTATTAGTTTTTAGGGGCAGTTTACGGCAGATGATACTCTCTGACCATATTGGTCACGACGGAATGATGTACGGCTTTGCTCTTGCCGAAATGTTTATTTAAGTTTTGTATTTGTTCAGGTTTCGGTTCTAAAACTCTATGACAGTGCTTGGTTGAATCTTGTTTTCTTTTTTCTTTCGGTCGCTGTGTCGCGGTATGTGGCGTCCTCGAGGCTAGAAGAGACCAACGGTGTTGTTTAAACAGTTTTATTTTTCATGCACCCTCTACCACTGTATATTTTTGTTGCTGTTAGAAAAATGAACATATATATTACTGAATTAAAATTAACTACGCGTTGCTGCGCGCTCAGTGTCAACCCAAATATACTCCAAGCGGTCTGGACCATGTGGCACATTTTCAGGTCTTGCCGTTATCCAATTAAAATGTTGTCAGCGATGTTTGATATTTTCAGTGAAAAAAGTGGGGCGCGTTGCAACTTGCGTTTGTTGTTCATATCAGTGTATTCTGAAGCACCTTTGGTCGGCATTTTCCTATTCAAGTTTTTCGATAATGGCCGATATATCTTGAATAATGTGATAATGGCGCTTACTGAAACTTTGGCACCGTGTCCCAAACACTATTTCTACAATTGGGCGTGTATCACTACTGCGTGGTGCACGTTAAAGACCCCAGGCTAGCGGTTGTACTGCACTGGCTGAATTGCTCATCTACAGTGTGTGACTCGTCGGAAACTACACGCTGTATAAATGTCCACACAACCCCAATTATTATTGGGCCGAGACTGAACGTAGAGCTATGCGGAGTTTATTTTTTCGGTAAAATAATCTAAGTTTTTTTTTTTCAAGCACACGATACATTAGGTGACGGTTTATAATACACGGCGGCCGACTAAGTGCCGGGGACAGATTCCCTGGGCGGGCGCGGTACGTCTCTCGCCGAACCTCCAGGAGAAGGAGACAATGGCCGCTCTTGTACGTCGTGGGCTGCTGCCGTGGCTGTTCCCTTGTAATTGCCGCAGTACGCCGCAAGAGAGTCATCTTGGCCTCAGGAATCGTTTCCGAGAAAGGACGCTCGTCTTCTGGCCTCCACGTTTGAAATCTTGAACGATGCTTCCGGTCTGTCGAAACCATGTGCTTCTAGAATAAATTGGGTTGCTACTATGGCCTTTAGTGATTTGTAGCTTGGCGCATTACCGAGCTAAAGTGAAATAAGGGATCGCGCCCGTCACCACGTGGTTTCCGCGTGTAGTCTGCCGCCAGCGTAAAAATTGAAACAAACTGGAATGATATAATTAGTCTATCGTGTAGACATGAAAGAGGAAAGCCACTGCAAAGCCACGGGCAGGGCCCCCTAAAAAAGAGAAAAGAAAAAAGAAGCAGAAATACATTAATGACGCAATTTTTACTATTGCTCACTCCATTTATGATTATTTAAATAGTGTCATGGTTCACTGACTTCACAGCTTGGAATGTCCCTCTTTGTGTTTCATATGTCAACTAGGGCAGGGCGTCGAATAAAACTTCCAACTGATCTAATGGGAATGATTCGAAAGATTAATCAGCCAAATAATTGGTAGCGCTAATTTCCAGGCATAATAACGTAAAAAGGGCAAAACCGATGTCTTATTTTATGATTTTTTTTTCTTCCTGTGATAGATGCTGCAATTTGAATTTTTAGCTGGGGACAAGCGTGGTGCTGCTATTTTAGAGTTCTCCGCCAACAAACATATTGATATTTGGGTTTTAAGAGAGAGTTTCAGTAGCTCGTTCTGATACCTCCGATATCGTTCTCGGGTGTTGAAAACGATACCCGATAACGATATGATGCATGCACAAAGGCGTCAGCGGAGTATCGGATATCGTTATCGGAGTCATCGGAAGATCTGCTGAAATTCTCTAATAATATTTATCACTAAAATAAAAAAAAATAAAAAAAACGGAAAGATTTTAATGTGGAGTTGGTTCACTCGGTTTCTATTTCAAACGATTAAGCAGTTTAAATAAAATAATAATCGTGATTAAAACATTACTCGCTTAATCAGACGTTTACTCGAACAATCGCCTAGCCCTAGTTTGAAGCACTGCTTTTTTGGAGTTAATTGTGAATAAAAATGTTTAGTAAGTTGTCTATTTCGAGATGATGGAAAAATAACAAGCTTTACAGTTATTCCTAACAAAATCATTAAGTAACAATCGTTATTGTGGTAGCATTTACAGAGGGCGGACTTTGCATGTTGTTCACTTGGAGCGTAGGAACATAAAGGAAAATAACTGATAAGTCTGTATTAATAATACAAATACATATTTTCTTAAATATGACATACCTTGCAAACAAGTTGTGCTTCACCTGAAGCATAGTCACGTTAAATCTCTAATCGCTCCAAAAATGGCCTTGGTTGCAACAGGTATATTATCTATACCCTTTTTCAAAACTCCGGCAATACATATTGCTGGTCGCCATTTCTTAGGTTCGAAGAGTGTGATTGGATCCGAGTCCTGACCGAGCAGTGACGCAGCACTCGTTTTCGATAGGAGCTGAGCCGAGCGCACGCCTAACGCTGGCGGAGTCTTCGTGTCCAATAGCGGATGCGGAGACTGGGCGCAGCAGCTAAAAGACGGCGACCACTTTTGAAACGGTCTATTGAACCTAGAAGCGCATATCATAGCGCATAGCAACTGAATAAAATATTTTTTGTTTATTTGAGCTCTAGCTTCTTCCATATTCTAAACAAATGCCATAAAACGAGCACGACAAAACCCCTCAAAGGTAAAATAAAAAGATATTTATCGTAAACACTCGATTAAAGGGCTGCCCGTACGTTAGTAAAACCAGACCGAAACTACACGTAATCATGAATACTCTTGATCGCAGGCAGACCCATAAAAATTACCAAATATTTAGCAACTCGGTGGGCGTTTTTTATACTAGTCTATGTAGAAGAATATCGGCGCACCATGTGGAAACCTCGAATTGTCAAGGAACATACGTAGGGCAGCAAGCGCCCGGAAATGCGCTCTGTCTCTGCGTACTTTCTTCCTAAAAAAATCATGTGAAAGGAGGGACATTTTGCCACGTTTTGTAGTGTGGAATAGAATATCATCATTGAGATCCGGGGAAAAAAAAAGAATAGATGTGCTGACATGATAGATGTGTATTTTTTCCTCTTATTAACCAGCTTTATTGGAGAACTTAAATTCGACACGAGGTACAGTACATGGCCGCTTGATTTATCACATAATTTTATTTTGCTAGTCCAATAAGACAGACACACACACTCGACTAGAAAAGCGAAAAAAAAAATCTGAAGGGTGGCATTCTGGCAGAACCCTGCAACAGGGCGCTAGCGGTCATTTCCGTCGAAGACACCGAATGGCGCGTTCTGGACCGAATTCACTTTATCATTCTGAGATTTTAGACTATACTTCAATTACTTTTTGCATAATCAGATCTGGCGGCCCTCGCCCAAGTCCTGTCCAAAGAACCAACCGGAAACTAGCTCAGAGTTCTTTCCAGTCCGTACTTCCGGTGCTCGCTCGTTAGGCTCGCCACAAAGCCGGCTGCCGAAAAGCAAAGGAAAGCGGTAACGTGTACCCGTGCTTCGCAGTTATCTCTTGCACCGGTGAAAGAACCGCTGAGCTGGCTGGCGTAATATTGTTCCAAAGGCGTACGCAAAATCCGCGGGAATGGGGGTGACTGCCACCCGCTATCTCTTGCGACATGAGACTCCTGCGCGAAGAGCGTTTACTAGCGGCTCTCGTAGAACGAAATTAAAGCTGGAAGAAATAAGATGAGAGGGAAGAAAGCTGTACCTTCATTCAGTGTATGTCTGAAAGCCAACCGCTGACGCGTCAGATGATGTCTGCTGCTGATGTGTTATGTCTGTGCAAATGAACAGAGTGGATAAGTCATATATTGTTAGTTGGCGTAATGTCATATGTAGTAAAACTAAGAGTCGTCATTGTCTCAGCTTGAGCCGTCACATGCAAGGGCAAGGCTGTCACTAGAATGGCATCCAAAATTTTTGAACCTTTGCTTTCATTACCAAAGTCTGGTTTTATTGTTACCTTTATTTAAATAAAAATACGTGAATGTACTGCAAGATTTTATAGTGAAACGATATGCATAAAGCAGACTACAGCAACGCCCTGGCAACTCTGGTTATGTGGTTATCACATATTATTCCACAATTTTGTTCACTGACAGGGTGGAATATCAACTTTTTAAAGGCATCAAAATATAATTGAATTTTCTTGTTGCAATCTTTAAGAAAATTATCGTATTGGTAGCGTGGGGGTTAAAGATTTAATAAGATACGCAAGCACTCTGAACATCGCTGCCTGACGTCGTGCTAGGCATTTCCCGCTCCGAAAGTGTCGCCATCTTAAAGGCACCTCGAGTGGTCTGATACTAAATATAAGACTGCAGCCGCTGGTTTATCGTCAAGTTCCTAAACGCCCTTCACGATGAATATCGTCCGCACTTGCTCCTTAGCCACGCTTGCTGCGGCAAAAGTTCACATCTCAGCATTGCGAAAGTTAAAGAGTATAGAACAGTTTGATAGAACGCAGATATCAAACAGTCTTAAATTCAGCAACAACCACTTAATAGGAACGAGTGAAGGAGGTTGTGTACAATTTCCTTATGGTTTTAAGTAGACTCCCCGACATACGTTCCACATATTTATCTTCGATATTTCTGGGCAAGACCTCTTTTCGACAATGTCAAAACCTTCATAAGTTATTTTTTTGCTTCGAATATTCTAAGCCACCTGCACTCCTTTCCCTTGATCTCTCCCTAGTTTAACCAAGACGCCTATTGAAATATCGTTGCCCCGCCACTGAAAGAAACACATATTATGAAAATAGCAGCTCGCGCAAGAGGCTAACATAGTTCATTGCTGGTCGCTAAGTACTTGCTGCTTTTTCCATGTAGTTCCACACGGGTATATTGGTGACGGTATGTTTTGGTGGTGCCACTTCACGGGCGCCCTTTCGTGACCGAGCTGGTAGGATGCGAGCAGACGACGCACTCTGTCAAAGAACGGAGTGGCAAAGTTAGTTCACATCTATGCCGATTAAGAACGCTCTATTTTTTAGAAAAAAAAAAAAACGTGTATGTCGTTTTTATGAGTGATCTTTCTAATGAACAACAGCGCCTCGAAGTTGCTTTTTATGTCAAAAAATATTTCAAATGCCTCAAAACAAGTTCGGAGCTACACGTTACAGCTTGTGTGGTGTGCGTCAAAGCAATTTCTGTAGCTTCTCTTTTTTTTTTTTTATTCTTCTGATTTGTGGAGGCTCTTGTAGAGACAAATTTTGCATTTACCCGTGTAAATGACTTGCTGCCTTCTTAGCTGTGCACGCGCACAGTTGTGTTGCAAAGCGCCGCAATTTTGTTTCAGCTACATTCAGCTTGCCGATACAGTTGCTTCTTTCCAAGTGTGACTCGACAGCTGCTAAGGAGCAAATGCTTATTAGCAAATGACGCTTAGGTCTTTCCGCATCGAATACGTGGCAAAGAAGTTTGTTATATCGCGACTTCTGCCCGAGAAGAAAGTAGAAATTTTCATAAATTCATAAATTGTCGGACATGGCCCGGCGAATTCACGCGAAATATTAATTTGTTCTATCCAATTTTTGCTAAGATTTGTTTACAATATTAAAATCGCTCACTGAGAAGCGCATCACGCACTATGCGCATTAGTGTCTTCAAGATTAATCATACAAATGGAAAGAATTTATAGCAGGTGCATATCTTATTTTTTGGGGACACTGAAGTATTACCGACTTACTAGATTTCGATCGCGAGGGAGTCTCGGACGTTTCGTGTCAGTCGGGTGAATAAGCAGGAATTAAATCCAAATGACTCCACACGACTATTTTGAGAAAAGGTTTGCTTATTGGTTTACAAAATTTAAAAAGGAATCAACTTCGAACTAATAAGAGACCAGCATTAAAAGAACATATTAGAACCAAGAGGATACACGGATTCAGTTTCCCTATTTTCAATATGATGAAACATTCCTCTCTCCTTTTTATTGTGCCCTAACCACAATAAAAAAATACACCCTAATTTCCGTGGTAGATGCTATAGTGGGGTGAAGCGCTGGATATTCATTTGTTTTCTACCAGCTTTTTGTACCGGGGTGAACCAGCACACCACCATCCCAGCGCTTTGGCAGGTCAGCGCCAAAAGTGTTTGTTAGAACGACTACATGGGCCACACTTTCAAGCATTGCTGAAAATGTCCTACCACAAATACCACTCGAGCAAATAAACACAGCACGTGGCACAGGCTTTACCGCGCGTTGCCCAAACAACACACGAAGCTAGCTGACGAGCCGAGGGATCCAAGATTGGCACGTTCTGTCCTTGTCAGTCCTACCCGTGACGTCACAAACGATGAAGATGATAAAGGTAGAGATGCGCCCCCCGCAGTTTGCACACGCACACGTCTAGGGGCACTAAACACATCCAATTCAAATTCGGAGCCGAAAGTTCGCGGAGCGCGCCGATTGGACGCCAGCTAGAAAAGCGCGGTGATCTTCGTAATTGTCCAATCAGCGCGCTTCGGCCTCAACTTTGTTTTTGACGAGTTTAGAGCCCTAGAAAACGGATCCCAGGAAATTTGCTTTCCACGAAATCTAAATGCTGGATTTCTCTTTTATCTCGACATTATCGGTCCGGGCCGTACCACCGCCAGCTGGCAACGGATCAACATAGATGATAGAAGGAAAGAGAGAAAGGAAAGCCCCCCTTCTCGGGCGCGTCGCTCCGTCCACACGTCGCCAAAGGGTTTCGGGTTCGGGAATCACTCCGCAGCTTCGCCCACTTCCTTATTAGACGTCAACGACGGAGGTTTACGGGCAGTGAAATCAGCTACGATTCAGAATGTGTCATATACTTGTAGTCTATAGGGCTGAAAAAGGCACCGTTAGTTTTTGTGACCACACAACTTGAAATGTCCGGTAGACTGTACGGTACATACTTCTCTGAATATTTACAAAATATTTTGTTTCGCACTTGATTTCAAAAAAATCAAAACAGATCAGTAAATATAAGCATGCGTTTATTGTCTAACCACGGGCGCTTCCTCGTTTTCATCAACGCGCATGAAGTTCGAGATTTGTAAAGGTTCCGCGATGTTAGTGGAATTAATGTTTGAGGGGGACAGTGGAAAGTCAGGGAGTTTTTTTGTGTGCGCGAGATTGACATAGTGGTACTAAGCGCTCGTTTTGTGATGCCGCTTTAAAACTTACAAAAAAAAAAAAACAGTTTATCATTTTTGCAGGTAATGTGTGAATGCTCGGTGCCACAAAAATTCACAACATTATTTTAATGCCGAGGAGAGACTCGAAAGAAGACGCGAAAATCTTGACGCAAAATAGCTGCTGAAGAATGAGAATGCACGAAGGGGAAAAACATATCAATTGAAGACGAACACAAACATCGAAATAAAATCGAGGGGGCTCATCCCCAACTTTCTTAGACTTCAACGCCTTGGCGCATGCACTAAAATGGGAATTTAAACTGGGCAACAACGAACATCGCAATGCTCCCCGGACATATCTTAGACGACCTTCATAGAATATCAATAAGCAGAAATTTTGCTTTTGGACGCGTGTATTTTTTATTACACGGCTCTACAAATTTTTTGCATTAAATCCTACCGGCCACATTCAGAAAATTAGCAATTAGTGATTTTCTTGACAAAAGATCGTAATGTTTCCCAGGACTGTAATCGCTTATGTATCACAAACGCAAATCAATCATAAATTTGATATTTCCTTAAAAATGTTATTAAACGAAATGTACCAGTAAGTTGGCCATGTTCGACATTTTCGATGAGGCACATCCGGAGTAACTCTTGCAACCCTTCCCCTCCGCCTGTCCGAGCAACCGGATTGTGCGTTCCGCGCCGTACTTCCCAAGCGACTCGTCGTAGCAGCGACCGATCGGAGGAAAGGCATAGGGGGTGCTGCTCTTAGCCATCCAGTGAATGCGCCGAAAACGCTGAGACGATGCGCCACTTCTACTCTCAGGCTGCTTCTTGAAACAAACCGACCGTTTCTTTGTGCGGTCACTGCTACCTCGTTCCACAGAAAAACTTTGGCACGTCTGCGTCGTTTGAAGTGGCTGAGGGGAAAAAACGGTGGGTTCGGTATATTGCGATCGGTTCCCAAGCAGCACCAAATTTTGACCGTTAATAGTGCAGGGGCTACCAGGAGCGCTAGTACGGAAAGAAAAAGATAGACATTATTCGCCATACACCGCTGGGGTTAGCCGTACTAGTGTAAGCGTTTGGACAGCAAAGACTCCCTGATCCTGTGCCAATCTCCTGTAATACACTGCTCTGTACAGTTAGCCCCAACATGACATCGCGCTTCTTTAAAAATTGTTGAGACGTAATATATAAAAATTAAAAAAAAAGTTTTATCACCTAAGTGTCTGGCCAACATACTTACAGTCCAACATACATGCACTTTGGCAAGAACATTTCAAATGTAAAAGCAAAAAAAAAAAAGAGAAACCATTGATTTATTATTTTTAAGGGTTTACCGCCGTACAACTTTGTATAGCATATAAGCTCACTTTCAGTGTAACAACTTGAAAGGCTCTAGAGATCGCGAGACACAATTAGCACAAAGAAGTACTCTATATCTATACTCGGCGTAAACAATTTTCTATTGATGCACGAAGATTGCGTTGGCTTTTTTTAGGGTTGAAGAAAGAACAAAGACGTAAGACAAGGCTAAAACAACCCTATCTTTCATGTGTTATGCTGTCCTTGTATTATATATATATTTTTTTTCAAACGTAACTATTTTGTGCAACGTTGTGAAGGCTAGCGTAGCTTCCGCTTGGCTCCATCTGCCAAGGCTACATTCGCGAGCACGTGCGAAGGCGAGATAAGACTCGTGTACATGCTCTCGGAGCAGTGAACGGCTGCAGCACCAAATTTTCGAGCGCTATGGATATGAAACCATTTTAGAGCACTGCTTCAGGTTGGTGCCATTTTCAGCGTTCGTGCCTACGGCTCATGGATTTCTCGGTTTCCTAAGCAATGAACATGCTCGTGTTGGGCTGTGGAGATCCCACGCTGGGCTGTGCATCTGGGAACATCGCAATGACGTGTAATTAAGGGCAACATTCTGTTGCATTTCCGGGAAGGCTCAAAGAGGGTGTGAGCAAAGCTGTAATCAGCGCCTGTACCTTTGACTGCATTGCCACAGAAAATGTGGCCCCAACTATGGCCTCATAACGTACCACAAAATAGCACTAAAAAAAACGCCAAAGCTACTAGTAATATTGAATGTTTTCATCCTGGGTGGTGTGTTGAGTAGTGTTCTAGGAACACAGTATACCTTTTCCGAAACCCTATCAAGCAACACTGGCGGTCGCCATTTCGTGCTCAAGACACTTGTGATTTGATCCCAGTCCTCATCGAACGCTGAAGTAGCACTCGCTCTTGGTACGAGTGAGCCGAGTTAACGCCGAACGTTGCCCCAGCCCTCGCGTTCAATACATGCTCAAAGTGCGTGTGCAAACAATGGTGCACTCGAAGAAAAGACTTATATGGGGTATTCTTCCAGTACAGTACAGTGTTGTAAACCCACGAAGCCGTTTTCGCCAACTATGTGGGCTGCCGCATTGCCATTGAAACCGTACGTGCGTCGTCACCGCTTTAAACAGACCGTTCCTAGGGGCGGTGTTATGGACGCATACATGGGACTGGACTACGCACCGAAAGAATGATCGGCCAAAAATCAAACGTGGAATTTAAACCTTTCAAATATTAGAGGAAGCCTAGATTTCACACTTACCCCGACAGAAGTTTGCCGAGAATCGACTGTTTCTGAAATATTTGCGACGACAACTTGCGGTCCTCGAGACGTTTCGAGATGCCTGTGGCAGACGACGAAGGCATGACGAACGCACGCGTAATGACTAAAATATGCCGTCTGCAACACTTTGAATCGTTTGCACAATGATACGATTTTGATTTTGTATTTATTTGAAACATATGAAACCTAAGAAAACTAATCAGGATTATAGCAACAAATTCTGTTTTTTTTTGCGATACGGGATACCATCTGACGAAAATCACCACACCCATAGAGACCTGCAAAAACTACAGGGAGAAAGCATCTCTATAGATTATGATATCAAAGCCTCGTCGGCCCTCTTTCTGGTTTTGCAGTTACCATGCATTCTAATGAAAGAGGAAATATTTTGGCTCTAACATGAGTGGTTTCAGACCCCAAACATCGTTTTTCTGGCTTGGAATATGGGCGTGTGTTTAGTACCTGCCTCGTAATCATCAAGCTGAGACGAAATACTACTGATTCTTCAGTTTTAAGTAAGACCCAAGGCGCGGATGACTGAAAAGGAACGCTTCTCCGTGCCTATAGAAGATTCGAGTTTACTCTTACTTCGAGTGTAAAAGGTAAAGGGGTCAGAATGACCTTGCCTAGTCATTCTTGCTCAAGCTCACTTAAAACATTCTAGGTCGAATGCTCGAGATGCCGAGTGTAGTAGATAAGCTGGAACCGAGGGCAGCTTCTTCGACTCACAGCCAGCTGTCACGCCGACGCATCGTCGTTCGCTGCTGCCAACGTCGACGCTCCTCCTTTCTTTTGTTTTTAGGCACAAGTTCACGTATTAAATCTTTATTTTCTCGTTTACGCGTCCCGAGTCGTTTTAATCCGCGACAATATATATCTCTTACGGACACATCGTTTGATCACACAGATATGCACTGAAGCAACTGTGTTGTCAGAAATCCTTGAAACTTGTGCCGGCCAAACATAGATAGTTACTAGTAACGAGTAACGTTTACCTAGTTACTTTTTTCGGTAACGAGTAACGTATTTAGTTACCTTTTTTAGAAAAGAAACGAGTAGTTACTTTTAAGGCCAAGTAACAAGTAACGTTTTTTTCGCCACTTTTGGGGAGTGATGTGTAGAGCACCACGTAAACAGCTTCGTTTAAATTCCAACCTGAGTAATCGTCTATTGAGATAAAACACGGGCAACCCGAAAAAAAAGTTCATTACAATATAAGAACTTACATCGCTGAACAGGCCAGTCGAACTCTAGAGTTAGGAATGTCCTTCACCCAGAGAACAATGATTTTCGTTGGTCGAACCTTCGAGAATCGTGTACAGACCGAATGCATATCCGGAGGTTGCTAACGCGGGAAGGCACATAACCCATTGTCAACTTCGAACTTTAGAAGCAGAGAGGGCAAAATATACAGGGTAATTACAGATTTACCAGCTCTTTCCGAAGCACAACACTGCCGTTCGTTCGAGCACTTCAGTAGAAGAACGACTCTTCGGCGTCGCCGGAGATGTATTCTGAAAGAAGCGTGGAAATATAACTGATGAATCCTTGCTACTGCTGAAGTGGAACGACTACTGAAACGAATACAATAAACCACGAAACAAAAGCAATTTAGTATTTGGTCGTCAAAGTAATTAGAAATGGAACTCGTTATATTTGAGGTTAGGTAACGCGTTCTTCTTTAGAATCGGTAACGAGTAACAAATGTTGTCACTTTTTGGGGTAACGTGTGCATGGCTGGTGCTGGCCTTCACTTCCACCTTTATACACTTCACGTCGTCGTCTTCGTACGTGATTGGGCTTCACAGTGTTTTCACCATCTCAAATATTGCGGAAGCAACTTTTATAGGAAGGCGTTCGCTCGCTCGCGCACATCGAGCGTCGATCGAAGCAGTGCATGGGCACTCTTCACTTCCGAAGTCCCACAGAAATTTGACCCCGAGGGTAGAAGTTTCGTCGATCGTCACCAACCTAATTCAGCGCGGTTGTGTACACACTCAGAAAGAACCACTGAACCCTCGAAACCATTGTGTAATCTGCTCGCAAGACCAAACCGGTTGTGGAACTTTATTACGGAATTTCTTTATCGCTTTATGGTGCTGAGACGATAAAAAACCTGTCATGATTAGATATTGACAAGACACCAATGCTTACAAAAATATTTACTTTTTGATGAAACAATTTCTAACGACACGTCGAGCCCCCATTCATTTGTTCATAACAACGGCCCTAGCAACCGTTTGTTTGGAGTCGAGCGCCATGTTGGGACGTCATCACTTACAGGGTCGATAGTGCCACTAAATAAGCGACGCTTCAGAGTAACAACATTTACCCATCTTGTGGCTTAAAATCGTGGTTTCCAGTTATCTGAAGCTTTATCCAAAATCATGAAAAACGCTTTTCCGTCCTCCACATATGATTAAAAATTTCCCGACCGAGCGGAGCAATAACACATGAGGTTCCTAACGCCGAAGCTAATGCTGAGGAAATCGTACATTTGAATCATGACGACCGGCAGTTGCGTCGGCTATGCAGAAGCAGCAAAATGGCGGCGCCCACAACAATATCGGGGAACAGAGTGCCGATACTCTAAGCGTAGCTCATTCAGTGACTCTAGGGGTCAATGCGCACCCTTCCATGGTGGCTGGCACCACAGTAAATTGCCGAAATGCGCGGCCTCACGGGCTCCCATTGTGGAGCCACACCGATCCCAACACTACCCTCTATTTCTAGTACGCTGTATCATTGCTTAATTATCCAAGCATCAAGGAGAATGCTGGATGTAATTCTAAGCACCGAACGCGCTCGCCTCCCCGTATAAATTATTCGAAGTGAATCAGCAAATTAAGGCTTTTTCGAGCACGCGTGCCAGACGAAATTTGTTTATGCTTTTGCTTTAGAACAGTTCCTACTGCGGATGCCGGCACGTGCAGCGCGTGTGATTACACTCGCAGCATGCTCATTTGTGCTTGGGTTATAGACGATTGCAAGCTGGGCGACTGGCCGCCGCCATGTCTCTGCTCGAGCAGGCACGCCCGTGCGATTACGAGCTTGCCAAAGCTACGTTCACCCGCGCGTTGCACGCGCTTGCACGCATGGGGCACCACTTGTGGCGCCATGCCTGCAATTGTCTATAGACCATATGCGAAATGCACGGCGGCATCACTGGGGGCCGAAGAACATGCTCCCTCTCACCATTTGCTGGCAAAGGCCAGAGCGCGAAATCGTAGTTCTGAAGAATTTTTCGCTCGCACAAGCTCTCGCGCAGAGAAAGCGCCTTCAAAAACCAGGCGCCCGCGCCTGTGCCTTTGCCGGCACTCTAAGCCAACTTCGCGCTGAAGTGTACGTCCGCCGTGCTTGTTGCGGCAAGAAACCAGCGACCGGTGGGGCGACAAGCACGTACATGTGCAAGACAAGCGTAAAACAATAATAGCCATGAGCTCGCAGGTGTGGGGGAAGGTCGATGACGGTGTGCAGTAGGCTTCGATTGTTACCGACAACGCCACGAAATTCACAAACAGCAGAGGAATGTCGACGCACCAAAGATGGAAGTGCAAAGAGTGTTGCCAGTTTTTCGAACAATTTCGCATATGGTCGATTTACCGAACGGTCTATTGACGCAGCAGCCACTAGATGACGCGCAAATTTGAAAATGGTCTATTCGTAACACAATTCTGAATTTTTCTCGGGTGTAATTTCTAGCATTCTGGAGCCTATTCCGTTATTTCTTTATGTGTGCGCAATGAAGCTTTTGTGTATAATGTCTGCATATACGTTCTGTTGCCTTGAATGTACTTTCTTTTTTGATTGCAGTGCCCGGTCGGGCTCCCCGCATCACTGAGCACCCCGGCGACGTAGTGGTGCGCAAGCACGAGCCGGTGACGTTGCGCTGCCGGGCGGACGCCGAGCCCCCGGCGCGCCTGTCCTGGTTTCACGAGGGCCACCCGGTGCGCGACTCGGCCACCCGCATGGTGCTGCCGGAGGGACAGCTCTTCTTCCTGCACGTCCAGCACAGCCGCAGGGACCAGGACACTGGTATCTACTGGTGCACGGCAACCAACGCTCTCGGGGAGGCGCGCTCCCGGAACGCGTCCGTCGAGCTCGCAGGTAGGCTGCACTGTCCGCTATTTGTAATACTTTTATGGGTTGCGATCAAAATGTTCCGGGACTAGTTCTGTAGCGCAAAAAGAGAAGGCATTACGGTGATGCGCGCGCAGCTGTCAAATACAGGAAACTTCGTGTGTCATTAAACCAAACGGATTTGTTCTGTAAACATTTACAGCTGGTCTACACAAGTTTTTGTGAACACGGGCAAGAGCACATCGGATATTTAAACATCAACTGCAAATCATAGCGAAAAGGGAGCATCAATCCTGCGTCAAAGTTTGCAAACTAGGAACAAAGGCGTTTTAAATGATTCGGCGGGCTTACGTAAAAAAATATCAGTGAGTCTTGAGAGGTGTTTTGAGTGGCACTCGCGCTTCGAGAATGCTAGAACATCACTGGAAGACAGCATGAAAGGAGCAGAGCTACCTTCGCTTCACTCTTTTCGTCTTCCACTGAAGTTCTATCTTGTTTGCAACATCACTTAGGTCTAGAATATGCTAAAAACATCCGGATAGACCGACAAATGTGATGTTCGTGATCCGTCCTCCTATGTGTTCTTCTTTCGTAAGTTCTTAGATTATACCCTACCAACGCACCCACCTCAACACTGACAGATTACTTTTATATGTGCTAGTAAATGGCGTAAGGAAATGCTCTTACCTTCACAAAGATGGACTCAAGGAGCAGTCGTACATTGGTCACACGAGCAGTCATTTAAAAAATGGTCTTATAATTAATTACTTGCTCAAGCGGGCAAGATAATCCACTAAAACCCCTCGTGTATGATATGACGTTTCACATGTAGTAGGTTGGAGGTGAGCAGATGATCCACAACCGCTCCTTGAAAGGCGAATATCTTTGCCGTGCGCTTTCACACAGGCGGCAATCTGCGTTTGGTACGAATTCTTCTGCCACCATGACAGGGGTCAATGACCCCTGTCATGGTGGCAGAAGAATGAGGCCTCTGAACAAGGCCAATTAAGGCGGCAAAGGTTTGCTCGGGCTTCATGCATCTCCCGGCAGAGCCAGAGTCGGTTTAGGGGCCTTCGAAGAGGAGCGGTCGCGCGTCGCGCGGATTTGTTAAGGTGTGCAGGAATAAGGAAGGTTCCTCAAGTATAGCGGTCACCGGGCTCTTGATGCCCATTAAAACAACTCTAGACATTTTGGCTTATCTCACGCTGTTTGCTAGAAATGCGAGCAAACCTTACGCCACCCTTGCTCCTTGGCGAGACGGGGCCATACTAACACTTCTCTCTTCTTGCACCGGGGCCGCGGCGATCTGTTCGGTACTTTGGCCGGAGGCGGGTGTAGCAGAAGAAGGCAATAGTGAGCTGTCCCTGTCGTGAAACCAAACTTTCTAGCTACCAAGCATAGGTGCGTGCAAATATAGTTCGTACAAAATTTGTTGCAGCTTCTTTGCAGAGAACTGGAAGATATTCCCCATCTTAAAGTTTCCAAAGAGAAATGGCGTCTCTAGAACTTTCAATAGTAATGAAGCATTACTCTGCGCCAAGGAAGTGCAGGATCATCTAATAAATCAACGCCCTCTTTTTTTTTCAGTAGTTGTGCCCACATATAAAATACCACCCATAGCACAATGTCAATGTGCCCTTGCATATTGTTTTTTTGGGCCTATTTTACGTGATGTCCAACGCGACTCGACACATTCTGAGAAAGCGCTTGTTTATTTATGGGCCAGAGCTCCTCCTGCAGTCCTTATGCTGAATGTTACAACAGTCTACACAGTTTGCAGGGCTAATGGCAGATAACTTTTTTTTCAGGTTAACCGAGCTACCTAGGACTCTAGCCTTAAAGCTGTAACGGCATAAGGATTGACAGGATTTGAAAGTCTTGTCATCGCCTCCCAGTATATATAGTCTTAAGATAAAAATTGAACCAATTAACACGTGATTTGGACAAATCAGAAATGATGGCATACATCAACACGGAATCATTAGCCACCGCAGGAACTTACAAGCAACTATGCTAAACAAGATTTACAGAATTTCTCTAAAGCTTCTATATTGAAAAAAACATTAAAGTTTGTTGTGGTGGAGAAGTGTTTCGAATGGAATAGTCCTCCATCATTTATAGCCTACGCAGTGTAAAGGAAAGTCGCGATATACAGGTTCTCTCTTGCGCAGTTGAATCTAAATGTAACATAGCGCCATTCGGTCCAAAGTAATATTTGCAGACGACTAAATAAAGCTGGTAAATAAAAAAAAAGGTGCTTTTCGGTCGTTCCTTCTACAAGGACAATGGACTTAAGAGATTCAGCATGACGCAAATCACGCACATTTACTCTAAATATTCATATATTACGGCCACTCACCGGCCACGACAGACCGATCACATTCTTCCGATACTAGAGTCGCTCGTGACGGAATTATCCTGGCTTGACTCGATCGCCGAATAATTGCGAACCTCGGCAAGAACGTAAATGCGGGCTGCAGTGGCGCACGAGGGGCATAAAAATTAAAACATGTTCAAATATAGTTTCATCCATTCTGTATCTGCTTCGAGAGTACTGTTTTTACGACCAGACACTGACGGCGACCCACATTTCCTCGAGTTTACTTGAATCTACTTGCTTTCTATCTATATAGTCGTGTCGAGCTTTTTGAGCTTAGAAACGCCTGTCACTGGAAAGCTTCTCAATAAAATGGTTAAAAAAATAGTATGCAAGTGACTTTTCTTTTAGAATATGCATTTTGCTATTAAATATATCAGAATATAGAAGGAAGATGGTGCTTTTGTTCCTCAGGGTAGCCTTCTATATTTCTTGTATTTTCTTTTCATACAAAAGGAGGCATTTTGGTTAAATAAATGTCTTAAATACGTTGAGCGAAAGGGCTGTGAAATGGGATCGACTCGTATTTCTCGCGAATGGCTGTTGGCACCTGCTGCGCTACATGGCCGAAGAGTGGCCCCTTTGCCGTTCTGGCGCGGCAAAGGCAGTCGTAATACAGAATGTGACATGTTAGTGGGGTGAACTGTGTACACACGTGAAGACTGGATGGCGCGAAGAAGGCCTGTGCCGTTGAAGGTAAGCGCGGGAGCGCTCCATGGATGTCTCATTTGTGGGTGCCATCTTCTGCGGTCGCAATGTAAATATGACTTTCTCAGAGCCTGTTGGAGTGTGAGTGGCAGTTGACGTAGCGTGCGGAAAACAGAACAATCGGAATGCGGCAGCGGCGAGCTGAGTCCTAGCACCAGATCGCGGCAAAATAGAACTAAACACTCCGAACTACCTCAACCCCTTGCAGCAAATAGCTCTGCCCTTTTCTCTGCTTTTCTATCGCTCTCTCTTTCGCTCTTTCTCTGGATAAACCCGGAACGCGCTCGTTTCACATAGCAGAACGCTTTCGCATGCCTGAACACGTAATGGTTTTCTCTCGCCGGTAGTAATACGGAGGAGGCATTCGGGGAGTTTTGGCTGACACTGGTGTCAAATCAGCGAGGAGACGAACGCTGCTTCAGCCTTCATCTGGCAGTCGATCTGTTGACTTCCACTGCTGGCACCAAACCGTACACATGGTTAGGCGCGAGAAACAAAAAAGCTCACGCGCGACAACGGCTCCCTGAAAGCCGTCGCCACTCGGAGGATCCGTTCAGGAAATTTACAAGTGCACGAGCGTCCACCAAGAATACCGAAGCGGCGGGAAGAAAAGAAATTACCCCCTTTAATTAAAACAGCCGAAGGAGCCGAACAAAGAAAGCGCCGGGACCTGGGAGTGAAATATTTCTTCTCGTAGCGAAGAAATGCGGGCCGACCTGGGGCACAGACCCTGGGGCCTCGGCGTCTAACGGCAGCGTCAGATTTACAACTGGGGAGAAGGGTCGGCCCTTATTGCGACCTCCTCGCTCTCCTCGCTTCTGCCTTTATGGCCCTGCGGGGTTCCGAAACGATAATAATAGGCTTGGGCGGACTCGGGAGTCACCCCGGAGAAAATGTCGAGATTCCAGGAGAGTTTCGGGCCAACAATGCGCGTTCCTTTTTTTTCTTTGATCCTCATTTTTTTTTTAATTTTTGTAGCGAGCGCATGTTTCTGGTAAGCAAAACTAACGCTTGCTAAGCAAAAAAAATAAATAGATAAATGAGAAAAATACAGACGTTTGTGTTTAGAGAGCGTGAGGTCGGTGTGCCTTTGGGGAATGGCGGCACTGGATTACGCTGTAGAAGATAAATTTAGGGAGCACACTACGATTGCTATTCGGGCGTCTTCCGATCCTTATTGAAATAGACCGGGACGAAGAGCGCCGAATAAATAGGGATAGGGAAGTAGACAAGACTAAGTGCACTCTCATATGAAGGTTTATTGAAATAAACACACGCTGTTAATACTAACTTTCTGCCTATTCTTTTAGGAAATAAAAGTCTATATCTGCCATGTGCATTGGCGTGGCACTAACTCACTTGCTTTGCCCTTGCTTTCTGTAACAGAATTCATCGTAAAATTCTAAGGCGCTTTCAAGTTTCGACTTCGTATTTCCCAAAAATTGTTGCTTGTGCTAATTTTGGGTCGCATAGGCACCTATCCCAGTGCACTACCAGATTGCCCTTCGGGGACTGTATTACTGACTATGCATGTTATCTTGCTACCATGGATGAAGCTGCGTATTATCTTGCTTCCTTGTTATCTTGTTGCCAGCGGCCCGCGGAATGTTTTGGCGGAGTCCCGAAAGTGGCCCGTGTCTACATGGAGCGTGGTCGGCGACGTGAAACCGCGAAGTGTCCCACTAACAGCTGTCGCTGTAAAAAATAAAATCGGTCCTGTTCTCCGCCGACATGACGTACACATGTGCTCAGAGAGTGAATAAGCTGGACAGCTTTTATTTTGACGAAAAACAAGAGAACGCGGGATATTCATTTATTTATTTATTTATTTACCCTCAAGGCCCCGAAGGGTATTACTGAGGGGAGGCGGGGGGTGGGGGGGGATTAGGTGACATGGGTACAGTTGTTGATACATAAAATATAATACAGTATTTTATGCACGCTTGCTCAGGCTCTTCAAAAAAATTTACACAATGTTATAACAGTAATACCAACTAGAAAATGGTTAATCAAAATGAACAAACAAGGCACTTTTAAAATCAATAATACTGGTTATGGAGGCTATGTCAGCGGAAAAGCGATTCCAATCAGAGCTAGTGCGAGGAACAAAGGAGTTATATATAATAAGTGTTAGTTTTGTAATTTGGGATACCGACTTTGTACTGGTGATCTACGGGGGATGAAACATAAGTAGGTGGCGTTAGAAGTTCACAGAGCTTAAAAGCGTTTAAATTTTAATCACAGTTCTAGCGATGACCGGGAATGGCACCGACGTGACCGATACATAACATCTCACCCATAATCAGACGCCACCATCGAGTATCAGAATTAATGCGCACGCGCTACACCGCGCTCGGTACTGGCCGCCGCCGTCCAAGCAGCCACGGCTTCATCGGGCAACATTGCGTCACGAAAGCAGCCCTGGAATAACGAGGACAGCGTGTTTCTTCACGAGATCAAAAGAACTACGGCCGCGGCACGCCCTGAACTCTGCCAACATATCAGCCAGGCTCTCTTTCGGTCCGCCGTCATTAGGGCCGTCTCACCACACTCCCGGACACACGCTGTACCGTGCTCTGTAATACCAAGCACTGCGCTGCCCGGAGTACGCTACCGGCCGGCCAACACACCAGCCGGCGTTCTAGACGCCGTCCTGGGCAGTGTCCTCAACAATTAACCACCGCGCTGCTTGTTCCGTCGCCGCCCCTATCGGTCCGTGCGCACACAAAGCCACTGCCGCGAAACCACCCACTCGGGCGGATTCTGTTGGGAGGGACCAGTTACCTATTCTCCCAACCGAGGCTCCAGCCGGGCCACGGGGGCCCCTCGCAATTCATTACGTCTAATTGGGGCACCCCGAGCTTCCCACTTGAGCGCGGAAGGAGGCGGGCTGCCCGGTCGTTATGCCCGCCGCTGCCCACGTACGGTCAGGGAGAGTACGTGCCGCATAGGTGCTTCATCCGCCGTCCTCAAAGCACGGGCACGGAGCGTAGCGGCCCACACCGCCAGTATACAAGCTGCAAGGCGGCCCCACTTGGCGAGTCAGGAATCCGAAGGAGGGTAAGGTCGAAGTAGGGAGTGGCTCCTGGCATGGTACTTCGGTTAACGTGGACACCTTGATGTTCACTCAATTCCTCTGTCAATATTTACCTTCGCGTTGAGTCTACTTTTGAAAGAATATCGAGGTGCCTGAGAGTAGAGCTTATTTCTCTCTCTTTCGTTCTCTCTCTCTCGTTCTAGCTTATCTTTTTGATACAAATTGAGGCTCCAAACTTCAACTGACACTTCATCACGGATCTACTGCATACCTGCGACATGGTGTTGCCTCTTTCCACCCCAGGCCTACGCACCTCGGTTCGTTCTCAAGCCCCTGAACGTTCGAAACCATAAACTGCTTGCCATAGGATACGGAATCAGATGTTCCTCAAGACGAACTTTCGTGCCAGCGAAAATGGGATGTTGCAACCAGAGAGCAGCGTACTCGAGGCTGCCTTTAACCTGGAGTGCGCAGTTTGGAGCAGCCCCCGGGGGAGATGGACGTCCGGCTTAAATAGCGTTCGCTGCTCGTCCGCCGCCTCAAAGGCACTCCGCCATTGCTGTTCTAAGTATACGGCTGCGGTGTCGCCCAACGTCGTCACCTGGAGAGTTATAGCGTACAACGCATTCGTGATCTTGTTCCCGCCAGAAGTTGCTTGCTTGTGTGCTCTTTAAATTCGAATGATGGTGTACAGCGATGTTAGGCAGGTCTAAAGCGCGAAACACATGTACGACGAAACTGTCCGATCCGACGTCCGACCGCGCAATACGACGGTCGGAGGCGAGGGTTTTCGTAGCATCGGAGAGCGTTGAAAACCCTCGCCTCCGACCGTCGTATTGCGCGGTCGGACGTCGGATCGGACGGTTTCGTCGTACATGTGTTTCGCGCTTAAGACACATTTATTTGGCGTGTGCGTCCTGGGAACCCACTGATGCGTGTGTAGGCAACCGCTGAAACGACACCGGCATGTGAGCCAATTGGGGTTATTTTAGAACAGAGCAGATATTACGGAGCGTTTAGAGTTTATAAAATGTCGACGCCATAATTCTTTCCTGTGTTCAGAATCTCGTGGCCCCGCCCTTTTCCTTGCTATGTTATGCTTATGCAAGGTTGAACACTTAGGGCTAGCCTAGCTCTGGTCGTCGTCGTATGCATGATCTAGAAAGGTTTCAACCGAAACAAAAAGAAATATCAGATTCAGATATCGAAATATGTGTCTAGCAGGCGTATATTAAATTGAAAAGCTTTTAAAAAGCACAACGCTAATGGGTACAGTTTTATGCTTTTAATGCGTTAGCATTAGTACCCTCGTACATGCGCCAAACTTGAACGGTTTGGAGCGTTTGGAGTATTCAACGTTCGCAACGTCGCCACGGGCTCTGGCACCATCCCTGCTTCGGCGTCTTGCGGAGCCTGTGAATGCGCTCACGAGAGGGGTGGGAGGAAGGAATTCGGAAGAGTGTGCGGGAAAAAGAAGCCCTCCAGTAGGCAGAAGCGGCCCAGGCGAAGTTGGCTATAACGCTATGCAGGTAGCACAAATAAAATATCTCGGCTGAATCGCGGCTCTATGACAACAGCTTGCGCAGTCGTCTGCTGTTTGAAGCTCGAACCCCTGTGAACGCTGAACTATCGAAAGCGCTATGACCCCAAGGTTGTATATACCGGGTGCCGCGCGTGCGGAAAGGGACCCGAGACAGTGGAGCACCTGGTGGTATTCTGTGAATGCCTCATGCCACCTCCAATGGAAGATCGCCAACGCAATGCCGGTAGGACGCTAGCGGAGGAACTGGGGTTCCCGTTGAAGTCATGCCCGGGTAATACGTCCACAAGCGGAGCAGGCGGAATGTGTGGGAGAAACTCAAACATGGCCAGCTCAGCCGCATCAGCAACAACTAGGCAGGACACTGACTCGTGTATGCAGTGTGTGCCAAGGACGAAGGCAAGACTTCAGCACTGGTGGCACGAGATATGTGACAGCAAGGGTATGATTTATTTTACAATTTCTTTCTCTTTAGGGTTTTTTTTTTATTTTACAATTTTGACTAGAGCACGAATCTTGGAGCCCGCCCGTTACAAACGGAACAATCAGAGGATCATCCTCATCATCATCATCATCATCTGTGGAAACTGACTAGGAAACGCCTGCAGAAGCCGACAGGTGACGGTGGGGTGCATATTTGAGAGACTAGGCGATAGGAGGATACCAACAGAGGCCGCTCTTGATTGGCGGGTTATGGGATGAGCGACGCTCTGATTTAACACCTAGCAACCGAAGATCGCCGGCGACGTTCACCTTCGCCAATTTCGGCGCCGCGCAGTAAGGGATGGCTGGTGTATCACTGGGGCACGTGCTCACCCACCTTGGCCCCTCCGTTCACGGCGCTTCGCGGCGACAGTCTGCAGGTGGGTCATTGCAAACTATTAACCCCCTTTGTCCGACTCGTACACGTGGCTTTGCGGCGCCCCACCTGCGGTCAAAGTACGCCCTAGACCCGCTGTCCTCCACTGCACTTTGGTTCCTAGGTGTTTCGCCACGCCGTCGCTCTCAATAACCAGCCAATCCTGTGCCGCCGCCATTGCTATGCGTCCTATCGCCTAGCCTCTCGAAATAAGAGGCCGGGGTGCGGGAGCGCGTTTTAGACGCCTTCAGAGGCTTCTGCAGCAGTCTTTGGAGGCCTATGGACGCACACGGGCTGCGGTTTCGTTCTTCGGTTTGCCACACCGTTCTTGACGCGGAGTTATTACGTCACCGGGCCGTAAGCGCACGGTGTCGCCGCCCCTGTGTGCACAACATGTATGCATAACAAGGAAATGGCTCTGTCGTTTAACACGCATAGCGCGCACGCCCTTCATGCACGCGCTAAGTGACCTGATCTGCTTGCATCAGGGGGAAGAGGGGTTTCGGGATGTTCGCCCCGCGAAAAAGTGCTGAGTTACTGCATTCACCATGCTTTATTATATATAACCGCTGCGCGAAATACTGACGCGTTATTTTCGAGAATCAGCTTGGCGGCAGCAGCCATTGAGGTCCATTTTTTTTTCTCACTCGATAATCGCTGCATCGTTTAAATCTTGTCGACATTTTTGCTAGAAATTAGTTTGGTAGATCGTTGTTGCATTCCGCTCAGTACCTGTTAGTGCGCAATGGCCAACGCGCGTGCGTTGTATTATCGTGCGCTTTAAGCATACGATACTTACAGGGGGAATCGTTCGGAGATATCGGAGAAACCATCAGAATGTCGACTGGTAGTTTGATGGCCTAACTCGTTAACTGCAGTTTGTAATTAGCTCCCCTTATCCTGGACTACGCACGAAATTTGATTTACTCTTCGCGCATATTAACCGCTCCCCTCCCCCGGCGTTTCTAATATTCGTGTTTAATTAATTGACCGTTTTTAGCAAATTTCGATGACAACAGTTTGTTTGTCCTACTGAGACATAACTCAAGTCATACACATTTCATACACATTTCATAAAATATTTCTTTTTTTACTGGCATAAAGTGTCCTACTAGGAAGAGCTGCTACCAGTATTAGTGTTAATGGGAAGATCGGCCCGACTCAGCTTCACTACTAAAAGTGCATTCTGAATTGGTACTTTTATTTTTTGAGCGCAGCTCTTAGGCGCCCGTTTCAGACTTGAGCGGCGGCGGCGTCTCCGTCGCCGTCGGCGTAACCGCGTGGTGCATTATGGGACGCGTGACGTCACTGATGACGCATCAGTGACGTCATCAGGGACGTCATCGCCATCGTCACTGATGACGTCATCGGATTGTCACTCATGACGTCATGAGTGATGTCACTGATGACGGCATCTGCATCCGCATCGTCATCGTCCCTGATGACGTCATCAGTGACGTCACTGATGACGTCACCGGCATCGTCATCGTCACTGAAGAGGTCATCCGTGACGTCACTGATGACGTCATCGACATCCGCATCGTCATCGTCCCTGATGACGCCATCAGTGACGTCAGTGATGACGTCACCGGTATCCACATCGTCATTGTTATCGTCACTGATGACGTCATAGCGTTCACGTGACCCCGGTGACGTCACGTGACCCTCGTGAGACGACGGCGACGCCGCTCGGCGGGAGGAGTAGCAGACAGGATGAGGAGGTGAGGAGGAGAGAAGAAGGATATGCCTTCCCCTGAGTACCCTTCCCCTCCTCCTCCTTAAGAGCTGTGCCCTAATCCGGCGATACAGAGAGTTGTAAACGGCTTTCATTTTTTGCTATACTGTTATCGTCTATCGTTAATGGGGACGCAAAGACAACATACGGACACTCTGTTTCACCGCACAAATCACACCAACGAGAATTTATTTCTCCAGAAACGAATAGAGTTTATGGTTATCCGAACATTTACTCCTGAAACATCACGCCCGGCCACCAATACCGCGCGCACTTCCACCCGAAAAGCGTGAAACCCCCTATTCTCTGCGGTCGCAGTCGCCGAGCGTTAGCCATGCAGGATTTACCACGACACTTTAGGGTGTCGGTGCGCGTTCGTCACACGCAAAGTCTCGGTTTCTGAGACTCGACACAGTGGTCATAGCCCAGAGCCGCCAGTCGTGTTACGCGGTTCCTCTCAAGATCATGGCGACTTCTTGCGCTCTGAGCTTATCTCCACCTCTGCACCGAATCTACGTTTGGAGGCGTACTAAACGCCCTCGACCACTCCTCTGCCTTCCGTCGTCTCGGGTAATCCTATGACCTCAGCAGCGGCGCGGCGCTTTCGAGGGACGCCCATCTCGGCGGGCCTTCGATCGGCTCTCTTCCTCAGGACGGCTCGACGGAGCGACTCTTCTCACCGGGATTTATGGCCAGGGTCCGCTACGCCTGCGTTGGCCGTCGCCGTCCGTGGTGTCGTCTGTGGAATTCCCGGCCATCCGTAGCCCGGCTAGGAAGTGTCGCTGGAGCGGCCCCTTTAATGTCTGTCTGTGTTTGTTGTCCTTTATAGACTTACGGCATGAGCGTGGCGACGAGGATTAGCGCGCGAGTTGGGCTCCAGCGTGAATTTCTGCGTCGCCTATCCGGTTCCTGCCCTTCCGATCTGGGTCGCGATGCCAGAGATGCTTGCACGGCGTCGCTGCCTCGACGGTCGAAAGTTGGGAGAGTGCTTGTATTGGTCGGCTGAGTGGACCATTCGTTTCTGGTCGATTTCCCCAGTACTGCCTGCCGCGACGAGTAAGCTTCAGCGCGGGAAGTGGACGCGTCTCGGTAGTAGACGTCCGGACATTCCTGAAGCGCCGGTGGCAGTTTGCCGGAAACAATATACGTGGTGTTACGGGCTTTCGGAGGTTGTATTAACGATGTTCGTAGGAGCTTCAAATCATCAAGACTGCGATTCGGTTTTGTAAAGGGCGTGCTTGCTTTATAGCGATCAGGTGATTGCACCACGGGTCTGAGCGCGCTAAACGTGTATTATTAGACCAGGATCCCGGATCTTTCCCGTGTGACACGTTTTAATATTGCTCTTAATATTGCTTCCAGATTTGAATTTTTCATCCGTTGAACCTTTTTCACTCATTAGAAAGTGAAAAGGTTCGAATGAAGCACTGGATAATCGACATCGAACGTGTCAAGCTTGGCATAACGTCGGACAGCTCTCTGACGTGCTCAGATAATATTAGGAAGATTGAAACAAAAGTTAATGGATTACTCAGGATTTAATGACATCTGGCGCTGCCCGATGAGCGAAATTGATTGAAAGGCTATTCATCGCACACAGCTCTGGTACACCAGACTATCTCCAATTTCTAACTTGTTTGTTTAACACGACTCCCCACCATGTGTGGAAAACTGTTTAGGTATGGCGTCGTAAGCCGCTGAACATGAGCGGCGAATATATAGAACCTTCGTGATTCTGGCCCAATCTTTGGACAAAGCGGTAAGCGAGAATTCTACAATACATAACAGCCTATGCCAAAAAAAAAGAAGGGTTGGACATATTTTTCGATTTTTTCAAAGACACAGAAATAGTGTGACTATTAGGTGCGGTCATAAATTATGTCGAAAGTGTGAACGTGTGCATGTCATGCGATTATGTGCTATGATCTGACAAAATTGACTGTACGCGCGCTTGGTGAATTGGCGCCTGAAAATATTTTATTCGTCACTTTTGGTTTGTGCCTTAGTTTTCCTCACCCAGTGAGTAGAACTCACTTGACAGATTTGACGCTACTTAAAGCTTGCTTATTGTATTGTTCTTTTTTTGTGTGTGTTTGTTTGCATGTTTATTTTCTTGTTTCGTTCACTCCCGTTCTTTTTCTACCTCACTTCATGAAACTTCCGGTGTCGATCCCAAGAAAGTCACTTTATCCAATTGCGCCATTTATTTCCTCCCTCACTATCTCGGATACGCCAAGCTCTAGACTTAGGCAGCTAACTGCACATCGTCCTACAAGTAAAGAAGAATTACGCTTCACTTCCGCTTACCGGAAGTCTCAGCGGCTCAGATACTAGAAACGGGCGCAAGATTCGACGAAGCGTTCACAACGTTCGACCATTTCATAACGCTGACCGCGTTCTCGTAGCACTTAGCGTAGTAGCGCGAAAAGGTAGGCTCGGTTTCTCTCGCGCGCAGTCTCCAACCTGTGTTCCAACTTCGTTCGTGGTGCACATTCCCTCGCGTGTTTCCACTAATTCCCTTCTCACTCCTCCCTCGTAATTCGCAAGTCTCGTTTCCTACCGAAATAACGTTAATTTCCACCTACAAGGAGATTATGCGTAAGGCGTTTACGGGAGATTAGCGACGCGGCCGGCGGTCTCGCAGGCCCCGAAGAAATAAAGTGGGACGACTGCATGCGCCCCGCCAGGCCCGCAAGCTTGCGCCTCGGGCCAATCAGAGCCGATTTGCATTCTCGGCTGTCACTTCTTCACCGCAGCTGGCAGTCAGAGTTTGCGCAAATTCGCGTAGGCGCACCTCGTTCACCCTGTCTTGTTGCGCGCACGTATATCAGTGCGCGTAGGCGCACTGACATACTTCAGTATAATCATGTTCTTAAATACTTTCTAGTAGTTATCAGTATAATTGGCAAACTTTAAAGCTTGTTTGGAATTAAAACTGTCTTGAATATCATTTATAACCATGAAGCAGGGTTGGGCAGTATCGCGATACAAATGTATCGCGATAGTATTTCAGAAATACATTTCGTATCTGTATTTCTGTATCGCGATACATTTTTTTTTTGCCAGTATATGTATTCCTGTATCGGAATACATTTTGAATGCTCCTTTGTATTCTAATACAATCAGGGTGAAATGTATTTCGGTACATTTCTTGAAAATACTCCCCCCCCCCCCCCCCCCCCGGAAAAAAAATCCTACGCATTTTTTTTTTTACTTCCGAGGGCACCAGGGCCAAGGAGGCGCTGGGGAATTGTTACCATCCTGACCAAGGTTCCTTCCGATTCTCCAAACTATTTTCCTATGCGTCCTCTTCTCCGTTCTGACAAGTGTTGCGTAGTCGGGGACTCGAACCAGGTGGCGTGCCAGGAGTGGAGTCAGAGCATCTTCTGCCGCAGGTTCTCAGGTAGGAATTTCTTGAGTTATTATTTGCTGACATCCAATGCCCGCTGCTAACCGTCTCTCTTGCCTTAGCGTACGCAGTACACCCGGCCGGCAAAGCTGAGTCACAGTCTGTTGCAGCAAGAGCCTGGCGGTGGTTGACTTGAAATAGTAGGATGACTCACGCAGTGAAGTTCAACACATATTCGAAAGCTCCTGCGGCTGCGCCCGTAATATTGCACGGCTTAAGGGTACGTCATCAGCCGACGTGAAAGTGACCCGCTGCTCTGGTGATACAAAACCCAGGAAGGAGTTCAGACGTGGCCTCGCTGTGCCGACCCAGACTTCGTACACCTGCGACTCGTCTCGAGCGCGCTGTTTCTCGGGGAGCTCGGACCTCTGCCGGCAATATCAGGTCGCAATCCACGAGGTCTCTATTTGGAGTATGCAAGGCGAAATTTGATGACTGCGATCCATGCGTCGGTGGCGGAGGGTCAGCCGGAAGCACCGTCACAACAGGGATGCCACCGTATCGTTTTTCCAACCGTAACAGAAGATAAAACATGTGTTCCAGGCAGGGCCGTACCCAGAAAAAAATTTCGGGGGGGGTTTTCGGGGACAACGACGGCCATTTCGAAAGTGTCTATTGTCTTGTTTTCGCCTATGAATCATGTACACCGGTGGCATATAATGGAGAGTTACAGCAAACCGGAGAACGGGTCCCGGTTTGGTACCCGGTAGCCGACCGGCGCCACTGCGAATGCGCAGAGGTGGAGATTAAAATCGGCTGGCTGCCAGTGCACCGACCAGGGCCGTACCTAGAAAAAAATTTCGGGGGGGGTCAGAACCCCCTAACCCCCCCCCCCTGGTTACGGCCCTGGTTCAACTTCCAGGATGTTTCAGGTGGTCCACCATTCTCGAAAATCCTGCACGATCTTTAACGAGGTAACCTACAACGAAAGTATGTATTGTCCTTTCATACAGCAGTGTGTTAAAGTTTCATGTTCAAGGCCACACCTACAGATAAAGAATACCAGTTCATTCCACCGTCACGTCATGTGATAAATGTTGACAGGGGCGTGGTGACGTTTTGATGGGATTTAGGATGACAGAGGATTTATTTAGAGGTCGAAGTCTTTTCGCATCCCTTGTCTGACAGACAGGATGTCAGGGGAGGGACGACGGTCAGTCCTTGATGGAACGTTTTTTCTGAGCACATTGAAAACTCCTCGTCGTCCGAAATCACTACCTTCAAGGCAAAGTGCCAAGCCTACGGGAAAGTAATTTCAGGATAAAAAACTTCCACTTCCAACTCCAAGCTTCATCTAATTTGTTCTCAAATAAATTTGCAAAATGCATTGCAGTATCAGTATTTCTGTATTTGTATTTCTGCCCTCCCTAAAATGTATTCCTGTATTTGTATTTCCGAATACTTTTTGCCTCTACTTAAAATGTATTTCCGATACGTATCGCGATACACTTTTACAGATATATTTCAGTATCAGTATTTTAGGTACTATTTTAAAGTATCCCAGTATTTGTATTTCCAAATACATTTTTAAGTATTTCTGCCCAACCCTGCCATGAAGTCATCGCAGATTACAGGTTATAAGGCACGCGCACGGCATTCTGCGGCCTTCCGGAAAGCACGCAAATGGCCACGCGTTTCTAGGTTTCGGTTCCCTATGAGAGCGTATCTTCACGCTAGTAATCGTGCCCCCCCCCCCCCCCCCCTTCTCCAAGGTTAGCACACAAAACCATTGCTTCGCCTCCTTCATAGGAAAGAAGGAGGTGCTGAGCGAGCTTCCGAGATAAGACGATGTGCCGTTCAAGTGGCATTGCTTGCTAGAAAGTCTTTTGATTCTTGGGTACACTTCCTTCACGCGAAGAGCTCCTGGCGGCGCTCGTCAATTGTGCGCTTTGGCCAAAGAAGCTTAGGATCGTTTGCGCGGAGTTCCGTTTTGAGAGGAAGCCGACTTTTTAGAGCGCAGCTCTTAGGGGCCCGTTTCCGGCTTGAGCGGCGTCGGCGTCGCCGTCGCCGTCGGCGTAACCGCGCGGTGCATCATGGGAAATTTCCCATAATGCACCGCGCGAGCCCCCCACCGGGGTCACGTGACCTCGTGGGGGGACACGTGACCCCCCCCCCCCCGAGGTCACGTGAATCCCCTGAGGTCACGTGACCTCGGGGAGGGGTCACGTGACCCCCGCCGATGTCGCGTGACCCCCGATGACGTCATCGTCACTGATGACGTCACCGGCATCCACATCGTCATCGTCATCATCACTGATGACGTCACCGGCATCCACATCGTCATCGTCATCATCACTGATGACGTCATCAGTCACGTCACTGATGTCGTCACCGGCATCCGCATCGTCATCGTCATCATCAGTGATGACGTCACCGGCATCCGCATTGTCATCGTCATCATCACTGATGACGTCACAGGCATCCACATCCTCATCGTCATCATCACTGATGACGTCACCGGCATCCGCATCGTCATCGTCATCATCACTGATGACGTTACCGACATCCGCATCGTCATCGTCATCATCACTGATGACGTCATCAGTGACGTCACTGATGTCGTCACGGGCATCCACATCGTCATCGTCATCATCACTGATGACGTCAACGGCATCCGCATCGTCACCGTCATCATCACTGATGACGTCACCGGCATCCACATCGTAATCGTCATCATCACTGATGACGTCACCGGCATCTGCATCGTCATCGTCATCATCACTGATGACGTCACCGGCATCCACATCGTCATCATCACTGATGACGTCACCGACATCCGCATCGTCATCGTCATCATCACTGATGACGTCACCGGCATCCACATCGTCATCGTCATCATCACTGATGACGTCACCGGCATCCGCATCGTCATCGTCATCATCACTGATGACGTCACTGGCATCCGCATCGTCATCGTCATCATCACTGATGTCGTCACCGGCATCCACATCGTCATCGTCATCATCACTGATGACGTCACCGGCATCCGCATCGTCATCGTAATCATCACTGAAGACGTTACCGACATCCGCATCGTCATTGACATCATCACTGATGACGTCATCAGTGACGTCACTGATGTCGTCACCGGCATCCGCATCGTCATCGTCATCATCACTGATTACGTCATCAGTGACGTCACTGATGACATAGCCGACATTCGCATCGTCATCGTCATCATCACTGGTGAAGTCATCAGTGACGTCACTAATGACGTTATCGGTATCCGCATCATCATCGTCACTGATGACGTCGTCAGTGATGACATTATCTGTATTTGGGGGTCACGTGACCCCCAAGGTCACGTGACCCCCCTGGTTAGTTGAACCCCCCCCCCAGTCCCCTTCCCTCCTCCTCAAGAGCTGCGCTCTAATTCGGCGTTACAGGTAGTTGTAAGCGGCTTTCATTTTTTAACCGCATGAAAATTGAACGTGTTATTGGAACGCCGTTAATGCTGCGCGAGCCCTACATTTTCGTGAAGGGCGGCAATTTTTTTGTAGAGGGGAGGGGAGGGGCAAATCAAACAACTTTGTTTGCTTTGCTCCTCCCAATTCTACTTGAGGCCTCTACAGTGCATCGGCGCTTGAGGATATGTGCAATAAATAAATAAATAAATATAGTGGTTTTCCAGGATGCCTGATATGTTATAATTGAAACCATGTATTTACGTTTATTAATATAAGTGTCAATTACTCATAAGTAATTAAGAACCTTATCATATCGATGTTTACTTATTTTCATAGTCGTGTCATTCGGCGTACAGATATCAATATAGCATCAAATAATTTTTCTTTCTGTGTCGCGCGTATCTTTCGCAGGCGTCGATTTGACCAGAGGTCAGGAAACACCATCTTTTCGTGGTTTACGCGTTTCGCACGAAACCTGTGCACGATTCTGAAGGCGCCAATTTTTGAAAAAGCCGGGGCTCGATTGGTTGAAAAGGTTCATGACGAAAATGGTCCAAGGAAATTTAGATTAGCTGGGTTACCTTCTCGTTTCTTATCATATTTATATTGTCGGCAGAATACAGTACAATCGACACTTCAACTTTTATAACCTGGATACGTCCCCTGGCTTGTCGGAAGTGTTGTTTTTCTCACACCTGTTCGTTATTTACTCAGCTGTCTTCAAGTCTGACGCTTCAGCTTACTTTATTTCTGCTTTGCGACTTTTATTGACAGTTTGTTCGTGATACGTCTTCTTCCCCGGCAAGGCACGGAAGGAGAGTGCGGCACTCTAATTGCGCCTCTCCGTCCATTGTCAATTACAGGCGCCAGCTAGGAGGCCGATGTTGAGTACTTTCCAGGACTCTAGTAACAATATACACGCAAAAAAGTAATAAAAAAAATAACAGCGCAAATTAAAAAAAAAAAAGGGCAGGACTGAAAAAAAAAAAAAAAAAAGAAACTACAATTGTTGGTCTTGAGACAGTCGTGGAAGAATTTGTTCGGCCAGTAAAATGTTTCCTTTGACCCGTAGCGGGCTTCCTTTGCCCAAAACCAGCTATTCAGTCGACTAATTTCGTAACAAACGCGTGAACGGCCAAAAAAAACAAAAAAACAACAGAAGTGGGCGCGGGAATGTGCTCCTTGGCGCACGACACTGTTTCAGATGACACATCTGTCACGAGCCCCACGCCCCATGGATTACACTTGACATCATTGCCATGTGCAAGTCCAAGGTCACGCTGTTTCGTCGGGCCAAGAGCCACTCCCTGGATGACATCCTGGCTGCTATGCAAATGAAACGGGAGGTCAAGAAGCAGATTCGTGTGGCCCACTGGTGCTTCATTGAAGACACTCGCCAGCAGAGCGGTTGAGGAGTCGAAGCTTTTCTGTGCTTACGTCAATTACCAGCGAAAAGAATCCAAGCGTTTTTTGTTTTTCGTCAGTGGTGACGCAGTCTCGTATCCGTCTTTTCTTGCAGAAGCATTTAGCCATCATTCCTCTTTGGTGTGGATAGCTACTTCTGAGCCATCCTGTACCGTGCTCAGACCCGCAGACGACGATGGTTCACCCACGCTACCGCACTCACCCAGTCTGCCCATCTTGAACATAACCTTTGATAATGTCCTTGAAGCTGTCTCCATCATCAATGCATCCCGAAGTCCTGGTCCCGATGACATCCATCCTTTGATCTTTAAATATTCTTTTCCCTCCATGGCCCACTTCTTCTGTTTTATGTCCCAAAAAATTCTTGATTCCCGCTTGAGATTCGATGTGTGGAAGATTGCCTACATCACACCGGCTCACAAGGGCCACGGTGCCCGCGCAGAACTGTTGTCGTCATATCGGCCCAATGCCTCCAATTTGATTTTCTATCTCACTTTTGAGCACATCCTGAACACAAAGATCCATTCGCGTTTTGAGGAGCATGGACTGTTCTCACTGGCCCTGCATGGTATTCACCACAACCACATTTGTTAGGTTGCTCTCGCGACTCTGGTTTATATAGTAAATGGCATCGGCCTATTCCAAGCGAACTCGTGCAGCTAGACTTGTTACCTGCTTTTGACCGCCTGCCTCACACCACTCTGCTTGTTAGCATTGAACTGAAGGGCATCTGAGGTGTCGTGCTTTCCTTGCTTGCATCTTTCATCTGCGACAGGACTCAACGCGTCATATACCGTGGCGCAGTTCCTGCGAGCACAGCAGCCCTAGCGGGTGTACCCCAAGGAAGTCTCCTCGGCCCAACGCTTTTCACGATATATATCGATAGTATAACTCGGAGTCTCAGCTGCTTTCCGCTTTTGTATGCCAGTGACGTGACCTTACTTCAGCCCATTCTCAGCCAAGCTGGCTCTGTCTTTTTCCCAGCCGACCTTGACATGTATCACTGATGAACCAAGCAGCACAACTTGCCCGTCAACTCCGACAAGTCCTGTGCAATGACTTTTATTGACTCTGTCGTCCCCCAGGAGCACTGGTACTCAACCTTGGGGACTGGGAAATTGGGCGTATGTCCTCTAACTTTGCTCTGTGTCGCGTTCTATGCACGAATGTCGTTCGCAACTCACGTGCACCGAACAGTCGCCAAGTCCCGCCGCATGCTTGGATTTGTTGCTCGCACCCCCACTGGAATGCCACCAGATGCGTTTCGGCAGCTCTGCACTGTCCTATAGTGTTACCCTGCCTTGAGTATTTCTCCGCCATCTGGCTGTCCCACTCCGCCGCCTTCAAGGCTCGCCTCGCCAGCGTGCAGCGGGGTACTGCCTACACGTACTACATCCGCAGCACACCTTTGGCTTTACGCCTTTGATATACACACAATGCAACATACGGCTTGCTGCAGTTTACCTCATGGCAGCCCCTTGCATCGAGGGTGCAGGCAGCCACCATCCGTCTGCTTTGTCGACTCCTGGCTCCTGGTCACCATGACCTAGTGAAATCTCCCCGCCTCAACAATCGCACAACCCGTCTCCAGCCCCTCCTTACCCGAACAGCAAGGCATGGTTCTTCGTGGTTGCTTCGTGCTGTGGCACTGTGGTGACAGCTGCCCCCCGAACTCGCACAAACATTTCCCCCTGATTTCCACGAACTTTGGACCTATCCTGAAGGCTGAGCAGTACGTGTGATCCATTCTGCCATTATCCCCCCTTTCTTCTCTCTCTCTTTTTTGTATTTTTGTTGCTTTTTTTTAACTTGAGATTTTGCACGTGTGCAATAATGGACCCCAGGTTGGGACCGCAAGACTCCGTGGTATGGGCATCCCAGCTTTTTGCGACCCTGTGCGCCTCTATCAACCCCTCCAAAGAACGAACAAAGCATTATTATTATTAATATTGCTATTATTATCCTCCTTCCCATATTCTCTCGTGGTGGCCGGAGTGGAGACAAGCATACTCACTCCCTGTCAAGGTTCCTAGACGGGCATTAGAAACGAGAATTTAGCGACATCCAGCGGGTGCTCTTTGCTAATCGTTTAATTCGTTTTAAAATTTATTTTCGTGTCTCTTTATCAAGAGACTGGTATGCCCTGATGTGGTACTGCTTCCTTGAACACGAATACATCAATAAATCAGCGCCGAAATTTTGTTGTAATATCCCTTTAAAGGAGAGTGAACGGGTGGCACATTTTCACAATAGGAACCCAACGCCTGCAATATCTGCACATGGCCCTGTATCTTAGGAAATTTGACGATGTCCAACAAGACTTTCTTCGCAGGACGGAGCAATACGCACTGACAAGCTGTATAAACAATTATCCATCTTCCATGATATTCACTTGTAGAGCACTGAATATGGCCTCCCAAAAGGTAATCTCACCACGTATCTCCTTTCATGAAGACGAGAGAAAAACGCTTCGTGTTTTCAGTGGTGGCCTCCGAGATTCTCCGTGATCGGTAGAAAAGTGCTGATAATTGTTCCGCTTACCGAAGTAATTGCGAAAATGTTTCCTGGGAACCTTTGTTTTCCCCATGACACCTTTTTTTTTAATGTGAAAAATGAAAAAAAAAATCAACACATTTATATTTGGGATTAAAACAGTGAAAACTAAATAAGCATAAATTTTGATAAATTCGACACACGCTGCCAACCCCCCCGCCCCCCTCCCCCTTGCGCCCTGGTTATTGTCACCGGAGATAAAGTCACGATTGCGATAACAAATAGCCACTCTCGATGAACAAAACTGCCAAATTTTGCCTTCTCCGTAAGCAGACACACGGCAGATAAGCTGCCATGTGTCTGCTTGAGGCGAAGGCGTGCAACAAGAAAGCAATAATAGCACGGGGAAATAACAGTCAGGAGAAGATGCAAAGAACTGGCTTGAGGGCTAGTTTAAAAAAAGCCTTATATAAAAGTTTTTTTGTTTTTTTTGCAACATCTTTGTATACAAACACAAAAAGAAAGCAAGCGGCAGAACTCCGAAATGTTCGAATCGCTCAAGCGCAGCAGAACACAGCCGCCACAAAGTCGAACGGCCGATGCTAAAGTCGGCCGCGTGGGTCGAGTGCCACGTGCTTTCTCTGAAGTGCTGCACGCTGTGCCGAGGTCAGGACGTCTAAATCAATCTCTGCAACATCCGCATAAGGCCTCACGACGGGAGATAAAGAAGAGCGAGAGTTTTCTCGTCGACAACGCCTTCAATGGAGCTTTGGGAAGCTCCAAAATTAGTGTAGAGGCTCTCTGGGTTACTAGATGCAACGAAAAAAAAAATTATCCACGTCGCAAGCCTCCCGGTCTTCTCGAACTTCTCTAGCCGACTCGACGACCTTAAGTGCTGAAGAGCTCTATTTCACTGCGTATGACTATGTCGAACGTTGACAGGCCATCATAGGCTTAGCACTTTAGAGCATCTTTTCTTATCTCCTAAGCACTGAATCGCATGGGATGGAGACTGCACCTTTGTTATGAATCATTGCGTTTCTACTATTTTCGCCCTGCTGACTTTCTGAAATGAAAGCTATGAAAAGTCAATAAACATCATGATCAAAGAGCGCTCTGTTTGATTATGTTTAGCAGTCACCACTTTGTCCAGCTTACCACTTCCCTTATGTGAAGTCGAGCTGATAGCGGTTGAAGTCAGGGCCGCTGCAATAGCAGATGCGAAGGGAGTTCGTCATTTAAAGCCGATGAGCTCACGGCTCCATTCGTCACACCCAGCAGAGTTGGAGAAACAGAACACACATAAAACGACCTCAACTGAAGGTTGAAACTGAGCTTATGCACTCTGCATCATAAAAAAAGCAACCTTGCCTGTAAAAAAAAAAAAAAAAAAAATCTTCAGGCCCCAGGCTTACAAAACATTATCACGTCAAAGTACGCGCTATTTTAAAGCAACATTTCATAATCAGGGTGTACATTTTCGACTCACTGAGTTATCTTCAGTGAGTTAGGCTCTATAGTAGTGAGTGATGTAATTACAAAGAATCAGAGATTGATTTTGGGGGGTTTATGGCGCAATAGCTACGAGGCCATCTGCGCCAAACTAATTGAAGGTCCTTACTATAAAACGGGTTTTACAAAACGGAAAATCAAAAGGCTATAATTGGTGTAAAAGGCCAATACTACCAAGAAATTCAATTACTCGTTCAAAAGAGACCAGAGGATTCTCTCCAAGAAGGAGAGCAGGATGAAATGGGATATGATGTTGAAAAAATTCAGGAAAATGAATGCGGCGCTTGGGCTCAAGGCCAGGGCACAACCACAGGATATGCAAAACAGTGAGCCTATCACCACACTGATCGCAGACTGGTGGATCCTCTACCGAAAGCAGATACCTATGGATTATGAAAGAGTGTCCGATTCTCAGACGGCACAACAACGTTTCATGAAGTCGGCTCTTGCATGAAGAGCTTTCCCAAACTCCCAAAGCCGGTTTGGTAACATGAAGCTTGTTACCGCACTCCATGTCCTATTCCAATTGCCAAGAATGAAGAATCGAGGACTTCAACGAGGGCTTAATATCTTGATAGGGTAAACAGGACAGAGATTGTGGAAGGTTACCGGCAGACCCTGCAAGCTTGTCGGCTTCTTCATTGCCTTGTATGCCAGTGTGACTGGGTACCCAACAAAATTTTATATTTTGACCTCGATGCAAAGCAGTGTTAAGTTTGTATTGAATCTGTTGTAGAAGCATATTTTTAGTATCTTTAAGAGAGCAAACTGCAAGAATCACACTTTGAGAGTCAACAAACAGGACCGCCCTCAGTATTTTCCATTTGATAATGCATTTGATCGCCATTGATACCGCATAGAGCTCCGCAGTAAAAATGCTGACGACACAATCGAGTCGTTGAACCTTGGAGAAGCATTCAGAATATACAGCGCAACGAACAAAAGAAGAGGTCTTGGCACCATCTGTATAAACATGAAGATACCCATCATACTTAGTTTGCAGTTCACCAAACTCTTGCTTAATTACAGCATGGGAAATGCCGTGCTTGTTGAACTTCGCAAGTGACCAGTCAGATTCAACTCGCTGTGCTTTCCAAGGTGGAATACCGTTGACTCTCCTAACGAGGCTGACCTGGTCCAGAGGAAGGTGCAGAGAAGTGCGAAGATGTTCAATACGGAAGCTTAACGGTGTCAGAATGCTTGGTTTTTTTTCAGAAAGGCGAAAGAACCTTGACCTCGTAAGTGAAGAGTACGTCGGATGCTGTGGGTCGGCGAGAATCTTGTAAGCGTACGTTAGACTAAGATAGGTACGTCGTTTGTTCAGGGACAGCTCATTGGATTCTGCATACAAACTGAGGACGGGCGACTTCCGGAAGGCTCCTGTTGCCAGTCGCAAGCCGAGATGGTGAACTGGGTCCAACATTTTAAGGGCAGAGGGCCGAGCCGATCCATACACTACTGCACCGTAGTCAAGACGGGATCGTACAAGGGCGTTGTATAACTGCAGGATACATATTCTATCAGACCCCAAAGACTTGTGAGATAAAACTTTCAAAAGGTTTGTGGACTGAAGGCATTTTTGCTTCAGAGCTTTAAGGTGTGAGATAAAGTTAAGTTTTTTATCGAATATTACACCAAGAAATCGGTGCTCCTTTCTAACTGGAATAGGTGTTCCATTTAATTCCAGGGATGGATCCAAAGACAGCCCGCGACACAAAGAAAAAGGAACACAGACCGTTTTTGAAGCAGAGAACTTGAACCCATTTTCGTCGGCCCACTTGGACAGTTCGTTTATGGCTAATTGCAACTGGCGCTCACAACTAGAAAGGTTACAGGACGATGATGAAATCTGTATATCATCAGCATAAAGAGAATGAAATAGAGGGTGGCAGCAGTCGTGCGAGTGAATGCATTGTTAGCAAAAACGAAGTTACACTTAAAACACCCCCTTGAGGGACTCCATTTTCTTGAACAAAGGAATCAGATAGGGCTGAGCCAAGACGAACTTGGAAAGTCCTGTCTGTCAGATATTCCTTTATGCTTTGCAGCAGACGGCCCCGGATATTACAGGCATACAGGTTTCAGAGAATCCCGTACCTCCACGCTGTGTCATATGCCCTTTCTAAGTCGAAAAAAACCGCAACACAGTGCTGCCTGTTTACTAATGCCTCACGTATCACAGTTTCCAGGCGAACTAAGTGGTCAAGGGTAGATCGACTTTGGCGGAATCCACATTGATAGTTATCAAGGGCCCTCTATCTTTCTAACATGTAGACCAGTCGCCTGTTTATAAGCCTTTCATATGTTTTCCCAAGGCAGCTTGTGAGAGCAATTGGGCGATAGCTTGATGGTAGTGAGGGGTCCTTGTTAGGCTTTAGGAGTGGGATGATATGTGCGTGTTTCCAAGCCTGAGGGAAACATGCCTTTTCCCACAAAAGATTAAAAAACAGGAGAAGGTTTTCAAGGGATTCTGGGGAAAGGCGGCGCAGCATTTCATAATGAATTCCATCGGGACCAGGGGCAGAGAGCTTTGTCACATTAAGAGCCATCTCAAGCTCGCATCGCGTAAATGGTTGGTTATAGGATGCTGAGTTTTCTCCCGACATGACAAGCTTTTGTCGTTCCGCACGAGCTTTTAACTGTTCGAAGGTAACACTGTAGTTGGCCGAACTAGATGAATTATAAAAATGTTCCCCGAGTATGTTCCCAATATCTTTTAGTGACGAAGAAGGAGCATTAAACGTTGGAATGGCAAAGCACCTGTAATCCCCATTTTCTTTCCTGTATCTGTCCCAGGCCTCCTTGGCTGGGACAAAGCTGGTTAAAGAAGAGAGATACTTCACCCACGACTTCCGCTTTGCCTGCTTCCTTGTCCAACGAGCCTTGACTTTTCGTCGCTTGAACTCAACAAGGTTGCTTGAAGTGGGGTATCTGCGAAATCTGCCCCACGCCCTATTTTGGTCTGCCCGGGTTGTGGCACACTCCATATTCCACCAAGGTTTACATTTTTTGGGTATATTACCAGATGCTTGTGGAATGGACTGCTGAGCAGCCTTTAGTATCTGCTCAGCAACATAAAGTGTAGCGTTCTCAGGGGACATAGAAGAAAGAATCGAAGGATCTAAAGTGGAGTGAAGATTAAAAAGCGTCCAGTCGGCCTTGTCTAATTTCCACCTAGGGGAACGCTTTAAAAGATTAGGCAATAGAACAGTACTTTCTAAAACAATAGGATAATAATCACTTCCAAAAGGGTTATGGAGAACCTTCCATGAAAAGCAATGAAGTAATGAAGGTGAAGCGATAGAGAGATCAATAGATGTGAATGAGTTGTGTGCGGCACTAAAAAAAGTTGGTTCTTTCCCGTTAAGAAGACACAGCCCAGAAGACAATAAAAGACGTTCAATCACACTGCCACGGGAGTCCTGACGGGTACTACCCCACATGGGATGATGAGCGTTAAAATCACCCAAAATTAAAAACGGTTGAGGAAGCTGTCCTACAAGTTCCTGCAGCTCTTGAATATTCAAAGGAACATTTGGTGGTAAGTATAAAGAAACAAGCGTTACAAGGCGGTCCACGAGGAGACGCACTGCAACAGCCTCCAGAGGTGTGCGGAGCGGAACTTGAGAGCAAGCGACTCCTGTCTGCACAACTACTGCAACGCCACCAGAAGGAGTGGAAGCGGGACGGTTTTTCCTAAAAACCTGGTGACGTCTTAAAATGTTAAAAGAATTAGAGTGAAGATGGGTTTCTTGCAAGGCAAGAGCGATGGGTCTAAGATCATCCATGAAATGATTGACATCATCAATATTCCTTAAAATACCGCGACAGTTCCATTGCATAAAATGTAACTTCGTCATCTATTAAAAAAGTGTGTAAATATGTAAATATAAGGAGATAAAACCTAGCAAAATATATAAAACTATAGAGAGCCAAATCAAGCTAGGCGGAAGATGTGACCACAATACGGCAGCTATTGGGGTCATCACTTGGGCGCTACTACAGGTTGCTTCTTTTTAGATTTACGAGAAGGTGTTTCCCATTCCATACCATCCTGGTCGGACCCAGGAGTAGACTGACTGTCAGCATCAGTTGTTATCTCCATGTCCTGGGAAGTGTCCGATGGATGGAGTACGACGGAGCTGTTCCGGCCTGGCACGCGCGGGGGAAAACCCTGGCCACGACCGGATGGGGGAGTGGCGGACGAGCTGGGCGAGGGGTCACCCAAGCTCGTCTTGACACCTCCTTTCACAGGAGCTGCATGGGTACCATGCTGCTCCTTCGGTAGGGGGACCCTCTCCACCGAGCAGGAGCGAGAAGCTCGCTCCTCCCTAGGAGGGGACCTAGGAGAGGGGGAAGGCGCGGCTGCTGCCGGCCTGTCCCTGGATGGAAGGGCAGCACGCGTGCTACCACCAGGGACTGGGGGAAGCTGCCGCTGCTTCTGTTGGGGAGCTGGGGCCCTGCGGTCGGCCGCCAAGATCTCGGGAGAGACCCGGGTGGCCCGCGACTCCGAGCGTGGTGCTGGGCCCCTGCGCACCACGTCGGCAAAACTCCCCTTTGACACAAAGAAGAATCGCTTCTTTGCTTCTGAATACGATAGGTTCTCCTTCACTTCAATGGTAAGGACGTCTTTTTCTTGTTTAAACGAGGGACAGGTACGATAGTAAGCGGGGTGTGGTCCACCGCAATTAACACAGTGAGCCACAGCATCCTCACAAATGTAAGAAACATGGCCCTGACTGCCACACTTTGCACATGTCTCCTTTCCTCGGCAGCTGCGTGCTCTGTGACCAAAACGTTGGCAACGGAAGCACCGCTGGGGGTTGGGGACGTAAGGGTGAATGCGGCAGTTCAGGTATATTGCCTTGACGGTCTCTGGGAGTGTGTGCTTTTAAAAGGTCAGGATACCATGTTTCGAAGGAACCTGTTCACCATTTTTCCGAAACATGATGCGTTTAACAGCGACAACGCCTGAGCTCTTGAGTCCCTCGAGGAGTTCCTCTTCACTTGTGTACAAAAAGTCATCCTCGGAGAGGACTCCACGAATGGTATTAAGTGTGCGATGAGGACTCACCGACACCTTTACGTCAACAATGGTAGTCAAGTTGAGGAGTGCTTCGCTTTGTTTTTTTGTGTTTACCTCCACAAGGAGGTCTCCAGAGTACAGTTTTTTGGCCTTGTAGGAAAACCCTACAAGGTGCTCTAGAACTTTGGCTACAATGAAAGGTGACATCTTCGCAACTGTCTTCTTTTCATCAAGAGAGTGAACAACAAAAAACTTTGTAAAGGATTCTATCTCGGGATCTTTGTCAATGGTTTTGTGTTCAAGGCAACGCCTTTTAAGGGCGTGCCCTGAACGGGGTTTAGAGGGGTGGGGCGCCATAGAAGGGCAAAGATTTTTCGGAATCCGCGGTGCACCGCCCACCACCGAGCCCAACAAGGGGTTAGGTAACGCACCGTAACAAGGTGAGCTTGGCTGGAGACGTTACGCTAACACTGCTGCCGGGAAACTATACCCAAGTGTGGGTCAAGAGTCGACAGAGGTCTCTTGCCACCCAAGGTTAGCCCTTGCCGCCAAAGAGGGGTGAAAAAGGAGTAAGAGAAATGAGAGAAGTAAAAGAAACAGGAAAGGTAAAGGTGAAAGATTGGAGGGGATAGTAGAAGAAAAGGCGACTAGACTGAATCATCCTGGCCGGGCCTTACCAGGACTCCCGTCTACGAGAAGCAGGGGCCGAAGTGGTGTATTGCCTCACCCGGGGGGCCCCGAAGGGTCCAAACCTTCCCCGGGCTCGGCTCAACCACCAGGATGCCCTTTCCCCCGAACACGGGCTCGCCACGCACAGCCAGACGTGGGTGGGTTTTAGCCACTTTTTACTCAGGGTCTGTCGTGTCGCCAATGTGGCTGGGGTCCGTGGTGACGCTACTCACCAGGCACCTAGCACCTAAGGTGCAGGCATCCCCTGCGGGGCTCGGGGTCCGTGGAGACGCCACTCTCCAAACACCTGCTTTCACAGGTGCCCCCTGCGGGGTTCAAAGAATCAGAGGAGTTGCAACAAAATTACGCCACTGACAGCCGTTGCCGCACAAAACTACGACGCTTATTGAGTAAAAAATTTCAGCATACAGGTTTTTTTTTAAATTTTCTTTAAGGTTTACTGATTTCTTCAAGAAATGCTATGAAGGCTACGCTTACGCGGTTTGTGCAGGTAAGTTATACGACCAGGAGTACATAGTATTGGAGGCCAATCGTAACGATCAGTGGGCTGATTAAGTGTTATGTATTAATTACATTTTTAATTAGTGAAGATAAACATATGGTTCTAATTAGAAACTTATCGGCCATAATCAAAAACCACTATATCAAATCTTTTCGGAAAGATATAAGACAATGGCAGCATTTTATGGCGGCCTGAAAAAACGCTTAAAGTGGACACTTTTCTAGGTTTCGGTTTCTCATCGGAGCGCATCTTTGGGCCCGCGGTCGTGCTCCTAGATGGTCGCGGGGCGAAGAAAACCTCCTCACCTTCCTTGTAGGATGGAAGGAAGTAGGGCGCACGTGTGTTGCTCGTCTCTGCGCTGGAGCGTAGGACCGCGGGCGCAGAGATGCTCTCCATTTGAAACCGAAACCTAGAAACACGTCCAAATTTAGCCTTTTTCCGGAACGCCCTAAATGCTACACCTTCGTTATATCCTTCTAAAACGACTTGATTTATTGGTTTTTGATGACACTGAGCAAGCTTCTAATTAAAACCATATATCTATTTCCACTAATTAAAAAGTTAATTAACACATTTGACTTAATTAGCTGTTTGATCGTTACGATTATCCCCGTATACTACCCGTCCCCCTGGCTGTATAACGTACCTGCACAAACCGGATAGGTGTAGCTTTCACAACTTTTTTTGAACAAATCTGTAAAACTTTCAAGCAAAACACCCTGTATAATTTGGCACCAACGCTAAGAGTGAGTTATAAAAATAGACAGAATAAAATGTCCTCTATACCCGTTTTCACCTCAAGAACCGAAGTACAAAAAGTCCGGCTCCTCGCGGAGCAATACTAATTTTCCCTTTTACGAGGAGAATTAATATATATGTAGGTGCATTTTTTATTAGATATATGTTATCTAATCAAGACGTATACGTTTCAAACGCCAAAAGGATCGCTTCTTCCTCCGACAACTAAACCTTGTAAGAACTACTTCGCCCGGCGTATGAACAATGCGCAAAACGTCCTTTTTACTGGAGGTGAAAACGAGTATAGGTTATCTTAGTTTTTTGCCATTAATGTCACAAGTTTGTTTGTAGGCTAAATTGACTTGTGAATGTTGCATAAGAAACGACAAGAAATTCTCTTGCTTCTTGTGCTTTTTTTAAGTGCGTAATGATTGAGAGATAATGTTTGCTGGATTATGTTTATGATCTTCACATGTCAGATACAAATAAAATATCATATTGTGGAATGACGGAATAATGTCGAGTTTAAAATTTCCATTCGTAGTACTCAAGGGTAGTTTGCATAAAATCAACCCTGTGTCCCTAAAAAAAGTAAAAAAGATATATAGACGGCAAAACTTCTCACCTTCCTTTTTTATGATTTCGCCATTGTGCAGGTGCAATTTTATTTGCCAGAAGCAGACAACTTGCACTCCAACACTTTCTTCTGATTTGACTTCTTTTTTTTTATGACGCATTTACTTCGTTGTCTCGGTAACAAGTATTACATTGTTTTTATCCGATTTTATTCTTTCCCCGGGACAACTAACAGAGTCAGTAACGAGAATAACTCGAAGAGGTGAAGCACGCACCACGTCCGCCTCCCCTTTGATAAGGGGCCTGCCTCCGGCGGGGCTCGTACACTCAATCCGCGCGGAGGGGGGCGGCCAGAACAAACGTCACGTGCGTTGTCACAAGAGCGTCACGTCGCGGCCGTAAAAATCTGTTTACGCCAGACGGTGGCTTCCCCGGTAACAGTCGCCGACCCGAGCGCTCTAGCGCCCCTAGTCGGAATACCTGCCAGAATTCTGAACGAGGTTCGCCCACGTGGGGAGGAAAAAGTCGAAGAGGAAAACAAAACGTGATCTGCATCGTCTCGCTCCCCGACTTCCCCATTTTTTGTCACCGCTATGGCGGTCCGTTCTCTCTTTCTCTTTCTTTGTCTCCCTTTTCCTACTGGAGAGATGCCAGCGAAGTTCCCACTCTCTCTTCGTAATGCTCGTCATTCTACCGTCTTTTTTTAAATTGTTTTAACGGATTTAGGGGAAGTATGTATGGAAGAAATCGGGGCGTACTCGGAGATCGATACCTTCGCCCGTGGAGAGGTCTCCCTTTTCTCGCTTCGTTTGCAATGTACAAAATCGCTGCCCGGATTTAGACGTGGCCCCATAACGTGCACGAGCTCCTTGCTAGCCAAGCCACGCCGAGAAGGCAGATATTATGGCCAACAAGAGAATCCAGGACAGCAGATGAAGTGTGGGTATGCAGGTGAGTGGAACAAGAGCGGAACGCTTTAGTTTCTTGAAGCGTGCTGTGAAGTAACTTGTGATGAAAGAACATGGCGTAAACAAATTGGTATCCCCTGTATCTGCTTTTTTGTCGTGCTAAGCTCGCCCCCCCCCCCCCCCCCCAAGAAAAAAGAACAGAAAAAATAAACAAAAATAACCCCGAGTAAAAGTATTTTACATGTTGAGGGTATCGTGCCAGACACATATAGACCTTTCCATCGCTTATCACCCGGGCTAAAAATGCTAAATCACTGAGCTGTGGACGCATCCGCAGCGTCTGATCTAGCGCACAGCAGAGCAACAGCGCATGCTCAGAAGGCGTTCCACAGCCCAGCAGGCAAAGATGGCAGCACGCAGAAGGCGATTTTTGGAAAGGTCTATATCTTTGTATTTTATTTTTAACGAAAGGAAAAAAAAGTTTTTTTTTTCTTGCAGTATTTATAGTGAAAGCACTGCAAGGCTATCCAGTAATATTGATGGGAATTATTTCGGAAAAATAATTTGATTATAATCACTTTTACTTCGCTCCAATAGTTATTTAAAGTTAAAATTACTCGCGCAAAGAAAGGAGTGAACTACAATTAGGAGTTCATAATATAGTGCAATTACTTTGCCATTACTTTGTTTAAGAGCTACCCGACTTGTATTATGTTAATGGTATATCAGTTTATTCGCACTAAAACGTATTGATACATTCTTGGTATGACCGTTGAGGATTCAGACTCATTTTGAGCCGCTCTTTCAGCTAATTCATTAGCGATATCATATGGGAGCCTGAGTTCTGAGTAATATGCGAGTCAGTCGTTTCATTATTTTACAACACCACTTACATGGCTAGCGTTTTCTTTTATCCCGATAGATTAAAGTAAATATAATATTTTGCTCTTAATAGGCACTCAAAGAGTATACTAGAAGCTTATGATCGACAGGACTTCTGATAAGTTATTCATGGCACAGATGATTGTAATCACATTATTTGTTTATAATTTATCTATATCCTGATATTGAGAGGTGCTCTCAACTAATGCATGTCATTATCTGTCCACCTCTGCGGATGCTGTAGCTGAAACAGTTGACTAGCTGTGAACCCGCAGTCGGTGCCCTGAAGGAGACTGGGCGTTTTTAAATTCCCACTACTTGGAAGAAGCGCAAGAAGGCAGAGGGTGGGTATCGCAGTCTGAACGCGGAAAAATAATGAAAAAAGGTTTTTGTAATTGTCATTCAAAAGATAAAGTTACTGAGGCTAAAAATTAGTGAAATTACGAGAACAATTACTTTGGTTAAAAGTAAGTAATGACATTACTAATCACCACTCTTTAATTAAATTACAGTAATTTAATTAGTAAACTTAAAGTGCAAGCCAACTGTGTAGCAGATGAGTAGATTATCAGCGGTTGTCACAGGGTTTCGTACGCTAGCCTTTCCACTGCGTTTGGAGTACATCTCGAATTGTGTGCTTTGCTCGTATCGTTTGGAGTGCATCGCAGGTCATCCACCTCCGAAGGTCGGGGGATATCTGGGTCTGTGTAAACAGGGTAGCCTAATAGGGTTCCGCGTTTTCGGTTCTTATTTTATTTTTTTTTTTTAAATTCGGCGTAACTTTTTTTGTTGTTTATTTAAAAATTAATTTTTCGTTTTTTTTCGATGAATATTTATGCCCGCAAAAGTTTACCGTCTTTTTTCGGGGAATATGAAATAAGCACCAATGGACACCGGATCAGCTATGATCCTTGTAGCTCTGATATTTGTGATCACTCAAAAAATAACGGCACAGATACATTCAAAAATAAATGGACACTTTTCGGAAATGCGTCCAACTGTAAAAGAAACAAGAAAAAAAAACGCAGAAGTACAGCCAAGGATATGAAGCCTATGCTCAAAATCATGGAACTTCACTTTCTTTACATCAGGATTACGTGATCTTATTATAGTAAACACACATGTACTTTCCCAGGCGCTCGTTGGTCCGCACTATTTCTTTCCTGTTAATACCTGTATGACCCTTAGGTTCGAGAATAAAACTGGACACTGGCAGGCTGGGGAGGTGAAGCGCTGCCTCAGCCAAAATCGGCCAATCAACCAAATCTGACCTCCAAGGAGACACGATGCGACATTTTGAGGCACAACATATTTCCTGTCCTCACTAAACTCTGGTTGCAGAGCTTGCATCAAGTCAGTCTCCCTTACAAGCAGTTTGAAAGCACGCTCGTACATGGCGAAGTCATGGGGCATTTCGGACTTCACGTTCCGATCGATGACGCACACGTTAAACCATAACGTCGTGATGGCAACCCTGTATCCCATACATTCTGACACGTTTCGATAAGCACTGTCGTTCCACTTTTTCGCCACGGCTCTGCAGTTCGACTGGGAGGTCAGAATGGCCTTTTTTGGTGAACACCGAATTTTGTAAAATGGATTTGACGTACTTTTATCGGTTTTATCTGTTTAAACCGAAAACGCAGAACCTACAGACTAACCTTTTTGGGTTAAAACCAAATTTCCGAAAATAGATTCGCATAACTTTTATCAGTTTTTATCGGTTTAAATCGAAAACTCCGAACCCTACCTATGATGCTACACATTCTAATCAGGAAATTGAAGACAAGTTTCAAGAACAGACGGGTAGTGTTTACGTTGCACATCATTTAAACCAGAGACTAACTGACGGCCGGAAAGGGGGCAAACACACACTTCTCATGCAATGAGGAAAGTCTGATAATGACACTCGCTCTGAAAATGCAAGAAATAAAAAAAAAAAATGTAAAGGAGGAATACGACACGGCTGCTTTTAAAAGTGTTTCGGCCGTACAGTCACCAAAGCTCTGCGAGTTCAGGACCTCCGAAAATCGGCGCATTTCTTTCTTTTTTGTTAGGGTTCCAAGGATATATATCTACATATACTTTGTTTTGCACACATCACATGTATGAGTTTCCTCTTGTTTCTAGTTTCGAAGACCACGTTTTAGACGGAAACAAAAAGTCACATGAATATAACTCGAACCCGTTCTTGACAACTGAGCATTATGACACAGTCTTGTCGATCTTGGGATAAACAAAATGCAGGTTTGAAAATCCAACTCGTTGCGCGACTTTGTTACCTTTTGATTACGCTATGAAATAGCTTCCTCTTTTTCTCTTTTTTATTGCGTACAGTTAGTTCTCCGCACCGCTCATTTCCTCTCCAGCTCCCGGAAAAAGAAAAAAAAAAAATCCCTTTGGCTAACCACATAATTATTTAGCAATACCCGTCGATCGACCGAGAATACATAATAAATAATTGCGAAAGAAAATGGCAAGGAATATAGGAGTCTTTCATAGCGTAACAGGCTGCAAGGGAAGAGGGAGGGAAGGCTTCGATCCAGCCCTCGCCGACAGAGCATAAATCAGTCGCCATGTGCGGGATTCGGGTGGCTGCGTCTGTCCGAGAGGTACGCTACGCAGGGAGGCCCCCGTCGTCTGCTTTTCAAATGGTGTATGGTGCACGAAAGAACATCGAGTTTGCTGCAGCTACAGTACGCACCTGAACTTGAAACCGCTGTGACTGCGACGAAAAATGTCAATAATATTTGACACCTGCCCGTACGGTCGCGGGAGTCTGGCGATGACATCACCCACTAAACAATATACTCTCGGGCGATGCGACTTATGCGCCTGCCCACTATGGGATAAAGTGCATTGGGAATGTAACTACTGGGAAGATAAATGCAAGGCTCCGCTCGTCATTTCATTTACTGCCTCTTTGGCTGCTCGAGTTCCCACGGTATGCGAAAAAAGAGAGCGCGCGTTAACTCCTCCGCTCATCTGCCTTTGTTTCCACAGAATGCCCGCTAGCACCCGCAATATCTACGTCCCGGTGTGTCTGGCATACGTTTCTCTCGAATATGCCATCGGCTAAACAGCGCCTACAGAAGTTTTGCTGGCACTGAGGCCGAATCAACCAATACCGAGTCGCGCACCACGGACCCAACAATTCAACGAAAGCAAAGTGTAAAAGAGGACGGTGAACGACGACAGGTGACTCATTAATATAAACTATAAAGGTAGTTCAATGTGCGAGATGAGCGCACATGCTGTGGACACCTTGGCTCCAACCTTTGTATAGTTACTGACGGCTTAAGAATCGCAGGGCGTGGAATCTTATCTGAAAGTTACTTGCTTCCTAATTCGTCCTTCGGCGTTCTCATAACAAGATGCGATGATAAGATGTTCGTCACTCACAGACATCTTACCACCGTTTTTTTTTTTTTTTAATCGTGGAGAACATAACAGATAAGGCGCCATTTTTTTATCCGAAATGGAAGCGTTTACGTGAGGCAACCTATAGCCTGTTACTCTCATAACTAACGGAAACAACCAATGAAACTGACTGGCTAGAGGACTGGCTCGGCAACTGCAAGGGTCATTGTGAGTCGTTCCCTGGATAAATTTACGGCGCGCCCATTTGTGCGCTCTGAGGGAGAACGGTAGCCCTTTGATGCCCCGATTCGATATGCGCATCGATAATGCGCCTAATGGTGTGCATGATCAACGGTGGGGTGACGCGCGCATATTGATGCGCATTACCATGCATTACGGCGTCGCTGAACGCATAACAATGGCGCGTCGGGGGTCCAATAAAGGGAGAAGCGCCGTTTTGGGAGCCGCCTGAAGCCGTCTCCCTGCAGCAAAGACGGGTTCCAGAAGCCTCTTCGACCGATTGCAAGAAGTTTTTTGTCGTCAATGGGACGTGGCTGAGTGCTGCGAATGAGACCTGCCTGGGGCTCTGTTTATAAAATAAGGATCTATATAGACGTGGCCGTAAAGGCGACTGAAAGTTTTTGTTTAATTAGTTAATACGGATAAAAAAAAAAGAGAAAGGATCGCAAAAAGCGTGTTTACGAAAGAAACACATTCAAAATTTAATTTGGAATGTTTACTAGAAAAGATCAACACGTTGCGTGCCCTAAAATCAAGTTATTTTGAGAAAAATATGTTGGAGATAGGATATTGAGCACGACCATTCCCTTTCTTTTCAGGTTTTATTGGTGTGCCTGTTAATTTATTTGACATACAGAAAAGACCTGCATCATAGAGAAAATTACATTAGATACAGACACGGAAAAAAATATAACTCAATTAGTTTAAAACACATATACAAAATATAAAGTAAACAAAGTAAAAAAGAAAAGGCTCAGAAACCATGTGTTAAACACAATAAAATTAAAGATCAAAATCCTCTTCTGAAAGCAGCGCGCTCCTACGTTATTTTACAGGCGGTAAGATTTAGGCAAAGCATTCCACTCAGGAATTGTGCGAGGAAAAAATTAATAGTTATCATCGGTACGACAAAATATCTTGTTCACCTTTTATAATGGTCCGCGCCACTGGTAACATATTGAGGTAACAAAAAAAAACATAGCGTGCGATAAATACACTTAAAACTCCTTAAGATAGGAATACGAAAGCATTCCCACACGCAGCGCATTCCTACAAGCAGATCGCCAAGTCTTTCTTTTGCACACGGCACTCCGGCGGTGACAGCACGCTCCCGCACTGCGCAGGCGCGGCGAACCCTGTTGGCTTCACGACGGCTTCCGTAACGAAGCATTCGCGTTGCTGTGCTCTTTTCTGTGTTTTATTTCTTAGGCCCGACCGCTTTGACCTGGAGCGCCCCGCCGTCTTCTGTGACGAAGCATCTACGTTGCTGTGCTTTTTGCCATTGGGAATTTAAACGCCGTTTCGCTGCTAGAGGCGGTTACAGACAACGCCGGCTTCACTCCATGGTATAGTTGATGCTTTCTCGTAAAAAAAAAAATATATTTACTTATTTGGTCAATGCCAGCCAAATCATTAGAATGGTAACCAAGATACTCGGTAGTTAAGTGTTGTTGTTTTAAGCATGAAGATTCTTATCTAAGATTTTTATTTTAATCTCTGTTAGACTAAAATTTCTGCAACAATTTTTTGTACAAATATTGCGTGAATGTTTTGTAGTTTTTTAATTGTTATATAATGTGCCTTTGATGCGGATACCACAGTACACGCGCCTAGTCAATTGTAGTCATTACCAAACTGCAATAAGCAGTTTCCTTAAATATCTCTAGAGTTGCATACGTACGTTTCGATAGCTTCAGTAACATAGATATTAAAAGAAAGCTTACTTGATAAAGTTGTTCCCTGACCCCGATATATATATATATATCATCAGTCAGGCACGTAGCCAGGATTTTGTCTCGGTGGGAACGGGGGGCGGGGGGGGGGGGGGGGGGCGTTTATGACAAAGTCAGGCATGTAGCCAGGATTTTGTCTCGGTGGGAAGGGGGGGGGGGGGGGGCGTTTATGACAAAATGCAGTATGAAAGGCAGGGCGGAGAGGAGGTCCCAGCAAAATGAAAACTTGCGGGGCGGGCCCCATGGGTTCCTCCCCCCCCCCCCCCCATGGCTACGTGCCTGCCATCAGTATTATTCTATTTTCAATACTCACTGAAATTGCCTAAATAAATAAGATTTAGTTACGTTTTTGTAGAACCTTGAACACACTTATTGGCATCTAGACCAAGTTTGCAAACCTTACATCATCCAGATAGTTTATTGAACTGTGACTCAATACAGAAGCATTACTAATACTGCCCCCTCTGTGGTTCAAAGCACAATCCTCTGCAGTAAACCCCACAGATGAAACCCAATACTATGTAGTCAACAAATATAAGAAATAAAAAAGGTCCAAGCGCCGACCCCTATAGCTCACTAGAATTGACAATATTAAAATCATATTTTCTACAATATATCACAACATACTGCTTTGATTTCATGTATAATTTTAAATTAATCGGCTGAGCTCTCAATCAACGTTTAGGGTACTTGCGCAAGTTGTTAAACGCCTAGCGCAAGTTAAGAAAAATAAAACGCGTTTCGCTTTCAGTTTTGGCAGTTTTCACGATCAATCAAGAAGTTCTACCAGCTTCATCGCGCACCAGAGTTCCTTTCTTAAAACGTGCTGAATAGAAAACAAATGTGGTTACGCCTATTTCTTTTTAACACTGCATTAATATTATGCAGTTACGAGACAATACTGCGGTTGCAACAACTGTTTTTGAGTTACACCGCTCATGGCTTCGGGAAATATTACAAAATTCTTCAATACGTTTTTTTTTTTTCTGCATCTGCCTAGTTTTGAACGAGAGCGTACTAGTTTCAACAGGCCATCGAGGTTGTTTTTGTATGTTTTATTCATGAATGCTTCACTAGCAATTTACGACGTATTCCCTAAACATCGCGGGCTCGGCGCCTCGTCTTTCGCATCCATTTTTATATCGCACAGCGCAGACCGGACGTACCTGCTCCGTTATAAATAACGTACCACGTCTCCCGGCTGCTTTGTAAAGAGTATCGCTCAGACGAAGAAAGCGCCGGGCCTTGTAATTGATTGGAAACAGCCACGCTTTGGAAGCGTGTAACCCGCGAGCAACGTCGCGCCGTATCGCGGAAGGAGCGACGCGCCTTGCCTTCCAACACGGGGAGGCGAGGAGGCGAGAGTTTACTTCGCCCCCATGTGGCGTTCCCCCGACTCGAGAAGCTCGCTAACTTTGCGCCGCAAAGTTGCTAGACAAGTTCACGTTAGACCGGTCGCCTTTGCTGGAGAGAATGGGAGGTCGTGACCTATTCGAAATCACGATTTCCGTTGGCCGCGTTTTTGTCCTTGACAGCAAGACTCAGACAGCTCCACGGGCGGCCCTCTCGTGTCGGGCTGGCCTTTCAGTTTCTTGCTCAGCGTTTTTGTTTTATTTATTTTATCCCAGGCTCTTGATTTTGCAGCGCGTGCGTGTTTGTTCTTAAAGTTTATTCGAGTTGGAGGGTGCTTAGGCTCGTCGTCGTCATCATGCGGCGTTTAGTGTTTCAGTTTCGTTTGGCGGCAACGATGCGAGGATGGCTTTGTAGGTGCAGTGGGCCGCACCCGGCGGCCAGCTCGACAGGATTTTATGAAGTCGCTATCAGCTCCCTTTCTGAGCTGTTTGGGTCTAACCTTTTCTTTCTCTTGTTTTTTGCCCCTCGCGAAGGCACGTTATGAAGGCAGTTCCGGAAAGGTCAAGAGTCGGTTATACGAATTCTGGGTTCCGAAGTTCAGACATTCTCGGTGTTGCGAATCTCGAACAGCTTGAAATCACTCACAGTGTAGGGTCTTCTCGAAATTCTTGTGTCGGACCATGCAGTATGGGGGAAGCGGGCATCACACATATCTTACGGCCGGTAGAGACAAGCGATGGGCTGAAATTTCAGCATCCTGAAACTGCGAGACCCGGGTCGGAGACTAAGAAAACAAACGTACGGCACGTACTATCTGTATGTTGTTTAGTTCTCTGTTGTTCGACAAGAATAACCCACTGAGACGTTTGTATGTGTATTATATTAATTTTGTGTTTTTGTTTCTCGGCTTGGGAGTTTTACAAGGCTAAAAAATAACGCATAGTCTTTTCTGCCAGGTAGGTCCTTCCAGATAAAAAATAATATCTGCAGCAGTCGTTGAGACGCTACACAGCCAAACGAAGTGAAGGACGACGCTCTACTACCTACAATGTCTGACCATGCATAGGGAAAACATTGTGTGTATGTTCATACAGTCAGAAGTTAGTCTGCCCTAGTGGGCGTCTGATGTCTCAGCTGTAATTGAGGAATTTAGCCAGTCCGCTTGCATGGAGTCTTTAACGTGCACCACGCAGTAGGGATACACGGCCACACGCCGGTACAATGTTCATCCGGATCGAAACGGGCAAGGGTCCCAGGGTTGAACCCAGAATTCCTGATTTCTACAGCGCGGACTTTCGCTCCAAATGCTCCGAGCTGGTGTGTTCTAGCCCACTTGGCCACCGATCTCCATGTGCATAAGAAGGGCGAACGCGTTCAGAACCTTGTAGTGCTTCTATGATTTGCCTGTGCTATATTTGAATAATATTTCGTGGCAACAAACGTTTATTTTTTCTTGCATTTTTAATTGAAAACTGTGATGAATGCACTGTAATGCTGCAATGTTAAGCTTTATACGTATGTTTTAATAACTACGGAAGAAAGAATATTGTGTTAAGAACAAATGATATGCAGCACAGGTGCGAGTGTTCTTGCCTACGTAATGTAATGCTACCCTCACCAGAATCTTATTGAAGAGCAAAGAATAAAGGATGGAGATGCTGATAAACAGTGACTGAGAGCATAAGAACGCGACGTACAATAATTTAACAATTCCCTGATGTCAGCCACTAAAGTTTGTATTACACTGAAGCACGCCGGTATAGCGCGCGCTTTCATATTGAAATCAGAAAGAGAGAATTAAACACAGCTTGTCATACAGGAATCCTATAAAAAGTGCTGCACGTTGCAGTATCCGGGTGAGGTCTTACTGAGAATGCCGCGAAAATAAACCTGTGATCTGTAGTTCTTTTGATGTTTATCTGTCGGGTGGTCTCGCCTGGTTGCCTTCAAGACCACGCAGCGTGTCGTGTTCCAAACCCTATTATGACAAACACGTCAGTCTTACCTACTGTTTGTTTCACGATGCAAACCAACTAAATATTTTAACTGCGGGCTGCTTCTTCCCATTTTTCAATTATTTTCTATGAAATCGGCAACGTTGCTGCGAAGTCTAGCAGGGTAAGTTGTCAATCATGCCCTAAAAAATACTGCGAACTATGGCCTACATGGCTCGCACCGACTACATCGGCACACAAAGTAAGCTTGTCTCTTTGTTTTGTTTTAAGGGTTTCATTTGATTCGCAGTCACGAGCACGTCAGTGAAGTATCTTAGAAAGCCGAAAAGCATACATGAGTTGCCCTGACGTCACTTCGGTGGCCATGTGAGTTGCCTTTCTGCGGAGTGCGTACATCCCCCAGCCTAGATTTGACACACTCTAATTGTTTTTCCTCCTAGAACAAGAAAAAGTAGCCATCAGTATGTTGCAATGAGGCACACCCAAGACATGTATGGCTACCATCACCTTGCGCTGACGTCACGAGCAAGCCGTCGATCTGTTCTTTTGTGTCAGTAATACTTTTTATTGTTTTTTTCCTCTTTGAAGAGGCATCGTACATGTTCCATTTGTTCTGTTAGCGCCTGCAAACTTGCTCCTAAGCACCGATAAAACCGCCCTGAGTACGGCTCAATTTCAAGAGGCTGTATCAACGAATGAATGCTCGATGCATCACAGCCTGTCCAAATGTTTCGATCCTCCCTAATTCGCATGCATCCCCATTTATTAGTTCTATACGGTGGCTGAGAATTATAAAAATAAGAACGGAAGCAGGCGCGTTTTAATTATCAACTTTTTCGCAACCTACGCAAAGTGGGCCAGATGTTTGCTACATGTGGTGGTGCATGTAGAGCTTGAAAAGTAAATAAAAACGTATAGCCACCCGGCATCATTATGATGTGGCTACCCAGATGCCTCGTGAATTGGGGGGTCTGGTTCCATGTCGCATCGTGTGACGCAGCTGTTGTACGTCGGTGGATGGGCCAGCACCAAGGAGCGTCTTGTTGGCATAATGCATACCCACAACCAGATACAGATCCAGAGATTGGAAGTCAATAGGGAGCTCTCCATCAAAGCGGCATTCCTTACGCGTGAGCCTTATCACGTCGGCCTACATCGCGGAAGGACTGCGCGACCTCTCTCCTTAGTGGGAACATTTACTCGCCTTATTAAGCCTGAATTAAAATGAGTTTTCTTTTAATAATGTTTTCTTTCTGGGTGTCAATCTTTTTTTATGCTGGAGTCAGCATGTGTTCAGCTCGCCTGTCAGTATACACTCTAAAAAAAGTCTGTGCGTCTACTTTCACGATGCAAGCGTGACGTTTTGCATTGTTTAATATCACAACTCAGACTGCGCTTTTTGGTCTAAACATGTTTCGGCATCGTCATTCGCTGAGCTGCCTCCGTAAATTAAGGTGATTGGCTCTCCGAGTGTTGTGCGTGAAAGTAGACGCACAGACTTTTTTTAGAGTGTACGTTAGCCTAATAACGTAATGCTTTTGTGAATGTGGAAATAGTCGTCGAAGCATCGCTTCCACTCTGCTCAAGCGAACTTCTCTAAAATTATTGTGTATACGTTGCAGCATGCAGCTTAAACCTGCATTTCGAATCTTCATTTATTTCTGGAAGCTTGTACAATATATAAATAAAAAAAACGTGAATTAAAAAATCGAAATAACTCATTGGAAAAGCGCAAGCATATGAGAAGCTCCTTTCCTTTGCTCTCACGTACTAGCCTCAGCTTTGCTTCTGTTCATGTTACGTGCACATTTCCCAGGATTCGGTCGACAACGCAAGAAACCAAACGCAAGTTTAGTGTTCGCTAGAAGGTGGACTGTTTTGCCAGCTCAGATTTTAAAGAGAGAATGTGTAGAAATTCGCCTATGGGAAAGCGCGGCGTCGCTGGGGTCGATGTGTTTGTATGATCCGTAATCGATCACTGTTGTGACTGCACATTTTCAATCATCGCTTCTTAGTGAGCATATTTAAGACACGGCTTTGCGCGATGATAGCCGCATGTCCATTGGCTTTTGGCATAAAATATTTTTTTAGAAAGCAGCATACTGAAACACATTTTTTCGCAAGAAATTGCGCTGACTTCGCCGTTTCACCGTGTCATCGAGCGAATTGTTTGTTTGCACGCAAAAGCGGAAGGTGGCGTCATCGTCTCTTCCTAAGCATAGAGAGCTCAGATTTAATAAAGGGAGCAACTCAATATATAGGCAGCGTTTCCACCTTAATGAGTGACACCTTCTGAGCGAATTGGTCGCTCAAGGGGTTGTGTGATTTGGCGCGTGGCGCGAAGAAGAAAAAGAAGACAGGTTGAGCCAACCTTTTAGACGCTTGTAGACAACCGTCAATTCCCCCTCTTCCTTGCAGCTTGCGTTTCAATCGCGACCCGTGAATCGCGCGACCCTGATTGAGCAATGGGAAGCAGTCTCATGTCTCGGCACAGTACGGCGATCGTACCAGCTAAATCGGTGTTAGCTATAGTCTTTATTTTATTTATGTTCCAGTGCCAGAGAGTTTCCAAAATTCTTCGATAAATTCAGCACCCGCTAGGCCGCTCCAAGTTACGAGACCAAAATAGGGCGACAATGCCTTAAATAAACTAAATTACCCCGCCGATGGCTGTGCCAAAAATTTACCTGCACCTTTAAGTCTAAAAAAAGTGAAGAACTAAAAAAAAAAACGAAAAGGACCGAAAGTGCGACGCCACGCAAACATTCTATTGAAAAAAAAAAGAAAAAAAGTGCCGGCTAATTTAAAAAGTGCTGAAAGTGAGCATTGAATTTGCGCTTGTAATGTGTGTGTGTGTGTGTGTGTGTGTGCCTGTACGTGTGTGGTGAGAGTGCGCGCTCGTTTGCGTCTCGGCTTGTGTGTGTGTTCTAACCAATGTTGTAAGAGTTATCCTTAAAAGGTAACGAGACACGCTGCCCGTTTCCTGCAAATAAAAATAACGCGTTAACGCTAGCGCTACCGACAAAAAATTAACGACCGTTACTTTTGCATTACTTTTTTTTTATTTATGAAAATAACGCTTTACTGTCGTGACGTCACAGATATTCATAAACGCAATATTTGTGCAAACATATCCATGCAAAATCTTCATATAATTATCTACTTTTTCTAGCTTCCACCAGAATACCAGAAAAAAAAACCGACAACGCGAAAAAGCGAAAAAATTTATACGACTTGGCGCATAAGATACGAAAAATACTTATGAAATTTATTTAAATTTTTGGGAAGAAGCTGTAACGAAAAACTTACCTACAATATCGAAACAAGTAACGCGTGATCGGTAATTCCCTTTCATGTTGCGTGTTGACAACAGCAGCTCTAACCTTGGACTGTGCAGCTATTATTGCCTGTTGCAACGTAATGTCTGTAGTCGAAGCTCCGCTTTCAGAGCGAGCATTCTACCTTTGACAATGCTTGGGCGTCTTGTAAGCACGAGCAACCAAAGCACGACGGAAGGCAAGGAGCGCTTGCTGGAGGCAGAGCTTATCATGGTTATCTTATGTCACAGTAAAGTAAAAGAATGATCAAAGAGCAGTGTGAGTGAATGTTAACATTATCAAAGAAAGCGCATATCATCATTCGAACAAGAAGAAAAATGGACAAAATCGAATTTCATTTCACTCGAAAATCTTAGCAGTAATTGAAGTCAGTGACTAAAGCACATACAAGGATTCATGAGGCCTCCGTCCGTGTACAAAAACAAATAGTAAACGAATTAGAGAAAACGCTTACTAGAAAGGCAGACATCAACAAAACATTAATAGAACAACCAAGAAAACAAACACGAAAGCAAACTGATGAAGCCCGAGCACATTTTCTTCAAAAAGCGGGCACTCTCCGACATCGTTAGGCTTTCGTTTGGAGGTACATTCCCTCGTGCTCCTAAAAGTCTCCATTGGGCGCCCATCCCAAAAGTATTGCAGAACCAAACACCCATCTGCAATGTGAGGCGGACAAGCCCTCCTTAGGGGTACTTCAGAGCCGTTTCGCCCCGAAACCCAAACACCGCTTCCCCCACGAATAAAAACAACAACAACAACAAAAAATGTAGCAAAACATTGAAGTCATTAGTTTCCTCGTAAAAAAAGAAAGAAAGAACAGAAGAACAAAGAAAAGCCTCAGCCCTTTTCTTTTTTGTGGGCTCGTAACTACCACCAGGCGAATCGTAACGCGTTTGGGGACTGAGTAGTGGGTTGCAGGAAGTGGTAGAAGACTGAGCAGTGGTAGAAAAAACACAAAAGGAAAAATAGCAGGGGTTTTTCAAGCGTCTTGCTGGACAAACTTAAACTCAGTGGGGCTATGCTTTATCTTTTGCCAGAAAAGCCAGTCTTCACAGCTGCAGCAAAACTCAATAATGCTCGTTCACATTTCAGGTGCTACATCCCTAGAGACAACGACTCCGTTTGTAGCTGCGTCCAATTTTGAGCACGGTATCTATCTTGCCAACTCATCAATCCTGATGCCATCTCCAGCGAAAAGATTTTCATTTGGGCAACTTCTTGCAATTTGTGATCACGCCCAGCGTGTCATTATACTATATATCACTTCATCATATTCCCTGTGCCAGCAGAATTATGATATTCACCATGCCAGCAGATCCACAAAACAAGCAGCTATTGAGTCAACCGAGTCTCTGCTGCCCTCAAAATGATGCATGTATGACCATGTTTTGTGCATGGAAGGCATGTTAAGCCACAATGGATTTGGCGTTCGTTTCCAGTCGCGCCCATTGTGATTTAGCAGGCCTGATTGCGTCCATATATGCAACAAGCTTGCTCTTTCTATGATCGTTTCGTGTACCCCTCTCAGCAACGGCCGCTGTTGCCCTGCACCCTGCACGCGCTTCACTAATATGCTCTTCTGATGCCTGAAGAAATATAGTAGTGGAAAAGCCTGCCAATAAAAAGTCTATTTAAATGTGCGTCACTTCCAAATGGCGCTATTCAAACAACCGAAGCCCACTTATTCAATTAACACTATCTAATTTACTTCTTGAGCGAATAACTTTTCTGTTCCTGCAAGTTGCTGAACTCATAAAAAAGCCATCCATAAAGGTCAGGTGTCAATACAAGGAGAAACATGGTTGACCAATATTCCCCGCTACCCGGTATTGTCCGAAGCTTTGTTAACCGCATTCGCGTATTTGTTTTGTTGTGAGATTGTGTTTTTTTATTTATTTCGCAAATTTTGGTAAAAATCTCTTCTTTTAACCAAAATCTTACGCAATATATCACTACGACGGCTGAGTTTCAACAAATTAATAGATCTAATGACACGATAAATATAATGGCTTATGAACGCGACGGCACGTTGAATGCAATTTCTCTACTTACAACACAGGTATCGTCCACCAAGAAAGTATTTCCAACAAAAACAACGCCGACCCATTTGCCAAGATACATTAGGCAAAGAATTAGAATATTTTACTCGTTACTACTGAACTGTTAATTGCCTTATGCTTATTGTTCCCCAATATTTTTCGTTGTCTTTATTCACCGGCATAGATTTCTCAATGCTTGAGATACAAACAATATGGTCAAATTAATGTCGGGCAGATTTCCAATGCTTAATTAGTCGAGCGCCAACACTGAATGAGCTTTTATCGTTCTACATCGCTCCACAAACACTGTAACTTCACTTTCAGAATTAATCTTTGTATCGAAATATATATATTGGCAGGCAGAGTCAATTACTCGAAAGTGCTTCGGCCATGCGAGCTACTGCAGTAACACGACCGGCCATTATCGCTTCATCTTTGACGGTCCGCTCCGCATCGCTGGACAATGTCGCGAAACGGGAATGCGCCGAAGACCCCAGACGTGCTTCGTGGCGAAAGAAATATCGTGCTCGGGGCCCGGCAGAAGGGCAGCACGTGACCTTAGCTCGCGTAAGAGACCTCGACCGCTTGCGCGATTCTATCTTGCGTGTCTTTTGGAACACCGCCGATATCTTACCTTGGCGGGCGTTTGGGGCGGCTCGCTGCCTTTCTGGGCTCGGACACAAGGGCAGAAAGAGCTCCCGACCAGCACTTTGCTTGGTGCCGGGGCCATTAAGACGTCATTTACATGCTAATGAAGCCGAACGAAACGAACCCGCGAGGAACCGCTGGGAAGGTGAGCCGATAGATAGTGGGGACTAAAGAAAAACCGACCTCGTTATCTAAATAACATAGAATATATTTTGTATGAGTCCCGAACATCGTGGTTTAGCTCGCAATCGCCTGACTCTCAAAACCCTACTGGAAAACGATCCTTGTGCCTCAACTACCGATATTTGCTCTGGTATCATCAAGAGCCGTGTTGAAATGGTGGGCATAAAAATGCTTCCTAACGCGATCTTTTGCTTTCTGGCTGCGAAAGTTTTCACTTTGCTTTAGGTTTGTGGGGAGTACACCGATGACTGCTCGAATTCAAGGCGTTAAAAAGAGGTAGTTCCTCGCAGTATACCAGTATTGCATACAAACTTCACGCGTTCAACCAAAGGCACAGTATCAGTTCTTACGCCTTCCAAGTTTGTACCGGTTTATATAGTGATGGCGTCTAACCAAATACTTTGAAATAATATCTGCTATGATGTAGCCTCTGGTCTCCTGCATTGATAAACGCCGGTAAATTAACACCAAATATAATTCCGGTGATAATATTGTTAAGCATCCATTGAGAAAAGATGCAAGTGCTATTTACATACGTTCTGTCTCAGCAGGTTTTGTCGTGAATTTGAACATCGTTCTTTCTGAGATGTACCGGGGTCAAAAGTTATGATCAACTTAAGATTACATACATCTCTCAATGTGATCTTTATAAATATGCTTACCATTTTCTTTCTCGGGTGTAGAGGGCATGACCCGAATATCAACTGATTTTCCAGAAAACGCCGATTCTACAGAGGATTTGACAAACACCGCTTTAAATCTAAAATTATACGAGGAATACGCATGCTGACGCATTAATAAGACAAAAAATGAACGCGAATGCTCGCTATGTCGTCATAAAAATGAGAGTCTTGGGTTATCAAAAACCAAAGGGGCCACATTAGAAAAAAAAAAAAAAAATGTCCTGCTAGTTTTTTTGTTTTTTTTTTTTTTTTACTTTTAGGTATTTTATTGCTACATGGCGTGGGCATATTCCGACTCCCAATCTGACAAAGCGAGAGCTGGCCTTCCTTATTCAGACAAAGACGGGACGTTTGCGCTCAGGTTCCCAATCTTTTTATTCGTAACACAAACACTGCGTAGACACGCGCCTCCACCGTAGTTCTCCCGTGCGCCACCTCTCTAGCCTCGCTGTCACGGGTAATTTCATTACGCATGCGAGTGCCGTCCAGCAACGGGGCACGTAGATCAACAGGGAATCCCGAGCGATTGCTTTCCCGCTCCCGGTGCCGCCGGCGCCGGTGTGCGTCGGCGTGTTGCAGTGCCGTCGACGTCTCGTCAGGTTCATTGCGATCCGCCTTCTGTCGCTCCATTCTTCGATGCGTTGCATCCTGGCCACAAATTCCGTCAACTTACAAACTGTCCGGTGTGGAGGTCGACGCCTCGGCCGTCTGTCCCGTGCTGCGACGTAAAGCAGTTGCTCTGTACACGCCGTGGATAGAATGCCCAGCCGCCTTGGAGATTTCTCCGAGGCAAACGTCCGAACGATTCACGATATAAAACAACGAGTGTTTGTTTACCCCAGTGAACCTGGAACAGGCAGGGGAAGAAGGCGTAATCCTCCCCCCTTCCCCAACCCCGCCCATCTCATCTACAAACATTTTAGACGTCTTGAATACCCGAGACTTCGGAACAAACACGAACAGCACACCTAAGTGTCTGGTATTCAATATGTTGAACGTTCATCAGCTGGCCTGCATCTTCTTTGTTATGCCTATCATTTCAGGCGTTCTGAGTAAACTACACGGGAGGAAGAGGGAAGAAATCCCCCTCCTCCTCAAATCCAGTCTTCCGGACACTTCTGACGCCCCTTGTTCAACTTAATTTGCTGCACCGCTGCACATTTGCTGTCGGTGTCCTTCCTTCAACAATGAATGCCTTTCCGTCGTTTCTCAAGTGGCATGACCTTCACCGCTTTCTTCCAATACCATTGCAGTCTAAATTCGGGTAAGGCACACAGGCAAGGCACATATCCAGTGAGCATCATGTTTTATGGACAAGATGAATCACTTGTTGCCAGGGGCTGAAAAACCAATATAACTGCTTGCTTTCATTTAAGACAAAATGAACATGAAAGCAATAATATTAAAATAACTGCCCCTCCTCGCCCTCGATGTTCGTTTGCGTTCGAAGGATAAGTTGGTTTTGTGGTTCACGGGCATTTTTTTGTAGAGGAAAATTAATGCCCAGACCTAATGGCCAGTGTATAAACTGTTCATGGCCCATTCACAGAAATTTGGGATGCTTCCGGTGCTTTTTCTTTCTTTTTTTTTCGACTCCTTCTACGTATGGGCCTTAGTTGTACCACTCGATGGCGCCACCAAACGGCCAAATAAAAAGCACCAGGGTAGGCAACGAGGCACTGCAAGGCTTTTTGTAGACCGTTTTCTCTTCTACGCTGCGCCATCCGCACCGAAGACGCGGCTATTGTGCTCGTGCGCCGCTAGTATTGTCTGCAGTGTTCCGGATATCGTAGCGGGTTGCGGCGGAGAGTGTTATATGCCGCGGGATACGATCTACGAAGTCTTTAATGGCAACCCAAGGCTCGCGTTGAGTAACGAGTGTGCGCGTGACGGTAAAAAAAAAAGTATTAGAAGATAAGGTATTCACATGCCAGAAAAAAATTAAGATATCCGAAGTGTTATACTTCTCCAAAGAAATGGGTTGCGTTTCTATGGGAGCGAATTGAGCAATAGGTAGATAAGCTAGCCGAGTGTCGGCTCCGATAGATGTTTATGAAGGAAGGACAGGGCGGTTAACTTCAACATAGATTCTGACCAGCAACTGTGTGCTGGGGATAAGGGGATAGGAAAGGAGGGCATGAAAGCAAGACAATTGAGCAGATGGAAGTACACTGGCGTTCGACATTAAGGGTGAACACATCTGCATCACTTTCCACAGTGCCTCTTATAACCTCTTATTTTCGTTTTGTCGTCCTCTCTCTTCTCGACCCAGTACTCCGCGAGGAGTTCCGGGCGATGCCCAAGTCCTCCCGCGTGGCGGCGGGCGATTCGGCGACGCTGGAGTGCGTGGCGCCCAGGGGCCACCCCGAGCCCTCGGTCACGTGGTTCAAGGACGGCACCCAAGTGGCCACAGGCACGGGCCGCATTCGCCTGCTGGGCCACGGATCGCTGCTCATCGCCGACGTCAGGCACGCCGACCAGGGCCACTACGTGTGCAGGGCCGCCAACCTCCTCGGCACCCGGGAGACGCCCGCCGCAACGCTGTCCGTACACAGTGAGGGACCCGTTCCTCTTGCGAATCTCGCTCCTTGACTGTGGAAGCCAAATCCCTGCAATGAATTTCCAAATTACAACTAACAAAGTTTAAACAAACATTACTAGCGTCCTTTACTCAAACTCCTAGGGCGCATGGAATTGCTTACTTTTGTTTAGATGGCATTAAAGAGTCGTTTCGGAGAAAACATGTTGTTTAACAATTTCCCCGCTAATTGTAACGATGATGTTCACGTCAGGCTGCTTTATGGCATCACAAGAAACCTTGATATCTTTAGTTGACATTTTAAATTTTTGCCTATTTAACAAGCGCCTTTCAATAAGACATTCCTAGTCCGTCGTTAAAATGTACCTTGGCAGCTGTTGAATTTTAAAAGGATAAAGCCTGCATCGCGGTATTGAGTGGCGAGTCTGGCACCGAAACTCAGACGGAAAGACGCCCTGAAATCTCCGCCCCGAAGACACGTCAGAAGCCGCTGTGGGAGTACGCTGCGATCAGGCACAAGGTGGTCGAATGGTGACGTCGTCATATCACGATTCAAAAGTGAAATTTGTTATACCGGGCTCAGCGAATACTTTCTGAAATCCCTAATAATAGGGTAATTGAGAAAAAGAAACAAAAGAAAAAAAAATCGGGATCAAACAGCTCAGTCACGTCGGACGCCAGAAAATCCGAGAAACATACAAATTAGTTCATATACAAAACCGAAACCACGAAACACGTCCAAATTTAGCGTTTCTACGCGACGCCGTAAAATACTGTACGCCCCCTATATCTTCCCAAAATCATCTTTTCTTTTTGATGATGCTCAGCAAGCTTCTTCCCGTAAAGAGATATTTTTTTTCTCAAAGATTCTATCTTTAGGATTTTCTGAAAGGCTTCGTTCAAACACCATGTATCGCGAAGTAACTGCTCAATAACGCGGCTCGTGCCTACAAATAAAAGGGATACCCTATATGGAATGACGGTACTCAAAAGTGACTGTCCTTTGAGGGAACAGCCGTACTTTTTTTTTAAAAAACCCCGTCTCCGTGTAAGAAGTTTGTGTCTTGAAACATTCTGGAACGTTTGCAATGCGTAGAAAAGAGAACATTTCAGAATTGACTTGAGTACACGAAAAAAGAAGTACTCGTGCCCCGGTCGGATTTGGCTCCCACCGAGGGAGGTGTAAAGGGAAGTATATATTAGCTGTGCTACACAGTTAGCGGAGCAAGTGATTGCCATTTTGTTTTTAAATCTTTTTCGCTTAAAATCAAAAGGCTCTCATCAAAACTACTTGTGTTATAAAATGGTTTGTGCCGCTAGTACCCTTTCAAAGTAAAACGCAAAAAAGAACCGATGTCGTGTTCGTGCTAACCGGGTCGCGCAGTGCACATACAAAGCTACCTTATCCACGTTGACAGCGATCGTGTCGGTATCTTTGGGCCGACTACTCGCAGCAAAGATGCGTGTCCATATCATAACTGCTGTGAGCTGTTTTGGCGACTGGATACAAACTTATACTATAGACGAGGTTACTAAATAAAGATATTATAACTGTAATTAGTAAATGTAAGTTTCTGCTAGTTACTTACGGTAGAAGCGTTTCATGTCATCCGCCGCGGTAGACAACGCTATTCAGACGAAACTACTTCTGTATTTAAAGAGCGCACTTAAAAAAAAAAGTAAATGCTGTTATATATTACGGGCTATGCGTTTACCAGAACATTTATTAATTTCCTGGCATGAATACACGTCACCTTATTCTTTACAGCGAAGCCGTACTTCGTTCGTGTGCCGGAAGACGTGACGACGATCAGCGACGAGTCCGTGGAGTTCCAGTGCAAAGTCAACGGAGACCCGAAACCCACTGTGACCTGGAGGAGGCAGGACAGAAAGATGCCCGTCGGAAGGTAATAACGTTTTTACTACTAAAAAGTCGAAGAAATAAAAATTCCGACTGAATATAAACAGATAGACTTGCTGAACTGCTCTAATGGTGTAGTTGGATAAGGGTAACATGTACTTATACTGGGGGAAAAACACTCCGCAATTAATTATAATTTGCAAAGCCGTACAACTGGAAGTTTTTATTTTATTTCAACACCTGACATAGCCACTTGGTTTGGTATCTGTCTCACTCCTGAACCAACCAGCTCTAATTCACGGCTGCTGGAGGAGCCACTAGTCTCGCTCACTTACAGTGTTTTCAAGAAACACGGAATTTTCTCAATCATATTACCATCCATTTATTTTCTGCACTTTCTCAAACTGGCCGCAATCTGGAGCTTCAAAGCTCGAGCACGAAGTGTTAGCTGATGATTTGATGCCGCCAACCGCCGAAAGTATCTACAGGGTGTCACAAAAGAAAATTTACAGGTTATTGTTTTTTTTACCGCAAAAATAAAATAGGCAACGCCGAACGCTCATTCTCCGCCTGAAGGTAGCGCCAGAGGTCACAACCAGATTCCAAAGTTTCAGCCGGATCCGAATACTTAATCAAAAGTTATAAGTGATTTTCTGAAAATTGCAACGGGAAAATGAAGCCCATTTTTGCCTATTTTCGGTTTCTGCTGCCCATAGAGCCCTGTGTATTCAAATACTCCGTCGGCCGCCATTTTCCCATTGAACTTTTCAGAAAATCACTTATAACTTTTGAATAAGGTAGCGGATCGGGTTGAACCTTTGGCATCTGGTTATGACCTCTATCACTACCTTTGGGTGGAAAATGAGCGTTCGGCGATGCCTAGTTTATTTTTGTGACAAAAAAAAACCTGTAAATTTTCTTTTTGTGACACCCTGCATATATAGCTTTGCCTGGTTACCTGCTATAGCACTGAATGAGACAAAAGACGTCTCTGCCCTGAAACAGAAAGACACCGAGGTACCCAATTCTCAGTCATCTTTCCACAATCAACTAAGGATGTCCAATGAAGTATGTGTTTTAAACGGGGATATGACGCTATAATGCCAGGGCAGTGAACAGTGGCGCCTCAGTCGGCTTCTAGTCAACGCGGCTGGCGGCCAAAAAGGGCAGCTTTCTGCGGGTCACGCCACTGAAAGATTGGCCACCAGCGCCGGGTCGCAGTTAAACAGGGCTTACCTACGTTCGAGTTCGAGACCGGGTCTAATGGTGATCTCTGAGTTGCGATAATCCCGCTTAAGATGGAGCTACCTGTCGAAACGAAACCTAATTGCCCAGTCGGTACACTCCCGTGCAAGGTGGCTGCACCGCATTATAGGGAACTCTGGGGGAAAGCAACTCGAAACGGCGCAGAGACCCGTTTCGGCGAGGAAGCAAGAAAGAAGGAATGAAAAAACAGGAGCAGGAGGAAACAACTAGGAAATGGGGAAAAAATGCCCATATAGAGTCGTTTTATTGAGATTTCTTTGATTTAAAGGCAGCATACAACGTGCCATTCACATGCTGAAATATACCTGATATTTAGCTTTATTTCTGTATCTAAGGCTTTCTGCTCTAATAAGTATTTATATAGGAGTATTTATAGTAGTATATAGAATTTTATTAAATTTTTTACCTAATCAAATAACAAAAACGCTATAGATATAAATCCATTTCTCTATTTTATTGAGAAGTGTCTTTATAGATGAAAACAACTATTTCTATGTACAAACATTCAATTTTTCACCATTTTTATTTTGTTTTCTATACATCTAAGCATCATATTTTTATCTATATTCATTCACTCGTTAACTCACTAATTCAACAAGAAAGTTAAAATAATATGAGAGGAAAATATTAATTACTAAATAAGATTAAGCAGTCATTAAACCTAAATGGAAGTTGTGTTCGAGCAGCTCAAAATAAACCATTTTTTTGTCTGGCATTGATACAATACACGCCAATTCTAGTAAATCTTTCAATAACAAAAATAAAATTGTTGAATCTTGCTTGTGCTTTTCGCGGATTATTTTTTGCTTAATTTAGGTATTTCTTGTTTCAGAGCCAACATCCAGGAAGACAAGAGCTTGCGAATACAGAACGTTGCCCCCACAGATGAGGGAACCTACATCTGCGAATCTGAGAACTTTGTTGGCTCCGTTTTGGCATCTGCTAGACTCACCGTGCATTGTGAGTACCAGTGTGCTTGTAATACCTAATATTTTTTTTAAACATTACTTTGAATTATTTAATTTCTAATCACCTTTTTGTTTTATAGAACATTTTGCTTGTTCAGTCCAGTTCAGTTCAGTTTTATACAAACGAAGTAAACACATCCTAACGCTATTTCTTTTCTCGATTATTTTGTACAACTTTCTGAAAGTATTTTCTCAGTAAAATATAGTAAATGTATCGACAGTCAAAGCTTATCGCTGCGGAGAAAAGCCAATCATGTCAAAACAGGCAGCACAGACCAATTTGTTTCATGTTGGCTATATGTAGAAATCTGATATTGTCAAATTGTATTTTGGCAAAAACGGAAATGCCAATTGGTGTGTCACTTAGCAGGAATTAGAAATAAAACGTTTGACAAATTAGAAGTATTCATGTTTTTCAACCCTTCGCAATTAGGAGTAAGTATTAAGGCAATAAGTATGTTTTTCCAATGAAGCATCTTTTCAGCTCGACCCTCGTTCCTGCTGAGACCCGAAGACCAGAAGGTGGGACTGAATGGCGTCGCTAAGTTTCACTGTCTTGCGACCGGCAATCCTCTACCATCGGTCTTCTGGACAAGAGAGGGGAACCAGGTGACGTCATCTCTTCATCTTTAATTTTTGTTTTCGCATTCCCACTCACAATTTGGATAGACACATGAAGTGGTACGACTGCTAGCCATAAATGCGGAAGTAAAAAATTCAGTCCGTGAATGTATATTATTATCATGGGCATTGTTCGTCTTCGCATATAACAATATCAACTGGCAAGAACTTGTACTTGGAGCATGTATTCTGTACCTTGTAAAAAGAAATTAACTAAAATTCTTGTTTTTTTTTTGTTAGACAAGAACTATATAAGAGAATCATATAGTAAAACAATTATATAGGTTATTCTCCAAACACGGTGTAGGAAAGATATTGCCAAGTGACATTAATAATGTGTAGTTCTATAAAACAGCCTTTTTGTAAAAAAAAAAACTGAACAAGCCTGCCTAGAAACTTAATAGGTTTATATGTTCTAAGCAATTTGCTTTTCTGCATCTAAGAGACATAAACGCATGATGTTTTTTTGTTTTGAGAGCTTCGGTCATTTTTGGAGCACTGCTGGCTTTTATTATTAAGGTTATTGAGGGTTTTAACTCATGTTAAATGAAATCTTAAGCTCAGGTACTTCAAGCCGTCTAACTCTTGAACCAAGAAAACGAAGAGTGGTAGCGTACCAAGGTGTATCTTAAACAGAAATTATCAAATTGACTTCATGTTTGTTGCGGCTCCAATGACAGATGCTGATGTTCCCCGGAAAATCCCATGGCCGGTTCTCGGTCACGAACGAGGGTACTCTGGTCATCTCGAGTGTGCGCAAGGAAGACAAGGGCTACTACACCTGCTCTGCACTTTCGGTCGTGGGCTCTTCCATGGCAAAGGGCCACCTGGACGTCACTGCAATGGACGACCTCCCACCGCCGGTCATTCGTCTTGGTCCGGCAAACCAGACGCTGCCCATTAACACTGCAGCTATCATGCCGTGTGAAGCTACGGGCGAACCAGTCCCGAAGGTGCGCTGGCAGTACAATGACGTCCCCTTGCAGACGGATACTAGGCCAAGGTTTGTGATTCTGCAATCAGGAGCATTGAGGATTAACGGTAAGTTTTGTCTGATTATTGTATAACCTCTGAAAGTGAAGCATAGAACCAAGTAACGGTCCACACAACCCATAATTATAAAACGCAAACTTTCTACCAGTGGTTTTCATGTGTATCATGGTACTTTTTATTTACAAATCTGTTCTCTTAGATCGTAAAGAGTGAGGTGCTCTGGCAAAGGGTGTAGCTTGTAAAGAATCCTTGTGACTTTGTGTGCGAGAAGCGGATTCTCACGTCCCCAAATGGTGCAAGGGTCACGTCTTCTGCGCAAATTTTATCTATCATACTTCGTCTGTCCCTTCAATTGGCGACAATCAGAGCTACAGGCCGCTAGGTCCAGTAACGACGCAGTTAGAAGCCACAGTAGTTCTCTTGGATGTGCGCCTCAGTGCGCCACATGTACCGTGGTCGACAAAACGAAACGGACCAGCGGAGTGCAGGAGTCGGTGTTGACAGTCGTAAGTGCGCTTAGCTGAGTCAACCAGCCATCGGCTGTTCGCGCTCGGAGTGCAGCCCCTGACAGATGCGTGAATCTCAAGCAAAATCGCTTTTTAATCTTGGTGTAACACTCACAATTTATTTATATATCAGTCCTTTAAGATGTCAGGTTTTATTGCATAACATATGTTTTAAAAAGAAAACAGCGAAAAGGGAAGAATTTTTTTTAATTCAGTCTACAGAAAGGACACACCTGCTATGACACTACACATTTATTTAGTATGAACTACGTGGGAGCCGCTGGTTTCCCTCCCCCGAGAAGGCGTAAGCCGTGGACGTTCCGAGCGGAGTCGTCTGACTTCGAACCTGGTCGCTTCGTATTTTCTCGGGGAGAGTACGCCACCATGCTGACCTAGTCTCTCACGCTCCTCCGTGCGTGTCCCGTTTTCGGCGGACCAGAGAGATCGCACGAAAGAGTCGGACCCGCCCTCCTCCCAGTAAATGGCCGTGTGGCCGAGGATCCCTGGATTGAACTTCGGGCGACGGGTCGAGTAGCGGCGTACTATCTCGTCCAACCGGCGATGACTCATCGCTAGCGTTTCCATTGGCTCTGACAGTCGGCGTCCTCTCCTCCTAGTGGACGTCCGTCTGCGTAAAGCCCTGGCCCGAACTCTCGCGACGACGGGTAGCAGCGTGAGCTCGGCCCAACCGGCGCTGACTCTGCTCGCTATACCCCTTTGGGTCTCTAGTCGGCGGGCGCTGCGGGCACTCTGTGTCCACGCCTCGCTTGACCGCAGAGTCTTGCTGGGGACACTTGTTTTCCAATAAACGCTGTTGGATACCGGAATCATCGTTCGTTGGCATGGCGTTGGCGCCATGCCAATCACTGGTGATCCATGTGAATCAACCAACGAGTGGGACCACCGTGTGAACGCAGTGGGTTCACTCGTTCACGAAGACGAAGAAGCAGACGACAAACCGAGTCTAAAACAATAAGACAATTCGAACTGCTCTTTTACGCTCGCTGACAAACTAAGGCATCGCAAACAACACAATCTTATGAAGTACAGACATGCAGGAGAATCCAAGCGGATACCAGGGCGTCCCAAACGATGATGTACGATGATGTAAGCGCAGCACAGCCCTATGCAGCCGCGAAAAGGGAAAGTAACGACTACAAGTAGCATGGCGGCGGCACCATTTCCGTAGTGCACGCGCCTGCGCAGTTTGCTTGGTGACAGCTGCTTTATTGCTGCTCCTATTCACGCGCGTAACGATGATTTGAACACGGGGGACGAAACACGAAAATAAGGAAAAAAAAGCGCGAGACGTACGAACAAAAAATTCTATATTGATCCAGTTAAAAAAAGTAAGACATGCAACAAAAAGACATGGCCTAAAATCGAAAAGCACTAGGCGAAGAAACGCTAAACAGTAGTGACGGAACTAATAAACAAGGCGTTCAAAATGCATTTTGCGGAACCGAAGTGGGCACACTACACTAGCCAAAGATTATAGTATTTTTTTATATTTTTTTATTTGGAGGAGTCAACTTGGTGTGTTGTTTTTCTCCTCTGCCTCTTCACTTTTCGCTGCCTGTTGCCAAAGTCGTTTATCTTTAGCGCGTGAAAGCCGCGCAGTATCGGAAGTATTCGCAAAAAGCCTCCCTACCAGGGGCGCTGCGCGCAGTTCAATGTATTGGTTGTCCCGGGCGGTGGAGTTCGATGCATACGCACAGGGCGCATATACTTTTACGTGGGATTTTGAAGGGGTAATATTTGACTTTTCGAAATACACGGTTTAGATATATTCGGGCTCGACTTATTAGCACTTCCGTTCGCCATATATTAGTGCATGCACCTGCAGAAACCAGTCTCGACTGATCCGAAACGAACAGTGTGGCATACTGCCGAGACGCTAAGTGCAGCTCAGACTAATGGTAAATAAGAAAACATACAATTTCCATGGCCGGCTTTCTAGAAGCAGCGTCTCAGTTAAGACAGGGGAAAAGAAGGCACTTCCAAAGCTAACGCACGAGTGGAGTGGCGTTTCAAGTTGAGTCTCAAGCGCTCGCGTGTCCCAGGTTTGGCAGGCTTTCTTTCACCCACTCAAAGCTAAGACGCTGTTTCTAGCAAGCCGGCCCTGATTCCACGAATGTCTCCCTGCTTAAGTACTCCTTTTTTGACGCTGGCAGTTGACAAACTCATGTTTTTGTTTATTAAGTGGTATTGTCTTTCTAAAGTAAAACGTTAAATTTGTTTTTATATTTCTTGGCAGCCTGACCGACTTCATGGCAGAATGAGACCACGGATGTGTTATGCATTTATTGGCTGGAGAAAGCTTATAGCTGCAGAGAGATGCACACTCTATACTGTTTTTTTTTTTGGGGGGGGGGGGGGGGAGGGAGCGCTTTGTAAAACAAGGGCTGCCTTGAAACCAGAATAAAAGAGTCATGATATATGGCTTATGCTCATATAAGAATGTTTACCCCTTTAAATTCAATTTCTAGGGTTGCAAATACCAGACAGTGGACTGTACACCTGCACAGCATTCAGCGAGAGTGGAGAGACCTCATGGAGTGCCTCTCTGACCGTCGAGTCTCCTCACAACCCCAATGTCAACTTTCACCGGTCCCCAGATTCTTCCACCTTTCCTGGACCACCTTCAAAACCCGTTGTAGTCAACATAAGCGAAATTTCAATTACCCTCACGTGGAGACGGAGCGAAAAAGTTGGAGAGTCCTCGTTGAAAGGATACTCAAGTAAGATTACTCGACGGCGTACTACTGGTGTGGGGTGTCTCGTTTTCTGCTTGCACTTGCTTCAATGCTTCAGGTCTTGTAAGCTGTAAAGTACAGGTGGAACTTTTTAATTCCCAACCTATGTGTTAATTTTTAGTATTTGTTCCTTTTCAGTGCTATTACTTTATCGTAATCATTTTAGTTTATGGGGTAGATGGCGCAACACAAAATGTACCACCGAGTAAACACAAAGGCTCATCAGTGTACTTTTTTTTATATTTCAGTTGAATACTACAGCAGCGATCTGCAAAGTGGCTGGGTTTCAGGAGCTTATCGTGTGCTCTCTGAAACATACACAATTCAGGCACTGCGGCCTGACTCGCGCTACATCTTCATCATTCGAGCTGAAAATTCTCACGGTTTGGGGCCACCAAGTCCGGCCTCCGATACCATACGCACTTTAGGTAAGTATTATCGAAACAATTACCACTCTCCTACATGAAATAACATAATTTACGCAAACTATAAAGGGGCATGGCTTGTGTAAAATGATGCATATATTACTTTACAGTAATATATGAATATAACATCCTCTATAACATCCTTAAAGCTAAGGTGGCTTATTTCGTGAATGTTTCTTTTTTTTTTTCATGCTAGGTACTCTGACGCAAGTTTCAATTACGCACATATTCAATACCCGAAGAAGTGGTAAATAGCTATTGTGCAGGAAATTGAACAGTCATGTCTAACGCCTCTAATTGAACAGTGAATGTTAAACAGGTTAATCTTAGGATAAGTTTCGATGAGCCTAGTTAATGTTGACATCATGCACTCTATGCAAGAACAAGCATCTTCCCAAAATATTTTTTTCAATACAGGTTTGTGTAATGTCATTCAACTTTGTTATCGTTTACTCTGTTTAGGTATTATTTTAGATTTTAAAAGTAATTGGGAGACTGTGTTTTTCAGGATTAGCTCCTCATTTTCTTCCTGAGCTTAATTTGGACGAAGCCCGGGTGAAGTTGACCGCTTGCGTGGTGGCTCTACTGGACATGCGTGCTGTAAGCTCCACAGCTGTGAAGCTCACCTGGAGGGTGAGTGTATGACAACTCCTAAAACCAAATTAAAGGCAAACTTTACTGCTAAGACAGAATAAATTGACCTTACAACTCGTTATCAAGGATGAATGTTAGATGAATCTTGATAGAAACTTAGTATATTGGAGTATTTCGATCATGTATCCATGGCAGTGCTCATCATATAGTACTTCTTTGTTACCGGTTAGTATAACTCTGTACTAGTCAGATTAAGTGTATATTTAAATTTAGCAGATCAAAGGCAGTTTGAATCGTCGTGCGTGGTCTCCAAAGAGGAAATAATCAAAAATATGCTGATTAATGCAGCGTACTTGATCGAATGAAACAAAATCCACGAAGCCGCCGAAAAAGAAAATATTTTGAGGATCCGGGATTTGAACCCCGGGTGTCCCACTATCCGGTCGGGTATGCCAATACTGAAAAACTTAGCAAAGTGAATAATGAATGCACTAATGGATGAATGAAGATGAAGCTCAATAAAGGTTAATAGAGATAAATGTTAAGTGAGAAATTTACTCTGTTATTTTTACCTGAAAATGACTAAATGTTTAGTAAGAAGGGTTGTGTGCATTGTATAAATTTGTAAATCTTAAGTATCAGCGATATCATAATATTTAAGTCAACCCGCCCCCCCCCCCCTGGTGCTGAAATTTTTGTGTTATTTCACTCATAATACAGATTCAAGGAGACAAGCATTACGTGGAGGGATTCTACATTCGATTTAAAGATTTGAGTGGGGGATCACAAATGTACAACATGGTGACTGTGCTCAGTGGAGGAGCTTCGTCTTACGTCCTTAACGACCTCAGGCCATACACGAAATATGAGTTCTTCCTAGTACCCTTCTACAAGAGTGTGGAAGGTCCCCCCAGCAACTCTAGGATTGTCCAGACATTGGAAGATGGTAAGAAAAATACTTGAAATTGTAAAGTTTTTAACGAAGCGCACAAACAGTTTCAGCTTCTAAGCTAAAAAAGACAACCTAGGTGAAAACATTAAATCATCTAGATTGCAAATGCAATGACTGTGATTGATACACATTTAATTTTTCCTATTTCATTTAATGTATTTTATTTTACCCGAAAGGCATCAAGCGATGAATACATCCGGGTTAAATCAAGAAAGTGAGAAGTCGTGATGGCCTTGGCATAAGGAAAATTGATATTCATCTGTCTTTGAGTTTTGCAAGTTACATTAGCACAGGTGCCTAAACGATAAAAAGATCTACACTAGTAATACCTTAAGTGTTGAAAGCATATTCAACATAAAGTTCAAGGAGATAGTGGTGTACTCACCATTAGTGTCAATATTACTTGTACTGGAGAAACTTGGAGATTTATTGAGCACCATCGGTGTGGTTTCTTTGCAAAAACATAAATATTGCAATGTAAGCTCTTAAGATTGCGACCATATCTGTTCTCCACTACAATAATTCTTCCAAATGTGCAGGATTTAGAATGAAAAAGGTAAAAGTTTCCTCGGTACTTTAAAAATATATGGATGCTTGAGATGCCCGGTACAGATTCATCTGGCTTCGCACTCTGCTCGAGGAGGAGGAGGAAAGAAGGAGGGAGAGGAGGATCGGAGAGGAGGAAAGAAGGAAGGAGAGGAGGAATAGAGAGAGAGGAGGAGGAGGGGGTAAGGAGGAAACTGAAAAAGCCCCCTGAAAGTTTGTTGTGGAAAAAAAAAAGAAGGTCATCTGATGAGTGTCTGCACTGTTTTAATAGCGAAAAGCGAAACTTTTTTTTATACTGGAGAAAACACTAGAGCTGAATGTACACCAAAGAAAAATGCATGCCATTATTGTTGACCAACACAACGACGTCGAGTTGGTTGTAATGGGCACAATATCGCTAATTTATACCCATGCATGGAGCGCTCCAGCGATGTTGCCAGGACATATATTTTTGTATGTTTACCACTTCTGGTAGTGGAAAGCAATATAGTCATCCTAATACTATCCACGAACCTTTCCAGTTCCAACGGCAGCTCCTGAAGATGTTAGAGCTCATGTGATGAATGTTACCACTGCCACAATATTCTGGTCTCCTCCTCCACCTCAGCATTGCAATGGAAAGCTGAGAGGTTATAATGTGAGTCTTAACTCCTTAGTACCTCTCGTGCATGACCCCAAGTCATAACTAAGTAGATCTGAAACATTCTTAAATGTAAAATTGTATGTCTTAAAGTATTACTTATTTACTCTTTATTTCAGATTAGGTACTTTTATGCTAAAAATGTGCTAACGTGATTTCAGGTCTATGTCATAGGAGACCCGTCTGAGCCCATCATGAACAAGAGTATGAATTCTACGACAAACTCCCTCTTTGTGACCAACCTCCAAGTGGGGGCTTCTTACAAAGTTCGCATTTTGGCTCACACCTCGGTCGGCAGCGGGCCCCTGAGTGCTCCAGTTCTTTTCAGAATGGGTAAGTTCAGACTCCTTCGGAAGTTTAGTGAAGGCAACCATATTCAAAGTGTATTTGAGGAAGTATCTTTATATAGAGGCTCGAAGTTAATTTGCTGGACTTCTGCTCTCATTTTTTTATCAGCAGATAACCTATCTTCGACGTCATTGTCCACCCCTTTTCGCAACGTCGTAAAGCAATCCTGGTTCATTGCTCTCATTGGATGCCTGATGTTTATAGCCGTCAGCATATTTTTATGTGTTGTGGTTCGCAAAAGAAAGCTGGAATTGAAGAAAGCAAATGCAGAAGGTGAGAAAAAGAGGTCCCGAATTCCTCTTATATTTCTGCAAATAACACCAATAGACCTAAGTCCTGTTTAAAATTTCCTTCTTTTTAGCTCCTGTTTGCAAACCAGATGAATTAAGGTAAGTGACCATTCAGTCCATCACATTCTGTTTTGAGATTGCTTTTGATACCTTGAAACTGTATGGTCCTGAAATAACCGAAACGAATGAAACTGCTCATCCACCCCTTCAGCAACTGCTTCAATTCACTAACTAGGAGGACAGGCCTTAGTCCTCAAGACGCTATGTGGATCAATCATAGTGCCTGGAGGGCCTGCGATCTATCCAAGGACACCTTCTGTGAGACTAAGCTGCTTAACAAGATGGACTGTACTTCAAACGACCTAAACTACTCCAGGTAAATTAGCACTATATTTTACAGCTACTTTGCTTGCATAAAGTGCGGAGAGAGAGGAAACACTGGTGGAGTGGGAATTTTAGTTCCCCCTCTGCTGAGAAGGGTTTGCCGAGTGGCTCCTTTTGTCGTGCAAACGAAAAGACTCCGAGTGCCCGGAGTTAGCGGTAATGTGAGGGGGTGCTGAGCAGCAGCCATGCTAAATAGCGGTGAAAAAGCGGTAGCTCGTTCACCGCCACCTACAGTAATGTGAAAGCATTGCTCACGTCCGCTGGGCTGTACTTTCAGCAACGAGCTCAGGAACCTCAGCAGGGTCACTGTTTCTATGCATCTTCTACTGAAGATGCATAAAAAGATGTGTAAGGCTGTAGCGAAGCGTAAGTAATCAAGCGGTCGAGGTCGTACTGACGCCTTTACAAATTATTTGGTCTTGCTAAAACGAGCCTCTCAAATCTTTAGTGATTTTAAATTATTTACAATAACTCCCATGGTTGATGACATTGCTGTATCTTATTAGGCTTTTAAAACGAGATCATGTCTTGTTTTATTAACTATTTTGATTGAGTCAATAAATATAATGTTGAAAGCAGGGTTTTCCTAGAAGCCCTACACAACTTTTTATGTTTGTCCACCTTAAGGAAATTTAATGAATAAAACGAACTATCTGGGGAATTATTTATATGACCTTGCAATTTTCGCTAGTCATAGGGATGAATAGCCATTGATTAAAACAAGCTGATGTGGTAAGAAAAAAATATTAATTTGTTACTCACAGAAAACTGGAATATCTCATTTACTACAAAACAAACGTACAAATTGTACAATTGTTTTTAAAAACTATACAGCATCTTATTCCCCAAAATAATAAATACGCTAACTTTACCTACAGCTGCCTAACTTCCACACCCAAAGAGGCACCAACACAGTGTACACCACATAGAATTTCAATCATGCAAAAAAGTTACGTTAGAACTAGCAGTAGGTTTTAAAAGGCAAGATCATGCCTTGCAGAGAGTGGGTATTTTATTAAGCCATGATGAATAATAAAAACAAAATGTTTCTGAGGAGCTGTCATCTGCCTTAGCCCTGCAGATTGATACATAAGACTTCCAACATCCTTGAACACATTTTGTTGTGGAAGTACAGTTGGTGGTCCTTAATACAGGCTGCAAGAGGTTGTATAATGTCATAAAATGAGCCTTTCTTATGTACCTCAGTGTCCCTCCATCACTGTCATCCCCTATGAAGGTAAAACATAGCCTGGCCTCTGAAAGGAGCATGACGAGGTATACCGTTTTTATGTGTGTAGTCTGCATTTTTTTTGCCCTGTCACTCCAGTACGTTTTGAGTTTTTGTACCATTTACCTTTTGTTTTTTCGAAATACATCTTGATATAGTCCTCCCAACTCACTCTGTAAACAACACCACACTACTATGTTTCCCTCCCAGACGTGGATGTTTGAACCTGGAAATTAATGGCAAATTGTGTAATGTGACCCTAATGCAAATCCTAATTATAACGCTTTGAGGCCTCAGTTAATTGAATTCCAAGGTCTTCTAATGTAGCAGAGTGAAACATCCCTAAGGCTTGGTGGCATATCTACAGCCATGCTCATACATTTAAAAAAATTGTTAGTGAAGGGAACAGATCAACAGTACCACTTTTTTTTCTCGGGGGAAGTTGGTATATTATTTGAATAATTATCTTAGGATGGCTCAGGTGTGACCTAACGATTCAATGGGTGTGCACTGTAGGATGGGTGGAACAATAAATATTAGTAATTATAATTATGATAAAATAAGTTGAAATAAATTTAAGCTTTAAAAGTGGCTACAATTTTAGGATGCAGTTATTTTAGACCGCTAAATTTAAATTAAAAAAAAAAACTGAAATAGAAGTTTGATCATAAGTGAAACAATGTTTTGCTTTCCGGCTCTGGCACAGACGCTGCTTCACTTGTGTCAAGCTTTCTCGCTTTGACCGACATGTGCACAGGAAGCTTCACCACTGGATGGCATTGTGCTAAACAGTGGGTAAAAGGGGGAGTGGGGGGGGCTTAACTTTATGTGCTCAAAAAATTTGTTCATTTTTGAATTTCAAATTTGTTCAATTTGACCTTCTATCGCTACAAATATAGGTTAAACCGTAATATTAAAAAAGAAGTTCCAAATAAATGTTGATACATATATTTTAAAACTATGCAAGTTAGCCAAAGTTCGTGAAACTGATGCACATTTAGTCAGGAATGAGAAATGGTAAACAACTATACAAAAAAAAAAGAAAAAGAATTATCAATGAGTCGAACTTGTGCTTACAAACTACAACTGCGTCGGCAACGGAAGGGCACCTGTTCTCAAGCAGCATGTTACCGGTGCAGCAGGAACGTTTCAAATCAGAACACTCGATGACATCCGAGAATGGACTGCAAATTTCCAGAAGAGTAGATAGTTATAAAAAAAAAGTTCTGGCTAAAGGGGGTACGCGCAGTGGTTAAAATCCGGTTCCTCCGCCTGGCAGCCTTGTGTGCTGCCAACTTCTCCACGCCCTCGGCAATTTTAGGCAACCTTTTCTGGCGGGCAGCAAGGTGAATTAGCAAACCCAAATTTATTTTTATCAATACTGCAAACTAAAGATATCTTGCATGAAAAGAAAGACGTTCGTGGTAAAAAAAAGTGATGTATGAGTTATGTAAGCCTAATATTTATTTTATAATTATGTACATTTTATTTTGGTTTGACTAAAAATGATGTTCACATTCAGGATAATACATAGAAACGATGGCATGCTCAGCGATGCCCAAGTATTAAGCTAAATAGTACTTCTCTTTTACTTTAGTGTCTATGCACCACTCAATTGTGGCATGAATGCTCCAGACTATGCAGAGGTTGATACACACAACCTGACAACTTTCTACAAAAAAGATGTGCCTTCAGTACCTGAGCCATATGCCACAACTACATTGATAAATCCTTCACTCCAGAAAACCTTCAGTGCTTCGGTGAGTGTTAAGACACAGTTGTTCTGGGTGGACGATTGGAAGTTATGTCCACTAGTATAGTTACGCCATAAAATCATTTTAACGCATGTAATACAAACCCACTTTTATCTCCATTGGTTTTGTATAATTGTTAGACATTATAGTGATACAACATGTTATCCACTAACATCGTAGGTTATTTGTATTCACTTAAAGTAGTTTGTAGAATTATTTTCAGCTTTAAATAATTTCAAATGTTTAAATGTAGATGTGTGAACACTTGTGAAACCAAGGAAACATATAGAAAGACAATGTACGTAGCATTTTCTATTTCCAGGGTAAAGATGGGCGCAGCGGTAGCTGCGGTGAAGAAGGAAGTCGTTTATCAGACAAGGCTTTTGACCTTGACTTCAGGAGATCAAACGAAGGTAAATTATTTCGCAGGTACCCTCAGAGAAGGCAATGAAATGTTGTTGGTAGCTAGAGAGTTTATTCACTGTATTTTATTTGTAACAGATGGCATCACAAATCGGATGCTGGAGTCTGACAAGCACACAAGCCCAGTCAGTGATTCTGGAAACTACACAACAGGTGAGAAATCGTTAACCAAGGAGGAAACTACTGCAAAAAGGCAACACAGTGTTTTCGTATACTCATCACATCTGCCTCTTAGAGTTCAGTTTCAACTTGTCTTTATATCCATAGATGAATATGGCGGGCCCATAAAGAGCCAGCAGAAATCGTCCAAGGGAAATGCCATGTCAAAGAACCCCTTGAAGAACTGGGCCGAAATTATTCCTCCACCTCCGGAACAGCTTCTCAGTGATGCTGGCTCAGCACTAAACACCCCCGCTTCGCAGCGGGGAGCGTCTCCACACCTTAGGCAACTAAAGAAAAAGGTAGGCACGCTTTACAGCGTTGGAGAGACTAAAAATCATTATGTATTTAGCGAGCTAAAAAAAGTACTTGTTTATAATCATTAGTTACAATTAAAGGTAACTTATGCCTCTGAGATAACATGTAGATCAGTTGTCTTATACTCTTTATGTAATAGATGGATGATGGGTGATTTCATGGTTTTGCATCAGGTTACTAGGAGTATTGTTGATTGCCCAGTGCTACTAAAGTGCGTATACTTACGTGCTCCTGAAGGGCACGGTCTGTTGGCCTAGACCATGCCCTTCAAGAGCATACAGCAATCAGCATTTATATATACAATATTTACATATCAAGTACAGATCATTGTCGCGACCTTCGAAAACCTAGCCGCTCAAACTTGCTCGCGAGCTTTCTCTCTCTGTCGTCCTTTTCTTTCTTGCCGATCAAGAGCTGGCGTGATGACCGCTACACTACCCCCTTCTCGTAGATTTGGTTTATATCGTATGCAACCGAAGTTTCCGCTCAAGATGCCTTTTTGTTATCTATACCTCCAATAAGACGTCGTGCAAAACTTAACCGAATAAAGAACATTCTTTGTGATACGTAGTGTGCACCTATTATTGCTGTGCAATGCTTCAAACACGTTTGTTTTGTTCTCTACCATTAAGATATATATATATATATATATATACGAGTAAACTTGGCAGTCAAAGAGCTCTCACTGTCGAGGAACTTATAGTGTCGAATCCCTCTCCAGTGCTCTAAGTTCAAACTCACAGCCTTCTGTTGTAATAAAGTAAAAAATCAGTTTCAAGTTTGCACTACTATTAAACCAAAAACGGACTGACTAAGAGAGGCTATATTCCTCATTGTTTCAGTCACCCGGATAATTTATTGTTCGTAATCTTAAAATATTGCAGTACGTTCTGATAACGCGAGTCCTGCAACTCGGGTGGCCTGCTTTCATGTTTTCTATTGATGTAAGCCGATTTTGTTTTGTCCAGATGCTTTCAGGCTGCTCCCAGTCCTCTCCAAGAAGTGCGAGGGTGGTGCACCGGGTCCCCAGGCTGACGGGCTCCTCCCCAAGTGCTAGCCTTAACAAATCAAGCAACAGCCTCGAGGCCTGTTACGCTGACCCCAGCACGGGCTTTCATTTCACCACGAGAGATCTCAGGCCAATGCTGAGGCCTCCATTGCAGTCACAGCCGCAGATACAGCCATCGCCTTTCTGCCAGACTCTCATGAACAGAGGAGTCCAGTCGTCCCTCCCGTCGCTAGAGAGCGAGTCGCAGTCCTCACCACCCACCCCGGAGCTGTCTGAGCTTCATCTCGCGACGTTTCAAGGTCAGTTGATATACCACATAAATTAATTTGCTACTCTAACGGACTTTGTGTCATCCTATGGCCTAATAAGAGGATGATCTTTGGCCGTATATGTAGCTTGCTTATTTGCAGTAATCTTAAGCTTTTGCGTCGAAAATTGTTTTTCCTTTATTAGAACCATCGTTGGACTCTTCCAGACTCTTCTAGCACACCAATGTGTTCCATATGCAATATATGTTCATTAGGATGAGTTGTTGGCAAAAAAATATGCATATTTACTTATATGTAGTTTCCGAGTGAGGAGAGATTGACAAGCGCAGCCGTGGTTGTATTGCAGACGAAGAGGGGAGAGAGGGATTATTCAGCTTATTTTTTATTATATAAAGTTTAGAGGAAGGGAACGGGTGGCGAAAAATTGGTCCCGGATTGAACCCGCCACCCGCAACGATATTGACACAACACGTCATTTCAGGTTGCAAATGTCGGAAATGGCCCGCCTTCCAAGGTATTTGGGGAACTCTAAATACCTTGGAAGACGGGCCCTTTCCGACATTTGCAAGCTGGAATGACGTGCTAGGTCACTGCCGCAACTCGGAACTTGCATGGGCCTTTAGTCAGCAACGGCAGTTGTCTACACAGTTAAGCGAATTCGAAACTAACAGTGAACAGAGAGCTGGTCAAAACTTGAGTCAACCGAAACAATATATATTTATATTTTATGAAGATTCCTCTGAGCTCCCTTCCCCAATGGCCGTGATAACGTCTGCGGGTCGGAACGCTCGGCCTCCTTTATTGTGAGCCCAGACCTGTTCATGAAGCGTAGGGCCTTGGGTGCCTCCCGATTATGATTACAATAACGGTTAATGCGAAATGAAAATATCTGTTTCGTCTTTATTACTGGTACCGAACAAATTTCGCTCATAGACTGTTTCGATTTGGTGTTACGGTTACGGTTTGAGTACCTCAGACTAACATCTTGTGATTTTGCGTGATACCTGCCAAAGAACCCATATTAATTCATATTTATTGACCAAAGCGCGTCACATAGTCAAGACGCAAGTCACTGCCCCTTAAGACGAGCAGTGTCTTTAGATGCTGAACCACAGTTTTGCACTCGCAAGTGCTTTATGTTGGAAAATAGATTTATAATTCTAAACAACAGCAAAAAAGTAGATACATACAAATTGTTATGTGTCACACGACATGTGAAGATATGACAAATTTATGGAACCGTTTTTTACGGTCAGTTGTGATTGATGTTCATATTCAGTCGTGACTGAGGTTCATGCAAAGTTAACTAACGCAACAAACCGTTTTGTTGAACCAGGAGATATTTATCATCGAATGGGCGGAGAGTCGGATGCGGAGGAAATTACACGGCCGCAGTCCTTAGAGTCCAGTGTGGCTGGAGAGACAGACTATGCACCAAGTCATGGTAAGTTTTACACCCTTTAGTCGCTTCACGCAGCGCAATGAAGCATTTTAAATCAATGTTAATTTTATACATTTAGCTTTTTCTTAGCCTGGGACATTAATAAACATTAGCATTTGTTTCTAACACAAAAATATGCATGTTCATTTTGTATTAGCTTTGCACATCGTTAAAAGAGACAGTGCATTGACCGTTTTTTTCATGGTGGCCGCCATGTACAATTTTGATGTAGCTGAGTTGGGGAAGAATACCAAATCACTTTACTCGCCGATTAGAAGGCTCCGGAATGCAAGGGGTTCGTACCGAGAAAAAACTAGTTCTAGTTTTTCTTGGATGCACTTTTTTTTTTCCTTTTGGCAATGGCTAAACTGCATACATTAATTTTGGTCGCCTTACTCAAGTACTTCATATTTAAACATGGTATGCCGTCGCACGAAAAAGGTCTATAGCTCATAGCGTCCATGCGGCGGACGTATAATTGAAATAACCATACCGAAGAATGATGTAAAATTGCTTGTCCCCCTACACAAGCTAGTACATATTAATTTTTATGCATTTATGAATAGAAGTTTCAAATATATAAACCGTCTTATTACAAAGATGCAAGACTTCCTTGGTGAAAATATCAGGTTACTACAAATGTTTTAATTAAATAAAAGAAATGTTTGAGATTCCCGGCACATAATTTTCAATTGTGTTTAGTTCATATATGTACATAACAACAGACCGTTTCGGATTTTGATTTCACCTAGATTACTTCTATGAACAATTACAAGCTGACTTGTATTCTTCATAAATGTGCCGATCAACGATATCGGGCAGGGATGTTTATAACTTTACACTAGCGCCCTGGCGCTAGTGGGACTCAAGTATACTCGCATGCAACGCCACTGTCGAAGAAACTTCTTTGTCTCTGCCAACATTTAAGGATAAAATCGGACGTTCTTTTATTTTTTTTAGTCTCTCTTTCGCAAAAACTTGATGACGCCGTTGTGGGGATCGCATCGTTGGCGTTGTCAACCATGCGTTCCACATGATTTCCACTGGAAACGCAGCCAGTCGTGGCTAGGCACTAGGCGGGCCCCCCCCCCCCCCCCCCCCCCCCCCGAGCTAGCTTTTGACACCCTCACCGAAGCTTACGGCGAGCGAGCCCCCACTACGGGGGGAGGGGGGGGCGCCATTAAATCTAATCAAATCCAATCCAGTCCAATGGTCATCAAGCTTTGTGATCAGCACGGTGACAATATCTAAACGCTGCTCAAGCAGTGGACACGAGCATTGCTTGAGCATTCGATTTGGGCTCGTGAATATTCATGTCTCAACATGCATTCGGCTAGTGGCTCTTGCCGAATTGCTGTGATTACGGGAATATCTGAACCTTTACAATGCGTGCAACTCAGCGCGTACCCCATGCTTTGCTAACCCCAGCGTGTGGCTATGATAAACGTTGGAGACATATTGTCAGCTTCAGATCACGTGGCTGCTTGTCCGGGTTTCGAGTTGAAAGGGGGAACGCTGCTTGTTTTTCCCGTATATTTTCTCCGACTATCATTGTGAAGACAAAACAAACGAACCCCTGTTTAAGAAGTTATCAATGGCAAAGAACTCTTTTTTTGGGGTATTTATGTCAGCAGATAAATTGCTGCATCTCCGTTTTACTGTAGCAAGCTGCTATAGTAGCACTGCAAGAGTCCTTGCAAAAATTGATGTGGTGAAAATAGTTTCAATAAACAAACCACACCATGTCTTTACTGAATATAATAAAATAATTCCTAGCTCAAACCTACAGCTGAAGCACTACTAGTTTTTCATCTTTTGCTTTTGAGGGCCAATTTTCTTGCATATCTAACAAAGAACGTGTGATGTTTCTAAAGTTTGTACATTGGAGTGCTCAGAATCATGGCGAGAGACAGAATATTTAATGTCCCTAACGTTTGTACATTGAGACACTCAAAAATATGGAAAGAAAAATAATATTTAATGTCTCTGAAGTTTGAATAGTGAGGAGACCAAAATGCCTCACTAGAACTAGAACATATCCTGCAAGAAGACATTCTGAGCTGTATTGTCCTCCACGAGCAGTTACGCTCAAACATACCACGCAGTCGCGATAAGCCAGCTAGTCACCTAACTTTATTTGGGTGTACGTTCAATAAATCTGTTCATGTTTTTATATATGGAAGTTTTTTTGTTTCTTTTTTTAAGTAGAGGCTTTACAGAATTCTAGGGTTTCAGAGTGTTGGCGTTCGCTTTGTTGGTCACTTTGAGTGTTCTGAAAACTAAATCAAAAGTTTATGACAATACTTTTTGAGTGGTGTTTGAGCTAGTTCTTTTAGCATGAATATTTTGTTGCTTATAAATTACACATCTATATTCTTATTTTCTGGCGTTATATATTCATTCCAGCACCATCGTGGGCAAGCACAACGGAACAGAGCAGCAGCTCCTGCAGAAGCGGTCGCTCCAGTGGTGCCAGTTGCTACGATGATTATATATATAATGAAGTAGATTTTGGCAGTGATGTGGCATTGGCTGCAAAAAATGGTGGCCTCCGGGTGAATGGGTCAATTATTTCGACAGCTGGATTAATAAAAAGCGATGGCATTAAAAACGCCTATGAAAGCTTGGCGAAAGGTCGGTTAAAACAGCAACGGGATCCACGATGATGAATTGCAGTAGGAGCCTTTGCTTCAAGTCCGGAAAGCATACATCAGGGTGGTCGGTTAGCCTATGCTGAGAGAGTTTTTATGCTCGGTAGTAAGACCGTTTACGAGCTCCATGTCGGCCTCCTCAAAAAAGGATAGTGCATGCGGGCCTTCTGTTATGAACGTCTTAATGATGTTGTCCAGCTTCTTTTGAAACAGAGCGTGCTTCAAGATCGATTGATATGGTGGATTCCACTCGTAGATCCGGAGCGCTTTCCAAAATCCGCGAGGGAAGCGAAATTTCGCTTCGTGGGACCCGCTCCGAATCGGCGGCGGGATGATAAACTCGCATTTTTGGAGCGACCTCTCCCCCACACCCCTCCCCACCGCTTCCCCCTCCGCCGTTCAAAATGGCCGCTGCTCGGGTTTGAGAAGCCCACCAACGCCTCAGCCAACTGATCTCTCCGACGACCAGTGACGACTGTCACTGCTTAGCTGCAGAAATAACAAGCGACACAGGCCGGGCAAAATTATACGTACCACGGCGCCCATGTCACAAATAACGAAGACGCCCGCGTTCGGCACCGTCACATACCTTTCGGCCGCCTCGAAGCGGCGGGGCACGGACAGCGATTGCCAGTGATGGAGTTCACACTCCTGGTACGACTTCAATAAACACAGAGGAAACAAACCATCACTTTCACAGTCGTTGCCTAATCTCTTGCTTTATTGCACGGGAAAACGCCGGCTGAATGCAGTGTAGAAAGGTAAACAATCATTGGCTGCGGAATGAGGCTAACCTTCCGTCTGCCTCCGGCTCTTCTGTCGTTCTTTTTCTCGTTCTTCCTCTCACGATCACAGATGTCAGCGCTTACGATTTACCACGTTCCACAGTCCCGGCTTTGTATCCTGATTTAGGTGAGGTGGAAGCGTTCGAGCCGTCACAATCTCGCGTAAAGAACCGACGCATCCGAACAAATCCAACTCGACGACCCGACCGGGCCCGACCGGCCGCCGACCTCGCCAACCTCGCCGCGCATACGCACTGCGGATTTAGAAGGAAAAGACGTGGGCGCTCTGTCAACTTCCGGAAAGATCTGTGAAATGCCGCAGAGCAAGTTCGGCGGGGTTCGTGGCGCTCCGTGGAGCGGGCGCTGCAGAGATCTACGAGAGGAAGATGACCAGCTCGAGCCAGATCTGCGAGCGGAATATGCGCGCTCCAAAGGGAGTGCTTTTGGAGCGCTCAAGATCTGTGAGCGGAATTCACCATTAGGCTCTCTAACCGATGAGGTATCTTCATAAAGACATTTGTGCCCTCCCTTTTTGCGTTAGGATTTCATCTTGCTCAAGAATGTGCCGATTAGCTCTCTGAAAGGCTAAAAACGAAGCTGCAAAATCGATGCTTGTTATATGCCTTTACTTCGAGAAGTAAAAACCTTTCTCTAAAAACACCTCCAAATCGCAGAGCAAAACGTAACGTTTATCTACAAGGATCAGTACCATGCATCTATATATTGCAACATGCAATATGCGCATTTCACGTAAGGCAAGCACTGTAACCTTCAAAAGGTGCCAGGCAAAAAATACGAAAATGTCATTTTTGTACGACGTTATAAAGCGCAGTAGGCGTTTATATAAATTATTCTATATATCGCTCATTTTTTGCAGAAAGCACTTAGACGTACAAGCTTTTCAAGTAATGAGAGCACAAATTATTCGAGTTTATATAACAAAATATTTCAAGAACCAGGACTCAAATAATATTAGTATTTTTTGCGGCCTGAACTAAAAAACAAAAAGAAAGAAATAACCCGCGCTGCTCGAGCGTTGTTCCACAAAAACGTAAACAATGGGCTTCTATACCTTGCTTCTCTAAAGACCGAACCTGACGAAGCTTATAAGTAATATAATTGTAGAAATTTACGATTGATTAACCTCTACACACCAGAGGTCGGCATTTTAGGTCGCCCTCACTCACCCTCACCCTCACAGCCACACTCACCTAAACCCCTCACTCGCCCTCACCCTCACAGCTACACTTACCTTCAGCCCCTCACTCACCCTCACCCTCACAGTCACACTCAACTTCAGCCCTTCACTCACCCTCACTGAACCTCACGGCCCTCACGCACTCACCGCCCTCACGGCCCTCACGCCCCTCACGGCCCTCACGCCCCTCACCGCCCTCACGGCCCTCACGCCCCTCACTCACTCATGGCCTTCACGCCACTCACCGCCCTCACGTCACTCACCGCCCTCACGGCCCTCACCGCCCTCACCGCCCTCACGGCCCTCACGGCCCTCACCGCCCTCACGGCCCTCACCGCCCTCACGGCCCTCACGCACTCATAGCCCTCACGCCACTCACCGCCCTCACGGCCCTCACCGCCCTCACGGCCCTCACGCCACTCACCGCCCTCACGCCATTCACCGCCCTCACGCCTTTCACCGCCCTCACGCCCCTCACCGACCTTGTGGCCCTCACACCCCTCACGCCCCTCACGCACTGATGGCCCTCACGCCACTCAGGCCAGCTTCAGATGGGGCAATTTCGCCCAGAAACTTTACGTCGCAACACCAGCAACACGGGCCGCCCGCGATCACACGCAGCAACCAATTGCTGCAATTTGCCATCGTCATCATAAAATTTTATTTTTCTTGCACTTTTTAAACACAATTACGCGTTATAAACGTGTTTTTATGCATTTAAATATCGTTAAGAATACTACTGCACCTTTCTGGAACAGTTTATTTCCAAAAAACGATCGATTTCAAACCAGAACCAAGTCTTTCGGTGTCATCATCACCGGCACGAATTATCACTTGAAAATTTTGCGTCCCAAATTGGATGCAGCCGCTTTAAACGTATTCAAATTGCTCCGAGTTGCTTGCTTATTTCGAGCCGAACCCGATCTCAGCAATTCGTGTTGATCTAGGGAAAGCTAGAGAACAACCCGCCATTAACACTAAAATTGCTGAGAAAGATGCTCGATCTGAAGGGGGCATCACGTACCCACCGCCCTCACGCACTCATGGCCCTCACACCCCACCTCATGCACTCACCGCCCTCACGGCCCTCACGCCTCTCATGCCACTCACTGCCCTCACGCACTCATGGCCCTCACACCCCTCACGCACTCACCGCCCTCACACCACTCACGCACTCATGGCCCTCACGCCACTCAGCGCCCTCACGCCCCTCACGCACTCATGGCCCTCTTACCCCTTACCGCCCTCACCGCCCTCATGGTCCTCATGACCCTCACGGCCCTCACGGCCCTCACCGCCCTCACCGCCCTCACCGCCCTCACAGCCCTCACGGCCCTCACGGCCCTCACCGCGCTCACGGCCCTCACTCACCCTCACACTCATGAATTTTCCTGGTTCAGAAACTCACTCACCCTCACCTCACCTGTGAAGATGAGGGTGAGTGAGGGTGAGTGAGGGCCCTCATGAGTGAGGTTTGCCGAGGTATGCTACACACAATACAAAACACCTCATTTAATTTAAAATGAGAAAATAAACAACATTAGGAAAATCTTACCGGCACATGTTTTTCTTATTTTTTCAAGCTTGTGGCACATGTTTTGTTTGCTTGCGTGGGAGTAAGGCGTTGATATGAAATAAATGATTTTCCTTTAAAAAAAAAAGATTGCAGATGATGGGGATAGCCAAAGACAACCGGCTTGAACACGAGGGGTACGACGTGGAAAGCTTCGAGGAAACAATATTAGTTAAAAGGTACAACAACCTCCTTTATATTATTAATGTCAGACGCTAGTGCTCTCGGTTGTGGACCACGTGGTGATAAATAGCGCGAAGGTCAAGTACACGCTAACGGAAGAAGCGCTACTTATTTCTATACATGACCTTCGCGCTATTTATTTCTGATATGCATACCCAACTAGCATGGACCACGCGGAAGGGTAAAAGGAAACTAATTTTTCTTTAATTTCTGAGATAATACTAAAAGCTATGAGAAGAGCGAAGTGATGCAAAAAGGGGGCAAGCACTCAGCTTTGAGCATAAATAATCCAGGCTAACTTCATCAAGCTCAATTCCAGATCTTGAGGAAACACTGTTAGGGTTAGACAACCTGTACATCTACGGTAGCTGCGGACTTGGATCGTGAGGAGCAAGAATGTGGTTCAAGCTGTGTTCACCGGTGCTTGTGAGTCACTGTCGGGTCGAAAACTGGGGGCGGACTACCGTGTGCTCGGACACTTCCAGAGACGACATGCAAGAAACTGTTCCCCTGGGTGTTTGTGATCTTGCGGAATGAACGCTAAGGACTGGCAGCTATGGTGTGACCCCGAAAGTTCCACACTCGCCGAGAACCTGCGAAGTGCGATTTACTTGTGTATCTCTCCGGGAATTCCCGCCAACAAGCCCACCTCCTCGCTCAGAGGAGGCAACATAACGGAGCGAATGTTCGGGAGATCGTCGTCTTCCGCCGCAACTATGCGCTATGCAATAAACCTTTGTTAAGTTTGTCTTCCTTTGACTCCCGAGTGCTGACTGGGCAGGGCGGCGCTCCCGAGTTTACATGGACGCCGACAGCCTCGCCTGCTATCTTGCGACTGTGGTGGCGCTCTCGTCGCAGCCAGTTTGCGTCAGTCCTGTCAAGCCAAACTCAATGTGCTTTTTTTTTCCCATTGTGAGCTTGAAACAGGTCGTGCCCCGTGCGCGATTATTTTGCCTCTGGGGCCTGAGCGGTATATTTTCAACAAAAAGTTGAATATATGAAAATATAAATTGTTGCCGAAATCGCGAAGCAGAGTGCCACTGAAATGCGATAGCGTCTTGTGTCATCTTGTACTGCACAAATGTCTCTTCAATATTCTGCTTAGGAAATCCTGTAAAAATTCTAGGAATAAGTTTTGTCGACGTCTAAGGAGTCGTATCTCGCATTAACCGAGCCGCAAAATTTTCGAATCTAACAGTCTACTCCCAGCGGCTCTTGTCGTAATATCAATGCAAATTATACGGTTCCCTCTTACTACATTCGTATAAGCATTGAAGTCAAATCTACCTGCTCGCGGTACTGGCACGTTCCCCGATGTCGACCGAGGTAATAAATGTTATCACTCTTGCAACCACAGCTTCGAAAATCTCCACTGTGGACCAGTGGTTACTCGTGGAGCTCGCGACCTTACATGGTTTCATTCCCTTTGGGGTTGTTTGTAGTTTCGATCTATCTTTTTAATCAATCACATGATTCCTCTCTCGCACATGCGCATTCGTTTCGCTGGTTACAAACAGGACAGAAACGAAAGAGCGTAAAGTTCGCTCAGCGCATAAATAAACGTTATCACTCTTGCAACCACAGCTATATATATATATATATATACGAAAAAGAAACTCGAGACTCGACGTCAAGGAGAAGAGACGTACACCTCCTACATTGAAGACGTCCTCGCGCTCTGCCGTCGCGTCAACTGCGAAATGCAAGAGAGTGAGCGCGTACGTAACCTCCTGAAGGGAATTGCGGAGCCGGCCTTCAATGTTTTTCTGGTCCGAAAGCCCGAATCGATAGCTGACATCACATCTGTTTGCCAACACCTCGAAGAAATCCGAACCATCAGAGTCTCTTGCCCAGCTCAGAATCTCGGAGAACCAAAAGCGACAAATTCTGAACTTCGCACCCTCATTAGAGACATCGTTCGAGAAGAGCTCCGGGAGATGTTCAACGGAACACACCGCGGCGCTGAACCGGCAGCAAGTTCTCCAGACTTGCGGTCCCTTGTCCGAGACGAGTTATTAGCTCTACCTTCTGCAACTCTTCCTCTCCCCACGCCCGCACCACCAACCTACGCCGAGATTGCCGCTAGGATGCCTTCCCCTCAAGTGGCTTCGTTACAACAACTCCACACCCCACCCTCCTTGGCTGCATTTACTCCAGCCACCCTCACCCCGACGTACCAATCTTGGAGACCACCCAACCGCCCAGTATGTTATTACTGTGGTATTAGGAGTCACATTGCCCGCTACTGCAGGAAACGCAGTGATGACGACAGGTACGACAAATCTTATCATCCTCACTTTCGCCGAGATCAAGGGACCTACAATGTAGGTCGGAACAACTCCGGCTGCCAAGGAAGTATTTCCCCTCAGAGGTCGAGATTTGAAAGCCAAACATATCCTAGGCGTCGTTCCCCCTCTCCACTTCCACGCTCTGGGTCTCCGATGATTCCATCTACCCAAACCTACCCTAGATACCCAGCGGAAAACTAAAAAACGCAGTTCTTGGGGGGAGAACTGCGAACCAACGGAACCAGACAACTCCTCCAAACCCATCCAATTTGATTGACGTATGTGTAGAAGGTTTAAATGTTCTTGCTCTAGTTGATACCGGCGCCGCAATTTCAGTTATAAGCGAAGATGTCTGCAAAACCTTAAGAAAAGTCCGAACTCCCTTTCACGGTACTTCTTTACAGGGAGCGGGAACCAATTTGATATATCCCTCCGCATTGTGCACGGCGAGGGTGGTAATACAAGATACCTGCCATCACATAGAGTTTGTTGTTTTACCAAATTGTACACACTCACTTATCCTTGGCTGGGACTTCCTCTCACTTAACTCGGCAGTAATTGACTGTAGTCATCCGGAATTATTTTTGACCACTCTTGACGTCTGCAATACAGCTACTGATCACAGTGCGAAAATATCAGTTGAAACCGACTCGGTTATTTCTCCATTCACAACACACGTATTACCACTCGTATCGACAACCGCTTACACAACCGATGTCGTCGTACAACCATCGAGCACATTTCTCGCGAGAGGCATAGTTGTACCGCACGCACTTATCCGTTTCATCGATGGAAGAGCTCTCATAGCTGTCTCTAATGTTAGTACTGAGTCCGTTCTCATTCCACAGGGTACAGTTGTCGTGACTGCGACACCACACTCGCCCGTTTCTCTTTGTTCTATATCCGCCCCTCAAACCAAATCTTTGCTTACCCAGAACTGTAAAACATTGCCTCTGCATACAACAATTAGCCAAGATCTTGACGAATCAAAAAAACGTCAACTCCTATCTTTGCTAGAGCAGAACAGAAACATATTTGACATCGTATCACCTGCCCTTGGTCAAACCCACACGACAGAGCATCGGATCCACATTGAAGATTCTGCTATTGTTCATCGTCGTCCGTACAGGGTTTCCCCATCAGAGCGTTCTATAATCGAGGACCATGTAACTGATATGCTGAAAAAGGGTGTAATTCGTCCTTCACGCAGTTCATTCTCGTCCCCGGTAGTCCTGGTCAAAAAGAAGGATGGAGGCATTCGCTTTTGTATCGATTACCGCCAGCTGAACAAAGTCACTCGTAAAGACCTTTACCCTATGCCACGCATTGACGACGCACTGGACTCCTTGCAGGGAGCTGAATATTTTTCATCTCTTGATTTACGGTCCGGTTATTGGCAGATCCCGGTTAATGAAGAGGACAAAGAAAAAACTGCGTTCGTCACACTGGATGGCTTATACGAGTTCAACGTCATGCCCTTCGGACTCTGCAACGCGCCAGCGACTTTCGAACGCATGATCGACAACATCCTTCGAGGCTTAAAATGGAAAACATGCCTATGTTACTTAGATGACATTATAATATTTTCTTCCAACTTTAAGGAACACCTTGAACGGCTTTCCCAGGTCCTGTCCTGTTTATCTGCCGCCAACCTCCAGCTTAATACTAAGAAATGCACGTTTGCGGCAAAAACAATTAAGATCTTAGGGCATGTCATCAGCAAACACGGTATCAGACCTGACCCCGACAAAATAAAAGCGGTTTCAGACTTCCCTCGACCACAACGCCAAAAGGAATTGCGAAGCTTTCTAGGTCTGTCGTCGTACTTCCGTCGTTTTATTCGCGGCTTTGCAACCATTGCCGCTCCACTTAACAACCTTCTTAAGAACAATTCCACCTTTACCTGGTCTCCTGAGTGCGAATCTGCCTTCACATCCTTAAAAGCAGCCCTGACTTCCGATCCTGTCCTTCGACACTTCAACAACAACTCCGCCACCGTTCTCCACACAGACGCTAGCGGCTACGGCCTTGGAGCAATTCTTCTACAACCCGACGACTCGTACGTAGAGCACGTCATTGCTTATGCGAGTCGATCTTTGAGCAAGCCAGAGCAAAATTATACAATAACAGAAAAGGAATGTCTTGCGGTGGTTTGGGCGATCGCAAAGTTTCGTCCTTACTTATACGGCCGTCATTTTTCAGTCGTCACTGATCATCATGCGCTCTGTTGGCTAGCCTCCCTAAAAAATCTTTCAGGTCGTCTCGGACGCTGGGCGTTGCGCCTGCAGGAATACGAGTATACAATTGTTTATAAATCTGGCCGAAAACACCAAGATGCCGACGCCCTCTCACGATGCCCGCTACCTCAACCCTCGACAATTACGACTATATTAAATATTGAGACGAGTCCATCCCCGACAGAACTAGTTGATGGAATAGGGATCGCCACCCAACAACGCCAAGACCCCCAGCTACGTAATATCATTGCCCAAATGGAAGGAACCTCACCTACGACAAACGCTCGCTCCCGACGCCAGCTCTTGCATTATCAGCTTCAAAATGATATTTTGTACCGTCGAAACTACTCGCCCCACGGACATCGTTGGCTTTTGGTTATTCCCCGTACTTTACATGCCTTGGTCCTTGAATCTCTGCACGACGATCCCACAGCCGGCCACTTAGGGCTCTTCAAAACTTACTGTCGTGTCAGAGAACGATATTTCTGGCCCGGAATGTACACCGCGGTGACAAAGTATGTATCTTCTTGTCTCGTATGCCAAAAACATAAGTGTCGCACATCTCCACCCACCGGCCAATTACTGCCACCCCGCTGCCCTTCACAACCTTTTGAGATCGTAGAAATTGACTTGTTTGGACCACTACCACGCACAGTCAATGGCAAACGATGGGTTGTAACCGCTGTCGACCGCCTTACACGATACGCAGAAACAGCGGCTCTTCCAACTGGCTCCGCCACCGAGGTTGCGGATTTTTTCGTCCACCAGCTACTCCTCCGACATGGAGCACCCCGCGTGCTGCTCAGCGACAGAGGCCGTACCTTCTTGTCACAAACAGTGCAAGAGGTCTTAGCTGCTTGTGCAGTCATCCACAAAACAACATCCGCTTACCACCCACAGACCAACGGGCTCACTGAACGCTTTCATCGTACCCTTGAGCACATGATCGCAACGTACGTATCATCAGATCATACCAACTGGGATGCAATTTTACCATTCGTAACATACGCATATAATACGGCCATTCAAAGTACAACTGGGTACTCGCCATTTGAGCTCGTCCACGCAAGACAACCGACATCACTGCTCGACACAGTACTCGAGTATACTCCAACTGAGCCCCATACAACTCTCCTCGATGACCTCGTATCCCGTGCTGAAGACTCCCGTCAACTTGCGCGACTTCGCACTGTTCAACACCAACAGGAACGAAAAACCCGACACGACTCCATCCACAAGAACGTCAGCTTTCAACCTGGAGACCTTGTTCTCGTCTCGTTGCCAACACGCAAGCCCGGCCTTTCTGAAAAGTTACTGCCTCATTACATCGGCCCCTACCGCGTCATCGCTCAAACAACTCCTGTCAACTTTCTCGTGGAACCAGTACAAACACCCACCGATCGCCGCTACCGCGGCCGCGAACAGATTTACGTCTCCCGACTGAAACCTTTCACTCCCCGCTCAACGGCACCCCTTCCTTCCCTCTGTGGCCAGGTGGCCACCTTTCCGCAACCGGGGGAAAACTGTGAGGGCGCTTCTGCGTAGCACTGCCCACGGACATCGTCGTCGTCACTTTTGGCTGTGGGTGGCGCGATCGGCATCGGCAGCTGATTAGTGGCACCTTTTTTGAAACGTTCTATAGCTATCAGACTCTGATAAAAAAAACCGTCATCTGACCGACCTTTCTCTGTCTCACAATATATATATATATATATATATATATATATATATATAGCCAAAAGCATCAAGATCGCCGGCCGGCTCGCAATGCCAGCAATCGAGGTGGGGTCAGCTCAACAACTTAGGATTAGATAAGTCACCTCCTCTTACCGTGCAAGCCTTTTTTTTTCATGCTCCCGTGGCCAAACCACGACAGACGGGAGAGAGCACGTGCAGATTACAGCACGCACACTTCTGGAAGTATAGTGTGACCGTCATATGTGCTTGGAACAGACATGAAAGTAATCTGTTACAAGCAACATGATTACTTGTAATTAATTACTTTCCTTGTAATGTAGTAATTAATCCGTTACTTCTTTGAAAATGCAATTTGTAAAGTAATCTCATTACTTTTTCAGTAACGAATTAATGAAATTACTCTTTACAATTCTTCCGTCCCATCGAAGGGGGAAATGGAGTAAAAGAAGGGAGGCGCAACGGCCTCGGCACTTTTAGCATGGCAACTCAAGGCGGGGGTGCGCTCGGGAAGAGAGTGCTGGCGAAGGAAAGGAATTCACGGAAAGCACGACAGCCCAACCAGAGCCCGTTTCTTGACTCGTTCGTACGGTCAGCCAGGCTGGGAGGATTCGACTGCTTATATAAAGTCAAGAGGCTTCAACTTCTTGGAAAACGAACGGACTGCTTCGAGCGTACAAAAGTGCAGAAAACTAATGGACGATAAAACCGTCGCGTGGGGTTCCTGTCGAGTGAGACCGTTGAGTCGTAGACACAGTGACCGTCCCGCATATGTCGGCTCCCTTCCTCCCCCTCCCCTTCCTCTACCCTCCTTCTTCCCTCGGCACCCCTCCGCGCCTTGTCCCTTCAAAAAAGAATCTTTATTTATATTTTTTCACATGAAACCGTCCTTTCACTGTCGATTTTTCTGCCCATACACCCTCACCCCGCAACCGTGCCCTGCAAACAGAGAGAAAGCTTTAATGAGACCTCGACCCTGCTCATCTTTGACAGCGCTGTGAAAGCTGATACTGGCTGCTACAACCAGCTATGTGTCTTTTGTCACTTGACTTCGAATTAGTGGATGCGTATGGCAAAAACATAAGGGGCGCGAGTGCAGTGGTTCATTGGAGCAGAAAGAAATCTAGCATCAACCCTGCAGTTAGTTTAGACAGTAGCTTTCCACAGCAGGTAATGAGCTGGCCGGGGAGCACAACAAAACGGCTTGGGACATTAAAGCTGAACCCGTATTCTTAGAAACGAGAAGGCTATGGTTCTCGTCAGCGGGTTGCGCCCGCGGGAATTTAGACCGTAATTTTAGGGAAAGGAAACACAGCCCGAGTTTTCTGAGAATAAACGGTGACTCACTTGGAGACTGGGCTTGAGAAGCCGACTGTAAACGCATGAGAAACATTCAAGCGTGCTGTTCACTGAAAATTGCGTTCTTTTTTAACAATCTCTAAACGGAAAAATCAGTTCAGCTGAGAGGTTGTACATTAATGTTTCGTGGTGACGTCTTGGTTCTGATAAGTTTGGTGATCAGGAAAGATCAAGCGGGTCATTCGGACAGATAAGAGCCTTCATCAAGCAGGAGTCTTTGAAATGTACCCAAACGCAAGCACCACGTCTTGGTCTCACAGCCAGTGCGTTTTAGTAGGCAAACCAGCCCCTATTTAGGCAACATCAATCAAACAATCAATCAATCAATGTTTATTTTCCCTTATGCTAACCAACAGCTCGAAGGCCTACTGGGTTAAGGACACACACTTAAAATACACACAAAATAGAGTCGTGAAAAAAACATGCAGCACACAAACATGTCTATATGACAATTCAAAACACATGCATCGAAATGATCGTTCTCCAAAAGAGAGGTTTGTACTAAAAATATCGATGTCAGTAAATTGCGTGTTCAAAACATGTTGGATACGCGAAACCGGTGATGCATTTCGAATGAGGTCTGGGTAAGATACTCTTGGATTTCTGGAGCCTGTTCTAAGTGGAATGCAAAAGTGAACAGAGGTGAGGAGAGTAGGGCTGTCTATTGCATTATGAATAAGCCTATGTAAAAACTGAACATCCCGAACATACCTTCTGTTACATAATGTGCCCCATGTTAATTTCACTAAAATCGAATTATATTCATAAAAACTCTTTCTTCCAAAATATCTGTCGTAAATGATGCGCACAAATCGCTATTTTACATGTTCTGTACTTTCACTTGCTGCTATAGAAATGGAGTTCCACACGAGAGATTCAAATTCTAGTTTGGAACGCACATGGGTACTGTATAATCTCAAGAGACAGCAATCAGTGCTAAATAATCTGGTTAAGCGTGACATTATTCCCAGCGTACGTAATGACTGGCTAATAATTGAGTTTACATGAGAAAGGAAGAAAAAAAAGGTACTCGTCCACAGGAACACCTATAGGTCTCGCATCTGCGTGATCTGACAGATCGTTTCATATTCCAAAACATATACATACAATAAATTGTGACGCTTTCTGCACAGCGACATAGCTTTTTTTTTTTTGAGGGGATTTAAGAAAATATTATTAGAACTGCACCATTCTACAACTGATCAAAGATCGTCCTGCAGTAAAGTATAGTCAGTGATTGAGCTGACCTGCCGAAACAACTTCACGTCATCTGCAATCATAAGTATATGAGAGTGTTTTACGGACGACACCAAATCATTTAAAATAATAACAAAACACCAAAGGTCCAAGGTTCGAGCCCTGAGGCACTCCTGACATAGAAATGAATGGACGAGACGAGAAGCCAGATTCCCTTACACCGTTCTGCCTTTTATGACGATAACTCCTAAACCAGGTATTGTACTCAGGACTGAGGCCATAGTCTCTAAGTTTCAGAAATAACAACTCATGACTGACCTTATCAAAGGCTTTAGACATATCCAGATATATTGTGTTTACTTAACCCCGACACTGAATAATTGAAAAAGCGAAATTTAAAAGTGTGCACAGATTTCTCTTAATCGGTCTGCCTTTGACAAAATCGTGCTGTACAAGAACAAACTTTCTTTTAAAATAATTATACAAGCGAGTGTACACCAGCTTCTCAAACACCTTAGAAATTGCATTAAGAATAGTACGATAATTACTATCACAAGAATTACCTGACTTAAAAATTCGGACGACTGTCGAATACTTTCATTTCTCTGGAACGATACCACTCTGTAGACATAAGTTGAATATGTTTTCAAGAACATGCGTAAAACATCAGCCACATCATTTTACAATAAAGTTGGGAATACCATATGAACCTGTGGAAAGTTTAGAATTGAGAATTCCAATAGATAAAAGCACTTCGTAAACTGTAAATCTAGTAACGTTAAATAGTCTTCAAAAGTAGTATCGCATGTCACGGGTAAAGCGGTGTTGACATTGGAAAAGCATGAACTGAAATGATGCGACAACAACTCACAAATAAATTTTGGGAACGTTTCCATAACTGACCCGTTGCTCAGCGTTATATTGTTAGAGACGTTCGTCGTGTGCTTTTTCACATAGCGCCAGAATTCTTCTGGTTGCTTGTTAAGGTTACGCTCCGTCTGCCTGCGGTAGTGATATTGGTCGCTAGCAAGAAGCTTTTTTGTTAGTTCACTACATATGCTAAATTTTTCATACCATAAACCGAGCCTCGTTTTTTATATAATCTGTGGTAATGTAATTTTAATCTCAAGTAATATCGTAAATTTTTGGAAAACCACTTTGGGTACCTCTCGGGACGGTTGGTGCATTGGGGAACAAACAAGTTCATGCCATCATTGACTACCGCTGTGAAACTCGTCACCATTGAATCTACATCAGAGGGTTGTAAGGCATCAGTCCAATCATATTGTTCGAAATATTTGTATAAACTAAACTAATCGCCAGCGCTTTACGCGTACCGTAGTGCACCAGACGAAATACTTGACTTTAGAAACAGAGAAAACGAAACCGTAAGTGGAGGATGATAAGCATCAGGGGTGACCAGCGGATCGTCTACACGAGCCACTTTCGAAGTAGGAATGTTATAAAAAACCAGATCAACAATGTTACCGGAACAGTTCGCGAACATGTTGTGTTGTGTAAAATCGTTAAAATCTATGAAGATAAACAAACACGACGCTTTTTGACGTGCGCAGGAGCTTTCACTGTTAATGCGACCATAAATACAGTCAACTTTCGGTCGATTAATATACACGTATAGTTGCACGCCATATTTAGTCACGTCTATTTCATTTTCAAAAAAAGTTAAAGTGGCTTAGAAAGAGGGCCACATCTGCAGCAGGAAGGAAATAATATGTTCCAATTGAAAAGTTGAACCCGTCACCTGACGGATTCTTGATTGGTTTCCAAATCATTTCGCCCATGTGCATTCAGTGATTATTTGCAAGCTATCAATACAGCACCTCCATATTTTATCCAGGAAGTATAATCACGATATTTACGAAACACAGTAAAAGATGGGGTAAAATATTCACTATTCGCAATGCCGTCATGAAGCCATGTTTCTGACAATATGACAACATCGCAATCGGTACCTAGCAGATTAGACATAAATTCATAAGATTTTGTTCTGAGGCCGCAGACATCTTGATAATAAGCGTTAAGATTCCGAGCCGTCAATAAATTTAGCTAAAACTTTCCGTTGCAACCACGTAATGCCAGGAAGTAGGCAACCTCCCAAAAAAAGGGTGAAAAAGAGAGCCATCTGGTCAGACGTCCGGGTTGTTCAACACTTACAACGACTCCTCGTCAACGGCAAGACGGAACGAGTTATACGTGGGGTATTTTGTTTTGAGTTGCATGTAAATCACTGGCTTCTCCCCGATAACAGTTGCTACTATAGGTTTGACGTCAGTGACGCTAGTGGCTGGGTCCAGACGGGGCACAAACAAGCCTTTGGAAGGCGGGGACATGCAGCAAACATAGAAAAACCACATCTTAAGGGAAATCGTCTTTTGAAGCTTGCCGATGCCAAACTCTAATTAATTTGAATGGTTTGCGTGCCTCCATCACCCAAGTGCATTCGTCGCATGTTCATGGGATTTAGTTCTGTCCCGGTCGGACAGCGCAAAGCTCGTTTATCTTGAGTGCCTGTTTAAGGCCTTTAAAATTTCATACATTCGTTCTACTCAAATTATTAGCCTAAAGAAATGCATAGTGTTCTTTGGAGTAACGCAAATGTAATCGAGTAAAGTAACAAAGTAATAAATCAATTACATTTTTATGAAAGTAATTTGTAACGGTAATCTATCACTTTATAGTTCAAGTATTTGTAGCTGTAATTAATCACTTTGTTGAAGTAACGCGCCTATGTCTGGTTTGGAAGATGGGCGAACAATCCCCTTCTCCTAAACTGAATTTTATCTTTTAAGAAAAAACGAGGTGGCTGGCTTAACATTAGAAAATAACCACATCGCTATAAACCCGTTTCTCGCGAAAAAAGAAGTAGTATTTTTAAAGAAAATACATCACGACATGACTGTATAGCTTGTATCGTCAGCGTGCGACAACTAAACGGGGCGCGCCGATGTGCCTTTACAACTGATTGGAAGCGCCACCAATATCAGAGGCATTCAGTGCCCGCGGTACGTCGCGCAGTGATGCCGTACACGCTCCTACTTTTAATGCGCCCGCAGCGTCTTGGCCGCGACATCGCCTTCCCTGCCGTGTTTCTGGATATCATTCCGGAGTAAAACTTTCGCCCCTTTACGTTCGGAAAGGAATCCATCTTCAGCCGTTTATTTGTATGTGTAGTCACGTCATTTGATCCGCACGCGTTGCTCGGAGCTCGGGTTCGATCATGTCCGTCGCCATTGTAAGCGGCAGCATCGGCATCACAGCGCCTTTTTTTTTCTTATTTGCCCTGGAAAATGCTTCTACAAAGAGCCTGTGTGTTCGACGGTCCGTAGATCACTATTAATCAACATTCACCAGTGGCTGTAATTGATAAAATTTACATAAGAAGTATTTTCCCTCTACTCTTTTTATCAAATTGCCCTTTGCCCACTTCCGAGTGGAGTAGACGCTGGGATTGATCTATTCGCGGCTAGTTTCGCAAGCGAATGGATGATGATTCTTGTTCTCAATTTCCAGATTTTGTATAAAAAAATATCAGCGCCGACTGTGGCCCCGAACGTTTTGTATATCGCTGTGCGCCGGTAAGTTGATGCTGATTAGAAACTATTGTGGCTGCTACGCAGGATCTCTATTGAAAATGCTTCTGCTGAAAGCCAACTATACCCTGTTTCACCTTGTGTCGTACCGCAGGAAAGGCTACAAGCGCGAGCTCCTTGCTCTAGGGCACATCTCGGCGGCACAAGCTCTCGTGCACCAAGGGCAGCTGCCAACGCTATGAGCTCGCGCCTCTAGCCTTGGCTGCGGTACAACATAAGGTGAAACGGAGTGTAGTGGCGCCAATGTCTAATCGCACGCTTTCAATACCTTGAAGATATGACTCTATTCTTTCTTTAACAGAAGCATATTTCTTCCTGAGATCAGAGCTCGATTGCTATATTCGATGTTCGTCACTCACATCGAGAGAGCCTCTCCGTCTGCAACTAATCCAAAATTTAGGCGCATTATTTCTCTTACAAAACGCTTTAACCGTTTATGTAATTCAGGCTAGATAATGCACCGAGAACACTAAAACCGTCCGTCCAGCGTAGCAAACACGCAATCTTAAACGAGAAGACAATAAGCTTCGCTTATGCGTTTTTCGCGCGTGGGGAATGCAAAAAGCACTTTGCATTCAAGTGAATGCAAGGTAAGCGGCTCTCCTACACTGAATGCAGGCTTTTAAAGAAAGAGCGGGCACTTTTATGGCCCTTCCCTTTTGCATTCAAAGGCGGCCGAAAAGGTCCTTACCAGCTAAAAGAAACCTCGACGTGATCAGCGCTGCAATCTAAGTTGTACGGGGAAAAACAATGAGAGAGGAGGAGATGAGCGCGCACAGGGGGGGGGCACGGCTGAGAGAAAAGTTGTGATTTCAGTGATTTGGGGGTAGACGCAAAGAATAGCTGTTTTCGTGTCTACGCGCCGTCTCTCACACAAAAAAAGCGAAGCATAGTAATGTCTACTCCTCGCGCAGTGTCTAGTCGTTCGAACAGTGACCAGAGACAATTGCAGCTGGCCTTTGTGTTTACTCACTATTCTTCCGAAGAAAGCTCCGCGCTCTGAAGTCTCCATACGGTCTCATCCCTTCGTTTCTCTCACTGTTTTCCTTTGTATTGCTCTAAATTATGCAAATCTGTAGTTGTTGTTTTTTCGATCAGTAGTTGTTTGGAACCGTCGTGAGTGTATTACCGGCTTTCTTAAAGGGCAACTTCTGTTCATTTTTGATGTTCAGAAACCAATGCAGTTCTCTTTAGTATCGCAACACGGGACCGTACGACACCTTAAGGGGTATCCACACGAAGGAGAACTCCGCGGACGGATGTTGTGACGTCAGCAACCCGGGAAACTCCGTCCCCGGCTCCGCCGCGCGCACTTGCGGAGTTCTCATGCTAAGAGTACGAAGCCTCCGCGCCTCCGCCACGGAGGAGAACGAGAGAACGGCGCCACGAGGCGTCAAAAAGGGGTGACGTATGTCTCACGTGATGCGCGCTCCGCGGAGGAAAGGAGCGGATTTCTCCTTCGTGTGGATACCCCTTAAAGGGGCGCGCGCTGCTCAATCCGTCTTGGTACAGCTAGTGGGCCGCGTCATAAACGACAGCATCCGCATCAGGTTGCATCGCGAAGCGCCGCGCGCGGTCTGACGTCTCTCTATGCAACGCAGCGTTTCGGCGCCGTCTACATCTTCTCGCTGACGTGTTCCTTGATCTCGCTTGGGACTAAAGGCCGACAGGACCAATCAAACCGATAAAAGCCGACGAGCCAATCAAGCAGCGTTAAAAGAGCAACGTCACGCTGTTCGCAAACTTCTGGAGCGTGTGCTACAATTCGCAAAACGAATGAGGCGCAGTGAAGAGCAATGGGGTACCTTGAGGCTTGTAAGGATTTGTGCTTGTATGTGTTCGGGTTTTAATGCGAAAGCATTAACTGTCCGATGGAGTGAAGCCGGTAATGTATGTCCACCGGAAACGGCATCTTTAGTTTCCATTGGCTGCGACGCGTCATGGGGCTCCATAGCAACGGCGTCATCTTGCTAAAGAGCCAGCCAAACTGCAGGCGGCGCAGTGGGGGAGGGGGTGGAGGGAGGGGGACGCTGGTATGCGCCGGCCTGACGTTAACATGCGCCGCTCAATTGTATGCTCAAGGACAATGCCGTCCTTGACGTCGCCATTGAGGTCGTCCTAGAAGTTATCTTCTAGGTGTCGTCCTAGACGTCGTCCTCTAGTCGTAGTTCTCGACGTCGTCCTAGACGTCGTGCTAAAAGGACGTGCTAGACGTCGTTCTTGGTGTAGTCCTCTAGGACGTCATTCTCGACGTCGTCCTAGACGCCATTTGATGTCGTTCTCGATGTCGTCCTAGATGAAGTTCTTGACGTCGTCTTCGGCGTCGTCCTAGACGTCGTTTTTTAGGTCGTCCGAGGCGTTGTCTTACACGCTGTCCTTGACGTAGTCCTAGAGGTCGTCCCAGAAGTCGCTCTATGTCCCGTGTAGAAACATTACTCGAAAACATTTCACCCGCAAGTCTAAAATGCTTTCGCACTCCTACACGTAAGCAGTCTTAAGTGTCCTCCTGTTCGACAACGTTTAGACTTCATTATAATGAAGAGAAATAAAAATTACCACTCCCGCCACCCCCCCCCCCCCCCCCAAAAAAAAAAAAAACAGTTTTTTTTTTTATATATATATCACGGGAAAAATTTACTTATTGCCGAACTTTCATTTTCAGCCCAAATGTAGAGGTACCCGTCCGAACCAGATCCAAAAGCATCAGCACTAGCCGTTATTCATTCAAAAATTATAGTCCATTTTATAAAATTTCCAATGTTAAAATGGCGGCCGACGGAGCTCTCAAATAGATAAAGCTCTATCGTGCCACTTACCAAAAACGGGCATAAATGGTCCCTTTTTCTAACTGAAAATTAAAAAAAAAAACATTTAAAACTTTTGACTTTGATAATGGTTGGTGCTCAAAATTTTTCATCTTGTTAGGACTGCTAGCGCTACATATTTTGGCTGAAAATAAGCCTTTGCCAATGCGTAGTTTATAGAAAAAGCTAATAAAAAAAGCACTATATTTCTAGGAGGAAACGCTGTGTAGTTACTGGCTCTCGTCTCGATTCCCAGCGTTGCGCGAATATTTCAACCATCTCTAAGTAAATGTAACCACCAAAGTTTGAAAAAAAAAATATGTACCGCAATATAAAAATGTGATGAACAGCTAAGCGTAAAGATCGGGACATATAAATTAATTTTCAAGTAGGGCTGCTTTGGGAGGGCAATATCACGCTGAGAAACAGATTGAAGAGGGCGAGCGCCTCATCAGCCTTGTGTCAGAGGCCTTAAGGGTAAAGAAGAGATATAGACATAGAAAATAAAAAAATAAAAGTTAAAAAAAGCTTAAATCATCTATGGAATATCTTTAAAGTTCCCCGGCGACCATTATCGCCGAAACTCTTGGTTGCCTTAATCCATTCTGACTGTAATGGGCCCGGGCGTAAAATACGGCTCTTTGGGGCGCTTCCGCTGCGAGCCAACGGCTGGGATTCAATATTTCCAGCCCTTCTTTTCCTTTTCCACCCCTTGCCGTGTGACTTCCTTCTCGCGCGTTTCGTATTTTGTACTCAGTCGTCCCTTTTCCTGTTCCTTTTGTTTTTCTAATTGAATTCAGCGCCCAGAGATCCTCTGCAGAAGATAAAAGCAGCGATAGGTTCACGTATGGCTATATGCCAGGCAATCATTGCCCCCCCCCCTTCCCCTTCTCTTCCCCCTGTGCAGAACAAACAAGTACAGAAAAAAGAAAAAGAAAGGGCGTAGAGGATTTATAGAAATAGGCAAACAAAATCTGATACAAATCCCGCGAAAAAAAAAAAAAGTTTATCTTCCTTTCGGTTTATTCTTTATCTCTCGCAAGTCCGAATGAACGATTCCGAAATAAATCCACCCTTTCCCGGCTTTCCGCTTTGAGAATACAAAACGCGCTTGTTGCCGGGCCGGATTAATCTGCGAGAAAATACAATTCTGCCGTTTTGCTTGACGCGAGCGCCGCCGTGTGTATCCCAGTGTGCTTGGACGATGCCAAAAGCGCTGCATTGCGTTAGGATGTCTGAATAGGCACCGGCCGAAGGGCGGAAACGACGAAAATAATCCCTGGAGAAGGGGAACAAGAGGGACAAAGGACAAACACAAATCTCCGAATTTAGCTAGTTTTCTTCCGTTTCCTTCGGAGATCTTCGACATTGATGGTAGAGTGGCGTGGGTTTGTGCGATGAAAAAGGTTGACCCGTCAGGTACTACAAAGGCTTAGGAGGCAAATGGGCGTACCCGACTACGCTAAACGATTTCATTTTCACGACAAACTAACTTTTGCAAGTTTCTCGGATTAAGGGGCAGCTTCGGTCACTATTTGTGAGCTTGGGATTACGACTGTTTAAGCTCAAGTGGTGTCCCACAATCACAAGGTATATGTATATTTGACGTCATGATGGCGCTTAAGACGAGGACAAAAGGGAGACAGACAACACGGAGCGCTACTTCAACTGTTTATTTTTGAACAATAGGGGGGACATATATACACTCACACCGCTTCACCTGAGCCAATCCCGGGCCTCACCGTCGCTCGCAAAAACGCTATCTCTTTGTCTAACAGGTCAATGGAGGCAACGCTGACACACTGTGCTCCAGACTGTTTTATCAAGTCTGCTTCTATTATTTACCTGACCGTCTTATCCTTGTGTCTGGCTAGAATCGCGCACGTGTTGAACAAGGGCCTGCATCCTCAATCGTGACAATGAACTGAAAGATGACCGTCAGGGTGGTTCTTAAAGATGTCCTCGGGGAAAAAAGTCCGCGAACAAAACGTCCCCGGAAAAAAAAAGGTCCCAGGTGGGAAGTAGGAAAAAATGTCCCCGAAGGGGAATCTCTATCTCTGCGTTTCCCAGATCTTTATGGCTTTCAGGGGGTCCGGTCATTTGTTCTTGGCAAAACAGGCACCCTGTGGCAAGTAGGGAAAAACGGCCCCAACAAATGAGGAAATAGACGATTCCCCGAGGTACACATCGCGATACTGTTAGCACGACCACGACATCGACGCATTTTCACATTTTACTTAGAAGGAGTATTAGTGGGAACGAAATTTTATTATCTGCATTGTATCCTCGAATGAGCAATTTCAGTACCTATATGTCATGATCCTCATGACAATGACTGCGTTGCGGCCGCGATCGAAGACAAAGAAGGTTATGTAGAGGACGAGGTGTGGAGCGTGCGACCGAGCGGACAGTTGGAAGCTGAGCACGGACCGCACCGGTCGGCCTGCGGATCACTAAACAGCTGCCACGGTCAGCGAAGCGCTGCGTCCAGCGGTCTGGTCGACGGAACCTTCGCCAGACTCCGACACGTGACGTGGGGCTGCATGCCCATCTCCTAGCCAAGTCTGCGCCACGACTTCCAACCGTCGAGGCGAAGGCAACTACCTTCACTAGGACACGCTATGGAGGACTCGTGAGCCGAGATTCACCTCATGTGTCTATGACTTGACGGAACTTTGATTAGTGTTGAGAGATCTGTGTATAGATTTCTTTATTGTACTTTTTCTTCTGCTAATTCTCTTTCTTTTCCGACGGTTTTTTATTTATTTTTTGTCATACCAATTCTTTCGCTTTTTTAAATAATATATCTCACTTCTGATTCCCGCAAGTCACGTGGTCTTTGTCTTTCTTTTTCCCCAGCGGGCGTGACACTATGATAACATTGATGACAACGTTTCGTTTCTATAAGAAAAAGAGAAAAAAACTAACGATCGCTAGTTCGTGTTAACAGTGTCCCTCTTTTTACCTATTTGGGAATGGTACACAATTACTTCTCAAATTTTCCCAAACACAATAATTTGGTTTGAGCTAGAAGTGTTATGAATATTTATTTCACAATGAAAAATCCAACACAAAAAACAAGAATTATTTACTTTTGGCAAACAATAATTTGGTTTCCAAAATACCCCACAATCGATTACTTCGGTTGATTTGTGTCACTTCCAGTCTCCCTTTCTACCTCTCTTTGGGTTAGGTCATTTGTGACCAGATAATGACAGGACCGCCCGAAGGCCAGGAGAACCTGGGAAAACCCAGCGATATAGAACCCTTTGGGCACATTTTTTTCCTACTTTTCACCTGGGGCCTTTTTTTCCGGGGACATATTTTCCGGGGACTTTTCTTCCAGGGACATTTTTTTTCCAGGGACGTGTTCTCCTGGGACATTTCTTCTGGAACCCGTGATTTACTGCACACTTTGTACCTTTCCTGGCGTTAAACTTCAGTGTTGCCAGGAGGAGCTCTCGGTTGGAAAAACATGATGAGAACGAAATTTAAAAAAAAAATGAATTAACTTCGCCAATCTTATTTTTTCCCTCAATATTGGTAGGTTTCTGTGTATCCGTGTGTTGAGCAAATTGTAAAGCAAATCTGCAACTCTATAAAAAAGTCATTGGAGTGCCCCTTCAAAAGTCCATCTTCAGTGGGCCTGTCACAACGAGTTCGTCTTGTAGGGCCACAATTTTTCTTGCGATAAGCCCGCTTCTCAACCCAGCCGTATGGATGAAACGGGAACGGGATGTCCTCGGCCATCCTCATTGTTACCAAAAGTAGCGAAGCTTCAAAAACTAGACAGAAAGCTGAAGTAGTGGAAAACAAATATAGCAGCCAAGGTGTCAAGCCAAATGGCGCCCTTGTTTTCCACCCGAGAAATTCTGGAATCCAGTCACAATCATGTTCAAATGTCTACCGATAAGTGGCACCACATCCAAGGAAAAGGGTGGATTAAAACCAGGGGCCAGATTCCCGAAACTTTCTTGCTACAAAAAAGTTCGGAAATTTATCCTACGACAAAGTTACGAACTTTCGAGTATTCGCGAAGCAAAATGTCCATAAGTTTTGCGCATGTTACGACGAAATCCTACGATAGGGGTCATTTCTTCATAACTTACGCAAAACGTACGAACATTTTGCTTCGCGAATACTCAAAAGTTCGTAACTTTGTCGTAAGATAAATTTACGAACTTTTTGTCGTAAGAAAGTTTCGTGAATATGGTCTCAGACTTTTACGTAACAAGTTCCAAGTAACTGATTACTTGGAATAACTTACATTTTATTGCAATTTTTAACGCTTCAATTATTTTTTTCTGATGTAACGTTCGCTGTAATTCAATGACTAATTTTGTAATCCATCGCAAGTGATCGGATTTATGTTTCGTAAGGAGCTAGAAATATTTGTTAAGTTTTTTTCGTTTTACATCAAAATTCGGTCTGTCTGTTTGTGCGTCATCGTTGATGTTACAGCAACGTTGGACACTTTTTTTTAGACCTAAACAACTAAAAATGATACCAAGATACCATAGGCACTAGAATGTCAACACGCTCAGCAACGTTTTGACTGTCGAGCTGTCGAGAGTGCCTCGTTTCCTTTCTACGGGTTGTTACGATCCGGGTTTGCTGAGGCATACACGACTTTGTTCAGCACTAACCTCAACTAGGCACGACATAGACCCCCCTCATCCCCCCCTCACCCTTTCTATCTCGAAAGAGTTCACCAGTGCTTGCTTATAACGAACGTATTAATAAGAGCAGGTTACATTTTCTGAAATATCTTATTTAACTAGACCGGGGTTTCTAATAGTTTAACACGTGACTGTTTATTTATACTTCTCTCTCTCTCTCTCTTTCTATGCCTGTTTTTATTACTGAAGAAAGTGGCGAATTCTATTAGCAATAGCTTATTTAGTTTTTAGTGCGCCCGCGAAGAAGATCACGTGCTCTCTCTGGAGTTAAAAAATGGAAAATCTTTACTAGGTTTTGGTAGTTCCTAAACATTCCGGAGAAACGAGGCGTCATGGAGGAACAAGACCTGGACATCTGACTAGAGAATCATCAGCATCGCTGCACATATCTTCACCGGGAAACGTGGGAGGATGAGTGTCGAGAACTTTCAAACGACAACTGCTGTTGAAGCTTGCCAAGGTGTGAATGATAAAAAGAAACAAAATGTAACCAGTTCGAACATGTTGAAAAACAGCGCGACTGGGACGAGGACACACAGAGATGAAGAGAACACAAGACAAAGCGGTGACTAGCAACTGGTTCGATATTACAACATAAGGAAGGATGACAATGACAATCATTTCATTGTCCTCCTTCCTTATGTTGTAATAACGAACCAGTTGCTAGTCAGCGCTTTGTCTTGTGTTCTCTTCATCTCTGTGTGTCCTCGTCCCAGTCGCGCTGTTTTTCAACATGAACTCTCACCAACTCGCCCAGTTATCGATCCTTATCATTTCGAACAATGCACGCCTTTTCGATTTCGTAATAAAAAGTTTAAACAAGTAACGTGAAAAGTAATTAATTACTTTTTGGTAGTTTTTTCAATTACTTCAGTAATTGAAAATACTTCAATACTGCAGTAATTGATAACTCTAATCAGTTAAATTTTTCGATAAAGAAATTGTAATCGATTGCTTTTTCATTAACACGTAAAATACTGATTAAAACGTAGCTGTGTCGCAATAAAAACGACTAAAATGCAGCGGCAACAGATACATTTTTGATGAAAAACACGCGCAAGTCAAGCTTGAGGCAACATAAAGTATTGTATAATGATCCTGTCAGTGGCCGAGCATATAGGTTTGATTTTAAGAAATCTTTAATTAGCCTCGAGGGACTCACGCGAAAAGAATCTCGTACCCTTGCGTAACATAAGTGCTCCACTACAAGAACGTTAATCTTCCCTTTCGTTGGTATGAATAGTGAGAAATATTTCCATGTTCAAGAGTGGGGTTTTATCACTTCCAAAATGCGCCCCCAAAACGGCCTTCAAATGATGATACTAACGCCTTTATTCGAGAATCCAGTCGGTACGACTTGCGTGTTACACAAGTCCGTTTTCTCACAGTGCGTATGTGGTTATTGATTACCACTCAAAATCCGCTGCGATTCAAGCCCAGGCGTAATTTTTTCTCAAAAACTAAAATTGCTTTTTGTTTTTGCGTGTTTGTGTGTGTGAAGTGCGGTTTTGTCAATACACATTTCACGATTTTATGAGTTTCTTTAATTTGGTTTTTTCTATACAGAAAACCATTTCACGCGTTTTGTGGCATTTCGCATCGTATATTGTTAGTTTGAGACACTTGATTCGTCCCTGAGTGCTGATGATAAAAAATCAAACCAAAGTAGTTTCGTTTTTTATGCTTTGTTAAGACCTCTTTCTTATGTTAAGCCCGAGATGGGCCTTTAAGGTAGCCTGAGTCGACAGCAATAAAATTAGAGGTTCCTCGCCCTGTCCTGCAAATAAACTGCAACGACAGAAAAGCAGCCGCCCTGTCTGCTCCACACATTTAGAGTGTCGTGTATAAATTTGCCACACTTACGTTTCGCCTAATTTAACGGATGGTGTCGAAGTGACACTGCCACGTTAGGTGTCATTGTGATGTCAAGTGACATTATAGCGTCCTATGACGTCGTTCTGTGAAAGACGGACAACAGGTGACACAAACTTTCCTCTAAAATTAGTGTCCTAATTTTCTCATCTATTTTAGCGGAGAATTACGGTGTCACGCGACACTCTAACGTAGTGTGACGTAATGTCGAGTGATATTGTGATGCCACATGGCACTGATTTCCCTCTAGATGAAGCGGACGAAATTTAGCGTAAAAGTTAGCGCATCACGACCTACACATTAACACATACAGGAATCGAAAACGAAATCTTGTCAAAAAAACTATCGCCGTCAAAAAAAAAAAAAAATTCAGTTGCTTTTAATGTGTTTCAACTCTGAATCATTAACCCACCGCCAAAAAAATGTAAAATAACGGATGCGGTCTTTTGACCCTATTTGTGTGTGTGTGTCTCAGTCATTGATAGGAATATTCATTGATGTGTTCATTTTCAATATTTACTTCTTTCGCTTTTGTTTACACTTCCTCCTGAAGAGTACCAGTTTACATGTGCATACAAATGTAATTGTAATATGCTGAAACAATGCGCACTAAACTTAGTAGAAATACAAGCGCAAATATTATTTAAATGCAAAAAGAATATAATTAGTTAGAAGCATATTTAATATAAAAAAAACAGACCCGCGAAAACGCCGGTCGTCAGCTTTAAGTGCACAGTGTGTCTCAAGCGAACGAAACACAAGGTTCTTACGACGAAGTTGTCTACAGATAGGGTGTTTAGAGAGCAGGAGTGTAAGACACTGAGAATTTGTTTGTGAACTTATTTTATACAATTTGAATACCATGCAGGAATACTAGCAATGTCAAGAGTTTGCCTCGTTTGATCCAAGCACATCGCACGAACTGCTTTTCTTGTTACAACAAACTTACACGGCTGAAGAAACATTAGCATGTCTCCTAAACCGAAAATGCTAGGGCAGGGAAACATATTCAAAAACGTAACAAGGCGTAGCCGGACTCTCCGAGTAAATTCAGATGGTAATTGTAATCGAAAATGATAACGTATTCCAAATGCATAAAAAAAGCTTAGAAAACACACGCACACACACACACACGCGCGCACACGCACACGCGCGCACACGCACACACACGCGCGCACAAACACACACACGCGCGCGCGCACACACACACACACGCACACACACACACACACGCGCACATACGCGCACACACACACACACGCACACACACACACGCGCGCACATACGCACACGCACACACACACACACACACACACAGACACACACACTCGCCAAATCCTGAGAGCCATAGACCCGGAGGAAAATGACAAGTGGGGCCGTCTATTGCGCCTGTGCTTCACCGCTCTCGATATTCGACTCTCGGAACTCGATAAATTCGTCCGTTTTCCGACGCAGACGTGGCGCCCGAGCTGAGTCTTCAGCTCCTCCTCTGCATGTTCCTCTCGCTGCCCCTTCGCGACGTCGCGAGCGGCCGCCGCGCGACACTTCGTTAATGTATTCTGCAACTCTACCGTGAGTGAGAAATAACCCCTCCCTTTCTTCGATAGCCCCTCCGAAGACAGCAAGCAGGCTGGGACCCTAAGAGCGACTCCGTGGCGCCTCGATTTTCTCGAGAGAAAATACCGTTTCCTCTTCCTCTTCCTCTTCTTGTTTCACGCTCTCTGCTTTCCTTTGAGCTGAAGTTTAAACTCCGAATAAGTTTTTTCTCAGTTTTGAAAGAGAGCACGCCATTCAAGAATGATGACGAGAGAGTCTGTTCTGAAACGTTGGTAGTTAAATTAACAACTTTGTATCTCAAAATTTCTGTTTTTAGATATTGTTTTGACCTTTCAGAGAGCACCGAGAATGGATGTCGCCTCATCCATTCTCCCAGTGCTCTCTGCAAGGTCAAAACAATATCTAAAACAGAAACTTTGAGATACAAAGTTGTTCATTTAACTACCAACGTTGCAGAAGAGACTCTCTCGTCATCATTCTTGAATGGCGCACTCTCTTTCAAAACTGGCAAAAAACTTATTCGGAGTGTAAACTTCAACTCGAAGGAAAGCACGGAGTCTGAAACAAGAAGAGGGATGGCAAGGATGAAGGGAAAAAATAAGCGAGAGAGAAGGCAATATACAAAAACAACCAAAGCAGGGGTAACTGCGTGGACTCTTGTGGTCCAGAAAAACTTCGCCTAAGGGATTTTTCAAAATAGCTGAGTTCCTTCCCCCCACGTCTTTGTTTTCAGTTTGCTGTGTGTTTTTTTCTGACCTGGGTAGTTGGCACTTCTGCATTTATTTTGTTTAAGAAATCAAACGAACAAGAATGGCGACATAAGACCTCCGGCGTCGATGGGGCTACGTTTCAGAAGAATATAGATTCTCCTGGAAACTATGGCGCAGGAAAAGCTGATGGGAGACTGTAAGGGAAGAAGGAAGTTCAAAAACTAGAGAAATTCTAGCATCGAGTGATGCATTGTATGGGTTTGCAGCAAGCTCAGTTGCCCCAAGCACGACGTAAACAACAATAGGAACGCCCGCGTTTTTTTTTTTGTTTTTTTTTTTTTTATTTTCTAATATTTTTTTTTTTCGCTCTTTTCCCAGAAACGATACGAAGAGCGTCGCCATTCGAAACCAAGCAGAAACCTTGAGATCGCTTGGTGAAACGAAGTGACGTTAAAGGGCAGCTCGATTTTCATCAAAATTGCGTTACTCTAACGAACGTGTTACCTCGTGAAAAGTGTCACGCTACTAAGAATTGCACAGGAGCCTCAAGGAACTAATGAAAAGGTTTAAAGTAATGATTGCAAGCATAAGTAGCGTTTGCGTCATATAGTAGTCATATATAAACAAAAGAAGGCACCAAGAAACAATTAAATACACAACTATGTAAAAGAATAGAAAGCTGATTCCTCGGTAATTAATGTAAAAATACGTTTATTTATTTTTTCGAACGAAAGGACAAACGCCGTTTTAGCGGTTTCACGTCGGCAGTAGTATGTGCTCGAATGTCTTGTAGCTTTTGGTAATACTTACGAACGCCTCACTGCCCTTCGGGGCAGGTGCCATTATGAAAGCCTTTGATGCGACGCTTCATTTCAGAAGCGAACGTCGGAGAAATGTGTTCTTGAGGGCTTCCTCTCAAAAGAAACGACGTGTTGAAGGACACGGAGGGCGGCTGCGCAACATTTGAAAAGCTCAGCATGCGTGAAGGCCCACAGCCAGCGAGAGTAGTTGTTGCCCTCCTCCCTTCTTAGTTCTGAAAACTGCCGGAAGGCGGAAGCTGGGGCGTGTTTTCTTTTCTCTGCAAATGGGAGGCAGGGCGGAGGGAAGATGATGGGAGGGCAGAGGGGGGAAAGGGGGGGGGGAGGACAAATTAGATACTGCTCCACAGAAAAGTATCATCTCCATATACGCCGTGGGCAAAGTTAATTTTGGAGCCTGAAAGTTTTCGCTTATTCTAGATTGTTTGTAGCAATCTTAGTGTCTTGTTACTTGTTTTTCTTTTCTTTTCGTTCTTTTTGTAGGTTTGAAGTTGAGGGAACCGAGCGTATTGGGATGTCCTTAGCAATTATTCTGGCCTTGTCGCAGTTTTGATCAGCGCAGCCAAGGACCGTTGAATCGTTTGTTCAAACGAGATCGTCGAAAAATTGTTTATAGAACTCGGTTATTGCAGCTTCACTTGCGCTTTTCCTGTATGTGCCACAGAAGCTGGGTAAATGGCTCAGTCATTCACCACGCTCAGTGTGCAAAACAACCAAGTTTTTCGCACTCTAAACGAAGGACTCGGAATAAAACAATAAGATGCTTTTTGTTGGTGGATATACTGGACAGAAAAACTTTGCTGTCAGAAAACGTGAAAACGGGCTCCTGGTCCCCATAATACTGCACACAGGATTATGCGGTTTTCTTTATTAAATGTTGTCTAAGTTCGGAAAAAATGATGATCAATAATTGTCGCCTAACGAAAGGGAATTACAGTTCTATATTTAAAGGTTTCAACTAAAGTAGAAGCTCCATCAAAATTAAGAAAAAACAAAACAAAGAACCATGGCTTCATAAAATGAAACTTTTATAATACTATATTTGTTTGAAATAAATGTTATATAAATGATATAAATGATATAAATATAAATAAATAAATATAAATCCATGGTATTTTGAAAAAAAAAAAAAGGTCTTTGTTCAATTGAATGCGGTTCGAGCCGGCGAAAAGAAGCACCTCAAATATACAAACCCACCTCACCTAGATCATGTTATGTGACACAAAATATTCATAATTTAAAAAGATAATAAAATTAGTAGCATCGGTGTTTTAGTATATACAAGAGCTGCGCTCGTGCTAGCAGCTGGAGCGAAATAACGGCCGTCCTCCAAAAAAACGCGGCTTGAGTGGTACAGGGCCAACGACTCTACTGACGTCGATGGACATCGAGAGGTCTGGTCGTATGTTTTCGGCGCAACCCTAGTGCAAGAGGCACTAACCCTTTCCACGGATTCAATTTCGAAAGAAGCAAAACATACGAAGAGGGGAGAGGGGAAGAGGGGAGGGGCAGCTTCCAGGCACTGATGCAAATAAAAACGTCATGGGATAATGCGCCAAAAACACGGATGGAAACGAAGGGAGAACTGGAGAGGCCGCGGGGTAACTTTCAGCTGACTGGTTTATTTGGATGGAATACTTTGAAAAAATTAAAGACTAGCACACTTCGTAGCACGCAAAGATATGGCCTAACTCCCCCCTCTCCCCCCCCCCCCCCCCCCCCGGTCCCTTTTCTCAAATACCAGCGTCATTGGTTCTTCAGGTAGTAGAATTCTTTATCGGACAAAGACAAAGCGTGTGCGCCTACACAAGAGTTGTCGTGGTGGGGGAACTTAATCAAGTAGACTTCACGAATCTCTGTGGCCGTTTTTGTTGCATGATGGCCCATGACACAGGTCTCAACAACGATGGGGCTGCAGCCCTTTGAGGTAGGCTCGCATCCGCAACGGTCACAGTGGACCGCTATTTGCGAGACGGCGACTGTCTGATTGCCAAGGCATGCTCTCTGATCCTATCATTGATGCACCTCCCCGTCTAGCCAACGCATCAATGATAGGGTCAGAGAGCATGCGTTGGCGATCAGGCAGTTTCCGTCTGGCCACCTAGTGTTGCACTGTGACCTTCGCGAATGCGGGCCCAACTCTGAGAAGGGCAGCTCCATCTTTGCTGACACATGTAGCCCTCAGTGAGTTTTGCCTGCCAGTTTTCATAGACTGCAGTGCCTATACTGCAGTGCCAGGCAGCCTGTAAGCAGCATGTGACACCGCAGACTTCTCAAGAAGAACGTTGTGCAGGACCACACACGCCGAAACAATTCGTGTAACATTCTCATTCGTAGCCTTGAAAGGCCGACGAAGAATTCGCCAGCTTTGCGCCATGATCCCCGACGGGTTTACAGCTACCCTGCGGACTCTATAGTTGAAGATTCGGCGCAGGGGAGTTTGCACAAACTGGCAAACTGGCAAGTGTAGCACCACATTCTAAACTGTCCCTCACTATCTACATAATCAAATTATTACTTAAACATTGTCATACGCAAATACTTGTTTTTTTTTTAAACTGATAAAATGAAGTGTAACAACCTACACTTCCTAGGGTAAGGACGCGTAAGATATTTCCTGAGCGGACATGCCTCCTCTCAAACAAAAAAAGAAATGCATAGAGACAACGAATCCTAGAGCAGCGTCCGCATGAATTTTTTGCAGGTTTCCCTAAATTTACCTTTGGACATTTCTGCAACGGAACACACTGCGACGGAACACGCTGCCATCTGCTTTACTGCCGTTATGGCCCACTTCGGCATAAAGAAACCTAATGTGAAAAGAAAGCAGAAAATCATAATAACTTTTAGAGATCATCACACTGGCTAAAGGCATAAGCCAAATTTGTGGAAACTTGAGACAGCACTAAATTGATTGCTGGTATCGCACCCCTATGGTCTGCACATTGTGATGACAATGTAGGCCTCTTTTCCTGCGTGCTGTTTCGTCGACTAAAATCCTTTCCCTCTTTCACATCCGCCTCGGGTATTGACCCAAAGTCTAGGCTCATTACGAGCGTGTCGGCTTACACCGTAGGGATGCGAAGACGCTTGGTATGGAGGTATACTTGACAACAAACATATGGTTGCCTGCCATTGTCTCTCCACGTTAAATGCTTTCTCATCCTCGAAGATCTAAGTCTTTGTGAACAGGTACAAATCTATCATATTTGCTTGCTTATTTTAGAATACTGTCATGCAGAAATAAAATAATCGCACGATGGATTCAGCGAGAGCCACATTGTGACTGTCTTGTCTGTCTGCCAATGACTGTTTCTATTATTTTTGCTGGCATTGTGCACCGCGAGTTTACAAATTACAGGAACAGACACTATGAAAAACTGGGAGGTGATAATCGCCCAATCTGAACAATATTTATTCACAAACAATTTAATAATTTCAGTTAGGTGCCACGCTGCTAAATAACCTAATACAGATTCATTAAATAAAAGGCATAAGAAACAGCTGATTGTGTTTTGTCAACTGAGTATAGTGCAGAGATAAGTGTCGAAATTATACATGTAGTTGGCATCACTGACTGCCAAAGGCAACTTGCTGGAAAACATTTTATAATTCCTATCCAGGCTTCCGGATTTGGCAGGATACTCAATATTAGCACGTTTTGGCATCTATCACCCACACGCAGTGCGTCATGTTCCAGCACTCCTCAATATCGAAAAAATCGCGTGCTACTTGCAAGCGACAGTATACACGAAAAGGTTAATGTGCTTAATCACGTGGCCCGAAGTCTGCGTAAGTGGGGAAGCGTGCCATGGAAGTGCTAGGGCTAGGTGTCGAGCCAAATGAAAGTGGTGCATTGCCATCATCCTACATATTGTAAAAATTATGTTCACATACTATCGAAGCCCTTGCACGAGAACAGGGGGCAGTGCCCAGACGCTATCGCTTTCTTTTCTAAACGTTTTCAATATCATCTAGGGACCATGTAGATATGTTGAATTATATTAAAAGTTAAAGATGAAAAATATATTTGCTCTTTGTTTTTATTTTTTCTATATTCACTTTTGTGAATTAGTTTGCTTGGGCGTAGCAGTTGTTTTGGACGTTTTCTCTAGTCGTGTACAGTTTCAAGGCGTTGTTTCCAATGCTGGTGGGAAGGAGAAACTTGTCTATTGACATTCGGCTGTTTTTTCTTCCCATTACTCCACTGGAGGGCAACAGTAAATTTGAAGTATTACCATGAACATGCACTCATGACTAGGCAGGCTTTTTATGTAAAATGAAATTGCTTAACCTCAACCATTCGCCTTCAGTCGATGAACAAACAACGTAGATTGGGCTTAAGAATGTTCTATATTTCTTCCATATTGCCCTTCACACCTCAGACAAGACTTGGCATGCAGTTTAGCGCCCGGACATGGAATTAGAAAAAAAAGAGGATCACACAGTTTGTCCTGCCGCCAAGAAAGTGAAGATAGAGGCACGATGTAACGTGCAGACGCGTAGCTCTAGATATGTGAAAAAAAAAACGAAGAAGTTTAACAACGCACCCATAAACATGCAGTGCATATACGTATGTCTATAGTTCGTAGGGTTTCACCACTGTACTCTGCACATTATCTCACAGGCAGAGCGAGCCGCTGGTGAGCCGGGATTGCCTTGTGAAACCCAGTTTCTTGCTTGCAGATCAGGGTTCCCAGACGCTCCAAAAGCGCATCGAAAGTGCGTGGTGGCATCCTCAGGTAGCCGGTCAGAACAAGGCAGAGTTACTCAGCATCGCTCACTGATTTAACGACGCTTAATTACTAGAACTTGATTACATTGACCATGAAACAGTATGATGAGACTCACTCTATGTAGACTCCACGTTGCGGGACCGTAAAAGCGGTAGGAGCTTGTTTGCGTGGCCCAATGTTTCACGCTCTTGCAAACACGGACATAACCATCACCGTCGGCAGCACGGTTTCTTTGTTCTCGTGCTGGTTACTTCTTGTTTCAAAGCAAGAAGAGAGCAGCATAGATCGGTCAACACGATCTCTTCTGCCTCATTCAGGCTGTCCCTCTTTCAGTACGGGCATAGACAACGAACGACGCGAAGACGAACCACGAGTAAACGACACAGCTGAGTTAACACCCGCTGACGAGCTGACGATGAGACGCGCGCGGGCAGGGAGGATGTTCGGGACCTCTCGTCAGCTCCTCGTCTGTGGGGAAACTACGAGACGCTCGCGCCGCGCGCTCACCACCGCTGGCGGCAGTTAATGTGAATGGTCTGGTCGATTTTTGGCGAGTGAATCCGGTCGGCAGGAAGTGCGTATTTCGCGAGTGTGAACGAGCTATTAAAGTAAAATTCGATTTCATGCGGAATTCACTATAAAAAAATTGCCCGAGGTCGTAATAGCAATAAGGACCACATGGATTTCTGAATATGCACCTTAGACGTCTTGTGCGAAGTAACAAGAAATTAGTTAGAGTTTGGCGTTGGTACCGCCGTCTGCTTCGCCTTCAGACCCTTGTCCATAGTCTGTTCATGACACACTAAAATTTCACACGTCTCACAGACAGGTCAATACAGAAGCCATGCATTTGCCAGTTCGTAACACACTGACGATGAATTTAGACTCGTGTTCTATTTTAATTTGCTTATATAAAGTAAAGCTCAATATAAGATTTCCTAGATGCATGCTCAATCAGGGGGTGGCAGCGAGGTAATCAGTTGGTGTGTCATTTTATGACTTCAATGCTTCATGGTAGGAAACTCTCCGGGCAAAACTGAATTTCGGACAAATTTCTCCTATAGTTTCACTTCGGTTTCTTTCCTGCTAATCGCTCAGTCATTTTAGTTTTGCGGGTGACTGTCACGCCCAGGACGAGTGGGCATCAAATCTATATTCTCATCAAGTTTTTCCATTGGTGCAGTGTCGGTATGCTCACCCATAGGCCATGCTTCACCCGTGTGCCGCCATTTCAAAACATCAACTTCCATTCCTGCCCATATATATTCGGCACGTAGAATATGTCTTCTCTAACAGATACATCATATTTCAAAATCCGTCCCCCAAATCCAGATTTCGCTCCCCATGCGGGCCATGGGGAGCGACGGCTAGCGTCAGCGATCAGCATGGGAGCAGTGTGTACAACGGAGCTTACCCGAGAATACACTGCGAACGAAAGAGGAAGTGGGAGAACTACCAGAGCGGCGTCGTGTTGTTCATCATCCACCGCCTAGAGCACGCTTAGCGGAGCAAAGCAAGCATTCCCCACCGCGCCTGCAAGAAACACAAACCACGGGGCTGGCTTCCTTTTTATACGCGCCTGCTTCCACCTTTAGAAGCGGTACCTTTAGCTTTTCATTTTGCCCCCTCCCTTCATCTCTTCTCGCTTATCCACCCGGCGTTGCAGCTTTTTTTTTTTTTAATGTAAACAATTTAAAAGCTCGGTACTCTTACTCACTTCCGGCACCTATTTCTAACACATTCAAGGCACCGCATTTCTCTGGGTTTTTATGGTATCAAATCTTTTTATCTACGGGCACGTTTCACCACTAAACCAAGACAGGAATTGCAAGGCAGTTTTGCGCTGTCATTTACAAGACATAAAAGTGCTGGAAGATGTATTACGGTCTTACCCGACCGAAGAGGAACCCGAGCTTTTTTTTCAGTCTGGGGGGTCGTCCTAAGGACTTCGAAGGCCGGCCAACGAAGAATGACTGTTGCTCATAAAAGGGACAGAGCGATCGAGCCGGTAGGATTAACCGAGATTATGGTTTCTTTTCGTCTCCATTTAATTTCACCTCAGCTTCCACTTTGACAGCTTCTCCTTCTGTTTCTGCAAAAAGAAAAAAAACCTGACTCTTTTCTCCCTTATGTAATAGCAAAATGATGGTTTCGTGCTTTTACGCGCCTACGTGCCCTGCAGATTATCTGCTTGTTCTCCCAAAATATAAAGAAGTAGTCTTAAACTCGGGGAAGAGACAGGAGGAGTTTATGAAGGAATCATCGTCCTAGCCACAAGTGTGGTAGCAAGGGTATCGGTTGAGAGATCAGAAGAGAGAGAGGGCAAGGAAGTGTTCAGACAGTTCCATTGTTTCAAAGCATAAGCTTGCGGGTGTAGCGAGAATCTGATAGCTTGGGTGCTAACAGTCATCCTGGGTGTGCTTTGCTTTTGTTGTCTCCAATCTTCCTGCACCCTCCCCTCTGTTTTTGCTATACAAGCGATATGATAAAGGAAGAAAAAAAGGCCACCTCGCGTGGATGGTTCGTTTGTTCCTGTCTTTGTGTCTGGCGGTGGAGGTGACGCTCTTTCGCGGCTGCTCTGATCGCAGCCGCCACGGTCGCTGGCGTCCCTGCGGTAGATTAATGGCTCGAGCGGAGACGGGGGCTTAATCTGCTCTTCCATTATCGGCAGAAACTGGGTTCATCTGCTTGTTCTTTTGGCTTTTCGTTTTCTGCCGTGAGATACCAGCGTATTGTCGTTACGCAATCCTCCCTATCCGATCACGCGTGGAGGGATGGGTGTGCTTAGCGATGGCGAGTGTATCAAACTGTGCCTACTATAACTTTGTGTGTGCGTGACCGTGTCGGATCATTGGCTCGGTTTTCACTCATTGGGTCCTCCTCTTCTAGGTATGGATAAAATAAGCAAAAGGCGTCGTCTATTTTTTTGCTGTTTTTGTTGACGGTGTAGATGATAGTCTGGTAGCGGTGGAATTTTTTTCGGAAATCGGGCATGAAATATGAGATAACGATTTCATATTTAGAGTAAAATATCCGGCATTAATCGACTGTTTCAAACTGCAAGTTTCCGCTGAGACGTGTTTACAGTGAGCGCTTGTGATTTAACATATACCTCAAATTGCGTCTTTGTATTTAGTAAACATAAAACTGAAGTTACATCAATAGTGCGGTCAAAGTGCAAGTCCTTGAAACACCAGATATGGAACCCCTATGCAGCGACAACATGACAATGAAAATGAAAATCAAATTACTTATCGCAGAAAAAGAAATTTCCTGTCGTGGAGCCATGTCCAAACAAAGTTTTTTCGTTGGGGCGACTTGCATCTATTTATTTATGAACATTAACTTGGGAACGATGAAGAAAAACCTTGAATTAAAAAACACGTTTCCGTTCATTTAAATATCGTCATATTAAGACTCAGCTTAGAATGAGAAAACACAAATGAATATGACATCAATTATAAGTACTTCGTTAGTCCTTGATTTCATTTGCTTTCATCACCTTAAGCACAAAATTATTGACGTTAGCATTTTGGGTTTCCCTTATTCACTCTTCCTTACACCTACCGGACTATTGCGTTTAACTAAGCATGCACTATGAATCGTCACATTTTTATATGGACAGGAAACTATGACTTCCAATAAACCAATATGTTTAATTTGAGTCGTCCGCCATGGATCAGGTCGCTGCCACATCTGTAGCGCTACCTTCAACTTACCATTGTGTCCTTCGAAGCAGTGTTATCATAACTAGATAAGAATACAAATATGCCCGAATCTTGGATGCTGTTTATTCCAAAATTTTGTTGTTGAGGATAGACCGCGTTGAGAATCAATAAAAATTCCGAGGCCACCTAAGCACTTCTTATGAGTTGTGAATGCGAAAGCATGAATGTTGTTCTCCGCTCCCTTAGTTGGTTGGCGGAGCACTGGTCTGGACGGCCACGTTTCGCAACTGCCGATGTTGCGGCCGACGGCTGAGTGCGCGCTCTCGTGAAGTGGCCGCGCCGCGCTGAGCTCGGGCGTGCAGCATCTCCGGATTCTGGCCGGGAGGGCCCTGCTGGCTCTTCGGCCATCCGCTCCCTCTTACCAGCAGCCAGACCGCTGCGCCACTATGGAGAGGGCTCCTCGGTGGTGTGGCGTTCTGTAACTACGCCGCGCGGCAGCCAATGGGAGCTCGTTGCTTGAAACTATGACGCGCGCCAGCCAATTGGCGCCTATCCATCAAATCGCAGCTGCGGAGGACAGTCTTCGCTCCAATGGGACAGGGGAGCTGAGGTGCCGTTTGGTGCGGCTCTAAAATTGCATGTTTGTAGATTAATAGGATTTCGAACCGGTGGATCCGGCCACGTGAATGAGCGACGTTTGTGCTCTTGAAAGACATTACTTAGAGTATTGTTTTTGTAGAGCTAGGAAAGGTATTTTCCTCATTTTGTTTGACAGGCTATTCCTGAGGCGTACATTATTTTAATCGAATTTTTTTGCGCATATTAGTGTAAGTATCTCAGGGCTAACTATCGTTTTTTACTCAGGATAATTTTAAACAAAACCAACCAAATTCCGCTTTAGTGTCTGACGACAATTAAATAGCGAACAGTCTGGATATGAGGAGGCAGTGATTGCGCAGGCGAGCTGGTGGATGTTAACCATTTTGTTCTTAGCCCGAGACTGAGGCAGGAAAAGAGGAAAGTTTCAAAGTACAAAATGGTTAGTCTGGATATGTAATCTTTTCACAAGCCACAGTTATTTGAGGACGTCCAAATTTATTTAGGTGCACCCAAAATCCTTCCCCAATTAAGTAGCATATTTAGGTTCATGCAGTCCTTCCCCAGGAAACAAAATACATTCCGTATGGTTGTACAGCAAGTTCTCTATCTGCATTTAGGATATGGCGACACTGCTTCATAGCCGTTGAAACACGATTTAGCCAGCGGGATACATCTGCTAAGCTGAAAATGTTTACGTGCATCACGCTATATTGTTTACACGGTCGCGCCCCTGTACCCTTCTCCAGCGCCGATGCGGGCACGGGCGACGACTAATCTTAGATATTTGGGCTAGCTCTTATGAATCCTAGGACTGAACCAAGAATCCGTGGGCCGTGGGATCTATGTAATACATCAGAGAAAGGCGGTGTTCACAAAGAACAAGGCGGTGAAGCCCCACTGACGTTAACCAGGTGCACTTAGGAAACGGTGGCGCATTACTCTGTGGAAATCAAATGTAACTAAAACGTTATAGCTGTTGAAACACGAAAGCAGTACTTATCGGGAACAGGGCGGTTCGTAGCCGCTACGTGTACCGGATGTAAACATAAAAAATAGGATCTGTATTTTACAGACACTTAAAACTATTCAGGCACGACGAAACACCACATAAATTACTGATTCTGTATACAATGGGAGGTTTATTACCGGGCTACGATGTTTGCATCGAGACTCCTAGGATAGAGAAAGGTATGTTTATCGTATACGACTTTTTCTTGTTTAAATGAAAGCTGAAGGGGTTTTTAAAGAAAAGTGTGAGGTGAATTTTAGCGTATTTTTGTCCTCTAAATTTGAATATTACAAGCATTGTACCCATATGCATCACTAGACGAGAGAAAAAGCAAAAAGCCAACCACTGGGTGTGACGTCATACCCAGAGGATTCAACTGCCTTGCGCTTGCCGCTTGTGGGGGAACGCGTTTAGAATAGGCCGCGTTGAGAATGAATAAATATTCAGAGGAGACCTAAGCACTTCTTATGAGTTTTGAATGCTTGGGTAAGGTTGCGAACGGCTCGGAAATGTTGAGACTTTTGTATAATACGTCACGATACTCACCACCAACTGAACGCGCAGGCAAATTATATGTCAATTTGATGCACCAAATAGCCACAACAGAACTTTCAAAATAACGCTGGAGGCTTCAGTGCTATTTTGAAATATCTGTTACGACGAAAATAATTCCTGAAGAAGGGGAACAAGAGGGATAAAGGAAAGACAAAAATCTCCATGCACAGCTAGGTTTCCTCGTCCTTGTCCAGCCTGCTCGCACCTTGGCATCTAATTGCATTATAATGAATTAAGAACCTGAATGTGATAATGAGTGGTTTTGTGGGGGCCCCTCTTACAAAACCATTAAAGGAAAACTCCCTTTTTGTCCTTAACGTGTAAAGTAACAAACATTTTGGTTGCAGCCTTTGAAGGTTAAGTGTTGCAAAATTTGCCTTTTGGCGACAGTCTAAAGGAAGTTTGTAGACAAAGATAACACCAATTCCCTTAAAAAAAAAAAAAAAAGCTTCCCTCCAGCGCTGTTTTTCCCGTTTTCTGGTGGTATTTTAAGTTTTATTTTATGTTTAGTTGGCTTCAAATGGAGGTAGTACTCATGTTTCGTACGCAAGAAAAACTAAGCAAAGAAGAGGGTCTAACGTTGCATTTAATTTAAATCTTATTTAAGGTGCCGTTTTTTAGATAATTAAATAGTCATTAACTATATGTTCAGCAAATTTAATGTCACATAAAAACACACGAAATACAAAATACTAAATGTATTTAAAGATATTTTTAAAGTATTTTTCTCTGAGACACTTCCGATTTTTTCTTCAGGGACTCAATCCTTAAACGCACAGAACTAAAAAAAAAAGGAAGCTAAACTTTTAGTTTTAAAACTTTGAACCACAATATACCGTATCTCTTATTACGCCTGACTGAAGCCTTTAGTTGTTTAAAATAAGTCATGACACTAATCTACAGTGCGCTACACTGTTATCGCGAACAAGCGATCGCAGTTTTTCAAGTTTTATTTTAAAATATAAGGGCTGTCATCAAACATGCTGCGGTGGTGGGAAGTGTTTGCTTAGCGCACTAACCTAAGAGGTAAATTTTAGTGTCTGACATTATATTCTTTAAGTAAATCGAACAGATATTGTCGATTTTGTTTTCGCGCTAATAGTGTCGCGCAGGGTAGATTGGCATAATAAAGAAAGTAAACAAATCTAAAATTATTAAGAAGTACGATTAGGTGTAATAAGCTGTACTTGTTCGAGCAAGTAATAATACATCATTAGGAACGTTTGTTTTACTAATGAGACTCTAAACTTAATCGGAACTTTTTTTCCGTACATAGAAACCTCAAGATACACTTTAAAAGAAAAACAGAGTAGCAACCTCAAATTATTCAATATATCAGAACGATAATCGCTTCTCTCAATGTGTTTCGTTTTTTCTCTCAGCGTCGTTATATGCAAGTTTAGCCCGAAAGCAACATGTAACATATATTATTAACCCATGGAAAACAAAAAGTGACAGAACGAGTAATTGGCGCGAAGTGTGCCAATCTCCCCACTTATCTGAGTGAGACAGGTCGTTATTTCCTGCGACGTGCGCGCCCTTATGCATCATTAACTCGGTCTTAAAATGCGAGAGAAACCTCCATATATTTCGCCTCACACCTCGTTTGTGCTCGCTGCATGCGCTGAATATTAATCACCTGCGCACGATGGAAACCACGCATTCGTGCAACGGTACAAGGCGAATAAGACATTATTTGTGCTTTGAAAACGCCCAAGCACGGAATATAAAAATGATTTATGCTGCCAAACTTGATACGAAAAGCTGTAGAAAGCACTGGATATCGAGAAAAACAATAAATGTCTTTTGCAGATATTAGCTGTTTTCGAAAGTATTTCAGGCTATACACAGTGTGTTTTTTTAGGCTGTGCAAATTGTTCTACAAAAAGGTGTGAAGGATCGAGTCATGCGTTCTGCTCAGGCTAGCCACACGTCCAGGGGCACATAATATATGGGGCTAATCGTCACGATATGAAAATTAATGAATTAAATTGTGTTTATTAACTTTTTAATTGGTAAAAATAAACACGTGGTTTTTGTAATTTTAGAGGCACTTCGAGCGCGCCGGAAGTGCTGTGGTGCGCTGAAGTTATCACATCGATCGTGCCGCAGGCGCACGGTGGGCGGTGCAAATCTTTGACGATAATCTCATCATCCGCGTTTTCGCACGTCAATGTCGGATGTCACAGTGAATTAATGAAGTCACATCAGCATTTTTTAAAGTTGGGTTGATATGTTGCATTGCCTTGAACCAAGAGCTGAATGACGCTATTCATCAGAGTTATGAATATGAATTAATACATTTTTCCCCAACTCAAGAAAAAAACGAAATGGTCGTCGCAAAATAAAGAAAAATATTTATTTTAAGCCAACTTTCACAGTGTGTAATTTTTTTTTTTCTTTTAGACTGCAATACCCCTAGATAGAAAAAAAGACGCTGAACCTACACTACTCGAAAGCTATGCTGCACTCTAAGAGCTCTTGAGCACAAGCACTGCCGCGTCTCAGCCGTACGAGCAAGCTTTTGAATATTGCCCGTACTCGTAGAGAAACTTCGTGAAAGCCCCCGACTCTCTCGGTGTGACGTCGAGTTGGAGACATTGTTTTTTGGAACGGTACCTTCAACTATTTTTCTCTGCTCTCGCACGCAAAGAGGTGTCCTTTTCTAAGTCCCCCACGCCCCAACGCTTCCAATAACTCCGCCGCCGTCAAAGCCCACTTCCAAATACTTGGAGACGCATCATACAAGAAAAATATAAAATAAAACAAACGCACAATCTCAACCCGCACTTGAAACGGTAGTTCAAGCCCGCACACTTTCGTGAATTCAACTCGCCCCCGACAACGAATTCGCGACTCACAATGGTATTGGAAGTGCCATGGTGCGTATTTGTTTTCTTGTTTCTCATTATATACAGTTTACTTGCACTTTTTTGTTAGGCTATTTAAATTTTGTTTTCCATTTTATCACCCGTTTGCCTTTCAGACCCGAACTTGTTCGGTAGGAATTTTCTTTTGGGGAGATTTAGACCAAAGATTCTGGAGTCAGAAGCGCTTCCTGCTCGCGTCAATACATCGAAAAACTCGGGATTAAGATCCGCTCCGGAAGGACTCGTCTGCGACTACTCGTATATTGAATTGTGAAAAAAAACAAAAAAAAAACAAGAGCGAAGGGTAGAGTAAAGAAAAAAGGGGAGAAGACGGCACCGCGCAGTGACTCCGTCTGCTCAGGCCTAGAATTAAGCGAAGGCTCCTGTTCGAAGCGCCACACTGCAGCTTGTGCACGCGTCCATGGTTTGAACGAAAGGTTCGACCATGATTCTCCTCGTTGATCTTTCTTCCGGGTGTCTTTTCGCAGAAGCTCCCGGGTCTAAAATAGCATCCGCATTTTAATCCACCTTCAGCCATATTCAGAGAACAAAAGCGGGGTGCGGGGAATCCCGAATATAGTACGAAGACGGAGAAACAAAATGTGAGGCTTCCTCCGGCGTTTATGACATCATAAATCAACAACATGAGTGCAGCGACACCTTAATGTAAAAGACCTGCTATAAAGCGTACATAGACCATTGCTCTTGTTCAGTGGTTTTCGTAAACTAAAAGGGCGCTATGTATGCAATTTGTTCAGAATAATATAGCTATCTCGGTCCCCAGACCGGCGGCGAGCGCAGTTTTTGGCTTTATGCTCTTTTTATATTCCGACATGGTAATAAAACCGAATACAAGCGGGTTGATTGCCCTACATCTCTAAACTGGATCCGTAACAAGTGCCAGTGTATAAGCGTATAAGTCTGGACGAGTTGGTGATGCATTGAGACGAGAAAACAGCGCAAAATGAGGACGGCCCTGAGGTCAGTCTGTGCCTTCCTCTGGTCCGTCGTCATTTTGCGCTGTTTTCTTGTTTCAAGTTCCAGTGACTTGTTGGCGCTCGATGGAAACGCACCAACCGCATTGCATGTGTAGAAAAAACGTCAAGCGACTCCGATGTCTCGGATGGAATGTTTTTTAATCACGCGCGCTCACGACCACATCACCGTTTGTGCTTGGCGATGGTGCTGCAAGCTTAAAGGGAAAAAAGAAAACAACGAAGCACGGGGCCCCTACAGGGCTCCCCCCCCTAGCAACATGGAGCAAAGTGTGTGAATCATGGGGCAGAGTCAGATGTTCCATGAGACACGCTTAGTGACGGGTGGCGAATTCGTAGGCGCGTGGGAGTTTGCTTGTTGTATGATCGGAGTCGAAGGTGCAAGATTATCATCCAGGAAGGCTGGCTTTATGTGGTCCATGGCAACGATCTCTGTTCGACCGTGCAAATCGAGGGTCATCGTTTTTGCCGTACGGTCAATAACCTTGAATGGCCCGTCGTAGGGCGGTGTTAAACTCCTTTTGAGGCCCTCCTTCCGCAGGAAAACGCGCGTGCATGTTGTAAGATCTTGTCTTACTAAAACTCTCCGGGAACTTGGCAGGCGAGGCGGTGTTGTTTGTAGCCGTTGGAAAATCTCCCTCAAGTTTTCCAAGTATGTCTGAGATGTGAGTGATGCAAATGTCTTGGGTGCTTCGAAGAATTCCCTGGGTAAACGAAGTGGTGCACCATAAACCAACCTTGCGGAGGTGCAGTTCAATAGAAATAACGAGCGAGCCAGTCAGGTGCTGCCGCCTTTTCCGCGAAGGACGACCGAGCATTGCCCTTCGAAGTCCGTCTGGCCCCGCCCCGTACCGCCAGCAACTGCCGCTCCATGGCTCGCGACTACAGGGCGCTTTCCTTGCAGAGTCACGTAGTATCTGGCTATGTGGGCAACAAATGCGCCTGTTTTCCGCTCCAGACCCTGGGCTCCGAAGTGGACTTCACTCCGTGCAGTTCTCAAACTATACAGGCTATTCGGTATACAAGGGCCAGGTTCTCAACGCAAAGGAGTCGGTAGATCTTTACGAAGGTCTCAAGCTCAACCGGATAAACAAGTACTCTCATGTATAGGAAGTATTCAATAGCGGCCATAGCTGTGTGCGCGACTGCTGAGCGCGTGCTGATGGCGAGCTTCCACAGTTCTTTTGCAACGTGCATTCCGCACCCTCAAGATTGCCGGTCTTGGCAGCCTATTGATGTGAGCTCGTTCAGAGCATGCGCTCTAGACATCACCCACAAATATGGCGCCCAGTGAATACTCCTTATTAACAGGTTACGTTGCCTCAGAGTCCTTTCTCAATAAAGTGGCAGACATAGTTCAAGAACTGAAAGAGGACAACCCTTCATTAATGTACATGTGCGATCCGGTTTTTGGAGACAACGGAAAAATTTATGTGCCTCCAGGTCTGGTGAGCATCTACAGGGAGCGGCTGGTGCTCCTGGCTGACGTCGTGACTCTCAACCAGTTCGAGCTAGAGCTGCTGTCCAACAAAACCATCACGTCCGGGTCACCAATTTGTAGAAAACACGTCAAGTGACTCGGATGTCTCTAATGGAATGTCTTTTAATCACGCGCGCTCGCGACCACATCGCCGTTTGTGCTTGGCGATGGTGCTGCACGCTTAAAGGGAAAATGGAAAACAACGAAGCACGGGGCCCCTACATCATGTACACTCAGCTTTTAATCCCCTGAACACCTCTTGTCTAAGATGTAGGAAATCATCTGGGCGAGAAATAACCGCCCAAGAGAAAGAAATAAAAACGAAGACGGACATTTTTTGACATTATGGCTAGGTCAATCTGTATATTTTACCTCAGAGAAGCTTATCCTTTCATCGACGTAACAGTATAAGAAAGTCGCGGTTGTTGGAAGCGAAATTACAGCATACTAGTCGTAGAGAAGGCCGGAGAGGGAAGTCCTTACATGCGTCCACTCTTCTTGACGAAAACGGTCCGTTGTTTTTTTCCTATTGTATAACATACCCATATATTTTTTTTTTTTATTTTACTCGCGCTCATTTGATTACCTCTCCCATTTTACTCGCCCACATTCCGTATAGATCCCCCTTTCCTCCTCAATATTTATATTACCCCGTAGTTCCAGTAATAAAGTAGAGAGCTGTGCTAGTTGGTGGAAGCTTAACATGGTGTAGGCGTAACAGCGCTTAACAACGAAGACTAAGAGAAGGAACACACAATACAGGACGAGCGCTGCCTCGCAACTAAACGTTTAATAGTAAAAACAGAAACCAGGAGAACGTAAAGGGCATACGCAACAACGCATGCGCCATCCAAACTGTTTCGTCACGAACGGCTTCATCGGTCAGCGCATCGCTAGCCCCCCATTCAGAGCAAAAAAAAAGCCTTTCTTTCTCTGTATGCGCCACCGATGGCTTGCTTACAATTTGTGCTCTGTAATTTCTCTCCTCACCTTATATTGGTGCTATTCTAAGACAGCGGTCTCATTGAAGGATGGTTTGCACTTGCAAGTCCAGCAGTGCACCGATAGATGGCCGCCAACCGTAGCTCTCAGGGAACAGTTGTGCTCCTTGAGCATGTCGTTTAGTCATCTACCGGGTTGTCCAATATACACTTCCCCACAAAAGAGGGGTATCCTATATACAACACCCGAAGAACAAGACCAATCAATCAATCAATCAATCAAACACAAATGGTTTGACACAAATGGTTTGGCATTATTCTTGATAAAACGTTTTTTTTTGTGTTTTTTTTTTGTAGTTTTATAGCACCACCAACTAGCCCACCTTCAAACATTACTCTAGTCCCTGTATTTTCGAGTTAACCCTCAAACGAATTTGGCTTACCCTCTGGGGGCTGGACAATACAACTTGGATGCCATATAGGCCTCCTACTTTTCAAATTATGAGATATACCTTGTGCCGGTAGATAATGACAACAGCCCTCCTCCTGTCAAAACGTTCCTTAGATAAAAAAAAAAAAAATCTTTAACCTTCTTTACAAGTGTACTTGCAACTTCACTCAACAGTGCCGACGCGAACTCAGCATTTCTCATTCTACCACACTTTGCCCGTTCCTCTCGTTCTTTCTCCCTATTGTTTTAATTTAGATAAATAATGAAGCGTGACCTCGCTTACGAAAGGGATCTCGGCATGAGGCAATCGGCGCTTTGTCCCATCAAACCAAACCCAGTTGTGTTCACAAGGCCCCTACGAGGGAAAACCAAGTGACCTTTAAAGCCGTAAAAAGAAGGAGGACCTCATTGTGCGCTCAGGGTCCCCTGGGGCGTTCGATGCTCCCTGACTAAAAATGACAGAAAACTGCGGTAAAACCGCGAGTCTTTGTTGGTTAATCGGAACTTGTAATGGCTCCGAAAGAACTTGCGATTTTTTTTTAGACCGCATGCTAGAATCATTGGTTCATTACGCGAACTATCTCATTCAATGTTGTGAGTTGTGCGTCCGCATAAATAAAGATGGACTGCAATTCTGTGGTGTATTGAAGTAGTTTTCTTTTTATTACGTAGTAACTTCTTTCTTCAAAATAAATATGGTAACCGAATAAATTGATAGGTTGCTCGGGGCAAACATTCAGGAATTCGAAACTATCGGGGTTGCTTCATTGGGTACAACAGTCCCTTGAATAATGCCGGCCTATCCGTTTGATTTGTATGGTTGTTTTGACAATCTGTTGATATGAACAACGGGTCTTCAGTCTTACAAGGTATGGAATTACCAAAAAGTAGTTTCAATAAAAAAGCAATTTCCTCCTAAGGTGTAAGTGTGCCGGTTAGGACACATCTTTCATTACGGTATCTGAACATTGTGAGAACAAAACAAAACCCGGAAGAAAAATAAAATTTAAGGGACAATATTTTTTGTTTATGTTGTTTTTTCCTCGGGTTCGCGTAACGGGTACAAATATAAATATGACTGACGGGAATGCACGTGCAAGCGCGTTAAAGAGTAGGGACAAAAATAAGCGTAACTGGGATTTAAAGCGAAAATAGAGTTTAACGCCTGGGCCCGTTTTTGTTTTATGTATGGAGCAATACTCGTCCATGTGATACTGCGGAGAAGGATAGTTTGCGAGCGAGAGCTCATATAGGCGTCATTCGAGCAGAGGTTATCTAACTTAATGGCATATACCCAGGTACAAATCATCCTAAGTGTTCTACACCTGGGTATATCACATATGCCCTTGAGTGTATTCAAAGACCCCGCAACTTGAACACACACTGCACTGATAAATAATATTATCGTTCCGAAGTCCCCAACAAACATCTGATATTCGCATATTCTAATCACCTTCCTTCTGCCTAATTGTTTTAAGATCTTAAAAGATTTATCGTCCTGGAATTTTTGTTTCTGATTATTTTGTCTTCCATTTCTGAAGTGTCGTTTCTATCGCCAGGGGGCAGGGCAGAAGTCTCGTGAAGCTGCTTCGTGTTAAAGAGTGGTGAGCTGGGCTAGTTGGTAAGAATTATACATGATTAAAGTCAGCGAAACAACGCAAGGAAACTGTAGAAGACTGCAGGAGACAGAATAGACGCAGAACTCACAACTCCATATTTCATCCAGAAGAGAAGAAGAAAGAAAATTGCATATAACCAACAGGCACTTTGCTCATGGAATGAGAACTCTAGGGCGCGGGGCAATGGCTTTTGCACATCGAAGCGTTTAAAAACAAAACCTACTTTTTAGACAAAGTAACAGACAGATGGCTCACGCATTCCCGTACTTCTACAGTTTCCTCAAGTTGTTTCGCTGACTTAAACCATGTAAATTGCTTCGTGTAGATTTTATTTTTTGCCACTCACTTTTAAAAAAATAATACCATTATGCTGATTTCCACAAAACTGCTGCTTTAATTTCATTCTTCAATAAATTAACACAACTCTTACTGTTCGATGTTTGTCTATAAATTAAAAAAAGCGCAGGAATTAAGCAATATCACGCAAAGCGCAATACCTGGAGCGTCAGGGCTGTCTCTATGATTAGGCAATCAGCGGGGATAAATTATTCGTTATATCAGTTCCCAATATTTATATGCTTGCAAAGGAAAAAAAATTCACGATAAAAAAAAAATGAATGTAATAAAAATACGCAGCTCAGAATCCTGAATCCAGCACCTTATCTCAAGGAGCTCATTATAAAATGCATATCAGAATCAGAATGGCGGCTTTATTGAGTGTATTTTACTAAGCTACAGGCTTCAATTCGTCATAGGGCTTTAAAAAGAAAACGAGAATACCCCCCCTTCTTCATTCTGAAAGACTCAAAATCTTATAAAGTAATACGAGAAAAATATCCGTTTCAAATTCTTATTCATTTTGGTGTGAACTCAGTGGATACTAACTCAGCGCCGTTCAAGGCACCGAAATAAAGAATACAAGAACAACGCTGTAAAAGGCCACGAAAATTGATTGAAACAGATTCATAGCGGAATGCACAAAAACTCTTTAATACCGTTACGCAACTTTGATCTAAATTCTCTGCAAAGAGATATATTAAAATTTGTACGACAGATTGCGAAGACGTATTAAGTCACGGATGCGCATATGGATATCAGCTCCGACATTACATTTATATGAATATCCTGTCCGCTTTCTCTATCCTTTTTTTTTTTTTTCCAGTGCAGCCCAGAAACAACCCGTTCCTAGGCTGCACTGATGATGTCTCCCGCAAGATTAACGTTTGCTCATGAATTGTTGACATCGTTATATAAGCTGGAAGTTTTTGATTTGAAATCGTGAAACGAAGTCGAGTGAAGCACGCCCCTAGCGGCTGCCACGACCACGAAAGAAGCCGTACGTCACTTGCGGTCGACAGTGTGGCACTTGCTTCTATTTTCAGCTTAACCGAAAATAACAGCAGCGCCAGATGACAAGGACAAGTAAAATATACAAAGAGATCAAGTGGTGATCGGTTTTTCTACTTGTTTACTCTGTCTCTGTGCTCATAACCTTTAAAGTAACTTCGTCACACCAAGTATACTGCGTTGCACCTTACGTCCTGACGCAGCCGACGCTATGATCTGATAGGACCATGGAGACAGCGCCCAATCGCAGCACCATGGTGTTCGTCATGTCCCTGTACTTTTTACCATCACTGAACCAGTCATTAGCAAAAATGACTTAGAGAGTTGCGCTTTTCACGCTGCTCGGTTGTTCCCAATACCCCGTAGAATCGGTTTCGAGTCTCGACTTAAATTGAAACATGGTCCAATTATTGTGCGTTTTCACCGGTCGGGTTCGAGAAGGATGTCAAATGAATATAGTGTACGCGATGCTCTTCAACAATGAAAAAATAAAAGCTGAATTCTGCCTCTATAATTAGCGAGAAAACAGTTTAAAACGTTTTATTGATAATTTTGCTTCAATGGCATTCGACAATGATGCACCTTTGCATTTAATTGCATTATAATAATTATACTTTCAAATTTGTTATTTATGAAAATACTGCCGAACCGATTGATTATATCGGTTACCGGTTAATGTTTACCGGTTACGGTAAGGCTTACGGTTCATGCCCAATGAAAATATTGGTTTCGTTCCGGTTCCTGTTAGCAAAAACATTTCGCTCCCAAGCTGTTTTCGGTTTGGGTTACGGTTACAGATTGAGTCACTGCTAGAAACATAGATCCACCATCTAGTTACACCTTTGTGGAATTGGCAACTTACGGGCTCAAGCAACTGATTTACGAGTTGGAATATCTTAGTTAAAATGATTTATCATGGGCTTTCCTAAATCATTTTTGTTTAATTGCGCGATGTAAGATACATTTTATTTTAGTTTTAATTTTACCTTTCATGCCGACCTAGGTCAGAAAGATTACTGCGTACGTGAAGTAATAGCTTCGTAAAGTGCTGAGGCTTCAAAAGTATCGTGGAGCCACGGCACATCACAAAAAGAAAAAGGAACCGATAAGAAATGCAATAAGAAAAGGCAGAAATGTGAATGTTCAAAAGAAAGGACAATTACCCTATTGGAAAAACGTACAAGAAACAAACCTGCTGCTTGTACAGTTCTGGTCTGACACCAGTATAATTTCTTGTTATTATGTATGCAGCTAGTTTGGTTCTGCTTTCTGCATAACTGGAGATACCGGCACCGCTATGGCTCCGGGTCTGCCTATACTGGCAGCCAGTTTGCTTGCCGGTATGATTCGGTATGCTGGTATGATTTTGCGGCCGATGACGTAGGCGACCGCCATCTTTCCAACTAAAAACGCTTATACCACACCACCACCGTTATATCCAAATCATACATGCAGAGAGACGACCGCCATCTTCCAACAAAACGTCCATCGTTTACCACCGGTATCGTTACATACACCATACATGTCGAAAAAGAACATAAGCCGCGTTTACATGAATGCGACTTAGTCGTATTGAATCCAGTTGCCGCATTCCATATGCGGTCATGTAAACGGCATAATGCGCAAAGCGCATCGCATTAAAGTCGCTAGACAGAGGTGGATCGAAATGTCGAGTGCGCATTCATTCAGCCCATGTAAACGGAGATCGCATCGCATTTTGGAACGGGGAGGATTATCGGAAGGCGCTCGCTGCGGGAGCGAGTGAACAGCTGAGAACATGGAGGCGGCCAATCTCGTCGGCGGCGCGGAGAGCGGTCCCGCAATTTTTTTCCCGAGAACAAACGCAAGCTTTTATTGTGATCATAACTAAGCGGAATATAGCGGAGCTGCTCGGTGTGGGCGGCCCCGTCCAAACCTTTGCGAAGTACGACTTGCGTGTCCGAAGGGGTCACAAAGACATCGGTGCAAGCACGAACGACACCGAGAGCCCCGAGCACTGTTGAGCACTGCATGGTAGCGCAGAACGAGCAGCTCCTACCTCGGTGCCGTTCCCGGCTGCGCAAGAGCCTCTCGGACTCGGGGTACGGTCGCGATCGGCGAGTTCTGGCGCGGCGAAACGCGGAGGCTTCCTCAAAGCGTGCGCACACATGTCGCCTCTCGTTCAGAGTGAACCGGCGGCCCGGCCTGGAGTCCTAAACGCCTTGGTTTCGATGCTTCTTCCGTCTCGCAACTTCTTCTACAGCACCGAAGACAGCGGGCACCATCTTTACGGTCACTAAATGCGTCGAAAGGCCTCCACGTGCGATGCACCGGAAAAAGTGGTGCGGCTGGTGCCGGAACGGAACTGCGTAACTTCGAGCTTTGAGTCAGCGTGCACGGCAACAAACCGATCGTGACACCAAGCCGCGGATACCGCATCGCCGGTCGACAGCGGCAAACGGCCCGTTGCTCGTATCGTGGGCCGTGACTCGTACTCGGCCAACTCGGCGTCTTTTCGTGGCCCCTCGCGTCGTCGCTACCAGCCGCAAACCCGGCGTCGGAGAAAAGCGAAACCGAAACGTAAAGCTTCCGCCCAGTGGCTTCCGCTGTCGCGCCTTTTCTGACTTTCCGGCTTCCACGCTTCCGGTCGTCGCGGAGATGGCGACGTAGTGGTTTTGGCGGTTTTGGCATCGCTGGCTCGTTCTGCGTTTTGGGGGACAGATGTTTTACGGTCCGTTTCTACTGCGTCTCTGGCTCTCAACTGGACGGCGCCTCTCATAGTTCAACCAGGCGTGGTCAACCTGTGTCAGGCCGGCTCGACTCGTCCGATCGCCGGACCGCAGGCGACTTCCCAGTTCGGCCGTCAGGCCTAGGATCCGAAGACGTCTGTCTCCGTGAAGCGGTAAGCGAATCTCGTCCCGTTTTCGTTCTACTCTTAAATTACGTTAGGTGCGCTACAGTGTAAGCATGCGTGCCAAGTGTTCGTAACAATTTTGAACTAGAATAATTGTGCTTCATTGCGGTTTGTCATTTACGGAAAATATAAATCGAGCAATGAACGAGGAGCCATGCTTGAAAACGACGCATGTATGTACGATGTTAACTTCTACCTCGGCGGCTTTAAAAAAAAAAGTCAAGACTGGTTACGGTTGGATGCGAGGCTGGTCCCAATGCAAAGGTAAGCACTTAGAGCGCCTTTCTGAACGGCATGTAAGCAATATAGCGATCAACGAGACGAGCGACGGCGAGAAGCTACGAGTGCCGGCGCCGAGCGACGAAGATTTCTCACTCTCGCTGCTTGCGCCACTCGGTTCTTGGGCTTCTCAAAACGTCGCTCATCGCCTTGGTCGCTCGCACCAATCGCTTTCATAATGTGTGTCTCGTCGCGCGGCTGACTACCGTGTTCATTCAAGTATAAATCAACTTTTTTTTTTTTTTTTTTTTTTGGAAATTGCGATTAAAGACTTTTGACCTACATTCGCGACCAAATTTTGCGACCCTACCGGAGGCATGGAGCTATCGGGTCACCGAGCCGGAGTTGCCGTAGAGCCGTGCCGCTTCTTGTTTCAAAACGCTTTTGGTGCACGAAAACAACCGCGGTGGCAGGTGGTTGTTTCGCCATCGCGTTGTTTCACCTGGTTTCGCCATCGCGCCTCTAGCCACTACCGTTCCCCTTGCTGGGCAACGGGGAAGGAAAGAAACGCGATGCGCCATGCACTTTGCCCTCCATCCTCGCAAACGCGCACAAAAAAAAAAAAAAAGAGTTACTTTTGTTTGTTGTTTGAGGCGGCTCGGCTCGCGTGTTGCTCATGGCGACACGGCGGCTTTGCTTGCGTCTTTGTAGTTCGTCTTTCGTCGCTTCGCACCTTGTTTCGTTTCTTCTTGTCGCCATTTTACCACGGTGTCAGTGAAGTATTGTTGCGAATTTGCGAGGATGTCTACCAAGCTGACGAAGCTTCGGACGACGATGACATGTCCAGAAGTTCTGACGGTGATTAAGTTTTTGGCATCGCCCCGTGATTTAGCTGAGAGTGATGTAAATAAAGGTTTGTTTCTTTTGCCCAAAATTTCCCCCGTTTTTAAAAATAAAAAAAAGGTCGACATATATTTGAACTATTTATTTTTTTTATTTTCGGTGGGTCCAACAAATAGGCTTCGACCTATTTTCGAGTAAATATGTTAACTTTAATTTTTATTTTGGGTTACGTCGGACGTAACTCGAATGCTTGACAGTTACGTTGGGCGTAACTTTAATTTTTATTTCGGGTTCCGTCGGACGTAACGTTAGACACTGCGTTACATTTAAGCAAAATAGGGGCTGCTGGTTCATCATATAAACCAACCATTTGTGTTTAATTAAAACGCATCACTGGCCTAAAAAAAATACTGCTATCCTATAGGAATGTAGCGCTTCATATAAATTTGTTAATTTTTACTTTTAGTCCCTGCCCCACCAGATACAACATCTGACCTAAAGCAGTGTTCCGGATCTCCTTCCAAGACCTCAGGCGGGTCGTCATTCAATCCAGGAGTCGGCGGCGTCTTATGGGCGTGTTGCTGGTGCTTACTGGATGGTGCTACCGAGGGAAAAGTGGTCGTGCTTGGGAAAGGCAAGTATGGCCGCCGTAAGTATAGATATTGTTTTTACCTTTGCTCGAATCCACCATTAAGTAATGCACAGTTCGCATGTGTGCATCTCTCAATGCTTCTACAGTCGGCTGTTAATATTTGGAGTGCTCCAACTCTGTCAGCGCTAGTGTCTCTAGATCATGCAAATGGGATGCAGCAATAAACCACATATGCTCTCGCAACAAACAGCGCTGTGCCGAAACACTGTGGAATTTACTCTAGCTTAATAATGCAGCACAAAATAGTTGACGCCAAGTATAACTGCTTTTGTGACTCCGTTTTACCAAAAGCTCTGCCGAAACAAACTTGCCGCCTTATAGGTAGTGCAAAAGAACCTCGGTGTGCCTAACCTGGAGAAGGACATTTTTTTTCATAGGTCAATTTTTTCTTAAAGCAATACCTTCAGCCTCCTTGAAATGTTAACATCATGTGACACTCAGAAGAACAGTAAACCCCTTAATGTTGGCGACCCTTTAATTTTCGTGGCCTTTAATTTTGCGGAATTCAGTGGCTGTGATTATGTCCTCTGTGACCGATTCGAGAAGAAATAGGGGCCACCAAGATAAGGGGGTTTTACTGTACATCGGAGGAGAGAGGAAGTCACTTTTGTTTGTATGCAAGAGTAAAACCAACAACAACAATCATGGTGTCGACACTTTGTGAGCCTATCTGTGTCTATTGAATGATATCAATTTTGTTTTAGTTCGTTAAACATTGTTGCCTGTACACTGTGGGATGTCGTCTTAAACAGGAGCAGTAGTTTTCCTCTGAAGCAGGCAGCATGGACGCGTGCCGCAGCACAACATAGTTCATTTGCAGGTGGTACCGCAGTTTGAAGGATGGTTCGCACAATATGGGGGAATCGCAATTCAATGTTCTACCTCGGGCGTAGACAAGATTTGCTCATTCTAAATCATTTTGTCTACAAATCGGGAACTTGCAACGAATGTACCCGCATGGTTGGAAGGGCCAGACAAGCCTTGTGAGTGCTTCGTTTTCTAGCCTCTCAGTCCTGAACCTACTCACGTACCATATGTGTAGATGTTACGATAGGTGGGAGCACTTACTTGGAAAATGGTGAATGGCAACTGTTGTTATCTTTAAGGTGGACTGCATATTTGCAGTACTTTTCCTCACTTAAAAATATGTCTTACTAAAAATATGTAGTATAGCCGATGACAAAAAGAGAATGGCTGGGCGTGCTCCAGCACGTGCTTGTGCTTTTCACCCCGCTTTGGACAGATGTGCTCGCTCCAGGCTCATCAGGCGCTGAAACGTCATCGAAGGCAGCAGACGGGCTGGAGGTGGAACAACGGAGACCTCTCCCTGCCTTTCTGATGGTGTCAGTGAGCGTGTACTTCTATACTCTAACTTAGCTTAACCTGCACAGAGCTGAGTAGAATAGGCTTGGCAAGTGCCCTTATTGCATATGCATTTGTACAGCTGAGGCACTTTCTAAATCAAGAACATTGTGTACCTTACCTTCAAAAACACATCATTTTGGGGGTGCAAAAAGAATTCCAAGGCATATTTTTGTTTGTATTGTCCTATTACGCATCGACTCCTTCAACTTAATGCAGAGTCGACCCAGCCTCTTGAAAAATTTAATGCTTGCCAGGTAATTGTTTTGCATTTAGTTGATATATCAGTATTCAGTTAGGTATCCCAAGTCATTAGTCGTTGAGGTGGAGTCTCTCTGTAAGTCAATCATGTTTAACATTCATAGAAATGCTTGTCAAATAATGGCACTGTCGAGGATATCTATTCAGCTCGGAACAATCGCTGGGCACAAGCTGATCGTGTGGTTACAGGCAGCAAACATCCCGGTTGGAACGTCCTATTTCGCAATGTAGCTGCAGACTAGGTGAGGGCCCCACTCATAAACGTCTATACTTTTAGTCTCTTTAAGCTGGACCACTTTTGACACTACAAGCCATTGCAGCTAAAATAGCATGACACATGATTATAAGCTAGACGTACCATGGCGTCCAACTAGAAGGTCACATGGCTTGCTTTGTGCACTGAATTTGCAAGGATGGCTTGAAGCTTCTGTCGTGGTTAACTTTAAGCTGAGATACTTTAAAATAATGCTCTCAGTTTTTAGTGTTGCCCGGCATGGTTAACAAGTTGGTGATATAGCGCTGCATTGAAAAGTCTGTGCATTCATGACTGTATCACCTTATGAATGCATACGAGCTATTAAACTCTTCGTTTTTCAGAGAAATGAAATGCACTTTGCTTCCAATTGCACCCGCTTCTGTAACTTCATGGTAGGAAGCACCTTATGGCTGCAAGCTCTGACCGATCTTGTTCTCTGATCTGCGCAGGCCCATTGCAGGGAGTCACTCCGAGAGCCTCACCAGAGGTTCCTGCCCGTGGTCGTTCTAATTTTTTTTGTTGTAGGTATGCATCCTTTCTGTCTTTCCCTAATGTACTCAGGCGTTTTCTTTTCATTGTCGCAGATTTGCCTCAAAATTGGTTCAGCACAAAAATGGATGCTGTACAACTGTATCCCGCATATTTTGTTCAAGATAACTTTTCTTTGCGAAAGTTAGATTTTTTTTATGAAGGTTAGTCTTTTTTGTTTTTATTCACAAATTTATTTGAGTTTCCATGGGCAACACTAAAATGTTATGCCAGGAGCAAGGAGTTCACTGCTGTAATTTGTTCTCAACTGATTGCAAGAAATTTCGTTAATGTCGTGAAACCTCCTTCCAGCACTTGCTTTGCAGCATAAAAAAAATTATACATAGGACATACTCTGTTTTTTAAACTGCTTGCTCAATCTGCAGGTCTACCTGCCATAGATGTCGTGCTACTGGAGAGCAGGCAAATTCAATTGCTGGTTTTGCCATTGCTTTTTTTTTTTTTTTAGCCATTGTCTTTGTAGTTCTTGCAAATTTAGAGATTTTCCTAAAAAGCAAGCCGGGAAGAATATTTAGTTTAGTTAGGTAGCTGAAAGTAATGATTTAGTACCCCTTTGTCAGTAAAATAGATACTGTGTGCCGCTGTTAGTGTCAAGCCGAGATCCACGCTTTTTTGGCATTTTGCTCAGAGTAGTACCCATTCTTATTCGTTAGCCTCTTGGTGTGCCAACTAAACTCTTTGTATACAGACACCTGCCCTCTGCTGGTACACTCTACCCTCATGTTCAGCGAGTGTATGAACTGGAGTTGTATCCACAGTCGACACTCGCTGAGCACGAGGGTAGGAAAATCTTTCCATTGCAGCAGAGCCATATATGGGGAGAGTCTGGCAGTCTATGATTTCGCTGCCGTAACGTCTTCCTTCCGAGTGAGCTGATCAGCCCGCGGCACAGAGCAAGAGGCTTGAGCTCATGCGCGTGAACTCTAGGCTGCTCCCAGCTGAGCGGGGAGGGCCGCCATTTTCATTCATTCGCCCGGCATGGGATCGATATTCAAATTTCGGTTCTTTCCTTTTATTTGGCAGGCTCTGGCAATAAAATGATATAGTGTTATTCCTCGGTGGCTTAAAAACCTAAAAAAGGAAGTTCCTCTATGTTTGAACGCACTTTTATTTAGACAAAAAAAAAAAAAAATAAGCCCGTAGCAGACGACTCATAGCCTCAACAGTGCTCCGTGCCGACAGCTTTGCGTCAAAATGGCGGTCATCTCTTTGCCTCTTTGCTGCCTTCTCTATCCCTCCTTCGGCGTTCTCCTCCCTTTCCTCCTCTCCGGCGCCTTCGTTGCCACACCTGCTGGCTAAACTCTCCCACTATACGGCTTTGCATTGCAGTAGTAGTTTTATTTGTAGTCTTTACAGTTGAATGTGAATATTTGACAGAAGTCTCTCAGGTTGGGGCGAAAGGGGGTTAAATGAATGCATTTGATCATTCGCCTAAATTCGGTACCCATCATTTTAACGCCTACGTAGCCTTGTCCTGGTGGGTGACTATGACTAAAATAAGAGGATCTATGTGCTGATCACGAAAGAATATGCTAGCCATTCTAATGTAGCTCTGCCAAGTACTTGATTGTGATTTGTTTTTATTTTCAGCTACTTGGGTGCCTCGAGATCTGGAGATCCTAGTGGCCACAAGCTTGGACTCAATCTTTTTCTGTGGTCTGGCCAGGACCATGGGGGAGGTAATCCCAGCAACAAGAGCATCGCAGTATCTCCCTGCCTGTGACTTTCGATCAGCGTCACGACAGGGGAGTCCTCGTGCCACCAGGCGTTAGGTATGCCACTTGAAATAAGCATTTTTCTTACCTATTAATAGAACAGTAAAAGCACTACTAAGCCTAAAATGCAAAAAAAAAACATATTCAAATCTTGGGTTGGATGAAATTCCAATTACAAAAAGGAGTCTGCAGACATGATTATCATGTGAACTTAAAGCCCGCAGATGTAGGTTCGACGGTGTCACAGAAATAACTTCTCGCAGATCGCCTTGCTCGTGCTATACCCAAACAAATTCTTAAAATAATCATTGTGTTTCGTTGGTGTCATCAATCTTATGTCCCTACCACACCCACCAGTCGGGACATGTGAAATATAGAAAAACAGGAACTTGCACATTGTCAGCTCTGCAAAGATTTATATAGTAAACAGAGCATAGCACGTTCAGCTTAAGAAAAAAATTTAGTGCAGGCCTATATTCATGGTTCACATATGTGTGATTGCTCTTTATAATGAAGTGAAAACTGCTTAAGTTGTGGCCCACTACAGGCTTTCCATTAGTGTTAAAAAGTGCGGTAGAAAACATTATTGTGCTTGGAAGACGGGGACATAGGAAGGACAGACACAACAGAGCGCTAACTTTCAACTGATTTAATTCAAGAACCTCAGCGTAGAAACGGACTGTGTCACCGCACCACATCTCAACCAATCCGTGGCCCTGCCACGGACCGCAAGTACGCCAACTCCTTATCCGCCAAGTCAATTGACGCCACACTGACACAACTTGTGCCGGAACTATTTATAGTGTCAGCCTCCATAATCTCGCTAACAGTCCTATCTTTGTGCCTCTCAAGAGCAGTAGACGAAGCAAATAATGGTTTGCACCCGCAGTCATGACAGTGACACGACAGATCATGACTGCAAGTGCAAACCATTATTTGCTCAGTCTACTGTTCTTGCTAGGCACAAAGATATGACTGTTAGAGAGATTATGGAGGCTGATGCTATAAATAGTTCCGGCATGTGTTGTGTCAGTGTGGCGTCAATTGACTTGGCGGATAAGGAGTTGGTGTACTTGCGGTCCGTGGCAGGGCCACGGATTGGTTGAGATGTGGTGCGGTGACGCATTGTGTTTCTACGCTGAGGTTCTTGAATTAAATCAGTTGAAAATTAGCACTCTGTGGTGTCTGTCCTTCCTATGTCCCCGTCTTCAAAGCACAATCATGTTTTCTAACATAGTCAGCACTTGTTAAAAAGTGCTCTTGTGTTTTAAGCAGCTCGTACCAAATATTTTCTTGAAATACATTGGTTCATGGAAATTATTATGTAGATGTTGGCAGACAGTCATGGTGAGGCCAATCTTTAATGCCAAGTGGTCCACTTATTCAGAGTTAATTGAGTTTGTAAATATTGTAGGTCGCAAATTAAATTTTTATGGTACGCAATGGGCACAATCATCCGTAATGACTAGCTCTACCTAGGGGAACTTCATACGTTTACTACGGCAAGATGGTTTCGAAAAACAAAGTATTTAGTTTATTCAACTCCTGCACTAACCTTGTCTTTAGAAACTTTTTATATTCTTTGCGATGCTGAGATAAGATTCTGGAAATAGTTTTTCTAGAACTACTCTAGATATTTCCAGTTCATCATTTTTCTCGCAAAGCATTCGAGAGAGCCAAACCCTGTAATGTACGGAGGGAACTCACAGAATGATGCGACTGACAGTTTGGAACATTCGGCACTGTAACAGTAATAATGACATGTCACTTATGTAATGCTCATTATCGCAGATCAAACTGCTTTTTCCGTCTACACTCATTTTCAGTAGACTCATTCAGCGAACTCCCACCTGAGACTGCAGCGCTGGGTTCTGCAAAGTAATTTGAATGAATATAGATGCAACAGGTTTCTTTGAGCGTGCATCTAACACACATTCTTCATATTGAATCTGCTAACTGTATTCATGACCATGTCCATAATTGTATCCACATTCCAGCTTATTTTTATTTTGACATTTGAGTTTTCTTCAATACTTTTCTCAACATCTGTGCTTGCTGAGCCGTACTCAAGTCCATACATCTTGTCTTTCGCTATTACATTCATATATAAAACTGTTGATGCCAAGTGAGAATTCAAGGTACCGAATCTGTCGTGCGAGCTAAATAAGAACCAATAAAAAGCTCTACAAAGGAAATTTTGTTAAAGGATGCTGTATGAGCATTAGAATAGTACATACCATGCTAAAAAAAAAATACAAATTCTTGTTAGGTATGCGAGGATGACAGTGCTGTGCTGTTTCTGATGTGTCACAAAAAAAAAAAAGAAATCAGTGCCATACAGTGTTCCTTATGGAAGTACAAACTGTTGAATTCGAAGCCCAGAAGTTTTATTCAAGAATGTTCCTCAATACAAATGTATTTAGAGATCTGAGCTACTGACTCATACATGACTATGTGGCAAACATTCATTTTCATGTGGATTATAGTTTACAAGGTCTAGTCTGCATTGATTTATTGCATTCATGCTGAAACTGGGAGGGGTTCTCTGGGTATGAATAAAGAGATAAACATTTCTTGAAATCAAAACATTTGAGAACGAACAAAAGGAAGGATCTGAGAACGGTATCTTAGATTCTCTTCTTTTTCTTACAGTATCTCTAATGTTCACTTTATTTCACCTGATGCATTTAGTTTTTAGCGCAGCTCTTAGCACCCGTTTCCGCGTTTTGCGGCGTCGCTGTCGGCGTAACCGCCCAACTAAACTTGGCAGGAAATTGAATTAATGTTGTGGTCATGTGACGTTAATATTTCCGCTAAGTCTAGCTGAGAAACTGAATTTTTTTATGGATGACGTGACACGGTCATGCGACGTCATTTTCCCCGCTACTTTTAGCGGAAAAACTGCATTTGTGTTGAGGTCATGTGACATCAATTTCTGCGCTAAATTTAGGGGGAAACTTAACCAGCTAAATTTAGTGGGGAAATTTTCCCGCTAAATTCAGGGAAATTTCCCGCTAAATGGGAGGGAGCAGAAGAGGAGGAGGGGAGGGGGAGGAGGGGCATACCCTCCCATCCTCCTCTTCAAGATCTGTGCTCTAATTTCACGTTACAGAGAATTGTAAACGTCTCATATTTCATCTCATGTTTATTAAACTTTTATATTGCAGGTGCGCTCGCAGCACAAATCTGGGTTGTGCTGATCCTCTACGCACAAGTTAGGAACTCCTGAGTGGCAAGAGTGGGAGTTTGGTCTGACAGCTCAAGGGACACCATTGCTCAGTATTGAATTTTTAATAATCCTCTTTTGAGCAAAGTTAAGCTTTGCTGCATGCAGTTCTTGTAAAAATAAATACCTGCAACCAAATTTACCAGGTCACGACATTTCGCCTCTGCTCTTAGTGCTCTTGGTGAGCCTCGGATAAGAGCTTACTGGTGTGCAAACATCATGTTTGTTTGAAACCACTCACTGATGTAGAGACTCGCTGACATCCAGCATTCCAATGAAATGCTGGATGTCCACAAGTCTTTCTTGAACAATGCAAGCGGGGAAGGAACCATACAATCGTATCGTATTGGGGGACATTCTACAGAGTGTTTTTTTCTATGTTTTACAGATCTTTTTTAAAAAAGCCGTAAAAGCTACATTTACACGGTCTGTGCACGTGAGTTATATGGCCAGGGCGGCATAGTATAAAAGGCTAATTTGTAATGATCCGTCGGCTTATTACAGAGATGTGCCAGACTTCTTTCAGAAAACTAGATGGAGGTTCATTCTAGCATAGTTTTATCCCGCGAATCTGAATATCCCGTTCGTTTTCCTCAAAGATATAACTAAACGTCAGAAAACACACAAAAACATCCTACCAACAGTGACATCGTAAGAAGACCTTTCGGCCGCCAAGCGTGTGTCGCTTAAGGGCCGCTCGTCCAATCGCAAGTTTTCTAGGTATATTCTCCGGCATTGGCACCAGTCGTGACACATTTTTCTGCCCTTTTAAAAAATAGCATGTGCGTGCATAGCTTTGATAGGCGCTGAAGATGCGTGAACAAAGATTTTGAAAGCTGCTCTTGTGACGTCGCTCTCTAGGGAAGTGCTTTCACAAAATGACTATGCAGCCTCGATTAATTAAATTAGCAAATAATTTTGATATTTGAGATTCTGGAGGTCGAATGAAGAAGATTTAAGTGTTTTCTCAAATAGAAAACTGCTTCAGCCTCTCTCTAAGTATAGTATGTTCGTGAAATTTTTAATCAGTTAAAATAGACCCATGGTTCCAATTAGAAACTTGCTAAGCATCATCAAAACACACTAAATCAATTTTCTTTGTAAAGATATAAGACAAGAGTAGCATTTTATGGCGTTCTAAAAAAAATGGTCAATTTGGACGCGTTTCCAGACTTCGGTTTCTTACCAGAGCGCATCTTTGCACCTGCGGTCCAGCTGCCCAGTGGCCACAGTGCGAAGCCGCCCCCTCGCCTCCCTCGTAGGATGAAGGGAAGCAAGGCGCACGTGTGTTGCGTGTCTAAGCCCCTGGGGAACAGGACCGTGGGCGCAGAGATGAGCTCTGATAAGAAACTGAACCCTAGAAACTCATCCAAATAAAGCTTTTTACAGAATGCATAAAACGCTACCCCTGCATTATATCCTTCTAAAAAAACTTGATTTTCTGGTTTTCAATGACTCAGCAAGTTTCTAATTGAAACCATATTTTCATTTTCACTAATTAAAAAGTTGATTAACAAATTGTATTTAATTATCCGACTGATCGTTACGACTAGGTCCCTATACTACGTACGCCTGGCCGTATAACTCGCCTGCACAAACTGCATTAATTTAGCTTTCACGACCTTTCTAAACATATATGTAAAGCTTAAAACTAAATCGCCCTGTACAACAGTGAAAAGGCGAAACCAACATGCTGGAGCCATATGGCTCCACCATGCTGGTATCGCCCTTTTGCTGGTATAGGATGTCCCATATTACGTTATGCATGTATGGTTCCGTCCACCTCCATAGTTCCGCCTTAATCCACTACGCTGGTATAGGATGTCCCATAATACGACACGCTTGTATGGTTCCGCCCACCTGTATCGTTCCGCCTTATTCCACTATACTGGAGCCGCCTTTTTCGCTTGTATAGGATGTCCCATATTACGGTTACGCTTGTATGAGCCTTTTCCGTCATCTTTCCATCATCGATATTTTCCAACAGGGTATCCATTGAAGATTCACCATAAATAATTCCGCGTGTTTAGAGATCCAAATGGCTAGCTTTCTGTAAGCAACCTTAATTTATCCCGATGGGTACTGCGCTTTCCAAAACCGACAATCCAAGAATACAATGATATATGCAGATTAATTTTCGTAAGGGGTAGAGCAAAAAAGAGAATAAGAGAAGGTGTAAACAGTTACTCAAAACATCTCTCGCAGCATCACTGTAAAAAACACGCTCGAATAGAAACCTGAATCACGTTATAGAGTGGAAAGAGATGTAAATTTTCGAGGCGTGAAAGCCGATTCTCTTTCTTTGAGGCTTTCGTCAGAGAACATGGTATATCCCCGTAGCTGATTTTCTTTCCTGTAAAATTGAAAAAAAAAAAAAAAGACAGAAGGAGCAACACAGAAGAGAAAAGGATGTAGAAATACAAAAAGGCAATATTTACACCCCGCGCCAACGGTTACGTGCTTCCGGTTTGCAATCGCGCCGTGTTGTGATTATTTTAAATTTATTTTATTGTTTAAGGAAAATATTGCCCGAAAGCTTAATAGGAAGGCGCAATCAATGGAAACTCCGCGTTAACTGCTTTATATTTTTGTCTCCCCTCTTCTGTTTATATTTTGAGAAGACGGGCCGATTTACTTGGCGTAGGGGCTCTGGACTCCTAATTGTCGTTTTTTTTTCGAGTCACACTTTATTTGAGTCTAATTTTCATCTAATCAAGTCGCAAATTACAAATGTGTTTCGTCGAGTCTGAAATACTTGTTTCGTTGACGAACCAGGCTTACGTATTTGATAAACGATATTGCTCTGATTGTCGTAGCAGTGGTGGCGACCGTCATTCAGCTGATGTCCGTATTGCGAGAAGGGAGATTGAAATTTTACTAAACTTATCAATCGATATGTTTGTCCTTTCGGTAGCGGTAACAGTAGGTCAGTAACGATTCTGGCGACTGTGGCTTACTAGATAGTGTGGTATTGTTTTCGTTGCAGGTAGGTTAAGAATAGTATAGGCGATGGATTGAATAAGACTGCGGATTATGTCAGTCAATCAACACGGATTTAAAAGAGGAGGACGCTTAAGAGTCACATCTAGAGTGTAACGCAATAGCTAAAAACATAGAAACACCCGCTGGTTTCGACGCAGCGCAAGTGTGTCTGCGTGTTGATTCCACTTCCGGCAGCCGAAGCGAACGAACGTGTCGATCATGTCGAGCTCCTCCGGAGCGGTTGTAGCGGCCCAGATGAGTCAGATGGGTTAAAGGCTCAGCTAGAAATCCTCAATCTTTCGATCCACCTACAGCGTGTGATAGAGCTGTTATGTATGACGCAACGGGCGCGGGGTGTGAGCGCGCACGTTCACGAGCAGTGTGCTTAACTGACTTGACCCTTGAGCAGCTGAGCCATAAGCAATCTGTGGGTCGACCAGGTGAACGGCGCTCTTGTCAGAAGCCTTTTTTTTCTTCATACAAGCGTTCGCAATATGACCCACTTTCTTGCAGTATCTGCACTGCGACGTGCGGAACCTGCATGAACCCGGGTTGTGGAGCTCTTCGATGTGTGTGAGCGCGCACGTCCACGAGCAGTGTGCTCGAGCGAGGGTTCCTGAAGCGATCGGACAGAAGACCGGCCGTGTTGGACACCGTTCCTCAGTATTAAATGATGTACATATAAACTGGCGACGAGTAAGACGACGGACCTGCTGCCTCGGAAAACATGGCTACCCACGGCTCCATGAAGGAGTTCTCCGGAAAGGGCTGGACGTCATGGGCGGAGCGGCTACGATATTACTTCGAAGCAAACGGCATCGGGGACGACCCAGAGAGGCGCGTCGTGCTCCTGACACTGTGTGGTCCGACCACTTTTGAAACAGTGAAAGCACTGGTGGCACCAAAAACGCCAAGTGAGTTTTCCTTCGAGGAACTCGTCACCTTGCTCCAAGTTCATTTCGATCCGCGCCCGTCGGAGCTCTTCAAGCCGGTGCAGATTTCAACGTAGAGACCAGCTACCTGATGAGACCGTGACTGCATGCGTTGCAGCTCTAAAAAAAACTGGCTGCAGATTGCAATTTCGGAACGGTACAGCCGGCTGCGACCAGCACCTCTACAGCTGACCTGCCAATCCGATCGAACGCCGTGGACTCGGCTGGAACTGCGGCAAGTGGTGCGACGACCACCTCGGTCAACGTGACAATGCTCCCTATGGATATAATGCTTCGCGATCGTTTTGTTTGCGGGCTTCGGGACGAACACCTGCAACAACGCCTCTTCGCAGAAAGGAACCTGACGTTTCTCAAGGCCTTTGATATAGCCATACGGGCGGAGAACGCCAAGGATCATCAGCGACAGATGAAGCAAGACTTCCAGGAGGTCAACAAAGCAGAAAAATCACGTCTGACACACCAACGGCCCGACGAGGCCACCGCAACCTCTTCAACGCCGTGTTACCGGTGTGAAGAGCTCCACAACCCGGGTTCATGCAGGTTCCGCACGTCGCAGTGCAGATACTGCAAGAAAGTGGGTCATATTGCGAACGCTTGTATGAAGAAAAAAAAAGGCTTCTGACAAGAGCGCCGTTCACCTGGTCGACCCACAGATAGCTTATGGCTCAGCTGCTCTAGGGTCAAGTCAGTTAAGCACACTGCTCGTGAACGTGCGCGCTCACACCCCGCGCCCGTTGCGTCATACATAGCAGCTCTATCACACGCTGTCGGTGAATCCAAAGATTGAGGATTTCTAGCTGAGCCTTTGACTCATCTGAAACCTGTGTAGGAGTTAGAATACGACAGCCTAACGAAAAATGAGAGGGAGTCAATACGTCTGGCTCATAGGAACTGGAGCAAATGAAAGTAATCGGTCTTGAATTCACAACCGCTTCGGTTTCAGACGGCAAGGTGCCCAGCTGTTGGAGTTCGAAAGACCCCTTTCCCAATAATTTGTGAAGGCACGTCGTCACTATTTCAATGAGCCTATCCCAAAAACCACCCCACCGTGGCGCTCCTTCTGCAATAAATCTCCATGTTACATGATGACTAGCATAGTACTTTTAGAGCGCAGCTCTTAGGGGCCCGTTTCCGGCTTGAGCGGCGTCGGCGTCGGCGCAACCGCGAGGTCACGTGACCCCCCCCCCGAGGTCACGTGACCCACCCAGGTCACGTGACACCCCTAGGTCACGTGACATCCCTAGGTCACGTGACCCCCGAGGTCACGTGACCTAGGGGTGTCACGTGACCCCCAGAAGTCACGTGACCCTCTGGTCACGTGACCCCCTGAAATCACGTGACCCCCTTGAGGTCACCTGACCCCCTTAGGTCACGTGATCCCCTGAGGTCACCTGACCCCCAGAAGTCACGTGACCGCCTTGAGGTCACGTGACCCCCTAAGGTCATGTGACCCTTCAGGTCACGTGACCCCCAAAGGTCACGTGAGCCCCTGAGGTCACGTGACCTCCGGGGGTCACGTGACCTCAAGGAGTCACCTATCCCTCAGTACGCTTCCATCTTCCTCCTCAAGAGCTGCGCTCTAACCGGCGCTACAGGGAATTTTAAACGGCTTTCATTTTTTTCACTTCATCTTCTCTCAGCAACTGGTGCATTGCAGCTAGTTCTCTTGACGCTCTTTTAAAAGTTGCAGCGTTATCCGAGAACACAACTCGCGGGGTGCCACACCTGGCGCAGAATCTTTTAAAAGATCATAAGAAAAGAGTCTGCCGTAAGGTCTACGACAAGCTCAAGATGAATAGCTCTAACGACAGCACAAGTGAATAACACAAAGTACGCTTTCACTACGCTACAGTTTTTCACGAAAATGGGTCCGACAAAGTCTGCTCCCGTAACTTCGAAACGACGAGAGCTTAGGACTCGGTCACTTGGAAGGGGAGCCATCGGCGCACTTGCCGCTTTAAGGCGGAACCGGGCACAAAGTAGACACTTTCCAGTAACCCGTTTAACAGCCTGTCGTGCACACGTGACCCAAAACCTAGCGCGCAGTTCACTTAAGGTGTCACCGACCCCTCCGTGGAGCACCGCTTTGAGCATGTAGAACAATCAGTCTTGTCACAGAGTGTTCACCTGGAAGTAGTACGGGGCTTTTCTCGTTGAAGGACACCGCCGCGTTTTAAAGGCGACTCCTAATTCAGACGAGTCCTTCGTCACCAATAAAAGAATGGAGGTCTCGTATTGGCGAAGTATTTTCCAGGTTTTCTCCTTTGATTAGTTGTGGCATTTCATTTACAAATGCTTCTCGCTGTACTTGACGTAACCAGACGTTTTCGGCTGCTTGAAGTTCCTGGGCCGTAAGTGTACCTTCTTGACGAGTCGTCGGTGACCGGCAGTTGTATGTGAAACGCTTTACCCAAGCTGTCGCTCTTGTCATCTTTGTCCAAGTGCTGTACTTGTCAAGGCTGAAAATCGGCTCATTTGCCACGCTTACGAGAACTGGAACATCACGATTCAATTCTAAGATCGCATCATTATCCACCTCTGTAGACTCGACGAGAGCGGTTATCCCAGGCCAGGATTCCTGTGCTCTTGATAGCCATTCAGGTCTTCTCCACTAGAGGTCGTTTGTTAAAAGTTCCTTTAAAGAGAGTCCTCTAATCAAGAGATCCGCTGGATTCTCATATCCAGGGCAATGGTTCCAGTGGGATGGATCCGTTGCTGTCTGTATTTCTGACACTGTTAGAAACAAACTGTTTCCACTTGGCTGCAGGACTTTGGATCTAACATAGAGTGACAGTTGAGTCGGTTCACAAGTAGTAAATCATGTTCCCATGCTTTTTTGCCGGCGTCTCTTTCAGGAACTTCATTAAACGAGCGGCCAGAACTGCCGCAACTAGTTCCAAGCGAGGAAGGGTGACATGTTTTATAGGAGCTACCCTACGCTTTGAGAGCAAATGTTGGACGCTCACATTTTCGATTGTATCGTCGACCCTGAGGTAGGTCACTGCGCCATATGCACTCGAACTAGCGTCTGCAAACACGTGAAGTTAGTGGAGTGCGGAGTTATCTAAAAAGTTCTTCAACCCACATCTGGGAATCGAAAATGTCTGTAATAACCTGAATTCTTCACACCATTAGTCTCATTCTTTCTGTAATACTCTAGGCATGTCTTCTTCCCAATCGATGCCGTGTTCCCAAATTTTCTAGAAAAGGGCTTTAATCCTGATGAGAAACGAAGACAACCATCCCAAAGGGTCAAACAGTCGCGCTGTCGTCTGAAGAACAAAGCGCTTAGTGTTGTCTTTGTCTTCGAAGAACTCCAGCGTTGTCTCGACATTAAGGTGAAGCCGAAGACGGTGCTACTCCCTTTCCAATGTGTCGTTGAAGCGCCTCGTCGGTTGTGGTCCATTTCTGAAGCGTCATGCCAGCTTCCTCAAGGATAACTTTAGCTTCTATGTAGACACGAAATGCCTCGTTTGAAGTCGAAACTCTCGTGGCTAGATCGTCCCCATAAAAGTTCTCGCAGAGCAGCCTCGTTGTGTTTTGAAAAGCTACTTCCATACGCTTGAAATGGTGCTGTAATGTCGCTGTCAGTAGAAATGGACTTGCCGTCGTTCCGAAAGGTACGCGAGTCATCCGATACTCTTCCACCTCAGGCAGGGGATGGCCAGTCTTTGGCATGTGCTCAAACCAGAGGAATCGTAGAGCGTCTCTGTCGGTTTCTCTAATAGATATTTGAAGAAAAGCCTTCTGAATATCTGCCGTGAGACCTATCTTGTGCAGCCTGAAGTTCACGCCTGAAGTTGATCGACAAGTCAACCGTTTTTACGGTGAGTAATCCCAATTTCCTCGATACGTCTTCTCTTATGAAAGTTCTCTGACTCCCGTTGTCGAAGACTCCTCTGATGTAGCACGACTGGCTTTCGTTCAACAACCACGCTCGAAATGTCCTTAGAGCATGTGCGTATCCACTGAGCTCGTGGATGCATCCTTGGTTGCCCCGTGCATGTTGGCGCTCTCCTTTTCGCGTGAGCTTTGCTTTGTACATCGGATCGCAAACAACAGTAGCGTGCCTGCCCCTGCATTCTGAGCAGTGCACGTTACGGCGGCGGTCTCTCGCCCGATGTCGAATAGCAGTACACTTAAAGCACCTACCTGCCTTTGCTAGACGGCTTTTCTTCTCCTGCAGATTGATTTCAGAAGAACAGTTCTCGGTGGTGTGCGTTGGCGAAAGGCACAAAAAGAAAAAAATGACACTCTGCTGCTTAGCCGCGTGATTATGAAGCACCGTCCCTGAAGGTAGATGGCTGCTGTATGGAGCCTCGTGTGTCGTCAGGCAGACTTCGTTTCGTGAGTGCGATGAGCCCAGTTTTCTCGCGGGCTTCCACTTCTATACGCAGACAGCATAAGAGTTGTTCAAGCTCTGCTTCTGACGACTGATTTTCTCTTGTGTTCTCTTGGAAGCTCTGCCGTTTATAATATTCGACAACGATGTCACTTGGGATTCCTTTAGTGAGAACCTCTAATAACATTGCTGCGTACGACAGCTCCGCCAGACCCAGCGCTTTTAGGCCTCTCACATTAATCTGTACGCTGTTCAGGAGTTCCCCTAGTTCAGTCACGTCACCAGATGACTTTACTGGCTTCAGCGTTATGAGGTTGGCAAGGTAAGCTCGCTGGATAATTTTTACGCTTCGAAATCGTTTTTTCAAAATTTCGATTGTGACGCAGTAGGATGCCTCGCTCACCTGGACTCCTGCAATGGCTTTCTCTGCGGGTCCACTCTGCAGAATCTTCAAGTAGTGATACCGATCAATGTTGGTCAAATGGTTGTTTGCGTTAACAGTACGGCAAAACATATCCCAAAAGGGTTGCCATTGGGATACGGTTCCGTCAAAACAAGGAAGCTCTAGTTTGGGAAGTCTTGCACCTACCCGCCCTGGACCTCCGTGATCGCCGTGACCATTCGGTTGTGCGCTCGGAGTAAGTGGGAAGCCTTCGTTTTGTTGATCGATTTCTCGGGCCGGTGGGCATGGAGCTTGGAGCGATTCCATGTGATGGCGGAGCCGCGCCAAGCTCGCAGCTGCGTTGTCCTCGTATTCGCTTACTGAAGCGAAATCCTCTGCAGCCTGTTCGTCTGTGAGAAAGGCCTCTAGTTGCTCGTTGAGCTTCTGCAGGCCGTCATTGCAAGTCTTCAGTCTATCGCTCAAAACCCGCAGAGCAGCAAGGCTGAGCTGGTTAGAGTCGGTGACTTGTCTTGCTTCGGTTCGTAGACGTGTACGCAGAGCCCGCTGGGTGGTTCGCTTGCTTTTCACGCGTTCCATGTCGTTAACGGTGACGATCTTTCCTCTCGGTTGGGTCAGTAAGGTAGCAGAGTCCCGGGTTTCGGCACCAATGTTTCATGTAGTTAGAGGAACGATGTCCACGGTGTAAAAATATGGAACGTCGCGTTTACTTCGCAGATAGGTACAGTGCTCACCGCTGCCTCGATCGTCTCAAAGTCCCCTTGTAGTGTTGCAAAATAGCGACATCTACGGGAGTGTGTAAATAAATGGGGCGGCTCGAGGAGCTCGCTCAGAGATTGGCCCGAACGTTGACCCGACGACATGTCTCTTTGATCCGACCTCCGGCCCGGCTTGCGTCATGGGGCCCCGTTGAGCAGCCCGGTGAGTTGCGCCCTTGCCGGCCACCCTCGTCCTTGACATGTAGCTGGACCAGGGGGGATCGTCGCGTGTACCCCCCCTAAAACATAACATAATTTTGGCGACGAGGTTATCTTTCTATGTTTCGGTTGAGGTCGCTGTTCCGAAGGATAATTACTGGCATAGGCGCCCGGTGACTATCGCGGTCCTGATTCTTCTTTTTGTGGGTTGGTTCCCTGTGAACACAACGATTGTCAAGTGTTGTTCGCGGACGCGGTTTGCCGGGATTGGGCCCTCGCCAAGAAGCCTTGTTCGAACGAACGAAGGAACGAAAACAAAATGGCAGTCATGGCGGCCGGCCTTCCCGATTCTCGCAACATGGCGGTTAACCCCTCGTATTGAAGGAAGAAAAGGACGAAGTATTGAATTTCGGATTTTCGGATTTTCGGATTTGTGACATTGCAAATCGAAATCTTTCGCTTGAAGGATTATGAATCCGACTCGATCGAACACCTAGGTCGTTATGTTCCAGCTGTTTTGTGGTTTGCATTTCCGACCGGTGTTCTCGTCTTCACTGCAGTACCATAGCCCGAAACTTCATTCTTTCGAGAACGTCTCTACATTATGAACTAGTGTGAGCAGGTTCCTGTTATCGTAAATACTGTTTCGTGACGGGATTTCGTTCACCTAGTTGGGTTTTGAGGCAGTTGTGTCCCGTTCGTGCAAGCGTACCATTTACAGCTTTTGCACTTTGACGTAGACTTGAAACACCATACAGAGGTTTACGCCTGAAAAGATTCGGTGTATTAATACAGTACGCCGCACAAGGCTACCCGAGTCTTTTACAGCCGTTTACCTACATTCACTTACGGACTTGTAGTCTTGTCTCTTTGAAATTCAACCTTGTCAGTTGTGACCGTGTCCACACGTTGTGAACGCGCGACGTACGTCACACATGTCTTTTGCATAACGGTGTTATTGCTCACCATCGGTTTCGTCAGTCAACCTGGTGAGGTTCAAAGTCGTTGATAATAAGTTGTCAACGGTCATTCGAAAGTGTGCTGCACGTGACAATCTCTCTGTACGTTGCGCACAAAAGCTCACGCGAGGTCATAATTCTTTTTGGTGTCCCGGACACGATTCCATCTTGGGTTGAAACTCGCCTTGAGTATACATGCTCCTCATTGGCATTTGAGCAATTTTTTTGTTTCTTTCGTCATCTTCGGAAACAGACTTTGAAATACTCCTTATACCTGCAGTTACATAATGGAAAACACACAGCACATTACAGTCATACAGTCTGCGGCATTACCTCCACCTGCACCATTCCTTGCAGTCGCTGGATCGCCACCGCAGGCATGGCCCGCATGGAAGGAAACGTTCCTGTCATTCTTAGGAGCGTCGGGTCTTGAGCAAGTAGAGCCCAGAAGAAAGAAACAGCTCTTGTTTTCGTTGCTGGGAGTCGAAGGGCAACGTGTAGTGGCTGCTTTTGGGTTAACAAATCTTCCTGCTACAGAGCTTCATGATGAATTCGACACATTCATGACGGCGGTAGAAAAGCATTTTGTGTTCTCCGGCTCGCTCGCGCTGGAACGTAAGAAGTTACGCAGTCGCGTACAACAGCCCGGTGAAAGTGTCACCGAGTATCTCGCGGCACTGCGCCGTCAGTATGACCTTTGTGCATTCCAAGAGCAGTCAGACGAACGTATGTGTGACTTATTCCTCGATGGTTTGGACTCCCGTCGTGTCCAAGACCGGATCTTAAGAGAGTGTGTGGACACACAAGTGCCAACACTAGATCGTGCCGTACAGTTGGCCCTCCAGTTTGAGCAGTTAGCGCTTACATCTCAACAGTATCATCAGTCTCGTCGAGCGGTGCCTGACGCCCCTAATTCCACTGCCCCGGTGCAGTATGTTGCGGTGCCCAACACCGAACGCGCACAAGTGACCAGTCACGAAAGTCGGCAATCTCCGGTTTTCCCGAGAGACGAACATTCAGCTATGCAGAGTGCAGGTTTTCCGGCATGGTCATATGAGCCGACCACGTCTGCACCAAGGTTCCATCGAGGACATCCTGCTTCAGCTCATGCATCTCGCCCATCGGGACGACAGAGTTACATGCAACGTCGTGACCTGCCTCCCGCGAGGTACGGACCACAGCCAAACACCTCCTGCTGGTTTTGTGGTCGGGGAACCCACTCAAGAGAACATTGTCCTGCATTGAGCGCACAGTGTTTCATGTGCGGTAAGATGGGACACTTTGCGATAGTTTGTCGCAGCCGTGCACCACCACCTGCCGCGGACGGTGATCGCCGTCGTCATCCAGCCTCAAGCCTAGGACGACGACAACTCTCCAGACGTCCATGGAGGCCTGATTCGTCAGCAGCAGCATCAGCGTACAACTACAACGTTACCACGGACGACATCCCAGTTCGGTCTCTGGAACCGCAGGCTGAGGATCACAGCCAGTACAACCAGTTCATCGCAGATGTCAAGGTAAATGGAGTTCCTCTCAATCTCCTCATTGACACGGGATCGCATGTCTCCATTTTAAATGAGAAGATCTTCCAGCAAATTAACAGAGCTCGGAATATACGTCTACAGCGACCACGAAGACGTCTCATGCACTACATGCATCAGCCAATTCCAGTATTAGGTTGCTTCCTTGCTCAAGTCAAGTTCAGAAATAAAGAAGCGCCATTAGAGTTCTACGTTATTCGGGGCGGGAGATCACTACTTGGCATTGATGGAGTACGAGAATTGAAGATGACCATGTCAGGCGCGGAATTTGAATGTTCCTACGTTGATGCAGCTGTCCAAGGACCAGCAGCAAGTCACCCTGTGAGACCGGCCGACGACTCCCGGAGGACTCCGTTCACCGTGTCGTCACAGCAGTCCAGTGGTTTCGGATCAAGTCAACCGTATGCCCCAGGCAACGAATCGTCTTCACTACAACCGGGTGTCCACTTCCGCTGGCAGAATTCAAGGGTACCAACCGTTCATGGCGACGGACCATCGCGACCAGTACTTTCAAGTATCAACGCTCCACGATTCTCATCTACAGGCACAGACGTCGTGGACATCGAGTCTACAGAGGTGAAACAACCAGTTGTCACCAGTTCAAGGTCTTCTTCAAACCCGCCAGCACGGGACACATCAAAGCTGCCTCCTGGGTTCACGGAGTTCGAGCACTTGTTCACGCCAGAACTTGGTCTGGTACGGAACCAGACGCATACTGTAAAAGTACGCCAGAACGTGCCTCCTGTACAGTCAAGACTACGTCGTCTGCCGATCACCCTACGTGATGCAGTTTCCGAAGAAATTTTCAAACTTGAACGTCAAGGAGTCATCGAGAGAATCAACGCCTCGGAATGGGTCTCACCAATCGTAGTAGTTAAGAAAAAGGACGGCAGCATCAGGATGTGTGTCGACCTGCGTGCGCCCAACCAGGCCGTCGTCACAGACTCTTTCCCTTTGCCACACATCGATGAGCTCCTCAACTCTTTACAAGGAGCATCACACTTTTCCAAGCTGGACCTAGCATCCGCGTACCACCAGATCCGACTCGACCCGGTGAGTCGAGATCTAACTGCATTCATTACTCATGAAGGACTCTTTAGATTTAAGAGAGTATGTTTTGGTTTGGCATCCGCTCCTGCAGCGTTTCAGCAGATAATGTCAAAAATCCTCAAAGAATGTAAAGGAGTGCAGTTCTACTTGGATGACATTATAGTTTACGGATCCTCTCAGAAGGAGCATGATCATAACTTGCGAGAGGTGCTGTCAGCTATCTCCCGAGCGGGAATGAAGTTAAACAAGAAAGGTGTGTTCAATGTACGCGAGCTCTCATTTCTGGGCCATAGTCTGTCCATGGACGGGTTAGCACCCCTTCCATTAAAGGTAGACCACGTTCAGAATTTTGAAGCTCCCTCAGATGCAGCCAAGCTTAAAGCATTCCTAGGTCTCATCGAGTATTACAGCAAGTTTATTCCGCACTGTTCAACCATAGTCGAGCCTCTGCGGCGCCTACTGCGAAAAGGCGTGCGTTTTGTCTGGTCCCCTGAAGCTCAGGCGAGTTTTGAGAGAGTTAAGGCGAGCATCCAGAATGCTCCCATCTTATCCATGTTCGATCCGTCCTTGCCAGTCGTAGTATCGACTGATGCCTCTAACTACGGTCTAGGCGCTGTACTTCAGCAACGAGCCGGGAGGCATCTTCAAACAGTTGCTTTCGCTTCCAGGTCGCTCACCGACGCTGAGCGTAGATATTCCACAGGTGAAAAAGAAGCCCTAGCTTGCCTATGGGCGTGTGAAAAATGGCACGTTTACCTATGGGGACGTCCATTCACCATTCGTACAGATCACCAGGCGTTGGTGACGTTACTCTCTAACAAAGGCTCAGGAGTACGTCCGCTGCGTATCACCAGATGGGCATCTCGTTTGTTAAACTACAACTTCCGTATGGAGTATCAGAAAGGTGTTGATAATCTAGTAGCAGACGCCCTGTCTAGGCTTCCCAGTCCTGATACCGAGAACGGTATGTTTTTCGAAGAGGACGTAGTATCCCTAGTCATTGCTCCCTTGTCTCGCACAGATTTTCAGACAGCTACAGCCAATGATCCAGTTCTGCCTGGTGTGATACGGTATACTATGTCGACATGGCCACCGGATAGTGCCAGTGTGCCAGATTTGCGTCCGTACTACAGTGTAAGAAATCAGCTATCAGTGCACAATGAGTTGTTGATGCAAGGCGAAAAGATAGTTGTCCCGCAAGCTCTCCGAGAAAACATTGTAGATATGGCACATGAGACACATCAAGGAATCGTAAGAACCGCCAGCATCATCCGTGATCGTTATTGGTGGCCACGGATGGATGAACAGATCAAGCATAAAGTACAGCATTGCGCAGTCTGTAACGCGACAGACAGACCAGTCAAGGCAGCATCTGCTCCGCTCCAACCAGTCCAGTTTCCAGATCAACCGTGGGATAAGATTGGGTTGGACATTGTAGGACCAATAGATAAAGCGCCGCAGAGTCAGAGATTCTTCATAGTCCTCGTTGATTACCACTCTAAGTGGCCAGAAGTCCAGCATACTTCGACAGCCACATCAGCAACAGTGATCGAGTTTCTAAAAAACATTTTCGCTCGAGAAGGACTTCCTCGTGAGATCGTCACAGACAATGGTGTACAGTTTGTCTCCAGAGAGTTTGAAGAGTTTCTAAAACAGCATGGCATTAAACATCTCAAGTCGTCATTGTACCATCCACAGTCAAGCGGCCAAGTGGAAAGGTTTAATAGAGTTCTAAAGTCTTGTCTGCAACTTGCTACAGTTCAACACCGACCTCTTCCTGAAGCCGTTCAAGAATACTTAGAAGCATACAGACGCACGACACATCCAGCTACAGGGCGAGCCCCTTCAGTTTTGTTGCATGGTAGAATACATAGATCAAGAATGGATATCCAAGGTGTACCGACACCACAAGTGACAGAAAAGCATAGGAATCAAGCACAACTCCATGAGCGAGTTGAGAAGTATCAGTTCAAGATGAAGCGATATGCAGACACTAGAAGAGCGGCTAAAGCACCGAGATTTTCAGTTGGACAGTCAGTCCGAATTTTTCGTCCGTTGCATCAGACTAAGCTCCATAGCACGTATACAGAACCGCAAGTTATTGAAAAGCAAGTTGGTCCAGCAACGTACCGTATGCAAGATGGCCGAAAATGGAATGCGAAGAAACTTACGGCGGTACCTTCACAGTTGCAGAGGAGTTCGTTGCAAGCAAGCGCAACCACAAATACAAGTCGTTTGCCACAAGAATATTTTGATGACGATGATAACGATTCAGTTACTGACAAGATAACTGTGCCTTTTATGCGTATGAAGTCTAAAGTTTTCACAGCATCGCCTTGCAAGGACGCTGTCCGTGAGAGTCCAGCGACTACGACTACAAAGGAGCCAACGGTCCCTCCCGCTGCCCAGCCGGAGCCCGTCGTGACTTCATCAGCCCAGTTCTTTCAGCCACCGGATGCAAGCACGCCGGTTGCAACGCGTCCAGCGACGCCAGAATCGACGCCTCTTCTAGAGCCACCTGACGGTGAAGTGAGTGAGTCAATGGTGCTTGTAGATCCCTCAGCAGTGACAGAGTCCGTCGGAATCACAGAGTTCCCTGTAGCGACCACAGTGCCTTCTCTATCGGTTACGGAAAAAGAGACTTATGTACCTGATGACCGATCACAAACGGACAATCAAGTAACAAGCTCCACAACAAGACGTTCCACAAGGCAAAGACGCTTGCCCGAGAAACTTAAAGACTATGTACTTTCCTTTGTTCATGATACGTCACATAGTACGTCTAGCGAGATTTTTTATGTTTAATTAAGACTTATAAACATAATTAGATAAAAGTGCCTAACGCAAATGTGAACGTTTTCAGAAACTGTCGAGGACTGTTTTTCCCTTCGGAAGACTGTAACGCAAGTCAAAGATTGTATTCTGGAAAGAGCATAACGTGCCGTTACAGGCGTTTTCAGAATTTGATTCTCAATGTGATACCGCAAATAAGTTCTTTTGTTAAATCTTTTTTTTTTTCCAACGGACATGCAGTGTAAAACGGACATGTGTTGCGAAGAGTTCTTGTAGTTTCTCGAAATATTACGGCACTGTTAGTGTTACAGTGTATAGCCTAATGTTCGTCCAGAATACTGTCCAGTCAGTTAAGCAAAGAGTGTCTACGTCATGCACTGGGTAAGCTAACGTAACTCACAACTAACCATTGTTCTGAGCATAACTTAAGAACGACCACGTTGAGAATTTTTTGAAGGAAAGGAGGAAACGATCAGGAAGTGAAAAGTTCAACTTTCTAAGCAGTGTTCTCCTAACATTTTCAATTCATGGAAGGGAGAAATGTAGTGTCAGCGTATCTTCCATGTACAGCGTTTCAGTTGGCTTCACGAGCGGTAGCACGTTTTCCTCTGTCATTTTATGGGGAGGAGAAATGTAGTGTTGCAAAATAGCGACATCTACGGGAGTGTGTAAATAAATGGGGCGGCTCGAGGAGCTCGCTCAGAGATTGGCCCGAACGTTGACCCGACGACATGTCTCTTTGATCCGACCTCCGGCCCGGCTTGCGTCATGGGGCCCCGTTGAGCAGCCCGGTGAGTTGCGCCCTTGCCGGCCACCCTCGTCCTTGACATGTAGCTGGACCAGGGGGGATCGTCGCGTGTACCCCCCCTAAAACATAACACCCCTGTCGTCGCGCCTTTTTCCGACCTTCCTCGTCTTCAGTCCTTTGTCGCGCGCACATTCCTCCTCTTCGTCTAAAATATTTAACAGGGCCCTCCGGTATGAACTGCGCATCTTCTGTGGCAGCGTATCCGCAGTTCCTACCTTAGGGCATATTGTATCGTATCGGATGTGCAAAAACGGTTCCCTAAAACTCCCTAATAACACAGCTTCTGGAGACCGTTCTACGGACTATCAGATCATCTTGCATCCCTAGCAACCGGCTCTTCGGTGCTCAACACCGTGTTTCCTCACGCCGACGTCCGGGGCCGCCTTTACCGCGTGGAGGACTTACTCTGTCTGGCACTGCTCCCGGAGATCATCGCTCTGGGGGTGTACCAGATGAACCTCGTCTGGGCTGTGACGTTCCAGCCACAACAGGGTAAACGGAAGGCCCTCGCCATAGGTAACCTCGTCGTCAAGGGTGTGCCGTCACCGATCTGGGTAAACAAGACTTGAGCATCAAACTACACTTTAGGCTCCACTACGTACCCGACGACAAGGTGAGGGCGGCACTCGCTTTCTACGGCACGGTGGCCGGAGTAAGCACCGAGAAGTGGCGTGTGCTGGGCGTGTCGGACTGCGCGTTTGATGAAGCACACAGACGCCATCAAGCTGAAGCCCGGGCTCAGCCTGGACAACCTGGCACACCAGCTGCGTATCGCCGGAGATCAGAGGCCCGTGGTGGCGCCGGGCAGAGCACCGCTTCGCCTGCGCTGTTAGCGCACTGGTCACATTCGGCGAAACTGCCGGGTACCGAAATGTGATACCTAGCTGTCGCAGCTTCGGTCCCGAAGCGGCCTACTGCGTCAAGACCTACCCTGTGGCGATAAGTAGCCGACCGGGCAAGCGGCCGCTGAAAGATGGTGCCCTACCGGTTACCGCGGCCATGGCGCAACGTATACCGATGTGTTAACCAGCAAGGACGAGCAGATAATGAGCGTGGTGAAGACAGCGTCGCTGCAAGTCGACGGGACAGCGACGGCAACTTAGGCGCAGCAGAGCCTGCAGGGCAGCGATATCCTCATGGCCGACTCCAGCGCGTTGACCACGAAACGACCACGTCGGGAGGACTCGCCGTTGCCAAAGGGGGGCAGCAGCATGTGCAGTCGGTGCTGATGGAACGGCGGCAGCTTTGACCCCCCCCCCCCCCCCCCCCCCCCCCGCCCCAAACACTGCGTCAGAGCCCAGGGGCCCGGACAAGCAACCGGTTGACAATTCCCCGAGCCGGCTCCCGGTGAGAGTACCACGTGAGAATCTGAATCGCGATGACGCCATGCCTATTGATAAGCTGAAAGTAGTGACGTTGAATGTTCGCGGGATCGTCTCGCGTCGCAAGCAGTATCATGTTAGGAGGCTACTCATCGATAACGACATTGACGTCCTCGCGAGTCAAGAGACAAACGTTAAAGAAGAAGAGGAGACCGAAAAATTGCTAGCGCCTTTCTTATATTTTTCAAAGTTTGTGTGGTCGATGCCAATGAATTGTTTAGGCACTGTATGCTGCTTTTGTACAAAGTTTAAACACTCGAGATATTTCTTTTATTGTTGACAGCGAGGGCTTGCTTGTGATTTGCGACTGTTGTGTAACTAACGAGGAATACAGAACAATCAATGTGTACGCGTGCACCTAATGACAACTACGGAAGGAAATTGTTTTTAAAGGATTTCTTCATATTTAGAATGTCGAAGAAACATCTTAATGTTAGGCGACTTTTACTGTGTTTGTGACGCGAGAGACCGAACAAGCAATACACGTCCACGTGATAGTAGTACAAAACCTTTAAACGAAATGACCACGGAATTTATCTTACGAGATGTTGCAAATTACCAAAGGAATAATACCGCCATCTTGTACACGTATTTCCAATCCATCATACTTCCTATGCAGTTTATATCATGTAATGTTCGTTTTATCCTGATTAGGTATTTGGACACGTGAAGATTAATCTGAGCAGAAATATAATTATGTTCAACAAATTTATGGTAGATAGACATTATTATCTGCCAAAACTGCCACTCCGGTTAGGTAAAGAGAGAGTCAACAAAACAAACACAACTGGCACATTAATTTATAAACAAGTTCAAAATACACTCACTGGTAAAATATAATAGACGGGAATAATAAAAAACATGATGATGAAATAACAAGGTGTAATTATGAGAAGTAATATAAAATCGACGTTCATTTATACGACGTTATTTCATCCGTTATTTAGCTGTTTGGGGATCTTGAATGGATGCCGCTGGGCGGAAATTTGTTTCTGTTTCCACTCTTCTTGTATGCACGATGAAAACGTCTCAAAAACGTTTGTTGAGCGCAATCAATTTCCGATCTTATGAATGTAATATAGTGAAAGTAAAAAGTTATTGCAGTTGTAAAATTCCTTTATCTAACCGGCGTAAAAAACAAAACTCAACATAAGAAACATTATAATTTTTAGGCCACGTTTAGAGTATGTTTTTACGATAAGGGATTCCCCAAAGGATCGCAGCGCATATAAATTAAAGCGGGGTTCAAAAGCAGGCACTGAGGTTTGTAACAAGTGACTATAGCCTAGAAAAAGTTGTACGGAAGTGAAAAAATTAGGTTGAAGCTCTCCTCAACACGGAAGAAAGTCTTCAAGGATGTTTGTATCGAATTTTGGAGTTCATCGGATAAATATGCATTGACGAAAATCTTACCGACGTGCGTTTTTGGAGCTTTTCGGATTTATCCGAAAACAAAGAACCTTAATTATAGCATACCGACTACCAAGGGATGGCGCAGCGGGTCTGTGACGTCAAAACTTCAGACAGCAGTCAATAGAGAGCGTAAAGTGTGCGAGAAACGTCCTTCGCTCGCGACTACTTCAGTTACCACAACCAATTCCTTGCATTCCAAAACCGATAAAATTGCAAGGCTTTACACGCACCCGCGGGAGGAGAGCCCATTGACAACATCTCATTGAAGCATACCCATAGCACACTCTGCAGTTGCATAAATTTAAACTTGCCATGATTATTGTGATATACCTTAAAATCAAGAATGTGCTGCGTGCGCACTGCATCCGAAACCGCAAAGAACTCTCCGTAACCAGTCATAGTAAATCATAACGCACACATAATTCACGCACGACATTCTGCGGCCACCGGGTTTATCGATTAATCAAGATGTTTTTCATGGCATTTAAAAAAAAAACACAGAAACTTTAACGAGGAGTTGGCTTTCTCATGCAGTACTTGAACAAAGGCTCTTTCAAATGAGTAGTCCGACCTGAAAGTAGGTGGGAGTTTCAAATTAGATGGGCGGAAAGAGAACGCGGCAGTTAATTAACGCTACAAAGCATGGCAGAGTTGGAAGGGGCTTCTATAAATCTAAAAAGGATGGAGGTACTCGACGCCGGACGAAATCCCTTCCGAGGTGTCAGCCGAGATACACACCTCTGCCTCCCACCAACTGAGAACCGTAGCATGTTAAGCCGCCGCCTCGTGATGGAACTGGTCTTTGCTTGGGGATGAAGCTTTTAGGTTCAATCAGGTGTTATCTTTCGCCAGGTTCAACTCCGCCTTCATTATCTGCTTCCCTTAACGACTTCCTGACGGATTGAACTCCCGTAATCTTATAATTATGCACTAATTATCGACATTCGCGGCTGTCTTGAACTAGCATAAATATCAATGTCAAAATCAATTATTCATTCATTTTTAAATTATTTGTACATTGGGAAAGATTGGAGCTTTTGGCCAATCTGAAGCGAAAACGGGATCCGGATAGTTTTGAACGAAGATTGGGACTAAGCGAGTTTATTCAAAGCGCATCATTTCGCAAGCATTAATTGGATTGATATAAAATTAGGTCCCGTATGTTTGCTTCACTGTTGGGACTAACTTCAAAACCGAAAAGGCCTATTTTTTATGCACTTTAGTTAAGCATATTTTGTGTATTTATTTCCAGTGTGATCGCTGTAATTATAGGAACACTGAAACGAAAACAAAAGCTTCTTTAAGGGGCCGTGCTGGAAAACATAATGTTTAATAATTTCTTCACAAACTAAAGATTTATTTGCGCATTAATTACGCTGTTAGACGCAATTTAGGCGGAGGTCACCTCCTGCGCAAGCCCCGCCCACAGATGAGTGGCTCCGCCCTTTACTACGGGATTCGCTTGGCTGCTCAACAGAACAGGCCCGCAAGCCTAATGGCTCACCGTCGAGACGTCCGATGCCTCTAGTCTTGCTACGGTGCCTGAAACGCGTCACCGGCTGGTGTGTTTAGCATCTCATTCCAGCTGGAGTCACTGAATGTTTCACAGAGTACCGAAACTTCCAAAACTTCGTTCAAAACCCGAGTCGCTTCGCAGCAGTCACGATCCCCAACATGGCGCTGCCCTGTGCGGTCGAAGCGAAGCGCGTACAGTGTAGCGTTTGTTCTCGTGTGAGCTCTTCAATCCACGTTTATGGCCTGTATCGACACTGGTTTCTTTTTATTAAAGTTATTTACTTCGTTCGGGGTGGTGCGTGACTTGCTCCTCGCTGTCTCGTCTCTCTCTCTCGCCTCGAAACATATCAAAGTCGAGTGTTAGACTTAGAGTCTTAGGCGTAGAGTTTGAAATGCAGCACCGGCGCCACCGGAGGGAGCAAATGAGCCAGCCATCTTATTCGGCGATCCAGATTAGCGGCTACTTGATATAAAAATTATAGAGTCTCTCAACGGATCTTCCGTTCGGTCCTAACTCATCGATGCCCAGAGCACTCACCCGTGCGCTCCCCCCGCAGTTGTGGTAACGCGAAAACCTTTTATATAGGGTGGTCCAAGTCACCAGGCTCGATCTAAAAGGAACCGTAAATATCGACGCCTGCACGTATCAATCTAAACTTTTCTTCAAAGGTGCATTTTGAGAGGTCGGTTTTTCTTGTAAAATTACAACGCGTAGATCTCTTTCTGTAAGAAATAGGGCCAAAAAACTCGCCAAAGTCTACGGCGGGCGGTGACCCAGACGACGCAGTCCAGTAGCCGGGTGTGTTTTGAGCTCGTACTGATAGATGGCGTCGGGAGCAGCGTCTGAAGGTGCAGCCGACCAGCGAAAGAAAGCAGACGACACGCAGACGAAATCCGTTGACAGCAAAAGCGCCGCCGTTATGATGACGCGTTTTTTACTTTAAGTTTTGCTTTTATTGTCCGCATTTATTTTTTAACCGAAGGTACATTTTCAAAAATATTATGTTCATTTTATTAAACCACGGTGGTCACGAGCCGTCGCGATATGGAGGTAGCGCCATCTCTCAATACGAACGCCAAACACACCCCACTACTGTACTCCTTTCGTCCGCGTCACTGCCCGCCGTAGACCTTGGCAAGTTTCTTGACCTTATTTTTTACAGAAAGGGAGCTACGCTTTCTAATTTTACAAGAACAAAATGACCTGTAAAATACACCTTTGACGAAAAGTTTAGATTGCTACGTGCAGGTGTCGATTTTTACAGTCCATTTTAGATCGAGCCTGGTGACTTGAATCACCCTATATATAGGGTGGTTCAAGTCACCAGGCTCGATCTAAAATGGACTGTAAAAATCGACACCTGCACGTAGCAACCTAAACTTTTCGTCAAAGGTGTATTTCACAGGTCATTTTGTTCTTGTAAAATTAGAAAGCGTAGCTCCCTTTCTGTAAAAAATAAGGTGTAACAAATGAAAATTTGCACGGTCTTTTTACCGCAAAAATAAACTAGGCGTCGCCGAACGCTCATTCTCCGCCCAAAGGTAAAGCTAGAGGTCACAACCAGATGCCAAAGTTTCAGCCCGATCCGATAACTTAATCAAAAGTTATAAGTGATTTTCTGAAACTTTCAATGGGAAAATGGCGGCCGACGGAGTTTTCAAACACATGGGGCTCTATGGAGGCAGAAACCGAAAACGGGTCAAAAATGGGCTCCATTTTCTCATTGAAATTTTCAGAAAATCACTTATATATAACTTTTGATTGAGTTATCGGATCGGGCTGAAACTTTGGCATCTGGTTGTGACCTCTAGCTCTACCTTTGGGAGGAGAATGAGCGTTCGGCGATGCCTAGTTTATTTTTGCGGTGAAAAAGACCGTGTAAATTTTCTTTTGTGACACCCTGTACTTATTGTGTTGTTTGGGGCCCATCTCTAAATGGTCGAATGATAGCTCCCCCATGGGCTAGACCAGCCAATCAGAACTGGATTCTGTGGGATTTATTTCCGGTAAGTGGATTGAATGGAATTCGCAACTCTCGGAACATTCAGAGACTCTAATTTCACCCATGCATCGAGAATGGTCCCTAAGCGGAAACAAATGACGCCACAAAAGCCGAAGTGTTATGCTCTCGAACGTCACGATCCTGGTGGTTTCTAGTAGAACTGCTGGCGAAAAGCGGGAGCAAAAGTGAGTGTCGCTCTCATTACGATGTCCCAACTCTTGACTGTCAAAGTTTCCGTGGACTATACGCCTCGCAAGTGGGCTTATTTTCGTCTTCTGCGCATGAGAAAGGAAGTAGCGGTGACGTCAGAACGCCGAGCCCTGATTGGCTGATCGCGACCCCCTATCTCAGCGTCGTCTGCTCCTTTGCAACGTCGTCTGCTCGCAACATCGTCTGCGTATGTCTTACCTTTCATGCGAATTTCGGAAGTGCAGGTCTTAACGAGCGAGCTCGACTTCGCCTTTCAGAGAGGGCAGACGAAATAACTCAAGCGGTACGTTGTTTTTGTCTAACAACTAGCAGACGCGCATTAAGGAGGGAAGTCAAAGGACTCACTGGCGAGGTGTCCCGAGGCGCCCAGGTTTGTTTGCTAAGAACCGAGAGTGAGCTTGTTAGTGTCCGCAAATTTCCTCCCAAATACTTTTTTCCTCCTTTCGTGTGCGGCGAGACCCCTCATTCTTTAGCGGCGCCGGCGGGTTGGCGCAGTTAACGTCGTCTGCTTTACGTCTGCTAGTAAAAGCTATGGCTGCTTTACCTTTCCTGCGTCTGTCGGAGATTCACCGCTTTTTCACCGGCGAGAGTGGCCGTTGCCTCGGGAAACAAGGAGATAACAAGAGGAAGAAATTGACCTTTTAATCTAAAACTGAGGTCAGCGATCAAGGTATAATACGGGAAGGGTTCACAAGGGTTGCGCGGGCATATTCCATTCAGCACACCAGCCGGTCGGGGGCAGACGGTCGCCGAGTCGCGGAGTGCCTGCTAGGCCTAACTGCCGTGCTCGCTTGGTCGCGTTCGGTGGAATCGTGGCTGTTGCAGCTTTTCCCGGGTGTTTGTGAATCCAGCGTTCTTGTTCGTCGTAGTCTGTTTCAAGTACCTTTTACTTTTTTCTTGCTGCTTGAAGTCGGGACGCGTGAGAAGCGCACGTAGAAAAATAAACGTCCGTGGGTCGTCGCGACCGCGACGCTGTCGGCCATGCTGATTTGATCGTAAGAAGTGCGTAAGACAGCTTTGGAGCTGTCCGTAGGATTTCGTTGTAACCTGCGAAAAACTTACGAAAATTCCGTTTCGTCAATACGAATTTGTTCTTAAGTTATGTCTTACGCACATTTCTGGCGTAAGATCGTTTCGTGAATCTGGCCTCTGCACTTCCGAAAGTCGCAGGAAAAGTAGGACATACACAGACGACGTTGCGAGCAGACGACGTTGCAAAGGAGCAGACTACGCTCAGATAGGGGGGTCGCGATTAGCCAATCAGGGCTCGGCGTTCTGACGTCACCGCTACCCCCTGCGCAAGAAGCAGACGAACTTGCCCTCCGCATTAAAGTGGAAAGTGACCTGCAGCAGAATAGGCTCCATGCCACGCCCACCACCGCTGTTGTGACGCCGCTAGGATGGCGGCCAGCGACAGAATGACACTTCCATGACGTCATCAGGCGAAAATTGATAGTCAGCTTTTTTGGACGCTGTAAACACACCAGTGAGATACGTCTTCCAGGCACCATAGTCTAGCGTCTGAGACCGCCTGCTAGTCGAGTGTGGAGACGCGCGGCATCCTCCTGCACCGTCTCATATTCCACCATGTCGTCTATTGTCGTCTCCAACGGCCGTAAGACGCGACAAGGGAAGCGGCCTGTCGGCTCCCGTTATCGCCTGCACCCATCTGCTATTCTAACCCCGTCTTCAATGTCCTCAATGCTGGCAAGACGCGACCATGAAAGCGGCCTTGTAGCGTTTCCTCATGCACGAGCCATGGTCTAATACAAGCGTCTGTCAGCGTATGTAGACGTGTGGTAGAAAGCGGCCGAGAAGACTAAAATATTCAACAAAATTAATATGCAGTCATTCCAGATTTTTTGTTCTTGCTTTTTTTTTTTTCGAGTGTCATCCGCGAGGAAGGGGGATGAGCGCCATGACACACAATTAAAACGCAACCTAAAAATATTCACTTTGGCAGGCCAGGTGCACTGAAAAACTTGAGAGCTACTTGCCTTTCGAAGCGAATTGACGAGAATATAGCTGGACAATCTTTATGTGAGACGAACCTTCTCGGTACTCAATAAACTTCTAGGTATTGAAATGGTGGTTGCAATCACAATGACTGTGCTATTCACAGATTCACATGGCCGCGTTTACAGGAACCATGCAGCATCCTTATTGAGCGTCAACACGCTCACTAGTTGACGTGGGATGCTCGACTTAGGCCAAGTACCGTTACGAAAACCGGCAGCCGCAAAACACTTCCGTAGGTGCGTACTTGCGACAGTTTGCTGCAAGCTAAGTTGGCTGAGGATATTTTCCACTAAACATCTCGGGAAACAGAAAATGACTCGCACTCATAAAAATGAACGAGCTCAACGAGCTACGCTGGTTGAGCACCCCGCAAGCGCCGACAGCCAGGTTTGTTGTCGTTGGCAATCATGGAGTCAAGAAGAGGTGGTGACATACCGGCTCAAGCCAGCCAAACGAGCCAATCCCGAGTTAAGCAGCCGGAAGTAGAGCTCGCGGTCGGTGGGAACGTTTCCAAGGGTGCCCATGGGTGTCCTTTCCGACCAATAGCAGGATCTTTGCTTAAGGAATAAACTCTCTTTCGCCATTTCAGGAGGTGAAAGGCACACGATCAGGCTACAGGGTCCCAGAAGAATCTCTTTGAGCAGCGCCCTATCACTAATACAAACATTTTGGAAAGGTTATAAACTTATTGCATCGTTAGGGAAAAACAAGCTTTGACACACGTCTTATATTTGGATTTCTTTGCAAATACAAGCAGTGAGTACAAGTAAAATGAACAACATAAAGACGACATGAGACCATCTTATGTTTGAATGTTAGGTGATATTCGAAAGCATACAGACACATTGGCACAAATATTATGTCTGCATGCAGCGCCACATAAACACAAATCCCCTAAAACAACTTTTCTTTTAAGTATACGAAGGACGCATTTTTTACAGTCTATTTTTTGCAAAGCTTTCTGATGTAGTTACGGGGATCACCCCGGACAGACGATAGTTGAGTGTGGCTCATGAATTGAACACGCAAAATGCATGGGTACCGGACATATAGGTTCGGCCGTAATAAATACCTTAGCAGTTGTGGGCTTGTGATTAATCGTTACGGTGACGGGAATAACGAAACTATCATAAGTTCCGGAGTAGAGCTTACACCTTGGGCATTTGCCAGCCCCTGTGGTGCGAAATGGCTGTTTATAATGGAGATCAAACAACACAGCCAGTTGTGTCAACCAGAACTGAAGGTTAGTATTGCTTGTTATTTTTTTTTAATTTTTTTTTTATTTTTATCTTGAAGTCAGTGTTTGTGTATTACTACTCTCACATATCCATTGAATGCTCTACGTGACCTTCCCAGGTCACGTGCACACAAAAAGAACTCCCAAAACATTTACTTTTGGCTTCGTAATTTAAATATGTAAAATTAAACTCTCGATGATCCCGCCTGGACAACACATGTTTACCTAGAACGATTCATTTACGCCGCCAAAGTTTGTGTTCTTCAGGAGACAACCGAGCTTTATCCAGTGACATCTCAATTTGAATGAAGTCTTCATTTTGCTGAAGCTTAATTAAAAAAAAGATTTATTTGAAATGATAATATTGGGCTCACTGCTGGGTAAAGCACATCTAAAAAGTACTTGATGTAAAGCAGAAAGTAAGTGAGAGGTTATATACTTCAAATGAATTAGTAAGCAGATCGGGCGCAATTAGTTTAAAGTAAAATACTATAAATACAATGTACACTCACCGTAAAGTACAAGCAGTTTTTAACACACTCTTTCATGATGCCCTTTCATTCCCTTATACAGTGTTTTTTTTCTGTTTTTTTTTTTTTGTTTTCCTTTAGTGGTATGCATTGCCCGAGCGGCAGTGTTCTAGGCGTTCCCAAAGAAAAAAATAACGAAATACGTTAGTCGTTACTTGCAAAATAAAGAACTGCGTTACCGATCTACGTTACCTAAAAAAAAAAGGAACGCGTTACCGTTACCGTTACCGATAAAAAGTGACGCACATTACTTTTGCGTTACATTTTATTTATTTATGTACTTAAAGTACTTTCCAACACTGATTTGGCTAGACATTTCAATTCGGCCTAATTCCCAGCCTCACTAAAATTTTCGATTCGATTTGTTCAGCTCCATTCAGCTTGATCCCAGTTTGACTAGAAGTTTCAGCTCCGGTTTAGCACCTCTAGCCGGCTGAACAGCTGTTGAAGTCTTGAGCTGCTCAGTTTGTCCTCATTTTCGATGGGAAACAAGAGTATGAGGCTTGAGAACCATAACTTGAATAAACTCTAGTTCACATAGTTTAGAAAGCTGCACAGCGCATAGTAGTGATTTTTGTTTTGTTTTACTAACTAATATTATCATTTCTGCAATTTTTCACGTTTAGCTGCTCGCATTCACCAAGCACTTGCATTAAAATTAAATTGTGCGTTATAGTAATGAACCTCAGAAAATTGCGACTACGATGTTGAGGATTCTCTTCTAAAGTTCGCGGACATGTCGATGTAAAATAAAACCGTCTAAGCCGTGACCAAACTTGCACTATCCTTATGACTTAGGTCGTGTAACTGATGTTTTAAACGGGTAAAGAAATGGAGCTTATTTCTTGCCTTCAACATTAAGTGGATACAGCTTCGGAAACACAAATATTTCGTTAGAAAAAGCTAGAAAAAATATCTTAAACTGAATTAAACGATAACCGAAAGCCACCTCGTGGATGTCTGTGAAGCTGCAATAGAATTTAGAGGCGATATCAGTTCATTAATTCGTCATTCACACAGCCGTCTTTTCGCCCCGTCCCTACGCCGGCGGGGAAGGCGCCGTGCCGCAGACGGGTCGAAGGAGTGTTTGAACCAGCGGCGACGGAGCTGCCGGCGGTGGCTACATGGATGGGTAAATGGATGCTGGTCGCTGTACCCTCTATATTGCATCTAGCCTAAAAACATTGCACTTGCCTTAAAAATCTTGCGTCAAACATTTGCACCCCGTTAGACCGTTTCACCGCTATACAACAATCATCTTGTGCGCAATTTCACACTTCCCTTGATCTCTACCGCCAATCTTTCAACCCCCTCTTTGTGTCTACGTCTTTGTTTCTAGGAACTTGCGGTTGGGTGGGCGATAAAAATCTTTCGTGTTTGAAAACAATTTATTTTCTCTACTTTTCGAGACAAAAAAGACAGGCTTTTTTGTGTTTGTTTTAGAATAGATTTCCCCCATAAAGAAGACAGAACCAACTGCGAGCACGTTCGCATCAATCGCTCGTTATTAGGGCTGGGCATTTAATTGATTAACATCCCAATTAATCGATTAATGCTTTGGTCGCTTTTTTACCCGTTAATCGGATAAATTCTGACAAATCAAACGAAAGCTAACGTTGCACGTTTTCATCACTTAGGCCTGGACGAGTACAATGGTATGAAGGGCAAACTTTAGGTGAAATGTCGACTTAAAGCACACTTCTTGGGCGAGATGTGTAACTCCAAACCAGTGCAGAAGGTTATCAGTCTCCCGTCTACTTCAACGTCCTGCGATTGTCCGTTTAGCACAGAAAGGACTATTGGGAACATTCAAAAGAGCTCGCTTCTGCTGGAGAATATCAACGAAATTGATTGCCTCGGCAGGTGAAGTAATCTTCTGATTCTGAGGGTCTTTGAACTGTACTCCACTACACATCGAAGGTTATTCATAATGCTAATTGTACATTGTGGCGTTTATTGTTTATTCAGCAAAAGCAAAACGTGCAAGTTTGACGTTTCAAAATATTATTTACCGAAATGAACGAGACCGATTAATCGACTAATTCATCGATAATGGTGGCGATTAACCGGATTAAGATTTTGATCGACGCCCTGCTCTTCTCGTTAACCCACAGTTCATTCCCGATGATCGACTAGCAGAGTTTTTTTTTTTTTCTCTTCTTTCTTAAAAACACATTTACGTATATCGTAATGGAAGCGATGTAGTCTCACCATTTCGAGCAGCAGCTCAGCGGTAAATCCAATTTTCTGTATACCCATTGTTGAAGATCCGCAACCAAAAAACTACGCGCGCGTCGTCCTGGTACAGAAAAAGAGCTCCATTGACTTCATCGCTGGGGCGCGGCACGGTCAATTCCCCCTTCCGCGGTCGTGCCCATGGTCCCCCAGCTTTTGAGAGTCCGCCAGATTGAGCGAAACATTTCTATCTTGGGATTGGTCTTCTCCCGCTGTGGCGAAACTCCGGCGCCCCACGTCTTTCGGCAGAGACGGGGGCGTGGGACATGCTCCTTCGGCCCACTTTGGCACTTCGGCTCCTGCGATGGAATTTGGTGCCCAAATTGGTCCGAAAACCGTCTCCCCCCGCGGGAACGCTGCCCGGTGCCGCGACGGGACAGGGGAAAAGACGGCTGTTTGAATGAGGCCTGAATGAGGCCTAAAAGCAGCGCCACAACGGAAGTACGCTCACTCATGGAGATTACTTCGGCCTGAACGCATTACCGAGGTGGTCTGGTGAAGAAAGTCACAGGAGAGTTGACCATTTTGGTTTGAGTTTCAGGCGTTTATTTCAACGCATCTTTGTGGGTCGTGTCTGTTTGATCATCTCAACTCTAAAAAAAATTCAGTTTAAACGGGCCCGAATGCGCAGCTCTACCGAGGATGGGATAACCCCCTAGGTTGACTGCTACGAACTCCATCTCTACAAACTTGGTTAAAGAAGACGGCCCGCAAAGTGGTGCACATCGTGACAAATCGCAGCGGCGTTGCTAGGGGCCTTGGAGAACTCGATGCTGACCGAACACACGGCAGAGAAAGATTGGACCGGCATTAAATTTCCGAAAAACTGCTCTAACCCCACATGTGGTGGCGTGCCGTCATGTCGCAATAAAAGGAGACATATAAAAAAAAGTGTATGCATCATGTTGCGGAGGCAATTTATACGGCGTTTATTTGAGCCCTGTTTTCCTGAAAGAAGGAGATAGAATCGATGAATGTCCCACCGCTGCCTCTGAAACCACCGCTGCCTCTGAAAACAAGGGGGCGACGAGGGGACAAGGGAAAAAAACGGGCCTTCTTAAGTCAATAGGTGACCGGCGTTTGGCACCAGCCGCAACGCACTCTGGGTATTATCCACTTCCGGTTCGTAGCTAGCAGACGACGCAGCACCATGACGGCTGTGGAAGTGTGTGCGGGTGTTGAACCGGATCAATTCAAGCCACCTCCCTCTGCTGCTGGGTGACTTACAAATTTCTGAGAGTCTGAAGTTACATGTACGGATATGTTAAGTATAGAAATCGGCACGCAGGAGCATCGAGAACGGCCACGAAAGCGCGGAGTGATGACGGCAAGCTGCACTGGCGCCGCGCTTTCAGGATCTTCGCACGAAAACTCAGGCTAAAGCCTGATTCACATGGTGCGATTTTCTTCTGCGAAATCGGTGAAGCGATGAACCGCACTTGCGAAATTTCGCGTTTCCTTTCACATTGATTGAGAGCATATGCGATTTTCCGCACTTGCGAAGCACATGGTTGGAACCCTTGAATTCGTTTGACGATATTAATTTCGATATTTAACAAAATTATGAAATTTTCAGATTTATTTATTAGCTTCTGGTAAAAAGTACGCCGTATACTTATATTTAGGGCCGATTCAGAGGTTTGCATCGACTGCATTCGCATCAACGAAAACGACGAAAACAACGAGTACGACGAATGCGACAAGGACACCGGTAGAGCCACAGCTCATAACTGCTTGAGGAAGCTAGTTGTTGCGTTGCTTGGCATGTCGCGCAAGGCGAACAGTTGTCCCGGTGGCTTCGTCACGTGGACGATGTTCCATATTGAAAGAGGGCAAGTAGCAGCGCGTCTTGACTTTCATAGAGCATGATGGCCGCTACTCTAGATGACGACGAGTTCAGACTGCTCTTTTGAAAAGGAATACCTACTTCTGCGGAAAAAAACTCCTGCACCTAGACGGCAGCCCGCGGTGATGGTGGGTCAGGCCGTGCTGGCAAAACAGAGCCAAAGAATCGGAGTTTTACTCATTGGTAAGTCGACTTGTGCTTTTCTGCGAGCAGGTTTCTGGAATATTTTTTCTCTGCAGACCCTCTTTATGCTGCACAGCGACCCGGAGCAGTTTCGAAGAAATTACCGGATAATGCCGAACGCCTTTGAAAGACTCCACGCTCGCCTGGAAACAAAGCTTACGAAGCAATATGTCGTCAAAGAGCCCATTTCGTCGCGGGTGCGGCTTGCTATCACTTTGAGGTAAAATATTCTCTTTAAACTTCAATGTTTGGAGTGAATACGAGGTACAATTAAACTGGTTTATATGGCGAACTCATCACTAGTTTCTCGGCTTCCAGACATTAATGTACACACCAATGTTTTGTTTTTATTCAGGTACCTGTAATCGGCAACGTCAATGCAGGATCTTGCACTGCAATTCAAGGTTGGAGTGTCAACAGGGGCATCCATCGTGCATCAGAGATGTCCGTATATATGAAAGGTGCTTCGCCCAAAACACATGAAGGTAAGCAAAGAAATCTGATTTCGTTTTTGGTAACTTGTGGAAAAGAGGACGGTTTCACATGGAGCGATTTTAGTTGCGATTTCGCAGTTGCGACGGCGCTGTTGCGGCAAACAGGCAGGTTCAATGCGATTATGAAATAATCGGAGCTGCGTCAATTGTCAAACATCTTTCGAGACGTCACCAGCGCCGCTGCGACGGTACGAAAAGACAGCCAATAAAAACGCGCCTCATCCAAAACCAACCGTATCCTTAGTGTCGCATGCATGCTGTGAAAGAGTCGCTGGCGTCTCGTAACGAAAAAAACACTTGAAAATGGAGGTGGTATTCCGGTCGTGTGGTATTCACTGGGGGCCATATCTTGCGCCGGTTGCTGTTGAGAGCACGTGCTGTTAGTGAATTCGCACAACGCTTCTGCAACGTATATTTCACACCGTCAAGATTGTTTATCTTTGCCAGCAGTACGTAGCAGTTCTTTTTGAGCTTTAGCTGCGATTAATGCGCGCCAACACGGCGTCCACTAAATACCGCCTTTAAAGATGTAGATCATTACGAACAGCAAGACTCACAGTGGTGGTCTTGAGAAAGTGATGAATTCAAGTCCCCCTCCCCCCCCCCCACCCTGCCCCGGTGTACTCTTTCTACACACTACCAAACCACGGAATCATCCAGAATTCTAAATCAGGGGATGTTGCAATTATTCGGGGGGGGGGGGGGGGCTGTTGGGAAAGGGTGGCCTTAGGTCTAGATGCATTGGTGAAGAAATTCTGAGGGGTGTCACCCCAACCTGGAGATAAATAGGGGGGTGTTGGAAGGGGCTGGCTTTAGGTTTATATACACTGCTTAAGACATACTGGGGGGGGGGGGGGGGGGGTGTCACACCCCACCTGGAGATAATTATGGAAGTCGGGTGTACAAATCACTGCAGCAAACTCGTCCTTTGCAGCTGCTCCTAACTATTCGCAGCCGAAATATCTAAATGAATCATGTTGAAAGCTGTACTGTCAAAAATGGTTTCTCAAAAAGTTTACACTACAGAGAGCCATTGATTTATGATTATAGGGACGAACTTAAGAAGAGAGGGCTGCAGACCTGAGGATGTTGAGGGCCCCAATGCTATTACTGCGCCACCTTCGAAAGACGGGGTCACACATTACGCATCCTACGAATACAGTTTGCAGACAAATAGTAATTTGAGGCACCGCAGCATCCCTGCTTTGTATGTCGCACGGCAACCAATGAAAGGAGCAGCCTGGCACGCGGCTTATGAAACACAGATGCGTCAGTGAGTCGCGTTCGATCGATGTCTGCAGACTGTTTTTTGTCTTTTGTATAAGCAGTCTGACACCGGCCTGACTTGGGCATAATATGATAGCTTACAAAAGTAAGTGGTAGGTGCCTGGAGCTGGGCTAGTTGGCTAAACATGCTTCTGAAAGTTTCCAGCTGAACGTAAAAAAAACGGAGCGAGGGAGAAAAAAAAAAAAAGACACAGCTTTTCAGATTCAGTTACAAAAGTATTCGCAATTGTTAAGCGTCAACAAGTATTTCTCATTTCTGAGGATGCATTTATTACCAGTATTACTATAGGTAAAGATTACATGAACGGCTTTTAAATAACAACGTAAAACCATGTGTGAACTTTGTGCTGTACTTTTAGCTCCCATCAAGAATCACAGACCAAGAGAAATTGCCAAGGGCTTTGAGACAGGGCGGAATTTTCCTCATTGTGTGGGGAACGTTGACGGAAGACACGGACATATCAAAGCCCTTGCCGACTCTGGAAGCCTGTACTATAACTACAAGGTGCTGTTTATGGGTCTACAAGTTTACTTTAACACATATCATGTTTTGCAAGAGCGCATGAAGTGACGTAACATTAGGCTTTTCAGGTTAACCTACTCTATAGTGCTGATGGCCGTCGTGGACAGCAAGTCGAGGTTTATGGCCACAGACTCTGAAGCGTATGGCCACCAAAGGGATGGTGGCGTCTTCAAGGCATCAAGGATAGGACAGTGCCTCAGTCAAGCTGCCTTGAATTGTCCACCACAAAATCTGCTGCCATCTTCCCATGTTATCGCCGCGTCCGTCTTCGTTGGAGACGAGGCATTTTAACTGAGGTCGGACTTTCTGAGGCCCCGTCCTGGTTGATACCTCAGCGATTATCTAAACATATTCAACTATCGACTGTGTAGAGCGAGGTAACCTTTAGAATTGTTGCACTTGCATTATAATAACAAAAATCACAGTGTTGTCTTTGTCCCATTTCCAGAAAGGGCGTCCAGAACGCATTCGAAACTTTGGCTACTAGATTTTGCATCTTCCGCAGGCCAATCGACCTCCTCCCAGACCACGCCACTGGAGTCGTCCGCGTATATAGCTTGTGTACTGCACAACTACCCACAAGACGACAATTTGCACATGCTAAATGCCAATGCTGATTGAAGTCGACCACTTCGGCAACATCGTTGATGGCCAGTGGCGCAAGGAGGTCTCTCAACAGACAAACGCGTTGCTCTGCCTACCGAGGCTGAGATTACGGCACGTCGACGAATCTGTCCGAAAATGCAACACAGTGGCCACCGCATTGAGAGAGCTGTACTGCAGGTACTTTGTAAAGGAAGCTGCAGTGTCATGGCAAAGGAACCGCACTGGACTGAAATCCTAAGTAGTGTCAGCAGTATGGTGACAAATCACAAAGTTTTCAAGTTTTTGTGTGGTGAGGATCGTCTACCTATTTTCGGTGGAACAGAAAGCTGTGGCCACCATTACAACAATATTCTGCCGCTGCGAGTTCGCTACTTTTGAACGGGCGCTCTGGTGAGAGACGGCTTCCGTGTGAGGCCCACTAGGACTTTGAACATAGAAAGTGAAACATTTGTATTGTACCAAGACCGGTGCTACTGGAGGGGGATGAAATTAGGGACTCTCCCTGTTCATGTACGCTCTTAATGTGCTTAGGGGTGGACGTAATTTATACTCTGCCGCCCGTGGAGGAGTGACACAGTCCTCTGAGATCCTTGGTTGGATAAGTGGGACGAGTGTTTTCAGTGCACGTTCTGCAAGATCCTGAACTGAGGCGCAGTTCTTAAAGGGAAGCCGGAACACTTCTTAAAAAAAAAAATGAGATAGAGATTGATTCTAGCGTAGTTTTATCCCGTGGATATAAATATCGCGTTCGTTTTCCCCGAAGATGTAACTTAACGCGAGAAAACACGAAAAACACCCGACCCGTCGTGGCGTCATAAGAGGGCCTTTCGGCCGCAAAGCTCGTGTCGCTCGAGGGCCGCGCATGCAATCCCTAGCTTGCCAGGTGTATTCCCCTGTACTGGCACAAGTGTTAACATATTTTTCTTCCCTTCTTAAAAACAAATAGCAAGCGTACGCGTGCATAGCTTTGGTGGACGCTGCTGGAAGGAAGATTCCGAAAACTCCTTTTGTGGCGACACGCTCCTGGAAGGAGGGCCTTCGGCGGTACTTTGAAAATGATTTTCTGCAACCTCCATGCCCCAAATTATAAAATAAATAATTTCGATATTCGAGATCCTGGAGGTGAAATGAAGACGACTTAAGTGTGTTTCCTCAAATACAAAACCGCTTCAGCTTCCCTTTAACTTGGTGTGTGAGAGTTATTTGAGAAGTCTCCGAAGTATGTGCATTTAGGTGGTTCAGGTAGATCTGCAACGTGCTGGAGGTAGTGTAGTGTTGAAAGAGAGTGTGTTTGTACACGCCGAAGAAGCGTAGCATCTGCCCTCTCTGCAGTGTGGGGTAGGCTGTAGGGGGTTATGTGGTTACGACGAAACTATAACAGAAGGCAAGGCGAGTTTCCTTCTCGTCGTGCCTTGCGTTGTAGCTTCCGGGTCACGTAGGGGTCGATTTCGTCTGGCCATTGACAAGGTGTACTCGGATCGTCGGTTGCGTGCGTAGATGAGTAGGAGGCCTTGCAACACCGGCGCACAATGCAAATATTTGCCTTTTGGCGCCGGTGCACCCCATGACTCCAGCAACGTGTTATGTTCCTCTTTATTCATATTTGATGTCTGCCAAAAAGGTGAGCCTGTACTTGATTTTTTTTTCTTTTGTAATTGCATTTTTTTTGTGTTTTGTTAGTTGTTATCTTTCAACATTCAAAGCCCGCAATAAAAAATCAATTCCTGAATCACCCCTGCATCATGTCATCTGTCTAGTTCATTTCCACCCCGGACCTATTGCCTGCAAATCAGTCTTTTTTTTTGTAGAAAATGGGTTGTGGTCTTTGCCTCTTTTACGGACAAACTGGCGGACACTTTTTGTGGCAGGTATAGCCCAAAGTAGATCGACAGAGTACTGGCTGATTCCCCACAGGGTGAGGTGCTATTTTACCGTTTTCGTTGAACCTACGCTGCCCAATCGGGTCTTTACTTAACACAGAATGCGTTTTATCGGCCGAGTTTCATGAAATGAACGACACGCTGGACGTGCAAAACACATTCTGTACTTCCTCAGTGTAGGTCAGTATGAACAAGCTAACGTAAATGTTAAGCTTTTTCTTTTAATTCAAAACAATATTAGCGATTGCGAACATGACAAAAACACTGAAGATAAAGGAAACGACATAAATAAAAAAACCACAGGTTTTCAGATGCAAAAAAAAAAGCCAAAACAATCATGTTGGTGAAATAATCGCAAACTATGCACGAAACCAAATTGTCACAATGATTTCTATGACAAATGTGACGCGTAGCACGTGTGACATTTGCGTAGGGGACTCATTGGATAGTAGAAAGACCCTTTCTTGAAATCTGTTTGGGGTATCTGACACGAAGGTCTGCCCAGAAACCGAGAATCGCTGATCGGCACCTTGTAATTAAAGCCATTTTACACGCGTGTCGCTCGCGTAGCACGCGTCCAGAGCGTTTACATATCAATAGTTGTTGTCACTATACGTAAAAGTGTGAAGCTCGATTTTTATCAAATGGCTTTAATAACAAGGTGCTGTACAGCGTTTCTCGGTTTCTAGACAGACCTTCGCGTCATCTGTGAACAGTTTTGAAGAAAGGATCTTTCTACTATGCCACGAGTCCCTTACGCAAAGTGATCGAACAGAAGCGTCAATTGTTATCGCCTGCAATTTTACAAAGGAAGCAATCACAACCCTCGCGTGGTACGCAAACGCCAGTTCGTTTTAATGCCGTACTGAAGCTTACATCCCCCCGGCGAAAAATATTCACATGGAAGAAGCACATCCGCCGCCCCACCCCCGCAGCGAATTTTGAAGACGACGACGTAGGTGACGCATTTTTCGTTTTTTTTATTCCCACGTTGCTATGACCACCGTGACGTCTTTCACGAGCCGCGTTTGATTGGCTGTCCGTCCCCTTCGCAAGAGCGGCCGTTCGCAAGGAAAGTTTGGCAAAATACGGAGTTGCGAATTAGTCGAATTCGCACCGCAACTGCGTTGTGCCGCAAGAACGGCGTCGCAATTGCGAAATCGCAGGCAAATTCGCACCATGTGAATCAGGCATAAGTTAGCTATTTCGTTTTCCTTTTAAGCCAGCATTCTTCAATGCCTTTTAGTTTTTGATGGTTACGTTAGATCACATCACCTACAAAAATAGGTGCGAATGTAAAACCGTGGGACGCGGCTAGCTGAATGGACCTTTTTCCAGTAAGCGTCTGCGCACGCGCACACCCTTTTCCCTTGACCTTGACCGCCCTTTCGCCATTCTTGGGGGGCACTGTTTTCTTGCGACACTAATCTGTTTCCATGGGAGAAGGCGAGTCCGGTTGCCCTCCATTTGTAGTAGGCGGCGAAACCGTCATGAGGCGCTCCTTACTGGAAAAAGGTCCATTGCCCGATCGGAGCTTTAGCATACTTACCGCGCGATCGAAAAGACTCTTCCGTTCTGAAGTTGCTTTGGACGACATCGGATTACGCGAGAACCCTTGCTTTTAAACACTCACGCGTTTTTTGTACTTCAATTAGGTTGTCCCCCATGTGCCATGTTTCTACCCCCGCACGTTTTTTTTTTTTCTTTAATGATGTAAAGTAAGAAAGCATGTACAAACATGCACCGATTTTGAAGAGTGCTACGCAGAGTCGCACGACCTCTTTATTATCCGTCAAAATGTACTGTTCTGCCTGCTTGCTCTTGCTTATTTATATTATAACCAGCTGAGGATCAGGTTTATGTGATTGATATCCGTTGGCCGAGTTTCAATCAGTGCTCTTAATCCACATTATGAAAAGCGATCAAGCTATAACTCTTGAGAGCCGATGCACGGGAATACATTCACAGCGTACACCGCTGTCAATGAAACGTTCTGTAGACGAAACGTCGCACGATGAACTGATTGCCTACGGAGATCCCAAGCAATATGGCGTCTGCGAAATCGTATCCCGCGTTCTCGCGGATGCCTTGTACGACAAGCCGTGCTTACCCCTTGACGGATTAATCGAGACATTTTTTCTGGGTGTCACTCAAGAGTCTGTTCGAAATCGTCATATTTCACGCGTCTCCATCCTGAAGAAAGACAGAGCACGTTGTGGTGACCTGTACCAAAATGGGCCGCGCAAAAACGGACACCGACGCTTGGCTGTCACGGGTTATGAACAGCCTTGACGTCCCAACACTGTTTCCGTTCTTCGTTCCACGGGAACCGGAACATCTTGTGCCCTTCATGGTTCGCGTAAGAACAACGTACCGCGGGGCAGTGAATGATTCTCACCGCGAATACAGCACGGCTACCACGCCTAGAAGGGCTCTCGATGCAGCGGGACGAACCGGAAGCGTGAATTCACGTGACGCCTCGTCTCAGATGACGAAACTTCCGGCTCAAACGCCGGTCACCTATTCGAAGGCTCGTAGCATCCGCTGCGCTCGGAGCCAATCCGAAGGCTTCAAGATGCACCTGTGACTGTCACGTGAACTTGGAGAGGGGCACAGCGACAAGCTGAAAGCGTATCACGGGCAACGTCCACAGAACGGGGTTGGCTAGGATATAGCTCGTATTGTCCGCGGCGTCCGTACGTTAGGTGAAATAGAGTATAAACATCGTGGATAGATCAAACTCCGTCAGAACGTAGCCCCAGCCGTTCCAGCAAAATGCCAAAGTTTCAACGGACTTTACCGGAATAAAGATTTATAAGTGAAAAACTGCTTTAGTCTGTGAGATGTCGCCGTCCGTAAGTAGCAACAGAAGGAATGCCGCTGTTAGCGACCACATCTCACAGATAGGGCTCCTTCTACCAAATGTTTTTGGTTCGTTTCGGCTTCGGTCTCGCGGTTTGTGACACAGTACCGTCGGATCGTTTCTTACGTGCTCCGCTCGGTTTGGTTAGCATTCCAGGTTGTTGTTGGACATTTTTTGACCCAGGTTAGGCTCGCTAAATTGCGTATTTGTAATAATGCCGTTGTTTATCCTGAACAAAGATGTTTCACTGCTTCACCAGCTGGCTCGGCTTTTTGGTTGTTGTGACGCGATCATTTCACTAATTTACAGGTTGAGCTTAGTCTGCGACACCCGGTTGCATAAGACACAAGGTAACAAAGGCGAAAAGAGGGCTCATACATAGAATCTTCTTTGAATGGGGATTCAGAGACACGGGGGAGCAGCCGCAACAAGAGCGGCCAGGCTCTATGACGACAGCATTTGGCAGCTACAAGAAAGGCCTTTGTCATGGTATTAAAATAATACCAGGTGTACACTTAGGATTGCTTACGTGAAGGAAGGCGAAAGCGTTATAGTTCAGCGGGAGAAATGTTTTCGAGTAATGTTCCTACACGTATTAAAGTTTAGGACGGCGAATAGGACGACGTCGAGGATGACGTCTTAGAGATCGACGCCAAGTACGGCGTCTAGGAAGATCTCTAGGACTACGTCGAGTACGACCTCAGGACGGCATCTAGGACGACGCCGAAGACGACTTCTCTAACGACCTCAAGGGCGACGTCAGGACGACGTCAAGAACGACGTCTAGGATGACTTTTAGGACAATATCTAGGGCGCACTAAAGGACAACGTCTAGGACGACGTCTAGAACGACGCCTAGAGGACAACGTCTAGGACGCTGTCGGGAACGACGTCTAGAGGACGACGTCGAGAACGACGCCAAAAGGAACACACTTAATAAGGCTCTGTCGTATTTGCGTGGGCGGCCAAGTTTGCCTGCAGAAGCCGCCGTAGATGTAGAAAAGTAATAAGGTTCAAAGCTGGACTGGTTGCTAGTTGTTAATCATAATGAAATAAAACAGCGGAAAAAGGAACAAAAGGAAGAGTCGAACCGGAGAGGACAGAGCGCTGACTCGCAACTACGTATTTTTACTAATAGACAAGGAGAAAGACAACGCACAATGTTCCACACGTTCACACGGACATCTTCTGCCGATGGTATCTACGCATTACTGCACGCGCTTGACCTGCATTGTCAGTTTCAGAAATTCTAGCTTCTTTCTAGACAAAGCTACTGAAGCTGAGCTAATGCAGTTTTTTCCGCCATTGTGCCACTTTTTTTTTTGTGCCTTCCCAAAATCGTGGTGGTATTGAAAGACGGTTCACACAGGCACTGTTTACAGTGAACTGAAACTTCAGGCATTGTTTCCTTCTATTAACAAAAGCAGGGGAGGGGGGGACAACTGCCCGGAAGCGAAATCTGTCTGAGGGTGGACAATGCGGAATACGGCCCATTCGTCACATGTCGATTCGTCATAGGGCAACTGGAAACAGGCCCGTTCGTCACAGCGGAACATTGGTCATAGGGTGATTCGTCGCGCTGGCAGTTCGTCACACAATGACTTCAAGATTGTTAAACTTTTTTTTTTCTATCTTGTTTTCTTAGGAAAGTTACGAAAGGGGGCCACTTAATTAAATCCGTACAAGGCCAGTGAGGTTGACTACGGGAAACAAAAGTATGTCCCAATGACCCCAAGTTAAGGCAGCATGCAGCCTTTAGCCTGCATGTTGTCTTATCGGGGTCACCTTTCTTACAAAAGATCTTCGAGAACATAAAGTTCATAATAGAAAAAAGCCCACCGCACGCAATTCTTTTTCTTCTTTTTTTTTTGTGCCCCGTTTCAGGGCTTATTATGCCGGTTGCCCTCCGATTATAAAAATATCACTCTCGATTTCTAAATGGAGGTAGTTACTACTAAGAAAGGTGGCGATATGCTTCTTCACGAAGGACATTCCTACACTTGCATTAAGCTTTACGAAACTACGTTGTATTGGGCCTGCCGGCGAAGAGAAGTTTGTAAAACTAAAATAGTCACCGATCACGCCAAGACTCGTGTAATCTCTTATTCAGGAGACCACACGCATGCATTTGACAACACCAAGGTAAACGTGCTTGGGTTCGTCACCAGATGAAGGAAAAAGCTGGTATGTACCAAGATCTGTTCCTGCTCTTATATTTCCAAAACAAGGTCACTAATGTCTTTTATTCCAGTGGAAGGCCGTCTAGCACCACACCAAATACTTCTGGCTGCGGTTGCCTGTGTCAGTGACGACACTGCTTTGCAGATTCCCGCACCGCCAACACTTCGGCGCACCATCCGCAAGCAAAGGCAACGGGCGAATTTCGAGTACAGCGTATCATCTTGCAGAGCCGATATACGATCGAATTCCCACAGAGTTCAAAGTAAGATGTATTGCAGCGCAAAATCACAGTGCGCGACAGATTATGATAATAATGACTGTTTTACCTGCATGCAGACCACTGCCAAAGGAGACTCCTTTTTCCTCCGCGATAGCGGAGAGGGCGACGGCGACAGAATCCTGATCTTTGGTACCGAGCGCAACTTGAGCTGTCTGGCTCAGGCGACTACGTGGTTCGCGGACGGGACCTTTAAAGTGACCCCGACACTGTTCTACTAACTGTACATAGAGCATGCCAGGTAAAGCCAATGGTTTACGGCTTGCTGCCCAACAAATCTGAAGCTACCTACAAAAGGTGAGCATTCAAGAGCTCTGATAAACGTATAAAACGAAACGCTCGGTGGTCCTACTATTGGATATGTGTTGAAACACTTCAAAATATGTACGTTCGTTTTAAGGTTTTTCGACGTCGTTCTGAGTCACACGGCGGGCCAGCTGCCTTGAGGTGGCTTACACGGACTTCAAGATAGCGGCCATCAACAATACAGGGATGCTTTTTTCACTTATCCCAGTCGGTGTATAGGAAGGTGTGCTCCAGTGGTCACCAGAGTCGCTACAATTTTATTGACGAGTTTGCTGTTCTGGTATGCGGCATTCTATATATATGTCTTATTGTTGTCTTCAGGTAAGTCAATTTGTTACTTTATTTCTTGTTGATTTTCAAATGGGAATGCATCCAGCATTGACCTTTTTGCCAATCGCCGACATTCCCGAGGCCTTCAAGGAACTTCTCGAGGTTTTTCCCACCGATGCCTCACTCGTGGCGGACTACTTCGAGGACGTGTATATCGGGAGACCCCGTCGAAACGGCTTGTCGTCGGCCACCTCCCCTCCTCTGGTTTAGTCAGTCAGAGAATCAACACTAGCGGAAAGGCCAACAAGGACGAACAACAGCATCGAAGCGTGGCTCCGGGGACTGCACGTAAGAACTGACCTAATCCTCTGAGAACTTGGACGTTTTCTGTAGCACATTTTGCATTTGTGGCTCAAAATTTCAGTACGGTGCCCACTCAAAAAGCTTTCTCCACGAGTGTGTGTGTTCTTTTTTTCTTTTTATCCTTAACAGAGATGAAGCTGACTCAAGCAGAGGGCGACACGACATCTTCGAGGGTGTCCAAAAAGCACGACGACAGCCACCGGCGTCTTCAAATATTGTGAGCCGCTACAATGGTTGCTATCGTCTAGAAACCCTAAGGGCGGCAGCTCGGGATATCGCTTTTTCATTTTTTATTTTTTTTATTTCGCTCAATAAATCTTGTTTTCAAAGTACAACGATGACTTGTTTGGATGTTCCCTCTCTTTAGTAAAATTAAATATACCGTACTAATCCACACATGCACATGCACAGCCAGGTGAATATATGCTGGGCAAATTCAAATATCCGGTTCGCACTGTGACAAACGTTCCTAGGGACGAATTCCCCTATTACGAATGTTCCGCTCTGACGAACGGGCCTATTACCAGTTGGCCTATGACGAATGCGCACATGACAAACGGGCCTCCACCCGGACAATGCTACTGGGCTGGTTGTGACCTAGTCACGCCCGGCTACACTTTGATCAAGCTCAGAAGGCCTAGATAAATAAAAAAAAAAAAAAAACAGGGACGCTTTTTAGTAAATTCTGCTTTATCGGCAGAAATAAGATCTATATCAGACTATCATCTTAGAGAGTGTTGATTTTAGAATGCAATTACCCAAGCCTTCATCGTGCTTTTTGGAGATCGTGACGTCACACGTATGAACCACGGCTGTCTCCCCGCAATCTCTCGCGCTTCTCTTGTTCGGCGCTTAGAAAGTAGTAGAGATTTTTCGCCTCTTCAATGAAAAGCGTCACGAAGATTTACGGATCTGCGGGTTTGTAAGAAAAGAAAACTTCGCGCCAATCTTTCGGCTCCTGCCCCCACTATGTCATAACACAAAGAATATTTGTGTTTGACGAGTTTAGCGACCCTGCTCTGGTGCGGCACGCGATATCACAATGAAAATCCAAAGAAACGACGAAACTTCGAGCGCCGTCGAAGCCCAAGTCAAAGCTTAGACGCCCATACCCTTGTTACATGGGCATACTTCACTGTAGTTACGATAAGCCACAGTTGGCGCACAATACCTGCGGAAAATAGGGTGCCTACTTGCCTGCGCGTGTGTATGAGGGCTCTCTAGCGGAAAACATTCTCCGGCTACGCAGTCGAAGCTATGGGTGAACATGCGCTTGGGCATCTTGAGCAGCATCAAAGCAGTGTACACGCGCTCTTCACTTCTTCTGGAATAGCTGTCCGAGAGTATAGTGCGGTAACTGTGGTGCCGCGTGACAGCAGTTGAAGCTGAGTTAACTGCTGCTAAGGGTGTCCGTGTGAAGCTGCATTCCCACTGGCGTTCAAATCGCAACCGCGATTCGAACTCCAGTGGGAATGCAGCTGGGGTTGTACGTGAATTTGTATTGCATCTCTTAGCAACCGCGTTCGCAACCGCTTTGCGAAAGCGGTTGAGTCGCCATTGCTATAGCGGTGTAACAGGAGTATAAGAGCGTGAGCTAAGAGACGCTGTTTCACGCGTTCCAAAGCAAGAAAAAAAAAAGCGTCGGACCACCAGATGTTTTGACTTCACCACCCAGAGATAACAGACGCGCACCCGAGCAGTGTTGGCATGAATCTGGCCCTTTCCATTTCTTGTGGCGCTGAATCTAGAAAATTTCGAACTTCGAAACGTGTTTTTTGTTCTTCAGCGCTACACAGAAAGATAAAATGACAGCGAAGATGCCATAGGTAGTGCGAGCCCCAGCCTGTTGGGCTTGCACTACCCACAATGAGGGCGCAACACTTTGTTAAGAGCTTTAGCGTAGGAAGCCTAATTCTCTCATGCTCGCGTTCCGGACCAAAGCAGACACGCTTCTATAGTGTGACAGCTTGAGACGCTCAAGTTTGTACTACTGAAAACGAATCCTAACAAGTCCTTTTTTGCAGCTGCCCTTGGGCAACGGAGGGGTTGTGGTGACGGCAGAACGCTGAACTATGATTGGCTCCGATTGGAAAGATAATGGGCAGACCTCAAGCAGTGTTGCTTGAGGTCTGCCCATTAAAAGCCCCCTTCAAGGCAGCTTGCTTTGAGGTCTACCAACTATTCAATCAGAGTCGACCAGAGCACGGCGTCTTGACCTCAACACTATCCCTGCAAAAGAAGCAGACAAACTTGCGCTCCGCATAGTTAAACCCCAAAGAAGCGGTGAAAACCTTTTGTTGTTCTAGTAAATATTGCTTAAACATTTTCCTTGACATTCATAACCTATAAAGCACGCCTTGTTTTGTTCTTTTGTTTTATTATTGACACGCATTGGCAGATGAAAAAATATTTTGAGAAAAAAGAGCAGCAATTACTTGCTCAACTCTCTGCCTGAATGAGGGACTACATAATCTGGAGCCGATTAAATGCCGCCAATGTTTAACACAGCCACACGCTTGTGTTGAAAAAGCACCGGACACGCGCTGAGTTCCACACATTTCAAAGGCTCGGTTATTCTTGTCGTTGCAGCAATTAAGAACGAGCCCCTACCCGATAGCACGTGGAGCCATCGGTTGTTACGAGCCGAAATTGAATGCCGACGGCCCCACGCAGTCCTCCTGTCAACTGTATGAGCCACATTTAAGTAACGTCACTACGGGAATCCCAAGGTTTGATGACGAAATTCTGGGGATCGCGTACTTGACTAGGCTAACAATGCGTTGCCCGCAATTTCGTCATCAGGATTTTGCAAAGGAAAGACTGGAAGAAGACGTCCACTGTTAAGGCTGAACTTCATGGAGCAAATACGTGGCAAAGATCCGACGAACTTTACCCGGCGGCGCGTTCGCTTTGTGCGCGGCCTAACTAGTACACTGTAGCGCAACAGCCACTCTTCTAACGATACGTGCAGAGCGAACGCCGCCGTGCGAAGTTCGTCACTTTTTTCGCTCCAAGTAGTCCAGCCTCTATTTATCAAGTTCCGCCGCCACGAAGACGCTACTCGGTTAGTGGAGTTGCGTTCGAGCATTCTTAATTCCCTCTAGTGCCAGTAAGCATCTGTAGACAAAGGAACATTCCTACCCAATATTGTTTCACATCCCTTTTAACAATGTGTGGAGCTCAGAGTGTGCCCTCTGATTTGCCTACCCCCGGCGCGTAGCTATGATAAACTTGACGGCATATAGACTTTTCCAAAAATGGGTTCCTGGGCGGTTACTTTTTCAGTGTTCGGGCGTATGGCGCGTGATTGGCTCGCTTTGCGAAGCGACGAACACGCGCGTGCTGGGCTGAGGAGATCGCACGCTGGGTTGAGGACTTGTAAATGTTGAAATGGTGTATTAGCGGCAACATGTTTTGGTGGCGCCCTCCTACGGTTTCCTCTCGTGCCGTCATTACCTTGCGAACAATGAGTTCGACGGTGTTTGTAATTAGCATGGCGGAAGCTTGACATCATTGCGTTTTGAAACCAACACTGCCAACACCGTCAAAATTTAAGTTCTTACACTGCTTTTATTTCTGTCGATGAGAAAACCTTTGCTGACGTCATAGTCAGTATTCGGCCAATCGTGGAAGGACGACCACAGCGACGCTTTTGATCGCGCACAGCGCCGATAGTAGACTTCAGTTCACGTGTTCGCTTGTTTTGGTTACGAGTTGAGGGTGCGAACGCTGCTCGTTTTTCTAAGGTTTCTTCTGCGACTTTCATTGCATGGAGAAATAAAGCGGAAACAAAACCTAATGTGTGTTTCATAGGTTATGAATGTCAAAGAGTAATTCTAATCGGTAGCTACTGAAATAAAAAAAAAAAAACGTTTCATGCCCCCCTTTATCCGAAACAGAACGTCCAGTCGAATTTAAACTTTTCTTTTTCAAATGCAGACTTTAGCCACAGAGAAACGTAATTTAGTCGAATTTGGATATACGCGCCTTCACGGGTGTCATCCAAACCCAAACAACTGCACATAGCGTAACATCGGGAGCAGCGATTTTTTTTTATATCCAATGGCTCCCCCCCCCCCCCCCCCCCGCACAGACACATCTAGACGTTTTACATACGCGCCAGAATACAGCAGCCATTGCTGACCTGCTCTTGTTTTACCGAAATACCGAGCCACTGAAATTGGTGTGGACGAGCCTCCACAAAGGCCAATGCTGGGGAGAAAGACAGAATAAAATCTAGGATGGCAATGACCTAGCCTGCTATGGTAAAAATGAACTGAAGTAAACGTAATAAGGGGAAACAAAACTGAACGTCAGTTATGGCGGCGCCCATGTGCAACTGCTGCAAAGCGTCTATACACAAAAAGAAAAAGAAAGAAAACGGAGAAAGGAGAAAAAAAAATGACCGGTCTCCATTTTCCCGGTTGGCTAGACTGACACTCTCAAACAGCTGCATCTCGGGGCGCCGCATCCTTCAGCAACCATCCACGAAATGTTCTAAGATGGGCCAATTTGGTCTAAAAACGCGATCGAGAGCGTATTAGACACGCCTAGAGTCAAGGAAACAAATGGCTGCTCAGTCCTCTTGACGCCTCTTCAAGTAGTACCCCTCAGAGAATACCTCCACAAAAACAATGTGGAGTCTGCGTACGCCCATGAGAGTTCCCAGCGCCGCTACTTCGGCGCCCGCGTGCTCGCTTGTTTTCTTTACCGTTTTTTTCTTTTTTGGAAACAGCCGAAAAAGAGGCTTCTTTTGAAAGAAGTCTTTTAACGATCTCAGGGGAGCCGCTTTGTTTATGCGGCAACAGACTCCTTCGAGCTCTAAGTGCCTTTGGGAATGACGGGGGAATACGCGAATTATTGAGTAGCTCTCCCGTTGTCGTGCTTAGTCTAAACAAGGCAGCCAAGTTTAGCTTCTTTCTACTTTATATTTTCGCGTTTTGTTTTAAGTGTACGTTTATTGTTAATGCTGCTGAACATTTTGTTGCAATTTTTCAAGTTCCTTTTTTCTCAACATTTGGTTTAAGGTAAGAAGTACTAAATACAATATATATATATATATATATCTATATATATATATATAAACAGGGTGTTTCACGAAACAACCCCAAGATTCTCGGACAGGCGAGCGCCGTTACTACTTACGCCATCTATCGGCCGCCGCTGCGCCGGCGCCTGTAACTCAATGGACCAAAGCGATCTTTTTTTATACAACGAAAACTAATCACTCAATCCCTTTGCACTTTTGTGTCACGTTTTAATACGTTGCCCTCAACCTCCACGAGAAGTTTCGCGGTCCTGGGTTTATATTAAGTCTGGCCAAAATGCAACCAAACTTTTACTCATTGGTTCCTATGGCGAACCGCAGAAAAATCATACGTCTTTTCAACATTCGATGCAAACCCTAAGAAAACCACACGATCAATTTAGTTGCATTTTGCTATATATATAGCCAATGTCTCTAGCTCCATGGAAACAGCTTTTATTTTCAAATTACTTAAATTTAAAGTGGTTCCTCAGGGCTTTAAATACCAAAAAGAATCCGCAGTTGGTGAAGAGACTCGAGGATTCAGTGACGTTGTTGCGTTCCTAAATACATTTTTTTAGCAACATATGTAATGTATAACAAAACGGCAACTACACTGAATATTTTCTTAATTGATAAACACAAAACCTAAATGCAGGTTTTTTGTTTGTTCTCTTTTTTTTTTTTTTTTGTTCTTATCGCGTAATTATCCCAAACACATTATACTTAAAGCGCTGAATAATTAAGGAGTCAAAGCGTTTTTTGATCCGAACTATCTTTTACAAAGTGTCCAAATTTCATTTCACCACCTATTCCACTTCCAAGAATGGTATTAAAAATAAAAATGCCAAAATGAGTGGGCGTGGTCCACACACTTTGGCAAACGGGACATGAAGAGTACCATTTATGGCGGCATTTAGCACGCTGTTACTGCTAATTAATCAATCTTATGTAGGTTTGCTTCGCGTGCGCCCAAGAGCTTTTGAAACGGCCCAGTATCTCTTAACTCATCACAACCTCAGACGTCAAAATCAGGCAAAAAAGGGGTGTGTCCCCGAAATTTGGGCATACGCGCCGCCAATTGTACCATCAATGGTGACACTCAGTACTCTATAAGCCATAATAATGCATCTCCTCCAGTTCTGCGACACATATGCCCGAGAGCCTTTGAAGCGGCCCAGAATTTATTTAGTTATCACTCTCCAAAGCTTGCCTCAACCGTCAAAATCGGCCAAAAAAAGGGCGTTTCCCACACATTTGGGCATACGCGCCGTCCATTGTACCATCAATGGCGACACTCAGCAGTCTGTAATTCTTTATAAGGAATCTCCTCTAGGTTTATGACGCGTATGCCCGAGTGCTTTTGAAGCGGCCCAGAATTTATTTAGTTATCGTTCTCCAAAGGTTGCCTCAGACGTCAAAATCGGCCAAAAAGGGGGCGTTCCCCACAAATTCGGGCATTCGCGCCGTCAATTGTACCATCAATGGCGACACTCAGCAGTCTGTAATTCATTATAAGGAATCTCGTCTAGGTCTATGACGCGTATGCCCGAGTGCTTTTGAAGCGGCCAAGAATTTATTTAGTTATCGCTCTCCAAAGGTTGCCTCAGACGTCAAAATCGGCCAAAAAGGGGGCGTTTCCCACAAATTCGGGCATACGCGCCGTCAATTGTACCATCAATGGCGACACTCAGCAGTCTGTAATTCATTATAAAGAATCTCCTCTAGGTCTATGACGCATATGCCCGAGTGCTTTCGATGCGGCCCAGAATTTATTTAGTTATCGCTCTCCAAAGGTTACCACAGACGTCAAAATCGGCCAAAAAGGGGGCGTTTCCCACAAATTCGGGCATACGCGCCGTCAATTGTACCATCAATGGCGACACTCAGCAGTCTGTAATTCATTATAAGGAATCTCCTCTAGGTCTATGACGCGTATGCCCGAGTGCTTTAGAAGCGGCCAAGAATTTATTTAGTTATCGCTCTCCAAAGGTTGCCTGAGACGTCAAAATCGGCCAAAAAGGGGACGTTTCCCACAAATTCGGACATACGCGCCGTCAATTGTACCATCAATGGCGACACTCAGCAGTCTGTAATTCATTATAAGGAATCTCCTCTAGGTCTATGACGCGTATGCCCGAGTGCTTTTGAAGCGGCCCAGAATTTATTTAGTTATCGCTCTCCAAAGGTTGCCTCAGACGTCAAAATCGGCCAAAAAGGGGGCGTTTCCCACAAATTCGGGCATACGCGCTGTCAATTGTACCATCAATGGCGACACTCAGCAGTCTGTACTTCATTATAAGGAATCTCCTCTAGGTCTATGACGCGTATGCCCGAGTGCTTTTGAAGCGGCCCAGAATTTATTTAGTTATCGCTCTCCAAAGGTTGCCTCAGACGTCAAAATCGGCCAAAAAGGGGGCGTTTCCCACAAATTCGGACATACGCGCCGTTAACTGTACGATCAATGGCGACACTCAGCAGTCTGTAATTCATTATAAGGAATCTCCTCTAGGTCCATGACACGTATGCCCGAGTGCTTTTGAAGCGGCCCAGAATTTATTTAGTTATCGCTCTCCAAAGGTTGCCTCAGACGTCAAAATCGGCCAAAAAGGGGGCGTTTCCCACAAATTCGGGCATACGCGCCGTCAATTGTACCATCAATGGCGACGCTCAGCAGTCTGTAATTCATTATAAGGAATCTCCTCTAGGTCCATGACGCGTATGCCCGAGTGCTTTTGAAGGGACCAAGAATTTATTTAGTTATCGCTCTCCAAATGTTGCCTGAGGCGTCAAAATCGGCCGAAAAGGGGGCGTTTCCCACAAATTCGGGCATACGCGCCGTCAATTGTACCATCAATGGCGACACTCAGCAGTCTGTAATTCATCATAAAGAATCTCCTCTAGGTCTATGACGCGTATGCCCGAGTGCTTTTGAAGCGGCCCAGAATTTATTTAGTTATCGCTCTCCAAAGGTGGACTCAGACGGGAGAGGCCCTTTCGAGCGCACGACACTAGCCGGCCTCCATGTGAGGCGCTTCGTGTAGAACCTGCCAGGTGGCGCTGGTGTTCGATTCCGGAGCACTCCTGCCAGCGAAGCTCGCGCCAAGCGTAGCTGTTTTTGATATTAGCAGTTCATTAGTGTGGCCTTTGAATGCTTCATGGGTGTTTCAACGTGTATGAATAAATTGGTTAAAGCTTACTTCCACTATTTAGTGAAAACTGGGGTAACCAGTCTTGCATGCTGGCGCGTAGCGCTGCGCATCCGTCTTCTTTCTCTTCGTTTTCATTGCATAGCGACAAAACTCGAACCTATGTAATCACAATGCCAAGCACTTGATAATCACAAAAACAAATTGCAAAAACGACCATAGACACTACAGAAACCATCCGAGAACGTACGCGACGCCATATCCCATGTTACAGTAGCCATGTCCTCCGGATTTCGACAACAGCGCCGCTCGCGGCAGTCTGCACTTCTGGCTTCACACGGCCGATGGGACGCCGCCGACATTTTTTCCACTGCCCCTATATTCTAGTTCAGTGTAACTAGAGCGCCGACGTTAGAACGCGCGACTCGAGAGCGCTGCAATAGGAGCGCGCTTACCATTAGAGTGCACGTCACAAGAGCGCATGACCAGTAGAGCGCAGGTCACGAGATTGATTACCTTGTCCGAAAAAGAAGCGTTATTGTACGCAAACACTCACAGAACCACTTGACGATCGATCGGCTGGGTGGAGGAGCCGAGATTGAATGTTATTTCGAATGGTGAAGTTGTGTACATTAGGAAGTGACTTCCAACTCAACCATAACCACATTTTCTGAGTTCCATGCTTGCGAGGCGCTGCTCAACAACACAAGGTGCACCTCACTAGACTGTTTCTTTCTACTACACAAACTTGTGGTGTAGTGGAAAGTCATCACTTGGGCCACTAACTTTAGCGCGTCGGTGTCGTATTGGCCCTCACAGCATTCACAAACACGTTATGAAAGTGCGTCACACACCGCTAACAAATAAATGCGCCCCGCAAACTCAATAATGAGCGGCCGCATCATCGACCTCTGTCCTGAGCCGGCTCTGCATGCCATTCGTGCCTTCTTTTTCTGGACAGCATCTCCGTCGCAGTGCACACCGATGTTGAGATCGCCGGAGTACGGTAGAAGCTGGCCGTGTAGTTTCCGCTTCTTTTTTGTTCCGCGAGCGCTTGCTGCAGCCCAGCGCACCACCGTCTTCCATAGCTCCGCTGCAAATCGCGGTCGTCTCAAACACCAGCATGGTTGAAACCGGCGTGCGACGTTCTTCTGTGGCGTAGGTGCAGCCCATGTATAGCACAATGGTTTGTTTTAGGCTTCATCTAGCAGTCTGAAGAGTCTAGGACATTTCGGTGCTCGAAATATTTGGTGTGCGGAGTTTTTGTTGCATGGTCGTGGAACACAAAGCGACGCAAAGAGTCGCTTTTGTCCTTATTTTACGATTATTTTTTGCCCGAACTTCATTAAAAATGTCATCTTCTCTTTCTGCTCGACTTTTTAGCAGATACCACCGCCCCATGGGGGTTAGAGCATGTGTTTCTCGCCTCCGACCACAATGAATAAACTTGCACCCCCGTGTAGCGTCTTTTGGAAAGCCGGAATCAGGGACTGCAATGGTGCTCGACGATTCCTCAGGGGCGTTGCTAGCAACGCCGATTAGGTCACAGAGCAGTGAGCACACGCGTTTTGTAAATAAAAGGGGCCCACATTACCCTTTGTGCATGATTATATTTCTTTTGAAGGCAGCTGGCCTCAGACTTTATTACGTATACGACGACTCACTTGTGATACGTGGCCGTTATAGTATTTGGGAGGGCTAGAAACTGGCATTCTTTCCGGAATATATTATTATCAAGCCACACATGCGAATAACTTCATATGCGTATGCTTATGCACGTTACATACCTATCATCCAGACATAATTATGACAAATCTTAATAAAGATGTCCTAGACGTATATTCTAACCTTTAAAATATTAAAGCATGCTATTGCCAGAAATGACGGGCCGTTTACACCGAAATATCCGTGTACCTTACGTCTTCTATGAACATGTCCTCACAGGATCACACGGGCCAATAATTGCTTGATTACACCTATCGTATATTTTCGTTAGGGGGAAAAACATAGTCAAATAAGACATCTCGATAATTACATTCCTTATATTGGGTCCGGACATTTCGTCGAACGCCGTTTCATCGAACGCCGTTTCATCAAAGCCGTTTCATCGAACACCGTTTCATCGAACGCCGTTTCATCGAACACCGTTTCATCGAACACCGTTTCATAGAAGCCGTTTCATAGAAGCCGTTTCATCGAACGCCTTTTCATCGAACGCTGTTACAGCCTGCAATATTTTTGCAATTTATTTTGATTTTTATACACAACGTCATCTAATTCTCCATTTTTTTTAAATCACAGTATGCAGTGACGAGATAAGTTCCATTGTCAACATGTCCTGCTTCGAGAAGAAAGCCTCCATGAAACAATGACCCCTCTTCATGTCACATGAAACAATTAAAAATGAGACAAATAAAACAACGAAAGAAACAGAAAGCACGATGTGCTTTCTGGGAAGCGGGTAGTGTTTTATTGTTTGACAGCGTGTACCTGTAACCTTGGGTTATGTGAGGATCCGAAAGGGTGACAGAGTACACCCAGGGCTTTACTCTGGTGCGGGTTGGCCTTCCTAAGAAAGCGTCCTGAAGATGATTCATAATAGGCAAAAGGGTCGGTAATAAAGTTGACAGTGAAGGGGAGGTGGTTCCAGTCCAGGTGTAGCCCGAAACCATGTTGGCTGACACTTTGTGCAGCTTTTGACTCTGTAGAGTTTGAAAACTAAAAAAAAAAAAAAAATGCAGGAACGTTCAATCTGAGCATAAAGCTGATAATCAGAGTATCATTATATTTTATTTCGTGTGCTCTCCTGGCAGAGCATCGTTTTATTATAAGCGTGCTGCCCTGGCAGTTAAATGCTTTTCGTGAATAAACCTTCAACTTAGCGTAAGTGTGCAAATGAGCTGGTGTGAATGGCACATTACCGAAACCCCCGGACAGCCGGCAAAAAAAACGACAGACATTCAAAAGTGTTTTAAGTGTCGGTCCTTTACCTCCAGTATCATGTTTTCTGACAGGTACATGAGTAAAACTTTTCAGTAAGTCGCATACCCATTTGTTTTTATACCAATGGTTTTTATTTCTAGTAATTTGGCTCCACCCTAAAGACTGTTTCTTAAGTGACTACCTTAGTTTTAACAAATGTAAGGTAAAACATCTACAAAGCACTGTTATGCCTCAAAACTCGATACAGAGAAATTCGATGAAACGGCCCTAAGCAATTCGATGAAACGGCGTTCGATGAAATGGCGTTCGATGAAATGTCCATTCATTCGGTGAAACGGTGTTCGATGAAACGGTGTTCGATGAAACGGTGTTCGATGAAACGTCCGCTAGCCGTCCGCAATGCCTGCTGGAAAGCTCAGCTATTTGAACTTCCAAACGTGTATTTACACAAAAATATCCATGTATCCATGCAGCAAAAAGTCTCTGCACCGAAAAGTCCGTGCTCCGAAATGTCGGCACCGAAACGACCTACACCGAAACTTCCTACACTGAATTGTTCGGATCCCCAGTCTGAAGAATCCAACAACCTTGCGAATAAAGACAGAGCCATTTGACTCTCCTTGTATTTTTCTAAATTTGTAAAACGCCAAGTATCCAAAACTTATGCAATCTTTCACAAGAGCAGTCGTTGAAACAGGGCGCTCTCGCACTACCCCATGCCTCCCGCGCTTAGAAATATTCAATTAAAAATAAAAAAAAGAAAGAAGCAATACTGGAACGGGGTGTGTGTGATTCATGCTGAAAGCGAGGAAGGGGGGGGGGGGGGGTGCACTTATCATTCTTCTTTGTTCAGTATACCAGGAACTCTGTGATAACGTTATTGCCCGTTCAAGGTTTTCGAAACGCACAATGGGTCGCTTTAGAGCCTGCTTGCGGAATTCCTTCGGGTCGCTGAGGTGGGGCTTGATGGAAGTAGGACATCCGGACGCTACAAGCTGTTCCAGCCGATGCACTGCTGTGAGGGTTTCATATGACTTCTCGCTCCTTGGCGCGCATCGCTGCACCAAATCCGAATGCCACGTGTCACTTTTCCCAGCACTGAGTCACCTCCGATGTCTCATGGTATCGAGGCGCTCGAGGGGGAAGGGGGGGAGAGGAGCCGCCACTGCGTTCTTTCTTGTGTTCGGGGTCAATATTTCAAGCCCAAGTCTGTAGATAACGGGGAGGCTTGGGAGAAAGCTTCGAAAACCAGACAGCTTCTTGTGCAAATCGTGATTGATTTGAGCCTGAGCTACGAACTACGTGCATAATGAAATGTCCGAAAATATTTGTACCCTTTCTTTATCCCTTTCATCGCCTCATCTAAAACTTTCTGGTTTTCTCGTGCGTAAATGACATCTTTAAAACAATTGTGATCTTGGGTGTTCCCTATTTTAGACAAGCTTAGTAGCACAAGTGTGACACAAATAGGCGGCGCACACCAAGTCACTGAACCAGAAACTTTCTGGTTGTCGCGGGGTAGTCAGCACTGCATAGTGTACGCGTGTTTGTCCTCATGCGACTACCATTATATTGCCGGAGAAAAGCAGTTCTTTTCTTGGTCCTGACATTTAATTGAAAATATGGCATAGAATATAGTTGTCCTTCGATGCAAAAGGAACTATTTCCGAAAACGAGAAACGATCTCCAAATACTATTTTAAAGCATTCAATTAAACGGCTTTGATCAAATGGCGTTTGATTCAATAACGTTCGATGAAATGGCTTCGATGAGACGGCGTTTGATGAAGTGTCCGGACCCAATCACCAGCATTAATTTGAAATACGAGTTAATCTTTCCTACCTTGCTCAGTCCACGGATAAAACCACCTCATCTGGTTGGTTGCTAATATCAATGACCTAACTTTATTATAAATGCCATCAGTGACGTTTTTGCGGTGGCCCGTGACCTGCTTCTTTGTTTCTGTTTATTATTAGTAATTATTTGTTACAGATGTACAGACTATTTTGGCAGTGTATTTACCTTCCGCTCTATAACGACTTCGGGCCACGAGAGCGCATTCGATAAACAAGTACACAAAAGTAGTAATTGTGGTCGCGTTGTCAACTCCATCCCTTGCTTAATCATGTATACAATGCGTAGGAAGAAACGCGTTGATAGCAATATAAGGGGAGAAGCTTGGAAAATTGTTAAGCGGGCGTTGGTTTTTAAAAGCCGGGGATCTTGAAGATGTGTGACAAAACGCGGGGGTTTGCTGCAGGGGTACGGAAACGGGGCTTTCGGATTTGGATTATTTCTTAAACTAATCATGGAATGGGGCAGAATCGTAAATGTCGGCGAGGAGCACTTTATTCTGTCAGGAAGACCCAGCTTGCTTTTGTAAGTAAACGACCGTTGAAACAGAGACATACACTGGATTCTCCAGTAGCTTCGAAAAGCCACGTTACGTTCTCCGCTCAAACCGAGACATTGAACCTTAAAAATACGTGGAACAGAGAAAACGATCAGATAGAAAAGCTACACGGACTGAGTGTATCTCCGTTTCACCATAACTTGGTAAACGGCGAAAGCTACGATCCCCGTTGGCCAATCAGAGCAAGGGAGCGACGCACGAGACAGCTCTCCGTGGGAGGATCGTGTTTCTATGGCACATCGTCAAGTGCTTTGCTCCGATGCCCCGATTGGCTCACGAGGGTCGTAGCTTTATATAATGTCTTTAAAGGACTGGCTCTCACAACGCTTGAGCGAGCACTTAACCCCTCGCCTTGTCCTGTGCGGAAGGTACTCCGTGATAATGGTTTTGTCCGGTTCGACATTCTGACAATATACAATGACACTTTTGTGAGCTGCTTGGAGATGTCTTCGGGTAATCCGAGAAGTCAGACATACTGCTTTGGTACAAGATTATGTTCTGTATACCCAGGGATAGACCACACCGGACGCTGCAAGTCGTTCCAGCCAATGCAGCGCTGCGAGCGCTTCATTTGGCCTCGTGCCACACTCAGCGCATGTCACGTGTCACACACTCGGAACTGATTTACCTCCGGTGGCTCGTAGCGTCCGCTGCGGTCCATTTTAAGGTAGAACGGATCGTAACAGAGTACGCTGCTTTGTGTTTGCGAATAATGAATCGCTTAGAGTGGTTCATTGGTAAATCCTGCTTGAGTTCAGCTTGAGCTCGCAAACTCTGGACACAATAAAACTATGTGGCGTAAAAATAAAAGCTTCTGAAAATGTCGGTATCGTTTTTCTTTTTTTACTTGTAACTTTTCTTATTGCTTGGGACCGAGTTCGGCCCTGGAAGCTGTTTGCCGCACTGTAAATTTGTCCAGTTATTAGTGAGTGTAATGATTTTTATGTAGGTGATAGCCCCTCTTGGGAAGAACATATCAGAAATAGTTCAATGCTATATCTTGAAGACATTGCCAGATAACAACTCACAAATATTGGGTAAAAATGTCAAAGTTGCCTAGTTCGTGTATTTCGAAGCGCTGCATTTCGCATGGAGACAAAATAATGCAACATGTTAATGGAACACCACGCGATATAGTGTAAAATATTTTCTTCGAGAAAAAAAAAGAAAAATTTTTAATTGCACGCTGAAGTTGGGGAACTTTTCACATTGAAGCACGTTTGAAGCGTTGTAAATATTTTCAGTTATAAAACTCGAGTAAAAAAATATTTTTAGATGATTTACCGTTCCGGAAAGAATATACAAAAAAAAATTCAACGCTATATCTAAAAAATATTACGAGATATGCACTCCTAAACATCAGATACAAATATCTAAGTTACACGCACGCACACACGCACGAAGGTACACAATAACCTGAAAGCCGAATGCAGTGGCTGATGTACGAGTAGTGATCAAACTGTTTCTGCGGTTGACTTCATGGGACGTCGCGTTCATGTGGGAGCTGTAAAGGTTAGGTGATCAAAAATGTACAATCATGACAATCAGAGCACATATCTCCAACATTTTTTACCCTCAACAACCTTCTCTCCCCCCCCCCTTTTTTTTTCTCGCTCAGAAAAAAAGAAAAGAAAAAGAAGGGAGATCATTTAATGGTGCGACTCTTGCCGACGGTGCACGCGCGCAAAAGTACATGTCAATCGCAAAAGTGTTATTTACAAGATAAAGTACACAGGAAAGTGATTGTCGCTTTAGATGTCATTATAATTGGTTTTAGTAGTGCACCCATACAGTAGCCTAACCACATAGTTTTAACCCAACTACGTAAAAACGATCAGTTCTTTTGTTGACCCGTTCAAGACTGGCAGTTGTTGAAATATTTTAGCAAAGCGAAAACCGGGTATCGCCGCAAATGATAATCTATACGCAAACCCGAGCCCCTGAGACTTCAACAGTGCTTCCGGTATTTGTGTGCGTGTGTTCACCTCGATTAGAGAAGTCATTCCAGATATAGTCACGGCAGTCCGGAAAGTCGAAGTGCTTCCGTCGCATTTTAATTAATGCTCGGAGCCTTTATTCTTGGCTGTAGGTATAGCTTAGGTTAGCTCGCACCTCACGTGTGAACCTAAGAACAAACGATTCCGTCAAAGCATTTTATGCTGCACAGGTTACGCCACCTCAGCTTATCGGATATCAGTGATACATTACAATAGACTTGAGTAGCTCTTGCTGTGTTGCAACTTACAAGCACAAGTAGAGAATTAAAGAAAAAAATATTATCTTCTTTTTTTATTAAAAACGAGCTTGCGAGAGCACGGTTATGGTCTCATCTCATATGTTGCGCTGTAATACAGCATGGCGACACCACTGATTCAGATACTTTGGAGTTACTAGCGCATCGTAAAACCTCGTTGTCATCGGCGGCTTCCTGAACAAGGTTGCGGCATGACGGTAATATGTTACATTGCGCCTACATTGCACTGTTTGCAACAGCAGACTGATATTTCATTATCGACAAGCAAACTCTACCTGCAAAAATTAAATGTAATACGAGGAGAGTGCCCATAGTTTTAGTAATCAGTAATTTGTAATGTTATATAATTAAATTTTAGTGATCTTTAAGAAAGGAATCGGTAATGTAAAACAGTTAGATTTGGAATATGCTTTTGCCATCTCTCGCCTAGAAATCTCAAGAGGGCGACTGTACTAAAGTGATTAACCATTTCGAGAAGAGATAATGAGTTGAGAAAAATTAACGCAATATTGTAATTACACTCCCAAAATTTGACGGGTGAACTTGTACTTTAAACTTTTGTTTACGAAAAGATGGAGTTCTAGTCACCGGTGTGGCCACGTGCAATATGACGTCTAAACGCGGCACTGGTCACTAGTAGGATCTCAAAACGCAATATAAAAATGCAAGGAACCGAAAAAAAAAAAAAGGCTCTGCTTCGTATTATAGATTTTTGCAGATCTCAATATTTGGAGTTTCGGTCAAATTTCAGAACAAAAACAACGGTCTGAGAGCCCCCAGCACTGTTTATTTCAACGTGTGTCCCATTTAGGCAACACCAGGTGGGTTGGGGTAAAAGCACCGGACATGTTAGAGTACGCACGCTGGCATGAATTCCCGTCCCGTAAACACTTTTTGTAAAGCTCGCCACTTCCTCTTCAAGTACCCAGGGTCACAATACACTCTGTAGTACCGTATTTTCCGGACTATATAAGTTTAAAAGTTGAAAATTCACCCGATGCGGACTATCTACAGGTGCGGACAATACAATGATATAATTTTTCTAGACCCTTCACTATGACAATCGTGAAGGATTTTATGAGTAACGGACTATACTAATGTTGATTTACGTACGATAAAGCTTCATCGTGAGCTAATACAGTAGGCGTTTGTCAAGGTCTGCTGAGTATGATACTTTTTACGTTCGGACTAGGTGCTAAGTGCGGGCTTTGCACTGGGTGCCGTTTGTGTACCGGGTGCGGACTATCTAAGCAAGCACTTTTATTTTTGACGCAAAATATTTCCCTGCGGACTATGCACCGGGTCCGGGCTATAGTCCGGAAAATGCGGTAGTTCCTTCGAACTCTAGGGTTCTTGGACGATGGCCCTTAGCCTATGCCCATCCCCAGAAGCAGTCAAATGCTCGGAGTAGCCAAGCATGCTTATCGCAAAACAAAACAAAAATTCAGAGACAAAACCGAGAGGCTAGGCTCTGAAATGCTGCAGAAAGGAGAGTTCGGTTTCGGGCGCTTCTCTGGTATCGCCGGAGGAAAGGGGTCGCTGTGCCTCCCGCCGCAAATCGCCCATTATGCGCTTAGCTTGGCTTATCTGGCCCCGAGATGCAGCAACAAAAGGAGTCTCCCCGCCGTCAAGTCAACTGTGGGAGAGGAGGAAATGGAAAGTGTGGCGAGGGGAACTTTTTTCTGGTTGAAAAATATTCTGCAGGTTGGTCTTTGAGCGCCGCGTGGTGGGAAGTTTTGAAACTAGCCAGATAGTCTCGGAATCTTGGCCTTGGGTGGACAAATTCGATATTGCAAAAAAACTACGTGTCCCAAAAGAAAAAGGCTTGTGTCGTTTTGTCCTGGGCCAGGGGCATATTTAGAAAAAATTATTAAAGTGCGGGATAATTAGATTGTTAATTATTTTTGCGTAATAAACTTTTTAATATTGTATTCAAGGGCGTAGTTTAAATTAGAAAATGGCTCAGCATCATAGAAAAACACTAAATCTACAAATTGCAGAAGGATAAAAGGCGCGCGCAGCGTTTTGCGACTTTCTGAAAAACCACACAAATTCGACGGGTTCTTAAGTTTTGGTTTGCAATCGGAGCGCATCTCGGCCCCGACGGCACCGCGCCCCATGGAGAAATAGTGCAACCAACCTCTGCTGCGCTGTCCTCGCGAAACGCAGCAGAGGCTGGTTGCACTATTTCTCCACGGGGCGCGGTGCCGTCGGGGCCGAGATGCGCTCCGATAGCGAACCGAAATTTAAAAACCCGTCGAATTTGTGCGATTTTTCAGAAAGTCCTAAAACGCTTCGCGTGCCTTCTATCGTTCTGCCATTTGCTGATTTAGTGTTTTTTCTATGATGCTGAGCAGTTCTCTAATTAAAACCATGCCCTTGAACACAATATTAAAATAGTTAATTAAGCAAAAATAATTAACACTAATTTTCCCGGAATTTAATAATTTTTCTAAATAAGCCCCTGGTCCACGACCAAAATGGCACAAGTCTTCTTTTTTGTTGCGAAGCGTAGTTTTCGCTATATCGAAAGTGTCCACTTTTGGTGAAATACTCTGTATATATATATATAACAAAAATAAAACATGAAAGTAAAAACAGGCGAACATAGATTTTTATTGTTGACTGCTTGATGATTTATATGACCGAGCTCGTGAAAATGTTTCGGGTGATTTATTAAGAGAAGCAGGGATCAGGAGAAGTGCCGACAGGAGCCTTTCTTGTTTTAAGTGAAATTGTAAAGCAAAACTTTGGTGAGTATTTCGAGCAGAACCGGCTCGTTTATCTTTTCCGCGGTTTCAGGTATTACCGCCGAAAACTTCCGGATCATTTTTTGTTTTGCTATTAGAGATTACTTGACGGCCCTTACAAAAAACTTATATCTGGCCAGATCTGAAGATTTCAGATATGGCCATATCAAAAATTGGCCACATACAACCTGATATAGTATATCTGCCAGATATAGCCTCATAATGCCAGATATAGCCTGATACCCCTTGCCAGGTATGGAAATCCCAGATCTGGCTAAGTAAGGAAATTCCAGATCTGGCCAGGCACATCTAAAGGACAAAAGCGTGAAATCAGCACTTTATATATTTTTATTGTCTACAATTCTATCCAGTGACCCGGCCCACACTCGAGGAGTTATGGAAACGGTCATCCTTCAGCTGCCTAGTGACCGCTAGTTTTGACCAATTCCATGGTTACACAGTTTCGAGTGTAATTCGTAGTCACCCTAAACAAGCGTCCCACAGGACTCAAGTACCTGTCATTTCACTTTTAGAGTTTCTCGTCAGTGGCAGCGTTTATGATACTGTGCATTCTGTCCAACCTTCCACCAAGCTGAGCCGCCGAAATCTCTTACCATATTATCATTCTCGAGATTTTCGTTTCAGCAGGAATTACTTAAAAGCCGAGAAATCACAACAGCCAAAATCAGGATTTAGCTCGGATTCAGCGGAGCTGTTTATGACATTTTTAGCGTTTCTAACTTAATATCAGCGTCTTTGAAGCTGAACGAGAATGATAATAATGTAAGAGATATGTCTGCAGCTCATCCAGGTTGAAGGTTGGACAGAATGCACAGTACTGACATTGGCGGGACATTTTCAAAGTGGTATGGCAGGTATTTGAGTTCTGTACGGCACGTGTTCAAGGTGACTCCGAATTGCACTCAAATCTGTATAACCATAGAATTGCTCGAAAATTTCGATCACTGAGCAGCTGAAGAAACACCGTCCCCATGATTCCTGGCGTACGGGACGAGGCGCTTGGGGAATTGAGCAAATTGTCTATTCGGTCGTAATGTTAACACTTTGAAATAATTAAGCTAGATTGAAATCCTCGTGAAAACTAGCACAAATAATCTCAAACTTAAGCTTGTCAAAGCTGAAGTTTAGGATTATTTGTGCTAATATTTAGCTCGCAAACAATGAATCATTCAGAGTTTGCTAACAAAGAATTTTTTTTTTACTTTCTTAACTTTTTAATATATTGAAAACCGGCCGCCAGATAAGTCTGTATATGCACCAGATAAGTCTGTATATACGGCATATCAGGCTGTATATATGCCAGATAACTCTGTATATACGCCAGATTAGTCTGTATATACGCCATATCAGGCTGTATATACGCCAGACAAGTCTGTATATAGGCCGTATATAATCATATAACGTTTGATATGGCCAGATATGGCCCAGATATAAGATTTCCATACGGGGGGGCACTGAATCTACGGGCTCATTACAGTTTTTTTGTTTTCATTCAAACTGTCTTGCTTATACTTCAATATAAAGAACCATTTTGACACGGGAGCAGTAGAAATAGATTCACCGAGCAAAATTCAATTTGACCGAGACGCATTTTCAGTGGACAAAATACTCATAAACTTCTCCGCATCTTGGTGTTACCAGTAAATAAAAATATTTTACTTGGTTACTTTAAAACATTTTAACAATTTGTTTGAAAACATGGAAATTTGTTCTTAAGGTTATTCTTATCGGCAGCACTCTCTATCAAAGTCAGCACGTCGTCAACACTCTTTTGCGAAGCTTCAACGTTGAGCGAAATATATTTCACGACAAAACTGCAACAGGTTGTTAATTGTTTAGTGCTAAGAAAGTTATACCCGAACAAACTTATAATTCGACATATTTTATCAAATTCAATGAGTTAAAAGAGCTGGTTGCATTATCTAGTAAATACTTCTCATTACCATTTGCGGGTTTTCAATAAAATGGGTTGCGTCGTGGGGAATACTGTACCGTACTTTCCGCGGACAATACATTATTAAAAGTTCAAATTTTAGGCTGTGCGGAATATCTACGCGTGCAAACTATACAGGATTTTTGTTTTCAATATCGCTGATTATGACGGGACGCATTTTGTGATTGAAAGAGTTTGTTAATGATAATTTATATATATTATGGGCTTCTTTCTGAGCTAAGAAAGCAGATCTTGGTCACGGTGTGCCGTCAAGGAGAAGATTTTCGTGTCGACTAAGCACCAGGTGCGGAGTATGCACCGGGAGCAGAGTATGCACCGGGTGCGGACCGTCTAAGCGAAAAATATTATTTTTGACAGTCAATTTGGCGTGGCGGACAATACACTGGGTGAGGACTAAAGCCCGGAAAATAGGGGGATTTGATTTATGGCACTACAACCGAACAACAATTATTGAGGCGTGTGCCCGAATTTTGGAGGTTCACGTTATTTGAGAAGCGCAGTATTTACCGGAAATGACTCCTGGCTGAGGCGTGCTTGTCAAGCGCGACAACGGTGCTTCACACTTTGGTGGTTTCGTTAGGTCCCCGAATGACTGCTTTCCGCTACACAAAACTGTTTTGTTACAGCTATCGAAGTCTAAAGGTGCGTCATACTTGCGATTCGCAGGAGTCACACAAAAAAGTAGCGACATGCGACAAGCAATCCTGGGTGTTCACATTACGAGCGATCGGCGAGTCTCTTCTCGGAAGCTTTTGGGAATCGCCGTCGATTCCGTCCTCCCTGCCAGAGCTCGAACTCTCGTTTAGCTGTTTTTCCATTTACGCTGTCCTGAAACTACACATGCGTCGCTGTTGCCATGTAAAAAACAAAAAGTATCGCTATGTTGGCCTGGGTCCTACTGAACCGCACAATCAGACGCAATCTTTGAATAGATGTTCACCAGCTGCGACCCAGTACGTACTTGTCAAGTCAAAAATGACACGGATTTGCTGCCAGGACGAGTTCGTTTTCGGGCGCTCGTCCGACGGGTGATGCTCTTTTAAAGAACTGGGTATTCTTTAATATTCTGATCAAAGCCGCCACAGAGACCTCCATGGCTCTGTATGTATGTTTATTACGGGAACCGACGCTGCCGAGGCGTTGGACGGACATGTTGGAAGCTTCCGTCACAGAAGAGCGGTGTGCCGGTTGTAAACAAACGCGTCGCTAGCGAGCCGCCGCTGTTTGGTACGGTTCAGCCGCCAGGCGTCTGGGCGACCGGTTCGAAAAATTGGTCTGGACGAGACTGCTCCAAACCGCTAGCTTTTGCGACTGCGACTGTCGCGACAATATTTGTCTCGCGACAAATGCGACCTGCAAGTGTGAAAGCGCCTTAAGCGAACAACGGCACAAAACACCGATTGCTTCTCCATGTACTTTCTGCTCCTAGTGTGGCACGCTGCAAAAGCCACTGCTTGGTCATTTGCACCGAAGATGGCGCTGTGCTACTTCTGCGCCCGCCAAGTGCGAACAATGTTAGTCATGTGCGCCCCCCCTCCACCATAAGTTAATCACAGCTGACTAGTGCTTGTCGTCTTTCAACAAACACTAAAAATAAACAGTTGTTGGACGATTATTATGCTTGCATCGATTCCGGCAATCATTAATTTGTGATGCAAGTTTTAGAGGCATCTCAGATTGCCAATCTGTCTGCACTGACCAAGTGGCCACTCAGCATCCGAAAGGAAATTGGTGCCAATTTCGACAAACACTTTCATTCTGTCTAAACATTCGTAACACAAGTTTAGCATTCATTGAATAAAAATATATATTTTATAAAGTGGAAGCTGAAGAGATAACAAGTACAGTGTCTTGTAGGATAATCACTCGTAGGATAAAAAAAGTCTTTAAAAACTGAATTTTACCAAAGGTGTTTTTTTTTCTTTTCTTTGGCAATCATACTGCTGACGTTTATAAGTTTATTCTACAAACCGAGATCGAAATTCACGTAGAAAGGTTGAGACCACCCGAATGCACATGCAGTCGTACACGCTTCTTTCACTGCCAACTCGATCTTTCTCGAGCAAGATAAACATAGACGAAATAAAGTAGTCAAAGCTTTAGGTCCTAACCTTCATGGTTGATTCAAAGGGGAGTTACAGAATTCATCTAAAGTCCATTACAACTCAATCGATCTCTCCAACCATTATGCTTGTCCTAATTCTTTATCTAAATGTTCCACTTTGCGGCTAAAATAAGGAACATAAAATTAAATAATCGTGTAAGATAATACGGTATTTAGCTGCACAGATAAAAAGACAAAAGTGTGTCAACGTTCCTGCACAAATATACATTATTAACTGCTATTTTCGAAGCATGCAGAGATAAATAAAGAAAGAAATGCTAATGGACACTGGTACCATTGAGTAAATTAATACCATAACAAGCAAAACCGAAAGCTATTTTAGAGGTGAGATGGATTACTATAAATTTTTCTCCGGTACCGAAAATCAAAAGTCAGCACCGGGGAGGGATTCATCGGAAAGAAAAACAAAATATAAGGCTATACACAAACATTTAAAAGAATATTGCGCAATTCCATGGTGATTGTCGTCAAAGTCCTCAGGTAGAGGAGTTACACATAGAAATGAAAGACAAAGCCATTAGCTTCAATATTTTTCAGTTATAAAGAAAAACCGAAGGTTGTTCACGGATATTAAACGAAATTGAGGTTACATGTTTTCAAAGAAAAAGAAAAGTGCAGCAAAATCATTGTCTAGCAGAATACGTTTCTAATGAAATGTTCTTTTAAGTGCAATTAAATTTAGAGCGAGTCATTCTTCACATGCTGCTTTGAGGGCTTGAATGTATTGAAACTACAGTTCAGTGAGCCCTATTCATGTCCTCGGTTGCGCTTCCCGTCGGTTCCCGTTTGGTGAACGCGGCCACCGGTACTTCTGAATCCGTTTTTTTTACCTCACTGCACCTTCAGCAGGCTGCCGCGTGGAGCCACCCAGGCAAAAATAAATGGGACCTTACGAATGCTTACACCACGAGAAGTTGACCAGTCCTTGAAATATAGAGATATTACCTCGCGATTGGGTAAAGTTCAGCTGCCTTTTGGCTGCGTTGCGCTTTTATTGGATGCTTCCGTTTTTGTTTTCTATTTGTGGCAACTGCTAACGTGTAAGCAAAGCTTGATGAAAGCACATTCTCGACGAAACTACGGTGATCGACCATGATACGTGTCCTACAGCACGCAGTCATGTAGCTTCCCAGCTATGCTTCGAGCCGGGTGAACAGATGCGTGCGACTGGACCCTCGAAATAGTGCGGCGGCTTGCGCCATCTAGCCCAGTGCTTTTAACATAGACAGCTTTCTCCCAAGTACGCAAAACTGGATATTCGCACGTATGTTTACAGACAAGTCAAAGTGACTGTAGACACTTCAAAGATTTAAGGGAGGAAATATTTGCAACTCTAGAAACCCCGAAACCAGCCGAAAAATATGCAAGCATGAATAAAGCTTACAAGTGATTATATATATAAAAAACGTGAACTGTTTAAATCCGTAGTCTCTTAGAACAAGTCTCTGTAAAACGTTACTGTTTTTTTCTTGGCACGCTACGCCATATTTCGACCTCCTTTTTTCCACCAATAAACTTGTTTTGATTCATTCATATGCAAGCATTTTAGTTAAGCTTTTGATTGCACTACTAAATGTATCAACCGTGTAATCCATGTGTGCCTGAAACAAAAATATGCTCCTGCTATATAGTTTTCGTATTTAATTGCTCTAGAGGTACTCATCCTGAAGAAGCTATATATCCTAGGTAGCACTTTGTTTTGCGCCAAAATTTGTGTTTTGGCTCTGAATATAGGGCCTTAGAAAGCCCGAAGAGGCGAAGCTATAGAGCCAGAGCCTAGAATTTTGTCCTTTATTCGCCAAACAAGCGCAAAATTTAGGTTCCACTGCCGGTATTTGAGCTGTCATCTGGCATATTTGCGCAGAAATTGCCAAAGAAGTGTCAAAGTAATAGGCTTGACTTCTGATTGTTCGATTTTTATGTGGCAACTTTGGTTCTAAATTGCCAGACAAGTGCCATATTTTGTCTTCAATGATTGTTCTTCAGTTCATAGGGGGCATCTTTGGCTCAGGTCTGGCACTATGGTGATTATGTGGCGAGCCAGAGAAAAAGTACTTTGGCATTAACGTATTAGAGCAAAACCGCATTAGGCTCAAGTTAGAGAATTAGGATTGCCAAGCTTGCCCTAAGATAGGTGTTTCTCTTCCGTGCCACCTGGTATATGTCTCCAAACTTTTGTTCTGGTCAGATAAGCACTCTTCTCAGATGACGCATCTATCGAAATTGATAGGCTTCGTGGTTAACCGGCTGTTGGTTTTGCACATTTGTCTGAGTTAATTAATGTCAAAGTATTTCAAAGGGTATCTTGTTCCTGCTAATATCCCTATTGAAAATTCCATCAAGGTACGTAATTTGGGACACTGACTGCCAGTCAGCAGCCTTGGTGGAACGTGATGGACCATCAGACGTCATCTGGTGGTCCATCAGATGACGTCTGACTGCGTCTGCCAAGGGAATTTCATCAACAAGGGCAGCATTTATATAAGAGTGAAGCTATACGCACTCATAAATATGGCCAAATGCCTCAAAAAAAAAAAAAAAAAAAAAAGCCGGTTTACCGCGCTTCGAACCCGCGACCACTTGCATACAAATCGGACATCCTAACCACCATGCTATGCCTCCGCTTCTGGAACTCGATTTAACTATTTGATTTATACGAGATGCTTCGGCTACAAATGCAGTTAAGTCGTCAGCGTGTTATGCAAAGCACTCGTACATCACTCGCCGTACTTCAGTTCTACTCACCTGCCACGTAGAGTACTTTCGCGTCGTAGAGCGATCCTTTTGTTCGCGCGTCACCGGCCCAGTAGACCTGGTACACCTTGTCGTCTTCAACTACACCGCTAAAGTCCCTTACATCGTCGGAACTCACAACAGGCTGGGTCTTGTCGAGTAGAAATTCTACTAAAACATAAGACATTGTAGAGCTCGGGCAGGATCGACCGGTTAAAGCAAGCGGGCAAACAAAACGAGTCGAGAGCGATCGTTCATGAAAGCTCGGCGAAGTCTCTATGGGCGAAGCGAAGTCGGCGAAGTGTCGTGTTCGGCGCTTCCACTGATCTCTATAGAGATCAGTGGGCGCTTCGGCGGGCTTCTGATCAAGGTTATCGGTCCGTTGCGTGTCATATCTCCAACGTCAGCGGTTTTATGGGCTCACGTCCCGAAATCGTTTTCTCGTGCATAGATTACTTTTTGTATTCATAGATTTGACGAAATAGTGGTATCCTAACGAACTTTACGTCCTTTGACCGTGCGTCTGTCTGCACGTCAAAGCTTTTTGACGTACAGTCAGAGACAATCGATGTACAGTCAGAATCGCCACCAAGACATCCTGATGGCATTTCGCGGCGGCCGATTGCCACCAGGAAACCATCACAAAGCTGACAAGCGGAGTCTGACTGGAGTTTGACTATAGGTCAGAGTAACTTGTTGGCCAATCAGACATGCTTGGGGTACAGACAGGCACAGTCAGCGGTCCACTAGAAAACATTGACTGCCAAACAGCGTTACATTGATGGATTTTTCCTTCGGGATGTGTGCTCTTGTTGGGTACTTGATGCAACCGGTCAATTTTAACCTCAAAGTTGTCCTTTTTCACAGACAATGACTTGGTCGTCAATCACTTATAAGCCCAAGTCACACGGTGAAATTTTTTGCCACACGATTGATGTCGGAACTGCGAAATCGCAAAAAAATCGCATCATGCGAATTAGACATTAAGAAATAAAGGCACCCACTTGAAGTGAAAAACGCAAACATTCAGACTACCATTTCACAAAATAGTGCCGGGCAGAATTCTCATGCCAGAACAAGAAAACAGCTAATAGAGTCTGATCTCAAAAACGGTACACACTACACCACCGAAATAACGCGACACCAAATATTTACACAGAATTATATAAATTCTGTGGGCAAAACTAAACCCTGAAAAAAATACCCTCAATTGGAAATGAACCCAGAAAACACGGAACCCTTATTACAGTAGGGAGCCAAAGTGAAATATGTGCTGACCTGTAACTCCAGGTTGTGAAGAGGAGTCCTGAACTTTTCACAAACTAAAGTTATTAACCAAATCGCAATGGCCGCTATCCTCGACTCATCGAAGTATCAGGTTCTTCCAGAAATACAGTAAGTAATTTAGAAATTTGTGTTTCAGGACTTCCAATGCGGAATACTTTTCTTGCCCGATTGACGCAGCAGGAAAAAAAAATGTTAACCCAATTTATTGTGAATATTCATTGAGCTAGTACTTCCATACGGTTAAGATTCACCATAATATTACTCAGTTTTACGTGAGATGAACTGATTAACGTATTGAAGCGAAATGCAATGTTGCCATAGGATTCTATACGTACGTTGCCTTTGCCATACACTATTTAGAACTTGTCTTTAGCACAAAAGCATAAACTTCATACTATTAGCAGCACGAAAAAAATCGCCAAAATTTGCATTGTGGGTCAACACCACATCCTGTTGTGTCAGCAAGTTCAAAATGCTTGTCTCATAAAAATCGCTGATTTGGTAATGCGCAACGATTTGCAGATAATGAATGTCCTCTCCCAATGGGTTCCGCGGCCGCTCACGCCCATGCAATATTAACTACGAAAGGAATCTGTAAAGGAAGTATTGCAGCTTTTTCATGCCGACCCTGACTATTTGTTTGGTTGCCTGACTATCAAAGGTGAATATTGGGTGTGCCATTAGGCTCCCGTAATAACAAAACAGTCAAGCAATATATGCACGCGGATTTAATATATCAAAAAATGTGAAGACGTAGCCGTCATTTTGAAGGGTGACAGCGATGGTGTGTCTTTGACGGAGTATGCTCGTCAGGGTCGAACACGCATAGGAAAATATTACCGGGGCCTCCTGACTAGGTTACCAGAGATCCTCAAACGCAACAGGAAGCTGACGAAGGGAGCTTCTTCGCTTCACCAGAAGGCATCAGCTTATTGCTCGCGGTAACGACACAAACTTTGTGAAAGTTCGAGTCATTACTGCGAAGTGCACAATGCACATGAAAAAATTTTAGCGGTAAGAATCATATTTGGTAAAAATATAATCTCAGATGAGTTTATATTTACACTTGCATTCTATTTTCAGATTATACTCGTCTTGCATTTTGTGTAGTAAAGCTAAACGCAAACAAAGTAAAGGTAACCTGATTTCGCAGCATTGTGTTTAAAGATTTTTTTTTAAACAGTTATACTATTTCTTGGTAAAATCATAAAATATCTGGAGTCATTTCTTTTGGTGCCATAGGCGCCACAACTAGCTGTAAAAGGCAGGTTTTCATGCTAACGTTTTAGCCAGCGTCCAATCCCGTTTCACACTAAGTTCGACCGCAGCAGAAGGGGCTACAATCTGATGAAACCAATCAAACAGTGCCAAAAGAGTAACGTCATGACGCTCACCGTCTTTGTGCGTTTCCTATCGCCGGATAAACCGATCATTCTTAGTGAATGCGAGCGCCTTTTGTTTTGCGCGTGATGGGCTTAGACGGTTTTAGAAGACGGACAAATACGACGAGCGCCGCGACGACGTACTTATTGAGCAGCTTGATTGGTTCTATCGGATCGTCGCGGTGGCTGCGGTCAAACTTAACGTAAAACGAAGTATATGTGTCACGTCGTAAGAAATGTTTTCGCTCAGAACATGCCTTCTTATTTCCTTTAACAGAACACCTTTTAATGAGAAAGGATTAACTGCCCCATAGAGCGAACCCAGCGTTGTCTTTAACCGTCAGTAGCAGAAAAACAGCAGCTCAATTCTTATTCCCAATAAAACACAAAGAAAAGCACAGAAAACGCAAATGCTTCGTGACGGAAGCCGTTGGGAAGCCGGCAGGGTTAGCCGCGCCTGCGCAGTGGGGGAGCGCGATGTCACCGCCGCAGCGGCGTGTGCGATAAGAAGACGTTGCGCGCTGCTTGTAGGAATGCGCTGCGTGTAGGAATGCTTTCGCATACCTACACGTAAGCTGTCTTAAGTGTCTCTGTCGATTTTTTTTTAACGCAAAAGATACGGGTTCCATTGCCTAAGTCAGTTTGATTTCGCTTAGAAACCTTACATATACAGTCCAAAACAGAAACATTCTTAACATCCTTCTCTGGCCCACTCAACTGACCGAATTTCACCGCGATTTGCTCTCGCTGAATAATCTGACTTTGGAATCAATGCACTCAACCTAAAGACGAGAAGCTCAAAGTACAACCTTTAGCTTAGATTAAACGTTTTAGTAATCAGTCCGTACAAACAAACAAAACGCAAAAAAAAAACAATCAAAAAATTTTATTTTGTCTTTTTTTTTTGTTATTTCTTGACTTAACACACTCGCATGTGTTCGCACTATCTTTGCCCTCCTGCTCATTTAAGTGTTGTACAAGGAGTTGCCTATATTATACGCGCACCCCTCGTTTAGTTTCCCATTTTCGATTCGGAGAGACGACTAATTTATACATCATCCCTGAACGCTCGACCCATGTAAAAATTATTCTACACCTCCTTGTCTAACACACTTGGGGATTTGAAAAATAATAAAAAATTCTGACCCTAAAATGAAGGGATGCAAAATATCCGAAGATTAACAGATAAAAACCGCCGGCAACTCTTTAATTAAAGCCCATCCGGGGTGTAGCCTGCGTGCGGGACTGCGTCACCTTTCAATATCTTTGAGTGTTAAATTCCGACAAAATAAGATACAAGGCAGACTCGCGAGACGCGGAAGAAACAAGCTAATTAAAAGGAACACGCCGTTATCTTAAAAAGGGCGGACGAGGCGGTCCGCGAGGTTGAAGGAGCGTCCTCGAGCGACTCTGGGGGGAATTCGGGGAGCTAAAATGTGAACCGGAAGTCGTCTTTTCCCCTATAATGGTAAGTAGACTATAAAATGCGGCGGTGACTAAACGCACCAATAAAGGACGCCTCTTGAACGACGCTGAAGCTGGGAGTTAACTAAAAATAAAATTTAATCTCCATCGAAAACGAGACACGCGCGGAAACCATGTAGTCTCAGACAACACAAAAGGGTGCAAAGTACACAAGATTCTTCGCCGGCGTTGGAGGTCTTTTGGCTCCTGGAAGCTTTTGAATACCTAAAATGCTCAGCATATTTTTATTTATTTTTTTTTGATGGCGGCAGAGAATGACGTCTTTTTCCGTCGACACGGCAGGACAGTGGATCTTCATTTTGGTGGGGTAAGATCACATGTGCTTCGCTTTCTAGAAATGTGCCTTTGCAAATGCGTTGTAATTAACGCCTTTCTAGGAAGAACACTAGATATATTAGAAACATATAGACAGATCTAGTTGGAAGTTAAGTTTGAAGCATAATTCGAGACCTAAAGGAAGGACCACTCATTGTACAATTATCCACCATATGCATTTTGTTTTCAATTACAGCCTCTCTTTTATAGGCTCGAGGCAGAGAAACACGATTTCGGTTCAACCGGGGTTTTAGATTGTGTCTGAATATTTTAATATAAAATTAACTGAGGTGATTTACAGTATGAATTTTAATTACTTCCCTGATAAAATGTTTTAACACAAGAGCATACAGTTTGCGTTCGCAATATTGATATCGGGGAGAGTTTCTCATGATATATTTAGGCAATGTCTGCGCCAGCATATTTATATACCAATAGATGTTTTCAATTACACCAGATTGCCTTTAGCAGGGTCCCGGAAGCGCTGCAGGACAGGGTAGAGGACACACTCCGCAAGACACCAGCCACCCCTAGGAATACATTGTCCGAATTGTTGTTCTCAACGTGCAATACGTGACAGTGCCCCGCATTTGCACAGAGAACAAGTTTAATGTCAGAATAGCTGCCAAAAAGTAAGGAAGATAGCGACGACCTCTTATTTAATCACCAAAATTGTTGTAGCCAAAACATTTTTTGTATTTATCACCCACTCTGGTATATCTGCAGCAATCGAGTCTGCGCTTGCCAGAAGCGTCGTCATTTTTTTAAATAATTTAGAGTGGCATTTAGTTTTAGTTGCGCCAACCTTTCAAACATTGAAGTCGAGTGTGTACTGCATGTGATCTGTTAAAGCATAGGATGGTTGATTCATATAAATTCCAAATTGTTTTGACTGAAATGTAACTTTTCACGGTAACTTAGTGGCGACTAATTGGAAATCAATAAATGTTGAAATGAAAACGTGTATTGAGGTGCACAACAACACTTCGTACTACCATAAAATAGTTACGTGAAAAATGCACGAAGGGCCCACTGAACTGAAAAAAATATAGGGTAGTTGTATCAACGTTTTTGGAGCTCAGAGAACAGCCATAGGAGGTCGAAAAAGCCTAAGAGTAAGGAAATAACAAGAATTCTAAGGCAAAATCATTTATTGTTTTGTATGCAGCAACAAAACGCGATTTATAGGGGAGAACCTTTCAGCTACGCTCAGAGCCGGTAGGATCCTGCACGATGCACGGGCTAAAAGCATGTCCCAGAATAAAATACGACACTAACCATAAAAAAAAGGCTAGACCCCACCGACCACGAGGCGCGCAGGTGTTGGGACATAAAGGACGGCCTCGGGTTCAGTGGAAGACCTCAGAAGGATACTTTGGGGTACCTTCTCATCCACGTTTCTCCTCTCAATATGTTTGACCTTTTAGACGTAGTTGTTTCCCCTCGACGGTCGCTGTAGATTCTGGGTACGACCGGGATACGAGAGCAACGACACAAGGAAATTCTGCCTCAGTCAAGCAGCACTAAGCAAACTGGGGTGAAAACTCACATCTGTTTTGAATGGACTATCAGCGGGGACGCCACTTCGTCCTTCCCTTGGTTGCATGCAGACAATGCGGGGATGGAGAACTGAAAGCGGATACCAAACGGTAGGTGGTAGCTCTCACTCTGTCTATGAACGCTTGTTGCACTCGATGTTTGTACCAGTTAATATTTTAAACTTTTTACTTAAAATTTTTTAAATTATTATTACATTTTTAACTTCGAGATAATTGCCGACAAAATAAATTACGCAAGTTCAAAAGCATTGAATGGAGTTCTAAGAGGGCTAATGTTTTATACGTCAGTTCGGTCGCCTAAAATGCAGGTGCTGCTCTTACTGGATTTTCTCTACCGATACGAGAAGTGCACGAAGCATCTATGCACGTATTCGACGCGCAGAACATGTACAGTCCAAGCATCTTATTATCTTTCCGCATTCACTGAGATTCTTTAGTTAGTTTTAAAGAACGCCTAACAACGCATCACGAAGCGAAAAGCGTGAACCTGATGTCGATCTCGCTACGCGCAAATTTAATGATAATCCTTCAGTGACATAAAGTGTTATTTATCGCTTTGCTGTTATTCCGCTGTCTAATACGTTCCATTGGTGGCCAGCAAAGTTCGTCGCAGTTTTATGGCCGAACTTCGCAAGCAGCTTTTGGAGAATTCTACGTTTGGATTATTATAAACGAACAGCACCTAAGTCTTCATTGCCCGCAGTTCGCTTCACTTCTTCACTCACGACCATTTTAAAACGAGAAAATCGGAAGAGAACTACCTTTATGTTAATTATCGTGCTGCATCGCCCCCCCCCCCCCCCCCCAACTATCCCCCAGCCCAGTCGGACACTCTTTATGAGGCCTCAACAAATGTACTTAAAGGAATACTGAACCGGAATTTCGAGCTCACAATACAGGGCTGGAGCGATAGGCGGGGCGATGCAGAACTCAAAAACACCACTTATACGGCGATATCTCTAACAGATGGCCGTATTTCTCGAAAAGAAATGCGTGATTGAAAGCGGGCCGACGAGACCGACGAGACTTGTGACGTCACGATTCTGATTCACTCTCCTCCTCGCTTCGTCCCGTCCAGTTGGTGCACCGATGCGAGGAGGAGAGTAGCGAGCCTGCTTCCCCTCATTCTTAACTGCTCTAGGAGGATCGTGACGTCAGAGTCCTCGCTTGATCAAGCCCTTCTTTTCCAACCATACGGACATATGTTTGAGATTTCGATATATGAGTGAAGCCTTGGAGTTCGTAGTGTCCAGTTCAACGCTTCTGCTCTCTTATTTTGCAAAATCCAAATTCCGCATTAATATCCCTTTCACATGTCGTCTCCAATTGGCTCTAAGCCCGCGAGTGCCGCCATCGACGCGCCAATCTGTTGACCGGAATAAGAATTAAAAAAAGTAGAGCGGGATAGATGGGAAGAAGACAAGGAAGAGGAATCCCATGACTCACAATCAAAAAGAAAGGACCTGAAAATGGCACAATAAGAGTGGACGCCCACTCGACGGGTCAGGCCGCTTTTGCATAAGCACTGATTCACAGCCAGCAAATCCCGGCCTGTATACACGTGCATAAAGAACCCCGCCGGTCTGTTTTTGTACAACGCGCAGATGCGCCGATGGGCAATGATGGGCAGACGTGTCAGTCTCCCTGCCGCTGGGGAGACGTCCCCAGTGACAGCTGGCACGAGTTGGTTCAAGCAAATAATGGAAAGAATAACAAGAGGGTACCCAAATAAAATAAACAGGTAGTGTAGTTCTTTTTTTATATATATATATTAGATTGACAATCGCTTCAACTTTGAACCTCTCTTTCGGTGACCAGGTAGTAGGAGTACACAACTGAAAAATATAACAGTAAAAAAGGAAAATAAAAAAAAAGCAGGAAGTCTGGTAAAGGACGGCCGTTATTCTACCCGAGACAATACACATACCTCTTTCTGTGATAACACGAATTAATGTCGTCATTACAAATTAAATTACAATCTTTTGCTAACTACATTGTGCGGATACAGCCATTGAAGAATAAAAAAAAGTGGCACGAGCTTCCGTAAGGAAAACTTACCCGACAGAAAAACTGGGCAATATTTTATGGAGATACTTTGGTTCAATGAACACATTTTCTAAGGATGCTGCTTAGGTGAGAACAGCACTCAATAGTTCCCTTTAACACCCCCCCTTCCGCCCCCCGGTCTGTCTAGTACATTAAAAACAAACTCCAAGTGTTTTTTTTACTAGGTCCGAATAAACTGCCCTCTATTCACTACCACCCTCTATAAAAGAGCAAAATCCAAAACCCATCGAAGTGTTGGCTTTCTCTGAGGGGTAGAGTTAGAAGAACCTCTCGAGACCGTCCCGAATCAAAGGGGGCGTCGTTGCGCGGTCCTGCCGCTGTCCGCCCTCACGTGTCCCCCGAGTGCTGCCAAAGAGCCGCGGTTGGGACGACGATTCGTTCTCCGCTTCACACGCCACCTCCCTACCAGCGGAAATCAAAGGGATGGAACGCGCGCCGGGACCTTTCACTTCCCCGAGAAGCTGACTCATCGATCGTGACGTGGGCTCCTAATTAATTAGTGCAGCCACACCGCGAACTGCGGGGGGAAGCTCGCAAGCTCCCAATCTTGTTCGGTACTTGAAAAGAAGAGGTCGAGCATGTGGTCCGAAGGGCGCTGATCTGTACATCTGCGGGTGTCGATATTGGCGGCTGCTGTTTGGTATACTATGAAGAGGTAAGGTGGCCTCCGCTATTGGATTTCTGAAACTTTAGGCCATGCGGAGACACTGCCTCAAGAAGAAATAATGGCAGAAGGAATTAATTTTTTTCTCAATTTCGCTCTGTGTCTTTATAACCGCAGGATTCTATTGCGGTAATTTGCTGATCGTGTTTTAGGCTGGGTTTATTAAGAAACTTTTCTCAGAAATCACAAACGGCCTGTTTTTTCTAAAAAGGGCTAAGGGATCGTCAAACCGACTCGGCACAGCTATATTATTCCCTGGGTCTCCTCGATTGGCGTAATGTTCATAGAAATAAAAGGAGTTTGTATCATTATTATGAGATTAGAACCTGACGGTGCAATCTACGGATTTTTCTGCTTACAATTCAAAATGTACCTAACCATGAGGCATGCGCCAGAGTGTATTGCAGAGCCGAGTGGTTTATTCAAGATTATTTGATACTATTAAGCCTGGAAACGAATCGTCACAGAAATCAGGTTTCACAAGAGACGTAGCTTGTATACGAACGGTTAAAGCAATTTAGCTTTACTTTTACATCCTTATTCTCTCGACATAGTATGAGTACCGGCACGATCGTGACATTCCTTAATTCTATTGAGAGCTTACGAAACGCAGGGCGTAGTAAGTTCAAAGCATATTAACATTTCTCCGCAGCCAATGAGAGTGTGCCATTAGCAGATAAGAATGTCGCACAGGGAATCACGAAACAACAAGCCTGAACATAATGAGCTGCACCCTACTTTTCTTAAGCTGCCAGTGATCATAGTGCACTATATATAGGAGTTAGAAACAGCAGGGAAAACATGACGTAAGGTTGGTTTTGGTGGTATTTCATTCAATAAGGAAGCATTCAAGTGGAATGGCGCTTGCTTGAGCGCCTTTAAAGCTTTAGTTCGGAAATTAGCTCCCATTTCAATGTAGTCCTCGACTTTCGGGTGTCCCGATCTGAGGAAATATTGTGGCGGCATGAGGAGTCCAGGGAGTCCCCTTCAATTGCAGGAAGCCTGAAAGTACAGAAACTTCTACGCCCCCCCCCCCTCCCCCCCCCCCCTCAAAAAAAAAGATGTATACATTACTGTTTGAAGAGTTCGCATAAAGATACTGCACTATGTCTTCAAAGAAATAAGTAAATATTATATGTAACCGATTACATGTTCATTTAATTAGGAGATTAATACTGACTATAAATATGATTGCTGGAATATGTGAGTTGACCTGACGATAGAATCGGGCCTGGGATTGTGCCATTAGCAGATAAGAATGTCGCATTTGGGAGAAATAACAACAACAACAACAAAAAAAAAAAACGATGATGTCAGGACATTACCACCAAAGTGGCTATTAGTGTACGCCCAACGAATCTGCCTACTATACGTTTAGCCTATGCATCACACATGTTACCTGTGACGTCATGAAATACCCACCTTGACAGGACGACGTATATGCAAGTAAGACAAAACATTGCCCTTGGATATTTCTCTTTTTTTCGAAGTAAATACTATGAAACTTTAGAAATAAGCACAATTTACTGGGATGAACGAACATGCTATGTCACATAAATTTATTAACGGGTGACGACTTTCACCTCCCGACCGTCCGATTTAAACTAGAACACGCACTGTCGGTTCGGAATCAGCACAAGAGATATTTAACGAAATATAAAGTAAAAGGGTAAAGACCAACTAAGACTTAGAAACAAACCGGAACGCCTAGCGGACGCCACCGGTGCCGCCCATGAGCAATGGAGTGTGGGCAAGCAGCTCGCCGTCACCCATAAACAAACCATTGGAAGGCGATTTTTTATAGGCGTCGGTGCGAGTTCCCGTGCCTTTTTTTTGCGTTGGAATTGTTGATTCTACGTCTTCCTGGTAATGACTGATTACTTTAGCGGCCTCAGCGAAATTAACGAGGTTTGTTACATAACTTTCGTTGAATAATGGAACATGCGGCGATTCATTCCGCGTGGACGCCACAGAATGGGTGCAAAAAGCCTGATTCGCATAGTGATATTCTGCTCGCTATTTTAAGTCGCGACGTCGCTCGTGCTGCAAGAGCATGGATAGTAGCTAAGATGGTCGACATCGATACTGAAAATCGAAAGCGGAATCGGACCAAGTGAATCAGGCATAACATGTCGGGGATGGCCACTGGCAACAATGATCAACATCTCCTTGTATCTACTGTTTAGACCGAGACTACTTATCCCAGCCCACCTTCAAATTTAAGAGTCTTTTGAGGCCTCTACTTACTTCTTATCGCAATTATCGGGTCAACGTTTGGTCTAAAAGTTTGGAAGAGCAGACGGCAGTTCGAACGATCAAGCAGATGTTTGAACTTGAAGACACACAGAGCGTAGTCTGCAGGTTGTGCGTACAACTTGATGGTTCCCGCGCGTCCATGTTGGAACAAAATATAAATAAATTTGAGGACCACAAGTATCCGTTAATTCAAACAAAAGTGCTTGCCGCACAAGAGAGCGTGGTCCGTCGACGTCTGGTTTTTATTTTTCACAGCACCTATCAACGCTCTCGGACGTACCGAGCAGGCAGAAAATACTTGAAAACTGACCTTCAAACCTTTTCCGACTATTTTTGTACAGCCCTAGTCTGAGTGTTTTGACGAGAAGGCAGGTTTTTCTCTGGTTTCTTCCAAAACATCACGGGAATGCACGTCCCGCATGGCGACTTTCACCCAAAGCCCCAGATTGGGAGTGCTCCGGACTCGTCATCACCGCGGCGTGACGTAACAGACCTGAGTTAGAGTATAAAATTGAACTGCACGATTTATTTATTCCTCTTGCTCATAATCCGATAAAATATACCTAGTTTAAATAAATACTGTTTTTTTTTTATTTTAGAACATGTTAGCGACATCTCCGCAGTGCATTTATTTCCTATAATGTATAACACCTAGAAAGTACATGAGCTCGTTTTTCAATAGCCACCTAATCAGTCCTGTGTAGGTTACTTTTAAAAAGTGATTCGTTACAGTTACAGTTACTTTCAGGAAAATATAACCAAGTTACCGTTACAGTTAACGCATCAAAAGAGTAACTCATTACAGTTACAGTTACTTTTAAAAAGTAACGACGTTAATTTTCAGTTACCTTTTTATAATACGAAAAATTTAGGAAATACTCCAAAACGCCCCTCACCAAGTTCTATTGAATTAAACTTAAAAAGTACGCTTTTTACTTCATATTGCATCTTAGCAGTAGTTGCTTCTCGAAATTAGTGACTAAAAGTTTCCCTCGTTTGATGGCGAACACATCCCTTCCCTTGCTGAACGGACCCCGCACAACCAGAGCAACGAGCAAACCCCGCGCAAACAGCAGTAAATTTTGCCTCGACTGTTGACATCGACACCATGTCGGAGTGGCGCAAATCAAAATACGAAACATGCGCAGTGCGGAGCAGTGGCGCTAATCAAAATACGAAACATTCGCAGTGCCCGTCGTGTGTATTACCCGATTAAAAAGCGTTTGCGCAGAAAAAAGAACAACCTTAGCCCAGGTAGTGCTTCACGATACTAAGATGGAAGTGTTCAGTCATAAAGTACACGGGCGTGCGTTAAGATAACTAGATTTTTTTTTTCATCACATCAACGCGTGGCTCTATTCGGATCGTGACTCGCGAGAAAGAACGTATTCACAAGTTTGTGCATGGCCAACTTGACACTCTAAATGTTGGAACAGACAATTTGGAAAGAGCAAGAATAGCTAGATTGTACTCGTTTAATCATATGTTATTTATAAAAAAAACTGGAAAGTAACGACCAAATAACGTCGTTACTTTCATTGTTACCTCAGAAAAAAGTAATAGAACTACAGTTACAAGTAACATTTTTAAAAAGTAACTTGTTACAGTTACAAGTTACCAAAAAAGTAACGAAGTTACAGTAACACGTTAGTAGTAACGCGTTACTACCCAAGACTGCACCTAATAGAGCGATCTCCCGCTTAAACAAGACTGTTCATTTGACGAATATCAGGGTCTACACTTACCTGTAATCATTCAGCAGTACCTAAAGCCACTGGGTCGTGAAGTTTCCTTTTTGGGAGTATTCTGGGGATGTTTAACCAACAGTTTTTATTTCTTACATGTGTTTTTTTTTTTTAGTAGTTGTGTTCGCAAGTGTCACTTTGGATATTTACTCTGATGCAATTGTTAGATAACGTAGTTTGTGAACTGGTATACTCGTTCTCTTTTTTAGCGTCTGTGTCTGAAAATTTAGTGACATTTATTTATTTAATAGTGTTTTGCATACTATCTTCCCTTGCAACTCAAGAAGGTAGGGCAAGGGAAAAATAGGCCGGAGAAGAGGAAGCAGACGAAACGCTCGAGAGGGAGGAGTTTTCTCCCTCTCCTCTCCAGCGTTTCGGCTGCTTCCTCCTGCCAGGCCCTCCTTTTCCTCGCCCTACTTTGTTGCGCTGTAATCTACTATACATAACTCACGTTACTTGCTGAGACGTCTGTTTTATTTTAATTTACCTTTATACCATTTCCTTCACAGGTTGTTCATGTCACCGTGTGTATTATTCGGGGCTCTTTCACCCATATCAACAATTTCTTTGAGTGCGTTGGCTTATAATTTGACCAGGTTCCTTCTCATGTACTTCGCGGCGATGAGCCATTGAGGCTAGGTCATTGATTAAATAAAATAAATATATAAAAGCTGGTTTTCACCTATTCTTGTTAAATCGTTTCTTCTTCTGAAATATCCCGCCAACAAAACAACAAAAAAAAAAAACGAATAGCATGTAAACAATAAAAAAATTCTACACAGGCCGTAACAGGATCAGGGGAATCTTACAGATAGGCCCTGTACCTTTATTGCGAAAACAAAACAGGAAAATTAAACAAAATGCAAACCCAGTGCTACTATAATGCAATCATCCTACTCGGTGCCATATTATGATGCCTAGCAATTTATAAAAAAATAAATAATTCATTCAAACATAAATTATTCGGGTATAAATTCGTATAATCAGTCAAGTCACTGTCAGCTTTAATCGGCAGAATACTGTCGGTGCCTATACAACTCACTGGGCTCATTAAATTCGAACCAATATAGTAAGACGCTATTTCACAAAAAAAAATTTAAAGCCTTAAAAAAATCAATACAATTTTTTTTTTTTTTAAATAGCCCTCTCCTATTTTGTCTCAAATATCTGCGTTCAGGTTCAGTAATTGGTAATTTGATGCCGCGTCTCATGAATAAAAGTTCGTATAACCTCATAAAAAATACTTTCAGGGTTGGCCGGCTGAGAACGACCGTCACGAACTTACCGTGCTCCACCTTAAAAAAAAAAAAAAAAAGTTAATCACCTTTTAAATTAAAAAAAAAATGCTTCAGAAATCGATGAAGTTGGACTTCGTACGAGGATTGGAAGCTGTAGTCCGAAAAGCTTGTTTCGTCAGATACATTACTTACTATGATCACATAGAAAGCGACCACGGTACACTGTTAGCAAGTCCCGTGTATTTGGCGAATATTTGGGGTGAAAAACACGCTATTTACACAAATTACCATAAATTTACACGATGAGTAACGGATAATTCGTTCAGAAATCATGCGAGGTTGTAAAAAACGTGTTTTGGTTCGGTCATACACGCATAACCGTGTAGCCGACCTCGATAACACGCATCGCCCCCGGCGACGACCGCGGCATTGCCGGCTATCGAAGCACCGGAATGCTTGGGGACACACTTAGAAAGGACCGTCGAGACAAATGCCGCGGAAAGAAACATATCTCGGAGACAGATATGCACCAAAAGCAATTGCGCCATGTCGCAGGACGTTGGCGAAACCCGCGCTTACCGTGCTCGCCGCCATCTTCTGGTCGATGGCAATGCGGCTTTCCTCATGTCGCCCATGTTTGTATTTAGTCTAGGGGTCCTGATAACAGTTTCCTAGACACCACAAATAAAGTCATGGGTCTAATTATTCGTTCCATACAGTTAAAATGAATATAAAAAGCGTGTCCTCGATGTGAACACGTGACATTGCAGTTGGTTTCGTTTTTGCTTCAACCTTCAACTGCAAGCGATCTGGCCACGGCGCTTGCTTCCAGCGATGTACGCTGGAAGCAAGCGCCGGTTGGCTTTCGTTGTTTTTGTTTGACCGGAGAAAATCTGGCAAGTACGCATGGCATCGCTACTGTTTTGGTTTGACGGGACGCGAGAAGCTTCGCATAGAGCTTCGGAGTTTGCGAGCACATAGTGAAGACGTGACCGGAGAAGTGCCCCTGTGATGTTCCTGGAAGACGGAAAGTAGCATTCGTAATCGTCGTGTGTGCTTTGAAAGCGAAGGGAGTCACAGGGTCCACGAGTTCGCAACCACAAGCCAAGGTTCACGACAGCGCGGCGTTGAATTCGGCGATCTCGTTCTGTTTGGTGCAACCCGGCGATGCGAAAAAGAGCTGAAACATTCGTCGTGTGTGGTGCGGTGCTTTGTATTCCGGGTCTGTTTGAACCACGCTTTTAACACGGAGCGCAAATTGTTTGTTGCGTGGTGGAGGTTCAACGGGTACAGTCCCGTCGTCGTCAGCTGATCCGGTCCAGCTGGTCCGGGAGGACACAGCGAGCGTTTTTAAAAGTAAATCTTCCTTCGTTCCGTTTGAAACTGTGGAAGTATCCCGACACATACCGTGAGTAAGACGAAGCGGGCGTTTTCAACAAAATTACGTTGTTTTAATTGAATAATGGACTCCGGATTGTTGTCTTAAATCTGCCGTTTTTTATGCTTCGTTTTGGACTGCGTTTGCATAGCGACGCACACCGCTCGAGTAGATGATTCGGTCCTACAACGAGTTTGTTGCGCCAATCATGCGGCGTGAATAAATTAGGGCAAGGTTTCCTACCTGCCCACAGATGCATGTACTGAGACCATTTTTTATGTTGTGAACGTAGTACTCTTTCTTTATTTTGGAAGACGCGTTGGTGCATGTATTATGGTACACTGTGCGACACTGTTAGCGCGAACACGACATTGCCGCATTTTCGCATTTCACTTTTAAATGGTATTAGCGAGCACGAAATGTTATCGCTTACACTAAAGAAATAGATGAGCTCTTTCCGCAGCAATAATAACTTGGATGACGTCCCTTGGTTTCAAAGAGAAAAACTGGAAAAACCGGCGATCGCTTGTTCGCGCTAACAGTGTCGCGCTCTGTACAATCACTTGAGAGTTGAGAAATTGGAGAGCGAGCAAGCTTTCCCAACTTTGTCTCTTTCTCTCTGGCACTGCCCTGTTTCAGTTTCAGTAGGCATATCTACTAGCAGGTACAAACTGCTCTAAAGCAGGTAAAAAACGGGAAGCTTAGGACGGTGCGGACTCTGTGTTTCGCGCTTTTCGCAAGGTGACAGGGTAAATGCTTTTGTGAGATATGCGGAATATGCAAGCGATTTTGTTATGCCCGTCGTTTGCGTCTCTCCAGCAAAACGAATAAGATGATCTACTACAAAGGCGCAATCACAAGCCAAGATTTAAGATAGCAGTCGTTTGCTTCGGTAATCCGTGTAGCTGTATTTTACCCTGCTCTCTGCAACACCGTGTCATGACGAAGAGCTGGAAAGGTCACGGTTTGTGCTGGCCTCCCGGTTGACAGAAACCCGCGTCGCCCGCATCGGCACCGAGTGCGCTTGGGCTGTTGATGCTCAAGCCTTTCATCCGCGGCTTGTCGCCAGCTCATCCTGCTGCTCAACGGTGAGGAAGCGGCGAGAGTAACCTCGGAAGTGAATGTAAATCCTCGTTCATTCAGTTATCCGGTGTCATAGTTTGGAAGATGTCCAACGTGTACTGAGGGCGGGAACTACGAGCGTTTTGCCTTGTTTTTATAACCGAAACCAGACCAACGAGATAACTGCCTTGCGTACTCTAAAATGACGGAAGCAATAAGTTTCAACAGGTCGAGTACATCACCGGGGATGTAGGCGAGACGGTGCACACTGTTTAAACGCTTGCAGTATCCACGAGTGGTACCAGGAAAGCGACGTCAACAGAGAAGGAGCTCGCGATTCAGCATAATGCACTGCTACGGGCCCGTGTATCTTCAAAGTTCGGAATGGTGGCAGTATAAAAAAAAGACGCATCAGCGCCCCACACCAGTGTTCACGAATAACACGGGTCACAAACTCCCAAGCCCCACCGCTCTTCTCGACACCGACACGACATACGACAACAAACTGCATCAAAACGCCCCAAAAGTGAAGGCGTCTGCTCCCGTACTGCAACTGCTGCAACTAGCGGAAGTGAAGTGTTGGGCGGATGCCCGGATGTCCTTCACAAAAATATATAAAAAAATGCTTTGCGCAAGGATCATTTTCATTTATTATTGTATACGTAATTACAAAATCCCAATAATTTGTTTTCCTATCTGATTCAAGCTAGTCGGACTGCTCATAACACTGGTCAAGCAAAAAAGTAACAAAAATTTGAACTTTTTCATGACCGGTCTAAGATTTATTGTTAACATATCGTTATTTATTGCAACGGACTAACATTATAGATTTTGCCTCCATACTTTTTAAATGCAAACAGTTCTAACACACGGCTGTCCATTGCGCCGTGTTTTGTGTATTCTTCTATAAATCTGTAATGGTCAGCGACCAAAGAGCTCACCCGCACATGTGAAGCTCATATGCGCCGCGGGGAGAAATGGATATCGAGTAGAAAGTGTCGGGCGTAGTGTCGGTTGTTGTGTTTGTGTACATGTCGGTGCTGTGTAGCTGTGTGCTGTGTTGCCTGCGTTGTATGTAGGGTTGCTGTGTAGTCGTGGTCGTTCGCTGTGTTAACAGACTCGTCTTTTTTTAAAAAACAGGCTGCTAGAAATCTCGATAGGTGGCGCAAGTTACCGCCGGATTCTAAATAGTTTGCTCAAGTTATTTATCCATGTAAGTTCGGCATTCGTTTTTTTTTTTTTTTTTTTTTTTTTTTTTTTGTCTAGCGGCTTGTTGAAGCTATCGACGCCGCCGACCGCCGACAACGCACGTACGTACCTTTGCAAGTAGCTATGTCCGCCGCTTGGAGACTTTACTGTGTATAAAAGACATCGAACGAGAACTAACGCGCCCTGTGTGCTTTCAATTCGGCTGAAAGGCGCGCGGCTCGCTGGGCTCGTCTCTCGCCTGTTCTCGGCCGCTGGCCGCCATGTTTCATAAGGAACACGCTCGAAACGGTTTTGCGGAAGGCAGACACGGTGTAGCGTGTTAAGTTTACACAGCACCTCATGTGTAGACGTAAAACACAGATGGCCTCGTGTAAAACGAACACGTTTCGACGTGTCCGCTATGGGACAACGGTTTACACGTCTGGGCGTGTTATTTTTGCTAACAGTGTAGAGAGGACTGTCGGTTGTTTCGCCTCTAACCTTCTGCGACGATTCTGCGTCTCGTACACCTCGAGCGTGCGCGCGAATCCAAAGCACGAAAGAAGGCAGGGAGAGCGCGCTGGAGACTGGTCATTCGGAAGACACGTCCTGCCGTTCTCACTCAGTCAGTGACCACACAGGCTTTGTTCCTAACTCCCAATCACGGCGCGTATTTCTTTTTGGATTAAAATATAACGATGCTTGCAAACCTCTTTTAATTAATTCTCGAGGGTAATAATACTCATGATTAGCGCAAAAAATGGTTGTTCTTTTTCAGTCGTAAATGATGTAAAAGCTTCTGTTGAAGTGACAATATATACTCAATCTTACATATATAGTTCTAGATTTACTCGAAGTATAAAATCATTTTATCTGTTAAGCGTCTCCCACCTACGACTCGCTTTTTTTTTTTTGGTTTCTTCTGAGGTTTTAACAATAGTGCGACGCTTGCAAAGCTTTTCTAAGGGCCGGTTGCACCAACGTCGCTTAGCGCAAAGCGGAGCTTAGCCGGGAACTTAAGCTTAGTTTCGGTTTCGTTCGGTTGCACCAAACTCGCTTATCGCTAAACCTAGCACTAAACTACGCTTAACTTAAGCGCTCAACATTGGGCGCTTTGCTTCTGGTTGTTTCTTAATCCTGGATTAAAAACATGGCGGCTTGTTTGTCACGGTCGACGCGGTGGACGAAATTGGTTGTGCAAAGTGTTTTAGGCTACATCAGCGTGAAAGTCTCGACAAAATGACTTTCGATTGTGACAAGGATGCAAAATATTGTCGTGTGAAGTGTTTATCGACCCCTGTTTTCAAGTTGGCTCCCCACTTTCAGGGCGTGTTAGCCCTAACCGAGAAACATACGGAGCTGTGGGGCTCACGTCTGTATTCCCGTTGGTTCTTCTTTCAACGAGCTTATTCGTATGTCCTTATTAATTTTCGCATAGCTGTAACGTATTGTTATTTACCACCTTGTTTATTTACACTTGCAGCGCGTATCCTTCAATCTGATCAGCGCGTTGAATAGTGGCAGTACATGATCTCGGCGATCATCTGATTGTCGACACCTCTGCCGTTTGCATTAGATTGCGGCGCTTTTAAGTAATAAAACAGCGAAAATTCAATTTCTTTCGTTTTCTGAGTTTTGAGACAATCTTCAGTGAATTTTCCTTATCTCGCGAGTAGAATCTTGGCTTCAGAAAACTGTATCGTTCCACAACTGTAACTTTTTTGGTGATCGCATTTTTTTTATATACTTTGCTTTATATGTTTCATTCGTTTCCCGAGAACGAGATACTGTTGTTTCCGAGTTGTGCTCTGTGATGGTGTTTCCCGTTTACTTTTGTCGTTTGTTGTTATTGTGACGATGGTTGAGACTATATACCGGAACACGTTTTCAATAAAATTCAGTTGAAAGTTGCGCCTTGTTGTGTCCTCCGTAACTTTTTTGGTGATCGCGATTTTTTAGGAATATTTTGCTTTATATCTTTCATTCGTGGTGACGACAAATCGTAACGACTACTATGTTAGATTCGGTCATTGCTGTATCGGGGCAGGCTGGGGCAGGCGATGCGAAGAGACGACCGTTCTTATCGGCGCGATGTGATGTACTAGTGGGAGTTTTTTTTGTTTTTTTTCTGAACTCGACAGTGTGAAACTGAAGTCCGTTTGAGGCTGCAGCGGATGTTCAACGACGGTACAGTGCAGTTCTGTCACCTTGCTGATAGCAACGAGTACCGTCGATGCAAGGTCTCGTGACCTGACCTCTCGACGACTTCTATTCGACGATTTCCGGGAATTTTCGCAGCTGCCGTGGCGAGTTCGTCACTGTTTTGAACTTCATCGGTCTCAGGCTTGACTTGGTTTTAGTAGTCATCTTACCTGCCTACTTATATCCATGATGTTTTGTCTTCAGCGATGTAGTGAGTAGAGTGTCCTTCTCGCGTTCGGTGAGTTTTGGGGCCCCCGATGGCTCCTTCGCCTCAAAATGTGAGCACGAAAACTACTACCACTGTCAAAATATCCTGTTATCAACCGATATTAAACACACGATCACAGATGTAAAGAGCATTCGTGTTTATTTGAAGCTTTGACTTCTGTTATTGCAAGTTAAACGAAAAAATGATTGAATTTGGAGACCTTTAATTTGTTACTCACCGAAGAAATACAGCCAAAAGCAGACGCCGCCGACGACTACTACGGCAGTTTTTCTTTTTGTTTACATCACGTGATTCCTCTCCGCCAATCGTATTCGTCGCTTTGAGCGTTCCCTAGTTTGCTCTGTTTGTCCCTAGATTCCCTACGCAAATCCAGCGTTTAGCTAGGGGCGCGTCTGTAAAGCCGGCTTAACCTTGGTGCAACCGGAATTTAAACCCGTGCTTACCTAAGCTCGGTTTAGGGCGCTAAGCCGGCTTAGGAAAGCGCCGCTTTGGGTTAAGATAAGCGACGTTGGTGCAACCGGCCCTAATTCATTCACTAGGGCGATGGTACGTATGACAAATACTAAAAATGGTTGTTTATTTTAACGCGTAAATGATGTAGAGAATTATATAAAAGGGGCAATAAATACCGAATCTTAAATATATTGTTCTCCGTTTACTTGAAGTGGGAAATAATTTTATTTGTTCACTGTCTCTGATTTACGGCGCGTTTATTATTTTTTGTGGTATCATAAATACAGCAATGTTTGCAAAGCTTTTGTAATTCATTCGCTAGGAAAATTATACTTATAACGAGTACCAAAAGTGGATGTTTATTCTCAGATGTAAATAAAATAGGAGCTCCTGTTAAAGGGGGCAATATACACCGAATATTAAATATATTGCTCTACATTTACTCAAAGCGGGGAATCATTTTATCTGTCCAGTGTCTCCCATTTACGGGCGTCTTTTTTTTTTTTTTTTTGAGGTATTAAAAATAGTGCAATGCTTGCGAAGTTTTTCTAATTCATTCATAAGAGCGATAATACTTATGAGCAGTACTAAAAATGGCTGCCAATTTTCAGGTGTAAATGATGTAGAAGCATCTGTTACAGGGGCAATATATACCAGATATTTAAGATATTTTCTACATTTACTTGAAGTGGGGAATTATTTTATCTGTTCAGTGTCTATATACGGCGGGTTCTTTTTTTTGCTTTCTGAGGTATCAAAAATACAGCGACACTTGCAAAGTTTTTTTTTTATTCATTCACGAGGGCGATAATACTGATGAGCAGTACTAAAAATGTTTATTTTCAGGTGAAAATGACGTTAAAGGTTAAAGGGGCAATACATTTTTAATCTTAAATATGTTGTTCTACATTCGCTTGAAGTGCGGAAGCCTTTCTTCTATACAGTGTCTCACCGTACAAACTTAATCGTATCGAGCAGGATGTCCCAGAAATATTTCGTTTCTTTTTAATTTCAATGGGTCGAGTATCACCAGAGCAAAGCTATATTTCATCAAGCTACCCATTAGTTATGAACAAATGAGAATTTCCGCCGTCATCGGCATCATTTATATCAAGTTCGCCTTTAAAATGGACACGTGGGGTGTTTCAAAGTAGAGGAGTTTCCATATTTTAATTGTAAAATAGACATATTTCTAAGGGAAACGACTTTAGAAAAGCACATGTGTTTATAATTACCTGACAGACTGAATATGCAACTAAAAGAAGATGTCCCTAAATAAACACGTGCTACAACTTTTAAACAAACTTTCAGGAGTGAAACATAAAGGCTAGACTAAAGCTAAATTTACGACATATAAGGATATCCCTCATCTTACGCAGGTATTCTCGGCCTTGTTCATTCTACATACACGAGATAGAACAGTCAATTAAAGCAATATGTGCAACCCTCGACAAATACATCCTGCTGATGACGAACTAGCGCAGGTATGAAAAAAAGCTTCACATTGACGCGAAGGGCGTCAGTAAAAAAAAACTATTTAAAAGTCAAGTCGCCCGCGGCCACCCAAGGAAGTCAGATCTGCAAAAGAGTTATAAAATTTAAAAGCGCTCACAAAGACGAGGACGAAAAAGGAAGGCTAACAGGACGAGCGCTTGTCCTGTTCGACTTTCTTTTTTGTCCTCGTCTTGGTTAGTGCTTTTCTGTTTTATAAGCCATGAACCAACTCACCCGCTTCGCCACTTCACTTCACAAGAGCCGTACCAGAGACCTTTCGTTCAACTATGCTGTTCGGAGAAAAAGGACAGCCCTTTCAAGCACTACATGGTTGCTGAAAGAGAGCAAGCGAACAGAAACGTGACTTCGTTTTTAATTGCTTAATTAGTCGAGAATCGCGTGCTTTCTAGAGTCGAAACTTGGTCACTCTGAAGCCGCTAATCAACTGCTTTAATTAGGGCCTTCGGAAAGATTCACGAATCTAAATTAGGCAGCGTTCACAGCCCTGCAGGCACGTAGCCAGGAGGGGGGGGGGGGAGCAAGGCATGGGGCCCGCCCCCCCCCCCCCCCCGAAATCTTCCATTTTCCTGGAACCTCGTCTCCCCCCTCCCCCTCATACAGCATTTGTCATGGGCACCCCCCCCCCCCCCCCCCCCCCCGAAACGAAATCCTGGCTACGTGCCTGGTTGGCACAGAATACATCCTCTCCGTGCCAAAATAATAAAATTGTAAAGAGAAAAAAAAATTAAGAGGGAAACAAACACGACAAGGATTCGTCGCTGGCATTCTAAATTTGCGTTTTAAGCGACAAAGCAAAGGCACAATGGGCTTTTGTTTTTCTGCTGATTGAATGTCTTGGTCTTTTGCAAAAAGGAATGGAGGGGCTAATCCGTGATAAATTAATTTGAGCTGGTTTGCAGTTTTCTGTTGCAGTCGAGTTGAGATTGATTGATTGAAATCGTTTGTTTATTGATAAGAACGGCTCGCCTGCCTATGGTCTGGAGAACCTGAGGCAGGAGGGAGGGGGGTTGTGAGGGTTGTAGGGAGAAAGGATTATGATGATGATTAGGTTAGATGAATTGATGGACCCCGGATGTCCTGATAAAAGGTATCAGTAAATCCAGGATTTGCTTTCTTTGTAGCGCCTTTCGTTTTGGGTGGATGCAGGCTTCTAAATTCCTTGGTTTCGCCTCGCTCCTTAGCGAGGCCCACGCGTCTTGACTGAATTTCTCCAGACACTTGCAGACCCATTGCATGTGTGTTGTTGTAAGCAACCCTCCTGTGATGCATTTCTTGCACTCATGATAGGTGTCTTCATTTCCTTCTTTCTTTTTTGTAAATGTTGCTTTTCTTGCCGGTGCTAAGGCTGTACCCGTCCTGATTCTTCGTAATCGTAAATTCTCCCACTTCGTTTACCCTTGCTGGATTTGGTACTCTACTGTCAGTAGAAGGCCTTTCAGGTAGAGTTTTTGTTCTTCTTTTGCCAATTCAGCTCTTCTTTCTGGGTCAGTGGGACTTTCCTCGGTTGCTTCTTCCCGAGAGGTTAGGCCAGTTGCAGAGCTGGTGCTGCTAGCTGCCTCCGCGGCGGCCCGGTGTGGCCTCTCGTTGTCCGGGATGCCAGTGTGCCCGGGTAGTTATTCAATTATCAGTGTAGAGCCTTGTTTTTTTAGCTCCTTTGCGATTATTTTTATGTTTTTAACTGTCCTGTTTTTTGTTCTGCTGTTTCTGCACGCTTTGAAGGAGCTGTGCAACGATATTCAGTTGGAATGTTTTTCACTATACACGAGCTTACTGGCACTAGTGGGAGTCAAGGATACTCGCACGCAACTCCGCTGGCCAAGAAACTCGTTTGTTGCGGTGTAATTTCAAGGACAAAAGCGATCATTTTCATTCAATCTCTCCTTTGCAAAATTTTATGACGTAACGTGGGTATCGCAGTACACCCATATGACGATATTTGAATGCTGTTCATAGATTGGACCCGAGCATTGCGTGGGCACTCGATTTGGGCTCGTGATAATTACTAGCTCGAGAAGCATTCGGGTAGTGGCCCATGTCCAATCGCTGCAACGACGACAATAGCCGAGCCATAACAATATCTGGAACTCAGCGCGTGCCCTGTGCTTTGCCGACCCCAGCGCGTGGCTATGATCAACATTGGCGGCATATAGTCGGCTCCAGATCACGTGGCCGCTTGTTCTGGCTGCGAGTTGAGGGGGTGAACGCTGCTCGCTTTTCTTTAATTTTTTTCTGGGACTTCTATTGCGTGGGGTGAAAAACGAACGCGTGCTTCATAGGTCATTAATGTCAGGGATCCGTTCTAAGCGGTATTTGCGCAAAGTACAAAAATTGTTGCATCGCCCCTTTAAGAGCCGGCTGCGAGTCCGTCAATATTCGGGCCGTGTAGCCCGGCTGGAGAATTCCTTTAATGTCTTCAGCAGCTGCCAGTACAGCTTTCAGTTGGTCCTCTCTGAAGGACGTCTGTTTTAAGAGTTTTGCTGTTTCGATTTTGTTCCCAGTTTCATCTGTCTATGCTCTATTTATCTGTGAAGCGTTCATAGTGGAAGTAGTTTGGTCGCCTGGCTTGGGGTCAAAATGCCTCTCATTTACTGGGGCAACCAGAGTTAGCACGATGGTTATATAGTTCTAACCCGATGAGCAGTGTTTTTTTTATTTTTTTTATTGGTTCAATTTTTTGTATTAGCTTTCTAAGGCTACAAAGATTGCATAGTTGTCCAAATACGTAAAGTTTTTGGTGTTTTGTTCATTGTTTCCTTAGTTCCTACACGTTTCCTGGCTATTACATTTTTTTAATGTAAAAAGTAGCACGTTGATCTTCATTAAACTTTAAATTTTGAGAATACCGCAACCGAGTAATCATTCGAACTTTTTAAAGCTTGCACAAGCACCCAGACACCGTGTCCGCCATAGCGTTCCTTGAGGTCTTTGTCTCAAAAACACATCGAAGTCCCGTAAGACCAGAGACACCCCAAACAATACGACAGAGGAACAGGAATGTCATACAACAACTCATGACAACAAAAGAAGGAGCCGCAGGGGGCAGGAGCGCTAATACATGACTACATATTTAAAAGCCCGAAATCCCGGACGGCCTCACATGGCCTCGGATATAAAATACCTTCCTCTTGTGCCAACCGCCCAGCAATAATCGATTCATCTCAAGACCGGGGTCAAGCGCACGTAGATCCACAGCAAGATAGATATAAAGCCAAAAAGGTCAGAAGCGAATAACATACGGGCATATTGAAATTCGGAAGCGTGCTTATTGCCTTCCCCCGAGGGAAACGGCTCCAGCAAGGGGCAACGAGCTCCTAGCGAGTGTGGCAACAGCCGACAGAGGAAACCGGGAAGGAATCGCCGGCGTAGCAGGGCAGCTTCGGGAAACGCCGCAGTCAAACCCGCAGCAGGGCACGGTGGCCGAAGAGGGGTGGGTAGAACGGCCAGGCCGTTAGGAGGATGAACGCGCCACCTGCTCGGGCACTATGCAACGACAACGTTATAACCAAGCATCGGGGGAAAGAAAGACGGGAGGAGCAAAAAGGAAGAGAAGAAAAAGATGAGCGAGGAAAAGTGAATGAGCGAAGGGAAGATGGCAAGAACATTCGTTGCCCTGGCAGCGACTTTGTGGGTTCCAGATTACGCTTTTCCTCGCTGTGCCTTTGAAAAGTCAGACGGCTCTCTCTACACATTTATTTGTTTAACTATTGTTTCGTCTTTTCCTCTCGGCGTTATTCTTCTCATCGTTATTGTTTGGAAGACAAGGCGAGATGGGAATACGAGGGGCGCTTGGGGAAGTCGGCGAGGTTGAGGAGATTCCGTGCCGGCAGTGTCCCCGAAAACGGTTCCCCGAGGTGAGAGAGGAGCGAGAAGGAAGGCAACCAAGAGGGAGGAGAATCTGCCCTCGGGTTCCTAAAAGGCGAGGTCGGCATTTAAGATTTGCATTTAGATGCGCGTTCGAGCTGCTCTTTTACCCTCGCGGTACCCCTTGCTGTATGGAAAGAACCCCGCCTGAGCGACGCCTTGTCCCGCATTGATGGCACGCCCATTTCGTGTTGGTCGGCGGCGATCCGCAGTGGTCTCTAAAATGCATGCTGATATGTGCCTGGTATCCCGTAGTCATTGAGTGAGGGCTCTTCTTACGCGCAGGATTCCTGCCAAGTTCAAACAATTGTTCATTTACTGCCTTTATTGAATTGGCTTGCACAACACGGTGATTAACATCATGACGTGACTACGCCGATTTTTTTAAACTTTATACTTGGAGCGAACCACAATGGAGTTTATATTTACCATCTGGATCTTAACAAATGCAGAGACCAGCGTTCGATTTTCACAGCCCAGTGAGCGCATGTTCATCACTACGAAAGCGAGCAAATCCCGCGCCGTATGCATGAACGCTGAAAATGGCGCGGGCCTGGAGTTCTTTTTTAGGAAAGTCTGTATTTCGACCTAACGTATAGTCAGTAAATATTAATTAGGATTGTTCACTCCTTCGTCTAAGGGCACCATTTATAAAAATGGTGTCATCAGCTGCATTGCACTTCAAATTAGGTCACTCTATTTAATAGGATAATATGCTATAAGCAAAACTTAAACCAGTGCTTAAATAATTAACCCCTATATTCAAAATACTCGTTTCAAATGAGAACAGCACGTTTAAGCTCAATAACAAATTAACTGCGTGCAGACGGTAGGTAATAAATAAGCTTGGGCAATTAAACAATTATCTTCGAGGTGAAATCGTTAATATCTATACTCTTACGCTTGACTATTCACTTTACGCGCACCATGGAGACAAAAGGACCCCGTCTAGCTCACCGTTTACTCTTGTTGCTCTTGTTTTTCCTACATACCCACGGAAAGGTATACTTGGGTTTAGTTCAAGAGAGATCGTAGAATACCCTCAACACCGGACATCCCTTTAAACAAAAAATAATGTTCCAATGTACGTTGTGAAAGTGGTTGAACAGCTGGCGCTCCACTCTTTCACGTCCCAGACAATATAAAAAGAATGTACAAAGGTCACCTTAACACCGCTGCTTAAAATGTAGTTGAATCGTTTAACCACCAATTCTCCAGGTGAACGTCAAAAGAGCGAAGGAGTGCGAGATCTGTTAAAATGTTCCGAGTATTCTTGTAAACCAACAATAGTCTACAGCCTAAAGCCCTCGTTAAATCTTCAACTTCGTCGCCCGTCAAGCAGTTATGCTTTCTAGCACTGGTGACATAAGCAAGTCAAACAGGTTTCAAAAGACTGTGCGACCGGAAGTCGTTTGTTACACAAGCGGCAGTTCATGTTTGTAAAGAGCAAAAAGATCTATACCAAATGGTCGGCAAAAAAAAGTAAATGCATCGTACCAAAACTTTTCTATATATGAAAGACTTCATATGTTTCCGTTGCCACGGCAGCTTATAAACCGCAATCTTTACCGCGAAACGCATGCGGGGAGCGCTAAATGCTTTGCATTTTAGCGGGGCTAGTGACGTCAGTCCACACTTTGTACTCTGCCTTTGCCGCGACACCTTATACAACCCTATTTTGTTTTTCAAAAAAACTTATGGGGGGGGGGGGGGGCGCTACGTGCTTATCATCGTTTGCGCGTGCCTTATAATCTATCACGTGGTTTTAACACGCATTTTATGGTTTTTTTATTGAAACAAGTGTCAAAAACACATTATAAATGATAAGTCGTGCGCGAATGGTGATAAGGTGTGCGCGAACGGTGATAAGGCGCGCGCGTGGATTTTCTCGAGATGGACATGAAAAAAAACCCACCTGCGAGTAATATACACATTCGCTGTAAAACCTTGCTCGTGTGTTCCGCATAACAGTGTCTTAACATATTTCATTCGAACGTGGGCAGTAATATTATTCAAATCATCTTAATAGAATCGACTCAGCGCCCTAGCAGACTCCTATATACCACCCCCCCCCCCTCCACCCAGAAAAAAAAATTAATAGAAATGCATTGTTTAGTGTGTCCGAAGTGACATTTTCAGCATCCCCGTCTTGAAGCATGGAAAACCGAACTCCGATGACTCAATTTAATCTCCCGTCCGTGCTTCCATGTCTAGGAGCATTACGCCGATCTCCCAACAGCCCCTTCGCAGTAATGTTTCAGTCAAAGGACAATTTTACGTTCATGGTAGAGTGGGCTGCCATTTAAGACGACGTTTATCTGCGCCCCTACATAAAACATTGCGGCGGTAGGTTCCCCTCGTTCCCCGGACTAGAACCAGAAGCAGAACACCACAAACATAATGCGGCGGCTGGCTAGCAACTTTGCTTCAAATCCTTCGTCTCTCCACACTGTATGCCCTTTGCGTTTGTAAGAAATGAAGATCACACAACGGAATCATCAAAGCAGTAAAGACAGTAGTGTGTTCGCTTGTACAGTTTCGTTTTAGAGCGGGATGGTTGGGGGTGGTCTTGCATGGAGATGAGGCCATTTCTATCGCCTGCACCGTACTTCGTTTGCCTCGATGCGTTCGCCCCAATAATTCCAAAGCATTTTGTCCCGAGTGTAACCAGGCTTTTATTTGCGTGTTTTGGCGATTGTATCGCGATTTAACAATGTTCTCCTCAAAACAAGCTGCCGTTGATGCTTGTTTTTTTTTTTCTTGCTAGACACTCGTGTTTTTGGCTATTAAGCTTATTACATTTTGGCTTACTAGAGCATGTTGTTTCGAGTTTTTCAGTATTCGAAGGCAACCTTGGTTGAACCGGGAACGAGTTACTGGGACTAAAGCAAGTGTATCTGCGCGTGTGTTCAAAGGAGGGGGTTTGCTTTCCTGTTTTACATCATCTGGGGTAATCACGGGAAAAAATGACGCTAGGCTAAAAATTAGAAAGAAATAAAAGTGATACAAGTGATACTTGTATCACATGCATCACATTTTTGTAAATGTACGTGTGAATTATGAGCATGAACTGTTCTTTTTTGAAAGTGTACCCGAACGCATTTCAAAGGAACAACATTTTTTAGTAGGCGACGTTTTTTTTTCTATTTTTTTTGCGAGTTATCCGCGGATGTTGTCGTATGTGGTGGATCTCAAAAAAACGAAGTATAGAAAAATGGGAGTAAAGTGCTCGCGCTGACTTTTTGTGAGAGAGGCTCGTTGGAGTTGTGTTGTTGTGTCATTATCCTAAACGTTCTCTTTTTGTTTTTTCCTTCTGTCGGGGTGGTTTGGCTTCTTCGCTTGGATGCACAGGAGTGGCTGAAAGAATACAAAATCGATTGCCAAAAGCAACTCGACGGCACCAAGACTAACGTGATAAAATATGGTTCGTCACGCACCAAAGCGTTCGGAAGCTTCTTGTAAATAATGGTTGTATCGAATTCACTTGTCTAAGTAATATTTATCGGACACAAAACTGCTTTCGCCATCAAGACAAGTCAAGGGTGTCCTTGCGCCTTCAGCGTAATCACTCGGGCGTTTAAATGCCACACTGAGATGGCCAGCGTATTTCTCCATTCCTGCCGACTTTATCAAAAACTGACTGTCTAAAAGTAACACTATAGGCTCCGACTCGTGAAGGAACCTAACGCTTCTTTTTAGTTTCATTCATATTTTTTATTGATTTGCTTAGTTGCGTTAGAGCCACGAAATGAAACTGGAAATGAGCTGGTACCTCAATTTTTTAACACAACTCTCTTCAAATGGAGTCTAAAATTGCGCGGCACGCGCCGCTCAATCGTATGCTCAAGGACGACGCTGTCCTTGGCGTCGTCCTTCCGGTCGTCCTAGGAGTCGTCCTAAACCTCTAGGACGACCTCGCTTGTCACAGGACGGGAAAAACAAGCGGCGGCGTCTGCGCTGTGGCCAAAAGATGGCCATAAAAATACGTTATCAAGCGTCATCAGTGTGATGTCATCAAGCGTCACCATACGTCATCAGCACGATGTTACCACCGGAAAGCTGTGTGCAAAAGGTGAGCTTCGGACTTTATCTGTGCTCGCTGTGTTCTTCGTTCGATGGACTGTGAGGCGACCGGGCCTACATCTACGGCCTCGCAAGCGGCAGCAGCGTCTATATCCACGGCGGCTTCCGCAGGCAAATAAGCCAGAGCCTCCTTAATGCCCTCCTCCAGGCGTCGTTCTCGACGTCGTCCAAGAAGTAGCCCTAGATGTCGTTTTTGACGTCGTCCCAGAGGTCGACCTCGTAGTCGCCCTAGACGCCATTCTTGACGTCGTTGTAGAGGTCGTCCAAGACGTTGTCCTCTAGGCGTCGTTCTCCACTTCGTCCGAGACCTCGTCCTTTAGGCGACTTTCTCGACGTCATCCTAGACGTCGTCCTTAAAGTTGTCCTAGAAGTCGTTCTGGACGTCTTCTGTGAGGTCGTCCGAGAGGTCGTTTTAGACGTTGTCCTTGACGTCGTCCTTGCATGACGTCGTCATAGAGGTCGTCTTCGACGCCGTACTTGGTGTCGATCTCTGGGAGGTCTTCTTCGACGTCGTCCTATACTTCGTCCCAAACTTTAATACGTGAAGATACATTACTCGAAAACATTTCTCCCACTATATTGCATTCGCCTTCGTACATGTAACCAGTCTTAAATGTACTCCTGTAATCTTTTCTTTTTTTTTTTTTTTGTGGGACGATAAAGTGGCAGTATTTATGACAAGGCCGACACATTTCCTCTACATTATTCTGAAGAAACTCGACAGGCCCTTCTCTGCAAGATTGCGCAGATTGAATGTTCTACAGAAGTCGTATCTTGGCCTGGGGCATTTCTACTTCTTAGAATTAACAAAAAGAATGGTGCTGTACACATTCATCCGAAAAGTGAAGGTTTCTGGTGATTCTTACCGTGTATTCTTTGTCGTGTCTTGTATGCAAAAATGTTCAAGGGCGGTGGAAAAACACAGTTGTTTTCAATAGGGATCTAACTTGTAACTTTTAAAATGTAACTTTCTCCCGTTTTTATTTTATTCGTTATTTATTTATTTGTTTACCCTAAAAGCCCAAACGGGTGTTACATAGGGGGGACGCGACAGTACAAAGTTTGATACAATTGGGTCAAGTGAAAAAAAAACTATTACATAGTTAGCATAACAAATGTTGAACAAGCAATAAAATATATAAATAACAAGAACACTGGATGAAGACATGACACAAAGCAGCACCATATAAGTTGGGGCATGTTACTTACAGAACTAATGAACATATCAGGTAAAGTGATTAACGCGATTTCTCCGGGCAGGCTGTTGCATTTGGAGATGGCAAGAACCAGAGCGGAATTCTTGAGCATGTTAGTGTGGGCAAAGATGGGCGATACTTTAAAGTGATGATCTATGCGAGACGAAATACGATGTGCAGGCTGAACGAATGAGGTTCTAAAGGAAGATGATCCATGATAGAGCTTCTGGAAAAACGATATGCGAGCAATACATCGTCTGTACTGCAGTTGGGTTAGGTTGAGGTTACGTTTTATGTTAGACACCCTGAAAGTACGGGAGAAGCCGCGGGATATAAATCTTGCAGCTTTATTTTGAAGTGCTTTAATATGGTTAGTTAAGTAAAGTTTATGAGGGTGCCATATGATGGATGCATATTCCAACTGCGAACTGACGAGGGTAGTATAGGCGAAGAGTTTAGTTTCTTTGTTACCTTGAAATAAAGAGGGTTTAAGAAAACCAAGAGTTCTGGAAGCTTTGCGGGTCACATGCTCAATATGAAGGTTCCATGATAGGTTAGCTGTTAGGTTGACGCCGAGGTATTTAATTGGCGTAACGTTTTCAATGCGGTCCTCTTCAATCATGTACGCGTGATGAGTGATTTGTTATTTCCCTGTAAAAGTGACAGCTTTAGTTTTGTTAGTGTTTATTTGCATTAACCATGTGGTGCACCATTGCTGGACAATGTCGAGGTCACGTTGGGCGAAAATCCAAGGGGTTAGAAATGACCCGATAAATGACGAAATCGTCCGCGAAGAGACGTAGGGTAGATTGAATGCTAAAGTGAAGGTCATTTATATATACAAGAAACAATACCGGACTGAGGACAGAGCCCTGAAAGACGCCAGACTTCACCGGCATAGGGGAGGAGACACACTTGTTAATTACAACAGATTGAGAGCGGTTTGTTAAAAAAAGCAGTTATCCACTGAATAACAGAAGGGTTTATATTCATAGTTTCTAATTCGTATACTCGTCTGTTATGAGAAACCCGACCAAAAGCTTTAGCAAAATCAATAAAAATAGCATCGGCAGGATTAGTGGAGTGAACAGAAAGGTGAAGGTCAGTAATGAATTCAAATAGTTGTGTTTTTTCAGGAAGGACCACGTTGAAACCCATGCTGATTAGAGAAAATAAGGCTGTTTGAAGATAAGTAGGTTATAATCTGTGATGAAAGTATATGTTCTAAGATTTTACATGAAACGGAAGTAAGCGATATGGGTCTGTAGTTATTGGAATTATTTTTTATTACCGGCTTTCAAAATTGGAATGACATGAGCAAGTTTCCAGTCATCAGATAGTTGACCACTGGAGAGGGATTGTTGGAACAGCCTGGACAGTAGAACTCCGGATATGTGTTTGGTTAATTTTAAAAGCTTATTAGATATTCCGTCGGGACCTGGGCTAGAGTTAGTTTACAAACGATCAATGTCACATTCAACTCCGTAACTATAAATGGCAATATCGTTCATTATAGTTTAGGTAAGTGTGCAAATAGAAGTAGGATGTGGAAACACGTTCTCCTCAGTAAACACACTGCACAACAGTATTAAAACCAACAGTTAATTGATGTGAAGTTTGTGCTGATCCGTCGTCACACATAATACAAGGTAATGCTGCAGTTGGCTTTGGATTTATTACTTTCGAAAACGTTTTGCGTCGGATCGAAGCATGTTTGCGACATCGTCATCGAAAAAAAAGTTGCTTGGCATTTTTTATTTTCTTCTTTCAGAATACTGAGTGAGCATGATAGATGGTTCAATCGTGCTGAGTGTGTGAAAGCACGGCACGAGTGTACAGACGTTTCTTTTTTTTTTTTGTAGGTAGCATTTAATTCTCGTCGTAAACCACGGTTTGTGCAGGCTAGGGGAGATTTTTACCGTGGGTACACATACAACCTGAGCCTCCAGTAACTTATCCCGAAAGAATATTTAATTGCCGTTTAGAGACCGTTCATCAAACCCACTCAGGAATGTGCTAGAAAATTCACTTAATACAGCACACAAAGTTTCCGTCTCAACTCTCTTATAATCAATAATTTATTTGCTAATTTTGTCCCGTTTGTTTACAGTCAGGGCAAAATCGCAGTGGATGATGCAATGATGACTAATTTTGTCAATGACGCGTACAGATGCATGCTCGGAATGGGTGGTGAAAATTAAATCTAAAACTGCATCTTCTTGTGCAGGCGTGGTAATCATGTGCTGCATATTAAAGTAGTCGGCCATTTCCAACAATCTCCGGCACTCATTTTCGGGGGTGTTCATCGGACACTGTACATGCAGCCCAATCAGTACCGGGGTAGTTAAGATCGCCAGCTAATATGAGAGGGCCGAGAATGAATTTAGAATGAACTTCGTCGATAACTGTAGTTATATTTTCAATAAAGTCGGCTGAGGAGCTAGGGGTCCGGAAACACATCCCGATTAAACACGTCTGAAAGGATAGTTTAACGGTAATCCATAAAATTTCGAGAGGGCTATGAAAGGAAAGCCAAGAGGATGGAATGGTGTTTCTGACAGCTGCCATAACTCTGCCTCCCCTGGTACCAGTTCGATCTTTGCGATAAACAGTGAACGAGTTAGCGAGAGACAGCTCTGAATTTGCAATATTTGAAGTAAGCCACGTTTCCATTCCCAAAACAACATCAGCAGAACCAGAGTCAATACAAGCCATCAAGTCATCTTGCTTCGGCAATAGACCGCGGAAGTTGGCTACCAGGAAAGAGAGCGGGCCAATCTGAGTAGTGGGGCAAGAGTTTGTTTTATATTTATTTTGAGGTCATGGGCGGCGGTCTATCGTATTGGCCCGAGAAGCTGAGATAACCTGATCACTGCATCCTAGGAGTATACAACATCGTTCAATGTAAGCTTATCGTATGATAGTCGGAATCTATCTGCACCTCGGTTTTCGCATAGTCACGAAATATTTTGCGGGCAAGCTGCACACTGGGCGAAAACTCCTCTTCAATTCAGACTTTAGGGGATATCAGGTTTTTCAACCTAGGCGCATTGCTTACGACCTTGAGATGAAAGCGCAGTTAGAGATGTTGACACATATAAATAGTTTTACAAAAAATAATTTGAGTGTTCGCTCCTTCCAGAAGTGCGCCCAGCAGTAATGAAGAGACAACATATAATTAACGGAAATGTGAAGAGCCAGCCCATGACATGCGAGTCATGGACTGATTCTAAAGCTAAAGTTATTTTACTTTCATATGATATTGTTGGCATTGTATAATGTACGTCATCTTTGAAACGTTCCCTTAAGCTAGTAGTGTTACGACATAACCGAAACAGGTCTATCATCCCGAAGTCTGCATTGTTCAAACAAAAACAGGACATTTTATTCAATGCATCCAAGTTAAAGAATACTACCCACTCGATTAGCGAAGACTTCACAAACGGCCAGAAATGAACGCAAGATATATTGAAACTATCCGAAAGCCAAAATGAATTGTTTCAGTTTGGAAATAATCGCGTACATATAGGAGGACGATTGTTATATGTCGGTCTAGCCACGCTCTGTGTTAATAGTGACGTCACTTAAAATTCAAAAAAAAAAATCTAGTCAAAACAATGTTTCACTTACGAATAATGTAGTGATTCTACATGTCAGTTGTGGAATAATTCAGTACAAAATCTGCAACTTTGCTACCCTTTTGTCGGTCACTAAACCTAACATTTTTATTGTAACAGAATCCTGGCTAGAAGAGTCTACCTCTGAACTGGAAGTTTTCAACCGCATTTCGCTGTCTATCTAAAGAATCGGAATAAAAGCGGTCATGGGGGGGGGGGGGGGGGGGGGGGTGTTGGTTATAAAACTTTAAGAAGCAGCTTGGTGAAATTTACTGCCGTATTGTGCGAATCCGTTTGCTGTAGAAACGTCCTTGCTTGCGGTGATTATCTTAGCGTGCATGGTTACAATCATATCCTTGTTTTACATGCTGCACATATCCAAGAGCCGCATGCAAACTAACGATTATAAGGCATTTGAGACGGCCCGCACAAGTCGGTTTCTCAACGTAGCACGCCAAATATTACTACAGAGGTGCAAGCAGGTGGTGGAAGTTTAAAGGGGAAAAAAGTTAACTTATCTAATCGAAAATGAAATTAAAAAAAAAAAAACAGTTTTACGCAATTTATGCCGCCACTTCGCAGACTATGCAGTCGTAGAGAGAAGGGCTGAAACAGGTGGCGTACGCCGTGTCGAGGGAGCGCCGGCCCATTCGGCTTGATAGAACACGATCTTGTAAAACAATCCGAATCCACCGGCGCTTCCTAAACGCGGCGCACGCCTTCTGTCAGCAGCGCTTCTCTCAACGCGTGACTCATCTGCGAAGTGCATGGTGGCGTAGATTTTACAGAACAGTTTTTTTTTTAACGAAGTAAGTTCAGTCCTTGATTTTTTTCACTGCAGGCTTCTACCACCTGCGTACACCTCTGTAGTAAATTGCAGCGCGATACGTTTAGAAACCGATTTTTGCAGGCCGTCTAAAGTGTCTTAGACGCGTTCGTTTACACGTAGTACACTCCCTTATTTGCGGTAGAAGCTGGTTTTCTTTTCATCGTTGGTGATTTTAATTTACCCGATGTGAATTGGACACATCCTTAAACTTCAACTGATAACTTTTCCAGAATTTATCAATCCTTTCATAACCTTGTCGAGGACAATACTCTTCATAAATATTTGCGGAGCCCAAGAGGATTGGTTTCAGTCGTTCAAGTGTTCTCGATCTCGTTTTCAGTAATCGTGCTTCAATGGTTTCTGCTCTTTTTTGTTATAATTGGAATAATTGACCATAAGACTGCAGTCGCACATTTTTTTCTTTTGTTTGCAGTGTTTCTTCACGTCCTAAAAAGTGTACTATTTTGTTGATAAGGGTCATTATGCTTCTTTATCTGATAATATCTGCAAAGTTTTCGCGGTTTTTCCGGGAAAACAATGAAGCCGGAGTAAGTAATTACTGTGTAGCATGTTTTAGAACAGTTTAAAGACTGTTTGAAATTTATGTGCCGTCAAGGGTTATTACACCCAAGAGCCTTCAGGATAAGCCAGAGTTACAGAAACGTTTTATTAAACAAAAACGCGCACTAAGGCTCTATCGCACTCGTAAGGACTCTGCCCCATATGACAAACTCGGGGAGATAGAAGCAACCCTCAAACATGCAATCACTTCGTACCGAGAAAACTACTTTTATTAACAAAACGTGCAGCTCAGAAAAAAACCCGAATGAAGAGATCCATTTCAAAAAGTCCCTGAAGCAACATTGGCGGTCACCATTCCTTACTCACGAAGTGCGTGATAGGATCCGAGTTCGTGCCGAACGCTGATGCAGAACCTCGTGCCCAGTAAATGCTCACAGTATGTGAGCGAGCAATGGCGGGAAGGTGTTGGAGCGGACTTTTGAAAGGAGTCTATTGTGGAAGTAGTTCATTTGCTCTAATAAAAAAGATATCGTCGGGATTTCGCCCCAAATGATCGGGGGTCGCCGTTTAATAGAGGGCACTTTAAAGGCTGCCAGCTTCAACGACTCTTTTCAGTCAGTATTCTCCGATGTCGTGACATGTAATTAAAGCGATTCAAATGAGATGGCTGGTTGTACTAATATCATGTCTAGAATTGGTTTCACAAGTCGCGGTGCTTTTATACTGACAACAAAACATGACAGGGTTGTGCATCTGGCCCCGTTAAAATTCCTAACGCTGTTTTGAAATCCTTCACTGGAATCATTTAGAGTTACATGGTTATTTCTTTTACAGTATCTGTACAATCTAGCTTCTTACCACTGGACTGGAAATCTGCAAATGTTCTCCTCGTCCACGAACCGGGCCCAAAATGTTTGATTCAGAACTACGAGCCCATATCACTGACGAATGAGTGCTGCAAAATCATGAAGCACATCATTTATACGAAGCTCATGAAACACCTAAGCCTACTAAACATCTTGACTTTTTAGTCCGTCTAAGCAAGGCTCCAGACGGGATATTTTTGCACTACACAGGCACTCGGGTTTTATCAGGACACTTCACAATCTTATTATAAAGGCAGACAGGTTGACTGAATTTTTTGTGTTTTTAGAAGCATTTGACATGGTTCCTAATGTTCTCCTTATGCTAAAATTTCATAAGATAAAGAAAGATTCTGGAATATTAGGCTGGATTCGCGATCACTTAAATTATTGGTCATTACATAAATTCTCGACCATCAATAGTCGACTATCGAGAGTACACTAACGACAGTTTTGCGATAAAAGACTATCGATAGTATACTATCGGTATTTTCATGGTTTAAGGTTTTATATATATTTTACGATAGTCGACTATCGATGGCACCATCAATATTTTTTCTATTAAAGAATAGTTAAGTTTGGCTTCCACTATCGATTGTATCCATAGTACTATCGATAGTCCTGCACCACTACTGTGCCCTCTTAGTATAATGCCTCTTCTGGCGATGTAGGTTTCCTAATAAATAAATAAAACAATAAATACTGGGAATAACGGTGATGTAATCAAACTTATGAAGTCTACAACTTCAAGTTAGTACTGGAACAAATTAGGGACTTCAACAATATATTTTCAAAGGATCAAGCAAAGCTGTAGTCAGCAGCAAAAAACACTGCACTGAAAGCTGCAAATTGTACTCACAATATTTGTTAAAAGGGGTTAATATGCAAGCTCTTTGTATGAGAAGACAGCCGAAAGCAGATACCGCGCTCAAAAGGTTATATAATAAACTAAAAATATTATAAGTTTTAAAGTTTAGGACGACTGTGTCCACGTTCAAAATGTATGTCAAACATAGTTAAAAAAAAGTATCCTTTCTTTTGATGATTATTAACCGAAGTTTCTTTCGTGTCACAGAAACACTCGAAGATATTGTGCGCTCGCTCAGCTACAGAAAGCAACAAAAAAACAAAAAAGAAAAAAAAAACAATAAGGCAGCCACAAAGATACAAGCAACGGATCTCTCGACAGTAGACTATTCTTCCAAAAGAATTTCCTGTAATTGGAACTAGTCAGAGCGTACATCTGAAGTTGCGCTTCTTCGAAAAGGCAGAAGAACACGAGAAGACTTTGCTCAGTTCGCGACTCGAGGTCTCGAGGGCCTTCAAAGCCAGTGTGAGAAGGGAGCCTCTGCTGTTGCCGACGGGCGTGAGCCCCGGTCCCTTGGGTCTCCTGCTGGGCAGCCCCAGGTCTGGCTGGCAAACACCTTTTAACACATTTAGCGGCAATCGATGGAGGAAAGATGGACTTTACATCCAAGAGGTCAGGACACGGCTACCGCCCAAGGTATTTAGGCCGGTGAAACTCCAACCGAGTCCACCTCATGAAGAACTGGCCCGGCTGTGCACGTCCAAATTAATGGCCTTAACGAAGCGCAACAAAACGCCAGCTAAAAGCTAAAATAAAAAAAAAAAAAATAAAAAAAATCTGTGCTGCTTGGTGAGAGTTTTGAAACTTGTTTGAAACTGTCTGATCCCTTCCTCTACTCGTCTATTGACGTCTATTTTTTTTACAAGAATCACTGAAATTTTAAGAAACGCTCTTTCCCTATTCGTTCATCGATATTTGTGTCTGTGAATGTCGCAATTTGTTTAGTTAGGGAGCGATGTAATGCTTGACATTCGCCACGACCTTTTTATTTAAAACTGTCATTGACTCTATGTCTGGGTAGTGGAAAAGTCTACTATAGCAATAGTAGGCATATACGAATAGTTTAGGCGTCAGATAGCTCAACGAGCGAGATTTCTACTGGTCAGTAGCCATAGCTTTTTCAAAGCTTTTAGTTTAGATGGAAGGTGGGTGATAAAGCGTAATATAGCTAGCCAAGATACATATGTCAAATTGTATGGGGGACGGAATAAATAATTCAAACGTGGATGTGCTTCTGTGATCATCACTTAGCACATTCCTTGTCGCGATAACATCATAGTTTGAAAGAATGCCTTCAAAGTATTCGCGATAAAAGCAGTGTGTGAGTACAACTGACCTAGTCACATATCCCACATATAAGAATTGGTAATTTTTAATAAGAATAATAAGTTTATTCTACTAAATATTGATGAGGCGTCTCCCTCCAGACTAAAGAAAATTTGTTTACAGTTTACATCTAGTAAGCTAGCAAAAACGGCGTTGGTGGCATTTGAGGCCGACTAAAAATATTTCGCAAACATGAAAACATATCGCGTGATTTAATTTGATTGAATAATGGATTTAAAGGCTATTACCGAATCTTTCTTAATGCTCTGTCAACGCATAATGAGCGGGGGCACGAACGTCCTCGCTGACGCACCCAAATTTGCAAACTAAATAAACGCATTATCTGTCTACCCCTGTAATCCCGCGTTCACATCGCAAAAACGAGAGAGCAAGAACGTGAGCAGTAAGGGCAAGACCGGAAGGCCCACTTGCCCGGGTCATCGACAGAAAGGATCTCTATGGAGCCAGCCGACAAACGCATCGGTCACTGTCGCTAAATCCGGGAAAATGAGATTGTCGCGAGAGAGGCTCCTCCTGACTGCTTGTGTTCGTCGAGTGCGGCAGTCGGGTCCACCTTTTATATTCTTTATTTATTTTACCCAATTTATTCTCCTTGGTGGTCCCTCGGATAATTCCAGACTTGTGCTCGTTACTTAAAAAATGGAATGGATTACAATTACAAATTACCGAGCCTCAAATGTAATGGATTACCGTTACAAATTACTTTCGCTGAAAAGTAACGGATTAGTTTATTCGTTACGCTACAAATCACTTTTCCGATACTTTTTCAGTACACTTATTCAGAAAACAGTAGAAACAATTGTGATATTTAAAACAATATTAAGGCTGTTTACAACTCCCTTTAACGACGAATTAGAGCGTAGCTCTTGAGGGGGAGGAGGGAAGGGTGCCGAGGGGAAGGTATATCCCTCCTCCTCACGTGCTCATCCTGTCTCCTACTCCTCTCTCCGAGCGGCGTCGCCGTCGCCTCACAAGGGTCACGTGACCTCACGGGGCTCATGTGACGTCACCGGGGTCAAGTGACCTCACGGGGATCACGTGACCCCTATCAGGTCACTTGACGATGACGATTACGCCATCAGTGACGTCACTGGTGACATCGTCATTACTAGTGACGTCATAAGTAACGTCATCAGTAACGATGACGATGCGAATGCCGATTTCGTCATCAGTAAGGTCCCTGGTGATGTCATCAGTGACAATGACGATGTTGATGACGTCATCAGTGACGATGACGACGGGGATGCCGATGACGTCATCAGCGACGTCACTGATGGCGTCATCAGTGACGATAACGATGATGATGCCGATGACGTCACTGATGTCGTCATCAGTGACGTCACGCGTCCCATAATGCGCCGCGCGGTTCCGCCGACAGCGACGCCGACAACGGGCGCCTAGAGCTGCGCTCTAAATCCAAAGGTCCTCAAATTCCAAAGGTCCTCAAAAGTGAGGACCTTTGGAATTCTTCTGATATTCTGCGGAAATACCTCAACGCTCGATTACACGGCGCATTATTTGCAAGACCTTCATGTCAGCGTCCTAACTACAAAAAGGTTAACAGCGTACGATTAATCTCTAACTTTAAGGAGCTGTCAGAAATATGGCTTCAATGGGGAATTGTATTAGACCGTTTCCGCAGCCCGCTAAGCACCCGGATAGCGCTCCGTAATCCCCCAGAAGACCTTGAATTATGCAGATAAGGCTGGCGGCGCGCCTGTGCAGCTGCGTCGTTTTCTTCAGGGATACCGTAGCGGAGGAGAAAAACGGTCTACTACAATTCCCTATTCACTTTGCAGACTCCGCTATCGTCCATGAGGTTCACAGTTCATTGCGGCTGTAAAACTAAGCGGTTGACAAATAAGACACTCATCCCTACTGCATCTGAATTAAGATACGAAACTTGATTGAAACTCATCCTTGCTGACATGTTTGGCTAGCGAATCTGGTGAACACAATGGCTATTGGTGTTATGAGCACATTTGACATTTTGCCCTTTTTTTTCTGACTATCAACGACACGGAAAAATCCTACAAACGTACCAGCAACAGCTTCACTGTAGAAGGAGGTTCGAACAATTCCATTTAATTGTTTAAAGCTTTCCGCCTGTCACCTATACGGGAATGCTTTACGATGGATGCCGATCGGTAGCTCCTGTTGTGCTAGAAATTGTGGTTCACTACCAACTTCCTGCCTCCCAAACTGGGTCCGACAGATCCAGTGGGGGGTCGCGAAGCAATTGCTGCCCGCAGTATTTTTTTTATGGACTTCAGTTGAGCTAGTTTCAGAATACATTTTATTGTGTTGACTGACACTACTAATCATCATTGAATCATTAAGACTGCCTCTTGTAGACTTGTGAAAAACGTGGGGGTTTCTCCGGGTTGCGGAGTTTGATAAGCACTGAAATAGGCAATAAATTCCTTTATAACCTAGCGATATTAAATAAAGGGGTCAAGGAGGTTCCAAATTATTCGCGCAGAAAGAGGTCAAAAGCGCGCTCTAACTTGCTATACACGTGCCGTTTTGTCGCTGTGCTGTTTTGACACCGTGCTGTTTTGGCACGTGCTCTTCTGTCGCTGTGCCGTTTTGAGGCTGTGCTGTTTTGTCGCGTGCTACTTTGACGCGTGCTGTTTTGTCGCCGTGCTGTTTTGACGCTGTGCTGTTTTGACGCGTGCTGTTTTGACCGTGCTGTTTTGTCCCGTGCTGTTTTGTCGTGTGCTGTTCTGTCGCGTTCCCCAATCTGTACCTCTTTTTGATACCGGTAAAATGAATTTTCAGGAATTGTTAACGGTGTTGAGATCGGTTGTAGATAGGGCTGGGCGTCGATTAAAAGTTCTAACCCGATTAATCGCCACCCTTTAATCGATTAATTAATCGATTAATCGGTCTAGTTAATTTCCATGCATAATATTTTTAAAAAGTCAAAAATTAATATTTGTTTTCTGTTTTTGCCTTTGCTGAACATGAGGCAAAAGGCCTAATACACACGTTTTATTGTGAATCAACCTTGATGTGTAGTTAAGAACAGTTCAGAGGCACTCACACATTATTACTTCAGCTGCACGAGGTAAAAGGTTCGGTGATATTATCCGGCAAGAGCGACCTCCTTTGATTGTTCACACTATAGTCTCTCTCTGCTGCGCTAAACGGACACTCAAACGCTATTGAAGTGGCTGGGAGACGTGTAACCTTTTGCACCTTGTCAGGAGTTATAAATATTCCCCCTACAGCATACTTTAGGCTAAATTCTGACCTAAAGTTTGCCCCTCATAGAGGTGTTCTCGTCCACGTCTGCGTGGTGAAAGCGTTTACTTTTTACTTTATATTGGTTCGTTAAAATATTACCGATTAACCGGTTAATAAACTTAATCGCGATTAAAGCATTAATCGATTAATCGGTAAGTTAATCGATCAAATGCCCACCCCTAGTTGTAAACATAGGCTTTTCGTATCGGTTACCGAGATTATAGGTTGAAGCCTGTTGTTGCTAAGCAACTATAGTCAGAAATATTCGCTCAGCAAGGTTTTAAATAGGAATACAAAAGGTATTCACCTTCTTTGTAGCATCGAACAATAGAAGTAGTTGAGGCAGACATTGAAACTAATATTATAATGCAATTAAATGCAAAGGTGCAAGCGAGCTAGACAAGAACGACGGAAATGGTTTCTGGAGAAGGAACACCTAGCTGTGTTCGGAGATTTGTGTTTGTCCTTTGTCCCTCTTGTTCTTCAGGGATTGGCCTTTAGAAAAGCGTGGTGCAAAGCGTGCCTCATTATTCAAGGTGCTCGTATTTTTTTCTTTATAATGGTTAACAATGTATTCCACACATTTGATTTACGTTGCATATTTTCTGCCGCGGATAATAATAGTTGCAAAAAAATCCTTCTTCAAAGATTATTTTCGTCATTAAAACTAACTTCTTAAATTAGCGGTGGAGAAAATAGATGCAGTTTTAGCCCTTTAGATATGCGGGTGATACACACGTAGAACTCTTCCAAGGGCGTGGAAAACTGAACCGCACAAGTTTTGGTAGCCGTTTAAAATGTATCTTTAACGTGTCACGTTAAAGCGACCTTTTACGTGAGCAGCAGGACAGCCATGAAAAATGGCGCGGCCGTTGCTCAGGAATTGGTATTTAGAAAAGCGTAGGGCAAACCGTGCCTTATTCTTCAGGATGCTCATATTATTTTTTTTTTAAATTGTTAGCTGTCAACTGTTAATTCCTTTCATAATTCCATATAATTTATTTGTATTGCCTATATTTTTCCGTGGGTATTCATGGTTGCAAAAAATACATTGGCAACCACGGCGCTTTACCCGAAAACCCCCCTTCTTTTTTTTGCCTTTCGGTGACGCGGTGCCTCTTCTGAACAGTCTGAACTACTTGTTCTTCTCAACTCTGTATACCTTTTTTTTACTTCGATATTATTACTAGTTAAAGTTAATTCACACGACGGGCCGAATCGCGATTTTCGTCCGCCGACCGTCTACCACGTGACCGGCACGTCAGCGATTCCTGCAATCCGCGCCTCGTTCGCGGACGCGCGGTCTGATAATGCCGAGCGCCTTTTCACTGGCGGATTTTTGGCGGGAGATTGACTTGAAAAGCGTTTAGTCTGACAACGGTAAACTGTTTTCTTAAGTTTATTTTTCTGGGGATTAAAAAGAAATGCACGTTGTTGAGTTTTGTGCGCTCGCGGGTTCATTTTGTGGCGCTATTCTTGGTTTCACGCGAAAAAGACACCGCAGAAACGGTGTCCCGCTGACGCGAGACAGATTCCACTACCCTTCCGGATCCATGTCAACAAGCTCCCGTCAAAATCGTTTAGCACGCAGCGATAATTCTTTCAGATCCAATCAGGCTTTCACAAAGCAAGACCTTTTCTTTGGTCGTGGTGTACTTGAGTGTTCTGCACGAGCACGGATTGCGTGAAGGCTTCTCCAAACGCCCCTTCGCGTTCCTAGAACGAACCATTCTCCAGCAGGACTATGCCTGCGTCAGTCATGCCCTGGGTTAGTAAAACTAGTGGCACTTCGCGCGAAGCCTATCACAGTGTTTTGTCTCGATCTGTACGTAAAAGAGGCTTAGGATTCTTTGTCGCGGTAGCAAAGGTCAATTTCTCGCTTTTACAACGGTGCCACAGTGCGATGTTGGAGTTTCGCGGCACTGTGGAGTAGCGAGCAGGTTCAGTACGTCCTCGTTGGCGTCCGCTCGTCATCTCCCTCGTGTTGCTGCGCTTGGTAGGCGGACGAGCCACGGACATTTCATCACGTGATCAATCGGTCTGCGGATCAGCCCGTCTTGTGAATCGGCTATTACAAGTCACGGTTCTTGCTTCGAGATCACGACTTGAACCAAACCAACGTGGTTGTGCAATAAATAGCCTCAGCCTATCAAGATTTGACGCCCCAGCGAAAATACGTCTCAGGTCATCTCATTTCTTTTGCATTGCAAACAGGCAGAAAAAAAGCAGGGACAAATTTTAGCATTCCCCAAATGACTACAGCTGGCCATTGGTTAGAAGTACCATAGCTGCCAATTACTGGTATCAGTACTAAATCACAAAATTCTGATACACAAACAAATTTTCATGGTTGTTGAGGCGAGAGTTTCTTGAACTTTGGTTAGTGCAAACCATGGAGGAAGGAAGCTTGTAGAAGCGACTTGACGCTGCGGAGGAGACACGCCCCCAAGATGATCCAAACCAAGAGACGCTGTCGGACGAAAAAGATACCTGACTTGGTGCCACCCTTTTACGGAAAATACCGCCTCTTGGGTTTAGTCCTCGTTGAACGCGCGTCCCTCCACAGCGTCATGTCGCCTCCCGAAGGTTTCTCCCTAAATGCTGCAACCATATATAATTCCACCCCTCTCAATTTATTATTAAAGTTTTTTTTTTTTTTTTAGTGAAATATGTTTTAAGATATTACGGTTTAGCACTCTAAAAAGGCTTTAGTACGGAAAGTGCAAGCCGTCAGATAAATGGCGCATTTATTCAAAGTTTCCAGAGTGCCGTCGTCACAATTCAGGCGCTGGTTCTCCCCAGCCGTCAATTGTAAAAAGAGTTATTTTGGCTTTAAAAGAGAAACCATTTTCCATGGTTCGTCAATCTGACATTTGCTAACGGCAACAGCAACTTGTATTCATTCTAAACACATGAATGAGGCACATACGTCACAGCGCGCATCCCCTACTCACTCCTCAATGTGAACAAACGCAAACTCTGAGGTGAACAGATTAAGCCGGTGCGCATTTCTTACACGTAAGGAAGGAACGTCGATCGCCAGGCCTCGCTTATACGTACGACAACCGTTTGTCAATGTCTTGGAACATACTTCGAAGTCTGCATCGGATGGGCATTAGCGTACTCAATGCGAGCGGCCTTTCACCACCAGACAATAAGTTCTTCTTGGGCTGAGAAGGAAAGAGCCAGGGGTTAATTATTCCCGCTAATTTAGCGGCCCTTTTAAGTGTCCTCGACCACCTCTAGGCGGAAATGGGGGAGTGCTACGCCCCAGATTATCCCTCGTTGGCCCCGAAATTTGTCAAATTAATTTACGATACCTTTCCGCTATGCATTGTCCCTTTCGTTCTTACTCGCACACATATTCAACGAGCTTACGGTCTTTCTTAATAATCCTACTTGGTTGCACACGATCATGCTGCCTGTATGTTTATAGAAATAATAGGCAAGCCCGTAGTTTTTTATTGAAAGAAAAATGGTAGGATGCGAGAAGCAATGAAAATACGAAGTTCTTGAGTCAGACAACTTTTTATGACATATCGAAACCCTAGTTCTCAATGCTATTATGAGTGAATATTTTTGTTATGAATATCCTACTTGTCATACGACCAATGAAATTTAGATTGGCTGTATCATCCCCTGTTATGGACTAGTGATCCAACACGTATGTTTCTTTTTAGTAGTTATTAACTTGGCTATTCCATGACGACAAAAGTTTGCAAAAAATATAATGTACTAAATAAAAGCACGAAATGCTCACCTCATGCGTAATATACGACTTTGATCATCTTTGTTACTAAGTCGAAAGCCTTATATGTCCCATCGTTCAGTCTTTGAGCGAAAAAACGTCGGCGACACGAAAGGTACTAAAACCCACGGTTCACCACTGGACCACGAGATGGCGTCACTTGTGCCAAAATCGGTGGAGGCGCGCGCGCGGCGCAATCCCAGCGGGGAGGAGGGCACTCTCGCTCGGGCAGCGGTGAAGAGCAGGCGTGCGACATGGGGTGAGATTAACGGCGCCAAAAGTCCGTCGTCAGAGAGCTCGCTGTCTTCGGAGGTTCGTTATCCCCGGGATCCGCGCTTGGGCTTTCGCCTTAAGTCGTTTTAGGGATAACATAAAAGACCCTGTGAATTGTTTTTTTCTTCCTAGTTTTATTAGTGACATCAATCATTAAACACTTTCTAATTAATTAGCTACCTCGTGTCTCCCACGTTATTTCAACAGACGTCCTTCGCCGTTAATACCGACAATCTAATAGACAACGCTAACGCTGCCTCACTTATAGCTTTAGTGTCATCCCAATAGGTTTATGCAGCACTCTATATCCCTATCAACCAGCTCCGCGCTGCTCGCTAAGTCCTTAGCGGTTTATGAACAAGGCTTCTGCTAAAAACTCGGCCTGCCCATTTTCCTGCGACTAACACCGCAACCCGCCAAACTGGGCTTTTCGTCCCAAACAGCGCTGACCTCCCACACTTTGCTAACTGAATCCGACCCCGGAAAGCGAGACCGCTCCTCCCATCTTTCCCGCAATGCGCCCTGCCGCATGACCAAGATAACTTAAGTAGACGCGATTAGGCGCAACAGGGGCTGCTGCTAATTGTTCGGAAGACCCTCCCAGCATCCCCGTCGCGGCCATAGTGTCGGCGGCGGCGTTTGCCAGGGGAGAGCTTCCCTTGGGCCTAAGCGCCTAACTCGCCGCGCTACCGAATGCGTCAATAAGATTTAGAAGAATATGGGCGAAAAAGACGACAGTCAGCTAATGCGCTTTGCGTGGCCGAGGGGCGTTAGCTGGAGGGTGGGCAAGCCTCTGCATATCCCCGGTTTAATATATAAAAATAAAAAAGATAATAATTGTAATGGATGGCCGCTAAGGCTTGTCGCGGCTCCAGCTAACGAGGTTTTCGAGCCGTGTACACCTGTTAATAATGATGGTTCGCTTAGTCTTCATCTCGGTCTCGCTCCCTCTCATTCAAAGGAAAGATCTTTTGAACAGTTTTTTAAGGGGCAAAAGTAGAAAAACTCGACAGATACGCACACGCAATCGTGGAATATGTGTTCTGATTCTACGGGGAGGCTATGTTTGCTCGGATTTGGAGCGTCGCCTCGTCGATATCCCTTTGTAGTATGACGGCTGTTCTTGGATTGGCGAGGAAGCGCGGTGCGTGTCGCAAGTTGAAGGATATGGGTCTGAGAGGGAAAGACAACAAGTGAGCGCTTTAGTGTCCACCTTACTCATTGATGGAGCGTGTGAAGGTGGTTCTTAAGGGAGTGTGAGACTTAAGAAATGGGCACCCGTTTTTGCCAGACTGGATTTTTGGAATTGCTACTGCGTAATGTATTATAAACGTGCCACTGCAGCTCGGCTAGCAGTCGTATTGCACTGGCCAAACTCTATCATTAAATTGTAAACACAAGAAAAAATATTAAGCCACACTCACTTGGCGCTATTTTATCATTCTTACATTAAGTTTTTATTTCCAAAAGTGCATTGGTGTTCGCGAATACAGTGGTGGTAGCGGAGGGGGGATCTTATGTCTTGCTAAGTTTTATTCGCGCGTTGTAATATTGAAATGGTGAATACGTAATGCATACATCTTGCATATAAACGAAATATAAAAAGCTAGCGCTTCTTCGTGCGCCCCTGCTAATAAAAAGAGCCGCAGTCGAAACAAGCACTTGGTTCCCATAAGTTCGACCATTCGAGTCTCATGCAGGACTCGTAAGCGCCTACACTGGCGTACCGCGTAAATCAGAGGTGCTACTTATTACGAACTTTTAAGGGTATTTGGTTTTACTCATTTTTATTTTAATTGCATGGTATATTCGCGCTAATTGCCCCTTTTTTTTGCTTGGTGTTGGCACTAGGAAGTTACCACTACAATAAGGACTCTGTCGGCCATTCTTCAAAAAGGAGAGCGTTCGTGTATTATATATAGTATAAAATGTACTTTTGATTACAACTTTTTAGAGCGATCACGCGCTATAATTTTTCTTGCACTTTATGAGCTTATAACTGGTGGTGTGCACGCCATAACAAAACTATAGTTACTATTGCTACACTTCCATTCGTTCTTGATTTCCTTTTCAGTCTAATCTACGAATAACTTGAAATTTAACAACGCGTGTAAGTACAAGACAAACCTCTGGTGACTCCAGCCGGCGTCACGTATAAAGAAGTTCATGGCACCAGAAAACGAAACGCTCACAATTTGTTCATTTCTCAAATCTGTAAAAAACTCTGAACAGAAAAAAAAAACAAAAAAACTACAACAAAAATTTGTTATTGAAATCAGCCGTTTGTGTTAGGGCGGGTGGAAGATTTGACAGAGGGGCGTCTCGGCCCCGGGAGACCTCTCTATCCATCTGTTCACACACGGCCGTACTTTTAGGATATTCATAATGTAGTGCGCTTTCAGTGTTATCTGGCGTACACTAAGACTACCAGCGACGCGGTAAAGCAAAATAAAAGACTAACATCCGGTCGCTTAGCAACGACCTCCTGAAAAAGAGAGGTGTTCTAAGATTTACTAAACAAAGAAAAATGACACGCTACACAGAGGGCATGAACTGTACAAAAATATCTGAAGTAGTAAATGATAAGCATTAAACCAGTTTCTTTGTTTTTGCGTCGTTTTATTGACCCCCCCCCCCCCCCCCGTCATAAATTTTGCGTCAGCACCAATGAAAAAAAAATACACAAAGCAAATTTTGAAGAGCTTGTCACAGACAAATAACCTTCGCGTAATTTAAAGGCTTTACGAACATTGCCGGTGTTTCTTTCTCAAAAGAAAAAGAAAAACGTCAGAAAGAATACGTTAAATAAATTTATTATAAGGCAGGAGACCGCGCATTCTTGTTCATGAACAAAACCCTTGCTCTCTTTTTTGTACACTGAATGTTACGCGACCTGGGCAGATTGAGCGCGCGTATGGTTCTTTAAACAATCGGCACTGAAACGTGATTTGAAGAAAGAGCATTTTACAGTGTGAGATAAAATTTTGGAGCTTTGCGTAGCATGAATATTTCCGAAGAAAGGGCTTACACTAAAGCAAATCAATCAAGAACCCACACTCATCGTAGACAAGCGCCGAAAAAATAGACAGGGACAAGAAGTTGACGTAAACACTGGCGAACTCGAAACCAACATTTAATGAAAAAACAATCTCTTATATAGCCGCAAAAAACGTCAGTCATTACTACAACCGGTGTAGCCCTCTATCAAGAAATTCATATTCTTTTGCTGATAAGGTTATGCATGTGTCACTTGTACACCGGTTGCCTTTGGCTTTAATCTCAAATGCCTCGTGTAGCTCTCTAGATAGTTTATTATCTTTCTGTGCACAAATTTTGTGTCGTAAATAACTGGGAGCCAAGGCAGTGGCTGCAGTGCCTTGCCAGATGTCCTGATGGGGGTTGCTCGTGTTGCCGCGTCATGTTATCGGGCGCAATCGTTAAAACATCAATCTGTCTGACCAATATATACAGAACCGTATGAAAATGGGATTTCGTACAAAACTCCGGTCGTGTATTCTGTGCAATGTTTGTGGTGTTTTGTTTTGAATTTGTCTTTTGCAAGAGCAAAGTTAGCGGCTGCAGCAGCCATGCACTGCAGCCGCTGCCCTTGCGCCCGTTATTTGATGATATCAATTTTTTGGACAGATACCAAGATAAAGTATTTAGAAAGCTACTCGAGGCGTTTGAAATTGAAGCCAGGGGCACGAAATGTAAAACCGACACATCCATAACCTTATCGGCAAAAGAATATTAATTTCTCGATAGAGGGCTACACCGGTTGTAGTCATGACTGACGTTTTTGACGGCTATTTAAGAGATTGTTTTTTCAATAAATGTTAGTTGCGAGTGCGCCAGTGCTTACGTCAACTTCTTGTCCCTGTCTATTTTTTTTTCGGCGCTTGTTACCATCATGAACGAACTGGCCAAAATTGCAACATGAATTAATTTCATCAGCTCTGCAGTGTTTTAAGGTCATTCATACGTTCTCTGGTGCTGAAAAATCATCGCGCGGGCGTGATATACTATACTAGACGCACGCACACGCGACGGCGCAAAGTCACATTTTATTTGGATTTTATTCTGTTACGGCTGGCCCTAGGGTGGGTCGGTGGCGCACCACAGCTCAGAAGAAGTGTAGCAAAAGATTGCGCTGCAGAAACCAGAGGTCCTGGGCATTATCCCCACCCCTGCTCGTGATCAACCGGTATACGGAAACAACTGGGAGTCAATGTTCCAACTGTTCCACTTGTTGTACATGTTGCACACCCCGTGCTCAGTTGGTTTCGACATTTATTGGTTGCCAAACTTTATAAAAGACCTTCACGGCAAACAAAGGGCGAGCTCACAGAGTGCACCGACAATACACCACATTGGTGATGCCCAAGATGCACATGATAACGACGCCATCTTTGTTTTGCACGGAACTAGAAAACCTATGGCAAACTTAAACCAAGAAAACACAAAAGAGCTAAAAAGAAAAAGCTGTAAGTTTGGTACATCCTGGCTAATATTATGCTAACATTTTAATATCCAAGCTAAACGGAACTATTTTATAAATTTTTTGATTGGTTAAGTTACACCCAGCAATTTATTATGGTTGAACTATATTCAGCTGTGCAGTGAAACGGCGTGCTTTGGCTTCGTTGCCACGGAAAGTTGTTTCTGAATATATCGCTTTCTAGCTCTTTTCGATGCTCTACCCTCATCCTACCGTCTTGCTTTGCCGCTCTACCAGTTCTTTCCCCATGCTCTCTGCCAATCATGGAGATAACCGCCCACGGCGACAGGACGCATAATGTCTCCTACATATATTTTTTTAACCTGCTTAAAATAGGGGAATAGGCATTTAATATCTCTTTTGATGAGTTGAAATGTTTCAAAAAACGGGGGGGGGGGGGGGGGGGGGGGGGTTGAGCGCTTACTCCTACACTGGTGCACGCTTGGTGCTTTACGGTAGTTTTATGGTTTTGTGTGTTACACTGGGTGTCCCAAGGAGAGGCAAGGCTCTTTAAATCGACCACAAAATTTGGCTTCTTAACCTAGAGCGCTACGACTTTGGGCAGCGTTGCCCACAGATGGTGTTTTTTTTTTGTTTTTTTTTTTTGTAAAATTTGCAAGGAGCGAAGTTACCTGAAGAAAAGTAAAGAAATAAAAAGGCTTAGCTACTATGGAAACGCAGTGAAGCCACCGGTCTTCAAACAATACTGCGCCGTTTCGCACGGGAGACAAGAGATGGCGCAATCGGTCGCGACGCCAACTTCCGCCAACGAACGAGCGTCCGGCGCCGAGAGCCGGCGTTTTTAGCAGACAATCTTTACGACTCAAAAGCGGCACAGGCGTTTCGGATATCAGTTGCGAATGTATTATTTATCATCCTTACTAATAAAACGTATTAAATGGACACATAATCGATTAAACAATGGTTCGTCGGGTTATTTTAACTTCTTTTCGTGGTACTTATGTCGTCTGCTTTGCAGTTCCTTGTTACGGCGGCTGTTTTTGTTTCTGCGACGGTCGCCGCCTGCGGAACGTGCGCCGCTTTTGAGTCTAACAAATGCACCATCTGTGGGCAATGGTGGACAAAGTCGTAGAGCGATAGGTTAAGAAACCAAGTTTTGCGGTCGATTTAAAGAGCCTGGCCACTTCGTGACACACCCAGTAGTTACCGCATATCTGTACAGGTGATTCATGCAGTTGTTAATGACCATTAGTACCAAACTCAACCTCGTGCAGGGTGTCTATGAAGTGGAACAACGGTAATGTTGAGAAAGTTGGCGATTGGAAAAGCTTGAAGATTTCCACCCTAATCACTATCGATCAGAGAAATTCAGCCTTCCTTTGTCTGAATGTTAGCAAAAGACACGTGTGGTGTGACACATAAACCTTTCTACTCAGGAACTCAGCCAGCCTGTCAATGTAAATCTCTGCTTGGAAACTAGAGTCTTGGGAGAATCCAGAGATATAATTTCATCTCGAAATGTATGAAAAAGACAAACTTCTATACTCTAAATGAACTGCTGCTGCTTATGGCAGATTTGTGGAATGATTTTATAGTGCCAGAGCTTGTCTCTATAGCTACCCCAGTTGCTCCTGAATGGACTTTCTATGGGATTGTTTTACAGGTTGTGAACATCATGGCTGTTGAGGCAGTTTCTGCTGCGGGGGACAGAATATGCCTCTGCTTTACAGTCCACAGAAGCTTTAGCGGCCAGGATTTAGAATGTTGCGAGAGCAATGACGCTTTCCTTTAGCTCATATTTTTTTGCCAGAAGTTGTACAACCAACCTTCAGGGTTGTCTCATCCGACAGCAGGACATGCCGGCTATTGTGGCGTCATTTAATGTTGTCGCTTACAGACCACTTTCAATGCATGGGTGGTATAGAATGCTAAGGAATGGAGAGGCGCATGCCAGATACCAGACCGTAGCATCTCCTGCTGGGATGTTCTGATTGGTTCTGGTTGCAGTCATCACAATTTCCGGATTCTTTTTCTTTTCTTCAGTGGTAACTCATGAAGGTGGCACTGTGCACAGAGGGACCGAGTGGCTGACAGTGAGCTGCCCAAGACAAGCTGCTGGCTCTCGTGACCATCTCCGAAAGCCTCTGGATGGGCTAATTGACAGACGTGCCTGGAAATATATAAATGGTAAACACGATCTAGACTACCTTTGAATTACGCCTCGGTCTAACGGCTGTAGCTGGGATACCATGTTGGGCTGCTAGAATTGAACTGGGTAGGCTAAGCGGTACTTGTCGCCAAGTAGGAACACGCTGGAACGCTTATCCGCAAACTCCGCTTCCCAGTCCATGAGCCACCAAAGACTCAGCCAAAGAGATCTTGAGTCAAGTCAAAGTTTTCTATTAATCTCGTTAGTAGCACCGCCGTAATGGTTAATTAAAATTTCGGCGTAGCCCCGCTCATTGAGGCACACCGAGCAAAGCAGAGCAAAAGAACGGAGATAAAGACTAGCAAAAGTGATTTCATCAGCAGGGTCCGACAACCCTTGATCGCCAATAGGCTTACTTGGGGATTCTAACGATGACGTCACGAAGCTTTGGACGGGTTACAGCTGGAAGAAAGGCTCAATGCATGCCTTGGTATAATTGCGGCACGTATTTTTCAAAATTAATGCAGTTTACGTTGACTTTTGCCCAAGTTTAGTGCGATTACTGAATTAACAAGCCAAAATGCTATGGAAGTCTGCTCCTAACTCAGATTTCTTACAAAGTGCTTCAACTTCGCTTTAATGCTAGTTTGACTTAGTTGCACAAGCCTGTGCCAGTGCACAAACTAGAGCAAATACATTGCTATACTATTTTGCATTTAATGAACTGCCAAAGGAAAAGGTTCAGATATCATTAAGCCCAAGAGGCTAAACCATTAATATGAATGTGACATATGGTAGGCTCCTTAATTCGAACTCCAGGAAGTTATTCTTTAAATTATCGAAAGCTCGAATTTTGAGAAGTTCATCTAAATGTGTTGCAAGATAAATTATGATTTTGTATATGGATGGCTACACATCCAAAACAGTAATTTCATGATTTCCTCTGCACAGGCCCACTGATCATCAGCTGGTATGCCATTCATGAAACATTGGTAAAATATATGACACAAGTTTATTCAACCCTCAAAAATGTTGTTTATCAGGGACTGTTTAGACAGCACATGACACCTCAAAACAAAATTAAGTTTGTTCAACCAGCAAAAAAGTTGTCTAATATGGACTGTTAAGCAGGGACCCATGAGTAACGGAAACGGGCATTGTGCTGCAGTTTCTATAGCAACTTGCGTGAACACAGCGACCTAAAGCCATGGCGCCACATCACAGCGTCCGTGCAAGTTGATATGGAAACTGCCATGTGGCGCCCATTTTGCCGCTCATGTGTCCTCTGCTTCAGAGTTGTAAATATAGATAGTTTAACCATTCATTGGGATGTATAGAAGGCAAATGAGGAGGCGCCTTTGGTTGAAGGTGGGCTGGGCGTGTTCCAAAGCGTTTTCACAAATTCGTATGTGGCCAACCAGAAGCCGCGCATAATATCGTCGCAGTGGTTGTGAGAAACAAAATTAATAAGCTCGTTGGTGAAACTCTCGGTGACTGGAATGCAGTGATGTTTTGATCACGGTCATGCCAAATCACGATGGAAGATATAGAAAATATAAAAAGCGTGCGCGACCAACTGAATGATTGACGTAATCCGTACACCAGGCGTCGAAGCGGTCAGACTCCATTTGAGCAAAACAGAAATCAAGCGGCACATTCGTTTCGTGCATAACCATAATCGAAACACTGCGTGCACCATATTTTCAACCATGAAGAGTTACTCCGTTTAACTCTTACGCACTCAACAAAATCGTTTCTCGCTACCATGGCTAGGGGATTATTTTTAGCTTCTGGTCGGCCAAGAGAGCTTGTCGAGCCCTCCATCTGCGTCTGATGCACGCCTTGGCTCTGCTTGCTTTTTTCATATACCAAGCACTATATGTACGGCTCTGCTCTGCTTTAGCCCTGTTGAGTGCGCTTCTTACTGAGCACCAGTGCACCGCAGGAAAGCAACACCTTTGAAAGTAAGCACCACAGGTGCTGCTTCTCCGCAGTGCACTGGTGCTCGGAAAGAAGTGTGCTCAACGCGACCGCGAGAACAAAAAGTATGAATTACACGAAAACGGCGTTCAAATTAAGCGGCTTGTGAATACATTGAAAACGTAGCAGGACAACCCAAGTTGTGAAATTTTTTTGTCTTAACCAGAGGAACTAAATCTGCGAGTTTGAATTATCGCGAGCCTACTGTGTACACTACGGGAGATCTGGTTCAGTTTAATGTGCACTGAATAGTTGTGCAATTCTAAATTGCTAGTTTTATTTCTCAAGCACTTGTTGTATGGGGTATTCAAATCAATGAAAATGTTTACTTTGGTTCAATTTCTGGCAGGTTCGTTTTATATGTCATCTGCAGTAGAAAGGTGAGGAGCTGGGCTAGGTGGTTAACATGTTGCTTGCTAATGTTTACCATGTACGTGATATACAATTTGTTGTGACTGTGTATTGATTTCGAATCCTCTTCTGCTCTTTATTTCAGGTTGCCCTTAAATGCATCATGAAGATACCGAAGAGGTCTTCAATTGAAGGACAACTATGAGCACAAGCATGAATGGGAATCTAGACGGCGAGCGCAAGGACAACCGTAATGTAAAATTTCTCCCAGCTTAAAGCAAGCATGCCTGCTTCCCGTAAAGGCATTGTGGCGAAACTTCTTAATTGGTTCGTTTGTTCAGCTGTCATCTCTAGGAACAGCTGATGTCACACACACATAATCTTGGCAATGAGTAGCAGAGGTTGTGTGCTCACTTACTTGTTGAACTCTTGTTGTTTTGTCTAAGGATGAAAAATTATACAAGTTAATATATCGAATGACGGAGCTATGAACACTCTACGCCGATCCGTACCCCAAAAGCTTCATGCGACTTCGCTTGCATGAACATGGAAGCTGTTCGCACTAAATAACAGAGCACTAGACCTTTCTGTCTTCTTGAAGCCCATAGCTACGAGCCATCCGCGCCAATCCTGTACCTCCAATACGTCAGGTGACACCCCTGGCAGAGGTATAGCCCTTCCAGGGGAGTCGCGTGATCTATGAGAGGTGCAGGTGGTGCAGATGGCTCGTAACTTTGGCCTTATATAAGGCCGAAAGGTATAGTGCTTAGTTATTTAGTGCCGACAGCTTTCATAATTCCTACGGATAGCTGTCTGCAGTGGGCTACAGACATTCCGTCATTTTACGAAAGTATGTACCTTGTTTTAACAGACGGTCCAATTTCTAGATTAAGGGAAACCTTAGCGGCAATATAAAACCAGCAACTTTTACCAATAAAATTGGAAAACGAATAACTGTCCGTAAAGTGAAATACAGACGTTCCGTCATTTTACAAAATTATATGCCTTCTTTTTGAAAACGGTTCAATTTCTAGATTACGGGAAACATTGCCGGCACAATGGAGCCCCCAACTTTTACCCATAAAATGGAGTGATTTTTTTCTTTAGAGTGGCTCCCATACCCCTTGTCTAAGTCGAAGATGGTCAGGTATCTCCGATTCCCCCTAAAATGAAGCGTCCGTTTCCATTGAACATAAAGAGTTTCACATTTGATGTCGTAGTCATTCGCATCCTTACGTATTTCAACGATAGATATTTAAATCCCAAAATGGTTCAACGATAACGGCCACAAAGCATTTCGAAAGACGGCTGTAAAACGGTATCGAAAGACGGCCGAAAAACAGTTGACGGTATTGGCCGGAAAACGGTTCACGATATCGGTCACAAAACGGTTGACGATATCGGTCTCAAAACTTTTACCGTGATCGGTTCAAGTTATTGGACGGATCTCGAGCCGGGTTGCAAATCATTGTGGGACCGTTATTTCTTAAAACTTTGACCGATATTTGTCCGTTATTTGTCCAATATTTTCGTGCTGCCTGGGCTAGGCGGTGGCCATCGGTCTCACAAAACCATAGAAAATCGTACCACTTTGACGCGCTCTCTCTCTCTCTCTTTCTCTCTGTCAGCGCTCCCTTGGAGGGCCTACCCCCCCCCCCCCCCCCCCCCATAAATGTTGGCAGTCGACTGTAAAGTGAAGAGTGGGCTCGACCACCATGCCCAGACAAGTAAACCTCTAGAAATATCGTCCTTACCCTCGAAGACGATGCTCTTAGCCTCGGGCCAGGTGCTTTTCAGCCGTTTTTGAAAAGCGTGCTAGAATACGGTGGCACATACCAAAGACAAAGAAAATTTGACCCCCTCGCGCGAGGCTATATCTCCAGTTACGCGAGCTGTGAGCCCGCGAATCGAGGTTATACGGACCCGCATTCGATGTCTGTGCAAGTGGCGGGAAACGTCGAAGAAGTTGGAAAGGGTGAAACGATGTAAGACAAAAACAAATAAACACGAGGAGCTTTCTCCTGCCCGGGAGAAGAAGAAAAACACGATGGAAGGCGACGGGAGCCAACTCGGCGTTGTCCTCCTTGATCTCTGTTTTCGTATATTTGTACATGCCTTGCCCGTTTTTCTTGTGCTTCTAATGACCGGTCATACAAATATTCGTGTTTCTTTGTTTTGCTGTTCTCCCCTTCCTGGTGCTTTCTATTTTGTTGAACTTGCTCTCTTTGTGCTGCTGAATGTTCTGCTAGTATCGCTCCAGTTACTGTATTATGCTCATACTTTTAAAAAGTAACCAGTAATAAAGTAATCCGTTACCAATATTTTGTAACGAATTTCCGTTACAAACTACTTCCGAACAAGGTAACCTGTCAATTACAAGATTACTCGGAAAAGTAACGGATTACAAGTAATTTGTTACTTGTAACGGATCACGTCCTAAGTCTGATTAAATTAAACTCCAGGAACTCCCTCACAGCCTTCATTATTTTTTTTCTAGAGAATAATACGAATCTTTAATGTCCATCGACAGTACTGAGCAGTTTCTTTCATGATTAACACTTACGATGTGAATCAGTTCTTCTGAATTTCTTAACAAAATGGATTTATCAAGAGGCAATAGCCCCAACCCTCGTTTCAGAAACTTGGATATGACGTCATCTAAGTTCCGTTCTCATTTATAACTACTTAAAGAGGCATTTCCGGCTTCTGGTCTCTGAGAAAAACTTTTAGCTTAAAAACATTTTTGGTCTGACCCATCACTGTCTTTACCATTTCTTCCACTCTCCATCCTTCAAAACCGTGGAAATGTTCCTTCTGGGCTTGGATAACTCGCCATCCCATGCCCAAAACAGGGATTCCATTCTGCTTTCTGTTTTCTTCGAAAATACATGTATTGGCAAGCTACCAAATCTGCCTGATTTATCCGTTTGCGACAGTCTTAACAAACGTGTTTCCAATTCCTTTTTGACCATGGTTACATTCCTGAAGTCTCCTCTTTCCTTAGGGTAAGTTTGCCCCATGAGCTTTTCCATTCTGCCTAGTGCTTGATCAACAAACGACGCGTTTTCATCCTGATTAACTCATTTTGAAATCGTCTGCATAAACGAGAACACATCAAGCCTTGAAGGTTTCATATTTATACAATGCTTAGGCCCTTTGGCCAGGATGCCTTCATTTTTTTTCCGAAATCCATTCATTACAGGGATTAACTACACTCAACTGCTTAACAGACTCGCTTTGCCCTCCCTATGCCACCAATCCATAACAAATTCCTTCCGCACTTTTATCTGTCTGATAGAGTTCACAACATGCGTCCTTTTCACATACCGGACTCGATGAAAATTGCGTTGCTGAGGTTGCGCCACTGATGAAACTCCCTGTAATTGTTAAAGTCCTTCATTAATATAAGCTCCCAAAATCTGTCACAGGTACCGCGAAGCTCCTGGATCCTCCTGGTGGTTCCTTCTTGGTAAGTCTAGATTATCTTTTTCTTTATTGTTCAAGGTATAACACTCGTTGAAAGATGCTTGAATAAAACCGGATCGATAGTGTTCTTGCGTAGAGACAACCAAAAACATGCGACGTCCACTTCCAAATACGCCAAACGGCGACCCAACCTGTCCAGTACCACGTTGGCTTGGAAAGTCAGTGTAGACGACGTCGATGGAGAAGCGGATTCCAAAGAGAAAGGAATAATGCCTGCTTCAAGTACGTTTAACGAAAATAATTATTAAAGTGCAGGCGAGCTGGTGTATGTTGATCATGATGTTAAAATCCCGAGACTGGGAAGGAAAACTTGAACGAAAATGTGTAAGAAGTCACAGGAATAAGGGGAGAGACAAACGTCTTATACTCAGCTAACATATTTTATTCCGTCCACAGCATTTATAAACACCTCCCAAGGTCACCGCTAAAGCACACCGACAAGCTTCTCTCTTTCCAGTACAACCACAAAGAAGACTACCTATACCACAAGAGATCAACATTGTACGCTGTAAGGACGTTTTGAGCAGAACACAAACCAACAACAGCGAAGCCACCGGTCTTCAAACAATAAGGCACCATTTTGTTTAAAGACCGGTGACTTCGCTGCGTTTTCGTGAGAGTAGAGACATTCTCTTTTTTTTTCACTTTTTCCTCAGGTAAGTTCGCCAATTGCAAGTTTTATAAAAAAAAAAGGCACCACCTGTGAGGAACGCTGCACAAAATCGTAGCGCGATAGGTTAAGAACCCGATTTTTGCGGTCGATTTAAAAAAGCCTGGCTGCTAATTGAGACACCCAGTAAGGTTTTTTATCGGACTTGATTGTTGCTTTGCTCGTGTTGAAGCTCTTAGTTCCGTAAAAGAGGCCCCACCGATCTGCAAATTGTGCAAATGTCCTGATTGCAACCATGGCTTCAATGTAAAGAAGAGTCCTGAACAGGTAAGAACTTGCAAGCCATTCGGCAGAAAGCAATCGGGCGTTCGGCTCGCATCTCGTTTGTCCAGGCGAGTAACCTGTGATTCGCTTCGAAAGGCACGTCATGACGCTCCCCCTACCTTACTCGAGGATGCCATGCGAAAAAAAAAAACAAAAAAAAAACAACATAAAACCAAAAATAACAGAAACAGTGCGTCATGACTCATGAAGCACAGTTTCTGCTATTGCTCGAGGATGCCATACAAAAACCAAAACACAAAAAGAACAGAAACTGTGCGTCATGACGCTCACCTACCTTGCTCGAGGATGCCATGAAAAAAACATAAAAAGAACAGATCCTGTGCGTCATGACGCTCACCTACCTTGCTTGAGTGTGCCATGTGAAAAACAAATAACAACAAGAACAGAAAAGTTGGATGTACAGCATATTTGTTTTGTCGATTTTGTTAGTCCTTTCGGGTCAGAGATGGCAGTAATGAAATTACTGTAATGACATTACCGTAATTAAATTACTTTTTGGAGTAATGAGTAATGTAATGATTTACTTCTCTAGGCTAGTAATTTAGCAATGTAATGAATTACTTTCACGCAGTAATTTGGAGAATATTACTCATTACTTATATAATTACTTTCATCCTAAATTAGAAAATTCGTTTGCAAGCTTTAAGAAAGAAGAGAAAAATATTTTGCATGACGAATGTTGTGAAAGAGCTTCAGAGGAAATAATCCAAAGCCACCTGAGCGCAAAGCCTTGTACGAAGAGCTGGACAGATGCACAAAAGAGGGGTGGAAAGGCGAAGGAGGAAACACTTGCGTGTAGACATCGCTGAAAAGCAACGGTTTACGAACGCCAGGCACGACAGATTCAAGGCGTCGCGTCATCACGACGATTCTCTATTTTGTTCATTCCTAAGCTGACAGTGCTGTGGGAGCTGTAAGCTAACCAGAACCAATCAGACATCTTCTTTTAATCACGTGTCCCGTCCCTTTCTCTGAGCGTGGGTATGAACGAGTGCGTCGTTACGTGGCGAACGATAGACGTGTGACTACTCCAACAAACACGTAGCTTCCACCGTTCATCTTTAAGCTGACAGTGAGTCTGCTTAGGGATGAACGGCTCATAGGCTACAAGGCGACGGGCACATCACCAGTGAGTTAAACATAGTTTAAAACCTGAGAGGACAGGACAAACAGATCCCCAACCTTGTACTTTTGTGAAGCAAGGTCGAACCGTAAGTTTCGACTATTGTGAACAACAAACGACCGGAATAAATAGTTAGTTCCAAACACCTTGCCATAGCCCCAGAACGTTTCGTGCGCCATCATGCAAAGCAGTCGCCTCGTTGCCTTCCTTTGGGAAGTTTATTCGGGACTAAGCCTACAAGAAGACATTGCTCATTTTTTTTTGTTGTTCGCGCCATTTTTTAAATCGCGACGCTTCTGCCTAGCAATTATCCGGGACCTTTGTGGGACAATGCGCAAAAACTTGGACCCTTCGGGTGTTTCGGAAAAATGCTCATTGAAAGGAATGACCGAGAATAGGTCAACTATACTCGGAGACAACGTTTCTTGGCAATGCAGTGAAGGGTACAGGCCCGCGTCCCCTGTCCCATTTTGAGCGCTGAATAAAGCTGTGCGCAGGCTCTCCTCCTCTCCCCTGCGTTGCGAATAAAAGTTATCGCCGAGTATAGAGCTCTCGGGAGAATAGAATTAGATTGCGTCCGAAACGGAAGGGAAACGTTTCAAGTGACGACTCCTTGTAAGAACGAGCAGCCATTGGCCGACTTAACAAACTGACACGGACTACAACTTCTGAATAAGGAAGATGGAAACATATCACCCTTTTAGTAAGAATCTTCGCCGTTGAATGAACAGCGAAACCGGTGAGTCGACTGTCTTTTTGAGTCACATCTAAAGAAGCTATTCATCATGTTTAACACTTATGTCGTGTGCGCCAGCAAAACCACTGTTCAGTATGGTTCACATTGAGGCACATAAGGTTGTTGCGGTGTAGATAGGAAGGTCCGAGTTTTGGTACATATAGACCAACTCAGCTCTTTGACGTCACATCACTGAGGTGGCTCTGCTGTCGCTGCTACGCATGCGCAGCGCCTCGCTTCTCCCGGATCTGGTTCCTGCACACGCGCTGTGTGGGTAAACCAGGGCTTGTTTTGTAAACGCTGGAATGGTGTATACGGTAAATAAAATGAGCGCGAATTACTGCCTTGAGGTATTCAAAAATAATGTCAAAGTAATTTGAAAGTAATTTCATTACTTTCGGAAAGTAATTGTAATGTAATGTCATTACCTTTAGTCTGCGGTAATTTGTAATGCAATATATTACATTCTTGCAATTTTCAGAAAAGTAATTAATTAGTAATGTAATTGAATTACTTTTTTAAAGTAAATGTGCCATCTCTGCTTTCGGTCGCCTTTTGCTGCAGATCGACAGACGCTGAAAGACAATTGTATCCCGAGAGCGAGTCGCCTGCTTCTTGCTCAGGGGTTGCGGTGACGTCAAAATGACGCCGAGGTATGATTGGCTTCGATTAAAAGGACAGTGGGTAGACCTAAATGGCTAAATGCCTGGGGGTCGACGGACTATTTTTGTCAACAAGCCAATAAGAGCCTGGCGTTCTAACATAACCTCAACCCCTATGCAAGAAGCAGACGAAATTGCGCTCCTTATTTGAGCGTGGCTCGTGCATGATGGAGCGCTAGAACGTCGCTTTCATGATCCTGTCTTGCGAACGTTGCCGATGTTTTTACACAGGGCGGAACAGCAGACGAATGAAGGTCAAAACGGGTGCCGATGCGCAGCTTTCATGTCCGCGTCTTACAATCATTCGGTAGACGGAGGTGTAACAGCATACAATACCGGAGGCTGCCTCGCGTCTGCTCGCACGACTAGTACGCGATGTCAAACGCCAGGGGCCAGACTACACGCACCGGATGTCGTGAAAAGGAGACACTAGGGATGCGAGCGGGTTCGGCCGAGCAGTCAGTAACTGGCGGGGCCACTGATTTGTGAGAGGGGCTCAGAGTGGGCCGTGACCTCCACCTAAATTGCGTCTAACGACGTCAGAATTGCGCGAACTTAAGAACACACTTGCCATAGCAGAGTTACGAGCGCCGTTACGATCATGTAATTAATGCGAAAGCATTAACTATCCCATGGAGCGGAGCCGGCAGCGTCTGTAACCGCAAAACAACGCGAAAGAAATGGCCATTCTCCCGTTGGAAGAGCAAAACGGCTCCTAGATAGTCATTAGTAGCCGCTTCACGACATCGCGCGCACGGCCGCCGCTCTCGTGTCAGGCGTTGGGGGGGGGGGGGGGGGGGGGGGGGAGGGAGGGGACTGCGGCCGCTTCTGGTCTTCTCGGTGCCGAAGAACATGGGTGCGCTGAGGCATTTATATTGTCGGCGTCAAACAAATTCAGACTGGAGAAGGAACACAATATGTGCCAGAAGCCTATGTACGACACCGCATATCCGTTATGCCAGTCGAGCTATCACGAGCCTAAAACAATATTAACCGTTTCCTGCTGGAATACTACGCGCCGCATAAGGCGCTGCATATTCCACAGCCCAGTTTTAATAGCGCTAGTATACTAGCGCCGTTCGTTATCGAGCTATGTTAGTTCCCCGAGCACCTTACAGATGTTCCTCCCTCCTCTCTTAAGACTCCGCGGTCCCCCTCCTTCAGAAGACAACCGCCACCGCTTCGTTTTCTTTCGGGAATTGCTTGCTTGCTTACTTATCTATATCTCTGCATTTTTTCGGATCATACTTCCTCTCCACTCCTCACGAAGGTCGCAAGTACACAGGCTCGCGGGCTTACTAAATACTACACAGAGCAGCGAAAAGCACCACTGTGCAAACATACGCGTGAATTTATCGCAAAGCTGTGCCCCCTCTGCGATAAAGAAAGTTATGGAGTGTCATAATCTCGGACTAACACTGCGCAGGCCTCGGAGCGTCGTGGGCAGGCAGAAGACGAGGCTGTTGTCATGATTAGCGTGTTACCGTGAGAGGTCGTCCACTTAGTTCGGAACTTGCGCCGTGGTGGCTGCTCTCAGAAGAGGAGCAGGTCTCTCGTGGCTGGTGCGCTAAATTTGCATTACATTTTTTTTTGTCTCCTTGTATTTGAGCAAGCCTGTAAAACAATCTTCTTAAATAAAAAGAAAATAAAAAAATAAAAAAAAAATGTGAGAGAGGTTGTGAAAAGAAACAGCCGAGTCTTCGAGAAATTGCCATTTCTGGTTATCATCATAGGGGCACACTTGAGACGGCGATGAGTTCCTGCTTCGTACCGAGAAAACAAGCAAACGTAATGCAAAAAAAATCAGGCAAAGCTTTTAGGAGAAGAATGCATCAAGGAAAAAGCAGCTTTTCGTTCTTGCAAGTTTATAGGGTTTGGGTTTTGAAGAGGGAAAGACATGGTGGAAACATTTTTGAGCTTGAACATGTCTGCCTTCGCTTCGTCGTGGGCAAAACAATTATTGATAAGGACAAACAAACAAAATTTTCCTAAGACATAAAATTACTTGGAGCTTCTTTTACTAAAGAAATGACCTAGTACATAAAACAAGAGCAAGAGAACGATATGTTCACCCTGAATTTAAAAACTGTTGAGTCACATGACAACTTGTGTGATAATTATTCACCATTCGCCGCAACGAGACATACACGATGCGGTTGACCTTTAAATGAAGCCGTTGAACGAGGAAAAAATAATGAGTAATTAGCGAGACTCTTTAATTTCCGTGTCACTGAATGTGAGCATTTGTTATATACAAACATGGCCAATAATACTTCACAAAATTACACTTTATATTGCCGCGTGCGTGGCGGAGTTGGCAACGCACGCGGCTGTCACGCGGAGGAACGGGGGTCAAACCCCATTCGGCTGGGATCCTGCTCTAATTGTTTTACTTGTCTCTAAAGTTGCGGGCCTATTCTCGGCTGTCATCGAGTGTTCTGGTTTCGGAACAGTCCTAAGTGTACCCGCGTGCATAAAAACAGGTGTAACACGCTGCCTTAGGGCATGCAGTCGCCCTTCCGTTACCGGGCTTGATACCTTCTGTTTCTGTCTGTATGCAGAAGTTCGCTTCATTAAACATACATTTTCACTTTTACATTGAGGTTTCGCGTTTTCTATCCGGGATAACCTTACGGAATTCAAAGATTTGAAAATAAATTAGCCTACATCCCTCTTTTACACACTCAAAATGCATAAATATGTTTGAGATATGTGGTTATGCTTTTGGCATTCTGAGAGGGGTACTAAAGTTAATCATAATATCGTCTTTTTTGCAGTACAACCTCAATAAAGCGTACTAAAAAAATACAATAACGCTTGGCCTTGTTTGATATTAAAAAGACGACCAAAGCACCGCGACACCCCATTATTGTTTTTACATATACCTCAGAAAAAATACAACATTTGGTCGCGAATGAATCGTGGTGTCATTAACTACCGTCGTTATTTTTTCGTCGTCAGCCCTTATTGGCGAGATTTCAAAGTGGATCGTGGGGTGTGTTTGTGTGTAGGTTGTGTACCGCAAAAGTTTAGCGAGGCATCACAGTGTTACGTGACGCTGCAACGTCACAGTGTCATGTGACCAGCTATCTCGTGACGTCATGTCACGTGACGTCAAAACGTTTCTTCTAAATTTATCGGGATTATTTATACGCTATATTTAGTTTCGTGGACGTAACTGTGTCAGGGGACCCCATTATGTTACACCACAATGGGACGTGACGCTGTAATGTGACGTGATGTCGTAGGGTCAAATAAAAACTGGGCGCTAAATTTGCGGGCCATAAATCCACCGAATTTAAAGGCGGTAGTGTAACTATACATCAGCAGCGTCCGCAGCCGCCTTGCCTGTCACCCAAGATTGTTTACAGAACACGCAAAGGTGCCGCCATTTTTTTTACGTGAATGCGGTTTAGGGTGACGGCTGGCTAAAATGTTTTCTTTGCAGTTCCAGGCTAGGTTCCGGTATGACCGGTCTTAGAGTAGCGCTACATTACAATGTTTTAATACTGTGCTATTGTAGTGCAAAGTCTTTCAAAAAGGCTGTCACGAGTGATATTTGGGCTCGCCATTTTTTAGCAGGATAATCGAGCTCGTAATAAATTCTCTAGAAATGGGAACAATCGTGATTAACACAATTCTATTTTACTTTTTTTTTTTTTAATTCTCCATTCTCCCCCCCCCCCCCCCCAAAAAAAAAAAAAAAAAGAAATCGTTGGGCCGATTCGTGAAATGTTTGAATCATTTATATCAGCAGTCTCGTTTTATATATTAAGGTTCCATATGTCTTTAGAAAGTTTTCACCTAAGATCGTAAAATATCTTTCCGGGTTATATTTTTTATATGTCTCTAAGAAACTAAATGTGAAAGTCGTGTTCTTGGAAGGAACATTCAGCGATGTGTGACTGCCATAGATATATTTTTCGCAGAGATATAAAATCGAAAATCTCGAGGCGTGGATGTTGCCGAGGTTTCACTATGCTAATTTCGCCAGCGGCTAATGTCACACCAAAGCAGACACCTAGTTTAAGAAAGTCATTTATTTTATAGACTATTTTCAACGTGCATACCCAATAATAAGAATGACAAAAATATATTTCTAGGCAAAAAATCATTACGAAACAGCTACAAAAACACGTCGTTCACAAATTATTTACAGGAAACAACATTAAAAAAACGGCCTAAAATAGAAACGTGCGTCTTGGATACAGCTTACGAATACATAAAAATATTTGCTTAGCCATTATAGTACTTTTGTTAATAATGCAAAAACGCAACTTATTTCTCTAAAAGTAGCAAAAATGCACATCAATAAAAAAAAATCATTTTTTTTTAATTCTTCTTAGCTATTTGCACTAACTTGAACTAACTTTTGGTGGCAAAATACTCAGCAGCATTTAAGCTCCAATTGAGAAAATCGACAAGAAACCTTCACTCAAATTGAGCAGGTTGCCTTTCGTTATAGAGGCTTTGCCGCACGACGTCCACTCCAACGAAATGTTCTCTTAGCCAGCGAACTCTGTACAATGGTGCTGCTCTCTTTCAGAGAGTAGAAAGTCGTCGCAACCTACAGCCATGAGACTAGGAAGGACAAAAAAAACAACAAAAAAAAACAGACAACACAACACGAAATCTTAAAAAAAAAAAAACAGCTAAATTTATTCGGCTAGATCAAAACAAAGAAAACACCAAGAAAAGCGAACCTGACGTAGCGAAGATTTTTGGAGACGTGGCTTGACAGGCTTAATCACAACAACACTAGGCACGATTCCGTTAACGAGCATACGCAAAGATAATCTCCGTCAATATACCGAGAACCGTCCAACTTACTAATCTCGGGGTGTTACATTATGATGTTTTCCTAACTTGCTCGTTCGCGTATATTCACTTCTCAGAAAGCTATACTGTCCTAAACCTTGTTTTTCCATTATGGTTCCCTGTGTTGCATCCTAAGCCCCCCCCCCCCCCCCCTCCCCCTTTTATTTCCTAAGTAGTGACGGCGGACGCCTGTGCTGCCGGCAGTTGAGAACAGTATAAATGACAGATTGCCTCGAAACTGGAGCGTGCGAAGAAGAAAGATCAGCCACTGCCTAAACAAAGCGAGGGAAAACTTCTTTGACATGTTATCTTCGAATGCTAAAATGAAAGTTTCTGTGCGTCTGTATCCAGAGCCTTTTCTACTGGGAGAGTTCGGCGATCCATTGATCCAACCGCCGGTCTGGCAGCACTGATCAAACAGTCACAACTGTGCGCATAGCGTTCCTAGTTTCGTTGTCCGCCCGTGATGTGCCTTGCCGCCTCGAGCTGGTAGCCCGGCTCACTAGCGTGGAGTGAGAGACGACAATGAAAATGATCGCTCTCCGCCCTGCAAGACGTTAGAAGAAAACGCATTGGGGTGCTATAGTGCGGTTGGGTGCTCGAACACCGCGAAAAAAGGATTCAGAATGTACCGGTTTCCGCAAGGAAAAGAAAACCTCGCAAGGCACAAGATCCGACAGGCCAAAACGAAGAGGGCTAAGTGGAAGCCGACTTTGAGTTCTCGATTCTGCGAGGTAATTTTATGATTAACTTATGCTGTAAGTTGAACGATTTTTTTTTCTTTTTGCTGAAACTGTGCAGCTAGTTGACGCGGTAGCGTCGGGTGAGTGTGTCCGTTGATAACGAAGCCGTTTCCAGCCGCGCGAGACCTGAAACTTGCGAGCGGCCCTAGCTTGCGAACTTTGAACTGTGTACACTGTATTTCAGTATAAGTGCGAGCGGAGCGGAAGCTGCAAGCGCGTACGCGTCGCGTTGAACGACGCGTGCACTGTACGAGTGCACGCAGCTGGCTTTCGTAGCTTTCTCTACGCTCGAGTTTTTAGAAGCGGCCTCGCAGATCCGCTTCGCCGTCTCGCAAGCACCTTTGTTTCGCTAGTCATACCTTTATTTTGATTTTTTTTAATACGCGTAATAATACTTAATTGTCATGCCCTTTATTTAGGCGCACTTCGCAAACAGTGAATGCGAAATCGGTTGTCGCGATCGCAAAAAGCTCAGGCACAACGCAATCACGACGCTGTTAATTTCTTCACAGCAAACCAAGGAATGACAGAAAAAAACACCAATGACCGGAAGGTGAAGACGCATGGCGGAAAATTACCATCGGTCCGCCGTACTCCACACAACGGTACATAAACATTGTGACGTGGTAGACAGTCGGGGAGCGATCCAGGCAATCAAACTTGCCCACTGAAAAATGCACACTAGGCCCCTAAGCTGTGTCGCACGTTGGGCGTTTTTGAGTGATTCCCCAGTTATAAATGAGTGTCGTTCGTAAATAGGCGGTTTGTTCTATGGTTTATTTGCTAATTATTACATGAATAAAGCACCGAATCACAAAAGGCTTGTTTTTCGACATTCTCCTTACGCCAACAAAAGCGCGAACGGCAAAACTGCAAAACCTACAAGGGTATATATCACACATCAATGGGGATACACTCGCCGGGAGCCACATCATGGCGAGAGCGGAACCCGCTGAATCAGCTAAACCTAGCGGGCGGCCGTAAGCCCCTCCCATCCGCCGAACTCTCCCAGTATCAGAGCCTCTGTCTGTATCTACGCTCCAAATGTATGGTTAGCGTGGTGAAACTACAACAGCAAAGAAACGTTCTTGGGATTACTAACCTCTACCTGGTATTCTTTGCACGCTACGTTACACGGCAATATTTTGAAATGGCAAGACGATGTTGTTTGTCTTCCACCTCACAATTTTAGACACCGAAACAGCGACCCCAACCCCTTCCTCGCCCCCCCCCCCCCCCCCTTACCCCCGATGCTAATTCCCTCGCTTTCTGTACGCGGTGACTGAAGCCCCTTCTGAGCGAGCTTGAGATTCAAGTCTATCTTCCATCCATACCGCTCGCAACTGCTGGCAGTAGTGGCGTCCGCCGACACTCCTCAGGAAATAAGAAAGAGGGAAGGTTGGCTGAGGAGTCAACAGAAGGACATAGCAGAAAGATAAAACAAATCTTGCGACAATAGGGCTTTCTGTGAAATTAAACGCACGAAAACAAGCTCGTTATAAAACATCACTATCTAACACCCTTATATTAGGGAGTGCGGTTCTCCTATAGTTTTGACGGAGATTATCTTTTCTGGTGCTGGCTTTCGGATGCTCGCTGTCGGAAGCATGGCTATACTCCGTTTCACCTTACGTAGGACCGCAGCGGAAGGCTGGGGGCTGTGACGCGACCCAGCCAAGTTGTTCCTACGCATCGCGAAGTAGTGCGTCAAAGACCTTGGGCAGTACGAAGCGTGGATATACTTTAGCCTTAGTTTAATATTTTTGTGTCGTGTACCATCAACACAAAAAAAAAACTTTTGTATTCAAGAAGAGCTTTCAAATATGATATTTAATACATAATTAGGTAGCATGTCCGGAGAAATTAAACTTTTAGTTGGCAAAGCTGCCGTTGTGTTCGTATTCTTCATGCGTTTGGTTCCATTTCGTGACGTGATTTCATTTCATTTCATTTATTGTTCTCTCAAAGCGCCCGGAGGCATTACATGAGGGGGGGAGAGACAAAAGAAAAAGTGTTTCTTCCAAAGAGAAGTTTTTTTATTTAACAGTTATTGTACACTCTGTAAAACTCTGATAAATGTTTATTTGAAGCAATCATTTCAACTTTACAAATACTTTTGCCCATGTTTAAGATTGTCGTTGTTTGCGCAATGGCTGCGGCATCGTCAGGCATGTCTCCGTCAAAGGCGCCGGTACTTCCATCACCAGCTCGCTTCCAGATGACATTTGCTAAAACCTCGTTTGGAAAAGAGGCGCGCCAAGTTGACCCGAACGTTTAATACAATAATTGGGGACAACATCGCTAGGTTTGAATTCGCAAAGTTCGAAGCTCAAGGGGCCTTCGCACGTTGGTGCCGTCTCGGAAACGTTCGTGGATTCAGGAGGCTGTGTTCACCGGGATTACGACGGACGAGCTGGTAGGTCATCCTAGTGAATGGAACAGAAAACATCCATTGACAACATGTCTGGTTGCGCCGTGAAGCGGAGATTTATTCGTCGATGCCGCATGGTTCTTGCGGAATTGGAGAAAAGAACAAAATAGCTTCATACCACCTTGCGTGATTCGTCACTCGCTCTCCGAGAGCAATAGTGTTGATGAACGGTCCCCCTACGCCATGGCAGTCACATTAGGAGTTCTTGTTAAACGCACGCACGGTTTTGCAGCAAAAGACTACGAATTAAAACACTCACTTTGCTTGCTTTTTCACTTTTATTTACCGATTTATAAAACTTTGGCCTGCGCGTTCTGCATGCGAGCAGGAGTATGCGGCGAACTCCCAAGCAAGCAAGAGCGTTTCGGTTAAAGTCAAGGTTCGATTGTTACCGCTTACCTGAATTTTTGAGTGACTTAAAACGTGTAGATGGGTTTCTGTGTGCCACAAGTAAAGCGAAAGGCTTCTGCGGACCCTGCTTCTGCTAGACGGGTAAAGCTATCTGCGTAAGCCTATCTCACACAGAAAGGCGACGAAACCGTCGCGGATCGATCTCACAACTTCAGAATGCTTTGGCGCTCCGCAATAAGCAAAGAACATTACAAAAAGTCAGGTATGCTAATCGAAAACAGCAGATGCGATCGGTTCATCCCCAGTGAGCCCGCCTAAACCTTCCTGCCGGCGCCATTGCAACCCGCGCACTGATACCGCTGATACGTGCTTGAGGAGCAAGCTGACGTCACTTGTAAACGTACGCTTGATTGGCTCTGGCGGTCCGTAGCTTTGGCTCGGGGTCCAACGTAAGGTGGAACGGAGTATAGTGTTGTAGGGATTTAGCCTGTCAAGCCACGTCTGGTCATATCTTCGCGACATCAGGTTCTCTTTTTTTTTTAACCATTCTTGTGTTGGTCCGGTCGAATAAACTCAGCCGTCCTTGAGATTTCGTGCTTTGTTGCCCGTTTTATGTATTCTTCCTAGTATTATGGTTTTAAGTAATGACGACTTTCTACGATCCGCATTAGAGCAGCTCCGTTGTACAGGCTTTGGCGGTTCCGTAGAATATATCTTTGGAGCCGACACAGTGCGGCAAAGGCCCTATAACCAATACCATCTAGCTCAATTTGTGTGAAGGATTCTCGTCGCTTTTCTCACTTATCGCTCATATGCTACTCAATATCTTGCCATTACAAGTTATTTTAGGTTATTGCAGAGAGTTACGGAGGGTTTCAAATAAATAAAACATTACGTTTCTTTTTTTTTTAAATAGAGGTGTGCAATTTTGCTACTGTAAGAGAAATAACTAAATTTGCTGTATTAATAACATAACTACATTAATGGCTAAGCAAACATTTTGATATATTCGTACGCTTTATTCCTAGATGCCCATGTTGATATATTTCGCGACGTTTGGCATGAAGTTGTTCGTTGGTAAATAATTTGTGAAAGTATCCATACGTGCTTTTTGACATGTTTTGTAATTTCTAGTACACATAAAAAATTAAATTTTTTAATAGTTGGTGTACATGTTGTAAAGTATCTGTAAAATGAATGTTTTGTGTAAATTGTTTATTAGCCTGTTTTGGTGTGACATTAGCCGCTGGCCAAATTAGCATTGTGAAACCTCGGAAATGTCCACGCCCCGAGATTCTCAATTCTATATCTCTTGAAAAAAAAAAAAAAGAATTAGCTCCGCATTCACATATAGGTTAATGTTCCTCCCAAGAACATGGCTTCCAGATTAATTAATTGCATAAATTATTTAAAAAAAATATGACCCGGACAGTCCCAGACGTGAAAACACCCTTCATTCAAACCTGACGAAGGCCAATACGTATGCTGTGGATCTTGTTCTTTACGGGTTTGTTATTAGGCCACTATCACAAAACTCACGCGCCACCACCCCTTAACAGACGGATGGGTCTACAAAGCCCGATACTCCAATTATATTTGGGAGATCATCTTAAAGGTCAAGAAGCCGGACGCGCCATCGAGAGGGTAAACGGCCTCGATAAAACAGTCTCGTGAATGTACCATGAGAAAAGGCTGCGTCGTACCGGTCATCTTCGCTCTAATTTCTTAAATTTTGACTTGTTTCGAAGCCGATTGAAGTCAGCGGGTACGCGTCCGCTCTTTCTGTTCATATTGACAAATCCGCTCTTTTTTTCCAAAGGCCCACACATATGTGCGACACTTGCTTCGTCTGGACTTTTCAGACCCTTCTAATGTTTGCATATGTCGTTTACATAAAATATGACTTACGATCGCTTACTTCTGGCAGGTCTCCAGCTTGTTAATGATAAGTGTTAGGATCTCGCAATTGTACATACAGAAAAAAGCTAAGCGATACTTCGTCTCACCCTACGATGGACTAAAGGCAGAAGCTACGAACCGCCAGATCCAATCACGAGCCACTTAGACACTGTGTGGTATTTCGCTTCGAAGCACGTATCGGTGCCGGCGTCTCGGATCACTGCTGGGAATGGGCCGACAGTGGTTCGGATCGAGCAATAATTGACTCAACAATTTTTTATTGCAAAGGAAGCCGCGGCGTACTGGCTCTTTGCACTGTCGAAGCTATAAAAATGACGCAGCGTTTTTGATTCGGACCATTATTCGTCCAAACCTAATCAATGCTAAGCGTGCCTATAGTTTAGCGTGGAACGTGATTGGACCTGGTGGCCAGTGGCATTGGCCTTTAGTCCACCGTAGCATGAGACAAAGTATAAAAACTTGCTAAGACTTTTTTTTTTTGCTATTCAGTTTGTGAGAGTTCACCAGTAGATTTGCATGAACCTTATATATACTTCATGGCTCTTGCACTAATTTATTACTTTATTGAAATTTGATAATAAAATGATTGATATGCGTTTATTGGTGCTGCGTCGGGGTGGATATTGCGGAACCGTCATTTGTCAGCGAAATTTAAGAAAAAAAAATCCTTTTCTTGTGTGTATTTTTCGTTAAAATATCATTCCTTCATCGCTCGCGGCCTACTCAATTTATTATTTTGTAAACTGTATATGATAGTTCATGACTAAAACCGTATGCAGGGGCCAAATAAATCTGTCAAGATTATATAGTTCGCTACCCTGCGCACATAAAAGGTCAGCAGGCTAACAGATTAAGAGTCCTAAAGTCTCTGTTATACTCAGACGTTGAGCGCTTCGAACGTAGCGTAGCGCAGAACGTGGGCCTCTGCTTGGCCGGTGAGAAGGAACTCAATATCTGCGACCGATCAGTATCTGTGTGTGATGCGCTACGCCGCGTTTGCTACTCTCGACGTTGGAGTGTAATAGAGCCTTACACCACCGGTATTACACTATAACACAAAACCAGTGTAGTAGGCGTTACAGAAAAAATTATCGATATAGGTTGCGTGACTTGAAAATAAAGTGATCGCGTTACCGTCCAACGTTACCTCAAATTAGAGAGTTTTAGGGAAATGTTTTTTCCACATCCGATACGGTATGATCGATGCGCTACCACACAAGACTCCCATTTGCGCAGTTCGTTCCGGAAGGCCCATCGTATCCTATTGGATGTGCAAAAATGGTTCCCTAAAACTCTGTATTCAAAGGAACGCGTTACCGTTACAGGTAAAAGGTAACGCACGTTACTTTCGTGCCACTTTTTTAAATTATGAATAAACACCTTTTACTCTCTTGACGTTACAGGTATGCATAAGCGCCAAATTTAAAGAAACGCAGGAATGGGACGTCATTTATATACATTTTTTTTTGCGGTTTCACCTAAATATTCACGAGAAAAAACGCAAATCAAAAGGCAAAAGACTAAAATAATTTGGATTGGCTCCTAGAAACACGTAAAAATTGAAGTGTAATTTGTTAAAGAATTAGGAAGAAAAAGTAACTAGTACCGTAACTACGTTGCCCGTTGCTCAAAATAAGTAGTGTAAGTATTACGTTACTGTTTTGAAGAAGTAACGAGTACGTTACGCATTACTGAAAAAAGTAACGCGTTGCCGGTAATGCCGTTTCTTCCAACCCGTTACCGGCAACACTGCAGAAAACTGCAGGGGCTTAATGTGCGATGGGTGTTAGTATTCAATCTATTTGTCTCCCTTTTAGTAGTTAATATCACCTACGCCTGTGGAAAGAAATCGTATTATTCATCGTTAGAGCTCCCTTGGCCACCACATCTTTACGATTCATGATGTTTCATAATTCTCTTTATTCTGTGGCAGGCACGTAGCAAGGATTTTGTTTTTGGGGGCATGACAAAATGCTGTATCAGGGGGAGGGGGGAGAGGAGGTCCCAGCAAAATGGAAGATTCCGGAGGGGGGGGGGGGGGGGGGGGGCCCACGGGCCTCCCCCTGGCTACGTGCCTGTTCTGTAGTATTGAAATGTGTAACCCTAAATTGTGATAAACGAGCGGTTTGGTAAACGCGTTTCTTTTGCTAAGATTGTTTCGGAATGTATTTTTATTAAATAAACACTGAGCACAAAAGGATAATTTCCTGGGTATGTCATCGTTTAACAGCATTCTCACCGAAGGAGGTCAACTCCAACTAGCTTTGCAGTGACTGAAGTGGAAACGAAACTAAAGTTTTCTTTCCATAATGTGTAAACATCTACTGATATTTTATTGATACTCTCCTTATTCTACGCCATCGAGTTATTATAATGTACAGTATATGTCTACCTGGCGCTATTGTCTACGTGACTTCTGTGATGCAAACTGAGGCGGACAGCATCCAGTCCACTTTTGTGCATTCCTATGAAAACACGCGTGCGCATTTTGTCTCTTCGTCGGAGAATAGCAGGAAGCGACTTCGTAACTCTCGCGGCGAATAGTCTGAGCATTTTTCAACGCTGAAAAGATGTAATTGCTTTGCTTAGAGTATTTTTGTTCATCAGTGAACGATGTTTATCTTTGCTATATTTTATAGGCCCAAATTCAAATGTTCCACAGGTGTGTAAAGACCACCAACAAATCTAAGCAAAATAACAATTGAAAGTAATGCAGAGTCTGTTTGAGGCGCGTCGGCATTCTGATGACGCTCGCATGTCGTTCTTATGCCGGCCCTGTTCATTTATAAAAATAACTCCGTTGTGCAACTTTACAAAAGGTTAAAGCACGTAAGACGCAAAGAATAATATGCGTGGGCTATGAGATGTCTCTGTATAATTTTATATTAGGGAACCTTTTAACAGGCATCTATTTTCGATTTCCCCTGATGACGTTTTGAACGGTAAAGCAAGTATCTTTGGACATAGGCACGATAAAAAGGAATAACACTCAACCTATTTTTCTGTAAATCGGACTATAATTACTTAGTTTCTCTTTGTTTTTATCGTCTGCATGCACATGGAGTTACTGATTCAGTGTTAGTGTGTAGTTCTTGCCATATTTTTATTTTTATTTTCCAGATGGTCCTTTATTTGTTTGGCACATTAAATGCCCCTAGAGAAATGCACGGATGCCATGTTCTCTCTAACATTATGGGACAGTGTACGTACATCCACGTCTGACAGTGTTTAATTCCAGTAATTTAAAATAAAAAAATGTAACTTATGAATATTTTATTTACGTGCTTCAGAATTGTCTCTAGATATTCGTTACGTTGCAATTATTTGTAATATTTGATTTTTTAAGCAACCCAGAAAAAAATGCACACACATTTCGCCCGTTTGGAATGCATTACTGGAATTCGAGTTTAAGCTGGCTGCTGCCTCCTTCAATTTTCAAAACGATTTTAGAGCCAGCTGAACCTTTAGCGTAGAATATAATAACTTCATGTATTACATACCACAATCCCACGTCATAAATTAATTTCTGAATTATAAGCGGCTGCAGCTGGCTGGGACCCAGCTTCGGATGTTAAGTCCTTGACGAATTCGATTTACATTTCGATAACTTTCCGGTACAATTCCTTGTACACAGTAAACGACATAAAAATTGAACGAAGAATGAACCCAGTACCATAATCGATCACAGCCCAACAACAAAAAATTGCGGAGTCGTACCGCGGGATAATAAAAAACGGTTACCCATAGCGCGCACTCCGTCCACGTCCGATTTCTCCGGCGGCCGTTCCATCGGCACGACAACGAACCACGGGCACTTCGTCCGCCGGACTACCGACCAAATGACGCGAGCACTCGACTTGGGTAATGTGTCGATATCTGTACCACAATTTAGTACATTTATTTGTTTCACTTTTTGTTTCATCCTTCGTCCACTCCGCTTCGGCTTCTGTCTCACCTCGTCGACCTCAAAGGAGGTTCCAGTAAAATTCATCTTGCGTTACTTAGGCGACGTTTCCTGGCCGGTGCTCGCGGCGCTAGGCAGTGGATCCGCACTCCGACTGGAGAGTTCGATCGCTCGGATGAACTTCTTTTCTGAGAAGCGCAAGGATGATTGATTACTGACTTCCCCTGGCGCAACGCCGACGGCGATCCCTCAAAATTGTACTGTATACTGTGATCTGTTATTTGATTCCCGGAAATCGGTTGCCAGCTCGGGCATATGTGTTTCAACTTCCGTGTGTTTGAAAAAAATCTGCGTCCAGAATTTTACTATTTTTAAGACAACACAAGCGCAATAAATCCGAAACAGCATAAAACTTAATCAGCGATCCACCCATGGCTTCAAACATCTGGAGCTATAATTGACGAGTTACAGCACGTATCCCTTTGAGAAAGTGCCCCTGCGCCTTCAAGCTTCATTAAAATCTTCCTAAACCAGCGATGTCACTGAGGAAAAGATGATAAGCGACACGACCTATACGACAGGCAACCCTGAAAGTGTAAGAGTCATTAGAAGGAAGTGCGCGCCTGCACACAGATTGGGCGTATCAATATCTATTGAATTATCCTGTGGTCATGCCGTTTAAACTATTGACTCGTTTTCTCCTTTCTTTCCTTTTATCTACAGGGGATGTCGTGGTCGAAACCTTCGACATCCCCTGTACAAGTAATATAATTTTTGAAACATTCGAAGACTGTCCGTGAAAAGTTGACTGTTTTGAGTTGTTTTGCTTTTTGTTGTATTCCTATATTATAATGGCGCATTTACTATACATTATTATTCCCTTGAATATTAGCTTGCGCAGTAAGGTGTACCAACCCCTGCTGCCAGAACCTCCTAAAGAAGGTTAACAGTTGTTATAAATAATAAATAAATAAAAACAATGCTTCTGGAGTTAGATAGACAAGAGAACACGGAGTTCTAGACAGCCACAATGATCAGACCGGGGTCAAAGCGATCCTGGAGCCCAGGGGTGGCGGAGATTGGTGCTTATCGTGGCTGAGCCTGGGCGTCATTCCAGGCACGAACGCCACTCGCAGTCCACAACCGAAGAAAGCGGAACAGAACGGTCGGGGGCATGGTGTGACAACCGTCAATGGCTGAAATGCCGTTGTTTGTTTCGTCTTCTTTTTTAATGGACGTGTTTCGCAACTGAAATTGCCCCTTTCTCCACTTGAGATGCCACCATCGTTCGCGAGACACGCAATTTGTTTGTTTGCCTCGCTTTTGGCATTTAATTTGTTTTTGTCTTTGAAGATCAAAGTCAGAAGACTGAGAATCATTTTGGGTAAACTCTGGTGACTCAAAAAACAGCTGAAACTCATCTTCCTTAAGTAAACATCTAAGGAAAGAAAGTGCAATGTTGTGGAAGGCTAAGAACACCGACGTGGAGGAACGCCTGACCCGAAGGAATCACGCAGCCGAAGAATACGAGGGCACATGTCGGGTGAGCCCACGGGACGTGAGGTCGCACGAATAGTGTGAGACAAGAGAAGGGCTTTTTTACGACTCAGCGGTCAAATTTAGTCTAGCCTATGGGAGTGAACTTCGATTAAGACTTCTATGATCGGACTCCACGCGACGCGCCGGACCGAAGAAGTGTCTTTTTTTTATACACGAAGCCTTAACACGAATTTCAGAATAAAAGGGTCAACAGGTTAAACTGAAATGCCACAAATCGGTGTATTATGAAGAAAATAAAATATAACTTGTTTCATTTGCATTATGAAAATTATGGCAATGATGAATCCGCGTGGATTTATCAATTTGCTTACAAATGGTGTATCTTCACTGTAAACGCAATTTCAGTGAGCTGTTATTGAATGAAAATATTCGCGCGCCGTTGTGTTCTACAACACACGGTCGGCTATGTGATTTGTTCATATTACAAATGGAATTGATATATATCTAGAGTTTGTATTGTGTTAACTCTATATTCGAATTTAATCTAATTTTGTCATTTTGCTTCATTTTCCGTTGGCACGTCAATGCGCTACTTACACGGTGTGTTTCACTGCACGCGCACTTTCACACAAAGCTCATTAAAGGCGAGGTATGACCACACTGACCTTGAAGCTTCTGTGTTACTATAGCGATGTAATTTCAAATAAAGCGGGGGGATATTGTTGGGAGTAGTGGGCAGCAATTGGCTATATCATACTCACCCAAACAAACGTTTTTTTAAAGCTCGGTTTTCAGAATTGTGCCTGCGAGCAACCGTAACAGACGTCAGTTTAAAAGTGGTAAATTCATGGCGACAGTTACACCAAGCAGCTTTAGTCATCCTAAGTGTAGTGAATATAACGGCCCTTAACTCATCTGATTTCTTTATATCTTCGTCCAAAACCCTTATCGTGTTCTGTGAATATTGAATCAAAGCCGGGATTGTTTAACGTTTAAACTCAATGTTTTTTGTGTGTGAGACCGATAAGACACGTCGACGTCCGAACGAACCCCCTTCTTTCAGAAGTAGTTGCGGTCATTAGGTAAATTGATCTCATAAAATGCAGTCCCAATGTTGATTCGCGTGACCCGGCCGATACTGAAATTCACCACGTGGTTAGCTACTTTCTAAAAACAATGTTTCAGCAGATCAACATTCGAACATGATATTACATTCAACCAGTGTCAGGCCGTTCTATTGGAGCTGCCTCGGTGGAATAGCTGAGCAATTATTTGTGATAGCGCAGCACATTGGGCCCATTTATGGCGAATAAAAGAACATCGTGCCAACAAAGTGAGGGCCACTCTAAGAAGTCTGGTTGCAAAGAAATAAAAGGAAAGATTTAAGTAAAATGCGAAAAAGTTAACGGTTTTAAAATAATACAAGAACATTGACTAAAAAAACTTTTCTAAAAAATTTACTGGCCAAAATAAAATAAAAAATGCTAGCGCTTTCTCATGGCGTGTTTTGTCTATCACGTGAGCTGCGAGCGACAGAGAAAATCTGACCCCACCCAATTATCTGTCTGTTCCCGCTCTGCCGGTAACATGGAACCTTGTCATTACAATGCAGCCCAGCCGAGTCGACAGCTGCCGCCAACCAAGCAGACGGTGGGGTGCTCCCATTTCACGGTTTCACGCTGCGGCTGTCTGAGAAACCCGTCAATCAGAGCGCGCGACGGTGACGAGGACCTGACAGCGACAGGGACGGGACCGCTGCTGCGAACCACGCTCTCCAACGACCCCACAAACCCGAGCGGGCGCGCGACAAACGAATGGTGCCGCCTTTCATGTCCTTCCCAAACACGAACAAATATTCTTTTTTTTTTTTTTTTTTTGTGGAAGCGTCGTCAACGTTTTTATACCACCTTTTATAGTCTCCAGAAACAGCTACCGCTCGAAGCAGTTTTCTCTAAAATAGTCCCCATCTTGCAGCAATGATTTGCTGTGCGAAACAAATATTAAAGATGACATTTGTTGTAATTAGAGAACTAGAACGTCACCTCCCACTTCGAGTGGGAGCCTGGAAATGAAGTGGTTCCAAAGTCGTGTTATGCCAACAAGGCCTTTTTAGGCGTGCGACTTAGTATAAGTAGAAGCTACTTTTCTTTGAATCCCTGCTGTGACCTCAGTATACGGTCCTCTTATCAGTGTTAGACCTGGTGTGTATTTTTTTACGAGCGTACAAATAAATTCAGGCAGCTGTTGGTACAAATATAAACGGCCCTCTAGAGGGAATCGCCCCCCCCCCCCCCCCTCCTTTTTTTCAAATATCCGGAACAACCTCGTTAATCCACCAAATAACGACCGCTTTTACATTACGCCATATTTCTGTTTGCGTGAACCTCCCAGCCCGCTTCAGTTGCCAGCTCCCGGTGAGTAGCAGCATTACCGCACTGTCAGTGCCACAAAGAGAGCCAGTTAGGCTGGCCGCTTTCGATAAGCATCTGTCGAGGGCGGGTGGGGTGCACCAGACTACGTACATGACGGCGGGCTGGCCGCCCGATCGGCGTTTCAAATCGGCAACTGGGGGCCGTGGGCCCGCCTGCCGCGCAGTGGCCGATCTGTCGAGGTTTGGGAAGAAGAGTCCCCGAAAAGCGTGCCGTGCGTGACACGCTCTAGATTAATTCCAGCTCTCCCGGGCTGCCCTCTAAGCAAACAGATATATAACTATACAAAAGCGTCATTCCAAACAATTGACCAATGTCACAAACAGCAGTTTTAATTGAAAACTCGGGTCATATGCTTTAATACAAATTTAGCCAAAAAAAAACAAAAAAAACAACAGAAGTGAATGATAATCCTGCACAGACACAAAACAAAACAAAAATGAAGTCACCAGGTTGCTATATTCCTATGTCCGTGACAGTGTCAGCTTTCGTGTTTATTTTCTCTCAGTGATCAATCCTCAGCGTACTTGCGGAGTAGACGCTGGTAAAGTTTTATTTGGTCGAACGGTACATGAAGAGAGTTTTTTATGCTTTACAGTTTTTTTCCTTTTTAAAGACGTGTCAGCTGCACTAATAAGGTCTATGCCGGGGAGTTATACGGCCAGGGAGACATAAAATAGGGTGATAATTGTGGAGATCTCTGGGATACTGAACTAAAGTTTGGCATTAACTGCTTAGTCAATAATAATGAACGCAGGGTTTTGATTAGAAACTTGCTAAGCGTTATCAAAAACCACTAAATCAGTATATCTTGAAAATGTTTGGATGTGTGAGGAGCTCGAAGGTGTGCTAAAGTTACCATTCGTGCAACACGCGCTAGTCTGGTGATGCAAAAACACGGATAATTATCGTCCACGTCTTCAAACTATCAGCTCATTTTAACTAATTACAAAGTTAGAGAACAAATTTGAGGGAATTATTCAACTTCTCGTGATGATTAGCCCTCTATAAAATGTCCCCCTGACCGTATAGCTCACCTGCACAAAGTGTAGTAATGTAACGTGCACTGCTTTAACATATATATAAAGTCTAATATAGTCATCGTTTGTATATATGAACTGCCATCTCTTTTTGGTGACTTATTGTATATATATGTTATTTCACAAACACTTTCGTAGAAAGTGCAACGTTCATCCTTCGAAATTAAAAGCGCAAACACCAAGGAAAAGAGAGGACAGGACAGAGCGCTTACTCCAACTGGGTGTTTAATGCATTACCCAAGAAAGACATACAAGAACAAACTGGACATGTGAAGGTAGAAATAGGTAGAACATTAATGTTGCAGAATATATATGCATTGAAGAATATATATACTCTTAAATATGATTTCACCCCTTTATAATAGCAAAGAAAAAAAAAAGAGAAAAAGAGAGCGCGATAAAAATAAGAACTTCGAAGTAAATACAAAAGAAATCCAGGTCAAATGTGAAGTTGGAAAACATTAAAGCAACCCGGGTTAACAAACAAGATTGAGCTAACCCAACTCTTTCTCAGACAACGCTATTGATGGTGCGCTTATGCAAGCCACCTCCTTCTCAGGAAACGCTATTGGTGCTTCTTATGTTTTCTAACTTCATCTTTGACTGGGTTGCTTTGGTTTATAAATCTATTTTTTTTAACGCGCTCTCTGCTTGTGCAAAGGGGTGAAGTCATATCTAATTTAATTTCCTTAATGCACCTTTGATCTATAACATTAATTTTCCTCCTTTTTCTACTTTCACATGTCCAGTTTCTTATTTTATGTCTTCCTCGGGGAATGCATTAAACACCCAGTTTGAATACGCGCTCTGTCTTTTTCTCTTTCCTTTTCCTTGGCGTTTGCGCTTTTGATATATAAAAATGTATAGCAAACTAGCTCAACGGTTAATTTTGATTCAACATTTATCGCCTGTAGTTCCAGTGAAAAAGTTCCGTAAACGTTTTCAAGTAATTTCGTAATTACAGTACTCCCGACGCTGAGGTGTGAACACAAGAACTAGCAAGTTTAAGTTTCAACGTCTTAAAACAAAAAAAAAATTAAAGAAAAAAAAAAGAACTCGGCAGAAACATGTCTGTTTGATTTTCTTGTTATAACTACGAGGGCACATTTCTGTGGGGTGTTGACGTTCGTATCGCGTTGACGTGGTCATATTTGAAGTTGGTAAAAGCAAAGTTTATTCGGCGCGTTCAATGCACAATTTTTCAAATTTTCAACTCTTCTATGCTGGAATGTTAATTACGCAGATCAGCTCCAAATATATGGGACAAAAAGCTTTGGGAGTCTAAGCCTTGTTTGAAAAAAAAACGTGCTCCTTTCGAATGCCCCGGCTAATCCACATTGCAGATATTATACGGTATGAAGTATCAAGGCGTAAAGATAACTTCGAATGTGCTGCCTCACCTACCTTCCACTAATAATAATAATAATAATATCAATAATATGAATAATAATTATTATCATAATAATAAATATAATAATATTGTATTTCTCATCAAAGTGATGAAGAGGAGGCCGGAGAAAAAAGCCGAAAGAAACAGCTTCAAGAGCCTCCGGCCCCCTACCATGGCTAAGCAAACGGCAGCAAGAAGAAAAAGGAAATTAAATCGGGGAAAAAAAAAAAAGTCAATCCTGAGCACGTTGTTTTTTGCATTAATTAAACGAACTTTCTGGTTGTTTAGCCACTGTTCAAATTACTATTTATAAAGCTCTTTAGTAAATTCGGTTGAGTCTGTTTGAGCATTTGCTTACCATATTTGTTTGGTAAGTTTTTAAAAAGTAACTTGATCATTGGTAAAGAAGTCGCCGGGCTAAGAGTCTTAGAACTAGATAAATGTATTTCCGCGAGCGCCGCTGACCAAGTAGGCAACGCAATAAGCGTTAGGCCACGGGCGCGCTGCCTTCTTGGTCAGCTGCTCTCGTGGCATTTCAACGGCTAAACCTCCCAAAGACTGTTCATCTGAACACAATGTCATGTCACGAGTGCCAACGGCATAACAAGCCTCCAACGACACCTGTGGGACTCCTACAACCGATGTCGGCCCCAACTACGCCATTCCAACCGACTTTAAAGAATTTGCTTGGGCCCGTCCCGCCGTCGGCGTTAGGGAACCGGTGAATAATCTGGCCACAGATTAGCTCACCCGGTACGCTGAGACGAAACCCCTTCCGTCGGGAAAAGTGGTTTAAGTCTCCCAGTTTTTCGTCGATTCTATTCTCCTTCAACGTGGCGCCCCCGAAGTTTTGATAACCGACCGAGGGTCATCGTTCTTGGCTCATCTCACGCAAGAGATCCTTCGGCTCAGCCACACGAGCCACCGTCGGAACACCGCGTACCATCCGCAGACCAACGGGCTAACGGAGCGGCTCAACAAGACGATCGCCGACATGATCTCCATGAACGTCGACGTAGAACACAGGGCGTGGGACGAGGTATTACCATACGTCACGTTCGCCTACAACACCGCAGCTCAAGAAACAACCGGGTTTACACTTGGAGCTGGTGCATGGCAGAACATCGATGACCATGCTGGACGCAATGCTTTCATATAACTAACAACAATAACTTTCGTGCGACTTTTAACTATCTTTCAGACGATACAACACAAAGTTTTACAAAACTGGCTGAAGATCAGTCATTATCTTCTTTTTTCTTTTTCATTCTGTCAGATACGTGGCCGCAGAAACTACAGAAATTGATTTTCTCCGTTGAAAATGAGCTTTCAGAGGGAAGTCCCGAGAACAACCTCCGTAGCTGAAGGTTTCGATAAGTATAAAGCTCGGTGTCTACATAAATGTGCATTATATATATATATATAATGCACACTTTCGAAGGTACGTGTGTGTTCATGTCCTCATACATATAATACCCCGAAACGAACTTTCGAAGGTACGCGTGTGTTCATGTCCTCATGTATATATATGAGGACATGAACACACGCGTATTTTCAAAAGTAAGTTTCGGGGTATTAGTTTATCATGTTGAACTACCAGCTAGTTTCCGTGTGAACTTTTTGTTAATCCATGATTTAATACGACATTCAAGTGGGGTCACTTTTTGCCAGGTAACGTGTTCACAGCTTAAAAAAAAAAGTTTACAATAAAGGCGATATTAACATTAATTTGCTGGTCTGTCGTCTATGGAACAATATATTATCTTTGTGCCGGTGAAAACACTATACGAAAGAGAACCCAAATTATCCTGAAATTATTTTTTTTCCAACCAGAATCGTAAATTTCTTTCTTTGCACGTTCCAATTTCAGTTCCCCTCAAGGTATTTTCCGTCTGATGCAGAGTCTTGAAGAGACGTTTCTTCGAATGCTTTCAACTACCCTTACTCTTTTCGCGTTTGATGCCTTTCGCTGCTTCCAAAGAGAAATATAGTACTATGTAAAGAGTGGCCATTCAAGCCGTTTCGCGGCCCAGGAGCTAGGGACTCTACTGGCCGTTAGTAGGCGCAAAAGCGCCACTTATCCTGAACTTTTGTCAGATATATAACATGAATAAATAACTTCGTTGTATAGAGTAAACTTTTAAAATTATTACGAACTTTCAAAACTTTCAAAAACGACTTCAACGGCTGTGACTACGGCTGCGGCGCGACGGTTGGCTTCGTAGTCGTGGGCTCGACGGAGGGCGGATACTTCGGCTGCTTGGTCTGTTTTTCTTGACTCGTTGTGTGGGTTGAGTTTGTTCCGCGGCTTGTTGTCTCGTGCGGGTTTCTAGTCATTCTTTCGTTGCGGTCATGGTATACGGTATGCGTAAGAAGTATTGTGACTGTGGTTTCTTTGTTGAAGGAAATTTACATTCGTGCTCCTAATTTACAAGCCACTGGGCAGCGGCGTAGACTCTCCAATTTCCCGGTGGGGGGGGGGGGGGGGGGGGGGGCGTGCTTTTCCGCGCAACTTCTTTTACACCGGCAACTATCAGTAGTTTATTTTAGGGGGTAGGTACATTTGACAGCCTGTGTGTATTTCCATGTGTCCGTCGCTGTGTGCGTTATTTTGTTTACATGCCACTACCAGAAGCTCGTTACATGGCATGTAAACAGCGTCTCGGTTAGGATCGGGGCGGGGGGGGGGGGGGGAGCGGGAGGGGGGGGGGGGTCTCTGCGCCCTTGGATCTCACCAGGGGGGCACGAGCCTCGATGACCTCCCGTAGTCTACGCCTATGCCACTGGGCCAGATTGTTCTTCTATGTGACGGCTTGATGCTGAGCTAGTTCTATTGCTGGTTCTTCTATTGTTGCTGTATTAGTCATATGGTCATATGCATGCACGCGCTTTTCATGAAACTTAGACGGTAATTTTTTGAATGCCCTCCGTTTTATTGCATTTGTAGCTGTAAGTCTTGCTGTAATACAGTACTTGTTTCCAAGTGTTGCAATGTTGACGTGTTATTCATACATTTTGCATGTGTATTCTTATTTTTGTAATGTATGAATACATAACATACCTCACTCATTGTCTTCAGAATTGATGTTTGTTTTGCTTCTCATAGTTACAAAAATTAATATTTTTGTATGTCAATCCCTGGTGTCGTCCCATGTCGTCCCTTCAAGAGAGTTAGCACAAATGTGAAAATATCCTTTTCGGTGTGCGGTCAGTTTGACTTACATGTAACGCTGGATGACTTTTCTTTAGTGCAATTAAGGTATACTTCATAAAATAATTCTATTTTAAACAAAAAACATGTTAGTTACGATAACACTGACTCCTTAAACTGCAGGGCGCATGCAACTGCCCGATACAAAAATACCGCCAGAATTCGCCTTGAATCCATTCATTCATCTGGCCAGCAGTTACTGCATGTATCTATTCATTCAACACTCAACTAGGGACTATACTGGCCACTGGGTGCGCTCGCTGACACTGAAATGGGCCGCTGGGGCCTATGAAAGTGTCCGCTCTCTACGTAGTACTATATTTCTCTATGCTGCTTCTGCCTTTTTCGTCGTTGTTTTAATGTCTCGCCTACATCGACAAACTGTTTCCCTTTATTAACGTTTTGCATTTATGGGTAAAAAATTATACACGGGGCGACGTGTACTAAATGTGGTCAGTAAGGTCATGCCGTTTTTGGTCAGAAACTTCTGAAACTAAGTGTGGTGTGGGCAGGCGAGTTGTTTATGTGGACGAGCGAGTCTCCTTTTTGCCACAACTCGGGTCGTTTTTTCCGCATATCGTGACGCAACTTTCTCAAAACTTTCAGGTAAAAGTGTATATTGACCGTTTAACCCGAGGGACCAGATTCCGAGTGCTAAATGTTTTTTTTTTTCTGATTAAAGATACAGATGATAATTTTTTTTTCATCTTAAACTTCACTAACCATGCTATGCCCGTGCTATTTGGGACGTGTAAAAGTGAAATTTTTTTTTTTCCATTGGCTAGATGGCTGTTTCGTTTCTGCGTCGTATAAAAGTTGCACCAAGATGCATCTCCGGTTAGGAAATTAAAAAAAAAATTATGCAGCTTTGTTTATTCAACGAAACGCGATGAAATGCGGTCGCTATAGAGGAACACCGTAAGTGAAAACAATTAGGAAAGAAAATGGTAGGGGGATCAAATGGTTGTAATAGTTAAAAAGCAGTAAAAGCGCACAATAAAGACGATTACGAAGACGGAGAGGCAAACAGGACAAGCGCTGACTAACAACAGATTTTTTTTTTTAAAGAAACAGCAAAAGCCACAAATTCCACATAAATGTGATTAGTCAGCAATGACTCGGCCACCACACGCGTCAATAAAATCCAGTTGTAGTAGGCCGCGCGCACCACACACCAAGGACGACGTCAAAGACGCCGTCTAGGACAACGTCCTAGAGGACGACGTCAATAACGACGTCTAGGACGACCTCTAGGGCGACCTCAAGGACGACGTCTAGGAAAACATCGAGGATGACGTCCTAGAGGACGACCTCTAGGACGAAGTCGAGGCGGACGTTAAGGAAGTCAGGTCACGTCATCTTCAGCTACCGGCGCTCACGTGACCGGAACTTATACGACCGGAGCTTACGCAATGCCTTGATCCCAGTGGCACTAAACCCGCGCACTTCCACAGCCTTCTGTTTATTGTATGGGAAATACTGGGACAAGTACTTCACCATCGAATCCCAGGCAAGCAAAACACGACGCATCTCAGAAGCGCGACCGTGCTAATACACAAAGGGCCAAACTAGACCCGCTGAATTCTCCTTGACCAAGAAAACTAAAACTTTGATTACAAAAATGCTAAAAAAAAACACTAGATGTACAAGACCTGCATGGACACAAGTAAACACGCAAGAAAAAAAAACGGTTTAGAGAAAGTATACAACCCGCTTGCGGAAAACCAGGCAGGAACACTAGTCCGGGCAAGGAAGGAACGCAAGGAACAGTGGCCACCATGGGCCCCATGGCAAAACAATGAGATGCAAGACCGGAAGTTGATTCCTGCATGTTTTGCCATGGGCCCCATGGCAAAACAATGAGAGGCAAGACCGGAAGTTGATTCCTGCGTGAGCGGAGAGAAGACGGAAGAACTAGCCCCGTCCACGCAGGGATTGACGTAGTGCGTGGTTGGAGCCGTTTCTCCTCCGGCTTGGCTACGTCCTCACGTTCTAGACACTTTCTCTTATTATACGGGGTGTTTTACAGCATGAATGCTCTTTAACGAAACCTCCAATCCCATTTTTTTCTCGCCGTTCGATTTGCTGCGCATTACTCACTAAACGTAGCTGGGAAATTGACGCCACGGGAGCTGACGTCATGTGACCGGTACACCGATTCAGTCCCCAGGTTAAATTTAGCGGGGACATTTACATCAAGTGAACTATACACAAATTCATGCTCTCCGCTAAATTTAGTGATAGAATTGATATTACGTGACCCGATATCACGAGTTCTAAACAGCCATTAAGTTCTCCGCTAAATTTAGCGGGAAATTGAGACCACGCGACCGATGCACCAAATGAATTTCCCCGCTTACAGTGACAGATAAATTAATGTCACGTGGCCAAAACACCTATTTCCCGGCTAAATTCAGCGGGATAGTTGATATCACGTCACCTACTCAGGATGTTTGTTTCCACGTTAAACTGGGCAGGCTAATTGATAAATATATAGGTTCTTCTTTCATTCTCAAAACGACTGCTTAATGTCCTCTATCCTGGTTTAAATGATCGCTCTAAATTCATTGCATGCATTACAGGGCTCCAAAACAGAAGTCACGGCCAATTTGCTTTGTTCTTTACAATTTTTTTTGAGAAGTCGTGAATGCTACAATATTGCAGTTTGCGCAGGTAAGTGATACGGCCAGGGTCATATGACGCAGAAAGCTAATGGTCATGAAAGTCTGACAATTAACCAACACTCGTTGATAAATATTTTAACCATTGAAAGTAAAAATTTGGTTCCAATTAGATACTTGCTGAGTGTCGTCAAAAACAACTTAATCAGTTAATCTTGGAAATATTTAGAGAACGCCGGAAGCGGAGTGGTGCGCGAAAGGTACCACCCGAGGAACAGGAACAAGGTTGAATGTGCGAAAACTTCTATGATAACATTTATCATCCGCGTTTTTTGGTCGCCAGTTTTTCGCCTGTTGCTCAAGAGCTGATTTTAGCGCAGCATCGCGCTTTACATGCGCTCCAAATCTATATCTAATTACTGACTTCGTGATTTTTGATGACGCTCAACAAGTACATGGTTGGAATCATATGTTTATTTACAATAATGAAAAAGTTAATCAACAAGTTTTGGTTTACTATATGACTTGTTGTGACTACTGTCTCCCCCATATAATGTTTCCCTAATCGTATAACTCATCTGCCTACATTAATGCAGCCACGGCTTTTTTTTATTTTTATTTCACATACCTGTAAATCCTAGAAAAAATACGATACTGTTCTTTATCCCCCTCCCCATAAACACGTTTTTAATCTTGTACATGAGAGATAAATATTTCCGTACTTCGGCCCTACAGGAAGCAAAGAGTGTTGCTTTTCCTAGCTGTTTAACTGTCAGCATTTAGGATACAGTTTGAGCGGTGCCGTCCCACTTTTATTACCTATCATCAGTCACTGACAATTAGAAAGAATCCACTCTCGGTAACATCAACATCTTAGTGTACACGTGTTAATCGAAGCCTAGGCGAACAGCGAAGAAGGCAGCGTCAAACACCTTTTAGCCAAAAGCATCAATACTGATCCCGCGACGTCCATTAACGCTTTTGGGAAAGAGCCCCACCGCCGACAGCCACCTGGAGGCTCTTTGTGCCGCTATCTCGCCGACCGACGCGAAGGAGCAGCTTCTAATTTGCGCGCGTGCATTAGGCGATAGCCTGTTCGTTGGACTGCCTCTCTTAAATCTGGGCCAGACATGGGTGCCCTTCCTAGACGAAGGTGGCGTAATTTCACATTCATCAGGGTCTTCAGCTATCGCATCTGTTTTCGTCGAAGACTGCTATGAATCGGCGCGTTTCTCGGTGAACGAGGCAGACGCGCTGCATATAGATAGTTTAAAGTTGCGTATATTTATTTATTTATTGAGGTTACCTGCATCGCCTTGGAGGCATTATTGCAGGGAGAGGTTTACAAAGAACAGTTCAGCTGAAAACACAGATGGAAACACATTTCCGTTAAGCATGTTCCATTCTAATGCAGTTCGAACAAAATATGATTTACAACAAGAGCTAATGGTTGCAACCTTGTATTGGTGGTCCACTCTTTCCGACACGTAGAAAGGACATCGAATGTAATTTTCTTTACTGATGCAAGTTTTATCATTATAAAGACAGTAGACAAATTTTAGTCTTAGATTTTTTCGTCTGTACGACAGCGGCTGCCAGTGTAACTGTTGCTTTATGGCCGTGACGCTCGCTTTGAACCTATAAATATTTGAGACAAATCTAGCACCGCGATTTTGCACTCGTTCTAATTTATCCGATAGATGTTTAGTCTGGGGGTCCCATACTATCATGCATATTCCAGAACTGAACGTACAAAAGAGAAATATAAAGTTTCCTTCAATTCCTTCGGGCAATGGCGAAAATTGCGACGTAGAAATCCTAACATGCTGTTCGCCTTATTAGTAATGAAATTAATATGACTATTCCATAGTAAGTCGCTTGAGAAAATAACACCAAGATAACGAATATTTTCTTTTCTTTCGAGTTGTTGAGTGTTAACCGTATAGCCCATATTTTCTCTGACTTGCTTTTTCCTCGAAAATCTAACCATTTTGCATTTTTTTGCATTAAGCTCCATTCGCCAATCGATACACCAGTTTGACACTCGGTCCAAGTCTAATTGAAGTTTGAGATAATCTTCGTCTTCCTCAATTACTCTATATATGACGCAATCGTCAGCGAAAAGTTTAAAGCGCGAAGAAATGTTTGAACAGATGTCATTAATATATGTCAGAAAGAGCAGAGGTCCCAACACCGAACCTTGGGGAACACCAGATGTTACAGTAACGTTATTGCATGAACAACCCTTCAATAGTACACATTGTTTTCTATCATCTAAGTAGTTACCAATCCAGGCTAAAACATCGGAATGGATATTCAAACACTCTAACTTTCTGAATAACAGAGAATGATCTACTTTGTCAAATGCCTTGGACATATCTAGGAAAACACAATCAACCTCCTTTCCGGACTCAATTGCAACTGCGATTTCATGATGAAATTCAGCTAACAACGTTACACATGATGCACCGGACCGGAAACCATATTGTTCTTTTGCAAGGTGATTATGATCTTCCAAATGCGTGATTAGGCTGCTATAAACGACATGCTCAAGAGTTTTACATATGATCGACGTCAACGAGATAGGCCGATAATTACTAACAACATTTCTGCTACCGCTTTTGTGGATCGGCACAACATTGGCGGTTTTCCAATCATCTGGAAGCTTGCGCTCAGTTAAGCTTTTTGTAAAAATAATCTGCAAATAGCACGACAAGATAGATGCGCAGTTTTTAAGCACGACAGCAGGAATGCCGTCAGGTCCGGTTGATTTCGACGTGTCGAGACTAAGCAGCAGTTTTTCAATTCCTTTGTATTGGATGATAAACGGCGACATTGGATGATAACCTAAATTTACAAAACGTGACGTGTCCCCAGGTGGTATCTTGGCGTTAAACACAGATTTGAAATACTCATTTAAACAGTTCGCCTTTGCTGTATCATCAGTGACATCAGTTCCCTCGAAAAGGAGTGCCGGTATAGTAGTGTCCGTTTTCTTGTTACTCTTCACGAACCTCCAAAACTCTTTTTTGTTGTTGGCAAAGTTGCTATTTAGCCTCTGAAAATATGTAATTTTACTTTTTTCTGCAAGTAACTTGTACTGGGCTGACAAGCTCTTTAACCTATTTCTGTTTAGTTCTGACTTATTTTTACAGTATTTACCGAACGCTCTGTTTCGGCGTTTTATTAGTTTTAAAAGTTCTGGAGTAGCCCATGCTTTGTTGACAGCTTTTCCCTCTTTGATGTTTCTCGTGGGTATGTGTTTCTTCATAAGAGAGTGCAGTTTCTCCCTGAACATGTTCCATGATGTTTCAATGTCTGTGAGGTTTGCCCTGTGATTGAAAACAGCTAAAAAAGACTGCAGGTCCTGTGAAAGTGCAGTATAATTACCCTTGTTATATAAATAAACTTTCCTTTTATTATGTTTCGGACTTGGAGGCCTTGTAAGGGATAGTTCAGCTGTAACTGCATCATGATCACTTATTCCAGGAATGACTGTTGTGTTTTCAATATATTCCGGGAAGTTGCACATTACCAGGTCAAGAGTGTTGTCTTTCCTTGTAGGCTGGGTGACATATTGTTTAAAACCAAAAGTATTCACAAGGCATTCTAATTCTTTATATAAGATCGTATTTGGCACTCTAATGTTTCCATTGTCCATTACTATTTCTGGAAGATTAAAATCACCACCTAAAATTACACACTCATTTGGCATATTATTAATAATTTCTTGTAACATGGCTAATGTCTCATGACCTGATTTGGGGGTCTATAAAAAGCACCGATTAAGATTGTTGTCCCTTTTACACATATACGAGACCAAACAGACTCAACACAGCTGTCCTGAATTTCAAAGTGAGTGCTGTGCAATTCGTCAGCAATCAATAAGAACACCCCTCCGCCGTGACTATTACGGTCATGACGATATACTGCATATCCCTGAGGAAATATTTCACAATCTTTAACACTATCATCAAGCCATGATTCAGTTCGCACAACGATTGAGGGATCTGTCGCTTCAATGAGACCACATAATTCGGAGAGTTTATTTTTGACACTACGGCAGTTTACAACCAACATTCGGATTGGCTTTTCATGTTTTTTTGTTTTTGCAGCTGCTGGTGAAGACACCTGATTTCATTCTGTAGTACTCGCAGCAGAAGAGCCTACTTGGTCCCAGCTTTTTTGTTTTACTTCTTGCGAGGCTTGATCATACACGAATGTACGTTCACCAATGCACAACTTATCGTATCGTAGTTTAAAAGGACCCTCTTGAGATCTACCAAAATCTAACAGCTTTCTACGAGCAAGCCGAATTTCTGGTGCGAAGTCTTCACTCACAGCAAATTCAGAGCCTTTCAGTTTATGGGCGGACGACATAATGGTTTCCTTTTTCTTAAAAGAAGAAAATTTGACAATGACAGGACGGTTTTTTTTTTTGTTTAAAACGACCCAGGCGATGTGCTCGTTCAATTTCAGTTGGCTCAATACTTATATCAAGCAAATCAGCGCAGAGTTTGATAATATGCTGCTCGGATTCCGTCCAGGTATCTTTATCCTTATCTTTAATGCCGAAGAACAGGAGATTACACCTGCGTGATCGTGTTTCCGAGTCAGCGCACCGATGTTTCAGCGCATATAGTTCTGCATTTATCTCCGACAACTGCCCCATAACTTGAGGTGATCCGGTCGCGTCACCGATTTCTGATTTCTGTTCTAGGCCATGGACACGTTGCTTCAGAGACAAGATAGACGAGTCAATTTCTTGTTTTTTCTTTAAGTCTTTGATATCGCCTAGTACTTTTGCCTGGCCTGCCTCAAGTTTTTTCATGCCAGTAGACAGATTCTGAACGATTGCATGCACACTCATTAACATCTCTTCTTGTTTTGCTGTCATGGGACCTGGGTTGGTCTCTATATTTTCGCCCAACAAGATCAGCAAACGGCGAAATGTTTTCGCGCAAACACTGGGGCACGGCAGAACAACCAAACACACATCGTTACTCTGAACAGAGTAACACGTTCGCTTACTAACCTGTACGAGAAGAAGGAACGGGTAAGCGTGGTTCATCGTGGCCGTTCTGCCGTGCCCTCTGACAAACTGCTGCCACTCGGCGCCTTTTGTAGACTCCTGTGGTGACGTCGCGGTTCCTTGCACGTGGTGGCCGACAGGGGTGTCGATCACAAAGTGTTTTTCCACAAAAGTCGCGTAGTCATTGCTGCTGGCGCGTGTCGTGTTGCTGCTAACGTGGAGCGAGTAGGGGTTTCCGTGCGCTTGGTCACCGGCAGCTGGCTGGCATGGGTTCCCGCATTTCAGCCACAGACACTGTACGAGAAGGAACGGGTAAGCGTGGTTCATCGTGGCCGTTCTGCCGTGCCCTCTGACAAACTGCTGCCACTCGGCGCCTTTTGTAGACTCCTGTGGTGACGTCACGGTTCCTTGCACGTGGTGGCCGACAGGGGTGTCGATCACAAAGTGTTTTTCCACAAAAGTCGCGTAGTCATCGCTGCTGGCGCGTGTCGTGTTGCTGCTAACGTGGAGCGAGTAGGGGTTTCCGTGCGCTTGGTCACCGGCAGCTGGCTGGCATGGGTTCCCGCATTTCAGCCACAGACACTGTACGAGAAGAAGGAACGGGTAAGCGTGGTTCATCGTGACCGTTCTGCCGTGCCCTCTCTTTTGTGGCAAGGATAGTTTTAAAACTATCCTAAAATTAAAACTATCCGTTGCATAGTAGATAGTTTTAATATTGTGTATAGGACTAAACAGAAGCGATGTGTGTTATAGCGTTGGCGTTGCGTGCTCGACGATGTGCATGCGCGTTGTCACCATTCGTCAATTAAGGACCGCAGTTTGGGCTCCGCGCACGCGCAGTATGGAACACGCAACGCTAATCCAAACGTACACAGCTTGCGCTCGTTCATTACGTAATACTAAAACTCTAATAACGAGCGGCCGACAGGGCACCTTTGGTCAGTCCAAATTATAATGGCGCTGTTAAAGAAGAATGGCGTCTTTGAAACCTTCGTTGAACTTCGGACCGTCACCAGTCAGGGCTACGTCCACGCAGAACTTGCCACAAATGTGCCCGGAAGACGCTGCCCACAAAAAGAGGGGAAAAAAATCACGGCTTTCCTATGAGCAACATAGAAAATATCACTTTTTTAATTGTATGAACACCCGATTCTTTATCTCCGTTTTCTTCTCCGTGTCCTGAAAACATGCTTAGTTTTTTGTATATAATTTTACATATTTATTGATCCTTTGGGAGGGAGGATGACACAAGAACGCTATGGGGAGGGGGAAGGGGTTAAAGAAGGGGCGGGGGGGGGGGGGGGGGCGGCGAGTGTCTGGTTTCTTCGGAAGTGGCATCAGTTCCGCCGTCTTTGGTCTTCGGTGTCTTCTGCAGCACCTAAGTCATGCAGGGTGTCCTGGAGCAGTCGAAAGAAAAGAGTGAGTCAGCCTACACTATCCTGGTCAGACCGCTAACGCTACCAAAAGTGGCGAGAAGGTGTCTACTGGCTGGTTGATCGAAGAGGTGTTGAACGAGGGTTGCATGGTCGGAATGAGGGTTGTGTACAATCGTGTCCCGGTCGGTCGTGACTGCGAAGCAATCCCATAAAAGGTGGAGGAGGTCTGCTTTCGCTGGCTTCTGGCAGCGGGGGCAGCTCAGAGAAATAGTTTTAATTTTTGTAATGATAATAATCATAGTAATCATTTTTAGGGGAAGTGCGCAATATGAAGACCTATGTAAGAATAAATTGGCTTCCGCATCAAATAGAGTGCAACATTTCAGGTGGGGACACTTTATTCTTACAGACTTAGTTTTCTTTTTTAAAAGACACTCAGGTTCTCAAGCATCTTGAAGCAGCTGATAATGAAGTGTGAATTGCTGGCTGAAAAGAGACCCATTGTGAATTTGGCTGATTAAAATCTTGGGAAAAATTGTGTATTGTCACGAATGACAAGTGATGGGGCGACGAAAACTGAAGTAAACTAAACGTTTAATGGGGGCGAACTTGTGCCCAAATCAATAAAAGGAAGAGGAAAAAGAAGAAAGCAGGGGCCCTAATCTGGACACTTGGCGAAAACGAAGGCGAGAAATCTCGCGGCCGCGATTGGCCAACGCCACGCTTGACCTTGGCGCCGGCCAATCATAACCGCCGAATTTCTCGCCGACTTTTCCGCCAAGTGTCCAGATTAGGGCCCCAGGAGAGCGTCGCGGGCGTCGATGTCGGCGAAACCGCAGGATCGAGCGATGGGGCGAGACTAACTCGACAAGGTCACGAGCGGCCACTAATCTAAGGTGAGTCATTATCTCGAAGATTCGGCGGAGAAGGTTCGAGCGTAGCGCGCTCGGGGCCAGAATGAACACGGACTTTCTGGAACAACAAAAGAAGGGATAAACGATAGAAGTTACGTCTGGAACAAGAATAAACAAGAACTTTCTAGAGGTTCGTGATCGAGCGTTGCTTTCTCCGCACTGCGCGCGCCATTACCCCCCCCCCCCCCCCCCTTTTAAAAGTGCATCGTCCCGATGCAACATAAAACACAAAGTCACAACAAAAGGATAGCAGGATCGTGAGTCACAGTTCACGGTTTGACGAAAGTTCAAGGTTCTATCGTTCGTAATACGGCTTGAGGCGCACGACGTAGACTACTTCGGGTCGTGGTTGCCGTCTTCTTGATGGTCTAGTTCCGTCGGGAAGAACCTCATATTTTAAGTCCCCAAAACGGCGAAGAGCCTTGTAGGGTCCAAAGTAGCGTTTTAGAAGCTTCTCGCAGAGACCGCGGCGCCGTATTGGTGTCCAGACCCATACCCGGTCTCCGGGTTGAAAGTGGGCGTCACGCCGGCGAAGATTGTAGCGGCCGGCGTCGACATGTTGCTGGTCTTGAATTCGTAGTCTGGCTAGCTGGCGGAGCTCTTCTGCCCGTTGAGCAACCACCTGGGCATCATCACTCCCGTCGTCGACTGACTCGTGCGGCAACATAGAGTCTAGCATAGTCGTCACCGCCCGGCCGTACACCAGCTGGAAGGGCGTCACTCTTGTGGTCTGCACTGCTGTGTTGTAGGCTAACATGACGTAGGACAGCACTTCGTCCCAGGTCTTGTGCTCTACGTCGACGTACATAGAGACCATGTCGGCAATTGTTTTGTTGAGCCGCTCCGTCAACCCGTCGGTCTGTGGATGGTATGCCGTTGTTCGACGGTGTTCTATGTGGCTTAGACGAAGGATCTCTTGGGTCAGCTGTGCCATGAACGATGACCCCCGGTCTGTGATCAGTACTTTGGGGGCGCCATGCCGGAGGACGATGAACTCAATGAAGAACTTGGCGACTTCGACCGCAGTCCCCGACGGTAGGGCTTTCGTCTCGGCGTAACGAGTAAGATAATCGATGGCGACGATTATCCAGCGGTTCCCCATCGTCGACGGTGGAAAAGGACCCAGCAAATCCATTCCAATTTGCTGGAAGGGCTTGGTTGGCGAGGTAATCGGCTGGAGCAGACCTGCTGGCTTTGACGGCGGTTTCTTGCGTCGCTGGCACTCACGGCACGATCGTGTGTAGAGATGGACGGTCTTCGGAAGCTTTGGCCAGTAGTACTTGTCACGAATCCGGGCAAGGGTCCTGCTGTAGCCGAGATGTCCGGCCGTTGGGTCGTCGTCGCACGCTTGAAAAATTTCTTCTCGGAGGCCGGCGGGGCCAACCAGTAGCCAGGGAGTTTCGCTGGTTCCGAAATTCTTTCTGAAGAGCACGCCTCCCCGCAGGACAAAGCTCGGTAGGTCCCGAGAAAAGACCCGTGGAACAGAGCCTCCTCGACCTTCGAGGTGGTCGATCACGCAGCTAAGTTCCGCCTCGTCGCGTTGCAGTGCCCTCATGTCGGTAGCGTTCACTGCGCCTAGAAAACGGGAGTCGTCGTCGTCGTCGGCGCCGGAGATTGGAGGTTCGACTGGAGCCCTAGACAAACAGTCAGTCATTATGCTTGCGGCCGGACTTATGCACAATGGTTACGTCAAATTCCTGCAGTCGAAGGCTCCAGCGGGCGAGGCGTCCGGACGGATCCTTGAGGTTTGCGAGCCAGCAGTGGGCGTGGTGGTCTGTGACCACGCGAAACGGGATCCCATACAAGTACGGGCGGACCTTGGTTATCGCCCAGACGACAGCAAGACATTCTTTGTCGGTCGTTGAATAATTTTGTTCTGCCTTAGACAGCGCCCGGCTTGCGTAAGCGATTACTCTCTCTGCCCCTTCTTATCGCTGAACGAGTACCGCACCGAGACCGGTATTGCCGGCGTCCGTGTGGATTTCAGTCTCCGCCGACTGGTCAAAATGTCCGAGGATAGGGGGCGACTGGAGCCTTCGCTTGAGTTCGCCGAACACTTGCTCTTGCTCCTCTCCACTGGAACTCCACGTCGTCTTTCGTCAGATGCGTCAGCGGTGCAGAAATTTGCGCAAAGTCACGAACGAAACGTCTGTAATAGGCGCACAGCCCAAGGAATCTTCGAATGGTCTTCTTGTCTGATGGCTTCAGGAACTCGTCGACAGCGGACGTCTTTGCGGGATCAGGGCTTACACCCTGAGCACTCACGACGTGGGCCAAGAATTCCAGCTCACCATAGGCGAACCGACACTTGGAAGGCTTGAGGGTCAGCCCAGCAGCCTTGAAGGTCTGTAGCACGGCTCGCAGTCGTCTCAGGTGCTCGTCGAATTCGCTTGCGAACACCACAACATCGTCGAGGTAGACGAGACAGCTTTGCCATTTCAAGCCGGCAAGGACGGTGTCCATAACGCGCTAGATGGTTGCCGGCGCTGTGCACAGCCAGAACGGCATTACTTTAAACTCATACAGTCCATCCGGCGTGAGGAAGGCTGTCTTCTCACGATCTCGTTCGTCGACCTCATTCTGCCAGTACCCGCTCTTCAAGTCCATCGACGAAAAGTATCGGGCGTGGCGCAGCCGGTCCAGGGTGTCGTCGATGCGTGGCAGCGGGTAGACGTCCTTGTTTCGTTACGGCGTTTAGTCGGCGATAGTCCACGCAGAACAGAAGAGTCCCGTCTTTCTTTTTCACCAGGACTACCGGTGAAGCACACGGACTGCTTGAAGGCAGGACAATGTCGTCGTCGAGCATTTCTTGAACCTGCTGCTGGATGGCTTCCCTTTCTTTTACGGAGACCCAGTACGGCGGCCGATGCACAGGGAGTGCGTCGTCATTAGTAATTATCCGATGTTTCGCAACCGTCGTTTGGCGCACCTTCGACGATGCGGAGAAGCACTTACTGAACTTGGCGAGAAGGTAACAAAGTTTTCGTCATTGTGGGGCTGGGAGGGACGGGTCGATGTCGAGCTCTGAGGACGTGATTGTCTTTTTCTGCGTCGGAGAGGCGTCTTCTGATATCACGGGGATCGCGGCTGAGTCTTGACTTTCCTCGACGTAGCCCACAGCGGTACCCTTTGTAAGGTGCTGCGACACTTGCCGGAAGTTGGTGACAAGGGCTACGGTACGCCCTTCCTGGAGCGCGGTTACGCCTCTTGCAATGCCAATCCCTCGTCCGAGAAGAAGTTGGACGCTTCCTTCCAGCAGTGCTACACCGCAGGTGGCTCCTTCGGTCCCGACAGGCACAAAGACACTCGACAGCGGCGGCAGGTTTACGTGACTGGCGAGGACTCGCACTGCAGCTAACGTCGGTTTGGGATTTTCCACCGATGGGACAGGCTTCCGAAGCGCCGTATTCACACAGGAAGTCCATTCCGAGAATGACGTCCCTCCAGCAGTCTTGCGGAACGACGAAATTCACCGGGCATGTTTCGCCATGAATCTCGACGCGAGCGGTTCATCTCCCGACTGGTCTAATCAGGTGTCCTCCGGCGGTTCTTATTGTGGTCCATCCCACGGCGTCATGACTTTCCGAAGGCGCCGGGAGAGCCTCCCACTCAAGACTGAGTAGTCTGCTCCGGTGTCCACGAGTGCCGATGCGTCGAGGCCGTCGATAGCAACGTTTAGGTTGTTGGACACCGAAGCAGAAGCGTCGTTGTGATGCGTAGCGTCAGAAGAGTGGGAGCGCTCCGTCGTTTTTGAAGGCTCTTTACGTCGGTCGTCTTCGGCAACTCCACCTCCAGGGGTTGCTGCGCCTAGTTTCCCCGGCGTGGAGCGAGGGGCGACAGGCTTTCACGTCGGGGTCGGTGCATCGGCGAAGCTGGACGTCGTGGCGAAGGCGACCGGAACTCTCGGCGGGACGCAGGCTCGGGGGACTGAGGTCGTCGCAGGTACTCGTCGATCTCCCGAGGGCGTTCACCATACCGGGAATGCGGGTCGTTTAGGTGGAATCCGCGCAGCCCGAGTCGTCGGTATGGGCATCGGCGGTACACATGGTCAGCTTCCCCACAGTGGTAACACAGCGGGCGTCGGTCGGCCGTCCTCCAGACGTCTGCCTTCCTCGGCGCAGGTTGCTCTGGGTGAACGTGCGCCTGATCTTCCTGTCGTCGGGGGTACTGCGGCATTGGGGCGTCTCTTCGGGGTGGCGCCGTGGCTTGGCGGGAAGCTTGCGGCGGTCGTCGGGCCATCGCGGCGTAGCTCAACGTCGTTTCCTCCGGTGCCACCGTGGTGACGGGAACCTCTGGTTGGAGCGCCCGATGCACTTCTTCCCGGACAGCCTCAGCGATGAAAAGGGTGGGCGGACGGCTGGTGGTTGGCAGCAACCTTCGCAGTTCCTCCCGTACAACCTCTCGGATAATTTCCCAGATGTCCGGTGTACCCGGAGTGCTTTCGTCGTTAAGCAGTGTGGGTGCAGCGACGCCTGGATGTCGCTGGTAGTGGGAAGCACGTGCCTGAAGCGCGCGCTCGATGTTGGTTGCTTCGGCGATGAAAGCTTCGACGGTGGTAGGCGGGCTCCGCACAAGGCCACCGAAGATGTTTTCCTTCACACCGTGCATCAAGACCCGCAGCTTTTTCTCTTCGGGAGCGGTTGGCTCGGCGCGATTCATGAGATGGAGAACGTCTTCGACGAAGCTTGTGACTCTCTCGGTCGGCCCTTGGGTTCTCGCTCGCAGTAGTTCTTCGGCACGCTGCCGTCGGTGCTGGTTGGCAAAGGTCCGTCACAGCCCGGCCTGGAATTCTTCCCACGACTAAATGGACGCTTCGTGGTTCTCGAACTAGGTGCGTGCCGTGCCTTCCAGAGCAAAGTAGACGTTCTGAAGGCACTGCTCCGGTGTCCATCGGTTATGGCGGGCCACTCGTTCGTAACGTTGTAGCCAATCTTCAACGTCCTCGTGGATCTCCCCGTAAAAAGGCGTCGGAATCCGGGGTGCGACGGGCAAGTATACGACGGCAGAAGCGGCCGGGATCTCCGACTGGTTGGCCATCGTTGTCTTTTTGGGCCTCGGCTTGTCCGGCAGCAGACCGTACTCAGGATCCTCTCCCTTAACGCGGCGGCTGGTCCGAGTTTCAGGTTCCGCGGCGAGTGGTCTTCTCACTAAACCGGGAATCGGACTTGCACTGCGGGCCCTTGGAGGGGAACGCTGCACGGGCATGCGGTACCCCGCACCTCCACCAGAAAGTCACGAATGACAAGTGATGAGGCGACGAGAACTGAGGTAAACTAAACGTTTAATGGGGGCGAACTTGTGACAAATCAATAAAAGGAAAGGAAAAAGAAGAAAGCAGGAGAGCGTCGCGGGCGTCGATGTCGGTGAAACCGCAGAATCGAGTGCTGGGGCGAGGCTAATTCGACAAGGTCACGGGCGGTCTCTTATCTAAGGTGAGTCACTATCTCGAAGATTCGGCGGAGAAGGTTCGAGCGTAGCGCGCTCGGGGCCAGAATGAACACGCACTTTCTGGAACAACAAAAGCAGGGATAAACGATAGAAGTTACGTCTGGAACAAGAATAAACGAGAACTTTCTAGGGGATCGTGATCGATCGTTGCTTTCTCAGCCCTGCGCGCGGCAGTATGCTGTTTCAAGGCATAACAGAATATCACTTAGTTGAAGGAGAGGTTTCACGTGGGTTTAGCCGGGCAGTATATTAAAGGAGCCAAACGCAACGGAGGAGCCATCTCTAATCATAATTTTCCTCAACACACACACATGGACTGTTGACAACGTTTGTATAAATACACTTCCAAAAATATCATGAACAAGGACGAAAACACCACCACCGTGCACGTTACAGTCTTTTCTAGACACAGTGTAACTGGGTGAAAATGTATCACTCTCCATTATTGTATTATCGATCCGAGACGCTGTTCCAAGGACCACGTGCGGCATTATGCACCGAGAAACTGAGGAAAACGAGGAAATGAGAGCGCGCGGGGATGTCAGAACGCCGAGCTCTGATTTGATTGATTAGTGGGTAAACTCATACTGAATGATTAGTGGGCAGACATACTGACAAAGCCTGGCAGATCGCTGCGAGAAGTGACCACTGAAATGGAAAATGTGGAGCAGCGGACAACGGATGAGAGGAGAGCCTCGTGACTGGCGTCCCGCTGCGGCGAGACGCCGAAACACACTTCTCCCGAGCGAAAGAGTGTGTTTCGGGTCCTCGTCGCTTTCGTCGCTTCAAAAGCTGTGCGCTGACGTCCAGGCTCCCCGACAAATGGCTCTTTGATGCTCTGTGCTACCAGATCCTCGCGCTCCAAATCTGCGACCGGGCACTCTGTATACGGCTCCGTTGTCGAACTGCCAGGCTTTGTGAGTATGGAGGAGGCTATGTCACTGGCACTGGTCGAACGCGAAGCCGGCATTTCACGTTTAAACTCGTTCGACGAGTGCAGTCGAGACAAAGGCAGCGAACTTTAGATCTTCCCTCTAATCATTCCCACCAAAGCTCAGCGTTCTGACTTCCGCGCACGCTCGCGTGATGGGACGTCAGAGTGGCGAGCTCTGGGCTGCACTAGCTTTAAGGGCGACACTTTACAGAGATTACGACCTCGTGGGTTGCCGTTGCCGCGCACGTGAAGAAGGGAAAAACTTTCTTCCTTTCCCTTCTCGGCGCGAGGATGGGACGGAATCCAGTTGGATACTGGATACGTAGCATCTGGATACTTAGGCAGTATCCAGTTGCTACGCGGAATGTTGGATGGACTTAGAAACTTCTACCACGCTTACTCACTTCCTTAGCGGGTCACCGAGTATTGGTGGCGGTCGTCAGTGGTATCCACGACGCCAACCACGCCGGCTATGAAACTTAATCACGTCGCACGTCCGTCCTCAGGTACGTGACGGCTGCATTCCACCTGCTTCGCGCGACCGTGCGACAGCTATTTATTTTGTTTTTTTCGACATCGACTGTTTACGACAATACTCAACAATAATATTTATGGGAATATTTTTTACCATGGATTTGACAGTGGCTATTGGCCCATTCTGGTCACGGCATCTGTAGCAATACCGCACATAAAGGTCTGGTTAGCTATTTCTTAGTTTGTTGAACTGCAATTTGAAATCACCACCACCCTTTCGAGAGAACTGAAGCAGCTTTCGTCGTTCAAGACAAGTTTTATTCGGGTAACCTCACTGATCGCAATGTCAGATCCTTTTAGCTCTCACGCGACCGCAAGTAAACGCTGCTTATTTTTAAATAATTGCAATTTTAATATCAAGGACCGCTTTTTGGTTGACAATAAAACGCCCCAGTCTGTGAGCTATTTCAATACCCGCAAATTCAATTAATTTTTTTTCTTTTTTTTAGAGCGGAAGGAAACAACTTTTTCCTGGGACGCAGCCAATGGTTTGTTTTGAACATCTAGAAGTCCGAAAATGATTAGGTTATTTCAACTGGATTAGTCAAAGTGATCATGGTAAGTGGTAGATTTTTGGTGCGGTGTTGATCTACTCACGTTGTTTTTTTTAACTCGATACACATGCCGTTTTGAATTCGCATTTATTAGCTGAAAGTATCTCTATGTAGTGTTCGTCAATTTCACTTGTCCATCGCTTCTTAGCGCTTTTCTTTTCATTCTACAAACAGGTTTAGCCAGTAACAACACGCCCGTACACACGACAAGCAATGTGACCATGCCCTCTGATGCTGTTTGATTGGCCCCATCAGCTCGTAGCCTTCGCCGCGATCCGAGTTTCGGTGAAACGAACAATTATTTACTGCAGTATACATTCTTTCAAATTCATCAGAATCCTATATTACTCATCATGTAAGTCGTGAATGTAGAAGTCGAACGGGCGACGAAATATATATTTTGATTATTTTTCATATACTACATTTAGACGCAGTCACTTGTATTATAATAACCTAAACGCACGTTACTTTATAGCGGCACGATATTAAATTTTCATAAAGTGGTGCAAAAAGTCCAGTTAACAAACCTCCCTAATTTCTTGCAAGAAGAAGCAGAGTGGGGCCGTTTCTCCGGCTAGTGTCACTACAGTGTTGAATCGTATAAATGTGAAGCCAATCGCACAAATGTGAAGCTAGTGAAACTAGACATGATTGTTTGTTTCCTCATCTCAAATGGCCTTCTCTTCACTGCTCGTTCTAAACTTTTACTGGATGTCTCTCCCACGTATTATGTACCTTCTACCTTACGTACTCCAACTAGTTGACCTTCCGCCAGACAGAAACCTCTAGCTTCCGTTTACTAGAGGAGGGCATAAATACGATTGTTTCATGGTCGTTTCTGTCGTCGGCGCGAATTCACATCCTTTCGTAGTCGTGAAAAGTGGGAAAAAACGCACTGAGTACAATGCTTGCAAATTTTTGGATTTTGATACTTGCCTTTCCGACCGAAATGGTAGTGAAGTTCATGTTCGACTGTGAACATAATGTCAGATCACGATAGTGCCCCAGTGCGTCTTGCAGAAGAGGTCGCGTCGGCTGCCACAGACAGCAACAAATGCATAGCGAGCAAGTAAACCCGTATCTTGTTTACTCACTAAACATTTTAAACAAACGCTTTTAAATATTGCATTTTAGTCAGTATACTGGTTTTCGTCAATAAACCGAAAAGAACTGACAAGTTTAAGAGCCTACAAATATTCGCCGCAATGAACGTACAACTTTTGTTTGGAATAAAAACTGAAAAAAAAATGCATCGAATTTCCATATAATAAAAACTGAAAACGCTAAACCCTATCTGTATTGTTTTGACGCTGTGCTGTTTTGACGCCGTTGTCTTTTGTCACTGCGCCCTTTTGACGCTCTGCTGTTTTCTCGCTGCGTTGTTTTGACGATGTGCTGTTTTGACGCCGTGCTGTTTCGGCACGTTCTTTTCTCTCGCTGTGCCGTTTTGACGCTGTGCTGTTTTGTAGTGTGCTATTTTGACGCGTGCTGATTTGTCGCCGCGCTGTCTTTACGTTGTGCTGTTTTGACGCGTGCTGTTTTGTCATCTGCGTTTCTGTCATGGTGCCGTCGTCGGTATCCGGGCAGTCCCGTCCCTTCAACGATCTGCTCCGCCAGGTCGACTTCCCAGTGCGTGTAACTGTTTCTCTTGCCGGTTGCCTTTCCACAGAGTATATAGCTTTTGCAAACAGCCATATTCATGATGTAAAATCTTTGTATCCTTTTGCGTATCTTCGCATTACAGGGAACGAGGCCAGATGCTGGTCTTCAGAATCAACGCCCTCATATCTCTGTTGTATTCGAGATTATCCGGGATTTGAGCACTGGCTGCTTGACTTTTCCTCTTTTTTTTTCTGTGTATACAAGCCGGACCACCTTATGTCAAAAGTACTAAACAAACACATCCAATATTTAAAGTTTCGCGATATATCGAAGTACTTTTAAAATAAATGTGTGTCTTTTACGGAGACCGGCAAGTCGCCGGCTTTTCGCACAATAAACTTTTTTTTTTTTTTTGTCGCGGCCGGCGGTGTTATTGTTTCTAAAGCCAATGTGTAGCTAAACAGATCGCGTAGGTGGCCACAGTTTATTTGTCCTCTACGCTCACAAGCTACCGCGGGGGCGCGCTGCATAAATTAGCGATAATACGGCCATTCCGCGTAAAAGAAAAAAAAAATGCCTATAAAATAAGAATATAACGATCAGTTTGATAAAACACTACAGCATATACCAGGGTAACCAAAGTAAAACCTCCAAACAGCCGGGCGAAAAACCATTTTAGACAAGTGTACTAGCTCATATACTCTGGAACCAATGGAGGCAGGAAACTTCTGGAGGCGACATGATGGCATCAGAGGGCAAGCCAGAAGTGTGGAGGGACATGCCACCAACGATGACCAAAACCACAGCCGATTTGGTAATCGTTGGGCGCGTGCCCCTCCACATTTCTTGCTTCACCTCTGGTGACCTAATGTCGCTTCTAGAACCTTCTACGTCCATTCTGGGACCGAACTGTTCACTGCAAAATATCCACTGCGTCAAATTTCCCCCACAGCACTTGCCGAGCCAATCACTGCACGAAACTAAAAGTTGTTTCAACATATAAAAAAAACAACGATTGAGTTGTGGTATCGAGCATGATGTTTTATCGTGTGATCAATGCATATCTCAAATTTTTCTTATTTTTTGTATAGGTCTATACAGCCTTTTAGTCGCTTTATTTCGTCGAGTTTCCACCACAAATTACACCGCTATGCTTATCCACATGCTTTGCTAGAAAGTAGACGTGCCAGATTTCTTAGAGTGTTTAATGAAGGCATTCATCACACCCCAGCCGGGAGAAAACACCATGCAGACCGAGTTCGAATTTGTCGAGTTAATACAGACAGGTCGTTTCCGCGACCACAACGCGAGAAATTAAACCTCTTGTTCAAATTTTCTTTCTGTCACTTTCCGAAATCTTTTGCGCAAGCTTAGCATCGATGAATCCATATAAACGCACTGTCACTAGTCCGCGTTGAGTAACGGAATGACGTTTCCATGACGAGGCGCGTCAACACTGGACAATCTCGTTACGCGATGCGGTAACCGAAGAAAATGTGGCGAGAGAATGGTGGGGAGGCACTTCCGATGTAAAAGTTGAAGAAGAAAAACTTGTTGCAGGAGGGGGAGCCTGTCAAGGAGGGACCGGGATTTTTTTGTGCTGCCATTAGCAGCCGTCTCCCGTGGCCCTCGAATAAGCTGTCTTCGGTGATTGACAGGGACAAACACGGAGACGGGGTGAGATGGCACCGCCAAACGAACCAGCGGCGCTACGTTGGGCGTCAAGAAGTTTGCTGGTCGAGCAGCAGGAAAAACCAAATAAAAAAAACAATAAAGCAGACGCTTCCGCTTTCTTCCAAGGCTTGCAACACTAGGGAGTAAAGAAAGATACGTGAAGACAAGCAGCGGTAGCACGGGAATTTCGGGGCGCCGCCAGCGATGCGTCTATTTTGAAACGCTATAAAAACGTTAGAAGGTTTTTTTGTTTGTTTCCGTATGTCCTTTATATTTTTCACATCTTTCGCCATTCTACGTTTTTATCCTCACCCTCCCCCCCTCTTTAGCGTATTTGCTTAATAATTTAAGAAAAGATAGACAACCTGTTCTGGGTTCTCATATTTAATTTAGTCATAATGTGGATAATATCGCTATTTACTAGAACACATTAAAATTCGAAATGCGGGCTTGCCAGTTCTACAAGTGTATGGACTTAGCGAAAATAATCCCTGGAGAAGAAGAACAAGAGGGACAAAGGACAAACACAAATCTCCAAACACAGCTAGATGACTGCTGCGCTACTGAAGAAATCCGCCTGGTCAAGTTATTGAACCCGGGATCTTTCCATTTCCAGTGGAGCGCTCTACCAACTGAACTGTGTTTGGAGATTTGTATTTGTCCTTTGTCCCTTTTCTTCCTCTTCTCCAGGGATTATTTCCGCCATTCTTGTCCAGCTCGCTTGCACTTTGCAATTAATTGCATTATAATAATAACCTTAAAATGCAAGCCCTTCACTTTTGTTGGTGTTAGAGTGGTGGCAGCTGATAAAACCTGTTTTCTCTACTGACGTCTAACGTGAGGTTAGCTCAGTTGGTAGAGCGCTCCACCGGAAATGGAGAGGTCCCGGGTTCGGTACCCGGACCAGGCAGATCTTTCGGGTCGCGCACAAGTCACTTAGCTGTGTTTAGAGAATTGTGTTTGTCGTTTGGATGTAGGATGAGTATGACATATAAGGGAAAGGGAGATATGTCTGATATTAGGAATTATCGTTCCATAGCCGTGAGACCAGTTATTTACAAGTTGGTTGTGCAGATTTTAAAGAACAGAGTGGAGGAATGGGTAGATTGCGAGCGCACGCTGGGCGAGTTACAGAACGGGTTTCGAAAACAAAAAAGGTTGGAGGACAATATATTTTCTAAAAAAAAAGTCAAATTTGGGTGTTTTACGTGCGAAACCTACGACGGGCATCTGACACGCCCCAGCGGAGGACTGAGGATTAATTTCGACCACCTGGGGATCTTTTGACATGCAACCGAAAGCTCGGTTACACGGCGCATTCTCCGCAATAAGCCTCCGTCATATTGCGGGCACCTCGGTCGGGATTCGAACCCGCCACCTGGGGATCCGTAGGCCGGCGCTCTCGCCTTGGAGCCACCGAGGCGGCTTTCAATATATTTTCTCTAACACAGAGTTTAGAAATAGCGCAAAAAGAAAACAGACAGCTGTGGCTGGCATTTCTGGATTTCAAGGGTGCCTATGGCAATGTGAACCAAAGGAATCTGTGGGACATAGTCGAGAGCTTAAACCTAGATAAGGGACTAACAGCAATATTAAGGAACATTCGCAAAGATAATAAGGTGATTATAACATGGGAAGGAAAGGCAGCAGGGAAAATAGAGATAAGACGAGGCCTTAGGTAGGGGTGCCTGTTATCGCCTTTGCTCTTTATGTTGTATCTGAGAAGATTGGAGGATAGACTAGAGAAGAGTGGGCTTGGATTCGCCCTTTCGTACAGTAAGCTAGGCCAAAAAACTTCAGCAATTCGTACCGGGATTGATGCGTGCGGATGATATCGTACTAATGGCTAACAACAGGATAGATTTGCAGGAATTAATGAGCATCTGTGGCAGTAAAGGAGAGGAATTAGGTTTAGAATTCAGTAGTGAATAATCAGCAGTCATGTCTTTTAACAATGATGTAGCTGAGAGGCTGAAGATGCAGAATATTTCAGTTGAGAGAGCTAGTAAATACAAGTATCTAGGAGTATGGATATGTGATGGTGCAGAATATCTCAGTGAGCATGAAAAGTATATAATAGGAAAGGGCTACAGAAATGCAGCTGTATTGAAAAATATAGCACTTTGAAAATACAACAGGTATGAGGTGGTGAAAGAGATTTTGAAAGGGGTCATGGTGCCTGGCTTGATTTTTGGAAACGCAGTGCTATGCATGACATCGGAAATACATGCAAGACTAGAAATAAAATAGCGTGGAACAGGTAGGCTGGTTTTGGGGGTACATTGCAAAACTCCAAACCAGAGAATACAACGAGACATGAGATGGGCGTCATTTGAGGGCAGGTAAGCTGTGAGTAAGATAGAATTTGAGGATCGGTTGAGGCAAATGGATGGGGAGCAATGGGCACGAAAGGTTTTCAGCTATTTATACATGATCAATATAGACACAAAGTGGAGACAGCGGACTATGAAATTAAGAGGGGAGTTTTTAGGCTATAGTGGAGTTACGGAAGAGCAGGTCTCAGTTAAGAAGAAAGTTGAAGCCACAGAAAGAGATCGGTGGCTAGATGGAATGCAGACAAATATGGCTCTGGAAAGCTATAGACTAAACATTATAGTTATTGTCGAAGAAAGCAGTTATTACGATTCTAGGGGAAGCTCATTGTTGTTTGAGGCAAGGATAGGTGTTTTACGAACCAAAACGTAAGAGCGAAGTACCAGGAAATTGATACAGTGTGCGCTGCTTGTGAAGAAGAGGACGAGACGGCTGAGTACTTGATACTCTACTGTAGAGGGCTTCACCCTATGCCTAGCAAAGACAACATAGATATAATAAAGTCATTGCGTTTTAGAGACCGCGAAGGAAAATTGGATTTCAAGACAGTTGAGATTAGCATGCAAAGATTAAGTGAATGGTGGCACAAAGCGAGAGAAAACTAGGCATTTTGTTATTAACTAATGGCAAGCGGGTTTTATAGCCTCACTTTCTTTTCAGTGCGGAGTGAATACAGTTTTCACATTTAAATATTCTAAGCTTAAATGGTAAAACAAAATGGCTAGGTGGCGTAAGATACCGCCCAATCCAAAGGGCTCAGCCGGATTCATCCATCCATCCATCCATCATGAGTGGGTTTCAATTTGGTTGGCTTGGGCTCAGCGTGCTCGCGGCAGTGTTGGTGTTTTATGTGAATTTCGCTTTACTTTGCTATACAAATGTGTTCGTTGTATGACACAGTCAATGAAACAGGGATACTAAGCAACTCGAAACCACATAGTGGTTTCAAGTGGCTCTGTACCACCGTTTTTTGTTGTTTTTTTAGCTCGAAACCACAGTGTTGTTTTGAGTCTAAAATTCAAACTCTTTTTACCAATGCTTTTTGATGCACAAGGTTATGCTTGTCGTTACTTAAGGGCAGGTTTAGCGGCAAAATGACCAAAGTGTTGCGGAGAAAGGATTGCCATCATCTATGGCCGTATTGGCTGACACTGCTCTTCAGAAAATAAACTAATGAGGAGACTAATGCATAGCTGCACTGTGAAAAAGCAAGCAGATAACCTCACTATCCATTTCCTGAACCCCGAATTAGGTTGAACCCGCACGTTTAGTGCTCACTGCTTGAATTTCGTGGTCACCACCTTTTCTTGCACTTTTGAGACTGGAAATATCTCATGATCATGCATGCGAAAAAAAAAAGTAATTTTGTTTTGGTAAAATATATTTTATTTCAGACTTTCCTTTCCTTTCTTTTTTTAATTAAGTGTTTGAAAAAATATTTCGATAGTCCGTTCTATACCGGATAGAACATTTAACTATTAGCTCTGCTAAAGTACTTACTCACCAACAGTATTTCACAGTGCTCTTCTTACAGAATAAACTATTTTTATTGTGTCATTTTGATCCGACGTGCTCAGGGTATAAGCTAAGTGACAGTTCCGTCAAGTGAAGATTCATATCTGTGTTCTGTAAAATTTGCCAAATTAATTAAAATATGGGGAGCCAGGGAATTCACCTCTGGTAAGTTTGGCTGAAGTCGAATAAAAGGCACCACTTCATGGACCTGTATGTACAAACCATTATTCTCCAGAACAGTCGCGTATTGTGCATCGTGTCGCCGACGGCCACTTAAAGTAAATCCCATATCCAGCATCGACCACTCTGCACTGGCTTGAGTTTTATACAGACGGCGGCATCTAAATCATCCTTTTGGAATCTCACACCGCAATCTTCAGGCACTTTTAACCTGTTCGGGACAGTTATTTTCACCCACGGAGTCAAATGTTTTGTGTTAAATAAACTGAGATAATTTAATTGTATATCTATAAAGAAATTATACCACTTGAATGATAGCAGACGTGGGACCGAGCACAGTGTAGAGTCTTTCTAAATTTATAAATTAACCGATCAAGCGAATCTTTATATCTCCGAAACCATTAAGAACGTCTCACACGTTTATCTGTGAAATAATGAACAAACAAAACGCCATGGCGTTGATACTATCATCAAGGGTCAGATCGAATGCAAGTTAAACGTCTGTTACCTATCTCTACGATTTCACGCATATAAAAAAGAAACTGTTAAAAATTTGTTATCAAGGCAACGGGCGACGCTTTCAGGAAACATATATAGTTGTTCCTAACGCTAAATATGTTTGTGACGTTCCTTAGATCTCAAATGCGCAACCATAAATATACCTTGCGCTCCGAGTACGTATCATCAAGATATTTTGCCCCAACCACTGAGCATGACTAAGTAGTCATAAGCAGTGCAGTAGTTTGGAAGTGTTTTGACAGTTTCTGATTTCGCTGCCTTGACCCCCTTTCCTTAGTGAGCCAATCAGCCCGCGGCACAGAGTGAGATGTGTCAGCGCGTGCGCGTGCACTCCCGGCTGCTCCCTGCTGAGTGAGGAGGGCCGTATTTTCAATAATTCGTCTGGTGAAATGCATGGGTTTGGCATTTAAATATTAGATATTTCCTTTTACATCCAAGGCTCTGGCAAGAAAATGATATACTGTTTTTCCTCAGTGGGTAAAAAAGCTAACAAATAAAGTGTTCTCGACGTCTGACCGTAAACTTTTATTCAATCTAAAAAGAAGTCGACCCGTAGCAGAGGACGCGTAGCTTCAAAAGTGCTCTGTACAGAAAGCGTGTTGCGTCGAAATGGCGGTCGTCTTACCTCTTAGCTCCCCCCTTCCTCTCACTCAATCGGCGATATCCTCTTCTCCTCCAATTTTCTCCACTCCAGCGCCGTACTCACTGGCCAGACCCTCCCATTATATGACTGTGGTCATTCGCAATCGATCTCTGAACCCCTACATAATTATTCTGCTTTAGTGAAATCTATTATTTCTCTGTCATTTCTGGTCTCCTGATATCTGTCTAGCACGCTGACGGTGAAAATAATCATAACCTGTTACAGTACCAACTGCACTAGTTCGGCACGTAATCATGGAGTGCAGTCAGAAAGTTAAGACAAACGTCGGACAACACTTTGCAGGTAACAAACGAATTGAAGCGCCACGAAAATCACGAGTATAACGCATTCGCCACGGCGAAGAGGGGAGAGACGAGTTGGAATCCACCTTATGGCGGCCGCGTCACGTGATTCCAAGATCGCAGTGCTCAAGCGAAGGATCGACACATCGCCAGTATTTTTGCCTGTCTTGATGTTCGTGTTGTTCCTCGCCAAGTATAATATGTACTAGAGATGTTTTAAAACAATCTAAGAGGCACTATAGTATAAACCCTTATTCCAAATGTATGCTCTATACTAGATAAAGAAACACAACCTCGAGGCGTCGCGCGGCTGAGTTCAGTGGAACATAATATATTATTTATATGCATATTCAGAACTTGAAGAGCTGATCAGTATTGTAAGCGGTATTCAGTTAACTGTCACAGATTTATTTGTAAATCTGTTGATTAAAAGCAGACACACTTTATAGGAACAGTATCACATGACAGATACATCAACCAGGGGGCAGCGAAGATTAAAGCTTCCCACCGATAGGGTAGTTGATAAAATAAGGAACTATTTTCGGGAGCAATCTGCCAGCTACCACGGCCGTCAGTAGTTGAAAAAAAAAAACAACTAATAATTGGTTAAATAATTAACTCAAATTTACTAATGAACTCTTTTTCTTAAATTGTGAAAATAAACATGGTTACAACTGGAAACTTGCTAAGCGTCAAATAAGCCCCCTAAATTAGACAGTTTTATAAATATTTAATAGACAGGGGAAATCCAGGAGTGCGCAAAAGTTACCACTCGTAAAGCAGGCGGAAGGTTGGCTATGCGGAAAACGCGAATGAGAATATCCTGCCGCGTTTTCGCATCGCCAGCCTTGTGCCTGCTGCACGAGCGGAAACTTTAGCGCCTTCCCAGGGGTTTTTGATGACGCTCAGCAACTTTTCTATTGGAACCATATGTCTAATTTCACAAATTTTAAATGCCATTGACAAAAAGAAATAATAAATATATGTAACAAATTCGTATGTCTCTGAAATCTTTGACAACTGCCGTGACAAGTAGTTTAATCCCGAAAATATTTTTTTTTCTCAACCCTTTTTTTGGAAAGAAATTTCGAAATTCCGCTCTGAAACACCCGGTATATGTGCGGCGTTTATAAACGTGAACTTTCAGACCAACACTTCTGGTCGTAGTAAGCTGTACAAAATAAGATGCTTTTTGTCTATATTTTTTAAGTATTGAAGGCTGCTGAAACTGGTAAACATGTGGGAATGCTTAAGCAACCGGAAAGAATAAACACAAATTCTGGACGCAAACAGACGATACAACTCAACCCCCCCCCCCCCCCTCTTTTTTCCTTCTCTGCTCCCTCCCCAGAACCTGCTCGATGGCCGTCGTTTGAACGGAGACGAAATAAATGTCGTTGTGAGTTGAAAGAGTTGTATCGTCTGTTTGCGTCCAGAATTTGTGTTTATTCTTTCCGGTTGCTTAAGTATTTACCAACACGCTCGTTTTTTAATGTTAATCAAGTTTTGTGAGCTACATGTCTTGTCTTCGTCCGAACGCCGGCCTAACAGCGTTTGATCCTAACAAATTCTTCCAAGCCGCCTGTTTCATCTCCAAAATGAACTTTCTGCGTTTACGACTCCGAGCACTTGGGCTGTGTTTGAGAAAGAGCAGGCCCCATCCATCGGTCGACTTGCTTCTGGGATTCCACTGCGACAACTGGGCATCAAGCTACAGGATTATGCAGATCTCGAGGAAGGAGATATCGCAGGAGTTGCTGCTGATGAGTAGAATCCTTCCCGGCCACATGACAGCGCTCTTCGGACCGCGATTTGGCTCACACCCGTCGTACCAGTTCATCAAGCAGTCCGCTGTTCGTCTCCTGGACTCTGCTTGGATCAAGATTCTGGCTGAGCACCGCGCCTTTCATCAGGGAAGTTCACTCGTTAGGCTGGTTCCTCCTGTGAACCTCTCGGACACGCAGCTTTCTCCGGACACCGTGCGTCTCCTTTCGCACGGACCCAAGTTTGCTCCTGACCTGCCCGGATCACGAGTGGATCAGCTGGCCTCCGTTTACCAAGTCGCCGCCTCCATCCCGGAACAGGACCGCCAGGACTTCGTCGGGTCTGCAGTTAGGGCCGTGTGTGCCCACCCACCTCCTCCGCCAGGCAAGTCTTTGGTGCGTGCGGCTGTAGAGGAACTCCGATGCTCTAAGCTGAAACTACTGGAGTCGGACAAATCGGGAGTGTTTGTCATCATGGACGAGGGATGCTTTGCTGAGAAGGTGGAAGCCGCCCTGGGGAAGAACTTTATAAAGTTAAAAAGAAGACCCTCGGGGTCCCTCAGGTCCGAAGCAAAAGATCTTTGCATGAGCTTAAACCTGCCCTCCCTGAGGAACGCGATCGCCTCTCCAGCTAAACAGTATCTCACTGCGTTCTTCTCGGCCAAGACACAAAAACCAGGTGTCCCGCTTCGCAACATTATTTCCGAAAACGGATGCTGGCAGAAGAACTTGGCCACTTTCCTCCTAGGAAACGTGTCGTCCCTGACACTCTCCCAGCCTTTCCGTGTTAGTAACTCCACTGAGTTGATAGCCCAACTTGAGAACCTGCATGACTCTCCTACACCACTAGCAATGTTTTCTTTGGACATAGAGGACATGTTCTACAGTCTAGACAACAAGTTTCTACTCGAGTCCGTGAGCAACGCCATTCACGAACATGGAGCCTGCAAATTTCAGAATTCGTCGGGAATACCTGTTAGCGGTTTCATTTCTCTCCTTGAGTTGTACCTTCGCTCGACACTGGTGGAGTACGAGGGAAGCGTTTACACCCAGAGGACAGGCGTATGCATAGGCTCCTGTCTGGCCCCTGTGCTGAGCGAGATTTTCCTGATGTATGTGGACCGGGACATTAGAAGCCGAATGGAGGAGACCGTGCCGGAGTGCCGTGTGTTCCGGTATGTAGATGATTATCTGATCGTGCACCCGAAGCAGACCTCTCCCGAGTCTGTCATTGAGGCCTTCGCTCCAAGCCCCACCGGACTCTTCTTTAAGAGAGAAGACCCGTCTGAAGACGGTCTTCAATACTTGGACCTGCAGACAGCGCACACAAAAGCCGGTCCTGCCCTTCACGAGTGCCCACTCCAAAACCGTTAAACGGGGCCTCGTGAAATCACTCCTAAAATCCTCTGGAACCAGATCGTGCACCCATCTCTCCGCGCACAGCGTGCTTCTACAGACCGATAGGCTAAAGAGAGCAGGGTACCCTGAAGACTTAGTGGCAAATACTCTAAAGACGCTGATCACCGCCTCCCGGGCACCGCCAGCCGCTCCTATTCCTCGCAAAAAACGTTTTGCAGTTATTCCCTACTCGCACAACACCGCACATCGCCTCAAGGGACTCGCCTCTCGCTTCGAGGTAGGGGTAGTGTTTAGCTGCAAGCAAAAGCTTCAACAAATGTGCAGAATGGTGAATGCCCCGCCCTCCGCGACTCAATGCAACAAGAAGCACGGACAGCAGTTTGTTAAGTGCAGGAAGGAGGTGGTTTATACCATCCCTTTTTCGTGTGGCGGGGAGTATATAGGGCAGACCGGGAGGTGCCTAAATGACCGCCTGAGGGAACACTCGCGGGAGGTGAACGAACCCCCCCGACGACTCCATGCACCCAATAGTTGTACACCGCATGACGTGCGACGGTTGTTCGCCCAGATACGAAGGTACGCGCGTATTGGGAGGACACCGGCAGAGATTTGGCAGGGAAGTCGCCGAATCGTACGCCATCAAGAGCTCGGTAACTAACGTCGCCTCGGCCTCTCTGGCCCTTTCCGAGCGGGAGATGAAATTCCTCCGTCCCGAACTGGGCGGAGGGGACCAGAGACCTTGAGGGAAGGCCGCGAATAACCCGTTTTTTCCCCTCCTCCTTTTTCAACCCCCCCCCCCCCCCTCTTTTTTCCTTCTCTGCTCCCTCCCCAGAACCTGCTCGATGGCCGTCGTTTGAACGGAGACGAAATAAATGTCGTTGTGAGTTGAAAGAGTTGTATCGTCTGTTTCCGTCCAGAATTTGTGTTTATTCTTTCCGGTTGCTTAAGTATTTACCAACACGCTCGTTTTTTAATGTTAATGTGGGAATGGGCATGGAAATCCGAAGTGCTGAATAACTCAAAGGGAGTGCAGAAAATATGAATATGCACATCTTGTCCACTCGTAGTCTCTTGCTTATATAAAAAGAACAAAATATAAGATTGCCACTTTTGGGAAGTCCTACCCAGAAACCAGCCCACATTTTTAGGAGGTGGTTACCCTTGTTTTTGAATACATATAAAAGAAAACAAAATTTTAGCACTTACATGCCGTTTTTATAGCACCACCTGTGTGCCTGTTTGGTGTTATTTTTCAAAACTACCAGACTTGCGGACGTCAAGGATTGCAAAAATGTACAATTAGCAAGATAGTTAACTAAAATTTACTAATTAATTCGTTATTAGTGAATATAAACACGTGGTTCCACTGAGAGGCTTGCGAACCAGAATTGAAAACCTCTAGATCAAATCTTTTTTAGAAAAACATAAGGCAGGGACAGCAATTTATGGCGTTCTGAAGAAACGCTCAGATTAGACGAGCTTCTATACTGCGTGTCACTAGTTGCGTGTACTACAGGCGAAGGAAACGCCAAGCGAGGGGAGGATCGGAATGCACTAGGAAGGTGGGGACGAAAGGAGAACCTTCCTCCCCTCCCTAACTTTCCTGGTTCTCTCCCTTTCTCCCCTCACCCTCCATCTCTCCTCTCCCAGCCCACCTTCCGAGTGCTGGCCGGTTCGCTCTTCTCCAGGCGTTGCCTTCGCTTGCACTGCACATAACTAGTGACGCGGAGTATTGGTTTTGGTTTCTTATCGGGGCGCATCTTAGCTGCGCAAAGCCACCGCTTCGCCTCTCTCGTAGAACGGAACAAGTATGGCACACGTGTTTTGCGCGTCCCGGCCACTGAGAGCATTACCGCTGACGCAGAGATGCGCTTATGTTAGAAACTGAATCCTAGAAACTTGTCCAGATTGGGCGTTTTACGGAACGCCGTAAAATGCTGCCCCTGCTTTATTTCTTTCTAAAAGAAGTTGACTTGGTGGTTTTCGATGATGGTTAGCAAATTTCTCAGTGGAGCCATATGTTTATTTTCACAAATAAAAAAAAATATATTAGTAAATTTGAGTAAATTATTAATTTTCCAATTTGCATGTTTTGCAATCTTTGACGTCTGTTAAGGCCGGTAGTTTCTTCGCGCAAAGAGCCTCTTAATGCGATAGTACTTCTAGCTACTTTCTTCGGTTTTCGCGATACGGTATCTGGCCTCGAATGCGCTGCACGTATAGCGCGGAGTGCATGTGTGCTACACGTATGCGGAGACGCCGCACGGCGTCGCAGTGCCTCCGCCGGACGTCCGCATAGGCACGGCGTCCACATGCGCAGGCACCGCATGTATGCGGACGTCGTCCTCGACGTCGTCCTAGAAGCCATATAGAAGGTCGTCAGAGAGGTCGAGGTCGTATATAAGGTCGTCAGAAAGGTCATACTAGAAGTCGTCTTTGACGTCGCCCTTTAGGACGTCGTCCTCGACGTCTTCATGGACGTTGTTCTAGAGGTCGTCTTTGGGATCGACCTAGAGGTCATGCTAGACGTCGTCCACTAGGACGTCGTCTTAGACATCGTCCTTGTCTTCGTGCTGAAGGTCGTCCTAGATGTCTCTCTTGAGATCGCCCTAGAGGTCGTCCAAGAGGTCGTTCTCAACGTCGTATTTGACGTCGTCCTAGTGGTCGCCTTTGAGATAGATCTAGAGGTGGTCATAGAGGTCGTCCTAGAGGTCGTCTTAGACCTCACCTTTGACGTCGTCCTTAACGTCGCCCGAGCAAGCTGATAAATTCGCGCCCCGCATACATGGAGCGGCAGTACGCACACATTCATATTTGCGCCCAAGCTACGACGCAATCACTCATGGCTGCGGCGCAAGCAGGCAAACTCGCGCCGCGCATACACGGAGCGGCGGTACGCACAAATTCACATTTGCGCGAAAGCTACGAAGCATGCAATTATCGGTTTGAGTTGAGCTAGTTGGTACATGGTCAATGATGGAGGTGAAACAGCTTGAACATTAAACGATTAAACAGATACAGGACAAGACACACAGACGAAGCTGCAATGATGGCGTGGAAACAGCTTGGACATTAAAGGATTACAGAGAGACGAAGGAATCCCTCAATTTCGGAGTAGCGGGCTGCCGTCCCGCTGACGTCAAGGATTGCGTCGTAAACAATTACTAAAACAACGTGTTTACACAAAATTCCCGTCGTGGTATTCAAAGTGAGCCGCGTCGTGAGTCTCATGACCAATGCTATCGCACTTCATATATACACAGCAATGGTGGTTTCTGCAGCAAATTTTATGTTGAACCGCATCTTTTTAGAGAGTGCTTGAAAGCTATCGTGGAAACACCCTTTCAAGTGCACAGACTTAAGTCAAGGCCCTTCCGCGCACATCACGCCGTCGGGTGGCAGAGGAAATGAGCAAAGTGATTGTCATACGAGACGAGAACAACACGCCTCGCTGAAAGATTGCAGGGACACTAGCCTGGCGTCGGCCAGTCGTCCGTTACCGTTTCATCGGGTGTGACATCCCAGGGCCACTCGCTCAACGCCTTGCGTATTGACCGCCCCGACGGCCCGGTGGTTCTCCAGTCACGCCACACAAGACAGCATTGGTTTCGGTCGCGAAAGTGTTTAGGGTTCTGTGAATGGTGGCTGTTACCTCGGATTGGTTTCGAATGTAGTTAGACGAAGACAAAATTGCAAGAGTTAGTTATCAAAACTACCATAGCCTAAAAGAAAAAAAATGTACAACAGCATAGCAATCTCACATTTGCTTAATCATTAAATAAAAAGAACATTTGAGGAATTAAGGTTACAACCTTATATGTCCCACTACGCAAAAAGGCGTCGGCATTTGGCCCTAAAGTTGGTAAAAAAAACACGTCATCAAGCACGCGTTGTTCAAGGTTAAATCGGACGCGCCGCATAAATAAAACACAATGAAAAGCCCAGCAACGCAGACGCTTCGTCACGGAAGCCGTGAAGCTGGCCGGGGCGCCGCGCCTACGCGCCACTCAGGGTCAGGGAGTCCTTCAATGTCAAAAGTCTCAGACGTCGCGCTCGACCAGCTTCGATTTCTAAGAAAAAAATCATGGCCTTTTACCGCAATGTCCGTAGCCATGTCCTAAAATAGTTTTGGCGAAAAAAATTTGTTGACGACGTGAGCGCGGTTTTAACTTTTATGAACAGCGTCGTTAAACTAGGCGTCACTCAATAATTGATGAAATATCAGCTTTTTTTATAGAACACCCAACAATATTTTTTCTTAAAGATGCACAATATGGTTGGGATTGTGCAGTTTTGTTTAATTTAAATATTTTTTAAACACAATTTTTTGCAAAATTTTTAAAATTTTTTAATCTAATTGTTTTTGTGATTTAATGTAACTTTTTACTGGCTGCCCTGCAGGTATATAATCCATAAAAAATGTTTCAAACCGCTGAATCTTGCTGTAAAAAAAAAATCTGGAATTTGCAAAAGTTTGTTTTGACGCATAAACAGCCGCTTATTTCACCCTAAGGTGGTCCAAGTAAAAATACAAACAACGGTGGGTTTGGAACGACAATCAATTGTCTTTTGATTCTGAAGGTTTGATAAGAGTACTTTTCGTTTAAAGCAAGAAAACAATTTTTGAAGTTGAGCTTTTGCACCACAACCCGGCGCGGCTTCTTAACCCCTCTTCGCCGCACAGTAGGTCACCTGCGACGATAGCTGACACGATTAGGTCCAAAGAAAGAACGGAGTTTGCTGCCACTTCCCCTTGTCCATCTTTCCGGCTGCAAGGGAAGAAACGGCGGGTATCGTGTAATAATCGGGGGTGCCGCCATTGCGTAGCCATAGCAAACCCGCTGTGCCCTTCGTACCCGAGGGCGGCTCCTCACATGCCTAATCGACGCGCGGCATCAGCTGGCCTGGACTTCTCCTAAAGGGAATACGCTATAATATCGCCGCAATATCTAGCCGTCACGCATGGTGCGGTGAAAAGCGGAGCTCTTCAGCGGCGCTAGAATTTGCTGTTTCATAACCGATTTAAACACAAACGAGGCGTGAGCCTCCAACTGCGCGCACTCGTTAACACCATATTTTCTCGACGTTTGAGATTGCCTGTTTACGAGGCTTTCGTGTGGCTGTTTACATTTCTTCTGACGTTGACAAAGAGAGTGATTGCGATGTGAACGTAAGAAACAGCTAACTTACTAGTGGATGCTCTCACCCGGTACCGCTAAGCATTTGCTGATATCAAGACAGCGGAAGACCACAGGAAGACACCGCCGCGCAAAATGGTCGAAATAGGAAAAGTCATAAAGCAACAAGAATAAAATAAGCCTCTTCCCACTAAGGTGCACCCCCGACAACTCCAGGTCCTGGTGTCTACATGCGGGCGCACTCCGTGACACCATCGCTCGTTTTCTGGCCTCGGCGCTGGCGTGCTGTGCAGAGAAGAGGCGCAAGAAAACGACGCCAAGTTCCGGCGCGGAAGCTCAACTTCAAAATGTTTTTTTTTCTCTTTAAAACAAAATTATTTTAATTAATCTTTTAAGTACAAAAGGCAACAAACTGTCCTGTAAAGGTCACCATGTTTCATAATTTTCTTTGGTACACCTCAACACAGAATTGACGGCTCTTAAAACAGCAAAACGTAATTTTGCACAATTTTTTTTGCAAGATATTTAGATGTGCGGCCTTAAGCCTGTCAATAAGAATTTTTAGTCGCTTGCAGCAACGAGATAGTTTGTAACAAAAGGAAAATATGCTAAAATGCTCATATATTGCTCTCTCTTTTAAAATAGCTTCGTGTATATTAAATTCCTAGATTCATATTACATAGCAATCCAAATACCGTATGGATTTTAAATAAAAATATTCCAGTATTCCGTAAAAAAATCTTACTTCTCATCAATTATTAAATGAGTCCTATAGTTTCACTCACTTTTAAGAGTGCAAACCACCTCTCCTCATGAAGTTTGTTTTTCGACAAAATATTTCAGAGAGGCACCCACCACAAACATTACGGTGAAGAGCCATTGTTTTTATTTAAGAAATCGGAGGTGACCGTGGGGCCTTTGGCATGGCATGGAGAAGTTCACGTCGCCTGATGCCCCCCGTCGTTTAGGCATGGCGTTTCGCGCCGCCCTCGGGTACAAAGGTCACAACGGGCCTGCTATGGTAGTGTGGCTACGCACTGGCGGCACCTCCGATTATTATTATTATATTTGACACCCGCCGTTTCTTCCCTCGCAGCCGGAAAGATGGACAACGGAAAGCCGCAACAAACTGCGTTAAGAAAGGGTAAAAGCACAGGCGAGCTGGTGAAGAACTTCCATCGTAAACCGGAGACACGGGAAAATAAAAAAACGGACAAAACAACAAGTCTCAAACACAGCTTCAAGTTTATTTGAATACCTCCGCTCTTATATATACACCACAACCCTCCTCTTCAAAGGTCGACACACCTCCTTTCCACTCCATCAACGACATCTCAAACTGAACCAATGACACATGCTACATCGCTTCCTTTCATACCAACCAAAAACTGACCCAAACGACCTCCTTTCCAATCCATGATAACAGGCACTCAAACAACAAACCCTGCTAAAGAAATAACTGCGTTATTTCTTTAGATCTAATCGTGTCAGCTATCATCGCAGGTGGCGTGCTGTGTGGCGAAGAGGCGTTAAGAAGCGACGCCGGGATGTGGTGCGAGGATTTAACTTCAAAAATGTTTTCTCGCTTTAAACAAAAATTACTTTGATTAAACTTTCAGAATCAAAATACAATTGGTTGTTCTTCCAAACCAACCATATTTTGTATTTTAATTTAACCACCTCAATGTGAAATAAATGGCTCTTCATGCGTCAAAACGGACTTCATTCCCAATTCAGGATTTTTTTTACTGCAAGATGTTTAATTGAGCGGTATTAATTTTTTTATAAATTATATACATACACGGCAGGTGGTAAAATGATTTTTAAGTTCCGAGAGCAATTAGATATTTTTTTACAAACAATAAAAGACATGCTATAAATAAGAGACATGCGACATGGAATGACCCCAAAGGGGACGCGCCTCCGAAATAAAGCACAAAGATAAGCAGAGCAACACAGATGCTTCGTCACGGAAGCCGTGAAGACGGCCTTGACGCCGCGCCTGCCAGGTGCGGGAGCGTGATGTCACCGCCGGACTAGAATGCTATCGTAATCCCACAAGTAAGCAGTCTTAAGTGTCTTCTGCGTGTTTTTTCTTTTTTTGCAAAACGTTTAATTTATAGTAATGAAATTAGACTTCCTTTTGTACAGAAGAGCTGCTGATATATTGGCTGTATCAAATTTTAACAGCCGAACAAAAAACAATGACTTAGATGTATGCGGCCAAATGTATTACACTGGTAAGTAACAGAGACATTTCATAAACTGCAAGATACTCTTAAAATATATTAATTATGCTGAAGCTCTGATCTGACATACCCATGAGTGGCATAAGAATAAAAAAACGTGTGAGCTCTTTTGTTGTTGTGTTTTCACTGTAGCTGGAGGCAGACGAATAAGTTGTTCTGATGAAGACGGGCGTCTTAAAATTTCAGGCCAATACTTTCTACTAAGGGGTAACTTTCCGTGATGACAAAATAAACTGGAAGCCTGAGTATTGTCGCCGCTAGAGAAATATTTACCTAATGTAAGCGCATGAGTGTACAGTCCCGCGCAATATGAAAGACCCACTGGGAGCCCATGGCCGAGGCGGTGGCTGGCGGGGGCGCTGCGAGCGCTCTGGGCAATTCCATTCTGCTTCGAGGGGAGGACGCTCACTCGGGGCTCAGCTAAAGCGCAACGCGCTTATCCGTTTGTGCTGAGCCCCGAGTGAGCGCTTTGCCTCCGAAGCGGAATAGAAGTGCCCGGAGCGCTCGCAGCGCCCCCGCCAGCCACAATCTCGGCCACGCGCTTTCACTGGGTCTTTCATATTACTGTACATTGTTTGCAACCCCTAGTAACCTACTTCTTTTTTTTTTTTGCATCTTTTTTTCTCAGTTTTAAAGAAAAAATCAGAGAAGTAAGAAGCGGTAAGACCCTGTCATTTCCGCTCTGGACGCGATTTCTGACCATAAGACGGTTCACTTGTCCCTTTCCATCGCTGCGGAACCTGAGAAACAGAGCAAAACAGTGTATGTCTCTGATTTTGCACAGGCGAATGATGTTTGTATTCTCGACGAAATGGCTTTCTGTGAGTTTTCAGCCTTTAGCGACTCTCCTCAATGCAATGTGGATGAGCTCTGGCTTTTTTTAAATCATTGGTACTACGGTGCATCAAAGCTTATGTGCCTAAAATTAAGAAAACCACGCACAAAAATAATCCCTGGATGACCCGCGACATCATCCACGTGGTACGTAAAATTAACAGAGTAAAGAAAAGTTGTAAGAGACACTCTAACAACGGCAGAAGCCGTAATCTAGACGACCTCAGACAGCAGTTGAAAGAAAGCATTGAACCGGCTAAACAGAAATACCATTCTGAAACACTGCCAATTTTTATGCTGACATCACCAGCTAAATTTTGGAGGTATCTCTCACTCCGTAAACTGACGACCAGCAGTTTTAAAGTGGCCGAGGAGCATGTGAGTGACAAAGCAAAACTGGCAAACTGTTTCAATCTCTTTTATAAATCTACCTTCACAATAGATGATAACACGCACCCCACTTCTGAGGCGCCGACGAATACCCCTCCGTTGAACGACTTAACAACCTGTGAAGATGGAATGTTTTCTTTGTCGCTCGATCTCGACGTTTAAAAATCTACCGGGGTAGATAACGTTCCGAACGCTTTTCTACGCCGTTATGCCGAATGGTGTGCAAAATATTTTCCAGTTATTTTTCGGAGGTCTCTAGATAGCGGCAGGGTACCCACAGAGCGGAAGTACGCAAAAGTTATCCCTGTTTTTAAGTCCGAAGATCGTGAGCTTGTGACAAATTACCGACCAATTTCACTGTTGTGTACTGTGGGGAAAGTATTGGAACACGTATTATTTACGCATATTTGTCATTTTTTAGAATCAAGTAACTTACTGCATCCTCGGCAACACGGTTTCCGCAAAGCTCTGTCTACTTCCATTCAGTTGGTTGAAAAAACGCATTATTTTTCTGAGGTCTTAAACCGTCGTGGCCAGGTAGACGTGGTCTTCTTGGACTTTTCAAAAGCTTTCGATCAAGTATCGCACCCGAAGTTATTAATAGAACTGAAAGCAATCTTAAGGAACGATATGATTACAAATTGGATTAGTGACTACTGAACACTCCGTCGACAGGACGTTGTCATAGATGGATCAATTTCCGAACCTGTTTTCGTTGACTCTGGAGTGCCTCAGGGATCCGTTTTTGGACCGTTACATCTTTATATTCATTAATGACATCTTAGATGATATACCAGTCCAGATTACCGTTTTCGCTGACGTCTGTTCTTTACACTGAAACTTCTAGCCCTGACGACCACCTTCTCATCGATGCCTCCCTGGCAAAAATTAACTTATGGGGCGCTAAGCGGCAATTGACTCTTAACGCCAAAAAAACAGTATTTATGAACATCACACGAAAAAAAAAAAAACATTTCACATTTTTCTTACTCAATAGCAAAAAGTTGAACCATTTAAGTACCTAGGGGTGATCATTACATCGGATCTACGATGGAACGATCACATTGACTACATCTGAAGACGGGCTTTCCAAAAGCTAGGCTACCTGAGACGATCCCTGGGGCGCTCCAGTGTATCGGCGAAGCTGACTGCATTCGAGACCTACGTGCGACCCATTCTAGAATATGCAGGAGTGGTCTGGGATCCGCACACCGAAGTAAACAAAAATAAACTGGCAAAAATACAAAGGAGGGCGGTGAGGTTTATCTACAGCTCCTATAGCTGGTCTGTGTCTCCCAGCCAGCTCCTGCAAAATGCCAACCTCGAGAGCCTTGAAAATAGACGACGGAGGGATCGATTGAAATTCTTATATCTAATCATTAATGACCAGCTAAAGATTAACAAAAACAAGTATATCTCCTTTTTTCAGTCACGATTAACAAGACGATCACATCAACTGTCAATAAGGGAATTTTCCGCTAAAACAATGTATTTCATCATTCATTTTTTCCACGCACTGTTAGAGAATGGAATTCCCTGCCAGCCGACGTTGTGAACAGTCCAACCTTGTCTTCATTCCTCTCCCAAATCGGTTAGAAAAGTAAATAGTTGTTGTACGTGCGAGTTGCATCTTGATTGCATATTATGCAATCTATATTCGCGAGTGTTTTCCGATGGGATTGGTTGAGCCAGACACTTTGCTTGTCTGTGTCGCGCTCCAGCAAGGCGCTGCCGAGATTTTGAACTGTGCATAAGGGCACTTTTTTTTATTTTTTCAAATATGTACAGTTTCACTCCTGCTATCGCCTCCACGAGGTGAACAGTATTAATAAATAAATAAATAAATAAAATAAATAAATAAATAAGCGGAAGGATCAGAAGTGGAGGGACTAAGAGTCATCTTGTTTATTTAAAAAAAGTCCTTGGTTATCGAAAAACTCATAAAGCAGCTCTGTGAGGTTAATCGCCTATCAACTCGCAACCTCACGGAGCTGCTTTTATGAGTTAATAGAAACAAGTTCGGCAATTCGGATCAGAATTGTGCGTTGGATGCGTTCAGTGAAGCCGACACGCCGATCATCACAGTTTCGCTAATTGTGATTCCTTTATGTTTCTATATATATCCCGTTTACTCATTGAGCCATACCTCTAGTTATTTGTGTATATTTACGTGGTTCATTGAGACGCCCTGTATTTTCAGTGGTTCCCTCTTTTTGCAATTAAACAGGAGTACTCCAGACATTTCAGCACTAAAACTCTGGACCAAAACGTTCCCTTGCTCTCTATATATCACAGTTAGTTTCTGCAATGTATTTATGATATTTTCCATAAGTACTATGCAATATGACCCCTTTTGAAAGACAGCGTCTTCATAACTAAAACCGCTTAAAAAAAAAAAAAAAAAAAACTGCAAAGCTTCGGGCTCGCGTGCTCTTCAGGCTTGACTTTACGTGCCACTCCCCTCGTGCTTTAGCTTTGAGAGTCCTCTTGTTCACGCAGTCTTGAATAAAACTCTGTTTCTAGCCAGCCGGCCCTAGTGTACGAAAAAAGGCACAATGCACTGGGTAATAATCGAAGAGCAGTCCATATTGCCAGACTCGCCCCTCCACAACTTGCACTGGACCCCAAACCACCACCACACCCACCCTAGAGAAAGTTGTCCCAGCTTGCACAATCCGCATGTCTTGCCGTATACTCAGTCCTCGGGACGGCAGCTCATATATCCTTCGCGTCAGGCGGGTCAACTGGCGAGTACGGCGGTAAACATCACGCCCCTTTCTGTCCCCCGAAAAAATCGCATCCATGGGAGACTCCAAACATCCATTGAAGTGACGCCGGGTAATCATCCCGCGGACGGGACAACGAGGACCCCAAGGAACAAGCCCACACTCGACGAGCTCTGCTAGGAACAAGAGAAGAAAGAAACGCGCAAGAAACCGGCACCGATCCGAGGTGCCGCGTGGGCCCTATTTATGGGGATCGTCATCACTGCCTTGGTTTGTCAGATAGATGGCCAGATTGGGCGCACCAGAGCGCTCCCAGCCGCGGGGGGAAGCCCGCTTGCCTGTCCTGTGGCCGATCAGGGCTCATTTAACGGGACGGGTGGTTCCCGCTGTGAGGCACCGGCTGTCGCGGGGCTGACAGTGAGGCCCGGGGCAACGCGGCGTCCGGGCCACGAGGAAGAAGATGGGGAAGCGGAAGTGAGTAGGTGGCGAGGCGGAAGTAACGAGAATATGACGGAAGAAGAGAAATGAACGCGATGAACCGGCGCGGATTCGCTGACCCGCCCAACGCGGCGAGTTATCGGGGCCCCGACCCCGGGGCATGCTTGTCGGTGTGCCTCGCCATAAATGCAACTCCTGCTCGACAGATCGACGTCGCTGTTTATATGTCGCTACTCGAGCTCTTTCTTTCTCCCGACACACGAAACGCAGGACGTCGGCGTTTCGCCTTCTACAGCGTTTGACGAGTGCAGTGGAGACAAAGGAATCTAGCTTTAGGTCTACCTACTATTAATTCCAACCAGAACTCGGCGTTCGGACGTCTCCACACACTCTCCTCTCCTCCTCTCCCTCCGTTTCTCGGTGCATAGAAATTATCGCTTATAACGAATTTACACAAGGTCCAGATGTAATACAATATTAAATTTATTGCATTTATAATATGTAAACAGGGTGCTTAGTTTCGGCTTTTGGCATCGTTTCTTACTTAAAAAGGCTGCCCGCCTTTTTAATGCGTGCAGCCTTTATAAGTAACGATAAGTTGAGTAACTGTTTAAAATTTATATAATAATTTTAATTAGTAAAAATAAACATATCGTTCGAATTAGAAACGCGCTGATCGTCATTAAAATATACTAAGGCAATAAATTGTAGAAAGCGTAGCACATGGCAAGCGCGGTGGTGCGCTAAAGTTACCACACGTGTAAAAGGCAGAAGGCTTGCGGAGCGGAAACGCGGATTATAATGTTATCATCCGCGTCCACCATGCAAAATCTCCCCCTCCCCCCTCGCCCCCCCCCCCCCCCCCCCCTCAGAACGACAACAAAAAAACAATCCCCCCATACCGAGCAGCACTGTCTCAAAGTGATGGTTTTGCGGTTTTCATGCATTTCTTTCGTCTTTTAAAATTTCGGCACTCGCGCCTCGCCAGGGAACTTTTCGCGATCCCGAACTAAAGGCGAAAGTGAAAATGCAGAGCCCTCCAGATCATTCCGGCCCTATGGCGAATACTTCAAAATAAGTCTTTTCTGCAAAAACCGGTCTCAAAATGGGGATGGTCTGGCTGTTTTTACGCATTCGTTCATCTTTTGAAATTTTGACCTACGCACCTCGCCAGGGAACTTTTTGAGGACAACCCAGTTCCCAATTAAAGGCAGAATTGAAAATGCAGAGCCATCGCGCCCATTTTCTTACTATGGCAAATACTCCAAAATCAACCCTTTTTGATAAAACCGGTCTCAAAGTGGGCATAGTTTGCCTGTTCGTACGCATCCGTTCATCCTTTGAAATTTGGGCACATGCGCCTCGCCAGGGAACTTTTTGAGAACACTTCACTTCCCAACTAAGGGCGGAATTTAAAACGCAGAGCCCTCCAGAACATTCTGATACTATGGAAAATACTTCAAAATAAATATTTTCTTAAGAAAACCGGTCTCAAAGTGTGGAACCTTCGACGTTTCAACCCATTCGTTCTTTTTTTCGAATTCCTCTCACCCGCGACTTATAGAGAAACGTTTTGTGGTCGGCCAACAAATGCTCTGGTGATGAGATCCAAAATTTAGTGCACTCGACTATAAGCTGCTGTTCCGGTAAATTCTTTAAAATTAGCCATCTTTGTGCAAACTTGTCTCGAAGTGGACATTGTTCGAATATTTTCAGGCTTTCCTTCATCATTTCAAATTTGGGCACACGCACCTCATCCAGGAACTTTTTGAGATAGGTCGAGTTCTTAACTGTTGAAGAAATACACAATTTAAGGCTTTTGACTACCAGCGGATGCTATAAGAAATCCTCTCAAATTATTTATCTATGAAAGAGCTTGTCTCGAACTGGACATAGTTCTACTGTTTTTAAGCATCCTTTCATATCAAATTCGGGCACCCAGGCCTCATAAAAGACCGTTTTAAAAGGGCCAAATACTTAACTGTTGACAAAATGCAATCATTAAGGCCGCCGACTACTAGCTGGTGCTACTGAAAAATCTTGGGCTTCAGACCTCTTCGAAGAATGTGATATCAGGTTGAATAGTTAAACACGCTCTTTTCCCGATTTGTTGTTGTTCGTGTGCAGGGCGATTGGAATAATTAATTTAATGTAAACATTTCGCGCGTGAATAAATATTACTGTTGACGTGTTAAAGTTCACAAGAACAGTTATCCTCTCATAAATCGATTATTCATCACTGTGCTCCTGTTCGTGACAATAAAAACGCTGTTATAATAACGCAAGAATAATAATCGGTAATGTGCTGAAAAAGCTTTATAATTTTATAATATTGGTTTTTAAACAATTATTTTATTCCTAGTTTATTCATATCAGTAATGTAAAGCTGGATTTGTTCGTAAAAGTCTAATCAAGAATACATGCACCGTATTTGGATTCGCAGGAAAATGATTTTGAAAACAAAAGAGATGTGTTTAGCATGTTATCGAGTACTCTGTATTACTGCAGTGGAACGGCAAATCTTGTATAGTGCTGTACTTCTAAATTGTGCTAGTTTAAAAATCGCTGTTTCTAAAAATGCGTGTATGGTGCCTCCAAAATCTATTTTTCTACAGATATAATACACACATTAGACACTCCAGAATTTGCTATAATATTAAGGAGGGGTCTTATTTAGTTTATAGAATCATAAGTTGTTTATACCCACGGACAAACTGTGCAATTCGATTAACTTGGATACTATCCGTAGTGGCAATACATCAAAAATGTATTCGATTGAGGAACCTGTAGTTTACAAGTCATCATCTTGAAATGTTGGCAAAAGAATAGCGGTACATGATAGAATGAAGTATTAGCATGGCAAATTGTTCAAAAGCTACCGTTTTGGTGTGATGGCCATATTGTATATTAAATACATGGGTTTCAAAGGAAGCGCTACCCTAAGCCGCTAAGACCTACCGCAAGCATACGATGGCACACATTTGGGGGGATGTTTATTGTTAAAAAGGTCGAAGCGTGTTTTAAGGAAAAGCCGAAAACAAGTCCAAAGTTCCATTGATCGAACGAAAATTGCAAACCTAAATTATGGTACCCGTACAAAATGACCTCATACGGCAGTCGCATTTTATTTCCCTATTAAGCAAAAGCAAAAGCAAAATTCTAAGCAGATATGCTTGGGTGTTTCCGATCAACCGGATATTCGGCAGTCTTTGCGATTCCTCCGTGTTGTGTACAACGAATGCTCTCTTTCATTAAGCATCCACCTTGCAGCGGCGTTTTCTTTGAAATATGATCTTCCTTACTGGTGTTTAGTGCAGTATACCGCTATCCTTACACTGCCATTTATAATGGCGGCCCCTTCCATTTTCACTGCGGAAGGTCTTCTTGTTTCATTCCGAGGCATTATACGAGAGTGAGTCCATTCCTTGAAGATTAATCGCGATAGGGAGAAGAAACCGCCTCCCCGGCAGCGATATGTTGGCCGACCTAAGTCTGCCCCGTAGCTCCAACGACGTCGACTTTTCGATGCTTCTTAGCAGTCCCTGAGGAGACGGCCTGCCACCGAGCGAAAGGGAAGGGGGGCCTGCGACGCAAAGGTGTGTCTCAAATGGCTCACATCACAATAACGCGTGTGTTTATTTTTTTTTGTATATTCACTTGTTATGGCAGACTTGAAGACATATACAGAAAGTTTGCTTTTTATTGGAACAAATATTTATTTTTAAAGGGGATGTAAGTTAGGCGACTGCCGTCTTTACCGGTTATATATCAAGCTCGGCAGACAATAAATAAGAAAATAATTGTCATGATAAGTTAACTTAACTAAAATTGTTTAATTAGCCTTTTAAGTATCGGTATTAAGGGTGATGGTCAATATGCTGCATTGACGGCAATTACTATTAGAGGCCAAACCAGCTAAAAGGATTCGCGAAAGGGTTATGTTTTTTTTAGATATAATTGATCTATTTTCGCGTCCCTTCGCCAAATATAAAAATTACGCGCCAAAACAGTGCATCAGCCTTGCCCACAATGACGCTGGGAAGAATGATAGTCGTTGTGGTCACGTCTTCTTTCTGGGTTTGCCATCACTGCTTGGTGTAGCTGATGACGGGCACACGTTTTCGCGGGAATAATACAAAGGAATAGCGTGAACCAAAATGGCGGCGCCGCATCGGCCAAAGCTAGGAGCTTTAGCCGAGAGATTCTCTTTCGCGTACTTTGCAGCAAATACCGTAGATGAGCGTCGTTCCTGTAAATATGACGTCACTGACACAGCCACACCAAAAGCGTTACTGCTACACAGCTAGGGTAGCACTGTATATAGGGAAACACGTTAAAGGAAGTAAAAGTTGTCGTTCACCTAGGTACCTGAGAATCACCTACATGATGTCAGACGTGATTCTAATCGCTCGCGCAGGTGGCGTCATGCGATAAAAAAGCAACCAGACAATGGCAACGGCACAGAAGCTGGACGCGCAGTCATGTACTACGCTACTGCAACCACCAAGGCACCTGGAAATATCCGGAGACGTGTGGCGGAACTGGAAGACGTGGAAATGTGAGTTCTGACTCTTTTCTACGGCAATGTTCCTCAACCGCCAACCAAAAAAAAGTCCAGGCGGCGACCCTATTAATGATCATAGGGGAAGACGTAAGAAAAACCTTCAGCACGTTCACATTTGCGATCGAGGCGCAGAAGCAGGAAGTCGATACCATCATCGACAAGTTCAATAGCTTCTACCGGCCCGCCGCAAACTTGAACTACAACGAGTTCGTATTTGGTACAAGGGACCAGAAAGAAGGGGAACCCTTTAACGAAAAGTTGACGGACATTCGTGTCCTAGCGAACAACTGCAAGTTTGAGTTGCTGAAGAACGTCTACTTCGAAGTAAAATATTTCTTGGCATTCGAGACGAGAAACTTCAGCAGAAGCTAGTTACCGAAAACCCGTCATACACCAAGGCGGTGGATATGTGCAGAGCCTAGGAAAAAGAAGAGAAAATGTATAAACGAGTACGAAACGAAAGAAAAACGCACGAGATGAAAGTCAACACGGTTGAAGGAAGCAAGGGTCCATGCCAAAAGTGTGACTTCGCTGCTGCGTATCGGTCTAGTGTTTGCCCAGCGGCCGGGAAAAAATGCAATAAATACGGAAAACTTAATCACTTCGCTAAGGTTTGCAAAGAATCAGGTACAAAGTCGGGATGCAGAAGCCTTCCAAAAAAAAGTGCACAAAGTTATGTACGGCTAGCGATGACGCTACATTTTATCTAGAAGCGTTGACCGCTGGTACTGTTTCTCGTGAAGATCTTTAGACAGATTCAATGAACCTACGAGACATGCCCGTTCCCTGTAAAATAAACACCGGAATAAACACACGGAAACTGCAGCATCAACTCGAAGGCAACCCTATGCCAACTTACAACAAAGCCAAACATAAAGTGCAGTGCCATCCTAAACACGTTCTTGGGCCGTTCAGGGAGTGCGTCAGAAAATGTCTGGCTCGACCTGCGACCTCCAGTACAAAGGCAAGGAGTGTCAAGTTGGATTCTTTGTGGTGCTCCAAGAGGTCCCAGTTACCCTTTGCGGCAGCGTAGCAGAACACCTAGGACTCATTATTCGCGTTGCAGATGTGAGCGGAACGGAACTCTACGAGACGGCTTGTCATTTTGAAGCCGTTTTACAGTAACTCGGACAGCTGAAGGATATTGTTTACGACAGGAAACTACAACCAGGAGCCAAGGGCGTCGTGAAAGCTGCCAGACGAGTGCCTGGGGCCCTCGAGGACAAAGTCAAGACCTAGCTGGTCCGCATGGAAGCTGAGTAAGTCACCATAAAGGTAACAGAACCGACGAAATGGTCCAGTAACATGTTTTTGTCATAAAAAAATAGAATTTGCTTGAACCCACTTGACCTCAATAGGTTACTACTACGTGAACATTACCCCATGCCAATATTGGAGGCTGTTTTTCCACGTCTGTACGGTGCCAAAATTTTTTAGACGCGTTAATAGGCTTCTGGCAACTAAAAAAATTAAATAAAAGTCCCTAATCCATTATTGTTGACTCTCCCTTCGACGATTGTCGGGATTCCTAAAGTTTCCAACTCTTGACTGCAGAATGAATATGTTTTGAGTAAAAAAATATTTCTTGTCCGGCGAAAAAAAAAAAAAACGCATGGGATGCCCTTAAATATCTGCAAAAGGTATGCACGGGCACACCTCCTCCTTTCTTGGGAGGTACGGGTAGTGCCTAGATTAATCTTACTTATACTTCTCTAACTTCCCTGTATAAAGATGAAAGCCGTTTTCAACTCCCTATTAAGCCGAATTAGAGCGCAGCTCTAATTCGGCTTTACAGCTCTTGAGGAGGAGGAGGGAAAGGTACTGAGGAAAAGGTATAAACCTCCTCCCTCCTCCTCACCTCCACATCCTGCCTGCTACTTCTCTGTCCGAGCGGCGTTGGCGTCGCCACTGCCGTACCATGCTGTCACGTGACCTCACGGTGTCATGTGACTTCCGGGGGTCACGTGACCTCGCGGGGGTAATGTGACCTCACTGTTACGCCGACGGCGACGGCGACGGCGACAGCGACACCACTGAAGCCGGAAACGGGCGCCTAAGAGCTGCGCTCAAAAATACGAAAGAGAATGACAAGATCGCCTGTGGCGTCCGCACGGCTTGCTGGTCGATTTTCTTTGATAAACAGCGTCAGGAACTGAAATAAACCAATGATCTCGTGCTTTTTCTTTTATACACCTTTAAAACTTCAGGTTTTTACTGTTATTAATTTATTTATTGACACCAAAGCGTACAAATGTCTTTGTGAGTAAATCACGGAAGTCCAAAAAGTATTAAAACCGCCATGACTCACCTTTTTAAGAAGTTCCTGATACATGTTGATTACATTTATAAACTTTTCTTTTCAAACCCTTCTTAACGTGGAAACGTTTGGTAGCCTAACTCACGCCAGCGCCCATATATCAGCAACAAATATGACCCCAAAAGTGGTACTATGCTCTTGAAAGTCCGTGACACGACAGAAAGTCCGTGACACGACAACTCCCGCATGATATTCAAGCCTCCGCAACCATATTTATAAAGCTTGTGCTTCGAATTGTATGCAGCCAGGACGCCATAAAGCTTTCATGGCGTCGCCGAAAGACCCATGAGGAGTGCCCCGTGAGCTTCCTTATAAATTCACTCAGATGCCACGAGGTACTCTGGGGAGGGAGATCTCCTCTCCAGGGAACACGCAATACATCGCAACGAGAGTCCGTTTGTCACCTCACCGTAATGTCAATCATTCCTAGGGCAACAATTTTTCATCTGTTGCCTCCGAACTGATGAAACCTCGTCATCTCCATGTACGGTGCTAAAGAAACTAGCTCGGTTGACGAGAACGCGGCAACAAAGATGTAAGCGGAACCCTCCAAACAAATAAACAAAAATAAATAAAAAAAATAAGATGAATTGTACAATTCAAGTTTTTAAAATGGCAAACAATAAAATGAACTCCGTTGTTTCTGTGGTCACGAATGCGCACCCGTCTCTTTAATTCCAGAGTAGGCGGAGCCAATATTATGTGACGTAAGGCGCCGTCAACCACACTCGGACTGTACTGTGAGGGGGAACAAAACCGAATTTAAGGATATGCTTTACCTAAACTCGAATATATTTGTAAAACCTGCATTTTTTTGGGCAACTTGTTTTACAAATTATTTCTACTTTATGGTTTGCAGAAAGCGAATAGGAACGAAAATCGCTTTCTACATAGAATAGATTCCATCCAGAAATGCATTTAGTTTGGCATCTTCGGGATGTCGAGCTTATTTGATACTTCTTTAATACACACAGAACCAAACAAATTAGATTTCTTAAGTCACCCCTGTCTGCTTCCGGCTTGGCACCTATGGGCGGGAGATGTTTCATTAAATTGCAAATAAGCGTCTAATTCTTTTTTTATTTACTTGTTAACTTAAAGGCCGGCCCGCAAGCAGAGAGAAGGAACCCGACCCTCACTTTCCTTCTCGCCACTGTGAAAGGAAAAAATCGCCTCTCGTTTCGTCCTCGCCATTTTCCGATTTTTTTTTTTTTTTTTTACAAGTTTGGGGTGGAGGAAATGAAAGCTTCAAGGATTTGAAAAGATTATCCAGAAGCCAGCCGGCACACCTGCGACAAGGAGCTGACCGAGTAGCTGTTTTGAGCGAGCTTGGAACTTGCTCTTCCCAACGAGTTGCATTGGCTCTTTTTTAGCATTGGTTTGGAGGACGATTCTTTGCTGTTGTGAGAGCACAAATGCCTTGTTCTGCTCAAAGAAGTAGTCATTGAAGTATCAATTTTAATATAAATATCTGATTTGGCATCTTTCGTTGTTTAGGCGGATTCATGGCGACAACGGGAAGTACGAGCGGCGTTTTCTGTATATCAGGGATGGCGCTCCATAGACCAGTGGTTTTGAATCATCATGGTTCGTAAACCGGCAGAGGTGACGGAGGATCCCATCCGTAGTGGGTCTAGTACTTTTCGGTGTAGAACGTTTTGCTGTAGGGCATTTCGGTGCGGACTTTCTGGTGCACAGACATTTCAGTGTACGGACGTTTTGCTGCAAAGACTTTTCGGTGTGGGACTTTTCGGTGCGCGGATATTTCGGCGCGCGGACATTTTGATACATGGACATTCGACGCTATGGTTTGCTCGCCGGTATCTTTTTTCCAACGTACGCAGACACGCTTCACATTGTGTTCATGCGTTGAGTTGATAGAGATAGTCTCCTCTATAAGGTTTTGGCTTTATTATTGACCCTGCGTGTAGGAAACGACCCAAACAGCAAGACGTTTGAAGTTGTTTGTGTATTCAGAACAATTTTGAATATCTTCAAATGCGCCTCCTCTGCGTAACCGCATAGCTCCGATTGTTAATAATAAATTGTGATGACCTCACACGACAAAAAAAAAAAAAAAAAACAATGTAATTATCACTTGTAACTCATTAGGGAATAAAGTAGGCGTGTGCGGGTACAAAATAAGTGTAATCAAATCAAATATCGATTTGAATCAAGTAAACAAGCCGAATTTGGTGAATGCTAAATCTATTTTATTTGGTATCAAATGTTTGCTCATTCTCGTACAAAAAAAAAAAAAAAAAAAAAACAGTGACCACAGATCACACACAGAGTATGATCTGTGGTCAACGTCTCCTTCCATGCCGTAATGATGTCGTCGGACGTAAAGAACTGCCTTACAATCGTGCTTATACAGGGCGATATTTTTTTTAACGACCAGACATTTTTCTAAAAAAGACGTCAGAGTTACGCGATTTCGGTTTGTGCCTTATCTGTAGTCATCAAAAACACCAAATCATTCATTTTTAAAGAGATGTAACGTACGTGAAGTAGTTCACGGCGTCCTAAAAAGCCTAATTTGGGCGCGAATCGTGTTACCGCAATCTTTTCGGCCACCGCACTCCTCGCCCAATCTATAGTGGCGTTGTCACAGCGATGCGCATGATTTGTCGCTTTGGCTTCATTGCGTTAGGGAGTGCCACGCGGAGATGGAGCCCACATAAAATCATAACTATATTTTCGCGCCCAAATTAGGAGGACGCCGTATAATAAATAGTGTACGCGCGTTACATCTTTTTAAGAATGGACGGTTTGGTGGCTTGCGATTATGGCCAACAACTTTCTAAATACAAGATGCCGTTTTCTTCTCTAATTAAAAGGTTAATTTGCGAATTTTAGGTAATTAGTTGGTTTTTGTTGCGTTCTTTCTTGAACCCAATCTTCGCCTGGCCCGTATAGCTTACATCCACAAAACGTTAATTTCGACGTTTTTTTTCTAATATCTAGTAGGTGAAAAAAACAAAAAACAATAAACGTTGTATATAAAACAGAGGGCATTTCTTTTCTGATATAAATAAAGCGTGGGGCACGCGTCTTGCATGCATTTCTTTTTTTTTTTTCCCGGCCTATGAAAACAAATCCCGGGACATTCGAAATTGAGTCTATGATGGGGCGGGCGCTTTATCATGGGGTATTTTGTCATGTTTCGTAAGCTCTATTACTAGTCAGAAGGAAGCCACGCGAGCTGTATCACGTTGCAAACAGCTAATCGGGTGTTTCTCAAGCAGCTCTAGAACTTTCCAATTGACATTTTGGTTCTTAATACATCTAAAAAAGTTCGGTACTTAGTCATAAACATTTAATTTATTAGGCATCATTAAAATACTGCAACTCTCGCAAGACGTCTGCCCAAAACATAAAGTTGGTTTCATTGGCGTAAAGTGGCTGCGTCTTTCATTTTTATGCTTGGTCTTTAAAGATTCGTGAAAAGCATTCGCGACTTTATCTGTCAAGCCGCGTACGCGGACAGCGCGGCCTCCTCGGCAAGCTGTTCCCTCATCGAAGACGACAATGAATAAAAGGTACGATCAAAATCTTAATGCCTGAAGAAAGCGCAAGTTTAAAATAATTCTAAGGGTGTCAGTTGATTTGATTTCTACTATATTCAAATTTCAACACTCGTCGCGGGCAGCATGAAGGGAAGCACTGCACTCTTGGCGCAAACTAGTGCCCAGTCAACGATCCTACACTCAAACACGCATCACCACCCGACCTGTTTAAAAAATGAATAATTTCCTGTACTTTTGGTAGAAAAGGCGAATTTTCTACTGAGCGTGATATTTTGTGTACCAAAAGTCCTGTAGCCGAGATCGGTAGTTCATAGCTTCAGGAAGACGAAGAACGACGGATGCATTATTTCCCGCGGAAGTACTGTTTTGACTTTGAATTCCACATAAAATTGTATATGCACAAATTGTGGCACGATACCGAACTTGCTTGATTACTTTTCTTTTAAAGACAACATAACCAGGCATAATCTACAGATATTGCAGAATTCATCTTAATTGGCGTACAGAGCGAAAGACAAGTATGGACATAATGAACACAATAGAGCTCTGCATTTCTACTGCATTTCTTTCCGTACTTGTGGACAGTTAGTCCGCATGACTATATTCAAAAACTGCCAAATCGTTTAAGCCTACCCCTTTTTATAGTTTTTTTCGTAAATGAATTGTGGCGAATCCCGGCTGGGTTCGGGTAAAGATCTCGCACGTGTTCAAGGACACAATTCGGCATGATTTCCCGCATGGTGACACGTTGAGCTGACCGCTGTTCCGCTTGTTTTCTAAGTAGGCGGGGAACGCCAGACGCCTAAATTTGCCAAGCAGCCCCAAAACTTTCGGTAGCACACCTTCCGAACTCCTGGGTTTTTTTTTTGGAGATGGCCTTCGCCCACCCTGACAAAGCCCCAAACAATTATGTAAGGGCTGCAGAGGCTATGTGGGCATTCCATTTCTTCATCAGCGAACAAATGCGAACAGAAGAGAATGAAAACTTCGTAATACCTGCTGTCTTCTAATAAATGGCATAATATGCTACTATTGCTAGTTGCACTATTTTACGCAAAGAAAATTGTGATTTTGCGGTTCAATCTCCGTGTTTCCCGTTCTCTTTGCTGATATGCAAAATATTTGTCGGGTGTCAAGTTTTCAGTTACATTTGTTGACAGAAACTAAATGCACGTTTGGCCACGAAGAAATTTTTTTTCAAAGGCTGAACATAGATGAAATATACAATAAATTGTTTCAGTTTTTATGGAAGTTTGTTTTTACTCTTCTTAGTAGCTTCAACGAGGCGGCCGTCACTCTAGAAAACACCTGTAGTACGAACCTATATATTATGCCCCAGAAATGGTCAGACTGTGTCCCTCTGACTGCAATATCTTTGACTTGTAATTACTCATGATTATTAGTTTGTACAAAAAACAAAAAACAAGAAAACACAATAATGATACAATCACTCTTCAGTGTGCCGTTGTTAGAACGACAAATTTTCAATTCTCTGGGTAGAGCTCAAAGTTCAGATAAAAATACCCATCTTTTTTCCTTCTGCTGTGGTGTTCAAGTTCCGTTCACTCGAAATAAATATGCGGTGTTGTAGAGTGTGTGGCCGCATGCGGAAGTATCTGAATGTAAAAGAACTTGTTGTTGGGCAAATTGGTGTTGACTATCTGAGTGTTTTTTAGAACTGCAGAAAAAGAGCAAAACAAAACAAAACAAAAAAAAAGAAGAAAAGCGAGCCAGCCCGAACCCTTCCGAGCTCATATCCAGCCTGCCAAACTAATTCCTGGTGTTTGGGATTGAAGCAGAGAACCTTGAAGGGTTACGGAGATTTTGTCGGGGGGCCGGTAAGCCCATTAGCACTCGTGCGAGAAGGCCGAAAAAAGCGAGGAGGAAAATGGAGCAGGAAAGGGGAGGAGGAAAAAAAGAAAAAAGGGAGAATCTTCTGCCACGCTGAAAAAAATTTTGAGTGCCCGCCTTTAAGCAAAACGCGGCGTTTTAGACAAAGTTCGGACGCCAAAGGGAAATAGTTTTACGTGATTGTGTGTTCAACAATAAACAAAGTCGCTTTTACGCTTCAAACTTCAATATATTGATAAATGAGCGGGTATGTGTTTCAAGTCCACAGAGGAAACTATATTAACTGACCGTTTAATGAATTAAAATTAATAACGCACAGCGAAAACCTTAAATGTTATACTACAACTATGGGGCTGAAAACGAATATAAGTTACAGCGCGGTTCTACGAAATGGTTCGAGAAATGTAGTGTACGTAAATACAGCTCACTGTATTTATGTTTCTTTCATAATACTGCAGGCCCCATGAGCGACCAGGCGGGTGTGGACATAACAAAAATGGAAGTACTATCGGGGAAACATGAAACGCAAAAAGAGTAGCGCATGTCTCGCGGTACAGGCGGCGCCGCCTGAACCGCGAGCAACGCGCTCATTTGTTCGTAGTTCATATTTCCTTGACAGTACATATCAAATAAAAAGTGGCACATCTTCAATACAAAGCATCAGCAATAAAACATATTAAAAATGTGAATGGAAAAATGTGTAAATGTAATAAATTTTAAGAAAACATTTGCTGGCGATCGGCTGACTCCGTCTTTTTTCGCAGGCAAGTCTATTCGAGGATGGATGTTGAAAACAAAAGAGTTCTTAAAATTATTATGATGTCTGCGGAATGGTTCTAGCAGTCTACTCTAAACCAACTATAGTTCGACGTGAAACAGCTGTTCAGTAGGGGGAGAGTCAATTCTAGATGTATGTGATAGAATAAGTATAATAACTTCAGTCTTAGCTGTTTCCGAATTGTGTTGTAAGTCCAATTGAAGTAAATCTATTTACTTGATTTTAAACACATTTGAAAACTACACACATGATCTAGCTTCAATATTGATATTGTTGAACGTATATTTCTCAAAAATGTGACAACGAGGCCCACACACGGATAGCTCCAGAGAAAACTCCGTCTAGGTGGTTTCCCAAACAATGGGGAAAAGGAGCAGAGTAGATCATCAACGGCCCTTTAAAACATTCCAATTTACCAAAAACTTTCCTCTGGACTGCTATGTTTTCTTTACTCAATAAGCAAAAAATTGTTTTTATTTTCTGTACTAGAAACAGATCGTCGTGCGCCAGGGCTGGATATAATAATGATTATAGAGAAGATATTCAAGACATCAGGCCTGCCTTGACGCGTTATCAAACGCTTAAAACTTTAAAATAAATGTAGAGACCCTCGTCAGATCATATTGGCTAACGTAACACTGAGGCATTGTGTCGATTTATAAACGTCGGATCATTGAGCACCGCGGGTTCTTTCGCTACTTATATTTTTCTTCTTCTAAAGCATTACACGGTTTCCTAGGGCCGGCCTCACCCCATCAAGCGCCCTGGGCATACTCCAGCCGTGGTGCCACCCCCCCCCCCCCCCTTTACCCCTCTCTCTTTTTACGCCCATATCTACTAGGCAAGACGTCACGTTAGTTGACGTCTTGCCTAGTAGATATACTAGGCAAGACGTTAGGTATACTAGGCAAGACGTTAGTTGACGTCTTACCTAGTAGCCTAGTGTCTGAGGCAAGAAATACTGGGTATGCCAGGAAGCCGTGATCGCATAACATGCCAGTACGAAGAAAGCTAGGGCCCTGGCGGCCAATCAGAACGGGACTACGTATCATCATAGAGTGCGCTTTTACTGCGAAGTATCAGGATTTTCGCTCCGTCATGCGTGTGCGCTGCGCTTGTATACGTACCAGATATAGCCGTCGGCACGTAATGTGGGGTGCGGGGCTTATCGGTCATATTTTGACAAGTTACAAAGAGACAGTGCATAACCGTGGGCTCTCACTCTGCTGGCGCCATCTGACGGTTGGCGGCTGGCTATGCACAACTCCGTGAAAGAAAACCCAAAAACGTTTTGAGCACACTTGACAAAAAATAAAGTGAGACGATTAAAGAACGTTGTCAGAGTGGGCTGTCGCCCACCGATAAAGTGAGCATCGCAAGCGAGTTTAATTTTCTTTCTTTTGTGCACACAGTGATAACTTCTTTACCATCCGTTTTTCATGACAGTTATTAGATCAGTGACTCATTTGTCTGTACGGTAGAAATGGAGTCTTTTACGATTTGACACTAGAAAGTCGTAGGGCCCTGACACAACACCTAAAGTGTTTTTGTTTTTTTTTCAAAAGTACGCTGAATGGTGTTCCAAATTTAGTTACGTGATCTGTTCTTCCAGCTTAAAAAACTTGTGAGGTGCCACAAGATCAGAAAGTGGCCAAGGTAGTGCCCATCTATAAGAGTGGTAAAAAAAAGTCGGGGCTCAAATTCACGCTGTGAAGGAAGTTGCTCAGCGAAGCTGTGGTATCACCTGACGATTGCCCACTGCACTACAAACCCTTTTCATGGCAAACGCCACCAGGCGGTGCTCCAGTTTCCACCCTAATTCCACCCTAACGCCGCTGCTTCAGATGTCGATGAAGCGATTAACCACCAATTCTCCAGGTGAACGCCAGGAGACCAAAAAAGAGCAATCTGTTAAAAAAAGAAATTAGAATAATCTTGTGACCATTTTGACTCCTACGAGACGTTAAACTGTTCAGCCGAGGCCCCTCGTTAAATCTTCATCTTTAAAGTACGTGCAGCATATACGCTTTCTAGCACTGTACCAAAGACGTACCAGATATAGCCGTCGGCACGTAATGTGGGGTGCGGGGCTTATCGTTCATATTTTGACAAGTTACAAAGAGACAGTGTATCAGCGACCAGAAGTCGCTTGGGAAGCAGGAGGCAGTTCATGTTTGTAAACAGCGGAAGGGTCTATACTTAATAATTGACTGCAACTAAAAACGTAACTTTGAAAGTAACTTCAAAAGTAACTTGCTACTTTTTTACAGTAGTTAGTACTCAATTACAATTACAAATGCGTAATTTCTACTCTACTCGAATTACTTTTGGCGTCGATACTCAGCAACTTAACTGCCATTTTGAGTAATTTGTGCAGGTCTGATGTCACCTAACCTTTACACTAATTCAGTTCCCCCATGAAATTTAGTGAAAAGATTGACGTCATGTGATATGGTGTTATGTGACCTATACGTGAATTCAGTATTTCTGTTAGATGCAGCGGGAAAGTTGACGTCACATGACCTACACATATATTCAGTTTACCCGATACGTTTAGAAGGAAAATTAACACGTTAAAATTGGAATTAGCAGGACTAACTCCGCTAACTCCAACACTAGCTCTACTAAATATGACTCTAATTCTAAATCTAACTGTAACTCTAACTTCAACTAAACTTAACTCTAACTCCAACGCTAACGCGTTCGCAAAGTGGTTGCGAGCCCGGTTGTATAAAGATCCAGCGCGATTGCACGCGCACTCGATGACATCAAGTGCGCGCGCGATTGTACTGGATCTTTATACAACCGCGTTCGCAACCGCTTTGCGAACGCGCGGTTGCGAATGAGCGATTAATCTAATTCTAGCTATCTCTAACTCTATATATCTCTAACACTAATTCCACTCACGGCCGAACTGGAAGCGCGCGCTCTATTTTTCTTCTTATGGCCTTTGCAATTGGGGCAATCGCCACCTCACGCCGCGATTCGCGGGGGGCGCTGTCACCTCACCCTTGGGCTACCCTTTGCCGTTTGCACAGAGCGCGTCTGACAGTGTATCTCAGCGCTGTCGTAACTTGCGGCCGAGATTGTTATAGCCTTTGACACCTGATCCTTACGTTTAGATCCTCAGCCACTATCTAATGCGCTTCCGATGAGCCCAAAACTGTTAACATTTGACGCACATCTTCGAGAGATTCGGGAGTAAAAAGTAGTAAGTAGAGACGGCGAATGCAATTGCGGAAAAAATATACTCGTCTTTACCTCCAGCACTTCTGTTGCAACTCAAGAACAGGAGGAGACGGACCCCTTCTACGTGGAGGAACTTTAAATGATAAATAATTCGTACACTCTCGTGAAACGTGAGCAGGCCCAATCTATCTACCGCCGTGGTCTGCATCATCATTTCATAGGCCGCACATGAAGTCGGTCAGCTGCTCTAAACGAGGGTGTAGTAGTCTGTACAATTTTCGCAGAGTGAATATTACAGCACGAAGTGTTTCCTCGAGGGCTTGTGAACATATGCAGCTGATTTTTCGTTTCTGTCTGTGACCGTCCTTGCATGGTTAATCAGAAGTATTCTGACAAACTTGTTGCAAATTAATTCGACTGACAGAATGAAACGCAGCAGCAGACCATGACCGCGCTTTCCGAACAACGGCGTGCTAGGGGTCAGACAAGCAGAGTCCCGTCCATGTCACAAGGGAACGCAGTTTGCCGACGACGCTGCCAGTCCGTAGAGTGACTTAAATCGGAGCGAAGTTCAATGAGCCGTTGGCAAACGAACAAACTACGAAGCTCGAATACCAGCGCAAAGCAGCTCGAAGGGACTCTCCAAGTGGGGTGAAGTGGGGTGGGGTGGTTGCGCCCCTGGCGGCAAGCAAGTGAACTACATACGGGGAAAAAATACCGTTGACTCCCCGGCGATTGCAAAGGCCGTAAGAAGAGAAAGAGTGCCTGCGCTTCCAGTCCGGCCGTGCTCCGCTAAACACTTGGTTTAGCGCTACTGGTTTAGCACCACAAGCAAGCGCTAAACCAAGAACGTTTCACGTAGCAGCACAACTGCAGAGCAAATTTTGACACATTTTTTGCATAAGGCAGCCTTGGCGGCATGCAGGCTTGATACACAAATTATTTTCCGGTAAGTCGATTTCGGAAACAGGAGTTGTAAAAGGGAGCAGCTCCCGAGCATGGGAGGGGACGAACGGAAGGCGTAGGCGGAAAACATTAGCAAAGCGCTAGTCTAAAATTTGATTCCAGCGGGTCAAATGGGCCGACGAAACTTACGCGGGACCCTCTTAAGCCCGAGCGAAGCAGGCGACGTCGCCGACGCCGCCCTCTGGCACGCAGCCCATTGGAACGAACGAGGTTTCGGCAGCACTGCGAAATGTAGCGTTCGGTCCTTTGTGAATCGTAGAGCGGCCTCGGCGAGGCGAGTAATAAGGAACTGCGGATCTCATGCTGATTCGCGGCGGTACTTTGTGCAGTAAAGACGTGAAGCGGATGACGCCCAGTCAAGTTCAGGCACATCAAAGGGTTGCGTATACATGGTGCGACTTCCGCGAATTCGAAAGAATTCTGCGGATCTTGTTACTCAGATTTTCGGAATACGCGTGGGAGGTTTTAGCAAACATGACACTAGGTTGCCCGCGTTGCTGAGTGAATAGAGTCGGTGAACGTAGAATATAAAAAAAAGTGGAAGCCGTTTACCACTCCCTGTAACGCCGAATTGGAGCGCAGCTCTTGAGGAGGAGGAGGGGAGGGTACTGAGGGCCACGTGTTCTCGGGGGGGGGTCACGTGACCCCCCCGAGGGCACGTGACCTTGGTGGGGTCACGTGGGGGCAAACACGTGCCCCCTCAGAGGTCACGTGACCTCGGGGTGTCACGTGACTCCCCGGGTCACGTGACCAAAATTTTTCCGCTAGATTTAGCTGGGAATTTTTTTCCGCTAGATTTAGCGGGGAAATTTTTTCCGCTAGATGTAGCGGGGAAATTTTTCCGCTAAATTTAGCGGGGAAATTTTTTCCGCTAGATTTAGTGGGGAAATTTTTTCCGCTAGATTTAGCGGGGAAATTTTTTCCGCTAGATTTAGCGGGGAAATTTTTCCGCTAGATTTAGCGGGGAAATTTTTCCGCTAGATTTAGCGGGGAAATTTTTCCGCTAGATTTAACGGGGAAATTTTTCCGCTAGATTTAGGGGGAAATTTTTTCCGCTAGATTTAGCGGGAAAATTTTTTCCGCTAGATTTAGCGGGAAAATTTATCCGCTAGATTTAGCGGGGAAATTTTTCCGCTAGATTTAGCGGGAAAATATTTTCCGCTAGATTTAGCGGGGAAATTTTTTCCGCCAGATTTAGCGGGGAAATTTTTTCTGCTAGATTTAGCGGGGAAATTTTTCCGCTAGATTTAGCGGGGAAATTTTCCGCTAGATTTAGCGGGGAAATTTTTTCCGCTAGATTTAGCGGGGAAATTTTTCCGCTAGATTTAGCGGGGAAATTTTTCCGCTAGATTTAGCGGGGAAATTTTTCCGCTAGATTTAGCGGGGAAATTTTTCCGCTAACTTTAGCGGGAAAATATTTTCCGCTAGATTTAGCGGGATACTTTTTCCGCTAGGTTTAGTGGGGAAATTTACCCATAATGCACCGTGCGGTTACGCCGACGGCGACGGCGACGCCGCTCAAGCCGGAAACAGGCGCCTAAGAGCTGCGCTCTAATACAAGCTGAAACGAAGTTGGTTTGAGTAAGAATGAACGAGCGCTAACGGCGTAAAGAGCGGGCCAACTTCGGAGCGCAGTACCGGCCCTAGAGGTGGGTGATCTGGGTGGTCCCCGATTGTGCAAGCAATAAGGAAGGAAACGTGGGGAGAGGGGGGGGGGGGGGGTGGAAAAGTGCTGCGGCACCCTCCTTTAAAATTTTTTGAACATTTTCATTTATTTGAACACAGCGCCCGACACGACGCTCTACGCTCGATCGCTGTTCGTTTTTGGAATGCGGCTCACGTGTTACAAAACGCTAGTGTTGGGCCACTCCTTATATGATTACTAACAACGTTATATCGTGCATAGTAGGCTGGGGCCTATAACGAGGGGGGGGGGGGGCGCCACGGCCAGAGTTTGTGGAGGGCTCTTGATGGTGTGAAGGCGGCCTTGATGGAGTTCGTTAAGAATTAGGATTGTTGCTTCTTTAAAATATGCATACCGCTGATGTGTACTAGCACATGTCATTTTGATCCTAAAGTATCTTTCTTAACTTGAGGTGCCAGAAGAATGGCTGAGTTGAGAGCTGAGCCTCTTCAAAGGCCATGAGGAAGAAAATGAAAAAAAGGCGATGTCTGATATGAAGCCTAAATGTATAGATATAGTTGTCTGAAATGTATTATTAAAACATATGGGTGACTGGCTTCATCATTGCAATATTGGTTTAGTTTCTGCTGTGTTTTTTCTTTATAAACGTTGGTTCAGACCTGACCCTGGCAAAAGTCCAGTAGGAGACAGTATCACTTGCCGGCGAGTAAAGTTCCGGTATTGGGAGACTGATGTTCAATACTGAAGCAAGGGTGGTCCTTTGTATATATCGGGACGAGCCAAAGGCTCGTCTTGATATTTTATTCCTGATAGGGGTAGTTCCTAATATCCTCCCAATATCTGGCAATAAAGATTCCAGTTTTTTTTTTCAAGAAAAGAACTGCTCTGCAAATTTAGCATAACAAATGACCGCACAATCTAGTAAAAAAAAAATATACATTTTCTTGGTACACTGTAATCATTTGCAGCGAAGTTAAACCTCTCCTTTCACTGGTTTATGTTATCGTCGCACGGCACCATGAACCGTCACACTGTCGCAAAAAAATAACTAACGCACACCCACGAAAGTTCACAAGAAAAAACTTGATCTCATCTGAAGACAGGCTCTCTGTGTTTACTAACTGCTCTATCTATCAGTTTATCAAGCAGTAGTGTATCCAATGTTGTTTTCTTGAGAAAAAAAAGCAAGACTAGGAGTAGTTTTAAAGCGAAGCTGTATACCTCTACAAGCCAAGGAAAATTTCGTGTCGTCGTTGTAAGCAACAAACTCCCGGCGAACAATTGAAGGCAAAACAGCATACCTCCTATGAAATCAGGCATAGAGCATACAGCTCAGTATCCGTTTCAATAAAGAAAACCACAAAACAAGCATCAAAATTACACGATGCATGATGAGGCGCGTGCCACCCTACCACGCGTTCCGGTAAAGATTAGGTTTGCAGCTGCTTTGAAAGGGGTGGACGTCATTCGAAGCCCTCGTGTGAAGTGCAAAAAGCTGCCGCGGCGACGGCAGCTTGCGACGCGGGGAGTGACGTCCCCAGCTCGTAGCGGATGCCTACGAGCTATATTAGCCAATCCCGTTCTGTGGACGTGGCCCGTGATACGATTTCCGCGCGTCGCTGTGCCCCTTCTTTAGGGTCACGTGACACTGACACGGCCTCCGATTGGCTCCAATGGCTCGTAACAACCGCTGTGCTTAAACGTAAGATGAAATGGAGTATAGCAACTGATTTCATTGTTGCTAAAGCACCGCGATGAATGGGCCATGCATACTTATAACTCCCGAGGAGCAGCGTGGATACTAGGAGTGGCAAAGGGAAAAGAAACGGCAATACGACCAGCGGCGGCGTACTGCAACCGGCGGCGGCATTTCCTATAGTGCAGTAAGCAATCGTTGCAGGTGATACCACAGCTTCGCTGACCAACCAGTTTCACACCGTGGATTGGAGCCCCAATTGTTTCAAGGAAAGTTGTCGGGCGACGCACATATTTCTTTTTTAACCGTTAAACTGTCCCAAATAGTACGGCTTGTCTATCGCAATCGACGCATACTGCCACGAAATATTATGATACTAATCTACAACAGTTTGTTTTCAGCCCAACGTAACTACTGTCACTTAGTATCGGCATCCACAACACAAGGACACGCACATAAAATTCGTGTTCTACAGAAAAGGTTCCTACAAACCGTAGAAAAAGTAACTTTTAACTTTCATACATCTGAAATGTTTATAAAATATAACGTACTACCAGTCACAAACATTCATTACTACAGGCTTTGTAAATCCTTAAGCATGAGATCAAAGTTCCGTCAACGTTTTTAAACAATCCAGGTCGGTTACGAAGTAATGTTACAGCCTATACAAGGCGCGATAGCCAGCCTTTGAAGGTATTGGCGTATAGAACAGCGTACGGAAAAGAGACACTGTGAAATATAATGCTTATATTACTAAACATGCTAATTAAGGAAGATATCGCACTGCAATATATTTAATCCAAAGCGTTGAGTACCTATTTTTGCAATGCAAAGTGTTGCGTACCTATTTGCGTAAACAAAACAAAACAAAAATATGAGTTTAATTTTACGTTTTTTCTTTGAGAGTCGCATGCGATTGTTTTCCCGCGTGATTGTGACGTTATTCTTTATCTATATTATGGTTTTCTTTTGTGTTTGCGCGTGCAGAAGAATCTGGCTGCATGTATTTTTGCTGTATATAATGTTTGAGCGTTGTTAGGTTTGTTTTTCTTTTTCGTGTCACGCGGTTGTGATGTCATTTTATGAGGTGCATGTTTTGTATACTACAAAATCATACGGTATGTAAAGTTTATTTTTTATTTTTTTTTCTTTGCTGCTACTGTTAAAATGTCAACTTGTGAGCCTGTGGCTTCGTCAAGCTGTCCATGACAGTTCTTTCAGCAGGCCTCCAGTATCACATACTTGTACTTGATGTAAAAAATGAACATCTAACTAGCTATCTATCTATCTACTATCTATCGACTGGACTCCCAAATACACCTGGCCCCAGACCACATTACAGCCTTTACGGAGGAACACTGGTAGAGGACAGGAGCACGCTTTTTTACCCCTGAAAACGGCGACTCATACCCCCCCCCCCTTCCCTCCCCCCCCCCCCCCCCCCAAACCTAAATTTTGCAGCGGAACTGTTACGGGCTAGGTTCCTTACTATCGTGTCCACCAGCAAAAGAAATGATGGCACCGAACTCAGGACGGCTACCACTATTTATGAGCGACGGTGGCAACAAGACAACTGGTTGCCGCCGTTGCTCATAGATGGCGGCAACCTTTCTTCGAAAAAAAAGCCTGAATGACTACCGCCCCCTCACAGTGACAAGTATCATTTACCGGGTTTTTGCACATGTTATAAAGGAATGGATCTGCGGCTGGGCGGAGGCAAACGCCAAACTGACTGAGCTCCAAAATGGCTTCCGCAGAGACCGCAAATTACAGGATAACCTGTTCGTTCTTACTCAACTAAAGATTGCCGGAAAAGATGGAAGAGATTTTATATGCTGCTTCTTGGATGTAGCAAATGCCTATGATAGTGTACCCCTCGGGTCCCTCGTCCAATGCCTTATGAGACTAGATATGCCCAGCCAATGGAGGAACTTAATACGACCATTGTACGACGGAGGAGCTGTCACGGCTGAGTTCGGAGGCGTGATGTCCATAAGGGTTGAAGTGAAAAGGGGCCTGAAGCAGGGCTGCCCTTTCTCGCCCCTCTTGTATAGGTGACATTCACTTGACGTCACTCGCTAGGTGCGCTGGCATCGGCCACCACGGTCGCCATCTTCGAGGTCTCCGTTTATCCCACGTAGGCGTCAGGTGCCGTCTGGCCGGACCTTTGAGTGTGGGTTAGCAGCATTTTACAACTTTAAAGGGTCTTTTTGGCCGAAACTAGAAGTTATTCTTGACTTTGATGCTTTTGAAGCGCCGTAGGAATATTTTTTATCTGTGTTTTAGTTCGTTTTTGTCGCCATTGGACTTTTCCGCCGCGGCCGCGTTGCTCCATCGGCTCCATGCAGCGCTCCGTGTCGCGCGCCGTGCCCACGGCGGTAGCTCTTTTGCAAGAACTGTGATTTTCTACTTCGGGGCTTTTGTAGCACGGTGTGGTTACTCTTTGTTTTGTTTTGCTAGTTTCCTTATTGTTTTATCTCTAGCGGATTTTCTGCACTACGGCCGTGTAACCGTGTTGCTCCATCGCCTTCGCGTCGTACGTCGTGCCTTCGGTGTTCGTTCTGTGCAGAAACATACCGTGCGGCTCACCGAGTGCGCAGCTGATGAAAATGCGTCGCATTTTTCATTGGCCCGAACGATTTAAAAACCGCATGCAAGCGATTTGGCGAGCGACGATACAAGCGACGGGGACCCGCTTCGCTGTCGCTCGGTCACTCGCGCGACGAGGCAAACCGCATGAAAGCGACGGAAGCAAACGACCAAAGCGATGAGCGCTAAGTTTTCTAGAAATCCAAGAACCGAGCTACGAGCGACAGTGAAGGGTGAACCGCATGTAAGCGATTTAGCGAGCAACGGGTGACAGCGACGGAGATTTCTCACGGTCCTCGTCGCGTCGCTCGGTTTTTAGATTTCTGAAAATCGTCGGCTGATAGCCTTGGTAGCTTGCTCCCGTCGCTTTCATGCGTATTGCCTCGTCGCGCGAGTGACCGAGCGACAGCGAAGCGGGTCGTTGTCGCTTGTCTCGGCGCCGTCGCTTGTCTCGTCGCCGTCGCTCGTCTCGTCTTGTCGCTCGCTAAATTGCCTACACGCGGTTCAGCCTTTACACACGGTACTGGCGGCAACAAGGGAATCAAAACGGCCCGCCCCCGAGATAAACTGTTTTCTCTATTCTGTTCAACGATATGAAATTAGCACACACTACCAACTGACGACCGGATACACAAGCCAATGAAACGTCAAATCGCGACCTCGAAGATGGCGGATCGACGGTGGCGCTCCCTGGCAAAATTGAACCTGTAGGCTCAGTGAATACCACCTATATGTTTTACACGGGCGAGCTAGAACGACATCTGAACTCAGGGCTCCGTTTCTCACTCACACGCGTAGAAGAGGGTTGTGAAACGCGCTGGACATTGCCGGGCCTCGCATATGCTGATGACCTCGTCCTCATGGCGGGGGATATGGAAACACTTCAAAAGTTGGTAGACGTCTGTGAAGGAGAAGTGGCACCACTGGGACTTAAATTCAATGTTTTAAAATCATAGGTAGTGCAGTTCTGTGGAGACTACACACAAAAGCAAAGTGTTGAGGCCACAACAGGAAGCTGTCGCGGTGTCGAATCAGTACAGCTATTTGAGAGTGACACTGACGAAAGCGCCCGACTAATGTGACAAATATCAAGCACATATTCGACACACCATACATAGAGGGCAAAACATATTACGTCGGCAAATCCTGTGGAGCCGCAATAGATACCTGACGGTGAAGTAACTATAGAAGTCTGTGCAGGTGCCTGGAACTGCGTTCTCCAATAAAATAATTTGTGTCACGGCTGACACACGAGCCTGGTTAGAGCGCAGGCAGAGGGATGTCGGCCGTCAGGCACTCAGTTTTCAGGGACAAGTGGTGATTGAGGTGATTCAAGGTGACGTGGGATGGTCGACTTTCGAAGCAAGGGAGGCAGCCAGCAAGCTTTGCTGTCGAGGACGGCTCCTACACATGGATAAATGACGATGAGCTAGACAGATATTTGACTATTTGGTTCTTCGATGACTAGAGACACGGTGGGTGAACCGCGTCTACCTGCTCCACAAGAAAAACGTTTTTTTTCACCGACCCAGTTCAGGAAGACACGGAAGAGAAGTGGGCAACGGAGGTGAGAAGGCGTCTAAGAGAAGCGGAGACGACACACTGGATGGAGGAGGCAGGCAAGAATTCGACGCTAGACGTGTATAGGGCCCACAAGCACAACATCGTAGACGATGACTTCCATAACAACAGTCTGGGCAGCAGCCTGCTGTTTGAGGCGCGAGCAGGAGCGCTGCGGATAATAGCATATCGGCAGCGGTTCGACCCGACGATAATGACCATACAGTGTAGGCTCTCCAAACCGGAAGCAGAAGCAATCGAACACCTGGTCCTCCGCTGCCCGGCCCTGACGCCAAAGTGGGATCGAGCCGACAACCAAGCCAACCGAGCATCCGGCCATGACAGTGGACGGCAGGCGACGCCACTGGCGACTGTGCACGGAGGCTATAGAGCTACAGCCACTACAGCTCCACAAGCTGCACCAGCGCCATTACTAGTGGAAGCACTGGGATTTCAAGAAATGGCCGACCCCGGAGCACACTCCACGGAGAGATGGGCAGTCTGAAAAACCAAATAACGGCTGGCGAATTGGTGAAAAAAAAGAGAATAATGTGAAGGGCTACGCAAAGGAGCCCACCGGCTTGGACACGATTAGTACATGACCCCCCGTTCCAAAGGGGATAGCTACATACATCATCATCATCATCAAGAAGCAGAACGGGAGCGGGAGGAGCGCCGATGTGCGCAGCAGCGCGAATGGTTAGGCAACCGGCGCGAGGCCGCTATTGCCTAAAGTTCCACTGCGTCGAGCGCTTCAGATTCCCTTGCGAATGAAGAGCAGATCGCTCGCTTGGAAAGCCACCGTCGAGAACAGAAGCTACAGCTCCGCTGCTCTTCCGTCTTCGCCAGAGTAGAAAAGTTGAAAATTTTTTACACCGCCTGCCCAAGATTGGCAATTCTGGACAAACGACCCAGTAATATATAAATAATGGAGGGATATAAAACACAACCGCGGACAAGACGGTTCCTCAACTTACAGCAGACGTCGGGAAATCGTCTTTTCCGTCCCTGTGTTTTATGTTCTTCCCATTATTTAAATTATCCTTACCAGCACGCTCTCCATGCCCAGCACTCAGTAAAACCTAGCTCAACAACTCCGTGCGGGACACCCAATGATATGTGTAACAGCCATAGCATATAGCCGCAAGTGTAGGTGAATCATTTATTCGTCGCCACTGGCAACGACAACAGAATTCGACACCTAGAACGTGAGTCTTTATTTAAGCGGATGGAACGAAGAACTCCAAAACAAACGCTGCCACAAAAAAAAAAAATGAAAGCCGTTTGCAACTCTCAGTAACGCCGGATTAGAGCGCAGCTCTTGAGGAGGTGGATGGAATGGTACTGAGGGATAGGGGACTCCCTGAGGTCACATGACCTCGGGGGGGGGGGGGGGGTCACGTGACCTTACGGTTACGCCGACGGCGACGCCGCACAAGCCGGAAACGGGCGCGTAAGAGCTGCACTCTAAAAGAGAAAAATAAAACTGATGCGGAGATGGGCACTTGGGTTTTATGCACATGATAGGGCTGATATGTCGTATTTAGCGGCAAGATGGGAGCAGGGCATATAAGGCTGTGGAAGAATCATCAGTCTCATCCCTAACAGAAGTTATATTGCCATTTCTTTCTTATCGTAGTTGCCTATGATTAGAGGGTTGCTTATTGCCACTTAAATGCTGCAGATTAAGTTTTTTCGAGAGAGACTTCCTGGTTGCTTCGCGCAGCACGTTCGGTGAGATGCACACATATATTCACGCTACTGGACAAAATAAAAGTGCTTTTTTTGGTAAGAGAAATCGGTATAGTGTTCTACTTTTATTCCACCTTTATAACAATTCACCAAGAAAAACGAGAGCTGTTCGGACATCTCGTACTTTTAAAGTATACCTCCTTTTCGGCACTCTAAACTTGTTACTTGTACGTACAGCTGTAATAAACGAGAAAAAAATAATGTATTTCATTGTGTTTCGGTAAAATTACTTTCTAAAAGGTAACTATTAAAGTTTGAGTCACTCGCCACAGATCGTCGCTATTTTCTTCCGACGATTGCATCTTTTGGAAGCATTTTCTCTAACATTGCACATAACGAACCATCTATCTAAATCAAACCCAAAAACAGGTGTCGGCCTTGTGTATTATGCACTGCATTGAAGTGCTCTTAGCAAGCAGTCACAGCATCTTCCGGGGTTGGAATTCGCTGTCCCCGCAGTCTTTCTTTCCCCATGAAGAACAGGTAGAAGTTGCGTTATGTGATGTCTGAATTGTTCGACAGATGGGTAATCATTTTCACCGAAATTTCTTCAAACATTTTACTGCTATGTAGGCAGAGTGGGTGGATGTACTGCCAAGGCGCAGCAGGATTTATCTCAAACAAATTCTTGGTCTTTCTTTTGCATATTGTCGATGGCTGTTGGCTGGGAAACCGTGAAGTACCGTTCTGCAGTAACTGTGACTTGGTTTTCTTGAGCGACCTTAGCTATACCTCCTACTAATTGAGAACGTTCTCACCATTTTCTCCGGAACACTTCTTAGTAATTTGTTCTTCATAGATGGATCCTCCACAGAGAAGACGGAACCCGATTACAGGCTTTTTGTTTTGGCTTCGTACAAGTAAATTCAGATTTGGTCGTCCATGAACCTGTCGGCTACACTCCTAAAATCGTACCTTTCTCATCTGTGCCGCGTGTTTTGTAACCATTCCTCCGGTGCCAAATTTTGAGCTGCCGTCAAAGTGTGGAACCCAACAATGTGAAACATTTCTCAGACCAAGATGTTTGTAGTCAATTAACCTTAAAGTCCCCTCGCCGGCATCGTAAATCAGGTTCTCTCTCAAGAGACTTTCAGCAGCATTTTCTTCAGTCACGTCCGTTGATTGTCTGCCAGTGCGTGGGACGTCTCTCAGAGAGGGGCTGCCACGTCTAAATATAATACCAAACCAACAAAACGCCTGTGACAGTGAAATATTCCTAAAAATATGTACCAACCAATACTGTAACTTCTACTTGTTTAAAATACTTTTTAAATCGTCAGGCATATTCGCTTGCAGATCTTTTTTGACATCCATGGTCCAAGATGAGCGAAATGAGGTGTCGTAATCTGATACAGGGTGGCGGTGTGTTTAGCCACGTGAGGGCCAGTTATGCTGGTAAAAGATGATGCTTCGTAGCGCCACCTTTGTTTTCTGCCGCCACTTTTCAGTTACCACACTTTAAAAATGTTTTAGCAAAAGTATTGCGGGAGCTACGGGTACACTTGATTGTTGGTAGTCCGACGTCTTAAAGTAATAAAGGCATTTCATAATGTAGCGTATATTTGACCGAGAAACCATTAATCCACTTCACGAAAACCTTAAAAAAATTGTAGTTTGCGAATGCAGTTGTACTGTTCATCACTGATATAGGTTGGCTCACATAAGCGTTACACCATATTATTTGTCCCAAATAACGTAAGAAGCAAACACCTAAGATTAAGCAACATCAGACAAAAAGCAAATATAACATCAAGACTACAATTGTTCGCACTTCTGCGAAAGAAAGCACGCGCTCTTCAGCTTCACCGTGCCAACCCACCCACTGCCGCCACATACCCTTCCGTTTGCTTTTCCCAATATTAGAAATATCGACCGCAACGTATTGTGTTATCAGTGTTCCCAGACAGGCACGCTGAATGTCGCATTGTCTCGTCAGAGCGACGCTTTCACAGGGTGCTTCCGCCTTCCGGCAAGCAAGCCTCAGACTGACAGTGACGTGCCGACAGTGCAAACCTGTCGCGTCGGCGCCATCAAAGAACACGTCGGATTCCCAAGATATAGGAGCCGGCACCTCCCGGCAGGAGCTCCGTAGTGATAACAGCTCGTTACCTCGGCTGACGGATTTCGCTGCTTCCATTCTTGCAGTCCACCTTGTTTCGGAGTCCGAACTCCGGCTTGACGCACGGTGTCTCTTATATCTTCCCTCCGCCGCTTTGAACTAGAAAAAGGAACACGTAAATGGCTCTAAAGGCTTTGAAATATGTAATTATCTCCGTGTTTTCTATTGCAGCGCGCGGGTCAATCCATCTCATGGAGTGGTTGTCGTGGTTTCCAAACCCTTTTATTTTTTGTTAGCTATCCTTTTGGCAATATTACTTTAAGAAACAGGCCGAGACAATACCGATTAGTTTTATGAATTATCTGCGCCATTATAGGAGGTTTTTTTCTCTCTGCGAAGTTAACCAAACTTGGTGTCCAAGAAAACCACAGTGTGTAGAAAACTTGCAAGTTCATCCATTCTTCGCGATTCAGCACACTGTTAATCAGAATGTCGACCTGCTTCTTCACTATGCATTTATGTAATAGTGTTTTTATCAGTTTATTTTTCTGAAAACTAGTGTCATCGGGTACGGCCATAGACAAAGAGAATCCTTCACATGCATACTTAGTCATTTGACCGCCGCAGATGACCTATAAATAAACGATGACCGTAATCAGACAAATCGAAGGTGTTCGTAAACAAACAGCAATTTAGTCTCGAAATAACTGCATGATTCTCAAAGCGGCTCAGTACCATTTTCTCATTGGTTACGTGCTAGAAGGAACACATTTGTATCACAAAGTTAAGCAAAAACCAGATAAAACAGCAGCACCGTCGCGTCCACATTAAAACTGAAATCAATCAAACTACGGCAACCTAATGGCGGCAAGTGTGTCAGCGCCCACTATCCGCCGGTCAGGCAACTACTGAGGGAAAAAAAAAGTTATAAAATTCTTGAAACAAAATTCAATACACGATGCCTTACCGCTAAAAAGGGCTTGGAGATGCAATAATATTCTTAATATAGAAATCAGACTTGGGCATTAGCCTGAGTTAGAAAATGCAAAACACTGCCGTCGGGAGGCTCATGTAATATTCGGTTTTACGTGCACGTGTGTCTGGGCCCTCACTTTACAGCTCTGTGCTTCATCAGTCATGTGCTATTGCATTTTCCAAAGTCTCCGTACCCGCGAGACTGCTCACAATGGAAAACTCCCTAACTTGGACGGTCAATGCCCCCTGCCTGGCTGATGTGTTGCGACGAGTACTGCATTTCACTAGGAAACTGAACTTTTTCTTATAAATGGCTTGCACGTGACGTCATCGTCACATGCTGGTGGTAATTGCCATGTTTTCTTTCCAAAAATACAAACTAACAAATTTGGTGTTGAGAAGTGGGTGGATGCAAGTGCGCTTTACTTAGGGTGATGACATTTGATAATTTTGTTACTGGCGTTATTTTTTATTTTTTTTTCTTGAGCTCGAGAACGCGCGTCTTCTGGCACGAGCTCTTGTAATTGTCACTGCTACGGCGGCATTTTGTGATCGGCTACTTCTCTGTATTTTCTCGAGAGCACGTGCTGCCGGCATCCGGTACTACAAACACGGTCATCACCCTTTGCAAGAAGCCCATAAAGGCACCCTTGGAAATACATGCTGCAGAGGGTGCGCGAAGGCCACTAAAATGGCAGCATATGCGAAGAAAGTGCAAGCTATGCAATTGAGAGAAAGAAATTAATTTTACTTGGTACACCGTTGTAAGAACGCCACAAGCGTGTGGCACCAAAAAACGGCTCTCTTGCACGAGTGGTCGCAAATAAAGTAATTTCCGGGACCACATTTTTTGCTCTGGGTGATGCAACGAGTTTCACAACAATTTATAGTGTTTTTAACGCAAGAATAAACTGCGCATCACCGAATGCTCATTCTCTGCCTAAATGTACCCCTAGCGGTCCGAGTTCGATGCCAAGGTTTCATAACCAATCGTTCTTTCATTTTAAAACAAGTGATTTACAAACACTGCCACGGGTAAATTTGATACTGTGATACTGTGGAAAGTTGGGCGAGTTGGTGCTACATGCTAACGGTGAAGAAAACAGCGCCAAAAATGAAGGACGATATGATGAAGTACACACACGGAGCGCTGTGTTGAAAGTTGGGCGAGTTGGTGGTACACACGTTGTTGCTTTCAGATTTTCGTTCGTTCTCAGTAACTTGCGTCACTCCGCTTCATCTACTCGAAGGCATTCAGCTTCATCTATTCTTCCTTTGTAAACTTGAGAAAATAAAATAACTTTTTAATAAGGTAATGGTCAGTTCTGAAACTTTGGTCTCTAGTTCAGACCGCTACCCTACCAAAAAATATTTGTATAACTTTTCGCTAACTGGACTATGAAACTGGAAATCCAACTGGATTTCTTGCTGGAAACCTGAAATCCAGTTTGCAGACAATTCTCTGCAAACTGGATTTTATGTTTCCAGCAGGAAATGCAGTTAGATTTCTCACTACCACTCCTCTAGTTCACTATAACTCTGTTTCATGCTTAATGCACAACACTGTAAATTTGCTGCCGCGAGTGCGTGACTTCACCCAATATCTCATTTGCTCGAGAGCACGTGATAATGAACCGCACGATGAAGCCGCACGCTCGAGCCAACAGCTTTAACAGTGTTGTACTAGTTGTGCGCTAAATGTGAAACAGAATAGACGCTAGCAGGCATGGCGTCCCGACTTGCGCCCACAGCGTGCAAGCACATTCCAAGTGAAGGCAGATTTGACAGGCCTGCAATCGCACGAGCTTGCTCAAACCAGGAGAAACATGGTGGCCAACAGTTACGCTGTTTACAACTAACTATATAGGCTAACGCGCTGTTTACAGACAAGCCACCCCACAAGGTGTGGGCAAACGCTCAGTTCCCGCACGAGATGTGGGCACTGCACGTGCGCAGAAACCAGATTTGCGTCAAGTCTAGCGTTTTCGATGAGCACTGCCAATAGCTGCGCCACAGAAGCGGCGTGACGCAAGGGCCGCATGTTGCTATATAATACTTGTATTAGCCTGATACCAGGGTTGGGCAGTATCGCGATACAAATGTATCGCGATAGTATTTCAGAAATACATTTCGTATCTGTATTTCTGTATCGCGATACATTTTTTCGCCAGTATCTGTATTCCTGTATCGAAATACATTTGGAATGTTTCTTTGTATCGCGATACAATCAGGATGAAATGTATTTCGTTACATTTCTTGAGAAATACTCCCCCCCCCCCCCCGAAAAAAGAAAAAATAGGTCCAAACGCATTTTTTTTTTTACTTCTGAGGGCACCAGAGTCAAGGAGATGCTGTGGCATTGTTACTCTGCCGATCAAGGTTCCTTTTGATTCTGCAAACTATTTTTCTATGCGTCCTCTTCTCTCTTCTAAGAAGTGTCGCGTAATCGGGGACTCGAACCAGGTGGCGTGCCAGGAGTGGAGTCAGAGCATCTTCTGTCGCAGGTTCTTAGGTAGGGATTTCTTGAGTCATCGTTTGCTGGCATCCAACGCCCGCTGCTAACCGTCTCTCTTGCCTCGGCGTACACAGTACATCCAGCCGGCAAAGCTGAGTCACATTCCGTTGCAACACCAGCCTGGCGGTGGTTGACCTGAAATAGTAGGAAGACTCACGCTGTGAAGTTTAACACATATTCGAATGCATCTGCGGCTGCGCCCGTAACATTGCACGGCTCAAGGGTACGTCATCAGCCGACGTGAACGTGACCTGCTGCTAAGGTGATCCGAAACCCAGGAGGAGGCCAGAAGTTGCTTTGCTGTGCCGACCCAGACTTCGTACACCTGCGAGTCGTCTCGAGACCGCTGTTTCTCGGACAGCTCGCAACTGTGCCGGCAATATCAGCTCGCAATCCACAAGGTCTCTGTTTGGATAATGCTAGGCAAAAACTTGAGGACTGCAATCCGTGCGTCGCTGGCGGAGGGTCGGTAGTAAGGACCTTCAGAACAGGGATGCTACCGTATCGTTTTTTCAACCACAACAGAAGATAAGACATGTATTCCAAGATGCTTCAGGTGGTCCACTATTCTAAAAAATTCCAAATGACACTGCATGCACAATCTTCAACGAGGTAACCTACAACTTATTGTACTTTCATACAGCAGCGAAGTAAAGTTTCATGTTCAAGGCCACACCTACAGAAAAAGAATACTAGTTCATTCCACCGTGACATCATGTGATCAATGTTGACAGGATTCCCTCGTCAGACAGACAGGATGTCATGGAAGGGACCGCGGTCAGCACTTGATGGAACGTTTTTTTTGGGCCCATTGAAGACTCCTTGACGTCCGAAACCACTACATTCAAGGCAAAGTGCCAAGCCTACAGGAAAGTAATTTCGGGATCGAAAACATGCACTTCAAACTTCAAGCTTCATCTCAGTTGGCGTCTCAAAAAATTTGGAAAATGTATTGCACTATCAGTATTTCTGTATTTGTATTTCTGCCCTCCCTAAAATGTATTCCTGTATTTGTATTTCCAAATACTTTTTGCCTCTTTTTAAAATGTATTTCCGATACGTATCGCGATACATTTTTGCAGATGTATCTTAGTATCAATATTTTAGCTACTATTTTAATGTATCCCAGTATTTGTATTTCCAAATACATTTTTGAGTATTTCTGCCCAACCCTGCCTGATACCAGCCGCCATTTTGAAAACCGTACTGCTGAACCCATGGGAAACACCTATTTTGCGCCATTGCCTTTGTTTTTCTCGACAAGAACAAATAGGAATGACCACCACCCTGATGCGATGACGTCACGTACTGTGCTTAGAGTCCATAAACAAGAGAGTATGAATGCACACGTGGCGGGGCCAGCAACCAATATGATCTCTGAAAAACAAAAAATGAGCGCGTACCGCGTGCAAAAAAAAAATGTCGTAACGTGTTCCACGCAGCTTCATATGCTTCTAGAACAGCAGTTCTGAAACTGTGGTTCGGGGACTCTTACGGGTTCTCAAGAGCGTTCAGTAGGGTCCACGCAGATTCGAGGTCTTTGAAGTGGCCAACTGAACCTGTCTTTCCATAAGAAAAACAGTTACGATTTTCAATGTGGATGACAAGATAGATGCAATGATCAAGACCTTGATGTTTGGAGCAGCCGGATGGAGTGCAAGGTTTTAGACTAGTACGTCTTTCACCAGCTGAATAGTTTTGACGCGTCCTCCGAAGTACAGCTGCCAAGAAAGTTGAGGACCTGCGATTCAAGAATAATTCCAGTCCCCGAGAGATTGAATAAGAGGACACTTTCGCCATCTCCGTGGAATAAGAATCCGGATAATTAATTAATTTCTAGAAAAGGCCATTGCAAGACGACGCACTGTTTGAGCTTTCCTGCAACAGACCTTTGCAACAAAAAGCGCCGCTAGGTTTTGTATTGTCAATTGTGCAACAGCTTCAGGAATGTCAAGCTACTGTCCTCGATGAAATTAAATCACCCCGTGAACATCAGAAACGGACTGGAGCCACAGTAGCTGGTCTAGCTGTAAGAGTAACAACTCTTGAAACACGGGTTTCTGAATGAGTAAGCTGAGCCATAAGGCAGATAGCAACTGTATAGAAAGAGCGCACCGACTTGGACATTTCAGTCGTGGCAAAAAAGCGACCAGTCATCATTAATTTCCTAAATACAAAGCACAAATACTTTCTATTGGCGGTCGCTCACAAACTAAAATAAATGCGGAAATTTATATTTGTTGAGACTTACATCGGCAGTCCAAAAGGCCCGACGGAAGCTTCTCGAGTTTGCAGGCTAATAATTAAAAATTGAAGCCGCGTTTTAACAAACTTTTTTTGTTGGGAATAGGTGTTATGTATATGACATTAACAACCGTTCTGAAGATCCAGCGCCTAAATAGCGAGTAAAGTTGGCGCCTCTTATTTCAAACGCTCTAAAAATATCAGTCATCTTCAGATGTGTTAAAATGAGTTGCAGAATTTTTTTTAATCAAGTTGCGCTGATATCTTTGTTTTCACCGAAACCCCTTTACTCTCTGATACCGGAGATGAAGGGATTTTCGACACAGCGTCATTAATTTCTATTATTGTTTCGACAGCCTTGACAAAAAGTGGGGGAGGGGGGTGTTTTGATAGCAGTCAAGGGTGATCTTGCTTTTTTACGCGCAGATGCTTCTACGTGCTTACAATGGGATTTGGTATCAAAGTACAACAATTTCTCTTGTCAGGTATTGGGGGTGTGCTATCGTCCGCCCAACTGTGACACTACTTTCAATGATGAACTGAGCGACATGCTTTCACATGTTTTTCTTCATTCTCGGAAAGCTCCGTCACCCACTTAGGTGACTTCAAACACCGTTCCATTGATTGGTCTTTCCCTGTATATTCAGGTCGTAGCTCTGATGCTAGAAGATTCCGAATTATGAGTTCTGATTTTAATATTTCACAGGTTGTCACTTGTCCGACAGAGATTCAGCTGATTTAAACTTGGCAAAAACTAACGTGAATGCTGTTCCAGAGAGTGAATATCCAGAGGTTCTTAACAAAACATGTGCTACTGTATTTACTATAGAGTGCTCTGGGGTCATGCCAACTTCTATTTCTTAAAATTTCAGTACAATGTCAGATGTTAACGTGACCCGCAATGCTGTTCTAAACTTAATTAACAACTTAAACATTTCCTTATAAGCAGGGGAAGATGGCACCACCTATAAATTATTAGTACGCACGAAGGAAATTTTCATTTTTTTATTACGTATTTTTACGCAAAGTCTGTCTCCAGGTCACGTATACACTCTGATTGGGAAATTCTTATGGTCGTTCCGGTCTACACGAGAAGCTCTAAATCGGAGGTTAATAATTTTAGGCTCTATTTGTGCGTCCTGTAAATTACCGGCACATTTAATACATTTTCGTTTTGCTGAATTCTTGGAGAATATTAACTTTTCTCTATTCGTCAACATGGTTTTTGAAAGGGGTTTTCCTGCGAAATAGCATCAGCAGGTTTTATTTTTGACACTTCACTCTGAACTTGACAGAGCCTATCATAACAGCACCATCTTTCTTGATTTTTCAAATGCACTCAACCGTGCACCTCATCAACGCCTACTCCTTACGCTTTCTGCATTCAGACTTGATGCTAATATTCTAACATCGATAATCAATTTTCTAACAGGTGGGTCCAAATAAACTACTGTTAATAACTCTGTATATAATGTTTCTACTGCTATTTTTCGGGGATCCCACGGGGCAGTGTTTCGGTCCTCCACTATTCTATACACATTATTAACTTCGCTAGCACTTTTAGTTCGTTAGTACGACTCTTTGCAGACGACTGCATCGTCGTGTATGTGATATAACTTATTCTAACGCTATATACAGACTGACTTGCTTTCCATAAAATCGTGGTGTTCCACATGGTTAATGTGAATAAATACTAACAAGTGAAAACATGTTCCTTTCAACAAAAGTAGCCCTAATTTTCAAGTGACTTACTTTATTAATAATACTCCACTTGAGAGTATCAATTCACATAAATACCTGGGCGCTTACATCACATCAGATCTCCCGTGGAATTTTCACGTTATGTCCTTCCTAAAGTAAATCACAGCCTCGGTTACTTCAAAAGCAATCTTAGTACCGCCGCTCCTTCTCTGAAGTGTATCACATACGTCTCACTACTGCGTCCTACTTGCGAGTATGCTCCTAGTATTTGGAACATCAACCTGCGTTACCTAACAGAGTCTCTGGAAGCATTCCTAGACCATTACGTGAGGTTTATTTATTCCAAATATTCACGCAACACGAGTGTAAAAAAACTTAAAGCTTTGTGAGGATTTTTAACCTTTACAGTTTTAACGTTGAGTGCCTAAATTCTGTCTCATAAAATTTACTATTCTTTATCACTACGTTGATTTTACTCGAACCGCCCTCCCAGCTTTCTGCTCGTCTCTCTAACTTTCGTAAGACTGCCCCTATTAATTGCACTTCAGTTTCAGCCTTCCTGACGACATTGTTATCATCACAGACACTCTTATGTTTCGTAAAGCTATTTTAATCATTTGAAACCTTGTTAACCTTTGTTGTTATTTTCATTTTTTCTAGATATCAGGGTGTGGTCTTGTTTTTAGAGCGCAGCTCTTAGGCGCCCGTTTCCGGCTTGAGCGGGGTCGGCGTCGCCGTCGCCGTCGCCGTCGGCGTAACCGCGCGGTGCATTATGGGTAAATTTCCCCGCTAAATCTAGCGGAAAAATTTTCCCGCTAAATGTAGCGGAATAATTTCCCCGCTAAATCTAGCAGAAAAATTTCCCCGCTAGATCTAGCGGAATAATTTCCCCGCGAAATCTAGCGTCAAAATTTCCCCGCTAAATCTAGCGTAAAATTTCCCCGCTAAATCGAGCGAAAAAACGTCCCTGCTAAATCTAGCGGAAACATTTCCCTGCTAAGTCTAGCGGAATAATTTCCCCGCTAAATCTAGCAGAAAAATTTCCCCGATAAATCTAGCGGAATAATTTCCCCGCTAAATTTAGCGGAAAAATTTCCCCGCTAAATCTAGCGGAATAATTTCCCCGCTAAATCTAGTGAAAAAATTTCCCCGCTAAATCCAGCGAAAAAAATTTCCCCGCTAAATCTAGCGGAATAATTTCCCCGCTAAATCTAGCGGAAAAATTTCCCCGCTAAATCTAGCGTAAAGATTTCCCCGCTAAATCTAGCAGAAAAATTTCCCCGCTAAATCTAGCGGAAAACTTTCTCTTGAGGTCAGGTGACCCCCCGATGTCACGTGACACCCCAGGTCACGTGACCCCCCCGTGACCTTGGCGAGGGGGTCATGTGACCCCTCCAAGGTCACGTGACCACCCCTCCCCCCCGACAACACGTGAACCTCAGTACCCTTCCCACCTCCTCCTCAAGAGCTGCGCTCTAATTCGGCGTTACAGGGAGTTGTAAACGGCTTTCATTTTTTTGTGTTTTTTTCCGGAACGAATTGTCTTACAATTAAAATAAATAACTCGTATGATTATGTCATATTTTGTGTTCATTTCAAGGTATTGAAGATATTTTATTGTTTATGTACATTTCCCCCCTTACGTAATGCCCTTCACGCGCCAGTAAGGTACTGAAATAAATACAAAAAAAAAATGTTCTTGCAAAGCCCCCTTACCAATTTGTGAGTGTGAGTGCCATTGTAACACCCTCATGTGCTAGAAGGCATTAAGACTCGTGCTGTCATTTGCGATTATCTTCCTCTGTGAAGCTACGTTTTCTGCATTGGTTCCCATCAAATCAAAATCTGAAGACAGGATCATGTTGAGCCAGACATACAACATCGAATATCTTCCAATTAGCTTACGTCAGCAGCCTTGTTTACAGCATGCAAAACTACCTTTAACACTAATACTCTATTGTGAGTGCCAATTCAAACTGCCAATTAATATATCCGCATCAATTTCTATGTATCGTCGCGATTTAAATGATATTATTCTAGCCCCTTAGCATTATGTTTGTCTTGGATGTTTTATTTTTTTAGTAAATGTTTAGAGCCCATGTACTTGCGTGCTCATTTTGCTTGTTGTGTTGGTGCACCAATAAGAAGACCAATGTGGTTGTTTTTGGGCACCCCAAAATAAAGATTATTATTATTATTATTAAATCCGGGCAAATGCCAATATTTCCGCCTGTATGACCGACAATGAACGCTTCTCCGTACATCTAAAGATTCGTGCGTATTTCTACCCCGTGTGTAAAATAAAAGAATGCCGGAAGGACCTTGCCTAGTCGATCTCGCCCTAGTTCATTCCCGAACTTTCTAGGTCGAATGTTCAAGAGACCCTGTGTAGCAGATAAGGAGCCGAGCCCGGTTTGTCCACTCATTCACTCTCGCGCTAGCCAGCAGTGACACCGACGCATCGTCGCTCGCTAATGCCGCCGTCGACACTCGCTGCTGCTTTCGTGACGTTTGTTCTTCTTTTTATTTGTGGCACAAGTTCACCAACTAAGCCTATTTTCAGTGCGTTATTCGTCGCCTCTCCGCCTTCATACGTACAAATATTATACCCCGTTTCTGGCCCTTGCTTTGGGTACTTTTTTATGTGTGCCTTCTTGTTATCAGTATGTTGTACTCACTTGAGGTCCCTCAATTGTCTCCGAGTCGGTTAGTGACCCGCGACGGCCAAAATATTGGGAACCCCTGCGTTAGAAAACCTCTGATTGGATACATTTTGTTTTTGGAGCATTTGTAAGACGGATACAAATATTGATTGACAAGGTGGCACGGTACAGTGTGGAAAAAATATATATCTGTAGTGTTGCAGTGGTGTCGCCACTGTAGTGTATCTAAAGTATCGCTAATTATGAGGAAAGCCAGAGATCGAGTCCAGGGTCGCTAAACTCGTCAAGCACAGCTTTGTGCCCGAAGATTGCGGAACGCGCTAATTGGACTCTCACGACGCTGTCATCGCGCCGAGCGAGGTGTCAATCATTCGAACGCTCATTTCTTTGAGAGAGGCAGAATGTAGCAAAGTTCATCGAGGCGCGCGTGCGGCGCGTGAGGGGCGCCAGAAGCCCCCTGATTGAACGGCTTCGCCGATAACGTAACGTTTGTCCCTACATCCCTACGCCAAGCTAAAATTAATGCTTTGCAGATTGTCCCTAGGCGACCTGCTGACGCTCAAAATCCCTCCGAAGTTTATGTTAAAAAGAAACCTCGTTTGTCGAAGTTGTCGCTGACGTCAAAGTGACGTTTCCGAACTTTGCGAGAGCCGTGGTTTGAGCTCGAGATCTTCGCTTCGAATCGAGGCGAAGTTAAACTTTGTCAACATGGCGGTGCCGTACGCTGCGGCCGAGCTTATCTTCCGCCACCGCCGGCGTCGCTACCGAGACCACTGGGACGCCTTTCAACTCCCTGATGACGACTTTAGGCGATAGTGCCAGCTATCAAAAGACGTTGTGCGTTGACTGTACGACGAGCTTCGTTCGGCTCCCGGACTTCGAGGCGGCGGACAATCGCGTCTACCATGACCGTGGAACCACAAGTTCTCTGCGCGCTCCGGTTCTTCGGAACCGGTAGCTTTCAAAACATGGTGGCGACTGACGAGCACCTGTCAGTCTCCCACATGAATGTGAGCCGGGCTGTCAGACGTTTTGAGGTTGCCATCGTTTTTTGTTTTTTTTTCCGTAATATCCGAAGAGGTACTAATAAGCTGGTATACAATTCAGAATGTTGGAAAACAAACAAAAAACCGGGGTAATTCTTTGGTAGGGTCGAGTCTCCCGGCAGCCGGCAGAATTATATCCCCGAAATTCTACTGGCAGCCGTCGCTCATTGGCGGTCAAATCAGTTCATCGAACGACGTGTCATCGACAGATCGTTTCATTGGCACGCGATGTAATCACATGAAAGAGATTTTCTTCCGTTAGAGGTATACACACATTAAATATTTTCACACCTTTATACATGTAAGTGGGGTGTCCCATAACTAACACCCTAATAACTGTAGCAATAGACCTTATAAAAACAATGTAAACCTCACACCTATAAAAATGTGTGATTTTTTAAACACGTTTCTTTTTTTAAACGTTTTTAAAGGACCCTTCTCGTCAGGCACGCAGCCAGGGGAGGGGCGGGCCTTAAGGCCCGCCCCCCCCCCCCCCCCTTTTCCGAAATCTTCCATTTTGCTGGGGCCTCCTCTCCCCCCTCCCCCTTATAGAGCACTTTGTCATCATGGGCCCTCCCCTTAAACAAAATCCTGGCTACGTGCCTGCTTCTCGTCAAGGTGTAATTACCACAGTACATTTCTTTTTTGGCGTGTACACACTGGCCCGGCACCCAATAATATGACTGAACAAATAAATTATACAAAAGAGTCGCTGAAGCAGCACGTTGCTTCTTGGCGAGTGTCGAGGCAATTTCGGCCGAAAACCGGTTCAATATTGGCCGGATGTGCGGTTTTGCGCCTCGTCCCGGCATCCGGCAGGTATGGGTGTACCAATGCAAATAAACGATTTATGTCTAATAGCACTGGCACCACTGATCTCTTAGTAGGCTGGATCGCGTATAGAGGCCTGTACTGCTGGGGTCGAGCGGCACCACCGGCAGTCATCGCTTGACACGATCTAATGCATGCTATAGGAGAAACGGGAAAACTGAATTTTATTACGTTAGTAGGTTGTTCTCGATCATGAAACTTCTATCGTGTTTCCGTAAATCACAGTTAATATTGTGGGCAACAATATTAAACGCGTTAGAATACCAATCTTGTTTAAATAAATGTTGAGTGGTTGAGGGTCGAAAGCGACTTTGTTGGGCGTTAACTGTGATGTGTGTAATGAGACAAGGGCTACCGAGAGTTATTGTGGAGTCATCCGTGATTTCGGAGTCGTCAAAGCTCAGCAAACGATAAGTTAGAAGGCCATTACTGGGCACATTCGCATCGTTTTAACCGTTTGTACATAGTACTTCATGGTGAAAGCTTTTTCTTTGAACTGCTGTGAGGTCTTCCGTGACAAACTGAAACTCGGAGCGTGCCGTTTAGTCGCTGAACGTGCCATTTATTTCGCAACCGAAGCAAGCGACGTCGGTAAAGCCGGTGCTGCTCCGGCCCATTTTTTTTTTTAGATCGATGTGTGAGCGTTTGACGAATGTCCATTTGATCTCCAAGAACCCGACATAATCATCGCAGCACGTAATAAAATGGTCGCCCTCGAGCAGCGCGTACAAGCTTCCACTTTTTGCGTGTTTCTCCCTTAGACGTGCGTGTATTGCCTCATGGTGTAATACGCCAAAACAACAAGGACGAAAACGAAGGGAGAACTAGACAGGACGCGGTGTATTGCCTGTTGTCAAGCAATGGCCGCCGGTGAGGCCAATGATGGGCTCCCGATCCGCGATCCAGACTTGAGAGTTCTAATGCATTGCACCCGCGGAGTGGTGCACGGAGAGCAGGCCCCGAACGAACTTGCCGAATGCACCAAGTAGAGACTGATGCTGTCGCCATAGACGTTGTAGAAAAGTACCGACCTCAAACCGAAACTAGCGCCTTTTTGTTCGACGTGATGGGTGGGAATGCGAGAGCGCCAGCCGCTGCCATCGTTTATCTATAATCGTTGGTTGCTGCAACGTGTAACTTATATTTGCGATGACATCCAATTAAGGAACTCGGCTGTCAGAGATATCCACAGACGGCGTAAGTTTCCGAAACCAGCTGACTACAAAACAGCCTACACTTGAGAACATTGATGGCACTGTACGCGCAAGAGATTGCTTCGTTTTAAGCATAGTATTATGGGTGAACCTCTGAAAGGATACGGCTTAAATCTAGTTTCCTGGAACTTCTAGCATTACATTTCACAATACTTTTTATTTCCCTGGTGAGGGCATTGAGAACGAGAGCTTTCTCCTAAAAACACAATACGACGGGGCAAGATAGCTGCCGTTCAAATATGACTTTGTTTGAGCCTCGGCAACGTCTCCATGTTTAGCCTTCCCGGACGCAGAGTGAATGCGTCGCAGATTTCTGCTGTGGGAGTTTTGTCAAAAAATTTTCCACTTTTCACCCACACACAGATGATGCGAGATCTCGCGGCCTCTGTGTTTGTCCTGGGCCTTTCATTACACACTGGTAGGTTTCAGCGTCTGTACGGCAACAAAACGACTGAAATTTTGCAAATAAAACACGGGTTGTCGGTTCCTCCCTTCGTGAAATATCAGACGCTTACAATTCAAGCTCGCGTTTGAGTTTGTGGCCCGCCCCGTCAGCTCGCCCCGTCAGCCCGTCCCGTGAGGACCGCAATAAACGTGCTGACATCTTGGTGGAGGTGCGGGCCGCAACACCCTTCCTTGCCCTCAGGTACGATTATGGAGCTTCGTAGTGGCACCCTATCTCAGCCCAGCACCTCGGCCGCGCAGCCACCACCCGCCGGCACCTCTCGACCTCCCTCACCCGCCCTCACCACACCCACATCCCTGGCCCGTCTGGCATCGATCCTCGCGTCAGCGGGATCCCAAGGTATTCTCCGGTCTAGGAGACGAAGAAATCGAGGAGTGGCAAAACATCTATGAGCGGATTTCCACCTACAACCGCTGGGATAACGCCAATAAATTGGCCAACATCATATTCTACTTCACCGATGTGGCCAAAACCTGGTATCTAAATCACGAGACAGAGTGGCACACATGGGCAGCCTTCACAACCCGTGCAAAGGAAATATTCGGTAGGCCTGAAAATCGCCGCGCCACAGCAGAACGTCGCCTTAACTTTCGTGTGCAGCAGCAAGGCGAGAGCTACACAGCCTACATCGAGGACGTACTCCCTCTATGTCGCCGAGCGAATGAACAAATGCAAGAAGGTGAGCGCGTCCGCCACCTCTTGAAGGGAATATCCGAGGAAGCTTTCGCGATGTTCCTCAATCAGCCGCCTCCAGATGTCAACGCCGTCGTCAGCGGCTGCACACGTCTCGCGGAGGCCCGCCAACACCGCGTCCTGTCTTTTGGAGCGGCAGTAAGTGTGCCGGAACAGATCCCTCCTGTCCCAGAGCTCCTACCCTCCCCTGCCATTCAACCAACAACTCAAGACGGACTGTGATCTCTAATTCGCGAGATAGTGCGAGAGGAACTGAACCAACTTTTAGCACAACCACCGGCTTCCCCAACGCCCCAAGCGCCGATTCAGCACGTAATTCGGAATGAGCTCTTACAACTCATGGGTATTCCCTCACCAACATTCTCTGAGCAGGCAACACCCAGACCTTCATACGCGGAGGTCCTTTCCAGAGCCCCAGCACCAGTTGTTTTCACACCTGCAACTGTACTGCCGCCCACGACTACACCCGCGCCTGTTGCACCCATCGTTGACTCACGTTTCGGTCAACCGCAAAACAACTCGTGGCGCAACGCACCACCGACCTGCTGTTACTGTGGTGTGCTAGGACACATCGCACGTTACTTCCGACGACGTCGCAACGACGAGGAACGACAGTAGTCCCGAGCACCAAGATACAACTATGACGAGCCCCAACGCCGTTATTCCAATACCCCGAATCACCGCACGGATCAGCCTCCCGAATACGACAGAGCTGCGGAACCCCGCCACAACCGACGACAATCTCTTTCGCCGTATCGTCGCCGTTCATCATCACCGATGCTTCCTGCATCCTCCCTTCCAGTGCGACTACAAACGGAAAACTAAATTACGCAGTTACCGGAGGTGACACTGCCGTAGTCGATCATCCAAACAATCCTCCAGTTGCACGGAACTACATCAACGTTCTCATCGACGATCACCCATTTTTCGCCCTCACTGACACAGGTGCATCTGTCTCCGTTATGAGAGAAGACGTCTGCAAACAACTCCGTAAAGTGCGCACACCAGCCCAGGGCCTACTTCGTGGAGCTGACACCGACATCATCCACCCTTCTTCGGTGTGTACTGCTCGGGTTTCTATCGCAGACGTCCTCTATCACGTTCAGTTTGTCGTTTTATCGAAGTGCATAGCTCAGATAATATTTGGGTGCGATTTTCTTCAGCCTAGCGAAGCCTTAATTGATTGTGGTCTTTCTGAACTACACTTTTCGAGCGAATTTTTTGAGGCTCCAAACACTAATCATACAGCTAAATTATGTCTAACTTCTGATGTCAAACTACTCCCAAATGCGACATCCCTCGTTGAAGTATTTCTGTCAGCACATATTGCTGGAGATGTCCTTTTTGAGGCCAAACGTTTACCCCTACTGGAAAAGGGGTTACTTCTTCCTCACGCCGTAGCCACTATCGAAAATGGAGCCGGTTGGGTAGCTGTTGATAATACCAACCCACACGTCGTAATTCTTCCAAAAGGACAGTCACTCGGATTAGCAGAGAAAGTTTGTTTACCAGCCATACCTCATAACGGACAACCTTCACCTCCGCAACCAATGGAAAGACCCACTACTTCATCAGACTCGTTGCTAGTAGAGACCATGTCCTTCACGCTGGACCCAAACCAACAGGAACGGCTTCTCGTTATGCTGTGCAGTTTCCGCAATGTTTTCGATATCTACCTCCCCTACAACATTTGGACAGTGCTCCCAAACCGAACATCGCATTTCCACAGACACAGAAAATATTATTCGCCATAGACCATATCGAGTTTCCTTATCGGAACGAAAGACCATTGAAACACATGTTGCAGAAATGCTGTCACAAGGTGTTATTCGACCATCTTCCAGTGATTGGTCATCACCTGTCGTCCTAGTCAAAAAGAAAGACGGAGGCTTACGCTTTTGTGTAGATTATCGACGCATAGATGACGCTTTGGATACACTGGCCGGGTCCTCTTTCTTTTCGTCTTTGGATCTGCGATCTGGTTATTGGCAGATACCGGTGGCCGAACAGGACAAACCAAAAACAGCTTTTACAACACCAGATGGTTTACATGAATTCAACGTAATGCCTTTCGGCCTCTGCAACGCACCGGCTACCTTCGAACGCATGATTGACTCTGTCCTAAGAGGTCTCAAGTGGAAAACATGCTTGTGCTACTTGGACGACATTATAATTTTTTCCAAAAACTTCAACGGCCACCTCACCCGACTTTCAGAAGTCCTTTCATGCCTCCAAAAAGCGGGCCTCAAGCTCAACACCAAAAAATGTCGATTTGCTGCTGAGCACGTAAAGGTTCTCTGTCACATTGTAAATGCAATTGGTATCAGCCCCGATCCTGACAAAATTCGAGCAGTAGTCGACTTCCCCAAACCACACAACATTAAACAACTTCAAAATTTTATTGGCCTTTGCTCATACTTCCGCCGTTTCGTCCGCGACTTCGCCAAAATCGCCAACCCCCTCCATCAATTACTACAAAAAGCCACGTTGTTTCAATGGTCTGATCAATGTAAGAATTCCTTTACACTCTTGCAGTCAATCCTGACAACTCCGCCAATTTTACGCCACTTCGACCCCACTGCTACCACAATTATTCACTCTGATGCAAGCGGCTTAGGCCTTGGCGCTGTTCTATTACAAAGATCAAAAGATTCCCCGGATGAACAAGTTATTTCGTATGCGAGCCGCTCATTGACCAAACCTGAGCAAAACTATTCAACCACGGAGCGCGAAGCTCTTGCCGTAGTCTGGCCGATTGGCAAACTCCGACCATACCTCTATGGAAGACACTTTGAAGTGGTCACCGACCACCACTTTTTGTGCTGGCTTACATCTCTTAAGGACCTAACCGGCCGCCTTGGACGATGGGCTCTAAAACTCCAGGAGTATGATTTTCATATCGTCTACAAAAGTGGTCGAAAACATCAATCTTTCAAAGCAACCGTAGAGTGCTATGGGAATGTAGCTCTCAAATTTGGCCAGCGCCTCTGGCGAGCAAAATCGAATATCTTGGTCGCCTTTATGTTGCGCATCACTGGGAATTTTAACGTTGCTCGATGACCCTAAGCTGGCAGCATTTTATTGAAAAACTTGAAAAAATATTTAACAAGTACAAAAAGCTACTAGAAAAGCCATTTTACCGCCTTGATTGGACTCCGCGAGCTGTATTTTGCTTTTGTTCATTTAAGCTTCTTTTTTTTAATTTAAAAGGCTCCGTTATGACGCGTGAGCAGATTTTGATGCACACTGGTAAACAACCATTGCTCGTGCATTATCGAACGCTCAAGAGGCGCTTTATGCTCGATGCAAGCATTCCATGGTTGCGTCTTTTGTGCCCACTTCGGCCCCCTGGCCCAGACAAACGAGCGAATTGGTACACCACTGGACACACGTCCAGTGGTGTACCAATCTGTGTAGACAAAGAAGGTTTCCTTTTTCGATCTTTTTTTTGTGAATATAGCGGCAGTGTTTTTTCATTCACATCATACTATGAAGTGCTAAAATAAATACCGCCGCTAGATCATAGCTATATCAAAACTCTGAAGTTCCTTACGTCCCTATGATTAAAAATATAGCAAGAAATATCAGGCAATGCGGAGTTGAGTACAACGGTGTTCGTGCACGAGCACGATATTGGGCAGGAGATCGAACTATAGGGGGCGCTTTCTCGAGGTTGTTGTCCCCACAGCCCGGTGTTTACTGACACAGCATAACAAAAAAATTGAACCTCGTCATGCACGGCCTGGACACGAGCGCTTCGCTCTGACCAATGCTGGCCTTCGAATCGCGTCTTCGATATCGCTGATCCAAAACAAACAAGAAAATTCGGTTCGTTGCCCCCACCGCTGAAGCGTGCCGTTAGAGGCGTGACTGTTCGATCTCCTCCCCAATAGCTTAGAAGATATCTTCCTGACAGCCGGGAGTTCTCATGCGCAACACAAGTCTCAAGGAGAAAAACAACATAAAAAGTTGTTTAATAAGGTGTCTAAAATGTGCTGCTGTTAAAATTAATATGGGAATTCGTAAAGAAGAAAAACAATATTATAACTGACATTCTCTATGGACGTTTCTATTACATTTTCGCATAGCAATGGCAATAAAGGTTATACATGGTTATTCACATACTAGCTATACTTCGTTTCAGCTTCTGTCCGAGCGCGGCCGATGTTATGAGCCGAAGGGCCAATCAAAAACCGCAAAAAGCGCAGCGTCATGGCGTGCTCTCGGCACTTGATAAGACTAGCCGGCGGAGGAGCAGTGCACAGAGAGACGGCGAATACCGGCTGGTCCTATCAACTGCAGAGAGCACGCCATGACGTTGCGCCTCGTTCGCTGTTTGATTGGCCCTTCGGCTCATAACATCGGCCGCGCTCGGACCGAAGCTGAAACGAAGTATAGCGTGTTTCATTTTGGTGGCATATCTGTACGCCTCTCTGTTCTTTTTTATATTTGTGTACACAGTTAAAAAAAAAAAAAAGACGACAATATTCGATCCGCCAAAAACAAAATGACGGTTCTGTTTCCAGGAAGAACTCAAATAAGAAATAAAAACCGAGCCCTTCATTCATAACAAAGGCTGTTTATCTATGATAGCGCGAAAATCCGGTCGCGATGACTCTGAGCAGAATGACAGCGCGAACTCGGAGGAGCTGAGCCATGTCACGCGGCCGCCGAAATGCACTGAGTTGAAGGAGGAACGCCGGTGTATTGCGCAAATATTTATGCTCGAGAGCGGACGCGCAATACCACCGTAGCGGTTGAACTACTGCCTTTTTCCAAGATGGCGCCCATGGGACAACAGCTTTAAGTTGAAGCAAAGTATAGTACCCTGTCAGCTTAGCGTCAGCTTAGCGGTGGACGGAGCTTGTAAAGTGTTTGCATTCTTGTTGATGAATATCTGCTTGATATCGACAACAAAAACGTCCATTCAATACTTTTCTTGACGCACTGTCCGGTGCGTCAAGCCGAAGTAAACTAAAAAACGAATATAGCCTACTTCAAGGAAGACACAGAAGAGAAGGGTGACAAGCGGGAAAACCCTGCCGTCAAATCTAGTTCAAGGTTGATACACAACGTGGCGTGGATTTATTCAACTAAATTGGAATGTCTCAGAAACGTTGCCATACCACGGAAATCGCTCGTGCCTAAAAAACGAAATACAAAAATTGGCAGCGACCTCTACCTTCAAAGTCCCGTTATGCATGAAATGCATTATTGGCAATCGGTGAGTGAATTGCTGTGTCACCTTACGAATACATGAAAGGATAAAACATAGAGGACCGGGACGCAAATGCGATTCATTAACACAGAATTTACGACTTCGAAAATTTCTCCGGTGTTTCGGTTCAGGGCTTTATTGGCCTGATAAATATGTATTTGCAGTCCGCTTGAGTAGAATATTATGGAAAGATTTACAGACAAAATAAGGGTGTTTGTATAGGCTTTTTACCTTGGACCTGTCCTTGGTGAAATCTTTCTTTTGTTGACAGGGCTAAAAGTTGGTTGAAGAAGCCTTTTCAGGGTTGCTTGGTGTATAGGCATGTCGACGATTACTTGGTAACTTATCCAAACGTTATGTCCGCTGACAGCGCCTTTGAAGTTTTCATAGACAGTGCAGCGGGACTAACTATTACGCGGAAAAATCCTTCAAAGGAAAGATTACAACTCCTAGATTTACGGTTACATCCTTGTTTCTCGGGTCTTTGTTGGGCCTTCCAGCAGAGATCGAAAAAAACAGTCCTCCCTTTCACTAGTGCAAATTCCAAGTCAGTTAAGCATGGTATAGTGAAGTCGCTTTTCAAGTCTTCATTCTCCAAGTCGTGTATGCATTTTTCCGAATTCAGCCTTAAGTTACACAATCAAAGGTTGACAAAGTAGGTTTTCCTGCAGACCTCCTTCGTTTCATCCTTAAGAGACTTATTATCAGTTCACAACTTGCGCAAGCTCTCGCCAAAAGAAGGTAGTTTTGCTCTGATTCCCTACATGCGCAATTCCACGCGTCGTTTAAGATCTCTCGTCTCCAAAAGTTCGACACGAGTCTGATATTTTCCTGTCTTATGCGTCTTAAGCAGATGTGTAAAAAAGTAAATGAGAACGACACTCCCAGAGGGTGCAATGTTAAACAGGCCAAAAAGTTAGTCGATCGTGAAGAAAGAAAGGTTTATTCAACTCCACGAAGCTGCGGCAGTCACTACATCTGACAAACTGGTAAATGCGTTAACCATAGACTCAGAGAACACAATTTGGAAGCATCAAAGGCTTTAAATGAGTGTTTTCACCCAATCCTCGCTCACAGCCGCACGAGTGATAACTGTGCAGCTTATTTCTCAAATACTAAAATACCGGGCGGGCAAAATAACATATTTGGGAGAGAAATCATTGAATTATTTGCCATGGGGGCTCTCAACAACAATATTTCTGCACCCTCATTATCACCGACAAATAAAGATGTCGATTTCCTGACACCAGAGATGACGATCACTGATACCTCGTCGTGACGCTGGTGTTTATTGAACTTTTAAATTTATAGTAAATTTCAATTTCCTTCACCAATTTTCTCACCATTTTTTTTCCTCTCCCCTTCAAGAACGTGGAAACTTTTTCTGGAGATGTTATATTTTGTAACATGTTATGATGCTACTAAATGAAAGAATTTCTGTCTCCGTCCCTGTACTTATTGTTTTATCATTTCATGTATTCGTATCAACTCACCAACACGCTCGTTTTGAATCATTGATGTGTCACATGACACATAGTTTTCGGATAAACTTGTCAGGAAAACTAAATGGTTGTATAGATCATGTCATGTCACTGGTCAGGTGATGTGGCGTCTATTCCCCCAGTAAATTTAGCGGCGAAACTCGCGTGAATTTTTCCGCTAAATCTAACGGTTAACTGAATTGGTGTATATGTCACGTGACGTCAACTTTCGGGTAACTTTAGCGGGGAAACTCAGTTGACGTATAGATCACGTGCCGTCATTTTCCTCAACGTGTAGGTCACGTGACGTCAGATGACGTCACGTGATGTCACTTTTCCGCTATATTCATCGGGGAAGCTGAATCGAGGTATAGGATACGGGACGTCAATTCTTCCGCTAAATTTAGCTGAGAAGATTTATTCGTGTATATGTCTCATGATAGAAATCTCCGTGCTAAATTTAGCGGGAAATGCATGGACGGACGGATGGACTAACGAACGGGCAGACAAAATTTTGGAATTGGGTGTAGTCTTAAAAACATGGCATGCTTTAAAAGTTACGCGTCGCTCTGTCGGCAATCGAACTCGGGACATTGTGTCATGCACTTTTCCACAACACCTACACCTCCCCTACCAGCTTGACTCTTGTTCTTGTGTCGGGCCCATAGAGTCATCCACGGCGTTTGACTCGTTGATGTTTTCTTCGGTGCAAGCCAAAAATTGAACCTGGCATCTTGCATTCCTGTGCCACGGGGCTGCAGCGCACGTTCTGATTCCGGCCCTATCTGCATCTTCCCTGTTTCCCGAAAATCGAGGGAGCGATCGAGAAGCTCTCGACACAAATCCCTTGCCTGTTCCTTCTGATCTCGAGGAGTGGCGTGCAGGACTTTGCATCTCTCAAATCCCGTCCCGACGGCACTCTTTTTTTTTAAGGTTTGGGAAAAGCATTAAAAAATTGGCGAATAGGGAAGATGAATTTGGTCGCTGGCACTGGGGTTTGGCCGTACCACACAACCGTTTTTTTTTTTTTGTTATTTTTTTTTTTTTTTTCTTTTGAGGTGCATACGATCTGACCCTGCGTTGGTTTCTTTATGAAAAACATATTCCGAACGACATAGTAAAAAGTAGGTAGTCGGGCTGTCAGACGCAATGACAACGAATGGTGGTCGATTGCTGCGCTGCGTTTTAAAGAAATCTATCTTTAAAAAATAACGAGAGGTTGAAATAATAACGAGCCGTAGATGCAATTCCATAGTTCCATACATGTCAACTTTGGCTGCATCGTTATGAAAAGCGGCGGTTTAATTTTTGTGACGGTCAGATCATATTAATAGGGCCTTCAATTCTGTGTTTGTCTCGCGGATATAAGAGAAGCCTCAAGTTTTCAATCGGGACTTCCGGGGCATGACATCAGACAGAGTCTGGTTTAGACTAGCTATTGATTCACTCGTCGTTACAATATCGTCTTAAAAAAAGTTTGTCTTGAAGCATGAAACATGTTTTAGCGGAACTTCCCAATCCCAAACTTTCGTCCGTCGGTCCGTCCGCCCATGCATTTTCCACTAAATTTAGCGGGGAAATTGACAAAAACGTTACCTAACGTCACGTGGCACATACACCAAGTGGGCAAATTAGCGTCACGTGACCTACACATCAGTTTAGTCGTCCCGCTAGATATAACGGGAAATTTCACGTCCTGTGATGTAAACACCAATTCATTTTCCCCGCTAAATATAGCGGGAAAACTGACGACATGTAACCTAAACGCCGATTCTATATACCCGCTAAATTTAGCGGACAAATCGACGTCCCGTGACACACCGATTTCCTCTCCCCATCCCTCTTCTCCTTTCATTCACCCTTTCTCTCTCCCTCCTGGGATGTCCTCCTCATACGTTTTACCCTCTTGCTACCCTTCCACTCCTACTCCCTTCTCACCTACCTCCAATACGTGGCCCGTGTTTGGCAGCAGCCGCAAAGCACTATTGGTACTATACACTTTCGGTTCCTAGCTAGCAACCAGAACTGCGCATAGACGCCGCATTCACGAGCATGTACCCCCCTCACTCACCACGATTCGCCTCCTGTCGTTCGACGCGCCGGACGGCTGCTATGGTAACGGCAGTGTATTCTATGGAATACGTACGTCTCGAAACGCAGCGTCTAGATGGCGTTCCACCGTACTCTGTGGAAAACACAGTTCGGAAACAAAAATCTAGATGGCGCTTCGAACGACGGGAGGCGGACTGAAGTGAGTGAGGGGGGTAGCCCCTTCCACGGGAGTTCCACAACTGAGGTAATCTATAGTCGGTGACAGGTCAAGAAGGAAGTGGATGCTCCTCCCACCTCTGTCCAGTTTAGTAGTGTGAACACTGGAGAAGAGGCGACCTCCTCTCCATCGTTCGTTCCGCTGAAGTGGAAAAAGGTGGGAGGAGCTTCCTCTTCGTTCGTGACCTGTCACCGACTGCAGTAATTTTGCTAGCAGCTGACACATCACCATGGCGGCTACAGAAGCGTGTGCGGGTGCTGAACCTGATCAAATCGAGCCACTTTCCTCTGCTGCTGGTTGACTAACGAATTTCCGAGCATCTGAAGTTACTTCTGCGCATAAGTAGGAGTCGGACGCACACACATCGAGAACGGCCACGAAAGCGCTGAGCGAGTGCGGCCGGCGGCAAGCTGCACTCACGTCGAGCTTTCCTGATCGTCGCACGAAAACTCAAGCTAGGTTAGTTATTTTGTTTTCCTTTTGAGCCGGCGTTCTTCATTGCGTTTTGTTTATTTTTGATGGTTCCGTTAAATCACATCATGCCCGATCGGGGCTTTGGCGTACTTTTTTCGCGTGATCGAAACGCCACTTCCGCATTAACGTTTATTTCGACGATATCTGAGTACGGGAGATCCTTTGCTTCTACGCACTCACGTGTTTCTGTACCACAATTAAGTTGTCCCTCGTGTACCATGACCCTTCTCGCGCATTTTTAATGATATCGAGTAAGAAAGCATGCATAAATGCGCACCAATTTTGATATGGGCTACTCAGGGTCGTACGACCGCTTTATTATCCGGCAGGATGTAGGCTCACTTAATGCAAACGTGCAGATCCCTGGTTTGATAGCAGGACCAGGTTGATTTCTTCAGCGCGCACCAGTCACCTTGCTGTTTTTGGAGAATTGCGTTTATCCTTTGTCCCCCTTCTTCAGGTATTAATATCGTTTAAGATGTAAGTGCTGCTTCTTTGCTTTTTGTTTATGTATCTTATAGCAACCTGACCCGTCGTGTTGTTTATTTATATTATATCAAGCCACCCACCCATTCACGCAGCTTCGCCGTCACAGTCTGCGGCAACTATTTACAGAAAAAGCTAATTTGGGCTGTCGATGTAACCAACTACCAATTAAACGGTCTGAAGATGAAACGGTCTCTCGAAGAAACGTCGCGCGATGAACTGATTGCCTGCGAGATGGTATTCAGCGTTATCGCGGTTGCCTTGCACGACAACCAGTACTTACCCCTTCGCGGATTAATAGAAACCTTTTTCTGGGTGTCAAGAGACTCTGTTAGATATGGTTATTTCGTGTGGTTTCTACCTGAGAAAAGAAAGAACACGTTGTATTGGCCTGTAACGAATGGGGCGCGCATAAACGGTTGCCGACGCTTGGCTGCCAGAGGTCACCTCGCTCCGTCACTTGCTTAACTGCGACGACCAATCGCTGTTTCCGGTCTTCGTTCCATGGAATCGGGAACATCTTACGCCCTTTTTATGGCTCGCATTAACACAACGAGCAGCGGACCATTTTCACCGCGAATACCGTATACAACTACAACGAGAAGGGCTCTAGATGCAGCTGACCGGATTCCGACCGGCACCGAACAAACTGGAAGCGTCGTGTAATATAAACAAGGTAAAGAGAGGACACTGCCATATGGGGGAAGGGGGGGGGGGGAGGGTCATAGCGACCCAGATAGACCAGAGACAGCTAGCGCTCTTAGCGGACGGCATGAGACATATTTTGCTTCCGGTCCAGGTAGTTTCGGTTTGGGCGTTTCTGCTCAGGTACCCTTCACATCCCCTTTTTTCCCCTCCTTTTTCTCTTCGCCTCTCTAGGCTCTCGGGGGCTCCAAGGCTCCCGCTGGCTCCTTTTTAGAGCGCAGCTCTTAGGTGCCTGTTTCCGGCTTGAGCAGCGTCGCTGACGGCGTAACCGCGCGTTGCATTATGGGACGTTTTCCCATAATGACGTTATATGTGACGTTACGTGTGACGTCATGAGGGTCACGAGTTATGGCACTGGTGACGTCACCGCGCGTTGTAATTTTGGTAAATTTACCCGCTAAACGGTAACAATTCCCTGCTAAAAGTAGCGGAAACATTTCCTCGCAAAATTTAGTGGAAAAAATTCCCCTCCAAATTCGCCGAAAAAATTCCCCGCTAAATTCTGCGGGGCATTTTTCCCGCTAAATTTGGTGGGAGATTTGGCGAAAAGTTTCCGCTAAATGGGAGGGGAGCATGAGAGGAGGAGGGGAGGGTACGAATGAAGAGGAGGGGCATACCTTCTTCTCCGAGCGTCTTCTGCTAGGTTATTCCGTGGCCCGTAAACAACCCCTGCTCCTTACCTGCTGGCAGAGCTCACTGCCTTTAAGCAAAGATCTGAACAGCGCTTGCTTGCGCGATACTGCTCAGGCGTAGCATAAACCGCGCGTCATTGCACTGTTTATGCCTCGCCAGACGGCCAGCGCGCGCTCTTCTGACATTTGCTCTAGCATCAGTGAAGAGAAGCCGAGAGAGAGAGAAGTGGGCGTTGAATAAACAGTGATGTCAATCAGCACCCTGTGCTTCCTTGCTACGGAGAAGGGACTGTGTGCGGTCAACGGAAGAGCCTAGGAGACGACGTTCGCACCGGAAAGAGCTTTGTACGCGCGCGCCTAATCTCTCCCATATCGCCGCACGCCTCCGCGGCACGGCTCTAGTCGGCCAGGCGATCGACGCTCGCTTGATATTATTAAAAAAATTGGGCCACTATACATTACCTCTGTCCATTACATGGCACAACACGCCACTATCAAATTTGGCGAATAGAAGCTATGCACAAGTATACTGTGTTCTAAACGGGAGGGACCAGCATGTAGCAGTACTTAAATAAATAAGTGAAAGTTCGACAAAAACTCCACATACGCACAAGAGGACTTGGTGTCATATCGAGCCATATCTCCTTAACATGGACACCTACATTCAACAGAAAAATCGACCATGATGTGAGCCGTCCATAATACCGAATCATTGTCACGACTACAACTAATAAATAACAATCGTCCCACAAAAACCTAGTATAGCGTATCCAAGCCTTTAACCTGCAAGCCATATTCATCTTATCACCTACATTATGCATACACACCGTGAAGGGGCAAAAGTAATTCCGAAATGTTTTCTCAGATTCTGACATTGGTCTTGCATTGCGAAATGTTACTCATTTGATGCCATGTCAACATTTCATGAGGTTTGCTTTAGGAATCATTGAGGGCAAATTTGTACTTGTAGACACGGTTTAAAACACTATTCTGTTCGTCCTGTTTAACTGAAGCTGCAATTTCTCACAGGGGAAGAACTGGCGTTTCTTATAGTTAGCGGTAATAAGTAATTTATAGCGATAATCGTAGCTGCCGAGTTAATTTTGAAGAAACAATGTCTTCAAAAATATTCATTTTTTAGCTTCAGTGAGTGTTTGCTTAGAGTTACACACCTTGTGTCACGTAAAGTCAAAAGAAAGAAATCACTTGAGCACACGAGAGTGTAATAAGAGACATCAATTGAATCATCAACAACGTGTTCCCTCAGTTCATTGCGAAAGCGTTCAATATACGCGACGACCAGAATAATACTCTAGCGAATACGATAAAACGATGTAAATCAGTTCGTCGCATTCACGGAACGTTTTGTCAACATGCGAAGTTTGATCGATAGTTCGCTTCACAAAAAAACTTCCCGCATTACTTTCAACCACACACCTTGCTAACCTTTCGACATTTTGTCGAACACAACTCTGCTGTATTCGCAACGAACTATTTGCGTCTCGCCTATACTCCGTTTCAAACATCGCGTGCAACGCTGGGAAAGCTACTGAAGTAGTGCGCATGAAAAAACACAAAAAAATGTGTTACTCCGCGAGATTTCGTGGACGAGCGGTATAAGGCGCAGCTCTGGCGATGCTGAAGTCTCGGTGGCGGTGGTTCGAATCCACTTAGGGCGCAAAGGTTTCTTTTTTTTTTTTTTTCTTGATTTATTTTTTGTGCAAGATTGTGCGTATTGCAGAAGTGCATATTTCAATTCCTCTTTTTTTCTTTTTGTCGATTTTTATTGATAAGAAGGTAGACTAGGGGCTGGTGTTCCGCTTGAACTTGCGCCGGCCTCGTCAAAACGGAAGAACGGTCGAGATCCAGGGCGTCTCTATTTAAAGCCGTTGATTTACATGGTAGCGTGAAAATCAGAGAGTACCTTGAGAGTGTGGTGGACGGTCCTTTATATCACGAATACTGTGATTAGGGGACCGCACTGCCATTGGTCAGACGGCTTGGCATTCCCTCACGTGATGTGACTTCATGGAAGTTTCCTTCAGAATCGGAATACTCGCCGGTGTATGGAAGAAGTCATCCAGACGGCAGTATCTCGGTGCTCTGGTGCCGGCGCCCCCATGAACCGGGAGTGATTCACAATAGACGCGTACACAACACACGGCACTCGACATCAGGATCGAATGTTGTTTCCTTTTCGAGGAAAGCAGGGGCCTCGGAATACAGGCACGGGCGTGTGCGTCGTTTAGTTAGCCGACCAAGGTTAAGGTGCCTCAGGCAGACGGAGCCGACCAAGGTTACGGTCCCGCAGGCAGAAGAACCCAGACGCTTCGGAATGCAATCACGGGCACCGCCTGCTGTAAGGTCCCGCAAGCAGACGGAGCCGTAGGCACGATTCATCACCGACACAGTTCCTTCTTGAGGCTTGTTTCACTTTGAAGCCATAAGGCCGATTTCAACACCAGAAATAACAGGTGGCAGTTCAGAACACTGTCCGCGTGCTCGGAACTTTCACGTTGCGAGGTCTTCGCTTCGGGGACGCCACCTTGCCAGGCACTCCGGTGTCGTTACTGACCGTCTCCAGGACCTCACGGACCGACGTCTCCGGGAAACACGTTCTTGAACTCGCGTACACGTTGGCGATCACCTGTTTGCGCTTTTGCGAGATCTTCACACAACGAATCTTCGAAAATATCCGAGCAGGAAAAGAAAGCATTCCCGCGTAAGACGCCATCTTCTCGAAACCGGCGAGGCAGCAGCAGCCGCACAACCCGAAAACCCGAAGCGAGTGCGAGTGCCGCACGAACGAAAACGGAAAATAATTTGGAGTAGTTTACATTATCTGTTCCTTTTTATTGAAAAAGAATGGTGTTCCCTCGAAATCATAACGCCACTATTAGTTACTAGCTACAAAAACGTACACTTTTAGACTTTTTTGTTTTTTTTCAGGGGCCGCACTATTTTGTGGAGCGAACGTAGCCGCGGTCGGCAGTGCAAACCGGCGCGCTAGCTTTGACTACGTTGCACGCTATGTTTGAAACGGAGTATAGTTTAGAAAAGGGGAGGGGCGGGGGGTGGGGGTCTTTTATTGAATTACGCGCTTGCTTTACGCACTTCGTAAAATAAAACATGTCGCCAACGAAACGTCACAAGAGCGCGTGTCAACTAGACCAGCTTCCACGAAACGTCACAGTGTCAAGGAAACATGTGTCATAAAAAAAAAATTGACTGCGGAACATATTTCGGTATTTCCATGAAACGTGTTTCAACCAAACGGAACGAACCCGTGAACTTGCCTTTCGTTGAAGGGAAGACACCCGAGCTGACCAAAGCTACTGCGTGGAAAGCTCGTCCCAGGAACTCACGAGCTGATCAGCGTGCCGGCGTTCACCCTTCCGCTGCTCACGAACTGAACGAAGCGGCTGCGTGCGACCACGCGTACCGGCGAAACCCGCGTGGACGCTTGCTGCCGGCCGGCGGGCCGGCGCCATAAATCACGTAGTCTAGATGACGCGAAATATTAAAGTTATTTAAGCATATTAAAAACCCGAAATGACCTTAGAGCATTAAAATTTTAGTCCAAGTTTTTATTCCAAAATCCTGCATACTAAGTTCAAGGTATTTTATACAAAAGCGCCGCTGAGCGGACGGCATTAGACACGCGATTTGGGCAGCGAGTTTGCTTTTGTATCCTCTCATTACGTTGGCTATATTACTCTATGCTGGAAGTGTGAAGTCATGTGACGCCTCGTTTTGGATGACGAAATTTCCGGCTCAAACGCCGGTCACCTATTCCGCTTCCTCCCACCCCTTACATCTCCCTCTCTCTTGCCATCTCTCCCCGATCCTACTAGGGTACCCTCGCTTCCTCCCTTTCCTTCCTCCCCCTCCTTAACGGCGTGACGCAGCAATTCGGTTTTCCCGTTTTTTTTTCCTCTCTCTCCTCTGCTATTCCCTCCCCTCGTCGTTTTACGGTGACATCCTCCTTCCCCCCAACATGGTTACATAACGCATGAACTCAGTATCTCAAAAATTTAGACAACTAAAAGTTCTTCAATCACAGACCGATTTTTGAATTCCTTGGAACAAATTGAAAGAATGACTCCTACATTTTCATGTCATGCATTATAGTACTTTAAAGGTAAATGTGCACTCGTCCTTAGAATCTCACCTCAAAAACGTAAAATTTTGCCTTAGATTTTAATTTCTTGTTAAGAGCTAATAAATATGAACGACGACGACAACGTTTGTCGTCGTTCATTTCATTTCATTTCATTTCATTTTATTACCTTAAAGACCCCCTTTTAGGGGGTATTACATAAGGGGTGGGGTTACAAAAATAATCAAACATAGGTGCTGGTCTTCAGGATGAGAGATGATTGGTAACATTTTCGAAGAAGAAGGTTTCCGCCAGAGCATGAGCGGCCAGATTTGGTCAGCGACCATGATTTAAATGATAATGTATTGATTGCGAAGGCGAGCTGGTGGATGTTAACCATTTTGTTCTTAGCCCGAGACTGAGGCAGGAAAAGAGGCAGGAAACTTTGAAACTTTCCCCTTTTCCTGCCTCAGTCTCGGGCTAAGAAGCTCCTCCCACCTCTTTCCACTTTACTAGAGAGAACGCTGGAGAGGAGGTGACCTCCTCTCCACTGTTCGCTCCGCTGAAGTGGAAAGGGGTGGGAGGAGCTTCCATTTCGTTCTTGACCTGTCACCGACTACATTATCGTTGCAACTCAAGAAGGTAGGGCGAGGGTAAGACGGGCCGAGGAGGAGGAAACAGACAGAACGCTAAAGAGAGAAGGAGGTTCCGGCAACGTACTATAATAATTAATCCCCCCCCCACTTTTTTTTTTTTGTGTGTGTGTGGGGGGGGGGGGTTGTCACTGCTGTACTACGGAAAGCATGTTTGTAAAATTACTTGAAATAAAAACCAAAAATCTTGCGCATTCTTTTTTTTTGGGGGGGGGGGGGGGTATGTTTTATTGTTTTGTATAGTTCATTGCAACTCAAGAAGGGAGGACGAGGGAAAGGAAGGCCGGGGAGGAGGAAGCAGACATAACGCTGGGAAGAGAATGAGGTTTCCCCCTCTCCTCTCTAGCGTTCCGTCTGCTTCCTCCTCCCCAGCCTTCGATGCCCTCCTTCTACCTTCCTGAGCTGTAACTTACTATACCGATATCTTTTAGTGAAGAATAAAAAAATTGGGTCGATAGATTTCACCGTATGGCGATCCCGCGTAATATAAATATTCCTTCGAATTTCAACATAGATTTGACTCACTTAGGCCTCAATATATCTGCTGACCACGGTTTCATTTTCTTTTGCACTTTGTCATGAGGATGTAAATTCATTTATATACTTTGGGTATCCGCTCTTTTACAATTTTCAACGAAGAAAATGTTTCCCATTTAGCAAAGTTTTCCGCAAAGGATGAAAAAAAATGTTTCTCACTTTTTAGAAAAAAAAGGAGAAAAAAAAGAATGATGTTGTTGCGCTTTTCAAGTGTCGTAACGGAATCCTTGTTTCAATTTAGTATCTGGAGATAAGCGCGTTGATCGTGTTAAATTCCTACATCCCCGAAGCGGATGATGCTGAGGCGTGAATACCAGAAGATGACTCAGCCGCTCTAGATTGCAGTTCATTGCAAAATTAGCGCTATAATTACTTATCATCATTACTTCTTTAAAAAATAAAAGCAGAATTGCGAAAATTAGCGCTAACATTGCAGCATCTGTGCAGCAGAACAGAAACTAGACGAGAAGGTAACTGCCCCTTATGAAAAAAAAAAAATGCCATAGGTCTCAACACGACTGGTACATCACTATCAATTAATCAAATTGCATATTATAAAAACTTTTAATAAAGAATGCACAGGTAAATTTGATGGTTGGTCATGATTATCTGCTATACATTCCCATCGGGTGGCATCCAGATTACGTTGTTTTCTTGCACCTGTCTAAAAAAAATATTTAGCGATATTTTATTTAAAGAAACGTGGCACCCAGCATTGACAATGTTTTTAGTGTTTTATGCGTATAATGTCTGCATATTTTAAGGGTCACTGTCTCGTACCACTTAAAACTGTTAAGTCAATTAATAAAACAATTTCATTATCAGATTTTTCTTTATATGCGTTGAATTTTAGCGGGATAGCGTTAAAAATCTCCTGTCGCAGAAAAGCCGGCGTCGGTGGCGTGACGGAAAAATCCTGTTATCCATAGGGGGATGACGTCACAGCCACATGACGTCTCACGGGAATTTTAAGCAACCCACAACGCTCACGTCAAACGTGACGTCACGCGTGGAATGAAAGTCACATGTAATGCGAATTAAGTCCCGCCGCATGTCTCAAATGACTTCAATTTCGTAAAGTGATTTATTTGCCTTAAATAAAGATTTGAAGGATTTTAGACGTGAGTCGAACCCACGACCCTTCGGATGCGAGCCAGACACCCCACTGGCAGGCCACGCAAGGCACGCTTGCAGGGCGAATCAGAAGGCGATGCGAACGGGGCCGGATAACGATATTGCGTTCCAGTTTTAAAGGCGAAGCTTAAGGTTCCTGTAAACTTTTCGCTAGGGAATTCGGATGCAAAAAAACTCGGAGTGGGAGAAACGAGTTACCTTTTCCTGTTGAGAACAGACATTATAGCCTCTCACTAAACAAAGTTACAGCTTTTGTATGTGGAAACGATGTTCTAGAGATTTAAACACAAGGCTTCATTTCAGCACATTTCGTGTAACACGACCTTTATCCTCATGAAGTACGGATTAAGTGAAGCCGGATTGCGTGAAAATGTGGCCTGTGACGTCAGATGACTTTAGTTTCCCCACTAGATTTTGCGGGATAATTGACGTCGCGTGGCCGTAGCACCAATTCAGTTTCCCGCTAGTTTTAACGGGACAAAGACGTCATTTGACCTGCACGCCAATACGATTTCCCCGCTAAATTTAATAGAGAAAATGATGTAACATGACCTCATGCCACTTGGGGAACGCGACAGAACAGCACACGACAAAACAGCACGCGACAAAACAGCACGGTCAAAACAGCACGCGTCAAAACAGCACAGTGTCAAAACAGCACAGCGTCAAAACAGCACGCGTCAAAATAGCACGCGACAAAACAGCACGGCGTCAAAATGGCACAGCGCCAGAAGAGCACGTGCCAAAACAGCACGGCGTCAAAACAGCACAACGACAAAACAGCACGCATGTAAAAAGGCTGTAATAGGTAGCGTTTTATGAAAACAAAACAGAACGTAAAAAAAAAGGGTTGGACATTGCATGGCATTATTTAACAGCTAGTGGAAAAACAATAAAAAAAAAAGTACGCTGGCGGCGACGTGATCGCACTCAAGTCAGTGTCCCGAGTGCTGCTGCTGTGTGATTGCTAAAAACAAATAAAGTTAGCAGTAGTTACTACTTCTTAACTGCGCTGATCCCTGAAGAGATTGGGTAGTTAGAGGGGGTACTTTCGCGCCGATGTTAGCTGCGTTGTCTGGTCTTTTTTGAAGTATCAGGGAAAGAGGAAAAGTCATTTGGAAAAAGATATCCATAAGTTCAAGGTATGAAATGCCTGGTTTGTGGCGGTCCGTTGAGGTTCCGTAGTACTCCTCCTTTCGTAACTACCACCTAAATGTAGAACGTCCCCTTCTTCCCCCTCCCCCCCCTCCTCCCCCCCTCCCCCCCCCCCTTAAAAAAAGAAAATCGGGAGATGCGTCGATTATACAGATGCATTGATAGAAACAGTAAGATAAGGTGACTTTAATGTGGAGCGTATTCAAGGTGGTGCCATGGGCACCGATTTTGCTGGGTATATTCACCGTGAATAAAATCTCGAAACACGCGGCTGGAGCTTGCAGGCGAGAAGTTGTACGTTTTGAGTTAAATTCACAGATTATTGCCGGCGAAGCCCTTGATCGTGTGGAAACCGGTGAAGCAGTAACATGCCGCAGCCTCAATGCTGTGGCCTTACACTCCAGCATGGGCTGAACACACCGTTGCCGCACAAGCTTTCTGTTTTTTTTTGTTTTTTTTTAATAACTAATGACAGCACATTGGCGTGCGATTGAATTATTTAACGTAGACGATATCACCAGCAAACTTGCACGTCAAAATGAGCAAAACTCCTCGAAAAAATTGCGGTGGCTTAGCTTGGCTATGCCAGGATATACGTAGTGTGAGCTTATGCGCACAAAATGAGAGGCGCTATCAAGCGGCTCCAGTGCAGCGTCAGACTTGGCTACTGAGCAACGGACGCGCACAGCTGGGCACGCGGTGGCGCCAGTGCGTCTGCCGCGGCTATGACGTCACTCCTCTGGAATGCGCAGACCGGCGAGCCGGGCCCGGCCTCCGTTACTAAAACAACTCAGTCATGGAACTTCCCATAGACGCTGTACATTGGAGGAAATCCAAAACCGTGTCCGATTTTTTTTTTTTTTTTTGCAGCTAGGTGGCGCTGCCGGCGCATTATTCCACGCGTTTTCGACTGCAACTGCTCCGCGGCTGGTTGCGAGTCCCGACTCCTCTCGAGGTTCAGCATGGTTTTTGGTTAATTTTTGCCCTTTCGCCAGTAAAAATTACAATTTGAGCATGAAAAGCGCTACGTCCATTTTGGCATACGCTTTGCATTATTGTAAAATGCTGCTGCCTTAGCTATGCTGACACGCGAAGCGTTTCGAACAACCCAAATTCGTCGGCGCCACAATCCGGTGGCTACAATCAGGGCAAGTTTTTACATACTGTAATAGTAGATGTGCCGATGACTACTAACTGCAGCAGAAACAATTTGAAAGTCGTCTGCTACTGTCAGTAAAAGCGCCACGAACATCCGTAAGCTCAGAAGGCCAAATGCAACGGCCATGTACGATCTCTATGGCAACGGCCACAAGCGCGCCGTCAATGATGATGATAGCAAGTATTAACGCGGATCGCGCGCCCTCTAACAGGCGCCACGCAAAGGGATCCCCCTTCGGAGCGTAGTTCCAGAACTGAGTTGGTTCTAATAACGTTGGGCGCGGCGGCTCCGGCGCACCAGCTGTGCGCCGTGTGACGTCACTGCTCCTTGCGCATGTGCAGCACGGAGCACGAATCATTATGGGAGCCACGCGAAACTGCTCAACCTCGGCCCCAGTGTAGCTTACGCTACGAACTAGCCAGAATAAGCACCAGCGGGGGCTTCACTACTGCCCAGGGAACCCTCATGCGCACATTGAGTATACTCCGCACTCCGAACTTGGTTCCAAAAGAACAGATTCGAAGAATTGGCCGTCGACGAGTTGGCTTTCGACGAATTGGCTTAGAACCTCAATTCCTTTACAGTGCATTATTTGAGACGTGCATTTTTTTAAATTTTAAACGCTATGTTTAGGGTTCAGCGTTTTGGGTAAACCGAATAGAACCGGTAAATGTACGCCGAATTCATTTTTCGAAATTCGGGCTTAACTGAAAAAGTTCAGTATTTTTGAGGGCGTTTGGAGTAATGCGTGTGTGTGGGGGGGGGGGGGGGGGGGGAGGCGGGGGGGAGGAGGAGAATGTGACTCATAACCAAGGTTTCGTGTTACCCTCCGGTAAATGTTTCGTCTATTCGGATTTATCTGATAAACTCTAAATTTTGGCGTGCCAATCACCTCCCCCCCCCCCCCCCCCAGACACACGTATATATTTTACAATTAATGGTTTAATCAGTGCGTAGAGTAAATGATCCTGGGAAAATGCCACCACACATATCTTTCAAATTTCAATCAGGACAACAGGTCATTGTACTATCGGGTCAAGACAAAAGTCACTGTTTATGTTTCCGGTTTGGGTCATACTATTTGTGCCTGAGAGGAAGGAGAGGTTGTGTTTGTGTAACCGTGAAAGCTATGTACCATAGAAATTACATAAAGTGGGGAAGAGGACAGTTGAAACTTCTCCATTTCATCCTTTTCCAGTCTGCCTCTTGAGGCCGCGCGGTAGGTTGATGGAATACAATGGAATAAATACAGGCTTCCCACCAACTACCTCCAGTAGGATATTGATTTTAAGGTATCGACATGTATCGAAATAACACTTGTGTGCCACTTTTGCTCTAGGACAAATTAGTATTGCCAGTAGAAATGGCAGCAACATAAAATCCACCTGAAGAAAATATTAATTATTACAATCACGTTTTTTTTGTTTTTGTTTTTTTTTGTCCAGCATACGTTTACATTTAGATATTATTTGTTTATTTTAATAAGAAACACTGCGAAATTGAGCTCCGAATTTCGGAGAATTCGGAATCAAACAAAAATAAACTCCGATAAACTACGAATTTTCGGCAAAAAATAAACTGAGAAAGACACACTCCGAACTTGACGAAAACTAATCTCCGAAAAAACGGAACTCTACTCATTACTGACTTTATGACCATTTTCTTTCAAAGTTTTCAGCCTGTCTGTGAGATCGGTTCAACTTTCAACAAACTCTCCGGGGGCGCAGGGGTCTTCAGGACGAAATCTGGGCTTTTCACCTGATAGGGATTTGCACCGAATTTTTTGTTAAGAGAAGAGAGTTTGATCGTGAAATCAAAAACGGAAATCAAGAGCGTCCGTAAATGCCGCGTATTTTTTAACACCCCTAACTTCCGTCTACTAGAGGAGGGCATAAATACGAGTGTTTTATTGTCATTTCTGCCGTCGGCGCTAATTTATCACCTCTCGCAGTAGTGAAAATGGGGGAAAGCGCACCGAGTACAATGCTTGCTAATTTCTCCTTTTTGATATTTGCCTCTCCGACGGAAATGGTACTGAAGCTCATGATCGTCCTGTGTACAAATGCGAGCACACGACGATAATGTCAGATCACGATAAGGCCCCAGTGCGTCTTACAGAACAGGTCGCGTGGGCTGCCAAAGACGGCAACAATTAAGAAGACCAGTACCTGGTACTCACTATATATTTTACACAACCGCTTTTAATTATTGCAGTTCGTTAGTGTACTGGTTTTCGTCAATAAACCTAGTATAACAGAGAACTTTATGAGTCTTCTAAAATCCACCGCAATAAACCGAAAACTTTTGTTTGGAATAAAAACCGAAAAAAGTGGGGGGATTTCAAATAATACAAACTGAGAACGCCGAACTCTAGTTATATTGTCAATGTCATGTTTTGACGCTGTGCTATTTTGTCGCTGTGCTGTTTTGACGCCGCGCTGTTTTGGCACGTGCTCTTCTGTCGCTGTGCCGTTTTGACGCTGTGCTGTTGTGTCGAGTGCTATTTTGACGCGTGCCGTTTTGTCGCCATCCTGTTTTGACGCTGTGCTGTTTTGACGCGTGCTGTTTTGACCGTGCTGTTTTGTCGGGTGCTGTTTTGTCGGGTGCTGTTCTGTCATGGTGCCGTCACCTGACCTCAACGAGGCAGAGGTGCTTAGAGCGAAAAAGTGGGGTTCCGGTCTGAGCCTGAAAATGACCCCCATAAGGCGGCTGCCGTTGTCCGCAAGTTTGACCACTCGTCACATGACCAAACCAAATACGTGACGTCACAGGAAAGATAACAGCGTCCCTACAGCGGCTGGCCCCACCTGGGCCGGAGCTTGGATGCTTTGTTGGTTGTCGTTCGTCTCGGTGAGTTGATTTCAGACGCGGAAACCGTCATATGAGGCTGGTCGCAAGCGATTTCAGGGTTCAGCGTGGCGTCTTACGTAGGTATGACGTGAAAATACGGACGAACAGTGTGCATTTCGCTGGTGACCGACGGGGATATTGTCACAAAAGAGACAATCTGCCCTACGTTGCTCGGATCTCGGATTGATTCGGATACGGCTAGGATAAAATTTAAGGCTATGTTTCTGTACTCTCGTTGACCATAGGAATCTTCGACGTCTACAGTGAAGCGCGTGATACACAGTGAGCGACTGAAATTGCGTGAGTCGTGCTTGGCAGTGTGCAATCGTGGTGCAGCTTCGTTCAAATGACCGAAGGCACACTTTGGTTCTGCGGCGCACCGGAGAGCTGCCTTGAAGCTGGTAGTTCCCGTGCCGTGTTGAATGGTGCTGTGCTGCTTCCCAAATTATTCCGGCGTAGACGTGCACTTTCACGGAGCACAGGTGTGCGGTGCACCAAAGAGCTGCCTTCAAGCTAGTAGTTCCTGTGCCATGCTTCAGGTGATGCTGTGCTGCTTCCCAAATTGTTCCGGCGTAGACGTGCACTTTCACGGAGCACAGGTGTTGCAGTTGGTATTGATTCCGCTGGTCTGTCGCACGCTTCGTCGACACAAAAGTTTCATCAACACTCGCTACGCAAATTGCAAGCCGTATTGACATTTCATTGCGCGTGTTACCTACCCAGTCCACCCGCTCACGCCGCGTTGCGACGACAGTCTGCAGCGGCTCATGAGCAGAAAAGTGGTCCTACATCCATTTCAGTTCAGTTCGCCCACAGCAGTCGCCAAACCCCGAGGGAGAGAATTTATTGGGACAGAATGCTACTGAAGCAATGCAGCTTCTTTATTGGTCAGGGCAGTCTCTTTTCTGTCAGTTTTGTTATATTGTCACGGATGCTTGCTCCAGTACTATCTTTTATTAATATTTACTGTTCTTGAAAGTTCCAGGCCATGCTAAGCTGTCATAGTATGTTCTGGTAAAGGTGCTGGGTACTTTACTTATAGCCCTTCACTCAGTGTGCACCTTGGCGGCTCTTCAGCCGAGGTGCCCAGTAACGGCACAAGGGTGGTGGACTATCCCGCGCCTTAAGCCCCCGGCGAGCCATAAACCAAGTCCTATCCCGAGCCCAGCAGAAAGATTTCAAGACGAGCAAATACCAAAAGTACGAACCTCGAACATACACCACGAAGAACCTGAAATCCGAGTCGGTCGCTGCTACCAGCAAGAACCATCGGAATTCTGTCTTTTGCAAGAAAAACCGAAGCTGACTAAGCCAACAATGACAAACCTATAGCAGCGAACCTCGTGCACTCCCACCATTGTTGCCCGTCGCACCTCACACTCCGACGCCCTTTCACGCATGGTATATGAAGACGTCGAGGGCTGGATTGAACAATATGACTGTGTTGCCCGCCACAGTGGGTGGACAGACGACCAGCTCCTGCTGAACCTATTATTCTCGTGGAAGAAACTGCACCGGTTTGAGAACCACAAGTCCTCCTGAACGTCATGGGAAGTTTGCAAGATCGAGCTGAAGTGCACATTCATCAGCCAACATTGACAAGAAAGAGCCGAATTCCTGATTCTGTCCAGGACACGGCCCCAACAAGAGCGTCACTGCCTTCGTGGAGGATGTTTTGCGCCTGATCAAGCACCCACGCCAACCCTGGTGCTACAGAAGACGAGAAGCTAAGAATCCCATGCCCCTCATGTGAGGAATAGCACCTTCGGCAGCCTTGTCCGCAACCCCACGACAACAGTTAAAGGGTTCATATCACCGAGGTTTTAACATTGAATGTACACTGCATTCCCGAACCCGTCACTATCAACAACTCCCCAGCGTCTCGACACTCGAATCATCCAGCTGCAACTTCGACGCCAGACTCCCACGCATCCGCAGCATCATCCACATTGTTGTCCGGGAGGAGATCAGGAAGCTACTTTCTGCCATCACTTGCCCAGTTTTGATTTTGATTGCCGAGATTGTTTCGGAACAAGTTCGACAGGCATTTCAACTGAAGACTTCTTGGAGCAAAGCAGCATCTGACGAACCGATGGGGACTTATGCCACAAATTCACGACGTCCACCACCGGCTACCCGTTAGTATTCAATGCGAATTCAACGAGACACGTCAACGCCAAAGCATTCCCGACATCGGAAAGAACCAATGTAGGTTCTCGCTGAACAAAGTACACCGAGGAAAAGGAGGGGCTGCGAATGGTCGACCGAAAACCACTCTGCTACCACTGCATGAGGCTGATCATGTCTACTGGAGGTGCCCGTACCATTGAATTGACCTGCAAGAGTTTGTGCCGAACGACCTTCGACCACGTCTCGAGGAGCGTCCGCTGGACATTGAGGATTATCGTCGGCGGCCTATTGCCCCTGTGCTGACGTTCCCCCGAAGCTCCTGATACCCATCAGCTCGACGGGAGGTAAGCACGACAAAGCAGGTGAGCGGCAATCCAAGGACAGTTGATTTGGTGTTAGTTGCCGTCCAAGGACAGTACCTAATAATTTTGCTGACACCAATTATCTATGTCCACGCAATAAAGCACACAATTTCCAACTTTGAAGCAGAATGCCGCTGAGTGACTTGAAGGAATAGAATGGTTGGTTGTTCTCAAAAGTAAACACCAAGCATCACCCGACTTCACTTTGCCACACGAGACTTAGACAAGTTGCAGTGGTCGCGGGATGCAGAAAAAATCGCCATTAGGATATGGAAGTGAAATGGCTTGGGTAGCAAACAAACATTGTTGGCAGCCACCAAGTCAACACTACAGCAAAAGGCACAGCCACGTAAGTACTACATGCCCGAGCTTGCTGTATTGACGCAGAGAATTACCAGGAAAATTTGCGGATTAGAAGCCAGCTCTGCAGCTTCAGTGCATCAAATGTCTTGCCACACATGACGTATGATTACAAGGCGGCATCTGTCGGTAAAAGTTACCACTCGACCAAACTGAACACCGACGTGCCAGGAGCGTCATCCGACAACAAGGAGCGCAGTTACTACGACTGAACGCATGACACGAGACTCGCAGAAAGAACTCGTTATGAAACCATTTCCTAAGAATCAATAATTATGCAATTAAGTGGAAATAAACATATTTGATACACTAACCAGATAAACATATTTCCGCTCGCCTTTATGCCTTCAGAGTCTCTACACAAAGAATTATGTTCACCGCACGTGCTGGGCCTTTTGAGGACACCCGTATCTCTGACCCCTCAATATTAATTGATGGGACATACCAGATAGGCAGACTGGTTGCATTGAGCTGCACTCGTTCCACTTCTCCTGAACAGGTGGCGCATCCGAAAACCAACTCCAATGATGTGAAAATGTTGTTTATTAATTTATTCCCTCCAAGGGCCTCTGTAGGCATTGCAGGGAGGATACTTAAAGCTACACACATGATAACATCAAAGCACACGGACATTAATGACCACAAACCGGGCCCAGCTACCGAAAATAAATATTACAGTCGCAAGAAATAATTATTGCTGCAACTTGTTGAGTGCAAAAACAAACACACCTCTGAGCATCTAGTTTAATAGTATGGATGCATTGTTATATAGCAGGAGACTTCCTATACGTATGACACAATAGACCCTTTGCAAAACCTGATCAAGCAACACATCTGTGACCAATTTTTTTCGGCGTAAAGCACGCGAAGAGGCCCCAGCTCACGTCGAAGACTAATGCAGCATTCGAGTCCAATAGGCGCTGAGCCAAGTTCACAGTGATGGCTGCCATAACATTCTTGTCGAACAAATGCCCAAAGTACGAAGGCCTTGGGTAATTAAGGTGGTAGTTACTGTAAATCGTTTCATCAGAATTTGGCAAACAGCGAAGGCTACAGTCGGTCAGTCAGTATGTACGTTGGTGAGAGGCACATGACAACATATCATCACCGTACTCATCTGCACAGATTTGTCACACATGTTACTCCGTCTCTCCGATTGGGTTGAGGGGGCTGTGGCGGTTGCCCTCTTCAAAGTTATGGTGAAACAAAGTATAGGCGGCCCACTCTTCTGAAAAAAGTCTATTGAAGAGATTGAAAGGGATGGCAGTCAACATTTTTCAACTTTCTCGGGAGCTTCCTCGCTAAACGTTGCTGCGATTATGCAGTTGCCTAGGGCTGAAACAAATTTCCCTGGGACCTACGTCCGACGCATACATTTCGCGTCGATTCTCAGATATTCCAACGTTCAAACAAAGCTAAGCTAAGAGAATGCGAAAATTTTATGCTAAAAGCACTCAAAGTTCTATCGATCCTCGAACACATCTGGGAATCCGAGCACCGGTACGGTGATACGGCTGATGCTGTCTCATAGGTGTTAATATCCAGATGATCCAGAGCGATCTTGCGCAATAAAGGTATAAAGTCTCATTCCTTCATATTTTCGCATTATACCTGCGTCAGCGAGCACGAAGAAGCCCGAAGTCGTCGGAAAGCAGCTGCACATCGCGGCCACCGCGCACCGAACAGATTCGCATCCGCCAGCTCTGGGTTCTGCCATCTTACCGATGACGTCACGGCTCTTGGAAGGTCACGTGACGAGTGGTCACATTTGTGTGTCACATGGCGGCAACCGGGGGGGGGGGGGGTGCCACTTTCGCACTTCCGGTGTATCATTCTAAGCCCTTCTACCTCGTTGCGTCACCTATACATATATTAAGTTTCCCCGCTAAATTGAGCGCACATATGAATATCATGTGACATAATGTGAGATGCCTAAACTCAAATCCAGTATTTCCACTAGATTTAGCGGGAAAATTAACCTCCCGTTACTGAAAAGAAGTTCAGTTTACCGCTTTAACGGGAAAGCTGGCGCGTGACCGGCCGCAGCCGGTCCCCCATATACTCTGTCGACACAGGCTCAAAGTATCGCTAAACGTTTGTGATGCAAAAACATTTCCCGTATCCAACACAGTTGCCTAGTAATTTTAATTACATATTTTCCGCTCCATTCTATTCATTATTACCGCAGAAAGACACGTCGTTATTCTCCTATTTTATTCTACTGTGTTTTTCTCCCGAGCGTAGGCCTATAGGGAGGCTTGTCAACTTCCGCTTCATTGGCTTAGCATCAGGGCATAACAGGAGAATGTCAGCGATGGCGGCAGTACTCTGACGCGTCTGTAAAGCATCTGCTATAGCTCCGTTCACGCCCTCATCCTGCCCCACACGGATTATCTTTGGAAGTTAATATCTTCGCAGAAATTTTGAGCTCCACCCTAAATTCCAACCAAGCTGTCACCCTCGCGAAAAGAGACATTTTCCGCTGGACGGAATCAGGCGCACAGAGACGACGCTTTGTTTAAATTTTCACCGCTGAAACACTTCCCAGATTTTGAATCCCCTTACACTCTAGCAAAAATATATATCTTGCTTTCTGGAGGCATGCGTGACGGGAGTCACGCATGCCACCAGTAGTAAATCGAGCGTGGTGTCAGGCCTTCACCGATGGATGTTTGTGTCAGCATCTCGAGATTTTCATACACCGTGGCTGCTTTTCCCTTGCGTCGATCATCTCGGTTTCTGCTCGTCTGAAGTGTAATATGATGCTGGAAAGAATGCACGAAATGCTAAATTGTCCATGGTTCCTGAAACACGCGCGAACATGAATAAAACACCATGCGGTTCAGAAAAAAAAAAAAAAAAAACATGCACGAAGCTATTGATAACAAAAGCAGGAGTTATATATCTAACGCGAAGGAAATTTGTGAGTTAAATCAGCGTCCTGCTTCCTTCTCACAATGCTTCTTGTCTTCACATCACGCAGTCTGTTCTGTGGGAAAGGGCACGCAGACGAGACGTCACGCAATAAAGACACACCAAAAAAAGAAAAAGACGCCGTGAAGTAATTCACTTAACGGAAATCGATACTTTTTTCTCCTCTTTTCCTGGCCCGAAAACGAGGAAGAGGGAAGCAGTGATCGAAGACGTAGGACGGAGTGCGCGTAAAAAGAAAGGGGAGGAAGCGGAGGGCTCGCTTTCGTGCGTTATTCATGGCGAAAAAAAAAAGGAAAAAAAGAGGTAGCAAAGGTCGGAAGAGGGGAAAAAGTCCGCGGTGGCGGAGTCTGAATCCCAGGCGACTCCATCCCAGCTCCCCGGTCTCTTCTGGGGGAAGAAGGGAGCATCCCTCGCTCGCTCACAGGAAGGGATGAGTCGGGAGACCGCAGCTTGGAAGGTACGATTGCCCTGCGGTTATATGCGCGCGAGTAGGAGGGGGGGGGGGGGGGGGGGGGCGGGGGGTGTCTTGATGCGAGAAATTAGGGGACATGGAAGTAGTCGACCGCCTCCAGACTCCTTCCGCAGCGCTGCAGCGCTGCTGACGATGCTGGCTGTCGATTCGAGGAAAGGGATGTCACTTTTCAACCTCTCTTTTAAAAAAAAGCAAATCTTTTTGGTTCGCGCGTTTGATAAACACAAAAATTAGGATCGAGGTACAGCCGAAATCAATGATTTAAATTGGCATTGGCATAAGGGATGTGTCGTCGCCCAGTAGTAACTAAGAATGTTTTCAGAAATTAATTTTGTACGTGTATATGTTTTGAGCAAAAGGCTCGACAGGACGATAAATACCATTGAAAAGTCGCGCAAATAAAAATAACGCAAAAAAAATGATTGCACTCTCTAGGAGCCTTAACTTCTGAGTTATGTAGCTATTAATTGGTTTTCTCAATATTCATATTATAATTTTCTAAAACTTGATTTAGCTCAATGAGAAAAAGAAAGAAAGGTGATACTCTCAACACCTAAGTGTGAATATAACTTTTACGAACTTTGTTAACAAGCACTTTGTAATTTATAGCGCAATGCTTGAAAGAAAGAGCTCAAATTTTACTAATTTATCCCAGGAGCTGCATTAACGTACACTTCAAAGCTTTAGCGTAATGTTCTATTGTTGCTAATTTCTGTTTAACAAAACGTCTCGTTACAATATGTTAACACGTTTTTCTTTTAATAAGTTCCACAAGAAACGGCGTTAGGATAATATTTCGAATAGCCTGGCGTAGCTATTACTTGCGGAAAAAGTAAAAGGAATTGAAATGCAGATACTGCCAGTCTTAACCTTTGATACGACTAAATAGCGACGCATCTGATGTAGCAGTGTCTGTACAGACATTGCTACATGGAATGCACCGCCATTTAGTCATATCAAACGTTACGATCACAGTCACGGTAACTAAGACCTACATAGGTCATAGTGCCCGTGAATTGGTGAGAAAGCCCAGCAAACCCCGGCCTCGGTTTTGCCAGTATTCGCGGCCTCATGAGTTTTCACATGAAGGTTATATTTTATTTTGATTGTTTTGTATTTTACTTAAATATTCTATACTGAAACCGGGTCAGTATGTAATAAAAGCCTTTTTATTTACAACTGTAACATCCTCAGTACGCTTTATAAAATTATGCTCCCAGGTTGGTGCGTTATTGATTCAAAACTGGATGGAATGCGGCCAGAACATATCTTACGGGCGTCTCTGTAACGATCACTAGAACATAAGTATGAAATCCATTTGTTGTCGGTGACCATGAAGTACTTTTATATATGTAAATATATTCTGAGCTACAATAAGATCAAAACGTTAGATTTGATATTAATTTGCATCATGTAAGAAATTTGTAACAGGCTTACAAGATACATATCTACACCCACTGATATTAAAACTTGAATCGTTTTGTTTACAGTTTCCTTAACAAATATTTATTTCACTATTTGTTCCCTTGGCCGTGTTTGTTCTTTTTATCAAACCAAACATATCCGACAGTTTATCAACGCCCACAATCGTCAAATCTAAAATTAGGACGAAAATATTCCCTGAAGAAGGTGACTAAGGAATACAAAGGACAAACACAAATACCTAAACACAGCTAGGTGAGTAGTGAACGAACGAAAAAATCTGCCTGGTCCTGGTATCAAACCAGGGACCTCTCAAATTCCAGTGGAGCGCTCTACCAACTTTGCTAAACAGGAGCTAGATGTAAGTAGAGCAAACAAATTTTATCAGCTGCCACCAGTATAACCAAGAAGGGTGAACAACTTGCATTTGAAGGTTATGATGATAATGCAATTAATGCAAAAGTGCAAGCGAACTGAACAAGAATACCGAAAATAATCAGTGGAGGAAAGAAACAAGGAGGACTGTGATGATGATTGTAGGGTTCGCGTGTTTAAGGTGCTAATAAAAGTACAGAAGGCACAGGATATGTTAGGGAATATTTCACTATTGCAAAATAAACATCAGGAACAAAATATATTTCCATCGCGTCTATTTTAAAGAATGTCATTCTACGAGTTGTCTCTCTCACAGCTCTGTCCTGATCACATTGAGGGGTGGCGCCGAAGGAGGATGGTGAAGTGCTTGACGTTGATGGACTCGGCGGTAGCTGTGATCCTCGAGCGTCTGGCTCCCGGAAATATCGGTGAACCCGGTCACTGGGGTTGTCCTCAGCGCCTCACGTAGTCCAGTCGACCTCAGGCAGGCCGGCGCCTTGACCACGAGAGGAGGTGGTGACAGAGTCGGGTCTCTGACGCCTGGTCACGTCGACGGGGATCCGAACAGCTGTTCGTCGCTTGGCCTTCCGAGTCCGAGCTGCGCTCGCGCCCTTCTCGAGCTCTTCCGAAAAACCGCGCCATTTCTCGCCCATCTCTTTTGTTCCACGTCTTTTTCATCTTTGTCTTCGTGATAGATCACCCATCACGATGTCACTCCAAGTAAGGGTTCTTTTGTTCTCGGTCACCTCGCGCCGTCCGAGTTGCCAGGTCCGGATGGGGTGACGGACTTCGTTGTGGGAAGCTGGGCGGGTCTTGACGGAGACGAAGTGGCTTCCCTTGACTGTCGACGACTAATTCAGTTGAACTTTGAAATTACTTTTCAATAAACAAATTAATACTTCTGAAGCGAATGAAAATACAAAGATAAACAATACTACAAAAGGGTAACTTCCCTTGTACGGGGTTGGGAAGGAGGTGGTTGGGTGTTAGCTTATCCAAGCTCGGGAGTTGGCTGGCTCGTGGGATTACATCCCGATTACGGGGGCAGAAGTCCCTCGGAATCCCACAACCCGACTCGATTACGGAGCGTCAGCTCTGGAGCCCCTGCACAAACTAACCTCACTTGCTGAGTTTCCCTTCAAAGTCACTAGATGGTCCATCCCCTTTTAGTGGACTGGCGAATCCTCGACGCGTCATCAGACAGGCGTTTCCCACTGGCCAAAAGGCCACAGCCAATCAGCTCACTTTCTCGCGATGTGGCAATCGCTTATACTGCCACGTGAGAATCCGCGGTCTGCGTACATCTCACGGCCAAAGGTCGGGCTGGTTCGGATGAAAGCAAAACCTTTTCTCGCAAGGCGAAACGGACAGCCGACCCCGGTGTGGATAACGCCGACTAAGTGAACCATCCACTCATTCATTCTGCCAGACGCAGTCTGACGTTGCCGTTCCGCCATGACTCTCCACACGCGGGTGAGAAAGACCAAACCCATGTAAACGCGCCGTGTAAACGGCGCCGGCCATAGCCACCGCGTTCTCTCGGCCCGGAACGCACGCTCCAAGAAAACGCGCCTTTCAAACCTCGCGTAGTAAAGTACGTCTTTCTCTCGAGGTCGCCGACCACGGGAAGTGTTTACGCCAACGCTTTCCTACCAGCCAAGCCTCCCTGGTGCTGACGGCCCACCCGCGGGGCCCTCGTCGATCCTTATACCCCTCCAAGTTTTTTCTTTGACTTTGTCCTCGTTTGCAGGGCAAAAAAAAAAAAAAAAAAATCTAAAACCACGTCAAAGGGGTAGATCCCGAAGTTCCCCTAGACGTTCAGCCGCGGGTCGAACGAAAACTTTGTTGGCAGCCCTTGTTACAATGTCACACCCACATGCAAACACACGCACCATACATATATTGACTACCAAGGGCCCGTAAGGGTCCTCAGCTCATGTCACACCCGTCCCAAATAATCTTCCCTATATTCTCTATTACCTTTACACAGAGTGTCCGGAATTGGTATTCCTGTAGAAGCAAACTCCAACCCATAATTGTACTGCTTGCTATATTCGTCTTATGTGGATGTTCCAGCGGTTGATGATCCGTTTGGAGTATAAATTTTCGTCCATATAGGTACACGTTAAACTTGTATTGCCAATACTAACGTCAGGGCCTCCCTCTCAATAATAGGCTAATGTTTCTCGCGGGGCATCAAGCCCCAACTGGCATACGCCACCACATGTAGGTACGACGCGTACTCCTGCATCAACACTACACCAAGACAGCTATCCGACGCATCTGTCCTAGCCACACACTCTTTCGTCATCTTTGGCGCCCGGAGAATCGGTCCTACAGAAAGAGCTCGCTGCAGGTCTCGGAAAGCTTTTTCGCGCCTACTTGTGCAACGCACCTTGTTGGGCTCCCTCTTCTTCGTGAGCTCAACTAAAGTAAGAGCTCTCTCCACATAATAGCCCGTCAGTCCTAAAAAGGATCTCACCTGTTTCTTTGTTGCAGGTTGCATAGAGCCTGCTATGCTTTGTAGGGTCGCCAGTACCGGAGCCAGCTCACCAATCTCCAACTTTTGACTCAGAAAATGGATTTCTCTCATTCCCTGTTAGTATTTGCTCGGTTTAACAGTCAGTTTCGGTTCGCTAATTCGCCGAAGAACTTGTATGAGCACTTTGAGATGTTTATTCCAAGTCTCAGTAAGGATTAGAATATCGTCGGTGTAATATTGTACCCATTTGATACCTGTGAGAACCTTCCTCATTAGTTGCGTGAAGATGCAGTCTTATTCCCAAAAGGCATTTATATAAAGTGATATAACCTGCTTTCTTTAGTAAATGCTGTTTTTTTTCTTTAGAGTCGCTGGCTAGGGGGATCTGCCAGTACCCTTTTAACAAGACAAACTTCGAAAAATATTTACTTTTTCCAACTTCCGCGAACACGGCCTCTATTCGCGGAATTGGCTCGGCATCAGGGATGAGTACGCCATTAGACGTCAGAAGTCAATACAGACGCGATGTGACTTATCCTGCTTCTTCGCCAGGACTAGAGGAGAACGATATGGTGACATTGATTGCTCAATCAATTGTAGCGTCAACACTGTGCCACTTCCTCCTCTATTGTCTCCCTCTTTACGAAGGGGATTGAATATTGCGGAGTCTGGATAGGATCGATTGTCGTCAGTTCAAGCTAGCACTCTAACAAATGTATTCGTCCAGGCACCTCAGTAAATACCTCTTTAAACTTGTGTCGAACATTTTTGACGTCCATTTTCTTTCTATAGCTGAGGTTTTTGGCCCCCACCACATCATCGATTCCCTAGGAATGCTTGATGCCCATACACGGTATGCCCTGCCCCGCTTCCCCCTTCTCGATAGCTGTTATTGAGCACGCTTTATATTTAACCTCGGTATCTATATCTCGCTCCTCATACTTTTTTAGCATATTAATATGAAACACCTTCCTAGTATGCCCAAAATCTATGACAAGTCCACTTACTTTATTTTTCCCACTACTTCGTAAAGACCCTTCCAGTGCACGAGCAGGTTGTTCGTCTTGCCGGTAGCAGTGCACTATCTCCTACTTTTAAATGTCGTCTTCCCGTTTTTTTGCCGTACATCTTCTTTTGGTTCCTGCCGGCGGCTGCCAAGCTCTGAGGTGAAAGTTCCGTGATTTCTTCAAGGCTATACCGTGGGTCCGAAAAATACGAGTATGCTGTTTTTAGATCTCGTCCTAACTCCTCATCCGTCCAGATTTCTTTTAGTATCGTCACCGGTCTTCGAAGATCAATTTAAATAGAGAAAAACCTAGGCTCGCTTGGGGGACTTCTCGGTAGGCAAACACGAGCAGGGTGAGATACTTATCTCATGGTCGCGACATCTTCCGGCCAATGTTGCACATCACGCTGCTTAAAGTACCGTTGTACCTCTCCACTGAACGTTTACAAATGGGGTGGTACAGAGTCGTCAGCAGCTTTTGGGTGGACAACAGTCTTGTGAGCTCCTGCACGAGCCTTGATGTGAAGCTAGTCCCATGATCACACAAAATCTGTCTGGAGAGGCCCACGCGTGAAAATATCTCCAATAAGCCTCCCGCTACTCTGTGTGAGTCACAGGATGGTAGCTCGACCGCATGAAAGTATCTCGTCATGAAATGTACCATAGTTAGAATGTAGTGGTTATTTTCGGAGCTCGTAGGAAGCGAACCTTACTAGATCGATAGCCACTCTTTCATATGGAGTATCAATATTGTCTATCGGTCGACGGGCGCCCTCTTGGCCATCCCCTTAGGAGTGGCCTTGTGACATGTATCACAATATTTCACATATATTTTAATGTCGTCCTGCACTCCTGGCCAACAGGAGGCCTCTAATACTCTGTCAGTGGTACATCTCATTACCTGGTGGTTAGTCACTACGCTGTCATGTAATATCTCCATGATGTATGTTCTCAGGGCGGCTGGAACGACTACTTGCTTAAATTCTTTACCTCCTTTTTGTTCATAACGCCGACGTAGTAGAGCCTTCGACATATAAAAGCGGTTTGTCGATCTATCCTTCGCGTGGTGTATCTGTCCGATTTTGTTTCGACAATTATCCAACGTACCATCGCATCGTTGATACTCCTTTAGGACTTCGGTGGTGACCTCCTCCCTTTCCATTTCTCTAGAGATGCCCTTTTGTTCGAGGACTTCAGTTTATTTGCAGCCGACACGTCAGTCATTGCCACAGTGTCTATCGAGGCATCTTCATTCTCAGGTTCTTGTGAGGCTTGCGGCACCTTTCTTTTTTTTTTCATTCGAAGTCAGGCTTATCGACTCCTCGTGCACCCTGAATATTTCCTACAATCACATCATACAGAGGTGTGTCCATGCGCTTCATAGTCAATTCTCCAACAAAGCATGTGAACGTAGCATTATATTTGCCTCCGGCAGTTGCAAAGATGTACCATCTATGAGAAATATCTTTCCTGTATTTCCCGTGAGACAAAAATCTTTTACCATATCGCGTCGAACCATCACTGTATTGCTTGCTACTCGTGTTACGTAGCACATTGACTGCTTGCTGACTAAGCAAGCCCCGTAAGACAGGCATGTTGTGTACGTCGAATACTCCGCTGTTCTCGTGAACCACGTTAACTAGCCCTGCGTCACAATCGTTTGTGGATACAAGACCTCATTCCTCTAGAAAGTTTCCACGCGGAGTTTGTATGTTTTCTACTGATTCTGGCTCCGCCATACACAAGATTCGCGGATTTTTTTTTTGTTTGTTTCTTGCGGCAATCTTTTACATCGTGCTCTTCATTTTGGCAAAATGAATAGGATACAATCTTTTGCCTAAAACTACTTCCGCACTCTCGTGCTTTGTGACCAAGCTTGCCACACAAGAAACATTTAGGTTTCGCAAACGCCGGGGAATCGAGGTAAGCTTCATGGGTTGACGTGGCTCTTGGGTCGTCTCTAAAGGACAAGATGTTATTTTGTGTTTGCGCCTATAGAAATCGATCGGCGCTCTCAATCATTGATGCTAACGTCTGACAGTTCCTTTCTTAAAAAAAAAAAATTATGTTTTCTGTAGCACTGAAATAAGGACTATTCGGCCAGGATCTTATCTCTCAGCGCTTCGTATGTTGAAGGTGTCTCCCCACCTCCATCCACCTATTGAAGTATCCTTGAAGCCGGGTAGTATACTGACTAGCTGTCTCCTCTTCTTCGGGTTTTGATTTCATGAATTTCTCTCGATATCCCTCAGTTGTAAATCTAAATCTTTCCAGGAGAGCTCGTTTGGTCGCTTCGTACATCATAGAATCCCGAGGCGATAGTTTGCAATAGACTTTCAATGCCTCTTTCGTCAGCCACATGCTTAGACCGGTAGCTCATTCAGGTTCTGGCGAGTCTCCCCCTTAGAAATGCATTCAAAACGCTTCAAGGTGGCGTCCACATCGTCTCGCCTCTCATCGTATGGTGGGATAAATTTCCGGGGACAAAGATAACTGGAATTTGTTTATTGCTTTTCTCTGTTGTGATCTCGGCAATAGTTGTCACTCCCGTCTCTGCTAGCCTTATACGTATGTCCGTTCTTTCGCTTCAGCCTTCTCTCAGTTTGCTATTATATCTGCAGCCCTTTCCGCCCTCTCACGCACCTTCTCTTCGCGGTCGTAGGCCCAACTTCCTCTTCCCCCCATTCTTTGAGTTCAACAACAACACCTTGTAGGCCTAGCTGCTTGTCTAGCTCTATAATTTCTTTCAGATTCAGAGTGTAGAGATTATCTCCGAAAGATTCAATGTGTCTTCCGTCCTGTCGCGGATGCCAATTGTGATGGGGATTGTGCGGTTCCTGTGTTTAAGGTGCTAATAGAAGTACGGAAGATACAGGATGCGTTAAGGAATATTTCACTATTGCAATATAGCCATCAAGAAGAAAAAAAAAGCAAATATTTACATCGCGGCTCCTTTAACAATTGTCATTCTGCGCGTTGTCTTTCTCACAGTTTTGTACTGGTCACACTGGGGGGTGGCGCCGATGAAGTATGGTGAAGTGCTTGACGTTGATGGACTCGGCGGTAGTTGTGATCCTGGAGCTCCTGGCTCCCGGAGATGTTCGTAAACCCGGTCTTTGGAGTTGTCCTCAGCGCTTCAAGTAGTCCAGTAGTCCTCAGGCAGGTCGGCGCCTTGACCACGGGAGGAGGCGGTGACAAAGTCGGGCCTCTGACGCCTGGTCACGTCGATGGAGGTTCGAACAGCTGCTCGTAGCTTGGCCTTCCGAGTCGGAGCTGCGCTCGCGCCCTTCTCGAGCCCTTCCAAAAAACAGCGCCATCCCTCGCGCATCTTTTTTCTTCCACGTCTTTTTCTTCTGTGTTTTCGTGGTGGATCACCCATCACAGGGACAGAGGACCAACAGAAATGTCGAAACAGAGCTAGGTGACTGGTGCGTGATCGAAAATATCCGCCTGGTTCTGGTATCGGACTAGAGACCTCCGCATTTCCAGTGGAGCGCTCTACCAACTGAACTATCCAGGAGTTAGACATCAGTAGAAAAAACGGTGTATATCAGCTGCCACCAGTCTAACACAAACAAGGGTAAACGGCCTGTATTTTAAGGTTATGGTGATAATGCAATTAATGTAAAGGTGCGAGCGAGCAGGACAAGACTCACAAAAATATTCCTTGGAGAGGGGAAGCAAGGGGGACAGAGGACAAACGCAAATCTCTGAACACAGCTGGGTAACTGGTGCGCGACCGAAGAAAAATCGCCTGATCCTGGTATCCAACCAGGCACCTCTCCATTTCTAGTGGAGCGCTCAAAGAACCTCTTCATTTCCAGTGGAGCGCTTAAGAAACCTCTCCATTTTCAGTAGAGGTGCCCTACCAGGACCAGGTGGATTTTTCCGATCGCGCACCAGTCGCCTAACTGAGTTTCGAGATTTAAGTTTGTCATGTTGTCCCCTTTGTTCCTGTTCTCCAGGGATTATTTACGTCATCCATGTTCAGCTCGCTTGCACCTTTGCATTAATTGCATTATCATCATGAACTGAAATCGCACGCCGGTCACCCTGCTTGGTGTTAGACTGCTGGCAGCTCATAAAACCCGATTCCTTTACTGACGCGTAGCTTCTGGTTAGTTCAGTTGGTAGAGCACCTCACTCGAAATGGAGAAGTCCCTGGCTCGATGCCAGGAACAGGGGGATTTGTTTTTTTCTGTCGCACACCAGTCATCTAGCTGTGTTTGGAGATTTCAGTTTGTCCTTTTGAGGGATCATTTCTGTGATTCTTGCCCAGCTCGCTTGCATTTCTGTATTTATTGCATTATTATGATAACTTTTAAATGCAGGCCGTTCACCCCTGCTGGTGTTGGACTGGTGGCTGCTGATAAAACCCTTTTGCCCTGCTGACGCCTAACTTCTGGTTAGCTCAGTTGGTAGAGCATTCCACTGTAAATGAAGAAGTCTTTGGTTCGATACCAGGACCCGGTGGATTTATTTTTTCGGTCGCGTGCCAGTCACCAAGCTGTGTGTGGAGATTTGTTTGTGTCCGTTGTCCCTCTTGTACTCCTTCCCCAAGGATCATGTTCCTGATTTTTGTCTCTCTCGCTTGCACATTTCGATTAATTTCATTTTAACCTATAATTCCGTGGGTACCTAAGCACTTCTTATGAGTTGTGAATGCGAAAGTATTAATGTGCAATTAAACACCGCTGAGTGATGGCGTGGACGGCCACGTTTCGCTACTGCCGAGGTTACGGCCGCCTACGATATTCGCGACTCCAACTAACTATAGGTGGCGCCACTCATTTTCCAAAATGGCGGTTATTGTGAGGGTCGGAGATGCGTGCCGCTATTGAGCCTGTCTGGTGTGCTGGCTTTACTGAGCGACACAAATTATTTCTGGGGATACGAGGAAGCTAGGGTGTTATGGGCGCAGGTCACCTCTTTATCCTGAAAACAAGAACGGTGTTTAGCGTAATATTTACGCAAGGATGTGCGTTTTAATCCTTGAGCGAAACCGAAACTAATCTCTATTTTGGATTTAATTTCTCGGTATAGATTTTAATTTCGGATTCTTTCATACCTCAAGTCTCACATCGTAATTATTTAGTTAAAGAAGTTGTTCGCCGAGACTTTATTTTGTGGCATACATGTTTTAATCCAGGCTGATATTTGTAGTTGTTGAAAAAATCAGTTCTGATATTTGTGCGTTGTAGCTGCCTTTTCTTGCTCAGATAATTACCATGGGAAATAATGAACTCTGAGCCTTTTAATAAGTTTTTGGGTATTGAGATTATTAATAGGTTTAACATAATTCCAAGCGCAAGAATAAGAGAGTAATTCCAATTTTTACAATATGTCCACAAACCGTAAAAATTAATAAACGCTGTTCTCACTGCAACATGTGTGTTTTATAGGCAGCGCGTGACGCATAGGACTTTATATTACATCCAGTGTTTGACTGTTTGTCTATTTTAAAAACGAGGTCAGAGTTTGTCATATGCTAAAAAGAAAACAAAATTATACCTTTCTGGAAAAACTATTGTGGTTAAATGGCGTATTTTCGTGATCTTATCGTTAATTGTGGGCATACATTGCCGCGATTGGTATTAATAATAATATTATAATTCAGATATCTTAACACGTAATTTTTTCGAGCGCTGCGTATGATCTGATTTCGAACGCGCGAACAAATATGGCAACCAAAAGTGTGCTAAATATCATCACTGGTGCCAATCGCAGCATTTTTAATTACCAAGTAATAAAATAAAAATAGTCCAAAGTCAATGAAAACATTTTAGCTAATGTGAGAAATCCAGGTAAAATTACATTAATTCTGGTTAATGTATATTTTTCTATCAAAGTTGCGACTTTTGACAATCGGCACGACGTAAGTCGCCGCCAATATCCTTCCAGGCGAAATGGCCAAAAAATATTTTTTTAATTATTATTTTTTATAACATTTAGTTACTTTCATTTTTACGCTCCGTCGTTTTGCCAATCTCAGCCTTTCCAGTTCAAAGGAACGCCTACTTGCTTGCAGATCCGCTCACTGCAGCACGTTTCGTTGGCGTTGGAAGCCGGTGAAAAAGTAGTGAGTTTTCGTATTGCGTATACGAGCGAACGCAAGCACTGTGTAAAAGCGTTAGCTTTGTGTGTTCCACACTGCGCGTGCGCGGAGCATGAAATTGCGGTCTTGAATTGGCGCATGGCGATGAGGCGCACGCAGAACGTGGGGCACGCAACTTTAACGCAAACGCACACCGCTTGCGTTTGCTTCTATGCGCAATACTAAAACTCTTCAATAAGTACATACCGGCTGCAGCACTACGTTGGGACTGTGAAGGAGTGTTGTTTGCATTCGGAAATGACACTTCGCGAGATATGATCGCGAGCAGTTCCGCCGTGCCCGCTGAGCAGGAGAATCGGGGGACCCTCGCTAGAGCGCTTCCCGTTTCCGCCGCGGGAGGGCGAGCGTCAAGCTGGAGACGCGAATAGATGCTTCAGGCGCCGCGATAGTCCTCGGCGCCGAGGGGAGCAGGGCAGCAGCGCTGGCAGGGAGTGCCGTTTAGCGCCTAGCAGGCGAAGCGGGGATCTGCCCCTCCACCTCCCCCCCCTCCCCCCCCCCCTCCGGGACCGGCCACGCCTGACGCGGCGGACGCGGGAGCTCCACCCTCTCCCTTTCACCGAGGCACGGGCCGCTGCATCGGAGGAGAGGGATTTTTTGTGGGGTGGCGTTCTTTGGAACTATGACGCGTCGCGGCCATATTATCTGCCATGATTCTAGTTGCTCATTTTTGCGTTCCCAAACATAGCCTGCTGCGCTTCATGGGACAGTAAATGTTTTCGCATTAAACCTATAGCTTTCGATCCAGTGTTCGTACACTGATAATATTGATAAAGAAATCTTCGCCGTGTAAGGATCTGCTCTATTTGGGATTGCATGAAATTAACGTATTTCGGCTACGTCACAGCGCAAATAGCTCAGTCCTAGCATCGGCCCATTGGGGATTAGCAAGAAAGTGCATTGAAATCCTTGATGGGAGGAAAAGAATGGAACATGAAGACATGAAGTCAACTAGGTTTATCAATCTCGGTTGGTTACTGTATGCTGGAGGAAAGGGACGAGGAGAAGCAAATCACCAGAAGTATAACGGCTACCAGGTTTAAACCCATCTGTAAACACATCTCTTTTCAACAACACTAAAGGCCTCCCGTTTACACTCTTGCGACCTCCTAAAACCGGGTTCCTTGAAACCTCTTACAACGAGAGGACGCACTGGCGCCATCTATTGGGTCGCAGTGTAAGCTCGGCGGTCCGGCATATTTTCTATTTCCCTCGCGCATTATCCTTTCTTTCTTGGCTCGAAACACTTTTGTTAACGTTATAAACGAGCTTTTCTTATAGGTATTACACACATTTGACCTCGGAAATGCCGATAAACCTTCGCTTTTGTGAAATGCAGTTCCAGGGTCACGTGATAGACGGCGCCACCGTTCCAGTATGTTCCCCCGTCCTAAGAAATTTTAAGAGGTTTTAACAAGTCCCGTCACTCTCGGTCGCACTCGGTTGCAAGAGTGCAAACGGGCCTTGAGGTGCATCTCCTAGAAGCGAAAATCCACCATATTTCCGGACGTTTTTACAGCCTAGCTTGGCTTCTTCGTGCGGTGTGTTCCAGGTGACAATCACCACCGCGATGGTGGAGTTTTGGTCATCTAGGCGTGTGAGCGGGCTTCCCACTTTTTTTTTTCTTAATTTGCGCCTCATTGATGCACGTGTTAACTAATGTCTACAGAAGCTTGAAATATATTTTCTTAAATTGCATACTACATGGTTTTAATATCAAGCCTATTTCTAAACAAGAATTGTCTCATCTGTGTGTGACAGATATGTACACACTCTTTTCACTTAATCAAAACATGGGTCGGGAAGTATATTTATTTAAAACGTTCGTTTGGTGCGGGCACGTAAATTTCGTCGACACCATCGTTTAGTTGGGACCCTGCATTCTGTAGCATAAAAGACGCAACTCTAAAGGTAGAAAAGAGAACTCAAAAGCGCAGTACGTGTTTCCTGGTTATGTTATAGTGATTAATAAAAAAATCATTGCCATGACAATAAATACACTTAACAATAGGAATATTTAAACGAGAACATTAGGTGAAAAAATACAGTAAACTGTGGTGCTAACTGCGAACTGTTCTTCAAAACACATATGTTAAAATTATGTGAAGAACGGAACCGACGAAGTTCTGAAGCAAATATTCGAGTATTCACAGGTCTGAGCGCTGCATTTCGATTTCCCGGCCATTCAATTACAAAGAGTGCTTTCAAGCTAACGTCTTAAAAGACAGGCCTCTCATCTCGCGCTCCTCAGAAAATCATAAAAAGCCGGGTGTACGCATACAATCCCTCATTCACTTCCTGATTCAAGTGCTTGCCCAAAGAGTATTAGCCGTGCAGCGGGAAGAGCTCCCTTCCAAACACAAGACCGGGGAGGAAGCAATAACCAGGCAGCCGAAAAGAGCAGGACAAACGTTCCCAAGCACACCATGCGGGGACATACATAAACATGCACCGTCTACCGCACGGCCCAACACCTTGCCAGACGGAACAAAATACAGACAAAGAGGAACAACAAGGGCGTTGTCGACGCCCGTGTTCTGATATGCGCATTTCTAGACGTCCCTGGCTAAGGAGACCCATCGTCCATACCGCTGCCCAGTTTCCCCTCGCAGGCTTCTTTGCCTCGCCGGTGAAGCCACGGTGTTGGGCTTGGGCGCATGTATAAGCAACGGGAACGAGCTCTTGCCATCCCAGCCCGCTGGGGGAAGAGGGAATACGTTATGCCAGGCGCGATGCCCCGAATTTCCAAGCTTCTTCCACGTTTCTTGCTTATCGTCGCGTACTCGTGCTTGTGTGTTACGGCGTAAACGGTGTTCAAAGGAGGACCCTCCGCTGCAAAACGTAGTGTCCAGTATTCGCAAAGCCGGTCAGCCGCGTCAGAATGTTTTTGACTCGTGTATGTCTGTTTCTTTTTTTTATCTTTTTATAAGGGGTGGCAGGAGTTTGTCTAAGGTTTGAGGCGTGGGGCGCTAACCGGAGTCCACCTTTTGTTCTTTGTTCTCGGGCAGCGGAGCGGGCGATGTTGGAAAACTAAAACAAAGGACGAACAAGACGCGATAATTCGATTGAGGCGGCGCACTCCCTCGAGGGCTGAGAAGCCGAAGGGGCCTCGCACCGGCTTATAGGCCTCGGAGGTTTTGACGGGCAGAGACGCAAACAGCGAAGACGAACGCCATCGAAACTTGTCTCTTGACGAAGCACCTCTAGAGCTCTCGGGGAGAAAAACATACACTCACTTTTTGTTTGCTCCGAGTTGTACCTCGCAATTCGTTGCTCGAAGCTCTTCTATCCTTTTTTCGTTTCGTCATGTTTTCTTGTGTTTTTTTGCGTGTGTGTGTGTTTTTTTTTTTCGTTTCCCTTTACGACGTTAACACGAAGCAATCGACTTCTTTCGCCTGGAGAAGAAGCTTTCTTCGCGTTGACAATATGAATCCACGTCACTTTCGTGTGGACATTTCTTTGAAAGGGTTTCGATGAAATTGAAAAGATATCGGCTTATTTTCTCTGTGACATTTCCGATAATAACGGAGGTGTCAATGTCAGTATCTAAGCTTGTTCTCTTTCATCGATAACAAAATAATTGAGCTGGAAACTTGAAATTCAGGGGAAAGGTTTCCCGATGAATTCGAAGTCGCCCGTCTTTAAGTGTGTTTCCAGTTTAAATAACGCTACAGGCACACGATATATGTTTTTTTTTTATTATTTACATAGAGACCTGCATCACGTTTCGGCATTATAGCAGGAGTGAGTACATGAAATACATAACAAAAACATCGAAACACAAACAAACTTGTATATACATTAAACACATCTTTCAATAGCCAACCTATTCCGTTCTTCTATCGTTTTTGGAAAAAAAGAAAATACAAAAAACATCAGCACGGCAAAATAGGGTCGGATTTTGTTCTGGTGGTCCGCCCTTCCCGATATATAACAAGGTTCGTGTAAAAACATTTCTCCACTGATTAAAAGGTGACTGTTATATATATCATCTAAAAATTTCAACCTAAACATTTTTCCGCGTTCAACTAGTTATACACACTTTAAATTATTCTTCATGGTGGTGGCACTTGCCCCGCGTTGGTAATCATTAGAACAAATCTAGTACACTGATTTTGAATTTTTTCCAGTTTTTCTATTAGGTTATTGTGGTGGGGATCCCACACAACTGCTGCATATTCAATACACGGGCGAATGAACGTAAAGTACAAAGTTTCTTTAATTTTGCATGAACTCTGTCGAAAATTTCGTCGTATAAAATTAGCATCCGTACAACCTTCCGTGTTATTATTTCCACATGAGCTTTCCACGTTAAATCGCTGGACAGAATTACACCCAAGTATTTTACGCTTCAGTTAGCCTGAATCATTTCATTATTTATTATGTGGGTTGAACCAATGGAAATTTTCTTGCGGGCAAATCTCACGTGAACACATTTTTTAACGTTCAGATTCATTTTCCAATTGTTGCACCACATTGAAATATTGTTGAGATCAGCCTGTAAGAACTTTACGTCATTGGAATCATTAATTAGTCTATAAATAATGCATTCGTCTGCAAATAGCCTTATATTTGATTGTATCTCATTAATAATATCATTTATGCGTAACAGGAAGAGCAAAGGTCTCAGAACAGAACCCTGGGGGACACCAGATGTAACACCAACGTAGTCGGACTTCTCACCATTTAGCACAACGCACAGCTTTCGTTCTCTCATGTAGTCCTGAAGCCAACCTAAAGCCTTATTATCAATGGCAAGTAAGGTATGTTTGTAATTTAACAATTTATGGTTTACGAGATCAAAGGCTTTTTTTTTAAATCTACAAACAAACAGTCTACTTCATGTCCAGTATCCATAGCGCCCGCCAAAAAGTGAAAAACGTCAACAAGCACTGTCACACAGGATGCTCCAGATAGAAACCAATGCTGGGCTCGGATAAGGATAAGGATAAGGACCTCTTCAAGGGATGTTTGCATAAAAGTAGCGTATACCGTTATCATTCTCGCAATGCTGGAAGCGGGTTGAGGAACGTGCCTTGGAGAAAATTGATAGCCAACAAACTTCTTTCGCGTGGCGAGCAAAAAAGCAAAAAAAAATGGTGAGGGTAATCGACAGAGCACCGCGATTTGTTTAAGTTAAGCACATTTTCAGAGCTGGTAGGACACGACGTTGAGGGTAAGGTATTAAAGGCTACTCTACACGAAGACGTTATTTTACATATTTAACTCGGGTAAATCTTTCGTCACTAATTACTCCCCCCCCCCCCAAAAAAAAAAAAGTCTTCACCTAAAAACACACAGTAGTTGCAAATAATCTGTAGACGTGAAATATGAGGGGTTTGTAATAGATATTCCTTTCTATGTGCGTCAGTTGATTTAACGACGGAAAATTCAGGACACAGAGAAGAAATAAAAAACTATATTACTAGTTTGGCCGAACAGTCTGAATGTATTAAAAGGTATCTCGAGCCGGCTTAAATTACAGTTTGTGACGGAATATAGCCGCGCGTAGGGCCGAGCAAGCCGCGCCCGGTAACGGTATTCTAGAAGATTCCCGATACTTCTTACTCGGGGCGCAACTTTTATCGTTTCGCCCTAGTTTCTCCTCTCGAAAGAGCCTGCTTTTCCTCACCCTGAACGCTCGATGCTCGAACATTCCGGTCGATTTTTCGCGATGCTGACGCACACTACAAAAGGAGTTCCCCGGACATTGTCGAGTCAGTCTCGCTCTCGATTGCTGTTACGCCGTCGAAATCGCAGCCCGTTTTTCTGCTGTCTCGACGCTCCTTCATTTTGTTTAGCACAAGTTCGCCGATTAAACCTATATTTTTAGTTCATTATTTATCGCCTCATAGCCTTACTCCGTGACATTTCTGGTGGAGGTGCGGACAGTCTTCGCTGGCTTGGGCCAGTAGTACTTCTCTCGGATCCTTGCGAAAGTCCTGCTGTAGCCAAGGAGACCCGATGTCGGGTCGTCGTGGCACGCTTGGAAGATCTCTTCTCGAAGACTTGTAGGAATTACCAGGAGGCACGTCGAGTTGCAGTTCTCAAAATTCTCTTTGTAGTGAATACCTCTCCGGACGGCGAACCTTGTGGTGGCACGTGAGAAGGCTCGGGGAATCGTACATCTCCGTCCCTCCAAGTGGTCGATCAGTGCGCACAGCTCGGGATCGTCCCGCTGGAGGGCGGCCATACCATTAACGCTCGCTGCACCAAGAAAATGATCATCGTCATCGTCGTTCTCTGTGGCACAGCCGGTAACTGATTCGACGAGGGCTTTGAACAGGCAGTCGGCGTCGCTCAGTTTTCGCCGTCACTTGTAGACCACGGTCACGTCGTACTCTTGGAGTCACAGGCTCCATCGAGCGAGGCGCCCCAATGAGTCCTTCAGGCTCGCTAACCGGCGTAGGGAGGGGTGGCGTTGACCACTCGAAAAGGGCTGCCGTATAGGTATGGGCGGAATTTCGTGATGGCTCAAACGACGAGAAAGCATTCCTTCTCGGTCGTCGAGTAATTTCGATCCGCGTTCGACAATGTCCGACTATACTTCGTTTCAGCTTCGGTCCGAGCGTGGCCGATGTTATGAGCCGAAGGGCCAATCAAACAGCGAAAGAGACACAACGCCATGGCGTGCTCTCTGCAGTTGTTAGGACAAGCCAGTATTCGCCGTCTCTCTGTGCGCGCTCCTCCGCCGACTAGTCTTATCAAGCGCAGAAAGCACGCCATGACGCTGCCTTTTTTGTGGTGTTTGATTGGCCCTTCGGCTCATAATATCGGCCGCGCTCGGACAGAAACTGAAACGAAGTATAGCATAGGCGATTACGCGCTCTGTAGCCTTTTGTCCTTGGACTAGTACCGCGCCGAGTCCTGTATTGCTGGCGTCCGCGTGAACTTCTGTTTTGGCTGACTGGTCGAAGGGGCCAGGAATAGCAGGCGTCTAGAATCGTCGCGTCTGCTCGTCAGATGCCTGTTGTTCTTCTCCCGATTCCAAAATCACGATGTTTTTTTTTTTTTTTGTGTGTGTGAAATGTGTGAGCGGCGCAGAAAGCTTGAAGAAATTCCGTAGGAACCACATGTAGTACGCGCAAAGTCACAGGTACCTTCGGACGGCCTGTTTGTCGGTGGGTGGTGGAAATGCCACTACGGCGCGAGTCTTCTCAGGGTCAGGACGAACATCTTCGTTGGTCACGACGTGTCCTAGGAACATCAGTTCGCCGTACGCAAATCGGCACTTCGCCGGCTCGAAGGTAAGTCGGGTGGTCTTGATTGCTTGAAAAACGGTCCGAAGGCGTCCCAAGTGCTCGTCGAAGTTCGCCGAGAATACCACTACGTCGCCGAGGTAAACGAGACGGCTCTGCTATTTGAGGCCTGCCAGTATGATGTCAATGACACGCTGGATCTTTGCCGGCATCGTGGACAGTTCGAAGGCTATCACCTTGAACTCGTACAGTCCATCGGGCATGACGAAGGCAGTTTTCTCTTCGTCCCATTCGTCAACTTCGATTTGCCACTGGCCACTGTTCAGGTTCATCGACGAGAAATATCGGAAGTGGCGCGGCCGGTCCAGTGTATTGTCGATATGGGGGAGCGGATACACGTTCTTCGTCACCGGGTTGAGCTGCAGTAACCTACGCAGAATCGAAGCGTTCCGTCTTTCTTTTTCACCAGTACGACGGGAGAGGCCCACGGTTGATTGACGGCTAGATGATGTCGTCGTTGAGCATTTCTTGCACATGTTCATGAATGGACTCTATTTCCTTTGGGGAGACCCGATACGGCGGCCGATGCACCGGGAGCGCGTCCCCGTTGATAATGATGCGAAGTTTCGCAACTGTTCTCTGGAGCACTTACGACGTCTTAGCAAAGCGATCGCTGAATTTGGCGGGGAGGTCCCTGAGCAGTCCTCGTTCCGTGGCACTGCGTTTAGGGTAAATATCAATCTGCGGCGGTGGCGTACTGCTGTACGACTAAGATGGCGGGGGTCTATGGAGATCGCGGTGATTTCGGCGGCGTTACAGAGTTCCTTGATATGGCCTAGAGCGGCACCTTTTGAGAGGTGCTGCGCCTCCTGTCGAAAGTTCGTCACGAGCACCACAGTGCGTCCCTCCTGCAGCTCTGTTACACCCCTTGTGACGCCTATTCCTCTTCCTAGAAGCAGCTGAACGTTGCCTTCTAGAAGAACTTCCCCGTCAGGCGACTGAATCGGTTACGACGGGCACAAGAACACTCGAGCGCGGCGGCAGGTGCACGTGGTCCGGAAGGCAGGCAATATCTCGCCAAGGACGTGTAAGCTGCAAGTTTTACTTGTATTCTAGATCTTTAAAGCTTACTTCAAATAGCTTAGAAAGCCCTAAAAACGCTTCACTAAAGTTTTTTTTAGCATTTTTATTTGAGTTCATAGGGATGGTGCGTTAGATGTTAAACGGCAGATCGTCATTTAATCACCTTTCCTCCACGCTCCAATAGAGTATGACCACTTCAGACCTGGTTTCTATTGCCTACTTGTAGAACTGAGCACTTGTTAATGTTAAAAGACATTTCCGGGTTGTTATTCAGTATGGTCTGGTCGGCTACTGATTTTACGAGGGTGTATAGAACATAGTCGTTCGCATAAAGTTTTAGAGTAATTTCGGGATCAACAACGCCTGTAATATCCTTAATATATATATATATTTTAAAAAATATGCTAACACAGACCGTTGGGGAACTCCCGACGAGATTGGAAGAGTGTCTAAGGAATGATTATCAATATGAACATACTGAACGCGGTTGTCTAAGCAAGTTCTAACAAAGCCAGACTTGTGCCTATCTCAAATACTCTACTCAACATACTGTATTTTAAATACTTTTTGAAGTATCTTGGTACCTTCCAAATACTTTTGATCGAGAGTATTTCATACTCTATTTTAATTACAATTCTGAGTATCTTGTATTCATTATCTCAAATACATTTTTTGACATTCCGCCAATTTCCGAATTTTTCGGTATCAAGTAGCGTGGGCGGGGCACGAGCAAACGTGAACATTCTTTCGAGCAACCAAATCCTGTTGTTAGCTCCGATTAGCTACGGTGACTTTGATTCAGCCCATGAAAACATCGCTTCTTTTGCAGATTGTGAGTTATATTTCAGCCCAAAGTTCGTACAATGAAGGTTTTCCCCTCGCTTTTCCAAAGGCACCTCTTGTTTCCTAGATTTTCCCCCAAAAATCCTCAAACGAAAGGGGTGGTTTTTCTGAAGTAAAGATTGCTACACTGAGGCTCAACGCAGACCGGGAAATGACCAACGACAACAATGCAGACATAAGTGTCAAGAAAATAAATAGAAAAAAAAGAGAACTGGACACACACAAAAAAATAAGAAGACATCTTTTGCTTTTTGTATATTTCACCCCGCGAACATTCATAAGCAGAGAACAGGACAGGAAACGAACTACGAGCTGAATGACCTCTTAAAATGCCAACAAAGTGCCCCCCCCCCCTCAACGTTGAGTACCTTTTTGAACGCAACCTACGTGGCTATTATGTGGGTTCTCTTTGTTCCCTATTCACTCATATTCGTATCCAAGGTTCATTATAGTAAACTGCCCAAATAAAGAATATAGATTGTAGTTAAACGATGCGTCGAAGGTGCGCCGCAGGACGTGATATTCAGCGATGATTCTATTGGCGAGGCGCTCTGACCCATTTGTTGTCCCCCCAACCTCGGTGTTTACCCAACACAAGGCCTGTCAACATGCCCACAGGCCTTGTAGGCATGTTGATGCCATCTTCTTTTAATAGAGCGTGGGGCACAGTGTAATGTAAAAATACTAGCAATTTTCGAAGTGACGTTAAGTGCCGGATCTCTCCCATAAGCAGTCGTCAGTGGATGCGAATTAGATTCACTTGGCCTTTTGTGCTGAGCTGGGTACCGTGCATGCTGCATTGTTCATGCCGGCCGAAGTGGTAACGAAAGAGCCCCTCCTCCCCCTCACCGGAGAACACGAACTTCAGCCGAATGCTGGCTCCACGTTCGGTTATGTCAGCCGAGCGCTGAGTCATGGTTATTCCTTATCCCCATCCGTGTAGTTCTAAAGTTAGCCGCTTGGGGCGCCATGATCTTATCTCCTCCCAGTAAAGCGACTTCTTTCTCGTTGTCCCAGAAATGTTTTGTAACATATGTCAGTGATATTGCCACCCGCGTTGCCGAGCGAGCGCGTGGCCAAACGGATTCTTCTTCCGGCAGTGATAGCAGACGGACGTCGAGTCATGCGCTCCGCAGGGACGGTTACATGGGCCGTTTCTGGCCGTGGTACTTCTGCTGCTGATAAAGCGAAGGAAACTGTAAACGATGATCCGGTTATGCTGCCATCCCGGCCCGCTAGATACATCGCGACGAACGCGGTGTTTTTACGCTGCGATGTCAAGAAACGTCCCTACCGTATACAGGACTTCCGACCGGAGCTGGAAAAGCTGGGCATCATGAAAGACTTGGCATCAGCAGGTGCGCACCAGATGAAACATGTGTGGATGTTGAGACTTCATTCATTAACTTCGAAGCAAAATCTGGTAAACGCGAAAGAACTCGCGGTGAAGGGTGGGTGGTGCCTCGTGCTAGACCCGGCGACCGATAAAGTCAAGCTAAAACTTCACTGGGTGCCTTATGATGTACCAAACTTGAAAGTGCAAAAAGATCTGGAAATGTTCGGGAAGTTGTCCAGTATAACCACGGAGCGCTTCAGGGAACAAGGTTTTGAAAATGTCGAGTCAAACACTCGTCTCGTGCAAATGACTCTCCATGGGAGTATGAAAGTCGACAAAATTCCCCACGAAGTGCGGCTGGAGGGATGCAGAGTCCTGGTCCTGGTGCCAGGGAGAGCACCGCTGTGCCTGCGCTGCAGACGAACCGGGCACAGCCGGCGAGAATGTTGCGTTCCTTGATGCACCGACTGCAACCGTTTCGGACATGTGACGGAGGAATGCGTGACCACGTACGATTCCATCGCTCGGGACCGCAAGTAGTAGGATGAGTTGGAGATGTTCATGGACGCAACCGAGGCAGAGGAAGCTGGAGAGACCGCTGCACCGGAGGCGCCAGACTACACGCCAAAAAAGCCGGACACTGGGGCGGTGAACAACGATAGAGCAGAGGCGTCTCGCGATGGAACCTCCTAGTTCACAAAGCAGTGGAATGAGAGCAACGACATCCGTGAATACCCTCACGCAGAAAAGACAGCGCCAAAGGAAACCTCCATCTGTACAGCGGTCGAGGGCGACCTGCGGCAGCAGTTCTATCCAAGCACCGGGCAACATGGGCCTATGAACGAGACCAGCCCGACAGGGGAAAGTCAGCTGGACCGACCTCCCGTCCCGGACGTGCCTGGCGAAGAGGAGCAAAGTTCAACGTCGTGGGCAACTCAGGGACCTAAGAAAGCTCACCTTGTGTTCAACCCTTGGATGCCCCCAGACAATCGCAGTAAGAAAAACTCGCAGTGAGTGACGCGAAGCAAATTGCTCATGAGAAAGTGCAACGGTTGTTGCCCTTGAAGAGGGAAACGCTTGCCTATTAGCTTAAAACAAACGCGTAAGGGCATGTTTGCACGTCTTGAGCCTCTCTGTTTTTCGAATTTAAATGTGCGTGGACTTAACTCGAAAAAGAAACAGTACTAACTGCAGCGTCTAGTACGGGAGCAAGAGCTAGATATTCTGTCATTGCAGGAAACAAAAATGGAAAATAGCGACCACATTGAACAATCACTGAAATCTCTCCTTCGCTGCTACGAGGTTTCCGTAAGTCACTCTGTTGGAGCGTCCGCCGGGTGTTTCCTATTTCTTGAGAAGTCCAAACAGCTCATCGTTTCCAAAGTTATCACCGATGATCAAGGCAAACTCACTGTCTGTCATTTTAAGTGTCTAAACCAAGGAGTGTGTGTATTATGTTTGTACGCGCCTAATAATGTCAGCGAAAGAGTCCTAATTTTTCAGTTTTTGGAGCAGTATCTACAGTGCGACAAGGTTATTGTGTTTTGGGGGGATTTTAATTGTGTATGTAGCGATGAGGACAGGGTATGTGCCAAGAAAAATTTCGATCGGAGCGCTACAGTTTTGAATGACCTGACAAATGAATATAGATTAGAACACGTAGCCCATCTCGAGAATTCGGAGAAATAATTTCGTTTTACTCATTTCCAGCAGTCGTCCCACGCGCGTTTGGAAGGATTTATGTTTCGGCAGAGATAAGCAATGTCGTCTCAGACAGTCTTGTGAAACCGCTCTTTTTTAGCGATCACACTCTTGTCACGGTTACGTTGGGGTGCGGAAGGAAAAGGGCACCGAATTTAAAATAGAAACTATGGAAATTAGATGTCAATTTGTTAAATGACGAAACTTAAAGGTGTAAAAGAAGCTTTTGAGGCGGTGCTCGCAGATGAAACCATGAGTTGCATGGAACTGTGGGAATACTTTAAGCAAGAAGTTAAATCACGGGCTACAGAAAGGTCGTCTGTTTTTAAGCTCCATGCCAAAAATGCAGGAAGGATGATTGGCAAATATTTGTTTAACCTACCGCAAGGCGAACAAAAACATCCCGGTTTCATTACTCGGCGAATAAAAAAGCACAAGCAAGGCTTGACGGATTTCACCAACAACGCTATCACGGTGCGATAATCCAAGCTAGAGCACGCAAATATTTTTTGAAGAAACAGCCCACTAGCCGCGTTTCGGCGGATGAAAGGAACTACGCTTTAGATAAAGAAATCACCACCGTTGTGCATCACGGAGTTATCAGCAATGACAAAGATATAATTGAACTCGCTTTCGTCAAGTGTTACGAGTAGGTTTTTGAAGGCCACGATATGCCGACGAGTATGACAGATATTAGGAATATGCTTCTGGAAGCGCCCTAGTTATGAAAGGAGGAAAAAGAGTGGATCGAGGAACCTATCACGTCTACTGAAGTAGAAAGCGCGATTGACGGCTTAGCGTCACAAAAGACACCTGTCCCGGATGGTCTTGGAGGAGAGTTTCACCAGAAATTTAAGAACGAACTCTCTCCATTTCTCCTTAGGGTAGTACATGAAACGTATGATTTTCAAACTTTGCCTCCATCATTCCTTCAATCACACACAGTGCTAATTCCTAAATCCTATGATATAAGTGTGCGACAGCGTGCAACTGGTTATAGACCTATAGCACTTTCTAATGTTGACTCTAAAAGTTTTGCGAGAATTCTAGCTAGACGACTCCAGCATGTGATTTGCGGGCTGGTAGGATCACACCAGACCTCTGGAACTAAAGGCAGGTAGGTCTATCCAGACAGACATTCACGTGGCGCGGACTATTTTGGAAAGCTCTTCAGCTGAATGTAGTTCAATTGCAATGCTCCAAATTGATTTAGCAAAGGCATTCGACAAGGTGTGTCACGACGTTCTTTGGGAGGTTTCGGACCGGGCTAATGTGGGAAAGATTATAATCGAAGGTGTTAAAATGTCTTATAAGGGTGCACAACGAAACTAATTATAAACAATTCACTGCCTCCCGCTGTAAATGGTTTTTCCTCGGTACGCCTGGGCTGCCAAATGTCGCCTTTATTGGTGAATGTTTTAGAATTCTTAATGGCGCGTTACTGTCGGAACTATTTGTTCACTGTCACCAGAAAAATGTTGACCAAAGATCTAATTGATCGTCTTTTACCAGCTCTGTTGTACAGAACTTTGCTCCCTAACATGCCTGGGGATGATGTCTTGGTTCGCGGAAAGATGTGGATCCCCCCAACGGCGAAATCCTTCTTTTCGCGGGTGCATAGTGCCACACTGCCACTTAAACTATGAATGGCTGAGAGAGGTATGTTTTTACCTTGGCGTGCTAACTGTCTGCTGGGCAAGCAGCCTGAGACAGTTGAGCTCGTTTTCATACACTGCCGTGACGCAATCATGAACTGGGACGTCCTAAAGCGCACTATAAAAAAGGACATAGATATAACATCACATTCTATTCGGTTCCAGTTCCTGGTAACAAACAAGAGAGCGTCCCGCACGATATTATAATTGTGTTAGGTTTGTTTGCTCTGTGGAAATCTCGTATGAATGTCCGCCATGCAGTAGAGAAACCAAAATCTGCTCCACAGTATTTCACTGAACTTGTCACTCAGGTAAAGAGTGTTTTTGAGTGTACGGACGCAACGCCTGACTGGACAAGCCTGTTGCACGAGCTGTTGTGTATGAAGGATTTTAAACTCTATAGCTGCCCAAAAGACCTGGGTTGTCGGTTTTTAAGCACTGAATTAAGAAAAAAAAACGCGTTGTCAAATGGCTACCGCGCTTAGCTCTCGCGCGGAGGCTCCGGGTTCGATACCAGGGAGTGGACTCCTCTTTTCTTTATCCTTTCAGCTTGACATTCATGTATGTTCGACAACCTTGCCGTCTGATCGAGTTACGTATGTTCTACGCACCGAACGTCTACGCCGAGTGTTCCAGAAACCCACGCGGGTGCAAAAAGTGCTCCGAGTGGCGGTCCGGGGTCAGTCTCACTCCAGCGCTCAATCTTGCTGTTTCGCCGACATCGACGCCTACGACGCTAGCCTTTCTCTATTTTGTTTTGGACACAAGTTCGTCCATTATCCGTTTAGTTTCGTCAGTTATTCGCCGCCTCATCATTTGTCATTCGTGACAATATCCTGCTCCATATATTTGGACTGCATAAACTAGCCCTACGGTGCTTTTTTCCCCCGTTCTGTGTTGTTGCGTGCTAAAAACCATTCTGGTAACCCAGGTTGGCGCAGCTACAAAAGTGTCCTTGTCACTGACGTCAATACAAATGACCCAATGCAGAAGTATCTACAAAAGTAATTGAATTACATTTCTAAGTATTTGTACTCTACCCAAGATACTTTACAGGGAAAGTAACTTGAGTAGTATTTTAAGTACTTCGTGAAGCAGGTATTAAGTAGCTTAACTTAAATACTATTATCGGGTATTTTGTCCAACTCTGAATAAAACCAATCAGTACAATTAATTTCAATCGTCTAAAGCTTTGGACGAAGATCGTTGTGTGGCACCTTATCAAAAACCTTGGCGAAATTAAGGAATATTGCGTAGGTATATACTATTAGCATGTGTTCTTGCAGACACTGACAAGGAACAAAGATCAGAAGGTAGAGTAATGAGCTTTACCGCTATTTGCATTCATATGCAACCTCCCACTTTAGCATTCCCCTCGATGCCGTACGTGCCAAATCCTAAGCTTTAAAAATACTGGGTGTATCAAGGAGAGGTCAGGCTCTTTAAATTGACCGCGAAATTCGGTTTCTTAATCTATCGCGCTACGACATTGTGCAGCGTTGCCCACAGATGGTGCTTTTTTTTTTCTTGTAAAATTTTCAAAGAGCGAACTTACCTGAGGAAAAAGTAAAAAAAATAAAAAGGCTTAGCTTTTATGGAAACGCAGCGAAGCCACCGGTCTTCAAACAACACGGCGTCGTTTCGCACGGGAGACAAGAGATGGCGCAAGCGGTCGCGACGCCAACTGCCGCCAACGAACGAGCATACGACGCCGAGAACCGGCGTCTTTAGGAGACAAGGAACCGCAGTTCCTTGTTGTTACCGCGACTGTTTTTGTTTCTGTGAGTGTCGCCGTCTGCGGAACGCACGCCGCTTTTGAGTCGAAAAGATTGCATGCTAAAGACGCCGGCTCTCGGCGCCGTATGCTCGTTCGTTGGCGGCGTTCGTTGCGCTTTCTCTTGTCTCCCTGCGAAACGGTGCCGTGTTGCTTGAAGACGGGTGGCGTAGCTGCGTTTCCATAGGAGCTATGCCTTTTTCTTTCTTTACTTTTTCCTCAGGTAAGTTCGCTCTTTCCACATTTTACAAAAAAAAAATACACCATCTGTGCGCAACGCTGCACAAAGTCGTAGCGCGATAGGTTGAAAAGCCGAATTTCGCGGTCGAGCCTGGCCTCTACACCCAGTAGAAAACAATATTTTTCCTTTACTAGCTTTCTCTGGAAACCCCTATATTGAAATACATATTCATAATGCGTTTTGCCTAAATAGAGAAAATACTATCTATGCGATAATATTTTTCATGTTTGCTTTCATTCATAATGCAATCTTCCAGCTTACTTACACTAGTGCCGCGGATACTTTATCGTTCTTCCGACACCAGCAAGCATTCTGAGAATAATTTTAAGGAGGCAATTAGATTATCAATCAAAACAGCACTCAGCTCAGTGGAATACTGGAAGGAAAGTACAGAGTGGAAGTCAAATCAACCTTGTACATGCACACGAGTGCTATTTTTCTTGTCTCCACTGCAAAGATTCAGCAACAAACATTTCAGTAATGAAAAAAAAATATATATATATATATATCGCGTAAATATCTCCAATACGCTATTGCTCTCACTTCAGAGCATTCTAGTCTTGTCCCTTTTGCTTTTTGTTTCTGTAAAGAAGTTTGTGGCGACAGTTTTATATATTTTATTGGTATCTCTGTACTCCAAATGCTTTTTTTTTTTTAACTCTAATACCAGGTTATTTTGAGCGACACAAGCGAAGCCTCCCAAGAGCTGCACATACATAAAATATTTAAGCTAGAGAAATGTTACTCAATCCTTCCTAATCATTGTCTCAACATCCGCTGTCTTCTCTATATTGTTTGAACTTGGAGATACTGCCTACGAAGTGCCGTGCGGGGAAACAAACCCATGGCTTGGAACCGCATTAGAGCTGCTCGATTTATTGGCTTTCAGATAATTCCGGCATGATCGAGCGTTTTCTATTATTGAGGGATTCATCCCCTGACCCATTAAAACTGCTCTCAGAGGTATGACAATGGTGGAAAAAATCTACACGCTGGGAATATTTTTTGTTGCTTAGGCAGTCACCGAGAGATGTCGTATGTTCAAAACGACCATTATAAAAGACGGAAACGCAAAGCTCGGGTGTAGTGATCGGGTCAGTGTGCCGTTGTTTTTGTATGCGTTCAATGTATGTTCAGCTGATACTTGTAGTATGAGTAATGTGTCTACATGTGTGTATAATAGAGGTTCCCGAAGCGCAATGGTAGCGTGAGAAAACAAAAATATTTTTTGGGGAACATGAATTTGGCGGTACCTAGCGCCACCTAGCCTAGCTACTTGCGATTACTTTGCTTGACCCTGCCATCTGGTGGCAAGCGATTTAACTTCCTTTTACGCTACGCGGCTACGCCATAATTTCTTGTTGCCGTGCTGAAATGAGCCAAGAGGCTGCTTTGGATTTGCTGCTTTTGTGAGCGGCTTTTGGTTTTGCAGGCGAATGATTTACCACACCTCCGTCATGTGCGGTTGACGAAACGGTTAACGAAGGAATTGTGGCTCGAGGAGTAGCGAAGGTAAGACATAAAGTGCGGGAACTGGTGCCGGTTGTCTTCGTTTAACATCGCAATGCTGACGATGAGAAGACTGAGTGAATGCATGCTTTCGAAACGTAAGTTTCTTTACCTGCAGGGGGAAGCCGGCTTCGGAAATAAATGCATTTCAGGGAAAGCTCGTGTTACGTTTTTATTTGCTGCTCCTCTCGCCCCGTACAATAGACTTAGTGTTCTCGTTAAGCCTTATTGAGCTCGATTTGCTCAATTTGCTCGATTCGTGGCCGCCATAATAAGATGCAGGCGACGGAATAAATTTGCTACCCTTCTTTCAGGGACGAAAGTCTCTCCCTTCCTGAAGGAACATATGTGTCAAGAGCGCTCGTTTCTTTAGGGAGGTCTATGCTGACCCTTTTTTCTAAGAGTGTAAGAGTGTGGTATGCATGGCGTGTGATGTTAAGAGGTTAAGCGAGGAGGCGACCAGGCTATTTGCAGCCTAGTTGCCTGCAATTCCCACATGGCTTGGGATCCAACAAAACTTAATATCCTTCCCATCTCCGAGGCCCAGCTGAACTTTAGCACGTACCTGTTGAGTCAGCTTGTTGTTGGTTGGATTAAGTGAACATGCTACAGTAACAACGCTCTGGGAGTCTAAACAAAGAACTGCTTTCATCACTTTTCTCCTGATAATACGCGTATAGTCAAGTGCTTACAGCACGCTATATAGCTCGGCAGTAAAACTTCTAGCGACATTATTTAGCCGTGTCACATGTGTAAACAAATTTGAATGAACAGCTGAGCCCACATACGTTCAGGACTTGGCTCCATCAGTGTAAAATTGATGATAATTATTTTACTTTTATTGCAGAGCGAGAAATTCCTGTTGTAAAATGAGTGGGGGCCACTGCGTCGGAAAGAGCACATATACCGCCGCTGCTTCATTTGCATGTTACGGCAATAGTCCTATGCATTTTCGCTTTATTTGCAGCTGCATGGTTGCCACTCCGGGGCAGCCCAAAGGCCTCGTTCTCGAATCGGTTCTTGGAATACCGCTCACCGTTGGGCAGCCCAGCGCCTTAATGCACGAGATGTGTTTGGGAGACGCTCTATTGGTTGTCTATTGATTTGCTTGTTTGGAGCAAGCAACAAGGACCATTGTCGAAGTGCCTGTATTCAATGATAATATTTTCGCCGAAAGAAGGGGCACGCGAGACACGGAAAATCTATTTCTGTTCCTCTTGTGAATGCGTGTATATATTTGTTTTTCTATCGGGTATTGTAATTTGTTTCGGGCGTTCATATGTGGTGGGTGTTGTGAGACTCTATTTTGGGCTAAAACAGTCCTTCGAGGCTCCTTTCCTTGGATGGGCTCCGAGATGCTCTCCGGTCAATATAAACATTCTTGTAAGGTACCACGAGCTCTCAAACTACTGGCGCAATGGTTTAAAGAGTGGTTCTTAAGTCCCACCTACCTTGGGAGGCCGACCCCCTTTATTACCGTTTGTCGCTTATTAGAACAAAATAACAAATGGCGTCATCCATTGGGCGACCGTAGAACACATACTACAGCATATACATCCTACAATTTTACGCACCATTACTTCACCGTTAGCTAGAAATAATTATGGTATTGCTATAAGCGACTGTTTCTCATATACAGTGCATAGATTTGATCTGAAAAACACTTCAAAACCTTCCGTTTAGTCATACGAAGATCGCACAGTGTTACAAGACTACCTGAAGGACATCACCAGTTTGCCGTCTTGTCGTAAGCTGTCAGACGCCCTTGTAGTGCAGTCGTTCATGCTCAAGGACAGATCTGTGAATCAGTCTATAGATCTGTGGTCGCGCTGCCTCTCCCGCTGTTTCTGTGTACTTCTTCGGATAATTGGGCTTTGAAGACGCACCTGAATATTCCGTTGTGATTTGACACCCTGGAAGGCAGCGGATGTTGTGGGGTGAATGATCGTGTGAGCACGCAATATTTGTGAAAAAAAGAAAACAAGAAATACAGTCGAACTGAAGAAGAAGATCCATAAGTAAACCCGAGAAAGATGAATAATACAAAAAACGGACAGAACAACCAAGTCTTGAGAGATCTCGTTATTTTCTTCTTTTTTTCTTTTATTATTCATCTGCCTCTGGTTTACTATGGATGACTCAATATTTGCATTTCTTGCGGCAGCATTAACTTCCGGTCTGTGCTGTGAAACCTGGTGGAAAGTCAATCTTGGTTTAACGTTCTCGTCGCTTTAGGTTCAGCCCCCGAATAACCGAAGCATGCATTGTGTGAGTATTAAGCCTTTTAATTGACTGTTCCGAAAGGCCTCTAGTTGGTGGCTCACCGAGGGAGACCTTTCTCTCCAAATGGACACCCACTGAGTTTCTAGAGCACATGGCACTTCAGTTCAAACTGTAGTCATACATATTTTATAAAAACCAGAAATACATGAACTCAAACAGGGGCTCACAAAACACCTCGGCGACAACTCAAAAACGACACAAAAAAAAAATCGACGACGAGGCGACATTTTTTTTGTCGAAATTCAAGCTTTACAGAGTAGAACAATTAATGATTTGATATATACCGCTGAAATTTTAATATTGGGCACCTTGTTGTATTACCTACAGGTGGACGCGTGCAGCGGCACGGCGCGTTTAGCTAGGTTATCGACTTCGCGCCGTGAGCTGGGTCGCTTGAATGATTCTGAAGCTAAGTTCGGTGTATTATTGGGCATACATTCCTCACAGCCGCCACGAAAAACCAAAGTAAAGCGAACAGGAGCCGCTGACGGCGAGTCGGCCCGGAGTCACCGACGACGACGAGTCGATCGGACGCTCAACGCAGTGAGACGCGTATTTTGTTAGCCCCAAATAGCGCCATCATGAAACACATCAACAAGAAAATGCAGCGGCGCTCGCCAGCAAAGAGACATCGCCACACCGTGGTTCATTGAGGAAACACCGAAAAGCAGGCGCTTCCGCAAATTACTGCTGCTAAAAAAAAGAAAACGCGTAACACGCAAAACCTTCAAAAACTCGTAGTTGCAAGCAGGTCATGCTCGGAGTAACAATTAACATTGTCTGCCACCCCAGTCAGTATTCTTTTTTTCTGAATCGGCAATTAGACGCTCAGTGTGATATGCCTAGGATTCCGTGTTTTCGGAGTTTATTTCTCATGAAATTCGGAGGGTGTTTTTCGGAGTTTATTTTTCGCTGGGAATTCAGGGTTTATCGGAACTCATTTTTGTTAGATATTTACTTCTTTGAAACACAGAGTTTGTTTAACTGCGTAACATTTAAAAATTCAAAAAGAAAATAAATAACATTTGGGTACCATGACCCGTTTTCTCGAAGGAACCTCGACGTGCTCAAAAGCAAACCCTCTTTTTGTTAGTAGTTCCAAATCTCAAAGGAAACTGAAGTGAAATGTCCCGAGGACCACTGACCTTGTGCTCTTATAAAGTTTAGTAGCGAAACTCCATCTTTTTGACAGCTTATTTCGTCGCTGTTACCTCGAAATTCTTAGTTTTTCGGATAAATTCGAATTGACGGAAAAATAAGCAGTGAATGATTTTCCGATTTTTTCGGATATATCCAGAAACACGGCACCCTGCATAGACCTTACCTTTTCAAAATACTTGGAGACACTTCAATATACTTCGAGGGCACCGTTTATACAGTCCTGAACCATACTACCGACACAGTTAAATTATTATTTCAGTATGTTATGGAATAAAAATGAACTTTCTAGAGACTAATATAGTGCATAATATAAGTATACTCACCCAGTATACTTCGACCACTAAGTAACTTTTGGGGGCTAAACATTTTTATTGCCCTTCTAATACCATTTTGTTGCTCTACCTGTTTAATAGCGAAATAGAGACATTTATAGTATACTTTTATTATGCTGCTTTTCGCTAATGGTTATTTTCTATTTTTTAGCGACCAGCTGTGACCATCGGTGCCGATTGCTAGATTGAATGCTGCCACTTTATCCAGTACGGATCTACAAACCACCGGAACTTAAAAACCACGAAAGAACTTCATATTATCTAGAAAAAGCGAACAAATTTTACAAAGCAAAATTCCAGACTTTTTTTGTTACTTGTTTTTTAAACAACGGCATAAATGTCACGACAAAAATCATTCAAGTTAATTTCGTAAACCCTTTTATTCGCCCGGTCAGACCAAAAAGTTACCGCAGCAGAAAAAAACAAAAACATCGTCGTTTCTTATAGCTTTATTCCTCTCCGGACAGTTATTTTATTTCTCATCAACGTAAGCAGCTCATTGCCCTTTACACAAACATCGCCCCGCGAAGTGCGGCTCATCTTTAAAAAACTTTCTTCGAATTTTCTAAATTTCTTAAATTGTCGCACCCAAGCAAAAGGGAAAATCAAAAACGACCATCGCGCCAACGACAAAGATATTAAAAGAACGATCTCTCAAGCTCACAATTCGACTCGGTGCTGCCCTAAATATCAGCAACTACTACAGTTTGCCCTAAAATGTGGCCATGTTTTCCGAGTTAGTGGCCCTCAAAATCGCCAGCCGCGCAAACAAAAGCCCCTCTCCCGCTTAGCAGCTTCCTCGGTTTCAGCAGAGAGCGTGCTGCACAACTCTCGCTGCATAGCGAGACCGCTCACTCGGCAACACGTGAAGGAGCTGAGAGTCTGCCCACAGTCCAGTGTTCCGTGAGCGTGCGAGGGCGTGCGTGAAATTAGGGTGCAACCCTTCGACACCCTTTCCGTCGAAGCCCGGACACACACAATCCCCTTATGACGCAGCTGCGTGCCAGCGGTAAAGCGCCTTAAATCCGCGCAGCGGGACCTGCCGCCAGCTAGAGTGAACCCGCTTTAATACGGGGAACCGTCGTCCCGATGTGCGGAATGGAAGATCTCTCCAGAGCGTGAATTCGCGGGGCGTAGAGATCCCGAGGCGAGCGCAGTTGCCCGAATGCAAATGACACTACAATTAGTCCGAAAACAGTTTCTTAGGGCGTGTTCTCTACGCTGAAATAGTTTGTGTTGTATACTTGTGTTACGAGACAGAGAGACACACCATATATTAAAGCAGAATTTTAATATGGTGCATTTTCACGACAATCGCAAAACCATTGTCCTTAAAAGTTTGACCACGGGCTTTGTTAGCTCAAAGCGCTCAGATCTTTACCCAGCGAACATAATATGAAAGGACAAAAGTATGTTTCTCGGACGACAAGGAAAAGAAATACGTGCAGTATGTAGACCGCGGCGCGCTTTCGCGCCTTTTACACCGGACCGCATTAATCGAGTAATGTGACACATTCGTTTTATGACGTTGCACGTGCACGGAAAAGCTAGTAACCACCCGTGTCGCACAATATAAACGTCCTCACCCATTCTAAAGTTTTCTAACTGTCGTGCACTCTCCTTTGCGTGTTTTGGGGGCAGACTTTTTTTTTTTTTTTTGTGGAAACGAGCGTGTGAGCACTGTCGAGAGTGAGGGAGGAGGTGTCGGAACGACGAGTTAATGATCTCCCGTGCTCACGGTGCGTGTAAATTAATCGAGGTTCAGCAAAGCCGGCCGGGGAGCGATGTTGCTTGTGCCGTGTTTCTTTGACCTAATCGGAATCTATTCCGCTGCGTAATTGTTTGACACAGTGGCGAGGTATGCGTTTCGAAAGGCCCCCACTTTAAACTGTTATAAATTCTTCGGCCGAAACTTTAAGCATTCTAGAGCTGCGTTGAGTTTGGCAGTTACGTCTCGAATTTTGATAACGGCGGTTTCTTGCTATGTATTGCTCAAAAGAAGAGAGGAACTTGCAGGGAGTATCTACGGAGGGTTTTTTGCACAACGGGATAGGTGCATTTAGATGGTAATTCGTTTTTTTTTTTTTATTAATATAATATTTTTTTTGAGGAAGATATACACTTCCAAACGACAGGGTTTTTTTGCTTTTGTTTTTTTAGTAGAAGTCACGTGGAACCTTTAAATAAACCAAATATAAGCGTACCACCTGCATTTACAATCGCAAAAAGGGGCCCCTCTATACCATCCCTGCAAGCTGGGCAAAAAGAAAGCAATATCTTTATTGAGTTGCGCTGCATAATTTATTATATAATCAATTATTAAAATAGGCAATGCCCTCCTACAAGTCCAAATCTTGAAATCGAATTTCATCCACCTTACGTCGTAAAAGGTGTGAGAAGAAAAGCAAACTACGAAAATAGGGGTATCAGTTTACTGAGCACTGTTTGCCTTCTCGTCAATATAAAAATAGAGAGCAAAATGCTTTTTTTCTCTATAGAATTTTTAAAGAAAAGCGCACTCTTTCATATCTTCTTCCCTTTAAAAGCTCCCTGTCTTCTCACTGTATGCATCCGCAACGCGAATGCACGTCAACAAAAAAAAAACAAAAAAACACGTGAACTCGACCATTTTTAAATGAGCCTGCGGCTAGACATCTCTCTCCATGCAGAGTAATCCACATAGGTCATTTAATCCAGCAGATTAATCCGACAATTGTGATCGGTCGACGTGATCGTGTCAGACACAATGCCGGTCGTTATGCAATCTCAACTGTGCTTAGATTAAACTCAAGCTCCACGTGTCTCCAAAATAAAATGGTGGCGGCCGCACGCGAACGCCCACCGTCCGTTCCACTTTCAAATGGCCGGATCGGCACGGTACCATGTGAAGAGCCCACCCGTGACTCGTGAGTCACACTCGCGATTTGTCCCCTATCAGATTTTCGTCGAACCACCCCGTGTCGCAGCACCTCGTGCTGGTGGCATAGGCGCATGAGCGGAAGCCGACTCGTCGGCGGCACGGCATCGAACCAATGCGCTCCATAAAGCCCCATTATGGAGGAGATGCATGTAGCAAGCGCCAAGTTCCCGTCCCTAGAAGGATGTCGGGAATCCCGGCCCGGGCTCACACTATATCGGGGCCTGACACCGCAGCACCAGTCTGCGACGTGCGCCATGGGAGCTCGCGCGTTACCGAGATGATGCCGCACGCGTGCGCGTGGCGCGTCTCTCTAATGAGTCCGCGAGTAGCTCATTGAAGACGCGTCGCAGTCTATAATGACGCGCTTTTTGCAGTGATGCTGCAGGTAGATTGCCCGTGCCCGAAAAGCACGGCTGTATAGGGTGAGGTTGTATCAGGGCCTTTTCATTTTGTGTATATTTATCAGTTTACATGGCATTGGTTAGATGGGAGGGCTTGGGGGCCACGTAGCCTAATATTTGTATATATATGTGTCGTAGCCTAATATTTATTCATAGTAAATCATGGTTTATTTTATCGCTCTCTTTCGTTACCTGAGTCATGTGCAAATGTTGGTCCCAGGGTGACGTGAGCGGCTTCTCTATATTTTGAAAGTAGAAAAAGGTTAATTATACCCAAACTCGACGAACTTTAACTTTTACTGACGTTTGAGGGCTGAAATACTCCACTCAAGTAGCAGACGAGGTGCGGTGGACTGCCTACCTTTGTATGGATCTTTATTTCCAAACTCTACATGAATGCGGCATGCGCAAAACATGAACTTTTATCTGTCATTCATGAAGTTGAAAGGGAGATAGGGTGGCCTATGCGTTTGGCCCTCTTGCCTCCTCGCTCGATATTGGCAGACATCATAGACATTCTCAACAGCAACAGGAAAGTTTATTTTCGCAATTTCTTTCAGGAGGACAGTTATTTTCCTCGTCCCTCTTGAGCTGATCGATATTAAGGCGACTTGCTGTCAGTTTGCAGACCTGCGAAGCTCTCGGGACCCCCTCTTGATTTACATAGGAGGGGGAGAGAGAAAGAAATGAAACTTTATTGGACAATAAAAGTGTTTATGCAGCCATAGCTTAAAGGATGGCTACTTCTCACATGTGGAAAGAGAAGTTGTTCAGCACTATGCTTAACTTTGTCTTATGACGACGACACCGGATTCTCTGACTCTTCGATTGGCGGTAGTTTATGGGAATATGGCAGCCCCTCGCTCGACCTCTTTGTATTTTTGGAGCCCTCGTTTAAATGAATGCTATTTAGGGGAATGATTGTTAATTCTTACGATATGGTTTGTTTTATTTTCAGCAGGCGAGCAAACTCGAAGTGGCCACTGTTTTACATGTCGTTGTCGGGCAGATTGATTTCTTTGGTGTGGCGTCTTTTCGTCGTTAACTGGTGTACAGATCATTAGCATTTATAAGTGAAAATCTGAAACCTGCAGGCAAACCTAGAGTGGAGGGTTTGGAAATAAACACGGCGACTTCTCCATGACAAATTCCTAACTGGCTTTGCAGAGCGCGGCACAGTTCCCACCAAAAATCAGATCACCGAATTCGCCTGTATTGTTCTTGAAACTGCGTGGTTGAAATAACTTATTTAAATCTCATTTTTATGCTCATTTTCTTTTTTGCACAATATAATGTTATTAGAGGAAATAGCAGAAAAGTGACGATGTTGAGTTCGTGCTAACCACAAAAGTTCCACATCAGAAGTCCGATCATGGCATCTGTGATGATGTGACTTAGTGTGCAAAAGAAGGGTGTGTCAACCCATGGATCGGCTCAGAGGGACCAGGGAACACGACGAAGAAGAGAAGAGGTGGGTAGTGTGTGCACGGAGAGCGTGCGAAGGACTGGCCGAGGGAGAACGTGCTGGGTCCGAACGAAACCATCGGACAGGGCAATTGGCTGCTCGTTCCTGCTGTCTGACCAGAAGGAGCCTTGTCGCGGCGAGGGCAGCGCATAAAAATCTACGCTACCCGGTTTCGTACTGCGAGAGCACACGGTACGGTGACTCTTGGATCATCGATGGCGGCCAACTGCTCCTGCTCCTGTCTGCCAGCCAGCTACAACCGGGGCCCAACAACGAGAGCTCCAGACACAAGATCCGCTGTTGCGTACGGTTGTTCCAAGACATGGTGACTGTTGCGTTCCCCTTTCTTTCATTTCTTTCACTATGTTTTATTTTTTCTTTTAGTATAAGTATATGAACTCTTGATTTCGTTTGTAAATACATGTTTTAAGAAAAATGAAGGACATGTGTATCTTGTCTATATTTAACCATAAAGAACATTGCTACAATTACCTGGCGTCCGCGACAGGACAAGATATGCTCTGTTCCCTCGTTTTTCTAGGTAACAATTATAAATCAGTATGAAAGTTAAAGAGTTGATGTCTTTGGGCGCATAGTTGGGGCTGGCAGGAGCGGAGTTGAGGACGTGGGTAGGCGAGGAGCTAGCACGCCAACGAGAAGAGAGTGCTGCTGAGAGGGAAGCACAGCGCCTCAAGGCAGAAAGTGACCAACGCATTATCGAATTAAAAATTCGTCTTGCAGAGGCTAGCGCAACCGAGATAGGAGGAACAGATGGCAGTGAAGAGTCACGTCGCGCATCTATATCGCCATCTCCTAGTCCCCACAAGCTTATGCCTCCCTTCGATGACAGAAGGGACGATCTCAACTCGCATTTGAGGAGATTTGAGCGTGTAGCTCAGGGGCAAGATTGGCCGCAAGAGAAGTGGGCGGCTGCTCTAAGCACGTGCCCTGTTGGCCCAGCTCTGAAGGTCATAGGTAAGATGTCACCTGAAGACTCTCTGGATTATGTTAGAGTGAAGAGGACTTTGCTACAGCGGTTCCGTTACACGGCAGAGGGGTACCGCGAGAAAGTTAGAGAGGGCAAGCCGTTAGACGGAGGAAAAGGCAGCCAGTTTGCTGCAAGACTAGACAGGTTCTTCGACCGCTGGGTCAGTATGAACGCATGCCCAAAAACGTATGAGGGAATTCGTGACCTCGGATGACAATTCCTTCGGAATTGTCATACGAGGCTCACGGTCTTCCTAAAGGAGAAAAGCTGTAAGACCATCTCGGCGTTGGCTGAAATGGCGGACCACTTCCTGGAGGCGGAGAACCAGCCTAATCTGGCCAATTTCAGGAGGGAGGCCGTGGAAACCTTAGATTTCCTGAAGGAAGATGCGCATAACAGTAAACTCGCTCTAAAGATAAAATGTTTCTTGTGTGGTAATTTGGGCCACAAGGCAACAGATTGCCGATCAAAGCCAACAACGCATGTTTTCTGTCAAGGGTGTTAGAGGTCAGGCCACGAGTCCAGATCATGTCCGCGGGGAAGGAATGGAAAGACAGAAGTTTCATGTTTCGTAAAATCCGACGATGATCCTGTTGGTAAGACGAACGCGCACTAACGGGGAAGAAAGAGAATCTCAACAAACGCCTTCAGAACGTCCCCCATGAATATGATTGAAAAGGCGAGAGCAATTTTGTCGGAAAGTATGCCAAAAACAGATGGGGTTTTAAACGGCATAGCAGTAAAGGTGTTGAGCGACACAGGGAGTAACACGGTGATACAAGCCGGGAACTGGTCGCATCTGAAGATTTTACTGGCAAAGTCATTCCCATATTTTTAGTGGACGGGACGTATCTGATGTTGCCAGAGGCAAACATTCACCTTGTGGCGCCGTTCCTAACGGGACAGGTTACCGCCAAGTGTATGAACCGTCCTCTGTATGATGTCATTGTGGGGAGTATTCATGGAGCGAAATACTCGACCCAACAAACCCTGAAGGAGGTGGCTGACGCGGAAGGTGAAATAGTCGCTGCCGTCGAGGGTAGTATGCCAAGTAGGTTAGACCAACTAAGTAACGTTGGGGGTGCCAGGAAACGGGGGTCCTGCTGCTTGCGCAGTGGAGTGACACCGACACCAAGGAGCGCCAGAAAAGCATGTCGGCCACTCACGAGCAGTACCTGGAGCAGGAGAAGCTGCTGCAGCAGGTCGTCGACATGAAGCAGCAGGTGTTTCCGAAGCCCCGCAGAGTGCTCTACCCGAGGCCGCGCCTCAAAACGAGGGACCCTGATGCTCAGACAGTGGTTTCGTCACTGGGCACGACCAATAACTACCCTGTGGTGGAGACATATCCTCACGACAGCGTCCCGACTGAGTTCATCGAGGGCTACAGCCTGGCAGGAGCCGACTCTTCCGTCTGGTCCGGGGGGGGGGGGGGGGGGGGGGGGGGACACCATGGAGCACGGAAACGGAGGGGCCAAGAGAAATTGTCAGGATGGACGGCAGGAGTTCATTGAAAGGCAAGTGGACCCGGAATGAATGATGAAGGAAAACCAACTGCAGCCTGAGGGGCGAAGACACAAGCTCGACGAAGAGCGGCTGGCCTTTGAGAGGACCAAGTTTGAAGCAGAGATGGCGGTCAAGGTAAGGAGGCTGGACATGGAGGAGTAGGAGCGCAGTATACGCGACGGCACGGGCAAGATGCACCTGGAGCTCATGAAGATGTTCGACGAACTAGTTCCGAAGCCACAGTGATTGAGAATTGCCAGGGAACACTTCGTCGCGTATGACGTGGTTTGGTACTATGGTGGGCATTATCACCAGAGTTGGGGGAAGCGAAGTGGATTCAAATCCTTCTTCATTACGATTCATTCATCGCGATTGAGAGGTGTGCTAAGTTGAATGGATTGAAATCATTCATCGTTAGAATTTTTTTTAGTAATATACCTTGTGTGCTGCCTTTTTGGGAGCGTATTTTCAAGGACATTTGAGAACATATGGAGACGTTAAAACAGATTTTTGGGAGAATACAACAAGCCGGTATTACGATAAAACCCAAGAAGTGCGATTTTAGAATGAGGACAATAACATTCCTGGGTCATGGTCTGGGTAATTGAGAAGTTCCATGTGTATTTGTATGAAACGCATTTTCTTGTTCAGACGGACCACCATCCTTTACAATATCTAAACAAGGCGAAACAACTTAACAGCCGAGTGTTACACTAGAGTCTGATGTTTCAAGAGTACTCGCGTCGCGTGGAGTACATTAAAGGCAGTGAGAATGTGGGCGCGGTTTATCGTAGTAGGCTGCAACGAACCTGCGCAGATCATCATGGTTTTGGTGTAGTCTTTCTTGTGTGATTATTGTTTGGTACTTTGAGAAAGAAAAAAAAACTTAAAGGGGGGTTTCTTGTGATGATGTGACTTAGTGTGCAAAAGAAGAAGGGTGTGTCACCCCATGAATTGGCTCAGAGGGGCAAGGGAAGACAACGAAGAAGGGAAGAGATGGGTAGTGCGTGCACGGAGAGCGTGCGAAGGACTGGCCGAGGAGAACGTGCTGGGTCGGAACGAAACCATCGGCCAGGGCAATCGGCTGCTCGCTCCAGCTGTCTGACCAGAAGCCTTGTCCGAGCGAGGGCAGCGCATTGAAATATACGCTACCCGGTTTCGTACTGCTAGAGCACACGATACGGGGACTCTTGAATTATCGACGGAAGCCAACCGCTACCGCTCCTGGCTGTCAGCCAGCTACAACCGGGGCCCGACAACGACAGCTCCAGACAAGACTCGCTGTTGCGCGCGGCTGTTCCAAGACATGTTGACTGTTGCGTTTCTCTTTCGTTCATTTTTTTAACTAAGTTTTCTTTTTTTCTTTTACTATGAGTATATGAACTCTTGATTTCTTTTGTAAATACATGTTTTAAGAAAAAAAAGGGCATGTGTATCTTGTCTATATCTAACCATAAAGAACCTTGCTACAGCATATATAAAAATATAAATGATCGTAAACAAAGACAACAGAGAAACCAAAGTGGTTGCTTAGGTTAACCCGGTTGGGCACGATACTTCTTTGATTTTGCGCCTACTCGCGAGAGAACTCCGACAGTGAATTGTAACCTGCAAACGTCAACACACACGGGAACCGCATTGAAACTATTAGAAATAGCAGCGGGCCCACTCGAGTCCACCGCAGTTGGGCCCACTCGGAAAAGACTTTCCCTTTGGTATATATTGTAACGAAGAAAATAAGGTCGTACCCCGAACCTCCACCACTTTTGTCACAAAGAAATTAAGGACTTCTCTTCTTCGTTGATGAAGCGATTACTGATGTTAACAAATACAACTGTTTATTTAACAGGTAGGATCAAAATCTTTTACCAACAGATATGGCCAATTCGTGAATAAATGTTGGGGGGAAAAATCCTAACCTAAGGAAACTTTCCCTGCCGTCCTCCCCGACCACACACATCCTCAGCGGGGGCCCGACCACAGCCAAACTCGACAAACCCAGTTCCACACAAAGGCGGGCGAGCCGAACTTCTCCACAGCCGTAAGGGGGACCAAGTTTGCGAGCTAGCGGGCGGACGGCTCCACAGCCGAAGGGGGGTCGGACGTGCAGGTTGGTTTTCCACAGGCAGGGAGATGTCCAAGGCTTGGTATCCGGGAGCCACGGCCCTTCGGTGGCCGCTTATATTGAGTTCAGCAGCATTCTGGGCTCCTCCAGTCCACCAATCAGAAAGTTTGGGAAGGACCAATCAAGAGGGGTTTTCTTAGAGCCAATTAAAGGCTCGGAGCCTAAAGCAAATACGAACATTCCAAAAACAAGCGCATATACGAGACAGAGCACATTCCAAACGAAGCTTACAAGAGCAGCCATAAACAATAGAAAGCACATTCGTAGACACAGAAGTTGTACATACGCAGAGCAAAGCCACCTCCGAAGTAGAGAGACCAAATGCAAACATACACAAGACAAAACGTTTCCAACGCGGGTTTCTTTAAACTGAGTGTAGCGTTACAGCGTTCACGTTCACCCCCACCTGGCCCCCCCCCCCCCCCCCCCCCCGACTCCGGTGGAATCCAACAGCCGTCCCGTGTAAAAGAACTCTTGGAGAAGGCAAAAACATAAAATGAAGCTAGACTAAATACTCACGCGAGCAAAACTTCGCGACAATATGTTTACAAACCCAACGCTTTGGTGCACGCTTCGCTTGTATCTCTCGTAGCTAAACTACGAAAAAAATGCTATTGCGGAAAGTTTAAGGTCTACTCCATCTAAGGTCTAGTCCAAACATTAGGGCCGCCTGCTTTGTCCGGGTGTGTTATGATATCATCGACGGCCCCCCACGCATCCTCGACGTCCCCTTATTCACCCAAATCCCGAAGGACACATCATAAGGCCGTTTTTTATTCTTTTCTTTCCGCGTCCCCTATTTGCATGCTCCCGTATTTCTTTTTTTTTCTGTTTTTTTCTTACTGGGGTTTACTTTCTGAGTGATCCCCGTGGTCGCGCTCCAACTTCGAAAGCGATTTCGCTCCAATAACTATCATCGGTCAACTGAGCGGACAGAGTTGCTGGCATCAATAGCGGCAGATGTCGCGCGCTCCATGACGTCGCGGAACAACCCTCCCACGAGGGGCGCCAACCCACCGCCTTGCAATAAATCAGGCGTCTCCGCCGTTGGGTTTATTCCGCAAATTCGAATCGGGCGCTATCGCTGTCGAATCCAGCCAATTACGCTCGCTTTGCCGGGCCCTGTCGTCGCGAGGAACCAAGGGTGATTCAGTGAGGCGAACGGGGCAGCGAAGGGTGTTCCCGAAAATGGACGGGAGTTACGTCATACTTCCGGCGCCTACACGTGCGCGTCACGTGGTGCCGGCAGGACGGGAATCAGACAGATTGCGGCCCTGTGTTGGGCCCACTGACTCTTCCTCATTTGCCTTGCTCCACGCACAGTGCGCCGCGTTGGCGGCTGTGTGTGCACACGGCCTTAGAGCAGTCGGCCCTTCTGTCGGATTAAAAGCACCCTTCGTGAGTGAGCATCGAGGGGGTGGTGTGATGCAAAGAATGGAGAATATGAAATCAAAGCGTAAGAGTGGTCAATCCCAATCTAGTATGCTTAAGTACTACAATCTGTTTACAGCAATATTCTTTTTATGGTTAGAAAAGTGGAATGCAATACTTCGCTATTTCTAAGATGAGAAAAGTGGACGTTCTCGGAAATAAAAGAGGAAAGAAATACTGTTACCTTTAAAATGTATTATACTCACCTGTCAAATGAAGCAACAAGAGATGTGTTAATTTGTATATTAATAAAGGAAACTAATTAGACATTGGCTGCGGCTATAGCGCGGCCGGCTACTCTTTTACGTTTCAGAATAAACGTTTTAGAGCGCAGCTCTGAGGCGCCCGTTTCCGGCTTAAGCGGCGTCGCCGTCGCCGTCGCCGTGGCCGTCGCCGCAACTAGTGAGGTCACGTGCCCCCCTCCTACCCTTTCCCCCCGGTCACGTGACCCCCCTAATGTCACGTGACCTCACGGGGGCCACGTGGCCCCCGTGAGTCCACATGGCTTCCGTGGCGAAGTAGGAGGCAGGATGACCAGGTGAGGAGGAGAGAGGAGGGGTATACTCTCCCCTCAGTACCCTTGCATCCTCCTCCTCAAGAGCTGCGCTCTAATTGGGCGTTACAGGGAATCGTAAACGGCTTTCATTTTTTAAGTAGCCCTTGTGCACAGAGCGGCTACAAAGATTAAGCAGCGCTCAAATCACCCTGCCAGATGATTGAAGAATTATGTGCATTGGTGTAAAATAAATCGCTGTAAAGGCCAGCTCATACATACAGCACAGCGCTGTATATACCTCAGCGCCATTAATCACCACTGGAAATAGCTTTGACCTTGCTGATGCAGCGCTGACCTTGAGGTATATTAGTGAAATAGCGTTGGTACAGCGGCTCCATCAGTAATCTGGCTGAATTAGGTGCAAGTCGGAGCTGCATCAGCTCTGTTCTTAGTGTGAACTCAGCGCTACGAGCTGTACGTCTGAAACAACCTTAATTGCTGCCGTTGCACTTCCAGGGAAGCAGTCAAGCACATCCTGGTGCAGCGCACTACCGCTGCCTTTTCTAGCCAGTGAAAATCATAGATAGCGTTCCTAAGGGTGACGTCAGGCATTGATCTAATCGTCAGGCATAGAAATAGTCAATAAAAAAATTTAACGCTAAAAAAGTAGGCGAAGGGACAAGCCAGAACCGCTTAAAACCGACACAAACAAAACAAAAGCAGTCTTATTTCGTAGCAAAAACAATAATATTGTACTAATTCGGTCAATATTACTAAATCCGAGACCAGTTGCACTTTTATTCACTTTTAAGATAAGTTGATTTGAGGAAACTTTCTCTTTGGTTGACATGTTGATTCCCTAGCCACAATACTGTCCCACATAGTTGCATATTTTTTTTATCGTAATCGATATACAGGGTGTTTTTTTAGCTGCACCAAATTTTCAAAAAAAAAAAGGGAACTTGAGATAGAGTAATTTTAGCCCTAGGGAAGTGTTAGTGGCCATGGCGGCCTCTAGAAAAAGGGTGAACTTAGGTAATTAGTTTGCTAATTAACTAAGATGTTTTAACTAACTTTTCAATTTTTCACTTCAAGGCACATAATGTATTTAGAGGATTCAAGATCGACCACAGTATGGCCTAGCCGTGTCGTCAAATTTGGATAAAAAAAATTCCTAGTCGGCGCTACGGGGTCGAGAAATATCACTTAGGTATATGGCGTCAAACCGAGACTAAGCAGGAGAGAGCGCCGGAAAAGTTATCGCTCCGCCCTTCCGGGTATGCGATTCGTCATTATCGCGGCCGGCTCGCCTAAGCAAGTGGAGGCGGCCGCGACAATGCCGAATCGCGTGACCGGAAGGGCAGAGCGATAACTTTATCGGCGCTCGCTCCTGCTTAGTTTCGGTTAGACTCCATTTCCAAAGTGACATTTCTCGACCTCGTAGCGCCTACTAGGAATTTTTTTATCTAAATTTGACGACTCGGTTAGACCATACTGCGGTCGATCTTGAATTTTCTAAATACATTATGTGCCCTCAAGTGATAAATAAAAAAGTTAGCTCAAACATTACAGTTAATTAGCTAACTAATTACCTAATTTCACCTTTTCTTTAGAGGCCGCCATGGCCACTAACACATCCCAGGGGCTCAAATTACTTTATCTCACGTTTTCTTTTTTTTAAAATTTGGTGCAGCTAAAAAAAAAAAGCACCCTGTATACTGCCAATAAATATTATGAATTTAATTTATAACAGTTTGTTTTCAACCAGGCTTAACTACCGTAATTTAGTCTCGGCATCCATAACACAAGAACACCTACATAAAATTTATGTTTTGCAAAAACGGTTCCTAAATGTTGCAGAAAATGTTTCTTCTTGCATTCACACACATGAATTGTTCGTAATGCATAATGTATTCACAATACCAAAAATGTACAATTATCGGCTTTGTAAGGCATTTAAACAAGGGATAAAAAGTAGAGCTTTGTTTTTATAAGAACTAGATAACTTGCAAATTAATACTACTGCCAACACAACGCGCCACAAGCATTGGAAAGTTAGCTCTGATAGAATAACATACGCGCAATATATGCTGAAAGACAAACTGCCAAGATCAACAAACGAATTAAAGTATAAAAATATCGATCTGATATATTTCATGTTCAACACATGGCGTGGCTATTTCAGTCCGCAGTCTACATTTCTTGTGTAAAATAAAAAAAAAAAAAGCTGCGTAGTATTAGCAAATTTTTATCGTTGCCGTACGTGTGCCATGTCTTCTTTTTTCGTATCTTATAATGCCATATTGTATATTTTTCGTTGCCTCGGTTGTCTATGTCTACTCTTGCTCCCATTTATTTCACTTTTGTGTTTTCTTCTTATTAATGCTGGAAATGGTATTGTGTGGTAAATTGTTCAGTGCCGCAGAAATGTCAATGTGCGGTCCTATGGCTTTGCTAAGCTGTTCTTGTGACAGCTTTTTCCACAAGCCTCCAGTACCATGTATGTTGTACTTGATGCAAATGAACATCAGACATTAAACTATAATATATCAATGCGTGTTTTGCAAAAAATGATATTTCGCTTGTCTCAATGTCAAAACTTCTTTATAAGATTGCCAGTCTTTCGGTGTGACTGAACATAAACCGAGTTTCCATCAACCTTAGTAGAAGTCTCGAACGTCCTCAGACAATCGTAGGGTAACGATATTTCTTAAATCTACAGTCGGGGTGAAATGAGAATAGGACGCACGTCACTCTCCTCGTATGACGGTTGCTATAAGTAGAATAGGTAGGCACGAGCGTTGAGAAGGCATAAAAAAACATTCTCATGCAGACGCAGCTTCTTCTAACATCACCAGATGGCATTATTATGCAAGACGAGAAAAACGTCAACTTGTAGTTTCTTTCGTTTACAAATCTGCCAGTGTACTATATATTGGGAAACGTTTCACAACAACGGCATTATCAAATCAAATAGGGCCATAATGGCAAGGGAGCGCCGTTCCCAATAATTCATGTCTTCTAACGGCAGCACACAACTACGGAAGACATCCAACGCGAACTCGCAAAAGAGTAAAGGGGTCTCCACACGAAGGAGGAGAGCGGGAAGCGTGCGCTTCTAGCGGAGAGTTTTCTCAGAGAATTCCGATTTGTCCCTTTCTTTGACGGGGGCACCCGGGCGCCCCCGTCAAAAATGGAATGCTTGCCGGACGAAACCACTGGGCGCAATCAATCACAAAGACTAGGTAAGTGGATAGGAGGTAAAGGCTATGGAACAGGTGGTCTGTCATTAGTGACACCTTTCTGACCACTGACTAGACGTCACGGGCACAATCTCTAATCTCTAACGAATGTTTCCGTTTTTCTCCGTCAAAAATCATATCAAAACCGAAAAACGGAGAGAAGCTTTCCTACTTTCCGCTAAAAGTGCACGCTTCCCGCTTTCCGGTTTTGGGTCTGGAGACCTCCTAATAGAGGAACATAATTCGGGTTCTCGCAGCTGCGTGTTTAAACTCGCTCACTTCCGAGTCCGTTCCAGCATACTCACAGCGTTTGTTTAACACTCGCACAAACGCGCGGAACTAAAACTTTTCGGACCGGCCGCCCTCGTAGTCCTTCCAGCGCGAATCGCGCGTGGTTCCAAGAACAGCCGCGCCAAACCGAAAAACAGCACCTTCCTCCAACTTGACGCGCCACGGGTCGAGCCCCGCACGATGCCCCGCGTCACGCGAACACAAAACCGGAGAAGAAAGAAAACGCGGGGCCCGATATAGCATATGTCTCCGACGTCGCCGCCACAAGCGCGGCACCCAAAGGGCTGCTAACGTCGCCTATGCGTGCCTCTCCAACAGTGCTCCTTCCTATGCTCGGGCCTCGGGAACGCCTCCCTCCCGCGTGTGTGTCGACCGAGCCCCGCCGCAACGGTACCAGGAAAAAGAAGCTCTCTCAGGTTGTGCACGTGCCTCTTTTAATCGGGTGGGGTCCTAAGAGCCGAAATGGCTGTAAGCTGTCATGCCGAGTGCTGACGGTTCAGCGCAAAGCGACGAAATGGGAACTGGATTTATGTAGTCGAGTTGCTGGGCGTGCTCAAAGCTCGTCAGTGCTCGGCTGCGCGCAAAATTGGTCGAGAAGAGCCGATGGGGCTGTATATCTACGGCGTGCATATTGATAAATGGAAAGTCCTCCACCATTCGAGTGTCTATGGGTCGCATGCTGTCGCCAACAGGCTTTTAGGCGCTGATCCAGTTTTACGAGCCGTATACGTGCGCGATCAAAAGCGACGCCATAGTCGGCATTCGCGATTGGTCCAACCATTTCTTCCTATATACTGATAATATCTGCGCAATCACTGTGATTGGCAAATCCTGACAATCAGAGCGAGGCAAATGTGGGTCGTGACGCTACGAACGCAATCCATAACAGGGCGCCACCGAAAGGTATCTGCGCTAAGATGCCAAACGTTTGCCTTTGCTTTTACATAGAGCTGCAGTGCAACTTTTCCTTCGCACTTTATTAGCCTCCATATACGATTTTACCCACACAACTGGACGAATAAAATCTAAACGCTCTACACGGCGCCGCACCTCGTCGGCACTTTGCGCACCTCCTGTGTTTGTATACCCTCAAAATGCTCCCACGTTGATTTTGTTTCCCCTCGTACTCAACTGGCGACGGCTCGGGCTTGGCCGCGTCGTCGTCGCACCTTCCTGCGCTTTTTTCTGTTGCCCTTTGACTGGCGTGCCCTTATACATTCTGATGCGCCAAAGACAAATTTTGGAACACTCGCAGGCCGTATCGCACAGCCCGAAAGTGGGAACAGCGGAAAATACGATTCCGCGTCGTAACCCTAAAATCACTAAAATGTACCGCTGTTACCCGGCTTCGGTGCACATACTTGACGAGCCCTTGCACAGAGCAAGTGTAGAAAAAAAAACACTTTGGCCAAAACTCGTATTGCTATTACACAGAAAACAGCATAGAGTCGCGAAGAAGAGGCAAAAGCAGTTTTGAGCTTTATAGCTGGGCCCAGTAGGCCAACATGACACGATGCGCGACATGAACACACACTGCATGGTTGAAAAATTAAAACCCGAAGAGACACACACGAGGAGGGCGCAGAGCGAAAAGCCAGATGCAGCCGCGACTGCGCCGCACTTTTAAGCAATACTAACTTCATTAGTCGGTGCGGACAACGATAGGATTATAGCGCAAGCGGCAATAGCCCGGCGCCAAAGAGGCTGTGTCTCGGGCAGTGATTAGCCTCGCGCAAAAGCGTCGATTGCTGGCGCGTCGGCACAGCACCAGCTTTCGTCTTCATAGACCGAGGCTATCTATGGCCAGGCCGAGGCGTTATTAAGACCAAACCACCCGCATTGGTAAGGGTCATCTGACGAACACGCTCTCGAAAGACGAGCTCAGAAACAGAGCGCACACCAGAACCCGCGGTTGCTCAACCATTTGAGGTGAGCTCAGGTGCACCGTTGGAGCGCCTCTGAAGAGGGCGATAAATTCAGAGTCGCCGGACTCAAGGGCGATTCACACACTTGCAATGAATCTGGCCGGGTGCGAAAGAGTGCTCTGGCAACAGCTGCGTCGGCTCCCGCGAAACCGGGCTTTACTTTGCTTTGCTGGAGCCGAACGAGGGTGAGGGTTGCCTTAGCAACCCTCGCCCTCGGTCAGACTCACGCAAGTGTGTGAACCAGCCTTCACACTGTGGGAGACATCGTGTTGTAACTCATGCGAGGGGCCTAATATTCGAGAGAGTTTTTGGCGAGGACATCGAACTATGGTGGTGCTTTGTACATCGGGTGAGGTGTGCGAAACCAACAAAAGTCTTGTCTACTGAATTCTTTACGACATCTTCCTTGACCAAAAAAGGTGCGGAGATCGGACACGAGCGCTGCATCATTGTTCGGCTGGTTCAATTGGGGCTTGCACTGATGGAACAGGTGACCCAGCCGCACGCTAACGCAGCGTTCGGCTACATCGGCCGACCTCTGCTTCAGAAGAACCAAACGATTCATGGTTTATCTGGCTCCCAAGGGTTTAGTTGAATCTTAGTCAATAGGAACGCCATGATACCTAGCCTGTGGGTGGTTTTGTAGGCTAGACGCCTAGCACTACGAGACCGCCCGCCCAACTTAAAGGGAACAGCCGCAAATCATCATCATAATCATTATAATCTCCCCAATAACGCGCACTCTCAGACTGTGTTCAACAGCCCAGTAGGCAATCGTGGCATTGAATTTCGTCGGCTGCCGGTCACTGTAAAACACAAAACACAAAAAAGGATATATATTAAAGAAGACAAGAGCGAAGAGTTTATAATAGATACAAAGAAATTCAATTAAGGTGGTACTTTTTGTTTAGTTTAACTCTTTGTTGACACAAAATGTTTATTTCAACTATACAGTGGGCTTTCAAATTGACTTTGGAATTACAGGAGAGGCATCTTCAGCTAGCAGTAGTTATTTTGACTCATGTGTGCTGAAGATACCGAGAGAGTGGAATCATGAAACGGTGTTAATAATTGTTGAATTAATATGTTTTTATTAAAACAAATTCCAATGCCTCTCACAACCTAAAAAAAGCATGGCGATGCTCGTGTTCAAATTGTCCTTATATACGCCGTTCGAACGCACGACGTATGTAGATTCTAATCAACGGCGACCATTTTGACTTAACATTATTGACACCATAATAGCAATGCCGTGTCATAGAATTGTTAAGTCTACAGGTTGAGGGTGCTCAAGCCTGTACTTCGGCGAACCAGCTAAGCAATTTAATTATATTACCATACAACTGAACATACAATGTACATATACTCATTTTGGTGACATTCGACATTGCGTGAAGGGACAGTGCGACAATTTTAAGACTTTGGTCAATTAACTGGGGAAATTAATCTGCTTAACCTATGGAACGAAAAGCAGAAAACCGTATCTTCTTGCGAGCGCTAGTTTTTATTTAAACAAAATGTAACAAATCAAAGGTTCCTTACAGCTCTCCACGTCGACTTTCGAGTGACGTACTCTGGGGGTTCACGTGGTTTCCCCTTGAGTCCTCTCTTCAAAGACACCAGCCGGTTCCTTCGCGATTGTCGACTTTTAAACGATTAGCATCGTCGAAGGTCGTGGCGAGCGATCGACACAAAGGACGGTTCGCCGCGGGGCCGACGGCGAGTGTAGCAGCGGAGGGGGACAGGTTTTGTTGACTTCCGCGTATCCCCCAGAGACGCTGTCATTTTAGTTCCCGTAACCGCGACAGTCGGCTGCAGATCGGCAAATATTTAATTTTTTGCTTGGCGATTACGCAGCAGAATAGCAGCTTTTCGGGGAAAGGTTAGTCGTTTTTGGTCACTTGGGCTTCCATAAACAATAGAAAAAAAATGCAAACTGCCAATTCTTTCAACATTAAAATCATTGCACTGCCCCTTTAAGTAAGGCGATTGCCAGTTAATGCTATATAAAGGTGGTGTGATGAAAGTATCGCAACTTGCTTGTGCGTGCTGTGTTGTAGATAAGAACTTGGCTAAATACTAAAAGCATCGAGCCGTAATGAGAATTCACGAAGTTTGTAGTTATAAAGAAAAAAATAGACCCTGAAAGTTAACTTAGATAATTTTCTTCACCAGGGCCCTGGCAGAAAGACATTTTGACAAAATATTGTGGTGTAAACATTGTTTTTATTGCAGAGACAGGGTAAAGTCAGGTTGGCGAACTGCGATGCCGATACTTATTACAAGTATGTGCTCTACACATAAAAATACGGGTGAAAAGCTCTCATCTCAAATCACAAGTTAATGTTTCAGCGCTTAGAATTGAACACAAATACCCATTTTCACCTGCGTAGATGCTAACAGTTATGAACGGAATATCGTCGCGTGTTAGTGCTGCAGGAAAACGGTCACTCTCTTGAAGCCACAGAAAACAAAGTTCAAAAGGAATTTAAGCTATTGAGTTGCATAATATTTAAATTGCGTTGTCGCCGTTCTGGGCAAAGACCCCTAACGCATTGCTACCTAAAAAAAAGAAGAAAAAAAAAGAAGGAAACCTAACGTGGGCAACGTTTTTATTTCTTGTCTTATTGTTTCGACGTTATCGTTTGATGCTGTTGTCCTTTTATCCTTTACCGAAAACATAATCAAGCTTGGTACGTTTATAGTCGCATGAAAATGTATAGGAATAGCGTCTGTCATCCTTCCCACGTACCTCCCCTAGCAGGCGTGTCTCTCAGCCCTGTCGCGTCGGGTCTCGTCGCGTATATTCAACTCTACCAATGTACCATCTAAAATAATCGGTTTGGCATAAAGGTAACACAGAAGCGCGGTTTCTTGCCAGCCGTACGCCTTCCAACGAGCAATTAAGCGGCAAATTTACGAGACACCGACTCTTCTCCTGTGTGTATATTTATCGCCGCCAACGGTGCCGAAGAAGAGGAGGGAAAGGAGAGTGGTAGCAAGAGCCTTCGTGAACAGGTCCTTTGAGAGGTGGATAATGCGTCTCGTTCTCCTTTCGCGCTAATTTCTTTTTAATGGCCAGGCTCGAGTTAAAGCAGCTAGTTTTAAGGAAAAAAAAAAGAGGGGGGGAAGGGGCGGGATAGCTTTCGTTTCAGGCTTCAGAAAAATATAAAATCTGCAATAAATTGTGTCTACACGTCACCGAAATGTCTGCCGTTAAAGAGTTGCATCTATTTTTAATGTTCCTGTGAATCGCTTCTGCGTTCTTCGAAAGTAACTCCTTAAAATACAGGCCGTGCTACCACCCCGCAAAGCACGCAACCACTTTGATTCGTAGCATGAACGCAACGAAAGGCTTTGTCCAGATGGCACGTTTATTCAACACAGGATTTTTTTTTGTGCACTAGAACAATGACTGAGAAATTTATATGCTCAGTAATCGGTCGAAGAGGTTGGAATATAATAAGTTTAATCGTTATCGGGACTTCCTAATTTGTGGGACTCGGAACGTAAACCACAGCGAATGGCTTAATGAGAGCCCTGCGCCAAGGAACCACCTTAGATTGTCTGAGATTTCTTTTTCACCAACAAAGTTTAATGGGATTATTCCTTTAGGAAATTGGAAACAGCGCGCAAAAAGACGAAGACAACGAGAGAAGGGCACAGGACAAGCGCTGGCCATGAACCCTAAGTCACGAACCAACTCGCTTGCATCGCCACCTTAATACAGTATTCATTGGCTGCCACAGCTGTGTGCGCGACTGCTGAGAGCTCGCTGACGGCGAGCTTCTACAGTTCTTTTGCAACGTGCATTCTATAGCATCAAGACTGCCGGGCTTAGCAGCCTATTAACTCGAGAGCGTTCTAAGCATGCGATCTAAACATCGCCTTCCAGTATGGCCTCCAGTAAATGCACTTTATAGACTCATTCGGTATTTACAACATGAACAGCCGCTTTCGTCCCAAGCAACTTCCGTTCGCTTTATCTTTGCTGCCTATCGAGCTTGCTTATGTCATCAGTGCTAGAAATCATAAATGTAACACGGAGAACAAAGTTGGAGTCTACCAGGGCCTTCGGCTGTACAATTTTACGCCTTAGACGAGACAAGTTGGTTTACAAGAATATTCGAAAAAAATTAAACAGATCTCGCTCTTTCTGTTATTTTGGCATTCACCTGGAGAATTGGCAGTTAAGCGTTCCATCTACATTTTAAGCAGCGGTGGTAAAGTGGGCTTTGTTCGTTCCTTTTACAAACCCGACATTCTCTGGGACGTCAAAACTGGTGCACCATCTGGTCGTGTTTGCCATCCTTTTGAAAAATCCGGCAAAAATTTCCAGTGACATCCGGTGAAAACTGGTGAAGTTCCACCTGTTTTTATCCGAAACCAGCGTAGTTTACCAGTCTTTGCTGGAAGTTCTACCGGCAGCCACTTCGTTTACCAGACGACCCGGCTTTTCTGGAAGTTTCACCGGCTGTCACTCGTTTCCCCGTTTACCAAAATTCACTGGAAGCCGACGCGAGGGGAACGCCGAGAGGAGCCGGGGACTGGGTGTGTAATCTTGGCTGGGACGCGTCCCAACGCACTCTCTCTCCCTCGAGTTGGGTGCTTGGGGAAAATGTGAGGGGGTCTTTTTTTTTCTCTTTCGTTTAAAGAAACTGTTTGTTTTTTTCTCCGTCAATGAGTGGAAACTGAACGCACGGCAACGAACGGACGCTCAGTGTCGGCTTCCCGTTCCATATGTGCGACCTGTATCTCCCAGAGCAGCTGGGTATGCGGATAAAAAGAAAATCTTTCACTGACCTGTTTCTTACGCCTCTTCGTCCGTCCGGCTTCAGAAGCATCCAGCCAGCGGAGAAGACGCCGAAACGCTTCTGTGACGGCATCAGGGACAACATCGGGACTGTGCTCAGGATTTCTCGACGGTGGCGGATGTTGGTTGCGCGTTTGTGATTTTCGCTAAACGTGCTAAACGTGTGGTGCACCTGGTAGGTTTTATTAGTTGAACTACCGTACTTCTAGGAATTTACCCAGCGGCATTGTGAGTACCTCGAAAGATTTTTTTTGCGACAAAGAATTCGGTTGCTCCTATCTGGTCTGATTGCTTTTGTCTACAGCTGTGGAAATTGCTTCACCGGTATCGACCCTGTGAAATAAAGACATGGAACTTTCAGGCTTATATGTGCTTACCGTTTTAATTGTTATCAAATCGTCCGGCATCTGGTAAACATACACCACCCACTGTTTACAGGCTTCTTCCTAAGTGCCTTCCGTTGACGTCCAAAAAAAAAAAAAGAGGTAAGTTCCGGTGAATTACGTCAAATCAGGTGACTTCCGGTAATTTCTTGTGAATTGTGGGATCTTGCAAGCTACAAACACAGGTACCGATAGAGTAACTAAGGGGTTGTATCAACAGCGGTGGCGATCTCAAAGAAGACGTCAAACCTAGTAGCGCGGTCTCCACATAACCGTGGCAACATAGACGACGTTTAGGGCTACATTACCGCGGGTCGGTTTGATAAATTACTTCCGTCGGTGCCAATGATCGTCTACCTCGTCTCACTCTCTCGAAGATAGCGGAAGAGAAGACACACGTAGGAGAGTAAGGACAGGGTCCTAGAGCAATTATTAAAACACTCCTAAAATGAACTACAATGTCCCCATCCAAAATGCCCCCCGCGCCGGCAAGGTAAGAAAAGGTTCCGGAGAGCCAAGACCGGGGAAGCATCGGAGAAGTCGCCGACACACGTCCTATCTCTTTCGCGGTCACCCGGACGAGTCCCCTCCCGAAAGCGGGAAAACAACAGGCGAAACCTCCTCGCCTGTCAGTAGTGATCCGCATCCGAGCGAGTGGAACGGAAATCGGTCCCCCCGAGAGAGAGTGAAAGGAGGGCCCCCCAAGCCAGGCGGCCCTCCGCCTCACGAACAGGTCGGAGCTCACGGCGAAGGAGGCCGCGTGTTCCGACCCGCGGCCGTTATCGCAGCCATGGGGGCAGGGAGATCACAGGAATCCCCACAGAATCCAGGTCAATCCGGTGACCTCCGGTAAAATTCCGGTATCGCCGGAACTGAGAAGAGTACCATAATTCAATAGAATGGAATTTTTTCTAGAAATAGAATTCCGGTAAAAAAAAAAACGGTAAATGCCGGCTTTACTCTTTGAGAAAAGAGTCCCATAATCCACTAAAACAGATTTTTGACTGGAAATAAAGTTTCGATAAAAAACTTTTTGAACAGGGATGATATGGGTCTATAGTGTTTCCCTATACTCCTACATGTCTTATCTTGCCCAAGAAAAAAAAGTAATGAAATTGAAAAGAGATAACGAAATATAATTCTTATTTTTAAATCATTGTTCCTCGGGTTATTGAATTTTTTTTGACTGTAGATTTTCATTTCATAATTTTTCTTATGCTTCGCGCCTGTGATACTAAAGAACGAGGAGAAATATATAAACTTTAATGAAACACTTATTCTTTCTCTATAGAATGTGCTTCTAGCGGGGCTTCTAAATCTGTGTCTTCGTTAGGCCCTAGCTTTATCGGGGCAGTTACAGAATAGAAGAGAATAAGCTAGTGTGATTTTGTTATTCTGAATAACTTATAGTTGTATTTAAGTCAAAATAAATATGATTAAACGTGATGACAGTCTGGGAGAGATGCAAATTATCAAGTATATATATGTATATATATATATATATATATATATATATATATATATATATAGTGGAGGAGCTTCAGGAAAGGCCTTGGTTTACTGCACCAACGTTTCAAGCGGGGACCGCTTTTCTTCAGGGTGTAATGGTTGTGAAATGTCCTCTTCTTCTTGTTGATGTTCGTGTGGAAGAGGAAGAGTTGCTATGAAGGGTATTAAAAATATTCGGAACAGGAAGAAAACAATTATTGTAAATCTTTGAAATTAGTAATTATAAGCAATGTTAATCCAAATCAATAAAACGAAATAAATTTATTAATATTATTTGCGCAGTCTTTGTTACAGCTCTTAAGCACAATCACCCCCGAGCAACCGGAGCGCACACAAAAGTAGCAATGAGAAATAACTTTTGTGTGCGCTCCGGTTGCTCGGGGGTGATTGTGCTTAAGAGCTGTAACAAAGACTGCGGCAAATACTACAAATCAATTTATTTCGTGTTATTGATTTGGATTACCATTGCTTATAATTACTAATTTCAATGATTTACGTTAATTTTTTTTGCTCCTGTTCTGAATATTTTTATACCTTTCATAGTAACTCTTCCTCTTCCACAGGGACATCAACAAGAAGAAGAGGACATTTCACAACCATCCCACCCTGAAGAAAAGCGGTCCCCGCTTGAAACGTTGGTGCAGTAAAGACAGGCCTTTCCTGGAACTCGTCCACTTTCGTTTTACGTCCAACCGGCCCGTTGAACCTCTTCACTGTATATATATATATATATATATATATATATATATATATATATATATATATATATATATATATATATATATATATATATATATTTTAGATCTCTCAGAGGAAAGTTTTGGGTTTTCTTTTAATACTCTCTGACAATAATGGAAAAATTCACAATTTTAAAGATTTAATTTGTTCGAGGAGCGCAAACAGAGGTAAGATGCATTCAATTTAAATATATATATATATATATATATATACACGTCTGTTAGTGCGGTGAAATATCAACGATAGACAAATAACTTATATGGTGGAATTTCGTCTCACTACATAAGTAAAGTAAAACAAAGACAAAAAAAAACTGCTGCCGACGAGCTGTTTCTGGAAGAAATGCGTTAGCATCTAGCGCAGCGGTAATGTGTAACAAAGCATCGTGAATACTAAGCACTTTTACGCGGTGTGAACATTCCCGAAAGCCTTCTCCCTGGTGCAAGCAGGTCAGATCACTCAGCGTGATCAAGAAGGGCGTGCGCGCGATGCGCGGAAAACGACAGAGCTGCATACATGATGTGCATACACCGGCGATGACACCGTGTACTTACGAACCGGTGACAGGGTAACTGCCCGTTAAGAACGGCGTGAGCGTTAAGAACGGCGGGAATGTCTCCAAAGGCGGCGGCAGAAGCTTTCGAGGGCGTCCTAACGCGCATCCGCATTACGGCCGCTTATATCGAGAGATTATGCGAAGGAACGCATAGCGACGGCGGCCGCGCAGGATTGGCTAGTTATAGAGAGCAAAGGCATGACGTAGTACCTAGCAACCGAGGTGCAGTAGGGGACAAAGGGACCTGCTTGGGCTACCGGTGGGCCGTCGCGAAGAGGCGTGTGCGGGCAACACCTCTTAGACAGCCTTCAAAGCCTGCGCGTCACGTGACTTGACGTCGCGCCCTGGAGGCCTGCACGGGCGCTGATTGGATGGGAGTGCTGCGTCAGCGTCCGCCTGGGACTCGTTCGCTATCATAGTGCCACGCGAAGGCTGACGCGGCACTCGAATCCAATCAGCGCCCCCGCAAGCCTCCGGGATGTGACGTCATATCACGTGACGCGCAGCCTTGAAAGCTCTCTAGAAGGTGTTGGTACAAGTAGGCCTAGGTGGGTTAATATTTTGTAATGAGCCATCCGCGTACTGTTGACGTGAAGTGGCGTGAAGAAGGTGATGTGGGGGGAGGGCAGACATGTACACGTTACTGAAAAAAGTAACCAATTACAATTACAATTACTTCACTGTAAAAAGTAACCGATTACAATTACAATTACAGCCTAAAAAATGTAATCGAAAAATTACTCTAAAGTAACCGATTTCTTCCCGCCTTACTTTTCATACAACTTTTTTTTTTATTACGGTAGCACAATATACACATTTAGATATCTGTTCCGCATTTATAGATTTCTCATTTTTTTTGTCCTCTACACTTTGTTCCGTTTCAGCAGCAGTTGTATCTCGAAGTTTGCGTCGATCATCCGCCAACGAATCATAGTGTCATGAGCAGTGCTTCTAGTTTCAATTGGCACAGTTGATGGAGGTATATTATTCGGAAACTAATATTACGAAAAAAAAGACATAATTTTTACAAGCCCAACAAAGTTTACTAAACAAGAACTAAGAATATAAATGTTCAAACGTAATACTCCCTAAACCGGTCAAAAACTCGTTGGAGCTTGCTCATTAATTTAAATACAAACGTTTCCCTGGTTAAAAGCCAAAAACAGTCCAAAGACCCAAAGACACGGACAAGAACAAGAAGAGAAGTTGAGACCAACAGGATACGAAAGAGAGAGAGAGAGAGAGAGAGACTTCGTCCGTGTCGTTCTGTGTTTGTCCCTCGTTCGTATCTCCAGTCTCGGGCTTACGACTATGCTGAACAGCGCTGCTGGAAGTATGCCTGGAAAATAGAGTGGCCAGTAGAAAACTACAGCTTGTCACCTAAAGCTGCCGAGCGAAAGTGGATAAACATCCAAGAAATTAAGGGTGGTATAATTAAACATTTTAAAATTGCGCAGTAAATGATCTACATAACAAAAAAGCACGTTATTTTTATGTGCGTACGCAAGCTGGCGTTGGTCTTCCTTGAACATGAATGAATCTTGAGTAGTGGCCGACAAAGCAAACACTGGAATGTCACGTTGATTTTATCTTTCATTTTTATAACAACGAGAAGAGCGCGTCACCTCCGCTGTGTGCAAAAAAAAAAATGTATTGTTAAGTGGATGCATCGATTTCCTCCGAAGAGAAGTTGAAACCAGCAGGATACGAGAGAGAGAGAGAAAAAAACAAAAATAAAAGACAAAAAAAAAAAAAAGACGGCGGGCCAACAGCGTTGGCTATCAGCACTCAGAGCCAATCCAAGGCCGTGTGGGTGTCACGTGACCTTGAATAGGGGGCACAGCGACGCGCGGAAAGCGTATCACGGACTACCTCCAGGGAGCGGGAGTGGCTAGGATAGCTTGTAGGGCGTCCGCTGCGTCTAGACGTAAGGTGAAGCCGAGTATAGAAATCTTCTAGGTGGCGAATCTTCTATAAAAAAAATTTTAAAAAAGAAATTAATGACAGCTTAAAGGGGCGGTGCAATGATTTTAACACTGAACGAATGTGCAGCTTGTATTTTTTATATCAATATAAAAAATACAAGCTGCACATTCGTACTAATGCCGAAGTAAACAATTGTTTACTTCGGCATAAGTAACAGAAAAAGTGCCACCATACCCCAAAATACCTCTATTTCGCTGCGTAATCGTAAAATAAAAAACGCTTTTCTTCCCAACCTGCGGGAACCTGTGGTGTGACGTCATTCGGAGTGTTTTTTGTAAGTGACAGTGTTAGGCAATTGTAAGCTTGATTTAAGGTTAAGTTTAAAAAATCTTGTTTAGGCATGCAGAAACGCTTCAAAAGCCTAATAGTGCCGCTAAAAGGATATGAATTATTTGTGGCGCCATCTACCGCAAGTCAATCAAACCTGCTGTCGCCGTCATCCGTCGACGCCCGAGGCGCCTACGGCGACTACACGAGCAACCCGGACGTTTTGTCTTTCCCTCGCTCGACGGAGTGCGTTGGTCGTGGTCCGTAGTATCGTGGTATCGTTATTAGGGAGTTTTAGCAGGTCGTTTCCACACGAACGGTTCGCCCTCGAACGCATCCGCGACGCCACTGCGCATGCGCGCGCGAGTCGTTCTGGGAGTCGGGAGGCTCTTCTCGTTCGTTTCTCCCATTCCGGCCGCTGGAGTCGTCACCGCAACGCAGCCAGCACCGTTCACGACTCGGGTAAAAAAAAGATGGCGGTCGGTTCGGCGACCGCCTTCGCCGACCCAGCCGAGCGTTAGGCTTAGGACAGCGGGAGGCGATTTGCCGTCCTGTTTAAGTCTGCTTCATTTGAAAGGTTGAACCAAATCATTTCGAGGACTGCTCACCATGGTAAGCGATCGTGAATGCTGTAAACTGCGCATGCTAGTAAATTTTGCGATCTGCGGGCCAGCTAGCTGCCGTGGCGACCGCGAGCAGACGAAATTATTTGGTTCGACGGCACACAACGTGAACGATCGTTCAAGTTGAAGATGACGGAGACACATCACATACCTTTACGGTCGTTCAGACACTTTTTACCCTATCTAGCTTCGCAGTTCTTGAAATTCCGACCCGCAAATGTTACGTCGGCCGTCTTGTTTACATCAGTCGTACGCCGGAAACACGAACCGCCACCATGGTGTCCGCCACCGTCGCCACTGATTTACACGTTGCAGAATGTTTCACATGTTTACTAGAAGATGGCGCCACCATTAAATCATCACCATCGTTTGCACGGTCGCGCCTCGCGCGACTTTCACGATTCGCTAAAGTATGTCAAATTTGACGTACGGTTTCACGGAACGGACCAGCTGTACCGTTCGTGATTTCGGAACCGTGTGCTTCAAAAACGACTCGCTAAAACTCCCTATTGTTCCTGGTGTCTCGACCTCGACTTCGACTTCGACTGCCCGCCGCGTCGCAAGCATCTTGCGCTCGACGTCGCTCAGGCCGTCTGTCCATGCCGCCATGTTGGTCGGGAATCGGCGGGAGAGCGGGAGAGCGGGAGAGCGGCGAGCCTGGCGAGCCGGCGAGCGCCGGGGAAACGGAAGCCAGGAGAACCCAACCGGAAACCAACGCCACTCCGAATGACGTCACAGGCGAAGCTGGTGCCGCTTCAATGTTGAGTTGAGGGGTGCCAGAGATACCAATTTCTTTTATTTTTGTAATGAAAACTAGGGCAAGCAGGAAAGAATAGTTTTCGGTCCTTCGTTTTATATGTGGCCGGGATCAATTCCCGCAATTAATTAGCCAAAGTCCGCAAATTGTTGCACCGCCCCTTTAAGAAAAGTTTACGAAGAAGAGAGGAGAAAGCAAGTGCAGGGCTTGTAGTGGAGAGGAAATATTTCTTCTCTGTTTTGTTTTAGGTCATTTTAGCGCACAGAACACACAAACAACCTTTCGTACCGGAGTTATACTTCGTCTCATCCTACGATGGACTAAACGCCAAAGCTGCGGGCCGCGAGGTCCAATCACGTTCCACGCTAAACTATGACATGCTGAACATTGATTAAGAATGGACGAATAATTTTCCTAACCAAAATGCGCTGCATCATTTCTATAGCTTCGACACTGCGAAGAGCCTGTATGTTGTGACTTTCTTTGCAATGTAAAATTGATAAGTCACTCAGTAACGTTCATCGCAGCGAAATACCAGGCAATTGCCAAGTGGCTCGTGATTGGATCTGGTGGTTCGTAGCTTTCGCCTTTAGTTCATCGTAGGGTGAGACGATGTATAGGCTGAAGACTGAGCTCTCGGTTATTAAAGATAAAACTAAATACATGAAGCGCTCCGGTTACGCGAAGCGAGGAACGGCTCCGCGCGAACGGCGGTTCTCGTTCGCTCTCAGGGACTTTGGAGCTCGCGAGCGTCGGCGACTCCATCTGCTCCATCTCCCAAGCTTTCTTCTGCTCCCTCCTCTCCAGCTCGCAGATATTTCTTAACCTGTCGACCGGTTTTGCCCAGAACTGAGTGACTCCAGCACTTCTAAACCCTCTCGCGAAAAAGAAAGAAAAAAAAGAGAAAAATTGTAATGGGTAATTTTGTAACCGATTATAGCAAGAAAGTAATTAGATTACAAGGATCGTTACTCGTTAAATGAAGTAATTGAAGCGTTACAAAATTACAGTAAGATGTAATTGATTACAAGTAAGCCATTACTTGTAACGCGTTACGTGCAAGTATGGGGGAGGGGGGTTGAAGGTTAACAGGCGCCCCAGTGACAAACCCGCCGTCCCCCACTTCGCGGCGCCGAAATTGGCGAAGAAGGACGTCACCGACGATCTACGTTGTTAGGTGCTATGTCAGGGCGTCGCTGCCTATAACCAGCCAATCCAGTGCGGCCTCCGTTGGAATGCGTCCTATTGCCTAGCCTCTCGAAATATGCATCCCACCGCCATCTGTAGGTACTTGCAGAAGGTGTTTCCTACCCATTTTTCGCTACCAGTGGTACTGTGGCGCCACCTCGTAGCGACGTTGCGCACTTTGCATACTCTAAACAATCCAAACCGTTCATTGTCATCGCAAGTACGAAGGCCCTAATGCTAGCCTATTAAAGATCACGGATGTCGTTTTCCCGTTCAGTGTGTCGCGCAGTGCAGGTTTATGTTATACAACGCCTCATATCTTCCATGTTTTTTTTACTAAATCATCGTCTCGCCATTTTAGTCTCGCACATCCAAATGGGTGATCAAGCAGCTTTTAAGCTACAATAAAGCAAACAAATGCCGGCCCTAAATCAGAAAGTCGAGAAAAGGCCTCTGAATGAGCGGAATGGACCTCGGTGCGGATAAGCGGCACCGCGCTCCGTCGTAATATAGAGGCTGGGTCCCTTCTTATGTGGACTTAGAGATCATGGGAATTCGAAGAGCGCAAAGAAACGCCCTGAATAGATATCGGGCCAGCCGCATCAGGCTCAAAACACGCCTTGCGCGGGGTGCAGGCAAACGGTGCTCCGGCAGCACGCTCCCTTCCACGGCCGACGGCGTTGGCGCCATACATTACTGGGCCCCTTCCAGCCTAATCTCACGGCACACAAGCGCCCGGTAAGCCGGCAACTCTTGTAAGAGAACACAGCCTTTCGAGGATTCTCTTTGAAAAGGGAAACCATGCAGACTCCTACTCGACTTTTCCTCGCACGGCAAAATGCGTCTGCAATTCTTGCGTATCGTCGATGTTTGTTCGGCGTATTGGCTATAGCCAATATGCCGAACAAACATTGCGAAGGAATGAGGCGTGCGCCATCTTTGCGGTCATGTTTGGTGTATGCTTTGCCAGTCATAATCTCCGGCTCCAGCTTGCTTTCGGGGACGGGCATATCTGGGCACGTCGAAGGCGGATTGACGACGGCCCCTTCGACCAGGCGGAAGACGAGAGTCACTAATGAGCTATTTGACAATTTCGACCCCGACTCACTACATCTGGAGTGTGACGTATTTAACATAAATCAAAATAGAAATACGATATTACCGTGAAGCCAGGACTGGCCGATCCCTTCAGCGGATATTTAGCTGAAGCGTTAAATATGTTCATGAAAAAAAAAATCTTAATATTTTGAGAGTGCTAATTTTACTCCCCCAAGCTGAGTGTTGCTGAGTGGGTTTTTTCCCTATATTTATCATTCATCTTGAAATTTCAATTCTGGCGCTGCAATATATATATATATATATATACTATATGTATATATATATACAGAAAAACGCACTTGAGACGGTTGTTGGAGATTTTAAAACATATTATTCGTAAAGTTACGAGTAATATGTTTTAAAAACTTCAAGAACCGTCTCAAGTGCATTTTTCTGCCGTATATAGTTTTCGTCATCCTGCGCTACGTTTTTTCTCTTCTTTTCTCTCTCTTTCTATATATATATATATATATATATATATATTCGCGCCTGCCTAATGTAATTGTAGTGTCATTTGAAATCTAACGCAACAATGACATTGGACACATAATGCAACATGGCATCAGAAGCCTAACCCAACAATATCGTTGGGAGCCTAACCAAACAATGGGCCGGCGGTGCGCGGTATACGTTATTTTAGTTTTTTGCTTGTTTGATGTCGACCAGCGTGTTTTTCGTGGAGCATCATCTTAAGATTCTTCCGTCCAAACTTAGTTCATAATTTCGTTATTTAAAAAAAAAAAAAGGAATGTAGAGCATAACCACATCTCAAGAAAGGCAGCCTTTCACAAGAACGCCTGACGCATCTAGCGGAGAGATTTCTTTTTCCCGAAGTGAGCAGCATGGCGCGGATGAATCCGCTCTTCACGTCCCGAAACACGAGCTCAAAAAGAACCATTTTTCAGCACTTCTAGCTGCAAAGTGTACGCGCGCGTCGCCTGAACGCACCTCGAGAAGGAAGAGCGAACAACGCAATCCATCTCCGGCCGAAGCATCCGCTCTCGGCTTTCGAGAGAGTGCTCCTGGCGCGAAGACAGCCCCATCTTTCCCGACCAGCTGACGCAGACCTGAGAAGAACCGTTCCTTCGGCAAGCGGAAGTTTGCGAAACGTGTTGCCGCCTTCCGTCTTCTCCATTTTTTTTATTTTTTTATTTCATAATACCTTGAAGGCCCCGTTACAGGGCACTACACAAGGGATGGGACACTAATAGTTTCAATGTAAAAACAGTAATACAAGCTCGTGAGCGGCAACACAATGAATGGCAAACTGAACATTTCAATATAAAACATAGTAATACAAACCCGTGAGCAGCAATAAAAATACAAATAAACACAACAAATAAAGTGCCTTGGTGTTTATACAAAGTATAAACACCAAGGTACTGTATACGTTTGTTCTAGATATGGGAAAATTTTCTTCATACGAAAGATGAATCGTGCATCGATCGCTGTACCGAAAGTTAAGGCTCTTCATACTGCGGACAGCTTCCGACGGATCACCAGCCTTTTGTATGCAACCAATGATTCAGCCACCATCGTGCGAAACCTCCAAAAGCTCTTCAAAAATTGGGATATCATATAACTGGTAAACACTTTTCTGAAAGATTTTCTTCGATCTCGAATTTCTGCTTACACTGCTACATGCTTATAATAAAACGGTCTGCAACACCAAAAAACGGCACCTAAGTTCCCAATGGCTGAGCGGAACGCCACCTATATTTTCATTGGCCAGATATACAGCAATGCAGATGCTTCGTCACGGAAGCATGCCTGCCGCTCAAGGTCAAAGCGGACGCGCCTCAAAAATAAAACACAAAGAAAAGCACAGCAACGCAGATGCATCGTCACGGAAGCCGTGGAGCCGGCGGGGTGCCGCACCTGCGCAGTGGGGGAGCGTGATGTCACCGCCGGAGCGCCGTGTGCGATAGGAAGACGTGGCGCGCTGCTTGTAGAAATACGCTGTGTGTAGAAATGCGTTCGATTTTTACGCGCAAGCAGCCTTAAGTGTCTTCGGTTAATTTTTCTGCGGTTAATTTTTTTCTTTAAGATACCGGCGGCCTTTGATTGAGTGAAGTTGAAGAACAAATAATAAACAAAAATGATCACAGATAAGCAGTCATAAAGTGGAATAAAATAAATCCGCATCTGAAAACCTACTACCCGCGTGCTAAAATACACACAAAAGTACAAATTTTGCAGTGTCTCATAATTTGTACGCTACTAGCAAATCTGCGACTGTATAAAAGCAGTAAGCCACCTGGTGACATGCATGAATTTTATATTTAAATATAGTAAGATTTACAAACATTAGCTCTAAGTTACATCCTCGAAATGTTGTCTTCAACAACGCTAGAGGGTGTCAACTTTCATTCCGAGATTTCATGAGAAGATGAAAAAGATACTTGGAACATTTTGTGCAAGCAAAGCTTTACGAGTATGAATTATTGCGCCTCGTAGTTTGTGTCATTGACGGCCCCATTGTTGTTGTACCCTTAGCTTTTAGGAGCAGTGAAGCTTTGCGGCAGCTGTGCATAAGCGCCGCCATAACAGACCCCCAATTTTTATTCCCTCGTATTACGTTTATTTTACTTCATGAACACAGCAGGGAAGGTTATTGCCATTTTGGATTCTACTGTGTCATTCTGCCTAGCATTGACATTTGTGGAAGCTCCTTAACGCTCCCTTCAGTGACTCGGAATCTAGGACAAGAGACAACTAGACATCTAGGACAAGACAAGAGAAGGTCAGCGAATGCGGCTGTGATCTGGCGCGTGTGCGAAGCGTCTATACATCATACAAAAGGCAATCTGTAAACAGATTCGAACGCGAGTCACTGCGAGATCCGTGCATCGAATGCCGAATGGCAATAAGTTCCAGGAGAAACTTGGCACGCGGCGTTCGAAGCACAGATATTGCGGTGATTTGTGTTTGCAGACTTTTTTGTGCGATGTATGAACAGTGTAACCCCATCTTTAAGACCCCTATACCCACAACTGCGTTTGAGAGCGTTTCAGTGCGTTTGACTGCGTTGCGGCAGCGAGAAAACAGAGGGGCTATGTTCCGCTTTTTGAACTCCCTGGAGACCAGGGAGAAAGAAGTGACGTCAACAACGCAGCAAATGCAGATTGGATGTTGATTTTGTTTTTTTCTGTCTACATCCAATCTGCGTTTGCTTTAGTCTTTGACGCCAGTTCCTTCTTCCAAGTCTCCTGGGAGTGCAAAAAGCGCAACATAGCACCCCAGGACGTCACTGCTTCTAATGTTGCATGCCAAGCTATTCCTTGATAGATAGATAGAAAAATCGTTTTTTATTAGAAAGAAAGTCACGTGGCTGAAGCCGATAGCCTTCCAGGAAAGGGAAATTAAGGGGTAACTAGGTCAGAGGAACTTTCTGATTCCTGTCGTCGCAATGAAGTCTAGTAGGCTCTTGACTAGACCTCTATTGCGATCGCTCTCTTCAAAGTTAAAGACTGGTTGGCACCAGTCCCTAAAGTCCTTGATTTTGTTTTGCTTGATGTGCCTTGCTCTTGCCCTCTCCCATGTTGGGCAGTCCCAAATGAGGTGTTCTAGTCCTGCTGGTCCAGTAAACCCACAGGATGTGCATTCACTAGATTTAATAATGCCTTTCCTGTGGAGAGTTTCAGGCGTGTTTGCAGCTTCCGAGATGATTCTTCTCAGACATACTCTTTGCCATCTGCTGAGTCTCATATCTGGAAGGGCGGGGGGTATTGGCCTTAGAGCTTCCAGCCTTTTTTTCCTTTTTTCTTTATTTACTTGTTTTGCGATGTCTGGTGGGTAATCGTAGGGGTCCGTGGAATCGATGGAGTCTACCGCGGGAAGTTGACTAAGGGTGCTATAATGGTGTATGAGCGCCGCCTTCGCTTCCCGCTCCGCCCTGTCGTGGCCCTGGATCCCCGCATGCCCTGGGACCCACTCAAGCGTAAAGCTCGTGCCAGCTTTCTTGGCTTCATCGATGTATTTACTTGTTTCTTGCACCGTTTTCAGTGTTGTGGCTGGGCTCCTGTACTCCTGGATGGCTTCCCTCGAGTCCGAGAAAATGTAATATTTTCTTCCGGTGTTGCCTTGATGGTCCTTAATTGTCTTGGCTATCGCTTCTATTTCTGCGTCTCTGACGGTTGTCTTTTCAGGCAGAATTGCTCTGCCTGTTTTCTCCGTGGTGATGTTATACCAAGCACAGGCTGCACGATTCTCCCTTGTAACAGTTGCGTCAGTGTATATCACTTCCTTGTTTGGGTCCATAAGCGCTTGAATCCTATTTTGGTGCCTCGTGCTTGCTGTTTCCCTCCCTGCGTTGGGCGGCGGTTTTCCTTCTTGTGGCAAAGAGGTTTCCCACGGTGGTAGGGGTTCCTCGGGCTCCTCCATCTGCAGGTTGATTTTTCTAAGCTTGGTTAGGATGACCCTCCCTGCTTTTGTTCCGTGAAGCCTTATTATTTGCGAAACAGCGCCTTCCCGGGCAATGTCCTCGATGTCGTTGAGGAGCGCCCATTTCCTGACCTCTTCTAATCTTGCGTGGTTCGGGAGGCCCGTTACGACTCTTTGGGCTTTCCTCATCAGGCATTTGATTTTCTCCTGTTGTGTCTTAGTGAGTGTGGCGTAGTTGTACCCGTAGATTGCCTTAGACACTAAGAAGGCATGTATTAACGTTCTTAGTGTATTTTCGTTGGCACCCCATGATTTTGTAGCCGTTCTTCTGATGATTCCAAGGATATGTGTCCAGCTTTTTCGTAGACCTTCTAGCCACTCCTTCGCTTTTCCGTCTTGGCTGATGTTCATGCCGAGGATTTTTGTCGAGCTGGTTGGTTCTAGCTGTCTTCCTGCGGAGGTGAACTTGTGTTTGCTTGCTGTTGCCTTCCTTCCTTCTGGTGTCGCGATGATGACCAAGGCTGTCTTCTCTGGAGCAACTTGTAGCCCGACTTCTTCTGCGAAGTCGTCTATTGCTCTCAGTGCCTCTTTAATCGCCTTGACTTGTTTTCCAGTCTGCCCTCCCTTGGTCCATATTGTTACATCGTCTGCGTAAATTGTGAATGATAAGTTTGGGATCTTTTCTAGTTTTTTTGCCAGTGCAGTCATCGTTATGTTGAATAGGGTCGGAGAGAGTATTGCTCCTTGGGGGACTCCTATCCTATTGTATTGAATCAGTCCCTCTGTTTCCCCTACCTTAACTTTATATGTGCGTTCTTCGAGGAAATCTTGAATGAAGCGGAGCATGTTGCCTTCGATTCCATTTTCTTTCGCGCTGGCTATGACAGATTTGTGTGGGATTGAGTCGAACGCTTTCCTGATGTCGACGGCCACTAGGAATTTTGGTACTTTGGTAACCTTTCTGCTTGTCAGGTCGTGGTGAAGCATTGCTAGGCTATCTTGTGTGCACAACCCTTTTCTGAACCCTGTCTGCATCGGGTGTAGGCTGTTTCTGCTTTCTAGTGTCCAGTTTATTCTTTCCAGAACCATTCTTTCCATAGTCTTACATATGTTCGAAGTTAGCGAGATTGGTCTAAGATTCGCCATCTTATCTTTGTGCTTGTTTGGTTTTGGAATTGGGATGACCGTTGAATGCTTCCAACCTTGTGGTAGTGTGTGTTCTTCCCATATCCTGTTGTAGTGGTCAAGGAGAGCATGTTTTCCCTCATCCGGTAGGTTCTTCAACATGGCAGGCGTAACGCCATCCTCCCCGGGTGCAGTGCCCTTTTTCGCCCTACTGATGGCGTAGTTTAGCTCTTCTATACTGAACTTGACGTCTTGTTCTTTTCTTTCTTCCGTGTGTTCTATTAGAAGAGGTGTCCAGTCGTCGGGTTGTGGGAAGAAGGTCTCTCCGAGCTTTTGCGCCAGCTCTTCTTCCGACATGTTTAGTTTCAGTGCGAGGTTGCGACCCGTGTTCTTTTCCTTTTTCTTCCCCAGCATGGCTCTATATGTGTTCCAGAGCTTCTTGACGCCGGTGCGGTCGTTAAACCCTTCGCAGTGCTGTATCCATGTCTGCTTTCTCAGTTTTCTTGTGTAAGCCGTCACCTCTTGTGTGGCTCTGTTAAGGATTATTCTCCTGCTGGTGTCTGTCTTCTTCCTTCTGTACCTCAGCAGTGCCTTGTGTCTCGCTTCTTGGAGATTTGTCAAATGGTGGTCCGGGTTAGGGGCGTCTGCGTCCACCTGCGTTGTCGTGGTGGCTTCTTGTGCGGCTTTCTTTATGTGTTTCTCTATATCTGTTGGGCCTTCTACTTGAATCTTCTTCTTCAAGATCTCTCTGAACTTGTCCCAATTGGTGACCCGGGCCGTTCGTTTCTCTCTGGTCTTTCTGTGAAGAGTGATGATTATTGGAACATGGTCGCTACCCCATGTATCGTCGTGGGCCTCCCAGTCGACTTCGGGTACCCCCCTCGTCCAGGAGCTGTCCGGGGTTGTGTCCTTCTGGTTCTTGTTCCCTAATCGTGTGTTTCCTCCTGGCTTGTTGAGGCATTCGAAGGAGTTCCCGTGCATTTGGTGAAGCAGGTTCATCCCTTTTCTGTTGTCTTGGTTTCCCCATACGCTGTGTTCTGCATTGAAGTCTCCCCCAACAATGCTCTTATGCTGGGTTATGTTCTGTATCCGTTTAATCCATCTGTAGTGTTCATCTCCTTTCCCCGGCTTCTGGTAAAAGGAGAAGAAAGAGTAGGTTTTTTTACCGATTGTGGTTGTGGCTCCTACCAATTCTTCGTCCTCATTGCAAGCAAAATCCGTGTTAATTTGGCTTTGAGGGTGTGTCTCCTTGATTAGTAGTACGGCGACCCCCTCTTTTTCCTGCTTGCTCGTGTTGGTGATTACCGTCCTGTTCAGATATGTGTTGTAGCCCCTGACCTTCAGGTTAGCATGCCTCGTTTCTTGCAGGAGAAGAATGTCGGGGCTCTTGTCTCCCCATGTCTCTATTCTGGTTTTGAGTTCGTTAATTTTACCTTTAATTCCTCTGCAGTTCCATTGTAGTATCCAATACATTCTTTTTGGGGCTATGTCTCTTAGCTCAGGTTCCATATTCGTCTGAGAGAAGCTTGGTGAGTTGCCGCAATAATGCTATGAGAGGGTCTTTGATTTCCCCAACAGGTTTCTTTCTTGCTGCAGCTGCGTATGTCTTCTTTTCAGCACTGTTCGCTGGTTTTTCCGTTTCCGTGGGAGTTGCGCTTTTTCCTTTCTGTTCAGTGTTTTGCATGTAGGTGGGTTTGCCGTCCTTCCGCGGGACTCTCATCGGGCAATCCCTGCTGAGCGCCAGGTGTCTCCCCTTGCAGTTCACGCATGTGGGGTCCCCTCCACATGGCGCGTCTAGCCCGTTTGGGTGGGGTTTTCCGCACGTCTTACATACTTCTACCTTGCTTGTGCATGTTTCGGCCTTGTGGCCGATTCTATGGCAACGGTAGCAGACTACCGGCCTTGGCGTGTATGGGAAGACTTTTTGAATTATAAGTCCAACCGCTAGCTTCTTTGGTGGTTCCTTCCCTTCAAACGTTAATAGGACTGTTGTTCTTTTCTTGCCAATTATGGTCGCTGAAATGACCTGATGCGTCTTGCATATGATTTCTTCGCAGAGGGCTTCCATATCGTTTCCCGGGTTTCTCAGGTATATGACCCCTCTCGAGTGGTTGCTTGCGAGGCCTGGTATCACTTTGATTTCCGTGCTTTCGCCTCTTTCATTCGTAAACTTCTTCAGGTTACAAAGCCTTTCATATTCCACCTCGTTCTTTGTGGTGACAATGTAGTCGTTGGTTCTCGGGTCAATCCTTGCTCTTGCTCCATTTTCAAGCGAGATTCCCGCTTTCTTCATGGTCTGGTTGAAAGTTCGGTGATCTATGTCCAGCTTCGTGTTAGGCTTGTCGTTCTTGATTCTGACCTTGCGCACGCCCGCGTTGTTCCTGCGGCGGACCTCTATCCATTGTCCTTCCTTTTCTTCGTCTTGTTCGTTGTCCGGCTCCATGGGTGGCTCTGTTAGGGCCACTGTTTCGTCTACGTGCTGGAGTTCCTCCGTCCTTGGCCTTTTTCTGTCTGTCTTGTGTGGGTCGAGTCGTTCCCTCATTTCTTTTTCGAACTGCGTTCTAAGCTGAGTTTCCTGGGCTTTCAGTTGTAACTCAATCCGAGCTTGAAACTGAGCTTGTTGTGCTTCCATTTGCGCCTTCATCTGAGATTCCACCGAAGCCTTAACTTGGGCTCCAAAGTCATTCAGTAACGTATCCCAATTGTAAAACGTTTCGCCTGTCGCGCTGATCATTTTGTATTGTTCTGTGTTGAATCCACTCGGACCGAAGTGACTTGCTTGGGTCATTTCTGCCGATCTGCTGCCTTGGGTGGCTGCTCGCAGCACTTGGCGGCGCCACGAAGTCCGCCACGTAAACGGAGAGTCGTCTCGTTGGTGTCTCCCGATTGTGTTCCACTAAGGCCTAAGGAATTCCTCGGGGGCTTAGAAAGATGTCTTTCATCTTGTCCGACTTACAGGTCCTCACCGTGGTCTTCGTTCCTGGCCCTGGAGCGAAGGCCCGAAGCAAGTGGCTCGGTCCCGTCCGTCAAAGTGATTAAACCTTCAGGTTTACCGAAGACTTAGCGGAGCTTAGAAAAACACGTCTGGTAGCTTGGGTAGCTTCGTCTTCCTCCACTCAAGCTATTCCTTGAATTTGGATTGCACGCTTCATATGATTATACGAAGCACAGATGTGCCGGTTGCTCGCTTTTGTTTCTCGACGCAGCGCGGTCAAACGCACTGAAGCGCTTTCAAACGTGACTGTGCGTAGGGGCCTTAAGAAAGTGGAATTCTTTATCCGCGGCTTGTATCAGTCATACAGAAAAAATCGGTACCAAAATAAGCTGCCGCACCTTAACTCACTCCCAGAGACGTACCCCACGACAGTTCTAGAAATATGTAAAATGCAGACGCAGGATTCAGTTCAGAATAATACGCACTACGCGATACTTGTTGGATCTCGTATAAAACGAATTTTCAAAACTAGTACTCGCAGGTGTAGCTATGTGGAAAGATGCCCGCTTCATACGGGGAGAACCCAGGTTCGATGCAAACAATAAACATTTTTTTTTTTATTTTTTACAATTATTATTGAGAAAAATGAACGTCGACGAAACTTCGTACATATTCGTTTTTTCCTTTCCTTTAGTTTTTTTTTTTTTTTTTGCGGAATTATTTTTGAAAAAAAAAGTGAAAGCCGTTTACAACTCCCTGTAACGCCGAATTAGAGCGCAGCTCTTGAGGAGGAGGAGGGAAGGGTACTGGGGAGGGGGGTCAACTGAGCGAAAGGGGGGTCACGTGACGATGACAATGCCAATGATGTCATCCGTGACGTCATTGGTGACGTCATCAGTGACGATGACGATGCGGATACCGATGACGTCATTAGTGACGTCACTGATGACGTCACCAGTGATGATGACGATGACGATGCGGATGTCGGTGACGTCATCAGTGATGATGACGATGCGGATGCCGGTGACGACATCAGTGACGTCACTGATGACGTCATCAGTGATGACGATGACGATGCGGATGTTGGTGACGTCGTCAGTGATGATGACGATGACGATGCGGATGATGGTGACGTAATCAGTGGCGTCACTGATGACGTCATCAGTGATGATGACGATGACAATGCGGATGCCGGTGACGTCATCAGTGATGATGACAATGCGGATGCCGGTGACGCAATCAGTGACGATGATGTCATCGGGGGGTCACGTGACCTGGGCGGGGGGGTCACGTGATTTTGGGGGTCACGTGACCTTGGGAGGGGTCATGTGACCTTGGGGGAGTCACGTGGGCTGGGGGTCACGTGACCTTGGGGTCACGTGACCTTGGTTACGCCGACGGCGACGGCGACGCCGCTCAAGCCGGAAACGGGCGCCTAAGAGCTGCGCTCTAAAAGGAGGCTCTCCAGTGAAAATCCCTCGCTAATTCGGCACTGGTCAAAGAAGTATTGGAGAGCGTGGTGCCTAAATCATAAAGTGAATGTGGACACACTAAGCCAGAGTCGCGCGATGTTCAAACGTTATTCAAATCAAAACGCCAGCCCCATTGTTATTTTCTTCAGAAGTTAATTTGAACAGGAACACATTTTATTAGAAATACATTTCGGCTCCTTTGCTATGTTTCAAATTGAGAAGCAGCAATACATAGAGATATTTACGTTGAAAAGCGCATCTCTGTATTAATGTAAGAAATGTTTGCTGCCTTTAGTACGCACTTCTCTTCTCAGCTTCTCAGATCAGTTATATGCGGTCTGTCCAGATCGGGCCTCAATTGTTAGATTAATGCATAAATATTACGGTGACTATATGCATATTGTTGGTTTTGAACTGATGATGTACAAAGCACGAACTACAATAAAAGGTCTGGCTGCATATTTTAGGTTTTAAATTTCAGTGACAATAAGTGCGAGTACTCGTGCTCTCGTGCAATTATGTGATACCCCCCCCCCCCCCCCGACTTCATCAAATAAAGCGTCTTTCTAAAAAAACACAAAAAACAACAACATTGTAGAATAAAAAACAAATTCATTCGTGTTCTTTTTTTTGTGTTTGTTTTGGACGTAGGCCTTTAATTAACCGAGGGCGCAATGCCGGACAGTTTACAGAAAAGAACTTTTTAATAGCTTTCGAGTTTTTTTGTTTTTTTTTTAATTGTGCGAAGAGTGGTTTACAGTGCCTGACCCTCTAGGGTTATTGTTTTGAGTGAGACTTTGCTGAGCATTGCGATTGTTCGGCATCCTGTTGTATCTTTTAGTTAATTACTTTCCAGTCACTTCGTCGTCTTCTGTCCTTTGCCCTTTTCTACTTCCTCTTCTTTACCAAAAATATTAAAGAGAGAGTCTCGTGGCAGCTGCGCTCAAGTGTAGTCGTTCCATTCCGGGTCTCCAGACACCACATCCTTTCTGGCGAAAGAGGCTGGAGGGATTCTAACTCAAGCCGCCTCCAGACTTCTTGGAAAAATCAAGGACTCTGGAAATTCCCTGGGAGCGGTGGCTTTCACTGTTCGAATGTTACATGGGTGCATCTGGTGCCTATGCACTGCCCGTGGAACGCCGCCGATACCTGCTCCGCCAATGCCTGGGAATAGAGGGTCAGCGGGTCTTCGACAACCTGCCTTCTTCCCTCGCTGTCACTGTGCTGTCACCAGCAACGACGTCAGCGGCAGCCACTTCTAGATTGCTGACAACGAATGTCTATCAAGAGGCTGTCGAAGCTCTCAGCGCGCACTTCAAAAGGTTGTGCGACGTTAGCCTGGAGCGTCACCGCTTCCGACGGCGCCGTCAACTGCCTGGAGAATCCTTTTTAGATTCCTTAACCGCGCTTCGAGACATGGCAGTTCCGGTCAACTTCGATTCTCTACCGGACAAAAACATACGGGAACATTTAACGGCTGGGGAGCTATATATTACAATTCCAGGACGGCTGCTCCTGGATAGCACCCTTCCCTTCGAGCAAGTGGTGAAAATCGTCCTGAACGTCTAAAGGGTCAAGGCCGAAGCCAAAAAGATAACCGTAACTACAGAAAAGCAACTCACAAGCAACGTCACGCACGCCGCCCAGGCCGTCGACTACCGACCTTCACGTGGAGCTTCGTCCTCCCGTCGATTAGCGGGGCAGAACTTTCCACTGCGTCACGGCGACCGGCACAGCTCACAATTTCAGCAAGAGCTACGTGAGTGCATCCCTTTTTCCAAAAGTAGATCTGACTATCGCGCTCCGAGGTACAACAGCCAGCAATCGACTCCATCCACTGCCTTTGGACAGCCGCGGCGAGCCTTTCAAGCCCGAACACCTAAGCTACGCGAGACCTATCGCGACTGTTGATTATGTACAAATTGTGGATTCGGGGTGGACCGCTGTCAGAGGTACGACACCTGTCCAGCTCGAGGAAAGAATTGCGACGGTTGCGGCCGGATCGGACACTTCCAGAGCCTGTGCCGCAGCAGGCACCGACCTGTCCGCCGTCAGTCATGTGCGAATCTATGAAATCTTTTCCGGCGAAGAGGATGTCGAGACACAGGTTTGCATGTTGCTACACCTTCACGGATGGGAATTTACATCAACGTAAGTGTAGAGTAGACCACTTAAGTTCCTTTTGAATACCGGTGCGTCAGTTTCTATCGTCGAAAAGGAAGTATTTCAGAAGTATTTCAGAAATGACGCAAAGATTATTCCACCTCCGGTTACTCTCCTTAACTACTCCCGACAACGCACGGAAGTTCTTGGAGCGTTTAACATAACAGTAACGTTGAAGGGGCGTTCAGCCACGATTGTGTTTTATATATCGAATACCGGCACATCGTTGTTGGGAGTGGATGCCGTAAGAGCTCTGAATCTTCAGATTCAAGAATCAACAATGAGCTGCTTCTATACGGAAACCGAAGGCTTGACAGAAGCCTCTGAACAAAGCTCTGAGAGAGTGTCGCCTTTTGGCCCATCATCTTCGGGTCACAGCTCGACAGGAGCTCCTGAACATCACGACAAGCGAACAATACTGCCTACAACTGTACCTGCACGGGCCTCAGAGCGAGACGTGTCTTCGGACTCCATCGAGGCTGCGTGGATGTCCTGTCTTCAACCCCAGGAATCTGCAGCTACGTCCGATTGAGTTCTGACGCAAGTTGCTCCTCCAGGCCATGATAACGTAGCGAGACTTCCACCAGCGTTACGGGGCCTTCCAACGACCTTGAAGGAATACAGTCCCCTCTTTTCTCCCGAGCTGGGTCACGTGAAGGATTAACTCACAAGGTGAAGATCCGGAAATCAGTGCAGCCCGTGAAGCATAAAATACGTCGCATTCCATTGATGGCGCGGAAGCCTGTGACTGAAGAAAGCAAAAGCACTGAGACAGCAGAAGTAATTGAGCGTATAAGTGCCTCAGAATGGGTTTCACCCATTGTTGTGGTCCAGAAGAAAGATGGATCAATTCGGATGTGTGTGGACCTTCGTGAGGCTAATAAGGCTGTCGTCATTCACAGTCACCCTTTTCCTCATGTTGAGGAGCTTCTCAATGGGCTGCATGGCGCGAGACGTTTTTCCAACCAGCAAATGATGGTAACGATTCTAGAAGGATACGAAGGGGTCTTGTGTTACGTGGACGACGTCATAGGTTTTGGTAGGGCTAGAGAAGAACACCTGGAGCGATTGCGCCATGTGCTCCAGCGAATCGCTGATAGTGGACTCAAACTTAACAACAAGTGCGTTTTTGACGTTGCCGAACTCTCATTTTTAGGCCATCATATCAGCGGCAAAGGAATCGCCCAGTTAAACAAAAGATAGACGTCATCAACGCTGCCAAACTCCGTACATCAAAACGGAAGATGAATCAAAATAAAAGAAAAGCAAAAGCACTACCTCGCGAGCTTCGGTTTCCGAAGCTGCATCGAACGGAAGCGGTGACCGGAACTAAGTTTGAGAATGCGGAGGCGACTTCCGGAACGAGTCAGACATTTCGTACCGAAATATTAACTGAAATAAAAACTTCCACAAGTTTACGAACAGTTATTGAGGTTCTTTCGCTCCGGGGACGTTTCGGCTGGTTCAGCCAGACCGGGCTGACGTGGCGGAACCGCAGAGATCGAATGTGTCCCAACGCTCCGGCAGCCAGTGCTGTCGCGGCAATACGGTCACAGCGACGAAAGAGTTTGATGGCTCGATAATTGAACAAGACTTGACGCAGAATTGAATCCACAAAGCCTACCGCCCGGTGGCTTCGAGTTTATTACGTGTCCCACTCAGCAGTACGTGGGTGTTTTAAAAAGTAAGGGCAAATTGATAGTACAGGAAACAAAAATCGCAGTTCAAGCTCCTCCACAGAGAGAGAATATATATTTTTAGAGGATATGTTGATAGGGGCCAATAGGTGGCTTGTAGAGCTTAATAGAAAGTTCACCATATAAAAATTGGCGGTGCCTCTAGCTGTTTGCACCGTTAAGGTGGAGCGAGCATGTCATCGAATTTTTGTGGGCGGAAGGCGGAAAACCTTATGAAAGTCATGGAATAATGCTTTGAAAGTATAGAGATCCCTGAATTAGCGAAGGAGGGGGCGTATGAGTGTGTCAACGCGTTTAAAAATTGGGGAACTTCAATCTGTGATCAGCAAAGCTCCGGTCGTCTGGCCGGGAAGTTGTGGATCACGGATGGATGTTCGCCCAAATCTTGAACCCATGCTTTGCCAAGGCGTTGCATTTATTGAGGTCCCGGCTGTTTGCTTGTACGGCAGAAAGGAAAGTAACGATGGTTATAATTTGGAGGAAGCTGATAGCGTCAATGTGAGCACAAAAAGCAGGCAAAGAACACGAAAACGTGCGCTCAAAATATGCACACTATGGAGCCTGTATACGACCGAAGGTCTCTCGAACACCGTGCAGCGAACCCTCTACACCGTTCATCCCTAAGCGATCAGCACGGCTGGACCTACGCGCTCGCCGGACCAATTAACCACCTCCCTTTCTTCACCCGACTCACCCCCTGGGCGTGGGTAATGTTGCGATCATGTGGCAAAACATAGAGGCATGAATAATCCAACGAGCCCGCAGCTTCCATCGCACTGTCGTCTTAAGCCGGGGTCGCACTGCTCATACATCATACAAACGACAGCCTACAAACCCGAGTCAGCGCCATATTCGTGGTTCCAATGCTGCGTGCCAAGTTTCTCCTTGTATTCAGAGCAGTGAGGCATAATGGAGTATGGGAACGTGCACTCAGATGAAGATGCGGCCGACTCATAGGCGTCTTCTGTCGGGAAGAAAACTGCTTGTCGGTTCCCTTGTCTTCATTCCGTTTAGTACGCTTATCTTCCCCTCTACCTACAGGAAGAGGTTTCTACACTACCCACCCCCTCCCCCCAGAAAGAAGAAGGGTTCCCCCTTTCTCAAATGGAAAGGAGGAATTGAGGGAGTTTCCTTTGTGAACCAGGCCCGAGCGTACTTTTGGAAGTGCGTGCGCGTAAGCCTATAAAGCACGACTCCAATTACTGTTTTTCCGGGGGACAGACGCGACAGGAGTTTGCTGCTTGGATACTGTATGGAAAAGCTTGAGAAAGAGAGACAGAGAGAGGAAGAGAGATAATTAAGACCACACGGATGTGCAATAATTGAAAGGGCCTAAATTCCTTTTTTCCTTACCTTCGAACTCTGTGGCGCATTAATTAATGCACTGCGATCGTTTCGGTAGTAAGGACCAGACATCACAAATAACTTATACAATTGACGGGTTTGGGAAAAGTCATATTGACATTCGATCTCGCTGTTTTAAGAATAAGTAGTATGCCATAGTCACCAGTGTTCGTACTGTAAAAAAGTGACCGCTTCCGCATCAATTTCTGAAGCCATTCATGTGCCTGTCGCCACCTTTTTCCGCTTTACGCGCATTCAAAGAAGTCTAAAATTTAATATAATTAAACTTCCTATTTACCTCAGCTCAAGATATGCAAAAAGCCGCTTTAAAGGGGCACTGACACCCCAAAGGTCGTATTTTTTTTATTGTATAAAATGCGGCAAATTGTAGCCATAACCATGCAAAAAGAAAAAAAAAACACCCGCCACAAAAACAAAACAAAAACAAAAAATTTTTACGGGCGCGCGCCTTTTTATTTTTTCGTTTTTCTCTCCCGTTTTTTAACTCCTCACTTCCTTTGATTTGTGACTTCAAATTTCAAGAATTTTAGAAGCTTTGTAGGTGACACTTCTAGAGATAGTCACATAGGAGACATTTCCAGTCTTCGTTCACAACGCACAATACTGTCGTCGCAATGCTGCTGCTATGTTGCTGACACGCAGAAATACGGAACCAATTGATTGCTGGGTGGCACTTGTTACCAAAAAAAGTAAAAAAGAACTGGACTCAGCTCAGAAAGCATGCAGGCACCCGGCAGGAAAATTTGCCTAGCCTGGACGCAGTTTCAGCGGTTTCTGTTTCTATAACGTCGTCAACGTCCACACGTCGTTCCGCAATCCGGAGGCGGCCCTCTTAGCACAGTCTAGGCGGCGCTGCTGGCCCTGCTCCAGAGCTAGGCTGTTTCTAACGTCCTCTCTTGCTCGTTTGACAAAATTGTGGTAAAAACGTCCATACAACCTAGATGTTCTACACGTTTCGACTGAGAGACAGAATTAATTCCGCTGCCGCTGGAGCTCAATCAACTCAACAACGTGAACTAAACAACGCCGACACCAACGTGTACTAAACAAAAACGAAAGATGAGGCGGGAGAGCGTTACCTTTCTTGCGTCTGCCTGAACGAGAAAAGAAGAACGTATCGTTCTCCTCTTCGTCTCGTGCCCGCTTGGGTGCGCGTCAGTAGAAGGAAGGAAATCGCACCGTTGCTACTATTTTCGTCTTTTCTTTTTTCTTTCTTCCATAAAGTGTGTTTCAAGACAAACTTTACGTATGGTTCTGGCTTGTGCTAAGGATTCGAGGTTTGGCTATGTAAGTTAGTTTAGAGACCAGAAAAGATGCTCTCGGGACCACGGAACCTGAGATAACGGCGCTTAGTAGTCCACGCTCTATGTACACACTAAAAATTTCAACACCCATGTTCGTGTTAAAAGGGTGTTTTTCCGAGCTCACACCCTTCCTACACCATTTTTACATGATTTTTGAATATTCAAGGGTGTACGGAAAGGCCTACACCCTTCGTACATTCTTTTTATACCCTACGGCTACCGAAATCGTGTTAAGAGGGTGTTGCGGTGGTACACCCATGATTTCCGAGTCGTCGAACTCGGAAACAGCCGAATTGCAGACATACGCGCCGACAGCAGAAGTCAAGAAGCAGCCTGCTCAATTTAGAGGATTTCGTGAAGTTCAAGTAAGCACAATGGGCAGCTGACATCCAAGCCAAGCCAACGCTCAAGTTGTTTTCAAGTCAGATGAATGCCGGCGTTGTGTACAAGCTCCTTGGTTGTTTACGTGCAAGCGACCACGAAAATAGCATCGGTTACTCACGCACTTCTGCTGAGAATGGTGAGACCACATCGGTTCTATTATGATACATTCCGTCTCATCCTGAGATGTACTAAAGCGAAGGCTAGACGCGCGAGACGGTTCGGGCTCACAGCTTTACTGTGAGCCTGTACCGTAAAGGTCGGTTCCGACACTTGCGTTTGAGTGTGTTTGTCTGCGTTGCGTTTAGAACCGAAAACGAGTCACCGGCACATCTGTGCTTCGTATGAAGCGTGGATTCCAATTCAAAGAATCATCTTGGCACGCGATATAAGCAGCAGGGATGTCCTGGTTTCTCGCAGCCGCAACGCCGTCAAACGCAACTGTTTGAACCAGGCTTTATGTGGTTGTCCTGTGCTTGTCCCTCGCGCTTTATTTTTTCGATTTTAAGTATTCATTTTCAACTCGCTCGCTTTTACCAGTACTAGTAGATACTCAAGCTGCACGAGGGTTCGTGCAGTGCGACCATATAGCGATGCTATGAGTTTGTGCTCGAGCCTTGGCTTTAATGCATCTTAGTGGGGAAGGCAATCATCGGGGATATATGACACACGATGATGCCAAGTCTGTTCACGGCGGACTCTCGTGCTGTTCTGATTGGAGGAGAAGGGGCGTGTAAAAAATTGGCAAATGGAACATGGTTAGCGACAGCGCAAATATATGTTGGAAAAAGTTCACAATATTGAAGTGCAGCAGCCTGAAACTTTGGAGTTAAGCAATCAGAGAATCATTTGAAGACATCTTTAGAGGTTCAGCCTTCTCTCCCCCCACACCAATATCGAAGGCTGCTAGGATATTGGTTCAGGCTAAGCCCTCTGTCTTTCAGTCAGCGAACTCGAGCCGTTCCACCTGACCTTGTTATTCCATAACAGATATGTTAGAAAATGGAATGCAGATTTTCTTTACACGGCCAAAACATAAAGTGTTATCAAATAATACCTGCCATATTCATATTCTACATTTACAGACCGGGGCTGCCCCGCCTGTGGAGGGTGAAGATGCGAGCAGCCTCGAAGCCCACCAACAGTGGCTGTGTGCTGAGAACGAAAGCTGGTGCCTGACGACGGCCAGATTGATCTTCGAATGGATGCGACTGCCTGCAAATGGCTACATGCGATGGCTTAATGCGTTGATATTGATGGGCATATAGACTGCACAGAATGCTTATCCCTACCTGATGGATGCTAGGAGGGTATGCATCCCATATTTTTTTACTGATCTCTACGACAATTGCTAAATTGCGCTTCCCCGCTCCGTGATTGCGGCTGCCGGACGACCATCTTGGGACACGGAAAATTAACCTTTTGGAGCGTTGCAGAGGCTGGCCGGCAGCGTGCTGAAGACATGTTTTTTGCTCGTTTGTCGTCATTGGGAGCGTTAAAGTGGCCCTGCAATAACTTTTTGACTGGTTTTTAATTTGGACCGAACCTGAGCGCACTGAACGTAGTAATTTAAAGAAACTTTTCTTTTATCAAATTTCGCTTTATTTTAAAAGTTATAGGCAAATTAGACTTAAAAAAAAAAAGCAAAAAATAACATCCTTCATGACGTCGTAGGTCCTGGCTTGAGTGGCCGTGAAGTAGTGAGCTCATCGAGCGCTCACGGCTGCCGCACTCAGTGTCGACGGCTCGAGAGGGTGCCACGTGTTGACGTGAAGCACGTGTTGAAGCACGTGTTGACTAGGCTGTATGAAGCGGGCGGCCAGGGCAGCTCGCATTGCATTTGCCGCGCGATTAAAAAATTCGGCATAACCTTCATTGGCCACAAACGACGGCAAACACAAGGTAAAGATCAGTTCAGAACGGGAGCCACTTCGCGCTGCCATACCGCCAAAGGGTCAAATCGCCAGCCAAGCCCGCGCCGAAAGCCTTGGGAACGCTCGGAACCGGTCGGATCCTCGAGCCGGTATACGACCGCAGCGCCACCGCGTACATCCGGGACCTTTCTAAGCCCATTGTTCGTCGGAGCCTCATCCCACTACGCCTTTCTAGTACTATGCGCCGTTTTTTTCACCGCTTGGTGGCGGGTTTGTCGACGGGTCTTTTCTTGTTTCCGTACTTTATAAACTGCATTTGTTTCTTTTCTGATCTAAAATATTGAACAAAAACTACTTTCATACATAATTGAAACGGTTCGCGACACTTATATTTTGTATCGACTAAAAAAAAAGCTTTTAGCGGCTCTGACCAGTAGTAAGCCCAGGACCAAAGACGTCACATATTCCGCGCTTTCGGCAACGCGGGTCGCCCTCGTAGGTGGAGGAGGTTTCCGCGTCGTCCGGTTAAAATATGACTCACTGATATTTGGTTATTCTCTCCGTGCCTGCTGGCTTGCCCGAACCCAAAGAGACGTGGAAACCGCAAAAGAGGTAGACGCTTAAGTATGATTGCAGCTCCCCTTTAAGTCCACACTCCTTTACTCCTACTCTGACACTCCGAGTTTCATACTCCAGGCACAGCAACTAAACGGCGCATGGCGTACAGGAGCGCGACACACCGAATCTATTGACGAGCCGCACAAGCTCCTTCCCACCGCACGGTTATGACGAACCTGGCATCCCGTGGATACGGGTGGGAGAAGCCAAAATTATTTCGGTGGTAAATTAATTAAAGCCAGTGTAGAGCGGCAGGGTACAAAGTAAAAGAGACGGCGACGTTATGAAGTTTCTACGAACGTTTAAGTATTTCTGAGAGGTTTGGAGACTCGCTTCGAGCACGTGCGGGGAAAGGCACCTTGGCTGATCTATTTATTGACCGTGCAAGCTGTTTATATTTGAATTAAAGACAACATTCTTGAACCCGTTTGTCGACGCACGATACCCTCACACTTGCCAGATATTTCGTGGTTTCGTATTGCAGCGAGACGGAATGCGATGGAAGCTGTTGATGTGCTATGCCGATACCGGAAAACTGTCGTTCAATAGATAGCACGTCAATTCGTTTCAGGCGAGACATGAACATGATGTTTCGGCTTTCCATTCGAAGTATCCTGATTCTCTGGGCAAAGCATCCTAGAAAGGGCAGCGCTCCGACTGTCTTCTCATCTTCCAGGGAAGCCGAGGGATATAAAAGTGATCACTGAGCGGCGGGGCTGGATGGTTCATGGTTGCCATTCAGTGACCGTCGGACCCGCTGTGAGACGCACTCGTGTCTTAGTAGCGGAGCCGGACAGTGAGTCGAGCACGTGGGTACTTTTAGTACCACTGGTTTTCCCGGGCCGTTCCACTGGCTGTACAACACAATAGTTGGTTTCATTTATAACCCCTTAATTCCAATTGGCTTTTTCCTGAAATTTTCACTTGATCACAAGATCCTATTCATTTTTATTGTAATTGGGTTAAGCCTGCGGTGCGAAAGCGGGAGCGGGCAGGGGACAAGTTTTTCTTAAATTTTTTACAGGAGCCCCGAATTCAAAATCTGTCTTCTCACCTCAATAACTTTTCTGTCGCTGTGCTGTCGGTAACCTTCCGTTCAATAGATGAATTCGTTTTCAGGCGAGATGCACGAACAAACCCTTCCCGCAATGCTAACTGATGCTTCAGCTTTCCAATCTCAGTATCTTTATTCGCTGCAGCTGGACTAAGCAGTTTAAAAAGGGCAGCCGTCCCACTGTCTTCTCGGCAACTTTTCTGCCGCCGAGCTATCAGCACGCTCGTTCGATAGATCACTTTGTTCTCAGGCAAGGCACATGAACAAACCTTTTCCGGAATGCTAATTGCTGTCTTGGCTTTCAAATCAAATTGTTTTTACCTGCTGGATTAACCACTAATGGACTGAAAAGGAGCAGCTGTCCGGCTACGCCTTTTGTTTCAACAATCTCAACAATAGCACAGCCATCTTGTTTGTGGACGTGACATCACGGAGCGCAAAGAAGTCACTTGTGCTCCAAGAAATGCTCGGAGCACGAAGAGCACGCTCGAGTGCCAGTCTCCGGCGGCGCTCCCCTCTGTTTAGTGAAAGGAGCGCCAAACGCTCGCAATGTGTAAAAAATGAGAATTTCCTTTGAAAACGCATGAAATTTTTTTGCAACAGCGCGGCACCGCAAGAAAAAAGCACAACTTGTCGAACATCGAGTCTCGCCGGTCTTGCGGCGTGATCAAAGCTTCCTTGGCCTGCCAAACTGCTGCGTCTCTGTGCCTTTTCACGCTTGGATACTTATCAAGAATCGATGCCATGGCAGAGCTTTGAAGGTATGTCGCACATAGGCGTCTTCTCTATCACCCAGCTGTTCCAGCGAGTTGCTATCAATAGGAAACGAAATCGGTGGTTGCTATTATGCATTAACCATGGCTATGTTCCAAATCTACTCAAATGGATCACATGACAGCACAAATAGAGCAATGCTGTGGAAGAAGGTAGGTTTTCGAAGGCAAAAGTATGAAGCAGCGATATCTGAAGTTTGTCAAACGTGGCCCGTCCATATGGTTGTGTGCAATCTGTCGCCGTCGCCATAGCCTCCTACCCCTCCTTTGTCGCCACTGGATCATGCCCGTTTCTGGACTGCAAGTGCCGCAAGTTACAAATACAGTCGTAAGAGTAAAGTAAAATGCTGCTCCAGAGGCACATGCATCTTCATGCACTTTGCACTCATGAAACAAATCCACACGGCGTTAATTCTTGATCGGTATTCAAGCGTGCGAAGACAAAGATGCAGGACTTTGGCATGCCAAGGAAGCTTTGATCATGTCGCCAGAACGGTAAGACTTGCGTTAGACGAGTTGCCCCTCTTTCTTGCGGTGCTGAGCTTTCGTAAAAATTTCCATGTGTTCTCAAACGCAATTCTCACCGTTCGGGGTTTTAACAAACTTCTTCGGTAAATGACAACGAACGAGCAGAAAACATTTCTTCAGCTTACTGCCGTCCAGCCTCCGCAACGCTCCAAAAGGTTGACTGATAATCTTTGTCCCAAGGTGGCCATCCGGTGGCCGCACCTGAGCTACAACGACCAAGCGGAGACACGCGATCCAGCAAATTGTCGTGGAGATCAATGGTATTGCTTGCACGGCGTATTATTAGTCTTCAGAGCAAACACAAGTGTCGCTCCGGTCGCCACGTCTTGATTGGGTGACGTGTACCGTGACGTCTGGTGACGGACTCCGCTTCGCGTTCTGGCATCTGGCTGGCTTCCCTGCGCCCGTTTCCTCACGATCGGAGGTTTGTGATCATGCTGACCTACTGTTCAGCGCTGCAATGCAATTTCCAAAAAGAAGCTGGTATCATATTCTACCACCCGAAAACTTCGAGATTAAAGAGAGCATGGACAGTCAGACTAATGATGGGAAAGGCACCGTCAACATCGGCCGTTGTGAGCTGTAAGCACGTTGAGAAGCGGGGCTTCGTTTACCCAGTGTACAAGGCGCTGGGTGAGACTTATGCCGACAGAATTTTCATAGCTTTTCCAACCGTTTTTGTCACGTTTACCTTTATAATTGGGTTATAAGTATGGAAAGCTATCGGTGGAGGCAACTCCGTCGATGAACCCCCCCGCCCCCTCCACACGATATAAGGCGGTTGTGCAAGGGGTTGTGGAAGCGGCGGTGTAAGTGTTTCAGACACTGAAATTCTGTTCTTTGCAGATTCATGAGTTAAGCGCGAGACACATGCGCGAAAAATCCATCCGATCCAACGTCCGATCCGACAGTACTACTGCCTGATCCGAAAAATTTGGTCGTTTCAGGCGTCAGATCGGCGATCCGACATGCGTCAAACGCGCCAGATAGTTTCGCACGGCGGACGGATTGTCGGATGCGTCCAGCCAATGACAGCACAGCTAGTGCGAACGTCATGATGACGTACTTGGTCTGTCGGGACGAATAAGAAAACGGGACGGGCGACGGGAAGCCGGACGCGTGGATCCCGCTGATCCATTCGAGAAAGATGGCCCCGGCAAAGAATGCACGCGCTAACAAGAACGAGCTCCTAGCTTCGCTCGTGCGAGCTAAACCATCAATCTGGGACCAGAGATCTATGAACGCGGACCTCCGCTGGAGTGCTTGGAAGTTGGATCTCCTGGGCGGAGCCGAACGGATCGTTGTGTCGCTTGCAAGGTCGGAAGCGTGTGCGTGTGTCTCAATTCGGAGCGGCGTTCGGACTGTCGGATCCGACAATTCTGCCGTCCATTTGTCTCGCGCTTTAGGAGAACATCAGACCCCGCTTTGCGGGCATACAAATGGCATTTAAGTCAAAAGCCTTTGGGCGGTCTCACTTGTAATTTTCTCCCCATGGCCCAGAATATATTTAACATGTTGCTCGAGCAGAATGCAGCTTTTTCGCTGAGACGTTTTTGTTTAGAAACAAAGTTGAAAAAACCTCTTAATTTATTCAAATCATCAGCAGCGTTGATTGTGCGAGATGTAAATATATTGCAATGCTCCTGCAAGTGTGGTGGCATTTCTTCCTTTTCATATACCAGCTGTGATTCATGCACTGTCTGCCCCGGGAAACCATGCTCGGAATGTTGGTTGAAGTTTCGCCTGCAGCTACAGATCATACCTCAATAAGGCCGCATATAATAATTCACATTTCCTACGTAAAATGTGCACAAAAAAAAAAACAAAAAAAAACCAAAGTAATATGCCGACAGCTAACGCCGTCTCGGCCTTTGTAGGGCGAGTGAGGGGATAAATTTTGTCCTCAGCATGACGTCACCCCGGCTCGCTGTAAAAGGTCGCCACCCAAACTTCTCGGTGCTAATACTCTCACCATACAATGCACCTGTTATTTGTTTGGCCCCGGGTCATGAAATCATTCTCAGTTTGCCATTCCATCTCACCGAGAGCCCGATTTTGGTCATTGAAGTCTCAGCCGGCTTGCACTGAAGAAGTATTAGCGAGTTCGTTTCACGGCACTCGTGCCCACGCGTGTCCACTCACAGCGTGGAGCGGGTTCGTTTCAGCCGGCACTCCACGAGTGGTTGCACTCTCCGAGTCCGTTTCATTGCTGACACCCCACGCGTGCATGCACCCGCTGCACTGAGAAAATCGAGATTGTGCCAAAATGCAATCCCGTCGTGCCTCGCTCCGGCTAGGCCGGCAAGGTGCTGGAGCAGATGACGAAAGTTTGTCTGCTACGATGTGTCGCGGAACTGAAAGGAAAAAAGTAGATTTTCTGATAGAAATTGCGTCCCGCAGGCAACGGAATCAAACGCGAGCTTGAACTGTGAGCGTCTCCTATTTCATGAAGGAAGCAGTTGACAAACCGTGCTTTATTTGGAGGTTTTAAGTCGCTCTGTTGCCGTAAAAACGCTGAAATATACCAGTGTGTAAAGAAATGCTCAGAACAAATGCATCAGCGGCCCCCGAGATGTTTATCACCAACGTGTGCGGGTGAAAAATTGAACATTTGTCGACAAAACTGCCCCAGCAGAAACTTTGACTGCCCAATAAGCATCAGAGAAAGCTAAATTTAGTGATTTTATCCGAGGCTTGAGCAATATCATCATGTTTAACATTTACCTACTTCAGCTAACTTGCCCCGTCATATTTTGTTCGAGAAAGCTCTCGTTCTTGACGCCCTCACCAAAGCTAATATCTGATCCACCTGTAATGACGTCCGAAATCGAAAAGTTTTGCTGGGTATTCCAGCAGACTAGTTTTAAGGCGTACCCTTTCAGTGGTCCACGCATAATGCCATACTCAAATGGATCAAGCTTCTGCTCGGACAGCATCATCCATTTTCTTCAGTGTAAACGGTTATGAGAATTGAAAGATCGCAACCAGCTGCTTTGTAGACAGCTGGTTGCGGAAATTTATGCCGTCTGTAACTATCCCTATGACAGCCGAGTTGCTTGAAGTCATCGCAACTATAAACTACAGGCTGCAGCGACCAACGTTTGTAGATAAACGTTGGTAGCGACTGTACTCTCGCATTCCCACCCAACACTCCGAACAGCAAGGCACCAGTTTCGGTTTGAGGTCGGTATTCTTTCTACAACATAGATGGCGGCAGCATCAGTCATCCGCACTTGGTGCATTTGGCGAATTCGTTTGAGTCCAGTTCTCCGTGCGATGCATTCTGCGAGTGCGATGCATTCTGGGAGAGAACTCAAACGGTGCCAGTGCGTGTGAAACGAACTCGCTATAAAATACCGCTACCAGACGCATCGTCTGCTAACATGAGGGAATAATAATGAGTTTGTTTGCTACTAGGTAAATATCATTCTCTGACAGAAACAAAACAACGAACAGACTGGCAAGTCATCTGCGAACAGAGCCAAAAAGGGACAATCGTCTGCTATGAATTGTGTGCTGCGCAGAGTGAGATCAAAAGCTAATTGAAATATGGAACATCGGCTATTTTGCGGATGCGATTGTCCTGTGCTTCGTTTGGCTATGCTGATTTGTTTTCTGGCTGTGTGTAACTTGACACCCACTGGTGCTAAAACAAGAGCTTGGGACAAGCACCCACCTTACCACGATATCAATCTCACTACCCGAAAGAGTATTGGATTTAATTACTGAGTGCCTTTTCCATTGACAAGAAGGCCCCAACATTTTCTAAGAACTCCAGTAGGGTTTTGTTGTTGCATCTTTATACTCGCAACTCATTCACTTTGCCAATTTCGTTTTTCAAGCCTGGCTCAGCTGGGAAGCTGAGCGGCGAGTCTGAAACTGTACCAATATTGTTTCCGGTCAGACTGTCCATTATTATTTATTGTTCTTCCCTGCTATTGTGATATGTCTGCAGTGTAGTCATGACAGGGGCTTGAATGGTGGCTCCTACTTTCTACACATGGGTCCTAGGAAACATTTTGTAAGTGATGAGGTGCCCACAATCATGGGCGTCAGCAAAGTGGCGGAAAAGGGGGGGGGATTATTCTGAAGGGGTGTAGCTTTCAAACCTATAACTTTGAAAGAAAACGAGGTTTGCCCCCCTCCCCCTCCTTTTCCTGCAAAACGAACTGCAGATGCCCATGCACGCAATCTAGGCCAACGGTTCCGGAAAGAGGGTTTGTGGAACCTCTCCGTAAAGGCATTTTAGGAGTCCGCAAAACTCTGCCGGCAATAATTTTTTTTAAAATATGATTTGGGGCATTGAGTTGAGCCCAGTCCGGCCATGGCACATTCACAGCTCCGGGAGAAAAAGGAATCTACAGAAGAATACCTCTTTTCACTCTTCCCCCTTTTTATTCTTGGTAAACACGTTTGCAGTCCACCCCCCCCCCCCCCCCCCTTTTTTTACACTGCCTGGCGTCTCCCATCACTTCTGCCAGTCCAAAAAGGGTTTGCTTGCCACGATTGGCGGTTTCCTTCTTCTCTCTATAGCATCCTTTCTGCTAAGGTGGAAAGAGTGTAGACGGAGCTTCTTCCCCTCACCGTACCGTCTTAACCTGCAACATACTATACTCTCGGGAACAAGATAATAGCCTTGTATCTTTTCTGCCGCCACAAATGCTGTGCTTAGCATGTTTTTGGCAGAGGCTTTTGCTGCCACCACATGCCACGCTATGAAGTGGAGTGCCACGGTGTGTGCGTGCCACATGTCGCATAAAGCAGTGCACTTTCAAGCTGCGTGGATGCAATGACGGCAGAAAAAACACCAGCAGAGCGGACAATACACAGCATGTTATTAACAGCACAGGTTAATTCCCAATAAATCACAATCTGAATCATTACTGTAAAACCATTTATTTTTGCAAATCGGTCACAGAGGACATAATCGCGGCCACTAAATTTTGCGAATTCCAGACGCATGCATTCAAACTCTTAAGGAGATTATAAAAGCAATTTCGAAATTTTATTTGACGTCTCAAATGGGCGTCGGGATCATCTCAGACACTGTTGACCAAGTTCCAGCCCGAACAGAAGTTTGTGTGCCGCACCAATCAATTAAACAGTTGTGGTAATATTTGCGCGGGGACGATGCCTGAGACCCCCCCCCCCCCCCCAAGACGGCGGCAGAAAGGTGAATTAAAGTGCGCCGTCAAAGCGTGACGACAACGGGCTCCTCGTCAGGCGATTGCTTCAAACGGTTTAAACGAATGATGCGCTCTTGGTTTAGAATTCGGTAGTGAGATGGCATACAAAAAAGTAATTTGAATGTTGGATAATTTTTTTAAAGCTGTAGTTCGGAATTAATAGGTTTCATAGCGTGTGTAGGAATAGGTTCCATAGCATGTGTAGCGTGTGGGATGACAAGGAAGAAGACTTGTGGAAATAAATGACAGTTGTATGGTGTGCTGGTTTTGAGACGGTGGTGTGTATGTTCCTTTTTGTTTCCTTGTCTCAAGGAAGCAAAATTTTGACAGCAAATTTTTAACCCTGCTAGTGCACACCTTTCTGATCCAAAACTGACTTCAAGACCCAGTAGGTTTCGAAGCCGGTTTCAAATAAGAAAACCAACGTAAAAGTCAACTTCGAAACCCGGGATGTTTTGAAGTGATTTTTGGCGTTAGTTCCCGAAAATATATGTCATCAGTTTGGTGGCCGGGAGCTAAAAGCATTTCATGCTTAAAATCATACTCATCAGTGCGGCCTTTATTATTCTCTGACTGAATCAATTCTGCTTTTATATGCAGGAGGGAACCATTTGGCTTTTCGAAGGCTTTACTGTGGTCATGGCGGCCTACTGGCTTTTCGGCTTCGCCCATGGCCAGAAGACGTACAATACAAGCTGCCTTCTTGAGAGGCTTTGTCTTATTCTAATCAACTCACAGCTACGGCCAGTTGCAATCAAGGTGATTAATACAATCAAGAAAACACCTGTAGCCTGATTGCTGATCACATAGTGCAATCGCCAAAATCTGTGAAACTCCTGCCAGGATTGTTCCGATTTTCGAAATCATTAAAGCCTTTGTTTGTTTTTCTTGAGATGGCAGCTGCAAGCTGTGTGGCTCACATACCTAAGTATGCTTCAATTCATGACCAGCTTTATTCGTTTATTTTCATCACATTTCTCTAGTCCTCCGTGTTGTTTCCTAGTCATCAAACTATTAGACACCTGTATGGAGTAGTTACATTTTGTTTTTACGTTTTTATCAAAACGGTTTGTGTCACCCTGTCTGGAATTCATCACCCTTACTACGAAATGTCAAATTAATCTCACGTTGAGATACTTTTTAAAAGTGGAGATGACCGGCATTAAATGTTGTGTTTCTTTATCACTCCTGTTCATACTTTGTATATTACTTCAGTCAAAAGACACCACCAGTGTTCAATACGCCCCGTCCGAGCACAAGCTTTTCAGCCTGGATAAGGTGAGCGTGAGTGAGCACGTACTAAGCAGTGCCGAAGGTAATGAGCGTGCACTGCTGCATTTTCAAAGTTTCAGAAATGCGCTTTTTTAGAAAAAAATAAAAGCCAGGCATTGTTGTGGTATATTCATAACATTGTGGCTTTCGTGAAGAATGCGGGCATTCTGAAGGTGTTGCCGAAGGCTTGCCAGGGTGACAGCGCGGTCGAAGGCGACAAGTGCGAGCTAGTACACGCTCTATCGCAAGCTCTTGTTCTGCGAAAGCGCTTCGCAAAGTCGCTCTTGCATGCCTGTAGCCTTTGCTGCCCTACAGTGGTAATGGTAGGCAACTCCGGCTGACACAAGAAATCATCCCATCGCTGCCACACTCCGTTTCCCTTTAAAGGGCTGGTGAACCGAAATTTGGATTTCAGAAAACGACGCAGAAGCCGTAGGCGGGACGCTACAATCCCTAAAACACTACTCGTAGTCACAAGGCGATATCTCGAATGGACGGCCGTATATTTTGGAGAAAGAGGTTGAGATTGAACGAGGCCGATGAGGCGCGTGACGTCGAGATATCTCGTTTTCTCCTCTCTCTGCTTCACCCCCTCAAGGCGGCGAGGCGGAGAAGACCCGAGGTCGTTCCCTCTCCTTCTCGGAGAAACAAGACAAACAAATCTGTCAAATGCGCCTCCTTTTTTTAAAAAATAAGGTCATCCATTCGAAATATCGCTGTATGAGTGATGTTTTAGTGTTTGTAGCATCTTGTTACACGCTTTTGCCGCCGTGTTTTATGGAATCCAGATTTCGGTTCAACATCCCTTTAAGTGCAAGTGAAACTGAAATGCCAAGAATGAGCACGTTGTCCTGAACGACAGTTGCACTGCACAAGCGCGCATGCTTAGCAACATTCAAAGCATGGAGCTTGCTCTTAAAGCCTCTGCATCAGGCTTCCTGTTGCAGCTCGTGGTACCGAAGCAAGCTTTTGGGCAGACACTTTTTTATAAGCAGAAACTTCAGCTGGCATCGCAGAGCTCCGACCGGTACTCGGAGTACTTAGTTGCGGTACTTTAGATAAAACAGAAGGGCAACAGGTGAAGTAGAAACTTCACCTGCACCGCAGTACTCCGACCGGTACTCGGAGTACTTACTTGCGGTATTTTAGATAAAACAGAAGGGCATTGAGCAGTGCAAACTATGATTATTGTCAGGTAAGAAGTATTCAGTTGCAGTAATTGTTTTGCTTTACATACAAAAAGGCTGGAGTATGCTTAAATGCTGGGCTAGCAACCAATTGCTACCAGGGCCCCTATGCTACACGACGGGACTAAGCGGAATCAAGGGACCGGGAGCCATCCAGCAACCTGGATGCAAAGATGGGTTCAGCTTCCACGGGATTGGTGCCACCTGGATCCTGTCCCAAAGGGCCAGCAGCAGCTGGATAGCCTCGCATTGCGATGCGGGGATGGGGATGCCGAGCGAGCTCGGGGCATGCCGCCCACTCAGTGTGAGGGCCAGGTGCTCCCACTGACTGGCTAGGTGCATGTTGATGAGTTCCTGGAAGGTGTTGTTTACACTTAGCCGCCGGAGCTTGGCGTTCGACGCGTACGGCGGCACCCCCAGTGCCAGCTAGTACCCCTTGCGAATAATCACGTCCATCTTGCCCTTACCTCTCGACAGCAGGTTGTGATTTGTGCAGGCGATGTGGCTCACGACGAGTGGTTGGGTCAGCCGGATCAGGTCCGACTCCTAGAGCCCGTGTCTGTGACTCGTTATCCTTCTCACCATGCGCATGACTTGCGTGGTTGTCTTGACGAGTCGGTCGACCGTGTACTTGGCTCCGCCGTCCCGCTGGAGGTGAAGGCCCCAGGATCTGAACCCGCTTCACCACCGGCACGGAAGTACCATCCTTTAACGTGAGGCGGATGTCCGCCTTCTTCTTCTTCGGGAATTGGCTTTGCCCGCGCGGAGGAGCAATAGCTGAGACTTATCGGGGGCGTGCTGGAGGTTGCCGGCCTCGAGGTAGTTCTGCACCGTCTCGATGACTTCTTCGAGGAAGTCTTGCCTCCCGCTGTCCGATCCCGACGTAGCCCAAATCGTCAGGTCGTCCACGTAGAGTGGCATAGAGTGTATGCTTCATCCGGGGAATCCGTTCCAGTAGAGGAGGCGGCTTGCACATCGCCAGGTAACAAGGTGGGTGACAGGACCGAGCCTTGCCGGTTGCCCTTGCTCGGTATCGGGATGGTGCTTGTGCGGATGAACTCGATTCCGATGGTGGCCATCCAGTTGCTCAGGAAGTCCCGCACATAATCATACATCCGGGGCCCGCACCCAGTTGAGGCCAAGTTCTCGAACACCAGCGTGTGACTGACGTTGTCAAAGGCGCCCTTTATATCCAGGGCCAGGACCGCCCGTGTTGTCGTACAGGAGATTCTGTCAAGGATATCCTCCTTGATCTGAAGCAGGACATCCTGCGTGGAGGTGTGACCAGAACCCGAAAATGGTGTTCATGGTGGCATTGAGTTCATACAGGATGGTCCCCTCAAATATCGCTGTAAACAGCTCATCAGGGCATGGGCATTTAAAAAACTGAAATGTAGTGTCCAGGTCTGTGACGCTCGGCGGTATACCTGATAACCTCTATTTCTTTTGGATCCTTTTCAAGGGAGTATATTTTCCACTTCGGGGCACTTTTCTTGTTTCTGGCACTTACTACTGCAGGAACTGTTTCACCCTCACTTTCTTCTTTGCTTTCACAGCACTCATTTGATGTTAATGTAGAAGGGAATTGGCCGGATTCCACTCTTCGTTCCTACGTAAAATGTGCTGGCGTCCAATACCTGCCACAAAAAGGGTACTTAAGATTCCAAAAATGACTAAGAGTGTGTAAACATATGATGCCAGCATTTATTTTTATTTTTTTTTTTTTATTTCCAGTAAGCAACATTATATTATGCCAAAACTCTCCCTAAGTGCACACTGCATTTCACAGCGCGCTAAACTCTGCCGGAAAAATCGGCACCTGCACGCAAAGGGGCGTCGTTTCTTTAGCAGTGTATTTTACCTTGTGAAATTTTAAGGCGCTCCTTAAACGCTGTCGTTTGCATACGATACGCCTTGAAATTTTCACCCCATGGTCGATCAGGCGCCGATTTTTCCAGTTGCTTTCCCATACCTTGAGCCACCCAGAAACACCGCGCGCGCCCGTAAATTAAAAAAAAAAAAAAAGAAAAGAATGGAACGGCATTGAGTGTTTTGTTTACTTACCGACTTTGTGCGTGGACCGCGCCACGTTGCGCTGCCTGATGCACCCGCGTTTTGGAACTAATTCAGTTGACAGTTCCCTCCGAAGATGAAGCCACTGAAGCCACGGCGGTAATCGGACTGGTAGGCTGTTCCCTTTCGAACGGGCGGAAGAAGACTACGAAGAATTCGGCAGCGAACGGGCGGAAACTCGATGACGTACAGCTTCAGTAGTCGACGCTTTGTTTTCTCGATTGCGTTCGCGGCGTTCACCGTGGACTCGCGCACTCGGCCGTAGCCGAACAGCCGAACCAGCTGGACGGCTGCCGGCGCGCGTACCGACAGCGTCGCCATAGCAACCACGCCGCGAGTGTGGTTGCCAGACAGAATTCACACGTTTTTTTTTTTTTTTTTTCTCGTCACTCACGTTGAGTTACTAGAAGTTAGGCGCGTATCATTATAATACATTATGCTGTAAGAAGTTATTAAGGGATATGTGTACCTACCTAAGACAAATGCAGAAAAAATATTATTGAAAAATAAAATTGGCGTAATCTTTTCATATCTTGATTAAGACTAGCGTGGTCACTGGGCTAACCGATGCGCGAAATAGGAGGGCATATATACCGCTCGGGGCACTTGTTGGTTTGTATAAGTAGAATGTATGCACTTGATCGGTGCTTGTATCCCCGTGTGTATGTACAGTGTTGTGCGTATGTCCATGTTATGAGTAGATGTAACCGCGCGGCGGGCAGCAAAGAAAACTGCAGTTTTCTTTTTTCAAATGTTTATCACTTTTTTTTTTGTCGCTAGATGGGGGTGGTCGCCGCCCAATTTGAAAAGTGTGGCGTTTGATGATCTATAACTATTAGAGGGCTGGATGCCATTAGTCCATCCGTCGTGTTGATCGCTCCGAGTTGTTCGGTTCCGCTGGAAGCTGTGTCGCCGTGTTATGCTGCCTGATTGCAACAAAAGGAGGTTAGGCGGCTTCCCCAGCGCGTGTTCTAGGTGCTGAATGCCGCTGTTCACGCACAAACGTTCATGAGTGGATAACGCACGTAACAGAGGTGAGCACAGGCAATAGTTAATCGAGAGCCACACGGAGCGCGAGTGCGATACCTCCTAGCCGCTGTCGACAGAGGGTGTCGGAGCGATTCGTTGTCAACTTGTCGTCCACGGCAAGTGGGCGTTTTGTTCAATAAAGCCAGCCTGTCAGTGTTTTGTAAAGCTATCCCTTCTTTATAAGCGCTTCTGATGCGATGAAAATGCGACCGGCATTGAGCAGGCCGAGCGAGACTTCGGCGACAGTCTCGGCTGTTCAGTCTCCAGCGGTTTCGGCCTTACTCGTATCATTTGCGGTGTTGGCGCTTGGACATAGAGATGTTTGGAAAGTTTTTTGCGCCTAAAGATGACACCAAACGAGCGTGCGAGCCGTATGCTCTTGCTCCGGCGAGAAGCCGCGTACGGCTCGCCAGGCTCGTATCGCCTGTGGCATACTGCCCGCCATATTGTTTTTAGGGTGTTAGCAGTTAACACGATTTTCACCACCTCCGGGGGCTAACACCCTTACACGAATAAAGGCGTTAGCCAGAGGACGAGCCATTTACACGAATAAGGGTGTAAAAATTTTAAGTGTGTATGATTACTTCTTGACGTGCCGATCGAAACCGAAACCATGCCACCCTCCTCCCTGGCCAACGTGTTCCCAGAGTGTAACGCGCGCAGTGTTGCATGCAGGGATATAAAAACAATGTATATTACTTCGCAAAAAAAAAAAAAGAAATTCCCGACTGAATTTGCAACCGTTGTATGAAAATGGGCGGTTCAGCTGTCCAAGGTTGTTGGTATTTTTTCTCTTCATTTAACGTTGTATCGAGAAATACTGCGGGGGCAGTGAATACAGAGGAAGGAGATTTATCCGAGAATGGCATATAGAAATTTAAGCTGTAGGTAACGCGCACTGAATAATTCAGAAGTGCAGAAAATCGCTAGGCCTTAGCGAAAAAGACGGAATGGCACTGGTGCATACCTCGTGTGGTGCTTACGCAGTCGGTGTCGAGGTCCCCGATATGGTTAGTGATAGAGCGTTGTGCATTAAATAGACACTTTCTGAAAAAGAAGCTCGCCCAGTAAGACGATGGCCTCAGGCATCAATAACTTTCTTTCCTACCGCCAAGCGTGTCGCGTCACGGTTAACAACAAAAGTGCAGTTGACACTCGAGAGGCGGAGAGGTGGCACTTCTCCGGCCTCTCGATTATCCGCTTTCTTTTCTAGTATACCCCCGAGCCTTTTTACTGCGCATTTTAATCGACGACTCGGCTGCAAACCCTCCATAACTTCTTTTTTTTTTTCTCCTTTTCTATAAGTTAGATTTGCCAAAAACGAGAACGAACAAACAAAATACATGAATTCTGCATTTTCGTAATCACAAAACATACTCCGCGTTACATGAACATTCATTCGCTGATTTCTTTTTTTTTTTTTTCATGCGGACAAAATGTTTGTGCTGCCCTCCTCTTTTGGGGGCCAGCTCTGTTTGATCAACTTTCTTTCGTTGTTGGAAGCGATGTGTTTATTGAACGAGCAAGCGTACGCTCATCACACGGAATCAAACAGCGACCGTACTTCCTGAGTCTATACTGCAATCGTTCGTTGCTCGTGTGTGCATGTGTGCTGGCGTGTATGCGTTCGCCGCATCTGGGAGAGGGGCATTATAAGTGCGCCTTATTAAATTGCGACTCCCACACGACGTCTCGGCTACCCATGGAGCTTCGGCGCTTCTAATCTCGTCGTCTGCGAAGACGGCGCCGCTCGAGCTCGTTCTGCTCGCAGCTCGCTTATGTCGCGATTCGGTTTGCTTTCTTTCGGGGAAACAACGGGGTGTCTGCTGTTGTTTTATGACGTGGCCGCCACCATGGGATTCTCTTGGCGTGCGGAATCATATCTAAACTTTGTTTCATCCTATAGTTTCTTTTTTTTTTTTTAATACGTCAGCATTACTGCTGGTACATGCGCTGACCTTCGACGTCGTTGGAGTACACGTTTATGAAGTTCGCAACGTCGCCTGGGGATGGCGCCAAAGCCCTACCAACCGAAGATCGCCGGCGGAGTGGAAGACGGCGAGTGTATCACTGAAGCGCGTGTCAACCCCCACCCCTCCCTCCCCCGCTCACGTCACGCGGCTGGCGTGTGGGTGCGCTGTTTGGACGCCCTCTAAGCTCTTGCGATCGGATTTGAAGAGTCGTCGCACACGGGCTGCAGTTCTGTTGTTCGGCCTGTCACGCTGCTCTTGACACGCAGTCCGACGCGCGCGCATTGCGCGCACGTCCTTCATGCACGCGCTAATGGACCTGACCTGCCTGCGCCAGGGAGGAGAAGGAATTTTTCGGGAATGTTCACCCCGTGGAATAGTCCTGAGAGGCTATATTCACCACGCCTTGTTATATATCACCGCCACGAGAAATGCTGACGCATTTCTTCGAGAATGAACGTGGCCGCAACACAGATTTCAGCCCATTTTTTTTTACATTGGTGCCCTGCAACATGCGCTGACCTTCGACGTGGTAGGAGTGTATATAGTTCGGAACGTCGCCACGAAATGGCTCCTCAGCCCTAACAAACGAGGATCGCCGGTGAAGTGGGGGACGGCGCGTGTATCACTGGGGCGCGTGTCAACCCACCCGGACACCCCACCCTGCTCACGCTGCTTCGCGGCGACAGTCTGCGGTTGGCTCATTACAAAATGCTAACCCACCTTGGGCCACCCATTCACGCCACCTGGCGGCGCCCCGCTGGCTGCCCAGGTACGCCCTAGCCTCGCTGTCATCCACCGCACCTCGGTTGCTAGGTGCTACGTCGCGCGGGCGGCGTGAGGGCGCGCACTTTGGACGCCCTCGAAACTCCTGCCATCGGCTTTGAAAGCCTGTGGACGCACAGATGCTGCAGTTACGTTCTTCGGCTTGCCACGCCGTTCTTGACACGTAGTCGTTTTCCCATGTCACCGGGCTGTAAGCACACGGTGTCGTCGCGCCTGTATGCACAACAACGAAATGGCTGCGTCGTTTTCCGCGCATCGAGCGCACATCTCTCATGCACATGCTAAGTGACCTCATGTGCCTGCACCGCGGAGAAGTAGGGTATCAGAAATGTTCACCCCGCGGAAAGGTACTGAGAGGCTGCGTTCACTATGATTTGGAATATAAAACCTCTGCGCGAAATGCTCACGCATTTCTTTGAGACTCAGGTTAACGGCAACAGCAATTTCGGCCCATTTTGTTTCGCACTAAATTAAAATGCGGTTAATAAAATCGCAACTTATTTAAGCCCGAAGATTATTTCCTGGTCCCTCTATTAGCCCACACGGGCTGTCAATAACACCGGGCTTGCTTGGATAATTATGGAAGTTAACATAGCGCAACCATAATCTCTCTACTTTGCACAGCCACCTCGATGTACCACGGATGCTCAACGTGACTACACTGTCATGTCTCCCTCATCCACCCAAATATATGGGAAACGGAAAAAAACCAAAACCGTTCAGGCCACCATTCTTTAGACCGAATGGCGAGCACGCGCACCTTCACTTTATTTTAGCTCTAGTCATTGAATAATATTTTGCTTAAATTGGGAACAATGGTCTTCGGATGGACGTGACCTAGAAGTGCTTTTAGGGAGCTGAAAACGGCTTGAGCGCGGGGGGAATACTAAAGCCCCTATATCCTGGGAAAAGTGTGGCCATTCATTGTTGCGGAAATGCTCGAGACACATGCTGAGCGCCACTTCTGGGAAGAACATGGCGTCTGAATCAAGCTCAGTGCTGCGCTGTGCCGTCATGATCTTCCCAAGCGCTGTACGTTGCACGTACGAGGGGGGACCCAAAAGAAACCGAACTAAATTTTTTTGCACTTATTTATTCCCATTTCAAGTACAAACGTTCAATCTTTTTGAAAGTACTGTCCACTTGCACTAATACACTTGTCTAATCTTTTAATCCATGTGTCGAAACATTGTTTAAATTCATCTTTTGTGATGCTTGACAGCGCCTCCGTCGTTTTTTTCTTCACCTCAGCAACGTCAGCAAAACGCTTTCCTTTCATTTCTCTTTTCATTCTAGGAAACAAAAAAAAGTCGCACGGGGCAAGGTCGGGTGAGTGTGGGGGTTGAGGGACAGGGGTCATACCATTTTGGGTCAAGACTTGTCGTACAGACAAGGCAGTGTGAGCCGGGGCATTGTCATGATGGAAAAACCAGTCACCCGACTTCCACAAATCGGGCCGCTTCCGCCGCACACTGTTGCGCAATCTTTTCAAAACCTCCAAGTAGAAAGCCTGGTTAACTGTCTGACCCTGCGGAACAAACTCTGAATGGAAGACTCCTTTCACATCGAAAGAACTAATCAGCATTGTTTTGATGTTTGATTTCACCTGACGAGTTTTCTTGGGGCGAGGCGAACCTGAAGTCTTCCACTGGCTTGATTGTTGCTTTGATTCAGGATCGTAACCATAGCACCAAGTTTCGTCACCTGTAATAACTTTTGAAAAAAAGTTTGGGTCACTTCGGGACTCTTCTTTCAAAGCACAGCATGCTTCCACGCGACCTTGCTTTTGTTCAGCAGTCAGCAGTCCTGGCACGAATTTGGCAGCCACCCTTTTCATTCCGAAATCTTCTGTCAGAATTCGTTGCAATGAACTCCAACTCACTCCCGACAGCTCCATAATTTCGTCAATGGTCCGTCGTCGATCTTCGTTGATGTTTGCACGAATTTTTTCAACGTTCTCATGTGTTTGTGCCGTGGAAGGACGACCGGAACGAGGTTTGTCATCAATTGACATGTCGCCATTCTTGAAACGGGAAAACCACTCAAACACTTGAGTTTTCCCCATGGAATCGTCCTTGTACGCCGTTTTTAACAGTTCAATAGTTTCTGTTCCACTTTTTCCGAGCAAAAAACAGAATTTAACCGCCGCACGCTGTTCACAGAAGTCAGACATTGCAAAAACGACGCCCACACAAAACACTTGCCACTATAAACCCAGCCGCAACTAGTCCTCACCTTCCTCGAGGACGGAATTAGGCCTAATGACTGAGCAATGTTCGCTCTATCAACTCCTAGTGGCAAAACGCGGTACTGCAAAAGCTCTGCTTAAAAAAGAATTAGTTCGGTTTCTTTTGGGTCCCCCTTCGTACCTCGTGCATCAACGCACCTTCCGCTACCTATAAAACATGAAGGGGCTTAGGGAATAGCAGCCAGGCAAGCGTGCAAGTGCAGATGCACCGGAGCTGAAAAAAGTATTATAACGCACGCAATGTTCATTTGACGTCGTGTGCTTCGCGGCAAAGACCACGTGGTCTTATGTATCACCGAGGTACACGCGGACGGTGGCTTCCCACATGCTTAAAAACAATTATCGTCTTTCCGATTGTCGGGGAATTTATTTATCCCGTAACAGTTTGTACGTAAGAAAAAGTTTTTATTCACCTATAAACTGCACGAAGACGGTCGAACTTTATGCCTGCGGTTTTATGAATAGCATCAACATAGGTGGAAAGCTCGTCAAATGTCTCGGGTGACACGTTTATAGTACAGCTTTAAGCGATAGCATTTAAGGAGCTCGTGTCGCAGAAAATCGGTGGCGTGGCAAAAAGCAGGCGTCGGTGGTGTGCCCCGAAAATCCTGCTTGGTCAATAGGGGCATGACGTCACAGCCACATCACCTCGCGTGTGAATTTCAAACAACCAACAACGCTGACGTAAAATGTGACGTCACGCGCAAAAGAAAAGTAATTTAAATGCATAACATATAATGCGAATAAAAGGCACCGTGTGTTCAAACAATTTCACTCTTAAAGTAATTCATTTCTCTTAATAGAAAATTTGAAGGTTTTTAGGCGGGATATGAACCCACGACCCTCGGGTTGCGAGCCAGGCACGCAAGGCAGGCCACGCAAGGCAGGCCTGCACGGCTCGGGAACAAGCGGGAGTTTCTACGATTAAACAGTGACTTTTACCCTCTCTTGTGTAACACCCGGACGCGGGTCCTCGAGGTAAATAAATGATATGAAATATGCTTTGCCATCACGTTCAAATCTCGCGAAGCTTAAACGTACTTTAAGTTTTTTTTTCTCCGCACGGCATGTGCGAAAAAAAAAAATGGAACACACTAACGATTGTTGTTAGGCAAAAAGACTCGTATTTGAATATTTAATCGAGCTTCATGTTAGGGAACATGCGATTTCACGCGCGTTAGTATTGTAATTACAGACCTTATTCCTATTGAATTTCGCTGTTTTATCATCAGATGAGCATAAGGTATAGTGATTACCAAATGTATACTGGAAATGCGAACTATGCCTTACTTTATGGTAGCCATACTCTGATTGCAGTGAGACAGCTCGCTCAAGGTCAAAATTGCGACAGAACCGGATACGGCAGTAATTTTGTCAGCCATACAATCTTCCCTTGTCGCCACCACCTCACGAGAAGGTGCACTGAATTGTCTGCGCCATTTACAGTAGGCCTTGTAGGGGCTCAGAATGAACAAGAGCGTTGCGTCAGTATTCCACTTCCGATGCTGCGCTGTTTCAAATCTAGACGGGATTTCGGCTTTAGTCGAGCGCCCTCCCTGCACGAGCTGTTCCACGGTGTGCTACGTCATAGAGCTGTTTGCCGGCTGCCACCAGGGTAGTGCTGCCACAAGATGAACAGTTCACGTGTTCCCTTATATGTTTAATGAGCGCAGTATGCGAAAGTCGCCTCAGGCGTAAGCCTTTTAGACAAAGCATAAATTCCGCCGAACTGAGATAAAGGTAGTAAAAGCCCACAAAGAACACTATTTATTTGCTTCAGTTCCGACATTATTACGCCACTAAATACCCAGAAAGGCGGGTCTCTATTTGAGCAACAATCCTAAATATATATACGTCACGCTTTATGAACGACTCCGTCGGACACATTAATTAATCACTCTGACGCCTGACGATCCTTAGGTAGTGGTTCCTGCACAAGCAGTGTACAGCTGTTGCGTTTCGAAGAAAGTCACCCATCGACCGGGAGGGGGCGCTTCTTTCACCCCGAATTCCAAGGCCCCATCGAGGGAGGCCCGAGTCTTTGGCGTCCGTTCCGTATTAATCAGGGGGGAGCTCTGATTCTGAGCGAGCCTACATCCAGTGACTTTAAGCGAGGCAATGTCAATTTGTGCTGCCTCGTGACACTGACAAATGACGTCCGCGGGGCAGAACTCGGGGACCCAGGTGGCGTCACGCCCCAGAGCTGATTGCACCGCGCAATTTGCACCCGGGTTTGATGAAGGACTCCCGATTGTCTGTCCTCTTGACGTATTACTCATGAGAGAGTCTTCATTCTTTTTTTCCCGCTACATTGAAATGTGTGCTTCCCGAAAAGCAGGCACGCTGATCAGCTGCTAAGAACATGTTTCCAATAAAAACGAGATGGTTGTGTGTCGGGTTTTTTTTTTTTTTTTTTTTTGTTGCGGTTACTCAGCGTTTTAACTGAGGGAATCAAAACGAGCTTCGGGGGATCCTGCTCAAGAAATAATAAGCGCCTCCCAATTTAGTACCGGGAAGTGTTCAAACATCCTGCAACGGGCGTGTTTGTTTGGTTTTGTTATGCTCGAAAACATTCCCGGTGAGTCATGAACTGGATTAATCAAGTTCGACTCCTAGAAGGAAAGTGAACCTTTCTAACGCAGCGCCAATCATCGATTCCCTCGCCGTGATGCCACCGTCTTAGGAGGCTGTACGCGTGGAGACATTCCTCTTTCGCATGATGTTGAACCTTTATTGAGTTTCATCGGGTTCACGCAAGTCGCAATCCTTTTATAACTGAAACTTCCTACAATGCATCGGGTCCGTGATTATCTTAGCGATAAGCCTTGCGGATCGCACCATTTGTCGCCGTCCTAATGCCACAATAATTTGTTTAATAACCACACATCTATTTAAGAAACACACGTACAAATTCCTTCCACTACTTCTAATAATGGGTGGTTTTACATCGACAATGTTCGCACCAAGGTTTCGTGCCGTCTGGCAATTTATCGAGCTAATTAAAAAAAGCCTCAGTTGATAAAGCCGCGCCTTCTTTGATTGCACCAATTTTAGAATGCGGTTATGACGAGTGTAATTTTGATAGCGAATCAGGGAGAAACGAATATATTTTATTTGCTTTTAAGCAGCTTTACACTAAAGGCTACTCTCGCAAGCTTTCTTGTTTTGTGAACAAAATGCTTTTACTTTTATTGCAACTCTAGTGCGCATGGCTCTTGTATGCATGTTGTTACCCTAGAAGAACATCCAAATTCTAAATTGCCGAATGATCTCGATTTTTTTAAAGCTAATAGTAGGGGACGTTTATTTCTAGACGGCGCACATGTAATGATTTTTATAAGAAAATTGGAATATGCATATTCAGACAATTCCATAAATAAAAAGATGAATGACACATATAGAAAGGAGTTCACTCCCAGTGTTCTTTTGCGTGGAATTCTGAATGCCTCTACTAAAAGACCTTTTTTTTTTTGGGGGGGGGGGGGGGGGGTATATTTATACAGCGTCTAGTTGGTCAGCCATTACAGTTGCGACGAGTCACACGCTGTAGATGAGCAATTTAGCCAGTGCAGTACAACCGCTAGCCTGGGGTCTTTAACGTGCACCACGCAGTAGTGATACACGACCGCACGCCGGTACGATGCTCATCCAGATCGAAACGGGCAGGAGGTGGGGCTCGAACCCAGGATCCCTGGGTTCTGCAGCGCGAGCTTTCGCTCCACGTGCGTCGAGCTGGGTGTGCGCTTTAGCCCACTCGGCCACGGATCCCCCCTACGGAGACATAAAGATGGCTCCTTTGCAGGACAAAGTACCAACACTACGTCTGGCTGAAGGAGGTTTCGGAAAGAACGAATGGCTTTCGCGCGTATGTTTTGCAGCTGGGCATAAGTCGGGACTCAGATGACAGCGAGAAAATGAACAAAAGCAGGATTCGCTCTTTGTCCAGATAACGTCTGTTTTGCAACGCTCTAGAAAATTCCGACATCGGGAAATAAAAACGCGGCAGCAACAATTTAACGTATACAAATATGTTGCGCGAGAATTTGTATATGAAAGTTGCAGTATAACGGATTCCTATTGAAAATGATATTTTACGGGAAAATCATTTCCACTAAAAGATCAATTTTACTGGGTTAAGGTACACTGTCCACTTCCAGTAAAGCCGAATTTACCGAAAGTCCCTAAAATTTACTAGAAGTCACCAGATTGGCCTGGATCCACTGGAACTTAACGGAAGTCGCCGGATTTGCCGGGATTCACCGCAATTCACCGGAAGTTACCGTTTTTTTTTTCGGCCGTCCCCGGAAGGCTTTTAAGAAGGAGCCTGTGAACCGTGGGTGGTGTATGTTTGCCAGAGGCTAGAAGATTCAGTAACCATTAAATCGGTTTGTCCGGATAGACTCGAAAGTTCCATGTCTTTATAAAACAGTGTCGCTAACAGTAAAACAAATTGCACAAACAAAACTATAAAATTATATGCATAGGATCTTAAGAATGAATATTCCATAAAATGCAACATAGGGCTGCCCGTGATGGCAGTTATATAAACACTTTAAACGACTGAAAGCATAGAAAAACATACTGGGCCCGTATAAAAATATCAAATCTTTCAGCCGCAAAAAAAAAAAAGTGTATGAGGACAAAAAGACTGCGGGGGTTCTTTTAAAAAGGATACAAGCCACTTCAGAAATTTAGGTTGAAGTGTTCAATAGGCATGTATTTAACAGTGATATTCAAAAAAATATTTCTCCAGCAGAACTGGCCCATGAACCGAGAACAACTTTGCAAGCCAAAAGTGAACGCCACTGGCTTAAAAAAGTAGGCATGATATAATGAATAGATCATTAAATAAAATACGTTTACCAGCATTACTAACCCACAAAGCCAGGAGAACATTGCACATTAAAAGGGACTGCCACAGGTTTTCTGAGAGTTGGCATGACATAAGTATTAAATCCTTTATAAAAAGAACTTTCCAGCACAACTGGCTTACAAACACGGAACTTCATAGTACATTAAAGGTGACTGCCACTGGCGTTTTGGTATAGGTATGACATAATTAGTAAATTATATAAAAATTGGCATTAACCAACACAACTGGCGTACAAACACTGAAACAAATTGCACATTTAAAATGACTGCCACTGGGTTTCTGAGGAGGACACGACATAATAAATAATATTGCCGCGCGCGCAGCTGGCAGCGCGCGCGTGGCCTAACGATTATCGCGCTTGCCTCCCACGCGAAACGCTAGGGTTCGAAACCTGGGAGTGACGTGTCTTTTGCTTATTCCTGCAATTCAGTGTTCTGGAGAATTCGAGAATCATGTTGCTTGTTCCAGGCCCGAATGTTCTACGCGTCGAAGTTTCTACGCCGATTTTTCCAGAAGACCACTCATGTACATAAGGGGCTCCGCACGGCGAGCCACAGTCAGTTTCGCCCCAGCGTTCGACTCTGCTGTTACGCCGACTTCGACGCCCGCGACGCTCTCTTATTATCTTTTGTACCCTTTTATTTTTGGCACAAGTTCGCCACATTAAACGTTTATTTATTCCTGTTTATTTCTTGTTTATTGGTCACCACCCGTGACATTTTGGTGGAGGTGCGGGGTACCCGCATGCCCGTGCAGCGCTCCCCTCCGGGTTCCCGCAGTGCAAGTCCGGGCCCAGCCTCCCGAGGACCGAGCGAAGACCAGATCGAGACCCGATCCAGTCGCCGCACCCAAGGTCTACCCCCGGAACACGAACTTCTGCCACCCCGGACCAGGCAGCCAACGAGGCCGACGATGGCCAACCAGTCGCAAGCCCCTGCCGCTTCTACCGTCATCTACATGCCCGTCGCACCGCGGATGGCTGCCCCCTTGCACGGTAAACTCTACGAAGACGTAGAAGACTGGTTCCTGCAGTACGACCGAGTGGCCCGCCACAACGGATGGACTGATGAGCAGCGCCTCCAGAAGATCTACTTCTCACTGGAAGGAACGGCAAGGCAGTGGTATGAAAATCACGAAGTCGCCTTGACCACGTGGGAAGTTTGTAAGAACGAATTGAAGAAAACATTTATCAGTCAACACCGACGTGAGCGCGCCGAAGACCTGCTTCGAGGGAGAAACCAGGGACCCAAGGAAAGCGTGACATCTTTCACTGAAGACGCCCTCCGCCTGTTCGCCCGCGCCGACCCGCAGGCCACAGATGAAAAGAAGCTGCGGGTACTCATGCGAGGTGTCAGGGATGACATTTTCGGCGGCCTTGTCCGTAACCCTCCTTCGACGGTGGAAAGCTTCATCTCGGAGGCAACCAACCTTGAAAGGGCGCTCCTCGCAAGGGCGAGCCATTACCAGCGGTATAATGGCGTCACCGTGATTTCACCATCTACCTGCAGCATCAGTTCCGGCAACTCTGACCCCACTGCGATCCGTGAGATAATCAGAGACATTGTCCGCGAAGAGCTTAGGAAGTTGGTGCCGGCAGCAGAACGACCAGCTGCGCTCTCACTCACCGAGCTCGTTAAAGAAGTGCAGCGTGCTATTCAACCGGAGTCTCCTGTCGACATCGCTGAACCAGAAGAACCGGTGGTAACCTTCGCTTCAGTAGCGCGACGACCACCACCGGCTGCTCACCAATACACGCCGCCACCTCGACGAGACGCTTCAACGCCACACTACCTCCGACGACAAGAAGAGCGGGTCCCGTACGTCCGTCCGGAACAGCCCGCACCCAGAAAAACAGACGTGTGGAGGACGCCCGATCGACGCCCCCTGTGCTTCCACTGCGGGGAAGCAGACCACACTTACCGCCGATGCCCGTACCGACGACTCGGGTTGCGCGGGTTCCACCCGAACGACCCGCGGCCACGTTATGGTGAACGCCCTCGGGAAATCGACGAGTACCTGCGACGACCTCAGTCCCTTGAGCCAGCGTCCCGCCGAGGGTTCCGGTCACCGTCGCCACGACGTCCAGCCTCGCCGATGCACCGACCCCGACGTGAAAGCCTGTCGCCCCTCGCTCCATGCCGGGGAAACTAGGCGCGGCAACCCTTAGCGAAAAACCGGGGCTCTTAGAGTATACTTTATTTGCACTTCCAGAAGTATGCTTGATGCTCTAAATTGGCCGGGTTTTAGTATACTTCTGACGCACTTCAAAAGTAGCATTTCGCCATACTTTTAGTATACTTTTAAGCATACCTGTAAGAGGCATTTTAGTATACTTCTTACGCACTTCAAAAGTAACATTTCGCTATCCTTTTAGGATACTTCTAAGCATGCCTGTAAGAGGCATTTTAGTACACTTCTTACGCACTTCAGAAGTAACGTTTCGCCATCCTTTTAGGATACTACTTCTAGTACACTTCTGAGCAGAATTTTAGTATGCTTTTATGCAGGCCTTTAGTACTATAAATTGTACCCCGGATTAAACTTGGAAGCAGGCTTTCAAATATAATCGGGGGTACACTTAATAGAACTTTTAAAGCATTTCACCAATTTATTCCTGACCAATTCCAGATAAGAAAAGTAGAAAATTATATTGATTTAGCAATTGCAGTGGTTTGCACTTATCGAAACTGAAATGCATTATGTTACAGGCTTTAATGTAGACGAGTTCAAAGTGATGACAAATTAAAGTAAGAACTTTTTATTAAACAAATATTTTTTTCAATAGAAAGAACACATGTCGCCTACAACAAACACTTACGACGGAACAAAAAACGTAATACTTTTTAGTGGCTTACAAGTATCACAGATGCACTTAAAGCTTTATAAACAAGCTCTTATTAGAAGAAAAAATAATTACAAACTATCATGCTGAAGAAAAACGAGCAAAAATAGTATTGCACCTGTTAATATAAAAGCTACAATATTTATCATCTACCATGACTGAAGTAACATCACCTACATGACTGAAGTAAAAGGAATGAAAAAAGTTAATGCACTTGTGAAATAAAATCTAAATTAATCGCTAATCAGATTTAAGAGAAAAAAAAAGCCAATGCGCAAAATGAATGAAAATGAAAGCTAATTTTTTTTTTTCATTCTGCAGTTTTCTTCTGTGTGTTGGAGGCTTTGTTTTGAGTGTAGGAAGCATTGCTGCACTTCCTTCACAGGTATTCTTTCACGGACTTCCGAGTTTCTCCAGGGAATTGGCAGTAACAAAAGCTGAAAAGAGAAGACAATAGACAATTAAGAAACTTGCCTTAAGACTCCATATTTACTTAATACTACTTAAAATTATACTTCAGGTCCACATAATTTTAGAAAATTTCACAAAGAGAAACCAACAACAAAAAGGTAATCATCTAAATATATTGAGCACGGGGACCAATGACTATGTGTATTGGCAACTGTGAAATATTGCTGCTGTGAAATAATGTAAAACAAGGCATTTCGTCAAGTTGCAATGCATTAAAGGGATCATGAAACAAGTTTACTGTGGAAACAGTCTGGAGCTCGTTACTTTTATTTCTTTTACCTTATCACAAGAACGAGAAAACACACCGTGATCCCTCAAAATGTCGCGAGTGCACTGCGTAATCAGAAAGGAAAAAAGGGTCCATTTTTCATCATGCAGCTTATGGTGGCCACAGGAACTACTGGCTTGGCGCCAATAGTGGTCGAGTTTGCGAGGTGAGCAGGTATCTGCACAATTTGAAGCTAAGGTTTTTATAAAAGTTGTCATTCACTCATTTGGCCCCCAATTCATGTCACACGCACGTGACCTGGAAATAAATAAAGGACTCTAAAGGTTGAGGGGCCCCCCAAGCTTGAGTCTATTTAATTTTTTAAATAAAACTAGTGCACCTTGGAAAAAATTGTTTTCTGATCTTCACTGCACATGCGATGGTGAGATACTGCCACACTTACTTGGTCGAAGTCTGAAGACTATTTCATAACCCCTTTAAAAGCCTGCAAACATAACATTCTTTGTGACAGGGACTCTCAAACTTTCTGACATCAGCGAACAAAAATTTACTATTGTTATTGTTAGCCGAGGAGCCCCTTCCACTCTTGGCATTGTTGCAATTGAGTGTATGACAATGGTGTAGGAACGATTGAGGAAGTTCAGGTGCTGAAAGAACCCTCAGTATACTGTACTAGGAACCCTGTTCGAGAACCAGTGCCTCAGGGTATTTGGCTAGAAAGTCGGAGATAGCGTAGCTAGACAATAATTTTAAACACACAGATGACCACATTTTTTTAATTTTGATTCTGACATCTATTTTATATTATAATTCAGGGTTTACTGATATAAAACCAACTGAGGCCATACTGTACCAAACAATTACTTTAAAAACAACTGAACAAGCTGAAAGTTTTTGAAAGATTCAGCAGCCTAAAGCTGGGGTAAACAGTCAGCTATCTTCAGAAAATTGTACACAAAAGTAAACAATACTGAAGTTTCGTTAAGTTTAATCGCTGATATAAATCGACAATCAAAATTAAGCAGAAGGAACATCAGAGTGAATTATAATCTAGGCAAAAATTAAAGTATGCTAGAACAGGGGCACATTATTGGAAACCAGAGGTGCAGCGCAAGACGTAATGACACAAAAAGACAAATACCTCCCCCAACATAAGCCAAAAAGAAACAACCATCCATGAGTACCGAGACACAAGTCCAATGGTGACCAGACAAAAGCTCACCGGACAGAAGCTCACCCGTTTTTTTCGTAGACCCACACAATAGCTCACCCCCTTTTTTTTGGCTACCCGGTGAATCACGAGCTGGGCCAAAGTGCGGACGCAATGGACGTTGCACTATTTTTAGAAGAAGTGGTGGCCCATCTTATGCAACGGTGTCGACAGGTAAGCCATAACAGGCACAGAAGCAACGATTTGAGACAAAAATTTAGGTCACCAAACTGAGTGGAGCTGAAGCTGATAAGATCAATCTGGGTTGACTCAAGGTATGTCACAACCGTCTGGAAAATATTTGCAAGGGGCTCCAGGTACACCGAGATCTACCAAGACTGCTGGAGGCAGCCTGTACGGGACTGCAGTTCTTTCTAAAAATTCGATAAACTTGTTTCCAGTCTAATCAACAAACCATGTGCCTATCAGATTTAATTCATTGTTGTGTTTTAGTGTCACACACATGCACCTAAGTTGTCTGCACTCGTGTTAAGACCAACATGAAATTTTCACGTGGTGAGCTTTTGACCGGTGAACTTCTGTCTGGTGAGCTTTCGTCCAAGATTTAAGTCCAATATATGTCAAGAGTAGACTTAGTATTTGTTCCTGTTAAGTTTGATTGCAATAGTGCCTTGCCATTTCTTCTTTACGGCAATTTACTCACCTATCAACTCCTTAACTCCCTTTTTAGGAAGCTTTCCCTTCATTGCCGACCCCGTAAGGCAGCAGTTTGTCAGGGCCTCAATTCCAAATACCATGACCGCGAGTTTCTGAATGTAAATGGATGGCTGCTTCGTGTCGACATGCTTCAACTGCGCTTCAGGAAGCGCAATGTCTCCAAAGGTTATCTGAAACATAAAAATAGAACCAAATACGGTCATTAGATCCATATGAATGCCTTTTAGATGAGCGCATGTGCACGAATGGCCGTGACATGCTGGTGGTAAGGAAGTGTTTGATGAAGAGAGCTAGCTAATAGTAAAGAGGGTAATAAGGCTAGTTTGAACATTTACTATATAAAGTCCACTGGTCAGGCTAGTCACCATCACATTGGCGCAAAGCATTTTTGTTTGATAGGGCGATTGATGCCTCACTCACACGCTTTTTTCCTTTTTCCCAAATTTCATATGCTTCATGCAGCTCTCTGCTTGTTCTGTCATTGTATTTGTGAGAATCTTAACATAATGCAATACCGGGGAACAGAGGCATCTGCTGCAGTGAATGGCGAGGTGGCCAGAAAGGCTGGCTCGCGTGGCAGCCACATGCTCACGGGCAGGGTCATTCACACATCTGGCCCATATACACTGCCCCTCACAATATTGGTATCTGATACACAACGCCCAAAACACACCCAGCAATTTTATCCTTGTGTTTTATGCTGCAAGGCTAAGACGGCGGGGCTTGGGCCTGTTGATTCTGTGGCAGAGCCAAGCCATCCTATTGTGTGCCGAAGACATCACAGTAGTGCGGTACCGCTGACCGGCTTCCTTGAATTGTGTGACACTGAGTGTACATACCTGCCAACCTGTGGACTTTCAAATTCGTAAAAGTCGCGCGGCTGCGGCCGGGGGGCGGTTACGCGAAGCGATGTGCAGCTTAATGTCAGCCTGGCCAGCGTGCGAAACGCTTACACCACACGTGTACGTGCTACACAATCCAAACTTCTCTTGCTTTTTGGGCAGCATGAAGCACGGAAATTTCGACGTGTAGGACTTCAGGAACACCTGAAAGTACCTCTTTTGAGGTTTCGAGTTCGGCATTGCGCCGCGAAGCCACAATGACCAGGAGAATGCTACAGTTACACGTGCAACAAACACAGACGCCATACTTTTTGCCTCGAAACTGGCCGAAACAACGAGGCCCAACAACGTCTGAACACGCCGAACCAACGTGCACCTGTGCTCCGCCGAACACACGAACAAAGGCTTTGAGCTTCGGATTGGTTTTCGATCCGTGGCCACCGGATAGACGGATAGTAAAAACCACGACGCTGCTGTGGACGGTACCTATCGCCCTCTTGTGGCAATGCAAGATACCACCAACAACGGAGGTACAAAAAAAAAAAGTTTTTTTTTTGTAAGATTTGAAGCAAGATTCGTAAAATCGTAAAATTAGTCCCATTTGTACATTTTACGAAAAATTCGGAAGAGTTGGCAGGTATGAGTGTAAGTATGGTACCACATCTGGTCTCACATTGGGCCTCTCACGAGCAGGTTTGTTTATGCCTCAACTTTATTTAACAAGCTTTTGGCGACCTGAATTATAAACATCTGCAGGTAGCTTGCTTCTGGATAAACAAACCCACTCCTGAGAGGTCCAATGTAAGACCAGCTGTCATACCATACCCTCAGTTTCACACAATTAAGGGAAGTCGGTCAGCGCCACCGCATTCCTGTGGTGCCCTTGGCATCATATAAGATGGCTCGGCTCTGCCACAGAATCAACAGCATAGAGCAGCCGTCTGAGCCTTGCAGCATAAAACACAAAAATAAATTTGTGGATGCATGAATGAACATGCCCATGAGCACGTGGCTGCCACGTGAGCTAGCCTGTCTGGCCACCTCGCCATTCACTGCAGTAGATGCCACTGTTCCTTGGTGTTGCACGATGTTAAGATTCTTGCCAGATACAATGACAAAACAAGCAGAGAACTGCATGAGGAATATGATATTTAGGAAAAAGGAAAAGAGTGTGTAAGTGAGGCATCAATTGCACTATTAAACAAAAATGCTTCGCGCGAAGCGATGATGACTAGGCTGGCCGAAGGGGCCTATATAGTAAATTGTCTTTCCAAATAAACAACAGTTGCGAGTGTGCCAAGGCTAATAGTAATCAATATTATTGATTACCATTAGCTATATCCCTAACAGCCATGCAAGTGTCCCTTTAAGAGAACATGCACATGGACTGTAGTAGGTGCCTCCAACTATAATTACGCTTCTCCACTCTGTGATTGCAGCCTCCAGAAGTTCTGAATTGGTAATCTTGCAGCATGCAGCAGTCGACTGGGGAAGTATTATCGAAGCTGAAGAAAACATCCGCTGTCGAGCACATTCCAGGCTTGATCTGCGTCGTTTATTAAAGCAGTTTCCTGTTTTGTTTCTTTTTATTTTGAAAATGCTAGTCCTTAAAGGCAACGCCCAGAAATTTTTAAGAAACTTCTACACATTATGCGATCGAGCATAAAATGTGTCCCACAGTGGATACAGTAAAACCCCAATTATGCGTCCCCGGTTTATGCACGACTGGACGAGCCAGCAGAAACTCACTGATTTCTTTTGAAGTTCCAATGTGATAATAAACATTGATTGGCACCTCTATTACACAATTTCTAGGTTACATTCATAGTTGCATGAGGGTTCTAGCTTCTTCAGATTCCAGCAGATTATCAGCTTAAAGGCTGTTTGGAAGTTCTGCATATCTTTGTCCCGTAATTGTTGTTTTTTGGATTATCCAATGTTCTCGCGCAGTCTCCTGAAAGTCATATAATCGAGGCACCACTATATCTTCCAGCTTTGAAAACGCCTCAACCCATTGAATGCTGCGTGCCCTAAAGTGGCCGAATGAGTACTTCTGCTGGCCGCATTCGAGGAGTGTGGCAGCATCACTCGGAAAATCATCGAAAGATAGTGGTGAACCTAGTACACTATTTCCATCCAGTTCCCAGAATTTATAAGGCGTGCGTAGAGGCAATGAGGGATATACCGGGTATCTGTTGCAAAAATTGTTCCCTGGGTTCTAACAGAATTATATTTAGGTTATGAAAATGATCAGCAGAAAGCAGTCCTGACATTGTTGGGATGGCCTAAGCCTGCATGAACAGACACCCCATATACAGCATCTAATTAAAAAAAAGAACCTTTTAAAAAAAAGGACGGGTCTGCTGAAACCTTGCAAACCCCGAACAAAGCAAATCACTGAGATTTAAGGACACGACAGAAACAGAGACAGCACGAAACAATTCAGAAATGAAACCAACAATACAGTTAGCGCTGTTTAAAGAACCATTACCTTTCTATGCCTTAACATTGCTAAGCTTCTTCCATAGATTCCAATGCCTACCTGTTCGCACATCCTGGTGGAATGTGGAAACTTAGGCCTCACATTATAAGATCAGTAAGTATAGCTATGGTTCTAATAGTTGAACCTCTCTAATAGGCACATTTTTTGCTAGAACATATGGTTCGTTCACACTTCTAAAAACCAGTCTTGCTGCCGACCGAATTTGGTCACCAAAAAAAGACCGAACTGTTCAGGCTTAGCAGAATGGACAATTGGGCGAGTTTACGGTAGAGATCATTATAACTTACAGTGCGACTAGGACAAAGAGAGACAGAGAAGAAAACACAGGCCAAGCGCTTCACGAGCAACTGATTTGATTGAAAAGGAAATACATATGACGATGCTGCTGCTCGTCCAGGCATGCCCCTCCGTGGTCCTGGCGCTTTTTTTTTCACTCAACACGATACCAGCCGAATTATCCGAGATCCAAAAAGCCGATCTCGCTCTTCATCAAAGTCACTGTGGGCTGGCTCACACACAAGGATCCGTTTTGTGTTATGTAGTACGTCTGCATCATTTCTCGGGGTAGTTTCTCGGGGTAGTTTCAGTCAGCCCACTCTAAACTCGTCAAACAAGGCATCGCATTTCCCTGTCTGAGGACAGCTTTAACAAGCACATGCATCCACAAATTGAGTTCCCGCTTCATTTCCAAAATTCAACGACTCAAGGATTTGGGGTATCCTAATTCGGTCATTACTTCAACGTGCGAAAAAATCGTGAAATACCTTAAAACAGATCCAGAGATCGAGCAATGTGACCTCGAGCAGAAAGAGAAAAGGAAAACTTCAGTCATACCATACATCCACCGCCTTTCCCACGGACTCAAGAAAGTCGCCTTGAGATACAATGTGAATGTTGATTTTTCCGCCTGCCACAAGCTCGGCTCTGTGTGCTCCACAGTCAACAAACGTGCGAGAAATGACGATCCTACATCTCAGCCGCAGCAGCATCAAACACGGAATGCAGTTTGTCGCCTGCATAAAAGGTGTGGTCTATAAGATCCCGCTTTTCTGCGGGCGTGCCTACATAGGACAAACTGGGCGTTGCCTCAAGATGAGACTACAAGAACACCACAGTTCTACGAAAGGAACCGCTCACACACATCTCGCGATGCATTGCCAGGATTGCGGATGCCAACCCTTTTTTAACAACACGACAGTGATGTTCCGACACAACCAAAAACTACCCCGAGAAATGGAGACATACTACATAACGCAAAACGGATCTCTGAGTGTGAGCCAGCCCACAGTGACTTTGATGAAGAGCGAGATCGGCTTTTCGGATCTCGGATAACTCGGCTGGTATCGTGTTGAGTGAAAGAAGAAGCGCCAGGGCCACGGAGGGGCATGCCTGCCTGAGCAGCAGCAGCATCATATGTATTTTCTTTTCAATAGAATCAGTTGCTAGTTCAGCGCTTGTCCTGTGTTTTCTTCTCTGTGTGTCTTTGTCCTAGTCGCACTGTAAGTTATAATGTTGAGGCTTACTACTCCCTGCCGTTCCCATATGATGTATCTGGGAAATCAGTTTCCTTAGTACAACCCTGCCGTGCCAGTGTGCGTCGGCGGAGGAAGTTAGGAGGTCAACTTTTGACAAACACCATGCATTATTTTGAGTAGGTTACCTATGCTCATTGCTCAGTGACAACCAAGAAATATGCGAACACCGAACGAAAGCTGTCCACAGCACGGGGTCTGATTTTCGTCTTAGCGAGAGTGAAGGAGCTAAAAGACTGTTTGCAAATATGTTGCCTGTCAGTGCGAGAAAAAAAAGAGTTTGGGAAGTCAACGCACTGGATTTTCTGTGACCAAAAGGGGGACCGAGCAGAGCACAGATTTAAGATCAATAATTAGTGAAGCATCATCAATCAGGTGCGACTCGTGTTAGCACCGAATGGGCAGTCAAGGCTGACATGACACTCGTGTTCAATCCACGCTTCACACTGACTCCTTTTAGGTGACATGGAAAATCGGTGCTAAAACCTCAAGTTCGTCTAAACTGTGTTGGTTTCGCCTGCCATGAAGTGCCAATCACCGACGAAAACACAACAAAAAAGACATTGATGTATCGTCTGCTAAGCGAGATTTAAAATGATCTGTGAACGTATGCTATATCACAAAGGATGTAATAGACCTTTTTTTAAAAGCTGCACCTACCTACCCTGGCACCAAAAGGCAGTGTGCTGTCGCAAACCAACTGTAGCTGAGGACAGAAAAGGCCGAGCAAGACATGTAAGGCAAGCGGCAAGGCCATTGCAAGCTGAGGAGGCATGTGACAGAGCCTTGCACGAGACATCCTCGCGTCGCCGAAATTCATTTTCTTGCTGCACATAAGCTGACATTCCCTGGTGTGACATATGGCAATACAATTCCTGCCTTTTGTTCTAATTAAAAAGTTTTCTCCAGCAAAAAAGAAAAAAAAAGATCAAAAAGGTATTTGATCGATCCGCTTGCCACAGGATATTCCACAGAGTTCTGACAGCCAGCGTCAAAAGTCTGCGATTGTGGTCGAGCATCAAAATAATCTGATCAAATTTTGACGTCCAGCGTCAAAATTTCGTGTGAATGAGCCATTACGGTTAGGAAAAAGACAAGATAAAAGATTCACACCTTTAACTGCGATGTGAAGAAAAAAAATTGTTACATACCATATTCTACACAATATCCTCTTGAACCACAGGGCCCGCCACTCCACGAGTCTCCATAGCCGCAACAAGGGGTGGCACACCTGCCGGTAGGAAGCATCAAATTATGAGAAAATTACTGGTTCAACAGTCAACACTGAAATCACAGGCGCTTTGAAGTTACACACATGTGACACCTGGTTTAACATTAAGGAAAATTAAAAGTGCACACGATTAAAGCAAACACTGCACCAAACTTGCTCCTAGACTTCAAACTTTTAATATGAATGGTGGGAAAGCATGAAGCTGTGAAATCCAAGCCTGAAATCCCATGCTGGACATGTGTATACTCACCATAAAAAACCATTCGTGAAATTATCCGAGCCCTTTAACTTGCACTAGAAATGTTGCTCTCCCATCAGACTGCTTCGCCACCCCAATACCCCTCAAATCTCATTCCCTGACCTTAGTCAGCTCAGTTCAGTGGCTGTCACTTTTATTTTCAAAATTTCTCTCCTAGTGCACATTCAGTATTTTTGTGCATATTTCACTGCTTTCGACACGGGCACTCACTGTCAACACGCCGCTTCACGAACCGCTCCCAAATCGAGTAAGAATGCTGCTGCCACTCTATATCATACTATGAGTGGCCCCATTTCACCTATGTACAGCTGCAACTTTAAAGAAAAATGCACAAGCTATTCCTGTAAGGAGAACAGCAAATTGAGACATGAAAATTGACACTGTGTGTAAACATAGAGACAGTCAAACTCCAAACCCAAGCAGGGTCAGCTCTCGCATCACGATTCAGTGCTTTACCATCACAGATATCGCCTACCCTGATTTTGAAAAGGTCTTTCCTGTATCAGCATTCAGTTTAACTAAAAAAACTTACGGAATCACAAAGAATGGTAGCAGCAGTAGTACTCATTTTGGGATATGAAGAAGCTTGTTGACCATTTAACGCAGGGAATTAAAGCAAAGTGTAGATAAAAAAAATGTTTTAGACTTTATTTTTTTGCTTTGTATGCATCTTTGTAAGTATGGCCTATGGGCGCCGCCATCTTGCTTACTGGGGGGTACTTAGGTACACTGTGGGCCGCGCCATAATCTGACTACAACGTCGTCTCAAGGCATCGTAATTAGGTTATGGCGCAGCTCACGCGCTCTCCAGCTAGGAAGATGGCGGCGCCCAGGGGACGTACCTGCAAATTTGTATATGTAATCGATCACTAAAGTTATTTTTGGTGCAAATGACCTTCTAAGCAAAAAATCTTTTAGGTTGTGAATTTGCGACATCAAGCAGTTAGGCCTGGACAAATAGGTTATACCGTTACACCTTACATCCGGATGCAGAGGACGCTACGTTACAACCTCGACCTCCTGTGCTCTGGCCTCGGCCGCCCTAGCCTCAGCGTCCCCCAGTCAGGTCGGTCCTGGTCTCAACCTGCTCCATGCTGGCTTCAGCCTCGGTGGCCCTGCCCTGGCTTCGGCCTCGTTGGCCCAGGCTTTGATCTTATTAGCCCTGGCTTCGGCCCCGGTCTGAGGCTCACTGGCCCTGGTCTCGACATTGTTGGCCCAGGTCTCGCCCTCCTTTATCCGGGCCTCCTTGGACCTAGCAGAGGCCTCTTCAGCAGAGGCCAGGGCAGGTAGAGCGAAGACAGGTCCTCAAGCTTGTGATGCAACGTCTAGCAGGATCCCCAGAAGATGCACGGAGCTATAAACAGAAAATATAAGCAGTAATGATAGATTATCAGAGTTGTACAACAAAGTATAACATTGGAAGTCCTAAGCACCTGCTTCCCAGAAGTGACCTCTGACTGACCCGCAAAGTTGCATTCCCGTTGCCCACCAACTTTTTCTAATGCTGAGGAAAATAACATCATATGTCATCTGCCCTCACAGTGCAAAGGTTACTGAAACAGTATATCTACAGTTTCCAATTACTTCAGCGTTCTGAACAGCTTGCAGTTTGCATGAATGAATAATTGATAAGTACACTTGAAAAAGCAATAATGACATTGATTAAAATATATCTAACCAAGCACCAAAATGGCAACATTATATAAATCTGATGTGCTCTCCATAAAGCTAACACTTTCTAACAAAAATGTTGTTATACATACCCTGTGACGTTTCAGCTCCTGGCGAAGCTTTTTGAGAAGCTTGTCCTCCACAGTGTCTTTTTTTTTTTCTTGTGGGCTGCTTCTTCTGCAACGAGTGATTTCAAGAAAAAAAAAATCAGCAAGTTTTTGCAAAATTTCGAAAGACGTTGCGAACGTCGCTGTTGAAGCCGCAGGATCACAGCGTGGTTCATGTTCCGAAGTTCCGCAATTATAAGCTGCGCCATTGTAGACTCATTTCATTGACGTCACACTTCGAGCAGAAGAAGCTCTTGTCGAAAAAATAATCAGCGACGGACTCACCCGATCTGTGTCCGCCGGAGCATCATCTCGTAGAGTGCGAATCGTCATCATCGGGGAACACCAACTGCAGTTCTTCAGCCCATTTCGACCAAGTTTCCAGTCGCTTCCCGGTCGTTGGATGCCACTCAAGCCGTCCCGCTCACCTTCGATGAAGCAACAGCGAGCGTTATTTCATCGCTCCACCCGGACTGCGCTGTGCCGCCACCGTGTTGATATGCGCCTCCCAGTCCCGCGCACTTCATGGCGCTCGCTGACGACGACGAGTCAGAGAAGGCGGGAATGGACGCCGTCAAGTCTGGCATCGCGGTCACCGATGCGAAGCCCCGTTGCGACGCTAGGGTCCGTACGAGCTCACGGTCCGCGGCCATGGCTGTGCTTTCTCGTCGACTCAACGGGAACACTGAACGGCCTCTCCTCGGTGGCGGAAACAATGGACGCGCATCACCGCCCGTGAAGAAGACTCACGTTCGTCGGCGTGAACGTGGCTGTCGCAGCCACCACTGTTCCAGGAAGGCTCAGCGGTAATCCCACTTCTGAATGCTAAAGTTTTCGAAGTAACATCATCGAACGTTCATAAAAAAAACTGATTTATTTAAAGACAACAAAACTGACGGCTGATCAATCCGGCACCATCTGGATGATTGTATGGGTATGGATACTACTGCGGCACCTTGCAACGCACTTTGTAACGGGCGGTAGCTTGCGCCACCTAGCTTAAGTCTAAAAAGCGACGTATTTGCAAACGTGGTCGGTCACACTCAAGACTGATAGAAATACCAAGAACTCAAACGCGTCACGACAGCAACAGACCCCAAATCATTCGAATTTTAACACTGCAATCAAACCACGCGGAGCTCTCAGACGCAGACACGATGGAGCTTGTTTTTTCTGCGTCGACGAAACTCAGGAGCATCGATTTCGCGACCCGGTGCACCACTACACAAACTGCACTGCTTTATAATCCGACTGAGAACTATCGACGACAGAAGATTGCTCGTCGATGTTGGTGGGGCAAATAACACGTAGCACTGATGATTAAACGATGGAATCACAGACGTAGTCGGTCATGCTCGCATATTTGTTGATTGTCACCATGCAATCACTTTCTTTGTACGCGGTGTTCGGATTCATCCGCCAAGCTCCTGACTTTTGCGGGTTGCGATCTGATATCAGCCTCCCGAAGCTGGTGGATCAAACGGTAATAGCGTATCTCACTCGCTGTTGCAGGCTGCTCACCGCGTCCGTGTAACCAGAGCGAACTGGAAACGACAACAACTACGCTGAGACTGCAGTGGCTACCTTTCACATTCCTGAAGATATCAACTGAACGTACCTTTTACAGTTTTTCTTGCGCTCTTGTGAGGGGTAACCACTGCGTCAATGCAACTATTGTTGTCGTTTCCAGGCGGCTCATTTCTTGATCGCCACGCCGGGAAGCTACGCGTCCACAGCGTGTGCGCAACGTATAATGGTCACTACACTCATTCTGGGACGGTGCAATCGCAGACGTAGTCGGTCACGCCTGCCACCGGAACGCTGAGAACTTGATCAGGGGGCTCACGTACATCACTGAAACGCCACAGCGCTCGAAACAACGCGAGCTGCTGACGCCATTTCATGACACAGACACAGCGACGAAGCCCAATGTTGTCCTCATTTCATGGTGAGCGCAGCTAAGCATACTCGGTGCATGCTCCGATTATCCTTTCAGCGCACTTCCATAGTAAACTTTTCGTTCACTAAAAGAAACCTTAGAGAGGCAACTGATAAGTCACTGCACGAATACTTACAAGATCCTTCCAGAATACTTCCATAACGTTCTTCTAGTGCACTAAAAGATACCCAGGGCAGGCTACTAGTAAGACGCTTCGCATGAACTTAGAAGCTACTTAGGTCTTAGCTAGTTTACTAAAAGTATACTATTACAGTACTTACTTCAAGCATACTAAGAAAGGACACTAATAGTACAAGCCTACTTCTGGCTAGCATCCTTTAAGGACAATTTTAGTATACTTCTTGAGAATCAGTATCTTAAAAGACCGTAAAGTATACTTAAAGTAACCTAGTTTTCGCTAAGGGAACCCCTGGAGGTGGAGTTGCCGAAGACGACCGACGTAAAGAGCCTCCAAGAACGCCGGAGCGCTCCCACTCTCTCGACGCTACGCATCACAACGACGTCCCTGCATCGGTGTCCAACAACCTACACATCATTATCGACGGCCACGACGCATCGGCACTCGTGGACACCGGAGCAGACTACTCAGTCATGATTGGGAGGCTCTCTCGCCGCCTGCGAAAAGTGACAACGCCGAGGGAAGGCCCTCAAATACGAACCGCCGGTGGGCACCTGATCACACCAGTCGGGCGATGCACTGCTCGCGTCGAGATCCACGGTGAGACGTGCCCTGTGAAGTTCGTCGTTCTGCAAGACTGTTCTAGCGACGTTATCCTTGGAATGGACTTCCTCTGCGAGTATGGCGCCGTCATCGACCTCGGAGCAAACCGGTTAACGCTACGAAAACCTGTTTCACCACCGGAGGAACCCATAGCGACGTCGTCTGCGGTCCGAGTCCTCGCAAGCCACGTGAACTTACCGCCGCGGTCGAGTGTTTTCGTACCCGTCGGGATCACCGAAGCTTTCTGCGGCGAAGTTCTGCTCGAAGGAAGCCTCCAGTTGCTTCTTGGAAGAGGAATAGGCGTCGCAAGAGGAGTTGCTGAACTTCAGGATGGCCGCACTGTGGTCCTCGTGACGAACTTCCGAAATGAAGCGCAACACCTCACAAAAGGTACAGCCGTGGGCCAGGTCGAGGAACTCCGAAACTCCGCCGCTATCGCCGCCATTACTGACGAATCCTCGCCACCTCAGCAAGACAGTACGTCGCCAGCGCAGCTCGACATTGACCCTAAGCTTCTGGGCCTGAAACGACGACAGCTCAGTGACCTCCTCACCGAATACCGCGACTGCTTTGCCACGTCGTCAAAGGTGCGCCAAACCACCGTTGCGAAGCACCACATCGTTACCGAGGACGACGCGCGGCCTGTGCATCGGTCACCGTACAGAGTCTCCGCTAAAGAAAGGGAAGTGATCCAGGAGCAAGTTCAAGAGATGCTGAACGACGACATAATCCAAACTTCAAGCAGTCCCTGGGCCTCTCCAGTCGTACTGGTTAAGAAGAAGGACGGAACACTTAGGTTCTGCGTGGACTACCGGCAACTGAACGCGGTGACGAAGAAAGACGTCTATCCACTCCCCCGCATCGACGACACGTTAGACCGGCTGCGCCACTCCCGATACTTTTCATCGATGGACCTGAAGAGCGGCTACTGGCAGATCGAAGTCGACGAACGGGACCGAGAGAAGACAGCTTTCGTCACGCCGGATGGGCTGTACGAGTTCAAGGTGATGCCCTTCGGACTGTGCACGGCGCCAGCAACTTTCCAGCGCGTCATGGACACCGTACTGGCGGGACTGAAGTGGCAGAGCTGTCTCGTCTACCTCGACGACGTCGTAGTGTTTTCCAGCGACTTCGACGAGCACCTGCGACGACTACAAGCTGTTCTCCAAGCCATACGAACCGCCGGACTCACCCTGAAGCCGTCAAAGTGTCGGTTCGCCTATGACGAGCTGAAGTTCCTAGGTCACGTGGTCAGTAACGAAGGCGTTCGCCCCGACCCAGAGAAGACTCGCGCCGTCGCAGCATTTCCAGCGCCGACGGACAAGAAGGCCGTGCGAAGGTTCCTTGGGCTATGTGCCTACTATCGGCGCTTCGTTCGAGAGTTCGCAAGGATTTCCGCACCGCTCACAAGCCTCACGAAGGACGCCGAGAGGTTCGAATGGGCCGAGGAGCAGCAGCAGGCATTTCACGAGCTGAAGCGACGACTGCAGGCGCCTCCTGTTCTTGGACATTTCAACCAGGATGCGGAAACCGAGATTCACACGGACGCAAGTAACGCAGGACTTGGCGCGGTACTGGTTCAAGTACAAGAGGGCACCGAGCGAGTCATCGCCTACGCAAGTCGGACATTGTCCAAGGCGGAGCGAAATTACTCCACGACTGAAAAAGAATGCCTTGCGGTCGTCTGGGCGATCACGAAGTTTCGTCCGTACTTATACGGAAGCCCGTTCCGCGTAGTCACGGACCACCATTCGCTCTGCTGGCTTGCGAACATCAAGGACCCGTCAGGACGCCTTGCGCGATGGAGTCTCCGACTACAAGAGTTCAACATGACCGTAGTCTACAAGTCGGGCCGCAAGCACAGCGACGCCGACTGCCTGTCCAGAGCTCCCGTCGAAACACCCTCCGACAGCAGCGACGACGATGACGACGAGTGTTTCCTGGGCGCAGTGAACAGCGACGACATGGCCCGACTTCAACGAGACGATCCTGAGCTGCGTGCACTAATAGAGCACCTGGAAGGGCGTGGGAGTGCCATACCACGCGTTTTTTTCACGAGCACTGCCGACCTTCGCCATTAGACAAGGAGTTCTCTACAAAGAGAACTTCGGCAACAACAACTCCACGTGGCTGCTGGTAATCCCGACCGACCTTCGAGAGGAGATCTTCCAAGCCTGCCACGACGACCCGACGTCCGGACACCTTGGTTACAGCCGGACACTGGCCCGTATTCGTGAAAAGTATTACTGGCCCAAGCTCCCCAAAACCGTCCACCTATACACACGATCATGCCATGAATGCCAGCGACGAAAGAAACCTCCAACGAGGCCGGCCGGACTCTTGCAGTCAATTCCTCCGCCAACGGCACCTTTCCAGCAGATCGGAATGGATCTACTTGGCCCTTTTCCGCCGTCGACGTCAGGAAATCGCTGGATCATCGTCGCCACAGATTATCTCACGCGGTACGCCGACACGAAAGCCCTTCCTTTCGGAACTGCTGTGGAAGTTGCCAAGTTTTTCATTGAATCCATTGTCCTCCGGCACGGCGCTCCCGAAGTCCTGATCTCAGACCGTGGATCCTCGTTCATGGCCCAGCTGACACAAGAAGTCCTTCGTCTCAGCCACACCAGCCATCGTCTCACCACGGCGTACCACCCTCAGACCAACGGGCTGACGGAAAGACTCAACAAGACCATCGCCGACATGATTTCCATGTACGTCGACGTGGAGCACAAGACATGGGACGAGGTGTTGCCGTATGTTACCTTTGCCTACAACACGGCCGTACAAGAAACCACCGGAGTGACACCCTTTCAACTGGTGCATGGGCGCAAGGTAACGACAATGCTGGACGCTATGTTACCCCACGAACCGGCTGTCGACGCAAGCGACGACGCCCAGGTGGTTGCCCAAAGGCCAGAAGAAGTCCGTCAGCTCGCCGGACTCCGGATTCAAGCCCAACAACGTATGGACACTGGCCGCTACAACCTTCGTCGTCGGGACGTCCACTTCCAGCCCGGAGACAGGGTGTGGGTGTGGACACCGATTCGCCGCCGCGGTCTCAGCGAGAAGCTCCTGAAACGTTACTTTGGACCTTACAGAGTGCTTCGTCGACTCGGGGACCTGAACTACGAGGTGATGCCCGACGGAACAAGAACATCATCACGCCGCCCACCACGACCGGAAGTCGTCCACGTCGTGCGACTGAAGCCGTACTACGCTATAGATAGGACTGTGGACCTTGTATGTTCCAAAGGACTCTTTAGTTTACCGTTATTTTTATTTGTTTTGTTCTTGGGTTGCATCGGGTCGATGCACTTTTAAAGGGGGGAGTAATGCCGCGCGCGCAGCTGGCAGCGCGCGCGTGGCCTAACGATTATCGCGCTTGCCTCCCACGCGAAACACTAGGGTTCGAAACCTGGGAGTTACGTGTCTTTTGCTTATTCCTGCAATTCAGTGTTCTGGAGAATTCGAGAATCATGTTGCTTGTTCCAGGCCCGAATGTTCTACGCGTCGAAGTTTCTACGCCGATTATTCCAGAAGACCACTCATGTACATAAGGGGCTCCGCGTGGCGAGCCACAGTCAGTTTCGCCCCAGCGTTCGACTCTGCTGTTACGCCGACTTCGACGCCCGCGACGCTCCCTTATTATCTTTTGTACCCTTTTATTTTTGGCACAAGTTTGCCACATTAAACGTTTATTTATTCCTGTTTATTTCTTGTTTATTGGTCACCACCCGTGACAATATATTTAAAATGATTGCATCTACCAGCACAACTGGCTGAGAAGCACTAAAAAAGCATGGCACATTAAGAGTGACTGCCGCTTGGTTTTTAAAGTAATCTCCTCTCGAGAGGACTTGTACCTGCACTGGCCCAGGTACATTTGCCTGTCGGAAATAGCAGATTGCTGGCGATCGCTGCCCACCTTTCTGAATAATCAAAACACTTCAGTGCTCGCACTTCTTGCACAATTGTAACGTTGTCACAGTCTCCCTCTCTAAAAGTAAGAGGCGCGGTTACCCCCTTTACGGTTCGCCTGGAGTCCTCTACAACGACTGTTTGCAACATTTTTGTTGTTAAAGCAGGTTGTTGTTAAAGCAAGCCAAGGTTCTAACGGAGCCTTGGCTATGTTGGACACAATAATGAGCAAATCCGAACAGACGGCGCGCTATAGCATTACTAACGTTCTAAACAGAACATTGGACAATGCAATAAAGTACAAAACAACGGACGGGATAACAAATAGAATAAAACGTAAAGTTTGAAGGACAGATCTCTCTCAAATTGGAGTCAAAAGACATCGTCGGGCTCTCCGCGATGGTAGTTCTGCAGGAAGACGACGGCTGCGGCAATAAAGAACCCTTAGCGAAAAGTCGTTCAAAATCAGTATACTGAAAGTATACTAATAGTGAACTTAGAGTATGTACTGAAATTGTACTAGTTTCACACTTTTATGAAACAAAATAGTACACCTTTAGTACACCCCAAGCACATATGTAGTATACCATAAGTGCACATCAAGTGTACTTTTAACATACTATAAGTGCACGTTTAGTACACTTCATGCATGCTTTTAGTGTACTAAATGTACACTATTAGTACATATATGCGGAGTGTCCCAGATAACTTGCTCCAAACTTTAAAAAAAAAAAAAAAAAAACGGAGCGTTCTGCGGGAGTGAAACCATCTGTACACTGTTAGAAAGTCTCTTGCGAGAGTGCACGAAATTGTTTTAGTGCGCCTATTTATTTAATTAACAGTAACAAGCTAACTTTTGAAATCTTTGTTTAAAAGCCGAGGTGTGAAATGGAAAGTTGTAGAGCGCATTAAGAAACACCCAATTAAACCATTTTCAACAAGGTGCACTTTGCATGCTCCTTTTCCCTAGCCTTCAAAAAAACGCCCGCGAAATACAAAAAAATACCCCGTGACAACTCGCTTCACCAATCACGGCGTGCGATCGCGCCGCGAATATGCGTTCTTTGAAGGCCGGAAAAAGCACGAAAACGTATTATGTTTCAAACACTTTAATTGGGTGTTTCTCAATGCGCCCTGCAACTTTACAATTGATATCTTGGCCCTTAAAAGAATATTTGAAAGGTTAGCTCATTAATCTTAGTTATTTGCATAACGAGGCGCATTAAAAAAATCGGTGCACTTTCTCAAGACACTTGCTAACGACATTTGATTTCACTCCTGCAGAGCCATCCGGTGTTTTTTTAAGTATGGTGCAAGTTATCTGGGACGCCGTGTATGTCGAACGTTCTGAATGGAAAAAAAACGGTCTCAAATTGACCAGAAAAATCGGCGCCTGCATTTAAAAAGCTGACTTTTCAAAGGTGTTTCTTTGAACGGCTGTATTTCAACCTGTGAAATTTCATCTCATACAGCTCCATTCTCGTGAAATGTTAAGAAACGCCGTTGACAACTCAATTGATGATGATAATGCAGAGGCGCCACCATCGGGAGATGCACTCCTAAAAATGAGTCAGGAAATTAACGAGGAAATCTTTGGCAGCTCTATTCCTCGTGAGAATGACGTACCGGCGTCTTCTGAAACTGTGTGAGAAAAGCCATAAAGAAGAGGTGCACTGCTTTCTTCAACTGAAAGTATGTATGTGTAGCATACAAACATTATGATCAGTGTTCTTCGCGTAATTGATAAGACAGAAATTGAAATCCTACTTATCTCTTTATTCAAGTTTCCGAGCATGCCTCACTGTACACTCTCGTTTGTGATGATGGTATGCCATTACATCCTGCGTAAAAAGAGAAGAGAAAATTACCCTATGCCACTCTATGATATAACATCACAAAATTCGCTCAAAGGACCACTATGTGAGGAAGGCAAGATAGTAACAACTTCATCCTGACAAAAGGGCGAGGAAAATCGGACAATATCGTTTCTGAAAACCTGATACCTGAAAGAAGCTCTAACACAGAGTAAAGAAAATGATTGGCATTTTCTTAATGTCTCCTTTTCTTTTGCTGTGAACACACATACAAGTCATACGCTATTACACATTCAGTGGTGCGGCTAAATTTATGATAAGCACTTTTTTTTATATAACTTCGAGTTTTTAGAGAAAAGATTCAATATAATGGGTCGGACATAAATGGTTGCTATGGACTATCCTATACATTTACACATTATCTGATATCATAAAATCACTAGAGCAGGGTAGGGCTGTACTGCATCAATTATAAATTTCTAACCAATTAAAAGTTGGCATTTATTTAATTTATTAGTATTGGCTATTATTCTTTGACGAAGAATAACTGGGCGAGTTGGTACGTTGGTAATCTTTCAACTCCATCGAATATTCAGGTCCTTTTAACATTTTTTTCATGCTTTTGCTTTTTCTAACTGCTCTGCCTTTTGTAGCGGCGAAAAAAACGTGACATCCAAACTCACTTTATTCACAACACAAAATCGCAAACTTGGAAAGCGTGCCGCTTCGGCATACGCAAAGAGATCGTCCGTCTCTACGGCACAGGCATCAGCACGGGCAAGAAATCATGCTGCTCGCTCTTGTAACGTTTTTCACGCTCCCGCTTTATGAAACAAATCACTGACGAGAGACTGTTGGAACCACACCTCAGAACTAGCATGACCTGTGATTGCTTGAACTGCCGTCAGACTGTACTTGAACGCTCCGCAAAAGCGTCGTCGGGCGACCGTCGTAGGGACGGCGCCCAGGACAGGCCCTCGGCTGGCCCTCGGTTCCGCCGCACGCGAATCTTTCTCACTCTGCGGAGAGAGCCATAAATTTTGAAGATACGCTCTTTTCAAATAACGAAATAAAACCGGGTATAGCATAGTGAGAGTCAAGCATAGCTTAGCAAGCACACGGTACAAGACAAAGTTTGAAACAGCGGCGCACTTCGCAGAAACAAAAGGAACTTCCTCACCTTCGCTTGCACCAGTCGGCCATGACTGTCCGCCACTTGCGACGCTGTGTCTCACAGCTCTCAGTAATCGCTTGCTATTATTGAACACGGTATTCGTAAGTAAGATATCGAAAATATCCGCAAAAACGGCTAAAACGTAAAAAGGAAGCGATGCTCGAACTCACCGGAACTCCAACGACGGCCGAACGGAAGCTGATTGCAATAGCGATGGTCTTGCGCAGTATTCAAAAGTCTCTTCTTTTTGCTCTTTTTTTTTTTTTTTTGAAGACAAAACTAAGCAAATCAATATATTAATAATAATAATGTCACTTTATTATATTCGTAAAATATTAACAAAACGTTTAGTCTATCTTAGGTTTTATCTAAACTTTCGGTTTTCTTTTTCAGTGTAAAACCGAAACTATCTCAAGCAATTTCTCCCTTGTCGCCAAGGCTATTTTGATTCATCAGCGCATGCTTGCACCGCTAGTATTTCGGCTTTTCTGGAAGGATCGGCTCTCGCGGCACATAAATAATGAGGGCAACCTCGTGTTTTGAAACAATTATCGTGCCCGTCTTTTTTGACGAGGGAAAGACACGTTAAATGTACGTCGATTTTTTACAGTGTGGAAATCTCGATCGACGGTGTTGTTCGTTGTTGCAGTTGTCAATCTCTTTTCACGTGAATTGAGATGTCTTAGAGTTTTGCAAGATACATCTACACCATGAAACACTTTCGGTGAAAGCTTGAGGTTGTTACATAAAGGCGCCGATTTCTCCAGCCAATTTCAGAGCGAGCTTCCATTCATAACATCACTTCGCTTACGCGGTTCGGAAGTTGATTTGCGCTGCATGCGACCATGCAAGGTGGAGGATCTTATGCCCCTATTATTAGCCGTGATTTCTTTTGCCTCCTGTCCTTTTGATTGCTGTGGATGCAGATATCTGAAACAGCGTATAGTACGCTGAGACCTGCATTACAAAAACACCGGATTATCCTACAAACGTAATTTGTCTACTAGCCTATGAGGCAGCACGCAAGTGGCGGTGCACTTTGAAAACAGAATCATGTGCATGCTTTTTCATCAGCAGCATCAAACACTTGGTGCGATTGCCCTCGATCGCCCAGCTTCCGAATAGTGCTAACAGTTTTTTTACAGTAAACTTTTATTCTTCAATAAAGGTAACAAATACAGCTCGGGGAAAATAAAAGCTATCTTTGCAATAAAAGTAGGCTGTTCAATTGATAAATATAGTAGAAATGACTAGCTAAAATAATTATTGACAAGTTAGATAACGCTACTTTCCGTGGCGTACAATGTAGCTAATTTTTCTATTTGTGCTTTTTTTTAGGCGTAAGTCCATGTTGCATTTGCAACGTAAGTATGCTCTTGCAGTGCCGGTCGTTTCTCCGGGGAACTTTTGGACCACGTGGTCTGCAGTGAAATGAGAAATGAAGCATCCCTTTGTCACATTATATCAGGTATACCCGCTGATATTTTTTAATCAACTGGTTTTAAGAAAATTGGGGGCTCATGTCATGTTGATGCACTCTTCATGTGTGTCGTGCGACTCGGCGGACATTACATGGGTGAATAACCGTGGCAACATCTTTTTAAGTAATTAAAATCCGTAAATTTACTTTTTTTATTATTGCTGTTTTAGAGGCAGTCGTTATTGCAGCCTAACACAATCAAAACTATTCACGAAACAGCAAGGGGCTTTAAGATATTTATTTATCAAATTTCGCACTTTTTCTCTCGATTCAAGAACCACGCGCGGCAGGGGCGGGCAAAGTGGAGAGTGAAATTAGCGGTTTTGACATGGCATATCGGTGATGGCATGTTTGTTTGTGTTAGCGAGAACTTCTCATACTGGAGTTCTATGCATTATTTATTTTTCTAGTGAAGTTACAACCCTCATAAAGTGCTGTCGCATTCAGCATGAACGAAGTTGCACTCTTTTGAAAGCGAGCCTTTGGTGGATGCTCCAGCATCATATTTCCAACGGTTCGACTGAAGGGAATACGTAAGAATAGCATCCTGCGCTCTGTCCAGTGCGCGGTTTTTAATCAGGCGACGAAAGGCAGAGTTTTAGCTATGAATAACCCAAAACTCGTCACCTTTTCGCAAATTGTTTCAGTTGGGCTAGAGTTTATTCATAGCCCCTTTAAAATTGAAAATTCAACATGGTCAATTACACTGTCAATTACAAAAGCTAATTAGACAACGTATATATGACGTTTCTTTACTCATATAATGTCCACCGAGCCCCACAAATATTCTGTGAAAATGGCATCGGCCTATCTATCGGGTTTTTAGTGTGTTGATGTTAAAAATCGCACTATATATATATATATATATATATATATATATATATATATATATATATACCCGTTACTATAATTTGAGTACACCGACTGCAAGCACTGAAAGTAGACCTTTAGTATACTTAAGTGCACTTTCTGTATACTGATTTTGAACTACTTTTTACCGCGGGCAGTACGATTCTACTACATGTACTAGTTTTGTACGGACGAGTATACTTTCAGTCCACCGCCATTTTTACTGGAAGTATACTTTCAGTACACTTAAAGTATACAATCAGTACAAAGACCGCACTGAAAGTATACTTTTAGTATACTTCAGTACACTTCGAGTGTACTGATTTTGAACGACTTTGCGCTAAGGGAAACCTCAACTATGGTGTCGCCTGGCCGCCGTTTTCCGCGGGTCATCCCGCAACCACGAACGTCATGTCTATTTTCCGACCCCCAAACTCTGCGTGCACATTTTCCGAAAACTGTCCCTCTCTCCCGCGTCGCATTCCCCGTTTCGCCGGCGCCCACGGCTCTCCTTTCCCTGGGGGAAGAGAAAAACCGGGATTCGGTCTTCCCGTGAAAGGTCGCCGCAACAAAGGGAAGTCCATGCAGAACGGAAATTGGTGGAGCAGCAGCACAGGCGAGCAGCAAAACGATACAATGAAAGATTTCGTGGGAGCGCCGGCCAGGCCAGAGTTTGTGACAAATGTCATCCTGAGCTAAAACACTCACGGGAATGCCACTGCGTAGGCGGCCGCCAACACACACCCAGTCCCAGGTACGAGGCCTCACGGGCCGAGCGGCCTTCCACTGTTGCGGGAGGTCTCGTACCTGCTGCGACCCAGAGACTTTTGCCTGTCGAAAATAGCAAGTGGCCGGCGATCGCTACCCACCTTTCTGGGTCCTCAACGCAGTTCGCTATGCGCACTTCTTGTAGGATTGCAACCTCGCCCGGAGCTAAAAGACTCTTAAGAATGCCGTTGCGTTGGCGGCCGCCATTACACACTCTTGGATTTCATGGTTTTAGTCGTTCCCCTCACGTCGACTTTCAATGAAGTCCGGTAAACGAACAGTGGCTGCCGGTTAAACTTCCAGCAAAGCCGGGTACGACCAGTTAACGAGAGTGGCTGCCGGTAAAACTTCCAGCAAAGACTGGTAAACTACGCTGACTTCGGTTGAAAACAAGTAAATATTTCCCCGCTTGCATCGGACATCACTCGAATTTTTTACCGGATTTTCCAATAGGGTTATGTTTCTTTGGTGTTACTCTAAATTGTAAAATATATGTAAAACATTTTTACAACCTTGGTTGTGCTCACAAATTCTGGTAAGCACAGTGTGCAATAGAATTTACACTTATCGGCGTTCGTTGACGGGGCCCCTGGTGAAGGCTCTGTCTGCCGCTTCTGCCATTTCTTACGTTCTCAATAAGCTCGCATATCTTCTGCAACCGCCTGCTTTGGAGCCATGGCCACGGTGAAAAAAATGGAGGTGTTTTAACGGCGCTGAATTATTTTTCCAGTTTTCATCTTTTATATATTGTTAAAAAATGTTGCGGATTTTTAGTGCTAATATTCCCGAAACACACTTGAGCAGCACGAAATTGGTTAAGGTTGAAATCTACATCGCTAAACATAAAGATGTGTAGGTGGTCGCTAATGGTTACCCCAGCCACACCAGCGACTATCTCTGTTGTGGGAACATCCATTAAAAATAAATCCAGCAAGGTCTCATGCACAGGCGTGGTACGTATGAACTGAAAAAAATAACATTGAACAATCCATATGACTGGTACAAAAAACTGAAAGCCAAGTTGGTGTTTAGAGGAGATAAGCAGGTCTATATTGAAGTCACCACCAAGACAGGGATTCGATAAACGACCGAAAATACGAATCAGCATGTTGTATAATCCAGATCTCGTAGTCACATCGCTGTCGCTGTGAGTTCTTGAATTATACAAGAATGAAGACACCTTTTGACATGAATAGATAGTCCTCCCCCTAGATTGTTCGTTCAATTTATATTGAATACAGCATAGTTATCTAGCTTATCTACTCCATCAGCTTGGCTATACCACGTTTCGGTTGGCATTACAGCATAAAAAGATGTAAAACTGTCTAAAAAGGTGGTAAGTTCGTCAAACCTATTTCTGACTGATTGAATATTTAAATGAACAAAGTCGAAGGCACTTGCGCTTGGCCTTTAAAAAGTTTTACAACTTCAGTTGGCGATAAGTCATATTTCTTAGACATTGCGGAAAAGAAAAAAAGAACGTAGAAAATATTTCAATGGCCAAAACGGAATCACTAAAAGTTTTGTAAGTCATTTTTGGTCTTTATAAAACGCGCCTGAGCTCCATCCTTCACCCGGACAAGAACTTTTCCGTGCTTGAACCAGACGTACTGAAACTTCTTTGGCTTTCTCCATTTCTTCGCATCTCACATCAGTGCCTCATGTTTCTGTGTCAGGTTTTCCATGATATTGCCGCCCGCGCAGCTGGCCAAGTAAGCAGCACGGCCGTGGCCTAACGGTTATCGTAATTGCCTCCCACGCAAAGAGCCAGGGTTCGATTCCCGGGAGCGGCGCGTCTTTTGTTTATTCTTACAGTTTAATGTTGTGGTACATTCGAGAACTCTGTTGCTTGCTCGAGGTACGAATGTTTTGGTCGCCGATCATTCTAGGTCGATTGTTCCAGTAGCCAACGCGTGTATGTACTGTATGTACATGAGGGGGCTCCGCTTGGCGATCCGCAGTCAGTCTCGCCCCAGCGTACGATCCTGCTGTTACGCCGCCATCTGTGGCCGTGACGCTCTATCGTTATCTTCTGGTTCCTTTTTGTTTTGGGCAGAAGTTCGCCCCATTATCGCCTCATCAATTGTCATTCGTGAGAATGTCGGTTTTAGTCCGATCGTCCCTCAGTCGTGTTCGCCTATCTAGCTCCATCTGTCGTGTCGTTCGGGTAGCAAAGCACACGATGATTCCTGGAATTCTGCCTACACGTGACGATAGCCTGTGTGCTGCTATGAGTTGTCAAATAAGGCAGATGCAATTGCTTTGCCACTTCATTTATTCAACGCATCAGGTCTGCATTTTTGCTCCCAGGTATCCCATGTAACTCAAGGTTATGTTTGCCACTCCTCCATTCGAAATCACGCACCTTTCGCTTTAGACTTTCAATTACTATACTTGCATCAGTCCTTTCTAAATTGGTGACTCTTTTTTCAGGTTTTTTTTATAATTTTTCACCTTGTGCTACAACACGCTTAAGCACTTCGTCATTGTAGTCGTAAATGTGTTGGAGGGATTTTTTCATAACGTCTACTGCTTTCTTAAGGTATAATCCCATACAAAAATGGTCTATGGCCGGCTATAGCAAATTGGCCCAATTAGCTATAACCGTTTCTATGGCTGTCTATAGCTTTCCCTATGGTCTCCCCTATAGTTGTCTATAGCTTTTTCAATGGAAATTTCGCTATCGAATTCGGTATGGTTTAGTCTATGGGTCTCTTTAGAAAGGATGCTATAGCCACCTATGGCTTTTCTTTTGGTTCCTTTAGCCGCCTACAGCATTTTGTATGGTCTGCTATAGAGATCTCTATGGCTTACTCTATGGATCTTTTTAGACACCGTGCTATAGCTGCCTATGGCTTTTCCCACGGTTTCTTTAGCCGTCTATTGCCCTTTGTATGGTCCGCTATAGCTCATTCTATAGCTCGCCTTATGGTTCTCTATACCCATCGTGCTACAGCTTTCTATAGCATTTCATATGGTTCCTTTAGCCGCCTATAGACCGACGCGCGGAGCGGCTTTGTTTACCAACACGGCCGGAAGGCCGCGCATGCGCGGTAGCTATGTGGGCAAAAGCATACCGGCTCTCCGTGTTTTCGCCATTGCGTTCTATGGCGTGCGCTCGTTGTTGACGTTGTAGGAACGCTTTTAGCTTTATTTGTGCGTCGTATTTCCTCACAACATATGTCGTATGCTATGCCCGACTAATTGAGCTCGTTGCCCGAGCCAGAACGGCAGCGGTATCGAAACAAACTGTAAGTGGACGGCGTGGCCTGCGAGGATTCTTACGCCGTAAACAAGGCCTGCTGGACTTTCGACGTAAAGTTGCTGCCACGGAAGTCGACGGTTCACGTCGTTGTTTATTTAGTTTTTTCGCCAAGCGAGTTCACGGCCGACACGGTGCAGGCGTACAAGTCTCTCGAGGTCTACGATTACTTCGAGTCGGTTTCCGCACTGCCGGCGGGATAAGCAGACTGTGGGTCTGCGGAAGTGTGTGTATTCATTAATTGATTAAATATACACAGCGTCTTCAAGTCAAGGTATGACATTTTTCCTACCCTCATGACCACAAGGCATGACAAGCGGTAACGCTTTGTCCGTTCTGCAGTCTTGGCGGTAACAGGTTACAAGTAACGGCGTTGTTGGTAACGCGTTACTTTTTCAGTAACGTAGTAACCCACCCGTTACGTTTTCAACACAGTAACGGGTAACGTACCTATGTTACTATTTCTAGTAACGTAGTTACGTTACTCGTTACTACTTCACAAGTCTCAAAGAAATTACACTTCAATTTTTTCCGTGTTTTAAACGTCAAACCATGTTTTTCTCTGCGTTTTTTCTCGTAAGTATTTAGGTGAAGCCGTAAAAAAAGATAAAGTAATTATGTTAAGTCTCTGTATGAACATAATGTTTCTTGATATATGAGCTGTACCGTCGAAACCGTAAAATGTGTTAAATCATAATTTAAAAAATAGAAGTAACGTGCGTTACTTTTTATCGGTAGCGGTAATGCGTTCCTTTTATTTTGAGGTAACGTAGCTCAGTAACGCGTACCTTTTATTTGCAAGTAACGAGTAACGTATTTCGTTACTTTTTTTCGGTAACGCCTACAACACTGCCGTTCTGTCGCCGATCCCCTTTTGCTGGGTAGCGCGTGCGTAGCGAGCCTCCGACGAGCGTTTGGAAGGTGGTTTGTGCGAGAAAATCATGGTAACAAAATCCAGGTGGTCTCGATCAGACGACGGTTTTCCTGCGCATAAGCAAGCCTCGGGACGGAGATTGAAATGAAAGCCGCACTTGCCTTCAAGAAAGTGTTAGCCGCAAAAACGGTCGTTCGCGCGAGGCGACCATTCTTTTCGATCCACGGATATTATCCGCCTTCTATGCCTTTCATAGTCTGCCGGGAACTTGTGGAAACTCACCCCGCTGCTTTTCTTGTACATTTCGGTGCAATTAACGGCAATACAGCTTCGCGGCATGCTGAAATGCTATGACGCTCATGCGAAACGTGCGCGCTTTTGCCCACACCCCCCGGCTCCGGCGCGATCGCAGCGCCGCCGCAGCTCCGTGACGTCAAGCCCGCGTGTCGGTGTATAGCATATTGTATGGTTTGCTATAGAGATCTCTATGGCTTACTCTATGGATCTTTTTAGACACCGTGCTATAGCTGCCTATGGCCTTTCCTATGGTTTCTTTAGCCGCCTATTGCTCTTTGTATGGTCCGCTATAGCTCATTCTAAAGTTCGCCTTATGGTTCTCTATACCCACCGTGCTACAGCTGCCTAAAAAATTTTCTATGGTTCCTTTAGCCACCAATAGCATCTTGTATGGTGTGCTGTAGAAATCTCTATGCCGTACTCTATGGATCTTTTTAGACACCGTGCAATAGCTGCCTATGGCTTTCTCTATGATTTCTTTAGCTGCCTATTGCTCTCTGTATGGTTTGCTATAGCTTCTTCTATATCTCGTCTTATGAGTCTCTTTACCATCGTGCCATAGCTGCCTGTAGTTTTTCTTTTTTACCGCAATCGTATGAAATGTGAAACAAATTATTTGTTGTGACTGGACATCTTTAAAAAAAACCTTGTGAGACGTGCCGAACTTCAAAGCCCCATCTAAAACAAAGAGCTAACATTTCAACAAAACAACAACAAAAAACAAATGCACTCATTCAGGTGTTTGCAAAAGCACTGGTAAACAGACACAAGGTATTGTTTTCAAATCTCCTAGAAGTTTATTACACACAGCCCATTCTGTAGACAAGCACACACTAAGCAATCTCTACTATGTGAAGAGGTACTACTGAGCTGTTATTCAATTGAGAATATTGTAAAGCAAACAAGAACCAAAGGCAATTCCTGGGTAGTGTCTAGTCTCCGGCAGCCGGCCGAATTCCCCCCCCCCCCCCCTTTCCCCCCGAAATTCTAATGCGTCGCCACTCATTGGCGCTGCAATCAGTTTATCAAAAGACGTTTCATCGAGATCGTTTCATCAACACGTGACGTTTATAAACAACTCAAAATATGTTTTTTTTTGTCTTTTTGTAATGATTTGCCAAGAAGTGGCGTGAAAGGGTGGGCTGAGTCGGTGAGCACGCGCCTCAGGAATACAGGCGCGACGAAATGTCCCTGCCGCGTGCAATTCGCGTAGCGAGTGCCGACTAAACGTGTGTCCATGAAGCGTTTATCCACGAAAAGGTGTCCATGAAACGTCTTTTCACAAAACGCAGAGAGAATAAGAATGTCAGTATTCTAACTACAATTTTCACATGATTTCAGAGAGCTAATGGCAGGCGACTGCGGTAAAATTACGGGGAAATTATTCTCCCAGCTGTCAGAAGATAGGCACTGCCAGGAGATAGACACTACAGAACGGTCAATTGTCGCCGAGTAGGTTGCAGCGCACTTACGTTCAAAATACCGGACTTGAAAGATGTAATCCGAAATATACGTCGACACGGGCACTGCAGACCAAGCACTCAAACACAAAACCGAGAAGGAAGGGATCCGTGAAGATTCACCACGATGTAGCACAAGCTGTCATTTGCCGAACCGAACACTGAACGCATCACAAGAATGTCTTGGGCTTCTTTGAAGAAATCGCTTGTTGCCGACATACGGGTAGGATTTTTCGATCGGGATACCTTTTAACATAGAAGCGAAATCCACAGCAGCCCCGCGGACCGCACGACACGCGAAACTAGGTCCGCAAGCAGCCTCATTCCGGGATTGGCAACGGCTATTACGTCATCCGTCAAACCACGTGATCACGCTCCTTCCGTTACATGCGCACAGAGAGCGGAGTGAAGCGATAGAAAGTCTACGGTTGATTGGTTTGCCGAGTACGCACCTTCTGCAATGCTTTTAGCTTAGGGAGAGAGAGAAAACAGAAAAATTGAAAAGCAGAGCTCCTTCAAGGCCAGAACGGGGGTGCGATCACAAAGACTAATCCTCAGGGGCATACCAACAATGAACACAGCGAGAGAATGTGTCACTTATATCCTGTTGACAGTTCGAGCCAAGGTTGATAGTGCAGTGGATGCTATGTGTGGCCTTGGGCTTAAGGCAGGTGCCGTGTCCAGCGTTATCACCAGCTTCGAGACAGTTGTCACGGGACCCTAACCGGAGACATGATTGGCCTCAAACACGCATAGCGTCTACTCTGCTGTCACTACCGAGTGAACAGGACAGCTCCATGAAGGCCCCCCAGCTTTTGGACTTCTTTCTAAAGCTGCACTTCCCAGAAGTGACCCAAAACGAGGCATGTTTGAAGATATCATATTTTACGCCTTTTAGCCCACATTCTAATTCAAAATGAATAATTAATGGCGAATACTTTCTCTTTGCGCAGGATGTCCACAAACAAATAAATATATATATATATATATATATATTTTTTTTTTACCAAGCACTTTTGAATTATGTGTACACTGTTAGGTTCGCATTTTTAAACGTCAATTTTGGGAATCTTTGCATCGTTGTGGCATCTATGATTGAGTGGTTTAAGAAATTTGTGCCGTAATACGTTTTTCATCCGTGAGTTCAGTCTATATCACAGCCATCAATTACAATCTCTGAGCACCATGATGACTCATGGTGGGAATGTGTGCTCCAAGAAGCTCCAATGAGTTTAATGTCTCATAATTTAAAGAAAAAGAAGAAAAATTAGCCACAGCGCTTGCTGATTTGTTGAATTCGCAGAACAGAAAGATAATAGGACGCACCTAGGGTAGCGCGTGCCTAATGATATTAATTTTTTTTTCGGCTGTCATTTTTGTATATTTCGCCGTTCTCGACATGGGCGTTGACGGACATTGCACCGCCGCTTACGCCCCTGCCGGGGTAAGCTTTTTTGTTGTCACGACACTCTATCGCGCTATAGGCGCGTCGATTTAACGCTCATGAAGTCTCGAGAGAACTGTGAATTGTTTAGTCAGAGCAACGACGCAGCAATCGCGAAATGAGAGACGACTGCGTGGGACTCTCGAGCGTGGGACTCTCGAGCAGCGTTAACTTGCTGATGATGCAGGGCGCTGCTTTGTCGTTGAGATTCTTTGTCCTGCGAACGCCGGCGAAAACGTTCCAGTGCTCGGCGTACCCTAGGCAGCAGCGCCTGTCAGCGACCGCCCGCGCAGCACCGCAACCTTTCTGGGGCCTACTGGCAGTCTGCGAGCGCCGACGATTTATCGTTGCGACTTGAATGGAGGCATTTTATGAACTCCTGCGGTGAACATGAAACACCACGAACATGAACTCCCGCGAACATAATCCCCGCGACGGCGAACCGCCGGCGCTCGCAGATGGAGGGTTCCGATGCTGTGCGAACGGTTGTTGGAGGACGCTGCATAGGGTATACGCCGGGCGCTGGAACGGCTTCGAAGCCATTCGAAGGGCAAAGGATTCGCGACGACCAAGTAGTGTCTTGCATCTTCAGTAAGCTAACGGGGCTCGAGAGTCCCAAGCTTACATTTCCACAGAGCGAGCGCGGCCGGCCAGATCGAGGCGCAGTCAGCACTCGCGTCGCGATTGCTACGTCGTTGCTCTGCCTACACCGATGACATGTGCACCGGCATTCGAAACCGCCCTCTCGAGACTTTATACGAGTCCAATGGACGGCTTTATAGCGCGATAAACCGTCGTGACAAGAGTAAAGTTTACCTCTGTAGAGGCGTAAGCAGCGTTCTTGACGCCGCGTCGAGAACGACGAAATATACGCAAAAAAAAACATTAAATATATTTAACACAGCAGGCAGAAAGAAATACAAACATGGCAGGGACACGGACAACGTAGAAGGCGCGCTACGAAATACATATACTTACAAAATACACTGGAAACGACAGATAATTAGAGCTAAAAGACGGAAGATTGAGATGACGTCAACGCCGAAATAAGGCAATGCGCAGAGAAAGCAGCCGGCAAAACTGCAATAGCTCTATAGGCAGCTATGGACGCTTTTGTGATCGCGGGCGTATAACCTGTTAACCTGGCTGAAGAAAATTCTCGCCCCGATCGAGCGCATGAATGACTCTCTTCCACTTTCGTACATCTGCAATAAAAAAAAAAAAAAGAGGGTCGCGGGCCTATAGCCTAAGCAAACCAGTGAGCCGACTAAAAAAAATGGATGGTCGCGAGTCTATAGCTCGGGAGACATACATCCCTCTATAGCCGGCTAAAGTACATTGTAAGGTCGGAGGCTATAGCATTGGTGACATAGAACACTTTTGAGTCGGCTGAAGAAAATTCAATGGTCGCGATTCTATAGATTTAGGGACATACACCACTCTATAGTCGGCTAAAGCACATTGAATGGTCGGAGGCCTATAGCTTTGGTGACATAAAACGCTATAGAGACGGCTAAATAAAGTTCGATGGTCGCGAGTCTATAGATTTAAGGACATACACCACCCTATAGCCGGCTAAAGAACTTTGAAAGGTCAAAGGCCTATAGCTTTGGTGACACAAAACGCTATAGAGTAGGCTAAAGAAAACTCAATGGTCGCGATTCTATAGATTTAGGGACATACACCACTCTATAGCCGGCTAAAGCACATTCAATAGTCGCGAATCTATAGCATCAAGGACATACATATTTCTATAGATCGCTAAAGAATATTGAATAGTCGCGAGTCTATAGCTGCGTAGTCATAAATTATTCTATAGCCAGGTATAGAAACCGGAATGGTCGAGATTCTAAAGCTTTGAAGACATACATTTTCCTATAGGTGGCTATAGCGTGTTTTATGGTTTCTAATGGCTGACCATAGAGGGCCATAGAAAAGGATAGCTCACCATAGGATTTTCTATAGACGTCCATAGATCATTTTTGTATGGGAAAAGTATATGAGGTTTAGTATTTATGCTAGCCAGGAGGACAGGAATATTCGGTTCAACGTTATCTGCGTCGCTTTGAGTGCCGGAAGCGGCATGTTGTTTTTTAGCCTGCTTACTACGAGACTTAGCAACTCTGCAAATCTGGCACGGCCATGATTTCCGAGTACTAGTAGCATTTTTTGAAACGACGCTTCAGAAATTTCTACACAAGCTCCAACATCATAATAGTATTTACACTCAGTAAATTCAATCTGCAATTCACTTTCTGACAGCTCTTTGCTGCAAGTCAGACAGATATCTGTATCCTTTGTATCATCGGTCATTTTATTAAACAAACAAGCATACATCCGCCACTGGAAAAACAGCAGCAATAGCAAAAACAGCAGCCGCAGCAGCAGCAGCAGCAGCAGCATATTGAAATAGGAAAAAAAAAAAAACGGAAAAAACGACTTATACAACGTAAGGAATAGCCAACCTGAAGCGGAGAGATATCTTGTTCAGGTCTCAGTGCAGCGTGCTGCCACTCCTGCTTTGCGTCCGCGGGCTGAGCGTGCCTCCCTCATAACACAGGGGCTGATGACGTGGCCGCTGACCCTGATCTTGTCTACCAATCGTTGAGGGGGGTCCCCAGTGCAGCCACGTGTAGATGATTTCTTCGGAGCGATAAAAAACAAAAGTAAAAATCCAGCAGACCGGGGGGAGGGGGGGGGGGGGGTGGCTTCATCATTGAAACAAGCAGATGTGTTGTTTAGGTCTCAGTACAGCGTGTTGCCACTGCTGCTGTGGCAGCACTGTTTGATACGCACCGATAACTAGGTTTCTTATCACCATTAAACCATTTGGAGAACGTTGTCTCCTTCATCATAAAAGTTCAATAACTAATTTTTCATATGCATTGAAAAAACAGAGTCCTCAGGGGAGCTGGCGGATGTTGATCATGATGTAGCCGAGTCTGAGATGTTATTCCTCCTCTGTCATTTTTCTTCCACCAAGTTCCCCGCTTTTACCACAGTCTCGGTATGCTGCATCAGGTTCAAATGCGTATACGCCAGCACTTCCCGGAGAAATATAGGAAGCATTGTTGTGCTGAGTGTAGCCTTTTTGACTCTTGTACTTCGTTTCACTGGCGGCGGCGTAGATAGCAATTATTATCACGGCGCTGCAGAGATCAAGGTTTGAGAATATTGGGGAGCTTGAAGGAAGCCTTCAGAAGACTGCTGGGTTGCATCTACAATCCAAGGATTCTAACTTCAGAGTGCTTAAAAGCTTCTAGAACGCAAGCAGGGACGGCGTCTCACTGACTGTAGTCGAATTGATCATCTGGACGACTCTTCCCTAAAACTAACCATAACCCATCGGAGACGTTCAATAAGCCTCCAATTCGAAATCCCAACAAGCGCAATAGTCTCTTTTTTTTCTTTTTGGCACTGCTTCGTGATGTTTTTGAAACCACCAAGCCGCAAAAACCCAACACTAAAGTTCAAAGAAACAAAGATGTAACCGAAACGAAGCGGGAAGAAGCGGGGTCTTGAAACCGGTCGAGCCGAAGCACTAAAGGCGGCGGACTTATCACTTGTCCCCTCTCCGTTCCCACAACTTCTCGGAATCCCGACTATTTGTCGCCGAGTCGGTGCGAATTTTTCGTTTTTGTTTTCTCCTGTTTTGATTCGTTTCCGAAAAACGGGTTTTCTTTATTTTGATTTGAAGCCGATAAGCAGAAACCATCCTGGTGTCAGAAAACTATCGGCGTACTCCTCCTAAAAGTTGCATTCACTATCACCGGCTCATGCACGGCTAGAATATGGCTCAACTAGACACGAAAGGTAAAGCAAACGAAGGCAACGTTTCAACTCTGTGGCCTCTCAACTCAACGGTCACGTACACTGAAACAAACCTTCCTTAAAAAAAAAAAAAAAGACACTAGCATAAAGCAACTACCTACAACAAGATCTTCGATGGTACATACGGATTGCTGCGGCAAGCAACGGCGCCCCGTCCGCCGCATTTTTGCGATTTCGGTCTGTGTGCAGTGGCGCTAGAACAGCCCTAGCAGCGGCTCCTTCCTTGCGCGATGCATGCCTTATCACAGAGCGGGGCCGGCACGGCGCTCTGGCCAGCACTTCTTCGGGGCCGAGCGATGGATTTCTTGGCCACGCTAAGTTTTTGAGCACGCACGCGTGCACGACAGACTGCCGCCGTCGTTGGGCACAACCTCGGCACCCGGATTTAAAGCGCGGAGTAGGCGTAGCGGAAGTTTTTGCTCCTTCCCCTCAACACCTGCCGGTGTCGCTGTTAGGATAGGATTGCCATGTAAGGGAAAAATAATGAAAACAAATAAAAAGAAACGTATCCCTAAAACACCTGTTTACAAAAACAGGCGGTTGTCCGTTAGTCGTAACGACCACGACGACGATGCCAAAATAACCGCCGAGACAGCTCGAGTGTACCGGCGTTCCCATGCCGCTCACGTTCTCCTGACGGCAGTCGCTTCGGCGGAGAGTTCGCTGGCTGTGCGTCGGAGTCGCCGACGGTTTGGCCAAGGGCCGACGCTGAAAACGAAGAAGAGACCGTGAGGCATTGGAATGCTGGTAATTATACTCGGCGACAACTTTTCTTGGCAATGTTTCCACTGCATTGCCAAGAAAAGTCGTCGCCGAGTATAGTCAGGCGAAAGCCTTATATGTCCCATAACGGGAAAAGGCGGCGTCGGCGTTGTGCCCGAAAGATGGCCATAAAAATAGGTCATCAAGCTCGAGGTCAAAGCGGACAAGCCTACGAAATAAAACGGAAAGAAAAGCAAAGCAACGCAGATGCTTCGCTACGGAAGCTGTGAAGGCGGCGGGGGTGCCGCGCCTGCGCAGTGTGGGAGCGTGTTGTCACCACCGGAGAGCCTTGTGCAAAAGGAAGGCGTTGCGTGCTGCCTCCGGAGCGTCAGTTGCGCTTCGGACTCCATCTGTGCTCGTTGTGTGCTCGTGCGATGGACTGTGGGGCGACCGCGTCTGCATTTATGGCCTCGACATTGGCAGCAGCATCTACATCTACGGCGGCACACCGAATAAAATACCGGCAGAAACTTTAATACATGTAGAAACGTTACGCGAAAGCATTCCACCCGCGAGACCATAATGCTTTCGCATTCCTACACCTAAGCAGTCTTAAGTGTTTTCATCGTGTTTTATGTTGGTTTCGCGCGTTCCTCCGACGTTACTCCGGTAGATGAACCGGAAATCGGGCGCACGTGTTCAATATTTTGGCAGTAGCAATAGCCATCGCCTCTTATGGGAGGTTATGTAATGGCGTACATTTGTCGTCTGTGCTGCGGAAGGTTTGGGCAGCAGCACGATGCACATAAATCGGGATAGTATTTGAGAAATTTGTTTTGTACTATTTGTTTTCCTAGCGATTGGGCGTTTGAACAGTTTCTTTATTTCCCTGTCAGAATTCATTTTGAGATGCATTTCTGATATTTCGATACAATCAGGGACCGCTGTCTCGTTGAAATATTCAAAGATCCAGGTCCTCGAAAAAAGAAGAAAAAAAAGTCAAGCGGATCATTATTGTTCGTTTGCTTACTTCGTACGGAACCGTAGAGAATTATTTTATCAGGTTTGTTCGAAATATTTTGTCTACGCTCTTCCGGATCATTCGTGATCCTCTTTATTCTCCAAAGATTGCATGTTTTCCCAGGCATTTCAGGCGTTCGACTATTCTTGTGGTTTCCATATGTGAAGCCGCTTCGTTTAGTAAATATCGTCGTCTGCACGTAGCAATAAAAACTTTTTGTGGAAAGTGTTTTTCCCAAGTGGGTATTACCTTGTAAAATTACAATGCGTAGTTTCCTTTCGGAAAGAATAGAGACAAATTAACTTGCCAGGGTCAACGTCGGACGGTGACGTAGACGACAGAGTCGTGGGGCAGGGCGCGTATGGCGCACGTACTGATAGATTGCGCAACCCCCTTGTTCCGGCTTGCTTTAAAAAAGTATCGAAACTACTCGCGACGACCGTGGTCTATTCAAATAAACAATATTTTTGTAATGTACTTTCCGTGAAAAATCAATTTGGACCCCCCCCCCCCTCCCCCAATGATAGCCACACTTTAAAAAAAACAAAAAGAAAAGAAAACGCGGTTGCACTACGATGGTGCTTTTGCTGCCGACAACATTCAACTCCCTGTCGTCTGTTTTTTTTTTTTTTTTGGTTCGCTGGTCGGTTACATTTTTTTATACTGTTCCCGACACCATCTATCGATAGGTCCACCAATCGCGCTCTGCCACTCGACTCGGTCGCCCGCGTCGCCGTCCGCCGATGACCGTGGCAAGAGTTTTGGCTCTATTTTTTACAGAAAGGGAGCTACGCCTTGCCATTTTACAAGAGAAACCGCACCCGTTAAATACACTTTTGACGAAATGTTTAGATTGCTAAGTGTAGGTGCCAATTTTTACGGCCAATTTTAGATCAAGCTTCGGCATTTCAGATATATATAGACGCTTTGCAACAGCTGTGCATGGGCGCCGCCATAACTGACCTTCAGTTTTTGTTTCCCCTTATTACGTTTACTTCACTTCCTTATTACCATGGCAGGCTAGGTCATTACCGTCCTAGATTTTATTCTGTCTTTCTCCCCAGCATTGGCCTTTGTGGAGGCTCGTCCACGCCAATTTCAGTGGCTCGATCGGTATCTCGGTAAAACAAGAGAAGGTCAGCAATGGCGGCTGTATTCTGGCGCGTGTATAAAGCGTCTATACACACACACACAAATACCCACACGTACACACACACACACACACACACACACACACACACACATATATATATATATATATATATATATATATTACGTATATATATACCCACACACGATGCCAGGAGTAACAGATGCTCCCCCAAGACGGAGGAACGCTGCGTGAACTATATAAACACAAATATAAAACCAGAAATATATATTAGCCTCCGTGCCACTCAGACGAGGTCTCCTGCTTCACAGTGCTGCGCGCTGTTATGACTCGGGGCTTGTCCATGTAGTCGATCTCCGCTGGAGCCATGCGTCGCCCAGGACATCGGGCAGAGTTGGTAGCGAGCCAGGGTGTCTCTTCTCAAACTGTTTATTTACATTCTATGTACAGTCTGCCGTACGGCATGAGAACAACGTGAGAACACACCGAGAGCGCGTAAAACCGCTCTTTTTATAAGGTCCCCCTTCCCTACGTCTCTAGGCCAGGACGCCGTTCCCCAACTGGTCAGGCCCCGCCCACTAGCACGCACAAGCACACAGTGTAGTAGCGGCCGGACATCACATCCCGGCGCCGAGTCACTCCCGCCCTCGAATGCCGCGCCCAGGAGGCGACAACAAAGGGTCCACTCTCAGCCTGGGAGACGACGCTGGCCGAGGTGGTGCCGATTTCTCCATTAGGCGGCTTTGTGGCACGAAAAGGGTTGGGCCGGAACAACCGCAAGTGGCGTCCGAAGATGATCCGTGCTGAACACACCCTCACGGAGGTCCCGCAGCTGGCGCACCGTCATCCGGAATCTTCGCACAGTAATCCAACCCCCCCCCCCCCCCCCCCCGGTTCCTGCGTCGGGTGACCCCGTTTCGGGCCAGCGTAATCCCCGCCAGAAGTAAGGGTCCGGCTTAGCTTCGCGCCTGGGTGTGGCGACATCAACACGGTGGTCCTCCGTCGAAAGCCATCCCTTTGTTGCCTCTTGCTTCGTTTCCGGGCTCAACTGACCGGAACCATGCATATGGCGACGATACTCAAGGGGGTTCCCCAGTGCCGGGTGGTTTAGATCGAGAGGGTGTGGTCCGGAGGCCGTTCATAACAGCTCCTCCGCCGCCAGGTAGTGGACTCGAAGGGGTTGCAGTCACCGCTGCTCTCCGAAGAGTCCAGGAAGTTCCGCTTCCTCCGTAGACTTGGTTGGCGAACGAAGAACTGCCCCGGGTGGAGCAGACTTGGAAGACCTGTCGAAGGCATAACAGAACCCGCAAAAAAGCCGAAGCCGTAACCCCAGCCAGTGCCCAACACTCCACCAGTGAAATTTACCAGGTAGCGAAAACAAACAATTGACCTTTTTCGGAGAATTTTGTGCGCATGCCCGAGCTTGAGGTGAGAGTGGGAAAGGAAAAGGCGCCATCTTTGCGGGCTCTCGTCGTACGCTGCCTGGCTTCGCTCGCATTGCTAGGCGCGTCTGTCCGGCACTGTCGCGATGCCTCACCGCTGCTCGGCTGTTGGATGTACAAAGATAAAAAAACACGCCGAACGTGAGCTTCTTTAGATTCTCGAAAGCTACCGCGCACCTCAAGAAGAAAAGAAAATGGATTCAAGCGCTGCGACGCCAGAACTTTGACGGGACGCCTTGGCAGTCATCTGCGAACTCGCGTGTTTGCAGTGTCCACTTAATTGGAGGTTAGTTCAATCATATTTGTTTGAACTCAGGAGATACCCGTTATACTCCGTGCAGGCTAGTGATTCCCGACACCTGTCTCCGAACCGAGTTTGCTTGCACGGTACAGCAGGGCAGCAAAGAGGCGGGACGCCAAGCAGTTGTCACGAAAAACAAACCTTTACACTGTCGCATAGTGTAAGAGCAGGCCAGCTATGTGCTGGCATGTTCCGCTCAACCTGCAATATTTATATTTACGCTTGAAACTCGTCAAATATTGAATAAAAAAATGTCCCACTACATAATTTTATATCAACACGTCATCTAGTTCGATAAGTAGATCGATGACATAGCTTGACCCTTTTACGTACCACAAAAAGACGAAGACGACAAATCTTGTTTTGTTTGTTTTAGATACCTTATCGCGTCACGCATAAAATATGATCAAAGGACTGGCATACACGAATCTCGATACAAATGCGCCGAAAGGATAGCGACTATGGGGCTACGCCTTACAAATATTGACACATCTTGCAATCCTTAAGACATATTATCACATCGCCACGGGTTTTACCGGAGAAATAAACTAACCCTGCAACGGCAGTCGCAAGACGCTTGAACGATATCGGCGCTCTTGGAAGGCGATATCAGTTGCCTGTAATGTCCCGGTTTCATAGACGGTGTGGTGCACGCGTGCTCCTTACAAGATGAACGGTGTGGTCGGGATCAAGGATCCCGACCACACCGTTCAACTTGTAAGGAATCAAAGTTGTTCACCATGACCTTCTTGACGTAAGCTTCTTCTTTGAAGGCCCATCCTATCCGGAGTTGTCTGCAGTCCTTCGCGAAGTACCGATCGACGCACGCTGTGTTGACGACCGGTACCGATGCAGCATCGGCACTCCATCCGTCTTGAAAAGCGTACAGACGGATGAAGTCGGCAGTGTCGAAGACGGTTGCTTTACTCGATCCTTCGGGATCGTCATCAGCCATTTGTAGAGAACGACAGCCCGAAAACAGCGAGAAAAACTTTCCACAACGAACGCCCCAAAACGATCGCGTCGAGGAAGCGGACGGGTTGACGGGAGGACGGACTGAGCCCGCAAACGTTTTGAATTATCTCCGCGAGGGTGCGCCACGGTCGCTTCAACGAACTCTGAAAAAGGTCAAATTGTGAATACAATCAACCCCGTAACTGATACGTCAAAAATATCTAGAAAATATACACCACGCAACCAAATGTAAAGGTTAAAAAGAACATACCGCCTCGGAAAGCCGGCGATTAACTCATTCAATTTTGATCCCAAAGAAAGTCGTATGATGATGCCTTTCATCAAAATCAGGCTGACATCGAACCATACAGTCCCTAAATACATAACACAAGTGACACTCCCATAGACGCGATAAGGTCTGGAACGGATCGGAGTATCGGTCGTTAATTCGATGTCATGCTCCACTAGGCTGGTTCTCTCTGGTTTATCCGCAAAACAGTCACGAAACTCATTAACCAGCGCGCGGAGTTCGGCTACCTGTGTTGGATCTAACTCCGTCTCGCGTTCTACTCTCTCCAGCATTCGCTGGAGAGACTCACCTCCTGGCTCGTTACCGACCGCGGGAAAGTCGGCCTCGACTTCTTCAGGCCTGTTTAGAGCCAGGTTGACTACTGCCTCCCGTTGTCGGTATGGTTTCATTAAGTTGCTGTGAAATATTCTGGCTTCCCTTCGCCGGCCAGGCATCTTCACCGCATAGTTCGTGTCAGACAACTTTCCAACCACCTCAGCTGGCCCCTCCCACTGAACTTCTAGTTTATTCTTCTTAGTGGGCCTGAGCAGCATGACCGCGTCCCCTACGGCGAACGTGCGACGTCTGGCTGTTCTGTCGTAATAGAGTTTGGCTTTCGTCTGCGCGGCTTTCATGTTAACCTCTACTAACTCTCTAGTGCTGTGCATGCGATCAATGAGCTCTAAAACGTAGGCCACAACCGTCACCTGCTCGCCCTCGCCTTCCCATGCCTCACGTAACATTCGGAGGGGAGACCTCAGGGATCGCCCGTACACCAGCTCAGCGGGACTAAAGCCAGTAGTTTCATGCGGGACCGTCCGCAGAGCAAACATCGTAGCAGGCAGACAGGCTTCCCAGTCTTTCTTATGCTCGTAACAGAGCGCGCGTAGAACGCGTTTGAGAACTGAGTGCCATTTTTCAACGCTGTTGCTCTGAGGGTGGTAAACCGAGCTGTGCACTACGCGAATTCCGCATTTTTCTAGAAAGGTCGTGGTCAGGGCGCTAGTAAAAACGCTCCCTTGGTCGCTTTGCACCTCTGCCGGAAATCCTATCCGAGCAAACACCGACAGAAGCGCGTCAACTACCCCGGCGGAACTAAGCTCTTTTAAGGGAATTGCTTCCGGAAACTTCCCAAGCAGCACGTTGTGAATGGGCCATCGCTGGCAAGTGAACTATGGCCAACCAGATTTTCGATGGCCCAAGCTTGGCCAAAGTGCTCGGCAATAGCAGTGTTTTCGTCCTCGTCTGGTGACTTGCCATTCACTTTATGCCAGTCGCTGGCCATTCACTTTAGGCCAGTGACTGGCCATTCACTTTAGGCCAGTGACTGGCTATTCACTTTAGGCCAGTGACTGGCCATTCACCTTTGTCCAGTGGCTGGCCAGTCACTTTCGGCCAGCCACTGGCCATTCACGTTTGGCCAGCCACTAGCCATTGACTTCCGGCCAGTCACTGGCCAAAAGTGGCTGTAGTTATACACTTAATACATAATTTATCACAGACTGCCAGAAAATGTGGGTGGTCCTCAGAAGACTGTCAAGAGTTTCGGGAGGTCAAGTTTGAGAACTCAACCCCAGAAATTTTTACATAGTAATGACACGCGAAGCTGCTGCAAGGCTGCTCAATATTTATTGGACTTTTTGAGTACTAAGTCTTACGACGCTGGTTGCGACCACCATTCCAGTCGTCGTGGGTTCAGGGATGGTATGTTGTCCCACCATTAAGATCCCCCGGTAGTGCAGCAGTAAAAAAAAAAATAAAAAAATAAAAAGAAGTAACTTTAGGTGAAGGGACAGTGCAACAATGGAGAGTTTTAGTAGATCGTTCCGATACCTCCGATAGCCCCGATAACGATACTATGCATGCGCAAGGGAGGCGGTGGCGGAGTATCGGGTATCGTTATCGGAGTCATGGGAGCGATCTACTAAAACTCTCTACTCTTCAGTTACAATATTTTTCAGTTTACACAAGCTTACTGGCACTAATGGGAAGAGAAGCCTTGAGTACACAGTAAAAGTTTTTACACATTTAAGGGTGTAAATCAGTTTGTCCCTGGGCTAACACCCTTATGGCGTTCAGGCAAGCACCCTTCATAAAAGGTGCTTGCTAACACCCTTGCTAAAGGGTGCTTGGCATGAAATGGGCACCTGCTGGGGTGGCCCAGTGGATGCTGGGCCACCCCAGCCAATCTGTCACCGGGAGAGTATCATGCGACGTTTTGGTTATGTGGAGTACAAGGTCACATGACGCTCTCCCGACGCTGGATTGGCTGGTAGCGTCCGCCGCGCTCGGACGAAGGGTGAAATGAAGTATAGACCCCAGTGAACATTTCATTGGAATGTGTCCAATACACATAACAGAACTTGTAAATTGTACAAAAATCATATATGGTATTGCATATTCTTATATTATTATTACACGATTTACAGCTTATCATGTTTACTGAACACATTTACACTTTTTTCACTTAGAGGGATTGCCACATCACCACATACGAGGCATGTGATAAAGAAATAATGAGTCACACTAAACACAACTCACTTCATGAAGTAATACAAAAGAGCTCCTTGCAGGCCACATCATAACCCCGTGGGCAATAGGGAAGTGCTACGGCACCCCCCTTTCTCGAACTCTAAGTGAGCAAGCAGTGGCCCCAAGCATCGCACTGCACGGCTGAACCATTGTGAACATCATGGTCTGCCACAAACGAAGCATGTAAAGCTTTCCTGTTTGGAGATCAAGTGACATGTTTTGTTTGTCTCAGGGGATTGCAGGCAACCCACGCTTCGCTTATCACTTGTCTCCTACGCGCATCTGGGTCAACTCACAAATCGCGCATTGTACCAAACGGTCCAAGAAGACGGAAAGGAAGGACTCCCCTCATTCTCGGACCCTCGTTCGTGCAACGGGAAACAGCCATTCTCCCCCTAGAAGATTAGCCCGTCGCTTAAAACTCGAACAAAAGTTGCTTTCCCCATCCCGTTGAGCCCTAAGCTGACAGTGTTGTGGAAGTTACGTGCTCCTTGGGCCAGCCCACGTGGGCCAGCCACACGCTCGTCACGCCACGGGTACTTCGAACGGCTCGGTTGTAACGCGCTGACGCTATTGACACCACCACAACGCTGCCAGCGCCACCAAAGGCAAAGCTGATAACCACGCCTGCCTTGCTACTCCACGAACGCGGGGAATCTTTTCTTTCTGCTTTTGTTTGCGCCGGATATCCCCTGACGCATCGCGCTCTCCGTTCGCTTCTCTTCGAGCGCTTGCTGGAGTGCACCGTCTGGAACGCAAAATATAGCCAGCCGTTCAAAATACAAACGTGCGATTATCATTTACGGTTATTATCCCTCATACTTGATTCCCTTCCAAACGAAACTTGAATATTTCGATTTTTGTTTCCGTACCCCTTTAAAGAACACAACTGTGATGATGATTTAATGAATGAATGATGATGAAACAATTTTGACTAAAGAGAGTGACCACAAGGGTATTCTGGAAGAATCACTAACAATGATGAAACCTAGAAATATATTAGTGCCTTCCCTGTGTTTTGCCATTGAGTGGAAGAAGCTTCTTGGCCTATATTTTTGTTAGAAACAGGTGTGATGCGTCCGTCTGTTTTTTTTTTTAATCTTGATGTTGTGCAATTTTTTATTTCCTAGGTTGAAAGCTCAAGGCATTCCCTGTTGTTTGTTCAACCACATTTACCCAAATGTTAGTAGGTTGCTTTTTTATGTTTACTGTCCTTGGGCATGTCAAGGGTTGTGAACAGTAAAACGTTGTAAGGCCCAGGAAGGAATTCCCTTTGTAAAGTGGTGGCAAGCAGAAGAGGAATTGTAAAAACTGACTTCATGTCTTCTCCTGCGTTTTCTTTTTTGGGTCGCCTATTCATTTTTTGCCCATTAATACTCAGCTGTGTTTGATACTTCTCTGCGTTTGTGTCATCCTTCAGAGAACCCGTCTTTAATAAATTATGTGTTTAGCCTGTTTAGCTAGCTTGCACCCTCCTTTTTGTTTTTGACCATTAATAAATGACTGTACGATTCAACTGCAAGCACAGTGTTAATGCATAGTAATAAATAGCAGCATACTTTTATTGACTAGTGGTGATGATTGGACTAGTTAGTAGCCAATTATTGAAAAGTAATCATGAAGAATATGGGAACAGAGGATCTGAACACAACACAGCGCTGTGTTGATCTCCTCCTTCTTGTCCGTGCCATTCACATTCCATGTTTTTAATAACACATTTATTAATAATTTTTTGCTTGGTATCATCTGTATAGGGGTTTACTGGAACGACCCATCTGCTATTGCATTCACTTTAGGGCAGCTCCCCCTTCCTCATGGTGCCATCGCTCAGGAAGTGCAAGGCGGGTGTCACTCTCACTCTTGTGGTTCAGTTCCCCAGGTTCCCATAGGTTTCAAGCTGCTAGCCAAACTGAGTCAGGCCTTCCAGCCCTGCAGGAAATGTCAATTCCACTCTTTTAGACGTAGACACCCACATTTTGCGTGTACGTGAAAGAAGCTCTAACAGAGAGGAAACAAAATGATTGGCCTTTTTTTAATGCATCCTTTTCTTTCGCTGAGAACATACATAAACGTTACACGCTATTGTACATTCAGTGGTGCGGCTTAATTTAGGAAGAGCACTTTTTTTCATATAACTTTTATACAAAGAAAAAACTCAATATAATGGGTCGGACATAAATGGTTGCTATGAACTGCCCTATACATTTACACATTACCTGATATCATCAAAATAGTAGAGTAGCGTAGGGCTGCACTGCACCAATTACGTCTTTGTAACCAATTAATAGTTGGCATTTATTTGTTTATTACTATTGGCTATTATTCTTTGACAGAAAGAATAACCGGGCGAGTTGGTACGGTGGTAGTCTTTGAACTCCATCAAATATTCAGGTTTGACATTAGTTAAAGGGGCCCTCCGGATCGTTATGCGATGATCTATTTATGGCGGTAACTCAATCTACAGGCCCTAAGGATCCTAAAAATAATAAAATTACGGTCATGCGCGGCGGATTTCTCTACTAAAATTGCTATCAAAGTCCACGGCACGCCCTCCTTTCTGAGATGAGCCCGGAAAACAGGAGGGGCATCTCTTTACGCGTCAGCCAATAGCAAGCGAAGGATTCCGGCGTCACTGCGCGTCACCAACGCGGCCGACCGCCGACCCGCGGAGGAATCTCTTGAACACGCGCGGACCGTCGTCAAGGGGCCCGGACTTTGTGCTCGGCAGTCGTCGTTCGTCGCACCGCACCGTCGCGCTGCTACTGCAATACGCAGTCGCATTCCACAGATGACAAGGAAACGTTTGACTCGTTGACGTGGAAGGATCGCAAAGCTGGCTTCGGAGTCGGGATCCACGGAAAGGAAGAACATGCGTCCCGCAAACGCACGCCTGCAGACGCCCCGCGAAGCAGACGAGCCGACGCGCCGACGCATCGCCCACTAGCAACAAGCTTGCGGGGAGAAAACATAGTTCGCTGGTATTGGAGCGATAATTGCGGACTATGTTTCCCGCACCACAATCAGTTTACGTTTTTCTCAAACTCTAATTTACAACAAGCTTAAAAAGTGTTGCAATAATAACGTTCGCATTCACCGCGAGATGCAGCATTTCCATTGGTCAAGTTTTAGCGATGGGGAGGGAATGGGGGATCGTCTTCCAAGAGAAAATAGTCCCGATATATTTCTTCTGCCACCTGCTTAATAAACGGTTTTGTAATCTAAAACTTTGTATACATATTAACTTGCACCTACTATGCAATATAACAACATAAACAGACGATCGCAGAAAGCTCCGGAGAGCCCCTTTAATTTTTTCCGCCTTTTTTCATGTTTTTGTTTTTTCTAGCTGCTCTGATTTTTGTAAGGGCTTTCGCCACTACTAAAAAAACGTGACATCTAGACTCCTTTTATCTTTTGCATCACACAATCGTAAACTTAAAAAGTGTGCCGGTTCGGTAAACGCGAAGAGACCTAATTTCCGAGGGTGAAACCTCTAAAAACAACGGACAAGTAAAAGAAACAAACAACACAGGGCGTTGTTTGTCCGTTGTTTTTAGCGCTTTTACCCTCGGAATAATGACGAAGCGACCGCGCGTCTCTACGCACAGGCATTAGCTTATGCAAAAAATCATGCTGCATGCTCGCTCTTCTAACGTTTTTCTCGCTCCCGCTTTATGAAACAAATCGGTGGCGAGCGGCTGTTAGGACAAGATGTCAGAACTAGCATGACCTGTAATTAACACTTTGGGACGGCGACTGAATGCTTGAACTGCCGTCAGACGGCACTTGAACGCTCCGCACAAGCGTCGTCGGACGAGCGCCGCACAACGGCGCAAAGGACATGCTCAAGGTTCCGCCGCGCGGGAATCTTTCTCACACTGCGGAGCGAGCCACAGGTTTTGAAGATGATACGCCCTTTTCAAATAACGAAATAACACAGGGCAGAAGCATAGTTAGAATCAAGCCTAGCTTAGCAAGCACACGGTACACGACAAAGTTTGAAACAGCAGCCCACTTCGCAGAAACAAAAGAAAGTTGCTAACCGGCGTTTCACGAGTCGTGCATGGGCGGTTCTGAACTTACGGGCGTTGCCAAGACGCAGCGTCTCCCAGCTCTCAGTCATCGATTGTTATTCTTGAACACGGTATTCGTAAGGAAGATATTTAAAATATCCACTAAAACGGCTAAAACGTTAATAAAAGGAAATTTCCGAAGCTTCTGGAATTTCAACGACCATTTAAACGAGCCCAACGGAAGCTGATCGCGATAGCGATGGTCTTGCGCAGTCTTCAAGAGTCTCTTTTCCTTTTTATTTATTGCTATTTTTTTAGAACTATATACTAAGCAAAATAAATTATATTAGTAACAATAAGAATTTCACTAATATAATAATGTAAAACATTACAAAAAGTGAGTAAATCTTAGGTTTTATTTAAACTTTAGGTTTTTTCTTTTTTGTGTAAACCGAAACCGAAACTAACTCAAGCAACGCTTCCTTCGTCGTAATTGTTTGCGTGTGCGTGTGTGCAGGCGCGTGCGTGTGTTTGTGCGCACGCGTGTGGATGCGTCCACGTGCATGCGCGTGTGCGTTTCCGGTTGTGCGTGCGTGTGCGTCTGCGCGCGGGCGTGGGTTTGCGCGTGTGCATGCGTGTGTACGTGCGTGCGCGCGTGTATGTGTGCGACTGCGAGCGCGCAAGCGTCTGTTTGTTCGTTCTATTGCACTGCGCCCGCAAGAACAATTGGGTGTCCCTGGACACTGTTAAAACACTAACTTATTGATTATTATTATTATTATTGTTGTTGTTGTTGTTGTTATTGAAACATAGCCCTGAGACTTTAGACACAGGGCCCTAAACGTTTCTATAGCTGGCTGTAGCTGTATCTATAAATTTTTAAGGCCGACCATGCGAAGCTACAGGGGGTGATAGCCTCCCATTGAATTTCCCATAGACGACCATAGGCCATTTTTTATGGGATGTCTCGGCCTGGTTTATTATGGGATTTGCCTCTTTATGTGTGTGAGTTTTTGTGCATGTCACCATATTCTCAAATGAATATTTTACTCGGGTTGACATGGTCATGAGACAGGTTCCAGCAGCATGTCATAAATATTTGTCAAACATTTTCACAATATTTTGATTTCATGTTGCCAGATATAAACTCGAGACTAACTGATTTCCTTACTGTACACTTCCATCAATCAATATTTGTAAAAAAATGCTAGTATAGAGCATTTCACCCTACTTTCCGATTTCTGAGCATGGAGTGATTTGTAAGAAAATTAAATATGAACTCATATATAAAATTTTGTTTTCAAACATAAGAATTGTATGCAAAAGAGGCACTTAATTATCAGCTATTTGCATGAATTACAACTGACATTATAAGAAACTAGACTGCTAACAACTGTTGCTTTTCAAGCAGAAATCTTACCTGTACATTATGTACAGAGCCATATATAAGCTTTCCAAAACAATTTCACATGATTTATTTAGCACCCTCTTCTACACCCTTCTCACATTCTTCACTAAATGTAGGGTGTAACACGAAACAGCACCTTTTTCGGTAAAATTATGAGGTTGTACTCCTAGTTTTAGGTTGTTAAAAAGGTGTAGCCGAGGGTGTAAGTTGCTACAACACCCATTTTACACCCTTAAATGTGTAAAAACTTTTGCTGTGTAGTACGGCTGAGCATCACTGGCGTCAATCACCACGATAGCGTCAATAGCGTCACGGCGTTGCCCACCACCCGCCAACAATCACGTTATTAACAACAAAACCAGCGTTCTGCACATCTAGGTCGAGATGTTCATTTTCTTTTTCTTTTACGTGTGGCTCGATTTCTAACATTTCCGTTGCGGTTTTAACCGAAGCTTTTAGCTTTCCTTGGCTCAGGAAATCAGTATCCTAGCACCTATATGAAACATTACTGAGACTAGCTTAAGTTTAATCAATATATGAGAGACGTCTTCTTTAGGCTCTTCCAAAACACAAAGTCTGAAATATCCAATCTTACCCGATTCAAGCACAAGCTGATCGGGGTGCATGGCTAGCGTGGCGGTTTACTAAGCTGAGTGCATTGATACGCCTATAGGTTTTTAAGGTAGAGAAGGGGGCTTATGGTCGGTATACAGGTACACCGGCTGGCTAACGGTGGGTGCGTCTTCCAGGAAAGGGGAGCATCTGCGCCCGATGCACCCGACTACAACTTTTTTTTTCTTCGAGTGCAGTTGGGAAGTAAATATGTGGAGCGGTAACCGAAAAATCGCGGATGTGGCATTCGCACTAAGAGTGCCGCGCGGCGACAGAGCGGTATAGTTAACGCGAAGATGACGTCGGCGCTGCTTTCGTATTTTATTTTCATAGAACAACGACGGGCACAATATTTTCCCACTTCTAGTATAATGTTCCAAATGAACATATCACACGACAGTGCTAGTTAAGACAATAGCCTTTCAAGTCTAACGAAAAAAAAAAAAACTGAATAAAACGGTGATCGTTTGCTTGCGCTAACAGTGTTCGCGCGATGCATGCACTAATATTATGCCAACCACTCGCTCGTGATGCTTCTCTCGCTGCCCGTCGTTATAACAAAGTTTCGTCAACGCGATGAAAGTTTAGATTATGGGTGTCCCTGCGGCGAAACTGAAAATCAGCACTTTTGGCAAAACACTTGTCGGCCATGTTTATGTCCACGGCGGCCAAGCTGAGAATCAGCACTTCTGGCCAAACACTCGCCGGCCGTGTTTATGTTTCCGGCGGCCAAGGTGGAAATCAGCACAGGTGGCCAAACCCTTGCCGGCCGTGTTTATGTCTCCGGCGGCCAAGCTGAAAATCAGCACTTCTGGCCAAACACTCGCCGGCCGTGTTTATGTGTCCGGCGGCCAAGCTGAAAACCAGCACTACTGGCCAAACACTTGCCGGCCGTGTTTATGTCTCCGGCGGCCAAGCTGAAAATCAGCACTTGTGGCCAAACACTTGCCGGGCGTGTCTATGTCCCCGGCGGCCAAGCTCAAAATCACCACTGCTGGCCAAACACTTGCCGGCCGTGTTTATGTCTCCGGCGGCCAAGCTGAAAATCACCACTGCTGGCCGAACACTTGCCGGCCGTGTTTATGTCTCCGGCGTCCAAGCTGAAAATGAGCACTTCTGGCCAGGCGCTTGCCGGCAGTGTTTATGTCTCCGGCGGACAAGCTAAAAACAGCTAGTTTGTGGCCGGACCCTTGCCGGCCTTGTTTATGTCTCCGGTGGCCAAGCACTTAAAGTGGCCAAGCTGTGCAGACACTGGCCAACCGTCGGCCGATCGAAATTCACTTTCTGGTGCTGCTTGGGTTAGTCGCGGGGCAAAGCATGGTCAAGATGTACCGGTATCCCGAATCGGTCACCGGAAGAGGTCCCACAACGTCAATCACCAGACGTCGGAACGGTTCGGTGATTAGTGGCACCAGCTTCAGTGGCGCCTTTTGCTTGTCATTTGGCTTTCCGACGCGTTGACAGGCATCGCACGAGCGCACAAACTCTTCCACCTCCTTGAAACAACCCGGCCAGTAAAATTCCTGTAGCAATCGTGCCTTGGTTTTCTTTACGCCTAAGTGGCACGACCAAGAGCTACCATGCGAAAGACAGAGAAGGTCCCTGCGATACTTTGTCGGAACTACTAGCTGGTCATAACTGACCCCTTTGCGATCCCTGTACTGTCGGTAAACCACGCCAGAACGAGTGTGGAACGAAACGTTCCGCTTAGCCACTCCCTCCCTTTGAGTGTGGTTCGTCATGTTACCCAAGGTGGGGTCACTCGCCTGTTCGGCCGCTAAATTGTCTCTGTCCACCTCCACCAGGCTCCGAAAACTCGATGAGTGAGGCGAGAGAAAATGTCCCTCTTCCTGCGGAGTTGATCTATCTACTTGTTCCTGATCCTCAGCCGGATCACTCCCACTGTCACTGCTCTCTCTGGGCGCAACTTCAATCACTTCAGGGATCTCGGTGGAGTCACAAGTAGTTGACCCATTGCGCTTTTCGTCACGACTGCCCTCACTACCGTGTTCGGTCGACTGCTTAGCTGCGAGCTCGCGCACCTTGGAACGTGTCAAAGCCTGGACAACTCCTTCCCCAAATCTTAGGCCCCTTTCTCTCAGAAGCTGATCGGATTTGTTTGAAAAGAGGTAAGGGTACCTCTCGGGCAGGGACTTTGATACCGCGGCTTCTACTTCTATTTCCCCGAAAGGCCCCTCCACTTTGACCTTGGCAATCGGCAGACGTACACTGTTCTCCTCAACGACCTGTCTAATCCAGGCGCACTCGCCTGTAAAGTCAGATGGACTTACGTAGGACGGATGAATCACGTCCATTGTAGCGGCTGAGTCACGGAGAACTTTGCAAGGTCTACCGTTCACCACCAAGTCGTGCATGTAGGGTTCCAACAGACGCATGTTCTCATCGTCTTCACTGACGAAAGAAAACACCACTCGTGGTTTACGGCACCCGGCAGCGAAGTGCCCCGGCTCGTGACACCTAAAGCACACTGAAGGTTTTCGGGACTCGAACGCCTTCCCGTGCCCTTTCTCCTCAGGTTTCTTTCCTCCGTTTTCGCCCTCCTTCGCCGCCCCATCTGCGCTACCGTTGTAGCCACCCTTTTCTTTCCCTTGCCGTAACCTGTCCTTAAACCCCGCGACGGTCCCTTTCGAGGGGTCTCTGTGTTGGCGACCGCGCCATTCGGGAAGCACGCCACGACGAGAGCTGAACTCTTCAGCGAGTTCCGCCGCTCGCCGTACCGTCTTCACGTCAGGCCGGTCCTGCACCCAGTAGCGGGTTTCTTCGGGCAAGGTACTAAAAAACTGTTCCAGACAGACGCACTCTACCACCATGTCATGGTCCCCAAAAACCTCGGAACGCTTTAGCCATTCCTCTAAGTTCGACTTCAGGCTGTACGCAAACTCAGGATAAGACTCGTTGGTCTTTTTCCTTACTTCGCGGAATCGCTTGCGAAAAGCGTCGGCGGACAACCTGTACTTTCTGAGGAGGCCCGATTTTACTTTTGTGTAGTCCTCCGAGTCTTCCCTACTCAGCCTGGCGACCACGCCCGCCGCCTCACACGGCAACAACGTCAAGAGGCGCTGAGGCCACGACTCCCGAGAGAAACTTGCCTTCTCGCAAGCCCTCTCAAAATTGACGAGGAATAGGCCTATGTCCTCGCCAACCTTGTAGGGCTGCAAAAGATTCTTCATTTTCCAGCCCTGCTGCCCCACTGAACTTGGTTTCCCAGTTGCCCGCGCAAGCTCGAGGTCGATCCTGGCCTTCTCGATTGCTCTCTCCTCGGACTCTTTCTGCGCCTTTTCTCTTTCCACGCGTTTCCTTTCTTCCTCTTGCTCTCTTTTCTCGCGTTCCTGAATAAACTCCCAACACTCCTGCAGTTCGTCTCCGTCAGCACCCGAGTGATGAATAGCATCCATAATTAGAGGCTTTCTTTTCAGGCCCGTAATGTCGATCCCCAACTCTAGGCAAATTGCCTCTAGATCTGGTTTGCGTAGTGCCTTGAGGTCCATGATACCTGACGTGTAAGTCACTTTTCCTATCACACACCTGGAAGTAGCCCTTTTCTTTCTTCCAGGTAGGCGTTCAGAACCAGATTAAATATTACTCTTTGATATTCAAATCCTGGTAAATCTCAAAGGAAAAGTGTCGAACACTCACCGGTGCCGCAGCCCGAACTCCGCAGGTTCCGTGCCGTCGCTCCCATCAGGTCTCTTCCGCGGCTTGGAGTCGAATCGTACCAGGTCTCCTCAGTGGCTTGGAGTCGAATCGTACCGCTGCCATCCAGTTGTTGTGACTCGGGGCATGTCCATGTAGTCGATCTCCGCTGGAGCCATGCGTCGCCCAGGACATCGGGCAGAGTTGGTAGCGAGCCAGGGTGTCTCTTCTCAAACTGTTTATTTACATTCTATGTACAGTCTGCCGTACGGCATGAGAACAACGTGAGAACACACCGAGAGCGCGTAAAACCGCTCTTTTTATAAGGTCCCCCTTCCCTACGTCTCTAGGCCAGGACGCCGTTCCCCAACTGGTCAGGCCCCGCCCACTAGCACGCACAAGCACACAGTGTAGTAGCGGCCGGACATCACATCCCGGCGCCGAGTCACTCCCGCCCTCGAATGCCGCGCCGAGGAGGCGACAACAAAGGGTCCACTCTCAGCCTGGGAGACGACGCTGGCCGAGGTGGTGCCGATCTCTCCATTAGGCGGCTTTGTGGCACGAAAAGGGTTGGGCCGGAACAACCGCAAGTGGCGTCCGAAGATGATCCGTGCTGAACACACCCTCACGGAGGTCCCGCAGCTGGCGCACCGTCATCCGGAATCTTCGCACAGTAATCCCCCCCGGTTCCTGCGTCGGGTGACCCCGTTTCGGGCCAGCGTAATCCCCGCCAGAAGTAAGGGTCCGGCTTAGCTTCGCGCCTGGGTGTGGCGACATCAACACGGTGGTCCTCCGTCGAAAGCCATCCCTTTGTTGCCTCTTGCTTCGTTTCCGGGCTCAACTGACCGGAACCATGCATATGGCGACGATACTCAAGGGGGTTCCCCAGTGCCGGGTGGTTTAGATCGAGAGGGTGTGGTCCGGAGGCCGTTCATAACAGCGCTACCGCAACGCATCGGCACACGAACAAGCAAGCGGGAATGGAGCGGTCGAACCAGACAAGAAAGAACGAAGCGCCTCGAACGAAGCATAGCGGAATGTCGCGCGCGCTGCTATTCCCAAGGCTTTTTATGGGGACACGGCGGGCGAATATTTGTCTGCTGCTGCAAAGCGGATCAAACGAAGCAGAAAGCAACGAGCGGGCTTGCACAGGAGGGTGTCCCTTCCTCCCCGATTATAACGTCGTTCTGAGCGGGACCGGCGTACGTTTGCTGACGAGGCGGCACGTTCCCCAACGGGTACAGTTTGCTCGGGAATCGGGGGTGACAGTATACATCTCTCTTGGTTAATTGCTGCTCACATGAAAACACCTTATTTTCAAGCTGCTCACGTGAATTTAGAATCACCTACTCGCATGCGTCATTTCAAGGAAGTAAAACAAGTACCGAAAGAGTAGATGAGCGCGAAAACTTCGCCAGTTGGCGGCGATCAAATAAAGCAAGCAAACCGAAGAGCAAAAAAAAGAAAAAAAAGTAAAATAAAGAGATTGTAATCAAGAGCGGTATTTGCGCGTGCGCAGAAAAGTGAATTATTCTTCATATGTCTATACAGCCTGAAGTTAGTCTGCCTAAGTTGGCGTCTGGTGTATCACCTGTAGATAAGCAATTTAGCCAGTGCGGTACTACCGCTAACCTGTCCGCAGCTGGGATAGTTAGTTGTCTTGGCATCCCTCCGACACTCTTTTTTTTTTTTTTTTTTTTATGGCGTCCTCGGGTGTAGTTTTCACATTTCTTTAGCTCTAGAATGACCGAAGAGCTGCGTGTCATTTTTTGGGCTGATATTCTGTCACAAACGGTTGCATCTATAAGAAACCTCCAGCTGGGAACTGCACATCGTTTTGAGAACCTGGCGTCTGATTAAATGGCCGCTGCCTAAAATGTATCTTCAACCTTGCTGGCTCACACAACACAGCCCCGTTTTGTACCTTTACGTGACGTTGCGGAAGCTTACGTTTGCTTATGCACACTTAAAAGGGATACCAGTGCCTTATATTAAAGAGATACGGCAACGAAACGACGTAAGCGAGAGCTCTCTACGCCTCGTTCCAAAGTCAGCCAGCGAGAAGCGCAATGCGTATCGCGCTAGTGACGTCAGTAGTTGATGCACGGCCATGAGTACTGTAGTTGCGAGCCTTGCCGCTTTGTGGCGTCAACGCGCCAAAATCTCGCCCAGTAGTAATATCCAAGGGATGTACGCCCTTGGTTATTACTACACGTTTGCAAGCATTGCGTCCCGACTGGTGCCCCATTCGTTTAAGCACGTGCAGCAGGCGCGTGAAGGTGGCTTTTACAGGCTTACAATTTCAGGTGCTTCTTCACACGAGCAGGAATATAGCGGCGGCCAGATGCTCTGCTTGCAGTCGTCTATACATAACTTGCCCATAAGGTCAGTCTCTGCCTTGCCGGTACTTTATGTGCCATGAGAGTTCGGTTCACCGTGTTAGTTTCACAACGCAGAAGAGATAGCTCGAAGGAATCAGTAAGTATAAATAACCCTCAGTACCCAGCAATGGCGACACCTGCAAGCTGAGTCACATTTTCTAACTGAGTCTCATTTTTTAGCGTTGTATTCACAGCGCATTCAAAGGGGTGGGGAGAGTGGTATGGTTGGCTTGGCAAAGGTCCCCGAATACTCTGATCTGGAATGCCTTCATGTGCGCTTCTCATAGAGTGATGCCAACTGCCTGTTTCCCTTTCCCACACGCTCTTCCACCGCCATTTTGTTTCTCTCATTGTTTCCCCGTGCGCCGGAAAGTGGCCTTTGTGTCCATCGGTAATCCGATCCCAGGGGGAAAATGCTAATCCTCCCTCCGTGGGTTCCACAACACTGCTCCGAACTTCTGAGATAAGGTGCTTGTTTCCGGGAGGGTTATAAGCCCCACGGATTATCGCCGAGGAACAAAATGGCTGCTGGTTTGTCGGCGAGTGGTATTACAAAGGGTGGCATCACCCTAGCAAAGCGCACATGAAGGCTCTCTACTCTGATCAAGCTTCTACATAACACCTGTGGAGAACGGCGACCTTGATGGTGTGGAATGCAGGTTGCGGAAGCACTGTGGAAGCTTTGACATTCACCGCTGCGACTAGGAGCTCCACCTTCAGCGTAAGCTCGCAGGCTTCCGCAGTTCTTTGGTTACGCGCACCTGTTCATTCGCACTTGTGTTAGGAAAGGCAGAGAGCTTGTGCTGAAGGCGGAGCTTCTAGTTTCAGCTTAAAGACCGACCAACGAAACCATTTTCCGCAAGGTAGGAAAATGCCCCTCGCGCCCTCCCCCTTTCACCCTCTCCCAAAAATCACGTGACGGCAGAGGCTCGTTTTGTGTCGGCTTTTTCTGTAGGGATAATCCTCAAAAACCGCGAAATGAGCGGCTAGCTGCGAGCGCCACAACGACCCTGAGACGTCCAGGTGTCTTCCCTCGTTGACGCGGGCACGCTCAATCCGCGAGATTGAGGAAGCCAGCGCGACCGAACGTTTTTTCCCATGAGCTACAGGTCCGAGGCCGCTCGGTCGGTGAAGATCGAGGGGTTGTGGTATGCTGGGTTCGTTCCAGCAGTCGCTCGCTGGCATCGCGCGGTTGCTGGAACCATTCCCGTGTCTGCGCAAGGATTGGCTTGCGCAATAAAGGGTTCAGGTCGTCGATAATACATTTATTTCCGAAACTTATAAATCAAGTGGCTTTCCCTAATCTCTTCATTACTGTTTGAAACACATCTCCTCTCATAGGTTGTTCATCTTATCTTGGACTCTTTTACGTATTAATTCGTCCTTACCTCTGCTTGATGACTGTTTTATAACTTGATCAAGACATTTCAATATTGGCGCGGGCTTGCGCGATCAACGCTGTCCCGGATTTATTCAAAATTGGAAAGATTGGCGTCAGGACGGGTTGAAGAAGCAAACCGAAATTCTTGCTTCTAATGAAGATGGCACAATCGTAAGATCGGTCTTTGCTTCACTTGCCTCCACAGCGCCCCATCGTTTGCACTATCGCAACTTCTCAGTGACATATAGCTGTACACCACATTTTACTTATGGTTACTATAGATATGGCCCCACAGGCTTTCCCGTTATCTGCGAGTTGACTTTTTAACGACCGGCGACTCTCCTGGGTGAGAATAAATATCATCACCTTCCCACAACATCCCATCTTTCTCTCCCCCCCCCCCTCCCCTCCCTTTCCCCAGTTGGGGAAATATCAGGCCATCCAGGAAGCAGCCTGCAGACTGCGCTTTTCGGCTATATACTCATTCTCAACATATTCGAACGTGGAAGTAAACACATTGCATGAACGACGTCCAGTTTATTTGCAAGATACATAATGTGGCTCTACTGTTGGGGCCCAATCAATTTCATCATCAATCATTTTTTGTTACGACTTCATGGTGAAAGTGTGTTCATCGTGATGCCGCAAAAGTGGTCAATTTAAAGGGAGGAATAGGTCCTCGTATTTATTTTGCGGAAATAAGCGCTCCTGTGACGCTCTAGTGCGCAAGGTCAACGCACCCGAGGCAGTGCGTAATACTCTAAAACCGTCGTTGACGATGAAATATTTGTGGGAAGTGCGTAAAATTGTTTACACCACAAAAGCATACCGAAAGACAACAAAATATCGCAATGGCTAAAAAAAAATAATAAAAAAAAGTCAGCTTGCGAAAACCGTTGCTTTCCTCTCTCTCTCTCTCTCTCTCTCTCCCTTTTTTGTTTTTTGCTTTACTACAAAATATAGCGGCCGAGCAACGAAATTCTATCAAAACCTCGCTTCTTGGAGAAAAGGCAGTAGGCTATATGGTAGTGAATCTGCCAGGGAGTTTGTATAAATAATAGGCGACCATTGAACCTAGCCTTCTGCACAAATCATGCCCGGGATATTTCCATTTTCCTTCAACGCGATTCGAAGGCAAGACGCTGGGGGAATTTATGTGCACTAACATGCTGCTTTTAAAACAAAGTACCAGATATATAGTGCATGTCAATTTAGATGTAAATAGTTTAATCACTGTGCACAAACATTCGCGGCCTGGAGGATGACATGGAAGCATGGCGGAAAGCAGCTTGCTGAAAATAGAAGTCTCTGTTGCATTGCACTGGCGTGAAGAATTATTACGTATTTGTGTCTTATTTCCGTGCCAAAATAAAAACAGCGTTTAGAAACCGAACCCTGTGCGTTTTGAGGAGCGCCGAAAGGACATAAAAAACCGGGACAACCAGAGCTTGTCCTGGTTCCTTGTTTGTTCGGAGCCTTTCAAATGGGGATGAAAAATTATGAACTGACTGACCCGACTTACCACATTAGAGCAGTTAATTTCCATTGCGACAGGCTGTCTTCAAGCGTCTTGCATAGTCCAGCTTGTACTGGTCCGTTTTTATTTTCGGTTCCTTTCAAAACGTGGGCTCTAAGCAACTGGACCAAACTACCACATTCATTACCTGCGGAAGCGGAGAAGTGGAAATGCGACAAAAGGAAAGATTCGCCCACGTTATTTGGGGCCTATAGAAAAGCGGACCGGATAGAAGGGGGCCGAAATCTCTTTCAAGAAACACACAATCTTCTCTTCAATTCTGTCTAACAATTTTATGTGAAGGTGCACTTGGCTATTGCATTATTCGTTTAGAAATCAAGCGAAACTTTGAATCGGATCATTATACGTCTACGTTCACTCCCATTCGATGCTTATCATGTTTTCGAGTATGTACACGGTGTGGTTTTCAGCGGTAGTTTTTTAATCTAATTGCCCGCCAGAGAGCGAGCCAGAATTAACGCACGACGGCCGCGGGCCGTCGCGCTCTTCTCCTTCTTCTCCGTATCAATATGCAATCAAAGACGCGGGCGGTGCCGTCAATCGTGCTGGTGTCGGGAACCAGTAAGTCTGACCCTTGAAATGCAGGCGTGACGCAAAACCCAGAGGCGTCTCGTTCGCCCACTTACGTTCTTCCCAGGCGGCGGAGTTGGTCGTTTAGAGGGGATTATCTTCTGAACGGATCCAAGTTACTCGAGCAAGCTCGCATTCTGCTCGCAAAGCCCAGCCGCTAAGCAAAGGTAACGGACGGTGGTTCGAGAGGCGTGCAACCCTTGCCCGCTTGGCCCTCCCAACCACTTCTCCGCTTTCGTGAATTTTGAATGTTGTAGGTTGGTCCAGTAGCTTAGAGCTCACTTTTTGAAAAGAACCGAAAATAATAACGAACCAGTACAAGCTGAACTTTGCAATACGCTCTAAGAGAGCCTGTCGTCATGAAAATGAACTGCTCTAATGTGGCAAGTCGGGTCAATCGGTTCATAATTTTTCATCCCCTTTTTAAAGGCTCCGGAAAAACAAGAAGCCAGGAAAAGCCGAGTGACGCAAGGCGCCTCGTATTGTTCAGGTTGTCCCGGTTTTTTATGTCCTTTCGGCGCACCTCGAAACGCACAGTGTTCGGTTTCTAAACGCTGTTTTTATTTTCGCACAGAAATAAAACAAAAAATACGTAATAATTTTCACACCAGTGCAATGCAATAGATACTTAGCTGCTTTCTGCCATGTTTCCATGTCATCCTCCAAGCCGCGAATGTTTGTTCACACTGATTAAACTATTTACATGTAGATTGACATGCACTAGAAATCTGGTACTTTCTTTTAGAAGCAGCATGTTAGTGCACATAAATTCCCCCAGCGTCTTGCCTTCTAATCGCGATGAAGGGAAATGGAAATATCCCGGGCATGATGTGCAGAAGGCTAGATTCAATGGTCTCCCTTTATTTCTACAAACTCCCTGGCAGATTCACTACCCTATAGCCTGGTGTCCTTTCTATAAGAAGCGAGGTTTTGATAGAATTTCGTTGCTCCGCCGATATGTTTTGTAGTGGCGCGAAAAAAAAAGAGAGAGAGAGAGAGAGAGAGAGGTGGGGAAGCAACGGTTTTCGCAAGCTGATTTTTAACAATTTTGTGGGAAGTGCGTAAAGAATTTTACGCACTTCCCACAAATGTTTTATTGTCAACGACAGTTGAAAAGTATTACGCACTGCCTCGGGTGCTTTGACCTTACGCACTAGAGCGTCACACGAGCGAGTATTTCAGCAAAATAAATACGAGGACCCTTTGAATCGATCACTTTTGTGGCATCGCGAAGAACACACTTTCACCATGAAATCGTAACAAATAATGATTGATGATGAAATTGATTGGGTCCCAACAGTATAGAGCCACATTTTTTAAGTTGCAAATTAACTGGGCGTCGTTCATGCGATGCGTTTACTTCCACGTTCGAATGTATTGAGAATGAGTAGCCAAAAAGCGCAGTCTGCAGGCTGCTTCCTGGAGTGGCCTGATATCTCCCCAACTCGGGAAAGGGAGGGGGGAGAAAGGGGTGGATGTTGTGGGAAGGTGATAACATTTGTTCTCACTCAGGAGAGTCGCCGGTCGTTAAAAAACCGACTCGCTCATAACGGGGAAAGCCTATGGGGCCACATCTATAGCAACCATGAGTAAAATGCGGTATACAGCTATGTTACTGAGAAGTTGCGATAGTGCAAACGATGGGGCGTTGTGGAGGCAAGTGAAGCAAAGACCTATATTACGATTGTGCCGTCTTCATTAGAAGCAACATTTTCGGTTTGCTTCTTCAACTCCTCCTGACGTCAATCTTTCCAATTTCGGGTAAATCCGGGACAGCGTTGATCGCGCAAGCCCGCGCCAATATTTAATGGTCTTTATCAAGTTATCACACAGTCACCAAGCAGAGGTAAGGACGAATAAATACGCTAAAGAGTCCAAAATGGGATGAACAACCTATGAGAGGAGATGTGTTTCAAACAGTAATGAAGAGATTAGGGAAAGCCACTTGATTTATAAGTTTCAAAAATAAATGTATTATCAACGACCTGATCCCTTTATTGCGCAAGCCAATTCTTGCGTAGACACGGGAATGGTTCCAGCAGCCGCGCGATGCCAGAAAGCGGCTGCTGGAACGAACCCAGCATACCAAGACCCCTCAATCTCCACCGACCGAGCGGCCTCGGACCTGCAGCTCATGGGAAAAAGCGTTCGGTCGCGCTGGCTTCCTCAATCTCGCGGATTGAGCGTGCCCGCGTCAACGAGGGAAGAAACCTGGACGTCTCAAGGTCGTTGTTGCGCTCACAGCTAGCCGCTCATTTCGCGGTTTTTGAGGATTATCCCTACAGAAAAAGCCGACACGGAACGAGCCCCTGCCGCCACGTGATTTTTAGGAGAGGGTGAAAAGAGGAGGGCGCAAAGGCCATTTTCCTACCTTGCGGAAAATGGTTTCGTTGGTCGGTCTTTAAGCGTAAACTGCGTATAGTAAGCGCGTTAGCGCTCTGTGCCTAGTCACATTCAGGACTAAGTAACTCCAAGAGCGAGCCATACTTACGTGAACTGGCGCCGCTCCTCAGGTACTCATGACAAGGCGGTATTTCAACGAAGCTTCACAGACCTCCACCAGGCGTAATTTTGAAATCTGTTAATCCGTTTTAAAATTAGTTTTCTTAAATTTTTTGTCGGCAGCCCAGAAACACTAGTCTAGGCTAGTGTTCTTGGGCTGCCGGCACAAACTAGACAACTTCTAAACAACCAAATAAGTGCAAACGATTCGTTTCCGTACTCCTTTAAGCGTGGCTAGAAGTTCAAGGAGATAGCCTGGCACGCTAGTTTAGAGACACGAATGTTTCGGTGACTAATACTTAATGTAAGAAAACGTAACAAAACGTTTTTGCGGGGAGAGGTTCGACACCGAGCCTGCAGACTTGTACCGTACGCATTACAAGTAATCAAATTACTCCTAATCGATTACTTCTTGGAGTAATTTTGTAATCAGTTGATTACTTTTATTAGGCAGTAATCAGAAGAGTAATCTGATTACTTTTTGAAGTAATAAAATTACTTGTAACCGTTACAATTTGTCCACGGGACCCCCCCCCCCCCCCCCCCCCCCGCAAACGCCTTTTTTTGTGAAGTGACAAAAATAAAATTTGCTTTTTTTTTTTTCGAACGGAAAAAATAAAGATTTTTGCGGAGCTATAGGAAACGAGGTCAATCGATTTCTATGTACAGTTTCTGTGGAATGTCCGTTTTTTTCTTTTTCGAGCTGGGATTGGGAGTGGGAAGCCCCAGGAAAGCCACAGTGCGTGACAAAGGCCATTCAGGGCGAAGTTTGAGGAAGCAGAATGTAGCTTTGTGAGTCCTTTGTTCAAACTAGTCCCCTCACGCACACACACAGAAATAAACAAATAAAAAAATCCTGCTTAGGGTACCTATTCGCAGCCCGTAGGAGAACCAGAACCGAAGAATGCCTAAAGCGGATGCAAAATATAACAAAGGCAGTTGAAATATCTCCCCATTTCCCCTATGTGGTCTTTGTGACAAGCAATGTTTCGAGTTGAGATGTGGTCGGGGCGATCTCTTCCGCTAATGGATACTACACATGATCCGTTTCAAATCCTGAAGCTGCTGCTCTTTTGTATAACATGCGAGCTCATCCACATGTGAATAATAAAATGAGTGACGAAAACTTTGAGCGACAACCCTTGCTCAAGCTTAACAAGATCTAGAACCCCCTACGCTCCCCCCCCCCCCTTCCCCCCCCCCCCCCCCCCCCCGCACACACACTGGCGAACGCCCCAATCATTAAACGTCTTCAAACGAATTCTATGCTTGTGTCCGCGTTGTGACGGTGCAACGACCACGAAGAGGGAGCCAGTTTTTCTTCTTTAATACTTGTCCAAATGTGAAATATAGGTTGGAAGTAGTTCATTGTTATGAGCGCTAAAGATGTGTCTTCACGCAATAAAGTAATCGGAAAAGTAACGATTACTTCTTTAAGTAATGTCCAATTACTTTTGCCGTCAAGTAATCAAGTAATCTAATCGAATACTTTTAGCCAACAGTAATAGTAATTGTAATCGATTACTTTTTTTAGTAACGTGTACAAGAATGCACCGAGGGACGATGCTGAGAGGGAGAGAGCAATAGCGCGGCGGTGCGCTGTCACTAGGGAGTTTTCGTAGACCGCGCTGCCCCCTCCGCTAAGCGTTCCGCAACGAAGAAGTCGCTACTGCGCCTGCGCGCCGATAGCCTTGACTGTGGAGTTCCCGCTATCGTAGCGGGTTGCGGAGGGCCTTGCGGGACGGCGAAAACGATCTACGAAAACTCCCTATTTTCTCTTGTATCATTAGGGAGTTTTCGTAGATCGCGCTGCCCCCTCCGCTAAGCGTTCCGCAACGAAGAAGTTGCTACTGCGCCTGCGCGCCGATAGCCTTGACTGTGGAGTTCCCGCTATCGTAGCGGGTTGTGGAGGGCTTTGCGGGACGGCGAAACCGATCTACGAAAACTCCCTATTATCGCCTCTCGTCGTTGCCCCTCTCGCCGCTATCACGTACGGGTCTGCGTTCGAACAACGCCGGATTTCGCTGGAAAGGGGAACTAACAGTCACCACCGTAAAATATGTAGATAGATTACTTCCATGTATGAATTTATTAATATGTTTCGAACACCTGTTCAAGATTGCATTTGCTTTATTGGCGTCCTTTGAAATCGAGGTAGGGCTTCCACGCCCACCAGACCTGAGAACATACAATGTCTGCGCCGTTGTGTTGTCAAAAATTAGCCCCTTTCTGATCGCAACTTAGGTTAAGTAATATTCCTTCTTACTTTTTTTCTTTTTTAAATTCAAATCGAGTGTCGAGCACGCCTCTATTTTGGTGACGGTATACAGGGAAGAGGCATGGCATATTAATCTAGAACTGGTCGAATTATCACTACGCACCCAACAAAACCGTTAGCTTTTAAAAAAATACATATTTAATCTTCTTTCTCTTGAAACGCGGAAACCATACACCCGCCACCGACCAACAGGTACACCACAAGCACCACAAGCCTGCCAGCAAGCCCCAGGGGCGCGAAGAAACCTCTTGGAGTCGCGGCGCACGGCGCGGCTTTGATAGAGCCACCCGAGATGGAAGCACTCAACAAAGCGCGAACAATCCTCGCCATCCGTTGGCAATTTGGACTCACGGACGCGCGAGGCCAGAACAAACAGCTCGGGCGTCCTCTTAGCATCCTCGAGTTCACACGCCACGGGTTGTGTTTTACCGAGACAGCAGGCGCGCGAAGTCGATAAGCCCCGCTTGGCGCTGGTTGGGTCGGCGAGGCGTGACTTCCCGACTTTACGTGGTGCCTCGCTGTCCGCGTTGTCTGCTTCTATTACCGCTGGGGCGAGGAACAGCTACGAGGGGTACCAGTGGATCAGGTATGAGAGGGCGGGCACGGCCGCGTTAAAATAGACATGTCGCACGCAGAGCAGCGATTTCGCAGACCATCGGCAGCTCAGATCAAAGGCTCGCACGACGTGATGCACACAGAGTCTTTGAGACCGTTCTGTGGCTTTGGGAACCAGTTCTCGTTAGCTCGCACTCTTTAATGAGGGCCTCGCCCCGTCCACCCTTCGAAATGATTGTTGGCTAGCTCGGTTCGCCTTCATGACACTTATCGTTAATGCTATTCGTTTGATTTTTTTATATGTTGTTCGAACCGAACCGGACCGTATTATTTGTTTTGTTCCTGTGCGGAGACGGTAGGATGCGATTAATCAGGCTCCCAAAAGATAATGGTTAGTTGATTGGCTTACGGCTCCTGGAAGCTACTAGACGCCTTCCGGTTGCAAATTGAGGAGCTCTTTGACGATATAATTGGGCGTTCCTGACTGCCTGCAACTTCAAAGAAAAAAAATAGTACTTCATTCACCACACCTACATTGCCCGAACTCCAGTTTTGACAGCGCGAATAATACCGCCATTTACGACTGAAGTTGTCGGGGTTTTTAGGTTTTCTAGGGGATCATGAAGGAACGGACCGTCACTGAAGACAAACCTTGAAGGACGACACAGTCCGTTCAGTTTAGGACTTCGTGTCGTTTTTGTTTTCTTTCCGAGCATGAGTGACATACGTCATGTCGCGAATTTGTAATCTTATGATATCTGTTCTTTGTGTTCATGAGGGGAGGCACTGCAAGAAGTAAAATTATACCTGTTGTGTTCTTAATTTGTTTCCTATATTTACGTTTCTTAGGAAGATCATTGGGCTTTTGTTACATGCGAATCTCTGCAGGGTGATTTATAGCATTCTTCAACTTCTTTCTATTCATTCAGAATAGTCCTAGATTTTTCCATAGATTGATATAGCATCAAATACATTTTACTAGATGCCCTACAGACGCGCCGATAACAAGACGAAGACGCCACGCGTTTGTATTGCGTAATTGTATTTACAATAAAATCGCTCTGTTTTAAACGATACACGAAAACTTTCGGATAGTCACAATCCCCCGTTTTCTCAAAGTTATACGTTACGCTGAAAGAAAATATCACGGCTGTGCTTCTTTTAATCATTTGTGTCTCTTTCAGATCGCGCGCAAGGTATCTTGGATGTCTCTTCCTTTCTTGTCTTGCGTCGCTCTTAGCTCAAAAGGTCGTAAACTTTCGTTATGGTGAAGTCACTGGGGTGATCAATATTCATTTGTTCGCACTTTTTTATTGTGTGTGGCATACCTTAAACAAATGGAAATATAGCTTGCTGGAGTATAAGGTACTAAATACAAAAAGAAATGGGCAGAGTACTGAGTCGAAAATAACGTTTCCTTTCTTTCTCGCTTTCGCCAATTACTATTCTCCCTTATTTTTCGACGTTCGCCGAGAACTTGACAGTTTGTCGAGGCAGTTTTCAGGGGTTAAAAACCGAGAAAGACAAAAGCTAAGCTAATTCCCGCCTCGTTCCTTTCTCCCAAGTACCCAGGAGGCACACCGAGCCGAGCCTCCTGTCACAGCAATCGGAGTTCCCGACCGAATCCACTTTCTCCGTTGCCCGTCCGCTTTCACCGCATCGGGGAGGGGCTGCGATGGGTTTCCTTTCGTCACCAGCCGAAGAAGCAAATTCCAAGCAAAAGAAGTGAAAGAGTGGAGGCATAGAGAAGTCACTGAAGTTTCCGATTCCCGTCTCCCGTTTTTATTTAGCTGGATTTCCGTCGACTACCTTCCCTGGAAAAAGCTTCCTTACCGGCAGGTTCCCCACCGAGGATCTTTCTACCCGCACCACCTGCGATCTTTTGGTTTGTTGCGAGGAAATAGAGATCGAGTCCGTAGACTTGGTTTGCTTACTTGTTCGTTGTTTCCCAATAAAAAAACAAAGTGGAGAAAAGGGGGGTGGGAGGGGGGCGCTTATGGTCAAGAGGTCCAACGAGTCAAAAGGTCCAACGAGACAAGAGGTCCAATAGCCACGTGACAGCCGAGTCAAGAGGTCCAACGAGTCAAAAGGTCCAATTCGAGTCAAGAGGTCCAACGCGTCAAGAGGTCCAACGAGTCTAAAGGTCCAATATGTGTCAAGAGGTCCAACGCGTCAAGAGGTCCATCGAGTCAAGAGGTCCAACGCGTCAAGAGGTCCATCGAGTCTTATTTTTATCTTCTCTGTCTATAATGATATTGCTATTAATGACTCCTTGTGACGGTTACTGACTGTTTGACCTACTTGAATCATTTTGGAGAATACAAGTACTGCATAGCCATTGGAGACCAGTAGTCAGATACTATTGGCCACAATGTATATGTATTTCAGTGTTAAATAATGGATACTGCCTAGCGACATATTTTGGACTTGTAGAACTTCATATCTGTGTTCCAGTCTCTCTGTTCTATGACTTATTTATGCCATTTCTACGGAAGTTTCTCTCATATTCCCGAGATATAAAATACAAATGTACCTCAGCCCATCTCACATTTAGCCTTCCATGTATCTCAGTATTTGTAAACGCAAATACTTCCTTGGGTAACTTCGTCCAGCCCGGGTTTTCGTATGTTTTATTAAAAATAGGATGCACTACTATTTTATGCTTTAGTTTTTATTCACTGAGTTCACCGATTCACTAAAGAGGTAAATAACGCAACATGGGAAGAAGCTCAAATATCAATGAAGGGCGTCTTTAAACGAGTCCAAATTATGCCACTTGGCGTCCAATCGAGCGTTGCTAATGAATGCGAGCATTGTCTCCTTGAAACGTTATGACCGGTGCAAGCTATAGCGGGTTTATTTGGGCCGTTGGCTTACTTAAAAGCAGGGAGCAGCCACAAATACTTATGCTAGCGATATGCAACTCATTTACTGCTCTTTATTTTTGAGAATGCTGTGAAATAAACCATGAAACTGAACGTTTCATGATTAAGCATTCTTGACACGAATTACCTAACACTTGGTTTGTCGATATCATTTACTATTAGTTGAAATTACGTGGTGTGTTAGTCGGTTGGAGTTGTAAGATGGTGGGTTACTTGCTCAATCATTTTTAGAAAATTGGGTCATAGAGATTGAAGTCGATTGAAGAACTGTTCGTGTCGGAAAGCAGTTCGATCTCTGAAGCCGATAGATCTCTACTGTGTCCAGTGCTAGGCCATGGCGAATGGAAAAATGACTAACTTTACATGCCATGCTGCGCCAGGACAAACTGCCTGTTCAAGTTCTTTGAAGACCAAGCAGTTAATAATATTAAGGAAGCTATTTTGACGAGACGTGAACAAATTTAAACAATTATTACAACTTTTGAAAATGATGTCACAGAAATAAAAAAAAAATAAAAAAGAACTACGTTCAGTTATCGTGACGTCAAACGCCGTGATAGTGTTTTAGTGTGATGGTAGACGTCGAAATAGCAAATAACTATGAACATATCTTTTGTATGTGACGAAAGATGTGTTTAAAATAGCTTTACAATTATTTCAAATTCGGATGTCGAAGTAGTATTCACTTCCTAAAAGCATACATCTCAGATCTCGATATTCGCAGGGGACAGCAACACGGGAGATGCAGATTTACGACTTTATGCTCAGGGGTAGAAGAGAGAAGGCACACAGGTCCCCAACAAACGAATGTTGCTATAAGCTTGACAGTTTATAACAACAATGATTTCCGGTGTTTACAAATCCAGTTCCAGCATGCGAACACCACAGCCCAGCGCGCGCGTATCTGTCGCTTCAGAAACCAAGCAAATCACGGGTCATACGCACGAACACTGATTACATCACCGGCCAGAAACGATGTATCAAAGCCGTGTTCGTGAGATACCCCCTGCCGTGTGGAAGTATTCACAGCTCAACTTTTTGCTCTTTTTTCGACATTTTCTTCTCCGCCTTTATTGTTAGCATCTCTGTTGTCTGCTTTTTTAATGCGTGAGCATTACCTGGCTCAGTTAGCGAAAAAGTCGTCGGCAAAATCCGTCGTCAAATTCCGTGACTTGTCCAACACAATCCAACATAATAATAAAAAAAAAAAAAACTCTGGGAATATTGGACCTAGGGTGCCTCCATGTGCGCTTCGCATAGTGTGATGCCAACTGCCTGTTTCCCTTTCCCACACCCTCGTCCACCGCCATTTTGTTCCTCATTGTTTCCCCGTGCGCCGGAAAGTGGCCTTTGTGTCCATCGGTCCTGCCACCCGAGGGGGGAAATGCTAATCCTCCCTCCGTGGGTTCCACAACGCTGCTCCGAACTTGTGAGATAAGGTGCTCCTTTCCGGGAGGGTTATGAGCCCACGGATTATCGCCGAGGACCAAAATGGCTGCTGGTTTGTTGGCGAGTGGTATTACAAAGGGTGGCATCACCCTAGCAAAGCGCAGATGAAGGCACCCTAATTGGACCTCTTGACGCGTTGGACCTCTTGACACATCGGGGCACGAGTCAAGAGATCCAATATGGGTCAAGAGGTCCAACGCGTCAAGAGGTCCAACGAGTCAAAAGATCCACGGCGAGCCAAAAGGTCCAACGAGTCAGGAGGTCCAACGCGTCAAGAGGTCCAATATTGGACCTCTTGACTCGTTGGACCTTTTGACGCGTTGGACCTCTTGACTCGGAATCGGAGGGGGGGGGGGGGGGGGGGGGCGAATGGGAAGGAATTTGAGGTTTGAACAATTAATGTGCTCAAGTGTGCGCCAAGGACAATTGTGACTCAAATGTGTACAAAAAGTTCACGAGCTTTTTCTCCCTAATCCTCCACAACCGCAGTCACGATCAGACAGCCGCTCTCTCGAGGAATTCCTGATAGTTTGCACGGGACGCGTCTTGCAAGGTATTTTCTATACTTCTACAAAAAGGTTTACCCCATAAGATAGTGAGTTTTGTACGTTTACATGTATAAATGGGTTTGGTACGTGAAAGTGTAGACGCCATTGAGACAAAAATGTCAGTCAGTGTGCAATTGTCTCCAGTATGAGGGTCAGTGCGCTAGCGTCAGCCCATCGGCACAGGCAGCTTCTCTGAGCAGCAATTTGCGACTGGAGATGATGTTATATTTATAAAATGAACATTTTAAACATCTTTAGGTGAAAGCAAAATTATAGAATAGGCAGACGAGCACAGACCGAATGAAACGCAGGGATCTAAATAGCCAGTTGATATTCGTTGAGTGTTTCGACTGCCAAAGCTAAGGCCAAGGTGATGTTTGCAAAGAAAGGCCGAGTTTGCTCACACCAGGTGTGAGCAGTAGGCGTGCGGAGAACCCAGGAAGCTGTTTTGCGCTTGCGCCGTCCTGACAGCAGTGCCACCGCAGTCGCGTGACGTGAGAGCTGCGCGTTGGTCTGTAAATTCCCTTCTGATTGGCACAATTTCTTTACCCTGTTTCTTGCCTCTCCCTTTATACACAGTGCATTATAAGCATAGTTGGGTAGTAATTCAATTACAGTAATTGAATTACTGTAATTTAATTACTTTTATTGGTAATTTGTAACTGTAATTATTTACTTCCGGCTAAAAGGAATTGTAATTGTAATTTAATTGCTTTCTAGCGTCAGTAATTGCAAAATTTCAGGGACAATTACAATTACCAACGGGACCTCTCTGAAAGCCTCAGTGCTCGCACAAGCGGGGTAGCTCTCGGTGAAACACTCGCACCTAGACACGCACTCACACACACGCGCAACAAAAGTAGTGTCGCGTCGTTTGTTCTTTTCTTGCTGACACTGCGGGCTGTGAGACAATCCTTTTTGGGGCCTACCTCAACGGCGCCACGTAGCGCCGTCTGAGGTACGAGCAGAAAACAATATCGTAAACATGCCAAACTATTAAACGAAAAAAAAAATTGAGATTCAGCTTTCAACCGAGGTTGGGAATTTTAATTTTGTATGAAGTTATTTGTCTTTTTTTTTTTTTCATGTGTTTGTGTCCCTCTTCCATATTATTGGAATGAGCATTTTGGAGACTGACCACTCCTGTGAATATTGACGCCAATAATTGGGTTCCTATATATTTCTGAGCCATTATAATTTGAACTCTGTGTATATAATTTACAATACCATGATGTCTGCATGTGAATAGAGTCGTATTAGCGCGTGTGTATTTTAGTTTTATATTAACATTAATAAAATATTCATACACGACTAATTGCCACACTTTTTCTTTTCCTGTCAACCCAATTTTTTCTTTAGTGATTTGGCGTGTTCCAGCATTTGAACTAATTTATTATTTATTAAAAATATGAGAACGTAGTACTTCATTGCCCCAAACTGTCAATTTCTATTATGAATTTAAAAACTTCATAAAAGAGAAGTACAATAAGTGACGTTTATGCAGCGATGATTAAGCCTCCTCAAACTTTAGGGCAAGGCATGAACAAATATGCTGCATTCTATACAACTCGTTTAAAGTTATATGGCCCAAGTCGGGTCGCTCTCAAAAAGAAGTTATTGTAAAAAATTGCATTACTTTTTTTAAAAGTAATTTGTAATTGTATTCGATTACTTTTGAAGCCAAGTAATTGTAGTTGTAATTAAATTACATTTTGGAAGTCATTTACCCATGTATGATTATAAGTCTCCTGTTTGTAAAATACACGTAAATCAAAAAAAAAAAAACGTTTTGCTGAAATTACAGCGCCGCCATCAAAGCTATACGCGTGACATTTTGAAGACGTCGGTTGCGTTGCACCAAGTCTCGCGCCGACACCGAGATGTTTGCCGCAGGTGACTTTACACGCCCCGTTTCGTCGCTGCAGGCAGCTGCCGCTGGAAAGACGCCAACCGGGGAAGCGAAAACGACGATTAAGAGCAGTGCTCCCACGGGCGCCCTTTTCGTTCTTCGCCGTGCTCGACACCGCGTCTACGCGGCAATCGTTTCTTTTTTTCATTTTTTTTTTTATCGTCATCACCTTTTACACGTCGCTCGCCGATTCGGATTTCGATTTCTGAACTCGTCGAACGCGTTTGAATGCGAGAGCCAAACTCCGGAAGCCGGGCTCTGCGTTCTAACGCGTTCGACGAATGCAGTGGAGACAGAGCTGGCTTTACGTCTACCCCCTCATCATTCCAAGCAGAGCTCGGTGTTTTGACGTCCCGATGCGCTCCCGTCTCCTGCTCTTTCTCGGTTTCTCGCCGCATTGTCTTTTGTTCTGTGCGTCATTCTCGGGTTTATCCTTTTCTGTTATCGCCGCGTGGGCGCTCGATATGCATCATGAGGAGCGTCGCTTAGGCGTCAAAGTCACTTTGATATACGAGACTCATTGTTTAATTTGAGATATCATTTTGAACTTTCCGATGTTTATACCTAGATGCGTAATTTTTAATGTGCCGCTGCAGGGCGTTGCAGGTTCATAGAACTCAGAGCCGTTTATACTGAGAGAGTTTGGCCTTCTTAAGGAGATTTTGACAGTCTGACAACCACAGCAGCGTAGTCTGACAACCGGGGGATGACTACTTCCGTCCGCCATATTGTGGCTCTGACTCATAGGAACTCTACGCGATTTCTCAGGAAGGAACAAGACAAAGAAGTAACGCCATATTGTGTTATCGCGAAATCCGCTTGTTCTAGCGGCCAACAAGCTCCGCCCATCGGCCAAACTCTCTCAGTATAAACGGCTCTGATAGAACTGATAGCGCATCTTGCTTCTCCTGGCAGTTTGCTTTCTATTACGACATGATAGTGAGTCTTGACGAATCGACGAGTGTTGCCTCCAGGTAACAAACCACATAATAATTTTCTTGTTCAACAGCCTTGGTTTTATTACGTTTTGTTTGACTAGTAATCTTGCAACAGTCTTGAAGATTGAAACTACAGCGCCATCTAGTGAACAAATGCTCAAAAATTTGACAAGAAAAAAGTTTCGCGCGCAAATACGACCAAGAACGGCATTTCCCCAAATTTCTGGCGAAAAATATGGGTAAGTCTTTTCTCTTGCCACCAATATTTTGCGATAGGTGACCATTTTACAGGAGGATATCGCATGTGCACATAGTATTGATATTTCATAGTGATCCGTAGATGTTATGCAAGGGAGCCACTTTCAAACTTTTGCCTGTTTTTTCCCCACAGGCAACAAAGAACATTAACTTGCAAGTTAAAGTACCTTAGGCGTCTTCTTTTTTATTTCAGCTCTGTTTTTTTTTTTTATCTTGTTAAGCATCATGTCTCAAAAATAAATGTTTTAAGACATTTTTATATCCCGCCAATAAATGTTGAAAGAAAATATTCAAAACTGAGACTCTGCCCTTGCAAGCTTTATACTTCAGACTGAACGTTCGTTTGTTTTCCCCGTTTTTTAGGCTCCCGTAATTAAATTTAATCGCCAAAAATAAATACCGGTTCGCCATTCCATCCTTTGATAACCACAGTGATAAAGCTAGAGCAAACGTTATTTTTTAAATTATATTGTGCTTTAATTTTAGTTTAGATATTTTTTACTACCCTGAGAGGAACCTACGTTTGCAGCTTTAGGACTCTACCGCACGCTGCAGTGTAGTTTCCATGCCGCCCTGACTGAACAACTTTCACGTTTCTTATTCCTAGGTATTAGGGTTTTTGGCACGCGGACGACTCGTGACCATAGGGCCGCTCACTTGATGAATTAACCTATCAATTAGTCAATTAATTGATTCATCGCGAGTAATATATTTGAACCGGTTAATCGGTTAAATTTTGACAACGAAAAAAGAGTAAATATTCAACACTTCCACTACGCTGCAGACGTGGGCGAATACACCTTTATCATGGCAAACTTTAGGTGAAATTTTCTTCCAATGTGTAGACCGCGAACGTTGTAACTCCAAACAAGCGGAGAAGTACGTGTTTGACCCAGCCATTTCAACACCGTGGCAGTGTCCGTTTAGCACAACAAAGACTATTGCGAAGAATCAGAGGAGTTCGGTACTGGAGGAGAATATCAACGAACCTCTTCGCCTCTACGGCTGAAGTAATAAAATAACTGGTGAGTGCCGAATGTCTTTTCACTATTCTCACCTTCAGATAATGATTGTTTTAAAATCTGATCTCGTGCATTTCGCCCTTTTATCGCAGATTCAGCAAAGGCAAAATATATTTTCTTTTATTTTCAACTAATTTTTTAATCAATTAAAATTTGGCGATTAATCAAATAAAAAATTGTAATCGACGTCGAGCGTGACACGTCATAGAGTGAACACAACAGAAAATGTTAAAAAAAGGTATGATCGCTTGTTCACGACCGTGTGAAAACTTCAGCGTACGTATGGCTACTGGCAGCTAAAGAAACGCAGGGCGCAATCAGTCCAGAGGATCATATTATTGCTTTACAGCCAATGCCATTATAGCATTAGCTGATAAGGACACCAAGAAAAGAATCCAAGGTCCTAAAGCATATAACAATAACAAACCACGACTTGCGTTTCTTAAATTGTCGGGGTGTGCCAAAACATGAGGTTGAACATCATATTTCTGAAAACGGGTTGCTGGAGTTGAGAATGGTTGTATCAAAAGAATGCGTTGACAAAGCACGGTGGGCTCTCGCAGTCATCGTGTTCTGGATCAACGCGGGCAAAGCTTACAGTTTGACCTATTAAGCTTGGTTCCGTCGATGAAAGTGGAATTAATCACCCTAAAGACGTCATGGGAGATATTTGACGAATCGTAGAAGGTCGACCGCATGGCGGCGCTTTTCATCGCATACGTCGCCAATTACTTTCCTGGTTTGGAAACTCGCCTCAACGTGGTTCCGATTCCGTCTGCGGGACGGACGAATTCATTCTGCTTGGCCACGGCAGGCCCTGGGGATGCATCGGCGGCATTGTTATCTCGATCTACAAGAGTGGAGGGGACCGACCGGAGATCCCTCCACTCTCGAAAAAAAGTAACGAACTACGCCACTCGTTGTATGCAAATAAAAGGAACGCGTTACAGTCCTACGTTACCTCAGGATAAAAGGAACGCGTAACCCTTAACGTTAAGGATAAAAAGTAATGCACACTACTTTTGCGTCACTTTTTTATTGTGAATTAACAGGTTTTACTCTTTCGACGTTACAGGTTTGCGCAAGCGCCATACTTCATGAAACATGTTCATGCGGAAACTGAACATGATTACTCTATATGTTTTTTTACGGTTTCAGCGAAGCACTTACAAGAAAAACTAAAAAAAGCGCAAACACCTAAAATCAATCACATAACTCGGCGCTCAAAAACACGAGAAACTGAAGTGTAATTTTTTTTTAAAGTCTTTTAGACGGAAAAGTAACGAATAAAGTAACTCCGTTACCCATTACTTGAAATAAGTTACGTAAGTACGTTGCACGTTACTGCTTTGAAAATGTAACGTTTACCTTTCTACATTACCGAAAAATGTATGCGTTAACGACAATGCCAATGCTTGTAACGTGTTACCACCAACACTGCCAGAGGCATCCCGATATTTTCTTTTCACTACCCGCCGAAACGCCGATCGAACCGAGCGGAGTGAGTGCTACGCATGGTACACGCATCACGACCCTTTCGAAACTCTAGCCTTACACGGGAATCTCGTGCTCCTTTCTGCAGGCGCGAAAGGTGTGGTGTTGGGATCAGAATGGAGTAACGAATGAATTTTTTTTGTTGCGTTCGCTCAATGTTCTGTGGACGTACTCAAACGAAGTCGATTTGTTTCATTTGAGCAAAAAGAAAATTGACCGCTGTGAGTGTAATTTATGCTGCTAGAAGAACGACAGTGATTTAGCGATGGAAAGGATTAATTTAGCCATTACGGTGCGACCTCTAACCTGGGACCACCAATGTATATATCAAGCAGTAGAGCTTATACCAGGGGTGGCCAAGCTGCGGCTCTTCGCATGTTAAAGTGAAGCTCGCGGCACCCTCCGCTACCCCCCCCCCCCCCCCTATCCCACCTCTCCGCCTCCCTCCTGGTCGCACCAGCACTTCTCCAACAAAAGAAATGGAACGCGTGTTTAATGGACAGACAGGTTACGGCTTGGTAGTCTACTGCTACCTTACGCACAAGTGGACTGCTTTTGACTCGTATCAATCGAAAGTAGTTCAGTTTCGTTTATTGCTCTGAACAAAAGTTTGCCCCCCCCCCCCGGCTCTTGAAACTTTCGTGGTTTTGTTTGCGGCTCTTAGGCCGGGTCGGCCTGGCGACCCCTGGCTTATACAATCGCAAGTTTGTGGGATAATTATTCATTTTGAAGTCGATAGGACCGGGGAGTGTGCTCAAAATTCCTGGGTTCTACAACGTGAGTATTTGCTCCACATCCTGCAAGGTGCAATAGAAAGTAATCCCAAATAATTCTTCTCCTTTTTGCAAACAATGGCGCTACATTAAATTGTTTAAAAAATGTATCGGTGCGTTCACGCGGCGAAGTTCCCATTAGGAGTCTCATTGTCCTATTGTCCCATGTCCAAATGGCAGTTTAATATGACCAGAAGAGGCTGCCCCCTGCTAATGGAGTTTCCAAGAATGATGTCAGTCACCATGTTATGGATTTCGCAAAAGTAAACAATAATAATAGTCTGAGTGCTATTTTAATCAGAACGGCAAATTGTATGGCATACTCCGGAATCTTTCAAAGCCTCGAACTTCCGTTACTTGTTCATTTATTTCTCACGAAACAGACCTAATGGATGCACTCTCCCGGAAAGGTACCAGGGCCCGCGATTCACCATTGGTTACGTTGCGGTACGCATTGCGAAGTCACTGAAACTAAACGGCATAGCTGCGACTCGAGGAACGAGTCTCAAACTGTAGGGTGCCTGTCTCGCTGTACCCGAAGCGAAGCTGAACTAGCGAAGTATGCAGACGGATGATTCTACATTTGTAATCAACATCAGCGTTTGTCATAAATCGCTCGACGGGACGTCTACCGTGAAGCTATATGCGGACAAGTAAACGGTGCTCGTCTTTATCCTGCAATATGTCAGAGCGGGAGGGCGCCAAAGGTTTTCTATCTCACCTCCTTGGGTCGCTTATGTAAATTTGCTCTCGGATGATTTGTTGAATGACTCTCCGCTAAGAAATACGATTCTGAAAATGCGTCCTGTCATGTGCGCGATTAAGTACTCCCAGCGGTGCGTACGTGTTTCTCTTATTTTTCAGGGTCATTAAACTTCCGGTGGGATCAGTGGCGTACGCGAGGTATCTTTCGAGGAAAAAGGGCAGAATGAAAAAAAAGTTGCGCCCCCCCCCCCCTTCCTCCCCTCCCCCCCCCCCCCCCCCCCCCCCAAAAAAAAAGAATAATAAACGTTTGTAATATAAAATTAGCAATTCCACGCTGGTTTTCGAACAGTAAATAGAATAATTTTTCCCGAGTATTCAAAGCAGAAAAGTCATATTACTTTTTATTCATTCCTTTTTTATATTTTTTTCACGTAGGCAGAACACACCACACTTCGCAGAAAGTACAGTTAAACAGACCGAATAATTTGATACTCATTTTAACTCACTAAAGCTTCAGCGGCACTAATTTTGAACGTGGACAAACAGTCGCCCCCCCCCCCCCCCCCCCCCCGGCCCCACACAAACAATATATACCGGGTGTTCATTTCTAATTCGAACAGATTTATTTGCAAAAATATTACGTAAAAGATGCACTGATACGGTTTGTGCAGGTGAGTTATACGGCCAGGGGGACATATTATAGGGGGCTAATCGTAACGATCAGTTGGCTAATTAATTAAAATTCCTTAATTAACTTTTTGATTAAAGAAAATAGACATATGGTTCCAATTAGAAACTTGCAAAGCGTCACCGAAAACCACTAAATCAGTCATTTTCAGAAAGACTTTGAGCGTGTGAGAAGCGTAGTAGTGCACTAAAGTTACGACTCGTGGAGCAGGTACAAGGCTGGGGCTAGATAAGAGACGAAAAAATCGCGCGGGTGCCTTACCGGAACCGCTAGCTTTGTGCCTGCTCCACGAGTGGTAACTTTAGTGCACTACTACGCTTCTCACGCGCTCAAAGTCTTTCTGAAAATGACGAATTGAGTGCTTTTCGATGACGCTGAGCAAGTTTCTATTTGGAACCATATGTCTATTTTCATTAATTAAAAAGTTAATTATCGAATTTTAGTTAATTAGCCAACTGATCGTTACGATTAGCCCCCTATAATATGTCCCCCTGGACGTATAACTCATCCCCACAAGCAGCATAAGTGTAACTTTCACGGCTTTTTTTAAATAAATCTGTTCGAATTAAAAATGGACACCCGGTATATATATATGTATATATACAGTATACAAATAAGTGCACACCCCATCAATGACTTCTTATATGCTCGTTTCTTAAAAGCCGCAAAGATATGTAAATATACAACTTCCATGTGAAAATATGCGGGCCCTTTGCCCACTTCGCCACTGTCGTTTCAGTGACGTACTACACACGACCTGAAGCTTTATCAGCGAGACAGAATCGGCAGAAGGCCTAATTCGGAAATGTTCTTCAGCGATGCCGACACTGTGCAAACTAATGCCTTCACCCTGCCCATACAGTACGAAGAAAGCAGGACTGTGCCTTCTTGTCTATACAATTAAAGGAGCGGTGCAACGATATTCATTTGGAATGTTTTTCACTTTACACGAGCTAACTGGCACTAGTGGGACTCAAGGATACTCGCACGCAACGCCACTGGCCAAGAAACTCCTTTGTTGCGGGTGTAATTTTAAGGACAAACGCGATCATTTTCATTCAATCTCTCCTTTCCAAAATTTGATGACGTAACGTGGGGATCGCAGTTTCCCCAATGACAATATTTGAATGCGGTTCATAGATTGGACCCGAGAATTGCGTGGGCAGTCGATTTGGGCTCGTGATAATTACTAGCTCGAGAAGCATTCGGGTAGTGGCCCGTGTTCAATCGCTGCAACGACGACAATAGCCGAGCCATAACGATGTCTGGAACTCAGCGCGTGTCGTGTGCCTCGCCAACCACAGCGCGTGGATATGATCAACATTGTCGGCATATAATCGGCTCCAGATCACGTGGCCGCTTGTTCTGGCTGCGAGTTGAGGGGGTGAACGCTGCTCCTTTTTCTTTAATTTTTTTTTCTAGGACTTCTTTTCCGTGGGGTGAAAAACGAACGCGTGTTTCATAAGTCATTAACGTCAAGCATCCGTTCTAAGCGGTATTTGCGCAAAGTACAAAAATTGTTACATCGCCCCTTTAAGGCCGGTTCACAGATACAGCGGAACGCTAAGTTAGCGCTACGTGAGCACTCAAAGGAGCGCTCATGTGGCGCTCCCTAGCGCGATATGTAGCGATCGGTTAGCGCAGCAGAAGCGATTTGTTAGCGCTTTCACGCTCCTTGTGCCGTGCGTACTGCTGCGGAACAACGCGTGCACGGCGATTCCGGTGTTGTTGTTTTTCCTTTGGTAGTAAAAGAAGAGTAAGTAAAAGAGCCGCTCTCCAAGCAAAAGGTCGGGCAGGTGATTTAGAGTCGTAGACTCTAAATCGCGACTAATTGATTGAATTTGATCTCGTCGCTTTCTGTTCGATATGCGTGACCCAGGTTTCAAAGGCACGCAGTTAAAAATTATCGCCTTCGAAAGAGCTCTGTGTCTCGGTCCCTCAGCCTAGGAGCAAGGTTCACCAGGTGCCCGTCGGTTTCTCGGTGGCGAAAGATTTCGCGCACCCAGAAGGCTCTTCTGGGCGTTAAGCCATCCACACACATATGCACTAATCGCGTATGTAAGAGCATTTGTCGCATTTCTATATCAGCATCCCAGATGTCCGCCAGGGTGCTGCTGATGCACATCCAACCACAGGAACCGGAACCGCAGAGTACGCGCTAATCCGCAGCACCGCGGTACAAGAAGCGCTACTGAAGCGCTAACACGGCGCTACTGAAGCGCTAAGAAGGCGCTACTGGAGCGCTAACAGGGCGCTACTGGAGCGCCCATAAAGCGCTACTAAAGCGCTAATCATGCGCTATATTAGAACGAAGTCACGCGCTAGCAAGCGCCACATTAGCGCTTCTTGGACCGCTCACGTAGTGCTAACGTAGCGCTCCGCTGTATGTGAACAGGCCTTTAAGCATATAGAAAAAAAGGGGAATTAATTTAAGACTTCTTTACTTCTTCCTGTCGTTCTTCTATTTTCAAGTTGTTCTATGAAGTACAACTCGCCCGGAGGCGTGCTTGTCTTTCTTGTTTCGATGACAGCTGGCGCAGTGATCGCTTTATTGATTCGGACCGCCGTTTAGTCGAGAACGAAGGCAGAGGGGCACAGTGTCAAAAAATGGACGCAAGCTTTTGTCCCGCCACCGGCAGCACAAACACGCACGCGTCAAACATAATCAACGTAAATATTGCACTCACTTCTCGGCGCAGAAGAGGGGCAGCTCAGGAGACCAGATAGGGTTGCAACCCGAAGGCAGAACAGGACTCCGACTCAAACATCAAACAGCGAGAAGCTGCGAGCGAGATTGATGGCGCCAGTCGGTGTTTCTTATGTAGGTGTGAAAAAGTTGAAAGAAAGAAATAACGGAAAGAGAAACAAGAAGGAAGAGAGGTGCATGCAGTAAACACTGCACTCGAATCTCGAATGAACCACTACTTGACGGCGGCGGCGCAGAATTTTGATAAAGAAAGAAGAAAGGAGGATGTTTGCTTTCGGTACATTCCACTGATCTCTACTATGGCGCTTAGCTGCTCTCCGATGGATGGCGCTTAGCCGCTCTCCGAGCTAGGGTGCCTACATGTCTGTCTGTCTCAGGGTGAAGACATCCATTGTTGCCCCGAATGTGCCAGCGCGTGACGCTCTCGCGCACTCGGTGCGTGACTTGGGCGGTGAAATGGCGTCTATGCATTAGCCAAAGCTACGCGCCCGAGCTGAGTGACACCAGATTGCGCGCACTTCAAAATGCATACAAAAAAAGTGAAAGCCGTTTACAACTTCCTGCAACGCCGAATTGGAGCGCAGCTCTTGAGGAGGAGGAGTGGAGGGTATATTCCTCCTCCTCCCTCGTGATCATGCCTGCTACTCCTCCCCTCCTGCTCCCCCTCCCTCTCCTTTACCCCTCCCCCCGAGGTCACGTGACCCCCCCGGACCATACTAGACAATGAGGGGAGGAGGAGGAGGGGGAGGAGGAGGAGGGCAGAGGTCCGGGGGGTCACGTGACCTCGAGGGGACGGGATCACATGACCTTGGGCGGGCCGTCACGTGACTTCGGCGGGGGGAGGGGAGTCACCCCCCGGGGTCACGTGACCTTGGCGGGGGAGGAGGAGGAGGAGGAGGAGCGGAGGGGGAGGAGGAGGAGGGGGAGGGGCGACGCCGACGCCGACGCCGCACAGGCTGGAAACGGGTCATGTGACCCCCTCCCCCCGAGGTCACGTGACCCGCCCGGACCATATTAAATGAGGGGACGAGGAGGAGAAGGAGGGGGAGGAGGAGGAGGGCAGGAGGAGGAGAGGGAGGGGCGCGGTTACGCCGACGGCGACGCCGACGGCGACGGCGACGCCGACGGCGACGCCAACGGCGACGCCGACGCCGCTCAGGCTGGAAACGGGCCCCTAAGAGCTGCGCTCTAAAACAATTGGGCGGAAAAATGGCTGAGATGTCACCACTCAAGCAAAAGCGCGCGTGTGTATTAAGGCACTCTACTCCGAGCTAGGGTGCCTACATGTCTGTCTGTCTCACGGTGAAGATATCCATTGTTGCCCTGAGTGTGCCAGCGCGTGACGCTCTCGCGCACTCGGTGCATGACTTGGGCGGTAAAATGGCGCCTATGCATTAGCCAAAGCTACGCGCTCGAGCTGAGTGACACCGGATTGCGCGCACTTCAAAAGGCATGAAAAACAATTGGGCGGAAAAATGGCTGAGATGTCACCACTCAAGCAAAAGCGCGCGTGTGTATGAAGGCACTCTACTCCGAGCCTGGCGCAAGTGAAGCCACCGGAAGTTCGATGCTTGTCTCGGAAGTCGGGCGTGCGCTGGGCTTCCTAGTGCATTCAGTCGATATTTTGGACAATGATTTTTTGTGTCTTTGATTGGGTTTCAATACTCCCGTTCTGGATTAGACCCCGAGAATGAGGCTTTTCAACTTGGGACATATTCACAACTTCATCAACTATAATCTCAAAATGTTTACATTGAATGGCTTCCCATGATACTTCTCGGGTCTGTATGCGCCCTTACTGCGCAACAAGCAAGCTCCCTTGAGGGAACAAGCGAAAATCCAACGCCCTCGACGCTTTTCCAACCAGCTCTCGGAAGGGTTACAAAGCCTGCCAAGCGCTCACTTCCGGGACAAGCCGCTTACTTCCGGTGGCTTCATACCTCTTTGGTCAATGTAGAGTGCCTTCATACACACGCGCGCTTTTGCTTGAGTGGTGACATCTCAGCCATTTTTCCGCCCAATCGTTTTTTTATGCATTTTGAAGTGCGCGCGATCCGGTGTCACTCAGCTCGAGCGCGTAGCTTTGGCTAATGTATAGACGCCATTTTGCCGCCTAAGTCACGCACCGAGTGCGCGAGAGTGTCACGCGCTGGCACACTCAGGTCAACAATGGATGTCCTCACCCTGAGACAGACAGACATGTAGGCACCCTAGGTCAATGCGCCATCCAGCCCCCTCTAGTGGAGATCAGTGGTACATTCGGTAGAAACTTCATTTTCTTTCACTTGTGTATTGCTTAACTTGTACATCCTTTAATATAGTGAGAGCATTGTACTTTCTAAAAATGTCCGGCAGAAGGACAAGGGCTGAGTCTCGGCGGTAATAAACACAGCAAATGTCCGAAGGGCGGAAAGCAACTCAAAATTATAGGATTATTTGTTCTTTTTTTTTTTCAGGAAAAATGAGGCTTAGCGTCTGCTACTCTTGCGTCATTCTTTTGTTTGGATGGGTTCCTTTAGGCATTTTCCCAGTCCAATTCCCCCCTCTCCCCCCCCCTCCCCCCCTATAGTTTGGAATATTTTTAATCCCAAAGCGTTAACTGTCCCATGGAGCGAAGCCGGCGTTGTCTAGATCCTTCCGTAGCAGAAAGACGGCACATACAAGCGGAATTCTCATTGGCGGCGACGCGTAATGTGTCTCCATAACAACGGTGTGACGTCCCATTCCGTGACGTCATGGACTTCCCGCAGAATTTCAAATAAATCTCTCGCCGTCAATATCGCTCTCCAAAATTTTTATTTTCGCGTAAAATGTTTGTTTTTTTCGGCACGCCTGTCTCAATTACACTGTTGAAAAATCAGGTTTTTGTTTTTCAGAGGCCTTTAAGGTGATTTTAGAGGTCGTCATAGAAGTCTTCCTAGACGTCGTCCTAGACGTCGTCCTTTAGGTCGTCCGGGAGGTCGTCCTCGGCGTAGTCCTACACTCTCAACAAAAGGGTTGTCGTAGGGTACTACACTTGGGGTAGTCAGAAGCCGTCACAGATATCGCGACCCCCCCCCCCCCCCCCCCCCCCTTCGTTATACTAACAACACCATGGGCAGTCACACGGCACGCAATCAGCAGGTAATCACAGTGAGCACCCCCAAAAGCAACATGGCGGCTGGCAAGCGACAGTGGAGCAATACGAGTAAGGCCTAGCGAGCTGGACTGCTTTTTGCTAAAATACGATCCTCAAGTGCGTACGACCGTTCGCTGCCTTCCGTGCGCACAAAGCACTCCGAAACGCGCCTCGAAGTACCGGCACCGCACCTAATACGAGTAGGGCGACGATGTGAGAGGGGGGGGGGGGGGGGGGGGCGCATTCGAGGGGGTTTGTCCGCGATTGCTTTCGCGAGGCCGGCTGCATTTACTTCGCGGCCAGAAAACATTCAAAGAAAGAAACAAAATAGCGACAAATGGAATTATGTCTTTATTGAACAGAGCATCTGCTTGCTGTGCTTGCCGCAAGTGATCCGGCGTTTTCGGTTGACAGCGGCGAGGCGAAGCATCACCGATTTAAGCGGCGTCGGTTCCGATCGTTCAACGCTCCTGCTCACCTGTTAGCATTCGTTATCCACTTTCAAGTCCCTGGTAATCCTCACCGCGTCTGTGCACGCACTTGGCGCTATTCACCGCACGGAACACCCATTCAACTGGCTATGGGACTGATCCCATTTGGACGAGAGGCCGAGAACCGAACCACACCGAACCCTTTGTGGCTGCTACGTGGAGCCATGGAACGCCTCCATGTTATTCACTCAAATAAGTAGACACATAAACGCGCGACTCCTTGAATTGGGCGGCGACACGCGCCACCTAATGGACAGCGCTCAAACTAAAGAAAAAAAGGAACCAGCAATTCTTGCTCTGAGCGCCTCGCCAGACAATGCCGTATGTACAGTGCTAATCATACTTGTCTATAACGCGCGAGCGTGCGGCTTTCTCCGGGGAGCGCTAGACTGGTGCCATTCGCGGAAACTAAGCTAGTCACGTGGCGCAACATGGAACGGCCCGCTCGAGGGGTGTCGTCCTGCCCACTCTTTCAGCTGGCGGCGAACGCGGAAGGCTGCTCGCACGCTGTTTATAAACATCATTGCTCGAACAATAAACAGAGTAAAGCATGAAGGCGTATCAACGATGTCGTCATCAAAAAACAAAAATATATCATAAAGCACTTTACTTTTATCGCTTATCAAGCTGATAGAGTGGGCAGGACACCCCGCGAGCGGGCCGTTCCATGTTGCGCCACGTGACTAGCCTAGTTTCCGCGAATACCACCAGTCCAGCGCTCCCCGGAGAAAGCCGCTCGCTCGCGCGTTATAGACAAGTGTGATTAGGACTGTACATATCCCACGCCACACTTCACACATACGCACATACAGACATCATAGCATTTTATACATCAACGCATTCAGAAACAGCACAAGATACAACATCACATATTGACACTCTACATTCCTATACACACGTCTAATCGACACCACCAGCTTATATACTGCTGTATTTTATGTGACCGATTAGGATGGTGGCCACTGTCATATTTTGCATAAATACGAAAAGACTGTGCAAGATTTAGCCGTATATATTATTTTCCTCTACTGCCCTTAGGAAAGCGCTCGTATCTCTAATGTAGGGCCATTGCAAAAGTGAACTGCAGGTTATAAATAAATTTGAATAGTTGCTACGCGTCACATTTTCAACAGTTTCGTTTTCTCGCTTGCTTCAAGTATGCAGAAGCCTGTTTAATTAATTGTATTAATTATCGAAACCAATTTCTGCAATCACAACTTTCTGAACACACTGATGCATTTTCTTTTCTCTTTTTACATATCCAGACTGAATTTAGCGGCTGTTGGGTACACGTTGACCACACTGAGCACGCGCAGGTGATTTTAGCGAAGCCCGTCCGCCGGTCCTCCCCGAAGCGTTATTTCAGTTTTCTTCTTTTCGCTAAATATCCGTTCTATGCGCTCGCGCTCGCGCCAAGAGGACAGTGCAGAATTGCTGCTTTCGGGCCCGTGCCTTCACCTGCAACGAACGCGAAATACGTATGCTAAATTATCTAAATCCTGCTTGAGACAGTAGTGTTTGATTGCGTGCGTCTGACTGCGTTGCGGCAGCAAGAAATCAGGACATCCCTGCTGCTTATATCGCGTGCCAAGATGATTCTTTGAATTGGATTCCACGCTTGATACAAAGCACAGACGTGCCGGTGAGTGGCTTTCGGTTCTCGACGCAACGCTGTCAAAAGCTAGTGTCTGAACCGGCCTTGTTTGAAGCATTTTTTTATCGAGTATGCTCGATGAAATGTGCCAAATGAACCAGAGAAGGCGAATCATGTACCTCGAGATCCCAGATATCTGTGTACGTTCGTCCTGTCCGGCCTCAGTCGTGGTGTTCAATGCTTCATACTTCACTGCACTTGAAAGCAAAAAAATTGGGTACGACAGGCGCGCAAGTTCGGCGGAACCGAGGAGGCCAGTTGCAACTGATCTGCACGCAGAACTGACCGATCACACCTTTATTGAGAACACGCTCTTTACTGAACCGCACAATAAAAGACGACGAGAGTATCTCGTCCGGCGAACATTCAAGTCAACTCAGGCCTGTGCGTAGCTTCCTGTGCTTTTCTAGAGATTTGGTTAAATTCCTCGAGCACGACGCCAGCTGCCAGCTGTTTACTGCTGTACATGGTAAAACCCGCGACGGAACCAAAAAGGACAACCGCGATACTTTTTATCTGCCTCGGGTTTTAGCAGGTGCCTACCAAGGTTACCTGTACTTGTTTGTTTTCTGCCAGTTTAGGCGAACTGAGCCACGCTTGTTTCGACCGGTTCAAATTTGAATAAATGATAACCAACGCACAAAGAAAACAAGTTTCAAGTACTTTTTGAGATTTTTGAAGTGACTTTTACTATTGAACGACTGCATGCACTTGAATGTTCAATTCAAGAGTTTATAAAACGTGACTACCCCATGCTTGTCACCTGCCAACAGGATGCTAACTCTCAATGGCTCGAGCCCAGTGGGTTGTTAAGTAAGCCTGTGGGGTAGTTACAGCCGTCAAAACGCACGATGACGAGGGGGGGTGCTCACTTTTTCTTAGAGTGTAGACACCGTCCTTGACGTCGTTCTCGACGTCCTCCTAGACGCCGTCCTTGATGTGTTCCTTGATATGTGCACGGCAACGCCAGATGCCTTTCGCATTCCTTCAGGTAAACAATCTTAAATATTTTCGCGTAACTTTTTTTAGGGGGGAAGCTCTTTAGAGGCTAGCCATGTCCGTATGTCCATCCGCCGTCGTGTGCACATGCTCCTACTAGTGAGCTCACGTGCTCACGAGGACGTGAGGACGTGCTTCCGTGCTCGTGCAGGGCAAAAAAAAACGCATCTCCACGTGGTGAATGATGATTGGGGCGAAGCTGTGGTGGTGCTTGTCTGCGTGGACGCTGAGCCGCAGCATCCCGAGCCTTTCGTTCGTTTTCATCCATGTCAGGAAGAGAATGTGTGGTATGGAACGTGGTTATATACGAATTCGAGCATTTGTCCGCAGCGTGACATGGATGAAAATGAACGAAAGGCTCGGCATGCTGCTGCTCAGCGTCTACGCAGACAAGCACCACCAGAGCTTCGCCCCAATCAACATCATTGACCACGTGGAGATGGGTTTTTTTTCTGGGGGGGTGTTGCATTTTATATTCTCCCCCCCCCCCCCCCCCCCCCCTCCTTAAGCCACTGGGTAGGATGCTCTTCAAGCAAACAAGTGTCGCAGATATGTTCGATTCACTCGAACAAAGTTTAACGGATGACCCGAATTCATTTGGTGTTGCTTCCTTTGACGACTGCAATTTTTATAGTCTATTGTAGTATTCCTTCGGCCCTAGCTTGATTTGTTTCTTCATTTAAATGCATATGAGCTCTGGAAAGTTGGCATTGAAACGAGCATGCAGGACCTAATAAAGTTGAAGTAAAATATGCCGAAAACAGCATCTAGGTCAAGCTAAAAAGAATGCAACGCGGAGACAAGGAGTAGACGAGAAGAGAATTGAGAAATTTAGAGAGCGTTCCTTGCTCTTTTTAGAAGTCAGGGGGTCGGTGGCCGAGTGGGCTAGCGCACACCAGTTCGGAGCACGTAAAGCGAAAGTTTGTACTGCAGAACCCAGGATCCTGGGCTCAATCCCCACACCTGCCCGTTTCGATCTGGATGAGCATCGTGTCGGCGTGCGGTCGTGTAGCACTACTGCGTGGTGCACGTTAAAGACGCCAGGCTAGCGGTTGTAGTGTACTGGATAAATCTCTTATCTACAGCTGGGAGACTCGTCGCCCGTTGAGGCAGACCAAGTTCTAGGCTGTATAAACATTCACACAAACAAATCATGTTTTATTGAGCAGTCGTCTCTACGTGCAGTCTATATTTACCCCGCACTACACTGGCATTATGGGCATTATGACGCCATTTCTGTGCGGGTCATTCCAGGGGCAATTCTTCCGTACATTTAGCGCAAAAACAAAAACAAGACTTGACATGAAAAGGTAGCGCCTGCCAAAATGCGTATCCGAGCAACTTGTCGGAGAGCGGCGCACAGACGGCAGCCCCGAGCCACTCGCCAGCACCCACGGAAGAAGGCAAAAGTAAATTGTCGTCCACACACTTGCAGCCGAGTAGGACCGTGGGAGACATGACCGGTTTTAAGTCCCTTACGACAGCGTAGGACCAGCTCCGCTGCAGTGCATGGGGTCCTACGCAGTTGCAAGAGGCATAAAACCGGCCTTGTCTTCCTCGGTCTTACAAGGTTGCCAGTGTGTAAACGGCGCGTAGCAATGGCGGCGAAGCGGGGCCCTAGTGCGTATCTCCCTCCGCCGCCGGCTTCCCAACAAGGCGCTCGAAGACGTGCCCCGTAACGCCAACCCCTCCCGCAGAGAGGAGCTTCGGTCCCGCTGCCGCCGTCGCCCGTCGGTCTGCGGAACAGGCGGGCGCCACTACTGCTCTGGGGAGAATGGTGGCTTCGCTCTGGGAGGAGTAGAAGGACGCGACAGGCGCGAGTACAAGTCCCGAGCTGCGTCATATGAGTCGAACTGCAGCAGCGGCAGACAGATGCCGCTGTAGCCCGCTTCTGCAACGAAGCCTTGCAAGAGAGATGTGACGTCGGCGACAGTTTCATTTCCAAATACCACGTCGTTGACGTCTGTTTTATCTCTCCGTCGTTCGCCGGCGCGTCGACGTGGTTGTGCGAGGTCCGCTTTTCAAAAGGCTTCGGGTTCGCACGCCGTGGAGGAGGATGGGACGGTCGGGTGACATTGCCTTGGCAGCAGAGCTATTCCTGCCGGCTTGTTTTAAAACAACTTTTGCTTACAGCCTTTCAAGAGAAGAAGCAATGAGTTTATTTGCACTTCTGAAGCAAGTGTTAGAACAGGGTTGAGGAGTTCCGGCAAATCTGATATCTCTGATATGTCTGTTAACGCGAAGGTTGAATGTTTTAACTCGTATTTTAAGTCGGTATTTTTGGAAGACTCTCCGCATCTGATATTTTCAGTGGCTTGCCAAACACAGCAAAGCGTAATGCCCAGCATTAAAATGACATGAACGGTATCGTGAAGTTGCTGCGCGGAATTGATGCAACCAAGGCCGTCGGACCTAATGGCATTTCCCCTGTTATTTTTCTTAAGTGCCGTGAATCTATAGCGCGTTATCTTTTTGTTATATTCATTGAATCTTTAACGACGGGGATGGTTCCAATGAATTGGAAGATGGCAAACGCCACACCAGTTTTTAAATCGGGATCTAAAGCCAGTGTTGAAACCTATTGCCCTATTTCATTAGCATCGATCTCATGTAATTTGTTTGAACACATTATCTATAATAACCTTTACTCGTTCCTCGATTCAATAGACTTCTTTTCCCCCTCACAGCATTGTTTTCGAAGCGGCTACTCTTGCAACACCCAGCTGGTAGAATTTTACCTAGGAGTGCTACTTGTGGATTTCCTAAAATAGAACAGCCGTATGGAACGTACACCCACCGGCAATATGAAGGTGAACACCTTACCTGGTTTCTTGCCTGTTTTACGTCTCCCTAAACCTATATGAACTATAGGTTTAGGGAGCCGTAAACTTGACACAGTAAGCCCCATGGTGTACAGTAAGCCCGATCACAGAAACAACACAGATGTCCCTCGAAGGCCAATTTAAGACCTCTATTGTTGCATGTTGAACCTTGGAAGTGGGCAATCACGAAGACGTCACACAATGTCGAACCTTCCAACGCCCTCTCTCTCTCTCCCTCCCCCAACCCACCTCGACGGAGCCCTTAAAAACTGACCTCTTTCGGTTAAAACCGAATTTTAGAAAACGGATTAGACGTACCTTTATCGGTTTTTATCGGTTTAACCCGAAAACGCTGAACCTACAAACTGACCTTTTTCAGTTAAAACCGAATTTCCGAAAATGAATTCGGCGTACTTCTATCGGTTTTTATTGGTTTAAACCGAAAACCCCGAACCATAATTATAATGTAAGAACTGATAATTATAATTTGTACGAGACCGAGGGAGGACCGATGAAACTGTGTGACGCGTGCTAACAACATATTGATGCCTTCTAGTAGGTGCAATTGCATACAGAAATTCTACAAGAGCTGGGGAAGAAAAACGAACTGTATAACGCAAACGGTTCTCGTACATGGATTCTATATGCAGTATTTAAAATCTGGAGAATAATGGTTCTGTGTGGTCATAGTAAGAAGCATCTCCAATATAACGTAAAATTTTCTTTTGGAACAATAATATGTTATTAAGGTTTGTTTTGGTCGTAGTGGCCCACAAAAGATGGAAATAGTTTAAGCGGGACTGGAATAATCCATGATAAATATTTAGCTTAATGTTGGGTGTCAAAACATTACGGCAGCAAGCCATAATACCAACTATCCGTGAAAGTTTTACAAGTATATCATTTATATGGTTATCCCACGTCATGTGCTCTGAAAAAAATTGCACTCAAGTTCTTATGCTGTTTTACAGGTTCAATTCAGGAAGTAACAAGATTGATTGTGTTATTTATACAAACAGGTTCATTTGTTGACCTACATAAAATTGCTCTGGCCTTTGAAGTGTATACCTTGAGCCCATTTGTTTCAGACCACATAAAAAACTTACAAAAAATAGAATTTGCTTTACATACTAATACATCAGTTTCTCCCCTAGAGAGAAACAAGCTGGTGTCATCCGCGTAGATAGTGAACTATGCTTCGTCATCGATGTTGACAATATCATTAATATAGACATTAAATAGGAGGGGTCCCATTATACTTCCTTGCGGTATACCGGTGCGAATATTTCGGAAAGAAGAACAATGACCATCGATAACAACACACTGTTCACGATTATTTAAGTAGGATTCAAGTAAAGCAAGTGGCGTGCCGTGTACACCCTGTTTATCGCTCTCTGATCCCTCTCTTCTTTTTTTTTTTTTATCTAACTCTCTTTCCTTCTCTGGATTTCGGTCTTTAAAAGCGTGTCGAAAAGAAGCAGGAATGTCACCGAAAACAAAAGATGTGCACTTCTTTTCAATATTTTTCTAGTTTTGTTCTGTCTTTTTTTTAGTTGCTTTTTACGTCACTGGCGTCAATTTGACCAAAGTAAGAAGAGAAAAGGGGAGCAAACCGTGCGCTTCTGAGGGACAGGCCTTTCTTGGCGAGACTCCCGCACTTTGTTGTGTTTAGGAATGGCAGAAGCGTTCCCGACGGTCAAACAGAACTTTACACTTTGTCATTAGAATACATAGCACCAGACCCTTAAAGCCAGGGTCACACTGCATACACATCACACAAAATACAGTCTGCATACAGATTCGAAAGCCAGTCACCGAGAGATCCGCGCTTCGAGTACCGCATGCAATGAGTTCAAGAATAAACTTGGAACGCGACATTCGAACCACGGAGAGGTGACTCGTGCTTGCAGATTGTTATTTGTACGATGGTATGAGCAGTGTGACCCCGGTTTTAAGGATACCCTCGTGCGAGACGCTTTCTCACCAGGGACAATAACGTTAGACCGCGATATTTATTAGCAGATGGGAGAATAAAAAGAACCCACGTGACCGAGTAGCCACGTATCAAAAACCTGATGCATGTCTGAATATTAAAACGCCGACGAACAGGATCCAACATTCTGCTGGGAAAGCAGCCCCCTGTGGTTGGATCGCCCGGGGCCAGGTATTCCTATGGCGCACCCGGGCTCCTCGTTTATTGGGCTCCCGCCGTGGCTACCAATATCGAAGGCAATCACGCGGCGACACCGACGACTAACGCTAGCTGCCCTAACGAACGAACTGCGCATGCCTGATCTCTCCCAGCCTTGGCAACGGCATCGAGCTGCGACCCGCGCCTCATCGCTAATGGCCGTCGGTTACATCAGCCCGGGCCGCGGGGCACCCAACTGCGCGGGCTCCGCTAGACCGCTGCCTAAGCGTATATTTTATCGAGGTCCCGACCTTACCAAACGAGCATCCATAGGAACCCGTGGCATCCATTGGAATTCAGGGACGGGGAGATATCTTATGCGCTGTTTTGTTCAAAATGACAGATAGAAAAAGAAAAAAAAAAAGGATAAAAAAAGGGCGAGTATAGCAGGCGTTGTTAGTCTCGGGGAGGGATGTTCAAATTCAAAGGGAAAGGGGAAGGAAAAACGCAGTGAAATCTCCAAAACGAGAAGCGAAAGACAAAACTCAACAGAAAATGTGAGAACATGAACCGTTCTGTTAGAAGGCCCTCCCCATTAAAAGAATCGTCAGATACGTTTCCCCGGCATCAGTTGCTGCTTGTCTCAATCAAATGCTGCGGCAGAATCAGTAGTTTTATTTTGTAGAAAGAAACAAAGAGTGTTGGCTTCCACGATCATTCTGTAATGTGCATTCTGCACCATCAAGATCGGCGGTCTTAGCGAGCTCATTATGAGCATGCGCTTTAAACGGCGCTCTCCAATATGGCACCCAGTAAATACTTGGTGAATATCCCTCTGGGTGAAAACAGTCAATGTTTGCAAAGCTGAGTGTGCTCGTTACTCTCCTGTTGAGTTGGCCAGCTTGCGCAAGGCGTCCTCTAGCCAGTCTTCGCATGACTCGTGTCTTCCCTTCCTTTTCAGCTGTCTGGTGATGACCTTTCCAAAGCACCCCTAAGGCGCCTACGCACACTTGCGTTTGAGAGCGTTTGAGTGCGTTTGACTCTTTTGCGGCTGCGAGAAACCAGCACATCCCTGCTGCTTATGTCGCATGCCAGGATGATTCCTTGAATTGAATTCCACGCTTCATATGAAGCCGAGAGGTGCCGGTGACTCACTTTCGTTTCTCGACGCCAGCGTAGTCAAAAGTACTCAACCGCTCTCAAACACAACTGTGCATAGTGACCCGTCTTAAGGACCGTGAGAGTGCAGGCTGTGACTCGTAACGTGCTCACTCTTTGTCACCTTTTTTTTAAAAATTTCGTCGCTCGTTTATGCTCCGGAAGCATCTAGAGACAGGAACAACCGCGAACGATGAAACGTGATCTTCTGTGCTTCTTAAGTCCTTTGCTTGACGACGATGTCGTTCTCTCGATTGTGGCGCGTTTCCTTCACTCAAGTAAGAGACAAGATTATTGCTAAAGGCGTACATCAGCTGGCAAACTACGAGCTCACTAGAACTCGGCGTTTGTATGTGTTCGTGCGGCGATCGCCAATCTTGGCCGCAAAATCGTTTCAAGAGGAACGTGACCGACGAAGCGGCAAATGCACCGCCCAGGAGCAAAACGTTTTATCGTATCACTGAACTTCGATCGTTATTAGAAGAGGAAAGGGAAGGTTACATGAAGGGAGCGAAACAGGCAAATGTAAAAGGCAGCTCAGAAAAATTACGATTGGCTACCAATAAATACACCACACAGGGCGTATAAAATAACCGGAATGGTGGAGGTATTAATTAAACTTTCTCGAGGTTCGCCCGAGTTGTAAATAAATGGGTTTCTTAATAGGGCTGCAGCGCTGCGGGCTGCCGGGATGTAAACCTCCGTGTGAAAGTGGCCTCCTCGGGCGCCTTGCCAAACATCTCGATAACGATGTGCGAACTTCTAGTTTAGAAAGTGTCCCTGCCATCAACTAACTAGGGTAAGTACATTATATCTGTACATTGCGTTATTCTGGGAGGAAAACGATGTTGTGGAACTTCGAACTAATGATTCCAGGGAATTTAGCCTTCTTAGCATTAACTGCCCCTTTCAAACGTTCACTGAAAACTCCTATATTGTTATGTTTGGGTCTTCATTGATACTCTTTCCTTCGCTGACGAAAGACACTGAATTCGCCAGCACGCGTTGGACATTTGGAAAGCGTATGACATTGAATTCCTTCAAAATCATAAACAATAAGAGTGCATGCCGAACATATATTAAATTGGCGTTCATCGTGTACTAAGCAACTTATATCTTTTGTAGCACATTCTCTCGTTTTTTCCCTTTTCTTTGGTACATGCAAATGATGACAGGGAAGCGCGGAATTCCGACACTTTAACAAAACGCTTATTTGATATTATTACCTTACACGCTCCGTGATCAAGCTCATTAACGTTTATATATAACGCATTCTTCGTACATCCCTATTGGAAAACCCCAATATAAACAGCGTATTATGGATATTGGTAAACAATATCTTTTTATTGTATTGCAATACAATATAGACAGTGTATTGGAAAACATTACATTTATTGTATTGTATTACAATAAGGATTTGTTATGGGATTCCAATATCCATAATACGCTGAAAATATTGGAATCCAATACCGTATAAACCCTTATTGGATCCCCATGTGTCGTATGGGGATCCAATAAGGGTTTACGATTCCAATATACTCAGCGTATTATGGATATTGGAATCCAATATATTATATCGGCTACCAATAAAACTATATACGAGTTGGAATATCACGTTCAGCGCAACATTTCTCTGCAACGCAGTCTCTTCTTGTGTGTATTTCTGAGTGATAAATTAAAAAAATGTTGCTGTTGTGAAATTGTGAATAAAGAAGCAAAACACTGGACTTATCCATACCAAATATATTTAACATATTCCTGAACTGGAGGATCTGGCATTTACTGCAAAAGAAAGTTAATTGTTTAGGACTCTCATTCAAAAACTTGATGTTTGAAAACAGAATGTGAAATCCTCACCTTAATGAAAACAGCACCTGCCAGCTGTAGTTATATAGAAACTGCAAAATAAAAATTTGTGATTAGTTCGCGACAAGTAGCAATCCTTCACCAAGCGGGTAGATTCAAAATTATGTCTGCGTTTGATTGTGGAAAAATAAGCTTCAATGCCACTGCCACAGGTCATTCTGAGCTCGGTCAATTAAATATATGTATCCGCTCGTCTGGCTTCACTATTCCTGCTTTGCACCTAACTAGAGTATCTGGAATGCTCACCTTTGAGGAAAAACGAACTGGTGCTTGCTTGCTTGTAGGCCGTGGAAACTGGAAGAGAGATTTGCGGTTAGTTGCGTCCAAGTAGCAGTTACTTTGAGTAGCCACGTAAAGTACACTAAGTCTGAAAGATTCAAAATTACATGCGCGGGACATAGATATCCTCTTGCGGCGTAACTGGGCACGTGTCAATGTCGCCCGCTTGTATTACAGAAAAATAAGCTTCAATGCAGGAGCTCCCAGTCGTTCTGAGCTCCGTCAATTAAAAATGCTGTACCGTTCATATGGCTTCAGTATTCCTCGTTCGGGAATTTGGAATTCTCACCTTTGAAGAAAAGCAAACTGGGACCTGCTAGCTCTTAGGCTGTGGAAACTGCCAGAAAGATTTGCGATTAGCTGCGTCCAAGTATCAATTTCTTTGACCAGCCACCTACAGCACACTAAGCCGGATAAATTCAAAATTACATGTGCGTGACATAATATGCCTCTTGTGACAAAACTGGGCACACGTTTTGTCGCCTACAGCAACACTGAAGCCAGACAGACAAGAGGTACGGCACCTTTAATTGACGGAGCTCAGAACGAGTAGGGACGCTTTCACTGAAGCTTGTTTTGCTGCAATACACACGTGTATTGCAGCAAAACAAGCTTCAGTGAAAGCGTCCCCAGTCGTTCTGTCAATTAAATATGCCGTACCGCTTCTCTGGCTTCAGTATTGCTGCTTCAGAGCAATCTAGAAAATCTAGAATCCTCACCTTTGAACGAGAATGAACTGGCGCCGGCTGGCTTGTGGGCCATGGAAACTGCAAGAGAGGTTTGCGATTAGTTACGTCCAAGTAACAATTTTTTTGGGTAGCCACCTACAGCACACTCAAAATTACATGCACGGGACACAGATGCCTCATGCGACGGAACTCCCTTCATCCTTGTTTTCTGTTAACTCTGCTCACCTTCACCACTCGCCTCCAATTTCTGCGCTACTTCTTTAATCTCGATTCCCTGGTTCCCAAAGGCCATGCCATGGCTTGCGCCAGTCACGGATCTGTCAGCCCTGCGACTGGCGCTATTGTGGCAAAGGCGCCACAGCACCTGGCGCTTGATGTGCTCTTTCAATATTTTGAGCATGGCTCAAAACAGGTGGATGGGTGTCTGGTATGCCCTTTGCTTATTTGCGGATCGTTCTGAATCAGAGGGTAGGCGCTTCTGCGACCTGGGCGCATGCTCGGTAATTTACAATAGTTGAAACCAAACTCTGCAGGAATCTTGAAACATAACAAACATAATGTGCACGCCAAAAGGCATAACAAATGAAACACACACCATCTATCTATTTTCGTTTCTTGTCCGCAAGAAGCTGACGTATATGTAGCCTCCCTTGCTTAAGCCGTTCCTCCCTAGTGTCCCGGTCGGGTCTCGTCCTGATGAATCGTCGGTGGAGACCTGAGGAGCGGTCAACATCATATTAGACCTTTTTGAGACAGAACCATATACTTGCTAAGAGGAAGTACACCCAAACGAATCTCAGGCATGTCATTTATAGTGCGTTTTAAATTGAGACGAATGATGTAAAATGAGACGTCAATACTGACGCACCCCTTTTGCGAACCCAAAATTTTTAAGGCCTTGTCCCCCTCGCTAGGGGGACAAGGCACATGAATCCCGGCATGTGGATGAAATTTTTACCTTAACATCCCGACTCAATGCCCATCCCTGAATATTCGACCACCACACTTTTAGAAAAAAAAATATTTTTTTTAGAAAACACCGAGTTATCTACTACCCCTACAAACGCCTGAACCAAGCGTACTCTACCGTGGCTTGTTTGCTCAGTGCCGCCCCCGAGTTAATTCGGGCTGACAATGTTGTTTTGTTTTTTTTCAAATGGAACCCACATTCTTAGTTTTGGTTTGTCTTGTAGAAGCAGGTGGATACTTTTATAAAGCTTCCTCCCTATGCGCTTCCGAGTCAACATTTTTGCAATGGCCAACCCCCGGGCTTTGATTTTGCGCTCCTTGATGAATGCTGAAACTCATATAGGCGGGCAATAGCTCGCCTTGAAAATACTTGCTTTTGGTGGCCGAGAACAAACTCGTGTTCCTGATTGGCAGCCACTTGCTGCCAAGAATTGCTGCACATATCCTAAAGATTAGTCAAACACAGGTGCTTTGGCCGGACAGAGACACAAAAGCCTGAAACAAGGCCACTATACAGACAGGAAATAGAGTGTCTGTGAGGAATGAAGCGCACAACTCAGATAGGCGTCAATCACTCACCTTGAAAACACTTGCCATGCGCGGCAAAGAGCAAACTTCTGGCCTTGATTGGCTGGTGCTTGCCACCAAGACCTGCATGTATAAGAAAGAACCTGGTCTTAGTCAAACTTGGGTGTTTTTGCAGAAGAGAGACAACAAAATACTAATGCAAGACCACTACACATAAGTTATGGCATTCAAGAGGATTGAAATACAAAACTCATAGGCGGGCAATAGCTCACCTTGAAAATACTTGCTCTCGGTGGCCGAGAACGAACTCGTGTTCCTGATTGGAAGCCATTTGCTGCGAAGAATACCTGTAGATATCCTAAAGAACCCAGTCTTCGTGTAACACAGATGCTTTGGCCGGACAGAATACAAAAGTCCGATACAAACCACAAAAAGCAGGAAATAGTGTCTGCGAGAGATGAAAAAAGACCCAAGTGGAGAGGCTCATTCTGTTTTACGTTAGTCAAATAGTGTAGCTCATTTTGCTAAAACGATGCATATTTGCTAAAAAAAGTATCTATATTTTGCCCCATTTAGCAGAGTTTACTGCCAACGGTACCTGAACACCAGAATAAGTCAGAATTAGTCAGTATTTTTTTTTTCTTCTTTTGATGAGCGACAACAGAATCCTAAACAGATGATGAAACAAAATATGAACACAGCAAGACAGGCTAGTTTGCCTTGATGCAAGCACAGTGCCTCGGCCAACCAAATGAGGTTCTATTCTTTATCACTTGTCATATTTGGTGGGAATAGTAAAGTAAATGAAAAGAAGGCAATCTCTCTTGCAGCCGACAGCTGCAAACAAAATTCATATACCTCGATGAACGACCTGGAAATGAAATTGGGTGGTGGCCAAGTGGTTTAAGGTGTCAAATTTCAAACTTACAGACTGTATTTTTGGTTTAAGTCCTCCTGGTGTATATTTTTATCCTTATAACTATATTTACATTTTTTTTTTGTATTTTTGAGGCACAAGTACTTAATTTATACGCTAATTCACCTTTAGGAGCGTTTTAATTACACTCCATGCCTTTCTAGTGCTCGTAATTGATTCTTGGTGAAAGCGGTCTTAAATTTTTCTTTTCTTGCTGTCGCTGCTGCTTGCTTTCTCACCTTTGGAATGCTGACAACTCGACACAAAAGTAATGAAAAATGTGTTTAAAATGTCATGAAGATCAGCATTTCCAAGCTATACCCCTGCTTCATGCCCCGACCATGCCACCATACCATAGCTGAGTGCAGTGACAAATGGTCCCAGGTTTGTCACCCAACCGTTTTTTGGGCTTACGGTGTGGCGCGACTCGTGCAGCACCTATGCTTCGCGATGGAGCCAGTGAGCGAGGTGTGACACACTAGAGCTGTGCAAGCCACAGCTTTACAGCCTGCAAAGCGTGGGAAGATCCCTCTCCCTTTGCAGAGCTGGCATTAGCTCACCGAGAAGCTATTGCAAGCACTAGAAAGCCACAGAGTGTGAATAAAAGCGCTTCTGAAAATGAATTAGCGTGTAAATTATGCATCTATATGTTAAAACTTAAAAAAAGTATATATGTATATATATATATCTATTTAAATACTAAAAAGGCAAAAAAGAAAAAAAAATGTTTCCAGGTGGGCTTGCCCCCAGAGCTCCACGGCCCTTGAATTCAGTTCCTTAAAGCCCGCTTCAGACGGAACAATTTCGCCCAGCAACTTCATGTCGCAACACCAGCAACACGGGCCGCCCGCGTTCACATGCAGCAACTGAATTGCTACGACTTGCCATCATTATCATGAAATTTTATTTTTCTTACAGTATTTAGACACACAGTTATATCCTAAAAACATGTTTTTATATCTTTAAATTGGGCTGAGAATACTAACTAGTCTTTTTGAAACAGTTTATTTTCAAAAATGATCCATTTCAAACCAGAACTAAGTCCTCAGTTCTCATCATTACGACCACAGGGGTGTCACGTGAAAATATTGCATTCCTGATTGGCTGCTGCCGCTTCAAACATCTCCGAGTAGTCAGAGTTGCTCGTCCGCTTCGAGCCGGACCCAATCTCAGCAATTCGTGTCGATCTAGGGAAAACTAGGGAACAACCCGCCAGCAGCCCCAAAATTGCTGGAAAGGTTGCCCCGTCTGAAGCGATCCTATACCCTGTTTCATACATAAAGTGCAACGCAGTCAAAGCTAGCGCACCGGTTTGCATTGCTGACCGTGCCTACGTTCGCCCCATAAGATAGTGGGTCCCCTGCAGAAAAATCTTAAAAAGTCGGAAAATGTGCCTCCTCGGGGCTAGTAACTGATATTGGCGTTATGATTTCAATGGAGCACGAAAGTTTTTCAAGAAAAAGGAAGAGATAATGTAAACCACCTTAAATTGTTTTCGTGTTCATCCGTGTGGCAGCCGCTGTGGGTTTTCGGGTTGTGTGGCACTGGCTGATTTTGAGAAGATGGCGTCTTACGCAGCAAGCTCAAGTACCTTTCCTGCTCGGATGTTTTCGAAGATTCGTTGTGCGAAAATCTTGAAAGAGTGCAAGCAGATGATCGCCGATGTGTACGGGAGTATAAGAACACATTCCCCGGAGAATTCGGTCGTGAAGTCCTGGAGACGGCCAGTAACGACACTGGAGTGTGCCCTGTACTGTCGCGAAGTGCAAGGCGCAGTGCCTATCTGGCAAGGTGGCGTCCCCGAAGCAAAGACCTCGCAACGTGAAAGTTTTGAGCACGGGGACCGTCAAGCATGACGAGTTCACACAGAACGCCATTCGCCTGAAGGTGCATCGCAAGTGCTCCGAGAGGGTGATTCCTACCCTTGACAGCTATTTCAAAATAAACTGTACAGGCCACAACTATTGTCGATTAACGTTTTATTATAAATTTTGGGACAAGGCCGCTATCAGGGCGATTCCTCATTCCACGCTGCACGAAAGAAAAATATAACTCGGTGCTGGAGGCAAATAACACTTGCAAAGCGGCAGACCAGATGGTAGAAATCTGGCCTCTCGGCGACTTATAAATAAAAATCAAGAAGGAGGAACTGAAATATGCACTTCGTCAATGCGCACAATCTTGCACAAAAAGTATGTCTAAAAAAAAAAAAAAAAAAAAACCAAAAAGCTTTGCGCGTAAAACGGTTTCAAACTACGGCCACTGAGACGTCAATATCGCCAGAGCAGCGCCTTCTACCACTCGTCCACGAAACGCGCGAAGTAACACTTTTTCTATTTTTTCATGCGCACCACTTTAGTACCTTTGACAGCGTTGCACGCTAAGTATGAAACAGAGTATAAGACACCCTATTGTCTGGTACAGAGACAATTTATGAACGCTTGGGTGTTTAAACAATCTACTACACATTTTACAGAAATAAAAAAAAAAAACATTGGGTGTTTAAACGTTGTACTACCCCTTTTTCAATAGAAAAAAGCAACAATAAAAAAAACACATTTCAGAAAAAAAGGTTAAGGAAAGGGAATGTACCATTATGTTCAGTGAAGTTTGGTGACAAGACTCGGGACTCGAGCCGGAATGCAGTTATCCTTGGTGTGACCCCATGAGACTGTCTTGCTGCCTTTGCTGGGGTTTATCTAACTGAAGTACCTGTACGAAAAGTAGAACACATGTGCAGAACACTCATTATTCACAAGAAAATTTGTCAATTCCCAAAATGACCCATGAAAAAAATTATGCGAGGAATTTTCAGGCTGCGTTGGCCGAGTCACCTCTCGTGGCCAATGTTTCATAGCAATTTTAATTGTAGTGAACAGTTATAGGGTATATTACGAACAAAGTGCAATTTGGTTTTGTAGGAAACTATAACACACAAAACGACACTTGAATGCAGTATGTTGAGGTACCTCTAAACAAACTCCAGGGTTTCATGGCGCCTCCTTCAGATACCTGATGTTGAACATGAAATATGTGCACCAAGGAGTGAGCGAACAGCGACTTCAGATTTGTCTCTAACACCAGCGACATGTCGACAAGGAGTGCAACATGTAGAAGGTCGTCGAGAAGTGTGCCAAGATGAAAAAGCAAGATGTAACGATATCAGAATAAGATCACACCAACGAGGCACCATTGTGGTGAGACAATCTACGATGTAGAGACAGTAATCGGGAGTCAACAGACGTACGGCCGCGATTTACTTTGCGGCGACTGAAATAAAACATGGCAAAAAAAAAAAACAATTTGAAAATTATAAAACGCGTTTTTTTTTTTTGTTTTTTTTTTACCTTATTTTTTGAGCGCAGCCGGTAGCAGAGCAGTTGGGCGGCGTCACGAAAATCTGACAGACTCGCCAGCTTTTCTCAACTTCGTACGGCGCCAGTCGGCACCACAGATGAATGGTCGGCACTCTTAGTCTACCAGGAAAAAAAAAAAAAAATACGAGCTCAGAGCCCAGCGTCGATCGCGACTTTCGTAAAGAGAAGCTCCGGTAACACTTCGGCGACTCGCGAGCGTTAAACAACGCCTCTTCGAACGAGCCCAATAATCCAACACGTCGAACGGTTTGCGCCGGTAAGCACGCTGGGAGCCAGGGGGCTGGAGGTTCAATATCCGAAAGAGACGAGGCGCTGGTTTCTACGTCTATTTCGCACATGAGATAACAAGCCGAGTGATAGCTAGCTGAGTGTAAACACTGACTGAAGTTACATCAGAGTACACGCAGTCGAAATGACGTCTGCAACAGAGCACAGCCAGACGCTTTCAGCAGGGGACGCATGCGTTCAAATAAGCTGCGATTTCAAAACATCATGTATCCCTTCTGTCCTTCAGTGTTCACTTTGATCTGTGTATACCAAAGCACTCAATGCTGCAAGTAATAAAGTCGTCTATACGTACCTTTCGAAGCGATTGAAAGTGCGTTGGTCTCACTTGGAACCCACAAGCAAAGTGCGCGACGAACTTGACGAGCCGTTATCCGTCGGTCCCGCCATCGCCGTTGTCTCGCCGGGTTGGCCATAGCCTCCTGTCTGGCTCGGCTCGCCTCCCTTCGGAATTCGAACTGCCTCCGAAGCTCGAGCGCTCGAGCTTTCGCGCGCGCGGTGCGCGCGGGTTGACGATGGGGACTTTTCTCATAAAACGAGTCTGTAACGTATCGTTTGATGGCGCAAATGCACGTATTTTTCCCGCCGTTTTTTACAGTGTGTGAATCTTGCGAAACAGGCGACGAAGAGTGGTGGGTGAAATGTGCTCGTGTGTGGTTGTGGATTTTGTGTACGACGTAGGATTACACAGAAAGGTGGGTCAATATCGATAAATGTGACGGTAAGAAGCACGTGACCTGTCAAGCCCATTAATCCTCATTATTTTATCGTGCGAACTGACATTGTCACGTATCGCGTTCGATTTGGGTTCCAACATCGGTAACCTAACTTTTGTTGCATTAAAACTGCAATAAACATTTGTTTGAAAACGATCACTCCAATGAGCACGTCGTTATTGGGCTTTCTCATTGAAAGGTAGGTCGCGGGTGTCCCAGCTAGTTATTCTGAATGGTTTGGTGGTTGTCTAGCATTTCAAGCGCTCGAGGCTGTGTGTACTGTGTGCCGTACGTACACTTGCGCTTTCGATCAATGTGAATGTGTTTGCAACGCGGAACGTTTGTGTTCTGTGTGTATCCACCTCCAATATCGTTCTCTCTCGTATTGCCGTATGGTAACTCCTGCTGTTCTACAATATCATTCACGCGATGTCGTATATGTGGGCGTACCGATATCCACATGTTGCTTCACGGGCGATCAAGACTGTGTTACGTATCCTCTTAATCCGCGGTATATGCCGACGTAATTCATGTTGGTAACTTGGAATTCGTTCTGAGATTTATCCACGCGATATTGTATTCTCCTTTGGGCCCGTGATCGAAGACCGATATGTGGCCGCGCAGTATGTCCATGTCGGTCACCAATATGCACGCGGTGTCGTATTCTATTCCAATAACCGTGAGTTCTGTCGGGATATTGTGCTTCGATATCGTGTTGTATACCAATAACCGCAAGTTATATCGGGATATTGTGCTCCAATATCCTGTTGTATACCAATAACCACATACTATATCGGGATATTGTGCTCCGATATGAATTCCCATCGTGCGTATTGGGTTAATCGGATAACAATAAGTTTTTATTGGTTTCCATCAACTTCATTGGAATACAATATTTCCAATAAGCCGAGTTCATATTGGCCTTTTTCAATAGGGATGTTGTATTTCGGGGGAGGGGGGGAGGAGGGGGGGGGGGGGGCCTTAAATAGTATAAGCTTTGAGCCTCAGTCCTTGAAGCCTTCACAATGCAGGTAAACTTCGCCCCTTAGTGGGCTTCCATTCAGCCTGTTAACTGCAAAGCACAGCTCGTTATACTTGCCAGATCTCGTATTTTAGAGGTCATTGACTTCCTTATTTACCGAGGTTAATGAGATGAGATACATGCTTCAAGAATCGGTGAACCTACTCGTGTACTCTTAAATCTTCGTCCCAACACAAAGTGTGCTTGTTTGCTGATTGATCAGCAGTCTCTTAATGCCCGTGTGGCACGCTCCTTGCTCTATGTTTGCTCAAAGTTTCACAGCGCCATTGACATAACCTATGCGGAAATCAAGTCGTATGCTTCCTGCGTAAATGTTGTGGTGACGTCAGGACGACGCCGAGTTCTGATTGGCTTTGATTTGAAGGATAGTGTGCAGACCTCAAGGCAAGCTGCCTTGAGGTCTACCCACTATCCTTCAATCAGAGCGAATCAGAGCTCGGCGTTCTGACGTCACCACAACCCCTTCAAATGAAGCAGACGAACTTGCGCTCCGCATAGTCAGTGACGGCGTCAGAAACGCAGGGCATGGCTTCTTATGTTCAAGCTTTTTGTTTCGTGATTACTTCTTCGGCGTTTTTAACGTCTAATGCCGAAGTCTCATTCGCTGTAAAGCGAAAGCGAGATGCCATCGACTCACCACGCTCTGCGTTTCTTAGGCTGGCAGTGACTATAATAAAAGATATTTTTGTGAATTAGGTTACTCCAGGCGAAAGGAAAAAAAATTGTGATCTATAATTCGTGAAGATTAGCGAGACGTCATTGGTGGAACCACCGGCAGGACCAAAAATGACTAATCAAATGTTTTCAAACTTCTGCTGACGGAATGTCTCACTACGTGTTGCCACAGTCAGGCTCCATTTGCCTAATTACTTCTAATTTACTTTGCGAGGACAGTTCCATTTAACTGGGCACAAGAAATTGATTGGAAACATTAGTTTTTTTTTTGTTATTTTTGCTGTACTAAGCGCCTCGTGTCCCTATAAAATCGTGATATTAACGACAAGCGTCGCATATAGCAGAAACATACTACAATATGTCCCACTGTATTCTACATCCCGGCTCATAGAAGGGTGCCGACATGTGACATAACCCTCTTCTAAGCACGCGTCAGACATTCATCACGAGTCAGATATTAGTTATGACTGTCAGCTGCTGTCCACGATATAGTATGCACACGCCGCACCATAAAGGACGAATGCTGATTAGAAATTTAAAATTCGTGACCATAGAAATTGATTAAGAGCTCACGATAGGGCCTCGGTACCGCGCCCTCTTCCCTCGACGTTATAAAGGATGAAAAACCGATAGACGAAAAGCCCGAACGTTGGAGTTCTCGACGAGTGACGCGCTACCGATAAGCTATACATATATCCCTCTTGGAAACAGCACGGTCTTTCGTAAACTGCGCGGCAGCTTATCTCCTCCAAAAGTATAATTCAACTTCTGTAGCGAGGCACACGGCTGGACGGGAGGAAGGAAAGTATCCGTCATCACTGACGAAAAGCAGAAATAATGTCGAAGCAGTTATCTGAGAGCACGGCCACTCCTCGCATTTTGTAGAGCCTTCGAAACGAAAATCCTATGGACTTTGCTGCTGTGTATAGTCTTGGTAAGAGCGACGGAGACAGGTTCATCACCGACTCGGATAAGAGGCAGCAACTCTTCTTGGAAAGTAAACTCTGCGCAGGGCGTCTTTCGACGAAAGCCGGAGGGAAGTGCAGATGGAGGATAAACGCTCCAATATAGCGCGACGTCAGGCAGGACATGCGCGTTTTGTTTTGTTTTGTCATATATGTGTTTCAAAAACCAAGTGGTCAGTCTGCAATAGAAGGGCAGCTTGTGTCTTTGTTGCAAAGAATACTTTTTTCAGTGCAACTCCATTCATTGAGACTTGGTGGCTTCAACCTGTAACACGCAGTGGTAAAAACAATCAACAGACGTGCACGCTTATGGCGTGCACGGGTATTCCGGATTCTGGCATGGGACTGGCGCCGTTTTGGAACGCAGAACTTGTTACATTGCCTTTTTAGGTTGTCCAAAAAAACTTAACTTATTGACATAATCAACTTGATACAACGGCCGTTTCTTTAGGCGCTTCTCGAAATCTTATTCGTTAAAACAAAGAGCGCTGACGTGTTTCTCTAGTTTCGCGATTACGCCCAGGGGTGTTGACATTGGCACCCAGAAACGTACACATTATTACCCTGACTCAGACTTGGAAGTAATCCGTTACAAGTAACGGGATTACTTGTAATTAATTACTTTTTGAGTAATTTTGTAATTAATCCGTTACTTTTCTAGAAATATAATTTTTAACGTAATTCCATTACTTTTTTAGTAACGGATTACCACAAGTTACTCGTTACATTCTTTTGTTATTTCGATTTTTTTTTTTTATATATTTGAAGCATAATTGTAACAATATGATTTTTGAGTAGCGCCACCAAGTTGGGGCGGAAAGAGGAGGAGGGGGGGGGGGGGGCACATAGACTGAACGCAAAAGCTTGTGACGGGATCTCGGTAAAGAAAGAAAGAAGGTGGAAAGAGGGAAACAGAGGGGGGAGTTGACTCTGCTATCCCCTTAGCACGATAACAAGAGGAGGGCCCCGACGAAAGTAGACAAAGAAAGAAAACGGGAGTTTTCACAAAGCTAAAGAGGTTTCTTAAGACAACCGAAGGGTCGCTCACACGATGCAAAAACGTCGCCTTTCGGTCGCTTTTTCTCAAAAAGAGAAGCCCCTTCTGAGCCTTGGGCACTTGATTCGGAGTGGGGCGAAAGAAGAATAGAAGAGTAATGGCCCATAAAAATGTCACATGACACGGATCTCCCAAACTGGAATTGTGGGGTGGGTCTGCTGCGTCTGCTGTTTCTTTTTGCTAAGATCATTATCAAGAGGTGTGTGCGATCCAGTCCCTGCCCGCGCTCCGATTTCAGAAGCGGAAGGACGTGAGTAAAGACATAAGCAACACACTGTGAATAAGCTCGAAGTTCAACTAATAGCTTTCCTTCGCGTCTTTTTCTTTAAAGGCCGCTGTACAAACGGGACGTTCTGCAGGGAAGAACCTTCTCTCCCGAAGCAGGAGACGGGGAGGGAAAGGGCCAGCGTTGGGTGGAAAGGGCGTCTAGAGAATGGGGTTAGCCTCGGGGCGAGGCCATCCTCTCGAGAGGGAGTGGGGACGGAACATAGCTGCCGTTGGGGTTCCGGCTACCAGGTGGAAGATAAGCTTGTCAAACGGCGACCTCGGATGCGAGGACGGGCACGTCAGAGAATTTGAAAATAGCTGCTTGATTAGCCGGACGACCCAGTGCGGTCTACTGGCTCTAGAAGCTGACTCGGATGAAGAAAACTCGTTTTGCTCCAAAACTCTAAAAGCATTCTGGAACGTGAACTCTTGCCACAAATAAAAATAACACATACATGAAAAACTACGAAGGCACCTAAGCTTTCTCGTATGATGTGAAAATGCGAGCATTACAGGCAGAGTTATGTTGGCGCAACTTGCAATAAAGAAAGAAAAAAAAAGTTATGTCGGCGCAACTAGGCGCAACGAATAGTTGAAAAAACCCGGAGACTGCGGGTAAACGACACAACACTAAAAAGTCTCTAAAAAGTCTGTTTTTAGAGACCTTTTAGTGTTGTGTCGTTTACCCGCAGTCTCGGGGTTTTTTCAACCATGTGCAATGTACACCAGCTCGTTTGCGCCCTTACTTTTTGTTCGCAACGAATAGCGCGCTAGTTTCACGATCAAGAGGGCCTAGCTTCGAAACCGGACAGGGGATGATTTTCTCTCGTGTTCTTTTTTTATTTCGTTTATTTTTTTTGTTCGGTCACGTGACAATAAAAATCACATGAACAGAATTTTTTTTTGGCCACGTCGCCAAAGATTTTTTTTTTTTCTTTTTGTTCTGTCTTTTTTTTTCCCCTTTTTTTCGGTTTACGCTCCCTTTTGCAAAACTCTTTGCACTTATTTCGCGTTACATTAGCGTTAGCCAAATCATTTTATTTATGGCAGGGAAATCTGCCGTACGTATCTTATGTTACTATTACCAACCCTGGCTTGCAATACGCATAGAGAATTTCGTCCGGCAACCAGTTTGGGAATGACGAGGCCAAATTTGCGTTATAATTTTTTTGAGGTATACGCATAATTTCGGCCTCGTTATCCGTCGGTCTCTATGATTGGCTCTTCAAGTATCTTTTGGGAAGGCAGACGACTGGCATTTTTAGTGTGCACGTGTGTCGACCAGAGTGAACATTGCTGAAGCGCCTCCGGTGTGATTTTGGCCGTAAATAACTGGAGGCCCGGGCAAACCCACCCAATGTAGAAAAATATCTACCTTTCTCGTTTCATAGAGTGCTATGAAAGGGACGAATCCCAGCCGAGTCAAACTAGAGGCTTGCAAACGCAATCGTGTTGAATATAGCTCCAAGGAGTTTGGATGACTCTCTCTGGCGGTGTGCAGAGGGTAAAGGCACGGAGGTAATATATGCTTTCGCCTAGTCACCTCGCAAACGGTTGGGTATTGGCTGCAGAGATCCATTTCGCTTTGTTTTATCACCGGGATTATAGCTTGATTTCTGTGTTCCTAATTTCACAGACAGAACGAAATCGCTTTTCTCGTGTGGCGTCACGGCGGTGAGACAGAAATGAATCAGTGTACCGGAATTCGACGCTTGTGCTCGTTCTATAGCGCTTCTAAAAACCGTGTGATCACGGCTGTGCAACGTCAACAATGCATAAACTGCAGTTACTTGTACTCGTATTGCATCGTGAGGGAACGACTATGACTGGGTAAACAGGAATAGGGAGAATGGGTGCGTGTGATTTGTTGAAGTTCGAATCAACAAATCAAGCTTCAACGAATGCGATAGTATTGCATTCACTGAACCAGCTATATGAGTTTTCAGACGGTATATACCTTCCAAGTATGCGATTCGTGTTCTCCCAGTGATATCTCAGCTAAATTAAAAAGCAAAATCCACGTTGAAAAAAAAATAAAAAATGTTTACGGTGACTCTAGTTGCTCCCGCGCCGAATCATGTTTCACGTAAGCGTAATCTTGAGGTCGATGCACGACGAGTTGTCTTTAATCATAAAAATAGTTTGATTACGATTATTGGCAGCGCTAAGAATTTGAAAGCCAAGCAGTGAAGACAACGGTGTTCTTATAAATATTATGTACATTTTATTTTACACTGTTCCAATACGCTGCCGTCGTTATGTTCTTGAATTATTGGCTAGCTTGTGGCGGACAGGGAAGTCTTGCAGCACCATATGATAGGACCTACACTAAACCTGCCGCACTTCAAGAAATGTTAGTCCAATGCATACAAGCTTGTTCAAGGCGGACGGAGCGTTGCGCATCCGGCAAAGCACATTCGGTCGCTGCCCGCGGCGTTTTTTTTTTTTTTTTTTTTTGTTTTTTGTTTTTCGAGAAGCAAAATAATTTTTAGTCAAGCAGCAGGCCCCCTCTTCGGCGGGTTGAGCCGGATTAACGGAGGCGTCTCCTAATCCATTCTCCATGTTGTCCCCTCGGGGGAGGGCGGTAAACAGGTGGGGGAGGGCGGTGAAGGAAGGAAAGGAGGGCAGGAGAGGAGGAAATGCAGAAAAAGTGGAAAGCGCGAACTGTACGGCGGCCTTTAAATAAAAACAGTAGCCACTACAACTTCGTGTGCACGGGGGACGGTGGGGAGTCAGCCTCCCCTCCTATTTTTGCTTATTTGCGTTTCGTGCGGGGGAGGAGTCGAAGTCGCCGTGAGTTCCAAGTACGGGGCTTTACGGGACAAAAGGCCAGATGCCATCCAGTTCCAAGGACGATTTTAGAACTCCAGTGCCTTCTGATGTTTTTACGTGACTTTTTCTTATATTTTCTTGTTATACGGCAAAAAAAGCATGTCGTTTCCTTCCCGTGTTGGAGACTCTAGTTTTCCAGCTTTCTGGTCAAGTAGAGACAAACACCAGAGCCCTAGCTCAGCCTACAAGCGAACCTAGTTGCGTCTTGGAGATCGATACTCACAATAGTCACCAGATCCGCTGATGAGTTTTCTGCGAATTTTTTCTGTTTCTCTTGCTTAGCTTTGTTGTTGTTGTTGTTGTTTTTTTGCAAGAACCTCGCGTTTTCGTCTTCTTAGTATGGTGCAGCCCTTGCCAAATCCTGTCTTTCTCTAAACTCTCTTTTTCTCTTCCTACTTATGTAGGAATGTTTTATCTATATGAATTGTTTTTTTCTGCTGTTAAATATTTTCTACTGAGGTCCCGCCTCTAGCTCGCTAATCCACGGCTAAACATACGCGAGAGGTCCCAGCAGTGAGCATTCAGCATGTCTCTTGTACTGTCGCCATGGCCCTCTTTGGAGGGTCATGGCGACAGTGCGAGAGACATGATGTGACGACAACGCATAATGTGACGGCAACGCCACATTATGAACTGAAAGGTACCAAGGGAACTGCGAATTTAGAGTTTCAGTGCCTACCAGGGTTGAACAGTATCGCGATACAAATGTATCGCGATAGTATTTCAGAAATACATTGCGTATCTGTATTTCTGTATCGCGATACATTTTTTTCACCAGTATCTGTATTCCTGTATCGGAATACATTTTGAATGCTCCTTTGTATTGCAATACAATCAGGGTGAAATGTATTTCGTTACATTTCTTCAGAAATACTCCCTCCCCCCCCCCCCCCGCCCCCCCCCCCCCCCCCCCCCCCCCCCCCGGGAAGAAAATCCAACGCATTTTTGTTTTTACTTCTGAGGGCACCAGGGCCAAGGAGGCGCTGGGGAATTGTTACCATACTGACCAAGGTTCCTTCCGATACTCCAAACTATTTTCCTATGCGTCCTCTTCTCCCTTCTGTGAAGTGTTGCGTAGTCGGGGACTCGAACTAGGTGGCGTGCTAGGGGTGGAGTCAGAGCATCTTCTGCCGCAGGTCCTTAGGTAGGAATTTCTTGAGTTATTATTTCCTGACATCCAATACCCGCTGCTAACCGTCTCTCTTGCCTTAGCGTACGCAGTACACCCGGCCGGCAAAGCTGAGTCACAGTCTGTTGCAGCAAGAGCCTGGCGGTGGTTGACTTGAAATAGTAGGATGACTCACGCAGTGAAGTTCAACACATGTTCGAATGCGCCTGCGGCTGCGCCCGTAATATTGCACGGCTTAAGAGTACGTAATCAGCCGACGTGAAAATAACCCGCTGCTCTGGTGATCCGAAACCCAGAAAGGAAGTCAGACGTGGACTTGCTGTGCCGACCCAGACTTCGTACACCTGCGACTCGTCTCGAGCTCGCTATTTCTCGGAGAGCTCATACTTGTGCCGGCAATATCAGGGCGCAATCCACGAAGTCTTTATTTGGAGTATGCAAGACCAAACTTGAGAACTGCAATCCATGCGTCGGTGGCAGAGGGCCGACAGGAAAGACCTTTACAACAGGGATGCCACCGTATCGTTTTTTCAACCGTAAGAGAAGATAAGACAGGTGTTCCAGGTTGCTTGGGGTAGTCCACTATTCTCGAAAAATCCAAATGACACTGCCTGCTGGATCTTCAACGAGGTAACCTACAGCGAAAGTACGTATTGTCCTTTCATATAGCAGCGTGCTAAAGTTTCATGTTCAAGGCCACACCTACAGATAAAGAATGCTAGTTCATTCCACCGTGACGTCATGTGATAAATGTTGACAGGGGTGTCCTTAGTGAACAGGGGCGTAGTGATTTAGGATGACATATAATTTACTTAGAGGTCGAAGTCTCTTCGCATCCCTCATCAGAGAGACAGGATGTCAGGGAAGGGACCGCGGTCAGTCCATGATGGAACGTTTTTTTGAGCCCACTGAAGACTCCTGGTCGTCCGAAATCACTACCTTCAAGGCAAGGTGCCAAGCCTACGGGAAAGTAATTTCAGGATCAAAAACTTCAGACTCCAACTTCAAGCTTCATCTCATTTGGCCGTCTCAAACAAATTTTAAAAATGTATTGCAGTATCAGTATTTCTGTATTTGTATTTCTGCCCTCCCTAAAATGTATTCCTGTATTTGTATTTCCAAATACTTTTTTCCTCTTTTTAAAATGTATTTCCGATACGTATCGCGATACACTTTTACAAATATATCTCAGTATCAGTATTTTAGCTACTATTTTAATGTATCCCAGTATTTGTATTTCCAAATACATTTTTGAGTATTTCTGCACAACTCTGGTGCCTACTCTGCCTCCCCGAAAGAAAGCGAAGTCCACGAATTCGAACCGACTGAAACACGCAAAGGTAAGCGCTTTTTTTTTTTTTTTTTTTTTTGTGGAAACTAGTGATTTAGAAAATAAGAGTTTTGTGTAGTTCGTAATGTGGCGTTTGCATCCCCAAATTTACACTCGCAACATTGCCTTTGGTTATTTTTTTCAGCCCGAGTGTATCCGCTGACGTATGGCCTAAAGTACGTTTCGAACAGTTTATAAATATATTGATATTTATTTCAGCTCAGGGGAGCCTCGGCGAGTTGCTGATGGAGTTTACGAAAATTGTATTTTCGCATATCGGCAGCTCATAATGCTGCTTCCACGCATACCATTGCGACATGAGCGATATCGGTGTGCGATTTGGTAAAATATTTGATCTTCTAAAGCGTACCATACTCGATTTCCACCTTAAGTGTGAGCGTAGCAGAAGCTATAAAAGCGACTCCGGGCTTTCAGTGTCACTGCCAAGCACGCGCGCTCGTGCGGTCCAATCGTTCAGGGCCGATCAATTTTCCTCTTTCTACCGAAAGAGAGGAAAGGTGAACGACCTCAACTTCCAACGCCAGCTGCTCTTGATGTGCAATAAATACTAAACACAAAACTTAAATGACTTCTTACATTATTGGGTGCTAGTAATATTTGTCTACGTATAACTAATAAGTTACCTTATTACCGCATACAGGGATAATCTGAAAAATCACGTTTTTGCATGTATTTCTTAAAGTAAATGAAAAGTAATCGAGTAAAGTAACGAAGTAATTAATCGATTACATTTTAAAGCCAGTAATTTGTAACGGTAATCCGTTACTTTGATGGCCAAGTAATTGTAATTGTAATTAATTACTTTTTACAAGTAACGGGCACAAGTCTGCCCTGACTACATACACCATGCACGTCGCGACAGACAAGGCGGGCCGACGCCGGCGTTGGCCGCCACTTACGTTAGCGCTCAAACCCATACATGAATACAAAAAAAAAAATTTAAAAAATATCTTAGCTTATGAAAAAAAATTGTCTCTTCATCTTCTCGAAGACGAGGACAGCTCCCCAATCCACGTTTATACAACAGCCAACTCATTCTTATCGGAGCCCCTGCTGTTCCCTGAAACCAGTTTGAGTATAGGTGCCCCCGCGCTCGTGCGCTCGCACATTGACAAGGGGAGATCGGGAAGACGGCAACGTCTCGATGCAATCAGAGCACTGCGTCTGGAGTCGGCATCAAACCAGGTCTCGGGAAAACGAGTAGAATAGAGAGAAGCGAAGGAGAAGCGACCACCATTTATCCGGCTGCGCGCAGTGTCCAAGTCGTCTCTGACTCGCAGAAGTGACCGAATGGGAAAGTCTCGATGGAAGAGCTGCGATAAGCGGCTTCATTACCCCGCGCCATTTCTGGCCGGGCCCTTATCTCGAGATTTGAGCATCGATGCCGTGGTCATTGCTAGAGCGTGCTGCCCTCAACGTCGGCCGGGAGGTGGCTGCAGGCTTTGTTGTGGAGTGTTATAAATGTGAGCATTCTGGAAAGAACTGCTTCGAGAGACGCGCGTCACTTGCAAAATTGTGAAAGTGTGCGGGCATTCAGTTCGTTTTGGAGATGCAATTTTTATACTGATAAACATCTTCATTTGGAGAGAATCCCGGCCCTAGAGAAGGCAGTTCAACATAGAAGCAATTCCTGGGTGTAGTGATTTGTTGGTGAAAACGAAAATCGACTAGAGGGCTTGCTTTTGGTGCACTGACTTTTTTGAGCGAGTTTATTGCTTGACTAGCTTCAGAGTGACGAGCCTGCTTATGTGATGTTACTTCAAGAAATGGTCACAGATATGCTAGGTTAGAGACAATAAATTGTGCAGCTGTTTTGAAGTTTCTACTATGCCTCTGTCAGTCTCGCCTCTTTTGTTGCAATGTGCATAGCTGCCCCATGAAACATTAATGCACGCCTCCTCTTTTAAATATTGTTGCCTTGTTTATATAGCCCTTTTTGCGTAAACGGCCAAAATCCAGTGTTGAGCAAAATACTCGATAAAAGTATTTAAGTTAAGTTACTAAATACCCGCGTCATAAAGTATTTAAAATACTGCTCAAGTTACTTTCGCTGCAATGTATATTGAGTAGAGTACAAATACTTAAAAATGTATTTCAGTTACATTTGAAGATACTTCCGGATTGCTTAATTTGTATTGATGTCATTGACAACGGAAATTATGCAGCTACGCAAAAATGGGTTACCAGAATGGTTTATTAGCACGCAACAGCAAAAAACGGAAAAAAGTATCGTAGGGCTATTTTCTGCAGTCCGACTATAAAGAGCAAAATATTGTCACGAATGATAAATGATGACGCGGCGAATAACTAAAGAAACTAAACGTTTAATGGGGCGAGCTTGTTCCCAAAACAAAAGAGAGAAAGGCTAGCGTCGCAGGCGTCGATGCCGGCGAAACAGCAGGATCGACCGCTGGGGCGAGACTGACTCCGGACCGCCACTCGGAGCACCTTTTTACCCGCGTGTGTTTCTAGAACATTCGGCGTAGAAAGTTCGACGCGGAGAACATTCGTAACTCGATGAGACGACAAAATTCTCGAACTTACCAGAACGTCCAGTTGAATAAATAAACAAAAAAAGAGAAGTCAGCATTGTGGTATCGAACCCGGAGTCTCCGCGCGAGAGCCTCCAACGAGAGCCAAGCGCGGTAACCATTCGGCCACGCGCTCTGTTTTTTTTTTTTTTTTTTTTTTATTGCATGGGAAACAAAAACGGAGAGTCAGAGCACACAAGAATATCGCACTACAAAAATAGGTCCCTCATTTATCATTACATTTCTTTCATCTGTAACAATTTGTTAAACAATGGTACCCAATCGGGCTTTGTGTCGCGACCTTCGTACACGCTGGTGACTTGTGCTACCGGTTGAATGAAATAACAATGCACAGACTTCGGGGTCTGAACGGCATTTCGCACGTCCATTCGGGATTTCCACATGCTGTATAAACTAAGAAGCATAGTGAGTTTATACGGAACGGTGTCCCCTGGCATTACGGGCAGAAAACGAATGGAATGCGGTGTAATATCTAGGCTTTTCCGCAAAGTTCGCTGCAACACATCCCAAAAAAAAAATTGCGTCCCAGCAGTTGATAAAAATGTGCTCAACAGTTTCGGGCTCCTTACACAATAAGCAGTTTACAGTCCATGGAACAAAGATACCCTTCTCCTGCAACCATACCTTGGTGGGAAAAATGGAACAATGTAATTTGAAAAAGAATGTTTTGATCCTACGAGGAATTCCCATCTTTTTTACACGACACAGCACATCGTGCCCAGGCTGATTTTTGTACAAGACTCGGTATATTGGCGTTGGGAAGAGAATATCAACAAGATCCCGTGTTAGTTTTTTCCTCGACACAGTTGCGAGGTACTCCCGAGAAAAACGGACTGCTAGAAAATTAAAGGCGTCAACAACCTCTTTCAGGTATCCCACCAGTCTTGGTGGGTGATATTCAACGGTTGACACAACAAAAGTGGTGATAAAGGATGCCAGCTGGTTTTGAATGACTTCGCGTTCGGCCACGCGCTCGCTGGGCAACGCACGTGGCAATATCACTGATAGATGTTACAAAACATTTCTAAGACAACAAGAGGTCGCTTTTGCTATTGGGGAGATCAGACCGTGGCGCCCCAAGCGGTTAACTATGGACGGGAACAACAAATGCAATGGCTCAGCGCTCGGCTGACTTAACCGAACCCGGCGTCAGCGTTCGGCTGGGGTTCGTGTTCTCCGGTGAGTGGGAGGAGGGGCTCTTTATTTTACCACTCCGGTCTGCATGAACAATGCAGCATGCACACTGCCCAGCTCAGCACAAAAGCCCAAGTGGGTCAAGTTCGCGTCCTTTGACGACTGCTTTCGGAGCAGATCCGGCACTTAACGTCACTTCACTAATTGTTGGTATTTTTTCATTACACTATGCCCCGCGCTCATGCCCACAAGGCCTGTGGGCCTGCGCACAAACCTTGTGTTGTGTAAACACCGAGGGGGGGGGGGGGGGGGGTGACAAACGGGTAAGAGCGCTTCGCCAATAGTGACATCGCTGAATATCACATCCTGCGGCGCACCTTAGACGCATCGTTTTCACTACAATCCACATTCCCTATACAGGGAGTTCACTATAAACGAACTTGGGACACGGATATGAGTGAATGGATAACAAAGAGAACCCACATAATAGCCGCGGCAGTGGTCGCACCTTGTTCAAGTAGGTCGTTTCCCGGTCTGCTTGCGCCCCAGGTTGGCGTCTTTACTTCCGTAAAACCACACCTTTGGTTTGAGGATTTTTCGGGGGGAATATTTATAGAAACAAAAGGCGCCTTTGGGAAGGCGAGGGGAGAACCTACATTGTACGAACTTTGGGCTGATATATGAGTCAAAGTCGGCTAAAAAGCGATATTTTCACGAGCTCCGATTAGCCGTAGCTAATCGGAGCTAGCAACAGGATTCGGTTGTTCGAAAGAATGTTCGCGTTTGCCCGTGCCACGCCACCCCACTTCATACCGAAAAACTCGGAAAACGGCGGAATGTCAAAAATGTATTTAAGGTAATGAGTACAAGATACTCGGAATTGTAATTAAAATAGAGTATTAAATACTCTCCATCAAATGTGTTTCCAAGATACCAAGATACTCCAAAAAGTATTTAAGATACAGCATTTTGAGTAGAGTGTTTGAGATAGGCACAAGTCTGTCAAAATCAAGCACTTGGTGTCAGTTGAGGGTAAGATTTTTTTTGTTTAATCAAGCTACTTATTTTGAACCCTCTAGTAAGTTCATATAGCACCAGAGAAAACGTTGCTCATTAAAAAAACAAAAAAAAATACCAATGCATAAAATCCGTAATTAGAACTTTTGCGAGAAGTCTTACTTGAAATAACAGAATCCATAAAAATAACCTATCATAAGTCCTTCACGCTGTCATCCATCCAGTAAACCGGGCGCAGAAAAACCCAACCAAGCTGATTAAATCAAAAGCCTCATCACCCGATCTCTGCAGAATGATATCCATATAATTCAAGTGACTTAACAAGATAGGAGGAACAACAAAGTTGAACAGAAAGACGATCAATACACTTGCAATCCCACCGGACGCAGGACCTGCCGGCGCAACGACGAAGGCCTATCAGAGCCGTCAGGGAGTCTATAGCAACGCGCTGCGCCGAGCTGCCCAATCGTTTATCGTGTCCATTTTTACACACACACAGACACGAACACACTCACCTGGCACGTGCATAGTACGTGCGCACGCTCGAGCCCAGATTCGCTACTCCGTTTAGCAGAAGGGACATCGACACATGAAAATGCAGTCGCATCTATCATTTGTGCTTCCCTGAGTACCAGGTGCGTCCGGTTATTAACGCGGGAGACGTTTAATTACACTTTCCGTTGAAACGCCAAAGCGCGGATTAAAGCGTGGGGCCGAGCTGCACTGATCTTGCCGCATAAGTAGCTTCCGCACGCGCTCTTGCTAAGCCTTCGCCCTGCGGGAAGCCTTCGGACTGCTTATTTATATAATGTGACTGTAATCTAAAATATTCCTTGTGAATAATGCGATGTTTGTTGTTCTTCAGTTGATATTCTCATTTTAGTGTATTTAAGAGAGGAGCTTTGAGAGAGGGATGTCCAAGAAACTTGAGATGGGATTAACCGACGTGCAGTTAATATAACTTAAATCTGCTTGCTCTCATTTTTATTCCCACGTTCTAAAGATACGTGATAACCCAACAGCTGGCAATGCAGTTTGGAGAGTCATACAAGAATAGCATATTAAGGGGCTGACGTAGCTACTATCACAAAAAACTTGGCTACAGTACTTTTGAGTTTGGCGGCATTACTTCGGCGCGAATTCCGTGCAGGCACTTGGGCTGAATAGTAGCTCTGATCCTTGAACTTCGTTGCATGCAGGCAAATCCATTCATGCCGGAGGACGCATTTCAGCTAGAAAACAAAGGCGCAAATCCCTTATTTAGTGTTTTCCACCGTAAGTTTGACTTGAATAAAGGAGCTCGTGCATTTGAGTCGCATTGAGGTACCTCTAGGCAGCAAATAAAATGTATTCAGAATTTCGTATCCGACGAACGTTGCTACCGTTGTTTATTCATAAACTCGTCCATGGACAAGCATAGTTTTTATACTTCTAAGCTGCTTTATAAATCTAAAGTTAGTTCTATGCAATTTTGTTTCGGCGGAGAGTTACATAGGGTAACAAGCCAATGATGTTTTGCAAATGGAGTACTTGATTTGAGTCTATTCTTGATCAGAATTCATGTGTCAGCGGTTTATTATCTAACCGACATAAAAGAAGAACTACAATATCTTTTACTTGTCATTTTTGCTCTTCGATTTTCGTCTTTTAGAAATAATAATGAATTTCTAGACACTACTCTAAAATCCGACACCATTAAAACATACAGTGACACTCTTCAATGTCTCCCTAGATGGGCATAAAATTACTTCAAACATTTTGAAGGAACAAAAGGAGAAAACGTTCTCGGGTGCAAATTACTTTTTTTTTTTTTTTGCCCTTCACTACAGTTGATACTTCGTCCCGGTATACAACGCCATCTCTTGATCAATGCAACTCGATATGCGGAAGAGACCCTCACTCACCATGATGAATTAGTAGTTTTTAGTGAAGTCCACTTGATACGGAACTTTTAAAGTGAACTAACAAAAGAAAATATACTCTAACACAAGAACAAAACAAAGTTCTCCCGAAATAATTTAATTATACAAAAAATATTTTTGCGTTTTTGTGAGTGGCTGCGTCGTTTATAAAAAGAGTGATCAACATTACCTATGCCCCGCGGGTGTCTATCGTGCTTTACCTGGAGGGTCAAGACGACATATCAAAACCATGAGAGGATGCGGCAGCCAAGAGACTGCTCAGTTAGTTTCGAGGTTGCGGGAAGGTCGGCAAATTCCTCTAAAGGGCATTTGATGAAGGATCGAGGTCACCTAGACGCCGTGAGAGCGACCTGCACTCGAAGAACCGCCACCGCGACACCAAGGTGTGGAGATGGATCGAGAGACCCCATCGAACCTACCATTCCTCATCGTTCACAGGAACCCATTCACCCTCAGCCCATTTCATGTTTCATTTCCTTTAGAAATGGCGGCATCTTTTGCCGAACCTCTTTTCGAAGCTTAAAACGGGGGACGTCGCTCTCTATCGATGTCCGAAGTCAGATCATTTTCTTTGTGTGTATATGTTACGGCTTCGCGTTTGATCTAAGTGTGTGCACACATCCATCTGCTCCTTCCGAGATTAATAGTTTTTTATTGGCAGGTTGCGAGCGAATACCGAGTTACCCGCTGCGGCACCTGACTGGCTCGTGATGGCACACCTATTTGCAACTCCAACTCCTTGTAGATGACGGAGCGGTGGTTGCAAGATTGTGGTAGAGACGGGGATAGTTTCTCTAGGATTTCTCGTGCGCCTACCCGCTTACACTGGCCAGCGTGTAAAAATTACTTTGTTTGGCAACAAATACGAAGCTGTCAGGGAAGAAGCCTATCGCTGGTGACGTAAATATTGACGTGTGTTATGAAGATAAGCAGGTTGACTTTTCAAAGTTACGAAGCAGAACGCGGAAATACCGTATTTACTCGAGTAATAGTCGCAGCATTTATGAACAAGGACCTTGCTTCTACTTCCCCGCAAAGCACATATAAAGCCAATCATCGCATTGCGCATAAATAACATGGCAAATAACCAGATCGAGAACACGATTCTCCATTCCAATGCAATCTTCATAGACGGTACCTTTGCGCGAGGACGTTATCTCTGTCCTGTAAACCCCTGGAGTGGTACTGCCGATCGGGGTGATTGGCAATCCGCGTGCTCCGCGGAAAAGCGACCCCTCCGGTTTTCTTCATAAACAGTGCGGCTATTACTCGAGTAAATACGGTATATATTTTAACGCACTTGATTTTAATTAAAACTGCCTGATGCACGAACACACCGACCAGAACCATGCGGTAATATAGCACGACCTGTAGTGCCTACTACCGTCTTCGCCGCCGTCTGCGCTCCTCTGGTTCTTTGTTCGTCCGCAAGAGGGCGAGCGGCATGCTGGAATGGCGAATGGGACCTTACCTTGCTCCTAATATCTAGAAAAAAAATGAAAGCCGTTTACAACTCCCTGTAACGCCGAATTAGAGCGCAGCTCTTGAGGAGGAGGAGGGAAGGGTATTGAGGGTCACATGTTCTCAGAGGGGGTCACGTGACCTCGCGGGGGGGTCACGTTTCCTGGGGTGTGGGCACGTGACCTGGGGGTGCCACGTTACCTCGGGGGGCCACGTGAACTGGGGGGGTTCAGTGACCTTGGGGTGGGGGGGTCACGTGACCTCGGCGGGGGGTCACGTGACTCCCCAGAGAAATGTTTCCGCTAGATTTAGCGGGGAAAGTTTTCCGCTAAACTTAGCGGGGAAATTTTTCCGCTAGAGTTAACGGGAAAATTTTACCGTTAGATTTAGCGGGGAAATTTTTCCGCTAGGTATAGCGGGGAAATTTTCCCGCTAGACATAGCAAGGAAATTTTTCCGCCAAATTTAGCGGGGAAATTTTTCCGCTCGATTTGGCGGGAAAATTTTTCCGCTAGATATGGCGGGGAAATTTTTGCGCTAGATTTAGCGGGGAAAATTTTCCGCCAGATTTAGCGGGGAATTTTTTCCGCTAAATCTAGCGGGGAAATTTTTCCGCCTGATTTAGTGGAGAATATTTTCCGCTAAATTTAGCGGGGAAAATTTTCCGCTAGATTTAGCGGGGAAATTTTCCGCTAGATTTAGCGGGGAAATTTACCTATAATGCACCGCGCGGTTACGCCGACGGCGACGCCGCTCAAGCCGGAAACTGGCGCCTAAGAGCTGCGCTCTAAAAAAAACGCGAATATTAGTTATTCGTTTCTTACAGCTATGGAAGGTTATTCTTTACCAGAACCGTGACCATGTCCCGTGTCCCCTGGCTGCTTCCTGCATGTTGCTGCTTTGTGCGGTGCAGCAACATGGGCACCTCCTCGCGGCAACCACCGAATCACTAAATGTGTTTGGTAATATCTTACGCGTATTAAAAAGATGTGGACGAGACAGCAAACGATGTTACGGGCGGCGAAGCGTGGACTGTATGTTATCGCCGCGGCACCTCGAAGTTAATATAAATGTCGCGACTCGCGTAGTGTCCCCATGCATACGTGTGTACCAATAAGATAAAAGCAGGTATAATTTACAAACACACAAAAAAAAAAACGTCGCGCGAAGGACGAAATCAAAATGTATCGCAAGTTATCCCTTATGGTAGCGGGCGAATTCTTTTCCATAAATTGTTAGTCCCGTCTAAAGTCACTTTAGTCCCGTCGTACTCCGACTGACTGCTAAAATAAGACTTCGCTTCCTTCCCGGGAAAAAGCGCAGGCAGAAAAATGGAGAGGGCGAAACGAGTGCTGAAGATAGGAGCGCGTCGCGCGCTTCCGACCTTCTTCCATAAGAAGTCTTCACCTGATTTCGGGCTCTCAGCTCGTCTCTGCCTTGCCGCTATAAAGCGACGTTTTCCTGTTCAATGTTATCTCCAGAGCATTCTCCATCGGTCCACTGGCCCTGATTACGTGCTCACATATTGCTGAAAGTTTGCGTACACGGATGCACGCGGGCAGGTCGCCTGCTGACAGGTTCCTTTTTCCGTTGGCTGCAACAGATCGACCGATTATTTCAGACGAACGAAGAGAATCTGCCGTTCACATTCCTGAACGATTTCTGCCGAGGTGGCCAAGAATCTCTGGACGTTTTTCGTTTCCTTTCGGTCTCAAACACGTGGGTTCGGTATCTCGTATGCAAGACTAAATAATAACGACAAAAAAAAAAATTCAACCTGGAATACGCGAGAAAATATCGTTGAGGCAAAACAAGAATGTGACAACCACTCATTTTTCGTGGACACCTTCCACGGCATCGATATATCAAAACATCAAAACAATGCTTTAACGCGAACCATAAGTGAAGTTGCCTATGCGGGATTATCGGTCTGTGTGACCCGGCCTATTAAAATCGGTGCGGCGTATAATATAAAATGTTACGGAGCATAGAAATAATCGATGTATTAATTTCATCGATGACTGCACCTCTCGTTGCTTTCTTCATCGACAAGGCGCGAGCGGCTCGCCTTTTGCTGCTGCCGAACACAAGCGGAGGGGGCCCGTGTACCGCCATGCTTCAAAGTGTGCTTGTACAATTGATGAATTGCTGTTAGGGATTTTGAGCGGCCAAACCACTCGTGTATAGGTTTCTGTATTTATGTGAGAGCGTGCGTTTTTGTTTGGTGTCATTTAGTTCAAAGTCCAAGATTTTCTCCTTTTGTTATTGTTTAGGCGACTTAACAAAATTGATTCTTCGTTTGAACTGGGTGCAGATAGGAGCGGTATTATTTATCTATTCCTGAAGTAACTAAAAAGCGGAACCAGAGTATCGCCATCTCTTTCCTTTTATCGCCAACTCCCCTTTGGTGGAGAAGGGGTCACATTCGTCAAATATGACAACAGGGTTTGCGGGGAAGTGGCCTGGCGAAACGCCGGGCTTGGCTAAGGCAATTTTTCGCCCTGCGTTCGCGAATTACACTGAAATCTGACGAAAACATTTCTTCAACCTTCGGACATTGCGTGTCCTACTTAGAAACGTGTAAATATGTTCTTTCTGTAGCTTCAAGCGCTGTTTTAATTAGGCCGTGTACAAGCAGATTTTACGGCAAGACACGACGTAGCCCGCACGCGCTTTCGTGGCACTTTGGAGACGTACGACTGCGCATGCGCGGCGGCGCCAGCGTATGCGGGGCTTCCAAGGTGAACCGCCGCCGGATTTCGACTGGTATCGCCCGTCGCGTCCCCTGCAAGAGCGACGGTCGCTTCTCTTCCTGCAAGCGCTGTACTCAATAATTTGAGATCGTTGCGATACTTCCCACGCAAACGGAACATACGCTCTACGTGTTCCCGCTTCCCTGAGCCTGCTGGCGACCGGCCACGTGGCGGTGCCGATAGCAGCGAAACAGGTGCGCCTCCACCAGTGTTGACTGTGACGGGTTACAAGTAACGGAGTTACCGCGCCGTTGCTTTTTTTCCTGACGTAGTAACGTACTCGTTACCTTTGCAAAACAGTAACGGGTAACGTAGTTACGTCACTTATTTCAACTGACGGGTAACGTAGTTTCGTTACTCGTTACATCTTCCTCCCAAGACATGAACAAATTGCACTTAAAATTATTTCGTCTCTCTATACTTTGTTTTACCTCAAGTCCGGACGCATCCGACGGTACGAGCTTATGGGACCAATCAGACTGAGTAAAAAGGGCATCATCATGGTATTGGTCATGTTTCTGTACGTATTCTAACATCGCTGAAAAAATCATAAAAAAAGAAGGCTCAGTGACTTGCGCTTTTGACGCTGCTTGATTAGTCTCATTAGCTCGTAGCGTCGGCTGCTTCTGAAAATCAGACGAAAGGAAGTAATAATTGAACTCATTCCAGATACCATAGCCTCCTCTGTACTCACTAAGCCTGGCAGTTAGCCGACGGAGCCATAGAGTGCCCGGTCGCAGATTTGGAACCGGGGGATTAGCACAGAGACGTCAAAGAGCCATTTCCCAGGGAACCTGGGCATCAGCGTACAGCTTTGCAGCGGCGAGGACCCGAAACACGCTTGTTCGCTCGGGAGAAGTGTGTTTCGGCGACTCGCTGCAGCGGGGTCAGGTGGCTCTCCTGCCATCCCTTGTCTGCCGCTCCACCTTTTCCATCTCGGCGGCCGCTTCTAGTGGCGATCTGCCAGGCTTTGTCAGTATATAGGAGGCTAGGAACATACCTTCAAAATTTTGCCTGCCGTTCATCATGCCCTGGGTCCAACTTTAGGAAAACCTCAACGCACATGCCCTTTGTCCCGGTGTCAAAAAACGCTGTAGCAAAAAACAAAAAAAGTTTCTACCGTGAATTAATAAATAAAAAGAAACTTGCGTTACTTCTTACCGGTAACGGTAACATGTACCTTTTGTTTTCAGGTAACGTAGTTAGGTAACGCCTTTGTTTTGAAAGTAACGAGAAACGTATTTCGTTACCTTCTTTCAGTAACCCCGACAGTGCTGGCCTCCACAAATCATGGACGAGTTTTGGGTGATAGGAAAGCGTATACATGAATACGACACCCCTAAGTACACATTACTGAGAAGGCGCTCGTGAGATGATACAGCGATGGTGGCATGCATTTGTTGACGACGAACTCCATAGCGCCATTGTTTCCTTGAGCGCCATTCAGGACGAAAAGGTATCGATAGAAGTAACGGGACACTCTGAGACGCACCACGAGTCCACTATATGCTTTGGTATGGCACTTATTTGCATGCTCAAAGTATTGACAATCATCACTGCGCTCTTCATTTCCTGGGAAAGTTGGGAATGACTCGAGTTATCTCTGAGAGACTGAATTCCTTCGGAGCCCGCTCGCAGGTAGCCTCGGCTCTCTTCACCTCTCTCCTCTCGAGTCATGAAATGTGTTTTTCACAAAACGGTAAAAACAAGCCTCTCACAAGCGTAGTACGATGTCCTCGCCAGGGTTAATCGCAGGCCCTAATCAAATGCGCATTTTATGCGACTTATAATATCGACCGCGCCAGATAAAAATCGTCGAAACCCTGCCAATAAATTTTAATGCCAGTTCCATCGAATGACATCAATTGATGGACCAATGAACGCGTTACCCCTGGCGCAGCCCGGTGCATACAGGTTTGCAGTCTGGATCGCGAGCTGATTAGCCGCCCTTACAAAAATATTTATCCACTTTCTACAGAATTTCTTTACACCATAGTTTATAGAGGCTATAGATGTTCTAGATAAGATGTATGCAGTTTTCTATGCACTGTCTGAAGCGTTTTGGCCGGTTTTTTTTAGACTTTCTACAGACCTTAGTGTGTAAAAATTCTGTAGAAAACAAATAGAAATTTTTAAAACGCTTCTATGCCCTTTTTAACAACAATAAAACCGTTTTTCGCGAGAAAAAAAAATAAATTCATAATATTTATTTTAGGGTTGTCACGAGGCATCTAAGGAAACACGCCGTGTGCACATACGGAGACATCGCAATGACACACGGCACGGAGCACTCATAACACTAGTTAATTCAGTACAGTTGAGTTGACTCCTCCATTGCTACAAACACTTGAAAGGCAATCACCTGAATGAGGACTATCCCAAAGGATAAAAAGACTAGAAATATATTGGGATTTTTTTTTTCGCGCATAAATTATATGATGTTTACTTTGTACGGGTTGGTGAACTGCATCAATAACTATAATGCACTGTAAGAGGCGATAATTATTTTACACTGCCGAAGAAAGCAGCCCACACAAGGAGGCTCCAACTGGGTTTAATGTCGTTTCTCTGCACTGAACGTTATTATCGTATCGATTCTAGTCTATAAAACTTCTATAGAAATATAGTGACAGTAAGTCTATGTATGCCTAATGGAAACAGAAAATCTACAGATGAAATATGGTGACAGGAAGTCTGCACAGAAAGTCTGCAGAGCTGACGAAATGACGTCAGGAGCTAACGTCATTTCGTCAACTCTCCGGAAACGACAAGTGAAGAGGCCGAAGGAGTAACTCTCATCTCCCCGCGACTCTCCTTTGTGTGTCCTGTACCTGCCGAGATATCGCCATTCTCCCCATAGAAGATTATAGAGGAATAACCCGTCGCTCAACATTTTTAAAAAAGCAGCTGTTCTCTCTCACTCTTTAGTTGTGGTACGAAATGAATGATGTGACGTCGGTGCAAGGCATGTATTGAGACGTGGTGAGAGAAATTCTATAGCATTTCTATCATCCGTACTTTATAGACTTTAGTTAAAAGAAAGTCTGTCAAACGTTTATAGAAAGTCTATTCAATATTGTAGATGCAACGTGACGAAATAGAAAGTTGAAAGAGTCGTTAAGATGTGAATAGAATTTCTATAGACGGTCTTAAATATTTTTGTAGGGCGATAACAATCTCTAGATACCAATTGCATCAAATTTTGACGTGCGGCAGGGGTATCAACCAATCACACGAAAAGCATTGAACTAGAGGGAGTTGACTTGAAATAGCGGTATTGGATAAGGGCGGTATTTGTACCACACTGTCATCGCAATGGCGAAAGGTAGTAGAAAAAGGGAAAATCAGTTCGCACTCCTGGTTACTCACATATGCAGGAAATGGCTCCCCAATTGAGAGTCCAAATGCAAGGACCTGTTTTACGTACGTGGCTTTTACAGATATTTTTTCCCGCTACTTGGAAAATGTAATGGATTACAATTAAGGAATCACCAAGCCTCAATTGTAATGAATTACCGTCACAAATTGCTTTCGCTGAAAAGTGACGGATTGCTTTACTCGTAACGTTACCAATTACTTTCACGTCACTTCTTCCGTACATTCATCAAAAAGCAATAGAAACAATTTTGATATTTTCAAAATGTTCTGAAACACTCCTTTCCATTTCTCATACCCCTGCATCACGGGAGTTCTTGTAAGAATAAAATCTTGCATTTAATATGAAGAACGTAGGTGCACTCCGTTCCCATCTAGGCTGCCAAGGCAGCGAAAGCTGCTACCACAACTGCCATCCAGTTAGCTCTCGGCGACCGTAACTGATCCCTAGAATTGTGCTGGCAAAGCTAGTGGTGCGCATGCTCAGTAACAGCGTCTACCTCTGCGAGACGATTTGGAGGTAGGTAAAGAACCGATCTATAAAAGCTCCCTTCTGAAACGGGCTCTTCAAGCGGGGTAAAAGTAAAAAAAAAAATAAACACGAAGAGCTTCCTCCTCCCCAAGAGAAGAAGAAAAAAAGTGAAAGCTGCTTACAACTCCCTGTAACGCCGAATTAGAGCGCAGCTCTTGAGGAGGAGGAGGGAAGGGCACTGGGGGGGGGGGGGGGGTTAAACTAACCAGGGGGGTCACGTGACCTTGGGGGTCACGTGACCCCAATGCCGATGATGTCATCACTGACGTCACTGATGACGTCATCAGTGACGATGACGATGCGGGTGCCGATGACGTCATTAGTGACGTCACTGATGACTTCACCAGTGATGATGACGATGACGATGCGAATGTCGGTGACGTCATCAGTGACGTCGCTGATGACGTCATCAGTGATGATGACGATGACGATGCGGATGTCGGTAACGTCATCAGTGATGATGACGATGACGATGCGGATGCCGGTGACGTCATCAGTGATGACGACAATGACGATGCGGATGCCGGTGACGTCATCAGTGACGATGACGATGACGATGTGGATGCCGGTGGCGACATCAGTGACGTCACTGATGACGTCATCAGTGATGATGACGATGACGATGCGGATGTCGGTAACGTCATCAGTGATGATGACGATGACGATGCGGATGCCGGTGACGTCATCAGTGATGATGACGATGACGATGTGGATGCCGGTGACGTCATCAGTGATGATGACGATGACGATGTGGATGCCGGTGACGTCATCAGTGATGATGACGTCATCAGTGATGATGACGATGACGATGTGGATGCCGGTGACGTCATCAGTGACGATGACGTCATTGGGGGTCACGCGACATCGGCGGGGGTCACGTGACCTGAGGGGAGTCACGTGACTTCGGGGGGTCACGTGACCTCGGGGGGTCACGTGCCCCTACGAGGTCACGTGACCCCGGTGGGGGGCTCGCGCGGTGCATTATGGGACATTTCCCATGATGCACCGCGCGGTTACGCCGACGCCGACGCCGACGCCGACGGCGACGGCGACGCCGCTCAAGCCGGAAACGGGCCCCTAAGAGCTGCGCTCTAAAATACGATGGAAGGCGATGGAAAGAGGCAGAGCCTACTCGGCGTTGTCTTCTGGATCTTTGTTTCTCGCATATTCGTACATGCATTGCACGTTTCTTTGGCGGTTCTATAGTCGGTTGCAAGCTAAGAAAAAACCGGAAATGCCTCTCAGAGGAAAATGTAATCCTACGCCGAGAAACGCCAGCCAATCGTTTTCATGACGTCACGATTCCGTGGACCAATCGCGATCCTTTTGAAAAAAAAAAAAAAAAAATCTCAACATGGCTGTTGGCCTTAGCAACGCGACGCTAGTTTCTAGTGACAATTATTCTGCTTTTTTGCACCGTGTTTTACGTGCCCGAGGTTACGCCACGAAATCTTAATGGTATCGGCTTGCGTTTGCAGCAGTTTTTGCGCGACAACGTGAGAATCCAGCGACGCTATCGCCAACGAAAATTTCGAAGCGGGCGCGAGGCTTAGCACTGCTGAGAGGTATGTTAGACGGTATGTTAGACAGTATCTTGGACAGAAAATGAATTAGGAAGACGGTACATTGGACATGACTTTCTTTCTTTACTAAACAGCTATTTCGTTGACAAAAACGTATTCTAACTTAATTAAATGTCCTGAATGAATTAAATAAATATTGTAGTAGTCTAAGACGCGTTTCCTAGAGGAAGAAAAAGCAACGTTGCTAGCGAACTACTTTCTCGACGGCGGAGGCACTTCAGATGGGCGCAATGCGCTTGTGGGTGGAGCTAAAAGATTGTTCTCAGGTTGCATCCGACTATAGTGAGCGGTCAATAAGATATCGCGTGTTCTTTTCGGTTAATCCTCCTCTTCAGGATGTTTTCTATTTTGTTTATCTTGCTATCTTAATGCTGCTGAATTGCCCACTCATATTGCTCCAGTTTCTGTATTATGTCACTGTTTTTTTTTTTTAAAGTAACGGGTAATTAATCAGTTACCAATATTTTGTAACGAAATTCTAATGCAGATTACTGCCGTAAAAATAACCTTGCAAATAAAAAAATAATTTAAAAACTAATGGATTACTTCCAAAGTCTGCTTTTACAGCGGGAAACATTACGTCTTAAAGCATGAAAGGCTTTTTAAGGGACCCCCAATTCCAAACGGTTCTCCTTCCGTCAGTGCAATTCCCACTAAATTCTGCGGGGAAACAAAATGTTCAGGTCACGTGACGTCCATTGATGATACGTTACCAGACGTCACATTATCTATACACCAATTAGGTTTCCCTGTCAAACTCGACAGGGAAATTGATGTCACGTGACCTATTCCCTTCCCAGCTAAATTTAGCGGAAAATCTGATGTGACGTGACCGGACTTAACGAGAGCTATACACATAGTTAGTTTCCTGCTAAATTTTTGCGGAAACGTTGACGTCACGTGACCTCATGTCAAGTGACCGATACACCAATTCAGTTTCGCCGCTAAAGTTGGTGGGGAAATCGGTGCCATGTAGGCCTAAACACCCTCAGTTTCTCCGTTAAACGTAGCGGAAAACTTTACGTCACGTGGCCCACGCACCCAGTTTCCCCGCTCAATGTACCCGAGAAATTGAATTTAAAAAAAAAAGGGTTTCACTACCCGAAACGAGAGTTTATTTTCTTTTAAATAATTTCAAAGGATTGCACCTTCAATACTGTATTTCATGCAATATGTAACTTTGGAGATAAGATGTCGCCATGTTATATCTATATGGGGGATATCATCTAAAATCAAGCAGGCAAAACAATAATCAATCTTCTTTTTTTATTGACGAGGAAAAACATTTTGTAGGTAGTTTTCCACTTAGAAGAAAGGTAAAAGACGCGGGTCCGGATTTTTTGTTCTCGAGGGCTGCGCCGCAGGAGCGGCCTCGGAGGAAATCAGTGTTTCTCCCGACTGCCGAAGGTTGCGTCTTTGACTCACTATCATTGCGTGGTTTTTGTCTCTGCGCTATTTTTATTGTTATTTGTAACTCTGGAGATATTATAGAGGTTTTAAAATAATTCAATTTTCTATAAATTTAGACTTTTTTTTTTTAATCTCAGCTAACCTCCCTGGACGATGTTTTATAAACATTTACAGGTTGCTATCTGCGTCCTGCTTAGGTTATTTTTATATTTTTTTATGTCCATAGAAAGCTCGAAAGGAGCTTACTAGAAATATATTAATATCACTCAGTTGAGTATGTTTTCTATTTCGATATCATTACCTAACATCGCAAGAATTGTAAAAGGTAGGATGATAGCGGTGACGATGTTCAATGTAGGGGAGAAGGATGACTACGCACCTCCACCCACGGCCGGACTGGAAGCGCGCGCTCTCTTTCTCTTCTTACGGCCTTTGCAATCGCCCGGGAAGTCAACGGTATTTTTTCTCCGTATGTATAGTTCACTTGCTTGCCGCCAGGGGCGCAACCACTACACCCCACTTCACCCCACTCGGAGAGTCCCTTCGAGCTGTTTTGCGCTGGTGTTCGAGCTTCGTAGGTTGTTGTTTTGGCAACGGCTTATTGAACTTCGCTCCGATTTAAGTCAATCTACGGACTGGCAGTATCGTCAGCAAACTGCGTTCCCCTGTGACATAAACGGGTCCTCTGTACTTCTCTGACCCCTAGCACGCCGTTGTTCGGAAAGCGCGGTCGTGGTCTGCTGCTGCGTTCCATTCTGTCAGTCGAATTAATTTGCAACAAGTTCGTCAGAATACCTCTGATTAATCATACCAAGACGGTCACGGGCAGAAGCAAAAAATCAGCTGGATATGTGCACAAGCCCTCGAGGAAGCACTTTAGGCTGTAATATGCATGGTGCGAAAATTGTACAGACTACTACACCCTCGTCAAGAGCAGCTGACCGACTTCATGTGCGGCCTACGAAATGATGATGCAGACCACGACAATAGGTAGATTGGGCCTGCTTACATTTCACGAGAGTATACGAATTATTTATCGTTTATAGTTCCTCTACTTAGAAGGGGTCCATCTCCTCTTGTTCTTGAGTTGCAACAGAAGTCCTGGAGGTAGAAACCAGTATAGTTTTTCCGCAATTGCATTCGCCGTCTCTACTTACTACTTTTTACTCCCGAATCTCTCGGGGATGTGCGTCAAATATTCACAGTTTTGGGCTCACCAGAAGCGCATTAGATAGTGGCTGAGGGTCTAAACGTAAGGATCAGATGTCAAAGGCTATAAAAAGTTCGGCCGGAAGTTACGACAGCGCTGAGATACACTGTCAGACGCACACTGTGGAAACGGCAAAGGGTAGCCCAGGGATGAGGTGACAGCGCCCCCCGCGAATTGCGGCGGTAGGTGGCGATTGCCCCAATTGCAAAGGCCGTAAGAAGAAAAAGAGAGCGCGCGCTTCCAGTCCGGCCGTGCTCCGCCATACTGTTAGGTGAGGCTGGCGGCAGTAGAAAGGACAGGACAGGACACGATGATGAAACAGAAAAAAATTTATGAAGGCCGGGCCAACACGTGAAGCCTGGCGCGAGATGGTCGTGCTCGCTACTGCCCCGTCGTCGCCGTCTTCTTCCTCGCTTTGGTCCAGTCCTGCTTTTTACCTCGTTCTCTTCTTTCTTCGTTGTATCATTATTCTCAAAAAACTCACTCTTACTATTCTTTAGTTTTTGCGTCCTTGCAGAAACGATAGTTTTCTGCCAAGAGGTATAGTTTATAAATGTAATACTTTTCAGAGCACAGCTCTTAGGCGCCCGTTTCCGGCTTGAGCGGCGTCGCCGTCGCCGTCGCCGTCGGCGTAACCAAGGCCACCCCAAGGTCACGTGAGCACTCCCAAAGTCACGTGACCCCCAGGTCACCCCAAGGTCACGTGACCCCTTCCAAGGTCACCTCAAGGTCACGTGACCCCAAGGTGACCCCCACGTGACCCCCCAAAGTCACCCCAAGGTCATGTGACTTCCCCAGGTCACCCCCAGGTCACGTGACCCCGAGGTCGCATGACCCCTCCAAAGGTCACGTGACCCCTCCCAAGGTCATGTGACTCCTTCCAAGGTCACCTAAAGGTCACGTGACCCCCAAGGTGACCCCCACGTGTCACGTGACCCCTCCAGGTCACGTGACCCCCCAGGGTCACGTGGCCCCCCTCCCCCCCCCCCCCGAGGTCACGCGACCCCCTCCCTCCGAGGTGAGGTGACCCCTGGAGCATATAAAGAATGAGGTGAGGAGGAGGAGGAGGAGGAGTCTACCCTCCCTTCAGTACCCTTCCCTCCTCCTCCTCAAGAGCTGCGCTCCAATTCGGCTTTACATGGAGTTGTAAACGGCTTTCACTTTTTTGTTTCGTCGCCCAAGCACGTTATAGCATGGCTAGAGTTGCCATTAGGGGCTGGACGCCTGTGGAGGGTCACCAGTGGGGATCGTTTGCGGTTACCTCTCTCCTTGGTGTTCATAATCCTTTCATAGAAAAGTATGGATGCGGCGCCCAGTGAAGTGCATAGGTCAGTGACACTCGCCGAGGGAAATGCGTTCAACGTGTGCGACTATAGGGGGACGATGTTGATCTATACTAGGTGGCCGAGGCTTTGAGCTCGCAGTACACTAGAGGCTTTGTGGTGATTTATGCGTGCAGCCACTGCCGCGCAGCCGCCGTATGGCGGGGCAGGCGCGGCAGTAGGGAAGATCGGCAGACGCGATTGGAGATAACACGCTCAGGAATGGAAACGGCGGGGAAGAACTCGAGCGGACCAGGCTATCGCGAGCATTTCAGCGTCTTTAGAGGTTTTCGTTTTAGTATAACGGAAGTGATAGGTATTAACTGGAATGTTTCATTCGGACGGTGACCTGCATGCATCATCCCGGATTTGGATGGATAGTAAAAACTTCGACCGGTTTTGTTAGTCAAGTGTTGTCGTCCATGCACATTATTTTCTGCGTGCCTATGCACCACCCGACCGAGGGCGCAAAAGTAGGAATGACTTTCGTTTTATTACATTTATCAATTATAAATAATCTCAAAATAACGCTGACTATAAACCTACTTTCGTATAAAGCTAGCCTAAATATTTTCTTTAGGGACATATGGATACAGTATATTCGCCATTGCCACGGTTTAGAGGTAAGCTGCAAGCAGTCGGGGTAAGTCAAACAATAATGTTTGTTTAGATTTTTTATATGGCCCCTATTTGAGCCCTAATACCGTGAAATGTGTGTTGGTATTTAGCTAGAAAAACGGGGAAACCAATTGAGCTTGGCCGTCTTTCTGATTTTTGAAATATATCTGGATATTTCCCGGGCGATATGTCCACGCCCTGGTGGTAGCCTCACTATGAGGCGACAGAAACGAGACCGAAACGGTGTAAGTGAAAAAACAAAAAAAAAAAACAAAAAAACAAAAAAAAACATCAGTTTCACGTTTCAAAATCACACTCAATACTTGAGTTCTATTTTGCCATAAGATACCAGAGCCATTTCCTCACATGAAGCGTTTCACATGATACACACGTTGCTCCGACCAACCCAAAGGGCACGTGACACAACACTGAAGGAGGCGAGCTCTTGTGTTGTATTCTTTCATTGCGCTCCCATATTCTGGGACCTTCGACGAGCGCGGCCTTTGAGGATCTGTCCGAGCTCGAACGTTGTCGTGGAGTGCAATAGGGAGCGCGAATGCAAGACGAACGGACAATTTGGAGGGAGAATATTTTTATTATTATTATTATTATCTTGTGCGCGAAGACCTGATGGGGGTGGATGCCACATCGAGCTTTGGAGGGACGGCAGTAGCGAGGACGTTGGAACGAAGGAAAAAAAAAAAAAAAGTCGAACACAAACGTTTTAATAGCTTTTTATTTATTTTTTTATTTTTTTTTTTTTTAAGGGGGGGGGGGGGGGTGAATTTTGTGGCAGTGCCTCCGCGGTACAGGAAAAGTGGTGTGCAGTATGCTCTTTGATCTAAGCGTCAGGTCAAATTTTGAGTTTTTATTTTTAATTTTCCACGCAAAAGTTTTTTTTTTTTTTTTACTTACACTGTTTTGGTCTTGTTCTGGTCACCTCGCAGTGACTCCTCCAACAGGGCGTGGACATATCGCCCCAGAGGTATTCCAATATATTTTAAGAAATACACGGATGCCTAAGCCCAAGCTCAATATGAACGAACATTTCACGATATTAAGGCTTAAATAGAGGTCATACAAAAAAATCACAAGCATAATCTAAAAAAACAAAAAAATAAAAGTAAAAAAAATGCAACAAGGCATGAAGTTGGGCTAGTTGATTCAAACTGCAAACTTAGAAACAGCGCAAAAAAGACAGGGGACAAGAACGAGAAGTGAACGAACAGAACACTGACTGGCAACTGAAGTTTATCCCTGCGAGGAACACAAAGAAAAATATAAAAGATGCGAGATAGATAAAGCATAATCCACCCCCTTGAGGCGCCCGAGCACTTAAACAAATCTGCCGAATTTCTTAATGAAAGACACTTCGTCATCGGCCAAAGCAACGGACTGGGCACTAACACACGTGTCCGCTCCGTAGGTAGAAATAAAAAACGCCTCATCAATTTCTCTAGCCACTTTGTTGCGGTGACGAGCCAGAATCTCAATCTCCGTGAAAACCGGAGAACACGAAACCTATCGCAGTGAACTGCAAGGTGTCCCGACGGTGAAGACCGAAGGGAAAGGGAATGACCCCTGGCCCTACCATTGGCACACCTCCCCGTCTGACCTATATACACCCTTCCGCACGACAGAGGGATCAGATACACGACACCCGTCGCGCACGTAACATACCGGGCTCGGTGGCTCACCACACACCGAGACCCAGATGACCCAACACGATTAACTGCGGCGCAAAGACGGGACAACTTTGAAGGAGCTGAGAACACAACTGGCACGTCAAACATTTCAGCTACCTGCTTGATCCTATATATATATATATGTGAAAATATGTGTACATACAGGAGAACACCCGGCCTAAAGGGCATCCTCCTTTTTTTTTTTTTTTTTAGAAAATAATTTTACACTAGTGACTTTCTGAACTTTTGAAAGTTTTAGGCGATGATAATAAGCGAGATAATTAGAACAACTTACTGAGCTTAATATAATTCAAAAGAAATTGTTCTGTGTTTTCCATGCAGCGTGTCAAATTTATAGAAAAATAAAGCTGAGAGGTATGGTTCGCGATTTGTTTATAAAGATGTGAAAAATATATAAATATATTAAGACTTCTTCACGTTGTCCGGAGATTTATAGGAAACAAGTTAAAATAGCGTAGCTAGAAATAAAACAGGAGAAGAGTATGCGACCTTCGAAAGTCGGGAAGGTCGCAAATTTTCACCTTGGCCGCTCCTGCGCTCCTCGAAAAAGAAAGAAAAAAATGATCCGAACCCACGTTTTTTACCGTTCTTCTAGGTAAAAACAATTTTTATACATAACTTTTTTTCTATTCAAAATTAGGAGTTTTATTTATTTTTTCTTGCCTACACGATGTGAGATGAAATCACCCATATTGTAATGAGATGGGAACCATATCCCTCGAACCGTCTGCAATATCTTTGAGACAAATACAAAAAAAAAAAGAAAACTTAGATTACAGAGCTCGTATTTTCTTTTAATACAAGTTTTTCAGTTAATGTATTGAAGAGTTAATATTTCTGTTATTTACAGGTTTTAATTGTTTTGATGTGAATATATCAACTTAATTGTTCGATTGCCCTTGTCTTGCAATGCCCCAGAAGTTTCCCCATGATAGCACTTTAGTCAGATATTAATTAAATATTTTAAGTTTGACCCTTGTTGCCAAGCCGTAAAACTTACGACGCTATATCCTCCTATCAAACGGGGATAGTTTATAGAACCAGGCGAAAGTTGTGTAGACGTAAGCTTTATATAAGCATTGAATGGCCCGTACGATGACCTCGATAATTCGGTCGATTGGAACTTGGCTTGTGTATGAAGCCTACTGAATGCGCAGCAATGTTCACGCGGTCGTGCCCGGATTAAACGCAAGTGCGTTCGAGCAAAATCTAACAAACCTCCTTTCGTAGCACGCCGCTGGACCTGAGTACTGCAATGCTGGAATCATGCAGCGCAGCGGAGTCTGTACTTCACGGGAGGTCCGGACTTAGCAGCGTGCGTCCGAGTGTTGCATTCATCATCGTAATCTGCGGCGACTTCCCGGTGTTGATTAAGTGGAGGGAGGGACGAGCAAACGAAAGACAGTCGCTGTGGACGCGGCTCAAAAAAGACAGCGTGGCGACAAAGCGCCACATGTGGCGTAGCTGTCACGGGAACGGATACGTCTTCTGTCTACGAATACGCGGTCATTTTTTATGTTTTATTCTATCCTTTTAGTGAGTTCAAAGCTTGGCCTCACTTTCTTGTGGAAGGCAGATGCCACGGGATTGTGTGCCGACCGTTGATGAAGTACGGCGAGAACCGAGCATGCACCGCTCAAGAGACCGGCAAGTCTGGAAGGACCGCGCCCTTGCATTCCGCGTCGACGTAGAGGCCGCTGCTGCAGGTGACTCCCCTGCCAAGTGGCGGTCACGTCGCTCGATGTCAGGCCCTTGTCAGGCGATGGGCGTGTGCTAACAGCTCTCCGCGTTAAAGAGCTGTGCGACGCCAAGGGATGATGGAACGTTGTTGTTCCTGGTTCTCCTTTTACTTTTTCTCCTTTAGGTTTCATATAGATCGCCGTAACTTTGTTTTTGTCTCGAAGCAGGTTAGAAAGCCTCAGAATAGCAGCAAACAGAAAGAGACATAAATGTGCAATTTGTATAGGTTGTCGCAACCGGAGTCTTACTTGTGCGTTGTTCGAACAATTCCGAAGACTTGTAGTCTCAAGTTAATTATTTAGATTTTTATCAAGATAATCCAGGTTCACGCTCAATAATCTGGAGCAATTTAGCTTCGAAGCCGATCAGTTTCATCTGCGGCAGTGGATTGCAGCACGCTTCGATTCAAATTGCTTTTGGGTGCTCTAGTTAGGTGGAACGATCGCCGCCGATGCCAGTTGATTGCCGCTTACGGGTCGTTCACATCTCTGCTATTCATTGTGGTCCGGTGTAGATTGCACGCTTGCAGGTTTCATTACTCTGCCCCTAGACGTCTTAACATTTCCGCCGTGTATTGCGAATAATTACAGTTGCTGCGTGCATGTTCGCGCGATATGCAGTCTGCGCTTATCGGTGATGAAACTTCTTTCATCTGTTTGATGTCGAGTTAATTTTCCATCTAATAAATGGTGTTACGTCACGCGAATTTATTGGAACAGGCAACGTTACACATTTTATGTTCATGCTTACTGACCTGTGGACGCGCGTCAAACATGTTGCTTACCGTCATATAGTGACATTAATCATCCTTACGGCTATAGCGTTTTTGTTCTTAAATAATTGTCGTTTCTTTTTCTAGTATAGACTGCCCGAGTTGAGTGAGCAATGCCGGCTCATGTCAGGTCAAGTGGTCACTTATTTCACAATTTCTACCAGTTCTCTGGTCATTGACATCTTCAGAACGGCAAGGAGTGGCTTCAGTTGTACCGCCATCAGCGCGAGCCTTCTACCTTCGACAGGGCTTCGGTACCTCATGCACCTGGAGTGCGCGCGCAGCTAAAGCCCGGCGGAAGGCATGGAGCGCGTGCTGGAGGCGGGGCGTTCGAAACACACGCCCTGTCGTTCTCATTTTGTCAGCGACTATACTACTACTGCTACAACTACTAACACTATTACTACTCTGCTATAATTACCTCAGTTATTATGCTACTGCCACCGTGAATTAGAGGAGGCTGAGTCTTGCTAATCAGCTTGCTTCCTTCGGTAAAGGTTTTTAGCAAAACATCGGCAGGCATTCTAAGCTTCCAAAAACATTTTTTTTTATTTGGTTGGGGGGGGGGGGGGGGGGAGTGGAGTGGGAGATATATTAGAAAACACGTAAAATTTAAGACCAAACGCAAAGATGTTCTGGAGTTTGACAAACAAGAACTAAAGTCGTGACATTATAATAAATTTTAAAAGTTACGTATATTGTTTAGTCGGTAAATGTACCCTGCAGATGCATACAATCGGTGACATGATGCCTGGAGATCGGTGACTGAATGTGTTCAGACACCACGTGGAGCGAAAGCTCGAGCTGCAGAACTCAATGATTCTGGGTGCAATCATCACCGCTGCCCTTTTCGATCTGGATGAGCATTTTATTGGCGTGCGGTCGTCTACCTCTACGGCGTGATGCACGCTGAAGATCCCGGGCAAACAGTGGTACAGCACTGGCTGAATTGCTCCTCTGCAGTGGAGACACCAGTTGCTCATCAGGACTGAAGAGCGTCCCACTGTCTAAACATACACATAACACGACTAGTATTTATATCATGCTTTAGCATGTCATAGAATAAATAGATGCGCTGTGGTTTGAATAAAAATGTCAATAGAAGATAGTTGGTCATAATTTGGGAAGTACTCGAGTCCCGGATTTTGTCAAACCAACCGTGATCGAAATTTTGTTCGTGGCTCCGGAGTCCGGTGTCTGCAGTTGCAAATAAAATTATTTGATTGAATTTGATTTTCAATTACCACCATTTAAGCGAAAAGCATTGTTCGCCCTTTCGGCTCAAGGTTCCAGTGCAGCTTGGTGGTATGTTTGCATAGTGAACAAGCGTCATCAAGATTATCCGTAATACACAGACATCTCTTGGAAAGGTCCTATAGCTCGAGCCACACTATGCCTGGCCTCGAGCAGTGCAGCTCAGAGGCAAACAGACGCGCCCAAGTCCACACGCACGCGCGGAGCGTTCCAGGAACAGGGACGGATCTTTCGATAGACCGGGGACGCCCAGCGGCGCCCGCACCGACGAAGAAGAAGCATGTCTGGTGAAGCAACAGTGGCGAGGATCGTCGGGAGCGCGCCAACTTCCCACTTCAGTCTCGATTCGACGTGGCCGTCCGTCAGGCGCTTGAGAGGGGAAATGATTGTAATCAGGCCGGAGTCCTTTCCACTCCCCTAATTAGGTAGGCATCCGTCGGCCAGCGCGGTTCGCTTTCATTAAAAAGCCGTTCCCCTTCGTCTCCGCCAAACGCATCTTGGAACGCCGGGTGAACTTGAGGGTTGCCTGCCGCGACTGGAGCAACCACAGGGCGCTCGAGCGATTCGATGTTGGCCGAAACAAAAGAAGATCCTCGGGGTGCGTTTCGGGAGTGTTCTTCCTCGTAATGAGACGGAGGTTGGAGGAAGGGACGGAAAAGAACAAAAGCGCACGCCGCCCGAAATTAAAACGCGTGGTCGTTTTATGAAATGCGCGAGCTTGCGTTTCTGGGCTTTTGGATTCGCAGCTTCAAGCGAGTGAATTTAGTCGCCTCTCTGTTTCACGTTTCGGCCCTCATGCCCCGCCAGTTCTCCCTGCACACTTGGATGGCGGTTCGCATTTCTCCTTCGAGTCTTTCTTCTTTTTTTCCCCTCTAGGTGGAGTTGCTTTTTTCCGGAGTTGCGAATATACGGATGTATAACAAACATCAGGAAACGTCCGACGCGTTCTCAAAGTTCTCAACTCTACGAAGCGATCTCCAATGCGAACCAGGCAACGAACTTCTGATCCGCGCATTCTGGCATGGGGACTGGAACGCGTCTCCGACCTGTGTGTTTACCGCGTTCAATAAGTGGTCCCTCAATTTCCGTTTGATTCTGTTATAGGAATACTACCTTATTATCCCCTGCCGCAAACCTGACTGTGCCAGAGCACCAGTTTTCGCCGTGGCAGACGCCTGTTCTATTGCAGTTTGCCTTCCAGTTTCACAAGTACGCGGAAGCTTCAGCAGTTAGTTGATGGGGCTACTCGACTATAGCCACACTCGCGTTCACTAGTAGTTTATTTTTAATTTTTTTAATCAGCATTGCTAGCACCAACCACCACGATCCCGTCATCTAAAAACATGACACGCCAGCCTCTGTGACGTCATTGTTTGCCACATAGGAGCCACTTCTGATGTATGGGAGTGATAAGACGCTAACCACAACAGTCGAAGGCGTGTTCCAGGCAGCGTAGTTTTGGCGATAATTCCACCTCATTCGGCTGCTGGGGACGCCAGGGTAGCGCGAGTGTCGCCTGTGGGTATTAATTAGGGCCAGTGTTATTTTCACTTAAATATTTCCTTTGAAATAAACCCAAGTTTCCAGTCTTATGACACAGCACTGGATGTTGTCTTTGTTGCGCTAATCGCCATGCACGCGTCAGTCTAATGCGGTGCTGGAAAAATGCGTTTGCGTGGGTTTCAGAGTGTCGATCCCCGAACAAAATGGCCGCAACGTGCAGTACAAGAGGTCGCCTCCACCAATTCAAGTTACAGAGTTTGCCGCAATGCCAGGAACAGAATTGTGTTGTTACTGGTGGGGAGGCCATGCAATGTCAAAACCACCTTTTCTCTTTCTTTCTTATTTCTGAGGATTCCGCTCCGAGACTAGACCTGTCAAATGCAATTGCGACGCCTGCTTTCTTACGCGTATGCTGCCCGACTTGTGCCCGTTACTTTGCCGTTACAAAATACATTTCACTGAAAAGTAACGAATTACTATACTATTTACGTCACAAATCGCTTTGACGTTCCTTTCACGTACGTTTATCAAGAAGAGAAGAGAAGTAGAAAATAGCGCAAAGAAGAAAAGGACACAAAGTAAACAGAACAAGCGCCATCGTTGCTTATTTTATAGCCCTGTCTTGATTTGCCAATTTATATGTTCAACTAAGATGAACCAACTAGCCCGGCAAAGTATCTTACTAGACAATGGAAACAATTTTGATGTTTTCAAAAATGTTCTCCAGCACTCATTTCCATTAGTTATACGCACGCATTATGGCAATCTTTGTAAAACTAAAATATTGTATTTAAGAGAAAGGATATAGGTGCCCTCCGTTCACCAGTAAGCTGACAAGGCAGCGAAAGCTGTAACCTCACACGCCATCCCGCTAGCTTACGGCGACCATAACTGATCCCTGGTATTCTGCCGACAAAGCTAGCGGTGCGCATGCTCAGTAGTAGTCTCTACCTCTAATAAGAGATTCAGAGGATATAAACCGAGTTACGAAAGCTCTCTTTTGAAACGGGCCCTTCAAGCGTGAGCTAAACGCATCAATGCCGCGGTCTCCTGTTTGTCGCACTGTCAGCTTATGTATGAATGGAGAATAGTTGCATACAGTACTACAATGCATGGGCGATAGCACTCGTTTCTGAGCTTTGGTCGAGCGGATGGTCGCACTGATATGATCACGAGTAGCAATTGATGAGGCGATGAAAAATGAAACAAACTAAACGTTTATGCGGCAACCTTGTGCCCAAAACAACAACAAAAAAAGGGAAACAGAAGATAACAATAAAGCGACGCCGGCGTCAATGGCGGGGTAACAGCAGGATTGAAAGCAGGGGCGAGACTGACTCCGGATTGCCACGTGGAGCACCTTTTGTACCCGCGTAGGTTTCTGAAAGATTCAGCCATGAACGTTCGGCGCGTAAAGCATTCGTAACTCCATCAGACGAGAAAAGTCTCGAGTTTGCGATAACGCCAAGTAAAAAGAATAAATACAAGAAAATTCCGCTCCCTGGAATCAAAAGACAGATCCTCCGCGCGACAGCCAAACGCAGTAATCATTCGGCCAGGTAGGCGCTCGCTCAGCGACGTGCGTGGCATTACTCCCCCCTTTTAAAAACGCATCGTCTCGATGCAACTTGCCTGGAAACAAAAGAACAAGACAAACAAAACTAATGGCAAATTACAAGGACTTGTACAACACAATTCTATCCAGTGTAGTACAAAACGCAATTCGCGGTCCTCTCGATCGTAGTGCGGCTTGAGGCGCACGACCTGTACGACTTCCGGTCGTGGAGGGAAGCGTGAAGTCTGTCTTCCGTCGGGCATCACCTCGTAGTTGAGATCCTCGATTCGACAAAGCACTTTGTAGGGCCTGAAGTAGCGCTTCAGGAGTTTCTTACTCACAGCACTACGGCAGATCGGTGTCCAAACTCCCATCCTCTCTCCGTGCTGAAAGTGGACGTCCCGACGATGAAGGTTGTAGCGGCCAGTATCGACACGTTGTTGGGCTTGAATACTGACTTTGGCGAGCTGACGGACTTCTTCTGCCCGTTGGGCAGCCACCTGGGCGGCGTCGCTTCCGTCGATAGCCGGTTCGTGTGGTAGCACCGTGCCCAGCATTGTTACTTTGCAACCATGAACCAGTTGATAGACCGTTACCCCGGTTGTCTCCTGGACGGCCTTGTTGTAGGCAAATGTGACGTACGGCAACACCTCGTTCCATCTTTTGTGCTCCACTTCCACGTACATGGAGATCATGTCGGCGATGGTCTTGTTGAGTCTCTCCGTCAGCCGTTGTTCTGCGGGTGGTACGCCGTGGTGCGACGATGGCTGGTGTGGCTGAGATGGAGGATTTCTTGCGTCAGCTGGGGCAGGAACGATGATCAACGGTCTGTAATCAGAACTTTGGGAGTGCCGTGCTGGAGGACGATGGACTCGATGAAAGTCTTGGCGATTTCCACAGAAGTCCCTGAAGGAAGGGCCTTCGTTTTGGCGTACCACGTGATATAATGTGTGGCGACGATTGGACGTCTGTTTCTTTGCGTCGATGGTGTGAAAGGACCAAGTTGATCCATTCCGATCTGCTGGAACGGTGCGGACGCTGGCACTCTTGTCACGATCGTGTATAGAGGTGAACGGTCTTCGGGAGCTTAAGCCTGTAATACCTTTACGAACTCGGGCCTGCGTATGGCTGTAACCAAGATGTCCGGACGTCGGGTCGTCGTGGCAGGTTTGAAAGATATTCGCTCTAAGGTCGGTAGTGGTTACCAGCAGCCATAGCGAGCTGTTGTCTCCGAAGTTCTCCTTGTAAAGTACACCTTTTCAGAAAACGAAGATCTGCAGGGTTCTCGAGAAGACACCCTTTCGTCCTTCGAGGTGCACGATAAGCGCGCGCAACTCGGGCTTTACCGCGCCTAGGAAGCACTCGTCGTCATCGTCATCGTCGCTACCGGGAGATGTCACGACAGGGGCTCTGGACAGGCAGTCGGCGTCGCTGTGCTTGCGGCGTGTCTTGTAGACCGCAGTCTTGTTCAACTCGTGCAGTGGGAGGCTCCATCGAGCGAGGCGTCCTGAAGGGTTCTTCGTTTTCGCAAGCCAGCAGAGCGGGGAGTGGTCGTGAAAACGCGGAACGCGCACCCGTACAAGTACGGGTGAAATTTCGTGATTGCCCAGATTCCGTCTTCTCTCGGTCCCGTTCCGCGACTTCGATCTGCCAGTAGCTGCTCTTCAGGTCCATCGATAAAATATGTTGAGAGTGGCGCACTCGGTCTAGCGTGTTGTCCATGCGGGGGAGTCAGTAAACATCTTTCTTTGTCACCGCGTTCAGCTGCCGGTAGTCCACGCAGAGCCTAAGCGTTCCGTCCTTCTTCTTATTCAGTACTACTTAAGAGGCCCACGGACTGCCTGAAGGCTGAATTATATCGTCGTTCAGCACTTCTTGCACTTCCTCCTGGATGTCCTCCCTTTGTTTTACGGAGACTCCATATGGCGGTCGATTTACAGAGAGCGCGTCGTCGTTGGTAACGGTGCGAAGCTCAGGAACGGTGGTTGAGAACACCTTCGACAACGTCGCAAAGCAGTCGCTATATTCGGCGAGGAGGTCACTCAGCTGCCGTCGTTTCGGGCCCGGAAGCTTATGGTGAAAGTCGAGCTGCGCTGGGGACGTACAGTCTTGGTGAGGCGGCGATGATTCTTCAGTAATAGCGACGATTTCGGCAGAGTTCCAGAGTTCCTAGGCATAGCCCACAGCTGGACCTTTAGTAAGGAGTTGCGTTTCTTGTCGGAAGTTCATCCGAAGGTCGACCGTGCGCCCATCCTGAAGTTCAGCTACTCCTCTTGCGACACCTATTCCTCTTCCCCACAGCAATTGTAGGTTACTTTCCAGAACAACTTCGCCGCAGGCGGCTGCATCGGTCACGACGGGTACGACAACACTTGATCGCGGCCGCAGGTTCAAGTGGTCGGCAGCGACTCGGATAGCGGCTGACGCAGTTTGGGGTTTCTGTGAAGGCGGAATAGGTGTCCGCAGCGTCAATTTGGCTTCTTCTAGGCAGATGACGGCGCCGTATTCACACAGAAAGTCCATGCCGAGAATGACGTCTCTGGAAGAGTCATGTAGAGCGACGAATTTCACAGGACACGTCTCGACGTGAATTTTGACGCGAGCAGTGCACCTTCCAGAGGCGTCATCAGCTCTCCTCCAGCCGTTCGTATATATGTGGCTCATCCCACGGCGTCGTCACTTTTCGAAGGCGGCGAGTGAGACTCCCACTGAAGACTGAGTAGACTGCTCGGTGTCCACGAGGGCCGATGCGTCGTGGCCGTCGATAAAAACGTTGAAGTTGTTGGGCATCGTTGCGGGAGCGTCGTTGCAATGCGTGTCGTCGGGAGATGGGGAGCGCTCCGTCGTTTGTGGAGGCTCTTTAAGTCGTCTGTCAACGGCAACTTCACTTCAGGGAGTTGCCGCGCTTGGTTTTCCCGGCGGTAAATGGGAGATAGGCTGTTACGGCGCGACCGGCGGAAGGGCGATGCGGAACGTTGGGGGGATGGAGAACGGGTACTTCGTGATGCTCTTGGCGCTGGTGACGAAGGGCGGCGGACATATTCCTCGATTTCACGAGGGCGTTCGCCATACCTTGGATGAGGGTCGTTTGGCGCAAACCCTCGTAGGTCCATTTCATGGTATGGGCATCTCCGGTAGACGTGGTCAGCCTCACCGCAGTGGTAGCACCGCGGTCGCCTGTCGGCGGTCCGCCACACGTCGGTTTTCCTTCTCGAGGGTTGCTCCGAACGGACATACTGGAGCTGTCCTTCCTGACGCCGAGGAGACTGCGGCATCGGAGGGTCTCATCGGGGTGGTGCCGTGGCCTGGCGGTTAGCTCGCGGCGGTTGTCGGGCCATGGCAGCGTAGCTCAAGGTTGGTTCCTCTGGCGTCGTCGTGTTGATGGGAACTTCAGGATGAACGGCTCGGTGAACCTCCTCTCGGACAAGTTCGGCGAGCGATAGTGAGGACGGGCTATCCGCAGCGGGGAGCATCTTGTAGATCTCTTCCCGGACGACATAACGGATGATGTCGCGAATTCCGGGGATGCTACGGCTGATGTCGTAGCCCAATGCAGAAGAAGCAGCAATGTTCAAGTGCCGTAGGTAGTGGCTGGCCCTTGCGAGGAGGGCAAGTTCCATGTTCGTGGCTTCCTTGACCAAATCTTCGACGGTGGAAGGGGGTTGCGGACGAGACCACCGAAGATGTCATCCTTTACTCCTCGCATCAGGATCCGTAACTTTTTGTCGGTGGCTTGAGGGTCGGCGCGAGCGACCAGGCGCAGAACATCCTGGAAGAAACTGGTGATTGTCTCGTTTTCGCCCTGGGTCCTCATTCGAAGGTCGTCGGCCCTCTCCCGTCGATATTGGTTGGTGAGTGTCCGTCTTAGCGCATTTTTGCAGGCGGTCCACGAGGTCAAGGAGTTTCACGAGTCTCGAACCAGTGCCTGGCCGTTCCTTCGAGCTCGAAGCAAAGACTCTGCAGGCGCTGTTCGTCTGTCCATCAGTTGTGCTGGGCCACTCGCTCATAATGGTGTAGCCATTCCTCGACGTCTTCATAAGGCTCACCGTGGAAGGTCGCGGCCGTAAGGGCAGTGACGGGTAGAATAACGACGGGTGGAGCGGTCATATTCGAGGTCGTTTTTTGGGGTTTCTGCGGCAGCCATCCGTATTCCAGGGGTTGCCCTTGCTCGGGTGTCGGCGTTTTCCGCGAAGGGTAGCTTTCCGGGGCTGAGCACCACACTTAGCCGGGATGCCTTCAGAGGGGTATGCTTCACGGGCATAGAGAGCGATACCCAGCACCCCCACGAAAATGTCACGAATCACAATTGATGAGGCGACGAAAACTAAAACAAACTAAACGTTTAATGAAGCGAACTTCAGCCTAAAACAAACAAAAAATTGGGGCTCCAATTTTGCGCTGTGAAGGCGGCTGGTCAGCGAAGCTGTGGTATCACCTGCAACGATTGCCTACTGCGCTATACGAAATGCCGCCGCCGGTCGCAGCACACCGCCGCTGGTCGTTTCGGTGTTTCTTTTCCCTTTGCCTCTCCTAGTATTCACGCTGCACCTCGGGAGTTCTAACTATACGTGGCCTATTCATCGCGGTGCTGCAGCAACAATGAAAGCGGTTTGCCATACTCCGTTTCATCTTATGTCTAAGCGCCGCGGATGTTAAGAGCCATTGGAGCCAATCAGAGGACATGTGAGTGTCACGGGACCTTAGAGACCTTAGAGACCCGCGAAAAGCGTATCACGGGCCACGTCCGCAGAACGGGATTGGCTAAGATAGCTCGTAGCATCCGCTGCGTCCGGACGTAAGGTGAAACAGAGTTTAGGCGTGTTCTTCTTTTTATATCAAAGGCTAGTGACGTCCCTCCCCACGTCGGAAGCTGCCGTCGCCGCGGCAGCTTTTTGCACTTCACGCGAGGGCTTTGCTGCAAAACAGCACATCGTCATATTTGAAATAAAAACAGCATTCTTCAAGTTTTATTCTGCATTCGTTTGCTATTCAGCTTTCTAATTTATTTATTTTCTCTGTTTATCTCTACTCGCCTTGAAGTCGCGGTTTTGCTGGGCTATTTCCTTTTTGTCCGGCGATGCTGACGAGTCCGCACATTGACCTCACTGGAAAAACTATGTGTAGAATGAAGAGCAGCACAGCCCTGTGATATTTTTTTTTCGTTGATAGCATCTTCTTAATTTAGTTGTTTGTGAGTTTGTATCGTTTCTGCTACAGCCTCGACAAGGCTAGCCGTATCAGTACATAAATGAATGATAGACGGAAAGCAAGAAAGGCTGGTTCACTTCTCGCGTTTGTCGGTCCGTCCCCAAGCCACAACCTTTTTCCTTTTTTTTTCTTTTTTTTTTTTTGGGGGGGGGGGGGGGGTAGGCAGGTACACCGCAGCTTTACCTACTTTTTTATTAAACGCCAACGACGGGGATCTACGGAGAGTAAAATTAGCTGCACGATGATCTCGGATCAGGCAGTGTTTTATACTAGTACTCTCTAGGGCTCAAAAGGACATCGACACCTTTTACGATCATATATCGAAAAACGTCCGGTTAACTGTACATGGGTCTCAGTCCGAATGTTTGCGTATTGCACTTGTTTCTCAAACAATCATTTTGGACGATTCGTTCTGTGTTTAAATTAATTTATTTTTAATATGAGCGCTTTGTCGCTTTGTTCAGTGGAAATCGTAATAGCGCTAGTCAAGCACAAAGTATTACAATCCATGATGTTCCTAGATTTTAATGGAGCTAATACGGACGGGACACTGAAGACTCAAGGGTGTTCATACGTACTGCAGAGAGGCAGTGATTAGAAGCGCTGTGTTCTGAACACCGCACCAATGCTAAAAACACCACAGTACATTCTTTTGAGATTATGCACTGCGAAGAAAGCAAAACGTAAGAAAAAAGTAAAATCGGCAGCGACCTTTACCTTTAAAGTTGTATAGCGCATGTAGTGCAATTTTTATCAGCGATAGTTCCAATTTTTTGGAAATCATTAAAGAGCTGTTCCAGGAGTGAAGAACAGATGTTCGAGGAGTGAAGATTGGTGTGTCACGTGACCAGGGAGGGGGAGAGGAAAGGAATGCAAATGCGAAGGGGAGGGGAGAGAGGAATCTAAAAAAAAGAATGGGAAGAGGGAATGGAGAGGGAAAGAGGAAGGAGGGAGAGGAAAGGAAGGAGGGAGGAGTGTGGAGAGGGGATCGGTGTGCCACGTGATACATATTTTTCCGCCAGATGTAGCCGGGAAAATGTTTTGGTGTGTCACCTGAGCGAGAGGGGGGAAATTGGAGAGGGAGAATACTGTAAGAGAATCGGGGAGGAATGGGGAGAGAGAGGGAGGGGAGGAAGGAAGAATTGGAGGTAAGTGGGGTGGGAGGGGAGAGGAAAAGAAGCGAGGGGGAGGTCAGACAGATGCGGAGTAAACCTAAGAAGGTGGAGCGATGATGAGAGAAATGGAGGGGAAAGGAGGATAAAGATGGGCAGGGAATGATGTTTCACGTGACGTGCATTTGCCGTCCAAATTTAGTGAGTGAATTGTGTTGTTGTATAGGTCACGTTACGTTGATTTCCCTTTCTAAGTTTAGCGGGACTGAATTACTAAATCAGTACTTAGGTCAAGGCAGGTAAATTTTCATTTTATCTTTAGCCGGGAAACTGAAGTGGTCTATAGGTCACATTAAGTAAATTTTGCCGCTAAATTTAGCGGGGAAAATGAATTGGTGTTTAGGTCACAAGGGTTTAATTCTCCCATTAAATTTCGTGGGGAAACTGAATTTGATGTGAAGGTCACATGCCGTAAACTTCCTCACTGTGTTGGGTCACGTAAGGTCACGTGACACCAATTTTCCCGCTAAACTTAGCAGAAATGCACGGATGGCGGACGGACGGACGGTCAATATTTTCGTATGAAGGGTTCCGCTGAAAAGCCATGCTTTAAAAAAAGCATCCTGTAAAGAGGAGAAACAGAACAAAAAAAAAATTGACATCGAGTCGTGGTGGCTTTCGATATTGCCGACGGGGCACATCCGGATCCACAGCTGAAACTCCTCTGCCTGTTCCAACCACCGGATATTGCCTTCCGCGACGTACTCCTTCTCCGGAGTGGCTCATCGCGGCGGCAACCTAAAAAATAAAGTGCGCACGGGGTGCTGCACTCACTCATCCAGCGAGTGCGCCGCGAACGGTAGGACGATGCCTCACCTTTTACTCTCAGACCGCTCCTAAAAACGGACAGACCCTTCTTTCGCAGTGTTGCGGCTGCTGACGCGTTCTACAGAAAGCACCAGCACGTCCCCATCGTTGGAAGCGGTTGGTAGAAAATGTTGGTGCACTCGGTATTTTGCCATGGATCCCCGGGCACCATTAGACTTCGAATCTGAGGAGTGCAGAAGTGGCCAGAAGTGCTTGTGCGGAAGGCCACTGCTCCCTGGACATTAAACGCCACCCACTGCTGAGCCTAGCCGTTGATCAAACTAACTTTCGGAAGCAGAGGGTCCCCCCTCCCCCTTCATTCTGAACTAATCTCCTGATGTACCCCGCGCGACACAGTTAAAGAAAACACGGCACCGGAGCTTTTTTTTTTTCTTAATTCCATTGAGAGGTGATTTTGAAAAGTACCAAGCTTTACCAGATAAGCTTGTGCAAAATATTCTTCCTGTCCACCACAGCACTAATCTGGGAGTATTGGCAACAGTTCAATTACTAAAGAAAAAAGAAACATGCCTTTACTTGTTGTTTTTAAGGAGTTTACAGCCTTACAACCTCGATTAACGTATCTCCTCTCCCACAGCGCATCAGCTTGAAACGTTATAGAGTTATCACAAATTATTACTAATCACAAATATGCGATCTCTAGTTTGGTTTTGGTTGTATATCTACAATGCCGAAACTGCTAACGAGATAGCGTGTGTTAACCTGGGAAACTACGCAGGTGGTACTCCTACAGTATACTCTAAGTGTCTACGGGTGTTCGTTTTCGCGTACCACGTTCAGTCCTCTACATCATCCTGAGGTCTTGATGAAAAATATGTGTGTAATATCTGTGATTTCTTTTATGTGCAGTGTCCTTTCTTTGTACTTTTGCAGCTTCCCCGGGCTCCCCGCATCACCGAGCACCTGCGTGACGTTGTGGTGCGCAAGCACGAGCCGGTGACGCTGAGCTGTCGGGCAGACGCCGAGCCCCCGGCGCGCCTGTCTTGGTTCCACGAGGTGCGCCCCCTTTGAGCGGCTCGGCCACCCGCATGGTTCTACCGGGGGGACGGCTCTTCTTCCTGCACGCCCAGCACAGCCGCAAGGAGCAGGACACGGGGCTCTGCTGGTGCACGGCAGCTAACGCGCTAAGGGAGGCGCGCTCCCGTAATACGTCCGTCGAGCTGGCATATAGGCTTCACCATTTAGTGCGTGCAGCCTTTAACAGGAGCAATAAAAATGTTCCGGGACTAGCTTTGTAGCATAAAAAGAAAATACAGCAGGGTGATGCGTGCGCAGCTGCTAAAGGCAGAAACCTTCCTGCGTCATTCTAGAGGGTGTCGTTTCTAAACATTTGGACAGGTGGTGGTTTTGTTAACACGAACACGAGAACATTGGTAATTTCAGCATGCATTGCAAACCAGAACTCTTCACACCTGGAGCATAGACGTTTAAATTGATTGGACAAGCTTATGGCGAAAATAAATGAGTCGTGCGAGGTATATTGAGTGACACTCCCGTTTCCAGAATGGCCGAACATCACTGGAAAAAGAAGAGAGCTCGGGCGACCTTACCCGATTTCTCTTCAGCCTGCTGTTATGATTTACCATGCTTGCATCGTCACTTAATTGTATCTCTAAATGTTTTTAAGAGAGAAAAAAAACAAAAAAAACGTGCAAATTACTTTTTTTTAAATTTTTTTCTCGAAAATGACGCAAGGAGATGTTGACACCCATTTTAAAATTATTGCACCTCGTTATAGGATTCCTTCAACACTTTGTCTCACTAAAACCGTGCAATACAGCCGAAGCTACACAGGAGAGAGCGTATGCCAGCCTGTTCAATAGGAGGGCATGGAGGAACGGGAGAAAAGAGTTTGGATTTTACCGTCCCTACTTTCTCTCCTCGTGAACAGGTCGGGACACTCTCTCTCCCTTGTACGTGTGGCTGTATTGCACGGTTTTAGTAACACGGAGTGTATAGGTACCGATTACCTTGGCATTTCTCTACAAAAAGTGTATTAGAGGAACAGTCGTACTCACCATCACGGTCGCTGCAATGCTGGTGTTATATTTATTGACTTGCTCAAGTGGACAATAGAGGAAAATCAAGCAATTCACGCGTAATATGATGTTGCACATGTAGGAGATTAGAGATGAGCTGTTGCTTCACAGCCCCTTCTGGTGAAAGCAAATATTTTTGCTTGTATTTTCACCCAGACACTAACCCTGTGTTTGATACTAATGGGTCATCCGCTTTGGCCATAGTGAAAGAGGAGGTAGCTTTCTGAACAGTGCCAGCCAAGGCGGAAAACGTTTGCTCGGGATCACGCATCTACCGGCAGGGGCGCTATCGATTCACGGGCCTTCGCTAAGACGCGGTAGTGCGCCGCGAGGCCTTGTAAACGTGTGCGCGAATAAGGACAGTTCTTCGAGTGGCTCTCGCCTGCCCCCTTACGCTAATTAAGATTATTCTAGACATGCCGCACCACATCACGGCGTTTGCTAGAAATGCGAGCGAACCTTCGCCACACTTGCTCCAATGCGAGGCGACGACGTTCAGACACCTGTCTTTTTTTGACCATAGCCCCGGCGTTGTTTTTGCGCTTATGGCCTGAATGTCCAACGAGACTGAATGTCCAACGAGCCTGAATGTCCAATCGGTCACGTGACAGGCGAGACGGAATGTACATCGAGACGAAAGATCCAATCGAGACGGAATGTCCATCGAGTCTGAATGTCCAACGAGACGAAAGGTCCAACCGAGACGGAATGTCCAACGTGCCTGAATGTCCAACGAGACGAAAGATCCAACCGAGACGGAATTTCCAACGAGCCTGAATGTCCAACGAGTCTGAATATCCAACGGGTATACAATGAACGTTGTATACCCGGACATTTTGGTGCGGAGATATCGGTACGCGATCATTTCGGTATGTGGTCGCTTCGGCACCGGGCTTATCAGTACCGCGATTTTTGATGCACGGCTGTTTTGGTGTGCCGCTGAGCTTGTCCCACTGACGTTGCCTCTGTGAAGTCCCCAAAATGATATTAAAATTACGCTCGTGTACTTTGTAGACTTCATAAAACCCCCCAATATATTTCATTTATTGTTCGTTTTATATGTCTAAATATAAAGATGATTTCTATAGTTAAAAAGGAAAAGACGTTTAAAAGGTCACACATGCTACAAGATAAAAGACCGAACTCGTTGACCAGCGACAATCTGTCACGCGTTTGATTTTAGAAGGGTCGTTCCTCTGGAGCGGAAACAAATGTGGGACCCGCGAGAGTTCTTAGAATCGTTAATCGTGCTAATCCTCAGCAACAGTTTTTCCGTATTGTACGAGTTGCTGTATTTTTCTTATTCGTGTCCCTTGTCCCGCAAAGATGATGTCCCTCGCATGGGAGAAAAACACCTGATTGAATTTTTAGTATTATCTATATTGTTCTGTGAAGGAGGCGTAGTATGTGTAATTACACTATATTGTAGTTTTTGTTTTCTTCTTTTTTGCAAAACGAACGTGAAAGTTTTAGACATTTCTGATTGGACTTCTCGGTCTCCAGAAACGAAAATTCGATCCTTATATCAAAATCAGTGATAGAATACAACGTTCCTTTCATTAAGCCTTTGCGCAGGTAATGTCCTCAAGTGGTGATCTTTTGTCCGGTGATTGTCCGAAGGATTCGGCACATTGACGCTTATCGCGACGATTAGTTTCGCATGCTTCGGCCACCAAAGTGATTGCTGTCGCAGTGAACCATGTATTAAGCAACAAATAGGCAATATTAATAATTAATACAATACTTTTTAGGATTGGCTTCCTTCGTTTCCGCTCTGCCTCTTCTGGTAACGTGGCATGCAGCAATCGCACCGATACGCGCCCAGGTAGCATACCAATGCTGCGATCGGATTTCAACTGGTTCTAACTCTGCCACAGAGCCGCTGCGACAGTGCCACCGTGATTTATTCATATGCGCACAATACAAGTGCACATATGACCACGGTATCAGGAAGTCAGCCCCTCGCTCGGTCTTCCAAAATTCCATAATGCTAGAGTTGCGAGTGAACATATTCACGAAGAACCCGACTTTTATAATTTTGAATGACCCGGGTACGATTCACTATCAAACCCTTGCCAATTCTGAGAGCTGCATTTGTCATCTTCTGTTTTTTTTTGAAAGAAGGTCTTACTGTTGACCCCCACTGTCACCGGCAACTCTTTTCGGTAGTTCGACAAACGGGCACTTTCGCCCCAATCTTATTCTGCGAATCGGCCTAGGGCGAATTGCCCTATTTGACGAATTGTCCTTCTTCCAGTTGTCCAGAGACCAATGGAATTTCGACGAAGTGACCGGATTCGTGGTGCAATACGCTCTTCCTACAAGTATAGAAAGCCGCGTGGAACGATCTATTGTTATATTCACACATGATGTAGGCTATTGGTACATCCGGGTGTGAACCTTCTGCTGCACACCGAGATGGATGCGTTCGCGTCCTTTATCAGCAGTCAAGCTCCCACCTACCAAGACGTCATGAACTCGATAGAATGGCGAGCTTTGGAGTGCTTCCAGAAGCCAGTTAAATTACATGGGCTTCCGAAAACCACTCTGCATGTCACATGCAAAAAAAAAAGTTGCGTACTGCGTGATACTAGTATTATCGCTCTACACACTGACGTACAAACCTATTGGCAGGGAATGCATGCGTATGTAAACTACTGACGACTGCAGTGTACAGTGAGTAGTTGTCTCTTCCAGAGATAAACGAACAAAAATAAAAATTTGTCAAATTCACACAATTGTTCTGCATTTACTCAGGAATTGTCGGGTCACCTCCCCCCCCCCCCCCCCCGGCCCTGCATTTATAGACGCGTTAGATGTAGATTTTATTTTTAAAAAAGATATATATATATATATATATATATATATATATATATATATATATATATATATATATATATATATATTATTTATTAGTGGGAAATTACGCTTGTGCAAACTCTTGATGCCTCGCACCCACAGCTCCCAAAGCTCAAAAAAAAAAAAAAATATTGACTCGCATGACACATGACCGTCCGCGCTGGCGGGCGGTCATGTGTTTACAATTCGGGTCTCCGTATGTAGCTCATCTATATAAATCGAAATGAACAGGGATGAGGACTGAACTAGAAATTCCTGGGATCTGAAGCGCGGCTTTCATAGACGTCCCCCAATTGCGATGCACTAGAACACCCGGACATTGCATCCCTATTATATATTTCAAATTGGCTGACCTTTGTTATCGGAACATTCCAAACATTTGAACTGCTAATATCAAAGAAGCGTTTGGCGTCGTAAAATCGACACCTTTAACTGATTGGTACATAGCTGCGCATCGGCACTCAGCTAACTAACCATGCCTTCCTATAGATGAAATTATAATATTTGTGTCTGCTCTGTTTCTTTGTCGGTCCGTCAACGTCGGCTTTTGTGGCACGACATTTTAGTATGATGAAACTACGGCAATGCCTGCAGGAACGCTGACTAAATATACACACAAGTTTGTACATTTAAGAAGTAAAATTATTCTAGCACGTGACAAGCGAGACGGAATGTCCAACGTGCCTGAATGTCCAACGAGACGAAAGATCCAACCGAGACGGAATATACAACGAGCCTGAATGTCCATCGAGACGAAAGATCCAACCGAGACGGAATGTCCAACGAGCCGGAATGCCCATCGAGACGAAAGATCCAACCGAGACGGAATGTCCAACGAGCCTGAATGTCCAACGTGCCTGAATATCCATTATTGGATCTTCCGTCTCGTTGGACATTCAGGCTCGTTGGACATTCCGTCTCGCAATCTTGTTTTTGGTACTTTGGCCGGAGGCTCGTTCGGAAGAGCAGGGCAACGGTGAGCTGTCTCTGTCATACACACTTCCTTGCTACCAAGCATACGCGTGAAAATGTAGTTCGCTACAAGATTAGCTACAGCATAATTCTTGCAACAAACATCTTGAATAAATTCTCCACTCTCCACTTTCAAAATTACAGAGCGAACTGGGGTCAAATGGGCACCCCCATTCTATTCCAATATCATTCCGGGGAATTGAAATTTCTTACAATTTTATTCTTTCAACTCCTAGGGATGGAGAAACTGGGCCCATTTCCACTCCTGGAATGGCTGAAGCCTACCATTCCAATCCGCTAATTCCTAAACGTCTAAAAATGACCATTATCATTAAGGCATTATTTTACTGAAAAAAAAGCATCATAAAGCTGCTGGCCTTAATAACGCGGTCACGACTAAAAACATATGCAAAAGATTCCTAAAAGCACTCAGTCTACGAAGCCAAAATGTAGACGTAAAAAGTGCTTCGTGGCAGCTGGTGTCACTCTTCAAACATTGATCGCGCAATCAGGCGTGAAAGACTTGTGAATCGCAGCAGACGCCAAAAATGAAAACCACCCATTTTCTTCACAAACGAACCGTATCAGGGGGGGGGGGGGGAAGGGGGAGGGCGACGGGGGCGCCCTCCCCCCCAAACAAAGTTGACCCCCCCCCCTCCCCCCTTATAGGAGGGAAATTTGACATGGGTGGACCCCCCGGTGCACAAGAAAGAATGGGAGAATAGTATCCTTACAAATTTTTCTCCCCCCCCCTCCCCCCGCCCCCCCCCCCCCCCCCCCCCCCCCCCCCAAACGGAGTTCTGGATCTCTCCCTTGACCGTTTACAGTCCACAGGTATATGGCTATCGTGTTGTTTGTTAGGTAAGACCTTAAAAATATCTAGTTCGTGCGTGGCGCAAGAACAGGCTATCTTGCGCTCTGCTTCGAGCACTTGCACAACCGCACCGCTGATGCGCTGTTAGGAGCGACGCCGCGTACAACTGCGCCAAATATTCAGGCATTGCAGTGAGAACGGAAAACTGCCAACTAAGTGCAATCGGTATACGGTGCCAGCACAAGGGACGTTAGAATCATATTATGAAACCTGCTTTAGAACGTAAACTTTTACGTTTGCTGTACGACTCTTGTGATTTCTTAACATTTTGACTCCAATTCCTTATTTGTGTTCCACGCGAAGACTAGAAAATCGGCTGGGTTAAGAGCAAGGAGTCGAACCGGGCATTCCGGTTCAGTACGGGTTCGCGTTCAGTAGCCTTGCATTCAGGATGCTTTCGAAATAAGGATTCCGCTACCGTGCCCACCGAGCGCGAACCGGTTCAAAACGGCTCTTTAAAAATAAGTCTACAGCTTGCAATCGTTGAAATGAAAAGTCGTCATCAGCATTAAAAAAAATACTATAGGTGTGCAAAAACGAGGACAGCACAACATATATGTGCCTAATTTTGTTTTAAGATCTGAATATATAACTAAAACACCGTTCTACAACGGCTACGTGGTTATAGGCGCTTGAAAAAAGTACAAAAAAACAGTACTCATGTGTGATGTGAATCAGCGAGTACGCACAGTAACACCGTGACGGTAGCACGCACCGTACTCGCCGACTACCCATAAAAAGCAAATAAGTGTTTGGTTTTTATACCTTGACGTGGTTTAGACAGCAGGAGTTTATTTAGTCTGCCAGAGGGTGGCGACATTGTTACCCACAGTAGATGAAAAATTTAGCCTGTGCTGTACGGCTGCTAGCCTGGAATCTTTAACGGGCATTATGTAGCACTGGATTGACCGCACGCCGGTACGATGCTCATCCACATCGAAGCGTCAAACTACCCACATTGCACGCCCGAACGGCTTGCTCGAACGACTGAGCGAAGGGAAAAAATACAGCGAGATCCGGTCGAAAGACGATTAAAAAAAAAAAAAAAGAGAGGAAAAAGGCAACCGGCGACTTCCTGTTTCAAGAAAACGCATATACACACACAAAAAAAAAATTGTTTTTCCTAGCAGCACTTAGGGCTCTGTGCAACTCAACATTACTGGATCGGCTAAGATGACAAGCTCCGAGAACAAAGTTACGCGTTGCCATTCACTGCCGCGTGGCGGCGCTGTTGTCGGACCCGCCCTAAAGACCCTCTATCCTGGGAAAAGTGGCGCCATTCATTGTTGTGGAAATGCTCGAGACACGTGCCACGCGCTAGTTCTGGGAAGAACATGGCGTCTGAAATCTAGCTGAGTGCTGGGGTGTGCCGCCATCATCTTCCCAAGGGCTGCACGTTGCACGTGTCTCGAACATCGACGAACCTTGCGCTACTTTTGAAACAAGAAGGGGCTTTAACCCGCCCTAGGGTGCCTACATGTCTGTTTGTCTCAGGTTGAAGACATCCATTGTTGCCCTGAATGTGCCAGCGCGTGACCCTCCCGCGCACTCGGTGCGTGACTTGGGTGGTAAAATGACGTCTATGCGTTAGCCAAAGCTACGAGCTCGGGCTGAGTGACACCGAATAGCGTGCACATCAAAATGCATAAAAAAACGATTGGGCGGAAAAATGGCTGAGATATCACCACTCAAGCAAAAGCGCGCGTGCGTATGAAGGCGCTCTAACCCGATTGACCCGCTGGGTTTGACCCAGCGGGTCGGGCGGGTCAAACTTTTGGATATGCCGCGAAACACATCGTAGTTGTGTGGGGTCACAAAGTGTATTGCTGTTGCCAGTGCGATAATGTCCTGGGACTTTTCAGCTCAGTTCACGCCCGTAGGGCATTTGTAGTTTGGCAGTTTTCGACATTCAACACCAAGGCAAACAAGCTCGGAGAAATTGCTGCTTCTATCATGTTTTCCGGCACATGATCCGCTGTGGTTTGGTCATTTGCAGAACGAAATACCGTTAACTCACCTGTTCTGGTGTTCTGTGTTTGTGTCAGAAGTTCAAACATAAACGGCGGCATATATTCGACAGCCGTATTAGGAAAGCATATCAATTTAAAGACGTCTTCGTCAATTGAAGGAAGCGGGCTGGTTTTGTTATTGTATTCTGCTTCGTCGAGACCTACTACTAGAACATCTCAGCAGGTGGAAACGGTGGAGTTATTCCCCGCGTGTGTTCTTTACGCGTATGACAACCTCGGCCCCTTGCAGGAGTGTGCCATTTCGGAGACGTGTGATTAAAGGGTAAGAATTTTAAGACAACATTTCCGATCAGCTGATCAGCGCGGGTTTGTGTGTGCATACTTTGGAGATTTACGTGTGAGCGTGCGGTGGATATCAGAGCTGTTATTTTTACAGTACCTGCTTCAGCTTCGCGGCAACAGTGTATGAAATGTATAACACTCTCAGTGTCTATGTGAAAGCAGTTGATTTGTGTAAGCATATATGGACGCTCCAGTACCTGATGCAGCAACGTGCTTGTTGACGGGTTTATATGAGCGCATTAATTTAAGTTCGCTTGGTGTTCACTACTCTTTTCTTAACGTTGCAATAGTGCTTAAAAATCATGATGTAGTTTCATTTGTCTTAGGAAGCGTCTGCGATCTATTTCAAGCCAGCAGAAAGACATTTTACAGCTGTCTCACTGTGTGCCCTTGAGAATGCTGCTTAGCAAAGCAGGGGTGCGAAGACCACTGGAAAACTTCACGGCCAAACTACTCCGCTTGTTTGTTGAAATTCGAATGTACCTCTACACGGAAAACACGAATCGAAAGCTAGAGCTGACGGAGAAAATGGCAGTAGCAAACAAGAAAGCCCAGCTCTTGTGATCACAATAGGTATTTTCAGCCTGGGTATTTTGCATGCTGCTCGTTGTCTTTTCATGGAAAAATAAATAAACGTTGCACAGTCTTCATGAACAATTTTAGCATTGCCAAAGTTTTGTTGTGAAAACAAATAAAGGTATAAAACGTATTTTGTTAGTTTTCCAGTGAGAAATATGTGAGAGTGTTGATCGAGAACTCCGAATATGAAAGACATCAATTATGAAATAAATTCCTTTCGACTTTAATACACTAACAAAAAAATTGAGTCGGAAGCTCGACTCAATGCTAGGAGCCTATGCTCCCCCTTACAAAAATTTTTAATGAATTTCTTTTGAAAGTTTACGGAGTCTACTCATTGTGTCTTTTCGAGTCTCAATAGAAATGCAAATGAGTTTTGTAACGAATCCGTAAGGAGTTTACGAAAACTATTGGCCACCGCGTTCCAATTGATGTTTCGACAAAGCTACCACATAAAGTTTCTAATGTATTTCATATGAATATAATTTGAAAGTCTATTGACACCGTTTCGAGTCTGTGTTGAAAAACAATTGATTTTTTGTAACGAGTCCCTAAGGAGTTTACGAAAACTATTGGCCACCGCGTTTCAATTGAGGTTCAGCCGTGCCAGCTCATAAGAATTTCTAATAGATTTCAATTGAAAGTCTAGATACACTGCTTTGAGTCTCTGTTGAAAATCAAATGTTTTTTTCTACCACAATGTACTTGAGGTTTTGACGTGCCATCTCATTAGGTATATTCCGACGAGTCGGAATATACTTAATGAGATGGCCCATCAAAACCTGAATTGCAACGCAGTAGAAAATAACATTTGATTTTCAACAGAGACTCAAACCAGTGTATCTAGACTTTAAAATGAAATGTATTAGAATTTATACTCCTAGCGTGGGTTTCTAGATAGACGGCTCTGAGAGGGAAGACGGCAATAGGTTGCATGACATGTGGTCCGGATCTAACCGTTGTTTTGAGGGAAGGGGAAAGTGAGTGCTAGTGTCACTTTTATGTATGCCTATATACGCATGCAGTGTTCGGAAAATGCCTGCATAAAACCGTGTGAAGGAGCAATAACTGGTTTATTAAAAATGCAAAATTCGAGTATACGGTACACTGCTTCGTGTCCATGGGGGACCTTGTACAGCCTTCGTGCCCATGGGAGACCTTGTACTGCCTTCATGTCCATGGGAGACCTTGTACTGGTAACCTATAAAGAAAAAAGATGCACAGTTACACGTTGATCTGCTTATCCAAACTTCAATGTCCGCGTAAGGCATCCTGTTCACAGCGCAGCACTACCTCAGCGCTGAATCAGTATTACAAACCGGGACATCAGTCCTTTAGGAAAGGAGGACCCTCAGAACACACGATACAAGCCATGGAAGTAGCAGTGACTCGTTGCCTTAACAGGACTGAGTTAGCGCTGCACTGTATGTGTGAACCAGCACAAATGCGGAAAGTCACATTCAAAATTCCTACATTTTTGCTCACCCAGGCACTTAATTTACAAACTACCTTGATAGTTTAATGAGTGGCACTAATAACATTGTCAGGGGCACCATAATGCAAAAGTATATTTTGCCCCCGAGTCTGCGAGAATCAATCGCTCACTGTTTTTGCCGCCGCATTGCACTCTTCTATTTCGGCTTTTGAAAAGGTCTACCAAAGATAAGCGAGCAGATGTTATCGCTTATGAAGTTTACCAAATTTGAACATAGAGAAGCTAAGACTTATAAGCATCTCGCAGAATTAACATGGCAATTTGGGCCAACTGATCCATGATCGTAGACAAGCGCCGCAAAAAACACATGGACAATAAGTGGTGGTAAACACTGGCGCCAGTGTTTTATGTCCACTTGTTTTCCCTGTGTATTTTTATTTAATTTTTTTGTTTGTTTACTATCTTGAACAAGTATTTTTAATCACAACGGATAGGAAGGAAACGGTAATAGGGTTCTATGTGTATCATAAAGCCATGCTTCGAATGGGTGATTATCAACTGCAGGTTTCACAACAGTGGCGGATCCAGGGGGAAGGGGGGATCCCCCTTTTTCCCCCCCTTCTCGGAGGGCAATTGGAGATGAGTGGACCCCCCTTGCACAAAAAAGAATGGGAGAATAGTATCCTTCAAAATTTTCCGCCCACCCCAAAACAAAGGTCTGGATCCGCCACACTAAGTTTCAATTATTGGGAGGATCGAAACATCAGAGGCCGAGTTCAAAAAGCAAACTTACGATACCCGAGAAGAAATCCGTATTAACAAAACAAAATTTGTCGCAACTTTTGAGTGACTTACAACGAAATATTACGACATTATCCAAAGTGTCTCACAAACTTTTTAGGGCAAACATGGCCGCACATCACTTGGCTATTTCGCCGCAACCAGCAATGAATATAGAAGCGTGGGCAAGAGGCATGTGTTTTGCGCACTGTTCACATGCATCCCTGCTTGAAGCAGTATAAGGGCAACGCTAAACTACACACGGAGGATTCAGCCGACGAGTCTGTTGAGCTGTCCATCCTGGCCGTTAGAGCTAACAAGGTGCAGGACTGCGATCAACGGCGAGATGTGCCAATGAATCAACGAAAGCAAATGCCACACAAATCTTCAGTGCACGCAAAAGGATCCTTCACCTATGAATGGCGAGAACCTGATTTGGTGATCATTAGCGCCCCCTCATACTTCAGTAGTGATTTTCAAAGTGGTGAGCAGCTGTACGACCCTACCACACGAAAAGGCACATTCCTGACTAGATGTGCCTTTTTAATGCCAAAGCATTATATGTCCATGGAGCGAAAAATCCGAGTTGTACCAAACGTTAACAGAGGAATAAAAGAAAGAATAAAATGTGCTTTCACGGCTGAGATTTGAACCCGGTGCTGCTGTGTGAGAGCCGGGCATGCTAGCTGCTGTGCTATCTCAGCCGCTTCGGAATGCGACATTACTCTCCCCTCAAAAAGAAGCTTGTCCCATTACAGCAAAAGATGGCATGTCTTTACCCGTTTTTGTCCCTGTTTATCTGAGGCTGTTTTTTCATCATGTTTGACGGCATCGGCGTTGATGTGCCCGAAAGATGGTCATAAAAATATGTCCTCGGTTCGATGACATCACACTTCACGTGACGACATGACGTACCACGATGTGTGACGCCGTATTATGTAACGTAATACAAATATTAGAGGGGCACTTAGTTATACATACGTGGATTGAATGCGAAAGCATTGCCATTCCTAACAGTAGAGGAAAAAAAAAGGAAGTGCCGTTAGGAATGGCAATGCTTTCGCATTCAATCCACAAAGGGATACCTAAGTGCCCCTGTAATATTTTGAGTGGAGTAGAGCTCATATAAATGCCGTACGGTGCAGTATATCCATGATTAAGTTGCTGCTAGTCGTGAGGCTTAATGTTTTGCACCAACAATACCATAGTTTTTCCTCGGTTGCGACGAAGTGCCACTGCGCTACGAACTTGCTAGAAATTTCTGCATATGCGACCACTTTCTTCTGGAAACCTATGGTGACCTGCCACTCACTTTTGGCCAAAGAACAGTGAAAATACCAGATGTGAAAACAGCCATAACAAGCATTAAAGAAATCAAGATGGGGGTCATAGCCAGACTTGTACACGTTACTGAAAAATAGTAACGAATTACATTTACAATTACTCAAGGCTCAATTGTAATTTATTACAATTACAATTACCCTCCCATAAAAGTAACTCACCGTTACCTCAAAAAGTAATCTGTTACTTTCGTGACGTTACTTTTAACATTATTCTCCTCAAGTAAGAAACAAAAGGGAAGAGGATTATTCAAGTTTTTATTGTTGCAACCTGTTCCATTTAATGACCCTGAGTATTTTGAGCAACAGCTGGCTCTCGAAATTCTCGTCAGACATTTTGCGTTATTTCTTACTCAATATGTCGACTGCTTCGCCGAACAGCCTCTGAACTGAGGCACTGGATGGGAGTGCCATATTGTTCCTCACGAACATGCTCTGCATTGAGCTTCTTCAGCGAAGCATTGGATGTACTATTTACCTCGAAGATAGAACAAAGCTTCGTCGTTGCAGACGCTGCCTGATATTCGAGAGTTTAGTAGTGAAACGTTCTGATACCCCCAATGCCTCGATAACGATATGATGCATGCGCAAAGGCGACGGCGGGGTATCGGGTATCGTTATAGGAGTCAGTCATCGGACCGATCTACTAAAATTCTCCATTGTCTAAATCGCGAAGCTGAGGAAGTAATCATACATCTAGCCAAAGCTAGAATAAGAATTGATTTATGTCCATCTTACTATGCCGACATATATTGCCAGACAATTGCAAGACATAGTTGTAACAGTAAGCTGATAATTAAATAATAAATAAGGTTTGGCTCGATATTCTTCTTTCTTTGGCTCTGAATAGGTCGAGCCTCGGTTGAGACGTTGGTGAATAAAAAAAAAAGTTTCGCGTTTATAAATATAAGCAATAAAATAAAAGACCCTCATAACAACAATTAATTAGAACGTCGGTTATAACAAGGAAATGTAAAGCAGGTTAGCCGTATGTACCTTTCTTGGTGCCTTTCAAAAACGCATGGAGCACGCACCGACTGCAGTTTACTCCGGTGTTCTCCAGATAGACGTCCGCTGATGCCACGGGCAGCGAAGGGCAGAGTACTAAAGTAAGCCGCGCTATGGCCCCACTCACGAATTTCACTCTCCCCTCAAGCCGAGAATAACAAGTCTACATCAGCCACCATTACGTTTTATTTGTAAAAATATCTGCTGGAGATAAAATTTGTCCTTCTGGGGCAAAACAGGAAGAAGAAGAAAAGAAGAATATTACCATTTTACCAGTGCTCGCACAAAGCTGACACACAAAAAGGGTGACTAAGATGCAGATAACCTGGCTGGAATTCACAAATAAAGTGGGCCAACCCTAGAAGTTGGACTACACAAAAGTAAGTAGGTTTTAAAACAGGGTCAAATAATAGGAAAGATGCAGAAAAAAATATATCCTGTTTTCTAAGAGAAGATAAGTGTGCAGCAACAAACGAGGATGCTTGTGGCAAAAACACCTTCACATATTATCACATCTCTTTTAGTGAATTTTAGGGTTGACGGAGCGTTGACTCGTGTTATGACATTACAAAAACGGTCTTTCACTATAACCGAGAAGGACGTTGTTAATTCTTTTCTGTGCACTCACCGTTTCGAGCTTCTCGAAGAGGCACACAATCACTTGGAATCCTCCTCTCCCCGTCTTCGATCGCAAAGAAAAGACAAAGGGACTAATAAAAGCGGATATAACTTGCCTCCCCCTTTTTTTTTTTCTTTTTTCGTAAAAATGTTTATTTGGGTTTCTTGACATTGTTGTTCGGGTCTAAAAAAATAGATTCAAGGGCTTAGTGTTGCAAAAAAAAAAAAAGGCTTTGCGGAACTATGCGGAACTGAAGAGTGCCAAACTTCCCTGTGCGCTGGCCAATTCGCGTGACAGTGTCACTGCGCTCGACTTTACCAAAATAAAAACAACCCTTTCTTTAGAAGGTGGTGGAGGGGGGGGGGGGGGTTGGTCCTAAAAAAAAGTAACGGATTACAAGGAATCCGTTACGTCAAAAACGTAAGGGAATTACTTTAAAATTACTCTAGAAAATATGTAATTATTCCGTTACTAAATTACTGATAAATGTAAGGGATTACAAGTAATCTCGTTACTTGTAACGGATTACGTACAGGTCTGGTCATAGCATTAGCTTCCCAATGTGGCGAGACTAGTACAGGATTCTGTTACTCGCCGTTTAAGACAGGAGTCGACTTTTTCCGGTCTGATCTTGAAAACAAAGTTTGGTTCCGTTAATTTTGTAGCAGAAAGCCCGTGCTTTCCTGTTTGTGGGGTCATTTTCTCGGTTCAAAATATGATGCAGAGTCCTTCCCATAAAAATGCATGGGTGCCCGCTAGGACTCTTCGATATGGTTAAATTAACTGAGGTCATTATACTTTGTTGCCACTCTAGAATAGCAGAAGGCCCTCCCACAAAGCCCTTCACTCTTTTTAATAAGCAAACACTAGAGAGGAGGAGAGCCGAGAGGACACCACCAATCATGGCGAGCAAAGGGAATTGTGGGAGGGGCATGTGCTATTCTATAGTTGCAACGGACTATAACAAAAGTTTACAGTACTATGAAAACAAAAAGACCAAGTATGCACAGAAATTCGCAGGAAGTGTAGCAGGGATAGAATAGAAAAAACTGCAGCTGCAATATTTACCCTTTAAATTTCCCTCGACAGCACAGCAGAGATGACATGCTGGTCGTCAGCGCCTGGAGGGCCACCCCCTTGTACTGGGAGCACATGTAGTCTGAAACGAACAACAAACAAAAAATTACATGCATGAACAATCCGCACATGCTGTTATTTCGCTTCATTGGCCGCTTCAGAGAAAGCAAGCATGCACACCGTTGTCCAACCATGTCAACTGCTAGCCGAAACTTTCTGCCACCAGGATTAAGATATTGCTTGCGCTATAAAAAAAAAAAAAAACATTTACACACTACCCAGCTGGCACGTTGAAAGTTCAAACATTGAAGAAACTACAACATAGAACTTCAATGCAAGAGCTACACCTCGTGGACAATACACAAAAGTATGTCCAGTGTAAACCTTAATGCACTGCAAGGCTGATTTACCTCAGCCAGTTTGGAACATCTGCAGTTCCATTCTTTTCAAGATATTATGCCTGAAAATTTCTGAAAAATTAACTGGGTTAAAATTTTTTAATCGACACCCAGCCCAAATATTTAGGAAGTATACTAGTGGGTTAATTTCTAACTTACCATAATTATTTTCGGCATCCTGAAGGCGTCACTTGAGGGTCTTTTCATATTGGATTTACCTCGCCCACACAGGTGCAACCACACTGAAATGTTTGCAAAGTTTCAGGCAGGGTAATTAAACGTCTGCAGTTTCTCTCGAACACCGCTGTCACAAATTTTGTCTTTTTTGCCATTTTGGTCTGTTTATAGGTGGTTTGGGGGCAGGGACAATTACAATCCTCGCACATGTTTACCTGAGCGTCAAAGGCTTGAGCTCGGATGAGACTATACTCCTTTTCATACTTAAGGCGCAACGCTGTCAAAGCTACTGGCGCGAGTGTGGGGCTTGGTCTTGTTGATCATTTGCACGCCTTCTCGCACAAACAAAACCGTAGATGAAGTCACGCACTCGCGCCAGTGTCTTTGACAGCGTTGCACGCCAAGTATGAAAAAGTATAATGCCGGCCGAGCTTCAAACCAATGGGAAGAGGAAGACAAGCGTTTCGGGTTGACCAACCACGAGCCTGTGACAACCGCACAGGTCATTCAACACATGTCTTATACCGCTTAAACACTGTGTCGAACTGCATTTTGAAGTCAGTCCCAATTCCAATGGTGTATGAACAGGGGCATTCATTTCGTGGCATGCCTTGAAATTATTCGAAGTGACGCAAGCTGGGAACACACTGCTGCTGCTTCATTTGGGAATAACTGCGGCCCTCGGCTTGATCATATCACAATTGCAAAATGAAAGAGAAAAAAAAAGAGGCAAAAGGAACAACTGCTTTATCAAAGGTTCTAACCGACAAATGTAAACCCAGTTCAATTCTAGAAAGCCAGGGGACCGAAGTTTCTCCTAACAGTACAATTTAGTCCACTTCCATAACTTCAAAACAAAAGATGGATATCCTCTTCAATCATTTTGACTGAAAAGGAATATTGTCTCTGCATGAACCGAATTCCAAGGAAGTCTAACTTCGGAAATGTAATGAAGTATTATCAATGTAATCAATTTATAGTTGAAAGACATCAGTACACGGCTAGACCAATAAGACATCTCCTAAAGCAACGTACTGAAAGTAGCATTAGGAATTCAATACGTGCTCCGTTGACATGAGCTACACTTTCTCGGACCATACACACAATGAGTGGCAACTTTTTATTACGCTACACATAGATCCAAACATTAGGACAAATAAAGCAAACCCGACTAGTTAAAAAAAGAAAAAAAAACATTCTAGCTTAACGAGAAAAAATGGAGTTTTAGAATATCGGGCGCTACTTTACCGCGCGTTACGGACGGCAAAATAGCGAGGATTGCGGCGAAGAGTTTTAGAATAGCGTTTCTCTGAAGGGGGACGCCCCCAAACGCAAGCATCTCGCGCTTAAAACGCCACCAAGATGTCGCGGCAGCTTTTATTTGAAAGTTAGAACGTTTAATCTTGAAAATTAAACAAGCTTTATGTCCAGAGTAACATTTTTGTAGTTTTTTTACACTCAATGCCGCATGTTTTGTTTTCGTCGCTGCCAAGCTGCTCTGTTGTGCTTACGAAGCCCAGACGATCCACTACCCAGGCATGCTTACATGTCTGCCGCGATCGTAAGTACACGCGCCTCGATAGCTTTGAGCTGTGAATCCAGCGATCCGTGGCGTTTTCAATTGAGGAGTTTCAGCGAATATAGGGGGCGCTCCGATCGATCCAACATGGCGGACAAGAGGGGGATAGATTTGCGACGCCCGTAGACCGGTAGCGTATAAATAAAACAAAGCGTGTAGTTCTCTGTTTGTTGCCGTGTGCGAGACGATCATCGTTTCAACCAAGACCTACCGTGATGCTACAGATGAAGTCTTCAAGCCAGTTGAAGGCAAGAAATCTTGCCAGAGTCAAGATATGTGTTCAAGTGTTCGACGTGAGCTCTCACTTCTGGTGCAGCTGTCATCAAGTTGAACCGAATGTACGCGGGTCCAAAGAAAGGTACATATCAACAATGTTCGCGCGTTGAAACTATGACGCGTACTTTATCTAATACTAAACTTATCGGTCTGCGGCTACAAACATTTTCGTTGACGTTGCTTAGATGATGTAACCATTCAGGCCTCGCATTAAAAGGTGTCGCGAACTCTTCGGTTGTTCTAGTTAATTGAGCAAAAAAGCGGTTGGATAGAAAGTATGACAACTGCAGCATACAAGGGACGATTGACGTCTTTATCCTGCGTATCGAAACATCGGTATCCTTGGTGTTATCTTGCGATCAGCTGGTCGCCGGTCGTCCTGTTTTTACGCGTAATGTAAACAATCCCCGGAAGTGCCAATCTCATTTCTATGTGCTTTTGCACCCCTACAAGCCTCGTTTCGGCTCTTGTGGAAAGCTTTATTGTAATAGCAATAGTCTCATCGGTCATTCCAGTTGTATGTGCCACGGCTGACAAACAAGTCTGTATTAAATGCAAGAAGGAGAACGAAGGTAAAGCTTTTTTAACTGTTTTATTTTTACAGAACAGGGCAAAGCTTCTAAAACAAGACCAAACTAAGCTGATATTTGAGTGTGCTCAAGAATGAATGCCAAAGGTGCTTATGCTAAGTGGTAGATGTATGCAGTTGATTTTCTGTTTGCCTCTGCATTGTAAATTGGAAGATATGTATCAGCAGAAGACACATGTCCTTTTGGAAATGTCTTTTATTAGGGCAAAAATAGGTTTTCATACACAACCGAAGAGTCGCAACACCATTTAATGCGAGGCCTGAATGGTTACATCATCTAAGCAACGTCAACGAAAATGTTTGTAGCCGCAGACCGATAAATTTAGGTTTAGATAGGTATGCGCCATAGTTTCAGCCTCAAACACGCAACATTGTTGATATGCACGTTTCTTGATGACAACTGCACCAACGTGAGAGAGCCCACGTCGTCGAACACTTGCACACATATCTTGACTATGGTATAACAAGATTTCTTGCTTGAAGTGAAGATCATCTCGCTACGACTAGCTACGACCACCCACCGCAGCGATGCAGGCGTCGAAGGGGCGCAACGCAGTCAGTCGCCGTCACCCGACGCAGCTCGTTTGGCATTCACAGCTTTCCGCCCAGGTGCTTCGTTTGTACTTGGCACCGAGTGTTATTTTCTGTGCTTGTGTGTGCTCCGTGGCTAGATATGGGCCTCAAAAGCAGTTCTTCAGGCTCAATAGCGTTCCCCGAAGAACTTCTGAAGAAAATGCCACCCAGGAAAAAAAGCACGAAGACACAACGCACCAGCTTGGCGGACGGTGCGGAAATCGGGCCCTGCGGATTATACAACAAATGCAAACTATCTAAACAAAACAAACATTTTTAGGCTCAAACTGATTACTGCGGACTATACGCCTGGACACTGGTGCCTGTTATTATGCATTGTATATTCACCGCTGTTTGTTGTGGCTTGACACTGCCCTACTGTAATGATGCAGAGGGGTCCACTGAACCTTGAAATAAAGATATTTGAGCACATCTAGATGCAATGCCCCTTGAAGCCAGATGGTCAGGGAAAAGGTGTGCCATTATCTAATTTGCCAACAGCACACCAATGGTCACGATCAAAACTCACCGAGTCAATGGGCAGTTTTTCACCACAACATTTATTGCCGTGTAATCACCAATTTGGTCCATTAAAAATCTTGAGGCTGTAGCCTATAGCACATCTATTCTGGATCTGCAAAGCTTATGCTGTAGGCATGCATCAGCACATCAGCATGTTTCTTATCAATCTTAAACGTAAAACGCTAGTTATGCAACGAAATTCCCATATCATCACATTTTTAGCAAATTGAATGGTCCCACCTGTCACACTGTTAGCTTTGGAAGTAAACCAATTCACAATACCAACAGTGGCAAACATCGTGCCAAGCATTCGTGCCGCATGTAGCACAAAAATGTCCTAACTAGGGAAGCAAACTTAATCGATCGTGTTGATTAAAGCACTTAAGTACGGGAGAAATTATCAATCAGAAGGTCACTCGAAAGGGAAGTTTTCTTGCTGAACGAATATGACTTTTTATTGGGCGTTCCGCAATGTAAGGCCGAAGACATTCACTCCGTGATCGGTACAGAAGCATTTGCTTAGCAGTCGGTCGTGCGTGCTAAAAACAACAAAAACAGAGGTGGATTAGAAACGCGATAGATTCGCCTTTGCACGGAGTACTTACACTCAAAATTGTGTCAACATAAAGCGACTATGGCCCACCTTGCTAGCACCAATCTTAAAATTTATCCGTGTAGTCGTCGCAGCCGTGCACCAACCGAAAGCGTTGCCGCAAGCCCTTCCGCCGTCAACTTTGAATCGCTGTTGAGTCTGAAGAACTGCTCTATGAGGTCCATATCCAGCCACTGAGCACATACACAAGCACAGGAAATAATACTCGGTTCCAAGTACAAGCGAAGAACCCGGGGCGGAAAGCCCTGAATGCCGAACGACCTGCGTCGGGCGACGGCGGCTGACTGCGTAGTACACAGGTTGCGCTCCTTCGACGCCTGCATCGCTGCGGCGGGTGGTCGTAGCTGGTCGTAGCAGATCGTGTCACCTCTGTTGCTCGTACCGAAACACTAGAGCCGCGTAATATTCTTGCTGCCGAAGTTTATAAGCCTACGTTCGCGGCCAACGCATATACACAAAGCCACCGCCCAGCGAACCTATCCCCCTCGTTCTCTTTCGGCGACCGGCCGCCAGGGCGGTGACACCGTCGCTGAAACTCCTCAATACGCGTCGACCATACCGACCGCGGTCGCCGAGTGCGACTCACGCAGTTCCCGAGCGGGCGACGGCGTCGAAGACGCATTCAACGGAGATGTCGTGGGCGCCGCCTTTTGCGGTACGCCCACGCCATTATCGATAAATAACGGGCCCCAAAGCTCGAGTCCGAAGCTTGTTTTGGGTCTGCGCATGCACAGCAGCCACATAATGTTCACTTCTCGTTCAACGCGTACAATGCAAACAAAGAAGTACACCTACCAACTGCGTCGAGTTGCTCGTTCTGTTGCGTCGTCGGCCTTCCGCGCTCTTCTTGAACATAAGAGAAAACTTCACAGATAGATAAACTTGATTAAATTAGCACATTTCCATTTCTAAAGACATTTCCATACCGCGAAACGGCGAAACACCCAACGGTCGCAAAAATGGCGAAACCATGCCGGAAAAAGAAAAATACAAAGAACTGGTGTCGCTACCGATGGGGCGTCGAAGACGCGATCCTAAAAATATGAAAACGAAACCTGTAAAAGTTACAATACTGAAACCGAAACTGACCAAATCGCGATAGAGGGGCGCCGTAAATAGATCTGTTCACATGATGCATCTCGTTGGCGAATCTTGTGTCGCGAAACTAGGTTTCGGGAAACAGATTCCCCGTCTGAACGCAACCGAAAAAGTGGCGCGCCTTCGAAAAAAGTGGCGCGTGTTTCTCGCTTCTGGAGCAATTTTTTGCTGAAACCTCACCGACGCCCGTCAATCTCCCGAAGGCAAGGAGGTTAGAAATACTAGGAGGGGGCACGTTGCAATATTGGTGAAGCCTAGTCATAAAAAGTTTAAACGATTTTGTGCCCAGCGTGACCGCAGATCTGCCTGGTGATTGGTGCGCGTGACATGTCACGTGTGAGATGGATGGTTGATTGTAGAAGGACCCCTTCCAGGCTTGCGCGCGCTCCGTCCGGTAGGTTTTATCAGATCGAAGGCTAGATTGTGGTGTATTCTAGTACCCCATAGCAAGACCAATGCTAGCTACGGTAACGTGATGTGGTCACGTTGGCATGGTAAGTGAGGAGAGTGAGGAGGGAAATGAGAAAGAGGCGAGGCGTCGAGGGAGCATGGCTTGTGGGGGCTACGCGGCCGACGTCATGCCCTCTCCTACCATTCTATTCTCCATGCCCGAAGGAGAAACGCGGACGCTGCCAATGTCCGCTCGACTTCGTTATGATGTCTGACCTTCGAGAAGGAGCGAGCTTTTGGAGGAGTTTGATTTTTGGCCGATTCCGTATCCGAGCCGAGGCCGAAAGAAAACAAAACAAACATGTCGAGCGGCATACGGGCGACGAGTCTTGGTCCTGCTCGGTTGCAGGTGTGTTAACGGCGCCTACAGTACGGATTGGGGGCGCGGTGCAGATTCGTCAACAGTCGCGGCGGGTGCAAGCACTGTATATAAACATGGTGACTGGGGATAACGTTCTTTATTAGCGGTGCAAAAATGTCCGAAATGCTTCGAGATCATCTCGCGGTTTTTCCCGGGTTTGGCAGAACTAGTAAACCCGTTGAGCCGGATCTGACGAAATTCATTGAGTGGCATTAATAAAACAGGCTGTCTCTTCACACTGTGCGTACTTCATATCATTTTGATGCGAGACGCTTAATATTCCCGGTGCAGACAAGGTTTGGCAAAATTCTCGTGAGTCAATATGTCACAGGTTTCGCGCGTCAAACCCCACGTGTGAACAGGCCGATTTCGCGAAATCTTGGTTTCGCTAAACTGTGGCGCGTTGAAGACATACATCGTTTGAATAAGCCTTTAAAAGTAAAAGAGGGTGAATACAGTTATTATTTTAAGCACAGGAAAGAAATCTGTATATCAGAACTAGCACCGACGCGCTATTTGCTTCGGGTGCAATGCAGTAGGGAGTAGATTTATTGATTTTTTTTTTGATAACACTCATTTCAATGTGTAATGAGTAAACACAAAAGAATCGCTATTGATTGGGTAACGATAAACCTCACTTGAATTTGTAATGAGTAAACTCAAAAGAATTGATATTGATTGGGTAACGATAATCCTCACTTGAATTTGTAATGAGTAAACTCAAAAGAATAGATATGGAGTGGGTAATGTTAAAAATCATTTAACGATGAGTTTCTTATGAGTTTCATTTGACTCTATAAAAACACATTAGAAGCTCAATTGAAACTCATTGTTCATTTTTGTAAGGGCCTATTCGTTGCATTATACCGTCTTCAATCGAAGAAATCCTATGCGTGCATATTTACAATCATGTTGCTGCAGCCGAATCTACTTGCAGAGCCTATTGCTCTGCAAGGGCCGCCGACTTACCGCCGACAGCCCGATTTCGCCATAAAAAGCCAGCGCGCTGAGCTTGCTCAGAGCTTGGCAGGCCTTCCGGATCGGGCGGGCTGTGACGACAGAGCCACCACGCTCGCACGGACGGAGGGGGCCGACTATCCGACGAGCGGCTAATGCGGCGCTTGTCAGCTGAGCAAATCTAGTACCGTTGGGGCGACTGGCAGGTCGTCACGGCGACCGGCGCCGCATGGTCGCGCTCGTCGCGGCTTCGCCTCTTGGCGCCTCCACATTTCGCCACCCTGCAACAAACGCGCCGACAGTCGTCAACTTGTTTATATTTTAATGTCTACGCAGGCCTTCTCCTCCCATGAGGAATATTGCTTAGAAGCAAGAATAAAAAAAAAAAACACACCTGCCCAAACAACATAGAAGGAATAGCTCTTTAGCCTCTCGCCACAGTCAAATATAAAACAAAAGGTGTACGCGTTGTTGTACGCCTCCACGCGGACTTGCCGAAGCCATTTTGTGCTCAACGACGGGAAATATACTTATTTGTTTCATTCTGAGTGAGCTGTCTCCATGTCGTCGCTGCAGTCTGTTTAGTCAAAAGGGAGCCGCTGACACCACGGTCGCGAATATTTATTTGACTTCAAGCCAACGCCGGCAAAAATGCCTGGCTCACATTACAACGAACCGTTGCCAATGAACCGGTAACAACCATATGAGATTATGGTTTTGTTGCAATTCGAGCTCAATATCAAATGCTTTATTACGGTTACATTTTTCTTCCGGTTCAGGCTCTCGCGGCACCAGAAACAACACATTGCCCGTCTACAACTGTACAGTTTTTGTTGCTTTACTGAGGGCGGGCCTTTTTCATTTTCGAAGGAGCATGAGCTAGGGAAACAATCAAGCCGTCAGTCACCACCAGTACAATTATGCTGTTTCAAGAGCAACTCCCATGCGCTAGATATTTGCGCCATCAGCCAATAGGCCGCAGATGAAAATCGACACAGCTCGTCTAAGGACCGAAACATTCTATTCCCACTTCATTCCAGGCAAAAGGAATCTAACTCAATTTCCAATCCATCCCCTAGCTCCAGCACGGCCGCCATTAAATTCCCATTCCCTTCCGGAGTCGGAAAAGCATGGAGGAACTCCGGAATCATTCCAACTCCGGAGTGACAACTCTGCAACACTGCCGTACAGTACAAACAAAATATTGTTCTGGCGTCAGGGGAAGGCAGAAACATATGGGGTGTCCCAAGTAACAAGGCTCAATCTAAAACGATCCTTAAAAATCGACGTCTTCACTTAGAAATTTAAACTTTTCGTCAACGGTGTATATCAGAGGTTGAATTTTTCTTATAAAATTACAAAGCTTAGCTCCCTCTCTGTAAAACATAGGGCCAATAAACTTGCCAGAGTAAACGGCGGACGGCGACGAAGACGACCGAGTCGAGATGCGTGGTACGTTTGGCGCGCGTATTTATTGATGGCGCCGGGAGCAGCGTCCGAGTACATCCGAAGGTGCAACGGACCAGCGAAAAAAGTAGACGACGCGCAGACAAAATCCGGTGGCAGGAAAAACGCCTTCCTTACGCAAACGCGTTTTGTTTTCTCTTTAATTTTTGCTTTGATTGTCGGCATTTATTTTTTCAACACAGGTATAATACAAAAAGATTATGCTCATTTTAATAAACCACGGTGGTCGCGAGCAGTCTCGATGAGGAGGTAGCGCCATGTATCACTACGAGCGCCAAACCTGCCCCGCTACTCGACTTGGTCGTCTGCGTCGCCGCCCGCCGTTGACCCCGGGCAAGTTTCTTGGCCCTATTTTTTACAGAAAGAGATCTACGCTTTGTGATTTTACAAGAAAAAATACCGACCTGGGAAATACACCTTTGACATAAAGTTTAAATTGCTACGTGCAGGCGTCGATTTTTACGGTCAATTTCAGATCAAGCCTGGTGACTTGGAACACCCTATGTATCAACGGCTTCTGTCTTTTAAAGCATTGGTGCCCACAATAAAATTCCACCGAGGGCTGAATGTCCTGCTTCGTAATGTTTATTAGGCACATTTTATGCAATGTACAATGGGTCTCGACCCGATGCACAAAACTTTGAGTGGTGCGCTTTTTTTTTTTTTTTTTTGTGAGTGACAGTTTCTTCTGAAGTCGTTATGTTCTAACACGCCCTACAACCTACGCAGTTTGTTAATGTTAATAAGCAAAAATATATTTTTCTTGCAAATATTTTCGTATTTAGGAATCTTACGGCTTGATTTTACAGATAAAACCTAATAAGAAATGGGAGGGGGTAAACGTCTTGTGACGAATAATGAGGTAATGAACCCATAATTTGGTAGAAACGGAAACGATGACACTCTTTAACTAAAATAATTTGAGAGCGCTTTAGCTTACATACTCCACCGATGACTAACAATATCTTCGTAATTAATACTGACGATATTGAAAGCTATTAAAATTAGAGGTGTTTGAAAAGTGTTCCTAATTAAATAGTGGACCATCCTTGATAACTTACACACTGTAAGAAAAAGCAACAATATGCCGGTTCTCTTCGCGGAGTTTAATTTAGAAATTGCACTGGGCCATTCAATTCGAAGCAATATTCACACACCCCTATTACAAGTGTTAAACGAAAGAAAGAAAAACAGAAAAGGGTATTTCAAGTGCGATAACATTTCCTTCGTCTGCCGCCAATAGGAAGTACACATGTGCTCAAATACCGGATATGCTTAGCAGCAAGCATTTGCACTTCTATTTCGTGATGAAAAAAACAACGAACCACAATATTTAGTGGCGTTTAATATGTGACCTTACCTTCTACGGTCGGGAATATTGCCAACGTGGCCAAAGCATAAAGCCCCACCTATCACTGGGCATTAGAATTGAGTGTTGCTATTAATGCGCACGCAGTGCACCGCGCTAAGTACCGGCTGCCACCTTCCAAGCAGCCATAGTTTCATCGGGCAACATTGTTTCACGAAATATGCACGGTGACAGGGAGGACCGCGAGGTTTTTTATGAAGAAAAAACAACTTTTTCCTAAGCACGCCCTGAAGCCTGGTTCTCCAATATATCAACCAGGTTCTTGTTCAGCCCGCCGTCATTAGGCCGTTTCACCGTTCTCCCGGGCGCGCAGTAGGCCGCTTTCTTTAATATTGACTACTACGATACTTTGAGAGCGCAAACAAGCCAACGTCCCAGACACCGTCCTGGAATAGTGTCCTCAACAATTAACCGCCGTGCAGCTCACCGCGTCGCCGCCCGTATTGGTCTGGGCGAACAAGCAACTGCCGCGAAACCACGAACCCGGTAGGACTGTATTGAGAGGGACGAGGTGCTTCTTCTCCTGCCCGAGGCCTCAGCCGGGCCCCGGAGGCCCCTCGCAATTAATTAGGTCTAACTGGCGCACCCGATCTTCCCTTTTGAGCGCGGAAGAGGGCGGGCTGCTTGGTCGTTATGGCCGCTGCTTCGCAAAGCCGTTCCTGCATGCCAGATGCCGTATAGGTGCTGCTGCCGCCGTCTTCAGAGCACGGGCACGGAGAGCAGCGGCGCACGCCGTCTGTATTTACATGCAGAAGGCGGCACCACTTGGCGAGTCACGAATCCGGAGAATAATAAGGTAGAATAGACGGAAGGAGTGGCTCCTGACACGATACTTTGGTTAACGTGTATCTATTCGGTTCCTTTCTTATTATTTACCTTTGAATAAAACGCGACGGACGAAACTGACACTAGCGAACGTAGAAGTTACCCTAAGTAGGAGTTTAGAATATGTTAATTAGACCTAGCACCTCATCTCCTTGTGTGCTAATCTTTTGAAGAAAAAGAAATTGTGCTGGTTTAATAGACCGATCTCGCGAGGAGTTGCGCGACGACACCGCTGCCGCGGTGCATTCTGGTACCTGTAGTTCTCACCAGTTTTCCGGCCGCGTCGGCGCGCCTTGTACGCCCGGCGTTTGGAAATTTTCAGGTTAGCACGAGACTTTTAGCCAGGTGTTGACTCATGGTTTTCAATCGGTGGCTTCCCATGTTGTATGCCACGGAGCTATAATAACAGCACCAGGCAAAAAGGCCTCGGATATTATGTCTTCCCGCAAGAAAGAAGCATGGCAAAGAAAGGTCGACAGAGCCGGACAGAGCGGCAGGAAAAATAGCAATTTACGATTTGTTTCGCGATTTGCTTCATAATTTATATCCAATTATTTCACGTAAGCTAAAATATGTAAGATTACAGGGCACGAGACATAGAGCGTGCCGAAGTGTTCTGTAAGCTGGAATCTCTCTGACCATTTGCTCCGTAGCGGCCTATTCGTTGGTCTATCTCAAATAGGACCTCCACACTGGTTTGCGGAGGCCGTTTTTAATACACTTCTTAGTCTGTGTATTTTGGTGGTTATATCTGTTATTGCGACGACATGTTTTAAGCACAACTCTGCTTCAAAAAATCAGTACAATCACTAAGAAAAGAGCAGCGATTCCTGATATGCACCACTTGATATAAAACAACGTTTTTTCGGAAGCAGCCTTCATTTTTTTTTTCATACCAATGCGAAAAGATTACATAATGCAATTTAAAATGAAACACGTACTTACCGCCAAAAATGTAATAAACGAACCTTATCCATTTTGCGGTGGTCTATTAGGCTGGTGTTACTGATCCATTCTGCACTAGCACCAGTCGAGACCGCAGAAAAAAACTTCCCCCGTCGGGCGACTGTTAGCGTTCGGATCTTGCGCAAACAAAATAAAACTGAATAGAAACTGTGCACGAAAAATCATCTTCACCCCAAGCTTTCAGGTATCTGGCATGGTTGCTTCTTTTTGATAGATGCCAATTATTACGGCGCGTCAGGCATGGCCTTTCTGTAGATCAGTTCTTTGTGTGCAGAGTTCTCTAGCTGTTCATCCGTACTCTGTCGTACAGGCTGTCAACCAGAATGAAACAACTTTAAAACTATCGCTGACCGAGAAAGTCTATTTAGCTCCTCCTACTTGATGGCTGATTAAACGTTATGCACAAGACTGAGCACCACCAAGCTCAGTTTTTCATCACATTTGATGCTGTTCCGTGGTGCTACACTGAGCCGACGGTCCCTCGAATTTTCTTGTTCTTTGCTATTGCACTAGATGTTCACTTGTTTGCAAGGTAATTCAGACGTCCGAGGAGTCGGAATGCTCGAGTAGTGGCGCCGTTGTTTTTTTGTTTTGTTTTCTTTTCCGCCGCCGCAGTGGGATTACCCCGTGAACGGCAGTGGGCTCACGCGTTCACGAAGACGAAGAAGCAGACGACGACGAAGCAGACGACAAAGCGATTCTAAAGCGATAAGACGACTGAAACTGCTTTTCTGCACTTGCTGAAGAAAGTAAGGCATCACAAACAACACAATCTTATGAAGTAAAACATGCAAGAGAACCAATGTGATACCGGGGCGTGCCAAATGATAATCTATGATGATGCACGTACGCGCAGCCGTATGTAACCGGGAAGCCGGGAAGGGATGACTAAAAGTAGCATGGCGGCGGCACCACTTCCGGACCGCGCGCGCCTGCGCAGTTCGGTTGGTGACATAGGTCTATTGACTACCAGCTCTCATTTCTTAATTTTAACCTCATAAGAAATGCCATTCTGTGAACATGAGACGTGATGGAGTCTAGTTGCTGACAGCTGTCTTTTTTCAGGTGTCCATGTTAGTGTGCAACCATTGTCATTTATTTGCGAAGTTAACCAGCGCATTGTACTGGCATGATTAAGCCGGCACAAATTTAACATGGGTAGAAGTATACATTATTGATTTGAAAAATTGTGTGTCTGCAATATGACTGTTGTCAATGATCACACTAAGCTACTCCAGTCTTTTCCATACACATCAAGAAACAGCACAGGTATGGCATCACTTGTTTCGCATTTCATTCTTGCAGTTAAGTGTCAAAAAACAAATTGTACCGCATAACTTCCAGTATGATTTGTTTTTATTTCTACATTGTGCTCTCTACATCTCAACTTATGGGTGCTGTCACAGGATATTCTTTGACCTTTCGTTGCAGGAGGGGGCACTGGTGTCGCACGTGCTGAACAATGAGCCCGTCCCACCAGCTTGTGGGGGCACTGATGTCCCACATGGCAATGCGGCTGCCGAGCCCGTACAAAAGTGGCAGCACCCGCGCTGGTTAGCCGGTGCTTTCAATGCTGCCAGCCGCCATTCCCGAAGCCACAGTGAACGAGCGTGACGACTGACATGATGCCTGGTAAAAGCTTTCGATTGCATTTGTCACGTACACATGAAGGTTAGTTGCTACTTGATCACACGGCTTCCAATGTTAATTTATAGAAAAAATCTGTCACTGCTCTTCCGTTTATTATTTTGATTTTGGCATACTGTCTCGTAGGAACACTAAAAACTGTTATAATGAGCCGCCTTTTCATGAATGCGACTTGTTAGGGGTGCCACGTAGGAACACAGTACATTCCCTGGGTCTGGATAATGACATGTTTATTGACGAATACGCCACACGTCTGCCCGAGGGCCAAGAAGGTCCGAGATAACAGCGCTTTCTCTTGACGGTTTTACCATTTGGAGCCTGCGCTGCTGCTACTCACAGTATCACAGAAAGGAACGGTCAGAACAAGGAAGGAAGACTTTTATGTTTACCAACAGTTGACATTTAACTTTTCTGTAATGGGGTTGTTGTAAGAGTTTCTACCAGTTCTCCGGTGTCTTCACCGTGCCTGTAACACTCGGCGTCAATGTGTTGTGCTTGCCTAGATTCGCCTGCCTCACTGCTGCTGGACTGGGGTGACATCAGGGAGTTTGCGGTCGCTGCGTCACCAACTAGGCCTCCAACTCCTCTACCTCCTCAGCCGCCACGTGTGGTCGTCTGAGTGAAGACGACTGGAGGAGCTGCAGCTGCTGCAGCTGGAGCTGCGTCAGTGTCAGGTTGCCTATTAGCAGACGCAGGCCCAGGTTTCCCATCAGCAGCAGCGTAACGAGCTGGTTCAAGCTTGAGCTGCTCCAGCTCAACAAACTTATCAAGCTGCAACAACTGCGTGTTCTTGGGGCCCAGCCACAACAGTAGGCTGATTTATTCGATTTGTTTCATCTTCCTCTTTAGTAATTACCATTCTCTTTTGTATTTCAGAATGCTTTTTTTAAAGTCTGTAACTTGCTTCATTTTATCCCCGACCTGAAGATGTTACGAGTATTGACCGTATTTCGTTCAGTAAATTCTAGCATTTTTTTAAACTTGTTTCTCTATTGGCTAGTTGTAGTGAACATGCAAAAGGGCAGTTACGACAGCTTTAAATCTATTCTTTTAAAACTTAAAAAGTAACCGAGTATTTTTCTTTCTTACTAATTACATTGTTTGCATGTTTAGACAACGGGAAGTTAGTCAGCCCCAGTGAGCAACTTATCTCCACTGTAGACGAGATATTCAGCCAGTGCCGTACCACAGCTATCCTGGGGTCTTTAACCTACATCACGGTAGTGATACACAACCGCATGCAATTACAATGATCGTCCACATCGATACAGGCAGTGGCAGAGATTGAACTCAAGATTCCCATGTTCAGCTGTGCGAGCTTTCACTCCACGTGCTCCCAGCTGTGATGCGTTAATGCAATCGACCACCAATCCCCTTGAAGGAAATATAGGAATCTGATTGAATGTACAGCCAGGTGTTTCCTAAACATTGCCACTGTTATTTATGTAATGTCTCTTTTATTATTGTGTAGTCCATGTGCAGCCTCGTTCATTAAACGCTGTTGTCACAGAGTTTTGCCATAGTTTTCATTGAGTTCAGACGTCTAATTTCCTGTCCGGGGGTTTGTGCCTCGCAATACTCTATGGACTTGCACCGCCTACCAGAGTAAAGTCAACACCACATTGACGAGGCTTGCCCACTGCCTTTTCATTGCGGAGGTTGCGCCGTGTGACCGAGCTTTTGGTTGCTTGTCAAAAGATCCCCAGGTGGTAAAAATTAATCCTCAGTTCTCTGCTGGGGCGTGCCGGATGCCCGTCGTTGGTTTGGCACGTAAAACCCCCAAATTCTATATTTCACTGCCTTTTTACTGCCCACTACTACTGTGCCGACGTAGCAATTGGGCCCAAGTTTGCAGCTGACCACATAGTGATACAGTAATTGAGCAGCGGTGCTCACCTCATTCATGCTCGCATTCAGTAATACGTAGTGTAATGCCATCAGTTTGAGTGCATGGGCCCTGCATGTTTGTGTTAGGTACTGTTAGGCAGGACACCCTTGACTGCCTAACATCCGAAGGTGTCCTCACAAGGGATTGCTGCACTATTGCAATATTTATTCTAACCGAAAGTTCTTCATATGGGGTCACAGCTGCCAGACATGATTTCAGACATGCTCATGTATAAGTTTATTTCGAACAAATGTGCACTGAACAACTTGCTGAAAAGTCTCGAGTCTGAACATGGCAAAATTTTGTGTTATTTCAATGTACTTACCTGAAGCTTTTCACTTCCTATGTATCCTGCTACCGCCCTGCTTTGTGTGATAACAAAGATTGAATTGTTCTCGAGCAAAACGTTTCCACAACAAAGAAGGCAAGTTTGTCTTGCTTCTTTTTGAAGATTCACAAAACAGCAACCACCAGCATAGTTTCAAACATTGTCGTCCAGCGGGAACCTGAGTAGAACAAAGACATTCCAACAACCCGTGGTGACCAACTAGCTGAGAAACCGGCGGATTTTTTTTGGTTCAAACTAGAAGGTGTGTGGCCATAGTAAAAGGTTGATTTGTTTCTGGACCGATTGCATTTTGAGCTTTAACATGGCCAGTGACTTGATTCTTCGGATACCTGAGCTAAAAAGGACATGCTCTGCATTCAGTGCCTACTGGAAGCACCACGCAATGAGTTGAGCCTGCACCCATGCCCCGTTGAATCTGTCCACGGCGTCTTGAGTCGATGGGAGATGAGACTGCCTTCAGCATCGTCAGTGGGGGGTGGAGCTGGTAGAGCGGGAAGTGGCTCGTTCTGCAGGTGGGTCAAGTTTTGCAGTGCAAGTCCACCAGTGATCATCACCGCTGACCATTCAGGCTTGTGCAGCAACCACATGTCGAGGCACGGAAAGTGCCTGGGCCCGCTGCACTGAGTTCCTAGTCCGGAAGTCGGCCTTTTGGTACCTACATAAACAAGAATGAAGAACCAATACACATCCTTTTTTGGTACCTAAATAAGACAAGAATGAAGAAAAATACAGCACAATTATTTTTTGAATAGAAAATGTGGGACTAGTTTGTGGAGTAGTATATGTCCGATTAATGCTCGGACTACTGTTTTTGATGGAAAGTGCTCTGTACGATAACACTCTTCAGATGTACACAGCTTTTTGTCGTGAGGGGATAATGTCCCTTAGTGCACATTAAGCTTCAGAAAATATCTTTTAGATGGCTGCAGGCATCCGTCCGGTTCGGATGGTATGCTGTATGATATGGACTTTTGGTAGTAGTTGTATTTTCGGTATACTCTGCTGCTTGCCGAAGGATGTCAATCTGCGAATGGTGGGGTATCGGCGTACGTTTCCTACATTATTGTATATTTCTTTGGACTCGTAAGCCGCGGTCTCCTTTAAGCAACAAATGCCAAGAACCAAGAAACAACCAACCTCGATAAACAACAAATGTTATTGAGCAGTGGGTGTTCGCCGTGCAGTTTGGTGAACACGACACAGACACATGCAGACACAAAAACTGTGTACATATGGGACTGTTGTAGTTACCAATCGCACAGACAATTTAGTGAATGCCACCAAATGTATGCTTTCATCTGTATGTAGAAAGTAAACACTCGATCATCATTTTTCATTTTAATTTAGTTTTATTTTAAGTCTTCATATTTAAGAATCTGACGATCGAAAAGGTTCATCTGAGATGAGACTGTGTTGCAAAACAACATCGTCTCATCCCACATTCACTGGAAATGTTCTTTGGTAGATGATCATTCTTGCAAGAAGGGTGCGCTCGGGCCGCTACTATCATTGTGCTCGGTAACCCGATCCGGAGTTCGTTTTATTTTAACGTATTTCTGTGCTCTCACAAGAGCCGGCAACCGTTTAATGACATCTTTTTTTTTTCTCCATAAGAACGGCACGACGTGCACCCTCGGTCGTGAAAACTGTCGCAGTATACAGATTTGTTTTAAAGTTTTGATCGATATCGTTACGTCAGAGTTTAGACCTACGAGATCGCATCTCAGCGTATAGTTTGATTAATTAAGTTTGGCATTACTAGCGCAAACAACAGGGGTGAACTTACCTGTCCGTTGATGGAGAAGTATCCTTCCACATCGGGATCGCCGGGTACTCTTATCAATGCACCCAGTCGCCCCTGGAAACTTCATTTCGCAGCAGCCCCACTCTGCGCCATGCGGGAACTTCACCGAGCGGGTGAAAATGGTCCGTGCGAGGAGCCGCGAAACTCGCTCCGCAACCCGGCACACTCTCGGCTGCGGCATGTTCACATGGTTCCCGTAACAACTTGGAACGTCCTGGCAGCATAAAAGCTCAAAGCAACGGGGAGCTGCAGCATCGTTGAGGGCGGCAGGCCCTGAGCACTCGCGCTCCTGGCAGAGACAGCGGAGTGCTCGCTACGGTCGCCTTCGTGAAGCGCCATCTCACAAAATTCGCGGTCACTAAAGTATTCCAGCGGGTTCAGGCGTTCTCGGAAACTTCGTCTCGTCACACGTCTCAATTCGCTGTCGCCTATGTCGTCGTAGAGCATCTCTTCTGCGCTTAAAACGAAGTGCACGAACTCCGCGAACGACTCGCCGGCCGCCATGACACTCCAAACTCAAGTCGAGGAGCGGCTCGAGGAAGCGCCGGACCTTCCTTGAGATTCTCGAGGAAAGAGTCGAGTATTTCCTCGAGTCGAGGAGCGTTTGGAGTGGTGGTCGGTTTATGAAGCGCAAAACCGGCCTCGAGTGGAGTTTGGAGTCGAGTTCGAGACGAGTTCGAGTCGAGTTCGAGTCGAGGCCCGTTTATGAATTAGGCTGTTAGATACCCGAAACGGGCACCCGATTCGGCGAAGCGTTCCCTTTATGGGTCTTTCTTTTCCTTCCCTGTCCTAGGCGAAGTTAGTACGGATAATAAGTAAAAGACAGGTGCCAGAGGAAAGGAGGCGAACAACGTCTCGACCGAACGGTCCTTTTAGTATACCTGAAGAGTACCGTTTGGTCGAAACGTCACTCCCCCTCTGGCACTTATCCTTCCCTTGATAGCCCTACTAATATAATAACAGCGAACGGCAAAAGCCCACATCTTTAGGTGAAGTTTTGATAACAATTCATCAGCTCGCCTGCGCTCTTACCCTTTTTTAGAAGCGTTCACCGCGTTTGACCCTTTCGTAACACAGACCGGATTCTGGCATAACTTTGCCTATTAGTGCAAAAAGGCAGGCTCGGTTCTTCTCACGCGTAGCCTCAACCTTTCTTCGCTGCGCGACCCTACACGCCATCCTCCTCGTCCCCCCCTCCCATCGCCCTTTACTTCTATCCACGAACGGGCCAAATCTTGTTTCCTCCCAGAATATTTAATTCCATCTACGCAAAGAATACGAGTCCAGCGTTTATGGGACATTAGTGTCGTGGTTGGCGGTCTCGGAAGTTGAGAAGAAACAAAAGTGGAACGGCCTGCACCCTGCCAGGCTCGGAAGTTTGTTCCTCGGACCAATCAGAGCCAATTTGCATTTTCGGCTGCCACTACTTCGTCGCCACCGCCGCCGTGGCTGACAACCTTCGCGCAAATTTGCGAGGGCGCACCCGCCGTCCCTTCTCCCTTGGGCGCACCGGTCTTCTTGAACACCAAGCCCCGTGTCCTCCCTCCACTTTTGGTCAGTATTTGCGTCCGATGGGCCAACTTGGCAAGCGAAACTTCGTGTGTGCAAGTTTCTTTCTCCCCGGTTTGTTAACGTGTTCCGAAGCGAGGCCCGCGACGCTCTGATATAGGGACGCTGCCTTTCATTCCCGATGGGAGAAGGAAAGCCCTTTATTGCTTTGATTATTATCGGTGGCAGGTCTCAGTGATTCACTGGCCGTGGTGCTCTTATTCCTACTGACTTTGTAAATACACCAATCAGAAAAAAAAGCTCAGTTCATTTTTTTAGAAATACGACACCCCCAAATTATCTCCGTGGATTTTAGAGCGCAGCTCTTAGGCGCCCGTTTCCGGCTTGAGCGGCGTCGGCGTCGCCGTCGCCGTCGCCGTCGGCGTAACCGCGCGGTGCATTATGGGTAAATTTTCCCGAAGGAACCCGAGGTACTCCCGAGGTCCTTCGGGAGGACCTCGGGTTCCTTCGGGAGGACCTCGGAAGGACCTCGGGTTCCTTCGGGAGGGCCTCGGGAGGACCTCGGGCTCCTTCGGGAGGACCTCGGGAGGACCTCGGGTTCCTTCGGGAGGACCTAGGGGGGGGGGGGTCACGTGACGATGACGTCATCAGTGATGATGACGATGACGATGCGGATGTCGATGACGTCATCAGTGACGTCACTGATGACGTCATCAGTGACGATGACGATGGCGATGCGGATGATAATGACTTCATTGGCATCCGCATCGTCATCGTCATCAGTGATGATGACGATGATGATGCGGATGACGATGACCTCATCAGTGACGTCACTGATGACGTCATCAGTGACGATGACGATGGCGATGCGGATGCCAATGACCATCGGCATCCGCATCGTCATCGTCATCATCACTGATGACGTCATCCTCACGTGACCCCCCATGACCTCAGGTTCCTTCGGGAGGACCTTGGAAGCACCTCGGGTTTCTTCGGAAGGACCTCGGAAGGACCTCGGGTTCCTTCGGGAGGACCTCGGAAGGACCTCGGGTTCCTTCGGGAGGAAATAGGGGGGGGGGGTCACGTGACCTGGGGGGTCACGTGACGATGACGTCATCAGTGATGATGACGATGACGATGACGATGACGTCATCAGTGACGTCACTGATGACGTCATTAGTCATGATGACGATGGCGATGCGGATGCCAATGACGTAATCGGCATCCGCGTCGTCATCGTCATCATCACTGATGACGTCATCGTCACGTGACCCCCCAGGTCGCGTGACCCCTCCCCCCAAGGTCACGTGACCCTCGAGGTCACGTGACCCCCCCCCCCCCTTCCTTCCGAAGTCAACTGATCCCCCCAGTACCCTTCCCTCCTCCTCCTCAAGAGCTGCGCTCATATTCGGCGTTACAGGGCTTTCATTTTTAATCGAAAGTAATCGAAAAAGTCACCGTTATTTACCAAGTAACACCCGATTACTTGTTTTTCCACTCCTGGAGCGGCTTACTCGAAACTTGTAAGACGAATGACAACACCTAGTACATGTCTTTGCTCTGAATCATCTGTGCGAGGCCCCGTGAATGGGATCGCTAGATACTACTGTCATCAATGACATCAAAAAATGAATCTCCCACTGCTTGAAAAGGAAGATGCTTTAAACGTGGCAGTGCTAGAAATTCGTGGGAACCCGCCTGGCTAGTCACAATCCCATTCGTCACCGGAAAGCTTGTCGCGGGACGTCTGGCCGTACAGGCCCTTTGCATCTAGATCATGTCGTCGTAGGAACACTCGGCACAAGGGGCCGTTCGTCACCAGAACACTGGACGCAAAGTCGTTTGTATTTCGGTGAAAACATTGTAAATCTTGCTTTACACAAAAGAACCGCAACCCCCTGAAGTATCCCTACAAGATGTTTACTAACAAAATAAAAATTTAGGCCAGATATAGAAATATTCTTAGGTCGATCCCATTTGGTAAGACCGGAATTTTCGTGCCATTGTACCTAGACATTTTGTGCACAGCTAGCATAAAATGCAGTTCTAGCATTTATTGGTTACGCTGGAATAACACCTAATGCATGGCAATCAATAAAAAAATTCGAACCCCTTAATACTGTGACCATTAGTGGCACCTATACTTATTTTGGGGTCAAACAGACCACTCTACTGAGCTACGTCAGAGTATAAAAACAGGGTAACATATTTTTTTAGGCTAGAGAGTGAATCCGTGCGCTTCGTTTACTTCTCATTTCTCCACTTGTTTCTTCAGCTTTTTTTTTTTTTTTTGCTTTGCTCTTTTTCAACGGAGACGAATAAAGCGATCTTCAGCATAAACTCTACTTTTTCTAAATATTTCTTGGTATGCAAAATTGTTTACGCAATCACCACTTCAAGAAAATGCAAGAAACGTACAGTTATCTATCCGATGCATTTGTATTTTCTGCATAAGTTCAGTAAATACAGATTCCGTTCCTATATTTACTAGCCTTTAAACATGTCAAACAGAACATCTACGGGATTTGGCATTCCAGTTCTGAAGACTGCTAATTTAATAATTTATTTGACAAAAGAAACGAAACAGAAAATTACAAGTTGTTTTGCGTCCTATGAAAGTCATTTCTTACAAAAGTTATCAATGAGTTTCAATTGAGTTTCTAATGCATTGTATTAGAATACATTAGAAACTCAACTGAAACTGATTGATAATTTCTGTAAGGGATATAGAGGCGGGAGCGAGCAGCTTAAGAGACGCTAATAAGACAAGTGTTCTTTGCCAAATCTCCACGCCTTTGGTTTCTGTTTCGAAGTATATAAATTAATGTGTGATCACGATCACATGCATTTATTCTCCGCTTTAGTTCAATTCGATGAAATATTTCCGAGAATGTACGTAATAATTGTTTAATATACAGACTAATCCTATTACAAAACTAAAATTAATATTGTCTTTCTACGGCGAAAATGATTTGTTATATAAAAAAATTAAGTCCTAATGCTAGTGCTCCGTGTGACGACTCTTCCGGCATGACGAGAATTCCTTGTACGACATGCCCCGTGACGAGTTGGCCTACTCGACGAGTTAACCTATGACCAGTTGCCGTTGGCATGTGACGACTCGGCTTGTGACGAGTTCTTCTAGACCTAAAATTCATAGTGGTTTTGGCGCGTATATTGTAGCTGGCAGGTTAAGGAACGCAAAACGAAAGTAAAAAGAGTTAAGTTTTTTTTTTTTTTTTTGCTGCAGGATTATTATTTTTTGATTAGTTAGTAAAGCAATTTCATTGACTGCGGAGTGATAGTAAGGCATTTGGGACTCGTCACGTCCTTCGTTTTTTGATGGGCAAGTCACTCGACAGGATGTTTCTAGGAACGCAGGCCAAATGGCTCCTGCGAAAAGTATGCATCTAAAAAAAGACAAAAATGTTGATGTCATATTGGTCTCTGCCAAAAGGACCATATAAGAAAAATATCTTGATATAGTTAGTAGGCACGTAGCCAGGATTTTGTTCCGGGGGGGGGGGGGGGGGGCGCCCATGAAAAAATGCTGTATGAGGGGGAGGGTGGAGAGGAGCTCCCAGGAAAATGGAAGATTTCGAGGGGGGGGGGGGCGGTCCCCATGCTCCCCCCCCTCCCCCCGGCTACGTTCCTGATAGTTAGGTTCCTTATTACATTTGAGTAACTTAACTTTTATTTAGTAAATACAACGGCATGGCTTCAATGAGAAACCTGTTAGGCGTAACTGAAAAACATGAAATCACTGCATTTTACAGAAATATAAGGCACGTGCAGCATTTTCCGGTGTTCCGTAAAAAAAAAAAATACATTTGCAAAATTTCAGGTTTCTTCTGGCTTGACTGAAGGCTTCTTTTTCTTGCATATACTTTCGTCGTTTCCTCAACTTTTTGTTATTGCGATGTTTCAGATCCTTTTGTTAACGTTTTGCCACTTTTATTGACGACTCGTTCGTGATCCCCCTTTTTTTCTGTGGCAAGGTGTGTGACACTCTAATTGCGTCTCCCCGTCCGCGCTGTCGATTGCCGGCGCCATCCGGGATACCGATGTATTTAGTATTTAAAAATATTCATCTCCAAAGAAAAGAAGAAAAAAGGGGAAAAACAGTGGCAACGCAAAGTTCTCGAGGGTTAGGATTAAAAAATAAAAGGAGACGACAATGGCTGGTTCTGGGGCTTCCGTGGAAGAAAGTTTCCGATAAGTAAACGGTATTCTTTTTTTTTTTTTTAGCTGTGACGTTATGTTTTGTGTGTGTGCGCAAGATTTGTTTGCTCGGTGGAATTTTTCAATAAACCTTTTAGTTGCAAATTAGCGCTCGTCCTGTGTTTTGCTTCCTCTGTGTCAGGTCTTTTATGCGCTTCTCTTTTACCATATCTCTTTTTTGTTTTTGTTTTGTTGGAACAGCGAGTTTTTATCGCCCAAAGCAAGCCGTCCAGCCGACGACGTTCGTAGCGGACGCGGCAGCAGCAGCAGAAACCGAATCAGCCGGAACCTCGAGGAAAGCCCTGCACGTTTAGTGAACCAGGGCCGGGAAGAAAGGAGCCTGTCTTCTTTACTCTTCCGACCGGGAATGGGGATAACTCCCCAGCCGCACTCATCCTACACTGCCGGAGCTTCCTGGTATCACTCTCACACCTCTAAAAAAAATTTTAAATAAAATATAAGAAGAAATAAAACTTAATCTGGAACGGCTGCAGACGGATTAGAAAAGCGTACCTCGACCGATAGTGCAAAAAGCGGTGGAGGATAAGATTTTCGTAAAAAACTGAGCTAAATATTTTGTTATTTTTTGTTTTATAAATTTATTTGCGTGCATTTTATGACTATTTTTGGCTGAGATAAATTATAGTTTAAGCAGCGAGAAATCTATATTGATCGCGAGTATTGGAGCCGCAACAAGAAAATGCACCAAGATTGGAGTTAAACTTCTTATCTGCCATTGCGACCACTCGAGCATTGATTCGTCGCATTTGCACGTCGTATTTTTGATTAGGTCGTTTTTGTAACTCTTCTGCGCTTGTTTTGCTTATAATTAATAAAGACTGACCGCATCGGTAATCCTGGGCCACTGACAATCCACTGCAGAGTTTTGTTTATCCGAAGGACTTCGATGAACTTGGGAGACTTCATTTATGAGAAGGAATGTCTTCGCATTAGAAGCTCTGAATGGCAGTGAGTCTATCCTCAGAAGCCTTTGTCGCAGTACTTGTCGTCCCTCCTTGAACTCGCGTTCGCCCACAATGTGCTCAATCGTCCCCTCTATTTCACGAACTTTCACAGTTTTCTTGGTCATTTTTGTAATCTGACCGAGGAAGTGCGGTGTACATGTCAAACTTACTCGCAGTCAGTGCATAGCCGCATCCAGCTGCCTTAAAAGTCCAAGTGTGATGCGGAACGCAAGTTGGGGTTCCAGGGAGTGCAGCCAATGATAGGTGTACTAAATATGTTCAACAGTGGTCTAGTAGAATCATTTTTGCTAGGAAATAAATCAGAGAATTCGCGTAACAACTGAAGTAAGACATAAGAATTGCACAGTCATTAATATTGGACTTTGCCGCGCTATGTTGACATAGTTCCGGCGACAGCACAGTGGCTTGGTATCCACGAAAGCACTATAGTGCTGCGAGAGCTGTTGGGGGGACAAAAACACCCCAGAGATGGAGACAACGTCGGGAACAACGATGCATTTGTGTAACCGTTTCTAAAAGTGAATAACAGTGTGCGAACGAAAACAAATACTGTTTCAATCTTCTAATGCTATCGTGTTCAGAAAAGCCAGAATGCTATAATAAAGATCCCTCTTTAAAGATGCCTTTGAAGAACGAATCTGCCAAACCTCGATTTCTTCCCAAGCAGACACGAGACTGCTTATTTTGAGGAACCTGAAACAAGAGAGGAAATACAGTCCGTAAACGCATTACACAGAGAGATGCGCCAAACATACGAACACAAATACAGAAGGGAAACAGGTAATGGGATTAGGCAATGCACAAAATGCTCAAGAGCGGCAACACGCGGTCGCCACAGCGTTGAACGACCGATGTTAAAATCACCCGCGTGGGTCACGCTTTGTCCGAAAGAGCTGCACGCGGTGCCAATGTCGGGGCGCCTGCAGCAGCATGTGCAAGGCCCCACCACAAGCGATGATGATGAGCGAGAGAACTCTCGTTAACGACGTCCTATATGAGGATTGGTGTGACACCATAAAAGAATGAACCACGTAGTGACTTTACCAGTTCTCTCGAACTTGTCTATTAACTCTACGATATCAATCGGCGAAGAGCTTGCCTTCAGTGCGTATATGTGTTTCAAACATAGATAGGCCATCACAGGGTTTGCACATTGACATGACTATTTTGTTGTTCTTTTCTATCTTCAGGGTGCGGTCGTAGGGACCAGCACATTTGTTACACCTTTCAGACTTCTTATAAACGTGCATACCTGAAACTGTGCAAAGTTTTCATCTAATTCTTTTGGAGCGCGACTCAGAGCTGGTTAAATAAAAAAGCCCAAACGGTGACCCTTTTATTATGTACAACCTTGTATTTGGTCTGCATACTGGTTTTCGAGCTCTTTCCCAGGTGGCCTGGTCAACGCAAAAACGGTGAGGACGTCATAGGAAAGGCTGGCGACGAGCTATAGCCGCCATAAATAACGAGTTTAAGGGGATATATGAACAATTTTGAAATTTCAATTCCCATTTAGAAGCAAAAAAAGCTTTTCTGTTTGATATAGTACAAATTCTAAGAACACGAATGTTTGTTTCCTTTTGTCTTCTGCCCTCGGTAGGGGCATCCCTGCTGGGCGCGGTAAGCGATCAGTGAGGAGCATCCGCAGCAAGCGCCGTTGACACCAGTTGCCGCGGATGACTACGATGTTTATTCGTCAATCTTAACGACACGATAATTTTATCGTCACTTTTTAGCAAGAAGTACAAAAATACACAGAATAAATTGTTGTTCAGATTATCTTGAATTTTAATATAACTATCAAAGGTTCGTTCTTAAAAGGGTCATAAACGATATCTGGTGGGAATGTTCCTTGCTTTGCAGAGGCGCACTGGTCCTAGTTTGGCCTAAGCATACTCGCAGAGACCGCCACTGATTGAGAGCCGTCTTGATCTTAGTGGAATTTCGAGGATAAAAGGGGACTATTTCTTGAAGTCTTGGCTTTGCAAAGCTTGATGGCGTAATTTTGGGATCGAAGCCACCCGCCTGACGACAGTCGAGCGCGGCTCATCATTTGAACCCATGAACTGCGTGAGCACTTGACTTCGGCTCGCAACAATCAATCCCTTGGCGGTCACTCGGGTAGTGGCTCGAGTACAACCACTACGGTGATGAAAATAGCCTGCCGCGGCCGACGTGGGCTCCCAAGATGAACCAGGCTCAACCGGAGTCAAGATCCGGACGGAGCTCCGGGCAGAAATCTTAGCAGGCGACGATGGTGATAATTACAACCCTCCTTTGTTTACACATGTACACGTCAGGAGATTATTGAGCTCTTACTTTACAGCAGGTTGCAGCAGCTACAAATCTTGATCTAGGTGAGCTCCTTATTAGCGGTAGTCCGCTCCTTTTAAAGTCTTTTGGCTGTCCTGTTGTCGGGTGGCAGCCAATCGCGGTGGTGTACCAGTTTCCATCACCGACGCCTTGTCGGAAAAATGCTGTCTTCAGGTTACGCCACACGTTCATGCACACCGCACTGAATAGATCGTCTGACTCGATAACGTAATGCGTTCGCGCACTCTGTTTCGAAGGGGTCGCCTTTACAGGTGTCTTGGGGCAGGCTGGACGAGACACTGGAGTACGTTCTCAATGTCCCAGGCTCGCTGAGTTGACCTTGTTTAGATATGTCGACTTGGGTTCCTGGAAGGGCAGACATCCGGCCGGTTCGACGCCTCGAAGCCACGTTATTTCGCAGGTTAAGAGTGAGACTACGAGCGCCGCCTGTGAGCACAAGGTGAGACGAGGAGCCAAGGCCGCCGACGGCCCGTCGCCACCGTTGTCGCCGATCGTAACAAGCTGTACTATAACGATGCCTGGAGCTTAGCACGGGTTTTCTACTTTGCCGACACCAACGCGTGGCTATGGTTAACGTTGGCGGAATAGGATAGGCAACAGGTCACGTGGCCGTTTGTTCTGGCTATGAGTTAAGAGATCAACGATGCTCATATTTCTGGAATTTATTTGCCGACTGCCATTGCTTAAAAAGAAAAAAAAGAAAGCAAGGTAATGATTCGGTTATTACCGTTATGGAGTGATTCTGAGTGGTAGTTAGCAAGATTAGAAAAAATAGTTTCAGGAGCTTTCTAACTATACCTGCGAATGCGGCATACAAACCACTGGACTGCCCTTCTCTCCTTCTAATGCGTGAGCATTAAACGCTTGTTTTCACAAGAAAACCGCCGGTGTCAGTCCCTGCGTTCATTTGTCAGCGCCATGCATGTCGTCGCGAGGAAAGTGACGTGGTAAGGAGGTATCGTCAGGTATCGTGGTATCGTGTCGGCGGCAGAGAGAGAGGGAGAGGGTGACGCGTGTTGATGTCAGCGCTTCGGACCAATACGAGCATCGCACAGCTGGCGCAGAGCCCGAGACGAGGAGGCGCTGCGCCGCTTTCAAATGCAGCCGGGCTCAGTTGCCGCTCGGGCGATGAATGCAGTGCTTTCCAAGAGTGATAAGGCTGACCGTATCCAAGAGCGACGACGGAAGAAAGCCGAAGCCACGTGTTTATTGAATAGAATCCCGTTGGACCGTCGAACCAATTTTTAGAGCGAAGCTGTTATGTGCTAGGATCTGGAAACAATGTGTCCATGAATGTTAACGAAAAAATCTCCCGCTTAAAAGGCGTTGCTTCGTTCCGCATAATCTCTGCAAGCATAAATAAGAAGACGTGGCTACTCGCATGAGTCAGCCTTCCTTTGCATGATTAGAGAATGAGGTCCTGATTCCTTGTTGTCATCAACGCTCACCGACTTATCTCAGCTAAGAGTGCGCTGTGACGAGGTTGAGGGCAGAGCGGGCCGAGCTAACCTTCTTTTCTTTAGTTTCCGCGATGCTTATAAAGAGACTTGGGCTCAGTCAAAAACTGTCCTAGAAGTGTGCCTCAAAAACGTGGGTTTAGAACTTAAAACTTCGTGTATTGAAAGAGCTCATCGCCTTTATATATGTGTGTGCCTCTATTTAATTAATATAGCAATTCGCTGCAGCGTCGCTGTAAAACCTAAAATAGCTACAAACCAATGGCTGTGATCCTTTGTATCTTGACATAGCCATTTCCTAGCGACGTTATGAGTAGCCCTTTGGACACGCCATGGGTAGGCCGCGTGTTGTTTCCTCCGAAAAGGAAACGCGCGCCTACAAGGATCGTCGGCGCGATAAAAGCGCGAATATGTGCGAAAGCGTCGAGAAGTCTAACGCAGAGCGGCAAGACGTGCTGCAGCCGATGGTGTAAGTCCATTAGCTTCGATTGATCCTCCGCTCACCGACGAAGAACGTGCCCGTGTAGAGCGCCAGCGGCAACAGAAGAGGGAGTGTGAACGTTGTCGCCAGCCGAAAATGACCAACGAAGATCGGGCGCCGCCGATGCCAAACGGAAACTAGTTGCTTTCGTTGAAAAAATAACAATTTCGCTGATCCTTCATCTTCACGTGAAGTGGACGGTACAACTTGACGCCTAGAAACGCGAAAAAAAAAATTGAAATGTAATTGTTGTAATTTTTGGAAGAGGATGTAACGAGTAAGGTAGCTACGCTACCTTTTAGTAGGTGACGCCATCGTCACACTTTCCCGACCGGACGGGCAGGTGTCGGGTTTTCCCCAACGCCTCTCGTCGCAGTAACTGCGGTTTGAATTTCAGGTGCGTGCTCTAACTCCAGCACACTCGATGTACTTTCGTGCAGCGTGCGCCATTTCAAAGGTAGACGAAGAGGTGTATCTCGAAACGCCCCATTCACATTTAGCCTTTTCTCATTTCGCCCCATCCTTATTTGAACATTCCCGTTTGAACCTTCTCAAAGCATCACACCCGGATTTTCTTTTTGCATTTCTGCCGATTTTGCATTTGGTCCCCTTGGCATTTGGTCCCGTTGGCATTTGACCCCGCGTCCGCATTACAACCGAATGGCACCTGGTTCTTAGCCCTGCATCGACTCCGACGGCTTATAGCGTGCGCCGTAGCCCACTTTAGGAACAAAATATAGTTTAGAGCGCAGTGGAAGGGTGAACCGGCCCACTCTGAGTGAACCCTGTCGCGGCCCTGGAAACGCGGAACATACGAAGACGCTCAGTGGCTAAAGAGGCAGCTTAGCGTTTATTTTCTTAGCACCTACGACCACATCCAGAAAACCCAGAGAGCGGGTCCTGACCTTCGTTGCATGCTTCAAGAGGTGAACGGACTATATTCCAGTAAACTTTAGCCACAAGTGCTGATTGTTTGGCGAGTTTGTATTGTTCGTGAGAAAACATAATTTTGCTTTAAGGCAAGGACAGAGGAACAACAGACACTACAGAGCCGCAACTTTCAACTGATTTACCCCAAGAGCCTCAGCGTAGAGAGATTTTGGGGGTTAATGGCGCAAAAGCTACGAGGCCATCTGCGCCAAACTAGTTGTAAGGATCATTGTACTAAAGGAAAGGTTTTACAAAAGATGGACCAAAAGGCTAGAGTCGGTGTAAAAGGCCAATACTGCTAAGAAATTCCATTACCCGTTCAAAAGAGACTAGAGGATTCTCTCCCACAAGGAGAGCAGGATGAAATGGGATCTGATATTGGAAAAATTCAGGGAAATGAATGCGCCGTTTGGGCTGAAGGCCGGGACACAGCCACAAGATATGCAAAACAGTGAGCCTGTCACCACACTGATCACACACAGGTGGATCTTTTCCCGAAAGCAGATGCCTATGAGTAATAAATGAGTGTCCAATTCTCAGGCGGCACAACAACGTTTCATGAAGTCGGCTCTTGCATGAAGAGCTTTCCCAAACTCCTAATGTAGGTTTGGTAACATGAAGCTTGTTATCGCACTCCATGTCCCATTCCAATTGCCAAGAATGAAGAATTGAGGACTTCACCAAGGGCTTAATATCTTGATAGGGTAGACAGGAGAGCGATTGTGGAAGGTTCCCAGCAGATCCTGCAAGTTTGTCGGCTTCTTCATTGCCATGAATGCCAATGTGACTGGGCACCCAACAAAATTTTATATTTTGACCTTCATGCAAAGCAGAGTTAAGTTTATATCGAATTTGTTGTATAAGCATATTTTTAGTATCTTTAAGAGAACAAACTGCAAGAATAACACTTTGAGAGTCAACAAACAGGACTGCCCTCAGTATTTTACTATTGATAATATATTCAATCGCAATTGATACCGCATAAAGCTCCGCAGTAAAAATGCTGGCGATACAATCAAGTCGTTGAACCTTGGAGAAGCTTTCAGAATACACAGCACAACCGACAAAAGAGGAGGTCTTGGCACCATCAGTATAAACATGAAGATAACCATCATACTTATTTCGCAGTTCTCCAAACTCTTGCTTAATTACAGCATGGGAAATGCCGTGTTTGTTGAACTTTGCGAGAGACCAGTCGGATTCAACTCGCTGTGTTTTCCAAGGTGGAATACCGTTGACTTTCCGAACGAGGACGACCTGGTTCAGAGAAAGGTCCAGCGAGGAGCGATGATGTTCAATGCGGAAGCTTAACGGTCTTACAATGCTTGATTTATTTTCAAAAAGGCGATAGAACCTTGACCTTGTGAGGGAAGAGTAAGTTGGATGCTGAGGGTCGGCCAGAATCTTGTAAGCATATGTTAGACTAAGATATGTACGTTGTTTGTTCAGGGACAGCTCATTGGATTCTGCATACAAACTGAGGACGGGGGACGTCCGGAAAGCTCCTGTTGCCAGTCGCAAGCCGAGATGGTGAACTGAGTCCAACATCTTGAGGGCAGAGGGCCGAGCCGACCCATACACTACTGCACCATAGTCAAGGCGGGATCGTACAAGGGCATTGTATAGCTGCAGGATACATTTTCTATCAGACCCCCCAGACTTGTGAGATAATACTTTCAGAAGGTTTGTCGACTGAAGGCATTTTTGCTTCAGCGCTTTAAGGTGGGAAATAAAATTAAGCTTTTTATCAAATATCACACCAAGAAATTTGTGCTCTTTCCTAACAGGTATAGGAGTTCCATTCAATTCCAGGGATGGATCCAAAGAGAGCCCACGTCGCAAAGAAAAGGGAACACAGACCGTTTTTGAAGCAGAGAACTTGAACCCATTTTCGTCGGCCCACTTGGACAGTTTGTTTATGGCTAACTGCAACTGGCGCTCACAACTAGAAAGGTTACAAGACGATGATGAAATCTGTATATCATCAGCATAAAGAGAATATGAAATAGAGGGTGGCAGCAGTTGTGCGAGTGAATTCATTGTTAGCAAAAACAAAGTAACACTTAAAACACCCCCTTGAGGGACTCCGTTTTCTTGAACAAAGGAATCAGATAGGGCTGAGCCGAGACGAACTTGGAAAGTCCTGTCTGTCAGATATTCCTTTATGCTTCGCAGCATACGGCCCCGGATATTACAGGCATACAGGTTTCGGAGAATCCCATACTTCCACGCTGTGTCGTATGCCCTTTCTAAGTAAAAAAAAACCGCAACACAGTGCTGCCTGTTTACAAATGCCTCACGTATCACAGTCTCCAGGCGAACTAAGTGGTCAAGGGTAGATCGACATTGGCGAAAACCACATTGATTGTTATCAAATACCCCATGTAGACCAGTCGCCTGTTTATAAGCCTTTCATATGTTTTCCCAATTCAGCATGTTAGTGCAATGGGGCGGTACCTTGATGGTTGTGAGGGGTCTTTGTTAGGCTTTAGGAGGGGGATGATATGTGCGTGTTTCCAAGCCCGAGGGAAACATGCCTTTTCCCACAAAAGATTAAAGAACAGGAGAAGGTTTTCAAGGGATTCTGGAGAAAGGCGGCGCAGCATTTCATAATGGATTCCATCGGGACCAGGGGCAGAAAGCTTTGTCACATTAAGAGCCATCTCAAGCTCGCATCGCGTAAATGGCTGGTTATAGGATGCTGAATTTCCTCCTGACATGACAAGTTTTTGTCGTTCCGCACGAGCTTTTAACTGTCCGAAAGTAACACTGTAGTTGGCCGAACTAGATGAATTATAAAAATGTTCCCCAAGTATGTTGCCAATATCTTTTAGTGATGAAGAAGGGGCATTAAACGTTGGAATGGCAAAGCACCTGTAATACCCATTTACTTTCCTGTCTCTGTCCCAGGCCTCTTTGGCTGGGACAAAGCTGGTTAAAGAAGAGAGATACTTCATCCACGACTTCCGCTTTGCCTGCTTCCTAGTCCAACGAGCCTTGGCTTTTCGTCGCTTGAACTCAACAAGGTTGCTTGAAGTGGGGTATCTGCGAAATCTGCCCCACACCCTATTTTGGTCCGCCCGGGTTGTGGCACACTCCTTATTCCACCAAGGTTTACATTTTTGTGGTATATTACCAGATGTCTGTGGAATGGACTGCTGAGCAGCCTTTAGTATCTGCTCAGTAACATAAAGTGTAGCGTTCTCAGGGGACATAGACGAAAGAAGCGAAGGATCTAAAGTGGCGTGAAGATTAAAAAGCGCCCAGTCTGCCTTGTCTAACTTCCACCTAGGGACCCGCTTTAAAAGATTAGGCAATGGAACGGTACTCTCTAAAACAACTGGATAATGATCACTTCCAAAAGGGTTATGAAGAACCTTCCAAGAGAAGCAAGGAAGTAATGAAGGTGAAGCAATAGAAAGATCAATGGATGTGAATGAGTTGTGTGCCGCACTAAAAAAGGTTGGCTCTCTCCTGTTAAGAAGGCACAGCCCCGAAGACAATAAAAGACGTTCAATCACACCACCACGGGAGTCTTGACGGGTACTACCCCACATAGGATGATGGGCGTTAAAATCACTCAAAATTAAAAAAGGATGCGGGAGCTGTCCTATAAGTCCCTGCAGCTCTTGAAGGTTTAAAGGAATGTTAGGTGGTAAGTATAAAGAAACAATTGTTACAAGGCGGTCCAGAAGGAGACGTACTGCAACAGCTTCCAGCGGCGTGCAGAGCGGAACTTGAGAGCAAGCAACTCCACTCTGCACGACCACTGCAACACCACCAGAAGGGGTGGAAGAAGGGCGATCTTTTCTAAAAACCTGATGATGTCTTAAAATATTAAAGGAATTAGTGTGAAGATGGGTTTCTTGCAAGGCGAGAGCGATGGGCCGAAGCTGATCCATGAAATAGTTCACATCATCAATATTTCTTAAAATACCGCGACAGTTCCAGTGCATAAAATGTAACTTAATCATCTATAAAAGGTATGTAAATAAGCTACTAAAAAAATAAACCTAATAAAATGAGTAAGATTGTAGAGTCAACACAAACTAGGTGGAAGACATTGGGATCATCATTTGGGCGGGACTACAGGCTTCTTATTCTTTTTATGTTTACTGGAGGGCGTTTCCCACTCCATATTGTCCTGGTCGGACCCAGGAGTGGACAGATTGTCAGCGTCCGTCAACATCTCCACCTCCTGAGAGGTATCTGTTGTTTTATGAGCAGCACTTGTCCGGCCAGGTGTCCGGGGGGGCAAACCCCGGCCACGACCGGCTGGGAGGGTTGCAGACGAGCTGGGCGACGAGTCGTCTGAGCTCGTCCGGTCCCCTCCTTTCACAGGAGCTGCATGGGCACCATGCTGCTCCTTCGGTAGGGGGGCCCTCTCTTGCGAGCAAGAGCGAGAAGTTCGCTCCGTCTCCCCAGCGGGGGACCTAGGAGAGGGGGCAGGCGTGGCTGTTGCCGGCCAGTCCTTGGAAAGAGGAGCAGCACGCGTGCTACCGCCAGGGACTGGAGGAAGCAGCTGCTGCCCCTGTCGGGGAGCTGGGGCCCTGAAGTCGGCCGCCAGGATCTCGGGAGGGACCTGAGTGGCCCTCGACTCCGAGCGTGGTGCAGGGCCCCTGCGCACCACCTCGGCAAAACTCCCCTTTGATAAAAAGGAGAGCCGCTTCTTGGCTTCTGGGTATGGTATGCTTTCCTTTGCTTTGATGATAAGGATGTCCTTTTCTAACTTCCAAGAGGGACATGCCCGATAATAAGCAGGATGTGGTCCACCGCAATTAGCGCAGTGGGCCACAGCCGCCTCGCAAGTATCGGAAACATGACCTTGACTACCGCACTTCGCACACGTCTCCTTCCCACGACAGCTGCGTGTTCCATGACCAAAACGCTGGCAACGGAAGCACCACTGGGGGTTGGGGACGTACGGGCGGATGCGGCAGTTCAAGTATCCTGCCTTGATTGTCTCAGGGAGAGTGTGCCTTTCAAAAGTCAGAATGACATGTCTCGAAGGAATTTGTTCGCCATCTTTCCAAAACATGATGCGTTTTACGGCGACGACACCAGCACCTTGGAGTCCCTCGAGGAGTTCTTCCTCACTGGTGTGCAAGAAGTCGTCCTCAGAGAGGACTCCACGGACAGTATTAAGTGTGCGATGAGGGGTCACCGACACCTTCACATCAACGATGGTAGTCAGTTTGAGGAGTGCGTCACTTTGTTTTTTTGTGTTCACTTCCACAAGAAGGTCTCCAGTGTGCTGTTTTTTAGCCTTGTAGGAAAACCCTACAAGGTTTTCTAGCACCTTTGCTACAATAAAAGGTGAGATCTTTGTAACAGGTTTTTGTTCATCCAGCGAATGAACTATGAAAAACTTAGCAAAAGTTTCTATTTCACATTCGTTGTCGATGGTTTTTTGTTCAGGGCAGCGCCTTTTAAGGGCGTGTCCTGAACGGGGTTTGGAGGGGTGGGGCGCCATAAGAGGGCAAAGAGTCTTCAGAATCCGCGGTGCACCGCCCACCACCGAGCCCAACAAGGGGTTAGGTAACGCACCATAACAAGAAGGGCTTGGCTGGAGACGTTACGCTAACAGTGCTGCCGGGAAACTATACCCAAGTGTGGGTCAAGACAGGGGTCCATCACCACCCATGGTTAGCCCTTGCCGCCAAAGAGGGGTGAAAAGGAGTAAGGTGAGAGAGAAGTAAAAGAACCAGGAAAGGTAAAAGTGAAAGATCGGAGGGGATAGTAGAAGAAAAGGCGACTAGACTGAATCATCCTGGCCGGGCCTTACCAGGACTCCCGTCTATGAGAAGCGGGGGCCGAAGTGGTGTATTGCCTCACCCGGGGGGCCCCGAAGGGTCCAAACCTACCCCGGGCTCGGCTCAACCACCAGGATGCCCTTTTCCCCAGACACGGGAAAGCCACGCACAGCCAGATGTGGGCGGGCGAACCCGCATGGCTCGGGGTCCGTGGAGACGCCACCCTCCAAACACCCGCTTTCACAGGTGCCCCCTGCGGGGAAGAGCCTCAGCGTAAATGCACACTGCGTCACCGTACCATATCTCAAGCAATCCTTCGCCCCGCCACGTGCGGCACATGCACCATTTCTTTTCACGCCAAGTCAATTGATTTAAGTCATAAGGCGCAGGCGAGCTCGTTTACGTTCATGATTTAAGACAACCCTGAGACAGGGGAAATAAGAAGGACAAACACGACGAAGTCTCAAAACACAGCTGCGAATTAATTTTTCCGATTCGTTTTTTTTTTTGTTTATAGAACGGCTCCCACCATCACAAGAACTTTCTACCGTCAACCCCACAATACACGCCAAATGGGCAGGGCCCAACGACTCCGATTGAAAGAACCCGAACCCAAACCGAACGAACTTTCACAATAGCACAATAGAACATCCACTTTTTTTTGGCATTGGAAATAGAGAGGTCCTGGGTTCGATACCCGGACCAAACGGATTTTTTCAGTTGCGCACCAGTTGCCTAGCTGTATTTGGGAATTCGTGTTCCCCCTTTGTCCCTCTTGTTCCCATTCTCCAGGGGTTATTTTCGTTGAACATCCACTTTCACCCTTGACACTGGCTGGAAGGCAATCCCAACACACCGATTAGAAGACACATCAAAAGCAAAGACGCCACTTCACATCACCCGTACAAAACGTTCGAGGTCACCGAGAGCTCTCACAAGGTAAGAACGTCCGCAACTTCTTGTCTAACACAATGGACGGTGCGCTTATGCAGTTTCCAGCCATTTGTTATCCGAACAGTCTCCTTCAACAACCTTTAACAAGGATCCTTTTCGTTTCTTTTGCTAACAATTTTAGTTTTAGTCTATTCGGGGAAACAATTGCCGCACTCCCCAAGATGCTTTGCTATTTCCGAATTTGACACGTTCGACAGTATTTTCCGCTTGTGCTCCAAGATCCTGTCATTTATGCAGCGTCCCGTCTGCCCTACATTAGAAAAACCACATGCCATCGGAATTTCGTAAACCACAGACTCTTCGCATTCAACTGACGCATCCCTATGTTTCTTCCGACAACCCTTCTGAACTGCCCAGAAAGGCGTCAACCTACTCAACTTCAAATTATTTTTGAACAACACCGAGACACCGTATTTCCCTGCCAAAGATTTCAGATTATGTGAGAACTGATGATGGAATGATATTGTCACGGGTGGTGACCAAAAACAATAAATAAACAGAAATAAACGTTTAATGTGGCGAACTTGTGCCAAAAATAAAAGGGGTACAAAGAATAATAACAGAGCGTCGCGGGCGTCGAATTCGGCGAAACCACAGGATCGAGCGCTGGGGCGAGACTGACTCGACAAGGTGGCGGTCGGCCTCTTATCTAGAGTGCGTCGCTATCTCGAAGATTCGGCGAAAGCGGTTCGAGCGTCGCGTGATCGGGGCGAGAATGAACACGCACTTTCTAGCAAACAAATGCAGGGATAAATGATAGAAGTTACGTGCGGTACATGAATAAACGGGAACTTTCTGGAGGACCGTGACCGAGCGTTGCTTTTTCAGCCTTGCGCGCGGCATTACTCCCCCCTTTAAAAGTGCATCGCCTCGATGCAGTGTAAAACAAATCAAAATAAAAAAGAAGAACGATAAACTAAAGAGTCTTTTGGAGCACAAAAGGTCCACAGTCCTATCGAACGTAGTACGGCTTCAGGCGCACGACGTGGACGACCTCAGGTCGTGGTGGGCGGCGTGACGATGTTCGTGTTCCGTCGGGCATCACCTCGTAGTTCAGCTCGCCGAGGCGACGAAGTACCTTGTATGGTCCAAAGTACCGTTTCAGCAGTTTCTCACTGAGGCCGCGGCGACGGATGGGCGTCCAAACCCACACCCTGTCTCCGGCTGGAAGTGGACGTCCCTGCGACGAAGGTTGTAGCGGCCCGCGTCGACGCGTTGCTGGTCTTGAATCAGGAGTCGGGCGAGCTGGCGGACTTCTTCGGCCCGTTGAGCAACCACCTGGGCGTCGTCGCTCTCAATGTCAGCTGGCTCATGGGGTAGCATCGCGTCCAGCATGGTCGTTACTTTGCGCCCATGCACCAGTTGAAAGGGTGTCACTCCGGTGGTCTCTTGTACGGCCGTGTTGTAGGCAAATGTGACGTACGGCAACACCTCGTCCCATGTCTTGTGCTCCATGTCGACGTACATGGAGATCATGTCGGCGATGGTTTTGTTGAGTCTTTCCGTCAGCCCGTTGGTCTGCGGGTGGTACGCCGTGGTGCGACGATGGCTGGTGTGGCTGAGACGAAGGACTTCTTGCGTCAGCTGGGCCATGAATGATGATCCACGGTCTGAGATCAGGACTTCGGGAGCGCCGTGCCGGAGGACAATGGACTCGATGAAAAACTTGGCGACTTCAACCGCCGTTCCTGATGGAAGGGCTTTTGTCTCGGCGTACCGCGTGAGATAATCGGTTGTGACGATTATCCATCGGTTTCCTTGCGTCGACGGTGGGAAAGGTCCGAGTAAGTCCATACCGATTTGCTGGAATGGGGCAGATGGCGGCGCAATAGGCTGAAGAAGTCCTGCCGGTCTCGTCGGTGGTTTCTTCCGTCGTTGACACTCGTGGCAAGATCGGGTGTAGTGGTGTACTGTCTTCGCAAGCTTGGGCCAGTAGTACTTTTCGCGTATCCTCGCAAGAGTCCTGCTGTAACCAAGGTGTCCCGCCGTCGGGTCATCGTGGCAGGCTTGAAAAATTTCTTCTCGAAGACTGCAAGGGATCACCAACAGCCACGCCGTGTTGTTGTCGCTGAAGTTCTCCTTGTACAGTACGCCTTGTCGGATGGAGAAGGTTGGTAGTGTTCGTACAAAACCGCGGGGAACGGCGCTTCCTTGTCCCTCTAGGTGCTCGATGAGTGCTCGCAGCTCAGGGTCGTCTCGTTGGAGTGCTGCCATGTCGCTGACATCCAGAGCGCCGAGGAAACACTCATCGTCGTCCTCTTTGGTGCAGGCAGGACCGGCCTCGACTGGGGCCCTTGACAGGCAGTCAGCGTCATTGTGCTTCTGGCCGGACTTGTACACCACGGTCATGTCGAACTCCTGCAGTCGTAGGCTCCACCGAGCGAGGCGACCGGAGGGGTCCTTCAGATTCGCTAGCCAGCAGAGTGAGTGGTGGTCCGTGACCACGCGAAAAGAACTTCCATACAAATATGGGCGAAACTTTGTTATTGCCCATACGACAGCGAGGCACTCCTTTTCGGTCGTTGAATAGTTCCTCTCCGCGCTAGACAGCGTCCGACTTGCGTATGCGATAACTCGCTCGGCTCCGTCCTGCACTTGGACTAGTACCGCACCCAGTCCGGTGTTACTGGCGTCGGTGTGGATCTCGGTTTCAGCAAACTGGTCGAAATGGCCAAGAATCGGGGGCGTCTGGAGTCTTCGTTTGAGCTCGTCGAATGACCTCTGGAGTTCTTCTGTCCACTCGAACTTTACGGCGTCCTTCGTGAGGTGTGTCAGCGGTGCGGATAGCTTGGCGAAGTCTCGAACAAAGCGCCTGTAGTAGGCACAGAGTCCAAGAAATCTTCTCACGGCCTTCTTGTCAGATGGCGGCGTAAATGCAGCTACGGCGCGGGTCTTCTCGGGGTCAGGTAGAACACCCTTGTTGTTCACGACGTGGCCAAGGAACTTTAGTTCCCCATAGGCGAACCGACACTTCGTTGGCTTGAGTGACAGGCCGGCGGTCTTGATGGCTTGAAGCACGGCTCGAAGACGTCTGAGGTGTTCGTCGAAATCTCGTGAAAATACCACGACATCGTCCAGGTAGACGAGACAGCTCTGCCATTTCAGACCTGCGAGCACGGTGTCCATGACGCGCTGGAAGGTGGCTGGTGCTGTACAAAGTCCGAACGGCATCACTTTGAATTCGTATAGTCCGTCGGGAGTGACGAAGGCAGTTTTCTCCCGGTCACGTTCGTCGACTTCAATCTGCCAATAACCACTCTTCAGGTCCATCGACGAAAAATATCGGGAGTGGCGCAGTCGGTCTAACGCATCGTCGATGCGGGGGAGCGGATAGACGTCCTTCTTTGTCACGGCGTTCAGTCGACGATAGTCCACGCAGAACCGCAGGGTTCCGTCCTTCTTTACAAGGACGACTGGGGACGCCCATGGGCTCCTTGAGGGTTGAATGATGTCGTCGTCGAGCATCTCCTGGACTTGATCTTGAATCACTTTCCTTTCCTTTAAGGAGACTCGATACGGCGACTGGTGGACAGGAAGTGCGTCGTCGTCGGTAACAATGCGATGTTTCGCCATTGGTGTTTGGCGAATCTTCGATGTCGTGGCAAAACAGTCACTGTATTCGGCAAGGAGATCAACCAGTTGCCGGCGCTTCGTAGCTGGGAGTTCGGGGTCGATGTCGAGCGGCGGCGGCGTCGTGCTCTTCTGCTGTGGCGACGAGGTTTCCTCGGAGATTGCGGTGACCACGGCTGGCGCCTGAAGCTCCTCGATGTGGCCCACGGTGGTACCCTTCGTTAGGTGCTGCGGCTCTTCTCGAAAGTTCGTCACAAGAACAGTTGTACGTCTTTCTTGGAGATCCGTCACGCCTCTTGCGACACCAATTCCTTTTTTGAGGAGCAGTTGGACGCTGCCTTCCAGAAGAGCTTCACCGTGCATGGCTGCGTCGGTTATAACGGTGATGAAAACACTCGACCGCGGTGGTAGTTTCACATGGTCGGCGATAACTCGGATCGCGGTGGACGTCGTGTTGATCTCCTCCGGCGGCACGACGGGCTTTCGAAGCGTCAACTGGTTTGCAGCGAGGTCGATGACGGCGCCATACTCGCAGAGAAAGTCCATTGCGAGGATAACGTCCCTCGAACAGTCTTGCAGAACGACGAACTTCACAGGGCACGTTTCACCGTGGATCTCGACGCGAGCAGTGCATCTCCCGACCGGTGTGATGAGATGTCCTCCGGCGGTTCGTATTTGGGGTCCATCCCACGGCGTCATGACTTTTCGCAGGCGGCGAGAGAGCCTCCCACTCAAGACTGAGTAGTCTGCTCCGGTGTCCACGAGTGCCGATGAGTCGAGGCCGTCGATAACAACGTTTAAGTTGTTGGACACCGAAGCAGGAGCGTCGTTGTGATGCGTAGCGTCGGGAGAGTGGGAGCGCTCCGTCGTTCGTGGAGGCTCTTTACGTCGGTCGTCTTCGGCAACTCCACCTCCAGGGGTTGCCGCGCCTAGTTTCCCCGGTGTGGAGCGAGGGGCGACAGGCCTTCACGTCGGGGTCGGTGCATCGGCGAGGCTGGACGTCGTGGCGAGGGCGACCGGAACTCTCGGCGGGACGCAGGCTCGGGAGACTGAGGTCGTCGCAGGTACTCGTCGATCTCCCGAGGGCGTTCACCATACCGGGGGCGCGGGTCGTTTGGGTGGAACCCGCGTAGACCGAGTCGACGGTATGGGCATCGGCGGTAGGTGTGGTCGGCTTCCCCGCAGTGGAAGCACAGAGGGCGTCGGTCGGGCGTTCGCCACACGTCGGTCTTCCGGGGTGCACGGGGCTCCTGGCTGGCGTACTGGAGCTGGTCGTCGCGGCGTCGGTCGTGCTGCGGCGCAGGAGACTGACGTCGGGGCGGCGCAACATAGGCTCGAGGAGGAGGCGGTGGCCGTCGGGCCACTGCGGCGTAAGTTAGCGCGGGTTCTTCGGGGACTGCTGCGCTGATGGGGGCCTCTGGTTGAATGGCTCTCTGCACCTCTTCCCGCACGACCTCAGCGATGGAGAGCGAAGCTGGTTGATCAGCGGCGGGTAGCAGCTTTCGCAGCTCCTCCCGGACGACGTCGCGAATGATCTCGCGAATGCCTGGGATGCTGGAGCCAAGGTCGCAAGCGGACGGCGGAACCGCGATGACGCCGGGTAGCCTCTGGTAGTGGCTGGCTCGGGCTTGCAGAGCACGCTCGATGTTCGTCGCTTCGGTTACAAATCCTTGAATGGTCGTCGGTGGGTTGCGTACGAGCCCACCGAAAATGTCGTCCTTCACACCGCGCATCAGGATACGCAGCTTCTTTTCCTCGCTGGCCTGAGGGTCGGCGCGGGAGCTCAGGCGCAGGACGTCTTCCACGAAACTGGTGACGCTCTCATTGGGGCCCTGGGTCCTGGATTGCAGCAAATCTTCGGCCCTCTCTCTTCGGTGTTGATTTGCGAACGTGCGCGTCAGCTCGTTCTTGCAAAGCTCCCACGAAGTCAAGGAAGCTTCGTGGTTTTCGAACCAGCGCCTTGTAGTTCCTTCAAGCGAGAAATAAAGGTTCTGCAGGCGCTGTTCGTCACTCCACCCGTTGTGGCGAGCCACGCGCTCGTACTGGTCGATCCAGTCTTCGACGTCCTCGTAGGTCTCGCCGAGGAAGGGAGTAGGCGTCCGTGGAGCGACGGGCAGGACGACGACGGGTGGGGTGGTCATCGTAGGGATGTTCTTCTTCGGGTTCTGCAGCAGGGGTCCGGATCCCGGGAGTTGGACTTTGGTACGGCGGCTTGCTCGACCGTCGGCGTCCTCTGCGAAGGGTAGCCTTCCGGGGCTGAGCACCTCACTTGGCCGGGATGTCTTCGGAGGGGTACGCTTTATGGGCATAGAATGCGATACCCCGCACCTCCACCAAAATGTCACGGGTGGTGACCAAAAACAATAAATAAACAGAAAGAAATAAACGTTTAATGTGGCGAACTTGTGCCAAAAATAAAAGGGGTACAAAGAATAATAACAGAGCGTCGCGGCCGTCGAATTCGGCGAAACCACAGGATCGAGCGCTGGGGCGAGACTGACTCGACAAGGTCGCGGTCGGCCTCTTATCTAGAGTGCGTCGCTATCTCGAAGATTCGGCGAAAGCGGTTCGAGCGTCGCGTGATCGGGGCGAGAATGAACACGCACCTTCTAGCAAACAAATGCAGGGATAAATGATAGAAGTTACGTGCGGTACATGAATAAACGGGAACTTTCTCGAGGACCGTGACCGAGCGTTGCTTTTTCAGCCTTGCGCTCGGCAATATACACACCCAGTTTTCCGTTTTTTTTTTTTTTTTTTGCGTTCCACATTGGTTTTTGCTAGACTGAGCAGGGTTTTTTTTAACGACAGTGACCAAAACATTCGAGCAAAAGCCTGATTCTGCTAACCTCGAGATTAGAACAATCCCTTCACTTCGTAGGTGATGACAGCATTATTTTTTTATCGCACTTCTAACAAGTGAATCGGCCACACCTACCTGACTCCATCAGAATGGCAACTGTGGCACGGCGAAATAGGCTTCGGTGTTTCTTTACCGTAGCCCCACCACAATCCTTGAACACTATACACTTTCAAATCAAGAAACTGAAGAATGTCCGTAATACAAAGATGGCTCGTGAAGGACAACTGAGGAGCCTGCTGTTTTATACAATCATTCAACTTTTATTGCTCGGGCCTTCAAATTCACATTTAAAGAAATCATTAATACAACATTTGACTATCGCACACGCTCCGGCCATTGGCTGTACTCGAGCATGATCCTCCTTATCTAACACTCACAAATAAATTTCTTAAAGTAATGGAGCCAAGGAAGGTCCGATGCATACGCCTTGCTTCTGTGAAAACATTTGTCCTTCCTCATCAACAGGTGTTGAACGTAAGTAATGCTCAAGAAGACTCAAGAAACTGGCTACATCTATTCCTGAGGCAGCCTGGAATTCCACCAAACTAACCTCCAGCAGTTGTACTATACGTAGGAGCGCACTTTTGTTCAGAGAATAATAAAGATATTTGATGGGAAGCAAAGTCAACTTGCACTGTCTTGTATGACACGGTTCCATTATTCCGATCAACTCCTCAGACTTTTGGAGCGACAACTCATTTTGAAGAGGTAAACACTTAAGACATATTTGCAGGAAATCTGACAAAACCCGCTGCCATGTGCCATTCTTATTTATCACTATACGCAAGGGAAGCTGCGGTTTGTGGTCCTTCAGAAGGAACTTTACAGATGAGGTTGCCCTTATTCTGATACTGATGCTACTAACAACCGACTGGAGAACACATTCTTTAAGCAATCTAATTACACTCCTCTTCATTTTCTGGTTATTCTCGACACACGTCTGGAATAGGTCACCCATGGCAGGTTGCAATTTAGCCTTGAAAGAATCATTATCCAATACCGCAAACCTGCCAGTTTTATCAGTCTGCAGTAGCACCAAGTCATTTTGTAGGAGTTCCTGTTTTACTTGCCTAGTTTTTCTAAAGGGCGCATCCTTAAGAAAGTAAGAAAGGAGGCTAGCCCACGCCCAGAGGCAGGTCAAGCGAGACAGACAGTTCCGATTGTGCCTTACATGAACAGAACCGTGCACAGTCTTGGAAAAATAGCAAAACGTATAAACGTAAAGGTTGTTTACTCTGCACCCAAAAAGCTCGCAAAAATGTGCAAGCTAAAAGACCCATTCCACAAGGTAAAGACCGGCTGCCAAATGAAGCACAGGAGTCCGTTTGTCGCGTGCATGGAAGGGGTAGTGTATCAAATTCCACTTTCATGTGACAAGGAATATTTCGGCCAGACAGGCAGCTGTTCTAATCTACGGCTAAGGGAACGATACCGGAAAGTGAACGGGGTTCGGGATGGCCATTATTTGTGTCACTGTCATGACTGCGGGTGCGAACCATTATTTTCTTCTTCCGCAGTTCTCGCTAGGCACAAAAATAGGACTGTTAGAAAGATAATTGAGGCGGAAGCCATCAATATTCCGGCACGTGTTGTATTAGCGTGGCTTCAATTGACTTGACGGAAAAAGACATAGAGTACTTGCGGTCCTTGGCGGGGCCAAGGATTGGTTGAGATCTGGTGCGGTGACGCAGTGCCGCAGTGTATATCCACGCTGAGGCTCTTCGATTAAATCAGTTGAAAATTAGCGTTCTGTGGTGTCTGTTCTTCCTCTGTCCTTGTTTTAAAGCGCAATCATGCTTTCTCATTATTAGCCACACGGCGAGACCAAAACACCTGTGCGTGTGTATGTGAGCGCGTGCGTTTGTGGTAGTTTGGGTAGAGGGGGGAGCGACTTGAACAAGCTTCTTCGGGGATATGAGGTGACCAAGCCATAACGCCGATACCTCGAAGTGTCCCCATTTGATTTTTTTTTCTTTTTTTATTTTGACGATGAAACGCGAAGGATTAAACGAGATGCGGTTGGACCAATCGAGAAGGACGTTTTGAGAATGGTCCTTTTGAAAAGGTCTAAACGAAAAGGTCTAAACGAGGACGGGCTGAAATGATAACGAAACAGACAACGAGGACTCATTTGCGTAGAGCCGGACACACGGAGCCATCTGAATTACGCACATGGCGACTGTTTTATGTTGTGCCAGCGACAGATAGATCGAAACTTTCCTTCCTTCTTCCTTGGCGGCTTTTTCCTTCATAAGAGACTCTTTTCTTCTTGGCCATATTTCTATATTTATTTGCTATTTCTTTTTAAGTGTTCTCGATCGGCCCAAGAGCACCCTTAAAATAAGGGTGTTGTTTACCAAAAATTGTTATATTTTTTCATTTTTCTTACGGAGCTGGAGCGCAAACGAGTGCAAACTCGACCAAAACAATTTTTTAAAGAATGTATGGGACTGTATTTGCGGCGAAGAACTGATAGTACACAATAAATACGAAGAAAAAATAATATTTTTTAAAGTATTGAAGAGGATAAACGTTCGCAAAAATCAGGAGGTTTGTCAAACGACAATCATGGCTATCTATGTGTCTATCCCAGTGTCAACAATAATATGGCCGACTGCTCAGGAGCTTTCAAACAAGGGTTGAAGATATAATATTTTCGTCTAAAACGTAGTCTTAGCACCCCTGGACTCTCGTGTCTTTGATCAGGCAGCCTACATTACGATTGAGCGGATATAAACAGCTTACAAGAACGCTGCCTCGCATTCTTTTCACTCCTTCCTCTCTATTTTTGTATTTGGCCTTTCTAGTGTTCACAAAATTGAGAATCCCACAGATAGCGTCGTTATAAGACTTTCCACTTCTAAAGTATTTGTCGTTTCAGCTTTACCATTTTGCACCAGTCAGACATCCTGATCCTTTACGTCTGCCTATTTCAGTAACAAGCCGACATTCGGTGCGGGAGGATATAAAGTGGTGCACTTGAAGCATAACGAGATGAGCAAAGGCCTCAAAAAGAAATCAAAAAAGTAGTGGCAAAGCTAAAGCATGGGCGGATAGAAAACCTCTGTCAAACCGCGCTATTATACACATGCTTGCCTTGGCTATGCGTTCACAATGCCTACCTCTAGTGTTAGCGATAACGCGTTACATGTAACGACGTCACTGGTAATGCATTACTTTTCTGGATAAGGTAGTAGCGTAGTTCTTACATTTTCAAAACTGTAACGTGTATCGTACTTAAGTTACTTATTTGAAAGAACGTGTAACGTAAATACGTTACACGTTACGTCTTCTTTCAAAGACTTGAACAAAACAAAATAAAATTATACTTAAATCTTTTTTTTTTTCTATGTGGTACCTCACGCTCGTCCCGCATCACTTCAACTTTTTACCTCTTCGTTCCTAACGCAAAAAGTTCCCCTTTGGAACATCTCCAACGCTGGCGCGCTTTGACCCAACTGCAAAATACGCTGCAGCCTCAAAAAAAAATTGTTGCAGTTAATTTAAAATTACAATGTAACGGCTAAAGTAACGTTCCTTGGCTTTCGTCGGTAACTGTAACGGTTACGCGTTTCCTTCATTTAGAGGTAAAGCATGTCTGTAATGTGTTCGTATTATTTGCGGGTAACGAGTGATGCATTTCGTTACTTTCCGTAACGCCTAAAAAACACGGCCTATTTCTCATGAGATTGGTGCTCGTTTCGTTTCGAGAAAGTAGTGCCTGATTTGTTTGCTGTGAGAAAGCTTTCCTTGCTTTAGCGGTGGAAAAAATGAAAGACGTTTACAACTCTCTGTAATGCCGAATGAGCGCGCGGTTTTGAGGAGGAGGAGAGGAGGGTATGGGAGAGGAGGGTATGCCCCTCCTTCTCCTCCGTACCCTATCCTCCTCCCATCTTCCTCCCTGTCACCCTCCCCCATAATCCTCCCCTTCTCCTCCCCCTCGTCCTTCCCCTCCCTGCCTCCCCCCTCGTGACGTCACTCGTGACCCTCGTGGCGTTACTCGTGAAGGCCTCGTGAAGTAAAGGTCACGTGAAGGTCGCGCGGGACCCTTATGATGTCACTCATGACCCTCGTGATGTCAATACGGGAAACGCCCAATAATGCAACGCGCGGGTCACGAGTGAGACCAGCGCGTTGCATTATGGCACGTATTCATAATGCAATGCGCGAATACGACGACGGCGACACCACTCAAGCGGGAAACGGGTACCTAACAGCTGCGCTCTAAAACAAGACACAAAAGCAGACACGACAGATGATACAGAGTTTGTTACGTTATGCCATTTCATCATACAAGTCGTTTTTTTTACCCGCTCTGAAAAAACTTGAGTTTTCTTTTCGTTCCATTTTCACTGACACACCGGCACTAATATTACGGCTTCCTTGCTTTCCAATAACCCTTTTCCACTTCTGCTTCCCTCGACTCCTTGGCAGGTCGAAATACCAACCTTTTCCATGTAATTGGGCAGGCAAAGAGCTCGGGCAAGTTAAGGGGTCCCGTCGCAAGCCGCGCAGCGATTTTGTACCTTGCAGACAAGGCGAGAGAAGGGAGCCCTCGCCACGGGCGAAGTTATCGATCTCCGAGCTCGCCCCGATGTCTGCTCGATCTAGCTCCCCCATCCTCCCCGATAAAAAGGGAGCAAGATTGGCAAGTAGTGGGGAGAGGGAGCGGAAACGTAGGAACGTCGCCCCCTTTTTTGGAGAGGATAAAATGAAAGAAGGAGAGTGAGAGAGAGGAATGTACAGTCGGCTAGAGCGGTGAGAGAGAAATGGAGAGGTCGGGAAGCGAGACAATGCATATCATGTTTTATTTTCTTCGACTTTTCCCTCCCCACAGTGGACGAACGTCGTTCAGAATTCTGGCAGGTACTCTGACCGAGGGGCGGTAGAACAAGCGGGCCGACGACTGCTACCGGGCAAGCCACCGTCTGGCGCTGGCAGATCTTTATGGCCGCAGCGTGACGATTTTGTGGCAGCGCACGTGACGTTTGTTTTGACCAGTTCCCTGCGCGCGGATTGCGCCGGGAGGCAGGCCGTTTATCGAGGGGAGCCGAAGGCGGTGCGCGCTTCGTCCCTCTGAGTTGCTGTTGTTACTGAGTTTCGCCAGAGTTGTGCCGAGGAACTAAGTGAAATCAGACAAAAAACAGTGTAAACATACCAGTATTGGCAATAGACTAACGGCGTCACCGGTAAAGCGTTACTTTCAGGTTTTTTTTCCAGGAATCGAAATGAAAGGAGGTGTCTAAATTTTTAGGGAAGGGGGGGGGGGGGCAATAGGGAATTGTAGTCGACCGTTTCCGCAATCCCAGAACACTATACAGAACGCTACGGGTCCGCTGAGCAAACTAGAGCGGAACCTCCAAAAAAATTTGGTAGTAGACCGTGGGAGTTTAGCGTAATGGCTGCGACAGCAGCGCCACTGGCGATTCAAAAAGGTACGAGAAAAATATTAAATGTACTTTCTTCTCGTAATCACACCAAGTATGGTCAACATTTCGGTTTTCTTATCGAATGCACGGATAAATTACGATCATAAATGTTTATTTCTTTGTATGTGATGACCTGTTCCTCTAAGATTTCGCTAATTAGGTTGTACTTGAGGCCAAGCCAACTAATAGCCAACTCTAGCCAGACCGATTCACTCTTTTCTCTGCTGCACGTGTTGCCCCGACGCCTCGTGTTGTGAAAAATGCATCCGAGGAGCATTTTGGATGACCCCCTGCTCGCATGGAGTTAGTCTTGAACTGATATGGTGGATATGCAGCTCCCAGAGATGGGCAAAATACATGCAAATATGTATCAAAATACAAATAGAAAATACTTCGTCAAAAATGTATTTAATTACAAATCTAATTACATTTCCAAAAGAGCATTTAAGTACAAGATAGAAATACAACCAAATGTATTTAGTCTCCTCATAATACTTTTCCAAATACATTCCTCTAAATCTGGATCAGCGAATTCAGGGCACCTGCAACGGGTTTCTGGATATCTCATTTTAATTTTGCATCACACACTCGGGAGTTAGTGTGCGAGGCTCTAGTAACGTAATAGAAATATAATCACAAGAAAATGTAATCAGCTTGGACGTAATCGGGGGAAAAAGTACAGAGCTTCAAGCAGCTTTTCTTGTCGATTACATTTTGATATAGACCAACAAAGAACCAAGACGACCAAGACGCGCAGCTCTAGCTAGAGAATTTTTTATTGTTGCAACTCGCACCAGTTACGAAAATCTGGACGACCCGCGCATTTACAATGTTCGAGGGAAAAATATGGATAGAAATCAGGCTGGAAAGCGTCACAAGTTGTCACAGGCACTTATTTAGCCAGTTTGCCTGTGAACGTCGATTTCGTCACTATTCTTGCCCTGGACTAGCACCGTAATCACAAAGTCACTAAACGCTTGTGCTTGATTTAGAGACACTGTATTAGGTGCAAAACGTAGTTCTCTTCCTGCTCTGGACAGTGAAAATAAATTTGAGGGATGCATTTTCGCCCACAAAATTGTATTGAATTACAATGGTATTTGAAATACCCACGTTTTAGTATTGAAATGCACACGTCAAATACATTACCCAATTTGTAATTAAATACAAATGCAAAATACACAAAGTATTTGAAATACGTATTTCAAATACTTTAATTTGAAATACTGCCCATCCCTGGCTGCTCCTCATGACCGAGCCGCCTCGGCGGGAATTCAAATCCTACCGTGGTTTGCTGGACCTAGACCAGCTCGATGACGAAGTCTTTCGAGCCATGTTTCGATTCCGGAGGGACCAGTTCCCGGAGCTTCTGTCTGGCCTCCGGATCCCGGAGAAGATAACTTCGGCCCAGGGGATCACGGTGGTCGGCGATGAAGCCCTGTGCATCGCACCCCGCCGCCTCGCCTACCCCAACAGGTGGATTGACCTGGAGGTTCTTTTCGGACGGGGTTCGTCGGTCTTGTCAAGTATCGCCGCGAAGGTGCACCGACACATCGATAACACTTTCGGGATCTTACTCTCAGACCTGAATGTACAAAGGTGGCTGTGCCTGGCCGAGCTGGAGCACATGTCACGGGTAAGAATCTCGTACCACTGTTATAAAAGTAACCTTTGAAGAATACCGAAGTAACTGTACGGTTATGTGCATCCAGAAAGTAATTACTAGTTTGCAAAGTTACTCAGTAAATATTGAGATAATTTATTTACAGCTTCAGTTAACTGCGATGTAGTCATACAGTGACACATAGTGTTGCATCATGTAATGTTGCACCTGACCTCAGTTATGAGACCGCGGTCAACACCTCATACTATTGCTGCATTACTCTTCTGCGCTTTTCCAGGCTGTGCATGCCAAGGGAGCCCCCCTTACGAATTATTGGGACTTCATAGATGGAACGGCCCGAGCCATCTGTCGTCCCTCCAGGGGCCAAGAAAACCATTTTTTCGGGGCACAAGCGTCACCATGTTCTGAAATACCAATCAGTGATGTGTGCCAATGGCATAATCTATGACCTTGATTAACCCTACCGGGGGTGACGACATGACGCTGGAAAGTAGTTGGCGCATGAGTGGAAAATAATGGCGGTTGTCAGTGAAACCTTGACTTAAAGAGGAATACGAACTGGCATTCTCGTCTATGATAAGGAAAGAGGGACATTGAAGTCAAAGAGACAAGCCTGTCTTGTCTATTTGTCTTCAATGTCCCCCTCTCCTTATCGTAAATTGGTAACCAACACGCTCAACCATCTACATGGTTTTCAAGATTTGTGAATAAATTCCTTGCTGGTGTACATAAACCTTCGGCGGGAGGCACTCACTTGATAAGAATAATAATAATAATAATAATAAGAAATTTTATTCACATCATAAACATAATACATATGCAGGCCCGCAAAAGCACTGGTGTGCTTGTATGCGGGACCTGGCGTCCAGCGGGCTGCTACACTGAAATCCTCCTATTGTGTGCATTACTGGCACACATAAAATAAATACATAAATAAATGAATAAAAATCAGACAAGAAGAAAAGAGACAAAACTCAGTCGACTGCTAAAGCAATAAAGCCGAATTACATTTCAAAATTCAAACACCACTCTTTTAAATCATATTTGACTTGGCTGCACTCGCGCTGCAGCGACCAAGCGGGGATGTGCGATACAGCTATTGTCATAGAGATCGGTGGTTAGGAGCGTCTCCATATTATTTTCTTACTCTAAAAGGAACAAGATTTCTATTATGTGCCAAATGGTTATTAGTAATCAAAAGTGTGTCTATAATTAGTTTACTTTGCCGTTTGGAAAGATAATTGAACCGTATGGATTAACACGCGTCCCAGTGACACACACGTGACGAAACAAGCCAAACCGCAGAGGTTCATACATCTGCAGCACGGAATTAGCTTCTCTTTGTAACAAGCCGCCTCAGACTGCCACCGCAAAGCAGCGTGAACAGGTGAACCGAATGGGTTAACACGTGTCTAGGGTTGTCCCTAGTGCAAAAAGCCGTTTCCTAGCGCGGTCCGCTTGGAAGCCGCGGAACATGCAGCCACAACTAAAAAGTCGCGACCCGACTTTGCGTCGTTCGCTCACCTATCATTCGCCTACGTAATATTCCAACTGCGCAGAGAAGTGGAAAAAGAGCAACGAAGCTAAAAGAAAAGGAAGACGAGGGGCACAGGAAAGGACCAAAAACGTTGGGGAGACGTGGAATAAACCGTTACAATATAGATCCAGCGTCAGCTATGTAGTTACAAACAGAGGTCGCCATTTTAGGTCGCCCTCACTCACCCTCACCCTCCCAGCCACACTCACCTAAGCCCCTCACTCACCCTCACCCTCACAGCTACACTCACCCTCAACCGCTCACTCACCCTCACAGCTACGCTCACATTCAGCCCCTCACTCACCCTCATCATCACAGTCACACTTACCTTCAGCGCTTCACTCACCCTCACTGAACCTCACGGCCCTCACGCACTCGTGGCCCTCCCGCCACTTACCGCCCTCACGCACTCACCGCCCTCACGCCCCTCACGCACTCATGGCCCTCACGCCACTCAGGCCCGCTTCAGACGGGCAATTTCGCCCAGAAACTTGACGTTGCGACACGGGCCGCCCGCGTTCACACACATCAGCCAACTGCTGCAATTTGCCATCATCATCATGAAATTTTATTTTTCTTGCACTATTTAGACAAACAATAGCGCGCTATAAACGTGTTTTTATGGGTTTAAATCTCATTGAAAATACTAATGCATCTTTTTGAAACAGTTAATTTCCTAAAACGATCAATTTCAAACCGGAACCAAGTCTTTTATTGTCATCATTACCGGTAATAGGTATCACGTGAAAATATCGCGTCCCTGATTGGATGCAGCCGCTTCAAACGTCTTCGAATTATAATAATAATAGGTTTATTTTCCAACAAGAAATGTGCAGTGTTGGGGGGGCTTTGGAAAAAAGCTGTGTGTACAGCTTGACTAGTCCTAAGCCCCCCTAAAGCAGCAGCTACAAGCAGCGTGCACGAAAAAAAAAAAAAGAAATACACTGAGAACACTAAACAAAAAAGAGATTGAACAGTTGGCAATGATATATATGAAACTAAAGAAAATAAGCAGGCACTATGGCATAACGTCACTTGCTCATCGTTCAAGGCACTATAACAAAAAATACAATATTTAAGACTAGACAAAAAATAGCACTGCCCCACATCGTTCAAGGAAAAACCAGAAAAATAGTCTACGTTAATTAATTGTACAATACACAAAACACAAGAACATTCCCCTTTACAAAAAAATATAAATAAAAATACTCAGAAAATACACACAAAGGCACCGTTCAATCCTGGCCGATTTGCCCAGAGAGTATCATGTCCCGCAAGGTACCCACCGATAACGTGTCAAGTTCTATGTTGTGCATATGAAGGTGGTTAAGGATGGTCGGTAGTGTGTATGCTATAGTATAATGGCCATAATTTGTTCTAAAAAGAGGCACTTGCCAGGGCTGCAGAATGCGCGTTTGGTACGAGTGTACTTTTTGTGTTAGATTCGCTAAATATTCAAGATGATGTACATGCATGTTTTTTTCAATCATATATTTTGCGCAAAGGCGATATCTATACAAATCAAAAATTTTAATTACACCCAGTTGAGTAAAAAGTGAATCCATTGGACATTCGAGTGGGACTTTGCAAATACTTATTAAAATCTTTTTTTGCAAAATGAATACTTTTACAGTCAGTAGAAGTAGTTGTGCCCCATACTAGATGACCATAGTTTATATGGGAATAAAATAATGAATTATATATTAACAACTTTACCTTAAGGGGTAAATATGTGTTTATTACGATATATCAAGCCAACAATGCTGGCCAATTTGGATATAATGTAGTTAACGTGATCATCCCATGACATTGTCTCTGAGAAAAAAATACCCAATGTTTTAAAAGAAGAGACTAACTCAATTCTAGAAGAGTTTAAACATATGGTCTTGTTTATGTCAACTTGTTTATTCTTTGGGCGAAATAGAACTGCCTTAGTCTTATTTATGTTTATTTTTAAAGCGTTACATTTGCTCCATTTCGCTAGTTTTTCTAGCGTATCATTCGCGGTATCTATGAGATCTGAGGCGGTATCACCAGTAAAAAATAAACTAGTGTCGTCAGCATAAATGATAAACTTCGTTGATCGGCTGATATTTACAATGTCATTTACGTAAAGGTTGAATAAAAAAGGGCCCAAGATGCTTCCCTGGGGAACGCCTGACCGAATAGATTTTATTGATGATGAATGACCATTAATATGTACGTATTGCTGACGGGAAGACAAATATGAACTTATAAGTAGTAACAGTTGACCACGGAAGCCATACATATCTAATTTTTTAAATAGCAAATCATGATCAAGATAGTCAAAGGCTTTCGTAAAGTCAATGAATACACCGAGAGTTAGTTTTTTTATTTTCAAAGTTCTTAAGGATATATTCTTTCTGTGCAAGAAGAGCAGGACCGTTGTCTGCGGAAGCCAAATTGAGATGAACTTACTAGATTATGATTATCTGCAAATGAAGTCATTTGTAGTAGTAAAATTTTTTCTAAGCCTTTCGAAAACACTGGCAAAATTGAAACCGGTCTATAATTACCTAGTTCATCTTTATTACCTTTCTTATATAAAACCGTTAATTTGCCAGTTGCATTCGCTTGGGGAACACGCCATTTTGCAAGGAGAGGTTGAATATATGAGTCAGACAAGGGGAAATAATATCTATCACATACTTTACAGGCTTTATCTGTAAACCGTCGGCGTCACAACTTTTACTGTTTTTTAATTCACGGAAGACAGATATTACCTCTAAATCAGTAACGGGACTAAGAAACATGGATGCACAATTTCGAAAATATATAAACTTGCAAGCATCTGAGTCTGGGGTGTCTTTGACTAAACTCACGAAATAATCATTGAATACATTCGCTAATGCTTTTCCTGTCACTTCCTCACCATCCCATTTTATCGTTTCTACTTGTTTCGGGGTACATGTACGATTCAGGACGGAGTTTAGTTTTTTCCACAAAATATCAGTTCTATTACCACATGTCGAAAAGAAATGAACAAAATATGTTTCTCGAGCGTTTCGAAGTTCTCTCTTTAAGTGGTTGCGATAACGTTTGAAAATTGAAAGTTTTTCTATCTCCTTTGTTTTCACAAATTTTTGATATAGCGCGTTTTTTATACGAATTTTTTCAAGTAATTCCTTTGTAACCCATGGTTGACGAGTTTTCTAGAAGGACTTATTGATTTATATGGAAAACAGCTTACATGGAGTTTTTGAAATCGAATCAAGAACATATTGTTCGCTTTATCTGGATCTGTTTCATGAAGGACGTCACTCCAGTCCATAGAAGAAAGTTTTCGTCTAAAGTCAAGCAGGCTATCTGACGTTATATTCTGAAACTTTACTACCGCCAGTTTATTCTGTCTTTTATTTATGTTTATCTTCACATACAAAAATACACCTAAGTGGTCGCTTATGTCAGTGATTACTACGCCAGATTTAGTTTGTGATGGTGCAAAGCTGGCAATAAACAAATCGAGCAGTGTGGAAGATTCATTAGTGATCCTAGTAGCCAAAGATATTGTGTTCATACATCCGCCTGCTTTAATTAGCATATCCATCTGTCTTTTATCCGCAGTTTGTAGTAGCATGTTTATATTGAAGTCGCCCCCCAGGATTATATTGTATTTATTTTCATTTGCGAACTCAAGAAAAGATTCTAGGAAAGCAAAAAAAAAAACGAAATATTACCAGCCGGCGGACGATAACAAACTGCGATAATACTGTGGCCTATCAATACAGACATAATCTCGTAATTTTGGTGAACACAGCAGTAATCAGTAAGCATCTCGCAGGACATGCTCTCTCTTAGCAAGAGTGCCACGACCCCTCCCCGACTTGCGGTGCGGTTTAAAAAATACGTATTATACATCGGTAACTTTAGAACGTCATTAGCATCAGAAAACCATGTCTCGGTAAGCATTATGATATCAAAGTCAAATTCTTTTCGGGTCTATGACTACAATTTGCATCGTTTTAGACAATAAAAGAAATAAGAACGTGGGTTGTTAGTGCCTCTTTAAACATGATCCTAATAGAAAGAGACGCACTGTTTTAAATGCATATCAGTCAAGCCAAACCGCACAATGAAATCGAAACCAAAAGAATGAAAGACGTTAACAAATCTTTGTAACGCGAAATTAAAGCGCAACGCTTGAGTAAGAGGAGGGGAGGTGACGGAGGGGAGGGTATGCCCCTCCCCCTCCTCCGTACCCTCTCCTCCTCCCCTTCTCCGCCTGCATACCCTCCCATGCTCCTCCTCCGTACCCTCCTTCCCTCCTCCTCCTCCATGCCCTCCCCTCCTCCCAGTTTCCCTGTCAAATTCAGCTGAAAAATTGACGCCACTTGAGCTCAACACCGCTAAATTTAGCGGGGAAATTGACGTCACAATACTTGGTGTCATAGGAACTTACAAAGAAATTCAGTTTCTCCGCTTGATTTAGCGGGAAAATCGACGTCCCCTGACCTCAACACCAATTTAATTCCCGGCTAAATTTAGCGGGCAATTGGATTGGTGTTGAAGTCACGTGACGTCAATTTTCACGCTACATTCAGCGCGGTTACGCCGATGTCGCGAAAGAAGGAAACGGGCGCCAAAGTCCGGAGCTACTCTGCGCAATAATACAAAGCAGTTAGCCCTTCCCGCACCCTTAGCTTTCTGTTCAGTGCCATAGAAAGTTGTCCGGAGTATAGAGAGCACGCATTTCACCCTCAACAGCTAGCGAAAGTCTCGAAGACTTTCAGGTTCCCTGGACTCACAACACAAATTCCTGGCTGATAGGAACAGGTGGTGGTTTGAGCCGACAGATCTCTTATGGTTAGAGCCAACGCTCGGTCAACCGGCACAAAGATCCTACTACTCAATGTCTCCAGCTCTCCGTTGAGTGGCAACGCTTTCTGAAGAAAAGTGAAAGAAAGGGCAGGGATGCTGGTAAGGCAGATTTTTAAGACGGACGATAGAGATGGATAAGAGCCAACGGGCACGAGGAGTTCTTAGCCATTTGTGTATGAGGGATGTCGACACAAGAGGGAAGGTTCGAACTACAACTCGGATTGAAATATTTGGGCAATATGGAGAAGTACAGGATTCGGGTGTGGAAAATTTAATTAGCCTTGGAGAAAATCATACAAAATGGGCATTGCCAGAGAAAGTATGTGCAGTTGACATTTGCAGCGAGAACTCATTGTTGCGAGGATAATATGAATACGGTGTGTTGAGTCTGTGGAGAAAAGTAGGAGGCATCTGAATACTTTATACTCAATTTTAAGTAAACCGGCCTCAGCAGCTAGTTGCCGGCCTCAGCAGCTAGTAAACCGGCCTCAGCAGCTAGCGTTACACGACCGCTGCCGCAATGCATCGAGGATGCGATAGCCTTTCTGCACGTGCCACAAGTTACTACAGCTCTGCACGCGAGTACGCAATACGGCACGAGTCGTCTCGTTCACTGCCGCCTGCTTCCTGTGAACTAAAGTTATGGCGGCGGCAGGCATGCGCGTAACGCTTGTTGAGATGGGTCTATACCCCTGCAGTTGCGAAAGAAGACTGATTTAGTAAAAGTACTGAGGTCCAAGCCTAGGACAGTGAGGAAAAACAGACTCCTGGAGAATGAAATTAAGTCACAGGGAGCATAATTTTTAAACCATTTTTATAAAAAAATATCTTCTCTTTGTTTTTCATAGTATCAGGAAAACGTTAATTTTTCCAAATAACACTACCGTGGTGCAAGCCGCCACCCGATTAAACTTATAAAATAAAACGATTAAAGCAACTCTAGGAACCAGCTGCTGAAGCATTTGGTGCTTCACCACAAGCATTTGTCTTCAAGAACGGTTCCTTTTGATGAATGAAACAACAGAAGGAAGCTTTGCGCTCCGGTGATCTTCGGTTTAATAACAACATGTCTAACTGGTGCAACATTTGGGAGATGATGGTGGTGGGTTCTCTATGGAGTCAATGATACAATTCAGAAAATATTTGATATCTGAATCCTACCGTTAAAGTAAGCCGACACAAAATGGGCAGGGTGTTTTGCTCACCGCTGAGCTAATTCCATAGGTTTTGTAGCGTGAGCAACACTGGCCGAGGTTGAGCAGTTTCGCGTGGCTCACATAATGAGCCGTGCTCCGTGCTACGCAAGCGCGAGGAGCAGTGACGTCACACGGCGCACAGCTGGCGCGCCGGAGACGCCGCCGCCGCGGGCTCCGCCGCCACCGCACGCGCCTCGCTGGTCTGCGCAAGCCCGAGGAGCAGTGACGTCGCACAGCGCAGAGCTGGCGCGCCGGAGCCGCCGCCGCCGCGGGCTCCGCCGCCACCGCGCGCGCCTCGCCGGTCTTCGCATTCCAGAGGAGTGTCGTCATAGCCAAGATAGACGCGAGCAGGCGCCGAGGGAAGCTATACACCTTTCCAAAAAACGCTCCTAGGCCGCCGCCATGTTGCTGATGCTGATGCGGCTGGTGCGACTCTCGCGCCCTCTATCAGCTAGAAGTTTTCTGCCACTCTCTAAGACTGTGAAGACCCGCTCAGCGCGGTTCTCTACATGCATTTTAGCCGTTTTGCATTCGACGTTTTCTCGCTCTCTTGAAAGTTTCCACTTCATTTTTTTATGCGTGCTGCCTACCCTTCTTGTGTTATCTTCCATTGTGAGAAATAAGGCTGGTAAGTGCCTGTCATTCAAGCTTTTCTGCTCGACATTCACGGGAAACGAAGCAGGTGAAGGACGTCGAACGACCCTCGACGCGATTTTGCGAACATTGTTCTCCCCCCTCCCAGAGATAATCCGCGTAGAATTCTCAGTCATCTCCAAAAATAGTTGCCCGGGTTGGGGTGACAAACGGGTCAGTCGCGTTTGTTTCTTTGCCTTGGTGCGGTTGTGAAAAAAAGGAAGCTTTCCCCGAAACGTGCCCCAAACGAAGTCATCTCGGATTCCGTCCGATCGTCAAGATGTGACTGTCGTCGCTGTGACTGTGTTATTTGAGATCTTTCTCAAATAAATTCTTTTTGGATAACGCTGCATCGTGTGGTATGTACGATATATTGTTCTAATGTTATTACTTCCTCAATTGTATGTCCGTGTCCTGTCCATCGGTGAACACGTTATTTGTGAGCGTGAAAAATGCATGCCTTTCGGCCGTCTTCTGTTGCAATTTATTTTTGACAGCAAAGCGCTTTGTCGCTTCACATGCGGCGAATCCCGCGGCGTCGTCAAAACTGATCGTAAGAAAAAAAACAAATAACTAGAACTATACATTCCAGTCGCACTCGTTCTGTCGCGCGCGTACCCAACAAAAACAGTTTACAGTTTTTTTGTTTTGTTTTTTAGTGTGACACAATGCTTTCTCAATGCCCTCGGGAAAATACATGTACAATGAAACACAAAATATAGCGGGAAAAAACGAGAATTTAGCCGCCAGCAGCGTTTGAAACTGCGCCTACGCAGGCTGCGCCTATTGAAATCACAGTCCACTCGGTTAGGGTTAGGAGGGACGCCGGTGAGAGTCTAGCCTCAAACTCAGTGACTGGGCTCGAAAACGGATTGTGGTCCCTGGGGTCGAGTGTTTTTAGAGCGCAGCTCTTAGGGGCCCGTTCCCGGCTTGAGCGGCGTCGGCGTCGGCGTCGGCGTTGGCGTCGGCGTCGGCGTCGGCGTCGGCGTAACCAAGGTCATCCCAAGGTCACGTCACCCCTCCAGGTCACGTGACCCCTCCCAAGGTCATCTCAAGGTCACGTGACCCCACGTAACCCCCTGAAGGTCACGTGACCCCCAAGGTCACGTGACCCTAGGGGGCACGTGGGGTCATCTTGGGATCACGTGACCCCCAAGGTCACGTGACCCCTCGAGGTCATGTGACCCCTCCCAAGGTCATCTCAAGGTCACGCGACCCCAAGATGACCCCACGTGACCCTTTGAAGGTCACGTGACCCCCAAGGTCACGTGACCCCCAAGTCACGTGACCCCTCTGAGGTCACGTGACCCCCGAGGTCACGTGGTCTCCTCCCCAAGGTCACGTGACCCCCGAGGTCACGTGACCCCTCCCAAGGTCATCTCAAGGTCACGTGACCCCAAGGTGACCCCCACATGACCCCCCAGGTCACGTGACCCCTCTGAGGTCACGTGACCCCTCCAGGTCACGTGACCCCCAAGGTCACGTGGGGGTCACTTTGGGGGTCACGGGACCTTGAGGTGACCCCCATGTGACACCCAAGGTCACGTGACCCCCAGGTCACGCCTCCCCGAGGTCAGGTGACCCCCCTCCTCGAAGTCACGTGACACCCCCCCCCCGAGGTCACGTGACCCCCCCCCCCCGGAGCATATTAAAGAATGAGGGGAGGAGGAGGTGAAGGAGGAGGGGTCTACCCTCCCCTCAGTACCCTTCACTCCTCCTCCTCAAGAGCTGCGCTCCAATTCGGCGTTACAGGGATTTGTAAACGGCTTTCACTTTTTTTGGAAAGGTGTATACAGATGCTAGTTTACGCCCGTGGAGTGTACATGATGGAACGCTAGGACGCCGCTTCACGTCACCATTAAATGGTCGCTTCTCGCGGACGCTATCGGAAGCGCTTCTTTTGTGGTCGCGTCTCGTGAACGCTACAGCTCCCCCTGGCCGAGAGAAACAGACCTATAGCCATGGAGAAGGGGAGCCAAATTGCTCCTCAGTGGCGCCGATCCCGAGGTTGTTGCCCGGCAATACGCGGTTGAGCGTAGGAAGACCGAACAGAAGAAGGCTAAACGTGCTGCGGAGACATCGGAGCAAAGGGAGGAACGTCTAGCAAAGCGGAGTGACCAGGAGGCTGAGTGACGTGCCCGACCATCTCAGCAGCAGCAGCAACAACAAGACGCCGTCAATGACGTCAAGGCTCGCCGATTGACTGACTATACGGTGAAACTTAGCGAAAGCGCCAGTGCGGCTCGGACCTTCGAGACGGACTTCGTAAACAATCCGTTTGGATATGTGTGCGACGTGTGTGAATGACTGTGGCACATGAACGACTTGACGCCGGTGTATATTTAGATTAGTATTAAGATCAATGGTGGTTCCGCATTGGGTAGGCGGCGCCCTAAACTCAACGTTTCACGCATGGCACTTGCGTGAAACGTTGAGTTTAGGGCGCCGCCTACCCAATGGGGAACCACCATTGACCTTGTGTATCAGAGACAAACAATCATTTCCAAATACTGCGTTGGGGCCATAGAGACGGCAGCGTGTTACTACACTGACCACCGAGCCGTCTTTGTGGCAATACAGAAGCAACCAGACGTTGACCAAAGAAAAATGAAGATACATGTGTCACATAATGCGTATACCATCTGTGTGTGTCATTGAAGCAGCAGTAATCATGATAATCAAGCTAATCCTAGACAGCCAGGGAAGCTAAGAATAACCAGCTGAACCTTAACTCAGGCTACGTATATCCTGGTATAGCCGAGCTAAGCTACTGCACATTTTTTTTTTTTAGCTCGGGCGGTAAAGTGTCTTGATTTTACCCTTAGGATTACAATTCATTTAAACGCAATCTCGCGCCGAGAAGGCGAGTTCATGAGTGTCTATACATTTCTTTATTTGAGTTGGGTATACGCCATGAAACAGCTTGTGTCTGTTCGCCTCATTGGAGCCATCTCGACACACTGAGTCTATGACATCACGCCGCCTGATCAGATCATGTGACTGCGTAAAGAGTTAATGTGATCGCTTTTGTACTCAAATTACTCATACGCAGCAGCTGAACCACTCTTGTTTGTGTCGTTCAGTTGGTGCAGAGGTGCAATCGAGAGCGATCCGGCTCGATTACTTAGTTAAAATGTGTGCGGTTTTTTTTTGTATTTATTCATCATAATTATAATCACAACATTATTATAATTAGTGTGTAATAACTATCAATCAATGTTAAATGGAGGGAAGAGATAAAATATTGACCCACAGATTACAAAATACGCCATTAAACACGTTTTGGACATGCTTTCACCGTATATAACCTACTTTTTTTATGTTTTTTTCCTCTGGTATACGCCTCGCAAGTGGGCTCATTTTCGTCTTCTGCGCATGAGAAAGAAAGTATCGGTGACGTCAGAGCGCCGAGCCCTGATTGGCTGATCGCGACCCCCTATCTCAGCGTCGTCTGCTCCTTTGCAACGTCGTCTGCGTCTGTCTTACCTTTCCTGCGACTTTCGGAAGTCGAGCGAGCTCGACTTCGCCTTTCAGAGAGGGCAGACGAAATAACTCGAGCGGTACGTTGTTTTTGTCTAACAACTAGCAGACGCGCATCAAGGAGGGAAGTCAAAGGACTCACTGGCGAGCTGTCCCGAGGCGCCGAGGTTTGTTTGCTAAGAACCGGGAGTGAGCGTAAGTTCCCACCCAAATACTTTTCCCCACCTTTCGTGTGCGGCGAGACCTCTCCTTCTTTAACGGCGTCGGCGGGTTGGCGCAGTTAACGTCGTCTGCTTTACGTCTGCTAGTCAACGCGATGGCTGCTTTACTTTTCCTGCGTCTGTCTGAGATTCACCGCTTTTTCACCGGCGAGAGTCACCATTGCCTCGGGAAACAAGGAGATAACAAGAGGACGAAATCGACCCCTTAATCTAAAACTGAGGTCAGCCATCAAAGTATAATACGGGAAGGGTTCACAAGGGTCGCGCAGGCATATTCCATTCAGCACACCAGCCGGTCGTGGGCAGACGGTCGCCGAGTCGCGGAGTGCCTGCTAGGCCTAACTGCCGTGCTCGCTTGGTCGTGCTGGGTGGAATCGTGGCCATTGGAGCTTTTCCCGGGTGTTTGGACCCAGCGTTCTTGTTCGTCGTGGTCTGTTTCAAGTACTTTTTACCTTCTTCTTGCTGCTTGAAGTCGGGACGCGTGAGGAGCCCACGTAGAAAAATAAACGTCCATGGGTCGTCGCGACCGCGACGCTCTCGGCCATGCTGATTTGATCGTAAGAAGTCCGAAAGACAGCTTCGGAGCTGTCGTAGGATTTCGTCGTAACCTGCGCAAAACTTACGAAAATTTCATTTCGTGAATACGAATTTGTTTTTAAGTTTTGTCTTACGCACATTTTTGGTGTAAGATCGTTTCGTGAATCTGGCCTCTGCACTTCCGAAAGTCGCAGGAAATATAAGACAGACGCAGACGACGTTGCGAGCAGACGACGTTGCAAAGGAGCAGACGACGCTTAGATAAGGGGTCGCGATCAGCCAATCAGGGCTCGGCGTTCTGACGTCACCGCCACCCCCTGCGCAAGAAGCAGACGAACTTGCCCTCCGCATATTCCCTAGGGCAACGAAGGTAGCAAAACTATCTGGTTTATAAAAGAGATGAGATAGCTCAATTGTATCACTTATAGAGAGATCTAAATCCTCTTTATATTTTCCAAGGCATTGAAAAAGTGATCGTTTGGTCTTATACATTTAAAAAATAACTATGATTTACTGTAGACATCTCAATTTGGTTTCAGGAAACACCGTTTAACGAAGTTAGCTTTATTAGCTCAAAAAGTGTTTATGGTACAAAATTTGGAGGCAAGAAAACTGGTAGCTGCCGTGCTTGTAGATTTTGCTAAAGCATTTCACATTGTCGACCGTAACATTCTACTTAGTAAACTTGATTATAACGGTATTCGAGGTCTACCTTTACTACACCTTAATTTATATTTGAGTCACCACTATAAAATGGTAATATATCTGGAAATTCACCGGATCAGAAACGTATAGTTTTATCAGATGTTATGCATCATTCCAGGTGTTCCACTGGGAAGCATACTAGGGCCCCTTATTTTTAGCATATTTGCAAACGATATTGCGAATATTGATCATATTGTTAAATTTATAATATATGCTGACGACACCAGCATATTCCTCTCCTCGAACAGCGAAGGACTTGTAAAGGCGGTTAATTTGTCCTTAATAGGCTTAGGGACTTAGGCACTTGATAACGGACGAGACATAAACACTGATGAAACAAAAGTAATCGTCCTAAAAATATACCAGTTTGTACGACCAAACCGATCATATTTAATTCAAGTCCCATAAAAATTGTGAATATTGTTAAAACGTTCGGTGGCAGTTTTTACTTTTAATATGTCATGGGAGAGTCATATTATTTTATCTTAAAATCGTCAAGTGTAGTCGGTTAGACTCACCGCCACAGCTAGATTTTTCCAATGGCTGTTAAATTAATTATTCATAATTATATTTTTTTTCACTTAAGCTATTGCGCCTTGTCAGGGGTACGACCATAGAAACCAATCTTGGGAAAACATACCTCCAGAAAACAATCGTGAGAGCTATCTTGAATGCTCCTTTGGATTCTGACACTGAGACCATGTTCAATTATTTGCAAATAATAAAAATGTTGACTTACATTATTATACACTATGCTTGAATATCAAATACAAAAAAAAAAAGAAATGGAACTCAAATTCTAAAAGAAATAGCTTTTTTAGAGCAAACTAGTATAATTTACGTGACCTGCCACAATGAATATTGAAAGTGTCTTAAATGCAGGTCAAATTATGGAGAAATGGTTAGGTACATGGTTCCTAAGTACCTAAACAGCTCTATGGAGAGAAATATAAACCTTGAATTACGTTCCGTTTAGCAGCTACTCTTTTTTTCTTGGATGTTTCAAGATATATGTGGATTTCATACTTAATAATTGTTCTTTGATTTAATCCAGTAATAATGTTTTTTTTGTGTATTGTGTAAAGCCTGCACAAAGTGATTTGCATAGCTGCCGATGGTGCTCATGGTCAGTATCAAAACAAGGGCCAAAACAAAATGCAAAGAAAAACATAATTAAAAAATTTGTAACAAAGAATATTGAAAAAAATTTGTTGAACAAGTATGAGAAATATGTCAAAACAAACATTTTTAAATCGTATTTCAATAAATAATAATTATATGCAATGATTCTTATCTGTACCATTGCAGTTTGGTGTTTCAAGAACTGTCTGGTACTGGCACTTACCTATTCCGCAAAAATTGTTTTTCTACTTTTGATTTCAACATTAAAAACATTTCATATCAGGCGAGATTTATTCAGACCCATCTCATGCCAAAAGTCTATTTCTATAATATTTTTTCAGTTGGCATCAAGAGAAACAAAGACAGAGATTAGACAATAGTGACTTTAATACCTAGTGACTCCTTTATTTTGTACATGCTTCATATTCTACAGATATTATTTATACTCTTTAACAATAAATTAAAAAAGAACAAGGCTTGCTGCCCACCTGAGAACACACTGCATATACATTGGGGCCACATCAGTTGAAGCCCGTCCAGCACTATTGTCAATCACAAAATGCTCCACGCTCGGTCCATTGATGATATGCAGAGGGGCCGGCCCATTCCAGTGAAAAAGGCCGCGAACGGAGTTACAAAGACTTGCCTCAGCGAGACAGAAGTTATAAAAATATACAAATGAAATGCACATGCATGCACACATACACACACACACATAGGCCCACGCTCATTGAGGGTTTGGTTTTCAAGATATGCGTCCTAAAGTTCCGTGAATTATTGCATGACATTTCGCATTTGGCACACAGTCTTCCTTGTCTTTGCAGGGGTTCTTGCATACTTTAGTGCATTAGTCTGCAGAATGAAGACTTGTTTTCTTTTTCTTTGCTCTCATAAAAGGAACTGTTGGCAGGTCACGTTCAAGCGTTTGCCCAGTTGCTTTCTAGGTTTTGCATCCGAGTGTGGTTGTATCCTGTGTGATGAGTCCAGAACAGGGCACCGCGAAAGTAAGGGTACGGCTTGGAAGTGCATCCGGAGACCTTTCTGCTTCTGTAGAAGGATCATCAGGTTGATCCATGGTACATGTGCATCCTGCGACAAAGAAAGTGATAGCGCCATTAATGTGAAGGAAATTACTCAAATATTTTCCGGGCTCGTCCAGTGCAAATCAAGAATACAAATGTATTCGTTTCTGCCGATGGAACTGATGTGGCATTTCCCAGAAAATATTTCTATCGGCAGAGGTGTTTTATTGTAGACGGGCAGAGCACCAAAAAGCCTCATGCTTGAGCACAAGCAGCCTAAAGCATGCACATGCATATAAAAGGGCCGATATTTCAAGTGTAGGTTCAGCAAAGTAGAAAAGCACAAGTAAAATGGTTTTCACTTGTGCTAGACAACAATTGACATGCTTGCTATAATTACCTCTGCATAATTTAGTTGTCAAAGTCAAGCCTTTTAAAACATACTTTCTACTATGCACAACTGACTTGTTACATCTATAGTTAGAGGCAGAGAGCCATCCGACACGATGTCAGAGCCGTTGCACAGGGGTTGGTACAATCAGGGGTATTGTGTCGAGTTCGCTGACAGTAGACACCAGTTTATACAAAGCTGTTGAGACATACAGGCTTGAGCAAATAGATAGATGTGATCGCGAGAGGCACACAGTAAGAATTGTTGTGTTTTATAGATGGAGACAGGGAGGATGAACATTGATTTCAATAAAGGCGGCATGTTGCCAGCCCCAATCTATATTAGGAGTTATGGTTACCAAGCATTTTCCATTTGTCCATTTGCTTTGGTCTCCAACATATATTACACAATTCAAAGTAGCCTGTGGTCGGTGACAAGTAGAAAACCCAGGGCGAGTGAAAGGAAGGCTGGGTAGAGGGAAACTAGCAGAATGTTGGAGAGAGAAGGATGCTTTATCCTCTCATTTCCAGGATTCTATCTCCCTCCTCCTCCCCAGCCTTCCTTTTTCTCTCCTTAAGTACTTGGCCTGTCACCGACTATAGTTATTGATAATTGGTGCAATTTGCTGCAGAGAAGCACATAACTTTGAAGGACCAAGTAAAACGTTGAAATATAAGGAGTACCAGTCTGTTGCAAGTCAGTTCTTTCCTTTTTATTTGTTATTTTTTAACCTCATAGTTACACTCGTGGTTACTGTATGCTTGATGTTTACTTTCAATGCTTATACAGAAATATTTTATTAAAAAAAAACTTTGTTAAAAAGGGCAACTCTCCGGTAGGTATAGAAATGCTGTCTCCTATAAGCACAACTTGACTGTTAATTGCATTATCTGTTTTGCACCAGTAAATGAAGATAAATTTCAAAATGTCTCAAAATGTTCCATAATTAAACTGCACTGCGAAGGTTGAAATTCCTGCCACAAATATGATAAAGACAATGCAAATCTAAATATGTACATTTTTACCAGGCATCTAATTTTTTGATCGGTTCATCATAATATTCTGATTACATCGTTTACACTTCCTGCAACCCTGTGAAGAAAGTTTACGGTCGCCCCAAGAAAATGCTCATCAAGTATGATTTCACCGATAAGTCAAAGCACATCCAAAAAGAGGGTGGCAGAGACCGTGTACAAACCTTTGGGTATGTGACTGGATAATGACAGGGTTCTTTCTGAAGGGTCATCTTAACACTTGAATATCAGTAAATGTTAAGAAGAATGACACCTTAGTGTTTTGACAGACATCTAATTTAGAAGTGAAAGTTAGTGTTTGATGTTGTCATGGTTTCATTAGAAATGTACTATGTTCACTTACGATTCCTTCTGAACAAAAGCAGAACCTTTGTCTATGTGCTCCATGGGCACACTCTTTGTGTGAAGCAAGTCTTCCTGCTCCCCCGCCCTCCAACGGGGGTCGCCTCTGCTTGGAGGTAGCAAGCTGGGCGGTTCATGGTAGATGTGGAAGTTGGGCTGCTTCATTGAAGCGGCTGTACGTGTAAAAAAGGGAAAATAAAAAAGTAACACAATTAGTCAAAACACAATAAAAGCTTGAAGGAGAAGGCAGAGCAGAAAGTGAAGTGTTCAGACAGAATACGGGGACAGGGACATGCATTTTCTGTAGAGATGAAGCAGGAGGATGTGGTCAAGTGTCACTGGTCTTGAGAATTCTGTGCTCGTGTTTTCCCTGAAATCCTTTCCTCATTTCTTTTTTTGCGGGGGGAGTAAGTAATTACAGTAAACTATGTATTCATTGTGGGTGCTATAACATAACATTAAGATCAATTAAATAACTTTGCTCTTCATGCAAACAAACATAGTTGAAACATCGGTATGGCGTATTTGACGTACATATTGATTAGGCATTAAAAAAGAAGTAACGACAAATAAGACATGGTGTTGCAAATGATATAATAATTAATAACAAAAAACGTTTGTTCTCAGGAAAGAAAAATGTCTTTTCTCTCACAGCTGATACTAGATATACAGCTTTGAAGGGGCACTGACACCCCAAGGGTCGCATTTTTTATGTCTAAAACGATATAAGTTGTAGTCATTGACACGCAAAAAAATACGACGTGTAAAAATTTCCCCACGCACGCGCGCATTTTTATCTTTGACGTTTTTTAATGCGAAGCATTCAGTGTCGCATGGAGCGAGCCGACATCATTAGCTTTGAAGCCGCGCCAAACGGCACCTTAAATCCTTTCTCCAAGTGAAGTCAGCTCTCAGCTATGAAACCACGCAAAAAGCCTAGCCAAACGGCACCTAGTTTCCGCGATCACAAAGGAGTTGAGTAAAGCTGATGGATTTCGGCGTCAGTCCCATTGGATGGCTCACGTCGACGAGGCTCCCATTGGCCGCTGCGGGTCAGTTTCAACGACCGCCACCCCATGGCGCTGCGTGTCCGCAAGGCTGCGGCTCCACCGCTCCACGCCCAAGGTCAGCGCGCCGAGGATAGAAGGACCGACGAAACAAGCGGAAGAGCGGCGTGCATGCTTTCGCATTCACAACTCATAAGAAGTGCTTATAGATGTAACTCGAGCCTTTTTCTCTTCCCCTTCTGACCTCCTCGCTTATTTTTATTTGTGACGTAATCGATCATGAAATTTACAAGCTTCGTAAGCGACACCTCTATAATATTTAATTACGACATTCTTAAAACATATTTTAACACAATTGCGAACGCACTACGGCCATCCTTACTGAGATACGGAAAATCGAATTCCGGAGTGATGTCGCGTCCTGGCTTAATATCTTCCCTCGGAAAACGTGGCGGCACCGTGGCAATTAGCAGATGTAGCACTCAGGATGATCGGTAAGTCGGGGAATCGGACGAAGTTATTTTTTTAGGTGCTCGCCGACCTCTCAGATTTCGAAAAGGAAATTGTCAAACGGTCAAAACAACTGGGTTTGATGTCTGAGTACCATAATTTTGTTTCGACTCTGCCGGGGCAGCCTTTCACCCAGAACCTGCGCGACGTGGCCCCTCACGTCACCCACAAAAGTCCTCTGCGCGTTCTCTTTGACCTCATACTGTTTCGAAGACCTTGAGCCCCTACTAAAAAAAATTTATATGAATCAATATAAGAAATGATATGAAATACCCAAAACCTAATATGCGACATATGAAACTCATATTTAATATCTCAAAACTGATACGCTACATAGGAAACTGATATGAAATACCAAAGAACTGATAGACGACATATAAGAACTGATCTGCTTATATAAGTTCTGATATGAAAATGTGTCCGATAAACATATCAGAAATAAATTCATACACTTTTTGCAGTATACGACGTTCCGTGCAGGGAAGCAAACACGTGACTTGGAACCGCAGTGGAGCAGCTTGTTTTATTGGCTTTCAAATAATTACGGCATTAGCGTTTAACTTTTACTGGGAGATTCATTCCCTGTGCCGTTCAAAATACTCTCGGAAGTATGACATTACTGAAAACAAATCAAAATGATGGGAATATTACTCATTGCTTAGGTGGTCACCGAGAAAATCCATAACTTCAAAACGACCAGTATAAAAGGCGGAAACGCAGAGCTCGGAAGTCGTTATCGGGTGTGCTGTTGTATTCATATTTGCTGTGCCGCGTACGTATATGCGCTCAATGTATACGTTCCGCTGATGCAAGCGGTATGCCTAATGTATCTACATGTGTGTATAATAGGTGCCCGAAGAGCCCGAAGTACAATGGGGGCGTGACCAAAATAATATTTTTTGTAGGTTATGCATTCGGTGGTACCTAGCGCCACCTAGTCTAGCTGAAACTCATATGCGACATATGAAACTGATATGAGCTTCCCAATAATTTCTGATATGAAAGATGTGCCCAATAGAATTATCAGTAATATATTCATATAATTGTTTTCAGTAGGGAGATCGCTGAAAGGGCCCTAAAATAACATCAGACTCGAAAGTGAAGCGTCTTCTGCTCACAGTGATAGGCGTAACGCACAGGAAGAACGGTTGATCACGGGACATGGGCGAACACGACACTTCGGATCGAGACGGTTCGGAGGCATGAGAGACACACAGGTTGAAGGACGACTAATTTTTGACATCACTGCACTGGAGCGGATCGCGAAGGAACTTCGAATTCGACTTTTAGAAATTGTTTTTTACTTCACAAATGCTCGGCTCGCAAGTTTGGAATCTTGAGGGTATTGTCCAGGCATCGTTTTCAGTCATTTAGGATAATAAAAAAAAAACAATTATTTTGACCTGTCAGTGCCCCTTTTACAAGACTACTCTATCGCATGTTGTCCTGCAGGAATAACACCTTTGGGAGGTATGACTGCACTCCGATCCATCAAAAATGTTTACAGTGCCGATTTGTAAAAGAGCAAGGGCCCCATTTACATTGGTGAAAGGCTAAAAAGGAAACAAATTTAGGGGTGAAATGTGTAATCAAATCTGCTAGTGAAGGATAAAGGCAAGCAAATTGTCACACAACTGATGTTACATTCTAGTATCTGTGTCCCATGTTGAGCCCACATTCCCAGCTTTAGTCTTATTTTTTTATTCGTCATGTCAGAACCTTGGAGAGTTGAAAGTTAGATGAGTGCCGTCTTTACCATGTATTTATCAGGCATGTCAGACATTAGATGTGGTAATAATCATCACAGTAAGTTGAAAATTACATAAAACTTTCTCATTTACTCTTTAATAATTGACGTTAATAAATTTTGGAGTTGGAATTTCAGCATTTACAGCAATTACAATTCCCACTTTTTAGCCCGAATTAGCTACTGCTTGAAAATAGAGCGCTTCAAGCCCTGCCCACAATGACGCTTGGAAGAGTTACGTCGTCGTTTTGAAAACGTCGTCACTATGTCGGCAGTGTGTCCTTGCTGTGTGAGCCGACGACACGAGTGGCGACATGACCTAAATGACTACGTCACTTTTACAAGCGTCATTGTGGGCAGGGCTTCATGCACTCATTTTGCGCGCAATTTTTATAACAGGCTAGAAATCACTAAACTTGATTGATCAATATATATAAAAAAGCGTTACCGTTTCGCAAATTATTTTTAATGGTTATGTCCTCTAGTAATAATTGCCGTCAATACTGCAATTACAACATGAACCTTAAAACTAATAATTCAATAAGTTTATTATCTCATTTTAGTTTATTAAACTATTTACCATAAGGATTATCTCATCTAATGTCCCCCGTACGCGTCTAACTTAAAACCTCCTTAATATTTTTTTTTCCGAATTAAAATCAAACACTTTGCTACCTAGGCGCATGACACTCTCATTCTATTAAGAGGAATTAATGTAAAAATTTCAAGAGTGTTCCAACAAGAGGGATCTAACGGAATAGATTATTCCTGACACTATAGTAAGCACCTTTGTTTTGCGTAGAGATTTTGGCATCACCTTTGGGCGTCTTCTCGTGCTCTCCCTGGTTTCTTTGCATGGGAAGGCTGAGGGACAGAGGTAGTTGAGTTTGGGGATAATCTCCTAGTGGGACAAAAAATGAACACATGACACAGGCATTATAATTAAAAATAATGTTGCAGTAAAAAAGACATTGCACAGTGTTCACTGTTGTGGATCATTTATCAACCCTATCCTCAACTTGCTTCGCTTTAGGTATACACAATTTTCTGTGGGGGTGAAATGATTGTAACCAGCAGTTATTTTTAATTCAAATATTTACCTAGATATGTCAAAGTGAGAAATGGATTATTGTGCCCTATTGGGATAACTGAACAAAAAAAATGCCATGTACTAAATGATATACGTGTATTCCGTCAAACAAATATTTATGCGTAATACACATAATGAAGTTTATCATTTATTCTGGTTAGTGACCTAACAAGATCTGAATGTTTACTCATGGGGATCAAAATATTTATGCACTACTTTATTGCACCCATACATGCAAATATTATATGTATAATAGCAAAAGCGGTAAAGTGAATCTTCACTGTGCATATCGTAACTCAATTTTACCTGTGTTTCGAAGCTGATGTCCTATTGTTCTGCTGACAGGCCTTTGGACACTTGACACTTTTCCATCTTGCTGGCTGATGAGCCAGGCTGGGATATTGTTTTTGTTGCCTGAATGAAACAACAGCTTGTTTGATAGCATTGTTGCACTTCCAAAATATATGTGCATAATGTTCCAAGGAAGCATGGAACATTATGGAATAATGTGGAATAATGTGGCAGCGTAGAGCAAAATTATATGTATAATGAAAACAATGTTCATAACTACACTTAAATGTTTGCAACACTACTGGAATCCATAATCTAGATCAGGGGACCACGAGCCAAGTTTTGCACACAAATTAGGTAGAATATATTTTGGGGAGATGCCTTGAAGCATTTTCTTGAGCCCACTATTTCTTAAGAAGCTAGCTTATGCATACTGCTGGCTTGCATATGAATGACTGAAAGCTGTAAAAAGTAAACGAACCAGTTTATCAGCACACGATGACCCATTACAGTCGTAGGTTTATTGTTATACAGAAAAAATGTTCATGGGCTAAAAGTGATGACTCAGTAAAGGCAAACAATTCAATAATTTTTACTACATACTGATTTATGCTTTAGTTAAAAGAAATATTTGCAACCGGTCATTTCTATAGTATTAGGCCACTTCTAATAGAACTGAATAAGATCATTTTTAGAAAGCTGGAGCGACATATTGTAGCTGCACCGACTAGAAAAGTTAAGGTAATGATTCAATCTGCCCTTTGCAAAAAAGGCTACGCAGTTTCCAGAGCCCTGCATTGTTTAAAATCATGCAATATAAATCATTTTGAAACCGCCGAGGGGCCACTCAGAGGAATCGATGTGTACTTTTACTATGGCCAAGCTGCGAATGTTTCATGAATGTATCCTTGTATTGGAATGAGGTTTCAACGAGGTGCAAAACCATGCTGTTCTTTCTATTTCTCATATAACTCATTCTCCTCCAGTGCCAAAACATTAACACAATGCTAATTGCAAAAACTTCTCATGTCGCCATAAACTTGCTTGTATATCGCTCTTGCATAAATCTCTATCATCATACATCCCTCTACAACAGCGCTTCTTTCGGCAAACACAATCATCTCTTAATCGCGATTCAAGTTGGATACATAATATATGACTAATATCTTTAGGCATGCCACTTACGCCACTTTACACCAGGCGATTTTGAAATGTTTCGATCTCGAGGAACCTGTATCTGCCTTAGACAGAACTGTCCTGTCCCCGTCTCAGCATTGATAATATAAATCAGTGCAGAATCATAGAATGATCAGCCAGACATTTACAGGGCATGACTAATAGTAATAAAGTTGTACACCAATGCATGGCTCGTGTCTGTTAAAATTGTGCTTAAACAAAATAAACCCATGTACTTTGGGACAGGAACAGTTGAAATCATTTTAATTTTGCAGAACCCATGAAGGCACTCTGGGTAACACTTGGGTTTTTAAAAACCTTGTTTTAGAAGCCATGACTTTCACCATGCATATTAATTGGCTGAAATAAACTACCAACTTGCATTGCCATCAAGGGCGATCTGGACAAATTTCTACAACATAGAAATGTATTCATTTTTTGCAGCTTTACATGTACTTGCTTCTATTCCTTTGCTTTGACACACTATTACTGGTTATCCTGCTCATATTCACTTTGATATTCAAATTGTTAGTAATATCTGTATAGTATTGTGTACAGTTGCTTGTTCTGCCCAACAAGTGAACCTCTTTTGTGAAGGGTGTTTAGAGGTGTTATAAATAAATAAACAAAAAAGACAGTTTTGAATAAGAATGATTGAAGATATGTGACACGCACGCACCTTGCTTGGCACTATTTGTGTCCGCCGGAGCAGTGGAAACGATTGATCCAGTGACCTGGAAGCCAGCATTTTGTGCAGCCAAAGCCACAGCACTGGCAAAATCTATTTCGTTGTAGACAGAGTCATCATAGGAACTGGCACCACTGGAGCGACCACTTGTACAGGAGCTGTTGCTCTGCTCCGTCATACTTGACCAAGATGGTGCTGTAAAATATATAAAGAACCAGATAATGGAATTTTTTTTTTTTTTTTAGAAAATGAAACTACGGAGGTTAGAGTGCCAGCTCAATTGCTACTGAATGTTCACCCTCATTAACTTTGGCTTTCATTTTTCAATGCATTCAGACTGTTCAGCAGAACCTATACTGTAAAATCTCAGCCTTCTGCAAGCAACTGGGTATTTTCAAGACTGGACAAATTAAAAAAAAAAAAAAAAAGATAAGTGGAGTTTTGCTTAAGCAGGTTCAGGTCACTGTGCAATAATAAAAGCTGGAATTTATTACTGCACAGTTTCTTGGCAGGCGGTTTTTCGAATGTTTAGGCCAGACTCTTTCCTGCCCATGTTATTCATCATCTCTCAATTGAAAATAAGTCATAAGAAAACGCCAAGTGAAGGTGATGCTAAAACCAACATTCAGATTTTCCATGCATCGAGTGGGGTGACATCACATGTTGCATAGATTGCACATCAAGGAGCAGTCTAAAAAACAGTACTTTGCGGGGGATTTTTTTTTTTTGTTTGTTTTACTGGTGTCAGCTTATCCAGCCTTTATTTCACACAATCAAACTTCGTGTAACCCGTCCGGAAGAACGCTGTAATGCCTCATATTTCCCAATATTCAACGTGTGATGTAGTATTTTACTGTTGCCAGTAGAGCTAGACTCGCAGACCAAATTTAAAACTCCAATAACTTTGCGCAAAACAATTTTGTGACTTGCAATTTGAGTTACAAGATCGGGTGTGTCTATTCTTATCTGGAGCGAATTTTTAGGCAAATCGGTGACTATCCATGCAGTGACAATAAGAACTTACAAAAAAAAATTGGCATAAAAGCGTCTTGTGACGCGCAATAGAGTTGGAAATTCCTTGTTGGACAATATCTCCTGTTTTTTTTTTTTTAATATGACCAGACTTCTAAATGTACAAACATTAGGGTTGCCAAATATAGTCATGTCTCGTTAATATGAGCACCTCCGTTACCCCTCATCCCCCCAGAAAAAAAAAAAGAGTCCATAATGTAACTTGTCCGAAAAAACGAGTTAGAAAAACATATAATACATAGTCCCTCACCGAAAATGTGATTATATAACGGGGTATCCATATTATCAGAGTTCGTGTTAACGAGATTACCAAAATAATATACTCATAAACTAAATAATTTACAGATTTACGTGTGACCTTACCCCACTAAATAGCTGCAGGTTACAAAAATAGAAAATTTAGAGAATCATCAAGTCCAGTAATGGGGTAATGTGGCCTGTCTATAAAAAAACCGAAAATAGGAACTTTTGACTAGATGCTTGTAATATCATTAATGCCTTTACAGCGAAGCTGTTTGTGGCTAGGGTTTCGTGTATTTTTCTGCGTGACTAAAACCTCTACGCTCGCACCGCCGCACGCGCAAGTCTTCCCTGTGTAGAAGATTCGAAGTAAATGACCAAAATAAAGCGTTGACGCTTTATTTTGAGATACCAATATTTGAGATACCAATTGTTTTGGAATTTGCTTTAGAACTGCCACTGCTGCCATAGCATACTGACATATATTCTATATACTGACAAAACCTGCCAGATCCCCAAGAGAAGCTGCCGCCGAAATGGAAAAGGTGGAGCGGCAGACAACGGATGAGAAAAGAGCCACGTAACTGACGCCCCGCTGCGGTGAGACGCCGAAACACACTTCTCCCGAGCGAACCATGAGGAAACAGGTGTGTTTTGGTTCCTCGACGCTCCAAAACTGTGCGCAAACGTCCAGTTTCCCCGAGAAATGGCTCTTTGACGCTCTGTGCTACCAGATCCTCGCACTCCAAATCTGCGACCGGGCACTCTATGGTTCCGTCGTCGAACTGCCAGGCTTTGTGAGTATAGAGGAGGCTATGCTGCTGCAGACGCCGGCACGTGCGGCGCGTGGAACACAATTCCCCGCCTTATTCTTTATACTTTGCAGGGGTGTGCGAATAGTGATTTTTGAAACCGAATCGAATACGAAGCGAATAATTGTGGGACCGAATCGAATACGAATACGAATCGAATAATTTTCGAACAGTTTCCCAATAGTAAGTAGACAGCTATTAAAGTAGAGCAAAGAGATTATAAATTGATTTTTATTGTTACAAAACGTTTCTTAAAATTATTGTAAATTCGCAGCTAGACAATAATAACTAGAGTTCAACTATATATATTTAAATGTGTGTGTGTGTGTAAAACGTTTAATGAAAAAAAAAGAGAAGTGGTCGCACTTCTCTTTTTATATTTATATTTATATTTATATTTTGTATTTATATATTTATATAAAAATATTAGAATGCTAAACATAATATCACGGTTCACGCGGATGCTGAAGATAAAATCACAGCTCGCTTGAGCCTGGTAGATCCTGAAGCATTGTCCATGATAGGAACTCGACATTATCTTTTTATTCCTTTTTGTAGCAGATGACCTTGAATTGAGGATCAAGGAATGTGTAAGCGCGTGATGTGCCTGTGCGCTAACGTCCAGGAACCTTATTTTCACTGATCTGAGAAGATTCTGGGAAAACGCAATGTCTTGATCTACTTGCGCCCTCAAAAAGTAACATCTTCACACACTGAACAAGTGGAACAACCATGGAACGTGTGGGGAAAGACTCGACGAAAGCAGCTGTTGTGGCTTATTCAATTGATTGCATTGGAGCGGCCGAAAAACTTCCCCACTCTAGTGCGCTTTCTCTTCGAACAACTTCGTGCTTCTACCACTTCCACTTCGCTTACACAGAACGGCGGTACCGTTGCAACCAGTTCTGAAACGTCTCCACCACACGCTTTCCGAAAGAGTGCACGAGCAAACTCGTGCGAAAGTTGTTCCTAAATGCTGAACCTCATGTAAGCGATTTAGCGAGCGACAAGACGAGCGACAGCGACGACGAGGGTCAGCAACGAGCGACAGAGATTTCTCACTGTCGCTCGTCGCATCGCTCGGTGTTTGGATTTCCAAAAAACGTCCTCATCGCCTTGGTCACTTGCTCACGCCACTTTCATGCGGCTTGCCTCATCGCGCGACTGATCGAACGACAGCGAAGCGGGTCGACGTCGCCTGTCTCGTCCCTCGGCAAATCGCTTACATGCGGGTTATACCTAACACAGTGGTCCCTAATGGAGGCAACAGCAACGTACGTACGGAGAGGGACGGCTGCTGCCGATGATGACAATCATTGTCTAAGAGAAGAGGGTACGTATTGCCATCTTGCGGGCACATATTGCAGGCGTGCCGGCGCGTTGTGGGACGGACGCCTGTGAAGGGAATCTCGGGGCGCGACACCGTAACGACTATTCGGAACTTATTCGAATAATATTCGAAACTTTTGAGATATATTATTCGATTCGATTAACGAATCGAATAGGGTAATATCCGATTCGTTATTCGAAAATGGCGAATATTCGCACACCCCTATACTTGGGTAACTTAACAATAGATCCATTTCACTTCTCTCCTCTCGTCGTTTGGGGAAGCCGCGAATAGTCCGGACTCCCGAAGAGCAACACGCCTACGAAGAGCAATGGAGGGGACGGCGCCGAGAATGTCAGCGGCGGAGGCGGGCGGCAAACTCCACCAACGCAGATCGTGCACAAAACGCCAAGCGTATTCGGCAAACCAAACAAGACGACGAACGTCGCGGTGCGGAGAACGCTTCAAAAAGACGCAAGTACCATGCTGCTAAATTGGACAACTTTAATGGAGCATCCGTTAAATTCTGTGTCACGTTTGTGTCATGTGCTAAACCGCTTCGCTGTTTAGCACATGACACTAACAAACAAAACGAGTGGAATGGCTCATGATTTTTTTTTTTCATCTTATTACTTTCGGAAGATTGCTTCTTGAGTAACCATTTAACTGTGCAAAAAAATCTAAGTTTCGTCCATGCATAGTCTTCTGTGTTCATTCACCTGAGAAAACATAACCGATAACGTCCTTGGAGAGATCCCTTAGTAGCGGGGGGGGGGGGGGGGGGGGCAAAAATGGGACTGTCTGCACCTAGAGTGCACAGAGAAGAGGGGAAGCAGCTCTCGCACGAAAATTTACTCGAGAAAGATTTTCTTGCCTGCGGAGAACTACCATATTTATTTAAATAAAGGTACACCCTTTTTGGCACTGCTCTTGACAGAGTTCAGCATACATTTGTAACCAAATAATGTTGAGGTATACATAATACATAATACTAAACAACATTGTGCACTGTATGCCTACCAGCTGAAATAGCAATATCCTGATGCACGGGCCATCAGTTTGTTGTTAACCTAATGTATCTACGATCACCATAAATGCTTGCTAAATGAACCCTTGACATTAGTGCAACTCAACGGTTTACAGACTACAACAATGTTGACATCTTTGAAAAAATAAAAAATACCGGCTAGCGCAGCTGGTGCTAACTTTGTGAGGAGTAAGCAATTTTTGCTGCTGTATCTCAGCCTGGTTTCAATTTCCTTCCCCACATGCACACCGGAATCGATATGTCACTGTGCAATACCTGTTTTACATGCAACGCCAACATTGCTAAACGTATCAAACATATCCACCGTAATTAAAAAAAATGCTTAGGCACTTGTGCAGCATGGATTGAGTACGGCATACAGTCGAACGTGGATATATCGAATTCAAGCGGGATCGCAAACTAGTTCCTTAAGTCGATAAATCGATATATGAAAGTATGTAAACTTAAAGGGCAACTCCGCTTCATTTTTGTTAAAAAAAAAAGAAAAAAGAACAATGCAGTCCTCTTGAGTATCACCTAGGAAGACCATGCGTCCTATATTATAACGTAGTTCTGTCTAAATGTTTCTTCAGCGGTCCTGCAGTCTTTGCAACTCGCCAAGTTGCCGAAATCGGCTGACTGGAGCGGGCGCATTGAGGCGCAAGCAACAGCGCAGTTCGGGCTACGACGTGGGCAATGCCAACATTGAGCTAAACGTCATCACCATTGCCCCCTTTTGCTTGTTTTAACTTATCCGGGCAACCGTAACGGGTGACGTCAGCATCGTTTCCTCTTGGCGCCCACCGGTGTCCACGTGATTGGCGCAACGCGTCTGCGCAGCGCGCGTTGTGGGAGCCGTCCGTTCGCCCCGCCATGGTCCGGGCCATTACCGCCGCCTCCCGCGTCACAGCCGCCGTCATCGTCTCACAATTTGCGATTATTGTCTCTCAGAGTTTCGTCCACACTACGAACACCACGTGCGCAGACCTATGCTGCAGTTGTGCAGACGTCGTCGAATGTCGTAGACACCAAAACGTGGTGAAGAGTGCACTGCAGACGACACTGGCGCCTGGCGCACACCCGCCCCAATCCCGCCAGTCGTTGCGTAGACGATCACTTGACGTCTCGTACCATGTGATAGCCACGTTCTTGCCGAACCAAGGCCAAGGTTGTCGGAGGAAGCCAAAGTTACAGTTTCGATTTCTGCTCGTGTATAAAATTAGAAGTCCAAATATATATCCCATTTTTCGCGAAGCAAATGTCGCAGTCTCTTTTAGAAAGGCTCTTTAATACGAAGTCACTCGTTATCGCGAAATCTTCGGAACTGAGCGGCGTTGCCACTTAAGCATCATTGAAAATGTCTGCCCATCTCTGCCAATACTGAAGATTGTGAGAAACGGGAACTTACCAAAAAGGAATCCAAAAAATTCTAGATACAGTAGTACCTTGTTAAAGCATATTTTCGGGAACCGCGAGCGCCGCAGTTCGAGCGCGCAGCTCGCCGGTCCTACGAACGGGTAAGGCCGCAAGCACTATTGTCAGAATACGGAAATAAAAGAGAAAGCTGGAAGAGCGGGACGTATAACAAAGAGGTCACTGTGTCTTCATCTGTAGAAAAAGAGTAAAAATAGCAAAAACAAAAAAAAAAGTAACGTGTAATCAAAGAGAAAAACTAAAACAAATTGCGAAAGGCGGAAGAAAAAGGTAGACAACTATAAAGAAAGAGTTCAAAGCTCGATTTAACGACCGTAGTTGACACACTGGACTAGCAAAATATTTCGATTTTCTATTTTTTTTCATCTTCTCTACCTCTTTGCACTTTTTGCTGCCCGCGGCCAGAGTCGTTTATTCTCAGCGCACACAAACGTGCAAACCGCGCAGCGAAGGCAGTGTTCGGAGAACGTCTCCATACAAGTGCCTCGGCCTACGGTTCGATTCATCGAATGTCCGGGCTGGTGGAGTTTGATACAGACGCACAAGGTGCCCACATTTATACATGGGATTTTCAATTGAACGTTACGACTGTTCAAAATAGAAAATATCTTGAAATAGCTGGGTACGATGTAATCGAGCTCGACTGTATTTCACTTACCATGACTTGGTGCATAGTCTGTGTCTCCAGCAACACTCGACTCTAAAGACCGTGGCCGTGACATATCCTCCTCCGCGTCTGACTCCCCATCCGCGGGATGATAGACGTGTCCTGGTTCAATGGAAGGTTTGGGTTGTATCAGCTGGCTTTGCATGAACTTCAGCCACGAGACTAAACCATAAGTAGTAAAAGAGAAACATTTAAATGAACTTGTGATTTTCTCTCATGCCTTTCATTGTTTCAAATATTAAAGATAATTTCGGTTACTCAAAACTGATTGATTTAATCAGTTTAAAGGAATACTGGAATGCCAAAGCTCTGACCACGCAACTGCATGGACGGATTTACGAGGGGGGGGGGGGGAGGAGGCGACCGCCACTTGCTCAGGTAGTTTTAGAGCGCAGCTCTTACGCGCCCGTTTTCGACTTGAGCGGCGTCGTCGGCATGACCGCGCTAAATTTAGCGGGAAAATTGATGGACGTGACCTAAATAGTAATTCGATTCCCCGCTAAATTTAGCGGGGAAAAGAACGTCCCATGACTTGGTGTCACGTCATCTATAAACAAATTCAGTTTCTCCGGAAGATTTAGCAGGAAAATTGACACCACGTGACCTCAACAGCAATTCAATTCTCCACTAAATTTAGCAGCAAAATTAACGTCACGTGACGTCAACACCAATTCAGTTTCCCAGCTAAATTTAGTGGGGGAAATAACGCCACATGTCTTCGTATCACATCACCTATGGACAAATTCAGTTTCTCCGCTCGATTTACCGGGAATATTAACGTCGCATGCGGAGGAGGAGGAGGGATGAGGGGGAAGGAAGGAAGGAGGAGGAGGGTAGAGGAGGAGGACGAGGAGGAAGGGAGGAAGAGGAGAGAGGAGGAGCAGGAAAGGAAGAGAAGGGGGAGAGGAGGAGCATGGAAGGAGATGGAGGAGAGGGTACCGAGAAGGAGGAGGGGCACGCCCTCCCATCTGTACCATTCCCTCTTCCTCCTCAAGAGCTGCACTCTAATTTCGAGTAACAGATTTGCAAACATATAATTTTTTTATATAAAAACACCATACACCAGCTTCCTTAGGAATATTGTTTAGTCTTTGGTGACTTGGCAAATACTAGATTAACCAAATCAATTTTGCCGACATTTTGCCCGTTACCTTTTCTTTCTGCAGTCCCCCCTCCCCCAAGCCTCACCCATAAATCCACCCCTGCCCTGCTGTCACTGGTTCCAGCTGTGGCATATGTGACTACAGATGATGACAGGTAAAGAGTCCAGGACAATCCCTTCCTGCAAAGGCCCCCACTCTTTTCACTATAGCAGAGCAAACGCAGGCCAGGAAGAATGTTTTTTCTTTCATCCTCCCAAGCGTTTGCTCTGTGAAAGCAAAACTAATGGAGGATTCTGTAAGAGGGGCCTGTACAGCACTCTTAATCTGTCACCGCCTCTAGTCTTTGACTTTGGGAGGCGGAGATGCAATGTGGCTAATGCTGCATGACTAAACACCTGTTTTTAATGCACACCATGCAGTAGAGTTCACTCAAGAGTATGCTGAAGCACCCTCTTTACTGAAACTATTAGCAGCATGATAAAATCAGCGTGTCAGTTTACAGTAAAAACGTTTTCCTTTGCGTGCTGCGTCTTTGATCTACAGTCTATAAAGAGACCCCACCATTGGGACCCTTCACATTAGGTGAGTAAAGCAGGAATTAAGGGCATGAGTGTGACCTCTGCATTCATAGTTGCAAATGACTTAGAGGATTGATATGGTACTGCGTTGCTTTTCTGCATATAGGTAATCAACGCATGCAAATGACCGGTGCGTGCAGAAATAAATGTTATTTTCATTGTGCAAGTTTATCTAGCGAATTCAGTTAACATACATTTAACATAACCGCGAGCATACCTTTAGATGTGAAGCTAGTACAAAAGTGCTGTTACGCTGTTAATACGTGATATCTAGCGTGACAGCGGAGTTCAACACTATACATTATTAAAAATAAACATATGGTTGCAATCTCAAACTTGCCGAGCGTCATCAAAAACCACTGAATTAATAAATTTTGGAAAAATATGAAGCATGTGAGAAATTTGGTGGTGTGCAAAAGTTAAGAGATTTGCCACAGGCACAGGGATAGGGAAAGCAAAAATATGAATGTTAAGAAACCAAAAAAGTGTGCAAGCATTTTGTATTTGAGAATCCTTTTTGCAGCAGAAAACAAAACTCACACACCAAATATTTTTTTTTAATTGACTAGTTTCGTGGTTTTTCATTATGCCCAGTAAGCTTCAAATTCAAACGGTTTATTTTTATTTGAAATGAAAATTTTGCAAAACTAATTAAAACCTAAATATTCCAAGCACTACGTGAGGTCCCGTGATAATGATTACAAGGCTCCAATTTTATTTCTGTGCGACGACTACTTTTTACGCAAAACGTATGGCCGAAGACAACAGAGATGAGTAAAACTTATTCTTGTTAACATTTTGCACCTGGTATATGTTTACCCACTGAAGACAGAAATTATCTAAAGCTCTTCTATTATATATCAGTACGAAGTAAATCATTGATCTACAGGTAAACTAAAATCTGTGGCAGTTGAAAGAGGTAGATATCTGATCGAAATGCATCCTCTCCTAAGGCCATGGGATGAAACAAAGTTCATTACAAGTTCATGTTAAATTATGTGCTATACCAACTGACCTTGAAGCGTCGCTAGGTGCGGCCTAGAAAGCTCCAGGGCGGGTGACACAGAGTTTGACTTGCTGAGTAGTGACGGGAGGGACGATTGCACCCCTTTGTTCATGAGAGACTGGCAAAAGGGCGATGGATGCGTCTGCGACTGTGGCTGCTGCGGAGGACTCAGCAGTGGTCCGAGGCCTCTCGTGGTGAAATGGGGGCCCGTGCTGGGGTCAGCGTAACAGGCCCCGAGGCTGTTAGATTCGTTAAGGCTAGCCCATGGGGAAGGACCCGTGAACCTGGGCACCCCTTGCAACACCCTCGCGCTGCTGGAGGAGGCCTGGGAGCAACCTGAGGGCAGCTGCACAAGCAAATCAGGGTCTACTTTTGGCAAATGGAAAAGCAAGCCACCCAGTATAGGAAAACTGGCAATATCAGAACATTTTCTAGATATTTGAGACCAAGCAATATAAATCACTAGGTTTTCAAGAACAACAAGGAAGATGGCTGGCTGATGCCACACCTGATTCTTTTAATAGCACTAAATTGACATAGATACTATTCTTAGGGAAGAGAAGGTAGAAAATACAAGCTTATAGCACTGGAAGGATGTTATGTCTTATGAGTGCCCAGACAATAGGAAGCTTGTCAAGGGTTAATATATAAGTTTACTCGTGTAGGCTTATAATATATATGCCCACAGGAGTACACTTAGGAGCCCTTGAAGAGCTCCTATTGTCTGAGAACTCAGAAGCATATATATATATATATATATATATATATATACTTAATAATAGGCAAGAGAAAGACATTTCTAAAGTCTTTCGGTAGTGATAATAGACGCACAGAACATAACAGAAAGAGGTGACGTCATTTTTCTACTATATGTTGCACGAACATTCATCGAAACTATATAAAGGGTGACCCAAGTCACCTGGCTCGATCTAAAATGGACCGTACAAATTGACGCCTGCACGTCGCAATCTAAACTTTTTCGTCAAAGTTTTATTTCACCAGGTCTGCTTTTCTTGTAAAATTAGAAAGCGTAGCTCTCTTTCTGTAGAAAATAGGGCCAAGAAACTTGCCAGGGTCTACGGCGGGCGGCGACGTAGATGACCAAGTTTAATAGCGGGGTGTGTTCGGGGTTCGTATTGATAGATGGCGTCGGGACCTGCATCCGAAGGTGCAGCCGACCAGCAAAACAAAGCAGACGACACGCAGACGAAATCCGTTGGCAGCAAAAGCGCCATGTGCAGACGTTTTTTTGTTTTTTTGTTTTTTTTTTACTTTAAGTTTTGCTTTTACTACCCACGTTCATTTTTTAACCAAAGGTACATTACAAAAAGATTATGTTCATTTTAATAAACCACGGTTGTCGCGAACCGTCAAGATAAGGAGGTAGCGCCATCTATTAATACGAACGCCAAAACACCCCGCTATTGTACTTGGTCGTCTACGTCGCCACCCGCCGTACCCCCTGGCAAGTTACTCGGCCCTATTTTTTACAGAAAGATAGCTACAGTTTGTAATCTTACAAGAAAATAACCGACCTGTGAAATACATCTTTGACGAAAAGTATAGATTGCTACGTGCAAACGTCGATTTTTACGGCTCATTTTCGATCGAGCCTGGTGACTTGAGTCACTTTATATATCACAAAAATGTCAAGTGCGGATAACATGGTGCACACACTGTACTCCACTTGTTAAACTGTGCCACAAAAGGTGTGTAGCGTTTTGGCATGAGTATATGCCATCACAGCCAATCCAATGCTGTGTGAGTGTCTCGCGACTTTTGGGACGAGCACAATGACGTGAGGGGTGCGGAGCCGCCTGAGACAATACAAGATGCTGGATTGACTAGAATGGCTCGTCGTATCTACTACTCTTTATCATAAGGTAAGGAGTATAAAAGCATAGCTTAGCAATAAGATTACCAATATTTCAACTGTCGCCCTGTGTAACATCTGGTGAAGGGCCCCCAAGGAATGCAAAGAATTAAATGTATTTACCTTTTTCTTTGGCTGACTACTGTGTGAAGACACTCTTCGATGCGAAGCGGGGGTATTTGGCGCTGAGCCAGCATCGCTGGGAGGCTGCTCCGGAGGTGGAGGGATAATCTGGGCCCAATTTATCATGGGGCCATTGGGCATGGCTTTCCCTTTGGAGAATTTTTGTCGGCTCTTCTTTATGGGCATGCCATATTCGTCTGTGGGTCAGAAAACCCTGAGATGAAACTATAGAAAAGGAGCTCATCACTGTGCCAAATAAACGTCTATTGCTTTGGTACCGTATCCCATATAATTTAAGGTTTGCTCACCTGTTGTGTAGCTACCAGAATCACTGACTGGGCTTGTGAGCTTGTCAGACTCCAGCAGTCTGTCCGTAATGTCTTCTGCTACAAAAGAATTGCGCAAAGAATTATTTATAACCCTTTGAACAAGACACACTTTGTATTCTGTGTGAGTAACTAGGGGTATAATGTACCTTTGTTTGGTAGCCTCAATTCGAGATCAAAAACCTTGTCAGATAACCGACTTCCTTCTTCGCCAGAGCTCCCGCTGCGCCCGTCTTTAGCCTAGAAATAGGAAGTGCTAAGTACCTTGGCTTCCTCGTATTTTAATCTGATTTCACGAAAGTCCAGAGATTTATATATAGTCATAATAAAAATTTAAAAGAGGAACATATATCTACGTCCTTGTCTTTATGAATTTTAACTAAGCCATTTTTAGGAAATGTGTTATAATTTAGATGGTTAAAGAAGAACAAGAATAGAGTAAAGGCAACTTTTTTTTACATATTTATTGGCTGGTTGTATGGCCTATATATCCCAGCATACAATTTTTGATAGAGTCTGAGGAAATGCTGATTGGCACTCACAGAACCATTGAAGCTTTTCTGGAGTGAAGGATTAATCAATGTAGTTGTGGCATATGGCTCTGGAATCAAAGGCAGGTCTTTTTTGCAGAAAGTCGTCAGGTTTTGTGTATCAACTTCTGCATAGTCTGAAGCACTGACGCCACAATTTAGAGGAGCATAGACACTGAAATGAGAAAAAAGCAATAAGTTATGTTTAATATGTAAATGTCACATGAGTAAGAGTAATCCTTTTATTTTGTTCTAGGCTTGAAGATCAGTTGTTATTGAACCCGAGAAAAAGCATACTGTAAACAAATTTATCTTTGCGGGATCAATATTTCGCCAATTCGGCAAAGTGTGAATTTATGTAATATTTCGCGAGCACGAAAATTCGCAAATGACCTGGTACGCAATGTGTTTGTTACCATAGGGAAACATATTCGCGAGTTCTATTTTCGCGATCACTCTCAAGTCGCGAAATTCGCGAAAATAAGTAATTTACAGGACTTGAGACCAAAATATATTTGCTTCAAACAATGATTACATCACTTTTATGGGATACTGCAAAATACCTAAAGTTAGCTTTTTTATCTGGATAAAAGCCATTATGCTAACAAATATAACGATCCTTCAAAAGAAAGTTACCTGAGATGCAAACCTGCTTTCAAAACCTTGGTGACGGTGCATGTTGCTGATATGACTCTCGAATCTGAGGTTTTGAGAAGTAAGTATATATTCTGCTGTGTCGATAGCTTTATAACTTAAATACTGTGCTTCAGCGGTACTTCCTGTATGGACTAAACACATACAAAACAATGTTCACCCACCCATATAGTTACTTTACGAGGAAGTGAACAAGGATATATTTAGTTCGTTAAACCTTATGAATTTTTTTTATTTGCAATTAAGCATACCTTACAAATAAATTGTAGGCAGTCTACAAAAATATTATTCACATTTTAATGACCCTTACAACTTTCTATTCGCCCAGTCACCACATATCAACAATTTTCAATAGTTCTTCTTTGGGCTTCTTTAAACCGAATTTTATAGAGCAGAGAAAATAGAAATGCCAGAAAATTTCTATCGCCACATCTTCATAGACTTTTTTCCACCATATAGATATACAAGTTTTATGGACTTAATAAAATAATAACACGCAGTGCGGTGAAGCTACATCACACCCAGTAGGAACCTCGTAAAGGAGACTGCTTTTTTCGTGTGTCATATAATTATCGCTTTTTGCAATGCTTTATAGTTGAAGATATAGATCACCGACCCTTAGAAACAACATTTCGCATAAATTACTAGCGAGAAAAAGACAATGTACTTGTCATCGTTTTATCATCTGGTGAGGTCCTCGTTCGAAATATTGCATTTGAGATGAAGGTATTTATGGCGGTCGAGCGGTCAACACTACTAAATTATTTGTGTTATGAGTGCTCTATTGGCCTGTGTATTCCTGATGTCTGCAATGTTCACAAGGCAAGTAATAAGAGCATGTTTCTATTGATGGTGTAGCGACAATTCTAAAATGAATGCTCATGATATGTTTTAATCGGAAAACCTGCCCAGTGTTTACTAGAACTGCACAGAAACGCTGCTAGGATTGCTATCATTCTTCTATAGAATTTTTATTCAATCTCGATACACTCAGTTCTATAGAGAGTCTACAAAAAAAAATTGGGCAAAAGCTGCAGACATCAGATAGAAAAGTGGATACATTTTCTCTAGAACATCTATAGCCCCTATGCACTATTTTCTATAAAACTTTTGAAGAAAGTGGGAAATCTTTTTGGAAGAGATCGGCTCCTTTTTCAGATGTAACTGTTTTTTTGTGAAGAAGAAATCCAGATAAATGCATCATATCTACAGCAATAGTGGCAAATACTATAAGATTAAATAATTGTTAGATCCCCTTCTTGTGGCAAACAGCGAGCGCTCGTCGGGGGCTCACCGAACAGATTCTTGTGCCCTCAAGAGATGCAAGCAATCTCTTCGTGTGCCGCTTGTACCTCTGGAGTCAGTGGAGCGCTCCACAAACAAGTTAAAGCAATCCATGGGAAAGTGAAAGAGCACGTCGGGCTACTCGTAGAAGTTGTCCGTACCATTTGCTCCAGGGAAGTTTGATCCGTAGCCACTCGCAACATTTCACTTTCGATGTTTGCGTCAGCGTTGTTTTCGCAGCCAGGATAGTGATTGCGAAAGCCGCACTTGGTGATCAAAAGTTAGGATAATATCAGATGGATGCAGTGGTGTTACAAGCCTAGTTTCGAGCTGTTCAAAAAAGCCTAGGAATATGACGCGGTACCGAAGTGTCCACGTTCCTGTCAAACAGTGGCGATCAAGCTCTCTAAACCGTCACGCTTACTTGGGGTGTATGCTTCTTATTCCGTGGGAATTGCCCGTCGATTGGTTACCTTAACCCGTTATTAACGAGATATACAAGAATTGCTTGAAACATTTATTTTTAGGATATTAGTGTCTAACAAAATCAAATGAAATAACAGAGCCGAAATAAAAAAAAAAGAAAATGTAAGCTAAACTTGCAAGTACCAGCTTTGTTGCCATTGGTTAACACCAGTCAGAAGTCCGAATGTGGCTACCTTGCGTAACCTCTACGGATCACTTTGACATGTCAATAATATTTGAGAACACAATAGCCTCGAGTAAAGCGGTCACCTATTGCAAAATATTAGAGGCAAAAGAAACAATTATCCATATTTTTCGCCCGAAAATTGGGGGAAACGCCGTTCTCGGTCACCACGTATTTGTGCGCCAAACTTTTTTTTTCTTGTCAGCTATTTGCATTTTTTTTACTAGATGGCACTGTATTTTCGGTCTTCAAGTCTATCGTCAAACTACTGGTAAAAAACAGTGATGAAACCGAAACTATTAAGCAAAAAAAAAACATGTGGTTTGTTGCCTGGAGACACTCGTCAACAAAGGGTTGAAAGCATTAAATATGAGCCGCACTCGTCCACCACGACGACTTTCGCGCTGTATGTGGTGCTGGCGAAGCATTTGGGGGGGGGGGGGGGGGGGGGGGCTGGGCGGCTGGGTTGGAGAGAACAGCCAGAATATCGCAGTAGCAGCGCAGGTGGCGGCCGCGGAGCGGAACTTCTAGCGAGCGGAGCAGCTCTGTTTGCTCTACCTGTGCCCCTGTGAGCCGTCGCTCGGTCGCCCTAACACCAAGACCGAATGATCCGAGTGCCGAAACTGCAAGCGCTCGCTATTTCCAAGGGGAAGAGACTATTCAACATAAAAGGCTTTTTTTTTTTCTTCTTTTTTTTAAGTTACCGATTATTTTTTAATAAGCTGTGGAAGCTACATTAATGCGGTCTGTGCAGTTAGGTGAGTTACAGGGTCAAGGGGGTACAATATAGAGTGCTAATCGCCAAGATAACTCGTTTGATTAGGGAGTTTTAGAATAACGTACGCAATTTTAGCGAACGCTAACGCTAAATTTAGCGCTTGTATTAGCGCACCCGACGCGAGAGTTTTAGAATAGCGTTTCTCCGTCGCGACGCAAAAGCCCAAGCATCTCGCGCTTGCGACGCCACCAAGATACAGTCACAATTTTTATTTCACACACAAAATGCTGTAACTTTAGAAAAAAACAAGTTTTTTGGTCCAGAGTACCATTTTAGATTTGTTTAAACGTGAGAATGCGACGCGAGCGGTTGACCGGTCGTGTCCGCTTGCGTCGCCACGGCAAGAGAGGTCTCGTGTACTGACCTTCGCACATCGTACCTTCGCCGAGAAATGTTCGCGCGTCACAAGCATCAAGCTGTCGGTGATCGTTGCCAAACCGAGTACAATGTCGTCCCGTATTGAAAATCGCAGTCGCGAGGATGCCACCGACGTCGTACTCATGACACCGCCAAAGCAGCCGCCGACATAATCCTTGGAGCCGCCATTTTTTTAACTCTGCTCGTCTTGGCTTAAGCCAACTTCTCATCACGAATCCTTCTTGGAGAAGCGCAAAGACTCTTTGCGTAAGCACGCTATTTCCGAGAAATAGCGCAGGCTCAAATTGCGCACGCAAAGCGCGAAACCTGGTTGGCGTTGGGAGCATGCGCAGTGGCGACGACGCTATTCTTTGCGCACGCAAAGCTTTAGCATGCGCTATTCTAAAACTCCCCTTTAACTAATAATTATTCCTTAATTATTTTTGTGTTATCGGAGTCGAAGATATGGTTTCAATTAGAAACTTGCTTGCTGAGCACTATTAGATAAGTAAACAGAAAGATTACAGCAACTACTAGATATGTAAACAGAAAAAATTTGGGTGGCGTGGGGAGCTCGCTGGAGCCCTAAATTTATCACTCGTCCAGCAGCCGCAAGGCTGATTGTGCGAAGATGCACCATCAAGGTTCTTCCGCCTCTTATCATCCGCGTCTTCGCACTCCCAGCATTGCACCTGTTGCACGAGAGGTAACTTTAGAGCACAGCTGTGCTTTCCACGCGCTCCGAGCATTTATAAAACGTACTTGTTTTGTGGATTCTGATGACGCTCAGCAGCCTTCGAGTTGAACGAATGTTTATTTTCACGAAATGAACACTTAATTTACAGATTTTTATTAATTATCCAGTATATGCTGACGATCATTCCTTGATAGTATGTCCCCCAAACCGTATAACTTAACTAAGCAGACAGGATTAGCGTAGCTTATACGTCTTTCATTTAACAGAAACCTGTAACCTATAAAAAAAATTTCGACGATAAATGTGATTAATTCGATAGAGATGTGTTACCATTGGTTCTTTCTCGCCTGCTTTTCACCCGTTTTCATTAGTTTAGGACCCCTTCCCATTTCCTATACCGTCACCCATATCAGTCGTGGAAAGAACCACATCCATCACAGGAGCCGCAACTCAGCTGTGCTGCATTTCAAAGTAGCGCGGCGCCTGCTGGTCTTTGGCTCAGCACCAGGTATGCGACACTTGTATTGGTCCAAAGCGCTGACGTCGGCACGCGTCACCCTCTCCCTCTCTCCACGCCGCTGACTTGCGCCGACACGATACCTCCTCACCTACCCCAACATCTCGCGACATCATGCATGGCGCTGACAAACAGACGCACGAAACAGACACCGGCGGGTGTTTGTGAAAACGAGCGTTCCAATGCTAACGCATTAAAACACCCTATATACCGGGCTTTCTGAGATTAATTTTAATCAAAAAATAATATTAACTCGTTTCGGGGCGTCAGGAATAAAAAAAAACACTATGTAATTACAAATATAATTACCTTAATTTTACTACTAAACTTTTAGTTAGTAAAAATATACAAATGGTTCTAATTGTCTGATCTGGGAGTTTTCGAATACGTTCATCACGTTTATGTTTAGAATTCATAAGTTCATTTTCCTTAGCTAAAGCGTTCATTAGTAAATATTACGTAATTAATTTGTTTATTAGTGTATTTTACAATCTCTCACGTCCGTCAATCACTGACGTTTTGGGAACAAACCTCTCTGAAGTTTGTTTGAAAAAGGAATTTCAGTTTTCTTAACCACCCTATTTGTAGTGATCTTTTAATGTATTCACACAAACAGCTGGTATAGATACAGGTGATTAAGGGAAGTCTATTGATTCTATCATTGAAGAAACTGCCGGCATTATAATTACCACCACCTTACACAGAACCTTAGGAATATAAATTGCATTAAAGTCACATCACGATTTCCAATTCATGTCTAGGCCCAAAGACCAAGACCGATTTACAAGGTGAATTGCGATGGCTAATATGGGATAACATACTTGGTGCGAATGGAAGAAGATGGAACACGAGACTTGAGGAACTTAAGATTGACAGGGCAGCAAAAATGTAGGTAATGAACTTAAGACATGGTACGTGAGAAAATATAAAACAAGAAGATGCTTGAATTAAACCTACAGTTTACAGAGCTCGATGTCGTCGTTGCAAAACTACTGCTACTTTGGACAAATTGTTTTATATAATGCATACTATCAATGTGTTTAGTACCTTATGAGACATTGAAATTAACTATGCATATGTACAGCCAGTTCCGTTTATATAAAGAAATAAGTGTTCTGTTTGAATGCTAAGTAAGTCGTAAAAATGAAGAGCTATTGTCTCATAAACTGAAATAATATTCCTGCTATATTTTGCGTATGTCATAATATTTTTCTACTTCTCAGCTTCTGTAATCGATCGCTATCCATTTACAAAAATATGAAACCTGAAAATTAAATGTAAAGGTAATCCCAAGGAAGGGGCTTGTTATTTTTGCCACACATCTTGAACAAAGCCAAACAAGTTTAGTTGTGTTTATGACTTCGAACTCCTAATCACCAGCTGGTTGCACCATTAGAATTAATTTGACTCAATCAAAATATCCACTTCAAGGCCCTTTCTTATGTTTGGAAGTCAATAACAGAAGTATGTTAAAGCGAGCAGCAGTAAAAGTTGGTCACCCAGGAATTTTGTCACCCATTCTACTTATTGCAAAGTGTTTCCTAATATGTATGCTACATGAAACTTTACGAAGAATTGGTACCCTTCTGCAATTTATTTCGGATCAATTATTTGTCTACCAATAATGTTGCCTCGTCGCATTTTGCGTTTTGTGCAGTAAAATTAGTTCAAATAAACATGCACATTTACCTGGAGTAGTTTAGATCATTTGAAGCGCAGTCCATCTTGTTTAGCAGTTTAGTGTCACAGAAGGCGTCCTTAGATGAATCACAAGGCCTCCAGGCACTTTGGTTAATCCATAGGGCGTCGTGGTGACTAAGCCCCGTCCTGCCAGTTAGTGAATTTAAGTAGTTGCTGAGGGGAGAGAGATTGGCAGTCCCAATCACAATGGTTCTCTCGTAACTATGCAATTTCAATCTCAAAATAAAAATTAAGTGACTAAATTGTCCCTTACCTTAGGTCCTCTGGCTTCTGAACTGGAGCTGGAACAAGTGTTGATTAGCGAGCTCAGGCGGGACATAATAGGCAATATATTTAAAGAAATATAAAAGGATTTCTCAAACTTCTTTCTCACCTGTTGTAATTGCCTTCTTCAATTCGAGTTTTCGCTTGCAAACAACAAACAGCACAAACACGCTGACAGCTATAAACATAAGGCACCCAATAAGGGCAATGAACCACGACTGCTTTACAATGCTGTTAAAAGGGGTGGACAACGATGGCGAAGATGGGCTATCTGTTGGTAAGAAAAGAGAGCATAAATCCATCACATTACTTACTGATCTCAACATTAAATACTTTATCAAAGCCGTTTACTGTGGTTCATTACAAAAAAATTCGAGAGCCAGTCTGAACTTACCCATACTGAAAGGAACTGGAGAACTCAGGGGCCCGCTGCCAACCGAGGTGTGAGCAACAATGCGAACTTTGTAAGAAGCCCCCGCTTTAAGGTTTGTCACAAGCAGGGTGTTTGTCGTTGAGTTCGTACTCTTGTTCAAGAAGGGCTCAGACAGGTTTCCTGTTACATAGACCTGTAATCACATCAACACAATTTTAGAATTAAAGTAGCTTATCGAACAGGACTAGAAAGTAATGTTTACTTTAGAAAATATTCATCTAAACTTTTTGTTTAGATGCATATTTTGCAAAGATTTGAAAGGTTTTGAAAGCATTTACTTATGACTTAGGTTGAAGAAAGAGGAATGCGAAGCACTAGGGTACAGTTCAGACTCACATTGTAGCCTCTCAGCTTTCCATTGCAGTGCTGAGAAGGAGGAGGGGACCAGAAGATTGTGGCTGTCGTAACATTCAGCACTTGAGCTGTAACATCTTGCGGAGCTGCCGTTGGAACTGGAAAGGTTTTTCACACAATAAGGATAATTATATTATGTGTCATTAACGTGTCAAGTGTATAAACCTCTTAAAATATGTGTCTTTGCAACTCTACTTTGATGCTTCAAGGATAAACATGAAGTGTATTATGCCTGAGGGTGCTAAATAATTATTCCAGAAAGTACATCAAAAAGGCTATATACCAGTCATCTGGCCTGAAAGTTTTCTGCAGCTTCACTGATATTCTCCAACTCTGAATAACAAATTATGCTCAGTCACAATCGCTGTTTAGAGGTTGCAAAGATTGTGGTGACTAACGGGACAGGCATGCATTACCGGACGAGCTCACAACCAAGGTAAGCCCAGCGTAAAAAGAAAATTGTGAGTGATTGAAGTCTGACATGATAATACGTTTTCTCTATTATGACAAAATAAAAGGTGACAGCGGCAGTGTTCAGAACACAAAATCGGTCTACATTTAAAAGTTAACTTCCTAGTGATGAGCTTATATCCTTTATAAGGTATATAATAAGAACCTCATAAAATAAAACTGTTGCATTTTCATCCTAGACTATTAGTAATTTTTAAGTACTAGATTTCTTCTGTAGCCTCAAAGGTTGAAATTTCATTTCAAAAAAATTCACGTAGGCTTCATAAATTTCAGCTCCACATCACAGAAAGTCAGGTTCCTTCATTACCATCTTCCAACGTCTGGACGCTCCTTGAGTTGCTGGGTGGTCCTTCCACGCTCATGAAGAACGGCACCAAGAAGAACTCATACTTTGTGTATGGCCTGAGATTACTGAGGACGTAGGACGAGGCTGCTCCATTGAGCACAGTCACCATATTATACTTCTGTGATCCCCCGCTCACATCTCTAAATCGGATGTAGAAACCCTCCACATAATCCTTGTCTTCTTGAATCTGGATTGTAAAAAAGCAATGCAGAAATCGCAGTAAAGAAAAAGTTTGATTACTTTCACTGTAAGGTTATAAATGCCTTTAATTAAGATAAATAAATATTCTTAACGCACATGAAACTTCTTATTCTTAATTACTGACATCTTCAGGTCAAGTACCGATGAGCAATTCAGTCTCGAACCTTTATCGATGCTATCTTCACCCTCTTCAATTATGCACATTTATTGTGCACTTTGCCAGGTGTTTCAATATCTTTTTCTATCCGATTTGCATATATGCATGCACTACATGTCGACCACCATGTGTATGCATAAAGGACATTACTCACAGATAGTAATATTTTGTATAAGTTTACCTTATTCTTGACAACACGCAGTTATTTCATTTTAGCCTGTCTTAATGCCAAATTTTGCGTTTAGCTTTTTCTTGAAATCTTTCATAATATGAAACTCTCAGAAATTGCCCATACCCTCCATGTGAGTTTCACGGCGGTGGAGCTTGCCGCACGCGCGTCTAGTAGAGTCACCACGCAAGCGGTCAACTTGGCTCGAGCTTCGTCCAGATTGTACTCGGGAAGTAAATGAGGAGGTAACCCTGGAACAGTAGAGGCTCAGATTACTTTTCAAGCCGGAAATAAAAACAAATAAGAAAATAGAACAAACTTCATCATCAAACCAATAAAGAACTTATTTGGGAAGATGCTTATTTTTGCATAAAGTGCATGACGTCAGTATTAATTAGGCTCAACCAAGCAAATTTCAAGGTAAGCACAGTTAAACCTTATAGCTAAATTAGTAATAGACACTTGAAAAAGACAAGATTAAAACACTTACTGTCTCAGCTTTAAGGGTATCATACAATGCCCTTGTAAGCTAATCTGATGCTTTACAAAAAAACATGCCTTTTTTGTTTGCATGAGTTACTAAATTTCATTTAAAAGAGCGATAACTGTATGAATAACATCTACCTAGAGTGCGTATGGTATCGGAGGCAGGACTTGGGGGCCCCAAACCATGAGAATTTTCAGCTCGAACGATGAAGATGTAGCGCGAGTCAGGCCGCAGTGCTTGAACTGTGTATGTTTCAGAGAGCAAACGACGTGCTCCTGAAACCCAGCCACTTTGCAGATCACTGCTATAGTATTCAACTGAAAGGAAAGGAAAAGTACATTGCTAAGTCTTTGTCCTCCTAGGTGATACTTTGTGATATTCCATCTATATGGTGATCCATCATGAGGATGAAATAAGACGATGAAAGTGGGACGATCCATAAATTTAACATAAAGGGTTAAAAGTGGCAGCACTAGGGGCTGCTCTATAGAACTTCTGCAAGTGCAAGTACAAACTAATTTGAACGGTGCTGAAGATACAAACATCAACTTAGGTAAGAGCATCGTCCAGTAATCTTACTTGAGTATCCCTTCAACGAGGACTCTCCAACTTTTTCGCTGCGCCTCCACGTGAGGGTAATTGAAGTTTCGCTTATGTTGACCACAACGGGCTTCGATGGCGGCCCAGGAAAGGTGGAGGGATCTGGAGACCGGTGAAAGTTGACGTTGGGGTTGTGCGGAGACTCTACGGTTAGTGAGGCGGTCCACGAAGTCTCTCCACTCTCAGTGGATGCTGTGCAGGTGTACGTTCCACTGTCTGTTATTTGCAACCCTGAAAGCAAATTTGGAGAAATTATAAATATACTCGAGGGGGTTTTTGCCTTATATTAGGATTCTTATTTACATAGGTCTAAATAAACCCTTTTCGTTTTCCAAAACACAAAACAAAACCAGAAACGAAAAAAAAAACATTTTAGTCTGTATAGCTTCCTGCAGTTCTAAGATCTTTCTCGACAGTATCCACATGACACATCTGTGGTCTTGTTCTGATATGACGTGTTCAGCATTGTCAAGAAATGAAGATGCAAATTATGTTTTTTTTAGTTTGTTCTCTTTCTTTCTTTCTTCTTTCTTTTCCCGATCGGGTCGGTAGGTGGGCAGAGAATAAAGGCGTGATGCCTGACGAGGTCTCTGTCCCCTTACAGCTCTAGCACAGCATTATAAAATAGTGCAAAGCGTTCACGCAAAAAATACCGTCAAGACAACACGATCGCCTTTTGCGCCAAGGTACCATTTCAAGGAGCGTGTACCCCTTGAAAGAAAAATAAACTGATTGTTTGATTGATTGATGTAAGCACAGGTACATAGAAGTAAAAAAACGCAAAACGGTTTTGTCCGAAAGGGTAAACAATCTGAGCGAAATGCATAAATACCAAATATCAAATATGAATACGATTTAAGAAATTGCATAGGTTGCCTAACACAGTGTCACTGCCACCAAGATTTCTTTTAGCTTTTTTTTTTAATTGTGGTAGATTATATTTAAAATCAATTAGTCCCTCTGTACTATTTAAAACTTTGGCGACTTGAAAACGTTTTGCCTGTCTCCCGTAATTGTTGCGTATTTTAGGAGGTCGTCTGTGGGTGTGTCGAAGTGTGTAATGTTGACTGTCATCTGGCGAAGTCCTGAAAAGGTTTTCGTTGCGTATTTTGTGTAATAGCTTAAAAATAATAGATTTGATTGACTTTGAGTAGTCCATGTTTATTGAATAATGAACCCGTGGGGAGATCTTGGGCGTTACCTCTATGGCTTTCAAAAAGTCGAACTTTTTGCTGTAGGACGGCCAGTCTATTATAATGTGTGGTCGATGTCGTTCCCCAAACTAAAATACAGTTTTGAGAAAAATAGTGAGTAATATATTTTTTTAGCAAAGGGGTATAATATTTTGTATCCTGTATATATATTCAACGGCTCTAGATAACTCGGCGCTTATCCTATTTATGTGAGTATTTTAATTTAATTCGCGATTAAACCACACGCCGAGAAATTTTTGTGCGCTAACCTCATTTTCTTATTTTTAAAACATATAGTCACCTTAGAGATGTCGACTTTATTTACGGGACAGAACATTCTACTTTTTTTTGCATTTAGTTGTAATTTATTGTTTTGAAGCCTACTGAGAGATGCTTCAAATTGCTGTTGACCGTTGATTCTAGGGATGCTTTAGAAGCTGAAGTCAAAAATGCATTAGTATCGTCCGCGTACATGACAAGCTGCGGGATTTTAGAATATTTTTGATATCGTTACCGTAAAGAAAGAATAATAAGGGTCCTCGTATAGACTCCTGTGGAACCCCATGCTTAATTTTTAGTATAGTTGAAGATATGATATAGGTGTGTACGAACTGCGAGCGATTTTTAAGGTAGTTTTTTATTTAGGTCAGCCCTATTGAAAATTCTAATTCGTATGAGAAATTTCTGTGGCCAATAAACACATATGAATCATACAAGGTATATAAGAACATATAAGAACCATATAAGATCCATATAAGAACTATATAAGAGCTATATAAGATATATAAGACCATACAAGCACTATATAAGAAGCTTGGGGGAAGTTTCTAATAAGTTTCTTATATGGTTCCTATATATCCTATATAATGCTTATATAGTCCTTATATAGCTCTTATATGGTTCTTATATGTTCTTATACGTTCTTATATATCTTGTATGAATCATAAATGTTTATTAGACACAAGAAATTTCTCATACAAATAACTTTTTTCACTACCCTAGTAAAAAAAATCATTTGTATGAGAAATTTCTTGTGTCCAATAAACACATATGAATCATACAAGATATATAAGAGCATATAAGAACATATAAGAACCATTTAATAATTATATGAGAACTATATAAGAATTATATAAGCTATATAAGAACCCCATAAGAAACTTATAAGAAACTTCCCACTAGTTTCTTATATGGTGCCTGTATGTACTCATATATTTTATACAGTTCTTATATAGTATTTACATGGTTCTTATACGGCTCTTATACGTTCTTATACATCTTGAATGATTCATATGTGTTTATTGGACACAGAAAGTTCTCACGAATGAGAATTTTCAATAGCGTAGGGAGGGCAACAACACGAATGCCATTTTGTTGAAGTTTGATTAGTAGTATGTCGTGTTAAATAGTGTCGAATGCTTTTTTTGAAATCTAGAAACTGGCCTAAGCTGTGCAGTTTGTTTTCAATGTTATTTATAATTTTATCTTTTACCTCAACTAGTGCTTCTTCTGCTGATATTGAATTTTGAAAGCCGTACTGGACATCTATTTATGACATCGTGTTTATAAAAAAAGCCCTCTATCTATTGTTTATAACCCCCTCAAATATTTTTGAGACAATAGGCAAAAGCGAGATTGGTTCGTAGTTTTGTAGAAGCCGTTCTCCTCCTTTGTAGACCGGGGTAACTCTCGCAGCTTTTAGTTCGTTTGGAAACATACCAGTTTTTAAAGTGTGATTTATTACATGTGACAAGAGTTTACTTATTTGTTGAGAGGAATCTTTGACAGGCTTTATTTTATTATCGTCTACACCAGCTGCAGCTTTATTTTTTATGTATAAGCCCTTCCACTTCGTATAATGTTGCCGGTGATAGCATTATCGTATTCGATAGGCTAGTTGTGGTCTCTGTGGCACAGCGTTGCGAAGAACTTTCGTGGGACTCGCAGTCTCGAAAGCTGGCGTCTGGTGAACCAACGTTAACGAAGTGCATATTCACCAGATTCGATTACTTCTTAAAGTAACCATATAACTTTAAGAAGTAAGAAACAAATATGTTTCGCAATCATCAGCGTCAAACAATGAATTTGTGGAATATCCGAATTGCATGATGTCTTATGTCCAATTGGGCTGAGCTGCACTTTCTATAGTCTATAACAACAGTGTGTCACACTCTTTGTTTATCTTTAATCGAGATTAGTTCCAGAAGGTGCATGCACTAAAATATGCCCAAATGAATGTGATAATAAGGGGCATGACCTAGACATTTCCAAATTTTTCGGAGAAAAATGTTTAAAACGTACTTTTATCATCCTCTATAAATCACAGTGCATGTCCCCATGATGTTTTATTTTCATATTCATAGCATTTGCTTGGGAATAAATTAATTTTGATGTGTCGGCGGCCGCGCGCGCTAGCCAGAAAGGAACAGACCCGTGCGTTTGTCATTTACAAAGCCCGCTAGCTTCGCCGTTGGTTAGGCCTGGCAGGGAGCAAAACCGCTCTTTGGAAAGAGCGTTTTTTTTTTCTTTTTCTTTTTAGTTTGCACCTTATTTGGTTTTTTTTTCTGGTTCTTCGTCGTGCATTCAGGTGACATAACTTGTTTATAAAAAAGTACCCTTTCTAAGCATTTCGAACCGCTGTACGCGCTTATATTGAACAGCTCGGCGAAGTTGCAGCCCTGATTCGCACTAGCAAACCATATATGAAAACAACAACAAGAAAAAACATTGCGCGCGTTAGTTTATGTTTTGATTTCCAACAGCTTTATGTGCTTTTGCTCATTATAAGATCTTTGATTTCATTGCTAGAATACCGCCAACTAACGGTAGGAGGTCGTTTATGTTCGCTGCTCGGAAGCTCAAGCAATGGAAACCGGGAGGCATCCTCGTTTCCAAAACCGCCTCACCTCCTTCTCAGATACAGACCGCGTGAGATCATCGTAGCTTGTGTTACCTTTCCTCATCACTGAACATCCTGAGAGAGAACGAGTTTACACTGATTAAGCGAAAGACAGTGTGTTGATGCGAGAAGTCTGCCCAGAGAAGCCGCCACTAACTGACAGTGGTGACTTCGACTCGCAGGCTACCGCTTGCTCGGCGTTTTGTGCGTCCAGACTTTGGTGGGAGCACAACTGTGCCCGCGATATGCCAGACAGCGAACATGACAAACTTGCTTATGCTCAAAGAGCGTTTGAAGTGTACCATTTTACCATTTTACCAAGTACCATTTTAAGAGGAACACAGTTTGACCCTTCAAGAGTGTTTATCTCGGTTTTGAGTTTTCAACATATTTTCGTTTCTAAAAACCAATAATTTCGTAACTGATCTGCCACACACCTAAAGTAGTGTTTTTTTTTTTATATTTACTGAAACATACAGGAAGGTACTAGATTTTTTATAGCTTTTATCTGTTCATTATGAAAAGGTTAACTTTAGTGAAAATCATATAAAGAAGAAATGAAGCCAGATTTTAAATAAACTTTTATGCAGAACCTAACATCTATAAATATTGATACATATCTTACTTTGTTCACCAATTACTCAACACTGCATTCATGAAAAGAACTACGACTTTATTATATTTCAAAATTCTAGGTATTTTTTCAATGGAGCTCTCATTTTCCTTTTTTATGACAAATTGGACTGTAGTTTTGCAACAATGCCTAATTTCTTTATGAAATTTGACCAACCCGACTGGGTTTGCATTATTAACATGCTGTGTGGCATTCATTGCAATCGGTAAAGTACATAAAAGTATGCTTCTCCATGCCCCGGTCTCCCTAAAGACACCTTATTGTGTTTCTCCACAGCGCGAACACACACCGTAGATAACCAGCTTAACAACGCGTGAAAGTGGAAAGCTGCAAGAATGCGCCTCCACTTTATATTGCCTTCAGTTATTTATTTTTTTTCAGTCCCTTTTTATAAATAAATTAGGTCTGTGATAACTTTAATTTCAGGAATTTCATGCTAAGTAAACAAGTAGTACTCCTTCTGCTTTTCACGTACTGCATGCACATGCTTGAGAATTAGCGATTCTTTCAAAGACAAACAGTTTATATACTTTACATCGCCGTGCAATGGATTACAGCAAACACTAAGGGCAGCCTGGCCCAATCAAAAGCACGTCAGAATCCACATGATATATTGATCTAACGCGCGTGTGGAAAACTAATACGCACATCTAGGTAAACCACTCTTGTTTATAACTGACTAATGACGGACCTCGCAGTTTATTGCTCTGCGTCTGGTTCTCTGAAGGGAGATACAAAGCATGGTAGCCTGAATCCGCACAGAAGACGCGAACTTTGCATTTTTGGAACAGAAGAATATGCTACACGCTCACACAACTTCTTTATATACCGTACGTATTTCCTGGTCCATCACTTTTTTTAAACTAAGGAAACCTATCCTGAAATAGTAGGTTTCGAAAACATGTTTCATTACTAAAATGAGAGCCACTGGTAGAAAGCTTAGGCCTTACGTATATGGGTTGTGTTGATAGTTGGTTGGTTCTCTGCTTCATCTTCAGATACTAGCCAAGTAATCATGCGCAACTTACCGTTAATCCTTAATGTTCCCGACTGAAGAATCACATATCTGGGCCTGGTATCAATCTGCAAGGGGACTCCGTTGTACTGCCAGCGGACTGTCGGAGTTGGTTTGCCCGAGGCTTCACAGGGCATGATGGCCGCAGTGTTGATGGGCAGTGTCTGGTTGGCTGGACCGAGACGAATGACCGGCGGTGGGAGGTCGGCATTTGCAGTGACCTCCAGGTGGCCTTTCGCCATGGAAGACCCCACGACGGAGAGTGCGGAGCAGGTGTAGTAGCCCCTGTCTTCCTTGCGCACACTTGAGATGACCAGAGTACCCTCGTTTGTGACCGAAAACCGGCCGTGCGATTTTCCAGGGAACATCAGCACCTGTAGTTGTAGTCACAAGAAACCACAGGAAAGTTCTAGTGTTCTGTGAAAGATTGAACCTGGTAGTCTAGCATCCTTGGTTCTTGTGTTTTATTTAGATAACTACAAACATTTTCTATGCAGCTACAAGTCATTAGTGTCACTTGACGTTATGATTTCTAGACCGGAGTGAGAGCACAAAATGGGTTTTCTGATCTGCTTATTTTTTCGGACGTAGCTGTTTGGCAAGGTAGTGGAACAAGACAAACGAACCTAAGACAAATCTTTTTCCTTTTTTATGTGGCAAGACACAAGCTTTAATTACAAGTTCTTGCCAGTTCGTAGTTTGATCAATAAAAAGATACCCGGGTAATAGTATGCTTTCTTTTGTTGCAACTTGAGTTTCAGAAAGTTCTCCTAGTACAGTCGTAGCACTTAAGATGCCAAGGGAAAAGAAAAGGAAGAGCGGAAATAAAAAAAAAAAAAACATAATGGGAAATTGTATAAAGAAAAAAAGTCACCTGTTTGCCCTCTCTGGTCCAAAAGACGGACGGCAGAGGATTGCCGGTCGCAAGACAGTCGAATTTGGCAACGCCATTCAGTCCCACCTTCTGGTCCTCAGGTGTCAGCCGGAATGATGGGCGGGCTGGAAAATGGGTCATCTGGTGAAATATTATTTTAGCTCCAACGTGCAACGCGATGGGAAACTCAAGTCCTTTTATATTGTGAATATATTATTTTTTTATGTTTGCCAATTTGCACAACGACTGGCGTTTCAACACATATCTAAGCATGTCTTAGCGATGTAAAAGTTTTGTAGTCAATATTTTCACAACTGGTTTATGCAGCTTTGTGTTGACTTCATTTGTTTATTTTTCTCTGCAGCGCGGAACTTCGTAGAAATCCTGAAGAAATAAACAGAGAGAACTGTGTTAAAAAGATTTGTCTTAACGATAAACAGAAGGGTGGTAAACCTGAAAATGATTATAAGATAATTAAATGTAACATTAAAGCATATCACAATATTAGGTATCATATGCACACTGGCACTCACAGTGCACGGTGAGACTAGCAGATGCTGAAACTGAGCCAACGAAGTTCTGCGATTCGCAGATGTATGTTCCCTCATCCATGGGGGCGACATTCTGTATACGCAGGCTCTTGTCTTCCTGGATGTTGGCCCTAAAAACAGAACACCTCATTTGAGTAAATTATAATGTAGAAAGAGCACAAGAAAAAGAGGAATAAAATTGTGTTTTTTCTCGTCTCTAAATTTAAAAAATTGTCTTTTTCCACCTGCCGCGCACTCTACCATTGCCTGACCCAAAATGCTTGTGAGGTGTGGTGATCGCTACATGGTTTTATATGTTTAAAGATAAAGGCGAATAGAAATTGGGTGCTATGTGCTGTATCGGTAATTTAAATTCAAAAAGGAATGTTAATGATGATATTAATAAAGGTTATGTTTAAACTCCCGCTTTGTTGACGTTAGACATCACATCTCAAGAATAAATATTTTCTGTGTTCTCTTCGAGAATACGGTATAAAAGAAAATGCATGAACCTTACTAAAAAAAAAATCCAGAAAGAGGAGGAAGGGGGCGAGGGGGGAGAGGAGAGCATGTATAAGATGATATGATTAACAGAAAAAGAGGAGGGAGAGTAAAGGCAAAATAAATCAATCTATTATTTCCCAAGGTTATGGAAATAGTTTCTTATACGCAAAATGAAGTGAAATAAAAACACGTGAGATATTTATAAACGTTTGTGTGAATGCATAAGATGCCTAATGTTAAAAGTGTGTCTATAATTTTACCAACTTTAAATCGAAGGTGCCCCTTTAATATTTGAACTAAAGTTTGCAAAAGCAGAAAAAATGCGAGGGAATACAATGAGGAATAATACTTAGCCTAGTTAATTTTTTTTCTATCTCTTGTTGTTAATTTTCATAAGCAAGTAGAATTAGTGCAAGAAAATAAAAGAAGATAGCATTTAGCGTAATCAAGTTTTGTTTTGCTACCAAAAATAAAATGAAAGTGGAGTGTCGCACATGCACTTCTACGTTCTTGAGTGCTTTATTTTTCTATCTTATAAACACGAACAACTTCCTCGAAAAAAAAGGCTGCCTTTTTTATATTTTTCAAAGGCGTTCCGAATACATGGCAAATATAGGGCCCCTTCATGCTCCTCCTTGACTGACACAGTAAGGAAGTCAGTGAAAGGCACATCGCGAAAGTTTCGTTAATTCTCATAACGCCGTCACAGTGCCATTATCTGTTATTCTACTCTTTTTTTTAGGTTTGAGAAACAAACTGTATGAATAGAGTCATTGTGTTCAAATTTATCATGAGATACACTCTTCCGCTTCGGTTTCAAACGATAGTTAACATGGCTGCCGGCGTCTGCCGCGAGCGGTTTCACGCGACACGTAGCTTCTTCAGATCGTTAGTTTTGTATGAGTGCCAGTCATTTCCCTCTCACGGAGGTGTTCAGCGGAAGATATCCTCAAGCGACACAGTTTACAGCAAGCAACTGTCGCGACTCGCAAGTACACGCCTTCGGAAGCACTGTGCGAAGGCATTTTTTCATAGCAGGACTGGCGTAAACCTAACGTTCCACGACAACCATTTTGCTTGATATGAATTATTTGTTTGTTACCGCATTTTAGTGCTCAATAACCGTGACAGTTCTCGTAAAAGCGGCCCGCTATTCTGAGAATCGTGCAACTGTCGTGATTGCGACCATGGTTTCAGTACTGAAAGGTAACCTACAAAGGTAGGAATTTGTGAGCTATCTGACTAGAAGGAATTAGCTGTTTGCGTTACATCAGGTTTCTGCAGGTATGATTCCGTCATTTCGATTCGCAAGGGCTGTAGCTCTCATGTTTTGAGCAGTGCACCTAGTTTGCTAGACCGAATATTTTTAGATCGCGTTTTAATCGCTCTGCAAGACGCTCACCCACATTACTCGCAAAAGCTATGCAAAAAAAGAACAGCAAGAACATGAAGGTTGAAAAGAGTGCATATAACTTTTTAGTGCTTTCGTTCGCTTTTTAGCGCACACTGACAGATGTTGACGGACGCTTGTATTAGACTGTGGAACGTGCATGATGCAACTCTAATACACCGCTTCATGGTAGCGCATTGCGAGCGTCGCAGGCGAATTTCGACGGGGGCGAAATAGCAGACGGACGCAAGCACAGCGGATATGAACGCACCGCTTTCATAGCCTGGCCTTCGTGCGCTCCATGGATGGTAGTAGAGCGTGTTTTAATAGCAAACGACGGCGTACGCAGCCGCGCGTCTGTCCACACGACTAGCAGACGGTGTCAGAAGGCAAACTAGAGGGCGTGGTGACAGAGAGACATAAGGCTTGTGAACGTGTTCAGCCAAACAGCCAAGCCAATCCAACAGTAATGAGCGGGGACACAGTTCCGTGGGCGGGGCCTAGAGCGGACCATGAACTGCTCCTAAATTGCGCCTGGCATCCGTAAATATTCCCCCCAAAAATATTATCTTTGAATATCTAACATCAAAATTGCGTTTCCCATAAAAGCCCTGCAATTTTTTTTTTAATTTTCTTATGTTAGTGTTTGCTTGTTTTTTTGTTTTTTTTTTTAAGTCCGTGCCCAGTTGAGGCTACGAGCAGAAGTTAACAATCAAACAGCGTCAAAAGCGAAAAGTCGTGGTGCGCGTCATGTTTCAGTGCGTATTCTAGCGTCGCTATACCAATATACCATTTGCGATATCCCCCAAGTGCCCCGGCCCGCGCTAAAAGAATCATGGGAACAGTGTTTCTTCAGTCCCCTAGTGATTGGTAATTTCGACCCTATTCTTTGTTACACAGCTTCTGAGCGTTATTCGGAGTCACCCTGAACAAGCGCCTGATATACCCCAATGACCTGTCATGTCGCTTTTAAAATTTCTCCTCAAAGTTAGCGTCTTTGATACTGTGCATGCTGTCCACCCTTCAACCTTGATGGGCTGCAGAAATCTCTTATATTATTATCATGCTGATACTAAGTTAGAAACGCTAAAAATCCTATAAACAGCCCCGCGGACTCCGAGCTAAATCCTGGTTTTTGTTGTTGTGAATTATCGGCGCTTTAAGCGATTCCTGCTCAAACAACAATCACGAGAATGATAATATTGTAAGAGATTTCTGCAGCTCACCCAGGTTGAAAGGTGGATCGCATGCGCAGTATCAAAATGCTGACATTGACGAGCGATATTGAAAGTGATATGACGGGTCCTTGGGTGCTTGTTCAGGGTGACCTCGAATTACACTAAAAATTGTGTAACCCTGGAGTTGGTCAAAAATTAGCGATCGCTAGCTGGAGGAACACCGTTCCCATGATTCCTTGAGTGAGGGCCGGGGCGCTTGGGAATACTGCAAATGGTCTATTAAGTATAGAGAAAGCCCAGTGAGTTACGCTCTTAGTGTAAGTGTTCCCAATTGTACGTGCTCGTGCTTTCGACTCTGGTCAGACATGCGATGAATCGAAGTAAAGCTACGCTATTATACTCCGTTCACCCTTAAGTTAACAGGGCGGTGGGAGCTACGCGTTTGCCGAACCTACCAACCGCCTCCCTTTCATCCCCTGACCCGCCCTCTGCGCGAGGGTAGAGTGCCTAGATTGTGGTGAGGGTCCATCTCAAAATGTCAAACATTGGGGAGCGCTTACGGTTGAATGGCGGACCCCTCCTGCGGAGATCGGTCTTGATTCTTAAAGGAGCTGTGCAACGATATTCAATTGGAATGTTTTTCTCTCTACACGAGCTTACTGGCACACCTGGGACTCAAGGATACTCACACGCAACGCCATTGGCCAAGAAACTCCTTTGTTGCGGTGCAATTTCAAGGACAAAAGCGATCATTTTCATTCAATCTCTCCTTTGCAAATTTTGATGACGTAACTCGGGGATCGCAGTACACCCAAGTGACGATATTTGAATGCGGTTCAAAGATTGGACCCGAGCATTGCGTGGGCACTCGACTTGGGCTCGTGACAATTGCTAGCTCGAGAAGCATTCGGGTTGTGACCCGTGTCCAATCGCTGCAACGACGACAATAGCCGAGCCATAACAATGTCTGGAACTCAGCGCGTGTCCTGCGCTTTGCCAACCCCAGCGCGTGGCTATGATCAACACTGGCGGCATATAATCGGCTCCAGATCACGTGGCCACTTGTTCTGGCTGCGAGTTGAGGGAGTGAACGCTGCTCGTTTTTGTTAAATTTTTTTCTGGGACTTCTATTGCGTGGGGTGAAAAACGAACGCGTGTTTCATAGGTCATTAACGTTACGGATCCGCTTTAAGCGGTATTTGTGCACAGTACAAAAATTGTTGCATCGCTCCTTTAAGCGCCAATGCGCCGCATTGTCGAGTATTTAGTGAGAAAGCGGGCGGAAAGGCTGAGACGCTTGCACACGCTGATCGTCTGGCCAACCCGTTAGTCACCTCTTTGCTGCTCGTACTGCAAACGTGGCCCATAAACCACGTGACCCCGTCGTGTAGTTGGAAACTCCTCGTATTAAAGGCTCTCTACAAGTGGGTATGGGCGGGAACGTCATCCCGTGGTGATCGTTCGACGGCTGATTGGTCCAACGAGCACCTGGCTTCCGCTGGCCTGTCAGTTTAGGGGTGAATGGTGTATATAGGGCGGTTCTGTCAGTCTACCTATTTCTATTCACCTTACAAACTTTTTTTACATCCACTGTTTTAGCATTAAACACGTGCTCACCTTCCGACAGGCATCTTCCCGTCCTGCCTCCTCCAGGTCACGGTGGGTTTCGGATCTCCATTCACCTTGCATTGGAACTCCACGGTCTCGTCGGCGAGCGTCGTCACGTCTTCCGGCACACGCACGAAGTACGGCTTTGCTGTGACGATTAAGATCACGTGTGTCACTATCCATTTACTATCAATAACTATCAATAACTATCAACTATGTAACTATGTAATTATCAATTTAAGGAGAAAATGTGATCAAGCTGGCCGTAACGAAACAAAAAAACGGGCAGTCAACGAAATACCACTTGTGCGCACTATAGTCTCGTCATAGCTCAGTCTCTCTTTGTTGGGTTGCACTCTACTCGGGGACAACTTTTCCGGGAATTTCCGAGGAGAGGAAAAGAGCGCGCGCATACTTTCCTCGGCGCCCAAAATGGGAGAGGGCACACGTGCCGGTACCTGTGACTGCATCGCCAATGAGAATTGTCCCCGAGTATAGACCCTTTCCCCAAAGGCGCTACCTTGAATTGTCGTCACTTCCAGCATGAGCGAAAACATTGTTTTGCCGTCGCCACGTCAATAGAAGACGTCTACAGGGTGAAACAAGGAGACGCCAGGCTCTTTAAATCGACCGGAAAATTCGGTTTCTTAACCTATCGCGCTACGACTTTGTGCAGCGCTGCCCACAGATGGTGTTTTTTTTTTTGTTTTTTTTTTCGTAGAATTTGCAAAAAGCGAACTTGCCCGAGGAAAATGTAAAGAAAGAAAAAGGCTTAGCTCCTATGGAAACACAGCGAAACCACCGGACTTCGAACAACACGGCGCAGTTTCGCACGGGACACAAGAGATGGCGCAACAAAAGCCGCAAACGAACGAGCATACGGCGCCGAGAGCAGGCGTTTTTTGCAGACGACCTTTTAGACTCAAAAGCAGCGCGCGTTCCGCAGGCGGCGACAGTCGCAAAAACAAAAAAGACAGGCGCGGTAACAGCAAGGAACTGCAGTTCCTTGTCTGCTAAAGGGCCCGCTCTCGGCGTCGTCTGCTCGTTCGTTGGCGGCAGTTGGCGTCGCGACCGCTTGCGCCATCTCCTGTCTCCCGTGCAAAACGGCGCCGTTTTGTTTGAAGACCGGTGGCTTCGCTGCGTTTCCATAGGAGCTAAGCCTTTTTCTTTTTTTACTTTTCCCTCAGGTAAGTCCACTCTTTGCAAATTGTACAAAAAAAAAAAAAAGCACCATCTGTGGGCAGCGCTGCACAAAGTCGTAGCGCGATAGGTTAAGAAACAGAATTTTCCGGTTAATTTCAAAGGCCTGGCGTCTCCTTGTTTCACCCTGTAGAATATAAGCGGATCCGTCACACATTCTTGTTTTGTTCCCCCCTTTATTTAATTTTTTTTATTTTTTACAATTTACAGGCCGAAAAGATTTATTATTGTTTAGTCGCACATACTGGATATGCCTATTAGGTGGCTGGGGACGAGAGTACACTAAACGATCTATAGAGGTTTTAGAAACCACGTTTTTAAGCGATAATGCTAAATCAAAATTGCGGCAGATTTTTTTTTCTTTTTTTACAAATTGATAGAGCGAGCATTACTTATACGATGGGACCGCCGATCCAGTGACTTTAGGATGCCTATACCCCGTTTCATATTAGGTCCGAGTGCAGCTGACGCTATGATGCAATAAAGCCAATAAAACAGCGCCCGAAGTGCATCGTCTTGGTACTCATTGTTATTGTGCGTTTGCTATACACCCGATAGACCAATCATTCACAGTGAATGTGCCATCATCCTGCGTTTTTTTCTGCGCGATATTGGGTTAGGCGGTGACGTTCAACGCAAAATGCAACCAACGCCATGATGATACACTTTTTTCACTGCTTGATTGGCGCCATCGGATCGCCGTGTTGGCAGCGGTCAGACTTCATATAAAACTGAGCATATAGCTGAGCGTCCGGCATTTAGGCGTGCGGTGACAAGATCACCGGAGAAAAAGCGAGAGTGGGGTTTCATGGCTTTATTCTCACCTTTTGCGTGCTCTATACTTTTTTTTTTCCTTACGAATCATTCGGAGATCCTAAATGTGAGTGGGGGCTATTTTTCCTTTGCAGCCAGAGGACCACGTGTGAGCACCGAAATCAGCGTTGTATAAGCAACAGGTGGCCGGCCAAGTGAATATGGGTTACAGAAACTGAACAGTCGCTGTTATGGTGGGTTAGAAGGGGAGGTGTGACAATCGAGCGTTCGAGGGCGGTATTGCGATTTAAGTCTACAGAGTTGAGCGTAGTCTATGGCCGGTCAGCATCGATAGCGCCACCTTGCGCTCCTAGCCTGCGGATAGAAGAAAGTTACTGCAGCAATTATGGGATCAAGACAATCTACTGGCGACGTGCGCGGCCGAAAGCATCGCTGTGGTCAGAATTCGCGATTGGTCAAACGCTCAGTGTGACGACTTTATCCGGTTTGATGTTTCGTTTATCGACGGAAATCAGCGCAATGACAGATTATCAGCGTGACCATGTTGTTTTAAGATTGCGATGACTCCAAGCTTTCATTGTTATTTTTTCACGTACCATCGAACTTTTAATTAGCAACTTATGATACGTGCTCAAAGATTACAACTCACAACGTCAAAGCGAGAACAATTATGGTTGTGACGTTACGAACGAAAACCATGAGAGGGCGCCACCGAAACGGCGCTAATAGTAAAAGTAGTGCTAACTATTGTAATCGGTTTTCCTTCTTGCCAACGCCCTTACCAGCAGATATTTAGCTGTCCCAACTTTACAGACGGCGCTAATTTTGAGCGCGCCGGGAGTAGAAAGAAACGAGTGCTGCGTCAATTTTCGTTTGGCTCAGACACGTGTCGTCGTTGATTGGAGACGAGTCTCCACCGAACCCTGACGCAGAACTCGTGTCTACTCCCGGCCAAGCTGTTGCCTCTTGAGGTGACGTCGGTAATAATTTAGCACTACGACCTTGTTATCTAGGATGTGCCTTACGGTCATGCACAAAAATGGCGTCCCCTGTCAAAAAATGAAATTGTAAAAGCGTCTCCCCCAATGAGAGGAAGAACCAGCCTGTGCAGAGACCTCCTCTCCACAGGCTGATTCCCGTGGAAAGTTGATGCAAACTCTTGCGTCACTTATCCACATATAAAGTCACAGGATCCTAAGAGTGTAGCGACATTGCCTTCCTTTACCTGTTAGCAGCACACAAACAAATAGCATGCAGAAAACAAAAATCTCGCAAGGAGACAGCGTGAGCATTATTCGTTGCCATGGCGATTGGCATTTCGGTACCTGCTGCAGCTCGGTGCTTTGAAGGGGTCATTCTGAATCAGTCGCGCCAAGAACCCGATTGAGTGTCATCGTTCAACTTATGAAGCTCGCTTACGTACGCAGATTCCTTAGAATTGTATTGTTTTTTGAGCGTATTTCATGACAGTAAACTATTCTTTTTTTCAAATGCTGCCAAGCACCGACGTCACCTGTGGTGGCGGCGCGAAGAAGTGCGTGTGTTTCGCCGGTCTGTGATTAACAAAATACTTTTATACAAGAAATGCCTATATAAAGCAACCTGTCACCGCAAATTTAGATTGGCTTACCAAGACTGAACGTGCAAAGGCCAAGCAGAAACTGCTCATTCTATAGGATGGAATTGCGACCATTATGGGGAACTTGGCGCAACTTTACCCAGATCCAGTGAATTTATTCGCATACAGAAGCTATAGCTTCAGACTCTATCTTCCCCGAACGCGCAATAGCGTGTGGGCGACGGTACAAAATTGAAAGTAGCCCGGAATCTTGAACACAGCCTCTGCTGTAACCTTTCAGATGATGCAATGGTGATAGCTACCTTGAAAGGAATGAAGCGTGAGACCGCTCTCGGCCGCTGATAAAAGTGATAGATCCCTACTTTTTTCCCCTTCTAGCCGACTATATTCCTGCTAAATTCTGCTCGTGTACACAATGGTCCTGTCCTTGTCTTCTGCTAGACAGTGCCAGAGGCTTTCGAGGCCACGTGCTCGCTTGATCATTGTCGCACCTTCCGAGACTGTACTGGAACCCTTTAATTTGTAAACACAAGTCCCCCTTATGAAGCATTTCGTCTCCAGATGTGTGAGTTCAGTTCCCTTTTCATTAAAAAAAATCGTTTATGCGGTCGTTGCATACTGGTTAAATGGAGAATTTACAAAATTCATTGCTCAAGATTGAAGTCTGTGACATCATCCCGTCCCTTTCGCCAATGTAGAAAACCAGACATGTCCTAACCCGTAGCCGCTCACTTTAATTGCTCCAATAGAAAAATCTAGTATGCCCTCCACACCTCTTTCGGTCAAAGGGGCGCTGGCATCTCGTGGTGGCCTTCAGACCGTGGTAGCCCGCTTTTCGAACAAGCAGCATACAACCACGAACACGCGTCGACTGGGAAAACTTGGCCATGAATGCTTTAGGAGAGATAATTTTTGTCCCCTTCGTCTTGATTGAACTACACCGGGTCTGCTCCCTCGATGTAGCTCCAGTGACTCACACATATTATCTGAAAATTTAGTTTTAGTCAGACCGCCCGGATACTCCAGTGTCTTAAAAGCCGCGCCGAGATCCCAGCGGTACTGATAAAGCGGGTAGAATACCTCTCCTGCGTTATAAAGGCTATCGCCACGTCGGTCATATCCGAGATCAAAGCCCATGGCTGCATAGCCATCTAGAGGTGAATTCGATTCTGCAAACAAGTGGAACCCCCAGTTTCAAAAGATGTGGCGCCTGAACCAGCCATTAAATTTCCTCGAACGCGTACCAGCCCCCGTTTCCGGACGCGCCACCGGAACACAGCGGTGTTGCGACGAGATGCAAGCATCTCTGGGAGCAGAGGCGGTGAGGAGGCGTGTGATTGGTAACATGAGAAGAGCCCGGAGGCTCTTGTGGCAAAGCAAATGCCAGCGATATCGCTAACGAATGACTGACTCGTCAAAGGCTAAGTGGATGAAGTTTACGCTTTAATCAAGCGTGTGCTCGCCAAACAAGAAGCGCTATTAGGAGAATTATAACCGCGCTCGGTATCTTTAGAGGATGCAATATAAGTCGCGCTCAAAGTCTACGCACAGGATGCAACCCAACTTACGCCCGTACCGCAAATTGGAAAGACGGTCCATTCACAGTTAAAGATAGTTTCTCTTAGTTTACGTGCTGAGCGACGATGTCTTGCTCGTACGGATTTAGCTTACGAAATTTAGGAGATCCCGTCAAGCGAGATTTGAGGGAGGAGTGGGTCTCTCACTGTGCACGGAGAGCGTGGCAGCGGGGGTCTCCCGGGTGCCGAGGAGGTTGGCGGCCCTGCACACGTAGCGGCCCTGGTCGGCGTGCCTGACGTCGGCGATGAGCAGCGATCCGTGACCCAGCAGGCGGATGCGCCCCGTGCCCGTGGCCACCTGGGCGCCGTCCTTGAACCACGTGACCGAAGGCTCGGGGTGGCCCCTGGGCGCTACGCACTCCAACGTCGCCGACTCGCCCGCTGCCACGCGGGAGGACTTGGGCGTCGCCCGGAACTCCTCGCGGAGAACTGGGTCATGTGGAAAAGGGGAGAGAGAACAAAGATGGTGAATATATACCGTTATCTGCTCCACTTGCTTAATTTTACGAGTTAGCCAACACTCTGCTAGTTTCTTAGAGCGGAGCTGTTAGGCGCCCGTTTTCGGGTTGAGCAACGTCGCCGCCGCCGTCACCGTCGGCGTCGGCGTAACCGCGCGTTGCATTATGGTAAATTCTCCCCCTAAATTCAGCGGAAATATTTCTCCGCTAAATTTAGCGGAGAAACATTTCCGCTAATTTTGGCGAAAAACTTTTCCCGCTAGATTTAGCGGGAAAATTGACGTCATGTGACCTCAACATAAATTCAGTTTCCCCGCTAATGTTAGCGGGGGCATTTTCACTAAATTTCACCGCTAAAGTCAGAGGGAAACCTAACCCGCTTAATTTAGAGGAGAAAGTTTCGCTAAATTAGAGGGAAACTTTGCGAAAATTTCCTGCTAAATGAGAGGGCAGCAGACGAGAAGGAGGAGAGTGTACGGAGGGCGATGAGGGGCGTACCCTCCCCTACATACCCTCCCCTCCTCCTCCTCAAGAGCTGCTCTCTAACAGACGTGTTACAATATTACCCAAGCATCGAGGAGAATGCAGGGATTGGTGTTCCACGCGCCGCACGTGCTGGCCTCAGCAGTAGTAACTTTTCTAAAGCAAATGCCTAAAACAAATGGCATCTAGCACGCGCGTTCGTCAACGCTTTCTTTCGGTTATTTACTTCAAATCTTATATACAGGGAAAGCGTGCGCGTGTGGCGCGTGGAACACCAATCCCTGCATTCTCCTTGATGCTTTTGTAATAGAGCAAAAGGTCTATACGGCATTACAGACAATTGTAAACGTCTTTCATTTTTTTACGTTTTTATTCGCCAACAGAGTACCCTACCCCAGTACACTGGAGAAGTATAACACTTCTAAATATCTGATATTGAAATGTGTATATTTTACTTTTACATGTCACAGTTACGCCCATTCGCTAGTGTTTACTCAATACGAGTCAGCCAGGCCCTCCTTCCTTCCTCCTAGCGACCCGCTGCACTTCTGTAGAGCCACTTGTTGCGGTATAGTGGGGCAAATGGTGCACACATGCTAAAAAAGACGACAGGAACCGTACCCTTAAATCGACACCGACAGGGTATTTATGTCCGCCAAGGTTTTTATTTGTACATTATATATGAGAGCTCAACTACCCAGAAAACAATTCGCCGCTGAAAATTCGTTTCCTTTCCGACCGAAAAAAGCCGAACGAGAACTGGCCAGTTTGAGTCGCACTCACTCTCTTCTCCGTGGTCACGGGTCCTTTTTTTAAGGTTTCGACACAACCACCGAATTTGATCAAAGCCGTAGGTCATCGAAGGCACACACTCAATATTAAGAACAGAAAACAAATACGATACCCATTTTTTGTGGCTTCTAAAAGCTGCAAATGCGTAATTTGGGAGCAAAAAAAGTGTCACAGCCACGTGACTTCCGCCACCTCTCTCCTCCTCTATTGGTGAATTCCACGTGTAGATCCGGAGCGCTTTCCAAAATCCGCGAAGGAGGCAAAATTCCGCTCCGTGGGACCCACTCCGAATCGGCGAGGAGAAGATAAACTTGCATTTTTGGAGCGACCTTCCCCACACCCACACCCCTCCCTACCGCTTCCCCTTCCGCCGTTCAAAATGGCGGCTGCTCGAACTTGACAAGCCCACCAACGCCTCAGCCGACTGATCTTTCCGACGACCAGTGACAACTGTCACTGCTTAGCTGCACCAATAACACGCAACACTGGCCGGGCGAAATTATACGTACCGCGGCGTCCGTGTCACAAATAACGAAGACGGTTGCGTTCGGCACCGTCACATAATTTTCGGCCGCCTCGAAACGGCGGGGCATGGACAGCGATTGCCAGCGGTGGAGTTCAGATTTCTGATACGTCTTTAATAAACACAGAGGTAAAAAACCATCACTTGCACGGTCGCTGCCTAATCTCTTCTTGCTTTGTTGCTCGGGAAAACGCCGGCGGAATGCCGTGTAAAAAGGTAAAAAATCACTGGCTGCAGAATGAACAGGCCTAAACTTTCGTCTGCCTCCGGCTTTCCTGTCATTCTTTTTCTCGTTCTTCCTCTCACGATCACTGATGTCAGCGCTAACGATTTACCATGCTCCACAGTCGCGGTTTTGTATCCCTGATCTACGCGAGGTAGAAGCGTTCGAGCCGTCACAATCCCGCGTAAACAACCGACGTACCCGAACAGATCCAGCTCGACGACCCGACCGTGGCCCAACGGCCAAACCGGCCCGCCGACATCTCCAACCTCGCCGCGCATGCGCACTTTCGATTTAGAAAGAAATCACGTGGGCCGCTCATCAACTTCCGGAAAGATCTGGGAAATCCCGCAGAGTAAGTTCGGCGGGGTTTGCGGCGCTCCGTGGAGCGGGCGTTGCCAGAGATCTACGAGCGGAAGATGACCAGCTCGAGCCAGATCTGCGAGCGGAATATGCGCGCTCCAAATGGAGCGCTTTTGGAGCGCTCGAGGTCTGCGAGCGGAAGTCGCCATATGTTTCGTCTTCCTCCCCAGTCCATTTTCAGTTTCGGTTCCGAGCAGTTGCATTTTTTTTTCTTCTTTATTAAAAATATACGCGACGCTCTAGCAAAATATTGATTGGGTGGTCTTCTGACACCATAATGTATCACCTGGCAAAACATAAAGAGGATAAATTTTGGGGGGTGTCAGTGTCCCTTTAAAGCCAGTGTCACACTGCTCATACATCATACAAAAGTCACTCTGCAAACACGAGCCACCGCAATATCTGTGTTTTGAATGCCCCGTGCAAAGTTTGTCCTTGAACTCATTGCCATGCGGCATTCGAAGCACGGATCTCGCTTTGACTCACGTTCGAACCTGTATGCCGACTGTCTTTTGTATGATGTATATGCAGTGTGACCCCGGCTTAGGGGGCTGTAAATTTTCAAGACACATTCGGGAAATCATGATCGTTAAGAATAGTCCAGTCGGCGCGTTCAGATCATCATTGCCCCATAATGCATGACTTCGTTGTCATGCATTATAGGGCTGTCGGAGTTGTGTTGACGTGATCAGGACGTCATATGTCGCTGTGTCGCGTGCCTAAGAAGTTTCGGTCATACTTGGCACTTGAAATGTCTTATTCAGCGTTTGAGTGCTCGATTGACTCGACAGTTCGATCCTTTCGCACGTGACATGCCCGGCGGCGATGCTCTGAGTTCTCTCACGTCATTTCGGCACGCGTCTCACTCAAAATGTTTAATCCACGACAAAGGCGAGCTGAATATCCCTCTACCTTGCCTGCATGCAGCAAATGGAGGTGCATGCGCTACGTAACACTGAGAGTTTGGCACGCTCGTGTCTCCACTACCGTGCAACTGTGTCTTCGTGGGTTAAAATTTGTATCTGGCTCCGGCCCTGTTTTTAACCGGGTTTCGAGAGCTCGCTGTTTAGTTAAAATTTTATTTTTATTTCGCGTATAACTAGTGGACTAAAAAGAAAATTAGCGGGATGTTAAATAAAATTTCTTGAATGCAAACATTGTTTCCTTGATGCTTTTTGACCGGTTCGAACGAACAACAGGTTCTGACGCAACGAGAAAAAAATAATCCCATTGACGACCGCATTTTACTATAGCAAATGTCGTCTTATCAACTGCAAATTTGATGACGCGAGATTCAGATTCTTTGCCTACATAAAACAAATGACATAATAAATCATGAAAAGCAACGGTACCGTATTCTGTAATACTTACTAAAACCAAGGAAACGTTACCTGCGGTATGATAGCTGATGTTGTACTTTGAGAAGTTTTGCATTCCTCTTCACACAAAAGGTCATAATGACTGCAGTCGACTGCACGGCATTTGATTATTGAAATGCGTATTGAATTGCGACGCCGCCTTCTAGAAAGATGATATTTGTTTGTGTGCCACTTTCGATCACTTTCCCATACGGAATCCGCGGTTCCAATGTTGTTTTTTTTTTTTTTTTCATAATTTTACGGTTGATGTTAAAATGATTTTGGAAATAGTTTAACGTTTTTAGAAAATTAACGCCACAGACTTCAAAATAATACTTCAAATTATTTTGAACTTGGGCGTCTAAATAGTCACTGCCATTTGTCATTGGTCAAGCACAGCGTAACAGCGAATCTCTCGCAGTTTTCAAACTTGAGGGATGCAAAGTGTGCAAGCTAGCGGTGCTGCCTGTAAGTTGGGATTTTCCTGCAAAGATCCCCGATATCAGCAAGCCGTGCATCTGAGCGCCGAACAACCAAATGGCTCCATCTAGACGTCGTCGTTTTAAGAAAGGTGGCGCAAGACATGTATCGGACGTGATGCAGCATGCATTCCCGTTGCCTTTCTGCTTTGTTTTCTTGGGAGGCACTTTTAACAGAAGTGTATTATATCACATACACTATGCATTGTAGGGTTAGCACGATTCAATAGCAGCTTGGCCAGAGGTGAGGGCTGCATGTATACACCTTTTTCTCGAATGATTTTTTCTATAGCGGCTGTGTGTAGTACATGGCTTGTACGAATCGGCTGATTTCCATCAAAACACACAGCAGACGGCAGGCGCGTCGAATTTTGGAGAACACCATACCGGACGGCTGCAACGTTGACGCAATTCGTGGCCGCGTGGCAACGCAGCACGGAGTGCCACGGCAGATGGCCGCTCGCTAATGGTCCTGACGAGACGTCGACAACACTGCAACGCGCCGACGCACACTGACGGCACCGGGAACGGAAGAGCAATCGCTCGGGGTTCCGTGTTGATTTACGTGCCGTGTTGCGAGACAGCACTCGCATACGTAATAAAATTAACTGTGACAGCGGGGCTACGGAGGCGGCACACCGGAGAATTCGGCGTACGTGCGCGTGCGGCCGAGTGTTTGTGTTACGAATAAAAAGGAGTGGCGATCCGAACGCCAATGTCGGGTCTTTTTTCTGGAGTGCGAGAGGCAGATCTCGCTTTGGTAGATTGGGGGTCAAAATTTCTGCGCGCAATGTAAAAAAAAAATAATAACAAAATAGTGCGCGACAAGTTTTAATTGTTTCTTGATTCAAATATACGCCTCGAATAGCCTAGGGCGCTCACTTTTACAGCGACTTCAACTGCCTTTGCACGCAATATAATATTTTACCATAATGTTAATATAGCATCAAAAGTGCGATATAACCTCTTTATTATGTCTTCGGCGGAATAGGTGTTTTTCTAGGAAACAATTATACAGCTGTGTTCGAACTCGCGAGAATAAAAAGATAACCCTATTTTGGAGCATTTTCTTCGAAGCCGTACGTCATATGAAGTGCTTGATGATCATTACGTTTGACACCTTTGGATCGCGAAAAAAGAAACGTTTGGTTACTAAACCTGCTAAAAAAAATAAAAAAGGGACTTAGACATACTAATGTGTCTTTCTCCGGACACGTTTAAACGCCGTATCACCAGAACTAGACGCGACGGTGATTTGCCCGCGTCTATGTATACCGGAGACCAGCGGTTACCATCACAGCTAATATCGGTTTTAAATAAAATATTATCACACACGGGAACCACTGCAGAGCGTTTGTGAGCATCAGTCGGCAATCAGTAGCGAAACCGCACATTTTATTTCGAACCCTGTCGAATGTGCCGTTATGTAAAGTTTAAGCGTACAAGACCATACAGTGATAAGAACGAAACACTTTTTTTTTTTATTTGCCCCTCTTTGCAGCTTATATGCAGATAAACTGTAAAAGAGGAGGAGCTAAAAGCGTGCAGCGCCAGGACCCAGCTCGGGGAGCAGACGACGTTCTCATTCACTCTGATTAGACAGTGGGTAGAAAGAAAGGAATCTAGACTGTGCATCTACCCACTAATCCATCCAATCAAAGCTCGGCGCACTAATTTCCACCCCACGCTCTCATCTCTTCTCTTTCAATTTCTCTATGTACAGTTAACTTAATATGCTCAGAGCGCCCTGATAGCGCCACCGAACAGTGGCAGCCTACAGGTGCGCACCTGTATGTACACCACCCTGGGCGAACTTCTATCAGTAAGGGACGTTTGCCCCTATTACGAAAGGCCAACACGATTAGGGATCTGGGCTATTCTGGTACCAGTGTCCGCGACGAACAGTCGAATCCGCCATTAGTTTCTAAAGGGGAGTGTGTGTCTTGTCCATCCAACATTACATGTAGCTTATTATATTAGATATATTGACATGACATTAAATTGCTGCTCTGGATTTGGCCTGCGCCGATGCAATCTTCCCACAAACTCGACGGGGAAGCCCAATTTTGTTGACTCTGCCCGGTGGCATGCCCGCCTGATTGCTTGTAAATTTGTTTCCATTTTGTAACTCCGTAACACGACTGCTGGTTTAGGTGGCTCGAACTCGCCAAGCTGTTTTTGACAGCTTTTTACCCCGGTCGCATATTCAACATTGTTTTCGCTAGAAAAAAATAAAAATAAAGGTACGATTATTACTATGTAACAAACAAAGATGGGGGGAAAGGGGGGGTTGGAATCGGTGGCCAAGTGTGTTAACGCACCACAGCTTGCGCTGCAGCACCCAGAGATCCTGGGTTTCATGCTATATCCCAGGCCTGCCCGTTTTGATGTGGATGAGCATTGTACCAGAGTGCGGTCGTCTATGACTACTCCATAATGCCCGTTAAATATGCAAGACTAGCATAGCCACAGCGCTGGCTAAATTTCTTATTTACATCGAAGTCACCAGACGTCATTTGAAGGCCGGCTAACTTCCCGCTGCCTAAACCAGCACGCAACAAAATGTTTAAGTTCGACGAGCGCGCGCCGGTGCGAAGCGTGCGAAGTAAGACTGACGCGACCGGGGCACAGCGAGGGCTTCCGAAAAGCTCTTGACGTCATACCGACCCCTGCGAGTGTTGGCTGTACTTGGACGCTCTGTTTTGTTTTCTACTAGTAGCCGGTCAATCGAAAGTTTTGTTTTCGGTCACAAATTCCGTGGTTTTGGTACAACCGCACCGACGTAAATGATCTAAGGAATTTTCTCTTTCTTCGTTCGCTCAATTAAAGTTACCCTGGCGCAGAATTGCCGCAATACTTCGCAAAAATGATATATTTGAGTGACACGTTGCAGAATTTTGTACGTGGCAAAATTTGGCGCGAAAGGCATTGTGCTTCCCATCAGAGCAAAAACTTCGAATGGGCTGTGCGTTCGGGATCGGCAGAGCACTCAACGCGTGAACCATGGACTCCCTAAACTGTGAAGAAGGTTCACTAGACAAAGTGAGTTGTCGAACACAGCTTCATAGCTCAGCCCTCGTGGCCTATGATGTGGTTATTTTGTAGTCTTACAGCATTTAACGACTATGTCATTCAGACCCTTCATGATATCTAGTACATAAAGGCGTGGCATCACCACCAATTTCTGTTACTCATCAGAGTTTTACTTCCATTGCACGACCAATACCGCTACAGGATTAGCTTTTTCGGGTGTATTTGGCTTGCGAAATCATCGCTGTACACCACGCAAAGCTGAGGCAGAGTCGTGCTCTGCAAAACACCTCACGTGAAGATTATTTCTCGGTGCCAGATAGCAAAGCGAATTGCATTAAAACGCACTTTTGTGCTGCCTCCTTTTTTCGTGACTCTTTATGATACCAAGACAATCATCGAAAGTGGACATAAAAAAAAGGATTGTTTTTTTCAGTAACGTTCTGAGGGCCATGCAGTTATGAGCTAAAGAAGCTAAAGAGCTACCGTGTTCAGAATATTCAAAAAGCATCGTATGAAATTTAGGTAATAAGATAAGTCGGCTTCCCTCCAGTCCTATCTATCGATCCGGTCGTCTTTCCAGTGGTTCTCCCCAGACTTGTCTTTCTTGGCACTATTAACATGTAAATGAGTTCTTAATTGTCGCGGAACTGAGCGCAGAGCGTATCGGACGCTTTTTATTCTCTTCTGTCTGAGCCCAGAACGGCACAGAGCCGCGGCAGCCGCCCATAATACCCGTCGCGTTAAGGCATCGGCGGTATTTATTTATCACTTATTTTTTTTTACACTGTCAGCCAAGCAGGTAGCCAGGAGTTTGTTGCGGGGAGGGAGGGGAAGGGGGAGGGGGCCGCCCATGACAAAATGCTGCATGAGAGGGAGGGGGGAGAGGATGACCCAGCAAAACGGAAGATTTCGAGAGGGGGGGGGGGGGGGGGGGGGGCGGGCTCCATGGGCCCCCCCTCCCTTCCCTAGCTACGTGCCTGTGTCAGCCCTAAATGGGGCTTTTACAGGCGCGGGATGAGTAAAAAACAAAGCAGAATAAAGGCCTGTTCACACATGTAGCGGAGCGGAGGTCACCGCGCTTAGCGCTGACCTCGCGCTAAGCGCGTGCTGACGGGAGCGTTCACCAGCTTTGTGTCGCACCGTCAATACTGTTGTTCATGGCAGACAATAAGTAGCAGACGACACGTGCGAAGTGCTACATTAGCGCTTCGCTGCATGTGTGAACAGGCCTTAACAGTCATATGCAGTATGCACGCAATTGCAAGAAATAAAACAAGAAAAAGAAAAACGTAGCGCAGCCTAAGATGGGATTTAAAGAACACAAATTCAGTCACAATTGAGCGGCAGCTACAAGCGCAATCGGGCAGCTAAAATTTAGCTAGACTAGACACGGCATATACAATAGGTGAGCGGCGTTTGGCAACTTTTGGTTCCTTAAGGCCCTGTCACATTGAGGAAACACGGCGGAAACATGAACAAAACATATGAGATCCTGAAACGTCCAAGCAAGGTTCAAAGATACAAAATATACGCAAGAAGAAGACTTCCCACCATTAGAGGAGCGTCCAGGGCGATCAATGATGCCAACAACCGAACCAGAACCACGTTTCTCAACAGTCGGGAAACATGTCGGCTGTCGGCTCTGTTGCCCGACAACCCTGTCACATTGAGGAAACAGCAACACAACATGGACGACAGCGACTATGTTGTCTCGGTGTGACAGCTTTTGGCAACGGAAACCTCGACAACTTGTGTCGGACGACACGTGTTGCCCATTTCGGTGGCTGAGCGAATATTTTCTAGCAACACGGCAACATCTATATTTTTCTGTACAGATAGTCGCACGAGAATACTTCAATAATAACGTCAAGCGTGAGGGGCCATTTTGAACGCGGCTTTTTCCGCGGCGGCAGCTGATCGTCAGAATCGTCTGAATCGATGGCACAAAGAAGCACCCTGTCACACTGCGGAAACAGTCGGAGAACTTTGTCCTTCAACACAAGGAAAACATGTTTTCGGGGACCCTGTCACATTGCGGAAACAGCAACAGTCCGGAAACATGTTGCTGTAGTCCGAAAACCATGTTTCCCAACTTGTTCTCCGACACTCGGGGAACATCCTGTCACACCGAGAAAGCGTGTTGGAAGAACACAAATTGCCTCTTCTCCTGCGCGCTGCCTCCCTCTCTCTTTCACCCTCGTCTGCCCGGCCGGCTCGGCTAAGCTACAAGCGCGAGCTCCGGGCTTTCAGCATCCCTGCCAAGCACGCGCGCTCGTGCAGTGCAAGCACTGTTCTGGGCCAGATGCTCGCGCGGCTGCGTCTGGACCGAAGCTGAAACGAAGTATAGGCGGCTAGGCTCAGATCCGCTGGCTCCGCTCGCCCCTTGAATCGTTGCAATTTTGGATCGCCGTCTCATCGCCGTCGCTCTACCGTAGTCGATTCATCAGCCGCGCGAACCATTTCGTGTTCTCTGGATTTGGCAGTTGCGTTCTGCTACAGGGCTAGACCCTTGCAGGAAGGCATACGCGCCGGCTACAGCAGCAGCTTCTGCTTTGGTGCTTCTTTGTGCCATCGATTCAGATGATTCTGACGATCAGCTGCCGCCGCGCAAGAAGCCGCGTTCAAAATGGCCCTTCACGCTTGACGTTATTATTGAAGTATTCTCGTGCGACTATCTGTACAGAAAAATATAGATGTTGCCGTGTTGCTGGAAAAAAATTCGCTCAGCCACCGAAATGGGCAACACGTGTCGTCCGACACAAGTTGTCGAGGTTTCCGTTGCCAGAGGCTGTCACACCGAGACAACATTGTCGCTGTCGTCCATGATGTGTTGCTGTTTCCTCAATGTGACAGGGTTGTCGGGCAACAGAGCCGACAGCCGACATGTTTCCCGACTGTTGAGAAACATGTTTTGTTCATGTTTCCGCCGTGTTTCCTCAATGTGACAGGGCCTCAAAGCAGAAGCTGCTGCTGTGGCCGGCGCGTATGCCTTCCTGCAAGGCTCTAGCCCTGTAGCAGAACGCAACCGCCAAATCCAGAGAACACGAGATGGTTCGCGCGGCTGATGAATCGACTACGGTAGAGCGACGTCGATGAGACGGCGATCCAAAATGGCAACGATTCAAGGGGCGAGCGGAGCCAGCGGATCTGAGCCTAGCCGCCTATACTTCGTTTCAGCTTCGGTCCAGACGCAGCCGATGCTACAAGCGCGAGCGTCTGGCCCAGAACAGTGCTTGCACTGCACGAGCGCGCGTGCTTGGCAGGGATGCTGAAAGCCCGGAGCTCGCGCTTGTAGCTTAGCCGAGCCGGCCGGGCAGACGAGGGCGAAGGAGAGAGGGAGGCAACGCGCAGGAGAGGAGGCAATTTGTGTTCTTCCAACACCGCTTTCTCGATGTGACAGGATGTTCCCCGAGTGTCGGAGAACAAGTTGGGAAACATGGTTTTCGGACGACAGCAACATGTTTCCGGACTGTTGCTCTTTCCGCAATGTGACAGGGTCCCCGAAAACATGTTTTCCTCGTGTTGAAGGACAAAGTTCTCCGACTGTTTCCGCAGTGTGACAGGGCCTTTAAGAAATTTTGTTTAACTGTTGAAAAACAATGACGATTATTCGCAAGCTTGTCTAAGCATGGTTCCGCATTGTAAAGCCTGGAGGTTTCAGAAACATGCTTGCACAGGCTTGCCGCTCATTGCCGTCATTTTTCAACAGTGAAACAAAATTTCCTAAGGAACCGGAAGTTGCTAAACGCCGCTCACCTATTTTGAGGGCAATCGACGTCTCTTAGGCAGGCGATGGTCACATGCTGCTGTTCTGCCTGGCTCAGAGCACGATCTTTCTTTTGCCCCAAAGCACGCCTGCGGTAGTCGGCGCGTTCCGAGTTCAGGCTTGTTTGCGACGCTGTCTAGGGACTCGGAACAGACTGGCGTAGATGAAACGATACTGACCGGTCGTGTTGCGTTAGCAACTCGCATGTCGAAGCACTCGAAAGTAATTGACTCTGCCTGCCAACATAGGTACGCGTTCACTTTTATAAAGAGTGAAAACAGAAAGTGAAGATATAGTGTCTATGCAGAGATGTAGAACGATAAAAGATCATTCAGTTATAGCACTCGTTCTTTTATGTCTGGGTAATCTGCTCGACATCCCTATGATTTGATTGTTCGTATTTTATTTGACAACCCGGTATCTCAAACGCACAAGCGATGAACGATGTATTTTGTTGAATAAAGATCATAAGAAATAACAAGAAAAAAATTCCTAACACAGTGGACGCGTGAGTAATAACAGCAATCACCATTATTTACCGAGTTTGCGTTGGCTCGATTCCTCCGATGTTCCAAATTAAGGATTCCTGCGATGTTGCAAAAAAGCTATAAAAAGTTGTTCGGTCCTATTCAGCACAATGCAACGAGTAGATTTTTAGTGACCAACGTGGCCACGCTTATTATAGCGACAAATGGCAAATTACAAAAAAGCAAACGTTTATTCCAAAAGACAAACACCCAACCTTATCGGCAGTAATAAATGAAGACGAGCGTGTTGGTGAATAGATACCAATACTTTAAAGGATAAAACACCGAGGACGAGGAAGTCATCTTTCCGTCCCCGTCTTTGATGTTTTGTCCTTTTAAGTATTCGTACCAACCTTTTCGGTTGCCTTCCTAAAGCCACTATAGCTCTCTCGCGTTCCTCCATTCGAAGACAACCGAGTGATCTCCTTCTCCTGTTTACACGCCCACGCCTCAAGGCTCAAAGTGAATGATGCACTGACAACAGCGTTGTTTTCTTTAGTGGTTGCCAAGACCCATAAGTGTGCCCTCTGATCGCGTAGGGGCAAAGGTGCACGTATTTAGAGGGCGGACGGGCTCGAGCACAGATGGTGCATGGCGGGCTATGTTCAAGTGTCTCGTCCGGTGCGTGCCGTAATAACAACAGACCGCACTCGACATAGAGATCATATCTCTGCGAAGGCAAGCCAACCGGAAAGGCGTCGAAAGAAATCCTTCCTCGGCAAACGCCTTTCTTTAGGCGAATAAATAACAAAAATACACAAAATAGATCTCAAACTTAATAGAGGCCGGTGTGCATCCCTGAATGCGCTCTCGTCACTGGCATTTCATCGTGCAGGATGCGGAGCTTCAATTGAACACCTGACGTTTGAACTGTAATAGCGCTATATTTCGTTTCACAGTAAGTCAGACTGCGGTCCAAGGCTAAAGAGCGCGCGCACATACACGCGACACAAACACACACACGCGCGCGTGCGCAACACATATACACACGCATACACAGACGCACAAAGGCACAAAATAAAAGCCCTCAGTCAAGCCCTGTGCACCTGCTTAGATTATCCGGCAGAACACGTTGCAGAGAAATACATGTTTTCCGTGACGTTGCACTTTCGTCGTCTGAACTTTTGTTCCATAGGTATCGTTCCGAGGACTTCGATCACTATACCCGATACCTTGCAGGCGCATTTGCGCATGCATCGTATATTGTTCCTGGGTGCGGTTATCGAAGATGTCGAAACGACCTACTAAAACTCCTTACTGACAATATGTTTTGCTCAAATTCAACGGGCAAGCTGATATCATCGCGTCAATCGCCGTTTCAAATCTGCCCATCGAGAAGGGACGCTTGTAAACGCGCGATCATTCATTACGAATCCTACGTAAAAATGAAACCCAGCCTCTCCTACAAATCTGGAAGGGCACCGCAGTCCGCCTTCTAACAGACTCACTCCACCTGACCGACCGACCCTCTTGTGTGGTCAGCAATGTCCTTAGAAATGTGCACATAACCTCGAAAAGAAAAAGGCGAGGCTGTGCGAAACCAGAACGACCAGGTGATTGCGCTAGTTGAATAAGCTATTTCCTTTCTTTTTGTTTTATTATTTAGATGTTTTTTTTTGCGCGTGTGTGTGTGTGTGTGTGTGTGTGCGTGTGTGCGCGCGTGTATGCGTGCGTGCGAATGTGCGTGCGTGCGTGCGTATGCGTTTGCTTCTGTGTGTGTGTGTGTGTGAAATGCTCAAAAACAAAATGAGGACCCCGGAGGAGCAGGTTTAGCTGCGGACAACAGCCTCCACACAATATCCGAAAGTTTGGTTCAACATCACAGAAGCAAACTTTTGACCGACTATAGTTAACAATCCACGCAAAATTTACATTACATGCGTGCACATTTACAGGCGCTTTGAAAGCTGCTCTCTCCAACAGCGACATTCAGAAAGCAAGCAATAAAGTAAACTTCTCCCTTACTCTAGACAGTGCAGGTCAGTAAGTGTTTAAGTAAGGAGAGAGTTCACGCAGACCATCTACAATTTAGGTCGACGAGATAAGGCTCACACGACAGTAATGCGGCTTTGATGAAGAGCTCGCTATTAACTCCACAGCTCTGGATCTCTATATGCTTGTTGGTACGCATAATGTTAGAAAAACGCTCCTGTGTTCACGTCCGACACCGAACCACACCTTACCATTAATAAGGCACCTGGGTCGCCGCATCCTATTGAGCACGAGTGGATATATTTTGTTTTTCTACTTTTGAAACTCCGCGTGTAGCACCATAATTAGCAGACAGTTTGCGCACTTTGTACAAATAGCGAGCGCGTTGCTAATTAAAACGCTCCAGCTTCGATTCCCTGTATTTCCGGTTCTCAGCCACCCTGTAGAACTGGGTGGTGAAGCATGCGGCGTCGAAGGGATGGAACAATTCGGCCAGGCTGTGATGCATCGAGTCCAGATCTTCCGATACATGTTGGAAATCAGAGAATTCAGGGAGTGGTGGCATCCGTAGTCAGGAATGAGTTTGCTCCGCGCACACTGTGCACATAGCTCTTGAAGGAAGCGATGCGTTCGCAAGCAGGTAAAGAAACCAATAATAAGTGGTTCTTGGCACAACAAAATACTCCTTAGCTAATTCACAGACGTGTCCATGTTTGCGCGTCACATTAAAACCTCAAAACGAGGGTCCAAGATTTTCCATGTGTCGTTGTAGCCTGTGTCAGACATACGGGTCAGAGTTATCTCTAAACAGAGCGGGACTGCTAATTGTTATTGACTTCACAGCAACATTACAAATTCTACTGCAAATGTTCGTAAATAGGAAGAAGCGGCCCTCCGTTAAAACCTTTTAGGGTTGATCTGCACCGTGGCGCAAAAGGTCTGTAAGATGGACGCGTTCATTGCGATAGGGTTTAGAAGTGGCGTCTTACAGCGTCGTTTTCTCGGCACTCACACGAAGCCAGTAATCAAACACAGGGCGTGAAGCGCTCACCTTATGTATATTTTTCGTAGCACAACGTACGACCTCACCCTGATGTTGCAACGTGCAACAGTTTCTGCATTTATGATCCTCTTTGACGACGTGTGTTTAACTTTTTGGCCCTCTCTCCTTTCAATCAAGCTTGGCGCAGTATGGCCATAGTAGCTTTGCGCCATAAAGCCCGCAATCAACAACAACTCTCCTTTCAATTTCAATACAAACGGGCACTATATAGGGTGCATCAGTAATTCAAACTACAGTGGCCGACATATCAAGGAATCAGGAAACATCACGGAGGCGGGTACCTAACAGTTGACCTATATTAACCTTTTTTTATGTTTTTTTTTTTATGCCTTGTACGTGACAAGAAACAGAGCTTCTCCGGTATACTAGACAGGAAATCTGCGGTTGGAAAGTGTTCGTACTGTATTTTACTAACACTAATCTGGTTGACGGTTTGTAGGTTTTAGACGACGTAATTTTAGGGGGGAAGAAGACAATTTTCGTGGTAACGTGTACTGACAAAGATAATACACAGCCCGCTTACGGGCATGTCGCGTTCTCTTGTTCTCAGTCTCCGCTTCTGATCAGGTATCGCAATCTTTCATAGGTACTTTGCTCTTCAATATAATTGCGGAAAGGATAGGACCACGTTATACGAAGGTAATAACACTCGCACCTGTGCTGTCATCCTTGGCTCCTAATACAATTTAAACTTTGTTATGTAGTAATTAAAACGCCTATATATGCTATATTATTTTAGGATGATACAGTGCATCGATCACAGTCCTTAATCAAAAATGAAAAAAATAAAAAAAAACAGTTTGTTGCCACGAAACATTACGCAAAAATATCACAGCTAGGGCTCAAAATAACTACAATATTCTGGTCGAGTTTACTCTACGCCATGCATTGGCACGAAATTATATTCAGGTGTAGAGTCCCCGGCCGCGTCGCTAAGCAATTAAGCGTTAGCGTGTGAACGGTTGTTACAAACATTCTTTCGTTTCTGGATGTGTCTGCCTAGAAATAAAGATGCACCAATGACGCGTCCTTGATAAATGAATCTTTAGCGTGAGAACTTTTGCTACAAATATTTATTAGGTCCTGAAAGGTACTAAAATCCTAAGATGAGCTATTTGGTGAAGCATAATCTACAATAAATAGTGCTTGTTCCGTCTTCGTGTTCTTCTCCGTCTGTACCCTTCGCGTTATTTATTATTCATTATGTTTCTGGAAGGATCTGCAAAGCAGGGAAGAAGATGCACAGGTACTCTTTCCAAACACTCTGATCACCTTATACCGATGAGCAAAGAAAATAGACGACACATTCAAAGGTCTTTCTTTTTGTTCGTATATGTTCACACTGAATATAAGATTTGTGTGTGTTGTGCGATTTTTTTTTTTTTTTAGTTCCCCAGTCTCGCCTTTTCAAAATCTGGAAAGTTTAGCAGCTCGCTCGCGTTTCCTGTATTATATATGTAATGCCCACTGCCCACACGCGGCATGGTCCCAAAGGAGAATTCCGAGAATAACCCGCTATAAGTGACGTCAAGCTGTTTTACATCCTCAGCAGTGAGAACGTCTGAACTTTGGAACCCGGAATTCGTATTACTGACTTGACAGCTGTCGGAACTGCGTTCGTAACATGCCTCGGCGAAGGGCAAGGACAGGGGAAAACAAAATGTTGAAGCAAACACTTCAGGAATGGAGCGGATAACGACTTCTAGAAATCCCGTCGAGCTGACCGGCCGCCTGGTGCGGCCCCCCTGCCCCTACGAAAACATTCCCGCGCCGTTCCCGCGAAACTTTCACTTGCCCCAAAATAGCGAAGCGCCCCCTCGACGGCGAAGCGAAACACGGAACGCCGCACGACGAGTACGGCGACGAGCCGAAGCACCCCCAACCCGAATACACCCTCAATACACACAAGCACACTCTCCGAAATGGGGAGACTGGGAGAAAATACATATTTCAGACTCAAAGAAAAAAAAAACCGAGCCAATAAATGAAGTGATAAAGAAACGGAAAGTTCAAGCCCGGCACGAGGGCCGCCCGTGGAGCTGTCCGAGTTTTGTTGATGGGGACCAAAGCGGAGAGCGAGAAGCGTAATTTGGAACAGGTCACGACCTCCCCACTCGCCCCCGCAAAGGCGGCCGCTCTGACGCGAGCCGGCCTAGTAATCTTCATGGCGCAAAGTTACGGAGCTTGTCGCATCTGAAGAGAACCACGTGGGGGCGAAGTGCAGTCGAGACGCCTCCGAGTGTTGAGCGCCCAGGCGGGGCTCTGTAGCGCTTCTCTCGCGAGGGGCGCGAAGTTGCTTGCGGGTTACATGCTTTCTAAGCGTGTCTGTTTCCAATCAATTACGTAGCCGGACGCTTTCCTCGTCCGAACAATACTCTTTACGAGGCAGCAGGGACACGGGGTGCCTTATTTATAACGGGCGGCTCCGGTGTACACCGAGATGAAAATGGAGTTGGAAGGCGAGGCGGCAAGCCAGTGATGTTTAGGGTGTACGTTGTAAATTTCGAATGCAATATAAAAAAAAGAAAAAAAAACTAGAAATTTTGTTGAGAGTATGCTCTTCTTCAAAACTGGACAGATTAATAAAAAGAAGGAACGAACCGCATCTTGAAGCATTCATGCTATATTTGCCGACACCGCTAGCGAAGTAACTACTATTGTCGTAATCACGCTATTGCTTATGACTGCATAATGTTATTGCAGTGTTGAAAAAAGGACTAGACGTAAATGGATATTTTATCCTAGTCAGTAGAATTCGCTCTGCTAAATTGAAGACAAAACACAAAAAGCGTAGAGATAAGACTGGCAAAAGGAAGGGGGAACGGGTGACGGGATCCACCACTTTACTCTTAATATGTCACTGATGATAGTGTGCGACACAGCTCGTAGAACCTTACTATAATTTCGTTTCAACTGCAGAGAATGAAGGCGAAACGCCTGCTATTTTCATTAACTTTGTCGTTGCAAAGCTTTTAACAAAGTGCCTTACAACTTGTTGCGCACACTGGACGCCCTCAATCTTCAGCAGAAGCTCCACCGGTGGATTTAAAATTGTCTATCTAAATGAAAGCAGTGTGTTGTCATAAATGATGCGAAATATGATTTTATTTATGCCACGTCCATAGTGCCACAAATGACGGTGCTTGAACCTATTTTATTTCTTTTATTTATTAACGACATTGCATTGGATGTCACCATTCCTGTGAGGCTGTATGCAGACAGTATCCGTAATGCTGCTCTCTTCAGTCACACTTCGAAAAAAAATATAGGTATTGTATAAGCTTTGGGAACTGGGGATAAATGCTAATAAGCAAATTAAAGTTACCTGTAAAACTAAACGACGTCTTATTCCATCGTGCTAATTTATTGAGTATAAAAAGGTGATTAAAATGATGTCATATATGTATACTTTATTTTACCTGCGCACTTCATTCATTCATATATACTTTTTCAAGTACAATTTATTTTAATATTTCTGCTAACCAGGCACTCGTAACGTACGTGGGGCTTTCGAGAAATTCAAAAGAAACGACCTATAGCTGTTCGGTAATAACTACAACTGAATACGCGCGAGTTCTGTGAGATTCGGATTAGAGGTGCCTGTAGACCATCTAAAATACTACGAAAAAGTGCCGCCAGATTTGTATAGAAGATTATACTAGAAATCTAACAAAGATTAAGATAGAAGATTTAACTAGATAAGAAATTATATTCTTAGGACAGTGGAACTTTGTACGGAGTTCTTTGGCCAACGAAATATTTTGTGGTACCGATTATAACAATTATTAACCTTTCCTCCCACAATTACTGAGCGGAATGCGTTGCCTGATTCTTATTTTATATAAACTAACGTAGGATCACTGCTTTCCGAAGGTGATTCTAATCCTTAATGTTATTGTGCTTAACACCCAGGAGTTAATAACAATTTGTTTTGCCACCCCCTCCTAAATTTTTAATATCTGCGTTCTGAATGACCTGAGTTAATATTTCGCTCTGTTTTGCTAATTGAGGTTTTGTTTTGTTAGTTGATGCCATTTCTGTAAATAAAAATAAATTGACAAACACTGTTTAGCGTATAAAAGTAAAAAAATATGTAAGTATAAAAGTATAGTAGCATTCGATCGAAAACATCGTCTTTTTTGTTGTTTTTTTTCATTAGAAGTATTTGATTCGAAGGCACGTACCGTAGTGTCTGTTTCCAATAAACATAAAGAACGAAGAGTGAACCACTTTAAGTGTCCACGCGGATTACGATATTTCCTTGTTTCTGTCCGTATTAACTAATAAAATAGGAAATGTCATACTTACTTCGGATTTATGCTCATGTCGTCTTAACAGTCATGTACAGATATCCTTTTTATTCTAACAGAGCCCCATGCGTTGCACACCTTAAAACAAAGACAAATCAACTCGCAAAGTAGTCGGCCTTACGGCGTACAAGGTGTCACTCAAGATTGTAAATGCGCAGGTCTCATTGGTGGCACTTAGTCAGGACCTTTTGACGACTATATCTTCCTCCAAACGGCCCAAGAGGCTTCTGAAACGCATCTTTGTTGAATGCGGAGGAGGAGAGGCGGCTACCAAGATCGCGCTTCTCCCTTCATTGGAGCCCCGACGCGCCATTGTTACGCGTTGAGCGAGGCCGTAATGTATGGTAATGCGCATCAATATGGGCGTCCTCCCAGCGTTGATTATGCGCACCATTAGGCGCTTTATCGATGCGCATACCGTTTCGGCGTCCCAAAGGACCGCCGTGGTCCTTCCCTGGAACGTATAGTTGGGCGCACCGAAGACGTGGCGAGGAACGACGCACGACGGCCATGTCAGGGGCCGTGCCGGCCATGTGCCTGTCGGTCGCACCGGTTGCTCCTGGTAATTATGACAAGCGCGGACTTCAGGTTATATGTTGTTTCGTGTAAATGCTTCGATTTCTGGTAATGAAAGGAGCCTCGTATGTCATGCTTATCCCCAGTACAGCCTGCCAAAAAATTATAAAGCATTACAAGTTTTTCATACGTACAGTACAGCGATATAATAGTGCCGCAGCGCTCAGAGGGTTTGCAATCACGAGAAGGGCATTGCCACTGCTTGATGAAAGAGGAGAGCGTTAAATATCACTATAGTGGGCTATGGTCATTGACAGCTTAACAAACGCGTGCCGTGATGAGTACCAAACATCTTATTACTGCATTTTTATATAAGAACGCCAAAGTACGAATTAGGGAAGCGAGAGGCTTGAAGATAATAGCCTTTCTTAAGATTTTAGCGATTATATTGTTGAGGGTAAAGGGGCCCGTGAGCAGTTGCTGATATGGAGTACGCTTTCAGAAAAAACGTCTATGTATTCCTCCATGAAGGGTGGAGCGCTATTGTCCTACTGTGTTCCTTTAGAAAGAATGCAACGTTCTCCCCTACAAACGGGGGAGCAAAGTTGCTGGCTTGTCTGTATCGCAATATGGCGGCTCTGAATCGAGTGAATCGAGCTGAGTATATGAGGCTCATCGAGGATGCCAGGGCGCCACGCACGTTGTCGGTTCTTACGCCGAACGCTGCCGCGATTCAACAGCAAGGAAATAGCATTGTCTTCGGACAGGCAAATACCTCGCACCACTGGCTGCCCCGCAGTGCCTCCTTCGCAGCACTCGCTTGAAAAACGGGCATCCGCTGCGTGCCCGTTCGAACAAGTTGCTGCTTTCGGGGAACGATGAGGAGTAAATAACCACATACCACCAGCGTTTCGTAAGCCATATTTATTGCCGAAGCCGGCTTTTCGAGCAAGTTGGAAAATTTACGTTGTGAACTAAGGGACGCGGTCAACACTTCCATGCCAAACGGAGTCCACCGAAACCCACCCACTTCGCACACTTCACTTCTTACCTTTGCTATTCCTTGCGTCACAATTCCTTTGACAGAGCAGCACATCACAGAGGAGTGGTGAACCAATCGCGATAGTAAACGTCGCTCTTAAAGGAGCTGAATCGACCAGCCTATACCACCTACTTGACCGATCACACGGTAGCCAAAAAATATCGGAAAACATGAAACAAGGTTATATCACCCGCCATCGGATGGCAAGCTCAAGCAAACTAATTACAATTAGGTAATGTAGGAGGCGCTAGCTACCGTTCAATTCAAAGACAAAAATATCTCATTTGCTTGAACAGCTATTGAGTTTTTAGGATCATCATTGCTCGTCATGCAGAAACGCATATTTTACATATTAATATAGTATGTAAATTATTTTAATTTACATATTATATTATATTACAACATATTGAAGGCGCTAAATACCTTCAATATGTTAAACTACCAACTAAACTTCGTTTCAGCTTAGGTACGAGCGCGGCCTATGTTATGAGCAGAAGGGCCAATCTCACATCGCAAAAAGCGCAGCGTCATGGCGTGCTTTTTGCGCTTGTTAGGACTAGCCGGCGGAGGAGCACGCACAGAGAGATCGCGAATACCGGCTGGTCCCATCAATTGTAGAGAGCACGCCATGACGTTGTGCCTCTTTCACTGTTTGATTGGCCCTTCGGCTGGCTCATAACATCGGCCGCGCTCGGACCTAAAATGAAACGAAGTATAACCCAAATTTCAACTTTACTGCATATTTTACATTGCAACGCATGCGCTAACATCCGCGGAACAGTTCATGTATAGTGGTCACATAGAGAGAACATAGAAACACCGTCCCGAACGAACACTACACCGCTTACGGACTCCGTTGGCCGCTCTTTCGTCTTTTATATATATTCTCATATTTAAGGAACGAATTTTCTCGGCGATTACCTCCGCAATAAATATTGCTCCAGTGCATTGCTTTCTTTTTAGCAGTGCCATTACTCAGAGGTTATTCAGAAAGACCCGGGATAAATGTTCCAATAAAAAAACAAAAATGGCTGCAGAAACAATTATTGCTGCTTGTCTAGAAATTACGACAGTATTCATCTTGAAACTCACAACGCAGGTCACTGTGAATATGACGACGCAAAGTTTTAGCAAGCACTTCATTTTATGAATGGTTAAAGCCGCAATCATAGCCGTCAGCGCGACTGCAGCGCGCTGATTCTAAATTGAGTGATTGCTTCACCCCTGTGGAATCGTTTCATCTTCAAGCTGTTCCCCTACCATCATTGCAGGTTCGTGTGTGTGTCTTTTTCTGTCTTCGTGTAATCGTTTAATGTTCAAGCTGTTTCACCACCGTCATTGTCCATGTACCAACCAGCTCAACTGAAGCCTATAATTGCTTCGTATCTTGGGCGCAAATGTGAATGTGTGCATTGTGCCACTCCGTGCATGCGAGGGGCGGGTTTCATTTATTTATTTATTTATTTGACATACTATTAGACCAAGTTAAGGATTTCAATAGGAGTGGTAAATGCAAATATATTTTGACGAGCAATGAAAACCGCAAGGCGGAACACGCAGGAACGCCCGTATACAAAATACAAACCCTATAAACAATACGCGGCCTCCAATGCACAAACGAGTATATATAATGGCATGTACAAAGAGTTATGTTGTGTTTAAATAAGATGAAAACAACTCAGCATCATGTAGTGAAACCACATATTGCGGTAGTACGTTCCATTCTCTCACTGTGAGTAGGAAAAATTAAAATTTGAAACAATTTCTATTAAACGAGAATTCGAGCAAGAAACACGAGTGCTTGTTCCGAGTGATACGCGACTAATGAAATGTTACGTAAGTTGATGGGTCTGTCAGCAGTGACTCAGAAACTTCAAGCGCTCGTTTTTTCGTCTAAACTCAAGGGAGGGATGATTATAGAGCCTACAGCTCTGTTGGGGCATCTAATATGCGATACTTTGAAAAAAATAAAACGTAAGACTAATCTTGATTAAAGTAGAAGTTTGGGCTAGTTGGTATTTCATGATTAAAGATTAAAACAGCGCAAGGACACGGACAAGAACAAGAAGGTAGACGAACAGCGCCTTGTTTGTCTACCTTCTTGTTCTTGTCCGTGTCCTTGCGCTGTTTTAATCTTTAGTAAGACTAATCGTTGCACGCGTTCGAGATCAAGGATAAGATTTTTCGTGTGTGGGTCCCATATTTCAGACGCGTACTCTAACAAAGGGCGCATCCGCATATTATAAGCGAGCAGTTTTGCTACAGTGCCCTAGAAGTTGGGTAGAGGGCTCACCGCCCTATCTCCACCCTGTATTGCGCTGAAGCGGCCGATGTCGGAAACGCCGGAGGTTAAGCCAGCGGCCGCTAGGGGCGCAGCAGTAGATTCCTCTCTCTTTTTTTTGAGAGTTGATTGGAAGTGACTATGCGGTAGCAGTATTAGGTTTGAACAGCAGCAGTTAACGTTAGTTTCGCAAAGTAGGCTCTGTTTGAATTTTTGGCGGGAAGGGACGGTTTGTTCCCGGTCTAGACATGGGTCTAGATTTGGGTCGGCATGACAAGGGTGGGGACGAGTTGGTGCAGTGCGAGGGGTGTGGGAGGTGGTGTTACCTGGAGGAGACGGGTTTCGGGAGCCTGGAGGTGGCGGCGGAGGTGAGTTTCGAGTGTCGGCTTTGTGTGAAGCTTCAGCAGGTAACTGGGGAATGGGAGGGTAGAGTTCGGGAGATTGAGGCCCAGCTTAAGGCAGAAGGAGAGAAGCGGGTGGGTCTCGAGGCCCAGGTAGAGGAGCTGACTAGGCAGCTTAATCATGAGAGGGAGCAGCGGGTCGGCCTCGAGAAGCAGGCGGAAGAGCTGGGGGAAGTATGGAAGGCGGGTCTAGAGGAGCGTAAGAGGGAGTGTGACAGTAGGGTAGAGCGCCTGGAAGGGGTAATTCGAGCGAGTGAGAGTAGCGAGGGAAGAAAGGAGGAAGTGTCAGTTCTAGCGGGACGAACCACCAGTCTGCAGGCTGGGGTCCCTGGTGGTCGGGAGTCCGGCCTGTTGGCAGGCGGGCTCGACGACGCTGGAGAGCTGATTGAACCTCAGCTCAATGGCGCCTTCGAGCAGCAGGCGTCGGGCAGTCAGGTGACAGGAGATAAGTCGCAGGACAAAGGCGCGCAGGCACCAGGGGGATCTAGGGTACTGGTAGTGGGGAGCTCTAACGTAGCACGGGTTAGGAGGGGTGTACATAACAGGGTGAAGGGAGACCAGAGGGTAACCGTAGAGGTCCAGCCAGGGAAGTGTATGGTGGATGCTATGACCGCAGCACGTGAGGGGGTGTGGGATAACCGGGAGGGAAGGAACCTAGTAATAGTTCATGCGGGGCTTAATGATGTGCTGAAGGGTAGGAGCCAGAACCTCGGAAAGCAGCTAAACGTGGGAATACGTAAGCTGAGGGACGTGTCTGAGAATGTGCATGTGGTTGTGTGCACCATTCCAGAAGTTCGGGGGCAGTCCGGGTTAACAGAGAGGAGGGTTGTCGAAGCCAACGGAGTAATTAAGGGTATGAGTCGACAGCTTCGGTACGACGTAATGGAAGTAAACAGAGAAGTGTACGAGGCTGGCTCCCGCCCTTTTGCAGATGGCATTCACTACAGTGAGGCCACGGGTTACAGGGTGGGGGATAGGATGGGCCGCACGGTGACTGCTTTTTTGGGGGGACCGAGGGCCCTGGGGGCACTGAAGTAACTGAAAACCCAACAAAGTCAGGAGAGGCACCCAGGGTTAAAAAGAGGAGAAAACGTCAGAACAGGTATAAAAAATCAGCACAATCAGACATTGGATATATTAACATGCAGGGTGGTAGAAATAGGTTAAAATGGGAAGAAGTAGAGGAGCAACTAAGAAAGGAGGATTTAATGGTGTATGGGTTTGTGGAAACACATCTCAGAGACATGGAGCAGCCACCTTGCAACCCTGACTATGTGTGGGAAGAATGCAACAGAATGGAGGGAACGAGGAAGGGAGGTGGAATTGGAGCATTTATTAAGAAGAATATGAACTTTCAAAGGATCAGAAAGGAGTGCGCCGAACATTTGTGGCTGAAAGGAAAAGTCGCTGGGGAATCAACAGTCCTTGGAGTGGTTTACTTATGGACAGGGACAGGTGCTAAAGAGGAAAACAGAAAAATGATTGATTGCATATCAAGAGACATTAGTGAACTAGGGAAAGGCTCCGAAATAATTATTATGGGAGACATGAATGCCCATATTGAGGGTCTGGATGGGTATACGGACTCAACTGGAAGCGTATTACTAGAACTGGTGGAAAAACATGACTTAGTATTATGTAATACCAGTCAGAAGTGTGACGGGCACATAACTTGGGAAACTGGCAATCTGCATTCAACTATAGATTACGTACTCATGTCACACAAAATATATGGTAAGTTACAAGTAATGAAAATAGATGAAGAAGGTTCCAAAAGTCTTGGTAGTGATCACAAACGTATTAAGCTGAATTTTGCCAGAGAAGTAAATGCTGAAACTAGACAACATAATTCAAAGCAAACTTTCTGCAGCGACAAAGAGTTGGAAATAGTTGTTGAAAGAATAGAGGCAGCAGTTTCAGGGCAACGGCATACAGATTGGACCTATGAGAACCTAACTAGGCTTTTTTCTCTAGAACTAGACAAAGTTAAGAGTAAACGAAAGGGGAAGCAAGGACATAGACCAAAAAGTTGGTGGGACAAAGAAGTGAAGCAAGCGATACAAAAACGTCAGGAAGCCTCTAGAGAACACAGGTATTCCAAGCGTAGTGGGGAGTCCGAAACGGAAGTAAAAAGAAAATGGGACAATTTTGTAACATGTCGCCGAGAGGCATCCAGTTTGATCAATGCGAAAATTCAGAGAAAGGGTGAGGAATGGATGAGTAATGTAAGTAAGAAAGATAGAAATGCTGCCAAGAAGTTTTGGGAGCACTTGAACTCACTCGGTGAAACAACGCAAGCTAGACAGAGGTTCATACTCTCGCATCAGGGAGATCAATTAGAGGGAGATGATGCGATACAATATATAGGAGCAGTGATGGAGGAGAAATTTCGGGAACGGGTACATGTGGAAGATAGGAGAACCGAAGGAAGTAGCAGTCCAGTTTGTGACATCGCGGATTTTGGACAAAGAGAATGGGAAAAGGCGGAACGAAGAGTCCCTAGTGGCACGTCGACAGGCACAGATGGTATCCCTATCAAGCTGGTGAAGAATTTGGGTCCTAAATCTAAGGCAAAACTAAGGGAGGTAGTGAGTACCATGATAACAAAAGGAAATATTCCAGATGAATGGAGGCTTAGTAGGATGAGTATGATATATAAGGGAAAGGGAGATAAGTCTGATATTAGGAATTATCGTCCTATAACCGTGACACCGGTTATTTACAGGTTGGTAATGCAGATTATAAAGAACAGACTGGAGGAATGGGTAGATTGCGAGGGCATACTGGGCGAGTTACAGAACGGGTTTCGAAAACAAAGAAGGTTGGAGGACAACTTATTTTCTCTAACACAGTGTATAGAAATAGCGCAAAAAGAAAACAGACAGCTCTGGCTGGCATTTCTGGATATCAAGGGTGCCTATGACAATGTGAACCAAAGAAACCTGTGGGACATAATGGAGAACTTAAACCTAGATGAAGGACTAACAGCACTATTAAGGAACATTTACAAAGATAACAAGGTGATTGTAACATGGGAAGGAAAGGCGACAGGGAAAATAGAGATAAGACGAGGCCTTAGGCAGGGGTGCCCGTTATCGCCTTTGCTGTTTATGTTGTATCTGAGAGGATTGGAGGATAGACTACAGAAGAGTGGGCTTGGGTTCAACCTTTCTTACAGTAAGCTAGGCCAAAAAATTCAGCAATCCTTACCGGGATTGATGTATGCGGATGATATTGTACTAATGGCTAACAACAGGACAGAGTTGCAGGAATTAATGAGCATCTGTGGTAGGGAAGGAGAGGAATTAGGTTTAGAATTCAGTAGCGAAAAATCGGCAGTCATGATTTTTAACGAGGATGAAGTTGAGAGGCTGAAGATACAGAATATTACAGTTGAGAGAGCTAGTAAATACAAGTATCTAGGAGTATGGATATGTGATGGTGCAGAATATCTCAGAGACCATGAAAAGTATATAATAGGTAAGGGCAACAGAAATGCAGCTGTAATGAAAAATAGAGCACTTTGGAATTACAACAGGTATGAGGTGGTGAGAGAGATTTGGAAAGGGGTCATGGTGCCTGGCTTGACTTTTGGAAACGCAGTGCTATGCATGAAATCCGAAGTGCATGCGAAACTAGAAATAAAACAGCGCGGAGTAGGTAGACTGGCTTTGGGGGCGCATTGCAAAACGCCAAACCAGGGAGTACAAGGAGACATGGGATGGGCATCATTTGAGAGCAGGGAAGCGGTGAGCAAGGTAGAATTTGAGGATAGGTTGAGGCTAATGGATGGGGAGCAATGGGCACGAAAGGTTTTCAGCTATTTATACATGAGGAGTGTAGACACAAAGTGGAGACAGCGCACTAGGAAATTAAGAGGAAAGTTTTTGGGCTATAGCGAAGATACGGAAGAGCAAGTCTCAGTTAAGAAGAAAGTTAAGGCCACAGAAAGAGATCGGTGGCTAGAGGGAATGCAGACAAAGACTGCTCTGGAAAGCTATAGATTAAACAAAAGAGTTATTGCCAAAGAAAGCATTTATGACAATTCTAGGGGAAGCTCATTGCTGTTTGAGGCAAGAACGGGTGTTCTGCGAACCAGAACATACAGAGTGAAGTACCAGGAAGTTGATACAGTGTGCACTGCTTGTGGAGAGGAGGACGAGACGCCTGAGCACTTGATACTCTACTGTAAAGGGCTTCACCCTATGCCTACCGAAGACAACATAGATTTAATAAAGTCATTGGGTTTTAGAGACAGCGAAGGGAGAGTGGATTTCAAGACTGTAGAGATTACCAAGCAAAGATTAAGTGAATGGTGGCAGAAATCGAGAGAAAACTAGGTATTTTCTTATTCACTGATGGCAAGGGGGTTTCATAGCCTCACTTTCTTTGCTCTGCGGAGTGAATATAGATTTCACATTTAAATATTCTAAGCTTAAATGGTAAAACAAAATGGCTAGGTGGCGTAAGCTACCGCCCGATCCAAAGGGCTCAGCCGTATTCATCCATCCATCCATCCATCCTGAACCTTCTTCCACCCGCTGCCCGCTCTGTGCTCGAACTCATGTAGTTACCTTACCGTGATTGATTCAGAGGCAATCACGAAACAAAGAAAAAATCGTAAAGGTGCAGGCGAGCTGGTGAATATTAACCATGTTGAAATAACCTGAGACTGGGGTAGAGTAGGAGCATCAAAGCGTAGAAGGGACAGAAAATAGACAGGACGACGTCTCAAAAAGACGTCGTCCTGTCTATTTTCTGTCCCTTCTACGCTTTGATGCTTCTTCTCTACCCCAGTCTCAGGTTATTTCAACATGGTACGAAACAAAGGATTGGTAAGAGCCGCCTCGCCGACCTGGTCTGGCCAATGCGCGCTGGAAAGTTTCAGGGGGAAACGCTTACACCGCCACCGCCGCGTCGACATCAAACGCGTCAGGCCGAGCCGTCCCGTGAGCCCACTACAACTCTCTTGGCCACTGTAGTTTTGTTTCAGCGGTTGCCAATTTTAAAGACCGCCGTAAGAAGTCCAGTCTTGTGTTCGCTTTTTTAACGATATTGGTTGCGTGCACGTTCCATCGAAGATTACTGGCAATGGTAACGCCAAGGTATTTGTAACTATCAACTCTTTCCAAAAGAACACCATCAAGACATCAAGGATATATTAGAGGTTTTAGCTTGTGTGTGATGTACATGCAGACCGTTTTTCCTATATTAAGTGACATTTTCCACTTCCTGCACCATTCCTGAATTTTATGTAGAGACGCCCTTACATTTATTTGGTCAAACGCGCAGTTATGACACTCTGTACAAAATACAATCATCTTCAAAGAGTCTAGTTTGCACAGGTATGTCCATTATCAGATCAATCATAAAAATGAGAAAGATTAGGCGCCCGAGAACCGAGCCTTTGTGGTATCTCAGAATGAACAACAGAAAGGTCCGAGTAGCGATCTTCAATACTTACACACATCTTTGTATGGGAAAGAAGCACCTCGATTCATTCAAGCAATGTTTGATTCTTTAACATAGATCTTAGTCTGCAGTTTGATAGGACAACGTCCTGGGGGTAGGACAATCCTATCTGCGCGTCGCGCGTATGCGGACGTCCTGCGTATGCGAGGTGCCGCGCGGCGGCGCTTCCGCATACGTGCGCCGCGCATAGGCACGGCGGATTCAAGGCCTGAGAGCGTATCGCCAAAACCGGTTGAAGTAGCTAAATAATTATATCGCATTAATAAGGAGTTTTAGCTCACCATATTCAAAGGCCCGCTATCGCTACGGGCTCTCGCTTTGGAGCATGCATCGAAATGGCAGCGCGAGCTCCGGCTAGAAATAGCGTGGCCTGAAAACACGATCTACTAAACCTTTCTATTATACTATTAAATTTAAGCCTTAACGTTTTAATTATTTCCAACTGCCGATAAAACAGTCCGCTCCACTGAGGATCCTAGCATTCTTTCGCTTCCCGGCAAAACATGTCGTAAAATGGCAGGAGTGACGCCAGGTTTTAAATAGTTCCGTTGTTTTCGCGCTGTTCGTGTGGGGCTCCGACTGTCTTGAACTAGCCTCTGTAATATGAAGGCACCCTAAGGTGTTCACTCTGCTTGAAGCGATGCTGGCGATGCGTCACGGGAGGAGAAATCGCATTTGATCACCATGAATGAAGTGAAAATTGCGATTTACTGGAGGTGATGTGTAAGGTGAGGTATACGCCGTGGTGAGTTCGAAAACAAGAAAATGATGTGAATAACTTGCGTAAAAAAAATCTCATTTCGTACTCACTCATATGTGGTCAGCAGTAGAAAAAACAATTGACCGGTCGTTGTGCCAATTGGTTTTCGCGGATCCACAAAGTGACATCGATGGATGAGCACTTCATGTTCCGAAGTGACCAGTTTCTGATCGGTGGCCCGTTCAGTATTTTTACAGCAGGCTAGCATTTAACGCTAAGAACTTGCCAATTCCGCATAGACGAAATTGCGCATTTGAAACCAAAGCTCACTTTATTGCACCCGATCGCAATATGTCTAAATATAGAGGAATACAATTTTACTGACAAGAGACCTTCCCTTTATTGTATATATTACTAGATCACCCGCGTTTTATGTTCTCTTTTTGTTTTGACTATTGACAGTCTAAATCAAGAATCCGGTGATGTAGCAAATGGCAAACTAACGTGGCACCATTTTTTTTTTGTTTATTTAGTTTAGCGATAACATTCCAAACTCTCAATAAATATACGTAAAATGACAGACATGCGTCCTTTCCGCGATATTTAAAGCCTGTTCAGACCTAACCCGACAACGCAACCAATTTCGGGGAGAGTTCAACAGGGCATTGCATAAGACAATTACGTTGGCTACAGTACATAAGAACTACGGTTCAGACCAATATTTCAACATGACTTTCCGCAGGCCCATCAATTGCACCATCATACACAAGGTCATTTGCAACGTTAAGTAAACTCATCTTGTTTTACCCCTCTGGTACGCGAGCGAGACACATGGCGACATTGACGACAATTTGAGTTCTCATTCACAACGCACAACACTGCCATGGCGATGTTGGTGACTCATTCAAACACAAAAACCACGTTGATCGTAGGTTGGCACTAGGTGACAGGAAACAAAACCGAACGTAGCACAGAAGACGCCCATCCATACGGCAGCAGAATTTGCCGGTCTTGGTCGCAACATTGCCCTAACGTCGAAAGAGCAGAAACCGCGCGCGAGGCGCGTGCAACCAGGCGGTCATCTTGTCCCAGTATACGTAGCACACTGGGAGTGTTCTGTTCTGAAACTTCGCTGATTCTTTCTTTTGTAAACGAAATTGGCGGTGATGGAGGGCACTGGCAACCCTACCTGCGATTACATAGCAGGACTAAATAATCTTGTACGACGGGTTAACTACGGCCGAAAGCCGTTTCTCGTGCTATGAAAATATCTCAGCGGCGAGAGCTTGCCACTTCGACAACCGACAGGCCCATGTGGCAAACACAGTGGAACAGAAATATGGTTGGTGCTAGGAGGGCCTTTGTGGACGGAGCCACCGCGCACTCCCTTCTTTCGCGTACTGTGGGAACTCGCACAGGCAGAAGTCGTAAAAGGCATGACGAGGGAGGTCCTCCCATTTCTCTTCCATAAACCTACCTTCCCAAAGCAATGTATTCTCCGGGTAGAACATACGTGGCATCCCCGGGTAGGTGACGTCATCCCCAGACTCCCCCGACCGAAAAAGCAGGTGTCAGATTTTCGCCACGCCTCGCGCACCCACAGCGGCTTCAAGTTCAGGTGCGTGTTCTAGCTGCGACACACGCAATGGTCTTTCGTGCACCACGCACCAATTTCAAAGGGAGGCGGCGAAGACCTCTCCGCGTAGCGTAACTCCCCGGTGGTCCCAGCCACCTGAATCACGCACACGGCGGCTGATTCATGCTCTGTCGGCGACGGCTGGATCGAAGCCTTCATTTCCCCTTTGTTAGCGGCTTGTTGCCGCTGAAGCAACTGCCCTATTCCTGGCCATATCTTTTTTTTTTCTGTTCCCCTGTAGCCATTTATGGTGGATCAACGGACATTGTTGAGATAAGGATGTTTTCAGCCAAAGTGTTTTTTTTTTCTTTTTCTGGAGCTTGAGCGAGAACGAGCGTAAACACGACAAAAAAAAGGCATTGTCGTTCAGAATGTCTCTAGCATTATAAAGGGGGAAGGGAAGGGGGGGGGGGGAGAATTGCTATAAGTACAACATCAACATAATTAGTCCTTAGAGTATCGAAGAGGAGAAAATTTCGAACGATTGGTAAGTCTATAAAACGCCCATCATGTCAATCAATTGCTGTCTATCCCAATGCCGACAAGAATGTGCCACACTGCTCAGATTTTTTTTTAATCTATTCATTTATAAGACAATATATATATAAAAAATGTTTGGATGCTAACGTTAAGTGAGGCACTCAGCTGCAGTTTGCCGGAAATTTCACGACAATAGACGAGTGGATTATTTATAAAATTGGTGAGATGCATTTTTCCAGTTTGCACTAATATTTTTTTTTTTACCTGGGATATATTTGTCCCAATGCCTCCTTAAGTTATTAGCGCTGAGTTAATATTCAGCATGTCCTGCATTGAATCACATACAAAAACACAGCCCAAAGGCCATACAAATGTCTGCGAACGTTTCTTTTTTCCGTTGAACACCACCGGCACCAGTGCCTCTTCGACACCATCTGGGGGCTGTGCTCCCTTTCCCCTGGCGACCTGAACGTGAATCCGGGTCGCCAGAAAACTTGAGATATAGCTACAGCTCTTTCATGGCGTGAGAGTGCCTTTCTCTGCAATGGTACGAAGCAAACAATTTGGTGAAATTGAGGAACTTTTGAAGATAACGGAGGATTGATACTGGTGAAGGAACGCACAACTTTTTCATACATGCCAGTCCTTAGATGACATTTCGCGTTACCTTCCGCGTGAACCTCTAGAAATTACCGTTTCTTTCAGGGCTACAGTGTTTTATCGGAAGGCAGAGAAAGAGAAAAACATATCGGGCATCTTTAATAATTTCTGCGCACGATTATATGCCAGTAAATCTATAAAGATTTTGAACAAGGGTAACAATGAAAAAAAACTGTTAAGTGCAGGCGAGCTGGTGTAAGTTATACATGATGGTTGAAAACCTGAGACTGTGGTTTGAAAAACAGAAAATCGTGAAGTAGAAAGAAAAAGGGACGGACAACGCCTCAAAAGACGTTGTCGGTCCCTTTTTCTCTCTAGTTCACGATTTTCTGTTCTTCAAACCACAGTCTCAGGTTTTCAATCATCATGCATAAGTGTAACAGCTTTGCCACTTTAAATTTTCTTAGCGCCATAAGGTGCACGTATGCAAACTCATTAGCAGACGATTTTTTTTTAATTTCTTAATAGATGGCAGCACAAAAGAAAAAAGGGTGTATGCGCCCTATTGTCTTTGACGCGCACTTTTGCGTAGATGAGAAGGTGGGGCATATATGCCCCAATGTCCTTCAAAGTACTAAAACGTAGTCCTCGGAATTTAAAAAGTTAAAATAAGCCGCACGTGACATGTGGAAAATTGAGATACCGGGACCCAAGCAGAACAAAGAGAGCGGAGGGCGTCATATCTCTGAGCTCCCGAATTCACATCATCCCTGGACCCACCCGCCATCGGTCGCGAAACCTACAGCAACACTGAACGGCTGGATAAGAATTACCAGAACTCTTTGTGTCATTCCTTCTCTGCTCTCCCCACCTCCCCATCCCCATTTTCCCCTTTTCTTCCTCTTCTCTGTTTGTGGGCAGCTATTCTAGTATATTCAGAATCGAGAACGCCGCAGATAGCGTCATCATAAATCTTTGCACCTCTCAAGTATTTCTCCTTCCAGTCTTACCATTCTTCATCCACAAGAAATTGTACTCTTTTCCGATTGCTTATTATATGGCGTAGCAAACCGACATTCACAGGTGGAAGATGCGCTCAAAGCAAAAGAAGCAAAAGTCTAAAAAAAAAAATCAACGCACTGGTAAGGCTAGCGCATGGACGCATGATAACATCTCCGAACCCGTGCTATTCTACTTATGTGCTCCCTTGAGAATGCTTTCACTCACGCCTACTTGTATGGTGACTGTTGCTGACTTCGCTTCGATAAAAAAAAGGCCTGATGTTTTTTCTCTAAGGAAGCTTTTTTCTGATTTAACTCTGGGGAAAATCAGGACACAAAAGCAGATAACGGATGGAGTAGTATGTTGCATTATGGGCTTTTATCATGCAAGTCACTTTTTCGACGGGCTCCTAGAAACCAGGGTAACCTTTTCGTTCCCTTTACCTACAGACCGGCATTTCAATGGCGACCGCCTCGCTTTCCTCGCATCCTTTTCCACTTCTGCTTTCCGCGATTCTTTTCTGGGCCTAAATACAAACCTGCTCCTCGTAACTGGGCTGGAAAAGAGCTCGAGTACGGGAACCCTGCACAATCCTGGCAGCGGCAACGATTTTGCACGTCGCAGGCGAAGCGGCAGAAGGGAGCCCTCCCTACGGGCGATGGTATCGATCTCCGAGCTCGCCCCGATTTCTCCCCAATCCACCTCCCCCCACACCGTCAAAAAGTGAGGAAGAATGGCGAGTGCTGGAGAGGAGGAGAGGGAACTTCGCTCCCTTTTAAGGGAGGAGGAAACGAGACAGAGAGAGGGGGGGGGGGTACAGTCCGCCATAGCGGTGACAGAGAAATGGAGAAGTCGGGGAGCGAGACAATGCAGATCACGTTTTGTTTCCTCCCGGACTTTTCCCTCCCCCCGGTGGACGAACGTCGTCCAGTATTCTGGCAGGTATTCCGACCGAGGGGCGGTGGAACACTCCGGCCGGCGACTGCTACCGGGGAAGCCATCGTCTGGCGCTGGCAGGTTTTTATGGCCGCGGCGTGACGTTTCTGTGGCATCGTACGTGACGTTTGTTTTGACCGCCCCCCTGCGCGCGGATTGAGTGTCCGAGCACCGCCGGAGGCAGGCCGTTTATTGAGGGGAGGTAAACGCGGTGCCCGCTTCATCTCTTCGTTGCTCTTTTTACTGAGCCTTGCAGCTGTGCTGTGCAACAAAACCAGAAAGAAAACGAAATAGTGTAAAAAAAAAAACTGTAATCAGGAAAATCAAAGTACCTGTATGTAACTGTTTCTTCTTTAGCAAATTCAATTGCGTTTGCGCGTGGTTCGAAATTGTAAAAGAGAAAAGTAAAAAAGTACACTTTTTATTCACTTTTTTTTCTGAAAAGGGGGTGGGGGGGGGGGGGGGGGGAGGCGGGAGGAGAGGCAGAGAGGGAGAGGTAAAGGGCCTTATACAATTAGCCTTCAATTTCTACTGACGGGAAATTGAAACTCAAATGTGGTTCGTCTCTCGTTGAAATCCCCTTTAAATTTTTTTCAGTTTTCACAAGTCACAAATAGAGCCGAAGGAATTTTTAACAATATGTGAGAACGACGCAGATCACGTTGGAAAACAAAAAAACAGGGAAGTAGAACCAGAAGCGAAAAACACGCGAAGGCCAGTCTTGTTGTTTGTATGCTACGTCACAGATATGCAAGCCTGTAGCATCGATAGTACTAAGCTAACATAATATGTACATTCGCATATTTTGATACATCTAACGGCAAAATTCGATTGCATCTCCTCCAGCTCTTTAGAGTTCGAGAACGTGGCTCCGTGACTACCTCGATGACTTATAGAGTACCTGACTAAAGAAAAAATTCAATAGTGACTAAAATGACAGGTCTTTTGGCAAGATCATGTTTTGTTATTTCAGAGCAAGTTCCTTCTGGTTCTTCAGCGGCAGAAAAAAGGCTGCCCTCCTACCCTCCCCCCCCCCCCCACCCCACCCCCCCACACACACACACAAAGACACACACACTTTTTCTTTTTTTGAGTGCAACAATGTTAGTTTAAAATGGAAAAGGTTTACACATGTTCCGTTGCTCCCGCTTGGCTGGAGCCGAAAATTAAAGCTTGAGCTGATTTTCTTTTCTTTTTTTTGCGTGTATAGCTGCTGTTTGCTATCGCAGAGGACGTGTATCAGATGATTATCACCTCGACTTCATTTAGTTTTTACTCCAGCAGGTCAGAAGCCCAAAGGAAGGAGAAACACGGAGATACATCAAGCAGATCATGCGTCATGCCCTACGATGCCTAACAGTTCGGCAAAAACAAAATAGGTTGTAAAGGATATGATGGCCTGTCTACGTTCGAAGCACTCACACGCAGTGAAAGTAAGCTCTTCACCAGCTAATGTTGTTTTGATCGGCGAGATAAGTTCGAGAGGACCGATAAGTTTACCACGTGGTTTATTATTTTTCTGTTGTTACTCAGACTAACCCAGACAGCCTACCCAAAGGTGACAGCTTTTAAAGTCAAATTGAATATGTCGTGGAAAAGAGACATCTCGCTCTTCTTCGTCGCCTGTTGTGAGGCTTTATGCGGGCCTCGTAGACGCTGCTGTAGACCTCCTGACGACGAAACAGCGTGGAGCCCTTCAAACAGAGCTGCTAACGCTCGACCCATGCAGACGATTCTAGAAACGGTAGTTCAACGCTGTGGCGACCCTGTGCTGCCATTCTCGAGTGATTCGAACAATGCGAAGTTCCCACGCCTCTTTTTATGTTCTGTTTTTTTGTTTCGTATTTGTTGGGAACACCTCGCTGCGTAAGGCGTTTACGAACTATCGCACTAGCCGGTTCGTTGTATATTTTCTTCAGTTGTGGTTCTGCCGTTCTATATTACCTTCTTTGTTACAAATTAAAACTTCGAGGTTTGGAGCAAATTCTAAACCCTGAGAGACAGAGAAATAAAATAACGGACAAGAATATACCAGTTTTGTGGGATAGGGACCCCCCTCATTCCGTTCCAACTTCATTCCGGGGAATTACAGTTTCTGATACAGTATTTTTTTTTTATCAATTCCATGGAATGGAGACACTGGTTCCTTCCCACTCTTGGGATGGCTGAATCCTTCCATTCCATTAACCTAATTCCTAAATACGAAAAATACTTCCCGTTCCCGACAGCTACATTGTACTTTCGGCAAAACTAGCCTAAAGCGGACGTTAGTATATGCAGAAACAACCCAAAAACTTGAAAAACCTTTTCCCAAAGCCTTTATTATACTGAGCCAAGAGGTAGCTGCACAATGTGCTTAGTGGCATTTGGTGGCACTGTAGACATTGATCGCGCGATCCAGAGTAAACGGCTCGCAACAGACGGCAGAAATGAAACAACAATTTTCTTCCCAAACGGACCGCATGCCCTCCACTTCTACGAGACACATAAAGCCAGCGTGTTTGTTTGATGAGGCATTAAAATGGCGTGCTGCAAGAATAAGTTGTTTTTGTCTGCTTCGATTACCTGCAGAACATCCCCGCTAGTATGCTATCAGAAGTGACGCCGCCTACACCTGCTCCGAATCTTTGTGCGCTGTGACAAAAGCCCAAAACCGACGAGAAGTTGCAATCACTACGGTGCCAGCACGAGGTACTGTGGGACCATGTCATGGAGCATGCCTTAATATAATTTCACGTTTGCTGTCTGAGTCTCGAGATTTCTGATCATATCCAATTAAATTGATTGTTTGGTTTCCAGGCTAACAATAGAGGGTCTGCTGGGCCAAAAGCGACATGTGCCCATGCGCCAGCAGGCCGTACGCCCTAGCTAGTAATTGACACCCCTTGCATAAAAACCTAGTCCATTAAATTTCCAATTCACTCCGAGTAAAATGCATATAATTCCATTTCCATTTCATTACTACAAGCGCTGCTGCCTCCATTCTATTCCCATTCAATTCCGGGGCCGCGGAAGCGCGGATTGATTCCGGAGTCAGTCCAGCTCCGGAGTGGCAACTCTGCAACAGAGGACGACACATACTTTCGCTCTCTGAGGTTTGGAAGTTAGTACTTGGAGGGCTGGTATTCGTTGTCGCAACTGTCGGTTTATCTTGAGAGCTGGCTAGGCGGAGGGGGCGGGGATCCTTATGTGTCGAGTATGATGAGGAGCTTGTCAAAATGTATGCGCAGGTTGACGTGGGATTTTGAATTGTATTACCGTTTTCTCATCTTGCGGTTACAAAAATAATTTCAAATTTTCCAGGCGGTCTTTTATGTGCATTCACTTGTCGGATACCAAGTTTTGTTTCAGGAAACCAAGAAATGTTCCAGTTATAAAAACATTTGACTTTACTTTTCACTCTGCTTGAATGTATTATGACTTCTCTAACCCAACTAGGGCAATGCAACAGTTTCCGTTTGTTCCCCACAATCTAGGGTTTCTTTTGAATCTAAATCAGAAGAATTGCTTTTAGCATTCTTAGAGAATAAAATTACAAATACTGCTGGTCCAATTTTTGCGCTTCCCGCCAAGGAATTTGTGTAAATAAATAAAAAAACTTCTAAGAAAGCACAAAAAGTTAGGTTCCCAAGATACAACATACATTAGTTAACTGACAGGGAAATATAGGTAAATGGCATTTGGTCGCGGAAAAATTACTTCATACATGTACAAACAAAAATGTTTTCTTCAGATATCAACGTTGACACTTTGGTTTCTCAATCATAACCTAAAACCCGCCTGGTGCATGTTACCTGCATTGTTTTCTTTCCATTGCCTGGTGAAGGCCTTGATGGCCATTGCTTTCAAATTCCTTCTCCTCTTTTTTGTTTTTTTTATGCAGAGGCCGAAATTGATTTTTTTTTTTATTCTGACGTTATACATCCGGTTCAAGGTCACACGACAAAACACACCTGGCGTGACACCTAGTGCCGGAGCCTACTTACTGCCTCACACCTTCGTTTCTTATTTCGCATTGCATACGACTACCTAATATTCACCTCATGGGCACTACAGATCAGATCTGGCATGCAGATAATGTAGTTCCCTCTGCAAAAGTCCCAGGTTGCTAAAATAAACGACTCGACACCACTATGCCTGTTCAAAGTTGAAGGTTGTTCTTTCAGCACACATTGCAGGCCTCAGCTTGAGTGAGCAACTCATTCTGAAGGGCTATGTTTATGATGTGGTATCCAGAAAATGTAGAAGAAACGACATCAAAGAATACAGTATGCGTAACACCTCCGACTTTCACAGAGCTTGTACTCGTTAGCAAGTGCTGACTACGTTGACGATGCACGTTGGCATATTATTGCCCACAAACCCTACGCTTCTGTCCTGGCTTGGAAGAGAAACGAAACAATGTAGGCTTCACAACGAATTTCTAAAACACCGCCAGATTTCTGAGACATCAGAAACTATGGTGTACGACAAGCAAAACGGCTGATGGCGGTTACCACCGCTGTCATATCTCCCGGCTTCACTCTTTATATTCGCGTCAAAATATACAAACAACAAATAAACATTACATTTCATTCATTGTATGCAAGAAAGGAGCATACAATGAAGGGCCTCATCTGTTTTGATAGGGCTTCATCTGTTTCCAGGCTTAAAATAGAGACGAAATTAATGTCTGCCTAAAGTAACACCCTACTTAGAGGACTAATAGGCGCCATCGGCTCAATTGTCCAATGTCTTCGAGCGCTCATCCCAGCATCCCACTTGAAGGACAGTCTCCCCAAGAGCCCTTGTACATTCAAACAAGAAGTTAGAAAAAAAAATGTATTTTCAATTCTAATGTTATGTGTTATTCGACAAACATAGAATTGTTTCAGAGGCGCAACGTGCACTGTTTTATCCGCAAATAGAATGTTTTGTTTTGTACTAAAAAAATTCAAAAATACAAGAAAAAGAACTCTCCTAATCATTGCGGTATGTTGAATAAATCCCTGCAAGTTTGGATGCCGGCATCCAAGCGTATACAGTGTGTAGCTGTCAGATTCCCGTGTATAATGTGACATGCCGTCAAGGGAGAATCTCGGTGGCCGTAATGGCATACACAAAGCGCTTATCTCTATTTTGTAATGAGAGGGAAGGCGTGGTGAGATTACCTTTTAAAGAAGCGTATTCAATGCCGTACGTGCGAAACTCATGAAGGAGATGATATGGCTTGTATGGCTTGTCAGTGCGTGGTGCTCCGTCCTCCGAACAAGGACTCTTGGGACATCATCTTAATTTAGAAGAGAAGCGAACGTGTGCGGAGATTACAGGTGTCATGTTCCTACAGCGAAAGCGTGCCGCTCCTTTCACCCTCTTTTCAATGCAAATGTAGGGTTCTAGTACTTAAGAATGCCTCCTGTTTCTCACTTTTCAGTTTATGCTGTGCAGTGACGTGTACTGTCAAGAACCGGTTGTAAAGCGAGCGCTACACCATAGGACACTATCGATTAGCCCTACGGTATATAATAACATTTTTGAAGCAGGTGCCTTTGTACAAAGGCCTTTGGCTACTTTCATTTTGATGGCACACATATTGCCATGTCTTCGATACTATGCTTTATAAGCAGCTCAAAGGTTTCCGGGTGAAAAACAACAGTGACGACAACAATAACACAGTCATGCAGCTATGTGCTTCAGTGGGATTTATTTGACAATTTTTCTCGCACCGTTCATGGTCAGTGAGGCGTTTTGGTAAGATTCTTAATAGGTATCTATACTGCGCGGTAATTTAACTTGCGCATTCAAGTAATAGTATTTTCTCCTTGGCATACAGCACACAAGGTATACATTTACACATATACTTTGTCCTATAAGTCCTAGAACTCAAAACTCCTGGTCTACCCTCGAATTAGAAGGAGCTCCCCCGTGAATTATCATACCAATGTTCCTTCCTTACTTCCTGTTTTCGTTCGCTATACATAGCTAAGGCTGATTTACCCTGCATTCTTTCCACCCACATTTTGAGAAACAGAAATATTCAGAGCATTGTCATGTGCCGAGCATTAGCAATGCCGTCGGTCTTTATACATCGTGAGCAAGGCAAGCGTCAAAAGACTAGAAAAACGACCGCATAAAAAGGTCGACGCGCAAATGCGACGAATCAATGCTGATTAGTCTCATTTACAGATACGAGGTTTAACTCCAAACTTCGCCCATATTCTTATTTTTGCTCCTACACTCGCGATCAATACAGATGTCTCGTTACCTGAGCCGAACTGCATCAAAGCAGATCAAGGTAATACAATGGTACTCAAATAAATCTACAAAGCAACAACAAAAAAAACTTCAGCTCAAAATTTTGTAGAAGTATTATCCTTTAACGCGTTTAGCACGATCGTTCGAACTGTTTCTTTTTTTTTTTTTTTTCTAATCCTCTTAAAACCGCTTCAATTCCAAGTTTTATATTTTGGTTAAGGGATTTTATTTTGAAGTGGGTGTGGGTGACGCCTTGCAGTGCCCCCAGTGTGGGATGAGTACGGCTGGGGAGTTATCCCCCTTCCCGGTAGGAGGCAGGGATGGAGCCGATCGAAAGTTATACGGGGAGCCCCCCGGCAGGAAGAATTAAGAGGAGGGGTTCCTTCCTTCCCGGCCAGGTTCGCTAAACGTGTAGGGCCTTCCTCGGGGCTCCTGGTACGCGCATGTACACTCTTCTTTTTTTTTTTTTTTTTTTTTTGGTTATCCATGGATTTCTTATGGCACAACCGACCGCGCGCGAATCGATATGTCTAGAACCCCCTTGGCTGGGGGGCCATTCCCTGCGCCTGATTCGGTTCCTTCTGCCGCGGCAGCGTTTGCCGCAAATCCAGTCGCCTAAATGGCTTGCTTTGGGCGAACAAATCTAGATATCGACTAAGAAAAAAAAAACGTCGCCCCTTTGCGTATTAAGTTACACAGAATGTGATGTGTTAGTGTGGAGAAACTGTGTATACATATGGAGACTGGATGACGCGAAGCAGCTCTGTGCTGCGCAAGCTAAGCGCGGGTGCACTCCGTGGATTTCTTGTGGGTGCCATCTTTGGCGGTTGCAGTGTAAATGCGACTTTCTCGGAGCCCGTTCAGTTCGAGACTCAGCAGACGAAAGGTGCAGAAAACAGAGCAATCGATTTATGCGCCGAGAAAGTGAGGGAGATGACAAGACAAGAGCGCGCAAGGACGTCAGAACGCCAAGCTCTGGTTCGAGTGATTACTGGGTGGACCTTAAGTTAGCTGCCGCTGTCTCCCTTCGTCGAACGTGTTCAAATGCGAGAACCAAACGCACGACGCCGGCGTTCCGCATTCGAACGCGTTCGATGAGTCCAGTGGGCACAAAGGCAGTCTGTGTCTCCACTGCACTCATCGAACTCGTTGAAATGCGAAACACAGGCGTCTCCATGGCGTTTGGTTCTCGCATTCGAAAGCGTTCGACGAGGGTAGACAAAGGCAGCTAACTTAAGGTCTACCCACTAATCGCTCGAGTCAGAGCTCGGCGTTGAGGCGCCCAGCGTCCTCTCGTTTCCTCGTAGAGGAATGTAGATCTACGTGCCGAACATACTGGCGTCTGCAGCAGTAACTGTTTAATACAAAAGCCTAAGACAAATGGCATCGTGCATGCACATTTGTCGACCAAATGTTTTGATTATTTACCTCGAATATTTATACGGCGCAGGCGAATGCGTGCGATATGCAGACCTACATTCCCAGCATTCTCGTTGATGATTGGGTAATTTAGCAATAAGACTATGGGGAGCTCAAGTTCGTCTGCTTCTCGCGCACAGGTTGCGATGACGTCAGAACAACGAGCTCTGATTGGCTCTGGCTAGAAGGATAGTGGATAAACCTCAATGCTACCGGCCTTGAGGTCTAGCCACTATCCTTCCGATCCGAGCCAATCAGAGCTTGGCTCTATGACGTCACCGCAACCTATGCGCAAGAAGCAGACGAACTTGCGTTCCGTATTGGGACGTTGCTGCGGCGATCAGAGACCTGGCACCATCACGCGACAAAAAACAAAAAAAAACAAAAAAAAAAATTAGACACTGGGAACCAACGGTACTAGATCTGTCAGTTAACAATCAGAATCATGTATAGAGAGTTTGGTCAAAAAGAGGGGTCGGCAGAGCCAGGTCGTGCACCAGGCGCAGAAAGAGTGCTTGACATGCTCTCTTTGCCAACAAGAAGCCGAAAAGAAACCCCTAATGGTGGTAGCGAGAAGCAGTTTTAATGATAGATATGTGGTTTTAATAAGCGCGATATTGTAACCCTTTATGGTTAAACATAGTGGGCACGTGATTTTTTGACTATGATCATGCAGAAAGATGTAAGAAATGAATGTGCCGCTCGAACTTTGCTTGGCTCAAAGAAAGTTTGACCGCTCAGATGGCAGATTCCCGGCCCTGTGCGCGGTGTACGGATTTGTCAATCGATCCGCTAGTCGCACTATTCCACTATGATTTTAGATGACCGTGACTGAAACATCACGTGCACCATATATGTTCAGTAACAGAGAGTTACTACGACGCGCTTATTAATTTCGTTTTTTGCGACACCCGCAAGGGTAATATTTCCGACTTCTGGTTGGCCGCCTTCGAATATGTGATGGCGCCCTGGAATACGTCCAGCCCGCTTTCAGTCAATGGTGCCTCCTCATTTGACTCCTATACTTCCCAATGAATGGCCAAACTCTCTGTGCATGCGACTCTGCTGACAGCTACATATGACGCCTATAAAAAAATAGCGCATTTTTGTCACGCGTCTGCTCGGTGACGCTTGTTACGCTAACAGACCTCCTTATGAATAGAAGAGGCGCCACCGTTAGAAATTTGGATACGCATTGCTTGCGAGGGAGAGTGATAGTCTTGCTGTTTTTTTGGTAAACAATAGGTTTGCGCAAAACTTTGTGCAAATAGAGCGTCGATCGAAAACGGTTCTTTTCCACTGCCCGTAAAGGCGTAGATGCTGGTGGTGCTAGGAACGCTATCCGCCAGGGCTTTCTAACATGCAGGCAACAACAGAAAAACGAAAAGAAAAGGTGTTTGAACGAGGCCTTTTTGTGCACGTTGTCAACTGATAATTCAAGAACATTGCTCAGGACTACCTCAACACGTTGCGGCAAATGAGTCTGCTTTTTTTCCTCTGCTTTTCCGTCGCTCTCTCTAGCACTCTTTCCCTGGGAAGCCCCGAGCGCCCTCGTTTAACGGAGCAGAGCGCTGAGGAGACTTCGGCCTGTCGTCTGGCAGTCGGCCTGTCGACCCACGATGCTGCACCGTACCGGATATGATAAGGCGGTGCCAGCCATATAACATCTCCCGCAATAAAACACATTCTATTTAAAAAAAAACTACAGTTGTTATTTGCTACTGTAGTCTCTCGAGAAACAGCGGTTAAATTTTATTTTTCCGATCGGCGTATAGTTGCGAAGTCATTAAGAAGGAGCTCGCGACGACCAGCAAGTCCCTGAGCCCTGCAACCGCGATGATGCGCAGACCAAGGGCCTTATTTCTGCCGCCGTGAATCAACGGCGGCTTCACTAAGCAAGCCCGTCTCGGACCTCGTCTCGGAGCACGTTGACAAACCGGGATGAAAGAAAGGTTCGTCCAAAAAGTTTCGCCTGGCGAGTGTGCCCGTCGGGTGCAAATATTGACCCGGGGGTGGGGGTCACAGGACTCGGCTTACAAGAACACCGGGGTGTGAAAGAAGGTCCGGAGGGGGGGGCGGGTGCGCCCACTCAAACTTGCGCGGACGCTGCCAGCCTCGACGGCGGCGGCAGCGAGGCTCAAAATGCAAATCGGCTCTGATTGGTCTGAGGAACAAATTTGCGAGCCTGGCAGGCCGCGTGTCGTCCCACTTTCTTCGGTTTCCTCTGAAACTTCCAGCCACGTCGCTAAACTCCCGTGAACACTGGGCGCATAATATTTTAATGGCAGTGCAGCTTTTTTGAGCAGGGCAGATATTTTTGTAGGCTCATTTCTTCGAATCAATATTTGGAAATTTTAAGCAGTGCACACATTCCAAGCTCCAGGATCCAAAAGGAGACTATCTAAGCTTATCAGCGGAGGGGTCGGCTGCTCAAGGTTACACCTTGGCTACCGGAACCGACCTGGCAATGTCAACTAGAACCCCTTCAATCACAGCAAGTGAAACAAATTGTAGAGCCCTTCCACTGCACGTGAAGAAGGAGGACCAGCGAAGCTGTTATTTTTACGACGTCTAGGACGATGCCTAAAGGACGACGTCTAAGACGACCCAAAGGACGACTTCTAAGACCACCTAGAGGACGACGCCTAGAGGACGACCTCTTGGACGACTTCTAGGACGACCTCAAGGATGACTTCTAGCACGACCTCGAGGACGACGCCTAGGACGACCTCTCGGACGACCTCGAAGACGATGCCTAGAGGTGATACCAAGGTATCGGGACATCACTATCTAATAATGCCAAAGAAGGCTGACTCACGCTGGTTGCCCCTTTTTTTATTTTTTATTCATCCATACTTGCCACGACCAATCAGGAGTTTTCTGTCAACATCCGTGGACGCATTTCTTCCCAGATCCTGGCGTGTAACAGCTTCGATGTAAAAACAGCCATCTACCAGTACAGCATGACCTCCTTGATATGCGCTGAAACTAAGGGCGAGAACGCCAATGCTGACCGGCACGAGAACCTCAACGCTGATATGGAGCTTCCAGACGCCGACGAAGGTGACTGGAGTGACCCGTATACATCCAACAACTGCAAGAAACCAAGCTCCATCGCGAGAGGCAGCACTCCGACCGTGGTAAGTCCCCTGTAATCTCAGAGGGTCTGACTGTTATATTCACGCCAACAGAAAACCAACAGATTACAAAAGTCAGCAGCCTTACGATGTCAGTCGCTTTAGAGCAGAAATGTCCGAAGTGCATCCACGAGGTCAGGCCAAATAGCAGACTTAACCTTACCGCGGTCGATACGCGCAATGGCCAATCAGCGCGAACCCTCCTCGCCTGCACTGAGATATACAGCCTAGAACTCGGAATGTACAAATCCGTCCCTTGCCACTACGCAATCGGTGTGATTCAAAACATCGACAAAATCTACTGGATGCCGACATTGAACAGCATTTGAGATCGCCGGACGGTAAAGTCGCTCGGGTATGCCGACGTGGCCAGAGCTCTGCAGTGAGACTCTCACTCTGCACATCAGCACTGCCAAGTTATGCGTATCTCGGTCACGCGGGCCATCTTGTTTTCAAGCATGACACGTCCAATCCAATGCCGCAAGTGCTTGGGGTACGGACACCGTGAAGCAAACCAAAATGGTCCCTCCACCTGCAACCGCTGCAGAAACACCCACGGGGGCGATGTGTATTCTACAGAAAAGAAGTACGTGAACTGCGAAGGGGCTCATGTCTCCACATCTCCATCCTGCCTTAAGTGAAAGAAGGAAAAGGAGGCCAGGAACTACGCTTGAACACACGCAGTTGACCACTGCGCTGCATACCGCCATACAACGGCTTAAACGGGCTGGTCAAGCGACAGGAGGTATCCAGCCGTCTCCAGACACCGCTAACGATAAAAATAAAACACTCAGAGAAGAGTCGACCAACGTCAGTTATTCCTCAGCGCTTAAAACTCAGGAAAAATCTGCCAAGACAGCAGCTTAGCTGCAGAAGCAGAAACCCTACAATGAGGAACTCAACGAAGACAGCTCAAAACGGTGAAAAACACGCACAACCTCTTCCAAGCGACAGACTCCTTCTGATTCTCCTTGTGGTCATGCAAAAACAACAACCCAGGGTTGGAAACCATTACTGCTGTCGGCAGTTCACATGGCCCGTATCCTTCGGTCTTTCATTAACTTAAAATGGCTCAAAATGGCGGTTTGGAAGATCTAGCAACGCTTGCAAGCGATTTTTAAAGCCACACGTAGACACGTCACTCACGAATGAGGCAAGATCACGATTCAAGGTTGCATGGTTACTGCGCTCTGACTCGTGGCGCAATCGCCGGATCACTACGAAGCAAACATGGCTTCTAGGGGACAACATCGCAGCCACGGTGTTTTGAGGCTTTGAAGCCGGGGTCACACTGCTTCTACATCATACAAATGACACTCTGCGAACAGATTCGAATGTGAGTCACTGTGAGATCCTTGCTTCGAATGCCTCATGGCAATGCGTTCAAGGAGAAACTTTGGCACGCGGCATCCGAACCACAGATATTGTGGGGACTTGTGCTGGCAGACTGTCTTTTGTATGTAGAATGAGCAGTGTGACCCCGGCATCAGGAACATCGTTTCTTTAAAACTCCAAACTCCGTAACACCCCTCAGGCACGTAGCTAGGGGGCAACCCATAGAACCCAGCCTCCCCCCCCCCCCCCCGCCGAAATCTTTTATTTTGCTGGGACCTCCTCTCTCCCCTCTCCCTCATACAGCATTTTGTCATGCATGGGCAACCCCCCCCCCCCCCCCCCGATACAAAATCGTGGCTACGTGCCTGACACCCCAACAATCATTGCGGCGCATCACCTCCAGCGCTTGATCTCCCGACACGTATACACTTCCCTCGAAGACACTTACTCCTCACGGCAGGAGGAACCCGACGGGAGGAGCAATGAACCTTTTCCCACTACCGAGTGCAGTCTGCGGATCTGTCTTCGAACTAATGAAGGGCTGCCCAAGTAGCCTCCGCCCTTCAGGATACATTGGCATCGTGCAGTTGTATTGATCTTCGTTGCCTTTTATGGCCCATACAAGCGTGTACTCAAACCAGAATGGCCAAAAAAAGACAAAATACGCGCCAGATCGGTGCTGAATTTGTTGGTCGACCGGAACTTTGCCCCGCAGAACTTACTATAAAAAGGTTCAATGGACCTTTTTTCAGTAAGCTTCTGCGGACACCACGACTTTCACAACTTTTGTCGGTCATGCCGGCAATGCCGCCCAAGCATCTCCGGGATCACGACCCAGATCAGGAGGGCGGGAACCGTATCGACAACGCGGAAAACAGTACCAGAGCCTGGCTCGCGCACTAATCCTCGCCGCTACGCTTACGCCGTAAAACTGTACGAGGACGGGAGGCACACACAGACACTAAAGGGGCCTTCGCCGGCAGCGACACTTGAAAGCCGGGTTTCCGATGGTTGCGAAGTCAAGAGACGACACCGCGGACGGCGGCCGCCTTGCCTTAAGTCCCGGTCAGGCGAGTCGCACCGTCGAGCGGTCGCGGGGTGGAGGACCGATCAAAGGACCGACGAGAGAAGCGTACCCCAGCACCCGCTGGAGTCGCACAGTATAATTGCTCGTGACGTCGGAAAATAGAGAAAGGGCTTTCGGCACTCCCCGAAATTGAATTTGGTTTGAGGTAGAGATTAGGCCCGAGAGCAAGTCACCGTGATCTTGAGTAGGATCTAGTGCTGCGACTGGGCACCAGTGGGGTGCGACTAGGATATCGAGACTCAGGAAGCGAGGTTTAGCGTGTGACCAACGTGCACTAAGACACTTTAAATGGAGATAGTAGATGCGGTGTTGCTACACTCCAAGAAATATCTGCGCGTCAACTAAAGGCCCGTTCACGCTCTGGCGACTACTTCAAATTGGGTTCCTTGAAACCTCTTACAACATGAGGACATACTGGCGCCATCTATTGGGTCGCAGTGTAAACTTAGCGGTCCGGCATATTTTCGATTTCTCTCGGCGCATTATATCCTTTCTTTCTTAGCTCGAAAAACTTTTGTCAACGTTATAAACGAGCCTTTCATATAGGTATTACGCACATTTGACCTCGGACATACCTCAAAACCTTCGCTCTTGCAAAATGCAGTTTCAGGGTCACCGCATTGATGGCGCCAGCGGGCCAGTGTGTTCTCTCGTCATAAGATATTTTAAGGTATTTTAACAAGCCTCGTCTCTCTCGGTCGCACTCGGTTGCAAGAGTGTGAACTGGCCTTTACTCGCAAAACACTCAAAGAGCCAATCTCTGCAATCTACGAAATCAGCTCAGCGAATGATTAGGCGGAACATCCGTTTAGACCTAAATATAAAGTCAGCGCTATGGCATTACGCAATGCAAAGCGCCATGCTTGCATTGCGTAATGCCACAGCGCAGGCTTAATTTTAAGGTGTTATGAGATGTTCCGCCTCATCATTCGCTGACCTGTTTACGTAGATAGCAGAGATCGGCTCTTCGAATGTTTTGCGGGTAAGTAGACACGCAGGCATTTAGCTATGCGACTGCACCCGTGCAGTAGAGCGTGATTTGTGCTATTTCCTTGGTTTTTGCTGGCTCAGTACTGGTGGGCGGGTGTAATGGTAGAGGGGGGAAAATGCCAATAACTAGACATTCATTTATTGCGTTCGTTTGTTGAGAAATAATATCTAGTCGGCGCAATATCTGCCTGAAAACTAAGTTCGCGAATATTGTCTCAGCACCTCCGAAAACGATAATCAATGAAAATAAGATAAAACGTAAAGGGAGCGATTCAGAATGCACTTTTTGTAATGAATCTAAGTTGGGCTGATCTCCCCATTAATGTCGTCATAGGTAGCAGCTCTCCCAGTTAGGATAAGTTATGCCTTTCAAATTAGCACTACACAAAAATACCAAACCAATGTTTCAGTGTATAACGTTAATTTATATCAGCAGCACAAACGGAAGTTTTGTGTCCTAGAAATTTGCTACAAAGGAGTGAACGTAGGAAGCGAGCATTATAAAAGACGGGGGGATTTGTTGCGTTAATCTTAGCGACAGTGGGTGAATGATCGTGCATACTATAGCCATATACAAGCTGCAGTTGACAAGTCAGGGCAACACACAAACAAACGATATTCGTCCGGTTTCTCCAGTATCTCCAAACGACATTCCCGGTAAGCATCATATGCCCGAGGCGCACGATATTACGGCGCGTGCGCGATGGCGGCGGCCTATTATCAGGTTCCGTAAAAAAAAATTCAACAACGATCTACAAAAAACTGCCTAATCAAAATGTTGACAAGATATAAATGATGCGTCAATTATCGAATGGAATAAAAAAGAAACATGAAATCCACACCAATCAGTGTTGATCTTTTCAAACGCATTACCATTTAATGTACGCATGCGCCAAGTATATTTCGGTAACTGAACTTTCATACTTTTTTTTTTATCCTTTCGTATCATGTTTACGACTAGACGTTCAGAGCTGAAGTCCTCCCAAGTGCTCAGCCGTGCACATGACGCCAATAACTAGAGGAGGGGCGGTGCCAGGAAGCGCTGATCACGGGAAAGAAATATGGAGTCGGCATTTTAATACTTTAAACACTCTCTAATTCCTGCCTCGTTTTGACATCGCTCCGGTGGCCCAATTGCTGGAGTAGTTTTAGCTGAAGCCTACACATGCATCGCAGGGTTCCCGGGAATCACACGCCTAAAATTCTGCCGCAGGCTCGCGTAACGTTCCTGCAAACGATCATTTGAGTTTAAAGCGTATACAAGCACGCGACTCCTGGCGAGAACGAGACCACCAGTGCGTTGGACGCATAATTCTCCGGGTGACGACGTCAGGCGACACTGCAGCCTTATACTTAGAGCAGCTGTGGCGAGTGCCCCTGGGCGGCGTGCGAGCAGAGAAAGCTAATTAAGGGGGACGTCTATCTCTCCGCGGGGACGCCTCCAAACAGCGCCCTCCAGGTAAGGGAAGGATCGAAGTACGCTAATCGAAGGTCGGAACGTCCGCTTCTCGCTGGTACGAGGGTTTGCTTTGAGGAACATCTGATTATATATCCTGTGGGAAACCGTTTATTGTTCCGAAAGTTCTGCAGTTTGAGAACGAACCCAAATGAGCAGGCTCCTGGTGGAAAAAGGAAGCACTATATAACGGAAATAGAGTAAATGAATGAAGTGCGAATTGATTGGTTGAAGCTTAATTGCTGGCAGTTAGAACGAGGGAGAGGGAAAACTAAGCCCCATTCGCAGGCTTCTTGCTGTTTTCTAAGAGCGTTCAAACGAGTGGACTCAAAGTGAAGGCAAATGACGAGAGAGGAATCGAGCTAGCATCAAGGTGTCCACGTTAACCGAAGTATCATGCCTGGAGGCACTCCTTGCTCCGACCGACCTCACCCTTCTCAGGGTTCCCGACTTGCTAAGTGGGACGCCTTGTGCTTGTGCACCGGCGACATGCGCCGCTGCCCTTCGTGTCCGTACTTTGAAGACGTCGCAGCAACACCGATGAGGCACGCAGCGTCCCGGACCGTCCGTGGGCAGCGGGGCATAGAGACCGGGCAGTCCGCCCGCCCCTCTTCTGCGCTCAAGTGGGAAGCTCGGGGTGCACTAATTAGACGTAATTAATTGCGAAGGGCCCGCGGGGCCCTACTGGGGCCTTGGTCGGTTGAAAAAGCACCTGGTCCCTTCCAATAGAGTCCTCCCGACTCCGTGGTCTCTCGGAGGCTGCTTTGTGAGCGCCCGAACCGACAGGGGAGGCGATGAGGTGGGCTGCGTGGCGTCTGGAAAGCCAGCTGGTTTGTCGGCTGGCCGGTAGCGCGCTCAAAGCAACGCAGGGGTCGATGTTAGAACGCGTACATCTCGAAGAGCGGTGGGACGGCCTAATGACTCGGGACCGAAAGAGAACCTGTCTGATATGTTGGCCAGAACAGAGCGGGCCTCAACCGGAGTTCTTTTGACCTCGTGAAAAACCATGCGGCCCTCGTTAGCTCCGGGCTGGTTTCGTGACGCAATGTTGCCCGATGAAGCAGTGGCTCCTTTGACAGTGGGAGAAAGCACGGAGCGCGGTGTACTGCGTGCGCATTAATTGCGATACTCGTTGGTTATGAGCCAGTGGCTAGTGACGGGTGGGGTTTTATGCTTCGGTCACGTCGGCGCTATTCCCGGCCGCTCAAATGACGTGGTCCATCGTTTTTTGTGACGGAATAAAAACGCGGATGCGCTGCCAGGTATCTATTTAAGCACATGAGTCTGTTGCGTCGGCAGAGAACCAGAACGATTTTGTTCTACTCTTTCTCGGTGAGTGAGCAAGAAGAATCATTTTGCGGGCAAAATGCTGAATTGACGTGGAGATGGAGGCCGCTGAGCGATATCTCGCGCAAACGCAGCCTGGCATACCTTCCGTTAGTACAAAGTACCACACGTTGGCTCGGCAACGACAGTGATCAATAGGATTCGTCTCGTTAAAGTCTACAAGGCATTAAAAATACGAAATTCCAAAGCAAAAGAACTTGAAATTCCACAGAGCTCGAAGCACCTAGTGCCTAGGAAGACATTTACACCGCAAACTGCGCACATGCGCTCGCTACGTATCTTACACTTCAACAAACCCCCCCCCCCCCCCTCCCCTACCAAAAAAAAAAAAAAGTCTTATTGTTTGCCCGAAATCCTTTGGAATCCTAACATTTCTCCGATGGAACCCCCGCGTCCGCCCAAGCCTATTAATATCGTTTCGAGGCTCGGTTGGGTATGGTCATGAAGGCTGAAGCGGGGGGGGGGGGGGGGGGGGGTGCAAAGGGCCCGCAATAAGGGACCACCCTTTTCCCCGGTTGTAAATCTGACGCTGCCGTTAGGCGCCCAGGGTCCGTGCCCCAGGTCGGCGCGTTTTTCTTCGCTACGAGAAGAAACATTTCCCTCCAGGGACTCGCCGCTTTCTCTGCTCGGTTTCCTTCGGTCTATTTTAATTAAAGAAAGTAATTTCTTTCTTTTCGCTCGTTTCCGGATTCTTGAGGGACGCTCGGGGTACTCGTAAAGTTTCCCAAACGAATCTTTCGTGTGGCACCTGGCTCTCAAATAGCGGTTGTTTCGCGTGTGCTTTTTTTCTCGACGGCATCCGGGGATCCTTTGAGTACATTCCGCACTTTTATAAGCACTTCCTCCACCCATCTCGTTAGTTACTGCGTCCGTCCACATAAACAAATGATTTTTGTCTTATTGTTTTTTCGCTGTCGTCTATCGAGAGGCGGCAGTATCCGAAAACAAAACTGCTGCATTCGCAAAAAAAAAAAAAAAAAAATAAGAAGTTTTGCAAATGCGTTTTTTAAGTGAGGGTGGGGAGCAGACGGAGAGCGCGAGGGGACGCCACAACGCCGAACGCCGCAGCAGCGTGGCGTTGACCAATTACAGCAGGCGGCGATGTCCCGGTGACCCGGTCCCTTGGTCCCGCTTCGTCACGCGATATAGATTAGGGCCCCTGGTTCGAATGATTAGTGGGAAAAGCTAAAGCTAGCTAGCTGCCTTTGTCTCCACAGCACTCGTCGAACGCGTTGGAACGCGGAACGCCGATGTCCGGCGTTTGGCTTTCGCAGTCGAACGTGTTCGACAAGTGCAGTTTCGACAAAGTCCGCACTTGGCTTCACTCATAGCCTCCTATACACTGACAAAGCCTGGCAGATCGCCACGAGAAGCGGCCGCCGAAGTGGAAAAGATGGAGCGGCAAATAACGGATCAAAGGAAAGTCACGTGACTGGCGCCCCGCGGCGGCGAGACGCCGAAGCCCGAGCGAACCAGTGTGTTTCGGGTCCTCGCCGCTGCAAAAGCTGTGCGCTGATGTCCAGGTTCCCCGAGAAATGGCTCTTTGATGCACGGTGCTACAAGATTCTCGCGCTCCGAATCTGCGACCGGCCACTCTATGGCTCCGTCGTCGAACTGCCACGCTTTGTGTGTATAAAGAAGGCTATGCTCCACTGCACTTGTCGAACGCTTTAGAACGCGGTATGCCTGCGTCCGGTGTTTGGCTGTCGCATTCGAACGCGTTCGACGAGTGCATTGGCCTGCTAGCTTTACGCCTACCCACAATCATTTGGACCAGAGCTCGGCGTTCTGACGTATACCCCCGCGCTCTCGTCTCATTCCCCCGAGTTTCTCGGCGCATTGCCTTTTGTAGCCTCCTCGCACGCGTCCCGGTAAACACGTGCTCATGCACGCGTACATCACCTGATACACGTGAACGTGCCTTTACGTTTCTAGAACCGCATAGGACCTCAAGTTGTCTGAATGAACTTCAGGCAGGAACTCCATCGGAAGTGACACGCACTCGTTGTAGAGCTCGAGGCGAGGTAAGTTCAACCCGTATTTGCCGCACTTAGCGGCGCGCTGGATACAAAGCTGGGTCGCTAATCTGGACACTTGGCGGCGGTCGCGATTGGCCGGCGCCAATGCCAAACGCGGCGCCAGCCAATTACGACCGCCGAATTCCTCGACGACTTTTTTGCCACCTGTCCAGACTAGAGGCCCAGGAGGGTGAAAAGTAATTTAGACTGCGATTATTGCGGTGAACAGGTCGGAGGTTCCGGTAATATGCGGGACTGGCCACATGAGACGGAAAGTCCAGGTTTGTTTGTTATCCAGTAAACGCTGCTCTCATGCCGGAGGCGGTAGGGACATGGCACAAAGTGGGCGTAGTAGGTAAATCTTCATATTATGACCATTTCCCGCTTCCCTCATCGCTTTCACGCGAGAAGATAAAACAAGACGTGATTCTCATTTGGTTGCGTGTAGTGCCCGTTTCTGAACAGGCGCCAATAGCGAATTGAGGGGGGGTGGGGGTAGGGGGGGTCGACCGTATTCCTAAGCTCTTCATGGGGAGCTTTTTTTTAATAAAAAAATGTATATAGACCAGCCGAAAGTTTTAGTTTTTGGCGACTTGGCAAGAAGTCAACAAATAGATCTGGGCAACGTTTCGACCGTAACGACGTATCTCAGCAGACGCAGAGGCGCCGGATTCGTCAGGTGGAATGCATGCTATTACTGGAAACCCGCTTAAATAGGTAAATCTAGAACCGACCGTAAAAAAAGAAAAGGAAAAAGAAGCATATTAACAATAAAATGGGCCACGAAAATCAAACGAAAAAGGTACTAAGAACTAACTCTTATTATATGACAACGAATGCATTACGTAGGTTGGTACCCAAATCTTTTGTTATAAGTCGAGTCTTTTTCAAGACAGCCGTTGTGAGGCGTCTCAGATGTTGTAGGTAGTGATGGTAAAGCTTGCTTTTACAGGAAGCTTTCATGTTTCAATGGAACCTCCCGGGCAATGCGCAATATCTAGACTTATTTTTGGTAATATTAATTCTTGTTTTACGTCTCTCTTTCTTAATTTGAAGCAGATCCAGGTTCCCATATCATTAATTTAGCTTAATATTTCAAACATACAATTAAACCATCTCCTTTAGCTGTATATTTGAACCATGCACCTTGGTTGTATCTTTTTGTATGAGTAACAATTTTTTTTTTTCTTTTTTAATAAACTGTAACCGTCAGTGTGTTTCCTTTTCTTCTAAGCACACGTTTTATCGCCATATTCCAGTGGCGGGAAGTGAACTGCAAGAAGACGCTGTTCGCTTGTTGTAGTTCCTTCAAATACCGCACTTAGGTGGTCTGCTCATAAAGATAAAGTGATAGTTAGGGCACTGACAAAAAAACTAAGGCGACGGAAGATCTTGACATCGTATATATCTACATTCGATCGTTTCGAAAGAATAAGATCGGACCTTCCAATTTTGCAAGCTCGCAAATAATCTAAATCTTGGTTGTTTTTTGGTCGCCTAGAACAGCAGGTGCCACAACCCATCACGAGAAATGTGAGTGCGGCATCACAGCCTTTTTGTTCCACGTACTCCGTACATCTATTTGGTCGGAATATTCAAGTTTTTATAAATGCAGAAGACAAAAAAAAAAATAAAAAAAATGCTGCACCGAGGAACGAAAGCGACATCTTCCTTCTGAGTTTACACTTAATTGCGTGCCGTAAACATATTAAAACAAATCTGATGCCATTATTATTGTTTTTGTTATTTTATCGAGCATATTCCCAGTGACACGCACTTCCAAACTTAGAAAGCACGACACAAATGCGTAGATAGCGAGCAAGGGGATTCCGCGAACCGGAGGAAATTCGAATATTTATAGCACTGATCTCTATGTCCATTGGCTGGATTGTGTTTGCCCGCTCCGCGAATGCGGCCACTGGCGGGCATCGTTTTGGTAGAGTTATATTACCTCTAACCAATGTACAGCTGGTGCAGCCACTATCATCCACCCATGGCAGACAGCGTTGTGGCAGTTCTGGGGACAGGCTGCCATAAAAATAGCCCTTGGGTGATATTTCGCTCTGGATTGAAATTGTCCGACAAAACATATTGTTGAAACCCGGCGTGAACGCCGATCTTTGAGAATCGGTTGAAAGTTTCACGAAATTGCAGCACCGGGGAAAAGCAGCACAGCACGCATCAAAAGTCGCATCGAAAGAACCATCGAAAGAAGCATCGAAAGCAGACGCCGGTACGGCGTCTTTTTTCGATGCGAGCTGCGCTGCTTTTCCCCGGTGCTGCGCTTTCGTTGAACTTTCGCCGGGTCCTCAAAGATGAGGCTACCGTTCCCGCCGGGTTTCAAGAATCTGCTTCGTCGAACAACTTCAATCAAGCACGAAATATCACCCACGGTACAGTGTACTAGACCCGCGAATAGTTTTATGGCAGCCTGCCGCCACAGCGCTGTCCGCCATATTGCTATGATGCTAGAGATAATATAACTCTACCAAAAAGATGGCCGATCGTGGCCGCCTTCCCGTGCATAGGCGGAGCTGGTCAAACTTGATCCAGCAAATAGACATACAGATCAGTGATTTATACAGACTAAGGCACATATCTCTAGCCGTTCCCTGCTATAGCGACATAGCGATATGCGAAGCCAAGGTCGAGACTTTAGCCGTCGACGCCGGTTCCTCGTAGTAAAAAAAGAAAGCATTCTCACGGAAGGTATACATATGCATAAAGCAATATTTAGAATATGTTTTTATTTTTATGTCTGTCGCGTTATCGGGGCCCGCATTTAACGTCCCTGTCGAGGTTTGCATTTATTCGGCGGTCCTGTCGAGCCAGGATGATTCCGCCCCAAGTGACTGCGTTATCCAAAGAGTGTCGTCGGCCCACCGTCACCGTCTAGTGGTCGTAAAACAAGGGCAGTTAAAGTGAAGGGGTGCGTGGTTGGCATCACTGTGGATCGCTCAAGCCAACCATCATTGAAGAAGGAATTATCGTAAAGTCACCTTTCTCTTTTTTTCTTTCTTTCATTTTATAACGTGAACTAAACGTGTGCATTTTTTTTTTCTTTTTTTCATATCAAGTGCCGCAGTATTAATTCTAGATTCACCGATTAAAAAAAAAAATCGCCGCTGTATTTTGGGCTTTTTTTTACACTGTTTAGTTTATGAATGACACAGCACTATTTATTTCAATATACTTTCTCAACACCCCTAAGTGGAATGGCTGATAAATGAAATCTTTGAAATAATTTGAAAAAAAAAAACTATGATTTTTAGTTGAGGTCCGTCACTCTTGCTGATTCTTACAAATCTGGTGTCTATTTCCTTAATTTTTGTCACAACACCTTCACGTCTTTCCACTCCTTTTTGCGTTTCATCTCTAAACTTGAGACACAAGATTCCTTAATAGCACGATTAATTCCCAAAAATATATTTTCTCGTACTAACCCTGCAAACTGTAAAGGCTACATGGCGTGCTGCAGCGTTCAATATTAAGGCTGCAGGAGACGCTCTGATCAAAAAAAAAAAAACAAAAAAACAACGCTCTAATCAAAGGCTAGTGCGTCGAATCGAGACCTGTGCTTTCCGTAAAATGTTCCTAACGAACACTACGCAGAAACTAATTGGGCCCTAGGTGGAAGTTTAATTATGGGCACCAATATATAAAAAAATAAGAATGCGTTGATAAATGCTCCTGACTTTAGGTGACGCCAGAATAACGGACCATTTGTATTGATTGGCGTAGTTACGCCATTTCTCTCTGGAAGTATGAAGGTGGAGAATATCTTCCAGTCGTTATCTGCAATCAAGCTGTACCAAATCTTCTTGCAAATAGATTTGTACGCGCCAATTTTTTGTAGCTTCGAAGTGTGGTCTTATGATAGAGACAGCTCGCCAGTTCCCTGTTCTGCTAGACGCCCCTCCAGCCAAAAATATACTGACCGCATCGCCGGGGCAGAATAGAGAGGTGTCTGAACGGCGCCGCCTCGTCATGGAGCAAGCGAAGGTTCTTTTGGGAGCGAACTTGGGAAAACCGTATACGGAAATCACGTTTGACGGCGCAGAAGCAACGCCGGTAGCGAGCTGTCGTGCGAACGGTGAACGCCGCCGACGTCGTCGCACACCGGAGGCGGGTCGACGTCGGCCGATGTCAAGGAAAGGGGGGATTTGGCATGTCCCACAATACCACGATTCAGGACAAGAGACCAAGCGTCGGTAAGGTTAATGAGAGAGTTCTTCACATTTACGATGAGACCACGAATTACATTCGTCACGTTGCAACTCCGCGAGATCGTCATACAAAGACGGGTCGCGGCAGATGCACATGGGGCGGGGACCAGGGTTGGTAGGCATGTCACCGACGAGTAGGAGCAGCATGATGGAGAAGTGCGCCAGTCGGGGCTGTGTTCCTTCGTGCAAGAACGGTCGTGTAGGCCTAACACTCAGCTGGCGAAAGACTTGTGTTGTAAGGTGACTGTCAACTGGGGGTACTTAATGAAGTGATGGGCTCACGGTTCGCTGGGGACAGACATATCTAGGTGATGTGTACCGTTGTGTAACAGAGCCTCAGGATTGTCATAATCAAGATAAGTGCCCGGAGCAAAGGGAAACATGGTAGCTTGTTTATCTTCATATTCATTTGCACATGATGTTCTACCATCGGAGATGTTCTTCGATGTTCTACCATCTCAGATGGTACAATATCAGTGGAAACGAAGAGAGGTCGAGGAAGGTCGCCCTGCCTCTCTTCGTCTTCCTACGATATTCACCCATTTTTGAAGCGCGAATGCCACTCAAAACACATCGCACAATCCACTGCTTTGCGCCATGCGCCTGCCGAATAATTTAAAAGGTCTCTGTTCAGATTTGACGAGTGTGATGCAAAACAAACTGTTGAAAAATGGAAAATGCTACAAGTCAGCAACCCATGGCTGCCCCGCGAAGACCGCTGATAAGGTGACACTTTTACATATATCATAACCGCCCTCACTTCCATCTTGTATGTTATCACCGTCACATAATCGCCATCACAAGACGCGGCACCGCGGACCTCCATGGTACAGGCTTTTTGTTGCCTTTTTGCGGTGCCGCGGCTCTACTGAGCCAATCAATATTAATATTATGATGATTACTTGACTCATAACGCTCTTTACTCTGTTTTGCGATTCCCGCTAAAATCTTCGATCTGCCCGTGTACGTGGACACAAAAACCTCGTGTAGCGCAGATCCAAATTACACTCTAAAACCGGTCCCTCATAAAAAAACGCTGTCCCTCTGATTTTAGAGGGGACAACAATGCTTTCAGGGGGACAGCCCTTTTTAAGAGGGAAATTGAAAAATAAAATAGCAACATCTAGAGGGACACCAACATATTAAGAGAGACCAAGGAAACCGTTTCGTTAGTCCCTCTTAACAGGAAAGACAGACAAAAAGATTCACGTGTGTCCCTTCATATTAAGAGGGGACCGGTCCCTCTTAACTGGACCAATGTAGTTCGGTCAGGAGGAGGGCGGCAGGCGCACTAATCCACGGCAAAGAGTTCAGACGGTGCTAAGGCTTCGCGCCAATTCACGGAGAGCTGGAAACGGTCGTTGCCGGAGAGTCGCAAGCGTCATGCTGCTCGTTTGACTTCCTTCGGGTGAGTAATCCTGTCATATTGGCGCTTTTGTTTTGGGTGCATTGCGGGTGGGAATAACGAGCCATCAATATTTTCACGCTGGCTGTGAGATGCACGAGCTTTGCATGTAGAGTGAGAGTGTTCAGCTGTAGTCCGCGGACGCGGTCGCTTCCTGGATCTGCTCGTTCAGCTAGGACAAAGCGTCGCTAATCGTTTGCCCTGCCGTGAGCCGCAGGGCTGTCTTTCGCACAAAACACTTTTAGCGGGTTAGGGTGTCCCAATGTGTACGCGTCTGTCTTAAGCTGGTGATATCAGACCATTTTCTGTCCAACGCTTTTGTCTACTTTTCAATTTTGAACGCGCGATCGTTCTTCTCCCAGCTCGAGCTGCTAACTTTGGCAGTGCTACGCCGGCATTTTCTTACCGGCAATTTCCTGGTATTTTATCCGTGAGCGTACACTGTCGGCATCGAGTACTACAAAGGATGGCATCACCCTCCCTAAGGCAAAGCCAACATAAAGGCACCCTAGCTGGGGCAGTCAGTGTTTGTAAGCTTGGCTCGCCGATTTCTTTCTCGGTGTGCACTCTAAATGCTCGAGGTTGACCGCCCGAGAGCGTTGATTGACAGAAACAATGTTGGCGATTTTGCGTTTGTTTGCCTTCACAATTCATTACAGCAATTTACACTGCAACGTTATGTTGTAGACATCGTTAGCGTTGCAGTGATTATGAAAATTTTTTTCTCAAGTGGGCGGCGAGTGAAAACCCATAATGTGTGTGTATGTTTGTGAAAAGGGCAGGGGGATTGGACGAGCACAAAACAAAAAGAAGAAATAAAGTTTTTTTTTCTTCGCGTGTTCGCGTTGCGTCGGCGTCGCGGCGTCTGGGGGAAGGGTGTAGCGGCGGCCAGGGAGTACATTTTTTTTTTTTTTGTATTCCTTTGGCGTACTGTTTTGTTCGTTATATTTTGACGGTCGTGCCGGCACAGCTACCGGCTATTTTTTTTTTTTTTTTTTTGGCGCCGACCATGTTTTTGTTTTTGGAGATTTTATTTATGATGTTTATTATGCTCTTTGTTTTCTGTAGCTGCTGGCTGAATATTTTTTTTTCTGTGTCGTGCATCCGCGAAAAATATATAAACAGAAGTTTGCTTTTTTTTTTCTTTTCTTTTTATGCGCTTTAGGGCTGGTGCGTTGACTGTGGGCGTTAAATGACTGACCGTTATTAACAATCTTGTTTTCAGGGTGAGGCAATGGCAACGAACGTTGACATGAAGGGAATCAGGCGGGGGTTCCGCTCCGATTGCTCGTGTAAAGAGCTCTACCGGGACCCTCTGCACGGTGGAACGCACCACCCTGAGTGGTGAGCCTACTGCGGCCACCCGCACACGGTTCACAACGAACTCGGTAATTATTAACTTTTTGTATTCCGGTATGTAGGTAGGCCCTATTTACGTTCTGCTGGCATATGCACTGCTTCTGAAAAAAAAAAAAAAAAAAGAATGAATGGCTTGCGGCGAAATATTTACAGAAATGTAATTTTTTATTTGATTATGTTGCTTTCTAAAACATGCGCTAGATCACTTCTGCAGCTTCGAGCCGCAAATGCAATCCACGCTTTCCAAAGCACATGGGGCTTCTAAAGTTCATCTACTACTAAATGCGTTTTCGTTTTGTCTTGGTAATACAGAAACAATTGATTCTCGTAAATTAATTAAAACTGCAGTGTATTCTCGTACCAAAAATTAATAGTAGCAGAAGTTGCGTCATAAGCTAATGTCACTCGCTATTTCATCGCATACAGATTGGGTTCCGAATTTTTGAACTGTTTGCACTTTATTTTCGCGTTTGTTTCCTATCGCCTGCTTGATAACAGGTGAAAGCGCTTCATTACCTTTTTTCTAATTCCCACCCTCTGTATCTAAAGGAAAACAATATGGTCTTTCATTCAGCTAAAGGTGGATGCACAACTTCGGTTCCATAACACGATCGTCACCATGCTGGGAAACCTGGAGGAGGTAAAAGAGGCCTTCTGCGGAGACAACCCAACAACATTCCTGAACATTAAGACCATCCTCCGGTCTCGATTGGCCAGAAGTTCTTTCATCACCTATGGTATGTGAAAAAGCGAATGCAAAAATAGAAATCTAAGTTTAAAGCTGACGCAATTTTTTTTTTTTTTTTTTTTTTTAAGAATTGTTGTTTGCAGGACGATTTTACCCCTGACGAAAAAGTTCCAAGACCCAAGACTTTCTTCGGTTCGGAGAAAGGGATCGTTTCTGGGAACTGGTCAGTGAAACTCACCGCTAGCACGACTATGGAGGGGGCACTAGTCATGTGCTTATGGGTATATTACATAACGGGACTTTCCTACCCCGTGGCATGTGGACAAACCCTTGGACTCCTCTGGGGTCTGCTGGTTGAAAATAAAGTGTTTCGATTCAGTTTATGTCGGAGAAGCTCATAAAATCGCTTCTGGCCGTTCAAAAACAACAGAAATTTTGAGCTTCTGCTGATGGCAAGAGACGCCGAATAATTAGTTTTTAATGCTATGAAGTGGGTAACTACGCTCTAAAAAAAAAAGCACAGGAATCTACTTTCCCGAGCCAGCACTTGGAAAGTCAATCACCGTAACTCACGGAAGCAGCTCAGCGAATCACGATGCCGAAACATAAGATTAGACCAAAAAAGCCAGTCCGAGTTGTGACATTAACCAATGCAAAACATCACGCTTGTTGTGCTTAATGTCGCAACTCATTTTTTTGGTATAATCATATGTTTCGGCATCTACATTCGCTGAGCTGCCTCCGAGAGTTATGGTGATTGTCTTTCCAAGTGTTGTGCGGGAAAGTAGACGCACGGGCTTTTTTTTAGAATGTACTTTTCTTTTTGTGTTATCCGCTAAAAAAAGTTTTTTTTTTTCCAGCACGATTGTATTGTTGTTGTTTATGATAGACAAAATGAGTCACTCTGCAGCACGAAATTTTTTGTGTGATAGCTTCCAAGAAACGCCGATTTCTGGCGTCGTTCTAAGTCTTTTTTTATTCGTAAAAGCTACCAGAACATCGTTATAGAATTATTATTTTGATGAAGACATATCAAAATATTTTCTTGTGTCATGGCAAATAAAACAGTGTTTACTCTTAAAGATTGTTACTGTTTTCTTTAACACATTGATTCCGTTTATCAAACAAGATATACAGATCAAATTTCAATTCTGCTACGCAGCACAGAATGACTTTGGTTAAACTATATCAGCAAAAGTGCGAGAAGTGCAGTGCAGCATGTCACCTGACACTCAAAACACGAAGGAGCAGAAATTGTACGATACAATAACAGAGGTAACTTAAAGCCGGGGTCACGCTGCTTATACATCATACAAAATACATTCTGCAGATATGTTCCAATGCGAGTCACCGCGACATCCGTGCTTTGTATGCCACGTGAGAAAGTAACCTCTTGATTGGTTACCTCGTGGCGTACGAAGCGCGGATGTCGAGGCGACTCGTTTCGGAACATGTCTGCAGAATGTATTTTGTATGAAGTATAAGCAGCGTGACCCCGACTTAAGGGGGACTATGCCCCTGCATTTTAAGCGGGCCACGGTCCCTCCGAATTTAAGGAAGAAAATATCTAAAAACTGTCCCTCTTAATTAAGGGACTCTGACCTCAAATTTAAGGGAGACGCCGCCTCGCTTACTTTAAGAGGGGTGGTGTCTCACTTAATTAAGAGGGAGCATCTCCATGTAATATTAAGAGGTCTGTCGCCCCCCTTAAAGTTAAGTGGGAAAAAATCGAAGAAATGTCCCTCTTACTAAGTGGGACCGGGCTTAGAGTGTAGGCTGCTTCCTACCATAGGCTATGCTCCTACATATCTCTCTGCCTCAGGGTGAAGCATTCTTTGTGGCAGTGTGTGGGCCGGCGCGTTACGCGCTCGCCCACTTAGGCTGTGACTTATGCGGTAAAATGGAGTCTAAGCATTAGCCAAGGCTACGGGCTGAAGCTGAATCACACCGATTTTTTACGCACTTCGAGAGACAAAATGAAACGATTGGACAGAAAATGATGGTTGAGGTATTCCACCACTCCAGCAAGAGCGCGTGTGTGTATAATGGCAATATACACCAAATGTTCACAGAACGACAGCCATGAGCATAATGACACATGAAGGTCCCTGCCGTCGACAGCTGCGGGCGCATCATCATGCCTCCTTATCTTTATACGCCACAAAACTAGTCCCGAAACCTTTTGAGCACACCTGGTATAGGTTCCGCGTAATGAACGGTGCAGCCTACCTGCGAGCTCGACGGACGCATTGCGAGAGCGCGCCTCCCCGAGCTGGTTGGTTGCCGTACACCAGTAGATGCCAGTGTCCTGGTCCCTGCGGCTGTGCTGGACGTGCAGGAAGAAAAGCTGTCCCTCCGGCAGCACCATGCGCGTGGCCGAGTTGCGCACCGGGCGGCCCTCGTGGAACCAGGACAGGCGCGCCGGGGGCTCGGCGTCCGCCCGGCAGCGCAGCGTCACCGGTTCGTGCTTGCGCACCACCACGTCGCCCGGGTGCTCGGTGATGCGGGGAGCCCGACCGGGCACTGCAACAGAACAAAGAAAGGGCGTTAAGTTGACTGTGATTATTGTAAAGCGCGCTGCTGCGAGAACACGTGCCCGTGACTTCCTTTGGATTCGCACGCGCTCGCGAGGGTACATTTGACAGGGTTCGAGCACTGCGGAATCTACACTAGCCTTGAGAACGCAGCACAAAATGATTTACGCGGAGTGTGCATTTTTCCATGAAAACGTATGAGGGCAGGTTCGTTGCTGTGTTTCTGTGTTATGCACGCGAACTTTCTGGCTGGATGCAATAGACCTATTGCTATAATACCCAAGCATCCAGGAGGATGCAGGGATTGGTGTTCCCCGCGCCCGACGCTCACGCCTTTCCCGTATAAAAGATTCGAAGTAAATAACCAAAACAAAGCGTTGACAAACGCGCGTCCAAGATACCATTTGTTTTAGGGATTTACTTTAGAAAATTTCCTACTGTTGAGGTCAGTACGTGCAGCGCGTCAAACACAAATCCCTGCATTCTCCTTGATGCTTGGGTAATATAGCATTATGTCTATACACGTTTGCAATAAAGGCCCCTGTGCGCTGCCATTTTGAGCGATGCTGACGCCGCGTAACGTTTCCGCTATGCTGGGGCGCGCCAGGGTCACGTCATTGAGGTGCGCGATGACAAAATGGCGGCGTCTGGTGTGTCGCCGACGGCCAGCGTTAGCGATAAACTTACTCTTTCGGAACGCAGAAGGAGGTATCCACAAAGAATTGTAGCATCAAATATTGTAGGACGGGACATCTTTAAGGTTTAGAGCTGGCTTTATAATGATCGCAGCCTCTGTTCTAGCACGTCGTGGAAGCCAGAGCTGCCGCGAGCGCAACCATCATTGATGCAATGGCCATTCGGCTTCTGGCGCATTTTGACAAGCGCTTTAGATATTTTTCATAGTTTTTGATTTTTTACGGGTTTAGGTATTTTACTTAACAGTTCGCGCTCTTTCGTGGTTGAAGGCAACATGTGTATATTTCATTTTTTTTTCAATTCTTTCTTTGCTCAGTAGTGCATGCTTCAGCAAAAGACGCCTGGCAACATTGTACGACAGGCAGCGAACGTCCTGGCTGGAAGAGGGCCCGCCTCGCCTCGGAACGCGGCTCGCGTTAAGCCGGTATCCCACTGGTAAACGTATATACCGATAGAGCGCTGGCTGGACTGTGATTTAGCACGTGTGGACTGTGATTTTTGTAAACAATGGAAACGTGCCTAGAGTTAGCGCGTTTCAAGCTGTTGCCCTTATGCGAAGTTGTAAATCTTAAAAAGGAAAAAAATTGCCGCATAGTTTTTTTTCTTCTGATTTTACAACTGCAAGACTGTCGCCAAACTACACATCTGGTGGACTGTAGAAATCCTAGACGCAATCTTAGCTGGTAAAGCATCGTAGTCTTATATACCACGGCCCAACATTCTGCGAAAAGCGCGATGTCATGTTCGCGCCAACTGCGTCGCGCAATATACTACAGGAGTTTGGCTCGGGTTGGGGGAGCCTGTCCAAAGATTATTTGCAGTACATACAACTAACCCCAGCAGTGTGTGGCGCTTAATGTCCATCTTTCTCCTTCCGCACAAAAGGTTCTAATAGCTTCTGCTCTCTTAACGGTCAAAGTTTGATGCTGCCCGGGAATCGATCGCAATATACAGAGTTCACCAATGGTTCCTTTCAAACACTTCAAACGACGCAGACATGCCGGAGATTACAGTCGAACGCGGTAGCCGCGATTCAACGGAAGAAGTGTATGCTTGTTTTTAGCAGCAACCTGAGAGTAGAATGTGGTGCATCGTCCCGGCGTTTGCGGCGCACTCGCTGGACGGCTAAGGGCGCCACTCCGTGCCAGCTTCCTTCTGTCAGTCACTGCTCCGTTGAGTCGCTTGGGAGAAAAGGTACGGCGTGGAACGCAATATCCGGTGGTACGGAGAGATGGAGGAGTTCCAAGAGTTTCTCCGGATGTGCCCCCTTGGCAACATCGAAAGCCATCACGATTTGATTAAAATGCTTTTTTTTTCCCCTCCGCTGGATGTTTTTTTTTTCTTCTTCTTTACCGTGCTCTCTGTTTTATCCGACGTTATTTCACGTCAAGGGCCCTGCTTCTTTCTTATTTTAAATCTTTCATCAACTTCAATATGATGTATCAAATTTTTGTAGAACCAGTATTCACACAACACCTGTACAAAACAATGTACACTAATTTTTCTTAACTATCAAAGCGGCTTCACGAAGCGACCGCTTTGCATCATTATCCCTCGCACGCACACACGTGCATCTTTGAGTTTTCAGTGTCACCTGAATGGGGCCGAGCGACTATATTGGGCAGGAATGTTTCTCATTTTACACCTGCTGAGTGGCCTTAATGGGGCCCAAGATATATCTTTACACACAACCCCACTGACCAAAGATCTTTGCACCCGCGTAGTTTTATGCATAAAAATGGATGTTTTTTTTTTTTTTGTTTTTTTTTTCCGTCTTTCCTTCCGAGAACTTGCTGACAGAGTTGTTCGGCTCGCATTGTTGGCGATGTCAACAATCCGATCCCCAGGGCCTGTTTGCTGACGAATGCGGCTATCCCTCCCGGTGGTTAAAATAGCCGCAATAAATAATTTATGGTCACATCACACGCTCAATGGGGAAAGAAGTACCTGACGTTCTAGCCGATTCCGCTTAGCAGATGTAAGCCTTTCCCGTTAATTTCTTGCATTCTCGCTTAACAAGACTTTTTTGAGAAACACAATTACATACCGCTCCTAACGTACACGAATGCGGTTCAATCCACTGACGTTTCAGGCCTCTTCCCCGTTTTTCTCCCTGTGGAATTTAAGTTTCATAATCGGAGCGAGGGCGGAACTACGGCTGCCATTTGCACGTCACGGCATAAACTATTTTGTGTGGCGCAGTCAACGCTGAAGTAACTTCCAGAGTGCTCTAACGCTGGCAAAGCTAATTGCGCGAGCTCTTCGTTTTGCGACTTCTTCCCACAAGAGTGCGCGCGAAAAACAAAAATTACCTTGTGTCGCGGGTGTCTTTTATACAGACAACGCGGAGTCTTTACTTTCTAGATATCAAATACTTCCCGTAGAACGCATATAGCAATATCGTGTACTCAATGCGCCAAAAAAGTGAGGGAGAGGAAGAGAGGAGATCTAGGGTGAATGATCAGAGGGTATACTCCGTTCACCTTTAAGCTGAGACTATAAGCTCCGCCTTCAGCGCGAGCTCGCTGGCTTCCGCAGTGCATTGGTTGCGCGTGCCTGAGCGTTCGCATTTTTGTTAGCAAGTTCAGAACGCTCCCGCTGAAGGCGCAGCTACTAGTCTCAGTTTAAGGGTGAAATGAGTATAGACCCGTTGCCCTCGGGAAGGGGGCGCGAGCGCGTCCGCAAGACGCGACCATGTTATGCTGGCAGCACCATTTAGGCGGCGCTGTAACGTTCGATTTTGCACGCACCACGTTCGAATGCAAGCATCTGTCAGCATCTGTAGACGCGCGATAACAAACGTCCAAAAAAGAACTAAAATAAAAGAAAAAAATATGGAGCTTGCGGCCTCAGCGTCCCATTAAATATTTCTTTAAGCTTATTGCTCTTTTTCATAGCTTCCGTGAGCCGGTATGTTTCACTTTACTTGATAGCGAAGCCGGAGCTATACTTGCTAAAGCATGTTCCCCTGAACGATGCTCGCACTGCACAAGCGCACGTGCTTGGCAGGGGCACTAAGAGCTCGGAGCTCGCTCTTGTAGCCTCTGCTACACTGGCACTTGTAATATTGTCACGGGTGGTGACCAAAAAAACAGGAAATAAAAAAGGAAGAAATAAACGTTTCATGTGGCGAACTTGTGCCAAAAATAAAAGGGTACAAAAGATAACAACAGAGCGTCGCGGGCGTCGAAGTCGGCGTAGTAGCGGAGTCGAACGCTGGGGCGAAACTGACTCGGCTTGCCAGGCGGAGCCCCTTATGTACATGCGTGGGCTTCTGAAATAATCGGCGTGGAAAGTTTGACGCGTAGAACATTCGCACCTCGAACAAGCACCAGGACTCTCGAATTTGCCAGAACACTACAATGCAGGGATAAACAAAACACACGTCGCTCCCAGCAATCGAACCATGGCCCTTCGCGTGGGAGGCAAGCGCGATAACCGTTAGGCTACGGCCGCGCTACCTACTTGGCGCGCGGCAATATATAGAACGGAGTATAAAAAACTGTAGTGGTGAAGCGTATTGACGCACGTTCGAAACGCGAGCCACATATTCTATTTTGCTCGCCTGGAGCGCTGCTCAAAACTTGAGAGCTACGGGCCTATAGGCGTGAAGCTAGCTGTCTTTGCCTCCACTGCACTCGGAACGCGCGTTAGAACACGGAACGCCGACGTCCGGCGTTTGGCTTTCCTATTCGGACACGTTCGACGAGTGCATTGGAAACAAAGACAGCCAGCTTTAGGTCTACCCACGAATTCTTCCAAGCAGAGTTCGACGTTCTGACGTCATGTCGCGCTCTCGTCTCCCTCTCTCAGTCAGTTTCTCGGTGCATACCATTGGCTCCTTATCGCTAGCATTTGCAGATCTTTTTTATATTTTATTTCTGAATTTGAAAAGCATGAAAGTAATATAAATACATGCCGTGCAGACATATGTGTACTCCCTCGGTCTCGCACAAACTCAATCCTACAATTGTAATGTAGCGTACTACGTACGCTACATTACAATGTAGCGTACGTAGTAAATAAATGCTTCACGGACAACATAAACATATCCACAATTGTCAAGAAAACCTATGTATACTTATTGTCTTAACTCTCTTTAATTAATTTTCGTTTCCTCGTATTTTGGTGTTGTGTATATTTGGTACCCTTTTTTCAGTATCTTTGAGAAAATGTTTTATATGCCTTAGATACCACAGCCGCCTCTCAGTGTAAAGGGGAACCCAGACCCAGTCAAGATGTTTCTAGCAGCTTTTGTCCGGGGACCCCTCAGTGTTTCTAAGAAATAAAGCTTTTATTTTATTTTATTTTATTTTATCTGATTTGATTTGAGTTTGAATGAAACGCAACGCCAAACCATGTGTTCTCGCAGCACTAATGGGCTGCAGCCGTGTGGAAGCTGTGCTAGCTTAAACATCGTAATAAAATGTTTTTCTTTTTATATATATGGGTACTTTGTCATGACACGAGAAAATCCCTATTGCGGCTATATAAGCCGCCTTGAAGCGATACTTACATACGTCAGCAAGCCGACCCAGGATTTTGTCATGATGCTTTTGCGATTCTTGCGATAACGATATTTGAATGCGGCTCATGCAGTGCACACGAGCACTGCGTGAGCATTCGATTTGGGCTGTTGCCAAGCAATGGCTAGGCATACACTCGGGTTGGGGCTCATTCACAATCGCTGTGGTGGCGGAAGTGGCCAAACCTTTACAGTAGAGAGTTTAGGAATAGGGGTCCCCTACGCTTGGCGGGCCCCTAAAAAATAGGGGCTCACCACTGCGCATGCGCCGAGCCCTAACTGCGTTTTGGGTTAGCGCTTCCCCTAAGGACCCTAGGCAAACGCGGCACCCTGTATTGCTCGCTTCAGAACAAATCCGTCATGGTCGCTGCACTATTAGGCATGTTCATCAGAAATGCTAGGTGCACTAGGCTTTCGCCTTGCCTCGCTTAAATTACAAAGTATGAGTGATGGTCTCGCCTTGTCGTTTAACTATTTATTTATTTTGAATACCCTCATGGCCTATGGGGCATCACAGAGGAGTTGGGTACATAGAGTAAATACATCAACAGTGATGCAATACGCAGCAAAAATGCAAACATTAGACAAATGCAGTATTAGAAAAATATTTGGTTATGGCCGATTTGAATGATGACAAATCTTCAATGTAGGAAATGGAAGGGGGAAGCCGGTTCCACACTGAGCTGGTTTCTGGGATGAAAGAATAAAAAAACATATATGTGCTGCAGTAAGGACTGGCAACTTTGAATTGGTGATCCATGCGGGATATCCAGTTCAAATTAGCCATTCCCATGCGGCTTTAGATCGTCTTCTCATTCTGGCCGTTCTTAAGCCTGAAGAGGCTCGGTAATTGTTCACATGGCAGTGTTTCGCGAATCCTAGTGGCTTGCCTTGACTCCACCTTGCGGACCAACGAAGCCACAGAAAAGGAACAGACAAGGCGCGAACAAGCGCCGACTCGCAACTCACCCGAAAGCTGGAAAGCAAAACACTTGACTCCATTTACGTGCCAGACATCAGCACGTCTTATAGTTTATGCCTTGCGCAGTGGGTGTAATGTGCAGGAACCCACCAAAGTGCATCACCACTCTTTACCAGATTAGGGGGGGGGGGGGGGGTGACCATTCTATGCATTGCACACGCCTTAATAAAGGCAATGTTGAACGAAACAGTGTAAAGTCAAATATAAAGCGAGTTAGAAGAGAAAGGGAGAAAAAAACGTTCGTGCTGAGGAAAAATGACAATCTTATTGATATGGTCTTCAAAAATATGTTCATTGTTGATAAACGGGCACATTTGTTTTTACCCTGCCCATTATTTGTGACCCAAGTAACCACAAATGTTTGTTAAGCGCTAATATGCATTTATATTTTTCACTTTAATAATTTTAGTTGTTAGCCGCGTTGTCGCTGCAAGCATGAAACGCAGCATGCCACCCTGCGTATTGAAAACTCTACAGAGCGAGTATCGCTACGCTCGTGCCCCCTATCGCTTAGGGGACCCCACCGTAGGAGTCCCTAGTGCCGCTTAATAAGCGACGCTTCAGAGTAACGACATTTACCCATCCTGGGGCTTAAAATCATGGGTGCCAGTTATCTGAAGCTTTATCTGAAATCACAGGAAACACTTTTCTGTCCTCCGCAAATGTTTAAACAGTTCGCGACAAAGCAAAGCAATATACCATGAGCTTCTTGAAACCCATTTCAATTCTCAGGAAGTCGCACTTTTGAATCACAACGATCGGCGGTTTGTTGCGCTCTGTACTAAGCACAAAGATAGCGGCGACCGCAACTTTATCGAGGTGCAGGCTCTAGGACTCTCCATTCTAAAACTCTCTGGAAATTCAGCGCTTGTCCTGCATTTTGCCAACTTTAGACCGTGGATACGATAAAGAGTGGTGGCCTACAATCGCGTATAGATATTGTTCTGACCGCGAGATGAAAAAGTGAACGCTGCCCATTATTCTCGAATATTGTTCTGCGACTGCCATAGCGTCGAGAAATAAACTAACACGTGTTTTATAGGTTATGAATGCGAAGGAATAATTCTAAGCGGTATTTACTGAAAGTACACAATTTAAATATCTAAACGACGAAGCGACCTGTTAACATAATAAATTCATTTTTACACACAGTGGTTTGTTCCAAATGTTTGTTCTAAATACGTATGTAAGACAAAATATAGAGATACCTAAAGACTGAGACCCGAATACAGTTAACCGGAAGTTTCGCCGTATAAGGTCATAAAGCTAACTATGTCTTTCTCAGCCCACTACTATAGTATAGCACAATGGCAGAACCAAGATCTTCGCATAGTCGGTGACTGTCTGTAAGCCACCGTCGTTGGCGTTTATTAAGGGAGTCGGCGAAACTGAGGCGTGGCTCTCCTCCCAGAACCTTTGGGCAACTTGTGGATGGAACGACGGACGCAGAAATTAAGACTGCCTTTGACCTCTCTCCATCTTTCATCTATGCTGACCTGTCGTGAACTCACCGTCTCAGAGGCCCGGACCGATAAGATTGAAAAAGAAGAGGAGTTCTGCGTTTAGTGTATGTGGGAAGCAAACCTTTTGGATCAATTGCCCACGCTACCCACCCACGCCAAAATATATATTTTTAAAAGGTGGATATTTAAAAGGCAGAAAGGCAAACAAAATCGGGGAGCCATAAGCGATAACCATTTAACCGCAACTGCCTTGGTGTGGCTGTAATGCGATTTGTGTATCTTATTTCACAATAAATCTTGAGGTCTCACTGACCTTCATCTTACCAAATTATAGGCATTCATAACGACACGACTTTACTGCTTCAAACACGAGCCCAACATTCTCTATATGTCATTCCAGGAGTAACCTGGAAGTACCCATTTTTAGTACAAATTACTGCCACCAAAGTTTATAATATACTTTCCTGGCTACCGTTAACCAGCTTAGTAGGCAGGAAATTGAACTGAACAATATATCGGTGAGAATCTTACGGGAAATTTTTATTTCAAATGTTTCTTTCGAACCGAATTCTGCAAGATAAGCTCTAAACTCTGTTGAGTTGTTGTTTTCTTTCGCGCTTATTTCAGTGGAGCTCTCACTTTATGTAAATGCTTCCACTATTGTGTAAATTGCACCTATATGCTACCCATGTTGTATAGCGTTAGTTCTCTATTTTTAGTTTTTTTTTTTTTTCATATATGTAGTTCACATGTCATGTTTTATGTTTGTACTTTACTTTGGTGCCTGCATCGCGATTGCTGGTTTATGTGACCCGGGGCTTGTCAAGCTGTATTTCACAGATTTGTTTTTCCTTGTCACAATTTCAACATTGTTCTTGTTGTAAAAAATATAGGTACTACTACTAAGTAACTATGAGTAACTTATGTATGCGCTGCTTATATACACAGGCATTACACGTCATAAACAGACATCATTTGGCACATTAGCTGTTGGCTTCTGGACGAACACTGACTGAAGGTGCACTTTTTCTTACATCTTGTTTTATCTCTTCCGGCTTTAATACCGTTCTGCAAGAGCCTTCAGAGAAAGCTCTTTGTGCAGGAGTCTTATGTCGAGAAAGATAGCGGGTCGCAGTCGCCCCATATTGTTTGTGTTTATGTGTGCCTTAGGAACAATATGACACCAAGTATTTCCGCGGTTTTGCACCGGTGGAAGAAATAAGTGCGACGTGCGGGTATGCCGTCCCCGCTAGCTTTCGGTAAGCGTCTTTGTGGCAAACTTAACGAGTGTGGTCTGCGAGTATGGTCTGCGAGGAGCTCTGACGTGGTTTCCTGTTAATCTGTTGGATAGGACTTGAGTAACGGCCGGCATATCTTGGTATGCTAGAAGTAACTGGTGCCTTGATGACAATCTCAAAATCTTCGAATGGGAAGTCGGTTCTGAACACGCCATTGGATTACACTGACTACTATGACCACTCATGTCATGTTGGGTAGTGCCAGGGTTCACGCTCAGGCAGTTTTCGTTGTTTTTCTACTCCATCTTAGTGTGGCTGCCCAGCTTAACGAGCAAAGTAACATGGTGTAATGAATCAAGCGACCGCAATACCTCGTGTCAAGCTATAATGTAAGCACACTTTATTTATCTGGTTCTTCATAGCTGATGTACCATTCGAAATTACAGAAAGTGGGAAAGCGATCCCCCAGGCACATGTGCGTCAAAGGAGGAAGCACGCAATTGCAGGAAACATTTCATGCAGTTTACTGTTTTACGGAATTTCTCTAGGAAATCGAGGTTCACCCACAATGTACAGATTTAATTTTTAACAGACTAGCTTGGAAAACGCTCATGGTTTTGTTAAACATGAGTTCATTTTGACAAATATTAATGCGACTTAGAGTATTGGTGACTGCATGAATATGTAGACCCAGATTTACTAACGTGCAAGGAGTTATTTAATTGCGTGCTTAGAGTGGACAACTTCTTTTTAGATTTTAGGCCGTCTAGTATGGGAGTTTCAGAGTATTTGTTAAGAATAGCGAAAATTCAGGTAGCTAAAAAAATTATTCACCAGTTGCCAAACAGCAGTTCAACAATACGCCCTTCTGGGTTTAATTAGATTTGTGGCACAGATCGAAGGCAATTCATGAGGCGATAATGTATTTAGTGTAGGCAGGTTCAAGGGAAACAAAATAGTACCCTATTGAAAATTCCATCAAGGTACGTAATTTGGGACACTGACTGCCAGTCAGCAGCCTTGGTGGAACGTGATGGACCATCAGACGTCATCTGATGGTCCATCAGATGACGTCTGACTGCCACTGCCAAGGGAATTTCATCAACAAGGGCATTATTTATATAAGAGTAAAGCTATACACACTCATAAATATCGCCAAATGCCTGAATAAAACAAAATGTTCAAAAAAAAAAAGAAAAAAAAAAAGCTGGTCCACCGCGCACCGAACCCGCGACCTCTCGCATACAAACCGGGCATCTTAACCACTACGCTTTGACTCCGCTTTGGAAACTCACTTTGACTATTCGATTTATACGAGATGCTTCGGCTACAAATGCAGTTAAGTCGTCAGCGTGTTATGCAAAGCACTCGTACATCACTCGCCGTACTTCAGTTCTACTCACCTGCCATGTAGAGTACTTTCGCGTCGTAGAGCGATCCTTTTGTTCGCGCGTCATCGGCCTAGTAGACCTGGTACACCTTGTCGTCTTCAACTACACCGCTAAAGTCCCTTACATCGTCGGAACTCACAACAGGCTGGGTCTTGTCGAGTAGAAATTCTACTAAAACATAAGACATTGTAGAGCCCGAGCAGGATCGACAGGTTAAAGCAAGCGGGCAAACAAAACGAGTCGAGAGCGATCGTTCATGAAAGCTCGGCGAAGTCTCTATGGGCGAAGCGAAGTCGGCGAAGTGTCGTCTTCGGCGCTTCCGCGGGCTTCTGATCAAGGTTGTCGGTCCGTTGCGTGTCATATCTCTAACGTCAGCGGTTTTATAGGCTCACGTCCCGAAATTGTCTTCTCGTGCATAGATTACTTTTTGTATTCATAGATTTGACGAAATAGTGGTATCCGAACGAACTTTACGTCCTTTGACCGTACGTCTGTCTGCACGTCAAAGCTTTTTGACGTACAGTCAGAGACAATCGATGTACAGTCAGAATCGCCACCAAGACATCCTGATGGAATTTCGCGGCGGCCGACTGCCACCAGGAAACCATCAGAAAGCCGACAAGCGGAGTCTGACTGGAGTTTGACTGTATAGTCAGAGTAACTTGTTGGCCAATCAGTCATTCTTGACGTACAGTCAGGCACAGTCAGCGGTCCACTAGAAAACATTGACTGCCAAACAGCGTTACATTGATGGATTTTTCCTTCGGGTAATGGCATGGCAGGTCTACATAGAAAAAAAAAACCAGGACCCATTTATTAACTGGAGCAGATATTGTAAAAAACTTTAGTTCCGCGGGCTTGATATTTCGCAAGTATGGCGAGGTGTGGGATTTGGGAATATTTCGCGGGCCACAAAATTTCGCGCTTGTGAGTTGTACGCCTTGTATTCGTTACCGTAGTGTTATATATTGTCACGAATGAAAAGTTAATGAAACAGAGAATAACTGAGGAAACTAAACGTTTAATGGGGCAAACTTGTGCCCAAAGCAAAAAAGGAAGAAGATAACAAAAGAGCGTCGCGGGCGTCGAAGTCGGCGAGACTGCAGGATCGAACGCTGAGGCGAAACTGACTTTGACTCGCCACGCGAAGCCCCTTATGTACACGCGTGGGCTTCAGGAATGATCGGCGTAGAAGGTTCGACGCGTAGAACATTCGGACCTCGAACAGGAAACTGGATTCTCGAATTTACCAGAACACTAAATTGCAGGAATAAACAAAAGATGCGTCGCTCCCAAGAATCAAACCCTGGCTTTTCACGTGGGAGTCCGGTACAACAACCGTTGGGCCGCGCGCGCGCTGCCTACTTCGCCAGCTGCGCGCGCGGCAATATTTGCGTCGTTTATTTTTCGCAATATTATATTTAAATCGCGAAATTCGCCAAAATTAGGTCCTGGCGCAGGTTAAATCTCTTTATGGTAAATATTTTTCCCAATATCTCCATGCGTTTTAAGAGAACAAAATACATATCGCGCTTTTTGTAAACGCCAAGACTACTAAGAAAAATAAGTTTTTCTATGTAACAAAATAAAACTTGTGACATTTGCATCTTTCCCAAAATAGCCAACTTCCTGGTCACTTCCAGCAGAAGAAGCTAAAAAGAACGCGAAAATCACACATCGCTTTCGATATGAAACGTGAAAAAGGAGACCTAAACTGGGAGGTCGCATGAACCATGACACGATTTCAAAATTAGGCGGCGAATGTAAGAAATGCGGAATTACTTATTAGTTTTTCCCCGCTTTTTGCTTTAGGAAGTCGTGGCCGCGACATTATGGTAGCTTCCTCATCTCATGCACACAAGGTAAACTAATCACATTAAACAGGTTTGTTTGATTTCTTCACTTGTGGCAGAATACGCAGATATCACGGTGACGGGCACGATCTTTTATCTTACTTTCGCAGGTCACTGAGTTGAGAATAAAATAACCTGCTGAAAATTTTGGAGGCCAGCTTTGCGTTTTCTGGAAGCACGAAGTTCTGACGTAGCGGATGCATCTTTGCAGATTCCAAGCGCGTCTCCAGAAGACGAAAGCTCTTTCTCGGAAGCGGATTCTGCGGCCAAGACGGCTCTCTTCCGGCTGACTGGTGCAATTAGGAGACCCGATACGCCACCGCGTAGAACAGCCGCGGCTGCAGCCCACAACGGACAAGAGGGGTCTTTGTCTCTTCCCCAGAGGTCTGACGAGGGACGTACCGCGTCCGCCCCCCAGCGCATCTTTCCCCAGTACTCAGTCGGCCGGCATGTAAAAGGAACAGCCGCCTAATGTACCGGGTGTGTAAAAGAAAAGCGAAGCGCGTTTTTGACACCACAAAAATAAAGGACGCATCACCGTACACTGTCTTGGCCCAAACATATACCGCTAGCGATTGGTACCAGATACCTAAGTATTAAAAATTGCATACGCGCGTCACACGAATACTTACGGAAGGTCCCGGCACCGGTAAGAGAGGCATAAGAGGTTCAGAATTTATTCCGTTGCATCGATGATATATTGGTTTTCACGAACGAAATGAAAAGTCACTGACCAAATGAGAAATGGTGTGTCAGCGAGACGCCAAGGCGTTATCGAAAGTAGGTAGCTCGCGCTGGAGGCGGGAAAACTCAAGCCCCTTCCTGGCCGTTCTCACCTTAAAAGTGACTATAGTTAAAATTTAGACAAGGGGCTGAAAAAGCGCTGATCAAATCTAGATAACCTGCGCAAGCCCTTCTAAGTACAACTGCATAAGAAGCGCTGCATGGTGGCGTGTAAAATATGAGCACGCTAACACAAAATATTACGGCTGGGCATTGATTAAAAATTTTGACACGATTAATCGCCACCCTTTAATCGATTAATTAATCGATTAATCGGTCTCGTTCATTCCAACGCAAAACATTTTTAGAGCGTCAAAATTATTTTTTGTATTCCTTTGCTCAATTTGTGATTACAAAAGTACACATCAAAGTTGACTATGAATCAACTTTGATGTGTAGTCGAGAACAATTCAAAAACGCTCACACTCACAAATCCTTACTTCAGGTGCGCGAGGCAAAGGAGTTTGTTGATGTTTACAAGTAAGGGCGACCTAAATGGACACTCGCAGTTACGAATGTTGCCCCTATAGTTTACTTTTGTTTTAAAATTCCACCTAAAGTCTGTCCTTCACGCATATGTACCCGTCCACGCCTGCGTGGTGAAAACGTTAAATTTTTGCTTTCTTTTTATTAGTAAAAATTTTACCGATTAAGCGGTTAAAATATTAAACGCGATTAAAGCATTACATTGATTAATCGGTAGGTTAACCGATCAATGGCCCAGCACTACTCAAAATATCCATAGATGTGTGCGCACCCTGTTGAAGCATTCTCGCTTAAAATGAAGACGTAAAAAAAGTATCGACAGCAAGACCCACCGCACCGCTTCTATCCTACATGCACCCTCTTAAAAGGCACGAAACAAGGAACCTAACTCTATCATGGAAGCTCTCAAGGAAGACCAACATCTCCGCAGCATCGCCATCTCTACGACTTCCGCACTCGACTCGGGCTATTTATCGAAAGCGCAGGTGCAGACAGCGATCGACGATTGACAGACCGCAGTCGTTTCCCGAGTTGGCACCCCTCACAGCTACGTTTGTATGCTTAGGTCTTTCCTGGGCCTTCTCGGAATGAAGCAGTTCCTTCTTTCCGCAGTCCAGTCTCTCGGCGACCAGACGGCGGCGGCGGCACGCGACGCACCCGCTCTACCCGCTTTCCTGTTCGTCGTATTTTCGTGGTCCACCCTGTCGTACCCAACATGTTCCCTACGGGATGGGAAGGAAGCAAAACGACGGGCGTAATGGTCGACTTCCGGAGACGGTGGCACCTCCTCGCGTGCCTGTCGGGGCACGTGTCTTGACTGCCTACCGCGGTCCTTTGGCGGGGGCTCCTCCGGCTTGTCTCGGTGTTTGTGTTCTAAGTTTTACTCTCTCTTTCCCAAGATGTATGTGGGCAGTCTTTTTGTCTCTCTCACTCACTCCCCTTCTTCTTTTCTCGGAGTCTGCCAGAATCCATCTTTCGGCCATTTGCGCCTCTAGCTTCTCCCACCAACTCGCTCCTGGAGGCTCTTTGTGTAGTAGTACTACCATAGGAGGCTATGGTAGTACCCGCGCAACATAACAAGCGTCGCGAGTACTTTGGACAGCTGCAGCTACGGGGCGAAATTGTTAGAAGTATGGAAAAGATACGGTGGCCTCGCTATTGCCTCGTACTCCCGCAAGCAACCACACAACAGACATCTCGCAAACTCGAAGCGACCAACGGCGTAGTGCTGCACTAAGCATATTGAGAACGCATTGGTAATGGTTTTGTTTTCGATTTGCCAACCTCTATTCACAAGGTCCTCTCATTTTCGAATAATTAACTTTCCTTAAATGTATATTATTGTAAGCGTTGCCTACCAAAACAAAGAAAATGCTGAAAAACGTGTCTTTTTTCTTCTTCAAGACGGGGGAAAGGAGGAAGGGCAAGGGGGTGCGCGCAGGTAAACAGAGAAACGATAAATGTACTAGGCCGATCATCCTGCTCCACCGTCTTAATGTCCTATCCCTAATAAATGATTCGTGACCCGGGAGAGTAGTGCTGCGCTCTGGAATGGTTGTCAGGCAACCCGAAAGGTGTGGCCGCGGCCGGCCGGTTCCCCTACTCCTTGCAAAGTCTAGACTAACGACCGCTGGAAGTTCCTGTTTCAACGGAGACAGCTCTCACAAAAATGAATGGGTGTAATGGAAACCAGCGCTGATTTTATTTTCATGCAGCGCTAAGATGCACTACTTTGTCAACGAGGAAATCAAAATCAAAACCATGCCACTCCTTTCCATGGCCAAAGAGGTTTCGAGCCCAAGTCGCAACAATTTGCAACTTTCAGCGATGGTGGTACCGCGGTGTGAGAATCGGGCTCCCTCGCTCATGGATCATCGGCTTCAAAATTAAGGTGCTTGCACACATTTTCCTGACGTAGAAGTATGCGGTAAGGCTCTTATGTCGCTCGTATTTCTCTAAATAACAATTACTCACGCGTCGCAGTCCCAATCGCGTACTGCTGTTCTACGACGATCATCCACATGAGAGCCATTTTGGTGGGAACTAGTACGCGCCCTATAGATCCTGAAAGTTGGCGATTTTCCCCCGAACCTCCAACGCGCAGTGTGGCATCCAGGGATTTCTGGAAGTGGTCAATTCTGCTCCTGGCGTTACGACGAACTCTATAACGTGAAGAGGTACGTGCGCCTCGCCAATACTTACTTTATAAATAGACACTTCCAAACCTACACAATCACACCAGCAAAAACAGACGAAAGCAAGGTATTGCAGAAGGGTTTGGATTTGGGCTAGTTGGTTGAACATGTTTAGGGGTTAGAAGTGCTAAAAACGACGGACGACGGACGAGTAGGAAATATGAGAAGACGAAATTGTTCTAAGCGGCTGTTCAGGCTGTTAGTTGCAAATAGCGCTCTGTGGTGTGTGTCTCTCCTACTCGTCCGTCGTTTTTAGCGCTTTTAACCCCTAAAGAAAGCAAGGTACTCAGCGTCACGAATACGGCAGTACCCCTTACTTCACACAGTTGTATCCGTTCGGAATTACGTATAGGCCTTAATTAATCAGAACAACTGGCGCGTGCCACGCTGCCGTCCTCGATGACTGAATCGGCCGGAGTGACTGCCAGAATGCACAGTTTAAACGTACGTCACCCGATTCGCACTGAAAATAACGTCGCGGAGTACCGAACTTGAAGAGCGTCTGCAACTTTTTTCCGGTGTCTGTTATTCGCCCATAAATTCGAAACTCCAGAGAAGGCAACTCCGCCCAGCAGAAAAGACGCAAAGGAGAGAAACAGGGAGCTAAGACCCTCCAAGCGTGCAGATTAAACTAGCGCGGACTGGCGCCCGAAATGTGAAACGGAAGAAAGGGGCTTACATTCAACGTCGCTGGAGATGCAAACACGAAAGCCCAGAAACGCAAGCACGCGCTTTTCACTGAACGACCAAGCGTTTTATCCTCAGGCGGCTGGCACTTATCTTTCTTATTCTCCTCCAACCTTCGTCTCATTACGAGAGAAAGCATGTGCGAATGACGCACCTGGAGGATTTTCTCCCTTTCGACCGGCATCGAATCAGTCGCGCGTATTTTCGTTGCTCCAGTCGAGTCAGGCGACCCTCAAGTTCACCCGGCGTTCCATTCGGTGTTCGGCGGAGACGCGGGGGAACGGCTTCGTAATGAAAGCAAACTGCCTTGATCGACGGAGGCCATCCTAATTAGGGAAATGAAAATGACTCCGGGCTAATTACAATCATTCCGCCCTCTCTTGCGCCTGTCGGACGGCCACGTCAAATCGAGACTGAAGTGGGAAGTTGGCGCACACCCGACGATTCTCGCCGCTGCTCCTTCGCCAGACGCGTTTCTTCGTCGGTGCGGGCGCCGCTGGGCGTCCCGGGTCCATCAAGAGATCCGCCCCTCTCCCTGGAACGCCCCATGCGTGCCTGTGGACTCGGGCGCGCCTTGGGTGCCCGTGAGCTGCACTACCCTAAGCTGGACACGGGTGGGCTTTAGCCTTAGGGGGACTCATTGCATGCGCGTGTCGGCATATATGAACGGTGTTGCTGACTCTTCTACGTTATAAAAATGTACCGCCGAGCTGCACTGCAACCTTTAAACGTCAAGGCAAAATGTTTTCAATTTACATGCTAAATCTTACTCTTTGACTAACCCTTTCTCGTGATTTCTTTTCCTCCTGGGGTGCTGGACAATAGGGATAATTAATTCGATGTACACGCATTGTAGGAGTAAATTGGTTTTGATTATGAGGAAATTTATGCAAGAGCTTGATTTGTAATTAATTGAGATGTCTGTATGTTTAGAAAGCGGGGACGTTAGTCCTTACCGATTGGCATCTGGTGGTGCCTCCGTTGTAGATGAGCGATTCAGCCAGTACAGTACCGCCGTGTGCTGGGGTTTTTAACGTTCATCAACCAAGCAGTGGTAATACAGAACTGCACTCCGATACGACGCTCATTGAGGTCGAAACGGACCGGGGAGGGGATCGAACCCAGGATCCCTGGGTAGGGTGTACTAGAACTGGGAGGTGTGCCGACAGCGTCGGCTTCTCCCCAGCAGTTGAGTGGTGTGTGGTCCTCTTCTTCCGCAGGGGGCTGAGGTGGCGCTGCCAGCCACAGCGGGGCCAGGAGTCCAGTCAGGCAGCATTTAGCGAGGCTGGCTTGGGGCGTGTTGGTTTGACTATTTATTTTTGTTTTGCGTTCTGTCTGAAGCGATACAATATTGTGTGACTGCTAGTTGAGCTTAAGATACAAAGGACCCATAACGATGTCAAATACGCCCAAGAGAATGGAGGAGTGGTGCTGTTTTGTGTCGGGGTGCAACGTGGGTTGCAACATATGCAAAGGTATACACTCCTCGTTTTGGACGCCGACCAACACCTAGCTCTCTGTTTGTGGCATGGGATTGTCTTATTCCAAGTGAGAAAAACACAACTGAAATAGAGGAGACGAAAACGATACAATTAAGAAGAATGTGTGACCCGTGTGGACATGTCAGAAGGAAGAGATTTCTCCAAGTGGGATTGCTCTTCAACAAAAACTGCACTAGAAGTTGCGCAATTTATGTTGCGAATCTTGGGGTTTATTTTTATATGGTCCGTGTTCGCAAGATAAAGTCAATTGAGACATTTCCTAGCTTATAATATTTGGCTAAGAATGTATAAGTCAAGAAAACGGTCGCTTTTATTAATCCACGCTACAGGAAAAAGACGTTATCTGTGGCCCTGTGATGAAGAAGCTGCAAGCTATGATGAAGTATATAGTAATTTTCTGAAACAAAATATGAGAAGACGAAATTGTTCTAAGCGGCTGTTTAGTGTATGAGATACGACAATATTTGTGTGTATCGAGCAGTAGAGTTATACGCTCAAAACTGCCACATATACGTTTGTGCCTCACTATATAATATACTACACTACCGAAAAACCCAGAATAACTTTTCACTATCTGGATTACGTAACTGGAAATTTAACTGGATTTTCTTTTTGCGGAAATCTAAAATTCAGATTGCAGACAAAGGAACAATTCCTAGAACCTGAAATCCGGATGGAATCGAGATATCTCTATAATTCCATACTCCACGTAGCGAAAAGGTATACAGGGTTATTCTGTAGGGTAAGCATCCTTCCTTTTATTTACGTATCTCTCTGTAGTGTGATGTAACTTTTCTTTACATATATATCTAGCTTGGACACTCGTCTTCCGCGGGATCTTTTAGCCGGAGACACGCGTAGACTTCTGCCCGATATATTAAAAATGTAATGGATTACAATTACAACTTACCGAGTCTCAAATATATCGGATTGCAGTTACAAATTACTTTCACTGAAAAGTAACGCTTTGCTTTAATCGTTACGTTACAAATTGGTTTCACGTTACTTTTCCCGTACACTTATCAAGAAAGCCATAGAAACAATTATTATGTTCCCAAAGATGTTCCGCAACCCTAGTTTTCATTTCTCGTGCTCCCGCATTATGGTAGTCCTTGTAAAAATAAATTATTGCAGTTGAGATAAAGAATGTAGGTGCACTCCGTTCAGCTGTAAGCTGACAAGGCAGCAGAAGCTGCAACCACACCCGCCATCCCGCTCGCTTACGGCGAGCGGTAATAATCCCTGGAATTCTTCATACAAAGCTAGCGGTGCGCATGCTCAGTAGCAGCGTCTACCTCCCTTAGGAATTTCGGAGGTATGGAACCGATCTACGAAAGCTCCTTTTGAAACGGGCCGTTGAAGTATTGCAGAAGGCAAAAACAAATAAACACGAAGAGCTTTCTCCCACCCAGAAGAAGAAAAATACGATGAAAGGCGATGGGAAGAGGCAGAGCCTACTCGACATTGTCTTCTCGATATTTGTTTTTCGAATATGTGTATGTGCCCTGCACGTTTTTCTAATGGTTCTCGGAACCGGTCAAACAAAAAAATCCTTCTTTTTTTTCGGTTATTCACCTCTTCGCGATGTTGTCTATTTAAATTTATTGAACTTGCTAACTTTATTGTGCTGAATTGCCGGGTCATATTGCTCCAGTTTCTGTATTTATTCATGTTTTTAAAAGAGCAACGAGAAATTAAAGTAATCCGTTACCAATATTCTGTAACTAAATAACATTACAAATTACTCCCGCAAAAAAAAAGTAACTTGGTAAGTACACAATTACTTGTAAAGGTAAAGGAATTACTTCTCAAGTTTGAGCACGACCACCCATCAGCAGTCCTTCGCGCGGGCCCACCGAGGCGGGGAGGGTCCTTCCCGGCTCCGGGGCCTCTCTCCCCACGCGGTCGTGTTTGTTTCGTCGTGCAATAAACATCTATTTCAACAAGTCCTGTCTCGAATACGTATATCGTCATCACTTCCCCCGTGATCCAGTCACACAAAATACTATTTTTTTTTTACGCCGCGCCCCGTGTTTTGAAAATTTAGACGGCGAAACTCACGGGCCAAGAAGCTCTGTTGAAACTACTCGCTAAAACAAAAATTAAAAATTATTGTTTAATGAAAGAAAACACTGTCGCCGGGACTTTGTTTAGAAGTTGGACTTACCCCGTGATATAACTTGAAAAGAAACTCCGCAAAAAATATAGCACACAAAACGGCTCATATTTTGTACATAAACTGGCTTGAGCAGTTCTAAACTTCCAAGGATAGGTGGATAGTTATGATTTCGGCTGCGTCTTTGCGTTGTCCACAGGGGGTCATGCCTAGTGCCACCCTGCATGAGAAGGGTACATCTTTCGCGTACGTAGATCTAAAACACAGACCTCTTCGATCGCATGCTCTCTCTAACTCAGAATGATCGCAGCCGCACCGCTGAGGTATCACTTTCAAGGCTAGTCCACCCGCGCAGACAACCATATACTCGCGATAACGTAGGCGTACGAACGCAATCCCAAGGGTCGAGTCAGACAGCGGTCCCTCGAGCTAATAAACAAGCAAATAAATAAAGAATCTCTCGCTACATCAAGACAGAAAAAAAAAAATAAGAGGATGCGGAGATCCGATTTCCAGTCATGCTCGTATGGCTGCCAGTTAGCGTATTCGCCGGACCACACAACACGAAACAACGTAATACATCCTGAAAAAAACAGAGAGAGAACGAAAATATTCCTCGGTAAGCGACGGGAAAGGAAGTCATCTTAAACTCGGCGGAGGAAATGCACCACGAAAGAGGCAAAAGTGTAAAAAGACCGGCGGGGTTTAAGACGGATGACGAAGCGGAGCAGACGAGGCATAACTAAAAAGAAGAGTGGGAAGAAGTCGTATAACTGCGTCCGACGACGAGTGGGCGAGAAAATGGCCGGAATATCTGAGAAAAGTGACGCCTCGGCTGTTTGGGGTCGGGCCTGCCCAGCTCGCTGCTAGGCAGCCGCCACTCTCCGAGGGCGTCGGCGGCGCTTCTTTGAACGCGGCCGAGGGCTGTCTCGTTGTGGGGGAAGGAGGGCGAGCGTGGAACACGATCAGCATCACACAGTTCCACGATGTCCGTATCTCTGCGCAACGTCTGGGCGTGTGCCGTCGGAGCCACCGGATCACTTTGCCCGGTACCGCCTGCGCACCCGAAAGTGGCCACGAGTCGATTAATGAAAGGGCCGGATGTGCGAGGAGAGATTAGTTCTGAGCTCCATACGATCCGCGGGTGCTTGTTATTAATACTATAACGCGGGAAAAAACGAAAGGTAACACGTGGATAAGTCAAGAACTTTCAAATAAACTCGCATGGGGGAGGGGGGGGGGGGGGGTATGTTTATACAGCCTGAACTTAGTCTGCCTACTCAATGGGCGACTTCTGTGTCAGCTGTAGATGAGCAATTTAGTCCATGCGGTACAACCGCTGGCCTCGGGTCTTTAACGTGCACCACGAGGTAGTGATACACCACCGCACGCCGGTACGACGCTCATCAAGATCGAAACGGGCAAAGGATAGAACCCAGGATCCCTTGGTTCTGCAGCGCGAGCTTTCGCTCCACATGCTCCGAGCTGGTGTGCGCTAGTGTGCGCTAGCCCACTTGGCTACCGATTCTCCTGAACTGGCATAATAACCCAGGAACGGGTGAGAAAACAGGACGCTTCTGGGTGACCATGTCAGTTTAGACACCTTTCGAAAGTCACATGCCGATTTTCGGAAGGTCGGAATCACTGCACTATGGCAGAACTATTGATATTCAGGAACGTGCAAGCCATTCCATAAGAGAGCGAAAGTCGGAGCACGGTCAACGCTATATTAAGACAAGAAGCAAACCACGCTAAGAGCTCATGTGACGAATATTACAGCGTCAAACGCGCACCGATATGGTGTGTTCCTCACGTTTCTGTACTTGATTTATTATCCCCGAACCAATCATAAGCAATGAAGTATGAGTGACTTGCACTTTTCACGCCATTCGGTTCTTTCCACGAGCTCATTGCGGCGTCACTTAAGGTGCAACTAAGTGTAGGAGCCAATGAGCCATTCAAACAGGGTCGAAAGTGCAACGTCACTTTTCTCATCACCTCTGTTTGTCGGTGTGTTTCTGCCTTCTAATCCAACGTAACGCATAACGTGTGCAGTAACGTTGAGGTTTTAGTCCGCAATTGTGCAGGGATTCCACTCCACAATGGCGAACTGGTCAATCCAAGCAGCTTGCCTGCACTCTTGCTTTAGTTTCGGTAATTCTAATAATAAGCCTGACTAGAACCCCCTTTTTACCAAAATGTAACAACTATTATTTTAATTTTTTAAATTTCTGTGTTTTGTCGTCGTATCCTCCGTTACTAACACATGTATCAATGCACATAACGAGCTGATGCCATTCCCGAAAGTCGCGGAAAATATGACAATGCGTAAACTTTTCGAACGCTCATCACCCAGGTAAAATATACGGAGCCACTGGGCTGTGGACGCCTGCGTGACATTTGATAGTTCGCAAAAGAAAGCTACCGCGCATGCTCAGAACTCGTTCTACAGCCCAGTAGACAAAGACGGCAGCCACAACTGGTTCCCCGTTCGTGCAAGCACATGCAGCGTGCGCATGCCCGCACAAGCAGAGACATGGCGGCGGCCAGTCGCCTTGTTTGCAATCGTCTTACGCACCAACGCGATACTTCGGTGTCTCCTATGTGGAAACTTTCCGTATATCCGCAACTCGGTTCTGCGGCAGTGCGCGCGCGCTACATATGTGCTGCCAAAACTGATATTCCGTTTACTCGGCGAAAATATTTTACCTATGTTACGTGGGCACCCGTTAACTGCAGTGACCCTAAGCCACCGTTACAACGTTCTATGTAGTTTGGATGTTATGTGGCTATGCAGTAAAAGCTACGGGTGCACGTGCAAGTGCGCATCTTGCCCAGTCATCAAAGCTGTGCACGCGCACTTTTGACTTCTTTTGAAATGGCTGTCCGAGAGTGTAGTGCGGTAGGTATGGTGAAGAGTGTGGTGGCTGTGGTAAGCGATTTCCGAAGAAGTGAAGGGAGCGCGTGTACAGCTTTGATGGGGCGGGTAAGATGCGCTAGAGGACGTGCGCCCATCTTTGACTGCCTATCCAAAGAACGTTGTCCAAAAGTATGTTGAGGTAAAGGTTGTTTAACGTAACTGCATGTATAGGTGTGCACGTCTAAGGGGGGTATTTTTTTATTTGGTCACTAAAATCGGCAATGACCTACCATTTAAAGTCTGCATTGGGGACGAGAACACTCTGCTGTTTACAGAAGTTCGATAACCCACGACTACAGCGATGAAGTGAAGCGAATGATTACAAACGACGAGAGGGCAGCGCACACGAAAGAAAGGGGTGGAAAAAGTCCATTCCTTCGTGATCCTATTTTGTGTGCTTAAGTCTTAAGAAGCGGATCGAATGAAAGAAAACAGAGAATGAATGTCAGTTATAGCTCTACCCAGGTAATTATAAATCCGCTGTGCGCATATTTAGAACGCGCAAAGTCGGTCAGCCCCTAAAGTCATCTGGTGCGTCTGCTATAGATGAGTAACTTATCAAGGCCAGCCTGGGATTTGTAACCTGCATCCCACAGTAGTCATAAACGACAGTAGTCGGGTGCGATGTCCATCGAGATCGAAACGAGCAATGACGCGGACAGAAACCAGGACCTCCGCGAGTTGTCCGCCAGAAAGCGCCGACTAGACAAGAGACATCAAGGAAAGTAATAATGCTGATAATACCTATCACTTCGACTAAAATAAATGAAACTAAGATAAAAAATAATCTAAACAAACATCATTGTTTGACTTACCCCGACTGCTTGCAGCTTTCTTCTAAACCGTGGCAATGACGAATATACTGTATCCATATGTCCCTAAAGAAAATATTTAGACTAGCTTTATACGAAAGTAGGTTTATAGTCAGCGTTATTTTGAGATTATTTATAATTTATAAATGTAATAAAATGAAAGTCATTCCTACTTTTGCGCCCTCGGTCGGGTGGTACATAGGCACGCACAGAATAACGGGCATCGACGACAACACTTGACTTACAAAACCGGTCGAAGTTTTTACTATCCATCTAAATCAGGGATGATGCATGCAGGTCACCGTCCGAATGGGACAGTCCAGTTAATACCTATCACTTCCGTTAGACTAAAACGAAAAACTCTAAAGACGCTGAAATGCTCGCGATAGCCTGGTCCGCTCGAGCTCTTCCCCGCCGTTTCCATACCTAAGCCTGTTATCTCCAATCGCGTCTGCCGATGTTCCCTACTGCCGTTTCTGCCCCGCCATACGACGGCTGCGCGGCGGTGGGTGCACGCATAAATCACCACAAAGCCTCTAGTGTACTGCGAACTCAAAGCCTCGGCCGCGTAAATAGATCAACATCGTCCCGCTTGCGTCGCGCACGTTGGACGCATTTCCCTCGGCCAGTGTCACTGACCTATGCACTTCACTGGGCGCCGCATCCGTACTTTTCTAGGAAAGGATTATGAACACCAGGGAGAGAGGTAACCGCAAACGATCCCCACTGGTGACCCTCCACAGGCGTCCAGCCCCTAATGGCAACTTTAGCCATGCTATAACGTGCTTGGGCGACGAAACAAAAAGAGCTAATAAAAGAGAATCGAACGGGCATGCGGGCAGCGGCTATGAGAGCGGAGGGGTCTGCACCACGCACCGATCGTGCGTGACAGATCAAGCCGGACGTATCCTCTTCTCGGGGGAGCGCCGGATGCAGTGCGGTCGGCGCTCGAATCCGGCAGCGAGGCTCCTGCGCTGAGCTCTTCCCCCGATGGCTCCATCACCACCCGAGCACACCTGGTAAGCCCCTGAGTTATGGTTCCGCGCACGGACCGGGAAAAGGATTCTTTGGTTTGTCGTGTCTCGTCGCTGAGACGCCTCCGAGACGAGAGTTCTTCGTCCTACCTCTGGGGAAGTTCTCGAGCGGCCGTGTCTAACGAAATTGCGAGAGGGAAGCTGCGGGTGCTAAAATGGAGATGCCGTTCGCTGAGGCTGGAATACGGTCTTGAGGGTTCCTCTCCCCTAAAACGCTTTATTCGAGAGCCGGAGCGCGAGCGGTTGGAGTATCATGCTCCGAGGCACGAGGCCCTGCTTCTTCTGTTAGATTTCCGTCCCAAAATTTCACCCATAGAGATATATTAGTCGCCGGACTTGAATGTTGTTTTATACACCATTATTTTCTTACTGGTTCTTCTATTCAGTAATATGTTTTTGTACCTATCGAAGTCTTCTCCCCTTTCTTCTAATAAAGAGAAGCGACAAATCACACAAAAAGGCCATGCCAAATGTTTCTCACCTATACACGAAAGGGATGGAGATATTGTAGCTATACGCAAAACGTGGTTTGGTGCCATTGTTTTAAAGGTCGTGGAACAATTTTAAGTTTTTTTTTTTCCTTGAATAAACGGGTATGAACTGGGGGAGAGGAGGACATGAGAGCGCACGGGCACGTCACAGCACCGAGCTGCGTTTAGAAAGATTAGCGAGTAGGCACAAATATTCTGTCTCTTATCAATGTTCGAAAGCAAACTCCGAATGCCGGCGTCCGGCGTTCGCGTTCGAAGAGTTAGTCGACGAGGTGCTTCCCCCTTCGCAAGTCTTTCCTTTAGCACTATGGCAGAGTGCGGGGCTCACAATCATGGGGTCTTCCGATTCTCGTCGGGTCACGTTTATAAAAGTGTTTTTAATGCGAAAGCATTAACTTTCCCATGGAGCGAAGCCTGCGTTGTTTGTAAGCGTGGAAAACGGCACCTAAATTTCATCCGTCTGACGCGACCATTGGCGGCCACGCGTCATAGTTCCCTGGAATGCCACCCCACAAAGAAGTCCACTCCCGGCGCTGCGGCCCGCGCGCCGATAAAAAGTAAAGGGTGACATGTGCGCGGACGCCGCTCTCTCACTTCTCTCCTCGGGTCGCGTGTCAGGCATGGCCTGAGAGGGGGGAGAGAGAGAGGGAAATTCCCGCTCCCTCTCCCAGTGCAGTAGTCTATCACGTATTCTAGGGTTTGCTTTCAGCCACGTCGCGCCGCCAGACTGGCCTCTGCGGAGGGCAGCGGGGCGCGCTGCTTGTAGGAATGCTCTGCGTGTAGGAATGCTTTCGCATTCCTACATGTATGCAGTCTTAAGTGTCCTCCTGTAGTTTTTTATTGCTTTTTTTCGATGACGTGTTCTTTGGTATAAAGTTTTCTCTAAGACACTTGCGACATATTTCGTAACGGTTTCCTTGACGTACGTACAGTCCCACATTCCACGGGAATGGCTGCTGCGATTCGTTTAAATAATCACATTCACCACCCATGTGTTTGTCTACAGTGTCGGATGTGACTTAAATTGGATGAACCTTGGGTAAAGGGAATTTTGGAGGAAGCGTATGAGTCTTTTGCTGTTTGTATTTACTGTACCAGCGTTCATTGTTACGTCCGTTGTCGGTTTCCTTTATGAAAACAAAATAAGCGAGTGATCAAATGTGCAGCGTACATTGAGCCTATTGAGCAGATACATGAGCTTTACATAAAACGCGATCTTGCTTTCCAACAAGACTTAAAACGCCTAGAGGCAGAACTATGTCTCGATTCGTCCTAAGTAACGGCGCACGTGTACACTCAGTCAGCTTTGGAGTGTGTCGGCGCTTCGTCGTGGGTTACCTAGACACAGTCTTGTAACCGATTACAATTACGACTACTTTATTGAAAATGTAACTGATTACAGGAATCAGTTACTTCATCAATTATTACAGTGAAAATGTTTTACTGTTGTACAATTACTACAGTGAAAAATTACCAGGATGTTTCAGAGTACATTTCGCGTTCCTTTTTTTAACGTTTTATTATGAAATGAAACATGCATACATATGCTCAAAGGGGCTACATCTTCTTTCTTTTTGTAATTCACACCTGTTTAAACTTCCACAGCAGTTGTCGTTCAAAATTCTCGTCAGTCATCTTCTCGCGTTTCGACGTAAAAGGAGCAACTTTTTTACTGCAATACTCATAGAAAAATAATTAAGAAAAACTAGCAGCGTTCACCTCCTCAACTAGAAGCCATAACAAGCGGCCAGGTGATCTGGAGCCGAGTATATGCCGCCAGTCTTGATCATAGCCATGAGCTGAGGTTGGCAAAGCACAGGACACACACTGAATTCCAGCCATTGTAAGGGTTCGACTATTCTCGCCATTGTCGTGATTGGACACCGGTCACCACCCCAATGTTTTTCGAGCAATCGATTATCACGATCCCAAATGGAGTGGTCACGCTATGCTAAAGTCAAATCTACGAGCCGCATTTAAATATCGTCACTGAGAGACTATGCCGACACTACGACTTCCACACTACGTCATCAAGTTTTTGCGAAAGAGAGATTGGAAGAAAACACTCGCGTTTATCTTTGAAATTACACCGCAACAAAGAGGTTTCCTGGTCAATGGCGTTGCGTGCGAGTATACCTAGGTTCCACTAGTACTAGTAAGCTCGTCTAAAGGGAAACATATTCCAACTGAATTTTGTTGCACGATACCTTTAAGAACAAGCGGACACATCGACGCCGAAATAAAGCGAGTTAATCTTTGCCATCGTGAGGTGAATCGTAGTTTAAGTTCAGTTTTACTTGTTTCGGTGCAAAGAGCTTATTCCTGTAAAAGAATGTTAGAACAAAAGTGCTAATTTATTCACCCTCTGAAGGGATACAAAGTTGCTGTTTGAGATTACCCCAGCTAGGTGAGCGATAAAGTGCGATCCGCGCACATGCGTTGAGTCCGACCGAGTGCTGGGGTTGCTATTGCAACCGCTGCGTCGGCTCCAAAAAGACGGGGAAAAAAGGGAAAAAAAACAACCGGTTCTGTTGTAGACGTAGCTGTTGCCATAGCAACCCTCGCAGTCGGTCGGACTCAACGCAAGTGTGTTTGTGAATCGCTCTTAAAGGGGCACTGAAGTCGATTCTGAGATCTTCCTTTTGTGGTGACAACTCAATCTAGACGCTCTAAGCATCCCAACAAACCCGAAATCCTAATCGTATGCGTAGCTTGTTTCCTCGTTAAAAGCGTGTTAAAACATCGCGACACGCCCTTTTTGGGAAGAATGTTCTTCCGAGTGAAATGGTCGACGAAGGGTGCTTGTCGGCAAGTTGCAAGCGATGGCTTCTCCAGCGGAGAAAAAGAGGAGTCTTATCCAAATGTATACTTATCAGATTTTCTTCGAAACGAGTTATAATAAAATCATTCGGAATCTGCGCTTGTTGTAGGGCCTTTATTCGTTTACCCAATGTAGTCCGAGAGAATAAAGAGTCCATATGTTTTTCTATTGCCCGGAGGTGAATAGGCGATTTTGTAATATAGTGCTTGGTATATCTGCAAACTGACATATTTTAAACAATGTATAATCAAAACCGATCTTTTTTTTCAAAAAGGTCTTCAGTGTCCCTTTAAAGGCCCGTTCACACTCTTGCGACCTCTTAAGGCCCGTTCACACTCTTGCAACCGAGTGCGACCGAGAGAGACCAAACCGGTTTTTAAGCCTCTTGCGATCTCTTAGGACCAGCTCCGCTCAGTGCATCCGGTCCCAAGAAGTCTTTCTCGGTCGTAGTCGGTTGCAAGAGTGTGAACGTGCCTTTAGAACTAAGTGCCTTGAAACCTCTTACAACGAGAGGACACACTGGCGCCATCTATTGGGTGGCAGTGTAAACTTGGCGGTCCGGCATATTTTCTATTTCTCTCGCGCATTATCCTTACTTTCTTGGCTCGAAAAACTTTTGTCAACGTTATAAACGAGCCTTTCTTATAGGTATTACGCACATTTTCCTCGGAAATCCCGCAAAACCTTTGCTCCTGTGAATTGCAGTTCCAGGGTCACCGCATAGATGGGGCCAGAATGCCAGTGTGTTCCCTCGCCCTAAGAGATTTTAAGAAGTTTCAACAGGTCTCGTCTCTCTCGGTCGTACTCGGTTGCAAGAGTGTCAACGGGCCTTAAGACTCTGGTGTGGACGACCTATACAACTTATAGATTTTGTCTGCATTTGTTCTGCGTCTATTCCGACACCTTCTAGCCCGTTCCGAGAGGAAAACTTAAGTATGGCGCTCGAGAAAAAAAAAAAAAATGATGCAGGTGCGATAACGTATCGCATTATTCTTTCGCGTCGCACACCCCTTTAGCGTGGAAAGCTGTTCGCACACGCCCATTGTCTGAAAATAGCATGACATGGGGTGACCGGACTGCCACTTGGCACGGGGGTCGCCTGCGGCGGTGGCCGCGACGGCGACTCGGCGTGCTAGGGCGTGGTCCTTCCAGTCTTGACGGTCTTCGAGCGGTGCATTCCCCGGTTCTCGCCGGACTCCGGAGAATGCTGCGAACCTCGGACGAGAACGGTCGTCTTCTCCGGGCTCCGTAAACCCTGGAGAGCTGAACGTGATCCTAGCGTAAACATCGCCTCGCTCCGTCGGCCCGCTGCGGCACGTCCGCCGAGAGATCGGCTCTCTCGAGGGAGGAGGCCTAGCCGCACGATTTAGCGGTTGGGCCTAGGAACGACATCGGCCATGGAGGTTGTTGTAGCCGGGGAAGACCTCCTCCCAGAGCAATACGACGAGTCCTGGACGGTCATCCGAAGGCGCCAGCGGGTCCTAGACGCGGCCAGCCAGCCCGCCTCGACTCCACCACCATCGCCAGCGACCTCGACAGCCGCAGGTTCAGCGACAAAGAGCAGCACCGGACTGGCCCCGGCGCGAGGACGACCCAGGCATCGGGCTCCACCGGCTGAACGCATCCCGGAGGACCACGTCAAAGTAGTGCTTCGCCCCAGAGGTGGGTTAAATCTCAGCACCGTCTCACCCACTACATTAGCCGACTGCATCACTCAGGCGGCACAGCTTACATCTGACTCAAGGGACAGAATCCTCGTATTTGCAAAGGCCAACTACCTACTTGTCAGCACCCCGGATGAAGAGCGCGCAAGGAAACTGTGCTCAGTCACCGCAATATTGGTCAAAGGCAAGCAATACGAATTCGCCGCGCACGTTTCGGCCCCGGCTAACACCACTGCGGGAATTATATTCAACATCCCTGAGGAGGACTCCCAAGCCGAAATCAACCAAGTGCTGATCAGGTCCAACCCTGACCTGCCTATACTCGCAGCAAAGCGTCTCGGAGAAACCAACGCAGTTCAAATCCTATTCAACGGACCAAAAGTACCCTTCTGGGTTCGCTACCGGCCAGCCCCTTACCGGTGTACCCCGTATCGACAGAAGACCGAAGCATGTACCAAGTGCTGGCAAAAGGCACATCGACAGGATGTCTGCCCTCATCAGATCATCAGGTGTGCCAACTGCGGCCTAGAAAACCCCAAAAATGACCATCCATGCACGCCTCGCTGCGTGGTATGCGGCGGGCCACACCTCATGGGAACGCCGGAATGCCCGAAGAGATTCCAACCCCGCCGCAGGCAACCGTCGCAAGCAGCCCCACAGTCGACCTCTGCCTGGGCGAGGGGTCCTCCAGGCAGTGAAAAACCGCCTCCCAACACCGACGACACCAAGCACTGGCCCGCCCTCCCAGACAGAGGCAGATCGGCGAGTAAGTCACCGGCAGGAGAAAGGCGAACAACGAGGTCCCCCTCTATCAACCGGGGCAGAACACCGTTTACCGACAGAAGAAGGTCATCAGACGGACCGGCAAGAAACACCAGGAGACCGAGCTCCAGGCACCGTCCCAAGGCGCGGGACACCTCTAAAATGGTAAGCTTCGGGGTAGAGGTCAACCACTCTCAATCCTCCCATACCCACCCGCCCCACGCACCACCCCCCTCCCAAATCCCACAAGAGGTAGCGGCAGAGCTCGCTAAGTTCAGAGCTGAGATGGCGGCGCTTCAGAGAGAGAATCAAAACCTCCTTAGAGAACTTAAGGCCTCTAGACACGAGATACAGGCAATGAGACAAGAAAATCAGAACCTTAAGGCTAGCACGCACACGCAAGCCCCCGTCGCGCCCCCAGCCTCAAAAAAGAGGGCCGCGACAACACAACCAGAGGATGAAGACACTATTCCTGACACCTCTCGATGCAACGGGGAGCCCGACAGCAAATACTCCAAGATGGAGCAGGACATCTTCTTGATCAGGGAAGGATGCGTTAACCTGGAGGCAAACATTGACAACAAAATTGCCAACGCGATACAAACCGCGATGCAAAGCTCGCTTAATGGCCTCCTGAAAGAATTTGAAAGCAGAGTGGCAAAGGCGTACAGGGATGCGATACGCGGCTCTAGATCAAGGAACGCCTCCCCTGGAGCTCCCCAGCATGAACTCACGCACCCCACCCCAACGCATCCAACCACCTACACGGCGGACCCCGCACTAGATACCCCGCACTCTCTAGAACAACCGCACCATGGCACATACTAATCACAAAGGAGTCACAGTTTGGCAGTGGAACTGCAGAGGTTACAAACGGAAACGAGCGAATCTGCAGCTTTTAGTACAAAACGCCGAATCTCCCCCGGATATAATCGCACTCCAGGAAGTAGAAACTCAGGTCAAGTTACCGGGCTATAAAGCCTACCAAGGGAAAGAAAATGGCAAGACCGCCGTCCTGGTGCACAGAAACATCCCCGCGTCGCGGCACCAATTCGACAGTATAGACATCCCCCATGATTTAGTAACAGTCTATCCCCCGAAGCGAGGTGGGACTAAGGTATGTGTCTTAAACGTATACAGCTCACCAAATAATCAGGGCAGGACGCACCGATTCAACCAGCTATTCTCGCTCGCGAGAAAAGAAGCGGGCCCACACGCTCTCTTAATAGTTGGAGATTTTAATGCCGCGCACACTGCGTGGGGCTACCAGAGCTGCAGTCCCAAGGGCAGAGACCTCTGGCTACAGATACAATCACACCACCTCACATTAGAGACCAATCCAACAGCACCCACACGCATAGGCAACAGTGTTCAAAGAGACACAACACCAGATCTCACCCTCTCATCACGCTTCAGCCGGCTCAGGAGCACGGTCACTGAACACAGCCTAGGCAGTGATCATCTCATCATAAGCACAACACTCTCCCCCAACATGAGGCTTACTCGCACCCCCAGGCAAAGCACCCTGGTTGAATGGGAAAGCTTCAGAGCAGTCAGAGAGTCCAACGCAACAGAAAACAGAAGCAGACACGAACAGATCGACGATATCATTCAGTGGACTAATCAGCTGCTGAGGGATGTCAGAGGAGCCACCAAAGAGCTAGACCCGAGCATTCCATCGGAAACGGTAGACTCCCACCTACAACATCTGTGGGAAGCCTACAGTAGCATTCTAAAAAGATGGAGGAAGAACAAACACAACCGTAAACTGAAAACCAAACTGTCCCAGTTGGAGAGACAAATCAGCTCACACGCGAGTTCCCTGGTGCGAGACCAATGGGGACAGATCTGCGATCAAATGCGCGGTAACCTTGGGCTGAAAAAGACCTGGATCCTCTTACGACACCTCCTTGATCCGGATCAAGGCAAATCGGAACAAAAGAATCGCATGACTAAACTTGTACAAAATTTCCCAGGCTCGGATCAAGATTTGCTCGATCAAGCTACCCAAAAATACCTACCGACCGGGCCCCAAAATGCACTCCCTCCCTACCCTGGGCAGCAAAACACCAACATGGACCGAGAAATCGCGGAGGCGGAGGTGAGGTCGGCAATATCCAAGCTCAAACCCAACTCGGCGCCAGGACCGGACGGAATAACCAACCGCACCCTCCGCAACCTTGATGACTCATCCATTACAGACATCACCGACTACATCAACACATGCTGGAGAGAGGGGAGGATTCCCGAGTCATGGAAACACGCAAAAGTTATTCTAATCCCCAAGCCAGGGAAACCCCTCACCCTAGAACACCTAAGACCTATTTCTCTAACATCCTGTTTAGGTAAACTAATGGAACACATAATCCTAGATAGGCTGACCAACCACATGAATGACGCAGACCTGTTCCCACACACCATGGTTGGCTTCAGGGCTGGGCTATCCACGCAGGACATATTATTACAGCTCTCTGAAGAAATAATCAAATCCACAGGTAACCTCGACACGGCAGCCATCCTGGCCCTAGACCTCACAAAGGCATTCGACAATGTCACCCATGAATCCATCCTGGGGGGTCTGGGGTCAGTAAACCCCGGAGAGAGGACGTACAACTACATCAAAGCATTCCTCTCCGAGAGAACTGCCGTAGTCAACGTTGGCGACCTCGCGTCAGACACTACCCAACTGGGCAGCAGGGGAACCCCGCAAGGGGCTGTGCTTTCGCCCATTCTCTTTAATCTGGCAGTCATCAACATCCCCAAAAGGCTAGGCCAAATTCCCCAACTCCGACACAGTCTTTATGCGGACGACATCACCCTCTGGATCGGCAGAGGGAGTGACGCCAATATAGAAAAAACACTACAACAAGGGGTTGACATAGTAGCGGAGGAAGCAGAGAGAGCAGGTCTCGCTTGTTCTCCGGCGAAATCCGAACTAATACTACTTCGGCCCTCCAACACTAGGAAACAAAACAACGCTGACATCGAACTACACATCAATGGCAGGCCAATCCCAGTGGTCTCGGAGCTCAAAATCTTGGGACTGCAGATCCAGGCGAATAGGCTCAATAACAAATTTCTTGAGCGAATAGAAAGTCAGATTAATCAAACAATAGGCCTACTGAAAAGGGTGACAAATAAACATAAAGGCCTCAACGAACAGAATCGCATACGCATCCTACAGGCATTCGTCCTAAGCCGGCTAACGTACTCGGTCCCATACTTACGCCTCACGCCGGCCTTCACCAATAAGGTTAATACCTTGATCCGCCAGGCCTACAAAATAGCACTGCGCCTACCGCCTAGCACTCCAACTGCCAAACTGGAAGGACTCGGTTTGCATAATCACCTGGACGAATTAATAGAAGCACATCGTGCTGCCCAACTGACTAGACTATCCCGCACCCCCACTGGTAGGCACATACTCGCCAGCCTAAACATTGGATGTCACAAGCTCCACCAAGACAAATCCCCCATCAGGCCCGACATCCACAACAAAATTATAGCAAATCCGTTACCTCGAAACGTCCACCCCACCCACAACCTTGCTCGCAGGAAACAACGCGCCATTTCCCTGCAAAGAACCTACGGGGATAACCCGGGTGTCCTATATGTCGACGCGGCAGAATACAGGCACCATGGGGCTTTCACGGCGGCGGTGACTGACAACTTACACACCCCCATCGACGCCGTCACCGTCCTGACCACTGACCCAGAAACGGCGGAGGAGGTAGCCATAGCCCTCGCCTTCACTGTGATCCCAACCCCCTCAGTGATCATCACGGATTCTAAAACCGCCCTTCAAAATTTCGCAGCTGGCCGCATTTCCAAGCCAGCGCTCAAAATTCTTCACAGAAACCCGCCCCAGACCTCCGTCAGACTGGTCTGGACACCCGCGCACGCTGGTCTCGAGGGAAACGAGGCGGCCCATGAACAAGCCCGAGGATACACTATCCGGGCAGGGCCTAGCCTCCATCCCTATCACGGGGCCAGATCCGCCAGGGACCGTCCATCCAGCTTCCATGAAATCACCACACACTACCTCCTCTCCCGTCAGGTCTACCCGCCAGCCGACAAGTCCCTTACCCTGGAGCAGGCCCATAGTTGGCGCCAACTCCAGACGGGCACTTTTCCTAACCCCGCTATCCTCACCCACATCTTCCCCTCAATGTACCCCACCTCGGAATGCACCCTATGTGGAGACAAAGCCACTCTGCCCCACATAATATGGGCTTGCCCACAAGACCCTTTTCCCTCAATCCCATCCCATGATGAGTGGGAGACCTCGCTCCGAAGCTCCGACCCAGAGGTGCAAAGCGCCTTGGTGGAAAGGGCAAAGGAGGTCGCCGCCACAACGGCCACAACGAGGACCGCACTCTAAGGAATTCTCATATTCCGCCAATAAAAGTTTTTTCTCTCTCTCTCTCGCCGGACTCCATCAGCGGTCGGCACACAATCACGCAGCGTCACCCTTCCGAAAGAAAGTTAGGTCAAGCCTTGCACTCCTTTAAAAGGATACGATAAAACAAAAACGCGAGCGTGTATTCATATAGACAGAAGACGTCACCGCACTCGTCAGAGCCACGGCGTCTGTGACGCTTTGTCGCCACCCTATACTTTTTTCGAGCCGCGTTCACAGCGCGTGTCTTTCGTGAGCGCGTTCCTCCCTGCGTTTAATTAGCATCAGGGAGTTGCCGCGGATTACGATGATGGATGCAACAGTCGGGGACGCACGCTGATAAGTCTGGACCTCCCGTCGCGTTCCGACTCGACTGCCTTGCGTTACTCGCGGATTGCAGTCCCGGACGAGCCGTGCGCTACAAAAGCAGATTTGTCCATTTTTGTTTGAACGCATTCCCGCTTAATCCGCCTGCGGGTTCGCGAGCGATGCTGCAAATTCAGTCTTCTTCCGACCCAATATGTTTTCAAATCGACTGATTTATCGAGGTCATCATACGGGTCATTTAACGATTATTTCAAGCCGCTACACCTATTTTAATTCCTTTGGTAATCTATATCTCCATGCGATACACAGGCATAACGATTTCTACTATATGAGGCTCCAATAACGCAAGCTTGATGCCCTATAGCTGATTACTTGAAGGCCCTAACCGAATTCTTGGCAGTCGGCAGACGAGAGAAGGGTGTTTAAACATATATTTATAGCTGACCCAAGAAAGTATTGCAAAAGAATCAAAGCAAAAAAAAAAAAAAAAAACTCGTATGATGACGGATTTTGTGATGTAAGACGTGGACGATAATGTAACCCATAAAATATAATGATATGTCGACTAAAGGTATTGTCAGCTTTATCTACTGTAAAGATTGGAATCTGCCCAAAATAGAGCCACTCGCTTCGTTCTTAAAAATTATACATGCACAAGGTTTACAAAAACTAAAAAACGAATTTGGTATTACTTTTCTCGAGGAAAGAAGAGAACTAACCAGCCTTGCGTGTCATTCCCCATCAAATAGAGATTTGTATTATACTGCTGCATTCTACATATCCGCACGGAATGGCAATTCTCAAACTTCAATTGGTCATACCAAGAACAAACCTCTTATCTTTTTACCTCTTCAGTTATCTATTTCAGAATGAAATTTCATTTCAGATAACGTTGTAGCCAGTTAGGAATCATCTAGCTTCAGGGCTTTGTAACCTTTAAGTAACCTTTGAGTATTTTCATCTTTCTTTTTTCTTATTTATTGTTTTAAATTGGTTATATTTGATTTGCCTCCCCTCATGTAAACCAATGGGCGCTTTAAGCTTATAATAAAGTAATAAAAATATGTCGAAAAATCTAAAATTAAGGGAAGTATGGCCATTATTTATATATATTGACAAGAAAAGTAACGAGAGCCGGCGAATCTGAAGAAAAGTAACATCTCATAACAATATATCACTAGCACGCGACGTGACTGGTTGTAAAAACCATAAGAGCGCAGAAAACCTGTTATTGCATTTGGATTCTCACTTCGGGAGCCAGTTCCTGTTTGTCTGAGTGACCAGGAGCGCAAACTCACTCGCTCGCTCTTCAACTACCTTTGACATTTGCGATGTCAATGTGGCATAAATATAACACCTATTCAATCCGGTTATTTTTAAATCAACCATATCTGGGTTAATGTATTTTGGCGTGTTAGGCAAATATCCACACGGCAAAATCCAGTGTCCTTTTCAATAAATAATAGGGGAATCAGCTCGTGATCCTTACTATATTCCCGTTTCCCGATATCTTGGCAAACTGTGGAGGCTGCCGCCCCCGCGACCCAATAAGAGTATCGGAGAAAGTCAGACAGTGGCCTCTACAGTTCACCAAGTTATACTCAAACGGAATATACAAACGTAGTGTATGCATTGTGCTACACCAGGTGTTACACACCTTGATTGCCCCAGCAGATAATGTCGTTCAAACATTTCAATAACAAAATAACCAAAAAGGAAACACAATATACATTAACATAAAGCGAAAAAAAATGATCTAAGATGCGTACAGGAGTACAAATATCTAGACGTTTTCTTTGAAATCGAAACAAAACTGGAATTCACACATAAAAAAATGTTTCCAAAGAAGCATTAAGAGGCTTTGGACACTTAGACAGAAGCTAGAATTCGCCGATGCAGAGTTGAAATTAAAAGCATATGTAATATTACCAAAGATTGAATATGCAAGCCTAGTTTGGGAACCATTCACGCAAAAAATCATTTACCACATGGAGCGCATGCAGAACTAAAGCTCTTCGATTTATTTTCAATCGCTACCCATCCACAGACTCTGCCTCCCTACTGAAGTTCAATCCCAACCTTCTACCCATTAGTACCAGGATAATGTTGACTCCAATTTAAAAAAAAAAATAATAATTGCTGCATGGTCTTTACTTTACGGATATTCCTCTCTAAAAAACAAGGGAGCGTGACTTGCTTCCTCAAGGGAGCAAATACGCTGCCACAACCATTAGTCCCATAGAGGAGCAACGATAACGGGAGCAACCTTTGCTCCCCTAGCGTTAGTCCCTCAAAGTTGAACCCCCAGACTAACTTTTGCACCCTTGCATTTAGGCCACTGGGACGCAATGTTGCGCCCTTACACACCCAGACACCCAGGTGGCGCTGGTCAACGACATATTCAAAATCGTTGAAAAAATATATAATCGCTGGGGCAGATCTCTTCTACGCTCATTATATTTATACATGAACAACGCTTATTTCACATTTGCTAACGTATTATATAGATTTTAACATAGACAAGGAATTGGAAAACAGATGATACACGGACAACACACACGCGACGATACACACTAATTCAATCGCCACCCCCAAAGGCTACCAATCCGCTTTTACACTGATCATATGAAAGAAGTCGTTTGTTCAGTGACTACCTCAACCACGAACGATGTTACAAATATGGTACTGCTTTCGCACCAATATTGCTCTCCAATATTGTTGCTAAACTTTCCAAGGAGTGTATCTGTTACTAATAAGTAACGGTACACACAGTAATTATTTGTGAAAGGCTATAAAACAGTGTCCCCAAAGGCTCCCAGCAGCCATGTTCTCGCTTCCACGCATACACGGCTCCACTTCGCGCATGCACGTCTCCTTAACAACCGCATCGCCTCTTGCGAAAAAAACAACATAGTTTTTAAAGAATACAAAAAAAAATTAAAACAGAATGAACCCTTTTTTGTCTCTTGAAAAGGCTATTTTCATCACAGTTGAACCAAAAAGAGAATATAAACGCTTTCAATGCACATTCCAACGAATGCAAAGGGGAAGGACGCTTTGACTTCATTTTAGAATACGTGAAGGTAGCCCATCGCATCGACCATATCTAGCTTTTTCACCACGACAACAAGAAGGACACGAAGGTGTAACCCTATCCATCTTGTAACCCTTTTCGATTCTATAAAGACGTATCAACAACAACCAGGACAACGGTCAAAAGCCGCATGGATTGGCCAGTGCATCCTAATCATCAGCACTTTCATCTTGTATATTACATCATCACATAATCCCCTTCACTAGACGCGGCACCGCGGGCCTCCTTGGTACGGGCTGTTGCCTTTCTGTGGTACCGCGGCTCTCCTGAGCAAATAAAGATTATTATTATTATTATTATTATCAGCAATGGCGGCGCTTGAGTCCGCGCTGGCTTCCACGAGGTGCTGGAACAGAGGCTGCGATCGTTTTAAAGGCAGCTCCAACCCTTAAACATGCCTCCTCCTGCAATAAATGACGCTGCAATTGTCTTTCGATATCTTTCCCTTTGTTCCGAAGCAGAGTGCGTCGCTAACGCTGGCCATCGGTGATGTACCAGACGCCGCCATCTTGTCCGCGCGTCTTTTGCTCCCGCGCTTTTGCTCCCGCGCGCCTCTCGGTTAGTCTCGGTCGAGTGCAGTTAGTCCTCAGCGTTTTCGCGCTGTGCCCCGAGCTCAAAATATCTACCTAGCTAGGACCAGATGGTCTCTTCGGGGAGCGAATGGGAGTTCAGATAACCAAATGCTGCCGTTAGTCCTTTGAGACAAGCTTGTTCTTAGAGTGTCGGAATTATATTACATAAACGTCGATAACACAAAAGAACGAAGCATAACGCACTTATTGTGCCCCGTCGCTTTAAAATTTCCTCTTTTACAAACTCCTGTTCTGTTAAATGTATCAATGAAAGGAACTGCCTATCCACAGATGCTGTGAATATTGAATATGTGTGGTTTTCTTGATAACATCTTTGATACGTAAGTGCCCGTCTGTACTTTTAAAATGCGTACCAACCGGCTTTTGTCACACCGCTTGCAATATGTTAAATAAAATACCCCGATGAAACCGGCATTCAAATTTGCCATGTGTCAGGTTAGTTGATTTCTAATTGGCGTGGTTGCTATCGATTGCGCGTTTGGCGAGGGCATATACGACGTGTTCTGGCGAGCAAAATGGACCACGTGGCTTTGCATATTTTGTTCTGAGAACAACACATTTGACCACGCGACATGAAAAGAGCCGAGATTACCTGCAGAGTCTCCGTAGAAATTCAGTCTCATAAAGATGATTCGAACATATGTCTGCTTTCCCAGAAAATAAAAAGGGCCGCGAAGCTCGTCACTATTTCGGATGTCCAAATGAGCGACGGGCAATACGCGTGTAAAGCAAACTACTGATGCGTCTATCAGTGCCATGTTCATTGTTACCTTCACGTTTTTGCTGTGACTGAAGCTAGGGAAAATATTTATACGTCATTAAGTCCATCACCAGCAAATATGTAACATAATTGCGGCATCACAAAAAAAAAATATTTGCCTTAGTCTTCTATTTTCTACGAAGGCAGCAACAGATCGACCGAGCGTGTCAGACGAACAAAACGAATTTTCTGTTCATGATACTAAACTGTTAATACGTGCGCTTGGCTATCAGCCGAAACACATATGTGATGGGCGGCAGCGCACGTGTTATACGCCTACGTCAAAAGCCACGTGGCTTTTGATACCTATAAATACAAGAAAAAAAAGCACATTTTTCTGCATTTACTTTAAAACGACGATTGATATATTATAATGGGAAAAACGACAGAAAAGAGAAAAAAACAGTCAAATTTCGAACTTCGAACATGGTGACACCTAATAAAGCGCCCGTTGTCATACAAACAAACAAAAGCAAGTCGCGCAATTCGACGGCAAAATATTCCCGTAAACCGTTCAGCAATTGTGCAGTCACAAATTGAAATATGGTGGTGCACGGAAAAAGCTCTGTTTGCGATTTGCATCAGTGAGAATCGAGCCGCTCCGTGACTGAGAGCAGCTTGCGCCTTGTCAACGGTGACAGCGACGAGAGGTGGGATGATCGATCCTTTCCATGGCCCTGTGACCTTTTATATGTTATGCGCCACACCGTTGGTAATTCGGCGAATCACATAGACGAATGATAGGACCCTGAAAAGTGAAGTTGAGTAAGGTTGTGTGTTTTGTCGGTTGGTCTGGATTCTCTGCCACCGCGACAGAAACCGTTAAGGACGATGAACAGAGGATTCGCTTCGTTTATCTGAAACGCTCGGTCGATCTGTTACTGCGTTCGAGGAAAGTAGCCTGCTCGCAGAGAAACTGGCACGCGTGCATCCGTAAACGTAAACTTTCAGAATTATGCGAATCCGTAATCGGAGTCGGTCGACAGCTTGAGATAGCTTTTGAAAGCGGAGTAAAGGGGAAGACACCGTCCACTGGCGGCTTCGATGGGACTACCTGGCAGCCGGGGACCAACAAAAGGCGGTTCTTGAAGATGGTCGTACCACTATATAGAGTACCCGTCTCGCCCTCTCCACTTTTCTTCCAGCGTCTTTCCCCGCGAAGGAAGTGAAGTCTTAATTTAGCCGTCAGTCGGAGTACCATTCTAATAAAAAAGAAAAAAAACATTTGCCCGCCCACATATTTTTTTTTTCCTTTGATGTTCTACGCGTAAGGTGTTTTTTTTTTTTTTTTTTTTTTTTTGCTCGTAAATTCTACGAGCCGCGACATTTTTCTTAAACTTGAGGCCTGCCGCGGAGATAAAATACAGTCCACGCCTGTCCGTCCGTAAAATCGTTTTCTCTCTCATTCGCTCCATTTCGATGCGTGTAAAATATTACTGGAAACATTGAGCGATTCGGTGGTTACCGCGAGAAGATTCCCCCGTCGTTGCTGCACTGCACGAAGAAATGTAAGCGGGCACGGGACGCGGTCTTTGTAAAAAACAAAGTTTCGGTTGCGAAAAAAACAAAACAAAAAAGATTAAGCGTTTTTTTTTTTTTGCTATTTATTTAAGAATAAGATAAGGACATATATAGGTGTGCCTTCTGCGACCAGTTTGCGTAAGTCGCCTTGCCGCCCACCCAGTGATGTGCTACAGCGGGTAACTCAGTCCTCGCAGGTTTAAAAATCGGAAGGAGCAGATGAATGAGTGTACACACATACACGAACCAGAAAGCCGCAATATACGCGCATAAAAAAAATATATATATCTGACCATATATCGATAGGGAACGACGTCGTGCGATGTGAGCTTCAAACCTCGGGTACCTCGAGAGATGCCGCTATTTCAAAAGGAATTAAAAAAAAATGAGGCGGGGTAAGGGTGACTGGGTTCCGGAGAAAGATAGGGAATGGTGAGTTCGGTGGGCGTCCCCCGATCCATCTCCACACCTGAGTGTCGCGGTGGCGGCTTGTGCAGGCCGCACTCACGACATCGGGGGGATCTCGATCCCTCATCAGTCGCCCTTTAAAGGAACCCGCCGACCTTCCCATGACCCGGAAAGCAGCCCCGCATTCTCTTGACCCTTCCATCCTCTCGTCGTTTTAATATCTCGCGTCGGCCCCTCCTGGCAAGATACGCCGAACACCCGCGCAGCACGATTAATGCTGATCACTCTTCTTATAAATGATGCTGCCACTCACGAAAAAAAAGGACCTCTTTTTTTTGTATAATTGACGAGCCGTTCCACCCGTCTATAGAAATGTTCAGTGGTGGTGATTTATTTTTTCTTGCGTTCGTGTGAGCTTTTGTGTTGTTCGTTCACAAAGAAAAAATCGGGGTTCCGTATAAAGCGGAGTTCCTCGTGCATCATGGTGAGTAGGTGTCCTTGCCGCTTTAAAAGTTGCTCTGGTCCCGGGGTGGGCTTTCATTACATGACGGAGCCCCAATTTTAGTAAGTGGCAAAAGTAATCTGCGCCGTCAAAAACTTTCTTCGTTACTTCCTCCGAAATGTTTTAAAGTCCAGTTTGGCGCGTCATTCTCGTATTTTATAAAAGTCTTAAGAAATGTGCGCGTAATTGGTTAAAGATATAGCTTAAAAAGTAAAATGCAAAATGCCTGTAGTTCTTTTTTTATATCGATTACGCAATAAAGGGCAGACGCATGAGTAAGGATATATTCGAATGAAGCACTCCGTTTGCAATACAAGTCGGTATTGTTCGGCACTATCCAAAGAAACAAAATTGCACAAAATTAACTTTTGAATCCGAACTCAACTTATTCAAACGAGATACTCGCTTGCGGACCAGTTCAGACAAAAACTAGGGCGGCAACGCTCTTCGAGTATACAATTCCGAATAGTCTTTACATTGCTTATTAGAGGTACTTTAATGGAACTCGAGTGAACAAGCAACTTCATTCAAGACCGAACTTCAGTCGAAAACCAAAACGCAACTGCATGTTGTTTTCAAACCGCGGTCCGTCCTCCCGCGCGAATGGGCTCGACCGCAATCGTCCAGCCTAGCAGCTATTCAGCGAGACAATCATCGCCAAGTAAAAACGCAATTGTCAAAAGTGCTATAGCTGCAGGGTTACGGCGATAATCCCTGCGTGGAGCCCTTAGTGTACTAAGCTGGTATTACTCCATGAAATGCATTCCCACCTGTTGAGTCATCGAGCATCTTTAGCGCGTGGCATTAAATGTGGGAGCAGGCAAAATTGCGCGACATGAACGGAACGTCGTTTAATCCCGGCGCCCAGGCGAAGCACAAGGCGTCGTCGGCTTACCGCAGCGCGAGGGCTTATAGCAGGGGTGCGTACGGAAGCGGCTTATGCGGGGAGATTAGTGCAGCTCGGTCCCCACGCTTTAATCCTAGCATTCGCGGTGAGACGCAGCCGACGCTACGACGTAATGGGAGCGGTCAAGCAGCGTCAAGAGCACTCGTCACTAGGTCTTTTCGGTTTATGATTAATTCAGCGATGATAGAACGCGTAGAGAAACATGACGAACACCATGATAGGTGAGTTTTTGAAGCTGTCTCATTAGTCCCATCAACTCGTAGCATCGGTTGTGTCTGAACTTTATGGAAAGAAGTATAGACACCTCTCGTATAATTAAGAAAAGGAGTCCGGCAAGCAACGGCAATTTGTTGAAGCAGACGACGATGCGGCGAACACGCTCGGTCTTCTGCTTCAGCGGCAGGTTGGGTCTTTGGGGATTACCGTGAATCGCGAGCAGAGAAATAGTTAGCGCCGACTCGTTTGCGGGTGAATTATAAAAAAAAAAAATATAAGAAATTTTACTTTAATAGAAACCGTGAGCTGGTATCGAACTTTGGATTGTCGGTTGAGGACGTTAAAATACCTCGCTGTCGTACTTTTAAGTGCATCATTGCGGCGTCTCCTACGGAGGAGATGGTAGGCTTCACTACATGACAGGTTCGTGCGGAACGCCTCGGTGGGTCCACCACACGGAAGTCACGCGTACTATTTGTCCTCTCCCCTCCGACTGACACTGTTCGGAGCCGACAGGCATTTTGTGACTATGAACCTTTTTTCACAAGGGCGCCGCCATCTTCAATTGTCGTGACTTCCAGTATCAGTAAAAAGAATGTTTGGCCGTCGCCACGCCAAGATAAGACATTTAGGATATAAGCGTAACCGTCACATTCTCGTTTGGCCTCACGTCTATATTTTTTTACTATTCACAGGTTGAAACGCCTGTTGTAGGCGTTACCGAAAAAAAAAGCAACGAAATACGTTACTCGTCACATGCAAATAAAAGTAACCCGTTACCGTCATACGTTACTTCAAAATAAAAGGAACGCTTTACCACTATACCGTTACCGATAAAAAGTTACGTACGTTATTTTTGCGTTACTTTTTTTATTACGAAATAACACGTTTTTCTGTTTTGATGTTACAGGCATGCATAAGCACCATATTTCAAGAAATATTATGTCCATGTGAAAACTGGACATAACGACTATCTTTTTTATAGTTTCACCTAAATCTTTACCAAAAAAACAAACCCAAAGAAAAAAAATCACAAATCCGCATAACTTAACGCCTAGAAAGACGAAAACAATTTTAGTTTAACTTTTTTTTTTTAAGTTTTGGGGGAAAAAAGGTGACGATTAACGTGAGTCCGTTACCCGTTACTCGAAATAAGTAACGTGAGTACGTTACCCGTTATTGTTTTAAAAAGTAACGAGTACGTTACACGTTACCAAGCAAAAAAGTAAAGCGTTACCGGTAATGCCATAACTTGTAACGCGTTACTGCCAACACTGGCTGAAACGTTTTATTAATTTTTTTGTCGCTCATAGGGGATACGCCTATTGGGTCGCTGAGGACGAGAGTACACGAAAGAGGTCTAAAGAGGAGACGCTGGTCCCGCGTAGCACTATACGCGCAGCTAATAACATAAAGGCCTGTTCCCACATGCAGCGGCGCTCTACAAGCATAGCACTAACCCCGCGCTAAGCGCGTGCTGACGGGAGCGTTTACCAGCTTTATATCGCACCGTCAAAACTGTTGCTCATGGCAGACGATAAGTAGCTAACGACACGTGAGCAGCGCTACATCAGCGCTTCGCTGCATGTGAGAGCCGGCCTTCATAGTGATATTTGGACGAGAGCGCATGACCTCCAAGCGGGACTCAATGCAGCACGAGCTACCGATGGCGCAAACCAGTTTACGGATCGCTCTGTTCCGGGCTTAATAAACCTCAAGTATTCGGGCAAGAGTAATTTCATCTACGCAAATACGACACTGGCGATTGGAAATCAAAAACCTGCAAAACCCGGTACTACCGAAAAAAAAAAAAAAAAAAGAAATAGAAGCCTTCTAAAGATGTCATGGGCATTATGAATCGAGCGTCTCGGTGTTTACATCGTGCCAAATGGCATCGGCGCCATGAAAAAAAAGCGATTGCTCTTATTTACGTAATGCGGTCCAGAGATCTGTGAAACCGCGCGGGCGTTAGTAGCACCCGGAGGACTCGGCAATGCTGAGATCGAAGAACAAGTGACAGTGCTGGGCGCGCTCTTTGACTCTCGAGCTTCAGAGCTCTATAGCTAGTACAATTTTTCAGCGGCGAGACCAAATATATACCGCAGGAGTCAATAAACGTCTACGTTTCGGCTCTCAAACAGCCGGTTGGTGATTGTCACCTCGGCAACCTAGCCCCCGCAACTAGGTATGTTGCATCGACGAAGGTGCAGCTTCGAGCGCCCGCGCAGTCAGCGTCGTCCCAAGCAACTGATGCAGTGGCTACGACTCGGTAAGCAGCAGTGCAACAGCGGGACTCCCCCGACTACCACTGGTCGTTATCGATGGCCAGCTTCATGCTGTTGATCGAGGCATGTTTACAATGAAGGCGGATGCTCGAGGCTACGTATGGTGGCGTAGAGTGGACAATGACATCTAAGCCAAAGCCAAGAACATGCTGCCTGTGCCAACAGCACCAACGCGCACCACCCAAGGCACTTATTCCGGAATGACAATGACCATCGATGTCATGGGACACACTACATCTCGACTTTGCCAGACCCGTTGAAGGCAAAATATTATTGATAGTGGTTGATGCCTTCAGCAAATGGCTGGAAGTGCGCAACATGAATACTATCAACTAGACATTACTAATTCAAGAGCTCTGCAACTTGTTTGGAACGTTTGAATAACCGCGCAGGATTGTCGGCAACAATGGCATATCATTGGTGTCGGTCGAAACTGAACAACTCAAGAATAATGGTATTTGCCACATCACTAGTGCCCCGTACCATCCGGCGACAAACGGTCAAACGGAAAGAATAGTATATGACACCAAGCAGGCATTGTTTAAGAACAAGACAGGAAGCTTATTATGTCGACTTGCTCGATTCCTGCTTAAGCATACGCCACATTCTGTCTCACGACGGGAAAAACAGAGGCCATACTTATGTTTGGTCGCGATTTGTCGACGGTGATGCCTCGTCTGCAATCGCCAGAAATCGGGGGAGAGAGAGAAATGTCACAACCAGCGCCGTCTCTTAGGAAGATATAAGTTGATCAAAATGTTTAATTAGAAACTTCTAGGGGAAACCACTGTGGATTCCAGGAACAGTTATCAAGAAGCTGGGATCTCGTTTTTGGATCGTTTAGACATGGTACGACGACACAAGGATCATGTAGTGAATCGTGTGGAAGAATCTCCTCGACATTCGTTCGTTGAACCACCGTCAACAGCCGACATCAGTAATGATGTCCCACGAGATCTATTTGCACAGTGGACCATTACAATAGCTGGTGATCCATTAGCAACCGAGGAGCAAGATGTTCATGTATTGAGTCTGATCTCCATCCCGCGATACGCAAATGGTTAAAGAAGCGACTTTATCTAGAACCCAACGTTCAAGACGGCACCCTGAAAGATATGGTAACTGCATTCATAGGGGGAAGGAGTGTTCTGCCCAGCGCAGCTCTACACGCTCAGCTAACAAAAGAGCGATGTTTTGGCGAGAGCGCATGACCTTCAAGCGGGACTCGATGCACCACGAGCTACCGATGGCGCAAGCCAGGTTACGGATCGCTCAGTTTCAGGCATACTAAACCTCGAGTATTCGACAGTAGTGATTCCATCTACGCGAATACGACTGAACTCTTCTAACATAAAATATTTGCGAGGAACGGTCGCTTGAAGTATCGTCGAATAGGCAGGATTTTTACTCCGACGCAATGTCTAAACCAGAAATTCGATCACAAAAAGCAAGGCACTTACACCACGCCCACAAATGGCCGACTGTTTTCAGACACAAATAGTTTCTTTCAGCCGTCTCCAGCTGCGTCTCGTGTTCAGCTGCCAAACCAAATGTCGAGATTCTTCCCAAACAAAGATGCCCATCGATATAAAAGCGGCGTCTTGAAAATGAACTAATTTCCAGCGCCTTTAGCCAATTGCAGCAGTGGCGCTTGAATCACCGGACTTCGGCCCTCTTTATGATATTACAACATTAGTGGGTGTCGGGATACTCAGGGAACTAGTAGGCGCAAAATATTAGCGCATCATATTTCAATTTGATCAATCAAGAACGAGAAAATGTCTGGTGGCGCCACAGTGTGTTTAAAACGCGCAGCTGGGGGCAGAGTGGTGACGTTGTAGAACAATTTTGTGATTGGCAGCGTTAGCAAAAGCCTTAAAATTTCTTTAACGCAGGCAAAACGAAGTGCATCACTCCGCAAACTGTCGTTATTCTTTTGGAAACATGTTTTAGTAATTGACAAATATCTTCTTTAATGAGCATAAAAACAGCATTTTATTGAGACGCTCGCCTCCCAGCGGCGAAACCAACAAACCGGCGTGCAGGCGCACTAACCATCGGAAGCGCACCATTCGGGAATCCGGATATCTGGACCAGTGCAGTGCGGGACGCACATTGTTGCTATTTGAGTCTGGTGTTCTTGCCATGTGTGGTATGCTGTTCTCGCCGGTCAGCGTGGTCTTCTCGTGCTTTTTGTGTCGGTTTGCACGTTCGTGCGCACGACTGGGCGAGACCATGTGTGGACGTAGATTGCTTTTCTACGGACGCCCTACACCGAGCAAATTCTTATGCCGGACGAGCCGGACGCCAATAATTTTGAAAGCTATCAAAATTTATATTGATAATGAGCCATTCGTCCTTCATGATGCGGTCTCCGCGACAATAGGCTGGAGAAAAGGTGACTACGTACCTAATGTTTGACGTGTTCTAGAAGTGTATGTCATGTGGTGATAGCCTTCTATGAGCCGCGATGCTAAATACATTGTGATAAATTATACTATGCCGTGCCTATATGCGGCGCTTTTCGTTATTATCACGGTTTTATGGGGACACGATGAGATCGGTACGAGATCGAAAGCAGAAAGCAAAAGTTCATCGCCCAAGAATAATAATAATAATTGGGGTTGTGGGGATATTTACACAGCGTGTAGTTGGTCAGCCATTTCAAAGATGCGACGAGTCACTCGCTGTAGATGAGAAATTTAGCCAGTGCGGTACAACCGCTAGCCTGGGGTCTTTAACGTGCACCACGCAGTAGTGGTACACGACCGCACGCCGGTACGATGCTTATCCAGATCGAAACGGGCAAAGGTGGGGATTGAGCCCAGGATATCTGGGCTCTGCAGCGCGAGCTTTCGCTCCACGTGCTTGAACCTGGTGTGCGCTGGCCCACTCGGCCAGCAATCCCCCCAGTTCATCGCCCAACTTCCTGGTTCACAGTGAAATGGTAGCTACCGCAAGATAAATTAGAAGTAATTATGCAAATGTAACGTGACTCTGATAAAGTGCAGTAGATATGGCCGTCACCGGAAGTTTAAAGACAGCTGCATTTTACAATTTATTTTTATCCTTCCGGCATTTAGACCGTCGACGTGTTCGCTACCTCAACCAAATATATGTAGAGCACGAGGTTAGCATTACCATTAGGAAAAAAAATTTCTCGTATATCACGTCAATAGCGATGCGAAATCTTGGAACAAATATAGTGCAAACATGTCAGATTGGCATTACGCGATTGCTGATCAATCGGCAAACCAGCGCACGTCATGTTCACATAATTATTTAGGAGCAGTATCTCAATCCCCAGTGACAAACCAGACTCAATGAACCTTTAAAGTCAGGCGGCTGGAAAATATAACAGGCTTTGGCATAAAAACTATTATGCCTTGACTGAGTTCAGAAGGCGAATGAAAGCCCACGCAGGAGGTGGAGTGAATAGGAATAATTTTACCTGCGGTGTGCAGGTTTCAAGAACCGAAGCTGATCGTTCGAGTCGTTAAAGTGCCCGAAAACATTCCGGACGAATGCATAGAAAAAATTCAATGTACTGGATAACGCAAAATGTAACGTTACAATATAGAACTAGCGTCTTTGTTAAAGTGTCCGAGACCAGCGCGTCCATGTGCTCATCTGTAGATACTAAAGTGAAGAGAGACGGAGAGAAAGTGGATCTGTAAGATAGGTTGCTTAATAAGCGATAGATGTCAATCAAGTATTTATAAATCTCTCTGTACACTCTTGTTGTTTTCGATCTTGAATGGATTCAATGGCATACACGGTACGAATGTACAATAGCGTTTTGGCAGGCTCACTGCCTGCCGCCTTTCAGCTAAGAAACAAAGCATCAATCAAGCTGCGAAGAGTACAATACTTTTCAATTAAGCTATGAAAGGGATAGTAAAAGCTAAGGAGGATATATTTCACAGTATCATAAGCTCGCAGTTCGGCAACTCCGCTTTCCTCCCAAAAGAAAGTAAAGTACAGAATAAAGATACCCTAGTTACAGGCACGTAGCCAGGGGGGGGGGGGGGGGGGGGGGGCATGGGGCCCGGCCCCCCCCCCCCCCCCCCCCCTCCGACCGAAATTGTCCATTTTGCTGGGGCCTCTTATCCCCCCTTCCTGATACAGCATTTTGTCATAGGTGCCCCCCCGCCCCAAAACAAAATCCTGGCAACGTGCTTGCCCAGTTCACTTTTCAAAATAAGCTTTCGCATATCCAGACGTGAGCGCCGTATAGCTTAGACGGTTTCGTGAGGCGTCCGTGGAGGCTACTTTCGTATGCAGGTTCGCACCGCAGCAGCCCGCAGCGCTGCAGCCCAATTAAGGAACCCACTTATATTACAACTCGGGCAAACCTCGAGAAACTTTATTAAGACGTCTAACAATCCATTCCTCTTTACTATATGCTCTGCTTGCTTCTTCCATTGCTAGCTGATCATATTTTTCCGAACTCTTTTTTACATCTGCCTGTTTCGTTTTTTTTTGTTGTTTTTTTTTTTACTTTTTTGATTCTCTTCCTCTAATCACAATCGAAGCTCAGCGACGCGATAAAAACGTTTCGCTCATGTGGGGTTCATTTGCCTTTACATCGATCATTCGCGTGTCGAAATGATCTCACGAACAAGAATGGCGAACGCCGCACGAACAAGAACGCCGTGTTCCAGTGAGCTCGTAGTTTGCACGCTTAATTACGTAGGTACAATTACCGATAAGCTCTCTCGTGATTGATCCAAGAAAACGGGCCACAATCCAGAGGGCCACATCACCAAGCATAAAGAACTCAATAAGTAACTAAAGAGATAACGTTTCTTCGTTCGCTGTTGTTATCTTGTCTCTAGATGTTTGAGAAGCAAAGGCAGAGGAAGAAGGGAAGGGGTCAAATTAAAGGGGCAATCAACCTAGTTGCTGCTTTCCCTTCTCATTCGGCCAACTCCGTTTGGGAGAGGGGGTAAATTAAAGGACAGTAGAAAAGATAGGAGGAGAAGGAAAAACAGCAACTATAACATGTCGAGAAGTACACACATATAGACACGTGCACCAAAATCACGTTCATCTTCCAAAGGTAGAAGTTTAGACATGTGTATTTGAGGAAACACAGTAGAGCCTTCGCCACCTCGGCTTTTTGGAAGGGATGTCCCAGGTGCCGCGCATTTTGTTCACAGAAAATGGTAGCTTGTCGAGTTGAGCAAGGGATTATCTTTTGATGTTATATATCGCGCAGTAACATAACAATTGAATGATTGTTTCATCGCATGCGCAACCTGGACACTTTGATGTTCTTGCTGGTCTGATTTTGTGAAAAATAAAAGACTCTGTATAGGGGACACCTAGTCGTAGTCAGTGTATGACTGCCTTACACTTGACGGTGACAGCGCCGAGGAAGCTCTCGTAGAAACTGGAATGAGAGGTTAGGCTCCAGTGCATAAAGATGGGCATAATGATAGGATTCGTCATGCCACTGCTTCTGCCTTGCTTTGATTGCGTGATGACTTTTTAAAGACCTTATATCATTCCGACAATACGGTACTGTAAGAGTTGTAGTTAAGGTATCGGCTCACTTCCCTCCCGCATCTGCGGCCCCGTTGCCAGATAAATTACAATGACTTGGTATCCACTGAAATATCATAGTGTGTTCGAGTTCTAAGCATATCTTAAGAGGACTAAAAATGTCAAGCAATAGTTGTTCATTTTGGCTGCGTTGTGAAAATTCAAATATTGCTTGCAGAGCTGGCTTGGAGTCAGAAAATATTGTCCAGGGGTGGGGTGGCTTTTCAGATATAATTTGAAGAACTTGTTGAATCGCCACTAAGTGTGACGCCATTGTTGATATTCTGTGGCTCAGTTTGAACTTCAGTTGTGAAATGAGTTGGGATGACTACACAACCAGCGCAGCTATCAGAATTAGATAGACGCCTAAGATCTCGACCATTAATAAGGCTCGTCCGTGCTCCTGCGGCAGCTGCCTGCTTCCTTTGACAACCAGAAATGGACGCCGAGTGTGGTCCGCAGTAGTTGGCAGAATTCGGGTCTTGTTCGGAGGGGTCCATATCACATGAGCGAATGACATTTTAGAGAACAGCGACATTTGAGCGAATGGACGTTTTAGCGAATAACGGGGGCGCGCGTTAACCCATCCGCCGCGCTGCGCTTTCGCCGCTTCGCGGCGACAGTCTGCGGCGGCTCATTACAAAAATGTGAACTCATTTGGCCCACCCGAAAACGCCGCTTTGCGGCGTCCGACTATTCGCTAAAGTGTCATTCGACGAAACGTGGGCGTTCGCTAAAACGTCATTCGATCAAGTGAGTGCCTCCCTGTTCGGAGTTGGCGTTCTTGCAGTGGTGAGCTCCTGCGCATGTTTTGCAACGTCGCGGGCCAGGACAGTACTTGGCCACATGTCCATATCTTTGGCACTTGAAACATTGAACTGGTGGTCCAAAGTACTCTTGGACGTAGTAACTTGTAAAGCCAAGAAAGACGAGCTGCAGAATTGGGTGGTCCGTGCGAAACATGAAAAGAACTTTGCCAGATGGCTGTGCTTCGACGGTTCACTCCTCATTGCGAAGATAGGCCACATCTCGTTACACGGAGGTTACACCGGTGTTGAGAAAGCATTTGAGAAGTGCAGTGTTTGAATACTTTAACGGTACGTTCTTAATCTTCCCCAGATTTCTTGAACACGTCTGTGGCACACTTGCAGACAGTTCAGTCCAACCTAAGAACTGTATCGTCAATAATTTGTTTGCTGGAGGCAAGTGATGACGCATGCACGGACGGGCTTCAATCCTTGTTGATATTTTGGGACAGTACTTTTTCCTGAGTGGTTAAAACAATGCCTGTGGCAATATATTTAGGGTTCACTTACCAGAATGACAATTCCTGTGATGTCGGTTTGAAGTTCACCGGGATTCCCGATGGCCTGTTCTTGTGGTACGACACCTTAGTAAAGGGTGACTAGCCTTCTGAGTCGTCGCTGGACAAGGAGTCGCATGACGCCCCGCCATCATCTAGCTTTGATGTGTCTTCGTGTCTTCTAGATGTGAGTGCTATGTTAGGTCACGGGCGTCCGCTATTTGAAGATGTGGTGATTGGTAGCTTGTAGTCAATGGCCACGTTTTTCGTATCACGGCGGAGTTTGGTGCCACATTCTCAGCCGGGGAAAGGGTGCAATATAAAATTGCAAATAAGGAAGTACTAATGAATAAGAAAACCAGGAAATGTGTTCGGTTAAGCCAAGCAAACAAACCGGGCTTCCTATTCCAAAGACTTCTTTCCTTCGAAATGCAGAGAAGAAAATTTAAAAAAAAAAAAATGACAGAGAGCGCGGCCTTTGCGCTCATAGCTCTTAGGGGCGTCTTCGGCAAGCCACAAGAGGGGAGAAAGAAAGGGGAAAGAACAAGTCCAGACATGTTAGAAGGTACTATACGCCGCAACGATGGATTTGAATGAGAAGACGACGAGCAAAGCGAGGAAAGTTAGCTTCGAAAAACGTTGGCATGGTAACACCCGGGTTGGGGTTAGGGAAACCTTCGACAACCAAAATTACCCTGTCTTCTCAAAAAAGAAGAAAGACTGATTTTTTTGCAGCACGTGCTTCAGACATGCGGCTAGTACAGCGTTTCATACTAGTAGTAGCCCCAACACTTTGGGTCTCCCGAACAGGTTGGCGCGTCGAAATGCGCAAGAGTTCTGCGCATACGCTGTCCGAGACCCTGAGCTGCTTGGAGGACCAAAAGTTTTGGGGCAGGCTTTTCTAAATCAATCTAGTGTTGCTGGGAACACGGCACTTTTGTTCCATAAAGAAAACAGTTCTTATGTTCTTTCACCTTTCTAAGTGTTGCTTTTCACTTCGCACTTCGGTGCTCTACCTGTGTCCTGTCTTCGTAGCAGGCTTCCTTTGAATTTCTAAGGTCCTCCCTGCGACGAGGATCTCCGGCTATACGCGTTTTTTTCTTTATCTAATTTTCTCCTTATCTGTATTCCCGGTTTTTTTTTTTTTTTTCGTTATCTGTAGGTTTTGAACAAAACAGCACACAATATAGCTTCATGTGGTTGCCGCCGATCAATGCCACGTGTTTCTATGAATACCCTCGTTCGGTAAGGTCGCGACTCCAATAAAGTATACGGCAACAACGGGCCAGCGGAGCTCGCGCAGTTGGGTGCCCCGAGCCCCTGCTGATATAACCTCCGGGCATTTATGATGGGGTGCGGATCGCAGCTCCATGCTGTTGTCGAGGCTGGGAGACACGAGGCATGCTCAGCTGCTTCGTTATAGTGGCTTGCGTTAGTCGTCGGCGTCGCCGCGTGATTGCCTTCAATATTGCGAGCCAAGGCAGGCTGCCCAATGAAAAGGGGACCCGCATACGCCAAACAAATACCTCGCTCCGAGTGAGTCGAACAGAGAGGACTGTTTTCCCTTGTGCTCGGATCATGTTATATGGGATCCTGTTCATCGGCGTTTTAATTACTAGTCACGCAGCTGGTGTTTAATCCAGGGCTAGTCGCCTCCACGGGGCTTTCTTGTTCTCCCATGCTTTAATGAATAATGCGGCCTAACTTTATTGCCTCTAATAAAACCGAGTGACGAACAAAGGGCAATCTTCAGAATATGGTGCTACGTATTTTAATGACAGAAACATACGTTGAGATTTAGTAACGCCGCTTAAGTATGGTGCCAGTTTTATGGGGACTTCCATTGTTGAATAATCTAACAAAAGTTGGAATAGATAGAAGTGCCTGTCTCAAGCAATTTGCGACATGGTGTGAGCGTAACTGAGGTCTCCTTCATGCCAAGTTGCGCACCATAGACATGTTGTTGGAGTTCCAGGCTGTCTGATAACCTATTTGTCACGTTTTCAACAATCTTTGTCGAAGATTTTTCCAATCATATCTACGTATGCGTGAACGTATATGTAAACATGTTTTCGGAAAAAAATGTTACGCAAAAACTCACGCAAAATATTTACATACAAAGAGAAAACTGCGTCTTGTTTCGTTCTGCCCTCGGCTTTACTTTCTTGATTAAAAAAAAAAAAAAAAAAACACCAAAAAGGCGTAGCAGAAACGGAGCAGTACGACCACTTTTCCCCAGATAGCCCATCGGGAACGCTTCTGCTATTCGTAAACAAAACGGATGCGGAAGACAAGCTCAGAAAGGCCTTTCCCTTAGAAACGCATAGTTTGCTCCTTTTTTCCGCTCACTTTGCTCAAATTGAGTCCAGTAACTTATAAAGCGTACTGATCGAAAAACTAAAACAATAAAAGAAGGAAAAGTTTCGTTTCTTTTTCGGGTTATTTCTGCTTCTTTCCGACGCGCTTCTTAAGACCAAATCCAGAGAGTCGACTCGGGAAACTGTATCAGGGAGCGATGCGGACCAAGACAAGGTAAAGTGGCCTACTGTTACTAAAAAAGTAACAATAATAATTTAAAAAGAATGTCCCCTTCATTCGACTCTCACTTCCCCAGAGAGACAGCCTCTCGCCTTCCCTTTCGTCCATTCGTCCTACCCCGAAGCATGGTTCCCCGAAGTGAGTGCCTCACCGATTCCAACTTTCTCCATAAAAAGTTATCTTCTTTTTCTTTTTTTTTCACTTTTTAGCCAACCATTTCTGTGCTGGTCGCGGGAGACTTTCTAGCGCGACGCAAGATTCCTTTTTATCCTCCCCTCCTCTCCCCCCCCCCCCCCTTGCGTTCCCTTCCCCTCTTTATCTTCACCCCGATTCCCACGACAGATGTTCGTCTCAGCTTCTCCACTCTCCCGTGAAAGTGTATGCTCACATTTTCAAACAAAACACAAACCTGCAGAGGGCTGTTCTAAATGTCCGTCTGCGCCTTGGGCAGCCACGCGCCCCTTCCCCGTTTCCTACCGTGAGGAGGTTTCGACTTCTTCGTGAACTGCATGAAGCCACTTTTTTTCTTTACCTCCCGTTGGTTCTTTCTAGGCGGTCGGTGCTGCCGACCTGCCGAGGCCGCATACATGAGTGGGAGTTTTCGCTTTGAACCCAGTGATCCCTCCGCTGTGTGATGGCTAAGTTATACAATGGCGGCTATTAAAATAAAGGAGTTAGGAACCGGATAAGTAGACATGGCCTTGTGTGCATTCTTAAAACGATCCCTTAAACCGATTCCGTGTGAGCGTGCCGAGTGTTCGTGTGTCCGACGAGCCACGGGGAGACGGCTGCACCTGTTAAACACCGAAACCGTAAGGGTACGGCCTTGCCTCTTGAGCGCGTACACCACATTTTCCGGGGTTTAATCGGGCATAATTGGTTAGCCATTACAGCGCGGCGTGACTGATCTTCACGTCAATTATCAGGGTGAATTGTGGGCTACTGTCTAGCACAGCAGCTCCTCACGGCCTTCGACTTGTTCCCATTATCCTCCATACTACATCGTGAGTCTTGCCCTTTATTTCTTTTTTTCTCCCTCACTCTTTTGTTGCTTTGTTATTCCGTTAAGGTGCATTCAAAAAGTTGTGTCGCAGAAGACGATATGGTATGTTATATATATATATATATATATTTTTTTTTTATGATCAGTGTAAATATCTGAGACTGTTAGTAGACCAAAAAATTGGCGATACTATTTATTTTTAAGTTGCTTTACCAAAAGACGTCGTTCTGTAAAAGACACAAGGAACATATTTTTCAACTTCTTCCTCCTTAGCTTTAACACCCAACTCAAAACCTGAATGATAAATGACGTGGTCGTGACGTCCTTGGGCACCGGATGCGTTGACTCTAAGCTTTCACCTTTCTTAAGCACAGCATGAAATCAGTTATTCGGAAGCAATGGGAAGTGCCGTCATTTGCAACGAAGACGAATCCCAATATTCGTCGACGGATTGATTGCGCATATACGTTCGTGCGTCCCTCGCACGTATGACCTCATACGTCTGAGTGATGCAATGCTTGAGTCCAATGTGTGAGCTTGGTTCGGCTGACGTATTTGGGCATCGCGGATGCGTCACATCGAAAGGGCTGAGAGCTTTCGAAGGAAATTAATCAAGAAACAATCCGCTCTTATTTTGGCATACTAAACGATATGAAAGGAATAAAATCCCATTCTAAAACCATTTATCACAGCCCTAAATTTATTTCATGGTCCTGTAAAAATAAATTCTACAAAAAAAAAAGCTTTCACATTTTTTTAAGCATTAACAGCTTAACCTTAGTTCTGTCTCATTATCTTTCTCATGGAGCTATCAGATTTTCCGGAACACCCGGTTCGATCACGTACTTCAGAAGCGCATGTAAACGCATTGCCTCCTCACTTGAATTCGGCTGATCGCAACACTTAGTTCCAGACAGGCCACCAGGAATAGCTCTGTCCAGGCAATCTCACCCGACCGTCCCAACCTCCTCCCCGGGCGTACGAACCCGGAGCCCTCGGAAAAGCAGCGCTGGCATAACCATGTCGACGCGCCGGCAAACGAAAGAGAGATGGATGCCGGCCCATCCACGACCGGCACCCCTGGCTCCACGTCGACGGCGTGGTATTCGGAAAGGAAACAGCCGGCCGCCGCCACACATCCCCAGCGAGCCTCCATGGCGGGAGGAGCGGGCTCCCGCGGCATACCGCGCCGCCGCTGCGGGGGGAAGAAGGCAGTCCTGATTTACAGCGTCTTCTGTCGGTCGGGAGACTCGCAATGCTCCTAGCACAGCGTGCCCGTGACATCTGTCGCTGCTGCCGTCCGACTCGTACGACGCGGGTCGGGACTTGTACTCGCGGCTGTCGCGTATTTCTGCCCCGCCCAGAGCAAAGCCGCCACACGCCATAGAGCGACCTAGGCGCGCGCGGTTGGCGCGGAGTGTCAGGCAGGAGCGGCGGAAGCGGGACCGGCAAAGCTCGGCTCTGCGGCACTGCTTGGGGTCCCGGGCACGTCTACGAGCTTCTTCTCGGGAAGCCGGCGTTGCGGTGAGATACGCATTGGGGCCCCGATTCGTCATCGTTAATCTTGCCTTGTGCAGTGTGGGTGCTGGCGACTGGCTCGGGGTCGGCCCTCCGAGCGCCAGTCTTTAACGAATGCTCGGGCAGGCGGTCGAACAGTGCACGGCCCTTTGTAGTTAGTTCTTGCCCCAAAAAGTACGGGATAATGACCCCGGAATGTCTGGCTGAAAAACGCCGTCCGAGAGCCGAAAATCTACACGTAGCGTGCTGGAAATAAAGACTTTTACAACGAACACTTGCTGGACTTCTTCATCCCCCTCTCCTCCTTTCGTCCCTCTGTTGCGTCCTTTAGACTTCAACCTAGGCGCTGGTTTTAGCTTACTTCGGTTCTATAGTTTATTGACTCGCGCGTGCTCATTCCAATAAAAAAAAAATAATCCTTCCAGTGCTCGTACGCGTTTAAGTGAGCCAAACACCTAGGGAGGGAAAATAGAATATACCTTAACAATTGCCATGATCGCAGTAAAGAACGCACAACGCACAATTAATTTTGGCCATACACCAACATATATTGCGCGTGCACCTAAGATACTTGAGGCACATCATCGCTTATGGGTTGCATCCCACCGATGGTGTAATAAATGACCTCGAAGAATGAAGGAAACAGGCGTCTGGTGTCTCTCCCAGAGCGCACCGAGCCGCGTTTTCTCATGTTACGTTACGCAAGCTTACGCCAGCTTACGCCACAAGTTACCGGAATATCTGTGTTTCATATTAAGCGTGGCTACCAGTTCAAGGAGATAGCCTGGCAGGCGACATTCGAGACACGGATGTTTAGGCGACAAACGTAAGAAAACGGTGCTGTGTTAACAGCTTTTAATCACGCTCATGACAGGAAGAATCTTCAGAGACGAATTTCTTAGCGAAGAGTGGTCCAACAAATCATCCTAGAGTAAATTTACATAAGCGAAGTTTGGAGTTAAGGAAGACGTGAGGAAGAAGCCCAAGCGTTTGCGCGCTCGCGTCCTGATTTATTACGGGACACGAGCGGACTGCCGTTTATTTGAGGGAATATATGGTTTCCCGGTCGACGTCCCGTGGAGCGATTTATGACAAACGAATTGATCGGTTACAAATGTTGGCTCGTCCGTTTGCACGCGCCTCTGGTTCAGCTTTGCTTCGCGTACCGTGAGCTAGGCACCGAACCGTACGCAACCCGTTCGGATCAGAAAGATTAACTCAAAAATCACGCAAAGGATCGAATATAATGCGGTGTCCCGGGAATCAAAATCCGAATCACCGAGCGTCGTCTGAAAGGTGATGAAGAAAATAAAAACAGCTGGAAGAAGTGAAAGGCGGCCGCGTTGACGCGGTGCGCGAAGCACGGCGGAGAACGAAAAGGGACGTCCGTTGCAGGTGTGGGCGCTGCGCTCTTAATCGTCGCCTCCTCGAGCACGGTTGGCGTTTTTCCAGCGGCGGCACGCGACAAAACGGAGCGTGATGAATCGCGTGGAAACAAGAGATGCTAACATTTATTCCGGGTGTCTCGGGTCTTCCGATCCATAAAACAACCGGAGGCGAACATCTCGGTGGCGGCGAGCGACTTGGCACAACACAACACACGCGACGTCTGCTAAATGTCCCGCACACTGCTTCGAAGGCGCCGTTATTTCTAAGGAACTGTTCCGTCTCACGAGCATTTTAAAGACAGGATAAATCACAGGATTATAAAGGAAAGACAAAGAGATTGCATTAAACGTACTTATAGCGTACTGAGGATAAATCAATGGGCGAAAGACACAGCCAAGAGAAAAGAAATGTGATTGGAAAATACATTTATAGCAAAGGCAGTGGAAATATTCAACGAATATCAGCTCGCTATTCTGCATCAGCCCGTTCCAATCGACGGGTGCTGAGCTGTTTCAAGTGTCCGTGTCCCAAAATTACATTCATTTTCAATCGCAAACCGCTGCTCCGAGACGCTGACAGTGCCGATCGGCCGACGCGAGCGCACTGACCCTCATACTGAAGACAATCGAACACTGAGTTACATTTCTGTCTCAACGTCTTCTACACACCGTCACATACGATCGCCATGTATACATAAAAATATATGTATCTCATAACTTATAAAGTAAACGTTCTAAAGTATCGAAAACAACTGTCAAGACGGGCCTCGCGCAAGCTAACAGGTGTTCCTCGAGACAGCGGCTGGCTTCTAACTGTGATTATCAAGACCAAGGGAGAAGTCCGCATGAATTCTTACCGTGCGTTAGAGTCGAAATTCTACTTAGAGTTCATTTGCGCACATTGTTGGAATGACAAGTTGTCTTTCAGTTGCACCCACCCCCCTTTTGATTTTTTTTTCGCTGGAAATCGACATATACGAAATAAATTCGACCTAAAACAAAAGAGAAGATTCAGTCCTTGCTGTTTCGCAACGAATCAAGAGATCCCAGGTGACGCGGATGAAAAAATCCTCCCCGCAGGGAAGCAGCCGGTAACGAAGCATTCGCACGGGCGGGAAGGCGACGGAAATGGAGCTAAATTAAAGCGGGAGATGGGAATCGGGGAGCTCTGTGACTTCTCCAAACTTCTACTCTCTCTCTCCCGGTTTGCTTGCGATTCGTTTCTTTTTTTCGTGACGAAAGGAAAACCGTCACAGTCCCTCCCCGATGCGGCCGAAGCGGATGGGCAACGGAGAAAGTGAACTCGGTGGGGAATTCTCATTGCGGCGACACGAAACTCAGCTCCCTGCGTCTCCCGAGTACTTGGGATGAGGGAACGGGGCGAAAATTGGCTTTCTCCAGAGGTTTTCGAACCCGGAAAACGAACTTAGCTATTCCGACTAACCGTCAATTTCTTCCTAGCGAGCCCCGCCAAATAAAAGAGAGTGGCATTTGGCGATGAGCTAAGAAGGGAGGAAACTGCCCTTTAGATTCGGCGCTCTACATTTTTTTCTTTTTTTTTTTTTAAGATTTATTATCTTAAAGTAGTGCAAGCTACTTCTTTATTTATTTATACGTAACACACGATGAAAGGGTGCGAACGAATTAATTATTGATCACGCGACTGACTCGTCTATTACCGGAATTTTTTGGTCTTTTGAAGTCAAACCGTCACTGGGGAAAGAAAACTATAGCCATTAAAGATACGACCGCGCCGTCTGAAATGAACAATAATAACAAAAAGAGGCACCCATAGCCCCTTCATTTCAGCCTGACGTGTCGCTTTAACAGGAGAGAGTATTATGGAGTGCCCGAAAGTTTTCTTAAATCGTCTGAACGCACGTAAAATTGCATGGTTCCATTGCAACTAGAATTACGTATGAAAAACCATTGGTGTGTACGTCTTGTTATCGGCGCTCCTGTGGGAAATTTGTTAGAAGGTGTTGGATACTTTTATGAAGTTATGGCAGAAAGCATAACACTTCTAAGACAAACGTACAAAAAACACGGAAAGTTGTAAGAGAGTACGGTATGTCATCCTATAGAGACTTTCGCCGTAGTAGGAGCACATTATCTTTCTAGACACCTTAAGACTTAAATAAAATACCCCATTCACACGCCCGTAAAGGTACCTTTAGCTAAGCGACCTTTCTTCTCTGCGACCAATCAATTAACGATCTTCCGCGCGTAGCGCGTGCTCGCGACCCAAGGTCACGGGTTGATTCGCCGATAGCAAAGGGACCTTGTTAAAGGTACATGTATGCTGACCGTGTGAATGGGGTATAACTCTAAGCAGCAGCAGCTATATTTGTACATTTTATAGCGCCTCCCCTCCTTAGAAAAAAGTAGAAAACGGCAACACTATGAATACAAAGACGCGACCTGACGTAGGCCAGTAGCGTCGCTCCGCAAGGGCCGTCTTCAGCGTCAGTGCGTTCCGTCATGCTACCCTAGAAAGCCTAGCAATCCCGACAACTGCAATAATAAGCGTCGGTATGACTCGCACAGTAAAAACTGAACTTCTGGGGACGGTCGAATGTAGCAGCGATGAATTAGGTCCGGCGTTTTCCTCTACGTCGCAAGGGGTAAGGAGTACTAATTCGTTCTGCAAGTAGCTCATCAGCTCGCTACCAGCAGGGTGAGGTAGCGTCAAGTGGCTGTTAGCCATCCAACCATTCTTCACTGGGGTTTTGATTAATCTTATCCCACCGTTGCTACTAAACCACTACTAACACATGAACAGCATATATGAAAGTGATACCGCTTTATAGATGTAATACCAGAGTAAACAAGCGAGCGGCATTAGCGATTGCATTCACTGAGGCCAACCGAGCCAGCTACGATCGTCCAGAGCGGATGAACGGATCCTCATTAGCAGAGTGCGCTCTAACGATAACTAGTTCCCAAACCCGCAGAACAGTCGCCAAGCCTCTGTTCATCACGTCGTACCAGTCCAAGATCCGAACTGCCGATGGTTCGCGAGACCTCCACTTTGCATGCGACGGCTCTCTTTTAACGCGGACGTGCCCGTCCTCCCACTCTGGGATCCGCTGGTGCCTCTCGCGCATGTTCCTGGCCGAGCGGCGATAGAGTCAGATAACGTGGACAGCGGCACATCACGTAGAGTCGGGAAGTCACGCCCCGCCGACCGAACCTGCCCCCAAGCCGGGCTTATCGACTTCGCGCGCTTGTTGCGGATAAGACACGGAGCGCTGCGCGTGAATTCGAAAATGCTACAAGCGTGGCCGAGCTGTTTGTTCTGGGCTCGCGCGTGCGTGAGTCCAAATTACCAAGTGATTGCGGGCTCTTCGCGCTTTGTCGAGTGTTTCCATCTGGGACAGCTGGCCGGAAACTGCGGACGTGCTGCGACGCAAGTGGTTCGAGACGTTTGTTGTTCGAGCCCTCAAGATTTACTGGCAGGATTGCGGTGCTTAAGTTGGGGTGTATATCTGTCGATGGGTGGCAGGTGCGTGGTTTCCGCGTTTGGTTAAAAATTCAAAAAGCCGTTTTTAAAAGATAACTTTTTTTTTTTTTTAGTGTTGACAATTAAGTTGTTGTTGAATCGAAATTTTCAAGATGCGCGACCTCGGTGCACTGTCATCAAAATAGACCCTCGCGCAATACAACATGGATTAAAGAAAAAGCTAGAAGTTGCAAATTGTTTTTCCGGAGTTTGACAGGTCCCCCCTTCTGAGTCTTTTCCTTAGACTAATAGGTTCGCTTTTTGTACCGCTGTCTCGTGCACTGATAAGAGAATTAATATCCACTAGCTCTCCTGCACCCGACTGTTACCAAGCGTAGACCCCACAAAATAAACGCTAAGATAAGTAACAAAAAAGTTGACAAGATCGTGCTTTTCGTAAAGATATTGTTTCTTATACTTTTTAAAGGTTCACTCTTGGAATAAAATAAAAATTCCCCTATTGGACGAACAAAAAGGAACGTCGCTCATATTTCCGCTCCCGTAAAAATGTAACGAGCTTCCCTTCCAGTTCCACCGATGGAAAATGAAACGGCGGCGGTCCTTCGTTCCTTATAAAAGAAACCCATTCTGAGAACGCGTTCCTTGAAATGCCGTTCTGTACAACACTGTTAGAACATCGCCGCCTTTTTGAGGTATACTTTGTGAGGACCACATTCACGTCAGCCCCATTGTGTAAGCACGCAGGTTTTACAAGGTTCGCAATATTGCTTAGACTCACTCAAAGCTGCGCTATGGCCTGAAACACACGTGCAGCAACGGGGCAACACCGAGAAAAATGAGGTGTAAGAGAGAAAAAGGGAAGTGCGCGAGGGACGAGCAGAGTTAAGTCAGTTTCCTCAGATCTTGCATCTGCGCCTCCTTTCACTCGCTATTCGCGTCTGACTCTCCGACCTGAGCCTGAAATGGAAACGCGCCCTCCCTGCACGTAGATATACACGCGCGGGAGTGTGAGTCCTGTTTCCTTTCGCCCCATCCATGGACTTTACGTTCTTCCAATTCACTTCCAGCGTTTCGCCGAGAAGCTAAGTTGGACTCGGCAACTCGCCCTATCTCCTCTGCCCAGACGGAACTGCTTATCCCGAACCACTCATGACGGTTTGGGGGCACGGCGTGCTGATCCGCGTTCTTCGTGCAACTCCGCGTGAGTGACGTGCCTCATCGCGTGGCCTTACCTGTTATGTAGAAGTAGTTTTGGGGCACCCCTGCGTGGCCGTTTATTTAATACGATAGCATCAGTTTCCACTCGTCTGCCGCCGGTATGACTTACCGGTCATTTCCTCAGACGCGAGCATGGTCGAAAAAGAGGGAGAAGTCTGAACGGCACCGCTTCACGACGGAGCAAGTGTGACGAAGATTCGCTCCCTTTCTTGACAAACGCCGTAAGATGGTGCAGCAAGACCGGAGCTTGAGGAACCGTCCATGCTCGCCCACACAATTTCAAGTCCACAAAACGCGCCAACGCATCTGCGCTCCGGGCCCCAACCCGACAGAACCTCGTTTACATGAATGCGACTTAGTCGCATCGAATCCATTTGTCGCTATTAATGCGGTCATGTTAACGGAAAAATTCTCTAAGGAAGCGCATCGCATTCAGGTTACTAGACAGTGGTGGATCGAGACGGCGAGTGCTAATTCATTCAGCCCATGTTAGGTCGCATTGCACTTTGAAACGGGGACGATTACGGGAAGGCGCCCGCTGCGGGAGCAAGTGAACAGCTGAGAACATGGCGCAGAGCAGTCCTGTGTGGTCGGCCGCAGTTTTCTCCCGAGAAAGAACGCGAGCTTTTATTGCCTTCATAAGTGAGCGGAAGATAGCTGAACTGCTAGTGAGGGCGGTCCCCGTCCAAGCCTTCCGAAGTATGACTGCCCGTCCGAGGGAGTCCCTGAAGGCTTCGGCGCAAGCACGAACGACGCCGAGAGCTCTGAGTACTGCATGGTAGCGCAGAACGCGTGCAGCTCCTACCTCGGTGCCGTTCCTGGCTGCACCGGAGCCTTTCGGGGTCGGGGTTCGGTTGGCCCGGTCGCAGTCGGCGAGGTTTGGCGAGGCGAAGCGCGGTGGTGTCTTCGGTGTGTTTGGATACGATCACGCTCGCCGGGGCTTGCACACAAACGACGCTTTTGGTCCAGAGTAGCCCGGCGGCCCGGCCCGGAGTCAAAACCAACGATAGGGTTTCGATGCTTCAATCAATCAATCAATTTATTTTTTTTTTCTTTCAAGGCCTACACACTCCTTGAAATGGTGCCTTGGTGCAAAAGGCGATCGTGTCGCCTAACTGCGCACCACGGTCCAACGGGAGGGGGAGGCGGGAGGCAACCGTCTCGTAACTTCTTGCACAGCACCGAAGACAGCGGGCACGATTTTTACGCTCGCCGTAAGCGTCGAAAGGCCTTCAGGTGCGATGCACCGGAAAACGTGGTCACGTGGTGCGGCTGGTGCCGGAAACGCAGCTTAACTTTGAGCTTTGACACGGCGTGGCGCCACCTTGGCGTAGTTCTTGCTACGCGTTCATGTAAACGTTACCGTGTCGGCTTCATTCGAAGGACGTTTGGAGTCGATGCGCTCAAGTACATGACTAGTGTTCCGCTGGGAGGTGCACAAAGCTCGAGAGGAATTCGCCCACTCTTTCTGGCCTAGTTCCGACAGCTCTGTCTTTTTCTGAGTTGGACAATGATACTCGACAAGAATATTTTAGATATGTTTCTAAAAACCCGGTTCAGAAAGTATTTAGAGTACTTCTCAAGTTACTTTACCTGCAATATATCTTTGCCTTTCGGCATTTCGGGTCTGCATTTTCGGTCCTTGAGTTTTACAGCTAATAGTGTCCGGCCATTTCTGCTACAAGTTCGAAATCGGTTCAGCTTTGCGCCGAGGTGTGCCGATCCCCTGCTACTCTATTTTATTTACATTTCTTCCTTGAACACATTATCTAAAATAAATTTTTGAACGTCTGAAAGAATTTTCCGCCGCAGTATTTTAGGGGACTATATTCCCGTAATATATCCCAGACAAATTTCTCCAAACGTTAAAAAATAAATTTGCAATTATGTCCACAAGAAGTGAGTACTTGAATGAAGATAAAGTAGCATATACTCTTAATCAAATCTACTCTCAAGATTCCAAATTACTCCAAAAAGTAATTGAAATACAGTATTTTGAGTAGAGTGTTTGACACCAGCACAAGTGTGGTCATTTTCCACCGTGGACGGGGGTTCTCAAAGCGGTGTACTATTGGAAAGTGGAGTTTTTATATATAAAACCGCTTTCCTTCCTCCTACATATAATGGGAAAGAAAGTCGTCTTAGAATTGCGCGCAGCTCTTCAGTTTCTGCAAATCTTATAGCGTGAAAAACCAACTTTCGTTAACTTTGCACATGTCAATGGCTTATTATCCAATCATGACTATACACTCCGACACGCTGTGACAAGAAGCAGGCAGACGGAATGATACATGATAACAACTGTTCTACATGCGCAGAGACCACTCGCCATTGTGCCCTCCCCCCCACCCCCCTACCCCCTTTCTAGCACATTTCACTGCCGCCAAATGGCTCTTCGCTCTCCTCACCGTGTTAACTGTTTCTCCTTAGAAATGACACATACCTGTAAAGCAAATGAAGCAGGTATCGAAATACGGCGTTGTTATACACCAAAGAAGCCTAGCGAGAAAAATGTGTTCCCTACCCCCACTTCCGAGCAACCATCTCTAGGGATACGTGCAGAGAGTTGTCATGACGCCACGAGGCTAGCCTCAACAACGCAACCAATTTTGAAGCTGCATCTCCCTTAAAGGGCCACTAAAAAAGAGACAAAGAGATTTTTAACTTTTTCCTTTAAGCAGTCTGGTTGGGACACGCGTGCCAAAACTAATTCCACGCAAAAAAAAAAAAAAAAAAAAGATTTAGAGCAGTATTGACGGCACGAGATTTATTTTAGTCGCGTCTGAATTATGCTAGCAATGTCCATGACGTCGCGGAATGGTCATTCACTCTTTCCACCTCAACGAGCTGGTCATACATTCTCTCGACCTCAACGTAATGGCCACAGCTTCTTTCCTCCACGCACCCGAAATGCAGAGAGAAAACAAGTGGAAAGGAGGTGACTACCGACTAAATTGTGTCTCGCGTCGTCAATATTGCTCTAATTTTTTTTTTCGCCTAATATTTATTTTTTGACACGCGTGTCCCAACTGGACTGTTTAAAAAAACCGTGTTGTTTTCATTGGCCTTTTAAAGGGAAGCTAGAATGGTTATCGAAAAAGACTGCTTGTAGGAATGTGCTGCGTGTAGGAATGCTTTCGCATTCCTACACGCAGCACATTCCTACAAGCAGCGCGCCACGTCTTCCTATCGCACACGGCGCTCTGGCGGTGACATCACGCTCCCCCACTGCGCAGGCGCGGCGAACCCTACCACCTTCACGACGGCTTCCGTGGCGAGGCATCTGCGTTGCTGTGCTTCTCTTTGTGTTTTATTGGGATCGGGAATTTAAGTACCGTTTTTCTGCTACAGACGGTTACAGACAGGGCCAGCTCCGCTCCAGGGGACAGTTAATGTTTTCGCATTAAAAACAAGTTACAGTTGAATTCTAGAACGCTCTTTAAAAACAACTAGTAGTATTTACTAGGTAAAAGCTAGTAACCGCTTGTCACATGTGTTACTGTGTGCCCGTCACGTAGGTAGTAGCGGTCAAGCCAATAACGGTTACTAGGTCAGAAAGCCAAAGTTACTAACAGACCAACAGCGGCGAGTTTTCAGGGACACTCTAAAAAAAAAAGGTGTAGCTTTTACACCCCTTGTCGCAAATTTGACACCCCAAAACTTCAGTTCGACGTAGAGCGCAATAGCATCGAAATGACGGCAGCAACTTTTACGAGAGGCTTGATGACGGTTGTATATAACATATTCAACAGCAAAAGTACTTATCAAAGACTTCAAAAGAAAATCACTGAGGTTTTCGCAGTAGGGCCAAGAAAACCCCGATAACCTTTTTTTGCATTACGTGCATTAGATATTTTAATAAGTTGAACAACTCGGCTATCAAGCCGCTCGTGAAAGTTGGTACCTTCGGTCCAACCTCAGTGCGCTGTATGTCGAACTGAAGTTTTGGGGTGTCAAATATGCGACATGGGTTGTAAAAGCTACACCTTTTTTTTAGAGTGGACCATTGATGAGAGTAATTAGGGACTGGCGGATTACACGTTCACGAGTCACGCAATCATTTTTGATGCAGTTTTTAGTTCTGCAGCTCAGCTCTTCTCATCACGAGAGTTATTACTGCGCGTAGGCTTTTTGGTGGCAGAAAAGTAACAGAAATGCAGTCAACATGATGGTACACTTATAAACGCATTTAATGCTCACTCGTATTATCGTTCGAATTCCTGGTGCTACGTATCTTGGCTGTGTTTTCCAATGTTCCATAAATGCAACCGGTTGTCACCCACCTGAGTGGTGTATTTAGGAGGTGTGAGTCTCTCGTAAACAAACCTGTTGACCATTGTACCCACGTTGCGCATCACGTAAGTTGTTGAGTGAGGTAATAGCGTGATATCAACGTTACACTAAACTCCACATCTTCAAGAAGGATCCTCGTCATCCGTTCAAATTCTATCAGAGACCTTGTATGAGATATAATTAAACACAGCGAACTGTTCTTTCCATATACTGAGTGTTTCAGCGAAAACTTTCAGACATTCCTAAAAATAAGATGTTTCAGAAAAGAACTATATTTTTTACTATATTGTTTTACCGATGTTTTAAATTCTGCGAAGATACTTCAGGTCGGTATACCATAGTAGACATTAAAAAAAAGGTATTAAAAAGAATTACCTCGCATAATAGAGTGTAGCCACAGCTTTCGAAATTGTGTTTGCATGAGCGCGGAGCCAGGGATCTTTTTAATGTGCAGTGAGGAGCACCTGTGCTCCTCACGGCGCAATACGGATCTTCTGAGATGTGGCATACGTGACGGAGGTCTTCCGCTCCCCCCTAAAAGTAATAAAAAAAATAACGTGGGACGAATTCAGGAGAAAATTAAGAACACTAAATTCAGCTCTGGCAGTGCCCTATTATATTGATTTACACCTCAGTTCACAGCTCTCGTCTGGAAATCCGTGACAGCAAGAAGGAAACAGCGGATGCGTTGCAGCGTGCGTCCGCCCACCAGTTCCTCACGCTCAGAGCGGACGTGGTTCCTGCTCTAAACTTACATCGCAATTTCAGAAGACAATCATGCGGCGTAAAAAGAAATCGTTTGCTCTGGAAAACGGGACGCACGGGCGCCATTCGCGGCCGCGTTGTGCACTATAATAACGGGGCCCTTCGGGTCCCATCAATCCTCCGCGATGGCGGAATGCAGTTTTTTCGACCACGCCGCAGAAGCCTCCGCCCGGGATCGGAGGGGAGGGGCTTCGGGAATATCGAATTAGAACAAATGGAAGAAGCGTGTAGCCACCGTCAAACTCGAGGAACGCTTGCAGTAGCGGCGAAGAGGGCGTCCTTCCGGCGTGAAGGTGACGACCGGGTGCGTCACGCTCCGCAGGGCGGCCGGGGTTCAAAGGAGCACGCTCGCCCGATCGGTCACGATCTCGGCGCTCGTTCTCGGCGGCAGGAAATCGGCGAAGGGGATTGCGCATGATCGCTCCCTTCCTTGCTCGATCGCTCGCTCGCTTCTTGTGTTTGCGATTACGGCCTGCTTTTTTTATTTTAACGTAGTCGACTGCGGAGGAGGGTGCGGGTGTACGCTTCTGACTTTATCCACCGTGCTGATTTTGTCCTTCATGGGGCTTCATCGCAGGATGTTCCCTTAGTGAGGGACTGAGAACCTTTAAAAGAGAAAAAAAATAAGAAACTTCCTAGAAAACTATGTTTTATGTTTTATATATTGTATATAATATATATAATATATTTATATAAAGCTATGTTTTATATATTGTCCCGAATAAAACGAGCAGATGAACGTAAAACCGAAAAGGAACGTTTAATAAGGCGATCTTGCGCCATGAACTAACACAAAAAAGGAACCATACATTAAGCGGTGGCGACAGGAAGGCGACTGACTCGAGGTTGCCAGTCCCGGCATCTTTTAAACAGAAAACGCTGTCTGGAATTTTTTGAACAGGAACACGCGATGCGTCTTGAGATCCTAGAAGGGCGCACTAGAAGAGCTGGAAAATATAAAATGATCTACGCCGGTTGCGTTCAAACACTCTCTGCTCGCGTGGTAGCCGCCCGCGATGCCAACTTACCCACGCACGCGTCAATACATCGCATTAATTACAGATATCACGGTCCCCACTGAGAATTGGGGTTCAGTTCCCATAGATATGCTTCTTTTTCGATCTATCAGAGAAATCTCACCAGCCAGTTTCGTTACGCCGCCGCTGCCGGCTGGCATCGTGGGAACTGCAGTCTTTCTTCACGCAACCATGCTGCAGGTCGGCACGAACTGACCCGTTCACTGTCACTTGCCTCCTGTCAACTACAATCATGGCGGCATCACGCAAGCGAGGAACGCTTAGTGAGATCGGTCTATGGTGACCGAGGAAATGGGCGTGCAAAGCGGTTGAACTCCGCAATGTGCGCGTCCAGACACGCCGCTCGGGAAATATGTGTCTACCACGCTCCGGCAACAAAAGTCATTCCGTGAAGTAAAACATTCAATCGAGAGTTGCGATCATCCTATTTTTTCTCAATATAGCGTGCTGGATTCTATCTCCGATTCCCTTCAGACCCTCTTTCCGGATGAATATGTCACAGCAATTCTTCGTTCTCGGCAAAAGGGTTTATTCACTCACTTATTGCCTGGGGAGTTTCGGGATCGGGGAACGGTCATCACCGATGCCGGGAAAGAGTCCGCTGCCGCTGCAGCTGCTCCAAGTCTTAAAGGGGCCCACCAACAATTTTTTGACCGGTTTGAAGTTCGCGCTGAAACGGAGCTCCATGAAAGCAGGAACACCGAGCAAAAAAAATGTTACAGAAATTCGCGATATTTTGTGAGTTATTAGAAAACTAAATATTGCAGAAAACAACTTTAAATAAGCAAAACATAGCGCTTCATGACGTAAAATGAAACAGTTTAGCGATTGGAGCAAAGCGGTTGGCCAATTGGAGCAAAGCGCCGGCCCGGGCGATTGGAGCAAAGCGTCGGCCCGGTCGGCTCGTCGGCCATTAGGCATAGCTGTAACCATCGTAGCTTTGGAATAGGGTTGCCATCATCGATGAATTTACCGGGGTTATCGGATTTTGAGTGCGGAGCTTGGCGTCGCGCCGTACGAGGACACTCCACGCAAGCGCCGCGACGCGTCTCTGCCTCGGCCCACTTCGACTGCCGCGGAAGACTCGTCTCCCGCAACTCCGCCACCGGAGCCACCTCGGCGAGTAGGAGCTACAAACTGGTGAGCGGTCCCGTTTGGCAAAAGCTGGGTCCCGCCGCCGCATTTCACTCGAACAGTGAAAAGTCTGTCACAGCACTAAAAGAAAATAAAGGTTCCCCTGGCTCCTCTTACTGCTTTTAGTTGACCGGGACCGGGGGCGCACAAGTGGAAATACGGTGCGCGTTGTCCGCATGGATCACTTGTCGTCTGCTCGCGATGGTACGTCGCGGACGCCGCTGGGAGGCGCGCATGAGCGACAATGCGTTGTTTTCGCCCTTTTTGAACTTTACTTTGCAACTTTATTAGCTCTATAAAAATGACTTGTTAGAGGAATAATGACGGTTAACGTGTGATATACTTTATTTCGCTTCAAAATTCCTGGGACGGCTCTCGCCAATCACGAAACCCAGAGAATGTGACGTAAAGTAAAAGGGAGCGCCGTTACGCGCGCGCATTCGGCACCTCACGGCGCCACCGTCGGAGGAGGTGTTTCCGAGTTGTTAAATTAAAATATGATGCGCTAATATTTTCAAACTCTTTCGTTGTCCACTGGGTTTCCGGGACCACTAGCGTGTAGATACCGCAAAAAAAAGTAGATGCTCAAATACTGTTGGAGGGCCCCCCTAAAGGTAGTAGTCCGCACTGCATCATGGGGACGTCGTCGTCCAGGGTCGCCGTCCGGTCCGTTCGTCGAGCCCGCCACTCAACGTCTTGCCCGCACATTCCCCGCGCCATCGTCCGTCTCCCGCAGAATCCCGCGCCACCGTCCTCGTCTCCTGTCACCGCTGCACCATCCTTCGTGCTGTCCGCCGTCCAAGAGAGTCACCGTCCAAGAGAAAGTCCTCTTTGTCCTGCGTTCCCTTTCACGCCTTGGGTCCTTTGTTCTGGGAAGCCAGTCGCGTGACGTCAGTTGGCTACGGGAACGGTGTGGCCGGATGTTCTGTTACGCGGAGCCATCGCCGCTCCCCCGAGGCATGGCGCATATCGGAGGCACGGTGCGTTAAAAGAGCTGTGCAACGATTTTAACGTTGAAAGAATTGGCATTTTCTGCTTTTGATATTGTTCAGCTTATCACAAATGACAGAAAACACACCTCCTTTCATCGAAATGTTGCGATTCCGCCGTGTAATAGCGAGGCAAAACTTAGAATATTCCCCGACCTGCAGCCGTGAGCGGCGGCCATGAGAAACCCGCGGCGAGACGTCAATGGGGAATCTTGTAGGAAGATAGCAAGTTGTGCGAATACCTGCTCGACAAAATGTAACTTTTCTATAAATCTTGTCGTTCCAACATATATATAAATGCGTCAAAAACCTGGTATCATCGGCAAAACTTTTATTATACGGAGTTTTAGTGGCGCCATCGATCCTAGGTACACAAAACCGTCGGCGTTCTCTGCTACCGCGAACAGCCGCCAGAAGCCAAAGGGGGAGGGGGACAGGGCCGGACGGGTATGGCCGGACCCGCATGAGACTTTCCTCCTTTCACCATATTGTTCGCGCGGCGCCCGCCAGCACGTGGTCACGCGGTCGCGAGCGGATGAGTTCTCGCTGCTCACTGATGGGTCTAGGGAGAGAACTTTACCGGAACCCCGCGCCTACCCCATCAACGGCAGTGCGCACGTGACCCGGAAGACGACGTACGAGTTGAGAGGCGGCAAAAACCTGGATCTTTTTCATTTTTGAAATAAAAACTAGGGTACCCAGGCAAAATCTGTTTTCTGTAGTTCACTTGAGAAGTGTCAGGCATCAGCTTCCACAATAAATTAAGCAAAGCCCTGAAACTGTTGCAAAGCTCCTTTAAGCTTCTGCCGGGATTTGGGGCCCGAAGGGGCGGCGCGGGGGAGGGCAGCAAGATCCCCACAAGCGTCATCCCCGTCGGCTCGCACCAACTCACCAATCGGGCGCGAGCACGATGCCGAGCGTTCATCGACGCGTTGATTGAACACGAGGCCAGGCCGAAAGCTGTATGCATCACTTGTGTGCAAACTCTGTCTTCGATCGATCACACAGCGATCACGTCAAAATTCTAGTGCACAAGTCTTCATAATTCTGGGTCACGTAGGTCTAGAGGAAATATACTCCTATACTTCGTTTCAGCTTAATTCCAGACGCAGCCGACGCTACGAGCTGATGGGACCAATCAAGCAGCGTCAAAAATGAAAGTCACAAGCCCTTTTTGTTGTTCATGATTGGTTCAGCCATGAGAGAACACGTAGAGAAACATGACGAGCACCGCGATGGGGCGCTTTTCACGCTGTCTGATTGCTTTCATTAGCTCGTAGCGTCGGCTGTGGCAGTGTTCATGTTTGGTCTTTACCTGCTGTAGAGCACCAAGGATTCCGGCCCCACCTATAGGAACGAACGAGTAAGCAATAGCCCATACACTCCGAGGTGGGGTATGTGTGTTGTGTAAATTACACCGTATCACGAGCGTTATGCCACGCTATCAAAGAAGCTCTACGAAGTGCGCTGTTTGAGTGTCTCCTAAATTCATATTCTCGCGCCCGCGTTCTTTACACGACGCTGTTGATTACATACAACCCTCAAGATCGAAGGAAAATACATCGATGTGTTGAACTGCCGCGGTCATCTAACGTAACTATACTTCGACGGAGGGAGCTGGCGATGACATGGGCGGCGCATGAACGTCCGAATGCCTTTTCGAAATAACTCTAATTGGTTTCGGCGATGCAGGCCCATCATACGTGAGAGGGCGACGCTTGTGCAGAGACAGCCTCCTAGCAAACAGCTCGAACTTGTATAGAAGAAAAGTTGCACCTTCATCGTATTTATTTTCTTATTTTAGAAAAGACCCGACTGGTGTTGGTGCAAAAGCAGACAAGATTGTCTTCTGACGGGGCCCTGGCACTTGGTTGCGGCAATCAGCAGAAAAAGAGAGAAAACAAAACAACACAACTCCCTTTCATTCTCACATAAGCGTAAAAGTCTAAAGCATAAGTTAAGTGGGCAGCCTGGTGGCTCTAATTAGTACACGCTCCCAAGTTCTGGGGAAGGCGCCAGTTCCAAGGAGTCGAGGCCAGTGGACCGCCGAGTCGGGCAGAGCACGGGCGTCGTCGTAGGAGTGGGCCACTTACTGCGGCGTGAACTGACGCGCCGGTAATTGCTACCTTCACACCCCGGCGCCGTAGACGTCCCTCTCGCGTCCCCAGAACAGGCTCGAGCCAGGAAGCTCCGCGCGCAGGTGCCCCACTCGAAATACCTCCAGAGCAGGCAGAATGGTCTATGTCTCCGCGAACAACCTTGCACCGAAAACGAGAAAGTGCGATTGCGTGGGGTATCTCACGAAGGGGACCAATTAATGGTCGAGATTAGTTGTATTTATTGTAAATTCTACTCCCGGTTTTTTCGGAGCGGCATCTTCCGCTGGCATATCCGGCTCAAGTTGCTCATCTTCCACGCCGGGCGAAAATATCCGTACCACAGATCCCGCGTGACAAATAACGAGAAAGTCGTCCGCGTGCGCCACCGTCACATACCTTTCGGCCGCCCCGAAGCGACGGGGCACGCACAGTGATTGCCATCGGTGGAGTTCAGATTGCTGGTAAGACTTTAATAAACACAAACAGGTACCAAACCATCACTTGCACGGTCGTTGCCTCACGAGAAAACGACGGCGGCATGCGGTGTAAGAAGAGAAAGAATCACTGACGTCAAAATGAACATTTCTAAGCTTGCGTCTGCCTCCTTCGGATTTTCTGTCACTCTTTTTCACCTTCTTCCTCTTACAATCACAGATGTCAGCGCTTACGATTTGACACGCTCAAGTCCCGGCATTGCAGTAAACGCGGGCACCAATGCGTGCATCGAAGCGAAATACCACGCAATTTTTAAGTGGTCCGTGATTGGATCTGGAGGTCCGTAGCTTTTGTCTTTAGTCCATCGTTAAGTGAGACAAAGTTTATATATACCGGGTGTTTGTGCGAAGACTTTCAAAAATCCTAAAACTTAAAGCGTAAAAAAAAAAGAAAAAACTTTCTTCGGGAACAAACTACCAGCCACGGCGGACGCCAGGAATTGCCAAAAACATAGTAATTAGCCGAATAATTAATTAAAATTTGTTCATTAACTTTTTAATTAGTGGAAATAGACATATGGTTCTAATTCGAAAGTTGCTGAGCGTTATTGAAAACCACTAAATCAGTCACTTTCAAAAAGAATTTCGGCGCGTGAGAAGCGTAGTAGTGCACTAAAGTTACCGCTCTTTGAGCAGGTACAAGGCTGGGGCTAGATAAGAGACGGAAAAATCGCGCGGGCGCCTTATCGCAACCGCTAGCTTTGTACCTGCCCAAAGAGCGGTAACTTTAGTGCACTACTACGCTTCTCACGCGCCGAAATTCTTTTTGAAAGTGACTGATTTAGTGGTTTTCGATAACGCTCAGCAACTTTCTAATTAGAACCATATGTCTATTTCCACTAATTAAAAAGTTAATTAACAGATTTTAATTAATTATTTGGCTAATTACTATGTTTTTGGCAATTCCTGACGTCCGCCGTGGCTGGTAGTTTGTTCCCGAAGAAAGTTTTTTCTTTTTTTTTACGCTTTAAGTTTTAGGATTTTTGAAAGTCTTCGCACAAACACCCGGTATATATATATATATATATATATATATATATATAGCTCACGCACACGATTAGTGCTTCGCGGAGGTGACTCAGTCGACGCTGTGCGTAAGATCGCGCGAATGTGACAGGAGGAACCGGAAGCATGTATTTATGGTTATGGTCCGTGTTGAGGGCAGACTCACAGACATTGCCCGAGGACTTCAGGGTTTAGGATCTAGAAGTAGCCGAGAAAGCTGCTGGGTAAGCGGCCCGACTTAGCAATTAGCATCATTTGTGATGGAGGCAGCAGAGATGGATCAAAAGCAGTGACCACAGGTGCCACTTTTGACGGGTGGCGCGACTCTAAGACTTAAGTTTCCGACGCTTGTCTCTCACTTCTGATATCGTGACGCCTTGCTCGCCCCTCGATTGCCAAGGGATGAAAAACACCTTCAATCCCTAGGGCATATCTGTTTAGGCGTCCGATTACTATTTGTCCTCGGGCGCGAAACCGTCCAGACATCAAGATGGGGAATGGCACACGAAGTCTTTTTAAGTGCTGCCAGTGGAAGCAAATCTGTATTGTTCAAAGTCCTATGCTAGACCAAATTTAAAATCATGTAATTTTGTTTTTACCTCATTCTTCAGAGAACAAAGCTTTATGGTTTCCAGGAATTTGATGCATATTAGACGAATGGCTCTTTTCTGCGATACAGGAACAAGATCTATATAAGAAAAAGTGTTTTTTCGCGTACAAAAAAAAAAAAACAGTACTTATATCAAATATAAAGCAAATTGTTCTACATAGACCAGAGACGAGTATAATGTATCTGTGTACTTGAAAATTATACATATCATATTTAATAGGTTTCTATTTGTCGTTTAGACTGCTTCGTCGCACCGCATCTGTTTGTTAAGAATTACGTGCAATCCTTTGACGCTATTTTATATTTCTAGACGACATGAGCCTGGTGAGAGAACGTGACAATGGCAGTGTTTATTTTCATTTCGACCTGAATACAGCACTTGGTGTACGGCTGCTTAAAACTGATTAGTAACGAAATAAACACCGTTAACACATTAACTTTCTTTCTGAAACTAGACTACGCGATATTAAAATTTAGAAAAATGTACCATAAAAAAAAGATATGGTTTTGTCATACGCGTAACGTATCGTGCTTGCTTTTTTTTCAATGTTTATTCAGTCAGTGGTAGTGAGCACAGAACGAATCTAGACTGTAACTGGTTAACTTTGTCGGTGCCTTGCCGTGAAATGTTTCGTAACCAGGCATCCTGAATGTTTTTATTATTTTTTGTCGACAGTTTTTATACTTGGACGTCTGGGTTTTTACCACACTTGATTTACTACATGGCACATTACATCTTTTAGGCATTGCGTGCCCCGTAATTCACTTGAAAACCTGTAGCAACCGTTAAGATTACTCTATAAACCGACCGATAAGTCAGCCTACACACACAAAAGCTGATAAACGCCGAGGGGCGGTGAAACCTCCCTCGCTTTTGTTGCGTTCAACACTTCCACCACGGCTTCGGCTTTCGAGGTTTCGGCAGAGCCGTTTATTGGCAGAGTTTGGCCAATGGGTGGAGCAAAGGTCGCCGCCAGCGCCGAATACTGCCTCCGCGGTTAGAGCGGAAAATAAAAAGACGACACAGCGTGGACCAATCAGCAGACCGCGACGTCACAATATTGCAAACAACATTTAAAGCGTGATATAGAAGCGTTCAATCTCGGCGTCTCGGTGACAGTTTGCTCTGAACCGGCTTGGTAGAACAGCAGCTCAGCTGAGACCGCCGTGGCTGAGACCGGCTGAAAGAAAACAGTGCAAAGGCTGGAGCGCGCGAGCGTCTCGAGACGTGGATTTAGTCCCGCTCAGCTCGTGCGCTGGCTTTCGCAGTGCTTTCTTTCCCCCATTCTCAGCCGACACGCTGTTTCTAGCAAGTCGGTCCTGATTTGTAGCGCGCGTTCGTTCATTCTGCCGTTGAATATGAACGTGACGAAAACCTCACATGCGCCAAGTTTTCAGCCATCGAGAGTTATAACTTTTCACTCTAGCGACGCTAAAACGGCTTAAATTAGTCGTGTCGCATATTTAGAGCTCTTTACCACCGCTAGGGGCTGTTTCGAGGACTGTGACTGGACCCGAGATGCTCGCCCACTGATCTCTATTGTAGTAGGCTCGATCCCGGATCGGGAGCCCGTCGGTGTCGCCATCGGCGGCCATTGCTTGACACCAGGCAATACACGCAAGTCTATGGGAGAAACGCACAAAAGTAAGCATATTGAAGCATGTACGCCGTGCTCGGAGGCGAGTATTTTATGGTGCTCTGCGAGCCTTATGTCGGGTGTTTGGAGATCGTATCGGTATTTGTCAAACGTTCGAACGCCGCTTAAAAAATCAAACGTACCGGAGCACCTACGGCTGAGCTGGCAAGCCTGCTCTCGTAGTGGAGTAAACAAAGGAACTTGCCGTCAATGAGACCGTCCTCGGGGAAGCCCAGAAGCTGATGAATGACAAAGAAGTTACACCTCGACAGCGGCTTTCCGGGAATGAGCGAATTCCGCGTAGCAAAGCCTTCGAGCTTGTCGTCTGCTAAATCCAACTCAACGAAACCGCCACCGACTCTGTGGTAACTCTAGGTAACTCTCGCCTCATTGAGCTGCACTACAGCGGAGTCACTCTCGACCACAAAATATTTATTTATAAGAACTGCGAGGGCTGTCAGTTTTAATGTTTGTATGCAAGCTATTTGATGAGCTTATCGAAAAGCATCCAAAAAGTTCCAGTGCCAACAACAGCTTAGAAAGGTGGGAAACGGCACTTTTTCTCGTTCTTCCCATAGAGTCTCATGCATTGGCTGGTGTCAATGAATGGCAGCCGGTGGAGGCACTCGGTCCCAGCTGCCGAGGCCTTGGTCCGCGGTCCAGCCTACTACGATAGAGATCAGTGTGCTCGCCTATTCAAACCAATGTATGGCTAAACTCTCCCAGTAAACGGCTCTGGGTTTCGGCAATACGCAGCGTCTTCACTATCCATCACGGCAAACAGAATAACTTGTCACGAACGCACTTTCGTTCTCGGGAGGAAACTGCAGGCCGCTCTTGAGGGAGGGAGGGGGGGGGGGGGGGGGGAGGGGTCGAGTGCCCGTGACAGTTGGATGTAATTTTTGATGAATGTTACGAGTCGCCATTCCCAAGTAATGAAACATATCAAAGTAAACAAGCGAAAATAGGACGGTACCACAGCTTGCAGCAGAGGTGTACTAGATTTGCGAATAAAGAAAGAGCACCGCCCGAATACGTGCTGAGGCCGCCGCCTTTCAGGTGATGTAACAGACCGACAACCGCAAAAACATATGTAGGCAAGATGGTTCGTCTTGACGTGTGAAAACATTTGTTTTGTTCAAAACTTGTGCCATCCTATTTGCGGGGCCTTTTCTACACACCAACAACAGAAGCACACTGATGTTGCAAGAACGTTAATGTACGGCCATAAATGTCGCTTCGTTATCCTCCAAACATAGCGGAGGTTTTGTGTTCTATGTTTGAAGGAAACACACCACGGCAACAGGCGTATACGAAACGCAATCCCAACTACCTTCGCATTTGAATCAATACGAGCTTTATCGAAGACGCCGCAACGCAAACCAGGCATCCCATGTACCCAACCGGTTACGGCCTCGACGTCATGCTTCCACTGCCGGCAGTCCTTCCCGCATTCGCTAATTACCGCACTGGCCTTCAATTTGCATCTCTATTATTCAATATTAATGTACGTTCGATGCAAGCGCGCCGCGCGTCCGAGAGGTTACGCGGCATCCACGCACCACGTTCTCGCGTCCGCAACATTAAAGGCACCGCAGCGCTGTCTAGAGAGCCTCGGGGTAGCGGCGCCGGAAACTAATATCAATAAACCGAACAAACTCGGAGGAGCTCACACCGCTCGGCCGTGGCGTCACTCCGGCCGCGCGGCTTGCACGCCAGCGAGCTCTTCTGGTAGGCCGCCTAATAGAAATGTTTTCCCTCCCGCACTCATCACACACGCGTGTCCCACGACGGAGCGCGGAAAGTCGCCGTTTCTGGCATTAAAGCGTCGCTTCGCTTTAAGCGAAGTTCAGTATGACATAACCAAGCATGGCCTGAGCTCAGCGGGGGACATGACAGTGCGTGATTGATGTGACTGAGGATCCGATCTTACGTTTTGTGGCTCTTTTTTTTTTTCTTTCTTTTTTTTTTTTTTTTTTTTTTTTGCTTATTGACGATTGGTGCGTGTGTGTTTTTTTCTTTACAATTTTCTGTTGCTTTTTTTTTCTCGTAACGGTGTTACTTGGGATGGGTCACTCCCCCCCCTCCCCCCCCCCCCCCCCCTTCAACTAAAGCAACTTGCATCAGCTCGTTTTTTTTTTTTTTTATTATTGACAGCTTTTTGTTTATATTTGTGTATTGTGGAAGTTTTGGGGTTGCTTTCCCTTTTGTCTCACGGATGTGCATAACTTGAAAGGGGTTGTATACCGACTGTAAATGATGTTGGATAAACAAAATTTAGCGAGGAACCTCAACAATGCGATTTTTTTTCTTATTCACTGTGTTTTATTTTTCGACTATATTCATAACAATTATGTGCATAAGAGCGCGCAATGGCGTCATTAGTAGATGTTTCCAATAATTAATGATGACGAGAAAGACGCTCCAAAGTGTTTGCGTCAGCATCACCTCCGTAAGCTGTAACTTTGCATGCCGTTCCTCAATAGACGAGTACAATGGATTTCATTCATAATTTAAGAGTGTATTTAATATTTACCTGGGAGCTCAATCTCATATCAGTGGCTGAAGCGAAAATGTACTTCCGTCTGCCGTCTCACTGACATACTGGACCGGAGTTGGATCGTATGGGATTTGCGAAGACGGCTTCCCTACCTTTTGCTTGTCACAGACATTAGTCGAACTTGGTTACTGCGAGCTTTGCCATTTGTCCGCTGCCACAGCTCTTCTCGCTGGCACGCGCGGACTTGATTGTCAGCCGTGCTCCTTCTTACCTCACTTTTAATTGGTGGAAAAGAGTCGGAAAACAATAACGTAAACCAAAACCATCGAGCGTTTGGTTTTGGTATCAAATTATTTGGTTCCCTTTTGAGCACCTACAACCGGCTGGAATGTAAACGATGCGTGAACAAACCACGTATACTAATCGAAAAAGCTCGGATCACCCAAAATCTCTTGCCGCAGTGCGAACGTGTTTGTCGCAGTAGACGAGCAATCCTTAGGCGTTTTACTCTTTCACTTCTCGATTTACTCCAACAGTGTGAATAAAATACTTCCAAAAATCCCTGAACGCAACACTGCACGCGTTGCATTATAGGATCCCTTTGGCCATGGAGAGAAGTCACATGGTTTCGGTTTCCACTGTCTCGTTCAGGAAGTAGTGAATCTCAGCACCGCAGGAAAATGAAGTCAGCACTCTCGCTTGCATCGCACACATTTATCTTCGTGAAAGCACCCGTTGAAACACGGACCTGCATCGGTCGTTAAGGTATGGAACGCTATCGGCCGTACTCTTACTCCTCGCTAAGTCTAGGCAGGCCCTGTCTAGACTTAGCGAGGAAAAGGAGAACGGCTGGGCAGCGTCCCATATCTTTCTGGCGACCTGGCTACCCCTGCAGAGTGCAGTATGACCCTCCCGGCTCACGGATCGTTAAAAAAAAAAAAAAGGGAGGACTTTGAGGAGACAATGTAACAGGGTGATATGCCCACTCTACTTCTTCCGTCTGCTATCACAGAGTTATGTTGGTTCTGACTTTATTTGCGTACAAACTCTGGCACGCCAGGATACAAAAAAAAGCGTGCCCCAGCATTCTATTCACGTTGGTAGGCAACACCAACGGTTTTATATATTTAAGGAGAATCACATATTAGAAAATGCAAGCACTGTATTTTGAGGTAACGGGATATAGTTAAATGATATCCGACAATCAAAATCGAAACTGTTTCCAATGTGATCCCAAGATGTTGTGGGTGGCACTAGGCCGTTAAAATTGCTTAGATTTTGTAAGAGGTACGCTAAATGTCATCAAGCTCCGAACAAAGAATAAATTCTATGGCAAAATGCAACATAATCAACGACTGACTGATGTAACAACATCAGGGCCCGTAATGTGCCACAGAGTGCAATTTTCATAACAGGGTATGGGGTCACGGGTGGACGCGCAGCTCATTTACGTGTGCCACCATCTGTGTTCGACCAACAGTTCCGGTTGCAGCTGGATAACGGGAGGAGGAGGGAGGGGAGGGAGGACGTAGGCTCGCTTTTCACTTTGGATATCTACGTTTTGAGGTAAAAACAGCGCAGCTGGATAAGGAAGAAGAACAAGAAGAGGCGCGACGCAGCACTCGGTTCCAGCTGTGCTCCTACGTAGAGAAACACCGGATTGTTATGTCCATACCAGGAATATACGATGGCTATGATAATAAATAAGAAAAAATTCGACGTCGTCTTCTCGCTTTGCTGTAGAATATTCTGCCGCAAGAAAAAAAAAAAAAAATAAAGAAAACTTTTTTTAAAGTTTTTTTCTTGTTTTTGTTTTTTTAGCTGGGACATACGTGTAAGTGCTGTCCTGAGTCTCGCACGAGGGCGACGTGGATAGGGGATTGCTGGGTCGTTGACCGCGGAAGTTTGAAGACAAGAGGAACACGAAAAGGTCCTGGTGCGCAAAGGGGTGGCGTGGCGCCCATCGAAAGGGATTTCTGGACGGGCGAGATTCTTTTCCCGAGACGGTTGCCTGCATTCGTGAGTCTGAGCGCGTTCCAGCGATTTCGGTTAAGCCATTATAAAGAGTCTCCTGTAGGAAGGGACGGAAGGACACGTTCGAGGAGCAGGTAAGCTTTTATGGCGATACCGTGGGCACATTGCCGGCCATCCTACCATCACGATTTCGATAAACCGTGAACCCTGTTGACATTAAGAGAGAAAAGAAAGAGGACTGGGGAGGGGGAGGGGGGGGGGAGGGGGCGGGGTGCATTCTGGTCATTGCCGTAGCATGCCAAAGTAAAGATTGCATGCTTACGTTGGTGCTCCTGATTAGCGATTTCCATCCCTCACAACTTTGGGTGCAAGTCTTTCACTTGTTTCATACACCCCTCGACAGTTTGAGATCGGTTGTTTGCGCTAATCGTGTGGCACTTTGCACGCACCTAAGAGTACTTTAATGGAAATACCTTTTACAGTATGTAGTTCTATTTTCTGCTCTGTGGTGTGATCGAAGTGAGTTCTTCAAATTCACTCAGCCATAAATAAGTTTGTTTGTTTTTTTTTTTTCTGAAAACGGGGGGGAGAGAGAGAGAGAGATACACTTTGTTTTAAGACAACTCTCAGACAGAGCAGTCGTTTTTTTTGTTAACATTAAAAGTACAGCGCACTTGTTCAAAGAGACACAAAATCTGCCACATGAACGTAGCGTGTCAACAAGACCAAGCTTTGCGCGAGAAACATTCAGTCAATATTTAATCGAAATCTGCCAAAGCATATACCCATCGCAACCAGCCTTTGTCTGATCGCGTCCGCCCTGGTTTTAATTCGTTCCCGCCCCTCTAGAAATCGCTCCCAACACATCACCTCCAGGTCGCCTAGAGGGCGGTGATAGGTGATGGCAGTACGCACTGGAATAAAAACACAAAGTCGCGCTGTCGCTCACAGCTAAACACACATATGAGGAAACGAGATATACGGCACGCACATAAATGCTTTTGAAGAGAAGACGGAAAAAAGACCTGTCTGTGTGAGATGCCGTGGAACTTGACGCCGGTCTATTGCCAGTCGTATCTCTCCACTTTTCTTCCTCGAGACGCCTCTAAATATGGGCGACAGCTCAGGGTTGTCAGAAACGGGGGACAAAAAGCCTCGTTCGTGTGCACGTATGCCTGTGTATGTTCGGCAGGTACCGACGACCGGCGCTTGCGCGTGAGGCGCGTGTGCAAATATCGCATACGTCGCAGAAAGAAACAGAAACGAACGGACCGCTTCGCACGCCAAATCAACGCTAGGCATAACTGTAGCGTCGGTTTCCAGCTCCTCGTATATCAAGACCGGCCCTTTTCTTTAGATATTTTTTTCCTCTATCCTATCGCTCGCATTTTTATTTGTGTTTTTCTTTCCACGCTCGAGTATCTACTGTTCGGCGATCCAAAGCGAGCACTTCCACCACGAATTCGACGCCGATCCTGCCCAGATTTAGAGCCGATTCCAATACGGAAATCAAAACACACACACACACACACACACACACACAGACCCTGCTGAAGGAGCACGCCATGTTGATATGAAAACGACGGAGGCGCGTCAATGGTTTCCACCCGGAAAGATTATTAAGGAAAGGAGTTCATTCCCACGCCGCATGCGGTTAAGTTATTATTATTTATTATCTGTTTGTTGTAGTAAGACTGGGGAAGGGAGGGTCAAAGCGAAGACAGAAATATAAGCAAAACATAAGAGCCTTTTTACACGCCGCAAAAAAAAATGGCTGCAATTAATTCTCCGAGCAGAAACCTGTTTAATCGAGCTGGTATTTGCAATGTCGATAAGTATACTATATAGTCCGTTCCACTTTAAAACGAACCGCGGTAGACGCTAGGGGCCACTGCCTGCGCCAATCCTGTGTGTCATGTGACCTTCGGAAGAGGCGCGGCACCGCGCGGTGTGGACACTCACGTGATACGTCCATTCGTAGCAGACGATTGGCTGGGATAACTTGCTGCGTCCGCCGTGGTCTATCGAAAGGCGTAGCGGAGCGGAGCACGATATCGTAAGCAACGGGCCAAGGTTAGATTTATGTTGTGTCCTCGAGAAGATTCCCGTTCCGCAGGTTTCGCTGATGGTGCTCGTAAGTTAAGAGCTTACACTCAGGTAATTACACTTTCCAAAAAGAAAAACTAGGATTACTCAATGGATGACTTCCGCCCCGTGCAATATTTGCTCTTCTTGTTTGGACATGGTCCGAGAGATATTTGAGTTGTCGGTAAGTTTTGAATTCAAATTGTAGGGATAAAGTTTAAACAAATGGCTGTTTTCTTTGCGGCTACTTGTCTTTTTGATCTGACCGCTAGCTGGTAAGTGGGAACGCGAGGCACCTAGCGCCTACTTAAATGCGAGCGGGACTTTTGTATAATTATATTACTACATTCATTTTTATCAAAAAAGCAATCAAGACGAGGTTAACGTTTCGCACAGACTGCTAGGTTCCCATGCACCCTTACGTGTACCAGTCACGAGTACATTCAGAGCACTTCTTTTTGGATGTTTTCGAAGCACAGATGTCGTCTATTTTGAAAAGGGAAAATACGTCTTGGTATTTCAATCGTTTTTATTTTATTTTTCTTCTTCTTTTTATTCCGATTATCTCTGCCATCTTCCACAGAGAGCTTCAAGCCTCACGCGTTGTTGGTGAGATGAAGCTGCGAAGTCCATGTTTTACCACTACGAAACACAAATACATATATTTTGCTGGGGTGGGGGGAGGAGGGGGAGGGGGAAGAAATGTAGTAATTAAATCACTTTAAAATATTGCACATGTTTTCATACCATGTAACACTGGCTGCGTGTGCCGCTTAGTCTCGACATTACTCGAATCCCACTAATACTATATATTATATATAACTTAAGTAGTCGCCGCAAGATGCAGTCTGAATTTTGACGTGGACGTTTAAAGACCCACAACAATTTCCCACAGAACTGAAATGTCGTTTTTTAGCGTTATTCTAAAGTAGAAGATCTAGAGCCAATTAAATTTACAGGCTAAAAAAAAACTTTCCTTAAAGAAACACGCTTCCCTTTTTTTTCTTTTTTTATTGATTACAATGCAAACTATCATGGCCCTCTAAGAAGACGTCACCATGTCTAATTCCGGCCCTTTTCCCAACAGCCTAGCTCTGGTCTTTTTTCACCATTGATCTCAAGACGTCACGGTGGAATGAACCGGTGCTCTCTTAGCTGTTGGCCGGACAAAAACAGGGAACAATTATCCCCGCCCATGTATATGGCACGACAATCTGCTACGCTTGTAAACCTCGTACCTGCAGCGCCTTCATATTTGGAATCGGCAAGAAATGTCGACTGCCTAAGACATCTGAAAACGCTCATTACTTTTTTTTTTTTCAGAATAAAAGATATCAGTCAAAATTCTTCCCAACAAATCTTCTTAAAAACCCCACCCTTTCTAAAATTCTTTTTTTTTATTATCTTAAGTTTGGAACGGTATATATCGATCGCTGATTCTATCCGCATGCAAGGAATATATCCCTCTACAGTTTTCACATATTTGTGATGAGACATATTGGTCGCCGATAGTGTCGGGATACAAGGAATATACCTCTGAAATTATTTCGATATAAAGACACAAATACTGTTGAAACCTTGTATACAGATATACAGATACAAAATGTATTTCTGAAGCACTATGGCAATATATTTGTATCGCGCTGCTGCCCAACGCTGTCACAACACAAACTGTACCGGTATTGCTATCGCCAAATGTTTTACGACGTGCGCCCCAATTTTGAGTTCATCTACCGGAGGAGCGTCAGAAGAACGCGCAAAACGCCCAATAAAAGGAAAATTCCATAGCTTTACGATCTGGTCTTCACGTTCCGCTCTTCGAGTAATAACATACAGCTTCAGTTCTCACAGAAACCGCCAGCGACTCCGCCGCAAAGCCAGCGCTCTTTGCCGAAGCGGCTGCCATCCGAGGAACGTGAGCGGCATGAGAACGCTAGTGCAAGCGAGCTGTCTCGCCGCCCTTTTTCGCATCATCGTCGTTGTCATTACGACGAACGGACAGCCGCTTGTTGATGTCAACAGGTGTTTTAGGAATATGTTTTTTTAATCCTTCTCTTCTTTTTTTTTTTTTTCCCTCGTCGCAATTTCGTCCCAACAACGACCACCGGCAGGTTTTTTGGGGAGCGAATGCAGCTTTTTTTCGCTACGACGCCTCCGCTTTAGACCGGGGTGTCCATGTTGTGCCGAGCGAAGGCAGCGGTCCCTGGTGTACGCGAGCGTGCTCGGAAACCCAGCGTGGCGGCTGGATCCATCGTTCGGTTCGGAACGGGCGCTGGTCGGAGCGTCGTGCCGGCCCTGCTGCTGCTGATAAGGCACGTCTTGCGCTGGGAAGGAGCCGTCGCTGGTGCTGTTTCTATAGCGCCCCAGCACACTGGTCCAAATCACACGAGGTGTAGTCTGATGCGGTCGACGCGGCGCCGCTGCTTTCCGGCCCAATCTGAAGGCAACATCGAAAAACTTCTCGCATTTACCGGCTTTTCTTTTTTTGTTGTTTTGTTAAAGGAAGGCAAGTCTGTGCGTATGCGAGTGGGGAGGGAAGATGCCACGAAGTTGAAATGGTGACTTCGTTTGCTTTTCGAATCCAGTAGAAGAAACTTTTGCAAAGATTACCCCGATGGTCTTCTGCCACCGGAATGGTTTCTGCTTATCGCACCCGTTCAAAATCAAATAATAATAAAAAAATAGTTTCCTTTTTTCTTTTTTTTTTTTTCGTGAAAAACATTAAAGCAGGACAAAACAAAACGAAAACGCTCGCACCGAATTGGCGACAAATTTTCGGCTTTACGTGAAGTTGCGGGGAGGGAGCGAAGACCACTGATACGCCCCCTTCCCTGAGTGCTGTAGCTCGATTAAATGCGCTGGCTATCGGGTATTGATTTCGACATTTATACTTCGTCCAACGTCGTTCGTGTTCTTTCTTTTTTTTTTCTTTCTTCGACGTTTTTTATTGCTGCGTTTTCACGGCTTTTGAGTCGGAGGCCGGACCGAAGCCGTATTGGAAAGCACAACACAAGAACGTATTTTGCTCGGTGGATCTCGAATTGCAGGCTAATCGAACGCCTCCGGTGAGGTAATGGCGAGTTTCAGAGAAGATTCTTCTAGAATCTATACGATCGATTAGACCATAGTCAGCCTGACGCCTTCGCTGCTTGACTTCTTGAAGATTTTAAACACTCTGCGTTGGCACACATTGGATTGTAGTGCAATCCAGCCGTCTAGTGAAGGCCCTCCTAATGTTCCCGAATGTTCTCGAACCTTCAGACCTCCCGATAACCGAGAACAACATCAATCTGGTCCATTTTGTGTGCGTGGTTCTTCGAATTCTGACGTCGCCCGCCATTATATGTAACTTTCAAAGATCACGTTTCTTTTCTATACAGTGCAATGTGAGAGTTGTGAATCATATCGCGTTTCACGAAGCATCTTAGAAAGACTCATTGCTTGAGACAACTTTTTTAATTGTTTAGTTAATTCAGTACTTGAATTGGCGTCTGTGATTTGAAATTCGTTATCGGTGACCCTGGTTTTCACCTTTGAACATGTGCAGAAAAGGCTTGTTCGTATTCTTCATGACAGATGAATAAGACGGCGCGTTCAATACAATTACGAAAATTTACCAAGACGATTTTTGCTGAAGCTTTTATTGAGCAGAACTAACAGGGATCTGTTATTCTTGCTCAGGATTGTGAATAATATACTGGATTCATCTTAGCTTCTTAACGGAGTTAATTTTTGCGTTCTTTTTCGCCCTACAAGGCATTCCATTTGTTTCGATGTTCGTTCATTAGATGTACCTTCCCCACTTTCTCGTATATAGACGCTACATAACAGCATTGTGCCATCTCGCATTGACATATGAGTTCCATTTCGGGGTCTCGCCATCAGCTAAATTAACGTGTGCTCACATCATTGTTTTATGTTTTTATTATTTTTTTTTTTTAATTCTGTTTAATACTGGGTTTGTCTGAATACATTTAGAGTTTGAGTGCTTTTTCTGCTTTGTGTTTTCGTTAGTGCACACAAGAGAAGGCCGTCTACTCGTTTTGGGGAACGTGAAAAGAGAAATATAGATTATTATTATTATTATTATAAAGTTGATAAGTAGGCCTAGCAGTCTCCCCTTTATCGCAGACTTCCGTAGCTTAAGTTTCTCACAAAAATTATGATATTTTTTCGCCGTTGTCAAAAAGTTGTTAGGCATCTATGGTAACATTAAAACGCGTTTTTCTCTCCATGCGATCTTGGTGCATCTTCACAGTTTGGGCGCAAAAGTTTTTGTTGTTAATTTTGTCTTTTCATTAAACAATTTCGCAAACATATTCGTTAGAATACCTAGACTAAACTATTTAGTTTAAAAAAATTAAAAATCAATTTCCTTATTTTTGAAAAATTAGAGAAACGTTTGTTTGGCCACTGAACATGGCGGTTTCGAAATTTTTAATTATTTAAAAAAAAAATATATATATATGTCTCGCACACACTTTTTTTTTGCTCATTGCGCTCTGTAGTTAAAAATAAGGGAATTAGTTAATTTTAGTAGGCTCTTTTAAGTGTGTTTCGTGTTTTTGTTTTCCTTGCGTGCGCATTGTTTTGGGAACGCAAAAAACAAGATTTGTTAAATTTTGCACAAGATTCATAAAAAGGAGATCAAACACTATAAATTGTGACGATTTAACTTAGTTACCGTGACTACTAAAAAAAAAATGTTTTTTTTTTTTCTGAGCGCATGTCCCCTTGAACGCACAAATGCAAGCAATGCCACGCTGTGTAGTGCCAATGCTTCCCACATTCCTCCTAAAGTGCTGGCGCATATAAAATGTGTTTTCGGACTTTTATGGTGAACGAGTCAACGTTCTTCAAATAAATAATTTGTGACGAAAAGGCGATTTCTCGGGCTTAAAAGGCGCAATTTATTTCTAGACCGGAAGCATACCGTTAAGTGTTTTGTGTAAGGGGAATAACATTATTCCCATTCATTGTAACAGTGTCCCGCCCACAAGCAGAGGCGTGATTTCGCGGACTCGGGTAATTGAAGTGCTCGTTTATTATGCGATAAACATTAAACGAACAATAAATAGTCTCTAAATATCGGTGTCCCGACCTAGACATAGCTTCAGTTGTTTTTCGCAAAGGTGGTTTAAACGGTCGCACAAGTCTCGCGAAGTTTAGATGCACAACATAACACCTGCGAAACAAACTTCTTGATTTTTGAGCGCCAAGAAGACATCTCCGAAAATAAAGGGCGAATTCTAATTTGCGCGTGCGGATATGGCTGCACTCAGAACTTTCACACAGAAAAACCAAGTTTCAAAATGTTGTTAAAAGTTCATCTTGACACTTCGAGGGTTTTTCCCTGGTTTTGTTGGAGCGATGAGTGTCGGTGCTACACGTGCTCGTTCCCGCGCAGTCATCACGGGCAGTGCGGCCTTTCGCGCGAAGTCCGTCCCCAAAAAAGGTAGCACTGGGGTGCGCCCCTCACAGCCTATCCTACGGGCCGTCTTCCCGGCCTTCCCGCGCCGAGCAGGCGGCGGTGGGGCAGCCTGTCCCGGTCGTAATTTAGGTAATGAACGCGGTTCGGGATGCCTCACGCAGCGGCAGGCACCGGCGTGACGCAGAACAGACGCTGGGGAGGCGGGGGGGCGCCGACGCGTCCGCTTCTCCCGGCCTGCCTTTCTAATTGAGCGCCAAAATGCGCGGAGCCCGCGGTGCCAACGCGGACGCCTGCACGCCCACGCCGGAGCATCCCGTGATGAATGCTACCGCGGCGACCCCAGGTCCCGGACCCGTGGGCGCTCGCGGCACAACGCGCCCGTGCACGCTAAGTTTCCGACCGCTAATGTAGAAGTGTCTCGACTCTCGCTGCATGCCTCGGAAGGTATACGGTGCCGAGAGCCGCACGGGAGTCGCGTCTGTTGAGGGCAGCGCGGTAATTGTGTCCGAGTTGGACGCATCGAAGCGTACTCGTGGATAAACGCGGCAGTGGCGGCGGTGTGGCTGTGGCGGAGGGTGTTCATTAGGCAGCGCGGGCGACCCGGGTCTCTCTTTACGGCGCTGGGGTTGCGCCCGGTGGGGGCATAGTGGGCGTGCGTGTGTACGAGCATCCGGAGGGGCGGGGCGACGCGGGTTGTTTCGACACGAGTGGGGTTAATGTGGACCTCTTCGAGCGCGGGGTGTTGCCGACCCCGCTTCGCTAAACATGGCGGTTGGTTTTAGCTGACCAAAGCGGGCGAATTTAAGGTTTGCGGGTGGTTCGCGCATCAGCTTGTTCCTTTGGCGATAGTAAGGATATACAGACGCTTTCAAGCAGCTGTGCATGGGCGCCGCAATAACCGACCTTCAGTTTTCGTTCCCTCTTATTCCGTTCGCTCAACTTCATCATTACCACAGCAGAACAGGTTATCGATATTTTAGGTGTTACTGTGTCCTCCTCCCTAGCATAGGCCTCTGTGAAGACTGGTTAACGCCCGCTTCAGTGTCTCGGAATCTCGGTAAGACAAGAAAAGGTCGGCTATGGCGGCTCAATCTGGCGCGCGCTGAAAGCGTCTATAAGTCCCTTCTCTGGTTAGATTCACTCTCGAATCTCGATTATTTTTGCAGTTATTAAAATATGGCTGGTAAATGACAGTATACTGAGTACTCCCATCCATCATATTTGTCACAATGAAGCAGTGTTGCATATGTTGGTAGACTGTGTAAAACGTCGGGGGCATCGCTACGTGTCTTGATAAGGGTATTCTGGATGGCACGAACAGCGTGCAAATAGTTAAAATGAATTTAGGATTCTCAAGAGAGACGTTTCTGTCGTGGTGGTACGCTGCTGTGAACCGAGCCCGTTCTACATACAAAAAATCAGAACGTGTCATAAAAAATTAGCTGCACAAAACTTGTCAAACTGCATCTTAATGCCCGAGTCACACTAGTGCGACGAACAGAAACAGCCGACACCGACAAGCTGAAACACGAGCATTATGCACGTAGGGTGCTCTTGGTAGGCTTGCAGTCACTCGTGCTTACTTCACGGGCACCGAGAGACTGAAAGCCTGCCAGAGGTAGCATCGCATGCATGCTGCACGTGTTTGAGGCTTGTCGGTGCCGATTGTTTCTGTTTGTCGCTGTAGTGCGACCCGGGCACGAGAACTACATTGGCTGATACTCGTGACGCTGAAGCCTGAACGATGAAGCCGACATGACGATGGTCGAAAACCTTCTGAGCACCGATGGGTTGAATTCTGACATCAACACGCTACAACTGAATATTCCGTCAAGGATCGGGACAAAACTCCTAAGACAGTGTAATCGAAGCGAGGAAATTGATGATCGGAGCAGCGTTAATGAGTTGTGCTCGCCTCCTAAGCGTTGAATTAAAGTCATCCCGTTCTTTGCCCAACGAGAAAGTTTTCGAGCATCACTCATCCAACGATGCACAGACTCGTTACTGGAAGTTTTGACACGACACAATACACAGAAGGGCACTTCATTTAGTGCAGCAGGACCTCCCTAAAACTCGTTTTGATTCGCCCAGTTAAAACGCTGAGTAATCACAACCAAGGCTCTCGAAACACAACCACCTCGATGTGATTGGAAGCGTGTCCGGAGCTGAACATGCCTGCCTTTGCCTGAGCACACATTCGGGAGAAAGCCAAATAGAGTCTCCCTCCAGTTATATGTGAGAACGACAATCTCCAGCCATTCACCAAGCCCGGGGTACAAGCTGCGCGGTGCATTCAGCTCCGGGGCGGGGTGTTGCCCCCAGCGTCGTTTGTCACTGTCACAAGGCGGCACAATTTGACAGTGCCTCGCTCAGAGTTCGGAGCTGCCCTGATTAAAACGAGAAAAGGACGTCCCACACTTGGACCGCCCTTGATCGGACCTTCGAAATTGGGGTGAAAGAAGTGCCCCCTTCTGCTTTATGAGATGGTCGACTTTATCGAAACACGACAGCTGTGTACCGCCTGTGCTGAATCCAGAACCTAGCGGCCGTTAGGCGTCAGCATGATTGATTAGGGCGTCCGAAGTCGGTCATAAAGCGTAACATATTGTTCTTGATTAAATAGGAACCCTAGGAACAAGCATAGCATAGCTCGCGCTGCAGACACCAGGGGTCCTAGGCTCACTCCCCACCCCTGCTCGCTTACGCCAGTGAGCTCGCTAACCGACCGGTATGACGAAACGATGGAGAGCCCCTGTTTCAACTGTCTCACTTGTGCTGCACACTTCATTTTGGCAGCTTGGTTCGTTTGGAAAACTTTTGGTTGCCATACTTCGCGCAAATTCTACGGGGTGAACTAAGAGACGAGCTCACGGAAGGTGCCGAAAGTTACACCCTATAAACAACAAATACGACGAATCGATGCACACGAGAACGACGCCATGTTTGTTGTGTTGGACACTAATGTTATAGTAACATTCTGAAATCCAAGCTAAACAGAACAATTTGATATTTGTTGAATAGGCTAAGTTATACCCAGCGAATAATTTTGGTCGAACAATAATGAGCTACGCAGTGAATTGGCATGCTTCGACTCTGTAGCTTTTACTCGATGGCCACAAAAAAATTTACCCCCAATTAAATTACCACGCATCGTTGAAAAAAAAAAACACGCAAAAGGCTTCTTTGGTTAGTGGCGATGTGTGAGCACACTTGGGTCCCACAAGTACCAATAGGCTTGTGTCAAGTGAAAACATTCCAACTGAATGCTGAGCGCATTTTCGTCTGCTTCTTTTGCACGGGACGTTGCACTTGGGCAGCTTGCTTTGAGGTCTACCCACTATCCTTCTATCAGAGCGAATCAGAGCTCTGCGTTCTGACGTCACCACGACCCCTGTAAAAGAAGCCGACGAAATTGCGCTCCGCCATATCGTTGCACCGCCTCTTCCGCATTAACACCCGCCACAGCCGAACACTGGCGCTGCAGTCATGTCTCTTCTGCACACCTACGTAGCCCCTTTCAGGTGTCGCATAATATTCAGCACTAGGCAATGATGTATACAGTTTTTTTTTTCGTGTGTGCGTGTGTGTGTGTGTGTGTGTGTGTGCTCCACCCGCTTACCCCTTAGTTGCGTTACCGGCACCAGGGCCTCAATATCTAGGGGGTGCTGCACCCACCTATGCACTTTCTCGTGAGGAGGTGGTGATTAGCGAAGATCGCCAGACTAACAAAATTACTGAGGCGTCCGGGCCTGCTCGGGACCGCTTTCCGGCTGCCGTCAGGGAAAGGCTACCACGACACAAAACACCGTTTGCGTGTTACATATATAGGTTTGATGAGCACCATGCGTTGGGCTCGTGTGCTGTCAGTGCGCCGAATTCGATATGGATAGCGTAAGGGATTTTCTTTCTAGCATAAAACGCTACTAATTCCCGCCTATCTGAATTCACATTCTCCCTAAAACCGCACGCGATTAAAGATTCAATGACGATTTTATCTTCTTGTCAATGTTGGAGAACTATTTACTAAAGCCAAAGTCACACTGCACATACATCATACAAAAGACAGTGTGCATACAAATTCGAACGCGAGTCACCGCGTGATCTGTGCTTCGAATGCCGCATGGCAGTGAGTGCACGCGGCATTGGAATTAGAGATATCGCAGTGACTCGTGTCGGCAAACAGTCTTTCGTATGATGTGTGAGCAATGTAACCCCGGCTTAATGTTGTACTTAAAATACTATCAGCCAATTGCGCGGAGGATTAAGATACACAGTTTTACAAACCCCTGTCAACGGACATATTTGACAAAATTTACACCTATATTGATGCTACCGTAAACTGCAGGAATAAAGCTCTACCGTCTTTATGTAGTTTAGAATATTAAACTAATGCGATAGGATTAAAGTACCGTACCTCGGGAATGACGCTACATGTTTTCAAACACCTGGGAACCCACCATTCGCGTGTGCCTCGGCACCGTATACGGTCACGTGCAGATTGCCACGAAGCACGCGATGTCGAAGGGCATGACGTGCCCTATAATAATTATTATACCGACGCCTTTGCATCTGCATGCGTACGACCGACTGCCCACTTTTCCCTCCGCGCTCACGCCCTTCCTGTCCCCCTAAAATTAACTACGTATTTCTAGGTCACGTTCGTACGAAGACCATCCTTCCCAAATTGCAACCTAGATAAACTAATATTCAATTAATATAAATAAAACAAAATGAAAAAGCGCGTGCTGGGTCTCAAAAAGTGTGGCCTGAGCTGCTTTGCACTGTGACGGAAAAATCCGGCTTGATAAGTAGGACATGGCGGTGTACTCAACTTAGGCATCCGTGGTACAACAGCCTCCAGAGTTAACGGCCGTCCGCCGTTAACTCTGGAGAAATTTTGGACCCTATCTTTTGCAGAAAGGGAGGGAACTACGCTTTGTAATTTTACAAGGTAAAACAATAAACTTTTCACGAAAATATTGGATTGCTACATGCAGGCGCCAATTTTTATGTCTCATTTTGGATCCAGCACCGGTATTATAAACACAATACGTCTACAGCCAATGAGACTTCACACTTTGCCGATTACAACGTTAAAGGACGAATCACAAAGGAAATTGCGTAAACATAATAAGCGCGCCCTGCATTTCTTAAGCTATCAGTGACTATGGTCAAAATTAGGAAAGACAAAAAGAGCGACAAGGCAAGTGACAAGGGAAAACGGATTATACAATCAGGGGGAGGAGGTGAATGCGCGCAATTTCCAACCGCATTAATCAAGTAAGCTGCGCCACATGGGCTATTAGAAGGCTGTATTCAATTTTCTCATCTTCTACACTAAAAAAAGTGTATATATATATATATATATATATATATATATGAACGAATATGTGCAGATGAATGAACCGTACTTAATCCAATGAATTAAAGAATCCAAGTTTTCAGGAACCCGCCGAAAGCCAAAAATTGGCGGAGCCAGGATTTTTGGCTTTCGGCGGGTTCCTGAAAACTTGGATTCTTTAATTCATTGGATTAAGTACGGTTCATTCATCTGCACATATTCGTTCATATCCTCCTCGGAGACCACGTACGATGACGTGAAGTGCCCGTGTTGTATATATATATATATATATATATATATATATATATATATTTATTTCTCGGTGCGTGGCTTAGACGAGTGTTTATTACTAAAACAGGATATTGATCGTGTGTCAGTGTGGTGCTCATCTAATCTATTGTTCCTTAACACACAAAAAACAAAAGTTATTTCTTTGTCCAGAAAGCGTGACCCGATTGTTTTTCCAATATATGCTACCGAATGCGACAATGATTCAGCGTGTGACCACCATGCGTGACCTCGGCGTTATTGTTGATAGCCGTCTTTCATTCAAAGAACATGTCACGTCAATGGTGGGTACTTCCATGCGTGTACTGGGGTTGATTTCACGTATGACGCGGGAAGTTTCGAGTTGCAGATGTTTGGTTCATTTGTTTTGTTCCTTGGTTCGACCAAGACTTGAATTCAGTTCCGTAGTGTGCAACTCCTTTTCTGTGAATCGCTGCAACGAAATTGAAAGAGTTCAGGAGCGCCTGGTTCGAATTGCATACGATCGATACTTTCATCGTCGTCGTTATTATAGTTACGAATCACTACTTAAATATCTTAACTTACGAGAGCTAAGTAAACGGCGTACCATTCGTGATTCGTCATTTTTGCACAAAGTCAGCTGTGGTAGAATTGATAGTATTTCACTCTTATCATCTGTGAACTTTCATGTACCTATTCGCACTCGTAGATTTCTTTTGCAATTTTACCCAAATACACCATACCATGCCTCGCCAATGTCTAGGATCCAGCACCTTTGTAACGAGCTTTCTTCTCCTGATCTTGACATCTATGCAGATACGTTTTTAAAAATGGTGAAGCATTTATAGAGTGTGAAATTTTGTTCGCGTTTCTAGCATTGTGTTTTGATTTTAGCTCTTTGTGTTATCTGTAGTGTCTTGGTATATGCGTGTATTACGTTTGTTAATTTTGTAGTTAGTATTGATTTATTTGTTCCTCAACAGAGAAATGCATCTTTAATGTGATTGTGATTTTGTTTATAGTGTACCAATAAGTAGGCCTTCGCGGCCGTTTTTGGACACTACCAGCAAATAAAGTATATATATATATATATATATATATATATATATATATATATCAATCAATCAATCAATCAATCAATCAATCAATCTTTATTATACAGTGCCCAGGAACAACCCTGAGGTCTTGGTGCTGGTACACTGGTGGATAAAAAAAAACAAAAAACACTATACACATCTCCGCAGAAAATAAGATACATTTTTAGCATAATACTAGGCAGTGCACAAGTAATTAGTACAATGATATGAAAACGAGGCAGTAACAGTAGAGACGGAACACAAGACCGAAGGGCAACAAGTGTACCACCAGAAAACACGACATGGAGATGACGACATTCAGACATAACAGAGCAATTCAACGATGCTCATCCTGCACAGGCAAGTTTTTAATAGAAAGGACAAACGTCCTGTAGCAAGGGTTGAAAATATCAAGTTTTTCAGAGTAATGATTCAAACGCTGAGCCATTCTCACAATTGGGTTTACCGGACTAAACGCTTTAGAAACATAAAAAGATGACAGAAGACGAGTAGGCACACGTGGGACCCTAAGGCACAGTTCAGATAACAGGCTCGGAGAATTGATGAGTCCATGCAGCGTTTTAAACAAAAATAGTAAGTCCGCGTTCTCCCGACGCCGGTGCAAGCTAAGCAAACCAACACGCTCTAACGCAGACTCATATGTTAAACAGTGAACATCCTCCTTTATGTAGCGATGTTTAAAGATAGAAACAAACTTTTTTTGCACACGCTCGATCTCCAAGGAGTGACTTTTAGAAATTCCATTCCAAACAACTGAGGCATATTCTAACTGTGACCTGGATAGCGAGCAGTATAACGTGATAAAAGCCGTCGGGTTTTTGAACTCCCTGGTTAAGCGAGAGGCAACACCCAACATTCGCAAAGACGAGTTAACCAGCCTACCAACGTGATCAGAGAAACGCAACCCAGAATCAACAAGGACTCCGAGATCTTTCATTACACTTACTCGAGACAAAGTCTCTCCTTGAATATTATATGCAAAAGAGATATTGTGAGTCTTCCGAGAGAGCGTCATGACCTTGGTTTTGGACGGGTTCAAGAAAAGGTCATTTTCAGAGCACCATCGGTAGAAAGAACATGCATCTTCCTGGAGCTTAGCACAATCACGTTCAGTAACTATTTCTCGATAAATTTTTATGTCGTCAGCATATTGCAGGAATGAAGAATTTAAAACAGCAAAAGAGACGTCATTTACGAAAATTGTGAACAGAAGGGGTCCTAAAACAGATCCCTGAGGAACGCCAGAGCGAGTCCTGTACAACGAAGAGTTCATGTTGTTAACCCGGACATATGCCTCTCTCTCTGACAAGTAGCTTTTTAACCAGTCATGTACTGAGCCACATACTCCATAGGAGGAAAGTTTGGATAAAAGAATAATGTGATCGAATCACTACTTACTGAATGAATGGATGAATGAATATGTGCAGATGAATGAACCGTACTTAATCCAATGAATTAAATTTTCCGCCAATTTTTGGCTTTCGGCGGGTTCCTGAAAAACTTGGATTCTTTAATTCATTGGATTAAGTACGGTTCATTCATCTGCACATATTCATTCATATCCTCCTCGGAGACCACGTACGATGACGTGAAGTGCCCGTGTTGTATATATATATATATATATATATATATTACAAAATAAACGCTGGGATAGGATCAAGCAAGCTCAGAGAAGCACATGATGGTGGTATAGACATAAAACAACGGAAGACGCCCCGCTGTTTCTCCGAAAGAGAAGCAAACCCATTCGCGACAGACGCGAGCGGAACGAGCTAGAGCAGGATCGTCTTCGCGAAATGACGTGATGGAACGTTCCGGAGCTCAAAGGAGAGCCGAAACGTATACGGTGAGTGTAAAATCTTAATAAGGAGCACTTATAATGGCCCTCTCCGACAGGGGTCACATGAGAGAACAGACGGGGAACAAACACACACACGCACAAACACGGGTGCAGCGAACGCTTGCAGTATGGACTGAGGACAGGCGGCGGCTGCTTTCATATCGTGCACTGTGTGTACGCGTGTTCGTTCAATACACATATCGCTTCCAGCAACTACAGAAAAAAGAACGACCAGAACGGACTCCGAAGAGATGAGGGCAACAAAGACATTTCGTCCTATTTCGTCCAAAAGAGGACATCACTGAATGGAAGTCTAGGTAACGCGAGGAATCTCTTGTAATCACGAAAATTGATAAATGATGTGTTTTGGTTGTGCGTTTGCTTCTCTGGCGATTTGAGGTTATCAAAAACGGAAAGTCAAAATATCTGGTGGCTGGCATTCGAGTCGTGGATTAAAATTCGCAATTAAAAGACACGGGGGTATGCGCCAAGGCAGCGGATAATTAAGAGGTGGAAACGTCGTGTTTGTAGTTAATCGCACAGTGATACGGCTTTCCGGAGGAAAAAAAAAAAAACGTTGTTTGCGGTGGGCTCAATGGCTTCTTAGTTGGCTCCTTTTTCAGGAGGTGTCAGTGTAGCGCACTCTGTCGTTCATTTTATCCGACTCCGTGGACCACCACACGGGACCCGAAGTGCTACTCCGTCCTTTTTGCTAAGGCCTTGAGATTTTCGGCACCTGCAAATTCATGAGTTACCTGTAGCTTATACTTCTATATGGCATCTCCCACATACGCGTCCTTGTCGAGGCTTCGTAAAATCAAGTTTATACGAAAAGGCTTCAAAATCCCGGGGACATCGTTTTAATACAACGTATACAGTGTCGTTGGGTATCTTTTGAGGGATTAATAGACAGGTTGCGTTGAGAAATGGAGTGAGTGCAGAATAAGGCCTACCGAATCAATGAGTCATTAACATTAGGTAAGGGTAAAGAAAATAATTATGTTTTCTTTACTGCGAAAAGACCGACTTCCTAAACTTTCGAGACATTACAAAGCACGGGCCTAGAGACTTAAACTACTAGCGCAATGTAACCTGTTTGTAGGTTGTGAACGTTAAAGTCAGGTTTTATCCCTCAAGTGGGACAACCAGTCGGCTAGCGAGTGACCGTGTCCATACCGTTTCGTTCGCACGAGCTTTCGTTCAAATTATGAGAGCTTTGCCGCGCCTCATTTCTTTTTTAAAACAACGAGATAAAACCGAAACTTAAGAAAAAGTGGATAGTTGCCTGTAGGCATCATTCATCAACAAAGGGTTCGGGGCTTGCCAATCATGATTCATTTCGAAATGTTGATGCCTTTCCTTCCGTTGACAATGACACAAAAACTAGCGCGGCTGCAGTAATGATCAGCGCCGATCAGCCTGCGTGTGTCGATACTCTATGCACACGAAAAAAAAAAAAAAAAGACGCACCTACCTGCGTAATAATCTTGATTACGTGCGTGCAACAGTGCGAGTAGGATCAACATTGCGTGCAACTGGAACCCCTCCACGCGTCGCAAGTGATTGCGGAACGAGGCGCTTGCGGTTTCAGTCGTGGCATTAAGACTTCGAGTGGAGCGTTTCTGACAGGGTAATCAATTCTGAGGGAATTATATACGAACTCCGGCAGTATGAAACGGGACGCACGCCGAATTCCCTTCAGCGACGCTCATGCGCTGGTTTGCAATATTATTTACACGCCGGAAGAAGCCCACGGCAATTGATTAGTTCCAGCTCCTTCGCTCGCATTAAGAATACAGCCAGAAAACGAGACCGAAGCAGTGCAACAATGCCGTCAATCATTTCTTCTTTTTTTTTCTACTTCTTTTGCGTGTATTGCCAGTTTTTGCGGCGTTCAATTTTTTTTTTTTTTTAGTTTTTATCATAAGTGTTTATTAATAAAGTGCCCCAACAACTTACGCCCGTAAAATCGTCCACATTTTGCTGAATTTGCATATACAAAATTATAAACTCGGAAACTTTTCAATCGTTAAAAAGACAATTTTTTCGCATAATTGCTTCGGGTCCTGCTTCGATGCGACAATAACAAAAGGAAAACAAAATTTAAAAAATCATGGAAAACAACCCGGTGATTTTTTAGGCGTGTTCATTCTCTTCAGCCTAATTTCAAACCAAAAGGTCAGCCAACGCCAACAATTCTAAGATGGGCGTATGAAACCGCAAAAAAACGCAATAGCGGTGCACATAGCTCGCTCCGCACCATAAAAAGAAAAAAAAAAGATGTGAGCAATTTTTGTTTCAATTTTTTAACACATATTGTGTTAAATGGCTTGCGCTTTACCATACCCGGTCTTCAACCACGGACGGAAGTCGACGGGCCGACTGCTAGCCGAATGCTGTCGCAACGCTCGTCTTCTCAGTGATTGGACACCAGTGCCAGCCGAACCTCTTCCTCGAGTGCCTCCGAGTTACTCCCGGGGGGGGGGGGGGGGGGGGGGGGGGGGAGGGGGGGAGTAGAACATCACATGTTTAGACATACAGCGGAGCTCTGTTCCGTGAAAAGAGTGCGCGCTGGGCTTCCCCAGAGACAGAGCGCATGGACAAGCGATAATTCCGCCAAGACAAAAAAAAGAAAAAATAATAAATAAAACATGCCCTAATACCAGGGATGGGCGGTATTTCAAATACAAGTATTTGAAATACGTATTTCAAATACTTTGTGTATTTTGCATTTGTATTTAATTACAAATTGGGTAATGTATTTGACGTGTGTATTTAAATACTAAAACGTGGGTATTTCAAATACAATTGTAATTAAATACAATTTTGTGGGCGAAAATACATCCCTCAAATTTATTGTCACTATTCAGAGCAGGAAGAAAACTACGTTCTGCATCGAATGCAGTGTCTCTCAATCAAGCATAAGCGTTTAATGACTTTGTGATTACGGTGCTACTCCAGGGCAAGAATAGTGACGAAACCGACGTTCACAGACAGACTGGCTAAATAAGTGCCTGTGACAACTTGTGATGCTTTTCAGCCTGATTTCCATCCATATTTTGGCCTGGAACATTTTAAATGTGCGGGTTGTCCAGATTTTCGTAACTAGTGCGAGTTGCAACAATAAAAAAAGTTCTAGCTAGTGCTGCGCGTCTTGGTCATCTCGGTTCTTTGTTGGTCTATACCAAAATGTAATCGACAAAAAAAGCTGCTTGAAGCTCTGTAGTTTTTTCACCTATTACGTCCAAGCTGATTACATTTCTTTTTGTGATTATATTTCTATTACGTTACTAGAGCCTGGCACACTGACTCCTGTGTGTGCGATGCAAAAATTAAAATGAGATACCCAGAAACCCGTTGCAGGTGCCCTGAAGTCGCTGACTCAAATTTTGAGGAATGTATTTGGAAAAGTATTTGGAGGAGACCAAATACATTTGGTTGTATTTGTATTTTGTAATTAAATGCTTTTTTGGAAATGTAATTAGATTTGTAATTAAATACATTTTTGACGAAGTATTTTGTATTTGTATTTCGATACATATTTGCATGTATTTTGCCCATCCCTGCCTAATACGTTACGTTAGGTGTGCTCAGTTAGTGCGCTGAAGGCACGACGGCGCTCGTGGACCTAGCAGTTCAGCGTCCAGAGAATCGGACAGAGCTGACGCGGATAGCATCATGTGCGCCATCCAGCCCTGTGCCCAGCTTCTCGAAGCTACTACACCGTATTCTGCGTTACCACGGCCTTTTTTTCCCGCTAGAACGGCAAAAGGGCGATGCTTTTTTTTTTTCTTGAATTAGCGTTTTAATATTGAGCACTTCTCGTAGGATATGAGGTGGGTGGTTTTCGAATGGATATGGCTAATCAAACTACAAACCTTATATTTTAGTATATCCGCTGGTCACATTTATCAGTTAGGAGACTGAAACGTGTACGCTGAAACTACCGCTTGTCATAAGGTCGAAAGTTCGATCACAAGAAGTCTCGTGAAATGCGCACTTTGTTCACTTACTTCTTGCACGCTTCCTATTTTCCCTTGGCTCCAAAAACAGGTGAAACGTCAAGATACCATATTCCAAAATCCTGGTTCTAAAATACGCTCTTCCCTTAGAACTTATAAATGCGATTGACGAGAAAAGTCTCTTAGTCCGGTCGATTTTGCTTCAACCCCAAACCCCAAACATCATTGCGATTGGTCAGACTGGCACAATGAGTGAGACTGCCAGGCGAATTCTCGTCTCCAAACCCGGTCAAAGAACAAAAAACACTTCTTAGCGAAAACGAATTGCTATATCATCTCTGGTGCTCTGAATACTGCGGTCACCCTTTAATCCGTTTGCTTCAGCTCCCGCTCATACCATTCGAACAAAGGATTCGGGTACGCCTGCGAGACCCAGTCGCTCGGTTAGGGCCCAGGTAGGCTTCCTTGAGCGTCTGCTTATGGCAACGTGGAATCTAACCCCTCTTTCTAAGACTACGCATAAAGAGCGGCACAAAGCCCCTTCGAATCGGTTTTGAAAAGGCTCCAGAAGGGGTTACCAACGATGGCCGATGAGCGAGTGCACATGCAGATAAGCACCGGCGCGCAGGACGTCACTCTGGCAGACCAACCCACAGACCCCCGCAAGAGTGGAAAGTCAGAATGGCCAAAACCGCCCCAGGAGGTCCCCCCCCCTGAATCTCGGCCGAGCGCTGGGCACCCCAGCACCCTTTTGTGTTTCGCCCTCCGACAGCTGCTGCTTTTGGAACCAGAAATGGCGTTGCCCCGTCTACACGACAACGCACACCAACCCCGACGGTAAACGGGCTCGCCGCCGGCGGTCGGACGACCACCGCTTCGAGTGAAGACGTTCCCTGCGCGACGCTACCAAGCACTCAAAGATGCTTCCCCCGCCTTCCGCACTCTTGGGTCGAAGGTCAAACGCCTGTTCAGCGACGACGGTTCTTGACGCTTCCTCGACAACGCCGACTACGCGTAGCTTTTGAATGAGCGTGTCCCCACTGCCGGAGGGTGCGTCGTGCGACGGCGGGGGTTGACACGCCATTCTGTGCTTGATGCTCTTTTCGCCTTCTTTCATTCCGATCGTCTGCTCTGTTGGTTTTGCGGCGGGCTGACGATCCACAATGAAGCTGTGTGCGCTCGTCGGAAAAAGGCGTCTTGTTTCGCTTTCACGCACCTTTCTTCGCCAAATAGCGACGGGAGATGCTTTGTGTACGTTCAAAGAGCACTATAATTCCCTCCTGTCTGTCGCCGATAGAGCGAGAAATCGCGTGCGCGGCGCAGAGTACGCATAAATTGGGCGTTGGGACTCTACTGGCCCATACCGAGCAATGCGTGAACGAAAAACAATAATAAATTCTTCGCGCGTTTTTTTTTTTTTATATATATCTTCTGTTTCTAATTAAACGTAAAAATGTGGCTGGATATCTATCTGTCCGCTAGTCTTACGTGATTTGTTTTCTTTTGAGCTTCTGCAACCAACGGGACTTGTGAAAGCATTCGCTGGAGAACGTTTTGACTGGAAACCGACAAATAGGATCAGAATAAAAAATATTTTCAACTGTTCGGTAATCGTAGTAATCGATGCGTGATGCTGGCTTCTGGTTTTCGATGGACCGATTGATTTCTCGATGACCGCGATACCGTTGCTGCGAGTGTAAAAAAACGAACCGCTACTTTCAGAGGGGAAACATGCACTCTAACACGGATCTGTGCGTATAAATTACCTTCAGACTGATGGAAAGAAGGAATAATCATGGGTGACTTTCGGAGTATGAAGAGCTCAAAACATTGGTGCACGGTTCATAGTCAACGATGTCGCGCGATTACCGGACCGTTTTATCATATTTAGTTTGCTGCGTACCAGCACATAATCGTGAGGATGATACCACGGCAACTGGTCACTGCACATGACAATCCCAATGAGAAATACTTGATATTGATACTGCCATACTATGACAAAACCCGAACAGGGATCAGAAACGAAAGGGCAAAACCTTGGCGTAATTATGCGGAGCATGATATGTTTATTTACTAATGTAGGTTCTCCGGAGAGAAGCGGAAACTAATTTCTAATGCAGCGAAAGCGATCACCATACGAGACATGGTAGGATAGTATTTTTGGTCAATATGCGTTTATGCTGTTTGAGTTTTCGTTCACCGGCAATGTCTTCCTTTAGTCTAGGTTTGTGTCAAAACCCGTTCGTCATACGTCGGTTCCATCGCTCGCTGTTTTAATTAAAAATGAAACGTAAGATTTCCTGGATAGAAAGCACCACAAAGCGCGCACTGAAATCGAACCCGAAGCTCGATCCCTCCCGAACGAGTCCAGAGTGCAAATAGAAATAGTTACGAAAAAACATGACTCACGGGCATCAGCAGGGCTGCGCGCGGCAGTAGCGGCCGCGATAATCCAGGAGGCCGTCGTTATCCAGAGGAACGGGTGGCGGCGGTCCAGGCGTGCCATGGTCGGCCCCGCACGCGCATACCACGCTCGCCGCGACGGGTGGCGCACACACGCACAACGGCAGGCCCCGTGCCGCCCTTTGCACCAAGAAGGACCGTGCCGACGACGAAGCGCACGGACAGCTTTCCCCGACGCGTGCCGGTCGCGCTCGACGGACAACGGGAGAACGAGCCGCTCCTGAACACCGATGCCGTTGCTCCCCGAGACGCGACCAGCCTCCCGCAGTGGGGACGATGTTTTCAGTGCGCGGACGCGCCTCAAACAGAGCCGCCGCTGCCGCCGGTGCTGAGGGCGCCGCCAGCGCCGCCCCGACCCGCGCGGGCGACTCGAGAATGGAGCAGATCCATTGCGAGTTGTTGGGGGGCTTTTCGGGTTCCGTTAGGTCCCTGGAGGTCTCGAGCTGGCCCCCACGTCGACAGGGGCACAGCGTCGGGCTCTCTTGCTAGGGGCCTTCGCACTCGGGGTCGGGGGAAACGGTTGTTGGGGGCCGTGATGTGGCTAATGTAGGTCGATGCACGTATGGAGAGGCTATAGTGGAAAGACCATTGTCGGCTACGCTTTCTGATGTTGAATCTGTGCACCCACTACGTCCATTAGAGACGATACAAATGTAAACAGGGCGGAGAGCTTTTGATTGTTTTGTTTCTCAGTTGTGACGCATATATGCAGCATCACGCTTTCGGGTTGGTACTGCTCTTGGATCATCCGATCAAAAAGCCCCTCCTATAAACACTTCCTGGTAGCTATGGGATAGACGGCTCACTTACACTTTCTCATTTTTTTCCCTCTCACCCGAGACAAAATAAAGTTGTCCCGTCTACTAAAATTTATAAAAAAAATTTCGCTGTTAAGTTTTTGGGTCATCTATTCTTATTTACTGAATAATTAATGCCTTCAGCCGTCCAAAATATTTTATACCCACTTGTTTATACTCTATCTACACGCAGGTGTGAATGTTGCCCAGGAAGGTGCGAGGAAACCAAAAAAAAAGTCGTGTTTTTCGCCCACAATGTGCGAATAACTAAAAGCGATAGGCTGTAGCACGGTCGCCCAATGCGGGTGAAATGGTGCCGTAACGTATCTGACGACGTAGGTGCGACGTGGTTATAGTCGGTTACAAGTCAAGAAGGTAGGAGAAGCTCCTCCCACAAGTGTGATGCGCCCGTTTCAAATCTCTCCGCAGTCGAAAGAAGAGTTCACTGGAAACGCTCCTTGTTCCGCTTCAATGGATTCCCACTTGTGTCCGATCCCACTTTTTAAGAAAGCGACCTTTGTATTCATCGGAGAGGGAACCGAGCCCCTGAAAGCAGCCTTTGTATCCATCGGGGGGGAAGCTAATCCCCGAAAGTCGTATTTGTTTCTGTCGGTGGGGGAGAACTCTAATCTCCCTCTCGTGGCTTCCACAATGCTAAGTCAAAGTCGAAAGATAAAGCAAATATGTACAGAAAGGCAAGACCCTCCTCGAGCGTTGTCCGCGACGTCACGGAAACGGTGGGACGCTATTGGATGCAAAGGTGTCGGAGGGATATCTGATTCCCTTTGAGGGGCATTTGCCGCTACCTTCTTAACCTGTAACTGACTATAGTTCTCATAGCCGTCGTGGTTGGCGTCGGTGATGCCACTGACGAGTGCTCGGTGATCCGTGAAGTAAGTGGATTAGCGCGGTGGAAGTTTCTAAAACAATCCAACATTAAGGCCCGTTCACACTCTTGCGACCGAGTAAGACCGAGAGAGACCAGACCGGTTTTTAAGCCTCTTGCGATCTGTTAGGACCAGCTCCGCTGTAGCGCATCCGGTCCTAAGAAGTCGCAAAAGGCTTAAAAACCGGTCTGGTCTCTCTCGGTCTTACTCGGTTGAAAGAGTGTGAACGGCGTTTTGCGGGTAGCAACTGGATACTGTCAAAATGAGATTGCGTATAACGTGAGTATGGTTGGGAAACAAGTAGTTGAAGCAGACGACAGGGAGACCCTCGCTTTGTCCCGCCGTTGCTGGCGGAACGCCGGGGCTCCCCTCTTTTCTCTCTTCGCGCGGCGCGGCCGACAGGAAGATCCGACTTCGCCATAGCGACGACGACAGCCGACGGCCTCGAAATCTCTGCGAAGTGTCGCCCTTAAAGCAATCGCTATAGAAGCTTGATCTTTCTGACGAATACTGGTAAGCACAGAATGTGCGATAGGCCTTCCAGGGAAGAAGAGCGTCTCATCGACACCGCATACTATATATTCACTTTCATTGTTCACAGACGCCGTGAGACGGCGCTGTGTGACTGGAAAGGCCGCGAAGTGCAAGAGCTCATTTACGCGCCGCGCGAATGAGCTGGCTCTTGCGTGGTCCGTACCACTGACCCTGGATAGAAGGGGAAACGGTGGCCGAGTGGGCTGACAAACACTAGCTCGGAACACGTGGAACGAAAGCTCGCGCTGCAGAACCAAAGGATTCTGGGCTCAGTCCGCACCCCTGCCCGTTTCGATCTCGATGAGCATCGTACCGGCGTGCGGTCCTGTATCACTACTACGTGGTGCTCGTTGAAGGCTCCAAGTTAGCGGTTGTACCGCACTGGCTAAATTGCTCATCAACAACTGAGACACCAGACGCCGATTGGAGGTGACTAACTTTCACTGGAAAAACGTTTTCTATTTCCCGTCCTTCTCAGTTGCGTGGGTACCATATGTGGTATGCGGAACAAAAAAAAAAAATATTAAAAGATTGCAACCTGGAATGTGAGAAAAAATATAGGTGAGGCCAAACAAAAATTCTGTGACAGTCAGGCAGTTTTCGTAAACAACTTTCACCGGCGTAAAGAGATCAAAACGATGTTTTACCACACACCAGAAGTGACGATATTCAAGATGGCTGCGCCCTTGCTGAAAAGGTGTATAAACATAGACACAACACAATCACTCGGATAGCGCAGTCGGCAAAGCACTTACCTCTCAAAATTAAGGTCCTGAGCTCAAATTGGGCCGGGATCTTAAGTTAATGTTTATATGGCTTCCTTAGGGTGTAGCGCTTTTCGGTGCAGGTTATTCGCTACCATCGGCCGCTACACGCGACCATTACAGCCACACGTTACTGAACTCCCGACTGAAACAATAGTTTTGCAATTACGTTGACGACGTGGCATATTTTACCTTCTGTCACTTCTAATTTCTTTTCGAAACTGTTTCGTTCTATTTTTTTGAAGTACAGTTTCGCTTAACGAACGGATAGAGCTACCACATGTTTTGTTTTACAGCGATAGCTGTTTCTGGGACACTTCCAAGTTTCGCTCCGTCGACCGCGCTCGATATCGACGCGGGTCATTTTAGGCACTCCGCCAAAGCATTCCACGGGCCGCTGATAACAAGGTAACATGCCTGGCCATGCATGGTTGCAAGATAACATGCACGGTCAGTAAACAGTCCCCGCAAGGCAATCTGGTAATGCACTGGGATTGGTGCCCATGTGAACCAGAATTAGCACAAAGAACAATTATCGGGACATACGCCGATAAAATTGCCCTAGAAATTTACGATGCATTCCGTATCAGAAAGCGAGGGGAAAGCACCTGACAAATGCAGTTTTATTTTCTGAACGATTAGTCAAAAAGATGGTAATGATAGTGCGTGTGTTTCAATAAACTTTTATATGAGAGTCAACTTCGTCTCGCCTACTTTCTTGTCCCTTCTTATTCGGTGCTTTTCGTTCGGCGCGTATGACTATTTGTACCGAATTGAAGTTCGAAAGCACGCTCCCTTTTCACGCAGACAGCTGAAATGTTCTCTACTTAATAGGCCCTCATTGGTTCCAAAAGGCTATGAAGTTTTCGTCCCGTGTTTTACTCAGTTTAATACGAAACGCCTATGCGGACCCCATGGTGTGCGCTCGCACCTTGACCGTTCCTTCAGCCCATCTGCTCCGAAATGATGCGGCTCCGACGTTACACCTCAGCTGTCGCTTTCCTTCACCTTACGGTTTGCGTAGGTGTTTTCAACTTTTTTTTCCTCCGACAAGTTGGATCGAACTTTAAATGAAACCACCCATTTATACTTCGTTTTATAGTCCAGACGCAGCCGACGCGACGAGATGATTGGAACAGTCAAGCAGCGTCATAAACGAAAGTCGCTAGGCCTTTTCTTTTTAAGATTGGTTCAACGATAATATAACACGTATAAAAAAATGGCCCACACCATGATGATGCATTTTTGACGTTGCCTGATTGGTCCAATCAGCTCGTAGCATCGGCGGCGTCTGGACTTTGGGTGACACGAAGTATGGCTCTTTTTAAAACAGCATGTCAAAGCTCACTTGCGATGACACCTAGAACTAGAAAGTTTCCGTTATAATCAGGGCGTGTTGATTCGTTCTGAACCTTAAAGAGCTGTTTTCTAAATGCGATACTCATAATTTCGCATTTCAACGATTAGAGAACTCGGTCAATATACTAATAGGAACTCGAGGACAGACAAGAGTTCTTCAAATGCAGCAAATTAGTTTCCTAAAAATGCGAAGGTCTATCTTAAATTTCGCCATTCATATTCAAGTCAATATCACATGTGAACAATTCCTAATGCGAAGATCAAAATTGATCGACTTCTTACTCTTTTTTTCTGCTTCGTGGAAAGCGTCCCCCAAGACTCCCAGTCGCATATTCTGGACCGCTTGTGGGGCAACACAGTCATAGAAGCTGGCAAGCCGATTATCAAATAAGGCAGGACGGAGAGCATCGTCACCGCTTCTCATGACCCGGGCGAGAGGAAACAGTCGATCCATCACTCTCATCGGGGCAACCTCGACACGAGCCAAGACCCGCTGAACCAGCACCTCCTAGACAGCAAAGCCTGCGCGTTATGTCACATGACGTCACGTCCGGGAGGCCGGCACGGGCACTGATTGGATACGAGTGCCGCGTCAGCGTTCGCGTAGGGCTCGTTTCCCATCATAGTGCCACGCGAACGCTGACATGGCACTCGCACTCCCGGACGTGACGTCATGTGACGTAACGCGCAGACTTTAAAGCTGTCCCTTTTCCACGTCTTTCGTTAGCCGGCCTCGCATTGCAATGCGTCGCTGGGGACAAACATGACGTATCAGTATTGGTGCATTGAATGGCAACGAAGAAAAATTATTTAAGCGTGCTTTTTACATTTTTGCTTGGCGACGCCTTGCTAACTTCGCAGTGGTTTGAAGTTTGAACCATTTGTAAACAGTTCCAATAACTTCCTTCCGTACGCTGCCATGTGTTTACAGGGCTATGTAACGCGTTCTGAGCAAACGCAATATAGCTCTCTTCTGCAGACTATCGCTCGCTATGACATGCGTCCATAGCAAAATATCTTGTCCTTCTTGGCTGGGGCTATAAACGCTGGAAAACTCTCCAATCAATCCCGCGTACGTAGGCAATAACGCCAGAAAGTTTTTCTTTAAATCCCAGTGATATGTACCGGCAGACAAAGAAAACTCAACGTCCGCTTATTGTGTCGGTAACTATTGACCAACTTATAAAGTTTGAAGCGATCTGCGACACGCCATCATACTTATTGTCAATGGTTTCATACAGAACATGACATGCCACGTGATCAATTTTTCTACTCAGATGACTGCATGGTGCAAGAAGACTTGCGCAGGTTATTTTTAAAGCATACATAACTACACTATCTGCGTCTTTTCTTATCTTATCGACGAAGCATTGCAGACCCTAATCCGTTCAGTAACAATATCGGTCGCATAACCCATGATGTACCACCTTCCAGGTGTCGCCCGATGACTCGAGAGATACAGAAAAGCGATGTCTCATCGGAGCCATCACATTCTACTCTGGTCGGCCATCAAAGCCATTGTTGAACAACGGGACGACAAAGAGACACCCATTTCAGGTTCAGGCCTTTCTTCGGTGCCCTCCCCTTCACAGGGACCAGATGGGCCTCATGTCCTCACGGCTCTGCTTTTTACGCCTTGCTTTTCTCTTCACATTTCCTCTGTGGTGTTTCTTTTCTTCGTGGCTGGCGGGGGTTGCCCGATTTATGACTTTAGCATGTTCTCGCTGTGCTGCCTTCCTCGTTCGTATTTATTGGCTGTCGCAGAATGTCCTCCGTCCCCCAACCTCGCCTCCGACTGCTGAAAGTTCAGGGCGACTAGCATCAAGGACGGGATGCCACGCTGTCTCTGTGACGACTGCAGGTGACCAGTCTTGTCTATCTTCCTCGGTTGTTTAGAACTTTTTTTTTATTGTTTTTGACTGTTTTGAAAATGTCTTGTCTAGGGAGGGGGTGTACTGGAACCAAAAGCGCGTCTCAAGTTTCCCTATGATGTTTTTTTTTTACTTCGTGCTTCTTTTTTATAATTGCCTGTTTGTGGTCGCGCCTCTAGAGCCCCTTGTGGGAAATTCGGGCGCTCCTATAGGCCTGGGACGTTGAGCGCAGCTGTCCAGCAAATTGGGCGGTCGCTGCCTCGGGCGCCGGTGGTGGCGGCGCCCGAGGAACTTGTCCCTACAACAGAAAACGGAAACAAGAGAATCCCCATGTTTCTTTTATTTTTTTTTTTTAAGCGCGCCTCTTTCAACTTTTATTGCTCCTTGCCCTGCTTGCGTTTGCTTTCAGCACGGGTCGGAAGGGGCGTTACTTGAAAGACGGCAGGGACTCTGCTTTTGTCCTCTCCGGTGCCATGTTCATCTTTGTGTGACTGTAATCTTCTCGTATTCCGGTGTTTGCCTTGCTCCTTCCTCGTTTTTTTTTTTAAATCTTTTTTAAGTTTTGGTTTTTTTAAATTTTGTGTTTAATTATAGATGCCGCACAAGTATAGTCACAAGTAATCTAGCAACACCAGGATACATGGCGGCCCGCCAGTCACTATGGCCGCCCGTAAACTCCAGCGCTTTGCCTTGAGGAGGGTTGGATTCTTGGTTGTCCCAGCCATGGCGATTGTGTACGCCTTAAAGGCCGACGCACAGTCTCGGTTTTCTGTAGGGAAGATGCTTCTCTTACCGCTCCAATCTCCTAAGCTGCGAGGGGAGCCAATTTGGGGCAAGCTAAGAAGTGGTGAGGATATAGGAAAGCAGGACGCAGGCAAAAGTGGAAAGCGCGGAGTCTACGTCGGCAATGACTGATACATCTATCCTACGTCCATGGTGTGACTAAATCTTTCTCAGCTATGAGCAGCAGAAAGATTAGATTGCCCAGTTGTTCTCTCTTTCGTGTGGCGTTAGGAACAATTATTTGGAACCTACTTTTAAGGACATTACCCTGAGTTTCTTGCCCACAGGAAGTACACATAACTGAAGTACACGGCTATTTGAGATCGACATTGTATCACTCGGAAAAATACTCAAAACTCCCTTTATTGGATTACTAGTGTTTGATACGGCAGTATGTGGCGAAGCACACCAGAAAGCGCAATAGTTAATAGTTTTCAGCCTTACAGTGAAAGTTTATATGAGGTCTTCGTCGCATATGCACCTGTTAAGCAGGAGGATCACTCGGAGGAGATCAGCTGCTATGGGGGCCTGCTTACGGATTCAAGAACCCTTGGATGGCTACAGTCGAAAAATCGCAAACTGGCAGCTCACTGAACGCGACGAATTTTCTTTTCTGTATGACGTGCTACACTGCGTATCTTCTTAACACAGACTGACCGAAAAGACCCGAAACGTCCGCTACATGCATTGGATCCCACCACAGGTGCACGGGCCCTCCTAAGGCTGAAGCGCCAATCAAATCTACTCGCACGCGCTTGTAGGATTTACAGTTAGCCCATTTCATAAGCTGAGATGAAGTGTACAGGCAAGAAGACGAAGGTATTCCCGCCATCGCGTGTGCGTACAAGGCGCAGAACGGAACGACCGCGATTGCCAAGCCACCAGGCAAGAGAAAGGGGAGGGGGGGGGGGGGGGGGGGGGGGCAAGGAGGCTGTCTTTGATTTATGCTATCATGTGGCTGCCTGGCACAATGTGCGGAACGTGATCGGTTAGTATGCAGAAACGGTGAAGTTCAAACGACCTCGAGGGCCTGGCCTCTGGGGGTCTCTCGGCACCGGATGCTTTCCAGTATTACTTCCCACGATGCCTGAAACTGTCGCTGCCGCCACCGCGGAGGCAGCCACTGGCACTCGCCCCGGGTCCGTGTGAGTCCTCGCTCGAGCTTCAATTGAAAAGATAAAAGCGAAGAGTCTCCGGTGAAATATGGCGTCCTCCGGGTGTAACCGTCGCTCCTGATCGGAAGCGCCTCACGACCGAGGGGACGCCGCGATGCGGGAAGGGGGCGGGCGTCCTCGAACCCTTCCTTGACTTGGCGGTTCCAAGGAGTGTCGCCTGGGGAGAGGCCGTAGCCGGGTGACTCGCATGCGGGCGCGGGATGGCTGCCGTAAATAATAAGGTTGGCGCCGTAAAGAAATTCGGGGAGACCAGACGCTGAGTTTGAAAAGAAGGAAGGAGCGGGGATCGCGCCGTCGGGGCGCCAGTAAAATAGCAATAATAGAAACGAAGAATAAAGGACGACGCCAAAAAAAAAAAAATGTTTATATATTTTCATTGGCTATATGGTGGAGCGTGGCTCTTGTTTTGGAGGATGCGTGTATTTGATGGCGAACTCAGCTGTTCGATTTGGAAGGCGTTTCATGCTGTTTTCTATTTCTATTGTATTATGGGCTTCCAAGGGCGAGCTAACTCAAACAGCACTGGGAGCTATTGCCCAAAGAGGGTTTGAATCGCTTCAGATCTACCAGCAAACGTTACTGCGAGGAAGATTGCATGAGTAACACTATATTCGAATATATTGCGACGCGATGACAAAACATACGCTCATGTTCGTCGTCGTTTCAGAAAACGAAGGAAAAACGGGGCTCGTGTTTCTGCGGTGTTTCGCTACAGGTCATGTCGAAATGCGATAGCGTTTTGACGTTTTTTTCTACGCAGCAATATTCCGCTGGTTAGACTTAGAAGAACCGAATTCCTTCACTCAGCCCTTGTTCGTAGCAAAACGAGTTCAAGTTGCTTATCTGTTCCTAGTCAAAGACTATTCTCTTGTTTCCGGCCGAACGAAATTTTAACGGATTTATAAGGCGTGGCCTTTTTCTTTTTTTCTCTTGTTCTACGGTAATCTTTTTCTACTCATTTTCCCTGCATATTTATTTCGCCACTTGTTTGTGTTAGATGTCTGTTTTTACTACTTCCCTTAGAAGTTCGTAAACTGAAGAACCTCTGACGCTTCCTCTCATATCTGTAAAACACTCGCTATAATAATAACAAAAAATCTAACTGGTCATTTGTTTTTGCTCTTTACTAAAAATATAACCTTCGAAAGATTTAATAAAACGTGTGCAGCAGTCGTGACATATAATTCTTTGTTTAATATACTTTCGTCCTGTTTCTTCGCTGGGTACCAGATGTCGCTAGCTCTAAGCCAACATTCGCCTCAACTTGCAAAGGCATTTTTATCGTGTTTTCGATTCCCTTGAACTTCGGGGAGTAGTGACGTGTCATAAAAATGGCTTATACTCTGCTCGCTTGCTCAGGCACTGCCGAGGGGTGTTTACATAATTAAAAAAAAAGACATAAAAACTCAACCAAATTCCAACTATATACAAAATCCCCAGACGGAAGAAAAAGGCAGACTCGAACGGAAGAAAGAACCCGGGCTCCACGGACCAATGTTGTGGTTCGCTGCTGCGCCCAGGGCGTTTGTTTATTTTTTGTAGCGTCCACACCGCTCTTTTTTATGCCTGGTTGGATGTCGAGTTTCAAGTAGGAAATGTTGATTTTTCTTGGAGCCAACGCAAGGTTCGAGAGGTCGGTGTGCGCTGTGCCGCGCTGTTTGTTTTGTGGAGAAGTGTGTTTCTATGACGGCTCTTTCATAAACCATTGCAATGCGGGGAAACCAACAGTGCGCGTGTACCGTCGTACATAAATAGCATTCGTTAAATAGGGGATGCGCGAGAAAATAAACTAAGGTGCGAAAAATATTTTTACAGTACTTTTTCATTAAACGCGGCGTGTGGAAAAAGAATCCTCTGCCTGACATTTTAATCAAACCACAGAGTAAAATGACGTCCCCAGTAGAAGTTTCCTGGCCTTCGAGGCGTGAAGCTTCGCATGCTATATCCGGTCACGTGTTAAACCCTCGGTGTATCCCCAAACTGGCTAATGACACAGAGCTGTGGGCACGGGCAAGACTAGTGTCAGCTAAAGAACCCACCCTGTCGTTCTAACTTCAACACTTGGGGGGGCTGACATATTGTGAGCTGAGGTTAAGATAAACTTATTTATTTATCTGAAAATTAAAACTTACTTAAATGAACGCGAGTTCATTCTCAAATATGGCAACAGGCCTATTGTAAGAACTGCCAAGTCCGAGTGTAAATTTGTTATAAATAAGTGGCTTATTATAACTCGTATTGCTAATCTGTTGAAACATTTATTTAGAAGCCATTAATCTTTCACATTACGAAAACAGGTGTCTAGAGTAGACTACATTTCTCGAAATAGTGCGGTTGGATGTCAAAATGGCTTCTCGAACCCGTCTATTTTGTACGTTCATTGCGAGGTCTGGCCCTGACCGCCGATATGATCGCGGCACATTAATTAATGCACCACACGGTTCAACAGTACAAGAAAATTGTGTTTCCGTGTTCCCTTTCTCTTTCTCTCTTTAGGTTTTACGAGGAAACTTTTAGCAGAAAGAACCTGCCGCGTCTGTCCCCCGGTTAAGCTGCAATATGTGGTGCTTTCATCTCCGGGTTACACCTGTGCACTGCCGAAAAGTAAACCTGCGGGCCTGTTTCGCGAGCTGAGGTTGATGGCATATTTTCGGGGTTCGCACGGTGTTGAAGTGAGATTCGACAGGTGAGACCTTCGTAGCGTCGGCGCACTTGAAACGTGCAGTTTCGTATTCTTCGTCAACTCTCTTCACCCATTGAGGCTTTCAGCTTTCTCCGAATTAAAACCGTCATTATTCTCCTCTTCTAGCGAAAAACTGTGGTGGAAGCCGAGAGCTCGAGGCAACAATGTTGATTAAACTCAGACGAGGATTAAACATATGGGCGAACATCAATCTGTGATGAGCAAAGTTCAGGTCTTACGACCGGGGCCTTACTAATCAGGAATTGAAGTTTGGCCGTTTTTAAACACGTCGACCCACTGGTGCACGCGTCTCTCGCTAATGCAGTCCTCTTCAAATTGCTCTAGCATTTTTTTATTAGTTTTGAGAGGTTTGACGCCTTCAAGCTACAACAATTCGATGACTTCTCGCCTATCCTTAATGGGGCAAACAGCTAGGCGCACCACCATTTTATATTTGCTCCCATTTTCATTACGCACGCCACACCACCTATTGGGCGATGTCAGCGTATTCTATAAGCATGTTTCTTCTCTGTTGTCGTCGCCATTTTGAACCGTAGAACTATCGGCATGGAGGAAAATATTGTTTTCTGTTTTGCCCGCGTCAGACAAATATAATGTATTCAAGTTTTGTCTTGTTTTTTTTTATCACGACCGTCAATTTTGTTTTTGTCTCGTTTATATTTTATAATTGTTTCATGTTGTAATGATTTGCGTTGTTTTCGTCCCCCTATTTCGGACATACGAACTACGGAACTGAGGGCAGGGGTGAACAGAAAAGGTATATAATAAGCATGTATCTTCACAAAGCGTGACAGTCAGATAATTTAAATAAATATTCCCTCCACTCCACTCCTGTGCAGGAGTTTCAATAGCCTGGAGTGTTTTTCCCCTGAGGTTGAAATACTGTCAAATTGACGACATTTTCTGAAACACCCTCGAACTGCCCCGTGAGACACGTTAAAGGGACGCTGACAGTGTATTTATGCTCGCCAAGGCTTTTATTTGTGCATGACTCATGAAAGCTTAACCACCCAAAATACAATTTGCGGTTCGAAATTCATTTTCTTTCCTTCCGAAAACGGCCGATCGAGTGCAGGTTGGTGTCCAGTCGCGCTCACTCTCTTCTCTATAATCACGTGCCGTTTTCTATGGTTTAGACACAACCACCAAAGATAACCAAATTGGGGGCCATCGAAGGCACACACGCAATACTAGAAATAAACAAAACGAAGCCCATTTTTGTTTTGAGGCTTATAAAAAGCTGCAAATACGTTGATTGAAGAAAAAAAAGTTTCACAGCCACGTGACTTCCGGCATCTTCCTCCTTCATATATATTCTTCCTCCCCAATGATTGTGGTGTCGTGCAGTTGCTATTTTCGTCTTTATTAAAAACAGACGTGACACTGTAGCAAAATGTTTATTGGGTAGTCTTCTGACACCATAATAAACCGGATAACAAAAAAAATAATTTTTTTTTTAGGAAAGAAACGTTTACTCTCGTTAGTGTTTCTTTAAAGACATGAAGTCACCAGGCGATACGTCTGGTGGCTTCGGGTCTTTTCTCTATACCGTGGCGACACATGAGAAGCCATTTTCAGAGCAGACTTCTTTCTTATCGCTTTCCACGCATTCTACGAGTAAATGGGATTTTATTTTATTTTTTTTTTCTAGAGCAGCCGTTGAAGTACGCGGCGTGTATTTTGGCGCATTATAGAGGGACGGTTTGACCCCGGAAACGACCTTTGCCACATTTTCTATCGGGCGTCAGGTCTTCTCCAATTATCGATCCATCAAACTCCGTCGTCGCTTTGACAGCAGTGTCGCGACGGCACTGGCTGGCAGAGCGTCGGAGGAACACATCCGGTCTGTGTGGTCCTACCGCCGTCGGCCCGTTCTTGCTGGACCAGCCCAAACGTCTCTGGGGCGGAAAAACCACGATAACCGTTCATGAACACAAGGACATTTCTTGTTCCTTTTTTTTTGTTCATATCTGGGTAGGGGATGTCTGTCTCCTGCCCGATGTCGCCTCCGTCTCCTCCAACTTAGTTCCGGTCATCGCTTCCCTTCGATGTAGCTTCGGAAACCAAAGCCCGCATTGTTGATAGGGCACTTTTGCCTTTTTTTTCCGTTTAAATTTTGTTTTCGCGAACGACGCTGACAGCTCTCGATGGATACGGGACAATTGCAATGTCTCGCAAAGTCTGGCACAAAACCGTACCCCCCCCCCCCCCCCCCCCCAAAGAAAGTCGAGCATTGGGAGAGACTTTTCACTGCGCCCCGATAAAATAAAATAAAACGAAGATCACAGAATGAAAATAAATACATACCTAGAAATCTTTTCTGTAGCCTCCCCCACGTCGCGCCTGTCAAGAACTGCCAGCGTAAAAAAGGAACCATTTTATGTTTTTCACATTTTATTTTAACATTTTCTCTTTTCGAGAGAGGAGCTATATTTTTTGCAGTTGGGGTCTCGAAATATTGCATGCGTGCTCGCGTTTAGTGTTGTTTAAAATTGAAATATTAAAGAAAAGGAGCCCGACACTCTATTGGCACTCGGGTTTTCTGCACAATCAATTTTTAACCAAGCAGCGCAGCCGACGGGATACGGTCCATTCGTCACATGCACAGTCGTCACAGGACGATTGGTCACAGGACGATTCGTCACACAGGAACATTCGTCATAGGATGACTTGTCACGCGGCCAACCGGTCCCACAATGGTTCGTCCCCCCAAAAATGTGTTGCTCAATTTGATTCGGGCGGACAAAGTGGCTCACCTCATATCTTAGTGTGTGTTTGGCTTCTTTCTGAAAGGCGAAGAATTTGTAACAAACGTTTCAGCTTCTGGTTCGGTCCCGAACATTGAATGTTGGTTCGGCCTCACAAAGTTGGTCACCTCTTATCTTAGCATGTCTTTCGCTTCGCAAGGTCAAAGAATTTGTAACAGACGTTTTAGCTTCTGGGTCCGCCCCGAACGGTAAATGCGGAGGCCATATAAGAGGGACTATTTTTGAACTCGGACTACATTCCAAAGGATAGAGGTGATCGCAACAGAGAGAGGTGGAGCCATGATGCTGCACGAGGGGTACTCGTACACATACAACAGAAAGAATTTCGATACTTATTGGTTTTCTCGAAGAGGGGTATGTAAGGCGAAAGTAAAAAGTGATTTGGCTGCCAGTGGGATTATTGCTCGTTCAAGCCAGCAACTGAGATCAACCTGCTGAAGACTCGTAATATAATGAAAGTAAAAGCGGAGGAGTATTGTAAGATAAGTTTTTCTAACCATTGGTTTATGTGACAGTGGGAAGTCGTGAAACTCCTCATCAGCGAATGTGGGCAGTTGTTGAAATTTACAATTTACTATCGTCCCCTGCCCGATCGATGTGACCAGTTGCCCGCATGACGAGTCATCCTGTGACGAATGTTCCTATGTGACGAATCGTCCTGTGACCAATCGTCCTGTGACGAGTGCGCATGTGACGAATCGTCCTCATCCCGCAGCCGACATAGGAAGTCGAGCGTTTCCTTGCCTCAATTGTAGCCTAGCTGTTGGCCGATCATCGATAATCCGGGTGCAACGACAGCGATTGCCATCTTTATGCTTTAGTAGGAAAGACTATGCAGTCATTGTATATTTTTGATTCTACGCTAGGAATTCAGGTGCACCTGGACAGACTACATGTAAACGTTCTCTGGGCTCGCAGCATCTGCGTAGTGAGGGCAGAAAATGTTTCTCGCTTCAAAAACAGATATACTCTTTAACGTAAACGATTCCATGTATTAGAATGCAATTAAATGCAAAGGTGCAAGCGAGCTGGACAAGAATGATGAAAATAATCCCTGGAGAAGGGGAACAAGAGGGACAAAGGACAAACTAGCTGTGTTTGGAGTTTAGTGTTTGTCCTTTGTCCCTCTTGTTCCCCTCCTCCAGGGATTATCTTTATGATTCCATGTACTCCGACATATTTTTTCTCTAGTCGCATGCACACAGATAGTAGAGCCGCTATTAAAAGTGATTCGCGAGATGTGAGATGCGAGAACAATGACCCCAAGTCTCACAAAGTCTCAGGTTGAATTTATAATTTTAAGAGCGAAAAAGGAAGGTGAAAGTTTGTTTGTCGCATATGTTTGTAAATTATAACACAGTCGTGCCGACTAAAAAGCAACAAATTTGAAGATTAAAGTAGACTCGCGACTTCCGCGCTTCCTTCTGGCCAAGAGATTGCAAGAAATGGCGCTTCGGCGCCCTTTCGGAGTGCTCGGAGAAAGCTAAAACGCGGGGGGTGGAGAAGCCGCTTTTTTACGGCGCAACTTCTGCGAGCTAGCCGACCTACTGACAGGGGGGTAGCATAACGCTATGAGGTTAGCCTCCGCAAGTAGATCTCTCTTGCCAGCCACATCTCCTCTAACTTCCTACACCAAGCTCTCATCTAAACGCTAGGAATTATGGTTGTGCTACCGGCGCAGGTGACGTTTCCCGATGGATTCAACTTTCAAGCACCTAAATCCTCCCGGTGTTTTTTTTTTCTTTTACGAACTAACAAAGAGGAAGCTGATGGACTGAGTGCGCGCCTGTATCTCAGTCTATCCTCCGTCGACGACTACAAGAAGCTTTAAAGCGGAACCGGTATTTGGTGCAACTTATGGAATAAAGCGTGCTCCTACGATCGCGTCGTAGGGATAAATCTCCAAGAAACTGCGTAATGTGAGTTTCAAATATTTGGCTTGGAAGAGTTACGAGAAAGGCGAGTAGATCAAAGGCCAGTACCGCATCTTCGCACCCAGTTTGTTTTGGGTTGGAGTTTTCAAAGCTAGAAAGAACATACAAATCTCGAAAACATTCTGGACTTTGCCGCTGTGACGTTTCCGTAATGTCTCAAGCTTCCGTGAATCTTCACTGACTAGTGTAAAGTTCGCCCATCGCATTAAACCAACCAAATAACGTCACCGAAGTGCCGTTTGTTTCCAAAATCGTTAATCGTATTTTTTTAACGTGTGGCATCGTTTTGAAATTTGCCAAGCTGTTCAGACAATTACAATATTGCATAACATATTATTGGACGCGGCAGGTAGGAAATGCACCCCTTTGCGCGAAATAATTTATGTATACAGAAGGTCCTGGCAGATTCCAATCAGTCTTCAAGCTTCAACTTGGTAGGATACATCACGGGACTCTTCAGGGAATGCATCTTTCCCATTTGAGGGCCTGTATGCAGGGGTGTGGATGAAACGACGTCTCGGGAGGTTGAAAATATGGTTAAAATACATTAATAATCTTGAGCGTGAGACTTCAATCGGTTAAAGGTCGGCACTCAACATTGAATAACACCAGCGGGTGGCTGCATTGATCAATTACTCTAACCTTCGCCACTGCGCCGCCGCAATTTCTTCGAGTAAATTGTAGCAGCCGATCGAGCGCAAGCGTACTTCAAAAATGGCCTATGGCCTCTGGCCCGGCCATACCTCGCCTTCGGTGTCGTACGAAGTCTAAACTTTTCCTCAAGGGTCAGTCAGACAGTGTTCCGTTTCGCATGCCGCTCCGTGATGTCGCCCGCGCCTCGTTGGTTTGGCTGACTCCCAATCTTTCAGCTTCGTCAGATTCGGTCTCGCGGCTCCCTCACTGTGTAAGACCTACCTGCTGAGAGAGAATTTTATAATAAGCTACAATTAACTCGGTCGTTTCCGAAGGCACTTTCGCTACCCGTTTTCTTCATGAGCATTAAAAAGTCAAGTGATGCTACCCCCTGTCTACTGGCAAGTGTTCAGATAACCGGATCTTGCGCGGGCACCGCGTTGAGCCCTACGTTGAAAAATACGAGAGTGTAAATACTTTGTGTTTAATTCTGGTGTTTGTTATTCACGCGAAAGCATTAACTGTCCCACGGAGCGAACCGACGTCATCAGCTTTGAAGCCGCGCCAAACGATCCCTTCCCCTGTCCCAATGTCACATGTTTTTAACCTGCACCACGCAGTAGTAAAGGAGACAGCAACCTGTCTACTGTTCCAGTCTTCATGTGTATTCCTTTGGGAAAACGTACGTTATATTTTTCTCTTCGCCATAGAATAATAGAAATCAGTGAAGCGACTTTACTCGTAAAGGGGTACTCTGTAGCTTTCTTCACATTATAAAAGTTTAATTAATTTAACTAATGTTTTCTTAAATTACTGAGCACTGTTTAAGTTGGCAGAACGAAAACATATTTTATTATCTATGCATATTTAAAAGTAAGAAGACAAACGTTATTTCTTTTAGAGCAGCAACAATCGGTATTTATTTTAGACTAACAACAATCGGTTACTGCTTTATTTTGGATATTCTGCACAGTTTGTAATTACTAATCCAGCGCGTGTTCTTCGCTCCATAACTCCATGCTTCATTCTTGTCGTCTCTTTTGATTGTTTGATTTAGTATATATTAGCATCCTTTTGGTGTTTTATCGAGCTAATTCACTCCGTGTGCAGTCAGTATAGACAATGCTGTAAAGCATTGACTATAGGCGTAAATATATGCCCCATAATGGCAGTCTGCAACGCCAACACGTATTATTAATCTGTAATGGGCTATTTTAGGGCAGCGTTCGAAGCCATGATTTTTAAAAAAAATCGCTCTGGCACGTATTTTTGCATACCTGATTGTGAAACGTTCTAAACATTTTATTCCGTCACAACAGTATGCAATATCTTCTCTTATAATCGAGAGCAAAGAGAAAACGCATTTCAGTTTTTGAACATGAATGCATTACCGGAAGTTAAATTTAGACGGGTTGCTGCTGCTTCAAAATGCAACAGCACACTAGCGCCACGTGAACCTCTAGAGTTTATTGTTAATAGGTTTGAGCCTGTATGTTAATACTATTTTAATTCCGCTAACAATTCCAGATACTCCGCCAGCTCATTTGCTCATGCATGTATTATATTGCTATTAACCAACAGAGATCGACCGAAAAAAATAAAACCCGGTTTCTCGGCCAGCATAAATAGACTAGGCTATACGCATCGCAGAAACGTGAAAATTTGTAAGAATGTGACGTTAGCTTTGGTGATAAAATGCTAAAGTGTGAGCAGACATCACCGGTATCAAAAGAAACAAAGAAAAATAACAAAATATATTTCAGTCAAACATTCTGTCAGTAGGAAAGACGATAATGTTTTCTTTTTTGCTGACAAGATGTTTTACTAAAGGGAATAATACAGGCGGCCACAATCTCAAATTTCGGTTTGATGTATGCTTAACGTAAATGGCGATCCACAGTCAGATGTTTTTTGTTGCATTTTTTTTTATTTAGGTCACATCATGTGCTCGAACTTTCGCATTTTATCACCACCACTAGCGTCGGAATCTCTGGCAGATTCAGCTTCCAGCGATGCATAGTTTATTATGCGGCAAAATACCGGGTTTCATTTGCTCGATCGATTCCCGTGGTAGACCTCCATATTCTCAGAGGAATTGACACGAACATCGAGGTGTTCCAGGATTTAAGAACGGGTATCAGTTGGGCTCAGTGTTTTAGGCGTTACAGAAAAGGTAACTAAACGTGATACCCGTTATTTGCAAATAAAGGTAACGCGTTGCCGATTTATACTACCTAGAAAGGGCGCACGGTATCGTTATGAATAAAAACGAGTAACGTACGTTACCTTTTGTTTGTTATTTATTTATAAATTAAAGCGTTTTACTGTTTTGATGCTACAGGTATGCATACGCGCCATATCTCAAGAAGCATTGCGTCCAATATGCTGCCACCTCTTGAAACCGAGCGGAATCATTGTTCCTTCGAGAAATCAAAAGTTCACTACAGATGGCGGCTATCAACACTGCCTGCACTCTTAAAATGCCTGCACTTCTACTTACCCGCAAAACACTCGAAGAGCCAATCTCTGCAGTCTGAAATCAGCTCAGCGAACGATGAGGCGGACCGTCTGTTTAGACCTCAAAATTAAGTCTGCGCTGTGGTATTACGTAATGCACGCATGACGCATTGCATTGCGTAATACCGCGGCGCAGACTTCATTTTGTGGTCTAAACAGGTGTTCCGCCTCATCATTCGCTGAGCTGATTTCGTAGATCGCGGACATTGGCTCTTTGAGTGTTTTGCGGGTAAGTAGACGCGCAGGCATTTTTGAGAGTGTGCCACTGACAGCGGCAGAGCATTTTAGGACTGGGCAATCAATCGATTAATCTAGCAATTTGTCGATTAAAGCTTTAATAGCTATTATTTTTAACTGGTTAATTGACAAAAGTTTGATGAACCAAAATAAAGTAAAAATGAAAAGCCTTCATCACACAGACGTGGACGAGTACACCTGTATGAAGGGCAAACTTTAGGTAAAAATGTAGCGTATAGTAAACTGCAGGGGCGAGATTTGTAAGTCTAGAAAACACGAGAATGTTACACGTGTCACGGCCACTTCACTACCGAACGAGCGTCTGTTCAATTCAGCAGAGAATATTGCATATAATTTATGAAGGTCGCACATGCCGGAGTGTATCAACGAGCCTCTTTGCCTCATGCAGCTGGAGTAAGAAACTGCGAGTGTGAGCGCTTTTGAACTGTTCTCAATTACAGACTGTGAAGGTCAACGTAAACGACAGCCACAAATCCAGAGGCGCGACATGCGCAAGGTTTCGGTACAGTGGCTGTAGTTTCGGTTTCGTCTTTCTTTTCGCTCAGGATGACTTTAAAGTGAGCGACGCGACTGTGGCTCGAGCGGGACATGGAAAAAGAAAAAAAAAAGAAAGGGAGACGCGCGAGCGCCGTGAAGAACGTCGGTCGGGCAACGATTCGATCTCTACTGTAAATAGACGTTTCCTTTTATTTTTCTCTACTTGATGGAGTCCTGTCAGTCATTTTTATGACCCCCAACATCCGCAGACCATCGACGTTCCCAGTCATCGGGTCCCTGACGCAATCGTAAGAAAATAACGAACCTTCACTCAGATCGAGGTTGATTATTAATCGAAACTCTATATTGTGTCGTTTATCAGAAACTGAGTCAGCAAAAATAAAACACAAAGTAAAAAAAAAAAGAAATTATAGGCTTGAAAATGAACGGGACCGATCAATCGATTAATTATTCGATTAAAGTGCGGCAATTAATTGGGTTAAATTTTTAATCGACGCCCAACCTTAGCATTTTTCGAAGCCGGGACAAATGGCATGAGCGTTGGGGTTCTGAAAAACAAATCGGAGTTTCCGTAGGGGAAAGAAAGAGAAAATGTTAAAGGTGTTTGGTATGAGTACAAGAATTCGCATAACTTGACACATAAAAACTCTTTCTCTCTCTCTCTCCCTCTTACACACACACACACAAACACAAAAACAATTCAGTGTAATATTTTTTTTATCTTATGTGAAAACGTAACGAGCCAATGTATCTACTTTCCCATTACTGAAAAGAGAAAATTTCGGTAGACCGAGTGTCCCCCTCCGCTAAGCGCTCCACAACGAAGAAGGCGCTACTGTGCCTGGGCGCCGATTACCTCCATTGAGTCTATTCTAGTAGCCGAATTACCGATGCGGAAAATTTTAGTTTGGTAAATCGTCCGTGAAGTTTAGACTAGCGCCCAGAGAATAACACTGGAAGAGCCCTATATATGCACAAGTGTCCAATCCTTCCAATGTCTTTTAATATTCTATTCCGTCTCAAATTAAAGTTATACACTTGTTTCGTTGAAGCAGTTTTTTCATCATTTGATATTGTCAAGAATGACAATTGATGAGACGATGAAAACTGAAGCAAACTGAACGTTTAATGAATTGAACTTGTGCCCCAAACAAAATAGAAAAAGGCTACATCGCAGGCGTCGATGGCGACGAAAAGCCGGACCGAACGCTGGGGCGAGACTGACTCCGGCTCGACACGCGGAGCCCCTTATAAGGGGTTCCGCGTGTCGAGCCAGAAGCCCACGCGTTGTACACGCGTGGGCTTCTGGAACAATCGGTGTATAAGGTTCAAAGCGTAGAACCTTCGAACCTCGAATAAGCAACAGGGTTCTCGAATTTACGAGAACGCAACATTACAGAAACAACAAAAAGGCGTATCCGCGGCCAGGGCATCTTTCTGGGTGTGGGTGTCGGTATATTATAGAACCAATCTGTTCGGTAATCTGCGCATATCACTATAGATATTGTTGGTTGTGGTAGCATTTGGAACAACGTGTATACGGTAGAGGTAATGGTGCAGTTACGTTATATTTCAACGTGTTAGCTCATATTATCTTCGAGCAAGAGTTTCTTGTTTGAGAATACATCTCGTCACCAGGAATAGTGGTGTAACAAAAGCACCGCTACGAGAATTGTCAGGTGCCGTTTGTAAGCTTCGCTGCACTTTCACCGTCAGTTGAAACAAATTGCGTTTTTTTCCCTTGAAGGAAGTTCATATACTTCATATGTATCAAGTAATTGCAGCGACACCGCAGACATTTACAGCTTTAAATCCTCATATCTTCATAACGTCCACCTAATTTTTTACGTCTGTTAACGTTTCTACGGGAATTTTTGAAAATAACGTCGTGCTTATATACCTCTAAATTCAAAGAAAATCCCAACCAAGCTCCAGTATTGACCCTTCGCAGTAGCTGTGCATTTGCGCTGCCATAACCGACCTTCAGTTTTTGTTTCCTCTTATTAAATTTACTTCACTTCATCATTACCATAAGAGAACAGGTTATTGACCTTTCAGATTCCACTGTGCCCTTCTCTCCAGCTATGGTCTCTTGGAGGCTGTCAACGTCAGCTTCAGTGGCTCGAGGAGTCGAGATATGGGTAAGACCAGAGAAGGTCCACAATGGCGGCTGTAATCTGGCTGGTGTGCAAAGCGCCGATTGGTGCCCTTTCGCGAGAAAGAAAACGTCGTGTCTTTATCCTTTCCTTTTGCAGGTTCGCTCTTCTCTTTACTAACAGCACGCGGTAGTGTGAATGGGTTCAGCGCACAGAGCTCGCAGAAACCCCTTAAACACTTAGAACCATTAGGATCTTCCATGCCCAGAGAGAGACACACGTGACCCGCAATTTGGTTTAGGAGTGCTGGCACCGCACGTATTCAGAGGATGCAGCACCCGCGCTAGCTCATCAACCTGGTGGGTTTATGTCGTGAGAGGCTTCTTGGGAATCTATGAAACATTACAGCTGACGTGAATTGTATAAGGCGCGGGGGTAACGGTGGTGGAAGGTGGCCGGAAACTCGTGGAAAAATGCTGGGGCACCAATGGCTTCTTGCATTCTGCGGAAGACTTGTGTGCTCCAGCACTCGATGTAAGCGTCAAACACTTGCACCGGCCAAAAAAAAAAAAGATTTATGCGTTTTGCATGTGTCTGTTTCGCTGCTTAAGTGCTTGTGCTGCCGCCCATTCTCCTCAGCTATAGATGGCCCAAAGGGAAAGGAAGCGACGTGTTAGAGGTGGCAAAGGAAGCTGTAAAGCATGACTCGAGACGGCGCTGAGGGTAGCCGTTAGGGTCTAAGAATGGACGTCGTTGATGGCGGTTCGGATCTTTGAAGCTTCATCTATTTTAGTTACGACCGGGGTCGCTTGTTTATGTTTCCGCCCGAACATCTGTAGGGGCAATAAATTGGCTCGCATGAGATTCAGGCACTGTGGGTCCGCGCGCTAAGTAGTTCTGGCTACCGTTCGCATCTGGACTTTTATGCCCACGTTCATTCGGCTAAAAGTTTGTGTAGGTTTACTTTGTTCTACGCCGACTTAAATTCCTGTAATATTCATTCATTACGTTTCGAGTGGCGGAATATATGTATAAACATCGGACGACGCTGGGGTGTAAATATATTTGGGCGCTATTAAACCATTTCACACGGCAGGCGCCACTATTCTTTCTATAGACATCATTCGGGCCCGTCGACGACGCCTGCTTGCGCAAGCGAGCGGCACAATTTTGTAGCCTTGACTTTAATCGTACGTATGGTGAAGCGATGCATAAAAACATTGCTATCGAAGCTAGTGTATAATTCGAATAAAGTAGGCCATCTCCCTGAGCTTCCGGAGCAAATATGGGGCTGGCGTTTTAATTTGAGGAGCGTTGGAGCGTCGCGCGACTCCGGCTTACCGTGTCCATATTCACTTTATGATTTAGGCACCACGCCCCCTAAGACTATTCTGACCAACGCCGAATTAACGAGGGACTGTCACTGGACAGCCTCCTACTTCAGTCACGATTGCTTCCGTCCGTCTGATTAAACCGGCGGATAAAAAAAAAAGTCCACTCTTTTACAAAATTGCAGCCCAGCCGGCTTGAGCACAACACACAGAGGTTAAACTCGAGACTTCTCACTATATACTCCCTAACACCCTCCCTCCCTACTCATGAAAACTAATGGTACAACAACACCACAGCTCCGTAAGAACCTCTTCCGGGTGAATGTTTTATCTACGGCTTATGTGTGCAATTATTATCGGCCAATAATGGTACGAACTTTTTGGCACAGTAATCAACTTTCATATAATTTGCTCGAACAAGCTTTACTTTTTTTCACCGAACAATCCAAGAATGAACTTTGCTACACTCTAGCTTTCTTGGGGAAAACAATTTTCGGGACTAAACTGCTCGCTATTATTTCTAAATTGTAATATTTTTATATATAACAGCCGTACATGCCACAAGGCTGCTTAGTGTTTTTGTATGGTCACGGGTTGGCTACTAAACTCCGTTTTATCTTATGTCCGGACGCAGCGGACGCTACGAGCTATCCTAGCCAATCCCGCTGTGTGAGCGTAGCCTGTGCCTTCCGCGCGTCGCTGTGCCCCCTCTCTAAGGTCTCGTGACACTCACACGGCCTTGGATTGGCTCCGATGGCTCGTAGCATCCGCTTCTCCCGGATTTGAGGTGAAACGGAGCACAGAGTAGCTAATTTTGGACACTATAACGTTTGTATACGTGTGTGTAGTTATATGTACACTGGCAAGGTTTGCCGAGGTTTTTATTTGTACATGACAGATGAGAGCCCAACTACGCAGAACAAAATTTGCGGCTCGAAAATCGTTTTGTCTCCCCCCAAAAAATCGCTGATCGAGAACGGGCCGATTTGAGTCGCGCTCACTCTCTTCGCCATGATTACGTGCCATTCTCTATGGTTTAAACACAACCACCAAAAATCATCAAAGTCGTGGTTCATTAAGGGACACATCTAAGGCTAGAAATAGACAACAAATGTGATAGCCATTTTGTGTGGCTTCTAAAAAGCTGCAAATACACTGACTAAAAAAGAAAACAACGTTGCACAACCACGTGACTTTCGGTATCTTTCTGCCCCTTTATATTATTTTACCTCCTCGTCCAGTTTGAAATTTCGGTTTTGAGCAGTTGCGTTTTTTTACTTTATTTAAATAATGCGTGACAGTGTAACAAAATATTAATTTGGTATCCTTCTGACACCATAGTAGATCGCCTGACAAAAAATAAGTAAAAAAAATGTTTGGGCGGTGTCAGTGTTTCTTTAACCACGCAGGTGTAGGCTTTCCGGTGTAGATTTTATACCACTTTCTTCGATTAAATATTGTGAGTTTTTATTTGTGAGTTTTCTTGTTTAATATTCGTTTTTCCGCGTCGGTCAGTCGCGGGCCTTTATTATGTTCTAAGAAATAAAAAACAAAACAGTCAGGTTGGCACAACAGCTTAACCGGAAGAGGCGCCCAGATCCAGACTGGCTCACACAATCTGCATGCGAGCTCGTCACTTTAGTCGACATGTACATATTTTGTTCGATTAATTAATTTAATATAAATACCCCTACAGATCGATCTACAGTTAGTTACTATAAAGTGCTGATAAAAAGTACTTGAGGTGCTATCTCTACATACTAACATGCTTACGCAAGCGTAGCAAGAGCCGTGTTAATACAAGTATGTAGCAGTGTAAGTAAAAATTCGATATCGATGAAACTCCGCCAGGGAAAAGCTTACCAGTAATATGCGATCCCAATTTTAAAAAAGTTTTTGAAGATTCCACACGCTGATAAACCCCCCGTATTGGTGCTCACCTTTACATACAGTGTTGAATCGTAAGTTCTGCGCACGAATGCCGATTCGCCGGAAGCCATCCGGATTATGTACAACTTTAGCTTCAGGCCGCAGCAATCGATCTACGATTATTTTTTTGTTAGTGCGAAGTAATATTTTCCATATTTATGAAGCAAACGTATACGGTGCCTCAGCGTCTACAGTTCGAAGACTGTTTCTGCGCGCATCGGCGCCAAGATGGTGTACGCGAGAGGCGACATCACGCTCCGCAAACGGAAGTTTGCGGAAGAAACGTTTCTTCTCGGGTCTGCGTCAGCTGCTCGGGAGAGATGCGGCTGTCTTGGCGCCAAGAATGCACTCTCGCGAAGACACAGAGCGGACGCCTGGGCCGGAAATGGATTACGTTGTTCGCTTTCTCTTCTAGCGAGCCGCGCTCACGCGACGCGCTGCAGCCTGGAGTGTCGAAAAATGGCTCTTTCGGACTCGTGGCCCGGGACTTGGAAGTGCGTATTCATACGCGCCAGTCCGCTCACACCGTGCGAGAGGATCGCTGTGATGGAGGTGTCCACGTGTTTGTGAAAGGCTGAATGGAACACTAAGGCAGCGTCTTAACCCGCGTACTGTCGGCCGATCGTTCCGTTAGGCACCCAAGTTGTCTTATGGATGCCAAGCGAAGGCCCCACACTCTGAATAGGTAAATGAGTGAATAGTTTATAACCAAAACAATGGCGGTTTCCGGCCTCAGAAATAAAATTGCGAAAGGGGCAGAAAGAAAAAACAAACACAAAGGGAAAATGGCAATAAAGTGTAACTTGGGACGGTTCATTACGTACTATATATAAAAGCGCCCAAAGCAGGTTGAATTGTGTTGCCAATCCTTTCTCCGTCCCTGTTTTACGCGCTTTTAGCACATGAAAAGTAACTTAGCACTTAACTCTGGCGAGCAAAATCGCAGTATCAACGCATTCATTTGTTGTTGTTGTTTTTTTGCTTTTTTTCAGGCCAGTATATACAACCAACGTTTTACTTACACCACTTACACGCTCTACGTGTAAACATTGGCCAGTCCTGACTTCGCCGCAATGTTTCAACTCCATTATCGTTTATGTTATGGTGAATTCCACTCCTACAGATCCGGAGCGCTTTCCAAAATCCGCGAGGGAGGTGAAATTCCACTCCGTGGGACCCGCTACGAATTGACGAGGGGAAGATAAACTCGCATTTTTGGAGCGACCTCCCTCACACCCCTCCCGACCGCTTCGCTCTCTGCCGTTCAAAATGGCCGCTACTTGGATTTGACAAGCCCAGCGGACTGATCTTTCCGACGCAGAAATAACACGCGACACAGGCCCGGCGAAATTATACGTACCATGGCGCTCATGACGCAAATAACGAAGACGTCCGCGTTCGGCACCGTCACCTACCTTTCGGCCGCCTCGAAGCGGCGGGGCACGGAGAGCGATTGCCAGCGGTGGAGTTCAGATTTCTAGTACGACTTTAATAAATACAGGGGTAACAAACCATTACTTGCACGGTCGTTGCCTAATCTCTTCTTGCTTTATTGCACGGGAAAACGCGGCGGAATGCAGTGTAAAAAAGTAAACAATCATTGGCTGCAGAATGAACAGGCCTAACCTTGCGTCTGACTCCGGCTTTCCTGTCATTCTTTTTCTCGTTCTTCCTCTCACGATCAGAGATGTCAGCGCTAACGATTTACCACGCTCCACAGTCCCGGCTTTGTATCCCTGATGTACGCGAGTTAGAAGCGTTCGAGCCGTCACAATCCCGCGTAAAGAACCGACAAACCCGAACAGATCCAGCTCGACGACCCGACGGTGGCCCGACCGACCCGCGGACCTCGGCAACCTCGCCGCGCATGCGCACTGCGGATTTAGAAGGAAATGACGTAGGCGCTCTGTCAACTTCTGGAAAGATCTGTGAAATCCCGCAGAGGACGTTCGGCAGGGTTTGAGGCGCTCCGTAGAGCAGGCGTTGCCAGAGATCTACGAGGGGAAGATGCCAGCTCGAGCCAGATCTGCGAGCGGAATATGCGCGCTCCAAATGGAGCGCTTTTGGAGAGCTCGAGGTCTGCGAGCAGAGTTCACCATTAGACACTTCCAACCACAGAAGTAGTAAGTCGGAGTCGAAATGGCCAGTCGAGAGTAACGTTCTTTTTGCCCGCCTGGTCGAGAGGGCCGACGATATTCCGCCGTGAGCGCTCCCAGATATATGCCCGTCGCAAAGGGCGATCTGACGCCGGCGGCGATGACCGCGGAAGCATCCACCAAACAAGGCAGCGAAGAAGGCGCACGCCTCATTGTTTTACAATGTTTGCTCGGCGCATTGGCTGCGCCGGCGATACGCGGCAATTGCGGACGCCTTTCGCTTCGCCGAGGAAACGTCGGGGAGGAGTCTGCGTGGTTCCCCTCTTCGGAGAGGATCCTCCAAAGGCTGTGTTTTCTCACAAGCGTCGCCGGCTTGGCGGGCACTTGTGTGCCGTGAGATTAAGCTGGAGGGGGCCCAGTAATGTATGGCCCACGCCGCCGTCGGCGAAGGAGGGAGCGTGCTGGAGACCCGGTTGACTGGGTTCCGCGCGCGAGGCGTTCGTTTTGCCCGGCGCGGCCGGGCCGATATCTTGGCGGCCTTTTGTTTGCGCTTCACGCGTTCCCATGATCGCTAAGTCCATATAATAAAGGGCCCAGCGTCCGTATCACGACGAAAAGCGACGCCGCTCATCCGCACTAAAATGCGCTTCGGTTGAAGCAGGGGCCCGTTCCTGACTCACTGGATTCGGGCCGGTCATTTGTTTGATCTATTGAGTTTTAAATGAGCTTGATTACAAATTTGGGTGAGCGAATTTTACACTTTACCAACTTATAATATAGCGTCCAACGCCAATTTCAACCGCCTAAGTTGTTTGTTCACGTATCTATGTTCAACCACATTAGCATTTTTATAATTGTCTCTCAGTTGCTTGAGTACTCCACATAAAATGTGAGTTTTAAGTGTAAAATGTCCCATTAATGTAAGCGAGTATTGTAATTAAAAACAGTCGCTTAATTTTCTCTCGGAGCATTCTCGCCAATATATATTTGATTACAAACACCTGACCCAAAATGATATTTCATTTATTCTGAACCATTCCTTGTCAAAATTATTTGAAGGGCAACAAGATAAAACTAATTTATTATCTTCAGTTATATACGAACCCCAATAAACTTAGGGCCTAATAATGACATCAATCTACAAGGGCGAGACGGGGATCCGGACATTTCGGCGTAGGACGTTTTGGTGTAGGGCGTTTCGGTGCGGTCTTTTCGGTGCACGGATCTTTCGGTGCACGGGCATTTCGGTAGACCCAGACGTGGAACCGGACATTTCGGTGTAGGACGTTTCGTTGTAGGGCGTTTCGGTGCGGTCTTTTCGGTGCACGGACTTTTCGGTGCACGAAATTTACGGTGCACGGACATTTCGGTGCAGGGACTTTTCGGTGCACAACCATTCAAAATCAAGTTGTTGTTTTTTTTAAGTTAGTAAGTTTTATTTTAGCTGCAAATGATCTTTTTCGCACTTCATAATTTTTTAGACTTGGTCATCCATTTACAGTTACTTACTCATATCCGACCGAAGTGACTTTGTTCGGCGCAGCACCATCCTACGGGAGGACTGGATACGTTGGTGGTTATGATTCGTTTGCCGGTGTCTCTTTTCCAACGTACGAACACGATGCCTTTTGTAGAGGTGTGGGCTGTATTATTGGTAATCTGTGTAGGAAAGGCCCCAATAGCAAGAAGCTTGAAATTGCTGCAAGTTACCCGAAACATGTGATGAAACCAGTGCCTACGTTGGATAAGAGACACCGACAAACGAGCCGTAACGTCCAACGTCTCCAATCCTCACATAGGATGATACTAGGCCTAACAAAGTCCCTTAGGTGGTATATCAGTAAGTGGCCGTAAATGGATGGCCTAGTCTAGAAAATTATGAAGTGCGAAAAAAATTAATTGTAGCTAAAATAGTGCGTATTACGTGTAGAAAAAAAAAAAAAAGCAAGAAAAAAAAAGCTCGTGATTCTGATTGACCGTGCACCGAAAAGTCCGTGCACCGAAATTTCCGCGCACCGAGAAGCCCCACCCCGAAACATCCGTGCACCGAAGAGTCCATGCACCGAAAAGTTCTTACACCGAAAAGTCCGTGCACTGAAAAGTCCGTGCATCGAAGAGTCCGCACCAAAACGTTCTACACCGAAACGCTCTACACCGAAAAGTCCTAGACTCGGCGAGACGATAGAAACAGTCACTGAATATTTAGTTTAAAAGTCAGCGTTTTATAGGCAGAAAACGAAAAGATTTGAAAGCTCATATATATTCCATTTTTTATTTCGGTAACACCAATATACCAGAGAAAAAAAGGAACTAAGATGTCTCGAAGCGAATATTTTAAGTGGCTAGATAATGATGATTAAACGTTCATATCGTACTCCATAAATTAATTTTTTTTTCATAAACTTTTTTTTGTTATTTTAGGGAACATCAGGCCTGCAGCGTTAGTAGATAACACTGTAGAATGGTAATTGTGAAGAAGAATTCACAAACAATTTTGAATAAATCCTCGCGTGTGATTCCTTGGTGCAATGTTTTCCTAAATACATTCAATGTGGTTTACCATACGAGCCCGGCAAATAAAAAAAAGTCCCTATAACGATTTAACTTAGATTAATTTAGCATTTGGGGCCGGCACTCACTATATAAAACATGTCTTATTCGTTGTTCCAGCGCAGCTCAAATTCTCTCTTAAATCAATGTGCCATTTGGATCTCGTCTTGCTTTGCTAATCAGAGTGGTTACGTCTTTTGAGGGAGGGTTGAAGGGCCTGTATTTTCCCGAGACACATTTGTAGGCTCATAGATAGCAGAGGGGATTTACACCAGGTATAGCAAGAGGTGGACTCGAGTCTCGACTGCTGACAATGCGCTGTCCTTCAGACACAAGGCATCGTAGTTTTTTTTTAAGCCTCAAACGATAGTTATGACTCTTGCTTTTACCAAGGTGGGTGCATCTTGCGATTCCTCCGTATTTTTGTTCATAATCAACAAGCGCTTGATTTCAAAGAGCAGTTAAAATCAGAAAAAACAAAAACAAGAAAACAACAATAGACGATTAGTTCAAAAACTAACAAAGAAATTATAACATGACGGTAGTCTTCAGAACAATTTGCATGGTTCCTAACTTTCTACACCTATAGGCTTCTCTAAATAAAAAAAAAATATTATTGCAATAATTTAGCGCAGTTCAAAGTGCAAAAGCAAGGGTGCTTAGATCATTAGTTCATTTTAACCACGAACTGTTGAAATAATATCACTTTCTTTTGGCACGTGGGTACACCAAGACGCATTTTATTTCTCTTTGACAGTTTTCGTACTTTTGGTATTTTCATTTACTTTTCTTTTAAGGCATTGAAAGAGACTGCTTCGAGCAGAGGTCCAGGTGTTGCTGTTTCTTGTCACGAAAACGCACCGTAAAAAGTGGCCAAAAACGCGTCGCTTCGGCCCCGCGACATGCCTTGCCACCAGGCATGTGCGTAACGCGTTACAAGTAATGAGTTGCTTCTACCTAGTTACTATTTTCAGTAACGAGTAACGTATTTAGTTATTTTTAAGGCCAAGTAGTGAGTAACGGCATTTCGTTGCTTTTGAGGAGTAACTTGTACAACAGCGTTTAAACAGCCTCGTTTTAATTCTAACCTGAGTACGCGTCTTTTGCGACAAAGGCATATGGGCAACCCAAAAAATCACGACACAGTATGACAGTACAGCAACATATATCGCTGAACACGTCAGTCGAACAGTTCGATTGACGTGTTCAACGATAAACGTTGCTGTACTGAGTACTCTACCGCTGGGAATGCCCTTCACCCAGCGAACACAATAAGGTTCATTGGTTGAACTTGCTAGAACCGAGCACGGACCGATTGTAAACCCGGAGGTTGGCAACGCGGGGAAAGCACATAATCCAATGTCAATTTCGAACTTTAGAAGTAGAAAACACAAGAGAGAGAGAGGGGAATCCCAGATCCACCAGCTCTTGCTGAAGCACAACACTGCCGTTCCTTTGAGCGCGTCGGTAGAACGACTGTTCAGCGTCGGCGGAGACGTATTCTGAAGGAAACGTGGAAATATAACTGATGAAAACTTCGAGGGGCAGCTACTGCTTAAGTGCAACGACTACTACAAAGAAAGCAATAAACCATGAAACAAAAACAGTTGTGTATTTGGTCGTCAAAGGAAGGTGAAAAGTATCTCGTTACTTTTGAGGTAACTCACACGTTCCTTTCGAGAATCGGTAACGAGTAACGTATTTATTTACTTGTGCAGCGAGTAACTTGTAGCGGCATTTAGTTACTTTTTTTTGGGTAACGTGTAGATGTCTGCTTTCCACCTCCAAGCTTAGCGAGGAAAAATTGCTTGTAAAGTCGAGCCCTGACATTAGAAAGAAATAAGCGCGCCAAAGAAGAAAAAGACTCATAATCCTTCTCTCGAAGAACCTGTTTAGGAAGGCCCTTTCCACCACGCTCGTTTCTCGCCTCTTCCTCGGCACCGTCGGCGGCGTTAAATGCACACACACCCCCGAAAGGAGTCGGCGTCTCGGGTATTTGCCGCTTAATTGTTCATTCGAAGATACGCGGAAGGCAAGGGTTCATGCGTGTGCGCATCTGGTGCATGGCGCGCACGTGGCGAGATACCTAAAGTCCCTAGATAAGAGCTTCTTACAAGTAGCGACATTCTTTGAAGCGCCGACTGCGTGATGGTGCAGGTTTTAGGAAGCGAATGGCGGCGCACAGCAGAGGTTGGAACTGAATGCCGCCATTTTGTTCCAGCGGAATGTGCTTTGCCATTTGTATTGGTTGTCGTTACTTGTAAATGAAGTATCCAGGGACTTTCGAGATACGCTACGCGAGAGGAGCGAAGCACGCCTGGCGATAGAGTTGCGGGAAGGATGACGAACGCTATTTCTAAACTTGCCAAGCGGTGATAAACGTTAACGCCCCAAGCCTAATTTTTGTTTAAAAAAATAACGTAGGAAAGAAAAAAAGAAAGAACGAAAAATGTTTTCGTTGTTAGACCAGTTCTTGCTTTAAAGGGAGCAAAGTGACGAGTCCCTGTTCAAAAAGGAGACAACGTTATTATAACATTATGCAACTCAAAAATTAAGTTTTGATTTTGAAGATTTTTTTTTATACGACAGCGGTTAATATAATGTTGCACTAAGACGCCACAATCGTCCATTCATGATTGTCGGCAAATACGTAGGTGAAACTGCGCATTTGTGTACAATTTGAAGTGCAGAAGCATCAACTCGCGATTTGAGATGAGCAGTTGACCTCCGGGTATTTCTATTTATAGACCACGTATAGCAAATAAGTATCGGTACCAAATTCGTGACATGAAATTTAGATTATCGATACAGCAAGAACAACGTTTAAGCTACAAGGTGCACATAAAATACATTTTTGCCAAGTCACTGATGAAAAACATTTTCTAAGGTAACTGTCATGACACATTTGGATCTTCATACCCTTCTGATGAACTTCATCAGCACGCATGCCTGTCCGGTACTTTAACTGTTTTTCCAAGTCTTTACATTTAAGCTATTGCAAAAACAAGCAACCTGCGGTGCTCGCATTACATTTAAGTCATATTACTTGGTCACTCAAGCTAAACGGTGAATACATCGAGAAAGTAAACAGGCGGTTCAGCCATGATTCTGCCTTTGCGTGTCGGGTGTCACTAAGATGAGAAACAGCCATTAGATGACTTTTGTGTTTTTTTTTTTTATAGTATAATAAAATACCGTTTCGGATTGGCCGCATTTCATGCTTAAACAGTGTTAATCGGTATATATATCGAGATAAGGATTGCATTTATATGGAAGGGAAGATGAAACACTTTAAAAATATCAGAAACGTTGAATCTAGCGTAGTTTTATCCAGTAAATCTGAATGTCACGATTGCTTTCCCCAAAGATGTAACTAAACGAGAGAAAACATGAAAAGCCTCCGACCACTGCTCACATCATAGGAGGATTTTCGGGTCGCCGAGCGCGTATCGCTTGAGGGCCGCGCGTGGAATCCCAAGCTTCCCAGGTATGTTCCCCCGCACTGGCACCAGTCGTGACGTCTTTTCCTGCATTTTTTTTTTAATAGCAAAAGTGCGCATGCATGGTTTTGATGGCGGTGAAGATGCGCTATAGCGGAGATTCCGAAACCTTCTTTTTCCACGTCACGCTCCGGGAAGGGGGGGCCTTAGGCGGTACTTTGAAAAGGATTTTCTGCAAATCCATGCACCAAAGGAAAAAGAATTCGATGTTTGAGATCTTGTAGGTCAAATGAAGGCGATTTAAGTGTGTTTCCTTAAATACAAAACCACTTCAACTTCCATTCAGAGCTTCAATATTTTTATCCGAAATGACCTCCATTACCTTAAGCCTTTTATTCGCAGCTTTTTTCTCTCAAGTATAGTTGGCCAAGCGTGGCTACTTGGTTGCTCATCAGATTTTACTATGCCAAACAAAGAGAGAGAAAAAACAAGAAAACACGGACGAAAACGAAGGAAGAAATGTACGAAACGAAACGTAACTTTCAACTGAATGGTTTATTTGGAATATGTACATTTAAACGTATTTACCGCCCCCCCTCCGCCCCCCCCCCCCCCCCCCCTTCCTCAGATACCAGCGTCATTGCTTCTCGAGATCATGCAATTCTTTGTCGGACAAAGCTAAAAAACAGAGCGCTCACGCAAGAATTGTCGTTGTGGGACTTTATCAGGAAGGATTCATGAATTTCTCTGGCCATTTTTGTCTGGTAATGGCCCATGACACTGGCCTTACCTAGATGGGGCTGCATTTGTCAGAACTGGGTCCGCTCTCGAAACGATCACAGTGGACCGCTAGGTGGCCAGACGAGAACTGCCTTATTGCCAACGCTTGCTCTCTGACCCAATCATTCATGCGCCTCCCCGTTTGGTCAACATACACTTTACCACAACACAGGGGAAATTTGTACGTGCCCTGTCCAATTCTTTCTTCGTTTTCATCTGTGTATTTTTTTTTTTGCGTATTTTATCCTATTTGGCCAACCATAGCATTCCCATTACAAGGATCCTCATGCTTTTGCAGGCGTGTGCGTGATGATGAATCCACTCGTTGTTCGTTGAACATTTACATTTTTATTATTACACTTGTATGGGAATTTTGTTTCTCTCTGTTTTCGACCGATATACGAGAAATATCTAAACGAAATATGAAAATGCCCCCCGTGTGATTTTAAGGGAACTTTAAAAACCAGGTCCTCTTTGTTTTTATTTTAAAGAACAAATGGGAAGCCAAACAACTAAGCTAAAAAAAACAAAAAACGATCTTTATGATCTCAGCTCACTTTACATCCTTTATCTCCTTTAAAGGGACCATGAATGACCTTTTTCCCTTTTGCCAGATAACGTTTACATTAAAACTTCAACGTTCACTGAATGCCGAACAGGCATCCGTTTTCGTCTGGGTTTATTAACTTCTGCACAAAAAATGAATGAAATGTCGACTTTTTCTTTCTCTCCAACTGACCGCAAAACAAGCTGCGGCGTAATTTTAACGGTCGTAACGTACACTGGGACAGGAACCGGAAGTTCTCTCAGCAGTAGGAGAATGGGAGCGTTAGCGGCGGCGAGTTGGGGGTGTACCGGTAGGTTTTATTGCGCTGATAACACCATCGTATTTTCTAAACCGGCGCCTCTCATCGCCTCGATAGCCGTAGACACATCGCAGCTGAGCGAAATTCAACAATATTTGTTGCGCTATAGCGACAGCATGCGACTAGTCCCATACACCGGCATGCCTGTTGGGAAGTGCAGCGAGTCTTCCGGTGAAGACTCCAGAAGTCCACCCAACTGTTATTGTTGGTAAAAAGCGGCCCGTGTCAGTCGTTTGCAAAGCGGCGTAGATGGTAACAAATTGCCGGGGCGTTTTTCGCGGCATCGGAGATGCAGGAGCGAGCCGACGTTAAGAAAGATCCGTTTGAACTACGACTGTGTCAGCAAAAGCCGCGTAAATACCTGTTCACACTCGGAGCGGACGCGCGCGTTAGATGGAAGTGCTGTATTCGCGCTGTTGGCAAGCGTTTCAGGACCGATCTTTTGCGATTGCAACTCGATACTAACGTGACACTCGGCAAAGGAAGGTTGGACCGGCATTGCACGTAGCTCCCAAGAACTGTTATAGCTCGACAGTGACGTGCAGTCCTGTCAGAATAAATATGGCATACTAATAACACAGTGTACATACCGTTTTACGAAGGTGATCCATACGGCATTTATTTGAGCTCAATATCACACGAAACAAGATAGAATCGACGAGAGTCCCTTTTCGACGACAGTGTTCGTCAACACTGCCTCGGAAAACAAGGGGAAGAGATTGACCTCGCCTCTTAATCTAAAATTGAGGTCCGCTATCAAACTATAATACGGGAAGGGTTCACAAGGGTCGCACGGGAATATTCCATTCAGCACGCCAGCCGCTCGTGGGCAGACGGTCTTAGCGAAGTACCGTTGAAGCAACGCTTCGCCGAGTCGGAGTGCCTGCTAGGCCTATCCTGCCGAACTCGCTTGGTCGGTGTCGGTAGATTCGTCGCCATTGTAGCTTTTCTCGGGTGTTTGTGGATCCAGCGTTCTTGTTCGTCGTGGTCTGTTTCAAATACTTTTTTCTTGCTGCTTGAAGTCGGGACACGCGAGAAGAACACGTAGAAAAATAAACGTTCGTTGGTCGTCGGGGCCTAGAGTCGGCCCTACTGTAGCTGCATCGTTTACCACACGATAGATGGCGCTTGGCTCTCAGCATTATCAAATTTGGCGATTTTCGTCACATCTCTAATTATGCTACAAAATGTGGATCTGAATATTATTTAACAAAACTTTTAGGAAACATTCGCCGTCTATTTATTGTTTATGATCGCGGTGCTGGTGAGGTAGGCTCTTACCAAATAGGCGACGTGGATTCGGCTGACGTTCTGCAGTTCCGCGGATGCATCGCAGTGAAAAGGCAGAGAGCTTTCGATGGAAAGAGGGTGCAAAAGAGTCCGGTTTTCTTTTAAAAGTTCCATAGCGAAAGACCTTTGTCGGCTCCCTATTTGTGCTCTTTTGTGTTTCCTTTCCGACCTTTTACGACGTGCGGTGGATGCAATTCGTTTTCTGAATCGTTTCATGGTTCCTTTAAGTTTTCCCCCGTTTTTATTGTTGTGCAACAGGTATCGGGCAGACCTCCCCCGCTCCCTCCCCCCTTCCCCGCGCCCCGGCCAGATACTCTGCCATCTTCGTTAATTAAGCTATGGAACCCGTTCTGAGCTTATCCACTATGCACGTGGAAACTGAGAGAGAGGAGTAGATGAGAGCGTGCGGGGACGCCAGAGCACAAAGGTCTGGATGGAATGAACGGCGGGTAGACGCAAAGTTAACAGCCTTTGTCAACACTGCACTGTTCGAACACGTTCGAACGACGAACACCAGACGCCGGCTTTTGGTGTTCGAGCCCGTTTAAGAATGATTAGAGACAAGGGCAGCTAGCTTGGCGTCGGGCCACTAAACATTCCTACGTGAGCTAGGTGTTATGGCGTCCACGTTCGCTCTCGTCTCCTCCTCTCCCTCAATTCCTGCTCGCATAGCTATCTCTTGCGGACTGATAGTGACATTCCAACGCTTTAAGAAAAAGGGGAGCGATATTAAGTTCCTCCGGGCACCAAACGCGCTGCCACCACCATTAGTCCCCTGGAGGACTAACGGGAAGGGGATCAACTTTTGCACCCCTCCCATTTGTCACTCAAAGTTGGACCGCCAGGAGTACTTGCATTTAGACCATTGCTCCGCCCTTACCTTATTTATTGCTAAATTGCGCCGTTACAAACCCAGGTAGCGCTAGTCAACGTCCAGAAGAAGATTTGCAAAAAAATTATTATCGCTGGGAGAATCTTTTTTCACGCCGATTACATTTACATGTAAACAGCGCTTATTTCACATTGGCACACGTATTATATACGTTCAACATAGACAAGGAATTAGAGAAGAGATGGCAAACACGCACAACACTGAAGTTAAAGCAGGACGGCAAGCAAGCTGGTCAAGGATAGACAAGAAATCCCTGGAGCGACGGGACAAAAAGGAACGGACAGAACGGAGATTCGTGTGTGTCCGTCCCATTTTGTCCCCTCGCCACGCACAACACACACGCGACGACACGCTAATCCAATAACCGCCACTGAAAGGCTACCTATGCGCCTTATATACTGATCGGTTGAAAGAAGTCGTTTGGTCAGTGTCAACATCGTTCGTGAACGATGTTACAAATGTGGTGCTCTTTTCGCACCAATATTGTTCTCCCATATCGTTGTCGAACATTCCAAGAAATGTATCTCTTACTAAGAAGATAATGATTCACATAAAAATGATTGGCGAGTCTATAAAACAGCGTCCCCATAAGCTCCCAGCAGCCATGTTCTCGCTTCCCCGAATAGACTGCCCCACTTTGCGCATGCGCGTCTCCGTAGCAACCTCATCGTCTCTTGCGAAAGAGAAACATATATCTTAAATGATACAAAAAAGAAACAGAATCCTTTCTTGACTTTAGAAACGTTTTTGGCACGTGCACTCTGGAAAAAAAAGCCCATTTGTCTACTTTCCCCCACTAAACTCGGAGAGCCAATCACCTCAATTTACGGAGGCAGCTAAGCGAATGACGACGCCAAAACATATGTTTAGACAAAAAAAAAAAAAAAAGAAGAAAAGAAAACGCGGTCTGAGTTGCGCCATTAAGCAATGCAAAACGTCACGCTTGCATTGCTTACTGTCACAACTCAGACTGCGTTTTTTGGTCTAGACCTATGTTTTAACATCGTCGTTCCCTGAGCTACCTCCGTAAGTTGCGATGATTGGCTCTCCGAGTGTTGTGCCGGAAAGTATACGCGCGGTTGTTTTTCAGAGTGTGCTACTTGGCTATTTTCATCCCAGTTAAACCAAAAAGAAAATATAAACGCTTCCAAAGCACGTTCCAACGAACGCAAAGGGGAAGAACGCCACTACAGCGGTCAAAACCCGCATGGCCAGTCCATCAACGATGGCAGCGCTGGCTTCAACGACGTTCTGGAGCAGAGGCTGCGATCGTTATAAAGTCAGCTCCAACCCTTAAACATGCCCCGCATCTACGATATTTGATGCTACGATTTTCTGTGATTTCCTCCCCCTGCATCTTGAAATAGTAAGTTGCTTCGCTAACGCTGGCCATCGGCGATGCAGCAGACGCCGCCATCTTGTCTGCCCGTTTGGGGTGCAAAAACATAAAGATGCACCCTGTCTTAGTAGGACTAATGGCGCCTTTTGGTCGCGTCATTAGTCGTTAGTCCAGGTCGAGTTTAGTTAGTTATCAGCATTTGCGCACAATACCTTGCTTGAACCAGACGGTATCTTCGGGGAGAAAATGGGAATTCAGAGGACCAAATGCTGCCGTGAGTCCTTTAAGACCATAGTATTTTTTTTTTCTTATTGTGAATCTATGACTACGTAACACTCTCTGCGTCTTCCCTTCCTTACAATACTCTGATGCTGATGGTTCCGCGCATGCGTCCACAACCCAGCGACTTTGAATTTCTTGCCTGGGTGAAATGCTCCGGCAAGGTGCATATATGAATTCGTCTCAAATGGTTAAGCAACCGCGGGTCGTTGTCTGACTTTTTTAGGAACACGTTTTTAGATCGAACGCGTGTTCACCAGACAAGCTGTACTATTGCAGCCCGTTCTGTCTTATAAACGCCTCGAACCGACCCTAGCTTGCCTCGGTCCGAAAAGAAGAACGGTGGTTCCTTACCGGAACGTGCCAGCGGTCGCCGACGCGCAACGGCCATCGACGTTTCTGCCCGCCTAATCACTGCCCGAGACCCAGCCGCTTTGGCACCGGGTTATTGCCGCTTACGCCGTAACCTAATTACCGTCCGCACAGACAAATTAAATTAGTTCCCCGTTTTCTAGCGCGGCGGCTGCTGCCGCTGCTGGCCTTTCACCATGCGCCTCAACGCACATGTGCCTATACGGGTTTTAAAGTTGTACAGTGTGTTCTTTCTGCGCATCGTGCCGCGATGTGGAAGTTCGCGCTACTATAAGGACTCAATACTGTTGCCGCCTGTTCTCCGCGACTTTACTGTGTCTTTTGTGTGGGTGTGTAGGAACAGTAGAAGGTGCGGCAAATGTGGGGTTTTCAAGACGTGTGCAATGTCTGCTCATGCTCGTCCAGTGAGTTCTCCGATGCTGGGCTTAAGAACTTTCTTTTCACTTACTTTAGCAGTTTTTTTTTTCTTCACTCGTTGGAGTTTCTTTTTTAAATTTTGTTAAATGAGCTTTAAGTTAAGTAAATAAAGGAACCAATTGATGTTTGAAGTTACGGCCATGTTGTGAGATGGTTTTCTATGGGCCTGTTTAGTGTTAAGCACAAGAAAGAAAAGAGGAAGCATTATTTTTCTAAGGTTTTTGTGCGTGATAGTATTTAACTGATGGGGGTCGCTTCATTCAATGCATGCCCTTAGGCATAATGCGCATTAGTGTGCTTCGTGCGGTGTTTTTCTGCACAAGATTTAAAAAGTTTAATTTGTTTTCCGACGTGTAGCCGGGCTTTGGTTAAACAGTACAAAGGAAATTCAAGTTTGAGTTCATTGTAGCGATGTTCAGTCAACATGTATGTGTTTATGAAGACATATACCTGTATCCCCTCCCGAACTAATGCACTAGGGTTCGCAGAACATAAAATGTGTTAATACATGTATAGACGGACAGCTCAATAAACGAGGCGGCAGACAAACAGGTTTCTGTTTACAATTTACAGCCATTAATAACCTGCGTTTGGTTCCGCATCCTCCTCATAAGACCGATCCAGACACTTGCGACCGCTTACGACCGGCGGGGATTAGAAGCCTGTTTTAACTGCCTATGACTTCTTCTGGCCGGTATCACTGCTGCGGAACCGGTAAGCAGATTCAATAGGCTTAATACCGGTTTCAGGCGCAGTCGGTCGTAGGCTTACGCAAGTGTGCGAACCAGCCGTTAGGTTCTGGCATACCTAAAGACCTCAAAAATAACCTTGTTATTATAATAAAAGAACCGCCATACTGTGATACGCCTGATATAGTGTAACACCTTCGTGTTTTTTAGGCAAATCCGAAATGTCGAGCAGATAAAAATGCTTGGATTAGAAGCTGTTCATTCGCTTCCGAGGGAGAACCTTATAAATAAGGGGCGTGTTTCGTTACATTTGTTGCAACTTTAAAATAAAAATAGTTTACTTTTTATTGTGAGGAGGGTGTGTTCAGATAAGGACGGTCATGGTGGTGTCATGCCTATTTTTTTGTTTTCAATCAAATTTTTATATGAAGTAGCGAAACCTGTTCACACAACGGAACAAACCTTGGTTTTGCAAGATACTTCATAGTATTCGTGAGAAAAATCAAATTCGAGAGGAGGCTGAAAAAACGATTTCCACAACTGCGCGATGACGCAACTTTGAAGGCCGGAGGCATAAAGAATACAGCTTTCTACACCGTCAAAATTTTTACGTTTAATGTAACCATACTTGTCTGCCAGAATTAGTTAAAGTTAACTTATTTCAGCATATATTTCAAGCGTAATAAAATGTCAAACTTGGCTTCTGGAACAAATCTTACATGATGAGGCCTTTTTCGGCGAATTTCTAAGTCGCTTTAAATTTATGTTCTAAAGCTGAAACTTTTTGTGTCGAGTGTTTCATGCTTTGTGAACTTTTAACAAATTAATTAGCGTTATACTGTTGAAAGTGTTTTCTGCATTGCGCCCGAAAATTTCTTCAAAACCGAAAAAGTCAAAATTTTGCGATTTTTGAGCGGCAATGTAAAAAAAAAAAAACAGTCATTCTCGATTTCCTTTAAATTTTACCCGATGGGACTTTGACGACCGGTAATTACAAATCTGCAAAGACATGTTGCATTATTTTGTTTTAAAACAATAAAATAAAACTGTAACCAGGTCGTGGTCGTTTCCGTCTTAACGATTAGTGGTTCACGAGCGACGCATGCCACAGTATTCGTACTTGGTCATATTAATGCCCAGGTGCCATGAAGCACTCTAAAAATAACACGTGAACTTATTTTCATTGTTGATGTGGCTGGTATTGCCAATGAATACTGAGCTTTACGGCGAATTCGATCCTCATTAGTGTGTTCTACCTGGCTGGTTAGATGCTCATCTTGCTACATTTTCAAATTAGTCATTTAATATCAGTACTTGGCTGACAAAAGGATTTAATTCGTCGTTCTAGGCACCACTAGGTTTGAGCGATGTTACAGGAGCTTTTGGCCCGACCGATGGAGGGTGTGGCGTGAACGGAAGGTTAAGCCGTTGGTAGATTGTGGCATTGTCACGTATGGCGTAACTGGACTCCAAGCCGGAGCATAATTGAAGACGGCGCCAGAGGAAAACAAGTGTTTCTTGAGGCAGACTTGCCAAAAAATAAGTAATAGCCCGAACCCCCCCCCCCCCCCCCCCCCCCCCCCCCCCTTACGGCAGAAAAGGAGGCCGGAGGTTACACCCGCACGCGACGCGCAAAGGCGATCGCATCTCATCGACTCGTGGCGGCGATACGTGACACCGGCGGCGTCCCTGCGCGGTGTAACATAACCGGCCGGGCTTGTGGCTATAGTAAACAAAAAACCAAAGTCATTCCTCGTGTGGTGCCACAACAACCCCTCCCCACGGAAGAAGAAGCAAAGAGAATGGAAGAGGGGGGAGGGGGGAGGATTCCTGGAGAGTTTTGGCGGTGCTAGCAGACTGTACACGAATGTAAGAAACATGTTTGATGCATGGGTCTGTTGTTGTGTCCGCTCCAGAGCACATTGAGGATTTTCCGCCTATGGTCCAACGCAGCATATTTACGCGCGGAGCTATGCCGCTATTTGCGACAATCTAACTTATGACAAGGCGCATGCATGCTTAGCCTTGTCAAAAATTAAGGCACACCTCGGGGACAACGCATCAATCTACTCTCGCCTTACTTACGTTAACAATGGAGCGGCCGCTCATTTTAGGAACCGGTACCAATTCCACAAGTTGCAGTACAGTGAGTTCCAGACGACGAAGTGGATCTTTTTGGGAGCAGGAAAGGCAAGAATGCATGCAACGGGGAAGGGGGACTTGTAAAACACCAAGCCACCCTGCAAAATTTGCAGACGCCTGCCTGCCACTGACGCCATACAAGGTGTGAGTGGGTTTGTACGGGCACTGGAAGGGGGGGAGGGGGGGGGGAATGAAAAACGTCTTTTTGCTCAACAAGGCGGTAAGTTGGGCTAGTTGGTTTAACATCGTCAAACGTGAAAACAGCGCAAAAAATTTAACAAAGGACAAGTGAAAGAAGTGCACGGACTTTTTGCTCTACGTGGATGGCGAGCTTGAGGCATTTAGAGAGCGAAAAGAACTGGAGTAGAAGGACGCCAAGAGGGTGCCTAGAATCCAGTCGCTTCACATGTGAAAATATGAAAGATCAGGAGAATTTCTTGTACGTGGCACGCAGCGCGGACTTTGAGTGGAAGAAGTCCTGAGTCCCGTGAACGCGTTCTAGTAGGTTACTTATTTCACCAAATCTGGCTGCGCCCGGATATATTATAGACTCCTCTCGTCAAATTTCCCGGAGACCGACCCAGGCGTACACCACAGTTTTTCAAATTCCTATGCCCTTCAATATAAACAAGACCCCGCGGGACAAACGGTTGGAAGGCTTCCCTGCAGCTGGTTTGATATATCGCGCTTCCAACCACGCTCTTTTCGTCTCGTACGAAATGCAACCTGTTTGAACACAAAGTCTGCTCTGGACTTGGAGTCGTGAGATTCGATCTACGAAAAGCGGATCGAGCCCGAAAAAAGCGACGGTGGTTGGCCAGGTCTGTGCTGGGGAAGCCTTCGCAAGAAGTGTGTGTGTGTGAGAGTGTTTGGTTGGCTTCATCGAGCTGCCCACTAGCCCACCGTAGAATCCACCGGTACCACCCCCTCAGACAATGCAAGGGAAGGTACCGATGCCGGTACAGATTCATCTGGCGTCACACCAGGCTCGAGGAGGAGGAGGAAAGAAGGAGGGAGAGGAGAAAAGAGAGAAGGAGAGAAGGAATAGAGAGAGAGAAGAGAAGGGGGTGAGGAGGAAGCTGGGAAAGAGCCCCCAAAAAGTCAGTTGTGAAAAAAAAGAAAAGGAAAGGGGGTATGCGGTTGGGCACGTTCTCCGCCGATTTTTCGTGGGTACTGTAACAGATAATTGGGCCTATTTTTCGGGTTTTCAAGAACCTACTAAACTAATGCCGACACTCCCGGACAATGACAGATTAGACACTCCCTTCACCCGCTAGCTCCTCAGTTTGCAATCTGGTTGGTAGTAATTCAGGATTTTAGGAGTTCAGCTTTCAATTGTCTAGTAATTGTTTTCCTTCTGTGTATTTGCTAGCTAAATTTGTATTTTTCCGCCCGCGCACCGGCTGGGTAAAGTGCTAATACTATTCATTTCCACGCTTCGATACTTGTGAACCCCATTATGTTATTTATCTTTCTAATTAAATGATCGCTTTAATTAAACTCCCGTTGTTTAAAAACTTGTGTTACGTCCTCTTTATTGGAAAGGCCTCACCGCGGTGTAGGCCGGTCAACTCGTCAGCAGATTTTTCTTCCTTTTCTGTCTATAGTGAACCACGAACCTGTGCGCGTGTGACGGCTTACGGCACTTGGTGGCGGCGCTGGCTGATTCTCACAAAGAGCGTTCTAATTGAAAATAAACACCTGCAGGTTTTTGCACTATATGACTCTTTGGAAATTTATAAAAATATTTCCCCAGATCGATAACCCTCTTGTCCCCCTCAACCCAGTCACAGATCATGACTTTTCTCATCGCGGATGAGGCGTCGCAGGAGATCCTGTTGGAGCGACTTGAATATCACCCGAGCGCACACTTGGCTGTTGCCTCGGACATTGAACCGCTTACGCTACCTAAATCTCCTCTAACTCAACCTTGATTTCCCATTCGCCATTATTTTTCGAGACATACACTGTTTTCGTTCCGCCCTAGCCGTGCGCGCCATCGGTCCAGGCAGAAGTTTCCGCAATGTCGCTCGTTTAAGTGATGCCTAGAGAAATGAATTAAAATATTTTGTCAGCAAGCTTTCGAGTGGGGCCTATAAATACGAATCAAATTATTTTGTCAGTCAGGTACTAATCTTAAAGTACTAACTTTAAATGGTAGCACAGTGAACATCTAACCAGCCAAGTATAACACCCTAATAAGAATCGTATACGCGCCGCAACGTTCAGTTTTCATTGGCAATAGCAGCCATATCAGCAATGAAACCAAGTTCGCGTGCTATTTTTATGGTGCTTCATGACGCCTGGGCAGTAATATGACCAAGTACGGATACTGTGGCATGCGTCGCTCGTGTACCACTAGTCGTTAAGACGGAAACGCCACAGCTGTATTTGATGCGACCACGACCTGGTTACAGTTTTATTTTATTGTTTTAAAACAAAATAATGCAACATGTCTTCGCAGATTTGTAATTACCGGTCATCAAGGCCCCATCGGGTAAAATTTAAAGAAAATCGAGAATGATTATTTTTTTTAATTGCCGCTCAAAAATCGCAAAATTTTGACTTTTTCGGTTTTGACGAAATTTTCGGGCGCAATGCAGAAAATACTTTCAGCAGTATAACGGTAATTAATTTGTTAAAAGTTCACAAAGAATGAAACACTCGACACAAAAAGTTTCAGCTTTAGAACATAAATTTAAAGCGATTTAAAAATTCGCCGAAGAATGCATCATTATGTAAGATTTCTTCTAGAAGCCAAGTTCGGCATTTTGTTTTGCTTGAAATATATGCTCATATAAGTTAACTTTAACTAATTCTGGCAGAAAAGTATGCTTGAATTAAACATAAAAAGTTTGACGGTGCAGAAAGCTGTATTCTTTATTCCTCCAGCTTTGAAAGTTGCGTCATCGCGCAGTTCGAAAAATCGTTTTTTCAACCTTCTCTTGAATGCGATTTTTCTCACAAATACAAGGAAGTATCTTGCAAAAGTAAGGTCTGTACCATTGTGTGGACAGGTTTTGCTACCTCATAGAAAAATGTGATTTAAAACAAAAAATAGGCATGACACCACCATGACCGTCCTTATCTGAACACACCCAGGAACTAAATGTGCAATACATTGGTTGTATGGAATTCTCACTCCTGTTGTTTATAAAAAAAAAATAAGAGAAAAATAACAACTACCACCTGCTTATTTATCCATAGAAATACTTACTCGGCGGCTGCAGGATACCAGCTAAAGTCCAATATCCGAAATTCCGAATCCTGCCTAAGAAGATTGGCCGTCGTACAACATGGTTCCCCCGTTTCGGCCCATTGCCGCTTCCCGGTTTTCATCATCGAGTCGGTTTTTCAGTGAAAGCTGCGTTCGCTGTTCGTGTTTGACTTCGAGAATACTTTAAAAAAAAATAACGACATTTTTCCCATCACTCTTTTTATATCTTCAATTTTCTAGAAACACAGTCACAAAAGAAGAAGAACTGAAAGTTCACGGCAAGAAAGTAGGAGGCAAGTTCGTCAGCGTTCTATCACGCCATTCTTTTCGGGTTTCGGAGCCGACTCGGACGATCGTCAGACCGGCTTGATTGGTCGCACGGCCGCCTTACCAGTTCTTTTGTTCCTTCTTTCCGTTCTTCCGCTCAATTGATCTGCCCAGGTCCTCCCCGTGTCCCTCTATCGACCGATTCCAAGTTCCGAGTTAGGAACTGTATGGACAGAACACGGACGCACCATCCCCAGTTGTCTACGGATTCATCTTCGGGTTCGGCTTCGAATCATTGGCTTCTGTAGCCGCTTTCCTCAGCTGCGGTGCCTGAGCGATACTTTCGCTCGAAATCGACCTTGCGAATTTGATGACTCGCTGCGTTCGCCCCTCCTTCTCTAGTCGCATTCACTGCAATCTCTTTCCTCCGATCTCTTCATCATTCCCATCCCCGCACTAAGATTGGGTTTCTTTCTTTGACGTTCGTTTCCTTCCCTGTTTACTCCCTTCGACCGAGCGCAAAAAAGAATCGTTGTCCCCGACTTCATTTGATCACTAAATATATATATAGGCCACGCATTCTGTTCTTTTTTTATGTTTTTTTTTTTTTTTTGTTATTTTGCCACGCGCATCGCCGAGCGATTGCGTGCGTGGCCGTATCGTTACCGCGCTTGACTGTCGCGCGGAAGGTCTGGGTTTGATTCCAGCGAGCGGAATGTTCTTTTATTTTATTATTTCGAATTGGCGTTCTCGTGAGTTCAGGAGCCTTGTCGTCTTATCGAGTTCCGAATGTTCTACGCGCCGAATGTTCTAGGCCGAATGTTCCAGAAACCCACGTGGCTACAAAAGGTGCTCCGCGTAGCGAGCCGCGGTCAGTCTCGCCCAATGCGTTCAATGCTACTGTTACGCCGCCATCGACGCCCGCGACGCTCTATCGTTATCTTCTGTTCCCTTTTTATTTTATTTTTTTGAGCACAAGTTCGCTCCTATAAAGGTTTCAGTTTCCTCAGTTATTCTTTGTTTCGTCATCTCGTCCTTCGTGACAATATTACTAAAGTTACGCCTCTCGCCGATTACCAGGGTTGCCCGCGCAGATCCGAGTGAGCGTCCGTTCCTAACGGGATGGTCGTCGCGAAGAAAACTGGTTTGAAGATGCGCGTCTCGTTCAGCGCTTCGGGCCCCGAGATGGATGCGTCGATGATGGTCGTCGACACTCCTAGCTGTTCCGGTGCAACAGACAGCAAGGTGGTCAGGCAAACCTGAAGCAGAAGAAACACTGAGGCCAACATTCCAAGTGCGATGTCGTGCCTGTTTATCTTTATCTTTCAATGACATGTACAAGTATTACCATTCACATTTTTTTTTATTATGCATCTCAACACACGCAGTATTCGAAATAACCGAAACAAGCTTAATTTATTAATTAAAAAAATGTCACGAATGATTATTGATGAGGCGGCGAAAACTTAAACAAACTAAACATTTAATGGGGCGAACCTGTGCCAAAACGAAACAGAAGACAGCGATAGAGCGTCGCGGGCGTCGATGGCGGCGTAACACAGCAGGATCGAACGCTGGGGCGAAACTGACCGCGGCTCGCCACGCGGAACATCTTTTGTTTCCACGTGGATTTCTGGAACATTCGGCCTAGAACATTCGGCGCGTAGAACATTCGGAACTCGATCAGACAAAAAGGTTCTCGAACTCACGAGAACGCCAAGTTAAAAGAATAAGTAAAAGAACATTCTGCTCGCTGGAATCGAACCCAGACCTTCCGCTCGACAGTCAAGCGCGGTAATTATTCGGCCAGGCACGCTACCGCTCGGCAACGCGCGTGGCAATATGTGTCAGCTTGTACTGTGTTAAAAATGACAGATGGTTGCGTTGAATGTGCGAGGAAATAAATACGGCCCTTTTATTTCCCTTTTGTAGCTATTGTATTCTTTCTGTTTAAATCATGTCGAATCTTGGAATTGGTTTTAGTAACGTAGAAATATAACTTAACTCATGGTTACGTGGAAAATGGATCGGAAATAAAAACAGCGACGCAACCATTTTGACAAAAAAGAAAAAAAATGGCAGTTTCTATTTTTTTCATATTTTGATCCTATCAAAAGGGATGGAGTAACCGCCTAATTCTTTTGAAATATCGCGATTCAGTTGCATAACAGCAAAGCAAATAACGGAAATATTTCGCGATATGCAGCTGCGGGGTGTCGGCCATGGGAACTAGGGTATGACGTAATAAGTCGGCAAGATGTGCCATTATGTGCTCGATGCAATGCTATCATTGACAAATATTGTCGTTTTAACATGAGCAAATGCGTCAAAAGCCTGATTTCATCGACAAAGCTTTATTCAGTTTTAATTGCACCATCTGCCCGACGTGAAAGAAAAAAAGCCTTTGCTCCCTCGAGCCTAGCCACACCATGTTGCTACTACGTCAGTCCATACTTGTACGGTACAGATGGGAAGTAATCAAATTACTTGTAGTCGATTACTTTTGAGCGATTTAATATCATTTGAATACCTTTATTAGGAAGTAATCACAAGAGTAATCTTCTTACTTTTGTGAGTACTACAGGGTGAAACAAGGAGACGGTAGGCTCTTTAAATTTACCGGAAAATTCGGTTTCTTAACCTATCGCTCTACGACTTTGTGCAGCGTTGCCCACAGATGGTGTATTTTTTTGTGTAAAATTTGCAATGAGCGAACTTACCTGAGGAAAAAGTAAAGAAAGAAAAAGGCTTAGCTCCTATGGAAACTCAGTGACGCCACCGGTTTTCAAACAACACGGCGCCGTTTCGCACGGGACACAAGAGATGGCGCAACGAACGCCGCCAACGAACGAGGATACGGCGCCGAGAGCCGGCGTATTTAGCAGACAAGGAACTGCACTTCGTCGTTGTTACCGCGCCTATTTTTGTTTCTGCGACTGTCGCCGTCCTGCGGAACGCGCGTCGCTTTTGAGTCGAAAAGATTGTCTGCTAAAGACGCTGGCTCTCGGCGCCGTATGCTCGTTCGTTGGCGGCGTTCGTTGCGCCATCTCTTGTGTCCCGTGCGAAACGGCGCCGTGTTGATAGCAGACCGGTGGCGTCGCTGCGTTTCCATAGGAGCTAAGCCTTTTTCTTTCTTTACTTTTTCCTCAGGTAAGTTCGCTCTTTGCAAATTTTACAAAAAAAAATGCACCATCTGTGGGCAACGCCGCACAAAGTCGTAGCGCGATAGGTTAAGAAACCGAATTTTCCGGTCGATTTAAAGAGCCTACCGTCTCCTTGTTTCACCCAGTAGAATTGCTTTTAACCAGTACTATTTTTCTCTCACTTTTTTCTGGCGCCCTTTGTTTCTACAAGTTTCCTTCCCAGGAATCCTCGAACCAAGTCTCGGGGAGGAGGATGGTTTACCCAAATTGGAGGATTGAGTACATGAGTAGCTTATAGTTCGGTGATTCTGATCAAATAATAAACAGCACGATATACTTGTTTTTAAGCTAACAAAAAAATCAGTCGCTCTGAAAATATGAAGTACTCGGAAAAGTAACGGTTACTTTTCCGAATAATGACCAATTGCTTTTATACTAAAACAATCTTGTAACCTAACTGAACGCTTTTTAAACGAAAGCAATTGTAACTGTAATCGATTACTTTTTTCAAGTAACGTGTACAAGACTGCATCAGTTAAAATTCCTTACAGCAAGCATACATGGGTAAATTACTTCGAAAATGTAATTTATTAACAATTGCAATTACTTTGCTTTAAAACTAGTTTAACCAGAATTACACGACATCTTGTAAACCCTGAGATGGGGAACGATAAAAAAAGGACGGCGCCTGCACTCTATCACTGCTTACAATTACCACTACGTGAAAAGTAATTAATTACAATTACATTTACTTATTTCTGAGAGCGACCCGACTATATAACTTTAAACAAGTTCTATAGAATGCAACGCATGTATTTGTTGATTCCTTGCCCCACTGTTTAAGGAGGCTTAAGCACCGCTGCCTAAATGCCACGTATTGTACTTTGCTTTTTTTAAATTTTGTTATCTTTATGATAGAACTTGACAATTTGGGGCAATGACGTACTATGTTCTTATAGTTTCAATAATTAATCATAAATTAGTTCATGTGCCCGAAAAAGCCATATCGCTAAAGAAAAAACAATTGGGTAGACAGACCTGTGTTAGCCAGGCAAATGAAAGGTGACAATTAGTCATATATGACTATTTTACAAGTGTTCATCTCAAACTAAAATCCACACGCGCTCATACAACCGCATTCACATACAAACATCATAGTATAGTAAATTATTTACAGCAAGTTGAAATTTTAATGTTTCAAAAATATATAAGAACCGAATCGGGGCTCCCGAAACATTGGTGACAATATTCGCAGGTACGAGGTCAGTCCTTAAAATGCTTTCGCGAATAATATCCGAAATAAAACCAGCAGCAAATAAACTTGAAAATAACACAAAGGCACAAATATACCACAGTAATGAAAGAGGGACGAAAAAACTGCCAAGAAAAAAAGAAAAATTAGTTCATGGAAAATTAAAATTCCCAACCTCGGCTGGAAGTCGAAGCTCAATTTTTTTTTTTTTCTTTTGATATTTTGTCATGTTTACGCGGTTGTTTTCTGCTCGCACCGCAGACGGCGCTACACGGCGCCGTTGAAATAGACTCCAAAGATTGTCTCTCAGCCCGCAGTGTAAGTAACAAAACAACAAACAATGTGACGCTATTTATGTTGTGCGTGTCTGTGTGCGAGTGTTTCACTGAGAGCTGGGCCGCTCGTGCGAGCGCTGAGACTTTCAGAGAAATTCCGGCGGCGCCGCAAAGTTTTCCAAAAGTAATTGTAATTGTGCCTAAAATTTTGCAATTACTAACTCTAGAAAGTAATTAAATTACAATTACAATTTTTTTATCCGGAAGTAATTATTACAATTACAAATTACCAAGAAAAGTAATTAAATTACAGTAATTCAATTACTGTAGTTCGTGAGCCGTTTTGTCGTTTTGTATACGTGTTGCGCATACAGGGGCGATGACAGGGGGTGTTTACGGCTTGGTGACATGGTAAGACGACTGCGTGTCAAGAATGGCTTGGCAGGCTGAAGAACGGAACCGCAGCCCGGATGCGTCCCCGTGGCGACTTTGCGAATTCTATAAACGTGTGCCTCGCCTCCGTGGTCCCGAAGAGCGCGCTTCGGAATCTTAGAGGCCATGGCGTGTGCTCCAACGACGTCCAAGGTCAGCGCATGTACCGGGGCACAAATGCTAACGAATTAAAAATAAATGTGGACTTAAAATGGCATACTCGCTTTATGCAAAAGCAAAGAGAAACGTTATGACTATAGGGCTCGTGAACCTGGATTAGCGTATCGGCAGTGGTGACAACATCGTTAAACGCAAAGACAGTCCAATGCTGGAGGGCTTTCGGTTTATCGATATGCACGCTATATATTTCCAACGCCTTCGGCACTTCTCGACCGGTTTCGCACCTTGCACGCAACCTAGCGAGCTCCGCTTGGAGCCCACCCAGGGACGCAACCCGATAAATCCAGCTCCCATCTCGTCGTTTTACGCGGAACCGTCAGCACCCGGCGTGACAGCTTACAGCCATTTCGGCTTTTAGGGCCCCGCCCGATTAAAAGAAGCACGTGCCAAACCAAAGAAAGCTTCTTTTTCCGGGTACCGCTGCGGCTGGGCTCGGGCGACACGCACGCGGGAGGGAGGCGTTCCCGGTGCCCGAGCATAAGAAGGAGCACTGATGGAGAGGCACGCATGGGCGACGACAGGAGCCCTTCGGGTACCGCGCTTGCGGCAGCGACGACGGCGGCACGCTATATCGGGCCCCGCGTTTTCTTCCTCGCTTCTCTCTAGGTTTTGTGTTCACGTGGCGCGGGACATCGGGCGAGGCTGGAGCCGCGACGTGTCCAAGTTCAAGTGAATGCGTTTTTTTTTCGGTTGGCCGCGGCTGTTTTTTTTTTTTTTTGTTTTTTTTTCAATCACACTGTGATTCGCTCTGGGAACGCCGTTTTTAGCGGAGAGAGCCGTCGTCGCCAAAGGGTTTCGTTGCGTGTTTGTGCGAGCGTGTGAACGAACGCTGCGATGATGCCGAAAGGAAATCGGAAGTGAGTGAATCTAAATACGCAGCTGCGGGAGCTCAAAGTATGTTCCGGGATTGTTCTTCGGCGGGATCGCGTTGGGTGTCCTCGATCGTTCTGCGCTGCCGCTTGAAGTTAAGAAGTATCGAGAACGACGCTTCGCTGCCAGTATGTTCCAATTTGATTCGATATTTCTTTTGTCGTCAAACCATTCGGTATACCTCATACACAAGTGCAGTCGTATACGCGAAATTAACTTGAACATGACGTTTCGGTATAGTCTGGTTTAATGCATGCGCCATTTGGTCAGGTCTCTAACTGAAAGATTTTTTTTTCTGCCTCTTCAACGCTCGTGCACGAATGTCCTACTCACACAGTTCTGCGAGATGCGTCAAATGCGTTCTGCTCTTTTTTATCTGCTACCGTGATTCAAGGGAGGGTGTTAACTGTGCGTTTGTTAGAGGACGTTTTAGTCTTCTAGTAAAGGTGGACGTGAATTCGGTTAGCGTTTAGCCGCACCGACGGACTGGCAATACTGTAAAAAAAAAAAAAAAAGTTAACATTTTGAGACATACGAATTATATTTTACGTAGATGACCATTGAAGAGGTTGTGAAACGTTTGTTTAGGAAAGTATGGGGCATATGCTTATTTGGAATCCTTGTCCTCTATTGGACTATTATACAACCCACGTTCATTCGTTTGTTGCATTCTCGAAATGGCGGCGTAGACAGGATTTGATGAGCGAGGCCAAAGCGTCAGATATCTATCCAACAGCGACGCCATATTGACAGTCACGCACGCTAGTCAACATTTGAGGTGCCATGGCCGACCTCATAAAGTTCTTTTTAAGCCAATAACACCGGGGTGTGCTATTAGGTTTTGAGCCGTACCCCGAAATCGTACGTTGTTTGCGCCACCGTAAGTCGTGCTGTTACTGAGGAGAGTTTGAGGAAATCATTTGCAACTTCGATACGTCGAGTCTTGTCCCGAGACGATTGCCAAACGAAGAGCTTCGAAAACGTCCTCGCTTCGACCAGAAAATAGCTGACCCGCTAGAAGGCTGGAAATAGAATCGAAATGAACCGGCTTTGTGTCCTTGAAGAGCGGCATGTCAAGTTACTGCTGAGCTGTCTTGTCGGTAACGCGTTACAGGTGATGACGTTACCGGTAACGCGCAGCTGTTTTTTTCTATAACGTGGTAACGTACTCGTTAATATTTTTAAAAGGTGACGGGGAACGTATTTATCTTACTTATTTCTAGTAACGCGTAACGTAGTTATGTTACTCCTTACATCTTCCCAAAACCTGCAAAACAACAGTTACATTTTTTTTCGTGTTTTTATACTTTGTTTTATCTTACGTTCAGACGTGGCCGACGCTATAGCAGTGATGGGACCAATTAGACAACAAATAGGTCCAGTGACGCGCTTTCGACGCCGCTTGATGATTCCCATTAGCTCGTAGCGTCGGCTGCGTCTGGACTTAAACTGAAACGAAGTATAGGCGCTAAATCATGATTTTTTTGCACAAATTTCCACATACTCTCGAAATTTTGCCTGCTATTTTTGCTACGCAAAAAGTCCCGCAAAAAGTCCCACTTTAAAAAAACGCACAATGCCTACGCCCTTTCTCCCACTGTCGCAAAACACTGTCGCCAAAAAAAAAAAAAAAGCGTTCTTTTTGTTAGGTATAAATGAAACGTAGCGCAAGAGTAACGGGAGTTACTTTTTATCGATAACGGTAATGGTGACGTGTTCCTTTTATTTGGAAGTAACGTAGATCGGTAACGCGTTTTTTTTTTATTTTCCATGTTGCGAGTAACGTATTTGGTTACTTCTTTTTTGGTAACGCCTGCGACACTGTTGCTCAGGAAGGTCGTGGTAAAGAAAAATAATAATCGTGGGGAAACTGCAACGTAACTATACACCACGAAAATAAATGGCCTGAATCGGATGTGGTGATATTCACGAGTTCACACGCGCGCTTCCCTCCTTGCTACTTGTGATACCTTCAGGAAGTTCATTCGAATCCATTCAGGATTCGAATTTTTGTTATTTATTCACTTTGTTTTTAAAAAAAGATCACAATCAACGATCAGGTTGCAGAACTGTTTATCCCAAACAAGGACGGATTTATGAATAAGGTTGCAAGGGGGGGGGGGGGGGGGGGGGAGACGACGTCACGGGCGAAGCGGTGGCCGATCTATTTTGTTGGCCTAAAATGTGCCATGTCACTGAAAACTAAAGATTTCTTCCTGGAAACAGCCGGTGTATAATTTGTTTTCTAATATCCATTGTAATTTAAGTATAGGGCGGGTTGCTTTTGCGTGGTGCTCGTTCTTTGTAGCAGATGTGTATTCTGGAAGGAATTGACGTACTTTCTTGTGAGACCGTAGAAGAGTAGCCCACTCCACCAAAGTGGCAGTCAATAGCATGTTTTAGAATAGGGGGCCCCGCGGCTATGGGTACATCCAACAGCTTGGGACGTCCAACTGCGCATGGGCAGCTAGACGCCCCAAGCTGTTTGGGGCACCCAAAGCTGTGGGGCCCCCTATTTTAAAACTCGTTAATATTTTATTTTTTTCTCCGTTAATAGAAAAATAAATATAACGTGAAATGCTTCGCTGCTACATTTGTACAGCTGCGTATGAGACATGTTTTCGTGTGTGCTTGTGCCTGCCTATTGTCTTCTTTGATTCTACGCCCGTGTCAGGTTTTAATACTTCACAGATTGGCAGTATGTTGGTTTTATAATAAATTTATTTCTGCGTTAAAAAAAGGGCTTGGTTCTATATGTCGGGTTTAATAGGTCGGCACTAGTGTTCCAAGTCATAGGGTCCTCTTTGGCCAAAAGGCTAACACCTACTGTGCTTATGGTTGAAACCGGGAAGTGTTACCGTCTACTTTCTAACCATTCCCTATCGGAAAGACCAGTTCAAACTGGTACCAGTTTCAAGCTCGGTAATTGCTCCAGTTTGACCAGTTTCATAATGGTTGAACTGGTCAAGGTGGTTCGAACTGGTAACACTGGTTGACTGGTCATGGCGGTTGAGCTGGTCATACTTGTTGACTGGTCATGATGGTTGAACTGGTCATGGTGGTTGAACTGGTCACACTGGTTGGATAAAAGATATTTTCATATGTTCACGCAACCACTGCGCTTCGCAAATATTTATTATACACAAATGCAGACACAATACGCCTACTACAAGCATCAGCTGAACATACATTGAGCGCATACACATACACGGCATATATAAACATCAATACAACAGCACACTAACCTGATCACTACTACCGAGCTCTGCGTTTCCGTCTTTTATACTGGTCGTTTTCAACGTACGGAATTTTTCGGTGACCACCTAAGCAATAAAAAATATTCCCAGCATGCTTATTTTTTTCCAGCAATGTCATACCTCTCAGAGTATTTTAAACGGCTCAGGGGATTAACCTCTTAGTAGAAAGTAAACGCTCGATCATGCCGTAATTATCTGAAAGCCAATAAATTAAAGTGAGAAAGCCAATAAATACAGTGAGGAAGAAGGGTCAAACTGGTGACCAGTTTGGTCAATCTGGTTATCAGTTCGACCAGTTCGGCCAGTCTGGTGACCAGTTTGCCTAATCCGCTGACCAGTTCGGCCAATCTGGTGACCAGTTCGGCCAATCTGGTGACCAGTTCTGCCAATCTGGTGACCAGTTCGGCCAATCTGGTGACCAGTCAGGCCAATCTGGTGACCAGTTAGAAGGCAGTCTGGTGACCAGTTAGATTAGTATGGTACCCGTTAGACCAGTCTGGCTACCTGTTGCACCAGTTTGATTTCCTGTTAGACCATTGTGACCAGTCCGAATACCAGTTTGACCAGTCCAAATACCAGTCTGACCAGTTAGATTTGCAAACTGGTCTTTCCAATAGGGTTAGGCAAAAACATAACTAGCGCGGTAAATAAATAGGCAAATAAACTGAAATTAAATTTCAGCGCTTAGGCATTCCAGTATGGGATTGGCGGCTTGCTTTCATCTTCCCCATTCTTTGCATCGTACCGCCTCCCTCCCTCCCAATGCTCAATCACGAAGGGTGCTTTTAATCCGACAGAAGGGCGACCGCACTAGGGACGTGCTCACACACAGCCGAAAACGCCGCGCAGTCTGTGCAGAGCAACGCAAACGAGGAAGAGACATCGCACAGAACACAAGGCCGCAATCTGTCTGATCCCCGTCCTGCCGGCACCACGTGACGCGCACGTGTCGGCGCCGGAAGTATGACGCCAGTCCCGTCCCGTTTCGGGAACACCATGCGCTGCCCCGTTCGTCCCACTGAATCACCCACGGCCCCGCACGACGACAGAGCTCGGCAGAGCGAGCGTAATTGGCCGGATTCGACAGCGATGGCGCTCGATTCGAATTTGCGGACTAAACCCAAACGACAGAGCAGCCTGACTGATTGCAAGGCCGTGGGGTGGCGCCCCGAGAGGGAGGGTTGCCCCTGACGCCATGGAGCGCGCGACGTCTGCTGCCATTGTTGCCAGAAACTCTGCACGCTCAGCTGACCGATGATAGTTATCGGAGCGAAATAGCTTTCGAAGCTGGAGTGTGACCACGGAGATCGCAAAAAAAAAAAAAAAGGAACTGAAATAGAAAAAAAAAAGAAAAGCCGTAGTATGCTAATAAGGGAGGCGGAAAGAAAAAAAATAAAAGGCTCCTATAATGTGTCCTTCGGGGTTGGGGGAATCGGGGGATGTCGAGGATTCATGGGGGTCCGTCGGTGACATCATATCCTCCCTGAACAAAGCAGGCGGCCTTGATGTTTGGACAAGACCTTAGGTGGGGGGCTTCGGAAAACCGTGGGAGGCCGTTGAGAAAACTTACCGCCATAGCGTTTTCCCTCCAGTGTGGTGACAATAGATATGAACGAAGCGGGCACCAAAGCGTTGGGTTTGGTAAACATATCCCCCATTGTCGAAGTCTATTCCGAGTGGATCGAACTGCGGTGTCCTCGGGTGGGCCTGCCATGATTTCCATTCTTAGTTACTTTGGGGAACACGTGTGTTGATGTTTGCAGTCTGCGCAAAAGTGTACGGCTACACTTGACTATTCGAGTTCTCTCGCCAGCAGACGCAAAGTCAAAGACCTATCGAGCTCCATCGTGTAGGCCCAACCACTTCGATTTCTTTCTTGTATTTATGTACTATGATTTTATATCTGCAAAGAGGCTATGGTCGCACTTCTGATGTCGAACTTTTGTTGTTGACGCAAACACAACATCGCTACGTGTTTGCATTATGCTAAAAATTAAAAAAAAAAAAAAATTGACGTGCGCAATTATTAACATAGAATTGTGATGCGAATCCGTTAATCGCTCGTTCGTGCTAATTATATTGGGCTCTGGAAAGCTGGCTAACAATCTTGAAAGGGTGAGTAACCATCCTTATTTCCCAACCATCTCACCTTAACTAGGTTTTGATATGCAAGTTTCAGATTTGAATTTATACATGGAATCGATCTTTTAACAAGTAAATAGCGAAAACACAACATAGAAAAGAAATCCATCAGGTGTGACAACGGGAAGTACAACATTCTCCCCTGAGGGTTTGTTTTGTTTACTTGAAAAAATACGAACTGTATCGGGAAACATAAGAATCGTTCTCCTGCAATGGCATCTATTTGAGCCTATCAATAAACACTGCGTTCGATCGAGGCGCTCTTATGTGCCCTCAACCACCGCCGATCGAAGAGTCGGACAGTCACGTGTCGTCGTCACGGAACGAAGTTGCGTATAGCGAGAACTAGCCATCCTTAATATTATTTATTTATTTATTTATTTCAGATACCCTCAGGGCCAAAGGCATTAGAGAGGGGAGTGGGTACAATGTATAAGTATAAAGTTAAAAAATGCAGTGGTTATTAGTACAGTAAATTGACTCTTATTTATACAATGTTAGCTATGGCGTTCTTGAACTGCTGGATTATGAAGGATAACTGTCCTCTTTTCTAATAAAGCTTATTCTCTCTCTCTTTCTTCCTCTTTCTCATAAAATCCAAGAGGCGGCCAGAGATTTTCGCAGGTCTGCGAACGGACAGCAAGCCATCTCGATAGCTATCACTTTCTCGAAGTAAAAGCAAAAAGACTGTCCAGAAACACAATATAAGAATAGAAATCCTTGTTTTTGTTGACAATGTTTGCGATGTCCACCAATTTCGAGGAAAAAGTTAAGAGGGAAAACAAACAGGCAATTCTCACTCCCTTTCAGCTTCAAAAGTGAAAGTTGATTCCGCGCTGCTGCAATCATGTAGAATTAATAAATAGGGATTTCCACCGATTACGCATACCTTTAAAAGGATGAAATGGTGGAGTTTCCGCAGTTTCCGTTTAAATCAGTATCAATTTTAGCAATCAAACATCAGAACAACAAATTGGAGTTTTTCAAATATCAAAATACTTATTTTATATCTACTTTATAAATATTAATAATTGGATAGCCGCTCCCACACCTCTAGTAGCCAACATTTCCATATCGTAATTTCAGCGAAACAAAGGTAACGATAAAAGAAAGTTATGTTAGCAATGAAATATTTTGTCCCAAGCTCTGTCACGATGATCACATAATCATCCCTGGTTCATGTCAACTATGAGCTTTCTCATTAAACAAATGCATGCAAGCGGATACAGAACGAAAAGACCCGTTTATAGCCTCATCCTATGTAGGCGTGCTTTTCGGGCCGGGATGATCTACCGAGAGCATCACTGCACCGAGCAGATCATTATAGACTAAGACGCGACTTCAATGAGCTGCCCTTGAACTCATTAGACACAGTCACCACATGCGGCATGAAACCGCGTCATCCCGCGAGCTACCACTTCACACGTCGCAGACCGGTGCTGCGGCGTCAGGCCCCGCTGGTTCGTCTTAGTCGGGGGCGGTATTCTCGACATCTGTCGTGGCACGGCAACTCGACTCTGCCCTCATACATCTTCTCCATAATGGGGCTTTACGGAGCGCCTTGTTCGACGCCGCTGCGCGGGAAAGTCGCACCGATCTTGGCGCCTATGTCCCCAGTAAGGGGTTCTGCCCCTCTGTGACGTGACGAAAATCGGACGGGGGACAAATCGCGAGAATGACTCACGACTCACAGGCGCGTTATTCACGAAGCGCCGTGCCGACCCTGCCCTTCTAACGGGGAAAGGGAGGTAGGGGGGGAACGTTGGGGACCGTGTGAGCCTGCGGCTCTCGCCATTCTGCTGAGGATTCACGTGTTGCGTGAGTTTAATCCCGGGCAAACTGGGACTGTATGACCCCCTGCCTTGCTTTCAGCTCGATCACGGCGGCCGATCACGGTTGGCGGATTAATCTGCGGAATTAAGCCGCTTGTGCAGTTAATTCCCATAGTTAACGCTCTGGGAGAAATGTTTAGCCGCAGGCTCATTCAGAGATGTTTGAGTTCTTTTTTTCTTCTTTCTTTTAGTTTAGTATTCATTTTAAAATCGCGCGGGGTTATGTTGGGTTTGCGGTGGCGAAGCGTAGATTTAAGCACTCTGAAAAAAAAAAAAAAGTTATAAAAAAACCAGTGAGCTTAAGTCAGCCTGGATAAGAACCTAGCTATTTCCAAGTTACATGCGTAAATAATCTGAGCTAAGGTGCTTTAGGTGTTGAATTTTTTTCTCAACAACATATATTTCAGCCACAATAATACCTACCGTTTCTCTTCTTTAGAAATGAGTACCGTTTTTTCTGGTTTTATGAAGTTCTGACTGCGGAAAGAGGGCTCAGGCGTGTACACGTTTCTGAGATAATATAACTAACTACCGTCACTTGTTCCTCGACGAAAAAGTTCTGTGTACGCGACTCATTAATGCGATTCAAAGGAACGCTTTACCTTAAGTTCAAAGTATCTCATTATTATTTTGTTATTCCGAATTTGTCGTTTTCAATTTTATACAGGAGCAGCCGCTTCTACTATTGGTCGTTAATATTACTTTTATTTTAGCGCATTCATTTAGGGATAACTGTTTCTTTGCAAATATACCTTGCGCACATCGTTTTGTGGTCTATCCAGGGCTTTCTCGTCGTGCAAAGTACAAACGCGAGCTGGCGGAAGAACTAAGATGGGCTCTTGTTCTGTTCAAGTTACCAGCAGAAGTAACGAGATGCCGGTACTCGTTATTTCATCAAGAAGTAACGAAAATGCGTCACGCGTTTCTTCTCTTAAAAAAGTAACCAGGTCGTAATTTTGTTACCGTAAAATGTAACTAGGTACAAGTAACGCACTGCGTACAGCTCTGGAAGGGCTGTTGTGTACTTTAGTCCTAACAGTAAACGCCGAGATCACGCCAGAGTTGGAGCAAGCATAACGTACGCCTCCTTTCGATTTCCACAGCAATGGCAAATTATAGACCCCACACATATGGCCCTTCAAACGCTATATTCACTTTAAGTTCGACATTATTTATTTTAACAAATAACTTTTCAACATAACAAAGTTGCAATTACTGATTAGAAACTAAGCGATTTAAACTGTTGATTGAGAAAGACTACAAACAAGCCCCTATTCTTATTTAATTTTTTTCTCAGCGAGGCAAATAACTTTTTCCTCACATGTCTCACAATACTCAGACGAGCATGTATACTAGACTATTTATCCCACATTTATACTAGTAAGACCGATACATTTTAACGTTAGGTACGCTTTCAGTTTATCACGAGATCATTCTTAAATCATTTCTTTGGCGGGAAACTGCAGCATTTACTGTCCTCTTTATGCGTCTGGAGTTACGGATCTCTGGGAAATGATAATACTTAATTAGCACCTAATGGGTGTAGTACGAGCATATTTTGCATATATGACCGTAGCTGCACGAAAAGCGCTGAAGGTTATTTTTACAAGCATTGCATGCCACCCAACGAATCCTGTACCCAAGTTGTAGATGAATTTTTGAGAAAGAATTGAAAAGTTATCCAAAGAATTAATTGTCTTTTTTTGTTTTTGAGAGCTGATGGCTTTTCTCACGTGTGCGGTGTTGTGCCGGTCGATGGTCGATGAGGTTCCTTCGGCGCTGAGTCGGAGGAGCGCGACGGGGGCTTCGTGATACTACCATGAAATCTGTTTATTTACACTGTATTTACACATAGCCTGTTCTACAAACAATGTACACCCTTTCTTATCTGCACTCTAAGCAATGCCTGGTTGCCTACTTACCCGAAAAACACTCGAAGAGCCAATCTCTGTGATCTACGAAATCAGCACAGCGAACGATGAGGCGGAACATCCGTTTAGACCTCAAAATTAAGTCTACGCTGTGGCACTAGGCGATGCAAGTATGACACTTTGCATTGCGTAATGCCACAGCGCAGACTTCATTTTTAGGTCTAAACGGGTGTTCCACCTCATCATTCGCTGAGATGATATCGTATATCGCAGAGATTGGCTCTTCAAGTGTTTTGCGGGTACGTAGACGCGCAGGCATTTCTTAGAGTGTAGAAAGTAGGTGATTCCTGGTTGACCCGTTGCAGCGTCAAGATTCCAGCCAAAAATCACCTTCTTGTTCGGGTGCGGGGCTTTTGAGGGCACCGACATCTTTGCCCTCAGGCAGGAGTCGACCAATGGTATGAATTTCTTATGAAAGTGCATGATATTCACAGACCAATAGTCGACTTCACAATGACATTCGCCAAGCCCTTGACGGATCCCGACTGACAGCACTTACGAAACCCTTAGTGTCCGTTGTGCTTTCGGTCCCCGCCACCACAACGCCTTTGCTGAAATCCGATCGGCCCCGGAGGGAACTGGCAGGAACGAGGCGACCCGCGCCACAAAGTGAAAAGCACACACGTCAGACATGCAACCGGTCGAAAACACGCGAGGAGAGACCCCTCGACTAACCAAAACGCACACACAAAAAAAAAAAAAAAAACGGTTGGGGAATTACGAGTATTATCCCCCATACCCCAAAGGCTTGACCACGGTTATGTTTTGTATAATGTTTTTTTTTTAGAAATATTTACTGGAAGGCTGGTTAATGTTGTTTCAACCCCAAGTGTTATAAAAATATTCGTACTGTTTCTGTCAGATTTATAGGATGCATATATTTTTCATGCTCCAGCTTCTGTACGGGTTACCCTTGGTACGACGTAAGAACATGCAGCGCACGTTTAGGGCGTCATGTGTTGCTTTATTCTTACCTGTCTTATTAAAGAGCTGTCCGCCCCCTTTTTCTAGCTCAGTGGTTCACAAGCCTTGATGTTTCCGCGGACCCCTTGCGGGCCGTCGGAGATGATGGAAAAGGTGGTGTGGAAAAGGGAAAGGTAATTACGATAATGATTTAATACATGAATACAATAGCGTAAACTGGGCTTCTCTCATTGACATACACACGAGAAAACTCACTTGAAAATCTGAACGTTTTTTCTCAATCTAAAAAAAAAAGAGCACAGCGTTTATTGCTGAGCTTGACTGAAGAGGAGGCTTCGCGGACCCCTAGAACGCCTTCGCGGACCCTGAAAAGTATGCGGACCCCCATTTGAGACTCACTGCATCTAGCTTATAAAGCCTGTTCACACATACACCACAGCGGTACTTCAGCGGTATTACTAAGTGCTGGAAATGGTGCTTCTTCCAGATGCAGCGCTGACTTAGCGTAATATTATTTGTACAACGCTGATACAGCACTGCATCTGCGCTGTTAGTAGTGAGTATTCAGCACTTCGATGCATGTGTGATTCAGCCTATAGAGGAACAACCATCACGGGTTCTCCGTCGGTGCCATATTGATATTAGTTATCGATCGCCTACAATAATCTACTCCCCGAACGGTTTGTACGTTTGGCGATACATTTCCGTCTTCATTTCTCCTTGTCTTGGCAAGCGTTGTTGATCAATCAATCCACCCTCATTGTCTTTTTCTCTATTATTTTGCTATAAACACGCGCAATGAACATACAAATAAATAAAAGGCCGGAATCGCTGCTGCCATTAGGCTAATTCTCGAACAAATGCGCCGGCATTTCGCGCAGCGGTTATATCCGTTATATATAACAAAGCATGGTGAATGCAGCCTCTCCGCACATTTCCGTGGGTTGAACATTCCCTAAACCCCTCTTCTCTTTGGGGCAACCAGATCGTGGTTATAGAGAGCAACGGTGTGACAAAACACCTAGCAACCGAGGTGCGGTAGGGGACAGCGGGGTTAGGGCGGACTTAGGCCACCTTCGGGGCGCCGCGAGGTGGTGTGTACGAATTACCAAGTCGGTTTAATATTTCGAATGAGCCAACCGCCGACTCGTCGCGAAGCGGCATGAACGGGGGGGAAGGGGGGGGGGAAAGGAGGGGGGGGGGGGGTTAACACGTGCTCCAGTAATACACCCGCCGTCCCCCACTGCGCGTCGCCGACATTGGCGAAGGGGGACGTCGCCGGCTATCTTTTGTTGCCAGTGGGGCTGTGGCGCCATCGCGTGGCGATGTTGCGAACTCTATAAACGTATGCTCCAACCACGTCCAAGATCAGCGCGTTTACCAGGACACCAATGATAACGCATTATTAAACATTTTTAGGCGGACGGAAAGGTAGACTTGACCCTTACCGCAAAGCTTCCGACCAGATCAAGCTGGTAGTTCAGGTGCCAGAAACGCGCCTCCTTCGCGTGAACACCAGTGAAGGCGTCGGCAGTGTTGTACAGGTTCTCAAAAAGAGGAACGAACGCTTGTTCCCCGTTCCCTCTTATTTGTGGAACGCGTTCCCGTTACAAGTTTCTTCTGTGAGAAAGGAACTCGTCCTCATTACCGTTTAAAAAATGAAACGTATCACATATACGTTACCTTTGTATTGGACTAGCTTCCATTTTTAATTATTTCAAACGAAGTTGTTTTTATATCTTATCAAATGGCAATATAGAAATTTGAATGCCGTGATGGAACGACACCAAGAGAAGAAAACAACCAGAAGCAAATTTCCGTTTGTTGGTATATTCGCCTCTAAATCTCTCGGCGTTTCACAAAATTCCTCTTCGCGGTGGACGATCCAGACGAACCAGATGTATTGTGAGCTAGGAAGAAGGAGTGGGGTTCATTTTAATATTCTTTATTAAAGGGTTACCTCACATTGCGCGAGCGTTTTACGACAACCCCACGTTTCAATCGAAGTCCCTTCTTTGATCCTAATAGCAGTTTCTTGTCCTCAAGACGAGCAAGTAGAGAAGAGGGTAGTGCTTTCGGAAGGTCTTCAAAAAACCAGTCCTTCTTTGTGAACGTCGGATTTGTTTTATCAATTTGAAGGTGGGGGAGAAGGGTAGAGGGAATGAAGGTTAATGTTGGTGTATTCTTTAAATGACCAGAGTTCGAGCTATCAAGGGTGCGCTCGATGTTTGGTAAAATGCTTTTGTTGTAACTCTTTGTGGAAGTTCGGTGATGGCTGTAGTCGGCCTTAGATTTCTGGGTGTATGAGGATTTGTTGAAGCAAAGAAAGTAGATGAGTTTGAGTGGTCCCTTTTTTTTGTGTCGTGTCTCCCGAATAAAAGATTTGTTTTTTGGGTCGCAGTTTCGGGCGCTGCAAAAAAATTAATGTCCACTTTCTCGCCTCACCGGACTGTTACCGAGCAAGGACAATATAAACTCTTAGATAAGTGACAAAAAGTTAACAAGATAGTGCTCTTCGTGAAATTATTGCTCTGAAACTTTTTAGTTTCTCCCTTCGAAATTAAATTTAAAAAACAAACAAAAAAACATTGCCTCACTGGACAAAAAGAAAAAGGAAGGTGGTTTTTATTTTTGTTCCCGTAAAAACGTAACGAGTTACCGATCCAGTTCCACCAATGCAAGATGGAACAGCGGCGTTCCTTCGTTTTTCCTAAAAGGAACGTGTTCCAGAAACGCCGTTTCATACAACACTAGGCGTGGCAATACGATAGGCAAAGGTAGAACCAAAGAAGAACTGCGGCATCACGCTTCGCAAGATGACAAAATACAAGTCTGGCAAGTGGTGAACGTCCTGTGACCGATGACGATGACGGAGTCGTTGGCGGTCGACACCAAACGAGCCCAACATTGCTTTCCGTCATCGTCTCTAGATGTATTTCGGCAGCGGCGGGGTGTGTTCACGTTGTTGTTCGGCCAGTTTGTCGACCAGTCGACGGCGGGAGTCATTTATTTCAATCGGAAGAGAGCCTAGTCTGCTAATGACGTGCCAGATGCCCAGATCCGGCAATTTGTCTTAGCGCCTGCTCGGTTGAGCGGGCCAACGTTCACTGTGCAAGGATCGCGCGAAGGGGAATCCTCTCAAGCTATAGGATTGTTTCTGATACACACTGCCGCGGCTCGGCTCAAAATTTTAACATCTCAACGTCGTTCAGCTGAGCTTTAAATAGGCCGTTCATTTATTTGTTGAGGCCAGTATTTTCGCTTGAGTGAAAATTAGCGATGTTACCGACTGCTAAGGGGTTATGAATGATAATGATCTAATTATTTGAAATTCCAGAACCATTAAAGACTAATAAAGCAACAGGGTTGGATCACATTAGAGCTAGAGACATTATATACCACATCGTTATAATGAAACCTACATTATTACAGTTTTACAATCCTATATTCTCTAGCGGCATCATCTCAAAAAAGCTTAAAACATCCGTCGTTCCGCCCATCTGCAAGAAAGGTGAGAAAAATAAATCCCTAAATTATTGACCAGTATTCATTTTTCCGGTGGTAAATTATATAATGGAAAAATATATTAATAAAGTACTTAGGTGCTATATCACAAAATATAGCGTATTAACTATAACTTACACGCAATATGGATTCAGGGAACATATAGGAACCATTGACCTAGATGACTTTCATGACTATGTAAATCAAAATATGGACACCGGTAATTATGTTCTAGCTTCATTCATAAATTTTACCAGGGCTTTCAAAACAATAAGTCATGATATATAAATGGATAAACTATATAGTATTGGGATTCAAGGGAATGCAAATGATTTATTCGAAAATTATTTTACTGATTGGTTTCAGGTAGTACGTACAGACTTAAAATATAGCAAGGAAATTCAGCCCAAACAAGGAGTACCGCAATGTACAGTCCTTGGTCCACTACTTTTTAATATATATGTTAACGAGGTAGCACAGGCAAAGTTAAAAGTAAGCTCCTTCAATTTGCAGATGACACGTACGATAACTGCATACGCACAGAAATTACGGAGTAGCGGCAATGACGATACAAGGTGATATATATGACATTATTCAATGGTACCGTCGAAACCAAATAATCGTAAACGTTCCTAAAACGCAAGCGATATGCTTTAAAGATGCAAGAAAAAAAATCATAAACGAATTTTCAAGAAAAATGCATGATCAGAATTGCAACAACTGCTTGTGCAACCCGCTAAAATACGCTAATAATGTCAGATACCTGGGCATGTGTATAGACAAACATGTTAAATGGGATATTCACATAGACCAGGTTTGTAAAAAAGTTAAGGGTATTAATGTCACAAATGTATCATATCCAAGAACTAGTACTGCTATACACACTTAAAATGATATGCAATGCTCTGGGGAAATCCGCACTTCAATATGGAATAACAGTTTATGGGCACTGTGCTAAGTATTTACAGCAAAAGGAAGAATCGATTCAAAAAAGGTTAGTAATGATATTAGTTACCGAAGCGAAGAAACTGATCTCTCAAGTTATATGCCTGTAGAACTAGGCATGTTACGTTTCAGAGATCAAATAAAAGTATGATATTTTTATAAAACATTTTTCAACAACAAACATAGGCGGGGAAATGGAAAACAGAGGACACTAAGATAAATAAAAAAATTGTTTAGCCATTTATGCGAACAAAACATAGAGAGGCCACAAGGAAATATTACGTACCTAAGCATTATAATACATTACCGAATGAGTTACAAAAAATAAAATCCCCTAGACTAAAAGAACAGCAAAAAGATGGATAATTGAACGGGGAAAAAAGGCCCATAAAATGTAGAAGGAATAAACAATGGAGTATCCCCGAAAACACATACTATTAAAGGTTCTCTTTTCTCTTCAATTATTAGAAGTACCTTGTAAGTCACGAATTCTAGTATCCTTCACGATATGCAAACACTAATTCAATATGATTGAACGTGTTTTACATATTTACTCATCAAGTTAGAGGAATTAATATGAGCTGTAAAAGGTTTTGGAACTGCAGTAATTTATACTAATATTTGTATGCTTTGTTATTTTTAGTTATCTGTGCAACAACAAGCAGAGGCTCCTGTCGCATCCCACGCACAAGCCATTATTGGCTTATGTGGGCTTTATATTGTATTATTTTTAAAGAAGGTAAATCAAGATGGTTTATGTATTGTATTGTATTGTATTGCATCTTTATGATTGAGAGCTTGGGCGTATACTCGTTCACCTTACTATTCATCCGCTTTTTTTATGCGATATAAAACTGCAAATTTTTGGAACCGACACATCGGCAATGGTGTTCCAAATTTCTCACAGGATCATTCGCCCATATAATACTCTTATTTTTTTGGGATGTTTCCCATTTTCGAGTCGTGTTTGAACTTAGCCTTAATACAGGCATCTGATTTTTTTTTTCGTAGCCTTATTGTTTGTTGCCAAGGTTGTATAGCTGTTAAATTTAAGGCTGGGTTCATGGGAAAGAAGAAGGTGCTGTGTTTTTTTCTATTTTAACGAGAATCTACTTTAAAATATTTATCATCAAGATATTAAAGACGTTAAGAGAAATTTGGGTACCAGTAGACACTTATATACACCGACATTCAAAAGGAGTCTCTCCTTCTTAAAGCTAAAGAAAAATGGCAAAAGCATAAGTTGTTCGTTCTTGAAAAAAAAAAAAAAAACATGTACACGGATTACGGGAGGATTATAGCGGATGTGCTGAAATGTCAAATTTGAGAATATTCATCACATTTTATTTTTCACTTTTCTACGATTTTGAGCGTGACGCCGTAGGGCAAATGCGGAGTTCGCTAAGCCGATTATCAATATAATCGATGCGTGGACAAATATAATGAAGTAAGCCGTTCTCAAGTTCGTTTTTCAGCTAAAGCGCAGGTGCGGTGTTCACAGATTAAATAGGCAGCCGCGTCTCCGGAAATATTAGATTGAACCGGGATGCACCTGTGGTGTTGTTAGAACGTCATGATGAAATCTTAGTATAAGCTTGCTTTGATCTGACTGCGCACATTGCTGTGGAATGGACGTCTTGGAGAAATCACAGTCTCATTTTATAGTTTTGTTTCAGTAACCTTTGACAATCTTCACACATACTACGTTTAATAATGTTTCTCGGTCAGATTTAGCATTTTCTGCTTATTCACGATTGTATAGGTATTCTTTAATGAATAATTCCCGCGCACTCTAAACAAAACAAACACCGTTCTTGAAAGGTTCTTCGACGCCCCAAGACCTTTTTCAGCTCGTGAAGTACGGTTTCGCCTAGAGCTCTATCGCCCCCTGGCGCCCTAGAATGGCAACTGGGCGACAAAGAACTCTTTCACATAAAAAAGGAGCTTAAAAAACTCCTTATAGGCATTTTTTTTTCAGAAAGAACACGCTTAGTGTGTATCTGAAAAGAACCCTTTTGAGAGGTGCTCAAAAGAAGCCCCTATAAGTTTTTCACAAAGAACCTTTTTAGGAAATGCTTAAAATAACTTTTAGGCTCCAAATCTATAAACAAGCCGAAAAATCCTTAAAAAAAAAACTCAAAAAGAAATTAAAAGACTGTTTGTTTGTTTTTTGACTGAAACCATAGCTGTTTTGGTAACTCTCGGATGTCTAAAAGAGCTATGGTTGCGGTCATACTTGAGTGACCGTGGTCACCGTCGGGTTACTGGGAAACCGAACGCAACCAGAACAGTTTTGGTTTTGGCCAAAGTTGCGGGTGCGTTCCTGTACACTTCTGGCTTTACCACTGGCGGCGTCATCACGCCTCTAGAAACTTCCTACCTCCATGATTACTATTAGGGAGGTAGGAAGCTTCTGGAGGTGACATGACGCCACCAGAGGTGAAGCGAGAAGTGTGGAGGGACACGCCTCCAGCGATGATCTAAACCAGATCTCGTTTAGTCACCCTCGGATGTCCAAAAGAGCTGTGGTTTTGGTCATCTTCGGGTGACGAAAACATCGGTAATTTTGGCCATCGTTGTGGGCGTGTCCCTCCAGACTTTTGGTTTCACCTCTGGTGGCGTCATGTCGCCCCTGAAGCTTCCAACCTGCATGATTATTACGGTGCCTGGAACGTGTTTCCGGTTAGAGTGTTTAGCGTCCTATTGCACTCATGCATCGAAAGTGGTCTCGAAGTGGGAACAAATGACGCCACAAAAAGGCGGAGTGTCGTGCTGTAGCCTGTTGCACGTCGCAATCCAGGTGGTTGGTTGTAGAAGTTCGGGCAAAAATTACGAGCAAACCCGATTCCGGGCTGCCGAAGCTTCCGGCTGTCCAGCTGGAGAGGGACCTACAGCAGAACAGGCGTCCGCCACATCCACCTCTGCTGCTGCGACGCCACAAGGATTGGCGACCGGCGACAGCGTGACACTTCTGCGATGTCATCAAGCGCGAACCGAGTGACGACTTTTTTTTTAAACGCGGTAAACACACCAGTCGGAGGCACGATCCAGGCACCATACTAATACGCAGACTTGTACGTAGTACAACGACTCTACTCAAGTTACTGTATTTTAACTACTTTTCTGAGTAGTTTAGTAACTTTCAATTACATTTTTATTTCGGTAATTAGTAGTTTACTTTAATTACTTTTTTGAGTAACTTCTACTCAAGTTACCAATTCTTTTCGAATTTTAGTGGTTGTTTTGCTTATCAACAAACATTCCTGCACAAAGGAAATACGATGTTGGAAGATCAGCTCATATTTGCAAAGAGGCGGAAGCATTTGGCGTAGGAAAAGGGGGGGGAGGGGGAGGGGAGAGAAAAGGTCCTGGAGAGCTCAAAACCCCAAAAATGTTCACAGCCCCCCCCCCCCCCCCCCCCCCAAATGCAACAACACTGTACGAGGCGCGGGGAGCGAACAGACACGACGCAGGAGAGGCCGAGTAACTGCGAAATTAGCGCCGAAGACTGGCGTTTCTTTGTGTCCCGAAGCTTAAGGAAACTCGACCCATTTGAAGAAAGGGCTGGTCCCCGCTTCTCCCCAGCGTAGAAACTCTCGCCCACTACAGGAGCTGCACACACTGCATCCTCACTCAAAGGAGGCAACAAAAGGCAGCACCTGCTCTGAAACTCATCTGGTGCTCCCGTAGTTTGTGCTGTACTCGAAGAATCGCGTGCTAAAGGGCAACGCAAAGATAACCTCTTTGCCGTTACCTTTCCTCCCGAAACTCAGAATATGCAGGTATTCAACGACTCAAAAATACTTCGAGAAACCTGTAGTAATTCCCCCAACACTTTTATATAAAAATAATAAGCAAGCTGTGTTAGAAAGTACTCTATGCACATGGTACTTAAAGTACAACTGTTTAGAAAAATTGCACTTTAATTGAAGTAAACTTTTTGAACATGTGCTTGTATTTCTTTAAAAATGTAAAACTCCCGATTTCAATAAACATTCCCCGAATTTGAAAAAAAAAAAAAGACACATCGTCCTATGAAAATGCGCTCTTTCGAGACGTCATCTGGTCATTTCACTGAGTGAAGTAATGGCGGCTGTAAGACCGATGGAAATAAGTGCCTTATAAGTTGATTGTGTCAAATAGCTCGTCAGCGAGAGTAAAACAACTACTCTGCGGCGACTTGATCTTATACAATATTTGCTGCCATTCCCGTAAAAAACTGATGCACCTCCGATAACCCCTGGAGCAATGCATACCAGTTAAAAACACAGTATAGGAAATGAAAGAGCATCGTGAAAGATAGTGTTAAAAGTGCTTGTAATTTAGCTTGAAATATATTCTATTTATATACGTTACTCCAAGTACATTGCTCCCGGTGCACTTAATACTTTACTTGAAGTATACATAACCTCATTTACTTTGTACTTCACTTCAAGTACTTTTTAGATGTACTTTACGCAACACTGTAAACAAGCAAGCACTGTCTAAAAAATCAAGCTCAAACAGTACGCTAAACCTCAAAGTTGAAATGATACATTCGCAATACATCATTGACCACACAAACAAGGAAGTGCAAAACAATTAGGCACGCAGAAGCAGAACCAGCTATTTAAAGCATTTCCCTGAAAAAAACAAGCCGAGTCATATTTGGCTAGCACAATTTCGCTAACGGAAAAAAACCTCTGTACTTTCTTTTTGCCACAAAAAAAAACATATAAAGGTAACTTCAAAAGTAACTTCAAAGTAATTCGCTACTTTTTTACGGTAATTAGTAATTTTCTCAATTACTTTCTATTTGAGTGATTTCTAGTCTACTCAAATTACTTTTGACGGCAATACTCAGTAACTTAACTTAATTAGTTTTCTTGAGTAACTTGTACATGTCTGGTTCTACGTGTTGCATATTAAAAAAACCCGGGTCAGCGGACGTCCTGCGATGGCTGAATAGTCCATCTAAAGGCGAGGAATCAATGTTACCAGATCCGAGTGAAAAACATCGACGCTATTATTTGCGTTTTTGCTTGCTGCATTGCATTTAATAACTGATAAATTTGAGTTCAGAACCAGAGTATCGGTGTCACCGTTCTTCCTTTATATTAGAACTTCATAGTTGTGAGCATACGACCAGAAAGTAATTGCCAACCCAGATAAAGGGTAGTGTATGGTAAAAAAGTTGAAGATTGAACTTCTTGCACTTCTATCGACAACAAACATGCTGTCTGTTTTAGCGACCAACGTGCACTGCCAATTTGCATTTTCATTCGTTCTTGTCATGTCATCTGTTTAGGTATTATTTGATTGCAACCCGCTCGTGCTGCACTGTATTGGCTTCGTTGCGGACAGTAACGTATAAAAGGCATGGACCAAATTTGACGCTGTACTGTACTAACGTTTAACTTAAATTTTTCACGTGAAACAGAGCAGGGTGCCGTATTTACGATTACGCTGACTTATGCCTATTGAAGTTTACCCTACGGGCATTCCGCTCCGTGGAAATAGAGAGTTTTAGGGAACGTGTTTGCACATTCAATATGGTACGATGGGCCCCCCGGTACAAACTGCGCATGTGCGACTCCCCCGCTGTAGCGCATGCGCAGTTCGTACCGGAGGGCCCATCCTACTTTATAAAATGTGCAAAAAGGTTCCCTAAAATTTACTATTAAAAATTTTGAAACAAAAAAACAAATTAAAACACGAAACCAGCAAAAAAAAAAAAGAAAAAAAGAAGAACGGCAAAACTGACTTAAAATTTTTCAACCCAGTTTCTGTGTAAGATTTAAATTTGAATGGTACTGTGATCTGCGGAAATGTGCCTTAATTTACTTGTTAAGTATTTGCCAAAGAACTCTATTATTATATTGGCATTGACTGTCAATCACTGAATACGACAATGCTGCTGATATCGTAGTAAATTCCATACCAAAAAAATAAAACTTCCCTCGCTTATCGTGAATGGCGAAGCCGGTCACTTCAGTGCACTCAGGATGGCATCGAAATTTACGAGACAAGTTAGCTTTTTTCGCGAATACTGCGCCTACCGAGCACACGGCAAACCGTTTTCACTGTGTCGCAAAATTTCATGTGTCCTGTTCAATTTGGTCTGTTTCTTGATTACATCTTCCCATGATGGACGTGGTCGATCCTAGCACCGGATAACACTGCCTTTTTCCTTCTCTCTTATCCTCCGTTTTTCTTCCTTGCGAAGACAGCATTTTTCCACTCATTATGTTTCCCTTTTTTTCTTTCAAACTTTGCTTCGGTACTTCCCTGCAGTAAGGACAGCGCGTACTGCTTGGGGCAACGAGGAATGACAAGTGTTGAGCGATGCTTCGGTCCTAGATTGTGTACGTATCATTTTTCCTTTTTGCTTCGCACCCCTGCTACTCTCCACCGAGCGACCTAGTCGACAACCTCCTTCCCCTATGTTTCCTTTTCCCCGTGTTGTTGAACGTTAAGGCTACCAAATACGAAACCTTTCCGGAAGCCCTTCCTTGCGTAGTATAAGCAGTCTTTCCCTTCATCCTAATTTCTCACCATTGTGAACTACCTACGGCTCTACATGATCTTTGGTTTAGATACATAATTTGTGATGTCGTTAAATAGCACCATGTACACTGTTTTGTTTTAAATAAAGTATGTAATCGTTGAGTATGTATATTCTAATAGCACAACAGTTTACAGGCTTAGAACCTGTCAGAAAAAGTAATACTCCTCCTAACTGTCGTAAGTTCGAGAAAAAAAATATTCCAAAATAATCAGAAAGTACGACTATGTTGCCTTTTAATCCACTGAGGTAATTTTTATGTATTATGTTGTACTCTGGAATAGCAAGTCAAAATAGCGCAAAAACGCTGGATTACTTCTCGCAGTTTATATTGTTCACATTGACAACACGTAGCGAGAACTTACTAAGGCTGACACTTCGAGATTTGTTACATAATCGCCGAAGCATACTTGACGCATAGTATGCCATCGTACGTTGTAAACAATTCAGGGTTCTGGAAGAACACAAATATCATGCTTCTGTGTTTATATGACCGAAGTAAACAAATATTGGAGGCTTAGAAGGAAGTTTTCCCTTTGAAAATTCATCACGAAGGGAAGAAATTTAAAATCTAATTCGCGATTCTTTCCAGACAATTGTTAGAAGATCGAGGACATGTCCGTGTGATACTGCTCGGCGTTTTCTCCTTAAACCGAAGCACAAAAGAAGCGCCCTGTTTTATGTGCCAAGTCATATACACCGGACTTTACTCGGGACCCGCTTCAACTATTTGCTTGGCTCTCGGAGGCTCGTGTCCCTCGAACCACTTCGACATTCCCCATCGCTGCTTTTTCTCTCGTCTGCACCCCCCCCCCCCCCCCCCCCCCCCGCCTCTTCTCTTGCTGCTTGCACCCTCGTCTCCATCGCCACCTTCTTTTTTTCTCTTATTTTGGTTAGTGCACGGCGTCTTCACTTCTCGCGGTCTCCGACCAAGAAGTATTCAGGCACCAGCTGCTGGCGAAACATGATTGACTTCTGTCTTCGCTCCAGTGCCGCATCTCCTCCGGCTTCTTCAGAAACACGTCTTTCTTCGTATTTTCTTGGATACATCCGGCTGCTGTACGACTTCTTTGATTTTTCTCACTTTCGATTCCTGAAACGACTCGCGGCGTGGTGAGTGAAATAAGTTTCGTAAGCACTATTTTGTTTTTAATAGGCTTGAAGGAAAATACAAGGTTAAGGGGGGGGGGTATTGGAAGTTCAGTATGAATGGAATTGACGGTTAAAAAGAGTTTCCGAAAATTTTTTTTTACTTGATTCTCTTGCATGAAAGGGAAGTCTGTGCATTAAGAAGAGCATATTTTATAAGGTTTCTTTTACCTAAGGTTCGAGTTTTAATTGGTTCTCTCGTCTTAAATAAATTTACAAAAATGTATTACTGTGGTACATTGAAATGCAATTTTTCGTTTTTTTTTTCTTATTTCTATTTACAGACATATGGTTGATTTGCTGGTATTTCTTTGATGTGTATTTCTGCAAAATGTGAATATAAACTTGTTTCTTGAATAAAAGTATTCAACAATAATATTAACCTTTTTTTCCAACCTTTCGCTGTTTTGATTTAGTCTCATCTTAAGCTTGTTGGTCCACCCAGCGAAACGGAGTCACAACATGGTACCAAACAGCGTTCAAAAATTATACAGGTGAAAGATGGAGACACAGGAGTGCATTAACTATTTTAATTATTAATCATATATTACCTTATACACTACTATTCATAAAACGCCTTTCTGTCCCTGGCTAGCTGGTACGGACGTACCATGTAGGCTTCGAAGACCCCCTTTTCGTTTCAAGCGCCTGGAATTATGTATAATGTTAATTAGACGTATTTGTTATATTTAGTAGCAAACGATAAAAATAAAATAAAAAAACTCGTTTGGAAGAAATGCATCTACCCCACGAACATAACTAATTGCTGCCGAAGTGTTCCTAAACAGTTCAAGCTCAAAATCCTACCGTAGACTCCCAGCAATTTTCTGTTTTAGTCTCAATAGCTCACGTTAAAAAAATTCCACTATAGAGACTAGAGTCTTTCCTTGCGAAACTTTCTGCCAAGTCTAAAGGCACATGCCGACTATTTAAAGTTTCCCCATAAAAGTTGCTGGCAGTTTAAAGCAAAAGGTCTTTCGAACCGCATACCTCGCGAGTGTACCAAAGAATTCCGCAGCAGAATCGATTCCGACGAAGTCAAAGGAACACTGCTCACGCAACATCGCTTTTCATCCAGCCTCGCTGAACCTCGAATAACTTACTGGCACCAAGATTACGGGAAATCATTAACTCGTTGTTCCGACACCCTCCCCATTCTCGAGTCTGCTCACCCGGGTGTTCTCAGCAATGTACCCCCCAAAAAAAAGGAGCCAAAAAAAAAAAAAAAAAGAAAGGAAAAATGTCCGCGCGCAGGGCATGCAAAATAGGCTGAGCGACAATGCATCGAGTTGGGAAACTTTAGGATGGGTCAGGACGTTGTTTATATTGTGAGACGCGGGTGGATAGCTTTTCCGTGCCTATGCAACCTCATAAAACGAATCTGTGACATTACTGGGTTAATGCGATTCGGTTTTAAAGTGACAACAACGCGCCGTGGTTTGCACACTGCGCGTGTTTCTTAATCTGATCGTCCGAAAGACGCGCGCGCTTTCGAAATAACTTTGCCGGAGAAACATCTCAGTGTTCCAAGCTAAACGCTCGTGTCCCTTGGTGTTGCGGCTGTACTTCAAATGCATCCTTATTTAGATTCCGCTTTAATATATGGTATATCTATCTTTGTTTCGTGCTGTTTATCTATAATACCTTCAGATTCAAAACCCGTCCAAGGGACCAACATCTTTGACTAATTGTTGCGAAAAGTGAGCAGTGCCGAAAAGACAACAGAGAAGAAGGAGGGAACGTCATTCTCCGCCAACTGGTTTCGTGCCTCGAATGCATCGCAAAAAACAGATCTCCGAGTGATCATGATGGTCATTGCATGTGGGGTAGCCGCCTTCCTTTGTGTCTCCACACCCTGAAAATTTACGCGCACTAGAAATCTCGCATTCCGCACAGCGGGACGGCGGTTCCTCGTATTAAAGCGGATTCACTGTAGCTGGCGGAAGGTCCCGCTGAGCGGAATTAAGCCGCTTTACTGCCATCACGCAGCCTCGTTGTGAGGCGATAGCGCGTGTCCGGGCTTCGGCATGGAGGGCGCCAAAAAAGGGGTGCATCCTAATTTCACGCTCGTCTGCGCACGTTTACGGAACGCTGGTATACGACCGATTCCCCGTCCCTTCACGTGCTGCCGAGTGAGCGATCTCGGCAGGCAGCGAGAGCTGTGCGACACGCTCGCTGCAGAAACCGAGCAGGTTGCGCGGGAGCGGGAGTGCTGTTGGCGTGGCTGCCGAATTTGGGGGCCACCAGTTCGGAAAACATGGCTACATTTTCCAGCAAACTTTAGCACTTGCTGATTTTTACGGTAGCGCAGGGTCGAGGGCGCACGCGATCGCCCGTTTAATGTCTTTGTCGCTAACGCCACGGCTGTTGTCGATGCTGACGCTTCCGTGGGTGCGATGAGTTTTGGAGTCTGGAGAGTTTGAAGGAAGCTTTCGAGGTGAGCCCTACTTCGCGGGGGGAATGTTCCTGGGAAAGGCAGGTAAGCTGCAGCTCAAGCTGATGGGGCGATGGTTAGCGGACTGAAGCGGTAATGAGCTAGGAACGCGGGTAATGTTTTCTTCCGCCCCATTTGTAGTTTGCGCCGACGGGATTAATGAAAGGGTTGAGGAAAGTCTATTTGGCGGATTTGTTGTGTCAACATTTGTGCAGCTGTTAGAAGAAAAAAAAAGGTAAAACAGAAAACATGATGACGTCGTTGCTTTTTTTTTTTGGAGGGGGGGGGGTGAAAACAACGTTTCATAGGTTCTCGCTAAGAAAAAAAAAAGAAAAAAATTGCTTCGGATTTACGGCACTTTGTAAATGACAATTTAATAAAGTGTCAACTTTCAATCTAGTAATCGGGAAGAACGCCCGCAGTGGTGGCTAATTAATCACATATAAGCTTTCCGATCAGGACTAACTTGGTCGAATAAATAAGCGTCATGATGACAAACGTTTTGCGAGCGTCATCACGTTAACCCTTTCCACTCTTGCAAGTAAAGCATTAGTGCATGTGAGTCGCAGTCTTCAGCCGCACTAACATATTGAAGCACTCTAAGAGAGAACGCGAGCCTGTTCCCACTTTGTATAGATCAAATTCTGCCATATGTACCATATGATGCGTGTCTTGCCGCCAAAACACTTCCCACGTGTGAAAACAGGTAGCGGACAAGTACTTTCACAGCGCATTTAGGTTTCACGCTTCCACTACGCGTACGACAGTGTAGTGATACAGCCAGTTTGCACATCATTCTGCGATTGTGCTGATCAGATTAAGGTTTTTATTCTTCGCAATGGGAGATGCCCTCAATATGACTGATGAAGAATAAGCATATTCATTTTTGCTTACAAATTTTGTTCAGCTATTATGTAAAGTATCGCTATTTAGTTAATGCTCAAAGGTCCATAAAAAAGAAGAAGAAAAGTCTGGGAGGGACACGCCTGTCAAAAAAATTATGTTAAGCGAAAAAAAAATTCAGAGCAATATTGACGGCGCAAGATTTATTTTAAATTCTGCTCGCAAAGTCCACGGCGTCACGGAATGGTCATACACTTTTTCCGCCTCAACGAGATGGTCATACACTCTCTCCACCTCAACGTGATGGAAAAGCCGATCCACCTCTTTTTTACGCGTCCGAAATGCCGAGAGAGAGAACAAATGGAAAGGAGGTGACTACCCACTAGATCACGTCTCACGCCGTCAATATTGCTCTAAAATATATTTTTCTCACGTAACATTAATTTTTTGACACGTTTGTCGCAACCAAACTGTGAAAAAAAAAAAAAACTTTTTTTTTTTTTTTTTTTCTTTTTTGGAACCCTTTGACGTACAAATGTGTATCTCAAAATGACATGAGGAGCTAAAAGTTAACATCGCGGTTCCCAGGGGCAGCATTATTGTTAATTATTTATTTCCTGCTCTTATCTGCCCCTTTATTGTTTTTAATATGAATCCTCCTTCCACACGTCCCTCAAAAAGGGTGAGCATTTTTAACATCAAAACCTCATGATTCATAAATCAGACTGAAAAATTTCTTGCAAAGTAGGTACAGGCATGAATGGGACTTGGCTGCGGATAATTCTTTAAATTATACATGGGGGTGGTACAACTGTTCATGCTATACATAAAGTTTTACTGCTTAAAGGCTGAACCGCATGTAAGCGATTTAGCGGGTGACGAGCCGAGCGACGGCTGTTGCGTTCGGGAGGGTGGCGACCTCAGGCGCGGAACCAAGAGTTGGGGCTGCGGCTCGCTGCTACCATGGCCCCGAGGAAACAGGCCTGGAGTGGGAGTACTGAAGGAGAACTTTTATATACAGTGAATATACAAGAGCATGGTCGATTAATTAATCGGCAATCGGCATCTGCAGTCGGCGGCTTCGGGCTCTCTGAGCCCAAGTTATATAGCCCTTCGAGGGCGAGAAGGCCCTCTGAGAGAGAGGAGCCTTCCCCGGTGTTGGAGTGTTCACGAGGTGTCCGAAGTGCGGGGGCGGCTGAGGCAATTTCCCGGTGTTCTTTCAGCGAGGGGCAGATGATGTAACCCCTCGACGTTCTTGCCGCGCTCCAGTGGCTGATGTAAGGAGTCGACGTTCTTGCTGAAACTCAACACCGACAGACCCACACACACACAGGCACGCACACGTACGCCGGGGTTTCTCCTTGCGAGGGCCCGCGATTCCAGATGGTCTCGTGGCTTCAGGAAGACGTTCTGTTTTTAGTTTAAAGCCCCCAGTGAAGGCCGTCGCAACACGGCGAAGAGCAACGAGTCAGCATCACTTGCCTCGTCGGTCGCCATATCGCTTAGCTGCGGTTTATACTTATGACTCCTGAGAGACTTTTTGGGGCAAGCCGGATCTGTGGAATTTGAGTTCAGCTCGCCACCAGCAAAAAATCAATTTATAAACACACGTCATGCTGAGAAACATTATATTTAAAACAGAAAACTCAAGAGATTGTAGTTGTTACGAGAAACACTATTAGCCTTTCAGTTCTCGGTTTGCAATGGTGGCGCCTGATGGGCGTATTATTTGAAATCAGCCACATTCTGCTTCTACGTGCACCCTGCACAACTTTCTTGAAACTTCTGGTTAATTCACAATCGATGGATATATAGGGGCGCTGGTTTCGAGATATTCGGTAGAACACCCAAGAACTGCGTGCAGAGTTCTTTTTTTTTTTTTTGTACATCTTTAAAAGGTTTCCTTCAAATCAGCTATGCGCATCTAGTACTGCGCAGAACGAGATGGAAACCTTCCAGTGCAACGTGCTCAAGGGGCTGAGCGAATGGCACGTCGAAGAATGTGTTTCGCCTCGAAAGAGTGATCAGAGGTTAAAACTAAGCCTAACGTTACCTCAGTGCTCCAGAGTTAAAGGCAGTTCGCATTTAAAACTTGCGCTCGCTGTCATCATCAATGTATCCATACTTCTGTCATAAATAACACAAAGGGGACAATCTGCGCGCTTTTCCATATATTAAAAGCATGGGACTTTTTGAGACTGACGAACGATCTTATCAATAGAAAAGAGAGTTGTAAATATACTTATATTTGCACAGTTCCGCGGGCACCGCACAAATTTAAATCCTGTGTACGTTTAAAGTGAAATAGATGAAGAAAATTTTTCCGATACAGTCATTTATGTTTATTTTTCTCTTTTTTCTCTCTCTCGCTTACCATCTTACGTTTGTGGTGCTCCGTCAATTTAAGCACAAAACTCCGCACTGATAGTACTCGAGGAACAAATCACCAAAGCCGCGGAAAAGCTCGAAAAATGGCGTGATTCCTTTTGACCCCGGGTGAAATCTGCGTGTCTCAGGAGTTCTCGCCGCGGTCGAGACACGCCCGGGGTTGTCTCAGGGGAGCGTGTGCTCGGTCGCTTCAATCGCGGCAGCAACGGCCCCACCCTCGTGGATCGTGGCTTTCCGACCTCGCGGCCGCGCGAAGCTCACCCGCTGAGCGCGGACAATGACGCCACCGCACTAACCTATGCACAACTGCAGGAGTCACATGGAGCGCCGTCTTGGTGCTGCCAAAAATGACGGCTGTGAGTCTTTTTTTTTTTGTAAAGATGACAGACGATTTTAGTGGGTGCCTGCCCTTTTCCGTAAAAGCACGACGTGAGAAACGAACGAAACGGCGATGATTTCGCCATGACATTCGATTCGTCACCTTCGGGTTTCGTCTTATAACAAAAATGTCTGTCTGTAAAGTTTTTTTTTTTTTTTTTACGTATGAAGTAGTCTGTTGACCGACTGCCTCAGATCGGCTCGTGGCTGCTTACGACTAGAAGACTAGCACACTGGCGCATTCTATTGGGTAGCCCTCGAATGCCTCTTATCTGCTTGTAACTATATTGAATGTTACGCGGTATTGGCAAGATCATATCTATGCACTATCTATTAGAAATGGTCGCTGACAACATTTTAAGAATTAGTTCAAGACTGTGGTAAAATACCGATAAGTAAAAATTTAAAAAAGACGCAAATCAGAAGTGTGCCGTGGCTGTCCGTTAGATGGTGCCCGTGTGTTACCTTGCGAGAGAACAATCAAGCTAACGTCATTCTAGGAAAGTAAAGGCGATTTCACTACGGTGGAAGAAGCGGAACTCTGTCAAAAAAATATCAATCTGTATTTTGCGGAGTTTATTCAATGGCAACTTCGACGATTTCATTTTACGGGAACTAAAAATTTCCCATCGTAAAAAATCAACACTCTTATTCCAATCGGTTTTAGGGGATATTTTTTTCCCAGCGGTTATATTTTCTTTTTTTTTTTGTCGTGTTTTTCATACTATTTACAAGCATTGTGTGTGTTCGTGTCTTTTCTCTTGCTGTTTCTATGGAAGACGAAGGTTTGTCAGTAACGCTGGAATTGTTTTTATCGTTACGCCTTTCTCGAAATTAAGAGAAATACATATCTTAAAGTGCATTAAAATATTTTTCATTGTGCAACACTTAGTACAACTCGCAGTCTAGCACGCCAGCGTACATTGATGCCGCAGCTATGAATATTCTATTACGGAACCCTAATAGCGTTGTTAGCAGTATTTCAATTCTCTGAAGGAAAGAAACCATCTGTAGTAATGAGGCATGGTGCTTACAATACAAATGAAAAAAAAACAAAAACGCGCTCTATGTTTTCAAAGTGCTGGAAGTTCATCAGCCCACCTGAATCTTTTATCTTCTAACAATAAAATGAGCCCGGGACATAATCGCGAAAGACCGAATCAGGGTTGGGCAGAAATACTCAAAAATGTATTTGGAAATAGAAATACTGGGATACATTAAAATAGTAGCTAAAATACTGATACTAAGATATATCTGTAAAAATGTATCGCGATACGTATCGGAAATACGTTTTAAAAAGAGGCAAAGAGTATTTGGAAATACAAATACAGGAATACAATTTAGGAGGGCAGAAATACAAATACAGAAATACTGATAATGCAATACATTCTCCAATTTTTTTTTTTTTTTTGAGACAGCAACTGAAATGAAGTTTGAAGTTGATGTTTGCGGTCCCAAAATTAGATTCCTGTAGGCTTGGCACTTTGTCTTGAAGGTAGTGGTTTCGGACGACAAGGAGTCTTCAATGGGCCAAAAACAAAACGTCCCATCAAGGACTGACTGCGGTCCCTTCCATGCCATCCTGTCTGCCTGACGAAGGAATCCTGTCAACATTGATCACATGATGTCACTGTGGAATGAACTAGTACTCCTTATCTGTAGGTGTGGCCTTGAACATGAAACTTTACCACGCTGCTGTATGAAAGGACAATACGTACTTTCGTTGTAGGTTACCTAGTTGAAGATCGTGCATGCAGTGTCATTCGGAATTTTTGAGAATAGTGGACCACCTGAAGCATCTTGGAATATATGTTTTATCTTCTGTTACGGTTGAAAAAACGATACGGTAGCATCCCTGTTCTGAAGGTCCTTACTACCGACCCTCCGCCACCGACGCACGGATTGCAGTCTTCAAGTTTTGCCTAGCATTATCCAAACAAAGACCTCGTGGATTGCGAGCTGATGTTGCCGGCACAGGTGCGCGGCTGTCTGAGAAACAGCGGTCTCGAGACGAGTACGTAGTCTGGGATGGCACAGCGAGGCCACTTCTGGCCTCCTTCTGGGTTTCGGATCACCAGAGCAGCGGGTCACGTTCACGTCGGCTGATTGCGTACCCTTGAGGCGTGCAATGTTACGAGCGCAGCCACAGATGCATTCGAATATGTGTTGAACTTCACACCGTGAGTCTTCCTACTATTTCAAGTCAACCACCTCCTGGCTCGTGCTGCAACGGAATGTGACTCAGTTTTGCCGGCTGGGTGTATTCTGTACGCTAAGGCGAGAGAGACGGTTAGCAGCGGGCATTGGATGGCAGCAAACAATGACTCAAGAAATCCCTACCTAAGTACCTGCGGCAGAAGATGCTCTGACTCCACTCCTGGCACGCCACTTGGTTCGAGTCCCCGACTACGCAAGACTTCTCATAGGAGAGAAGAGGACGAATAGAAAAAAATAGTTTGCAGAATCAAAAGGAACCTTGGTCAGAATAGTAACAACGCCCCAGCATCTCCTTGACTCTGATGCCCACAGAAGTAAAAAAAAAAAAAGCGTTAGGACTAGTTTTTTTGTTTTTTTTTGGCGGGGGGGGGGGGGGGTATTTCTTAAGAAATGTAACGAAATACAATTCATCCTGATTGTATCGCGATGCAAAGAAACATTTCAAATGTATTTCGATGCAGGAATACAGATACTGGTGAAAAAAATGTATCGCGATACAGAAATACAGATACGAAATGTATTTCTGAAATACTATCGCGATACATTTGTATCGCGATACTGCCCAACCCTGGACCGAATAATAAATCAGACCTGTTGGGAATCCTTAAACCACAGCTAAAGTCTAAGCTGGACGGCACCCAATGAGTAATACACTTCCTGAAGAAAGCTGCCTCATCTGGAACGTTCATGTGTTCGGGCTAACCGTGCTACAGCCTGAACATTCACACACAAGACTCATATAGGCTGCAAATGCCCACACTTCACTTCAAAACAACAAAATTTGACTAAACAGACGTATTGTGCCAGCTGAAACAAGTTTAATTTTGAAATTGTCAATCAATGATCACGCGCATGTTCATAAAAGTAATGTCCTAATGATATCTTTTGATGTGACACGTTTTCTCGGTTGGATTGGATGCGTATGGTGGTGTTGATTTTTGTGGGACTGCTTCTGGTACGGAAGGAAGTGGCCTTCGAAATTATATAATTTTAGTCTTGAGTGCGATAAATATTTGCAGGGTAACAAAAACTTGAAGTACTACAGGTGTGACGCACTCGCTCACGACATATGCCGATTGCTCATTTTGTCTGGCAGAAAAAAAAGAGCTATTTTGCGCCTTCAATAAGAAAAAGAAAATAGGTTGTAATCTGACTTCAACATTCATTGGTGAGCCAGCCAAACAAACATACAGAAAATTGTGCTTTCTGGCAAACAGACGCAATCTCTTATAAGTGAGTTTCAATATTGCGCATACGAGCGAACGCAAGCGCTGTGCGCTTGCGTTAGCATTGCGTGTTCCACACCGCGCGAACGGGGAGCCCAAAGTGCGGCCTTGAATTGGCGCATAGCGACTTCGCGCATGCGCAGCCTTGGAGTACGGAACATTAACGTAAACGCACAACACTTGCGTTTGCTCGTATACGCAATGCTAAAACTCACTAAATTGTTCATGACAGAAGTTGGCACATTTGAACGCAGACAAACTGCTGTGCTGTTTGCTGGAACTGCAGAAGGACAAATTTCACTTTGAATTTTTTTCATGTATAGCACTAGTTGTGCTCTATCACAGTAGTACACCTGATCTACTTGTTACACCTTAAACACATTCAGGTGTTCAAGTCAAAGTCAATAATCAGTCATTCGTTGGGGCGTGCCCAATGCCCTTCGCTAGCCTAGTAAACATCTAACCCTCCCTCTCAAACGTTTATTCTCATTTGAAGTTTCATAATAAAAACACGAATATGCAACTTTTTTTTTTTTTTTCGTCTGAGCTTGAAAGCTTTAGAAATAGAATAACAAACGCATCACTTTCGGGTTTTGACAGCCACAGAAGTTCCGCATGACCTGGAGTATTTGTTCGTTAATGCAAAGGGATCTATTTCCAAGCCTGGTCTCGGCAACGCCACGGCCCCCAACACAGTCACAGGCGTACGTCCTCGCCGTCCAAGCACTGACGCCGGCCTTCTGTCTTCGATGACATCACGAGCCTGGCGCCGCAGCAGATGTCGCTCCCGACCGCAATGACGGACAAGGCAGCTTCTTGTACTCGAATCGACTCTTGCCACTACGTCTTTTCGCTCGTTTCGTTCCGTCTGGTGCGGCTGCCGCTGACGACGGTTTCGTGGACCTCTATCTCTCTCGTTCCTCCTGCGTCTTTAGGATCATCGTCTCTGAACTGGGAGAGTAAATATTTGCGTCTGGTTCTCTGCAAGAGACAGCGTTGAGGATACCTCCTGGGACGTCTTGGCGCTGAGCGCTTTCGGCAGGCTGAGGAATTTGAGTTGTTGAGCGACGACTGCGGGCGTTCAAGCGCGGCATTCCTTGGTGGCATTTGAAACTCAGCGGAGGGCAGTCATAGAATGCTTCTGTTTATCTTCCGCGAAGGCTATCGTGATCCGCGTCATCCGCCATGGAAAGATTCCTGGCCTGGCCCCAAAACTGTTTAAAAAAAAATTCGTTGTCTTTCAGAAAAATAAAAAAAAGTTTATTGTCTCCTTCTCGTCAATAGAGATCAACGACAACTAGGTATGCGACGAGTCTGCTCCTTCTAGGAACCTGCTGTGATTTTTGAGAAGTTTATTTTTGTATGGTTTATCAGTTAATGTTAGCACAGTTATCAGTTAATGTTAGGGAAGAGAACGAGGTCTCAAAAGAATGATTTGGAAGGATTGGGTTGAATTTTTGAAGCATAATGTTTCTATCTATACATAGATTTAAAATGTCTTGGTTTGTGTCAACCGGTATTGAGTTTTAAAAAGAATACGTGAAGTACAGAAATACAAATAACACAATTTAAACACTTGAAACAAATCGCCTTATAGAAAAAAAAAATATAAGATGCAAAATGACAACGTATTGATGAGAGGGCTATAATCTTTTGGAGATTTAGGGGTCTATTTTTAATAAATTAACGAAATTTTCACGAAACAGAACGCTTGCGGTGGAGACAGAAAATACATAAGCACGTGCGTGTGTACGCCGTCGAGACGGTTTTTTACTTCACTAAGTTTTGTTCCTTCTAGAATTTCACTGAGCTGAGTGTTGTTTGATTGAACGATTAGTCACGACTTACGTCGAGGAAACAGCGAAGCTAGTCAAACAAATTATCATTTTAGAGCGCAGCTCTAAAATAATATGAAGACTCGTCCTCAACCATATGAAGAGTCGTACTCTTCATATGGTTGATATTACTTCCTGATTAACTGTACAAATGCACCAGTGTATGTTTCCACAAGGCCATATTTTCGAAGAACCAATTAAAATGTGTTTAGCTGGTCATACTACTGTTTAGACTGAATTGTACACGTCATTACCATGCAAAACTCGCATTAGATTTGTCGCAAAAAAGAATTGGACAGAAATGAATAACCTTGCCCTCCTCATGTCACTGCCAAAACAAGAGGTCCCGCGACCTGGTTTTGGCTAGTGTCAGGAATCTTATTCGGAGCGTTCAACTCCGAACTGCAAAAATCCCGTGCCTTGCTCCGATAATGTTACATTGATTTGAGTTTACCTTTACAGTGATTCAACGCACATTGATCCCGAAAACCTGCTCCCGACGCCCCCTTCCGACCACCTGCCCTACCCAGCTGCTGATCCTCAATCAAAATAAATGATGAAGACATTACAAATTCTCTCGCTCTATTTTAGTTCTCCCAAAATGCCGGCCCTGATTGCATCCACCCATCCCTCCTAAAGCTCTCCTCTCCTACCGTAATGCCAATCTGAACCATAATGTTTCAGAAACTCGTTTACTCTGGTACAGTCCCTTCAGCGTACAAACACTTCCTCATCACACCTGTCCTCCAAAGAAGTGACCTCGGCACCGACTCGACGGACTCATATCGCCCTATCACCTCCACATCAGCTGTCTGCAGGACCCTGGAAAGAATAGTAAACAAAACGTTCGTGCAATACCTAGAGGCAAACAGCCTACTCAGTAAGGCACAACGTGATTTCAGGCAGGGACGAAGCTGTGAGACCGCCCTGCAGTGTGCAGTGGCTGTTCACACCATCAGCTTGTCCATCGAGAATCGTGTTCCATGCAAACTAATCCAGCTAGACTTCTCCAAGGCCTTCGATCGGATCAGCCACACGCACCTATGCAACAAACTCCTCAACGTTGGAATCCAAGCTACCTTCCTGCATTGGCTACGGGACCTTGTCTCGACCAGAACTCAGCGAGTAATCTTTCATGGATCAACATCCTCCCCCCACCCCCCGCACCGTGCTCTCTGGCGTCCCTTACACTCTCAACAAAAGGATTGTCGTAGGGTAAGACTTTTGGGGTAGTAAGAAGCCGTCACAGATATCGCTACCCCCTACCCCCCTTAGTTATACTAACGATTATATCTGCAGTCACACGGCACGCAATCAACAGGGAGTCACGGCGACCACCCCCAAAAGAAACATGGCGGCTGGCAAGTGACAGGGGAGCAATACGAGTCAGGCCTAGCGCGGTGGACTGGTTTTTTCTAAAATGCGATATTCAAGTGCGTACGCCCGTTCGCTGTCTTCCGTACGCACTAAAGCACTCCAAAACGCGCCTCGAAGCACCGGCACCGTCCTTAGTGGGAAATTCGCGGGTTTGTCCGCGACTGCTTTCGCGCAGCCGGCTGCATTTACTTCGCGACCAGAAAGCATTTAAAGAAGGAATCGTATTGTGACAAATGGAATGATGTCTTCATTGTACAGAGCATCTGCTTGCTGTGCTTGCCGTAAGTAATCCGGCGGTTTCGGTTGACAGCGGCGAGGCGAAGCATCACCGATTCAAGCGGCGTCGGCTCCGATCGTTCAACGCTCCTGCTCGCCTGTTAGCATTCGTTATCAACTTTCAAGGCCCTGGTAATTCTCACCGCGTCTGTGCACGCACATGGTGCCATTCACCGCACGGAACACCCATTCAACTGGCTATGGGACTGATCCCACTGAAACGAGAGGTCGAGAACCGAACCTTCCGTAGGCTGCTCCGTGGAGCCATGGAACGCCTCTATGTTCCCACTCAAATAAGGAGACACATAAACGAACGACTCCTTGAATTGGGCGGCGACACGCGCCGCCTAACAGACAGCGCTCAAACAAAAAAGAAAAAGAAAAAAGAAACCGACAGCTTTTTTAGCGCCTCGCCAGACAAGCACCTATGAACATAGTCCACACCACTCTTCACATACGCAACATACAGACACCATAGGATTTTATACATGAACGCGTTCACAAACAGCACAATGTCACGACAACATGCGATGTTCACACTCTAAATTGCTATACAGACAACTAGTCGTCATCACCAGCTTATATGCTGCTGTATTTTTTGTGACCGATTAGGATGGTGACCTCTGTTATATTTTGCATAAATACGAAAAGACTGTGCAAGATTTACCCGTATATAATATTTTTCTCCACCGCCCTTAGGAAAGCGCTCGTATCTCTAATGTAATCCATTGCAAAAGTGAACTGCAGGTTATAAATAAAATTGAATAGTCGTTACACGTCACGTTTTGATCAGTTTTGTTTTCTCGCTAGCCTACATTTCAAGTATACAGAAGCCTGTTTAATTAATTGTATTAATTATCGAAACCAATTTCTGCAATCAAAACTTTCTGAACGCGCTGATGCATTTTCTTTTCTCTTTTTACATATCCGAATAACTTCAGCGGTGGTTGAGTACACCTTGAGTACATTGAGCATGCGCAGGTGATTCTAGCGAAGCCCGTCTGCCGGTCCTCCAGGAAGCGTTGTTTCAGTTTTCTTCTTTTCGCTACAATTGTTTCTGTTCAAGCGCGTGTCTTTCAAATATGCTATGCGCTCGCGCCCGCGCCAAGAGGACAGTGCAGAATTTCTGCTTTCGGGCCCGTGCCCTCACCTGTAATGAACGCGAAAGACGTATGCTAAATTATGTAAGCATCAAAGAACGCCGAGAATATAGTTCTTTGCGCTGCACATGCTGGCGTCTGCCAGCAGTACTTTTTCTAAAGCAAAAATCTAAAACAAATAGCACTTGTATGTTTGCCAACGCTTTTTCTCTTGGAGAGTAAAGCTATACGCACTCCGTATTGCACTTCGGTCGGAAATGGCTATACGCGCTACGCAAACCTCGTATAAAACAAATGCTTGAAACGAGTTTTCTTAGTGGTGGCATAACGTAGCACATAGGTGTCGGCATCACACGCAAGTGGACGCGGGTTTGTTCTCTGTGGGCCTACTTTTTTTTTCTCACTTTTTCTTAGAGTGCAGGGCAGCGTGCTGGGGACAACCTTCTTCAAAACTTATAAATAAAAGCCCAGTTTCTGCACAAAATCAATCATATATGCAGACGACCTTACACTTATTCAATTCCTGAGAACCACCGATGCCTACAATGGGCTTCTGCACACCCTAGACCTCTGCCACCGGTGGTCGCAAGTTAACACCCTACCCCTCAACTGTGGCAAAAGTGAGTGTATGACCATTTCCCACTCAGTCAGGACACAAACTGCACCACCCGACCTCACCTTAGGCGGCACCCCCATACCTCGTGTGCCCCACACCAAACTGCTCGGCGTCACCCTTGACGACAAATTGGACTTCCACCGCCTCATCTGTGAAGTAACCTCCAAAGCTGAGTGCCCACACTGGGCTTCATAACCCACCTCTCACGCGACCTTCCACCAAAGGCATTCAGAAATATCTGCACTGCCCTTGTCCTACCCCAACTAAAGTTTTGCTGTGCCATCTGGGGACCGTCAAAATGCTCTAGCAAGCATTCAAAGAAGGGCTGCATTTACGCTCTACCGCCGCAGTACCCCGAGAAGCAGCCTCCTCGATTATCGGGACATTAGCACCGACCTCTCCTCTGCAGCGCTAACTGGCGGATGCAACAACATCGTAGACACGTCGCCTCCATCCGGCTGTTTTGTCGTGTTAAGAGTGCGGACGACATGGACTTCCCCAACACACCGAGTCTCAACAGGCGTATCGGTCGTCAGCAACCAGTGCTTACGCACACTTTCCGCCAGAGGAAAACATGCCTCCTACGAGCCGCTGAGCTCTCGTTGGCCCTACCCTCGGAGCTGACCGGAGTGATTCCTAACGATAGGGACTCCAAAAAGAACCCTGTCAGTTGATATCCATGGAGGATGGCTGGCACCTGTAACCTGACTACTGCTGGCTGGGAGCGCCTTAGTGCTGTTAGTTTTTTAGTTACTCGGTGTCGGCCGGCGCTGACAGCGGATGGGATGCGAGTGTTGTGTCGGTGTTAGGCTAGGACACGTGCCCAGTCGGCGAGAAGACGCGGCGCTCGCGTCCGGTCTGTGCTTGCGCTGGCCGGTATTCTGTGGCGGATGGCTGTCGGTGCTGGGACGTTCTTGCCTGGCGGGTGCTGCTCTGTGACACGCTTTCCAAATAAACGAGCCTCCCCCCCCCCCCCCCCAGGCCCCTTTTTACTGTCTTCCTGAAAGTATTTGTGTATTCTATTTACCAATTGCCTCCAGGTGGGTGGCGAGGTCGCGCAGTGTGCATGGGCTCCCTGCCTTTCCTTGTCGCCTGCTCGCCTCGAATGAATTCACTCGAGTGCAATAAGAAACTATTGAACTATATTGAACAACGTGAACTTGAACCGAACGTCCACTTAGGTATTCATGGTGTTTGCATCTGTTTCAAAGCACTAACGCAGTGCTCGTAACTAATATGTCACAAACCGGCCTCTCAGTCGGCTTCGGGTACATTTTCTTAAAATAACACAGGACGTCCATTCTGCAAAGAGAGCTTTCTCTTGATTCTATTTTAATCTTTACTGTATCATTTAAAAAGAAGCTGAAGCTTCTCTTTGAGAATACCGCGTTTGGAGCAGAATTCTACAATATTTTGTCCCCTGGCCTCGATTGCCGCGCTTGAATTGGGCTGAAATAGACGTAAAGTGCTGTTAATAATAAAAAAAAAGTGTTGGGACAGCCGCAGGGCATGCGGCGAGCCTCTCTGCTTCCTCTTGTCTGTCCAAGGCGTTGTTGCGTCATTGTCGGCATCTCTGAGCCAGCTTAGTGGCGAGCAAGGGTCTTCCGAAATCACAAATGACGTCATTTTTCCCTCTGCTCTTATTCCCTCCTGCACTCAGCTTGCAGCAGCAGGCAGGGCTGCAGCCAAGTTCGAATTAGCGATCACGTCGTTCTTACAGATAAGACTTGACAGATAATTTTTATGGTGCCTATGTTCAAGCTTGTACTGTTTTTCAGCATTCAGAATTCTCATGAGCTTCGCCTTGACAAAGCGTACGTACATGTGAAGGATTTCATCTCGGCCTTATACTCGTGCTTCTATACACCATTCCAAGTAGGTCGATGCAGAAAGAGAAAAACACTCTCGAACCAGAGCGGTGCGCCAACGCTCTGCTTACCCTTTCCTTCGAAAGCTCGTCTGCTTCACGCAGTGGACTGTTAGAAAGCACGTGCACAGTGTACGGAGGTAAGTTGTTTCGACAGTGTTAGGCGCCGCTTTGATATTATGGCGTGTTTTCGAGTGTGACATGGCCTATGCAAGAAAAGAATCGACCGGGCAGCACTGTGATGTAATTGGTTGTACAAATAACAACAAAAAAAAAAAACTAAAATCAACGCCGGTTCAGTGTGCGAGACCCACGCTGTCAAACAGTATGAATATGGGTGCGGCATGTTTATGCTGCACCGGACCTACGACGCCGGTGGCTGGCGAATTCAAACAGGAAAGACTTCTTGCCATCGAAGAGCAGTCATGTGTGCTCCGACCATTTCTTGGACGGCCGGCGAGCTGCGGAGAACCCCGTGCCGTTCCTTCGCATTGAAAAAAGAAAACGGTTGCGTGACTCCTTAGACATTGAAAGAAGAAAACAGTTGCGTGACTCCTGGTCTACTGATTTATTAGTACACGCCACGACAGAGTATGCGAACAAATAAATTTCTCGCGAGGCGATTACAGAGATGCACATCAATGGGCCAATATTGTGACAGTGGATTCCAAAGAAAAAAAAAACGGATCCGTCGCACTTGCTATCTGTACTCAGTATTTATATATCGATTCATATTTAAATTTGAGGCTTCTACTATTTCAATTAAAGCAGACGTGGCAGCTCAGGTCTGAGACGCTAACCGCGCAATTAGTTCAAATATTCCCGGCGCCCCCAAGCTGCGACAACTCGAGTTTAGCGCAAATTCACATGCTGTAATTCGTGCCATCCTGGCTTGGCTCAATCCTCAATTTCACTAGCGATTCTCAATTTTACTAGCTATCCCCAATTTCGCCAGCAATCGAAACGCCGAGTTCGGTTTGGGAGTGACGACTGCCCCAGAACCGCGCTATAAATTACCCACAAAAAGATGTCAGGAAAGCAGGATGCACTTTTCCCCATGCCTGACATACAAATTAGACTTTCCTCCGTGGACGAAGACGATGAGCCGATGACGCCGAATACGGCAGCCGTGCCGCAGAAGCAGCTACAATGGGTGTGACTCGGTGAGCAGGGTAACAGTCCAGTAATGGCGGTCGGTCATTCGGGCGGGTTCAAATTCTCCCAAATGCCCGGATGAGGGTAGGCGGCGCTACACTCGTTAAAATGGCGCCGGCTAGGAAACCCAACTTGGAACGGTGTATTGCCCATCTTTACATAATATTTGCAACTAAAGTTTGCTTTTTACGTTTGGAAGGCAATAATAATTGGGTGATAAAAAGTGAAAGCCGTTTACAACTCCCTGTAACGCCGAATTGGAGCGCAGCTCTGGAGGAGGAGGAGGGAAGGGTACTGAGGGCCACGTGTTCGGCGGGGGGGGGGGGGGTCACGTGACGTCGGGGTGGGGGTCACGTGACAGAGGGGAAAGGGTCACGTGATCTCGGGAGGGGGTCACGTGACCTGGGGTGTCACGTGACCTAGGGGAGGGGTCACGTGACTTCCCAGGTCACGTGACCCCCCCCCCCCCTCCCGGTCACGGGACCGAAATTTCCCCGCTAGATCTAGCGGGGAAATTTTTCCGCTAAATTTAGCGGGGAAATTTTTCCGCTAGATTTAACGGGGAAATTTTTCCGCTAGATTTAGCGGGGAAATTTGTCTGCTAAATTTAGCGGGGAAATTTTTCGGCTAGATTTAGCGGGGAAATTTTTCCGCTAGATTTAGCGGGGAAAATTGCCCGCTAAACTTAGCGGGGAAATTTTTCCGCTATATTTCGCGGGGAAATTTTTCCGCTGGATTTAGCGGGGAAATTTACCCATAATGCACCGCGCGGTTACGCAGACGGCGACGGCGACGGGGACGGTGACGCCGCTCAAGCCGGAAACGGGCGCCTAAGAGCTGCGCTCTAAAACATTCACGTAGTCAGATGAGAAACCTTTTCAGCACAGTGTCACCGTTCATTCCATTACCGTTACCCTCATGTCGGATCCGGGCCAGGAACGCACTGCAAAAAAACTGAGGCGCCATTAAGTATCACCAACACTATTTGTTATTTTTCCTACAGTGCAGCAAAAAATGGCGCTTGGCTCGAACGTTTTCTTACGGCGTAATCCTTATTTAGCTCCAGCATGGTGATAATTGTATCGGTATTACTGTAAGGTTATGCAAATTGCCTCTAAAGAGATCAAATTTCACTTGCCTCCAACTTGCAACATTCGAATCATAGACAAAAGCAAGTTAGACGGATGACTTCTAATCTTTCGGGAGAATTTTCCCGTGAACTGAAAATTATGAGCTAGATTGTTTTGTTTTTGAATTTGAAAGAGAAAACACGTAAATGCTGACGCAGATATATATACAGCCAGTTTCATCACAATGTCAGCGATAACAAAGGTCATACTGCCTTGACTTCGTCGTCCAATTGCCTTAATCGGAGTTTTCAAGGTAATCAATGAAGCCATATCAAAGAAAAAACTGCTTCCATGAAAGTGACGCGGATTCGGTCTGGTTGAAGCAAAAAAAAACATCTCCTCCCGGGCGAAAGAAGTCGGGTTATCCAAGTTACCGTCGTACAAGATTTTGTTTAAAAAAAGGCGATAGATGAATTACGGGTTTGTAACAATGATGTAAGGACAACTCGGAGTAAAAGGGAAAGCCAGTGTATATGTATTTTTCGTCTCGAGAGCTCCTGAGGTTCTTTATCAAAGACGACAAGTTTCAATGGCGCTCGCCTTCGCTGTTTGCATCTCCGCTCCTCACGGAAGAACGCCTCCTCGATGGAATAATCTCGCGTCATTCGTCCTTTATTTTTGTTCTCCTACATTGCTCGCTCCGCTGCCCCATAACAAACAACAAAAGATGGATTACAGGGCATGCCACGCAAGCGAACCCGTTGACTATAGCTTCCCCCATCCCTCAGAAAAGTTGGAAGAAAAAAACCACGAAGCGAAGACAGCAGTCCTGCGCATATTCTGACCCGGCAAATCCGCTGCGCAAACACTGGATATGGCGTTTTTTCACGTGGTGTTCTCTTCCAAACAAACGTATTCTTCTCCTTCCCTTACAGGTCTGGGATGGCGGGAGCTCGTTGCCGTTCTTAATACATGTGTGCAGCACTGCGGCTTTGCCGGCGAGGAGGTAAAGCTTCCGGGCGGAAAATCGGCAGCGGGATATGCGATAAGTTTACTTAGGCAAGGGCATCCGCGTCTAGAAATGCGCGTATGGGCAAACGTTCATCGTCAGCGCTCTTGTTGTCATTTGTCCCTCTTGTGTCTTCCGACAAGGTGTTGGGCAATGAGGAAGGCAGCTCATATTCATGTATGTGCCCGCATGGTCTTCATCGGCACGTTTCTCCTATATTCGTCTCGGCTGGGTGGCTTTTGTTTCCTTCCCGGCCTCGTGTTTGAAAGAGACATCTAGCTACTGTGCGGCCGATGTTCTTCGTCCAGGAGTTTGAATCAGGAAGCATAAGGGAGATTCCGTTCGTATACCTGTCTTCTTATGGCTTTTTGAGGCGGGCGTAAGATTAGTGGGAGGGGCATGTCTTCGAATATGTCATAGCTTGGATACAGTAGGCTTGTTCGTCTTACCTGCAACTCCTGGACCGGTGCAGGAAAGTGTAGGGCGGTGTACTTCCGGTGGTATCTCAAAACACTTACTGGAATTTCACTGCCATACACTATTAAAAATATTGTAACAAACTGGTAACTGGAGCAGTTAATGCCTTTTGCCGATCTTTACTACCTTCCACTAACTATTTACTACCTCAAACGCGCGATGCGTAGTAAAACTTTAGTAAATGCAGCAGTTACTACCTTTCTGCGACCATTTCTATCTTTTTACTCGCTATTTGCAACCCCAACCCCGCGGAGAAGATGGCGGCGTCTGCCGCATCGCTGATGGCCACAGTTTCGGAACGCACGGGGAGGTTTCCACACATAATCGTCGCACCAAATATTGTAGGAGGAGGCTTGTTCAATGATTGGAGGTGACTTTGTAACTATCGCAAACTCGGTTCCAGCACGTCATCGAATCCAACACTGCTGCCAGCGCAGCCATCGTTGGTGCAATGGTGCAAAGCTTCTTTCAAAGCGTTCACATTTTCGTTTCGGTTTTAACTGGGATGAAAATAGCCATGTAGCACGTGCTAAGAACTTGAAAACAAAAACGTTTTTTTTGTTTTTATTCTTGACTTTTTTAAATATATGTTTCTCTTTCGCGAGAGACGCTTGGCAACATTGTAGGAGAAATGGGTTGAGGCGTTGGGGCCAGTCAGAGCTTGCAAGGCGCTCGTTTCTGCGACCTTAACCTGCCGTTTTTGCCGTGTGCTGTTCCTATGTTGCCGTGTTGGTGTGCATAGTTGACGTCCGGGTGCTCGACTGGGAGGGTGTGTGCATGCACGTGTACTGCTCTCAGGAGAGGCTTAACGAGCCGCTGACCAGCGTCCACTCGTCACCGGATCCGCCGCGCGACGGCGTTCATTCGGCCGGTTCATTGGCATGGGTCTCGCCGTCCAAGAACTTCGCTGCTTCGCTGCTTCCCTCCTACTTGACACTGAGAACGTCTTATTCACGGTCTGTGTGTGCTCGGTGGTTGGATGATTCTCATGGAGCTGTCTTCGGTCGTGATAGTGGCCGTAATAGAGTAAGGTACCAACCATGAAGCGGAAATACGGTGGAGAGACGAGGTGGTTGCAACGGGGACGTGCATGCGCAAGGTAAGGCAGTCTATTGGCGAATTCGGGGGTCGCCTCTTTCCTCTGACCTTGATCCAGCAGAGCGCCCCTCCTCGCCGCCAGAGCTACTCGGGATCCTTTTCAGCCGATCACAGCTGCTGGCTTCAGAGCGCTCCCAGACTCTCAGACCAGTAATAGAAGTAAAACTTCTTAATTTTAATAATGCATTAAAAAATTGTACAGCGTAGGGTGGACGATTGACCAAAATTTACGCTCACACCGTGATGAAATAGCGGTTGTGACGTAAATTGTTTTACGCATCGTCATGTAAAAAAGCTACAAAAAAAACAACAGCAGTATGCGAATTTATTTTTGCAGAACAGAACGAAAGCCAATGAATGCTTGGAAAGAGTTGTCAACTCATCGCGTTTTCGACAGTGAACGCGCTGCGATAGCGGTCATGCGTACAGCAGAGCAGGCAAAATATAAAATGGCTAATAAACCGTATTTTTCTCACGACGGAATATTGTGCAAGCAGGATATAACACATATCGCCATGTGACACAAGTGACTGTGCTTTAGATGCGGCTTTCCCTTTATTTTACAACACACACCATTGAACACACTTTTACCAAACCTGAAAAGTTCTTGAAGCGACCACAAAATTTGGGTAGAACAGCGGCGAGCTCTGCGAGCTGTTTCTTCTTCGGTTACGCTTAGCGGAATCACCGCCGCGATATTTATGGTAAAAGCACTGGGAATACTTCACACGTCGACTTCTCCAGTTACGGTCGCAAACAAATGTCGTCCCGTCTGTTGTAATCCTCGCACCGTCGAATGCACAAGCACTTTGTAGAACCACATATCAATCGCCGTCTCGCCGGACCCCGCACACCCCAACAGACCACTGCCTGCCATCGCCAACAAAACCCCGTGATCTCCGTCCAAGTACCACGTGACGCCTGCGCCTCTCCGCACTCCGACGGGCTACAGACAGAGTGCTAGAGAGCGCTCTGAGAGAGAGAGGCGCCCTCTAAATGAACCAGCCGATCAGGCCACCAGCACTATCTTTCCACCACTCGATTTCGCGCCGAAAGGAGCACGCGAATTCGCGATATGTGGAGAAGCGAGGCCATGTCTGCTGGGAAGTAACCTATAGGGACGGTGTTTTATAGACTCTCGCAAATCATTACTTTGTATACCGTTACTTCTGAGTATGGGATAGATTCTTTGCAATCCTTAGCTACAATATTAGAGAACAACAATGGTGCGAAAGCTGCACCATATTTGTAACATCGTTTACGGACGAGGTGGTCGCTGATTAACCGACTCCCTTCAGATGATCAGTATATGAAAGCGCATGGATAGCCATTCGGGAGAGCTTTTAAGTTTGCGTGTCGTCGCGTGCATGTTGTGCGTGTGTAGGGCTTCTGTGTTCAGATTCCTTGCCTGTGTTAAATTATATCATGTGTGCAAATGTGAAATAAATGCAATGAAAATGGGCTTGTAAGCGGCGGATAAAAATTAATCCCGGCGATAATAACATTTTTCTCAATTTTGATTTTGGCGTTGACTACCGCCACCTGTGACAGCTCGTGCCAGCTACTACCTAAGGGTAGTAAATATACTAGATTCGTTAGTAAGTGCTACTAGCTCTTTCATGTAGTAACCGTTTCTAGACTGACCGTTAACACCTATGGTTACTAGGTACCTAATAACATATGTTGCAAGCGGTTACTATACCTTTACTCAGTGGATACTACTACCTTCTGTTTTAAGAGTATACACATTTCTACACAGGTGCAGGAAATGCAAATAAATCAAACGAGTTTACTCTCTGCTGGAATCGGTGGCAAAATGAAACATGGGAGCCTATAGAGTGCTGTAATTACGCGAAGACTAGTTTAAGCAAATTCTCGGTTCCACTATGTAGTACATTTTAGCAGTTATATTGTCACGAATGGCGGATGATGAGGCGGCGAATAACTGAAGAGACAATACGTTTAACGGGCGAACTTGCGCCCAAAACAAAATAGAGAAAAGTTTGCGTCTCTGACGTCGATGTCGGCAAAACAGCAGGATCGAGCGCTGGGGAAAAATTGACTCCGGCTCGCCATGCGGAGTTTTTTATGTACCCGCGTGGGTTTCTGGAATCTTAGGCGTGGAAGGTTCGGCAACTAGAACATTCGGACAGGGTTCTCAAATTTACGAGAACATTATACTGAAAGAATAAAAAAGCCGCGTAACTCCCAGGAATCAAAACCTGTGCCTCCGCAACAAAGTCAAGCACGGTAACCACACGACCTCACACGCTTTTTTTCTTCTTTTTTTTACTCGACTTTGCACGTGCTTGCTGGAGGACGCGCGTGGCAATATCCGGAAGAACGATTCGCGGGGGAGTAAAAGAGCGTACTGTGCATTGCTTCTATATTATCGATCTGAACTACTTCGTGTTAGTAAGCGTTTTGTGAGCATAGCGAAGGATTTTGTAAGTTTTATTACATCACCAAGTAACATGATTTACGTTTTGGCATTCTTTGTTCGCATTTTTTTTTTATCTGATGCAAAATAATGTATGGTACATATATCCGATAGACTCTGAAAGTCTATGTGCCCTGCCCCCCCCCCCCCCCCCCCCCCAAAAAAAAAAAAAAAAGTAAAGATGATATCTTACAAATAAGTGTGATCAGTGCACAGGGTCAATGGTCCCGGGCAAATGTCACCACAGTTACCTTCCAAATCTCATAATATTGGCAAAAGGGGTCTGACCGCTTATTTCTTCAAGGTTTAAGACGACATGGTCCTAATACTTTCGGGTCACGACAAAAGCCTCGTTTCGGATAATAAGAAAAAAATTAGATTTTGAATTGTGAGTTGTGAATTGTAAATTGTACATAAAAGGGGCTTCCATTTCATGATGAATGCCCTTCAGTATATAACAGCAAAAATAAACAAACAAGGCAATAATAATAAAACAGGACCACTCTTGTGAAATATTATAAAGCCTAACATACTGACAAAAGGGAGGCCCGTGTTTGCTACGTTCTTTCACCAGTAGAGAGCACTAAGACGTACATACACTGGATGCAGTGCCATCTAGTGGTATCCAAGGTTGTGACTAGCGGTACACATATTTAACTCCCTTTTATTTGGTCGCCAAGTAAAAGTAACGCCAAATAAGTTATTCAAAATGTTACCTTAATGCCGTTTGTAATCTAAATTTTTATGCTCAATAAAATGCTGTCCTTTTATCTATTAACGCACTTTCAAGCTCATATCTGCATCAATCTTTTCATCGGTCTAGATTGAAGTTGGACTTAAAACTTTTGTTAAAGAGAGGTTAGAGCCGATACCATAATAAGATAAACTATTGAAGTAATTTGTTGTGCTTATGTTTAGACAGACGAAAGGTAATCAGCCTCATCCGGCTTCTGGTGTCTCAGCTGTAAATGGCAAATTTAGCCAGTGGAGCACAACTGCTAGCCAGGGGTCTTTGGCATCCACCTCTACGATGCTCATCCAGATCAAAACGTGCAGGGGTGGGGATTGAACGGGGGATCCCTGGGTTCTGCAGCGCAAGCTTTCGTTCCACACGCTTCGAGCTACGGTGCATTAACGCACCCGGCCACCGATTCCCTGTGTTTAAGAGCAAGTTCATGCAGCTTCAGGGGTGCCTCTTGCTCTTAAGCGTCGCACTGAAGACCACAAAAATTCGCGGTGATAAGCTCGGTAAAGTTGGATTCACAATTCAAATTGTGAAAGTTGTGAATCGTTTTTTTCTTTTTTTTTTTTTGCTATGAATTTGTTTGACATTTTAGCAATTTTTATAAGATTGTAAAAGCATGCAGACAAACAGCAAGAGCATTTCGATGTGATGGCTGTTTGAGTTTTGGAGCTGTTATTTTTGTGTTCTTTTCGTTCGAGAAATTTTCTATGGTTTTTTTTCTTTTTCAGCCAAGCCCTTTGCTGACAATATATACAGGTACACAAATTGATCTCCGAAAAAGGACGAGCAGCTCCAAGCGACGACACATCCCTGGTGACACCGCCGATCGAAACCCTGAAATCCGGCTCTGCCCCGACACTTATTTTTTTTTTTTTGTATCAGATAAAAGAATTCGACTAGTTTTCCCGAGACTTGCAAAAGCGATCTCGCTTTCCTCAAATCAACAGCTTTCGTCGTCAACAGCGCTATGGTCCTCTGTCAGTAGTATGTGTAGAGCTACTGGGATCTTAGCAGACTTCGAAGTAATCCGTTACAAGTAACGGAATTACTTGTAAATAATTACTTTTCTAGTAATTTTGTAATTAATAGGTTTCTTTTTTGAAAATGTAATTTGTAATCTAATTTCATTACTTTTTCAGTATTGTGTTACTGAAATTACTCGTTACAATTCTTCCGCCCAGTCAAAGGGAAACATAGAGTGGAATAAGGGCGATGCAACGGCCTTCGCGCTTTTAGCATGGTAACACAAGACGGGGGTTCACTGGCTAGGAGAGTGCTGGCGAGCAAAAGGAATTCACGGAAACCGTGACAGCCCAGCCAGAGCCCGTTCCAGGACTTGTTCGTACGGTCAACCAGGCTGGGAGGATTCGACTGTCTGCATGAAGGCAACAAGCTTCGACTTCAAAACGAACGGACAGCTTCGAGGGCACAAAATAGCAGAAAACTAATGGCCCATAAAACCGTCGCGCGAGGGTCGTGAAGAGTACGAGCGTGGACACTGTGAAAGTGGTGCATATGTCCGCTCACCCCCCCCCCCCCCCCCCCCTCCCCTCCTTTCCGCCCCACACCCTGCGTGTTGTCCCCCAGAAACCAATCAGCATTTTTTTGTCACATGAGACCGCCCTTTGCTTGTCGATGTTCTGCCTACACACACACACCTCGCAGACAAAAAAAAAAAAACTGTAACGACGCCTTGATTCTGTTCATTTTTGACACCGCTGTGAAAGCTAAATACTGGCTGGACCAACCAGCTTTGTGGCTTCTGTCACTTGACTTCGCACTAGTGGATGCGTAAGGCACAAACATAAGGGATGTGATGGTAGCAGCTCATTGGAACAGAAAAAAAAAATTTATGATCAACACTACTCTCAGTTCAAACAGTAACTTTCGACAGCAGGCGATAAGGTGGCCTGGGAGCACAGCCAAAATGGCTTGGGACATTGAAGCTGAACCAATATTCCTAGAAACGAGAATGTTGGGGCTCTCGTCAGCGGATTGTGCTTACGGGAACTTACTTCGACATTTTAGAGAAAGGGAACACAGCCCGAGTTTTCTGAGAATAAACAGTGCCTGCCTTGGACACAGGAGTTCAGACAGCGTAAGGCGGAAGTAAACGCGTGAGATACATTGAAGCCTGCTGTTCACTGACAATTGTGCTTTTTTTAATAATTTCTAAACAAAAAAATCAGCTTGGCTGAAAGATCGTGGATGAATATTTCGTGTTAAGTTTCGGTTTTGATTAGTTTGATGATCAAGAAAAAAGATCAAGTGGGTCAAGGCCGGATAACAACCTTCTACAAGCGGGACTCTAAAATCTGTCCAAACGCAAGTACCGCATGTAGGTCTCACAGCCAGTTGGTTTTAGTGGCTCAACCAGCCCCTATTTAGGCAATATGCAGCAACCATAGAAAAACATCTTCAGGAGAGTCGTGTTCTAAAGTTTGCCGATGCCATATTTCGAATGGTGTGCGTGTCTCCGCCGCCCATCTGCATTCGTCGCATGTTCATGGGATTCAGTTCTGTCCCGGGTGAACAACGCTACATTCGTTCATATCGAACGCCTGTTCCAGTTTTTTACAGCTTTATAGATCCATCCTCCTAAAATTATTATCCTAAAACAATCGGTCGATATAGTACTGAATCTGTTTTATTATTGATGGGGCCCGAAATTCCACCCCACAAACACGGAGTAGATATTGCAGGTAATTTGCGTGTTTCTTTGGAGTAACGCAAACGTAATTGAGTAAAGCAACGAAGTAAATGATCCGTTATTTTTTACGGGGAGTGATTTGTAACGGTAATCCACTACTTTTTAGGCCAAGTAATCGTAATTGTAATTAATTACTTTTCTGGAGTAACGGGCACAAGTCTGGATCTTAGTCACCCATGTTCCCGAGTCTCTCGCCGCCTAGCCCACCTCCCCTACACCGCACATATAACCGCAGGGCATCCTCCCCTCTAAGCTGTGGTCTCCTGGTTCATCCCCACCTCTGCGCGCGAACGCGGGACGCTGCTTTCCCCTCCAAGAAGTGGCCAAAGCGCTGGGAGGGAATCGCCAGGGATTCAGACTCCGCCACCGTGGCTGTTGCCCCCTGCTTCCCGCATTTTCTTTCCTCTTTCCCGTCATGAATAATGCACGGAAACGCACCTTCCGCTTCCTGCCCTTTCCTTTTCCGCGCACTCCCCCATACGTCCTTTGATCCGCTGTTCCTCCCTTTCTGGTTTACGGGCAGGGAGAACGAGCATTAAAAAAAAAAAAGGAAAGAAAAGGTTAATGAATATTTTGAAGTGAATTACTTCACGGCACCTTTTGGTTTTCTCGGTGTTCTGTATTTTTGCTTCACGTCTCGTCGGTGTGCCTTTTCTCCTAGAACAGACTGCGTGAAGTGAACAACAAAACGAATGGCGAGGAGCAAAAACGACACCGATCTTACTCCCTCATTTTCTCCCTGTTACACATATAGCCCCAGGTTTTGTTTCCTATAGCTTTGTTCACATTTTTTCTTTGAGTCCAGGATGTTTCTATCCGTGTTCGCGCTTGTTCCGATAACGTACAAAAAATATTTAGTACATTCCTTCAATCATCATATTACGCTTTAGAGAAACAGAAAGAGAGGAGATCTACGTAAGGAAAACGTAATGGCAGCGTACGGAGACCTCAAGACGCTGGCACGAAAATCCGTCAATGAACACGTGACACCATGCTCGACCTGCTGTCGGAGGCATATGCGTGACATCAGTCCGAATAGAGCGGAGGGTTAGTAAACGAGAGGGCCATATATAATTTACGCTACAATGCGATGGCATTCAAACTCCGTGAAGATTTTGAGCGGCGAAAATTAAGCACAGCTTCATTTCTGCACACCCGATATCTTGCCGCCGGATGTCTTTCCTTCGACGTGGACGACAGCGTCGTCTAAAATGTCCGACGGAGTTCAAAATGTTGTCCCTCCTCTGCACGAATGTTGACTTCCGAACATATTTTATATGGAGCATGATGAAGGCGTGAATGAAGCTGTGAAACGCGTGGCGTGGTGATTCCCTAGCAGCTTATTAAGTCAATATTATTGTATATTCTATTGGCCGATAAGAAGGCCGAGCAACGAAGCACGAAACAGGAGCTGCGAATGGTCATAACCCAAGCCGTTCCTTTTTTTTAAGTTGTCAGTGAGATTAAAGGCTCCGTGGGTGGTCGGTGACGCTGTCCGACTGCTGTGCAGCTATAGAAAGTTTTAGAATAGCGCAAACACACTTGCGAAAGCACTGCGTACGACGCACGCAAGCTCTCAGCGGAACGCTGAGGAGCACATCATACCAGCATTTTGTAGAGTGGAACACAAAGGCATACGCAGTCGGTTTCAGCGCCATCTATATGTGCCCATGCACCAAGCAATCTAAGGCCTGCATTCTGACAAGCCAATGTGAGTCTCGCGCTGCCCCGCGCGCGGCGAGAGCAACGAGACGGGAATGCAGAGGACCGCTCCGTGCTCATGCAAAAGTTTTTAGCGAACGTACGTACGTAAAGCTTGCGGCATTGCATACGTAGGGAGCATGCGCAGTGTGGAGCACGCAATGCTAACACAAATGCACAGTGCTTGCGTTTGCACCTATGAGCAATGGAGTTATTAGTACTATGTATAAGAGAAAACGCCAGCGCTGTGAGCTAACATTTGCGTTGCGTCGTCGCCATAAACCAATCGAGCGCAGTTTTGGCTCCACGCACGCTCAGTGTGGAACACGCGACGCTCAAGCGAGCGCGCAATACTTGGTTGGTTGGTTGGTTGGTTGTATTGTTTGCCAGACGTGACATTTGCCTCACTCACGGTGGGCACGTTTCACGGGCTTGGGTTATTGTAGGTTGATGAGGGGGAATGCGGGGAAAGGGAAGGGAAAATATGGTGATGAAGGGGTCCGGGGATGACGAGGGAAGCGTTAGCAAAATAATGACTAAACACGTTTCGCGGGCGAAAAAAAAAAATGATTAGGGCCGTTAAGACGAACTGTGACATATGTTCAAACAATGCTGTACACGACAGAACCCCATAGCGCGCACCAGCAAGCACCAAATAAATAATCAGAGTACTTATATCGACCTAACTATACTTCGTTTCACCCCACCTTCGAGCGAAGGCAAAGCTGGAAGCGCGAGCACGAAAGCTCCGCGCGCTCAGGCTCTGCTCGAGCACGCGAGCTGGGGAGAAGCGCTAAAAGCGCTGGTCCCGCGCTCTCAGCCCCGGCCCCGCCCGCAGATAAGGCGAAACGAAGTATAGGCTACCGTTCTAAAGTTTCTTACACGTCACAGTCACAGTCTTGAGAGTAGTTCGCACGCGCCCAAAAAACAAAACACAAATTTTCTCAGCCGTATGCACGTGGAAGTTGGTCCCTTCGGAAGTAATGTAGCTTCGAGCGTGAAAGGAATGTCCAGCCCTCTCAGGCAGTTCAAGAATTCAATTCGTTCGGATGCGTAGTGTTCGCACTTAAAAAATATGTGTTCAATTGTCTCTTGTTGGTCACAGTGTTGGCAACTAGGGCTGGCCGCTTTTCCAATCCGGTACAAGTTAACGTTTGTATAAGCGGAATCTGATCTAAGACGGTGAAGAAGGGAAGCAAACTTGCGTGTTAAGCCCCGCGTACATGCCGGGGGAGGCGGGTCATGCGCTGCAATTCTTGAAACCGGATGTCTCTGCTGTATCCAGGTTTGGATTGCTATTTTTGAGTCAGTCTGGGTCAGAAGCTGTAAAGTACCAGTAGGTAGGAGCAGAGCGTTGGAAGCCAGTTGATCTGCCTTTTCATTGCCAAGAATGCCAACATGTGAAGGTATCCATTGCACTCGAATGTTACAGCCTCGGAAAACAAGTAGACGTCCCAAGTTAAATATCTCACGAGTCATGTTGGCATTAACGCCTCTGCCACTTCGAATGCTTCGCACTGCACACTTGGAGTCCGTTGCGAGCAGCCAGTTTTCTGGTGGCCTTTTCAAGATATAAAGAAGAGCTGCGTGAATTCCACAAAGCTCGGCCGTAGTCGATGAAACAGCGTGATCAAGCCGTCCTGACCAAGAATGGTGTTCTGATGGGACATGGTATGCCACAGACGCGGAATCGTTAATGAGATTAACAGAGCCATCAGTGAATATGATCTTAAATGAAGCGTGGCGGGACGCCAGGACGTCTTCCGTCAAGGCGCGGCTGACCAGCGAGGAATGCTGTGATTTTCCATGAAAGCCAGGGATGTCATCATATACGGTGAATGGATGCTCACTCCACGGTGAATCAGCTGGAGAACACTGAACAGCTGGTGTGGATCCGAGCGCCTCTATCAAAGTGTTGCAGTGTCTTCCATAATGAGAACAATGCCGCCGTTGGATATCCTCGTAAAGAGAACCACCGCTGCTCGACTGGGCGAGTCGAACCAGATGGCGAAGAGCCCGTTCCTTAGCGTACAAAGATACTGGCATATCCTGGGCCTCAATCCACGTTGCTTCTATTCGAGAGTAAGAGGGGAGTCCTAGGGCCATCCTTAGTCCAGCGCGATGACGTCGTTCCAGCTGATCCCACAGAGAGCGAGTAGGGGGCAAGTACGGCGCGACATAAAGAATCCGAGACAGGTTCAGCGCTCGATGCACGTTAGTTAGGGCTCGAGGAGTTGGTCCCCAATCAAGGCCACGAAGCCTACGAATAAGAGAGGTTGTCATCGTGCTCTGCCGTACAAGAGTAGTTACGTGGCGACGAAAGCAGAGCCGCGAGTCGAGATCAACGCCCAGATAACGGTAGTTTCGCACACGTGGCAATCGGATCCCAGATAAAGTTAAACGTGGAAACCCGTGGCGAAGAGGACGGCGGGAACATGCGAGCACAGCCGTCTTTTCTGCCGAGATGGAGAGGCCGAGGTCTTCCAGCATGTTTGCAACTCGCTTAAGGCAGGTTTGCATAAAAGGGCGAAGTATACGGCGATCGGAATGGGAAGCCCACAAACAAATGTCGTCAGCATAAATTATCATACCACTAGGATGAGGTGATGAGTCCATGCGCAGTGGTAGCGTTGCCATTACGATGTTGAAGAGTGTCGGGCTTAGACAGCTACCTTGAGGTAGTCCCCGCAGCAGTGGGCGAACAGCACCTTGAAACTTTCCCAGGCGGACACTGATAGTCCTGCCGTTCAGGAAGTCTTCGAAATATCTTAGCATCCTTCCCGTTACGCCAAGATGTCTCAAGCACGCAAGAACAACATCATGGGGAACGGAGTCAAATGCGCGTTCCACGTCTAAGAATACTGCCAAGCCTGTATGTCCCTGGGAACGGGCGTCTTCCAATGCTGACGTGAGAGTCGCAATGCAGTCAGCGGTACAACATTCGCTTCTGAATCCTGCGAGCTCAGGGGGAAGAGCTTCAGTATCGTCGAGGAACCACTGAAGGCGTGTAAGGACTAGGCGCTCTAAAAGCTTGCCAACGCATGATGTCAAAGATATCGGGCGATAGGATGACAACTCCGAGGAGGGCTTGCCGCGTTTTAAAAGGGGTGTTATTAATGCGTGTTTCCATTCTTGAGGGATCACACCCGAAGACCAAACTGAATTTAGACGTTCGAGTAAGGAGCTGCGTGACTGATAGCTGAGATTTCGTAATGCTTGATATGTTATGTGATCAGGCCCGGGAGCGCTGTGACGCTTGCATCTTCGAAGAGCAGCTTCCAGTTCTGACATGGTGAGGGGGTGGTCCAGATTCTGCGGACTTCGCGATGGGCCAGTCAGCGACAGGGGCCGCGATGACCTTACAGAGCGTGGAGCAACGACAAAGCGTATCGCAAATTCATCGGCAAGTTGACATAACGCCAAGCCAGTTTTTAAACTAAGAGCAACGAACACGTCTCGAGGTGTCGGAGATCCACTCATCCCTCTGAGCACTTTATAGATCTTCGGCTTCGGTGTACATGGGGTAGGCGACGAGCAGAACTGGCGAAATTGTCTGCGACGAAGTACTCGAGTGTGCCGGCGTAAGGCTGACGTTATACGGCGACACTCCACCCAATTGGCGATCTCGCCAGAGCGGAGCGCACGGCGCTGGGCACGACGGCGAGCTGCCCGAAGACGAAGAAATTTCAAGTCCGGGCAAGGTTGCGATACTCTGAGTGTGATTTTTGTTGTAGATTGGACGAGGCAGCTTGGAATGGCTTTTAGGATATCCTCTGACGGATCGAGAGACAGAAGACTTTTCCGGAACAGGTCCCAATTGGTTACATGGTACAGACGACGCGGCAAGCGGCCCACCCTGGGTATACTCATCAAAACTGGGAGATGATCGCTTCCGCGCGTGTCCACGTCCAGCGACCAATATACGTCAAGATCGGGCGAGGCGAAACTAAGGTCGAGGACGCTAGGCTTCCCGCGATGGCCGAAAAATGTTGGAGAGCCATCATTTAAGAGCACCAAGTCTGTAGATTCAATGGCGTCTGCAAGGGATGTGCCCCGCGGCGTCGTGCGTTCACTACCCCACGAAGGGTGATGCGCGTTAAAGTCTCCACATAAAAGCAGAGAACCGGGAAACTGTCGACGTAAAATTTGAATGCTCTTCGCATCGAAGCGACCCGAAGGAGATATATACACGGATACAATAGTCATCCTAAAAGAACCAAATATGACAGTGCAAGCCGCGAACTCTGCTGTTTCGGTACACAGATGTAACACATCTTCTGCAGCTTGTTGAATGGTGGAGTGAACAAAAACCGATGCCCGCGACAGGCTGTTTGGGTCAGATACGGCACTTCCATAATGAACATATGGCTGAATTTGAGATCCAGGTGGGAGCCGGCCTTCCGAGATTGCAAGTATAGGCACTGGCGTAGAGGCAAGATAATATTGCAACTCAGGTAGTTTAGAGGCGATGCTGCGGGCGTTCCATTGTAAAATAGAGGGACAGACTGCCATATAGATAATGCTAAGCATGATAAGGACCTTCATCGCAGGAAGCTTTCGATTAAAGGTTCTATCAGTCCAATGAAATTCAGTAACTTGTCTGCCCATGAGTACTTTATGAATGGTAAAAATTCTCGTACTGCAATGAATATCTGGCGAACGATGTTAGAGAACGAAGAGGAGCCGGAGAAGATTTGAGGCGGACGTGAATCTGCGGTTTTCGGTGCGGTGTCTGGGAGTTCCTGTGCAGGCTTTGGTGAAGGCCGCATTTGCAACTGAGGAGCCGACGTTCTAGAGCTGCTGCACAGTACGTCCTTGAAGCTTCGTTTCTCGTTTTCGTTGACGGTGGACACGGGGACCGACGTGGTACCTGGTTCGATGTTTACTGCACTTGATGCCTCGGGGAGAGGTGAAGAGGTCGATTTATCAGCGCAATTTTGTTGCGCCTGGCGTCGTCGCGAATGTCTTCGCCTTCGTGGGTGTTCCGGGAAAGAGCCGACGACTTCTGGTGCAGCTTGTGCTTCCGGCACAGCCTGCGCATCAGTAGGCTTGTCAAATGCTGCTCGTGCTTGCGCAAACGGCACGTTGTTCTCGCAGCGATAGCGGCACACGGTGCGCTCGGCTTGCCAGAACGGGCATATGTGAGACGTTGCTTCATGCGACTTGTTGCAGTTTACGCAGTGGAGGTCAGAGGCGTCACACTGCGCAGTTGCGTGGGGCTGCGCACAGCGGAGGCAAGCCAACTTCCTCTTGCAGTCAGCCGCAACGTGACCGAAGAGCCCGCATCGGTGGCATTGCAGAGGGTTGTTAACGTACAGGTCGACTTCATGCCGGACCAAGCCAACGTAGATGTGTTGGGGAAGTGTGGCAGATCCAAACTCAATGCGAACTGTGCTTGATTTTCCAAGCCGACGAACACAACGGATGCTTACACTTGACCGTAGCGCTCCGACGATCTCAGTGTCTGAGAGAGCGATATCAACGTTACGCACGATGCCTAAACTGGAAACTTTTCCACGGGGCTCAAACGCTCGAACTCTCATGCCGCAAAGCGTGGTCAAGCCTAGAAGCACCCGCGTTGTCTGGCCATTCCGGGTGTCAACCGCGAGAAGATTTTTTCGCCTGTTGAATCGAGCCTCAATGACGCATGAGGGCACCAGCGTCTCCAGGGTGTTAGAGACGCGGACCGAATCAATGGAGTCGATGCTCACGTCTGGATCCAGTGGCGTGAACAGAACCACCAGACCAACTGTCGGCTCTGGGAGGGTGACGATGGTCGCGTCGCTGGAGCCAGAGTTGTGGCTGCTGCAGCGTCTCTTCTTTCTGGATGTCACTTCCTGGAAGGCACCTTCAGTGTCTTCAATCAGCGAGTCGGACAGGCTTACGGCGTCATCCTGCGCGGTCGGGTCGGGCGTTTCATCCATGGCAGTTGGAGGGGCGGTCGTGGTGTCCATACCTCGCCGGTTTAAAACCGGATCGAAGGGTCAGAAGGCCTTGGAGGGGACTATAGGGACCTCGCGATGACGTCGTGAAGCTATTTGCTGATATAAAGTCGACGTAAGCAAAATATTCAATGAAAATAGAGGAGACTAGAACACACGTCCGATGCGTAGCTTTGTCTTCGTCTTCTTCCCCGCAATACTTGCGTTTGCTCTTATACGCAATACAAAAATTCACTTATACCAAAACTCACTTATATTACGCATGCAGATGAGAGGATATAGCGGGAAGGGAAACTATATTTGGTTTTAACACATAATATAAATTTTTACCGGCCGAACTTCATAAGAAAACTGCGCGAACGTTTACGCGATATGATGTGAATAGACATTGTAAACCAGTGCGACATATGAATGATATTGTGTCGTGATTGACTGAAAATTCCGGTGATGTAGCGTCGCGCGGTGTCTCGTGTTAACTATGGCTTCCGAGATTTTTCTCGCGATGGCTGCGCTCCTCAGGCCATTGCATTCGCGCTGTACAGATTGTTACTTCAGGGCGCTTGGTGGCGCTCGCAACCGAACAAAACAGCTCAAACAAATAGCCGAAAGTTATCATCGTCACCCTTATCGCCGGTCTATGAAACTTAGGAGCAACGCAAAATGTGGTCCCCTCCCCTCGTCTCAACACACACACCTTTGCCGCAATTCGAAGGTTCATACTTTCGAAGCGCGAAATGTGTAGAAAAAATGCCCACGATGTTGTTTTCAAACAAACTACGCCTCTAATAATTTCAGAAAAAATAAAAAGTTGACTACATCAAAATCAGGAAGGCGAGTCAAAATATAGATTCGCACTAAATAGGGATAGTTATGGTAATTTATTTCGGCGAAGAAGAGCCGCGGTGCAGCAGAAAGGGAAGTCACCGGCCGTGAAGGCTCACGGCGCCGCGTCCAACGATGATGAGGTGGTATTGCACAGATGAATTGTTAAAAGAAATGGTGATGATATTTTAAATGGAGCTTGTCGACGAGGGTGATGGGTTAATGTTGCGGATGAAAAGGGTGAAAAGCGTTAGGCTTGCAGCGGTCTTCGAGAAGGTGGTCTCCGTGGGGCCTCCTTGGGCTGCTGATTTCTAGCAGGCCGGTCTCCAGCGCCCGGCAGACGACTACCTGCGTGCACGGCTTGCAGACGAGCCGCCCGAATTCTCGGGGACGCAGCACCCTTGTACTGGGGCTCCAGGAGTTGGCAGTGGTGTTTTCTGGGTGGCGGTCTTCGCGAATGCGGGCTCTGAAGTCTCTTAGCTTGCGGTTTAGCTTCTAACCGATCAAAGTGATTACCCTGTTGATCGAGGACATGCTGTGTGCCACTGGTTTGACTGGCGGTCTGACGATGGGAAAAGCACGTCTGACGCCTAGCTTGCTTCCTCTTCTTCCGATGTTGAATCCTGAGGCATTATTCAGAGAAACAGCGCAAAGACCAGAGTAGCGAATAAAAATACCGAACAAACAGAGATCGACTTACCTTTCTCTATTCTGAGTATGAGAATGAGTATGAGAACACTGAAGATTCAAGCTTCATGTCGGGAGCGCACACATGAGTGCGTGATTTAAGGCAATTCTGTTTCCGTTTTTGGTTTGGTTCGAAGAGCCGCATGGGGAGATCTGGAGAACCGACTCGGCTCGCTTTTTCTGCTGGGCAGCCATGCGTTTGAGCAGGCCGAGGCAGGACGTGCAAAAAATCTTGGAGGTCATGCGCAAACCGTAAACGACCTCACGCTGCGCAAATCGTCTGGTCGCAGCACAGGGTCCTTTCTTCGCTAGGTAACTTTCGCTTCTACGAGCCACTTCACGTTCACACCCAGTATGATCTTGACGTGGAATCCGTTTCATCCTAACACCCACGGTGAGACCATGTAAACCGTTTCTGTAGGCGCCGCTGCATTGGCGCCTAGAGAAACGGTTTGCTAAAAGTTTATACTTCTAGCAGCTTTTAGCAAACCGTTACTGTGTTCTGTGCACCGCACTACCGGAGCCTTTGAAGCATGCTTTCAAGCGCGCTCCCATGTGAGATACCGTGACTAAAAATGTAAAATTTCATGAAATTTTGAAGGGAATAAAAAAAACAAGTTTTTGTTTCGTGTTTTGTTTTAGAAAAATGCGGAAAATTGAAAAACGATGATTGCGCACAGAGCTATGAAAAACCCGATAATTTATTTCATTAACACTGTAAAGAATTTAATTGTTAAATTAGTGCACTACAAAGGTCCCAGGCTCCAGCAGAGCTTCCGGATTCTAAATCCGTGTACGATTTCATGTCAAGGCATCGATTTCACATCAAAGTGTCAAGACTGACATTGATATCAATCGGTGTCGCATAATTACGATTCATTTACGCTTGACGCGTCAATTCTTCGCTGTGCAGCGGACGAAGCCTTCCGGACATTCAGGTCGGAGTGCACGTGCACACGTTTTTGCACGCGATCACCTGCGAGCCTGTTGCGTAGCTTTATGTGCACATTTCCAAACTCGGATCAGTTTCTTTCACATAGCGCAGAAAGGGGGGGGGGGGGGGGGGGGAGGAATCTGCAGTACGCGAGAGGCGAGGGGGCTCAAGGGTTGGTTGAAGCAAAGTCGTTGTCACCACGTGGATGGATCCGGCTGCTTCGCAGGCTCCCAAACTCCTTCTTTTGACCAAATTCCCTCTCAGGTTCTGTATTCTGCGACGTTAGACAGAAGTTTCCAGACATCCCGCGAGAGCTGGACGTCGCCGCCGCCGGCGCGCGGCAACGTTTCACAGTTTGCGAGCTCTCTTTGTTTTTTTGTTGTTTTTTTTCATTTAATTCTGGTTGAAAAAAATGGAAGAAAACTGTTTTTTTTTTTCTGAAATTTGCAATGTTTTCTTCAACCGCTTACGTCTCTAACCGTGACCGCGGAGCGCAGGCTTAAGAGCATGTTTAAAATGCTCCGGAAGTGCGGCGAGCGGAGCACGTTAACAGTTTGCTAAAATGCTTCAATGTTAGTAAGGCTATTCCAGCTCTGAACTGTTCCAGGAAAAAGAAGAATACCTATATAAAGCTGTTAATACATCTAATCGAGGTGTTGTGCTATATATTTCTCCGAGAACTTTGCGAGATTCTCACTAATTGTTCAGATGAGAGGCGCTGAATGCGACTACTTCGAAGAAATCACGTTCCAGTAAGAAAAAAATCCTATAAGTTCCGTAAGGGGTGCCACGAGTGACACTCGTTAGGAGGCAAGGGTTTTTAACTAAGGTTCCTTGATAACCTTCTCAATGGTGAATGTAAACATATGGTTACAATTAAAAACTTGCCGAACGTCACCTTAAACCACTAAACCAGTAAATTTGGACAAATCTTGAAGCGCGGCGGAAGCGCAGTGTGCACTAAATTTACTACTCGTGTAAAGGTCGCAGGCCTGAAGGTTTAAAAACACGCCCGCGCTGCTTTTTTTTTTTTTTGTTATCAACCACGTTTACGTACCGCCGGCCCTCCGCCGGTTGCTCGAGTTGTAACTTTAGCGCACCATGGCACTCTCCATTCGCTCTAGACATTTCTAAAATTAACACCTTTAGTTTCGGTTGACGCGGACCGATTTTCTAATTAGAACAAAAGGTTGTTTTTCCACCAATAAAAAGTTAATTAACAAATCTCGGGTGATAAACCGACTTATCGTGATAATCAACGGACTACATTTTGTCTTCCTGGCCGTAAATCCCTCCGGCACAGACACCATTAGTGTATCCTTCACGGTTTAAATAAAATAAAACTGCAATGCCTAAAAAAATTTTTTTGTAATTTATATTGTTTCATTTTTTTTTTTGACGTTTGGAGCGAAGAATGCAATCGGTATGGGGTTTCTACCTCGTTTATCATATTTCAATCATGGACACTGAATAATGCATGTTCTGTGTTTTCAACTATAGCTGGAAACCGCTATCGCTGCAACATTATAAAACTCAATAATGTTTTTTTTTTTTTTTTAACTGAAGAATAAACAAACGCTTTCTTTCTTGTCTAGTTGTTCTCCTGATACTGTCGCACTGTATAGATTCTCATGTATTAAGCTCACCGTTAAAGAACAAAACGCGCTAATTTTGCAGGAAATTAGAATCCACAGAATGGTGTGGCTGAGTCATCTTCTGCTTTTCTCGCCTCAGCACCATAATTTTCGGCGATGCGGGATTGTAACATAATGCGATTATTACCGCAATAGAAATAATTATTTTGTTAAAAAATGCACGCGGCGCAAGCGCTTTTTTTTTCGTCTTATTGTCAGTAAAAACGAACTTTTCTTCTTGGAAGTAAATTCTACGAATTAGAAAAATCATCTTTGATAACCCAATAACGAGACTTCATTTTATTTCGGACACCGGGTAATATTACATAGAGACGGAAAAAGATGAAAAAGTAGATTGGAGTCGAAGAAGAGAAAAACGACTTGTTTTCTAAGGCCCGCAGAATCAACTTGATTATCTTTCAACCATTGCTGCGCATCTATAAATGGAATATTATTTCGTCGTAGCATATTGTCTTGATTGAAAAATGCGATAGAAGGAATACCCGAAATAGTAAATGTATCAGAGTTTTCACAACAACATTTTGAAAGAGTATTAAGTCGTGATCGTCAGACATAGTGAGGTATTGTGGAATCAAATTTTGCTCAAAATTCGAACAAAGATTGAAAGTACGCCGGATCGCGTTTCGCAAAACGCATCCACCTACGGCTTTTTTTTTAACTCAAAGAATGTTACATAAAAAAAAAGAAATTTACTTCAGAATTTTTTGGTGCATAATTTTAGGTCAGCCAAGAAAAATGCTTCCTTCTATATAATTGTTAATACTACTTACTTTTTACACCAACACATAAACTCGACGTCTTCAGAAAAATAACACAAAAAGGATACACTGAATGTGAAAAGAAGATTTTTATGAATTATTTTTTTATAAGGCGGGATTGGGAGGACGCACGTATATCTCGAAAAATGTCGTCCCCAGAGAACCCCGATTCAAAACTCGAGGCTTCTCGCATATACCCGCTGCTTTGATAAGCAGACGTCGTATCCCGCAGTAAAATAGAAAGTTCTATGAATATGAATATGATCTGAACCGCGACCAAAATTGAACCGCCCTTTTCATATCGCTCCACGGAAGGACGCAGCCACAGTTGACATGTTGTAAACAGATATGAAGATGATTCTGCATCGTGTTCTTATTTTAGTTTCTTGTTGTTTTGACAGCTGCGATTTTTTCTTTAGACCATTACCAGGCGTTCTTGTGTCTGACAGCCTGCCAACCTGCCATTCATTATATTTGTGGAGAATATTGCATTTCCTATAAAGAAACGAACTCCAAGCCCAAGCTATAAAAGTTATGCAAAAAAAAAAGAACGCTTACTTTCGTTTTTTTTTTTTGTTTTTTTTTTTGTGTTGTGCATCGTGTTATCACGTTACTCGTGCAACCGCGGTCAGTTGCCAAAGGCAAAATTCAGTTTCCGCCTACGTCATTATTGTTCTTATTCCTTATGGCGAAGGGCGAAGGTTGCAGGGCTCGCGAGAAGACACTCGGAACTGTTCTCCCTCGTCCATCCAGGTGCTCGACCAGTGCGCATAGTTCAGGACCGCCTCGCTGAAGAGCCGCCATTTTGTTTACGGTAACCGCCGAGAAAGCAATCGTCGTCGGTGCTGGTGGGGACGGAATCGACCGGGGCCCTTGACAGACCGTCGACGCCGCTGTGCATGCGGCCAGACTTGTAGACCACAGACATATCGAATTCCTGATGGGCCCTTCAGCTGGCGAGCCAACAGAGTGAGTGCTGGTCGGTGACCACTCGAAACAGGCTCTTGTACAAGTACGGGCGGTACTTGTTGGCTGCCCAGGCGACAGCTAGACGCTCTTTCTCAGTCGTTGAGTAATTGCTTTCTGCCCTTGACGTCGTCGGACTGGCGTAGGCGATCACTCGTTCCGTACACTCCTGTCGCCGAACCAGCACCGCTAAAAGCCCGGTATTGCTGGTGTCCGCGTAGATTTCTGTCTCAGCGGGTTGGTCGAATTGGACGAGGATCGGTGGCGACTGAAGCCTTCGCTTGAGTTCGTTCGATACCTGCTCCCGGTCCTCACCCCATTGTAACTTTACGGCGTCCGTCGCGAAATCTGTGAGAGCCGCTAAAAGTTTTGCAAAATCTTGCACGAAGAGTCCATAGTAGGCACACGACCAAAGAAATCTTCGGAAGAATTTCTTTTCTTATTAAAAGGGAAATTCGTCAACGGCGGCCGTCTTTGCAGGGTCAGGGCTGACACCTTCGTTGCTCACGACGTGACCGATAAACCCCAGCTCGCCGCAGGCGAACCGAAATTTCGCCGGTTTTAGTGTCAGTCCTGCGGTCTTGATCGGTTGTAAAACGGCCCGAAGTCGTTTCAAGTGTTCGTCGAAGTCACTTGAAAATACCACAACGTCGTCGAGGTAGGCTAGGAATCTCTGCCTTTTTAAACCTGCTAGTGCCGTGTCCATTACACGCTAAAAAGTCGCTGGTGCTGTGCAAAGTCCGAAAGGCATCACTTCGAACTTGTAAAGTTCATCGGGCGTGGCGAATAGTGTCTTCTCGCGGTCCCGGCCATTGTTTTATGTTAGACCGACGCCGTCAGGGGGGTCAGCCATGAGGGCAACACGGTATCATGTTTGTTAAAACCTCTGCCTGTATTCCGAAAATCTGCGTAACCAGATCCGCATAATGCATTTGAATTTGGGGAAGCCACAGCATGCGTGGAAACCTTCAATAGAGTTCTTCTTGGCGGGGCGTCTTCCGTTTCACGACTTTACTAGACAAAGTACCACCGCGCATCAGCATGTCATCCACGCAGTCCCTTATTGCTCGCCTTACCGAGGCCGCTTTCCGAGTCACAAAGGAGGACCAAACGCCTCGCAGGAAATTTGGTGGAGCTGCAAAAACCTCGTTCCTATGGGCGGCGTGCGCCAGAAGGCGGTGTCGGCGTCGTCGTCTGTTCTGCGAAGGCATGAAAGGGGGCCAGCGAGAGTTTCGTCGGCCCATTTGTCCCGCTGGAATCGAATTTCAGACTCGCTCTTTGCTAATGTATTCCGCCTAGGCCTTCCATCCCTTCTCCTACCGTGACTCGGGAGCTGCGCCCCTTTCACATCTGAGGTTTCCAAGATGAACTTCGTCCGAAAATAGAGTTTTTGCAGATTGTTTCAAAAATTTCGAAAATAATACCCTGTACACTGTCAACGCCTTTGCTCATGCACCGTATTGTTACTGGGTATCATTATCAGGGGTAATAGAAGGGTTTACTAAAACTCCCGACTTATGTACACGCCGTTGCGGCGTTTGTTGGGCATTATTCTTCGTCGTTCTTGCTAGTTTTCCTAACATAAAAGAGGCGTGATTTTGAATGAAGCCTTGATTTCAATCAAGACTTCATTTAAAATCGTTTAATTCAGATTTGAACAATATATAATATGGTGCTTCTTAAGTTCTCTCTGTCAAGTCAGGAGAGCTCACGTATATCTATTTAGTGTGAGCAGTTTTGGCTATCTTTTATAGAGGAAGCAACTTCTGTCGACTAATGTTTTGGATGACTATTTATTTAAAATAAATGTGTGGTTCCCGTTTTGTGTCTGCCGTGACCCAGCAAACAAAGATAAAGGCTCAGCATCCTTTCTTCCTGACAATCTGCCTTCTGTTCCTTTTTGTCCTTCCGTATTCTATTCTTCACTATTATATCTCGCCCCCAAAGTGAGAGTGAGATGTACCGAAATCTAAATCATGCAATCGGCATACAACAGAACAGTTAAAACATCAAGTTAATTGCGGAAGAGCTCAGAAACCAAGTCAATAATCTGTCATTTGAGTGGCTACCAGGGTACGCTGGAGTGCCGAACAACGAGAGGCAACACGGGGCTTCCGCGGAGGCAACCAGCAGCTCCAGACCTTAACCCGCCTTAGCTCTGAGGCAGAGTCAAGCAGAATAATGCCAAATGACCCAGAAGAACGAGCTAAAGTCATCATGGAAAAAATAAAAACACCACCTAAAGAGCCTTCTAATGACAGGAGAATGAATACTCAAAAAAGGATATAAAAAGGGAAAGATTGTACGACGAAGGAGAATCATAACTTGGACAGACGTCACACCGGCCAAGAAAGCAGCCCTTAGCAGGAAGAAAGCAGTAAAAGAGGATATTGATGCTGTGTGCAATGCATTCACCTCTGCGCTATTTTACAGCGAAGCTGTTATGTGCTAGGATCTGGAAAATAATGCGTCCATGGATGTTAACAAAAAACTCCAATTTAAATGGCGCTCCTTCGTTCAGATTGGACATGGCAAGTATGAATAAAATGAGGGGGACAACTGCGTGAGTCAGCCTTCCCTGACTTCATTAGATAGTGAGGTCCTGATCCCTTGTTATCATCTACGGTCACCGACTTATATCAGCTAAGATTGCACTGTTACGAGGCTGAGGGCAGAACGCGCCGATCTAACCTTCTTTTCTTTCGCTTCCGCGATGCCGATAAAGAGACCAAGTCGCTGTAAAACCTAAAATAGTCATATACACAACACGTACACGTATACAAACGACCAACAGCAGAACGTGTATCGACCTCACGTTTAGCAAGAACGAATCCGAGGTCAAAATACAACCGATGGCGGCTTACCATAGTAACCATAAGGCAATGACCACTTTAGTCAATAAGATATTAATAAAGACAATTAAACAACGAAGTCGTGCACGCCTCTTCATTGCAATCATATGTAAATGGTATAGATATTGTCTAGTTATCGTAAAGATAACAGCTTCACTGGTCCTCCATCTTCACGTGAAGTGGATGGCCTCTATAATTTTTGATGACGAAACATATCCTCTGGAATAGCTAGGACCTAAAGGGCCCAAACAAGACGCGGGGTTCTCGCTATTAAACTCAATGAGAGCGACAAAACTGGAAGACTGGTACTACCCCAAGAAAAGGACACAGTACAGAAAGCGGATCCTGCAGGGCTCCTCATTCTATAAAAAGGAACTCATAAGCATAACTCCCCCTCCCGCTTCACACGCCAAAAACTTAATCCCGCCCGACTCAAGACTACCCAACGAAAGACGCGCGAACCTTTTAATTAAATAAAAACTTAGTTTCATCAATCAATAAGTCAAACAATAAATCTCTTGTTCACACTGTCCACCTCCGTGGCACTGGAGCCTGTTTTGGAATCCGGAGCGCACAGTCCAGGGTTCGATCACTGGGCGGTCTCATCCCCAAGGAGTACATGGGGTGTCGCTCATAGCCGCAGTTGCTTGGCGACGTAAATCCCCAATGTTTCTTCTCGTGTTCACACTGGTTTGCCATGCGTGTTTATTGAATGCACGTTTAAATTCGCAACAAGAAAAATTGCCACTTTCGTACTTTGTCTAACATTACCTTCAACTAATGCCCAAAGATATGAGCCCCGTGCACTCGTCCGCCACTATAGCGGAACAAATAGGCGCTGCTCGCATCACACTAAGATGTAAAAAAAAAAAGGTTAGCAGCACTTTCTTTGATTTTGAGTGTTGTCAATTGGCATGATACAAAACTGTTTGCAAACAAAGGGTACTGCTGGAGACTCCTCATGTCGCCAGTTAGCTAATTTTGTTTTATCGGTGTCGAAAAATGTGGCCTATGCCTGCATCACAGGACTTCAGTTTCGACTGAACACACGTATTTTCCAGGATAATCACACAGTGTTTGAGACTGATAAGATTGGTACGTGGACGACTCATAGAAGTTGAACTAAAACAGCAGAACAACACGAATTGTGTCAAAATGAGCCGTTTTATTAGCCACCTGAACGGAAATGTGCATACCGCGATGCGTTTAACACAGAATAAAGATCACAATTTTCGTTTATTTTTTTCTTCTGAGAATTAAAATGATATACATCGGTTCAGCTTGAGTGCAGACGCCGCCGACCTTACAAGGTAATGTGACCAATCAAGCAGCGTCAAATGCGCAAGTCACTAGGCATTTTCTGTTTATGATTGGTTCACTGATGATAAGGCACGTACAGAAACATGACGGACACCATGATGGTCCGCTTTTCACGCTGTCTGACTGATCCCATCAGCTCGCAGCTTTTGCTGCGTCTGGAATTACGGTCAAACGAAGTATACCATAAACGTTTCTAGCCGGTGGAGAGTCCTCGTTCGAGGCACTGAATTAGACAACAAACATTTGTGGTCGTCGTTACTCTGTCTGCACAACAACAACAACAACAACTCCAGCGTTGTTGACGTGTTTGCACGAACAGCTTCGTGCAGTGTTCGAAGGAAATTAGGTTTTACGAGCGTGCTGGCAAACAGACCCAAATTACAAAACTAAACGCAACATTGATTCCAGTTGACATGAAACACTGTCTCATTAGTGTTGCAAACAACGTGTTTCTTCTTCTTTATAATAAAAGCAATTAGGCGAAAGAATAACGCGCTCACGACGAACGAAAACTAAGTCGTGACACTCGACCGGCCCTGCAATGATCGCAGTGCGGCTAAAAGGAGGCAGTCCATGATCGGCGGACTGTACTGCTCACCTGGCATATAATATTTATTGACCGCGCTGTTCTGATATGAATCCATCAGATATGGCAGTGATTCCCAGTCCTTGTGTGCTTCAAAAACTGCACTTTTTACGTCTGATGGTCTCCACTCTCTAATCATATGTTGCGTTTACGGCAACTGAAACTAAAAGCGCCGTCTTTGAAAAGTTCATATTAAACGCCGAACGAGAAAGACAAATTCAAGGCTCTCCGTTGTGCCGATTTTTCAACAGCATTATAACTATAAGCAGAGCTCATGACACCGCTTTTCTAGCGCTCGTGTGTTCATTTTTCAAATACAAAAGACCCGCACGCATATCAAACACAAACAAAAAAGAACAACAAAGGAAATCCTGATATTGTTTATATGCCCAGAACCTGTTCTGCAGAAATTCCCAATCTGTTTGTTCACCAAGAAGGAGCCTAGAGCCATCTGCGCTTCCGAGTAACGACACGTCAGCCAACTTGGTGCTTTGAATCAGGGCTGCCACTGATCCGAATCTTTAGCGCAAATCCCAGGAAACGTTTTTTTAAGTTACCCAAAAAGGTTAGAACAGTTTGGCGACAGAGCAAAACGATCTCACCTGAGGTTCCCCCACCGTCTCTGAAGCTGAGGAAATCGCATTTTTTAATTGTGACGATCGACTAATAGGTCTGGTTTGCCCTAAGCACCAAGATGGCGGCTCCCATTAACAGGTCGGGGAACGGAGTGCCGATACTTTAAGCGTAGCTCATTTAGTGGCTCTAGCAGAACCCATATAATTGTGTTTCCGAAAAGACAAACACACGGGTTTTTTCTTAAGTATATCATAATAAATCGGCACCGTGCTTCAGAGTTATTGTATCTTATATAAGCAGGCGAAGGTTTTTACAATTATTTGATCTTTTTTTTTATGGCACTGTGCTGTTCCTGACGCGTCGAGGCAAGCCGGATGACTTGAATAATGTTGTTGCGATCATCATTCTAACCAAAGTTTAATCTACAATCTGCTTGCTAGTAGAAAAAAAAAAGAAGTGCTTACTGAAGAAAACTAGGCACGTTGTCAAGAAAAAAAACTGCTTTGATGAGTGAAGGGCTGTTTATACTCCAACGTCAAGGAACGCAAAATGCTCCGGCGCAGACCGACGTTCGTTGGCCACTGCGTCACGTCACGCCGAGCCTAGAAGCGCCCAAACGATGATGTTTACAGTCCAGCGTGGACCAGCGCAGTACACCGCGCCCAGACGAAGCACCTTTTGGCAATGGCATCGTCTCTACGAGCTGTAGCTTGCGCCATAGCCTAGATGCAATCGGCCAGTGTTGTTCGTCGTCGTAGTGTTGTCGCACTTCACAACAACCATTCAGGGTAGTAATTAACAGTTCAAAAAAAAAAAGAAAAAGAAAACATAATGGTGATAACGAGTGCAAACCAGCATTTGTTCTCACCGAAATGTCAGACAAATGTCAAGAGAATAACAAAAACGAAAAAAACAAAAAGTACGATATCGCGTCCGTCGAATCTAGGCGCTTCGCAGGTTCGCCGGAGTCGTGCCAAGCGACTCCGACCGTTTTGCCGGAATGCTTCGATGAAATGAATGCACTCGATATTCCACAGAGACCTCTTTCTGTCAGATAACCGGTGTGTTATCATCATCGTAGAGTTTTACGCTGACTCAAGAAATGGACACCGAGGAGAGCGGACGATGACTAAATTACGCAATGTACGCCTTCGAAATTATAACACACATTTACAGAGGGTACACAAACAATAGGAAGAGTGCAAGCCGACCGGGTCGCTTCGATCGCCTATTGTTCGACTGCACCTAGCGGCAGTCGGCGCAAAATCATCGGGGCGCGATGGCAACGAACTGCGGTGTGGTGTGTGTTCCCGTCGTCATTACGACGGGATTTAAAACAGTTCAGGATTCAGAAAGTTTTTTCGGCGGTGCTAATTTGGTGAAGGGAAAGCTTCTTTATGAATCTGGGCATGTGTATGAGGCATACCTCGGCAAACCTCACTCATGAGGACCCTCACTCACCCTCATCTTCACAGGTAAGGTGAGGGTGAGTGAGTTTCTGAGCCAGGAAAATTCATGAGTGTGAGGGTGAGCAAGGGCCGTGAGGGCTGTGAGGGCCGTGAGTGCGTGAGGGGCGTGAGGGCGGTGAGTGGCGTGAGGGCCATGAGTGCGTGAGGGGTGTGAGGGCTGTAAGTGCGTGAGGGGTGTGAGGGCCATGAGTGCGTGAGGGGCGTTAGGGCGGTGCGTGGCATGAGTGCGTGAGCGGCGTGAGGATTGTGAGGGCGGTGAGTGCGTGAGGGGTGTGAAGGCCATGAGTGCGTGAGGGCCGTGAGGGCGGTGAGTGAGTGATGCCCTCTTTAGACGGAGCAACTTTCTCAGCAATTTTGGTGTTGATGGCGGGTTGTTGCATAGCTTTTCCTAGATCGACACGAATGGCTGAGATCGGATCCGGCTCGAAACAAGCGAGTATCTCGAAACAATTTGAAGACGTTTGAAGGGGCTGTATACAATCAGGGACGCGATATTTTCACGTGATATCTCTTGCCGGTGATGATGAGAACAAGAGACCTGGTTCTGGTTTGAAATTGATTGTTTTTGGAAATAAACTATTTCAGAAAGATGCACTAGTATTCTCAACGTAATTTATATGCATAAAAAAACGTTTGTAGCGCGTAATGGTGTGTCAAAATAGTGGAAGAAAAATAATATTTCATGATGATGATCGCAAATCACTGCAACCGGTTGCTGCGTGTGAACGCGGGCGGCCCGTGTTGGTGGTGTTGCGGCGTCAAGTTTCTGGGCGAAATTGCCCATCTGAAGCGGGCCTTTGCGTGAAGGCCTGAGTGCGTGAGTGGCGTGAGGGCTGTGGGGGCCTTGAGGGCGGTGAGTGCGTGAGGGATGTGAGGGCCATGAGTGCGTGAGGGGCGCGAGGACGGTGAGTGGCGTGAGGGCCATGAGTGCGTGAGGGGTGTGAGGGCGGTGAGTGCCTGAGGGCGGTGAGTGGCGTGAGGGCATTGAGTGCGTGAGGGTCGTGAGGGGTGTGAGGGCGGTGAGTGCGTGAGGGGTGCGAGGGCCATGAATGTGTGAGGGGCTTGAGGGCGGTGAGTGGCGTGAGTGCCATGAGTGCGTGAGGACCGTGAGGGATGTGAGGGCGGTCAGGGGCGTGAGGGCGGTGAGGGGCGTGAGGGCCATGAGTGCGTGAGGACCGTGAGGGCGGTGTGTGCGTGACGGCCGTGAGCGCCGTGAGGTTCAGTGAGGTGAGTGTGACTGTGAGGATGAGGGTGAGTGAGGGGCTGAAGGTGAGTGTTGCTGTGAGGGTGAGGGTGAGTGAGGGGCTTAGGTGAGTATGGCTTTGAGGGTGAGGGTGAGTGAGGGTGACCTAAAATGCCGACCTGTGGTATAAGGTACGGGAGGTACACTACGACGCACACGTGGAGATCACGGCTCGCTGTACTCCGCAGACCAAGCTGAACGCGGCCGGGAAACACATCGAGCTACAGGTAAGCCTAAGAAAATATCTGCTTTATTGGTAGTCTTCAAGTAATCTGTGCTAACGTAGGATGATTTGTTGTGTTTCTATTTAGCTGGACAAGGACAGGACGATCGTTCTAGCCAAATGCGACTGCCGTGCTGGCGTCGCCGGAAAATGTAAACATGCCACCGCGGTCGCCGTGTACTTGGAAAGAGATGCCGCAACATCCAAGACGAGTTGCCCAAGGAGCTGGGGCATTCCTTCCTCGAAGAAAGCATATCTCAAATTTTTTCGAGTGGCTCGGAACTCGCGGAACGTTTCGTGCTTCTGCAACTGGTCGAGAAGACGGGGGGGGGGGGGGGGGGGGTACGGTACGGTACGGTACGGGGGACGGGACGGCGGCTTTCAGTCATTTCGTACATTCATACTGAGCAATGTATAGACGTAGGGATAAGTCCCCTCTCCCCCCCCCCCCCCGAATACCTCTCAAGATTTGGGTTTCTGTGGACGACCTTATTTCATTCACAAGATTGATTGGCGAGTATGTAGGCATTCTAACTTAACCACCATGTTTACAGGTGTGTCGGTTTCCGTGCCTGCACTTACTGTGAGCGACGTGGGGAAGTTTTTCCCCGACTTGGACTGCCCCCTCACCGACATGCTACCGGCTGAAGAAACGTGCTCCCACGACGAGGGACACCCTCCGTCATTTGAAAGGCCACTGTCACCGGATGCCCTGGAGCTCTTCGACTGGCCACAGGAAGGATTCCGCTACCCAAAACTTTGTGATGATGTTTGACTCCGGAAAGCCGGTTCAAAAAGAGGAAACAGTTTTCGCCAGGTAAGCTCCAATGCACAAATAACAATGTTGACCTTCTAATTTGTCTGAAATATTGCCTTACAGCCTGACAAGTACTGAGAGGGCTGTTTATGATTGCAGCGTCTCTGATTCGTTGGCGAGAATCGGGGATATCTGCAGAGACACCAGTCTCTCGAAGGACATGTGGCGGAAGGAGAGGCTGCTTCGTATAACGGCAACAAAGGTATGCACCATTTTTATCACAATTGTGCCAACCATGCCTAAAAGGAGAATGAAACTAGGCACCCATAATTGCAGGGGGAACGAGTCAGGACTCATTTTTGTGCAAAGAAAGGGGTCAAGCTTACTAATAATGCTTGAAATCCAGAGAAGAAATTGAGCTCTGTAATCAATCAATTGCATTAGAATTATGTTGTTCTTTTCCCACCCGGAAGCACACAAACTAATACGTTGCAAAGGGGACCTACGAGAGGTTGCCAAGAAGATGGTGCTGGATGTGCCATTTACTTCCCAAGCAACAGCACATGGAAAACGGTACGAGCCAGAAGCCCGAGCCAAGTTTAAAGGGGCGATGCAACGATTTTTGCATTTTGCGCAAATACCGCATAGAACGGATCCCTGACGTTAATGACCTATGAAATAACCCGTTCGTTTTTCACCACACGCAATTGAAGTCGCAGAAAAAAAATAAAGAAAAACGAGCAGACTTCACCCCCTCAACTCGCAGCCAGAACAAGCGGCCACGTGATCTGGAGCCGATTATATGCCGCCAGTGTTGATCATAGTCACGCGCTGGGGTTGGCAAAGCACGGAACACGCGCTGAGTTCCAGACATTGTTATAGTTCGGCTGTTGTCGTCGTTGCAGTGATTGGACACGGGCCACTACCCGAATACTTCTCGAGCTAGTAATTATCACGAGCCCAAATCGAGTGTCAACGCTATGCTCGGGTCCAATCTATGAGCCGCATTCAAATATCGTCACTGGGCGGTACTGCTACCGCCCAGCTACGTCATCAGGTTTTGCGAAGGAGAGATTGAATGAAAACACTCAGTTTTGTCCTCGAAATTACAGCGAAAAAAAGGCGTTTCTTGGTCAGTGGCGTTGCGTCCGAGTATCCTTGAGTCCCACTAGTGCCAGTAAGCTCGTCTAAAGTGAAAAACATTCCAATTGAATATCGTTGCACCGCCCCTTTAAAGAAACGCGGAACATCAAGGTGCACCAGCTGGGGCTTGTGGTGATGCCGAAAGATCCCTGGCTGGGATGTTCTCCAGATGGACTCTTTCGGTACTTACCAAACTGGGCTTTTTATTTCCTTCATCTGTTGCAAGGGCAATCTGCTGATCCACGGAGTTAATTATTAGCTGTAGAAGGATTAAAACGGAGGGTCAGCCGCCCTTTTACACTACAGGTCTGAACCTAGGCGGATAGGAAAGCAAAACCTCGCGCTGCAGGATGCAGAGATCGTGGGTTCAATCTCCATCCCTGCCCGTTTCAATCTGGATGAGCATCGTACCGGCACAAATTCGTGTTTCACTATTGCATGATGCAAGTTAAAGACCCCAGGCTTGCGGTCATACTGCACTAGATAAATTTCTCGACAGCGTGTAAAAATGTCGCCACGCCAAGTGAAGCTAATGTCACGCTATCTAAATGCTCTCATAAAATCGTTTGCATTGTAAAAGCATACCTGGCATACGGTGTTATTGTGCGACCATAGTGAAGAAGCACCAGTTAAGAAACATGCATGCTCTCAAACAATTGGAGGCCATGCATAGCACATTCATGCGAAATACGGTGCCATGCCTCCCCCAGGACATTTCATTTGGCGGCAGATTTCTCACTCGTGTCAAAAATTGCTGGCTCATGCTCATCTTTGCTTCTGTGTGCAAGAACGAGGACGGAAATGTCATGCTCCTTGAGATCAAGTGCCCCTCCAGCCGCTGGAAGAAAGCTCTGACAGAGAAACCGCTCCTAGCGTATCTAGCTGAACGCAAGCAGAGCAAAGATATCCAGATATCTTGTTGAGAAAGTCTCACACCTACTGCACACAGATACAGATCTGCATCTATGTCCTACAGTTAGATGAGTGCGATCTCTTTCTGTACTGCTATGTAGACAAAAAGGCGCTGCACACCAAGCGTGATGAAGAGTTTTTCTCGGACGCTATACCGAAGCTGAGATCGTTTTATTTCACACATGATATTCAAGAACTTGCCGCACATCAGGGAAAGTGAGCCAGTAGCTTTACCAATAAGCTTTGAAGTGTTGCATGTCATACTCTGCCCAAGCCAAATGAAAATAAAAGCATCACTGCTGTGTTTGCGCAAATCGTGTCCAGGTACAGCTCCTGACAATCTGAAAAAGAAAACACCTGAAGCATGCAGCTCAGGCAGTGGCTGGTGTGGGTGCTGTGCATGTTATGGACACTTCCATATTGTTCCAAAGAGAGTCGAACAGGGTAAATGTAGCCAAGAAGAAATGTGCACTTCCTTAAGTGCATTTAATATCAATCATATGTGATTGACCATGTGATTGACCAAACCATGAATAGTACCCTTTCCAACTGCAGCCTCGAGTTTACACTAAGATGTTTTTCTTTTCAAAATGCCAGACACCGCCCCCAATAGCTATGTCCCAGTTACTGTGGCTTAAATATTCCCGGCCGTAGATTTGTTAGAACACACAAAATATGCATGTTGTCCAAGTGTGGGATGAGGTGATGCGAAACACGCTGGGTGATCCTGTAGATCTTAACCCTTTGAATAACTCTTTCGACATGGATCCGGACAGAGGCCGTTTCATATGTCGAGTTGACCTCAACCTCCGTGAATTGTACACCCGACGCACACGGCGGCATCACCAATGTTGCATTCTGGGCACCAAAACCGGTAACAATATCTGGGAATCCTTTGTCGGCCAAGACAATGTCATTAGGCTGCAGCTTGCGCAGGAAACCAGACTCTATTGTAATGGCGGTATCACTTGTGCGTTCTCCATACCCGTCCGAAAGGAAGGTTACTAGTCCGCTGGGCGATATCCCAATCAAATACTTCACAGTAAAATACCCCTTGTATTGTGAATACCACAGATTTCGCTCCTCAACTGACGGAGGCATTTCTACTCTCATTTCTTTACAGTCAATGATGACTCTGCAAAATGGATAGAGCGTCCTGAAGCTTGCTGGCATGGTGGCCCTGCTAGGCCACCAAATCCAGTCTTTCGTTCTGGCACAGAGGGCTTCAAGCGTCATCTTGAACATCCGTGCTGCTGTTGTCCGATGCACATTAAAAGAACACCTAAACTAGAAAAGGGAACATTGTGCTTGAGCTTGATCAGAAATAGCAGGAGACGATCCTCAGCGGAAATTTCATTCTGCCTTCTCGCGGCATCTGGGAGCAGGCTTAACAACAGAGCGAAAAGTGAAAAGGGTGTGGCACTTAAGCTTGCCAGCTTTGCCTCGTCATGACGAACACAGTCGTAGCCAGTAAAGCAGGGCTCTTTGTACACCGGCCCTACACCCTTGTCCTGAAATAACACTTGGTCCGGCCCACTTCCTTTGTGTTTAGTTACGTTATGACAGACGAAGGTTGCAGCATCTTGCCCCAGGTTGCAGCAGAGGAACATGGTGCAGAGAGAGAAGGGTGTTCCTTCTTCCTCTGTCATGGTGAAATCCTACAAAGATGCACAAGAACGAGACACTGTTACTTTGAGCCATCAAAGTCAATTATAAGTAATACTTTAATGGTCAGCCGAGACATTCATATCACAGTTCTGATTTCGCTAACCTCGAGTTAAATAAAAATTATATTCTGGGATCCCTACCTAGGACACTGAAGTGCCGATACGCCACAGTAAAGTATTAAGAGTTAATTTAGCCCACCTGGGGAGGTCTAACATACAATCCAAAGGTTGCTTTTGTGGTGTGTACACCTCATAGGCACTCCTTTGAGAGCAGTCATTGTGGCCCTTGAGGAAACCCGAGTAGCCCATTTTTTTAATAATAATTTATTGCAAATGAACAAAACGTACGTTAAGTCAGACCTGCCTAAGTCACATTGGGCTTGGCTGGCAGCGTCTTACAATCAGTGAAACCAGCCGCTTGCAAAAGGAAACATGTAAAATAAAATCCACACAAAGAAATTAGAATAACAAAAGCAAAGTAGTGAGCACTTTACAAGCTAAAATTTCTCAGGGCTTTCTTGAGCTTGTATTTTGTTCTTAAATTTAGAATACTAGAAGGTAGTTTGTTCATAAATGCTGGTTGAAAAGAAATCAGGAACGAGACCTTCGGCAACCACAAGTGGAGCATCACACCTATATAAATATGCGGAGGGGACAACAAAGGGCCTTATCTGTGGGAGCACTTTGTCACTTACTCAGTCATACCTGTAGCTATGCCGTTTAGCTGATGAACGAGGACTGCAGACAGAAACCTACACCAACAGATAAAGCTTGTTTATGTATAGTTTTTGTGCCCTTTAGTCAGGCACATAGCCAGGAATTTATTCCAGGCCCCTGGCAGAACGTGATAGATGGGGGAGGAGGGATAGGAGGTCCCAGCAAAACCGAGGAATACGGGGGGGGGGGGGGCGGGCGCTGCTCACGTGCCTGCCTTAAGTACTATCGGGGAAAAATTAAATAGAAACAGAGGAGCATGTGGCTTCCAGTACAGGCTGCGCCGCCCTGAAGTGAACCTGGGGGCGAAGGCGTGTGGCCTACTCCGATGTGCCATATGCCCCTTTTCTCTCTCTCTCGCTCGGCGCTTCCCAAGCTCCGGCACTGCGCCTTTTGGTGCACTGAAAGCTATCACCGCTATCGTTGCTCTCTCGACGCATGCGGCGCAAGGAAGCTCACCACTTGTAGCAGCTTGCGTGCACGCAGACGGACTGCGCCCGCAGCGTTTTCTCCTTTTCGCTTGCGCAGCTTCCTTGTGCCGCACGCGTTGAGTGAGCAACGATAGAGCTGATAGCTTTCAGCACAACAAGAGGAGCAATGCCGAAGCTTGGGAAGCGCCGAGCGAGGGGCGTATACACGTCGGAGTAGGCCACAGTGTCCTCACCCACGGGCTCACTTCGAGGCGGCGCAGCCTGTACCGAGCGCCAACGAGCTCCTCTGTTCGTATTTCATTTTTCCCTGATAGTACATATTTCACACTAATGTTCCAGCTTTTTAAGTCACCAACCGACCTCTTCACTCTCAGCACGTTTTAAATTAGATTTAGGAAGCTAGAAAAAAAACCTACGGCTGTAGCTTGTGTCTCTCAAAATTGTCCCCAGGAGAGCCTAAGGGTAAGGACAGCTGGTCAAACTTGAGGTCCACTCTGCGTGCATGCTTGCCACATGTAATCTAGCAATCCTGTACATGCAAGAAGGGATGCGCTACAAGTTGTGCTTAAATCAGCCGTAAATGAAAGAGGTGCCGACTGATTTGTTGCCTGGTCTTCCATCGTCATATCTACTTCAGGTGCGTCTGTTCGTGGCATTAAACCCTTTGCTGTGTGTCCCTTCTATGTTGCCTGTAAAAGCAAAGCTAAGTTCTGGTGATCACTTCACTGCCCTAATCATGGCCAACTCCTTAAGGGGTATCCACACGAAGGGGAAATCCGCCACTTTCCTCCGCGGGGGCGCATCACGTGAGACATACGTCATACCTTTTTGACGCCTCGCGGCGCGTTCTCCTCCGTGGCGGAGGCGTGGAGGCTTTGTGCTGACAGCACGAAAGCTCCGCAAGTGTACGCGGCGGAGCCGGGGACGGAGTTTCCCGGGATGTTGACGTCACGACATCCGTCCGCGGAGTTCTCCTTCGTGTGGATACCCCTTTAAGGCCGGTTCAGACACTTGCGTTTGACTGCGTTGAGTCGAGAACCGAAAGCGAGTCACCGGCACATCTGTGCTTCGTATAAAACGTGGAATCCAATTCAAGGAATCACTTTGGCACGCGATATAAGCAGCAGGAATGTCCTGGTTTCTTGCAGCCGCAACGCAGTGAAACGCAGTCAAACGCAACTGTCTGAACCAGGCTTTACAGGGTAGACTATATTTTAAAAAATACCACCTTACTTTAGCATGGATTACTGTTAGCGACCTAGAAGCACTGGCTAATAGACCGATCTGACCAGCTAGTTTGAGTACGCCACCGCTGCCGCCATGCATCGTGGGAGCTGTAGTCTTTCTGCACGCGCGACAACCCCGCTGGAGCTCTGCGCGAGCAGAGCACGAGGCGGCATGAGCTGTCTCGTGAACTGGCGTCTGCCTCTTATGAACTACAGTTATGGTGGCGTCACGCATGCTTGGAGCGCTTGGTGAGATCAGTCTATTGCTTTGGTGGACGTCTCGGCGGGAGCACGGGCGCTCGGGCAGTGCGAGCGCCAGTCAAGGCAACCGTCTCGCGCCAGTACAGCCTGTGGTTCATGCTAGTGTGAGACGAAGAATAGCTGGCTGCATAACCCCACTTCGTGAAAAAAAAACAAAAAAAAAAAAACGGGGAAATCACTTGTCATGCCGTTCAGCAATTCCCGACACCACTCTTTTTCTGTAGACCAACGGGGAAATGGATGGGTTGTAGCTAGGGTGAGCTTGTTCCTTCCGCTCGCATTGCCCGCAAAAGGCTTACTGCAAATTTTAGAATTCCCTGTGTGTGCACAGGCAGTTCCGCCGCCGCTAGAAATGAAAAAAAGATAGTTATATAAATTGCCTGCTGTGTAAAGCACAGCGCGAGCTACGATGTGAAGAACACCACTCACTTGCATCGACGCACCAGTCTTATCCAAGTCGCTCGGCGCTCATTCTCGTACGGCTTCGATGGAAAGCCGTAAAACTTAATATCAGCCGAATTTTTATAACTACTGGTACATCCAACCACACAGCAATTATTCTTGCTCTTCGAAGCGGGAACAGGTATCTCAAAAACCACGATTTGTAGCCCACAGCAACGCAGCGTCAACGCGGCGACTCCAGCGGCTTCCGCGATCGAAACGGCCCGTTTGCCACAAGGGGCGCCCTGATCGGGGCTTGAGTTACGTTTGCACCGTTCCTATACAGGGTTCAGTTCAATTTTTATCGCGTACCGCTATCCTCGTTTGCAAGCTAAAAAACACCAGTTGAAAATTTCTGGCTGGCTAAATAGTTCAGATGTTTCACTTGGTCCGCCGTTCTTGTACATTCCACGGAGTTGTTTCAACCGGGCACGGCTGCCGTTGAGTGCGACCGGCACATGATCACATATAGCACATAAATTAGGCCATCCTTAATTCTAATTAACTCTACCTTCGGCGCGTCATCGAGCTTCAGCTTTGGCCGGCTCCCAACCCCACGACGCACCACCACCGGCTTCTTAGATCGGTTGGCCCAACGAGAATAGAGGGTAGCGCATCCTCAGAGCGGTCCACGTCCAAGCACACACTCATTTTGTGGAGTGCACGAACGTTAAATACGCACACCAACACGAGAACACGAAAACAGAACAGGACACACGGCAAGAACTACAAGCTCAGATCCCAGAAATGAGCATATCATACGACTGGCCTCGACTGCCCCGACGCCCCGACAACCAAAATAGAGCATGCTCGAATCCGTCGTGAGCTATGCCGACGCGCGCTGGGCTACGCTGCTCCACGTCGCGTTGCGCATGACGACGGAGTATAAAGCGCGAAACACATGTACGACGAAACCATCCGATCCGACGTCCGACCGCGCAATACGACGGTCGGAGGCGGGGGTTTTCAACGCACTCCGATGCTAAGAAAACCCTCTCCCCCCAATGTCGTTCCGGCAGTCCGCACGTCGGATCGGACGGTTTCGTCGTACATGTGTTTCGCGCTTTAACCCCAGTTCACGGCCGTCGTCGGCCATCACAGTCGAGCGCGTGCGCTCGTAGACGTTACGAAGGTGTATAAACAGCCCTTAAGAACATTTCAGACACGGTTGGTGGTCTACTCAGCTTCTATCTTGCATCTCCGTTATTACCTGTTATTTGAAGAGTGATTGATCTCTTATACGACTTTTTTCTCCACCGTCTCGGCAGCCACCTGAGCGGAGTTTTCTGCGAGTTGTGCTTCGTGTGTGAGGCTTCATTGCTACTTTTTTAGAAGTATAATTTCAAAAACGTAGAGCAGTGATTCTCAAATGGAGGTCCGCAAAACCCTCAACAATTTTTTTTTTTTTTTTTAGTTGGCACGTTTTTTGTAGTTTAGTCCGGCCGTGACTGATTTACAACCTGCTTCCGGAACTACGGCAGCAATCCGCACAAGGTCATCTCGGTCACCTCCTTTCCAACTTCCCCACACCTTCCCGAACTACGTGTCTCGGGTGCCCCGCAGCGGGATTATCATATCGCATATCCCGATTTCCGACTGGCATCGGTGGCTGTGCCGTGGTCCGTGGAGTCTCACCCGGTTGGCCTAGGACGCAAAGTTACGTGTTTGTCTGAGCCGCGTAGCCATGTTCAGGTTACGTGGCTACAAAGAAAGTTATCTGAAGTTTGGCTTTGCCGATATCCGCGGCAAACCCCAACGCGTTTTGTGTGTTTTGTGCTTAAGTCCGACTGTGCCACTCTGTTTAAGCGCGACTGTGCCAAGGGGTCCCCGACACAACCATGACTGAGAACCACTGACGTTGAGCATAATGCCTTCAGGTTTGTGAGTAATTAGCTCTGTCACGAATGGTGTAAGGTCCGTCGGTACGTAGTAGAGAGTTTACATCTCTTTCCTTTTGTGCATGTTATTTCCTTGGCATGGAACGATTTTGCGGAACTGTAGTAGAATGAAATAGGGTGTAGCATATGAGACAGCTTTTGATTGTCTCTAAATTAGTGAGAGGGCATTATTATCAAAGTGTAATACAACACCACCAATATGTCGAAGTACTTGGTGGGAGCCTGCAAATAATACGTCAAAAATCACGCTGCCTTCCACCAAAGTTTACAAAGGGCACGCGGCTACTGATATTCGACAGACAGTGGCGCAAAAGAGTCATGTTACTTATGTGTATTAATCTTTGTAGTTCTTTTTTTAAATGAGCCTATTGCATTTCTTACGACACCTCATTGGATGGTTAAGTAAAAACCACATGCAAGTGACTTGGCGAGCGACGAGACAGGCGACAGCGACGAGCACCCGATCTTGCTCCGTCAGTCGCTAGGCGAGGCAAACCGCATGAAAGCGACGGGAGCAAGCCACCAGGGCGATGAGCGATGTTTTCTAGAAATCCAGAAACCGAGCGACGCGACGAGCGACAGTGCGGTTCTCCGTCGCTCGTTGCTGACTCTCGTCGCTTGTCGCCGTTGCTCGCCTCGTCGCTCGCTAAATCGCTTATTGCGGTTCAGCCTTTAAACGATTGAAACCAGCGAGTTTACAACACAAGATAAAGCGGTGCACTTTCGCTTGTTATTAATGCGAAAGCATTAACTGTCCCATGGAGCGAGCCGACGTCATCAGCTTTGAAGCCGCACCAAACGGCACCTTAACCCCTTTTTCCAAGTGAAGCCGGCTCCCTGCTTTGGAACCACGCGGAAAGCTTAGCCAAACGGCACCTAATTCCCCCATTTCCAAAAGAGCGGAGTGAAGCTGATGGATTTTGGCTTCGGTCCCATTGGTTGGTGCGCGTCATAGTTTCAAAAAGCGAGGCTCCCATTGGCAGCTGCGCGTCAATTTCAACGACCGACACCCCATGGCACTGCGTGTCCGCTCTCAGCGCGCCGGTGACCCGAAGCGTCCAAGGTCAGAGCGGCGAAGAGAGCGCGCGATCGGCCGCCGACGCAAATACACTGCGGACGAAATAAGAGAGCGGAAGAATGACATGCGTGCTTTCGCATTCACAACACATAAGAAGTGCTTACGTGTATTTCTAGCCTTTTTTTTACACATTTTTTGTTACAGTTTTATTTATTTTAAAGGGTTCTTTATATGTTTTTCTTTTATCTAGCATGACTTCTTATCTACTCACAATAAGTAGTGCAAACGCTGCCTTTATCTTAATGCCGGAACTGCCTAAAATGGAACACACTATACACAAAACAACGTCTCACGCGTCTGCTTTCCCGTAAATCACTCGAAGACCTCCACATTCGTGTCTTCGTGGAAAGCTGAGAGGGAAATTAGGTCGAACAAAGTTTCGAATTAAAATTTAGGCTGAACAGAAACAGTCATACGGATAAAGACGAGTAAAAAAAGTGTACAGAACCGGTGCTTGGTATTCGTCCTCATTCTTGTACTTAGCGCAATTCGGGTTTCAATACGTTTATCCCGTTGTGCCCGCAATTCAGTTTGGCAAAACCGAAGCCTATGGAATGCGAAAATAAATAATGTTCCGGTAATTGTAAGTGTTAAAACTTTGGCATCTTTCTCGAACGGCTGGGGCTGCGTTGTGACAAAGATTTGAGCTCTCCGCGATGTCTAGTTTATTTTTGCAGTGCGAAAAACAGGGTTCGGTTTTCTCGCAAACACCCTGCACTTCATACGCATAGTTTGAACGCCAGGTCACCACGGAAAAAAAAAGTGAGCGCGACTGAAACCGGCCAATTGTCGACCGGCTGTTTTCGGGCGGAAACGAAAGAAAATTTCGAGCCGTAAATTATGGTCTAGGTAGTTGGGCTCTTAGAGATAACGTTTAAATAAAAACCTCGGCGAGCATAAATACCATGTCAGTGTCTCGGTGTGGTCTATAATGACTATAGGCATCTTGCCTCGTGATACGTTCTATAACCTCCTTATTGACGAATACCGCAATCTGATAGGCTGCGAAGCGACGATAAGAAGCTCGGAACTCGTCATACCCTTTTTATCCTAATCTCTCGGTGACTATGGTCGCGACTACCACCTTATCATCGAGCGTCTATACTCCGTTTCAAACATCGCGTGCAACGCTGGGAAAGCTACTGAAGTAGTGCGCATGAAAAAACACACAAAATTGTGTTACTCCGCGAGATTTCGTGGACGAGCGGTACAAGGCGCTGCTCTGGCGATGCCGGCGATGCCGACATCTCGGTGGCGGTGGTTCGAATCCACTTAGGGCGCAAAGGTTTTTTTTTTTTTTTTTTTTTTTGATCGATTTTTTGTGCAAGACTGTGGGTATTGCGGAAGTGCATATTTCAATTCCTCTTTTCTTGTTGATTTTTATTTATAAGAATGTAGACTAGGGGCTGGTGTTCCGCTCGAGCTTGCGCCGGCCTCGTCAAAACGGAAGAACGGTCGAGATCCAGGGCGTCTCTATTTAAAGCCGTTTATTTACATGGTAGCGTGAAAATCAGACAGTACCTTGAGAGTGTGGTGGACGGTCCTTTATATAACGAATATTGTGATTAGGGGACCGCACTGCCATTGTTCAGACGGCTTGGCATCCCCTCACGTGATGCGACTTCTTGGAAGTTTCCGTCAGAGTCAGAATACTCGCGGGTGTATGGAAGAAGTCATCCAGACGGCAGTATCTCGGTGCTCTGGTGCCGGCGCACCCATGAACCGGGAGTGATTCACAATAGACGCGTACACAACACACGGCACTCGAGATCAGGATCGAGTGTTGTTTCCTTTTCGAGGAAAGCAGGGGCCTCGGAATACAGGCACGGGCATGTGCGTCGTTTACTCAGCCGACCAAGGTTAAGGTGCCTCAGGCAGACGGAGCCGACCAAGGTTACGGTCCCGCAGGCAGAAGAACCCAGACGCTTCGGAATGCAATCACGGGCACCGCCTGCTGTAAGGTCCCGCAAGCAGACGGAGCCGTAGGCACGATTCATCACCGACACAGTTCCTTCTTGAGGCTTGTTTCACTTTGAAGCCATAAGGCCGATTTCAACACCAGAAATAACAGGTGGCAGTTCACAAAACTGTCCGCGTGCTCGGAACTTTTACGTTGCGAGGTCTTCGCTTCGGGGACGCCACCTTGCCAGACACTCCGGTGTCGTTACTGACAGTCTCCAGGACCTCACGGACCGACGTTTCCGGGAAACACGTTCTTGAACTCGCGTACACGTTGGCGATCACCTGCTTGCACTTTTGCGAGATCTTAACACAACGAATCTTCGAAAATATCCGAGCAGGAAAAGAAAGCTTCCCTCGTAAGACGCCATCTTCACGAAACCTTCGAGGCAGAGGCAGCCGCACAACCCGAAAACCCGAAACGGGTGCGAGTGCCGCACGAACGAAAACGGAAAATAATTTGGAGTAGTTTACATTATCTTTTCCTTTTTATTGAAAAAGAATCGGTGTTCCCTCGAAATCATAACGCCACTATTAGTTACTAGCTACAAAGATGTACACTTTTCGACTTTTTTTTTTTTTTTTTTTTTTTTTTCAGGGGCCGCACTATTTTGTGGAGCGAACGTAGTCGCGGTCGGCTGTGCAAACCGGCGCGCTAGCTTTGACTACGTTGCACGCTATGTTTGAAACGGAGTATAGTCAGATCTCAGGGGTGCAGTCAAGGACAGATTGCCCGCCATCCGGCGATGGTCCCTATAATTATGTCTCGCCTGGTTATTCTGAGTTGCCTTCGACTATCTGCATTTTTTTTAGAGATTCCTCATGTGTCGTACCTACTTTGACCGTTTGAAGCCTTTCAATTTCTGTCTAGTCGACCATCTCACGCTAACATTTTAGTGCTATTGGGTCGAGAGGTGGCATAACTTATATTCGGTTTCTTCCCGATAACTGTAGTGAAACATGCTCCTCATTGAATGTTATTAATTTCCCGCCTTACGCAGGGAGAACAAAAATTGGATCTTAAATTTAAATCAGTTACCCACTTTTTTTTCTAAACATGTTGACGTTAGATGCGCTCAAACGTCTTTCCTGTATATCTGAAAACCAAATCGCGTAAAAAATACTTACCGCAGAGGCTCTCGTAGGGCGTGAACATTGCGCAAAACATCGTGCCTTTTTGATTGAGGGTCACAACGAGTACGGTGAAAGCTTTACACATAGGTTTCAACCCTTTATTCGCAATCGTATAAAATATCTCCAGCCCATAGCGATCAAAATATAAACCACGTGGTTAGGAAGTATTTTAGTATCGTATTATTGTATAATAAAACAAACAAAAATGCAAATAAACATTACGATCTAAAAATGCCAAAATATATATTTCTTTTAAAGCATTTTTCTATTAAGTCCGTTTCATTTAAAAGACTATTTTCGTTCTCAATCGCTCCCTGCAAACACACAAAAAAGGAAAGAATAGAACATAAGGCAATTTACACCAGAAATGTAAGTGCTAGAAATATGTACGAAACCAGATAAAGCACACCAGTAATTTAAAATTTTCCCCTTGCGTAGTACGGCCTGAATGAGTTCGACGGCCACAAAATCACGAGTCCGCCTACTCTTAACTGTAATCATGAGGGCAAGAGCGCGTTCGTGTCCCAGAAAAATGGAGCTTCTTTTCTTTTTTAATATTCTAAAATATTAATTTAGACGACTTTTCAGATTTTTCTTTTTATTAGTTAAGTTTTTTCCCCTTTCTTTCTCTGGGCGGAACCGTTTGCTTTTTTGCACCAGCGTTGTCGACGACCGAGCGAGTTCGTTGGCATTGTGGGCGGTGATGACGGGGTCCCATCAGTTCAGGGGCGACAGATGATTCATGTTGGGACAAAAATGACTGACGTTGATATGTTGGGTGTTCCCTGGAGAGGAGACCCCCCCCTTCCCCCCGAGAACCTTGTGGCAGCTGCGCGAATTCGGAAGGAGGCCTACGGGTCGTCCCTGGCCCCCGGGGACCTTTCGGCGACGCCATGAAAGCTTTATGGCGTGCTGGCGGCGAGAAATCTGAACCGCACGCTATATAAAGGTTGTCTGCGAGACTGGGATATTATGCAGGAAGTTGCTATCTTTCTGGCGTGTCACATTCTTTCACACGTGTGGTAACACGTTAATGCCATATTTATAGTGGATATGAGTGCGCGCTGGAGTGTGGTTGGCAACCGAACTTTCCATACGCTAACCATGGTTTGAAATGAAAGCTTCAAAAAGATCGTCAACACGTATCTGGAAGTTTTTAAAGGGGTGATTCAAGGCGCTTCAAATCATTTTAGACTTGCGCCACTTACGCTCGAAGGAATGTGTTCACATCGCTGTCAAAATGAGACAAATAACAGTTAAACATTAGAAGGCTGAAAGATGTATTAAACAATGCACAAAATCATACATTTCTTTCTGTTGATGACGCTATTTATTGAGGAGGGGGACGTAAAGTCATCACAAGCGATGTTGTCATTGATTCTTGTATTTTTAGGCGGGGAGGTTGAGAAGAATGGGAAAGCGCTAATCTAGCTACTTTTTGTACTTCACAAGAGAAAAGGTGTGCGCATGCATTTTGTACGCTCCCTTTTGGCTTGTACGAGAGAGTCCTATTTTAACTTACAAACAAAATTCATTATGCAGGCAAAAGATGGCATTGTTAAGAGATCCGAACAATTAACAAAATCAGGGATAATGCACTCCAGAGGTTTAGGTACTCTTTGTCAGCCATGCTCTTGATTAGGATGTATTTAATGTTCCAGAGTGCTCATCAAAACTATGATCATACTACCAATAATCTCTTATGTTTATCATAAGGCGCATACACATAATATGGTAACATCAAGTATCCTCGCGGAACACTGCTCATCAATCGTATTTGCTGCGAAGTACCAGAAAGAGCGTCTTTCGCTCAAGCTCCTATGTAGGGGCCCGGTGTGGCGGCGCCAGTCTGGTCCATACTCTCTCCTTGTATTATTTTTGTGACCACGTGTTGCGCGCATTAGGTATTCGAAGCAGTAGCGCAATCCAAGCTTACACAAGAAGGACATTGATGAACCCAAGTAGGCGCCCGAAAGGCGAGTCATTCCATGCGTCCGGACATAGGCAAACAGGAGATACAGCCTAATAATTGTAAAAAAAAATTCAACATAAAAAAAAACAAAAAAACGAAACCAGGTAACAAAGATTGGGAGTCGGGTTTTTAAGATGTTGAAAGTTCTTTAGACTGCATGCATTTTCTCGATGTACCTATGCAACAACTTTGTTGAGGGCAAACTTGCATTCCAACTTCCAAGCATCCATATAACGCGTCAACGTTTCGAACTGTGAACCTTTAAATAAATACAAATGCTATGTAATGAACGTTTAAAAACTTGAATTCTCTCTAAACTGACATCATCAAGAAAATACATTTATGCCGCCTTTATTTCTAATAGGCGATATTATCGCCAATAAACCCAGTAACTAACACGCTTCTAGTGTTGAAAAATGTTTGATTTAGTACACATCTGTCTTTGGTTTGAAAGGACTGTATGCGTTTCAGCGAATAAATTACATCTCAACACTCTACATAACTGAGATACCGTGGTTGCTTGTGTGTTTACATTGTTAAATTATGACACAGCTGCTACCATTACCTTTTTTTTTTTTATCAGTGAGCGGTGGTTTTCGGGTGAGCGGTGGGTATTATACATATGTTTTTTTTCTTTCCAAAGATCACACGTTATTCGTATGAACTCCAAACTACGCAGCGTATGTCTGTGGGCGATTAGATACACATCTCTACGTGGTAAAAGTTACGTGAGGAAACCAGGTGACAAACAGAAAACCTCGTCACCATTTCTATATCGAGATTTGGGCAGCAACTGAGGCACTTTTTTTTTAATTTTCGATGCGTAAATAAGTGCCGACAGTTAAAACCCCAATAGTTACAAAAAAAAAAAAAGCACGAATAGAACCCCAGGAGATTTCCTTGTCTGGACCCGCAGGAGTTATGGTCGTTATATATGGAAACACTCCCAAAACAAATGAAGGGACCTACACTTTGAAACACAAGCGTACACACAAAGCCAGAGTTGATTTCGAGATCGCAATTGAAGAATGCAAAAAAGAAAAAAAGATGCAGCTAGAAAAAAACAAGTTTCAAATCTAAACTGCGCCAGAGCCCCCACTTTAAGCCTCTATGAGCCTGCGAGGTGTTTTAGAGCTCCTGTCTTTGAGCAGTCACTTTTCTCTAGAATTCGCTTTCGTCGCAGCAACCAACATCAAGTTACACTTCGCATCATCAACTTGGGCTTGGAAACCTTTTTACTTTTTCGCCGCCTTCGCATCTCGCAATGGTCTCCCGTTTCCCGGGGCGCGTAAATCGGAGCTTACCGATGTTAGCGCCGCATTTAAATATGCGCATAGTGAAAGCTAGCGAACGCACAAAGTTGCTTTCTTCCACGCCTCACCTGACGAGCGCCGGAACCGCGGGAAGAACAGAGACACGGTTAAGCGGAATGAACACATCACTTCTTGTGACTGGGAGGGGACGATCTCAGGTGCGAAACCAGGAGTCGGGACTGTGGCTCGCTGATCGCATAGCCCCGAGGAAACAGACCTGGCGTGAGATTACTGAAGTAGAACATTTAGGTAAAGTGAATATACAGGTAGCTGGTCGATAGTTCCCGGTTTGACTCCCGCGCCTTTAAATATATTTGTCTTCCCCGGAACTGTACATTCCTCGCAATTTCGCGTTTGAATAACAGGAAAAAGTAAAAGCGCAAGCCGCTAGATTGAAAACTAAAGGGCGTTTAGTTTTTCGGACGAAACGCCTCTCAAGATGCTGTTTGGAAGGCAACAGCTGCCGTCAGTCGTCCGACAAGTCATCGCCTCAATCGCGGTCGATGACACGTGCCTGAGTGACACTTCGAAGAAGTCGAGGAAATATTTTTGAAGCGGCCCGCAGCGACCGTCCAAGCGAGGCGGAAACACCCTCTTCCGTCCTGTTGCAGCCGCGTCTCTTCTGTCAACGAGCAGCGTGCAAGCCCAGACCTCCGAGATTCAGGCTGAAGCCAGGCATGGAGCGACTCTCATCGTACGACATGTGCTGTTATTTCTCCTTCTGTGAGACCGAACCATATGCTTAGTTGTGCACGGCTGCGATAGGAAGCGATTGGGTGACACGATAAAGACACCCCCAAGTAAATGTCTATGGAAAATAAAGTTAGGTGAAACCGTGATATGGTATACGTATAGTGCATCATCAAACCGGTATCAGCTGGCAGACTTGAAAAAGTGGACTTCGCTTCCGCTTCGGCTTTGACTGCAGTGTTGGCGTCTTACTTCCTGTGGACACCCGTAATCTGAAGCTAATCTGAATAGTACAGTGTGTCTACATGCTAAAATATTGTTTATCTAGTTGAATCACTCGACTGAGAAATACTTCCATTTTTTTAGAGTGAAAATACAAAACGCGCCTCTTATGCAATAGTGCGCATCGCAAATCAACGGTTCTTTATTTAAATTATTTTTATGTAATATACTGCAGGCTATTGTAAGCCTAAGCTGTATGAGTCAATAATGAAAATAAACCAATTTCTTGGCGCACCGCCGGCAGAAATATCACAAACGACCACACAACACAAGGTGTGCTGAGATTGGCAGCGACAGTTATTGTGTTATTGAAGAATCTGTTTTAACAGATTTACTTTTAGCCAACATGCTTTAGGACATTTGCTTTAGAGGCTTTGCTTTTGGTAGAATAGTTGTAGATGTGGTTCGGAAGATCTGTAAACGGCGATTTCACTCTGCTCCTCGTTTGTGATAATCGGGGTCCTACCCCATAGCTTTTCTCGTGCCGCTGCCGCCTTCCGTGCACCCTTCGCAACGAAACGCACTTGTCATTTCGTCTTCTCGGACGGAGAGCTCATTTTGCGTGGTCTAAAGTTTTAAACTTGTCTGGGAGAAGGGGGGAGAGATAATTTAACGAGCGCCGCCTAGGGCCCGCCGGAGAACCTTCCAGAACTCCGAAGTGACGCTGGTGCACAAGAGGCGACGGGATAGAGAGCAACAGCGTGGCGGAGATTGGGCACCGCGCGCTCCATGCTTATATATATATATATATATTTTTTTTTTATGCATGCAGGTTTTCATATTTTTCTTGATAGAGTCACTAACGGTAGATTTGTGTTGTTCTTTTTGCGCGCTTTCTGTAACTGTTTAATAAGAGATAACCTGTTTCTCTCTACCTGCACCCCTGACAGTGTAACTGGTGTAATCCAATTTAAAATTAAGAAAAAACGAGGGCCGTAATTGGCCCTCATTTGCCCTTTCCGAGGGTGCCTCTTCTTCTCGGGCGTCACGTGGAACGTGGACGGAGGACATGTGGTTTTGTTGACGATGGCCGGCAGTGGTCTGCTGTGACCTGCGGGGTCCGGTATGAAATTTCTTGTGCATTCGACGGTGAGAGGATTAAGGCTCGTTCACATATCTGCAACCCAGTACGACCGAGAAAGACAAGACCGGTTTTTAATCTTCTTTCGACGTTTTAGGATTGGGTGCGCTGCTGCGGAGTTGGTCCTAAGACGTCGTAAGAGGCTGAAAAACCGGTCCTGTCTCTCTCGGTCGTACTCGGTGTGGACGAGCCGTTAACTCCCGTTCACACACTTGCAACCGAGTACGACCGAGAGAGAAAAGACAGGTTTTTAAGCTTCTTGCGACGGTGTACAACCAGATGCGCTGCTGCGGAGCAGGTCGCCTTCGTAAGAGGCTCTAAAACCGGTCATGTCTCTCTCGGTCGTACTCCGTTGCACTTGTGTGAACGGGCCTTTACAACGGACGGGATGATATTCGCTTGTGACCGTGACATGAAAACTCGACGTGGGAAGAATTCCCAGTGCTTTTACGAGATAATTTATCTCACGGCGGTGAACCCACTAAGCCTAATCGATGAAGAGATAGCTCTCAGAGCTTGCTCTTGTTTTAACAGGTTTTGTGGACGCTTCAATGAACTTTCAAGGTTGTGCAAATGTGAGTTCAAAGATTTGAGCTGTAAAGTTGTAAAATTACGGAAGACCCGACTATAATGCACTGCGATTCGTGTCACGTGGTGATACGTGCTATGCCCTGTGGGTGATGCTTGTACGATATTCCGCCGTCAGAAAAATGCGGTTTGATGACCATTTCATAATTGCCTGTTCTGTCGTACGCATGATTGCTATCGCAGTGCGTTCGCTGTTCAAACAGGTAATGAGTTGACAACTATTTCCAAACATTGGCTTTCGTTTCGTTCTGCAAATACCGCTTCGAAACCGCATGTTGGAGATGTTTTATATACCATATATATACAGCGTGTTTTTTTAAGCTTAACAGATTTGTTTTAAAAAAGCCGTGAAAGTTACACTTATGAAGCCTGTGGAGGCGAGTTATACGGACAGGGGGGCATATTATAGGGGGCTAATCGTAACGATCAGTCGGCTAATTAATTAAAATTTGTTAATTAACGTTTTAATTAATGAAAATAGATTATTAAAATACGACGACCAACCAATCTTTAAATCAGGGGCCCAACGTTTCGAAACCAGTTCGGCTTCTTCTTCAGGGGCGACTATGGAGGAAAGGAGCCGCAATCTCCTTTCCTCCATAGTCGCCCCTGAAGAAGAAGCCGAACCGGTTTCGAAACGTTGGGCCCCTGATTTAGGGATTGGTTGGTCGTCGTATTTTAATAATCATTTCCCCAACCAGACAGACTTCTGTCTCATGTTTACTTTTAAATGAAAATAAATATATGGTTCCAATTAGAAACTTGCTCAGCGTCATCCAAAACCACTAAATCAGTAATTTTCAGAAAGACTTTGAGCGCGTGAGAAGCGTGGTAGTGCACTGAAGTTGCCAATCGTGGAGCAGGTACAAGGCTAGCGGTTGCGATAAGGCGCCCGCGCGATTGTTTCGTCTCTTATCTAGCCCCAGCCTTGTATCTGCTCCACGAGTAATAACTTTAGTACAATAATACGCTTCTCACGCGCCGAAAGTCTTTCCGAAAATGACTGATTTAATGGTTTTCGATGACGCTGAGCAAGTTTCTAATTGGAACCAGATGTCTATTTTCATTATTTAAAAAGTTAATTGACGAATTTTAATTAATTAGACGACTGATCGTTACGATTAGCCCCCTAATATGTCCCCTTGGCCGTATAACTCACTTCCACAAGCGGCATAAGTGTAACTTTCACGGCTTTTTTTAAACAAATCTGTTAAGCTTAAAAAAACACCCTGTATATACATACATATATATGTATATAGTATATATAGTAGTGTCTATGAATGAACAGCTTATAGTCCGCAACCGCCGTTATTTCAAGGCGTTGCGAACGTAAAATTTCCTCAATCTTCCATCGTACGCTGTAAATACTTTTTATACATGACCAACGTTAAGATGTTTTACTTGCGTGACTGTAGCCCTATAATTTCAGAGCGCTCTGAGCCCAGCAGTTGTGACCGGCTAAAAGCGATATCGAGTAGCTCTAGCGGCGAGGAAGGGGCGCTCCGTTAAATCAAGGTCGGAGAAGAGGCGACCACCCGAATTCAACATTAGAGATACCGCTGTAAAACACAGGTGTGTCGATGGCAACAGGTAAAAAAAAAACATATTTATTGCCAAATGACGCAGCAAAACACAAAAAATGTGGCGCATGACTAAAAATAAATTATTATACTATAAATGTCATCAATACCCAGACGCGATAAAAGCTAATAGCACAAGAAATAATACATCAAAACAACACAAACTTACGGCATTAACTATAGGATGTCATTATCACTTCATTCTGTCATTGCCTAGAATAATAGGTGTATTTTCCACAGAAGAAAACCTACTAAACATAACTGTTCCTCAGATTTATATTAGAGAAGAACATTGCCTGCCACAACTTGTTTCAGAATTGTACTTCATCAGATTAGGAGGCGAGTGAATTTATCGTAACGCCAAGTGCCGAAATCTCAAGATTGGCTCAGTACATATGAACTAATATATTTAACTTCTAAAAGATTGCTTTTTGCTTTGGCTGTACTGAACACGTGTTAGTTTTTCAAACCCTGTTGGGATACCATTATACACACGTATAACTAAAGTTGTAAAAAAAAAAAAAAAACATAAATAGCGCTGTTTATAACCCCAACTCTACAGAATGCGACCCAATCAAAATCAGTGGTAACTTGTTTACATCCACAACAAGCATGCATTTCTTCAGATTTGTTTATGTATGGTTGTGTATAGGCCCAAAGAGCATGCTTCCGCTCTCCGGTGAGTTCAGGAATCGGAGACATACCGCCTCCTCTCTGTTAGGGGGCCCCAAGAAGAGCTAGTCCCCCCCCCCCCCTCCCGCAACCTACCTCTCCCTGTGGTTTCAAGATGTTTTTCAAGTCGCATCGTAAACTTTCTGTACATTCCTTTTCAATAGAAGAAAAACACTGCCCAGGCAGCACACCAATGTTGGACCTACATTGGGCCAACAATGGCAAACGCTGGCTCCGGAGGTTGGTCCAACATTGGTATTCTGGCCGAGCGCAACTTCTTCCAGTGTTGGCCCAGCCATTGGCCCCAACGTTGGGCCATCGTTCAACCAATGTTCCAGCCATCATTGGCACCAACGTTGGGCCATCGTTCAACCAACCTTCCAGCCGTCATTCGCGCCAACGTTGGGCCATCGTTCAACCAATGATCCAGCCATCATTGGCACCTTTTTTAGGCCATCGTTAAACCAATATTTCAGCCATCGTTGGCATCCACACTATGTCATTGGCTATGCCAATTTCGGCTTTCACACTAATTCAATGGCTATGCCATCATTGGTATACAAGTTCAATCATTGAATAGGCCGTTATCGGCAGTCAAGCTGATGCATTGGTATGTCCCAGTGTTAATGCCATATCTTTAATGCTGGCCATGCAATGATGGCAATGTGTTTAAATCCTGGTTATTCCAACATTGGGTTTTAAGAACCCCTGGCCTGTTTCTTATTAGCAGCCCACTGCAAGAAAAACATTCTGGGCACAAATGGCAAGGTCCTCCTATGCTTTGTCTGTGCACTATTTTATCTGGCGAGCAAATGACTATTTCAAGATCAATTAATACTTTTTCCGGAACTTTTATTGTAAGGGGCTAGGGAGGAAGCTCAGCGGGGAGCCTATCCCTGGTCCTGGGAAAGGTCCTGGGGCGAGTCCTGGGGCTGGGGAGCCATTACGGCTTCCGAACGCCTCTTCCTGCAGCCTCCCCTGTCGCAAGACCCTGGCAGCCACTTCAGCATCATTTTTAAGCTGCCGATTCTTCAATTGTTAGCTTCGCACTGATGGCATCTACGAAAAGATCCAAAGGTCAAAGATCAACGCTTTCAAACCCACATTGCATGGTCTGAGTAAAGCACACTCCCAAGCAGCACTTCAACAAATGTTAAGGTGTGAGTGTCCCCTAAAAAGTCCCTCACTCACGACTTTTCAGTCCTTGCGGCGTAACACCCGTGGTAGCCGATGATCAGGGGTCTACGACGTCAGGGCCGAGGTCCGGACGTAGTGACGAGGCAGTTGACCGATGGCTGAAGGCTTGAATCAGGCCCCGTACGCCGGTGGCAGCCTATGACCAGATGTCCGCCAAGGTCTGGGCCGAAGGACGTAGCGACGAGGCAGTTGGGCGTTGGCCGAAGGCTTGAGTCAGGCTCAGAACGTCTGTGGCACGGAGTGGCAGCGGGTGTTCAACTGCACCACGCATGCAGTCTTGTCTACCTCCGGAAGGTTGGCGCCCGGACTGCGTGAGAAGTGGGTTGTGGGTCGGGCCTCTTGACGTCTGGCCACGCCGACGGAGATCCGGCCTGGCCACGTCTGCACCGTCCTTTGTCAACCGCCCAAATCCCCTCTCGCGCTCCTCGCATGCCCCCACCTCGTCTTCTTCTTTCTCGTCCTCTTCGGCTGGTCGCGGGATCGCTCATCACACCAGACTAAGCCAGTCTATTACCAACGTTGGTAGGCCACTGGCTAAGACAGGCAATTGGTGGCCAGCTTAAACCAATCGATTGCCAACTTTGGTAACCCGTTGGCTCTATTACAGCTTATATTTCTGAGGGCGTTGTCACTACCGTAGTCAGTACTGCAGTTGCCGTATTTTGTACGCAATTTGAAGTCATTTTTGGGCAAGCAGGCATAATGCTCAGCTTCTTCTGTTATATACCTTTCCAATGTTTACAAATCCACAGCTCAGCGTGCGATCTCCACAGCTCAGCGCGCGCGTGTGCGTCGCTTCGGAAAGCGAGCAAATTACGCGCGATACGCACGAACACTGAAAATGAAACCGGCCAGCAGCCCTTTTCTGGAAAGGTCTATACGTTGCGTGATAACCTTTCTTTGCACATTGAAATGCGCATCAGCTTTATGTCACTTCCTACCTCAAACATAGGGTGTTCGAGATGTTAATTCAACGCAATTTTTTATAATAGTGAAGACATGTAATTGCTTAATCAGTCGCTGGATATTTTTTCAAGGTTTTATTTTTTTGCTAAAATTATTAGTGCTTTTTATTTATTTTTTTAGTTATGTCCGGTTCAGTCTGAATTATAGGCCGCGTTTTGCGGCTCAGCAAAGCGGGTTGCCTTGAGATTTTCAAGATCACATACAGCTGACAATACACCCGTGTCCTAGGTTGGGGAGGCGGGTGGAAATTTCGGGGTTGAACCCTGCCTCCCCCCCCCCCCCCTTTGGAAAGATTTCCCGGCTGCGTCGCTAAATGGGCATAAGAGAAGAGGCACTATGCTTTTTGCCGTATAAACGTATACACAAATCGAAGGAAGCCCGCATTTTGTATTTTGTGTGGAATTTACTAAGCATAACTATCAGTTTTGGGAAGACGCGTGTTAGTTATAGTCGGTGACAGGTGGTAGAAGCTCCTCCCATCTCTTTCCATATTTGTAGATCGAAAGATCAGGAGAAGTCGACCTCCTCCCCAGCGTTTATTTTGTAACCTGTCACCGAGCACGGTTTTTTTCTGCGTGGACGTTCAAACTTGCTACAGCTCGCAAAGCATACAGCGTTCTAATTCAGTTGCTAACTTGCTCTGCGTGTGAAAACAGAAGAATATCGTTCCCCCGGGAGGCATAGCTACAGATTGTTCTCAGCGTGCGCGATCAGCACATTAAAAGAACTAAGCCAATTATATATAACATTGGTAAGCCACTGGCTAAGACAGGCCAATGTTACCCAGCCTAAGTCAATCGATTACCAATGTCGGTAATTCATTGGCTTAAGCTGGCCAACATTGGCCTGTCTTAGCCAATCGATTACCAATGATGGCAACTCATTGGCTAACACAGACCAATGTTGGCCAGCCTAAGCCAATTGACTACCAATGTTCGTAACCAATTGGCTAAGACAGGCCAATGTTGGCCAACCTAAGCCAACCAATAGCCAACGTTGCTACGCCGTTGGCTGAGGTTGTCCAATGCTGGCCAGTCTAAACCAGTCGATTGCCAACGTTGGTAAGCCATTGGCTGAGGTAGGCCAATGTTGGCCAGCCTACGTCAATCGATTACCAACGTTGGTGAGCCGTTGGTCAAGTCAGGCCAACGTTGGCCAGTATATTCCAGTGTACCACCAATATTCGTTCTACGACGGCCACATCGGCCCAACATTGGACCATTGTTTGCCAATTAAATACCAATGTTGGCCCGGCGTCGTGTGCTGTCTGGGTGGTTTATGTGTTCCCAAGACTACCAGTTTATTTCAACCAGCCATTCTTTCACGTGTTAGCTTTTTGCTTTTCAATTTTTGCTCTTTCTCTGTACCTTGCTTGCCTTTTGTTGCAATAATTAAAATACAGAAATAAATATCTTACTGCAAAAATTGAGTTTATGAAATATATGCATAAAAGCTGTAGTGTCAAGCGAATTTTAAAGCATTTGTAGCTTCTTTCCTTTCCTGAGTAGCCCTGTGTATTAAGGAAATAAGTACAAGCTCACAGTTCGAACATCCAGAGACACAAAAGTTATCCATATTTTCCTGCAGAAACCGAAACATTTTTCACTACGACCCTTCAATATCGTTTAGCTTCAAATCCAGTGTTGCAACCTTCGTTGAAAAGTGTAAAAATAACGCTAATCACACCAGTCAGACATACCTTCATGTAAATAAACCAAAAGAGCGTTTTCAATCGTTCTAACCACACCGCTATCATATCGCTATCAGAAGTGATAGCGAATTGGGCACAAAAGACGAGGACAAGAAAGGGACACAAACCAACGTTACTAAAACAGCTCAGTCGGGAAACTACCATGAGCCTGCTTCGAAAAAGTGGCTCCGATCCGTATGGAGAATTGAACTAAAGTCGATCAAAACGCCGTCGTTTCTCCCGCAGTGGCAACTCCTGGAACTGCACGGGGTCACGTGATGGTTCAGGTTGAGTTACGCAAAGGCCGGTGACGCTATCTCACAGTGCCATTTCGCAGTAGTTATACAAATCAACCTTCATTTTGTTACTATTTACTAAGTACAAGCTCGGTCTCGGTGAAAGCGAGCGGTCCGGATTTTTAGAGAGCGTGAGGTTCCCAACTGAGTGTTTTAGTAACGTTGTCACAAACCCTTGTGTTTCTGACCCCTTTCCAGTCCTCGTCTTTTGTGCAGAATTTGCTCTCATGTATTACCAACTAGCCCAATTATCAACTCTAGTGATCAGATATCTAACTGGGACCGTCTAAAAGCTATATAAATTTCTCTAAAGAGCTAGAGTGTTCCTCTAAGCAAAGAAAAATAAACTATTAGTAGGATCCTTATGGACCTTTTGGAAAATCAAAGCGATCCGAGCGGCGTTATGCCACGCAAAGCAGCTGGTGAACATTTTCGGTTTTGATTTGCCAACCTCAATTCATGGCATCCCGTTATGACTAATCACTACCAAATATGCATGTATATTTGAATATCTGACTTTCTTTAAATTTATAATACTTCGTGCTGTCTACATATACGGATAGATAGATGGGGCACGTTTGCGGGGCTCCCGAAGTATCAGAGTTCGTGCACAGGTAAAGGCACGAAGGTAAAGAAGAGTACTTCGCCGATAATCCTTTTATATTGTCTCAATTTCCGAGGCTTCTGAAATGATCCCTGACGCGGGAGGATCATGCTGCACTCTGGAGTGATAGCCAGGCTGCCAGAAAGGTATGGGACGCAGACGGCCGTACTATTGAAGGGGCCCACCAACAATTTTTTGACCGGTGTTAGGTCCCCTGCTCTTTCTTATTTTTATCAACGACTTACCTTCCTGCGTTTCGTCCTCTATTAGCTTATTTGCAGATGATTGCGTTCTTTACCGAGAAATAACTAACACCTCTGATGTTGTTATTCTTCAGTCTGACCTTGATTCTGTTTCTAATTGGTGTAACAAATGGAACATGCAGCTCAACAATAACAAATGTAAAGTAATGACGGTTTCTCGTCTTAACTCGCACTCTACTTTCTACTATCTAAACAGTGTTTTGTTGGAAGGTGTATCATCGTACAAGTACTTGGGGATCCATATTTCATCGAACCTGTCTTGGGCGCCTCATATTCGCTACATAAATAACAATGCTAACCGCATGCTTGGCTTTCTCAAACGTAATTTTCCATCTGTCCCTGTATCTCTCAAGCTACTACTATACAAAACCCTTGTCCGCTCAAAATTGGAATACGCCTCCCCTATATGGGATTCCGGTACTGACTTACTTACAACAGCAGTCGAAGCTATTCAAAATAGATCTGTTCGCTTCATTCTTACTAACTATCACCGTAGTGCAAGCGTAAGATCCATGAAAACGTTTTTAACCTACCTAACCTTTCTTCACGTCGTGAGTTATCCCGTCTTTGTCTGTTTCATAAAATTTATCATCACAATTCTTCCTTGCATCAAAAATTACTAACTCCCCCCTCATATGTCTCGCCACGCGTCGATCACCAACACAAAATCGGTCTACCTGTTTGTAAAACCACTACTTTTTATAATTCATTCATCCCCAAAACAACAATCACGTGGAACCACCTTCTATCGTCAGTTGTGTCTGTAACAGATGCCATCATGTTTAAGCGTTGTTTAACCACTTTTCTAAGTTAAAATTTCTTATGTTCGTGTTTCTATTCTTAGGTTGTCATTTTGTTTTTTAGTGATTTTACTTTGTAACCCACTCCCCTCTGTAATGCCCTCGGGCCCTGAGGGTACAATAAATAAATAAATAAATAAATAAACACCGAGGAAAAAAATATTACCCAAATTTGCAATATTTTGTGAGTTATTAGAAAATTAAATATTGCAGAAAACAACTTTAAATAAGCAAAACATAGCGCTTCATGACGTAAAATGAAACAGTTTAGCGATTGGAGCAAAGCGGTTGGCCAATTGGACGCGAGTTTGGTTGATAGACCGTCGGCCCGGTCGGCTCGTCGGCCATTAGGCCTAGCTGCAACCATCGTAGCTTTGGGATCGGGTTGCCATCATCGATGAATTTACCGGGCTTATTGGATTTTTAGTGCGGATCTGGGCGTCGCGCCGTACGAGGACACTCCACGCAAGCGCATCGTCTCTGCCTCAGTCCGCTTCGATAGCCGCTGAACACTCGTCTCCCTCAACTCCGCCACCGGAGCCACCTCGGCAAATAGGAGGGAGAAACTGGTGAGCGGTCCCGTTGGGCACCGGTCCCGTCGCCGCACTTCACTCGAACAGTGAAAAGTCTGTCACAGCACTAAAAGAAAATAAGGATTCCCCTGGCTCCTCTTACTGCTTTTAGTTGACCGGGACCGGGGGCGCACAAGTGAAAATACGATGCGCGTTGTGTGCACGGATCACTTGTCGTCTGCTCGCGATGGTGCGTCGCGGACGCCGCTGGGAGGCGCGCATGAGCGACAAGGCGTTGTCTTCGCCCTTTTTGAACTTTACTTTGCAACTTTATTAGCTCTATAAAAATGACTTGTTAGAGAAATAATGACGGTTAACGTGTGATGTGCTTTATTTCGCTTTAAAATTCCTGGGACGGCTCTCGCCAATCACGAAACCCAAAGAGTGTGACGTATAGTGAAAGGGAGCGCCGTTATGCGCGCGCATTCGGCAGCTCGCGGCGCCACCGTCGGAGGAGGTGTTTCCGAGTTGTCAAATTAAAATATGATGCGCTAATATTTTCAAACTCTTTCGTTGTCCACTGGGTTTCCGGGACCACTAGCGTGTAGAAGCCGCAAAAAAAAGTCGACGCTCAAATACTGTTGGAGGGCCCCTTTAAGGCCCGTTCACACTTGCGACAGTCGCTGGAGCGACCAGCGACTAGCGACTGGTTTTTGGTCGGGGAGCGACCAAAACGAGTCGGTAGCGACCGATTTTGGGCAGTCGCTCCCTGACCGATTTCTCAAGTCGCAAAATCGAGTCGCTGGATGGCGGAGCCAATCAGAGTCTCGTCGGAAGTGATGTACGTGTGTGTTTGTTTACATCCGGCACTGCTTCCCGCGACGCGCGCACGGCGGCGGTCACTGGCATGGATTTCTCCCCGGAAGCTCTTATTATCACTGTCAAAGACTATTTGTTTCTTTACAATAAGCGGCACCCCGACCACAAGGATCGGGGCAAAAAGCTGCAAGCCTAAAACGAGATCGGCGACGTTTTCGGCATGGCAGCTACGTACCATATCACGGTTGAGGGAGCGCACATATAACCGTTGTTTTACGTCCCGAAACACCATTACGTTTTCTTGTTTTTTCCTGCCGGCACCTTTGATCAGGAAAACCCTTCAGCCGACTCGAAAAAGTGTTGATTACTATCCGTTAAGTTGGCAGCGAGCCTGGTGACTCGTCGGTTGCTCAATCAGGTGTGAACACTGGTGGTCGCCAGTGGCTTGTCGCTAGTCGCTCTAGCGACTGTCCCAAGTCGCAAGTGTGAACGGGCCTTCACTCATCGCTAAGTATAGGCAGGTCCTTCCAGTCGCAAGTGCAGTCGCGTCACTAGGGCCAGCGGCACCTGGGGCCACGACCCCCCCCCCCCCCTCCCCTCCCCGGCGTCCCGTGGCCAGCCGCGAAGATCCCCCCCCCCCCCCCCCTTTATCACTGCCCAGCTGCACCCACCTAAGCATTCACCCGGGGCGGTGCGCACGTCCCCCCTAGTGACGCCGCTGCGCTGGAGGTCCGTGTTTCAACCGGCGCTCTCCCGAAGGCGAATGGATTCAATGCAAGAGTGCGCTGACTTAGTTTCACGCAGTGCTGAGATGCACCATTTCGTCAACGGGACAATCAAAATCGAAACTATGCCACTTCTTTCCATAGCCAAAAAGGTCACATAATGCAACGCTCGCCATGTTGCATGCATGGATTTTTAAGTATAGTGGTATGTTCTAAACAATTACCAAAACTACCCTAAAAAAGAGACCCCCCCCCTCTCTCCTTTCTAAAACAACGAGAGAGCGAATCTTGATGCTGCAATTCGCAAAATATCAGTAAGGAATCTTGAAATTCCACACTCTGCAGTTTGTAAGCATTGCCGCTGATGTACAGATATAAAGGCAGACGGATTTTTTTCCTGAAGACCAGAATCGCAATATTCCTTTTTAAGCTCTTGTTGATGTTATCCAGAACGATCCTTTAAGAGCGCTAACATGTACCTTTAGCGTACTTGGTGAATTGCACCGTTGAGTTCAGAAAACAAAGTGCACCTGCCAGTGACCGCTGAAAAAATTAAGTGCGGTGGAATTTCCTCGAGGCTTCTTATCTAAGGAAAGAAATGAGCTGCGCGAAGGAGAAGGACAGACGCAGAAACAAGTACGACACACGGAGTACAGCACTCCGTGTGTCGTACATGATCCTGCCTTTGTCCTCGTCCTATGCGCAGTTTATTTATTTCACTAACCAGCACGCCAAAAGGTGTTACTCGAAGCCTTCTTTTATTTAGTAAAAAAAAAAAAATGAAAAAATGAATGAAAATACGTAAACTGGCAAAAAGTAGAAAAGAAATAAAAGTCTATATCTTGATTACTTTCGCGAAAATAGTAAAAGAAAAAGGCAATATTTTGGCAGAATGTAGATTATTAGCGATTTATTTTTGCAATTACGATGACGGAAATCCTAGTTCAGATGTAAGCGAAATACCGTCCTAATATCCTCTTTGAGATCCCTTATGAACAACCTCACTTCATTTTCTCTGAACAAAGCTTCAAAACCCTACTGTAACTTGTGTGTTTATGTTACTTCAACTTTCATTTTTTTTTCTTGCTCTCTGAGCGATTCAAAAACGAAGGACGTAATTTTACTGTTCTAATAGGAGCTAAAAACGAGCCCGTTACAATTCCCCACCCCCCCCTCCCCCCCAAAGCACACACACACACACGCACACACCCGGGGTTGGTGATCGCGTCAAATACCTTCAAATATTTTTCCATTAATTTTTTATTGCGCGAAAAAAACTTTAAAGGGCTACTCCACCGATTTTTTCATTGTCTCCGATTTGCTTGAAATTTTGCTAAACTAACCAACAAACATCGCAAAAATAGTATCCACAATATTAGGTCAAAATATTGTTTTGTCGCGAAGTTATTGAATTTACAGTTTTGGTCCTCACCGTGTTTTTCAAGCTCGAAGTCTCTACTGGCAACAATGAAAAAATGACGTCAGTGGAAGCCAGGAGTTCACTCTTTTGGCTGTAGATTTTGCTTTAAACTGATTCGAAGCAGTTTCATGGTGTCAAATGAATGCTTGGGAAGCTCGCTGCAGTACCCGCGCTCCAGCACGGAACAAATGACTGGCATATTCTATTTTCTGGCTGCTTGCTCGACTGGCAAGCCTCCCTGCCACTGACGTCACGGCCCTGAAAAGCGCGCGTATATTTGAATGTTGGTTTTTGCATCATTTTCATTTGCCTATTTTGCAATAACTATTATGAATTTCGCGATTCTAAATAGCATACCGGAGAGAGTAAAGGCCGGGGAGTCAGAAAGTATAGTTAGTTGAGGTAGCTCAAAAAATCGGTGGAGTACCCCTTTAAGCACCAAAATAATGGAAAAACAGAGAAAGTCATAAAATGTTGCACTCTGATTTTGATATATATATATATTTCCTTCTATGACAATATCAGCGGGCTTGTATTAGAGGTCTGTGAATGTGTCGACAGCGTTTCTCGTTCTCTTTTTGTTTTTCGCCACCACTTATAAAAGACTGTTGCCCATGTGTCTCGGTATAACGATGGTTGCTTTTTAACCCAACCTTTAGCAAAAAGAGGCAGTACTTGAAACGAACTTGAAATATATTGAATACGAATATTCATTTTGTATTCATTCTGTATTATTTTGTCCCCACCCGGAATACGTGCGAAAGGTATTCAAAATATATCATAAATATTAATCAGAAAAAATTTGAGATATACCAAAAATATAATTCCTTGCCCCTCAAGATGCCATCTGTGCACTTTTTAGTGCACAAATGGCATTTTGGGGGGCAAGGAATTATATTTTTCGTATATCTAAATTTTTTTCTGATTAATATTTATGATATATTGCACAAATGGCATCCTGAGGGGCAAGAAATTATATTTTTGGTATATCTGAAATTTTTTTCTGATTAATATTTATGATATATTTTGAATACCTGTCGCACATATTTTGAATGGGGACAAAATAATACAGAATGAATACAAAATGAATATTCGTATAGCTACAGAGCTACACCACCCAGACATTTTTGGGGGGATTTTGTTAGTGGATGTGCCCTTCCGGTATTTGAAGGCACTAATAAATACATCTCAAAAATAACCACTAGAAACGAACACACCATGACGCACTGACACCTGAATGACAGTCCCGTTGACTGCTCTAGTCAGTCAGAGTCAGAGTCTTGAGAGCAGGGAAATCAAAGGAAGTGTTGCTGAGCCGGTAGCTCAATATGTCACCTTTGTAACTGCTCTAGAGCCTTATATAGCCTACATATTGAAGGTAATCATTTGGCCGGTGACAAGCCCTGCACTTATTAAGGTTCCAAGTACTCGATATTCTCCTCGGGAGCCTGTCAAAGGTGAAACAGTGTTTTGAAGTTCGTGGGCGATATCTCTTAATACAAGCATTAATACAGCTAATAATTATTCGGTGCAGTCGCTAAAACAATATCCATAAAACGGCTCCTACAAAAATTGTATTGCTTCCCTGCGTAGCACCACCCAGGATGAGGCGAGTGAAGCTAGTTTCTTCCCTTTAAAATAGTTATTTTGCTTTTCTTTATTAGTTGACTATTTAATATGGTCATTAACCTCACTATATTAAAGTCACTGCTCACATCACGAACAATTGTGAGTATACGCATTCAATGAACTAACATTGTGCTAACCCAATTACACGCCAAACATAACTGCTCACAGCACTTGCTGAAGCTTTCCAGTATCAGCAAGTTTTGTGGTTGTAGTTCCCGAACCCCGTTTGTGATTGGTGCGCAAGAAACTCATCAGGTCTGTTCTTGATAGCAAAAAAGACACAATAACATAAACTGCGCTGATTTATCAGTGCGATGCTGCACAACTCAATTGACAAACTAATCAAATGTTGTGTTTAGGCGCTTCAGTGTACTCCAAATCTGCTTGAAGTGAACTTCTGATAGTCGAGCTTTTCAATACTTTGGTAGTTTAAGTCAGACTACCAAAGTATTGCACTCAAAAGATACTTAGAGCATAACACAACAGTATTTACGATTTCCAGGTATTTTAAGAGTACTCTGCACATACTTTTCATCGCTGCATTTTTATTAGGGTTGGAGTATATTTTGCATGAAATAAATACATATTCTAAAAATCAATCTGAAAGGTATTTTGGGCCAACTAATTTAGTATTTACATGTTTCAGAACGCATGAAGGGAACTTCAAATGTAGTTTAAATAAAGGTATTTTTAAAAGATTTTCAGAAATATATTTTAGTACTAAGTAAAAAAAAGAAGTGTATATTTTCGGTCTATTCATTGTGTACTTGCAATTATGAACTGTACTTCAAATACGCTCAAATTAGAATGTGGTATATTTCAAACGTCTCAGTTTTTGCTAAGGACATGCACGTAAAAAATAATAAAATAAAAATCATAAACAAATAAATGCATGCATGCATCTATTGCGAGATTGAGAGACAAATGGATGCATGTGAAATATGATATTAGGAATAGCGAGCGTTGTTCTACATGCACGAAAGAAGCTACTGAAAAGTATCATCGACAAAAAAAAAAAGAAAAGAGAAAGACAGATTGAAAGAAGAGCTATGCTTGTGATGCGGAGACAAAAAACACCGAAAGGTCGCATTCCAGATTTTTTTTTTTGCCACTATAAACATCAAAACTTGCTGCTTCTTTCGCGAGAGCGCCCGCTTGTTTGACGTAAGCGGTATGGGGCGTGAACGAACATTGACTAGACGCGTCGTCCGCATGCCAAGGCACGAGCGCCGGCCTGCATAAACCAGAGGGATGGAAAAGCTTTCTTGTTTTCGCCAGGAACTGGTGCCATGACGCGTGTCCATGAATCGGAAAGAAGGAGCGGAACTCGTTTCGGCGCACGAATTTCGACGTTACGTAAAGTGGTTCATCAATACATGCTCGCTTTAGCTCTTTTGTTCGCGTTGAAGCGTAGACCTTTTCATTTTATTAGTTGCCTCACCGGTGGATAGATGGCGCTGACACACTCGGCGCCATCAGGTTGCTTCACTTTGGTTGGTTTCGGTTTCAACGTGAACGCGGCTGTGTTGCTGTTTTACGTTGTTTTTGCTTAATTTTGTGATTCGATTAGTTTCCTTGTAGCACGCAACAAATGAAACAATGGTATTGAGTCACCTTGAGGACTACGAGATGTACCTTAGCCTAAATTCTGGGCTTTTTGTTTACCCACTCCTTTGATGTAGCTGATTATGGTCGGTTGCGAAACGCCTGACTGGTGTACAGGGGAAATTACCATCGTATACAGCCGTACCCGATGACACCAGTTTCCAGAAAAACAATATAATGAAGAGACTGACATGTGAATGTAAATAAGCATATCGACAGCTTGATCAGCAATGTGCTGAATCGGCCAGAACAGGTGAACTCGCGAGTTTACTACTCACTGTTCGGTTTCGTGGGCACCCAACCTTTAGTGAACTTCGCAGAATAAAACCTTTCGTGTAATGACGCAGATAAATGGTATAAAGAACTAGTATCGTCTCGGCTTATTTTTTTTTTAATTCAGTACTCGAGCATGCTTTAACATGCTGAGTAGGAAGTTTCTTAAATTGTCAACCCTGCTAAAGTACTCATAGGCAGCATTTCGCGATATTGGCCCTAGAAAATAAATTATTTTTATATGAACAATTGCTTACTCAAGATATAAGTGACAGGCCCGTCAAATTAAATCTGGCATTTGTCTTCCGTTAAAGTGGCCAAATAAAATTAAAGGGCTCAGGAAGAGAATTGCCTCGGATAGTTTGGCTGAATTCTAGCGCTAGGCACCACTTTACGAACCTGTGTGAACAAATATTAATTTTTTTGAACAGATTCGTTCTCTAAATTTAGGCGTCGCCAGCCACCAAAAGTAAACCTCTGTGCACCATCGACAATCCTGGACTAAAAAAATTGTTATGCAAACGGCTCTTTTTTTTTTTTTTTTTGGCGTAAAATATTGCGAATTTTAGATACGCACAAAAACTAAAACCGCGTACGCAAAAAAAAAAAAAAAAAAAGCGTCGTAGTTATGAGCATGCGCTGAACCCAAACCGCGTTTTGGATTTGCAAATAGAAACGGCGCTATTTCTTTGTGCACGCTATTCTAAAACTCGCTACCGTTAAGTGTCTGTGGCCGTTTCTTACGCGAAAAGTTGTGTTATTTTAACACTACTTTTGTGTTAAAATAAATTGAGTGGATGACACGGGTTATCAAAATATAATCAATAAATCACTTAAATGACTGTCGAAATGGAAGCGAGCACGGTAGACAGTTGCTTAAACTCCATAAGTAAACCGACCAACCGAATATTCGTGTCGCAAAAAAAAGATTGAGAACCTCAACAACATGTAGGTGTGATATTATGAACAAACAATTCGCGTGATGTTGACGTACCATTACTTCTAGCGTCAGATAAAATACAAGTTAAACATTGGTTGTCCATCTCCTCCGCGAGTTTCCTTACATAATCAAAAGCAACTGTTTTCGATATATTATGAATACAAAGAACGATACTTTCAGGAAATAACGATAGTCTCCTTGCGCTGACTATTCTTGACGCCTTTCGATCCTAAATGCGCGATATAAATATACGCGCTTCTTACTGGGAATGTTCCGTTACTATTACTAAACAAACCACAGTTAACATAAGAACCTTCAAATTCTCGTGATGCTTTAGTCGTCGAGTAGACATATCGGACTACAGTTTCCGAAGCAAGGCCAGAAAGCGCGGTGAAACGCAACGAAAAGCACGGATACAACGCGTCCGCCAAGGTGCGGAGGGGAGAGCGGACGAGCGAGTTGAAGCAACCTAATGGCTGCCGCGTCACGTGATTCTAAGATGGCAGCGCCCATGTGGAGGAGGATGGAAAGGTCTATAAGCTTTAGCTTTTTTGTTCGCTTTAGCACCTTTGTTCGCGTTCACACGTTTTCTTCGCAGGGCGTTTCCATATTCATATTTTGTTTCGTTAATACGTTCCTTTCAGTGTCTCATTTTTCCCGGGCGAGACATTAGAGGCCGCCTTAAGGAGCCAGGGCATTCCTGCACCGGTAATCGGCTTAAAGGCTGCAGCTTAAGGCCACTTTTTGTTCTTTTTTGCTGTCAGCCGTTAATGCGGAAAACCTAAATGTGATAGTACCTTATCGCTCACGCAGGCAGATATGTGACTGGACCGACTGCTACTCTAAGCGGAGAGGATATCGTGACCCTATGGATAACAATTTGTTGTTTTGTTTCATGAATTTCGGTTGAAAAGAAGGCTACGGTAGGATTAGAAATAACAAAAGCATAGTGCTAATATAATATTTAAAAAAAATGTATCCCTTGAACGAACACTGACACCACCTAAACATCATTTCCCTTTTCACGTAAAACTCGGTACGGCGATATTACCAGAGGCTTTTGCTGCGTAGTGGCGTCTTCGCGAAGGAAAACAACGTCAAACAAAATCTAGAGGATTAGGGCGGGACATTGTATGACGTCATTGTGCACAGCGGGGAAAAAAGAGGGGGGAAAGGAGAAGAAAGGAATCTTCTTTTTTTTTTTTTTTCTATAGTTGCGGGGAGTGTACGGCTAGGACTCTGCTCTCAACGTCTCTTCGAATTTTAAATCAACACCCCCGTGGTGTTTCAGTAGTCATGACAATTGCGCTCTCTATATAATATATTGGTTTTATTGAGAGTGTGTGCCTCGGATGGCCTTACAACTTCGAAAGGAGTTGATGCACACTGTCGTCCCTACACATGATTATAAAAAGAAGGGTGAGAGTGGACCTGAACGCCGATTTCTGGACCGGTGGTTTTCATGCAGACAAAACGAACAATACATAAGTTTAAGATGTGAAAACATTGCCCGGGTTGCAAAACCATCATAAACTAATATAGTAAACATATGATTAGCTCTATCACAGGGTGGCTCCATGAGTGGAAGATATAACTAATTAATAATATTGAAAATGCATTTATACATACACGTAACGCAAACAAATAAAAAAATAAAGTCTTACTGTCCACTCATGTTTAAAAGATAACGCATGCCGGCACGTGGTGATTAAACATGGTAGTGTTTAATGACTTGCACAAATTAAAACGCTTTCAACCTTCTTAAGGAAGTCCCACAGAAGATGATGAATTCACAGTTTCCATAGTCTGTTTCATTTTCTGATGCTTCTTTAGAAAAAAAGAAATACTTGAAGGGATCACTTTTTAGTGAAATATCTCTTATATATTAGTGATACCGATGGCTCAAAATTTCGTCTCTAAGAAATGGGAAACAATAGTCTTATCTTTTTTTACTTAAAAACAATTATTTTATAAAATAAATTTCAGTCGTTCAAAGCTTGTTTTGGACACAAGGGTCGGCAGCTCAGCCTGTGGGCAAAGCTCAATACGAGAATGGTCGCGCCGATATTAGATAAATTCGAACCTAGAAACTAAACGTTGCATTTTTCCTAGCTTAGTTAAATTTTTCAGGGTATGCGGATAGCACACAATTTTGGCATACTGAATGACCGGCCTCACCTGAGTCTTGTAAGCAAGATTTTTAATGCGAAAGCATTAACTGTCCCACGGAGCGAGCCGACGTCATCAGTTTGAAGCGTGCCAAACGGCACCTCAGATCCCTTCTCCAAGTGAAGCCAGCTCCCAGCTAGGAAACCACGCAAAAAGCATAGACAACAGCACCTAGTTTTCCCGATCTCAAAGGAGCAGAGTAAAGCTGATTTCGCCTTCGGTTCCATTGGCTCGCGCGCGTCGACGAGGCTCCCATTGGCCGCTGCGCGCGTCAGTTTTAACAACCGCCCTTCCATGACGCTGCGTGTCCGCCCCGCGAGCACGCCTGTAACACGAAGCTTTTTGAGGGTAATAGCGGTAAAAACAACGTACAAGTAAAAGAAACGAACAACACAGAGCGCTGCTTGCAACTGAAGTTTATTGTCGGAAAACATACGTATATCTACACCGTGAAATCGCGACATGTACTACAGAAATGCGACATCACCCAATCAGTGTTCGTCTGTCCGCTATCTACTTTACGAAAGATTTTCAAAACGCCACCTCAGAGCCAAACAAGGCTATCGATGGAGCGCTGACACACCTTCCTTCAACGCACTCGGTTATGAAAAAAGCTTCGAATATCTCCCCAGTCATTTTGTTTCGGTTTCGGGCCAAGATAATGGTGTTGTCAAACTTCGGGACACACCCACATCTGTCACAGTGCACAGCCAGATTTCCCGAGGGTGACGATCGAACGGACAGTGCATGCTCCCTGAGCCTATCATTTATACAGCGTCCCGATTGGCCTATGTATGCTTTGCCACATGATAAATGAATCTTGTAAACCACACCCTCGCTACACTCCACATACCTGGTCTTAGGTTTCTTCTGACAGACACTGACGCGTGTCTCCCCTCGTCCCACTTTTCCACACAATCTGCCCAGTTTTTGAGGAGCTGAGTGTAATACGGGAACCCCATGTTTTTGCCCCACTTTCTTTATATTGTGGCTCACCTTATGTGCATAAGGTATTACAACTGGCCTACGTCTGGCTTCTCTCCTACAACACCATATCCTCAACGAAGTTTCTTTATCAGGCCGTCTGCTACCCCCACAAGAAGCGTAGGTGGAAAGCCTCCTGCTTCTAGCTTCAGTACCTGCAACCTAAAGCTGTCTTCTATTTTATGTGGGCAATACTTCGTTAAGGCAGCCCTCAGGCATGTAGAGGCAATGCCCCTTTTAATTACTTTTGAGTGAAAGCCGGTTGGATAACGCCGGTTGAATAAAGAAGTTATTCGTGTTTTTAGGTATGTAGACGATTACCTGGTGTTTTTTTCGTTCGAAGAAGGGTTCTAAAAGAGAAGGTTTCATTTCTAAAATGTTAACAGTGTTTAGGGACAGTGCATCAGGGCTGAGTTTCACCAGTGAAAGTCCCGTGGATGAAAGCTTACAGTTTTTAGATCTTAAGCTTTCATTTCGGAATTCACATGTCTGTTGGTTTTATTGCCCTAGAGCTAAGAGGGTGTTACCATTTGATTCTAATCACTCAAACGTAATTAAGAGGGACATTGCCTCTACATGCCTGAGGACTGCCTTAACGAAGTCTTGCCCACATAAGATAGAAGACAGCTTTAGGTTGCAGGTATTGAAGCTAGAGGAAGGAGGCTTTCCACCTCCGCTTCTTGTGGGGGTGGCAGAGGGTCTGATAAAGAAACTTCGGGGAGGATGTGGTGTTGAAGGAGAGAAGCCAAGGCGTAGGTCAGTTGTCATACGTTATGTTCATAAGGTGAGCCACAATATAAAGACAGTATGGAAAAAACATGGGGTTCCCGTATTATTCTCAGCTCCTCAAAAACTGGGCAGATTGTGTGGAAAAGTGGGACGAGGGAAGACACGCGTCGGTGTCTGTCAGAAGAAACATAAGACCAGGTTTGTGGAGTGTAGCGAGGTCGTGGTTTACAAGGTTCATTTACCATGTGGCAAAGTATACATAGGCCAATCGGGACGTTGTATAAGTGATAGGCACAGGGAGCATGCACTGTCAGTTCGATCATCACCCTTGGGAAATCTGGCTGTGCACTGTGACAGATGTGGCTGTGTCCCGAAGTTTGACAACACCATTATCTTGGCCCGAAACAGAAACAAAATGACAAGGGTGACATGCGAAGCGTTTCTTCAACGCACCAAGTGCGTTGAAGGAACGTGTGTCAGCGCTCCTTCGATAGCCCTGTTTGGCTCTGAGGTGGCGTTTTTAAAATCTTTCGTAAAGTAGGTAGCGGACAGACGAATACTGATTGGGTGATGTCGCATTTCTGTAGTACATGTCGCGATTTCACGGTGTATATATATGTGTGTTTTCTGAGAATACACTTCAGTTGCAAGTAGCACTCTGTGTTGTTCGTTTCTTTTACTTGTCTGTTGTTTTTAGCGCTTTTACCCTCAAAAACATGGATCACCAACAAGCCCAAGTGCATAGCCTTCTACTGTAACACGAAGCGTCCAAGGTTAGAGCTGCGAGGAGAGCTGGAGAGAACGCTCGCACGGCCGTTTCAAATACGCCGCAAACAAAACACGGGAGCGGAAGAACGGCACTCATGCTTTCGCATTCACTACTCGTAAGAAGTGCTTAGGTGTACCTCGAGCCTTTTTTTTTTTTTTATCTCCAGTGAAGCACTTTAAAAGTTTCTTTTAAGAGAGTGCATTTAAGCTTTATCTGACACTTTATCTGTATGGGCATTCTAACCTAAGTCTGAAGTAATTGTGAATGCTCAGTATTTGTATTCATTTGCCGTCGCGAGTTGATGTTCACTTATACAGTAGCCAAAGTCTAGGCATTTTTTTTTCTCGTAACTGTTATAAAGACTGGCTTTCTGAATTTAAGACCTTTTGCCATTCCTGGGACCATCTGTTCATATTTTCTAGATTTCTGTTTAATTCGGACTGGTCTTCTGGTGTACTAATTTGATTAAATCTCACTCAATCACCAGCAAGGAATCTTATTGGAACCTTGATGCCGTTGCAGAGATGACTAATATAAAAAAGCGGATCTAGAACGCTTTCTAGAGGCACACCCGAAAGGACTGAAGCAAGAAGATTCGATGAACTTCCCCCAGTCTTGAGAAACCGTACTTGGGAATAAAGGTAAGCAGAAAAACACTGCCTGACGCTTGGATTCCTAAAAAAATAGTGTTCTGTTTTAGTAGCACCTTTGGAACCTTTGGTTTATTAAAAGCCTTAGCGATATCTAACAATATAATGTCTGTTTGGTCATAATGATTTATTGTTTGGGCGGGCTGATGTACAGTTTCACTTAGCTAAGTTGTAGTATAAAGGTCCTTTCTCAACCCAAGTTACAATTTATATTATAGATCGAAGTTATCGAGATAGGCTAAGAGATACTTTGATAGAATCTGTTCAAGCAGACTGGAGCATGTGTTGCTAAGAAATATGGGACGATAATGTTTTACATATGAAGTAACTTCGTCTTTGTGAATTGAAATAATTTAGCATATTTTCATGCAGTCGGTATTGATCTCTCAGCGACAGACAACTGGAAAATGATAGTTGAATACTGGTCAGCCCAGTCACTGTATATTCTTAAAAATGCATTCGAAATCCCGTCAGGACCAGAACATATATATATATATATATATATATATATATATATATTAAAAACAGCGTTTAGGACTCCATGTTTAATAATTCCGATATTACTGTTTGAAGGGTAGTTAAGTCCGATCCTCGGCAGAAATCCGTCATCTTAAGTGAATGCCGACGGAAAAGAGGAGTTGGAATTATCTGCTCGCGTCCGATTATTTTCACACCTATGATCAGTTTAGGTTGTAGCATTATGACTCACGTAGCACGATAACTTGCCGGCTGCTACCTGTGAAAGTTTTTCCGTGTAACATTGAAAATTATCGCCTTTGAAATAGATTTTAAAGGCGAGATTTTACAATGCTACACGGAAACAAACTTTATCAACATCATCAACTTGTCGGTATACCGAGAAGTTGATTTAAATTCGCTGCCATGTGTTGAATACTTGCCTTTTTAATGTCATCTGTATTTCGGAAACACGGCTTTCGGGCAAGACCTATCCTTTCCTTTGCGAGATTGACCTCGCATGTAATCCACGGGCTTTTTTAAAATGAGTTTTGTATATTTGCGAGAAAAACTGTCCAATAAAAGTGCCGTCAAGTCCGAAAAGTGGTCCCAAAAAGCTTGAGTTCTGGCACGTTCCCGATAAAGCAAATCAAAATCGTCGAAAGAGCGCTCCAGAGAATCCTAAATTCTCGCGTCATTAGCGAACCTACATTTTAGAACCACCCCACGTAGTTTTTCGGCACAAAACAACAGGACACATGTTGAAAGTCATTTGTACCATTTTGTTGGTTGATAAGCCTTCTTTCTAGTTTCAAAGCTAGATAAAAGTGAAGTAATTCCTGTAAAATTTATTTTATATATAATAGTGTCTATGCTGAGGAAGTTATTCTAGTATAATCTGTTACACTCTGAGCCAGGGCATAGCAAAATGAAAGTCCCAGTAATTGTTTACCACTAAAAACGATCGCCCGTCCAAGAGAAAATTTCTGCCAATCAATTCCTGGCAGGTTAAAATCACCCAAAAGCAAAACTTTCCGTTCACAATAAATTTAGGTTTCCATCTAGTTGCGGAGAGTCAAACTACAATCTAGAGACGATTTAGGGGGTCATTAGAAAGTATCATTCACCCCAATATTTCCATTTAATTTGGTCTTCAAAATAGCGCTTTTGTTCATCGTCCTCTTCTAGTAGAGTGAAGATTATAGAATTTTTATATAGACAGGGCTACACCCCGCCACGCCCTTCTTTATACTTGCGCACTATTATATTATCTGGAGGCGTAATTTCAAAGTCTAAGATGCTTTTAGGTAGCATGTCTGAGCAATTGCAAGAACGTCTGGTTCGTGTTCCAGCACAATGCTTTGAAAGAGTGTAGATTTATTCAGATCACTCCTAGTGTTAATATTTATTACTTTTCAGTAAGTTATTATCAGCCCTAGACCTGTAAGTGCCCATGTTGTTCGTTAAAGACGAAATTAACTCTTGCTCCTTGCCTTTAGTCCTCGACAGCAGAATTCCTACAAGCTTTTTTCTTATATCATTAGCCCTTTTAGAAAAATCATTAACGCTGATTACGGTATCCTTTAGCTTGCTACAGTTTTTCAATATAGCAATTTGGTCACGAAAGTCTGCAAGCATAAATTAAGTGGTCGATTTCTATCTGGTAACGTTTACTCAAGTCTATGTATTCTTTATATAGAGTTGATAGTTACGTTAAGTTTAAAACCAATGAAATCATCATTTGCAATTTTTATTGGCAGATGGAAGCAGAAATGCTTCGTCACTCTTCCTTCAATAACGGAGTTGCTCCTTAATCTTTAAGGTCGCTGTCTTCTTTAACACCTCGTTGATGATGGTGTGATCATCATCAACAAAATGAACATGATAACATTGTTTCACAAGCACCTGGATCGTTAACAAGGACGGTCGTGAGCGCGAGAATTGAAAAGTTCCTTCTGTACAGGAGTATTTTTCGGCAAGGCCGCGCCTGGACTTTTGTCTGCACTGTAGAAATATACAAGATGGATTAAAGCAAATACTGATTCTTCTCTATTTTCTCCTTATCTGGCCGAAAACACAGCTCAACAGTAGAGCACTTCTTCCGACATCTCACAAAATGCTCGACCAATCTCACCGGTCAGTTTAACTAAAGCCCCTTCATGTTTCAAAAGTAGTGCAATGTGCGTCGTCGATGCACGAGGCACCTGCATCATGCAGCCCCTTGGGAAGATCATGGCGGCACAGTGCAGCACTGAGCTAGATTTCAGACGCCATGTCCTTCCCAGAAGTTGCGCGCGGCACGTGTCTCGGGTATTTCCACAGCAATGAATGGCGCCACTTTTCCCAGGATAGAGGGGGTCTAAGTTTTACTACGCCTATAGAGTTTCTGTGTAGGCTCCCTACGGGAGCCAGAGTTGCACGTCTGTTTTCCACGTGCCGCCACGCCGCAATTCCACGAGATCCGATCACGTGAAGAGCCGCATCAGGTGTCGTGCAGGAAAGTAGACGTTGCACGCGCCTCGGCGTACGTTCCCCTGCTTTTCAGCGAGCCCCCCGCCTCGAACGCGCGGCGCCGCTATTTGCCGAATTCAGTCACGTGACGAGCGGGATCAACACGCCGTGCAGGAAAGACGGCGCTGCGGAGATGAACGCGCAACTTTGGCTCCCATAGGGAGCCTATATAGGAACTCTAACTACGCCGCCCCTGCTGCGATCCATCAAGATAACTTCAGTATTCCAGCTTGTGCGACAATCTCGCTGAAGCTCTGCGCGTGCAGAGCACGAGACAGTACAAGACGTCTCGTGCACTGCCCCCTGCCTCATGCGGACACAAACCTATGGCGGCGTCAAGCATGCGCCAAACACTTGATGAGATTGACCTATGCGGCGAGAAACTGAGTCAGAGGAGGAGACGAGAGCGCGCCTGGAAGTCAGGACGCCGATCTCTGGTTGGTATGATTAGTGGGTAGATCTAAAGCTAGCTGCCTTTGTCTCCACTCCACACTGCACTCGTAAACGCTTTAGAACACGGAACGCCGCCGTCCGGCGTTTGGATTTCGTATTCGGACATGTTCGATGAGTGCACACTTTCAGAAAAAAAGGGTATATTCTTGGGTGATTTCAGATAAGATCAACCAAAGGGTGGCTGGACTACATTTTTTAATCAACTGCTGTTTTTTTATGCGATTGTCTATTATCTGGTATAAAGGAATCCAAACTTAGTTTTGACCAGAAAAAAATATTTCGGGGACAGGAAAAATCGTCAGGCATGAACAGGTGGACAGTTGCATTAACGCGCACTGATGGAGGTGGCACGTTTGAGGGTGAATAACTAACACGATAACGTTAGGAGAATTCTAGTACTTTTTAGAAGCAAACTATTGGTACAACTTGCTTGCAATATAAAATAATAGTATTTATTTAAGTTTTATTTATTTTTTCTAAATATTGCCGAACATGCCTTCTCGAACGACAAATGGCAAAATTTGGAGGCCTGTACCTCATAAAATTATTTAATAATTATCATATAATTTGGAGATAATATTGTAGCTATATCTGGATATTATTTCAAAAATAAATGAGGTATCTGAGTGATACGACAGTCAGGATATATTTAGGCCATCATAAGAAAACAGTCAAACAACCAAAAGTTATAATGCAAATTAAAAAAAAAAAAACAAAAAAAACCTCCTTTGATTTTTTTTTTAATTTGGGTACCCTGTTATACTGTATCTCGGCATTCATTTCTATTAAAAACATGTTACATCATTTTATTGAGAAAGAAGAAACAACTCCCGAAATTAGGGTCCTTTTTCAAAGCCTACACTTAGCAGTGCCCTATACAAGAATCGACTCTGAGTTCCAGTTTCAGAACACTAACACACATCTTTTATATATTTTTGTTCAAATAAGGTCCCTGACAACTAGAGCAATCGGTCACGCACAAAAAGTGAGGAGAAACCATATACAGCATTTTACATGCAGCGTACAAAGAGGTATCATATTGGAGACTAGTGATTCGAGCAAAGATGATGCGATGTGAAGTTTTACTTTCCAGTACAATTCATATTGAAAAGAAAAGAAACAACTTTACTTTCACACACAAAAATAAAGATAGAATACTAAAATTGTTTAGGTTAGTTATGTATTTCCGGGGACAAACCATTTCAGGTGAGCGGTGCCGTCGCGCCGGACTGTACGAGCTAGGATACCCTTGGTGTACGAATGGATCTTGGCAAGCCGAGATATTTTATCCTGCGCGAGGATAACGTTTCGTGATTCTCATAGGGTGACCAGATAAAGATTATAAGCTATCACGAAGTAAAATATTAGGTTAAATACGCCGCGAAGCTATGATAAGTAATAACCCTGCATTCAAAATGAGCACTCCTTGGGGCATCAAAATCGGCCTTTTCACGAAGGCTTTCCTCGATGTACCCATTTAATAAAGTTTCTTCTAACCATTTCCGACTGTCCGTGCTACATATATGTCACAAGTCCCTTCTGTTGATGACTTGCTCAGTCACCACGCGTTCCAAGACTGAATGCCAGAATGCCAGGATAGGCGCGCACCATAAGCAACTCTTCTTTTTTTCTTTTTTTTGTTGACGATACCGAACAAGCGTATTTTTTTTCGTGATACGTGTAGATGGCAACGCTGCTTGTAGATTTTCTTGTCGTCACTACACACGTAAATATCGTAACTTTGTTTGTTCTTCAGTGGTGTGCTTTAACTTTGTAAGGGAGTGCGATGGTTCGTTCAGCTTTCAGCAAAGTCAAAATGAAAGAATGCTCTCGCGTTGCATGCAGCAGCTTTTCATCGTAGATCGCTTTATCTTGCGTTTGTCGGATATGATAGTGAAATATCCAACTTTCTACCATCATTTGAAGAACTTTAAAAAAAAACCTCAAAATCCATTTTTTGTCTTTTACAATGTCACCGGTCTCTTATTTTGTAAGAGCAATCTCTTCATCCTCTGGGATATGAAACTCCTCGAGTCTAAAAGACTGGCATTTTGGGCAGTGATCACAGTCTCCTTAAAGACACAAACTTGTTAGTGGGTCGCAGAGAAATGCTGAGTTCTTTCCACCAGTGTTAAATGTTGAGCATGTAACGTTCTCTACAGCGGAAATACAAAGGTAATAATCGGCGCAACGAACATAAATGCCAACTTCCTGGCTTTGATACATTTGACCCATCTAGGACGCAAGAAATAAAGTTTCGTTAGCCCAACGCCGGAATCAGGATGCTTGTCTTTGTATACACAAAACGCCTGTCGGGATGAGCGTGTCAGGAAGCGAGCGCTTTCACACGAACGTTTTTTCCCCGTCGAGCTTGACAGAGATTACGTCCTTCTGTTTGGGATCTTGGCGCGAACATTGTAGCTCGTCTTTCGTGAAGCACTCTAGGGCAGCAGACAGGTTCTTAGGGCTCACCTTTCACCACGTGTAACTATCCGGCTCATACCACGCGCCATGCTTTTCCTTACCTAAAACGTAAACACTGTCATTATGTTGACCTTTCCTAGGTTAACACGACAGAAAAAGAAAACCAAAATCAAAGCGGAAGAAAGATCAAAGTATATCTGTGCCCCTTTTCACATCATGTGTTCTTCCGGCAGCCGAGAGCTCGACATTCGCGGGCGAATACGACAACGATGGCACCGCGCCCGCCTCGGAAATATACAAAATGAAACTAAAATAGATAAGATGTCCATCCGAAGTTTCGAAACTTGAAATTTAGCTTTCGTCGGTTATTGTCTTTCTTCGAACTTTTATATCTTCACAATTTGCACACTTCCAAACATTTCTGGACATTGCACATTAAACTTTCTTATGGCACGGTAACTGGAGGTGCCCCTCTAGTTCTACTTAATTTGAGAAGCAAAATTCCAAAATATTTATACTACAAAAGCATTGAAGAGAAAGGGACAGATTGGCAAGCTGGGCATGTCCAGACGTCCTCCATTAGAGACGAATTGTTTCAGAAGAGAACAAGTTCGATGAGGTCACTATGAATGTACAATGATACGTTTTTGACAATACGGCTGTGGTTTGATGGCTCGTGAATTTTTGTCTCCTCTTTATCTGTGAGTATGTTATTGAGCAAAACATTATATTTTATTGTCAGTGACTTATGGTCAGTGTTATCGTTGCGAATCGAAGGTGTCATGGACGGTCTTCGGAGTGAATGGGCAACAGGATGCATCCGCCGTTAAATTGCAAACGCTCTCTATGGTTTCAGTTGCTCCCTAGTAAAGGGGCGGTGGAAGGGTATTCGATTGAAATGTTCTTTCATTTTACCCGAGCTTACTGGCCTCAGTAAAACTCAAGGATACTCGCACGCAACGCCATTGGCCAATAGAGCTCCTTTGTTTCAGTGCAATTTCAAGGACAAAAGCGAGCGTATTCCTTCAATCTCTCCTTCGCGAAACTTAATGACGTAACTGGGGGATCGCAATATTCTCCAGGGACGATATTTCAATGCGGCTCATAAATTGGACCCGAGCATTGCGTGGGCACTGGATTTGGGCTCGTGATAATTGATAGCTCGAGAAGAATTCGGGTAGTGGCCCGTATCCAATCGCTACAACGACTACAATAGCCGAACCATACCAATATCAGGAACTCAGCTCGTGTCCTGTGCCTTGCCAACCCCAGCGCGTGGCTATGATCAACATTGGCGGCATACTGCATGTAATCGGTGCCAAATAATGTGACCGCTTGTTCTGGCTGCGAGTTGAGAGGGTGAACGGTACTCGTTTTTCTTTAATTTTTCTCTGCGACTTCAATCGCGTGTGGTGTAAAGCGAACGGGTGTTTCGCAGGTTACTAAGGTCAGGAATTCGTTATAAGCGGTATTTGTGCAAATTACCAAAATCTTTGCATCTCCGCTTCAAATATGGACGCGGTAGAGCGCGGAGTGGAAGAGCGCGCAAACTGAGCGCACCTTTCGTGGCGTATGTATTATTTCCTCTGCTTTTCCGTCGCATTCTCTTCCGCTCTTTCTCTGGGAAAGCAGGGTACGCGTTCTCTTTATGGAACCAAGTGCACCTGTATGTGTGAACGCGTGATATTTTCCCCTCGCCGGAAGTAACACAGAGGCACTAGAGGAAAACGTTTGGCTGGCACTGGTGTGCGATCAGTAAGGAGACGGGCGCTACGTCAGCCTTCGGCCGGCAGCCGTCCTGTCGACTTCCGTCCCTGGTTGGGGATGGGAAATGGTTAGGTGCCAGCCATATAACACATCCTGTGTTAAAGCTATAGTGTAAGCTTCTTGTTATCGAAATCAGGCGATTTGGGCTACTCACCGAAAACATGACGCACATGTAAAATTGGCATAATGAGGTAGTAGGTGCGCGTGCGTGTAATATTTAGGAACCAAAGTTCGTGATGTATGCGGTAAGCAAGTCATCTGCTTCTTTTGCAGGAGTTGCGGTGACGTCATAAAGACGACGAGATATGATTGGCTCTAATTGAAGGATTCTGGGTAGACCTCAAAGCATGCTGCCTTGGGGTCTACCCACTATCCTTCATTCAGAACCTATCAGAGCTCGGCGTTCTGACGTCGCCACAACCCCTGCAAAAGAAGCAGACGAACTTGCGCTCCGTATACCCTTGATAACGCTGCTGAATGATTCAGGTTCAATGCGTTGCAACATTTAAACTAACGATTTAAAAACAAAAAATGGCGATGTGGGTGCGTGGTGGCAAGGTTTCGGATACGTCTCTGCGCGATCCCCCCGCGCCCGAGATGCGTGACAAACTTGCCGTGTTATACTTCGGAAGGAAGCGAAGCATTGTGACGAGCAAGACAAGAGACGCGTCCGGACTCCAGCAGGAAACCGGTCGGAAACGCACTGAAAATAGTTCCCCGACGAAGGGCAAGAACCCGGGTTCGAAGCTCTCGGCTGCTGCCGGAACGGATCGCCGACACCGCCGCCGTGAGGCATGACGGCAGCGCGCGATTTCTGGCGGTACGCGTGACAAGCGGACTAGAGACGCCCGCTTCACGCCTGCCTGCGTGCCTCCCCGTTAGTTGGATGTGCTGCTGCTGCCTTCGGCCGTGCGCTGGCAGCGACACCGACAGCCGATTTTATTTTGGCCCTCTGTTGGCGCGAGACGACGTCCAGTGCGGTCGGTTCTGTTCTTTGTGACAAACGAGGAGCTGTCGGTGTCACGGATCACGAGGCACTCGTTTCGGGCTTCTTTTTTTTATCTCTTCTTGGTAATTGTTTACACACGTCACCGACTAACTAACTTGCTACAGTTTGTGGAGCGTCGTCATTGTTTTATATCTGCTCGCCTTTCGGGAGGCTAGCGTGCTTTGTTAGAAAAAAATTCATGGCAGAGTAAAACAGACGCATAGGGTGTTTAAAATGCGAAAGCTCGAACTAAAATGAGCAGAAAAAATCAGCCCCGGCACGTAGCAGTCTAAACCTTTCGTCAAGGGTGCATTTTACTGGTCGTTTTTACAAGTAAAAATTTCAAGGCGTAGGTCTTTTCCTGTAAAAAAAAAAATAGCGTGAAAACACTTGCCAGGGTCAACGGCGGACGGCGACGCAGACGACCTAGCCGTCTAGCGGGGCGCGTTTGACACACGTATTGATGGATGGTGTTATTTCCTTGTTCCGCATTGCTTTTAAAAGCTATCGAGACTGCCCGCGACGACTTTGGTCTATTAAATAAAACATAATAATTTGGTGATGTAGCCTAGTTTTAAAAATAAACGCGGAACAGTGATGGCAAAACTTTAAAAAAAAAAAAAAAACGCAGTTGCTTACGATTGCGCTTTTGCATGCCCACGGACTTCGTCTGCGTGTCGTCTGCATTCTTTCGCTTGTCGGATACATCTTCCGACGCTGCTCCCGAAGCCATTTATCATAAGGTGCGCCAAACGCGCCCGCCACACAACTCGGTCGTCAGCATGGACATCCGCCGTTGAGCATGGGAAGACGTTTGGCTCTATTTTTTGCAGAAAGGAAACTACACCTCGTAATTTTACAAGGTAAAAAGCCATTCGTGAAGCACATTACAGATCTATACGCAAATATACATATCATATTCTTAAAACGCCATATAAGTCTACACATAAAAAAGAAACAATCTCCTGTCTCAGCAAGACCTTCACTATAGAACACACTTAGGTGACAACTAAGACAATCGCAAACAACGACACTATAGAAAGAAAATAAATATTTAAATATTCCCCGTCTAGAACCTAACACTTCTGAGTGAGCACCGTATTGAGATAAGGCAAGTAAAAAAACCCAATGTGTTCGCCATCAATGCAAGCTTGGCCATAAGAAGTAATAAAACTAAAATTTAAAAAGCGTAAAAAGTCTGCCCTATAATGATGGGGGCAGTTCGAGACACACTATTCGCATCACAGGGTCCCCTTCATACGGCGGCAGGTCATTTGTTTGAGGACCGCTAAGAAGCATAGAAAAGTCGACGTAGATTGCGCTACTGAGCATGCATAAGTCGGGTAATATCGGTGTGGAGGAGAGTCTCCCGTGCCCCGAACGCGATTAATCTTCGAGAAATGGACCCGCGCTCGAATAATGACTCGAACTGAAACAAAAAGACCGGTCGCAGGGAGAGCGGAGAGGAGGAGGGGGGGGGGGGGGGGGCGCTTAGAAATGGAAGCATAAGGGCCGGAATACTGCTTTAATCGTCGATACTTAGAACCATATTTTAGAGCGAAGACCGCTACAGTAGCAAATCCTTAGTGGAACCGCGTTCGTTGTACACAGCCCGAAAACTGCCGAATATTGCGTCGGTTGGAAACAGCCGTATAATTTGCTTTGAGTGCCCCGTCCTTTTGCTGCATCGCGAAATAAAGTAAGACTGCCAAACAAATTCGCTTAGCCATGGATCGCTTAAAAAAGTTTTCTAATCTTTGTTTGAAAAATGAAACTCTCGGATATTCATATTTAGAGTTTATTATAACGAGAATCATCTCCCTGAAGATATTACAACAATCCTTTCCCAAACTTTGATGATAACGTGAGCAATAGGATCGATAGTTCAAAAGAGGAGGCTGTTTGAATTGAATGACAATCATGCCTTCGACGTTTTATTTGGAACTTTAGTTTCTATTTTAAACGAGGCCCACCGGTTGGGCACACATTTATGAGAAGTCTGAGTTCGTGTCGTGCAAAGATACGATTAAACTTTATCCCAGCTGGACGTTTCAAATAGGGAGCCCTCGATACTTCAGATGATCTAAAGTGTACGCTGTTTTTGGCTTTCTTGCTATGATGGGCATAGAGGTTACATAGTGACCACGCAAGCGGTTATATGTCACGAAAGGCTGCGCTTAAAAACGAGAAATTTCATTCAAACGGAACAAAGCTCTAAGAAACTTCAACATCATTTTACCTCGTTTTGGGAACTTCACTTACGTGTATCTCCCTTATTTTGCGCACAACAAACACGCGCAATAAAGAACTCGTTAGTGGGGCGGGTAATGGACTTGGTTAGATCATTTCACTACCATAAAACGCGTGCCTGCGTAGCGGTCGGACGCGAATTGCAGAGTGAGGGGGCTTTCTGGTGGGGTGTGCTGCTTCAGAGTAGGTCGTTTCATGTCGTATATGGAACCTCTCACAGAACAGTGTTTGACGCTATACTCTATTTACTCTTAGGTTCAGGCTGCCACCAAAGCTACAAGATCGAGCTAGCTAGCCCACGTGCATTTCTGGCGCAGATGCTTGTTCTGCAGAAAAACGATTCAAAGCAGCTACCTCGAGCTCCTGTGCTTGTGGCATTAGCTGCAGTATCAACTTAAAGGGGCGGTGCAACGATATTCAACTTGAATGTTTTTTTCCCACTTTACACGAGCTTTCTAGCACTAGTTCGACTCAAGGATACTCGCAGGCGACGCCACTGGCCAAGGAATTCCTTTGTTGCGGTGTAATTTCAAGGAGAAATGCGAGCGTTTTCATTGGACTCTCTTCGCAAAACTTGATGACGTAGCTGGGCGGTTGCAGTACCGCCCAGTGCCGATATTTTAATGCGGCTCATAGATTTTGCCCGAGCATTGCGCGGGCACTCGATTCGGGCTGATGATAATCGATAGCTCAAGAAGCATTGGGGTATCGGCCCGTGTCCAATCGCTGCACTGACGACCATAGCCGAACCATAAACCGCGCTTGGAGCTGAGCGCGTATCCTGTGCCTTGCCAACCCCAGCGCGTGGCTATCATCAACCGTGGCGGCATATAATCGGCTCCCGAGCACGTGGCCGCTTGTTCTGGCTGCAAGTTGAGGGGGTAAACGCTGCCCGTTTTTACAGCGGAGCTATTAAGGGCTACTTTCCCCAGTATCGTGTCCTTCAGTTAACCAATGACGACATGAAACTCTGGAGAGCTACCGCCTTCCATAAGCGACGGCGGCAACCAGACAACCGGCTTGGCGGTTTTCTGGTTGCCCCCGTCCCTCATAGAGGCCGTAACTTTTCCAGCCTTTCCACTCTGGCTTGCCGACTTGCGGCCGGGCATTGCTTCATTCCCACCATAGCACAGCTTCGCTGGTCTTTCTTCTTCCCCGGAGTGGAAAAGCTGAATGACTTCGATTGCATTTATTGAAAAACGAACGGGTGTTTCACAGTTCATTAACGACAGGGATTCGTTTTAAGTGGTATTTGTGCAAGTACAAAAATCGTTGCATCGCCCCTTTAAATGCGCCCTGAGGAGGTTTCTGAGAACGCCTAAATATGGCGATTACTAACTCCGCTGGCTCTAAGCATCCTAGAAATCCCCAAGTCATGACGATACGCAGACAATTTCCTTATAAAAAAAAATAATGATTGCAACACACCGAGGTCATTTCCGCCGATGGGTAGAGCATGTTTTGAAACCAGAACCACTGCCAGCAAAAAGCAAGCGAAGAGTCTTCGCGCCACCGACCGCTGAAACCGCGGACTGATATCCCGAATGCGCCCGTCTCGCTACCCATGCAGCCCGGACTTCGATTCAACCCAGCGAGCACGTGCTCGAGAGCTATCAACCGGACACATCACTCGCGAGGGTAGAAAGTTGGGCAAGTTGGTGATTTATAATGATTAAAAAGCGCAACAAGACAACGGACATAGAAGAAGACACAGACACAGCGCTGTGTCGCTGTCTTCTTCTCTGTCCGCCATCTTGTTGCGCTTTTCAATCATCACATCACTCCCGCAAAAGACAAAAAAAAAAAAAATAGTGCGCAGTTTTTGCGACAATTGTTGCTGTATGATATTCCCTAAACCCGAAAAATTAAGCTTTTCGACTACTCTTGTTTGCTTGTACCGCCTACAAAGTTATACACACATTGTGAAATAACAGCTTTTGCAATCTCAACGAAATGTCGCATTTTCGTTGGTTTACATGTCCTGACTGCCGGACCAATGCTCCTCCCATCGCCGAAGACAACCTGAATGTGTTCGAATTTTGACTGCTTTTTTAATAGGAAATTCTACCGCACATCGTTACGATTTGTGGATATCTAGGATGCTTAGAGCCCACAGAGTGAGTTATCGCCATGTTTAGGCAATATCAGAAAATACCTGCCACTCCGGTCAGTTCCGGAGATTTCGGGATGAGTGATTTCAAATTACAAAGCACTGACAAAAACGGACCACTGCACTTCCTCCGCGAAAACAGGAACATTACTTTAAACATCAGCAGAAATCGAAACCAAAATTCTGGCTCCGTCTGGCAACATTGGGCTCGAGCGACCAAAAACATGGCTATCACGTGGCACGAGATGTCACGTGACCCTCTATGCAACGACGGACGGGATTGGGACGGGTCAGCGAGCTAGCGTTGGGGAGGGCCTGTGTCAGGCGCAAGCGTCGTCTGCACCGCACTCTTTACCACCTTTTGATGTCTACGACATTCTATGCAGTCTGCACAACTGTGGCATCAATCTGCTTACGTAGTGGGAACAAGAATTCGAGATACAATAATCAAAAACGATGTAACTGAGACGACGACGGCTGTTGTGACGCGGGAAACGGCGGAACGGCCGGACGGCACCCAAGAAGCGCGCTGTGGCAACACCGCCTGGAAGACAGGGCCGTAGTGCTGACATTTTTGCGGTTTCCAGCGAAGACCAACGCTAGACACAGATCGGAAACGAGTGCTGCATCAGCGCTCGGCTTCGAGTCAAGTTTGAGCCGAACGCTGACGCAACCGTTGTGTCCAATCCATGACCAAAGTTGGCATTTGCTGATGACATCTCTATCAGCGTAACGGCTTTGTTATCGAGGAGGTGTTGGCTGTGCAGGCGCGAACATTGCTGACATCACCCGTTACGCTCGCCCGGAGAACTAAAAATAAAGAGAAAGGGGCAATGGTGATGACGTTTGGCTCAATGTTGGCTACGCTAGCGCCGTAGCCTTGACTGCACTGTTGGTTGCGCCTCAAACCGCCCGCTAGATTCGGCCATTTTCGGCAACTGGCGAGTTGCAAAGTTTGCCGGACCGTTTAAGAAACATTTAGGCAGAACTAGGTCGTAATATTTGATGAGTGGTCTTCCTAGGTAATACACAAAAAGGACTGCGTATTTTTCGTTTTTTTTCAAGAACAGAAATGAAGCGGACTCTCTAAAGGTTGAACAGAGTATATAAGACGCAAGCTGAAGTACACATTATTCGCTCTATAATTGCGCTTTGCGCCCTACTTTCAGGTTTCTCAGCAGCTCAGGAATCGCCAGGAAAGCGCAAACCCCGCACCCGATAGAGTGCGCCAGTCAACAGCTGTGCCAGGCTTGCTGGCCCCCCAGATGATAAGGGCGTCAGACGAGGATTCTAGGGGAGCCGAACACCTCGTCTGTACTGGGAAGCTAAAACAAAAGTCGGCGCGCTTTATTTTAACGTGTGCATGATCAACGAAAGCGAGAAAAACATGAAACAAATGGGGGAAGGGGAAGTCATGTGCCAGCAGCGGTGCCGGCTGGAGTCTTCTCCCTTCTCCCACTCCGAGCTGTGTGAAGAGGGGCGATCGAGGCTCCCTCGACTTTTCTTGCTTGTCCCGAGTTGATGTCGATCCCGAGTTTGCTTGATTGCTAGCTGCTTGCTCTCATATCGATTCTCTATAGCTAGGATTGCATGGACTTCGAGTGCTTCCTGTTTTCTTTATTTTTTCTAGTTTTTTTTTTTAATTTTTTTATTTAGGTGTTGCCGTTTTGGTTCCCCTTGCAGTCCACTATACTTTTTGATATGCCGGTGCATCCGTATCTGTTCGTATGTGGGCATGTAACGCGTGTGTGTTTGTTCGTGTGTGCATGTGTGTGTTTGAGTACATCTGGGAAAGTGTGCGTGCTTTGGGAACGTATTTGTTTCATTGTCTTTATGCGGGGAGCCTTCTGCTGCGATGAAAAATCAACAGAGAAGGCAGAATTTGTCGGAAAGTCTGAGGGGAGGTAACGCTCTGCGTCGTAATTATTTGGTCGCTGCACTGCCAATGCATCTTATTTGCTGTTATTTTTCCTAATAATTTTTTTGTTGTTTAGGGAGCTACCTAGAACGTTTTTTTTTATTTTTCACTGATTTCATTTTTCTCGCGTCACAAAACAAATGCTTCATAGGCTCTCTTTTAACACATTCGTTGAGGAAATCACGTTTGTTTTCAAGTTATCTCCTAAAACTTTTTTAAAAGCTCAAATAGTTGCATGTCAGAACTAATTCACAATCGTGAGTCAATTCCTATCAACGGTGAGGTAGCTAGATTACATCGCTATTTACTTGAAATATGTATCCACATCTCTGTCACAGGTAAAATATTGCAATTTTCAAACTGTAAAGCAAATACAACTTAACAAGCATGTTCTCAGCTTCTGTATGGCCAGTTAATTTTTTACAGGATGTAACAAACAATTTTCAAGTTCTTTTTTTTTGCCGCAAAATAAATTACGTTTTGCCGAACGCTCCTTCTCTTCCCAAATGTAACGATAGCGCTCCGAACCATACGCGAAAGGTTTCGAACTAACCGTTATCTCTTATTCTGTAGCTATGTGGACATTTTCAATAGAAGACTGGTGACCAACGGAGCTTTCGAATACATGAAGCTGAATGGGCGCCGATTACAGAAAGCAGGCGACAACCTGCCATATATTCCCATAGAACACACATAAATTTGAATGAGATAAAGGTTAGTTCTGAAACTTTGGCCTGTTCGAACCACTCGCACTACATTTTGGCAGAGAACGAACGTTCTTCGATGCGTAGTATATTTTCGCAGTGAATGAAACCGTGGGCATTTTTGACAGCCTGTAGACGAGTCTAAGCTGATTTATTTTGCGAACAGACTGTGGTTTAATAGGTGTTTGTATAAAAAGAAAAAAAATTTGATGGTATCCCTTTTGTAATCAAGATTGCTCTCAGAAAGCATTGTGCGCAATTTTATTTGCACATTACTGTAATTTGTTTGTTTTTGTGTCAAAAAAAAAGAATACCAGATGAGAATATGCTCTCATGAGAGCGTGAAAATATTATGCTCGCATTAGAGCCTGACATAGCGGACATTCTTCGGCAACCTTGTAAAAGTAAAGTCGCCGCATTGCCATGGAAACGATTCGAATGGTACTTGTGGGCAACAACGTTTTTGTTTTCTTTTTGTTTTACTTATACGAGAGCAACAGCATCGCCCTTGTAAAAAATGAAGGGGGCTTACTGGTCATTGCGAGGCACACGAAAAGGTTCTCTCGGCGTCTGAAACTCCAGTAAGCTTCGAAAGCATCAATAACGAAAAAGTGAAGTGTCAAATTCTTGATTGTTTTAAGCAACCGTGACCACTTACGAAGCAAGTATTAGCAGACAGAAAACAACCTTGTCTTCCACGCTGTTGGTGCTAAACCGTACAACGAATGCTGCAAAATATTGGCAGATAAAAATGTTTTGCTGCCAATAGCATCGTTCTTTTTTTTCTTTTTTTTTAATGCCGTCAAACTCTCGATTTTTAAACAAAAACGTCTAAACTATTTTACACGCCATGAGCACGTAGGCTATATAAATCCTTGAATTTAAAAACACCTTGACGCTTTCTATTATCCGCACAGTTTAATACACTTTTGCTGGGTAATATATGTGCGTTCACGAATGAGTTGTCTTCCGCTTTATTTTCCAAAATTGTTTAGTTCATTTCACTCTTTACGTCTTTCGAGGCCCTAAGACATTGATGTCCGGTGAGAAGCTTTTGCGTATTTCCTACGCATTCTTTACGGAAGTATTTTGCGAGCAAGAAACATACAGTGGCATCGCCTCATTGTATATAACCTTAGCAGTATTGCCTAGTACAGTATTTTGTTTTCTCGCTTCAATGCAAGCTGCTTCCGCGTCAATACATTTTTAACATTCCGTTTTATTTTAAGTCTAACCGCAGTAAACGCTACAACCGGGCGGAGCCAATAAAATAGCGCCAAAAATGCATCGTATAGCGCTCGTCGTCTTTGCAAATTCGCCATTAAAATTAAACCAAACATGCACAGAAAAAAATGAAAGCCGTTTACAACTCCCTGTAACGCCGAATTAGAGCGCAGCTCTTGAGGAGGAGGAGGGGAAGGTACGGAGAGGGGGCAATGCCCCTCCTTCTCTCCTGCTCGCCCCCCATTTAGGAAAAAAATTCCGCTAAATTTAGCGGAAAGAATTCCCCGCTAAATTTAGCGGGGAAAATTTTTCGCTAGATTTAGCGGGGAATTTTCCTCCGCTAAGTTTGGCGCGAAAAATTTTCCGCTACATTTGGCGTGAAGCTTTTTCCGCTAGATCTAGCGGGGATTTTTTCCGTTAAATTCAGAAGGAAAATTTTCCGCTGAATTTAGCGGGAAATATTTTCCGCTAAGTTTAGCGGAAAAAGTTCGCCGCTAAATTTACGGGGAAAATATCACAGCTACGTTTAGCAAAAAAATTTCCCCGCTAAATATAGCGGAAAATGTTGTCCGCTGGAAAAAATTTTTCGGAAAAGTTTGCGAAAATTTTTTTTCGCTAAATTGAGCGAAAAAATGTCCCGTCTAAATTTAGCAGAATAATTTCCCCGCTTAATCTAGCGGAAAATTTTCTCCGCTAAATTCAGCGGGGAAATGTTTCCGTTCAATTTATCGGGGAAACTTTTTCGTTCAATTTAGCGGGGAAATTTACCCATCCTGCACCGCGCGGTTACGCCGACGCCGCTTAAGCCGGAAACGGGCGCCTAATGGCGCATTCACACTGGAAGCAGATCCGCGTTCGCGAAGCAATTGCGAACGCGGTTGTATAAAGATCGAGTACAATTGCACGCGCATTTGATGACATCCAATGGGCGTGCAATTGTACTGGATCTTTATACAACCGCGTTCGCAACCGCTTCGCGAACGCGGACCCGCTTCCAGTGTGAACGCGCCATAAGAGCTGCGCTCTAAAAAAAAAAAAAAACGAGGATAACTGCGCATTTATTGAGCATAATTGGTTTAGTTGGTAGTAGAAAACGCAGAAAAACGACGAGCACCATGACGAAGCAATTTTGACGCTGCTTGATTAGCTCAATCAGGTCGTAGTGTCAATGGGGGTCGAGTAAAATCCAGTAGAGCGACCCCTTTTATTTTCTCACATTTCTCAACTTCCCGCCTAATACCAGTAGAAATAGGTAAACAAAGGGCTGCACCTTTCGGTTCTTGGGCTCATCATAAGTGAACATACTCATGTCTAGAGCTCTGCATATCCCCGGATTACACGGGAATCACCTGCGGATATCCGCTGTAAACTGACGGATGCGGATACAAACGAATAAGATTTGGCGGATTGCGGATCGGATGGGGATGCCAGGGGCTGCGGATACGGATCGGATGCGGATCGGATGCGGATCGGATACGGATCGGATGCGGATCGGATGTGGATCGGATGCGGATCGGATGCGGATCGGATACGGATCGGATACGGATCGGATACGTATCGGATGCGGATCGGATGCGGATCGGATGCGGATCGCATGCGGATCGGATACGGATCGGATACGGATCGGATGCGGATCGGATGCGGATCGGATGCGGATCGGATGCGGATATCCGGGGGTCCAGATCTACCTTTTTTCCAAGGCGGCACATAAGCCTGTGCGACCGCAGAGTGTAGAATGAGTAAGCGAGTGATACTCTGAAGTGTATCATTGAATGTAATGCGGGAGCAAACCATACTCCCTTGGATAAAAGGTGCCAATCGGGGAGAAAATTGTTCTTTACGTTAAAAAAGATTTGATTCTCGCCGAAGTTCGCTTTAAAATGTTGTACACTCTAAAAAAAAGGCCTGTGCGTCTACTTTCCGGCACAACACTCGGAGAGCCAATCACCCCAACTTACGGAGGGAGCTCAGCGAATGACGATGCCGAAACGTATGTTTAGACCAAAAAACGCAGTCTGAGTTGTAACGTTAAACAATACAAAGCGTCATGCTTGCATTGTTTAATGTCACAACTCAGACTGCGGTTTTTGGTCTAAAGATGTTTCGGCATCGTCATTCGCTGAGCTGCCTCCGTAAGTTGCGGTGATTGGGTCTCCGAGTGTTGTGCGGGAAGGTAGACGCCGGGTCGTTTTTTGGAGTGTATCTCGTCAAAAATGCGGTCCCTAGAAAAAGTGAAGAATGCAGGAGCATCACAGTTGTCCTGGGAAAGCGTGTTCTTATTTGGCACGGAAAGAAAAAGAAACGTTCTTTAGGTAAAGAAAACCAAAAAGTACAAGCCAAAAAAAAAGTAGAACAAGCTTGGAAGTAACTTCTTCGCCTACAAGAAGATTGAGGACACTGAATTCGATCCTCTGGAATGGCGGAAGTTTCGCGCGAGTTTCCGCACCTCATCTTATAGCGCAGTTTGTGCCCCCCATCCCAGCATCAAGTGTATCAACGAAAAGAGACTTCTCACTAGCGGGGATTAATTTAAGAGAAGCGAACTAGTCTACATTCGTCTACGTTGACGTTATCCTGCTTTCAAGAGCGACATCGACAAGTGAAACGTTGCATGTGAGGGCGTTTCCTTTTTCTCGACAGTGGGCACTAAGTTCTCTTCAAGAATATGGCTCCGAGCTTGCAGTCGAGGGTTCGTGTTTAAAACCGAAACCGGTAGAAGGTGTTGTTATCATTGAATATTTTCCTATGGGTGTACTCGCGCCTTACCACATATACACGAGTACGTTGCTGTGGGGGTGAGCGCCCTTCCACCTCCACTTTTTAGTCTGTCATTTGTGGTTTTTCATGTTTATAATAAAGGTGTCTGACTGAAGTGAGTTTCATAAAAGCAAAAAGAAAAACAATTGTTAAAATTTTCTCCCTTTTGAGCGTATCTTTTGGACAGAGTGTCAGTGTCGCAGACCCCAAGACGATCTCAAAACTGCGATCACCGTTCCAGCGATGCGAAGTATATCTGGAAGAATGATAGGGTATTTTATAAATGGGAAAGCAAAATTACTTTCACAGCATTCTGATATGAAGTATTCGTTGTACAAAGGTACCAAACGTCCTACAAAAAACCTTCCAGATGTTTTTTTTTTTTTTTTTACTTTTATTTATACTTGATTTCATTATGTTAAATGAATGCGCGGATTGAGGGTAGGATGCGGTTGTGAATTTTGGGGGTGCGGTTCAGGTGCGGATACGAAATTTGCGGTTACGGATCGGATACGGATGAGAAAACTGTTATCCCCAGAGGACTCCACTCATGCATGCATCCTTGTTTAGAGCCTTGAAGGTTCGTAATTGAGTCCCGTGTAGAGACGTATCTTTGACGCGGCCTGCGGACAAAGAACGGGGAATAGTCTTCCCGATCCTCGCTGCTATCGTGTTGCTGGTTTGAAATATGACTGCAAATCCACCTGAGGTGTTTCTTTTTATGTTTGTCTTGGGGGGCGGGGGTTCCTCCGGGATATTGCACTCATTGCCGAGTGCAGTGATTTTACTCTAGCAGTTCAGGAGGCTCCTCCTCCTCCCAAAGGAAGGGCTGCCCGCTACCCCAGTCCTGGCAAGGAAGCAGATCCAGAACAAAAGAAAAGAAAAGAACTTGGCATTCGCTACGAGTGGAGAGTCGGGACCATTGGCTTGCGTTTCAGTCTGTGTAACAGAGTTGTTGTTGAAGCCTCTTGGTAGATACCGCATCCCCGGATATCTCTGATTCAATCTTCTGTGCCGTTTATAAAAATTGGACAGTCCTACATTAATCGCAGTCTAGTAGTCAGCGGAAGTGAGAAATTGAGGTCTCTGAAGTGAGATGACAAGAATTAGGGGCTGATTTAGATTATTAAAGGGCTACATGAACGTGATAATCTCGGTTTTGGAAATTTTCTAAAATAAGTGAACTCTCACACTGTAGGAAGGTGTATAGTTGGCAGAGTCGGTGCAGGATAAGAATACATAAAATTGTACAAAATGGACATAATGACAAGCGAAAATCACGCACAAATACAGCGCTCACTATAGACAGTAGATAGTGAGCGCTGTGTTTCGGCGTGTGTTACACATGTCCATCTAATTTTTTGCCCTCTTTTTTATTTAAAAATCGGACCCACCCAATTTCCAAGTGTTTTCCTTCGGTTGTGCAGGCTCGATTATAGCGTATTGGCCTACAGTTCTTTCTTTAAAGCCGAACAATTAAAATGTTGAAAGCGATCAATCAATAACAGAAAGAGAAATAGAGCATAGAGGAGGGTTAACTGATGTTGTGAATGAAAGGAACAGGATTATTTGGTTGGAACAAAATAGAAAGCAACGTGGCAAAGGAAGAATGATGTTCAAGGAGAAATTTTATAAGAATTAGCTAATTGTTTACGGGTTCCGTGTATAACAATCAACGGACATGTTAATATGCGTGGTCACGTGTCACGTAGAGCAATAAAAACAGAGAGAAAGAAAATAAAGAATAGCAGAATTAAAAAAAAGTTATCATCCCAGATTTTTTTTTAAAGTAATTCACGGAATGTTTGCCTCTATTGCCTTCCAAGAGAGTAGTACAAACACAAAAAGTTTACTTGTATCTCGCATGACACAGAAACAATTCTTTCCGCTTTGCATGACTACCGTGCATCGGTAAAAAGAAAGGGTTCTCGTCGCGACAAATGAACAACGACACACATCCGTGGGAACAGGAGCCGCACTTCTGCCGAGGCACACCGACAAGCGTGCCCCGGGGTCGGGGCCCCGATAACTAGCCGCGTCGGGCGGGGTCAGCGAATCAGCGCCGCTCCATCGCGTTCATTTCTCTTCCCCCAGCGACGAGGACCGTCCAGGTGCCCAGCACCCGCCCCAACCCCGACCTCCTGTGGCTCAAACTCCGCGCCCGCAGAAGGCAGGCCCAGCGCCGCTCATGGCGAACCAGCCACCCTGAAGACATCCTAGCGTACAAGCGTCTCGACGCGGACTTCAGGCGCCATGGGCGACGACTAGCCAGGAGACAGTGGCGTCTCCTGTGCGCCTCCTTCGGGGCCCCAGGAGGGGGAAAACGTGCGTGGAAAATGGTGCGGACGTTGGGCGGCCTCCCGGTCCCGCGCAGCCCCGTGCTCTGCTTGGCAGCACACCTACATCTGTCCCCGACCGAGATGGCGAATTTCCTGGCGGACTCGCTCTTCACGGCCCCCACCCCCCCTCCCCCGGGCACGCCACCTCCCATGTGGTGGATGTTTGAGGCCCCGACGGCCCTCGCCATGCGGGCCCCCGACGCGGACTTCAAACTGCACGAGCTGCGGCACGCGCTGCAGTCCGCCCCGCGCCGACGCACAGCACCAGGCCCCGATGGGATCACCGCCCAAGCCCTCCGGAACCTGGACGAGGGGACCCTGCCACAACTCCTGGCCTTCTTCAACAACATCTGGCGAACGGCCAGGCTCCCCAGCGAGTGGAGGGAGGCTGTGGCAGTCCCCATCCCCAAGCAAGGCAAGGACCCCAACAACCCAAGCTCATACAGGCCCATCTCTCTGACGTCATGCCTCGGAAAGACAATGGAGAGAATGGTCCTGCGCCGCCTCAACTACCACCTCGAGGCGGCAGGGGCCTTGCCTGAATGCTTCTCGGGGTTCCGGACCAAGCGCTGCACGGCGGACTCCATCGGGGACCTCGTCAGCTCGCTCGAAGAGGCCAAGGCGAGGGGACACTCCGCGGCACTGGTCCTACTCGACATACGCCAGGCCTTTGATGCGCTGCCACACGCTCCGATCATCGACGCCCTGCGGAGGCTCGGGGTCACCGGGCGGCCGCTGGGATTCGTCCAGGCGTTCCTCGGCGGCCGCACGGTGACCGTCAAGGTGGGCAAGGACAAGAGCTCACCGCGGCACCTCACGCGCGGAGTCCCGCAGGGCAGCGTGATCAGCCCACTCCTCTTCTCGGCCGGGATGTCATCTGTCCCGGCGGCAGCCCGTACGGGGGGCACGGCGCGATACCCCGTCAACGTCGCTGTCTACGCGGACGACGTCGCGTTGTGGGTGACCGGACAGGGCGGCCGAGAAAGATGGAGGGCTGTGGCCGAGCTTCAAAGGGCGCTGGACAACGTCATCTATCATCTCAGGCAGCTCGGACTCACTGTGTCGGGCGGAAAAACTCGGGCGCTCATCTACGCCCCGCGTCCGGCCTCATTCCGACCGACACTGCTCATCGAGGGGCAACCGATCATCCACGAGCAGACGGTCACATACCTGGGCCTTGTCCTGGACAGGAGGCTGACGTGGGGGGCGGCGGTGGCGAGCGTAGTCCAAAGAATGCGGCGCCGCATGAACACCCTGCGGTCGCTCGCCGGCAGCACTTGGGGGGCATCCCAGAACATGATGCTCCAACTACATCAGGGACTGGTGCTGTCGGTGGCGCTCTACGCGCTGCCGCTGCTCAGCCTCAACACCTCACAGGCAGCAAACCTCGAGACAGTCCACCGGATCGCACTTAGGATCTGCCTCGGCATATCCAGGTCGGCGGCGTCCATCCCGACGTACACGGAAGCTGGAGCCAACACCGTCAGCAACCTTCTCCAAAAGCGCGCACTTGGGCACCTCATCCGCATTTCCACCTGCGAGTCCGCGGCACCGCTGCTGGCACGCATCGCGGAGAGGCCCGAGTCGCGCTTGGGGCAGCTTCTGTGCGTTTTGGGGGACGTCGCAGGCCCTGCACCGGCGATCACTCCCCTCCCACCATTGCACTCCGACCCCCATCCACTGACTGTCCACCTCCGAGTCGACGGGATGGGCCCTCGACGGAGGACGGCCGACGTCGTGGCCAAACGGCTGACGGAGGACCACATCGAGCGGCACCACCCCGGCTGGGCAAGGGTGTACACCGACGGCTCCGTGCGGCCCAGCGACGGCTCGTCGACGGCGGCTGTCTTTGTGGAGAGGGCAGACCTGGGCGTGGGCGAACGGTTCGCCTTCCACGCCACCAGCACCACCACGGAGCTGGCGGCGATCCTTCTGGCGCTGCGCCTGATCCACTACAAGAGCCGACGCCCGGACAGCTGGCTGCTGCTCTCCGACTCCCAGGCGGCCCTGTCTCAGCTGTACGGGCTCGAGGGGGCATGCCCCCTCGCTCGGGAGATCGCTGGTGAGGCTCTGCTTCTCGGCGGCCTCGGCCACCGCTTGGCGTTCCAGTGGGTCCCGAGCCACTGCGGGATTCCTGGCAACGAGCGCGCGGACGCCCTGGCGGACCGGGTCCATGACGCCGCCGAGTTCCGGACGTCGGACGTGGGCCCCTTCGCCGACGCCAAGCTTCTTATCGCACGGGAGGCCGCCGCAAACCACCCGGACGAGCGGTACGCGGCCGGGGACCGACCGGCGAAGCCCCCTCGGGGCACGGGCCGTCCAGCCGCCGCAGTCGTCCACAGGATCCGGACGGGGTGCGCCCTGACGCCGGCACGGATGCATCTCCTGCGCAACGAGGCCGACCCGGAATGCCCGACCTGCGGAGAATGGTCGGATCTCGACCACCTCCTCCTGACCTGCCCGGCACACGCTGACGCCCGGGCGGCCATGACAACATCCCTCGCCGCACTGGGGCTGCCCTGCAACACCACAGAACAAATACTGAGACCCAGGGGCGACCGGCGCGGCAAAGACCGCGCGCTCAGGGCCCTACTGACCTTTCTGGAAGAAACCGGGCTCCTGTGGTCCCTCTGAACTTCCTCCGGGCGCCCGCCGACTGCGGAGCGGGGCCCTGACGGCTGTGCTCAGTCGTGCCCTGGACGCTCGCTTTGGCGCGCACCTGCCGCGTGCTCGACGAACGCGCCCGGACTCCGGCGCGGGTGGACTAGAGTGGGACCTCCCACCACACGACGTGGTCGCCCCGGACGATTGCTTGATCGCCGGACACCGCGCCGTGCCAGCCTCCAGCGCTGGACCCCCAACTCCCCCCGCCCCCCCATCCCCGGCCACCCGGTATTCGATGCAACTAAATTAATCCCCCTCGCGCGTACTCCGACATGCCCGCCCCCCCCTCCCCTTCTACAAATCTATTTCTATCTCCCCCCTCCACCCCCAACCTTTCTCCCCACACCCCCCTCCCCCCGAGAGCCAGTGACCAAGCGCCCGGTGCGCAACCACTATTGGCCCTCTCCTCCCCCCCCCCACCATCTTTCACAACGCTTAGAAGAAGAGAAGAGAAGTCGCATTCTCGTTGCTTCCGCCCCGCCGCCCACTCACTTCCGCTTCTCCTTTTTCTTCCTCGTGGCCCGGACCCCGCACTGCCCCGGGCCTCCCCGACAGCTGGGGCCTCACCGCGGGAACACCCCGTCCCGTTAAATGAGCCCTGATCGGCCACCGGGCAGGCAAGCGGGCTTCCCCCCGCGGCCCCCAGCGCCCTGGTGTGCCCGATCTGGCCATCTATCTGACAAACGAAGACGGCGATGATGACCCCCCGTAAATAGGGCCCACAGGATCGCTGCGAGTTTCTTCCATGACTCCTTTTTTTCCCTTGTCTCTTGCGCAGTAGGCCAAGCGTGCGCCTGTTCTCTTGGGTTCCCGTTCTCCCATCCGGGATGTTTCTCCGGTGTCACGCCAATGGATGTTTGGAGTCTCCCGGGGATGGGATCTCTTCGGAGGACAGAAGCGGGCGCGATGTTTACCGCACTACCCGCTAATTCACCCGTCTGAAGCGGACGATATATGAGCTGCCGTCTCGAGGACACCGTGTACGCCAACATGTGTGGATTGTGAATGTTTGGGACAACTTTCTCGGAATGGAGTGTGGTATCGGTTCGGGACCTAGTGTATAGTTGTGGAGAAACGAATTGCTCTTTGATCCTCAATCTCGTTTCCTCAATAAGTGAGGACGGCCGTTTCCATCAGTGAGAATGCTCAGTGTCTCGTGCTCTTGGTGGTGGTGGTGGTAAAAACTTTTATTTGTTTTTGATTCGCGGGGGGGGGGGGGGGATTCCCCCCTTTTCTCCCCCTAGGTTCAGGTTTCGAAGTCCAGGGCCCCGCAGGCTACCGCTATCTTTCTGGCCCCAGCGATTAGCTCTCTCTTTTGCTCGGGGCCCGGGCTGAGTACGGCAGTCTCCCAGGAGGATGTGGAAGGATTTGGTATGGGTCCTACCCCTCCTCCGAGTGGAGTCGGACAGATCGGACACTAAAATTAGAGTTTTATGTGAGCTGAGAGGTGTGAGCTTTTATGTCGCTTAATGTGAATTTCTATCTTCTCTTCAGTTCCTATCATGGGACCCCCGTTCAGTCTTCCCGTTTCAAAGACCTCTTCTATCCTTTTTATATCACATCTTTCGCGTTTTCTGCCTCTGACACTGCGAAGTTTAAGACCACTTTCGGACAAGTAGTTTTTTTAATACACAAGATTTAAAGCCTGCCAATAATAACAGTTCTAAGCCCCTAGGATGATTTCTGAGATAACTGTTTCACATTTGTTTCGGTTTGGTTTCAGTGACATTACCAAAATATTAAAACTTTCTCACTGTGCGAAAATAATATCATTAATGTTTTTCACTTCTGCGACTTTTTATGGTTTCGTGCCACTAAGCGAACGTTCAAGCATGGGACTGTATACCAATCAAGAATACTAAATCATTGGATTGGTGACTTTAATCGATTAGTTAATCTAGATATTGGTATATTGGTAATTGATTAATTAATCGGTATGCAATGCTTTCGCCACATTCACTCGCGCTTCATTCTCACCCACCAGTGAGAAATTATCAAATTTATTTTAACCAAGCTGGAGATTTCGCTGTTTACTTTCCGTTTCTTATTCTATATTACAGAGATTTTATACGCACGCACACACATGTCTCGCTTGTTGGTTTGCTACGCTTGTCTAGGTGCTTCGAAGTTAAGGTAGCAAAAAGAAAATATTCATCCAGTCAATGGCAGATAAGTCACATCAGTAAACGTTGCCATCTACACCAATATTTTACAAATTAGAAGGAACATGACCCCAAAATTATTTATTGTACCAACCCTAGCTTATACATGGAGCTGATTGATAGAGCTTGACTCTTTCACGTTTATGCAAGTTTACTTTTTGCTTTATTTGCTTTGTTTGCCTCGCGAGTGGTTCTCGTTGTTAGGTATGCCCTTATTAAAGTATTATCATCAGAGTAATCACTCTGTATTAATTGCCTTAAAAGTACCATGTGTAAAAATTGTAATAAAAGAAATCGAACTAGTAATGCGACGTAAACAAAACAATCCTGCGGCCACAAAACCCGAAGCTTTTTAAAATATTGATATTGCAAAAGGTAGTGATGTACTGAACCAAGGAGTTACGTAACTTGTAAGTAAAGAGACCATACCCGCCCATCTTTACTTTGATCTAATGACCCCCTGACCTTGATCCTTAAGAACTTTCAGTTTTGCTTTTTATAGTATACATACAGAATACTAGTTCGTATTTTAACTAGTGACTCAACCACAGCATTTTGACAAATGCTTGCTAACAAAATTTGACTAGCGTTTAATATATTTGACTACGTTGCTAGGGCGTATATCAAGATATAACCGCCCGAAGGAAAAATCCATCAATGTAACCCTGTTTGGCAGTCAATGTTTTCTGGTGGACCGCTGACTGTGCCTGACTGTACGTCAAGCATGTCTGATTGGCCAACAAGTTACTCTGACCGACAGTCAAACTCCAGTCAGACTCCACTTGTCGGCTTTCTGATGGTTTCCTGGTGGCAGTCGGCCGCCGCGAAATGCCATCAAGATGTCTTGGTGGCGATTCTGATTGTACATCGATTGTCTCTGACTGTACGTCAAAAACCTTTGATGTGCAGACAGACGTACGGTCAAAGGACGTAAAGTTCGTTCGGATACCACTATTTCGTCAAATCTATGAATACGAAAAATAATCTATGGACAAGAAAACGATTTTGGTACGTGAGCCCATAAAACCGCCGATGTTAGAGATACGACACGCAGCCGACCGACAACCTTGATGAGAAGCCCGCCGAAACGCGCCCAACATAACTTCGCTTCGCCCATAGAGGCTTCGCCGAGCTTTCAAGAACGATCACTCTCGACTCGTTTTGTTTGCCCGCTTGCTCCAACCTGTCGATCCTGTCCGGGCTCTACAATGTCTTATGTTTTAGTAGAATTTCTACTCGACAAGACCCAGCCTGTTGTGAGTTCCGACGATGAAAGGGACTTTAGCGGTGTAGTTGAAGACGACAAGGTGTACCAGGTCTATTGGGCCGGAGACGCGCGAACGAAAGGATCGTTCTGCAACGCGAAAGTACTCTACATGGCAGGTGAGTAGAACTCAAGTACGGCGAGTGATGTACGAGTGCTTTGCATAACATGCTGAAGGCTTAACTGCATTTGCAGCCGAAGCATCTCGTATAAGAATGCTCAAATCGAGTTTCCAAAGTGATGGCATAGCATAGGCAATAAAGAAAAAAAAACACAAAAAAGCTGGCATAGTATAGGGGTTAAGGTATTCGAATTGTACGCATGTGGTCACGAATTCGAACCGCAGTAACCCTGCTTTTTCTTTTTCTCGTACATTTTGTTTTATCGAGGCATTTGGCAATATTTATGAGTGGGTATAGCTTCACTCTTATATAAATGCTGCCCTTGTTGATGAAATTTCCTTGGTAGTGGCAATCAGACGTCATCTGACGGACCATCAGATGACGTCTGATGGTCCATCACGTTCCACCAAGGCTGCTGACTGGCAGTCAGGGTCCCAAATTACGTATCTTGATGGAATTTTCAATAGGGCGTGAGTGGCAACAAATGACAACTACAACGATGTGACTGAGGGCATAGAGTTGCGGTGCTCTGATAAGGTTGCTAACATATACCAACGACCCGGCAACGCATTCACTCCGGGGTGACTGTGTGGACGGGACATCAGGCACGTAGCCAGGATTTTATTTGGGGGGGGGGGGGGGGGGGCTCGCCCGTAACAAAATGATGTATGCGGGGGAGGACGAGAGGAGGCCCCAGCAAAATGGAAGATTTCGGGGGGGGGGGGAGGGGCTGGCCCTAAGCCCGCCCCCCCCCCCCCCCTTTCCCTCCTGGCTACGTGCCTGCGGGACATCATGCTGCGCCGGCATGACGGCTTGCGGCTGTGAGACTAATCTGGTCTATTGGAAATGTAGCATATTTATACAAACGTCGAGTATATCAGCCTAGAGGCCTTAAAAGTACGCTGGAAGACGTCTGCAAAGTTGAATTTGTTTTATGGCGCAAGCGTGCTTCGCATGTGTATATCAAAATGGTGGTCACTTCTTCAGCCAGAGCCCGTCCTACAAATCCACCAAAGAGTGCTAAATCATAAGTTCATGTCACTGCGGTCTGTTGACGTGTTTCCATTCTGCGTTAATAAAAAAAAAAGTTAAAAGAAGAGATATTTATAACATTACAACCCACAGCTTATTGCAAGAGGAGAATGAAGTATTCACGGTCATTTTCTTCGAGACTCATCTGGAGAATAACTAAAGATAAAACAAGGCAACCCTGTTTATTTTTCATAATTTGTGTTAAACGATGCCCGGTATAAAAGCGCAGAGTGTCGGTTTTAAAACAGGATCATTGCGTCCACTTTCCTGATTGCTCATTAACTGTTTCAAATTAATTCTGTACGGAAGAAACCAGTCCAGTTTCATTATCCTTCCGGGTATCTCACTCGCTCTCCGCGGCCATCCACCCAGCCGACCGATCGACTTTATATTTAATTGCCTACGCGTGGGGACGATCACGAACAAACCACTCTTGCGTAAAAAGAAAAAAATAGTAAAATGAAAATTCGATACTCTTTCAGATTTTTTCGCGTGCTGGGGTTAAAGACAACCAAATTCTTTCTTGGCCAGTCATTATTCGTCGAACGGAAGGCATATTGCGAACGAGGGAACCGAGATTGTTTCTCAAAACGCACAAAAATGTAGCGCTTTGTGCCATATAGAGTTTAAATGTACGCTAGAGATTCAACTGGCGCTAGTATGTTGTGGCGAATTGAAGCAGACTGCAACCGGTCGAACATTTGCTTCTGGCCATGCATTTCTATTAAAAAGAGTGAGTGAATTTTCTCCTTGCACTCGAATGTAAGTGCGAATGTCACGAATAATTCCTACGTACTGTGTAGCTTGGAACATTTCTGAGTCATGCAGACGACATAATTGGTCATTTACGGTGTTTTCCTTTCAAAATCAGGGCATTAAACACAGTGCTAAAACATATTTATACATGCGCACTGTTGGACACTGTTAGCGCTAACACGGCGTCGGCACTTTTCAGCATGGGGGATATATGCAAACATGTACGTAACGTGTTACTAGCAACGAGGTCCTTCTACCTAGTTATCTTTTTCGGTAACGAGTAACGTATTTGGTAACCTTTATAGAAAAATAACGAGTAACGTACTTAGTTACATTTAAGGCCAAGTAACCAGTAACGGTATTTCGTTACTTTTAAGGAGTAGCGTATACAACACAGTTTACACAGCTTCCTTTTGATTCTAACCAGAGTACGCGTCTATTGCGACAAAGGCAGATGGTCAACTCAACAAACAAATAAAAAAGTAGGACAGTATAGCCACGTTTATAGCTGAAAACGTCAGTCGAACTCTACAGCTGGGAATGTCCTACACCCAACGAACACAATATGGTTCGTAGGTTGGACCTTCTAGAATCGTGTACATACCCAATGTAAACCCGAAGGTTGCCAACATGGGAAGGCGCAGAACCCATTGCCAGCTTCGAACTTAAGCGCAAAAAGAACAAAAGAGGGCGAGAGAAATATTCCAGATTCACCAGCTCTTCCTGAAGCACATAACTGCCGTTAATTCGTGCGCGTCAATAGAACGACTCTTCAGAGCCGTCGGAGTTGTATTTTCAAAAAAGCGGGGAAACATAAGTGATGGAAACTTGGAGAGGGAGCTACTGCTTAAGTGTAACGACTACTGAAAAGAAAACACTAAACTACGAAACAAAAGTAGTTGTGCATTTGGTCGTCTAACTAACGAAAAAAAAAAAAAGAAAGGCTCGAAGTAAACCTATGCACTTCTTATGAGTTTTGAATTCGAAAGCATGAATGTCGTTCTCGCGCGCGTTCTCGCGAAGTGGAAGCGCCGCGCTCCGGAGTATGCTCGCGCGGGCTCTCTCTGGGAGGCCCCGCCAGCCAAACGCTTCTTTTTCCCGGCGCACTCTGGCGCGGATTTATCTGACACGGGCACGTAGCGCCTTGGGGTGGCTCTCCTTGAAACTGACGCGCCTCGGCCAATGGGAGCCTCGTTCCTTACAATTACGCGCGCGCCGGCCAATGGGAGCCCTATTCGGGAGATTTAGACTATACTTGGAGAAGTGAATTTATTTGTCCTTTTGCTCGCCTTTCAGCGCGGCTTCAAAGCTGGTATGCATCACATCGCGGCTTCACTTCGCTCCATTTAGAGAGGGGAATTTATCTGCCGTTTGGTGTGGCAGCTGATGACGTCGGCTCGCTTTATGGGACAGTTAATGCTTTCGCATCCCAAACTAGTTACTTTTGAGGTAGCTAGCGCGTTCTTTTGAGAATCGGTAACAAGTAACGCCTTTGGCTACTTTTTGAGCGAATAACGAGTAACCGTATTTAGTTACTTCTTTCGGCTAACGAGTACATGTCTGGGCATATGTGCCAAACGAACAAAGGAAAGCTGGAAAAGCAAGAGATACGACGAGCACTACTCTTTCAGTAACATTGGATCAGTAGCTCCCTGTGCATGGTGACGATCAAAATAAATACATGACAACGTAATCTAGTCCACTTTGCAATAAATAAGTACCGCTTTAATCCTTCTGCTCATGAATATGTGCGAAGATGCTTGCTCTCCGTTTAACACATTACCCGCACGCTCGAAACGTTTGAGAATAATTAGACGCCAGAAAGCAAGAGCCCGATAAAAGGAGCCTGGAATAGAAAATAATAAAAAGGGACAAATTTTATAACCCACATACTTCGTTCTTTGTTTTGAATCAGTTTAATTACTCGTTAAAGTTTCACAACGGGCTCATTTTATATAGTGACAGGACGGAATATTAGCCATATATAAACGCCACCAGGATGCTGGCAAACCTTTAAACACACTCTACCTTCCTTTCGGTTGCTATTTTGCTCAGAATCGTCACTATCTCTTTACACACCTGATTTGGAACCTTAAATAGAGTGAAGCTTAACATCGCTCCCTGGTAAATAAAGATACTGTAACTAAGCCAATCATACTATCACAATTATAATAAAAATATTAAAATGACAAAAGTTATCTACGTTATTTTTCCGCGAAGAGACAAAAGGTGTTTTTCCATAGGAATGAACAGCAGCACAGCAAAAAGTACACTGGTTGCTGTCTTCTTCAACTTGCCTCCCGGGAGTCACATAGGCACTATTGCGCCAGCTCAACTTCTAGCGTATACATTACAACCATTTGTTTGGTGCTATTTGCTTTTATGTTTATGTTTATTTTTGCCCCTTACGTATCAGAGAAGAAATGGATAGTTGTATCACTCTTTCGCGTCTGAGTGTAGAAACAAACAATTCGCTTACGCAAATGTACTCGCGAGCGCACCGGCCACACGTTTGTCTATGGAAAGGTCTATAGTACCTCGAAGTGCAGCTCCGTCTCGTGCTCGCAGAGCGCGCGCCGCCTCCTTGAGATGCTAAAATTGCGTCCTTTCGGTCCGTCCCCGTCACGCCTTGCGCCCGAGTGGGCCGCTCTTAATGAATCACCTAATTATCAGGAAACCAATTTACTGGGCGCCTACGCGTACTCTTCCATAAAACACAAAAGCAACGTTGGGTTTCACTTCCCTCATTTTTATTCCCATCGATCTTCATCGCCTCTCGTTCACTCGGCTCGGTATGCGTGGCTGCCCGTAGACTAATCCAGCGAGTTTATCTCGAAGTGCATTCACGTAAGTGGGGGATCGTGAGTGGGCTGGCAATAATTGCGAGTGCAGGAGGGGGGGGGGGGGGGGGGGGGGAGGGCTTGTGGCTATCTGGCGGCTGTGGCCGCTACTGCCTGTCTATGGGAATTGGCGCCGAATTAATTGGACCGCTTCATTATTTTTGTACTTTATTTTTTATTTTAGCGAACAGGTGCGAACGAAAAAATTTGAAACACTGCTAATGCATCATACAAAAGACGGTCCGCAGATAATGTCTGAAGCCTGTTTTTCTTTTTTCTTTGTACGACATTCATGGAGCATAGGTCATTCAAAAATTATCTTCAGAAAATTTTATACTTCGGGCGTGTTCGCAAATAATTCCCTCATCATCTCCGCAACGAACATCGTGCCTTTTGTATGACGTATGATCACATTTTCGACAAAATTAAATCCACCCATAAAGTCTCGAGGGTTGACAGAGCCGTATACGAGGAGTTCGGTCCCTAAGTTGAAGAGAATAGGGCGAAAATGAGGACGCGTCATTGGCCGAAATTGTTTCAAGGACCTTAGGCGCGTTGATAGACAGCTCTTGTGACCAACCAGTAGCCACGAATATTCCTCAAGTGGAGGCAATGAGCTTCACTTATATTCTCCAATCACAATATTTGGGTAAGGATGTATTTAAGTATTTCGTTTCAGCACGCTAAAGTTGACGTTTGCGACTCTTCGCAAGTGAACGGGCAACGCACGTGATGTGGTCGTCACGGCGACATTCGGAATGCACTCAATCTTTCCTTTGATTCTAGTCGCAGTCGCGACCGCGGCCGAGTAGGCGGTAAACGCTGCGGACTCGGTTACGTTGGAACTTCGACCCTTACCCGGAACGCGCACCCCATGTTCCCAGTTTCGTGTGTTTCGGGAAACATTTTCTCGTCAGTGTCACCTTTTCTGCTCGGAGCTTTCTGCATCTTGGAACTCCCTATCTCTTTCGATACGCACGTGCTTTAAACCCCATGCAGAAATAACACCACGAAAAATATATTTGCCGCTGTACATGGCTTCTTCGAGGTAAACTCGGTTTTTTTTTACTTCGCAGAAACATCACGGGGGCAATATGCTGTGCTGGCGGCGCCGCAACGCCCCTGCTCTTCCCGGCTCCTTCCATTAAAGTGATTGTCCGGTGATATTCCGAAGTTACTACGTTTCTGCGCCAGTCGCGTAGAGAGGGCCTAAATATAGGCAGATGTGATATCTATTTTATTAAAAATTGCCCCAATATCTTTTAAGTCAAATATGGACATCAATACGAAACTTTACGCCAAATTTCGCAAGTATGCGTGGCTGGTCGTGTCGTGACGTCACATCAGGCATGATAACGTCAGTCACGGGTGTTGACTTCTTCCCGGGTTTGATCAACATGATTGACGCTGCGTACAAATATCATCGTCGAAGAATTGAGCTTTCCTCAATGCCGGAAATCTTGTCTTTCCTAGAACGAAGATATTTAACTGAGACTGCAGACAAGAGCTGTCGTGGCTCTCTTAGCATGATGTTACATCAGAGCTTCTGCTGTCACCAACGAAAACGCCGTGTGTTTTGCAGCTGCCATCTGAGACCTTGGCCTTCGTTCACAATTGAATTACTTGTACGTCGTACGATTAAAAATTCATATATTGTGCGGATGATATTCCTAAGAGTAATGACAATATAATTTAATTGTTTTCTTAGACAAATTTGTACCGGACAATCCCTATAACCAAGCTCTCTTTATATTGTGCAGGAGATCGAACTATAGGGGGCGGTTTGTTGCGCTTGTTGTCCCTAAAGTCCCTCAATTACCGCTTTGCTAAGTAGCGACAGCGATTGATGCGCCGACGCGCTCTCCCGTTGGTTTGTGCCCGCGTTTCGTTACCGGTTAGGAAGAACATGGCGGATTTGACACGACCTCACTCTCGAGTAACGGTTTTGTACCTTGGCGTTCAAAAGCTTACCCGCGTCCAGCGTTGTTATATCTGAATTGTCGCGTGACACGACACGCTGGAGAAACTCGGGAAATATCGAACACAGCCATGGTGAGCGAGTTGGCAAGAACATGGCGGACGCGCGCCAGCAGACGCCATGAGAGAGGGGAGGAGGACGGGGGAGGGAGACTAATCGCTTCTTCCTATAGCGTTATCTAGGGACGTTAGTTGTACCCACAGTCCACTATTTACTAACGCAGCAGAACAATAAAATTATACATCGCCTAGCACGTTCTGGGAACGAGCGCTTCACTCTGACCAGTGCTTTGGTAATAAAAGGAGCGGCCTTCGGATCATCATGCATCTTCGACTTCTCTAATCAAAAACAAACAAAACAAAAATTCGGTTTGCCTCTAGAGGTGTAGAGGCCTGTTCACACATGCAGCGGAGCGCTACAAGCATAGCGCTTACCTCGCGCTAAGCACGTGCCGACGGGAGCGTTCACCAGCTTTGTATGGCACCGTCAAAACTGTTGCTCATGGCAGGCAATAACTAGCTGACGAAACGTGAGCAGCGCTACATCAGCGCTTCGCTGCATGTGAGAACCGGTCTTTACTGTTTGATCTCCTCCCCGTTACTCTGGGTTGACTATCTGTGCTCTCTATATCGCATTCAAAATCTGACAAGCACAGCTGTTTAATGCCATGTCAATTTCTACAGATGTGGGGTAACAAAATATTGTTTTAGCGTGAAATGCGTTGTAGAGGAGGGTATGGAGCCTACCAGCATTACGAAAAATGCGTCACAGAAATACGTCACACAAATAAACAACGATGTTGAGGGTAGCGCCTACCAAATAATGTGCGATTGGTTGAATTGGTTATATATTTCATTTTGGTCATGGCCATTCCAATTCGCGACTCCGACTAACAAACGGCACATATCGTTCTGTATTCGAATCTACCCAGTCAGGGTCGAAAGCTGTTTTTTTTTTTTTCTTATGGAACGATATTGTTGGTAGCGTGGTGCCGAAAAAACGAATCTGTTTAGTGAGGGCCTTTAAAGTGAGGGGTTGGAGTAGCGGATAGTTTCACCGCTGCCGCAGGGCTCCCTGTCTGTGGTTAATCACCCTTAATGAATGACGTAGGCGATGATGTCATCATTGTGAAAACCAGTGCTGTTCTCCTTGAAAGTCACGGTATGGGTGGAAGTGCACACAGTTTAACCAATATTTGCCGATCCATAAAGAAATTTTACGTATTATGATTTTGTCTGGAATGACCAAACTATACTTCTTTATTGTCCTTTTTTAGCCTGATCTATCGAGAGAGAAAAAAAAAAACAGGGAGCACTATGATCGCTAACAACCCGCGCTTGTTTCAACCAAAGTTTTGTTTCCTTACATAAATCGGCATCATCCGGTATATAAAGGAGTACCGAGGACACACACATCGGAGGCATCTATACAGAATTTAAAAAAAAAGGATTCATTCCACTCTGTGAAGTTGGATGACCAGCGAAGCTCTTTAGCACACAACACAAACATGACACAGAATTCGAGGAAAGGTACAAACATATTTACTGTCTTGATGGTTGCTCTTCCTGACGAAAGGTACGCACACACACTCGCCGCCCACCGACGCCGCTGACATTCTCGTTACCTTTCCCGCCGTTGCTCTTCGTAGGCGCGCTGCTCTTCGAGATTCCGGACTATACGCGGCTTCCCCATGACGACCAGAGAAGAGAAGTGCAATTAAAAATAAAGAACAGCAACTTGTATTTCTGTTTTTTTGTTTTTTGTTGTTGTTTCTATACATTCGCGTGGATGAACATCGCCGCCCCGAGGAGCCGGAGGAAACTAGACACGCGCGACGCGATTGACGGTCTCTGTCGACTTGGTGGCGGCTTGGCGGCGGTGAGGTACAACAAGAAGTGATGAGCGAGGGAATGCGGGACCACCGCTGGGCGAAACGACCGAAGCGGTCGGTTTGGGACGGGCCCCATCCTTGGGCGCCATCTCTCTCCGTGCGAGTGAAGCGCTCGGTGCGCCGAACATAATGTGGCCGCCGCGTCGGACAGAGTCATTACCTAAATGCGTGTCTTCCACCGTGGGAGAGCGTGAGTTTTCAGCTCGCAGATCATTTGCGTTCTCGCGCAAACGATATGATAGATGAATCCACGCGCGAGTTCCTTTCACAGTTTTGTACAGTAAGTATGAAAGAGTATAGTATTACCTGTACCAGCGAACGCAAGAACTGCACGTTAGCGTTCGCTTTGCGTGCTTCACACTGCGCGTGCGCGGAGCCCAAACACGCTTATAGATTGACGCATGGCGACGACGTGCCTGCGCAGCGTGGAGTACGCAACGCGAACACAAACGAACAGCGATTGCTTTTCCACACATACTCAATACGAAGCATTCATTGAAGGGCAGTTTAGGTACATTTTCTTCATTTTAGGGTTGGAACTGTTTTGTATATAGCTTATCTCAATTTTTCTTTTTTTTTGGGCTGTGATCAGATGCATGGCCGTCGAGTGACGCAAATTTCGTAACCGCGGTAACGCATAAGGTACGACTGGTCTAGTCACAAGGCATGTTGCGATCAGTCAGATAAGATTTTATGGCTGTTTTACTGCTTGCTACGCAACAAGCATCTGTAGCAAATATGTGCTGAAAAGCATGTTCACCACGATGAACGCAGGCTCAGCGCAGGCTTAAAACGAGCCCCCACTTATCTTCAGAGAACTACACTCTTCGTGGTGTGCAATGCACGCTGCAGAAGCGCCATGAAAGCTAATCGTAAGCTCACGCTGAGCAAGAACAGACTAAACTATGCCCGCCAGGGAATGCCACCTTCGGTAAAGTGAACTAGAAGAGGTTGTGGGATTCTCCTCTTTGAGGGTGTACCACTTAGAAACACAAAGGAGGTTCCTTGGGTCCGTATAAGGACGTGTTTATTGACTGCAATGTCAGCACGCTTCGCTCTTAGACAATGAAAAGTCTGGGCGCTGGTTGAATTGCCAGTATCACCCGGTCGGTTTCCCGCGCTGCCGCATTAGACAGATTCACGGGAAGTCGGAGGCCCACAAAGAAAAACCAAGCTCCGTAGAGCCAGGGCCTCCGCCGACGAGAGCCCCTGGCCCACCTTCGGGGCCAGCTTATGTAGCCTCGGAGAATGGACGCGCCCGGGGAGGCCACTAGCAGTCGCGTCCATCATAGCTCTCAAAGGTGTGCCGAAGGCGCGTTCACCCAAATGGGCAAGGGAGAGCCGGCCCCTTTGGGGAATTCGGCCTCGTGGTTCCTTGTATCCGGGAGGCCGACGCCATTGGTGACGACGACTCCCACGGCCTGCTTGAAGCTAGGCCTGGATAGGGATAGAGGGAACCCAATGGTTCCCACCAGGTGTACTGAGTTTAGCAAGCAATCACAGCTGCCGAACATCGTGTTGACGACACAAGAAGGCGCCGCTAAAACATATACTTCGTTTCAGCTGAAGTCCAGGCGCAGCCAACGTTACAAGCGCAAGCGTGCGGCCCAGAACAGTGCTTGCACTGGAGGAGCGCACGTGCTTGGCAAGAATGCTGAGAGTCCAGAGCTCTCGCTTGTAGAATCGGCTGCGTTTGGACTTAAGCTGAAACAAAGTATTTGCGCACGCAACACATAGCAAGAATTTGCTGCGCTACTGGCGTTGTCGTCGTCGTCGTCATCGTCGTACTTGTCGTCGCAGTTGATTCGGCATTGCACTTCAAATGACATAAGGGACAGAAAGAAGGGATCGTATGCCGAGTGGGCTAGCGCACACCAGCTCGAAGCAAGCGGAGCGGAAGCTCGCGCTGCAGAACCCAGGGATCCTGGGTTCAATTGACACCGTATACGTGTGACGTCATGGGTCCAAACAAACCGTTGCTAGGGTCGTTGTTATAGACAAATACATCTGGCTAGGTTTCGCTACGAAAACCCGACCGTTCAAAAATCAGGAGTAGGATTTGAACTTCTAAATATCACATATAAAGAAAAACTTGAATGTCATTTATGTTTCGACAGAAGTGTGCCGGTAATCGCTTTTTTCTGAAATATTTACGACCGCAACTTCCGGTCCTCAAAATGCCTGCAGCAGACGACGAATGCAAGTAGTATGCGTTTGCCACACGTCGGCCGGCCAAGTCGGTGCCGTATTTTTTAATCGTGTGAATAAATACGATATTCTGATATTGCATTTGTTTCAAATATATTGAGTTTCAGACACTTATATGAATTCATAGTGGGGTGCGATGAAAATCATGGTTTATCGAAAGTCCGGGCGTCGATCGAGATGATCGTTTGCTAAAAGATCTCATTGCACCCGTGAGAAAAGCACTTCAGGCGATCGGTTGAGATCCCCAAAATTTGTTTGCGGACTCGCGCTATGGGGGGGGGGGGGGGGGGGGGGGGGGCGGGGGTGCTTTGTACCTGGTTCTAACAATCGCGTGAAGAAATATTGTTGCAGTTTCTTCAGATTTCCAGAAGACCCCAAAGCTCGAAATAACGAAATAACTGGATAAAAAGCATAAGGTGAGTACATGTAGCACTGACAGACAGTTGCCTTGATGTAAAAAAAAGGGCAAACCAACTGAAAGCAAGTAAAACCCATATTCTGTTCAGTCATAATATCTTAAAATATGGCGCTATATGTTTATATATTATTACTATAAGATTGATACAGTAGTTATATACAAGTAGTAGTGAGAGTAAAATTCAGCTCAAATTTGGAGGAGTCTTACACTCCTATGGCAAAAGAGCTTTGAGAGGTATGCCTGTGTCCATGCGCTATCCAGTAATTTTTTTTATGCTTATATCAAGAGCACAATGAAAAAGCTCACCTTCGGTGAGCTTATTCATTGTGCTCTTGATATGTTCTCCTGTTAGGACTAGCTTTTTAATTTACTATTTAGTGCAAGTTTCAATATATTAATATTAAAAAACTTACCTCGACAGCGTACGATTTGTTCCTCATGTTGGCCTGCGCTACGACGGTAATGCACTTGAGGTCGTCGTCGTAACTGATCTTCATGATGTGGTCTGATTTTACGGCATTTTCACACCCTCTGAACTGAGCTGGGTTCTTCACGGAAAAAAACGCACATTGCGGAGGCCCCTTGTTTCTGTCGCTCGTTTACCCCGCAATTCAATAAAGACGAACGACGAAAATAGGCCCTGGAGAAGGGGAACAAGAGGGACAAAGGACAAACACAAAATCTCCAAACACAGCTAAGTGACAGGTCAACCATTTCGTCGTTTACCCTGAGACTGGAGGTTTTTAGAAGAGCAGAAGTAACAGAAAAAACAGACAGGTCTCAAAAGACCTGTCTGTTTTTTTCTGTTATTTCCGCCCTTCTAAAAAAAAACAGTCTGTACTTTGACTCTTTTCTCGTTAAAAGTGACAGGTGCGTGACCGAAAAAATCCGTCTCCTCCGGGTATCGAACTCGGGACCTCTCCATTTCAGTGGAGCGCTCTACCAAGCTGTGTTTAGAAATTTGTGTTTGTCCTTTTGTCCCTCTTGTTCCCCTTTTCCAGGGCCTATTTTCCTCATTCTTGTGCAGCTCGCTTGCACTTTTGCATTTAATTGCATTATTAATCATAACCTTAAATTGCAAGCTTCACCCTTGTTGGTGTTAGACTGGTGGCAGCTGATTAAACCCGATTGCTCTACTGACATCTAACCCCTGGTTAGCTCAGTTAATAGAGCGCTCCACCGGAAATTGAGGGGGTCCCGGGTTCGATACCCGGACCAGAAGTATTTTTACGGTCGCGCACCAGTCACTTAGCTGTGTTTGGAGATTTGTGTTTGTCTTTTGCCCCTCTTGTTCCCCTTCTCCAGGGCCTATTTTCGTCATTCTTGTGCAGCTCGTTTCACCTTTGCATTTAATTACATTATTAATCAATAAAGACGCTCACTAAAACAGAGGCCAGCAACTTCATCGTGTCGTCTGCTACCAAAGCAAAGCGGAGTGTAATACTTCAGAAACGTCTTTCATCGTTGCAATACGAAACTGAGACGACAAGAACATCTTCATACTTAGATATCAAGAAGTCAAGTCGCTTACAAAAAAGAAAATATTTACTTACTTATAAGCAAAAATCTAGCCTTATGTGGAATCTCCATGCATTAGTACATAGCGACGTCCCTAGCAACGGTTTGTTTGGACCCAGACACAATGTTGTGACGCAGTCACTTATGGGGTCAATCCCCACCCCTGGCCGTTTCGATCTCGATGAACATCATACCGGCGTGCGGTCGTGTACCACTACTGCGTGGTGCACGTTAAAGGCCCCAGGCTAGCGGCTGAACCGCACTGGCTAAATTCATCACCATCATCATCATCATCATTTATTAAACCTTGAAGGCCATTGCTGGCATTACACAAGGTGGGAGGGGAGTAACTGCTGAAGAAACATTATATAAAGGAACTAACAAAAAAGTGGGTTACATGCTGGAAAACATTGTTATATAAAGCAGCAAAAACTGAATAAAAAACACTTAAAACATTTTTAGGGAAAAACAGCTGATGAAACAGAACAATACCCATATAAAACATTTCTATAAACACGAGTTGACATTGCTATTAGTGCAAATGCAGATGGATGGTCAGTTGGGATATGAATGTAATATAATCTGTCTGGGCCACGATACTGTTAGGCAGGCTATTCCAGTCCGTTATTGTGAATGGCAAGGTGGAGTTAAGAAACGAAACTGATGAGGCGAAAATTGGACGAACTTTACAGACGTTATCAATGCGAGGAAATATGCGAGTGGCTGGGGATAATAGTGAAGTTCTGATGTCGTGGTTATGATAGTAAATCTTGTGAAAAAGAGACAGGCGTGATAATTTCTTTCTGGATAACAGCAGATCAAGGTTAGCTTTCATTCGTAAAGACGTGATGCTGGTGTCTCGTGAGCAATCTGGAAAAATGAATCGGATTGGCGCGATTTTGAAGTGCCTCAATGTTTGTTATCAATGAATGTTGCCAAGGGGACCAGATGGATGACGCGCATTGAAGTCGCGATCTTACGAGTGTAGTGTAGGCTAGTTGTTTAACTGATGATGATGCTAGTTTCAGATTCCGTCGAAGATAGCCAAGAGAGCGGTTAGCATCTCACTACAACTCCTCTAATTCACTGTATTTCGGCAGCACAACGCCCGTGATCGAGCAGAGTGTCATTAGAAAGTTTTGGCAGACCGTGTTTTCAGGCCACGCTGTTTGTAGCGGAGGCTCGCGCTGCGACTTTAGGGAGTTTTCGTAGAACGTTTTCGCCGTCCCGCAAGGCCCTCCGCAATCCGCTACGATAGCGGGAACTCCACAGTCAAGGCTACCGGCGCGCATGCGCAGTAGCGACTTCTTCGTTGCGGAACGCTTAGCGGAGGGGGGTAGCGCGGTCTACGAAAACTCCCTTTTGATGCATGCTCTGAAGCGCTTGCTCGTAGCGGTAGCGCGCCTTTGAAAACAATCTACTAAAACTCCCTAATAATCTTAGTGCGCGATCGCTGAGGATTACTGGCAAACGACGGCCGCTAAAAAACGTACCATAACAAGCACAAATCGTCCGCTGGGTCGGCTGAAGACTCAACAAATAACGACAGTTAAAGACGTCGCAGTGCGAACAAATAACATCCTTGAGTACGAACATCACATCGGAACACAAGGCTGCTTCACAAACATCCAACGCGCTGAATGCTCGGTAAAAAATAGGTTGCAGCATCTTAAACATCGCATTTAGAGTGGCGGATCGCGGTTTCCCTTTAGCGTAATGTTGTGGCAGTGTTCGTATTTCATTCCCATAAACCGATATCAGTAATTCATATTGGTTGCACTTTTGACCGGAGTTTGCCTTTAGTTTAAGTGCTACGACGATGCGCCGTAAGAAACATCGGCATATTACTAGTACCAGAGCCCCGACCGGGATAACGCCATAAACCAGTGGGCGTAGCGTTGGTAGGCCTGCACCATTTTGGCCTTCCTTCCTTGCCTCTAAAGATAGTGAACTTTCTTACAAATTAAAAGGTATCTAAGCAGCGCACACCTTTATTTCGTCAATACGTCAATACGAGACGACAATACTGCACACGCGTGCAGTATTGTCGTCTCGGCCGAACGACACCGATGTTGGATCGTTTTCTGTACTTCGTTATTATTTTTTGAGCTTTCGTGCTCCGGTGACGGCAAATCACGCCCGCTGCGCCTACCTGGAGGTTTATCTGCATCGCACCTTTCTATCCCGGCCGATTGATCGCATAACTTGGACGCCGATTTCAGCCGCGTTAATTAACGCTTCGAGACAATCTGGCTCTTAAATCATCTGCGTGAGAAAATGAGAGTGAGAATGTGTGGTGTGCTAGAGGACGAGTCCGTGTGACTATGGACGTAACCCGATTTTCCCTCTTCCTCTGCTGGCGTCGTCGCTCATCAACTTCCTGCTTGTGCGCTTTTATTTATTTATTTTTCGGAGGGGGGGGGGGGGGGAGGAGGAGGAGGAAAGCGGACGTGTCGCATTGGCCTATCAGAGAAATTTTGTTTTTTCTCAGTGTAATTAGCACGAAAAATCAATTGTGCGGTGCACGCGCTCGAGCAGCACGCGCACTCATGACTTGGCTGCTCGCTCCGAGAGAAACAGTACCGAGAGCACGTCGTACGCGATGCAACGATAAGAATATCCGTTAATTCATTTCACCGGCTGCGCTAAAGCTATGCCGCTAAGCAGTTTTTTTGTTTTTTTTTCCCCTTCGTTTGGCGTGCTTCTGAACTTTTTCATCGGTGTTGCCCCTGCAAAGTGGATTGTATGGGGGGGATCCTGACACATTTTAAAGGTTCATTTTGTTATAATGATTGGGGTTGTGTGGATATTTATACAGCGTTTAGTGGGTAAGCCATTTCAAAGTTGCGACGAGTCACTCGCAGCAGATGGGCAATTTAGCCAGTTCAGTAGAGCCGCTATTCTCTGTTGTCTTGATTGATGCGTCTGCTCTATTTGTAAGAAACTGTTTTAAAATGTCACTCTACACACCCTGTCTTGATGCAAACTAGGCGCATTACGAAGCTTCTCTATACTTGCAAAAACGAAGGTATTCGAAAGCATAGAGCAGAAAGCGGGCAATCGACATCAGCAAGTTGCTCCTTGTACGTCAACTTCGATTCACAAAGTCGAGGGTGTTTGAATTAAGAGGATTTTGTTCTCGCGTCCCCACTATTAGTGCAAGAATATTGTGGCTTCTGAAACTAGCCCTATATGGCTCTCACTTTTGAAGAGGGTATTTTCCTGGTATTTGTTTCTTGTTTCCTTTTAGAAAATTCAATTTTCTTTGATTTCGCTCTATTGTTTGTTTTCGATTTTTGCTGTTTTTTATGCAACTGTGCCGGATCGGAGGAATGGGAATGCAAATTGGCAGATTATGTTCTTATTAAAAGGGCCGCCATGTTTTATCAAATCATGTTGATATATAAAACTCCATATTTCAGCGAAATATGTTCAGAATTAGCCATATTATAAAGAGCTTATGGGTTCAATTGAGCTGACACCATCCGAAAGCTTTATCGTGTTTAATAACATACCTTATGTCATTCACCAAGAAAATTGTTACCATTTCTTGCGGATTTCGGCTCAAGCGCTATGCCACATAAAAAAAAACAAAAAAACATCCATTTAACTTGAGGCTAAGCAGAGAACAAAAAAAAGTGCTGAGAATTTTATTCTTCGTGTACGTATCTCATTCACATATTCTGAGTGGTCTAAAGAGCGCTGAATGGAAATACGAATTCATTACTTGTACGAAATCTACAGCTCTGTACTAAAGTATTATCAGCTATCTTTATATCCAAAGTCCTATGATGCACAATATGCAGTATTTAAGATGCGATCGTTTAGAAATATTCAAAAGACTGTAAACAGTCGCTTCATGTAGTGAAGAAGCTTTATTTTTATTAATTTCTCCGGTGCACTAACGCTAAAACTGGGTGCATAGTTTACGTGGCATCAATTTCCCTGCTAAATTTAGCGAAAAAGCTACATTTCTGCATATCTCTCGTGACTTCAAATTTGCTACTAGATATAGTGGAGAAATTGTATTCATGTGCAATGTGCCATCAGTCCAAGTGACGTCAATTTCCCCCTAAATTTACCGTGAAAACTGAAGGTGCCTTCGTCATGCGACATCGATTTTCCCGCCAACTTTAAGAGGAACACTGAATTGGCCTATAGGTCACTCGACGTCGGGTCATGAGACCTAAGCCCCAATTTAGTTTCCCCGTAAAAATTAGCGGGAAATGCAAGGACGAACGGACAGATGGACGGACGGGCGGACAAATATGTGGGATTGGGGGTTACTTTAAACAGCATTTTATGATTTAAAAATATTACTGCCACGCTAAAGGTTATTTTATATACTTCCGAAGAATCGTTGATTGCTCCGCATTCTTGCACCCCCGTCGTCAGTATACTCCTTCAGGGAAAACAATCATGCTAGAAACTAGGAACTGCCAACAAAACAAACACAAATATAGTTAAAAATAATTCACGCGTTTCGAGCTTGCGCTCGTTCGTAAACAAAGGTCAAAAGTGACAAAAGATATTTTGCCACAGCAGAACGTCATCTTGAAAGTGTTACAAGGTCTCACATGATCCGCTTCATCGAATGCTGGAGGTGTTGCTATGACGACTGTGCTCTTTCTTCTTCTATTCAGAGTTTGCTTCGTCTGGAGAGGGGGGCGGGGGGGGGGGGGGGGGGGCAGTGCGTGTTGCTCAGAAACTCGGGGCACGTCCTCAGAGGGTCCCGATTTGGTGTTCACAGGAAAACACGGGGAGGGGATCCTGCCATCCGAATCCCGCTTTCCCAGTTTGGCTTTTCTAATTGGGATGTGCGGGGAAAGATGTTCGGCGGTGGGACGTCGCGAGGACTGCGAGAGAGAATGGTCAACTCGGCCTTCGTTTGAAGCTTATGAGAAGGTGCCTTTTAGGTGACTGCGTTTGTCTGGGTGTGCAGGTGTGGTGAAGTCGTGCGTGCTCCTGTCTCAGGGGAATGTTGGCTTAGGGGTTATATTTCTGGTTCGTAAATGTCTCATCAGCCTTTCACTACTGGTATAATTCATTAAAAAGAGAGCGAAGGATAATGTTTCGTTATCAAAGCTAGCTGGATTTTCTCCTAACGTTTATGCTTACTATTTTATGTTCTCATATACAGTGCTCCCCAGACGTAGCGTTAGCACAACATGGTCCATTTTTCGCCCGTTCTGCGATATTCCTTCGCCTACCGGTCGAACTATGCAGCAAAGTGTTGACTCCTCGATCACAACTCAGCCTGAGGAAGACATTTCAGGAGCTTTAGTGGCCAATTTAGTTTTGAGTATCGCGCAGTAAAAACATTTTTGAGTAACCGGGTGGTGGCGGTGAATTTCTGGAGCGCTGCCCGTGAAGCGTTAGTGCTACGATTTTTGTAGTTTGAGCAAGTATCTCTTAGAATTAATCCCTGACGTTTATAACCTACGAAAGACGCTTTTTTTAACGCAGAGGAAACAATAAAAAGAAACACGAAATGAGTTCATCCCACAACTCTTAGACAGAGTCAGCAGTCACGTAATCTGGAACCGATTATATGCCTCCGATGTTAATCAGAACCACGCGCTAGGGTTGCCGAAAAACAGAGCACATACTGAGTTTCAGACATCGTTAGAGTTCGGCTATTATCGTCATTGCAGTGCTGCAATGACGATAATCAATCTCGTATACAACTGCTCAGTTGTATACGAGATTGATTGTCACGAGCCAAAATGGAGTGCTCACGCATGGCTCGTGTCCAATCTTTAAGCTGAATTCAGATTTTGTCACATGATGATAAGTGTTTTAACCCTCATGGACCAGATGCTACTTCATCGATTTGTGAAAGGTGAGACTGAAAGAGAACAATTGTTGCAGAAGTCGTTGCGCTGATTTTCGTTAAGGGGAAACTGAAGCGGAAACTGCAGGGAAGCAATTTCAAAGCACAACTGAAGCCTCTCCTTCCCTTAGTGTTACGTCATATTCGGTGTATTCGGAATTTCCGCTCTCGCGCAACATCAGCGTCTATCAAAGCTATGCACACGCACTTTTGCATTTTCAAAAGGTTCAAAAAACGAGGTCACGACTGGTATCAGTGTGGGTGAATATATCTGGCCGGCGGGACAACAGCTGTACTATAGATCGTAAATCACCAATGTCTCGTATAGTCATTATTCTCCAAGCATAAACATTTGGCCACCGTTTTTTTTTCCCGAAAGGTACAAAGTTTTTACTCAATCACTTAATACACCCAGCAAGTTTGCAGTTACACGCGCTGCCCACACGAGTGACACGCGCTTGGCGGCCGAAAGGTCCTTTATAGTATGGCGCAACCTCTGGTCAAAAGGTTTTCGTGTTTCCTCGAGTTTAGTTACATGCTCAGGGAAAACAAACGTCATATTCAGGTTCACGGGAGAAAAATACTCTAGGATTTTTCAGGAACCTCTTCAGCCTCCCTTCAAGGAATTATCCGGTGAAACCGGAAGTTACTAAGTGCTTTCGCTGGTCACGCAGTGTAATCTGAAATATGGTCCGATGTGATTTTATTAAAAGGCGCCTAAATATTTGTTAAATCAGTTATGAGCATCAAAACGCAACTGGATGCCAGATTTCGCAACTATGCATGGCTGGTCGTGTCGTGACGTCACATGAGGCATGGTAACGTGAGAATCGTGGGCGTTGACTTGTAACCTCCTCAGTCCCTGTTTAACATGGCTGATAGTGTGTACAAGGATCATCGTCAAAGAACTGGGCTTCCATCAATACCGTAAATTGTGTCTTTCTCAGGGCGAGGTTGTTTTACTGCTACAGCGGTCAAGAGCTGCCATTGCTTTCTTTTTCAGGATGTTACGTCAGAGCTTCCGTTGTTGCCAGCGAAAATGCCGTGTGATTTGCGGGTGCAATTTGAGCAGTTGGGCCCTGTCTAAAATTTAATGACGCGTGCGGGGGAGGAGCAGACATTCGGATACAGGGGCGGATTTATGGGTCAGACCTAGGAGGGGCAGTGGGATTGGGCTGGCGGAGCGGAGGGGGGGGGGGGGGGGTGAGGAGTTTGCTGATATATGACGTTACGGCCGAAACGTTTCCCAGATCTATTTTGCTGACCCAATATTTGCTGTCACCAAGAACTAAACTTCTGTCTGGTGTATATCAATGATTTTATTTTAAAAATGTTGACTTTGGGGACTTTAAGAAAGGGGCGTTCGCCCCACCCCCCCCCCCCCCCCCCCCCCCCCCCCCCCCCCCCTTAAATTCGCCCCTGCTCGGATGTTGTGCGGAAGATATTTCTAAAAGCAATGACATATATTTTGTTGATCACTGAAAAATTAGGTTTTACCGGAAAATTCCTTTTATTACCCACGTTGTATCACAGTCTCGACTTTCCCACGATCGTAAAGGTATCATTTAGTTACGGGACCTTTATGGTCGGCGGTGAATTAGTTCGCGATCATCCGCGCGTTGCATGTGCTCGCGACTCAAGAGCGTGGGCTGATTCGCGGACTCTAAATGGACCTACGTTAAACGTACTTTTAAGGCCCGTTCCCATATACAGTGAAGCGCTGATACAGCGCTGTTCACGTGTTGTCAGCCACTTATCGTCTGCCACGAGCAACGTTTTTGACTGTGCAATACAAAGCTGGTGAACGCTCGAGTCATTACGCGCTTAGCGCAAAGTCAGCGCTGTGTTTATTAGCGGCGAGATGTTTCGGTAGCGCCCCCGTTTGATTACCTTTTGTGACGTCATTACCTTGTGAAGAACAAGTTCGATGGTGTTTGTAATGGGCATGGTGGAAGCCGGAAATCATAGCGCTCTCAAAGCAACACTGCCAACACCGCCAAAATTGAAGTTCTTACATTCCTCTTATTTCCGTCGATGATACATCCTTTGCTGACGTCATAGTCAGCATTCCGCCAATTGTGGTGGGCCGAGCACAGCGACGCTTTCGATCGCTCAAGTCGCCAATAGCACTCCGCTGTATGTGTGAACAAGCCTTTGTGGTGGTCGTGTAAATGGGGTAAGATGCGGTACCATTTTGAGCCGTCCTGTACCGCGTTGCATTGGGACAGACTGAGAATATTAGCGATGTCGTGGCTCGTCTTGCACGTTGCGCATATCACGAACCCGTCCGCCGACGTGTCGGGGAAAGCGGTGAGAGCCGTCCCGCGAGGTGGTATTTCAAAGCTCTCACGTCCGACTGGAACCATAGGCGGTCGCACACGTTGCACGCCAAGCAACAGCAGTCGTTGATTGAGGATATGATTTTCAAAGCACTCGTAGGCCAACAGGGGTGTTTGCATTCGCTCGTTATTGCGGCGTTTCATTGCCAATGCTCGCCTCGCCTGCTTGGTGTCCTGCTTGCATTGCAGTCGAAGTTGACGCTCTTGGTCTGTCTCGGGAGACGTCTTCGCCTGCTTGGCGTTTCGATCACGTAGCAGCCGAAGTTTCTGTTCTTGGTCCGTTTCACTGGCCATCTTGTTGCTCTTTGCCTCTCTAGCTTTACGCAAACGTACCTCAGATTGTTCGGCAGTCTTCTCGGCACGTTGCTGTCGCTCCTGCGCCTCGGCGGCATGATCGCAACATCGGTAGAACCTTCTCTCCCGCCGAGTGGAGGCGCTGCGAATCACGTTGTCTCTCTCCAGCATCCAACGGCCTTTTGAAGAAGTTTCGTCCTTAGTCCCTGTTGTTCTCCTTTTCCAGGGATTATTTTCGTCATTCTTGTCCAGCTCGCTTGCAGCTTTGCATTTAATTAAATTATAATTAACAGGGACTTCTTCGGTTACATACAGAAGGACGGTCACGAAAATGGCGGAGTATTTACTCAGATACGCTATCGTATTTAGAAGTTCAATTAAACTGCGACGAAAAAGTTCCTTTGTCAGTGGCGTTACTTGCGAGTATATTTGAGGTCCACTAGCTCGGGTCAGGTGAACTTACATTCCAACTCATTATCGTTACAGGGGTGCTCCGGCGATCTTTTTTAGCTACCCCAACTGACTATATCTTCAAGATTACCGGCCTTTATCCTCTCCTGTGTGCTATTTAGTATCGCGAAATTCAGAATAGTTATTGAGTAAACCGCAAGCGAAAACGATGCCAAAACCAACATTCAAATCTATACCCGCGCCTTTCAGTGCAGTGACGTCAGTGGCAGGTAGGCTTGCTGGTCGAGCGGGCAGTCTACAGATGGATTGTGCCAAGCTTTTGTTTCGTGTTGCTGCGCGAGTGCCGGAGCGGGCTTCGAAAGCATTCCTTAGACACCATGAAACTGCTTGGAACCAGTTTCGAAGTCTACAGTCCAAAGAGTTAACACCCGCTTTCCGCTGACGTCACTTTGCTGCCAATAGAGACTTTCACTTTCATAAACGCGGTGAGGACAAAATTGTAAATTGAAGACCTTCGCGAAAAAATAATAATTTGGCTAAATTGGCCCTATAGTTGGGTTACTGTTTCAGCGCTGTTTGTTTGCGTGTTTAGCAAATTTTTCAGGCATATCGGGGACTATGAAGAAAACGCTGGAGCCTAGAACGTGTTGTTGCTCAAGATGTATACTATGTGCACTCAAGTTTTCAAGATTATGTTGCTGCATTGTTTCACTCCGTATTCTTCCTTCGCCTTTTACCTTGGCTCACAAGTTCATCGACAATCTTGGCTCCCAAAAACTATTAAACTTTGACCCGGTTGCGTGGGGGTCGAGTGTCGGCCATATACCTTTTAAACACCCGAGCTGTTCCGTGCAGCGCGATACAGCAATCTGCGTGGCCCAACACGGGAGCCGGCGTGCGAATGACCGATGAGGGGGCCGCGGCTGGTGCGGATTCGGCGCCCTGATGGATGACTCGACGGCGCGATGGATGGGCCCACCTGACCGGCGCTGCATCCGACTTCGTCTCGCACGTAATCCGACGGAAAAGGCTAACCAAGGCAGCAGCGGAAATGAGCGGCCAATCGATGACCGGGCCAGGCAAAAGTGCACACACCTGCAAACGGACCGATCAAACTATCTCTACGGGCCGGGGGAGTTATGCACCCGCTTTGGACGTGAGCTGGAGGAAATCGGGGGGTCTCGGGGATCACGTGCATCTCTCCGTCGAGTCGTGTGGCAAGCTGAAAGGCCTGATTGTCAACGCATCGAGAGTATGGGATAAAAGATAAAGAAACATACAAACTTCTCCAAAGCGAGTTTGGTGTTACAGATATTTAATGTACGGTGATCTAGAGTGTCTTTCCATAAACGAAGGTTCTTCAGATAACTGCACTTACCTTTGTAAGCGACAAAAAGCGAAGTTGACGCCTCTGTTATAGTGGCAAGCTCATTAGAAATGACTATTAGTTCGCTGTGTTCCACCCATTCACACTCGTCGACTGGACGGTATATTCTGCTTACGATTCCCCTTATGTTATTAAGCTGTAGAAAGCATTGAATATATTTTCCCTTCTACTCTAACGACATCTCTTCCCGCCTTGTTTCTAGGCTTATATTGGCCAAACGTAGTCAAGCCCCTTTCTTGATTCCTGAAAGAGGAATGCTGAAACTTGCAGCTGATGGGGTGGTATCTACGCCATACATAACGTAAGTTTAGGAGGCTCGTTTTGCCCACACAATACTGTTTCTCGTGCGTCCCCATAGAATATAGTGAGATGGTGAATAGTAAAAATTTAGCCAAAATTTGTCAAGCGAATGAGAAATTAAAGCCCTCGCCGGTCTCAGCAAACTTTGACCTTGAAAGATTTTGTCGTTTCCCTTGATTTTATATATGTTTCTCCACTACAAGTGTCGCAGCCGCCTAGTGTACAACTTAGACCAAAATAAACTAGATATATGGACGAACAATATTCAGACATCTACAGCACATGCAGTGTCTACATTCAGTTAAGTTTATATACCATCAACCACCTTATTTCAACAGTCATTTCTTTGGTTATGAATGTGGCACCGAGCGTACAAACGTTTTGCAGCAGCTGTGCATGGGCGCCAGCACAACCGACCTTTCGTTTTTGTTTCCTCTTATTCCGCTTATTTCACTTCCTGGTTACCATATCAGGACAGGTTAGTGCCATTTTAGATTCCAGTGTGCCCTTCTCCCTAGCATTGTCCTTTGTGGAGGCTCGTCAATGCTCGCTTCAGTGGCTCGGCATCTCAGCAAGAAAGGAGAAGCTCAGTAATGGCGGCTGTAATCTGACGCGTGTGCAATGCTTCTATACGGCTGTCACAGGAACCTGCAATACGGCAGCGCAAGAGACTACTAGGGTGACTCCATTCAAGCTGGTACATGGCCGACAGGTTACGACCATGCTCGACTCGATGTGTCCCCGCGAGCCAGCTGGCGACGGTGCCCAGGTGGTTGCTCAACGAACAGAAGAAGTCCGCCAGCTCGCTCGTCTTCCTGTTCGAAGACAGCAACGCGCCGATGCTCACCGGTACAACCTTTGTCGTCGAGACGTTCACTTCAAGACAGGAGATCGACTGCAATACGACGCCATGATTTCAGCGAGAAGCTCCTAAAACGCTACTTCGGACCCAAACAAGGTACTTAATCGACTGGGGGAACTGAACTACGAAGTGGTGCCTGACGGAATCCGAGCACCATAATGACGCCGACCGCAACCTGAGGTGGTGCATGTCGTGCGGCTGAATCTATATTGCGCACGCTAGGATTGTCGACTTTGCACTCTTTTGTTTACTATCTGACTGATTCTGTAATATTTATATCGGAACGGTATAAGCTAAGTCGGCAGCGTGCTTGGCTCCCACGCAGGAGGCTGGGATTCGATCCCTGCCATCACGTGATGATTTCATGTGTTAATTGAAGATTCTATTATGTTTGAGAATCATTTAGTTTATTCAATCTCGCTACTACGCCGCCATCAACTACTGCGACGCTATCCCTACTCTTTCTTTCTATTCTCCCACAATTCGTCACATTAAACGGTTAGCTTCCGTCTGTTCGTCCGTCGCCTCATCAATTGTCATTTGCGATTTCCCTTCCATAAAAATGGGACGCGGAAGGCCTCGATGTCGTGTTTCTTTTTATGTTTTAGGCCAAATATTCATATTTTGAATAAGGTAATATTTTACTTGCGTTATACATTTATTACGCATACTAATAATATTGGCGAGATAGAAACCTACATAATCATATGACAAAAATACTGACAGAGTATTGCGGGTATAACTTATACACTTCTAGCATAGCAGGTCGGTATTTGAAAGTTTCCATCGGATTCTGGTGAGGACCCATTCTACAATTATAAGCACTAATAAAAACATTCTAAACCCAACACAATATGTCGTTGTTTTTTTTTCTTCTCCTATCGAGGAAGTATGTGAAACAATAGAAACTAAAAAAAGAAGGAAGGCACGCGTTTCAAGAAAACTGCAACCGACCATACAAAGTGCTGCGATTGAGAGTGGTAGCTTTAGCGTTGTGGAAACGCATATTGAAGGAGATTTGACTTCAGCCAGTCTGCTGTAGAATAGTTGCGATGGGTTCTTTGCTTTCAGTGGAATGGGTCTTTTCCGCTAATGTTGGGCGCCATCTATCGGCAAGCAGGAGGAACGTTTTTGATGGCCTGTCTTGCTTCCGGTTCTCCAAGATATGTGTTGGCTGTCTGAAGGCGGCCGGTAAATGCGCTCAGCATTATTTTTTTTTTGTTTTTTTTTCCAACGGCATTGACGAGTACATTTGTTTTCAATGAATGCGTTGACTACGGACTACTCTGTCTGTTTGTACATTTTTCCAAATGGACGACGGACTTCGCCGTGGCGCCCGTTGTGACTGACGGCAGAGTTGAAGCTCTCTTCGACCCATGAGAAAGTTCAAACGCTTACATAGGATTCATGTTATATGCTGTACCGGCAGTAAATTCAGAAAATATTCGGGACCAAGTTACAGTTAAGGGAACTTTTTTCTGAATTGCGAGCTATTCATTTAACCTGCTCGAAAATTTTAATTCACAAGAAAGATGTATTCTCATAAATGTGAAGGCTGACTCTGAAATCGTCCAAAAAACTGGGCGTCCGCACGTGCCAATGTTAAATTTTCATCGAAGGTATATTTTACTGGTTAATTGAATCTTGTGAAATTTCAAAAGCGTAGCTTCATTCCTCTGAAAAAGGAGACCAACAAACTTGCCGGGGCAACGGCGGACGCGTTCAGGACTACTAAGTCGTTTTCGAGGGCCGCTGACCCTGGCCAGTTTAGTGGTCTCGTTTTTACTGGAAGGGAGTAACACCTTGCCGTGGTTTGCGCCTATCTGCGAGGAACGACGGGGAAAGGGAGAGCAGTGCCTCTGCTGCAAATAGGGGTTTTGCGTTCGTACATGAGCTTTTTTTTTTTTTTTTTGCCGGGAAGTTGCACTAACAGCTAAAGCTGTAAAAAAATGAAAACAGCGAATGGCAAACGAAGTAAAAAGAAAACGAACGACCATCCCGAGCGAAAATCTTCGAACGTTTTTATTCCTTTCCTAAATAGACCCGTCCCAGGCACCGCTACGAAATTCCTATGTCACCACTGCGCGCCTTGGTGTGTCTTTCTTTGCGCCCTCGTGATGCCGGCCCTGGAAGGAGACGAGCCTGTGTGCTCTTTGTATTTGCCTCTCACAGGCTGCTCCAAGTCGACCCTCCACGCTTCGACGCGCGATGCAGCGCCGTTGGCTCGTTTGGCGGCGCCTCGCTTCCCGTCGCCGTGTTTGTCCCTGTCAATCAGCGATGACGGCTTATTCGAGCGTTGCGGGAGACTGCTGCTCGTGGCAGCACGAAACTTTCGGCGCCTCCTGAACCGACTTTTTCTGCAACAAGTTTTTCTTCCTCAACTTTACCATCGGAAGTGTCTTCATTCGCTCGCCACATTCCCTCCGCTTGCCGCTTCGCCTAACGAGATTACCCGGTGTTGACGCCGTTACACAACGAGGACTGGTGGTGGGAACGCCATGCCGCCGTTACACAACGGGGACTGGTGGCAGCGTGTTTATATATGTGGCTTCCTAGATGCTAAGCTTGCGGGGGTAACTTCGGAAAGTGACAGAGAAACTTCAACAAGATGTTTGCTTTTTCAACTTGTTGTCGTGCCTAACGAGCTGTCTGGTATTACCTTGATGAACTCGAAGTCGTTGGGACTTTTTTGCTTCCGGCTTGGGTGCGATGAATTCCCCAATTGAAGTAACTAAGAAATCTGCTGCGTCCACTTTCCCGCAAAGCACTTGAAAGGGCCAACCGCTGCAATCTATACGGAGGGAACTCGGCGAATGATGCGGCTGGACGTATGTTTAGACCTAAAAATACAGTCTGCGATGTGCTATTGAGCCTGATGATACGTTATAGTTAGTACCACAGCGAATAATGTGTGTGTATGTCGAGTCATACACTCTTCCTCGTCATTGGCGGAGCTCCCTCCCTCAGTAGATTGCAGTGCTGGGCTATTCGTCTGTGGCAGGCCGTACCTGTGCAGTGCTCTGAACTCTTTCCACTTTAGTATATGGACAACAGGGAAGGCAGGTGGAGAGAGAAGGAAGCTTCCCTCTCCCCTCTAGCCTTCCCAGAACTACGAACCGGACTGCACCGGTGCCATGCGGGCCCGGACGAATTGATCATAATGGCCCATTCGTCTAGTACACTCGTTTTGTTTGGTTTCTTGTCCTGGCGTGTTTGAAGATGTTTTGGGAAATACCTGAAATGTGTCGTTGTATTATTTTGTCAAACTGATCGCTCCATTCCTTTTTTAACCTACTTGTTTTACGCGGAATTACCGTACTACAGCTAATCTGTGCAGTTCACCGAAGGCGCTATGATAGCTTGTGAAGATAGAGGTATTGTTCATTACTCGACTTAATTAGTTACACTCTAAGAAATGCCTGCACATCTACTTACCCGCAAAACCCCCGAAGAGCCAATTACTACGGTCTACGCAATAAGCTGAACGAATGATGAGGCACGGAACATCCGTTTAGACCTAAAAATGACGCCTCCCCTGTGGCATTACGAAATGCAAAGCGTCATGCTTGCACTGCATAATGTCACCGCGCAGGCTTCATTTTTAGGTCTAAACGGATGTTCCGCTTTGTAGTATTCGCAGAGCTGATTCGCTAAATCGCAGAGATTTGCTCGCCGAGTGTTTTGCGGGCAAGTAGACGCGCAGGCATTTCTTACAGTGTACTTATTAAAAACTTTCTTGGTTATGAACTATTTTTGGCGGGTTAGGGGGGGGGGGGGTGGTTTGATATAGCGCCGATATATTGGCTTAATGATATAAATGTGTTAACTTGCGAATCATTGGTTTTGCGTCGCAGGCATTCGCAACTCCAACGCCCTGTAGATGGCGGGGTGGTAGTTCCAAGATGGCGGAAGAGACGGGGACAGATTTGCCAGGATTTCTTGTACGTCCGCTCACTGACGCTAGTCAGTGTGTTTAAAATAATTTATTTAGATACAAATGCGAAGCGGCCAGGGCTGGAGCGTATCAAATTTGACGGAGATGTTGACGTGCATTAGGAAAACGAGCATGTACTAATTGTTAAAAGTTGCGGAGCGCTTTTTAGGGGCAAGCCACATAATTGTGTGTGGAAAAATATTCTTGATGGTGGTGAAGGTATTGTGGTATTCGCTTTGTACCTGCCAACCAGTGCTCGAAAAGGTGAGCTGTGCTGGATGACCGCCAAGCTCTAGAAGAGTATACGCTGACATTGATGTCTGCGGCAGCCAATTTGGAGCAAAGTGAAAAGCCGTAGTAGGCCTGGAAAACATCGTTGAATGAATACCTAAGTTGTAAAGCTTTGTTTTTTTTTTCTCTTTAAACAGCTATAGCTTTTTAATTGAAACGCTACAGAAAAAGCATCCTGGAGTTTCCAAAAACTCTATTGTCTTTTTTTTTTTTTTAAAGTGGACCAATATTCAAAAGAAAGACAACAGAAAAGCTGAAGAAAGCCAGATGAAAAAGCTGTCGACATTTTATATCCTCTGATGACTTTTTTCGTCAGCATTTCAACAAAAAGCTCCACAGTATGTTCTAAGGGCCCCCGCCGCCTCTGCACCTCTGGCTATTCCTTCATCCACGAGAAGAAGAGCGGCGGGCTGCAGTTGCGAATGATCCGCAACCGCCTCGAACTGAGACTACGAGCTACCAGTCTACCATAGCAACCAAGCGTTGCTTCAATTACTTGTCATGCTCATTTGCAGTCGCAGCTGGACGTAATATGTAGTAATCTAGTACGACGTTAACATACGCTACAGTGCATATAAGGCTCAGCTTTCTCTTAGTCTATGATACACGAAGGTCCTTTCCTGACTTTTGTAGCCTAAACTTAGGCTACAAAAATGCAAGTACCAACACTAATTTTGAGCAACGCAAGAAAATCAAGACATGGCATATTATGGCGAATGAATGAGTTGTGTGACCTGTTTATTACACCGGTCGGTACCGATGAACTTCCACTCAACATAAGTTCTAACTTCCCAGTGACATATACCGACCCCGAAAGACGTTCTCCAAGGCTCTTTTTAAAATATGATCTAACTGAATCTCCGACGGTATCAGGTTATGCTCGAACTATTTTTCACGTGTAATAATTTTTCACGTGATTCCCACCACCTCACGAACACGGCTGACGTTTTTGTTGTCTAAGAAATTCGTGATGGGTGTTCCGATGCGATGCGCATCATTATATGTGTGTATGGCCAGGGGGTAGGTTGCGACGTCGGAATTTGCGACCCCCGACATATGCGGCGACGTTCTCCGACAGGTCAGGCGCGCGCGTCCGTGACAAGTTAATGAGTAGGTAAGCGAGGATTGCCTCGCTTTGAGAAGCAGTTTGGAGATCACCACGCGTGGCACGCGGATGCGGAAACTTCGGTGTCCCGATACCCAAGAGTTAGAATGAACCGCGGGAGTCACTACGAGCCATCGAAGCCAATTCAATGCCGCGCGAGCGTTACGTGATCTTCGTGAGGGGCGCAGCGATGCACGGGCTGCGTAGTCATTGCATATGTTCCGAGAACTTGATTGGCTGTGATCGTGCATAGTGTCCAGTGCGGTCCATCGCAAGGTTAAATGGAGCATAGGTGTCTGCCGACGCGGCTAATCTTGGCGCTGCCCTTCCTTTACGTACACCTTTCAGCGCCTGGACGAACCCTCAACGTCGAACGGTGTACGTGTTTAATCAGGATCGGGGAGGTGACCCCTCTTGTATCCGTGGTTGCGCCTTGAAATTTTGTTATAACATTTAGTTCCAGATTTTTTTTAAAATTTGCACAAAGGGATACTGACAGGGTATTTATGCACGTCATTGTTTTAATTTGAACATGATCTATGGAAGCCCAACCACACACAACAAAATATACGGCTCGAAACTCGTATTCTTTCTGCCCGAAAACCGCCAGTCGAGAATCGGCAGTTTCAGGTACGATCTTTTTTTTTTTTCATGATCACGTGCCATTCAAATTGATGCGCACCGAATATATTCATAGCCATAAGAAAAACTAAAGCACCCACACAATATGAAAAATAATATATATAAATCATCTCTTTTTTTTTTGCCTCCAAGCTGCAAAAACGTTGACTGACTAATACTGTTGCGCAGATCACAGTGAGTAGATGTACAGGCCTACACGTCATTCTCAATGTGGCGACGTACCGCGGGCTGGATAACGCGATGGCGGCGCACGACGGGCCAACGTTGCGACGGACGTGGGACCGTTACTTCGGAACTGTGCTTCGTGGTACCGGACAATCGTTCCTCAAGCGCAGAACAGCGAGGGAAAGGGATATAGGCGTTAAACAAGCGTACGAAAAACGGTGCATGCAGCGGTTTCGTCTGCTTCACACGCCCGAGAAGCGGAGGAACGGAAAAGAACTCGGTAGAGAGCGATAGCCACGTGACTTCTGGCAAAGTTCTCGTCTACATTTCCACCTGCTTTTCTTCCACAACGACCACAGGTCGCGGCCACGTGCCTCCGCGCTCATGTTTCGGTTTCGGTTTCGAGCAATTGACGTTTTCTGGTTCATTCAAGATACTGTAAAACCCTTAATGTTCGCGAGCCCTTCATTTTCGCTTATTTCGCGATTTGAAAAATTCGCTAAATTTAGAGCACACGAAAATTTCGGTCTTTGAGAGTTGTAGTAGGCGTTTGAAATTCGCGAAATTTAGTGGCCACGACCATGTCCTCTGTGACCGGTTCCTGAAATATAGGGGCCGCGAAAATACAGGGTTTTACAGTATACTTGACTCTGTAGCAAAATATGGGCAGTCTCCTGACACCGTATTAAATCATCTGGAAAAAATGAAAACAAATTTTCTTTGGGGGGTGTCAGTGTCCCTTTATGTAGCTTGAAATCTGCTAGGGAATGAGGGTGGCATAACTTGGTTTCTTGTGGAATATCTGTCTGATCATAGAGTTATTACAATGTAGGCTAGAGGCTCAAATTGCCCTAGTGTGCTGTTGAAAATTGAAGCAGACAGCAACCCTTTGAAAATTGACTTCCGGTAATGTATTTCTATGGGCAAAAGCGAGTGCATTTTCTCCCTGAGCTTGATTATAAGAGTGAATATCACGAATAATACGTACGTGTTATGGAGACTGGAAAATTTCTGAATCACGCAGACGAAATAATGGGTCAGCTACGGCGTTTTTATTTCACATTCATGTCATAAAGAAGAAAGACGTTTACAAATATCTGTAATGCGAAATTAGAACGCAACTCTTTGAGGAGGAGGAGAGAAGGGTACGGAGGGAAGGATAAGCCCCTCCTCCTCCTCTGTTCCCTCTCTTCCTCCCCTCCTTCTCCTCTTCCTCCCCCTCCTCCTCCAATTCAGTTTGTCCGGTAGATTTAACGGGAAAAGTGACGTCACGTGACCTCAGCACCAATTCAATTCCCCGCTAAATTTAGTAAGGAATTGAGTTGGTGTTGAGGTCACGTGACGCCCATTTTCCCGCTAAATATAGCGGAGAAACTGAATTTTCCCGCTAAATTTAGTGTGTAATTGAATTGGTGTTGAGGTCACGTGATGTCCATTTTGCCACTAAACTTAGCACGGTTATTCCGACGCCGACGCCGCGAAACGCCGAAACAAGCGCTTAATGGCGTATTAACACTGGCGGTTGAGCTGCGTTTGCGAAGCGGTTGCGGATGAGGTTCGCGAGCGACCCCGTTCAGACACGCCGAGGCGCGGTTGGCGGTTTCTCGGCGATCACGCGTGATTTTTTGAGACTTGCGTTTGTCAACCCTGTTTTACAATCCATAATTCAGTTTAATCTACGATTCAAAGCCAAAATTTAGCTCTTTTGTCACTCGAAAAATTTTCTTAGGGCTGTTCGCACACATCACGACTTCATGGTACGTTTACACCTGAGAAGAAATCCGCTGCCGCCGGAGCGCATCCGTTCCCGGCGGCGGCGGTGACGAAATGGTTGTGTTTACATCTATTTCCTTCGAGCGGCGGCGGCGGCGCCGGCTGCGGCAGCTGTTCTTGTAACCTCCCGTCAAATATGAAGAGGAGCCGCGCGAGTTCCCACCTCGACAGTCTCTGTCGAGGTGGCAACTCTCGCGTGGTGACCGTGGTGCGGAAAATGCGTTCGGTGCTTGCCGGTCGTGGCTTCGTTGGTGGCGGACTTTCCTCTCGTCACTCGCACGTCGATCGAGTCTACTGTTTGTTTGACTTTAAGCTCAAATAAACGACGTATGGATTACCTCTGCATCGTCTGGTACGTACAGTTTATTTCTCGAGTATGTTTCCTCTATTCCTTTTGGTAACAGCAAACGTTACAGGTCGAGCTAGCTCAGGTACCCTGCCCGCTCTGCGGTAGTGCGCTGGCTACGCAATTAGGCTCACGACGACTCTATTGGCCTTCGCGGTGATCATGCACGGTATCGAAAGCTTTCAGTAGTTCGCGGAACTGTCTTAGTGGGTACAAAAGCTGTAATTTCGGTCGATCCGGGGCGGGTTTTGACATTCTAAGGGCAAAGACTAACAATGCAGAGAGCGACGGGCTTTGACAACCCCAAAAATAAACTCTTACACGAACCAAATCACCGGAACGAAGCCCGTTGAGATTACAAGTCAACTCTTATTTTCGCGGAGGATTCAAGTGACGAACGTGAAAATCACATTTCTTCGCTGATTTGCCTGCTGCAACGCTAGGACAAGAGCGCTTTGGACGCCTCACCAGCAACAGATGCCATCTTGTTTCGAGAGCCATTGACCTCACGTCAGCGTCGCGTTGCGATTGGTTGCCGCTTTGCGGTTCGTGAAAGCGGTTGGGAAAATCGGTTCTGAAGCGGTTGGCAAAAACGCACTCCAACCGCTCGATTCCAGCCGCTTTGCGGTTGAGAACGAGCGGACCCGCTTCGCGGTTGCAGATCCGCTTCCACTCGATCCTAGCCGCTTTGCGGTTGAGAACGAGCGGACCCGCTTCGCGGTTGCAGATCCGCTTCCACTCGATCCTAGCCGCTTTGCGGTTGAGAACGAGCGGACCCGCTTCGCGGTTGCAGATCCGCTTCCACTCGATCCTAGCCGCTTTGCGGTTGAGAACGAGCGGACCCGCTTCGCGGTTGCAGATCCGCTTCCACTCGATCCTAGCCGCTTTGCGGTTGAGAACGAGCGGACCCGCTTCGCGGTTGCAGATCCGCTTCCACTCGGTCCTAGCCGCTTTGCTGTTGAGAACGAGCGGACCCGCTTCGCGGTTGCAGATCCGCTTCCACTCGATTCTAGCCGCTTTGCGGTTGAGAACGAGCGGACCCGCTTCGCGATTGCAGATCCGCTTCCACTCGATCCTAGCCGCTTTGCGGTTGAGAATGAGCGGACCCGCTTCGCGGTTGCAGATCCGCTTCCACTCGATCCTAGCCGCTTTGCGGTTGAGAACGAGCGGACCCGCTTCGCGGTTGCAGATCCGCTTCCACTCGATCCTAGCCGCTTTGCGGTTGAGAACGAGCGGACCCGCTTCGCGGTTGCAGATCCGCTTCCACTCGATCCTAGCCGCTTTGCGGTTGAGAACGAGCGGACCCGCTTCGCGGTTGCAGATCCGCTTACACTCGATTCCAGCCGTTTGCGGTTGAGAACGAGCGGACCCGCTTCACGGTTGCAGATCCGCTTCCACTCGATCCTAGCCGCTTTGCGGTTGAGAACGAGCGGACCCGCTTCGCGGTTGCAGATCCGCTTCCACTCGATTCCAGCCGCTTTGCGGTTGAGAACGAGCGGACCCGCTTCGCGGTTGCAGATCCGCTTCCACTCGATCCTAGCCGCTTTGCGGTTGAGAACGAGCGGACCCGCTTCGCGGTTGCAGATCCGCTTCCACTCGATCCTAGCCGCTTTGCGGTTGAGAACGAGTGGACCCGCTTCGCGGTTGCAGATCCGCTTCCACTCGATCGTAGCCGCTTTGCGGTTGAGAACAAGCGGACCCGCTTCGCGGTTGCAGATCCACTTCCAGATGCGCTCTAGAACGGTGCTAAACGGCATCGTATATGTATTTGTGTGCACCGTCGGACACCGTTAGCGCGGACACGGCGTCAGCGCTTTCCAGCTTGGGGTATACACATTCCAAACGAACGAAGGACATGTGGAAAACCAAGAGAGACGGCAAGAACTACGCAGTAACAGTGGATCAGTAACGCTTTTTGCGTGCAGACGATGAAAACAAATTTAAGTTTTAAGTAATATAGTCCGATTTGCAATACATAAGACCTGCTTTAGTCTTTCTGCCCATGAATATGTGCGAAGATGCTTGTTTTTCGTTCAAAACAACACCCGCACGCTAAAAATCTTTGAAAATATAAAAAAAAGTCAGAAAATGGTGCCGGATAGAAGCTGCCCGGCGTAAGGGAGAATAAAAAACACACCTTTTATAACCCACATACTTTATTCTTTACGTTTTAATTGTCTCTAACTGCTCGTAAAAATGCACGGCGGCGTGATTTTCAGATATGTGACAAGACTTACATATTCGCAATATACAAGCATCACCATAATCCTGGCGAAACTTTAAAGCACTCCATATTCCTTTCGATTGTTATTTGTCTTAGAATTGTCGCTCGGTTTTACAGACCTGCTATGGAACAGAGGTTTGGGCCTGAAATATAGCGAAGTTAAACATCGTTCACTGGTAAAAAAAAAGTGCTGTAACAAAAGCAATTACATTTTTACAATGTTAATAAAGGTAAATACTATTCGGTACGACCAAAATGACAAAGGTTATTCATGTTATTTGCCGGTGAAGAGAAAAAACGCTATATGAATGCACAGGAGCGCCGAAAAAATACATTGGTTGCTGTCTGCTTCAATCTGCCTCCCGGAAGTCGCATAGATACTAGCGCCAGTGGAACCTCTAACGTACATTATAATAACTCTATGTATCTGATGTCAGCGTGGGGACGCCTGGGCTTTTGATTTTGGGTGTGCTGACTGACGGTTGTAGTGGTGAAGTGTGATGTAAAACATATTTCGGTGTAAAGATTGGTTTACACAGCACCATTTTTTTTACGTTTCGATGCTTACACACGCTTACCGTCGAGATACGACCACAACTCACCTTCACTTTGTACGAGGAACGGGTGTGCGGTGACTTGCGGTTGCAAAGGCCGCCGCCAGCCCCAAATACTGCCCCCCCCCCCCCCCCCCGGGTTAGAGCGTAAACTAAAAGGACGACGCGGCGTCGACCAATCAGCAGACCGCGACGTCGCAATATTGAAAACGACCTTTTAAAGCGTGAAATAGAAGCGTTCAATCTCGGCGTCTCGGTGACAGTTTGTTCTGGGCCGGCTTGGTAGAACAGCGTCTTAGCTGGACTGGCTGAAAGAAAACAGTGTAAAGGCTGGAGCGCGCGAGCGTCTCGAGACGCGGATTAAATCCCGCTCAGCTCGTGCGCTGGCTTTGGGAGTGCTTTCTTTCCCCCAGACTCAGCTGATACGCTGTTTCTAGCAAGTCGGCCCTGGTTTGGAGCGCAGGTTCGTTCATTCTGCCGTTGAATATGGACGTGACGAAAACATCACAGAGCGCCAAGTTTTCAGTCACCGAGAGTTGTACCTTTTCACTCTAGCGACACTAAAACGGCTTAAATTAGTCGAGTCACATATTTAGAGCTCACGACCACCGCTAGGGGCTGTTTTGAGGCCTGTGGTTGGCCCCGAAATGCTCGCCTATTCAAACCAATGTATGGCTAAACTCTCCCAATAAACGGCTCTGGGCAGAGGCGTTCGCAATATGACGGAGGCTTCTTGGAGAAGGCGCCGTGTAACCGAGATTGAGGTCGCACGCCAAAAGGTCTCTTGGTGGCCTAAATTAATCCTCAGTCCTCCGCTCGGGAGTGTCAAATACCCATCGTTGGTTTGGAGAGTAAGACCTTCAAATTGTACTTTAGATTTTGCATCTCTACGTAAACGTAAGTAAGCTTTGTAACGTGAGAAAACACTGCTGTATGAACCAGACTTAAGCTTTACCTTCAGTCGAACTTCTCCTGAATCGTTCTTTTACCTCGCGTCATTTCTAAATTCCTAAAAGAATCTAAGTGTTTTATCCGGAATGGTAAAATAAATGAGGACACACCTGCCCAATTAAGTTGTCCTTATAAACAAAATCTCGCATTGTTACACTCCGTTTCGGACGCTGGAAACCGTGAATATGGTTCCCACACCTATGACAACAGACACCACTGTCAATACTATTACAGAATGACTGATGTAAGTACAGCGCGGCACGGTTTAAACAAAGCAGATATCGTCGGTATCCCCGTTTCTTTTGAGCAGCAAGAAAGCTGTGGTCCAAACTACTATAGTAATAAATTACGTGCTTAGGTGACGCGATGCGATGAAACGTCGATGGCGCTTAAGTGCGCTGCGCCGTGCGAAGTACTTAAACTCCCCTCAAAGTGCTTCGGCTCTCGCGAACTCATATCATGATGTACCCATTAAATGCTTAATATACAAAAAAGTACATTTTTGTTTCTTTCTTTCGTAAGAAGAACGTGTATTTTTATCACGCGAGATAATATAACAAAACAAGACAGGTGTTGGAAGTCCCCTCCGAGCACGTCTCCGCCCTTCGCTTTCTGAGATAGTTACGCATAGTTTGCATTGCGAGGGGCTTTTCTGGACGAGACACTATATTAAATCATCCCAGTCTTTAATAAAACGAAGCTTTGCGCAGATTAATCCACTTCCGAATGTTACGCTTTTCGTGCAAGCAGAAGTCGTCAATATTGCACTAGAAGAAAGAGCTGCTCAAGAGGGCCAGCACCGCACAAATCCGCATTTTATTGGAAGGCACCCTCCAATATCAGTTTATAAGATATTAATGGAAGAACGTTTCTCAAGCATATGTCATATATTAATCTTGGGCATCTATTAAAAAAAAAGTATTTTAAGCAGAACCTCTCGTGGTAAGCACTATATTTGAAGATTGTCCTGAGAAAGAACACTTGTCGTACCGATGATAGCAAGTTTTCCAATCGCTGCTGCGATGCCTAAATTATACATCACAATGACGAAAGCGTGTTTGGGGTTTTAAGTTATTATGAGAGTTCCCTTAGGGGCAAAGGAATGTAAATTTATTTCCATCTCTGAAAGAAAGCTTTCGAAGTTCATACTCTTTAGAAATAACTATTTATCTAAATATTTACAGCAGTGATATACGTGCGCTGAATTTTTCTGATACATTCATTTATACTGCAACGTGCATGATAAGTAGCATTGCGCAAAAAAAAAAAAAAAAAAGTGCACATATTTTCTGGGACTGTTTTGCCAGCGGTAGTGAAGAATTGTGACACATGTAGCGCCTCCTGCAGGTCGATCACTTAAAAAATTTGGGAGCGTTTTTTTCTAAAATTTAGAACGTGTTGCACCAATTCAGAGGAAAGTGTTGAATGAATGGCAACCAATTTGTATAGTGTGGTCTCAAGCTAGTAAAAGTAACTTTACTTTCAATTGGTGACTGCGGGCGTAAAAGTTTAGATTTTCCTGTGCCTTATTTGGAAGATATACAGTGACGTATGTATATAAACATGAAGAACGTTGCCTGATATTTGAGAGTGGTTTAGTCGGCCGAAAATTAAATGTTCAGAGGAAGGAGTAAAGAGGAAAAAGAGGCAACTAAAACGCATTTTTTCTTTGTTTCTGTCGAGACATTAGTTAGCAATAACATTAATCGCCCCCCTCCCCAAGCAAAAAAATAAATAAGGAAAGAAAAACAACAACATTCGTGTTTATTTTATTATTGCATTTTTATCAGTATTTTTTAATAACTTGAAGTTTTCCGAAGTTTTTCTGAGTAACTTTAGCGGCGTTCATTCCACTCCAACCTTTGTGCCATTTGATTGAACACAACGTTATGGAATCACAGTTAAGTTCGTTCAAGGTCAACGCTAATCCAGTTTACTGAGCAAGTGATACCGCGATGGCTATGTTTGATTATTGGCATTTGGTGTCCAATGTTTACAGCAATGCATTAGATTATGGTAAATTTGTTGCACTCTGGTTATAATTGTAGGTTCATAGCCTTGAAAGAAAGAAATTTATAGTCACAAAAAAAGTTATATATGAATTAATGTACTGTATTCACATAATCTAAAACATATTTAAATTAATAGCTTACAGATTAACTTCTGTTGCTATGAACTGGTACCCAATTTCTAAAATATATAAAGCACGTTTTACATCAAAGAAAATTTAAAATATATTTGTATTTTTTAACATAAATTTCCCTGATGAAAACGACTTAAATAGTAAAAAAATTTATTGTTTAGTTTATGTGACAACTCTGAACTCTTAATAAATTAACACTAATCACTAAAGATCAAAGAAGTAGCCGGCGCTGCTATAGCGGCAGCCAATGTCTCTTTTTTAGTTATTTTTTATTGGTTATTAAAGGTAAAAAAAAGTTTGTTTTGAGATTTGAGACAGTAATCTGTTCGTCCAACTTTATTTTGAGTACCCTCGTCTCCAAAATTTTTCAGTGTGAATAAACTTTAAAAAAGCGGTTCTACATACATATGTTGTCGTCGCGTCCAATAAATGTAAAAAAAAAATGAAAAAAAAAACTTTATAACTTTGAGAATGAATCGCCTCTAGAATGAGTCACACACGTTTTGTTTTGCACGTTACCTTATTGTAATTGCCACGGAGGTGCAGCTAGGGGCTGAATTTGACTTCTGGGAACACAGAGAAAAAAAATAACGCCACCGTCAAAAGTTAGAAAAAAATAACTTTTTCTATGGTTCAAAACGGAGCTCAGCAAGTAAAAATATCTCACTTTTCTCGTGTTCTCCTGATTTTCTAAATAAAATCAATCGTCAAGAGCACTTATATTTTTGTACACTGTCGAAAATCCAATTCCCCGTTGGTTTCTAGAAAAACATGCTTTATTCGCAAACTATCAATTAATCATTTTCGTTCGAATAGTTTCACTATAATAGTCACCACCCAGGCGCACATACGTCCTAACCTAGAGTGCTGTGGCACATGAATGTAATTTGTGCAGCTTATTTGAAGTTTTTTTAGGTTTATTTCTTTCAGTTATATTGATATATTTACTGCACTGGCAGAGTTTCCATTTTCGGCGGCACCTCCTTCTCTCCATTGATGCAGAAATACTGAACGGGCATCTGTCGGCCGAAATCTTTCTTTAGAGGCATGTTCTAGTCGCAGTTTTCTGTAAGGATTCTATATTTCTCTTCAACTTAAGTGAAGACGCTGGCAACGCTACGAGCAAATGGGGCCAATGAAACAGCGTCAAAACAGCAACGTGACGTCATGACGATTGCCAAGTGTCTGTACATATTCTTTTATCGCTGAACTATTCATGAACATGAAAAACACAGTGACTTGCGTTTTCACACTGTTTGATAGGTCCCATCAACTCGTAGCGTGGGGTGTATCTGGACTTAAAAGTGAAACGAAATCTAGGTAAGACTAGTGATTTAGCTTTCGGTTGACCAAAAAAATCAAAGCTGTGCTTTTTGGCGTTGAATACACTTCGCTTAGATTAAATCGACTTTTGCGAAAAAATATCATTACACTAATCAAACGTAGACGTGCAGCAATGGAGTTATCGTAAACATTAGACAATTTTACAATATGCAATTGACGTTATAGCTTTCTCACACATCTTACAGTAGATGTCAACGTAAAATACCAGTCTTGAAAACGCTTTCGGCAAAGTTTCCGGGTGGCCTTAAAGGGGCGGTGCAACGATATACAATCGGAATGTTTTTTTTTTCACTTTACACGAGCTTACTGGCACTAGTGGGACTCCAGGATAATCGCACGCAACGCCACTGACCAAGAAACATCTTTGTTGTGCTGTAATTTCGAGGACAAGACCGAGTGTTTTCATTCAATCTCTCCTTGGCAATAACCTGATGACGTAGCTGGGCGGTAGCAGTACCGCCGAGTGACGATATTTGAATGCGGCTCATAGATTGGACCCGAGCATGGCGTGGACACTCGATTTGGGCTCGTGATAATCGATAGCTCGAGAAGCATTCGGGTAGTGTCCTGTGTCCAATCGCTGCAGTCACAACACCAGCCGAACCATAACAATGTCTGGAACTCAGCGCGTGCCCTGTGCCTTGTCAACCCCAGCGCATGGCTATGATCAACATTGGCGGCATATAATCGGCTCCAGATCCCGTGGCCACACGTTCTGGCTGCGAGTTGAAAGGATGAACTCTGCTCTTTTTTTTTTTTCTGAGACTTTGATTGCGTGTGGTCAAAAACGAACGGGTATTTCGCAGGTCATTAACGTCAGGGATCCAACCTAAGCGGTATTTGCGCAAAATACAAAAATCGTTGCATCGCCCGTTTAACGCCTACTAAAACACCTTCTGTGGGGACCTCTAAAAAAAATTTTCTGCGTTCCGCGACTGTGGTCACCGTGACTTAATACAAGCTTTTTCTGCGGTCCGCGACTGCCGCTTTGACGATGGGGGCGATCCATTCCCGACGACCTCTATTGCCACAAGACGCCGCGGCCGCGAAAAAATACGTGCAACGACACAGATGTATCTTCCTCCACATGGCCGAACTCTGCGCACAAACGTGCCACGCCCCAACAGGGTGGAAAACGTAATACATAAACCCGCCCGAACAGAGTGCCCCTATAGCCCCAAGTTGCTGGCAGCTGCACTCAGCGTCTAGGTTGCGGAACTTCTGAAAGCGTCAGTGGGAGCGGGGGCATAGACGTCGAGGACACTGCAAATACGACGACGGCAGGACACAACGCTCTAGATTGTGCAGTCCGGGAAAACACGGGGTGACAGCGTGAAGATGCTCCCAGGGCACGTCAACAGAGAAACACGACCATGACGGATCGTGTTGTCCCACCGGACAGACGGAGACGTCGGGAGAGGGCGACAACGATGCATACGAGACAGAGAAAACAAAACTATAGTCATTCGCCCATGCTTTTTCCTTTTTTTTTTTTTTTTTTTGATAGATGGCTGGGTTTATAAACGAATACGATACGAAATAATTTTGGATGCCGCAGTATGATTTTGGGCTTCGTCGCGTAAAAGAGTGTTCACAGAGGGTGGGGTATATGCCACATCTTGTGTTTTTATCCTCATCAACCCATAGTTCATCTACAAAACGGTGAGTAATTTATAAAAAGATATATATACGTTACCATAAAATAGAGTAACTAAGTACCGTTACTCGTTACTCACCTAGAAAGTAACAAAATACTAACTCGTTACTGACTCTTAAAATGAACGTGTTACTTCACCTTAAAAGTAGAGAGTTAATTACTTTCCTCGTTACTTTGACGACCAAATACACAACTCCTTTTCTTTCATGTTTTTGTTTCTTGTGACGACCAAATACACAACTCCTTTTTTTTCGTTTTTTTTGTTTGTTTTGTTTTAGTATTCGTGGCATTTAAGCGGTAGCTGCCCCTCGAAATTTTTATCAGTTTTGTTTTCCTGCCAATCTATGTGACATCTTCGGCCACGTTGAAGAGTCGTTCCACTGACGTACTTGAAGGGATGAGAGAGTTGTGCTTCAGGAAGAGCTGGTGAATCTGGGATTCCCCGGTCTCCTTTGTTCTGTCTGCTTTTAAAGCTCGAAGTTGACAACGGGTTCTGTGCCTTCCCGCGTTGGTTACTTCCGGGTTGACATTCGGTCTGTGCACGATTCTAGAAGGTTCAACCAAAGAACTTTTTTTGTGTTCTCTGGGTGAAGGACATTCCCAGCTGTATAGTTGGACTGACCTGTTCAGCGTTAAACGTTGCTATACTGTACATAATACTGTATAGTTGTTTCTCGGGTTGCCATTGTGCCCTTGTGCCAATAGACACACAGTAAGGTAAGTATTAAAACGAGGCTGTTAAGATATTCTTGCGCAAGTTCCTCCTCAAAATTAACGAAAATCGTTACTTGTTACTTGGACTAAAAAGTAACTAAGTACGTTAATCATTCCTTTTCTAAAAGAAGTAACGAAATACGTTATGGTTACCGAACAAAGAAACTCGGTAAAAGTAACTCTTTACTAGTAACGCCCTGTATAAATATCCGTTCAGGAGTTACACGGCTTGTGCTCGGAAATGACCTGCATCCGTTCATAATGCTGTCGCATGGGGAGCTCGGGTGGCCGACACAGATAGTCATTTTGAGCGAAGGCTCTCGTTAATAATTGACTTTCCGTTTCTCCCCCCCTCTCCCGCCCCCTTTTTGTTTGAAATATATTGCAACGTTCACAGCTGTAATTTGCCACAGCAATAAGGACACCTAGACTGTAAAAAAAAAAAAAAAATGCCTGACAGTATACTTGCCTTCAAAACACTCAAAGAGCCAATCTATGTGACCTTCGAAATGAGCCCAACGAATGATGAGGCGGAACAACCGTTTAGACCTAAAAAAAAAATGAAGTCTGCGCTGTGGCATTACGCAATGCAAAGCGTCTGCTGGCTTTGCGTAATGCCACATCCCAGATTTAATTTTGAGGTCTAAACAGATGTACCGCACCATCATTCGCTGAGCTGATTTCGTTGCTCATAGAGATTGGCTTTTTTAGTGCTTTGTGGGTAAGTAGTTGCACAGGCATTTTTTAGAGTGTATAACCGAATAAAAAATTTGCGTTTGATTAGCTCTGAGATTTAGCTGTGTTGTAGACAAAATATATTTTGTGGAAGCAGCAACCATATAGAGAATAACGAAACTTGGTTGTGATACATGAAAGCATGTTCAGCATAACAAAGACTAAAAGAGACGGACCAGGAACCTAATTAAATATACATCCATAAAAATAGCCGTTTATCTTTAATTTAAGTAACGTTTCAAGGAAGTTACCGAGAAGCGTGTCAGACAAATTGGCCATGACTCTCTCTTCTTTTTCTAGATGGGAGACAAGAGGGCGGTTCTTAAGTTCAATCTCGCTTCCCGTCTGCCCTCCGTAATTAAAAAAAAAAAGTTTTTGGTTATTGTTTTTTTCTCTTTTTGCTCGGCTACTTTTTTTATTCGTTGCAATGTTGTGTTTTCCTTTTTGTATTGACAAGGGATCTCTGCTGCGGAGATTGGTATTCCTGCTAGGACCGCGCATAAAGCAAGCTAACTGAGCACCGCACTTTTTTTTTCTTTTCTTTTTGGGAGCCATGTGTGATGATGCCATAGTTGTTTCGTTTTTCCTCGCTTTCCATCAGAAGACGGAAAGCCCTCCAGACGCGGCAACTACCTGGGGTCGTCTGACAGTCTCGGAGACTGGTCCCATTTCCGTCGGTCTCCGGTGTCTACCGGCCCGCGTCAAAGGAGGAGTTCACCTCCCCGTCTTGGCAATCGAGCCCCTCGACACATTCACGAATTGCACGAAGATACAAGGTACCTCTCACGTTATACAAATTATTTTGAGAATTAATTTTTGAAAGATAGAATGTTAGGGTCTTATCCAGGATGATGCACGTAATTTGTGTCACAATTTATTTTCTGTTGTCCTCGTCATTGACAAGTGTATAGTTCTTTTCTGCATAATTATATCTTATCTGTTTTACTTCACTGTGGAAAACAATTGTTTCCACGATGAACGGAGATTTGGACTGATATTTTTGTATGTTTCTTCTGCTTGCATGCGAGATACAAAATATAACAAAGTATAAATCAACGAATATCCCAAAGGGCTGATTTTTTCTCCTTTTTGTTTGAGTTCATTTGCACCCAGAGTACAATTTTTTTCCTTTTGACCAAAGGCGTCTCAGTGGCTCTGAGTCAAAGCGTCGGCCCACAGTTCTCCAGAGTTAGCGGGTTCAAATCCATGCCGAGGTCTCCGCAATTTGACGTAGGCTTATTGCGGAAAAGGCGCCGTCTAAAGGAAATTTCAATCGCGCGTGAAAAAAATTACCAGGAGGTAAAAAATAACCCGCAGGCCTTCGCTGGGGCGTGAGAGAGGCCCTTTTTTTGATTACACCTAAAACCCTCAACGATGGTCGATTCCTCCCAACATAATTCCACCACCCACCTCCAGGTAAACTACATGGCTTCCAAGAAATCAAAGAAAAAGAAGCCTTAACAGCGTGGACCTTCTTCTAATTTTGCTTGCCAACTTCGTCAATCATGTGATCCCAAATATGCCACCTTAATAGTCCATCAAGAAAATACAAAGTCAGGTAACTCTCGCCAAAGTTCGCTTGTTGAATTTGTTTTTATTTTTTTCAGTTTTTTTTTTGTTGGAGTTATAAAAAGAACAGGCGAAAATTTTTTTCTCTTCGTGCTTGATCCAACACCGGAGTTGTACTGGACAGCATCATAAACAAGGCAGACATTTGAATTATCTTTTTTAAAACAAGCGATAGTGAACAAAACACCACCAATAAAATGTTTTAAATTAGTGTTAATAATATAAAAAAGATGCACCGGTAGTCTTACTATTTAGTTTGCAACGGAAATCTTTTTGGACAACGGAGTGGGGCGGGTAATTGTTTTACAAAAATAGGGGATCTCTAGAATTTTTTATGCTATGGGATCTGTTAGTCGAAACATGCGAGGCCACAGGAAAAAAAATTATTCAATCATTCATACCTTGTTTGCTTTTTATTAAAGAACCGCCGACTGAAGGCCAGATGAAAATCTGGAAAATCGCAGGCTCGAACGTTAATGCTTCGTAGAAAGGTTTGGCTTATTGTCCGACCATCAGTGTGGGTTTGTTGCGCAACGAGAAACCCAATCGTTTTTAGATAGTTTTGGCGATTGCTTACATACAAGTTTTGATAATAATATGTTTTCTCGTGTAGTGTTCTTGGATGTGTCGAAAGCTTTCGACAGCATAAATTGCACAATTCTTTGCTCCAAGCTATAAAAGCTGGGTTTTCGAGGTCCGTTTTTTTTTTACTCCTAAAAGGCTACATTTCAGGACGTTCCCAGGTTGTGGATTTTAAAATTCAAAAGAGTAGTGTCACGTTTTTAACGGCTGGAGTACCGAAAGGTTCGGTGCTGTCTTCTCTACTTTTTAATTTATATAAATGATCTCCCTAGTGCTGTTTCACAATTCAAAGTATTTCAATACGCGGACGACAATGTGTCAGTGTCATGTCGTGCAGATTACCTTATCGCCAATCAACATATTCAAAGTGATATTACTTGTACAATGAATTGGTTTACTTCGAACCTGATTAAGGTGAATGCGTCAAAGACAAAACTGGTTTGTTTTAAATATCCACTTAAACGGGTTGAACTCCCCACTTCCTGTTGCGCTACATACTTCCAGCTGCAGATCTTGTGATTGCGAAATTACTGAATGTGTCAAATCTGTAAAATTCCTCGGAATATACTTCGATAGTGATTTTTCTTGGTTTACACACTTGATGTATTTGTGCAAAAAGTTAAAAAGCATTTCGTGCCTACTATACAATGTTAAAATGTTTCTGCCTTTCTCTGTTAGGAAAATGATAGCACAGGCTTTGGGATATAGTTATTTAGGGTGCAGCATAACACTTTTTATCGGATGTTCGTTCTTCTGGAACGCAAGAGTTAATTCGTAATTGAAAAGTATTTTGAAAGTGTCGCATGTGACATGCAAGACCTCTCAAGTGCACAGATATTTCAGAAACTTCACATGTCGTCTTTTGAGGGGCTTTTTAGGGAAACCGACGAGCTACGTTCAGTTCAGTTTATTTTACCTCAAAGCATTTCAAATGAACTGCATTACATGAGGGGGGATCAAATGACATATACAGATGGCAAAAAAGTGACGACAAGGTAAATAATACGAGAACGCAAAAAGAAAACAAAAGAACTACAGTTATTTCTAGAGCTCTAATTTCACAGCCCCTTATATTCAACAGCTGCCAATGAGCCCATCTCTTCGTTTTTGAGGTACCGCGTATTCGAACTCACTATGGTGAGCGCGTGAAAGCGTATTTATTTATTTACATACCCTCAAGGCCCTGGGGGCGTTACAGAGGGGAGTGAGTGAAAAAAACAGCAACAAACAGTAATAGAAGACATGGAATAGGTCACGGGTCACTTTCGCAAAAATAATTAGTAACAATACTTTTAAACACATCTAACGAGGGTAATAATATTAATGACGCCGGAAGGTGGTTCCACTCTGGTGATGTCCTAGGAATGAAAGAATCGTGATAGGCTGAGGTTCGAGAATGAGGAATGCCGACTTTGTACTGATGATCAATGCGTGGAGAAACGTAAGGTGGGACGAGGAAGAGCTTTTCTTTAAGAAGGGGGTTAGAATTATATATTTTATAGAAAAGACATAGACGAGAACACTTACGGCGCAAAGAAAGCAGTGGCAAGGAGAGAAGAGATTGCATGGATGATACACTAGCTGTACGGTGATAATTGTTAAGTATGAAACGAGCGCCGCGGTTCTGAACTGACTCGAGATGAGAAGTGAGCGTCGTCTGACCAGGATCCCAGATTGAAGCATACTCTAATTTTGAGCGAACCAAAGATTTGAATAATATTAGTTTGAGAGAAACTGGTGCTAGAGAAAATTACGTTTTAGGTAGCCTAACATAGAATTGGCATTAGCAATGATGTGGTTAATATGAATATGCCAGGAGGGGTTAGAAGTAATATGCACACCGAGGTATTTATATGAAGTCACACATTCTAAAGAAACGTTATCAAGATGATAGATAAAAGGCGTAGTGTTACGGCGAGACATTTTCATTGTTTTACATTTTTTAGTATTTAGTGTCATGGACCACAGCTTGCACCAATCAAGAACAGCATTTAAGTCGTTTTGAAGGAGAGAGTCAGAATCATTAGTAATCTTACGATAAATAACGCAGTCATCCGCGAATAAACTAAGCGATGATGAGGCACACAACGGCAAGTCATTGATGTATATGAGGAATAACAAAGGACCGAGAACGGAGCCTTGAGGGACGCCAGAAGTAACAGAAGACACTGAAGAATTAGAGTTATTTACATGAACAAACTGCGAACGATTTGTAAGAAAACACTCAATCCAAGTTAGTATCTGAGGGTCGAGGTTGAGTTTGCTAAGCTTGAAGAGTAGTAGTTGGTGAGAAACTTTATCAAATGCTTTGCTGAAATCAAGAAAAATACAGTCAACCTGGGATCCATGATCAAGTAATGAAAATAAATCGTTAGTAAAGACGAGAAGTTGTGTTTCGCAGGAAAGAAATTTACGAAAGCCATGCTGTGAGGACGAGAAAAAAGAGTTGGATTCGAGATATTTAACAAGATGTGAATAAATAATATCCTCTAACATTTTACAAGGAGTACTGGTTATGGAAATGGGTCTATAATTGTCGGGGCAGTGTTTGTCGCCTGATTTATGAAGTGGAACCACCTTGCCAGTTTTCCAATCTTCAGGAAGGACACCAGTAAGAATAGATTGCTCAAAAATCTTAGTAAGAAAAATTGCACTGTAAATTTTAGTATGCTTTAGAAACTTAGTGTTAATATTATCAATACCACATGATGAAGACACTTTGAGGTTGTCAACCAGCTTAACAATGCCATCAAAATCAAACACAAGCGGGTCCATTGGAAAGAAATCATGATTAGGGTAAGTAACAATAGAACAGTTTAAATCTCTAGAAAACGATTGAACAAACACCTCATTGAGGATTTTCGCAGAGTCATCGTCAGACATAACAATGCCATCAGAGTCATAAAGCAAAATAGCCTTGTCTTTCTTGCCATTGATAACACTCCAAAACATTTTGACACTAGTTGATAACAGACGGGGCAAGGTTTGGCTGAAGAAAGTTTGTTTGGCGTCCTTAATTGCATTTTTGTATACATTTTCTGCGTTGTGGTAAACCGTCCAGCTCTCAACAGTGTCTGCACGCTTAGCAGTGCGGAACAGGCGTTTCTTTTTATTTGAAAGTCTTTTCAAGGCATTATTAAACCATGGGGACGTGGAGCTATTAGTAAGAAAGCGACGTGGGACGAAAGAATTGATAAGGGAATTTACTTTATTTTTGAACATTGTCCAATTAACCTCGACAGAGCGTTCGAAAAAAATTGGATAGGAAGAAGTCAAGAAATTGCGCTAACTCGCAATTTATACCCTCAAAATCAGCTTTGCAATAATCAAGAAAAGAGTTATTCTTCGCTTTTGCAAAGGCAGACACAGGAGCGCTTAGGTGAAAGTGAAGTAAACAGCGATCGCTGATGGCAGGTAAATACGTAAGAGAGGATGCAAGATCAGGCGCGGTAGAAAGAATAAGGTCCAGCACGTTCTCAGAAGTTGCCGTAACACGAGTCGGCCTAGTAACTATCTGCGTTAACGAAAAATCGGAGCAGAGACTTTAGAACTCGGAACACGCAGCAGAATTTGAAGATATGGTAGGATATAGACCAGACCAGTCAATGCCGGGGAAATTAAAATCGCCCAAAAGAAACAAAGGAAGGCAGGAAACCTTGTACGAATTGTATTCAGAGCATCGTCTAAATCTATAAAAAGGTTTGCTGTGGCATTGGGAGGACGGTAGGACGCGCACAAAATAACCTGCTCATGGCTAAAACGCAAGCGCACGCCAATTAACTCAAGAGATGTAACAATGTTGATAAGACAAGACTCAATGCTATCATTTACCGCGATTATGACACCACCACCACGCCTAGATAGCCTATCGCATCGATAAAAAGAGAAACGCTTCTCGTAACAAAAAAATTTCGCTGTCGCGTACAACACTAGATAGCCAAGTTTCAGTGAGTACAACAATGTCGGCGAGTGAAGAATCGATGGCTGAAGACAAGTCATCACGATTGCGAAGAACACTTCGAATGTTGGTGAAAAGCACTGAAAGATAAGGACTAGGATTGTTCCGTATCAGGTTATGTTATTGTGATGACGTTGACAAATCAACCACAGGGTCAGCATTAACACGAATGGAACTCGTGCTCGGCGTGATAAAATCACGGACCTCACAAACAGCATCGCTGGCCGCGCAGTAAGAAAAACATTTGTCATCAAAAAACACTTTGTTATAGCGTAGACTAAAAGACTGTGTATGAGCCTTAGCAAATTCGAGCAGCTTTCTTCTAGCAAGACGAGTGGCAGGGGAAAAAACCTCTGCGACGGAAGTGGCACTACCGCGCAGTTTGCCTCTGGAGGAAAAAACATGGTCTTTCGTTTTGAATAATGAGAATTTCACTAAAACTGGCCGACATGTACTGGGGTTAAAAACACGACCGAGCCTATGTGCACGGATGATACCCTCAGGGGGAACGATGATCTTCATTTCGTTTGCAATGATGTCACGCACTTTGCTTTCAGATACAGCCCAGGTCTCAGAGTTTGAGTCGGAAACACCGTAAAATATTAGATTATCTCTTCGAGATCTGTCCTCAAATTCATCAAGACGTGATCGCAGACTGGCGTTCTCGCGTGACAGGAAGGTTAGAGTTAATGTGCCGCATGTATTTAACCGCCTACCAGAATCACTGCTCCTTATAACGTCGAGAAAAAAAACAACTTAGGAATGCGTTACGGAACTTAGAGGTATAAAATCAAATTTTAAAGTGCATTGTTTTTTTCTTTTTCCACTATTTTTAACATTGCGGTTGAGGTGTGTACAAGGTGTTTGTTTGGTTTCTCTATCTTTTCGGTTTGGGTTAATCCGCACTGAGGTTTCAGAGAACGGATGTGCTATTGATTGTAAATGGCTTTCAGTTAATCTTCTTCATTATCTAATCCATATGATTTCGTCACCTGCCGAGCCAGGTACACAAGCCCTTGAGGCTTATTCCGGATCGCTATTGTATTTTGAGAAATGATTGGTCTATGAATAAATCTATGTTCTATGTTCTATGTAAGCAAAATTAATCATTTGGTTGGGCATAAACGAGATTTTCACTTGGTTGATTGAAACGAAGCGCTGATGAACAGCCGCAGCGACAGAGTCCGATCGACAAACTTGTGGTGAGTTTGGTGGGGCCGTAGGTCATTCGAGGTTCGAGAAAGTTTGTGAGAATGCCATTCGTCTCTAATAGTGCCGGTGTAATCTGGGCTGACAGTAGATGCATTCTGTCGGCCGCTTCCTCGTATGGAGCACGTCCGCCTCCTTCATCAAGAAAGGCGCCGTTTCAGAGCAATCTTCGTGCATGGGAGACGCGATGCCTGGAAGCCCTGATGGATGAGCAATTTATCCACCTTTGTCTTTAAAGGGCACCCAGGTATGGCCCAGAATTAAGAAAGTCAGCCTCACGAACAAGCTATCGCCTAATGCATGCGGGCAAATTAGAAGCGGCTCTTTCGCGTCGGTCGGCGAGATAGCGGCACAAAGAGGCTCTCGGTGGCTGTCGGCGGTGGGGCTTTTCGAAAACGCGTTAATGGAGGTCGCGGGATCACGACCGGCGTTTTCGGCTAATGGATGTTTAAGACGTCCTTCTTCGCTGTTCGCTCCAGCACGCGTGAACGTGCACACTGATAATACCGCGCGTCGATTTTCGCTGATTCTTACAAATTGATGATAGATAATAAGAGGTGTAAATGTGCCGCAAACACTATATTTTAAACTTTGACGTGATTACAGTGCAGAAAAGCAGCACGCTTAGCTTCTTTCGTGCCAGAATACAATTTCTCTAATAAAAGGTAGAAAAAAATTATGTCGTACTTGGGGACGGAAAAGGGGGGGGGGGGGGGGGGGGGGCAGAACGTTTAACGCATTGCTGTTGGTAGTGAAATACAGAAAAAATTAAAAATGTTTCGCATTGGAAATTAAGTTTTTGGAAGAGGTTAGTCTAAGCTTTGCGCACGGAAACATATGTTCAGTATTTATTTTCTATCATTAATGAGGCTGGTGTCTCATATCATGAAAATAACAGATCGCACGAACTAACCTAACGGGTTTTATTGCATAATATTCGTATTATGCAATAAATTATTCGTATAATGCAATATTCGTATTATACAATATTCGTACTATGCAATAAAAATAGTTTGTATATTCTCATCAAAAACATTAACAGGTAACGCGGGTGTCCTCAGCAAGCAGCTTTGAATTCCTTTTACGATTTGCCAAACGAATATTTTTAGTTCATAAAGGTTCATTAAAGCGCCAATATTCCGATAGTATGTTTTTAACACTTTCGTGTCAAAATTTAGTTTGTAGCCCTTAACTAAAATAAGGAAAAACTCACCTAGAAAATCCGAAAACCTTTTTTTGGTGACAGAACACTTTTTATCTATGGGCATTCTATTTTATCTGCAATTGCTCGAAGAAAAACAAGTGCAAGGGCTGGGTGCTGCAGACGCCTAATTTATAGGGTTTCTGTCGGTTCCCTCGCTTTTATCCTATTCGCGACTCCAGCGACCCATAGAGGGCGCCCACACCAAACAAACATGACGACATATTTTCTTTTGTTTAATCCCCAATTTTATAGGTATTTAAACTGCGACGGTTAAGTGTAGCGGGTGCACATAAACTTGCAGAGCATAGTCTTGTTTTCCCGGTGTTTTTTGTTCCTTTCATGTCAAACTTTCGTTTCAGAGATTTCGTTCAAAACCCAAACTATGGGCTCCGGAGAGACGGTAATAGACTCTAATCAGTTTTGATCAGCTAAGGAAAGCGGCGATGTGTTACACCGAGAGTAATTTTCGGCTAACTCGCATGCCTCGACCATGCGACTTATCTGTCCGCGAAATCGAGCTTTTGTGTGTATCCGCGTTTAAGAAACAGCTCCAGTCGTCTGCTCGATCAACAACACAGGCTGCAGGAAAATTACGAAAATTAAGCAAGCTTTTCTTAAGCCAAGAGCATGTTAACCCACTGGCACCCCACTAAGCAGCTTATACTCGTATTTCAATTCAGGTTTTACGGTAGTTGCAATGAAGAAGTCATTTTCACGAATATGCGGGTTACGTATTATATCACGTACTACGTCCCACTAATACTATATTAGTATATTCTTCGGGTCGAAATATGAGCTTAGTTGACTAGCTATTAAGTGAACTGCTGAATAAACGTATATTTGACCGACAAAGAGATACTACTTTAACTCAGCCAAATGGTTCTAGCCGGTAGCACGGAGACGAATGCGGACAAACTGAAGAGAGTCTTCATCCGAGATTCACGCAGAACTTCTCTGCGTTGAACAGGATTTAATATATTGAACGGAGAAAATTACTATTTTTTAAGGCCGGTCAACCTGAGAAATGTCGACGTAATTGCTGCTGGCTTCGACGGGGCTATAATATAAGTATTGGAGGCGCGATAGATCATAATGCCGTGACAGCTTCTGACTTTGCGAGACGCGTCCCCCACCTTTTGAAAGCAGATAATTTCCCTCGTTAATCGTATGCGGCGGGAAGGTTTTCCGAACTCAAGTAATTGCGAAATTAGCCTAACTCCTTTAGTGTGGTCCAGAGGCTTTTTCGACGAAAAGCTGCCAAGATGAATAGCCAACGCACCGACGGGCGTGGGTGGCTCAAATAGAAGCTAATCGAACATGACCAAACTCAAGAAAAGCAGCTATCGAACCTTCCCATTCACTCGACTGCAACATTGGTGTTCCCTCCAGTGAAACACCTCGTCTGTCGTCCTCAGTTCACTGTTCTAGATCTGTATAAAGAAACCACTTATCAGTTACCAAGTAGTCGTCACTTTGAATGTGATTCGAGACAGACAAGAAATCAAAACGTTTTTTCGCGATTCCTTCCCATCCCAGAAATTGAAAGCACGCGACAGTGTTGTGGAGTAAACGGGCTTTCAGACAAGTGATGGAAGGAAACAATCTTGAGGCTTCACCACACTAATGAACACTCAAGCAAACTTAAAAAGTTTCGAACCTTCGTCAAATTACATTGTTGGCCACCGCGCCGACAGCACGTGTCCGCGAAAGCCACTAGAGACGCGGAGGGACGCAAAGCGACCTGTTCCGGCTGGTTCCCAGTCTTCCCGCTTGGTGGCGTCCGTTTTACTGGAGTCGCGAATACTCTGTTTCTATCTTACGATGAACTGCAGCGAACCCTAGAAGCCGTCCCCAGTTTAATTCAGCGCTGTGAGTGTACCACGTCACTAGCCGCCCGCGATTCGTTGCGCCCCTTCCGAAGGTCGCGTCACGTGACACCCATGCGGAATTGAATTGGCTTTGGTGGATCCTATCATCCACCGTGCTCCATCGTAAAGTGAAATGGAAATATAACGGATGGTTTCATTGGGTCCGGAGCTGCACCCAACAATTTCAATTCACACCCCAGCTCAAAGATTGACAGCTAATCGATAAACGTAATCACTCGAACCGAGCATATTCTTTCGGGAGGGCGTCTAATCGCTGATGGCGTATATTGATCGGCGAGTACTTTTAATAAACTAGTGTTTGTACATAAAACAAAAGGAAAAAAAACGATAAGGTACGGCCACTGCTATGAACGGTCAATTTTTTGTGGCGTTTTTTCGGGGTGGATGTAGGTGAGAAATAGCACCACCTATGCCTGATAGAAAGGTAGGACTTGTTCCGCAAACAAACCGCGGGTTTTTGCACATACTTGAAAAATTGGGTATGTTGTATCTGTCATGCGTTTTAGAGCGCAGCTCTCAGGCACCCGTTTCCGTGTTTCGCGCCATCGGCGTCGGCGTAACCGCGCTAAATGTAGCGGGGAATTGAACTGGCGTTAAGGACACGGGACATCAATTTTCCTGCTAAATCTAGCTTATAAAATGAGTCGTTCTTAGGTGACGTGACAGCAAATCATTTGACGTCATTTTCCCCGCTAAATCTAGCGGTGCAGCTGAATTGGAGGAGACGGGAAAGGAGAGGATGGAGAAGGAGGACAAGGAGAAGGGAGGATGAGAAGGTACGTAGGAGGAGGAGGCGCACACCCTCCACTCCATAAACTCCCCTCCTCGTCCTCAACAGCTGCGCTCTAATTCCGCGTTACAGTGATGTGTAAACGTCTTTCAATTTTGTTTTCTTTTATACGTCAAGGGTCAGGCTGTTAGTCATTGAAAAAGAATAAGCTGGAGCTCGATTTGAAATTGTGACTTTTCGGATGGCCGCTTACACGAACGCCGGTTATCTACCGAGAAACTGAGGGCGAGGAGGACACGAGAACGAGCGGAAACGTGAGAATGCCGAGCTTTGGTTGGAATGAGTAGTGGGTAGACCTAAAGCTATAACTGCCTTTGTCTTGACTGCACTCGTCGAACGCATTCGAATGCAAAGAGTCATACGCCCAACGCCGGCGTCCCGCGTTGGAAAGCGTTCGATGAGTACAGCGTAGGCCAAGACGACTAGCTTTAGGTCTACCCACTATTCATTCCAGCCAGAGTTCGACGTTCTGACGTCCCCAAGCGCTCTCGTCTCCCTCTCTCCCTCAGTTTCTCGGTGCTTACCTCCAGCTATATAGTTATTGGCGCAAATCGGGTAACTTACATTTGATGCCATATTTGACGTCGGCCGATTGTGCGTATAACTCGCAAAAAGCACACTACCGCAAATTTGAACTCAAGGAAACCCTAACGTGTGTCGTCCTACTCTCGTAGTTCATTTCTGAGCGTTTTATCTTTTAGCCCCAACGACAGGTGGATATGTTCCAGGATCAACTTCCGCTGGTGCGTAAGAGTAGCGGTACCTGCGGGACCGCTCAACGAGGTCTGCGCAGGGGACGCAGACTAGCAGCAACTTATTTGAGTACGAAGCAGTTTCCATGCTGTGTTTCTCATTAAGTTCGCACGCAGCTGATAGGATCCGAACGTGCCAATCAGGCAGCGCCAAAAGTGCATGCATGGTCACGATGCTCGTCGCCTTTGTCGATACCGGACCTACAAAGGCAATGGACGCCGTAACAGTACACTTTTGACGCTGATTGATTGACTCCGTGTGAGCGTAGGGTCCGAAGAGTGATTCCCAATCAACCATAAACTTGCGAGCAAAGCGCATCCTCTAGTTGCTATAAACGAGTCTAAGAGAAAAAATCGATTCGCGAACCTGTGGCCCTTAATATATCACTTTCATCCAAAGTCGTTTTCCTTGGGCATTGGCTCTTTGTGACAAATAAAAAAAATGTAACGTAAACGGGGCTATCTACAATATGCGTCGTTGGACTCTTGTATGGTAATAAACCCTTTTCAATCTAACATCAATTCGAACTCATTGTATGGTTTGACCACTGATGCGATTGTCTCGTCAAGAAGACATCACAAAGGAAGTAGTTATGGAGCCCCATATATTTACTTCATCCATTTCTTTTTCTAAATTTAGACCAGCTAAGTATTTTTTGGCGTACAAGCCAAGCCGTGAAATTTTGACCACTTCGGCTGTAGTTCGATTGTGCCACTTTGGGATCCGTAGGCTGGCATATCTCATCGCCTTGGAGTCACTGAAAGATTATGTATATATATATATATATATATATATATATATATATATATATATATATATATATATATATATATATATAATATATATATATATATTTCATTACCGTTTGACATTACTAGTAGACGAAAAAGATGACAAAGTCATTGACCTTCCTCGTCACACTAACCAGTTACATCACACTGGGAAAGGGAACACAAAGAATAGCGTAACGAATGATCGATAAAAGCACGCAGTATACGTATGTTCAGACAAACGAGAATGCTTCACAGACCAAGGACTCCTCTAGTTTGACTTATAAGTGCGGATATACTTTTTTTCTAAACATTTTTTAAGCCCACATTTAGGAACTAGGTTACTATTGCCACGTCTCTTTTAGCTGTTATGCTCATCCCCACCGTAAACCGCAATCAGTTGTTCGCAATGCCGATAATGGTGCGGTGTGCTGTATTCTTCCGCGCACAGTTAAGATGTTCTTCACCTCTCGCCTGTTTGTACCAACCAGGTGACAAGGCGAGTCCCGAGTGATGAATGAGGTCGCGGGTATTTATACACGCCACGGGCAGCCATCGAGGAAAGACAATGGGAATTTGGAATGCCCGGGCCTTCAAGAAAAATCGGGGCCGTTTTCTGGGACGCTGCACCGCGTGAAACGAATCTACGATTTTAATTACACGGGCAGCGGAGAAGGCAATCAAGCGTTCAACGATGCAGTAGCCAAAGAGCCGTCTTTAGCTGAAATATAATTGTTTTCAACTTCCAATGTATACGTCTTTCCAATCAGTTTTTTTTTTATTTTTGGTCTGCGTATACGTACAAAGTAGGTTTTCATTTTCGCTTTGAAAAAATAAAATTGGACGTGCGTATTTACACAACGTAAGGTCGTCTGACTTTGAGGTCTGACGTCATATGTTTACGCTGCAGATGAAAAACTTAGCAAGAGTAGTACGACTGCTCAGTTTTTTAGTCTTCGATTTGTCTGGAGATTGGCAGACTGCAAAAATAACCCTTTCTCAAAAGCCAAATATTTTATAAAAAAGGAGAAATTTATTAAGCTATTTAATTTTCATATTACGCAGACCGCGAGATTTTCACGGAGAAAACTCTAGTGGCAACAATAAAAAACTCCAGTATACATTTTTCATTGTTGATTGGGTAGGGAATACGGTGCAATCCACTTATAACGATACCACATATAACAATATACCACTTATAACGATCAGTTTCTAGAGTTTCTAGACTAGAAACGATCAGTTTCTATTACAGATACAACCTTGATCGGTTACAACGATCGCATTTTCGAGTTTTCTCATTATCGCTAGAAGTATTCCCTGTCCGTCTACGTCGCCGGTGGGAAGGCACATCGTTGTTAAACCGTTGCGACCCCCGAAGTCCGGATGCGGTTTTCCGGGTCGCTAGCGATCGATATGAGTTTTTCGCAGCTTCAAGCTTGAAAGCTCCTTAGCAATGGGTAACAATCTGTGCTCCGCCGTCGATTGTATGAACAGTGCCAAAAAAGCTCTTTTTTTTCACCCTTTTATTTGTGGAAGGAAATGCGCTCCCGACAGCAGTGGAGCCGAGACACGTCGAGGTGCTCTTGCACGAGATGTGTATCTAGATAACTAGTGTCACATGAGACAATCTCGCCTACGCTCGGAATACTTTGCAGCCGCGTGCTGAGAGCTGAGTATCCTTCTGCAGCTGGAACAGCTTGAGGAGTGGAGATCGAGGACACAAACCGACTCTGTACTACTAAGAACTCCGTCCAAAGAGGAGAGCTAGTAAAATCGAGAAAAATAGCGCACATTCTAGCACTAGTCGACATTCGGCACAGTCACATTTGTTGTTCATAATTGCTTCTGTTATATATTTTTTTCATAAACATTCTAGAAGGGTGATTTAATCATCAGTTTCGGACATGGGAAGCCGTCGCATCTAGCTCGGGCTACTTTCGGAGTTCCAATCACAAGGCCGATCTGTTGAAAACGAGAAGAGTATCGTCTGAACGAAGTTCCAGTCTTAATTTAGACACGACTTCCGACACACTGGTATTCGTGTCTCTTAGTACAGACCTTTACGAAGACTTATGCCCGTGACTAAAATGGATTGGATTACTATTACAAAATGTTGAGCCTTAAATGCAATGAATTGCCGTTACGAATTACTTTCGCGGAGAAATAACGGATTACTTTACGGATAACGTTACAAATTACTTTCACGTTGTTTTTCTAGAATACTTATTAAGAAAACAATAGGAACAATTTTTATCTTTTCAAAATTGTCCTGCTACACTAGTTTTCATTTCTCACACGCCCGCATTACGGTAGTCCCTGTAAAAATAAAAGAGAAATAATGTAGGTGCACTGCGTTCACCTGTAACCTGACAAGGCAGCGAAAGTTGCAACCACACCCGCCATTCGGCTAGCTTACGGCGATCGGAAATAATCCCTGGACTTCTGCAGACCAAGCTAGCAATGCGCAGGCTTAATACAAGCGTCTACCTCCGCTGGGATGATCTCCTAGGGATGTAAACGCTGCTGCTGAGCGTCTACAATCTCCTCATTTGTGCTTCCTATGGGTCATATTTTTGTTTCTATGTATAGATAGGAAATACCAGCAGTAACGATAACTAGCTTGACGTTTTTGACTGGGCATATTACTAACTCAACTTTCTTGGCTGGTAACCACCGCATTTTTAACCCCTGTGGCTTCAGTGATGCAGTTAACAGATCGTAAAAAAGGTAGTAACATCAACGGAGGGCAGTAACTGCAGCATTTACTATAGTTTCGCAATCTTTTTTTTAAAGAGTATAACAGAAATAAAAACGAAGGACAAATGCATTCATTGTACGCTTTTATAAATAAATTATTTAAAAAAAATATAGAAAGTGCAGCAGTTACTACCTCGCTATGGCCGTTACCCTAGCTGTTTCCAACCTCAAATACTCCACAAGCAGTAAATGTGAAGAAATCAATACCATATTCGTGGATACTTCTCCGTGGCTATGGAGTCAAAGCTAAGGGCTCGTCTAAGATCGAGCGCTTTGAACACCGATGAAAGCTGTACACGAGCACTCTTCACATTTTCTGGCCTCGGTTCCTGTGGTGTTTCGGCGCTGTTTTCGTGAGAAATGAACGAATTGGCCCAAATCACCACATTGCAGCTATGCGGAGAACCGAAACAATTATCTAGGAGGAGCAGAGGAGCAGGTACTTATATAGATTGTCGCAAACTATTACAAAGTGAATAGTTTCATTTTATTAAGAGGTTCGTCCTTTGGACCCTTCACAATCAATTTTGAGAATTTATATTATTAAGTGAAAAACGACAGTCATGTCAAATTATTTATTTATAATGTGAACATTGGGGAAAGGCTTGTCTTAAAAATTGCGGGTATAAAAGACGGAAGTGCAGTCGACAAAGTCAGTGAATGGCGTGGCGTGTATTCATATTGATGTTTTTTTGTACTCCGTTTGTGTATGTGATCTCTTTTTGGTGATGCGTTCAGCCGATTGATAACGCGTGTAATGAGTTAAATATATAAAGTGTAGGAGATGCTGAGCGCGCAAGGATTGCAAATATTTTTGTGGCCTTTCAATTGGGTAATAGCTAGCGCCACGAAGCTTCTTGAGCTAGTTGGAAACTATGTTTTTCGCGGAAGTTAGTAGCCATTTTTTAATCAATCTAAGCGTTGCTACCATGTTTTGTTAGGGAGGTGAGTTCTCGTCACTAAATTCCTTGGTTAGAAGCAGTTACGAAAACTCCCGCTACTAACCGCAGTTACTAAGATGTTATTAACATATGTGACAAGCAGTTACTAACCTATGGTTTGTAAGGACTACGAACCTTTCTCTAAGAGTGTAGTTGAGACGTAATAGTAAATTCTACACCAACCTCTCCATTTTTGATAATTACAAATTCATTGTTGCTAATTAACAGCATGTTTAGTAATTGCGAAACATCTGATGCTACGATACCATTGAATTGATAAAATAGATATTCAACGTATTTTTACGCTTGAACCTTGTACGCCGTTTTTGATATCCTCATTACCTGGGGTTGTCGGAGCTTTCGATTGAAGATCGGCTTCTCAAAGTCGCTTAGACGCCTAATGTTTTCTTCTTCTTTTATTTTCCGAGCTCATGTGTGCATTCAACATTACAGTACATGTTCACCATTTTAAAACGCGAGCAGTGTACGCGAGCAACAAACATTGGATCGAAACTTCACTTACGACTGATGTCAATGGGACACAAATAGTGGACTCGAACTCATAACGGGAAAACAATAAAACAATTCACGATTCCTGGTCAGTTTTTTTTTTTTTTTTTTGCTAGAAAATATTTTAAAGGCAATGAAGTCTAAACTAGGTGTTCTGTATACTTCACCGTCTAAAGGGCCGAAATTACGAAATCACTTGAAAACGTGAACGGAACATCTCCACTGCAGTGACAGGCCGCGTAGATATGGCGTTAGCTACTGAAGTACTTCTGAAGAAAAGTTACAAATTGCGCATGACTGCGCAAGTCTTATACATGTACAGCTTTTGAACACTCAAAATTTACATACGTACACCGACATAGGTGTAAAAACCGACACAGAAATGCACAGACGATGATTTTTGCTTTATTGTGTTGTGTATAGGTGAAGAATTATACTCTCTACTTGGTTTGTTCCACGGAATGTGCAATCCGGCATCAGTACCGCGTTTACAATAAAAGCAGAAAGTTGGTGATATTGCCCAATTATTTAAAATAACGTGTTCGCTTGGAGGGAAATTCCGATGAGCAAGAACGGATGTAGCACGTGTTACGAAGCACAATTTTTGGGAATTATTTTTCTTAACCGTGACAGTTTGGCTACTATGCGGCGGATGCATAGGTCCCAGGTCGCCGATAAGAAACATCGATAAGGTGCCCATTCCCTCTGCCATGACGTCTGGGGCACACAAAAAGCCCTAGGCAGATACTTATCTAAATTCGCTGGCCTCATTCTCTCTCTTCGTGTCGCTGACACTGCGTCTGTGTTTGCACTCACCAGGGGCGCCGCTGAAGCCGGCTAAGAGCTTCTCGTTACACGAATTGGGACGTCATGAAACAACAGTTGTTTCTGGGTAAACTGGCAAGGTGACCTTGGCTCTCAGTAAAAGAAGAACATAAAATGTTAACAGCAGAAATTTGAGAGTATACGAAAGTCGTTTACAGCGGGGAGTGAAAGGAGAGTCGCGTGTATCTATGCTACGTCGTGCGTCTAAACGGGCCTTCAGGCATAGCGCGATGTTGAAGCATAACTCCACTTCGTTTCCAGGGTCACACTCGACGCCGGAGGTGACGCTCGCCTTGTCTAAATACAACAAGAGACATCTGTAAAGTACTTTTCATTCAACAAACCGTTGATGAAAACCAGGACACTTTTAGCGACAAAAATTCGTCGATCCGCAGTTGCTTCTGTAGGAAAGAGTAATATAAAACTTTTGACGACGGTCCTAAAATAAACAACAACAATATTTCTCCACATTTGTAGAGGACACGCTAGACGACACCATTCGTTAGTCGCCCGTCGGCTCGGGTTCGTCAGGCCGTTGGAGAGCGTGAGGTTCGAGACTGCGGCCCCGTCCCTGTCGCTGTCGGGTGCTCGTCACCCGACAGCGACAGGGAAACCCGGTCTGTTTGGCGTTTTTTCCCAGACAGCCGCAGCGTGAAGCCGTGAAATGAGAGAACCCCTCCGCCTGCTTGTTTGGCGCCCGAGCTGTCGACTCAGCTGCGGAGCATTGTAATGGCGAGCCTCCATGGTACCGAGTCTACCGACAGCGCGAGAGCAAACGGATAATAAAGTGGGGTAAGCTTTGCTTAGTCACTCGCAGCTCACATGGCATGTAATAGCACAGTGAGAAAACACAAGATTTTTTTTCCCCGCGAGAGTGGGGTGTTAGAAGTTTACTTTTAAATGCGTGAGCATTTATTGCCCTAAGGCTTGCAGCCGCCTCTAGTTTGGACGGTCGTGATTTAGACTGAACAGTGGACTCGCTTCGCGATCCGGCGGCGCGGTTTCCGTCGTGCTCTTTCTCTCCGTTTGTTCGCTCGTTACATCCACTTTTGCTCTTACGTGAGAAGGAAAGAGCCTTGTCCCCCGCGTACAATGAAGTGCCACGGTAGCGGGAAAGGAGGTGATCGAGCGGCCGTGGTACACAACCTACGCGACAACCTAAAACCGAGCCGCAGTGGCGAGGCTGTTGGCGCGAAAGCGCCGACACCCGCGGGGAAAAAGACTGACTCTCCGAAGACAACAATAATCATATCGTCCGAGCAAAAAAAAAAAAAAAACTCTCTCTCTCTTTTACTTTCTCTTTTTCCCTCTCTCTCTCTCTCTTTCTCTCTCTCTCTCTCTCTATATATATATATATATACATATATCTATATTTATATATCAAATAAAAAAATCATAGGGTCTATTATGTTATCCCTAAGACGACTTGAAGGTGAAACCCCAAGCGCCGATACATTAAAAACAGACACATGATTCACTTTGTTTCACGTTCTCTTTTTTCAAATTTCATTTATTGACAATGTTCGATTGATAATCCTTCTTAATTTCCATTTGGTTTGTTACATATCTTTAATTCCTCTTAATTCACTTCATTTCACCTTAATTCACTTTGATTCCTCTTAACTCACTTTGTCATCCTTCCTAACTTCATTGCGTCTAGTTCGCCTGAGTGATCGCGTAAAAGTTTTGGTACCTTTCGTGTCGCCGACGTGTTTTCGCCCAAGGACTTTGAATGTAGACTGAACGATGAGCCATATAAGGCTTTCGCTTTAATATATATATATATATATATATATGTATTGCAAAGTTTGAATTACCATTTTTCGCTGAGTCGGAACCCCTTGGCTAAATGCTAATGCATTTCGTTGAGAATCACCGTAGCGACAACAGCGATTTCGGCATCACTTTGCTTTATAAAGAAACTCCTTGGAGGACCCATCATTTTGTCGACCCGATGTTCTTCTACAGGGAGTAATCGTAACAAACGTGCCTAATGTGCTGCACTATCACGAGTAAATAATTAGCCCATCGAGCGAGGTAATAACTATAATACTGTCCGGATATAATAGTATAGTCAGGTATTGTCTTGGAGGAGATATTTTTCGAAGAGTGTTTTTGTACGAAACATATTGTGGGCATGTCGGCCTTCGTTGGATGCTTGCCACAAGTGGCTGCACCTGGCGTTCAATGTGATCAGGTACAGTGACACACACGCAATAAAAATAACGCAACGACTGAACAGAAAGAAAAAAATACCAAGTGATGCTATACCGCCAAGACCAATTACTATAAAAAAGAAAATGTGTATATATATAACGAAATGCTCAATATTTGTCTGCAGACCAGACTTTGTGTTAAAATTAACGTATAACAAGCTGCAGACTGTGCGTTCAATGCAGCATGATGCTAAACATTTTATTTGTTAACCGTTAAGTAAAATGCATCACTTAATTTGTCATGTGCCGCACACACCTCTCTAAGTGATGGAGTGTTTTCCTACTACGCATAATTTAAACAGCACATGTACATTTGTTGCTATTGACTTAAATGACACATGTAAAAAAAAACGTTTTTTTTTTATTTCTTTTTTTTTTAACAGCCTCGATGGAATAAGGAAGCCGTAAAACGAATTTACAGCGAACAAGCCGTAAAAAAAGGCCATTTCCTTATCTTACACTATCTGCGCGACCTCACGTCCCGTGGGCTCCCCCCCCCCAGACATGTTCTCGTATTCTTCGATAGAGTGCTTCCCGCCGGTCAGGCGTTCCTTCACGTAGTTGCTTCTAGCCTTCTACAACGTTAGACTTCGTTTTTTCACACCTTTACAAATGCAAGATGGATTTCAGTTGGTTTTTGTATTGTGGACGTTTACCCTTTTATGGTTCTCAATTTTCCGGTGTTAATTTCTCAAAACTATAAAACCATAAAAGTGAACAAACTAGGCAAGGCAACAAATTGCGTGTCTTGGGGATGATGATGGCATCCCTCGTGCGCGATGGGCAACTTCAGTTGCGAAGCACGTCCGTTGAAAAGTGAAAAAATAAAGAAAAAATAAACACGTTCCAGCCATTGATGGTTGTTGAGCTAAGGCCCCGGCCGTTCTGCCCCGCTTTCTTCCGGTGTAGACCGCGTGTGCTGCCCGTGCCTGGAATGACGCCTTGCCCTCCCACGAGCAGCAGCAATCCACGGAACCCCCGGGCAACATGGTCGCTTATATCCCACGGTGATCATCGGGTTGGTCGAGAGGGCTGTGTTATTCTCTGTCCAACCTACCCCGCATACATTGCTTTGAGCACAGCATTCCCTGTGGAAAAGCAGTTTAGAAGGAGGAAGCGCGTCGGCAATTTAAAGGCGTGACCACCGGCCACTCGTATACCAATACTTTAATAAATGTGAATACGGCAATTTGTTGTCTGTATGTGTGCACTTGATTCTATTGATTTCTTTACTTCGAGGGCTGTCTGTGATTTTAGATCGTATCGCTTGTCGTTTTTTTGAGAGTGGCATGGCTTGTTTACGAAGGTTTTCGTGAAGCTTAAAGCACGGGCCACATCCACAATGCTAAAACCCCTTAACATCTTATTTCTTAGCTGCAAATAGTTTTAGGTGTCGGTGGATGGATGATAATATTTTTGCGGTTCAGGCTTTATTAGTGCTGTGTTGCTTCGTGAAAAAGTGAAATTATGAACCCCGAGTTTACAAAATCACGAGTTTTATTCAATAAAACTATTTTTTAATGCTATTAGCCCAATCTCAAGAATCAAATTGCAGACGACACAGCAGCACGCACTTAGAGGGATGGTCGTCGCCGTTGCGCCGGGGACATTTGGTAATCGATCTTCCACAGCTTCTCGGGAGACGAGTTCATTCGAGCGATTGATCTCGCCAGTCGAACAACCCGTTCCCTGCTTTTCGCCTCAAGCACCGACCAGGAAACATCGCTGGACTGCCTCAAAATGTGTTCTACAGGAACCTCCTTCAATATTAGTCGATGGGGTGGGGCATAAACCGAAGCGGAGCGGTCAATGAACGGAACACAAAATAATAAAATGAACATATTAAATTGTGTGAGAGCTGTCGACGCACTATTCCAATCGGTTGTTCGCGTCATTCAGTCCGTAGCCCGGTGTACAAAGTGGCTGCGCGGTTTGCTATCGTATCGCTGGAACGGCCACCGGAAAATCGGATGAGAACGAAGCGCGCTCGAAGGGTTGCCATTTTCCATTATCCGGTGTACGACCCTGCGAGTTCTTGCCGTTTTGCTGCGATCAATTACGCTGCCTGGTTTACTCGTGTGCCTTAGTTTTTATGTTCTTTGGTTTGTGCACAAGGAAATGTACCGGAAAGTTATCGAACTGCGAATCGAAGCCGTCGAGGGCATACATCCGAAGCCAGGTTCTGGCCAACAGCTGCCGCTAAGAATTGCGACATTAGTGTATGATATGGCATTTCGCTGTGCAGCACAGAGAGCACATATTGCCTCTTCGTTTATGTTTGTATATAATAAAAGGGAAAACTACAATTATTTCCGCTTTTATTTTGGTCAATACACACTAGTTGAAGCTGTTTACTTTGAATCAGAGTGCGCGGTAACACGTTACAAGTAACGAAGTTACGGGTAACGCGTCATATTTTTTTTTTTTTTTTGTTTTTTTGCTAGCGTGTAACGTACCAGCTGCTTTTTTTCAAAAGGGTACCGGGTATTTCGAGTAACGGTAACGGACTTGCGTCCCCGTTACTTTTTCTACCCAAGACTTAAAGAAATTAGACTTCAATTTTGTTTCGTGTTTCTAGGCATTAAGGCATGTAATTTTTTAGTGTTCATTTTTCGTTTGTTTTGCGTATTTTCTTGTGAGAATTTACGTGAAACCGTAAAAAAGATACAGTAATTATGTTCAGTTTCTACTGTGACATAATGTTTCTTGAAATATGGCACTTATGCATATCTGTAACTTGAAAACAGTAAAACGTGTTAATTCATAATTTGAAGAAGTAACGCAAAAGTAACGTGGGTTACTTTTTACCTGTAACGGTAACGCGTTCTTTCTATTTTAAATTAACGTAAGACAGTAACATAGTTAATACGCTTCTTCTCTAGGAAGCAACTATTTCTCACACTTCGTTATTATAGTAGATGCAAGCATACTTTCATGCTTGCATCTACACGCAAGGAACGTGCTGCCGTCATGGCAGCACGTTCCTTGCGGTTCGCAACCCGCAATTATGAAAACGCACGCTCCTGTGCGACACGGACGTTGGCAGTGTCTTCCAGGAACCACAGCAGCCTCTGAATATATGGCTTGCACCGACATCACATGGCCACACACAATGAGGAAAAGGCACGTGAGAGCCTACCCTCCACTGTGTTAATTTTTTCACAAAAGGGGGCCATGGGAGACACAATAAGGGAAAGGCGTATGAGAGCTTAGCTTCCACTGCGTTCACCAGACGCTTTTGACCCCCAGAAAGGAGGGCGGACTGACGCCACCTGCAAGCCATGTATAAACACTGGAAGAATGCAGGATCCACGAGATAACACGTTTGACGAACCTCTACGGGGAAAGAGTTGCGCTAGGTCGGAAACTAGCAACGGCCGGTGTTTTCCGGTTTAACCAGGGCAAAAATATCTAACCACCGGTGTTTTTCGGTTTTAGCCGATTTTATATTTTCGTCACCGACGGATGTTTATCGGTGTTTCTCGGTTAAAACCGGAAAATACACACCCTACATATAGGTCGACGTTTCGGCCTGAGCGAGACCTTTTTCGAGACGAAAAAGGACTGGCTATCTATCTATCTATCTATCTATCTATCTATCTATCTATCTATCTATCTATCTATCTATCTATCTATCTATCTATCTATCTATCTGTCTATCTGTCTATCTGTCTATCTGTCTATCTGTCTATCTGTCTGTCTGTCTGTCTGTCTGTCTGTCTGTCTGTCTATCTATCTATCTATCTATCTATCTATCTATCTATCTATCTATCTATCTATCTATCTATTTATCTATCTATCTATCTATCTATCTATCTATATATATATATATATATATATATATATATATATATATTATTTTACTTCATAGACACTTGGGTTATTGCTCACGCTGTCCTAGTCAATGCCTGGAAATACTAGACTTCTTAAAATGTGATTGTTGCTCGTCTCGCTCAAAGCAAGCAGGCCCAGTGGATAGCTCGGGGACAGACCTGACTTATCTACGTCCCTTATTTGTGGAAATGTTTTCATGAAGTATTCAAGCGTAACACAGTGTGAACCAGTGGCGCATCCAGGAATTGTTTTCAGGACTGGGGGGGGGGGGGGGGGGGGGGGGTTAAGGTTGCTGGGATGTCCACGACTTGGGGTGCGGAGGAAAAGGGAAGGGGGGTTGGGGATTGTCAAGATGCAGGTGTATGTTAGACGGCCGGCTGGGTTTCGGGCTACGGTACTGCTATGAACACTCAATTGGTGGTAGAGGTGCAGTACACTGGCATCGGAATGCAGATAGCACATATGGTCGGCCCTAGTAAGTCCTTCAGAAAACATAACGGTTCCCCAACAAGATCTTCGACCTAATACTAGACTCTGTGCACATTGTCCTGGATCTCAGATTGCAGAAAAGATATCGGCGAAGTAAAAAAATTTTTTTCAAGGCGAGCGTGTTGTGATTATCAATACTTAACATTCAATGAATAAAAACACGGAGGACTTTCACAGACAACCACAATCTTTCATTTAGCAACGACAAATGCTTATTTTCGGGTGCAAAAAATTCACGCGTTGACCTGAACGGGGAAGGGCTGAGGGAGAGGAGGTTACAACCAGGAGCGCCGATAAGGATCGAGTCACCGTACCGTGACCACCCCTGTTTATAATTTTTTTTTTCTTTTACAGTTCTGGCCTGATAAATTCTATTTCACGTCTTGTCAGTGGTAACGATGCAGATGAGGTCTTATTTTTGGCTTTCTTGGTGCAGAGTGTTTCCATCACTTCACGTCCGATCGCTGATGATCCGTTCTCAGGACCTTGTTGCTGCCGAAGTTGAGTGCGCACCCAAAACACTTCTTCGCATGAACACCGATGTGATGTGTGCGGCGATCGGCTTTTGGTGTTGCCTCATTTTGATGCTCTCGTATAAGGTCGTTTACGCATCGGCCAGTTAGTCCAATGTATTCAGCTCCACACTTAAGGGGCACCGGATACACCTACTCGGTCGCACATTCTCTGAAGCGGGTGTTGATATGAAGACCCAGGAACAGCGGCAGCTTCACAAAACTGAAGAGCTTTAATTCCGACGTGCGTTCGATGCGAAAAAAAGAAATGGTAATAAAAAAAAAAGTGAACGAGCTCCGCGCTCGCCGTCCACGAGCGCAGGCCCCGATCTCGTGTGCAGGCTTGCCATTGTGCTGCTCAACATTGCTTCGCTGGTACTCGACCAGTTTGATCTATTTTCAACACAATCCCGACCGCGAAATGAGTCACGCGCTGACCTCCAGGGGATAAAGGCGTTGAACTGGTCGGTCGGTAATCGATCCATTTTGCAGTTTTACCTGACAGGACCGTATGTTACCGTCTCTTCCTCTGTGGGTCTTCAGCACTCTTCCCATTTGCCACAATTGTCTCGGTGCATTACTATCGTGCACGAGAACAACGTCGTCTACACTTAGGGTTGACGCAGAAGCTGGTTGCATATGGTGCGCTGATCGAAGCTGCAACAAGTATTCGTGCTGCCAGCGTTTCCAAAAGTTGTCCGTTAGGCACCGTCGGTACTTGATCCTCTTGAGTAGGTCTGTTCTTTTGGATTGGTGCTCCGTCTCCGTTGTTGGGTCGGGCAAGCACGCCAATCTTTTCCCAAGCAATATATCTCCTGGGGTTATCGGCCTGGACTCCGTGGCGTCTGTGCTGTCCATTGTTAGAGGTCGGGAGTTGACTATTCCTTCGACCTCGGTCAAAACAGTGGATAATTCTTCAGAGGTTAGGCATGCCCTCCCTAGCACTTTCCGTAGGGTGGTCTTTACCGTTCGCACGAGCCTCTCCCACCAGCCTCCCCACCATGGGGCACTGGGAACAATGAACTTCCATGTTACTCGGTTCTTGGCAAGATGAGACGTAAAATCTTCTTCTTGCATCGCTCTAAACAACGCATATAGGTCCTTTGATGCCTTCTTGAATGTTGGTGCGTTGTCAGAATAGATCGTTGTTGGTAACCCTCTCCGTGCCGTGAAACGTCGAAAGGCCATTAGAAAAGCTTCTGTAGACATTGCAGAAACAAGTTCGAGATGAACGGCGCGAGACACTGCACAAGTGAAAAGTGCAACGTAGGACTTCACACTGCCGCTTGCTGTCTTGACATACAAAGGACCTGCAAAATCTACGCCTACAACATCAAAGGGCGCGCCTTGCTTCAGTCGGTCAAGGGGAAGTGGAGCCGTTGGGGCAGTGTCAGCCGTGAGGCGGAACCTCTTGCATAAACAGCAGCTGAAGATCACTTTCTTCACCAATCTTCTCCCTCCTATAATCCAAAATCGTTCTCGGAGTTGCGCCAACGTGTCTCGTGCTCCTCCGTGAAGTACCTTGCAGTGGGCGTTCTGTACGACCAGGGTGGTGAAGTAGTGCTCACTCGGCAATATGATTGGGTGTTTCACATTGTCCGATGCTGGCAGCATCTGAAGCCGGCCTCCAACCCGGATGATATTGTCTTTATCCAAAAATGGACTCATCTCTGCTAGAGACGATTGTTTGTGAACATTTTCTTTCTTCGAGAGACATTTTATCTCGTCTGAGTAAGTACTGTTCTGAACGTTGTTGATCCAGTATAGTTCGGCCGCAGTGGTTTCCTCGGCACTCAGTGGTCCATTTGACGGTTTGCCATTTCGGCAGTTCCTCAGAAATCGAAGGCACCACGCCGTCACTCTTAAAGCCCGATGGAGTTCGCTGTACTTTGTCAAATCCAACAGCGGTTCAGGTGGTGTTGTTTGCAATATCACATGAACTGCTTTTCTCTCTTCTTTCAACAAGTCAGTCTCTGCTTCGTTACTCGACCTCAAATCAGGCCATTCATTTTCGTTTTCAGTCAACCATTTTGGTCCTGACCACCATAAATCACTCGACACCAGTCGAGAACCTGTGATGCCACGGGTAAGCAAATCCGCTGGATTGTCATTTCCCGGACAGTACCTCCAATGAGAAGGATCGGTGTCCCTTTGTATTTCTGCAACTCGGTTGGACACGAAAGTCTTCCACTTGCTGGGGTCGCTCTTGATCCATGCAAGTGTGATGAGAGAATCCGTCCACAACGTATAGTCATACGGAATGCATGGGATGGTCTTCTCAAGATATTTGTGGAGTCTCGATGCGATGACGGCTCCCATAAGTTCCAGACGAGGAAGAGTTTGTTTCTTGATTGGAGCAACCCGTGCTTTTGCCAATAAAAGTGTAGGTTGTTCAGGTGGCGAGGACTTCGTTGTTACGTACACTGTAGCTCCATAGGCAGTCGGGCTTGCGTCGCAGAAAATATGAATCTGGGTGTCCTTGCCTTGTCCTGCTTGGAATACGAATCTGGGGATGACGAGTGCATCCATCTTTGGCAGGTCACCACACCATTCGTGCCATTCGTTGTTCAGATCCTCGGGTAGAGCACTGTCCCAAGTGATTCCTCTCGCCCATAGTTTCTGAAACAGTGTCTTCACACGGATTGTGAAGGGCGACAAGACTCCCAGGGGATCGAAAATCCTAGACGCTGCTTGTAGAACAAATCGCTTAGTGCCATCATGCAGCTCTAGGAAGTTTTGTAAAATTGGCAACGCAAACTTCAAAACATCCTTCTCTGGATCCCAGACAATTCCCAGAACCTTCATTGTTCTTTGTTCAAGGATAGGCGTAGTGTTTTCTGGATTTGCCTCTTCTTGAAGTAGCACATCTCTCAGCGCTTGTGAATTCGTCGTCCACTTTCGGAGAGTCATTCCTGCGTTCTGCATAATAGATTTGGCGTCATGGTACAACTTGATGGCTTCCTCCTCGGTAGCTGTGCCAGTAACCAAGTCGTCCACGTAGAAGGAGTTACGAAGTACGTCAGCCACTTCCTCCTTTTCAGTCGGCAGATTTTTCAGGTGTTGGAGGATCGTAGCCGTCAGAAGAAATGGACTACAGGTTGCACCAAAAGGAACCCTCTTCATCCTCCATGTCTGTACCTCTTCATCTTTAAAGGTCGAAGATGGTAGATCTTGAAACCAGAGAAAACGGAATGCATCTCTGTCCTTTTCTGCTACAGATATTTGCAGAAATGCCTTCTGGATGTCGGAGGTTATGGCGAAGCGGCTCACCCGAAATCGCAGCAATATTCCAAGAAGGTCTTGATACAGGTTGTCTCCTTTCTCTAAACATTCGTTTAGAGACTTGCACCCAGCTGCGTGCGAGGATGCATCGAAAACAACTCGAAGTCGTGTCGTCAGCGCATTTTCTCGGATGACTTCGCGATGTGGCATGTAAAATAGTCTGCCTTCTTCACCAGTTGTCTCGTTCAGTACCACTTCAGCGTGACCCGCTATCAGATACTCTCTGATTGCTTCGTCGTAATGAAGTACTAGAGAGTCAGTTCTGTAGAGTCGACCTACTAGTTTCCTCAGTCTCGTCATCGCTACTTGCTTGTTGTCCTTAAGGACACCTATATTGTCCTTCCACGGTAGTGCCACTTCGTACTGTGTGCCAGACCGGCGAATGTTCTGCTCGAAATGGCGCATCACTTGGCTTGTTTCGGACATCTGGTCTTCTGAATCTGTGATTCCCAGGCTTTCTAACTCCCAGAATGATCGGAGAGCGCCTTCAACCTGTTCTGTACCGGTGATCTGCAGGACACAGACGACCAAGTTCGAGTGGTTTTTTTGTGACTTCAGGATGGATGTCCGTCCTTGGAAGGTCCAACCAAGCTTGGTGTTTAATGCAACAAGGGTGCTGCAGGTCTTACTCCGAGTGACTTCACCAGTCATAAAGCCCCACATTTGGTCAGAGCCAATCAAAATACTGATGCCTGGTTGTGCGGCAACCGCTGGAAACATGAGGCGATCGGCAATAAACTTTCCATTTTTCTCCATGTCAGCTACGAAGACTGAATCTGTCGTTAAGGTAGCTATGTCTTGACATATCACTGGGATTTCGATCGCTTCGATCTTGCATCCGTCCATGTTGAATTGACTTCTAAGTTCAAGCTCCACTACACGACGCTTCTTGCACTGTTGAGTTGAAGCACAAGCAAATGTGTTGAGCGCCATCTTGGTGTAGCCAACGCACTTAAGCTGAAGGTGTCTTGACAGATCCTCGGTGACGAACGTCTGTTGGCTGCCTCCGTCGATAACACCTCTAACATACCTACATGAGGTACCGCTGACAGCCCATGCCCGGAAGGTTTGCAGAAGCACCGCTCCGGACTCTCTGAATTCTCGGTGAATTGATGTAGTACAAACCGTCATGCTGTTTTGTGTGTCCGATTTACCTTCTTTAGCTTTGATCCGCGTCGGGTCACACATGGACTTAGCGTGTCTTCCACCGCATGTGGCACAGCTGATCTTTCGTCTGCAGTCTCTTGCTCGATGGCCACTGAGAGTGCATCTGAAGCATCTCATCTCTTTTGTCAAACGCTGTTTCTTCTGGTCCAGGGGAAGAGAGGAAGAACAGTCTGCAGAACTATGGCTTGTTCCGTTGCAGAAACAGCATCTCGTTTTATGTGGTGAGGGTCTGTTGTAGAGCACCGATGAGGTCGGTCTAGACGATTCACGTCGAGCTATGTTGTCCTCATATCTTGTGGTCTTTGTGTTCTTCGTTTCTGTGATCTTAAACTCGCTTTTCTCCCGACTTTCGACTTCGATAGCTAGAAAATCAAGTAGTCGATCCAGTTCTGAGCGGTCAGGCTGGCTGCTTGGGCCAGGCATGGCAGTTGCCGCAGACAAATGAGCGGTTCTGTGGTAGTTCACGACGATGTCACGTGGAAGAGCTCGCATCAAAATATCGCAGAGCATCGACGAAAAACTTGACTTATTCACACCCAATGTCTGGAGGCCTCGTATATTGATTTGCACCTGGTCGAACATCGTTCGTAGACCTGAGGTATCGTTGGCTGACTTGACAGGTGAAATCAGCCTCAGACTGGAGAAATATTCCTGCTCCAATCGTTTCTTGTCTCCAAAACGGCGATTGAGGATCTCAATTGCATCCGCGTAGCAAGTCTCTGTCCTTGGTAATCCAGCCACAGCTGCTTCCGCTTCTCCGCCCAAATACATTCGAAGGTAGCCGAACTTTTCGCTGGTGGACAGACTGGCGTTCTTGTGAATTGTTTCATCGAACTGTTCCCAGAACGCTGACCACTTTGAGATTTCACCCTTGAATGGCGTAATGGTGAGCTTCGGTAACCTAGTTCCAGCTTGTCTGCTGCCTTGGGTGTCGTTTGGGTGACGACTAGGTTCCCTAGGGGCCCCTCGAGACGATATCTGATCCAGGAGATCTTTTCTGCATTGGAGGGCACTGATGGTGGCAGTCGCTTCATCTTCGTATTGGACGACTGCCTGAAATTCGGTTTCGAACGAACCATCTGGTATGTGTCCCTCAAACTCTTCGTTCAACCTCCTGAGCTCATCGTTATTGGCGCGCAATCTTTCGGCCACAGTGGTAATCTGGCTAATCGTTGAATCTTGATTTTGTAAGAGAGCACTTGCCTCGTTGATGAGTCTTGTGTTTTGCGCGCGTCGGGTCGTTCTTTTAGTCTTCAGCCTTTCCATGGGGATCCACTGCGCTGCTGAGTCTTCTCGTGTGATGTCCCGGACCTTGACTCCCGGGTTTCGGCACCAAATTGTTGATATGAAGACCCAGGAACAGCGGCAGCTTCACAAAACTGAAGAGCTTTAATTCCGACGTGCGTTCGATGCGAAAAAAAGAAATGGTAATAAAAAAAAAAGTGAACGAGCTCCGCGCTCGCCGTCCACGAGCGCAGGCCCCGATCTCGTGTGCAGGCTTGCCATTGTGCTGCTCAACATTGCTTCGCTGGTACTCGACCAGTTTGATCTATTTTCAACACGGGTGTGGGGTTTTTGTTCGCAGGGCGGCTTATACCCCTCTTACACGGGCACCTATAACTACAGTTTAGCTAACTTCAGTTTCACTAAACTGGAACTTGGCGCAGTCATAGGGCTGTCCAAACTGCGGTTAGCACGAAACCATGGTTAGCGGAAACTGAGCTCCACGATCTCAGTTTGGGCTTGCTAATTGAGGTAAAGATGGCGACGACCGCAGCATTGCCGGCTATCGAAGCACTGACTATTTCGGATATTCAAGGGACACACCCAGAAATAAACGTGGAGGCAAATGTCGCGGAAAGAAATATGTGTCGGAAACAGTGCAGCAAAAGGAGCAAAAGGAGCAAAAGGAATTACTCCATGTCGCGGGACGGGGTGAAGTCTGCACTCCTCGGGCGCTGCAGCCCTGCCATCGATTCTGGTCGATGGCAATGCGGCTGCACTCATGTCGCCCATCTTTCTTTCTTTTTATTATTATTGAAGGGGGGGGGGGGGGGGGGCTTGATAATTGGTTGTTACGCAACATAAATAAAATTATGGGCCTAATTACTCGCTTCAAACAGTTAGAATGGATATAAAAAAAAAACAACGCATCCTTGATCTGAACACGGAACATCGCAGTTCGTTTCGTTTTGGCTTCAACCTTTCAACTGCAAGAAAAATGGCTGTGTAACGCCATCTCAGTTCATTTGGTCAAACCATGGTTCGCGACTGCAAACTGCCATTTGCCAAATAACAGTCAAAATGGTCCGTGTAACTAGATTACTAAGTCTCCTTCCGGTTAATCATACTGCACAGGCTGGCCAGTTTGAATGTGCAGGAGAAGACAACTTTCGTATTAAAGCGGGTAGCAATTGGTCAGATGAGGTGGGATGCGCTGATAAATTATGGGATGCTGGTGATCCTTTGTCGTGCAGGTGGGGGGTTCCTGGTAGTTCTTGGTGCGATAAGTTGGTGAAAACACTACGTTCCACCGGATATTCTGAGTTCAAAATACGTTGAGTTTAGGTATTAATGCTTTCAGAAGCTGAATGCGGACATGATTTAATTTTGCCGAGATAAGTAGGGCTTTGATCACCCCCAGTTAGACCGACTTTGGAGTGTGCACTTTTAAACGGAAGAACCGGCTTTTTCAAGCGCTGTAGGTAAGTCCAGCGAGCACCTTGCGCCGTCTTGGTCAGTCGCAGGTCCAAAAATTGCACTCCTGCCGAAGATGGGTCCTCCCCCTTGAACCTTCGATTACACCCTGCTTGGTGGAAAGAAGGGAGAATGGTCTCCACTTTTTTAGTTTCACGGTAGACAATGAGATAGTCGTCCACGTAGCGGAAGACTTCACACTGAGGGGCTGTTTTCTTAGGGTTGCCTCGACGGACCGACCTAGAGAGGACAAATAGATTTCCCTTACTATACTGGCGAATGGTACAACCCTATGCAAGTACCGTATTTTTGAAGCCAGATCTTTCCGTGGTCGGATGCGTTGTGGAATTGTAGGACGCACTGCCAGCATCCCACACTTTCACAACACATCACACCGCATCCGATCCATCGCTACCCGCTTTAACACGAACGCCGTCGTCTCCTGCAGATTCAAACTAGCGAGCCTGTGCAGTATGATTAACCCGAAGTAAACAAAGCCGTTCTGCGAGAGAAAAACACCAAACCTACTTCAGAGAATGTGCGACCAAGAAGGTGTATTCGGTGCCTCTAAGTGTGGAGCTGAATCCATTGGGTAAACTGGCCGGTGCGTAAACGACCGTCTACGACAGCATTAAAACAAAGCCACATTAAGAGCCCATCATCCCGCAGATCCCATCGCTACTCATGCGAAGAAGGCTTTTAGGTGCGCACCGGACTTTGACAACACCAAGGTCCTGGTAACGCATCATCAGCGATTTGGACGTAAAATCACAGAAACATTCAGCATCAAAAAAGCAAAAGAAATAACGTCTTATCTGCATCATTAGCCCTGACGAGACGTGAAATAGAATTGATCAGACCGGAACTGAAAAGAGCAAAATTGTGAACTTGGGCAGTCACGGTACGGCGACTCAATCCTTATCGGCGCTCCCGATTGCAACCTCCTCTTCATCCCCCATCTCCCGTTCTGGTTGACGCATGAAGTTTCCGCACCCGGAAATAAATATTCCTCGTTGCTAAACGAAATACTGTGGTTGTCTGTGGTTTTTATTCTTTCTATTTTAAGTAGATATTAAAGTCTTTCCTCAAGGCTCGCCATTCAGTGACTTAAAGTAGTTCAGCTCTTATAGCTACCGCTAAATGGTGTGCCATCTCACACTATGCAGCCTATGTATTAAAAAAAAAATGCAAATCTCTGTGGCCTTTTTTTTTTGTTTCATTAAAACGCGATTAAGCATCGCTTTACGCTTTTTTTTACGAGACTTGTACCGCAATGTTTGTTCGGGCATTTAACAGGGAGGGAGCGACGCACGAATGCAATTTTAAAGTTTCTCAGCAGGTTTGGGCGCGCAGACTGGCTGTGGGTCAATATCGACAATCTCTAAGTTCAGTTCAGTGTTCCTTTAATGATGCCAGTAGCATTCTCATATAGTACAACTAAATCAAAGAACTGTGGTGGGAGAGACTAAACGCAGTCTAATTTGTTTGGAGACCCAGAACAGTCATAATATCAAGGGTAATATTGTTCAAAATTATTGCCTATATCTCTATATAATAGGAAAATCGGTAGCCGAGTGTATTAGCGCACCAAATCTCGGAGCCCGTGCTGCAGAGCCCAATAATCATGCGTTTAATCACCCCCCCCCCCCCCCGCCCCCCGTTTCGAACTGGATTAGCATTGTAACGGCGTGCTGTCCTGTATCACTACTCCGTGATGCACGTTAACAACCCCAACTTACCACCCGAATTATATTGGCAACCTCTTTCATCTACAGTGGAGAAGAAAGATGCACATTGGGGCAGAATATTGCAGGCAGCACGCCAGACAAGCGCCTAACTTGGTCCGAGTTTGGCGAACCATGGACCTAATTTGAGCCTAATATGGCTTTGCTCCAGGGCGTTAATTACCAACGACCTCTTCTTGGGATTTTCTGTGGCTTTTTCCTGATTTCCCACACAATTGCCAAACTGCCAGACGTGAGCCAAACATGCCACGTAGCAGCCGAAGAACCGTACAGTGAAGCCTAATTCTGTCACATGTTTGGAAATTTAGGCTCAAAGTTGTCAGGTGAAGAGTCAACAACCATAAATGAAGCCTAATTCTGGCGTTTCTTCGGAAACTGTGGTACAAAGAAGTCAGGTGACAACAGAACAACAATGCAGTGAAGCTTAACTCCGACACTTGTTTGCAATTTAGGGTCAAAATACCCAGACTCTGGCCAGATAATATCGTGTTAGTTTATACCTTGGGTGTTCAGGGCCCTAAGTTGCCCGACAGAAAAACAACGAAACAAATTTTGGCCGAATGAACTGTGCTTTCAAAATTCAAGCAAGCATGAGTCAAGACAATCAGGTACAAAGTAAAGCTGAAGACAACCGGAGGACAAAAAAAGCAAGGGGAGAAGAGGGGAAATTTTAATTTAATTTAATAACAACTTTTGATCAGGCCTGTTTTTGGGCTGAGGTCCCGTTAGATGTAATTGTACTTCTAGTTATAATTTTAATCTTGTTTTTGTTTTACGTAATTGATTTGCAGGGGTTACTTTAGTTTTTTTAAATCTTTTTCCTAACACCTGCACATTAAAATCTGTATGAACATGCACGTAGCAGATTTAATCTGCATAACAGGCACGCAATTCTAAATGGCTCCCGCTAATTTTTCCTCCAGATGTTGCACTCAATCAAATGACTTCCAAAGCTCAAACTCATTGAGGGATGTTTTGTTATCTTGTATTAGCGAATAATGAAGGATGTTATGGCAAGCTGTCATGAAAATCGAAAGCTCAAGACAGTGGGGTAATCATCGATAATTCTTTTTTGTTTTTTTTAATTTTATGCAGCACGGTATTTAATTGACATTAGAGGCTTCATCTATGAAGTTCATGTCATAGCAATTTTTTTCCCTTCTTGTACTTATAACTTGTCTTTTTTAGTTACGACAAAGCTAAATCAACGGTTCTTATACTAAAGATTTTCCTGCCCTGCTTTCTCCTTCCAAAAGGAATTTTTTAGGGAAACCACAAAAACGAGGAGATGCTTTTTTTTTTTTATTAATTACTTTAATGCGAAGTTGACACCGGGCATTTTACACTACGTTTACTTGTCTGCATGAAACGCAGCAGGAACTCATTGCCATCTCAAGGGTTCCACCCGAGTGTTGATAACTAGTAAACGCCACTTCCTGAAGGACTTGCGTGTTTGTTTTTTCCAGCCTCTTCTCTTGGTAGTTTTTCAGTTTTAGGATTGTTCCAATGGCTCCCACAATAAAAAAGGAAATAAAAAAGGCACTATTAGGAGAAGCGTTTCCTCTCCTGGTGCAGCCACCGCCGCAGCAGTCGCAAACAAAGTGGACGACCTTTCACCGTAACAGTTTATCACGGCAGGCAGCAGTCCTCTTCCGCGTCTAGGCGACGCACCGAGGCCTGCGCAGTGTTAATCGGGGATCCTACCCGCGCGGCCATAAATTTCTTTATCGCAGAGGCGGCACCAATCTTGCGATAAAGGCGCGCATGCATTTGCTGAGTGGCGCTCTTTCGCTTCTGTGTGTGCTACTTAGTACGTCCGGGCGTCTGTGTGTACGTGCGTGCTTAGTGCGGAGGGGAGAGGAAGCTTTGGCTGGAGCAATGCGAAGAGAGAAATGAACAAATAAGCAACCGAAGATAAGCAAAGCGGTGTGGCTCTCGTCTGTAGGAGGAGAACCAAAGTTCCAAAAGGCAGGCGGATATACTGGATCAGCTGTGAGGCACCCGGGGAGATAACAAAGTTCAATAACAAACAACGTTAGTACGGCACTTTTTATTCTGCAGCCGCGGTATGGCGCGAATGTAGTCTGGTGTAGGAGGAGGGGGTGGGGTCACGAAAAGCAGGGAACGGTTTATATTGTTTTGTTTTATTGATATTACGGCTGGTGTAACTAAAGTATATCCTGTAGTGGAACGTACACATATGCGGCGGCGGGTACATGGTTCTATCACGTATGTTAATTTTTCTGCCTGGATTTTTTACCTCGTGAAGCTGAAACCCGCATGGCGATATTGATGCTGGTCAGCGTTGTGCGCTCGACATGCCGGCTCTGGGTGTGTTTCTTTAGGGTGTGAACCGCGTTCTCGGTGGTAGGATCAGTTTGAGTATAGATGTGCGCAGGCTCGGAGCATTTTGGGATGGACGGTGGGGCGGGGAATAGGAGGCAGTTCGGTTTACATTGGAGTTACGTTTGATTCTTGATTGAAGCGCGCTGAAGTTAAGAAAACAAGCGTGGACTTTTCGCCGTGTTTCATATCATTTCACTCGTTTAGATTCGGCTTAAGAACATAATTTTTATTCAGCATCATTTTCAGGCTGTCTTGTGAAAAGTCGTACATATCCGTGGGCACGAGGGTATGGAGCCGGAAGGAAGGTCGCGAAATAAATTGTCTAACATCTTATTTAGAAAGTATAATAATTATCCATTTGAACAACAGCGCGAAAGACACGCGGACAAGAAAGAGAGACACAGGACAAGGCGCTGACTATCAACTATATAGTTGATAGTCAGCGCCTCGTCCTGTCTCTCTCCTTCTTGTCCGTGTGTCTTTCGCGCTGTTTTTCAAATGGATTCTTACCAACTCGCGCAACTTTCTATTCTAATAATAATTATTTTTGTCGTTTTTTTTTTTGCTCATTGCTATTTTTCTCTGCAATCTATTTTGTGTGCATTTTTAAAATCCTAGAGCTACCCCTACTGTAATGTACACTAAGTAATGTAGTTTAAAGCAAATACATAAATATAAAACGTAAAAAAATTATTTTTGGTTTTACGTTTTTAATTTATTTTTTGACGTATCCTCAGTCATTTTGTATGTAGTTCAAACATAACAAACCAGCATTTTACTACAAAACCGCCTCAGAGGTATAAAATTCCTCTTGACAAAATTAAGAATTTATCGTACAATTAATGCTGTAGCGTTCAAAATCAGGATGGTGTCGCTCTCTTTCCTTTTCAATTATATTTTATTTTTACGTAGTGGAATTGCATTGACTCGTGGGTGTTAAGTTCCTTAATGCAAAAGTTAACGATTCAACTTTATGGCAACACTGACAAAATCTGCAGTTAAATCATCTTGTGAAGGTTGTAGTGTAAGTCTCTGCGGGCATGGGTGAACTTTCTGCTCTAACGATATTTAGGAAAACAGACACACAGGAGCGAAGATGATGAAAGTTTTGATCGCCCGAGTTTAAGGAGCCGGAGATTAACCCTTCTGCTGTCCCAGTGTCTTAGCCGCCTCGGAACATCAGTCATATCATTGTAGGCCGTCATGCCCCTCAATGAAATGAGAAGTGTGGCCCATAGGTAGTCGATGGTACGTGAGCAACGCACTGAACAGCGGCCCGACCTGACTCGACTGGCTGAAGGTCCAGTGCGGTATTAAAAAAAACAACAACAGAAGCATATAATGATAGTCAGCTTTTAATTTGAACTAACTCTTGTTATAGGCATGGTATCACTGCCCCTGATTGCAAACAAAATTTATGCTGCTCTTCATTCTGACAAAGTGAGATCAAAGGCAATGTTTCTGGTCTAGCACACAGTGCCCGCATAACATTCCGACGCCTTGAGTATCAGCGGTCTGGTGACAGTACTGACATATATGTGTCAGCAGTCTCGGTATTGACACATGACAGTAGATCAAGATCATTCATGGTCAACAAAAGCAATTAGCTTCGAGAGCGCATCCCTTTCACTCACATGCTTACTGGTAAAGTTTCGCTTTCCCTCATATAGTAGCATATCCGCTTCTCAGTAGTGATAGACAACAACGTGTTTGCAAAAATTCAGCTTCGTGAGTTCGCCGATAATGCCCGAGATCATACTATGCACTTGTTCACTTTCATTTACATTACTGCTCATTCGTTTGGGGTACTAAAACTAAAAATAACCTTGAAAAACTACTAGTACTCCAGAAAAAAGCGATCCGATCTATCGAGTGTTTAAGTTATAACGATCACACATCTGCCTATTTAACAAACAAACAAACAAAAAAACGTCGCTTGCTTACTGTACAAGAGTTAATAATGTTGAACCTTACAAAAGTCATCTTTCATTATCTCGAAACTGACAAGGAGTCAATTCGCATCCAATTTCTCTTAAGAGAAACTCACTACAACTTAAGATGTGTGGATTATGCTAGAGGTCAATCACGTACGAGCTATGGTGAACAAACATTAACACAGAAAATTCCCCAACCTCTATACGTGCATCCTCAAATTCTGGAAATAACTGAAGGAGTAATTTCAATAGATACGTTAATAAAAAAAAAAAAGAATAAAGGATTATATTTTAAAACATTAATAATATATTGTATAAAAATATGTAAACAACATTCTTTTTTTTATTGTTTTTATTTGTGTTTCCGCTCTGAAACCTATATGGGGCTCGGGACCTTGGTCATGTGCTATTAAGTACCTTTTGTCCCTGCCACCCCACTTCTAAATGGCTAATAAATGAAATGGAATGAAATAAAATCAAACTCAAGGGTAGTCCGTGGGTGTAGCCTTCGATACCACAGGCTCACTTTTTTACAATTAAAAAGCAAAACGTTCTCACAAAAGAAAAAAGAAAAAAACAGAATTTTTATTTTGTCATGCTTTTGTATTACGTTTAGGCGCCTCGATATATTGTGTGCGGCGTCGAATTAACGTCCGTACGTCGGACATATATATAATTAATTTTTGACAGTTGGTTTAAGCTTTGACTGCTGAGGGCTACTGCTGCAACGAATGCATCTTCAAGCAGTGTGTTTACTGCGACGTTAAATTGTTTTTGTTTTCGATTGTTGCCCGGAGACATCACAAATGAGGCACGCTGCCGATAGTAACAATTCTGAAGATCGTGCGGCAGACGAAATGTCTGCCGCACGATCTTCAGAAAGTAAGAGCTACAGCAGATGAATTCTGCTGTAGCTCTTACTTCAGTCAGCCAGTCAACAATCACCAAAGAAATAGCTTCAATTCGTGGGATTCCTCGGCGTCTCAATTAACGTATACTGCTGCCGATGAGACAATATCCCGATACCTATTATTTATATGACATAAAACATGCCGATTATTCGAGCACACCAGCTCCTTCTTGCCGAGACCCGTGATGTGCGGGTAAGCTTTGCTGTCAAGCATTGCCGGTGCATTACATGACCTGTGCTGCCACGCTGACTATACGAATTTAAACTTAAAAAGATGAAGGGATGAGAGCGCGGCGGGACGTTAGAGCACCGTGCACTGGTCTGGAGGAAGCGCCAAACATCCGGATTTGGACAGTGAGTCAAAATCCGGATGCAAGGCATCCAGCTTTGCGTCTACCCACTAATTGTTCCAACCATAGAGCCCGGAGCTCTTTCGTCCCCGTGCACTTTGATGTCCTCCGCTCCCTTAGTTTATATCTTTATAGACTGAACCGCAGATGCACCCACAGTTGCTTGCTCTAAGTAGTTTTTGCGTTCTAAACACCTGGCCTTTTCTAGCCGTTATTTCGCTGATACACCTGCACCATAAAAAACCGTGAAAATTTGGTCTCAATTATCATACCATCGTTCTTTGTAAAATTAAAAAAAGAAAGACAATAATAAGCCACACGGTGCGCCTGTAATAAAAATCAAAACACGAATGAAAATATCTTCTATTCAAAACCTTCCTAGCGTTGTTTTTGTAATAAGGAAACAAACGGTCCTTGTTGGGAAATGCGAGCGATAACAGGAATCACACTCTACTTAGCTGATTGAGCAAGCGAAACGGCGACACTGTTTCTCCGCTTCCTGTTTGTTTTACCACCGTAAATTGCAGCGGAGCGCGCTTTCTTGTTATAATACATTATTTTCTTTTTGGACGGTTTTTACCCTCTCACTCTCATTGCACCGTATGGCCTGAGTTCGCGGAAGGCGAGATCATATTCCCGAAACAGCATGTGCCCGCAGGAAACAAATTAACTCTGCCTCTTTCATCCCCGCCGCAGGCTAGGAAGTCATGACACGGTTTGGAACTAGAAAGAGGCGGGGCAAAGTACACGAACTAAACATAAGACAGACAGAAAAAAAAAAGCAGCTCCCCACTCGACCTCCGAACTTTACTCTTGTGTTGTTTTAAAAGAGGCAAGACGCTCGTTTACGAACAATGATGCCTCTTTGTTGTGAGAAGGAGTCACGGGACCTTTGTGTCTGCTTCGGGACTCTCCATCGCTATCGCAGCACAGTCTAGGGCAGAAGTCTCCAAACCCCTGCCCGCGGGCCAGATGCGGCCCTCGAAGGCGTTCCGCCCTGCCCGCGGATTGTCGCGGTCTTTCCATTGACGCCCGGCCCGTAACCATCTGCTACAAATACCAAAATAAACCCGCGTAAAAAAAACAAGAAAATGTCAAGGCGACCCACACCGAAGTTGCATTCATGCTGGCGTTCCAAGCGCCACCGCGAAGCAGATCCGCTCGTTTTCATAATCAGACGCGTGTGAGATTGTACTGAATCTTTAAACAAGCGTGTTCGCAACCGCCTTGCGAACACGGTTCAACCGCGAGTGTGAATGAGGTGTACACGCGCAATCGAAGATATAAAAAAAAATATTTAGAGATAACTGCATCGAAACGCGGGGTCACTCGCCATAACATTGTAGATTGTCATCGCCCGCATCGCTATTCGTAGTTCTCTGCTTCATGTCTGTAACAACGATACAATTCCTTGGCGTTGTCATGAATATTGTGCTTAGTTTCTTGTGTCACACCTCTTGCATATTGTCATCTTCAGATTTACCGTTCTCATCAGAACGTTAGCATATCCCATGTGGATATGCCAACGTTCCTATCTGCTTTAACTTATGCGTGGTGTCCTCTGGTTTGAAATTATTTTCGTAACGTCATAATTGCCAACGTAGTATTACATTTGAAAGTAATATGTATGATATATTTATCCACCATACATCGATTTATGCATTGTTGGTCTGGATTAAGTTTTGGCATTTAAACGCAAATTTAGGCTTATATGTTTAGCTTTTTGTTTTCATTTATATTGTCTTAAATATTTTCCGGTCACGGAGACTGCCACAGGTCCCGTATCCGGCCTCCTAGTTAAAAAGTTTGGAGACCCCTGTTCTAGAGCAATGGAGGAAAGCGCCGCACGAACAGAAAACGCTGCCGCCCGAATCCCAGAAATGTAATGCGCTTCTCACTTTAATCCCATGTTCAGAAAAAAAAAAGTCAAGACGACGTGACACTGCCTATACGTCATATAAAAGAGAGTCTGCATACAGATGCGAACGGGAGTCTCCGCGAGATTTGTGCTTAGAATGCCACATGGCAGTGTGCTCAAAGACAAGCTTGGCCCTCGCATATTCGAACCAGCGATATTGCGGTAACTCGTGTTTGCAAACTGTCTCTTGTATGATGTATAAGCAGCAGTGTTGCGGAATGGGCACCCCCCCCCCCCCCCCCCCCCCCTTTCATTTCAATTCCATTCCGGGGAATTACACTTTTTGACAATTAGATTCCTTTCAACTCTTGGACATAGAGGCACTGGGCTCATTCCCGCCAATGGAATGAGTGAACTCCGCCATTCCATCTCCCTAAACGAGAAAACACGAAAACAAGATAATTGGCAGCCCCATTGTGTTACTAAAGACAAGAAGCATAATGCTGCTCACGTTATCAAAAGCGTAGACGACTGCAAAGGTACCCGAAAGCTTCCTCAAAGCTGTCATTCTACTACGCCGAAGGGTGGTCGCAAAAGCGCTTCATGACACATGGTGTCACTGCGGACATCGATCGCGCGATCAAGCGTCAAAAGCTTGAGAGTCGCAATAGGAGCCAAAAACTGAAACCACCCATACGCTTCGAAAACGGGTCGTATACCTACCGCAAATACATGGTTAGCCTGTTGTTTGTTAGGTAAGTCCTTAAAAATGCATATTCTCGGGGACAACTTTTTCTGGCATTTCCGAAGTGAAGACCGCGCGAGCACAGTTGTGCTCAGAGCGCAGTGTGAAGGGCACATTGCCAACAAACGTTTTTCTCAAGTATGTTTCGTGCGCGGTACAAGAAGCTATCTTGCTCTCTGCTTCGAATACTTGCACCACAGCACCGCTAAGGCGCTGGCAGGAGCGATGCCAGTATAGCTGCCCACGATCTTTACGCACTGCAGCAAGAACAAAAAACCGCTGAAAAAGTGTAGTCGGTATACGACGCCAGAACAAGGGACTTTAGCACCATATGATAAAACCTGCCTTAAAACGTAAACTTCTACGTTTGCCGTACGATTCTCGCGAATTCTCTATATATTTAATACAATTATTTGTGACCCACACAAACACTAGAAAATCGGCTGGGTTAAAAGCAGGGAGTCAACCTTTTCATTATTCCGGTTCGGTTCGGTTCGGGTTGGAGTTCAGTAGCCTTGCATTTTGTTCCGGTTCGGTTCTGGTTCAGTATGGAATTTTCGAGAACCGTTTTCGCACGTCCGATATGGTACGATGGGCACTGCGGTATACGAACTGCGAGTGTGCAAATCTTCTGCATTAGCACATGAGCAGTTCGTATCGAATGTGCAAACACGGTTCCCTAAAGCTTCTTAGTGATGCTTTTGAAATAACGGTTCAATTGCCGGCTCCACCAAGCGCAAACCAATTCAAACCCATTCTTAAAAAAAAAAAAAAAAAAAGAAATAGAGTCCAAAACTTTTAGTTGTTCAGGATAGAATGTGAGGTCAGCACAGAAACGAGGACAGCAACACAAATATAGGCCTAATTTCGATTCGTGGTCATGTATTTGTAACCCGAACACTATTTCGTGACAATTACGTGGTTATGCACGTGCTTAGAAACGGTACTAACGTATACTACTCACATGTAAAGTCAATTACCCAGCACGCACAGTCGCAGAGTGACGATAGCACGCACCGTATTCGCAAACTACCCACCAAACACATATTATTCGTTAATGATATTGTAGTGAGTGCGCAGGCGAGCTGGTGGAAATTAACCATTCTGATGTTAGCCTGAGACTGAGGCAGGAAAAGAGGAAGTTTCAAAGTAGAAGAAAAAGGAACAATCGAGGATACGTCTCTACTAGAGACGTATCCTCGACTGTTCCTTTTTCTTCTACTTTGAAACTTCCTCTTTTCCTGCCTCAGTCTCAGGCTAACATCAGAATGATTATTCGTTAGTTGTTTTTTAAACAGCAGGAGTTTTGTCTGCCAGAGTAGGGCGACATTGTTACCCCCTCTATATGAAAAATTTACTCAGTGCAGTACGGCAACTAGCCTAGGTATTTTAACGAGCATCACGCAGTACTGATACGCGGCCGCATGCCGGTACGATGCTCATCCAGATCGAAACGGCAATCTATACCACACCGCACACCCGAACGACCTGCTCGAACGACTGTGTAAGGGGATAAAGACTGCGAAGGCCGGGGGAAAAAGGCGATTAAAACAAACAAAAATAAAGTTCACAAGAGAAGACAACTGGCGACTTAATGTTTCTAAAAAACTCACACACCATTTTTGTTTTTCTTTAAGCAGCGCCTATGGCTTTGGCCGCCCTGGGCCAATGGCGTCCCGCGACCCCTGCTGCCGTGTCGCGCACCTCACGGCCTCGCCAATTGGTGCGTCCAGACTTCACCTGTTTTACCTTACGATGTACCGCGATGGACGCTCCGAGCTACACAAGTCAATGGATCGTTTGTAGTTTGTCTCGTGACTTCGCGCTCTTCTCGTCGCTCCCGCCCAACCGGAAGGACACGTGACACCTTCCCAGCTGTGGATTGGTGGCTCGTAGGGTCCTTCGCGGTCCATCGTAAGGTGAATCCGAATATAGAAGTGTACGCCTCCAGGCCGACTCGCCGACGCCAATTTGTGCTGCACATACACGTGCAGGATGCCTATTTGTTTCATTGTTTTTGAGCTGTCTCCATGTCGTCGCTGCCGTTTGTTTAGTCGAAACTGAGCCGGTGATTCCGCCGTCGCGAATATTTAATTGGATTCGCTCTGCTACCCGCAAAAAGGCGCGGCTCACATCTTATTACGCCCAACCCTTTCCAATGAGCTGGTAACCCTCACATGAGATAACGGTTCCGTTCCGTTTCGGGTTCAATATTCAATGTTTGATTTGAGTTACAGTATTGTTTCGGTTCAGTTAAAAATAAATGTTTTTGCTCAGGCTTTCGGTTTGGGTTCGGTTCGACACCCTTGTTCAAAAGCTACATGCTAATCGCGCGTGATTACAACAGCCGTTTTGTCGCGTCTCGTATATAGTGCCAGGAACGACACCTCGTCCGTCTCCAACTATTCAGTTTTGTTGCTACACAGAGGACGCACAAATCTTATCCTCGAAGGAGCACAAGCCAGTGAGACAATCAAGGCGCTAGTCATCTCCAGTGTCATATGATGCTATTTCAGGTAACTTACCATGCGCTAGAGAATCGCGTCATTGGCCCGGAGGTCCCAAATGAAAATCTCCACAACCCGCATAAGACCCGAGCCCACTCCATTCCCACTCCATTCTGTGCAAAAGGCATCTAATTCTGTTCAGAGTCCATTCCCCTCGGCGCTGCCTCCATTCAATTCCCATCTGATTTCAATGTCGCGAAATTGCGTAATGATTCCGGAATCATTTCAACTCCGGTGTGGAAACGTCGCAACACTCATGAGCAGTGTGACCCCGTCTCTAGAGATGGCGATGGGCAGCCTCCGCATACCAAGGACAATGGTTCCGGTTGTTAAAAATTACAACCACATATAATGAGGCAATGAGCAGCTCTTGGCTCCCTACCGCTAGGCGTCTCTGCAAGCCTCCGAAGAAACCGAGCCCAAAGTTGTTGGCAGTTCTAGTATACCATATTTTTTACCCTAATAAAGGACCACATAGACTTCGGATATGTTTTGATAATAGCATTCGACTAGCAATCGCTTTGAGCACGAGATCGTACGGAATTGAATATCTTGTTGGTTGTGCGTGTCTGTTTATCCCTTCATACCTGCGCTGCAGCATATTTTTTGTTAACAACTGACTCTCGAAAAAGAAAACACCACGATACTTGTACGAGATCTTCAAAGGGAATAATAGTCATAAGATTGCTCGAAATCCCGCTGTGCCAAGTGTTCTTAAATATACTGTTCTTATTCAAAAATTGAAGGACGCATACATTTTTTTAAAGTTAATTACATTCATAAAATGCAAACATTTACCTGTTTGAAAAACACCCCAACAGAGCAAACGTTCAACTAGTAAGAATTAAACAAAATCCAATATAGTGCATTCTGTTTTGTTCTTAAACAATAAAATACAACAATATAGAATGCAAAGCAAACTTTCTTTGTTTCTCGTGATATTTATATGTGATATAGTATTGAAGCAGCCGCGATGTATTCACTTTGAAACGTTTACTGGGATATAACAACAAAATAATAAAGAACCTCGATCTGCTCTCAAAGCCCAGGGAGCACATAACGTGCCCCGCAGAAATCACACTTATAAAAAAAGTTTCTGATTTTAATATTTAAACATATTTTTTTACTTTCTTTGGTTTTCTATATATATGACCTTAACGTACAGTAGTCATCCAAGACGATTGTTCGTTACACTCATCCATGACGCTCGTTCACGGCAATTTTGTCATAAGAAATTGTAAAGATTTTCATGACAATGGTATTGGTATTGTCACTAATAAAACAGAATATGTTTTAAGAAGTTATTTAGGATCATATCCGGTGCCATGTTCAATCGGAACGGCGAAAAATTTACGTTTTCAGGCATTATCAATGTGCTTATCCTCGCCTTGTCTAAAGATGAGGTAACGTTTCTCGGAAACTCAGACATAGCTTTTTCGTGCGCCATAGTAGGGTCTAACTGGAAAGTACTTAAAAACAATGTTTCTTTAATTATTTATTCTTCGATAGAAAGAACTTTGTGTTTAGCTTGAATTAACTGCCTCTTTTTTTTTTCTTCTTCTTCAAACTGCTCAGTTATATTTTTGTTTGATTTTAATAAAGTCGGAAGTTGCGAGTAATCGACCTCTTTTGAAGCGACGTCCTAGCGCATTAAAATTCAATTAATGATCGCCAGCCTACACGGGAGTCCTATGGACGAGTGCTGCTTTGAGGACTCCCACTGTTCGATACAAGAGGGTGCCCCCGCCTGCGGACCATCTCAAGCTCCAAGGTATGCATCATATCTGCAGTCCCTATGTAAGCGTTTCCCAGAAAACATTTGTTAGAGGACACCCCGACTGCTGCGCTGTCTTTAAATATTGAAATGTAGGAATCTATCAGAGCGTCGATAACCTGTGGCTTCCGAGTTTACATGTGCTCCGAGAAAAGCCGCGGCTGTCGCGAATCGCAGTTTACTGGTCATTTGAGGAATGAACGTGTTTCATCAGCATCGATAAATAGTGTCGTTTCATTTTTTCCTAGTTCCTACTTTCTCTCTTCTTGAACTATTTGGTACACTACGCGATTTGTGAGTTGATGAGGAAAGCTAAAAAGAAAAAAAAAAGTTAAAAAATTGTTTCATGGTTCCACATTTATAAAATCGTAAAGGCTTCGCTATATACCGTTCTATCTGGGGTGGCGCCATTTTAAGAGCGAGAGAAAAGAGGGGAAAGAGCTACCGGCGCTTTCCCTCTTGTTATTGCGTTAGAAAGAGCAAAAGTCCCGGATGAAACGCTTCGGCGGTGTTGGGTGTAGGCATTGCCAGAACTTCGTTCGCGCTTTTCGTCCGTGTTTTAAACTCTCAAAGTTAATTAGAGCCACGGGCTCGGATGGCGGTAGTCCCCCAGTCATCGGAACACCATTGTTCGCTTATAAAGTGCACGAATAACGACACAACGCGTCAAATGCTGTCCGAGGACCTATGTTGCTTGCATGGAATCCGGCAGGGCGAGTGCGGCTGCAATGTTTTTAAGCGCACTCGCTTTCCACATTACCCCGATCTCCGGCGGCAGTGGGTTGCGTCAGTAAACCGAAAATGCTTTTCCCCAACGTCATCCTCACGCCTGTGCTCCGAACATTTTGTGAATGGAGCGCGCAGCGAACGCTGTACCGCCAATGAACTTGGGGTACGCTCGCAAGGTGCCTGGAAGTTTTCTCGTGATAATTGCTGTTTCAGTTGGTTACTTTTTGAAATTGAATTTATCTTAATATTGATATTTTGGATCGGTGACACTGACTGTATTTTATTATATACAACGCTTAGGTGAAGGCTCATTTCCGTTGCCTAGTGTGGCTGGAGATTGTCTAAACGTTAGTTCTTTCGGTTTTCCTGAATCGCGATCTCCTGCGTGGCACCAGAGAGCCGTAAACCTATGTTTACGGGACTAGATTCTTCCTATTTTCGAAATTAGCGCATACAATGTAGTCACCAAGTGTGTCTTTTGACAAGAACTGAAACAGACTGGGTCACTGCCGGAGCGAGTCGATCAATGATTCAGCGAATTCAAATCGATGCATGAGCATGTTTCAACTTTAGCAAAAAAACTTGAAAGTTTCTTTCCAGCTATGTTATGTACTGATATTGAAAATAAGAAGAATATAGTCGTGTTGCGACGGTCAACGTAGGTTCACGGCTCTCGGATGCCGCGCAGGAAATCGTAATTCAGAAAAACCGATAGAACTAATTTTTCAACAATTTCCAGCCCCACCCGGTGGCGGAAATGAACCTTCAACTAAGTGTTGTAGATGATAAAATCGAGTCAGTGTCACCACTGCAAATGATCAATATTAAGATAAACACAGTTACCAAAAAGTTACAAGCTGAAACCTCAATTATCACGAAAAAAACTTGCACGTACGTTGCGAGAGTACCCCATGTTCATTGGCGGTGCTCCGTTCACAAAATGTTCCGAGGACACTCGAGAGAATGGCGTTGAGGAAGAAGTCTTTTCGCTTTACGGAAGCAACCCAGAGCAACTGGAGATCGGGGTCATGTGGAAAGCGATGGAGCTTAAAAGGGCACTGACACATTATAATAATTTTTTTTAATTATCCGAAACCATTGAAAACGATGCCGGGACATTACCCTCAAAATTCGAAGCTTGGGAATTCAGTATTGGTGAAGTAAAAAAAAAGAAAAAAAAATTTCCAAATGCCGAATTCGAAGTTCCCGCGAGATCCGCGCCGGTGCCCTGACGTCCAATATTGCGGGGTCCTGCGAGTCGACTTTCGTTCACGACTCCGTGCTGTTGCCACAGCGACCCGAAGCGAGGAGGCGAGGAGCAGGAGATAAGAGCGACGGCGTACCGAGGAAAAGGGGTTTGATACCGTGCGAGCGGTGCCGCCTGCAAAGTTGGCATGATTTGGAGGATACAAATCCAGGACGCGTCATCACACCGGCCTTCTATTTTTGGTACTTCCAAAAGGAGGGCCGTAGTGCGTTTGCAAGTGCGTTAAAAAACATGTTTTACGATTGCCGTTATTATGTGTTATAGAAATGTCGCCTACAAACCTTCTAAATTTCATGATTTTTTGACGTCACGAATCAAACGAAGCGAGGAGGCGAGGAGCGGGAGAGAAAGGCGCCAAAAATAAAAAGGCGCGCGCGCGCGTTAGAGAGAGAGAGAAAAGATTTTTGCGATGCGGTATTCTTTCGCGTGACTATGACTACAACTTTCATCGTTTTAGACAATAAAAAAAAAATAGGACCCTTGGGGTGTCAGTGCCCCTTTAAAGGCACTGCAGCCGCACTCGCCTTGTCGGATTCCATGCAAGCTACGCAGGTCCACGGACCGTATTCTAAACTTATTGTCGTTATTCGTGCACCCTATGACCAAGCAATAGTGTCCCAATGACCGGGGGACTGTCGCCATCGAAACCCATGGCTCGAATGAAGTTGGGGACTTAAAAACAGAGAAGAAAACGCGAGCGAAGTTAGAGGAAATGCATACACCCAACACCGGCGATGCCTCTCATCCTGGACTTTCACTCTTTTTAACGCAGCAGCAAGGGGGAAAGCGCCAGTAGCCCTTACCCTTGTCTTTCTCGCCGTCTTTCAGTAAAACGGTCTATATAATTCGTTGCAACTCAAGAAGGTAGGGCGAGGGAAAGGAAGGCCGGATCTGAGATAGCAGACGGATTGCTGGAGGGAGGAAGAGGTTTCTCCCTCTCCTCTCCAGCGTTCCGTCTGATTCCTCCTCCCCGGCCTTCCTTTCCGTCGCCACGCCTTCTTGAGTTGCAATGGACTATATTTGAATGTTCTCTCGAGACACGAACCTCGCGCTTTATGAAGCTCTTTTTTCATTATTTGTCCTAGCAGTGTTGCCGTATGGGCTAGTTGGCAGTTAATTTTAGCTGGTAATACGCAGCTCAGGGACACGAACAGAGTTTACTACTTTGTCCGTGTCCCTGCGCTGTTTATTACATGCTAAAATTGTTTTAGTTTCTAGCATTATTAATTTTCCAGATTTCGCAAGCTATACACATATGCCTCACGTGTAATAAAACGGTAGACATCAAGCTACCGGTGTACATATATTAAAACGTTCACATCAAAAAGCATTTCATTATAATCACTATATTGTAACCACGTAAAAAATGAATGGTCGTTTTGTTTTTGTTTAGAATATGTTTAGTGGATATATAGGCATAGCAGATTTACTTTAGAAATATAAGAAATAGAAATCGAAAATTACTATGAACAAAGTATAAGTGTGCAAATGGCTGATGTAAATTTATTATAATTACTAACAAAAAACGAGACTAGAGTAAACTAAGGAACAGGACAAAACGGAAGTCTCAAACACAACTGAAAAATGTATTTGACAAGAAACTTTTAATTTTAGTATAAACACAAAGACTGGAAAGGATGTAGGTCTTCTGTATTTGTGTACTTTCCCGTCTTTGTGCTCAAAATATACTTGAGTGCTTTCTTGTGAAATAAACCTTCATGTGTTTGTCTCATATTTTACCCTAGTCTCGTTTTTTTAATTGTGATATCATGTACACATTAAATACATAAGTGTTTTGAAATTCATTACCTACATATATTTTTTTTTCGGAATCGATGTCATTTTCTTTAGATACTGTAAACTAAAAAAATAAAATAAAATTCAAGCGCGAAGTTTTTATTAAATAGATATACACGGATAGTATGAATGCGAGCACGCGAATATCTAGGTAAGTTTAAGATCGTTGAATGTAAATAAAGCATCAAGATAATCTGACATATTCTGCCGACACAATAAAATTATTATAACTGTAGCTTATGCTCATGATGGTATAACGGACGATAAAAAAAGAACAGGATGAAACACATATACAGCACGCTACCAACACGGCCACCATTTCCAAGTACGAAGAACCTGGTTCCACAGAATGTATAGTGGGTCTCATCAATCGCAAGGCGATCTATAGATAAGTCCCCGTGGGCTATCTCGAACACACTTTTAGGACCGCATACGGGAACCACAGCGCGACCGTCTCGCCTCTTGCTCATCAGATCTGGAAGGATGATATTTCGAGAAAACAAATGAGCTTTTCTCGGCACCCAGCCCCCGCCACCGATAGATGTAGCGATAACGAGACTGCTCCGTCCCTACAACGGTTCGCTTCCGCAAACCCGATCGAGAGGAGGATACGCACACTGCCCTTATTTCATTGATTTTCTGTCCGGAACAAGATTAATCGGGCGTAATAAAATGAAGCGTTTCCCGCGTAGCCCTCGACGTAAAATCTTTGGAACGAACCCCAGAGATAGATCGGCTCTCAAGAGTGCTGAGCGAGTTTGCCCTGGCCGCGATGACGACGACCCGTGTATATGGATTATTTCGCGAAGCGTCTGAAGGGTTCGCGTATTGTGCTTACGTGTTCAAACCTCGTCAATTCGACCGACTGGTTCAAGTGGGGGATTTTAAGAAACATCGGGCGTTCAATTAGGTTGTACGTGCGTCCGCGACTTAATGGAATCGCAAGAGCACGTACAGCCGATTTAATGAAATCGCTCTAAAAATGGCCCGTCGAGTGGACCCTTTCTCGAGACCTTGTTTTGTTAAAATGATTTGCAGCGGTGCGTCCCATTCGCTCGAATGACGCGCAATCGATCCTAAGCTCGCCGGGACTTTCGTTGTTTTATAAATATTTTCGTCCAAGACAAAGTGGACCTCGCCCTGAAGTGATGTTTCACCGATTCAAGTACATACTTTCAACGGTCCAAGAAGCAAATCCGGTAGAAACCATAAAACTCTGCTTTTACGGCTTGAAACAAAGAACGTATATTTCGTTCACACTGAAAAATATATTATAATAAAGTACACTAAAGTTCATTCAATAATAATAATAAAATTAATAATAATAATAATAATAATAATCATCATCATCATAATCATAATCATAATCATAATCATCATCATCATCTTTGTTTTTCGAGTTCCCTGAAACGGCCAGCCGGCTTTTTGTTAGGAGCACGAACTCGTACAAAGGAAATCTTTTAACACAATCCTACTACTCGTAATAAAAAATATATATATACAAAAATGTATACGCGTATAGAATGACGCGCTCTTAGGTGACCAAAAGCTTGTCCAATGGACCTTTTCCGAGAAGCGTTCTGCGCACGCGCGAGCGCCCGATGCCAAGCGGCGGAAGTCGGAACGAAAAATTGAGGAAATTCGGAAGGAGGCTGTATATCAGCGAGTAGAACACGTAACTGCAGCATATATATAATTGTGTTACACGAAAAAAGAACGTCGACGGAAAGGAAAACACGACGTTTGGGTGGACGCCACGGATGCCCCTCTTTCAAGTCGCGTTGGGCAGGCTCCGCTGCTCAGAGTGCGAAGAAACTGGTAGCGTAGCTCCCATTATCGATTGGTAGCGCAGGTAGGTCACTTCCTCGATTTTTAGTTCGTGCAGCCACCGCCTGGTACCGTCGGTATGTGGAAAAGGTCCATTGAAATCGATATGTACAAATTGGTGCAGTAATGTGAACCTGAGGTGGGTACAGTGCGGTTGTAAAATGACGGTAAACGAGAAAGAGGTGACGCATTGCATGGTGAACAATTATCAAAACAGGTAAACTGTCTTGTAGTTCGAAGAGGAACATGAAAATAGATTTCACCAATAAGCCACGAATAATCAACGGCACCATTAATGATCTTATTGGGGAATACCAAATCACGAACCGTACCCCTGTGGGATAAAAAACCTCAGCGAAAATCTAGTTAGTAAGCATTCATCGTCATTATCCACGCGCCGTCCAATCCATCTATCAGAAACAATTCGAACACTCCTTTTTTGCACATATCCTATAACCAAAGCCTGAGTTAACGACACTGAATTCCAAATCCCAGAAAAAATTCTAGTCTCGATACGACTAATGAATCGAATAGATGTCTCAAACAACAAGGCACTAAGAATGCTTGGTCAAACCCGATATAACTGCTTCAACTTTCATTGCAGAGCCGGCCAAAAGAGAGACATGATTTTTAAAAGTTAATCCGCAGTCAATATACACAGCAAGATCCTTTACGAGTGAGACCCGTTCAATCGGTACTCCATCGATATGATAAGTGATATTCATGACCGCACGGCGTCTGCACAAAGATATCACTTTGTTTTTTAAGGGATTAAGAAGCAAGTGATTTTGTTTACACCACTAAGCTATATTAGACACATCATGTTGTATCAGCAATGAAAAGGCAATGAACACTCTTGGACAACTTGATGTCGTGACAGTAATTGTAATCTTTAGAAATGCAAGGCGTGGTTAGCGTTGAGCGAGCCCGGAGCATAATCTGATCGCTCTGCTGCCATTGAGATTGCGGCAACAACCGATAAGAACAGCGAATTGAACAAATCACAAAGCAAGCAGTGGAAGCTTACTAAGCAACACCCTGTGTTCTCTGAGCTGTCAGGGACCATAGCATTGTTACTATTGCCGCGCGCCAAGTAGGCAGCGCGGCCGCAGCCTACCGGTTATCGCGCTTGCCTCTCACGCGAAGGGCCAGGGTTCGATTCCTGGCCGCGGCTACGCATTTTTGTTTCCACTGTAATGTGATGTTCTGGTGAATTCGGGAACCGTCTAGCTGATTCGAGGTTAGAATGTTCTACGCTTCGTACCTTCTACATCGAATGCTGCAGAAGACCACGCGAGTACAAAAGCCGCTCCGCGTGGAAAGCCAGAGTCAGTCTCGCCCCAACGTTCGACTCTGCTGTTACGCCGACTTCGACGCCCGCGACGCTCTGTTATTATTTTTTGTACCCTTTAATTTTTGGCAAAAGTTCACCACCATTAAACGTTTATTTCTTCCTGTTTATTTATTGGTTTTCGGTCACCACCCGTGACACTATAATAGGCTGGGCATCGATTCCACATTTGAACCCAATAATCGCCATCTTTCATTCGATTAATATGTCTCGCTCATTTCCATGCATAATATTTTAAAATGTCAAAATTTCTTTTTTTATGGCTTTTTTCTTTTGCTGAATATCATCTGTGATAAAAGGCGCAATATACAATTTTGATTATGAATCAAGATCGATGTGTAGTTGAGTGCAGTTCATAGGCAATTACACTTCAGCTGCATGAGGCAAGGGGGTTCGTTGAAAATCCCCGGCAAGAGCGTTCGCCTTTGATTATTCACAATTGTCCCTGCTGTGCTAAACGGACACTCCCGCAAGGCGTTGAAGTTGCCTAGATACGTGGAACCCTCTCTACTTGTATGGAGTTACAAATCTTGACCCCACACTTAACTTTAGGTTTAAATTTTACTAAAGTTTGCTCCTAATACAGGCGTTTTCGTACACGACTTCGTGGTGAAAGCTCTTAATTTTTACTTTCTTTTGGTGCGTCAAAACGTTAAAAATATTTTTCACGATTAAAGCATTAATCGATTATTCTGTAGGTTAGTCGATCAACTGCCCAGACCTAGTTGTTATTTTCACGAAGGCATTAGTACAGTGATCATTTCACACACACTTCAGTGATTTGATATTTCTAGAGGCGCTTTTGCGGTTTCTTCTGCTATAGCGCCCAGCAGCAAGCGTCAACACTATGCATGTAAGCAGTACACGAGAAATGTCACTAAAAACGTCTTGTCCCGCTACCGAAAATGAGTAACGAAATAGGGTTACTCGCTAGCTTGCAAAAAAGCTAACGAGTTACAGTACTCCGTTACCATTTATCAAATGTAACGAAGTACTGGTGTCGTTACTCGCCATGACAAACGGACGTTAGTTTTAGGTTAGTTTTTCGTTACTTTGTGCTTCGCTTTTAGTATATCTGTTTAGAATAAGCCGCCTCTAAAAACTTCGCCAGCAATACACTTGTTCAGAGTGATTATTTATTTATTTATTTATTTATTTATTTATTTATATATATATTTATTTATTTGCACTCTGCAGCGCCAGATCATCAGAGCAAAGGGGTGGGGTACGGATCATATTTATGCGATGGAAACTGAGAAAACAGCACAAGCCAGCAACCAGCAATAGAAATAAACAAGTGAAAACAACACACCAAAATTAAATTTCAAAATTCCAACAACTGACAACCGTCGGCGCTTGCTAAGTGCTTGCGCCGCTGCGTGCAGTTGTCAGGCGCCGCAGCGTTGGATATGCCGAACGGTGTTAGGGTTTCGCAGGCATTCGGACAAATGATTCGCGACGGGAAAGCGGCGTGCTGTATCTTGGTCAAGTTAAGCGGAACTCGAAGGCATACGCTACAGTGCGAGTCAACGTTGCGAGCGCGGGCGGCCAAACCACAGCGCACTCGGCTCTTGCGTCGCGATTGTTGATTCAGAGCTCTGCCTACCCCTATGGCATGTGCGCGGGTGTTCATAAACGGCTCCTCTCGACTGCACGCGGGTCAAATGAACCAAAATGAACAGCTAACAGCGCGATAAGAATCGGTAGCAACGGTAGTACTCACCCGGGGAACGAGGCGCGAAGCGGCGTGTTGTCCGTCGGCACCCCCGTCGAAAAAAGGCGAAATAAAGACACAAGTACTATATATATACAATAAATATCGGGCGCAGAAGAGACTAGAAACACTTAGAAGCAATAAAAAATACACTGGAATAGATAAAATAGGCAATGAATACGAAAACAGGATTAAGAGGAGGCAAGCGACAAGGCAATGCGAACTGAAGGCAGAGCGGCCAGGCGAGGGACAGTCTCTCCCAGAATTCCTCGCGCGCGGGCAGGGGCGCTTGGAAAAATTGCGAATCGACTATTGTGCGAATTCGGACCGAGACTGACCGCCCGTGGTTCGACAAAGCCCTTAAGCGTCTACAGTTTAAAAAGAAATGATTGTATGCGAGCGTCAAGCAATGAGGTAGTGCCTCTGCTCAGGAGAAGTATGAGGCCTGCGCCACTCTATACGCCAACAATATAAAACAAGCTAAAACTAAATTCTTTATGCACGACTTACCCTCTATGCTGTGAAATAACCCCAAGAAATTCTGGCGATTAATGTCTCCAAATGAGTCCTCGGGCAGCGTCATTCTTTTGAATGAAAACGGCGATGCAGTGCCTGACGAACTCACTGCTACTTATCTTAACGATTATTTTGCATCCGTCTTTACGAGTGAGGTCCTGTCAGACATCCCGGTGCTCGGTGAAGCCAGCTACTTCGCTAGGGATCTAATTGAAATCTCGCCAAATGGCATTTTACATCTGACCGAAACCGCTAAGGTGTCAACATCAGCCGGTCACGACGATATTAACACGAAGATTAAAAAAAAAAGTGAAAGTCGTTTACCACTCCCTGTAACGCCGAATTGGAGCGCAGCTCTTGAGGAGGAGGAGGGGAGGGTACTGAGGGCCACGTGTTCTCGGGGGGGGGGGGTCACGTGACCCCCCCGAGGGCACGTGACCTTGGTGTGGTCACGTGGGGGCAAACACGTGCCCCCTCAGAGGTCACGTGACCTCGGGGTGTCACGTGACTCCCCAGGTCACGTGACCCCCGGGTCACGGGACCAAAATTTTTCCGCTAGATTTAGCGGGGAAATGTTTTCCGCTAGATTTGACGGGGAAATTTTTTCCGCTAGATTTAGCGGGGAAATTTTTCCGCTAGATTTAGCGGGGAAATTTTTTCCGCTAGATTTAGCGGGGAAATTTTCCGCTAGATTTAGCGGGGAAATTTACCCATAATGCACCGCGCAGTTACGCCGACGGTGACGCCGACGGCGACGCCAACGGCGACGGCGACGGCGACGCCGCTCAAGCCGGAAACGGGCGCCTAAGAGCTGCGCTCTAAAACAAAAAAACACTAACTCGACTTGCAGCCAGGTACTGAGCTTAATATTTCACCAATCATCATCCACAGGTCAAATTCCGGACGACTGGAGGATTGAAAAGATAATTCCAGTACACAAAGATGGTGATCGTAAATCTGTCTCAAACTACAGGTCCATTTCTCTTACCAGTGTCGCATGCAAGCTTCTGGAACATGTAATATATTCTCACGTCATTTCACATTTGTTGGTGAACAACTTCTTTTTCGAGCACCAACACGGTTTCCGTAGGGGACACTCCTGTGATATGCAACTACCTGAGTTCACCCACGACATTCACTCCCGTATGGACAACCACACCCAGACTGATGCTGTCTTCATGGACTTTTCAAAAGCTTTTGATCGGGTCCCGCACGGTCGACTTTTGACAAAACTTTAGTCCTTAAATCTTGATTCTCAGGTCCTCTCCTGGATTCGCGGGTTTTTATTCCATCGGCAACAGTATACCGTTAAGGGTAATTCTAGTTCCTACGTGATTGATGTGGGGTCGGGTGTTCCACAAGGCAGCGTACTCAGACCACTTCGATTCTTGATATATATCCGGGGTGGCCAAACCGCGGCTCGCGAGCCGCATGCGGCTCTTTGCTGGTCCAAGATCGGCTCGCGGATCCCTCGTAAGAGGACACCCCCCCCCCCCCCGCCCCCCACCCCCCCTTCGCCACTTCCGGGTTTCCCCAGAAAAAAAGAAAGAAAGGATTTCAGAATAAAACACACTGCAGCTTGCAGTTTGACAGCCTTGTACTCCCATACGTACAGTCGTACAGCCTTGTGCCCTATTATACAGTTAGACTATGAACTAAAGTTATGCTTGCCCCCCCCCCCCCCCCGCCCTCCCCCCCCCCCCCCCCCCCCCCCCCCGCGGCTCTTAGAAGTTCCGTGGTTTTGCTTGCGGCTCTTAGGCCAGGCCAGCCTGGCCACCCCTGATATATATCAATGATCTTCCAAACCGTGTCAGATCACAGATTCGTTTATTTGCAGACGATTGCGTAATATACAAACAAATCAAGTCAACGACGACCACCTTGTTCTGCAACAGGACCTGCATAGTATTAACGACTGGTGTAGAGAGTGGCTCCTCCACGTCTCCAAATGTAAAACAGTCACCTTCACTCGTAAAAGGATCGTATTGTCATTCCCATACTCACTGAACAATGAACTCTTGACACGATCACCCCACCACAAATACCTCGGAGTTTGTCTTGCTGTGGACCTTTCCTGGTCCACTCATATCAGCGCAATTCCGGCGAATGCATCACGTACGTTAGGCTTCATAAAACGGAATTTAAAACTTGCACCTCCCAATACTTGGAAGCTGGCATACGAGACTTACGTCAGACCTAAATTAGAATACGCGGCGTCAGTGTGGAGCCCCTATCACAGATACTTGACGGACCAAATAGAAAAAGTACAGAATCGGGCGGCCAGGTTTATTGAGTTATCTTATTCGTGGTACGATAGCGCATCCTTAATTAAAAAGAGTATTGGTCTGCCTCCATTAGCTTCTCGTCGTGAGATCTCCCCCTTGGGCTTGTTTCAGGAAGTATTCTACAGCCTGGGAGTACACGAACTCCCTTTTATACAACTGCCTCAGAGGGCGTCCTCTCGCACTAACAACAGCCGGTCCGTTCGCCGAATATCGGGGTACACACTTTCCTTCAACAATTCAGCTATGCCCAGAGCCATTAGAGCCTGGAATTCCCTGCCCGAGGACATTGTTGCCATCGTCGATCCTGAGGTGTTCCGGGATCGTCTGTCAAATCTTGTGGAATAAAGTTTTGCTTTTGCCGTAGCCAGGCAGTGATCCAGGTAATTTTGGTGGGAGTCTGCAGTTCTGGCTTCTTCGTTTGTTGTCCCGTATCAACATAGGTGTGTGAACATTCGGGCATGTCTATTTGTCGTTCTTGTGCTGTACTTAATTCAAGATTTTCACTGACGTCACCCTGTCACTTTTTGTGTTCTTGTGTTTTCTGTGATTTCTCTTATTAACTGAAGTGCCCCTGTTGTCCCATGAAATGAATCTTCCATCCATCTGTCACAGCATTGTCTTCTATGTATCCTTTGTGTTTTTACTTGAACAGTCCCCCCTTATGTAATGCTCAGCAATGGGCCTGTAAGGTAGTTTAATAAATAAATAAATAAATAAATAAATTGATACGTGAACAGCCCCACGAGCAAGCAGGCTCGCGAGAGGGCCTTCACAGTGTGACAAATATTTTGAGCGAGATGGCGCAACGTGTCACACCAAACTTGACTGCCCTGAGGACACCTGCCTTCTCAGGCACCTGCCTGAGAAGAAGAAACCGTTCTGGAAAGAACGACCGGATGCACGCCACGTAATGGATGCAGAATAGACCTCTTTATGTGATCACAATTAATTCGGTAAAATAAATGCTATTTTCTTCCCTCACAATCCAACGTCGCATTTCCAATTAACGATACGTCCGCGCCCTGCTACAGCTAACACACTTGTTTCGGTTCAAAGCATGGGAACGTGAGCGCTTCCAAACTTAAAGTTTATAATTTTTCTTGGTGAGAGAACGATAATTTATTTGTTTTGAAGAGAAGGATGTGACCAGCTGGAGTAGCTAGAGCCACTGAGTCACTCTTTGGGGTGGCGGTAGACTCCTGCCTTCTGAACGGATGTCTCGTTTCAGCGAGACGGCTGCTCAAGGTACGGCGACGGTGATCTTAGAAGCTTCTATACAAGGACTGCACCACATCCATAATCTCGCGCCTTTTGGGCCCGGTCATGGGAACGTTAAAAATATCTTTCAAAGAAGTTTAAATGACGCCGATTATACATAGCTTTGTTGGGGTCTCTTTGCCTCCTTCAAGTAGTGCAAAGAATAAACATTATCTTTTCAAACAATCATGCGGCCATTTTGAATCAAAAGTAACCGATAATGTAATTTGATAGGAGATACCATAAAATAATAACGGCATTACTTTACTCTTTAGTCATTTGAGATTCTGACGATTAAGTTAGTATGTTAGTGAAAAAAACTATGCTGCTCAGTGAGGGGAAAGGCTATGGCGCAAGCCCTAACGACCCCGAGAGCTCTGAGCATTGCATGGTAGCGCAGAACGAGCAGCTCCTACCTCGGTGGTGTCCCTGGCTGAGCCAGAGCATTTCGGCCTCGCAGTCCGGTTGGTCCGGTCGAGGTCGGCGAGGTTTGGCGAGGCGCGGTGGCATCCTCAGAGCGGTTGGAAATGATATCACTCGCCAGGGCATGCGCACACACGTCACGTCTGGTCCACAGTGGCCTGGCGGCCTGGCCCGGAGCTAAAACGCTTGGGTTTTGATATTTCTTCCATTTCGTAACTCCTTGCACAGCATCGAAGACATTAGGCCCGATCTTTATGCTCGCCGAAAGCGTCGAACGGCCATCATGTGCGATGCACTGGAAAACGCGGTCACGTGGTGCGGCTGGTATCGGAAACGCAGCTCTGAGCTTTGACACGGCGTGGTGCCACCTTTGCGTAGGGCTTGGTGCGCATTTATGTAAACCTTGCAGCGGCGACTTCATTCCCAAGACGATTGGAGTAGGTGCGCTGAATTCATGTAAACGCGGCTAAAGACTGGCCGTGTGTTGCAGGCTTGCACACCTGGAGATGTTTCGTGTCATGCTGCAGAAAGGCGTGGACTACGACGCAGTACATCGCAGCTCCATGATCCAGAGTAACACGGAGATGTGTCGGGTTGCAATGCAACAATTTTTAAAACCAACGCAACATAGGCATGTACAATTACAAAACAAAATCAAAAAGATTACTACGTGTGACACTTCGGTAAGACGAGCTGCACACTAGCTTAGTGAGACGACTTTTGTATGACTGACTGTTTTGTTTTCTTATTAGACTCCAAATAAATTTCACAACGTTTTATAGCAGTAATTCAGACAGAGTTTTGGCAACAGATCCCGGCTTTTACCAGTAGAGTTTCTTCGAACAAGAATATTAATTGTTAAAGTAAAACACGGCATTGGGAATCAACGGAGCGCTCATAGTTCACGTGGAAATAGAGGCATGCGTTTTCATCAATGCTGGAATGCAAAAACGATAATGAAACAATATCAGCGACACCGCGCCGCTATGTCGGAATTAACATTTCACTCAATCAGTTATTCCGTCATCTCAATTGAGTCGCACTGCCTGCTATATTGACTTCGATTATCCGCCCATTTCACAGAGACTACAGGGACACAGGGAGATTAGCGGATCAAAACAATGACTGCCCAGGATCCATATTGATTAGCGCCAGCACCCGGGTCCTCAGTCCGCAAACAGCACAGCTGCTCAACGAAGCTGGCAACGTCGATCAATACCGACCCAGGTCCCAACAGAAGAAACAAGTCCAGCATAAAGCGAAGTAATAAAGCGGCTGCAGGAAAAACATAAGGCAACAGCATCTTTTAGCGCGTTCTGTTTGTTTGTGCAGAGGCCGACAACCGAGCGAAGGGGACACCGGCGGCGCCAGTCATTTGTCTCGACAAGGTGCCCGTCTGGGCGTCTCACAGCGCGCTCTCAAGGCACAAGAGTTCCTCAGGTTCGGACGGGACAAACGGGGAGACCGTGCAGGGGTCATCAAGGGTTTCTATTCCCGCTAACGTATCCTGAAGAGAAGCAGCCCCAGCTCTTGCCATCGCTGTCCAATGTCAATACGCGAAAGGAGTGGATCCGCCGCTGAGTGTGTATACGGGGACGGTGTACTGTATACCCCGGCATGCGCGCGGACACGGATACACGTCGCTGGCTGGGCCCCCAGCGTACTACGGTTGTGTGCGTGGGCTCGGGCTTTGTGGTGTAACGAGGCTTCTTTCTGCGCTCCGTCGAGGCGGAAGGAAAAGGGACGTCTTTTCTCGGAGCGGCGGAACACGGTGCTTGCTTGCTCGGAACGTCTCGGGTAATTTCGGGTAATCAATGTCGAGGGCTCTTTTGGTCGTTCCGAAGGTAATCTAGTCCTTTTCTTCGTTTGTTTGGGGAAATTGAGTTTTGAGTGAGGGAGGGGCAAGGGGACGAGAGGGAGCAGATGTCTTTCTCTTCTTTCCTTAGCTTGGATGTCCTTTGGCGAAAAAAGGGGTGGAGGGAGCTGCCAAACGAACGCGGAAATGAAGGAGACTTCCCCGGGCGCAAATCGGAAGAAGTTGCATCTTTATCGAGGCACCGGTGCGCGGTCACATTGACGCAGTGACTGCAGGCGGATGTCTTGCATCGTGTCTTTGGTTTGCGAGGGAAGTGTACACTTGAGCGAGGGAGAGGAGTGAACCGGTAAATTGGAATAGTGAGTAACTTAATTAAAACCACCAGGATCATTGCCAAAAATCAATCAATTGCCGATCCTGCTCTTCTTGATTTATGAAGATGTGTTCTTGGACTATTATTTCTTTAAATATTTATTCACAATATGTTATATGGTGAATATAACATGGCAAACTGTACAACACTACAGTTCAGAATATTTGTTTGTTCGGTATGATAACTCAGTCTTCAGGCAAAAATAAAATGTGGTTAATGTAAAAGAAAAAGATCACTTTTAGTATTCGACATATGGTGTATCCTTGCAAAAAATTGAATCTTCGAAATATATATCGGTAGTCAGTTTATGGAATTTGTTAAGAAGCGACACCATTGGAACTTTGAAAACGCACGTTTCAGAAGCTAGGCAGGCATTAAAAGGCTCCGGAAGGCTGCGGTCTATCAACGAAGCTGCTAATAGACCAACGCTAGACAAGTTGCCAAAAACGTAGCCACAGCTGTGAATCAATGCACTGTAAGAAGAAAAATTTAGAAGAAAGCGGCTTATTTCCTTTTTCTTTTTTTTTTTTTGCCCAGGGAAATATTTTGTTACATATTTCCTTTAGTTCGCACACTTTAATCAGAAATACGTAGTCCATCGTCAAAGAGGCTATTGCGTTGCTAGGACAGCGAAATGCGCGAAATCAAATCAAATAAGGGCGCGTTTTACTGGACCGTTTCTAGAAACGACGGCTAGTTTTTATTTTTATACTACTTCTGCTATACGCGCAGGCTTTACGTATCACTAGTTTGTTCCAGACTACTGAAACTTAGGCTTGGGTAGTAATTTATGAACAAACTCTTATTCACTACAGACTAGTAATTTTTTGACAATTGAGAATCACTATTTTTCTTTTGAATGAAACGTTTGCAACAATAATTTTCTGTTGACTACAGTGCCTGCCATATTTCATTTAATTACTGTTAATTTCTAGAATCAGTTGTTGCTCCGTTTTGATTTACAATTAAACCATATTTGCCTTTCTTTTTTCAACCCGGAGCTCAGTGCTACAGGTGCTGAGAGGAACAAGAAACCATGCTGGGAGCCTGCCTCACTGTCCTTTCGCCAGCTTGTCCGCTTGTGGCAGGGGGCAAAGACGAGAACAGAACGTGGCCAATCTTGATTTTTCTCGGTGGTGTAGAGAGAACGGAGGAAGAGAACGACACAGAAGTGGAGAAAGACACTACACAAAAGGATAAGCGCATTCGTGTTGCCGCGACAAGTAGGGGTTGTTAGAGTGCTTGTCAACTTTATGAAGGCGAAAGCCTTATATGTCTCATCGTTCAGTCCTTGAGCGAAAACACGTCGGCGACACGAAAGGTACCAAAACCCACAGTTCGCCGTTGACCACGAGATGGCGTTACTTCTGCCAGAATCGGCGGAGGCACACGCGTGGCGCAAACCCAGCGGGAGAGGAGGACAGTCTCGTTCAAGCAGCGGTGAACAGCGTCGTCAGAGAGCGCGCTGTCTTCGGAGGTTCGCTATCACCGGAATCGGCGCTTGGGCCTTCAAGTCTATCGTCTTAGGGATAACATAAGAGATCCTGTGAATTTTCAGCTTTATGAATGCCTAAAGCCGGCGTTTTCTTGCAAAATTAGCTATACTTGTCTTCACCCCAAGGTCCTTAGTAAAAGAAGTCCGGCTCTTCGGTGAGCATTTCTAATTTCCCCCTGTTATCTGAACAATTAAAATATATGTAGCTGAATTTTAGATTAAATATGTTCTTTTATCAAGACGCATACATTTCAAACGCGAAAAGCATCGCGTTTTCCTCCGAGAACTAAATCTCGCAAGAAATACATCGCACCGCGTATGAACAACCCGCAAAACTTGCTTTTGTTTTTTAAGTGAAAATGCGTATAGAAAAGAGCTGGATGCATACTTTACAGGCAGACTTGTCCCCGTTTCCTGAAAAATGTAAAGCATTACTATTACAAATTATTGAGCCTCAAGTGTAATGGAACATTGTTACAAATCACTTTCGCTGACAAGTAACGGATTAATTTACTAGTGACGTAACTAATTACTTTCAGGTTACTTTTTCCGTACACTTATCTAGAAAAATATAGAAACAATTTTGATATTTTTCAAAAATGTTCTGCAACGTTATTTTTCATTTTTCATACGCCCATATTATGGTAGTCCTTGTAAAAATAAAGTATTGTATTTAAGAGAAAGAATGTAGGTGTGCTCCGTTCACCCGTAAGCTGACAAGGGAACAAAAGCTTCAACAACACCCGCCACCCCAATAGCTTACGGCGACCATGATCTGTGGAATTCTGCAGACAAAGCTAGCGGTGCGCAAGCTCAGGCTCAGTAGCAGCGTCCTACGCTTGGAGATGAGGAGGTAAAGAACCGATCTACGAAAGCTCCCTTTTGAGACAGCCTTTCAAGCGTGGGCGCAACGTCTCAAAGCTGCTGTATCGTGCCTGTAGCTTGACGCACTGCCAACTTATGCATGAACGGAGTATACTTGCATGAAGTACTAAAAATGCATGGGCGCGAGGGCTCGTTTTTTTAGTTTTGGTCGAGCGGGTGGTCGCGCACTCGTATTGTTTCAGTTTATTCATCATCCTCATATTTTTTCATAAAGTAACGAGTAATTAAAGTAATCCGTTATCAATATCTTGTAGCGAAATCGCCTTACAAATTACTGCCGGAAAAAACGTAGCGTAGCAATTAGAAAATTACTTGAAAAGTACCGGATTGCAAGTAATCTGTTACTTCTAACAAATTACTTTTTAAGTCTGCACACAGGTGTTGTTTCGTTGCTTCCTTCTGTAAATTAGGGTGTCGTCAGTGATCTGGACCCCAATGTCCGCGTTTATGCCCGGCGTTCCGATGTGGCAGGAATGCGTGGGACCTTTTCGTCTGGATTATTATATCAACTATATGGCTCGTAGAGCATTGGAAGTACCCCTTACGCACTGCTGAGCCACAGTCAAACCTGAGCCAAAGCCACTGCCATATCCGAAGCCACAGCATACGTAAAGGAATTCAGAAGACGGCTCACATAAACTGCGAGCGCGGTAGCTTTTATTGTCAAGATGGAGAGCAACATTAATACAACTAAGATTGTGCGTGGTGTGGACTATAGTTAAAATATATTTCCACAATTGAAGTCAGCCGTTTCTCGAATATTAGAATCTCATAATGAATTCTTATAAGATTCTACTAATTTTTTTAAGTGGGTACGTAAGCTCGTTAGTTAGTCTTTGATTGCCGTTTTAAAAGAGTCACTGCCAACCTAACTAGTGTCGTAATATAACAAAAGCAGACAGATATAGAGCTCAGAATAAAAGTAAAATTACAGAATCAATAAAGTTGGTGCAACAACACACAAGCACAAGACATGTAAATGCCATATACTGAATCATCAGTGGTGAAGCTGAGACACGAACCGAATACATTTCAGCGAGTAATAATTCTGTCACATACCCCGTAATGGAATCGAGTTGTTTTGAAAGGTAACTAATTAGGTCACTTAGTAAAATTAATCTGTAATTATAACTAATATTACTTTTTGCGTTAGAAACTTTAGTTCTAATTAGCCAATCTTGGAGGACAGAAGCCGTGGTTGTAACGAAAGGAAACTTCGGAGTAATATCTTCACCCAACTGCACCTTCATCCCTCCGCTGATTAGTGCATGCTGAGAAAACAAATTCACTTTCCTTTTTTTTAATTAAAAACAAAAACAATCGAGAATCAAGATGGTGTGATATGCATATTGCGGGCACACTGTGAAGCTTGCTGTTTGATTGGGACGACAAGCAGCGTACTTAGTCGTGTGGGCGTAAATGCTACAAACTCACATTACAACACGCGTACTCCTTTAACTGCATATTTCGTTTCGCCCGGATTTCTGTGAGAGTTATAGAGGTAAAAAAGAAGCAACATAAATATACATGTATATTTGACTTCCTTCAGTGGGAGCACCCAAAGCCCTCGGGCAAATCCCTCGTAACGTGACTCGTCCCTCCATGAAAGAGAATTTCCGAAAGAACGCCCCATACCCCAAAGTCGAAATGTTGATTTCCCAGGGCGGCTTCGTGCGACCGAATTCAATTTGCCACAGCTGGAGCAGCTCGCCGCGCGTGTCGTTCGTGTGTTGAGCTCAGCGTGCTGAGCACCGATGTGGCTCGTTAACGGGCACGGCTTAATTAAACGGAATGACGCGTCTGTCGCCGACCTCGACTGGCCGGTAGAACTTGGGGCCGGCAAACCGTGCCCGAGACCGCCTTGCTCGCGCGTTGGTCAGTGCAGCAGCACTCATTGCGGGCTTATTTTAGGCTCTGGCGTCTCTGATTCCAGTCTATCTTCAAAGGATAAAATAGGAGGGTATCGCAAAGCACAGTGCTTCCGCCCCCCGCCCCCTCTCTAAAAACGCAAAAAAGAAAGAAGGGATTTCCCACTGGAACAGTGCCCATACTCGTTTATGTGTGAAATTCTTTTTATATAATCTTTGTTTCGGGCCCTTACTTGGTCCCGCCAAAAGCGACATTGTTTGCACTCAGGCCACCTATTAATCTGGTAAGAATCATAGCCCGCTTTGCTACATATCGTGACTTCGGGGTCAGGTCGATTACTTCGCTTCATGCTAACTAAACTTGGTGCTCTTCTCGCGCCAGTTATCGCGTAAAAACTAAAAAAAGAAGAGGCAAGAGACGCTTATGAGCGTCAGAATTGCTATTCAAAGAATACCATAAGGAGTGTGTTACCGAGGGGTTTGTAGAGCAAACATCAATTTACCGCTATAGTTATGATAACGAATTTCACGAAAAAGGCCTATTAAAAATGTTGCAAAGTGAACCTAAAATGTGTGTAAGATATATTTCGGTCGTCACTGAAACATATCAGGCTCACGGTAGAGTATCTATCTTAATCCGGGAAGCATGGAGTACGGGGCTCATACGTAAACTGAGTGGCACAGCTAGCACTACTATGACCTCGTCACTTATTTTCTTCGTCTCACTGATACAGGTAGCCTCACATACTAAAATTTACTGCCTAAGTTGGTACCTCACATATACAGGTATCTCACCGTCAGTAGTTTTAATGATGCATTAGTAGCTTCGATAATTTTTCTTTGAGAAAAATATTTAAGAAAATCGCTTGTAACTGAGGGTGTGCGACAACTTCGCAACGCTAGTGAACCATTTTATGTAGTGGCTGTCAAGAAACTCATTGGCTGCGTTTACATGGACGCTACCGTAACGCATCGAATCGAGAACGAACCCAAAGCGCGCTTCGAAAAGTCTACCGAACGCGAACAACATGGGGGGTCGCCATGTCTTGGGTGCGATGCATGTGGTTGGGCTCCAGTTCTTGATGGATTCTGACGCAGCACTCGTTATCAATACATGCTCAGGGTAGGTGCCGAAGCAATGGCGGACAGGTATAATTTTACGCAGGAGCTACTAGGTGGGACGCACTTTTGAGAAGTGTCTATTACCCGCACCCCGGCTCCCGCTTTCTTCCTCTACACTACCCCATTATAATGGTCCTTTCTTGACTCGATGCGCTAGGGTCGTGGACGCAGCCGTAGTTGCACACATCTTATGTACATTGTGTGAATAATGTTTTGCTAGTCATTTAACTCTTCTCTCGTATGTATATTGTTTTTATATTCAACTTATTGCATGGCTACAATCAGTGAAGGACGCATGCCCGCTGAAATCTAATTACCACTGTTTTACTAGATTTGATTTCTGCTTTGTAGTCTTCCTAGCATTAGGAAGAAGGAAATTTCGCCTCTGCTAGGCTCAAATTATAATAATAATAATAATAATCTTTATTTTGGGGTGCCCAAATACAACCACATTGGTCTTCTTATTGGTGCTCCAACACACCAAGCAAAATGAGCAAGCAAGTACATAGGCTCTAAACATTTACTAAAAAAATAAAACACCCAAGACAAACATAATGCTAAGGGGCTAGAATAATATCATTTAAATTGCGACGGTACATAGAAATTGATGCTGATATATCAAGGTAGGGTGGAGCGAAGGTATTATATAATGACTGAATCCTAAGAGAGGTGAGGTGTTACACTGCGAGCGAACATCAAAACAAAGTGTCTAGTTACTCGGAATGGAATATGAAAGTTCACTTTTGCAAGGAGTTATGTTTTCATTTTTATTTAAGCAAGTTCACGGTTTTCGCGGTGATTGTAAAATGTGCCATTTATTGTGTGGGCTCTCGATTGATTCACTTTAGTGTAAGCTCCCCTACGCTTATATACGCGCTTCGAAAAGTAATATAATTTTCTTAAAAGCTATGAAACTCTTTTGCCCATTCATGTTTCAATGTCGATTGCTAGAAGAACCGTATGGGCGCGTTCAACCTTTCCAACTCTGGTGCCGTTCAGCGCATGAATAAGGGAGCGAAGGCTTACTTACGAACAAGACTGCGGGTTCTCGCACCTTATAATAAATTTAGGCTACGCATTTTTCCCGCCTGACGTTTTTTTAGGGAAACGAAAATCCAAGCAATCCTTGTGGGGCTTTCAATTAGGTATGTTATTCGTTTATGCCAGGCTCCTCGAAAATGTTAGTGTTTCCTATGAATTGCGCTGACGCAAATCCCTCGGGGCCGATCAGCGAAAGTACGCCAAATAATACAAAAAGTAAACTGATTTAGCCCTTGTCGTTTAGTTTTTGGTGTCTTCTCATGAGCTCAAAGTAGCTCCTGTCTTATTTTATTCTTCTTTTTTTTTTTTGTAATTTTTGTGGTCCTTCTTTTTTTTTTCTTTTCATGACGTCGTTGCTAGGCGACCAGATTTTAGTTTTTTTTCTGCGTCACGGCATCGCCGGTTGTCTTAAAGGGCAACTCCACTCCATTTTTACAATTTTTGGGTTATGATCTGGTTAGTCGAAGCCGGCCACCCTGAATCACGAGATATAATTTGTTTTTCGGTAGTGTGTATAGTTTTGTAGATATCGCGAATCCAAGTATCGTTCCCGCGGCACGGCGAAACCGAAACTACCGGTTGAAGCAGCTTGGCAACACTGATACTAGTGGCGCGTCGTCGGCATGACCTAGTTCTGGTCCCGCGCTTCTCAGCCGACGCGCCGACAAGGTCGGCTCAATCGCACGTGGAGTTTCAAAACAGGTTAGATGCACATTTTCTTTTTTTACCGCTTCACTTTGTTAATATGCACCAAATGTAGTAAGTTTTAGTGTGTATTTATAAATTTGCCGACCGAAAAGCGAATCCGACTGCTATAAATATGACGCGGTCGGTGCCGGCGCAGCGTGACTGTATTTGTTTTTTGCTCGCGGACCGAGAGAAAACGAAATAACGGGAGATATATGGACAGATCTATCCACAAGTGGTCTAAGTTGCTAAGCTAAGGTGCCTTTATGTGCACGCTAGTTAGATCAGCCGCGACCTGCTGCGTCCGGCCGATCGTGCTGGAGCAGCCGGCGGACGGTACGCGAACAGCGACGGCACCGCATCATTCTTCAAAGACGCATGTTTCGTGGAGAAACCCGCAACAGTCAGCAGCCGCAGATCCCGTGTGTAGGTGTCTGACGTAAAGTGCTGGGAGCAGAGCTTCGCGTTGGAGCTCAGAGTCAACGGTCTTCCGAAGTCTATCCAGCGAACGGCACCGATCCACACCTTGTGCCTCTTACGGTCTCTTGGGAACTGGTGGAACCGCAGCTCCGGGTTGCGCACCGGGTTTTTGGTGCAACCCAGGCCACTACAAATCCTGCTCGACATTGCCCAACGCGAGTACGGCGAGTCTCTCCGGCTCCACGACGCGCGCGTGAGCGAGCGGCACCGCTTTGCTCTCTTCCGCGCTGTCGCGGAAGCAATGCTGGAGTTAAAGGAACTGCCTGGAGGCTAATAAAATTAGGGAAACACAAAATAATGTGGTAAACACCTCGTGCCGTCAGCAGAATCGCAGAATGCCACGGGAAACGAAGCGCTCGCGGCGTCCGTACGAGAGCGTAGGACTAGAACTATGGTGCCTGGATCGCGTCTTCGACTGGTGTGTTTAGCGTCCTATCCCGCCCATACATCAAAAGTGGTCCCGATGTGGCAACAAATGACGCGAGTGTCATGCTGTTGCCTGTCGCGATCCTGGCGGTTGGCCGTGGAAATGCTGGCGAAAAGCTCGAGCGAACGCGGGTGTCGCTGTCGTCATGGCGTCCCTTTAGGCGTCCCAACTCCTGCTGCTTTAGCTTCCGTGAACTGTCACAGTGGAAAGCGACCTGCAGCAGAACAGGCGTCTGCCACTTTTACCACAACTGTAGGGGCGCCGCCAGGGTCGCAACAGGCGACAGCATGACACTTCTATGACGTCATCAGGCGGAAATCGAGGGACCACTTTTTTGAACCCGGTAAACACACCAGTCGGAGACGCGTTCCAGGCACCATACTAGAACTACGTCATTGCCCAGTGTTGCTTCACTAGCTCACCCGGTGCCAGCGTTGCTCACCCGCTTTCGGGCCGCTAACCGAGCCGGGAGAACATTTTTAATATTGGTTTTAATCGATAACGCGGCGTCGGTTTGACGTAATATTTTGGGTATGACCGTATTTTGACCTCCTAAAGCGATATCAGTCATTTCGATAGGGTCGACTTTTTGAGTGGAGTTGCCCTTTAATGCTCCTAGAAAAACACTGACGGAGCAATACGCTATGAATATTGGAAGATCACGGCTGTGTGCGACGTGATGGATAGAAGAGGTCTTTCGAGTCGTGACGCTCCTGTCTCAAATCTTAAGCTTACCCTAGCTCAAACTGCAGACTTCGATGAAAAGTTTCGTTTTTGTTTTTTGTGGTTTTTTGTTGTTGTCTGGAGTGTCTTACGAATTTTGAAAATGGACGAATTTTGTGCGTTTAATTTGTCGGTGCCATAAGCTTCTGCATGGGTAATACTTGACGCAGGCACCATCAATGTTTGTTTCACTTCAAATATTTGTTAAACTTGTATTTATTTGTGACTTTGAAAAAAAAAACACAAAAAAGCTAGAAAATAATAAAATATTAACGATAGTAACTATTGTTTAGTTCTGGTGGGCGCACCACCACCTTTACGCCAATAAAGCGAAAAATAAATATAGCACGCGACCCCTATGGAAAGAAGTAGTTTAAGTTTACATATGCGATCTATTAAAATACATTATTGCATTTTTTTCTTGAATAAAACTGGCAAATTTCCACTTGTTGAGAGGAGCCCCCATAGTGCCGACACCAAGATAAAGAAGGCAGTAAGGTAATTACGATTGCTCCATTCATGCAATATTTCTGTGATAATGGTGCCTCCTATTTACGCGTCATAAAAGTGCGGGCGCTCACGCTTTCTGTATGAGCTCCGTACTTAGCTTAACCAAGCTGTTGTTTTACTGTGCCTCATTCTATAAAGTAAACAAAAGTATAAACGAAATAAAAAAAGTGGAGCGATTCTATGCGTATCGCATAGAATCGCTCCACTTTTTTTATTTCGTTTATACCTAATATATACGTATAACATTATCACACTGCACTATTACATATCACCTAGAGAACTTAACAACACAAACATGTCGGCACGACGACCTTTGTAACTGCGAAGCCTTATGCAAAGGTGAGTGTGCCTTTAGAGAGCTTCCGCTTTAGTGGTAGAGTTTGGCAAGCGTAAGAAAACTGCGAACAGGGCTGGTGTGTTTATTATCTCTAGTAGCAAGTTCCTGCGTTTCACGCTGTGAAAGTGACCGTCTATTGCGGACGCTGCGCTTTCACTTAAGATCCAACTTCACACGTTTCTCAATGAACAAGGTGCACACTAAAGCACTCATAAGTTGTTTTCTCCTCCAACGCACAAATTCTTAAATTGGATTCACGCAGCGCGCTTCTTCGCCAATGCAAGAACAGCCACCGTATCAGAACCGGACATCGACAACGCGGCGGCCCAACCCCGAGCAAAATAAAACCTTCACAAAGAATCTAAATGCACATTACATGGTTGCATGTGGATTTAAAGAATGCCTTCCTACGTTCGCCCGTGTAAAACTTTTCAAAAGACATTTCCTCTAGATGAGAGAGAGAGAGAGAGAGACAGCAAGAGGCAAAGAGAGGGAAACCGAGTAAACAACGGTCATTACGTGTCCACGGCTCGAAGACCTGGCTAGTTGGAGACGCTACAGCTGTTAGCGCCAGTCCATTGCACTTAATCTATATACATTTTTTCTAGACCACGCCGGGGAGATTTAGAGGTCTTGCCCGACCTCCAGCATACGCCCCTCATCCTCGCAAAGCGCATTAGCTGACTGTCGTCATTTTCGTCCATATCCTCCTAAATCGCATCGCCGCATTGAGGGAGCGCCGTGAGTTAGGCCATAGCCTGGCTCTGGTTAGGCATATAGGCAAGTGAGGCACACCCCTGAAAAACGCCGCTCCCGATACTCTGGCGGCCGCTGGGATGTATGAGGCTCTGCCGTAAAACTGGCAGCAGTCCCTGTTGCCCCTAATCCCGTCCGCATAATTTCTCTTCTCCGCGTGACACTAGCGCTTTGGGGGAAACCAGGGGGTTCAGTTAGCAAAGTGAGGCCAGGTCCGCGCTATTTGGGACGAGAAAGTCTGTTTTTAGGCGGGTTGTACAATCAGGTGCAGGCGAATGGGAGGAGCCAAATCTCCACTGTTGCGATTAGGGGAAGATATTCTTCTGTAACAGGGAACGAAAGAAGAGGTAGGTACAAGGTGTCCATGATGCTTACGGCGAGCTGGGGTTCTACCCATGAAGCGTTAAGGGCTTAACGTGCAGCGAGGAGACGTCTGATGGGGATATCGAGCGTCGTATAAGCCCTCAAATATGATTCTAATCCTAAGATGTTGGTTAGCGTTAAAGTGATCTATTGTTTTGTCTTTATTAAAGGCTATCAACTACTGTTAATATGACGGAGGCATGGGGAAAGAAATTGATAATAAAGTGCCTGATTGATTGATAGGGTGTCTGAAAAAAACTACACATACATTTGCGACAATGACTGAGGTTGAATATTAGGCATGAGGTGGGGGTTATTGCGCGGGTTTCTGTGCAATATAGTAATTCCAGACAAATAGCAGTTTCAGAAAAAATCATGTCAGCTACGGCTTCGGTCATTGATTTTTGTTGTTTTTATCAGAATATTACCGTGTCAGATTTGTTTTTATTATTTTGAGCTGGGAGGTTTCATGCAAATTTGAAAGAAAGCGTGTTGGGCGTGGTTTTAGACTTTTTACTACAGTACATATATGATAGCCCTCTCCTTGAGAGAAACAAATTAACGTCTAAAAATATTTCTATGGTAACATTTCGGCAACTAAAAACATTTCAACTTCCACACGGTGCAATAAGTTAAAATCTCGATCTGATATTCGTTGAAGTTTCTCGGTAAGTTAAAAGCTGTTAAGTTGACTCTAACTGGTAATATGTTGTAGCGTACAATAGTACATTATCAAAAAGTACGTCATCAAAAAGTACGTATAATTTTGAAAGCACTATTCTTGGAAGAAAGCAGAAAGTTTTTTTATTATGCCTGGGTATTGTTTTCACAAAAACACAAACTTGCAGCCCAGAGCAATTTTGCCTCTTATTCGTATAGCCGTAGGGAGCGAACCGTTAACAATTATGAAAATTATATGACTGCGTAGCTACACAAATAATGCATCAGATATATTGTTTTGCTTTTGGGCTATGTATTCAAATTACGTCACGTACAAATTTCATAGAAAAGCTAAAAGCTTGCTATATATTTGAAATCAAATTTCTCCAAAACCCTTTTTGGTAATTTTTCTCAAACATGTTTCTTATGAATTGCCCATACAGCTGAGGTAAACTAGATATAAAGGTTGATTAACCGACTTTTTATGCTTTTGTAACGGTCGGTTAAATAAGTCTCTTTTGGACTAGTTTCTAAGCTCCTGCTCCGCTCTACTGACTTGACCAGGGCGTTGCTAGGTGACCCAGGAATAACTGATTTAGCAGAAAACAACTTTACCGTGACGTAAAATCTGGTACATTCTTGAAACTAAACAAATCAATAATTCTAAAATACATAGGAATGAAAGCATACCACTTTCACTAGGCATTATATTTTACACTTGCGGTAATGCCATGTAGACTTGCCCTGTAGTCTGACTAAGATCTCTCTGTCTATGAAAGAGTATACATTTCCACAAAGGAGAGAAATCGCAACAAATAAGCTATAGATAAGCTGTGTAGAAAATTAACAATAGCTGTTAATAAGTTATGATAGAACGTTTTATTAGTAGAGGGCACCAGGAACATTACATTTTGTTTCACCACCGAAGAGAGGATATATTTTAAAACTTCCAATGTACCCCAAATCTATTGACGGGAAATAAGTTTCCGCGATTATTCTAGATATTAATATATGCTGCAGAAATTAATTTCGTACTAATTTGTATAAATCAATGCAACGGTTGACTCTTTAAAAAGGGATCACCTGGAAAGAATATTTGCCCGAAGGCTGTCGTCAGAAATTGATCCGCCAGAAGGAACCACTCCTATTGCACAAATTTTCAAACCTCAAAGAGATACGATAAAAAGTCTTTAGTTTATGGACGCACGGGAATTTTAAAATTTTCATTTTATGCATGCATTTATCCTAAGAAAGCAAGATCAATTCCTAATAAAAAGACGCGTACGCGCTGAATTCACGAGTCAACTATACAGGTGCTATGGCCGATATGAATTATATTGGTCGTAGGAAAAACGGCATATTCGTGATTGATACTCGATCATTATATGAGTAAGCTGTGGTTTACATTCATCCGAAACATTTGTCATCTTTAAGAGCTTGTCATTTTCTTGACTCTTGGAGGATTCCTTTCTTTCCCCGATGGCAACAACGAGCTTCTCAATTCTTCCTATTATGACACATAAAGGCAGAACAATCGTGAGAGATAAAATAGAAATATTAAATGCAAGACCGTAGGTGTGCCAAAAATTTATGGTATCAACAGCGAAGGGGGTAGCGCTCAGAGCAAACTGTACGCGAATTAGTTAGATACCTTTCGGAACCAACGAGAAAGGGGTCCTTAGTATTAAGGCTTGTCCAATCAAGACACAGCAGATGGCGTGCCGCGACACGGCATCAGCATATGGCGTGAAAGTTGTTGTGCGCGCGTCCCTTTTCAGTTTGGACATCAACCGCACAAAGAGAACGGCTTTCCTTTTCGTCTCTTCCTCATTCTTGTTTTTGGGCAGACTAGGGACTGACAACAACACGGAGGCCTTGAGGAGAGCCAGCAGACCGTTTGTGTGACTGCACGCACCCACGCGATGAGCACGTTCCACGCAGTCTTGTACGTGTTACTGTAAACAAAATAAACGATTACAATTACAATTCCTTTATTGAAAAATGTTACGTTTCCTGGTGAAGATGTTTGCCTCGAAGTTGAATATCCTCTTGACGGTTGAGCTTGGTGAAAGAGCGGTGTTCTAGCTTACAAACAGTTTGCGTACCAATTCGTGGTTGCGCAGTGTTCGACGGAAGATACTGAGCCCTCTGGGACGCGAAGCGCTTCATGTTGCGACCACCCGTTGAAAGCGTTTTACATAGGAGCAGCGAACAACAGAAAAAAAAAAAAGTAAATGGACGGAATCTCCGGACTGTACGCAGAGACGGCGGCCGTTGCGCCACCCTAGCAGCGACGACTGAGCTGAGCTCGTTTGCTAGAAGACGATGAAGCTCCGGCGAATTCCTTCAGTTGTCGCGCACTTCGCCTTGAATCGAGGAATCGTAAAAAGCTTAAAGAAAACTTTAAAGGATAAAAAATGCGGTGAAAAAGCTTAATTCAATAATGTTAGTTCTTTTGGAAACATATAGTTCTAATTTGTAATTGATTACAAGAAAATAGTAATTGAATGGCAGCGAACGTTACCACAGAAAAGGAATTGAAGCTTTAAAAAGATACAATATAATGTAATTGATTGCAAGTAATCAGTTACTTGTAACTAGTTACGTCCAAGTTTGGCTCTAAGGTTCTGTCGAAGGACGCAAATGAAGGAAAGCTTTCCTTAGGCCACAAAGAGGTACGAAAGCGGATCATTGTACTATCGTGTCCAATATGACCTGAAACGCCGCTCCGCGTGGCGTGCGGCACTACCAGAGCTCTCTGTTACATTTTTGTGCAAACTGTGATGCAGGCTGTCACCAAGACAACTTCCCTTAGGCGCTCGTTGCTACACTCTGCACTTTGTCGTCTGCTTGTGAGAAAGCGAAGGCGATATCCCTTCGTTTAATTGAACCGTAACACCTAAACATAACACAGCATAAATCTTCAGGGAACATCGTTGAAACGATATTTTTAGAGCCCCGACAAATGATCATGCAATAATCGATTGACAGTTAAGTTGCTAGAACACAGATATTTTTTCTTCATTCTCAAAGGGCATGCTAAAAGAAATGAAGAATGCCGAAATGCGTCAGATATCTGAACCTTCAAGAGGATGGGCAAGGGGCAATAGTACAGAGGAGATTATTTGCAATCATGAATCGCTTAATTCACGCGTAAAGGGATCAAAATCGACCTGGGGATCTGCACCATATAAAAGCCGTTCTCCAGCTATAATGGACGAGGAATACTGCTAGCCCGTCCCAGCTGTATTGGTGAACCGATTCAAATTGCATGGAGCGGGAGCTTCGAGAAAACCTGGCGATCCAGGAGTTGATCTGGGCAGTCTTGCCACAGTTGAGAAATCCCGTTTCAGCTGCAGACGACAAGGAAGTGTCTAGTGGTGCAGCGAGCGCCGGAGGGGAGCTGTCTTAACCTCAGCATGCATCAGAGTTTGCACACAAATACGGTAGACGGCTCTGATAGAACCACGCGCGACGCGGAGCGGCGTTTCACCTCACATTGATTGCGATAATACGACATAAGCCGTCAATTATAAAAACACGTAATCGTTTGCAAAGAAACACGCCATCTGCCGTGTGCTGTTTGAACACTCCTTTACCTGGGCAACGGTCCAGTATTCCGGCCAAACCGGAACCGAGGAGGCTGTACTTGGCCGATAAATACGTGGAAAAGGCGGACCTCCCGCTTTCCTTCTTAGCAACAAAACAGCGGATAATCAGCTGGTGAAAGGTTGCGCTCGAGGAATATGCAAACGCCTAACCGGTGTAGTCTTCGCAGTGTTTTTCGAAAGTTTGACGAACGGTTGTCGTACGTTTACGGAAGGTGTGGCGATAGCCGTTCTAACCAGACGTGTAGGGTATGCAGATGCAATCTGTGTGCGTCAGCGCTAGCTTTAGGACTAATTGAGGTGTAGGAAGTGGTTGCGAGTTGCATTATGACCCACATGAACGTGTTTGGAAGGGACGGATGTTGGCTGCTGTCTTTAGCGAACTCTCAATTTGACGAACCCCGCAAACGTGTTTGTCCGTTAATGCAGAAAAACAACATTAAACTTATTACGGCTGCTGAATACCAGCCCTCAATAGTGACTGTGGAAGCTGGGAATGTTGAATTAGAAATCTTGACGCGTGCATATATATTTCAGTGTTGTACACGTTTCTCAAAAAGAGGAACGAAAGCTCGTTCTTCGTTCCTTCCAATTTTTGGAAAGCATTTTCATTACAAGTTCTATCTGTGAGAATGGAACTCGTTCGCGTTATGGTTTAAAAAAATAGAACATATCGTTATGTAAACGTTACTCTTGTACTTTCATAATTACCATATTTAGTTGGATAAAACGAAGTTGATATATATATATATCATCAGAGGGTGAAAAACCAACTTGAATGCCGTGATGAAAGGATACCAGAAGAAAACAACCGGAAGCGAGTTCCATTGGTTGATATATTAACCTTTAAAAATCTCGGCGTTTTACCATTATCCTGTTTTCGTGGTGAACGATTCAGATGAGTCAAATGTACTGTGAGCCGAGAAGGAGGAGCGGGTTTAATTTTATTATGATTTATTAAAGGGTTACCTCATATTGCACAAGCGTTTTAAAATAACCTCACACGTTTCAATCTAAGTCCCTTGTTTGAACTAAATAGCAGTTGCTTCTCGATGTTGATGTCCTCAAGACGAGCGGGTGGAAAAGAGCTTTTGGAAGCTCAGCCTTGAACACTACCAGTCCTTCTTCGCGAAGTTCGGATTCGTCGTTCAGTTTAAAGGTGGGGGAAAAGGGGTGATGGGAATAAAGGTTAATTTTCGTGTATCTTTCAAGTGTTCAATGTTCGTGCTACAAGGGTGCGTTCGATGTCTGGTAACCTGGTCTTTTGTTGCAACTTTAGGTATCTGCGGAAGTTCAGTGATGGCTGTAGTCGGCCCTAGAGATCCTGGTGTTTGAGGATCCTAGGAAGTAAAGAAAGTGGGTGAATTTGAGACGTATTTCTTTCTGTGTCTTTTCCTTCGACTAAACACTTTGGTTTTTATGCAGCAGTCTCTGGCACTGAAAAATAAATTAATTTCCACCGGCTGGCCTGCACTTGACTGTTATGAAGTTAGAGCCCTACAAAATAATCCCTAATATAAGTTAACGAGATACTGCTCTTCGCAAATATATTTTTTTTATACTTTTTAGAGTTGCCCTTTAGAAATAAAATAAAACTTGGCTCAATGGACGAAAAAGGAAAAAAAGAAAAGAAACGCCGTTCCTTTCTCAGTTTCCGTAAAAACGCAACGAGTTCCTGTTCTACTTCCACTGATGCAAGATGAAGCGGCACCGTTTTTTCGTTCCTCCCAAAAGAAACGCGTTCCAGGAACGCCTTTCCTTGGAACGCTGTTCCGTACAACACTGATATACTCTATGCTGATACTAAAAAAAATAATACAATCTTCATACTTCAACAATGTAATGCCTTCAAATAGTTTTGTTTCAGAATTATTAAGTTTCCTATTCGAAAGTCAATATTTTTATAAAACACTTATATTTCTTATTTGGGATGGATAAATACTTGTATATCTGCACTAATCGAATTGGCAGACTCTCGCCTCAGCGGTAATAAAAAAACTCTTATTTGTTTTTTGTCAGTTAAAGTTTGTGATATGTCATATACCGCCAACAAACAGTTATAAAACATCTAGGCAATGGCCGGCTCTATTCACGTAGTGGCTCGGAAAATTTGTCCCCGTTTTCTTTGAATTTAACTGTGCCGGGCCCCCGATATCCTACGGCAGTTTATTGTACAACTATATCGCTTCAGAGCAATGGAGTGCGTGCTGGAAGCCAGGCGGCCAGAATGAAACCTTTGCCGGATTCATTCTGTCAGCGACATATGTAATAAGAATAACAATAATATTCTTTATTTTTGGTTGCCCTAAAACGGCCAAGCGGCTTTCTCGTAGGCACACCAACTCATACAATAGAAACTTTTATACAATAAACCTACTCATTAAAAACTAAATATGCATATACACTGACGCGCTATTTATTTATTTATTTACCCTCAGGGCCAGAGGCGTTACAGAGGGGAGTGGGTATTCAAAGTACAACACAACATACAGCGTACAGCAGAAAATATAATACAGTAGTTATAGCTCTTTACAAAAAATATTGGAAACGGCAGTTTTAAAACACTCGATATCGGGGATTTCGGCAATGGCTCCGGGAAGGTGATTCCACATTGTTGAGGCACTAGGAATAAAAGACTCATAAAAATGTTTAGTACGACAAGAAGGAATGGCAACTTTATGACGGTGATCGATGCGTGCTGAAACGTAATGAGGTGTTGTTAGTAGTCTTTCTTTTAGAATCGGATTTTTATGATATATCTTATGAAACAAGCACAGACGGAACATTTTTCTACGTTGTGAAAGAAGAGGTAATGATAGGCTAGACTTCATTGCGGTCACACTGGATGTACGATGATAATTTGAAAGAATGAAACGAGATGCGCGGTTCTGAATCGCTTCTAATTCGGAGATAAGTGATTCTTGACCAGGATCCCAAACCGAAGCTGCATATTCCAATTTAGCACGAAATAATGTTTTATATAAAGGTAATTTTAATGAGCTGGGAGCAAGACAAAAATTTCTTCGGAGATATCCAAGCATGCGGTTGGCGTTATTTACAATACATTCAACGTGACACGACCAGGACAGATTAGCAGATATATGCACACCCAGATATTTATACGATGATACGGTTTCGAAAGAGAGATTATTTAGACGATAAGAAGCACAAGGAGTATCAAGACGGGAAACACGCATAGATTTACACTTATTAATGTTTAGTTTCATGTTCCACAAATCACACCACTCAGAAACACTGTTAATATCTGACTGAAGAAGTGAGATGTCAGAATCACTGTTAATTTCGCGATAAATGACGCAGTCATCGGCAAAGAGACTGACGGATGAACATATATTAGTGGGCAGGTCGTCAATATAAATGAGAAAAAGTAAGGGCCCCAGAACCAAGCCTTGGGGCACACCTGAGCCAACTGGAGATAAATCAGAATTGATATTATTATCCGTCACAAATTGGGACCGGTTAGTGAGGAAGGAGCGCAACCACGCAAGAACGTTAATGTCTAAGTTTAGTTTAGTCAGCTTGAGAAAGAGAAGTCCGTGAGATACTTTATCGAATGCCTTTGAAAAATCGAGGAATATGCAGTGAGCCAGAAATCCACAATCAAGAATGGAATGTAGATCATGTGTGAAACACAAAAGTTGAGTTTCACATGAAAATGACTTACGAAACCCATGCTGGGATGAATTGAAAAAATAATTGGACTCTAAGTAGTTTGCAAGATGGGAGTAAATGATATGTTCCATGATTTTACAGGGAATGCAGGTAAGTGACACGGGTCGAAAGTTATTTGGACAATGCTTTTCACCTGATTTGTGCAAAGGAATCACCTTCCCGATCTTCCAATCCTCTGGTATACTACCTGTATCAAGAGACTGCTGAAACGGTTTACTCAGGATTATGGAGCTATACATCTTAGTATTAAGCAAAAATTTAGAGTTGATATAATCGATACCAGAGGATGACGACATCTTCAGTTTTTCTATTATTCTCGCAATACCAACTGTGTCAATAAGAACTGGGTCCATTGGAAGAAAACTCGTAAGTGTGACAGGCAGGGTAAGTAGCATTTAGATTACTAGGAAACGCTGAAACAAACACCGCGTTGAGATTGCTAGCGCATTGACCGCTAGGAACTACTGTACCATCAGTACATCTAAGTGTTATAACATGCTTGTCAGTCTTGTTTACAACATTCCAGAATTGTTTAGGGTTATGTATGAGCATGGAAGGTAAAGTTTGTCTAAAAAATGAGTATTTCGCTTCTTTTAGTGCTACTTTGTAATTAGTAGCTGCACATCGGTACGTGTCCCAACGAGACTGGGAATTGGATGATTTCGCGGAACGAAACAAGCGTTTTTTTTTGTTTGACAACCTTTTCAGTGACTGGTTAAACCACGGTGATTTCCGATTCGATCTGATGGTTCTCAATGGTATGAACTTATTTGTGAGTGAAGCCACTTCATTTATAAATAGATTCCAGTTCATATTTATAGATCTCTCATCAAACCCTTGTAGGAACTTATCCAGAAACAGACATGGCTCTCGATTAATAGCAACGAAGTCCGCCTTCTTATAATCTCTAATACATTTATAGTGGTTATCTTGATTAGGAACAGGAATGTTCAATGTGAAGTGAAGCAAAGAATGATCGCTTAAACCTGTTAAGTAAGTTATGGGACTGACAAGGTCTCTGGAGGGGGTCAATACAAGATCCAAGACACTTGATGATGTGGGCGTAACTCGGGTTGGCTGGGTTACAACTTGCGAGAGATTGAAATCAGCACACATGTTCAAGAAATTGCTACACTCCGTAGAAAAGGAACAAAGATAAGGAGATTCGTTCGACCATAAAATATTTGGATAATTAAAGTCGCCTAGTAACATTATTGAAGCATTTGGGAAACGTACCATAATTTTATTAATTGAATCATGTAAATTGTCAACAAAAGTCGCACTGAACGATGGTGGACGATACCAAACACCCAAGATAAGCGTTTTGAAACGCATGCGAAGTTCAACCCAAACAAGTTCCAGGCTGCTTACGACATCTACAGTAGACGAGATAATGTAATCGGCGACGGCAATCAAAACACCACCGCCGCGTATTTCTCCTCGGTCATGCCGAAAAACGTTGAATCGCCTGGTACACTCAAAAAGCTCATTGCTCCCAACCTTTGCGGAAAGCCACGTTTCAGTAAGTACCACTACATCAGCATCGCATGAGTCAATGACAGAGCTCAGTTCATCACGTTTAGATGAGACGCTTCGAATGTTAGTGAAAAGAAGAGAAAGTTTATTTTTGTTATCAGACGCCAGTCCACTACCCCTCACGTGTTGTTATCGCGAAGTGCTTGCCGGTAATGCGTCCCCTTCAGTGTTCGAACTTCGATTCAGGCTGCGCTGATTAGGGGTACTAGCATGTTCAAACACACGGTCATCGACTGGGTTGTAACTGTAGGTCTTGTTATTCATGTAAAGTTTGTTGTATTTTAGTTTAAACACCGAGTTCTGCGTTTTCGCAAATTCAATCAGCTTTCTGCGTACCTGACGTGTCGAGGCAGAATAATCCTCGCTGACGGTAATGCCACTAGGCTTTAATTTTGGGCTTGAAAATAAAATTTGTTGTTTCAATTTGAAGTATAAAAATTTTACCATCACTGGTCTGCTTTTGTTATCTGAAAAGACACCGAGCCTATGTGCACGTTCGATAGATTCACTTGAAATAGGAAAATTCAGAGAGGTCGACACGACGTTCAGTAGCTTTTCCTCAGCCTGTGCCCAGGTTTCTGAATGAGCATCTGTCAAGCCGTAAAACAAAAGATTATCGCGTCGTGATCTGTCCTCGAGCTCAGCCTGGCTAGCCCGTAATCGTGAGTTCACATCAATGACGCTATCAGTCCTCTGCCGTAACAATGACAACTCTTGCTGTAGGAGGTCGCTGTACGAAGATTTAGATTCTACCGCAGTCAGCCTTTTATCGATATCTGTGATTCTGCTCTCAATTAATTCCTGGCTTTTCTTAATATCATTTACGGTGATGATTAAACTTGACTGGTCTTTTTCCATTTTTACTGTGCGCGAGTTAACACCTTGTAACATGACAAACATATCGTTAAACTGTTTTTGCATTGCGTCAGTCATTGGACTATTAGTTTCTGATGGAGCCGCATCTTGGGTCCGCTTAGGTCCTGGGTTTAATTCAACGTCCCCTGACGCCGATTTCTTCATGGTCCCCGATTTGCTTTAAATTTTGCTAAACTCGCCAAACAACATCGCCAAAATAGTATCCCAAATATTAGGTCAAAATAATTTTTTTTCACGAAGTTATTGAATTTACAATTTTGGTCCTCACCGTGTTTTTCAAACTGAAAGTCTCTACTGGCAACAATGAAAAAGTGACGTCATTGGAAGTGCAGGGGTTCACTCTTTGGACTGTAGAATTTGTTCCCAACTGATTTGAAGCAGTTTCATGGTGTCAAATGAATGCCTTGGAAGCTCGCTCCAGTCCCCGCGCTCCAGCACGGAAAAAATAATTGGCATATTCTATTTTTTAGACTACTCGCCCGACTGGCAAGCTGAACTTCCACTGACGTCACGGCCCTGAAAAGGGCGGGTATATTTGAATGTCTGTTTTTGCATCATTTTCATTTGCCGATTTCGCAATAACTATTATGAATTTCACGATATTAAATAGCATTCCAGAAATGGTAAAGGCCTGGGAGTCAGAAAATATAGTTAGTTGAGGTAGCTCAAAAATCGGCGGAGTACACCTTTAACAGTACTTGGCTAAGAACGTCAAAGCACTGACAGCACAAAGAGAACATCACTCCCGGGCATGGGAAAGGGAAGAGGCATACGTCATCACACTTTTTTCCGAATAAAGACGTACCATTACTAACCTGCGTAAGCAAGCGCACGACGTGAATGAGGTGATCAAAAGTTCGTCCTACTGACAGCGATATATAGACAGGGATGTGGCGATGTCAACTAGAGGTGGCAAAATGCTGTTGTATAATGTCTGTAAACGAGAAAGAGGTGACACACCGCATGGCGAACAAATATAAAATAAAGTGAACTGTCTCGTAGCGCGGATAAAAATATGAAAATTGAATTTACTAATACACCATGAAGAATCAAGGGCACCATTAATGATTTCATGCATGTATACCACGTCACGACATTTCTTCTATGGGATAAAAGCCTCAGCCCAAATCTAGTTAGTAAGCATTCTTAGTCATAATACACGCGTCGTCAAATCCATCTATCGTAAACATTTTAAAAAAGTCTTTTTTTTTTGCACACGTTCTATGATCAAAGCCCGAGTAACAGATATTTAATTCCAAAACACAGAAGCAAACTCAACCCTTGAAACCACTAAAGAATTAAAATTATGTATTAAACAATGCGACTTTTTAAAATGCTTGGTCAAGCGCGATATAACTCCTAAAACTTTCATTGCAGAGCCGGCCACAAAAGAGACATGATGTTTAAAAGTTTATCCGCAGTCAGTGAACACACCAAGATCCCTAACAATTGACACTCGTTTAATCGGTTTTTCCTCAAGATGATTAAGTTTATTAATGATCGCACGGTGCCTGAAAAAAAAATAATTTTGTTTACACCACTGTGCTATATGTGACACACCGTGCTGTATCAAATCACAATCTAAAGGGCAGTGAACACTCCTGGTCAACTTTGATGTCGTCAGCAAAGTAAAACAGTTCAACGTTTTTTTACACATGACGATGCATCATTTATAAAAAATTAAAACAATAGAGGACTCAAAACTGATCCCTGGGGTACGCCTGATATTGAGAAAAACTGATTAGAATAACTGTCAGCGACCCGAACACTATTTGATCGAAAAGACAGATAACTCTTGAATTAGTTACACAAAATTTGGGCAGACGCCATATAGATGTAATTCGCACAAAAGCAACACGTGACTCACTTTGTCGAAGGCTTTTGACAAATAAAAATATATTGCTTCTACTTGCTATCTATTTAAAACAAACGGCACACAGTAATCTAAAAAAGTACACAATTTTGTTTCACCAGAACTACCTAAAAAAAAAAAAAAAACGCGCAGCTTGGGAATTAGTTTTTCCGGAAATAGAAAGTCATCCTGCTACGAACAACAATCTCAAAAACTTTGGAAAAACCGCAATGCAGGGAAACTGGACGGCAGTTTGAAACTGTAGATGCCTCGCCGCCTTTTAAGATAGGAACAACTGCTTTTTTTTCCAGAGCGAAGGGAAGACGCTCTACCTGAGTGACATATTCAAAATGTTTTTCAAGATAGCAATGAAAAGCTCACTGCAACCTTTGATAACAAAGCCTGGGACACCATCGACGGCAAAAGAAAACTTGGGTTTTTATCTTTCTTATCGCCTCCTCAATATCACGAGAGTCCACTCTTATGGAACTCAAAAAATCGTGACAAATCAGGTTCTTATCCCCCGGTTGAACAGATTTTTACATAATAAAATTTAAAAAAAGAAGCAAAACGATGTATCCTTAAAGAAACAAAAAAAACGAGATTACAGATTGTGCAGAATAACCACAGCGTCACCAATAAGCAACGCATTTTTATGCATTTTTTTTTAACGATGCGTTCTGCTTATTTTATATATTTATATCGCTAGCAGCAACACCCGCGGAACGAATCATTGAACACGAATGAATCTTAGACAATAGGCTATCTATAAAAATGAGGAAAATTATCTGAACGGCCTGACCAATGAGGAGCGCTAGCACTACGTTCATCCCTATGGCTGTCACTGTGCGACGCCCACGCAATTTATTCCCTGGCTGGATTAGTGCTCGGGTAAAAGATGGCTTTAACGTCACACGTGGTTTTACTCCCTAGTACCAGTTGTCGTAGCTCTCTAAGGGAACTTTCATAGTCGGTTTGTCGAGCCCCCGGAGGAGTTTTTCGGAAAAGTCAACAACATGTGCTTAAAGAAAAGGGCGTTGTCTGTTGCGTTTCCCCCGCTTGCTTCCTGATTGGTTGTTCGGTGCTCTTGTCGGCTAACGCCGTAATCTCATTGGCTGGATAGACACGATGAAGTTCTAGGTACTCGTCACGTCCTGCGTTTCTTAAGGTGCTAGGAACCATCGAGAGTTAAATGTAATAATATTTACAGCCTTAAGGGGATACTTTCAATGCCTGCCTCAACTATTCGTGCTTCATTATCGATTGGTGCGAAAAGGGAAACGTCCCGTGTTGTCATCCTTAAAACATATTGTTGTGCGGAATATTGACCACTTTCTTAAGAAAAAAAAGGCTCGGCCTCGTATGTTTACAACCGATACGAGCACCGTTAAAAGTGCCCGAGACTTTATCTCCCGCCAGAGCCGAGAAGCAGACATTGCTGGGATAACAACGGGACAAGAGGCTTTCACTGTCAACATTGCTCGAAAGACGACCAAAATAAGAAACCAGACAAAATAAATGAAAAATTAATAAAACGAAGGATAAACGCGAAAGCCGACACTCGACGCAAGCAAGCAGTGGAGAAACGCCTCTCGCGACAATCGTCGATTTCCCGGATGTAGTGACAGTGACCGATGCATTTGTCCGTCGGCTCCAGTGAGATCCTTTTCTGCAGGCGGGAGCTGTCGATGACCCGGCCAATTTGGTCTTCCGGTCTTGTACATTCTGCGCGTTCTTTTTCTTTGTTTTGTTGGAGTCACGCGGACGAGGGATTGCAGAGAGAGAACATTATTTCCTGGTTTGGTTTGAAAATTTGAGTGTTTCAGTGAGGTCGTTTCTGCCCTGGATTGTTACTCGCTCGCAATAACTTACACGATTATCGTAAAATGACCTTCCAATTTATGCAAATAAAAGGGGACGATATTTAGGTTTGCGTCTATTACTCTTGTGGAAAGTAAGCACCCGGCTTCAAGTTCCGCAAACGCCGTTGTGGCCCGTCAACAATAGATACAACTATAACTACAGCTTATTTTAGTCTTACTAAGCACTCGCGTTCGCCAACAGGCCCGTCGTACTGTAGGCAAAAAGCGCGTCACTTTCAAGTCGACTGAACTAAATAAGATTTAGCACGAATTCAAAATAATTTATATGCGGCATAGGTGATTTGTTACGTCCACCGGGTCCACCCATTGCTGTTATTATAAAAGGCGGCACTCGTTCGAACCACCGTGACATAGCGACAAGAATTGCTCCACGTCGTAACCACAGACACACAGCCACGTTTCAATAATTTACTGGGACTTTAAAACTACATTCTAACATGGGTATCCTGTCATGTAGAAAACACTTCATCGTCCAGCCCTTCGTCTAAAGTAAAAAAAATATCTTACCGGTGTTGTTTACCCAACAAACTTTGCTCGTAAAACTAACCAACGCTTGAACTATTTGTATACACCAATCGTGGTCGAATTCTCCACTATACAGACCTACAGTCATTGACAAAATTAAAAACACAATGCCTAGTGAGTGTCAGGTATATTGTTGCTCCGAAGCCATGAGACTGCTACATTCGCCGATAAAAGCGCCGAAGAAAGAACCCCGAACCAAGGAGCATATCTTAAGCTGGCATTGAATAATGTAAAAGGTACACAAGCAGAGGATGCGACCAAACAAAGTTTTCGACAAGTTTCGAGACTCTCTCCAAGTGACCAAGTTTTTCTTTACTTTATAGTTTTGTGCTGACTAATTACGGTGCTTCGTTACGGCCACTAATCTGGACGTGCACAGCAGAAGCCAGTTCTCCCTAAAGCGAGGTCGGTTGGATTTCCACCGGCCTCAGGACCCAGCTGGCGGTAGCCGCGTCCTAGCTGACCTCTTGGACGGAGAGTGCATCTTTCCTCTATCGATTCCCGTTAAATGAGTTAAGAGGGTCCGTCAGACAGACCTGGGGCTGCTTGGCAGGAGACCCCAGAGACCGGGACTCGCGCCCGTCGGCAACTGTCGGGGTTCGGGAACCCCGGTAGAAAGAGACGCTCCCTTCCCAGACTGGTTTTTGTGGTCCTCTGACCCGGGTTGGGAACTGAGAGAAGTCCTCTCGTACTCTTCTGCCTTTCGCGAAAAGTTCCGATTCAGATGTATGCTTTGCCTACTGCCAAATACCGGAAACTCGTATGGAAGAAGGTCTGCCATCGAGGGCTCCATACCGTGTTTATACTCTGAGGGCCATTTGTGGCTTCCGGATTGCTTTCTCAGTTTCTTGTTGTTGCTTTTTTTTGTACATCCGTGAGCTCCCACTGTCTTTGTGAGTTTATGTGGAACTGAAGTAGCTGCAGTTAACACTTCATTTATTACGACTGAAATGCAGATTTAGAAATAAAAAAGAATACTTTGGTACCACATGTAACTGTTGGTATTTGTTTATGTTTTACCTAGCTTCTTTTTGTCGTAATTAACTCACAAAACGGGAAAGGGGAAAACTGACCTCCTATAAACAGGCAGATATGATTCATTTGGGCGCCAGGGTCTCGTTGCCTGTACAGCCACGTTAACACACGAATATTTGAAAACTTGAAGCACTCTGCTCTAGGGTAAGTCAGGATGTAAGAAGTTCGAAGCCCGAGAACAGCAGTGTCTCGCAAATGAAAGCATAAACGGCAGATCGTGTAACAGGATACAATAGCGTTACCTACGTCCTAACACGCAAATAAAAGTCTGGCCACACTCGGAAAAAGTTCTCACGAACTATTGGGGGAACGCATCGAGGAAGGCGAAGTACGGTGCGGTCAATGAAAAAGAAAAAAAACAACTTTGGTTTTACTAAAGCTACACTGGTACCTTGCAACCGTCGTAAAACACAATTCGAAAGCACATCCCCAACCCACCCGTTCTAAAACGAAACTGTACAAACGAGCCCATTGCTGTTTTTTCTGCTTCGACGCTTTCGCTGTTAGTTGGTCCTTTCTTATAAACGGAGAGAGCATAGAGTGTGGAGAGAGGGAAATCAAGGATAGTTGCAAACCATTTGTCACGTTGTGCTTGTGGTGCTCTGTTGAGTGATTTTATTCCAAAGGTTTAAGAGAAAAGCTACCACCGCAACGTTTTATGCAGGGGCGCAAAACAACATCGCCTCAAATACCAATTGAATCTTCCCGGAGCATAAGAGAAGCCTGTTCGGGGCAGCGCTACGATCTCGCGTTCTTTATATCGCGGATGCTGAAATTGTGACGTCTGACTGGACGTGATCTATTTTTGTTTCGGTTCTTTTATATAGTTTTCTTCTTTTTTTTCTTTTTTTTTTTGGGGGGGGGGGGGGGCGGGGGGGGGGGTGACTGGCGCTTATAGTACGTCATCGTATAACAAGGCGGTAAGTTGGGCTAGTTGGTTTAACATCGTCAAACGTGAAAACACGTTTGACGATGTTTTCACGTTTGGTTCGCCTGAAAATTAAACTTTAGTTGACAGTCAGCGCTTGTGTTTATTTTTCTGGTTCGCCTGAAAATTAAACTTTAGTTGACAGTCAGCGCTTTGTCCGTGCACTCCTTTCACTTGTCCTTTGTTCAATTTTTTGCGCTGTTTTCACGTCATCGTATACTCGTGCCCTGACTTGATGTTATGAATACGTCTTCGATGAAATTATCGCCTGATCACTTGAAGCGACTTCGAGCTTGCTAGGTTTGTCTTCAAAAAATTTGTGCAAAAATGGTCTCATGAATGTTGTTTTTTAGGTGTTTATTTGTCTACATCTGTTGAAATACAAAATTTGACAAACAGTATCAAGTGAAAATTAAATGCAAGGGTTTTGAGTGAAAAACAAATGCCCGCTGCTGAGGGTATGGCTCACTCTGTTTTTCTGGGCCTATAGTATGAATGACAAAAGCTGCTTCAGTATACGGTGAACTATAATGGGGTCCCCTCGATTGTACGGGTTGCTTGTTATTATAAAAGCCATGTGTAAGAGTAAAAATTAACGCTTCTTACTTCACCATAAAGGTTTCATTGTGCAAACATATTTTACCCACAATAACTAATACAGTTAAATTGTTATCGTGTTTGAACGTGTTATTTTCATTCGAAACGAGTATTCTTAATACGTGGGGTTTTTGAGTTAAACACTATTTTGTGTTCATGCATAAAACATCTCCAAGTAAATAGGGAGAGTTAATTTCAACCACATTGCCGCTGATAACACCCCTTTGTTTTTACAAATTTTGCCGATAGAAAAATGAAAGAACACTCTCAATATATATACTTGCTTCATTGTTTGTTCCGAGTATAAACCTCTATAAGAAAAGAGCTTCGGGCCGGTGACATGAGAGATTTTAGTAGATCGTTCCGGTGACTCAGATAGCAATACCCGATACTCCGCCGACGCCTTTGCGCACACATCGTCTCGGCTATCGGGTATCGTTATCGTGGGTATCGGAGGTATCGGAACGATCTACTTTCAGCGTTCGTACTTATGATGCGTGTTTTGCTCACTTTCCGAAGCGACGAACATGCGTGCACTAGGCTCTAGAAATTGCACGCTGGGCTGCAGATTCGTAAACGTTAAAATTGTTTACAAAACTCACAGTTGTTTTTCTCTATGAATACAAATCCTGAAATTCGGCGTAGTCACATCAGGATGTCAAGCACTGTTTCGTTCAAGCTAAGTCAATGCAGTAAAACGAACATAGTTTGAACTTGGCAGGTATCTTATGAAATTTGAAATTACCCACTCAACGACCACGTCATACCTGCACGAATTAACATGTACTTTAAACTTCTTGCAGCTGACCGCCGAACAACACGAAATGAGCGTTTCATCAGAGCGGGGCAAGACGCCGCCAGCCGGGGTCCTTCGTGGGAACAGCAGAGGTACCACGAGGGTAAAGCAGCGTCACAGGCGAACATCTCTATGCAAATATTAAAAGTCACTTCCGTCTCTTAGGAACTCACGGTGATATTCGCCTCTTCCCCTTTTTAGAAGCCTTGCTTCCTGCTATATTCTTGCCTCGGGAAAGCGTTCTGGGTTGTACTGCCGGTACAGAATCTTGCCAATCCCGCCGGTTTGTTCAAACGTCCTTCGTCTTGCCATCTCGCCTGGTTTTTCAAGCGATAAGGACGGGAATAATAACGCCAGAAGACAAAGAGGAAACAACACCCAAAGAAAGTAAACGGTGAAAACGACCGTCTGATCCTTCGAAAGCGCTGCGAAGAAAAGAAGGGGGGTCCCGCGGTAATGTGGAACAGCTAAGTCGTTGCCAGGGCAACGGATGTTCTTCCCATCTCCTGTTCGATTCTCCACTTTCCCTCGTTTTTTTGTTTCTTTTCCTTTCTTCAATTTCCTCCCCTCTTTCTTTCTCCCAATGCTTGATTATAACGGTGCCGTTGCAAAGTGCAGGAGCAGGTGGTTCGTTCTTCCTTCCAGCGACCTGACCGTTTCACCCGTCCCAATTCCTCGGCTGCCATTCCCCGTTCAGGCGTTGACCGCAGCGTCTCCCAATGCTACCCTGTTACGTCAGCGATTCTTTCCCGGCTTTCCCTCTCGGCTGATGCCACGCTCGGTCGGCTCTCGTTGTCCCCTGCTGGACCAGTTTTCCACGCAGGCGTGCAATAAGCACGCTCCCGAATTTCGATATGCCCTTATGTTCTTTCCCTCTGACACCTCTGATTTTATTTTTGTCATACGCTGGATCCACGCGCGCCTGACTTCGGCTTTGATTCGAATAGGTTGTTTTTGGGTGGTCGGTGGAAAGGGGAAATATTTCATATAGGAGGCATTTCTGTTCCCCGGATTCCGGGTTTGTAAAAATGTTGTCGCGAATTGCCGCTCCTGTTCCCGCAGATTTGTCTTTTGTTACTTTGGGCTGCTCAATTGCAGTTCCTTTGCGGTGTCGCATTGTTTCGGGTTTTTGGGGTGTTTCCGGACTCCAGTGTGTTCTTTTAGGCGAATGCCCTCGAGGGAAAACACTGAGGATTCAACATGTCCGTACTTATGCAGGCTTTAAAAAGTTTAAGTGTTATGGCTCGAATGCGCTATTCTGAATGGTTTTCTTTTTGCGAAGCTTTATGTGTTCTTTTAACAATCACACAAAATGGAAAAACTATAAAAAAGTGTATAATCTCTGAAAACAAACTACACAACCAGATGCATGTTGTAGAATAGGCGATCTTTGTATCCTTAAAAAAAACTAATATAAATAACTAAAAAAATTACCAGGAAGGTGTTCATTGCGCCCGGGTGATATAACTGGTAAGTTACAGGAAGTTTGACCCTAAACCACGGGGATAATGTACTTCTGTTACAAACAATTCACAGAATAGTAAAGCGAGCATGTATGATCAATCAAAAACTAATTAAATTGCGTTACAGTTAGACCTGAAGAAGGACAAAGAAAGTTGTTTAGTTAGTGAAATAATTATACTATTAGTGTTTGTGTGAATGCATTGCTTCACGTTTAAGCAAAGGAAGTTGTGAACTCGTAAATGAAACATATTAAGTGAAATAAAAAAAATTATATTTCGTTAATAAGTTCTGACAATATTCGTTTAGTCTAATCGTGTTGAAACAAGTGGTACAGTGTTATTTTAATAATATACACGGTAGTACTATATCATTATGAATACAAACAGTTATCGTAATTGTGACTCTGGGATTGAAGTAAGTAAAGAGCGAATTGGTGAAGAAACTTTTCCAAGTGGCACCTGACCATAGCCTTAAACCTTAGCAGCTCGAAGCTCTTATAAAAAAATATAAAATCAAAATAAGCTCAGTCGAAGGAGTGCACCGCGTCTCTTTCCCTTTTTCTGGTGTGTGTCTATGTATTTTTTTATTATTTTTTGTCTCGATTGTTCGTTGATGCCCTGCCACCATCTTTTTACCAGTTCCCCCTCCTCTTACCCGCGCCCTTACCGTGGCAGCACAGGAGTAAAGAAAGCAGCATAATCTCCCCTTGGAGCTCACGTCCCTCTTTATGGGTCCCCGAGGTGCTCGTTTTCCCACAGTTGGGGAAAGTCGCGCAGGAAAGCCGACCCTCTGGTCGTTGGTGATTGCGGCACAGACTGGGAAATCGGGAGCGTCGCTGCTGCCGCCTACTGGCAGCCGATCCTCACTCCCGCGGCCATCTCGTCTGGCGGGGCTCCCCTAGTTCTCCCCGTTCCCCATTAATTCACTCCGGCCTAAATAAATATCCGCCCAATTTCTTGGTCACGCCCTCGGTGCGTCGTCTATCTCCCGTATCTTCCGCCTTGTCCATATCCGCTTGGGGTCCATGTTTGCTGAGCATTGACGGGTTCGACTTCTATTTTGGTTTTTGATAGTCCATTGAGAGCAGTTGGAACAGCGTTTTAAATTTTTCCTCAATGCTGTTTTACTCTTAATTTGAAGCAGATATCAGAGTTGCAGTCGTTGATTCCGCGCCGTTCCGGCTCTCAATCGGTACGCGTAGAAAGTGGCCGACTCCACACCATACTCTTCGATATCCGATTTGATCACGTAGATTTTCTTCTGATTTCCCTTAGAATACTCTATAATATATACGTAAACAAAATGTCACTCCGTCTGGTAAGCCATTTCTCAAGACGAAAACAAGACGAAAACTAAACACAAGTTGAACCGGCAAAGATTAAGCCTGCTTTTTTTAAAGTTAAAGGTACATAACGAAAGAAGGTAACACTTTTTTTTTGGAAACATAGATTGAAAAAGTTACGTTAACTCAACAAAACGACAAAAAAAGATAGTAAACGTGCTCAAATTCATGAACCACTCCTAAGTCCCTTCATCCCTTTGCGTAAGAGGCCAAGTAATTCAAGCAATCAAAAGAAATTCCATTACCTCTGAGCTTTGCCTTTTAAACGCAAGCTTAAAATGCCAAGGGCGTATTCTTATAATGTTCTGCTCCTTTTTTTCGTTTCTCTCGCTTTACCATATCTTCATTTTTTTTCCCATGAAGTACAAGTTCTTTTGTGTCAACGCTACCGCATTTAGATGTGTGTATCTTCCCGGGGTCCCTTAGGAAGGGACTTAATTAGCGGCTTAAAGTTACCAAGTTTCTATCGAAAGAGCCCGGGAGCCCCGGCTGAATGAGCAGTTAAAACCAAAGACACGCTTCTATTAGCTGAGTTCCTTCCCCCCCCCCCCCCCCCAAAAAAAAAAAAAAAAATAAAAAAAAATTGGAGTGGTGAAGATGTTTCACTCCTCCCTGCTCCGAACTCCAAATTTGAAGAAAACTTCTGTTTTGCGACTTGTGTTGAGATGCGGCTGTTGGAATGCCGCTAGCGACTTGAGCTTTTCGACCGAACTCTTTTGCCTCACGTGCTCTCTGTCAATATGGAAGATTTGTTCGTACCTCTGTCAGTTCGTCAGCGCCAGAAAGCATTCATCTAGGACTGTATACCTTTGTAACTCACTGCTCTAGCTCGTGCACGGTACGTGCACGAGCTAGAGCACAGACGAGAGTATCTGCGTGAAACGTTGGATACCTCTATATGTCACAATTTTAGGTTTAGTCTTGCCTTCTTGCCCAGGCTTGTAATTTCGCGCAAAAGTCAATATCACGCGTTTATTTAGCGACCATTTGTTATATCCTTTTTCTTTTAGTTGGATTTCCTGTTTATCAAAAAAATCTGAATTCATGAGCTTTTGCAAAGTCGTTTTATTTAAGACTTATGTTTTGAAATCGTAATATTGAAATATAATATATTAATCGTAATATTCGATATAATCAACGCAGGCCGGAATGGCTACCTCCTAGCCATTCCGGCCTGCGTTGATAATATTATTGTTATGCAATATTTTATCTTGTTGGGGGGAGCATAATTGGACATTGTAGACCGTTATTATTTTTCAAAAAAGTTTGTAAATTTAATCCCAGAAATACTGCGAATTCGGCAGTATAACATAGGCCGGTATTATATTAAGGGTAATCACTATTTTCTTACTTGTGCCGCAACGTCTCAGCCAAAGTTCGAAAAAATAAGTGCATTAAATTTAAAAAAAAAAAAAAGAAATCAAGCTATTCAATAAAGAGCTTGAGTGGATGCCGAATTGTCCTTGAAATTCAACACGTCAGAAACTAAAACAATCATAAATAATAACAAACAATTTATTTATTTATTTATATAAGTACCTAGGTTTAAAGGCTCTTCGCTCGGCAATATACGAGAAGAAATCTGGTCAAATCACAACCCACATTTCACACACGAGACAATGTTGAGACGGAAAATGGAGCTGTAGAAATAATGCATGTGGTAACAGGGACAGGTTGATAACATACAGTATGTGCAAATCATAAAGAGATAAATGTTTGTGAATTTTTACATACAGATGTTGAAGAAAAAAATACAGGGAACGAAGACATCACCACAGAAACTACTTGCTCCAACAATTCCATCACCATTTTTCTAGAACTGCAGTTGCAGACGCCAAAAGAAACACGTTAATAAAAAAAGTTCAAGCTACCCCTGTATTTTTTGCTGAAGACAATTTCGTGTCCAGATGGCTTTCTTTAGGTACACTGTGCGACAATGTTAGCAGCAACACGAGTTCGGTGCTTTTTCTCAATTTACTTCACAAGGTTACTGGCGAACGTCAAAATTTACCACTTAGAACCCCAAGTGAACAGTTTTTGCCACTATAGTAGTTTTGATAACATTCCTTCGGTTCTGAGTGCAAAACAACAACAAAATACATGTGATGACTTGGTCACCCTAACAGTAACGCGAAGCTAGAGTTCATTTATTAAATCTGAGTGTGGACCCAGATATTTCAGAACGCCCAGGCTATCGTTCACGCGGGAGGAAGCTCTGCGAGTCAGCGAAATAAAAGGCAGCTAATGTGCTCTTTGGCGTTGAAATAATTTATGAAATAAGCACAAATGGGAGATGCCACTACGAATTGCTAGAAGAGGAAGAACAGTGTTATTTTAGTTAAGTATATTATTTCTTTCTTTATTTATTTACTGATTCTGCTTAATGTGCCCACAAACAGCTCGAGGCCTTATTAGTGCGCACATATTACAAACAATAAAAGAACAGATACAGACAGACAAACCAGCAAGACGTGATTTAGAAAAGAAAAAAGGAAATAAATAAAACTACGGAGAACAATGGAGAACAACGTCGCACAGATGTTTTTCAAGCGGCCAACAATGCTCTTCTAAAATTTAAAAGGGGTGAAAACAATTCTAAATCCCACCTATCGGGATTATAAAGGAGCTGAAGGCGTGCCATCGGGGACTGCACACAAACTTTCTGCGGGTAGAAAAGAAATGAAAATCTGGTCCGCTTTTGGTAAACACTGAAAGAAATCACACTTAAAAGTAAAGGTGCATCAATTGTAACGTTCACTATGTTATACAAAGAAGTCATGTCTCGCGCTACTCTTCTTTTAAGGAAGGGTACCAGGTCAAACATATTAAGTAAGTATTCATATTTAAAATAAATATGCCTCCCAATCCATCGATCGTAAACAATACGCACGAGTGGAGGCTGCACTTTTATATTAGATCATGAGTAAAATGACTCAATAGATCTGTCTAGTTTATTCTTTATAGTTTTTATTTATTTTTCGTTAGAGATCACCGATACGGGCTTCAAACTGAGAATCTAAGCTTCAAACAGCATTTGTACAATCAATAGAAAAACTTTGCAGTTTATCGGCGGAGAGACGGAATAATAAATTAAGAAGATGTGACTCAATAATATTACTTGAAAGAGGTTAGGACAAATAAAACGCAAATAAGAGCTAGGGACATTAAATTCAACATTCAGATATTAAGACCAGTATTGCTAAAGCTAAACTACCACATATTTATTACTGCTATCGTTCAGAAAATCAGAATGATTTATGATTAATAATGCAATTAAATGCAAAGGTGCAAGCGAACCCCTTCTCCAAGGATTATTTTCGTCATAAAAATCCACTTGTTCAGAAAAACTTTTTTTTTTTTTAAGTTAGAGGACAGTATGCTTATGCTCGGCAATTGCCGATATAATAAAAAAGTGCATTAAGTGCATTAGCAAGACACTCCCTAGTTTTATTAGGAAAAGATACATATTGGACCCAATATGGATTCCGAGAAAATAGAGGAATCTCTGATTTTTCATCAATCATTTATGATTATGTTAATAAACATCACGTAAGGAGATTAGGCTCTACATACAGCGGGGATATTGAAGCTAAACAAGGAGCACCTCAAGGTACAGTAATCACGCTACCTCAAGGTATAGTATTCGGTCTACTTCACTTTATTTTATATGTAAATGAATTAACACAGGTACACACAGAACGTAAACTTTTTTTTTCAATTCGCAGATGAAACGGTAATTGCAAATACGCACAGCATTTACGAATCGGCGTAACGGCAATACAGGAATATTTTATAAGCTTTTACACTGGTACCGCAATCATAAAATAATTATAGACTTTACAAAAACGCACAGAATATGCATTAGCGCCCAAACTAACAAATAAACACAAACACATAAACAAACACAAACACACACACACAACTGCTAAATGACCTGTAAAAATGCACACAAAAGATTGAATGAACTGCTCATGTGTGACATTAAAATACGTAGATAACCTCCATAATTTAGGAATTCTATGAATTGAGAACCCTCTTAAAGGATATATTCATATCGAGCAGGTTTCTGAAGAACTGAGAATATGATAGCACATTCATAACTATTCGACGTTCAGCACATATCTACAACTCATTAGGCAAATCAACGTTATAATATGGCATAACAAGTTATGGCTGCTCTGCACAATATTTACTGCAAAAATAGAATCTTTCTAAAAAGGATCCTAAGAAATATTGGATACAGGATTTCATAGACAGTCTGCTAATGCAGAATATTTATACGCAATCTTAAAATGCTGCCGTTTAGAGATAATAAATATGTCATAATCAATGTGAATTTTGTTTCTAAACAAAAACTGAAATTATTAAGTAGAGAGTAATAAGACTTCTTAAAAATTACTTTTAACTCTTAATACGTGCCAAATATATTCAATGAGCTACCTGAAGAGATCCTTCAGACAAAATATCCTAAAACGCTCCAAATGTCGCTGAAAAACATGATATTCAAGAAAATAGAGGGAAAGTAAAAGAACAACATAAAAGAAAATAATACATCAAAATAACTTTTCATTGTTATATTTCTTAGAGAATCAAAAACAGCGTCGACAGAAACTGACATGGAACCAAATATGGAGTATGCGCAGCAGGTATCAATCGTTTTCGTGGGTTTGTTCGCTGCGAATAGTGCCAACAATATGAACTATTACCAGAATAATGTTTCTTTATTTGTTTTTTGTTGAGCATGAAAAATATGTTTTCCTCAAATTATATATTTTTTTCTCTGTGCCTCTACGGCCGCGTCCCAAGCACAAGCCTTGTCTTACGTAAAAATTAAACTCTAATATGTAAAAAAAAAAAAAAAAACTAAGAAAACTTGCAGTTTTTTTTACTTTGATGATTAAGGAAGAACAGCGGAGTTATAGCTTTCGTTTTCGGCGGTGGCTTTCCAAGCGTGCGATCTCTTCTTCTTTCGCAAGGGAATATGAAGCACTCGACGCAGTGGAACTTTAGGCGATAACGCCCTCGCGGCGGTGGCAGAATCATTCGCACTGCTGCGCACATCGCCCCTCGTTCCGTTCCCGCTCTTCTTCCTCCGAAGAAACGTTTCCACCTTCTATGAGCGGCGGCAGCAACCAGTTATCTGGTTGCCGAGGCTGGAAAGGTTGCCGCCATCTATGAGCGACAACGGCAACTAGAGTGCTGTGTCAACCATGAGTCTCGACATTTTTATGGTGCCGGACACGATCCTGGGGAAACTAGCCCTTAACGGCTCCGCTGTAAAATTTATAAATTGCAGTTCATTGTATTGTATTGCATTGTAAGTGCAAACTGCCCATTTAAAATATAAAAAAACGCGAATACTCTAACAGCTTCTTTTCTCTCGTAATACCTTTATTTTTATTTGGTACTATTTTTAGCGATTTTATATAGCTGCCACTGGATTCGTATCCGCATCAGCAGGGAGACTGACACACCGCCCACTTTTACCAAGGGACGCATTTGCGCTAAGTAACGGAATCGCACCGGTGGGGTCCCGCGTGCATATGAAGAGCGGCTATGATTAGTTGGCTGTCAATCAGAGCTTATACAAAACAAACCGACTCGTGTTGTGCCATTATCAGGCTCTTCCTTTCTTAGATTAGGAGTCATGGGATTCCTCGCCCTCGTCCTCGTCCTCGTCTCCTTTCTTTTCATTCGAGCAGACTATATGTAGCTGTAGCACCTATAACGACACTTACTGCCTTCCAGCCAATTAAATAAAATTTCTCGTCGAACGCTGACGCGACACTCGTTCCCGATCCGAGCTGAACCGAGTTCATGCCGAACACTGAAGGAGCACTAATGTCCAAAAGACGTTCGAAGTACGTGCACAAGCAGTGACGAACTAGGATAATTAGTCCAGTAGCTATTAGATGGAGCCACTTTTGAAAAAAAAAGCCTATTGAGGAGGTGCGAAGAACTATACGCGAAGAGAACTTAAGGTGCCTTTGGCTTAAGTATCCTAAAAGTGAAGTCGTTCTTTCAAAATGAAACCTCCAAGTTCGTCTGCAAAATATAGAAGAACGTAGCCGTAAAGGAAGCGTTCGTGTTACATAGCAGAATAATATCTAAATATATCTTATTGCGTTTTCATATGCAGCGTTTCCAGGTCGGCACCATCACATCTGAAAATTTATTTTCTTTGAGACACGTGCGGCCCTTCGGGATTACTTTAGATGTTTGTTGCGCAACGCATAATATATCATCTTTTTTATAACTGAATTTCACGCTTTTGAACTTGGGCGATCAAAATTGCCGCGAGTATAAAAGGAAATAAAAACTCAAAATCGCTGGATGGGACCGATTCTTGAGTGCAACAAGCGTCCGCAGCCAAAGTGACAGCGACCACCTACTGTTTGATCTGCCTTCAGTATACGCCATCGCCGCATTGTCCGCGGGCAGCCGGAGGGAGAATCGACCGGCGTCCCTGCTGAGAAACCTATTCAAAACAGATGCGCGGTTTCACCCCAGTTTGCTTACTACTTGTCTGAGGCCGGATTTTATTGTGCCATTCCTCTCGTCTCTTAGTCGTCTCAAGAAACTACAGCCACCTTCAGGGACGCAAAATAAGCATAAAAGGAGAAATAAAATGGAAGAAAAAACCCGGAGGAGGAGGTTCCCCAAAGTACCCTTCTGAGGTCTTCCACCGGGCCGTTCTTTATGTCCCACCACCTGCACTTCTCGTGGTCGGTCTGGGCTAACCTTTCTGTTCTGGTTAATGTTTCTTTTTTTTTTTTCATACTTGGGCACGCGTTTAGTTTTTTATATTGTGTGGGACCCTCTCGGCTCGGTTCGTAGCTGAAAGGTTCGCCCGCACGGCTTGCTTCTTGTTCCTTCATAGAAAAGTAGTCCTTTTGACTTCGGGCTCCCACTTACGTTCCCACTCTTAGGCTTTCTGAGCCTCCTGTGGCTGTCCTCGGAACTTACAACAAAGCACCTACTCTAGATGTTTTTTTTTTTTTTTATTTGAGTGGCGTGTACATGGTTATTTGTGTATTATGCATGTTACAGTTTTATAGTAGTTCGAAGAGCGTTTGACTTGCACTTTAATATTTGTCTATTTTTTATCAAGATGGACATATTTCTGTTGAGGAATTAAATCTTAGACTCAATAGATTTTAGTTTATTTGAATTGGCCATCCTCCGCTTTAACGGCAGATTCGCATAATGTAAATGACTCAATCTTCGTGAGGAGCACACCATTGCGAATTTTATTATTTTAACACTTTCGCAAAAGCCTGATCACGCGAATAACTAGTGGTCGCTAAATCAAGGTATACCACTTCCAGTCACGAAATTTTGGTGCCCGCAAAAATATTCCAGATACTCACGCTTTCCAAGATTCGAGAAATGTTGAGACCACGAAAAGGAAGTCGTTTACAGCGGTTCAAACTGGCTTCAGTGCGCTACTATGGCTTTAGAAACTGAAACTATATGCAATTAAAAATTATTCCAAATATTCAAAAGCATCTTGCAAGCTTAGGCTTGATTGATGTAAATACCAGAGTGTTAAATTGTAAAACGATAATATAAAGGGATATTCTTTGGCAACTGTTTTGGAAGGTACGTAACAGGTTGTCACTATTTTCATTAACTTTTGACTGCTGCACTGCTATCATATCTGTTTAAAAAGAAAAAAAAATGGCATGTCACGTGTAGCATGTCCCCAACACAAAATATTTCAGGTCAACGTTTCCAAAGGGCTGCTCGATACTGGCGGCGCGCGTCTTGCCCGCCTTAGAGCGCTAGCACAACACCGCTAGAAGCGCCATATAGCTGGTGGGGTTACAGACATCAATTGATCTATAATTATGTTCGCGACTACATTGCATATACGTGCTGACGGAAAGCTCGAAGCAATAACAATATTGCCAAAGTCAAATTTGTGATGCGGTACCAAAAAAGCTTCAGCACTGTAGGTATTGAAAGGTATAATGTAAAACACGACAATGCTTTTCATATTAAAATATGCAGATGTTGTCTAAAATTTATTTTTCACCACAGTCGTATTTGTTTTCGACGCTTAAAAAAACATACGGTAGGAAATTAAGCACTCTTAGTTAAGGTATATATTTCCACACCGATGAGGACGTTCTTCAAGGGGCCTAATATACTTAAGCTTCGAACTACCGCCTTTTGCAATCTTCCGGGCGTCGCACCGGAGCCTTTAAAAAATCCCTAAAAATAAAATGGTTATAAAAAAAAAACTTTCGGAAAAGAAAAATTCGTCAACAGCGGCGGACTTTTGAATTGCACACAACACACAAATTAGCTAAATAATTTACTAAAATTAACTAATCCATTTTATTTTAACTATTCGCAACTCCAGCGCGCCGCTCGCCCTCAAGCGGACGAACGGAGAACCAGACGAGCGGGGACGGCAGCGGCGGAGGCGGCGCAGAAACGGTGGCAGGGACTGTCTGCCTTGATGCGGGAAGCCATTTTGACGAAAAAAGTAAGCGCGTTAAAAAAGTAATTCTTATGCTCCGTCTTGCAACAGCTTTGTACGAAGGACCGGGATGTCTAATTTCATTAGTGCTGCTCTTGCATCGCATACGCTGCGGATTTCTGGTCTCGTGCATGGCCGCCAGCTCAATCTGTGCTGAACTTGACGGAAAGCGCTCCCGGTAAATATTGAAAAACTCTATAGTACGGACTACGGAAAGTCTATTCTTTGCCATAACTAGGAGAAAACTCGTCGCGCAACGGTATGTCGAGCAATACAAATCGGGAATGGGTTCGCTTTTTAAGGCCATTACAAGGAGCATTACCATTTACTCCAAGCACTTTAAAAAGACAGAATATCCGTACTTGCTTTCAGGTAATTACAAAGCAAATAAAGAAATGCTCGAAGCATTTTAAGCGCATCTGTGTTAGCCAGCCGTTCGTGACGAGAGCTTAGAACGCGCAGTTTTGGCCAGAAGGACCGGAATGTTGCAAATAACATGGTACAAAAATGTTTGGTATATTAAAATATTTACTTTTGATAGAGCAATAAATAAACCCCCTAAACGCGCCGATTATGTTAATAGGCAGTATTTGCATAGCGTACGACACCCCTAAACTTCAGTTGGACGTACAGCGCACTGACGTTAAACCGGCGCAGCCAACTTTCACGAGCTGCTTGATAGCCGAGTTAATTAATTTTTTTAATTAATAATTTTATTTTCCTTTATTTACAAAAGAGGGAGATAAGGCAAAAAGCTGTATGGCTTGCAGCTTGACGAGGCCCTGCTCCGTGTAGCAAAGCAGCAGAGACATTTCAAACAGGACAAGCAAAAGACAAAGTACTACACCTTATTGTATGGATTATCTACAAAAAGAGTCGTTAACACTGTTTTCCGATAGCATTTCGCGTAGCCTACCCTTTGATTTTTTAGTAATGTCAATATTTTCACCTTCGAGCTCCTTTAAACGTGACGGTAGAGTATGTTTTAGAGAAGGGAGTTGTAAAACTTATTAAAATAGCTTAAGTAAGTCTAAATGACTAAAAAAAAAGAGTAATCGTTTTTTTTTTTGTTTTATTGCAAAACCTAAGTGCGTTTTTTAGTTTTGTTTTTCTCTTTGACGCGTACGTACTTTAGCTGTTTAATATGTTATAGTGCGTCGTCATCAAGCCTCTTGTAAAAGTTAGGGCCGTCAGTTTGACGTCAGTGGGCTTCACGGCGAACTGAAGATTCAGAGTGTCGTACATGTGACAAGGAGTGTAAGGACTGCAACATTTTTTTTTTTTTTGAATAATGAGCACGGCAACGCTCCTGGCGCGCACTGAAAATTGTGCTTCGTAGGCGCAGCGCCAGCTTGCAGCTGTAATGCTACACCGCACGGTAGCCTGCGGTAACAAACTCTCAATCAATAACCATAGAGCAGTTTGATTACGTGTTGCAATGCACCGAAAACCGAGACGGTCAGCAGCGAGTTCTGAGGCAGTGACGCGAAGACACCAATACTGTGAACGCTGCTCTTCCGAGGCTTGACGGTCACCGTTCGCGGCTCTTTTTTTTTTTTTTTTTTTTTTTTTTAGCACTAATGGCCAGGCAAAGCGCAAACATATCTTCATCACCCTCGAAAATATTGTGCCACAAACAGTAACGTGGCCGGTGCCTAAAACGCGCAGGCTCACCACAAAGCTTCGCACTTTGAGGTTTCTGCAACTTCTAAATAACACCATGCTCGTTTTCCTAACGTGCATCAGCATCTCGGTCACCTGTAATATGATCCCTCCCTAACCGCTTCGCATTTGTAAAAAAAATTAATCATTTTTAGCGCGCTGAACAGCGTCAGCGGGCAGGCGCACGGGGTATCCTGGAGAATCTATTCCCGTCTCTTCCGCCATCTTGGAACTACACTGTTAGCGAAAATGTAATATTACGCCTGTTTACACCCCATTTTTACTCGTTAGCATATTTTTACACGCTCTGCTAGTGATAAATCGTCAAAAAATTACTTGGGGTAGTAAAAATTGGTGTTTCGGTTTCGGTTTACACGACTAGGCGTGTAAGCAACACTGAAAACACCCCAGCCCAACACCGCCAACACCCCAAAACGTCGAGCGCCATGTTGCTTCTGCCTCGAAGCCGTACGGCGGACGTAGCAGTCGAAGGTGAGTGTTTGATTTTTTTTATCACGTTTGTATAGAATGGAGCACGTCTCAGATTTTTGTTACGTGCCGTTCAAGAACGTTAGATTTGCTTTGAGCAAGCCGGCTCAGGCGTTAAGCCCGATTCACACAACCGGTGTTTAGCCACCCCGTCGATTGGAAACGACTCGACTGCTCGCCGGTTCTTTTGCGCGAGCTTTCGCTCGGGCGCTGTGAACCCTATGAACTGTGGAGCTGCAGAGAGCGGAAACCGAAGACACCGTCGCATAAGAGTGGCGAAGCCGTGATCCTGCGCTCATCGTTGTCCCGCCGCTCTCTCCGGCAATATCGACACTTCGCAGCTGGGTGTCTCGTATTTCGACGTTTTAGAGAAACTTAGCAAGCGCGAGGAGTCTCTATATCGTTTTCTCCGTCGCCTGCGTGGAGGAAACACGGTGGCGATAGAAACCTATGCTCATGCAGTCAGTCAACTTGGACAATCCCCCTGTTCCCTCAATCCTATCGCATTCTTTGACTGCGTTTGTGACAACAACGTTTCCCCAGTGTGAAAGCTTTCACTCACAACGGGCTACAAACTGGGTTGTGCGTTGCATGTAGCCCTGAGGGAATTCTTCGCCGGAGACACCAGCACATTAGTTTCATTGGTAAGGTGACCGGCCACTAACGTGTTTGGCAAATGAAGCGATCACGGGTAAGTAGAAATGCAAACAATGTTGAATGAATATTAAGGTGGTTGTAGCCAGAGCCTGCCAGTTGAAATTTCTAAACCTCAACATTTAACAGTATAGTCTGCGGTAACTTCTTTTTGCACTTGGGATTGCAATTTTAAACACAAAGCCACTTCACATAGCTGTCGAAAATCGTGTAAACAACAGCAGTCATCGTCCCCGGTTCGGATGAGCGAAGCCTTAGCTTGATGAAAAGAATGGCGGTCTATACTTCTTGGTTGTTTCAATCACAACCTCGCACAGCTGAACACACAAACAAATCAAGGAAATATATCCCCCACTGGCTTGCAAACCACAGCACACAAGCAGGGTACATAGCAGAGCAGAAAACACTGGCAATGAGCAAACGGAGGCATGCAGCTTCCTTTTTTTTCCCTCGGCGAATGATTGGTTTGCTGCAGCATTCCGTAAGCACGTCGACATTCAAAAGTTGAGCCTGATCTGCCTTGCAGTGCCTTGCGGAACGGCAAGTATCGCCCACCATTCCACAAGGCACTGCAGGACTCGCAAATGTGTGAACAGTGCTTTGCAATAAAGGCCATGATCGGGCAGCAGGTGCCCATCTAAAGACATTTAATATTAATTGGCATTGAACTAAGCTTTGGGCTTCATCACGTAGCAAGCATGGGTGAGGTGTAATTCAAGAACATTTAATGTTCGACGAGTTTAATACTTTGTGGTGCTTTCCCATCTGTTTCGGTGTCACGGAGTGGGGTTCAAATTAATAAAAAAATTCAATGATCCACTCTGAGGATAAACGAGAAATTACGGGAAAAGAACAAAAGAGCTAAGTTCGACCATTGACTAGCGCTAGGTTCACGCCTGGTGTATAATCAGTAGAGAAAGACGATGACACAGGGAGCATAAGCAAACAAAAGATTAGATTTAATAAAGTGAAAAACTAAGCTGTACACGGCAATAGAGCACTCAACACAAACCACCCTCCAGCTCAAAGCTATGGAGCCCTGCGAGCCAGAAACTAATACTAAAAAGACTCGACGCTCATAAAACCGGAATAAGCCAACAAAACAGTGACGAAAACCCGACACTAACAACGAGAGCAAACCGAGATGGAACTCGAACGTTACCGCTACACACATGGGATAATCCCCCAAAACAGTCGCGACAGAAAGTAGCACTGTGTAAAAATCTTCCCAACATTCAACAATTCGTACTTCAGAGCCAGAGAATGAAGTAGACAAGTCCTAGAAAACCAGGCTTAGCTTTCCGGTAGGTGCTGAGTCCAGAGCAGTCTGTAGTCTGGAGTTGTCGGCCTAAGAACGGCGTCTCGGAGTCCGGCGGTCCAATTAGAAGCTTGATGAGGTCGACACCGCGCACCACACAGCCACACACGCTTCAGCACAACAAACTCAAACGCTTGCCCGACAGGCAGGGCAGAAGCCAAAATTTACACGTTCCAAGACTCATCTGCAGGGAGTAACCGCGTTGAGCAGCGACCCGGCCAGCTCTGGGGTTGGACTACCTTCTTTGTTCCCGAACCCCCTTTTATAGGCTCGTCTACCGACCAACCTCCCGTTTCCCCGCCTTTCGGGTCAGTCAACTTTCAAGAAAAACAAAGCTACACAGCAGCGACCCAAATGGCAAAACCTATTACATTTTTCAGACAACCAAACATATGTGCCCATCCATTCCCCCGTACGACTCCAAAAACATCAATTATTGCCGATACATAGAACACGACAGGCGGCAGACTGAGCAAAGCCGCCGCCTTCAAAAAGCGCGCTAGCCAGCGTAAATATCTTTGTATCCCGGCGGCGCCCCCGCATGTCAAATCGGCACCATACGCGAGCCAGCATACGCACCCCTCCGTCCGCGAGGTCAAAGCCACAAACTGTGTCCTGGGATGATCTACGTCGCCCGTTAACAAACCCCCATTCCACAAACGTGCAAATTCGTTAGGGACTTAGAAAGAAACTACGACGGGATGAACTGAGATTAAAAGTGGCACCACACTCCCCCTTTTTCACCGTACCAACACTTAAAGTGGTCCAAAAAAAAGATCATAAAAGTATTTAAAAAAATGAAGAGAAGCCTGAATTTGTGACACCCGGTTTTTTCCATCCTGTGTTTTTTTAGTGCTTTTTCTATTACGAAGCAAGACATTATTCCAGCCGTAGGCACCAGATGTAATTCCCGTCTGCAATCATAAGATTATAGGATCCTAACTGCCGGCAGCAAAGTGTCAATTACATCCGGCTTGTGCATACAGTGCAACATCTTTTGCTATTCAGCCGATCATCACTTTACAGCCTGGGTATCTGTTCTTGTAAACGACAGTAGTGCTACATGTTAAACGGCTCTAAAGCGATAGAGCAAACTCACATCTCATTATCTTTTAGCTGAATAAACTGTTTGTTTGGTTATGCTTGTTATCCAATCTTTGTTTTAAATTTAATTTTCTCATATAAACACATTACATTATAGAAAAAAAATATTTTTATTGTACGGAGGTGTCCATATTAAGAAGACTTGACTGTATCATCTTTGAAACTAGCTTGCCACAGCCAGTGTTATAATATGTATTGATTTTTTATACAGTGCCTGCCTTTCCTTGCCCCTTGTGAGGACGACTGAGAATGCGACTTTGCGCCACAACGACGGATGGCAAGTATCCCAAGTGTCGTCACCTATAGTGGTCATGTGCTATGTGTTCGCAGCATTGTAGGCCGACCGTGGAGCACTTTCAAAAGGGAACTTTCGCCGCGTGCACAGTATGACCGTGTACAATACGGGGCACGTACAGTCAGAAGAATTATGAGAGGGGACATGCGGGCGCGTGTCACTTGGTACAGGCAGAGCAGCCTAGCAAGTGTCATGCTTGTGCACTGAGGGGCCCTGGTTTGAAGAGCCGAGGCAGAAGTTTCAGTGGCGGTGTCACCGCCCTGGCGGCTTGTCGCCGAAGCAGAAACGGGGTTAGCTAGCTTTGCTCGTGGCTGGCTTTGTGTAGTGTGTGTAGACCGGGAACGTAGGCTTATGAACTTAGGCAACAAGAATACTACACGGCTTTGGTGTTTTGGTATGAGCAACAACTGTGACACTATCTGCTATGACTAGCTACGACCACCCACCGCAGCGGTGAAGGCATCGAAGAAGCAGAACCTGTGTATTACGCCGTTGCCGTAACCCAACAGTGCTCATTTGTCATGGAGGGCTTTCCGCCCAGAGACTGCTCGTCACAGAGTGTTATTTCCCGTGTTTCTCTTTGTGTGCTCAGTGGCTGGACGGGCCTCATACAGCAGTTCTTCAGGCTCAAAGGTGACTAAAAGTTGAGGGTGGATGGACTTGCAGCAATCCCCTCGGTTGGTGCGTGTGACAGAACCTTTGTACGGCATCATCGGGAGGATACTGTTGTAAGTTAGCAAGTTGTCCAATTGTATGTTGATTATGCTAATATTTGAAAAATCTTGTTTAAAAGGATGCTGGACCAAAATTTGGATTTCATAAAATAAGGCTGCGGAAGCTTTGAATGGGAGCTCTACAAACTCGGAAACATCACTCATACATTAATATCTCAAACGGATGGCCGTATTCTTGGAAAGGAAAGGGCGCAATCAAACAAGAAATGTGACATCGTACTTCTCCTGGTACACTTTAGAATGAGGGGAAGCGGCCTCGCTTCTCTCATTCCCGCTTCGGTTTACCTGCTTAAGGGGATGAAGCATAGAGGAGAGGGAATGAGAATCGCGACATCACATGTCTCGTCGGCCTTGTTGAATCCCACATGTTTCCAAAAATACGGCCATCCGTTAGAAATAATGCTCTATGTGTGATGTTTTGGGGGTTTTGCAGCGTCCCGCCTACCGCCCCAGTGTTGTTTTGCAAGCTTCGAATTTCGGTTAAGCATACCTTTTAAAATGAATAATTCTATCATCAGAATGTTAGAACATGTCAGTTCTACACAGCTACTCTCAAACATTTTCGAGTGGTCTCGCCTGCCAGATTCAGGCGAGACCACTCGAACATGTACATAGAGATGTAGACATAAAAACATGTACATGTTTTTATGTCTACAGCACAAATAGTTCCTATCATGCACTGTAAATAGCTGTCAATTGACAGACTGGGTAAAAGAGTGAGCACAAACAAGTCCAACTACCAACAATGCCATCCATGGCCAATCTTGGACACCATGTCTTACGTTATGTGGCCTCAGCGGTCTTTGTATAGTTCTTTTCATTGTTGCCGGTAGAGCAGCTACCGATAGGGGGGCTTGCGAGAACGTCAACTTTGAAATGCAGTTTCTTCACATAATGTTTGCATTTTGGAAAGTTTCTACACATATACCTTGAAGTCGCTATTGTACGGATGAAACAACTTTGTAAAAGTGTTTATGAAAACTTTGGCAGGGTTCTCTTTAACGTGCCTGACTTACAACAAGGCTGTCCAACTTGAGAAATTTCACTGGTGGGAAGCTTATTTTCATATAAGAATGGTGTACTTCTTCACAGCGCTGTATGTATGCAATAGAAGCTCCAGATGTGTTCAATAAAAGTAGCATTTGCTAATATTGTGTTTGCTGTGTATCTGATGCACTAGGTTGTATTTGTTTTGAACGCTTGCTACGTTTAGGCTATAAAAAATACTCTAAATTTTATGCCGACAATCTTATTGAAAAAGAAGTGTTCGGTCTGAATAAAAGATTCCAGAAATTACACTAAAATAAATTGCTACTTGGGGTAGCAAAAATGGTGTTTTACAGTCGACTCTCATTATTTCAAACTCCAGGGCCCGTTTGCTCGAAGCGCTAACCCCGGCTGAAGTTAGCCGCAGTACCTAGGAGAGGGATTTTCAAATCACGTGACTGGCTCGGTAGGGATGCGGGTAAGCGTGGCGGTGCCCCGGTGAGTGAGCGCCGCACGCTTTGGAACTAATATGTCGTTGTAGCTGCAATACCGGGCGCGTTAGTCAGCAACGAATGGTGGAGGAGGCTTTCGCTTTGCCTTACCTCACTTCATCACAAAGCATGAGCAAGGCTCTCGCCGCATTTTTTAGATAGTCTTTCGACTCTGGCCATTCTTAAGCCTAAATGAATGCGGTAATTAATTGTCGGCTTGGCAACATCTTTGGAAAGCGGATTGTCTTGACTCAATCGGTCGGGTATTGATTGCACACAAAAGCAGACAGCATCCCTATAGACCTTTTTCTAAATTACCCAAGCATCGAGAAGAACGCTGGAAGTATAATTCTGCGGTCCGCGCGCACTGGCCTTCATCTTATAAAAGATTCGAAGTAAATAATCATAATAAAAATTTTACCAACGCACGTGCAAGACAAAATTTGTTTTAGACTTTTTGCTTTAGAACAGTTACTACTTCAGACGCCAGCACGTGCAACGCGTATAACTACACTTGTAGCATGCACCTCTGTGCTTGGGAAATTTAGAGAAAGGTCTAATATGGTCTATTGGGACGCTGTCTGCTTTTGTGTGCTATTAACACCCGGCCGATTGAGTCAAGGCAATCCACTTTCCAAAGACATTGCCATGCTAACATTTATCGCGTTCATTTAGGCTTAGGAATGGCCACAATCGAAAGACTATCTAAAAAATGCGGCGAGGTCATATGCTCATGCTTTGCGATTTAAATGAGGTAAGGCAAAGCGAAAGCCTCTGGCACCATTCATTGCTCACTAACGCGCCCAATATTGCAGCTACAATGACATATTAGTTTCAAAGCGAGCGGCGCTCACTCACCGGGGCACCGCCATGTTTCCCTGCATCCCCGCCGAGCCAGTCACGTGATTTCAAAATCCCTCTCCTAGGTACTGCGGCTAACTTTAGCCGCGGTTAGCGCTTGAGTAAACGGGCCCTGGAAGCCACACACTTTAGTTTGAAATATCAGAAGATTGAATTATCACAATTCATCTAAATATTGTCACGAATAAAAACATACTCATTTATTAAACTTAAAATCAGTGTGTTATGCGCCGAGCTTGTGCTGAGAAACATAAATTAACAAAGACCTTTGATGGTGTCGAAAGGACAACTGCCCCAAGCAGCCATGCGAAGGTACTTTTGTAAGCGCGCGGGTATCCAGAAGTTTCTGAGCTCGAACAAAAAAAAAATTAGAGTCATCTCATCATTCCAGTCACGCAAACAAAAGAAAGAAGGACATGCGCTGGCAGGGTCAGCGGCATGTGAGTCGATCACGCTGCTGACTCGGCTATTTGCACGTGGCATTACTCCCCTCTTGTGAAAGACTCATCGTCCTTATGCAACACAAAATTAACAGCTTAAACAAGACTAGGTCAAAATACTGAGTCACGTAAATAGCAGATTTTCGTAGTCCTACCGAGCATACCTAGTTCAGTGGAGTCGGAAGACGTGAATCGCCTACAGATCGCAGAGGGCAGCGTGACAATGTTGATGTGCCATGGGCCAACGACTTACAACTTAGGTCTCATGTAGCGAATAACCTTGAGGTCGAAGCACCACTTTAACAGTTCCTTGCTGCGACGATGAATTGGTGTTTAGATGCACAGTGGGTAGCCAGGCTGAAACTGGGTGTCGTGGCGACAAAGATTGTAGCAGTCATCGTCAGGAAGTTGTGGCTTGCATCAAAATGCGACCAAGCTGGCAAACTTCCTCCGTTCGTTGAGTGACATACCAGGCGTCGTCGTCCTGTTCGTCTTCGTGACAGATACCACACTTGCCGAAGGTATCGTCATCGGGTTCATCATCAAGGTCGCCGTCAAGTTTGTAGTCGTGGTTGTCGTTAAAGGGCAACTCCGGACCATACTTTCAATTTTGGGATTATGACTGTTTTTAGTGCAGTCAGCGTCCCTGAATTGCAAGGTGTAATTTTTTCCTCGTTACTGTGCGTATTTTTAAAGATATGGACGCCTCAAAGTTTTGTTTGGGGCACGGCCAACAAAACCGAAACTAGCCGCTCGAGGCCCTGGCAGCACTAGAAATCAGCTACTATGTGAACGTGACGTCAGGATCGTTCTCGTTCAACGAGTATGCAGGTTGAGCAGCAGCTACTTCTGTTGCGCTAGCGGTCTAAAGGTAGGAGGTAAGCTGATTTTATTTTAATTCTGTATACGTGGTAGTTATCCAGCACATGTAGGAAGAGTTAGTGCGTATACCCAAAAGTTAGCGACTGGAAAACCCGTAAACTCGTACAGTGCCGTACTCGGCGGCCGCTGCCGCCGTGCGTGTGTCATGCCGTACTTGTCGCTAGTATACCCAAAAGGTAGCGACTGGAAAACGAGTGAACTCGTTCAGTACCGTACTCAGCGGCTGTCGCCGTGTGTGAGGTCTTCTGTACTTTGTCGCTAGGCCTAAATTGTCGTCGGGACTCCGTGGATGGAGCGGCGTTGCTCTACGACGCGCTGCAAGTGAAGAACAGTACTGGGGGCCCTCTCGCTTTCGCGCTGCGGGTCAGTAACAGACTCGAAGCTTTGAGGCTTTCCGGCACGGGCTGCTGCGTTAGGGCTGTACATGTCTGTTTTTGCATTCTTTTTTCCTTGGGCGCCTAAAAGCCGAAGTCCACTCGTCGAACAGCATTTACCCACACCTTCTTCAATTTCTGGTACGTTGGAAACTTGTGAAAAAGCACCTCCGGGTTGTGCAGCGGGTTGTTTGAGCAGCCCACAGCACTACAAGTTCTACTCGGCATCCTTCGAGGAACAACTGGGCAGTCTTGGGTGCTACGAGTTGCTCGCTAAAACCAGCCTTTGAGTCCTCACAAACAAATAAACAAAAGGCTATACCGAAGCTACACGGGCTACAGATAAAAGCAACGGCTAAACATGACAATCACAAGTCCAAGCAGCGGTGGTAGTGGCTCAAAGAAGCGCACTCCGCGTAACGCTTGGAGGAAAAAAAGAGAACGATACTGACGTCACGGCCCAATGTTGCTTTAGTGATCGGCAACCCGCTAGCCGCCCGCTAAGGTGCAGCGGCTCGCGGCGGATCACATTTTTATTATCGGCATTAGTTGAGAATGCGGCATCCCACGGACGTAATATTTTGGCTGGGGTCGTATTTTGTGTCACTACAGCGATACCAGTAATTTCTTTAATTTCGAGTTTTGGCCGGAGTTGCCCTTTAAAGTCATCGTCCGGATTGTCCTTGGATAACTGTCAAGGCCGTAGCCGGGATCGTCTGCCATGAAATTGTTTGAGCCTTCGCCTGGGTCATCATCAGTGTCGTCACCAGTCTCGTCATCACGGTTGAAGACTGTTTGTCATCGAGGCCGTTGTCAGGTTGGTTGTTGACATTGTAGCCGGGTTTGGTCTTTGGAGTTGTCGTCCGTTTCATCATCAGCGTAGAAGTCGTCATGATGTTTTCGTCTAAGTGTGGTAGCCAGGGGCTTTGTCGAGTTCATTGTCCGGGTCGCTTCTGAGGTCATAGTTGAAATCGTCGTTGATGTCACAGTTGGAGTCGTCCTCGGATTATTTCAAGGGCGTCGCCTTCACGATCGTCGTCTTCCGAGTTATCGTGTTCACAGATGGTACGCTTTATGGGCACAGACTGCGTTACCCTGCACATCCACCAATATGTCATGAACAAAAACAAACTTGATTAATAAAACTTCAGATCAATGTTAAATGTAGCGAACTTGTACCGAGAAACATAAAGTAACAACGACCGCACATACTTTGACAGCGACAAAAGGACGACTGACTCGAGCAGCCATGCGAAGCTCTTTTTGTAAGCCTGTAGGTATCTAGAAGGTTCCGAGCTCGAACAAACAAGATTCTCGAGTCATCTCAAACATTCTAGGCATGCAAACAAACGAAAGATTCCCCATTCCACCCAACTCCATTCCAGAGAATTGGAATTTTCTAATACTAATTTCATTCCTTTGAACTCCTGGAAAGGAAAAACTGGGCCCATCCCCACCCCTGGAATGGCTGAACTGCTGCATTCCATTCCTCTCAATCCCTCCCAATTGTGAAAATGGCACTTGACAGCTAGTACTAAGTTACCGGAAAATAACGTCGGCGTAAAGCTGGCGTTGTGAAATGCGTAGACAACTGCAAAATTCAAAACCCTACCCGCAATCATTGATTTTACTAAGTTGAGCGTTGGTCGCACATAGCACTAGTGGCAATTGGTATGGGGGCACTGCAGATATCGATCGCACCACCAGGTGTAAAAGCCTCATAACAGAGAGGAAAACTAAGTCGCCCATCTTTTCCACAAAAGAACCGTATATGTCCTCCACTTTTACGAGATACATAATAAGTGAGGAGTCACGTGTATTAACGAAATGCGGGCGGTGTGACATTGTCCCTGCCTGGTGGCCTGCAACTGGTGCTGTAATCGCACATGGTCCCAACAGCCTTATGGTTGCATCTCGCAGCGCCAGGAACGACACTTTGGCTGTGTTCCAAATCTTACCCAAATGGATCCGAGTTACTCCGGTGGGTCGTGTCACGTGACAACACAGATTGAAAAGTGCTGGGCACGGGTAGGTTTTGGAACGCTGAGGTACAAAACCCTTACCCTTGAGTAAGATCGAGTAAATTGCCCTTGTTGCCTACAACTCTACAGTTTGGGTTGCTTCACTGGGGTTGCCACTTTCATCCTGGAAGGAACATAAGCAGTCAGACAACCAAACCGTCAGTTACCTAAGTGCAATAATGCCGTTTCGAAAGCCCCTTTGACGGCATCGAAGCAGCTCGTATTAGAACAAAGCCTATTCCATTCCTACTCTATTCTGGGCAAAATGTAACTACTAATTTCATTCCCATTCCATTCCAGTGCTGCCACCATTTTATTTGCATTCGATTCCAGGGTTGTGGAAGTGCGGAATCGTTCCAACTCTGGAGTGGCAACTCCTCAACACTGGTGATAGTCACCAAGGCACCCAGTTTAGTGTGAATGCTGTCCTCACAGCCCATCCAAAGCTGTTATTACTGTAACAAACTCCAGTACGACAGAGAAGTTGAATTCAGAAGCCTGTTGTGCAGATTTGTACCTCGCATTGTTTCCGGTATTTTTTATTTCTTTTGTATTTTATAATGGACAACTCTTCTTTGTTAAGAGGGTAACAAGCGTTGTAATCTCGGTATTGTTGCCAAACCTGAAGCTTTTATCATCGGTGCACTTTTAAAAAAATATATGCCACAGCCGCAGCTCAGCGATGAGCACTTACACTGCGACTTAGGTGTTTCGTAAGTATTCATTTTGATTGTGCGATAATGATGTTTGTCTTCTTTTAGAATTAAAAAAACCAAAACAATATTCCACATGATGGATAATTTTGGACACCCGCGGCATGTGTGATCTGAGCATTTGTTCTTTTCATCTGAAGTGTGTCTCTTGCTTACTACCTATAGAGTATACGATGTTGTGGACGGAAAAGATGCTGCGACCGACTCCGAGCAATAAAAACATTCTGTTTATTCTCATGTCGTTGAGCTCGTGGCAACGAGTATGAGTAGCACTGTCATCTTTGGCGATGCCAAGGCTGAACCGATAGACTGCTGCAGAGCTATCGCCCTCAGCTCTGCACTGTGAGGAATGGCACGATTTTGTTGAAGTGATTGCGGCTCCAGAGAGGTGTCGTTGCTTTTGACATGTACCGCAAGCAGGATGACATACTAGAGAGCAGGAAAGAGAGCGTTTGGAAGCCGTGCATGGTAGTTGACGCCGGGGTCAGGAAATGAGGAAGCAGACGAGGGAAATCTACCCTGTCGTGCTTTCAGTCCGGCTCGATCGGTTTGGAGTGTACAGCCTAGGACTGAAAGGGAGATGCCGGTTGACTGCGGGGCCGATGCAACATCCCCTAAGATGAGGAACCGAACTGAGAGTGAATGCCTGACATGGCAACGATGAGGAGACCCTGGTCGGCTAGCAACATGCCTTGTGAACAGTGTGAAAATGTCGATGAATATTCACTTGCCGAGCCGGTGGGGCAAGCAAGGTGGTTGCAGCCCATTGCTGGGAGATGCCTGCGCTAGATGCGACAGAGCAGAGGTGGTTGCGGAGGCGCTGCAGATGTGGAGGCTGAGAAAGTTGAATATGTGCCTACTGCATTTTCGTCCGAAAAGGCAGAGCCGTTGCCGTGCCCTTGGCCACGAAGAACATTTCCCCTGGATAGCAGGTGCTCAGAGTCAATCATCATGTCCAGGTCACCAATCTGTAGCACTTTCGATCTTGAGGACGGAATAGACGGTGCAACAGACTCTGAGTTTAACTGTGAAAACATTCTCTTTATTCTCGTACCGTCAAGCTCGTTCCGACGAGTAGCTTGCCTTCATACACTGCAGTCATTAACATTATAGTTGATCTATGTATTTTGCAACACTATTAATACGGCAGATTGGGCGAGTTGGTACGGCATAATTACGAACCAGCGCACAGGTAGACAGTTACTCAAAATCCAAATACACAAAAATATACACTCGCACAGCGCTGATGTGAGTTTTTTGTGTTTGGATTTTGGGTAACTGTCTAGCTGTGCGCTGGTTCGTAATATTGCAACACTGCCGTCTTTAGGTGGTGTGGAGGCTGAACCGATGGGCCGCCAGAGGCCCATATCTGTATCTGTTTCATATACTGAATGCCTTTTTGCACGGCTCTGTGTTTACCTTTGTCTTCCAGATTTTTACTGCTCACTTGTTTTTTTTTAAATTTTATTTAGAGGATACTACTGGCCATTGAAGGCCCAAGTAGGAGTGGGGTACAACATATGCATTCACACACCTACAACAGCAAACAAATAAGACGACATTAAGAGGTTTACAACAACTAACCAGCAAATATATATTTAAAAGGGGGGGGGGGGGGGGGCGGCACAGCATGCATCAAGCAGCATGTAATTCAATCATTTGTATTAATAGATGTGAAATTTAAAACTCATATTTAAGATTGAACATGATCAAACAAATGTGAATTTAATTAAGCTAAAAATTTTATATGGACTGTTACTTTTTATACAATTTTGGCTAGAGTTGTCAGGATACAATCTGCAAGTACGCATAAAGAAACTGGAAAGTTGAAAGAAGCAAATTAGAGATTGCAAAACCTACTTCTCAATAGATATTTTTTTCCCAAAGTATTTACGTGATAGTGCAACTGAATTAAGGCTCCTTTTTCAGTTTTTTTTATTATTATGCTTGGAAAATTAAGTTACCGATTGTGTTCAATTTATTCTAAACTATTTATATGAAATGCCAGAGTGCTTTTGTGCATAACAGTGGCTAGATAAGGTTTTTATAATTTCTGATAAAACAAACTGACTAGTTTCTCTTTAGTGACCGTTTCGCCAAGGTGACAGCAGAACAAGTAACGCATCCCGACGTCAAACTGCAGGAACTTGAGATATATGTTTTCTTAGCGGATGCACACCACTGTTCTGACATATTTGAATATCCTTATCGCTTGCTTGGGCTAAGCGGGTAATGCAGGTCGGCACTAGCGCGAGTATAAAGGCTGAACTGCATAAAGCGATTTAGCGAGCGACGGCGACAGCGACGAGTCAGCGACGTATTACGAAGATTTCTTACTATCGCTCGTCGCGTCACTCGGTTTTTGGATTTCGAGAAAACATCGTTCCGCTTTCATGCGGCTTGCGTCATCGCGCGAGTGACCGAGCGTCAGCGAAGCGGGTCGCTGTCGCTTTTCTCGTCGCTCGCAAAAACGTTTACATTCGGTTTATACTTCACGCTGTCAATAATATTGACTCGAGCGCGCATAATTTCATTTCCACGGGAGCGCGTGTAAATCAAACCCTAAACCAAGACGGGGGCTGCAGCCAGCAGCTTTGAGAGCGTCATACAATGGATTATAGTTTGACAGAAGCAAGCACACACTTCGCTAGCGCATTCCAGCCTTGAGCGCTCGAACTTTCGAAAACGAAACCAGATTTTGCTACATTTTGGCTAGCTCGAAACATTTTTTTTAATATAGGGTGTCTTTTAGCCATAATCTAGACTAAGAGAAATGTGTACCTTCCCAAATTATATTTATGTCACTGTACTATATCAGTATTAATTGTTTAATATCGTTACGTTCATGTAAAATATGGGGGGGGGGGGGGGGGGTCACCGGGCCTTCGTCTGAAACAAAAAGTCTGCTATATATACCGGGCGGGTTTCTATTGTATTTGAGTAGGAGTGTCGGGATGTTAGTGCCTCTGTTCGCTGTTTGTGTATGTACATGCTTGTATGTTGATCTTGTGGTATGTGCTGTGATGTATGTGTTGGTATGCCGCCGACCGTTCGAGCGAGTCACTTCCAGAAATGCCAAAATGTCTTTTATTTTTGTAGTTTTCCGCATACTCACTAGGTGGCGCAAGCAGCCGCCCAGTTTTATTTTAGCTTTGTTCGTACATAGTCCATTTATGTGTAAGGAACCACACCACATAGCTACAGTCCAGTAGAAAAGTAACCGCGTGTTTAAATGGCGCATAGCGCCGGCGTTCAGTTCGTCTTCGTTCGCTGGCCGTTTCGGTAGCCGGCTCGTACCCGGAAAACCGCAAAATTTGCGTACACGCGAGATATGAGTGGATACGTCGAAACGTCGCGTACAACTTTGCTCGCGGTAAAGAGGTGAGCGGGACGTCGGTAACGCCGGTCGGGTAGGGTCGGGTAGGGTCGGTGTCGGAGCTATTCGTCGTCGCTCACGGCAAACGGGCTTCTTCAATAAAGTTGATGTCTGAGGTCGCGAAAAGATAACTCCTGTGGAAATTACCCGGCGTCGGTGACAATGCAACCGGCTTGAGGCCTCGGTGATCGGCTGAACCGCCACGCGAACGAGACCTGGGGACCTATGTTGGACAAATGTTTCGTTTCTCCTAAAAGAAACGGAAGTGACGACATCGCGTCTGATTGGTTGAGGCTCGAATGACGAAAGTTCCCTACGAAAATGTGGGCGGAGACGGCGAACCGCCCCCACCGGAAGTGACAACACTTTGACGTATCGTTTCCTCGGTGTTTCGTCTGAAAAGGGAACGAGTCTGTCGATGGTCTCTTCGCGGTAGCGAAATGGGAAACACGGCGTCTCGGAGGCAGAGCGACAGTCTTTCTATTGTTCAACTTTGTTTTTCCCTCCGGAAAGTCTCCACCGGCAGCACCGCGACACCGCGATGCCTTTGAACTACCGGAGGAAGCTTTTCGGAAGCAGTACCGTCTCACCAAGAATGTGGTCCGTTGATTGTGCGACGAACTGCGCGAGGAGCCAGAGTTGAGGCTGCGAGGTTCGTGGACGGTGATGTCTGTGGAACAGCAAGTGTTGTGCGCACTTCGCTTTTAGCCACGGGGAGCAAACTGTGCGGGGAGCTTTCAGAGCATGGGTGGCGAGCGACGAGCACATAGCGAGGAATCAGGCTACAGTCGGCATTGTTGTGCGGGCTGTGTCCCTCGCTATTGTGCAGCCTCTGGGGATCCGGCGCGGCTGGATCGACTTTTCCCAGACAACCGGCAAGAGGGAAGACGTCGAGAGGGGCTTCCAACGGCTCGGCAGGATACCCGGTGTCATCGGTTGCCTCGACGGGACGATGATCGCCATCGTCGGTCCGTCACAGGACGACCCCACCGTCACGAAGGTGGCGTATTGGTGCCGCAAACAATTCTACGCTCTGAACGCGATGGAGGTATGTATGATCACATATATACTACGTCTCAACTTAGCATGAACTAACTAAGAAGACTGCAAGCGCGAACGGCTTGACTGGAACACTCGCTGCACGAGCGCTCGTGCAGCCGCCGGGTCTTTATTCAAAGCAGCTAGGTCGCGCTTTTAGTTATAGGTCGTTCTGAATGGGTTTGAAAAAGAGCGTAACGCTAATACGGTGTGGATATGCCATTTTAAAGAGTTATGAATTGTTAGTACTCGTTTATCCTCCGCACAAGCGTTTGTTCGACGAAGGAAGGGAGGGTTTGTTAGCTGAAAAGCTTTCGATCTCTGTTTGTTTTCATGTCGTGTTAGGCTTTTAAGCATTAGTCCCTCACCTGCATGATAACGTGTAAACTCTCCTTTGAAGAAAAAAACAAATTTGCCTAAACTATTACGTGGATCAAAGGTAGTGGCTATTTATCATATAATTTTAATCTTTGTAACACAGGCAGCGCTCTGTCTGTGTCCTCCTTCATCCAATATTCCGTCGTTTTTTTTGCGCTGTCTTAATATTTTAAGTTTGTAAACCACATAATTTATGGTGGTGTGAAGTTCAACATGTAAATAGTGTTTGACAGGGCCCCATGACAATGAGTGCAGTCAGCTGTTTGTGGATTCAGTTGAACTAATGTCTACATATGTCTCACTATTGCAGGTGTGTAACGTCGACTGCCGGGTGATGAGCATCGTCCCACGGTATCCTGGGTCGGTGCACAACTCCTCCGCGTGGTGCTACTCGTGGCTTCGAAGCAACTTCGAGCAAGGCCGGCTGATAGACGATGGCAGGCTCCTGCTCGGTAAGCATACTCCATTTGTTGGTTCTGTACATGATGGCTCTGCACCACTTATAAGTAGGGTTCGGAGTTTTCGGTTTAAGCCGATAAAAACCGATAAAAGTACGCCGAATCCATTTTCGTAAATTCGGTTTTAACCGAAAAAGGTCAGGTTTTAGGCTCGGCCTTTTCAATTTAAACCGATAAAAACCGATAAAAGTACGTCTAATTCCTTTTCTAAAATTCAGTTTTAACTGGAAAAGGTCACTTTGACCTTCCAGTCGTACCGCAGCAGAGCCTTGGCGAAAAAATGGAACGACAGTGTCTATAAACAGATGTCCGAATGTATGGGATAGAAGGATGCCATCACGTTGTTTTGGTTTAATGTGTCCGTCATCGCACATTAAACCAAACGTGAAGTCCGAAATGCTTCATGACTTCGCCATGTACGAGCGTGTTTTCAAACTCGTTGTGAAAAAAACTGACTTGATGCAAGCTCTGCATGGTGTGTTGTGCCTCAAAACGACGCACCGTGTCTCTTTTTGCGGTCACAATTGATTTATTGGCCGATTTTGGCTCAGGCAGCGCTTCACCTCCTCATCCGGCCACTGTCCAGTGTTAGCGTTAAGAGGGCATTCTCGAAGCTCAGGGTCATATTAACAGGCAAGAAAGGCTGCGGATCAACGAGGAGAACCTGGGCGAGTACATGTGTGTTTACCAGAATAAGATCACGTAATCCTGATGTACAAAAGGTGAAGTTTCATGTTATTTCGGCATAGGCCTCGTATATGACTTGCTTGTACCAAAGTTGTTGTTTTCTTGTTTCTATTACAGTTGCACATATTTGCCGAATAAAGTGTCCGTTAATATTTTAATGTATCTGTACCGTTACTCTTTGAGTGATAACAAATATCAGAGCTAGAAGGACCATCTTATCCGGTGTCCGTTGGTGTTCATTTTATATTCACCGAAAAAAGCCGATAAACTTTTGTGGGCATAAATATACGCCGAAAAAAAACAAAAATTGCTTTTTAAAATAAACACCGAAAAAAGTACGCCGAATTTTGAAAAAATAGAAACCGAAAACGCGGAACCCTACTTATAAGCTACAATATCACACATATTGTTCCGAACATGGATAACTGGCATGCGCTCTGGCCATACCTGTGAAACGTCTCCTTGGAAACACTCCGACGCAGCTGTCAACTACAGGGGGGAGAGGTTGCAAACAGCAGTTTTACCTGCGTAGTTGTGAGCAATTTTAAAGGGATACTACAACGAAATTTCGGTGCTTATTTTTTGGTCTATACGTGTTCAAAAGAGCAGTATCACATCACTCATCAATATCTTGTTAAAAAAGGCACTAAAAGGCATTTAAATAAATTAGGCAATTAGCAAGGAGCATTTTCTAGATCTCGCTAAAGCTGTAATGCCCGTCTAGGAACCTTGACAGGTAGGGATGATAACTCTCTTACCTAGAACTATACATGCTTTGAACCTGACGTCATCCCGACAGCTCTACGGCCAGCAGAAGAGAAAAGGGGAGGGAGGAACTCCACACTCAACGGGACTCTCTTTTGTGTGTCCTAAGATGATAGAAGATTAACCCGTCACTCAAAATTCACACAAAACCAGCTTTGGGGTCAGTTGCGGTGGCCCGATCGCTAACGTGCTTCGACCGCTTTGCTTGCTGGAACAGCTAGGGCATCCTGACGACGTCTGCCTCGCCGCAGCTTTGCTCATCCCGAGATAAACTACATCACAATTGCACTGGATGTGACGTGCTCTCAGCTGGCTGCTCTCCGAGCGCTTAATTGCCACGGTGGGCTGTTTATAACGAAAAATACAGCCATCAAGCTCAAAATACAAATGTGCAATTGTCATTTACGGGTATTGTGGATCATATTCAGCCTATTTCTGAACACGACGGGTATATTTCAACTGTCGTTGAAGTATTTTTTTTTTTTTAAATACAGCATTAATATCATACATTTCCTTCTCCGACTCTGCAGGTGACAGCGGCTATGCCTTGGAACCTTGGCTCATCACCCCTGTCCCTGGATTCCACGCGACCTCCACCGCTTGCGGCCGGTTTAATAAGGCACATTCTTCGATAAGGTTCATTGTGGAGCGCTGCATTGGGCTGTTGAAAAGCAGATTCCAGTGTCTGCAAAGACACCGGACTCTGTATTATCATCCAACAACAGCCACCGTCATTATATCGTCTCGTGCAGTGCTCCACAATATGTGCCTTTCATCGAGGGAGGCAGAACCGGACCCTCACGAGCCAGGGTTGGAGTCTGGGCCGAGCTCGGAGGGGTCAGCGGCGGATGACGAGAGGCTAGCTCCTGCCCACCCTTGGGTCAGCTTCTCGGACAGGGGGAGGGCTCTGAGGCAGCGCCTTGTTGCCCAGTTCCGAACCCGCCACGGCCGTGCCTCCCCGGACCCCCACGCAAGCCACGATGGCAGTCGCGCCCACCAGGGACACCACCATTGCCAAGGAGTCCGTCGCCACAATGGAGGTCCCGCCCATCAGGGACACCATCGGCGACAGGGAACCCCTCATCGTCCTCGCCACGGTGGCACTTCCGCACACCAGGGACGCCACCGGCGACAGCGCACCCCTCGTCGTCCTCACCTCAACTGACGCCCTCGCCACCAGAGAAGCCCCCCGTGGCAGTATGTGCCTCACGTGTTGCTCCACAGTCAAGGCCGTCCATAAGCTCCACAGTGTCAACTCCAATGCCTTGCGCAGTTCATCGCACAACCACCGTGTTACCTTTACGGACATGTAGTACCGCCTCCAAAATGCTATTCGGTGCATCACGGTGATGTTGATAGAGCTTTTGTTTTTTTTAATTTGCAAGCAGGGTGCATAAAATGCCTGGAACAATAACAGAATGTATTGTGGGTTATGTAGCTAGCCAACAGGGCATCTGGCTCGCCCTTGCAGGAAACGGATAACTCAATGAGGCTACTGGTGAGACCCGTTTTGCTTCTTTTACTGCAATATATTGTTCGTATCGGGTTTGGACATCGATTTATTTTCTCTACACTTCCATTGCCCTGTTCCATTTTACAATCTATTATGGTTACCACAGGGCTAGGTGTATTACTCGATAATCGCATATTGGATTTCTGTCAGTTTGAATGTATAAAGAAGACAACAAACAGTGTCTTTGAAAGTGCTTTCTTTTTTTTACAACAATGCCGTAACATGAAAAATAAACATGTTTGAAAGCACAGGTTGCAATACTTTCTTTAAAATTGAGCATGGACTATTAAACACCATACAAATTCTTTGTCATTATCCAGGATATATCACAGACGTTATTTCACACTACAGTTCACTTAATTCAGCACACTGCCATTTCGTGTGTGTTTAGTCGCAAATGGAAGCATGAGAGATTCCATAGTAGAGGAATGTTGAGATCAACAATGATATAAGAAAACAAACAAACGAAAAACACAGGGACAAAGACGGAGGAAACAGGACAAAATGCACTGGTGAAAATTTAACTTCAGTTGAGAGTGCACCTTGTCCAGTTTCCCTTCGGCGCTTTTTCGGTTTGCAATGAACGAACTGGCCCAAATCTCCACTTTATTTCGATAAAAAAACCGGCAAACCCGGAGGCCAGTTTCAGGTGGGTGGCAAGTTGTGGCTAGAGTGCAGACCTCTTGGTTTCAAATAAAGAAAACCCGGGAGCGCCCAGGGCCGAGTCCTCGCCCACCAGCGCCAAAATACGCGAGTATGATGACGCCAGCGAGCGCACCCGGGCGCCTCCGCCCCCTGTTTGCCTGCGGGTAAAGGAAGTAATTCAATAGCTTGGTCCACACTATGAGTAAACTACGCAAATTACCTCGCCTGTTTCGCCAGCTCCGCAGCCCGCGCCTTCGACACCCGCATGGCCCAGTAGCGTTTCCAACCTTCCGGCTCCTTCCTTGGAGGCTTCCTTGGAGGCCCGAGGAAGTTGAGCCGGGAGGTTAGCTCGTTCCAGAGACGAACTTTGTCGTCTCTGGACAGCGCCGGGCTCAGTTTAGTTGCGCCGCGTACCAGAGAGGCCACATCCTCTTGTTTCTTGAGCAGTCATTAGCGCCAGTAATTTGAACTAGGCGCTCATCCGCGTCCCGCATGTTGTTCTAGCCTTTTATGCGAGTTTACTCTATCTAATATTTTTTGGAACCGCTACAAAATCAGTTGTTTATTTCAATAGAACACGTGTATTTTTTTAGTTTGACAAGTTTCTTTAAAAAAGAGCCGATGTGAAGGTCGCCGCCGCAAGGGATTGGCAGCCATCGCTTGACTAAAAGCAGAATATGCCTTTCCGGTTGCCAGAGAAACGGACGCTTGCGCAGGGACTAGGTTCCAGATAGGTACCGCCGAGAAAGCGTAGGTACGGCAGAGGGACAGCGTAGCTACTTCCGCTCTGCGGGGATTGGCTCTTGACGCCTCTCAAGTGAGTGACAGACGCCAATCTTGCAATGTCGTCACGGCGTCAAAGAGGGTGGTTTCGCGGTGCGCGCCGTTGCTTGGTTACGCTCCTCCTGCCGGTACGTCACTTCTGTTTCTAGTTTTTCGAAAGTCCAACATAGGTCCCCTGCTCGATGGGGAAACACGCTGCTGGATGCAGTCGATGGTCGCTCCCACTGTCGCGTAATCGCCGTAATGGATACGGCGTCGGCGCTTGGGGGTGAATGCTTGCGGTAGTTCAGCACGTACGGACGATTACGAACGAACACGTGCAAACTACGCTTTCGCTGCGGCGAAAAGCCGTGTAAAGCGCTGGGCCTCGCTCGCAGAACCCGTCTTGCGTCAAACGGCCGCCATTGTAAAAAAACACCCCTAGACGTGTGATCGCAGAACGAAGTACACGTTCAAAGATGTTCATTTTACACAAGACCTCGGGTTCAAACGAAATACACCGAGCCTCGCGTGTAAAACGAACACCATTTGGGGAGTACGCCCTGGGACAACGGTTTACACGTCCAGGGGTGTACTTTTTCGCTGTGTGTGTACCGCCCCGCCACCTATAGGGCGTTGGAGTTGCGAATACTTTCGCATTTTAATGTCGCTCGACATCAGTGCAGTTTTCGTCCATTGTGGTTGTCTATATCACGCTGCTTCACGCGTGGCACTAGTCAGCAAAGAAAGCTCAAACTCTCCTTTTAGGCTCGCCCTAGCTGCCCTCACGGAGATGCGCACGATAGCTACTCCTAAGCGCACCATGCATATCAAGCTTGATCTTGATGTCACAAACATCCACTGGAGGCGGTTGTAAAAACATTACTAGCAGTAAATAAATGACGTTGGCGTGTTTCATGAATGACGGTCACAATGCCCCCAAAATAAAGAGAGAGTTCAGGCTCAATTTCGTGTTCTTGAAAATAATTCGGATGACTCCTTCAATGGGAACTCTGAAGTGAAGACCAACTCGCTTTTGTGTTATTTTATTAGTCAACATAAAATTATATTTTTCGAAAAACTTGCAACTTATTTTTAGCAGGAGTAAGGCATGGATAAAGTAATCACCAACTGCGGAAGAGGCACCAGGTTCCGACCCTGTAAGGACAAATATACACTTTTAACTTATATTTCCCTCTTCCGTCTATGCACTGGAGTGGGTTCCCACTATCTAAGATGCTATCCACCAAGTGTAAATTACGTTAGGACAAACACATATTTTCGTTAAAATTTAGCATTCGGGACTAATCGCTTCGGGTCAAGGTCTCTATCGAGTCAAGACATCCATCTAGTTAAGACATCTAACATTCGCATGAGAGCCAAGTCAAGAAACCCAACGAATCAAAAGGTCTAACGAGTCGCGAGATTGGGGGCTAGTTGGACACTCAGGTTCGCAACGTGTTCGGTTTATCTGAGACATGTTCAGTACGAGATAAGAACGATGAATGAAATTAACTCATTTCCATTAAAGATTTCGTTTTCTTCATGAATTAAAAAGAAAAGTTGACTTTAAAACGGTATTTCAAATTCTCAGTCGCTTGATTCTTCTTTTTTTTTTTTTAATTACAACATCAGTAACTATGAATATATTTCAAAGGCTTCTTTTTCTTTTTTACACCGCAGTCTGTCACCTGGAAGAGTTAATAGGCGCATCGGAGTTTTAGGTGTTACATGCAGCTCATATGTGTTTTGCACTAATGCGTCGAGCAATATTTTCGGGAAGCCAATGTAAGCTGCTTCTTTGAATGGGGGTGCAGCCGAGAGGTTAATATAGGATCTCCTGACTCGTTGGACCATTTTGACTCGTTGGGCATAAGTCAGCAAATGCGATTTGTCCCAAGAGGTCAAACAAGTCAAAATGCCCCACGAGACAAGAAATTTACGACGGGTCAATAAGTGCAGCGAGTCAAGAGATTCAAGACCGTATCTTTTGACATGTTGGATCCTTTGACTCACTGGACCTTTTGCCTTGAATTTTCGACTTTAGAATGGGTGCGGACCATAGTCCGAAAGATACAGAATAAGTGCTATTATATTGCGCAGAGATATGTGGCGCTTTGTATCACACCACCTAAAATATTGAAATGTTTTGAACCATTTCACGTAACGTGTTTGCTCTACACTTTAATGAAAAACGAAGAAATAAATTTTAGCCTTTCCACTTTGGTGGAGATGGAAGACCAGCGAAGCTGTACTATGGTGGGACTGAATTAATGGCCGGCCGTAAGTCGACAGGCCAGAGTGGAAAGGCTCGAAAGGTTGCGCCATCTCTGAGCGACGGCCGCAAGCGGACAACCGGCAAAGTCAACACTCTGGACAGCTGCCGCCATCTTGAGCGACGGCAGCAACCAGAGTTTTTTGTCGACATTTCTTTGCCTTGGACACTATCCTGGGGAAACTAGCCCATAACAGCTTCACTGTAAGAAAGGTAGCAACGGCGCGTTTTCCTCCCTTCTACTGATACGCCCCCGAGCGGCACGAAAAGAAGGGAGGAACGAGGCGTTTTTCTCCTTCTCCAGCCATAGGGGAGAAAGGTTCCGTCCTCCCGCCTCAACTTATTTCGGTTTCATCTTTCTAGTAGGTCGCGCGCATTATTTACTAAATGTTGTTGAGATGGTTGAGCTTCAGTGGCAGCGAAGGCAGTCTGGAATTCCCTCTCTAGTCCAAACGTGACGAGCATTTGGGTTGTATTGACGTTTTTACCACTAATTTTATCAAACGAGCAAACTAAGCAGTCAGAAACAGCGAGGTTCTGGATAGTGATAGGAGGAATCAATGGAGATTTAATCCAAACAGATTCGGAAATTTCCAAACTTCCCGCGACAAATATTCGGAGATTCGGCTGATTCGTCGCTGGTTGCAGATGGCAGCGTGAAACTTGTCGTAAACCTCGCGAATGCGGTCAGTTGTGTGTGTGTGTGTGTGTGTGTTTATTAGGTACACTTACTGCATATAACCAGATTTCGTCTTGTTTATTTCAACGTATTGTATGTACTGTACTGTCATTCTAAACCCTAACACGCGCCCAGTTCCAGCTGAGCTGATTGGTGTGGTTGACGTACACACTAAAAATTTCAACACCCATGTTCGTGTTAAAAGGGTGTTTTTCCGAGCTCACACCCTTCCTACACCATTTTTACATGATTTTTGAATATTCAAGGGTGTACGGAAAGGCCTACACCCTTCCTACATCCTTTTTACACCCTACGGCTACCGAAATCGTGTTAAGAGGGTGTTGCGGTGGTACACCCATGATTTCCGAATCGTCGAACTCGGAAACCGCCGAATTGCAGACATAAGCGCCGACAGCAGAAGTCAAGAAGCAGCCTGCTCAATTTAGAGGATTTCGTGAAGTTCAAGTAAGCACAATGGGCAGCTGACATCCAAGCCAAGCCAACGCTCAAGTTGTTTTCAAGCCAGATGAATGCCGGCGTTGTGTACAAGCTCCTTGGTTGTTTACGTGCAAGCGACCACGAAAATATCATCGGTTACTCACGCACTTCTGCTCAGAATGGTGAGACCACATCGGTTCTATTATGATACATTCCGTCTCATCCTGCAGATGTACTAAAGGAAGGCTAGACGTGCGAGACGGTTCGGGCTCACAGCTTTACTGTGAGCCTGTACCGTAAAGGTCGGTTCCGACACTTGCGTTTGAGTGTGTTTGTCTGCGTTGCGTTTAGAACCGAAAACGAGTCACCGGCACATCTGTGCTTCGTATGAAGCGTGGATTCCAATTCAAAGAATCATCTTGGCACGCGATATAAGCAGCAGGGATGTCCTGGTTTCTCGCAGCCGCAACGCGGTCAAACGCAACTGTTTGAACCAGGCTTTACGTGGTTGTCCTGGGCTTGTTCCTCGCGCTTTATTCTTTCGATTTTAAGTATTCATTTTCAACTCGCTCGCTTTTACCAGTACTAGTAGATACTCAGGCTGCACGAGGGTTCGTGCAGTGCGACCATCTAGCGATGCTATGAGCTTGTGCTCGAGCCTTGGCTTTAATGCATCTTAGTGGGGAAGGCAATCATCGGGGATATATGACACACGATGATGCCAAGTCTGTTCACGGCGGACTCTCGTGCTGTTCTGATTGGAGGAGAAGGGGCGTGTAAAAAATTGGCAAATGGAACATGGTTAGCGACAGCGCAAATATATGTTGGAAAAAGTTCAGAACGTTAAAGTGCAGCAGCCTGAAACTTTGGAGTTAAGCAATTAGAGAATCATTTGAAGACATCTTTAGAGGTTCAGCCTTCTCTCCCCCCACACCAATATCGAAGGCTGCTAGGATATTGGTTCAGGCTAAGCCCTCTGTCTTTCAGTCAGCGAACTCGAGCCGTTCCACCTGACCTTGTTATTTCATAACAGATATGTTAGAAAATGGAATGCAGATTTTCTTTACACGGCCAAAACATAAAGTGTTATCAAATAATACCTGCCATATTCATATTCTACATTTACAGACCGGGGCTGCCCCGCCTGTGGAGGGTGAAGATGCGAGCAGCCTCGAAGCCCACCAACAGTGGCTGTGTGCTGAGAGCGAAAGCTGGTGCCTGACGAAGGCCAGATTGATCTTCGAAAGGATGCGACTGCCTGCAAATGGCTACATGTGTTGATATTGATGGGCATATAGACTGCAAAGAATGCTTATCCCTACCTGATGGATGCTAGGAGGTTATGCATTCCATATTTTTTTACTGATCTCTACAACAATTGCTAAATTGCGCTTCCCCGCTCCGTGATTGCGGGTGCCGGACGACCATCTTGGGACACGGAAAATTAACCTTTTGGAGCGTTGCAGAGGCTGGCCGGCAGCGTGCTGCAGACATGTTTTTTGCTCGTTTGTCGTCATTGGGAGCGTTAAAGTGGCCCTGCAATAACTTTTGTACTGGTTTTTAATTTGGATCGAACCTGAGCGCACTGAACGTAGTAATTTAAAGAAACTTTTCTCCAATTTCGCTTTATTTTAAAAGTTATAGGCAAATTAGACTTACAAAAACAAGCAAGAAATAACATCCTTCATGACGTCGTAGGTCCTGGTTTGAGTGGCCGTGAAGTAGTGAGCTCATCGAGCGCTCACGGCTGCCGCACTCAGTGTCGACGGCTCGAGAGGGTGCCACTAAAGCACGTGTTGACTAGGCTGTATGAAGTGGGCGGCCAGGGCAGCTCGCATTGCATTTGCCGCGCGATTAAAGACTAATTCGGCATAACACTTCATTGGCCACAAACGACGGTAAACACGGGGTAAAGATCAGTTCAGAACGGGAGCCACTTCGCGCTGCCATACCGCCAAAGGGTCAAATCGCCAGCCAAGCCCGCGCCGAAAGCCTTGGGAACGCTCGGAACCGGTCGGATCCTCGAGCCAGTATACGACCGCAGCGCCACCGCGTACATCCGGGACCTTTCTAAGCCCATTGTTCGTCGGAGCCTCATCCCACTACGCCTTTCTAGTACAGTAAAACCTCGTTATAACAAAACGGGATATAACAAAGCAATCATAATTCCCCTTGCTTGCTAATAGTGGGAAGAAATGGACATTGGCTATAACAAACTAATGGTTATAACGAAATAATTACGACCGCTGCTTCAACTTTGTTATAACGAGATTTTACTGTATGCGCCGTTTTTTTCACCGCTTGGTGGCGGGTTTGTCGACGGGTCTTTTCTTGTTTCCGTACTTTATAAACTGCATTTGTTTCTTTTCTGATCTAAAATACTGAACAAAAACTACTTTCATACATAATTGAAACGGTTCGCGACACTTATATTTTGTATCGACTAAAAAAAAAAGCTTTTAGCGGCTCTGACCAGTAGTAAGCCCAGGACCAAAGACGTCACATATTCCGCGCTTTCGGCAACGCGGGTCGCCCTCGTAGGTGGAGGAGGTTTCCGCGTCGTCCGGTTAAAATATGACTCACTGATATTTAGTTATTCTCTCCGTGCCCGCTGGCTTACCCGAACCCAAAGAGACGTGGAAACCGCAAAAGAGGTAGACGCTTAAGTATGATTGCAGCTCCCCTTTAAGTCCACACTCCTTTACCCCTACTCTGACGCTCCGAGTTTCATACTCCAGGCGCATGGCGTACAGGAGCGCGACACACCGAATCTATTGACAAGCCGCACAAGCTCCTTCCCACCGCATGGTTATGACGAACCTGGCATCCCGTGGATACGGGTGGGAGAAGCCAAAATTATTTCGGTGGTAAATTAATTAAAGCCAGTGTAGAGCGGCAGGGTACAAAGTAAAAGAGACGGCGACGTTATGAAGTTTCTACGAACGTTTAAGTATTTCTTAGAGGTTTGGAGACTCGCTTCGAGCACGTGCGGGGAAAGGCACCTTGGCTGATCTATTTATTGACCGTGCAAGCTGTTTATATTTGAATTAAAGACAACATTCTTGAACTTGTTTGTCGACGCACGAAACCCTCACACTTGCCAGATATTTCGTGGTTCCATATTGCAGCGAGACGGAATGCGATGGAAGCTGTTGATGTGCTATGCCGATACCGGAACACTGTCGTTCAATAGATAGCACGTCAATTCGTTTCAGGCGAGACATGAACATGATGTTTCGGCTTTCCATTCGAAGTATCTTGATTCTCTGGGCAAAGCATCCTAGAAAGGGCAGCGCTCCGACTGTCTTCTCATCTCAACAACTTTTCTGTCGCTGTGCTGTCGGTAACCTTCCGTTCAATAGATGAATTCGTTTTCAGGCGAGATGCACGAACAAACCTTTCCCGCAATGCTAACTGATGCTTCGGCTTTCCAATCTAGGTATCTTTATTCGCTGCAGCTGGACTAAGCAGTTTAAAAAGGGCAGCCGTCCCACTGTCTTCTCGGCCGGCAACTTTTCTGTCGCCGAGCTATCGGCACGCTCGTTCGATAGATCACTTTGTTCTCAGGCAAGGCACATGAACAAACCTTTTCCGGAATGCTAATTGCTGTCTTGGCTTTCAAATCAAATTGTTTTTACCTGCTGGATTAACCACTAATGACTGAAAAGGAGCAGCTGTCCGGCTACGCCTTTTGTTTCAACAATCTCAACAATGGCACAGCCATCTTGTTTGTGGACGTGACATCACGGAGCGCAAAGAAGTCACTTGTGCTCCAAGAAATGCTCGGAGCACGAAGAGCACGCTCGAGTGTCAGTCTCCGGCGGCGCTCCCCTCTGTTTAGTGAAAGGAGCGCCAAACGCTCGCAATGTGTAAACTATAAGAATTTCCTTTGAAATCGCATAAAATTTTTTGCAACAGCGCGGCACCGCAAGAAAAAGGCACAACTTGTCGAACGTCGAGTCTCGCCGGTCTTGCGGCGTGATCAAAGCTTCCTGGGCCTGCCAAACTGCTGCGTCTCTGTGCCTTTTCACGCTTGGATACTTATCAAGAATCGATGCCATGGCAGAGCTTTGAAGGTATCTCGCACATAGGCGTCTTCTCTATCACCCAGCTGTTCCAGCGAGTTGCTATCAATAGGAAACGAAATCGGTGGTTGCTATTATGGATTAACCATGGCTATGTTCCAAATCTATTTAAATGGATCACATGACAGCACAAATAGAGCAATGCTGTGGAAGAAGGTAGGTTTTCGAAGGCAAAAGTATGAAGCGGCGATATCTGAAGTTTTTCAAACGTGGCCCGTCCATATGGTTGTGTGCAATCTGTCGTCGTCGCCATAGCTTCCTACCCCTCCTTTGTCGCCACTGGATCATGCCCGCTTCTGGACTGCAAGTGCCGCAAGTTACAAATACAGTCGTAAGAGTAAAGTAAAATGCTGCTCCAGAGGCACATGCATCTTCATGCTCTTTGCACTCACGAAACAAATCCACACGGTGTTAATTCTTGATCGGTATTCAAGCGTGCGAAGACAAAGATGCAGCACTTTGGCATGCCAAGGAAGCTTTGATCATGCCGCCAGAACGGTAAGACTTGCGTTAGACGAGTTGCCCCTTTTTCTTGCGGTGCTGAGCTTTCGTAAAAATTTCCACGTGTTCTCAAACGCAATTCTCACCGTTCGGGGTTTTAACAAACTTCTTCGGTAAATGACAACGAACGAGCAGAAAACATGTCTTCAGCTTACTGCCGCCCAGCCTCCGCAACGCTCCAAAACGTTGACTGATAATCTTTGTCCCAAGGTGGCCATCCGGTGGCCGCACCTGAGCTGCAACGACCAAGCGGAGACACGCGATCCAGCAAATTGTCGTGGAGATCAATGGTATTGCTTGCACGGAGTACTATTAGTCTTCAGAGCAAACACAAGTGTCGCTGCGGTCGCCACATCTTGATTGGGTCAGGTGTACCGTGACGTCTGGTGACAGACTCCGCTTCGCGTTCTGGCATCTGGCTGGCTTCCCTGCGCCCGTTTCCTCACGATCGGAGGTTTGTGATCATGCTGACCTACTGTTCAGCGATGCAATGCAATTTCCAAAAAGAAGCTGGTATCATATTCTACCACCCGAAAACTTCGAGATTAAAAAGAGCATGGACAGTCAGACTAAGGATGGGAAAGGCACCGTCAACATCGGCCGTTGTGAGCTGTAAGCACGTTGAGAAGCGGGGCTTCGTTTACCCAGTGTAAAAGGCGCTGGGTGAGACTTATGCCGACAGAATTTTCTTAGCTTTTCCAACCGTGTTTGTCACGTTTACCCTTATAATTGGGTTATAAGTATGGAAAGCTATCGGTGGAGGCAACTCCCGTCGATGAACCCCCCCCGCCCCCTCCACACGATATAAGGCGGTTGTGCAAGGGGTTGTGGAAGCGGCGGTGTAAGTGTTTCAGACACTGAAATTCTGTTCTTTGCAGATTCATGAGTTAAGCACGAGACACATGCGCGAAAAATCCATCCGATCCGACGTCCGATCCGACAGTACGACTGCCTGATCCGAAAAATTTGGTCGCTTCAGGCGTCAGATCGGCGATCCGACATGCGTCAAACGCGCCAGATAGTTTTGCACGGCGGACGGATTGTCGGATGCGTCCAGCCAATGACAGCACAGCTAGTGCGGACGTCATGATGACATACTTGGTCTGTCGGGACGAATAAGAAAACGGGACGGGCGACGGGAAGCCGGACGTGTGGATCCCGCTGATCCATTCGAGAAAGATGGCCCCGGCAAAGAATGCACGCGCTAACAAGAACGAGCTCCTAGCTTCGCTCGTGCGAGCTAAACCATCAATCTGGGACCAGAGATCTATGAACGCGGACCTCCGCTGGAGTGCTTGGAAGTTGGATCTCCTGGGCGGAGCCGAACGGATCGTTGTGTCGCTTGCAAGATCGGAAGTGTGTGCGTGTGTCTCAATTCGGAGCGGCGTTCGGACTGTCGGATCGGACGATTCTGCCGTCCATTTGTCTCGCGCTTTAGGAGAACATCAGACCCCGCTTTGCGGGCATACAAATGGCATTTAAGTCACAGGCCTTTGGGCGGTCTCACTTGTAATTTTCTCCCCATGGTCCAGAATATATTTAACATGTTGCTCGAGCAGAGTGCAGCTTTTTCGCTGAGACGTTTTTGTTTAGAAACAAAGTTGAAAAAAACCTCTTAATTTATTCAAATCATCAGCAGCGTTGATTGTGCAGGATGTAAATATATTGCAATGCTCCTGCAAGTGTGGTGGCATTTCTTCCTTTTCATATACCATCTGTGATTCATGCACTGTCTGCCCTGGAAACCATGCTCGGAATGTTGGTTGAAGTTTCGCCTGCAGCTACAGACCATACCTCAATAAGGCCGCATATAATTCACATTTCCTACGTAAAATGCGCACAAAAAAAAACAACAAAAAAAATGAAAGTAATATGCCGACAGCTAACGCCGTCTCGGCCTTTGTAGGGCGAGTGAGGGGGTAAATTTTGTCCTCAGCAGGATGTCGCCCCGGCTCGCTGTAAAAGGTCGCCTCCCAAACTTCTCGGTGCTAATACTCTCACCATACAATGCACCTGTTATTTGTTTGGCCCCTGGTCATGAAATCATTCTCAGTTTGCCATTCCATCTCACCGAGAGCCCGATTTTGGTCATTGAGGTCTCAACCGCCTTGCACTGAAGAAGTATTAGCGAGTTCGTTTCACGGCACTCGTGCCCACGTGTGTCCACTCGCAGCGTGGAGCGGGTTCGTTTCAGCCGGCACTCCACAAGTGGTTGCACCCTCCGAGTTCGTTTCATTGCTGACACCCCACGCGTGCATGCACTCGCTGCACTGAGAAAATCGAGATTGCGCCAAAATGCAATCCCGTCGTGCCTCGCTCCGGCTGGGCCGGCAAGGTGCTGGAGCAGATGACGAAAGTTTGTCTGCTACGATGTGTCGCAGAACTGAAAGGAAAAAAAAGTAGATTTTCTGATAGAAATTGCGTCCCGCGGGCAACGGAATCAAACGCGAGCTTGAACTGTGAGCGTCTCCTATTTCATGAAGGAAGCAGTTGACAAACTGTGCTTTATTTGGAGGTTTTAAGTCGCTCTGTTGCCATAAAAACGCTGAAATATACCAGTGTGTAAAGAAATGCTCAGAACAAATGCATCAGCGGCCCCCGAGATGTTTATCACCAACATGTGCGGGTGAAAAATTGAACATTTGTCGACAAAACTGCCCCAGCAGTAACTTTGACTGCCCAATAAGCATCAGAGAAAGCTAAATTTAGTGATTTTACCCGAGGCTTGGGCAACATCATCATGTTTAACATTTACCTACTTCAGCTAACTTGCCCCGTCATATTTTGTTCGAGAAAGCTCTCGTTCTCGACGCCCTCACCAAAGCTAATATCTGATCCACCTGTAATGACGATCGAAATCGAAAAGTTTTGCTGGGTATTCCAGCAGACTAGTTTTAATGCGTACCCTTTCAGTGGTCCACGCATAATGCCATGCTGAAATGGATCAAGCTTCTGCTCGGACAGCATCATCCATTTTCTTCAGTGTAAACGGTTATGAGAATTGAAAGATCGCAACCAGCTGCTTTGTAGACAGCTGGTTGCGGAAATTTACGCCGTCTGTAACTATCCCTATGACGGCCGTGTTGCTTGAAGTAATCGCAACTATAAACTAAAGGCTGCAGCGACCAACGTTTGTAGATAATCGTTGGTAGCGACTGTACTCTCGCATTCCCACCCATCACTCCGAACAGCAAGGCGCCAGTTTCGGTTTGAGGTCGGTATTCTTTCTACAACATAGATGGCGGCAGTATCAGTCTTCCGCACTTGGTGCATTTGGCGAATTGGTTTGAGTCTAGTTCTCAGTGCAACACTCTGCGAGTGCAATGCATTCTGGGAGAGAACTCGAACGGTGCCAGTGCGTGTGAAACGAACTCGCTATAAAATACCGCTACCAGACGCATCGCCTGCTAACATGAGGGAATAATAATGAGTTTGTTTGCTACTAGGTAGGTATCATTCTCTGACAGAAACAAAACGACGAACAGACTGGCAAGTCATCTGCGAACAGAGCCAAAAAGGGACAATCGTCTGCTATAAATTGTGTGCTGCGCAGAGTGAGATCAAAAACTAATTGAAATATGGAACATCGGCTATTTTACGGATGCAATTGTCCTGTGCTTCGTTTGGCTATGCTGATTTGTTTTCTGGCTGTGTGTAACTTGACACCCACTGGTGCTAAAACAAGAGCTTGGGACAAGCACCCACCTTACCACGATATCAATCTCACTATCCGAAAGAGTATTGGATTTAATTACTGAGTGCCTTTTCCATTGACAAGAAGGCCCCAGCATTTTTTAAGAATGCCAGTAGGGTTTTGTTGTTGCATCTTTATACTCGCAACTCATTCACTTTGCCAATTTCGTTTTTCTAGCCTGGCTCAGCTGGCAAGCTGAGCAGCGAGTCTGAAACTGTACCAATATTGTTTCCGGTCAGACTGTCCATTATTATTTATTGTTCTTCCCTGCTATTGTGATATGTCTGCACTGTAGTCATGACAGGGGCTTGAATGGTGGCTCCTACTTCCTACACATGGGTCCTAGGAAACATTTTGTAAGTGATGAGGTGCCCACAATCATGGGCGTCAGCAAAGTGGCGGAAAAGGGGGGCGGGATTATTCTGAAGGGGTGTAGCTTTCAAACCTATAACTTTAAAAGAAAACAAGGTTTGCCCCCCTCCCCCTCCTTTTCCTGCAAAACATACTGCAGGTGCCCATGCCTGCAATTGAAGCCAACGGTTCTGGAAAGAGGGTTTGTGGAACCTCTCTGTAAAGGCATTTTAGGAGTCCGCAAAACTCTGCCGGCAATAATTTTTTTTAAAAATATGATTTGGGGCATTGAGTTGAGCCCAGCCCGGCCATGGCACATTCACAGCTCTGGGAGAAAAAGGAATCTACAGAAGAATACCTCTTTTCACTCTTCCCCCTTTTTATTCTTGGTAAACACGTTTGCAGTCCACCCCCCCGCCCCCTTCCCCTTTTTTTACATTGCCTGGCGCCTCCCATCACTTCTGCCAGTCCGAAAAGGGTTTGCTTGCCACGATTGGCGGTTTCCTTCTTTTCTCTATAACATCCTTTCTGCTAAAGTGAAAAGAGTGTAGACGGAGCTTCTTCCCCTCACCTTACCATCTTAACCTGCAACATACTATACTCTCGGGAACAAGTTAATAGCCTTGTATCTTTTCTGCCGCCACAAATGCTGTGCTTAGCATGTTTTTGGCAGAGGCTTTTGCTGCCACCACATGCCACGCTATGAAGTGAGTGCCTCGGTGTGTGCGTGCCACCTGTCGCATAAAGCAGTGCACTTTCAAGCTGCGTGGATGCAATGACGGCAGAAAAAACACCAGCAGAGCGGACAATACAGAGCATGTTATTAACAGCACTGGTTAATTCCCAATAAATCACAATCTGAATCATTACTGTAAAGCCATTTATTTTTGCAAATCGGTCACAGAGGACATAATCGCGGCCACTAAATTTTGCGAATTATAGACTCCTGCATTCAAACTCTTAAAGAGATTATAAAAGCAATTTCGAAAGTTTATTTGACGTCTGAAATGGGCGTCGGGCTCATCTCAGACACTGTTGACCAAGTTCCAGCTCGAACAGAAGTTTGTGTGCCGCACCAATCAATTAAACAGTTGTGGTAATATTCACGCGGGGACGATGCCTGAGACCCCCCCCCCAAGACGGCGGCAGAAAGGTGAACTAAAGTGCGCCGTCAAAGCGTGACGACAACGGGCTCCTCGTCAGGCGATTGCTTCAAACGGTTTAAACGAATGATGCGCTCTTGGTTTAGAATTCGGTAGTGAGATGGCATACAAAAAAGTAATTTTAATGTTGGATAATTTTTTTAAAGCTGTAGTTCGGAATTAATAGGTTTCATAGTGTGTATAGGAATAGGTTCCATAGCATGTGTAGCGTGTGGGATGACAAGGAAGAAGACTTGTGGAAATAAATGACAGCTGTATGCTGTGCTGGTTTTGAGACGGTGGTGTGTATGTTCCTTTTTGTTTCCTTGTATCAAGGAAACAAAATTTTGACAGCAAATTTTGAACCCTGCTAGTGCACACCTTTCTGATCCAAAAGTGACTTCGAGACCCAGTAGGTTTCAAAGCCGGTTTCAAATAAGAAAAACCAACGCAAAAGTCAACTTCGAAACCTGGAATGTTTTGAAGTGATTTTTGGCATTAGTTCCCAAAAAAGATATGTCATCAGTTTGGTGGCCGGGAGCTAAAAGCATTTCATGCTTAAAATCATACTCATCAGTGCGGCCTTTATTATTCTCTGACTGAATCAATTCTGCTTTTATATGCAGGAGGGAACCATTTGGCTTTTCGAAGGCTTTACTGTGGTCATGGCGGCCTACTGGCTTTTCGGCTTCGCCCATGGCCAGAAGACGTACAATACGAGCTGCCTTCTTGAGAGGCTTTGTCTTATTCTAATCTACTCACAGCTACGGCCAGTTGCAATCAAGGTGATTAATACAATCAAGAAAACACCTGTAGCCTGATTGCTGATCACATAGTGCAATCGCCAAAGTCTGTGAAACTCCTGCCAGGATTGTTCCGATTTTCGAAATCATTAAAGGCTTTGTTTTTCTTGAGATGGCAGCTGCAAGTTGTGTGGCTCACATACCTAAGTATGCTTCAATTCATGACCAGCTTTATTCATTTATATTCATCACATTTCTCTAGTCCTCCGTGTTGTTTCCTAGTCATCAAACTAGGTATTAGGCACCTGTATGGAGTAGTTACATTTTGTTTTTACGTTTTTATCAAAACGGTTTGTGTCACCCTGTCTGGAATTCATCACCCTTACTACGAAATGTCAAATTAATCTCACGTTGAGATACTTTTTAAAAGTGGAGATGACCGGCATTAAATGTTGTGTTTCTTTATCACTCCTGTTCATACTTTGTATATTACTTCAGTCAAAAGACACCACCAGTGTTCAATATGCCCCGTCCGAGCACAAGCTTTTCAGCCTGGATAAGGTGAGCGTGAGTGAGCACGTACTAAGCAGTACCGAAGGTAATGAGCGTGCACTGCTGCATTTTCAAAGTTTCATAAATGCTCTTTTTTAGAAAAAAATAAAAGCCAGGCATTGTTGTGGTATATTCATAACATTGTGGCTTTCTTAAAGAATGCGGGCATTCTGAAGGTGTTGCCGAAGGCTTGCCAGGGTGACAGCGCGGTCGAAGGCGACAAGTGCGAGCTAGTACACGCTCTATCGCAAGCTCTTGTTCTGCGAAAGCGCTTCTCAAAGTCGCTCTTGCATGCCTGTAGCCTTTGCTGCCCTACAGTGGTAATGGTAGCCAACTCCGGCTGACACAAGAAATCATCCCATCGCTGCCACACTCCGTTCCCCTTAAAAGGGCTGGTGAACCGAAATTTGGATTTCAGAAAACGATGCAGAAGCCGTAGGCGGGACGCTACAATCCCTAAAACACTACTCGTAGTCACAAGGCGATATCTCGAATGGACGGCCGTATTTGGAGAAAGAGGTTGAGATTGAACGAGACCGATGAGGCGCGTGACGTCGAGATATCTCGTTTTCTCCTCTCTCTGCTTCGCCCTTTCGAGGCGGCGAGGTGGAGGAGACGCGAGGTCGTTCCCTTTCCTTCTCGGAGAAACAAGACAAACAAATCTGTCAAATGCGCCTCCTATTTTTAAAAATAAGGTCATCCATTCGAAATATCGCTGTATGAGTGATGTTTTGGTGTTTGTAGCATCTTGTTACACGCTTTTGCCGCCGTGTTTTATGGAATCCAGATTTCGGTTCAACATCCCTTTAAGTGCAAGTGAAACTGAAATGCCAAGAATGAGCACGTTGTCCTGAACGACAGTTGCACTGCACAAGCGCGCATGCTTAGCAACATTCAAAGCATGGAGCTTGCTCTTAAAGCCTCTGCATCAGGCTTCCTGTTGCAGCTTGTGGTACCGAAGCAAGCTTTTGGGCAGACACTTTTTTATAAGCAGAAACTTCACCTGGCACCGCAGAGCTCCGACCGGTACTCGGAGTACTTAGTTGCAGTACTTTAGATAAAACAGAAGGGCAACAGGTGAAGTAGAAACTTCACCTGCACTGCAGTGCTCCGACAAGTACTCGAAGTATTTAGTTGCGGTATTTTAGATAAAACAGAAGGGCATTGAGCAGTGCAAACTACGATTATTGTCAGGTAAGAAGTATTCAGTTGCAGTAATTGTTTTGCTTTACATACAAAAGGGCTGGAGTATGCTTAAATGCTGGGCTAGCCCAATTGCTACCAGGGGCCCTATGCTACACGACGGGACCAAGCGGAATCAAGGGACCGGGAGCCATCCAGCGACCTGGATGCAAAGATGGGTTCAGCTTCCACGGGATTGGTGCCACCTGGATCTTGTCCCAAAGGGCCAGCAGCAGCTGGATAGCCTCGGATTGCGATGCGGGGATGGGGATGCCGAGCGAGCTCGGGGCATGCCGCCCACTCAGTGTGAGGGCCAGGTGCTCCCACTGACTGGCTAGGTGCATGTTGACGAGTTCCTGGAAGGTGTTGTTTACACTTAGCTGCCGGAGCTTGGCGTTCGACGCGTATGGCGGCACCCCCAGTGCCAGCTAGTACCCCTTGTGAATAATCACGTCCATCTTGCCCTTACCTCTCGACAGCAGGTTGAGATACGGATTTGCGCAGGTGATGTGGCTCACGACGAGTGGTTGGGTCAGCCGGATCAGGTCCGACTCCTCGAGCCCGTGTCTGTGACTCGTTATCCTTCTCACCATGCGCATGACTTGCGTGGTTGTCTTGACGAGTCGGTCGACCGTGTACTTGGGTCCGCCGTCCCGCTGGAGGTGAAGGCCCCAGGATCCGAACCCGCTTCACCACCGGCACGGGGGTACCATCCTTTAACGTGAGGCGGATGTCCGCCTTCTTCTTCTTCGGGAATTGGCTTGCCCGCGCGGAGGAGCAACAGCTGAGACTTATCGGGGGCGCGCTGGAGGTTGCCGGCCTCGAGGTAGTTCTGCACCGTCTCAATGACTTCTTCGAGGAAGTCTTGCCTCCCGCTGTCCGATCCTGACGTAGCCCAAATCGTCAGGTCGTCCACATAGAGTGTATGCTTCATCCGGGGAATCCGTTCCAGTAGAGGAGGCGGCTTGCACATCGCCAGGTAACAAGGTGGGTGACAGGACCGAGCCTTGCCGATTTCCCTTGCTCGGTATCGGGATGGTGCTTGTGCGGATGGACTCGATTCCGATGGTGGCCATCCAGTTGCTCAGGAAGTCCCGCACATAATCATACATCCAGGGCCCGCACCCAGTTGAGGCCAAGTTCTCGAACACCAGCGTGTGACTGACGTTGTCAAAGGCGCCCTTTATATCCAGGGCCAGGACCGCCCGCGTTGTCGTACAGGAGATTCTGTCAAGGATATCCTCCTTGATCTGAAGCAGGACATCCTGCGTGGAGGTGTGACCAGAACCCGAAAATGGTGTTCATGGTGGCATTGAGTTCAATACAGGATGGTCCCCTCAAATATTGCTGTAAACAGCTGATCAGGGCATGGGCATTTAAAAAACTGAAATGGAGTGTCCAGGTCTGTGATGCTCGGCGGTATACCTGATAACTTCTATTTCTTTTGGATCCTTTTCAAGGGAGTATATTTTCCACTTCGGGGCACTTTTCTTGTTTCTGGCACTTACTACTGCAGGAACTGTTTCACCCTCACTTTCTTCTTTGCTTTCACAGCACTCATTTGATGTTAATGTGGAAGGGAATTGGCCCGATTCCACTCTTCGCTCCTACGTAAAATGTGCTGGCGTCCAATACCTGCCACAAAAAGGGTACTTAAGATTCCAAAAATAACTAAGAGTCTGTAAACATATGATGCCAGCATTTCTTTTTTTTATTTCCAATGAGCAACATTATATTATGTCAAAACTCTCCCTAAATGCACACTGCATTTCACAGCGCGCTAAACTCTGCCGGAAAAATCGGCGCCTGCACGCAAAGGGGCGTCGTTTCCTCAGCAGTGTATTTTACCTTGTGAAATTTTAAGGCGCTCCTTTCTTTTGCAGCTAGAACATCCTTAAAAATACTAAAAATGCGTTCGCCACGGACGACCGAGTCTTCCACCGGCAAACGCTGTCGTTTTGTTTACGATACGCCTTGAAATTTTCACCCCATGGTCGATCAGGCGCCGATTTTTCCGGTTGCTTTCCCATACCTTGAGCCACCCAGAAACACCGCGCGCCCCCGTAGAGAAAAAAAAAAAAAAGAATGGAACGGCATTGAGTGTTTTGTTTACTTACCGACTTTGTGCGTGGACCGCGCCACGTTGCGCTGCCTGTTGCACCCGCGTTTTGGAACTAATTCAGTTGACAGTTCCCTCCGAAGATGAAGCCACTGAAGCCACGGCGGTAATCGGACTGGTAGGCTGGTCCCTTTCGAGCGGGCGGAAGAAGACTACGAAGAATTCGGCAGCGAACGGGCGGAAACTAGATTACGTACAGCTTCAGTAGTCGACGCTTTGTTTTCTCGATTGCGTTCGCGGCGTTCACCGTGGACTCGCGCACTCGGCCGTAGCCGAACGGCCGAACCAGCTGGACGGCTGCCGGCGCGCGTACCGACAGCGTCTCCATAGCAACCACGCCGCGAGTGTGGTTGCCAGACAGAATTCACACGATTTTTTTTTCTCGTCACTCACGTTGAGTTACTAGAAGTTAGGCGCGTATCATTATAATACATTATGCTGTAAGAAGTTATTAAGGGATATGTGTACCTACCTAAGACAAATGCAGAAAAAATATTATTGAAAAATAAAATTGGCGTAATCTTTTCATATCTTGATTAAGACCAGCGTGGTCACCGGGCTAACCGATGCGCGAAATAGGAGGGCATATATACCGCTCGGGGCACTTGTTGGTTTGTATTAGTAGGATGTATGTACTATATGTTGTGTATTGTGCAATTGATCAGTGCTTGTATGCCCTTGTGTATGTACAGTGTTGTGTGTATGTCCATATCGTACGTGAATGTAACCGTGCGGTGGGCAGCAAAAAATCTGCTGTTTTCTTTTTTCAAATGTTGATCACTTTTTTTTTCGTCGCTAGATGGGGGTTGTCGCCGCCCAATTTGAAAAGTGTGCCGGTTGGTGGTCTATAACTATTAGAGGGCTGGATGCCATTAGTCCATCCGTCGTGTTGATCGCTCCGAGTTGTTCGGTTATCGGTTCCGCTGGTAGCTGTGTCGTCGTGTTATGCTGCCTGATTGCAACAAAAGGACGTTAGGCGGCTTCCCCAGCGCGTGTTCTAGGTGCTGAATGCCGCTGTTCACGCACAAGCGTTCATGAGTGGATAACGCACGTAACAGAGGTGAGCACAGGCAATAGTTAATCGAGAGCCACACGGAGCGCGAGTGCGATACCTCCTAGCCGCTGTCGACAGAGGGTGTCGGAGCGATTCGTTGTCAACTTGTCGTCCACGGCAAGTGGGCGTTTTGTTCAATAAAGCCAGCCTGTCAGTGTTTTGTAAAGCTATCCCTTCTTTATAAGCGCTTCTGATGCGATGAAAATGCGACCGGCATCGAGCAGGCCGAGCGGGACTTCGGCGACAGTCTTGGCTGTTCATTCTCCAGCGGTCTCGGCCTTACTCGTATTATTTGCGGTGTTGGCGCTTGAACATAGAGATGTATGGAAAGTTTTTTGCGCCTACAGATGACACCAAACGAGCGTGCGAGCCGTATGCTCTTGCTCCGGCGAGAAGCCGCGTACGGCTCGCCAGGCTCGTATCGCCTGTCGCATACAGGCCGCCATATTGTTTTTAGGGTGTTAGCAGTTAACACGATTTTCACCACCTCCGGCGGCTAACACCCTTACACGAATAAAGGCGTTAGCCAGAGGACGAGCCATTTACACGAATAAGGGTGTAAAAATTTTAAGTGTGTAGGCCTAACCAATGCACGGTCTCGGTTTCTGTGCAATTTCGCGGTGATCGGTAAAATGTAGCAAAATGATGTGTATTATACATAATGTGGCGCAACGCACAATAAATATATTCAGGCAAGAAAAGGATTCGTCTCTTTCTCTAGAGCTGTGTATGCCAGCACCACAAGGGCGTGAGACCGAGATTAATGTTGCTCAGCACAACTTCACCCGCGTACCGGCACCGGTGGCGAAAAAAAACGTCGCACTGTCGTTTTTCCGTTCTCGGCAGCAAGTTTTGTGCACGTGAACTTTATTTGGTGAAAAAGAAACACAACACAGGGGTGTCCACCGCTACTTTATTGTTCGGAAACAAACCCTAACTAAATCGCACATCCTTAACCGGAAAGGTAGAAATGCAGTACAGGAGACTAATAGCACGGCGAATGGTGTTTCAGATTGTTTCTCGTGTTCCGATAACAATACCTCAGTGGACACACGTTGGAGATAATCGAATTGAACATATTCACTTGTGTGGTGTGTGGCACTATGACCGTAATTATGGGCACGAAACAGCACGTACGGTATCGATCTCTTGCGGTGATGAAAACATGCGCTTGTATTTTTACGTGCACCGAGCATGCCTGTTTTGGTCGTAATGCCGAACCGAAAGCAATTTTCCCGCGATGTCTGGCTACCGTTCTCGACAAACATACAAAATAATATAAACAAAGGAGAACCTTTTATTTATTTCTATGACATTATATTAGAACATTATTTTGCGCACTTTGTAGAATTTTGTGAATTTAATATCACGAAAAGTTGAAACACCCGTCAACGTGATCTGGCAACCATGGCAACGCTCCGAATCTTTCCGAACTTTTCCGAATCACTTGAGATTCGGCTCCTCTTCCGAATCTTATCGAATCTTCAGATTGGGCTCCGAATCTTGATTCCGGTAAAGATTCGTCCCATCACTAGCTCTGGAGCAGCGTGAGCAACGTTACGTACACTGGGCTAAGATATCCGCCTCCAGATTGTTAAACGATGTTTCGACGTTGACGACGTTATGGAAACCACGGGAATTGCGTTCAAGACTGGCAGGTTTTGCCGCCGGGTGCCTGAGTGCCATTTGTGCTGTGTTCGGTTCTGTTTTCCGATGCCGAGTGCAAACCGGCAATCAACGTGGTTCTGTATTTCTGCGTGTCACCAACATAGCAGCAACATCGCTATGGCAGTGTTGTGCGTTGTGAACAGAAGACTGGAATTATTGCCGATGTCGCCGTGTGTTCGCATATCAGTGGTGTTACAACAATATGAGATGACATAAACTGTCAGACATTGATGCCACTGGTCGGGCCGTGATCGGACGGGGCGTTGTGTCGCAGGTTGACATTACGCTTTACATTGAATAGTTTAAGACCGTTTGAGGGATTACGGTGCAATCGATCAACGTGTGGATAGCAAGTTGGAACGCTGGTCTGAACCATAGCTCCTATCGTACAGTGGCCAATGTGACTGTCGTTTGCGATATCCTGTTGTCTCCTCCCCGAGAGCGATTGCGTTCTGGGGAAATGACTGAGCAGCATAAAAATATGAAGGAAAGTACGCATATCTACAGTTTGGAATTTATCATTAAAGGTGGATGGTAGGTAAAATCGAAAAAAAAGCTATCCTTTAATTTGTCGTTTAAATATACTACGGTTCTTGAACGAACTGCCCTCCACGTGACGCGCTGTGATGAGCGCTAAAAGTTTTGGAGCTCACCATAGCGCAGCTCCGTACACTGAACACCTGCCTCCAGCCGCGGCCTTGATTGCATTCAATTTGATCGAATAGCGATTTCTCTGTCCGTGAAGTATCGCTTGGAGCTGTGTGAATACCCGCTCTACAGAGATTCAAGACAACAATTGCAGCCGCGTGCAAACAGCACACGCACAAAAAAAAATACTACAATAGAAAAACTGGCTAGGACGTGACATGCGGGGAAGCAAACACATGGCTTGGAACTGCATTGGAGCGGCTTGATTTATTATCTTTCAAATAATTATGGCATGAGCGCTTGCTTTTTACTAAGAGATTCATCCCCTGAGCGGTTCACAATACACTCAGAGGTATGACATTACTGGGAAAAATGAAGATGCTGGTAATAGTATTTATTTGCTTAGGTGGTCAGCGAGAAGAACCGTACCTTCAAACGACGAGTATCAAAGGCGGAAACGCAGACCTCGCAGGTAGTAATTGGGTTAGTGTGCTGTTTTATTTATGCGCTCAGTGCATGTGTTCAGCTGGTGCTTGTAGTATGCGTAATGTATCTACATATGTCCATAATAAGGGCAACGAGGTACTGGAGTTTAGAACGATAAACTGGTGTCCCGTTCAGCAGGCAAAAGTGACCTCCCCACCCCCCGCCCCACCTGGCTGCCTGCATGTCATACAATTTCGGCCAGTAGACAGGTGACCATATCAAACTCTGAGGCTTTTACGCAAAACTGAGCTGAGATTTGTATTGGGATCGCTGTAAAAATCACGATAAATTATTTTTCAATACTGTTAGCCTCAGAGATAAGTGTCTAGCTTCGATAAGAACACAAAATTCAGCACCCCGGCTGACGGCATGTAGCGGAGCCATTGCGAAGCTGCCAGAATTTTTGTTGTAAAATCATATTTCGGACTTAAACAAGCGAAACATAACTTATCTCGCGGCTATTGTTATTAAAGATCAATAAGCAAATATCTGTGCGTGGTACTCCGTTAAAATCTTGACGTAAAAGTATACGGCAACGTGTCTAGTGGTCAAAAATGTGCAACAAGGCGGCGGCCGGGTGGGGGTCACTTTCAGCTACCAGTTTATCACACTAAGCCACGCTACCTTGTTAAATGAAGGTGCCCGAAAGGCGCAAAGCGCGACGGTGGTGTGAGAATTATTTTGTTAGCACATGAACAGGGAAGTATTTAACGACACCTAGCCTAGCTACTTGCATTTACTCTTCTTGACCCTGCCATCTGATGTCAAGCGATTTAACCTTGTCTCAAGCTTCGCGATAATTTCTGGTTACCGTGCTACAATGAGCCAAGTAGGCTGCTTCGAATTTGCTTTTTTGAGAGCGGATTTCGGTTTCGCCAATGGTCTACCTCTCCTCCGTGATGTGCGGTTGCGAATGAATTGTGGCTCGAGGAACAGCAAAGGAAAAACGTAAAGTGCGCAAAATAACGGAGTATTGTCGCCTCCGTTCAACATCGCCCTTCTGACGACGAGAAGACTGATTGCCTGCTTTCGAAACGCAAGTTTTCTTACCGAGAGAAGCCAGCTCTCGAAGCTGGCTTCTCTCGAAGCCAGCTTCGAGAGAAGCTGGCTTCGGAAATAAATACAGTTCACAGAAAGCTCGTGTTACCTTTCAATTTGCTGCTACTTTTGCCCCGTACAATAGACGTAGCGTCCTCTTTAAGCCTTATTTAGCACGATTAGCTTGATTAAGGGCCCCCAAGAATTTTGCTCGCCTGCTTCCAGTACGAAGGTTTCTCCACTTCTGAATGAACATAGGTTCTAAGAGCGTTCCTCCTGTTAGAGAAGAATATGTAGACCAGGGGTGGCCAGGTTGACCCTGCCTAAGAGCCGCAAGCAAAACCACGAAACATCCAAGAGCCGCGAGGGGGGGGGGGGGGGGGGCAGCCATATGTTTCGAACAATAAAAACTCGAGCCACTTTCAACTTATCCGAATCAAAGTCCAACGGTACGTAAGGTAGTAGTAGCACAAGACTACCAAACCGCAACCTGTCTCTCGATTTAAAACAAGTTAGATTTCTCTTTTGGGGGAAGTCCTCGTGTGACCGGGAGAGAAGCGGAGAAGCGGGGAAGTGTGTGTATATGTGTGTGAGGGGGAAGGGGGGTAGAGGAGGGAGCTGCGAGTCGCACTTTAACACGCAAATAGCCGCATGCGGCTTGCGAGCCGCAGCTTGGCCACCCCTGATGTAGACCCTTTTTTCTAAGAGTGTAGGATGGCGCCAGCCGAGCAATTGGGCACCGAGCTCGACGCCCAGCGTATTTTGACGCATTGATAGTACAGGACGCCCAGCCGAACACTGATGCAGCATACGTGTGTTCCAGCAGTTTCGGCACTAGATTTTACTGTTATCTTATCAAGATGCGAGTGCATGGGCTTTAATTATTTGAAGAAATTTTTTATTTTGTTTTTTTATAGCCACCATCTGATTGTTTCTAAGAATGGGTGCATCTTTAAGTGGGGGTTCCGTAGCCGAGTGTGTTAGGGCGCAGCAGCTCGAAGCAGCTAGAGCGAAAGCCTGAACTGCAAAACCGAAAATTCCTGGGCTCAAATACAGCCCTGACCCTAGAAATCCGAATGATCGAGCATCGTAATGGCGTCCTTTGGTCGCGGTTCATAAGAGCCCGATGCACGCGGAAGGCCCTAAGCTAGATGGCATAATACAATAGCTTGTATTTTTATCTACAGCGCGAACCAATGTCGCCATAGGACGACCGACCTTACGTTGTTTAAAAACCTAACGTTTCATTTGTTTTGTTTTTTATTGGCGCGTGTTTAAACCACTTATGGTCACGCAACTTCTACAAAGGCGAAATTGCAAAGAGCGAAGGATCTGCGTACTCAACATTCAGCAGTCAAACGCCACCATTTTTACGTGTCGAAAGCAACATGGAGAAAAATATATTCCCGCAAAATATATAAAAAAGTATGATTAAATGCTGTGCATGATAAGTTTTCAAACGCTTTAAAATACAAAAAAAAAAATCTCGTGCCGGCTGAGCATTCTTTGGTCTTTTTCACGCTACTCAGATATCTCACACCATACATATTTTTGTGTGCTTTTTTTTTCCTGGGATTAGCTTTTGTTTCTATTTTTTAAATTGTTTCGGAGCTTAATCTATGCCAAAGAGAGGTCCTCCTCTATCAACGCACTTAGTCACCGCAAAATGTATAGTCCATTCACTATGGGAAAGAAAGAAACCACCCCCGATTTTTATTTTAGCTTCACAAATTCAACGCCGAGTCGCTTCAGAGCGCTCCTTCAACCGTGCGCCCGTGTCGTCTGCTCTTTTCAAGATACCGGCGTGTTCGTATTAATTAGCTTGTTTCTTCTGCCTTCACGGGTCTGCCCTGTATCTTATTTTCTCAAAAATATTACAATCATGGGGATGAAAAGGCGACGCAGCCAAGCACGAAGGCTACACGGGGGATGAGTTTCAATTAAAGTGGGGCCGCCGACGACTTCTGTCTACATTTTCTTAGAGATTTTCTCCTTCATGTTTTTACAGTCAAAATGTCTTTGAAATCACATGCATGCAAGTGAGCTAGGCGGCAGGAGTCTGGCAGTTTTTTAATCGGTCGAGTTTTTAGGGTTGACATATGCATGAATTAGTCGCTCGCCGAATTAAAAATGGAAAACTAAACGAGCGGTGAGCGTAATAAAAGCACCTTCTTGAGAAATTATTATGTAAACAAGGGGACAAAGAAAGTGCGAAGGCAGATAAAAGCAAAATGCCAAAGAGCAAAAAACAAAAAGTGGTTTTCCGGTTATTTTTGTTTTTATTCCTGTCGTATTTAATTTTCATTGACAACTGGAGCACTCAAAAGTTTGATAAAAATGTTATGCTTCGAGCCTTCTGCATTCAAGCTGAGTGGGTTTCAATACAAAGCCAGATTGTTCACCAAGACAGGATCAAGGTGGAATGTTGTGCGTTAATCGGGTCAGTATATTATGGTGTTGTTTTGAATGTAGATTAATATTTACACGAGATTATATACGCCTCCAGGCAGTGAAGAGGCCAGGACACATTTTCAACATTACTTCAGTGTTCTCATTTGTTTTTAAACGGTACATTTATTTTGGCTCTGGCAACACCCATTGTGTTGCTTTCCACAATTCCGAATACATATCGGTTCATGGAAGCCTACAGGATAAGTTTTTTTTATTACTTTATATTATAAAATCTTCTTATACATAAAAAAGACGCGGACACAATTTTTTTTTTAATACGAAACCAATGTTTTAGAGTGAGCCAAGTGTTTAAAATAAGTATGGATCGAGCACATGCACTTTTTTAACTAAACTTATTCAGCAAATAAATCGCATAAAAAATTCTTATTGTAAATATTGTATCATTTTTAGCTTACTAACAATAAATTACGTTGTCATATTTATGTTGCATCTATTTTCTTGTCTCTAGTATGTAATCTTTCTCTGAATGCAGCTGAAAGCAACTAAGGAAGCAATACTTTTATATAACAAAGAGCAGATGTATAATGGGCACCACTTAGATCGTTGCTTAGGTCGATATTTGCTTAATGGTTCAGTCAATCTGGTACCAGCTCGCCTTCGTAGTAAACGTCAACTTTTCTTCATTTCTGTTTTCTCGCCGCACGCCACACTCAGCCAAACCAAACCACTTTGGTGTCGTCTGCAATCCCTTCAAGAATACAGGAAGTACAATTGTGAACCGGCAACAGGCGACACTAGTCTGGAACTTGTCAGTTTCTTAAAAGTCAATGAACGTTTTACAAAAGCTCGTAAAGAAAAACAGAAAAAAAACTTCCTTAAACTTTTTTTTAGCAAGCCTGTTTTTTTGTTTGTTTGTTTGTTTTTTGTAAGCGGAAGCAGCTGCGTTTTGGTTGAGTGAAATTGAGAAGCAGCGTTTCTGGCGTATATTTTTACCTCGCAGAAGCAGGGCTTTTTCTGAAAGTGAAATGCATGAACTTCTGTAGACACCCACACACATACGCACACACATTGACAACTTAGGAAAGATAGGAGGCAGCCATATTTGGTCGATGTCGAGCGCCATAACTACCTTAGCGTCCTTTTTTTCGGCTTGTATCATATTTAAACTAATGGCGGTACTTTATCTACATATGTTATCAGTACGAACGATCGTTAGTCTAGATTTTATATATTATAAGTGTTGTCTATACAAATAGTTATATCTATACCAACTTCGAAGGGGGTGAGAGGGGGGGGGACCGCTCCCCCCCCCTCTTACCCCTCCTCGTTGTTGAATAATGCTATACAACTCTATATAATCTCATCTTGAATATATGTATAGGAAATTTTCTACTAGAAAGCACTTCGTACCAATAGCAAATATAACTTTTTTAATACATGAATATTACCAAATACGATATAGCTTCGCCAATACTGAAAACTCCCCCGAAACCCCATTGAAGCGGTGGCGAAAGTGAAAGTGACGTCCCTCATGGACTCGGAGTTTAATGGAAAATTATAGGCTCCGCGACGTCCTCGAGCTTTGCGAGCCCCGTTTCGTCACCCCAACAGCTGAAACAATTCATTACATTCAGTCAGCTTGCAAAGTGGAATCCACTGATCGCAACTACAACGTGAAAAAAATAACAACTCGCGCATAAACAAAGATAGAGCAGCTTATTTAGCAGTCTCAAACGCCTCTCAGGGGATCATATGCGTTTGAATCGCGTCTGGAGAGCGGATAAAAGGCGTTTAGGTACTCGAACTACGTCGTAAGATGTTACTGTTGGTCCGTTACAAAATGAATTGCCACAATTTATTACCTGAATAGGTCACCATTAAAACACGGGGAAGTAATATTACCAGAGCAAGCGCTCCAGCCGCTGCAGTATAAAAACAAAACAAAAAGTAAGGATAAAAATGACCGTGCAAACACTTTCTGAACTTAGCAGGGAAGATAGGGTCACCGTCCCAGACGAAAAAAAAAATGGGGCACAGTCGCGAAAAATGGCGAATAAAACAAAAAGTCAGCAGAGGATATAAAGATACAAATCACCCAACAAAGAAACTCCTTCAGCGACGACGATCGTTGCGCAGGTGGTGGTCGCCGCCGTCGGTGTTGATTCCACAATAAACAAAGTGGAAGCAACGCGACGAGACTAATAAAAAAAAAAAAGAGCTTCAGTTTTTTTGTTTTTTTCAGCTGCTTGTTACACATTTGTGTATTTGCTTTCGCGGCGATTGTAGGAACTAAAAATTATAAAGAGAAAGGAATAACGTAGTCCAGCTAACACTGCCCGTAAAATAAGAGTCGCACGCTGCAATCTGGTAGGTGCAAGCAGTTTGTGACCGTTTCCGCTTTTGCATTTCTTTTCACATTCATTTTGGCAGGTTTTTCGTTTGCTCGCTTGACGAAGCGGTTCAAAAGTACATTCAAGTATTCCTTGTTGATGTATACGCACGTGTCCAGGCAAGCTTTGCACACCGCCCCTTTGATTCGTCAATCAGAGGCCTAGTCCGCCTTCAGCTAAACTCGTGTCTGGTGTGTCGAAGGCACGGCTGATGTAAGCGGCTAGGTGACGAGCTAAGTCGTAAGGTGGTGTCATTTTCGCATGCTAAAGTTTCTCGTTCTTCAACGAAATGCCTTTCGAGGTATTATATGTTTCTGATTGCAGTTGGACTTGGCAAGCTTGACGACAGATCTCACTTGCTGCGCACCTGGCTACATAGGACTGGATGTTCAGTTGTGCGTCTGGTCTGTCGTCCGTGAAGTTCTCCCCGATCTCCGTGGAGGTGTCATAATCATCTGTTGAGGCGTCAGTGGCGATTTTGAAGGCAGACTTGAATAACTCTTCCAGTTTAATTTGAATGTTGCAGTAACTTAATAACGTTGGTTTGGTCTTCGGGAAAAGGAAACTTTTCACCACATTACAGAAACTTGATTTTTTGCAGTGGTAGGCAGCCCATGGCATGTCTGCCATCTCCAAGTATGTGCTTGTGTGTGCCCGAAAGGGGCCGGTTGTTCAACAAAGCACAACCCATAGCAGATGTGCCCCCATACACAAATAAAACCCGAATAGAAATGCGTACATATCCTACACCTTTTAATATATTTTAGAAATATTTAAAAAATATATATGAAGGTTTTTAATTAAAATCTCAATCGAAGGCAAAAGTAGGAGGTTATTGCAGACGACAGTGAAAGAAAACAAACAAAAAAAAAAGTGAAAGCCGTTTACAAATCCCTGTAACGCCGAATTCGAGCGCAGCTCTTGAGGAGGAGGAGTGAAGGGTACTGAGGGGAGGGTAGACCCCTCCCCTTCTCCTCCTCCTCCCCTCATTCTTTAATATGCTCCGGGGGGGGGTCACGTGACCTCGGGGAGGCGTGACCTGGGGGTCACCTCAAGGTCACGTGACCTCGGGGGGTCACGTGACCTCAGAGGGGTCACGTGACCTGGGGGTCACGTGGGGGTCACCTTGGGGTCACGTGACCTTGAGATGACCTTGGAAGGGGTCACGTGACCTCGGGGGTCACGTGACCTCAGAGGGGTGACCTCAGAGGGGTCACGTGACCGGGGTCACGTGACCTTCAAAGGGTCACGTGGGGTCATCTTGGGGTCACGTGACCTTGAGATGACCCTGGAAGGGGTCACGTGACCTTGGGGGTCACGTGATCCCAAGATGACCCCACGTGACCTTGAGATGACCTTGGGAGGGGTCACGTGACCTTGGGATGACCTTGGTTACGCCGACGCCGACGGCGACGGCGACGCCGACGCCGCTTAAGGCGGGGACGGGCCCCTAAGAGCTGCGCTCTAAAAAAATGAAAGCCGCTTGCAACTCCCTGTAACGCCGAATTAGAGCGCAGCTCTTGAGGAGGAGGAGGGAAGGGTACTGAGGTTCACGTGTTATCGGGGGGAGGGGTGGTCACGTGACCTTGGAGGGGTCACATGACCCCCTCGCCAAGGTCACGTGACCACGGGGGTCACGTGACCTCAGGGGGTCACCTGACCTGAAGAGAAATTTTTCCGCTAGATTTAGCGGGGAAATTTTTCCACTAGATTTAGCGAGGAAATTTTTCCCCTAGATTTAGCGGGGAAATTTTTCCGCTAGATTTAGCTGGGAAATTTTTCCGCTAGATTTAGCGGGGAAATTTTTCCGCTAGATTTAGCGGGGAAATTTTTCCGCTAAATTTAGCGGGGAAATTATTCCGCTAGATTTAGCGGGGAAATTTTTCCGCTAGATTTAGCGGGGAAATTTTTCCGCTAGATTTAGCGGGGAAAATACTCCGCTAGATTTAGCGGGGAAATTTTTCCGCTAGATTTAGCGGGGAAATTTTTCCGCTAGATTTAGCGGGGAAATTTTTCCGCTAAATTTAGCGGGGAAATTTTTCCGCTAGATTTAGCGGGGAAATTTACCCATAATGCACCGCGCGGTTACGCCGACGGCGACGGCGACGCCGACGCCGCTCAAGCCGGAAACGGGCGCCTAAGAGCTGCACTCTAAAACAAAAAAAAAACACGAAGTTGCAGACGGCCCTCAAGATGTCTGGGCATAGTAAGCGCCGAAGCAAAGGAAAGAGAGTAAAAACTAAGCAAAAGAACGCAAAGAAAAAAATAAGTGATGGTTGAAACGTCAAGTAAACATAATAGAAAGAAAAAAAAAACTACACAAAAGCAATAGGAAGAGAGACCGTGCCGCGATAGCATAGCCTCAACCCTCAAGCATAAAAAGAAGTTATTGTAGAGGACGCAGAAGACGTTATACTCGCGGTCAGCTTTCTGTGGCAATGCAATCAATGCTGGGGGAGAGGGCGCATCAACCGCTGTACACGGGCTTTCCTCCTCTCTTCGGACTGCCACAGAAAACTGACCGCGAGTATTAGCGGAGAGATGTTTTGGTGACGCCTCCGTATGGTTCCCTCTCGTGACGTCATTACCTTGCGAACAAGTTCGATGGTGTTTGCAATGAGCATGGTGGAAGCTTGAAATCATTAGGGTGCCTTCATGTACGCTTCGCATAGGGTGATGCCAACTGCCTGTTTCCCTTTCCCACACCCTCGTCCACCGCCATTTTGTTCCTCATTGTTTCCCCGTGCGCCGGAAAGTGGCCTTTGTGTCCATCGGTCCTCCCATCCGAGGGGGGAAATGCTAACCCTCCCTCCGTGGGTTCCACAACGCTGCTCCGAACTTGTGAGATAAGGTGCTTGTTTCCGGGAGGGTTATAAGCCCCACGGATTATTGCCGAGGAACAAAATGGCTGCTGGTTTGTCGGCGAGTGGTATTACAAAAGGTACCATCACCCTAGCAAAGCGCCCATGAAGGCTCCCTAGAAATCATTGCACTCTGAAACCACCACTGCCACCACCGCAAAATTGAAGGTTTTAGATTACTCTTGTTGCCGTCGATGAGAAATGCTTTGCTTACGTCATAGTCAGAATTCGGCCAATCCTGTAAGGCCGATCAGAGCTACCCTTTCGATCGCTCACGTCACCAATAGTCGTCCCGGTTCTAACAATCGGAATTTGTGTACCGTATATAACGTGACTGAAATCTCCTTTATTTGCGCTATGACGCTCTCCTCTTTCTCTTTTTGCACGCGTGAAAAGTCTGCTTTTTTGTAGCTCCGCTTTTATTAATTTCAGTAATGGCGTCAGATTTGCATCTGCACAATGGACTTCTTCCAGAGCATACTGACCTCGCAGTAACATACGTGGTTCAAAATTGCCTTTCGCTCATTCATCCTGAGGCCATCTTAACGGGATGAGCCAGCGCTCATTCGACAAAACGGTTATAAGCAATACACTTATAATAAATGAGAGTTGCAACAACAAAACGAATTGAGTTATAAGAACTGTAAAGTTGAAACGTAGTTATGTTCTGAATTTTTTGTACATTGCCCTTTTTCAAAATACAGCGCGAAGGTACATTCGTGTTTTGTTTGGCTTAAATAAGTTGTGACAGTATTTTCTTCAGGAGAGCCCCGAAATTGCAACCTTAAAGCTCTAACATCTTTCCCAAGCAAAGAAAATGTCCTTCACTTATGAGGTGGCACATATCTCTTTTAACATTTGAAGCAGCGAACAGCCGTAACGTTTTTGTTTTTCATTTATCACCTCACACGGAGTTAGGCAAAACCAATGCGTTGTGTAGAATTCTTCTGCTAGCGGAAACTCTAAGCTCGCCAGAGGCGCTGCGATCACTTTTCGCCCGCACTCCGCAGGAGTTGCCCGTGTTGGCTTACAAGGTATTTGATATTACTACCGACGATTGTCCCAGTGGCGCCTTCCCACGTCCTTCAACGTCACATTTACGTAATGTAGCAGCTGTGATTCTTGGAACCTATTTGTAGATATTGATGCGGAGAGGATACTTCAACTTAACTTTGACTCAATGTGTAAGTATGACAAACCTTCGACTATACAAGGAAAATAAAATAAACGATATGTCATTAAAAATAGATCAACGAGCAATGGTCCAGCACCTTTCAGGAAATTCGTAACCCTTCTGATATGTGAGAACCCTGTGTAACTCTCAATCGGTCCAGCGTCAGCGCCGACGAAGACAACAAATTTACTCGTCGGCACTAGCCCGAATTGACAAGTGGATGAACAGAACTTTTCACAAAAGCTCGAATTCGGTGGCATCTCTTCCGTTCTCAAGAACGGAAGCGCCACACCTGAATAAACTTCTGCAGCGCAACCTGCTTGAAGCGGTGATCCACGCCTAACTTTTCGCCTCTCCATAAAACAATTTTATTCTCTCTCATCTGTATACATACTAACAAAAGAAATAAAAAAAAATCAGCCTTGCCATTCTGGTGAAGAAGGAAGACCAGCGAAGCTGTACTAAGGTGGGAATGAAGTAATGGCTGGCCGCAAGTCGGCAAGTCAGAGTGCAAAGGCTCGAAAGGTTGCCGCCACCTATAAGCGACAGCAGCAACTAGTCAACCGGCAAGCCGGTTGTCTGGTTACCGTCGTTGCTTATAGATGGCGGCAGCTGTCCAGAGTTTTGTGTCATCAGTTCATTTGAGGAGGGACACGATCCTGGGCACGGTGTACGAAGGCTCTTTAGGTGTAGAGGCTCCGCTCTCCGCAGCGACCAGATAATGGCACCCCGCGCGCTTCGCTTCACCGAGCCACCCCTAGATGGCGCCGTAAGTTTCAGGCCACCCGGCAGCGCACCGGGCCGCCTGTGCTAGCTGTCTGCTCGGCGTGCAGCTTGCTTCCTGTTGGCTACTGTTTCGCGTACGATGGGGTATAGAGGTAGGGCCACAATCACCTCTCTCAGCACACTGAAATTTTCATAACCCGAAAAATGACAGACGCACAAACAAAAGTAACTCCCTGATACCAGCCGACGTGGTGGTCTACGAGTAAAAAAAAAAAAAATATCCCTCTCCTGTAGATAATTTCCAGCCTAGCTTACATTCCGTCGTTGGTGTCCTCAGCAGCGCAATACTAACGTCGGTAAGCGTTTGTAAAATTAATAAACTCTAATTATACCGCAGGTGATCGATAATTTGAGTGCGACCGAGAGAAGAAAAAAGAATGCAGAAAAATAAAGATTGATTAGCACAAACCTTGTTAACGGATAATACGGAACTGAATTGTTTTAAGCACCGTTCACATGACCTAAACAAAACGAAAATATAAATCGGGTTCTCACATTCCAGTTGATTCGACTGGACTAATAAAAAAAATTTTTTTCAACATGTGGGGCAGTTAACGTGATTATTCTTCTACATTTTAAAGCAGCCTTTGAGTCCTGCTAAATTGAACTGCTGGCCCAATTGGCACGAAGTTACACATTTTCCACGCAGAGGTTAATAAAAGCAGCATTCTTTGAAAGGTTCACTTTGTTAGTACACTTACATTTGCATGTAGCAGATTGCAGGAAAGGTTCATAGTAACCACACTCGTCAAGGAAAGCAAACCAGTTTTATTAATGGCACTTCTGATATAAGTATAATAATAATATCATCGCAAACTTCAACAAAAATTTAAAAAAAAATCGCTGTAAAAAATCTTAAACAATGTTTTAAAACATTGTTTAAGGTATGCTACAATCTATAGCTGCTTTTGGAGATCTTTTCTACATTACGAGTCGCACAGTCGGGACTCTTTCTTCTTTTCTCGAGACTGCTTCTTTTCATCTTGGTTTTTCCTTTGCAGTGCTGTCGCATTCTCATGCGATCCGAACCCTTTTGCCCGTTTGACCGAAACCGGAGAAGCGTCTGCCTTCCACGGAAGCGTCTGTATTCCACGAGAACGCCAGACAGAATTCGACCCTGAACAGATGTGCAGTCTGCTGCGTCTGCGTCTACCGCGTGCAAGACAATCCCCTACGAGTCTCCTTCAATTCGGAGAAGAACAACGACCAAGCATCGGGGCTGAGAGAAGGTTGCTGACGTCGAGGCCAGCTTTCGTATGCGGCACTAACCGACGAATGGCACGGTAGCTCCAGAACCCCGGGTTGTATTATATAAAAACCTGTCGGCTGCCCATTCGGTGCACACCTTTTGCGAATATGTTGCACCATATAACCATCTAAATAAACTAGTCTGTTAGGTTTTCCCGATCTGTTTCCTTGACTGTCTGGCTAGGACGTTGTTCGCGAGAATGGTTGGACGCCAGCAAGATAGCCATGCTACCCGAGAGACCAGGCTGGGCGTCGACTCATAACAGGACAAAACACAGAACGACACGAACGAAGTCTCAAACGGAGCTACAAACTGTATTTGTGGTCCCCCTCTTTTTCTCTTCCTTTTCCAAAAACCTCTACCCCCTTCCCTCTTCCTCTTCCCAGGCCCTCCGTACATCCAGTCAACAATAAGCTCAGACGGCGCCAACAGAAAGCTGCCGACAGATCCCCTGTCAACAAACATACACCGCGACACCCCGAGGTCATCCCGGTTCTCTCAAACCAGTCAGCCGCAAATTTTTTTCCTGATGCATTCGGCAGACGTCTTTATCCTGATTGTCTCTTTTACAAATATTTTCATGTCGTTGTTTTCCCTTTCTAAAATGTTTACGTTTCCCCAGGCTGGAGAGCAGCCGGCGCATCCATTCAAATGTTTGGCTATTTCCGAAATCGGATCCTTGGTTTTTACATTTCTTTTATGGTCGGTTCACCATTGCAAAAGAAAAAAGAAAAAAAAGTTGGAAACAATTTGAGGCGGCGTAAGCAGTGGGTGACTAGCCCACATTCCGACGGAGGGCCGACAACCGGGCGGCCTGAACGTTTTGGCGCCCTCTAGGGGCAGGCGGAGAAAACATAAGAAAGGAGGGGACGTGATGTGTTCGCCGTTCCGACAGAGCGAGGAGAGGAGTCTCCACCCCTAAAGAGCCTTCCTACGCCGTGATCCTGGTGAGGCTAGCCCTTAACAACTTCGCTGTAAAAAAATTAAACACATTTACAAACCCCTGTAAGCGAAATTAAAGCGCAGCTTTTGAGTTGGAGGAGGGGAGGGTACGTGGGAAGGGTATGCCCTTCCTTTTTCTTCTCCGTACCCTCTCCTCCTCCTCTCCTCGTCTCCTCCTCCTCCCCCTCCTCCGTTCCCTCCTCTCCCCTCCTCCTCCAATTCAGTTTCCTCACTAAATTTAGAGGGAAAAATGAATTCACATGACCTGGTGTCACATCACCAATAAAACAAATTCAGTTGTTCCGCTAGATCTACTGGGAAAATGGATGTCACGTGACCTCAGCACCAATTTCATTCCCCACTAAACTTATCGGGGAATCGAATTGGTGTCGAGGTCATGTGACGTCAATTATCTCGTTAAATCTAGCGAAGAGACTTAATTTGTCCCCAAAATTTAGCGGAAAAACTGAATTTCCGCGCTAAATTTAGCGTCGAAGGGAATTGGTGTTGAGGTCACGTGACCTCGATGTTCCCGCTAACTTTGGCGTGGTTACGCCGACGCCGACACCCACGCCGACGCCGCGAAACACGAAAACTGGCGCCTAAGAGCTTCGCTCTAAAAGAAGTACTGCACTTTTAACGTTTCTTGTATTCATATGTGTCGCTGTATCCAGGTCCACGGGAGATGAATTATGACAAAGGGTATCCTTTCAAAACGGCGAGAGCGACGCTGTTCCGAACTGGGCAGCGGAAGGCCCGCGGTCGTTCATTCGGCGCGCTCAAAGGCGTCGCAGGTAGAAGCGTGCCGACAGTGTGCACTCGGGGTCCTTTTGACCCGCCGTAATGAAGTCAGCTGGTTGGGGCATCTCAAAGGGGCGCCACCAATCGATGGGGCCCACTCTTGCTCGAGGTTCGTGCCGCCGATCGTGTCAACCCTTGTGTTGAAGATACTGCTGCATGTCGGGGAAAAGGATGCGATATTCACTCTGACTCGTAGCTGTAACCCTAGCTCTAGCGTCTTTCTTGTTTCGGGCAATTACTTAAGCTTTTTTGATCGGTGAGCAGTAAACGCCATTGGTTGTCAGAATGAAGACGCAGTGGTCAGCTTTCTAAAGGTCCTATATCCAGCACTGTTCACAAAAAAAAGTGAGTTGTGGCCATTTAGTGATGCTTAATCACAGAGAAGGACTGCGATCAACGCAAATTTACACTCTAAAAAAAAAGGAGTCGACAAGTGTCGACTCGACTCTTTTTGGAGAGTATCTGGGTTGTCGCAAACCGCACTCTCTATGGAGCGTAACGGTTACTCTTCAACGACGAGAGTCAGTTTAACTCTCCCATGCGAGAGTTTACTTAACTCTTCTATAAAGAGTCATGCCAATACTTTTGCAAGAGTCACGACTACTCTTTGATGTGCAAGTGTGAGAGTTAATTTCACTCCTTTGTGTAGAGTAACTATAACTCCATAAAAAGTGTTGCCCAAACTCTTTGACGAGAATTAACTTCACTCCTTTGTGTAGAGTGACTATAACTCTATCAAAAGTATTGCCTTAACTCCTTGTTAACGAGTTAAGGATGCTCTCCAGGCAGAGTTACCCGCACTCCTTCATGTAGAGTAACTTCAACTCTATTAGAGTGTTGCCTTAACTCTGTATTCAAGAGTTACGCGTACTCACCAGGAAGAGTTACCTTCACTCCATCGTGTAGAGTAACTACAACTCGATTAGAAGTGTGGCCTAAACTCTGTATTGGAGTTAAACATACTCTCCCTGAAGAGTTGATTTCAGTTTTTTTGTGTAGAGTAACGAGAACTCCATTAAAAGTGTTGTCTAAACTCTGTAGTAAAAAGTTAAAAAAACTCTCCAGGAGGAGTTGACTTCACTTGTTTGTGCAGAGTAACTACAACCCCTTTAGAAGTGTTGCTTAAACTCCATATTAAAGTATTAAGCATGCTCCCTAGGAAGAGTTGTGATGACCATTTTGAGGAGAATAAATACAACTCCATTAGAAGTGTTGCCTACACTTTGTACTGAAGAGTTAAGTATGCTCTCTAGCAAAAAGTTATTGTCAAATAACAGCACACTTGAGCAGTTTGTGCGACCCCTTTTCAAAGAGTGCTTAACTCTTTAATAGAGTTAATTAGTCTCCACAAAGAATAGTGTAAAATACACCCCCGTTAGAAGCGGTGCCTAAACTCTGTATAAAAGAATTAAACACACTCTCCAGGAAGGGGTCACACAAACTCTGCTCAATTATACTGTTATATGTTGTTTGTGTTGTGTTGTTGGGTGCAAGGTCTTCATGAAAAGTCAGCATAGAAAGAATAAAAACTGTAGAAAAGAGCTTAATAAACCAAGACTTTAATTTCCGCACATGGCAAAAAAAGCAAAACTGGCACCTAAATACCCTCTGGCTAAAAGTTTCTAACTCTGATATCAGATCCAAAGCCAAGACGGACTTTATCTTGTACTTCAAACCAATGAAGTGCCCAATCACTGCGAGTGACCGGCTTGCTTTTTGAAGGTAAGATATGTCGTGGACCCAGTGCAGCGCAAGAACGAGCGCAGCGCCAGCCACAATATCCGTCACCTCAAAGAAGTGGTCCTCCGACACCAGAGTTATGGCACTTGAGTCCTCTTCATCAATGCGCATCACCGGACAGGCCGATCCGTCGTGCCCCTCCTCCTGTGAAGAATGAATGCATAAATGTAAAGTCAGCGATATTAAAAAAGAGTAAACAGCTTGCTAAGTGCCCTTAGTTAATACCAGCGCACTCATTTGCAAGACAATAGACCATTTTCGAAAATCCCAGGAGCCATTCATAGGATATACTTGAATAGTTGGCTGGGACTTGCTTTTTTGCCGATTGAACAAGAGTCCAAACCGAACACTTAGGCAGCACTCATGGCTAGCTCGCTCAGCCGCAACCATCCAAAACCATTAGTACCCCTTCTGACATGAACACCTAAGAGAAAGATAATCCACATCTCTCTCCCTCTCTCTCTATTTTCTGCTATGTATGCAATGGCAGCCGTAAGTGGTTGTATTTATTTATGGCATCTTCAAGTTAGCACCCCCCAGGCACGTAGCCAGGGGGGAGGCCCGTGGGGCCCGGGCCCCCCTCGAAATCTTTTATTTTGCTGGGACCTCCTCTCCCCCCTCCCCCTCATACAGCATTTTGTCATGGGCGGGCCCCCCCTGAAACAAAATCCTGGCTACATGCCTGGCACCCCCTGCCAGCGGCAGGGGGTACAAAGTACAAGGGGAGGGGGCAGTTGCCCCCCCCCCCCCTTTTTTTCCTGACATTTGAAACAATTACAGCAGACAATATGGGAGAGGGGGGACAGTGTTTAGCTTCCCTGAACAAAAACAAATATAAATAAACTACATATTTTACAAAAGAAAGCTGTGCGTGCTATTGCCAATGTTTCATACTATGATCATACTGAACACTTGTTTTCATTGTTTTTGCAAAAACCAATTTCAAATATTTACAGGTCCCGACTTCTTGTGGAGTACAAGAAGTCTACGCAGTTTAAAAATAAAGTTTTTGAGGAGTTATGTAACCTAGTCCTTTTCACTTCCTCATATCAACTCCGCCCTAAAGAAAAATGGTTTATTTCACCATCACATACATTATATTATAACCACACGCTAAATTACCAATTAACTACTTTGTTAAATTAATTATTTTTAAAAGGTGTTGATATTCATGCAATGACGCTGGCAGAGGTACGAGCATTATTTTAGGGTTGTTTTCTTAGGTACAGCTAAGGCACAAGGATCACTGTACCATTGTATACCACAATGAATGCATTAATTTTTGTTTTTTCTCTTGTTTTTGTTTGATCTATGGTCTGTACATTTAAAATAGTGTTCTTTCTTTCAATGTAGCTATTGTGTTCGTTTTTGAAATTGCTTAGGGATAGCCTGCTGTAAAGGGGGCCAGGACCTCCGTCAAGCTGCTGCAGCAGCTTTTTGTCTTGGTCCCCCGTTTCAGTGATGAAACAAGATAAAGATTTATTATTATTATTATTATTATCACCCCTCCACCTTCCAAACGGTAGCAATTCAGCTGGCCTCTGCCCACAGTGGCAAAAGACATAGCTCTATATTTATACAGACTTTCCCGAAGGGCAGGATGAATGCAATTTCTTAACATCTGGATTTGTCCAAGTGGAATTGTCAAGTTTTTATAGATTAATTAGAGTGAACAATTTATTGTGTTTCAGTGCTGACTGCCATATATTATAGTTTATTTTACAACTTTACACAAAAAAGCTAGCGAATGCATGTAACATCTCAGTTTGGGGAGACCATTAATTAAATGTAATTTCAGCTCTACAAAGAGCTAATTTGCTATACAGTACCATTTAACCTTAATAAAAAAAAATTATACACAGTAAAATGCACAAATTCTAATATATATATATATATATATATATATATATATATATATATATAAGTAGCCCAACCCAAGAACACACAGGTTTGGATTCGCAAGAGTTAAAATAATTGATAAATGAGCCACATGACAAAACAAAGAATGCATTGTGGCGTGCTTAAGCTCCCACCACAACCAACACTACTAGATAGTCAGCAAGCTGTTCATGTGTGCCACTTCATCATGCACCTAGCTGCACAATAGAAGTGGGCTCTAAATTTCTCGTTGCATGTGAATGAACTGGTTGCACCACTCTGAATGCAGGTGCAGGCACATGCATTGCAAAGTCGAATTTAGAGCTCTTTTTTCTTTTTTTTTTTTCAAATAGTAGGAAGGTGAATCTATAAATTGCTTAGGTCTACTCTCGCAACATCATAGTGACCCTGAACCCTTCATCTAGCCTTAAAGGGCCACTGGAAAAAAAAATTCTTTTAAACAGTTTGGTAGCAAGTCAAAAAATAAATTTTATGTGAAAAAAAAAATTAGAGCAATATTGACGGCAAAGGACTGATTTGAAATTATGCGGGCAAAGTCCATGACATCACAGAATGGTCATTCGTTCTTTCCACCTCAATGTGAAGGCAAAGCAAATCCACCTCTCCTCCACAGGCCCGAGTGCCAAGAGAAAAGCAGTTGAAAGGAGGTGACTACTGACTTAATTGCAAGGCACCTCGCACCATCAATATTTCTCTAAAATATTTTTTTTTCGCTTCAATTTTCTTTAACAACCAGACTTAAAAAAAAGAAAAAAAAATTTTCTTTTCAGGGGTTTTTAAGAACTGATAATTACAACCTCGTCATTTAAGTTCACGCCTATATTTATATGTTGATTTGAAAACAAAAAAAAAATGTTTTAAGGCTTACGGTATTTGCGGCACAGAAATATGTAGTCATAAATGTACCCATATTGCCTCCATATTATTTACAAGTTAAAAATCAAACCGCTAGCCTCCCTCTTCAGCTCACCAGTGTCAAATGTACTCCTAAATTAAGTTGAATAAATACCCTGTTATACGAAAGAACATGACAGTTGAACAGAACATGACATTTGAATGAATCAAGAAATTAAAATAAATCAGTCACATAAAAAAAAAACTTGAGTAAAACAATTACTGGCAAAAATATTCAAATATTGCAGTGACGTAACTGACACTCCACTCGCACCCAACAAGCCGAATCTTGGCAAATAAGGACTAACTCAACGCTCTGTGGCATTCGGCTTTGGACCTACTGGGAGGACTTTACAACAGCACACATCTACCACCAAGAAGACAGCCATATTTTAACAGCAAAAATAAAATAAACATGACTTCGAACACAAAAATAACCAATCACAACGTCTCTCACGGGCATTAGAATAAAAAGCACTTACAAATAGCGCTTTACAGGGCCTTTTGCCATGGATTTCACGCTGGACTCGTCCGAGATTCCTGGTCCAGAGTTAGACACAATCCAAGCTCATGGGATCCTGACAAAAAATACATTCACTGTAAAAAAAAAAAAAATCCGACAAATTAATAGAAATTGCCACCTAATTTTTGATGCCGGTACAATTACCGTTGTCTTCCATCACGGTCACAACATTAACTATGTATTACGTGCATGACAGTAATGAGGCCCTGTGGTTTTCCCCGTAACTTGACCCGTAGAAGCATGGCAGACTCTAACTCTCAGTCACTGTACTGCACGCGATGCACGGATACGTGAATTGTTCCGGCATCAAAAATTAGCTGCCATGTTGTCCGTAACTTGCGACGGCAAAAAACCGCAACTCTCAATCACAGAGTTGCATGTGACGCACGACGACGGGAATCGTTTAAATTAGCTGGCGTGTTGCTTGCACCTTGCAGCAACGGCCAGAGCCTGTTGAACTGCTAGCTGCAGTGACTTAACAAAATGGACGTCTCAGTGAACAATAAATAGAGCATTTTACTACTATAATTATTGTTCCCCGAGACGTCCGTTTTATTAGATCATTGCAGCTAGCAGCTCAACAGGCTCTAGCCGTTGCTGCAAGGTGTGGACAACACGGCAGCTAATTTTTAATGTCTGAATGATTCACGGCAGCTAATTTTTAATGTCTGAATGATTCACGACAGCTAATTTGTAATGCCTGAATGATTCCCGTTGTCACGCATGACGTGCAGCTCAGTGATTAAAAGTTGCAGCTTTCTGCCGCCGCAAGTTACGGACAACACGCCAACTAATTTTTGATGCGGGAACAATTCAAATTAAATATCTAGCGCCCATGAAATGTGATTAGGTTGTGGGGCCAAGTTAATTTCAGGAGTTAACGCCAGCTGCGCATCCCAGCGGTTAGCAGGTGCCTAAACACTGTTAGAAATTTGAAGCAAGTGCACACAATGTACAGTACTAGGTAAAACATGTTCATACCTTTTTTTCTTTTAAGAAATAAGTAGTGGGCCATTTCCAGCTTTCATGTAGAAGGCAATCTCTGATTTTCAGAGCAATAAAGTCCATATGAAGAACTACAGATCCTGGAAAAAAAAAGTGGAATGTGATTAGGTTCTGAACAGAATGCAATGAAAAACTAAACCTCACGATTTCTGCAAACTATGAGTTATACATAATCGCAGTGCAGGTAACTCAGATTCATTCTGGCAGGCACTAAACAGTGAAACCAACTTGTGACTTATACTATGAAACCATTTTAACAAGGCAAGTTCGAAAAATACTTTTCAAACTGATATTTCCACATTCAATGAGTTTCTTCAAGCCTGCTGTCACAAGTTAATTTCGGAGGTTACTGCCAAGTGCACCTCCCAGAGATAGGTGTTTGAACACCATGTTAGTAAGAAATTTCAAGCAAGTGCACACAAGATGCAGCACTGAGTAAAACATGTTCGTATCTTTATTCTTGAAAAATGATTAGTGGGTTACGTCCAGCTTTCAAGTGGAAGGCAATGTTTGTAACTTGCACAGCAATCAAGTCTATATGAACAACTATAGAACCTTGAATACAAAGAAAAACCAAAAAATGTGGAAAAAAAAAGGGTGTCATGGGGTACACCCATAGGGGGTGTAAGTGCTTGTCACATATACTACACCCTTTGGGGGAATACAAGTGCACCCCAAATATGGGAGTACGTGTACACCCGTTAGTGTGGTGCACATGTACACCTTTTTCTACAGAAATCTCACTCGAAGGGAACACAGGTGCACCCCATTCGATGGTGTACGGCTACACCTCTTTCTACACCCGCTTCACTCAAAGGGAACACAGATGCACCCCATTCGATAGTGTACCATTGCACCTCTTCATACACCCGCTTCACTCAAAGGGAACACAGACGCACTCCGCTCAATAGTGTACCATTACTCCCCTTTTTACACCTATTGCTCTCAAAGGGAACACAGGAGCACCCCGTTCAATAGTGTATTGTTACACCTCTTTCTACACTCGCTGAATTCGAAGAGAACGCAGATGCACCCGATTCAAAGGTGCATGGTTACACCACTTTATGCACCCGTTTCATAACTTCATAAACCATTTAAGACATCAAGGAAAACAGTAAAAAATGTATGCGCCCCGGTGATTGCAAAAAGGCAGGTAAACGGACACACGGTATTGTTTTCAAATCTCATAGAAGTTTATTAGACAGCCTATTCCGTAAACAAGTACAAACTTGCAAGCAATCCGTGATATCTGAAGACGTACAAAGAAGCTTTTCCACAACTGAAAAGATTACTAAGCAAACAAGAACCGGGGGTGAGTCTTAGGTGGTGTCCATTCTGCCAGCAGCCCGTAATTTATTTCCACAAATATCCACCGGCAGTCGCCGTTAATTCATCGAACGACGTTTCATCGACAGCTCAGATTAGCTTTTCTATATTAGCTTCTCTCCTTTCTTTTCTTGTAATGAGCCGCCCCAGAATGTATCCGCGAAGTGACGTGTATGGGTGGGACAGGTGGGATAACATTTCTGTAATGAGCCGCCGCAGACTGTCGCCACGAAGCGGCGCGAACGGGTCGGCTGGGTCGGTGAGCACGCGCCTCAGAGACACACGCGCGACAAAATGTCCCTACAGCGTGCATTTCGCGTAACGAGTGCCGATAAAACGTTAGTGTCGATGAAACGTGTCTACAAAACGTGTATCGACCAAAACGTGTTTTCACAAAACGCCAGGAGAATAAGAAAGGCAGTATTCCACCTGCAGTTGTCACATGATTGTATACAGCTAATGGCAGGCGACTGCCGACAGAATTTCGGGGAAATTATTCTCCCGGCTGATAGAAAGTAGACACTGCCTAATTCTAGAGGTAATCCGGAACGGAACAGTCAGCTGTTGCAAAGGAGTAGGTTGCAGTGCACTTACGATGAAAATACCGGACTTGAAATATGTAATCCGATATATTTGTCGACGCGGGCACTGCAGAACCACACAAACACAAAAACGAAAAGAAAGCGGTCCGTGAAGATTCAACACGATGGGTCCGAAGCAGTAATTTGCCGAACCGAACACTAAACACATCACATAACTTCCTTGGGCTTTTTTGAAGAAATCCCCTGTTGCCGATACACGCGCAGGACTTTTCAAACACTGGAAGTCTTGGTGCACTCGAATACATTGTCGCGGGCGAAATCTACGGCAGCCCCGCTGGTCGCAGCACAGCACACAAGCTGCTAGGCCGGGAAGCAGACATTCCGGGATCGGAAAGAGCTACTACGTCATCCGTGAAACCTTTACCACATGATCACGCTCCTGCCGTATCCGCGCTCAGACAGAGGAGTCGAGGGATAAAAAAAGCCTTCGGTTCATTGGTCCGGCAACTGCGCGCCTTCGTCCATGCTTTCAGCTTAGCGAGAGAAAGAAAAAGAAATGAGTATGAAAATTGCAGCTCCTTCAAGGCCAAAAGGGGCCACCCTCGCAAAGGCTTATCTTCAGGGGCAACCCAACAATGAAAGGATTTGTCGCTTATATCCTCTTGAAAGTTCGACCCAAAGTTAATAGTGCAGTGGATGCTATCCGTGGCCTTGGCCTTCAGGGTGGTGCCGTGCTCTGCCTTATCTCTAGCTTGGAGACTGTAGTCACGTGATCCTACCCGGAGACCCGATTGGCCTAAAACAAGCATAGCGTCCACTCTACTGTCAATACCGAGGGACCACAATAGCTCCATACTTCCTAAGAAACTGCCCATCCCAAAGAGTGACCCCCATGGGGGAATCCACCCACAAGCTGCTCGGGGCGCGTGGCTAGCGTGGCGGTGCATTGGTACACCTAGATGTTTTTAAGGGAGAGGGGGATGCTCATTGTCGGTGTACAAGCACACTGGCTGGGCAACGGAGGGTGCGTCTTTCAGGAAAAGGGTGCATGAGCGCCTGATGCACCCGACTACACCCTTTTTTTCTTAGAGTGTGGTTAGGTTCTGAACAGAATGCAATGACTACGAGTTACATGCAAGTGCACTGCAGGTGCCAGTGTGATTTGAGAAAGCTGTAAACCCAAATGAAATTGCTTGAAAGGGGCCAGGACACAGAAATTAGGCTACGAGTTACATGCAAGTGCACTGCAGGTGCCAGTGTGATTTGAGAAAGCTGTAAACCCAAATGAAATTGCTTGAAAGGGGCCAGGACACAGAAATTAGGAAAGTTAGAATATTCACTACATGACAGCACCCATAGGTTACTGGGCATACACAAAACCTTTCAGAATATTTTAAGCTCCAATAATTACAAAAATATATCTTTTAATGTTTCTGATTTTTATCGGGTGACCAGGATACCTGGGTGACCGGGCGATGCCTGAACATCGGACTCTGAGAACACGAAAGCTCATTGCAAGGGACCGCATACTAACATTTAGCGGTGCACAGTCGAGATTGCGGGTGCAAACCGCAGTTCTCCAACACCATTGTATGGTTTAAACACCAAGACCAAATGTGTAGAGAAATGAAGGAAACCTACTACATAATAAAAGACAGACCATCTTGAGTGAGCCAACCTTCACTGACTCCAACAAACAGTGAGATTCATTTTCTGGATCTTGGTTAGCATGTGGAGTGTGCAATGAAGAAGAAAGAGCAAAATCCACGGTGTGCCCTATGCCCGTGCGAACATAGTGCCATCTACACATTCCAATGAAAAATCAGTTGTTAGTCAGCACTTATCCTGTGTAGTCCTTCCTTTGAATCCATGATAAAGTGAGAGAATCAAGATTCAGTAAGGAAAGTTTTGATATTAAACGACAGTGAGATACATGATCGAAAGCCTTAGAGTAATAAAAAAAAATATGGCATCATATTTGGGAGTTAGTGTTCATATTAACATGAATATCATGGGTGAACTCCAGCAACTGCCTCTAGCATGATTTTCTTTTACGAAACCTGTACTGATTTTAGTAGAAAAAGTTGTTAGTAGATTCCAGATGTGATACTACATGAGAAAATATTTCGAGTTCTAACAACTTGCATACAACGCTGGTTAATGATATGAGACAGTAGTTTCCTGCAGAGTGACGGTCGCCACTTTTGTAGATTGGAACGACCTTCCCAACCTTTCACTCGGGTGGGACGCAACCAGTGGACGAATGCTGGAAAAGTAGACTGCATATTACTGCGTGCTTAGGGGTAGCCCAGTGGGCACCGCGCCCGACTGTCATGCAGAGCTCCCGGGTTGGAATCTTGGGACGGCAGATGTTTTTATTTACTCCTAAGACGATGCTTCTAGAGAATTTGAGAAAGCCGTGGTTAATTCTAGAACAGAATGTTCTATCTAGTACAGAATGTTCTAGAAAGGAGAGTGCTATAAAAGAAGCCCCGCGTGGTCTTATGCAATCAGCTATAGCTTGTGCTCGACCCTGTTGTATTGAAGACACTCGACGCCTCCGACGTGCTGTTATTTCCCTTTAATTTGGGCAAAGTTCGCCCCCTTAAACGTTCATTTTGTTCCGTTTTACTTCACCTTGTCACCTATTTTTTGTGACAATATTTCACTGGTTTACACCCTTGGTATTTTTTAGAATTTTTGTATTAATTGAGTCGACACCAGCCAAGCTGAAAATTTTGAGGTTATCATTAATATCGCAATTTCAGACGGTGTAATAGAAATAGGGTCCATATGCCTAAAATCGACATCTGGTACAAAAGGTAAGAAGGAACTATCTCCATCAGTAAAAGTAGACTAAAAGCAATTGTTCAAAACCGTAGGACATTCAGCGTCCGAAATAACACTGCCATCATTGTTCATCAAGAGTATTGAACGAAATGACTGATATGGGAAAATAAGTTTCCAAAACGTTTTTTCGTTATTTTTTAATATTAAAGGCAGGTCACAGTTATAAAATTTGTCTTCGAAGAAATGCATATGTTCGATACAGAGTTTGGCCCAAGAGTTATATTTGGTCCAGGCTGCCTCGAAATTCGAGTTTTTGGCTATCTTATATAGTCTTTTCTTTCTGTTGCCCTAGTTTTCAAAATATTCCTTATACCGGGGTTTAGTGCTGTCTAACCAAATACGAAAGCATAGAACAAAGGCAAGAATAAATTCTAGCAACTTCTGTTTGGAAAGTAACTAGTTGTCATTAACTGTACAATCAAAAAAAAAATTTACAACATAATAGTCAGAAAATTTAGAGAGAGCTGTGTTAAATTTGGCAATCACTGGGCCACAATACCACTAGCAGACATTAGTTGCTAGAATGACAGCAAGCTGGAGTTTTCAAATAACCAACCTGCAGCAAACAGATGTTCGAGTGCTCCATCACGGCCGCGGTAGCGTGCCCCGAATGACTGGAATGGGATAGAGGCTTTTGTAGAGGCACTGCAGCTGACGACCAATGTTGGCAGACTCCTGATGCTCCTAACTTGAAATCCACCAGGACAAGTTCTGGGAGCCGCTGTTTTCCCGTGGTTGGCTTGAGAATGATCGGTTCAGTGGCGTCCCATGGTCCGTCCAGCACATGGGACGCTGTCGATGCTCAGAAGTATAGACTGCAACAAAAATATGTGTAAATGCTCCATCATGGCTGTGGTAGCGTGTCCCCCCCCCCTCCGATTTCAGCTTTTGGAGCAGGTGATTCTCGTTCATCACCTTGTAAAAAGCGATGCAAGTACTATCGAAAACCCTGCAGTTCCTCAAAGTGCCATAAAAACTATTTTAACTGAGATTATAACACAGACAAATATTTGCAGCAAAAAGATTGTTGTTGGAAGTGTTGTAATAGAAGGGGATACCCTATTGGAAAAACGTACAAGGAACAAACCTGCTGCTTGTACAGTCCTGGTATGACACCAACATAATTTATTGTTATTATACATGCAGCTAGTTTGGTTTTGCGTTCTCCATAACTGGAGATACCGGCACCGCTATGGCTCCGGGTCTGTCTATACTGGCAGCCGGTTTGCTCGCCGATATGACTCGGTATGGCTGGTATGATTTTGCGTCCGATGACGTAGGCGACCGCCATCTTTCCAACGAAACGCCTATACCACAAGACCACCGGTATAACTAAACCATACATGCAGAAAGACGACCGCCATCTTCCAACTTAAACGTCCATCGTTTACCACCGGTATCGTTACATACATCATACATGACGAAAAATAACATAAGCCGCGTTTACATGAATGCGACTTAGTCGCATTGAATCCAGTTGCCGCATTCAATATGCGGTCATGTAAACGGCATAATGCGCAAAGCGCATCGCATTAAAGTCGCTAGACAGAGGTGGATCGAGATGGCGAGTGCGCATTCATTCAGCCCATGTAAACGAAGATCGCATCGCATTTTGGAACGGGGAGGATTATCGGAAGGCGCTCGCTGCGGGAGCGAGTGAACAGCTGAGAACATGGTGGCGGCCAACCTCGTCGGCGGCGCGGAGAGCGGTCCCGCAATTTTTTTCCCGAGAACGCAAGCTTTTATTGGGATCATAAGTAAGCGGAATTTAGCGGAGCTGCTCGGTGACGGCGGCCCCGTCCAAACCTTTGCGAAGTACGACTTGCGCGTCCGAAGGGGTCACAACGGCTTCGGTGCAAGCACGCATGACACCGAGAGCTCCGATCACTGTAGAGCACTGCATGGTTGCGCAGAACGAGCAGCTCCTACCTCGCTGCCGTTCCTGGCTGCGCAAGAGCCTCTCGGACTCGGGGTCTGGTCGCGATCGGCGAGGTCTGGCGCGGCGAAACGTGGAGGCTTCCTCAAAGCGTGCACACACACGTCGCCTCTCGTTCAGAGTGGACCGGCGGCCCGGACTGGAGTCCTAAACGCCTTGGTTTTGATGCTTCTTCCGTCTCCCAACTTCTTCCACAGCACCGAAGACAGCGGGCGCGATCTTTACGTTCACTGAATGCGTCGAAAGGCCTCCACGTGCGATGCACCGGAAAACGTGGTGCGGCTGGTGCCGGAACGGAACTGACGGAACTGCATAACTGCGAGCTTTGAGTCAACGTGCACGGCAACAAACCGATCGTGACACTAAGCCGCGGATACCGCATCGCCGGTCGACAGGGGCAAATGGCCCGTTGCTCGTATCGTGGGCCGTGACTCGTACTCGGCCAACTCGGCGTCTTTTCGTGGCCCCTCGCGTCGTCGCAACCAGCCGCAAACATACCAGCCCGCGACCGTGGCCGATGTCGGAGAAAAGCGAAACCGAAACGTAAAGCTTCCGCCCAGTGGCTTCCGCTGCCGCGCCTTTTCTAACTTCCCGGCCAGTCCCGGTTTACACACTTCCGGTCGTCGCGGAGATGGCGACGCAGCCAGACGTAGCGCTTTTGGCGCTGGCTCCTTCTGCGTTTTACGGGACAGATGTTTTACGGTCCGTTTCTACTGCGTCTCTGGCTCTCAACTCGACGACGCCTCTCATGGTTCAACCAGGCGTGGTCAGCCGGGGTCAGCACAGCGCGGCCGGCTCAACTCGTCCGATCGCCGGACCGCAGGCGACTTCCGATTTCGGCCGTTAGGCCTAGGATCCGAAGGACTCTGTTTCCGTGAAGCGGTAAGCGAATCTCGTCCCGTTTTCGTTCTACTTTTAAATTACGTTAGGTGCGCTACAGTGTAAGCATGCGTGCCAAGTGTTCGTGACAATTTTGAACTAGAATAATTGTGCTTCATTGCGGTTTGTCATTTACGAAAAAGTAAATCGAGCAATGAACGAGGAGCCATGCTTGAAAACGATGTATGTACGATGTTAACTTCTACCTGGGCGGCTTAAAAAAAAGTCAAGACCGGTTACGGTTGGATGCGAGGCTGGTCCCAATGCAATGGTAACCACTTAGAGCACCTTTCTGAACAGCATGTAGGCAATATAGCGATCAACGAGACGAGCGACGACGAGAAGCTACAAGTGCCGGCGCCGAGCGACGAAGATTTCTCACTCTCGCTGCTTGCGCCGCTCGGTTCTTGGGCTTCTAGAAAACGTCGCTCATCACCTTGATCGCTCGCACCAATCGCTTTCATAATGTGTGTCTCGTCGCGCAGCTGACTACCGTGTTTATTCAAATATATGTCGACCTTTTTTTTTTTTTATTTTTTATTTTTTTTTTTTTTTTCGGAAATCGCGACTAAAGAATTTCGACCTACATTCGCGACCAAATTTTGCGACCGTACCGGAGGCATGAAGCTATCGAGTCACCGAGCCGGCGTTGCCGTAGAGCTGCGCCGCTTCTTGTTTCCAAAGGCTTTTGTTAAACAACCGAAAACAACAGCGGTGGCCGATGCCGCTATCGCGCGCACCTCTTGGGGCATTGGATTTCGCCATCGCACCTCTAGCGTTCCCCTTGCTGGGCAATGGGGAAGGAGAGGAACGCGATGCGCCATGCACTTTGTCCTCCATCCTCGCAAACGCGCACAAAAAAAGAAAAAAAAAAAAGATGTTACTTTTGTTAGTTGCTTGAGGCGGCTCGGCTCGCGTGTTGCTCATGGCGACACGGCGGCTTTGTTTGCGTCTTTGTAGTTTGTCTTCCGTCGCTTCGCACCTTCTTTCGTTTCTTGTCGTCATTTTACAACGGTGTCAGTGAAGTATTGTGGCGGATTTGCGAGGATGTCTACCAAGCTGTGAAGTGATGTAAATAAAGGTTTCTTTCTTTTGCCCAAAATTTCCCCTGTTCTTAAAAATAAAAAAAAAGTCGACCTATATTTGAATTTTTTTTTTTTTATTCTCGGTGGGTCCAACAAATAGAGTTCGACCTATTTTCGAGTAAATACGGTAACTTTAATTTTTATTTTGGGTTACGTCGGACGTAACTCGAATGCTTGACAGTTACGTTGGGCGTAACTTTAATTTTTATTTCGGGTTCCGTCGGACGTAACGTTAGACACTGCGTTACACTTAAGAAAAATAGGGGCTGATGGTTCATCATATAAACCAACCATTTGTGTTTAATTAAAGCGAATCACTGGCCTAAAAAAAATACTGCTGTCCTATAGGAATGTAGCGCTTCAGATAAATTTGTTAATTTTTGCTTTTAGTCTCTGCCCCACCAGATACAACATCTGGCCTAAAGCAGTGTTCCGGATCTCCTTCCAAGACCTCAGGCGGGTCGTCATTCAATCCAGGAGGCGGCGGCGTCTCATGGGCGTGTTGCTGGTGCTTCTTACTGGATGGTGCTACCGAGGGAAAAGTGGTCGTGCTTGGGAAAGGCAAGTATGGCCGCCGTAAGTATAGATATTGTTTTTACCTTTGCTCGAACCCACCTTTAAGAAATGCACAGTTCGCATGTGTGCATCTCTCAATGCTTCTACAGTCGGCTGTTAATATTTGGAGTGCTCCAACTCTGTCAGCGCTAGTTTCTCTAGATTATGCAAATGGGATGCAACACTAAACCACATATGCTCTCGCAACAAACAGTGCTCTGCTGAAGCACGCACTGTGGAATCTACTCTGGCTTTATAATGCAGCACAAAATAGTTGACGCCAAATATAGCTACTTTTGTGACTCCGTTTTACCAAAAGCTCTGCCGAAATAAACTTGCCACCTTATAGGTAGTGCAAAAGAACCTCGCGTGCCTAACCTGGAGAAGGGCATTTTTTTCATAGGTCAATTTTTTCTTAAACCAATACCTTCAGCCTCCTTGAAATGTTAACATCATGTGACACTCAGAAGAACAGTAAACCCCTTAATGTTGGCGAACCTTTAATTTTCGCGGCCTTTAATTTTGCGGAATTCAGTGACTGCGATTATGTCCTCTGTGACCGATTCGAGAAGAAATAGGGGCCACCAAGATAAGGGGGTTTTACTGTCCATCGGAGGAGAGAGGAAGTCACCTTTGTTTGTATGCAAGAGTAAAACCAACAACAACAATCATGGTGCCGACACTTTGTGAGCCTATCTGTGTCTATTGAATGATATCAATTTTGTTTTTGTTCGTTAAAAATTGTTGCCTGTCCACTGTGGGATGTCGTCTTCAACACGAGCAGTGGTTTTCCTCTGAAGCAGGCAGCATGGACGCGTGCCGCAGCACAACATAGTTTATTTGCAGGTGGTACCGCAGTTTGAAGGATGGTTCGCACAATATGGGGGAATCGCAATTCAATGTTCTACCTCGGGCGTAGACAAGATTTGCTCATTCTAAATCATTTTGTCTACAAATCGGGAACTTGCAACGAATGTACCCGCATGGTTGGAAGGGCCAGACAAGCCTTGCGAGCGCTTCGTTTTCTAGCCTCTCAGTCCTGAACCTACTCACGCACCACATGTGTAGATGTTCCGGTACGTGGGAGCACTTATTTGGAAAATGGTGAATGGCAACTGTTGTTATCTTTAAGGTGGACTGCATATTTGCAGTACTTTTCCTCACTTAAAAATATGTCTTACTAAAAATATGTAGTATAGCCGATGACAAAAAGAGAATGGCTGGGCGTCCTCCAGCACATGCTTGTGCTTTTCACCCCGCTTTAGACAGATGTGCTCGCTCCAGGCTCATCAGGCGCTGAAACGTCATCGAAGGTAGCAGACGGGCTGGAGGTCGAACAACGGAGACTTCTCCCTGCCTTTCAGATGGTGTCAGTGAGCATGTACTTCTATACTCAAACTTAGCTTAACCTGCACAGAGCTGAGTAGAATAGGCTTGGCAAGTGCCCTTATTGCATATGCATTTGTACAGCTGAGGCACTTTCTAAATCAAGAACATTGTGTACCTTACCTTCAAAAACACATCATTTTGGGGGTGCAAAAGGAATTCTAAGGCATATTTTTGTTTGTATTGTCCTATTACGCATCGACTCCTTCAACTTAATGCGGAGTCGACCCAGCCTCTTGAAAAATTTAATGCTTGCCAGGTAATTGTTTTGCATTTAGTTGATATATCAGTATTCAGTTAGGTATCCCAAGTCATTAGTCGTTGAGGTGGAGTCTCTCTGTAAGTCAGTCATGTTTAACAGTCATAGAAATGCTTGTCAAATAATGGCACTGTCGAGGACATGTATTCAGCTCGAACAATCGCTGGGCACAAGCTGGTCGTGTGGTTACAGGCAGCAAACATCCCGGTTGGAACGTCCTATTTCGCAATGTAGCTGCAGACTAAATGAGGGCCCCACTCATAAACGTCATACTTTTAGTCTCTTTAAGCTGGACCACTTTTGAAACTACAAGCCTTTGCAGCAAAAACAGCATGACGCATGATTATAAGCTCGACGTACCATGGCGTCCAACTAGAAGGTCACATGGCTTGCTTTGTGCACTGAATTTGCAAGGATGGCTTGAAGCTTCTGTCGTGGTTAACTTTAAGCTGAGATAGTTTAAAATAATGCTCTCAGTTTTTAGTGTTGCCCGGCATGGTTAACAAGTTGGTGATATAGCGCTGCATTGAAAAGTCTATGCATTCATGACTGTATCACCTTATGAATGCAAGCTACCTATTAAACTCTTCGTTTTTCAGAGAAATGAAATGCACTTTGCTTCCAATTGCACCCGCTTCTGTAACTTCATGGTATGAAGCACCTTATGGCTGCAAGCTCTGACCGATCTTGTTCTGTGGTCTGCGCAGGCCCATATGAGGGAGTCACTCCGAGAGCCTCACCAGAGTTTCCTGCCCGTGGTCGTTCTAAATGTTTTTGTTGTAGGTATGCATCCTTTCTGTCTTTCCCTTAATTGTACTCAAACGTCTTCTTTTCACTGTCGCTGATTTGCCTCAAAATTGGTTAAGCACACAAATGCACGCTGTACAACTGTATTGTACATATTTTTTCCAAGGTAACTTTTCTTTGCCAAAGTTAGATTTTTTTATGAAGGTTAGTCTTTTTTGTTTTTATTTTCAAATTTATGTGAGTTTCCATGGGCAACACTAGAACGTTATGCCAGAAGCAAGGACAAGTTCACTGCTCTAATTTGTTCTCAACTGATTGCAAGAAATTTCGTTAATGTTGGAAACCTCCTTCCAGCGCTTGCTTTGCAGCATAAAAAAAAATTATACATAGGACATCTCTGTTTCTTAAACTGCTTGCTCATTCTGCAGGTCTGCCTGCCATAGATGTCGTGCTACTGGAGAGCAGGCGAATTCGATTGCTGGTTTTGCCATTGCTTTTTTTTAGACGTTGTCTTAGTAGTTCTTGTAAATTTTGAGATTTTCCTAAAAAGCAAGCTGGGAAGAATATTTAGTTTAGTTAGGAAGCTGAAAATAATGATTTAGTACCCCTTTGTCACTAAAATAGATACTGTGTGCCGCTGTTAGTGTCAAGCCGAGATCCACGCTTTTTTGGCATTTTGATCAGAGTGGTACCCATTCTTATTCGTTAGCCTCTTGGTGTGCCAACTAAACTCTTTGTATACAGACACCTGCCCTCTGCTGGTACACTCTACCCTCATGTTCAGCGAGTGTATGAACCGGAGTTGTATCCACAGTCGACACTCGCTGAGCACGAGGGTAGGAAAATCTTTCCATTGCAGCAGAGCCATATATGGGGAGAGTCTGGCAGTCTATGATTTCGCTGCCGTAACGTCTCCCTTCCGAGTGAGCTGATCAGCCCGCGGCACAGAGCAAGAGGCGTGAGCGCATGCGCGTGAACTCTAGGCTGCTCCCAGCTGAGCGGGGAGGGCCGCCATTTTCATTCATTCGCCCGGCATGGGATCGATATTCAAATTTCGGTTCTTTCCTTTTATTTGGCAGGCTCTGGCAATAAAATGATATAGTGTTATTCCTCGGTGGCTTAAAAAGCCAAAGAAAGAAGTTCCTCCATGTTTGAATGCACTTTTATTTAGGCAAAAAAAATAAATAAGCCCGTAGCAGACGACACGTAGCCTCAACAGTGCTCCGTGCAGACAGCTTTGCGTCAAAATGGTGGTCGTCTCCTCTTTGTTTCCCTGCTGCCTTCTCTCTCCCTCCTTCGGCGTTCTCCTCCCTTTCCTCCTCTCCGGCGCCTTCGTTGCCACACCCGCTGGCTAAACTCTCCCACTATACGGCTTTGCATTGCAGTAGTAGTTTTATTTGTAGTCTTTACAGTTGAATGTGAATATTTGACAGAAGTCTCAGGTTGGGGCGAAAGGGGGTTAAATGAATGCATTTGATCATTCACCTAAATTCGGTACCCATCATTTTAACGCCTACGTAGCTTAGTCCTGGGGGGTGACTATGACTAAAATAAGAGGATCTATGTGCTGATCACGAAAGAATATGCTAGCCATTCTAATGTAGCTCTGCCAAGTACTTGATTGTGATTTGTTTTTATTTTCAGCTACTTGGGTGCCTCAAGATCTGGAGATCCTAGTGGCCACAAGCTTGGACTCAATCTTTTTCTGTGGTCTGGGCAGGACCATGGGGGAGGTAATCCCAGCAACAAGAGCATCGCAGTATCTCCCTGGCTGTGACTTTCGGTCTGCGTCACGACAGGGGAGTCCTCGTGCCACCAGGTGTTAGGTATGCCACTTGAATTAAGCATTTTTCTTACCTATTAATAGAACAGCAAAAGCACTACTTAGCCTAAAATGAAAAAAAAAACATATTCAAATCTTGGGTTGGATGAAATTCCAATTACAAAAAGGAGTCTGCAGACATGATTAACATGTGAACTTAAAGCCCGCGGATGTAGGTTCGACGGTGTCACAGAAATAACTTCCCGCAGATCGCCTTGCTCGTGCTATACCCAAACAAATTCTTAAAATAATCATTGTGTTTCGTTGGTGTCATCAATCTTATGTCCCTACCACACTCACCAGTCGGGACATGTGAAATATAAAAAAACAGGAACTTGCACATTGTCAGCTCTGCAAAGATTTATATAGTAAACAGAGCATAGCACGTTCAGCTTAAGAAAAAAATTCAGTGCAGGCCTATATTCATGGTTCACATATGTGTAATTGCTCTTTATAATGAAGTGAAAACTGCTTAAGTTGTGGCCCACTACAGGCTTTCTATTAGTGTTAAAAAGTGCGGTAGAAAACATGATTGTGCTTGGAAGACGGGGACATAGGAAGGACAGACACAACAGAGCGCTAACTTTCAACTGATTTAATTCAAGAACCTCAGCGTAGAAACGGACTGTGTCACCGCACCACATCTCAACCAATCCGTGGCCCTGCCACGGACCGCAAGTACGCCAACTCCTTATCCGCCAAGTCAATTGACGCCACACTGACACAACTTGTGCCGGATCTATTTATAGTGTCAGCCTCCATAATCTCGCTAACAGTCATATCTTTGTGCCTCTCAAGAACAATAGACGAAACAAATAATGGTTTGCACCCGCAGTCATGACAGTGACACGACAGATCATGACTGCGAGTGCAAACCATTATTTGCTCAGTCTACTGTTCTTGCTAGGCACAAAGATATGACTGTTAGAGAGATTATGGAGGCTGATGCTATAAATAGTTCCGGCACGTGTTGTGTCAGTGTGGCGTTAATTGACTTGGCGGATAAGGAGTTGGCGTACTTGCGGTCCGTGGCAGGGCCACGGATTGGTTGAGATGAGGTGCGGTGACGCAGTGTGTTTCTACGCCGAGGTTCTTGAATTAAATCAGTTGAAAGTTAGCACTCTGTGGTGTCTGTCCTTCCTATGTCCCCGTCTTCAAAGCACAATCATGTTTTCTAACGTACCGTACCAACTTGCCCAACAATCAGCACTTGCTAAAAAGTGCTATTGTGTTTTAAGCAGCTCGCACCAAATATTTTCTTGAAATACATAGGTTCATGGAAATTATTATGTAGATGTTGGCAGACAGTCATGGTGAGGCCAATCTTTAATGCCAAGTGGTCCACTTATTCAGAGTTAATTGAGTTTGTAAATATTGTAGGTCGCAAATTAAATTTTTATGGTACGCAATGGGCACAATCATCCGTAACGACTACCTCTACCTAGGGGAACTTCATACGTTTACTGCGGCAAGATGGTTTCGAAAAACAAAGTATTTAGTTTATTCAACTCCTGCACTAACCTTGTCTTTAGAAACTTTTTATATTCTTTGCGATGCTGAGATAAGATTCTGGAAATAGTTTTTCTAGAACTACTCTAGATATTTCCAGTTCATCATTTTTCTCGCAAAGCATTCGAGAGAGCCAAACCCTGTAATGTACGGAGGGAACTCACAGAATGATGCGACTGACAGTTTGGAACATTCGGCACTGTAACAGTAATAATGACATGTCACTTATGTAATGTTCATTATCGCAGATCAAACTGCTTTTTCCGTCTACACTCATTTTCAGTAGACTTATTCAGCGAACTCCCACCTGAGACTGCAGCGCTGGGTTCTGCAAAGTAATTTGAATGAATATAGATGCAACAGGTTTCTTTGAGCGTGCGTCTAACACATATTCTTCATATTGAATCTGCTAACTGTATTCATGTCCATGTCCATAATTCCACATTCCAGCTTATTTTTATTTTGACATCTGAGTTTTCTTCAGTACTTTTCTCAACATCTGTGCTTGCTGAGCCGTACTCAAGTCCATACATCTTGTCTTTCGCTATTACATTAATATATAAAACTGTTGATGCCGAGTGAGAATTCAAGGTACCGAATCTGTCGTGCGAGCTAAATAAGAACCAATAAAAAGCTCTAATAAGGAAATTTTGTTAAAGGATGCTGTACGGGCATTAGAATAGCACATGCCATGCTAAAAAAAAAATACAAATTCTTGTTAGGTATGCGAGGATGACAGTGCTGTGCTGTTTCTGATGTGTCACAAAAAAAAAAAAATCAGTGCCATACAGTGTTCCTTATGGAAGTACAAACTGTTGAATTCGAAGCCCAGAAGTTCTATTCAAGAATGTTCCTCAATACAAATGTATTTAGAGATCTGAGCCACTGACTCATACATGACTATGTGGCAAACATTAATTTTCATGTGGATTATAGTTTACAAGGTCTAGTCTGCATTGATTTATTGCATTCATGCTGAAACTGGGAGGGGTTCTCTGGGTATGAATAAAGAGATAAACATTTCTTGAAATCAAAACATTTGAGAACGGACAAAAGGAAGGATCTGAGAACGGTATCTTAGATTCTCTTCTTTTTCTTACAGTATCTCTAATGTTCACTTTATTTCACCTGATGCATTTAGTTTTTAGCGCAGCTCTTAGCACCCGTTTCCGCGTTTCGCGGCGTCGCTGTCGGCATAACCACCCTGCTAAACTTGGCAGGAAATTGAATTAATGTTGTGGTCATGTGACGTTAATATTTCCGCTAAGTCTAGCTGAGAAACTGAATTTTTTTTATGGCTGACGTGACACGGTCATGCGACGTCATTTTCCCTGCTACTTTTAGTGGGAAAACTGCATTTGTGTTGAGGTCATGTGACATCAATTTCTGCGCTAAATTTAGTGGGAAACTTAACCAGCTAAATTTAGTGGGGAAATTTTCCCGCTAAATTCAGGGAAGTTTCCTGCTAAATGGGAGGGAGCAGAAGAGGAGGAGGGGAGGAGGGGCATACCTTCCCATCCTCCTCTTCAAGATCTGTGCTCTAATTTCACGTTACAGAGAATTGTAAACGTCTCATATTTCATCTCATGTTTATTCAACTTTTATATTGCAGGTGCGCTCGCAGCACAAATCTGGGTTGTGCTGATCCTCTACGCACAAGTTAGGAACTCCTGAGTGGCAAGAGTGGGAGTTTGGTCTGACAGCTCAAGGGACACCATTGTTCAGTATTGAATTTTTAATAATCTTCTTTTAAGCAAAGTTACGCTTTGCTGCATGCAGTTCTTGTAAAAATAAATACCTGCAACCAAATTTACCAGGTCACGACATTTCGCCTCTGCTCTTAGTGGTCCTGGTGAGCCTCGGATAAGAGCTTACTGGTGTGCAAACACCATGCTTGTTTGAAACCACTCACTGATGTAGAGACTCGCTGACATCCAGCATTCCAATGAAACGCTGGATGTCCACAAGTCTTTCTTGAACAATGCAAGCGGGGAAGGAACCATACAATCGTATCGTATTGGGGGACATTCTACAGAGTTTTTTTTCTATGTTTTACAGATTTTTTTTAAAAAAGCCGTAAAAGCTACATTTACGCGGTCTGTGCACGTGAGTTATATGGCCAGGGCGGCATAGTATAAAAGGCTAATTTGTAATGATCCGTCGGCTTATTACAGAGATGTGCCAGACTTCTTTCAGAAAACTAGATGGAGGTTCATTCTAGCGTAGTTTTATCCCGCGAATCTGAATATCCCGTTCGTTTTCCTCAAAGATATAACTAAACGTGAGAAAACACAAAAAACATCCCACCAACAGTGACATCGTAAGAAGACCTTTCGGCCGCCAAGCGTGTGTCGCTTAAGGGCCGCGCGTCCAATCGCAAGTTTTCTAGGTATATTCTCCGGCACTGGCACCAGTCGTGACACATTTTTCTGCCCTTCTAAAAAATAGCATGTGCGTGCATATTTCTGATAGGCGCTGAAGATGCGTGAACAAAGATTTTGAAAGCTGCTGTTGTGACGTCGCTCTCTAGGGAGGTGCTTTCACAGCGCTTTAAAAATGACTATGCAGCCTTGATTAATTAAATTAGCAAATAATTTTGATATTTGAGATTCTGGAGGTCGAATGAAGAAGATTTAAAAGTGTTTTCTCAAATACAAAACTGCTTCAGCCTCTCTCTAAGTATAGTATGTTCGTGAAATTTTTGATCAGTGAAAATAGACCCATGGTTCCAATTAGAAACCTGCTAAGCATCATCAAAACACACTAAATCAATTTTCTTTGTAAAGATATAAGACGAGTAGCATTTTATGGCGTTATAAAAAAATGGTCAATTTGGACGCATTTCCAGACTTCGGTTTCTTACCAGAGCGCATCTTTGCACCTGCGGTCCAGCTGCCCGGTGACCGCAGTGCGAAGCCGCCCCCTCGCCTCCCTCGTAGGATGAAGGGAAGCAAGGCGCATGTGTGTTGCGTGTCTATACCCCTGGGGAACAGGACCGTGGGCGCAGAGATGAGCTCTGATAAGAAACTGAAACCTAGAAACTCGTCCAAATAAAGCTTTTTACAGAATGCATAAAACGCTACCCCTGAATTATATCCTTCTAAAAAAACTTGATTTTGTGGTTTTCAATGACTCAGCAACTTTCTAATTGAAACCATATTTTCATTTTCACTAATTAAAAAGTTGATTAACAAATTGTATTTAATTATCTGACGGATCGTTACGACTAGGTCCCTATACTACGTACGCCTGGCCGTATAACTCGCCTGCACAAACCGCATTAATATAGCTTTCACGACCTTTCTAAACATATATGTAAAGCTTAAAACTAAATCGCCCTGTACAACAGTGAAAAGGCGAAACCAACACGCTGGAGCCATATGGCTCCACCATGCTGGTATCGCCTTTTTGCTGGTATAGGATGTCCCATATTACGTTATGCATGTATGGTTCCGTACGCCTACATGGTTCCGCATATATCCACTACGCTGGTATAGGATGTCCCATAATACGACACGCTTGTATGGTTCCGCCCACCTGTATCGTTCCGCCTTATTCCACTATACTGGAGCCGCCTTTTTCGCTTGTATAGGATGTCCCATATTACGGTTACGCTTGTATGAGCCTTTTCCGTCATCTTTCCATCATCGAGATTTTCCAACAGGGTAGAAAGTAAAAATGCAAAATGCCTTTAAATCTCGATCCATTTACTAAATCAGTTCAGTCTTCGACAACTGCAGGGCAATAAAACTATTTTAACAGAGCGAATAAACTACACGTCGCAACATGCACTTTTCCTTAAAGGGATGGTGAACCGAAATTTGGATTTCAGAAAACAATGCAGGAGCTGTAGATGGGACGCTACAATCCCTACAACACTACTCGTAAGGCGATATTTCGAATGGACGGACATATTTTTGGAAAAAGAGATTGAGATTGAACGAGGCCGACGAGGGACGCGGAGTCAACCGTATCTGGTTTTCTCCTCTCTTCGCTTTGCCCCATCAAGGCGACGAGGCGAGGAAGACGCAAGACCAGTCCCTCTCCTTCTCGACTCTTCTCAAAGAAACAAGACGTCAACATATCTGTCACATGCGCCTCCTTTTTTTAAAAAAATATGGTCGAGATATCGCTATATGGGTGATGTTTTGGTGTTTGTAGCATCCCGTTGCACGCTTTTGCTGCCGTGTTTTGTGGAATCCAGATTTCGGTTCAGCATCCCTTTAAAATGCAAATATAGCGAGGAAGAATCGTACGAGTGTCCCTCAAGTAATCGGGGCCACTGAAACAATGATTGACACCTCACTTCCTCCCATGCAAAGCATCAATAACCATTCCAGCCAAAGGGAAGCAACTATAAAGGGAAAGTAAAAGTTGAACACTTTTCTCGGAAAGTGGCTACTTTTCGCTCGAGCACATAATTTATTAGTTGGTTTTATGTAGGGAAATATAAGCGAGTAACTTGGGGTTCCTTAATTTCATAAAAGGACAAAATTGTTTCCGCCTATGGCTGAGTGCTCGCTCAGCTCACCGTGGGACAGAAGTGGTTTGTGTACCTCAGTCCTATTTATTATCGAGCGGTAACACATCATATCTGCTGAAAGTATTTAATAAATCATAGCGGCCAAAGCAGGTAGCACGTCATTGTCTGCTTCCCGCCAGCATCTAATGATGTTGGTGGCGCCATCCTGCGGTACGTTATGCAAGCACGGTCGTCGTTCGCCCGCTAGGCCTACCGCGAAACGAACGAACCACCGGTCTCTATGACAATTGCCGGATCACGCATCCCCACTTGCTCGCTGCAGCGCGAGTGCGGCCACCGAACAACCATCTTGCACATTGAAAAATTGTTTTTGGAACGTGGCAGAGGCTGGCGGCAGCGAGCTGAAGACATGTTTCCTACTTGTTTGTCGTCATTTGCCAAAGAAGTTTATTAAAGCCCTGTGTAAGCCGTGAAACTTGCCATTGAGAAAACATGGAAATTTTTACAGCAGCAGAGTGCCACAGGAAAAAGGCACAACTTGTCGAAAGTATGTTTCACCGGTCTAGCGGCGTGATCAAAGCTTCCCTGGCTCACAAAAGCACTGCGTCTCTGCGCCTTCGCATGCTCGGATGACAATAAAGAATCGACGTGTAAATGTGTTTTACGAGTGCAATGTGTGTAAAGCCATATGTGCTTCTGGAGCAGCGTTTTACTTTACCCCGACAACTGTACAGGGTGTCACAAAAGAAGATTTACACTGTCTTTTTTACTGCAAAAATGAACTAGTCATCATCGAACCCTCATTCTCCGCCGAAAGGTAGAGGTAGAGGTCACAACCAGATGCCAAAGTTTCAGCCCGATCCGATAACATAATCAAAAGTTATTTTTTGAAAATTTCAATGGGAAAATGGCCGCCGACAGAGTTTTCAAACACATGGGGCTCTATGGCACCAGAAACCGAAAACGGGCAAAAATGGGCTCCATTTTCCCATTGAAATTTTCAGAAAATCACTTACAACTTTTGATTAAGTTATCGGATCAGGTTGAAACTTTGGCATCTGGCTGTGACCTCTAGCTCTACCTTTGGGCGGAGAATGAGCGTTCGGCGATGCCTAGTTTATTTTTGCAGTAAAAAAGACAGTGTAAATTTTCTTTTGTGACACCCTGTATTTGTAACTTCCGGCACTTGCGGTCCAGAAAGAGCTTGATCCAGTGGCCAGTGGCAACGAACGAGGAGGGGAAGGTACACATCATGATACTGTTAGCGCGAACACGACATCGGCACATTTTACTTAGAATTAGTAATAGCGAGCACGAAATGTTTTTGCTTACATTATATGAGCTCTTTCCGTAGCAATAATAACTTGGATGACATCCCTTGGTTTCAAAGAGAAAAACTGGAAAAACCAGCGATCACTCGTTCGCACAAACTGTGTCGCACTCAGTACGTCTTTTTTTTCGTCGTTAGACGGTTTACAGAATATTGTGCACGATAGCTCCTCATCACTGATTAGTGCTGAACCATTATAAACCTACTTTATTGCACTTGACGTTTGAGCGCGACTCACCTAATTGTGATTGGCCAAGGGACTGCACACGACCGTATGGGTCGCGCTTCAAACATTTTAATTCACGCTGTCTTGTAGCTTTGCCTTCGAAAACCAAACTTGCTCCACAGCATTGCTCTATTTGTGCTGCCATGTGATCCATTAGAGCAGATATGGAACATGGTTAATAGTGCATAAGAGCAACCGTCCATATTGTTTTCCCCCTTTATTTAAAGTAACTTGCCGGAACAGCTGGACGACCCAGGACTCCGTGCCCGATATATGATGCAAAAACATCTACGCGCGACACACCTTCACAACTTTGCCGCGGCGCCGAGTTTTGATCGGTATCCAAGCGCGCGAAGGCAGAGAGACGCAGCGCTTCGGCGTGCCAAGGAAGCTTTGATCACGCCGCGATAAACTTGATTTCGACGAGTTGCGCCTTTTTCCTAAGGCACTGCGCTTCCGTAAAACTTTTGACGTGTTCTCAACGGCAAGTCTCACGGCTTACACAGGGTTTCAAATAACATTTTCGACGAATACCGACGAACGAGTAAAACACGTAACTTCAGCACGCTGCCGCCAGCCTCCGCAACGCTCCAAAAAGGCAATTTTTCGACATGTAACATGATCGTCTGGTGGCCGCATTCGCGGAGCGGGGATGCGCGATGTGAAACGAAACACACAACTGCCTAAAACAAAATTTTTTTTTTTTTTACATAGGTTAATAGAGTAAGGAAAACATGACATCCTCTGTTTAAATTTCAGCACGCGAGAGCGCCAACCGTAATTATTCAACGAGTGCGGTTCAGTGTTTTCGATTTCTTTCGTTCTTCTTAAGGCGCCGGAAAGCGAAAAGGAACGAACAAAAAGTGTTTGGAAGAAACCAGAGCAAACCGAACTCCCATGGATATGAGCCCTTGTCCTGCACACGTCAATCGAGTCGAGTCTGATGCGAGGATGCGTTGCCCTCGTGCAACTCAGTGGGGAAAGCGGAAGCAACAAGGTTGAGCGCGTTTTCTGACACAACACGCGCTATAGCGTTAAGTCACGCGTCTTTCATTCCTTCTGCACTTCGATTATCTCTCAAGGCGCATGCGAAAATGAGCTACTTACCTTTTAAGTGCGGTTGAATGGTGACAAGAGGTCGCAGCAACGAAGTCGTGGAAGAGCTGCCGTCGAAAGGCCTACGCAGCGGTGTCGGCCGTGTCGGCGGTGTCACGGTGCGCCCAGTAAACATCACGTGACAGACGTCTTCGTCCGCGAGCTGAGTGCGCCGGCTTTCGGGTGGGCTACCCTCCGCGGCTCCGATGGCGAAATGCCCCAAAGCAAAGAGATCTCGCCTCGACGGCGTCGGCGTTTTGCCGCGGGCGCCTCTCACCGCTTTCGTCTCTTTTTTTTCTTTTTCTCTTTTTTTTTAAGTGTGTGTGTTTTGCGTGCTGGGCTCCGTCACTCCTAAGCTGAAAGTGCAGGGGAAGCTAAGGGGTGCCCGGTGAACTAATCGCACGTCTGTCTTTGACCATGTAATCACGCTCCCTCCTGTAACCACGCGCAGAGAGCGAGGCAGGTGATAACTGGTCCGGTGGGCGCTTAGCCAGCTTAGCTCGCTCGACACTGTCAGCTTAGGAATGAAGGGAGTCCTCCTTCAAGGACGAGTCCTCTTCGCTTACAAATAAGAGATTAGAAGAGCTTGGTGATGGTGTAGGGCAGTGTGGGGAAAACGGGAGGGGAACTGTTCTCTTATCACCCTCTCTCGCCCTTTCCCAAGGAAAGAACGAGTTCTTGCCCCAGGCCGAGCGGCTTTGTAAGCATTCCGTTTCGAGGCCGTCGGTACGTGCGCCCTTCCCCCATGCGGGGGAAGGGCGCTCGAATTCTTTCGTTTGTCTCTGTTGGTATTTGCTTGCCGGGTATCCAAAAAACCAATGAGGTAGAGATTGCTTAAACATGACAGCTCTAGAGCAAGAAGACAAAAAGAGTCTGGCAGACACGACGCTCCTTACTCAACTTAAAATGTCTCCCAACGAAAAAAAAAAAAAGAGGCAATATGATTTTGAAGAAAATCGTCAGCCACTTTCGCGTTGCCTCGGAGCACCAGCGAGGGTAACTAGATTATGCCTCAACATAAACAAAACAGCAAAACATGTGGATTGCACCAGATCTGTAGACTAAAATGCCAACCACATGTGGGCGATCGTACAGGTGTAGCATCATTGTTCCATGTCTTAACTTAGTATGTTGAAGGTCTACAAATGATGGCATGATTACGTTACACACGCTCGCGTGCACACTTGCTGTCTCTTAATTAAGAGCAGAATGCTCCGCCGTCGCGGTGAGAACCCGGCCATATGATCTGGGGATTCGCGTCATGGGCTTCTGATAAAGCTAGCTTTTTAAAGGCGGGGCAAAAGGGTGGAGTGTCAGTCGTGGGGCATTTGACACGGGCTTTTGACATCGGGTGCTTTCGTGCACCACCAGATCGTACAGAGGGCATGAACTTTCTGTAAGGCGGTCTCCCTTGTGGAACTTGGCAGTCCACTGTGATAAGCGTTCGTATGATTTTTTTGCCAGATAAAATACCTATTCCGGGCAAGTAGGTACCGAAAACAGAGGGGAAAATTTTCGAGGCATTAAAAATCAATGTAAAGAAGGATGACGGTTGCATCAGAGCGTCGTCGCTCGTTTCAGCAAATAAGAAATTCAGATTCATTTGGGGTGAAGTATAATAATGTGTGTATATATGTTCGTGTTTTCCAAATAAAATTCAGTAGCCAGTAGCGCTCCGAGTGTGCACTCGTACTTCTTTGTGTTCGCTTTTTTTTCTTTTTTTTTTGCGTTTTGCAGCTGACGTTATTTCCGGCTAAACTCTAAATCAAAAACAACGTTATCGTCTGCTATCAGTGCCTTGGTGGTGCCATGTTGGAGGCATTCGGCGTGTTATTGTGGCAGCAGTTGTGCCGTAAAATCATAGAGCCGTCCTTGTATAACCACGTTTCAGAATATGTTCTTGTCCCGTCAATCGCAACGGGGTTCTTCACTGGACACGAAATGAAGTTCATAAACCCGTAGTTAGGGTACGAAGCTTCTCTCTCGAGGTCATAGAGTCAACTTTATAATCTGGAGCGAAAGGTCCCATGCATTTGGCCGCGACGGAACGGCGAGGCATTGACGCGAACATCGGCAGCCCCATTTGGCGGCCCCGATGAGCCCATATCGAGGCATTTCTGAGCGTAGTTTTCGATCCCAGAAACAAACATACGGTCCTCATATCAAGATCGGCAATGAAATGAAAGAAATTTTTCATTAATCCTTTGCTCATGTGTAGTCAGAAAATGATGTACTTTTATCCGGGTCTCTGGAAAAAAGTGCTGAGGTTTTATACGGGTCCGTGAAAAGCTTTTGTCCGGCAGGGCTCTTGTTCGGAATTCATGGATTCATCAGCGACGATGTTTACATCGCCCGCGCGGATTATAGTCACGTGACCTTGTGACTATTGTATGGAGCGCTATTTCCACTGTGGTTACGTGGTGGCTCCAATCTGTTGTATGGTTACAGACGACCGACCGGCGGACCGTTACGGACGTGTAAGGTGCGCAGGGCTCGCCCATAAATGCTATCGCAAAGCAAGCTACGTTGTGAAACGACACAACGCTCGTTTTGATGACACCGTCAATGGGACAGCACAGGTGTCGACGAGACGATTTTGTCGATGAAGCATCACCCAACAAACCGATTGCCATAGCGAATGAAACACGTCGATAAAACTTATTTTCCGGATTGCTAGTTGGAGGGGTTAATAATCATTTGATTTTCGTAATACCGAGGCAAGAGTGAGCGGGAGCACTACGGAAGAAATGCCCCCACTAAGCAAGAGCTCACGCGTTGAAAGCATCCGCCACAGTAAATATATTAAAACCAACATGCCCGAAAAAAAAGTACATTGGAGAGTGTGTAGCGTTTTACAGCGGTAGCTCTTCGAATCTCCAAAACCCACGAACGGTCCCCCCCCCCCCCCCCCCCCCACTTGCCTTCACTACAAAAACATATCTCAGTTTAATATTTGAATGATTAACTGCGGTAAAATACCAACCTTTGAAAGACTAATCGAAAATTATTCATTCAGTTATTAGCGCACCCTTTCCGCGGATATTTATTTGTTCTATATATTTATAAAATGCCTACAGTGAGCAGAGGGCATTATTTTAGGGATTAATTTCGTACATAAACTATCAAATTGTCACAGATAGAGAAACACAATGTCCGACTACATGAAAGTCCAATTGCCAAATTGCAAAAAAAAAACAAAAAAAACAGGAATAATAAAAAGCAACACGATGCATCAAGAGCACAGCACTCAAATGTCACGCCAATATGGCACTATACAGGTATCACTGGTGACCGGTATTCTCGGAGATCACACCAATCACGAATCAATTTTTTGGGAAAAAAGAACAAATAGAAGATTATTCAAACAATTACAATCTGTTTCTAAAAGTGGTAGCTTACGTTAAAAGTACTTACGCTACTTTCGCGAGCACTCTACTCGTGAAATAGATGCGGGTGGCTTCCAGCTTTTATCCTGCACTTCAAAATACTACAACACCACCAACATATATTTCCGCGCGAATGCTGCACGTGCCCGAGGCTTGTCCTTACACAGCGAAGGCTACCGGCACGAAAGTGCAGCCTTCAGAGGTGTTTTCGCGGAATGACCGCTTGCGCTAGAAATGTCTGTTTCAAAGGGAGGATTTCGCGCTAGCCCGCGCGTGTCGCTGACTGGTTGGAGCTAGGAGCACGAGGAGCGCAAGCTCATTCTGCAGAACGTGCTATAAACACCAGGAATACTTCGTCTCAACTCAGCATGGACCATTGTTGGTCACACGTGCTAAAAGTGCGAGTTAATTGTTTTGGATGACGCCTCGGCGGGCACACGAGCGCTCGCGGGTGCGCAAGCACTGAAACAGCATCTGCGGTTCATTCTGAGGTGAAACTAAGTATAGCGCGCGATGCACGTTAACGACCTCAGGTTAGCGGTCGTGCTGCACTAGCTACGCGTGTCTCATGTACAGCGTGAACCAGCCTGTGTCGCAAATCTTGAAAGGCAGACCGACTTCACGCCGAATAATCTCTCACGAACAGTTTGACCTTTGAATCGAGTGTACACCAACTCATTGCGTGTAAACAAGCACGCGTTTGCACACAAGAGCTCCGCGCACGACGCGCTGCATGTACCCATTTTCCGAAGTGTGAAGCGTTCGGCCATGCTCCGTTCAACAGGCTGCACCACCGCCTAAGCGCGACGTCATAGATTTGGTGTAGGTGGGACTCTTGTTTAATTAACAATTCACTATGGCACATCGACTGTAATTTCGCCCTCATTTGCTTTGAAATAATGTTTTCATCCGAAATACTATCTATAGATTACGAATGACGAGTCACTGATCATTTATACGCCAGGCGAGCACGGGATGGCGGCCCCTCTCTTTGGAAATGCACCGGTGATTTTGGCACGGGTGTTTATTTCAAATTTATAATATAAGCACTCCTGACCTGTCCTATCAAAAAGATGTTTGCTTTTTTTTGGCAGCAATGACAGCAGGGTTGCACAGAAGCATATATGCATTTCAGCACGTCCCTTATTATAGGAAAAATTTAATCGAGAAAACTAATTAAGGTAAATTAACGTAAGATTCTTTTGTATAAAAATAAAAACAAAAAAATTCTGCCATATAAGTGCACACGTCACTACTTAAATGATTGTGTTGTTACCCATGAAGCGCGCGAGAAAGACCTTCTTGAGAAAAAATGTGAAACAGATACTTTTATAAATATATTAATTAATTCATTTATGTATTTTCCGTGTTCACAAACATAACAAATAAATTATCGTTGTCCTATATATTTATGCATAATTGCGCATGGAATACCTACTATCAATGACACATTCATAGTGTCACTAAATCTTAGTTCTGTGGAGTTGCCAAAACGGCATTCGGTCATATATTCCGAAACCGTTCGTAAAATCAAAAACAGAATTTAAAAAAAAAAAAAAAAATTATGGCAGCGCTATTCTTCCTAGGCCCCATCGTTCGCAAGGCATCCGTTCTAAAGTTCCGGGAAGCTTGCTCGTGGGCAAAACGATCTTGTTGCTTTCAAGGTTGGAGGTTTCGCGCGCAGAAAGTGATGTCAGGCGATAACAGGCCGGAAATTGATTGTAGAGGTGAGCTCTTATTTCGTTCATCTCTAAGTTGGCAATGCGGTGAAGCTACGCGTTAGTCAACCATTCAGTGGCCTGACTCCTATCGCTTGATTTCGCTCGCCTCGCGTGTGTATGCGGAGAAGGGGTGATCACGTGGTGCGAGACTGACAGTCAAACGGTCTAACAAGCACGTAGTTTCCACCGCGCTGTCAGCTTACGGGGGATAAAGTCCCCGATCCATGACTAAAGGCTTTGTGTGGCAACTGAGGACAGCGTGTGCTTCCGATGGCGGTAAACCAGGGAATCCGGACTCAACGGGCGCCTCGCTCGTTCCTTGCGCACCTCGCACCCAGCTTGCACTAATGCTCCATACAAAAAAAAAAGAAAAAAAAAATATTAACGAACTTTAGTGTCCGCAGCATGCCCATTCCACACTATCTTTTTTGTGTTTATTTATTTGTTTTTTCGAAGTTTTTTTAAAGTTGTTTCGTGAAAATATTTGCGTCGTAAAAGAGCTGGTTGGTCGGTGCTGGTTTGTTGTCGATTCGGTAACTAACAAACACAGGAGACCAAATTAAAGTTCACAATCTTTCCACATCATGACTTTCAGCTTGCTGGATTGGTACCAACTTCCAAGACCAAGCTTATAAGTAAATTTGGCTGTCTCTAAAAGACAGATTTATTTATCTTCTAAATTCCTCTAAATTTATTTACTCTTTAATTTCCTCTGGGTCCTCTAAATTTCCGCTTGCGACACTTCCCTCACTTCCGAAGCACTTCGATGGTGAAAACATTTTTTGTGAATCGGATTTCTTTAGCTCACGGATGCGGCAGGCTACGCTTCTCGGGACGCGCTGACCCACGTCTTCTGTACAGCCCATTTAAGGCATTCGGACGGCACTCCAATGCGTGCTTAGAGTGCCATCGGACGATGGCACTTGAACGTTTGGCAAGAGTACCACGGCACTCTAGACACAGGCTTTTTCAAAGACCATGCTAGATGGGGGAAGCTACCGCTAGTTACAGAACATATAGACATTTTCGCTAATTCATTTTAACTGAGCTTCTGTCGTCCGTGTTTCGTACTTCGGGGACATTGAGCATAAGAAGCTTAGCATACTTTTTAACATATCGTAGGGCGACATAGAGCAGTCTACGTTCTTCCCAAAATAATTTAGCTATCGCTTGCTGTGTAGAATCAACTGAACGTAAGGTGAACCCGTCAATGGCAGTTTAAATGTGGCTCTGTTGGACAGCGAAATAAGACTTCTGTAATACACACTAATGTATCTATATTTAAAGCCAGTGAGATCCGTACCACAAATATCGATATCCGGAATGCTACACGGTGCTTCCGTTGTCCATTACGAACTGTTTGATGAACAGCGGAAAAGAGCAGCGATCTTGAATGTTCCCTTATATCGAAAACCTTCCTGTCAAGGGAGCTTCGGAGAGCGAGGTTAAAACAGTTAAGAATGTAGCAAACTGTGCAGAGTTAAAGGTTTAACCCCCCAGGGCTTTTCTTGGACAGAGCAGAAGACAGATCGACTCCCGCGCTTCGGAAAGTAAAATGTAAATATTGAAAAAAAAGATAGTAGTCAAGCCAAGTTTATTTAATGACTCAAAACAAAGATCGCATAACAAGTTTGGAAATCATCGCTAACAACTTTTCCATACGCTCTGGCTCCGTCGTTTATTTTCTCCACGGCGGTGAAAATAAGGGAGCCCCTAGTGTCACGTACCATAAACCTAGCTTGCCGCCATGTATAGGTTTTTTGAACCTATACATGGCTTCGAAACGAACGCCGTGTTTAGGGCGACGCTTTATGAAATGGTCGTCACGTGGCGTATACAATAGACCGCGCGAAGCCGACCTCTTCTGTCACGGAGGAAGGTTTTCCTCTTTGCTTGCTTTTAATGCGAATGTGGAAAAAATACTTTTTTTTTATACATATACCTGTTCCTACGATCAGTGAGGTCGGGCTCAGCAGTAACTTGAAACGACCCCCCAAAAATATAACAATGCCTCAAAAACATCCCTGGGCTACATAACAACCCTTGACACTTATGTGACGAAACATAAACGCACACGCGCGTCAGCATCCGCTTACACACCCGTTTACACACTGATCTATATGTTCATTGTTTAATATATCTGTGTAGCAAAAACATTAAGTGCCTATTGCTTGGATAAAGGAGTGTCCCCCGCTCCAATGATCTTCCTGCCGCAAGTAATAATTAAGTTAATAAATACTGAAATATAAACCCGTCAAGGCAGGCTGTACCAACTCATTTATTAAAACATCCTTGCCCATCTCCCCCCCCCCCCCCAAAAAAAAAAAAAGAAGAAGAAAAAAAAAAAAGAAAAAAAGGAAAGCGGATAGGAAAGAAAGGTTTCCCCGAGAAAACGAAAAAAATATCTGCGCCGAACAGCGTCGAACTTGTGCCGAACCCATAGCGGCGCCATCTATCGACAGCCATTGATATCGCGAGGAGAAACTAACTCTCATTACAGTTACTCTCGAGGTCGAGGGAGGGTTAAGGGAGAGTATCATCGAAAGAAGCGGTCGGGAAAGAGTAACTTCCATGCAGATAGAGTTAAAGGAGAGTAAGTTAGGGCACTTACTCTCCCTTGACACCTTTTTTTTTTAGAGTGTAAGGTTTGAGTTATTTGCTTAACAAGTAGCACCTGGTTATCCTCGATATCGACTAAACCGTCGTAGAAATATGGGAAATATACGACTTAAGATGGGGCAAGTGAGTACGAGCTGCTGTGTATGTGCTGGGTGAATTTTTTTAACGTATCAATGCCAAACATAAACAAATTGTTTCTGCTCAACATATATACTCACCTCAATTAATGTATATGGTATTATGTTTATACTTTCAAGAAAGAAATAGACAAGCCTCATACAGGCACAACTCGCGCTGTCGTGCCTATTCACAACTACGCCCCTTCATTAAGAGCCCAAACCCCTTCCTCAAGCTCGCCCATCTAAATTACAACGCAACGGAACCATCTTTGAATGTACCTTAAATATATTTGTGCGCCTCAAAATATGTTTTTGCCGGGTTCCTTTATTGTCATCAGTTATACACTGTCCTGAACTCAAATTTTTTATTTGTCCTTACCCATTCTGGTATTTTGCCTCGTATGATCCCACTTTTACATAGTTTCATTACGACGTCTTACCTAAGAAACTCAAGTTTCGATAAATTGGAAAATTTAGAAATTGCTCCAAATATTGTTTGCCAAAGGGTGCAAAAATATAAACAGGAAATGCGTAGCTAAAGCCAAAAGCGAGAATATTAAGTTGAAGGTAAACTTGACTGCTTTGTTTTATACGAAAAACAACAATCGTAGAGCTGCTCTATCATTCGCGCATTTTCTCCTCCTCCCTAAAGGCACTTTGAGTTTAAAGAAGCTTTTTGTCGCGTAAACAACTAGTCCCCCAAGTGTTTGGGAATGTGTCTCTCAGTAGGCGCCTCTTCGTTTCGTTTGTTTCTGTGTCTGAAAAAAACTAAAAGACAAATAAAAAAATAAAGGAAAAAACAGGTGGGCACGCAGGCGCCAGGGTAGCGAGGGTTGGGACTCCTAGGAACGCACAAGACTCCGCGGTGTTTTCTTGACAGTATTCCAAGGGAGATACTGCTTGAAGAGGCGTCAAGAGGTCTTAGCAAGTGCCTCGTCAAAACTGGTCAATCATTTGTATCTGTGAGTCTACGCGCGTTTAATACTCTCCTTGCCTCGGCTCTGGGCCAGATTCGTGCTCTTTAAACATTGCGTGGGTGGTTGCTAAATGATGCGGCGCTCCCATACGCAGATGTTCGAGAGTATCGGTCCAGTAAACCGTACGGGGGAAACTGGTCGCTTTTATTTTTCTTCTTCGGCCTTCTTGGACGGGGCGAGAAGAACCGTTAAGGCATTGAAGATACGAGAAATCGCTTCATCCGAATTTACGTTCTGCCTCTTCGTTTCAATCATGCATATGAGAGAGGGTGCAGCTCAATTTGACTAAAATGTCTAAGTAGCCGAAGCCTGCATTTAGCAAAACGAATTTAAATTTGGCTGGACGTCCTCATTCGCCTTAATTTTCATTTCGGTTTTATCGACTGTCTGCGGCTTGGTGGCTGACGGAGTCTTCGGCCGCTCAGTTGAACTGAGAGTCTCATATAGACTTAACGCATTGATTAGCAAAGCAGATATTAGTTTAGTCTTCAGAATGATCTATACTTTGGCAATTTAACTTTAAATCAACGACTTAGCGCTCTTTAAAAGACTTCGAGGCGCATAGTAACCGAAATTCTCTAACACCAATTAAGAGAACGCATCCTTTATTTCAAAGCAGGCACTTGGTGTATGCAAGCGACTCAATAGGAGAAAGCATATAGGCACTAATATTAATTGTTCAAAGAATAATCTTTCTACAATGCGTCGCCAAGCCTCCTAAAATGTGAGAACTAGTTAATTTAAAATCAGGACCTGGCAGCGAGATGCGTTTGTATTTCAACTCAGCAACAGCGGCCAAGAAATTTATTTTTAATGGCGTCGCGTGTAACAGTACTTGTATCCCTGTGTCAGTATGCTCCTGGAAATCGCTTAATATTCCACAGAATCGTTGCAGCTTTGTTCATTCGATCAAACGCGATGAAATGCAATAGCTTTACAGGATCATTGTTAATGAAAACAATTATGAAAGAAAAGTGTACGGTGATGGAATCTAGGACGAAATCGAGGACGAACTCTAGGACAAAGTCAAGGACGACCTCTAGGATGACGTCAAGGACGACGTCAAGGGCGTTAGGTAACGTCAGATTCAGCTTCCGACGCTTACGAAAACGGAGGTTACGCAACCGGCGCTTACGCGGCCAGAACTTACGAGCATACGCGACCAGAGCTTATGCGAGCGAAGCTTACTCGAACGACGTTAAACAGTTTACGCCATCAGCGCTTAAACCAAGGGCTCTTGAGCCACCGGCGCTTAAGCCAGATACGCTTTAGCCACCATCGCATCAGCAACAAGCCCTTCAGCCACGGGCGATTCGTGACCTTGATTACGCGACATTGGGCGTGGTTGGGCCTATAAAGCTACAGTTTTAATATAATTTCATGGTCCCTAGGTTCAGTATTATAAAGTGCTAATTTTATTCGGGATAATCACTTGGATTCATATACCGACCTAAATGTTAGGCAAGTGCAAAAGCCTTTTACGTAATAATACAATACATTTCTAGCTTCTTCAAGATTGCTGTAGTTTTGATAGTATTAAAGTTTTATGTCATTTTGGGGCCACGTGTTTTTGGGGTCGTGTTTATCTCTCCTCGTAGAATGACAAATTCGGTTGCATTCCTCATATAACGATACTGCATAGAACAGCAAAGGAAACGTATTTTGTATAATTCCCCTTAAAGATCAGCATCCCTTGAGAGTTTAAAATTAATAACAATATGCACCAATAACTAGCATGCATTCATTAAAAAAAACAGTAAGTTTTTACGGTTTTAAAGTATTCTACACGATCAAGCGACCATACTGAACCTCATTTTATTTCATTTGCTTAGTGCTCACGAAATGAATTGTTTTATATAAACTCCCTTAATCCGAACTCTAGTTCAAAGCTATCCGGATCCCGCTTTCACTTCAGATCAGCCACAAGCCCCATTCTTTCGTAAATAAAAAAATGTGTAAATAAGTGAATGGATAGCTAGAAGATAATTACAAGTTTATGGGGGTTCAATCTGCCTAAAAACCGTTAAGGAGAGCAGATAATGAAGGCTCAGACAAAGCCGGTAAGCTCTAAAGCCCCTTGGTACCGACGGTTCATCTCAAAGCAAAGCTTAGCTCAATTACGAGACTGCGGCTTAACATGCCAAGGTGCTCATTTAGTGGAAGGCAGACTTGTCTGTCTCGGTTGACACGACAGAAGGGATTTTTCCTGGGTCGGGTACCTCCATCCTTTTCAGATTTAAAAGAGCCCTTTTGTCCCGCACCGTATATCTAGTCGCGTTAATTAACTGCCGCATTCTCTTACCGCCCGTCGAATTTAAAACTCCCACCTAATTTTAAATAAATCAACTAATTATAAAAGACCGTTATTGTATGACTGCACGGGAAAGACAAGTCCTCGTTGAAGGTTGGGCTTTCATTTTATTACGTATGTAAAAAAGCGTTTCGACGGTATCTGCTTTGAATGGGTACCAGCTTCTGTTCTGATGGTTTTAGTTTAATATCTAGTGTTAACAGAAAGAAACCTAAAAAAAATAAGAAAATAATTTAGATGATAACACTTGCGACATACGTGTCCGAAGTTTATTATATCGTGGTGATATTTAGTAGATCGAGTGTGGTTATTAGTATTTCCAGAAAGTATAGACGTAACTTAAATTTGGAGTAGTCTACATTACCTTTTTTTTTTTTGTCAAGATGCGCACGCTGGTTTCGCCTTTTCTAAAATTTTTATATACTTATTTTAGTTTCTTTTGCCATTAGGACAAACCCATTTTACCGCTCCAAAACATTTCTTCTTTATTATTTATCTTTTATTGTATTTATAAAATACCTTGAAGGTTTTGGGAGAGGGCCTTTTTACAAGGGATGGGCAGCTCATATTTGTAGGACAATAAAGGAGCATAAACACGCATGAACAAGTAAACAAATAGCATCAAGAAAACGTGAAAAAGATTACACAAAGTTCAAACACGCTTACATTTAAAAATACTTGCCCGTAGTGGATTCCAAAAATTCGCATACATTTTTATACGTCCATATTATTTTTTTTTTATTCATATTACCCCTAAAGGCCCTCGTGAGAGGGTATTACATATCTGTGACTATGTTGTCGGGTAAAGCGTTCCATACAATTATTGTGAAAGGTATGGAAGAGTTAGCGTACGAAGTGGTTCATGCATATATGGGTTGAATTTTACAGCTGTTATTTAAGTTTTGAAAAAGTGAAGTGGGGGAGGAAATAGTTTCTTTCTATTGTAGGGTTATGGTGGCAAACCTTGTCGAACAGTATGAAACAAAATATCTTTCTCCTTAAAGTGAGTTCAAGGAGGTTCGCACGTTAACGCAATTTGGACACGCCTGTGTAATAAAAATAATCTAAATAAAGAAATTGTAACGATCTTTTTTGGACACTGTCTTCGTTGTCTCTGGGATAGTTTTGCCACGGAAACCAAATGAATGCAACAAAACCTTGTTTTGGGCGTACCAAGGATAGATATGCTATTCGCTTTACAATAAAGGGATACTACAACAACGAAATTTCGGTGCTCATTTTTTGGTCTATATGTGCTCAAAGAAGCAGTATCACATCGACCATACCAATCTCTTGTTCAAAAAGTCTCGAAAAGGAATTTTAAAACGAATTAAACGATTAGCAAAGAGCCCCTGGTGGATGTCGCTAACGCCTCGTTTGTAATGCCCGTCTAGGAACCTTGACAGCTAGTGACGGTGAGTGTCTCGCCTCCGGCCACGACGAGAGAAGAGGGGAAGGAGGAACTCCCCTCTTCCCGAGAATGCCTTTTGTGTGTCGCAGAAGTCGCTATTTCCCCCCTACAAGATTATAGAAGATTAACCCGTCACTCAAAATTTTTACAAAAGCAGCCGCGTCGGTGACTGGAACCACTAGGACATCCTCTCTACGTCAGCCTCGCCGTAGCTTTGCTCGTCCCGAGATGACCTACGTCACGACTGCGTTGGATGTCACGTGCTCTAAGCTGGGCCTTCTCCGAGCCCTTGCCAGAGTGGGCCGTTTATAACAAAAAATACAGCCACCAGGATCAAAATACAAGCGTGCGATTGTCGTTTACGGATATTGTGAATCATATTCAACCTATTTTTGAACGCGACGGGAATATTTCAGATTTCGTTGAAGGGTCCCTTCAAGGAAGGGGGGGGGGGGGGGGGGGCAAGTTTTAAATTTCGTCGCAGAAAACCGAGTGTGCTGGTTGCCTTAGCAACGATGTGATTCACGTAGGTGATCGATGTGAAATCGCTGGTTATATGAAGAGCAAGATATTTATAAGATGAAAATGAACAGAGTGTACTATCGTTAATGCTCTAGTTATGAGAAGACGGCGGCGAAAGACATGACAAGGTGAGTACATTGCATTTATCTAAATGCAGTGACAACTGCCAATTATCACACCAATGTGCAACGGAGGGATAAGCGGTCGTGGGAGCACGAGATAGTGCGATAGATTACTCAGTCGCTTGAGAAAAGTCGTATTGCGGAAGAAGCACAAAGAGGGTGATTATTAATATAGAATAAACAAAGTAGTCCGAGCACGTTTCCTGGAGAACGCCAGACGTTGCGCTCGATTTAGATAACATTGGGCTATTAAAAACGGTGTATTGACAGCGACAAGAATGAAATTATGAAACCCAAGCAATTATGAAGTGGTCAATTTTTAGCTGTTAAAGTTTTATATTAAGGCGTTTATGGGGCACTCTGTCGAAAGCCTTAAAAAAAATCAAGAAATCGTCGGTTTGTTTATTATGTTAAAAATTAAAATGAGTGTTATGTACAAATTCAGGGAGTTGGATTTCGCATGATAATTATTTTATGAATCCGTGTTGGTGTACGGTTAGAAGTTTATTTGATTCGAAATATTTAACATTAGAAAACATGATATGTTCCAAGATGTTTGAAAGAATGCTGGTCAGTGATATGGGACAGTAATTTCAAGCGGAATTTTGGTTTCCGGACTTATGCATGGGGATGACATCGCAAATTATTCATTCAGAGGGACGTTGCCAGACGAGAGGGATTAACAAATAATATTGATTAAAAACAAAGATAATGCACAATTAGCGTTTTTTTTTTTTTTTTTAGTTTTGAGTTGATGAGTTCATCGCCAGAACTTGAGGAAAGTTTCTACTTTTTAATCGCGTTGATATCCCCAGAATAATAGATGGTAATGGCTTCCATAGACGGATGACTGAGGACAGGATGCTCGGGATGACGTTAAGATTTTCGTTGGTAAAGATGGAACAAAATTAGTGGTTTAGGCAAGCAACACACTGGTCGCCAGACAGAACGTGTCGTTCATCATCGGTTAGAGCAAGAGGGGAGAACGGTATGGGATTGATTACATTCCATAACTGTTTGGGTTTGTCAGACAATACTTTTAATAGGTCGATGCCATAAAAGACTTGTTTGGCTTTTAAAATTTTGTAGTTATAGAGTTTTTGCATCCTTCGCATTTATTCCTTGCCTCTATGTTTGAGATCAACTTTTAGCACGACTAAATAATCTTTTTTTTTTCTTATAACCTATACGCTTGATTGCTTTACTATACCAAGGGTTGTGGCTATCTGTCTTGATGCTAACCAGAGGCACGTATTTGCTCGCGAGAAGTGATAACATATTTTTAAATCTGAGCCAGTTTTCTTCACTCGGGTAACTATGGAATGCCTCAGTGAACGACTCACAACAGGCTTCTGGTTCAGTGTTAATTGAATCGTAGCCGGCTTTGTTATAATCTTTCATTTGCTTATCAAGAATACTTTTGAGATGAATAGGAAACAAAAAATTAAAGTGTGCATCGAGGTGATCACTCAGCCGAGGTGGTAGTGAAAGTTTATTGATGACATTGTGGTCCGCAGATAAGCAAAAATCTAACATTTTGCTACTGTGATTAGTGATCCTAGTTGGCTGACTGATTTGTTGTGTAAGGTTGAGGTCCCACCATATATTGATGAAACATTTTGATTCTGTGTGATTTGCTGTTTACTTGTACCAGTCGTTGGTGTAGTTAAAATCGCGTGAAGTATAAGCGTTCAAAAAGTCGAATTGGACGTTTAGCGTTTTTACAGCTTAAGGTTGGTCTGCCAGTATGGGGCGACACTGGTTTACACTGTAGATGAGCAACTTTGCCAGGGCAGTACGAGTGGCAATCTGGGGTCTTTAATGTGCCCACGCAGTAGTGATACACGACCGCACACCGGTACGATGCTCGTCCAGATTGAAACGGGCTCGTGGGGCTCGAACCCAGGATCCCTGGGTTCTTCAGCGGGAGCTTTCGCTCCACGCGCGTCGAGCTCGACGTGCGCTTTAGCCCACTCGGACGCCGATCCCCCCTGGTATAAGCGTTGCTTTAGGAAATTTTAATGATATATGACTGAGGCACTTTTGTATTATAAGCACAAGGATATCATTATTGTCTCGTTGTCTGTAACAGAGGCCAATGATTGTTTGAATAGAGGGTGAATAAATCTGTACCCAAACCATTTCTAAGCCCTGTGCCTTAATCGCAAGTGACAACGTCAGGCACACTGACAACGCCGAATTGTTTTTTTTTAATTATGTTTTTGCTTAATGATTTAACATGGTGTCAGAAGACTACCCAATCAATATTTTGCTACAGCGTCACATATTTATATCTTATAAATTCCAACAACACAAGTGCTCGAAACTTAAAACGAAACTGGAAGGGGAAGAAGACATATAGATGAGGAAAGCTTTGCCGGAAGTCACGTGGTTGTTAAACTTTTTTTTTCTTTTCATTTAACGTGTTTGCAGCTTTTTAAAAGCCAAAAAAATTGGTATCAAATGTTTTGTCTTTTCTTAGTATTGAGTGTGTGCCTTCGACAACCCGCGACTTTCATTATCTTTGGTGGTTGTGTCTAAATCATAGAAAACGGCACGTGACCTCAGAGAAGGAAATGACCGCGACACAGACCGGCTAGTTCTTGATCGGTGGTTTCCGGGCGAAAAGAAAACGAATTTCAAACCGCAAATTGTGTTCTGGGTAGTTAAATTTTCATGTGTCTTGTATAAAAAAAAAAAAAAAAAAATTGGCGACCATAAATATTTTGTCAGTGTCCCTTTAACAGTTCCCAGTACTCCCCCGCCCAGTTTGTACATTCCCCATCACATCTATACAGATTATATTTCATAGACTAGGGGAGAACTTCAGAGTCACCAACCCCGGGCGTAAGCCACGTTTCAGTTAAAAGGGCTATGTCAGCTTGCGCTGAATCTATTAGCGTATACGAAGCGTGAGGTTTAGGAGGCGCACTTCATTTTGTGAATAGAACAGAGCAAGCGTAGAACGAATCGGTTTGTTTGGATGACGAGGTAGAAGGCTGCGAAAGGAACTCTTTTTTTATTCTTGGGTTGCTATTCGGTTTTATCCGTTACACATTGGTTAGCATGATATTAACCAAAACACTTGTTGTCCACGTAGAGCTTATCCTATTGAAGCTTTAATCGACAGTTTTTAGGTTTCACATAGGCAAGCAGTTCCCTTCTAGTAGTTCGTATGTTTACCGGAAAATGAGAAATTAGCATTTATTGAAAGGAAAACAGCGAGGTCAGCCAGCGCTTTGTGCCGGCTTGCTACGCTGTGAAAGAAGATGAAATTAAAAAAAAAGAAAAGGAAATAAAGAGAAATAGTATAGACAAAGATAGCAAAGATACGAAGAAAGAAGATAAAGAGATGAAAAGAAAAAAAAATGCGCACGCACACAATACACACACACATACAAACTCACAAAACTGTTATGTTGACAAGTGTTGGCTCACTTTGCAGCACACTGGACTGCAGTTCCTTAAAGTGTTTGTTGAAGATGTGTCTTCTTAATGAAATGTAAAAGAGCTTCAGTGGCCTTGTAACTGTCTGCAGTGGAAGGCCAGGGTCCAAACAGAAGCTTCAAGTCCACCTGGTCCTCTTCCTTTAATTTCAGGCGAGTCTTCAGTGCGGTCCTTTCAATACTGTAATCCCCGCAGGCACACAGGACGTGTTCGATGTTATGAATTGTTCTACACGATGAACAATCGGAAGATTCAGCTTTGCCAATTTTATGAAGATAATATTTAGTATATGCAACATTGAGCCGCAAACGATGTAACACCGTCTCAAGTTTCCTTGGTAGTCCTCGTGGTATCCGGAATTCGAGTTTAGGATCAATACGATGAAGGCTGTAATAGTGATATTGTGGATTTTCCCATAAAGATAGTGAGATTTCATTTCCGATAGATTTGATTAAATGATTGGCATCAGATCTTGAAAACGGAATAGATACAGAAATTGTGCTCTCGTGGGCGTCTTTAGCGGCTCTATCGGCGCACACGTTTCCAATTATCCCGGAGTGGCCCGGTATCCACTGCAAGATGAAGTGATGTCCTCGATTCGATGCATACTGAATAGCCTGTAAAATATCATGGACTAGTTGTGAGTTAATGTTGTCTTTTCTTATCGAAGATAGAGCGTACAACGCAGATCTGGAGTCGACAAGTATTGCCCAGCATCGTGGGCTTTCAGTGCCCGCGTGTACAACAGCTGCACGAATAGCTGCTAGTTCTGTCGCTGTTGATGAGGTGGCGTGGCTTAGTTTAGCCTTTATGTATGTGGCTGTGGATGGAATGTATACCCCCAGGGCTGAAGATGTGGGAATTGTAGAACCATCGGTGTAGATATGAGTAAATGACTCGTAAGTTCTTTGAATATATTCGAGAGATATCTGTGTAATTACCGGGGAAGGAGCTGAATTTTTTTTAGTGATTCCTGGTATGCTTGTTCTTATTTCCAAGTGAGGGTACTTCCAAGGTGGATATTGTGGAATCGCAGCTGCCTCAATTGAACTTGGCATATAGTCTTCTAGTACCATAATAACTTGCGCAAAGCCAGATGATGGTCTATATTTGACAATGTCTACCAGGTGGTGTTTATACACTCTGGTTTTGTGTCGTAGATGAGCTCGCAGTGTTTCTTGCGTCCTTAATATTGCGGGAGATTTCGCACGAGATTCCGCCAGAGTTCCAGAGGTGGAGGTACGTTTTGGCAATCCAAAGCAGGCACGAAGTGCTTGAGCTTGCGCGCTTTCAAGTTCTTTAAAACAAGACCGCGAGACACGTTGCATGACTGGCAAACTGTAGCGCATAAGACCGACAAATAGAGCGTTATACAGAGCCATCAGCGCCGATACAGAGCATCCCCATCTGGTTCCACTGATCATTTTGATTATATGTGTAAACGAGGTGAGCTTTTTCTTTAACCGTTTAATATGGGGTCCCCACGTCATTTGCCTATCGAGAGTCACGCCCAAAAATGCATGTTCGGAGACATATGGGATTGGGATTCCTTCTAAGTTAATGGGGTATCTGTATGTTTGTTTCATTGTAAACGCCAACGCCGCAGACTTCTCTGGTGATATGTACAAGCCTCGGCTGCTAAGGTACCGTGCGGCAATGTTGAGGGCTTTTTGTAGCCTGGCTCTGTTTATATATAAAGACTTGCTCGATGACCAGAAACATATGTCGTCAGCGTATAAAGATACATGCACAGAAACAGGGAGTACCTTCAGAAGGCCTATAAGGCATATGCTGAACAGCATCGGACTGAGTACCCCACCTTGGGGAACCCCCTGTTTGACCTCATGGAAGTCAGTGTTGCCATCTTGTGTTGATATATAGACTTTTCGTTCTTTAAGGTAGCTGGAAATCCATGTAAATAAGCGCCCTCCGAAACCAATCGCCTTCATGTCGGAAAGTATGGCCTCGTGTTCTACCGAATCGAAGGCTGCTTTTATGTCAACGAATACTGCGGTGGTGACCTGCTTGACTGATTTCATTTGCTCTATACTAGACACTAGATCTATAACGTTGTCAATACTGCATCTGCCACGTCGGAAACCATTCATGGATGAAGGATAAATGCATCTATTTTCAAGATCCCACTCCATGCGTGCAAGCAGCATGCGTTCCATTATTTTGCTTATGCAGCTAGTTAATGCGATCGGGCGATATGAATTGATATCGAGTGGTGGTTTCCCTGGTTTGAGAATTGGTATTACGCGAGCGATTTTCCAATCCTGGGGTATAATGCCAGTCTCCCATGAGGTATTGAATAAAGTGAGTAGGGCCATTCTAGCAGTTTCCCCCAAGTGACGTAAGGCTGAGTAGCGTATGCCATCTGGACCTGGACAGGACTTAGTGTTGGATGTAGCAAGTGCTATGTCTAGTTCCTTCAAGTTGAAACGGTCGTCCATAGAATTACATGCACTTACAGGGACGTGACCATCTGGGGCACCCTTGCTGTAATTGTTACTGGAGGGGCAGCTTGTAATCTTTATGCAGAACTCTTCTGCCACGACTGTTTCGGGTATTTGCCGTCTCAAAGAAATGGCTCTGAAGGGGTGAATTTGCTTTGGCCTTACGCTGAGGCTTCGCGTGATGTGCCATATTCGGGTAGTTGGCTTCCTGGGATCAAGGCCGGAACTCAGTGACCTCCAGCGTCTTCTTGAAAGTTTGTCTAAGTGCCGCTGTACACGTTTTTGTGCTCGTCTGGAAGCCTGAATATCTTCAACGTCTTGTGTTTTTCTTGCTTTTCGTTCAGCCCTTCGACGGATGGCACGAAGACGCTCATATTCTCCATCAACCGTTGTCTGCGGGTTTGTCACGTTGAAATATTTTGTTGCTTCTGAAGTGGAAGATGTTATGGCATTCACAAAGGATTCTGTTCCAGTGAGCACAAAACTGACAGCTTCCATTTTTTCTTGAAATATTTTCCAGTCGGTAGAAGGTACCGAGAAGCGTTGTTTGGAACAACGCAGACCTCTCACTGTGGTGTATGTCGGTGCATGGTCACTTCCGTGAGTTTCAATGTCAGCGAACCATGTAGTTTCTTCAGCAAGACCTGAAGATGCAAACGAAATATCTAAAGGGCTGTTCACTGATGCATCTTTAAAGAATGTAGGACTTCCATCATTTAGTATTACGAGATCATGGTTTAGCGTAATTCCAAGTAATGCCCTTCCTCGAGCATTATTCTTCGCACTTCCCCACAGTGTGTGGTGAGCATTAAAATCTCCTGTCAGAAGACGTGGTGGCGGGGTTTGTTGGAGAATAGCTTCAAGTCTCTTAGTGTCAAATTCTGCTCGAGGAGGTATATAACCAGTTATAACACTGAATGAGATATCGCCTTTTTTTATAGTCACAGCAATATATTCATTTGTCCTATGGGACGAAATATTGTGCTCAATAAATGTGAGATCTTTTCGAATGCCGAATAATACTCTGCTAAGACCGGTTTCTCTGTGGGAGTGAAGAAGCTCATAACCAGATAATCTGATGTTAGGTCCTACTCTTGATTCCGAAATTGCTACTACAGGAAATTTGTGTTTGAAGAGGAATTGCCGAAAATTTGACAGCCTATTTCGAAAACCTCTTGCGTTCCATTGAAGGACAGTGGCCTCACTTCGTAATTTATCTAGTGACACCAGAGCATCACGAATGGAAGGACAGCATCAATCAACGTAATAAGCGCTTTGGCTATAGGCGAATCCCAAGAGCAAAGAAGATTGCGGAAGACATTGACAACTGTCTGAATCTTGGCCTCAGACATTGGTGGTTGCTGTCGTGTAGACTTCTCTTCGGGTCGTTTGGTTTCTCCTTCTGATTTATCCGTGGATTTTGAAACTTGTGTGGGAAGAGTTGGAAATTCATCTTCACTGTTCCACTTGATTGGGGGACTACTCGTGTTTTTCTTCGCGTATTTCTGCAGGTGTCTCAGGTTGGACTGCTTGGCTGATGAGGAGTCTTCGCTCGTTGGGAGTTCTTGAGCTGCAGATGGTTTCTTTTCCTTTGACGCAGTCGTTTTAGGGGTCTCTTCTGCCAGTTGTTCTTTCGATGCGAGCAGCGCCGCTTTCGCGGACGCATAGCCAACTTTAGCTTGGCTCTTGTACTTGTATATCTTTTGTTCTCTTTGGTATGCTGGACAAAGATGAGATGTCGAGTCATGAGCTTTGCCGCAGTTCGTGCAGAGGGGGTTGTCTGCATTGCAGCCGGTGCGTTCATGTGGTCCTCCACAGCGTGTGCAACGTGACTCTTTCGTGCACGCGGTTCGAATGTGTCCAAACCCATTGCATTTCGAGCATTGGCGAGGTTTCTCTACAAACGGTTCCATCCTGTATCTTGTATATCCAATCGTGATGTATTCCGGCAAAATGTCTGTGTTGAGGACAACCTAAACAACTTGGGACGTGCCTAGCCGACGAACGGAGATAACAGGCGCCGTAGCTCGTATAGCCACCTGAAGTTCCGTGTCGTTTATGTCTGACGGTACTCCGTATACAACTCCGATGGCCGATTCACGGGGAAAAGGCTCGTAGGCCTGGACAGGGATGCTTCCGATGGTGGTCAGTGCAAGCAAAGCTTTTGTCGCATCTCTGTTTCTCGTGTCTATAGCGAGTAGATTCAGCCTTCGGTTTGGCCTGACAAGGATAATTCCATCTGGGGCAGTCATCTCTAGCTTCTCGGTGATTTTCAGCGGATTAATTGTGGCGATTATTTTGGATGGATCTTTTGGCTTCAGTACCACTACAAGGTGGGGATGAACTTGTTTCGTGTTTCTGACGGTCTTATTACTTGTCTCGGAGCTGCTGGAGGCTTTGCGTTTTTTGCGACTCTGGACCAGATTATATGGGTCGGAATCGTCACCGGGATCGTCAGAGATGCTCTCGTAGTAGGAGATTGTGCTCGAAGCACTTGACGTACCCATAGGCAGATCTTCCATTTCGACTGAAGGTATGTCCTGGCCGGAGGAAGGGCCGGCCTCGGCCATGGCAGATGAGCGATCGACTCAATTCGAAGAAAATGTTGCCTTTGGCTGGCCAGGGAGGTGAGAACTTTGATTAAAAAGGAAAAATATAGAGACGAGCTCAGGATCAGCAACGATAAGTTCGACCTTACCGGAAAATCTTCCCCAATAGATAAGTCTTACCCTTTAGTTTGACAACGGCAGAAAAAATCGACTGTTTATTTTGGAAAAAAAGCTGAACTTTGCAATAATGAATCTACACCTGTTAGAGTCGAAGGAGCCAAGACGATGTGCTCTGTCTACGGCGAAATCGTCTAGCGCAATTTTAAAGGTTTTCGGCGCACATAGTTCCGACAACCTGCTCTGACTCAGCCCAAGTTTCTGATTCCCTATCGTCCAAATCGTAAACTAGCATGTTAGACCGGCGTGCTCGGCTCTCTGCGTCGTCACAAGACGCTTGTAAATGTTTCAGATGAGACTCAGTGATAGCAACGTTAGCATCTTCGATGTGAACCTTCACAGGATTTGATATAACGGCAGCCAGATCAGTCTCTAAGCTGGTTTTCGGGAAAATAGACTGGTTAGAAGCTTGTCCGTTTGAGTTTGCTTTTCCCCGAGTTCCTTTACTTGATTCATCAAGACAGACTGTCCAATTTCAAGTTTTTGTACAACCGCATGTGTTATTTAGTAAAAGTTATTCGCTTTCGGCCTTGGTCAGCGGACCTGGATTCAATTCTACATCACCACATAATATCAAAAGAGCTGTTTGTAAAGAGATATCAGGCATGCCAGTGGGCTCAGCAGGACTACAAGGCAAATACAACAGCTCTAGAAACTATGAAACGGTTTAGTTCACCAACCTTTTATGACGAAGAGCAACATTTTAACGTTCATTGTTCCACGAGTGTTGCCGAGCCCATGGGCGATCTGTCGAATTGCGGCTTTTTTTGTAGCCAATGCTGTTGTTGACGATGACGCCACCGCGGCGAGATGTAGATAATCCAGCGTGAAATTTTCGAAGATGGTGCGGGTGATTTTTTCCGCTCCAGGCAGTTGGGCTTTCTTGGATGGGACCGGGCCATATTTCAGGTGACCCAGGACCTGTATGACGCAGAGCAACATTTCAACGTTCATCGTTACACGAGTTTTGCCGAGCCTATGTTTGCATTATGTTAAGAAGATGGGAGTTTCATCGAGCTCAGAATGAATGTTATTCTTTCAATTGTATTTACCAGGCGCATCAGGGGGTAATTATAATGCAATTAAATGCAAAGGTGCAAGCGAGCTGGACAAGAATGATGAAAATAATCCCTGGAGAAGGGGAACAAGAGGGACAAAGGACAAACATAAATCTCCAAACGCAGCTAGGTGACTGGTGAGCGACCGAAAAAATCCGCCTGGTCCGGGTATCGAACCCGGGACCTCTCCATTACAGGTGGAGCGCTCTACCAACTGAGCTAACCAGAGGTTAGACGTCAGTAGAGCAAACGGGTTTTATCAGCCGCCACCAGTCTAACACCAACAAGGGTGAAGCTTGCAAATTTAAGTTCAGCTCGCTTGCACCTTTGCATTTAATTGCATTATAATTATAACCTTAAATTTGCAAGCTTCACCCTTGTTGGTGTTAGACTGGTGGCGGCTGATAAAACCCGTTTGCTCTACTGACGTCTAACCCCTGGTTAGCTCAGTTGGTAGAGCGCTCCACCTGTAATGGCTCAGTTGGTAGAGCGCTCCACCTGCAAAAATCCGCCTGAAGAAATCCAGGCGGATTTTTTCGGCCGCTCACCAGTCACCTAGCTGCGTTTGGAGATTTATGCCTGTGCTTTGTCCCTCTTGTTCCCCTTCTCCAGCGATTATTTTCAGCATCAGGGAAGTAGAATCGTCTTCCCACCCAGCGACATTAATAGAAGATAAGAAACAGCTTCAGAGTGGGTTATATGACTTTGTTAAACAAAGAGTAATTTTACTTCACTTTCACAATTACACTTTGTTATATTGTGACGAATGACAGGAGCAGAAGCGGCAAATATCCCGTTTCAAACTGAAAGTTTAATTGAGGCGAACTTACGGCAGACAAAATGAATGAAGGCTTGTGTCGCAGGCATCGATGGCGGCGTAATACCGAGATGCCGAATGACATTATAAACAATAAAAAGCGTGAGTCGTCATTTGGAAAATTCGGCCCAGAAGGTTCGAGCGTCAAGCGTTCGGGGTGAGAATAAACAGGCACTTTCGAGAACTAGAGAGTAGAACGAAATGATAAAAGTTACGTGCCCAGTAAGAATAAACACAAATCTTCTAGAAGTCCGTCACGGAGCGTTGCTTGCTCGGCCCCGCGTGCGTCAATATTATAATTAGATTGTGACCACACCGTATTTAATGTCTTGGGCACTGAGCGCATGCTATATAAATAGTCTGTCAATTGTGCCCGTCTCGTTGACTCTGGCCTTTTCATAACAGGGCTGTTGAAATTAGGCGAAACTGGTCGAGTACCAGCGAAGAACAGGTGAGCAGCAGGATGGCGAGCCTGTAAACGAGATCGGGGCCTGCACTCGCGGACGGCGCTTGTTTACGTTTTTTTTACCATTTTTCGAATGATGCGAACGCACGCCGGGAATGAAATCTCTTCTGTCTTTTGTGAAGCTGCCGCTGTTTCTGGGTCTTCAAATAAACAACTGGTGTAAAAACCCTGAAATCAAGAACCTGGACAACACACGGGAAGACTCAGAAGCACAGTGGATCCCCATGGAAAGGCTGAAGCCGAAAATAACAACTCGACAAGAACAAAAAAAAAAAAAAAGCCTCATCAACGAAGCAAGTTTTTCTTGCAAAGTCAACATTCAGCGATTAGCCAGATTACTACCATTGCTGAAAGATTGCGTGCCAGTAACGATGTTCTCAGGAGGTTGAAAGAAGACTTTGATAAACACATACCGGATGGTTCGGTAGAAACCGAATTTGAGGCTGTTATCCAATACGAAGATGAAGCGACTGCCACCATCAGTGCCACCCAATGCAGCAAATATACCCTATACGAGATATCGTCACGAGGTAACCTAGTCGTCAACCAACCGACGCTCAAGGTATCAGACATGTAGGAACAAGGTTGCCCAAGCTCACCATTACGCCACTCAAGGGTGAAATCACAAAGTAGTTGGCGTACTGGGAAGAATTCGATCAAACGATCACAAGAACCCCACATTGACCACCATCGAAAAGCTCGGCTACCTTCGAATGCACTTGGGCAAAGAAGCAAAAGCAGCTGTTGCTGGATTACCAAGGACAGAGACTTGCTGCGCGGATACAATAGATATCCTCAATTGCTCTTTCGGAGGCAAGAAACGATTGGAGTAGGACTATATCTCCAGACCGAGGTTGATTTCACCTGTTGAGTCAGCCATCAATACCTCGGGTCTACGAAGAATGTTCGACCAGGTGAAAATCAAAATACGAGGTATCCAGGCACTGGGTGTAAATAAATTAAGTTTTTTTTTATCGATGATCTGCGATATTTGGACGCGAACTTTTTCATGCGACATCGCCGTGAACTACTACAGAACAACTGATTTTTCTGCAGCGACTGCCATGTCCGGTGTAAGCAGCCAGCCCGGTAGCTGAGAACTTGATCGACTGCTTGATTTTTTATCTACCGAGGTCGAAGGTCGGGAGAAGATGAAGTTTAAGACCTCAAAAACGAAGGACACAAACACCGAGAGATATGAGGACAACGTTGCTCGACGTGTATCCTCTATGCCGACCTCATCGGTGCTCTACAACAGACCCTCACGACATAAAACAAAAGGGTGCTTCAGCAACAGAACGAGCCATGGTACTGCAGACTGTTATCCCGCTCTTCCCTTGGACCAGAAGAAACAGTGTTCGACAAAAGAGATGAGAGGCTTCAGATGCACTTCGTGGCCATCGAGCAAGAGCGTGCAGACGAAAGATCAGCTGTGCCACTTGCGGTAAATGACACTCTAAAGTCATGTGTGACTGGGAATGAAGAAAAGTCAATAAAGGCAAATCTGAATCAAAAAAGAGGGAGCAAGACGGTTTATACAACATCAAGACACCGAGACCTTAGAAGGTCTGGAGCAGTACTTCTGCAAACCTTCCGGGAATGGGCCGTCAGCTGTACCTGGTGTAGGTATATTCGAGGTGTGAGCAACGAAGGCAGCAAAGCAGACGTTTGTCACCGAGGATCTTTGAAGATGCCTTCAGCTGAAGTGAGTTGGCTACATCAAGATGGCGCTCAACACGTTTGCTTGTGCTTCGACTAAAGATAACAAGAAACATCATGGAGTGCAGCTTGAACTTAGAATCCAATTTAATGTGGACGGAAGCAAGATCGAAGCGATCGAGATCTCTGTGATATGTAAAGACATATCTACTTTAAGAACGGATTTACTCGCCGTAGTGGCATAAAGAAACATAGTTAATTGCCTATCGCCTCATGTTTCCGGCGGTTTCCGTACGAACAAGCATCAGTATTTTGATTGGCTCTGGCCACATGTGGGGCTTTATGACTGGTGAAATCACTCGAAGTAATACCTGAAGCATGCTTGTTGCACTAAATGCCGAGCAGGGCTAGACTATTCGAATGTCGCAAAAAACCCAATCGAGCTTAGTCGTCTGTGTCTTGCAGATCACCGATGTAGGACAAGTTGATGGGGCTCTCCGATCATTCTGGAAGTTAGAAAACTTGGGAATAACAGATTCAGGAGATCAAAATGTCCAAAACAAGCCAAGTGATCCGCCAGTTTGAACAGAATATTCGCCAGTCTGGCACGCAGGACGAGGGGGCGCTACCGTGGAGGTACAATATAGGTGTCCTCAAAGGGAAACTGAAACACTTCTTGAAAAAAAACGAGTCAGAGGTGAATTTTGACGTATTTCTATCTATGGAATTTGAATATCACGTTCGTTTTCTCTGAAGATGAAACTAAACGTGAGAAAACACGAAAAACCTCCGATCTGTCCTGACGTCATACTAAGATCCTTGGGCCGCCAAGCCCCTATCGCTCGTGTAGGCAGCGCGTGCGATTGCAAGCTTTGCAAGAATATTCCCCCGCACTAACACCAGTCGCGACATCTTTTCTTTATATTTTTTTAAAATAGCTAGAGTGCGCGTGCATAGCTTTGACAGGCGCTGAAGATGCGCGAGAGCGGATATTTCGAGAAATCCTATAATGACGTCACGCTTTGTGAAGGAGCGGCTTCGGCGGTACTTCGAAAATTAATTTCTTCAGCCTCCGCACACCAAATTGAAAAAAATAATCTCGATATTCGTGATCCTCGAGGTAAACTTAATAGGATTTACGTATTGTCCCTCAAATACAGAACCGCTTCACATTTTCTTTAAGGATAACAAGCAAGTAGCAATGACGAGGCTTCGGAAACTAGTAATTCGATTCTACAGGACTGACTCCCTAATCCTTCATTACGACGAAGTTATAAGAAAGTACCTGCTAGCGGGTCACGGAGAAGTGGTACAGAACGAGGCGGCCAGTGACGAAGGCAGAATATTTTATAAGCCAACTCACGACGTGATCAGGGAACATGCACTGACGGCACGACTTCGAGTCATTTTCGATGCATCCTCGCACGCAGGGGGGGGGGGGGGGGGGGGGGGGTGGAGGTACAAGTTTCTCAACGAATGCTTGAAGAAAGGAGATAATCTCAAGCTATTCTTTGAATTTTACTGCGATTTAGGATGAGCGGCTTCGCCATAACCTCAGACATCCAAAAGGCTTTTTATTTATTTATTTTTTTTTTAATATCAGTAACAGAAAATAATTTTGACGCATTCAGTTTTCTCTGATTTGAAGATTTATCGCCTTCGACTTTTAAGGATAAAAAGGTAGGATGACGTGGGTTATGTTTGGTGATACCTGTAGTTAATTCCTCTAAGATCTGAAAAATCTGCATACAGAGAAGAAGGAAGTGGCCGACGTACTTCGAAGCTCCTTCTACGTTGACAACTTGGTTACTGGCAAAGATACCGAGGAGGAAGCCATCAAGTTATACCAGGATGCCATGTCTATTATGCAGCACACAGGCTTGACTCCCCGAAAGTGGACGACGAATTCACAAACACTGAGAAATATGTTACATCGAGGATAGAGAAATTCACAAAACGCCACGCCTATCTTTTAGCAAAGAACAATGAAGTTTCTGCGAATTTTCGGGGATCCAGAAGAGGATGACTTGAATTTTGCCTTGCCAACTCTAATAAAATTCCTAGTGTTGAATGATGGCACTAAACGATTTGTTTTACAAGCAGAATTCAGGATTATCGATCCCCTTGGAGACGTGTCGCCTTTCAAAATCTGAGTGAAGATACTTCTTGAAAAGCTATGAGCGGGAGGAATCAGGTAAGACAGTGCTCTGCCCGATGAGCTGAAGAACGAATGGCAAGAATGGTGTCTTGACTTGCCAAAAATGGATTCACATGTCATCCCCAGATTCCCATTTGAATGAAGACACTGCAAGGACACCCGGCTTTATATTGTTTTTGCGACACAAGCCCAAGTGCCCATGAAGTTGCAGCGAACTTGACAAAGAAATCATCGCCACCTGAACGACCTACGCTTTTATTGGGATAGGTTCGGGGTTCTACCATTAAGAAGCAACCGCTTCTTCGCCTGGAACTCTCTGCAGCCGTCATCGAATTGAGTGTGCACAAATATCTTGAAAAGATTATCCGAGACATTCGGTACGAATCTACATTGTGGACGGATTCTTTCATCACGCTGGCATGGATCAAGAGCTACCCCAGCAAGTGGAAGACCTTGCTGACCAACCGAGTCACGAAGATACAAGGGGACAGTGATGCTTCTCGTTGGACGTACTGTCTGAGGAGTCACAATCCAGCGGAGTTACAATTACCCTTGGCATAGCAGATTCCCGAGGAGTGTCGAGTGATTTATTGGGGTCTGTACCAAATTCGTTGACTGAACACAAAATGAATGGCCTGTTTTGAGGTTGAGTAACGAAGAAGAGATAAACTTGTTGAAGGAAGAGAGAAAAGCAGTTCTTCTGATCTTGCCAACACCGCCATAACCGTTGTAGGATCTGACTGTATACAGTGAACTTCATCGGACTTTAAGAGTGGCGGCGTGGTGTATTTGATTTCTGAAGAACTGTTGAAATGGCAAACCGTCAAGTGGACCACTGAGTGCCGAGGAGATAGCTCGGACGAAATATACTGGATCAACAAGGTTAAGAACAGTACTCACCCAGACGAAATAAAATGTCTCCTCGAGAAAGAATATGTTTACAAGCAATCCTCTCTAGAAAATATCTGTCCATTTTTGGAGACGATTTCCTCCACCTTGCAGACCGGCTTCATATACTGCTACCATCAGACAACGTGGAACATCCAGCTATAGTGACAAGTTAGCACTACAAGTTAGCACAACCCTGGTTGCACGAAATGCACACTCCTGGGTTCTTCACGGAGGAGCACGAGACAAGTTGGCACAACTGCGAGAACGATTTTTGAATATAATAGGGAGAATATTGGTGAAGGGGGTAATATTCAACTGCTGTTTATTAAAAAGATCTCGCCTCACTTCTGACCTCCCCTCACACACACACACGCACGCACACACAACGGCTCCACTTCCCCTCGACCGACTGACGCGAGGCCCGCCTTTTGATGCTGTAGGCGTAGGTTCTCCAGGACCCTTTTACGTCAGAACTGCAAGCTGTAGCATGAAGTCATACATCCGACTTTTCACATGTGCAGTATCTCGCGCCATTTAAGTTATATTTGTCTCTGCGATGTCTACAGAAGCTTTCCTCATGGCCTTATGGCATTTTACGGCACAGAGAGGATTGGTAACAACGATCTATTTTGACGACGCGCGAGCAATCAAGGAGGCATTGAACGACCTGCATGCGCTGTTTAGAGCGATGCAAGAAGATTTTATGTCTCTTTTTGCCAACAACCGAATAGCATCGAAGGTCATTGTTCTCGCTGCCCCATGGTGAAGAGGCTGGTGGGAGAGGCTTGTGCGGACCGTAAAAACAACCCTTCGGAAAGTTGAAGAAATAGTCGACCCCGACGTCTCACTATGTACAGAACAGACGCCACAAAACCCAAGCCAATAACCTCAGGGGATACCTTGCTTGGGAAAATATTGTCGTGATAACCCGACCTAACAAAAAAGAGAGAGCCCCAATAAAAAAAAAAACAAGAAAAAAAAAACAAAAAAACAGAGCTATTTAAGAGGATGAAGTATTCATGACGCTTAACGGACAGCTTTTGAAAACAATGGCAGTATAAATGCTTGCCACAGCTTCGATCGGCGTATCATGTGCAACGAGCTACTGCGTCAACTCTAAGCGTACACGATGTTGTTCTTGTGCATGATAGTAGTGTACCGTGGCCATTGTGGCGAATGGAAAGAGTGCCGAAAACTCACAGAGGATTAGACGGCAACATACGGTCCTTCCAGGAAAAGTTGCAAAATGAATTGATTACCGACCGACAAGTTCAACGACTGTATCCACTGGAAGTCAGCACGTGACTCATTTCGCGGTTTGAATAGCGTCGAAAAAATACACCAAACTGGCCCAGTAACAGCGAAGAAAAGGAAACAGCACGATGCGAGCATGCAAACTAGATCGGGGCCTGCGGTCGCGGAAGGCAGGTGAGGAGGTCGTTTTTTTTATATATATATTCTTTTAACGATGCGAACGCACGTCTGAAATTAATGCTCTTCAGTTTTTTTTGTGAAGCTGCCGCTATACCAGGGTTTTTCAAATGACCATAGCTGGCAGTATTGTTAAATAATAATATCAAGCTATACTGAATTAACTGAACATGATTATAAGTTGCAGAAGCTGATCTACACGTGCCCTGATCACTTTGTCAAAAACAAAATTAGCCTTATATAATATAAACTCCCTTACAAACGACATAAAGAAAGAGACACAGCTCAAGTCAAGAAATCATCAAGCGGAAACAATCTGGGAGAAACATAAGTTTAATGAAATATTTCCTGTATCCTAGATGTTATTTTTCGACGTCAGTCAATTATCTTTCTCGTTGTACCATCCGACTTTATGTGTGCCCATCGCTAGCGGTAGCCAAAGTGTAACAGTTTTTTTAGGTGCATTGTTTTTGTTTTGTAACCTGCCAGCGTAAACTAGTCGGTCACTAGCATGTTACCTCTTCAATTTGTTTTTATTACAAATGACAGGATTGAAATCAAAGCACTTTCGCACGCCCCTGGAGTCGATTCCGGAAATTATACTACATAACTGTTTTTACATACATTTGGGCTCCGCAAACAATAAGGTTATTGAATATTATATATAAGGGCGAAACTTTAATAATAATTTCTCTTTCAAATAATATGGAATATATAGGTACCGTTGCTTTTACAATCAAGTTCACTCTGCTCGTACACATACCCCTTTGAGAAATGCTTCATATATAAAATGTTTGTGAAAAGCTAAGATTAATATTTGCAAAAGAAAAATAAAACGACTGAACAATATTGATATGACTAGGCTATTATCAAACATTTGTTATATCGCAGCGCTTAGGAATTCTCTACAACTTTTACTATTTCACGCAAAAAAAATAAATATATCAAACGAAAGTCATGTGGAAGACCAGGCACCAAGAACATATGCGTGAAGAGCCTATCTATGTTTGTTGGTCACATGAAACATATAATTGATAAATATTTTTCACCACTAGAGACCAGTATAAAAAAGTAAACAGAAACGGTATTTTCTCTTAAACATTTACTAAAAGCGGCCAGTCAAGAATCGGCACCCTTTCTCGGCCAGTTTACGCCGCCTCGAATATTTGCTTGTTGTTTAATGGCAGAAAGAAACAATACAAATTCAGTCAACTTGTGGTTACAAATAATGTGTAAAGAAGAATTCATGACCATGTAAAACATTATTGTTAACTGAAACTATAAAGAAGACAGGGATGATTATAAGTCCCCAATTAGTACAATATTGCCGCGTGCATACACGAGAAGGAACACCTAGCTCTCTGTTCATTCAGAAGATTCGTGTTCACTCTTACACCGAGCGTAAAAGATAAGGAGGCCGTAATGACCTTGCCTAGTGAGTCTCGCCTTAGCTCATGGCCGAACATTTTGGGCTGAATCTTCGAGGAGCCGAGTTTAGTACATAAGAAGCTGAGCTCGGTATTCCCGATTCGTTCACTTATTCACTCTCGCGCTAGCCAGCTGTCAACGCTGACACGCCGTCGCTCGCCGCCGCCACCGTCAAAGCTAACTGATGATTTCGCATCGTTTCTTCTTCCTTTTGTTTCTGGCACAAGTTCGCTAATTAAACCTTTACTTCCAGTTAATTTTTCATCGTCTCGTCGCCTTCGTCCATGACAACATTGAATAACTTAATTATTAACCATCTACCACAGATATTGTTTTTTTACGGTAAAGACACTTTAGAAGCTATGAACCAAACTTATTTGGATTGCAAAACGACTGCAAAATTATATACTTCAGAAAAACACAAGAAAATTACCAAATAGATGTTTGTTGTAACTTTTCAAACGGTTACTAGACACCTATCGTCTCTTTCAGGGAAGCCCTCTAAAAATATCAAGTACGAGTGTGCGCTCCCGTAAACGGTCAAGATTCGTAAATTGCTGAAGTTGATTCGTGTCGCCATTACAAACTGCGTTCGGTTCTGTACTAAGCGAATTGAAGTGTTGTTATAAAAAGGGTCTATTTATTTATTTATTTATTTATTTATTTAAAAGTTCCCTCAAGGCCCGAAGGCATTACAGAGGGGAGCGGGTTACATCAATAGAATTCAACAACATACAATGAATAACAACCTATGAATGTAAAACAATATGTACATATTAGTGAAACGCTGAAATGTGAACATTGTTAAGGCAATTTTTGAAAGCAACGCTGTCAGATATTGATACCACAGACGCTGGAAGGTGGTTCCACAACACTGTAGTTCGGGGTATGAATGAATTGTGAAAAGTAGTAGTGTTACATGAAGGTACGCCCATCTTGTGTCGGTGATCAAGACGCTGTGATATGTAAAAAGGAGGTGCTAATAACTTGTCACGCAAAGTATGATTGTGGTAGTAGATTTTGTGAAACAGGCACAAACGAAAAACTTCTCTACGCGATGCAAGATTAGGCAGGTTCAAACTTGATTTCATGGATGTTACGCTGGCAGTGCGGTGATAATTAGTAAGTATGAATCGGGCGGATCTATTTTGAATTGCTTCAACTGCAGATGTTAATACGTCAGTACCGGGGTCCCAAATTGAAGAGGCATATTCTAGTTTGGTGCGAACAAGTGTTTTGTAAAGAAGTAGTTTAAGTGATAAGGGAGCTGCTGAAAAATTTCGTTTTATGAAACCCAGCATACGATTGGCGTTACTTGTTACGTATTGAATATGAGTTTCCCAGGACAGATTGGATGAAATATGAACCCCCAAATATTTGTAGGTTGTTACTTGTTGTAAAGGAGTGTGGTTTAGGTAATAACAAGAGACATCACTCTGAAGCCGAGAAACCCTTATTACCTTACATTTGTTAGTGTTAAGCTGCATATGCCATAAGTCACACCATTCAGATACACGGTCAAGGTCACACTGAAGAGAAGAAACATCGGATTTGTTAGTCACTTCACGATATATAACACAGTCGTCAGCAAACAAGCTAATCGAAGATGAAACACAGGAGGGTAAGTCATTGACATATATAAGGAAAAGAAGAGGACCCAGTACAGACCCCTGCGGCACTCCGGACGTCACAGAAGCTGAAGGAGAAGACGTGTCATTCGCAAATACAAACTGAGACCGGTTAGTTAGGAAGGCGTGAATCCAAGATAGTGTAGCGGAATCAATGCTGAGTTTGCTTAGCTTATGAAGTAGTAGACTATGTGATACCTTATCAAATGCTTTAGCGAAATCGAGGAATATGCAGTCAGCTTGGGAACTTCGATCAAGAATAAGGTGAAGGTCGTTAGTGAAGGTTAGTAGCTGGGTTTCACACGAAAATGACTTACGAAAACCGTGTTGGGCGGGAGAAAAGAAGTTATTAGACTCCAAAAAGTTTACTAAATGTGAAAAAATGACGTGCTCAAGAATTTTGCATGGGATGCTTGTTAGCGATATGGGACGGTAATTAGAAGGAGAATGTTGATCACCCGTTTTGTGTATCGGCACCACCTTTCCCACCTTCCAGTCGTCCGGCAAATACCCACAATTAAGAGACTGATTAAATAGTTTAGAAAGTATTATTGAAGAATATTCTTTGGTACTTTTTAGGAATTTTGAATTAATATCATCTACTCCCGCGGAACACGATATTTTTAAATTATCGATTACATTAACAATTCCACAAGCATCAATAGCGACCGGGTACATAGGAACAAATCCAGTATGTTGAAATGGAGGTAAAGATGACACGTTAACGTCTGAAAATGAAGCCACAAAGGCGGAGTTCAAAACAAGGGCACACTCACTAAAAGGCACAGCATTTCCAGAGGAACTAAACAATGATATTGACGATTTTTCATTTCGATTAATTACATTCCAAAACTGCTTTGGGTTGCTTGTTAAAAGTGATGGTAGAGTTACATTAAAATAAGTAGCCTTCGCATTTACAATAGCACTTTTATAATTATTGGCTGCAATATGGTATGCAGACCATTTAGAATCAACATTTGAAAATTTAGCTGCTCGAAATTTTTGTTTTTTCTTGTTAGAAAGCCTTTTTAATGTGGTGTTAAACCATGGTGATTGCGGGTTAACGGAAATATTGCGCAAAGGTATATATGTATTAGTAAGATGCACAACCTGCGTTTTAAATAAATCCCAATTTTCCTGAATTGAGCGTTCCGAAAAGAGCGGCAAGTAATCATCAAGAAAAAAAGAAAGTTCACTGTTAATGGCCTCGAAGTTACCTTTAGCATAGTCGCGTATTTTTTTCTGAATCTTTGGAGCATTTCTAACAGGAACATCGATGACAAAATGTATTAATGAATGATCACTTATGCCCTGCATGGTGCTAATTGAAGATATTAAAGAAGATGACGTTGTTAAAATTAGATCCAATATGTTGGCTGTTGTATGGGTAATTCTAGTAGGAAGAGTCATCAATTGACTGAAGCTGAAATCGCTACACATGTTTATGAAGTCAGTCGCGTCTGATGAAAATGGGTGACTGTAAGCATGCAAGCCAGTCCAGACTATATTTGGGTAGTTGAAGTCACCTAAAAGAATGATCGGAACGGAAGGAAAGCGTATTATTAATGAGTTTATTGCGTCATGAAGACTGGTAACGAAGGAATGATTGTTAGATGGCGGGCGATAGCATACACCCAAAATAAGTTTCTGGTTATTCAAATGCAAACAAACCCATGTTATTTCCAATTCGCTATTCAGGCGCACGCAAAACGATTCAATATGACTTGCAATTGCGATTAACACACCGCCACCAGTCCTTTCACCTCTATCGCAACGATAAACCTTGAAACTTTTTTCACAACAAAATATTTCGGAATTTTTAACAGAAGAGGAAAGCCACGTTTCGGTTAAAACCACAATATCAGCACTGGATGAGTCTATAGCAGAGCACAAGTCATCCCTATGACGCAACACACTCCTTATATTACAAAAAAGTACTGACAAATGTTTGTTTTAATCAGTACGACCCTCACCCCTCGCAACTCGTTATGATGATGCAGATGTTAGGTTAGTTGGAACAATCTCTGTGTTATCTCTCGCGCGCACATCGGGGGCGGAACCGAACTCAAAAACATTATCAGTAGTCGCGTTGTACATGTAGCACTTTTTGTTGACATGCAGCTTGTTATACCGCAGCTGATATATGCAATTCGTAGCTTTACCAAATTCAATTAGTTTTTTTCTGGCAATTCGAGTAGCTGGAGAAAAATCTTCGGTGATATACGTCGTGCTTCCTTTTAATTTTAGTCGCGAGAAAAGTACCTTGTCCTTGACCTTAAAGGAAGAAAACTTTATAACTAGCGGGCGACATCTGGTAGGATTGAAGGAGCCGATTCGATGTGCGCGCTCAATGCAATCTGGGGTAACCTGGAGCTGAAGGGAACGGGAAATAAGCTCGAGAACTTTTGTTTCACTTTCCGCCCATGTTTCTGACGCAACATCGGGAAGACCATGAATAATGAGGTTATCACGTCTTGAACGATCTTCAAGTTCATTAAGACGCTCGAGTAAGTTAACGTTATTGTTCTGCAAAGCTTCTGCGACGCCCTGCATCTCTTGAAAGTCGTGGTCGACTATTTCAAGCGCAGAAATCTTACTTTCAACAAGGAGGAGTCGACTTCCAAATTCGTTAATTTTTGCTTCAATGGATTGCTGGTTTTTTTTTATTTCTTCCACGGTTTTTATTAAACTGCTCTGCCCCTCCTGTGACTTTATGGCACGAGCATTAAGGTCTTGCAGCAGCTTGCATACATCATCTAGTTGCGTCGCTTGAGCTACAGTCATGGGGCCGGGGTTAAGCTCTACGTCGCCAGAGAGTAATAACAGTGACCTCAAAACGTCGAGACACTCCAGAAGTAATGCGAAAAAAACACTTGGGCACGGAAACAGCAAAAGGCAATGGTTGTTAGTTTTCTTAGCGTGTAGTGATGGAACGGAACCAACCTGCACAAGGATGCACACAGCGTTAGAACGATGCATTCCTAAGCTGTTTCCATGCCCACTGAAGCATCCAAGGGCGCTCCACGGTTTTAAAGCCAGGCCATCCGTGAGTGACGATGTCGATGTCGATGCGTAAACCCTCTCGAACGGAGTGAAGACACGCTGCGGTTGCGGCCAATCCGCGGGAGCACCGAAGGGCCCGCCGACGATGTTGTCCGGAAAGCCAAGCAACACTTGATTATTTGCTGACGGGGTGACGATGACTGGTTGAAGTAACGGTGACCAGCGCCGCAGGAAGAACAGCGATGCCAGTATCTGCACAAGGATGCACACAGCGTTAGAACGATGCATTCCTAAGCTGTTTCCATGCCCACTGAAGCATCCAAGGGCGCTCCACGGTTTTAAAGCCAGGCCATCCGTGAGTGACGATGTCGATGTCGATGCGTAAACCCTCTCGAACGGAGTGAAGACACGCTGCGGTTGCGGCCAATCCGCGGGAGCACCGAAGGGCCCGCCGACGATGTTGTCCGGAAAGCCAAGCAACACTTGATTATTTGCTGACGGGGTGACGATGACTGGTTGAAGTAACGGTGACCAGCGCCGCAGGAAGAACAGCGATGCCAGTATCTGCACAAGGATGCACACAGCGTTAGAACGATGCATTCCTAAGCTGTTTCCATGCCCAGGCGAACGTCGTCAGACGTTCGCCTGAAGTTGCTTGTTGTACATCAAAGCAAACTTTTTATTTTGAAATTTTAATAAAGCGGTATTCATGATTTACGCTCTACTCTTCCTCGAGAGAAATTGCGTGCTTGCGTCAGTTCTTCCTTCTCGTTAGAGATCAGCAGTCAAATGCGTGTGAGTTTTTTTACTAGCCTCCATACATTGCCAACATCCGCCATCACACCTTATTTACCACCCCTTGAATATTCTTGGCATTACAACAACCAAAATATTACGACCTTAGCTAGCAAACACTTTACGCGCTATCCTCTCTGATTACAAATCAAAACCTTGACACCGCGAACATCGGCAATGGTGAATCTCACGCGGCCAATGCCATCATCAGTCGAATTACCATTAATGCTGCAACCACAATTAGAGCATATAAGTTTTGTCTAACACCTCGACCGTCAAGAAAAAAAAAATATCTAGACAATGAAATCAATTGTGAAGTGCAACTCGGTTGGATGAAATCACGACTCGAAGAGAGAGAGAGAGTGAATCGAAATGCAAATAATCAGGAGCGCAGAGCCCACCCGTAAATCAAATCGGCACGTCGTCTCAACGAATAACTAAAAAAGAGAGGAAAATATACTGAAGCAGTCAACGCAAGGGCTTCCATTGATTGCGCCCACATATTGCGTTATCTTCCAATGTTTGCCTTAGACGAGGAAAAAATAACGCACAACAATCACGAACAAGAAGCACGTAGCAGTCGGCGCCGGTTGTAAATTCTTCTCTTTGTATATTGTTATATCATTTTTCCTTTAATTTATTTCTACTTTTTTGGTGAAAAAAACGTCAGCACCAGATATATAACATGTTGTCTGACGAATGCATAAAAAAGGTCTCGGTGTGCGCGCCCCGGAAATTTATGACGGCTCTTTCTACATTATCACTTGATTCAGGTTGATCTTTGAGTGTGCACTTTTATGTCGAAGCACGAGGAAATATCCTGAGCTGTACGTTTGTTCACACCCCTTCTTACTGCCGCTTCTGCTCTACCCTTTACAAAAACAAGCTGGATGTTTTTTATATTATCTCAGCGGCATGTGTATTTTCGACGGTAGCTGCTTTTGAACAAACCAAGGTGCGTTACAACGTGCTAGCCGTCAGCATCAAAACAGGTTCAATCATCTATGGTGAATCTTGAATTAATAATTGCTATTTCTTTCGTACATTCCACTTTCTTTCGCTTTATTTTTGGCAGGCCAGTTTCTTTGTTAGTTTTCCATAGTTGCACAAAGTTGCGCAGCCAGAGCAATCCCAAAGCTAAGACTGCATATCTATGCTCTTCAAATTTTCATTAAAAAAAAACTAGAAGTAGCGTAAAGTGTAAATGACAACATAAAACATATTTGTAAATGTAGGCTAAATTATCTATAAAAAATATACTACAACTCATAAATCGGCTTCTTAAACCCGCGAAGTGTAGGTTTCACAGACGCGAAAGTATGTAGTGGATATATATATATATATATTTATATACATACGTTTTAGTGTGATTGATCACGAATGTTAATAATTAACACAGAAAGTGAGTTTCTACTATTGTCGGAGATCAGGTAATGGCCTTCTTACTCACTCGAAGCAAAGGTTCTAATATTTTTAACAGCCAAAGCATTAAAAAAAAAAAAAGATGAATGTTTATCTGTAAACAGATCGCTTCTTATGTAACACTTTTTATTTCATCAGAATGCAAGTTAAACAGCCTTCCTAAACGTTTCCAGACTTTGTGCCATATTAAGCCCCTTTACGTGAAAAACAATCACGTTTTCTTAAGTTTTAACACTTCCCATAGAAAATTGCCCGCGAGGGAATGTTAACAACAGATCCGGCCATCTAACTGAATTTCGAACAAACTATGCAATCAGTCGAGTCCCTGATTTACACTGCCTAGTAGATTGATCACCCGTATAAATAGTCATTCTGAACATCAGCGGGGTCTTGGAAGTTGCTCGGTGAAACAAAATTTGTGAGAGTTGCAAGGTGCATGTCTTTACAATGCGACAGACTTCTAGGCTGTGACAGCCCATGCAGTTCTTACTACAACCCTTTTGGATACCGAGAGGCGTTATCAAGAAGTGATGAGGGTATACACTGCAGAAAGCAAAGATATTCTGGAGAAAGCTCACTTGCGTTACTACGAAAATTTTCATTAAGTAGATAGCAGCAAATATAATCATTAAGTAATCGCGGTTAGAGTCACACTCCTTTGTAGTGTTAAATGTATGCGCAATAATTATAAAGCGCTGTCTATGACAACTAAATCTCGCATTTAGAAACGGCGAAATATGTAATAAACAAAGCAGTTTCAAATAGGAACAGTTTTCTGAAGCATGCATAGATTTTGTTCGTACATAACCGTTACTGTCATTTTGTTGTTACGTTCAGACACTGACTTCTAATTAAAGCTCCGGAGGTTCTTTATATTGCTTTAGAGGCCTCAAATAAACTTATTTTTTTTTAAAACTCAGGCTTTATTCTTCCCGGCACATTCTCTTTATAATCTCTAATTCCAAAATAGCTATTGAAAAAACTGCTAATGAATATTATGCCCAAACCAACATACACATTTTTCCTCGCTCTCCAGTGGGTTAGCGTCACATGATGTTTTGCAGCTTGCAAGTCGAACAGAAAGTCTAAAAAAAGAGCAGTATTTTATGCATTTTGTTTCCGTTTTTTTCGGCGTGATCTTTCCCTCCCAACATTCTTTTCACACCGTCAGTCTGCTTGTAAATATTGTTAGGAAGGTGAAGACGACGACGGGGCAGTGGCGCGCACAACCATCTTGCGCCAGGCCCCACGGGCCGGCTCGGCCTTCATAAATCGTATGCTTGTTCGATCATCGTGTACTGTTCTGTCCTTTCTGCTGCCGACAGCATCACCCTAACAGTATGGTGGAGGTGCGGAGCCATTCATCTCCTTCATTGAACATCGGCGCCGCTATGATCCTGTGAACCCGCCTCGTTGAGGCAGTCATCCGCAGCGGCAGACCAAGCAACAGCCCATGGCTCCGTCGCCCAGCCCCCGCCCAGACGCAATGACGAGACGAATATCAGACGAAGCCGCATCAGACGAAGCCGACAGACGATACCCCGCCCCTATCCCCAGCCCCCGACGTTCCGACGCTTCTCAGTGACGTGAGCCCCCAGCCCGGACCGTGCCGTCGTGTGGCTGGTGCAGAGGTCTGTGACGCTGCGGAAGAGGCCGAAATTCAACGTCTTCATCTTCATCCTCACCCTCGCTGTCGGCAGTCGTCCTTTGTTCTTCTGTGCGTGTGACTTTGTAAGTTTGCTTCATGTGTTCATTTATTCACCGGCCGGGTCGGCCGTTTTCGCCGGAGGGAGTACTGTTAAGGCCCTGTCACACACTCTAAAAAAAAAGGGTATCACCTTACACCCTTTTGTCCCATATAATACACCCCAAAACTTCATTTCGACGTACAGCGCCCTATAGTCGGACAGATGGCACCAAATTTTACCAGGGGCTTGATAACGGTGCGATATAAATTATTAAATTGTTAAAGTACGTATCAAAGACCAAAGAAAGAAAACTCGGAGCTTTTGCAGTACGGCGAAGAAAACTCAGATAATCTTTTTTGTAGTCAATAATACGTACATCAGCTATCTTTATAAGTTGTACCACACGGCTATCAAGCTCCTCGTAAACTTTGGGGCCGCCTGTTCGATTATGGGGCGCTGTACGCCGAATTGAAGTTTTGGGGTGTACTATATGGGACAAGGGGTGTAATATTTCACCTTTTTTTCTGAGAGTGCACTGCGGAAACAGTCGGAGAACTTTGTCCTTCAACACGAGGAAAACATGTTTTCGGGGACCCTGTCACATTGCGGAAACAGCAACAGTCCGGAAACATGTTGCTGTCGTCCGAAAACCATGTTTCCCAACTTGTTCTCCGACACTCGGGGAACATCCTGTCACACCGAGAAAGCGTGTTGGAAGAACACAAATTGCCTCCTCTCCTGCGCGCTGCATCCCTCTCTCTCTCGCCCTCGTCTGCCCGGCCGGCTCGGCTAAGCTACAAGCGCGAGCTCCGGGCTTTCAGCATCCCTGCCAAGCACGCGCGCCCGTGCAGTGCAAGCACTGTTCTGGGCCAGATGCTCGCGCTTGTAGCATCGGCTGCGTCTGAACCGAAGCTGAAACGAAGTATGGGCGGCTAGGCTCAGATACGCTGGCTCAGCTCGCCCCTTGAATCTTTGCCATTTTGGATCGCCGATTCATCGACCTCGCTCTACCGTAGTCGGTTCATCAGCCGCGCGAACCATCTCGTGTTCTCTGGATTTGGCGGTTGCGTTCTGCTACAGGGCTAGACCCTTGCACGATGGCATACGCACCGGCCACAGCAGCAGCTTCTGCTTTCAGGCCCTTTCATATTGAGGAAACACGGCGGAAACATGAACAAAACATGTTTCTCAACAGTCGGGGAACATGTCGGCTGTCGGCTCTGTTGCCCGACAACCCTGTCACATTGAGGAAACAGCAACACAACATGGACGACAGCGACAATGTTGTCTCGGTGTGACAGCTTTTGGCAGCGGAAACCTCGACAACTTGTGTCGGACGACGCGTGTTGCCCATTTCGGTGGCTGAGCGAATTTTTTTCCAGCAACACGGCAACATCTATATTTTTCTGTACAGATAGTCGCACGAGAATACTTCAATAATTGACGTCAAGCGTGAAGGGCCATTTTGAACGCGGCTTCTTGCGCGGCGGCAGCTGATCGTCAGAATCATCTGAATCGATGGCACAAAGAAGCACCAAAGCAGAAGCTGCTGCTGTGGCCGGCGCGTATGCCATCCTGCAAGGGTCTAGCCCTGTAGCAGAACGCAACCGCCAAATCCAGAGAACACGAGATGGTTCGCGCGGCTGATGAATCAACTACGGTAGAGCGACGGCGATGAGACGGCGATCCAAAATGGCAACGATTGAAGGGGCGAGCGGAGCCAGCGGATCTGAGCCTGGCCGCCTATACTTCGTTTCAGCTTCGGTCCAGACGCAGCCGCGCGAGCATCTGGCCCAGAACAGTGCTTGCACTGCACGGGCGCGCGTGCTTGGCAGGGATGCTGAAAGCCCGGAGCTCGCGCTTGTAGCTTAGCCGAGCCGGCCGGGCAGACGAGGGCGAGAGAGAGAGGGAGGCAGCGCGCAGGAGAGGAGGCAATTTGTGTTCTTCCAACACGCTTTCTCGGTGTGACAGGGTGTTCCCCGAGTGTCGGAGAACAAGTTGGTAAACATGGTTTTCGGACGACAGCAACATGTTTCCGGACTGTTGCTGTTTCCGCAATGTGACAGGATCCCCGAAAACATGTTTTCCTCGTGTTGAAGGACAAAGTTCTCCGACTGTTTCCGCAGTGTGACAGGGTGCTTCTTTGTGCCATCGATTCAGATGATTTTGACGATCAGCTGCCGCCGCGCAAGAAGCCGCGTTCGAAATCGCCCTTCACGCTTGACGTTATTATTGAAGTATTCTCGTGCGACTATCTGTACAGAAAAATATAGATGTTGCCGTTTTGCTGGAAAAAAAATTCGCTCAGCCACCGAAATGGGCAACACGTGTCGTCCGACACAAGTTGTCGAGGTTTCCGTTGCCAAAAGCTGTCACACCGAGACAACATTGTCGCTGTCGTCTATGTGGTGTTGCTGTTTCCTCAATGTGACAGGGTTGTCGGGCAACAGAGCCGACAGCCGACATGTTTCCCGACTGTTGAGAAACATGTTTTGTTCATGTTTCCGCCGTGTTTCCTCAATGTGACAGGGCCTTTAGGAAGGTGAAGACGACGACGGGGCAGTGGCGCGCACCACCATCTCGCGCCAGGCCCCACGGGCCGGCTCGGCCTTCATAAATCGTATGCTTGTTCGATCATCGTGTACTGTCCTGTCCTTTCTGCTGCCGACAGCATCACCCTAACAATATATAATTTAGATTGAAAGAAGGGTCCATCTCACACCACGGGGAGCGTTTACAATCTAATGGCGGACACCTCTATGCGGAGATCTGCCGCAAGGACGCATGCGTGGCGTTTTCGCTTCGCGAGAAGAAAATCAGGGGGAAAGGCGGAGACGGAGACGTTCGCAGTCGATCAAATGCGTTCGTCACTTTCTTGCTGCTCGTATTCCAAATGCGGCCCACAAACCACCTGACCAGAATCGAGCACTTGGAAACCCTCCGTTATACAGTACTACTCGCACATAACATTTGACGTTACTTTTTCAGGGCCGCCAGTGAAGTCCGTAAGCCTCTCAGACCAAATCTAAAAATTTATTAACTTCGCAAACAAAACAACAAAAAAAACATGAACTGGGACTAGTTATTCGGATTATACTAGTTCAGATGTGTCTCCTACAAATCTGTCGAATCGATTTTGAGGCAAATTAGTGACTACCAAGATTTCGCTGGAGCTCTCTCCTTTGAAGAATGCTCGACCGCGTCGATCGACGTACCAGTACTAAATGAACCAAACGTAGATTTTTAGTATTGTTTAAAGAAAGCCAATAGCCGCACGTTTTGCCCATATACTTACCGTGTAAAGAAAAACCAATAGGTTTTTACAACCTTTGAAAAGCACGAATGTTGGAACGGAGAGCTGTTTTTTTTTTGTTTTTTTTTTGTGAAGTGGACGTGCGGTTCCGAAACGCATTCGGACCATTATTTTTTTTCTTTACCGTACGACGTATTGCCGTGGACGCTGCAAGCTATCCCACCAGTCCAGCGCTCTGAACTCATCACATGACATTGCTGTTTTCATTCCGAAGGCACTGTAACACTCACGCTGCACTGAATTGACTCGCAGCCTCGTCTGCGATCCATCGTGAGGTGGGTCACAGACTACAGCCCCGCTATGATCACTTGCAGACAATCTCCATGCTCATACATTTCTTTCCACCACGACACCTTGCGAAACAGAAGCAGTGCACATACGCCAGGCGTTTACCAGCAGCACTTCTAATTCAGCTAATGCTTCTTGCTTCTCTGACGCCTCCCTGCGAGCGTTCCAGCTATCCTCAACCGCGGTCATCACCGAAACCGTAATATAGCGAGTTCCCGCACCTCTTTTTTTTTTTTTTTTTTTTCTTATTTTAATGCACACTTTACGCAATTTGCATTCGCTCTTCCCTCGGTTCCGACGACTGCGAGAGGGCGCTCGACGTCCGAGGCATTTCGCCTTCGCTTCGCGTTTATGCAGCGGCACGTCGCGGTGACGTCTGCTTCGGGGTTCAGCCGTTTGGGCGCCCGTGCATATATGCTAAAATCTCCGACCCACCGCTGTGCAGTGAGAGGCTGCCTTCTATTCCGAGATCCTAGATTGCTCGTCAGCTCCCCGCAGGTCTTTTTCTACGCAACACATAAAAAAAGAAAAAAAAAAAGCTTTTAATTTCCGGATTCATCCATTCCGACGTCTCTGTTTATCGGAATATTCCTCAGTCTCGTTGATGCTAGCATTTATTGGTTCGCTATTATCTCTTTTTTTTTCTTGTGTAACGAAAAGAAAGAATAGGGAGACCGATCTGGAAAGCGATCGGGACATATATCTAGATATAAAGTTCGAGCAAGCTGATATGCGTCTACGCATCTGTGATTCAATACGTCTTCATAATCTGTCCTACATTCATGAATATATTTCTACGCCGAAACTTTTGGGCGAGATTGCATTATGGTATTAAGAAGCATATTCTGCTAAGAATCCCTTTTCAACTCGTCTTAATAGTCTTTCGCTCTGTCTTTTTTTTTTTTTTTTTTTGTAAATTTTGTGTTTTGGGAAATAGAAGGGCGCCAAATTATGCGTGTAATAAATCACGATGGGGGGATTTCAAGTGAAGAAAATAATATATAGAACGATGTTTTTGCCTGAATGTTTTATAATATTTCGAGTCGTCTTTAGTGGTGTAATATCTGTTGTTGCTTTTGATCTGTACATCATTCCTATTCACAACCCACCCATTAATAGCTAAATAAATTCATCAATTGCACTCTTCTAATATTGATAGCATTTTATAATTAGCTCCGCTAGATGAGGCGATGGATTCTTTTCGCGCATACTTTTGCTTTCGTTTACAGAAGCAGGTATAGAAATAGTGTGTACTGATATAAGGAATCATTTATCAGCGCTCATTGTAATAAGAAGCAGAAAGCCATCTCAAGGCTAACGGGATATAGTACGTCTTTGGAGGTTGGCGATTTTGTGCACGTCACCTTGTAAAGTTAAAACACGTATCGTACATTCACAAAGGGTGGTAATTCTTTTTTTGCGACGAAATGAAAACAATATTTTCAGAAAAGTTAAAGACGGAGTAATATTTTACTGTTGCGGCTGACTCTGAGGCGCGTGCCAGAACCCACTGAAGACCAGGACGATGCGCGCGCAGATGGCCCTGGGCCGACTTGCCTTCTGCCCTAATTTGACCATGGACGTCACCTAGCAACTTAGACTTCACAACAGTATGTTTTTGTGTTGCAAAGGAGTGATGGAGACTGGAAGAAAAAGAAAAAAAAAACTACGGTCACTGACAAAATGAGATGCGGAAGACGTCTCTTTCCAATGCCTGGCCTATAGCTGGCACTCGTTGCTTCCGTCGTACCTTGCCTGCACGTGCACACATGGGGCTTACAAAACGCTGGAGTGTCACTGAAGGTAGAAAGCTCGACTTTAAAGAAACACTAAAATGAAAAGAAACATTTTTTTAAGGGCCTAGATGGGACACATATTTTGTTGCTGAATGTTTTCTCGAAATAAAAAAGAAATCCGTGCAATATTTGTGCCGTTTGATGCAATTTAGGGGGAAGTCACGGCCCACAGGCTTAGCCCATAGAGTTATTATAATGTACACTAGAGGTTCGACTGGCGCTAGTGTCTATGCGACTTCCGGGAGAAAAATTGAAGCAGACAGCAACCAGTTCACTTTTGCGGTGTTCCTGTGCATTCCTATGGGCAAACGCGCGAGAAATTTGTCTTTTTACCGGAAAATAACATGAATCACTTTTATTATTCCGGCTGTATCGGAGAGTATGTACATTTAGTAATATTGTAAAAGTGTAATTGCTTTAATTACAGCATTTTTCTTTACCACTGAACGATGTTAAGCTTCGCTATATATCAGGCCCAAACCTATGTTCCATTGCAGGTATGTAAAAACGAGCGACGATTCTAAGCAAACTAACGATCGAAAAGAATGTAGAGTGTGTTCAAGGTTCGCTTGCATTGCGGTGGCTCTTATATATTGCTAATATGCCCGTCCTGTCACTCTCTGAAAATGACGTCGTACATCTTTACGACGGTTAAAAAAACATTCGAACATGAGAAATAAAGTACATGGACTACGGAAGGTGTGCCTCTTTATTATTTACTATACGTCGGGCAGTTTTTATCGGGCAGCTGCTCTCTGACTTTTTCCTATTTGCACAGATTTGGAGCGTGCGGTTGATGATTTGAACCCAGAACATACATCTTTGCACATATTCATGAACAGAAAGAATAAAGCAGTACTCATTTATTGCAAATGGGACTATATTACGTGGCTTTCATTTTATTTTGATCGGCTGCATGCACAAGGAGTTACTTATCCAGTGTTACTGCGTAGTTCTTGCCGTCTCTCTTGGTTCTTCACATTTTGTTCGTTTGACACATATATCCCCCATGGTGGAAAGCGCCGATGCCGTGTTCGCGCTAACAGTGTCCGACAGTGCACATAAATACATGTACGAAGCGGTTTTAGCACCGTTTTTCATACCGAGAATTTCACATGAAAACGCCGTAACGGACCAATCATTTCGTCTACGTGACTGAGAAATGTTCCAATGTGCCAGTACATACGACATATTCGTGATAGTTGCTCTTATAATAGAGCGCAGCGAGAAAATGCACTCGCTTTTTTCCATAGAAATGCATTACCGGAAGTCAATTTCCGACTGGTTGCTGTCTGCTTCAATTTGCAGCAGCACACTAGCGCCCCTTTGAACCTCTAGCGTACATTATAATAACACTACGGCTTAGCCCATTACTATTGGATTGGCTTGGCTGCTCGGCTGAACATGTTAAGAAGCGTGGTGCCTCCCTTTCGCGACCTCTGCGTCTATAGTGTGGCATCTGACACCGCCTTCTAGTCCTTCGAGCAGATGCGCGGCAGTCACTGGCATCGTCTCCGATTTCAACACCGTCTATCGTCGCCTGCAACTAATGTGAGATGCGGACACCAAAACTACACGTCGGTGTCCGTTTCGGCCACCTCCGTCCGTCTGCTATTCCGTCCCCATCTAAAAACGTCGTAACGTCTGAGCGCTCAGGAGACGTGAACATGAAGGCGGCGTTCTAGCGTTCTATGCTGCACAAGTTACGGTCCAATACAAGCGTATGTCAACGTCCGTCGATGTGCGCATAGCCGTGCACACAGAGAGTTTGGTCGATGGGAGGTGCGGGCCGAGCCAACACCACCTAGACTAAGGTGGTGTTGGCAGAGGTAGGGCGTGCACCAGACGCAGAAAAAGGGCTTGACATGCTCTTCTTACCGAACAGAAGCCGAAAAGAATCCCCTAGTGGTTGTAGCGAGAAACATATTTAATCGTTTTAATAAGCGCGTAAGAGTTAAATGTAGTAACTCTTCATGGTTAAAAATATGGTGCGCGTGATCTTTCGATCATGATCACACAGAAAGATGTAAGAAACGATTGTGCCGCTCGAACTCTGTTTTGCTCGGACAAGGTGTGACTGCTCGGACGGCAGATTCCCGGCCCTCGGCGCCTGGCGTACGGATTATGGCGATCGTTCCGCTAGTCGCACTCTTCCACCATGATTTTCGATGACTGTGATCGGAGCATCACGTGCACCATATTTTCAGTCACCGAGAGTTACTACGACGCACCTATTTAGTTTGTTTCTCGCTACCACCGCCGGGGTATTATTTTTTGCTTCTGGTTGGCCATATTAGGATTTGCGAAAACGCCTTGGAAAACGCCCAGCCCGCTTTAGGACAATGGCGCCTCCTCATTTGTCTCCTATACTTCTCAATGAATAGCCTAACTCTCTGCATATACGCCTCTGGATGTGCGGTTTTAAGCGGCCGAGAGAACCAAACAAATAAACAAAATAAATAAATATGCATTCCTCCAGCTTTACTGTTCTTGTTATTTGTTTCACGTGGCATCCACGAGTATAGAGTGAGTGAGGGTAATGACGCACGATTACAACGCGACGTAAATATATGCGCTTTGGTAGACCAGCTGCAATCCTAAACTTGAGAGCTAGCTGCTCGCCTTTCGAGGCAAAATGACGGGAAGATAGACAAACTAAAGCCCGATTTCCCCCCGTCAAATGGCTCGCAAATTTCTACCTGTGTAGGTAGTTACCAAGGTTGTAAAAGTTACTTCAAAAATGTACCTAAGATACAGTTACAGGTACTCATACAAAAATGTACCTAGGTGCGTATCTAGCTACTCGCTTAAAAATGTACCTAGGTACAAGTACATTTACTTCAAGGGTACTTTTTATTTTCATGTCAAGTATTTTTCTCAAATTTGTCACATTATTATTAGAAGTAAATCCTTTGTATACTAGGATGTACACAAAAAAAAGTTTGATAAACATGCTTTATTGGTGTCAATGGGCCCGCCCTGTTCCCGCCCTGTTCCTGTGCGCTAGCTACCAGCGAAGTCAAAGCTAGTGCGAGGTCAATGCTCTGTGCATTCCTGAGTCCTGACTCGCGCGTGGGCTCGTGCAGAGGGGGTACCGTTACGGGCTCCATGCGCGCGCTTGTAGCTTCGGCTGCGCTCGCACCGAAGCTGAAACGAAGTATAGTTGAGTTGCACCAAACTCTGGATGTAGTGCTGGTAAAGCCTCACCGTCCTTTTCGGAGCACAAAGCACTGCGCGACTCGCGCGACTGTGGTGTCTGCTCCGCGGGTGTCGCTTCTCTGCAGCGCGTCGGTGCATGCCAAGGAGCGCACTCAACGGGTTAACTCGCCGTGATCCGATCGTGACTTCGCCAGCACATCGAAAATGAATCGGAATTTTGGAAGCGAATATCAGATACCGCAATATTGGAAGCTGCTGCCCAAAAAAACAAGTCTAATCTGAACTAAAACATTCCACAACAGTGAGGGTCGATAGATGCTGCTGCAGATACCTTAAAAGAAGTGCAGGCTGATAAAATTAAATATCCTGTACCATCAGAACTCAGTGTTACATATTTAATTGTAATTTTTTTTTCTGCCGAGCAGATAAACTTTCTTTTAAAAAATTTTTTTTTTGTGTGTTTACTTTGTTGAATTTTATATATCTTGTCTTAAAAAGGCGACAGGCGCTGTGTTCCAATGATAGAGATGGGCTTTATATAGCAATGCAGCATTATTTCATTTTCAAGTAATATGCCAGCATATGCCGGACCCTGCTCCAAAAGGGCCGCTACCTGCTCCAAAACAACATTTTGCCTGCTGCAAGGCCTGCTCCAAAAGGTCAAATGGCACTTCCATCGCTGTGTAAGGTTTGTTATGCTCCGTATTATGTGCGTTTACGTCCGTCAGTCGGCCAAGAGATTGACGTTGCGTCGCACGTGAGGGTAGCAACTTTTCGTGCGTACAATACGCCTGCTACTGATTTCTCGTTGTTCTAAACTGCGGATGTTCGGTAACTGGGACCTAGAACTTTGAGGACCCCCTCGAAACCGTTGTTTAAGGCCTGTCCCTGCGTCAACTCACTCTTCGTTTTCGACGTGTTTCGACCCATTCACCACTCTGACTTCACCTATATATTATGTATGACGAAGTAGAGGTCCCTCGGTAGAACAACGGAAGCTTTATTGTCGACGTTTCAACCGGAGTCCGGTCTTCGTCGGGAATGGGTAACAAAAAAAGGTTTGGTCATACTTACACAAAATTACGGTGCAAGCCCACTCTTCAGGGCGTCCGGAGCGACAGTAAGAAGTCGTTACGAAGATGTCCGGGTGCGCTAGGTGAAGTAGGCTTCCGAGAAAATGAACCGACCCACAACAATTATCTGTAAGCTGCCTTGTCATTGGTCATTTAGATATCGTCTTCATTTTAGTTTTACTGGAAGCAACCACTTTTTCCCTTTTTAATGCCCGCACGTTCGGAATTTTCCGCCGCTGCTGACCATCTTTGGCGTCTGGCAGAAATATCATTTTCGTCTCAAGTGCTAATGCTGAAACCTAGTTGGACTAGTGTCCTGCGCCGCTGAGCTGTTCTGATACAGTGCAATAAGTATTAACTAGTCAAGCTTTGCTTTTTCAAGAGGTCTCACAAGGAAGCACTAAAGAGTGTCGACGAGAGCAAGACGAATGTCGACGAGGTACACGGAAATTGAGAGACCCGAATGTAGCACAGGGCCTCCACAACATAGAATCGCAGCAGTCCAGCCATCAGTGGCAGACTACATCAGGAGCTCGAAGTCCCCGTTCAGCCAGAGTACGAGTACTTAGATTATCTGCCCTTGATGTTTGCATCTTCTACCGCTGCATTAAGTTTTGACAACGAAGCCTGACAGTTTTGTTGTGCTTAATTATGTGAAATGAACATTTACATATCTAAGGTCTCCCAATGCTATTTTCTGCATGTAATTATAACTGACTCTGGAAGTAGTATTTGTAGGGGGTGTTTTAGAAACCAGGAGGGAGTTTCTTCAGGCGTAGCATTAGTGCAAAATTTGAGTTTGGTTTATTGCGTGGAAACACTACGTGACGTTAAATTGCTTTACGACTGTAATTATAATTTATTTTCAGTTATATATTATATTGTATTTTCTACGATTTTGACGAAGTGAATAGAAAAGTACCTGTAAAAAGTAACTTCACTTAGTTACAAGTTACTGGAAAATGTACCTAAGGTACAGATACAAATACTGAGAAATGAAAGTACCTAGGTTTGTACCTCAGGTACAACAAAAGTACCTAGTTACCGATTTACAGTTACTTGTACCTAGGTACTTTACAACTCTGGTAGTTACCTTCTCGGTATTAAAGGGGCACTGAATAAAAAGAGCAGGTGTTTCTTTAAAGGGCACAGATGAGTCACGCATTTCTCTAAACACTGTTTCCAAGAAAAAAAATATGGGTACAATATTTGCGCTGTTAGACGCAATTTAGGTGGAGGTCACGGCCCGTCCTAAGACCCGCCGGCAGATTAATAGCCCCGCCCATTACTATTGGATTGGCTTGGCTGCTCTGCCGATCATGCTCGGAAGCCTATTTTCTCCCTTTCCCGACATCTGGTGCATATATTTAGGAGGTCTGACACCGCCTGTTAGTCGTGCGAGCAGACGCGCGGCTGGAGAGGCGCCGTCTGCTATTTCACCACCGTCTATTGTCGTGTGCCATGCCCAGACACGAACATGAAGCTCCGCGTCGGCGTCCGTTTTCGCCTTTGAGGACAAAGAGAGACAAAGGAAGAGGACAAAAAAAATCAACAAAATAAAAAGTTAGTCCTTCCAGCTTTTTTCCTCTTGTTGGTAGCTTTTTAAATGGCATCCGCGAGCAAGGTGGGTGAACGTCATAACGCAAGATTAAAACTCGACCTAACAATAGTCGCATTGGGTGTCCAGGTGCACTGCAAAATATGAGAGCTATTTTCCTTTCAAAAAGAAATGACAATAACAAACCTGGACAAACTTGATGCGAGCCGAATGCCCTATTACCTCCTGCCAAATTGTGCGCAAACTCTTACCTGTGTAGGTATTTTCTCGGTGTTGAAACCATGGTTGCAATCACAACGGTCGCACTATTCACGAAGCAGCGGGTCCGCTTTTATGGTTACCAACATCTTTATTCAGCATCAACACGCGCAAAGGAACAAATGAAGCGGGATCAAGAAACAGTTGAAGTGGCACGCTAGGCTTATGGCGATCCCGCTACGAACACAAGCACCCATACCGTGTTTCCGAAGGCGCTTCTTTGCGACAGTAATTTCCTGTAAACGAGGTCGGTTGAAGATATCCTCCTTCAAAGAACTCGGTAAACAAAGAACGGCTCGCGCAGATAAAAATAAACAAATTCAGCGAGCTACACTCGTTGAGCACGCCATGAACGCCGGCAGCCATGTTGGTTACCTTTTGAAAACGAAGCGGAAAGGCACCCTCGGGATATTTTTGAAAACAATTTTGACTATGTGTAGATTTTTTGTTTCTCAAATATACACATATCCTCGGTTAAAATACTATTACAGCACGGAGATCCAATTTTACAACCAACATTTCGCACGTCAATCATCTCTCCAACCAATGAGAGCCGAGAAATTCCGCTGGAGAACTACTGTCTTGTCAAGAAATTTCATCGAGGGGTCTTTTTTATCCACCTATGTTCGTCGTTAATGACATGAGACACAATTACGTAGTTTCTGAAAAACGTTCCGAATCAGCGCCAGTTCGTCTGAGAGCTCACAGTGGAACGAAATACTGTCTACTAACGAGGCTTCTGACTTCGACGCCTGGGAAGAAGGACACACAAGTGAGCTCGTGCTGAAGCACTTGTGCTGCAACACGAATACTGTGCTGGAAAACTATTGTGTAAGGGTGAACGACCAGTTGCACGAGGATAATGACATGTAAAAAAGTAAAAAAAAAAATGTTGAACCCCAAAGTCTAAAAAGAAAATATATTTTCTATATTTGAACAGTTAATTGTCTACACATTATTATTGGGCAACGAGATTAAAGTGTACATGCCGTAAATGTCTGTCTCAGTGTCGCGAAAAATATAGAAGGACATCTTAGATGCTTGTGCTCGCCTCGTGTCAGATGGATACAAAAAGAAAGTATGGATACACCGGAAGACACCATTTGCAGCTTTCAAAGGTGAGAAAACGTCTAATCACAGCATCCATTCGTAGCGTGAATTAACGAAGGTAGCCGTGGGCACGCAACTAACACACCTGCATGTGTTTCTGCCTCGCGACAACGCAGCGTATGCGCGCTTGCGACCAATGGGCGCCGAAGGCATCCGCGATTAAATTGTAAATGCTCCTCATTGTTTGAGATGGACCGCCTCTTCTACCTAGGCTCTCTACGGAGGCTTATCGCCCGGTCACGGTAAACGTAGACAATGCTTTTTATTCGAAAACAACGCGCACTCAGAGAAACACATTAACTAAACACACAAACACACCAAAAACTGAACTATGGTTTATCGAGTAACTCCAGCTACATGTCGTCTGCTTTTGGCACGACTGGGCGGTAAGCTTGCGCCATGGCCGCTGCCGCCATCTGACGGTGGTTGGCCCAGTCAGAGGGTACGTGGGTAGGAGACGGGCGCCCTAGTTAAGAAAAATCAGGTGTCGTTTCTTTACTTTTTACTCAGGTAAAGTGGTCCTTTGAAATTTTTTTATGCGAAGCTTCCACGGTTTTTGGACACATCTATGGTAAATCGTAGCGTGAAACGTTATTAAACCGGTTGATGCGGTCACTTTAAAGTCTTTATGCGGATTCGTACAGTCAGTGACAACGTGGGATCGGAAGGACGTCTCTTTCGAACGCCCGGCCTCATGGAGGAAGGAATGACAGCAGGCGACGTCCCGGCTGAAACCAGCCAAACGAAAGAATCCAAGGTGAAGCCGGAGTATAAGTCGCAGTGGGTTGGAACGCCCCCAATGTGTGCCCAAGTCCGTCCAATAGCGTATTTTGGTTTTGTTAATCGTTAGGGGTGTTTCCCCCCAAATCGGATGTCTTTCGTCGGCTTCACCTCTGGTGGTGCCGTGTCGCCTCCAGAAGCTTCTCCTGTCTACAACATGCGCGTTTGTTGCCTTTTGCCCTCCTCTGGCGTCGCGTGCAAGCTATAGGCTAACGAGACGGCGATGCGTTATCGTAAGGTGCCTCAATGTCCTTCTGTTTACGCTGATACCACCCTTTTGTAGTACCCCATGCCGACAGCACGCGCTCACGGAAAAAATACGAAAAAATCGACGAATCCAAAATTTCGCCATAGCACAGTCAGCGCGCGCCACAAACGCGTGCAGGGTCACGCTCTTTAACGCGTTCCTGGACAAAAGAGAAAAATAAACGTGTGGGACAATTAATGTTCTGTCATGTGCAATCTTTAAATGATTACAAGGACTGGAAACGTAGTATAAAAATATGTCACGGACATCAGTATGCGAATGCTCTCAAAAGTTTTACTAAAGGCAACAACAGGTGGCACAAAAACGGCACGGACGCAACGCCAAATTCAGTTACGCAGCAGTTCTTTTTATGCAAAATAAATCAAGTGTCTGTCAAAAATGATGGCAGCTGAGTCTGGACATGCACGTGGAATAATTTGAGAAGCCGACATAGTTTTGTCCTTTTTATACTTTCAATTTTATCTAGAAATCAACGTTGAGGTCAATCTTGAGCAAGACTTGTACATGACACCACTTTAGTCTACAGAAATCCGAGAGCATGAACAATGGCCACCTAAACTCTAGAGCACGTCTTTTTCGTAAAAGTAAGAGGGGTTATTGCTCTCATGTTGTTGATTTACAATGCCGTAAACGTCGGAGGCAGTCTCTCTTCTTGTCTCTCAAGCTTGGCACTCCATTCGGGAGTCCCAACAAGACGAACCGCGCTTTTGGTCCCCAAATATTCCTTGAGTTGGCAGAAAGTACCGATGTTATTTCGGACCCGAAAGTTTCCGCGAAAAGGCTCCGGGAGAGATTAGAGTGCTCCACAAAGGAAAACATTGTCTAACCTTTCGTTCAGACAGGGGGCGCGAGCACAGAGCTTCGTGGCACTTCGAAGAGGAGCCTTCGCTTTGTTCTGGCCCCGAGCAGGCGGGGTCACTGCGCGTCGCCCACCTTCTCCCACTCACTTCACCCCTCCGTTCTTTCCTTTTCAAAATCCAATATACGAGTAGTGGAAGGCGAGTCTTCCAGAGTGCAACTTAATCCGTAGTTTTTTTTTTCTTATATATATAGACGCGAGCTGGGAAGGTTCTGGCCCAAAAATATGCAGTAGAAATGTATCGAAAAAAAGATTTCTTCCGAGAAGCTCGGGACTAAAACCTGCACGCGTTAAAAGATAGAGAAAAGAAAAACAATCAAAATCAGTCTGCAAAACGTGCAAACAAATTTTATATCATAAGAAGGAGTATGAAGGAAGGCGAAATACTTACCACAGCACTTTCAATACCATTGTGACTCGCGGATTTGTTGTCAGGGGTGACGTGAATACAGGAAAGTGTGCGGGCTCGAACTGCCGCTCTCAAGTCCGGGTTGAGGCCGTCTCTGTGTTTTGTTTCATCCTCTTTTTGTCTCTGATAGTTTAAAAGACGACTTTGAAGGCAAGTGAGTTATTGAAAGAGTTTCGACGTGTGGGGCTTAGAAAAGAGTGCTTCTCGCGTGCGCAATAACAGAAAACTGTAGTTGCAGTTATCATTCCGAAGAATATTGTCTCCAACTCGGTGTCACATTGCATGAGCCGGGGGCTTTCACTAAGGTTCGCTGTGACTACGGGAAATCCTTACAAGCTCATTCGAAGCTCTAAGAGGCGGCACCGCCAGTGTGCGATGGGCTATGTAGAGCTTCGACAAATTCTTTTCCCCTGTCGTTTTTCTTCGACCAAGTTTCCCAGCTTTTACCACACAGTCTCGGTATTCTAAATCATGATAAACATCCACCATCTCGCCTGCGCACTCACTGTTTTTTCAATCATTGGATCGATATTTAGTTTTCAGATTGCAATACCGCTTCCATTCGAGTAGTTTACCATCTATTTCTGTCTTTGGGGACTTGCGGTCGAAGACAGAGAATATACTTCTTAGATGTTAATTTTGAACAAATCTTTCAGGTTGTTTTTACAACTAGCAGTTCAGCTTGTTTTTTGGGTTGGGGATATCGGTACTAACTGAACTTTAAACTCTGACGTAACAGCACTTCACTGGGCTTTTCGTTGAAGCCAAGGCAACATATCAACCTAATTTTAAAAAAAATAGGCCCGCATGACTTTCTTTTGTCACGGCGACAGCTGTAATCGTCGGTTAAGAAATGGTGATGATAAGATTACGATACACCTTTTCGCTCCGACCAGCTTTGCGCCTGTATCACGAGCGGCGCCTTGAACGTACCACCGCAATCGCAATCCTTATAAAATTGAGTGATATGGAGGTTTTACGTTTAGCAAGTTTAGAATTGGATCTATACGTTTTTTTTACAGATTAAACGTTATTTCAAAAATTCGACTGAGTCATACAACGTACTGTGTCAAGCTTCCTATAATAAGTTCCACTGGTCGTAGGACCCATCTGCAGAGACTGTATTAGTGTATACATTTTACGACTTTGTTCTTAAATAAATCTGTCTGTTATAAGTTACCCACGCTGCATGATTAACCGGTATCCTTTCTACGAGAGCCAATATCTCCAAAATGCATCTGTCATCATTTTATAAACACATATACTCTATAGTGACCTTTACAGCTTCGCGCACTAAGTTCGACAGCATAAGTCATCTTTACAACCCATGTTCTGTGGACGTTTTTTAAACGCCAATAATGTATTATTCGCCTCGTGCCGTTTCGCGAATGCGTAATTCCCATTGAAGTAGTCACGCCTGTTTAGTGTGCACGTGATTAATTTTCAGGGCCCCCACCGAGCATAAATGAGGTGTGAGGTGAAGTAAACGGAGTTTTCTGTCGCATTTTAAGGCCGAGTTAATGGTGCATGCAGTCGCGTCGCAGGCATTAACGACCTGTCTCGCTCTGATAAGTGGGGAGATTGGGACACTTGGTGCTCCATGCTTCCTCTATCGCTCTTTGTTTTGTCATTAGTTATTCCCGGTTTCATGCAATTTTAATGCTAAAATTGTGCCTAACGACGTTTAGATGATATACAAAGCGCACCGAGAGAAGCGGTTGTTGTTCTGATTTATGTCGTAATTTCAAGTTGTCTGCCGGTTTTTATTTCAAATCATATGTCGAGGATGCTATCTATGGAAAATCATTCCGACACACGCCATAAAAATTGGCATCGTATGGTTAAAGTTTTAATAGTTGAACATTAGCAGTTTTACCGACCTTTTGGAGGTCGGTACATTTAAGCATTTAGTAACCTAAGAAAGAAGGATTGGCGGGGGTCTGAAAGAAAAGTATTTTAAAGAGATCTTGAAAATATATGAGTATTTTGTTTTTTGTGTATTTCGCGTAAAAACAATTTTGTGAATGTATTGTATAATATAAACTTATGTAATATAACTTATAAACTTATATATAATATAAGCTTATATAAAAAAGTGTCTCAAGAACAATAGAAATTAAATCCCGTTTTTGACCCTCTCCTTCGCAACGCGGTTCGTGTGTGGCGAACATCTGTGCTACCTCAAATGAAACAAAAGAAGCATGAAATCAGTGGAAGAAAGAAAATAAAAAAGTGAAAGCTGCTTACAACTCCCTGTAACGCCGAATTAGAGCGCAGCTCTTGAGGAGGAGGAGGGAAGGGCACTGGGGGGGGGGGGTTAAACTAACCAGGGAAGGGTCACGTGACCTTGGGGGTCACGTGACCCCCAATGCCGATGATGTCATCACTGACGTCACTGATGACGTCATCAGTGACGATGACGATGCGGGTACCGATGGCGTCATTAGTGACGTCACTGATGACTTCACCAGTGATGATGACGATGACGATGCGAATGTCGGTGACGTCATCAGTGACGTCACTGATGACGTCATCAGTGATGATGACGATGACGATGCGGATGTCGGTAACGTCATCAGTGATGATGACAATGACGATGCTGATGCCGGTGACGTCATCAGTGATGATGACGATGACGATGCGGATGCCGGTGACGTCATCAGTGACGATGACGATGACGATGTGGATGCCGGTGACGACATCAGTGACGTCACTGATGACGTCATCGGTGATGATGACGATGACGATGCGGATGTCGGTAACGTCATCAGTGATGATGACGATGACGATGCGGATGCCGGTGACGTCATCAGTGATGATGACGATGACGATGTGGATTCCGGTGACGTCATCAGTGACGATGGCGTCATTGGGGGGTCACGCGACATCGGCGGGGGTCACGTGACCTCAGGGGAGTCACGTGACTTCGGGGGGTCACGTGACCCCGTTGGGGGGCTCGCGCGGTGCATTATGGGACATTTCCCATGATGCACCGGGGTCACGTGACCTCGGGGGGGTCACGTGCCCCCCACGAGGTCACGTGACCCCGGTGGGGGGCTCGCGCGGTGCATTATGGGACATTTCCCATGATGTATCGCGCGGTTACGCCGACGCCGACGCCGACGCCGACGGCGACGGCGACGCCGACGGCGACGCCGCTCAAGCCGGAAACGGGCCCCTAAGAGCTGCGCTCTAAAACAGGGAACACAGTGCTGAGGAAGAACCGTTTTCTTGAGAGGCCGGTGTTATCTTTTACAAACTGCCTTCAGAGAGTTGCAGGAGAACACATTTGGCAACTGTTACTCTTTAAACGCTTTAACCAAAATATGTTTGGTATTTTAATTCTTTAAGTACAAGAAATAGGACTTCTTCTATACTGGCTTTGTGGTAGGGGCCTACAAAGCCTCTCATCACTATTTCCAGTTTCAATTGATGGAGAACAATTATTCATATTACTGCTAGGAAGATCAGGACAAAGCACGTCGGCTGCGATGGTCGTGAAATGAGCTCGAGCTCACTGCAGTTCTCTCTTTCACCATTCTCAACCTCAATCGACTCTCAATCTCTCTCGCTCATCATTAAATGATATATCATTCAGCAACCTTCAAGTACGAAAAGATGTGACTTCTGTGATTTTTCCTCTCTCTGCATTGAACTCTACTAATTTTATCTCAAATAGGCAGTTCTCTTTGGTGTTTAATAATGTTTACAGTCCGGATTCCTCAGGCTCACCACGCGATCTAATCACTCAAGAAATAATTTCACGTTCCATGGACGGGATCGGTGAAATAACAGCGTAAAAAAAATCCCCGAGCAGGGTTTTCGCCCAATCCTTAGATCATGTTTCTTAGATATGGTGTGTAACTGCCGCACTTACGTGTGGTTGCTTAAATGCAGAAACGTACAAGCTTCGATCAAAACAACATTTTAAATAACATGTAATCGAAAAAAAAACACCTCTATGTTTACAAAATTATAAACTTTGAGAATACTCAATCCTGATTTACGGTGGCTTATTTCTTTCTTATTTTTGGGCATGGAGCAAGGCTGTGATGAAAAATCATAGAATTCTTTCAAATGGCAGCAGCCTCGCAGACTTTATGATAGTTGAAAAGAAAGCAACATATCAGAAACCGGTCGCTTTTGTTTGTTCAGCTTTTATGGTGCTCCTATGCAGCCAGGGAGCAGACAAACGATGCCCGTATTGTCGGGCGCACGCAATTTAACGTAAATACAAAGATACATTATAGCATGCACAGTTGGTGTAGCGGAAATATGGTGTAAAAAAGAATGTGGTGAGCAAAAAAAAAACTAAAAACATTATTGGAAATGAATATGAAACGTGAAAAATATAAATGTCGCACTTTTAAAAGAAGAAAAGTACATAAAATAGCTCAAAACAGCAATAATGACTAAAATAGTTTTAAATGCGCAAAGGAACCACCTCTGACATTAGTGTGGTTAATAATGAGTTTCGCTGCAGTCTCCGAGTGTGCGTGGTACAATTAGACTCCCCGCATGGTCCTCACGCTAGAGGACTTTGTCGAAACAACAATATCAGTTAAATAAAACCTTCTGTAATAATCTAATGAACAAGGTTAGATCGCGTAGCTTAAGTTCAATACAACTCAGTGATCTGGGAGTCTAAGGAAAGCGGAACGAAGGCATCCCGAAATCATAACATTAGGGTTTCTCTGATTGAAGTGGCGAAACAAATTCAAGCAATAACTTATGTAATTTTATACGCATCGCCTTATATAACGATGGAAACACGTGTGCTTTCGAATTTGAGGCTCTTTTCGGTTGTTCCCAGATATTGAGCGTACATGGATAAGAAAATTTCGCTGCATGAAAATCATATTTTTTTTTATGCATGGTTCACACAGAGATAACTTATTGCTACAAGGCAGTCATTCCCACACTCCCCACCTGCCACTGACCAAAAATATAAAATATTGCGTCTTGACACCCCTCCTTATTCCGGCTCTTCGTGTTACCACAAGTTTGCGATTTCTGTGCTTTAAACACTAATACGCCGAAGTGACGCTACAATTTTATTCGATACCCAATGTAGCAAGTATGAATCAGCTGGAATCGAAACCATCCGAAGAACATAACAAAGACACATGCCAGCAGGAAATACTGTTCTAAATTATTGAAGTAAACTCGTTTGTTAGAGCAGAAGTTTTTCAAAATGAGAGTAGAATTTGGACACAGCAGCTGTAATTTTCGGCTCGACGTTGGGCTGCAAGCCGTACTTTGTATGAAGTTCTTTTTTTTTCTAATTTTGCAAGTAGCTTTGGGGCTTCCAGCTGAATCTGTAGCAGCCCCCTGGGGGGTCGTGACCCATAGTTCAAAAAAACACTGCGGCGAGGAAAATGTGCACCACCTTAAAATATTGCCGTATGCTAGCGTTGTAGACAGCTGTAAGAGGTGGAGCTCCGTGCAGCCAGCGGTATATATGACGGGCAATTCGATCACACTATTTTTGGACCGCCTTTAAGAACACAAGCTGAATTAGTAGTATGTGTACACACCTCGACAGTAAATCGCAGTGTGTAGCATCAATGGATACCGAGTACTGTTCTCTAAATATATACCCACATTAACATGATGATTTCACCGAAAGCGGGTCCCACCGCCACCAGAGTAAACATTTTTCCGCCGCCATCAACCACAACACAAAAAAAAAAGATGCACTTTGCTCACATCATAGAAAGTAAAAGGGAACAAAAAGCGTAAAAACCAAGCCGATAATTCGACGCAGTCACGCGGACACGAAGTTAGACACAGTTTGATACACTCGCCATCGTCTGGCGGAACTATTTCTCCACGCATGATTCGATAGCGAGGATTTCGTAACGGCGATACACTGGAATCCCTCGGCACGAAAGAAAACAAAAACTAAAGGAGGCGAACGCAGTTTCCACCCGATAATGGGAGTGCAGAGCAAGCCCCCGGTTGAGCCATTAATCTGCCGCGGGGACACCAGCGACCGAGACAGCTGCAATCCGGGCAGCCGCGGGAGAGCACAACCTCCACCGACAGACACAACGAAAGGAACAAGCGAACCGCCCAGGCGTGGTCCTTCTTTGCTTCCTTCCCCATACCACCCGTATACCAAGAACAGAGGGGGGAGAAGCAGGGCGATAGGGGAGAAGCAGAGCGATTGGGGACAACAAAAGAAAGGCACGGCTAGCACGAGTATTAGCGCCTGTGCTATCAGATTGTCGCTACACCCGCACAATGATGCTTTCCGAAAATGAGCCTATCCGAAGACCTCCTTCTCCTTGCAATTTCTCTATTCTCCTCTCTCAACTCCTACCATTGGCACCACACGTGCGGCTATAACCAGGGTCCCTCCTTTGTCTCCGCATCTCTTTCCTTCTGAGTTGAAGGCTCTTCCTTTTTAGATAGAGGAAAACAAGCCAATAATATGCAAGGCACGTACGCGCCTAAAAGCACGAAATGCTCATTTTGCTCCAAGCGAAGTCAGAAAAAGGTCTCGACACTGGGAAACCGGAAACAAGCTTAAGCCTGTTTCGGATCAGTCGCGTTTCCTATCTTCGGAAAGAACAGCCAAAAAACAAGCTACCGAACCGGAAGCTGAGGTGGTATGAGAGGGAGACAAAGTTAAAGCCTAATCTCGGTTGATCCTTGCGGCTTGGTCGGTCTGCCCCTTTTATGAGCACCAGTCAGTCTTCTTGGGCACACGTTTGAAGAACGTTTGATGACCCACCAGACCAAAATAAAAGTTCGGCTTCCTCTTCGGGCAGCTAAGGCGTTAAGACCTTTTCCACCTCTTTTCTATACAATCATTTGACACCACGAAACTCACCTTGCAATCCCTGTCTTGATTCAGCGCTCCAACGTGCATGCAAATAGAAGGATTCGGCGCAATAGCTACCGAGCGAAATTCCGAGCCTTGTTTGAATCCCTAAGAAATAGGTGACGGAAGTGAGAAAGAGGGAAGAGGTTTTTGAATTATGTAGATAAAAAAATGCAGCGACGATGGGCTGATTGGCGATGGGAAAAGGAGGAAGAGCAGAAGATGGAAAATGGGAGCAACCCCTTCTGAAAGGTAGAAGCAGACGCGTAATAAAAGGGAGCCAGCCGCGTGGTTTGTTTTTCTTTCTAGCGGGCATGGTGCTATTTTCCCTTCCCCAGGTGGGGAACGTTTCTTTTGCTCCGCTTTGAGCGAGCCAGGCCCTGGATGATGGAAAATATGGCGCCTTTCTGCTAGGTTTCTGACTTTCTCTTTTGTTAGTAATGTATTGTTGGGAAAGCGACGTTGGACACGCCGCTGCGATGCTGGTCGCTGATGCCAGCCCCCGAAGATTGAGTGGCATCCCGTGTGGCACTCGAAATTTATATTCGGCGGACGGATTTTCGGATGTGATTTATTTGTTTGGGAGCGTATATACTACGCACGGATTCTAGATGGGGCAGGGAGGGAAGCGGGTGCTTAGGAATGGCGGCCCGGGCATAGTATGAACCCGGGGTGAGCCAGCGCACTGACCCCAATTCGAGAGAAAAAGCTCCACGAGAAAGTAGATTTGATGCCCTCTCGTCTTGGGCATGACAGTTTCTGTTTTCATGCTAATTATAGTGACAGCGGCGAGAAGGAAAGAAGCTATACTTTAAGCGAAATACATTTGGTATTTACTTTAGCCATCATTGTTGACTACTAGGAAACATACACCTGTTAGAATGACACTAAAACCGATAACTTCACTGCTACGCCCCGATTTAGCATATATCTACGCAATTGTATATTTAACTTATCCTTCTATAAGCAAACGAGAACAGGGAAAACTGAACTTCCATTGTGTGCATGTTAAGAACTTGCGGAGCCGTGGCTTTCGTGCTAAACTCTCCGTGTGACTCGATCCCCATAAAAGTTTAGTGGATCGCGAGTGAACTACGAACTAGTGCCTGAAGGTGAAAGAGAAAGTAATACAAGCCACGAGCTTTAAAAAATCATTCGCTATTTTGCACGTGACCTTCAAGGGTCGCATTCCGAAATCATTATGGTCCCTATTGTCATTGCAACCTTGAGTAAATTTATAAAAGGAATTCCGCATGAAATCGACATTTACTTTAATGGTGCAGAAGTCATCTCCACTTTGGCAGGTATAATACATGAGTTTCATAGGCGGACGTTTTTATTTTCTCGGTCCCCTGTTTGGATTTGATGCTTGTTCGGAAAATAGAACACTGGAACGAGTTAGTGCCCATTACACTTGGGTTTGTTTGGAAAGAAACGACCAGAGGTCTTGATGTCTATCACCGTAAATATAGTCCTGGCCCACCCCTGCGGCTTTGTCTAGTTGGATGGTGTAATCAGAGATGGCAATAACTACATTCTTGCAATGAAATTGCAGTGATTAGGATTTGTTTTTTCGATAATAAGTAATCCAACGAGTTACGTTTCTAGGCTGGTAATTTATCTGACCAATAACTTTCGGGCAGTAGTATCAAACAAATTACTAATTACCCTTAAAATTACATTCGTTCCAAATGAGGTATTGTCCATTTGCGAGCTTTAAGACCACTCCCACCACTCCCACGATGGTCAAATTGAATAGCTAAAAAACTCTTTTAAAGTACCCCTGAAAAGAAAAAAAAAACTATCTAATTGGGACACAAGCGTCAAAAAAAAAAAAAAGAAACTACACGAAAAAGAGTTTTTAGATCAATATTGGCGGCGAGATATTCATTTCAAATTATGCGCGAGAAGTTCATGACGTCACGGGTCATTCCGGATTTACTATCTCGGTTGTGAAGGCGAAGCCGATCCACCTCTCCTCCACGCGCCCGAAATGCCGAAAGTAAAAACAAGTGGAAAGGGGGTGACTACCGACTATTTTCTTTATAGATCGCGTCTCGCACCTTCGATACGCACCTTCGATATTGCTCTGAAATTTATTTTTCTTTAGCGTAAAGTTAATTTTTTGACATGCGTGTCCCAACCAAACAGCTAAAAGAACATTTTTTTTTGTCTTTTCAGAAGCCCTTTAATGTATTAAAACAATTATTTAGATACATATTCTAAAGTAGCTTCGCTAACACATATTCCCAATGTCCTTTGGGATTATGGGGCAACTTAATACAGTCATAGCTAATTATTTAACTATACAATTAAGGATTAAACTTTTCCACGTGGTTCCCATTTTTATCTTTAAAATTAATGTTAAACGGATGATAGTTTTACAGAGTGAACTCAGTATTATAATGAAGAAGTTGACAATAGCTTTTTTGAAAGCTTTATTTTAAAATGTTTTGTACAAATAAAAGTTTTTTTGTAAAACACTTCGAAACAAAAAAAAAAAAAATTCGAAAAGCACTTTTCCACTTTTTTATTATAATGCGTAGTATGCGGTTTTAAGTTACCACTCTCTTAACGTTATAGTTTGGTGGAGAAAAACTAGATCCAAGTATAATTATTAACGTGTTCATTATTCATTTAAATATTTACCTTGTGGTTACATTAGTCTGCCCAGAATCCCAAGGAGAGTTGTAGCATGATTTCCTCTTGGCAGTTACCGTCTGAAATGCCACGGGCCTTTTCTCCGAGTGTCAAAAACCCCGTCAACCAATGGTGAATTCCACAGGTAGATCCGGAGCGCTTTCCGAAATCCGTGAGGGAGTCCAAATTTCGCTCCGTTTGACCTGCTTCGAATCGACGAGCGGAAGGTGAACTTGCTGTTTTGGAGCGACCCACTGATTCGCCCGAGACGGTCGGCAATTCAAAATGGCCGCTGCTCGAACTTGACAAGCTGACCAACGCCTCAGCCAACTGATCTTTCCGACGACCAGTGACAACTGTAACTGGTCGTCGACCAGTGACAACTGTCACGGCTTAGCTGGAGAAATAATACGCGACACCGGCCGGCCGAAAATGTCCGTACCCCCGAACCCATTCGTCACCGTCACGTACCTTTCGGCCGCCTCGAAGCGGTGGGGCACGCACAGCGATCACCATTGCTGAATTTCAGATTGCTGGTAAGAATTATACGAGTATAAACACAAAGAGGAAACAAACCATCACTTGCACGGTCATTGCTTAATCTGTTCTTGCTTTATTGCCCGAGATAACGCCGGCGGCACACAGTGTAAAAAAGTAAACGATCTTTGGCTGCAGAATGAACAGGCCTAACCTTGTGTCTGCCTCCGGCTTTTCTGTCGTTCTTTTTCTCGTTCATCCTCTCACGATCACAGATGTCAGCGCTTGCGATTTACCACGCTGCAGTCCCGGCTTTGTATCCCTGATCTAAGCGAGGTAGAATAGTTCGAGCCGTCATAATCCCGTGTAAACTACCGACGCATCCGAACAGATCGAACTCGACGGCCCAATCGGTCCGGCGACCTCGCCAACATCGCCGCGCATGCGCACCACGATGCGCACTGCCGATCTAAAGGAAATGAAGTACGCGCTTCTGTTAACTTCCTCTATGATTTGCGGGATTCAACAGAGCGGTTCTGGGCTTCTGGCATGATTTGGGGTGCTCCACGGAGCAAGCGTTGCTAGGAATCTACGACCGGAAGATTACCAACTCGAGCCAGATCTACCAGCTGAATATGCGCGCTCCAAATGAAGCGCTTTTGGAGCGCTCGAGATCTGCGAGAGGAATTCTCCAAAACCCCCGTCTTGCTTCCCCCGAGTATCAATAATCTAGTGCCCTATTCCCCTACTTTCAGTGCTGCGATTCCTTCGATCACCTTTGCCGTTTTGGTTTTTAAAGATGGATTGCGTTCTCCAGTGATTTGTGTTTGCTTAATGCTCATTATTAAAGAAAAGCTGTAGGATTTTTATACACATACAAGTGGACAGTGTGTTATAGGAGCATTGTATACACCAGTGTTGCGGAGTTTGGCCACTCCGGAGTTGGAATTATTCCCGGAATCATTCCATATTTTCGCGACCCCGGAATAGAATGGGAGTGAAATGGAGGCAAAGTTGAGGGGAATGGAATGGGAATGGAATTAAATGCCTTTTGTCTGGAATGGGAATGGAATGGGCCCCGTTCTTTACTTTATTTTTTGTCTTTTTTTTTTTTTTTTGAGGGGGGGGGGGTACGTTCAGCTAAACCGAGCAAGTCAGCGGGTCACTTGCTCAGGAATAAAATGAGCATGGGGAAGCTGCTAGCCCATGCGGAGCTAGCAGCTTACTAATGCAAAATGCAATACTAAAAGCAAGCGTCACAGCAAAGAGCAGAGGGTGGAGGGGCGGGGGGGGAGGGGGGGGGGGGGGTTGGTTGCGCTAGCGCCTTTCGCGGACGCGCAGACGACGGGCTTCACCTGCGTTACACGAGACCAAAACAAGAAACCAAGCACCAAGCAAAAGAAACGAAGGGATCGGCAAATGATGAAACCGCCATGCAGAATCCTCATCGTCCTGTTTGTGTTGTTTTTTTGTGTTTTTCTTTTTTTGACGGCATAAAGAGTGCATGCGCGTGCACAGACTGAGATCTGGGAACGGGGGCGACTCATAACTCGCAGAGCTCTCGTTGACTCGCGAGCCGCCGAAAGATGATCGAATGTTGTTTTCTTATAGTTGGAACGTTGTTTTGCAGCTGGCCAACCCTGCTGCCTTTCACGTTCATTCGCGCGCACTCTTTTGAAGTGCGAAATGTGGGTTTGCTTCGGCATTAAAACAAAGCAAGATTCACTTCTCTCTTCTCCTCTTGCGCTTTGCTCCAACGCTTTTGTTTTTCTATACTGCAATTTTACGTGCAAAGTCCGCCTTTTACTTGGTCTGTTCCGATGCTTGTTTTCTGTGTTATATGTTTTACATTCAAGTGGGTTAAGGTTACAAGCAAGCTAGCGGATTCCCGCTCATTTCCTTTGACTTTAGTTTTAGCATTCTTTGTTTCACCTTGCGATGGACCGCTTCGGAAGCTACGAGCCACCCCAGGCAATCCAGCACCGTGAGCTTAGTAAAATCAATGCTTTTTTGAGGCAATTAGTTTTTTTTTTTTTTTTGCAATTGTGTTTCCGTTTGATAATTTCAGCCTTATGCTGCTTATGCCGGCAAACACAATGTACCTGCCAAGTGCCAATTTTTACGTTTAGGAATTAGACAAATGGAATGGAACGATTCGGCCATTCTAGGAGTGGAAATGAGCCCAGTGTCCCCATTCCTAGGAGTTGAAAGGAAACAAATTATTGAACCCTCTAATTCCCGGAACGGATTGTAATGGAATGGGGATGCCCATTCCGCAACACTGGTATACACTACTTAGATGCCGCGAAATCGCTGGATCAACTTTAAGAACTGTGTGTTTCAGCTAGTGTTGGAAAAACGTTTCTTGAGCTTCTTGTTGGCTTGGTCTTTTTTTTCTCATTTCTTTTGCAACTTTCGGGCTTGACCACCGTTGGACACCTTGGGTTGTGTGACCGTGATCGTGGAAATGCTATCGCATTAATAAAATAATGTTACACGGAGCAACGTCGGGGGAATAGGGAGGGTGGGGAACACTCAGCGCGGCGTGGGTAACTGTGTTGTCATTAAAAAGAAATCCGTCTCCTCTTTGCGATAGCTCTGGACGTTTCTTCATCAACCGTGACGCAAAAGTCTCGCAACTTCCAGATAAATGCCTCGATTTAATATTTGACCTGGAGGAGCAAATTTCTATTTGCTGTTTCCTTTAAGGGATCGTAGCCTTAGCACCAAAACGCACTTCTGATTAATACTAAAAAAAGAAAAAAAAAACAGTGTCATCCTCTAACTGGTTTTAGAGGCGAAGCTCCTTAGGGTCTAGCCCTGTCCATCCGTCCTTTCTCTTATCGATTGCACTGCCCCAAACATCGGCCCACTTAAAAAAGAAAAAAACATACGCCCGCACGTTTGAACTTAGGACCGCTTGCTGACGAGGCAGACGTCTTAACCACTACGCTACACTCCAACGTTGCATGCTCAACGTCTATACAAGAGAGGGCGCTGTGGTCAAATGCGTATGTAATCGCGTTAAGCTTTGCATGCATTGGCTCAACGTTTATAGACGAGAGGGCGCTGCGTTAAAATGCTCAACTGCGTATATAACCACGATCCATAACACACATTCTCTTTCTGACATGGATCGTTGATTTGAGCGGTGGAGATGCGTTCCCACGGCTTCTAGCTGATCCAAGCTGACCCGCTAGAAGAACCACTAGCTCTGTATTTCACCGACCATAAAGCACTAATAATGATGTGGAAACGCAACCCGGAACTCAGCACTGCCTACGAGCAATGAAAAAATCAGCACCCTCAGCACTACCTATGAACAATAAAATCAGTATCATCAGCACCACCAGAGCTTCGCCCCAATAAACATCATTCACCACGTGGAGATGCGGTCTCTTTTTCAAAGCCCGACACGCAGCCAAGCGATTGCATTTTTTTTTCAGGTGTGAGCAAGCATTACATTAAGTTTTCTGTGACTAGTTTTATGTAGAATTCCTCCGAAAAGATTTGTGGACAGGAATTCCACAACACTCCAGTCAACTCTGCAATGGTGCGACGGCAATTATCGTGAATGCCTTGACGAATTCTCGCCACAGTGTCTTCAGATAAAAAAAAATCAAAACAACCAGCAACGTCAAACCCAAGATAACCGGTCAAAAACGGAAGCATGACAAAGAGGGCGAAATGTTCATTTAAGTTAGTAACGGCTCCTGACCAGGGCTATTGTGTGGCTGAGGGCTGACTTAATATTGTTTTCCTCTTCTGCTTGGCATTTAAAAACACGTTTTGTTTTTAGTTGGTATATTTCTCTTATTCAATTATTTAGAGTTGACTTTAAGTCTACAGTAGTAACGCAGGAGCAGACTGGAGTCATTATATTCTCTCCTCTTTTTTCTAATCCCACAAACTCGTAATATGCTTTAAAGAAATCCATTTTTAAATGTCTGTTTTACTCTGATCATCCTCGTGAGCCGCGTATGGATAACAACCGTTCCCGCCTTAGTTTGTTTAACACGAAACAAAATTGCACAGCTTCGCGTTGTTCATATGAATAAGGCATCACGAAATAGCCAGACGGGTTGACCGAAATGTGAGCGATGAGACGTCATTTGTTCTTTCATTCGTAAAAATATATACATTTTTTCTATTAATTACCAAAGAATTTCATTTTTATGTATTCGCCCAATTGTATAAATAATTGGTTCTTGCATTCGTTTATATATGTGCATACTATGCGATGTAGAAGCTATTTTATTATTTTTTATATTTTTATATTTTTCATAATACGAGAATTAGAGATGGAATTACTATTCCATCTCTAATCTTTTCTTGAGACTTCCCGTACAGTTTGTTATCAGCGTTACACTTTCTGCGACGTGACAGGTTCGTTTGAGTAACAAACTTAGGATGAACATCTAAATGCCTTTGGACGTCCATGTGTTTGACCACGCCGTCTCGACCCGTCTTCTCTGTTATTAATTACAAATTTTTTAGTGTCACTTTTGTGGAAGACGCTAAACTCAAAGTAAAAGTATAAATTAAAAAAACGCGGGCGTCCCTATTGTTTCTTACTTCGTGCTTGGGGCAACTCAGCTTGCTGCGAATTCGTAGGACGCATCGGTCGTGGCAGAAACTTCGCCAGTCCTCCGTCGCTCTCTTCTTCCCTTCTGCATGCGCCAAACTTTTTAAGGAAATCTATATTCGTTGTAACCGAACGCTTGTTCGGCGCCGGGGGACTTTTTCTGGCTTCATTCTTGTTCGTTCGTTTTCTTTTTAAAAGCAACAACAAAAACATCAACCCAGAAATGCCAGAAACCCATGACAGTGAACAAAATACACTCAAGTAAAAAAAAAGAAAAGACGTCGGAGGAACGAACTCCGCTATTCTAAGAAATCTCTTAAAGCGAAGTTTTTCGAGAACAGAGACCTGCCTCCGACCACTCTGTTACTCCGTTTGCTTCGGTCGCTTTTGCGTTTCCTCCTCTCTCGTTTTCTTTCTTTGGTCTTCCTCATCCTTCTTTTGTTTTGTTTCACGCTCTCCGTTTGCCCTCGGGAAGAATTTTACAGTGTGGTGAAGTTCCCCACCGTTTTGACGGGGAACGCGCTCCGATCGAAAGCGATGACGAGGCAGTCTGCTCTCAAACGCTGGCTGCTGAAAGAAAATATTTGTATGTTAGGTTTATAATATTGTTTCTATTTTTAGGAAACATTGAGAATGGATATAGCAATGGCTGCAACAAACGCGCTGTTTGAGTCTATGAGGAGCGACAGAAAGAAAGAACGGTCTTCCTATTCGAGAACACTAAGCCGCCTCCCAGTTGCGCTCTGGGTTCCAGCCTTCTTGTTTTCGGAGACGCTGTCGAGGAGTTCAGGGAGAGGTCATTTCTGACTCACGCAAGGGTTGCTGAAGACAGTTATTACGTGTCGCGCGGCGGTCACGACATCACCGGAAAGGATACCAGAGGAAGATGCAGAGGGGAAGCTGAAGACGGACCTCACGCGGCACGTCTTCCTCAGGGAAACGGACGAATCCATCACGTTCCGACTGTCAATTATTGAGAGCGGTGAAGGTAAATTAAAATATACGCCACCGGTAATTTTTCCCCTTCTGCATTACTTGTCGTTTTGTTATCAATTTGAATGCTTGCACGGTTAATATTTAACGAGTTTTTTTTTTGTTTTCTTAAAAATAAAATACACCTACAATCGCTGACAAATAAGAAATGAGGGGCTTTCTTCTTACGTTCACCATTCTTGCTTGTTTGCTACGGAGTGATTGCATATTATTCTGGGCTCGCCACGCCCTGCGATTCATAAGCTATCAGCAAATATACACCACTTGAACGTTCATGGACTGTCCGGTTACAATTCCTTTTGTTGTCGGAGATATTTCGCTGCTCTATGTTTGACCAGTGTCGGACTAGATGTTAACGTTTGAGCTGGATGCCAAATCCTCTGGAAACCAGCGAAGCAGTTCTATCAATACGCTTGGATGAAAAGAGGCAAGCTCTTAGTATTGGAAGCATTTAAGCATTGTCTTTATATCGTGCCAAAAAAAAATCGGTAACAAAGTTTTGCAGTTTTCCACTTCCTCTTGAAACACCTAGTTTTTGGACACATCTTTTATAAACACCTTGTGTTTCGCTCATTTGAAGTTGAAACACATTACGGACATAAAACAGGCGTCCAGCGCTTTCGAGTTTCCAGCTTTTTTTATATTTCATGTGTTGCTCTGAAATATTCCTTTATTTCTTGCGTTCACACGTCATTTCAATACTTTAAATTTACTTGCACTCTGAGTAAATTAAGCACGCGCTATTTTAAAGCATTACAGTTACATCTGAACAATAAGTTCAATCTAATAAAAAAAGAAACGAATGTACATAGAAAACGAAAGAAGTAAATATATTAAATAAGTATTACAGCATAAAAAAAACTATCAATAAATAATCCCTCTCTCCCCCCCCACCATCAAGGAAAAAACATCAAATCGAATGTCCGGGAAGGCTGTACAATATTTTTTGGGTCGGCTATCGATTCAGGGTTGACGGCCTTTGCAGGCAGCTGATGCCACGGAAATTAGCGTTACGTGACGCTGTGACATCACAGTAGAACGTTAAATTACGTTACGGGAAGTCACAGAGTGACACCGCGATACCCCTATTACATTAAACATGAAATTTAATCAGCTTAATTTAGAGGGGATGTAGTGTTACTGGACGACATGCTGTCGCATGACAGGTCATGTGACGTCCATTGTAACTTCACACCACGGAGACACGTGACGTCGCACTGTCACATCACACCATATGCGGTTGATGTAGCGAGGCGTAAGTGCGCTAAATTTAAACGCAGCAATCAAAATGTGTGAGACAGAGAGTGCAGTTGAGGGGCCATCGCTGCAGTTTATTTTTGGACAGGGCAACGAAAAACCAATTTTATTTCTCCCGAGTAAGGTTGCCTTTCAGACCCGTATTGAGCATAACATAGGCACGACGTTTTAAGGAAGCATAAAAAACCGAACTACTATTCGATATTTGATGGACAGAATACCGGCCTACTGAAGCACCAAGGCACTGACACAGTGTTTGAAACAAACAAAAAACAAGATGCCACGATAAGCGTAAAATGGCTCTTTGTGTAATTAGAAATATAATACAAGGAACTCGGGAAAATTGTGTCATAGTTTTAACTGAATGTCGCTTATATAAAGATATATTATTACAGAGCTCATGAGATGCCTAGAGAAGAGGAGGTAGAGGATCGCCAGCGGGCTCGCAGCAAGAAATTCAATCCTCTGTCTACCGCCATTACCCAGCTATAAATAAATCATCATCGTTTTCACCGTAACATTCTTTGGTGGAGGTGCGGACCCATCCCCGACCTGGACCTTCGCAGCAGGAGTCTTCCGCCCGCATCCAACATGACTCCACCTAGAGCGACACCACCCGAAGGCGCTCCACCTACGCCCCCGCCACCCTTAGTCCTCACAAAGCCTCGGGACCCCGGACCTTTTACCGGTACAGGCGACCAGGAAATAGAAGACTGGATCGACCTCTATGAAAGAGTAAGCTTGCATAACCGATGGGACAATACCATCATGCTCGCAAACATTATTTTTTACTTGCGAGACACCGCCCGGACATGGTTCGAAACGCATGAGGAAGAGATCACCTCTTGGGAACTCTGTAAGTCCAAACTTCAAGACCTTTTTGGACGTCCCACCGGGCGTAAGCTGTCTGCGAAGCGTAAGCTGGGTTCCCGCGTACAAACATCTACAGAGTCATATGTCACCTATATACAAGACGTCATCTCTCTCTGCCGCAAGGCTAACCCTGAGATGTCAGATACTGACCGCATCGAGCACATCCTAAAAGGCATAGCAGACGATGCCTTCCAGCTGCTTGTAATCAAAGACTGCTCGACGGTCGACGAGGTCATCAAGGAGTGCCGCCGGTTCGAAGCTGCTAAAACACGAAGGATAGCACACAAATTCAACCGCTTGCCCCACACACCAGCAACATCATCTTGCGAAGACACAGATGCCAGTTCGGTACAGATTACCAAAATCGTACGCCGAGAGCTGGAAGCAATGATGCCTAGTGAGGGTTCCTCTCGCCCTTCCGAGTCGCCGAACGTAACAGTATCAATAGCTGCTGTTCAAAGTGTCGTCAGGAAGGAAATGGAGAAGCTCTGCGCTTCTTCATGCCCCCGCTTCCAACCCACCGCTGACCATCATATTTCTGATCGTTGCCCCTGTGAACCTCCAACTGCAGCGACAGTCTTCAGACCGCCCCAACGTCGGGACCCAGCCGCATGGAGAACACCCGACAATCGGCCAATTTGTTTCCACTGCAACGTGGTTGGTCATGTCGCCCGCTATTGCCGCAACCCATGGAGCAACCAGCAGCCCAGGTTTCCATTTTCCAGCTCCAGTCGCCCTTACAGGGGAAGCTTCTCGCCATCTCCCGGGCACCCCGCGAATGAACAAGTATATTATCGCTCGTCACGCAACAATCGTTCGCCATCGCCGCGCCGTCGCCAGTCGCTATCTCCAGTCATCCGCCGCCAACTGTCGCCGTCCCATGACATTCGACCTTCGGAAAACTAACCAATGCAGCTTCAAGAGGTGAGGCTGCATTAGAGTCCCCAGCCCAAAATCCTCCTCGAAGCATCGCCGCTATAGCCAAGAATCGACTGCTGATCGACATTGACGGTATTAGCACATTTGCCCTTGTTGATACCGGAGCCGCTATTTCCATCATGCGCGAAGACCTCAGACGACGCTTACGAAAAGTTCTGACGCCACCTGACACAAAAATTCTGCGCGGTGCTGACGGCGGCGCAATCTCTCCTCATGGTATGTGCGGTGCTCGCATAACCCTTCATCACAAGACCGCATTTGTTCTTTTTACAGTCCTTAGAAGCTGTCCTCACGAAATCATCCTTGGTTGGGACTTTCTGACCACTCACTCTGCTCTCATTGACTGCGCTAAAGGCGAAATTGAACTCGATGCTACAGAGGCCTGCGGTGTCTCAGACCCCATTGGAGCAACGCTGTGCTGTCTTGAAACATCACGCATACCGCCATTGTCGGCTGTAGCGATCAATGTCACAACCGCTCAATCAATCCAGGACGGTGACTACATAATCTCACCTATTGTGAACATATTGCTTGAAAAACAACTCGCTGTACCACACTGCATTGCAGCCATCCAGAATGGTGCCACCGATATATGGGTGCTTAATATCACTCGCAGTCCACAAATTCTCCCCAAAGGTATGACAATTGCGCGCAGCTTCCCGACTCTTGACTCCACCGTCGCCGTCATTGCTGAAGAAGTTCTGCCACCCAAACCTCCTCAACCACTCTCGGAGACTGACCTTGCCTATATTTCCACCATGATTGACCCAACTTTGAACAGAGACGAAGCACGGCAACTCCACAGCGTACTTTGCAAGTACCATACTATATTTGACCTTACAAGCCGCCCTCTCGGTCAGACAACTGAAGTTACTCATCGAATCAACACCGGCTCCGAACCTCCCATCCACCATCGTCCCTACAGGGTCTCACCAAGCGAACGGCGCGCTATTCAACAGGAAGTTGACAAGATGCTGTCGCGAAACATTGTCCAACCCTCGTCCAGCCCCTGGTCCTCTCCTGTTGTTTTAGTAAAAAAAGAAGGACGGCTCATGGCGTTTTTGCGTCGATTATCGTAGGTTAAATAAGATCACGAAAAAAGATGTATATCCTCTGCCACGCATCGACGACACTCTCGATTGCCTACAGGGAGCGGAATATTTCTCATGCATTGATCTTCGCGCCGGCTACTGGCAGATTAACGTTGATGAAGCCGACCGTGAGAAAACGGCATTCATTACTCCCGACGGACTTTTTGAATTCAAGGTCATGCCCTTTGGCCTGTGTAACGCACCCGCAACGTTCGAAAGAATGATGGACCGCCTACTCAAGGGACTAAAATGGGTCACTTGCTTGTGCTATCTTGACGACGTCATCATCTTCTCTGACACCTTCCCAAAACATCTTGACCGTTTGACCCAAGTGCTTGCAGTCTTTCAACAAGCTGGTCTACAACTAAATTCAGCTAAATGCCGGTTCGGTAGTCAACAAATTAAAGTCCTAGGACATCTCGTGGACGAACATGGTGTTCTACCCGACCCTGAAAAAATTAAGGCTGTCAAAGATTTCCCCACGCCTCTTTCTTCAAAAGACGTAAGGAGCTTCTTAGGGCTTTGCTCCTACTTCCGACGCTTTATCAGAGACTTCGCACACATAGCACTCCCACTGACATCTCTCCTGAAAAAAAATCAAGTTTTCGAGTGGAAGGATCCTCATCAGATATCTTTTGTCCATCTGAAAGATGCTTTGACCTCCAGCCCCATTCTCGGCCATTTCGATGACACGGCGCCCACTGAAATTCGCACTGACGCCAGTGGTCACGGTATTGGAGCAGTTCTCGCACAACATCAGTTCGGAAACGAAACGGTAATTGCTTCCGCTAGTCGACTACTTTCACCGGCTGAGCGGAATTACACCATTTCCGAGAAAGAATGCCTTGCAGTGGTGTGGTCGGTCTCCAAATTTCGACCATACCTTTTTGGACGTCCCTTCCGTGTCATCACTGATCACCATGCCCTTTGTTGGCTTTCGTCATTAAAAGATCCCATTGGTCGCCTTGGACGCTGGTCTCTCCGCCTTCAAGAATATGATTTCACCATCGTATATAAATCAGGAAAGATGCACCAGGACGCTGACTGTTTGTCTCGTTACCCGGTAAGTCCAGCTAACTACAACACCGATTCAACTGAACTCCCAGTTCTGCCGATATCAGAGCTCCTCAACCTCGCTCACGAACAGCGTCGTGATCCAGCTCTGAAGCTTCTTATAAGACGCCTCTCAGCTGATGCAAACCAGCCGTCCTCGGGACTCTTTCGTATCCGCGACAACATTCTATACCGCCAGAATTTCAGACCCGAAGGATTACCATGGCTTGTCGTGATTCCTAAACACCTACAGGCCATAGTTCTTCACGAACTACACGACGCACCTTCCTCAGGTCACCTGGGTATCCTTCGCACTTACGGAAAGGTTAAGGAACGTTTTTACTGGCCGGACATGTACCGAACTGTAAAGAGGTATGTCTCTTCATGTGACCTTTGTCAACGTCGGAAGAAACAAACCATCAGGCCATCAGGGCTCCTTCAACCACTCCGCCCTCCGATCAGCCCATTTGATCGTCTAGGGATTGACTTCCTCGGACCATTCCCTTCGTCACGCTCTGAAAACCGCTGGATTGCAGTAGCAATTGACCATACCACTCGTTATGCAGTCACACGCGCTCTCCCAACCAGTACTGCTGTCGACCTGGCCCAGTTTCTTTTGGAGGACGTCATATTAAAATATGGCGCACCGCGAGAACTTCTTAGTGACCGTGGACGCTCCTTTCTGTCACGCGTTGTGTCTGAAGTACTGCAGGCCTGCTCGATCCGCCATCAAATGACGACCGCTTACCACCCACAAACCAATGGGCTCACTGAGCGGCTGAACCGAACGTTATCCGACATGCTGTCAATGTACGTGTCGTCAAATCACAGAAATTGGGATGATGCACTGCCATACGTCACTTTTGCATATAATTCATCCCGCCACGACACTACTGGTTTCACACCTTTTTTTCTCCTCTTCGGCCGTGAACCACCATTAATGCTTGACTCCCTCCTTCCACCCCAACCGGACGCTTCCCTCACCGAATTTACATCCGATGCCATAAGTCGGGCTGAAGAAGCTCGTCAATTAGCTCGCATACGCACGCTTGACTCACAAGAACGCCAGTGTGCCCGCTACGATAGCTCTCATCGACACATCCAATACTCTCCTGGTGACCTTGTATTGCTGTGGACACCGCAACGTCATGTCGGACTTGCTGACAAACTTCTCCACCGCTATACAGGACCTTACCGGATACATCACCAGTTGAGCGACGTTACATATGTCATTGAACCCCTCGAGCAACAAAATGACAGACGTCGCAGGGAAAGGGACACAGTGCACGTGGTACGGCTCAAGCCATATATCCTCCCAACGACCACGTAGCTCAACGACGAGACGTCGTGGCTTCTTGGAGGGGGGGTAATATTACAGAGCTCATGAGATGCCTAGAGAAGAGGAGGTAGAGGATCGCCAGCGGGCTCGCAGCAAGAAATTCAATCCTCTGTCTACCGCCATTACCCAGCTATAAATAAATCATCATCGTTTTCACCGTAACAATATTATAATCTTTTGAGGAAAAATGACGCACCCGTAGAATCGAAACGGAGTTTAGAACGTCATTTAAAACCCCATATAGCTCATGAGAGACCAAAGTTAAGTGACACGACAGTCGTACAGACTGGATGCTCGAGCAATAGCAGTGTTGTTCGGAACAGCGTTCCCTTTAGAGGGAACGGAGGAACGCCGCCGTTCTATTTGTCGTCGCTTGAACGGGAACGGGAACTCCTCACGTTTGCGAAGAAACGGCAGGAGGAAAGGTGCGCGGCTATTTGCAATTTTACAAAAAACGTTTTAGGCATTTACGCTTTTTGTTATTTACTAGTTCAACCTCCAGCTTCAAGGGATGGGGATGAAGTGTCTGACAGAAAGTCTAAAACAAAGAACTGGCAAAAATGTGATTATGGCGAATCAAGACGTACACTCTAAAAAAAACTCCGTTCTCTAAACGTTTTTCGACGTCCCAAGAACTTCTTCAGCTCATGAAGAGCGGTTTCGCCTCAAGCACTATCGATACCTAGCGCACCAAAAAGGCAACTGGCCGATAAAAAACTCTTTCGCAGCAAAAAAAAAAGAAAAAAAAAAGAAAGGGGGGAGGAATAAAAAGGCCCTTATTGGTTTTTCACGAAGAAGCCTTTTAGAGGGCTCTTAAAATAACTTTTTAGTGTGCAAATGTGGACGAGCCGAACAACCCCTAAGAGATCTTTAAAGGGGTACTCCACCGATTTGTTGAGCTACCTCAACTAACTATATTTTCTGACTCCCCGGCCTTTAGCCTTTCCGGTATGCTATTTAGCATCGTGAAATTCATAATAGGTATTGTGAAATCGGCAAATGAAAATGGTGCAAAAACCAATATTCAAATATTCGCGCACTTCTCAGTGCCGTGACGTCAGTGGCAGGCAGGCTTGCCAGTTGAGCAAGTAGTCTAAAAATAGAATATACCAATCATTTGTTCCGTGCTGGAGCGCGGATACGGGAGCGAGCTTCCAGAGCACTTATTTGACACCAAGAAACAGCTTCAAATCCGTTGGGAGCAACTTCTGTAGTCCAGAAAGTTAACCCCTGCCTTCCACTGACGTCACTTTGTTGTCGTTGCCAGTAGAGACTTTCAGTTTGAAAAACATGGTGAAGACCAAAACTGTAAATTCAATAACTTCGAGAAAAAAAAATATTTTGACCTAATACTTGGGATACTATTTTAGCAATGTTTGTTGGTTAGTTTAGCAAAATTTCAAGCAAATCGGAGACAATGAAAAAACTGGTGGAGTACCCCTTTAAGTGCCAAATTCTTTTAGAAAGTATTGAGCATATCTGTATTTTCCCTTGCTTAGTCTATATTATTGACGAATTATCCAGCGCAATATTTCACTATAAAAAGGTAATGTAACGTTGAAGTAACGACCTGTTCCAAACTTAGAAACGCAATGTGAACACTTTCCATTTAGAACTTTGGAACTTGTAACGGGAACTCGTTTCAAGATTGAGAAGGAACGAGAAACGAGCTTTGGATCTCCTTTTGGAAGAATGCGTACAATACTGTCTAACAGTAGTAGTGCTCTCATCAGAAGACCGGTTCTTGGGTTCAATACTAAAAACGATTGAACTCCTCTCTTGAACACAAAATTATTTCTGCATATTTACTTTCACAAAAGTTATCATTCGTGTTCTTGTGCTGGAGCACTTTGGTTAAGCGAGTATGTAGGATTCGTTTTATGGGGATCCCTTGAGCCAGATTAAGGAATTCTTTGAAGCAAAATCGTGTGTTTTCTCGCAGCATCGTTAAAACAGGCTCGAGGTGCACCTAAGCACTTCTTATGAGTTGTGAATGAGAAAGCATGCGTGCCGTTCTTTCGCTCCCGTGTTTCGCTTGCGGCGTATTTGCTTCGGCCGTGCGCGCGCTCTCCTTCCTCTCCTCCCGGCTCTGACCTTCGACGCTTCGTGTTACAGGCGTGCACGCGGGCCGGACACGCAGCGCCATGGGGCGGCGGCCGTTGAAACTGACTCGCGCCAGCCAATGGGACCGAAAGCGAGATACATCAGCTTTACTCCGAATTTTTGGGATCGGGGAAACTAAGCGCCCTTGTCAAGGCTTTTCGCGTGGTTCCATAGCTGGGAGCTGGCTTCACTTACAGAAAGGATTTAAGGTGCCGTTTGGCGCGGCTTCAAACTGTTGACGCTGGCTCGCTCCACAAGACCAGTTAAAGGGCAACTGCAAAGAAAAAAAAGTATTTTTTAAACAGTCTAATTGGGAGAAGCATGTTACAAAACAAATGTTCCGCGAAAAAAAATATTTTTTTATCAATATTTACGCCACAGGACGCAATTTAGTCGGAGTCAGAACCTCTACACATTTGAAACTCCCGCTCTTTTGACCCCCACGGAGGAGAAGTACGCCCCGCCCCTCACTAGGGAGTTTTCGTAGACCGCGTTGCCCCCTCCGCTAAGCGTTCCACAACGAAGAGGTTGCTACTGCGCCTGCGCGCCGATAGCCTTGGCTGTGGAGTTCCCGCTATCGTAGCGGGTTGCGGAGGGCCCTTGCGGGACGGCGAAAACAATCTACGAAAACTCCCTATTCTCCCTGCGTTGCGGAGTTGAACAACGCAGCGTCTCGACTTCCGGTAAGATCTGGCAACAACGCACGTTGAACATGGCGGCGGTGTTGTTTTGGTTTGACGCGGTTTGCGAGCACATGTAGCGAAGACGTGACCGGAGAAGTTGCCCCTGTGATGTTCCCCGAAGACGGGAAGTATCATTCGTAATCGTCGTGTGTGCTTTGAAAGCGAAGGGAGTCAAAGGGTCCACGAGTGCGCAACCACAAGCCAAGGTTCACGACAGAGCTGCGTTTAAGTCGGCGATCTCGTTCTGTTTGGTGCAACACAGAGAGGCGACAAAGAGCTGAAACGTTCGTGGTGTGTGTAATGCGGTGCTATATGTGTAATGCGGGGTTGACGTACAACGGGTCCAGTCCCGTCGTCGTCAGCTGATCCAGTAAAACTGGTCCGGGAGGACCCAGCGAGCGTTTTTAAAAGTAAATCTTCCTTCGTTCTGTTTCAAAATGTGGAAGATTCCCGACGGATACCGTGAGTAAAAAGCTGCGGGCGGTTTCAAATAAATTACGTCGTTTTAATTGAACAATGTACTCCGAGTCGTTGTCCTAAATCTGCCGTTTTTATGCTTCGTGTTGTTGGAGTGCGTTTGCACAGCGACGTGTTGCGCTCGTCGTGCTGTGTAAATAAATTTGGGCAAGATTTCGTACCTGTCTACAGATGCAAGAACTGAGACCACTTTTTACGTGGTGAACATAGTACTTTTTTTTATTTTGTGAGACTAGTGGGGGACGTTAGGAGCAGCCGGTGCGAATCCCGAGGGCTTCCGGAGCGATATGACGAGTACGTAACTGGACACGTTGGTCGCTACGCGAACGCCCGATTGCCTCCAGCCAAATAACATTCCTTTCGGGGCGACATGGCTGCTGGAAGGCTCACTGTCGGGATCACGCATCTGACATCTCCGAAAAGTCAGCATTTGCACGCGCAAACAAGCAAAACAAATACAAAAAAAAAGCACGCTAAGAAAGCAAAGAGGAAAACGAAAAGAACCGCCCTATGAAAGCCAAAACCCCGCGACGCTTCCTATCACTAACACCTGCGACAGCTGCTAAACACACACTACTTCACTTCAAGAAGTCTCACTCAAGCACCTGGGTCAGCACGAAACACTGATCACTTCGGCGAAACGATTAGTCGAGGTAGGCGAGACAGGCGGGAGCGGAGACTTCGGCGGCCATGAAAGAATGGCAAAGCTTTTGTTTGTTATGGTATGAATCCAAACGGAAGTGGCCGTCTTGTAAACCTTTTGTGAAGAATAATAACTCTCATCACATGGGTTATTCTTTAAACGTAAAAATATGCCGCTCAAAAGGAAATTGCAACATATAACAAAGGTTTAACAACCAAGATCTAAGCTGTCAATCAAATTCTTAGCCAATGAGAAGTATAGCAGCCGATTGGAAGAAACGTCACGGAGTCCCAACTTCGTGGCGCGCGATTTAAAACGGGCGAAATAGCCGCAAACTAAAATCAGTCTCACGCAATAATTATTGCTGTGAAATTTTTTTTTTCTCGCGGGAAAATTTTTTTGACATGCTTGTCCCAATTCGGCTGTTTAAAAAAAAAACTTGTTTTTCTTTGCAGTTACCCTTTAAGGCTTTCTCATTGAAAATACTTGACGCCGCCTCGAGCTTGACTTGCACCTTTTTGTCTTGCAAGGATTTCGCGCTCGCTGCTGTATTTTTGTTGCTTTCAGTGCTCCACACCAATATGTTTCGATTTATTCCAGAATCACACACTCACCCACGCGAGAGCGAAAGGATGGTGTCATGAAAAACCGGCCTGGTCCCGCCGGGCAACGAGTATTGCAAATGGCGCCACGTCGCCTGCCGGCAGGGCCAAGTGGTCCTCGCGGTTGCTGTCGCACTCCCTGGTGGGCGCTAGTTTGCACCTCGTCGGTCTCGACTGGCACCCTAACTTGACTTGTTTTACCGCGCCCAATGGGAGCCTCTTCGACTCCCGTTTGGGGGACGCTATTGCCCAATGCTGTGGGCGCGGTAACACATCTTGCAATTTGGAAATGGGTTTGCCAGATGCCTCAGTTAAGCGTTTCGGGGATTTACTTTGTTTGGGGGTGCAGGCGACGAGTGTTTTCGCCGCTGTGATGGTCTTTTTCTGTGTGTGTGTTTATTACGATTGTAGAGGAGGGGGTGTGTTTTCTTGAGTTTAATAATAAAGAGCTCCGTTTGGTTCGAACTGGGAAACGGCGCGACAGTCGACTTGGGAGGCTCGAAAGCGGAACCCGCTTTCTTTGTCGGCTCCGGCATTCTTTGTCGGCTCGCACGGCAGAGCTCAGCGTGGGCTTGGCCACTTCACAAGAGCGCGCGCTCAGCCGTCGGCCTCTTCCTCGGCAGTAGCGAAACGTGGTCGTCCCCATCAGTACGTTGCAGACGAACTAAGAGAGTGAAATAGCGACATTTATGCTTTCGCATTCACAACTCATAAGGAGTGCTCAGGCGTATGCGGAATTTTCTTGAAGCGCTCCACCTTTACACTTAGTCTTTTGGTTCCACTCCTAGATAGGACGAGGCAAGCTAAACATCTTTGTTGTATATAGCCATCAGACCATCACTACGTCTTTGGTGTTTTCAATTTTTTATTCGAATGTTGCTATTGAAGGTTATTTTCAGGTTCCCAGCCGCGGTCCCTCCTTCGACTGGCACGGATAGTGCCGTAGGAATAAATTTCTAATTTCTTCAAAGCTTCATTCAGTTCTATTGAGCAAAACTAATTATCAATCGTAAATTTGAAGTTACTGCCATTGGGCAAGCCCTCGCGCAATGCCATAACGACCTCGCCACGGACGCAGAGATGGCAATTTAGTTTCAGTCTCAGCGTGTCTGCTCCAGTGTAGACAGCAAATCGGTATACTGTCGAAGTCGTGATCTTCCTTTGAACGGAATCGTTTGCCCATCTGCACTCTGCACTTCTTCGGGCGCTTGAGTTAAGCATTTTTGCTGGAGTGTATTCAGAAAAAGGACGAAGTTTGAAAAGTCTGTCTAAGTACGAGTCTTCCTTGGTAGGATCTTTGCTGTTGTCAGCAGCATAAAAAATACCCTCTGAGTCGTTTGAACCTGTTCTTAGATATTATCTGAGATACTGAAGCCTACGGCAGGTCATTACCACAGTAAAGTGATATTGTAAATCGGAATCAACACCGCCATCAAGAGAATCCCAACGAAATGCTCCAGTTCATTAGCGACTGTGTTGGGACATATTTCACTTTTCTGCGTGGTGTAGGGTTTAGCTGGCAAGTGCTCAAACACCTCCCATAAAAAAGATGCCTGAAATACTGGAGTGTAGTAAATATCTCAGGTGATGGGTCCGGAAGCACACGTTTCCGCGTTGTGTCGACGTCGGGGATTGACCTCCGCTGCCACAAATATCTGCATGCTTTCTTCTTCAGTTTTTCTGCAGACGTTTCTTTGTTCTGTGACTCCGCGTTCTCTCAACTCGAACGTTTCCAAATTATCTTGGTGTTTCCTAATCGCTGGACGAACAGCTCAGGCCAGTCTCTTTCTCATCGCTCCCAGCACTTGGAAAGAAATGCTCGTAATCGGTGTCGGATTCTGATGGGTGGTGTACACTCTCCGGCAATATGAAAGACCCACTGGGAGCGCGTGGCAGAGGCGGTGGCTGAGGGGGGCGCTGCGCGCGCTTTGGGCAATTCCATGTCGCTCGGAGGGGAGGCCTCACCCGGTGCTCAGCTGCGCCAGCCGCGCCGAGACGTGCTTAACAGATTTTGATTTCGGTTTGGCTTGAAGAGCGCTTCTTACGCGGCACGCCTAGGAGTATTGTAAAGGAGGCTCGAATGAAGTCTCGTTGTCACGGGCGCTTTTATGAATTTTTTTTATGCAAATTATCAATTCAAGCACTGCGAAAAAACAAAGATGGCAGTTATGCCGATGCCCTCTACTGCACAAATAAAATGTGTTGAAGAGCGCGCTTGTTCCTTAATTCTTTAGAAGAATGCCGCGGGTATCGCAGTTTGACCGAGCACGAACCGAAATCAAAATTTAAGCACGTCTCGACGCGGCTCGCCAGCTGGCGCGGCTGAGCACCGAGTGAGGACTCCTCTCCGAGCGACATGGAATTGCCCAAAGCGCGCGCAGCACCCCCCTCAGCCACCGCCTCGGCCGCGCGCTCCGAGTGGGTCTTTCATATCGCCGGAGAGTGTACATCTAGTAGCAAGGCTTGTGATTACGAGGGTATACAATCATCCGGCTCATCATCTGGTGTGCCGAAAGCAAAGATATCCTTAACGTTTCCGTCGCCAAACGTTGATGAACTCGGTCCCAGTACCGATCCATAAAATGCGGCCAAGCCCACCATGAAGGCGGCCAATGATTCCTGCAGGAACTGTCGAAACAACTGGGCTTGTAAAATAAACTATTGTTAAAAATGCTTCCGAAATGAAATACAAATGCTTCCAAAAGTTTGAAGAGGTTAATACCATCTACAATTCATTTCAGATCACTGAGAGGCAGCTTGCCTTTAGCGGGGGAGATCCTAAAGATATTCACAAGGAGACGAATTCGTCGGAGCTGAAATTCATGGATGGGTGTGCAACTGAAGTTGAGCACGCGCCTAGTGACATCATCTAGCGATCAAATTTAGTACTTGAGTCTTTCAAAAATCATTGGTCAGGGACGGTTAAATTACGGTTCTACGGTAACGAAAATGTATTTCTGATGTGTTATGGTTACTGTAGAAATCACTGAACTAGAAAGGGTTAAGCACTTTTTTTTCTAAGGGGAGAGGGGTGCGAAAATTATTGCCCAGTATTTAGCCATACGTGAAGCATCGCTGGCTTCCTTTTCTACGAAGTATCATTGAGCGCAAAACTGAATTTAGAAGCAAAGGGGACGGGTACGGAAAGGAGTTAATAAACTACAGGAAAAGTGCGCTAAGGCACTAAGACAGCCAATGGTAGAAAAGGACATGGAGGGGCGGAAGGACTGAGCCGAACCAAGGGCTTGGAGCCGAAGAGCCGCGTTTTATGTCCGTGGCCCATTACAGCCAGAATGGATTGCGGCAACGAAGGCTCGGCGATAATGGTCGCTTGGGGACTTAAGACAATTTCCAGGGATAAATGAAGCTTGTCCACTATTTTTGTTTTTTTCTTTGTGTTCTTTCCACTTATGGGCTCTGACACAATGCTGATTACGCGCTCGCACTCTTCCATGTGTTTCTCGACGCGATATTGCCCTCGCGAAGCAGCTCTACTAGAAATTGTTTTTATATGTCCTGATCTGCATGCTTAGTTGTTCGTCGCTTGGTTTTACCGCTGCGTTTATGTTATTTCACAGCCTTCGTAGTCACCGTCACTTGGTGGTTCATACCTCCGCGCGACGACGGGGATGAAGGCGAGAGCCAGCCTCTATACTACGTCTCATAAACCAATCCTAGTGAAGTCAAAAACTACAACACACGCAAACGCAGATGTTAAAAGTATGTGCTCGGTTTTAAAACACGTTCACTACGCTTGAGTGATTTCGCAGATTATACCAACCGCCAGGCACGGAGCCAGGGGGAGGGGGGGGGGGGGGGGGGGGGGGGAGTCATGAGGCCACCCCCTCTCCCCTCCCCCCCCCCCCCCCCGAAATCTTCCATTTTTGCTGGGGCCTCTTTTCCCTCCTCTCCTCATACAGCATTTTGTCATGCGCGCTACCCCCCCCCCCCCCCCCCCTTCCCCCGAATCGAACACCGTGACCTTACGCTCATGCGTTTAGTTGATTTACACTGTCGGCTTCTAGCGTCGGTTTCACTGAGACTTAACCCTTTCGTGGGCGTCGTTTTTAATGAAAACCATGGTCAACCTATTTTTTTCTGTTTTATTTAAAAACGTTCTGAAAAGTGTTTTTTGAATAAATGAGACAGATACAAAAAGATATGAAAAAAAAAAAAAAAGACCTGTCGGAAATATGCTTCCCCTTGCCCTGTAACTGCAAACCCTTTTTTAACTTTTTTTTTTTTTGCTTTAAGAATGAGCTGAAGGTGAGTAATTATCGAGTGCATCTTTCACTTAGACCGTTTGTTGACGCCATCAAAAAACAAAAATAATTGCCTCTTTCGAGATCTGGAGCGTAGGCCATAACCGTGTTGGCCATAACGGCTGTACGTCCCACTTTGGCGAATATAAAAGAAATCGCTCGTATTACTTCTACGTTTCAAGGAAATGCAGGTTCGTTATGTAGCTAAGTTGCCCTGATCCCTTAGTGTGTAGGTTGTATACCTTCAATGATTTCGTTCTATGGAAGACGGCAGAAGCCAATAATCCTGCAGCTCTCAAGATTGGAAAGCGCCTCTTTCGAGCAAAGTCGATTATTTGTTGTTAGCGTTCCGGTTGTGCGTCATTACGCTTTTTCACGTTGCTCGCGAGCTGTAAGGTAGAATAATTCTATTGATGGAATAAGCACGGTTCCTTGAGCTTCTGTCGCTCTGCGCCATATCGCGGCGTTTCTCTAAAATCGGAGCGAACCTTTGACACGCTTGCTCTGTAGCGAGGTGGCGTCGTTCAGACACCTCTCTTTCTCCACTATGATATCTGATAAATTTATAATCCCGCACTGTGATGTCACACCATTTCCAGTGCTTACTACCTGAGTATGCACATAACGCGTGCCACAGACCAGTAAACAAGAATGGCAACGTACAGAAGGCGACTATGGGAATGGCCTATAGCCTCGATCTTTTATACTTACGTATCTTTCAAGACATTGTGCTCCTTGTGTTACAGGTCACTCATTCCAGAGCCGAGTATAGGCGGCTGGTGCCGTTGCAGTTCGGCCATCAAATGCCCCCTACGCTCACACAATGGTCCAATTAAGTATTTGAAAATATGTGTCTGCAGCCTATGAACAATATCCGAGACGCTAAAGTTAAATAATGAAAATTATTCAAGACTAAAGGAGATCTACAACGTGCAATAAATATTTCATTTAGGACACCGTCTGATAGATGCTGAACAGCTTACTCAGGTGCTGTATAATATAAGCAGGCCGCGATCGTGACCTGTGAGGCTACAGCGACATTAAGGAGGTTGGTAATTTCAATGGTACCAAAACATTACTGTTCCGAAACAAACAAAAAAAACACGTTTGCATTATTTTATGGTATAACTTATATTGCAGTGGGCAAGGCGACAGCAAGCCTGACATGTCGCATAAATGTTTTTTTCCTTGTACGCAGTTTTTGCTGCTGCTACTGCTGTCGCACCACAGTTCATCGCCAACGGAGGACTCGCGCGGACACAATCAACTGGGGACCATCAGCCTAGAGGACTTCGCGGCAACTAAAGAGCTCGTCATCCAGATTACAGCATCACCTCGTCACCGAGTGCACAATGACAAGGACTACAGTCACGTGTTTGATCGGCAAATGAAAATCGTGGGAGGCACTGCAACGTCGGCCTTCGGGGCTATAAAGGCACAGCTGCACGGATCAACGATCAGTGGGCAAGGCGACAGCAAGCCTGACATGTCGCATAAATGTTTTTTTCCTTGTACGCAGGTATGTGGAAAATTTGATGATTACTCGTACCGCTCAGATGACCGTTGTTTATTGCTGTTGCCTTGCCCAAGGCGCGTGAAACTGCTCCTTGTTGCCATTGTTGATTGTCGCTGAAGAGCACTTGTGCCTTTAAGGGGAGGAGATGTTGAAAAACATTCTGGCCCAGATAGAGATACAATGCGGGAAATACTGGAAAGTCAGAAAGAGATGGCGGCTAACATATCAACATTGGTACAGGGTCAGAAAAGCTTTGAAAAACGATTAGAGGCTATTGAAGCTTCTACTTCCAAGATAAAGGATCTCACTAGGGAGCTAAATGACACACAAGGAAAACTAGTGCACTTAGAAGCGACCGTAGTAAAGCTCGAGTCAAAGATCGGTGACCTGGAAAATAGAAGTAGGAGAAATAACTTGGTAATCTACGGAGTAGAGGAGTCTGACGCAGAAACGAAGCAACATTTGGTGGAAAAAGGGGTGGATGGCTTCTTTAAATCAAAAATGGGTGTTGAAGTTAAATCTCTCGAAAGAATTCACCGTCTCGGAAGGGTGGCTATGGGTAAACCGAGACCAGTAATCTTGCGTTTTGGAAACTAAAATGAAAGGCAAAATATTATCAGAAATGCTAAAAAAATGAAAAGGAACGCGCATATTTATTAACGAGGACTTTTCGAAAAATGTTAGAATGATAAGGAAAAAACTGTGGGACAGTGCGAAAGAAAACAGGCAAAGGGGAGAGAAGGTATACTTAGCATATGATAAATTAGAGATTAATGAAGTGACTTACGCATGGGAAGTGGATACAAACCAGATGGTTGAACTTTACTCAGCCAGAGAAGTACCTTAACCCGAGGATGATAATTGACAGGCATCTGATTTCCCACAGGCAAAAAGTGTCATATTTATTAACCTTAATGCAAGAAGTATCGTAAATAAAACCCTCGAGCTAGAACATATTTTAATAGAGCATGACCCCGATGTAGTAGCTATTACTGAAACCTGGTTATACTCGTCTGTTACAGATGATACAATAATACCTCCCGGCTATGTGCTCTATCGAAAGGACAGAGAAACTAGAGGAGGGGGTGTTGCTCTAGTAATCAAATCTTGTTTAAATTCTTCAGAAATCGAAGGAGCTCCAGGCATAGAAAATGTATGGTGTAGCATCAAAATGGAAAAAAGTGAGTTAATTGTGGGAGTACTGTATCGACCCCCGCAAATGCCATGTGGATATTAGCAAGAACTAAGTTAGTTCCTCTTTGAACTGAAAGTAAGTTCCAAGAAGGTTGTTTTAATGGAAGATTTCAATCTCGGTGGAATTGACTTGGTAACGTTAGGATCTGGGAACCACGAAGTATCATGTGCTGAGGAACTTTTAGATAGTTTTCTCACATAATTTAACTCAAAATGTTAAGGGACATACCAGAATACAGGGGAAATCAGAAGCTCTTTTGGATTTAATATTTATAAATGAGAACCTTATAAACCACGCGTATGATTGCAAGATTAGCCCGGGAGTTTCGGACCACAGCACTGTACATTTTACGTTGTCCTTAAAGCCTATGCTCAGGAGAATTGAAATTACTTCGTATAAAAACTTTGAAAAAGCCAATGACGAGTCAGTTATTGATCAACTTAGCCTGAACTATGATAACTTCGAGCACCCAGCTGGCAACCCGTTGATGGAAGTGAATGACCTATGGCTCAATTTTAAGGAAATGATACTTGAATGCACTCGTAAGTTTGTCCCAGTGGAAATAAGAAAGAAAAACTTGAACAGTCCTTGGATTACAAGGGACATAATCCACCACAAACGACGATTGTCAAGGTGTAGAGCAAGAACACGCAAAAAAACAGGACGGGTTCCAGCAGGCCAAAATACAGTCACTGAGCAAAGAGCTGAAAGCAAAATAAAAACTTCGAAAACGATTTTCTTTAATGTAAAAATGCAAAACTTTTTTAGATATTCACCACAGAAGTTTTGGCGACAATTAAAACCAAGTAAAAAAGTAATTACCAAAGTGATAGTAGAAGAAGTGATTGAGCACAAAACTGAAATTGCGAATTGCTTTAACCAATATTTTGTCAGTGTTTTTTCCGCTGATAATAACATTTTACCAACATTTTGTTTGTTTGAGAATGTGCCCCCAATCGAAGACGCGGAGGTCTCAAAGAAAGGAATTTTTTCATAGCTACTTCTTATCAATCCAAAGAAAGCCGCCGGACCGGATGACATTCATAATCAATTTTTAAGGCGTTATAGCGAATGGTGTTCAAAATATCTCACGATCATATTTAATAAATCACTTTCAGATGGGTCCGTTCCCAATGACTGGAAGCTGGCCAAAATAATACCTATTCTTAAGACTGGAAATGCCTGTAAGGTCACGAATTATAGATCCATATCATTAATATCTACTTGTAAAATACTTGAGCATGTTGTTTCGAAGCATATAAGAATGTTTTTAGATACCTACTCTGTACTTGATGAAAAACAGCATGGCTTTCGAAAAGGCCTGTCTACCACAACTCAATTAACAGAATTAATTCACGATTTTTCTTCGACCCTTGACAGAAGAGGTCAAATTGATATAATTTTTTTAGACTTTCAAAAAGCATTCGATAAGGTAAACCATAATAAATTACTTTTAAAGCTCAAGCATTTACTAAAAAACACGAAAGTTCTGCGATGGATAGAAATGTTTTTGTTTTGTAGAAGGCAATTTGTGAGCATTGATGGTCACGCTTCCATGCCTCGCGGGGTCGACTCGGGAGTCCCCCAAGGTTCTGTACTTGGGCCCCTGTTATTTTTGGTTTTTATCAATGACGTTCTTTGCGATATTACAGTAAAGGCACGACTTTTTGCTGATGATTGTATATTGTCACGAATTAAGGCGACGAAAAGGCGAACAGTGAACTAAAAAGAAAGGTTTAATGGGCGAACTTGTGCCAACCAAAAATAAGTAACGAAAGAGCGTCGAAGCAGCAGAAAAGCAGGCGGCGATTCGGCGGCGAATCAGAGAGCGCGAGCTAGACGGAGACTGACTCGACAAGGTCGCGGGCAGCTGCTTATCTACCGTGCGTCACTATCTCGAAAGTTCGGCAAAAAAGGTTCGAGCGTCGCGCGCTTGGGGCGAGGATGAACTGGCACTTTCGAGAATAACAAAGCAGAGGGAAAGTTACGTCTGCTACGAGAATGACCGGGAGTCTTCTAGAAGACCGTCACCAAGCGTTTCCTTCTCGGCTCTGCGGGCGGCAATATTGTATACATACATAAACGATGATTTTGACCATGTTGAACTAAACGACTGTTTGCAGAAAATTAGCGAATGGTGCGAGATCTGGCAAATGTCTTTAAATATTGAAAAAACAGTTTGCATGTCAATAACACATAGGAGAGTTCCTTCTGTGTATAACTACTACTTGAAGAGTGAACCATTGTCTAGGGTAGATGGATTTAAGTATTTAGGAGTAACAATAGCCAGTGATTTAAGTTGAAACAAACATGTCAGTAATATAATAAAAGAAGCCACAGCTAAACTCTGGTCACTAAGAAGATCATTAAAATTAGCAACCACTGAAACTAAATTGCTAGCTTATAAAATGCTAATAAGACCTAGATTGGAGTATGCTAGTGAATTTTGGGATCCTCACACAAAAGGTTTAATATCGAAATTAGAAAAAGTTCAAAGAATGGCACTGCGTTTCATTTTTTCGAAGTACAGAAGACTGGATTCACCAACTGAGCTCTATTCTAAGGCAAGCATCTAATTATTAGAAGAGAGGAGAAAAAATAAGCGTTTAAAAATGCTTTTTATGATTTTAGATGCCACACTGCAGATTGATGAACATAGATTCATCAAACCCCATCTATATAGGATCACACGTAATAAGCATACTAGGACAATCGAAGAGTACAGATTCAACAAAGAATGTTTCAAGAATTCGTATTTCCCTCGGACGATAAGGGAATGAAATACACTTCCTGAAAGCGTTGTTAAATCCAAAACGATTTTGGATTTTATGAAGTGTCTCCCATGTAACTAATAGACCTCCTGTTATCATTTTTGCTGTACTTTCTGCTTTTGATATGAGTATTAGGTGTCGTATAGTCCTTCATTTTTTGTCATTGTGTTCTGCATGTGTATTACATTGTCTACTGTTTTTTTTGTACTCACTGCTATCATAGTCCTCACTGGGGGACTGATAGTATTATGAAATAAATAAATAAATAAATAAAATTCCGCGCCTCGAGGTTTAATTTAGTTGTACGAAGATATTGCCGCCTTGAATTAAAAGGACAAGGTCATAAAAGTAGCCGTTCTTTCTACGAAATCACGCGTTCACACTGGTGTTGGAATCGCAACAGCGAAGGGGATCCGCTTGTTTTCATCATCAAACACGCGTGAAACTTTATTGTATACATAAGCAACCGCGTTCGCCACCTCTTTGCGAACGCGGTTGACCCGCTGGTGTGAACACGGCGTAAGGGGGATGCATACCGGTACTTCATTTTAGTGCAAAGTGCTTTTCGCACTCCGCACGCGCGATGGCCGCAGAAGCTGAGCCTTTGCCGCTCTGGTGGAGAGTGCGCGTTTGCTACATGAGATCATTTTCACGTTTTCTTTGGACTTTTTCTAGTCAGATTTTTATGCGCTATAAATGTGTTTTCTATTGGAAATAATGCGTCGAATTTTTTTTCTTGATTTGGTGCAGTTTAAAAGGCTCTCTTGATCTGAGTGATCAACCTCTAATGTAGCAATCTAACTACGATTTCAGCGAGAATATTGCGTGTCTTAAAACAGCATCATAAAAAAACGCATATTCGTACCGCCATCACGTGCAATTTGCGTGCTTGGAGGTATTGAAAAAAAATTTTACTTTCTTGAAATACGCAATAAGGGCAACATAATGGTAAGATATCTGGGGAGATAATCTCGCAGTGATAAGTGCATGCACTATGCAAATACGCGTATATTGGCCCAGGATCGCTTTGGGTACGATGGTGCTCCATAGCGATCTTGTTGCGACTGTTTGGAACAACCATTTCGAAGCTTCAAAGATTTGAAAGCCGTAAATGGCAATCGCCATGGTAACCGAGATCGCTCGATCAATCACCTCGAGAGGTTTTGGCGTCTGTATGTTGGTGAAAGGACTGTAAGTGAGCAGGCGAGCTGGTGGTAGCTATCATGTCGTATGTTGTATTTGTGCCCGGCTTACAGGCGGGAAGGCAATGGCGCTACTTTTCCAGGACCAATGACTTTAGCGAGAGCCTCTGTCTGGCTTCTTCCCTCGTCTTATTTTCACAAGGGTTCGAGCAAAAGACTCGCAAGCCTTAAAGATCAAGCTACACGCTTGCGCCAACAGTACTGACGCGATTGTCGACGCTCTTTGAGAGCACATTCTGCCAAACAGTGACGCCACAACTGGGGAAAGGAGGCGACGGCCCCTCTTCCTTTCCGCCATATTTTTAGTAAAAGATTGAGGAACAAGTCATGAAAATTTTCCTGTCCCTTCCCGTTGTTCCCTCATCTCCCAAACACATCCGACGCCACGGCTGCCAAAACAGTGCGTGCTGCCATTAGCACGTTCTCTGTCCCTTTTCACGTGGTTTGGCTACATGACGCTGCAGTAGTATGGAAAGTAGAAAGCTTCCACTGGAGTTGAAGCTTCTACTCACTGAGCCGATGAACCCCCCCCCCCCCCTTATCGATTGGCCCTGACTCGAGGGATGCTGGCGACTCAAGCAGGTCGGTAAACCTGAGGCCATTTGGGTGCATTTCTTTTCTTTACATGCTACATTTCTGGTGAAACCATACACCCAGGATCAAATATAAAAAAAGAATTAATAAAAAAACCCACACTGGCTGTCTAATTTTTCACAATCGTCATAAAAATAAATAAATAAAAGTACCCTTAGCCTGACTTTACCTCTCTGGCACGCAAAGGGTTCGACGAGAGCACCACTACACTCACAAGGTAGCAGGGCAAGGCTATTGGCGTTCATTGAAACTGGGGTGTAAGATAGACAGGTGGGGAAACGGCCCATAGAAGCCTACCGCAGCGCCGTGACCGGATTGTGTACTCGTCTGCTTGCGGGTACCCCCGACTTGCGACAGATGGCGCTGCGGCGAGAGGAAAAATATCGAAATCGGATTAGCGTGGAGCTCTATCAGAGACTGCGCAAAATGAACCGAGAGCACGACAGTCTTTCATTAAAAATCCACAAAAAACCATCTCCGTCAGTTTAGCCGGTCGCCATCGGTCGCCCACCCGGAGTGAGAGTTCGCGGTGCTCCACATAGATGGCGCCACAGAAAAAGAGAAAACAGAGGGGGACGCAATGCGCTCACTCATTTGGCTCTCGTTTCCCCACCTGTCTATCTTACACCCTGATTGAAACTCTGGAGCGGCGTCCAAGAATACCTTGAAGCGGCGCCCTCCGCAGTCACGTTTAGGGAGTCACAGGAAGACAAACTTAACAAATGTTTATTGCATAGCGCAAAGGTTTGGCGAAAGACGAAGGGCTCCCGAACGATCACTCCTTTCTGTTGCCTTCTCTTGGCGAGGAGGTGGGCTTGTGGGTGGGAATGCTTGAAGGAAGACACAACCGAATCGTCCTTCGCAGGATCTCGGCGATTTTGTTTTGTGGGTCTTCCAAGGACTGGACAGAGATGTCCTATTGTTCCTTCCTCACAGTCACAAACATATAGGGGAACAGTTTGGGGTTCGGGGCATATATTCCTGCATGTCTTGTCTTAGGCGTTTTCGAGCACGCGCTTGTCCGCCCCCGGATTCCCCCGACAGTAATTGAGAAACACGAAAGAAACACAGTGTGAGTCCCATTCCTGCACTTCACGATCTGAACCGGAGTCACTGTAGAGGTTCAGGGTGTCTCGCCTTAACAGTGTCTACTTGAGTTCTGGACACTGAGCCTGATGAAGCCTGCTCGGCTCCTCTTGCTCAGACGCCAGTGCATGCCTTATTTTTTTGTATCGCTTCCTTCTCAACACCTTGAAAATGCTCTCAGAGATTTGAGAAAAGGGAGTTTTTTTTTTTTTTTTCATTCGATGCTATCATTAGCAGATAACCCAAATTCATGGTAAATATTTTAAATAAAAAGGTCTGTGCATTTTCTTTTACTAATATTTCTTTTTTCCTTAGAACATCCACCGTCATATTCCTCGTGTATTTTACTTTTTCTTATTTTGCGTGTGGAGTTTGCCGCAAAAGTGCCCACGTTCAAGTGCATTGTCCCTGGTCGTAGCTATATCCAAACTTATCGAAAAAAATGAAACTTTGCATACCAATGCTTGACTTGCGTACCAAAAAAAAAAACAAGAAAAAGAACAAACAAACACAAGATATCTGCAGTAAACTTAAATAAACAAATGAAGGTAAGATGTATTTATTCTTGTTTAATCTCTCTATATTGTATGAAAGGATTGTATGCTGTGTATAGGTTACTCACCTGTCATTTATTAGTTATGTTACATATAATTTTTGTCAGGTGTAAATCTTCCGAGAAGTAACGCAAACAGGTGCATTACTGACGTTTTTGCCTCGTGGGTGCTGCAAGCTTAGGCTGTGCAAGTTATATCTTGTTTTTCCTTTTTCAGGCCGCGAACTTTTATTATTAAGTGAACTGATGGCTCTTGGACTTTTTTTATTATCATATTCACCCGAGTAATTTGTTCACTGCTAACAAGCATATCCTGTAAGTATAAGTGCTTTCAGCAAATTATGAGTGCGAAATAACAATAACATATAAGCGTTAGCTGCGTTTCAGAATTTTAGCGAAGGAACCATTTTCATACTTCCAATCCTCTTCACGCATATTGGAGATGAGAGTGATTGGCTAACATTCAATCTGCATATTTCTTGTTGCAATAGGCAAATACATGAACACTGGTCCTAGTATATAAACACTGTGTATTTCTCCATGATGTGAGGGATTTCTCTCAAAAATGGGTTCACTTATCAAAGTGAGGTATCTATAAGCAGCAGTCATTCTGAAGGATCATTTGTAGACTCCTTTTAGAGAGCTAATCTGCACATGCTTTAAAATATGAAAACCTAACATAATAAAACCTTACTTGAAAGCACGCCTTTTGTTTCTGTTGATTGTCACTTTTTAGCGTTGTTTTAGCGTAAATCCTCAGTATAAAAACGTGACGCAAAAATGACGGATGCAAATATCTATGAGAAGAGACTTCATCAGCTAGAGAGCCTCAAAAGCAATCGAACTTGAAGCAAGCTCTCCTTCAACAGAACCTAGGCCAGCTCGTCAAGAAGTTCAAAGCGAAAGGACTGCCTGCACTTTGTTTTAAGAAGGCCGCCTAAAAAGATAATGTCTTAGTGCAGGCATAAAACTCTGCAGTGAATGTAAGGACGCTAACGAGATCGTTTAGAGTGAACATGACATAAACCCCAAGACAGCAGGTAAAAACGACATATACACTCTCTTGGCGGATGTTGACCAACTCGCCTAACGTGTGCTTTAAAGAACTGAATCAAAACGTCTCAATGGCATGAATTAGCGTAGGTCTAGTTGCTGTTTTAAGGTACCTTCTGTCAAGTTTTCATCGGTATTTTTTATACAGTGTCTGTTTATTGATCGAGCTCTGGAAATATTTGACCTATAGGCCTGGCGGCCAGCATTTTTTGCCGCTAAAGCCACAGCACTGGTGGAATCTACTTCGTTGTAGACAGAGTCTTCATGTGAACTGGCACCACTGGAGCGACCGCTTGTGCAGAAGCTGTTGCTCTGTTCTGTCGTTCTCTCCCACGATGTTGCTGGAAGAAATATTAGAAGCCAAAAAAGATTTTATATGTAGCTTCTTCATAGCAAGAAAAACTTAGTGCAGAAAGCAATAGCCGAGACACAACAGAACATTTATTATCACAAAATTTTGTCACTTTTCTAGAACACTATAAACACTACAAACAAAGCCAGTTCCGTCAAATTCCAATCTTTTGTGAACATATAACTTTAAAAAAATTTAAATATCTAAGAAATGTAGTTTTTCTTTCGGTGCATCCGAAAGAAAAACTACATTTAGGGTACTAGCTGGCTGCTATATTTTTAGGACTACGTAGTGACTTTTAAAGGAATTGGAGGGAACAGAACTAGTTTATAAAATGTTGCTGTTTTGAGTCAAGGACTTGAATCTTCTCAATGTACGAATTTGAGAGACATTAAATATTGTGTTTCTCTCTGGAATTCTTGGGTTCCTATTGTACAAACTTAAAGGGCATTAATATTCATATAGGATGTGCAACAATTTGGTCAACAAATACCAAAGATTAACTGTAGTAGGATTTACGTTGTTTGAGTGAGAAATGTTTTTATAGTATTCAGTAAAGATATTGAGAAGTTTGTCTACAAAAAAAATCATCACGACGTCAGTGTTTGCCCGCACGTTTGTTGTACCTTAGTTATGCTCGCCCCTAAAGCATAATTATGCTTTAGGGGCGCCATGCAATCTTTTTTTGTACTTTGCGTATGTACTACATAAAATTGTTCTTTGATTTCCATAACATGAACAATCGGCCACGTGATCTAGGACCGATTATATGGCGCCAATGTTTAATAAAGACACGCGCAGGGGTTGGTAAAGCACAAGGAACGCGCTGAGCTCCACGCATTGTTGAGGTTCGACTATACCCGCGATCGCAGCAATAGGGAATATTCAGTGGTGGCCATAGCTGTGTGCGCGACTGATGAGCACATTTGGACGGCGAGCTTCCAGTTTTTTTGCAACGTGCATTCCGCAACATTAAGATAGCCGGTCATAGCAACCTATTAATATGAGCTCGTTCTCAGTATGCGCTCTAAACATCGCCCTCAAACATGGCGCCCAGTGAAAACCTCTTATTGGCGACGTGAGCGATCGAAAGCGTCGCTCTGGTCGGCCCACCACAATTGGCCGAATGCCGACTATGACGTCAGCGAAGGATATCAAATAGACGCAAATAAGAGGAATGTAAGAACTTCAATTTCGACGGTGTGGGCAGTGTTGCTTTGAGAGCGCTATGATTTCAGGCTTTCACCATGCTCATTACAAACGCCATTGAACTTGTTCTTCACAAGGTAATGACGTCACAAAGGTAACCAAACGCGGGCGCTACCGAAACATCTCGCCGCTAATAGGCGCTTTCAGGCAGCTGTGCATGGGCGCCACCATAACCGACCTTCAGTTTTTGTTTCCTGTTATTCCGTTCGTCTCCCTTCACCATTGCCACAGAGGACAGGTTATTCCCATTTGGGTGCTACTGTGTCAGTCTCCTTAAAATATATCTTTGTGGAGGCTCGTCAACACCCGCTTTAGTGGCTCGGCATGTTATAAAATAAAATAAATAAAAGAGTTTTTTTTTTTTTTTTTAGAAAATCGTCTTCAATTTTGCAAGTTTTTCTAAAGAACGACTTGCAAGTTCGAAGTCGCTTTTCTAAAAAAAAAACACCTTTTATTTCTTTTATTTTTATTTACAGTTAGGTAATATAGTAGTCTGCCAGGACCTACCAACAGGGATTGTAATATATTGTTTCTATGGCCGTTAATAGGACTCGAATCTCGTGCTGTGTGAGTTTTGAACGGGTCTTCGCATAGACGCTCAGCTGAGGAGAATTTTGACCTATGTAAGGTCTTCTATTTAATGTTAGTACTTACCTCAATATCTGAGCGTAAAAGACAGTGAAACAACAGTATTTATCCTAACAATATTTATTTACTTGGCACTGGCGTGATTTTCAAGGTGAGTGAGCTTCGCCCTATGTATTTACGGAGAAGATAGGTAACATCTAGACTCCAGGACCAACTTAAGTCGAGAGGAAATAGTCTAAGTAACCCGGCATGAATCACTAACAATAGAAATGAAACCTGAACACAAGACTAGCACGTTTGAAGCCTTACACGCTACGAAATGCTTGTTATTTTACGAAAGAGTCCGTACGCGCACAAAATAAACCGTACTTCCTAAGCGTCAGATTCTAAATCTTACATATGTATATGCATTGCATATCCGTTTCACATAAAATATTAAAATTACGATGTCAAGTTCGGTATTTCAAACTCAAAGCCAAAAGCAAAAGGCCTTAGAGGAATACTCTTGATCTGCATTCCCCCATATTGGGAGCAAGTAAGCGCTGGGAAGGGGGGGGGGGGGGGGAAGGGGGGGAGGGTGGCGCCCACACTTGTGGATAAGGACTTCGAAGTGAATCTGTTTAAGTACACTACTCCAAATTTGATTAATGTTTATGGTCGGATATTGAGGTAACTGCTAACGACAAATAGAAAACCTTACATAGGCCAAAATTCTGCTCAGCAGGGCGCCTGTGCGAAGTCCCGTTCAAAACGCAATAGCACAAGATTCGAGTCTTAATAGCGGCAATACAAACAATATATTACAATTTCTTTTGGTAGTTTCTGATAGACTGCTATATTAACTAACTGAGAATAAAAAATAGAAGAAATAAAAAGTAGGGTTTTTTAGAAAGCCGACTCCAAACTTGCCAGTTTTTCGAAATTTTCGTTTTTCAGGCACGCGTAGCGCATTTTATACTTATCGCGGAACATTGAAATTATACAAAAAAAATAGCTTTATCGGAGCTCTACGGTGATATAAAGATCATAAAAATATGTTGGTTAGGTCACACAGCACAGCTTGCTGAACTTCGTCGAATATCGTCGCAAAGAGCCGGTTTGACAAATAAAAAAAAAATCATTAAGAATGCTATGACCTAGATGCTTACTTCGCATGAAAAAGCCTATGTCTAGAGTGTTCCCAAAAATTTATATTGATGTAGCGTAAAAACTAGGGAAAAGGGAGGGAGTGAAATATGGGCAGCTGCGATAAGCTGGAAAAACGACAGTTTACACCCTGGCCACTTCAACGGTCCATAACATGAGAACGAAAAATCCGACGAAATTGCCGTTTGCGTCTTCTTTTATTATAGGAATTGCGCCAAAACATACATTTTTTCTTCAAAATTAAAAATTCGACCCTAAATCCGTGCCTGAGTTGAGATGAACTCACCCATATGTATATTTAAGTGGAGGCGACCTGCTAAAAAATGATCAGCGCATGACATTCACTTGCTAGGATTAAAATTACATTAGTAGGAGTGATCGTTTGTTGTACGTGCCATACAAACCGTTTTTTTTTTTCTTTCAAAACAAATAAATAATTATTCGTTGTTTTTTGCTGATGCATAAAAATGTAGTGGGGGAAGTGGGGAGGGGAGAAACAAATTTGCAAGCAATTTATGTGGCATTTATTAAGTTATGTCTATTATTTTAGTATATAAGACATCTAATGATTGTTTTCCGTTAAAAGCGAAGACGATTTTATGGCACTTTAGTAACTCCGAAAACTGATGCCTGGAAAATATAGTTCGTCTTTTTCTTCATTTTCATGGCAGCTCCAAAGTTTGCACGCCCCACTGAAGACACATTAACGGCATCTCGTTATTATCATCATTAATAGCATATTTAATAAATGTTTTCATTTCGGGAAAGAACAGTTCTTCGCGATATATTTTAATACAAGAAGAATTAAGCACAGACGATGCGATCCTGAAGCATTCTTTGACTTGGTAGGTTTCCGGTTTGATGCAGTCATGTTCACCGAAACCTGACTTACGGCAAACGATTAGGTACCTAATCTTGAAAGTTACAAATGCGCAAGCGTATCACAGATGGAAGTGTGATTACTGAGACATGTCTTTGCCTTCTGTAACGTTTCGGTACTGCATAGTTTCCCCCTGTTTTTTTTTAAAGTAAATTAACAAGCGTTCTTTAGGTTATAATAACTAAGGAGAGGGTATTGCTAGCGTTAAATTACTACTTCCATGGTTTGTTTCATTTCGTCAAAACTACTTGATTTTCAGACACCGTACTGACTGTTTTCAAAATGTAAAAATAGTGAAGCGTGAACACGTTTGAGATGTCAAGGTCACTGTGATCTTTCTTTATTTCCGTACTTATTGGCGAATAAAAAAAGGGGACGTCCCACGTTTTTTTTGGATTCAGGCTCATCTGTGATGTTTACGCCAATGTCTATAGATGTCCTTATTACTTCGACAGAGCCCCGTGCATTCCGCCACTTGAAGCTACGCAAGACAAGTCGTGAAGTGAGCGTCTTCAACTAAATGAAGGACTGAAAATGTGCAGGCTACACCAGCGCACTCAGTCAAGACCTCTTGACGACAGAAACATCTTCAAATCGCTGGAAGAAGCTTCTTGAATGGGTCATCATTGAACGAAGACGACGAGAAAAGGTTTCCAAGGTGGGCCTCTCTTTATTAGAACCCTCCCGATGCGCCATTCTTATGCGATCGTCGGCGCCGTAATGTATGCTAAAGCGCATTAGTAGGCGCCTCATCCCACCATTCAAAAATGTCGCATCGATAATGACCATTAGGCGCATTATCGATGCGGATATCCAATCAAGGCACTAACTCTGGGCCGCTGTGACTCATCCCCGGAGCGAGCGCAAGTGGGCGCACCGAAGATGTGGCAAGGAACGACACACGACGACCTTGGCAGGTGCCGAGCCAGCCCTAACCCGTAGCCTGAAGCCCTAACCGGGCTTCAGGCTACACGTTTTCTCATGTAAATACTTTAAGTTCTGGTAATGAAAGACACCCAATGTGTTGCGTTCTACACCAATCAATAATAATAATAATAATAAAAGCAAGAGCGCTTGCCCCAAAGTAATAAATCAATGAAGGTTTTCAATACACGCAGTACTTCGATCGTAGTGCCTAAATGGTCACGGAATTTGGGTTCGCGGGAGCGGCGTTGCCGCCATTTGATGCGAGGGGCAAGTGGTATTCACTTACAGTTAGGGAACGCAGGGCTGGGTGAGTACCGTACATCTTATTATTTAAGAACTCCGAAGAACGAATTATAAAGCAAAGAGCTTCTAGATGATGAGCCGCGCCCTACGTTTCCTGATTCGCCGGTGACTTGAGGGGCGAGGGGAGGCGGTTAGGGGCCTTCTCCGTTAGCGTACCCCTTCCGGGCAGACGCAGCCACCTGAACCACACACACAGCGGCTGATTTATGTTCTGTCGTCGACAAACCAGATCGAAGCCTTCCTTCGCTCTTCCCTGGCGGCCTGTTGCCCCATGAGGCACTCCTCTGTTCTTGGTCATTCCTTTTTAGAGCGCAGCTCTTAGGGGCCCGTTCCCGGCTTGAGCGGCGTCGGCGTCGGCGTCGGCGTCGGCGTAACCAAGGTCACGTGACCCCCAAGGTCATCCCAAGGTCACCCCGAGGTCACGTGACCCCCCCCCGAGGTCACGGGACCCCCCGAGGTCACGTGACCCCCCAGGGTCACGTGACGTCCGCGTCACTGATGACGTCACCGGCATCCGCATCGTCATCATCATCATCACTGCTGACGTCACCGGCATCCGCATCGTCATCATCACTGATGACGTCATCAGTGACGTCACTAATGACGTCCCCGACATCCGCATCGTCATCGCCATCATGACTGATGACGTCATCGGTGACGTCACTGATGACGTCACCGGCATCCGCATCGTCATCGTCATTACCACGGATGGCGTCATCAGTGAAGTCACTGATGACGTCACTGACATCCGCATCGTCATCGTCATCATAGCTGATGACGTCATGTGACGTCACTGATGACGTCATCGGAATCCGCATCGTCATCGTCACTGGTGACGTCATCAGTGACGTCACTGATGGCATCATCGGCATCGTCACGTGACCCCCAAGGTCACGTGACCCCCCCCCCAGGTCACCTGACCCCCCAGTACCCTTCCCTACTCCTCCTCAAGAGCTGCGCTCTAATTCGGTGTAACAGGGAGTTGTAAACGGCTTTCACTTTTAGAGCGCAGCTCTTAGGGGCCCGTTTCCGGCTTGAGCGGCGTCGGCGTCGCCGTCGGCGTCGGCGTCGCCGTCGGCGTCGGCGTCGGCTTAACCGCGCGGTGCATCATGGGAAATGTCCCATAATGCACCGCGCGAGCCCCCCACCGGGGTCACGTGACTTCGTGGGGGGGCACGTGACCCCCCCCCCCGAGGTCACGTGACCCCCGAGGTCACGTGACTCCCCTGAGGTCACGTGACCCCCGCCGATGTCGCGTGACCCCCCGATGACTTCATCAACACTGATGACGTCACCGGCGTCCACATCGTCATCGTCATCACTGATGACGTCATCATCAGTGATGATGACGATGACGATGCGGATGCCGGTGACGTCATCAGTGATGATGACGATGACGATGTGGATGCCGGTGACGTCATCAGTGATGATGACGATGACGATGTGGATGCCGGTGACGTCATCAGTGATGATGAGGATGACGATGTGGATGCCGGTGACGTCATCAGTGATGATGACGATGACGATGTGGATGCCGGTGACGTTACCGACATCCGCATCGTCATCGTCATCATCACTGATGACGTCATCAGTGACGTCACTGATGTCGTCACCGGCATCCGCATCGTCATCGTCATCATCACTGATGACGTCGTCAGCGACGTCACTGATGACGTCACCGACATTCGCATCGTCATCGTCATCATCACTGGTGAAGTCATCAGTGACGTCACTAATGACGTCATCGGTACCCGCATCGTCATCGTCACTGATGACATCATCAGTGACGTCAGTGATGACATCATCGGCATTGGGGGGTCACGTGACCCCCCCCCTGGTTAGTCTAACCCCCCCCCCAGCGCCCTTCCCTCCTCCTCCTCAAGAGCTGCGCTCTAATTCGGCGTTACAGGGAGTTGTAAGCGGCTTTCACTTTTTTTTTATTATTAGTTATTTTTTGCACCCGCGAGCATTGTTTAAATAATGATGTGGTTAGCGAAACACGGGTGGTTTCGCTTTCTTTCTATGAAAAAGAACGAAAACGCGATCAAAGCAGAGCTGTGGTCTATGAGAATATGTGATTATCTGAGATTTCACCGAGGAAAGAAACAGGCGGTACACAATAAACGAGAACAAAATAGGCAATTTCACGACGTATTCAAAAGGAGACAAAGTTTCTCAACCAGCAGGCCTTTCAAACGGCCTCATACATGTCAATTCATATGTCTCGCCCAGAATCAATAATCCTGAGTCACGCTGTTCTCAGGAGGTATGGCTCCATATAAAGCCCCTTCATACGGAAAAGTAGCGCCATCCTTTGAAGAATGCCGCCTCCTATCTTGGAACGATGCAGGCGGCGCTACAGTCAACCGCGAGTGTAAAAAAGCAAAGCACGAAGATAAAAGGTGTGCGCGTCAGAGGAGGAGGGAGAAGGAATGCCTATGCTGTCGGAGTGCAGTGCATGCTATGAGCTCATGCCGCCAATCAAATAACGCCGACTGTCCAACGTCACGGCTTTCATCGTCTTTTTTTGAACCCATCCTTCGAGCCTGGTAGACCGTGACAGTGCGCTTTTCGCCTGCGTGTATGTATTTGCGTGTCTTTCAGCCTTCGACTGCACTCTCACTCAAGTATAGGAGGGCCGTCTGCTATCTTGGCCCGATCCAGGCGGCACGACAGTCAATCCGCGGGTGTAAAAAGGCAAAACATAAAGATAAAAGGTGTGCGCGTCAGAGGAGGTGGGAGAGGATGGCGCTACCTTTCTTATTCAGGGGCGTTAGCTCCGTACGGTTGAGAGCGCTACAATGCAAGGTGAGCGAGCGCGAAGTCACGTGTTCCCTCCCCTCCGCCCCGGAATTAGCGAGCTTTTTTAGAGCGCAGCTCTTAGGGGCCCGTTCCCGGCTTGAGCGGCGTCGCCGTCGCCGTCGCCGTCGCCGTCGCCGTCGGCGTAACCGCGCGGTGCATTATGGGTAAATTTCCCCGCTAAATCTAGCGGAAAAAATTTCCCCGCTAAATCTAGCGGAAAAATTTCCCCGCTAAATCTAGCGGAAAAAATTTCCCCCGCTAAATCTAGCGGAAAAAAATTTCCCCGCTAAATCTAGCGGAAAAATTTCCCCGTCAAATCTAGCGGAAAAAATTTTCCCGCTAAATCTAGCGCAAAACTTTCCCCGCTAAATCTAGCGGAAAAAATTTCCCCGCTAAATCTAGCGGAAAAATTTCCCCGCTAAATCTAGCGGGAAAATTTCCCCGTCAAATCTAGCGGAAAAAATTTTCCCGCTAAATCTAGCGGAAAACTTTCCCCGCTAAATCCTAGCGGAAATTTCGCCGCTAAATGTAGCGGAAAAAATTTCCCCGCTAAATCTAGCGGAAAACTTTCCCCGCTAAATCTAGCGGAAAAAATTTCCCCGCTAAATCTAGCGGGAAAATTTCCCCGCTAAATCTAGCGGAAAAAATTTCCCCGCTAAATCTAGCGGAAAAAATTTACCCGCTAAATCTAGCGGAAAACTTTCCCCGCTAAATCTAGCGGAAAAAATTTCCCCGCTAAATCTAGCGGAAAAATTTTGGTCACGTGACCCGGGGGTCACGTGACCTGGGGAGTCACGTGACCCCCTCCCGAGGTCACGTGACCTCTGAGGGGGCACGTGACCCCCGAGGTCACGTGACCCCCCCCCCCCGAGAACACGTGGCCCTCAGTACCCTCCCCTCCTCCTCCTCAAGAGCTGCGCTCCAATTCGGCGGGCGTTACAGGGAGTGGTAAACGGCTTTCACTTTTTTTGAATCCCTCAAAAGCGAACCGTTTTAGATATCTCTTGTTAAAAAAAACAACTCAAGAATATGTTTCTGAGTACGCTGTACAACTTCATCATTGAAACTTTTATTTTAAATAGTAGAGACTAAGAGTTCATTAATTAATCTTGATTAATTATCTCCTTGGGCAAAATACAAAAAAATATCCTGACTTGCTCAAAATAATTAACAAACTTATTATTTTGGTATCGTATTCGTAAAATGCACCAATATATTTTTAAACATTCGGTCAAGTTGCGATGAACACCCTGTAGAAGTATATGCGCAGCGCAACTTCGTATACGTCTTGCATGTGCCGAGCTCTTATCAGCTGATTAAATAAAAAAAAGTGAAAGCCGCTTACAACTCCCTGTAACGCCGAATTAGAGCGCAGCTCTTGAGGAGGAGGAGGGAAGGGCGCTGGGGGGGGGGGGGTTAGACTAACCGGGGGGGGGGGGGGGGGTCACGTGACCCCCAATGCCGATGATGTCATCACCGACGTCACTGATGATGTCATCAGTGACGTTGACGATGCGGGTACCGATGACGTCATTAGTGACGTCACTGATGACTTCACCAGTGATGATGACGATGACGATGCAATGTCGGTCGTCATCAGTGACGTCGCTGACGACGTCATCAGTGATGATGACGATGACGATGCGGATGCCGGTGACGACATCAGTGACGTCACTGATGACGTCATCAGTGATGATGACGATGACGATGCGGATGTCGGTAACGTCACCGGCATCCACATCGTCATCGTCATCATCACTGATGACGTCACCGGCATCCACATCGTCATCGTCATCATCACTGTTGACGTCACCGGCATCCACATCGTCATCGTCATCATCACTGATGACGTCACCGGCATCCGCATCGCCATCGTCATCATCACTGATGACGTCATCATCACTGATGACGTCACCGGCATCCACATCGTCATCATCACTGATGACGTCACCGGCATCCACATCGTCATCGTCACTGATGACGTCATCATCATTGATGACGTCATCATCACTGATGACGTCACTGGCATCCACATCGTCATCGTCATCATCACTGATGACGTCACCGGCATCCACATCGTCATCGTCATCATCACTGATGACGTCACCGGCATCCGCATCGTCATCGTCATCATCACTGATGATGACGTCATCAGTGATGACGATGACGATGTGGATGCCGGTGACGTCATCAGTGTCGATGAAGTCATCGGGGGGTCACGCGACATCGGCGGGGGTCACGTGACCTCGGAGGGTCACGTGACCTCGAGGAGGGGGTCACGTGACCTCAGGGGAGTCACGTGACCTCGGGGGGTCACGATGCACCGCGCGGTTACGCCGACGCCGACGCCGCTCAAGCCGGAAACGGGCCCCTAAGAGCTGCGCTCTAAAAGTGAAAGCCGTTTACAACTCCCTGTAACACCCGAATTAGAGCGCAGCTCTTGAGGAGGAGTAGGGAAGGGTACTGGGGGGGTCAGGTGACCTGGGGGGGGTCACGTGACCTTGGGGGTCACGTGACGATGCCGATGATGCCATCAGTGACGTCACTGATGACGTCATCAGTGACGATGACGATGCGGATTCCGATGACGTCATCAGTGACGTCACATGACGTCATCAGCTATGATGACGATGACGATGCGGATGTCAGTGACGTCATCAGTGACTTCACTGATGACGTCATCCGTGGTGATGACGATGACGATGCGGATGCCGGTGACGTCATCAGTGACGTCACCGATGACGTCATCAGTCATGATGGCGATGCCGATGCGGATGTCGGGGACGTCATTAGTGACGTCACTGATGACGTCATCAGTGATGATGACGATGCTGATGCCGGTGACGTCAGCAGTGATGATGATGATGACGATGCGGATCCCGGTGACGTCATCAGTGACGCGGACGTCACTTGACCCTGGGGGGTCACGTGACCTCGGGGGGTCACGTGACCTCGGGGTGACCTTGGGATGACCTTGGGGGTCACGTGACCTTGGGGTGACCTTGGTTACGCCGACGCCGACGCCGACGCCGCTCAAGCCGGGAACGGGCCCCTAAGAGCTGCGCTCTAAAAAAAACTGGGTAGACCTCAAGGCATCTATACTTCGTTTCACCTTACGACCGACCGCAGCGGATTCCAGGAGACATCGGAGCCAATCGAGAGCCGCGTGAGTGTTAAGCGACCCTGGAGACCCTGGACCATGGGCGCAGTGACGGGCGGAGAGTGTATCACGTGCTACGTTCACAGAGGTGGATTGGCCGAGATTGCACGTAGTTTCCGCTGCAGTCTCACGTAAGGGGAAGTGGAGCATAGCACTGAGGTTCACCCACTATTCTTTTAATCGAAGCCAATCAGAATTCGGCGTGGTTCTACGTCACCGCAACTCCTGCGCAAGAAGCAGACGACTTGCTTTCCGCTTAGATAAATTAGGTATATACGAACATACCTCGATGTTTTATATCAGAAAGTTTTTACTCCCGCGCAGATTTTGGGGGTCAAACACGACACAAAAAGAACTCGGACGATACCTATCGAATCTGCTACAACATGTACCTTAATCACGAGTCACTTTACTAACGTACTTCGAGAAACTAAGAAAAACTAAAGCGTTCCCCTTTCGTTTCCCTCACCTGCACACCCACACTTGAATGGCGACTTTCTCGCTTTCCATGTGCCGTTTGCAAATTACATTTCCTTCGATTTTTTCGCGGGCCAAAAACACCGGATTTTCGGGTAACGAGCTAGCAAAATGCTCCTCGTGCACGTACGGGGGCCCGCGCCAGCCGGGCAGCGGCAGCGATTTTGCACATCGCAGGCGAGGCGAGAGAAGGGACCCGTCCCTTCAGACGGAGGTATCGATCGCCGAGCTCACCCCGATTTCTCTCAAATCACTCCCCCCTCCGTTAAAAGGAGAGGAAGAATGGCGAACCTCGTCCGGAATTCTGGCAGGTGTTCCGACCAGGCGCGTTGGAATACTCGGGCCGACGACTGCCACCGGAGACGTCACCGTCTGGCGCTGGCAGGTTTTATGGTCGCGGTGTGACGCTACGGTGGCAGCGCACGTGACGTTTGTTTCGATCGCCCCTCTGAGCGCGGATGGAGCGTCCTAGCAACACCGGAGGCAGAACTTTTATCGTGTGGAGGTGAACGCGGTGCACGCTTCATCTCTCTGAGTAGCTCTCGTTACCCAGTCTCCTAGTTGTGACAAAATACAAAATGAAATGACAAGACAAAAGAAAAGCAGTGTAAAACTGTTATTGCGATAACAATGTAAAGAACAAAAACATAGAAAACATAAGTTCCACTTTGTCTCGCTTCGGCAAATGCAATTGCTCCTTTACGTGTGGCGAGAAGATAAAAAGAGGAACGTCAAAGAGACTACTTTATTTTATTTTGTTTTATTTGGGGTAGGGGGGAGGGGGGCGGAGGGGGAGGCGCAGGGTCGACGATCAACCCTCGGTTTCTACGAATATGCAAACTTTAAGCTCAACTGTGGTTCGACACTCGTGGAAATCATCTTTCATTCTTATTTGATATGTAGAGGTCACAACCATGTAGCCCTAGAAAGTTTTGTTTACTCTTTACGCGCTTAACAGGAGCAATTTGGAAGGCAAATACTGTGAGAAAGAACAAAAGGAGCGAAGGGCAGTCTTGGTTGCTATGCTACATTGACCGGTAGGGTTAAGAACAAACGTACTATATCAATACTAATAAACTAAGATAGTCTGAACAACAGTTTAGTTTGCATATTTTCGTACTTTTTAAATCGGCGATGAAATAGTATTGTGAGAAGGATTCAATCAATAAACATCATAGCCTTATGGAGCAACGGCTGTCATCGACAGAATTTCATTACAACTCCTCCAATTATTTAGAGTTTGAGAACATCACTCCGTGACTACGTTATTCACCAAAAACTATCTAACTCACTAAGAAAGTGAAATGCAAAATAAGGCTTATTTTCGCAAGATCACGTTTTCATAGTCTAGAGCCAGTTAGTTTCCTTTCAAATCCCTTCTTTGGTCTGGAGCCAGTTTTTTCTGAGTTCCTTTTGCAACCAGGGCAAAAGGTTACCTTTTTAATAAATAGAGTGCCATGGAGCTTAGTTTCAAAAAAGGGTGATTAACCAACGGTCTGCTGCTCACGCTCTATTGGAGCCGAAGATGGAGGTTTGAGCTGATTGCTTTAAATGAGCGGATATTTGCGTTTCTGCTGTCGCAGGGTCCCTGTATCGAATAGTTTTCAAGTAGACCTCACATAGTTTACGCTTCAGTAGGTCAGAAGGGCAAAACGAGTAGAAACTCGACGTTCCATAACTACGTAGATAAAGTCTACACCACATGACGTGCAATGCCAAACGTATATAGACAGTCCAATAATGTCCTGTCCACGTTTGACACAGTCATACAGCGTGAAAAAAATCTGATCACCACTTGATGTCGTCGAGTCGGCTAGAGAAATTCTAGGTGACCTGTAAGCTTAGCACGTGGTTTATTATTTTTTGACTGCTACGCTGAGCAACCCGGGGGGCCTCCTCTAATTTGGGAGCATACAAAGCCCCATTGAGGGCATCGTGGGCGACGAGAGTTCTCTCGCTCTTGAGTTCCCGTCGCGAGGCTTTATACGGACCGTGCAGGCTTTGCGGTAGACGCCCTGACCCCTGCACAGTGTGCAGCTCTTCAGACAAGGCTTCTGAGGTTCGACCCACGCTGGCGATTTTAACATCGGTCGTTCAACGCTGTGGCGACAGAGTGCCTCCGCTCTCGCGGGGGTTCGAGCACTGCGGAGTCCCACCCGCTGTTTTCATTTTGCGTTTATATTCGTACTTTTTGGCAATATCTTGCTGTACACTATAAGACGTTTACGAACTACCGCACTAGCCAGTTCATTGTACCTTCTCTTTATTTGTGGTTGTTTTTCGTGCAGTATTGCCTCTCTTGTTGCAGGTTATTCAGATATTCTGTTGGGGTACATCCTTGCGAAGAAGTCTAGGTTCGGCATTTTATTTTCGTCGATGGCCGCCGTGATTTGTTGCTTTATCTCGGGAGAAGGGAGGGGAGAGAGGGACGGGGACTTAAGTGTTGGGTCTGTTGATAAGTTAATTAAATTTATGCCCATGTATTTGCTTCCCTTAATGAGCAAACACGTAACATGGTTTTCACAGGCACCACGTGAATTGCTTTATCCGCGAATATAATGTGTTGTTTTATGCTAAGAAAGAAAAGCAACTCAATACAAGCAACAAAAACACGTTTTCATAAATATTGCGGCAGGTTGACTTCTTTTCTGCACGTTTTGAAGCCGGCACTCGAGCGCATACAATGCACAGCTTCCATAGTCCGAAGTATAATATCACAGGTCCACACCTGAGAATCTCAGTTGTCACCGCGATGGGAGACAGATGTTATCTCTATTTTTAATACTCGCAAAACCATTGTGAGACTGCCTTTGGGGGGAATATATTCAACGCTCTGTAAGTGAGCCTGAGCGAGGATGGAATGTGCTTTCAACGGTTTGTCAATGCGTTCTGTTCCGCCCCCGGAGAATGACATTTGGGATATTACCTAAATTTTGAAAAGCTGGAACCGTGGGCGGAGATTACAGATGACGTGTTCCTATCTGTTCACCTTCCATTTGAGGCGCGCTCCACCCCAGCTGACACGGATTAAAAATACGTGTTATCTTTTACTTTTCAGTTTTGTGCTGCGAGCGCTGCTCCCGACTCCTGAGTTCACTCTGATTTACTCCTATAAAACGATTTGTTTTAGAGCAGGAGCCATCATACAAATTCCTGTGACTAGTATCCTACATAATTCTTGGCACGTATATTTTTAGAGGTATACCAATGAAGGAACACAGGCATATAGCTGCGCGTTTTAATCAGATATTGCTGAATAGTGTTATTGTTTTCAATCTTCATGATGCAGGACCAGTTTTATGCTCTTATTGATTGCTTTCTTTTTCAAATGATAGTGTTTTTTTTTTAATATTTCGCACTCCATGTGCTGTGCCGGCTGATGTTCATTTAGCGAATTAACAAAAATTGCACATTCAAATGATACTACCACCGCAAAATGAAGTACAACTCAAAGCGTCGTTTTTTGAACGGCAGTGCCCCGAATCGTCATGATTTACAAAACAAGTACTGAGGGTCATTGTATGACTGATCGGCTACCTAACTGAGCAACTTGTATAAGCATCGCGTTGTTGTACGTGAACGAACATGCCTTGTGCAAACATTTTAATGTTTTAAAGGGATACTGCAACGAAATTTCGGCGCTCATTTTTTGGTCTGTATGTGTTCAAAAGAGCAGTATCACATGAAACATACCAATATCTTGTTAAAAAAGTCTCGAAAAGAAATTTTAAAACGAATTAAACGGTTAGCAAAGAGCACCTGGTGGATGTCGCTAACGCCTCGTTTGTAATGCTCGTCTAGGAACCTTGACAGCTAGTGACGGAGGTTGTCTCGTCTCCGGCCACGACGAGAGAAGGGGGGTAGGAGGAACTCCCCTCTTCCCGAGAATGCCTTTTGTGTGTCGCAGAAGTCGCTATTGTCCCCCTAGAAGATTATAGAAGATTAACCCGTCACTCAAAATTCGTACAAAAGCAGCCGCTTCGGTGGCTGGAACGACTAGGCCATCCTCTCGACGTCAGCCTCGCCGTAGCTTTGCTAGTCTTGAGACGACCTACGTCACGATTGCGTTGGATGTCACGTGTTCTAAGCTGGGCCTTCTCCGAGCGCTTGCCAGAGTGGGCCGTTTATAACTAAAAATACAGCCACCAGGATCAAAATACAAACGTGCGATTGTCATTTACGGATATTGTGGATCATATTGAACCTATTCTTGAACACGACGGGAATATTTCAAATTTTGTTGAAGTATCCCTTTAAAAGGACCATGAAATGACCTTTTTACTTTTGCCTGATAACTTTTACATTTAACCTTCAACGTTCCCTGAATGCCGAAGAGGCATCCGTTTTTGTCTCGGTTTATTAACCTCTACACAAAAAATTAATTAAATATAGACTTTTTCTTTCTCTCCAACTGACCGCAAAACAAGTTGCGGTGTAATTTTGACGGTCGTCACGTACTCTGGCACAGTAACCGGAAGTTCTCTCGGCAGTAGGAGAATGGGAGCGTTCGCAGCGGCGAGTTGGGGGTGCGCCGGTAGGTTTTACTGCGCTGATGGCAGCGACTTATTTTCTGAATCGGCGCCTCTTATCGCCGCGATAGCCATGGCATGGACACATCGCAGCTGAGCGAAATTCAATGAGATATGTTTTGCCACAGCGACAGCATGGGACTAGTCCCATACGCCGGTATGCCTGTTGGGAAGTGCGGCGAGTCTTCCGGTGAAGACTCCAGAAGTCAACCCAACTCTCATTATTGGTAAAAGGCGGCCCGTGTCAGTCGTCTGCAAAGCGACGTAGATGAAAACAAATTGCCGCGGCGTTTTTCGCGGCCTCGAAGGTGCAGGAGCGAGGCGACGTTAAAAACGATACGCTTTGACTACGACAGTGTCAGCAAGAGCCACGCCAATACCTGTTCACACTCAAAGCGGACGCGCGCGTTTGATGGAAGTGCGTTATTCGCGCTGTTGGTAAGCGCTTCGCGACCGATCTTTTACGATTGCAACTCGATACTGACGTGACACTCGGCAAAGGAAGGTTGGACCGGCATTGCACGTAGGTCCCACGAACTGTTATAGCTCGACAGTGACGTGCAGTCGTGTCAGGATAAAAATGGCATACTGATAACAATGTATACATACCGTGTTACGAAGGTAATCCATACGTCGTTTATTTGAGCTCTATATCACTCAAAACAAGAAGATAGAATCGACGAGAGTCCCTTTTCGACCACATGTTCGTCACCACTGCCTCGGAAAACGAGATGACAAGGGAAAGAGATTGACCTCACCTTTTGATCCAAAATTGAGGTCAGCAATCAAACTAAAATACGGGAAGGGTCCACGAGGGTCGCGCGGGCATATTCTATTCAGCACGCCAGCCGGTCGTCGGCAGACGGTCTTGGCCAAGTACCGTTGAAGCTACGCTGCGCCGAGTCGGAGTGCCTGCTAGGCCTATCTGCCGAGGTCGCTTGTTCGGGGTCGGTGGAATCGTGGCCGTTCTAGCTTTCATCGGGTGTTTCTAGATCCAGCGTTCTTGTTCATCGTGGTCTGTTTCAAGTACTTTTTACTTTTTTCGTGCTGCTTGAAGTCGGGACGCGCGAGAAGAACACGTAGAAAAATAAACGTTCGTTGGTCGTCGCGACCAACTAACTGAGCTACGCTTTCGGCCCTCTTTTTCTTGTTTAGTTTACCACACGATAGATGGCGCTTGGCTCTCAGCATTATCGAATTCGGCAATTTTCGTCACATCTCTAATTATGATACAAAATGCGTTTCTAAATATTATTTAAGAAAACTTTTAGGAAACATTTGCCGGCTATTTATTGTTTGTGATCGCGGTGCTGGTGAGGTAGGCTCTTACCCAATAGGCGACGTGGATTCGGCTGACGTGCTGCGGTCCCGCAGATGCATCGCAGGGAAAAGACAAAGAGCTCAACGAGATTTCGAAAGAAAGAATTCGCAAAAGTGTCCAGTTTTCTTCTGAAGTTCTCTAGCGAAGAATTTTTTTTGGCTCCCTATTATTTTGTTTTTTTGTTTCGTTTCACACCTTTTAAGACAATCGGTGGATGAAATTCGACTTCAGAATCATTTCATGGTCCCTTTAAGCAAAGTTTTTATGTAAATTAAGTACGATGCTGATAGTGATGCTCTTGAAGGACAAAATCCGGACAATGAACGGATGCACAGATTCAGCCAAGTCACATGGGTAAATAGGGATGTGTAATTTATGCATCTCTCCATGCACTTGACATACAAATATCTGTAACGAATTTGGATTCAATGAGATTTAACAAGTGTATTTTATTCAACATCAACTTTATTTTCATAACTTACTTTTACTTTCTTTACTTTTCTACTTGGCACTGACTAAATATAGTGGGCCTTATCATCAGTAACGTAGAACTCAACTGTCACGTCGAAAAGATATGTATATCGACAATTTCCACATATTATACAATATGCATATAAATATAGGCAGATTTATTACTCTGACGATTGCATTCTCACGTTTGTTAACGTGGAAGCATCAGTGCGTTAAAAAATTGTTAGTGCACGTTCGCATACGTGCAATTCATGTTTACAAATAGATCCGCAAACTGCTTGATATGCCGGACGTTTTATCCGCCTCTGAGTGGCCTATGTGCTTCCAGAAGGTTTCATAATATCAATAGCGCGTTTTTTGGGTGATACCAGGCCACTATGCTTTCACCGGAAATAAGGTGGCGGGTAGCGTGATAACTTCGGATAGTAATGAAAACTCAAAGTTATTTTTTTACTTCAGCTGTGACGCGAATTCTCTGGTTTACGCCATAACAAAAACAATTCCACGGGACCACTGTACAAACACCTTTAATACAACCATTCCTGTCTACATTCCCTGGACCCTCCATTTGCATTTCGCGAGATATTTTGACTTTTAACCCAGCTGGAGGCGGCTCTGCATTGACTGCGACTAAGTTTGGCATATACACCGCAATTCTTTTATTACGTTAGTAAAAAAAAAAAAAAAACTTAGAAAACCCAGCAAGCGTGTGAAAACGAAGGGACAATTAAACGTGGTGTTCAATTGTCCCCTCGAGTTTACACGCTTGCGAGTTTAAAATAAGACGACAAGTCCTGCAACTTACGCTGGTGAGAATGGACTCACTGACGTTCGGAGCTTCTAAAGCGAATACAATTTTTTTTAAAGAGCTTCATAAATCAAAGCTCATAGTTTCATCGCAGCTCTTTGGATAACTATAAACATCCGATGCATGTTCAGGACTCAAGAGTTACCGGTGCCGCTTGTTTCCATTCATTATGAGCAAGAACATCGCAAAACCCAATTGAGAAATCTAATTTGTTTGAAAAATTTGTGTGTCCAATAAATACATATGAATCATATAACATATATAAGAACATATAAGAACCACCTAAGAAACTTCTCACAAGTATCTAATATGTTCTGATATGGTTCTTATATGTTCTTATTCATCTTGTATGATTCATATGTGTTTATTCGACACAACAAATTTTTTGTACAAATGTGTTGTTTTTTTTTCACTAGGCAAGGTCTATATAAAAGACAGCATTCAAAATTCGACGTGCAAACGTGACCCATCAGTGCGAATTCGTCGCATTCATTCGTCACTCCAAGCTTCGCCCAGGTTCCTCGTGGACCAGTACAGGTTTCTCGGTACTTGAACTGAACTGGATCTACTCAGATAAATGTGATACATGTTACGCTAACAAATATATAAAACAAGAATAATACAGCTGCAGCTAACTTAATTTTATACATACATTTTTTTTTCCTTTTTTGCTTTTAGCATTATAGTTTTAAACTTTTTTCTATTCCTTCTAGAGCCGTTCCAATCCCGAGATCTATTTTTTATTTTTATTTATAACTATGAAAGTATTCTTAAGAGGGTGAATGTGATACCAGACATCGCCGGCAGCGTAGGATGACTACAGCTGGGAAGTTATCTCCTCGGTACGAGGCAGGGGTTAACGCTATCAAAAACTATACGGGAAAGCCCGCCGGCAGGAAGAATTAAGAGGAAAGGGGGGGGGGGGGGGGGGAATTCCATCTTTCCCGGGCTTGGGTAGCTAAACCTGGAAAGCCTTCCTCGGGGTTCCCTGTCCGCTGCTCTACACTTTTTTTGTTTTGTTATTGGCGCATTCCTAAACGGCACGAACGTTCGCGCGCAAATCGATATGCTTAGAGCCCCCCAGGACCAGGGTGCCTTTCCCTGCGCCCGCTTCGTTTTCTGCTGCCGCTGCTGCGCCCGCCACGAACTCAGTCGACTGGACTGCTTTGGTTGAAGGAATCTCGCTAGAGGTAAAGAATAATATGTCGGCGTGTGTTTGGTGTCCTTATATAGTCTTTCGGCATGAGCGTGGCGACGAGGATTAGTTCACGAGCCGGACTTTAGTGCTGCTTTCCACGTCGTCTATCCGGTTCCCGCCCTACTGATCTGGGTCGCGATCCCGGACATGCTCGCACGGCGCCGCCGCCGAGACGGACGAAACTTGGGAGAGTCTTCGTGTCCGTTGGCTGAGTGGGCTATTTGTTTCTGGTCGATTGCTCGGGTCGCGTTGCGCCTATTGAGGCGAGTAAGTGTCTACGTGGGAAGTGGATGCACGTCGGGAGATAAGAAGACGTCTGGACATCGTTGAAGCACGGGAGAAAGTTGCCGTAAATATTCTAGTTGTGTTACAAAGTTTCGACGGATTTTCGGATGTTTTAGTGAATTATCTCGAAAGGAGCTTTAAGGCACAGAGTCTACTACGCTGTCCTCCAGAGGCTATGCTTCCTTTATATCCATTCGGCGAGTGGACCACCCACAAGTCAAAGCGCGGTCACCTGGCAATGTTGGATCGAGGTCAAGCGTGATTCGTGCGGGACGCGTCTATATCCAATTCTTAAAATCATATCCAGGTGCTTGGATGCTTTAACCGCTGAATCTTGCAAACTGGTAGAACGTATTTGAGTTCGAAGGAACCACTCGATGATCGACATCGTATGTGTCAAGCTCAGCCTTATTCTGGACCGCTCTATGTCGTTGTCAAAACATATTACCATACTTTAAGCAAACACGTAATTCAGTAATCAGGGTTCTGTGACATCTGGCGGGTGCCAGATGAGGAGGCTCTAGTGACGTGCTACTTCTGCTACAAACAGCTCTAGTACGCCAGACAATCGCCCGTTTCTTACTTGTTTTACATGGTCACACACCAACTGTGAAAAATGGTACAATCATGACAGATTAAAGCCGCCGAACAGTGGCGCCAAATAAATAAATTTTACGAAGTTTGGCCCCTTCTTCGAGCAAAGCAGTCAGAAAGATTTGCACAAATCATAATGGCCAACGCGCAAAAAAAAAAGACAAACGTTGAACATACTTCGTTACTGTCGGATACTAAAGTTGCCTCTGGCTATTATGTGCACTCATAAACTCCGTTGAAAGTGTGAATGTCTCTATGCTATGTGATCATGTGGTAGTTTGACCGGATACACTGTTGGTGCGCTTGGTGAATTGACGCTTGAAGGAATTACATTCGGCTCTACAATTTGTGACTTACAATTTCCTCGCTTTGTATGCCTTGAACTCTTTCGTAGATGTTTTAAGCTTTATAAACTTCGCTTATTGTTTTCTTTTTACTTTTATTTGGCAGTCGTATTTATTATATTATTGTATCTTTCATTCACATTTCTTCTTTCTCTCTCTATCTCTTTACGGGGTAGGCCTTATCATTTTTAAGAATGACACTTTCTGAAAATAGATTTTTTTTTTTAATTTTCTTTATATATTTTCTTTTCTTCTAATATGCCACCCTCAAGCCTCGAGCAGCTAACTCCGGCCCATACTACAGCTAAAAAAGAACTGTGGTCCACCTCAGCGTGCCGGGGCTTCCAGTGGCTCAGACACCAGAACCCGGTGCCAGAGTCGACGAAGCGTTTACCGCGTTTGACTTTTCGTAACGTAGACCGCGCTGTGGCATCACTTCGCATAGTAAAGCAAAAAGAAAAAGAAACAACAAAAAAGAAAAATAAATTAACTAGTTTTTTTGTTTTTTTTGCGCGCGGAGCTTTAAACTTTTGCGAAGCGCACTCAAGTGCGTGCCTCTCTCTCCTCTTACTCTTTGCCACTTCACCTGGCAAATGTCATTCCCTAGCCTGAGAACATTTCTATATGCGAAACATTACGCGCCTAGCGTTTACGGGAGATTAGCCACGTGGCTGGCGGTCTCGCAGGATCCGGAGAAACGAAGGGGGACGACGGCACGCGCCCTGCCCGGTTCGCACGTTTGTTTCGCGGACCAATCAGAGTCGATTTGCATTCTCGGCGGCCGCTCCTTCGCCGCGGCTGGCAGTCAGAGTTCGCGCAAGTTCTCGTGGGCGCCCCAGTCCTCTCCGCGCTCTTACGCGCACAAGTCTCGCCAAACATCGTGACCCCCCCCCCCCCCCCCCCCCCCCCCCCCCGTTCCCGCCCTTCCTCCTCGAGTCAATATTTGCGTCCGATGGGCAAACTTCGCAGGATAAACTTTGTGCGTGGGCCTTCCTTTCGCAACGGTTTGTCAACGTGCCGTACTAGGTTAGCGAGGGAGGCTTCCGTTGCTTCATTCACGGTGTGAGAAGAAAGGCCCTTGGTTTGCCCATCATTGGTGGCAGGTCTCAGGGATTCTTCGGTCGTCGTGCGCTTCATCGTAATGTCTTTGTGATTATGCCGATCAGAAAAAGCGAGTTAAGCAGCGCTATCTGGAGAAACTACATTAGCAAATTACGCTTGTGGAATATTTTCTTTTCATTCCTCAACCGGCTGACTCAAAACGTTTGCGAGAATGTCAGCGACAACGCCTCGCAGGTGGCTTTGCTTCGTGTAATCTGTGTGACAACTCCTGTATGTATACCGGCTAGCTATGACTGTTACCATTGAGATCGAGAACTGAATTTCATGTCGGTGGATGAGAGGAAAATTGATTTTTTATTTATTTTCGTAGCATCAAGCAGCAGGAGTCGTTACATAGGGCTCCATGGAAGATGTTATAAAATGCATAAAAAATTCCAATATAAAAAGGAATATATATATATATATATATATATATATATATATATATATATATATATATATATATTGACAAAATATATGATTAGGAAGGTGTTGGGTTTTTGCGGTCTTAAAGGATAATACGTCTTCAATGGAGATGGTGAATGAAGGAAGAAGGTTCCACTCTGAGTGGTCCATAGGTTAGAAGGAACTAAGTAAAACATAATTTTTTCGTAATAGGGAATGGCAACTTTGCGAGAGGTGTGAAGGGTGTGAAAGATGTTCACGTTGCAATGATGGATTACAGAAAAAAAATACAATGCTGTCAATTTGGGGGGCTTTTACGTATATATAGCACAGACTTGTTATAATATACGCTACAGGTTAAACTGGCGCTAGTGTCTACGTAACTTACAGGATGCAAACTGAAGGAGACAGCAACCAGTCTACTTTCTGGTGCTCATGTGCATTACTATGGAAAATAGCGCTTTAATTTGGTCTCTTCGCCGGATAATAGCATGGATTACTTTTGTTATTTCAATCGTACCGAATAGTATCTACCCTTATTATCACTGTAAAAGTGTAATCGCTCAGTTACAGTATTTTTTTTTATCCGTGAACAATGCTAAACATCGCTATAGTTAAGGCCGAAACTTGTGTTCCACGGCAGGTGTGCAAAAACAAGCGAAGATTCTAAACAAAATAAAGAGCGAAAGGAATGTAATGCATGTTCTAGGTTCGTCAGCATTCTGGTGACGCATATATATTGCTAATATGACAGTCCTGCGACTATATGAAAATGACCCCGTCGTGCATTTTACGAGTGGTTAAATATATGCAAAACATAACGAATAAAGTATGTCTCCTATGAAATGTATCCCTTTTTTATTTTTTTTCCTGTGCCGGACAGCGTTTATCGGGTACATGTTTTCTGGATTCTTCTCATTTTAAAAAGTTCCATCATACTGCTAGTGATGTTTTGAGCGCAGAACAGGTACCTTGGCAGATATGACGATCAGTGAGATAAAGCAATACTAACTTAACGCAAAAAAAGACTATATTACTTGGCTATCACTTTACCCTGAGAGTCCACATGTACAGAGAGTTACTGATCCAGTATTACTGAATAGCTCTTGCTCTTGCCGTCCCTCTTGGTTTTCTAGATGTGTAATGTTCTTTCGGCACGTAAATGCTCCATGTAGAAAAGTGCCGACGCCGTGTTCGCGCTTGCAGTGCCCGACAGTGCACATAAATGCATGTATAAAGCTGTTTTAGCACCATGTTTGATGTCATAAATTTAGAGAAAAACAAAAACACTGTAACTGAAAAATAGTTTCATTTATGTGATTTAAAAATGTTCCGAGCTTTTTACTATACGTTATAAATATTCGTAATATTTTATCTCCCAATCAAGTGCAGAGAAAAATATGCACACGCTTTCTCCCATAGAAATGCGTAGCCGGAAGCTAATTTTTCACTGGTTGATGTCTGCTTCAAGTGGCAGCAGCGCACTAGCGCCAGCTGGAAGCGTACGTTACCATAATCCTAAGATATATAGTTTTTTTTTTTTTTTTTCACTTGGCACACATCTTGCTTGGGCGGGAATTTGCACACGGCGTAAGGTGCGTACGCCACGTGGGGCGAGATAAGTGAACTAAATGCGCCTGTCACAAATTTCTGGCCATGTTAACCGAAATATCATGTTAGAAGTCACTCCTTACTTCGACCTCATCCTTTTCCGGATTTCTGACTCGCAAGGTGGGGCCGCGTTTTGCATGTATACTGGCGGCGCACGCCACTGCTCTCCGTGCCCGTGCTCTAAGGACGATGGCAGTAGCACCCATGCGGCACGTAGCGTCCAGGACCGTCCGTGGGCAGCAGCGGGCGCAACAACCGGGCAGCCCGCCATCTTCTGCGGTCAAGTGGGAAGCTCGGGGTGCGCCAATTGGATGTAATTAATTGCGAGGGGCCCCACGGCCAGGCTTGGGCCTCTGCTGGGAGGAAAGGCAACTGGTCCCTCCCAATTGAGTGCCTCCAGGTCAGTGGTTTCGCGGCAATTGCTTCTTGCACACCCGAAGTGAGAAAGGTGCAGATGCGGCAAGCTGTACGGCGGTTATTTGCGGAAGATACTGCTGCAGGACAGCGTCTGGAACGTCGACTGATATGTCAGCAAACTGGTAGCGTGCTCAGATCGTCGCAGTGGTTTACGTTAGAGAGCGCGTTCTATAGGGTGTGTCCGGGAGAGAAGGGAGAAGCCGTAAGGACGGCGGCTTTAAAGAGAGTATGGCTATGATGTTTACGGAATCCGGGGTGTGCACCATGAAAAGACCATGTGACCCTTGATATTGCCGGGATGGTTTCGGGACGCAATGTCGCCCGATTAAGCGGTGGCTGCTTGGGCGATGGCAGGCGGAATGGAGTGCGATGTATTTTGTGTGAAATAATTGCGCTACTCGATGGTATGTGGAAAGGAATCGGTGGGGTTTTATACTTTGGTCAGGCCCATGCTACTCCCGGACATGTCCAAGACCTGGGGTGACATTTTAAAAAATTTCATGTCACGCAGTCTTTTGTTCTTTGACCAAATTATAAGCGCGAATATATCGGCTATCTGAGCTGTGTGTGTCATGTCGGGGAAGAATCTGAACGATTTTGTTCTCTTTCCTGGGTGTCAATCACGACGAAGGATCATTTTGCTGGGAAAGTGCTGAATTTTAGAAGCGATGGAGGACTCTGAGCAATTTCCCGCGCTAGCGCAACCAGTCGTTCTTTGCGGCAGCATGCAAAGGATTACACGTCGGGTACAACGGTGATCAATACAATTGGTATTGATGAAGCATTTTAAGACGTTCGAAATACAAAAAACCAAAGCCCCAAAAAAGCATACAAACGAACTTCAAATTTGATGCAGTTCGAAGCACATGTACTCCTTAGCGAGCATTCACACAGCAAACAGTGTACATGCGTTCGCTACAGAACTTACGCTTTCCTTTCAAAACTAAAGAAAAAATAGAAAAGAAAGCAACGCGCATTTTTTTGTTCGAAACCCTCACGGTATCCCGGCATATTCTCCGTGGAGGCCGCCGCTTCCACCCACGCCTATTAATATCGTTCCGGTGCTCCGCAGGGCCATATAGGCGGGAGCGAGGAGGCCGCAATAAAGGCCGACGCCTCCTCCTCCCCCCCCCCCCCCCCCCCCCTCCGGTTGTAAATCTAACGTTGCCATTAGAAGCTTAGGGTCCGTGCCTCAGGTTGGTGTGCTCTTTCTTGTTCGCTACCACGAGAAATACTCAATTCCCAGCACTCGGCACTTTCTTATTGAGGCTTCTTCGGTTGTTTTAATGAAAGGAAGCAAACTATTTACCTTCCGTCATCTCCGGATTCTTGGGGACACTCGGGCACTTCCAAATTTCCCGAAAGGATCCTCGGAGTGGCGCACGGCTCCAGCGGCTCCAGAGAGCCGTTGTCGCACTTGTGCTGCTTTGCTTGTTAACGGCATTCCGGGATCAATTAAGTACATTCCGCACTTTTATAAGCACTTTCTCCTCCCGTCTCGTGAATTTGCACGTTAATCAATATAAAACAGAAACAAACATTTTTTAACATTGTTTATTAAAAAAAAAAGGATTGGGACCTAAAAGCAATGCTGCGTTCGTCAAAAAGGCCTCTTGTAGCAATTTGTTTGTAGCTCCTTTGCCCGCTTTCGGGAAAACAGACGTACGTACACGCGAATACGTCTTTCAGTTTCTAGAGTTCCAAGCGACCTCAAGTTGTCTGAATGAAGTTCAGGCAAGCATTCCAGTCTTCTTAAAGAGCTGCGCGCGCTCGTTGTACAGCGCGAGACAATGTAAATTAAATCCGTATTTGTCACGCTTCTGCGGCATTAGTAATTTCTCGCTCCTCTCGTCGCCTCCACGCAAAGATGTGCAACGAGAGAGGACACCAAATTGGTCGCCTCACTCTAAAAAAAGCCCGTTAGTCTGCTTTTCCGCACGACACCCAGAGAGCCAATCACCGCAACTTATGGAGGCAGCTCAGCGAATGACAATGCCGAAACATATGTTTAGACCAAAAAACACTGTCTGAGTTGTGACATTAAGCAATGCAAGCGTGACATTTTGCATTGCTTAATGTCACAACTCAGACTGCGTTTTTTGTTCTAAACATATGTTTCGGCATTGTCATTCGCTGAGCTGCCTCCGAAAGTTGCGGTGATTGGCTCTCCGAGTATTGTGCGTGAAAGTAGACACAGAAACATTTTTTAGAGTGTATGGTGCCTGTCTGAGCCGGCATGCCTATAATAAATAAGGACAAACATGTAGCGCAGATGAGGAAAACCAAAACAAAGAAACAATATACGAAAGGAGAAGACAAAAATAAACAAAACGATCGGCTAGGCGATAGACGGAATACTTCAACGTCCGTCTCAGCTGTTCGCTGATTGGCCCCATATTTCATGACGCGAAAATCAACGATAAAAGAAAGCGCAACGCGGCATCATATGATCCTTTCGCCTTCTTCCTAAAATCAATTGTGTTTATTTTTTTTTTTTCAGACGGCGAGATATTTGATATTTATGAATTACCGACAAAACAATTTGGTCTTGTTGCTGTTGTTTTTTTTTTCTTGTTTTTTTTAACTAAACGTTGCAACAGAACCGGCAGTAGTGTTCCTGAATTGTTATGCATAATTTTTTGTTGCTGGCAGCGGGAGATGGTAAAAACCGAACGTGCAGTGCCAGGGGATTGAGTGGATACAGTACCTATGATTTACTCCACGCGATGTTTATATTTCGTGGCGTCATAATGAAAGACATCAAACTTCTTATAAATTGCCTAAGGAGTACACCAAGCTACGTGTAAAGTTTACATTTCTAAGCAACAGGCTAACGTTCAGGTATATTCACCCAGTAGATTTCGCTGCGTCGCGTAGGCTTACGAGCACGTGTTACTGCCACTGCTCTGTCTCTTACGAAGTCCGGCAGTCAGTTTAAGGATTTGCTTGGTACGCACGTGGCACACTAAGAAGAGATGTTCTGCTCAGTTGCAGTCGTATCACAACGCAACGCAATCAATGCATGCAACTGCTGCTATGTGAGTAGAATTTTAACAGAAAATAATTGCACACGCGCACCACAGAAACCCTATGATTGTTAACTACCTGTTCAGTTGTTGCGAAGCGCGTCGATTTGACAAATCCTTCAGAAATTCGCGATAATGCTCCAGGCACGGTCTTCAATTAGCCCTGGTTTAGAAGTGGCAGTGCGAGCTCTTCAAAGCAGTATCGTTCAACAAAAACACAGACATGGTAAAACATCGAGCAAACAAGTGCACTGCGCTTTCATCTGCAATGGTAGAGCGTGAAGTGTTTGACGGTAACCTTTTTGTCTCCTTTCTCCTGTCTCAGTATCTCCAGGATTTATTGAAGTTCACTTTGAGTAATATATTGTCATGTCTGGTCACGCGAAGTATTCCTGAAAAACAAAAATTAATATAAAGCTCAACAATAAAAGAAGCATAGCCCATGAGTTTTTGTTCCTTGTCCTAGAACGCTAAAACAATCGAGTTAATACAAATATAAAATAGAAACCCGCTTATTCAAGTCATTTGAAAATGGCCGTTCTAGGATATTTAATTCATTGTACTTACCTATAGTAAAACCTTTCTCTTTACCGAGTTTCCTTTTTGCAGAGGAACCTCATGGACACTGCGTGATTTATTTTTCGCAACATTAATTGGTGTCTTACACCAAGCTTTTATTTTGAATTTTAGTCAAATTTAATTTTATATATCATTTATTTTCATTTAGTTAGTTTGCTAGATCTCGTACAAACGCGAAAGTACCAACATGAACGGCTTCCTTGATTGTATATGACAACGCTGACTGTTGCTGCTTGCATTCGTGCCAGAATGTTATCAAAATAAATTCGTCTCATTAGTTGGTTCATTTTTCTTCTGAGCATACATTTAACTCTGTTTCTAAAGGTACGTCGGACGCATCCGGAACGAGGAGTCTAAAGGTACGTCAAACGTATCCGGGACGAGGAGCGTAAAGTTACGTCGGACGTATCGCGACCCTGGAGCCTTAAGATACATGTGGGACGTGCGCGGAACCGGGAAATGCGTCGGACGTAGCCGCGATGGGGAAGGGCTGTATCACGGGGGGTCGTAGCGTGCCTTACTGAGACCCCACTGGAAAATTGCTCCTTGCTACCGCAATTAGTCCGTTCTAAGCACTCCTTTCTTTTCACATCCGCGATGTTCAAAGGGGGGGGGGGGGTGCTTAAATTTGGGAAATGCTCAGAAATAATAAATTTTTATTTCAACTTAATATAGGAAATTCATACGATAAATGCCACGGGAGAGATAAAACAAACCCTGGAGAGAATTAGCCCGCTCGCCGTCAATTTTCACTGCGCACCACGGTCAACCAGTTGCTCTTACTACGACTCCAGGCACCAGTCCTCGGCGGACCCGTCCAGTTAGCTGCATACAAAGTCACAGGTTTCCTGCTCGACTTCCGGACGTCGACTTTCGCACCATTTCGCGGTCCGGTACACTTTTTACGGGTCGCGGCACCCTTGAATACCTACTCCCGCTGTCTTCCCCACCATATCCCACAGTATCGTAGATGCTCTGTAGTGCCGTGGTTCCCGTTGACTTCCGCGCGCGTGATCACCGTTCGCTTTAACCTCACTGTGTACAAAGTCCTCTTCGCACTCATGGTGGACAGCGCAGTTCTGAACTCCTGAACAAATGGCTTGAACCTCGTAAACGAAAAAGAGGGGCGGCTTCAAGTCAGACGACGGAGTCGAACGAACGGCGACGAAACAGAAACGGAACAGACAACGTCTTAAGCAGGTAACACATGAGCGGCCAAAACTGGAGCCGCGCGCTGATTGATTCCCATAGCAACAGCCCAAGACGCTGTGACGTGAACCTATGCCAAGCCGCCACATCACAGCGTACGCGCAAGCTGCCATGGAAACTGCCGCGCGGCGCCCGTTTTTGTCGCTCATATGTGTTCCCTCAACTTCCCTGCTTTAGTTGTGCCTATATTCTAACGCGCCTGCTCGGTAGCGTAAGTGCCGTTGTGTGCCGCTAGCTTCTAATCGATGACAAAACCAAGTGCCAGGGACCAAAATGTGGTGTGTACGTGTGGTGCTGTCATGTAAAAGTGGGCGCAAAATTAAAAGCGTCGATCAGACGTGCGAAGAGGAGGGGGAAGGAAACAAACGGCGTTTCGGACGTTCAGCCTTGATGGAGAGCAGATATCGCATGTCTCCGATTTATAATTTCTTGCACAGAATTGGGGTGCTTAACATGCCCGACGTATCTTTAGACTCGACGTTCTGAGTGCGTCCGACGTACCTTTAGACTTCGCGATCCAAATACGTCCGACGTACCTTTAGACACAGCGTACATTTTAATGCCACGTTTCAATGGAAGAACGTGAACTGCAAGGGGACGTAACTTAGTTCAGCTCACATCGCACGAGTGTTGCGCTTTGGAGGCCTGCTCATAAACATGAATGGACGTTCAGGCTGCTGGCAAACTGGATAAGACAGCGTAAAAAGTGAGTATCGGAGAAATGACCTAACGTATGAAAAAGACAAGAGCGGAATTTTTTCTGGTTATAAAAGTTTTTCTATCTCCTCAATTTTTCTCTTTTTCTTTTTCACAATGTAACGCAGCGGGTACATCCATCCACTTGCTAGTGCGAGTCCCGTATCACAGCCCTTTCGCCACATGTACAGTGCTCAACAAAACAATATAGATCAGCGTAGCGCGGGATCTCGCGTACCTTTTACGCCATTCAGGAGTAGGCGTGCTCCCTGGTGTCGTGAGTCGTCCATGCGCACAGCTGAGCCAACCCCTTAGCGGCTGTTCGTGCTCGGTGCACAACCCCTCAGAGCTTATCAACGTTAGTCACGAACTTGCAATGTAAACGCGCTTTTGTTTCTTCGCAATAGCGTACACTGTTTTATTTTTTACAGGGACAGCTGCTAGTGGGAACCTCCCCTGTAAATTCATTGGTTATCCTTCGCGAAAACTGTCGGCGAGGTCGTAGATCAAATAAGGGCTCCAAGCCGCCGCCATAAAGTTTATGAGAATATAATTTTAAAAAAAGTATTTCAATGCGCAGGTGAGCTGGTGGTTTACCATGATGAATTTAACCCAAGACTGTAGCAGAAAGACGATTTTTTTTTCTTTTACAGTCGCAGAGTAAGAACAGACAATGCCTCTTTGTATCAAAGTTATTTTTTCCTCCAGAGTCAATCGCTCTGCCAACTAGGCTATCGACAGGACAAATTTCAGTGAAATAAAGGTGGTAAACATTTCATTTGTACCAGGCACGTAGCCAGGATTTTGTTTCGGGGGGGGGGGGGGGGGGTTTACCCTTGACAAAATGCTGTATGAGGGAGAGGGGAGAGAGGAGGTCCCCGCAAAATGGAAGATTTCGGGGGGGGGGGGGGGGGCCGTGCCCCATGGCCCCCCCCCCCCCCCCCCCTGGCTGCGTGCCTGATTTGTACCTTCAATAGCGCTTCGGTGCCTATTGCGCGTCAATTGTGTGCGCAACGCCAGAGCACGGCAAAAGAAACGTTACTAAATCATCAAAGTTGCGGAACTGCCCATAGAAGCTACTTCCACAAGCAGTGCAAACCCCTTCCCTGACGGTTCGCCTACCGTCGTCCTACGCGCCACTGTTTTGGGGACGGTTCATGGATGCCCGCTAAGGTAACTGCACTATGATCTATAAAATACATGCTTTGAAGCACAGCGTCTACATGGCGCTTCACCGTGCTCAGTGAAATACACAGTTTTGAAACGAAACTCTAGATGGCGCTCCAACGACGGGAAGCATTATTGATGCACCAGCACAGGCCATTATATACAAACTGCCCTCCCCCCCCCCCCCAAAAAAAAAAGAAAAAAAGAAGAAAAAAGTACTGGGATTTTATTACAGCAAAAGTGAACTACGCATCTCCCAACGGTCATTCTCAGCTCAAAAGTGGCACTAGAGGTCCGAACCAGATGCCAGAGTTTCAGCATGGACCGGTATTTCATTCAAAAGTTATAAATGATTTTCTGAATCTTTCAATGGGAAAATGGGTCCCATTTTCGCCCGTTTTCGGTTTCTGGCGCCATGGAGCTCTATGTATTAAAGAGCTACGTCGAGTTGAAAGAATGTACTCCTTTGTGTTTCGTACTCTATATGTTTTATTATTTCTGTGATCTAGTGACGATTTTCTCAATGATTTTCTTAGAAAATCACATTGCTTTTGAATAAAAAATTGGTTCGTTCTCAAACTTTGGCCTGTGGTTCGGACCTCTAGCGCAACCCTTGAGCGGAGAATGAGCGCTTTTCGAAGTGTAGTTTATTCTTGCGATTAAAAGAACCCTGTAAATGTTTCCGGGGAAAGCCTGTATACAAGGGTCTGAGTACACAACAGAAATACATATATTTGGGAGTATGCTTAAATGAGGGCACACCATACCCCAAAGAACACTAAAAATATCTGAAAACTAAAGGCAATATAAATTGAGCAGTGCGAAAAAAAACACTGAGCTTTTAACAGATACGAGCTAGTGAAGAGTATATGAAATGGTAATATGTTGCCTTGTTTAGCGTTTGAAAATACTGTCCTGTGCATGACGCCTGAGATAGAGGCAAGACTAGAGGTCGACAGGTCAAACAGCGTGGCATAGGCAGGTTGGCTCCAGGTGCCCATGGGAAACGCCCAATGCAGGTGTGCAGGGGAACATGGGATGATCTTCGTTCGAGTCATGGGAGGCAAATCACAACTCTGAGTTAAAGAATGGTTGAAGGAAACGTATGGAAAAGAATTATGCATACAGAGTATCCAGGCAAATACCGATACAGAAAGCTTAATTTATTTCGAGCACATTCTTTTTCTCTTTTTTCTTTAATTGCGGTGAGAGTTAGGGTCGTGCCGCTTTCACCATGTATTTATCAGGCACGGCGGGCATTAGGTGAGGTAAGGGGATAATTCTTATGGTAACTGGATAATTAACCAAATTTCTTGAATAAGTTTTTTTTTTTTTAAGGTTTTGGTTCTAGGGGTCATGTTGCCATTCCAGTATTGACACACTTACTATTAGAGGCTAGGCCAATAAAAAATATTGCCAAAGTGTAATATTTGTTTTTATATTATTTGACAAATTTTCACGTGTTCAGCCGGATTTAAAAATTGCGTTAAAAGAAAGCGCCGTAAGCCCTACTCATAATGACGCTTAGAAGAGTGATGTTGTCGTTTCAGTCACGTCGTTACTTGTGTTGTCAGCGCACTCCCCAAACAACACTGTCAAAGTAGTGACGACCTGATTGAAAGATTCCTATAATTTGAAGCAATAGTTTTCCAACTTTTCCGATATACGTAAGTTTCAGAAAATAATTTTTTGAAAATACGCTTAATATAACATTGCAGATATGACTTCCGCACTTGCCCAAGGGCATTAGGGATGAGTCCAAAGAAGGTGAAAAAGTAATTTGCCTCGTTTTCCCTTAACTATTGGAGTTAAGTGACGATGCAAACATGGTACCACTACATCATCACTGGAAGACGAAAAGGGGTCAGGGAAGTTCGCCCTACCTCTCCTTGTCTCCCACTGACATTCGGCCCTTTTTGAAGCGCGAGCGAAACTCAAAAACACATAGAACGGCTCACTGCTTGACGCAGATTTGACGCACCTTTCATATTCGCCTTACTCTCTGGTTTGCAGTTCATGTTGAAACCGCCGATATGCTCGTACACGTTCTCACAAAATCTCACGTATCGCAGCTCCCAATGTTTACAGAAGAACACCCTTTGGCAAAATGACACAAAAAGGTCCCTGCTTTTGACAGCTGCGCGCGAATCACCGTAATTCTTTCTCTTTTTACGCTACCGAACTAGTCCCGGAACATTTTGATCGCATCCCATATACGTATCACGTATAGTGGACAGTGCAGCCTATACCTGCGAGCTCGACGCACGCGTTGCGGCACCACGCTTCCCCGAGCGCGTTGGTTGCCGTGCACCAGTAGACCCCCTTGTCCTGGTCCCTGCGGCTTTTTTGGACATGCAGGAAGAAGAGCTGTCCCTCCCGCAGCAGCATGTGTGTGGCCCAGTTTCGCACCGGGCGGCTCTTGTGGAACCAGGACAGGCGCGCCAGGGGCTCGGCGTCCGCCCGGCAGCGCAGCGTCACCGGCTCGTGCTTGCACACCACCACGTTGCCGGGGTGTTCAGTGATTCTGGGAGTTCGACCGGGCACTGCAACAAAACAAAAAAAGAACAGTCAATGCGACGAACGGATATGCATATATTTCACATGGCGCTTCCATACCTACATATATGAAGAAATAAAGAGACGGCCGCCACACGCGAGGATTAACACCCGAGAAAACTTCAGAACTGTTTTGAGAATTATGTTGGAGAATCATCACTCGAACAGCTTCCCAGGATTAAATTATTTAGTGTCACTAGCAGTTTACCAGAGTTTTAGATATTAGATGAGAACTAGGTCGCTTGTTTGGTTTAATTGTATCTCGCTCTTTATGAAAGTTCAATGGGTTGCACCTAGAAAGAGCATATTCGTTAATCAAAGTTGTAAGGATGCGCATTTTATGCCAGGAACAAGTAATCACCGGTTTTCTGTCTTTTGCTCTTTCAACTCGAAGACTGCCAAAAAACAACACTCGTGATGAACCCTAAGAATCTTGCACATGAGCTTATGTAGTAAAACTTTGTATATACCAGTATGTGTCAGCAAATTTTGAAAATGTTTAAAGCGCCGTTATTATGTCTGCGCTACCTGTGTTCCAGTGTAAACTAGAATATTGCTTCAGGATGGGGAAGCCTATGCTGTGCAAAGATAGTTTCCACGACGGCAAACCCCATCAGTGTATGGCGTTCATGTCAAGCTACTTCTTTCAGCACAAACCCACCTGGTCACTTCTACACACACCACGGTCGAATTATGATGCTTACCGTGGATCAATAGCTATATACCGAGTTCGCAAACTTTGCCCATTAGCCACTTTCAACGACGGAGACGTGCTAGAGCTCTCAGACGAACCCGGTAGCCGAAACCCTTGAGAGAAAGTGACTTCTTGTATTTAGAAGCGGTCTGAGAGTACAAGGTCTGACATCGTCCTAGCGTTTTCGGCGCACTCGCTGACCGGCTAAGAGCAGTACCCCTGTGCTCTTCCACCCCTTGGTCGCTGTTGCGATGAGTCGCTCGGAAAAAGAAGTACGACGCGGAACGCAATATCCGGTGGTTCAGAGAGACGGATGAGTTGCAAGAGTTCCTCCGTTGTGGGCCTAGTCTGCAATATAAAAAAATCCACCAAAATTTGATTTAACTTTTTTCTTTTTCTACGCTGGATGTTTTTTCCCCTTCCCTACTCCCTCCTTCATCCGTTGCTATTCCGCGTCAATAGCTTCTTTCGATGTTTGTCTCGGCTTCAAAACTGTTTCTCATTTTGTAATACCAAAAAAAGATGCAATATTTTCTTCTTTTTTTTAAGCATCAAAGCGGCACCGAGAAAAGGAAGTTTTGTTTCTTTATCGTGTTCACGCACATTGAAACGCTTTTGAGTTTTCAGTGAACCCTTAGACATTAAATTCATGAATATCGGGGGCCTCAACCAAAGTCGTATTGATGCGCGCTGTTAAGAGTTTCACTGAAGGAGATGTCGAAGCACCTGATTAAACAAACTCATATTTATTTACCTCTCGAAATTCAAAAGAAAAAAAAAAGTGCAAGACAAAGTATCTTGAAAAATCTACAGACTGAGACAGGAGTACAATTAACGGGACGTTTCACGGTATGTGGCATAAAAGCTATGTTTTCTTCAGCCCTATAAACTCCTAGTATAGACGACCGGCTGATCCGAGATATTCTAGTAGCTGATTCGACTGCTCGTAAACCCCCGTCCTTGGCGTTTAATAAAGAAGTGGGGGACGCTGCGGCGTGGTTCCCCAACTCAGAAACCCTTTGGCACCTTGTGATAACGGAAAGAAAGACTCTCTCTCCACCTTTTATCTTTCTCATCTATGCTGGTGGGCTGGTCCGTCGCCAGCTCGCCGTCGTAGCGGCCCGGACCGATAAGAACGAGGTATGAGAGGAGTTCTGCATCGGGTATTTATGACGGAAGAAGCGAATATTCTTCGTCCATTTCCATTTCTACCCTTGGATGTGAACCTCCGCGGAAAATGCACAAGCGCTTGGCAACGTGCAATAAATGAAGCAAGCAAATTTTTTCATACATATGTGTGAAATTCAGCTATGTGTTTTTGTGTTATTTGAGTATATGTTTATACAGACCAAAGTTACTCTACCTCAGTGGGCGTCTGGTGTCCCAGCAGTAGAAGAGCAGTTTAGCCAATGCGGTACAACCGCAAGCCTGGGGTCTTCAACGTGGACCACGGAGAGCTGATACACGTCCGCACGCCGGTACGATGCTCATCCAGATCGAAACAGGTAGGGGTGGGGTTTGAACCCAGGATTTCTGGGTTCTGAAACGCAAGCTTTCGATCCATGGGCTCCGAGTTGGTATGTGCTAGCACATTCAAATTGGCGTAGCCGTGGTGGTTCAATAGGGGTATCGGATCAGTTAAAGCGAGAATAAGGGAGAGGAGTGCAGGTGGGCATGAAATATCCGATGATAAACAAACTTGCTTCTTATTTCTTTATATCCTCAAAATAAGAGATTGGTTCAGTACATGCCAAAGACAAATAGATATCTCGACGTGTCGGCGAACAAAAATAAGGGACGATATGCAATGACCAGATAACCAAAGTTGCGAGAGTGTTACTGAAACGTATTTTATGTTTTTTGCTGTACTAAAAAGCTTGTCGTTTCATTGAATTTTACTTTTATCAAAGTATGGAAAAAATTATAGGAGAATGCTTAAGCTTGCCCATTAAGAGTGGAACGTGGGAGCTAAACATATAAACTCCCTTTTGTTCCCAAGCAGTAGATGCGTATTTGCAGGCCATTAGCGTGTCCAGCTCGCAACCGCAGGTTCGTGAGCTCGGATCCCGCCTAAAATCAGTCAATTTTTTTTCTTAAATTTAAATGAAATACTTAATGAGGTAAAATCATTTGATACATGCGGCAACCTTTAATACGCATTACAGGACATGTTTTAATCACTTTCATTCCACTCATGACGTCACGTTTTACGTGAACACTATGGTATTTTTTTTATTAAATTCCCCGTGGCTTTATGTGGCTGTGACGTCCTGACCCTATCGACCAATCAGGATTTTTCCGTCCCACCGACGGAGACACCGGCTTTTCTGCGAAACGAGCTCCTTAACGCTCTTACGTTAATATAACAACCATCCCTTGTTGCATGAAACCCGGGGTTAACTTTCTCAAGGTGCCATTCCAGAGACAACCTTGGTTTTACAACGACGACAATCACTAGAACGCCTGTGACATTAGGGAGTTTTCGTAGATCGTTTTCGCCGTCCCGCAACGGCCCTCCGCAACCCGCTACGATACCGGTAACTCTACAGCCAAGGCCATCGGCGAGCAGGCGCAGTAGCGGGTTCTTCGTTGCGGAGGGTTTAGCGGAGGGGAAAACGCGGTCTACGAAAACTCGCTATTAACTGAGGTATCAAAGTAGATACCTCAGTTAATACAACGAGCCTTTTACAACGGGCTCTTCTTTATGTTCCCCCACCCACCATCAATCAGTGTACCCCTTAATCAACCTCATCGCCATTACGTGCTGCCGCTCAAGGATTTATGCCTATGCCATTCGGCACGGATGCTACCCAGATGACGTCAACGCTCTCTTCCTTTGTGCACAGCCTTCCACCAGCCACGCCAAAAGAATCTGCCGAATTCTTTGATCTGAAGCATGGAAGCCGGTAGAAAGGTACAGACAGTGCCTTTGGGTCTGTTGCTATCAAAGGGGTGCAGCACAAGAACCGTCTGAGAGAGCCTACAGGGATCACCTAAGGACTGCCGCTCAATATACGGAATTCTTCTGGCAGCAGACGAGGCTGACGCTTCCCAAGAAGCAAAAACGAGGGGAACCACGGCAACAACAAGTTGCTACACTCGGGGATGTTGTACTTCCCCCCAACATCAAGTCAGAACTGGACAAGGGACTGTTCGAGGCGGGGATTAGGCCGCACGTCCGGAAGCTTCCTGGCTCGAGACGACGTCCATTCCCCGAAGTGAGGAACCCAGGGGTTCAGTGGAGGTGGGAGACTTGGTAACGTAACGAAGGGTTTAATTACATGGTAGCGATACAGTCGTCAAATCCGAGAGAACACCGGAGCAGCCTCGCGCTCCGCCTTATATAGGGTCCGTTTCTCCCTCACTCCCCGCCAGGGCAGCCAGTACGATGCAGCAACCCGCCGTCAAGTGCGACGCAGCAAAGTCCGCCGTCCAGTGCGACGTAGCCAAAGTTCTCCGCAGTTTGGCCATGCCTCTCTCCCTTTCCCGAGCGCACCAACCACCACGCACACACACACGTCCCGCTAACGTCACGGGCGCGTTGAGACTTGTTGCCGCAGGCCCCGTCACGCAGGCGACGGTCCCGGACTCGTCGGGACTCGTTTCGCGCAGGCCCCGACAAGCGGGCGACGGTCCCGGACTCGTCTTGACTCGTTTCCGCAGCGTTGAAACTCGGAAGAAGGTCGCCGAAGGTTCCATTCTTAACAGCCCCTCCGGGGCCAGGGAAACCTCGAATGGCCGGTGGTACTATCGCTGGCCTGAAGAGGTGGGCTTGAAGTAGGCCTTGAGAAGACGCTGCAAGCACTAAACAAACTCCCAAACCTCTCACAACGGAGGCATCAGCGGAAACGTCCCCCACAACACCACGCCACACCGCAGTCAAACGCTCGGAATCCGCCAGAGACCCGCCAGACTGGATTACGGATTACCAAAATTTGCCAAAACAATGCAATTTAAAACCTTAGGACCATTTCGGGTATCGATACCCGCTGTCGCCAAAGCAAAACTCATTTTTCCAAAGAGGTCACTATGAACAAAATACAAAAAGACAAAACTTCGCAATTTGTGAGGTCATTTTGGGGTTTTAACGAAGTGTCCCCACTTTGATCCTCATTCCCGTGGATGACGAAAACCTCTGAGATCATATCCCTACTGTTTTTGGTGATATCAGAAAAATCTGCTCAACCCATAGGCATTGCCGTTAAATTTGCCTTTCCTCTTTCTTACGCTGAAGTCATAGTGATCGATTTTCACGTGATTTCTAGACGTGAAAATGCGGTCCTTATAGCGCCGATAAAACAATCCGCCTTTTTCATGCCCCGTCACATTGGTCCTAGCAATCTCCTGAGCTGTACCGCGAAACCCTGACACACTAGGGTCGCTCTTCTGCTCGACTGTCAAAGACACTCTGTCTACTCGTAACGGAGGACCAAAGTTACGTGACGCCGGAGCTACGAGAGATCCTTTGATGATCCCGTCTTCCTCCGCCTTTTTCGCCGGCGCGTTGGGACGGCGTACGCTTTCTGGTGCTACGAGGTCGGGCTGTTCTACAACCCGGACCCCCTCATCCCGTTTCTCTGCCTCCTACTCTGGGAGTGCTTGCTCCCCGTCAGCTGCCTTTCGCTCTGGATCACTCGTTAACAAAGGGGCGAGCTGACGCGATTTGGACCTCGTACACGACTGAACTAGTCCTCCTCCCAGTTGTTGACCCCTTTCGCGCAGCAGGAAATCTGACCGGTTAGAAAACAAATAGGGATACTCCAACGGGACTGTTTGCGAGACAGCCGCCTCTGTCACTAGCTCTCCGAACGGGCCAGCTATCCTTACTCTCGCCATCGGCAGACAGACACTGTGCTTCTCGAGCAGCTGCTTGATCCAAACTACCTTTCCAGTAAAGTCGGATGTCGTTACATACGACGGATGAACAACGTCCATCGTCGCTGCACTGTCACGAAGCACCCTGCACGGCTTTCCGTTTACCTGGAGCTCGTGAAGATAGGGACGAAGAAGCTCCAGGTCCCTGTCACTACCGCTCACGTACGAGAACACAACCCGCGGTTTGTTACACCTGGCCGCTGTGTGTCCCGGCTCCTGACAGTTGTAGCACAGGAACGGCTTCCTTGCCTCGAACTGCCCTTTTTGGCTTTTCCGTGCCTCGTCTCCGTTCGAGGGATCTCCGTTCGAGGGATCTCCGCTCTTTTCTGGGACCTTTTGTCCTGTTTCTGGCTTCTCGTGCCTTTTTTCTCGCGAGCCGTTTCCCTGTCGGAAGGGCTTGCGCTGATCGCTCCGGCCGGGTTCGCTGTCCTCTCCGCTCAGCTTTCTACGCGTTGCGTACTCTTCGGCTAGCTCAGCAGCCCTTTCGACAGAGTCGACTCCCACCCTATCCTGCACCCAGAGCTTGACTGACTGCGGAATGCTACGAAAGAACTGTGATTAGGCCGCACGTCCGGAAGCTTCCTGGCTCGAGACGACGTCCATTCCCCGAAGTGAGGAACCCAGGGGTTCAGTGGAGGTGGGATACTTGGTAACGTAACGAAGGGTTTAATTACATGGTAGCGATACAGTCGTCAAATCCGAGAGAACAACGGAGCAGCCTCGCGCTCCGCCTTATATAGGGTCCGTTTCTCCCTCACTCCCCGCCAGGGCAGCCAGTACGATGCAGCAACCCGCCGTCAAGTGCGACGCAGCAAAGTCCGCCGTCCAGTGCGACGTAGCCAAAGTTCTCCGCAGTTAGGCCATGCCTCTCTCCCTTTCCCGAGCGCACCAACCACCACGCACACACACACGTCCCACTAACGTCACGGGCGCGTTGAGACTTGTTGCCGCAGGCCCCGTCACGCAGGCGACGGTCCCGGACTCGTCGGGACTCGTTTCGCGCAGGCCCCGACAAGCGGGCGACGGTCCCGGACTCGTCTTGACTCGTTTCCGCAGCGTTGAAACTCGGAAGAAGGTCGCCGAAGGTTCCATTCTTAACAGGACCCAAGTTCAGCCAGGAGCCCAAGCTGCAACCTGTTGCCAAATTGGCTCTCTTGAGAGGCATAGCGGAGAAAACAAGCCCTGAAGACAAGGAAAGGTGCGTGGCGGACGGTGTTGATGGGCTCTTGCGTACTTCGGGACAAGCTGTGAGGTGCAAGAAAACGTCGCACATCGTAGACTACTTTAAAGACCAAGACTTAAAACTGCTTACGTCAGATAAGGAGGGTGGCTTTGTAGTGGCGCCTCGGGACTTGTACCATGAGAAGGCTCAGCAGGCTGTTCTGAAGAACTTTAAGAAAGTGATTCCGGGACCTTTGACCAAACTCAAGACGCGCGCTAAGGAACTTCGCAGTGAAATGAGCCTTCCTGGACTTCTGAAAAGTGTGCAATCTAGCAAGGGACTCCATTTAGACATTTTCTTTTCTGCCAAGACGCATAAGATAGGTATTCCTTCTAGAGCGATTGTTACAGAGAGGGGATCTTGGCAATCCCAGCTGTCCAGCTTTCTCGCCAAACACCTGTCGTGCTTGGAACTACACGACCCTTTCTTGATTAGAAATTCGGAAACGATTATTGATTATTTGAAGGGAGACACTAATGGGATGCGTAGTGCTTTTTCTTTGGATGTGGAAGACCTTTTTTATTCTATCCCCCACGACCATCTCTTTTCGGGGGTTAGAAAATGCATAGAACGGAACAGCGAGGTGTCATTTGCCAATTCGAGTGGCATCAGTGTGGAGAGTGTTTTGGAACTGTTGTCGTTTTATCTGTCGCACACGTATGTTTCCTTTCAAAGTGATATGTACGTAAAAAAGAAGGGCATTTGTATCGGGTCGTGTGTCGCGCCGGTGCTATCCGATATTTTTTTAAGCCAATGTGACAACACCATTGCCGAGAAGCTGGGGCGCGACAACAGCATAAAGATTTATAGGTACGTTGATGATTGCCTTGTGTTCAGCGAATTGGCAGAGCGATCGCTGGATGGCGTTGTAACTCAGATGCTCGATGTGTTTTCCTCGTGTTCTGGAGGTCCGAGGTTTACGCACGAGAAGCCGGTAGAAGGGACACTACAGTTCCTTGACCTAAAACTACGCTTTCTGGAGAGCAACATATGTTGGGCGCAGGAGCCAAGATCTAAGAAATGCATCCTGCCGTACGAGTCTGCCCATTCAAAATTATTAAAAAGGGGCATTGCTAGCACGTGTTTGGAGATGGCCCTAAAACGATCTTGTGAACATTCTGTGCAAGACAACTTTAATCTACAGATTTCACGCATGCGGAAGGCAGGTTTTCCACAAGGATGCCTGACTGAGGTTGCGGAAGGATTGTTAAAAAAATTCAAAGGGGCAACTAATCGGGCAAGGAAGAGGTCAAAAACGAGACCGGTAATTATTCCGTACTTGCATGCCATGTCCCATAATTTAAAGAAAGTTGCACAACGGTTTAGAGTACCCGTAGTATTTTCAGCTCCGGAAAAGATGGCACGCTTGTGCCGTAGAATCAATAATCCCCAGACAGACAGGGAGCAGTGCGGCACAAAACACAAAACCAAATATGCTGAGTGTGCCGTCGGAGTGGTTTACGAAATTCCGCTGACTTGCGGCTCCGTGTACATCGGCCAGACTGGCAGATGTGTCAATGATCGTGCACGGGAACATGCGGCAGCTATGAGAGCAAGCCCGTCTGGTAATCTAGCTGTTCATTGTAGTCGCTGCCCGTGCTCACCAGTTTTGCATGATGTGAAGGTTCTGGCGAAATATAAAGATAAAATATGCCGAGAAGTGCACGAGGCGTTTGAGATTAGAGCAAAGGGAGATGAATGCGTTAGCGAGCCTTCCCTTGCCCTTTCAGGGAAAGAGTTTGATTTTATCAAGAGGTCTTCTGGATTGATGGGATGAATAGGCGTTTTTAACGGCCTATATATTATGTGTTTTTTCCCAAATAAACTTTAGTTGCGAGTGCGCCTCGTCCTGTTTACTCTCGTCTTTGTCCTGTCGTTTTTTGGCGCTGTATTTACTAACTGAGGTATTGCACGGGCATTACACAGCAACTGTAGATGTCAACTGGTGGGGTAGCGGTTGGTTTCAATACACACTTTGAATGAAAGCGCACTTTTTCTTCCCTCTCATCGTATCTCTTCCAGTTTTAATTTTGTGATGCTAGGGTCGTTAGGAAACACTCTTAGAGCAGGATGAAGTCTCGTGTCGCGGGAGATAGCGGGCTGCAGTCGCTCCTATTCCATCTGCGATTGTGTGCCACCATAGGAACAATGTGACACCGGACAGCCCCGCGTTATTTTTCAGCGGGGCCAGAGATAAGTGTGACGCGCGGGTACGTCGTCAGTGTCCCCTAGCGTCTCGGCCAGTCTTTGTTGCAAGCCTAACGAGCGAGCGTCGGAAGTGCGGTCTGTGGGGATCTTTGACGGACTTTCCGGTTCTTCTACGGGGCTGGAGTTGAGCTACAGCCAGCATATCTGGGAATGCAAAAGTTAACTGGTGTCTTGCTCAAAATCCCAGAATTGTAGAAATAAAATTCGGTTCATAACGAGCCCTTCAGCCACACTGACGAATACGACCACTGATGCCCAGTTGGGTCCTGTCAGGGTGCCACCTTCAAGCGATTTCTCGTCGTTTTTCTAGCCTTTATACTTTCAGTAAATGCCGTATAAAATTATTTCTGGGCATTCAGAACCTATAAAGCACGCGTTAGTTTTTTGTCTTCTTTTTTTCTTTCCTACGCAGTGGCGGTCGCAGAATAAATCGAAAAATGAGAGCAGCGTTCGCCCCCTCAACTCGCAGCCAGGACAAGTAGTCAAGGGATCTGGAATTGATTATATGCCGCCATCGTTCATCATGGCAATGCCTTTCTGTTGGCTAAGTACAGGGCAGGCGTTAAGTTACGCACATTGTTAACGTTCGGCTATTACGAACCTTAACCTTCGAGGCATTGATTTCCCCGGGCCAAAATCGAATGCTTCCTTAGCTAAAAAAACAGTTTAATGTGGATTATGGAACAAGAAAATCTAACTAGATTTCTTTCTGGGAACCTGAATTCCAGTTTGCAGACCATTGTCTACAAACTGGATATCGGGTTCCCAGCTAGAAATCCAGTTAAATTTTCCTGTTCCATAATCCACCTTAAACTGTTTTTTTCGGTAGGGTTGCGCAGTTCCCGTGCCCACTGTATGAGCCGCCTTTAAATATTTTCACCGAGGAGCTCGTACAACCTGATGAGGAAATCCTGAAGAACGCATTGTTGGCAGCGTCAACAACGCGATCCGCTCAACTTCGTCATCAAGTTACGTGAGGGAGAGACTGGAAGACGACAACCGTTTTTATCCATGAAATCGCTCGGCGACACAGAAGCTTTTGGTCAGTTGCGTCTTGTGCGAGTATTATTTGGGTCCCACTAGTGCCAGTAGGTTTGTGTAAATAAACATTGATTAACATTTGTTATAATATTTAATATAGTTAACATTAATACCACTGTTATTATTCTTATTCTTAGCATTATTAAACATGAAACAATATTATCATGCAAATTAACATTTACAATTAGTATTTATAAATTAAGTAACATTGGTAGCCGGTATCGCTTGCTCGGCTCCGTTACGCAACGAAATAAAACGATATAATGAATCAAGCGAACATAATACCTCGTGAAGAACTTCAGCAAATAAGAGGGGGAAAAAACAACAACAATGTAAGCACATCCTTTTTATATCTCCGACTTCTCATTATGATGTACCATCCGACACTTCAAAAATTGGGACAGAGATCTTCCTTGCACATATGTATCAAGGAGGAACCACGTCCAGTCACAGGGAACATTCAGGGCGTTTCCTGTTGTATGGAAATTCCCTGGCAATTCAAAGTTTCCCCGCGGTGCGCAACTATTCTTCTGCTGAGACTGATCCGAATAAACGCGCATAGGGTTGTTAAACGTAATTTTTTCTGGATTTCCACGCAAATTTAGAATCTTTGTGATTCCATCTAGTGTAAACAAGGTTATGCTGAGGTGAGGGGAGTTCTTTACTTACGTCTTTACAGTAAAATATTTTGTTCCGTTTTTTTGATTTTAGGGTTTTTGTCATGGGCGTTTTATGGCACTTGTCTAAAACGTAAATAAATCTAGAAGGTTGAAATTAAAACAAAAAAAAAAAATGTTTCACTCAGTTGCTAAACAACCGCCCGATGATGCGTGCTTCTGGGTTCAATAGTCCCCTTCAAAAGTGCGCGCCATCTTTTCGCTTAAGCGCCAATTGACCGAGTTTCCCATTGCTTTGGCACGTACAGTAGTCTGAGTTTCTATTGGAACGGCGATTAAGAATGTTGCTTCACGAAGCTTTGAAAGGGGTCTACGAGACCTGCAACGAGGGAAATTAATGTGGTTACAATACATCTACAGTAAGCTGGTTTCAAGCAAAACAAAATAGTATTAGCCTTGCATATTAAAACAAACAAACAAAAAAGCGATATATTAAGCCAAACAAATTCCCTCCCCCCCCTCCCCCCTCTGTTCCTATGCTCCAAGTGAACAACTTAACAAAACCCGCCCTCTGGAAACGCTAAGGAAATTACGATGAATAGTTTATTTTCTATATGAACAAAGCTTGTTATATTTGCGTCCTCTAGGAAGAGCCAACTTACTCTTTCACTTTATCCGCAAGAAGCTGGAAAGAAGCGTCAGTTTAATATAAAATACTGAAGGGATATTTTAAGTTCTGAGGTTACATGAACCGTGACAGCGTATGTAAACAATAATGACGCAATTGTGAGAATTGTATTATGAATGTTTCTGCTTTTTGTTTTAGGAAATGGTACCTGCGGACTTATTTCTGTAGCATCCTCCTCCGATGCCCAGACGGTAGACAAATACCATTAAACAGGTTTGATTAATTTTCTTTACTTGCGGCAGAATAGGGAACAAACCACGGTGACGGGCGCGATACCTTATTTCACTTTTACTCGCTAATGCCCGGCACACAAATCGCTAAAGATGGTGGAAGCCACCTCCATTGATTCAAGGCAGAAAGTTCCATCATAACGGAGGTATCTTCCCAGATTCCAAGCGTAGCTGCCAGGAGACGAGCGCTCTTTCTCGGAAACAATTTCTGCGGCCAAGACGACTCTTCCGGCGCTGCGCGGCAATTACAGGGTCTGCCCGATACGCGGCCGCGTAGAACAGTCACGGTTGCAGCCCACGATGGACAAGGGCGGCCCTTTGTCCCGTCCCAAGAGGTCTGGTGAGGGACGTACCGCGCCCGCCCAGCGCGTCTGTTCCCGGCACTCAGTCGGTCGCCATGTGTTAGGAACCGCCACTTAATGTACCGGGTGTTTGGGAGAAAAGAAAGCCTTGTTTTTCACAACTCAAAAGTAAACTGTGCGCATCGCCGCACGCTCAGTCTTAGCCAAAATGTACCGCTGGCTGCTGGGACCAGGTGTCAAAGTTTTTGTACCTACCGTCATCTGATAGACCCCTTTCAAAAGTGCGCGTCCGCCGTTGTTCGGGCTCGCACTTTGAACATGTATTGGACACCAGGGATATGTCAACGTTCGGCAAGAACTCGGCCCAACTCGTATGGAAAACAAGTTTAGCTCCAATTACGGATCTAATAACGCGCTTTATGATTAAAAAATGTCAGCCGACCATGATGCTTGATGGGGTTTTGAAAAATAGTCTTTTCAAAAGTTATAAGCGATTGTCGGAAATGTTTAGTGAGGAAATGGAGACCCGCGGGGCCCGCAAATAAATTGAGATTTACTGCCAACGTCGGTAACGCGCCCCATTTTTTTATTGAAAAGAATCAAAAATTGGTGATAGACTTACATGGCAGTAGGTACTAAAAATTTGCTATTAGCCCCGACAGCGAACACAAGCGTCGCTGCGGTCCCCGCGCCCTGATTGGGTGAGGTGTGCCGTGACGTCAGGGGCAGGACTCCGCTTTGCAATCTCGCATCCGGCTCGCTTTCCAGCCCCGGTTTCCTGGTTTGGCCGTTGTGTGCCGCAAGCGCTTCGAGGAGCGGGACTTCGTTTACTCGGTGTACAAGGCAGTGGGTTAGGTCGATACCGACGTGCTTCCGAAGCTTTTATAAGTGTGCTTGTCACTTTTACTTTTGTAACTTGATTAAAAATCCCGAATGCTATCGGCGGAGGCAATTCCGCCGATGAACCTCCCTGTCGGTCCACGCGACATAAAGTAATCGTGCGAGGGGTCGGTGAAACGGCGGCGTAACTGCTTCAAACGCTGGAATTCTTTCCCTTGCATGTTCATGATTTTGGGGAAAATTACATCCCGCTTTGCAGTGTTTTCAAATGGCATTTATATCAAAGGCCTTTGGAAGGTCGAAAATTTAGCTAGCGACCCCGACTCTGCGCGTGCCACTTTGCATGCCCTGGTTCGCCGGTGTTTTAAAGGTCATCTGTCTGAAGACCTTTTAAGTTCTCGCAGAACAGGGTTGTTTTACATAAATGTAACTTCTTCGTGAATTAATGATATAGAGTGTACACATATGCATGCATGTTTTATTCTTTAGAAGATGCGCAATTAATAGAAACAATTTTTTTATGCTAGCAGAAAAAAACGGCCGAATTTCCCCCAGTTGCCTGTATGAGATGCATTGAACTGCCCATAATATGCACAGCAATATTGCCGTAATTGATAATGTTTGTACTTTTTCACAGAGATTCTTTCTTTATTACAGCCTTGTGTATTCGGAAAATACACCGCTTAGTTTCAATTGTCATTTCCAATTAAAATTGACGCTGCTGCAGGTCCCCAAAAGCTTCATCGGCTTCCAAACTCCCTACAGCTAGATTCTCTGACAACAGAGGAAAACTTGAGGCAACAGTAAGCATTCGAAAGGCTGTCCAGTGGTAGATGCTGCACTAGTAGCAGAAAATGTAAAACCTGTGAAGGGTGACAGTTTGCGCGATGAAAGCTTCTGATATTTTAATTTCACCACCTATATGATTCAGCTAAAATCTAATTTTTAGAACCCAAGGGACTAAAAATGGGCTAGACATATTCACCTATGTTTGTCGTACATTACTTGAGTGATATTATAAACAAGTTCACAGATAGCACTAGTGGAGTCGATTGAAATACTATCCGAATCCAGCAAGGGCCAAATGCGAGCGATATAAACAGATATAAACAAACGACTGGTATATGCCTGTGTTCCTTCTTTCTCTACTTTGTCCCTGTGCTTGGGCTGCATTACTTGTGACTATCTCTCCATGGCCCAGGCTATATTTAAGATGTTGCTCGAGCAGCACTCAGCTTTTCTGCTTCGGCGTTTTTGCTTAAAAACAGAGATACAAAAAGAAAACACAAAATAGTATACACAACCAGCTATTCATTCAGACCATCAATAGCATTTATTGTGTGAGATGTAAATCTATAGTGATGTTCTTGCAATTGTGGCCATATTTCTTCATTTTCATATACCAGCTGCGATTCATGCGTTGGCTGCCCTATCAACCTTACCTGAAATTTTCTTTGCACTTTCGCCTGCAGCTACAGGCGGTACCTCTAAATAGCCACATAGGAAAATTTACACTCCCTGCGAAAAACGCACAAAAAAAAAAAAAGAAAGATAGGAACGAGCGCGCCGACAGATGACGTCGTCACAGCCTCCACAGGGCGATCGGGGCGAGTCAAGGAAAAATTCTGTCCTCGCCGTGACGTCACCCCGGTTCGCTGTAAGGGGGCGCCATGCAAACTTCTCGAGGCTAATATGGTCCGAAGCGTTAGCACTACATCTTTGGCGGACACTGAGGGCACGGCCATGTGTTGGTAAATTTTGCGGTGAAAACAACCTGGTACTGCTTTTTTTTTTTTTTTTTCTGAGCACCCGATATATAAACCGTGTATCGTGAAGCAAGGTGACGAGTGGATTTGTTTTTTTCTGCGTGGGGCTGCCACTTGTCAGCTCAGAGGCTTGGAAATGTATTCCTTTCACATTTAAAAACAGTTCCTTCCCAAGCCGCTGTTTTTTGTTTATATTAACCGAAACAGACAATAATCATTAACTCATAAAGCGTTTGTTAAATTATTAGAGCCGGACAATTAAAACAAAACAACGGTGTTATACAAGTGCCAGAAAAAAGTGATAGCACATAATCAATTTAGAAATCAGGAATCCACAACGCGCTTGGAATAACCACAGAAAAACTAATACTAACACATATTATGTTTTAGGAGTCGTTTTCCATAGTAAATCGTGATAAACGCGTGTCATGAACAAGCGTCATGAACAAAGAGCATGTTGGCGGCGTTACAAAAAATAGTAATAGAAAAATGAAGACAGAAGTTAGTGTGGTTTGTGCGGGACACCTTCTATGCTCCCGTGTCCTTGTCGACATGACCAAGTGTATGTATATATATATTTTTTGCGACAATAGGACCTTCTCTGATAAATCACCTAGGCCATAAACCTTACACAGCACGTTTCATATAAACCGCTTTCCTGAGCTCAATCTGATAACTGTTTAAGCAAACATTTTCAAGGCGACTAGGATACCTCTGTTATAAAAATGCGAGGTCCTAGCTACGGTTATATCAAAGTTGTACAATACTCAATCAATAATCAGTGGTTGCTAATGAACACACAATTTTACGTAAATTTTAATTCCACTCTGATTTTTATACAATGGAAATTTGATCAAAAACAAAAGTAGTAAATAGTTGGGATCATGTTTCAATATCTGTGTATTGTAAGAACAGCCATCAAGAGTTTCTTAGATATATATTTTATACGTCATTAAAGTTAAGCAGTAATTGTGCAAGAAAGGAGTGCATTTGAAAAATAGACACGATTAAGATTAAAGTAAAACGTATTTCTACTTTTGAGTTAAGTTTTCAAGCCTGACGCACGATCAAAGTAATGGGTTACACATCAGCCAATGTACTACAGCAGAGTACCTACAAATCGATTACCAAGGTACAAAACCTGGATGAGAACGTTATTAGGTTAACATTCTTGTTGCTGAAATATTTGATCTCAAGAGGCATTTTAAGCTTTTATAAGCTATTATTTGGCATCGATCGATTGTCGTGAAGAGTGGGCGAGAGATGAGTTGTTAATGGATGAATCAAAACTAAAACAACGTCCTTGAATAATCAATTAACAGGTTTAGTTTATTCCGGTACAAAATAGTATAAAAAAAAGTTAATATTATTTTGTTCTTGGTGAACGTGTGATGAAGGAGAAAAAGTGCAATTTTATATTATGAAGCAACTTTAATGCGTACGTGAGAACAGTCAAAAGACACCCAAACTCACAATTTACTTTGGCCGCAGAGGCAAAAAGTTTTTTTGAAATTCTCCGAGATTCTCTGTCAAAAGCTAACTCCTTCATTTGTACACAAAAGGTCTCTGTTGCGCTAAACGAACACTTACACAGCATTGAGTGGCTGAGACACGTATAATATTCTCTACTTGTTTGCAGTTGCAAATCTCGACCCTACAGTTTATTTTAGTGTAAAATTTCACATAAAGTTTGCCTTCATGCAGGTGCACTCGCCCATGTCTGCGTAGTGAAAGCGTTGACTTTGTATAATTTTTTTTTTCAAAATTTAATTGATTAATTGGTTAAGAAATTATTCGAGATTAAAGTATTATTCGATTAATTGGTAGGTTAATCAATCCTGTGCCCAGTCCTGACAACTTTATAAAAAGCTCTGCCTGGTGGCGCCTGGAAAACGTGAGCATGCTGATCCAAATATCGAGGAACGTTCTTGTGCTTTCTTGAAGTATCATTCCTAATTAAGAGTAGCACAAGTATTGAAAGCGACACTAACCACGCCGCTTCTGTTTCACAACTTTACTCAGTACATGCGCGGAGATCCTGAAACAGGTAGCGCACTCCGTTCAATGACAAGAACATTCGAAGAAGAAAAACACCTCCTCAGCTTCACGGTCTTAACGACGTCCGCACTCAGCCGGTGCTATTTATCGAAAGCGCAAGTGCGGACAGCGATGGGCGACTGACAGACCGCACTCATATCCTGAGTTGGCGCCCAACGCTACGTTTGTGTGCTTAGGTATCCTGGGCCTTCTCGGAAAAAAGTATTTTCGCGGCCCAGTACCTCGAGTACCAGACGAGGGCTGCGGGCGGCACTCGACACCCCCGTTTTGCCCGGTTTTGCTGTTCGTCGTGTTTTAGTGGCCCACCCTGTCGTCGCGAACATGCTCTCTACGGGATGCGAAGGCAGAAAACGACAGGCGTAATGGTCGACTTCCGAAGACGATGGCGCCTCCTCACCTACTTTTCGGCGCGTGCCTTGCCTGCTCACCGCGGTCCCTTGGCGAGAGCTTCGTATGGTCTCGGTTTTTGTTCTAACTTGGCCTCCTTTTTTCTCAAGATGTGTATCTGTGAATAGGCTCCTATATCTGTGTAGTCTTTTTCTTTCTTACTCCCCCCTCCCCTTCTCCCCTTCTCGGAGTCGGCCAGAATCCATCGTTCGGCCATTTTCGGCTCATGGGCCACCCAACCGCTCGCTGCTGAAAGCTCCCTGTATATCCCAGGCTCAACAAATCAAGCGTCGTGAGTTTGTTTGACAGCTTCCGTCTTGGGGCGAAGTTTTTCGAAGTAACAGAGAGAAAAGATGTTCTTGGCATTGCGTGGTATTCTTGCGAAAGACTACCCAATTCTGTACCTGGTGCTACGGCGAACTCTATAACACGAAGAGGTAGGTGCGGAGACACGTTCGGTACTGGTAAAGCACAGTGCCAATATTTACATCGAATATAGACACTCTAAAACCTACGCAATCACATTAACTAAGACATACGAATGCTCGACTATTAGCGCAAGAGATGCGGCAGTCCGCGACTGGTTTTTGCGGCTTTTACTTGATACAATCCTGTAAGGTACGTTGCTGGGCAAGTTGGTTCATCTTAGTTAAATATAAAGTTAATTCATATAGGTAAACAACTAAGATGAATTAACTAGACCAGCATAGCGCTTGTCCCGTTTATTCCGTGTGTCCTTTTTTTTCATGGATGAAGAAAGAATAAACAATTAAAACAGGGACAACACAACCACATCTTTCAACTAGCAACAGACGAGTAAACGTTCAACAGCGAGCAGCCGACTATACCCAGTAGGAGTGGGGGAGAGAAGGGGAGAGAAGGAAAGATAAAACACGCGAAGTGCAAGTCAGGGTGGTAGGGTTATCTCAGATTTTAAAAATTCAACCTCAGTTTTCCATAGAAGACATGTATTTCAATCTAGATCCTACCGCTTTGCTTGCCTCAATCTCCGACGCCATCTTTGAGCACGGAGCTGTGGATTTTCAGAATTCCTCCGGTGTCTCTGTTGCTGGATTCGTGGACCTGATTCATCTATATCTCCAGTCCACCTTAGTCGAACATGAGAAAGGGATCTACCGCCAAAAAAACGGAGTTTGCATCGGTTCATGTCTCGCCCCTGTTCTCAGTGAATTATTCCTTTTATTCGTTGACAGAGCTATAAAAGCACAACTGGACATCTCCGCGCCTGGCGGCCATGTTTTCAGATTTGTAGACGATTACCTAATCATTCATCCTGCTCGAACTTCTCCAGATAGCATTACAGCTGTTTTTTCCGCTTGTTCGTCAGGCCTTACATTCACGAAGGAAGAACCATCGAATGAAGGTCTTCAGTACCTAGATTTGCGGCTTTATGTCAGTGCCACTGGACTCTGCTGGGCCTTTCAACAAAGGTCTTCCAAACCTGTCCTACCGTTTTCTAGCGCCCATTCGAAGTCGGTAAAACACGGTATCATCAAATCGTTGTTTTCTTCATCCTTCACGAAGTCTTGCTGTCATCTTTCAGAAGATAGCTTAAAATTGCAGCACATGAGGCCTGTCAGGGCAGGGTTTCCCGTCGACCTTCTCCGATCTGTAATGGAAAGGATGATTCGCGGGCCTGATCGCCAGTCACCAGCCACAAAAAAGAAAGCCCGATTCGCCGTCATTCCTTACGCACACAATTCAGCCCACCGGATAAAATCCATTGCCTCAAAGTTCGACACGAATGTTGTCTTCTCGTGCCGCATGCGTCTTAAACAACTCTGTCAACAAGTGAACAACAACCGGATTCCGATTGGCTGCACTGTCAAACACGAAAAGAAATTCATTCCATGCAAAGAGAAGAAAGTTTACTCCATCCCCTTGAGCTGTGGCCATCAATACATAGGACAGACCGGCAGATGCACCAGTCACAGACTCCGCGAACATCACAACGAAGTTTCTAAGGCCTCTCCAGATTCTTATCATCCCATAGTCATACATGCCCGTGGTTTTGCTGAGATACTTAGCCTGAGGAAACTAAGTTGCTTCGCGGGACGCGGTCGCGGCTAAGCATAGAAGCCGCGAAGCCAGGCAGTATCATGAGAGTGGTACTAGTCGCATTTTGTTATTTTCTACAAACAAATAACTAATTTAAAATTTCGCAACATAGATTTCGAAAACATTTCTCATGCGAGACTCAACTGCTATCGTTTACGCACTAGTTGCACCGCTCGCGAGATGGTTATTGTGGAGTTTATTGCATTTTCCTAAATTTTTCAGAATGATTTGACAAAGTTCCCTCACAAACCCCCCCCCCCCCCTTTATAATTTGCATTCAGTGAATTGGATTACTCCTTTCGTTACTAACCGCCTACAGTTTGATCCTGCTCATAACATATATTCTTTTTTTTTCTGATCAAGTTAACTTGTGTGTCCAACAAGGTTGTGTGCTTGGTCTAGCGCCCTTTCTTTAATACATGAATGACTCGGTACTGAACATCTCTTCCTTCATATGCTTCTTTGCTACCGATTGTAATCTATCGGGATATAATTGACATACCTGGTTCCATTTTGCTACAATATGACCTTAATCGAATAGCTCGTTGTACGAGTAGTGACTAATATAACTTAGCACTAACAAATGCAAATCGATAAAAGTGTTACGTGTTGCTGTGATGCATATCATCTTAACAAGGTACCTCTCGATTCGGTATCTATCTATAAATATCTTAGTCTTCATATAACCTCTAATCTTTCTTGGAAAGCTCATGTCAAAAATGTGATTAACAGTGCTGACAATTTGTTAGGATACTTGAAAAAACTTCTTCCTCGCTCCGTCTTGACCGTAACCAATCTTGACCAGGAAGCTTATCCGTCCACAATTTGAATATGCTGCTGTCATGTGGGAACCCAGTCTTTTATCGCGAATCACTTTGTCATGTTCTTTCAAGATTGCATCCAGTTGTCGTGAAGATACCGAATTATACGAAGGTCACGTAAACCGGGGGGTCCAATTTTGGGGGCTCCAAAGAGGTGAAATGGGAAAGCCGTGTCTGGACGAAACCTTCGGCGGTCTGTCTGTGCCCAATCGGTGGTTTATGTGGCGGAAATGTCGCGCCGCTTAGAACGTTAAACGAATCCGTCAGAAATCGCCCAGCACGCTTTATTATAAGCAACTATTACCAGCGTTACTACCTGTAGCAGCGTGGCGCTGCAAGTCACGGCGCACCACGGCGCATCGGCTGTGCGCACCCCGGTCACGGATGTCACGTGACAAGAGCCTATAAGTATAGCATGTTCAATAAAGAAGGCCTCTTTGCCCGTTGGAATGTCGTCTGCTCAAGTTAGCACATTGGCGACGAGGATGACAACGCACCCGCGCTGCCCAGCGGAAGCGTCGCAGACGGCAGCAGACGAGCACCATACGAGCGGGGCCAACTGAACGGACAGCGACAGCCAAAGCAGCGCAGTCATCGCATCTAAAGCGGGCGACGGACGGAGCGGACACGACGGACGGAAGCCAGCAAGCGATAAGTACACCGTCGGTTTGCCGAATTATGGCACCTCTTGGAAAGCTTGACGAATACGACGAAAAACAACAGAATTTTGACTCGTATTTAGAGCGTTTCGAGCACTTCGTTAGCGCAAACGACATAAAACCAGAAAAGAAGCTAGCGGTGTTCTTGACCGTTATAGGACCTCGAGCTTACAAAGTTCTGAAAAGCTTGGTCGTACCGGCAGTACCGGGAGATAAGTCGTTCGAAGAAGTGAAAGCTTTGCTGAAAAACCATTATAGCCCGAAGAGCTCCGTCATAGCGGAACGGTGCAAATTCAACAGACGTGTACAAGAGGAACAGGAGAGCGTTGAAGATTTCATTGTAGCGCTAAAGCATTTGGCAAGGAAGTGTGACTTTGGCCAGTTTCAGCAAGATGCTCTGAGGGACAGGCTTGTGGCGGGAATACGGCGCGAAGAAACGCAACGTGCGCTATTCGCCGAAGAAAGCTTAACCTTCGAAAGGGCATGCAAGATGGCATTGGATCAAGAGCAGGCGGCACGACAGAGAGCGTTACTACACGCCGGAAGCAAAGACGCGTCGTTGAACGAGATAAGAGCGAACCAGAAAGACAACGTCAATAAGCGTGACGTTCGAAAACACAAGCAAAGCAAGAAGTCTTGCGGAAGATGCGAAGGGCGCATGCGGCAAGCAAATGTTGGTACAAGAATGCTACGTGTCACAAGTGTGGCAAGTTAGGCCATTTGCAAAAAGTGTGCTCGAACGAGAAAAAGGGACCCAATAACGCGAATGCAGTGGACTGCTCGGAGGACGATTCAGAACTGGACGTCTATCACTGCCTTAACACGGTGCGTTCGGGTTATGAAGTGAAAGTCAATGTTGAAGGGGCGGACGTTTTCATGCAAATTGATACAGGAGCGGCTGTAACAATTGTTCCTGAAAGTGTTGCGAAAACCGCGTTCCCTCATGTCAAGTGTGAGCCATCTCGGGTAAACCTAAAAACGTACACGGGTGAACGAATCCCGGTAAAAGGTCAATGTGACGTTTCCGTCACATACGAAAACCAGACTTTGAAACTGCCCGTTATAGTCGTCGATAACCAAGGCAAGAAATCGCCGTTGCTCATGGGGCGGAACTGGCTTGAGAGGCTCAGACTTGATTGGAAAAGCGTCATGTCACTGGAGCATGTAACTGATTCACACCGAATAGAAGCGCTGCGTAACAAGTTCCCGACAGTATTTTCTAATCAGTCTAGTGTCACGAACAACTATCAAGCGAAGATAGTTCTAAAACAAGATTGTACGCCGGTTTTTTGCAAGGCGAGACCGGTGCCTTACGCGTTACGCGATAGGGTTGGAGACGAGCTAGACGGGCTAGAGAAGAACGGGGTTTTACGCCGCGTAAGTCACAGTGAGTGGGCGACTCCGGCAGTTGTAATTCACAAGAAAGACGGATCACTCAGGTTGTGCGGGGATTACAAAGTAACGATGAACCCTGTACTAAAAACCGACCATTACCCACTTCCGCGACCTGAAGATCTGTACACTGCCATCGCAGGTGGCAAAGTGTTTTGCGTGCTGGATCATTCTGCTGCGTATCAGCAGGTACCGCTGGCTGCCGAGTCCAAACCACTTTTGACTATAAACACGCACATGGGGTTGTTTCAGTTCCAACGCCTACCGTTTGGTGTGGCCAGTGCGCCAGCCATTTTTCAGTCCTTCATGGACGAGGTGCTTAAAGGCATACCTCATGTGGGATGCTACATTGATGACGTCATCGTGTCTGGAAAGGACACCCAGGACTGTCAAAAGACGCTGGAATGCGTCTTGCGTCGACTTCGTGACTACAATGTCACTTTAAAAACGGACAAGTGCCGTTTTTTCCAAAGCTCAGTGACCTACCTTGGTCACACGGTGAGTGCCGATGGCATTTACCCGACAGAAGCAATGACGAAGGCTCTCACGGAAGCGCCCGAGCCCACCTGCGTAACGGAACGGAAGGCGTATTTGGGGATGCTAAACTTTTACGCTAAGTTTCTCAAGAATGTTTCGTGCGTAGCTGGACCGCTTTATCGGTTGTTGAAAAAAGGTGAAAAGTGGTCGTGGACTCGGAAGTGTAGCGAGGCCTTTGCTGCTACGAAGCAGTTGCTCGTAAACAGCCAGGTTCTTACGTTCTACGACGTAGACAAGCCAATTGCATTGCTGTGTGATGCCTCATCATACGGGATTGGTGCTGTCATTTTTCATGTAACACCAGAAGGGGAAGAGCGCCCAGTGGCGTTCGCGTCGCGAACGCTCACGTTAGCGGAAAAGAACTATGCGCAGTGCGAGCGAGAAGCGCTAGCTCTGATGCTTGGTCTGAAAAAGTTCCATCGCTACCTGTATGGTAGGGAGTTCACTCTCTATACAGACCATCAGCCACTGCTTGGGATACTGGGGCACGATAAGCTTGTACCTACGCTAGCGGCAGCTCGAATGCAAAGATGGGCAATGATTCTGGCAGCCTATAGGTACAAACTCAAGTACCGTAAAGGAAAAGATGTCGAGGTGGCTGATGCTCTGTCTAGACTCCCACGACCGATGACAACAGCTGACGACCCTGCTGAGTGTCTTTTGTTGTTTGACAGTACTCCCTTGATCGCGGAAGACGTAGCTAGAGCTACAAAACGTGACTTGACCTTGTCTCGCGTAGCTAACTACGTTCTGAATGGATGGCCTGCCCAAAGTAGCGAAGAGCTAAAACCGTACCATGTACGACGTGACGAGTTGTCATTTGAGCAAGGCTGCGTCACCTGGGGCTCAAGGGTGATTGTACCTGAAAAGCTGCTGTCACAGGTTTTGGCACTGTTGCATGAGGACCATCCAGGTGCTAGCCGCATGAAAATGCTTGCCAGAAGTTTTGTATGGTGGCCAGGGCTAGACCTAGAAATCGTGAGCTACGTACGACAGTGTCGCGTATGTCGGTCTGTTCAGAACGCTGCTCCACCTGTACCGTTACAGCCATGGAGCTATCCAACTAAGCCGTGGCAACGTGTACACGTGGATTTTGCTGCTAAAGAAGGCCATGTCTTCCTAGTACTGGTGGATGCTTTCTCGAAATGGATCGAAGTGCGGTTCATGTCTTCCACCACTACTGGTAAAACACTCGACAAATTGCGAAGTGTATTTGCGGCTTATGGGCTACCAGAGGTACTGGTGAGTGATAACGGACCTCAGTTTGTTTCAGATGAGTTCTCTGAGTTTATGAGGGTGAATGGCATCAAGTACGTTAAGACGCCACCCTATCATGCTGCCTCCAACGGCGCAGCAGAGCGTCTCGTGCAGACCACAAAAAAAAGCTCTGCTGAAGCAATTGTTAGACGAGAAACAGAGTGGCAAGAAACACTCTTTGCTCGAGCGTTTGGATAGCTTTTTACTGAGCTATCGAAACACCCCAAACAGTACCACTGGTCGCACTCCAGCCGAGCTGTTTTTGAAGCGACAGCCACGAGTGAAACTTTCTTTGCTTAAACCCGATTTTGTAAAAGCCATGCAAAACAAACAGCAGCACCTGAAGGAACAGAGTGATGCGTCGCGAGGTGCTAACCGGTCTTTTGTTGTGGGTGATACTGTGTTGGTCAAAACGGTGCGAGGCGAGCAAGTGTCATGGAAAGAAGGTGTGGTGACTCAAGTCGTCAGTCCTGTGACATATTTAGTGAAAGTGGCGCAGGTTGTGCGGTTCACACACGCCGACCACATCCGAGACCGCCTTGCAAGCCCGACGTCCCTTACTGCACCGCCTACGCCTGAGGAGCCTACGCTCCCAGATGTTCCGGTGCCTCGAGAAACCCAGCCGATGGTGCCACAAGTTGCTTCTGCTGCTGTGCCAGCGGACTCTCAAGCCGGCAGTCAACAAGCTACACGGACGCGTCAGCAGCCGCTTCCACCACCGAGTTCCACAAGTGCGCCAGTGACGACACCGGAGCCTTGTACTGAGGCACCGACTTCCAGATGAAGTACGCGAGTGCGGCGTCCACCGGACCGGTACAAACCGGAGGACTTCCGAAGCTGATGTGAGGGGGAAGGAATGTAGCAGCGTGGCGCTGCAAGTCACGGCGCACCACGGCGCATCGGCTGTGCGCACTCCGGTCACGGATGTCACGTGACAAGTGCCTATAAGTATAGCATGTTCAATAAAGAAGGCCTCTTTGCCCGTTGGAATGTCGTCTGCTCAAGTTAGCACACTACCATAAAAAAGTATTCAGATCCGCCTTGTCTAATGCATCGCCGTAAAATCTGTCATTCGTGCTTTTTTAATAAAATCTTCGATCAGGACACAGTACTTCGTTAGAAATGAAGAAATCCACCAGTCTACGTCTTTTCTCGCATTGTTTATACTCATAAAGTGAGTGTTTCTAACTTCAAAAACGTCATCTTTTCAGTATTCTTATATACCCCAAACGGTTGAATTATTAGAACCGCTCTCACGCTTATATCGCTAATATCACCAATATTGTTTTGTTAAAATATCCTCTTACTAATATGTGCTCTCTGTATTTTTTTTAACCTCACTTCCCTCTTCAATCTGCTACATTGAGGGTATTCTAAATAAATATATAGGCAGTCGTAGAACTCGTTAATTGAGGGAGCGGTTAACCTGGCATCAATTCAATCGGTATTATTGAAACAGCACTGGGCGTCTACATTACAAAAATACGACACAAAATCATGGCGAGTAGAGAAAAGTTTCTAAACCTAAGAATATTTAATGCCTCTATTTGGCGCTAAGCAACATGTTTAAGGCGCGTTTGCGAGTCAATTAGCCTAATCATAAAACATGTAACCCGGCCTGCTCACAGAAAGTCGTTTCGCATACAGCAGTTGATTGAGGTTTTTTTTTGTTTTTGTTCCGGATAAGCGCAGACTGCATATCGCACGAAGATGCACGCGTCACCTATAATTATCCGTGATATACGGCGGAAATGTTGAGACGTCTTCGGGGAGGTTAATAAAAGCTGCCAGCGTGCAATCGGACATCTGGTGGCTTGGCCTCCTACTACCCCGAACCATAATAAATAGCAGAGAAGGGGATGGCCCATGAGCAGCAATCGACAGACATTGGTGGCGAGCGTCCCTTTTAACTAGTTCTTCCAAAAGCAATCTATCCCTAGCCGTACTGCACTGACTGCCTTAGACGCAACTGAATGGCTTAGGGTATACCCTGCCACTGCAACTGAGCCGGTGCTGGAAATTGATTATCTCGTGAGGCAGTTGCAAAAACTGCGCCGCGAAGAAACGAAATAAACTATAGACATCCGCGGACCTCGTGGTGAAAATAATTGCATGGGAGTGAGATGCTAATTCGCAATGTACTCAATAGTTTACAGACGAACTAGCTGCCGTGGGTATAGCACAGGCCTTCTGATAAAGCACCGCCACGCCCTCGTTAAGTATATATTACTGTACTAAAACCAAGTATGAAGGATGGTTCACACATCTGCGTTGGATGCGTTCGCATGCATCCGAAACGACCGCAAAGACAAAGTAACCGGGACGAGTATTCGCCGTACAGAACATGGCAAGCGATGCTGGGATAGCTTCGCGAAGCAATCCACGAGTCACAGTTGTTGCGGTGTTTTAGTCGTTATGGTCGTATCGGTTGCACCCAGACACAACCGTTGCAAATATATGAACTGTCCTTAAAAGAAGAGAATCGTTACAAGCGCGTCTATTGTCTTTGAGGCCGCACCATGCAGATATCACGAGCTGTAGAGATAAGCCCGATTCGCATGGTGCGACTGGGCTTGAAATTTCGAAACTTCAACTTTGCTCGTGCGTAAAAAAAAGTGTAGTGAAAGCTGAGGAGCTCAGCGCCGCGAATGCGAAATAGCAAATTAAATCATACGATACAGAGCAAGCATTATACCGAGGGCTGCATGCTTGATAAATTATGATAGTTCCTCTGTTCCTTGAAAAAAGCTAAGAGGGTAGTGCTGTGCTGAAGCTTGTGAAGGTAATACCTCAACATGGTATGAACGCGCTGTTGGAGCGTTATAGTCTTTAGCGATTTGTAGCAGCGAGCGAAAAAACTTCATACCTGTCGGAGCGATGTGATTGGGTCGAAGGATTTTGGAGTACCTCTTGGAGCAGCAAACATCACTTTCGGATAACTAGCATACTCTTCGTTCCGATTCATTCCACTGCGAATAATATGTTAAAATGTCTATGTTGGCCTTTTCGATTAAGAGACAGTGTTTCTCTACCTTTTCACTTCTCTGCAAACATTTCTTAGCATCCACTGCAAATCACATTGAAATTGCAAAGGTAATGTAATATGCACATCAATGGTATCTTACATGTAGACATTTGTGACGATGAAAATTCAGGATGGGGACAATTATAATGACATCAAAATTCTGCTGAACGCATTGAAGAGACCATGAAATGATTTTCCAGCTTTTTCCAAATAAAGACCCCAATTAATATTCAATGTTCATAGGACACGGAGCAAGAATACGTTTTCGTCTTATTGCCTTTACTTTTGCAAACACACAGAAAAAGATAAAAAAAAGTTACATCTGCTTTCCTTCTCGAATCGACCGGACTCGGCCATTTATATGTGAAATCACGTGGCGGTATCGTAAAGTCTACCGGAAACGGAAGTTCTCCCAACCAAGCGAAGGAGCCGCGTCAGTCAAGCGCCGTGTTGCGTCGAAACGACGTTTCTGCGTCAACGTTTGGACCCAAGGACGTCGAAACGACGTCACCCACTGAGGCTTCCATAAACGCCGATTGCTTGGCAGGACTCGTTCGTCCGAAAACGCTTGTGCGATCAACGCCATGGCTGTGGATGCGTCGCAGCTAAGTGAGCTTGAAATGTTTAGGTATAGTGAAAGTACGGGCCTCGTTCTGTACGCCGGGAGGCGGCAAAACGAGAACTCGTATGACGAAGGCGGTAGCAGTTCGGCGCCAGAACCGGCCACGGAGGAGTGGCGACTACTCTGTAGATAATAGTAGGTTCACATTTCGGCTGCAAACACAAAACGATAGAAACGAAGTAATATAAATTCCTAATAATTTACTCCTTTGCAGGTGCACCTGCAAACGCTCCACTGTGACGGCCACCGCCCGGGAGAGTGTTTGCTTCCGGGAGTGCCACGCCGCCGTCGTGTTTCAAAACGACAGGTGCATCACAGAGATTCATATCTTCGTGTTTGTGCCTGGACCCGGTCGTGCTCTCGGTCACGTTGCCGCTTATGCAACCAGATACTTAACACGGTCATTTCCGTCAAGGGTATTTATCGATAATTTCATTGCTTGCGTGCACAGTTTGAGTGACACACTAAGCGTAACAGAGCCACTAAATAAGCTACGCTTTGAGTATCGGCCCCCTGTTCCCCGATATTGTTGCGGCGCCGCCATCTTAATGCTTCTGCAGAGCAGACGCAACTGGCGGTCGTGGTGATTCTATCAAAAGTGCAACCTCCTCAGCGTTAGCTTCGGGTTATAAAGCTCATGTAATATTCCTTTGCTTTGTCCGAACTGTTTAAAATTTTGTGGAGGACGGAAAAGCGTTTCTTTGTTTTCAGATAAAGCTTCGAATAATTGGAAACAATGATATTAAGCCGCAAGATGGGTAGGTGTCTTTACTTTGAAGTGTAGCTTGTTTAGACGCACTACCCGTACCCAATACGGAATCTAAATGCAACTGACGTGCACGGAAAAAAAGGGGAAAAAAGACTCCGATACTGTGGATGTTGCGGTTGCTTTGCTAGCTGCGGCTCAAGCTACCGCCCATTACAGGAGGTTTTGCCAAAAGTCCTTTAATATTCCACCCATTCATTAACTCAGCTTCGTTGCCAGTGTTCGGGGGAGAGAGTGTAAGATATAGTTCGCTTTTATTTGCCAAAATGTGATGCCAAAAATTAGGATTTAGCCTTCCTAATCTCTCGTGCTAGATCTCTATTGGTCCCGTACAAGAAATACACTCAGTAACATTCTGTCTAAAATTGTTTCATGTTTCAATTCATGTTGTTCCCAAGCTTTCATTTTTTAGATAAAGTTAACTTCGTTATAAATCAATCTTAGTTGACTTCGCGAATGAAGAGTTCGGATCCTATTTAAATGTGTTAACGAAAAAAAAGTTAACGTGCAGCGCAGCTTAGTTTTTGCTAATTAGACGTGTACACGTTACACAAAAGAGTAACTAAACACTGTTACTCGTTACTCGCTCAAAAAGTAACTTAATACGTTACTCCTTACTCATTCTCCCAAAGAGCGCGTTACTTTACATCAAAAGTTGCGAGTTACATTTCTCGTTGCTTTGACGACCAAATACACAACCGCTTTTGTTTCATGGTTCGTTTTTTGTTTTGTTTCGGTAGTTGTTGCATTTAAGTAATTGCTGCCTCTCGAAATTTTTGTCAGTTATGTTTCCCCGCTTCATTACGAATACACCTTGGGCGACGCTCAAGAGTCGTTTTGCTGACGCGCTCGAAGGAATGGCAGTTTTGTGCTTCAGGAAGCTAATAAATCTGGGATTCCCATTTTCCTTTTTGTTCTCTGCTTCTAAAGTTCGAAGTGGGCAATGACATTTGTGCCTTCCCGTGTTGGCAACCTCCGGGTTTACATTCTGTGTGTAGACGATTCTAAAAGGTTCAACAAACGAACCTTTCTAGTGTTCTCTTTGTAAAGGACATTCCCAGCTGTGGAGTTCGACGGACGTGTTCAGCGATAAATGTTGCTATACTGTGATACTGTTTAGTTGTTCTTCGGGTTGATCATCTACCTTTGTCGGAAAAGACGCATACTCAGGTTACAATTAAAACGAGTCTGTTTAAACGTTGTTGTACGCGTTACTCCTCAAAAGTAACGAGATACCGTCACTCGTTACTTGGCCTTAAAAGTAACTAAGTATGTTACTCGTTTCTTTTATAAAAGAGTAACTAAATAAGTCACTCGTTACAAAAAATTAACCAGGTAGAAGTAACTGGTTACTAGTAACGCGTGGTGTACATGTCTGCCCCTTATTCATGTGATTTCTCAACTCCCAGTCACTCTCTGTTTCAAACTATGAATTAAAAAAAAAAAAAGACAGGACCAATGATGCGCGCAATGTGTGAGCATATGTAACAGTCTACCATAAATATCAACCATAAATTTACTTTGTAAATTTTACTGCAACCAAATGTTGTCATATAAGCATTCACCAAGGTATGCGCCGAGAAGATGAGGGAGAGGAGGAGACGAGAGCGCGCGTGGGTGTCAGAATGACAGGCTCTGATATAAATGATTAGTGGGTAGACCTTAAGCTAGCTGTCTTTATCTCCACTGCACTCGTCGAACGCGTTAAAATGCGGAATGACGGCTTCTGGCGTTTGGCTTTCGCATTTGAATGTGCTCGACGAGGGGAGTGGAGACAAAGGCAGCTAGCTTTAGGTCTACCCACTAATCATTTCAATCAGAGCTCGGAGTTTTCGTGTCCCCACGCGCTCTCGTCTCCTACTCTTCCTCACTTTCTCGGTGCATATTTCTACTTGCTTATAATATTTTTAATGTTTCTTACGCGTTTTTGTTCACCCTAGCTTTCACCCTCGGGGAGTGTCATGATTGAATGTTGCGTTAACCTTTAAAGAGCGGTAACTGCACTGTAACGCCCTTAATGTATATGGGAAGTATCGTCATCTGAAGTAATGGGCGTTTTCAGTGCCGATAAAAAAAAACGCGATGCTCGGACGGAAGTTCTCTTCCTACGGTGAAGGAAATGCCGCTCCAACGCTGAAAGCGATATTGAAATCATTCTTCTATATTTCTTTAAAGTTTTCTTTTTAAACAATATAGCCAATATACAATATCATCCCAAGGATTCTACCTTGAAAAGGAAAAGTAATCAGAGCCTGTATAGTCACCAAATTCTGAATAAAATTATGAGTTTCATTACTTTTTCGTTGGTCCTGGTACGTTCGAAACAATCGCATATAGCTGTGTGCCTCATCAAGCAGAGTAAACATGATCATTTATATATATCTAGAGATATAGATATAGATATAAATTGGCGCCAAGCTTTAGTTGCCTTCTTTTCTTAATTCATGGTTTCATCTTTTCTTTTTTTCACTGCCGTACATGACCAAGTCACTTCAAAGACATATTTTCTAGATGCCCGAGATTTTTCAAATCTGGAAGGCGAAACTTAAGGAGCAAAGCTGTCTTTAACCAAATAGCTAACGTGACACGTCACTTATATCGGGGGCTCAATGAAAGGAGCACAGCATCACCTGAGCTCTCTTGAGAAGCTGGACTTCCCGTATAAGATAATTAAAAAGGAAGATCCTTAACCTAAATAAAGTTGTGACACTAAGGACTTGGGTTTTGTCTAAATTGGCTTGAGCAATGTAAACTTTCATGAACAGTTTTCATTTCGGCTGCTTCTTTACGTTGTTTACAGACGATCATATCCCGTGCCGCCCCATAAATAAAGGTGCGTACGTTGCACCTCTTGGCGCGCAAGACAAGATCTAAAACACTGACCCCGACAACCGCACGCTCTCTTCATATCAGCTAATGATGGGAGCCGCACCGGCTGATGTACCACTTCCAGGGCCAGTACGCCCGCGCAGTCGTTTATGTATTCGCGATCACGTCCGAATGCAGTTCCACGGACCAAGTCAAAGAGAGCTGGTCGCTCGAGAGAGCAAACAAGCAAAGAAAAGATATAAAGAACCTCGAACAACATTAAAAAAATATAAAAATAAGGCGATGATCTGATTTCGCGTATCATCCTCGTACGGCTGTCGGTTAACGTGTACGCCAAACCACACATCACGAATCAACGCAGTACCGAAAAGAAAAAAGAATATTCTAAGCCAAACAAGAGGCGAATACAGAGGAGACGCGGCACGACTGAGGCCGACGACGAGTGGGCGAGAAAATGGCCGGAATATCTGCGAAAAGTGACGCCTCGGCTGTTGCAGCCGGGCCGGGCACTCGCTGCCAGGCACTCAAGAGGGCGTCGGCGGCGCTTCTTTGAAAGCGGCCGAGGGGCAGTCTCGTGAAGGAGGGCGAGCTAGGGACACGATCAGCATCGCGCAGTTCCACGATATTCGTATCTCTGCGCAATGTCTGGGCGTGTGCCGCTGGAGCCACCGGATAGCTTTAGCCGGTTCCGCCTCTGCATCCGAAAGTGGCCATGACTCATTAACGAGGCTAAAGAGTCAGGAGGGCATTAGTTTTGATCTCGGTGCGCTCGATTGGTGCGTGTTGCTGGTGCCAAAGTGCGGGGGTGACTAGTTGATAAGCGCAGACGCTTCAAATGTATAAACCTGAGTAAACTAAGAATTCCCTTTCTTTCAAAATGTATCGTATACCTTTTTTTTTCACATTTGTGTGTTTTCTTTTTGTGTCTTCTGTTACTCACATATATTTTACATATCTGCAGATAATAAGCTTACATGTCATTCACAACACTTTACATGTCACTCACAACACTTTCACGACAACACAATCTGAAAACGAATATGCTGCGCATTAATACCATCCTTCGGTGACTCTAATCTGGAAATTCCACATATATCCGCAACTTGTTTCTGCGGCAATGCGACGCGCCAGGTTTTCGCCACCATGACTGATTTTCAGGGCACTCGCTGATAGTCTTAGCGACTGAAATTGGCAGTGACCAATAAATGAAAACCAGTGTTGGACACAAGTGCATTGTGCTGTCTACAGAAACTCGATAATCTGCATGTCTACCAACCGTAGTGATAAAGTAAAGCGAATGGCTACTGACATTGCGAGCAGTGCAAGCAAAAGACCACACGAAGAAGGGACTAGATGTGTGCGTACACTCTCAACAAAAGGGTTGTCGTAGGGTACTACACTTGGGGTAGTCAGAAGCCGTCACAGATATCGCTACCCCCCGTTCGTTATACTAACAACCCCATGGGCAGTCACACGGCACGCAATCGGCAGGTAATCACAGTGAGCACCCCCAAAAGCAACATGGCGGCTGGAAAGCGACAGTGGAGCAATACGAGTAAGGCCTAGCGAGCTGGACTGCTTTTTGCTAAAATACGATTCTCAAGTGCGTACGCCCGTTCGCTGCCTTCCGTGCGCACAAAGCACTCCGAAACGCGCCTCGAAGCACCGGCGCCGCACCTAATACGAGTAGGGGCGACGATGTGAGGGGGGGCGGGGGGGGGGGGGGGGGGGGGGGGCGCGGGCGCATTCGAGGGGGTTTGTCCGCGATTGCTTTCGCGAGGCCGGCTGCATTTACTTCGCGGCCAGAAAACATTCAAAGAAGGAAACAAAATAGCGATAAATGGAATGATGTCTTTATTGAACAGAGCATCTGCTTGCTGTGCTTGCCGCAAGTGATCCGGCGTTTTCGGTTGACAGCGGCGAGGCGAAGCATCACCGATTTAAGCGGCGTCGGTGGTTCCGATCGTTCAACGCTCCTGCTCACCTGTTAGCATTCGTTATCCACTTTCAAGTCCCTGGTAATCCTCACCGCGTCTGTGCACGCACTTGGCGCTATTCACCGCACGGAACACCCATTCAACTGGCTATGGGACTGATCCCATTTGGACGAGAGGCCGAGAACCGAACCAGACAGAACCCTTCGTGGCTGCTACGTGGAGCCATGGAACGCCTTCATGTTTTTCACTCAAATAAGTAGACACATAAACGCGCGACTCCTTGAATTGGGCGGCGACACGCGCCACCTAACGGACGGCGCTCAAACTAAAGAAAAAAAGAAACCAGCTATTCTTGCTCTGAGCGCCTCGCCAGACAACGCCGTATGTACATTCCCACGCCACACTTCACTCATACGCGACATACAGACATCGCAGCATTTTATACATCATCGCATTCAGAAACAGCACAAGATACAACGTCAAAAATTGACACTTTACATTCCTATACACACGTTTAGTTAGTTAGAGTATTGGGAGGAGGAAATCAAAGGAAGTGTTGCTGAGCCGGAAGCTCAATATGTCACCTTTGTTTTGGGGTAGGGGAAGGGGAGTAAAAGATAAAGGTAGAAAAGGGTTGTTGCCCCAGTGTCGCGCCGCCAATGCGCGCCGCCGCGCCACGCAAGCCGCACGAAGAAGCCCCCCCGGCCGAGCAGAGCGGCCGGTGAAATGCGCTTCTTCTAAGTTGAAGTTGGGCAGAGTCCCACTTGATTCTTGAGATAGTCTTCAGAGGTCTTCCTTAAATGGGCCGTCACAAAACACACCAGCGCCAAGCACCACCCAGGAGCCCTGTTGTACAAACCTAATGTTAAGCCGAATTAGGACCGAATCAGAATGGTAAATAAATAAATAAGTAATTAAATAAAGTTGGGCCGGAATGATAAAAAATTGTGGCCAGGAGGGATTTTGTTCCCTTAGTCTTGCGCCGCGATTGAAATGTCAATCGCGGTGGCCCAAGCGAGCCGTCTCGTAACGGCCGACCGTCCTAGGTCAGGACGGTCGGAGCTCCTGTGATTCAGGCCGCGGTGCGAGGAGAACGCAGCGCGGTGAGAATTCAGTTACCTCCGCTAGCGATGCAGAGGCCCCGCGAGCAGAGAGTCCCGCGCGAGAAGCTAAGTCAGCGCGAAGGACAAGGGAGCGGATCGCAAAGATAAAGTCTCCGCGATCGTAAGGAGAAATACCTTTGAGTTTGGTATCAATCCAGATGTGAGGGTCGCCCGGTGGTCCGGAACGCCAGGCGGTCGCTTCCCAGAGCGGCAGCAGCGAGCGAGCCGTTCATACACACGTTTAGGCAACACCACCAGCTTATATACTGCTGTATTTTATGTGACCGATTAGGATGGTGACCACTGTCATGTTTTGCATAAATACGAAAAGACTGTGCAAGATTTAGCCGTATATATTTTTTTTCTCTACTGCCCTTAGGAAAGCGCTTGTATCTCTAATGTAGGGCCATTGCAAAAGTGAACTGCAGGTTATAAATAAATTTGAATAGTTGCTACACGTCACATTTGAACAGTTTCGTTTTCTCGCTTGCCTACACTTCAACTCAAGTATACAGAAGCCTGTTTAATTAATTGTATTAATTATCGAAACCAATTTCTGCAATCACAACTTTCTGAAAACACTGATGCATTTTTTTTTTCTCTTTTTACAAATTCAGACTGACTTTAGCGGCGGTTGGGTACAAGTTGAGTACACTGAGCACGCGCAGGTGATTTTAGCGAAGCCCGTCCGCCGGTTCTCCCCGAAGCGTTATTTCAGTTTTCTTCTTTTCGCTAAATATCCGTTCTATGCGCTCGCGCTCGCGCCAAGAGGACAGTGCAGAATTGCTGCTTTCGGGCCCGTGCCTTCACCTGCAACGAACGCGAAATACGTATGCTAAATTATCTAAATCCTGGTTGAGACAGTAGTGTTTGACTGCGTGCGTCTGACTGCGTTGCGGCAGCAAGAAATCAGGACATCCCTGCTGCTTATATCGCGTACCAAGATGATTCTTTGAATTGGATTCCACGCTTGATACGAAGCACAGACGTGCCGGTGAGTGGCTTTCGGTTCTCGACGCAACGCTGTCAAACGCTATGTTGTCTGAACCGACCTTGTTTGAAGCATTTTTTATCGAGTATGCTCGATGAAATGTGCCAAATGAACCAGAGAAGGCGAATCATGTACCTCGAGACAGAGAAATAGTGAAATACACGGACATGATCCCAGATATCTGTGTACGTTCGTCCTGTCCGGCCTCAGTCGTGGTGTTCAATGCTTCATACTTCACTGCACTTGAAAGCAAAAAAATTGGGTACGACAGGCGCGCAAGTTCGGCGGAACCGAGGAGGCCAGTTGCAACTGATATGCACGCAGAACTGACCGATCACACCTTTATTGAGAGCACGCTCTTTACTGAACCGCAAAATAAAAGACGACGAGAGCATCTCGTCCGGCGAACATTCAAGTCAACTCACGCCTGTGCGTAGCTTCCTGTGCTTTTCTAGAGATTTGGTTAAATTCCTCGAGCACGACGCCAGCTGCCAGCTGTTTACTGCTGTACATGGTAAAACCCGCGACGGAACCAAAAAGGACAGCCGCGATACTTTTTATCTGCCTCGGGTTTTAGCAGGTGCCTACCAAGGTTGCCTGTACTTGTTTGTTTTCTGCCAGTTTAGGCGAACTCAGCCACACGCTTGTTTAGACCGGTTCAAATTTGAATAAATGATAACCAACGCACAAAGAAAACAAGTTTCAATTACTTTTAGAGATTTTTGAAGTGACTTTTACTGTTGAACGACTGCATGCACTTGAATGTTCAATTCAAGAGTTTATAAAACGTGACTACCCCATGCTTGTCACCTGCCAACAGGGTGCTAACTCTCAATGGCTCGAGCCCAGTGGGTAGTTAAGTAAGCCTGTGGGGTAGCTACAGCCGTCAAAACGCACAATGACGAAGGGGGGTGCTCACTTTTTCTTAGAGTGTACTTCTTTTATAGTAGTCCTTTTTTGCGCACTCTGCCCTCGTCGGTTGAAAGCATGTTCGATCAACTCGTCCAAGTTTCAGTCTTTTAGGAGTCTACGAATTATTACCACATATCTTAATCACTCACTCGTTTACTCGACCTAATTTCTTGTTGTCTTCGTCGTTTCTATTTCTTCTGTTTTCTTAGTTGTCTTGTTTTACCGCTCGAGTTACTTCAAGTCTTATGGAGCGAATGGAATGGACGGAAACACGAAGTAAAAGTCATTTATAGCTATGCTCATGCATAACTGTAATTGTAATTGTGTTGTGTGTATCTTTAGACAGCGGAAAGTTAGCGTTTTTTCTTCTGTAGATCATAAAGCACAACCTGTAGGCTGCTGTCTCTAACGCGCGTCACACGACAGCACGCAGGTAGGATGCTCTTCCAGGTCGATTCGGGCAGATATACTGAAGGAAGAATGCCTGGATTCTGCCGTGCAAACAAAACAAAAGCTCAGACTGCGGTTTTTGGTCTAAACGTATGTTTCGACATCGTCATTCGCTGAGCTGCCTCCGTAAGTTCCGGTGATAGGCTCTCCAAGAGTCGTGCGGGAAAGTAGGCGCATGGGCGTATTTTTAGAGTGTGGCGGCGCCCATGAACAGCTGCCTGAAAGCGTTTGTTCCTACCTTTGCGATCCCTGTCCGTGGGTACCTACGTACGCGGCGAACAGTGTGCGTCGACAACACTTGACACACAAAACCGGTCGAAGTTTGTTCTATCCATACAAATTTAAGGTCCTGGAGACCACCGTCCGAACGACGCATTCCTATTAAAATAATCGATTTCCTTACACTAAAACGAAAATGTCTAAAGACGCCGAAATGCTCGAGATCGCCAGCTCTGCAAGAATTATTTCCCGCCGCTTAAGTCCTTCATCTCTATTCGCGTCTGCCGATGTTTCCCACTGCCACGCCTGTCATGACATGCGGCAGTTATTCGGTAGTAAGCGTACACATAGATTACCACAAAGCTCCGAGGGTATTTGGAAATCAAACCTCGGCAACGTAATCTGGAACCACATCATCCCTCTTACGTCACGCATGTCCAACGCATTTTCCCCAGCAAGTGACTCCAACCCATGCACGTCACTCTGCGGCACAGCCATAACTAGCTAGCAAACAATTACTACCGCCAGCTGGAGGCAGCAGCAGGCAATCCCCACCAACGAACCTCCTCACGCGTTCGACCCCCTCACGCGTCCGACACCTAATGGGCAACCTCGGCCGTGCTATAACATGCAAGGAGTAGTAAGAAAATAAGGCAATGAAAAAGAAAGAACGCACATGCGGGCAGCGGTTGTGGCAGCGGAATGGCCGGCGCCATGCATCGACCGTATACGTGGCAGGTCAAGCCGGGAGTATCCCCATCTCGGAAGAGCGAGGAATGCAGCGAGCTCGGAGTTCGGAGCCGGCCGCGAGGCTCCTGCGCGGAGCTCTTCCCCTGATGACTCCATCCCCATCTCAGGACGCCTGTGAGTTATGGTTCCGAGCACGGGCCGGGAAAAGGCTTCTCTCGCTCGTGGTGTCTCGTCGCCGAGACCCGGGGAAGGTTTCCTCCGCTGTTGGCCAGACGTCCGAGAAGCGAGCTCCTTCGTCTTACCTCTCGGCAGACATTTACAGGTTACCCCAAAAAAAGTAAGTAAATACCGTTATCCGTTCTCGCTCAAAAAATAACTAAATACGTTATTCGTTCCTGATTCTCAAAAGGAACGTGTGAGTTACGTCAAAAGTAACTAGTTCCTTTTTACGCTACTCTGACGACCAAATACACAACTGCTTTTGCTTCACGGTTTATTGTTTTCATTTTAGCAGTCGTTGCACTTAAGCACTATAGCTGCCTCTCGAAGTTTTCCTCAGTTATGTTTCCCCGCTTCCTTGGAAATACAACTCTGGGGACGCTGAAGAGCCGTTCTACTGACGCACCCGAAGGAACAGCAGCGTTGTCCTTCAGGGAGCGCTGGGGAATCTTCGGGAACTGCGCCTTGTTTGAGGACAGCGGTTAATGGGTTCTCTGCCTTCCCGTCTTCGCAACCTCCGGGTTTATATTCGGTCCGTACCTGGTTCTAGGAGGTTCAACCAACGAACCTTATTCTGTTCGCAAGATGAAGGACATTCCCAGCTGTAGAGTTCAGTACAGCAATGTTTACCGCTGGACATGTAGCCACCTCGGTGGCTCCGAGGCGAGAGCGTCGGCCTACGCATCCCCATGTCGGGTTCGAATCCCGGCCGAGGTGCCCGCAATTTGACGGAGGCTCATTGCGGAGAAGACGCCGTGTAACCGAGCTTTCGGTTGCACGTCAAAAGATCCCCAGGTCGTCCAAATTAATCCTCAGTCCTATGCTGGGGCGTGCCAGATGCCCGCCGTTGGTTTGGCACGTAAAACCCCCAAATTTGACTTTTACCGCTAGACACGTGAGTCGAACTGTTCGACTGACGTGTTCAACAATATACGTGGCTGTACTGTTTAGTTGTGTTTCGGGTTGCCCACCTACCGTTCTCGCAATAGACGCATACTCAGGTTCGAATAAAAACAAGGCCCTTTAAGCGGTGTTGTACACGTTACTCCTCAAAAGTAACGAAGTACCGTTACTGATTACTTGGCTTTAAAGGGATACTGAAGCGAAACTTGAAATACACCTATTATGGTCAGAAATAGGTTCAATATGATCAATGATATTCATAAATCATAATCGCGCGTTTGTATTTTGAACGGATGGCTATATTTTTCACCCTGATGGGCCCGATTGGGCGCGCGCTCAAAAATCGGCCATCGGAGAGCGCGATGCGTCTTGGGATATTGGGCGCATTCGTGACGTCACTTGTGCCGGTCGGGAAAGGCTACGGCGTGAATGTTGTGGTTACGAGCGTTGCCACTTGGTGGCGCGTCGACGATTTACGACCTGTGACAACGTGGCCGTTTGAGATGTGCAAGGGCTGCACGCACGCTGCACCACGGGACCACGGCAAGTCGGCAACCACGGCAGCACTGACAAAACCAGCTCTGAGGCCGGATTCTCAAAGCGAATTCACGACGAAAAAAGTGCGCACGACAAATTTGAGAGAAAACCCGTGCTCTCGAAACGAAATTGTCGTAACCTTTGCGCAGGTTACGACAGAATCCTACGACAGCTCCGAAGCTGTCTTACGCACTTTTTACGATCAAATCAACAAGGCCGACAGCGTCGCTCAGTTACTTGGTGTCGGCCACCAACGGACATTTATTTTTCTTCGTGCTCGTCTCGTGCGTCCCGACTTCAACCAGCAAGAAAAAAGGAAGGAGTACTTAAAACAGACCACGACGATCAAGAACGCAGGATCCACAAACACACGAGAAGAGCTACAACAGCCACGATTCTGCCGACCGAGCGAGCTCGGCAGAATATAGTAGGCCTAGCAGCAACATCGACTCAGCGCACCGTTGCTCCGGCGGTCCTTGGCCAAGACCGTCTGTCCATGACCGGCTGGCCTGCTGAATGGAATATGCCCGCGCGACCCTTGTGGACCCTTACCCGATGAGTAGTTTGATCCCTGAACTAAATTTCAGAGGTCAATATTTTCCCCTTGTCATCTCGATCTCCTTGTTTTCCGAGACAGCGGTGACGAACGCTGTCGTCGAAAAGGGACTCCCATTGATTCTATCTCCTTGTTTTGTGTGATATAGAGCTCAAATAAACGCCATGCGGATTACCTTGGCAACTCCGTATGTACACTCTGTTATTAGTATGCCATTTTTATTCTGACTCGACGCTACGTCAGTGTCGAGCTATAACAGTTCGTGGGAGCTACGCGATGTCGGTCTAACCTTTCTTTGCCGAGTGTCATGTCAGTATCGAGTTGCAATCGTAAAAGATCGGTCCAGAAGCGCTTACCGAAACGCGGTCTAACAGAGCGAATCCAGCACTTCGATCAAACGCGCGTGTCCGCTCCGAGTGTGAACAGGTATTTGGCATTTGCGTGGCTCTTGCTGACACCCTCGTAGTTCAAACATATCCTTTTTAACGTCGGCTTGCAGCTCGCGACTCGCAGCAACTAATACCGGCCGTGCCAGAAGCATGCTCGGGCCGTGTCGTGCAAAGAGCCGCAACGAGAACGAGCTCACTGTGGCCAACTACGCTTTGGCTTTCTCCGCCAAGGCTTTGCAAACGCGTTCAGGCCTAGGCGAATTCTGCCGGCACGCCGTATTGCCGCAGAACGGCGCTGCTATTTTGGCACAAGTGATGTCACGAGAACTTCCCCCCATCCACCAGATGAGAATTTGAAATCGTTTAATTATGTTTAAAATTAGTTCTCCTGTGTTTTACAGCGCAATATTTATATTTCCGAGGTGGTGCCTGTCCCTAGCCCATATTTATGCAACAAGATCGGCGCTAAAATTTCGTTTCACTACCCCTTTAAACGTAACTAAGTACGTTACTCGCTATTTATCTTCAAAAGTAACTAAATACGTTACTCCTCACGGAAAATAGTAACTAGGCAGAAGTAATTTGTTACTTGTAACGCGTTACGTTCATGTCTGCCTCTCGGGATATTCTCTAGCGGCGACGTCGAGCGGAAGTGCGAGAAGGAAACTGCGGGCACTAAAATGGAGACGCTGTTCGCTGCGACCGGAATGCGGCCTCGAAAGGCTCCTTCCCCTGGAAACGCTTTACTTTAGAGCAGCCCCAGGAGCGCGAGAGTATAGCGTTGTGTTTTGGGGCACGCGGCCTGTTGTTTCTAGGAGTTTTTTGTGCCCACCATGCGCGTTCTGTTCGTTTTTTTTTATCGATTTTTTTGGGGTTGTTATAAAAAAAATTACAAACAAAAATTCGGCGTTTAATTTTATTTTTGTTTTAAACACAATTTCTTCGTTTTGGACTAAACCATTCAGTGTGGTGATTCCCTATGGGAGGATTTTTTTTTTATTTGAAAAAAGAGAGGCGACGAAAAACGCTGCCAAGTATCAGCCACCTACACCTAAGGGATTGCAGTGTATGTGGAAAGTTTCATCTCGCGTTGTATTTTTAAGCATGTGAAGAAAATGAGTCGATTGCGGTTATTTTCAATAATCACGACGCTTGTTTTTGTGTACACTAATTGATATGCTGTAAATTGGATGAGCGTTGCGTAAAGCAATTGTTCAAGGAAACGTACCAGCCGCCAGCGTTTTATTTTTTTTTTTTTTTTTACTGTAATAGTGTTTGCTGACAAGTTCGTTGTCAACTTCCGGAAGTGGTTGACTTGAAACTAAGGTAAACGCGTGATATTAGGTAGCGCACGTTGAGCCTATGCAGGATCTTTACATGAAAGGAGAGTTTGCTACGACCGCGACTTGTCACACCTAGAGGCGGAACCATGTCTCGATTTGTTCCAACTAAAGACGGACGTCTTCTCTAAGTGTCATCCTTAAACTGAAGCGCATTCAAGAAGAAAGCCGACGCTTCGCGTGCCATAAGTGGCAATCAATCTGTATCTAAAACATGATGCTTTGTTTCGCCGAAAAACAAAATAAAAGCTAAACGACCTCAGTGCGAATGGAGTTTCAAGGTATTGTGGCCAAAACATTTCGCAAGCCGTAAAACCAACCCGACGCACCAAAGCCGAAAGAGACCTCATATTTTCCTCTAATGTGTATTGCAGTTTCACTTGTTTTACTTGATTCAATGTCGAAGCCGTTATATACTATATGTGAAAGATCTTAGAACCAGCATTAATCTGTTTGCCATTTAACAAAAAAAAAAAGAAAAAAAGAAAGAAAAAAAAAGAAAGATATAGAAACATTCTTGGAGGTTAGTTTGTCAGAGTCCTCAAGAGTTACCATTTTAAATTACACCAGCTGGTTGAATGTGCTCTTTGACATAACCATCCAGAAGAATTGAAATCACTAACTTGACACGACACTTCTAAGAGCAAGAAGAGTAAGACCACAGGCGATCTAGTGAATATCAAGCAAGATTATAAAACCGGAGACAGGGAAACATGAAGGACACACACAACACCGTCTCAGCTGTGAGGCGGTGGTGCGCCTTTCCTTCGTGTTTCCGTCTCTCCGGTTTTATTACGTTACTTCTAAGAGATTGTCTGAACAGTGCACGAGCAAAATTTTAGTTGCAACAGCTTACCAAATTACGCGTTGATGTCTTCATTCACTCGCGGCGATTCCGGCACCTTTTAGCCCATTCTGAGACGAACATTTCTAAAAAAACTCGACAGACACGAAAAAAAAAAAAAAATAAGGTGCGAGAATATGTTTTGCATTATTCTTTCGCTTCGCATAGCTCTTTGACGCGGAAAGTTGTTGGCGCACGCCCATCGTCTGACAAGTGCATGACACGCAGCGACCCGATTGCCACTTGACTTGACACGGGGATGACATGCGGCCGGCGGCCGCGATGGCGACACGGCATGCGAGGGCGTAGTCCTCCCTAACTTGGCGGTCTTCAAAAGGTACACGCCCCGGTTCTCGCCGGACTCCATCAACGGTCGACGCGCAGTCACGTGCCGTTCACATCACAAAAAGAAAGCCAGACCAAGCCTTGCGCCAACAAAAAGGACGCGCAAAAACAAGAACAAGAGCGCACAGACAGAAGGCGTCGCCGCACTCGCCACAGCTACGGCACGTGTGACGTTTTGTCGCCAAGCTGTACTTTTAGAGCCAGGTTCACCGCGAGTGTTTTCCGTGAGCGAGGTCCCTCCCGGTCTTTAATTAACACCGGGGAGTTGCCGCGGATTATGATGATGGATGAAACACTTCAAGCAGGCTGCGGAGTACGGACCTCCCGTGGCGTTTACATTCCGCTGCGCAGCGTTACTCGCGGATTACGGTCCTCGAGAGTTGCCCGTTTCGCCAACGCACTCGCGCTTAATCCGCATATGAAATGCCTGAATAATAGTGCTCGTTCAATGGGCTTCCGATACAATAAGTGTTCAAATCGACCAAACCATCAGGGTAATTACACGGGCCATTTAACGCCAATTTCAGGTTTCTACAAAATTGGCGAATAGCCTAATAAATTATATCCAGATTTGAAAGGATAATTGCCAGGAATTCTAACGTTAGATGTGAAAATAAAAGAAAGTTATTGTCATATTGGTGGTGTCTTTAAGGAAATACCCGATTCATATATGCTGCCAATAGAGAACACTGCAGTGTTTAAACCTATAGGAAGGATTCACTTTAAGCCGGGCTTACACTGCTCATATCATCTCACAAACGACAGTCTGCAAACACGCGTCACTGCAATATCATTGGTTCGAATGCCGCGTGCCAAGTTTCTTCTTGGAACTCACTGCCACGCAGCAGCATTCGAAGCACGGATCTCGAGGTAACTCGCGTTCGAATCTGTTTGCATACTTTCTTTTGTATGATGCATAAGCAGTGTGACCCCGGCTTAAGAAAGCGCTACACAGGAACTAAAAAAAACAAAAAATGTAATTATAACGCATTAAAGTGGTGTAAGACGTGGTCAATAATATAATCAACGTAGTATAACTAATATCTGACTAAAAGCAATGACATCGGGACATCTCAGAGGCATTTACAATCCGGCACATACAAACAAGTGAATAGATACCTTGACATAAAAAGAATCAGAGCCTAAGAGTCATAGGAAATAAGCGGTCCGCTTGATTAATTAAAAGGCGGCTTTTACGCCCGCAGTGTGCTAAGTAAAAGCGATCGCTCTACGTCGCCGTGTTGCGTATCCGATTTGCACATTCGTACCTTGGGATGCTAACGTCGCTGTGTACATGCAGCACCGGCGGCCTCGTGTTGGTGGTCAGTGTGCGCTCCTGGGACGGAGTACGACCTTGCGTGGCGGCGCTACTCTGCGGTAGTGCGGCGGTGACAACGCAAGCGGAGGCACAGGTTTTTTGGTGTTTTTGAGCGTTGAAGAGAGGTTGTATTGTGGTCGTCCATCGAAGAGTAAAGAGAGGGACGCAGGGAGAGAAAGTCAAAGCTCTGCAAGGAGGGCGAGTGGAAGGTGACGAACTTTGTCATAATATATTTTGTGTTTCGAGTTGGGCTTGAGAAGTACAGATGTTATAGTGAAAGAGAACGTGGTGTAAGTTTCTGAATTGCTCCAACGTTACTAGTAGCAACTGTATAGTTCGAAAGAAAGTGGGTTGTCGTATAACTTTAGTAATGTTCAAAAACACCTGTCACGAAGTTATCGTGGGCCGTCGACCGGGAAAGCACTTATACTTCCTGGTCGTCGCGCCGTTATTGGCGAGTCGTCAGGGCTATCCTATCTTTCCTTATCGCGCAGCGCGGGCAATAAGAACACCCGACTTTCCTACCATCACCTTATGAGAGGAGATAACAAGAGTTGTTCCATCACCATTAAAGCGACAGGCAAAAAACGCCGACAATGAAATCCCTGTAAAGTGTCTCGTGTAAAGCTATTGCTTTAAAACTAAGTAAATGTTGAGTAACAAGAAGTGTGAACTGGCTCACCTATTCTTCAAATTTCTTTGAACTTCGCGAAGCGAGTGTAGCACACATTTGACACTCAATCAATACGATAATATCAAGTTCAGCTTTTTTTATTGGCTAATACCTCAACCTCACACACGGCAAAATATAATTGTAAACTCCACTAAGTAATCTGCGAATCAGCTCGTGATCCCAAATACAAGGTTCGCACATTCACCTGACTGCACCACGGGTGACGCGCGCCAATAGGCCAATCACGCTTAATGTCATTCGATGGAACTGGCATTAAACTTCACCGTGTGGTAAGGGTTGAATAAATTTTTTTAGGCGACGTGGCTGTATGTTATATTAAATGCGCGTTTGACAAAAGAATATGCGATGTATACTGCAGAAAAGTCGGCCTCCCGGCTCATCTTTCGGTTTCGTTTTTCGAGCACGTCGCGCACGTTGTTTAATAAACTTTGTTGAGTTGATAGAGCTTCAGCGGCAGCGAAGGCCGTCTGTAATTCCGTCTTCTAGTCCAAACGTGCAGAAGATTTCGCTTGCATTGACGTTTTTACCAATAATTTTATACAACGAGCAAACGAAGCCGCTAGAAACAGCGAAGTTCCGGAGCATTGCTAGCAGCGCGCAGCGCTACGTACTATCGGGGAAAAATGAAATGCGAACAGAGGAGCGCGTGGCTCGCGGTACAGGCTGCGCCGCCTGGAATTGAGCCTTGGAGCGAGGGTGCGTGGCCTACTCCGACGTGTTCACGCCCCTCCCTCTGCGCTCCCCAAGCTTCAGCGGTGCGCCTCTTAGTGCGCTGAAAGCTATAACCGCTATCTTTACTGGCTCAGCGCGTGCGGTGCAAAGAAGCTCGCCGCACTCACCGAGCACGCAAAGATAGCGGTGACAGCTTTCAGCGCACTAAGCGGCGCACTGGCGAAGCTGGGGAAGCGCCAATCGAGGGGCGTGAACACATCGAAGTAGGCCACGCACCCTCGCCCCTAGGTTCACTTCCAGGCGGCGCAGCCTGTACCGCGAGCCACGCGCTCCTCTGTTCGCATTTCGTTTTTCCCCGATAGTACATTGGGTAAGATGGCCGTCTCCGGATTGCGGGACCCACGCGGAACTACAGTAGCGGAACCACGTGGAAATGTGTCGACGTTTTCAACGTCATGGAAATCGCAGGAACTGCGTCCAAGTTTTGCTGCCGGCTGCCTGGGTGCCTACCGTGCTGAGTTCGGTTCTGTTTTCCGATGCCGAGTGCCGACCGGTGTTCAACGTGGTTCTGTATTTCTGCGTGACAGCAACAAAGCACCAATATCGTGATGACAGTGTTGTACGCTGTGATTAGAAAACTGGAATTATTGCCGATGTGACCGTGTATTCGCGTATCAGTGGTGTAACAACGAGATGAGATGACGTAAACTGTCATGCATTGATGCCGCTGGTCGGGCCGTGATCGGAGGGGCCGGGGTATCGCAGGTTGACATTCCGCTTTGCATTAAAGCGTTTAAGACCATTGAGGGAGTACGGTGCAATCGATCGACGCGCGGATAGTCATGTTGGAACGCTGGTCTGAGCAGTAAGCTCCTATCGTTCAGTGGCCAATGTGACTGTGGGTTGCCTCCTCCCCGGGAGCGATTGCGCTCTGGGGAAAGGACTGAGCAGTACGAAATGATGACGGAAAGTACGTATATTCACAATGAGGAATTTAAGCATTAAAAAATAATAGTAGGTAAAATATTTAAAAAAAAAACTATCTTTTATTTTGCTGCTTAAATATACAACGGTTCCTGGAGAAGCTGCCCTCCAAGTGGCGCGCTGGTATGAGCGCTAGAAGTTTTCGAGCTCTCGACGGCGTAGTTCCGTACACTTAATACCTGCCACAATTCGCTGCTTTGACTGCATGCAAGTTGATCGAAAAGCGATTTCTCTGCCCATGAAGCATCCCTTCCAGCTGAGTGAATATCGGCTCTACAGAGATTAATTCAAGACGGCAATTGCAGCCGTGCGCGAAGAGCACAAATAGAAAAACCAACATTGCAATAGAAATACTGGCGACGACGTGCCGTGCGGGAAACAAACTGATGGCTTGGAACCGCATTGGAGCGGCTTGATTTCTTGGCTTTCAAATAATTACTGAATGATGGAGTGCTTTCGTTTTATAAGCAGATTCATCCCCTGAGACATTCAAAATACTCTAAAAGGTAAGACATTACTGGGAAAAAATCAACATGCTGAGAATATGTTCTATTCCTCAGGCAGTCACTGAGAAATTCCGTACGTTCAAAACGACCAGTATAAAAGACGGAAACGCAGAGCTCGTGTGTAGTGACCCGGTTAGTGTGCCGTTGTATGTGTATGCGCTCAATGTATGTTCAGCTGATGCTTGTAGTGTGCGTAATGTGTGTGTATAATAGAGGTTCCCAAAGATCCGGAAGCGCGATGGTGGCGTGAAGAAATAATATGTTTCTAGAACATGAATTGGGTGGTACCTAGCGCCACCTATTCTAGTTACTTGGAATCACTCTGCGTGACCCTGCCATCGGGGGGAAAGCGAGTTAACCTTTTTTTCACGCTACGCGCTAAACAGCGGCTTCGAGTTTGTTCTTTTGAGAGCGGCTTTCGGTTTCGCGGTTTGGCTTACCATTCCTCCGTGATGTGCGGTTGAAAAAGGAAATACCCCTCGAGGAACAGCAAAGGTAAGACGGAGAGTGCGCGAAGTAACTGGGTATCGGTTGTCTCCGTTTAACATCGCACTGCTGACGACGAGAAGCCTTAGTAACTGCTTTTGAAACGCAAGTTTCTGTACCTGTGGGGAGAATCTGGCTTCGGAAATAAACATAGTTCGCGAAAAGCTCGTGTTACGCTTTTATTTGTTGCTCCTCTCGTCCCGTACAAAAGACGTAGCTTCCTCGTTAAGCCTTATCGAGCTCGAATTTTTTTTTTATTCGGGGCCGCCATAACAAGATGCAGGCGACGGAGGAACTTTGCTCCCCTGCTTCAGGGACGAATGTTTCTCCCTTTCTGAAGGAACATAAGTTACAAGACCGTTCCTCGTCTTAGGGAGGACTATCGATACCCTTCTTTCTAAGAGTGCAAGGGCTCTGGAGGAATATAGTCTCTCGCAGATGGTTCGAACTGTTTTCAACTGTTTCGAGAAATGCAGAGCGCCGTGAATATCGTCAGTGCTTTGAATACGCAAAAAAGCGACGTGCCATACCCGTGTATTGCAAACTCCTAATACGTCTATGAGTGTCACGTTGTTTGTTACCTACACGTCTTCGCCGTGAATAAAGTCCAATGAAACATCAATGTTATCGTGTCCATCATCAAGAAATAATTGTCACCATTACTGCATTATGTTATAAACGCTTGCCTATCAGTCGAAACCCTGCCGTGGTATGCGGAGAGAAGCCTGTCAACTCGTATGTTATTGCCGCGTGGCCGGTCGCCAGGAGGCGCAGGAAGGCGGGAGTACGCAAACAATACCGCTTCTTTCTGCACTTAGTTAAAAACAACGATCGACTTGTTCGAGAGCTCGAACGGTACAAAAAGAGGCAGCCAAATCTCAAACTTTGAGCTAAATGACACCAATCAAAACGCTCGCTGTTATATAAACGTAAAAAAGCTATAGGCGAGTGATTTGACGGCTCAAAATTCCCATCGACCAATCCGCAATTGTGAAAGCACAATTTGAAGCATAGCGGTACACGGACCAGCTCTGCTTGCGATTGACGGAAGTGAGAAGCGAGCCCCTCTAACTTTGACAGCCGCTAGTGCCTTGTCGATGAAGAAAGCGACGAGATGGTCAAAGATCGATGAAACCCATACATCCCTCCTTTCTCAGCCCTGTTACGTTTTATTTGCTACACGCCGCGCCGTTTGCAGCCACGTCACGCAGACGGATATTCAGGACCCCGCAAACTGACGTCTAATAGCAGTGGCGTTTTGTGATTGATTAATATTTTCGGCCACTCTGGCAGAAACCGTTCAGGAGTATATAAATGGCCAATTCGCTTCGTTTGTCTGACACGCTCGGTCGATCCGTTTTTTTTTGTTTTTTTTCATCGCCGGGAGTAGCGTTTCCGCAGGGACTCGTGCTCGTGCATTCATTAACGCGAGCTCTCAGCATTACCTTAGGCTGGTTTACGCGGATGCGACCATAGCGTATCGAGTCGAGGTTTGACTCTTTCGATTGGTAGTAGATGCGTAGAAGAGGAGGAAGTAGAGAGACAGGGTGCGTGTGATTGGTCTCTGCTCGATTCGGTGCGCTATGATCACATTCCTGTAAACCCAGACCTACCGCTTACTCACACTGGAAGCGAATCCGCGTTCGCAAAGCGGTTGCGAACGCGGTTGTATAAAAATCCGGTACAATTTCACGCACACTCGATGACATCCAGTGCGCGCGAAATTGTACTGGATCTTTGCACAATCGTGTTCGCAACCTCTTTGCGAACGGGGCTCCGCTTCCAGTGTGAATGAGCGGTTATACTCCGTTCATTCTTAAGCTGAGACTGCAATCAAAACTAAACATGCGAACTAGCCCGCGCTCCTGGCCTTGAGGCATGCATCTATTGCCCGAGCGCTCGTTCTTCGAAAGTACGCTTCAAAGCAGCGATCTCGAGCTCTGGTGCTTGTGGCATTGGCTTAAGTCTCAGCTTAAAGGGGCCATGATATGATTTTTTATCCTTTTCGAAATGAAGACCCCAAATAATCTTCTATGTCCCTGGAGCCCGAAGAACGAAACCATTTTCGTTTTATGGCCTCAAGTTTTGCACATACAAAAAAAGAGGAAAACTCACGTCCTCTTTCCTCCTCGACGCGACCGAACTCGGCCACCAACATGTGCAATCACATGGCCGTGACGTAGAGTATGTCTTTCTACCGGTAACGGAAGTCCTCCCAACCGAGGGAGGGAGGCTCTTTGGACAGGAGCACTGCTTTCACGCGGACGTATGCGCTCGGCCACAATCGATCCGTTCACGAATATTTGAATTCGCGTTCGTGGCCAATGAGCGCCGTGACGGCACTTATCATCGCTTAAGAATGACAAGTTCTTTGGTGTGCTTAAGAATGACGGTGGAATCTTGGATTCATTGATGCCCAAGCACTTAACGACCGCGTGATTTCTCATTTCGCTGTTGAGTTCAGAAGAAAAACTAGGAAGGAATTTGAAAAATCAATTCATGGTCCCTTTAAAAGTGAACGGAATATAGTGTGTAGTGGGAGCTGCACAACAGCTGGATATTTATGCTTAGAAATTGAGTTAAATGAAAAAGCGCCGCTTTATGGTGGCAAGCAGGAGACGAGCTCACAGCCGAGGACAATGATAAGGCGGTTCTGAAAGACGGCCGGCCCAGCGGTTGTGCTGACATCTTCAAGAACTGACTCGCCATCTAGACGTTTCTTCCAGCGCCTTTTCTCGCCAAGAAAGGGAAATCTCAATTTAGCCGTCAGCCGGAGTACGACAAGACTAACACTTTAATGGAAAACCATTCGCCCGCTCTCACACGGGAAAACTTTCTTTTTTCTTTCTGCGCGCGATGCTTTCTTTCTAGGCTCGTAAATCACACTGGCTTTAATCTTATATGTGCACGAGTATGGAGGCATTCCTATTAAATACGAGGTGTTTCGCGGCAATAACAAACAGAATCCGTGGTGAGTTAGCGCTTTTTCCGTCAGTTTGCACTTGACCTTCGCGCTACTTATTTCGATAATGCATATTCAACTAGCCCACCTTAATATTTTAGTATCGTTTCCTGTCTCGTCCGCTCCGTTTCGAGGGGCGTCAAATATTACAGAAAGGCTTCAGCGATACGATGGTTGTCGTGAGGAGATTTCCGCGATGTGGCTGCATCGTAGAAAAATAAAATAAAAAAAAGAACATAAGCGAGGATGGGGCATGGTCCCGCGAAGAACAACGTTTCGGTAGCTCAAAGAAACAAGAAACTAAAATTAGAGTATTTCTTTCAACTTGCTACATACCAAGAAGGGCATAGGAACCCATAGCTGTGCCTTCTCCGATCAGTTCCCGTAGTTCCCCGCCGACCGAGCGAGGTGGGTAAGGCGGTCTACGATGAATCCGCAATTCAAGGTGCATTAAACTCGAAAGGAGCAAATGGATAGGTTCACATACATGCCCCAACCAGAAAATCGTAATCTGTACGCACAAATAAAATGATCTGACTTCGGATATCGATAGAGAGCGACGTCCCCCGATGTGAGCTTAAAAATATGAAACAAAAAGATGCCGCCATTTCGAAAGAAATACAAAAGTTAAGTGTGGTAAAGGTGAGTGGACTGGAAAGTATCGAGGGCTCGGTAGGCGTCCCACGATCCATCTCAGGGCCTGGGTGTCGTGGTGGCGGTTTCTCGAGTGCGGGCCGCACTCACGAGTTGTTCCGGGGGACCTCAATCTCTCGTGATACGTCTTTTAAAAGAACCCGCCGACCTCCCCGTGACCCGGAAAGCGGCCGAGAAACATCTTGGCTCCTCCATCCTTTTATAGTTTTAGCATCTCGCTTCTGCTTTTCAGCTGAAATACCTCAGACACCCGCGCGGTACAGTTAATGATGATCACTCCCCTTATAAATGACGCTGACACTCATGAAAACGAGTCCACTTTTTATTTATTTATTATACAAATTCGTCTTTCCATTTACAATAAACCTTTTTGTTTAGGGCTTCTTTATACTTGTACACATATATGATTTCGTTTCCTTCGTTCATTCACCCAACGAAAACTTCGGTATAAAGCGGAATTCATTAAAAAGCGCTAATGCACCATGATCAGTAGGAGTTCCTGTTCCCTATAGAGTTACTTTGATCGCGAGAGGCGAATTTCTTCCTGGACAAATTTACAATTTTAGTAAGTGGAAAAACTAATCTGCCCCTGCGAAAGCATCCACCCTTGTTTCCTCCGAAATGTTTTCAAGTATATACGTGCGTGACTTGAGACGTTGAAAAGGGGTAGTCTACGTTTTTATTAGGAAATTCTACACAACAGGCTGACCAGCAAAAACAAAAAAAAAAAAGTTTTTTTTTTTTTGTTTTGTTTGCGGGTTAGAATTTTAGAGTTTAAATTCAGCTTATTTTAGTTCATACATGCGTATAGGCAAGAGAGGCAAAACTCTGTTGGTTTGACCCGACATAATACTAAGAAATGGAAAAGGGACATAATATACCAACAGATACACATCTAGTCATGATAAAAAAAAAATATATAAACATAATTTTGATGAAACGTGGTGTTGGAGTTTCAATGGAGAGATTGATTGTTATTAAATGATTAATTAATAATAAAGAAGTCAATCGTGATTAAGGAAACACGCGAATCAAGCACTTCATTTGCAAATCAAACCTTTCTTTCTCTTGTGCACTTCATGTTTTAACGTAAAATCGTATAAAAACACTTTAGATTTATTAAAAAATTTTAGATGCATTCAAAATGCATCATTCTACACAGGAGACAAACGGACGACAAGGGGGCAGACACTCACGTTAACGTTATCCAGCTCACCTCCTTTAATGACTTTGTCTCGTATTCAAGACGACGCACTTGTCCGCGGTCAAGTTAGTAGATAAACGGGGATAGCAACGTTTCACAGATACAAAATTCTGAATGGTCTTTCTTTTTGCCGATTAGAGGGATACCCTAATGCTACTCAAACGGACCACTTGCTTTATTCAAGTTAAGATTACTGTCGAAAACAAGAACGCAATTGCGATTTTGTATTCGAGCCCCGATGTATAATTCCAGCATTTATAAGTTCGACTGCGCGCAATAAAGCCCGAGGATCACGACTGTCATTCAGTCTAAGCATCTCGTAATACACAACACTCGCGTTGAAGTAATGCCACATCACTCGACAGTTCTACAACCAGGCTTCCTGCGAGCTATGTCGACCCCTTAATACACAAAATTGCTATTACGCCGCTTAAAAGGAAAAACAAAAAACGAAGCTATTACTATATATCGGGTTATTCCTCTTTTTTAACACTTTAGCATTAAGAGCGAGAGCAGGCACAGACAGGCAACGCTAACCGAACGTTGGCTAATCCCGAGGCCCCTGGAAAGCATGTGCCGACGTCGGCTGAGCCCACCGCAGCGCGACTACTGAGCAGGGTCGCGCACGGGAGCGGCTTATGCGGCGAGATTAGTAGTGCCCAATGTGGACACACATCAAATGTCTCTTGGAAAACGGCGACATTACTTGAGCCTGTGTTATTATTACAAAGTCCTCTCGGATCCCAAAAATCCTGCTTATAGTATTTTACACACCCCTCAGTTCTGTCAATTGTTTGAAAACAAGCCAACAATTGTGCGCCCCCTAGGCTTTCGAGTTCAAAGTATCTGTAGCTCTCTCAACCTCCCTGTCCCTTCCACAAGTGGTGTTAACTTGCTAAAATCTATAGAGAGAATTGCCCCTTGGAACGAGCTACCCGTATGTTGTGACTGGTCTTTCACCAAAAACAGTAAGAAGACCGTTGCTCCACAGTTTCTTCAGAAATAATTTCTCTCTTTGCAAGAAAGGATATCTAGAGGTTGCAACGAGTACTATACCGACGGGTCGAAATCTTCAAGTCACGTTGGTTGTGCAGTTTATTCTAGTAACTTTGGAAGAGCTGTGCAGCTTGACTCAATGGCAAGCATCTTCACCGCAGAGCTCTATGGTATTTTATTAGCCATTGAACATATTCTGGACAACAATGTATTGAACGCAGTCATTTTTGTCGATTCGCAAAGTGTCTTATCTGCTATTTCTTCCAGAGTTTCTACAAAGAATATACTTACACAACATGTTCGTATTAAAGTAAACAGAGCTCTTCGCCTTGGATGCACTATCAAATTTTGCTGGGTACCGAGTCACGTAGGAATCGCAGGAAATGAGAATGCAGATCGCCTGGCTGCATCTGCCACACACTCAATAGTATCTTTTGGCCTGCCCTACCAGGACTTTAAACCACTTCTAAAGAAATCTCTTTTAAAGACTTGGCAGCTAGAATGGGACACTGAAACCAATAATAAGCTCCACGTGATAAAACCCATGATAGGCATCTGGGAAAGTTCATTCCACAAGAACCGCCACCTTGAGGTTCTGCTTTGCCGCTTGAGAATTGGCCATTCACGTTTGACACATGCATACCTTCTAAGTGGCGAAGATGTTGCAGTTTGCGCCCATTGTGGGGAATTACTTACAGTTTTACACATTCTATGGGAATGTAGGTTTTATCATCAACTGCGCGTATCATGTTTTCCTGAACTCTTTAGAAACCATCTTCCCTTTCATCCTATGTTTTTACTTGGAGACAATGCCTTAGTACCACTCGGACGAGTTTTTGATTTTATTAACAAAACTGGATATCTACACCAGTTATAAAAAGTTTCTCTAGCCTAGCATCTATTTCATTCGATCTTTAAAACATTTTGTTTGGCGCATTATGGCCACCGTTGCCGCTGCGCCATTAAAATCTTAATCCTAACCTAGTAGTGCCCAAACATTCGACGTGCGCACGCAATTTCAATTAGACGCCTCTGGTATTCATTGCTATTAATAAACGGAGGCGCCCGGTATGCAATGGTTTCATAGATGATAGATGCGATTTTATTCCCAGGTCTAGATGTCGCTTCTGTTGAACAGATTCAAATGGACGTTGTGCCTTGTGCGTATACACGCGCGCGCCTATACATGCATGTGCCAAGTGTGTTTGTGTCTGTTTTTCTTTGCGGACGCATGTGAGTGTGAGTTATATCCGCGGAACGGAATTCCGCTGGTTAGGAGGGCGAGACGGACTCGATAAACGACTGAAGAACTCGGCGGGGCGCTTTCGCTAAGCTGCCTAAGGGTCCTGATGGGCCGTCTTTGTTGCCCAAGCGATGCCCGCGTTGGAGGCTGTAGGAGACTTCAGCGTATTTTTAATTTGAAGTTCAAAAATGTTGTTTTGCTTATCTATTATATTTTACCGGATTAAATTGACAAATCATACGCAGTTGAGGTCGGGCAAACTGCATCGCGAATGAGCTCAGTTCAATCCGCTTCTTCAACGCCATTTTAACTGAATAGCTGACAACAAGAAGCACTAAGCATAGATAACACTTTTAGGTTATGCCACTTCGGGAAATGTTTCTCGCGAAAATTGTCATTACGAATTGCATGCGTTGGCACTTTTTGTTTTTATTGAAGATGATCGCAGAACATGATAGCCTAGCAAATTATTAGGTGCATTTAAGTGAAAAGCTTGAATGAATATTCTTACCCTTAAATGAGAGCCAGTTTTTTCGGCTGTTTACAAAGAGGCGGCTACAAAAACGAGGAAACATCATTGAAAAGAGGAATTATACATTTGCATTAATGTTTCATATAAATACGTACAAGGTGTTTTGTTTTCTTTCTTGGTTCTTACTCGTTTAAAAAAAAACCGTGAAAGCTGCACTAAGGCAGTTTGTGCACGTCAGTAGTCGGCCAGGGAGATTTCATTTAAAAGGCTAAACATCGCGAGAAGTAAAATATTTCACTAAAATTTTGTAATTAACTTTTAATTAGTGAAAATAAACATATTGTTTTAAGTGGAAACATGCTGAGTGTAATCGAAAACCATAAATCAGTCATTTTTAGGAGGATTTTGAGCTCGTCGGAGGCGTAGTATAGTGTGGTAAAGGTACATCTCCCTCCTGTAACAAGCACGAGGGTAGTGGTGAGAAAACGCGGATGATGGAAGACGGAAGAACCGCGCGGCCGCATTATCGCGGGGGTAGCCTCGCTATTTCTGCACGAGTGCTAACTTTAGCTCCGCACCGCTCCAAGTTTTTCTCAAATCGATTGATTTTTTGGTTTTGCATGACGCTCAGCAACTTTCAAACTAAAACCGTGTATTCACTTTCACTCAATAAAATATTAATTACCATGCTTTAGTTAATTGATCGACTTAATTTGACAATTAACCAGCCAAAGTATGTCCCCGGGCCGTTATAGCTAAACTGTACAAACCGCATTAAAGTAACTTTCGCGGCATCTTCGAACGAATTTGTAGAACATAAGGAAAACACTCTGTATGCCAGAAGAAAAGAGAGAATGATGTAACTTATTTTCATTGGTGCAACTAAACGGAAAAAAACAACAAAAAAAAACAGCGAAATTCACAGCAGTAGATACTTCGCAAAAGCTGAATAACTGATGCATTCCAACATAGGTTATAAGCAAGGAATGCCCTCTTGAAGTAACATCTGATAGGCATGCTCTTCAGATCTGACCTTAATGGCCAAACAACAGATTCATCCTCAAACATCAGGGCACCGAGAGCAAGCCCCTACTTCACCCGCTGCTTTTACAAACAAATAACTTCCTCCAGTCGTCCCCAGCTGCGTCCTGTGTTCAGCTGCCGCTTCCAATGCCGCGATGGTCCACAAAAGAAGATGTCTATCAGTATAGGAACGTCGTCTCGAAAACGAACTCAATTCCCGCGTATCTTGAAGAAGCTCTACCCCTACTGCGCACCTTTATAGCACCCCGTATAGGCAGAACAAAGGCTGCAGCCGCCTTTCGGCAGACAGCTCCGGCGGCATCCTCTAACAATGACTCCAGTATTGATGCTCGAATCTCGGGATCTCAGCCTGGACGGGGAAAGCGCGGGATAATGAAGTCGCCTATCGGTGCTCCTTCATCGAGCCTTCCCATTCGGCCAGCTCTGCAAGTCAGTGACAACTTGGACATTGCGTGCAGCCGGACAGCTGATCACATTAGCTTATCATATTCTTATTTCACCTATGCCTGGTTTGCTGCGAACTTCAGACGCTGTGCTCCTATTGCCTGGAGACGTCGCTGCGTTTCGCACCTGCGTGTTCTCGTGCGCTGGGGCGCAGAATCAAACCGCTTCAAGGGAAAACTTGACGCTCTGACAAGAACGAGCTTGCTATTGTATAAACGTGAAACAAAAAACTATTTTTTTTTTCTTTTTTTAAGAACGCCAGAATGCGCGAGGAGGAGGCCTCCAAGTCTTGTGTAATATAACCGGGACGACAGGATTGATTAAGGAGCTGACCTGCTTTTGAGAAGACGACAAGACGATATTTTTTTTACTTGCGAAAGGGATCGTTGTTTTTTGACATTGGCATTTCTGAATTTCAGCCTTACCATAATGTGCGGCCGGCAGTGGCGTCAGCCTGCCTTGTTTGTCGTGACGTTCATGGTGTAGCCGGCGTAGTAATGTGTACGTCAATGTGAGCCCCTCTAGGAAGGGAGACGCATGTTGATTACAGAAGCATGCCAATATACTTCTCCGCGTTAAGACACGAGTGCTGCAGGAGGTGTGTAATGGAACGACCACGTCGTATTATTAGGTTGACTATGGCGATAATTGTATCGTGTCTTCCTTATAAACTATTGGGGCAAAAATCGAGTTCTGGGTTCCACAACAACACCAGCGCGATGCCACGTCCTGCGATATGGTCAGGTTCCATAAACGAGGACAGGTGTCGATTCTTGTTCCTGTTCCCCGATAATTCTTAAACACACCAGGTTTGCACTCGTACTGCACTAGCCAAGTTGCTTCTCCACTGCAATAAAGACACCAGGTGCCATTCCAGCGCAGACTCATTGTTTGGTCTTTGGTGTTTAACATCCAATTTGGCAAAACAAACCAAAATGCACATGCCACTCCTGACGCCGGTATGTCAGCTCACCCTTCATCTGCCTTTCTCCCCTGCTTTTATCGAAAGACGCCTTGCGCCAAATATACTGTCCAGTATTCTCTGGGTCTTAGCTGAGTCAAGGATGAACATGTCACCGCCACCCTTCCTAGGACTAGTACATGCGCCAACAAAGTCCCGCGGATTTTCGTTTAGAAAGCCACAGTTCTACAGAACGCGAGGAGTCGCCGTGCTTTCTAGAAAATAGATAGCTGCCTGTCCGTTATTTCTGCTTTTCGTGATTGAAGGCGGTTACTTTTCTTTTCTCCCGTCCAGCGGTGTGCCTCGCACCAAAGTTGAATTATACTTCCGGAGGAGATAACCTTCACCGCGTCAAACGCCAAGAAGTTAAAAATGCGGGCTTATCCTCAACCGGTTTTTCAGCCTTAATGATATCGGAAAAGAGAGTGCGGTACTGACGCGTTATCGTGAGCAATTTTTCAATTGTGAAGGCTATCGGAATTTAAATTTCGAGTGAGACATTCTTCCTTTATAAGGCGCAGTGCGCGCGACTATATCCTGAAAAGCATCTGACAGTACTTAGTAATGTCGTTCGTGTGATGAATGTCGGACGCGGACTTAGAAGGGTATGTCACACGATGAATCCCTTCTATAAGACGGGATATGAAATACAGGGCGATATATTATAGTGTGTCTTTATACATGAATCGCTTGTCGTTATCGTCACTGTTTTCAGTGGACATTTTTCTTGTACAAAGCGCATTCCTCGGTACAAAAAAATAGCAAAACATATCGAATGTTCCTTCCACTTTCACTGTCGCGAAAATAAATTAGAATGAATGCAAACGTACAGTTACTGTCACAACATGCAACGAGACATTACGTTACCAAAGGTTTAAAGACAACTGTGTTTTATCAGTTCTTTATGTCTTGCCGGTGGTGATGATCACAAAGACTGTCATCTTCGTGATCATCACCAATTATAAATCCCCAAAATATTTTTCCCTTACGAGAGAATATTTCTCTTCGATGTTGTCAATGCCGCTGCACAACTTCGAACAAATATAGAGCTAGCGTGTCGCGTGAACATAACCAGACTAATGATAAATCGGCAAACCAGCGCATATTCAAAACGACGGTTTAAGATTAATTTAAGAATAATATTTAAGAGCACGAGTAGATGCGAAGATTCATGAGCTTTATCTCACCTTGGTGATTCCAGAAAGGCACGACTCAATAATTTTTAAAAGGCGTGGTCTGGCAAATAATCATGCTCTGGCATAAAAACTATCGTGCTTTGACGTGTAGTTCACAAATTGAATGGAATCCCACGCAGGGAGTGAAGTGGAATGACTAAGTTTAGCTGCTATGTCAAAGTTTCAAGAACCGGAGCTCGAATATAAAATCATTTAAGCACCAAAATATTTATGAGGAACGCATTATATACAATATGTTCTCAAGCGCATTTTGGACATTAAATGATCGTATAAATAAGCCAAGGAACGGAGTATAATGAAACAAATACGTGGTCATATGAAAAAGTTCCTGGACTGATCTTTTAACGTAGAACGAAGAAAACGAAAGGGCAGCACAGTGATTCGCGCGCAGCAGTCGATGGAAGGGACCTTCGTGTCTTGTTATACTGAAGGGCGTCGCTTTGTGAACATTTGGAGCCGCGCTAGACGAGTTGGTTTGACCACATGCACGAGCATAATGACGATCTCTTCATAAACTAGAAACAAAGGCGAGATCGAACAGAAATTTTACGTCGAACTAGGCAAATATTTAGGCAGAGACCTCTAAAAGGATTCAGAAGGCTTATGTAAAAAAGCAGTGAGGTGCAAGATGTCTTGAGTGGCACTCGCGCCTCAAGAGTGGCAGAACGTCACTGAAGTGAAGGAGAGGTCGCATAAGGTCGCCCTGCACCTCTTCTTGTTCCAACGACATTCTGCCATTCCTGAAGCGCGAGTGCCACCTAAAACACTCCGCCAAATGCACTGCTTTTTGACAGAAGCATGCGGATTCATTTTAAAGTACTTTGTTTCATATTTGCCAAGATAACTCAGAATCGATGTTCGCTTTCGCTCTGGTTGGCACTCTATGGAGAAGTTGCCACTGCGTGCCATTGTGCTCGTGCACGTGGTCACAAAAGCTTGTGTAGCGCAGCTCCAAGTGTTCACAGAGCGACGCCCTTGGTACAGCAAGAGAGGAAGGTTCTGTCTTTTGGCAGCTGCGCTCACATTACTTCGCTGCTTTTTCTTTTAACGCTACAAAATCAAATCCCGAACTTTTTGATCGGACCTCGTACATAGATAACTTCATCTATCATATTAAGGTTTCGTGAGTGTGAGGTTTAGGGAAGAAAAGACAGATAACATAAACTTGATAATTCCTATGCAAAAAGAAAATAAAATGAAACAAACCGTCTGGTTGACGCTGTCACTCACATATCATATCACACATGCTGCGATCAGCCGGATCTGCTTTAGATTTTTTTTTGTTCATATCTAAGAAGCTTTCAAGTTTTTGGACTATGCGGTGCCACATGTTAATAGCAGCACAAACCGGACGGTTTGCTTTTATTTTCCATCCGTGAGTAGGAAAAATCAAGTTTTCCTTTTCTGCCATTTTGTTTCCCCCGAAAGCCTAAGCTTTATCATATTTAAATATGATATTTATCATATTTAAATATGATAAATATCATATTTAAATATGATCATATTTAAAAATAATATCATATTTAAATATGACCAAAGTAGAGAGAGAAAGAGCATGAAAGGGATAAGTTGCTTAATAAACGTTGAATGTTAGATAAATATTTCTAAAGTTCTCCACGCAACCTTACTGTTTTAGATTCTGAAGGGATTCAATGATATAGGCGCTGCGAATAGAAATAAAAAAAGTATCGGCGAACTCACTGCACCTTTTAAGCAAAGAAATAAAGCCTCAATCGAGCGACAAAGATTGCAACCGGACTTTGTAATTAATGCTAGAAAGCTAAGAAGCGTAAATTCCCTTGAATCACTAGATCGAAGTTCGACATACCGCTTTCCTTCCGGAAGAAAGCAAGTTATATGTAGAAGGATTCCTAGTTTTCAGTTTGTTGATGGCAGGGGCACTTTCCAAAGGAACCTTTCGTACATCGTCACCAAGACGTGCCCACCGTATATATTAAACGGTTTCGTGAGGTATCTGCGCAGCGGATACCTCACGAAACCATGAACACCACACAGCGGCCCGTGGCACGGCAGCCCAATTTAGCAACCCACTGATTTTATAACTCAGGCGAAGCTCGCGGAAGTTTAATGGAAACATGTATCATTCGGCTTTGCCTCTATCTTCGGCAGAGGGGGGGGGGGGGGGTGGCTCCCCCCCCCCTCCTACTTTAACTCTTATTTTACTAAGCTTTCATTTGCGTTTGCCTCTTTCCTTCCCCTTTTGTACACTTTGCTTTCCTAATATTTTAATCAGATATGAGTTCACCGATAGCATAGAAGTGTTCCTCTGCTCGGTGGATTCGTCTCTTCATCAGTCGAGTCTTGAAAGGATCTCGAGGCCAAGTTTTCTAATCGCCGTATGAACACACAAACGCCGAGGTCAACCGAGCTTGCAGTTTTACCGTTCCATTACGTACGCCGGTTTAACACGATTCTTTCGTCGCTAGCTGCGTGCATTTTACTGAGCTCTCATTTACATTTACCTATTTTCATCCCTCTTTGTAAACTTTGCTTTGCTGATCTCTTAATTGGATTTGAAGTTCAGCGATAGGATAAAAAATGTTTTGCTGCTCGGTAAATTTGCATCTTCATCAATCAAGTTTTGAAATGATCTCGCGGCCAAGTTTTGTAATCAAAACTTGGCCGCGAGAGGTGAAGAAGGATGGAGGAGACGAGTCCACACTCACTAGAGAACGAGGGGAGCACGAGCTCTGGAACTTAGCTTCTGAAAGATTACCTGTTGCCAGCCAAATGTATAGGTTAGGGTGACCTTTGGTAGCGAACATTCTTCGCTCCTCTTTACAAAAGAAAATGAGTGATTCCGCCGCAACAAGTGATTGGGACAAGAGCTATTGATTCCGGGGAAACGGAATTGGCTATCCATACCTCGATGTGAAGGGCCTTGCAACAAAACGGTTCTCGTTTTATTTTTACATTTCTAATTTTTTTTTTTTTTTGCTTCGTGTTTCGGTGCTTTGTCGGCCTTCTTTCTTTTAAGCGGTCTCCCTTTGAATATCGATGGTCCTCCCCATGGCGAGCAACGCCTGCTATGCGCGTTCCTTTTCTACCTATTTTATATTTGTAGTTTCGAACAAAAGAGTGCACAAGACACCTCCCCATCACCTCGTGCCAATACATGCCATGGGTTTCTATAGATACCCTTGTTCGGTAAGGCCACGACCTCAATAAAATATACGCGCGCATCTGACCAGCGGAGCGCGCGCATTTGGGTGCCCCGCGACCCCGGATGATGTAACCCCGGAGCATTACCGAAGGGTGGGGTTCGTAGCGCGATGCCATTTTCGATGCTGGGAGATAAGAGGCATGCTCTGTTCGTTCGTTAGGGCGGCTTGCGTAAGTCGTCTATTCCGCCGCGTGATTTCCTTCAATATTGTGAGGCACGGCGGGTCGACCAATAAACGAGAACCCGGGTACATTATAGGGAGAACTCTGCACGGCTCATCCGATCACAGGGGGCTGTTTCCCCGCAATATAGAGGATCTGGTTCGTCGGCGGTTTAATGGCTCATCATGCAACATATTTTCAGTAAATGCGACTCGGGCAGATCTTTGAGAGTGTCAGGTGTACTTGGCGTGTCTCTTGTTGCCGAAAACAAACGGAGCATGCGCGCGTTTATCTCAGGTGGCTTTTGGCGCCGGAAGAGGGAGAGTACATCAGTGGTACCGTCACCCTTTAGGTTCCCGGTTGAGGCGCAGCGCGTTCGACCGATTGCCATCGACCTAGGTATCGTGTGATCCCGCTCCTTCCACTTTCTCATTCTCGCCTTCGGTCGCCCGTTCCCTCGGCGCTCTAACCCTTTGCGCTCAAGGATGGTGCGGTCGAAGCATACGCAGCGTCTGCCCGACGGCGCAAACGCGCCCGTGAGAAAAAACGTCGTCGACTTGTAGGAGCGACGGTCACCCCCTGGGCGTTAGGATGGAACCTATTCGACGTCAAGATCATGTTGTGCGCGAACGTGAAGTGGCACGTAGAAGAGAAGGTTACCAAGAAAGGAATGCGCACGCTGTTGCGACCAAGCAACTTGCGCAGCCCGTCCGCCAGAACATGCATGGTGCTAGCTGTTTTGTGGGCAATCGGTTGTAGTTTACTCAAGACACAACTTTACGCAATATGATTGAAACGTCGCACAAGCTGACGCTGTCTATTTACATCATGTCAAGTGATTGTCCGCGCAATTCTTTAGCTTCCCGTCTTCTAACGAATAATGCAGCCTAACGTTATTGCCTCTAGTGAGATAGTGTCTCGAAGGAAGGCAGCCATAAGGGTCAGAAGTGTTTTAATAACAAAAACTAACGTTCAGTTTTAGTAAGGCGGGGTAAGTATGGCCTTATCCATTTTAACTCACAGAAGGTTAAAATGAATAAGGTGCCCTTTGCAACATCCCTGGTGCATGGGGAGACATAAACTGGGTCTTATTCGTGCCAGGCTGGAACCCACGGACATCGTCTTGCGTTACCTGCTTCATGTTCATCCTAATTTTTTTTTTTTTTTTCAATCATGGGCGTAGTGCGGCACTGCAGCCGTCAGGTATGGGCTGCCGAAACCATCCAGGGGTGACCGAAGATATTAGTTTTAGTAGTATTTATTGCCAGCAGATTTCCCGAACCTTACGTCAAAGAAAAAAACTAAAAAACGCGCCTCCGTCATAGGCATATAATAAAAGAAAAAGTATAATTCTCCTTTTGTTCACGTTTCTGCGGCGTATGTTTGTGCCACTCCGCTAGACTCATCACCTGGAAGTTCTGTCCCTCATATTTTTGTGTCGATTTTGGAATGTGCTGTGAACAGACGTGCCGTGTGAGTGTGCCCTTTTTTGTCACTCTGCTATACTTTTCATCTCGAAGTTCTGTGCCTCACATTTTTATGTCGATTTTATTTTAATGTCCCGTGACCAGACGGACCAACCAAGTTTAACTTTTTTCCCTGTATCTGTGTGTTTGACATCAACGATTTTTTTTCCAAGGATTTATATTGATCAGTACTACTGAAGTGGACATTTAGTGTGGTCTTCTACTGCCTTAACATCTTTCCTTTTTTCTTCTTGACCGACTATGTTACCAAATCTACCTAAAAGTGTTCAGTCAGAGAAGCCCATATCGGCTTTGGCGAACCTGACTGCTTTGCCATGAGTATAGTCCTGGAATAAAAACGTGTTATTATTATTATTATTATTGATAATTTTAATATTATTATTATCACTAATAGTAATATTAATTATGCTAATATTACTAAAAATATTTCTATTAATATTATGCGAAACCTGTTTCAATGCTATAGCTTTCCGGGCAAAACTTTGCATAAATTTCGAACTCGTGGGCTGCCGTCGTGCCGCTATGGAAAAATCATGAGCCATTGCACTCTGTGAAGGTAAATTACTAGCCAAACTGTTTAGCACACGACACAGACGTGACACAGAATTTTAAACAAAGGTACGAACTATCACCGCCCCGAGGAGCCGGAGGAAACTAGACACGCGCGACGGAGACACGCGATAGGGGACCACCACTCCGGGAGAGCGGAAGGAAAGGAAAATAGGCACGCAAGAACTTGGAATGGCGTAGACGTGGCTGACGCGGGTCGCGCAGCGGAAAATCTACGAGAAACCTGTATTATCTCCTTGAGAGCCTAATGATTTTGAAAATGGTGCCTATTGATAACTAATCTACTGAAAATGCATAGCCAAGTGATGAGACGTATAGGCTTTGCATAGAATGAAGCGATTTTGCATCAAATTCGGGTCCTGAGTTTTTGTTGACGCACAAAAAAAATCCACGAAACCCTAGCCATAAACAGCATCGCTGTAAAACCCTCCTCTCAGCTCTTGGCGCGAAGACAGCAAAGTCGGGTTTTTTCGTCGGCTGCGCAGCGCGGAGGGGGATGAGAAGAGAGTTCGGCATCCCGGTACTAACAGCGCGACGAAGGGAGACTCTTCCTGACGTCTGCTTGAAAGACTGGCTTTTTACGCATTCGAAATCCTCCTTTGGCAGCATCCAGTTGCGACGCGTAATATTGGATGGTTTTAGAGACTTCCGCCGCGCTTACCCCCTTACTTCACGCATCATCGAGCACTGGCGGTGGTCATCAGTGGCATCCATGACGCCAACCACGACAGCTACGAGAATTAACCAGATCGCATCTCCGTCCTCAGGGACGTGACGGCAACATTCCACCCGCATTTCGTGACCGTGCTACAGCTATCGGTTTCGTTTTTTCGCATACTGGCCGGCGAAAAATAAGACCATTGTTCTCTCGAAGACAGTCTTTGCATCCATGAGCGCACTCATGAACGCTCGTAAATAGGTTTTGGGAAATGTGTGACGCAAGAAAAACATACTTAATTCTTTACGTAAAAAGGGGAAAATAAATTTTGTTTTTTGCTCCCGTCTCTGTCTTAGTGTTTTGTGATATATATATATATATATATATATATATATATATATATATATATATATATATATATATATATATAAAGGCGCAGCAGAAATGAAGTGGTACGACAACTTCTCTCTAGATTGCCCGTCGGTAACGCTTGTGTCATCGTAAATAGAACTGTACGCGGAACTCGCTCAGGTCAGTCTACTCCTTAGCGCATAGTTCGCTCTTTCTTTTCTCTACTCATGGTTTTCAAATTGACGTGAGTGACTTAAAAACCAAACTAGCAAAAAAAAAATCTACAGAAATATTAAAAAAGTTAGGTTTGTTTTTGGTGATATTTTTGCCTCTTTCCGACACGCTTCAAAGTCCGAGTCCAGAGTGAGCGAATTTGGAGAAGTGGATCAGTGAGCGATACGGAAGACCTGCCATTACTAAACAAAAAAATATAAAAAAGAAAGGATCTCCCCTCCCCCTTCGTCCCCCACTTCCCCAGAGAGACAATCTCTCTCCCGCCCGTCTGTTCGTCCAATCCTAAAGTGAGTGCACCCACTGATTTCTATTTTCTCTAAGAAGGCACTTCTCTTTTTCTGTTTCTATTCACTTCTTAGTCGACCATTCCTTCGTGCTTGCCGCTGTAGGGTGTTACAAGACGCAAGGTCCCCCCTCCCCTCTTTTCCCCACGACATACGTTTGTCTCAGTTCATCTGGAGCAGAAGAGAAGTTACCCCAATCTTCTCCGCTCTCCCGTGGAAGTGTGTGTTCACGTATGGCAACGAATCCCAATCCTGCAGAAGGCTCTTCGAAATGTCTGACTGCGCCGTGGAAGCCTGTGTTGGACAATCACGCACCCCCCCCCCCCCCCTCCCCTCTCTGTGTGAATTCTTAAATTGATTGCTTAGAATGGCTGCGCTGGAGCTGTGACGGTGTTCGTTGAGGAACTGTGACTCATCTCGATTATCTTCCGGCGTTTGATTTAGCATAATCGCATAGTCACTACATCGAGGCATGACTGTGCTGCCCAACTTAGCAGATACTTACGGCCTTCGACTCATTCCCATTACGCCGCAAACTACCTGTTCACTCAGTTTCTTTAATTCTCTCGCTCTTTTTTTTTTAAATTTCTCATGCTGTTAAGATGCTTTTAAAAGTAGTGTCGCAGAAGTCGACGAGGAAACTCTACATTTTGGTTAGAAATGTAAGGATATCCCATATGGACATATCTGTTCGTGTAAAGCAGCTATGCAATCTACATAATATCATTTAAAAATTGGCCAGTTCTTCAAGCATTTGGAACTGCACCTCTTTTTCTGACTGCAATAACCTTCTCGTGCAGCTATCACATTTGCTGAAAAATTTCCACCTTCTTTACACACTTACTCGAGAAGCGCAAGTGAACTCGTCGCTTCCTCACTTGAGTGGCTCTTCATAACAATGGACCTTTTCTAAATACCGACGGCACCAGGCGGTGGCTGCACGAACTAAAAATCAAGGAAGTGACCTACCTGCGCTACCATCGATAATGGGAGCTACGTTACCAGTTGCTTCGCTCTCTGAGCAGCGTCGCTCGTCGCGTGCCCAACGCAACGAGGTAGGCATAGCGCGACTTTAAAGAAGGAAATCCGTAGCGTCCACCCAAACGTCGTGTTTTTCTTTCCGTCCACTTTCTTTTTTTGTGTAACACAATTATATATATGCTGCAATTACGTGTTCTACTCGTCGATTTACAGCCTCATTCCGAATTTCCTCGATTTTTTCGTGCCGACTTCCACCGCTTGGCATCGGGCGCTCGCGCGTGCGCAGAAGGCTTCTCGGAAAAGGTCCATTGCTCTAAGACACACCACCAGGATTAGCTCTGCCTGATGTCGTCGACCGTCTCACCCGCACCCTTCTGGAAAGCAGGGCTTGCATAGCTACGTCGACGCGACTGCAAACGACGACGAGATGGATGCCGACTCCCTTACGGCCGGCACCCTTGGCCCTACATCGAAGACGTGGTGTTAGAAAAGGAAACTGCCGCCGCCGTCGCATCTCCCCAGCGAGATTCCATTCGAAAGCAGGCTCCGGCGGCATACCACCGCTGCGTGGGGAAGGATGCGGCCCTGATTTACAGGGCCTTCCGTCGGGGAGACTCGTGACGTATCTGTCGCTGCTGCCGTCCGACTCGTACGACGCGGCTTTCTGCCCGCCTGCATCAAAGCCGCCATTCGCCCAAGAGCGGCGGAGGTGTGCGCCCGTCGTACGAACCGGCACCAGCTGCGGCAGCGGGACCGTCAAAGCTCGGCTCTGCGGCACTCTTTAGATTCTCAGGACACGTCTGCGAGCTCCTTACTGGGAAGACGGCGGCACTGGGACACGATTTGTTATCGTTAATCTTGCCTTCTTTCTTGGGTGCTGGCCACTAGCTAGGGGCTGCAGTCCATGTCCCAGTTTCCAACATTCTCGGACACGCATTCGAGCGGTAAACTACCCCTTAGCGAAAACTAGGTTACTTTAAGTATACTTTACGGTCTTTTAAGATACTCATTCTCAAGAAGTATACTAAAATTGTCCTTAAAGGATGCTAGCCAGAAGTAGGCTTGTACTATTAGTGTCCTTTCTTAGTATGCTTGAAGTAAGTACTGTAATAGTATACTTTTAGTAAACTAGCTAAGACCTAAGTAGCTTCTAAGTTCATGCGAAGCGTCTTACTAGTAGCCTGCCCTGGGTATCTTTTAGTGCACTAGAAGAACGTTATGGAAGTAAGCTGGAAGGATCTTGTAAGTATTCGTGCAGTGACTTATCAGTTGCCTCTCTAAGGTTTCTTTTAGTGAACGAAAAGTTTACTATGGAAGTGCGCTGAAAGGATAATCAGAGCATGCACCGAGTATGCTTAGCTGCGCTCACCATGAAATGAGGACAACATTGTGCTTCGTCGCTGTGTCTGTGTCATGAAATGGCGTCAGCAGCTCGCGTTGTTTCGAGCGCTGTGGCGTTTCAGTGCTGTACGTGAGCCCCCTGATCAAGTTCTCAGCGTTCCGGTGGCAGGCGTGACCGACTACGTCTGCGATTGCACCGTCCCAGAATGACTGTAGTGACCATTATAAGTTGCGCACACGCTGTGGACGCGTAGCTTCCCGGCGTGGCGATCAAGAAATCAGCCGCCTGGAAACGACAACAATAGTTGCGTTGACGCAGTGGTTACCCCTCACAAGAGCGCAAGAAAAACTGTGAAAGGTACGTTTAGTTGATATCTTCAGGAATATGAAAGGTAGCCGCTGCAGTCTCAGCGTAGTTGTTGTCGTTTCCAGTTCGTTCTGGTTACACGGACGCGGTGAGCAGCCTGCAACAGCGAGTGAGATACGCTATTACCGTTTGATCCACCAGCTTCGGGAGGCTGATATCACATCGCAACCCGCAAAAGCCAGGAGCTTGGCGGATGAATCCGAACACCGCGTACAAAGAAAGTGATTGCTTGGTGACAATCAACAAATATGCGAGCATGACCGACTACGTCTGTGATTCCATCGTTTAATCATCAGTGCTACGTGTTATTTGCCCCACCAACATCGACGAGCAATCTTCTGTCGTCGATAGTTCTCAGTCGGATTATAAAGCAGTGCAGTTTGTGTAGTGGTGCACCGGGTCGCGAAATCGATGCTCCTGAGTTTCGTCGACGCAGAAAAACAAGCTTCATCGTGTCTGCGTCTGAGAGCTCCGCGTGGTTTCATTGCAGTGTTAAAATTCGAATGATTTGGGGTCTGTTGCTGTCGTGACGCGTTTGAGTTCTTGGTATTTCTATCAGTCGCGAGCGTGACCGACCACGTTTGCAAATACGTCGCTTTTTAGACTTAAGCTAGGTGGCGCAAGCTACCGCCCGTTACAAAGTGCGTTGCAAGGTGCCGCAGTCGCCGCAGTAGTATCCATACCCATACAATCATCCAGATGGTGCCGGTGTAGGACGCCGATCTCACTACCCCTCCGCTTCGACTACGGTAGTGGTTATGGCGTACGCCAAAATCAATACCGTAGTCATATCGGCGTACGCCATAGTCAATACCGTAGTCTTTTTCGCATACCCCAAACACACTACCCCTGCGCCAAATTCAATACCTTGAATAACGTCGGTTGAGGAGGGGTTGAGCCAGGTTGAGCTCCGCATTTCGCTAAAACTGGCGGAAGTAACTTTTTGCAGCATAACACCGTGACTGTTTGTTGTTGTTTGTATGAGCGGCGGAACGCACGCGGCAGGCGTTGATTAATTGTGATTAGTGTTGATACGGCTGACGGCGCGCAGAGCTGAAGGGCACAAGCAATGAAGCTTGGTGTGATTCTGTGTCGATGTGATTTGACATCGCTTCTTTCTGGTTCTTCGATCATGGTGCAAATGCAGGTGGCCCAACTCCCGAGTGATTCGAAGGCAAGAGTGGTAGCCTGTCCGCTGGTCTTTCAGTCGCATTTACTGTCGTCATTTTGGGCACAGCGGAAGAAAATAAGACGTTCACTATTTTAAATAGCGTGCGATCGGCCTGTCTAGGTTCTGGCGACACCGTTTCAGGCTGTAGATGAGAAAATTTAGCCACTACAGTACGACTGCTAGCCTGGGGTCTGTGCCTCACAACAGATCGAAACGGGTAGGGGTGGGGATCCCTGGCAGCGGGACCTTTCGCCGTACGAGCTGCGGTGCGCTAACACACTCGACCTCCGATACCCCCTTGGGTCACAGCGCTTGCTGAAAGAAGTTTGGATCGTTTTACGCAGATTTTGCAGTGCGTACGAGACGCACAACAGCTACGTACTACGTCCTAGATGCCCAAACTGAGGCTCGCTACTTGTGTGCAGCTCTCGTGATCTGGGGAACAGTATGCTCGCCATGAAAATGTTGCAGTGAGAAGTACGGAAAAGTAATATTATAAAATAGAGTATTTAAAACTGGCTTGCATTGTCACTGAACATATGAAAATAAAACTGATTAGGAATGCCGATCAGATCAGGTGGGAATGTGATATAGATCTTTAAATAGGCTCGGGTTATGTGCGAAGTTGCGTCGGAACAGGTGGGCAGGGGTGCTATAATTTCCATCCCCCACATAATTCAACTTCCTTGCCCCCCCCCCCCCCCCCCCCATCCCTGTTCCTATATTCTAATGTTTAATGTTACTGGCAGGTTCTTTTTTATTTTTTATTTTTTTTGTGCCTTTTTATTTTTTATTTTTTTTTGTGCCTAGAGTTGCAGTTTTGTATACTTCATCTCCCCTTAGCATGGACTGTTGTTAGCCAGATTCTACAAGTGTGAGCTCATTGCTTTGGATCACACCATGGCGGTTGGACGAGTGCTCATTCACTGCAAGCGCTGTGAAGGCAGTCGAGGCTATACCGTCTTGTGCTTGCGCAGCCTTTGCGGTTTGAGGTCCTTTTTTTTTGGCCTGTTCTTTTGTGTCTGAGATTCATGTTCTTTTTTGTTGTATCGTGTGCTGAATATGGTTGGAAGTTACGTTACACCTAGTAGTAGGATCTTTTGTAGAAACATTGGTTTGAGAGTAAATGGTTCTAGTACCTTCTTTCTTTTCCTGCTGGCCGAGCAGAGAGGGAAGATGGTTTCTTTGTGTCGACTTTGGGGCAGAAGATAACCCACGATGGGGACAAAGGCAAGTTTGGGGGAACCGTGTCTAGGTCACAGCAGCTCAATGGGCGAACAGGATGTGGCTCACGTTTTACGTGTCGAACGGGTTAGAGAGGCCTTGCGCACGCATAGTTTTCTAGCCATTTATTCTCGAACCCAGTCGCGTATCTAGGTGGCAGCACATATTCGCCAAAAGGTGGATTGTGAAGGAGGTATGGGCGTGTATATAAGCCGGTGTTTGTTGAATAAACCTCAACCTGTGTCCGATACTTCAATGTTCATTTCATTTTTTTTTTATTTTCCTAAGTCTCGGGTTTACTATGTTTGTCATTCACCAGCTTGCCTGTGTTTTCTCCCTTTCTTCACTGAATAATGTACTGGTCAAGAATTATCTGGTCTTACTCAAAGTCCAAGGGAGACCAATGGAGTTTGTGGTGGACACAGCAGCTTTCCACCTTGACCAGGGCAAGACCCTAGATGACGTGTTGCCGACACATAAGGAAGTTCTTGACCCAGGGATGAGCAGGCACAAAGAACCCTCGGTGAACCTGGATCTGAAAGAAGATGCAGCACTGCGCTTCTTGAAGGCTAGCCCTGTTTCGTTTGCAATGTGTACCGCAGTGGAGGCAGAACTCCGGATGCTCCAAAGCTAAGGCACACGCAACACTGAACGCGGTTGAAAAACTGGCGGTAAATCTGATGCGGGCTGTAACAGATTTTGTGGCGAGCGTTCTTGGAGGCACTATTTTTTCAACACCGGACCTTACTAATAATAATAATAATAATAATAATTTTTATTTGCACGAGAAAGTTTGCCCACTCAGTGGCTTGCAAGGCTAGACAGAAAGGTTAGTACCCTTACGCATGTTCACCTGCTAGCCCGCCGCTGAGTAGGTGTAAACATAAACAAACAGTAGTCGTAAGTACAAGATAACACATAAACACGTATGGAAACAACGAATAATCATAACCCAGAGGGGAAGATAAAAAAAATCGCTGTGCCCCGACCCACCCCCATGCAGACCACAGCAGAGGCCCCAGCCACAAGGCATTCCACTAGCTGTGTGTGACAGTGGAGACAGCAGATATGCTCACCATAAACACCATCAAAGGACTACACATAGTGAAAAGGATGTTCTTGAAAATTTTGGCTGCTGCGGCAATTTTTCAGCTCTACAAGGAGACAGTCCTAGCAGGAAAACCCATCATGGAAATTTACCTGGGTAATGTTATTGTGACGATCTGGATCGGTCATCAAGGTAAATGGGCACCGTGCTCAGGAAAGACACGTCAACGTCATCAGCTGCCATGCCAAAACTACTTCTTTTATTTCGATCATGAGCGCTCGCACGAGCCGCTTCAGAGCGATGTCTCTTTTGCAGCTCGTCGCATGCCAAGGTTTTTAAGTGTCAACCTCATATCTCGCTCCCACGCGACAAACACTAAACAAATACTGCGTTGAGCAATATACACATGATTAAATAATGATATACATACGACGTGGTAAATGAGAAGAAACTGTATAAAGTTTGCATGCTATACATTACAAAAGTTCAGTCACCAGGTAGAGGCTGCACAAATTTGACGACCGGCTTCAGTTTCTCCACGTGCACTACATCGCGGCCAGTACCGTCCACGAATTCAAACTCGCAGTTCGCGGGAGAGAGCCGGCTCACAATTTGGCGAGGGCCAGTAAATCGTAGTGTTGCCTTGACTCTAATGAGTGAGGTCTCCTACAACACGAGCTAGTCCTTCTCGAAAAGAACATACATGCACCACTGTCAAAGTCGCTTTCTTGCTTTTCTTGAGCAAGCTTGATTTGTTTGGAGGTTGACTTCCGAGCTGCGTACCGCTGTTGAATGTGACACCGACGTTGGTGCTGAGGGTTGACAACTTTCCAAGGTTCCGAGACAGAAGTCCCCTGGCAAAAGAAGGCTTCATCAACGCAAAATTGGCTCAGTGTCCGCATTGCTAAGCTTAATTGTCTTGATGCCCACTGCAGCACCAGAGGTGATGTAACAAACTACTGATGACACCTTCCAGGCGGCAGGGGCATCAGGTTTTCACTTTCCTCCGTCAACAATGCAACAGACTCAAGGTGCCGTTGCCATTCCAGAAATTCTGGGGTCAGCTCTTGCCGGCATCGCGCGACCCCCCCCCCCCCCCCCCCTTCAAAGTGGCCGCTCCTCTTGCAAATGAGACAGAGCAGACAAACTTCAGGGTATTGGGACGAAGAACACCGAAAGTCCCGCAAAGTTTTTGACGCATGCTGAAGCGACACATGCTGTTTCTCTTGCTTCTGTGTTGCAGAAGGGTGCTGGTGACGATTGCTGTCGTCAGCGTTCCGATGAGGCGGTGACCGGTTTTGCTTCGAGAGCAGGAAGGAGCGCACTTTCTTTGTCCCTGCGCAGCTTGCACTGGCTCTGCAGCGAGAGCCAAAACCGGTGTCTTTGGTTGGCTGAAGACAACCTGATCCAAGCAAAGGAAAGAGTCCAGCAGCTCATTCAACGAAGCGAAGCGCCTGTCGAAGCATGCTTTCGTGCATTGTGGAAGAGTGTGGCCAGGATAACCTTGCATTTCTCCGCCTTCGTCTCTGGGTAGCTGCACTGGTGGATGAGCTCCAGTTTACGGAAGGCGAAGTCGGTGCAGGACTCTCTTGAGTGCTGACTTGTGCTGAACATCTTTTGTTTCACCCCAGCTTCGTTGTCCAGGTTATAACGACGACGGAAAGCTTTCTTCATTTGCTCCTACGTTGTTAGCTTGGCTGTCTTGAGGCGGTACCTAATCCACATGGAGTCCTTAGATGGTAGCTTGGATACAATCAATGGGATGGCCTCACCTGGTGCAACTTTAAACGTCTGGAACCAGAAATCCATCTGGTGAAACCAGGCGATGATGTCCGTGCCCAGCTGAGAAACCGAGCTGACAGTCACGTTGGTCAGCGACTGCAGTGTCAGCGGCTGACTCAGCTTGAGCAGGAACCTTCTTCCCATGCGCCTTGGACCTTTTTTTCTTTGCGGACTCTTGCAGCAGTGTACGTCAGAGTCCACGCTGCACGAAAACTCCGTGGACGAGGTTTTCGGCATCCTTGCCTCGAGCTGATCAAGACGATCCATGATGATGACTGGTGCCAGCAGGTTACTGATCAAATTCAGTGTTGCCTGTAGCTGTGCGTTGAAGAATCTGAACGCAGACATTTTGAGCAGACTGCCTTTCCTGCGGACAATGATGAGCCCAACCCTCCCACAGTTCTGCTCATGTTGCAAGCGTTGACAAGGGCGCTATAGTCTGTTGCAGGTCAAGAATAGCATGAGAGTGGAGAAGAGGAAACCACCTCTACTTGTCATGATAGGTGGTTTGCTCCTCTCCAGTGTTCGCTCCGCTAATGTCGGGAGAGAGGGACAGAGACTTCTCCTGCTATTCTTGACCTGCAACAGACTCTTATTATGCTCCAGAAGCTGGCAGAAAAGACCACATAAAATTTCACTCTTTCGCACGTTTCCGACGCAGTTTGGAGTACAAATGTTGGAGGCCCCAGAGAGGATATTTTTTACCTATTCAAGAGTTTTGTTACGCTGCTGCTGCCGCTATTCATTCTGGGAACTGCAGTTCCCTGCACGCTCGATAACCCCGCTGAGGGCCTGTGCGTGCAGCACACGAAACGACACCACCTGTCTTGTGCACGGCCGTCTGTCCCCTGTGAGCAGTTATGGCGTCACCAAGCATGTGCACAATAGCTGGTGAAATCAGTGTGTTGGTGACATGATGTTGTTTAATGCAGGGATCATGTGTTATGATACCAATGGATCCACGGTCTGGGTCGCTGACTCTGGTGCGCTCCGTATACTGCAGAATCATCGCCATGAAAGCCTGTGCCAGAAGCTATAGGTGATGGCCAGGAATTGGTGAAAATAGCATATATGGCAGAGTGTGCTCAATGGGTGTAGGACAATATGGTCCCGGACAATATGGTCTCAGACAAAATGGTCCCGGGCAAAATGTTCCTGGACAGTATCATCCCGGACAATATGATCCCGAACAAAATGGTTCCGAGCGTAAACCTGGACAAAATGGTCCCAAGTAAAATTTCCGACACTTCTGACGCACTGTCTAAAATGTCGCTGATATCTGCAGCGATTACTTTTAAGGTGAGTGATAGATATGAAATACGGTCCATTCGTGACATGTTGATTCGTCATAGGGGGAATAAAGGCAATTTATCGTGCAGATACCGCATGTTTCGATGCAATGTTAGAAAATAAGAATGGAAAATAATAAACATGCTTTTGAACACATGACACATTTTATTACGTTCCCACAAAAGGTCTACCCTTATCTTGAAACGGCACTTGGCCCACGCCCTTCGGAGGGTCATTCATGATACGGCTCCCTTGTACGTACTGTGTGCAGATTGTTTGAAGGTGCTGTTGCAATTCTCGGTAGACTGGTTGAAACTCAAGTTGAACACACGAAAAGTAGAACAAATGGCGTAAATTATGGGTGAAAAATATAAACTCTAGATTGACGAACGGCTCGATATACAAGTATTTTGCGAATCACATTTAATAACATAAACCTGTGAAGACCAAGCAATAAAAAAATTAACTTCAAAATGACCAACGGCTCATGTCACAAATGTTTAGCAAAAATAAAGCAAAAAGCAAGAAAAAAAAGAAAATTGCCGCGAAAATGACATGGGATCATTTTGTCCAGCCTAGCACTTGGGACCATTTTGTCCGGGACCATATTGTCCGGGATCATTTTGTCCGGGACCATATTGTCTGGGACCATATTGTCCGGGACCACTATGTCTGGATCTCGTACTCAATGCCAAATAACCAGAAAACCAAGCTAAAAGCACTGACACATTGAGAATGGCCAACAGCCTGGAATGAAATTCACGTATGCTTTGCTGGTTCAGTGGAAGGAAAAGCATTTCAGGTTGTTATACACCAAGTGGCTGGAGGTGTGAGTGGTTAGCAGCATGTCGTCGAGCGTAGTAATCAAGGATCTATGGTCTTTGTTAGACACAATTGAAGTGTTAATGAAGGTTTGTTTGGGCAACGGCATGATTTATTGCATAAATATTATCTGAGTCACCAGCGCGCCTCATCACCGGCAACTCACAGGCAGGCTGAGCAGATGGTACAGGAGCTGCAAGCAATTGCAAGGGCAACCACAGTAGATTAAAAAAATTTCAGGTTTATGATTGGTTAAAGGTTATATAGGTAAAACAGCACAAAACAAAGCTCTAAGGAAGGGAACAATCACCACAGGACGAGCACTGCACAGTGCAGTGCTCGTCCTGTGGTGTTTGTTCCACAGGACTAGTGCAGTCTGCACTAGTCCTGTGGAGCTAGTCCTCCTTGTTTTGCGCTGTTTTATGTTTAGCCTTCAATAAAGTGACCAGACGTCTCCATTTAGGCGGGGACAGATAACGCATTTCCAGCCAAAATCCACTGTCCTGCCAGTGCGCTTGTAGGACGTCATTTTTTTTTCGCTTCGGCTGTCCCGATCCCAGAATAGATGAAAGACAGTTAAACGAAACTATCGCACCAGTGAAAGGTTGCTTTCCCTGATGAAGGGACAAAATATGCTTGGCAACGAAGATGCTGATGCTGAAGGTTAATTTACATACGACATCCCAGTTGAGAATTCCCATTAGATTCCAACTGGAATTTGCAATTGGTACCAGTTGGGTTTTCAGACAACCAATTGATCCCTGCCAATGGAAACCAATGAGAGCCATTTGGAACCCATTCAGGTTCCAACTAGGGATGTCGCGAACCACCCTAGGTTCGATTTCGAAAGGTTTCGATATTTGCGAAGCGAACTGAGATTCGATTTCGAAACATTTCAATATTTTCGTACCGACCGAGGTTCGATTTAGAAAAATTCGCAACTTTTGACCACAGCGGAGTTTCGAATTCGAAAATTTCAAAGCTTTTACGGTTTCTAAAATTTCGAATTCGAATATTTCGAATATTTTCTTACTTCAGGTTCGATAAATTCGAAGATTTCAAAATTCTTTGATGAAGTTCGAACAATTCGAAGATTTCGAATTTCTTTCTGCATAAAGTTCGAAAAGTTCAAAGGTTTCGATTCTCTTTTAACGCTAAATTCAAAAAAAAAAAAAAAAAAAACTGAAGATTTTGAATTTCTTTCTAATCCAAGTTCTGAAAGTTCGAAGTCCGATTTTCAAGTTTTTCCACAGTTTCAGTTTCAAATAACGTTTTCACGACTCACTTGTTTTCACAAAATCAAGTTTAGAAAAGTTAAGGTGTGATATCTAGATTCTGCGAAGTTGGTCAGGCAATTAAATGAGACGATGAGTGTCCCGGACGTGCTAGAATATTTGCCAGTGCAGAATTGTGACCGCCAGCCCGGGGGGGGGGGGGGGGTCTTTAACCTGCATCACGCAGTAGTGATCACACGAACAGGTCATAATTGCATGCAGATACATGTTTGGACATTTCTTCGAAACTCACGTTGAATAACAATAATCACATTTTAAGACGGCACTTACCTAGGCTATACATAGATCATTCTTAAAAAAAGTATAACATATCTACCATAAATAGCTCCGGCTGCAGCGTGCTTCAAATCTGGCACAAACGATAATCGTCAAAAACCCGTCGTCCTTCCTCGCCCCTTCGGGGATTTATTTCTTTAAACCTAAGCATGCCAGAACATTGAAATAAACGACATTGTCTTTCGTAAGGAACGCAGCACCGCGTGTAAAAGTTCGAGAAAAAAAAAATTACGAATGTACCCCACTACTTGAAATCAAATAAAACCGTCCGCCGGTCTTTCGAAGTTCGACGGATGTCGAACTTTTACTCGAAAAGTTCGAAGTTCGACGAACTTCTGACTTTTCAGAAATCGAAAGTTCGAAACTTTTCGAATTCTCTTGATAAATAAGTTCTAAAGTTCGAAATTCACCGAATTTTTTGGTCAGTCAAGTTCGAAAGTTCGACAAGCATCGAACCTTGCTGCGCAATAACTTCGAAAGTTCGAAAAAGATCGAATTTTTTAGCGTAATAAGTTCGACGGTTCGAAAAGCGTCGAACTTCTTAGCTTAACAAGTTCGAAAATTCGACCTCCGCCGAATTTTACGATATAGACAATTCGAAAAATCGAAATCTTTCGAACCTTTCGAACCGCTTGATTCGATCATCGAAACTTCGATTCGAAAAAAGTTCGCGGCATCCCTAGTTCCAACTGGAAAAATTATTCCAATTGGTGAGACCCATTGACCAATGTGCTTCCGATTAGAACCCACTAAAACCAATCGATTCTGGTTAAAACTACTTAAAATTCCAATTGCATCTAATGGGAATTTTAGCTGGGGATCTGAACAGTATTATGGACATAGTATCTACAAAAATAAATACTATACTAAGAAATATTCTAACCAAATGTATTAGATGTGTATACCAAACAGTATGCAAATGCAAGGAAAAGAAATGTGCACGGTGTATAAGAAATAATAAAAAGGAGTGATTTGTTACCGAAATTTAAACTTTTCAGGTCTCGCCAACACAATATATTCCCCCTCCCCCCTGCAACACTATGATTTACTCATGTATACACCGTGCCAGGCACGTAGCCGGGGGGGGGGGGGGGGGGACCCAAAGGGCTCGGGCTCTCCCCGAAATCTTCCATTTTGCTGGGACCTCCTCTCCCCCCTCCCCCTCATACTGCATTTTGTCATGGGCGGGCCCCCCCCCCCCCCCCAAAACAAAATCCTGGCTACGTGCCTGCACCATGCAATGGCTTAAATGTCGACTAAATATTGCTTTGCGGCGCTTTGGAATAGGCGTGTGCCCTAACCAATCTGTACCCGTGCACAATCATCTCCATACTACCTCACCCCCTTCCTCCTCATGCCTTCCATCTGTCAGTTCGAAAAGCTGGACCGCCCAACCCCGGGAAGCACAACTGACACTATGGCCCCAATTAGTGTCAAACATTCTCAACGTCGCAGGGGTCGACCATGCTGCCGCTCTCACTACCAGCATCTTTTTGACCACTGATGAGACACAGATAATGCGGACGAAGCATCATTGTAAATAAAATTTATCTCTCTCTCTCTCCTAGCTGTTAGCCAAACGCCTCCAATTAGATAAAAGTAATTGGTTTTTCGGCTGAATGGGTACAGGCTCAGCATGTTAGATTTCCTCGCACCTTAGCATGCACTAACCACAAAGGCTGCGCTAACATGAGATGGTAGCCTCGACTGCCTTCACAGCGCTCGCACTGAATGAGCACTCGTGCAGTCGCCATGGCGTGATCCAAAGCAATTAGCTCACACTTGTAGAACCTGTGGCAACAGCCCATGCTAAGGGGAGACAAAGTATAGAAAACTGCAGCTCTAGGCAGAAAATATAAATTGTTCTTTATGTTGCGGAGAAATGGTCATACTGGACATAGGCACAACATCACAAACGAAAACATGATATGTACCCTTTCCTTTGTCGTTCAGGTTTTGCTGACAGCTACACGCTCATCAACAATGCCTGATCACCTCCAAGAAAACCATCTTGTCTACCATGGCCTGTGCGTCAACTTGGACCATGTATCGGCAATCCCTTCAGCAGAAACAACGACCAAGCTGCCAGATTTGGACAGCAACAGTACGGCATCGGGCAGCCTGGAACGGCACCTACCGGCTCTCTCGGCGCATGTCTACAAAAGCCCACTTCTCAGCGGGGTCAGTTGGCCAACTGACCCTGCTGAGATCTCAGCAGGGTCAGTTAACCCTTAATGTTAACCCTTAACCCTTCGAAGGGTTAAGGGTTAACATTAGAAATGGGTTAACATCATGGTTTCGCTTGCGATGCCATGCCCCGAGGCATGGCATCGCAAGCGAAACCATGATGTTAACCCTTTTCTTCGTCGTTCAAGTTGGTTACACTTCCAGTACTGTCTGCTATCGAAGTAACAATCGTTTGATTGCGTTGTCGTGCCCCTGCGATGTATGTGATTGTCGGCGCCAGCTATTTGTGTTCTTGGCTCAAAGTGCTAGCACCGTTTAGCACTCTTAATACTACAAATATCCAGGGACATCGAGGCGAACCCCAGACCTTTTGAAGCTCAGCTTGCCAATATCTTGAGCGTTGTTACTAGAATCGAGGTAGGGCGAGGCAACATGCTTGCCGAAATTAAGAAGCTTCAGGATGCCCAGTCAACGACGACGATAAATAACCTCGGAGAAAGGGTAACGGCAATTGAGGCGGACCTGAATTCCATGGAAGAGTCTTCAGAAGGAAGCCCAAGAGGCGTTGAAGCTTCTGGCAAAACATGGAGCACATAATTTCTTCACAGCTCTCGCGTTTCCTGGAGTGCAACTCCTTCTTTAGCCCTATTCAACATGGATTCCGCAAATCTTTCTCGTGCGATACTCAGCTTTTAGTTTTCACCCACAACCTCCACTCGGCTCTGGACCGTGGATCTCAGACTGACTGCATCTTTCTGGACTTTGCAAAGGCTTTCGATAAGGTAACACATAAACTACTACTATACAAGCTTAGCCTACTCAGTATTGATCCATATATCTTATCTTGGTTAGAGTGTTTCCTCACTAACAGATCGCAATTTGTAACTGTCAATAACAAAAACTCGTCATCGTCCCTCGTTAAGTCCGGTGTACCACAGGGTTCTGTCCTAGGCCCCCTCTTATTCTTAGTATATATAAATGACCTACCTACTAGCATTTCCTCCTCCATAAGCGTATTTGCGGATGATTGCGTTGTTTACCATGAAATTACTAATGACTCTGACGTACACATAATTCAATCTGATTTAAATGCAATTTCTTCCTGGTGTGATGCTTGGCACATGAAACTAAACACTATGAAGTGTAAGACAATGAGGATTTCTCGCAAAGCAGCACTCTGTCCTAACTACTTCCTATCAAATAACATCCTTGAAAACGCATCAACTTACAAATATCTAGGTGTTCATATCTCTCCTGACCTATCATGGAAAACTCACACCGAATATATCGTTAATAACAGTAACCGCATGCTTGGATATTTAAGACGTAACTTTTCTCTAGCTCCATCATCATTAAAATTACTACTTTATAAAACACTGGTGCGACCAAAACTTGAATATGCATGCTCGGTCTGGGATCCCGGTACAGAAAGCCTCATATCAGCGCTTGAAGCCATCCAAAACCGGTCAGCACGTTTTATATTATCAAACTACCATCGTACATCAAGCGTCACATCCATGAAAGCTAGTCTCTCACTGCCCCCTCTTTCCACTCGTCGCACTATCTCCCGTCTCTGTTTATTCCATAAAATTTACTATGCCAATTCACTCTTGAAAGAACAACTAATCAGTGCTCCCATCTACGTATCCTCTCACCTCGATCACTGCTGCAAAGTTGGTATACCCACTTCCATTTCAAATTCTTTTTTCAAATCTTTCATCCCAAAAACATCTCGTGATTGGAACGGCCTTCCCTCACCCATTGCGTCCATTGGCGATTTTGTCCTCTTTAAAGAAGCTTTAACAAGTTACTATTCATGATCTGTGCCGGACTAACCATTTTCAGCGTTTTTTGTACTTCCGTTGCCCACCCCCTCTGTAATGCTTCGGCCCTGAGGGTATAATAAATAAATAAATAAATAAATAAATAAATAAATAAAACAACGTCGGACATTTCAAAAGTGAACTCTAGGTGTGATGGTACCAAGAATAGACTTAGGGTGGTCCAAGCTATTATTCTTTGGTCCTCCCGACTCACCAACTGAAACTTGGCGACAATTCAGAGGCAACCGTTTTGAATTTCTGTGAGCAGCGACTAGGCATTCAGGTAGATCCGAACATTGATCGGACACATCATCTGGGAAAGTTTGTAGCAGATAAAAACCGACTGAGAATTGTTAACCTTTTGCGTTTTAAAAATAAACAAAGCATCCTCTCATTCGGTTACAAACTAAAAGATTCTGAGTACGCTGTGCGAAGACTTGTCTGAATTAGTCCGCTTCGTTCGAAATAAACTGGAACGTTTAAAATCCAATTTGATAAGCTGTATGTCAACAACAAGTGCTTTCGGTATGAATCTTCTTCTAACTCTGTTGTAGAACTTTCTAGTTACAATGACTAAGTAAGGACATATTGTTTCGCCCATCTCGCCGCGCTAGGCAATCGAAAAGCTTGGACTGCAATATTACTTCCACTAATATTTGAAGTGTCATCCCCAAACAGGCCGAGCTAAGTGGTTTTATATATAACAAGTTCAGCATAGTCATTCTAACAGAATTTTGGCTGAAACTTGAAATAAAGGATAACAAAATTTATTCCCGTGATCTGCACTTTGACATTTACCGATGTGACAGGCATTCTCAACGAGAAGGAATAGTGCTTATCGCAATAAAAAATTCTACCTCTTCTTTTTTACGTTTGTGTGCCCCGGCATAGAAGCTGTGTTCATTTGCATTGCGTTGACATCTAAGCACACTATTGGGGAGGAGATCGAACAGCCACGCCTCTAGAGGCACGCTATATAGCTGTGGGGACAACAAGCGGAATTTTCTTGTTTGTCTTTTAGGGTTCTGCGAATATTCGAATAGTAGTTTCGAATAATGCGCTATTCGATATTCGCTTCGAGAAGAACTGCATGCATCGAGTTTGTCTTGTAACGAAACTGGTTTATTCAGGTTGCCCGACTGCTTTTTACAGCTGGCTGAAACTGGACATTAACATCAGATCTGATACACTGCACTATTCACATTTTACGAAGTGTTAATTGCAGCGGGCTAGCCCCGTTGAGCGCGCTTCTTACCGAGCACCGGTGCACTGCAGAGAAGCAATACTCGCGGAAACATGCTTTGCCGGTGCTGCTTCTCCGCATTACACCGGTGCTTGGTAAGGAGCGCACTCAACGGGGTAACCTGCCGCAATAAACTCTTCGAAAAGTGTGAATATCGCAATTGTGTGCTTGGAAGAAACGCATACATTCAAAGCAGGATGGTGCACGCGTGCCGGATGTATTTGAAAATAAATGGAAGCTTTGTGAATCTGTTACCTACATTGTAGTAAAAGTTTCAAAATTAAACTATTATGCAAGAGTATATGTTAGATAGAGATGCCTTTTCAACCTGCGTTCATCATGCACAATTCTTTCTTTTTAGCTCAAGATTAAAGAAAGAATATTTTATATGGCAAGATTTGTAAATTCACTCAATTGGGTATAATTGGCCATCTCTATAGAAATCATTTTATATCAGATCCGTCGTTTATTGCCATCCCATGACATCAGACTTTCTGAGGTCACAGTTTATAAATATTTTAATAAATGAACAAGTAGAACAACCTTCACGATTTTAGCTGGATTTTTTGTCTAAGCATATGATATGCAACAGTAGTGAAAGGCGTGGGAAATCTTTTCGATATTCAAATTGAAAATATTTGGCCAAAACCACTATTCGCTTCAAACTCAAAATCCACTATTTGCACATGACTATAACTTAGAATCAACTGTTTTTCAAAATTGCCATCGGCCCACGTACATCAGTTAATGTTTTTGTTTATTTTTCACTCCAAAATGAATGAGGACACGGATGGTCGCATAATTACCTTACGGGATATACTCGGAAGCAGGCCTGAACATAGCAGGTCAAACAGCTTCGAAAGAATATACAGGAAACGAGACAAAATGAGGCCTTCTGGTGCTCAACGAGAATGTATGACGACCACTGCGGCGTCTGTGTCCAAAAAGTCATCTGTGGTTCCACAACAAAGTGTCCAACCATTGGGGTGTTTCTTGAGGCTATCAACGAAAAAGGCAATTTCATTTGAACCTGCCTTCGTGTTTACTCGAGCGACTCTGAAGAGAACAAACAAGTGAAACAAGCGCCGGCTTTCTGCACAATGTGGGGATGGCTTCCTTGAAAACTAATAGGGAAGAGGAGACGGTGACCCGCTGGGTGTAAAAATGACAGCACGGACATATCCTACAAAGGGGAAGGGAGAGGGGGGTGCAGACACAGCCCAGACGGAACACTCAGAGACATATTGCACGAGCACCGACACCCGCAGATGGTCCCCACATGAGAAGAGTGAGCCAAAGTTGGTGAAGCGGACATTGTTTGCCGCCCCTACCACCGCGGGTGCCGCTACCTTTATCTCCCGGATTTGTGCTGACTCGTCCGTCAATTTTCAGTCGTGTAAGCAGACAATTTTTTGTTTGTTTAATGTGTGGCCACAGTTACAGTTACAGTTACCCAATACAAAAGAAACAGTGTTACATTTACAAGTTACCAGCAGTAAAGAGTAACTCGTTACAGGTAAAAGTTACCAAAAAAGTAACTCTAGTTACCGTTAACGCATTACTAGTGACTAGTTACTGCCCAAGACTGCTTGTCATGCATGGTCTGGATACAAATGCTTTGCTCTTACCAGCGCTTTGGTCTTAGGAGAAGCAGCCTTTGAAGCGTCATCTTCGATGTCGCTCATCAAAAACATTGACTTATCAATTTTTGCAAATAAATTATGCACATCAAAATGCTAAAATGGCAAATCACACAAGAAAATAAACACCCTCCGGGTTTAAACTTTTCTAATTTCTCAGTTTATTTTTCTTCTTACTGTAGTGTAACAAATAAAATAATATTGTTTTGGTTTGTGGTTTCTTGAGTCCAATTTTTGTACTGTAACAAGAAAGTAACGGCGTTACTGTTTTTGCAGTGACTGTAACATTTTACTTTTTGAAGCCGGTAACTGTCACTGTAACATTGTTACTTTTCCCCCTAGGTAACTGTAACTGTAACAGTTACTTTAATTTTTGCTGTTAACGTGCCCATGACTGATGACGAGGTTCAATTTCTTTGTTATGCTCTGGTAGTAAACACCCTGCTGTGGGGACAACAAGTTCAATAAAGTACCCTTTATAGTTTGATCTCCTGCCCATCGTATATTATCGGGCACCGAACAGTGGTTCTGAGCGCTGCGACACATTGCACACCGTGCTGCTTGACATTTAGAGCCTTTAGCCAAAAGGAGACTTTGCTATCTTTGGCGACTTTAATTTTCAGACATTGACTGGGTTCATCTTACCACGAGCAGCTCAAATGCTGCACGAGAGTTTTTCAATATAACTGTTTGAATTTTAACCTCACACCCGGTTGTCGAACAACCCACCCATGGCGACAATATTCTTGACCTTACCCTTACAAGCACAACAGAAATAATAAGAACTGTCAACTGTGTTGCTGGCTTAAGTGACCAGGGAATTTTGATCATCGAGTTATCTATCCCTGTGCCGACGCTGAGCCCAACTGTTCAAACAATTCGTGAGCTATAACAAAGGTGATTACTACGTCACCACAAATCGGAACTTGTCATCGTTCTAGCAGTCGTATGTCGAAAACTTTCGTTCAAGATCGGTGGGAGAAAACTATTTAAAAACAAACTTAATAATCTAACTCAGCAGTTTGTTCCGAATGTCATTGTAAACAGCGACGGGCATAACCCCTGGTACAATAAAACTTTACGATCATTATAAATAACAAAAAGAAGCGCATGTATAAAAGAGCTAAAAGACTAAATAATAACAAAGTCTGGGACGATTATTTTTCATGTCTCAAGTCTTGTACAGAGCGTAAAGTTGACGAAAAAAAAGTTATTTTCTTTGGACCTGCAAGAATTCTGCAAAGTAACCCCCAGAAGTTCTGGAAAGTAGTTTCACCCAGAGATAATACTGACCCTATCCGACTAAAGAATGAAAATGTAGACGCCGTGTGAGCCACATTGCACTCCCGCTTTAAATAAATATTTCTCTTCCATACTATCAAACAAAAGCATTGATCATATATATCTAGTTTGCCTCGCTCTGGTTTTGAGCCCATGGCCCCCATTGACACTAACATTTCTGCTTCCAGAATACTTTGACTTATAGAAGGTTTAAAACTCTCATCATCTTATGGTCCAGACAATATTAGCCCCAAAGCTCTTAGCAACACCAAAGTAATATCTAGTGAATTCCTCAGATTCATATTTTCTTAGTCATCACAGCAGGATTGCCTATACTCTGTTTCATTTTCAGTCCGAGCGCAGCAAACGCTAGGAGCTATCCCAGTCAATTCAGCGTTGAGAGAGTGTCATGTGACCTTGAGCTCTCTGCGTCGCTCTGGCCAACCGAAAAGTCACGCGATTTTCTCCCGACACTGGATCGGCTGGGATAGCTCGTGGCGTCCAGTGCGCTCGGCCTGAAGGTCGAACGGAGTATACCATTGGACTGAAAGCTGGGGAAGGTCATTCCGGTCTTTAAAAGCGGTGACCGTGTGCTGGCCTCAAACTACCATCTCATATCATATTTAGAAGCCAATCATACTTTTTACAATCATCAACATGGATTTTGTAGAGGTTTTTCATGCGAGACGTAACTCTTTGAACTCAAACACAAGTTAATCACTAACCTTGACTCGCAGGGCCAAACCGATGCTGTATTCCTCGACTTCTCAAAGGCATTCGACAGAGTTCCCCATCGTCATCTAATTTCAAAACTTTCTATCCTGGGTATCGACCCTTTGGTCCTTTCTTGGATTCGTGACTTTCTCTTTTCTCGCACTCAGTTCACTGTGGCTAACAACCATATGTCAGATTTTACTAACGTTATATCTGGGGTTCCACAGGGGGCATTACTCGGTCCACTACTGTTTCTTTTTTTTAGTAACGATTTATCAATTGTAGTCTTTGTCTCTTCGCTTATGATTGTGTCCTATATAGCAAAATTACTTTGTCTGATGACCATTTGAATCTTCCGAGTGATCTTGACCTGATTCATGCCTGGTGCTCCAAATGGCTAATGTCATTAAACATGTCATAATGTAAAGTACTTTGCTTTACTTGGAAACATGCAACATCATATTTTTCGTATTCCATTGGCTCTGGACTAATCATCTCTGCCTGCCTCCATCTATAAATATCTTGGTGTAACACTACCTAGTGACTTAACCTGGAATAACAACATTGAAACAGACTTAGCAGAGGCTTTGCGCACTCTCGGGTACAACAAAAGAAATCTGAAGGCGCCACCATCTCATCTCCGGAAAACGGCATACGAAACTTACGTTGGACCAAAGTTGGAGTATGCAGCAGCAATTCGGAATGCTCATCAAATTTATCCCATTAACCATTTTGAGTCAGTCCAAAATCGCACGGCCAGGTCGATTCTTAATGATCGTTACCGAAGAACTAGTGTCTCTGCACTAAAATACCAGCTGTATAAGTCGCGTTACAAGATATATCATGCTTAACGCCATTTCATAAAATTTTCTATTATGATCTAATGCTTAATAACTCACTCATACTTCCTCCTTGAAGAGCATCGTCTCGACTAAATCACCCCCCATGTCACATATCTCGGATCACGAACTACTTCAACCAATCAGAGAGAGAGAGAGAGAGAATAAACTTTTATTCTGAGCATTTCAGCACAATGGTCTGTGCCGAAAGGAAGGGCTTCCCTCTTTACGGAGATCCTATATGCTGTCTTATCTGCCTGGCCCCTGTTGACCAATTGAAGCTGATTCTCCAGGGCGGGGCTGGACAGCAAGTTCTCCCATCACTCTACAGGGGGAAGGGTGTGGGTGGTGGGTGGTCTTGATTGAATCTACACTCACCTATTTTGTGACGGAGGGCTCCTATCTCTTGGCACACTGGGAAGTTCCCACTGTATTGAGTGGGGAACATATGCGACTGAGTAAAAGGGGGTGGGGGAAGGACCCCGACTGAATTTGCCTATATGCTACCTGTTCCTCCAGCGTTAACTTAGGATGCGGGGCTGGCAGTCTTCGCCTCTCCTTGCAGTAGAATGCGACTAGTATTTCCTTTTAGGTGACCATGGGTTGGTCCTGCACCTCTTCCACGGCTGTGGCCTGGTAAGTCGGCGTGCGGGCATGCTGGTGAGGAAGTTTGTTGCCCTCTACCACGGAGGGGGCAGGTACCCATTCAAATTCTATGGGCTCCTTTGGGGGTCTTTTGTTTTTGAGCACCTGCAGCGCTTTTCAGGACACCAAGTCCAACTGGAAGCTCCGGTATGCTTGGTGTGAGTCGGTCATTACCCTGGTTGTGCCTGGCCATAAGTGACCCCGTCTTGTTCCGCAATGCTTTGATCACTCTTTTTGCTAGTGTATTTATGTACCAGTTTTATTTCACACACAATTGTTCTCACTGCTTATATTACTTATCATCACTGTAGGTGTCAGCCACCTGTCTGTTCATGTGTTGATTTTTTGTATTTTTCATATGTACTCCCCCCCCCCCCCCCCAGACACACACACTCCTTATGTAATGCTCCTTTTGGGGCCTTTAAAGTTACAATAAATAATATATATATATATATATATATATATATATATATATATATATATATAAAAAAGAAGCTACCAGCAACATTGGAAGAATTTAGGAGCAAAAAGTTTGAATTCCTGTGCCGACGCGACGCAACTTCACACATACCTTGAGCACATTATATAACATTCCCACCCGATCTGATCGGCATTCCTAATCAGTTTTATTTTCATATGTTCAGTGACAATGCAAGCCAGATTTAGATACTCTACTTTTATAATATTACTTTTCCGTACTTCTCACTGCAACATTTTCATGGCGAGCATACTGTTCCCCAGATCACGAGAGCCGCACACAAGTAGCGAGCCTCAGTTTGGGCATCTAGGACGTAGTACGTAGCTGTTGTGCGTCTCGTACGCACTGCAAAATCTGCGTAAAACGATTCAAACTTCTTTCAGCAAGCGCTGTGACCCAAGGGGGTATCGGAGGTCGAGTGTGTTAGCGCACCGCAGCTCGTACGGCGAAAGGTCCCGCTGCCAGGGATCCCCACCCCTACCCGTTTCGATCTGTTGTGAGGCACAGACCCCAGGCTAGCAGTCGTACTGTAATGGCTAAATTTTCTCATCTACAGCCTGAAACGGTGTCGCCAGAACCTAGACAGGCCGATCGCACGCTATTTAAAATAGCGAACGACTTATTTTCTTCCGCTGTGCCCAAAATGACGACAGTAAATGCGACTGAAAGACCAGCGGACAGGCTACCACTCCTGCCTTCGAATCACTCGGGAGTTGGGCGACCTGCATTTGCACCATGATCGAAGAACCAGAAAGAAGCGATGTCAAATCACATCGACACAGAATCACACCAAGCTTCATTGCTTGTGCCCTTCAGCTCTGCGCGTCGTCAGCCGTATCAACACTAATCACAATTAATCAACACCTGCCGCGTGCGTTCCGCCGCTCATACAAACAACAACAAACAGTCAGGGTGTTATGCTGCAGAAAGTTACTTCCGCCAGTTTTAGCGAAATGCGGAGCTCAACCTGGCTCAACCCCTGCTCAACCGACGTTATTCAAGGTATTGAATTTGGCGTAAGGGTAGTGTGTTTGGGGTATGCGAAAAAGACTACGGTATTGACTATGGCGTACGCCGATATGACTATGGTATTGATTTTGGCGTACGCCATAACCACTACCGTAGTCGAAGCGGAGGGGTAGTGAGATCGGCGTCCTACACCGGATTGTTTAGCCGTCAGTTTTGTTGTCTTTAAATAAACCAGTTTTTTTTATGAACGTTCGATGATGTTACTTCGAAAACTTCAGCATTCCGAAGTGGGATTACCGCTGAGCCTTCCAGGAACAGTGGTGGCTACGACAGCCACGTTCACGCCGACGAACGTGAGTCTTCTTCGCGGGCGGTGGTGCGCGTCCATTGTTTCCGCCACCGACGAGAGGCCGTTCAGTGTTCCCGTTGACTCGACGAGAAAGCACAGCCATGGCCGCGGACCGTGAGCTCGTACGGACCCTGGCGTCGCAACCGGGCTTCGCATCGGTGACCGCGATGCCAGACTTGACGGCGTCCATTCCCGCCTTCTCTGACTCGTCGTCGGCAGCGAGCGCCATGAAGTGCGCGGGACTGGGAGGCGCATATCAACACGGTGGCGGCGCAGCGCAGTCCGGGTGGAGCGATGAAATAACGCTCGCTGTTGCTTCATCGAAGGTGAGCGGGACGGCTTGAGTGGCATCCAACGACCGGGAAGCGACTGGAAACTTCGTCGAAATGGGCTGAAGAACTACAGATGGTGTTCCCCGATGATGACGATTCGCACTCTACGAGATGATGCTCCGGCGGACACAGACCGGGTGAGTCCGTCGCTGATTATTTTTTCGACAAGAGCTTCTTCTGCTCGAAGTGTGACGTCAAGGAAATGAGTTTACAATGGCGCAGCTTATAATCGCGGAACTTCGGAACATGAACCACGCTGTGATCCTGCGGCTTCAACAGTGACGTTCGCAACGTCTTTCGAAATTTTGCAAAAACTTGCTGATTTTTTTTCTTGAAATCACTCGTTGCAGAACAAGCAGCCCACAAGAAAAAAAAAAGACACTGTGGAGGACAAGCTTCTCAAAAAGCTTCGCCAGGAGCTGAAAGGTCACAGGGTATGTATAACAACATTTTTGTTAGAAAGTGTTAGCTTTATGGAGAGCGCATCAGATTTATATAATGTTGCCATTTTGGTGCTTGGTTAGATATATTTTAATCAATGTCATTATTGCTTTTTCAAGTGTACTTATCAATTATTCATTCATGCAAACTGCAAGCTGTTCAGAATGCTGAAGTAATTGGAGACTAGATATACTGTTTCAGTAACCTTTGCACTGTGAGGGCAGATGACATATGATGTTATTTTCCTCAGCATTAGAAAAAGTTGGTGGCAACGGGAATGCAACTTTGCGGGTCAGTCAGAGGTAACTTCTGGGAAGCAGTTGCTTAGGACTTCCAATGTTATACTTTGTTGTACAACTCTGATAATCTATCATTACTGCTTATATTTTCTGTTTATAGCTCCGTGCATCTTCTGGGGATCCTGAGGACGTTGCATCACAAGCTCGAGGACCTGTCTTCGCTGTACCTGCCCTGGCCTCTGCTGAAGAGGCCTCTGCTAGGTCCAAGGAGTGCCGGATAAAGGAGGGCGAGACCTGGGCCAACAATGTCGAGACCAGGGCCAGTGAGCCTCAGACCGGGGCCGAAGCCAGGGCTAATAAGGTCAAAGCCTGGGCCAACGAGGCCGAAACCAGGGCAGGGCCACCGAGGCTGAAGCCAGCATGGAGCAGGTTGAGACCAGGACCGACCTGACTGGGGGACGCTGAGGCTAGGGCGGCCGAGGCCAGAGCACAGGAGGTCGAGGTTGTAACATAGCATCCTCTGCATCCGGATGTAAGGTGAAACAGTATAACCTATTTGTCCAGGCCTAACTGCTCGATGTCGCAAATTTGCAACCTAAAAGATTTTTTGCTTAGAAGTTCATTTGCACCAAAAATAACTTTAGTGATCGATTACATATACACATTTGCAGGTACGTCCCCTGGGTGCCGCCACCTTCCTAGCTGGAGAGCGCGTGAGCTGCGCCATAACCTAATTACGATGCCTTGAGAAGAAGACGTAGTCAGGTTATGGCGCGGCCCACAGTGTACCTAAGTACCCCCCAGTAAGCAAGATGGCGGCGCCCATAGGCCATACTTACAAAGATGTATACAAAGCGAAAAAATAAAGTTTAAAACATTTTTCTTATCTACACTTTGCTTTAATTCCCTGCGTTAAATGGTCAACAAGCTTCTTCATATCCCAAAATGAGTACTACTGCTGCTACCATTCTTTGTGATTCTGTAAGTTTTTAAGTTAAACTGAATGCTGATACAGGGGAGACTTTTTCAAAATCAGGGTAGGCAATATCTGTAATGGTAAAGCACTGAATCGTGATGCGAGAGCTGACCCTGCTTGGGTTTGGAGTTTGACTGTCTCTATGTTTACACACAGTGTCAATTTTCATGCCTCAATTTGCTGTTCTCCTTACAGGAATAGCTTGTGCATTTCTCTTTAAAGTTGCAGCTGTACATAGGTGAAATGGGGCCACTCATAGTATGATATAGAGTGGCAGCAGCATTCTTACTGGATTTGGGAGCGGTTTGTGAAGCGGCGTGTTGACAGTGAGTGCCCGTGTCGAAAGCAATGAAGTATGCACAAAAATACTGAATGTGCACTAGGAGAGAAATTTTGAAAATAAAAGTGACAGCCACTGAACTGAGCTGACTAAGATCAGGGAATGAGATTTCAGGGGTATTGGGGTGGCGAAGCAGTCTGAAGGGAGAGCAATATTTCTAGTGCAAGTTAAAGGGCTCGGATAATTTCACGAATGGTTTCTTTATGGTGAGTATACACATGTCCAGCATGGGATTTCAGGCTTGGATTTCACAGCTTCATGCTTTCCCACCATTCATATTAAAAGTTTGAAGTCTAGGAGCAAGTTTGGTGCAGTGTTTGCTTTAATCGTGTGCACTTTTAATTTTCCTTAATGTTAAACCAGGTGTCACATGTGTGTAACTTCAAAGCGCCTGTGATTTCAGTGTTGACTGTTGAACCAGTAATTTTCTTATAACTTGATGCTTCCTACCGGCAGGTGTGCCACCCCTTGTTGCGGCTATGGAGACTCGTGGAGTGGCAGGCCCTGTGGTTCAAGAGGATATTGTGTAGAATATGGTATGTAACAATTTTTTTTCTTCACATCGCAGTTAAAGGTGTGAATCTTTTATCTTGTCTTTTTCCTAACCGTAATGGCTCATTCACACGAAATTTTGACGCTGGGCGTCAAAATTTGATCAGATTATTTTGATGCTCGAACCACAATCGCAGACTTTTGACGCTGGGTGTCAGAACTCTGTGGAATATCCTGTGGCAAGCGGATCGATCAAAGACCTTTTTGATCTTTTTTTTTCTTTTTTGCTGGAGAAACCTTTTTAATTAGAACAAAAGGCAGGAATTCTATTGCCATATGTCACACCAGGGAATGTCAGCTTATGTGCAGCAAGAAAATGAATTTCGGCGGCGCGAGGATGTCTCGTGCAAGGCTCTGTCACATGCCTCCTCAGCTTGCAATGGCCTTGCCGCTTGCCTTCCTTGTCTTGCTCGGCCTTTTCTGTCCTCAGCTACAGTTGGTTTGCGACAGCACACTGCCTTTTGGTGCCAGGGTAGGTAGATGCAGCTTTTAAAAAAGGTCTATTGCATTCTTTGTGATATAGCAGACGTTCACAAATCATTTTAAATCTCGTTTAGCAGACGATACATCAATGTCTTTTTTGTTCTGTTTTCGTCGGTGATTGACACTTCATGGCAGGCGAAACCAACACAATTTAGACGAACTTGAGGTTTTAGCACCGATTTTCCATGTTACCTAAAAGGAGTCAGTGTGAAGCGCGGATTGAACACGAGTGTCATGTCAGCCTTGACTGCCCATTCGGTGAGAACACGAGTCGCACCTGATTGATGATGCTTCACTAATTATTAATCTTAAATCTGTGCTCTGCTCGGTCCCCCTTTTGGTCACAGAAAATCCAGTGCGTTGACTTCCCAAACTCTTCTTTTTCTCGCACTGACAGGCAACATATTTGCAAACACTTTTAGCTCCTTCACTCTCGCCAAGACGAAAATCAGACCCCGTGCTGTGGACAGCTTTCGTTCGGTGCTCGCATATTTCTTGGTTGTCACTGAGCAATGAGCATAGGTAACCTACTCAAAGTAATGCATGGTGTTTGTCAAAAGTTGACCTCCTAACTTCCTCCGCCGACGCACACTGGCACGGCAGGGTTGTACTAAGGAAACTGATTTCCCAGGTACATCATATGGGAACGGCAGGGAGTAGTAAGCCTCAACATTATAACTTACAGTGCGACTAGGACAAAGACAGACAGAGGAGAAAACACAGGACAAGCGCTGAACTGGCAACTGATTCTATTGAAAAGAAAATACATATGATGCTGCTGCTGCTCAGGCAGGCATGCCCCTCCGTGGCCCTGGCGCTTCTTCTTTTACTCAACACGATACCAGCCGAGTTATCCGAGATCCGAAAAGCCGATCTCGGTCTTCATCAAAGTCACTGTGGGCTGGCTCACACACAGAGATCCGTTTTGTGTTATGTAGTATGTCTCCATCATTTCTCGGGGTAGTTTTTGGTTGTGTCGGAACATCACTGTCGTGTTGTTAAAAAAGGGTTGGCATCCGCAATCCCGGCAATGCATCGCGAGATGTGTGTGAGCGGTTCCTTTTGTAGAACTATGGTGTTCTTGTAGTCTTATCTTGAGGCAACGCCCAGTTTGTCCTATGTAGGCACGCCCGCAGGAAAACGGGATCTTATAGACCACACCTTTTATGCAGGCGACAAACTGCATTCCGTGTTTGATGCTGCTGCGGCTGAGATGTCGGATCGTCATTTCTCGCACGTTTGTTGACTGTGGAGCACACAGAGCCGAGATTGTGACAGGCGGAAAAATCAACATTCAGATTGTATCTCGAGGCAGCTTTCTTGAGTCCGTGGGAAAGGCGGTGGATGTATGGTATGACTGAAGTTTTCCTTTTCTCTTTCTGCTCGGGGTCACATTGCTCGATCTCTGGATCTGTTTTAAGGTATTTCACGATTTTTTCGCAAGTTGAAGTAATGACCGAATTAAGATACCCCAAATCCTTGAGCCGTTGAATTTTGGAAATGAAGTGGGAACTCAATTTGTAGATGCATGTGCTTGTTAAAGCTGTCCTCAGACAGGGAAATGCGATGCCTTGTTTGACGAGTTTAGAGTGGGCTGACTGAAAGTTTAGAAGAGCCTTTGCTGTTCTGGGACTGTAACACCAGCAAACATGATCATCCCCCTCTTTGATGCGGAGATCCAGGAACTCAATAAGGTTCTTTTTTGGGGCTTCGTAGGTGAATCGAAGTCTTTGCCTTTTTTTCGTGAAGATCTTCAGCACATCGTCAAGCTTCTGATGGAAATTAGCCCTCTCAACGAAGACCAAATAATCGTCTACGTACCTAAACACTTTTTTGGTGTTTTTCTCCAAGCAAGGTTCCAGATCCCGATGGATCTTGCCTAGGAAGATGTTACTGAGCACAGAGGCTACCCTCGACCCTATGCATACTCCGGACTTCTGTAGGTACACCTTGTCCTGCCATCCGATGAATGTGGACTTCAGCCCACTCCAAACTCGTCACACAAGGCATCGCATTTTCCTGTCTGAGGACAGATTTAACAAGCACATGCATCCACAAATTGAGTTCCAGCTTCATGTCCCAAATTCAACGGTTCAAGGATTTGGGGTATCCTAATTCGGTCATTACTTCAGCTTGCGAAAAAAATCGTGAATTACCTTAAAACAGATCCAGAGATCGAGCAATGTGACCTCGAGCAGAAAGAGAAAAGGAAAACTTCAGTCATACCGTACATCCACCGTCTTTCCCACGGACTCAAGAAAGCTGCCACGAGATTCAATGTGAATGTTGTTTTTTCCGCCCGCCACAAGCTTAGATCTGTGTGCTCCACAGTCAACAAACGTGCGAGAAATGACGATCCTACATCTCGCAGCCGCTGCAGCATCAAACACGGAATGCAGTTTGTCGCCTGCATAAAAGGTGTGGTCTACAAGATCCCGTTTTCCTGCGGGCGTGTCTACATAGGACAAACTGGGAGTTGCCTCAACATAAGACTACGAAAACACCACAGTTCTATGAAAGGAACCGCTCACACACATCTCACAATGCATTGCCGGGATTGCGGATGCCAACCCCTTTTGAACAACACAACAGTGATGTTCCGACACAACCAGAAACTACCCCGAGAAATGATGCAGACGTACTACATGACACAAAACGGATCCTTGTGTGTGAGCCAGCCCACAGTGACTTTGATGAAGAGCGAGATCGGCTTTTTGTATCTCGGATAATTCGGCTGGTATCGTGTTAAGTGAAAGAAAAAGCGCCAGGACCACGGAGGGGCATGCCTGGACGAGCAGCAGCATCATCATATGCATTTCCTTTTCAATCGAATCAGTTGCTCGTTAAGCGCATGGCCTGTGTTTTCTCCTCTGTCTCTCTTTGTCCTAGTCGCACTGTAAGTTATAATGATCTCTACCGTAAACTCGCCCAATTGTCCATTCTGCTAAGCCTGAACAGTTCGGTCTTTTTTTGGTGACCAAATTCGGTCGGCAGCAAGACTGCTTTTTAAAAGTGTGAACGAACCATATGTTCTAGCAAAAAATGTGCCTATTAGAGAGGTTCAACTATTAGAACCATAGCTATACTTACTGACCTTATAATGTGAGGCCTAAGTTTCCACATTCCACCAGGATGTGCGAAGAGGTAAGCATTGGAATCTATGGAAGAAGCTTAGCAATGTTGAGGCATAGAAAGGTAATGGTTCTTCAAACAGCGCTAACCGTATTGTTGGTTTCATTTCTGAATTGTTTTGTGTTGTCTCTGTTTCTGTCGTGTCCTTAAATCTCAGTGATTTGCTTTGTTCGTGGTTTGCAAGGTTTCAGCAGACCCGTCCTCTTTTTTAAAAGGTTCTTTTTTTTAATTAGATACTGTATATGGGGTGTCTGTTCATGCAGGCTTAGGCCATCCCAACAATGTCAGGACTGCTTTCTGCTGATCATTTTCATAACCTAAATATAATTCAGTTAGAACCCAGGGAACAATTTTTGCAACAGATATATCCCTCATTGCCTCTACGCACGCCTTCTAAATTCTGGGAACTGGATGGAAATAGTGTATTAGGTTCGCCACTATCTTTCGATGATTTTCCGAGTGATGCTGCCACACTCCACAAATGCGGCCAGCGGAAGTTCTCATTCAGCCACTGTAGGGCGCGCAGCATTCATTCGGTTGAGGCGTTTTCAAAGCTGGAGGATATAGTGGTGCCTCGATTATGTGACTTTCAGGAGACTGCGCGACAACATTGGATAATCCAAAAAACAACAGTTACGGGTCAAAGACATACAGAACTTCCAAACAGCCTTTAAGCTGATAATCTGCTGGAATCTGAAGAAGCTAGAACCCTCATGCAACTATGAATGTAACCTAGAAATTGTGTAATAGAGGTGCCAATCAATCTTTATTATCACATTGGAACTTCAAAAGAAATCAGTGAGTTTCTGCTGACTCGTCCAGTTGTGCATAAACCGGGGACGCATAATTGGGGTTTTACTGTATCCACTGTGGGACACATTTCATTCTCGATCGTATAATGTGTAGAAGTTTCTTAAAAATTTCTGGGCGTTGCCTTTAAGGACTAGCATTTTCAAAATAAAAAAAAACAATCAGAAAACTGCTTTAATAAACGACGCAGATCAAGCCTGGAATGTGCTCGACAGCGGATGTTTTCTTCAGCTTCGATAACACTTCCCCAGTCGACTGCTGCATGCTGCAAGATTGCCAATTCAGAACTTCCGGAGGCTGCAATCACAGAGTGAAGCGTAATTATAGTTGGAGGCACCTACTACAGTCCATGTGCATGTTCTCTTAAAGGGACACTTGCATGGCTGTTAGGAATATAGCTAATAGTAATCAATAATATTGATTACTATTAGCCTTGGCACACTCGCAACTGTTGTTTATTTGGAAAGACAATTTACTATGTAGGCCTCTTCGGCCAGCCTAGTCATCATCACTTCGCGCGAAGCATTTTTGTTTAATAGTGCAATTGATGCCCCACTTACACACTCTTTTCCTTTTTCCTAAATATCATATTCCTCATGCAGTTCTCTGCTTGTTTTGGCATTGTATCTGGCAAGAATCTTAACATTGTGCAACACCAAGGAACAGGGGCATTTGCTGCAGTGAATGGCGAGGTGGCCAGACAGGCTAGCTCACGTGGCAGCCACGTGCTCATGGGCACATTCATTCATGCATCCACAAATGTATTATTGTGTTTTATGCTGCAAGGCTCAGACGGCTGCTCTATGATGTTGATTCTGTGGCAGAGCCGAGCCATCTTATTGGATGCCAAGGACACCACGGGAATGCGGTGGCGCTGAGCGACTTTCCTTAATTGTGTGAAACTGAGGGTATGGAATCACAGCTGGTCTTACATTGGACCTTTCACGAGTGGGTTTGTTTATCCAGAAGCAAGCTACCTGCAGATGTGTATAATTCAGGTCGCCAAAAGCTTGTTAAATAAAGTTGAGGCATAAACAAACCTGCTCGTGAGAGGCCCAATGTGAGACCAGATGTGGTACCATACTTACACTCATACCTGCCAACTCTTCCGAATTTTTCGTAAAATGTACAAATTGGGACTAATTTTACAATTTTACAAATCTTGCTTCAAATCTTACAAAAAATTTTTTTATTTTTTTTGTTGTTGTTTTTGTAACTCCGTTGTTGGTGGTATCTTGTATTGCCACAAGAGGGCGATAGGTACCGTCCACAGCAGCGTCGTGGTTTTTACTATCCGTCTATCCGGTGGCCACGAATCGAAAACCAATCCAAAGCTCAAAGCCTTTGTTCGTGTGTTCGGCGGTGCACAGGTGCAAGTTGGTTCGGCGTGTTCAGACGTTGCTGGGGCCTCGTTGTTTCGGCCAGTTTCGAGGCAAAAAGTATGGCGTCTGTGTTTGTTGCACGTGTAACTGTAGCATTCTCCTTGTCACTGTGGCTTCGCGGCGCAATGCCGAACTCGAAACCTCAAAAGAGGTACTTTCAGGTGTTCCTGAAGTCCTACACGTCGAAATTCCCGTGCTTCATGCCGCCCAAAAAGCAAGAGAAGTTTGGATTGTGTAGCACGTACACGTGTGATGTAAGCGTTTCGCACGCTGGCCAGGCTGACATTAAGCTGCACATCGCTTCGCGTAACCCCCCCCCCCCCCCCCCCGGCCGCAGCCGCGCGACTTTTATGAATTTGAAATTCCACAGGTTGGCAGGTATGTACACTCAGTGTCACACAATTCAAGGAAGTCGGTCAGCGGTACCGCACTACTGTGATGTCTTCGGCACACAATAGGATGGCTTGGCTCTGCCACAGAATCAACAGGCCCAAGCCCCGCCGTCTTAGCCTTGCAGCATAAAACACAAGGATAAAATTGCTGGGTGTGTTTTGGGCGTTGTGTATCAGATACCAATATTGTGAGGGGCAGTGTATATGGGCCAGATGTGGGAATGACCCTGCCCGTGAGCATGTGGCTGCCACGCCAGCCAGCCTGTCTGGCCACCTCGCCATTCACTGCAGCAGATGCCTCTGTTCCCCGGTATTGCATTATGTTAAGATTCTCGCAAATACAATGACAGAACAAGCAGAGAACTGCATGAAACATATGAAATTTGGGAAAAAGGAAAAAAGCGTGTGAGTGAGGCATCAATCGCCCTATTAAACAAAAATGCTTTGCGCCAATGTGATGGTGACTAGCCTGACCAGTGGACTTTATATAGTAAATGTTCAAACTAGCCTTATTACCCTCTTTACTATTAGCTAGCTCTCTTCATCAAACACTTCCTTACCACCAGCATGTCACGGCCATTCGTGCACATGCGCTCATCTAAAAGGCATTCATATGGATGTAATGACCGTATTTGGTTCTATTTTTATGTTTCAGATAACCTTTGGAGACATTGCGCTTCCTGAAGCGCAGTTGAAGCATGTCGACACGAAGCAGCCATCCATTTACGTTCAGGAACTCGCGGTCATGGTGTTTGGAACCGAGGCCCTGACAAACTGCTGCCTTACGGGGTCGGCAATGAAGGGAAAGCTTCCTAAAAAGGGAGTTAAGGACTTGATAGGTGAGTAAATTGCCATAAAGAGGAAATGGCAAGGCACTATTGCAATCAAACTTAACAGGAACAAATACTAAGTTTACTCTTGACATATGTTGGACTTAAATCTTGGACAAAAGCTCACCAGACAGAAGCTCACCGGTCAAAAGCTCACCACGTGAAAATTTCATGTTGGTCTTAACACGAGTGCAGACAACTTAGGTGCATGCGTGCGACACTAAAACACAACAATGAATTAAATCTGATAGGCACATGGTTTGTTGATTAGACTGGAAACAAGTTTATCGATTGGTTAGAAGGAAATGCGGTCCCGTACAGGCTGTTTCCAGCAGTCTTGGTAGATCTCGGTGTACCTGGAGCCCCTTGCAAATATTTTCCAGACGGTTGTGGCATACCTTGAGTCAACCCAGATTGATCTTATCAGCTTCAGCTCCACTCATTTTGGTGACCTAAACTTTTGTCCCAAATCGTTGCTTCTGTGCCTGTTATGGCTTACCTGTCGACACCGTTGCATGAGATGGGGTACCACTTCTTCTAAAAATAGTGCAATGTCCATTGCGTCCGCACTTTGGCCCAGCTCGTGACTCACCGGGTAGCCAAAAAAAAGGGGGTGAGCTATTGTGTGGGTCTAAGAAAAAAACCGGTGAGCTTCTGTCCGGTGAGCTTTTGTCTGGTCACCATTGGACTTGTGTCTCGGTACTCATGGATGGTTGTTTCTTTTTGGCTTATGTTGGGGGAGGTATTTGTCTTTTTGTGTCATTACGTCTTGCGCTACACCTCTGGTTTGCAATAATGTGCCCCAGTTCTAGCATACTTTAATTTTTGCCTAGATTATAATTCACTCTGATGTTCCTTCTGCTTAATTTTGATCGTCGATTTATATCAGCGATTAAACTTAACGAAACTTCAGTATTGTTTACTTTTGTGTACAATTTTCTGAAGATAGCTGACTGTTTACCCCAGCTTTAGGCTGCTGAATCTTTCAAAAACTTTCAGCTTGTTCAGTTGTTTTTAAAGTAATTGTTTGGTACAGTATGGCCTCAGTTGGTTTTATATCAGTAAACCCTGAATTATAATATAAAATAGATGTGAGAATCAAGATTAAAAAAATGTGGTCATCTGTGTGTTTAAAATTATTGTCTAGCTACGCTATCTCTGACTTTCTAGCCAAATATCCTGAGGCACTGGTTCTCGAACAGGGTTCCTAGTACAGTATGCTGAGGGTTCTTTCAGCACCTGAACTTCCTCAATCGTTCCTATACCATTGTCATACACTCAATTGCAACAGTGCCAAGAGTGGAAGGGGCTCCTCGGCTAACAATAACATTAGTAAATTTTTGTTCGCTGATGTCAGAAAGTTTGAGAGTCCCTGTCACAAAGAATGTTATGTTTGCAGGCTTTTAAAGGGGTTATGAAATAGTCCTCAGACTTCGGCCAAGTAAGTGTGGCAGTATCTCACCATCGCATGTGCAGTGAAGATCAGAAAACAATTTTTTCCAAGGTGCACTAGTTTTATTAAAAAAATTAAATAGACTTAAGCTTGGGGGGCCCCTCAACCTTTAGAGTCCTTTCCAGGTCACGTGCGTGTGACATGAATTGGGGGCCAAATGAGTGAATGACAACTTTTATAAAAACCTTAGCTTCAACTTGGGCAGATACCTGCTCAACCCGCAAACTCAACCACTATTGGCGCCAAGCCAGTAGTTCCTGTGGCCACCATAAGCTGCATGATGAAAAATGGACCCTTTTTTCCTTTCTGATTACGCAGTGCACTTGCGACATTTTGAGGGATCACGGTGTGTTTTCTCGTACTTGTGATAAGGTAAAAGAAATAAAAGTAACGAGCTCCAGACTGTTTCCACAGTAAACTTGTTTCATGATCCCTTTAATGCATTGCAAATTGACGAAATGCCTTGTTTTACATTATTTCACAGCAGCAATATTTCACAGTTGCCAATAAACATAGTCATTGGTCCCCGTGCTCAATATATTTAGATGATTAACTTTTTGTTGTTGGTTTCTTTTTGTGAAATTTTGTAAAATTATGTGGACCTGAAGTATAATTTTAAGTAGTATTAAGTAAATATGGAGTCTTAAGGCAAGTTCCTTAATTGTCTATTGTTTTCTCTTTTCAGCTTTTGTTACTGCCAATTCCCTGGAGAAACTCGGAAGTCCGTGAAAGAATACCTGTAAAGGAAGTGCAGCAATGCTTCCTACACATAAAACAAAGCCTCCAACACACAGAAGAAAACTGCAGAATGAAAAAAAAAAAAAAAAATTAGCTTTCATTTTTATTTATTTTGCGCATTGCCTTTTTTTTCTCTTAAATCTGATTAGCGATTAATTTAGATTTTATTTAACAAGTGCATTAACTTTTTTCATTCATTTTACTTCAGTCATGTAGGTGATGTTACTTCAGTCATGGTAGATGATAAATATTGTAGGTTTTATATTAACAGGTGCAATACTATTTTTGCTCGTTTTTCTTCAGCATGATAGTTTGTAATTATTTTTTTCTTCTAATAAGAGCTTGTTTATAAAGCTTTAAGTGCATCTGTGATATTTGTAAGCCACTAAAAGTATTACGTTTTTTGTTCCATCGTAAGTGTTTGTTGTAGGCAACATGTGTTCATTCTATTGAAAAAAATATTTGTTTAATAAAAAGTTCTTACTTTAATTTGTCATCACTTTGAACTCGTCTACATTAAAGCCTGTAACATAATGCATTTCAGTTTCGATAACTGCAAACCACTGCAATTGCTAAATCAATATAATTTTCTACTTTTCTTATCTGGAATCGGTCAGGAATAAATTGGTGAAATGCTTTAAAAGTTCTATTAAGTGTACCCCCGATTATATTTGAAAGCCTGCTTCCAAATTTAATCCGGGGTACAATTTATAGTACTAAAGGCCTGCATAAAAGCATACTAAAATTCTGCTCAGAAGTGTACTAGGAGAAGTATCCTAAAAGGATGGCGAAATGTTACTTCTGAAGTGCGTAAGAAGTGTACTAAAATGCCTCTTACATGCATGCTTAGAAGTATCCTAAAAGTATAGCGAAATGTTACTTTTGAAGTGCGTAAGAAGTATACTAAAATGCCTCTTACAGGTATGCTTAGAAGTATACTAAAAGTATGGCGAAATGCTACTTTGAAGTGCGTCAGAAGTATACTAAAAACCGGCCAATTTAGAGCATCAAGCATACTTCTGGAAGTGCAAATAAAGTATACTCTAAGAGCCCCGGTTTTTCGCTAACGGCGTTCTCATGTTCCTTTATTTTTTTTTTCTTGTCCTAAATGTACGGGAGACTGACCCCTCCATTGCACCCCAGAGAAACGTAACGCTAATGCCGAAAATCCCGGAGAATCGCGGAAGAAATAAGAGAACACACGGAGCTGACTGTGGAAAAGGAGACGGAACGCTCGCTGTATTTTTACACCTTCTTATCACCGCTATTGTCCCTCCGTTGCGTTCTTTCGAGCTCAGCCTAGGTGCTGTGTTTAGTGTCACTGCGTTCAGGCTTATTACCATCCATGTACCGTCCAATATGAACTCTCCAAAGCTCGTACGCATCTGACTGAGCAAAAAAAAAAATAAAATGAAATCCAGCGATTGTTAAAAGAAAAAATCGGAACACGTTTACAGATCCATGTAATGCGAAATTAGCGCGCCACTCTTGCGATATGCCGTGAGGGGAGGGTACACAGGAGGAAGAGGAGGGGAGGGTATGGAGAAGGAGGAGGGGACGGTATGGAGAAGGAGGAGGAAAAGGTATAGAGGAGGAGGGGAGGAGACTCCTCCCCGTCTCCTGCTCCTTCCATTCCCTCCTCCTCCTCCTCCATAACCGCCCCTCCTCCCGCAGTTTCGCCGCTAAATTTAGCTGGAAATTTAACGCCACGTGTTCTCAACACCAATTCAGTTTCCCGGCTAAATTTAGCGCGGAAGATGACGCTACATAACTGCGTGTCACGTCACTCATCAACAAATTCAGTTTCTCCGCTAGATTTAGCGGGAAAATTTATGTCACGTGTCCTCAACACCAATTTTGTTCCCCGCTAAATTTAGCGGGGAATTAAATTGGTGTTGAGGTCATGTGACGTCAGTTTTACCGCTAAATTTGGCGGAAAAAGGGAATGCCGAGACTTGCTTTGTGAGACGTCCCATACCCACATACCAATTCAGTGTCTTCGCTAAATTTAGCGGGGAATTGAATTGGTGTATAGGTCTGTGACGTTCGGGGTTGTAGAGTACCTAAGTACAAGTAACTGGAAATTGGTATCTAGATACTTTTGTCGCACACCCGTGAGCGATATGAAGGTGAACGGCCCTCTTCTTGTTTTTGACCCTCCTGCAAGTTTTGGAACAAGCTCTGTTCCAGAAGAGGGCTAGAACGCAAAGTTTAGACCCCAAGCCACGTACCATTTGAGGCGTTGGGAGTTATTATAGCTTTAGGGAGCCGTAAAACTGGCAAGAAACCAGGTAAGGTGTGCACCTTCATAATGCGGGCGAGTGTACCTGCGGTACAAACCTAGGTACTTTCCCTTTTCGGTATCTGTCGAAGACCACGGAACACGAGAGGGGGGGGGGGGGGGGGAGGGGGTGCAACAGGGGTTTGAGCACCCCCTGACGATTTCCAGGGGGTGCTGAGCCCCCGTGTGTTTAGCTCAAGGCCTGCTGAACAATGCCTGCAACCCCCCCCCCCCCACACACAAACACACACACACCTCCTCCCTCCCCATTGTGTTCTCGTTCTTGCTCAACTCCGCCAAGCCACGTGTTTATCTAAGGGCAAGCGCGTGGCCGTGGTTTTGTTATGGCTGGTTATTCGCCAGATCAAGGCACAACCTTCGTCCACAAAATATCAGAAAAAAAATTAAGAAGTAAAGCAAAGTGTCAGTCAACCGCGGAAGACGCGGCAACTGCGACAAAATAAAATACAAAAAAAAAAAAAAAAACGGGCGCCTGGGGCCCGCTAAACAGTCAGGGAGATCTCCTCTCTTTTCTTGCTTGGTCGTTTTCACGGGACCCACCCATACTACACTCGCGTGTTGAACATAAAAGGATCGCGAGGCGCGCTGTTCTTGCCCACTTAGCCAACCGGCTTCTTCCTTTGGCTTCTATTTTGAACAGTGATGTCTCCCGAAGAACATAGGGATTTCTTCTAGCTTTCTTTTTTTTTCTTGCAGCTGCGCTTTTTTGTTGTTGTTGTTGTTTTGGCGGTCTTGAGTAACCACCAGGGTCGGGCACTGCTTCTGTGGGGAGAGCCGAAGTGCGAAACGGGGAGATGGCCTGCGCAAGAAGAAAACCCTTCTTGAATGAGGGACCGCCTAAAGATGTCGCAAGTTGAGGGAATAAAGTATCCCAACTCGCAAGGCAAGAGGACGCCTTAGAAGGCGACACAGATTGTCCAGGGAAAGATCGCACTGCAGTTTGTGTTGAAGCAATGATATCACGGTGGTCGTCGGAGACATCAAAGAATCGCGGCATTCTTGCCTGTATATCTGTGTCTGGTTTTTTAAACACAGTTTGGTTCTTGGCGAGCAAGTCTGTTGTGTTCCGGTGGGCACCCTATTACACACCCACCGTTTTATCCTCTTTTCGAGGACGACCATAAAAACTGGAAACATGCTGAGATAAAAAAGGACACCGTTAGCGAATGTTTACCACCGAAGAACGACCGCATCCACCGGTAGTAAATTTTCCTTTAGATTTTTAGGAATTCCTTGTTATACCTTTTCACAGGAACGGAGCGGCACCGAGAAATTTCACATGAATGCGTCCACGGTTGGTATACACCTTCGTTGAGAATATGAACTTTCTACGTGCAGGCGAACGATTTTCCAGTGCATTCTACCTCGAGACCGTGGATCGATGCCATGGTATTGCTACTACTATTGGATCAGATTGTGTCAACATCGCATTGCTTCGCGACAGGAATTTCGGATGAATGCGTAAACACACAGTATAGGTAGGGATAATAAACCTTCTATAAACAGTAAAACCTTCGTACTGGTTGTTTTCCTATTTTAATTTTCCCCTCTTCCCCCTTTATTTTGACCTCTAGTCCACCCACGTAAAATACACTTCCAGGGTCACTGGCATCTGTATCTTATGTACATATTAAAGTAACTTGAAAGTGAAGTTACTTTTTACACATACTTCTATTCACTTCGTCGAAGTATTAGCACAGTACCATGTGCCGTAATTACATTTGCGTTGGGTACGACCTGGGAGGCACTGACTTGATCGAACAACGTTTTAGCGAACGAAGCCGCCCCCCCAGGATGCTGCATCGAATGACACTTTAGCGAATGGAGGAGTTCATTTGGGCGAACGGTGGATTAGCGATGCCGTTCTGGCGACCCAAATTTATCGAATCGCTTCGGAACTCCGTTTAGGGAAAATAGTGGCCTGCTTCCTTCATCTCAAACCGAAATCGACTTCATTGCGTGTTTGGAGCTCCCCTGACAGCTATAGACGCTTTCACCGAGTCAGTTACTGGAGCTGCCACCAGTCGGCGCGCCCTCCGCGCGCTTTCCGGGCCGCCATAGCCGACCTTCGGTTTCTCACGGTGTGTGCTGCGCCGGCCGCCACCGGAGCTTTGTTTTCGTGTTCTTTTAGGTTCCGCGTTGAAATCGTGTTTTCTTTAAGTCTTTTTGACATTTCGGGTATTCCTTTAATGATTTGATATCTATATTTCAACATAGCTCTTGTATTTTTACTTATGTTATGGAACCAGACAGGCGAATGGATCGACGATGCAAGATGATGGCCTAGGCTTCAGAGACCATGTGAGTTCATCACATTCTTTCGTTTTTGTCACTAATAAAGGGCAGTCAACACCATTGCGACATATGTAAATTTCAACTGACGCAGTAAGGCTATCGCAGTCGTGCTCCTCGCTGCATGTGCGCGCTCTAGACATCGTTTCCCTAAGTAAAAGCCGAACCGCATGTAAGCGCTTTAGCGAGCGACGACACGAGCGACGGCGACAACCACGAGAGTCAGCGACGAGCGACGGAGATTTCTCACTGTCACCCGTCGCGTCGTTCGGTTTTTGGATTTCTAGAAAACTTGGCTCACCGTCTTGGTCGCTTGCTCCCGTCGCTTCCATGCGGTTTGCCTCGTCGCGCGATTGACTGAGCGACAGCGAAGCGGGTCGCCGTCGCTTGCCTCCTTGCTCGCCAAATCGCTTGCATACGGTTTATACTTAATATCGAGGCGTCAATAGTTCAGTGCTGTGTGCATCTAAATTTAATAAGTTTAAACAGCATGTAAGCGATTTGGCGAGCAACGAGGCAAGCGACGTTTACCCGCTTCGCTGTCACTCGGTCAATCGCGCGCCGAGGCGAACCGCATGGAAGCGACGGAAGCAAGTGACGGTGAGCGACGTTTTCTAGAAATCCAAAAACCGAACGACGCGACGGGTGAAAGTGAGAAATCTCCGTCGCTCGTCGCTGACTCTCGTGTTTTGTCGCCGTTGCTCGTGTCGTCGCTCGCTAAAGCGCTTACATGCGGTTCGGCTTTTACTTAGGGAAACGATGTCTAGAGCGCGCACATGCAGCGAGGAGCACGACTGTGATAGCCTTACTGCGTCAGTTGAAATTTACATATGTCACAATGGTGTTTACTGACCTTTATTAGCAGCGAAAACGAAAGAATGGGATGAACTTACATTGTCTCTGAAGCCTAGGCCATCATCTTGCATCGTCGATCCGTTCACTGTCCAATTTCGTTCTATAAATAAGAAAATACAAGAGGCTATGTTCAAATAGATATGAAATGACTAAATGAGAGCCCGTAATATTGAAAATATTTAAAGAAAACACACGATTTCAAATCGGAACGTAAAAGAACACGAAAACAAAGCTCCGGTGGCGGCCGGCGCAGCACACACGGCGAGAAACCTAAGGTCGGCTATGCCGGCAGGGTCATGTGACGTCAAGATGGCGGCGCCCATGAAATGGTGCCTGAAAGGGTCTATACAAGGGAGGAGATAACTTGAAAGATGCGCGCAGTTTCTGTTGCCTGAATCTTTTTTTGGTTCTGGCTCTCTTCTGCCATAAATACAATATAAAATATAATTGAAAATAAATTAGAATAAGAATCGTAAAGCAATGTAACACCGCGTATACAATACAGTTTCCACCCAATAGATCGGACTCAAATTTTTCAGTTATCTAAAATGAAAAAGTCCCCCCCCCCCCCTCAAAAAAAGAAAAAGAAAGCCTTTCATTTTTTTTTTCTATTAACGAAAAAAAAAAGGAATCCGAGGAAGCTTGAAGCATTTCGCTCGTCGTCGCGAAGGTTAGGTGCGTATGCACTCGACTCAGGCATTTCTTTATGCGGCCGACGTATTCTGGGCTTGTGGACGTCAGCATCGGCTCTGAGGGCAAGAACGTCAACAAGCCAGTTTTGGCGTCTTCGGCGTGACATGGCAAACAGTGGGAGCTGTGGCCTCGGTGAACCAATTGGAGCGTGGGGATAAGGCACGTGAGGACTCCACTCCGATGTGGACATCGCATTGACACCAAGAAAGCACATTTATTGAACTCATTTTGTGTCTATTCTCAGTATAAAAAGCTTTACTTCCAACATATTCTGACAAATTTGGGGAAAATCAATAAAGTATCTTTTAAGTAACCGTACCTGTACATAGGTATATTTCTAAGCGAGTACCTAGGTACGTACCTAGGTAGCATTTCGTATGAGTAACTGTAACTGTATCTAAGGTACATTTTTGAAGTAACTTTCACAGCCCTGGTGACGTAACAGAATGCAACACACGCGGTTACGCCGACGACGACGGCAATGCCGCGAAACACGGGAACGAATGCTTAAGACCTGCACTCTAAAATAGACAAGAAAATAAAAATTTGCAGTCGTAACTGTAAGGAACGTTTAATTCGAGCCATCCCGCAGAATTTATTTCGCGTGCATTACAAACACCGCAGCCGCATCCCAAGCAGCACCAGAAAGTGAATTTCGATCGGCCGACGGTTGGCCAGTGTCTGGACAGCTTGGCCACTTTAAGTGCTTGGCCACCGGAGACATAAACAAGGCCGGCAAGAGTCCGGCCACAAACTAGCTGTTTTTAGCTTGTCCGCCGGAGACATAAACACTGCCGGCATGCGCCTGGCCAGAAGTGCTGATTTTCAGCTTGACCGCCGGAGACATAAACACGGCCGGCAAATGTTTGGCCAGCAGTGCTGATTTTCAGCTTGGCCGCCGGGGACATAAACACGGCCGGCAAGTGTTTGGCCAGCAGTGCTGATTTTCAGCTTGGCCGCCGGGGACATAAACACGGCCGGCAAGTGTTTGGCCAGTAGTGCTGATTTTCAGCTTGGCCGCCGGAAACATGAACATGGTCGGCGAGTGTTTGGCCAGCAGTGCTGATTTTCAGCTTGGCCGCCGGAAACGTAAACACGGCCGGCGAGTGTTTGGCCAGAAGTGCTGATTTTCAGCTTGGCCGCCGTGGACATAAACATGGCCGGCAAGTGTTCGGCCAGAAGTGCTGGTTTTCAACTTGGCCGCCGGGGACATAAACATGGCCAGCAAGTGTTCGGCAAAAAGTTCTGATTTTCAGTTTCGCCGCAGGGACACCCATAATCTAAACTTTCATCGCGTTAACGAAACTTTGGCATAACGACGGGCAGCGAGAGAAGCATCATGAGCGAGTGGTTGGCAGGATATTAGTGCGTGCATCGCGCGAACACTGTTAGCGCAAGCAAACGATCACCGTTTTATCTAGTTTTTTTTTTCGTTAGACTTGAAAGGCTATTGTTTTAACTAGCACTGTCGTGTGATATGTTCATTTAGAACATTACCAGAACTGGGAAAATATTGTGCCCGTCGTTCTATGAACATAAAATACGAAAACAGCGCCCACGTCATCTTCGCGCTAACAATACCGCTCTGTCGCTGCGCGGCCCTCTTAGCGCGAATACCACATCCACGATTTTTCGGTTAGTGCTCCACATATTTACTTCCCAACTGCACTCGAAGAAAAAAAAGTTTTAGTCGGGTGCATCGGGCGCACATGCTCCCCTTTCCTGGAAGACGCACCCGCCGTTACCCAGCCAGTGTACTTGTACACCGACCATAAGCCCCCTTCTCTACCTTAAAAACCTATAGGTGTATCAATGCACTCAGCTTAGTAAACGGCCACGCTAGCCACGCTTCTTGATAAGCTTGTGCTTGAATCGAATAAGATTGGATATTTCAGGCTTTGTGTTTTGGAAGAGCCTAAACAAGACGTCTCTCATATATTGATTAAACTTAAGCTAGTCTCAGTAACGTTTTATATAGGTGCTAGGATACTGATATCCTGAGCCAACGAAAGCTAACAGCTTCGGTTAAAACCGTCACGGAAACGTTCAAAGTCGAACCACATGTAAAAGAAAAAGAAAATGAACATCTCGACCTAGATTACAAAACGCTGGTTTTCTTGTTAACAACGTGGTTGTTGGCGGGTGGTGGGCAACGCCGTGACGCTATTGATGCTATCGTGGTGATTGACGCCAGTGATGCCCGGCCGTACTACACAATAAAAGTTTTTACACACTTAAGGGTGTAAAAGGGGTGTTGTAGCAACCTACACCCTTGGCTACACCCTTTTAACTCCTTACAAACTAGGAATACAACCTCATAATTTTACCGAAAAGGGTGCTGTTTCGTGTTACACCCTACATTTAGTGAAGAATGTGAGAAGGGTGTAGAAGAGGGTGCTAAATAAATAATGTGAAATGGTTTTGGAAAGCTTATATATGGCTCTGTCCATAATGTACAGGTAAGATTTCTGCTTGAAAAGCAACAGTTGTTAGCAGTCTAGTTTTTTACAATGTCAGTTGTAATTCATGCAAATAGCTGATAATAAAGTGCCTCTTTTGCATACAATTTTTATGTTTGCAAACAAAATTTTATATATGAGTTCATATTTCATTTTCTTACAAATCACTCCATGCTCAGAAATTGGAAAGTAGGGTGAAATGCTCTATACTAGCATTTTTTACAAATATTTATTGATGGAAGTGTACAGTAAAAAAAATCAGTTAGTCTCGAGTTTGTATCTGGCAACATGAAATCAAAATATAGTGAAAATGTTTGACAAATATTAATCACATGCTGCTAGAACCTGTCACATGACCATGTCAACCTGAGTAAAATATTCATTTGAGAATATGGTGACATGCACAAAAACTCACACACATAAAGAGCCAAATCCCATAATAAACCAGTCCGAGACATCCCATACAAAAATGGTCTATGGTCGTCTATGGAAAATTCGATGGCAGGCTGTCACCCCCTGTAGCTTTGCATGGTGGGCCTTAGAAATTTATAGATACAGCTACAGCCAGCTATAGGAAGTATTCACTGGCGGCCATAGATGTCTGCACGACTGCTAAGCGCGTGCTGATGACGAGCTTCCACAGTTCTTTTGTCACGTGCATTCCGCACCCTCAAGATTGCCGGTCTTAGCAGCATATTAATGTGGGCTCGTTCTGAGCATGCGCCCTAAACAGCACCCACAAATATGGCGCCCAGTGAATGCTCCTTATAGAAAAGTTTAGGGCCCTGTGTCTAAAGACTCAGGGCTAGGTTTCAATAACAACAACAATAATAATAATAATAATAATAATCAATAAGTTAGTGTTTTAACAATGTCCAGGGACATCCAATTGTTCTTCTTGCGGGCGCAGTGCAATAGAACGCACAAACAGGTGCTCCCACGCTCGCAGTCGCACTCATACACGCGCGCGCGCACGTACACACGCATGCACACGCGCAAACCCACGCCCGCGCGCAGACGCACACGCATGCACAACCAGAGACGCACACAGGCATGCACGCGGACGCATCCACACGCGCGCGCACAAACACGCACGCGCATGCACGCACACACACTCAAACAATTACGACGAAGGAAACGTTGCTTAAGTTAGTTTCGGTTTACACAAAAAAGAAACAACCTAAAGTTTAAATAAAACTTAAGATTTACTCACTTTTTGTAATGTTTTACATTATAATTTTAAGACAATTCTTATTATTACTAATATAATAATAATTTGCTTAATATCGTTCTAAAAAATTAACAATAAAGAAAAAAGAATAGAGACTCTTGAAGACTGCACAAGACCATCGCTATTGCAATCAGTTTCCGTTGGGCTCGGTTGGATGGTCGTTGAAGTTCCAGAGGCTTCGGAAATCTCCTTTTTTTTACTTTTTTGCCGTTTTAGTGGATATTTTAGATATCTTCCTTAAGAATACCGTGTTCAAGAATAGCAATCGATGACTGAGAGCTGGGAGACGCTGCTTCTTGCCAAGGCAGGCGTGGTTATGAGCTTTGCCCTTGGTGGCGTTATCAGCGTTGTGGTAGTGGCAATAGCGTCAGCGCGTTACAACCAAGCCGTTCGAAGTACCCGTAGCGCGACGAGCGGGTGGCTGGCCCACGTGGGCTGGCCCAAGGAGCAGGTAGCTTCCACAACACTGTCAGTTTAGGGCTGAACTAGATGGGGAAAACAACTTTTGTTCGAGTTTTAAGCGACGGGCTAATCTTCTAGGGGAAGAATGGCTGTTTCCGGTTGCACGAACGAGGGTCCGAGAATGAGGGGAGTCGTTCCTTTCCGTCTTCTTGGACCGTTTGGTACAATGCGCGATTTGTGAGTTGAGCCAGGAGGAAAGCTAAGAAAGAAAATGTTGAAATTCCAAAGGGCGGCGCTGCTCCGAAGGAATCTGCTGCGTCACTACTACGTAGCAAGTTTCTCGGTGTTGCTAGATTACCTCCCAAATAGGCTCCGCATGCATCCACCAGGTGCACATTGAGAGATCGTTTATTTAGCTTTAAAATTAGTTTTCTTGTGCCTTTCAACGGAAGACTGGTCTTTTTGACATTAGGGTGCAACATGCAACACATTCAAGCTAGAAAATGAGCGCTGAAATTTCGTTTCCCTACTCCTTTAAGGCCACACAATTATTACATTAGATCAGGTGTTTTGACACAGCTGAATACAGATACTTATTTTTCTGCAACATTTATACTGAGTTCAATCGGTCCTTAATGCAGGGTTTTGTCGCATGAAGTGTTCTATGAGTCGAGCGAGAATTTCTAGGGGTCCTTGGGACATGTCGTGCTGTAGACTTATGTATTACTGGCTTTTCTTTGTTACTTTGTGGGATATGGCAAGCGGTATTGAATTTATTGCAGGTCCCAGCTGCACCAAGCGAGTAGACTCACCGTCAAAGACCGCAAGCCGCGCAGAGTGTTCTTTGAGGTGAGCAATCATGTTTAGCAGTCTTTGGCACATGCAGTGCTGGCGGTTTATGTAAAACTGGCCTTGTCCGTTTGATCCAGTTTTGCTTCAGAAAAAAGTGGACCTCTATAGTGGGATGGTGCACGGCTGCATGCACATACACCCGGTATTTTTTTATATTTATATATACATAAATACGAAGCTTTCTATTTTGATTCAAACAAGGTAAAAAAAAAAACGGCGTGAGTGTTACTTGGATGTTGACTTCAATGTGTGTTTGTGGGGCTAAGAGGACATTACATAAGGGGAAAACCCTTAGCAGTATGTTATTCAAAACTAATTAACCAAAATTTTTAATAATGGTTTTATGAGGTATGTTTCAATTCTAGTTTCAAAGGTAGTGAATATTAAAGACTAACACAATCGACACAATTTACGAATGGCAACAAGTTTCGAAATATTCAGTGCTAAAAATCTGCCTTTTCGTCGCCCAATTCCAAAATCTTGCGCTCAGGAGGCCTCGGGATGTCGTGCGGACGTGGTTGCTTCGGACGCACCTTCACTATCCTGGAAGTATGACGCCGATGCTTCCGCCAAGGACACACTGTCGAGATAGTGACGACGTACCCGGTATGACTAGGTCACTCTTCTGCCCATTATATACGGCACGAAATCTTGAGCTCAAGCTGAGCACGGTTTTTGCATCCGACATTAAAAACGCAAAAGTTGGACAATGAATACCTCCAAGCCGCTTGGCTTTTTGTGAATGGTTTAGATAGGGATAGCCTTTAATATTGACTGGCTTTTAACACTGCAGTTGCAACATGGTCCATAAAGCCATGAATTACAAAGCTAACAGATTTTGGTCAATTAGTCAACGTACTGTGACAGTTATCCCCTTTACTAATGTCCGCCGAGTCCCACGAACACGCAGTGAAGAAGACATCGACAGAACTCTCGCGGCCTTTTTTAAAATTTTGTTAGATTTCAAATAGAATGCTGTGCAGAGTGTATACACGTAAAACGACTTGTAGAATGCAATCATGCCCATAATTGTTACAAAACTTTGCTTTTCACCCAATTAAGTATTGCATTTGTCATTGCAACCTTCCAAACATACGCAAAGCATCCAGTTTGGTACTCAAAGTGTATTCTATTCGGAAATAAATCAACGGACTACTACTTGGCTCGCCTTTGGCTTCATTGTGAAAATATTAGGCATGTGCGAATCATGGATTTTGGGTTAAAATGGATAATAATTTGAGCTTATTAACTTTTCAGTTGAATGTCACCTAGTTTCTGCACCTCTCTCCAAGCCCGTGAATTCTGGGTCCGTTTACATGAAGTCATCCAGCAGCCGCAGGTTACCGTTTGGGCCACCGAGATTGCTCTTCTCCTGACGCAGACAGCTCATTGCATATTTTGTCAGAACACCTTTGTCTGTCACGGATTCGATGGGTGCATTGAGGTGCAAACGCAACAGTGTATCATAGATAGCTGTAGAAATATATTATCACGAGCACCTTTTAATATGTAATCTCCCCCTCTACCGTTGAAAACCGCAGCCGTCAACCTCGACACGCTGCATGCTAAATTTTGGATTTTTCAGTTTAGAGGAGGAGGCAAAAAAATTAACATTGGCCAAGGGACAAATATTAGCATCTACCGTTATGGTCAGTCGGCAGCCTTGTACGGTTCATAAATGCAGGGTGGCAAGGTGAGAAGGGTGCGTCTGTGGCAAACATAAATTGTAGCACCTAAGCTCCCCGCCTTCTGTCGGTGTTTGTCCCTTTTTTTTGCAACTTGACTTCCCTTGGCTATGTTCGCTGATACCGAAAAGAACCCATTATCGCACCCAATGAACGCTGGCGACCGATGACACCACCTGACAAAGCGTGTCTGCCCAAACGTCCCTGCTTTTTGCCTTCTTCCTCTTCTTTTAGACATATTGTTTCTCATCAGTGAATTTGTTGGTGGCCTCTTACCCATACAATAACCTCAAATGTACACAGGAAGGCTGCTGTCAGCAGCTAGAAAACCGGCCGCTGTAGAAGTTAAAAGTGAGAGCAAAGCAAAAAAAAAAAAAACGAACTATATAAGAGGAAGTTGTTGAAGTAAACGTGTAGCTGAGTTTGAGACCTGTCTGTTTTTTCTGTTACTTCTGCTCTTCAAAAAAAAACCCAGTCCCAGGGTAAACGACGAAATGGTTAAAAAATCACTCATTGCGAAAATAAACCAGTGATGCCTCGGATTTTTCCGTGGCTTTTCTTTTATCTCCAAACCTGTCAGCTCATTTCTAACAATAAATGTAACAAGATACATAAGTCTAGCAACGTATCATAATACATCGCAAAAGTATTTCACTACTGAAACACAAATAGATTTCGAAAATGCATTTCGGTACAGAAATAGAGATACTCACAAGTGCCCCTAAGATTATATCGCAATACCTGCATGTTGTGATGTTGCCCCGATTGTAATTCCTCATTCGTTTTACACTGCTGCAGACGCCGGTTACTTGTTCCAACATAAGCACTGTATGCCTGTGTGGAGGCTGATGCTCATGGCCTTAACTGCAGCAAATAATAGCAGTTGACAAGAGCAAACATGTTTTGGCCTTCTACATTAAAATATGTTTTGCTTTGTCCTTTTACTTAACGCAGGACGAGAACACCCCACCGGCACCATGTGTCCTCTACAACAAGGAAGAGCTGGACGATGCAGACTTTCTTCACCTTGTTGAGGATCGTGAGCGCTTGTTCTCCGTTTTTAATGCAGAAGAGGGGCTGTGCATGTTGTTGGCAGCATATTGGCTTTTCAGCATCCAGTACGAATGCAAGGCCTCCAACACACTGGTTGCTCTGGAGAGGATTTTCCTTGGCTTGAGAGATACCAATCCAAGGACAATCGCAATTAAATTTTTGAACAAAGTTTGCAGAAAGGTATGTGGTTGAAGAGTTGTTTTGTGAGCCGTTTTAAAAGTGTATAATCCACTTTTCTCGCCAGTATTATCAGGTTAATTTTTATTTCGCATCCAGAACGAATGATAGAAGGTTTTATGGAGGCATGTTTTCTTTTTCTTTCTTTAAATGTTGGGCACTTTCTGTGATAACTAATGTTGACCTCCTGTAGACGAGGTGCTTAGAATTTAGCTGTACGAGTTCCTTATCCATAGTCGTCTTCCAGAACTTTGTAATTTTCTTTGTACGTGAGCAAGAGTATAGCGTCTTTTACTGAGACGTTTGCTTTTTTGCCAGAGAGTGCAAGTTCATTCTGTAATATTTTTCACTACATGTTTGCAGAGAGCATTCTTTATTTCATGGAATGGGCATACATTGTATTTTCCATTTCTGAAGGTTCAATAAATGTTCAATTTAACACATTCTAATGGATGTCGTAATGAGCTTCACCTAATGAAATACTGCTGTGGTTCAGTCAAGGGCGAAACCAAACCCCTCTACCCTGTTTCCAATTAGTAAACAGATGCGTGTAGGAGACAAGTGATAAGCGAAGCGTGTTGCCTGCAATCCTCTGAGACAAACAAAACTTGTCACTTGATCTCCAAACAGGAAAGCTTTATATGCTTCGTTTGCGGCAGATCATGATGTTGACAATGGTTCAGCTGTGCAGTGCGATGCTTGGGGCCACTGCTTGCTCACTTAGAGTTCGAGAAAGGGAGGTGCCGTAGCACTCCCCAATTGCCCACCGGGTTATGATGTGGCTTGCAAGGGGCTCTTTTGTATTACTTCTTCATGAAGTGAGGTGTGTTTAGTGTGACTCATTATTTTTTATCACATACCTCGTATGTGGTGATGTGGCGATTCCTTTAAGTGAAAAAAGTGTAAATGTGTTCAGTAAACATGATAAGCTGTAAATCATATAATAATAATATAAGAATATGCAATACCATATATGATATTCGTACAATTTACAAGTTCTGATATCTGTATTGGACATATTCCAATGAAATGTCCACTGGGGTCTATACTTCATTTCACCCTTCGTCCAAGCGCGGCGGACGCTACCAGCCAATCCAGCGTCGAGAGAGCGTCATGTGACCTTGAACTCCGCATAACCAAAACGTCGCATGATACTCTCCCGGCGCCAGATTGGCTGGGGTGGCCCAGCATCCACTGGGCCACCCCAGCAGGTGCCCATTTCATGCCAAGCACTTTTTACCAAGGGTGTTAGCAAGCACCCTTTGTGAAGGGTGCTTGCCTGAACGCCATAAGGGTGTTAGCCCAGGGACAAACTGATTTACACCCTTAAGTGTGTAAAAACCTTTAGTGTGTACTCAAGGCTTCTCTTTCCCATTAGTGCCAGTAAGCTTGTGTAAAGTGGAAAATATTGTAACTGAACAGTAGAGAGTTTTAGTAGACCGCTCCCATGACTCCGATAGCGATACCCGATACTCCGCCACCGCCTCCCTTGCGCATGCATGGTATCGTTATCGGGGCTATCGGAGGTATCGGAACGATCTACTAAAACTCTCTATTGTTGCTCTGTCCCTTCACCTAAAGTTACTTCGTTTTATTTTTTATTTTACTGCTGCAGTACCGGGTGATCTTAATGGTGGGACAACATACCATCCCTGAACCCACGACGACTGGAATGGTGGTCGCAACCAGCGTCGTAAGACTTGGTACTCAAAAAGTCCAATAAATACTGAGCAGCCTTGTAGCAGCTTCGCGTGTCATTACTATGTAAGAGTTTCTAGGGTTGAGTTCTCAAACTTGACCTCCCGAAACTCTTGACAGCCTTCTGAGGAACACCCAAATTTTCTGGCAGTCTGGGATAAATTATGTATTAAGTGTATAACTACAGCCACTTTCGGCCAGTGACTGGCCGGAAGTCAATGGCCAGTGGCTGGCCGGAAGTGACTGGCCAAAGGTGAATGGCAAGTCACTGGCCTAAAGTGAATGGCTAGTCACTGGCCAAATGTGAATGGCCAGTCTCTGGTCAAAGGTGAATGGCCAGTCTCTGGCCTTAAGTGAATGGCCAGCCACTGGACAAAGGTGAATGGTCAGTCACTGGCCTAAAGTGAATGGCCAGTCACTGGCCTAAAGTGAATGGCCAGCGACTGGCATAAAGTGATTGGCAAGTCACCAGACGAGGACGAAAACACTTCTATTGCCGAGCACTTTGTCCAAGCTTGGGCCATCGAAAATCTGGTTGGCCATAGTACACTTGCCAGCGATGGCCCATTCACAACGTGCTGCTTGGGATCTTCGGGGGATCATCCCACCGGAAGTTTACGAAACTTAAAGCAGAGGAAAATCAAGAGCCTCCTGTCTTTCCCGGAACACACTGCTGGGAGCAATTAATCCCGCGCATGACAGGAAGAATCTTTAGAGACGAACTTCTTAGCTGAGAATCATCTGGTCACAAATCATCCCGGAGCAAATTTACATAAGCGAACCGAGAAGGTGAGGTAAGGAGGTTTAAGCCTTTGCGCGCTCGCGCCCTCATTTATTACAGGACCGCCGTTCATCCGTGCGCATATGGTTCTCGGTCGGTGTCCGGTCAAGAGTTTTATGACAAACGGCGAGGTCGATTACATGTTTCGCGTCCAGACTCTGCACGTTATTCGAAAAATGTTAACAGGCTATAATTACAGATTACTAAGCTCTTAATATAATGGAGTGCCTTTACTAATTATTTGAGTAAAAATGTAGTTGACTACTTAACTCGTCACGTTACAAGTTACTTTAGCGTTACTGTACATGAATGCTTCTCAATAAATAAACAAAATTCGATTTTTTCATGACTTCCTTTTGAGATAGCGATTTCAATATTCTACAACTGTCATATTATTTGGACCGTTGATTGTAATAAAGAATGATAGGGTTGTGCGAATATTCGAAATTTCGAATAGTAGTTCCGAATAATACACTATTTGATATTCGCTTCGAGAAGAACTTCACTATTCGCGTTTTTCGAAGTGTTGATTGCGGCGGGTTAGCCCCGTTGAGTGCGCTTCTTACCGAGCACCGGTGCACTGCGGAGAAGCAATACCCGCGGAAACAAGCTCCGCGGGTGTTGCTTCTCCGCATCACATCAGTGCTCGGTAAGAAGCGCACTCAACGGAGTAACCCGCCGCGATTAAGATTTGGAAAAGTATGAATATCGCAGTTGCGTGCTTGGACGAAAACCATACATTCAAAGCGGAATGGTGCACGCGTGCCAGCTGTATATAAAAATAAATGGAAACTTTGTGAATGTGTATACTGTAAAACCCTTTGTTTTAGGGGCCCCTATTTTTCGCGAATCGGTCACAGAGGACATATCGCGGCCACTAAAGTTCGCGAATTCCAGAGACCTGCATTGAAATTCTTGAAGACCGAAATTTTCGCGTGCCTTTAAGTTTCACAAATTTTTCAACTCTCGATATTCGCGAAAATTAAGGGCTCGCGAACGTTAAGGGTTTTACAGTGTCTACATTTGTTAAAAATTTTTAAATTAAACTGACTGTTTTGCAAGAGTATATGTTGGGCAGAGATGCCCTTAAAACCTGCGTTCATCATGCGCGAGTCATTCTTTTTTAACTCGAAATTAAAGAGAGAATATTTAAGATTTGTGAATTCACTCAATTGGATATAGTAGTTGGCCATTTTATGTCAAACTTGTTGTTTACTTACCATCCCAAGACATCAGACCTCCTGAGGTCACAGTTCATAAATATAGATAGATTAAACTTGGCTTATAAATGAACAGGTGGAACAGGGGGTTTTGTCTAAGCATTATGTTATGATAGTGAAAGGCGTGGAAAAACTATTCAATATTCGATTCGAAAAAATTCGGCCAAAACCACTATTCGCTTCGAATTCGCTTCGAACTCAAAATCCACTATTCGCACAAGACTAAAGAATGAGAGCGATAAATTCGAATTAATTAGTCGGTTGTAAAATTTAAAAACAAAACAAAAGAACATTATATGCTTTGTCTCCAGACCGCGCAGGTTGTCCTTCGTTGTGCTCTGCTTGTGTGCTTGTGAGACTTTAGTATTATCGAATGTATACGAAGCTGAGAACAAAGGTTTTGCAGAGATCTGGTTTCGCTGGCGTTGAAGTAAATCAAATAATTGTTTTCAATGTCATACCCTCACGCTCATGATAATCCACCACCGGTGGCAATCAGTTCGTCGAAACAGCGTTTCATCGACAGATCATTTCGTCGATACTGCGACGTCTCATTGACAGTTCATTTCATTGAGAGTTGCCCGCGCTAGTTATGTCGGCACATCTTGCGTCGTTTGGTCGACAGCTTGCTTCTATGTAAATCACCTCAGAAACCGGTCTCCTAAAAGCTGAACTCCATAGAGCGAATATGCGGCGAAGAACCGACGAACTTCGCCCGGCGGTACGTTCGCTTAGCGCGCGGCGCAACAGCCACTCTTCTGACGCCACGCGCAGAGCGAACACCGCCGCTCTAAGGACCACGAAACGATTTTGGACAGAATTTTACTGAATGCGTATCATTTATGGGATCAAATAAAAACCAGCACTCGAGATAAAAAATGCTAAATCCCAAGTTTGGTCATTATATTTTGGCATATAAAGGCGGACTATATCTTACGCTCTCTATCTCGAAAGCTCGCAACGAAGCTGAGTATAAATGGGTGGATTAATAAATGGGTTGTGGAAAAACTTTCTGTAATGGGCTGTAGCTTACGCCACATAGCAACGTAGCCACAACATCCACAAAGTCGGAGACTTTTCCCCCTTTTTTCCGAGCGCAGTTGAAATTAGCTTCGTATTGGATAGGATTTGTGTGTCACTCCAACTGTGCTCGCAAACGAGGAAATTGTCGGTAAATACCCTTGACGGAAATGACTGAGTTCAACATCCGGTTGCAGAGATTGCAGCGTCAACGAAAGCACGAGAGGTTTCTTCACGAAGAATTGGCCCGGTAAGTGATGGCGTCATTACATAGCTCTCCGCTCCAAAGATAGCGCTGCTATGGCCGTTGTTATGGACAATGGCATGTTAAAAGCATCCGACGGACAAATAGGATTTCACATATACGGTCAGTGTTGAGAGCTCCTTTGAAACTCGGAGGGTTATGAAAGATGGACCAGCGCTGTCGTTCCACCACGTGACTGGAGCGTTATGTAGAAAGCAATAAACCCTAAATAGGCTAAACAAAATGTAGAGTGCCGCACGTGGTATGGTTCTTAGTATATTTAACTCAAGCATGCATCTTTTAGCAACCGTCTGGTTTACCGGAACTTTGGTCGACAGTGTCGTATTTTCGACAGTTGGGTGATGCAACTGTTATCTGCAAGTTTCCGAATAATGTCACTGATTCTTAGTGTTACCTTTTGGGTACCAATAGCGTGCTTTCTTTCGATCCATATGAATTCATTCATCTGCGATTTTGCCCAAATTTATAAGGCCTTTTGCCTTTCTAGTATCGAATATTTCAACCTCCGACTTGACGGGATGAGAAAGTGTCCTAGAGATAGTCGAAAATAAAGAACTCGAACAACTGTCGTTGTGGAGACTCGGCACGCAACGTAGTTCAATGTAGGTATTCTCATTTGCTGGCTTTGCTTGATCTCGAATTATCCAGCACAATAGCGCATTTAAATACGCACAGGTAACTTTAATGTAACGACACATTATAATATTAGAAATGCAACAGAAACATCTTCCGTTCAAACCACTGGAACCTCGAACCGGAACTCGTTCAAAGATTAAAAAGGAACAAGGTAAAGCATTCGTTCTTGATTTGGAAAAACGTGTACAACACACCTCACCCACAAGTTACTCCATATGAGTTGTAAGATGGGGTGATGTATGGCGTGCCCGTAGACTTCCCCCCCCCTCCCCCCCCCCCTTTTTCTTTTGCCCCCAACCCGAAACAAAAAGAAAAGAAAAATAAGTGCGAAGAAGTGCGACCGAAATTAACGAACTTAATTGTACACTTGCCGCGCTATAATATATTGAGTTACTCTATGGTATGAAACTCTCTTGTGGGCTTGCCTTGTTAAAACCGTCCACAAATATTTTGCCCAGTGATAACACCTGTAAACAGAGCAGATAATTCGTTACAGCCTACACCGGGCCCGCCCGTGCCTCAGGATCAGCCGACGTGGTTCCCGGTCTAAGCTTACATTGCTTTTCATCAGACAATAATCCGTCGTAAAAAGATAACGGTGCCCGTAAGCAGCCGCGGCGTGCTTTAATAACGGGGCCGTCTGGGTCCCATTAATGTCTACACCTCCCTCCTTCCTCTTTCACGTCACCCCCAAAGTAAACAAACAATTTCTTAACAGTGACGGAATCCAGTACCTTCGGCCACGCCGCAGGAGCGCCTATCCGGGATCGGGGAGGAGGAGCCCCGGGAATATTGAATTACAACAAATGGAAGAAGCGTGTAGTGCCGTCACCCGCAAGGAAGGCAGGCCTGCAGTGGTGGCGGAGGGGTCTGCGCTCTGGCGTGAAGGTGACGACCGACTGCGTCACGCTCCGCATGGTGACGACCGGGTTCAAAGGAGCACGCTTGCCCGATCGGTCACGATCTCGGCACTCACTTTCGGCGGCAGGAAATCGGCGATGAGGATCGCGCATGATCGCGTCCTTCCTTGCTTGCCCGCCCGCTCGCTTACTCCGGTGGCGACTGCTGGTAGCGTCTGAGGCTTCGTGCCGTGGTTGCCATCAGGGAAGGGGCGAGTGTACGCCTCTGATTCTTTCTCTCCTGAAGGGGTGTCCAAACAGGATACTACAAAACGCACGACTCCGACAAATCATGAAAAACGAAGCGGACGCTTTTATTTTTACGATTTGTCGGAGTCGTAAAAGTTTTTGCAGGAGTCGTGAAAATTTTCACGATCACGACTGCTCTCCTCGCCTCCTCCACTTTTCCCTGACGTCACACGCCACTTGTATCTGGCTCACCACGCCAACGACCTCGCGTACCGTTGTCGCCTCGGCTCGAAGGCCAAAGGGGTCCGGCTTCGGGTGGATTTGGGACATTCCTGCGTCGAAGGGTGCGTTTCGCCCGCCTCGGATCTGCTTTCTTTGTCGAGATTCACCTTCGTCGTGATGGCGTCCGACGCGGTTCCGTATTGTGAGCGGAGGCCTTGAGCGATTGACCGACAGCCAACAGAGCGTGTGAGTGGCTCTCCGGACCCACGTGATGAGCAGAGCAAGGCCGCCGTGGAGGAAGCGAGGGGGAGATTTGACGGAGGGAAGTTCCCCCCCGGGAAGAATGGACCTTTTGCAGAAAAATCGGTTCGAGAGTAACTGGTTCCAGTACCCTCTGTCTCTTCCTTCTGGCCGAGCAGAGAGGGAAGATGGTTTCGTTGTGTCGACTTCGGGGCGGAAGATTACGCACGATGGGGACAAAGGCGAGTTTGGGGGAGCCGTATCTAGGTCACAGCGTCTCAATGGGTGAACAGGATGTAGCTGACGTTTTGGGAGTGCAACTGGTGGGAGAGGCCTCGCGCGCGCGTTGTTTTCTCGCCACTTGGCCTCGACCCCAGTCACGTCTCTAGGTGGCAACACATATTTGCCAAGAGGTCCATTGACGGAAGGAAATCTCCCTCCGACGGCCGGAAGCGGATCGCGGCAGAGCGCGGCACGATTTGCCGGAGTCGTGAGTTTTGTAGTATCCTGTTTGGACAGGCCTTGACGCGTTAAAGCACTGACAGCGTTTCTAGTTAATGTAATACCCCTGTCAGACGGCAGCTAAAATGGCATTTACACCAAATGACATTCAGTGTAAATGTCATTTAGGCACTGCCACACGGCAACTCAAATGGCATTTAACCTAAATGCCATTTCGGGTAAACAGAGTTCCCCAAACTCATTTACGGCTCGCAAAGCGAACTCTCGATGGCAGCGCTCGACATATATTACGGGATTGTTTTAAAAAAAAAGGCATATATTACGGAAACAATTTTTACATCGTTTTAATTACGAAAATAATTTCTTTAACGCGTATTTCGCACGCACTTTACGTTCCTAATTGTTTAATCTACTCACGACTCCAGTTACCCAGTAGGCCTAATGGCTCTGAACCGCTGAACTTGTCGTGTGCTCGCCTCGGTCGGCTCTCGGTTCGTTGGTTCCACTTGCGATACGCTCCTCATTTACGCGTTTTTACGATATCGGAAGGAGCGCCTGCAGACAAAAAAAGGCGACCTGTCCCGCGAGACGTCGGTACTCAAACTATGCGAGACGAGCGCCTCGAATGGTCTTCGGTAGCAGAAGCGGAACGGCGGGTTCTGCACCGGCCTACGGGCGATTTGAGAAGCCCTCCGTTTCCTCAAGATATACGTCGCGCTCCATCACAATACCGAAACCTCAAGGAACATTTTTGGGTAAGATATAACTTTAACGGTGGGCATAGCCAACAGGAGCACGCAAAACAATTATCGGAGCGGACGGCCGCCTAGTATTCGTTTTGTGTGAGTGGGTCGTCGCAGCGCTGCGTACCTCGAACGAGTTCATTGCACGGCCGGCTTGGTCGTGGTTCATACTAGCTGACTTCGCCTAGCAGCGCTTTAAATTTCGCGTTTGTTGCTCTGGCAACAGCTTGCGAAGTTGGCTGAATCTTTACTTGGCTGCCGCGAAGTAGAGATTCTGGGAAGAATGCAATACGACAAAAACAGTTTACTTTTCTTTAAGTGGTACAAATCTTGTAAATGCCCTGTTCTAATAAACGTAGTGTAGGTATTCGTCACCCTGACTCTTGACCGGCTTTTACATTCCCATTGACATCCTCCAAAAAGAAATAAAAAGAAATGCTGCGTGAAGTCAGTCTCTCAATGTTTCTATTTCTAGCTTTCTTTGATGTTGGATAATCCCATACTGTTTCAAAGCGAAATATGTTACGTGTGTTTACGTGATACGTGCACAATTTTATTCCAAAACATCCTAAAAATTGTTTAATAATGCATTGCATATATACATTGAATACAGTTGCTGCACAGTTGCTACTTGAGATATTTACGTGTTCCAGAAAACATCTGCTGCTGGGGGCCACCATAGAAGTAGGCAAAGTAGTGAGCTGGCTACATTACAAAGGAATCTACAAGTTCCCGGGATCACTGTCTCTAAATAAGTGGCAGTTTCTTGCAGCCATGGCCACTTTTGTGACATTCTCCTCACTTGTTTTCAGACGTGCAGTGTAAAAGTATCGCAGAAAGCAACCTGGGTGAGGTACCTTCTAGAAAAGCAGCAATAAAATAATTGTGTGAGGCTGACGATGACAGTCCAATAGCCAGCATCAAGGCTGTCACTGGTATTGACCCCAAGATACCCGACTAGTGGCAATGTCAGTGATGATGCCACAAGTACCAGAACAGGCCGACGAAGCAGTGGTATAAGGGCCGGCACAAACAGTAATGTGCAGCTGAGCTGACAAGAGTGAAAAGGAAAAGGCCACATAGCCATAGGGGCTGTTTCGGCTTGTTGAAGCAGCCCGACATGCCCCACTAGAGCACTCGGAAGATGCGAGTCGCAGTAGCAGTGCCACGAAATGTTGGAGAAGCAACTGCTCGCATTGCGCAGAAGGTCGAGTGGGTAACTACGTTCAGTAAAGAAGGCGGTCATCGTCTTAAAGACGAAAATCGATTTCGTCGCTGCAAATCTTATGGAGGCGAAGGAATTGTGAGAAGGGAATAGAGTTGATTTGGGATCTAGGATGGATCAAGGAGTAAAGAAGGTAGCTATGGCTGTCAGTGGGTTTATAGTGCACAAAGGTGTGGAACCTGTGACCGTCACTAGTGACTTTTAAGTCTAGGAAGTTGACAGCACATTTCGATATCAGTGAGGTAAACTTGAGGGAGGGGTAGGCGTTGCAGAGTGCAGACCACCACGTTTCCACCCTTATCGGCTGGCTTGGTTACGAGGTTAGTGCGTTTTCGAAGGGAGTTTAGCGCGGTAACTTCTTGTGGGGTTGCGTTGCGGTATTTAGAGATTAGTTTGCTAGAGGAGTTGGCAAGAATGCTACGACATGCTTTGATTGAACTGTCAGTTTCATGGTGTTTGGCGGGAAGCAGGGTCCGGATAGTAGTCTTTGGGTTAATGGTGTCGAACATGGTGCGATTAAAGTTAGACGGATGCTGGGTGAAGTGGGCATCTAAAAGTAGGCATCAGAAGAATTGTTTGCTGTCCACATGTAAAAACAAAAAAGGGTAAGGTCGGCTTTGAAGTGCAGGAACGAAGGACGGGCCCTTCGATAAGATAACGTGTTCAGGGGCAGTGAGGGGTAAATCGTCTCGTATGGTGACATCATCAATGCGTTGGACGGCAGCCTCATCATTTCGGGGCAAGAGAGTGTATAGTTTCCTTGATTTACAGGTGAGACCATCGGCATAGAGATATGAGTTGACTTCCAGAATTTTGTCAACAAGTTTGCATGAGTGTGAATCGAAAGATGAGTCAAGGGACTTGAGGAGTCTTAGCGACGGTGAGCGTTTGGCGTAACTGGGCACAGTGGTCATTATGATATCTCAGATGTGCCTTCACTAGCTGGAGAGCAGCATTATCTAATATTTGTGACACTTTTGAAGGGCCGGAGGAATTCTCATTGGCAGGTTGTAAGGAGGGCCGGTGTGTTTGCACGCAAGACATGTCGGAGTGCCGCACGGCGTGGTACCAGGGAGCAAAGTCTGAGGCTTTGTGGTCTGGTAGCTGCATACTGGAAGGGATCATAAGTTGGGCTTCGATAGGAAGTTTGGGTGGGTGCTTTAGAAATAACTGTAGAGTCTACGAGGTGGAAAGTCGTTTTCATGATTAGTTTGCTGAGCCTGGGCACGGAGGGACGGAACTAGATGAGGGAATTTCGGAATGGTTGCTGCATACTGGAAGGGATCGTAAGTTGGGCTGTCAATAGGAAGTTAGGGCGGGTGCTTTAGAAATAACTGTAGAGTCTTTGAGGTGGGAAGTGGTTTCCATGATTAGTTTGCCGAGCCTGGGTATGGAGGGATGGAACGTAAAGATGAGGGGGTTTCGGAATGGTTGCTGCATACTGAAAGGGATCGTAAGTTGGGCTGTCAATAGGAAGTTAGGGCGGGTGCTTTAGAAATAACTGTAGAGTCTTTGAGGTGGGAAGTGGTTTCCATGATTAGTTTGCCGAGCCTGGGTATGGAGGGATGGAACGTAAAGATGAGGGGGTTTCGGAATGGTTGCTGCATACTGGAAGGGATCGTAAGTTGGGCTTCGATAGGAAGTTAGGGCGGGTGCTTTAGAAATAACTGTAGAGTCTACGAGGTAAAAAGTGGTCTCCATGATTAGTTTGCCGAGCCTGGGTATGGAGGGATGGAACGTAAAGATGAGGGGGTTTCGGAATGGTTGCTGCATACTGGAAGGGATCGTAAGTTGGGCTGTCGATAGGAAGTTAGGGCGGGTGCTTTAGAAATAACTGTAGAGTTTACGAGGTGGAAAGTGGTCTCCATGATTAGTTTGCCGAGCCTGGGTATGGAGGGATGGAACGTAAAGATGAGGGGGTTTCGGAATGGTTGCTGCATACTGGAAGGGATCGTAAGTTGGGCTGTCGATAGGAAGTTAGGGCGGGTGCTTTAGAAATAACTGTAGAGTCTACGAGGTGGAAAGTGGTCTCCATGATTAGTTTGCCGAGCCTGGGTATGGAGGGATGGAACGTAAAGATGAGGGGGTTTCGGAATGGTTGCTGCATACTGGAAGGGATCGTAAGTTGGGCTGTCGATAGGAAGTTAGGGTGGGTGCTTTAGAAATAACTGTAGAGTCAATGAGGTGGGAAGTGGTTCCCATGATTAGTTTGCCGAGCCTGGGTATGGAGGGATGGAACGTAAAGATGAGGGGGTTTCGGAATGGTTGCTGCATACTGGAAGGGATCGTAAGTTGGGCTTCGATAGGAAGTTAGGGCGGGTGCTTTAGAAATAACTGTAGAGTCTTTGAGGTGGGAAGTGGTTTCCATGATTAGTTTGCCGAGCCTGGGTATGGAGGGATGGAACGTAAAGATGAGGGGGTTTCGGAATGGTTGCTGCATACTGGAAGGGATCGTAAGTTGGGCTTCGATAGGAAGTTAGGGCGGGTGCTTTAGAAATAACTGTAGAGTCTACGAGGTAAAAAGTGGTCTCCATGATTAGTTTGCCGAGCCTGGGTATGGAGGGATGGAACGTAAAGATGAGGGGGTTTCGGAATGGTTGCTGCATACTGGAAGGGATTGTAAGTTGGGCTGTCGATAGGAAGTTAGGGCGGGTGCTTTAGAAATAACTGTAGAGTTTACGAGGTGGAAAGTGGTCTCCATGATTAGTTTGCCGAGCCTGGGTATGGAGGGATGGAACGTAAAGATGAGGGGGTTTCGGAATGGTTGCTGCATACTGGAAGGGATCGTAAGTTGGGCTGTCGATAGGAAGTTAGGGCGGGTGCTTTAGAAATAACTGTAGAGTCTACGAGGTGGAAAGTGGTCTCCATGATTAGTTTGCCGAGCCTGGGTATGGAGGGATGGAACGTAAAGATGAGGGGGTTTCGGAATGGTTGCTGCATACTGGAAGGGATCGTAAGTTGGGCTGTCGATAGGAAGTTAGGGTGGGTGCTTTAGAAATAACTGTAGAGTCAATGAGGTGGGAAGTGGTTCCCATGATTAGTTTGCCGAGCCTGGGTATAGAGGGATGGAATGTAAAGATGAGGGGGTTTCGGAATGGTTGCTGCATACTGGAAGGGATCGTAAGTTGGGCTTCGATAGGAAGTTAGGGCGGGTGCTTTAGAAATAACTATAAAGTCTTCGAGGTGGGAAGTGGTTTCCATGATTAGTTTGCCAAGCTTGGGTATGGAGGGATGGCACGTAAAGATGAGGGGGTTTCGGAATGGTTGCTGCATACTGGAAGGGATCGTAAGTTGGGCTGTCGATAGGAAGTTAGGGCGGGTGCTTTAGAAATAACTGTAGAGTCTTCGAGGTGGGAAGTGGCTTCCATGATTAGTTTGCCGAGCCTGGGTATGGGGGGATGGAACGTGAAGATGAGGGGGTTTCGGAGTGGTTGCTGCATACTGGAAGGGATCGTAAGTTGTGCTTCGATAGGACGTTAGGGCGGGTGCTTTAGAGATAACTGTAGAGTCTTCGAGGTGGAAAGTGGTTTCCATGATTAGTTTGCCAAGCCTGGGTATGGAGGGATGGCACGTAAAGATGAGGGAATTTCGGAATGGTTGCTGCATACTGGAAGGGATCGTAAGTTGGGCTGTCGATAGGAAGTTAGGGCGGGTGCTTTAGAAATAACTGTAGAGTCTTCGAGGTGGAAAGTGGTCTCCATGATTAGTTTGCCGAGCCTGGGTATGGGGGGATGGAACGTGAAGATGAGGGGGTTTCGGAGTGGTTGCTGCATACTGGAAGGGATCGTAAGTTGTGCTTCGATAGGACGTTAGGGCGGGTGCTTTAGAGATAACTGTAGAGTCTTCGAGGTGGAAAGTGGTTTCCATGATTAGTTTGCCAAGCCTGGGTATGGAGGGATGGAACGTGATGATGAGGGTGTTGCATGGTGGTTTAGATCTTGGTTGGGGAAATAGAGCGTTGTGTCGCAAAATGTTAGAGATGCGACTGCTCGCATTGCACAGAATGCTGAGTGGGTAGCTACTTTCAATAAAGAAGGCGGTCATCGTCTTAAAGGGGCACTCAGGTGGATTCCGAGATCGTCTATTTTATGTCATAACTCAATCTATGGACTCTAAGCATCCTAAGAAACCCGAAATTACATACAAGGGCGGTCAATCTCGCTATTTAAAATTCTATTAAAAATTGCGGCATGCACTCCTTTCTGCGCTGTGGCGCAGAACGCCAGAGGGTGCCATCGGACGGGAAGGCAACAGGGGAGGGCACATGACAGCCAATTACGAATAATGGCTTCCCGGCACACTAAATTTTCAAACATGTGCGCCTTTGAAAAATCAGTCCGCCGAGAAGCCGTCACTTGTGACTGGCTGTCGCGTGCCCTCCCATGCTGCCTTCCCGTCCGGTGGCACCCCCTGGTGTTCTGCGCTACGACACAGGAAAGGTGGCGTGCCAGAATCTTTAATTGGATTTTTACTATGAAAATCGGCTGCCCTTGAATGCTACCTTGGGTTTTTTAGAATGCTTAAAGCCCATAGATTGAGTTATGCCAATAAATAGACGATCTCAGAATCCACTTGAGTGCCCCTTTAAGCTGTTGACGGAAATCAACGTCGTTGCTGCAAATCCTACAAAGGCAAAGGATCTGCAGCCTCAAACGCCTTTTTGAGCTCCAGCAGTGGTTTGCCCAGGGGACGACGCTGCACCCTTTTGTCCAGGACACCACACACCAGACGGTCCCATAGCATGGCTGACAAGGTCTCACCAAAGTTGCAGTGTTCGGAGAAGCGGCGTGGGGCGGGGACGAAATTCGAGATGCTTTCTCCAGGCTGTTGGCTGCACTTATGAAACGCAAAGCACTGAACAATCACTGACAGGCACGGTGTGAAGTGGGCGGTGAGCTCCAACGCAATGTCCGCATAGGGAGTCCACTGGCACACACAACGAGCATACGACGGAGTAGATTGTCGGTCCACAAAGGCTACACGGGACTGCGCATATTGGGGACTCCTCGACGATGTTGAGCACAATGAAGAAAACGTTTAGTCGCTCTTGGTACAGGGGCCATGTTTCAATCTTTTTGGGTCGAACTCTTCGAGATGTCTCAGCCGCCCTTTGATGACAACGTTAGGCTCGTCTTTTTTCGCCATATGCTCTCGTCGTTGCCAAGTTGCCACGAAGCTGTCGTTGCTCAAAAAAGTGTGGTTGCGTGCCTCGGAGTTTGAATTTCTTCATTCTCGTTGTTGCCCAAAGCTTTATTCAGGCGGCCGACTTGGCCGTGCCGAAAAGAGGAGTTAGACAAGAGACACGTGGTTTACGACGAGTTCCCAGAATGACAAACGGTTCGGTAAAACCAGCTTGACTCGCCTTGGCTTGACTTCTGCCAACTCGCCGATGATGCCAGATGCACACACAACACTCACGACGCAAGATTCCGTTTCATTTTAAGTGCAAGATCCAGGCTTTCAATGTCGCTACCAAGCATGCACGATCATGTAGTGTTAGCATCGTTCAGGGCAACATGCTCATGCTCATAGCTTCAGCTTCACTTGCGCATGAAGTAAATGAAACCATAGCCCCTGTATCCACTCTAATTCTCCAAGTCAGTAGTAGGCTGAAATTTATCCATCACTACAAGAAATTGGGAATGATGCTGAGAAGTCTGGGAGGGTCGTCGCATGTACGGAATTGACTGATCGACGTGCCGTTCCCTGCAAGATGATGTCCTGGGTTGGGCAAGGTTCGAGCATGTTGGATGCTATCAGGAACACGTGGTTACACAGGATCTGTGGGGACACGGCGGTCCCATTGACTGTGGCCATATGTGCCTGGGGCGTCACTGCTTCCCGAGTGCTAGCCAGTGCCAACCTCTGGAAGATGGTCACGAAACTGCCTCAGCATCCCAACATTGAGATACTGGAACTGGTAGCAGTGGTCTAGGAGAGCCAGAGGAATCACTGTAGTTGGATAGAAACATTGCAACAGATGCATCAGTCCTCTAGGCATAAAATATCTTACACCTTAGACATATTATTCTCAAAATTGTAGATTCAATGGGGAAGCAGAGCAGTCAAAATTTCACCACACAGCTAGCTTGGAACATTTCTTGGAAACTTCACAGAATGGCAAACATTCTATAGCTTCTAAACATAGTATTTACAGTGCTAGAAGCTGGCACTCTTGTCTCGTATTTAGAAACAATTATTCAGTCATTTTCACCTAATCAAAGATGCACAATTGGGAAGATGATCAATCCAGTTGTTTTATTCACATTAAAACGAGTTAACGAATAACTTTAGAATGCTGACAGGAGCTATATCAGTTAGTTTTGAGTGACATTCAGTAAAAGGAAGACAAGTGAATTTTTTTTATCTTTTTAATTTTGTGAGTTTGAAACAAGATTGCGTGCATTTTCTAAGAGCTAAAAAAAACATGTAGGGATATTATTTCTACTAGTTCAAACATTTTTTTCTTTTTTTTCTTGGTTTTCGCAAAAAAGGGTACTTACTATTTTTATTGTGCTTTGGTAGCCGCTGGTGCTGCAACTTGATGTCCCAGGTGGCATTCCTACAGCGATTCCCTATGACCTGAGGGAGTCCTGGGGCAGTTCGGTTATCCCGTGTGTGTTTAACCGTTGAGCGGTCGCGGCGGCGCTCAAGATCTTCGGCCAGTCGCGTCGGAGGGGTGCGATCACTTGGCAGTGGTTTGCCTCACGACGAGCAAGTTGGCGATGGTTCTGTCCTCCGCAGGAGAGTATAGCTTTGCAGCGCCGACTCACTTTGTCACTGGGGTGGTTAGGTGCACGCAAGTCACCTGGCGAACCAAGCACTCTATGTAACACCGACACACATTCACAAGGTGCCTGATCACGTCGCCGACATCAGCCAAACGCCTGCTTGAAGACGCAGTACGTTAGTAGGTACGGTAGCCTGTCTTCAAACCGAAGCTCGCGGAATGCGTCTACGACGAAGATGATGGACGGCCTTCTCAACAGCCGGAGACGCTCGAACCAAGATCAATCCATACCACCGTGATAGTGACGGCGGAAGCGCAATACGGCATCCAGGATCCCTCGCAGACGTAGAAGTGAACACGGCAGCCGAAGATCGAGCGTGAGGGACAGCCAGAGCAAGCAAGCACTACCGAAATTAACGAAAGAACTGCAAGTGAGAACTGTGCGAGCAAGCCAGAGCAAGCTGTCAGCTGTAGTGGCGGAGCGCGGGAGGCTCGGCTTACGGATCGGCTTATGACGACGTTAGGTTGGCTAATGGATTTCGCCCCACGCTTCGCTTTATTTTTTCGTCAGAAACTAGTGAGCGCAACTTTCTATCCCAGTTTTTCGTTATATTTTCTTGTCCCAGCAGACAACACACACAAAAACAAGTGTTTCGCCGTGTTAAAATTGTTTATTGACGAAAACGTGTTCTATGTGCACGAGACGAATTTGCGATCGCATTTGTAATAGACATCACTTAAATGTCATTTTAGCTGTCGTCTGGCAGGTCCCATCATGAATGTCATTTGAAAACCTGAATGTCATTTGGCGTAAATGCCATTTTAGCTGCCGTCTGACAGGGGTATAAGCGTCTTCCGATCTTTACAATCCGTCAACTGTTTAAAATTACTTTTCTGCCACATTCTCTAGAAATATAATTTACCGTTCCTTTTTCTTGTCTCAAAATAACTTCTCGATAACGCTGTCGCCGTACTCATTTACCGCCGTGAATAGCGCCATCAAGCAGAGACATTGTGGATCCGCACGCTCATTTGCCTGGCTTTTTTCGCTTGTTAATGCATCTTTTTGTTTGAAAAACAAATTTAGTTATACGTTTTATTAATATCGATGAATAAAGAATTATTGGCGGCTGCATACAATAATCACTTAAAATATCGTGCTAAAATTGTGTTTTGAAATCTAGTTCCAGTCGTTAATTTGGTGTGACTCATTCATTCACGGCATTGAATGAGGGATGGCATTTGTCAATCCTGTACCAAACTTTGGGCGAACTTTTGGGACCAGTAGCGTATTGAAGGACACTGGTTTTACTTTACTCGACAGTGAAGCGCAGTGGATATTGCGCGTGCGAGATTTAGCTGAAAGGCTTTGGTCGCGCGAGGGCTGAGACCTGGAACTCCTAGCCTTTCAAGTCTTCTTTTTCGGTGGTGCGGACGCCTGGTCCTACCTGCTGTGTGAAAACGAGGAAGCGCCGCACAATTCATACGCATCAGTGAGAAATAAAAGGCATGTATGTGCACACACTATTAAGTGATGCGTGTCTGGTGGGTCAATCACTAAATCCCCAAACTCACGATCCTGTTGAGCTTCATCAAAGGCCCGAGTGATTTGTTTGCACTCGAGCACATAAGGCATCTCATAAAACTACGCGGCAGTACCCGCGCTTTTTGCGGCGCTGTCCACAACCATTGAGCCGGAGCGTGTGAGGGAGGTTACCGTTGCATGGGCATCCTACGGACATCGCAACCCTAAAGTTATTATAATCAAGGCTAGGGGTTCAACTGGGGCTAGTGGCTATGTGACTTCGGGATGCAAATTAAAGCAGACAGCAACTAGCCTACTTTTGCGGTGCTTCTTAGCATTCCTACGGGAAAACGCGCCTGCATTTTCTCTTTTCGCAGCCCAATAACATGACTCACGTTTGTTATTTAAGCTGTACTGACTAGCATGTACCTTTATTAACATTGTAAAAGTGGAATTGCTTTATTTAGAGCAGCCTTTTTCTGATCGCGTCCGCTATGGTTCGTATTCCGGGAATGCAACAGACCAACGGCAGTTCGCTGAGATGGCGGTGATAAGTAACACCAGAGCTGGTATAAAGTACAAAGACGCTCTGCTATTAACGCATAAACACACGAAGGAGGGAGGGAGATATACGGCACGTACATAAACGCTTTCAACCGGAAAAGAAAAAGAGCAGCAGTCTGTAAGACCGTGGAAATAGGCGCCGCCGCCCGATGTATCTCCGCTTTTCCGCCTGACAACCCGAGTAACTGCTCCATGCTGTCGTAAGGGAGAGGGGGGGGGGGGGGGAGTATCTCGAGTGTACGCGTGTGCGTATATCCGTGCGGCAGGTGCCGCCCACCGCCGCTTGCGAATAATGTACGCACAGATATCGGATGTGTAGCAGAGACAAGCAGAAACGAACGGATCGCTTTATTTATCGCAAGCCGCATCAAGGCACGCCGTTTAGCGCCAATTTGGAGCGTCTCGTATATCAATGCCAACCATTGTTTTAATATTTTTTTTCTATATTCTATACTCTGTACCATGAACTCCACGTCGATCCTGCCCAGACTTAGAGCTTATAGCAAAGCAAAAATAAAACACAGACATCATTCTAAAAGAACACGCTGTTGGTTTTAAAACGACGCCGGGCGTCAATGGCTTCTAACCGGAAAGATACATATCAGATGTTCAGTTGCTCCCTGCATACGTTTAAGCCTTTTGTGTTTACTTTAGTTATACTACGAGTGACGTAAAACAGGTTACGGTAAATAAAAAACTGTAAACAGAAATGCGAGCCTTTTTACACGACGGATAAGAACGGCAGTCCTTAATCCCATGATCGGAAACCTGTTAAATTGAACTCGTATTCGCAATGGCTACAAATCTTCTATACAGTTTGTATTCCGTTTCACATTACAATGAACCAGAGTGAAAGCTAGAGGCCACAAGGAGCCAATCCAGTGCCGCGCGCGTGTGTCACGTGATCTGATGACGTCATATCTACGTTCGCAGCACTGATTAGTTGTGCTTATAGCGCTGAGTGGTCACGCAGTCCACTCCAAAATAAAACTTCCAGCAGAACTGAAATTTCGTTTTTGGCGTAATAATAAAGCCAGGGGTCACAGTGCTTATAAATAGTAAATTGGTGCGCGTATGTTTATACAGCCTGAACTTAGTCTGCCCCAACGCGCGACTTCTCTCTCAGCTGTAGATGAGCAATTTAGACAGTGCGGCACATCCGCCAGCCTGGGGTCTTCAACGTGCAGCACGCAGTAGTGATGCACGACCGCACTCTGGTACAATGCTCATCCAGATAGAAACGGGCACAGGTGTGGACCAAACGCATTCCCTGGGTTCTGCGTCGCGAGCTTTCGTTCGACATGTTCCGAGCTGGTCTGCGCTATAGTCAGTTACAGGCTAAGAAGGTAGCGGCAAATGCCCCTCAAAGGGAATCAGATATCCCTCCGCCACCTTTGCATCCAATAGCGTCCCACCGTTTCCGTGACGTCGCGGACAACGCGCGAGGAGGGTCTTGCCTTTCTGTACATATTTGCTTTATCTTTCAACTTTGACTTAGCATTGTGGAAGCCACGAGAGGGAGATTAGAGTTCTCCCCCACCGACGGAAACAAATACGACTTTCGGGGATTAGCTTCCCCCCCGATGAATACAAAGGCTGCTTTCAGGGGCTCGGTTCCCTCTCCGATGAATAACAGAGGTCGCTTTCTTAAAAAGTGGGATCGGAGACAAGTGGGATTCCATTGAAGCGGAACAAGGAGCGTCTCCAGTGAACTCTTCTTTCGACTGCGGAGAGATTTGTAACGGGCGCATCACACTTGTGGGAGGAGCTTCTCCTACCTTCTTGACTTGTAACCGACTATAGTGCACTTGGCCACCGATTCCTGACAGTGCTTTATATCATACAAAGGACACTCTGCATACAGATTCGAAAGCGAGTCCCCGCAAGATCCGTGCTTCGAATGCCGTATGACAATGCACTCAAGGATAAGCGGGGCACCCGGTATTCGAACCACGGATATTGCAGTGACTCGAGTGTGCAGACCGTCTTTTGTATGATGTATGAGCGGTGTTACGGCAGCTGAAAGATAGCGGCTAGTCTTAAACAGGCTGAAAAAAAAAATGAAAGCCGTTTACAACTCTCTGTAACGCGGAATTGAAGCGCAGCTTTTGAGGAGGAGGAGGGAAGTGTACTGAGGGGAGGGTATACCCCTCCTCCCTCCTTCTCCTTCGTGATCCTGCCTGCTACACTCTAATAAAAGCCCGTGCGTGTACTTTCCCGCACAACACTCGTAGAGCCAATCACCACAACTTACGGAGACAGCTCAGTGAATAACAATGCCGAAACATATGTCGGACCAAAACACGCAGTCTGAGTTGTGACATTAAGCAATGCAAGCGTGACGTTTTGCATTGCTTAATGTCACAACTCGGACTGCGTTTTTTGGTCTGAACATATGTTTCGGCATCGTTATTCGCTGAGCTGCCTCCGTAAGTTGCAGTGATTGGCTCTGCGAGTGTTGTGCGGGAAAGTAGACGCACGGGCTTTTTTTAAAATGTACTCCTCCTCCCCTCATCCTTCTGCGCCCACTCTTTCTCCTTCACCTCCTCCTCATCCTTCAACCTCCTCCCCTCGCCTCCTCCACCTCCTCTCTCCTCCCGCTCCTCCTCCTCCCCTCTCTTCCCGCTCCTCCTCATCCTCGCTCCTGCGGCTGGGGGTTCACGTGACCTGAGGGGGTCACATGACAGGGGGGGTCGCGCGACATGGGAGTCACGTGACTGGGGGGGGAGGTCACGTGACCTGGGGGGGTCCCGTGACCTGGGGGTCAGTGACCTGGGGATCAGTGACCTGAGGCGGTCACGTGATTTGGAGGGTCACGTGACCTTACGGTTACGCCGACGACGACGCCGACGCCGATCAAGCCGGAAACGGGCGACTAAGAGCTAGCGCTCTAAAACACCTCACCAGAGAAAGAGCGGGGTCTTTTTGTTGTCATTTTTTATCCTCCTAAAGCAAACTGAGATGGTCGACCTCTAAGTCAGTGTAATATGCTCCCGATTCACCTCAAGACGTCAACATGATGCTGTCGCATACGGGCCATTTTCAATCCGTTATCACAATACGTCACCCTACAATAAACATGCGTACTCTCAACTGCTGGTAGGACTCGAACAGGGAACCTTTCACCCTCGTCCTTGTATTTGGGAAAGCACCGTACCCGCAGTGCCTTTACATTTGGAATCAACAAAAACAATTGACTGCCTAAAACATCCAGAAAAATGTTTGATATATGTAGATGTGTATATTTCTTTTTTGTTTGCAGAATAAAGACAAAATGGTGCGAGCAAATTTTCACGAATCGTCCAGCCTCCTTATCCGCCCCCCCCCCTCCCCCCCCCCCCCACAAAAAAAAAAGAAAAAAAAAGAAACACGGCCAGCATGTTTGTTGTTGACGATTCCTCAGATATAAACTTTTTAGCAAACCATTACCGTGCTCCGCGTATCACATTACTGGAACACCTGAAGCATGCTGTCAAGCGCGCGCCAAAACCGATACCTTGAATGCATTGGTCCGCTTGACCGCGGGGCACGCGTTTAAAAGCATGCTTCAAATACTCCATTAGTTCGGAAAGCGAAACGCGGTAACGGTTTGCTACAAGTCCCTATTATAGCGAGATGCATTCGTCTTCGATTGAATCAGGATACGAGGATTACACCTCTGAATGCATTTCCACAGAGAGGTGAAAATATTGTTGAAATCATGTATTTCAATACAAAAATACAAAGGAAAAAGGGATTTCTAAAACATGGCGTCGGTATACTTGTATTGCCCTCCTGCGAAACTCAGGAGTTCATACAAAGAATTGTGTGCGTACGGATGATTGCCAAAATATCCAAAACTTTCGCCATAATTTTCGGTTTACCTTCCGGATTAACGTCGAAGGAACAAAAACAAATAATAAAATAAAATAAAAATTACCAACGTCTCGAAATATCCTCTTCGTGTTTCGTTCTTCAAGTATCGAAATAGAGCGCCAGCCGCTGCAGACACCGTTGGCGACCCCGCCGCACAGCCATCGTTCCCAACGCCGCAACGTTATAATTAATGCAATTTAATGCAAAGGTGCCCTTAGCAAAAAGAGGCCGTACTTCAAACGAAGTTGAAATATATTTAGTACGAATATTCATTTTGTATTTATTCTGTATTATTTTGGCCGCATTCGAAATACGCGTGTGATGTATTCAAAATACATTATAAATATGAATCAAAAAATATTTTAGATATACCAAAAATATTATCCTTTCACACTCAAGATGCCATTTGTGCATTACAAACCGGTTACACAATTTTTTTTTTTTTTATTTTCGATTTTGTCAGCAAATGGTATCCCTGTGGTATTTGAAGGCACTACTAGATACATCGCACAAAGCTACATTAGAAACGAACACAAACACAAACACCATGACGCACAGAACAGCTCATTCACAGTCCCGTTGACTGCTCTAGAGCCTTATATAGCCTACATATTGAAGGTAATCATTTTTTCGGTGACCACCTCTGCGCTTATTAAGGTTCCAAGTATTCGATATTCTCCTCGGGGAGTCTGTCAAAGGGGAAACAGTGTTTTGAAGTTCGTGGACGATATCTCTTAGCAAAAGGCATTGGTACAACTAATAACAATTCGGCGCAGTCCTTAAAACAATATCCACACAAACGGCTCATAAAATACATGTTATTGCTTCTCTGCGTAGCACCACTCAGGACGAAGCGAATCAAGGCAGTATCTTCACTTTAAAATACTGTAAACGACTTTATTTTCGTGAGGACCTAATTCTCGCAAAGTTCGCGAATCGCCTACAATTCCGAAAAATAGGTCCCGTGAACAATTCCGGCAAAATGCAAAAATATTAAAATCTATATTGCAATCCCAGCGCGTCGCGAAAATTAGAATTTGCGAATTATTCCAAAACTCCAACTTTGACCTAAATCGCGAAATATTGAGCCCACGAAAAATAAATATTTTACAGTAGTTGTTTTGCCTTTCCATTTTAGTAGTTGACTATTTAATATGGTGGTTAATATCACTATATTAAAGTCACTATTCACATCACGTACAATGGTGAGTATACACGTTCAGTGAACTAACATTGTGCTAACAAAACCACTCCAAACGTATCTGTTCACAGCACCTGCTGAAGCTTTCCAGCATCAGCAAATGTTGTAGTTGTAGTCCCCGAACCCCGTTTCTGATTGGTGTGCAAGGAACTGATCAGGTGTGTCCTTGATAGAAAAAAGGAAACAATAACATAAACTGGGCTGATTTATCAGTGCGATGCTCCGCAATTCAGTTAACAAACTAATCAAATGTTGTATTTAGGCGCTTCAGTGGACTCCATATCTACTTGAAGTGAACTTCTAGAAGGGGAGCTTTTCAATATTTTGGTAGTTTAAGTCAAACTACCAAAGTATTGCAGTCAAAAGGTACTTAGAGTATAACACAACAGTATTTACGATTTTCAGGTATTTTAAGAGTATTCTGCACGTATTTTTGATTGCTCCATTTTTTTAGGGTTAGAGTATATTTTGCATGAATTAAATAAATATTTCAAGAAATATACGTGAAAGGTATTTTGTGCCTATTAATTTAGTATTTACATATTTCAAAACGCATGAAGGGAACTTCAAATGTAGTTTAAGTAAAGGTATTTTAAAATGATTTTTAGAAGTATATTTTAGTACTAAGTAAAAAAAAAAGAAGTTTATATTTTACGTCTATTTTTTGTGTACTTAAAATCATGAGCTGTATTTCAAATACACTCAAATTAGAATGTGGTATATTTCAAACGTATTAGTTTTCGCTAAGGGCATGCAAGCAAGCCGGACAAGAATGACGAAAATAATCCCTGGAGAAGGGGAACAAGAGGGACAAAGGACAAACACAAATCTCCAAACACAGCTGGGTGACTGGTGAGCGACCGAAAAAATCCGCCTGGTCCGTGTATCGAACCCGGGACCTCTCCATTACAGGTGGAGCGCTTTACCAACTGAGCTAACCAGGGGTTCGACGTCAGTAGAGCGAACGGGTTTTATCGCATTAATTGCATTAATTATAACCTTAAAGTCGCAAGCTTCACCCTTGTTGGTGTTAGACTGGTGGCAGCTGATAAAACCCGTTTGCTCTACTGACGTCGAACCCCTGTTTAGCTCAGTTGGTAGAGCGCTCCACCTATAATGGAGAGGTCCCGGGTTCGATACCCGGACCAGGCTGATTTTTTCGGTCGCTCACCAGTCACCTAGCTGTGTTTAGAGATTTGTTTTTGTCCTTTGTCCCTCTTGTTCCCCTTCTCCATGGATTACTTTCGTCATTCTTGTCCAGCTCGCTTGCACTCTTGCATTTAATTGCATTAATTATAACCTTCAAGTCGCAAGCTTCACCCTTGTTGGTGTTAGACTGGTGGCAGCTGATAAAACCCGTTTGCTCTACTGACGTCGAACCCCTGGTTAGCTCAGTTGGTAGAGCGCTCCACCTGTAATGGAGAGGTCCCGGGTTCGGTACCCGGACCAGGCGAATTTTATCGGTCGCTCACCAGTCACCTAGCTGTGTTTGGAGATTGTGGTTGTCCTTTGTCCCTCTTGTTCCCCTTCTCCAGGGATTATTTTCGTCATTCTTGTCCAGCTCGCTTGCACTCTTGCATTTAATTGCATTAATTATAACCTTAAAATCCCAAGCTTCACCCTTGTTGATGTTAGACTGGTGGCAGCTGATAAAACCCGTTTGCTCTACTGACGTCGAACCCCTGGTTAGCTCAGTTGGTAGAGCGCTCCACCTGTAATGGAGAGGTCGCGGGTTCGATACCCGGACCAGGCGGATTTTTTCGGTCGCTCACCAGTCACCTAGCTGTGTTTAGAGATTTGTTTTTGTCCTTTGTCCCTCTTGTTCCCCTTCTCCAGGGATTACTTTCGTCATTCTTGTCCAGCTCGCTTGCACTCTTGCATTTAATTGCATTAATTATAACCTTAAAATCCCAAGCTTCACCCTGTTGATGTTAGACTAGTGGCAGCTAATAAAACCCGTTTGCTCTACTGACGTCGAACCCCTGGTTAGCTCAGTTGGTAGAGCGCTCCACCTGTAATGGAGAGGTCCCGGGTTCGACCCGGACCAGGCGGATTTTTTCGGTCGCTCACCAGTCACCTAGCTGTGTTTAGAGATTTGTTTTTGTCCTTTGTCCCTCTTGTTCCCCTTCTCCAGGGATTACTTTCGTCATTCTTGTCCAGCTCGCTTGCACTCTTGCATTTAATTGCATTAATTATAACCTTAAAATCCCAAGCTTCACCCTGTTGATGTTAGACTAGTGGCAGCTAATAAAACCCGTTTGCTCTACTGACGTCGAACCCCTGGTTAGCTCAGTTGGTAGAGCGCTCCACCTGTAATGGAGAGGTCCCGGGTTCGACCCGGACCAGGCGGATTTTTTCGGTCGCTCACCAGTCACCTAGCTGTGTTTAGAGATTTGTTTTTGTCCTTTGTCCCTCTTGTTCCCCTTCTCCAGGGATTACTTTCGTCATTCTTGTCCAGCTCGCTTGCACTCTTGCATTTAATTGCATTAATTATAACCTTAAAATCCCAAGCTTCACCCTGTTGATGTTAGACTAGTGGCAGCTAATAAAACCCGTTTGCTCTACTGACGTCGAACCCCTGGTTAGCTCAGTTGGTAGAGCGCTCCACCTGTAATGGAGAGGTCCCGGGTTCGACCCGGACCAGGCGGATTTTTTCGGTCGCTCACCAGTCACCTAGCTGTGTTTGGAGATTTGTGTTTGTCCTTTGTCCCTCTTGTTCCCCTTCTCCAGGGATTACTTTCGTCATTCTTGTCCAGCTCGCTTGCACTCTTGCATTTAATTGCATTAATTATAACCTTAAAATCCCAAGCTTCACCCTGTTGATGTTAGACTAGTGGCAGCTAATAAAACCCGTTTGCTCTACTGACGTCGAACCCCTGGTTAGCTCAGTTGGTAGAGCGCTCCACCTGTAATGGAGAGGTCCCGGGTTCGACCCGGACCAGGCGGATTTTTTCGGTCGCTCACCAGTCACCTAGCTGTGTTTAGAGATTTGTTTTTGTCCTTTGTCCCTCTTGTTCCCCTTCTCCAGGGATTACTTTCGTCATTCTTGTCCAGCTCGCTTGCACTCTTGCATTTAATTGCATTAATAATAACCTTAAAGTCGCAAGCTTCACCCTTGTTGGTGTTAGACTGGTGGCAGCTGATAAAACCCGTTTGCTCTACTGACGTCGAACCCCTGGTTAGCTCAGTTGGTAGAGCGCTCCACCTGTAATGGAGAGGTCCCGGGTTCGGTACCCGGACCAGGCGAATTTTATCGGTCGCTCACCAGTCACCTAGCTGTGTTTGGAGATTGTGGTTGTCCTTTGTCCCTCTTGTTCCCCTTCTCCAGGGTTTATTTTCGTCATTCTTGTCCAGTTCGCTTGCACTCTTGCATTTAATTGCATTAATTATAACCTTAAAATCCCAAGCTTCACCCTGTTGATGTTAGACTAGTGGCAGCTAATAAAACCCGTCTGCTCTACTGACGTCGAACCCCTGGTTAGCTCAGTTGGTAGAGCGCTCCACCTGTAATGGAGAGGTCCCGGGTTCGACCCGGACCAGGCGGATTTTTTCGGTCGCTCACCAGTCACCTAGCTGTGTTTAGAGATTTGTTTTTGTCCTTTGTCCCTCTTGTTCCCCTTCTCCAGGGATTACTTTCGTCATTCTTGTCCAGCTCGCTTGCACTCTTGCATTTAATTGCATTAATTATAACCTTAAAATCCCAAGCTTCACCCTGTTGATGTTAGACTAGTGGCAGCTAATAAAACCCGTTTGCTCTACTGACGTCGAACCCCTGGTTAGCTCAGTTGGTAGAGCGCTCCACCTGTAATGGAGAGGTCCCGGGTTCGGTACCCGGACCAGGCGAATTTTATCGGTCGCTCACCAGTCACCTAGCTGTGTTTGGAGATTGTGGTTGTCCTTTGTCCCTCTTGTTCCCCTTCTCCAGGGATTATTTTCGTCGTTCTTGTCCAGCTCGCTTGCACTCTTGCATTTAATTGCATTAATTATAACCTTAAAATCCCAAGCTTCACCCTTGTTGATGTTAGACTGGTGGCAGCTGATAAAACCCGTTTGCTCTACTGACGTCGAACCCCTGGTTAGCTCAGTTGGTAGAGCGCTCCACCTGTAATGGAGAGGTCCCGGGTTCGGTACCCGGACCAGGCGAATTTTATCGGTCGCTCACCAGTCACCTAGCTGTGTTTGGAGATTGTGGTTGTCCTTTGTCCCTCTTGTTCCCCTTCTCCAGGGATTATTTTCGTCATTCTTGTCCAGCTCGCTTGCACTCTTGCATTTAATTGCATTAATTATAACCTTAAAATCCCAAGCTTCACCCTGTTGATGTTAGACTAGTGGCAGCTAATAAAACCCGTTTGCTCTACTGACGTCGAACCCCTGGTTAGCTCAGTTGGTAGAGCGCTCCACCTGTAATGGAGAGGTCCCGGGTTCGACCCGGACCAGGCGGATTTTTTCGGTCGCTCACCAGTCACCTAGCTGTGTTTAGAGATTTGTTTTTGTCCTTTGTCCCTCTTGTTCCCCTTCTCCAGGGATTATTTTCGTCATTCTTGTCCAGCTCGCTTGCACTCTTGCATTTAATTGCATTAATTATAACCTTAAAATCCCAAGCTTCACCCTTGTTGATGTTAGACTGGTGGCAGCTGATAAAACCCGTTTGCTCTACTGACGTCGAACCCCTGGTTAGCTCAGTTGGTAGAGCGCTCCACCTGTAATGGAGAGGTCGCGGGTTCGATACCCGGACCAGGCGGATTTTTTCGGTCGCTCACCAGTCACCTAGCAGTGTTTGGAGATTTGTGTTTGTCCTTTGTTCCTCTTGTTCCCCTTCTCCAAGGAATATTTTCGCCGCAGCGTTTGCAGAAAAACTTCAGCGGTAGGAGAACTCCATTAAAAAAACATCCTCTCGCCTACTCGCTTTTTTTCTCATTCTGCGTAATCGTGGTTGTTGCTACAACGAACGGACAGCCCCTTGTTGCCGTCAACAGGTGTTTCAGGGATGCGTGTTTTTATTTGTTCGCTTTTTCCCTTTGCACTTCTTGTTCTATCCCAACAGCAAGCACCGGCAGGTTTTGAAAGGAACGAGCGCAGCTTTTTCCGCTACGCAGCATCCCCGTTTGATCGAGGTGCCCACGTTGTGTCGAACGACAGCAGCAGTCTCTCATGCACCCGTGCGTGCTCATAAACTTAGCGTGGCGCTGAAGTCATCGCTCGGGCCCGAACAGCCCGAACAAGCGCGGGCCAGAGCGTCGTGTCGGCCTCCGGGTTATGGCTTGCTTCGCGCTAGAGAGGAGTCGCCGCTGGTGCTGTTTCTATACTTTGTTTCAGCTTATGCCCAAAACCAGCCGATGCTACGAGTTAATGGGAGATATCAAGCACTATCAAAAGCGCAAGTCAGCAGGCCCTTTTCTTTATGATGGGTTCAGCAATGATGAAACACATTAAGAAACACGATGAACACCAGGATTGTGCGCTTTTGACGCTCTTTGATTTGTCCCAGCCGTCAAAGGCCGACCAATAAGCAGAAAGGACAAAAATTTCCCTCAATTTCTTTTTTTTTTTGCATTGGAGAAAGAGGGAGATCCTCCTTTCCGTAGGAAATAGCTCAGAGCAGGCACGTAGCCAGAATTTTGTTTCAGGGGGGGGGGGGGGGGCCACTGATGACAAAAGGCTGTATGAGGGGGAGGGGGGAGAGGAGGACTCATGCAAAATGGAAGATTTCGGGGAGGGGGGGGCGGGCCCGGGGGCCCATGGGCCTCCCCCCTGGCTACGTGTCCGGCTCAGAGACTCCCTCCTGTTGGGAAAGCAGGTAAGGAAAGAGCAAGAGGGTATTGAGAGGAGTAAACTGGGAACCGGTTTTCGTCCCGGCAGAAGACAATTCTGTCGGTCGGCCTTTAATTAAGCTGGGACCAAGTATAGCTGCGCAGAACACAGACCGAAATCACACAGGGTGACTCTGATACAATCAGGATACTCTGATGGCAAGAAGTGACACGTGGTGCCACTTCTTGCCGCCGCAATCTAAAGGCAACATCGGAAAACTTCTCGTATTTACCTTTTTTAGAGCGCAGCTCTTAGGGCCCGTTCCCGGCTTGAGCGGCGTCGGCGTCGGCGTCGGCGTCGGCGTCGCCGTCGGCGTCGGCGTCGGCGTAACCGCAACTCTCGTAACCCTCGTGAGGGTTACGAGGGCTACGAGGGTTAATCTCATGAGGGTTACCCTCACGAGGATCACGAGGGCCACGAGGGTTACTTACCCTCGTAACCCTCACGAGGGTTACGAGGGTTAGTTACCCTCAAAAGGGTTACCTTCACGAGGGTTACCCTCACGAGGGTTACTTACCCTCGTAACCCTCACGAGGGTTACGGGGGTTAGTTACCCTCAAAAGGGTTACCTTCACGAGGGTTACCCTCCACGAGGGTTACTTACCCTCGTAACCCTCACGAGGGTTACGAGGGTTAGTTACCCTCAAAAGGGTTACCTTCACGAGGGTTACCCTCACGAGGGTCACGAGAGTTACCCTCACGAGGGTCACGAGAGTTGCCCTCACAAGGGTTACTAGGGTTACCCTCACGAGGGTCACGATGGTTACCCAGGTCACGTGACCCCGGGGGGGGGGGGGTCACGTGACCTGGGGATACCCCCGAGGTCACGTGACCACCCGTTGACGTCATAGCCACTGATGACGTCATCAGTGACGTCACTGATGAAGTCACCGGCATCCGCATCGTCATCGTCATCATCACTGATGACGTCATCAGTGACGTCACTGATGACGTCACCGGCATCCGCATCGTCATCATCACTGATGGCGTCATCAGTGACGTCACTGATGACGTCATCGGCATCGTCACGTGGCCCCAGGTCACGTGACCCCCCCGACATCACGTGACGCCCCAAGGTCACGTGACTCCCACAAGGTCACGTGACTTCCCGCTCCCCGAGGTCACTTGACCCACCCCCCCCCCCAGTACCCTTCCCTCCTCCTCCTCAAGAGCTGCGCTCTAAATCGGCGTTACAGGGAGTTGTAAACGGCTTCCATTTTTTTTTTCTTCCATCCTTTTCTTAAAGGAACGTACGAATGCGTATATGTGCTTGTGAAGGGTTGAGTTCACAGAATTAGAACGCTGCCTTGGTTTGATTTTCGATTCGTGCTGAGCCATATTATCCGGACTTGGGCTTGTGATCAATAACACGTTTAGAAAGAGTATCCCAATGAACTTCTGCTGGGCTGGTTTAGGTTGTAATCAAGAACACTTTTTTTTTCTTTAAAACAAAGTTAACCAGGGAAAAACAAACCTAAAATACTCACACCAAATTTGCGACAAGTTATCGGGTTTCCGTGAAGTTTTCGGGGAGGAACGGCGGCTGCTGATGCGCCCGCCGCCCCGCCTGAGGTCTGGGGCTCGACTGAATGTGATGGCCATCAGATATCGATTTCAAGATTTCTACTTTGTCGCACGTCGTTCCTTTTACATTCTTTTTCCCTTCCTCAAACTTTGTTGCATTTTCACTGTTTTTGACTCAGAGGCCGGCACGAAGAAGCAGTGCTCGGGAACACGAAACAAGAACCTATTTTGCTCATCGGATATCGAACTGGAGGCCTTTCGAACATCCCCAGTGAGGTAATGGAAAATTCTAGGGAAGAGTCTTCTAGATTATCGATTGGACAAGAGTCAGCCAAACGCCGTCGCTGCTTAGCTTCTCGAAGACTTCAAACACACTGCGGTTGCAGCCCTTGGATCACGGATGCAATTCTGCCGTGTAGTAAAGGCTTTCCTAAAGCATTTATGTATCTTAAAGCCCTCACGCCTGTGGCGGCTGCCGTAACAACAGGTTCTATTTTCGCCGACGCACGATGAAACAAAGTATAGTACGGATACCGGGGTATAGATAGTACGAATGACGAAGTATAGCACAAATGACACACACACCAGAATATTTTTCATATTCCCCCGGAAAGTCGCGGCGTCTATATCATATGAAAAATGTTTTCAAACTTTCATTATGAGGAAGTCAATGTTTTCAAAATGCTTTATATGTGATGAAAAGACGAGGCTATTATCACCGGCCCTAATTAAGGTAATGATCGCGGTTCGGGATGCCTCGCGCAGCAGCGCGAACCGGCATGACACAGAACAAACGGAGGGTGCCGACGGCCATACTGCTCGCGGCCTGCCTTTCTAATTGAGCGCCACGTCAAAATACGCGAGGCTGGCGGTGCCAACGAGCGCACCCACCTTCCCACTCGCGCCGAGGCATCCTGTGATTAATGCGGCCGCTGCGGCGCCCGGCTGCAACCCGCGGACCCGTGCGCACTCGCTGCGCAACGTTCCCGTGCACGTTGCGCTGCAGCGCGAGAATTCTTTCGCTGTGTGCGTCGGTGGGATGACGCCGAAAGCCGCACGGAGGTCGAGTCTGTTGAAGGCAGCGAGGTAATTGTGTCCGGATCGGACGCACTGAAGCACTCGTTAAGACAGCGGCAGTGGCGGCAGTTTAGCAACTGCGTAGGATGTTCATTACGCAGCGCGGCTGACCCGGGACCCACTTCACGGCGCTGGGGATTGCCGCGGTGGGGGCGTATGAGGCGTGCATGCGTACGAGCATCGGGGCGGGCCGGAAACCGTGGAGTTTGATCAAACTCGAATCGGGCTTAGATGGACACCCTTGGGCGCAGACGTTTACCAAGGTGCCTCGTTCAAAATTGACCTTTTTCGAGAAGAGTTTTGCGCACGCCCAGGCTCTCCTTACGCAGCGGCGAATGCTAGAACTAAGGTCTGCGTCTGGGACACCGTGGTCAGGGAGTTCTGCAATCCCTCCTTCACTTTCCGCGACTCAGTTGAGCTGTGGAGACGGCGGAAGAGGTAACGCGATTCCCGTTCCTTACGTGAATCGTACTTCAAGCTTTCGCCACTTGGTGTCGGCTTTATGAGAAAAAGGTTCATTGCTGTTGCCTTTACCCGACAAAAGCGGGCAAACCTAGGGTTCGCAATTAGCTCCATGCATCAGTCTTGTCCTTCCGGTAGAAAAACGGTCCTTCTGTTGACTGAAGAAATATAACAGAATACCGAGGACGCTCCTCTGCGCTATTGCAAACCCGAAGTAATGTGGTATATTTTGGCGGGCTATATAAAGTGTCAGGGATCTAGCTACCTGTCTTTGTAAGGGTCATCTGAATAATACAAACGTAATGCCCATCATTGAGGAAACTTCAGGTGTTCAAGCGCAGTTTTTGTATGCGCACTGCTGTGAACCAAATCCGTTCTAGGTGTACACGTGGAAAGACAAAGAACTCTTAAAGGTTATCTGTACGAACTTGTAGAACTGCGTCTAAAAAACAATACTGGCGGACACGATTTCGTCGCGCTTAATCCAGGGCGATGACGCTGACATGCCGATCGTAGTCAACCTCCTAAGAATGCCGGAGTCGGACAACAACACCCAGTATTCCGTCACTGATCAAAATTAAACACTGCTACAACGAACGACTCACAGTGCGCTGGCGGCTATACGGGCTTGGGTTGAATCACACCGAATATAAAAATCACCGAGGCATAAAGAAATAGCCGTCTCGCATATTGCGTTTTTTTTTTTTCTAATCTTTTTTCTGCACCTCCCATTTTCTAGGCGTTGATAATTGAAGAAAATGACAATAGCGAGCATAGCTCCGTGGCACAGACGTTGCCGCGTCTCGTTCTGGTCACAACTTAAGAAACTACGTGTTAAAAGCTATAATTTGAATGCTTCTTAGCACGTGCACGGATAAAGAATTCCCGGAGCTTTGCATGCATCTGTAATGAAAAGGTTCCATTTATAAGAAAGCTTTACAATCAAATTAATGCATGTTAAAGAGTGATTATTTGACATAGGGCTTCCAACTTGTAACGCGCAAAGTGACTTACTTGATGTGGGGACTGTCAAGTTTGCAGTCGGTTTTGTCGCGCTTGATATTTTGTCCTAGTCACGCATTTCTGATTTATCACCTGCGCAACAGAAACGACACTTATATCTACAATACAATGTTCAAGATATTGATCATATATACAAAATATACGCAGACCAACATATTCTTAGAGAGCATAATTGAATAAGTAAGCACCTGAAGCTCCATACGGCAACAACTGCGTAAAGGGAGTTCACTGGTGGAACCTTCTTGAAAGCATAAAAAAAGCACACTTAAATCAATGAAAAGAGATCACTGACATCTGTCCTTCTTAAATATATTTTGCAACCCGATTTCACGCCGGAGTAATATGAGCCGTCATACTTCCGCTGCAAATGCAAATACAGGCACAAAATATCTGTATACGTTTCAACTTGTTGTCGGCACATTGTCTCTTTGCCGAGCCTGGAGATTTCCAGAGAGTCGCGAAACATACTTTTTCTGGACAAAGAGGGAGTCCTGCTTTTGTTCGTTTTCTCCCTGCCATCCGAGTTTCTTAGTGCTGCACGTCCGAAACTTGCGCGTGAAATCATTTTTTTTTTAACCTTTTGCGAGTTCCTCTTGCGGGTATCTCCCTTCCCCGTGAGCCATCTGCGTTTCTTTCAGTAGTGGCTTCCGACCGGGATGCCGGGCGAACGGACAAAGAGAAGTGAACTCGTTTCCAGGTGCATTCTTTCGTCTCGTTATTTATGTGATTTTCTCAATATACAGATTTTAATTCTCACTTATGAAACATACTAGTGCGTTATCTAATATTAAAAAAAGCGTCTATTATTCGCCGAAAAGAAATCGAAAAAATTGGTACATTCGAATGCGGAGGGTTTTCCTCGTGTAAGAATATATACAAAACGCATGAGCACTCGAGTGGGGCGTGTTTCTGTTATTCAACGTCATAGACCGAGATACTGTCAGATATTAGCATTTTGAATAGGATCTTTTTGTTGACGAAAACGATATGCTCGCGAGAGCAGCTTTAGTTGTGAATGGTCGTTTTAAAGCAAACCAATCAATTAGTTTCACCCTTCTGTTTCATCAGAATAGGCATTTTGCCGAATTACGCAAGCATCAAAAAATATTTCGGGCAACTTAGGCACACGCACTGCGCGTGCTGACGTCTTCATGTTTTACTGTTCTAAAGCGAATATCTTAAACGAATGACACTTCGCACGCGTGTTCCAGACGCTTTTTTTTTTCTATTTACCTTGAAAATGTTGTATAGAGAAGGCGAGCACGTGCAGGGCGTGAACGTATGTTTCCAACATTATCCTTGATGCTTGGGTAATTTAGCAAATGTATATTGCACTCGTTGTAACCATACTCGAAAATTGGGGCGTACCAGAAAATCCGCAGTCCGATCCATTGGGTTTTTCCAATAAGCTCGATAATCCATGAGACAGCTGAAAACCGTGGAGCGAAAATTTAAGTCACGAAAGCGTCCAACAGAGGTGTAGCGGAAAGGGTAGGCGCTCGTTGATTAGACGGATGTGTGGCAAATCAACAAAACACAGGGGCGTCACGTCGGCGACCAATGGACCTTTTCCGAGAAGCGTTCTGCGCACGCGCGAGCCGCCGATGCCAAGCGGTGGAAGTCGGAACAAAAAATTGAGGAAATTCGGAAGGAGGCTGTGGATCAGCGATTAGAACATCTAATTCTAGCATATATATAATTGCGTTACACAAAACAAGAAAAGAAAAAAGGAAGTGGACGGAAAGAAAAACACGATGTTTGGGTGAACGCCATGGATACCCCTCTTTAAAGTCACTTGGAATATATTTTAGCGCTCAAAAGCAAGGGCAAAAAGACGAGAATCAGACACCACAGTGCACTCCAAGTTCCAAAACCAACTAGCCCAACAATCTACTCTACTGAAATTTAGACATGTTGGGCGCGCGCCGCATTTTAGAGAGCAAATAAACTGGTAGCGTAACTCCCATTATGGATTGGTAGCGCAGGCAGGTCACTTCCTCGATTTTTAGTTTGTGCAGTCACCGCCTGGTGCCGTCGGTATGGGGAAAGGTCTATTGCGTGCTCCTCAACGCTAATCACAAGGATACCAACTAACCCGACAAATTTTCCGAAGCTTCTCTTTTGCGAGCATTTAAATAGCCTGATGCGGCCCCATAGAAGCCTACCCGCAGGCAAAAGCGAAGTGCCTGTTACGTGGACCACCTTGCAAGGCAATGAACGATCGGCGCTGCGATAAAACGTTTTGCTTCTCTTCTGTACCCACAAACAGCTTGAGTTAGAGACACTAAATGAGCTACGCTTAAAGTACCGGCACTCTGTTCCCTGATATTGTTCTGGGCGCCGCCATGTTTGTGCTTTTGCAGAGCAGACGCAACTGCCGATCGTCATGATTCAAAAGTGCAACTTCCTCAGCATTAGATTGGGTGTTAGGCTGCTCGTACAATTTTGATTTGCTATGCCGCGAACTGTACCTATATTTGTGTAGGACGGAAAAGCGTTTCCTGTGAATTCAGATAACGCCTCAGATAACTGGCAACCATAAATTTAAGCCCCAGGATGCGTAAGTGTCGTTACTCAGAAGCGTAGCTTATTTAGTGGCACTAGCTTAATGACACCGGTCACGGCGTTTTGCTACGCCCTGTGTTATCGCAAAATGCGGCAATCTCAACAGCTGCCAAGCGATAATACAATTCTCGTGAGTCGCCAAGCCCCTCTTTTTTTAACCTGTCAGTTAGTGGCTATCGGCGTCGAATTAAATGAATCCCGGTCATGGCCCAGTGTGACATAGTATTCGAGCATCAGGAATCCCACCTTCCACGCCCGGTACTGACGAGCGTGCACACGAAGAGCAGCTCTCACTCACTCGCGCGTTACTGACAGTTTCGACGCGTCTCAGTACATAGGAAGATTCTTAATATTGTAGGCCGGGACCGTGAGGAACCTCGTTGAGTTTGCCCATGTCAAAACTGTGAGTAATCACCACCGAGGGTCCCGAAACACAACCTCCTCGTTGTGACTGGAAGCGTGTCGAGGGTTGCGGATGGACGTGGTTCACGTTAAAGAACCCCAGGCTAGAAGTAATAGTGCCCCTATAGCTTATACTTCTATACATCATTCTCGCAGCTATCTTCTTCCTCTGTATTTCCCGCCCACGCGTCCTTCACGCTGTTTCGTCATATAGAGCCTATACCAAAAAGCGTGGAAGACTCAGACACCTCGTTTTCATATAACACATACGGATTCTTTGGGACTCTTTAAGGGGGGGAAAGGGGGGGGGGTAATTGACTGGTTATGTCAATTACTCCCCAAAACTGACGTCGAAAGATGTACGTTTTCCCCGAAATAAATGCTATCCCTACCGAAAAATCCGGTATAACTTTTCAGTATCCCGATTATGGAACCGGAAATTTGTTACTGGAAACCCGAAATCCAGATTGCAGACAAAGGAATTATTTCTGAAAACCTAAATTCCAGATAGATTCAAGATAGATTCCAGATAAATTTCTGGTTCCATAATCCGAATAGCGAAAAGTTATACCGGATTTTTCGGTAGGGATGTCATGTAGCTTGTCATAAGGTTCAACGTCCAATAGCAATGAGTCTCACGAATTGGGCACGTTGTTCTCTGCCACATGCTCATTCTTTCCCCTTCGGCTCCAAAGACAAGCGTAGCGTTCAGCTTCGTCACTTCCAAATCGTGGTTCCAAAATACTTATTTCCCTAGAGTTCGCAGATGTCGCAATCGACAAGCGAAGTCGCTCAGTCCGTTCGAATGTGCTTTGAATCCAAGCATCATTGCGCTTGTTCAGACTAGCATAAAAGCCGAGACTTCCAGGCGAGTTAAATATTGCTTTCCAGAGATAATAAAAAAAGAAAAAAGCAAAAAAAAAAAAACACAAAAAAAACGAAGGAATTACGACGAACTTTTGCGTTCTTGGTGCTTTCAATACAGTGATTAATCTTTTATCCGTTTGATCGCGGCACCCTTTCATACCATTCAAACAAAGGATTCCGCTGCAGGTCTTATAAAGAGTGTCGAGTGAACGCCCGCGAAACCGAGTCGCTCGATTACGTTGCGGCTAGGTTTCCTGAGCTTCTGCTTATGGCAACGTGGAGTTTAACCACTCGATCAGAGACTACAAATAATCAACGGCCCAAAACCCGTTCGAAAGAATTTTCAGAATTCCTCAAAGGGTTCCCAGCAATGACCGATGGGTGTGCGCTCACGCACTGAACCTTGACACGCAGAGAGTCATTTTGGCAGATCTCAACAAACCCCCATGAAAGCGAAGTCAGAAAGGACAAGTCCGCCGCGGCGGCCCACCCCCGATAGCCGGGCACTGGGCTCGCTAGCACCCTTTTGTAATTCACCTTTCGACAGCTCAGGCCTTTCCAACCTGGAATGGCGTTGCCCCGTCTACGCGACGACGCCCGCCAACCCCGAAGGTAAACAAACACGTACTATGGTAGGCCGGTCGGTCTCCGCTTCGAGTGAAGGCGTCCTCAACGACGCAGCGGTGATGGTTCCCCGCCTTTTGCACTCGTTGGTCGGAGGTGAAATGCCCGTGTCGCGGAGAAATGTTCCGCCGCCACGCTTGTCGACAAAGTTGCTGCTTCTTCGACAATGCCAATCGCCTGCGCCTATGAATCAGCGTCGCCTCGTGGGTGGTGGGAGCAGCCGTGTCGTCCGATGGGTGGTTGGTTGACACGCCGGCTTGGCCCTTTCGTGTTCTTTTCGTATACCTTTATTTTGATCGTCCTCTGTTGGTTTTGAGGCGGTGTTAGGAGCAACAATGAAGCTGTGTGCTCTCGTCGTGAGAAGGTCGCCTGTTTTGTTTTCGAACAGCCTTCTTCGCCCAACAACGACGGGAGGTGCTCCGTGTTGTTCTTTCACGGACCACTTCCATTTCCTTCTGTATGTTGACGACGATAGAGCGACGTATTGTTGAAGTGTATTAGAGGAGGGGTAGTGAGATCAGGAACCTACGCGCGCCATGCGTTGCTGCGAAGCGTCGAACGCGGAAAGGTCCCGGATCTACACAGCGACCAGTGGTATGGGCTGGAGGATCCGAGCTTTCCTGGCGCCTTCGGCGAGCAGGTTTGGCTTGGCGGCTTGGCAGCGTGAACGGGCTCCAGTTCAGATCTTTCACCCGTGTTTTCTGTCGCTTTTGTCGAATGTGAAATCGGCTACGACGACAACGTCGTCGACGACGACGACAACGCCAGTAGCGCAGAAAAGGCTATCGAAGCAGGTGCTACTACTGCCCATGCTTTAGTGGCGCCCTCTCGTGCCGTCGACAGGAGATACGGCAGCCTTGAACGCTCGCTGAGCTCCCTACCCCTTCTCTAGGTCACTTCAGTATGGTGTGATTAATGCCCCTTAGAACTCTACTGCTCGGACAGGGATGTAAGAACAGAAAAAGAAAAAAGAGAGGTGAATTGTCACGGTTGGCTACTCTGTGCAAGGAGGGGGGGGAGGGAGATATTAAAGGCGAGGTTGAAACAGGAGAGGAAGGAGACAATAAAATGCGTAAAGGTTATGATTCTTGAACACTATAAACACGGCGCTGTTTAGGAACACAGAGGTTCATCGTCTATAAGCAGGAGTCGAGGCCTGTTTCCTTTAGGAAACTGTTGCGATAAGCGTTGGTCAAGGCCACGCCCATCCTTCGCTTTACCCTTCTTTGTTCCCCGGCGGGTTAAGCCATCCCATTGAAAGTCGGCGACAGGCCGTCTGACCTGTGAAAAGGAAGTTTTAGTAGACCGTGTTTCCCCCACCGCTAACCCTCCGCTACAAAAAAACCGCCACTGCGCCTGCGCGCCGATGGCCTCGACTGTAGAGCTCTGGGTAACGGTGGGGCATAGCGGAAGGGGGAACACGGTCTGCTAAAACTCGCTAATGACGAGCGACTCCGCCAGGATCCGTGTTGACCTCGGCACACCTGGGCGCGAAGTTGAGTCAGACTTTTCTTTCTGGCTGGGATTACGTTGGCCCGAGGCGGGGGTCAGTCGACTCACGCACACACCGCCACTGCAGTGTGTGCGTGCGTGTGTGTGCGTGCTCGAGGGGATGAGTGAAGGCGGGGCCTGGACATGACGTTTGTTGGCAGTTCGGCCACCATTGGCTGCCAACCGCTGGGGTACCAACAGCAACCCTATAAAGATCAAACAAGAGGTCGCAAAGTCTGCTCTCGGACGATGTAGATTTATTTTATAAATATGTATTAAAGTTTATCGTGAGAGGCCCGCCCGTCTCGTGATGTTCCTTCTTGGAGTCGGCCTGCGGTTCCGGTCCTGGCCTGGCCCTGCCTGAGGCTGCTGGGCGCCTCTTTGGTCGCAACAAAACAAGCAAGAGCTTTTGTGGCCTTTTCTCGTTTAAGTTGTTCATCCCAGGCACCAAGCAGCCTTCCCACAGAAATGAACCGCTTATCGTAGCATGGAAGTGTGCTTTTAAGTTTGCTTCTTTCTATGTTGAACACACCAGAACCGCACATGATCTGCTGAATTGTTTTAATTAGATCAAAACTTAAGCACTCTGGAGATGTAGCTTGGTCAATGAGGTGAAGAAATTTTTGCGTATATGCACACCAAGTCTCAGTGTATGAATGACAGTCTATCTGCGTTGGAATATCACGTGGAAGGCAGAATGAAAGATGCGTATCTAGGGCATAGCGGGGGCGTACTGATATCAAGCAGTATGCAACGATTTGTTGTTTTATGAATGCGCGTTGATTAATGAACGAACGTATGTAATTTTTGCAGTATCGAACTTTAAAACTTAAGGTAAGAGAACGGACTCATTTTACACCCCGCCCCCCCCCCCCCCCCCCCCCAGCATCAGCTCCCTCATTTCTATGTATACGACAGTGACTCGTTATCTATTGAAATTTGATACTGTATCCCGTGTCTAAACGTGCCTTGAAATTCATTAAAACATCCTGGACGATTTGTTCATTTCGAGTATGTCATAAAAAAAAGTGAAAGCCCTTTACAACTCCCTCTAACGCCGAATTCGAGCGCAGCTCTTGAGGAGGAGGAGGGAAAGGTATTGAGGGGAGGGTAGACCCCTCCTCCACCACCTCCTCCTCCTCCTCCTCCCCTCATTCTTTAATATGCTCCGGGGGGTCACCTGACCTGGGGGAGGGGGTCACGTGACCTCGGGAAGGGGGGGGTGTCACGTGACTTCGGGGGGGGGGGGGGTGTCACGTGACCTCGGGGAGGGGGCCACGTGACCTTGGGGGTCACGTGGCCTTGGGGTGACCTTGGGGGGTCACGTGGGGTCACCTTGGGGGGTCATGTGGCCTTGATGTGACCTTGGGGTGACATTGGTTACGCCGACGGCGACGGCGACGCCGACGCCGCTCAAGCTGAAAACGGGCGCCTAAGAGCCGCGCTCAAAAATGCGTGTATCAATTAAGGTTCCGGCTAACAGTCCGAAATTATTGTCAATGATCAGTCCGAAAATGGTCAATGAAGCGAAAATATTGTATTGGAGGGCTTGATGAAATTCGGCTAATTCGGATGCTGTAGACGTTGTTATGTGGCTAAGCTTAAACGTTTTCGCTGTGAGATGCTTTGGGAGAGCAACACACCCTATTGAGTTATCGGTAGTTGTCGATCCATCGGTATAACTTTTAAACATGATTTGTTTAAGCGTGATCAAACAATAAGTTAGATAAAGTAAGTTTCACAGGCACAAATTTTGGCGTGTTTGCTTCTTCCTGAATCCATCGATTTCAACTGCGACGTTGCGCACAGGAAGTCTCCACGGTGGAATTTTCGAAATCTTAGATGGCGCAAGCTTGGTCATATTACAAATAGGGCTTAATTCGTAACAGGGCTCTTGAGTAGCGTGATTGTTGGCTTTTAAAGCCAATATTGGCAAGAGGGTGATTGAAATATTTTGTAAACTGTCTTAAGGTTCCTGTTGTTGTTTCTAACATTAGCAGGACTGCACGCGTCGTGAGCCCCTGCAATTGTGCCCACGGTCGAAGTACAAGCCATAAGTTCAAGACAAAAGCACAAAGAGCATGTGCTTCTATACATTTGATTGTCTTGAGATTTGTTTGCCACGCTCTATGAAGTATGCGAAGACTATACCAAAGGAAACCTAGCAATAAAATCCGATATAGCCACAAGGGAGCCGGTACTGTCGCGCCCCTCGTATTGCCCACTAATAAAATAAGGTCGACGAAGTTTGTGAGTTTCCTTTCTTTTTAGCGATATGTGGTTTCTCTGTCAACCCCCGGTAACGAGCGTATGTCTCGTTACATAGGGAATTGTTTGATTGCAAATACGTAGGGAATATCAATCCATAATCCGTCATGTAAATGCTATGGCAGCTGATTTGGTGGCAGAAATTCGGAGGCCCTAATAGCAAGGGTATATATGACGCCTCTTCAAAGCAATTTGTACTCTTGCTTTCGCTTCCAGCTGAGTAGAGCCAAGTGCCCATATGCAGATATCATCTGTGTACACTGGTGCTTTGACGTTGGGTTGTAACACTTGGGCAAGTCGAATAAATGTTATATTAAATAGTGTTCTGCTTAAGACACCTTCCTAAGAAATAGCTCGGGTAACGTAGTGGTTGAAATTTTCCCGCTATTTTGCTGTCATAAAGATTGCACGTTTTAAAGGGTAACTTTTTACCTATCCATAGGAATGACCTCCTACACCAACTTGTGGTAGCGCTTGAAAGATAGCATTATGTGTGGCACGATAGAATTCTCCCTTCACGCCCAGGAAAGCAGCGATCGCGATATTGCGGACAAGGTCAATAACAAAATTTGTTGAGGTCGGGACTCTGCGGAAACTATGTATTATTTTGGGGTACGCGTATCGTTGATCTAAATACCACGCTAAACGGCTATTAATTATTTCTTCCATAAATTTTCAAACACAGCTTGCAAGTGCTACAGGGCGGTACGATGACAGCAGCAGTGGCGGCGACTTCCCTAGTTTAGTAAAGGAACAGTTCTTGGCCGTGTTCTTGCATCGGGTACTTTTTCATCTGTCCAAGACTGATTGAAAATTTGTAACAGCCAAATCCTAAGATCTGCGCTCTAGTGAATTAAGAAGGCATATGTTATTCCATCCAGACCGGGAGAAGATATGGGTTTCTTGGATGCAAAAGCTGCTTCTAGTTACCCTATGGTAAATGAGTTGTCCAAGGTCATCTCATAAACTGCGGATGCATTACTCCTATACATTTTAGTGTTCGTCTGCTAGGTTGCGTTTGCAGTGAGAGATGCAAACTTCATTCGCAATATATTTTGCAGAGCGTTTCTTTGATAATGAAAGTGCCCAAAATGTGTGATAATGTTGACGAGTGGCTTTGAGTTCCCTCGAGTTCTTTCAAATTGTGCTCAGTTGTTCTTAGGAATCGTTTTCTGCAAAAAATCATCGGTGTCGACATGGGCCAAGCTTATGTAAACGACGACTTTTTTTTTTCCTGTAGCCTTCTCACCACACGAACATCTTCTTGTACGTTTTTACGCCTGTCTTTGTATTGCGCGGAGACATTGATACTCATCTTCAATTAGTTTCTAATTTTCTGGAAGTTTGTAACTGTGCATTATGACTTTGCAGAACAGATAATCACATGTTCAAAATTGGGAGTATTAGTCTTTTTGGTTTCACTCTTTTTTCATCGGATCTTCGAATTTCCACCAATTCACCCGTTGAATTATGTTGCGTCTTTTTTCATGTTGAATTCGTGAATTATTGTATAGGTAGGCATATGGCTTTTCCCCCTTGTTCTTACATATGTGATCCACGTGGCATGTGATTACGAACTTGATGACACAAACGTTAAGCCAAGGCAACGGCTGCTACTTCTTCCATGGAGGTATGTGGGACTTACGTCATTCAGGAGGAATATGTTATAAATATTCGCTTTATTATAGCAAGGCACCTCCAACGTGGATTTGTTCGAACACTGCCCCATAGGTGGTGATGGGCGCTAAATCGACAGTTATGATGTAGGGTGTCTTACGTTGTCTTACCAAATTTTCATTTCGGCGGTTTATACGCTGAAATTATCATGAAAGAGGCATGACCTGTAAAACCACTCGCACAAATGTACTCTTTATCCTCGTGAGGTGGAATGCAAGTTGGCACGTACGTCAGTTCTCGAAAGGATAAATAACGTCACTTGGCTCTCCCCAGCAGAACGTAACGACCCACATTTTTCGCACCCTGGAAATCGAAGACTCTGGGGTAATCATGACTCGAGTATTACAATAATGGGGTATTTTTACTTAAAAGCTAACTGACGAAATTTAGAGAGTCTTCCCTTCAACCCAGGTGTTTCATAGAAATACTGTGTCATTCTCACATCTTACATCAAATAGGATCTTGTTTTCTATTAATTCAACTGTCATTTGACGACAGTAGCAGGTGATCCATTGCAAGGAAGGCCCTGATTTTTAGAAGCCTTCTGGCTTGAGTGCATATCTTTAGGTGCCCGAAAAAGCATTGGAACCGTTAGCTGGCTCATTTCACCTTGCTCATGAGAATCAGATCGCGGCAGATTTGAAAAGGGTGTAGCTTTCGATGACGGGCTACGTGGTTGACCTTGCCGCATCTGAAACAACACCTTGCAGCTCTCAGTCTGTTTCGTTTCGTGTCGGAAGATATGTTGGTATTGCAGTCCTGCAATTGGTCTCCGATGCCGGTACAAAGTGGGCATGACTCGGGCTCCGGTGCGACCGATGAAGTCGGGAGGGCAAGAGCCGACAGAAGACTGTGCTGGGCGCTTGAAGGGCGCGTTCCTCTTCGGTCTTCTAGTTGTGAGTCAGATGAAGACCGCTGAAGTCCCCCTTGACTCTCCTCGCTGCTCTCTATTTGGATCCAAAGAAACCTTAAGATAGTAGCAACTTCGGCTGTGCCTGGGACGCCGGTAGCGGTCTGCATATCACCTGCTTCGGTTGGTGACTCCTTTTCCTTTATGTTCTACCTGAACAGAACAGCAGTATTGTTGGGGACCGATTTCATGAGGACTCGCCTGAAGACAATCGCTTATTGAGTTGGTGGAACACCCAAACCTTCATGACAGCTTGTGCGGAAGTGTATTGAATCATACAAATGTCGCAGACGCGCGATGTCGTTGGAGCTGTTAACAGGTGACAACGCCAGTAATCGATCGATGTGTTCGTCTATAAGAATGCTGCTTCGTCCAAATCGTTCGAGAAGCGACTTTAGGGCAAGGTCGTACCCTTCGTCCGCAAGCAATCGAGTGGGTGAGCCACTCAATTGCTTGTTTTGCTGGCCCGATTAAGTACGACTGCAGATACTTGAATTTCTCGATGCGTGGGAGGTCGAAGTTATCGTGAATCGTCGCTCGGATGTGGTCCCAAACGTCTTGGCAGTCCCGCAGGTTCCCCGAACACGAGGGTATCCGTAACTTCGGGAGGGCGACGGTGCGTGGTGTTTGGCGAGCGGGTGCGTGGGCCAGACCTCCTGTTCTGGCAGAAACTTGGTCCCGGTCACCGAGGGCTGTACCGTTGTCTGATACTTTGGATGGACTGCTGGCGATGTGATTTCCAGCTGGAGCACAACGAACTCGGGTGACGGTGTGACTGATGTTCATGTTGTACTCGAGCGTGCCAACAACCTCGTTCTCCAGGTGCTCGTCGTCTACCAGGTCCTTGATCTCGTTGTCTAATTCTTTTAGTTGCGCTTCCTTTTGGAGAAGGAAATCGAGGTGTACTTGCAGGTCGGTGAAGTTGGGATCGGTGCCTCGTAGTAGATGGGTCAGTGCGTTGAGGGTGCAAGTAACGGCCGAACAGATGACGCCGCGCGTTCTCTTCATACGCTTCATGGATGTCGGTTATCCTGGCGCAGCAGGAGCGGTCCTTCAAAATCTCCCGGGTTTCGGCACCAGTGTGTGAAGAAAGGACTCGAACCACTCTGTACCGCTCGCATCCATTTATCAGAACGACGAATTCCCCGGGTGCGCTGGCCCACGAGCTCGTGTCTTGCCGGCTCTCGTCTTCTTCTAATCTTCAACAGAGCCTCCGGTGAAATATGGAGTCATCGGGGTATAACAGTCGCTCCTGATCGGACGCGCCTTACGAACGAGGTGACGCCTACGTGCGGGGAAGGAGACGGGTGCCCTCGATCCATCGGCTCCGCGGTTCCGAGTGGTGACGCCGGGGGAGAAGCTGCATGCGACTGGGTAACTCGAATGCGGAGCAGAATGACTGCCGCAAATAATGAGGTTTGCTTCGTAAAGAACTTCAGAGAGACGAAATGCCGATTGTGAAAAAAAGAAAGGAAGGTAAATGAGCATTGTCGGCGAAGAAAAAAATAATAAATACCTCAATATGTTAGAATAACGGACAATGTAAAAAAATAAAAAGAAAGATGTTTGTCTTCTCAATGTTTACCTGATAAATCGAGCCTTATGTTTTGGAGGATGCGTGTAAATGATAACGAGTACTGCTGTTGGAATAAAAAAAAGAAGTTCGGAGCACTATTTTATTTTTATTGCTTCTAGCGGCGAGCTTTTCATTCACGAAATGCCATCCAGATCCCGGAGCGGGTTTAAATCACTTCGTATCCAAGCGGAGTTTACTTCAATGAATATACCACGAGTATCCCAGTATCTTTGGTCATAGTGCGATGCGATTACGAAGAAATACGCTTATCTTCGTCGTCGCTCCAGAAAACGGGAGAGAAAAAGCCACGTGCTCTCGCTTCTTCCTTGTTTCACAGTAATTTCTGCCTACTCGTTAGACCTTCATATTTATTTCACCACTGGTCTCTGTTGGAGGTCTGTTTTTGCTATTTCTGATTGAACTTAGCAGGACGTAAAACTGAAATGCCCCTGAAGCTACACATACGAAACTGAAGGCTCACATCTGCAAAGCCATTCCTAAAGTAAAATTAAAAAAAAGAATCAAAATCGCCTTGTATTTTTTTATTTTTTAGTAAAATCGGCGCACCAGTCGTGTAGCTTTTTTCTTATTTAATTTCCTCGGTCTCTTTTTTCTGTAGTTTACCAGATGTCGAAAGAGCTCAGGCAACATTCGCCTCAGCTTGTAACGATTTTTCGTTTCTATATTTGTAACGAGCTTGAGTTTATATATACTAGAGAGCTAAATAATATGTTTTTCCCCCTTTTATGTTTTAATATATCTGCCTTGTTTTGTATTTCTGTTTTCGATTCCCGTAAATTACGCGTCGTGACGTTCCATAAAAGTGGCCTATTCTGTTTGCTCGACAAGGCACCGCAGTAGGTCGTTTACGTCGCAGAAGAAGAGAAACAACTAAACCATGCATGAACTGTATAAAAAACACCAACCAGAGGAGAAGCAGACTCCACGGGAAGCAAGGACGGGGGTTCCACGAACCAATGTTGTGGTTCGCAACTGAGCCCCGGTCGTTTCTTTCTTTTTTAACCGTCCACAGCTAACTTTCATATGTCTGCCCGGATGTCGAGTTTTAGGTTGGAAATGTTACTTTTCCTTAAAACCAACACAGAGTTCGAGAGGTCGGCGTGCGCTGGCCCGTGCTGTCTGAATTGTCGTGCTCAGTGTGACCCCTAAGACAGCTTTTTCGTAAACACTTGCAATGAGCGGATACCAATAGTGTACGTGTTCCGAGTGGGACATAGGCAATATTTGTTAAATAGAAGTTCCGCGAGAGAATAGTTGACGCTCAAGAAATATTTCTAGAATACAATTTCCAAAATGTCACGAGTAGAGACAAAACACTCTGCATATCGTTTTAATCGCAACAGAATACAAAGGACGTTGCGACTTTTGCGGCAAGAACATTAACATGTCTTACGAGGTGCAAAGTTTTGCGTGTGAATTCCGGCCACGTATTAAACCTTTGGTGAAGCTCCAAGCTGCACAATGATTGAAATCTGGTGGCTTAGACAACCTTATCGTCCGGTAGCTTGTATATTTGGGGCTGACGTAAATAGGATCTTTACATATGTTAAGCTTTGAACTTTCTTGATGGCGAGTTTAGGGTAAAAAGGTGGCTACAGGCACATTGTCAAAAAGGGCGAGCCCATGTGGAAGTTTGCTATCTTCATCTTGGTTTCCTAAGGGGTTCAGGAATCCGATTTGCAAGCCGCCACTTTTTCAGAGAACGAACAATGGTGACTAATGATTAAACAAATGTTTTTCAAAATAGTACGCTTGAACCCGAGAATGGCTTGTCCCAAACCAATTATTTATGTAAGATCACTGATAGGTCTCGTCTTAAATACCGAAATGATCGTTACACGTTAATTCCCGCACCAAACGATTCAACAGTACTATAAACATATTAAACCCTTTCAAATATTGTGTCTCTCTATTTATTTTTTAGTCCCTCTCTCTCTTTTTCTCTTTTTCCCTTTCTTTCTTTTTCTCTATCTCTCTTTCTCAGGTTTTTAGAGGGAAGCTCCATACCAGCAAAAATGTGCCGCGTCTGTCCCCTGGGAAAGCAGTAATCGAAAGTGTTTGCTTTGCCGCGTTACACGGGTGTTCTGCCGAAAAGTAAACGCGAAGACCTATGTATATGTTCATAAGATGAGCAGGGCACATCCCCGCACTCCGTTCATTCCTAAGCTGACAGTACGGTGGATGCTACGTGTCCGTAAGACCATTCATACGTCTATCGTTAGTCACGCGATCGCGCTCCCGCCCATAGTCACGAGCAGAAAGATGGGTCACGTGATTAAAGGGAGGCGGCTGATTGGCCAAGCGAGCGCGTAGCTCCCATCCCCCTGTCAGGTTAGAAGTTCTCAAGTGAGCTTCGGTAAGTGCGGGTCCTGTAGCATCGGCGTATTTCAAACGTACGTTTTCGTGTCCTTTGGCTTCTCTCTGGGCCCATTTTGATGCTTTGAGCCCCCTCCGAATTGAAACCGCCATTATACTCTCTTTCCTGCGCTATAAACCTCTAAAAAACATTATTGAGGCCATAAAAAGGGTTTGTTTAATACTTGGGCCAACATCAATATGTTATCAGAAACGTTCCCGTCTAGCCAGAGCGCGTTGGTGGTCACGGATTGACGTTCGACAATTTTTAATCGCGTAGAACCACTCGTATACTCTTCTCTAGCGATTGCAGTCATCTCCGTACAGTCGTCGCATTATTCCGTAAATTTTATGAGGTTTCACGCCTTTCGACCAAAAACATCTGATGACTGCTCGCTGCTTTTTATGTGTGCAAGCAGCTAAGGGAACTGCTATTTTATATATTGCGCTCTTAAAATTAAATGATCTACGCCACCTATTGACCAAAGTCAACATACTTTTTTAAACAAATTCGCATGAGGAACATCAATTAAAGAGCCGAAGCCACCAGGTTTCGGAACGATAGTCGTGATAACGTGGTGATATATGAGACACCCTTTTAAAGGGTAGCTGCAAGGAAAGAAAGTGCTTTTTAAAGAGCCTAATTGGGTCAAACACAACACACCACAAATATTCGGCGAAAAAAAAGTTTTTTTGTGCAATATTTACGCCGCAGGACGTAATTTAGTCGGAGTCACAACCTTTCCAAGTTTCTAACTACCGCTCTTTCGATCCGCGCGGAGAAGTACGCCCCGACCCTAGCTCTGGGATTTGTTATTGGATTGACTAGGCTGCGGATTTGAACGACGTACGCAGCGTCTCCACTTCCGGTGTGTCTTGTCGAAGTCATGCCGTGGAGGACGGCTGCCAGCAACGAAGATGGCGCAGCGCCTGAGCCTCACGAGCCTTTGGCGTAGTTGGACGACACCCCCTGGTAATTGAACTCCAGCTGTTATTCGTTAGGTGGGACTAAGGACTTCGTCGCTGCTACCGTCTCGCGCGAGACGCCGTATGCTTCGACGAATTGGCAACTGAATGGCTCGGGTGTCACCAAACTGCCTCGATTTGTCAAGACTGAAAGAAAAAGTTAGTGTTCTGTTGCTATTGACTTTTGCAAAATTACATGCAACCAGGTGCCGCAGTGGCCGCTGCCAGGTAAGGCCGCTGGCCCGCGAGTGCGTCTGGTGCCTGGAGGTTCCGGAGGTCGCCTCCTAGTCTGGTAGCCGCTGCCTCACGGAGCACGCTCACTATTTTGGTGGCATCCTAAACCCAGTCTTGCTCCGGATCGGCTACTAGTCTGGATGAGGGCGATGGAGCTAAACAACATCAACATGGAGCTGGTGTGAAACTTGTTTTATTGACAAAAATAAAATCGGCGGCTTTGCTCTAGGAGAGCAATCAGCTGATTCTTGTTTCTTGCTTATCCTTTGGAAGCTAAGACTGCTTAAGCGATTATATTAACTAGACCAGTGAGAACTTTCCTTAGAAAAAATGTGTGGCGAGTTTAATTAAGACACGAGGTTTAAATATTTGGTTATCAACTAAAATAAAATTGCATGCTTCACTCAATAGGAATTACGCTTTTTCTTGGGCGTCAGCTGTTTTGTAATACCCTAAATGTGCGAGGTGCTCATTCCGTGCACGCAGGTACTAGGCCACTACCCTAATTAGACAAAAAACTTCTTATAGCAAACATAGGTGGCATAGGGATAAAAGGGGGACATTTACTTCGGCACCATAACTCAATGGGAAAAACATCTTGGGCTTCGCAGGCTCTAGAGAGAATACCACTTGTCGTGGGAAATTGACACTTTACAGTTTGGAAGCGATCAGCACACTATGCATGCAATTTAAAAAAAAAAAAAAAAAAACTTTAAGTAAGAGGGTTCGGAAGCCGAGAAAAAATAAAATTGTCGGTTAACGAAGAATTTGGACGTCCGAAGGCTTTTGTGGGCAGCGGTTACGTAATAACCTGGCTGTGCCAGGTACGTAACAGCTGTGCCTCGGTTGCGGACGTTCGGTGCACCCGGTGCGAATCTCGAAGGCGTCCGGAGCGAAATGACGAGAACATACCTTGACACGTTTGTCGCTACGCGAACGTCCGATTGCCATTACCCCAAACACCATTCAGCTTGTCATCTTTCGGGGCGACAAGGCTGCTGGAAGACCCGCTATCGCGATCACTCATCTGGCAGCACGTTACAAAGCAACTGCGCCGCTTTACAGCAGGTGACATCTAAAAAAAAAATTGGCATTTGCACGCGAAAAAAAAAGCACGCTAAGAAAGCAAAAGAGGAAAACTAAAGTATCAAACTGCGCTATGAAAGCCAAAACGCCGCACCGCTTTCTATCTATAACAGCTGCGATAGCTGCTAAACACGAATCCCGGACAAAAGATCACCGGACAAAAGCTTACCAGACAGAAGCTCACCGGACGAAAGCTCAGCGGACAAAGGCTCACCCATTTTTTCACATACCCGGTCTAAAGCTCACCAGAAAAATGAAATTGCATGTTGGTCTCAAGACGAGTGCGGACAACTTAGGTGCAAGCGTACGCCACTAAAATGCTACGATAAATTAAATCTAACAGATGCATGTTTTTTTATTAGAGTGGAAAGAAGCTATTTATTGATTGGTAAAAAGTGAATGCAGTTACCTACGGCCTCCAGCTGTCTTGGTAGATCTGGGTGTACCTGGAACCCCTTGCAAATATCTTTCAAACAATTCTCCAGGCGCAGAGTGGCTTTTCGCAACCGCTTCACTTGGGGCGCACCTCTCCGGGCTTGTGTCGAGGCCGTGGCAACAAGCGTCTGTTCATCCTGTAGACATTGAATCAGCCTCCAGACGCTTAGATGGGCGTGGCCGACGAGCTTCTGGAACCCGGCATTCCATCCCTCGGAGGTGTTGTTCGTGCGGTTTTATCTCGAAAAGTGGCGTCGTACGTATTCCACCGTTCTGGGGGAAGCTCCGGTCGTCGTCGGCGCACAATCAGGCAAAAAGAAGAATTCGCTCTGAGTGCCGCCACAGAAGGAGCAGAAGGAGCACGGAAGGGGCTGTTGATATACGTGCAATCAAGTAATAGAGAAGGTCGCCGATGTCACCGGTACACTTTTCCCTGACGTAGGTTAGTCCTTCGGGCACAAGCCGTGGTGAAAGGAACGCCTGCCTATCCAAAATCCCGCACCGCTTCCTAAAGTGGTCATCTCTATTTTACTTGTCCACTTACTTACTTCCTTACATCCCGTTTCCTCTAAATATTTCTAAAAATTCGCAACTCAATGATTTGTATAACACAGTTTTGCTTCCGTTTCCCTTTCATATCACCCTAAGGTAATCCTTGATTTCAAACATATTTACGACGCGCAACGAAGGAAACAATTTAATTTTTTGAGCCATTCACTTCAAATATTAACCTAAACCCCCGAACACCCATGCATTAGTAATGAGGAGACATTCTGCCTAAACTTTATATGCGCGTTGAACGTGACATATGCCCAATTAAAAAACGAGGTCACCGAAGGGTGACTTCACTTTTTCGGTCACTCTTTGGTTAAAACTTCGATTCACGAAGTTTCTTGGGCGTGGCACAAGGGTGGTTCGGCATGCCTTGAGTCAAACGAGCTTGATCTTATCAGCTCCATTCAATTTCAGTAACCTAAACTTGTGACGGCTTGAAGCTGAGCTAGTTGGTTCATGATTGTTAAAGTGCCAGCTGAACGTTTTACAGACACACACACACAGAGGACAAAGGCAGACACCAGTGGTGTGTCTGCCTTTTTCGTTCCTCTTTGTGTGTGTGTCTGTAAAACGTTCAGCTGGCACTTCAACAACCTAAACTTGTTTTCCAAATCGTTTCCTCTCCGCCTGTTACGGCTTATCTGTCGACACGTTTGCATGTGGTGGGGTACCAGTTCTCCTAAAAGTGGTGCAATGTCATCGCGTCCGCATTTAATCCCAGCCCGTGTTTCACTTTAGTAGCCAAAAAAAAAATTAGGTGAGCTTTTTACCGGTTGCCGTTAAACACACGCTATTTCACTTCAGGAAGTCTTACTCAAGCACCTGGGTCAGCACGAAACACTCAAACAAAACGACTAGTCGAGGTAAGCGATGCAGGCAGGAGCAAAAACTTCGGCGGCCCTGAAACAAAAAATGGGGAAGCTTTTGTTTTTTTATGGTATGGAGTCCAAACGGAACTTCCCGTCTTGTAAACCTTTTGTAAAGATTACTAACTCTAATTACATGGCTTATTCTTTAATCGTAAAATTATGTGGCTCAAAAGAAAATTACAATATATAGTATAGCTTTAACGACCAAGATCTAAGCTGTCAATCAATCGCTTAGGCATTAAAAGAGTTACTATCGTACGTCACTCTGTGACGTATAGTAGCCACTCGGTGACGCGTAATACCAACTGTGTGGCGCGCGATTTAAAACGGACAAGATAGCCGGGAAATAAAATCTGTCTCGCGCAATATATATTGCTGTAAAAATATTTCCTTTTGCGGAAAATTTGTTTTGTAATTTGCTTGTCCCAATTAGGCTGTTTAAAAACACCTATTCTCTTTGCAGTTGCCCTTTAGGAGCAGATTTAGTTATCGTTCTCAATATGTTCGCGCCGTAAATGGGAGCTTTTTTAAAACCACCGTGGACACCCGGAGGTGCCTACCGACCTGGAAATTACGTTTGGTCATACTATCGTGGGTTCTGTCTCCTGCAGCTACCAATACATCAAACTGGATTGTCGGTCTGACAACAGTGCGGAGACGGCACTGACTGGCATCGCATCAAACACTGCCGGTTTTTATCATCCTGCCACCGTTACCCCGGCCAGACTGGACCGGCCCAATCGCCCGGAGCGAAAGAACGTCCATAACTGTTTGTAATCATGAACTTTATTTTATTCTGCTCTTCCTTTTTTTTTTTTTTTTTTTTTTTGGGGGGGGGGGGGTTATAGTTTGGTGCCGGATGTCTGTCTTCTGCCCGATGTCGCCCCGCCTCCTCGGACTTAGTTCCGGTCACCGCTTCCCTTCGATGTAGCGTCGGGAACAATGGAACTGCTAATGCATCGCTTTCTGCTTTAAAAAAAAAAAAAAATTGATTAATCTTTTTTGTTTGGCGTGCAAAGTTTAACAGTGTTCGCTAGATGCCGAACAGGCGCATTGTCCAACAAATTTTCACTCAAAACGATTTCCCAAGAAAGTCGTTTATTTTGACCGACGTTTCGCTTCCCCTCGATAAACGAAAAAAACGAAAGAAACATAAAAGCAAATCGAAAGAAAGTTCTTTTGTGTAACCTTTACCGTATTGTGCCGTTGGCTGATTTGAAAGCCCCTAACCAAAAAAAGAAAAACAAAAACACAATTAGATTTTTTGTTTTTTGTGGCTTTATATTATTTCCCTGGAGGTAGAAGCTATACTTTCTGCAGTGGAGGCATTTCAAAATATTGCATGAGTGCTCGCGTATTATGTCGTTTAAACCCTAAGTCTTTAAAGAAAAAGAAAACAAAACAACTTCCCTCTTTACTGATATTCGGGCTTTGTCCATCATAAATTCTCAACCAAACGGCACAGCCGAAAAAAATAAGTATTCGGTAATCATCGACAATACGGAAATCACAACAGGGACTGTCATCGTTATGCGTTATCCGGGTGGCTATTATAATAGCTACTGTTGAATTTGTGCCATAGGTAGGGAAGTAAGACGCACCTGGACAGACTTCACATAAACGGCCTCTGAAATTCGCTTCATGTGCATAACAGGGGCAGGAAATATTTGTGACATATCGATGCCTTTGTTCTGTAGTTGCACCACCGGAAAGAGTAGAGTCGATATTAACACTGATTCGCAGAATGCGAGATGCGAGAACCGTCACCCCAAGTGCCCCTAAGTCTGAAGTTTTAGTTAATAATAATAATAATAATAATCATAATAGACTTTTATTCATAGGAATAGACAAATACATATACAGGTCTGCCTAAGCTAGGGAGGCTTGCGTGGCATGACCTGGCAGTACAGCCCAATCCTTACAGAAACAGAAACAGCAGGTCACAACACGATAAAACCAAGTAGGAAACAGCACTCACTAAATGCCAACTGTAGGCCTATCACTTGGTGGTACCGTGAAATAACTTTTTCAGATTCTTTTTGAGCCCATGGTTAGAATTAGTTAAGAATAAGTTGTCTTGTAGTTCATTAAAATTCTTTGGTGCGTAAAACGTGGGACCGGACATTTCACCGAACGCCGTTTCGTCGAACGCCGTTTCATCGAACGCCGTTTTATCGAACGCCGTCTTATCGAACGCGAGTGTGGCATTCCCGCTTCCTGAAGCTGGTCGGACGTGCCCATCCCGGGTTCTGGAAGTTTTTGACTTGCATCGCCGCAGAACATCAACTGACAGAAGGCAAGCTGGAGGCGATGTTGAGTTCCCAAGAGCCTCCTCGCCAGAAGAAGGCCATAGCATGAGAAGGTCTTCCTTTTTTATTAAAACCGACAGAGCATGACTAGGGGGAGACTTTTTGAGAGCCATTGCTCATCATTTGAAACGGTGAATGGCTGTTGCACGAACACATGTTCGTGCGACAGCATATCAATTCTGGCATGACATTCTCGAGAGCAGTTAAAAATAGAGTAACACCAGTACCTAAGTAGACTATACGCAAAAGAGTGCATGAGCATTTTTCTACTTGCAAACGGAAGGAACACTTTTAGTTTATGGAGCTTGCAAGATACACTTCTTAATCGTTTCGACGCAAAAGAGAGGTGCGTAGTTCAAGGCAGGTCACAATCAAAGTATATTCCTAGATACTTGACAAGACAGACATATGGAACAGGGTTTCAGCAACATGATGCGCATATGGAGTTATGCAAAAACAAAGGATGAAACAATTTGACTTTTTTTCACGGACTGCGGAAACATACCAGCTCTGTTTTAGAGGCGTTTACACTTATTTTGTTGTTTCTAAACCAATTCATGACAGCAATGGCATTTTTCTGCAGGTTCAGGATAGCATTTTCGATATCAGTATCACAAGAAAAAAACAGTGTGTCATCTGCATATTCCAATAAGTTACACATAACCGCTTGAGAAAGGTCGTTAACATACAGATTAAATAAAGGAGAGGATAACACGGAACCTTGTGGGACTCCAGAGCTAAGTCTTGCCTTTGTGCTATGAACTTCCCGAACAGACACGAGTTGAAAACGTGCGCACAAAAAGTTTCTAAGCAAACGAGCAAAAGGACCCCTGAACCCAAGGTGAAATAGCTTATCTAATAAAAGCTCATGATTCACTGAATCAAATGCTTTTGCAACATTAAAAAAAAAAGCGCACAGACACAAGGGTGGTTGTCAAAAGACGAATGCAAAGAATCTGAAAACACGTCAAGCAGGGGTGGCGTGCCTCGATTAGAAACAAACCCGTACTGTGAGGGTGAAATGATATTCTGCTTATCAGGAAATCAGTCATACAAAACAGGAGATATTTTTCGAGGATTTTAGAAATACACGACAGGACCGAAATGGGTCGATACGAGGAAAACTTATTACGCCGGCCGCCTTTATAGATTAGTACTACGATTGCAGTTTTAAGGTCGTCTGGCATCGATCTTGATAATATGGTTTCGTTTATAAGAAATAAAAGCACAGTGTCTCAACATTATCGCAGAGATCCCTCACAGATATGCCGTCAAGCCCAGCAGACGTATTTCGTTTAAGGCCAGATAAAATGGATCGTAGGTCGGTCTGTGATATCGTAGGCAGGAAAGCAGAAGTCGCAGTTACATTCCCGTCGTTGACGTACGTACATTGCACCATCACAGTTGCTATCACGGACGGGAGTGGCAAAATATTTATTAAACGAGTCCACTGTTGTAGTGAGGCTAGGACCGAAAATTTTTTGCATCAATTCTAGAACGCTCTTTCGCGAGCTACCACGCAACTCGTTAATTATAGACCATGTTTCCCTAGAGTTGAAACGAGCCTTGAATATTTTCTAAGAAAAGTAGTTTCGTTTCGCAGATCTTATGGGAGCGTTTACCCTGTTAGGCGAGGCCTTAAACACCACTCTCAACCGTTCCTTGCTAGGCGCTCGTCGACAGCGCTGCCATAGAAGCTCTTTTGTTTTGATAGCGCCATGTATATCATCATTCAGCCATAATAACTCTGATCTTCGTTTTTTAACCTTAACAGTTACAATGCTAAGTTTCTTAAGAGATTGTATAATTGCTACAGTTTTCATATATACTTCGGATGGCTCAACCTCCCGCAGAAATGATACCCAATCGTAGGACGAAACAAGGTTGTTAAAAGTAATACGATTAATAATATCAATGCTTCTAGACCCTGGCTTAAACATTGGCCCTTGTGTAAGTGACGAGAACCAAGTGCAAATAAAGTAGTGATCAGCTAACTTACGCGAAATTACAAACGACTCACCCATAAAATATCGAGGACCCTCACATTAATGTGGTCAATGCACGTTTTGGCTAATTTATCCCCCCAAAATTATATTCTTCTGGGAGGATGTATTGTGTTTTCAATTCCAGAGTCTGCGAGTAGATTCAAGTAGTCGCATAACCGAAGGGACATTACCTTTCATGGTGTCAATATTATTATGCATAAACATTTTATAGAAAATTTTGAACTGGGATTGTTTCTTAATTAATCTAAAAATGCAGTGACGTTTTCCCAGGGTGCCCTATATATTGCCAACAAGGATACTACACACTCAGCCCTGCGAAGCTCAAAAGCCAAAGCTTCAGCAGGACTGAAGTAAACCGGTACCTCTGAGATAATCCAATCATCCTTTATAAAGATCCCAATTCCACCACCTTTGTCCGAGTGGCGAGTAAAAAAGAACTCATATTAACCACTAATTTTGTACGGGCCAAAATGTATGCCAGGTAAATTCGTCTCTGTTAAAACAAAGGCATCCACACGATCGCCTAGATCTTCAACAGTAATCAGAAATTGTTGCATCGTGTGTTTACATGTACAGCTGTGAAGATAGTACCCAAAGTTAAATCTAGTTCAGTTTTGAGGAAATCAAAGTTGGGACTCTCGATAAAGTGTAGAGCCATCGTAGTTAATTAATCTTTTCAAGATCATATTCACAACTTATTTTTGAGGGGGGTGGCCCCTTTTATCCGCTTAGCGAATATCTTTCCGTTTTCGACCCAAACAAATTTGAAGTTTCTCTCCTTTACGAGAGCTCGAGCTTTGCGAAAGAGATTTCTGTTGTGTTGCGTTAGGTTTTCGTTGAAGTACAGCTTAGCCAATACGTCTCTTTCTGCGAGTGCGCGAAGCCTGCCACGGGCGGTCATCCATGTCTCACCAACTTATGCGGATTATGTTCCTTTCATATAGACTTGTAGATTTTAACTTTTGAAGAATGAAATAGTTTTGCCGATTTCAAAGCAAAACGTTTGGACGTTAAACATCTAGAATAGCAATCATACCATACCATATCATACCGTAAATTTTCTTGACCATGCCATGCCTAAACAAACCCTATAGGTTGCACATTTGAAAGCTTTAGCATGTCATAACACATATTAACAAGGTGGTTTTTTGGGGCTTTAGATTTGTTTTAAGAAATCTCTGAAAGCTTAACTAAATCCCAATTCACGGGGTGCAATTTTGCTGGCCTCATAAGCGACGTCGCAGCTGCGAAATCGCAAGTAAAATCGCACCATGTGATTCAAGCTCAATGAGGTCTGTGCAGGTGGGTCTTACGGCCAGAGGGACATAACATAATAGGATAATTGAGAAATCGGCTAGTTTACTGAAATATACTGATAACCTTTAAATTAGTGAAAATAAACACATGATTCTAATTACAAATTTGCGGAGCGTTATAAAAGACACTAAATCAGTCAATTTTAGAAACTCGCAGGGCACGAGTGAAGCAATGTGAAGCACTAATTTAGCCACTCGTACAGCAGGAGCAAGGCTACCAGTGCGATAAAGCGCCTCGAGGTTTTTTTGTGCTTTTTATCGTCCGCATTTTCTTACCACCATCATTGTGCTTGTCGCACGAGTGATACGTTTAGAGCACTACTTCACTTCCCATGCGCTCAAAGTCTGTCTAAAAATTACCGATTTAGTAATTCTCAATGACGCTCAGCTGGTTTCTAATTAAAACTATTTGTTTCTTTTCACTAATTTACAAGGAATAAACACACTTCTGTTAATTATTTGACTTATAATAAAAATTAGCCCCCACATTGTACTTCTGGCTATATAACTCACCTGCACAGACCACATTAGTTTAGCTGTCACGTATTTTTTTAACAGAAACAAACCTGTCAAGCCTAGAAAAAAACTCATCTTACAATAAAATCATGAAAATGTATCATACCATTAGACAACATTCCATACTCGACCATATTATACCACACCATATCAATTCCTATAGACCCCCATACCATACCATATAATACCGTAGCGCAGCATGTCGTAGCATATTGCACAATACATGTTTCAGGTTCAGCACTGCAAAAGGCACGCTCAGAACACGCCGTAGTAGCGAGAGTCGTGGATACAACAGCGACGCTGCCACTAAGATGTCATTATAGCGAGTTTTAGCATATTGTTTTTGGACTCCGGTAACAATGCCGGTACTCCGCCGGCACTTTTTCTTATGCGTGAATCGTAATGCTATCGATCAACTAAACCTCCGTATTTTCGAAGGATCATTAGAACAGTGGAAGTGTTTCGGGATTTAGTTATACAGGCTGCTAATTGGCGAATGTGATGCAAGGCTTGCAACGGGCATCAGCTGGGTGAAAAGCTGGAGCCCTTCACTCGCCAAATACAAAGTTCGGGTCGAAGTTTGCGGAGCACGCCTATTCAACTCCCGCGTCAATGGCCCCGCGCTTTTGTCGCCAAAGTCTAATCGGCGGGCTCCGCGAACACGCGGCTCCAACGTTGTATTTGATGAGACTAGCGCCACTGGACTTCAATGAGCTAATGAGCCGCCAACAATTGACGAATTTTGCCGACAGCCTTTTCTCTCTGAGCGGTGTCAGGACAATAGCGAACACGCCGCCAGTAAAGTTCGGAGGTTGTTCGGTTCGTTGCTTAAGCGCTCCATTGAGTCTAGGCGTTTAGCCGAGTTATTGGAGAGCAAGACTTTAATTTGATAAGTCGTCCGTGGAATCTAGAAATCCAAATCCACGCCAACACAATAACTTTGAAAGTGTAGTACATATGCACTCGTATCTCGTCTTTTCAAATTCTGAATATTTTATCCCTTGGCGAATTATATGCATGCTTTCTTGCTGTTAATGAAGGAAACTAAATAAATCTTGAATGGCAGTGCATCTGTAAGGACGCTGTATTTTGCTCCAGGTCATTGTACGGAATTTCGAAATTGTGCTGGTCTTTTTATTGTACGAGTCCGGATTTCTGTTGGGGCTAGTGTGGTTCCTAACACTGATCTAGGAACGAATCACTGTTAGGAGAAATGACAGAGTTACATTACAGTTTGCCGAGTTACTTCATAATTTCTTCAGCACGAACTTTTCATTTCGGACTGCATCTCGTCATTAGGAACACTGGTGTAGCAGAAGCACCACTACGATAACTATCATGCCACGTTTGTATGCTTCGATGCCCTACAACGGCCAAATTAAGCAAAAAGGAAGTTTTCTCTTTCAACTTCAGTTCATATACTGATAAGCTAAAACATTGTGTCCACCTACCGATTGTAGTATTGATCGACCTATCAAACGTGAAACAGTTTCAAGGTTCCTCTGCTCGGAGTAAAATATCTAACACAGTCCGATGAAGTCTGCATTCAGAAGCACCTATACTTTGACCTGCATTATTTCCAGCTGTTAGTCGAGCTACAAGTAGCCACCTTTTTTACTTCACCTAACGAAAGACTTCCGACTTTTACATTCTGTGATAAGACATGAACGCGCAACGCATGTCTATTAACTATTTTACCGACGTTCTTTAAATTTTCATGGAAACGACGGCAGCTTGGGAACACCGACAAGCTTTGAAGTTTCCAAGATACTTGTTCTGAGCCGTCGTCACTGCAATCTGCCCTTTGTCAAAGTCATTTAAATCAACAGCCTTTCACAATATATGCATATGCAACCGATAAAATGATCCATCTGTATCCCCGGCAGCTGTTAACCATCCGCATCAGCAGGCAATGCGGATGGCAAGTAAGCTGAGCACGCTCAATTCAACAGTTAAGGGGTGGTTGGATATTTTGGCTAATCAGTGTATACTTCGCTTCGCACGTATTAAATTCGTTCATTAACACTCTAGACTTTTACCACGTCACGTCATCGGTCCTTGAATATACCTATTTGTGTGTGTGTGTGTGTGTGTGTGTGTGATTTCTTGTGAACTTTCAAATTGAAGGCCTGACTAAAATATCTCAGAATTTCGATGAACCCCAGGCAGCTCCATTATTAACATCCTTTCGGTAAAACAAAATCTTCCCCGCGGCTTGTTTCGTCCCTTCGGTAAGTTCTTTTTTCTATTTCTTCAGAACACGCAGCAAAATAGCCATATTAGTGAGTTTCGGGAGCCGAGCTAGCAGAAATCCCGGAAGCTCTTAGAACCATTAGGAAGTTCCGCTTCACATACACACACAAAACACAAATGCGCGTTCGCGTAGTATGGCTCGCGAGTTTTCAGAGCATGCAGCACACGTTCTAGCTCATCATCCTGGCAGGGTTAGGCAGTGAGGGGCTTTTCGAGAATATATGAAACATTACATATCACGTGAATAGCACCACGCGTGGGTACGTGGGCACGATGGCGGAGGAGGGCGGCCAAAAAGTGCAGCGGCACCGGTGGCATCTTGCATGCGACAAAGAACGTGTCCTCTGTGCAACGCGGCAAACGTTAAATAAAAAAAAGAACAAACAAAAAAGATGTATGTGTTTTCTTTGTTGTCGTCGCTCTGCCTCAGGCCTCGTGCGACCGCCCGCTCTTCTCGGCTCTAGAAACACCATGTCGCGGCTAGTTCGCGACATGGTGTTTTTATATGAGTTGTTGAATTGTGTTTTTGATCCTCACTGTTATTGAGTAGAATCTCAATTCATGTGCCCTAGCGACAAAATAGGTCTACTCTTTTTGTTTACCCATCTTATCTAGAGTCCAGACCTCCGCTGACACGGATGATGCTAATGTACAAGTTTTTTAACCCTTACGTGGACTTTTTTATACTTTTTAAAAAGTTCGAGAATAATATAGCGGTCAGGATTGACGTGTAGTTTGTTTACTTCAGTGCTGTTCTATTATGTCAAGTGTAACCCTAAAAAAAGGCCCCTAAAGCTGTTTGGCAAACAGAATAAATCTCATTGATTGATTGATAATCGGAAGGGAAAGAAAGCGACGGGTTAGGGGCGGCGCAGGAAGCTCCCGAGCATAATTGGAGATGACGCTGAGAGTAGCGGTTAAGATCTAAGGATGGACGTCGTATGGCGGTTTAGGTCTTCGACGCTTCATCTCTTTAAGTTACGACCAATGCCTCATCTATGTTTCCCTTCGACCATCTGCAGGGGCAATATATTTGCGCGCATGGGAGTAGACACGCTCAGTCTGCACGCTAAGTAGTTTTGGCTACCGTTTGCATTTTGGCTTTTATGCGCACATCAATTCTGAGGCACTTTTGTATAGCTTTATTTTTTCGGCTAACTTACCTTCGTGTAATGTTCACACATTGTAATTGGAATGGCGGACTTTACTAAGAACTAAACGCCTCAGACGATGCTTGGACATAAATATTATTTCAGTAATCTTAAACCATTTTGCACGGCGGGTGCCACAACCTTTTAAATAAATGCACTTTCTGTGCGTTGCTGAAGCTTGCTTATTGTATATTTTCGCAAGCGTTGGGCGTAATTTTGTAGCCTTGACAACGCTCGTACGTGTGCTGAAGCGATGAATAGAAACATTGTTATTTATTTAGTTATTCATATTACTGGTCCTTGTTCAGGACCATTGTAAGAATGGTTATATTCATCACATTACAAAATAACAGTCAAACAAACAAACACAAGTACCAAAGGACACTAATATGTCCCAAAAAAAAACAAAAAAAACACGCAAGTAAGTACAAACAAAATCTTCAATCAACATTGAAATATTTTTGTACAGAACCAAGAAACGAAATTAGGGAACGAGAGCTCGTTATTTCAGCGGGTAAGTTATTCTACTCTTTGAAAGTGCGAGGAAAATATGAGTATTGGAAAACATTACTTCGCGGCAATGGCTCAAGGATATAATAGGGATGCTGGCTACATGTATTGGAACTTGCAGAAAACGATATGTGCTTGTGGCGGTTGATGTTGTTCATGCGATGAATTACCTGGAAGACCAGTTTCAACCTGTTTATAGTATTTCTCGTGCTAAGGGTTGATAATTGTGTTTTATTAAGTAACTCACTAACTGAACTATGACTGTTATATGATGTAGATGAATAGAACCGCTTTTATTTGTGCCATTTCCAGCCTATTGATGACTTTTTTTTTGTGTAAGGGTGCCGTATTACACTCGGGTATTCCAAGATAGGAAGAACAAAAGATTTGTACGCCAATAGTTTCGTTTCCGGAGCTGCCTGCCGTAATTTGCGTCTCATAAACCATAGTTTTCTAGATACTTTATCTATTACGAGCTGATATGTTTATCCCATTTTAAATTGTGTGTTCTAGGTGGTCCTAAATAAATATATTCATTAACCCGGATCAGTGCTTTATTACATATGTAATATGTAAAAATACAGGGGTGCTTTTCATGGGTGATAGACAAATAGTTTTCTCTTTGTTAAGTAGCATTTGCCAATCTTTGCACAATTTTGATATTTCCTGAAGGCTATTATTTAGGATGAGGTAATCATCGGGGCTATTGATTTCATAATAGAAGGTGCAGTCATCAACATACAATCCTACGTTTACTCTAATATTCGTGCCTATATCATTGATAAATATCAAGAAAAGCAGTGGCCCAAAAACTGATCCCTGTGGTACCCCGGATTATACATTTGCTATGGACGATGCAGTTTGGTTAATTATTACATACTGCCCCTTCTTGACAGGAATCCTGAATCCAGTTTACTAATTGATCATATTTTTATATCGCACGAAATTAAAAAAAAAAAAAAAACTTTGGGTGGAAAACTTTGCCAAAGTCCTTCGAAAAGTGAGGGTAGATTACATCAACTTAGCCTCGGCATTTGATAACTGAAAGCAAATTGTGCACTATTCCAACTAATTGAGATATTGTCGAGTATCCGGTTCTAAAACCATGTTGTACATTCGGCAGAAGGTTATGTTCCGTGACGCAGGCAACTCTATGTTTAGGAACAATGTGTTCGAGTAATTTACAACTGATACACGTCAAAGAAGTGGAACGATAATGAACTGCTATCCGAGAGTCACCGGATTTATATATTGGTTTAACGATTGCTAGCTTCCAATCTGCAATTAATCTCGAAGTGGCCAAAGACGTTTTAAAAATGGAAAACAAATATTTTAAAACCCATTCCGCATTGCATTTAAGAAACATATTGGGGATGTCATCCGGGCCGCTGCTTTTCTTTACACCATATAGTTTAGCAATAATAACAAGATACCTGCCTCATTGATAGTAATGTTCTGGAGACAGGGTAGCTGAGATTGGACGCCGTGGTTAGAAACAATGCTGTAATGTCTTGTAGACAAAGAATAAAATTAATCACTAAAAATGGTAGCGATTTTAAATTCATCATCAATTACATAACTGTCAACAAGGGATGAAAATTGTTTTGTCTTTCAAAGTATTTATATGCCACCAAAAGATTTGTAGATATGTTTTTATGAATGGCGAAAGACAGATATTATAATACCATTGAATTTAAATAAAAACAATTGAATTTAAAATAGTCTAATAAAATTTTCTCACTTTCTGAGCTTCTGATATAAATAATGACGGGGACGGCGTTTTGGTTTGATTAACGTTCGAGGATCACGCGACTCTGGTTTAGCATGTCTACGTTCACTTCATCATTTAAAACCGATATGCCCATGACGTTTTTGATCAACACTGAATTGCCCAAGGACTGTCACCGGACAGCCTTCTATTTCTTTCCTAATTGTTTCCGTGTGCTTGATTGGAGCCACAGAGAGAGCATTTATTGTTTTGGAAAATTGCTGCTCAGACGGATCCAGCCAAACACACAAGTGTTAAGCTCAAGACTCCTCACTACTCCCTTTTACTCCCCCTTCACTACTCATGAAAGCAAATGGTGCAGCAACAAAGCAGCTGCGTGGAAAACCGACACTGCTGAATATTTTATGGTCGAAAATAATTTCAGCCGTGAATGGCTGGAATTAAAAGGCACAACAATCAGTATTCGTAACGCTTTGCCCTGCGACACTGTTTTAGGATTTTCTCCTTGTCCCTTGCAACCTCGGAATGGTATTTTATACACTCCAGCCTCGTTGACGAAAACAACCTTTTAGGATAAAACGGATCGTTATTATTTCTAAATATTATGATTTTACACATAACATATTGTGCCGGTTACGAGGTCACTTAGTGTTTTTGCATGGTCACAGTTTTGCAAGCCTCCGAAATGTTCTAGAGAGAGAAAAAAAACAGTCAAGTTAGCACAGGAGTTCAGCAGATGGAGGGTTCCAGTTCTAGAATGTTTCTTATAGGCTCTTTTGCGATGTAGCATAACATCTTTTTTTTATTTAGTTAATCAATAGAGATACTCATGTAGGGCCTTCTAGCCCCTGATAGGTAATTATTATTTATGTTCACATAAAGAACTTCATGTAAAATCCGTACATACTAAAATATTTGGGGACAGGACGAAATAAAATATTTTAATATATAATAGAGATTAGAGTTACTTCAATTTATATCGGATTTAAAAAATTTAAACAAAAATCTGATTTAATTCACTCTAGCTAAAAAAAGTGTGTCTTTATCACCAGATGTCTCCTTAAACATTACGGACTTATTAATGAATTTATTCAATTATGTAACGCAATGCTGAAAGAAATGACTATATTTAAACGTTTAAAGTGGAGTTTAAAAACTTTGTATTAATGTAAACCTCGCGATTCTAGGACAAAAGCAGCTTGATCTTCTAGTTAGTAAAAAAAGCTTGATTTTTGTCTGTTTTTTTATTTGCTTGCAATGAGAAATGTGCCTTTACTTTTTTGTTTTTTGTGTATTTCCTATTTTGATTTCTTTGCAAAGGGACATTGCCTAACTTACTAACGAAACGTAAGGTAGGAATAAAGCTAATACCTCTGGGCCCGTTTGCTCGAAGCTGGTTAACTAACCGCAGTTAACCGGATTTCCCTACGAGGGGGAATTTTAGGTCACGTGACCTGCAGAGTAGGGACGCCGGAGTCAAATAGTACCTAGCATCAGACAATGTGGCTGCTACGGCTGCTCGTCACGCTTGGGAACATTTATTTTTACGAAGATGCGTCATCCTCGAGCCACGAAAGGAACATTTCAACACAGAGTCTACAGTCGGAGTCGACGGCAGCTCGCCCACCGCCGGACGGCGAGCGTGCTGTGGGAGCAGGGCTACGCTTGACTGGTCACGTCAAGTTCGAGTTCACGCATCGCCCGTGGACTTGTTTCAACGAATGGTACAGTCAGCGGGATCTTCAAAATATATTACCTAGGTGAGTGCCGCGATGTTTCACGAGAAAGTTATGAGATCGTACCGCTATGAATATGTCATGTCAGCAGATCTTGCGTTGTAATCAACGTCCAGCTTTCTTTTTTTTCACTTTTGAAACCTACCTTGAGCCGCAGTCGCATGGTAGTGAAACAAATCCCTCCGAAAAACTGCCTCTTATCGCGGAGTCTGGTTTATAGTACAGTTCGCCGTGTATTGTATTTGCAGCGCATCCACAGCACCGACGACCCCCCGCAGCGGGAGACGGTTCGCCGAAGGCAAGATGTAGGCTAAAAACTTTCCTCGGAAGCAAATATCCGTTACCTCAATATAAACTGCCGGCACGGATGCCGGACTTGTACAACTGGGAAATAAACAAAGCTTCTATCGTGAAAAAGGTGTCCATGTTTTCTCTTGCGCCTGTCTTTCGTCAATTTATTTTGTTTTTGGATAACTAGATGTTTTGTTAGGATGATAAGGAAAGACATAATTACGTAGCAGACGATCACAACCAATCTGAAATCGAAAATGAGTCAGGCGACATCAAGCATCAGCATGAAACGGCGGAGGAATTGGACATTGGATGAACAATTAAAACTAATTTGGGTAGTGGGCAAGCGAAAATATCAAATTATAGGGAAGTTCAGTGCTGCGATCACGACCCAAACAGAAAGACAGGCATGGACTGTTTTGCGCACCCCAGACCAATTACAGCAGTGTTCGAAGAACGTTTTAAAGACCAGATTGCTGTACAGCTTATAAAAGCACGAACAGCGCACAGGTAAGCTTATTGTGTTCTTAAATAAAAAAAAAATATATTGCATTGCTTTAGTGATAATATACGGTCAATCAGACCTAGCAACGTGCATGTGGACATTTGTATATTCGTGCACCTTTGCCCTCTGCTTGGAGTCGACTTGTCGTCTTCTAAGAGCAGCAGTAAAAGCAGTGTTACAGCATCAGAAGACCATTTATTGCAGTTTATGTACAAGTTCGGCACAGGCTGTCTGGAACTCGTAAAACCGTTCTAGTGGAAGACCTAAATCTTTGGACACAATATTAACACACACTTTTAGAGCACAATGGTCTGGGCCAACCGAGGCCGACAGGCCAAACTAAGAAAGTAAAAATTACATTATTACATAGTCCACAGTTTCAGCAATGTTATGTCGCAGTTACTGAATGTTTAAAAGAATGCCTCATGCAGTATTTGTTTATTTTGATTTTTTCATGAAAGTTTCATTTACATACTTGGTTGAACAGTGAACCCCACCTCCTTTGTTTTTGCTCATGACTCGAGTAAGTAGTAGACGAGACGAAATTACTATGCCTTAATTCATAGGTGCTGGGCCAAACCCCCATGTCTTGACGCCCCTCGTCGAAGCCGTCCTCGAGACGATCGGCGAGGACTTTCCCAAGCTGTGCGGGTTTGGTTGCCACGATAGGTGACACGGAAGAGTAGGTGACTGGTTTCTAGACCCGATTGTGTGACGAGTAAATGGTGCTAAGGAACCGGTCATAGTAAAGCAGAACTGTTGCTCCAGGCGAAGCTCTAAAAGACGAGGACAAATGTTGATAACAAGATGGGCATGTTGCCATTTGAATAGCATTACTTCCGAGTACTTTTATATAAAGACCAGAGGCCAGATTCCCGAAACATTCTTACGGCAAAAAAAGTTAGCAAATTTATCTTGCGACAAAGTTATAAACTTTTGAGTATTCCCGAAGCAAAATATTTTTAAGTTTTGCGCACATTTCGACGAAATCTGTAACTTGCGCAGAACTTGCGAACATTTTGCTTCGGGAATACTCAAAAGTTTGTAACTTTGTCGCAAGATAAATTTACAAGCTCCTTTGTCGTAAGAAAGTTTCGGGAATCTGGCCTCAGTTTTATTTCAACCACAAACGTTCAAAAGCGGGTCGAAGTATAAGTCACGAAACCGTCTTCCAGAGTACACTGGAAACGCTACCACATTTCTCATTATTTTCAGCAAGGCTGAAAGAGTTTTACCGAAGCTACAAATTTATGAAATAGGACGGCACTCAATGAAAAATCAGGAGGTAAAGCTGTTTACCATAATCTAATAAAAATTAAATGCAACAAAGTGGAAATGGCTTTTTTATGCTAACTGTAACAGGTTTTCAATATGTAAATTAAAATATTACACACAGTGCAACCATCCTGTTGCTAGTTTTACCAACTTAGGAAAATTGGCTCAAACACTACCTTCATTCCAGTTGTGAAGTTAACGACTCCCGTGATGGTAACCTGTGCGAGTAAAATCAATGCCAGTGAAACTATGTGCTGTAATGTTTAAAGTTGTCCTATCAATGTGCACAGTGCAACGAGATTTGACTGGAAATGTGACCACTAATTTTATGAACTGTTAATCACATAACTACACAGCTGCATTTGAACCTTTAGCAGTGAAAGTGTATGAACACATGCCTGCAAATGCTCTTCACAACCAAATGCGCATTTTCCCACACCATGTTTTGGGCAATTGTGCAAGAAGTAACGACACAGTGCTCCGACCTCAAGCCTGCATGTCAGTATATAAACCAACTTAGCGAGCAAACTTTGTCCTCTGCACCAACACGTATAAATACATTTTGGCCCAGCATCGGCATCTTTATCAGGGTTACAAACTATGCACAGTGTGTTCTCTTTGCCCATACTGACAAGAACAAAACCTGACCACTTTTTACACATGCATTTGTCGCAGCTCCAGGGGAATAGATCCACAGCCTGGTCCCTCTGGGAGCGGAAGTGCTGTACGAGAGTTTGCCACAGGAGGCGGTGCGGCGAGCTCCAACGAATGTGCTGTACAGCTGACGTTGGTGCCGGGAGGCTTCACAGCGGTTCCTGCAGGAGACAGCGAAGTAGCAGGAGCTGGAGGGAGTGAATCTCCTGCTGGAGAAGGGGTGCACAGAAAGGGTTAAACAAGCTGCCACGGCAACGATCGCAGCAGCAACTGCTGCAGAGGAGTTCTACCATCAGTCAAAAAATTACTAGAGGAACGAAAAAACTATAAAAACCTTTAATTGGACTGGAAACACAGCGTGCAGAATTGTAAATCAAATTGTTAAAAAAACAATTAGGAGAAGAGTAAACGTTGACATATTATGCTGTTTTTAATTTGCAATTTGAATGTATTTGTTTACATATGACAAAGCTAACACAGCTGCTGAGAAATAAAATTAATTTTACTTGCAACTGTCAATAGATTTCTGGATTCAGATCTGCTATACTCCGTCTCGTCCTACGATGGACTAAAAAGCCCAATGCTACAGACCGCCGGGTCAAATCACGAGCCTGTTTGAAACCATGTGGTATATTTGCTATGGGCCCTAGTCCTTCGTCGGGTGAGATGAAATATAACTAAAGCATGTACAGTATATTAAAAATTTTATATATCAACATTGTATCACAGAGGATAAGTTCTAAAAGGTATGTTTGACGACTTTACATCATTGGGAGTACCTTGTCAGCACAGTGCACTGGCACTCAAGACCATGCGAAGCAGCATGCGCAATATATTAGTATACTTACGCTCAACCGATGAACTGGCTAATGATGGCGTACCAAGCCTCATTGCTTTCGTCACGACCCGCTGCCACGGGCTCGACGGGAACCTCTTCGGGGAGGACAGCCCTAGGCATGCTGCAAGGGTATGTCTTGGCCAGGTTGTGGAGGACACAGCAGGCAACAGTGATGTCACAGCATCTCTCTGCTGCATCCTCAACTCAGCATAGAGGCAGTGGAACCTACGCTTGAGCTGGCCTATCGTCCTGCGCAGTGTATAAATAGAGCAAGATCTGTTATCCTTTCGGAGCGGTTTAACAAGAGCATCTAATGGGGTCGGCATGCGATGTCTATCATCGCTCCAGCCCATTGCAAACATGGTATTATGCCTAATGTTTTACATTTTTGCTGGAATATTTTAACATAGTAATGATATGCAAATTTTGTTAAGATACCAGTGATGTGATTGGTCCGAGTCATTTTGGCGCACCTCTTGGAGCAGTCAAAAGTCAATTTTGGAGCAACAAAAAGAACTTCTGTAGCATAAGCACACATTAATTTTTATTCATACCAATGCAAGCATTATGTCAAGCCTAATTTTTCGGAATGTCCAACTAAAAGTCAATGTCTAAATTGCCTTCTCACATACATTCAAACCTTTGGTAGCATCAACTGCATAGCAGGAGTCCCTAAAACACAAAACTATAGCGTTTAGTTCCATAGAGAAGCACCGGTGACAAGAAGGTGAGTGATGAAGGACAACACAAACTGCTTTGAATGGTTATTTTAGGTACTGAATGCCACTGAAATAGTACAATAACATTGATCACATAAACAGATGCTTCCTTCAAGGTCTAGAGGTTGTAATAAAACTGCAATTTATAATTCAGATAAAAAGCAAAGCACTTGTCATTTGATTATCAACATAAATTACATTTTATCTGCAGAACTTCATAGCAAAAACGGCACGTGAACGAAACTTAAAAACAATCCCGCCGAACTCATTCAGGTTCTTCCCGAGATTCCATCCACTGCTCCTGTCAATTTAGTTCTAATCTACTCACACCTATAGAAAATTGATAGCTAAACAAATGAGTTGGCATAAATAAATTGTGAAGACTCTGGTTAGGAGCTGCACACACACCGTCGTCGGGGCCTGACGTTGAGGAGAGACAGTACCCAGCGCTAGCTCCGGCACATACAACTTTATCTAAACTCGGCTTGAGTTCGCGACACGTGCAACTGTCCTCTTTTTTTCCCATAGCCGCGAGGCGAGGATTTTTCGTAATCTGGCGCGAACGCCACCAATGGGACACCCACCCACACACAGGTGCCCGCACGCACAGCACCGAATGGGTCGGTAATACACTCCGTCACAAAATAAACATACAAAAGAGAAAACATATAAATGTTCTTGCAATACCGAAGTACCCTTACTAAATCCTGAATTCGAAAAAGGTACCGTTAGGATCTCACGATCTATCATATTTACGAGCTGAAGTTGTATTCAGGAATTGTGTTGCGTCTCGCTTTGGAGGAGTACTTTCCGCTTAACACGGAGGTGCGCTGCGGCGAAGCAGGACATGCAAAATCGCGATGCCCACTCCGTGGTGTTTGCTTCTCTGCAGTGCACCAGAGCGCGGCGAAAAGCGCACTCAACGACACTAGCTAACCCTCCAGAAGAAACAGACGACTAAAATGAAAATTATTACGAAACTTCCATATACTGTCTGTCATTCATACAAAATGTGATCGAATAGTATGGTATTTGAGACGATATTCAAAAGTTTTGAAAACCGGAACCCTTACGTAAGCGTATCATAACGGTCCGGCCGGGCAGCGAGGCCCGAGCTATTATATTTTCAGTATTATTAAAGTGACATTAAGTTTTGGCAGTATGTTGGAGCAAATTCCTCACATTTTGGTTAAATGTAGCAGAAGGTAGCAGGGTAATCAGTTTGGGGCAAATGGCGCAGCAATCGCATCACTGATTTAATGAAAAATTTCTTTCCAAAAACCTGCAAGGAAAACGTAGTTTGAGATAAGAAGTACTTAAGAGGATATGTTTGAATATGTCTGCACTCAAACTGTCCAAAAACAAGACCTGCATAAGCCAATGTGTAATTTGTTTTTCACATCGCAAGAATTGCTTTTTTTCTAAGAATTGCTTTACATTTAGGCATTTCTAACAACTGCTATTAATTTTAAAAGTATGAACTTCTAGTAAAAACTTGTAGGTTAATAAACCCAGTCATACAGCACCAACAGGAAGGATATGTTTTAGAAAACTTCTATTCTGGAGCACAAACAGAAAAGAGCGAATGAAATAGAATAATTAATGTGACATATAGAGTTAGCTGACAAATGGTTGAACCTTAGAATAAACAATACAGGCTATGGCAGTAGGTTATAGCCTGCAGTATAAATAAGGTGGAGTAGAGATACGCCTTCCTTTCCTTGCTTCTGAGCAGCCGTAGGCTTCTATGCAAGAACGTAAAAATGGTAACAAATGTAAAGTACAGGCACAACCATATGAAAAAGTTTAGGTGCCTCAAGGTGCCGAAACCCTGAAGCGTCGAACAAGGACGCATAGCCTGTCTTTACCGTTCCACGATGCTCCTCGTTGTGTTATGTGGCGCATTGTAGGCGACCTCCGCTGCTGATGATGGAGAGGAGAAGGGCGTCATCAGCCATAGCTTGCCAGGTGCAGCCGCTATCTCCAAGCAGTAGACCATCGTAAACGCCATCGGCCAGCTTGCCTGACACCGAGCCCTCTGTGAATATCCTAGAGTCGTGGGTGCTTCCAGGCATCAACAGCACCCGCGACCGAAGGAAGCCCACTGACCTTAAAGAAGGCCTGTTGCAAGGCATGACCCTCAGCTTCACCTGGCCACCTGCATTGTAGATGAATTTGAGTCAGTCTGTAGCACTATGACATTAAAAGCGATGGTATTGTCGTTGTGATCACATGCTTAGAAATAACACACCTATCATTCATCTTCATCAATAGAGGGCAATAAAAACCTTGTCCGCACAATGACAGTACTCAGTAGCCGCAAGACTAGCTCAGTAGCACCAAGTGCATAGTGGGGAGTGTAGAAACCAGGCTGTTTATAAATATGTGCACTCCTACTTTATTTGTAGTTTCGTTGCATTTGCACCTGCACCAATAATAGGTACAAAGGGAGTCATTTTGTACACTCCAGTTGGTTCGTGTCATTTTACTGCTCAGTTCACTGGTCTGCATGTCACGCTCATAACCAAAAAACAAATATCGAGTGCTGATGCAACACTGTTAATGTTCCTTTAGGGAGGTACCAGTAAACGGGGGAATCGATACGCTGGCAGATATTCATGCTAGCAAGTCTACACCTTAAGAAACAAGAACTGAAGGGACATTGCACAGGTGGTCCGCCGTAAATAAATTGCAGAATATGTGTGCTGAGAAGACCACTTTCAACGAACTCAGGTATTCACGCACCAAAATTTCTATACAAACGGTTTCTGCAATAATGGTGATTGCTCACCGAGCAATCTAGGCCCAGGCTTTCTTAGAAAACTGGCATGCACATGCGCCTAGTATGGCGATGCGCCAGGAGATGCTCCAAACCACTTACCCTATGAAGTCTCGGGCACGACGTGACAAGGCCAGAGTCTCCCGCCTCACAGTCCGCGAAGCAGTGGAGACATGCACGGGGATGTAGTTCCCTGCGGTGATGAGGAAGTTCTCCGTGGCGTAGAACTACAGGGCGACAATGACCTGCTGCTCTGCAGAGAGGACGCGGCTGCGAGGCGTCGGCCGCTCCAAGTCCGGGCGCAGTGGGTCGGCGAGGAACACAATGCCCGCGCGACCGAATCGAAAGCGCCCCTGCAGTTCGTCCTCGTCGAACCCCTCCAAAGGGTTCAAGCGGTCACGAAACACACGCTGCCGTCCCCTCATCACAACAGCGTACTGAACGAACACGCGCTCTCTTCAATGTCGGTGTCGCGTCACAGTCGACATTGCGTCCCTTATCTTCGCCAATCCGTCCGCAAATCAGTTGTCAGTCAGTCGGCGGGCGAGTCGGCGGGTCGGTTGGGAAAACGGCAGAGAAGACAAACAGTGAAAACCAGCTGACAACTAAAGCGCGGAAAACGTGCGTTGCAAGATACGTGGGCAAAACAACAAATCTATAAAGACCGCTGCCAGAACCGAAATCAACGCTGTAAACTTATGCTGTGTTTGGCGAAACAATACATGCATTAAAATATTTATGATATTTTGAAGAATATATATATATTTTATGCAGAAAAAAGAAACAGTACGATGAGATGTCGGTTTTATTTTTTTTAATAAAGACAAAACTAGCGAAAAAGTTTCCTAAAAGGCTCTTTGTTTGCTTCGACCGGCAGGTGGCGGGAGCTACCGCATAATAATAAAAAACGGAGAAATTGTGCATCGAGTTTTTTCGAACGCGGCTAGGTACTCGGAGGTACCTAGGTAGGGAAACTCGGTTAACTTTTAACCGCGGTTAGAGTTAACCAGCTTCGAGCAAACGGGCGATGTGCTCAGAAGAGCACCGCGTTTTGCTCGTGTTTGGCCTGATATAAATATTTCTTCCCTGGTGAATCTTTAATTTACATACAAAACAAATACATATAAAACGTATTAACGGATAGGGAAGCAGTATATAAAATATACATATATATTTTGGGGATCATTTCTTTTGCAGGAAAGGATTAATTTAAGTCATCGTAACGAAACAGCTCTGGTTTATATCACGATTCAAATCATATTGATTTTTATTCTCCGCCATTGTCCTGGACCTGTAGCAATGTATGTTTTATTGTAAGTACATAACAGTTTAAGATAAATTTGAGATCGATTAAACTTCAGAAAAGAACTTACCAATGTAACGCAAAAAAAGAAAAGTTTTGACGAGTTATTCAAGTCTTTACACGCTGTTGATCCACATATCCCGGCACTCGCTTTGAAAGACGGCATCGAATCATAGGTTGCACGAACGGATTGCGATTCACTAGAAACCATCCGTAATATAAAGGTTCTCAACTTTCGGTTGAGAACCTTTATACTACAGATGGTTCTCAACCTTCGGTTGAAAACCTTTTTTTTAGGACGCAGAAATTTTTTTTGTATATGAAGAGCAAACGTATACGGTGCCTCAGTGTCTGCACGTCGTAGACTCATTTCTGCGGTCATCAGCGCCCACGCGAACAACGCGGAAGGTGACAACATATTTCGCAAACTTCCGCTTGCGGAAAGAACGCTTCTTTTCGGCTCGCGTCAGCTGGTCGGGAAAGATGAGACTGTCTCCGCGCCAAGCACAGCTCTCGCAAAAGCTGAGAACGTGCGGACGCCTGGGCCGAAGATGGATCGCTTTGTTCGCACTCTCTTCGAGCGAGTAGCGTGCAGAAAAGTGCCGAAGAATGACTTTTTTTTCCGGCTCCCGTGCCGGGACGTAAAGAGTGATTTTTATACGCGCCATGCAGCCGCTCACTTCGGGCGAGAGGATCTCTCCGTGGGATGCACCGTGTGTTGTCCCTAAAGGCTGCGTTTCTGGCGATGCTTTTCTGCTCTTTATTTCTTCGTTTTATTTGTTTTTCTTTATGCGTTTGCTTAGAGGATAATTCATTAAATACGTAGTCTGGAACGGAAGAATCTTAAGATAAGGGCTGAATTAAAAGCACGCACTGGCGGATTAAAGAGGTGGGACACTAAGCATCGTCACAAACCGCACACTACCGACCGATCGTTGCGTTATGATGCAGTGTCAGTGCTGGTACACATTACAAAATACCAGGTGTTATGAACATTACGGCAATGTTAACAGCGGACACAACTCACGCATGTCTGAAGCATGTTTGCTTTATACGTGCTTGCGAAATCTCTGTGCACAGTTTTTTGTGGCCAACGAGAGAGGACCCTCATACAGGAAAGAAGCACGCTTCGGGTAGTGTCTGCCGACTGTCTTCTTTTCTTTGATTTACACGGTAAAAAAAAAAAAAAAAAAGTACGTTAACCGTTTTTTTTTTTTTTTTAACTGAAAAACGTTGAGAGGCGCGCAGGGAAAATGCCATAGAGGCGACATGACGGTACGAGTCAGTAAATGTACAGTATCACATGCTTGCTAATTCAGGTCTGTGTTTCCTCTTATTTTAAGTAAAATCTCATATTACACGCCACGTTTGCTCTAGGTATAGTTTTCTTGTTGGCAGATGTCTCATGTTACGTGCCATTCGTGAGAATGCGGAGAACTCTTTTCTTGGATCGTCTCCTCATCGGAGCGGCGGAGGCAGACCAACCCGAAAGCCGGCGCACTCAGCTCGCGCACGCAGACAAGCGAAGAGTGGTACACGTCCGTCTCGTGATGTTCACTTGCCGTATCAGTCCGCAGGCTTGCTCGCGCGGGAAACACTACGGGCGGGAAGGGAGGGAGCTCTGCCATGTTCGCTGTCGCCGCGATCACCTTGGACGCCGCGCAGGATGTCTCCATTCAACCGCACCGAAATGTAATTTAACCGCACTGAAACACGCGTACCTTAACTCAGTAGCACGGGTTGGGTCGGAAAACGCGCTAAACTTGTTGCTTCAGCCATCTCCACTCAGCTGCACGAGGGAAGAGTATCGGCGCATCAGAGTCGACTCGAGGGACGTGTGGAAGCACAGGAATTATTGCCATGGGGAGTTCGATTTGCTTTGTGCTCTTCTGAACTCCTTCTGTTCGTACCAACCGGGAAAATCAAATTTGAACTTTGAACACTGAACCGCGCTCGTTGACTAATTATAATGGGCGCTCTCACGTGCTGAAGTTTAAGAGAGCATGTCGCGTTTTCTCTAGTTTATATATATATAAAAAAAAAGTTCGTTTGTATGGCAGCTCGGTTGTTTCAATGTAGGCCTACCGGGCTAACGACGGCCGCGCTTGCATAACGTACCGCGGGATGGCGCCATCGACGTTGTCAGATGGCGGCTGGAAGCAGACGACGACGTGCCACCTGCTTTCACCGTTATGATTTATTATATACTTTCAGCAGATATGATGTGTTTCCCCTCGATAATAAATAGGACTGAGGTACACGAACTACTTCCACCCCATGGTGAACCGAGCAAGCACTCTGCTTTGGACGAAAACAATTTTGCTATTTCATTAAATTTAAGAACTCCCAAGTTGCTCACTTATAGTTCCGGGCGTTAACCCATTAAACGTCACTACCTTTTGTACCGTATGTACCATGAAAATTTGTAGCAGTTTATCAGGAATTGGAATCTTACACTTCGGAGCAAAACTTTATTATTAAGCATATATTGTTCCACCCAACCTGCTTGTGGAACTGCTCCGAGCTGTGGGTGTGCAGGGAGACTTCGCACTTTCTGCACATCATTCGGGCTTTTTTTTTCCAAAGCCGGCCGCGTCCTTGCTTTCCGATGTGATGACCACTTCCTTTAGTTTTCTAGAAGTACTGGGCTCCAGATGGACCTGGTAATTCTTGTTCCGAGGACACTTTGCCGAAAAGGAATTTACAATGAGTCGTACAAGCTGCAATGGGTCATGTTAAGGCTCACTCTGCAGGTCCACGTGCACCCTCCATGCTGCCACTCGCAGCGTTACAAGGAGATAGGAAAGCAATGGCCGATACCATTTCTTGTTACGAAGAGTTGGCCTGTAGTCACCAATAAACCTGTCAAGCAAATCAACACCACCCATGTGCTTGTTATATTGATGAATGAGTTTGGGTTGTTGTACATGAACTCTCTCGCGCTGTGTTCGACTCTAGCGGGCCGTGCTCGCCATAGGATGAACATTGTCGTAGTTAGTTGAAACACACGCGCACTTTTCATCGTTCCATTTGACAGCAAGCACTTTTCCGTCGCTGCGCAAGTCAAACTCTCCTCAATCTTTCTTGTTGAGTAGCTGGCCGTCTTCAAGGGGCCACTTTCTTAGATTTGCTTTTCTTGCGGTTTCTGTCGCTCGAAACGCCAGGTGTTTCAGCTCTAGTAGAAGGCTGTGTGATGTGAAGAACTTGTTCATGAACACAGAATGATCAGTGGGCATAGAAACATATTTAAATGCAGAAAGTGCCACACGGCTGCCCAAAGGTTCTGTGGTTGATGCTTCACCATTTCTTCCACAGTAGATGGACAAAAGGAAAAGGATATCCCGCTGAAGAGCACACGACCCAGTGCTTACACCCAAAATGATTGGGCTTTTTTTTGAAGAACATGTTGCAGCTATGACGTCCAAAGTAAGGCGCCATTTGCTCATCCATATTGAGCTACGTTGCAAACACACCAAACCGCAGCAGGCTTTTGTTGGCTGCTTGCAAAAGCGGACGAAGCTTCGAAATCTTGCCCTTGTTCAGGGTTTTGTTGTTGGCTGCGTGCAGGTACTTTATCTGTCGAAACCTGAGCCGGCTTATCACTTCCAACGAGAGGCACGCTCACGTCTTCTGCTTTGGACGAGAACAAATTCTCTCGCAGTAACGAGTGGTAGCCAATAAAAAAAAGTATACCCAGAAATTTGTAGAGATCGGTTTTAGTGAGTGAACTGGTGATCATTCCTCTGGCGCGCATATATATTATTCTCGGTGATGAGGAGATCCACCACTTCTTCGTCAAATAACTTCTTAAAGAGGCGTACAGTCTCCATGTCTACCAAATCGGGACGCAGGACGCGAAGAGATTCAGCCACGGTTGGAGTGATTGGGTCTGAGAAGAACTCAAGAGCCTGCCAGTGTCGTACATCTTCCGTTTTTTTCTTTATATTTGCCGGCTGTTTAAACTTTTGGTCAACATTTCTAGATTACACTTTAATTTCGCCGGCTCCGATTACTTGAGGTACACTGGTATGTGTCTTCCTCCCATTATTTTTCTTTTAAGAAAAAAATGCCTGAAGCAACATGTGAGGCTTATTGACTCTGTTCAAATAGTACGGTTACCTTGCAGTTGTCGAAGAAGGGACTGATTAAGTGCATACATCGAGATTTAAAGGCAACGAGATGCTTGCCAAAGTTTTGTGTTTTTCCTTTTTATCCCCTTTCATTACAACACTTCGAACAACTCTCTTTTTGCTCCAAATACTGTGTTATAATCGAAGTCATTATAGTTTTTTGGCGCTTTGAAGAACTGCGGGCTCTTCTGTAGTGCTTTCACGGTTGTTAAAAAGGTGATGAACCCGAATCACCTGCCTTAAAAGCTCAAATATGTGCCAGAAAACCCTTTTTTTTTCCTAAAAAAACTGCTTTAAGCAGTTTATTTCTTTTTGTAAGTTTCATTACTGAGGATTTTTTTTTGTCTGTTAACGCATGAAAATATTAGCCACTTGTGCTCTCTTCCCTTTGAAGCATTCTCAAATAACGATATGGTTTCAAGTTGAACTGCATAATTGTTTACTTTTACAATACAACACACTCCTACAACGTTGAACTCGGAAGAGCTTCCAGCAACGCCCAACATTATCGCACAGGGTAAGCTACTTTTGTACATCTTTTGGCATGGAGGATACAACACTAATTTACTTCAATTGTAAACTACTTTATAAGCTAAGATTTGTACTCAGAGTTTTGTTTGGTTGAAGGAAAACAGTTTTTTCCATATGTTCACAAATCTCGTCCCCTGCATTTCAATTATACAAAAGTGGCTCAGACAAGACAGATTGTAATTAACTTGATTTGAAAAAAGCGAGAAAAAAAGCTGCATATAACAACAACAAATAAAACCACTGCAAAGACACATTGTTTCTAAGTTCACAGTTTACCATTTGCATTTCTGGTTTATATCTGTGGTACCTACCATACAAGTATTCACCTGCTGCCATTAACCTTATGTGAATGCTGAGGGTGCTCGATTTTGCTTATTGGTTGAAGGTAATCAAGATCCCTTCTTAACAAAAATAGGGACTCGATGAGGAAGCAGTTGTTGTCAAGAGCTAAAATTTCACCAGCTTCCACATAACCTTGTGATTCTATCATGATAACCTCCAGTTATTTGATCTTAGTGAACTCGGGCATGCCACCGCATTTGGTCAATGCACTGCCAAATGTTCCCACGACACCGAGAGCTGTCTTTGATATTGTGCTCTGTTTGACCTGTATAGGCTATACAGAAGCGGATCATATATTGTCCTCACCACACAATACACCTAGAAGTGCCTCCTCTCTCACTGCTTTTTTTTCGCTCCCCTTCTTTAGAAAATACACAGAGTGACATGCGTAGGTGGTGCCATATAATTAGGGCTCCGTGTTTTCGGAGTTTTTTTTTTTCTTCGTGAAATTCGGAGGGTGTTTTTCGGAGTTTATTTCAGCAAAACTTTGGTGTTTATCGGAGTTTATTTTTCGTAAATCCCGAATTCTCCGAGATTCGGAGATTAATTTCGCAGTGTTTCCTATTAAAAAATAATAAACAATAACCGGATGCAAACGTATGCCAGATAAAAAAAAATAAAACGCGCTTCTATCAATTAAAATTTCTTCAGTTGAATTTGGCGTTGGTGTCATTGGCAACACTAATTTGTCCCACGACAAAAGTGGCACACAAGTGTGGCTTTGATAAACGTCGATACTTTAAAATCAATAAACTGTCGGAGGTAGCCGCAGGGAAGCTCGTAATCATCCCATCAATCTATCCCGCGGGTGCGTGAGGTGAAGTGGTTAAGGATGTAATAGAAAAGTCTCAACTGCCCCTCTTCCCTATCTTATGAATCTCTATGGTCCATAGCTTTCACTGTTACCCTCAGAAACATACCCCCTCCTTTCTCTAAATCCCAAATCCCATGGCCCAAACTGGAAACCAAAAGAGTGGCTTTTGCCGTGACACGAATATGGTACGACGACCTGTTCCGATGCACCAACCTTGACGAGACAAGCCGTAAGACCCCCTTTTGACAACGGTCCTAGGCTTGAAAGATAATTACGGTGTCATTTTTCCTAGACCATTAATCCTACGCTGCCCAGATTGTTAAAAAAAACTTTTTTTTTTGTTATTTGGGGGGGGGGGGGGGGGGGGGGAGGGCTGGCATGAGCTCATAACAATTCGGAGTTTATCGGGTAAATCCGAGTTGACAGAAATTTTACCGGCAGGTGTTTTTCGGAGTTTTTTGGATTTATCCGAAAACACGGAGCCCTACATATATTCTAAGTTTACTTTTTTGTTTTGCGTTTTATGCTTAATTTCCCATAGGAAACCTCCACTAAGAGGTATCCTTTACTTTGTCGAGTCGTTTCTATCCGTACCTTAGCTCGTATGTGTCCTTTCCGACGAAAAAACAAACTGAACTTCAATTTAAGTCGAAATGAATTTTTGTCCTTATTGTACTGACGAGTTTGATCACTTGTGGCTCTTTTTTGGTTGTCGGAGCACCATAAAACCACATTACATTTCACAGGAGTTACTTCAGCTGTAGAAATTATTTGAGCATTCAGCTGGCTGTAGACTTTTCAGGGATGGACAAAATGAAATCTAAGATAACTATGGCACTGAAGCCCGTTACTTGTTACTATATAGCTGTTAAGTTTGTTTTTCAAACAACGCATTAGTTTCGCACATAAATGTTATTTAGTTGCGGGCCCTTAGATCCGCAAACGTGTACAAGAATCGGTTACAAGATCTGCCTCGTTTCTTTAATGTCCTTATCCAGTCCCAGGCGGCGAAGCGGTGCCACTCGTAGACCTCCTGTATGCACTCCCAGACGTGAATCAGTAGACGCCCAGGCGTCCTTCGTCCCCAACGTGCTCTTTCACCCCACTTTTCCTTCCCAAGTTCTGGTCCGTTGTAATATCCGGCTCAGCTTGGTACTTCGAATTCAACATCAGTTTTGGGGGAGACGCAGAGGAAGAAACAGGTACAGAGCCTCAGTGATGGGGAAGCGTGGCGTGGCGAACGCGGGTAAAGATCAAGAAAAGAGAGAGTGTGCAACGTCTTAATCAGAGACACGGGGTTCATAAACGAGCCGCCGTCGCAACAGTAGGCAAACTACGTCAGAGTTGTGTCAAGGTATCCTGGTCATCAGATAAAAACCGCGAAGATTAAAAAAATATGTTTTTTTTTAATTAGTGGAGCTTAAAATATTCTCAAATATTTTCTTTATGTCCAATAAGCTATGGTGCTGTTATGTAGTGAATACTAGAACTTCTTTAGTTTATTTTGGGTTTACAGCTTTCTTAAAGCGCGCTGGCCCCCCTGACTTGCAACGTCACATATCTTCCAATTTGTGTGAACTTAGGCATTCATGAAAACATTGAACGATTCATATTATATCTGCAAGTTTATAGCACCTACAGTTCGCCATAACTAACATTTTTGGCAAGTTGTGCTTGCTTTTTAAAAGCGAATTGAAAATATTAATGTGCTATTTATACTGCACTTTTTGTTCAGGGACACGCATCTTCGATGCCAAATGCCTCGTGATCGCGGAAAAGGAGCGATGCTTTGGGCAAGTAAGCTTTCTTTAGGCGATTGAGCTCATTTTCGCCTCCTACAGTTGTTTGAGCATCCAATCCCCGAGTGAGATTTCCGCAACACTAGAATTCATGCTGTGGTTAATAAAAAGCTCCATAACATTCTGCGTTTCTTTATGACACGAAAGCACCAGTTGAGTCTCAGTAGAACAAACAACTTTTCACTGAGATACGTAGCTTCTGCCCCTGCTAATTCTTTTAGCAAAAAGCTGACTGCCATTCTGAGGCTTACCCCCCCCCCCCTCCCCCCACCCTCCCCCCACCCTCCCCCCTCCTCAGAGCCTTAGGGTCTCAGCCGCACAACTGCCTTATCTCTTATTATTCATGATGCTTGATTTGCATTATGGAGCATAAGTGTCACGTACAAATGAAGTCATAACAATTCAGTGTAATGAAATAATTAAAAAATAACTGGCTTTCTTTCATTTCAAACCCTAGACCAGGGACAATAAAAGACGGACACAACAAGCGAGGTTTCTTGCGTCAGTTTTTTTTATATCGTTCCTCGTTTCAGGTGTGAGGAATTTATTCATCAGCTCGAGGGGGCCTGTGTGTTGTGTCCTTTTTTCTTTCTTCCTTTAATATTGCTTTGTTATTATATTTAAATACACAATCGTTGCTTGGACCCATAGCAGTGGAGGCTAGTCGCGGGTTTAACGTTAGAAATAACCTTTTGCAATGCGGCAGGCAAACAAAACACATGTACGCACATATAAAAGTATGCACAAAACAATATACATACTAAGTGAAAAATATAGAGAGCTTATTGAAGCTCGCAAAATTGGACAACTCACCCGCCTTCGCAGCACTCGGGTGGGAAGGGCAACCTTGCGCAGGCTCGGTATCTCAGGACCCTTCCTGACTGATGCAGAACCCTCTTCACCCTCCCGGCTACCATTCCAGATCACGGCTCGGCTTCAGGCGGCCCCGATACCCTCAAACATGCAAACATGCACCCGGACCTGCGCGCGGGAAGGAGGGCGGCCAGGGTCCAAGCTCTTGCTCGGACCTACGGCACCGACCCGCATGCATGGTACACAGACGCCGCACAACACAGAGAAAGGGCCTGGGCTGCGGTCCTAGCCGTTACTAACAATGACGGATCCCTCCGTACTCTTAGCTCTATAAACAACATTAAGTCCATGCAGGAGACTGAGGAGACGGCAATCGCTTTGGCCGTCTCCCATGCCGCACTACACGACAACGGTATAACACGTTCACACAACACCGACACTTTCCAGAAGATTACGATCATCACCGATTCCCAAGCTGCCTGTCGCGCGTATGCTAGGAACGCTATCTCATCACGCGCGGCACATATAATCAACGCAATACCCACGGACTGGTCTTCTACACCAGACATCCGAATTCTGTGAGCCCCAGCACACTCCAGTCTACCCGGCAATGAGAGCGCTCATGCGCTAGCCCGAGCTGCAGCTATGAACCGGGCTTTGCCGGACGGGACGGAGTGGGTGGGCCCCAACACGAACACCGAACAGGACACGACCGACTTCAATGCACTCACAACACATACAGACGCCCTCCTGGACACATACGCACTCGTCCCAGAATACTACAGTGCTAGCCGCCGAACACCTTCCACCTCCCCATCCCAAACTCACCCGGGCCGAAGCCATGGACTGGAGGCAAATCCAAACTCTTTCTTTTGCTAATCTCTTTCATAAACACCGTTGTTTTCCAACCCGCCACCCGGGCACCTGCCCGGGATGCGGGAACCTCCGCCCCACCCTTTACCACACCGTCTGGGAATGCCCTAGCCCTCCGGGCAAGGGCATCACTCCCGCTCCTCCCCCTACCCCAACCTCCTGGGAGGCGGCCCCGTCCAGCCAAGAGCTCGAGGACCAGCGTGCCCGCCGGATTGGAGCCCTGGACTAAGGGCCCCGACCGGGACTCGTCGGTCTCCTAACGTTTTGAAAATTAAAGTTATACCACCACCACCATTTCCGCCGCGTGAGGGCGTGCAACGAGCTGGAGGCGCGAATAACAAGGGGCCGTGCCTCCGTATCACGACGGAGCGTGACGACGTCTATCGGCACTGAAAGGCACTTCGCTCGATCCAAGACCCGTCCTCGAATTTCCGGTTTTATAACGGCCGTTTAATTACTAACGCTAAAATAAAAAAAATAAAAAAATAACAGTTAACATTTGATATCCCATTTTAGTTAACGAGTGTGCCACCATGTGATGCAATCGATAACTGAAAGGGATGTGCCATGTCTATGATTATTCATTGCGCATAGTGCGGCCGTATTGAGGTCAATGCAGGGGCGGGGATACAACAGCTCACAGTAATAGCGAAAACCGTAAACGAAACATTAAACACCCTAGAAATTGGTGATTCAAATCAATCACATATCACAAGAAAAGGTGAATGTTTCTGAAAACGAAAAAAAAAAGAAACAGCATATGCAAGCATGTGCGTAGGCCCGTTGACGTTAGTCCATAGCTAAACCGTACATGCAAATAAGCATTTTTTTAAAGCAATTAGTAAGAAACTGAAATGGCACAGTGTTTCAATGCAGAAATCGTCTAGTACAAATAGCGGAAAAGGAATTGTAATCATTACGTTCAAAGACACAGACATCGTTAACAATCCTGTATAATATATTTAGCCGCTCATGGTGTTTTATGGTGGAAGGAAGGCCAAATGCGCGATACATTTAAACTGAATGTATTGCGCTTCCCCACTAAATCTAGCGGAAAAATTTCCCCGCTCAATCTAGCGGGAAAATTTCTCGCTAAATCTAGAGGAAATATTTCCCTGCTAAATCTAGCGGAAAAATTTTCCCGCTCAACTTAGAGGAAAAATTTCCCCGCTAAATCTAGTGGAAAAAATTTTTTGCTAGAACTAGCGGAAAAATTTCCCCTCTAAATCTAGCGGAAAAGTCTCCCCGCTAGATTTAGCGGAAAAATTTCCCCGCTAGATTTAACGGGAAATTTTCTCAAATCTAGCGGAAAAATACCTCTGGGGGGTCATGCGACCCCTCCAGTTCACGTGACCCCTCCCGCGAGGTCACGTGATACCCCGAGGTCACGTGATACCCCGAGGTCACGTGACACCCCCCAGGTCACGTGACCCCCCCCCCCCCCCCCCCGAGAACACGTGACCCTCAGTACCCTTCCATCCTCCTCCCCAAAAGCTGCGCTCTATTTCGGCGTTACAGGGAGTTGTAAACGGCTTTCACTTTTTGACTTTTATTCAATAAAACTTGATTAGAGAATTTTTCGTGTTCATGAAAAGTAACTCAAAAGTAACGTCGTTACTTTTTAAAAGTAACTGTAACTGTAACGAGTTACTCTTTTGATGCGGTAACTGTAACGGTAACTTCGCTACATTTTTCTGAAAGTAACTGTAACTGTAACGAATTACTTTTTAAAAGTAACTTTCCCAAGACTGCATTTAATGCGAACACGATACTCTTGCTTTTTTTTTGTTTGTGTGTGTTCAACATCAAATTCAATTGAAAACAAAATAGCTTTCTGGCAAGTGGACATTTAAAACGGCTAATGTATATATATTTGTTTTATGTCGGCCGTGCATTCGTACAAGCCTTCTACACATAAAGTGATTCTTTCCAATTGTTAATTAGTTAATTAAATTGCTAATTAGTTAATTACAAGTGAAAGAAATGCACTTCTTTCACTTGTCCTTTGTTCAATTTTTTGCGCTGTTTTCACGTTTGACGATATTAAACCAACTAGCCCAACTTACCGCCTTGTTAATTACCCATTATGTTTCTAAAAATAACACAAAAATATTTTCTTTTCAGAGCCATTTTACAAAAATAGATTTTATAATTTACGCCGTACTCAAAATATAATTACATTCACTTTTGGTGGGAAGTAAGAGATTCCCAGAAATATATTTAGAAACTGACAAAATCACTCTAGTTAGCTCCCCTCAATTCTAAAACCGCCCGAACAGATTGAAGGACGCACAGGTTTAGAAGCGCGTTTATAAAAAAAAAGCACATTTATTAAATAATTATTATATAATGAAATCATTTCGATTGAGAGAAGGCAAATAATCAACGTCTATATATCTCCCATATTATTCCTTCTTTTCCTTTAATAGCATTTATCAATCTCTGAGCACATAAACCGTTATGAAATAAGATGTCTGGAATGGAAATAATTTCAATGTGGAAAGATTACTCATAGAAACGCTCATATTCTCTTTTTTGTTTTTTGTTATGGTGACAGCCATTATATTAGGAAAAGAGTACGCCTGCAGGGTTAATAGAAAACGCAATAGAGTGCTGCTGGTGAAGAATTCACAAATAATTCGGGAAAAATCCTCGCGTCTTATTCCTTGGCGCATCGATGTTTTAAAGCCATTCGCTATGATTTACGCTGTGAGCCAGCAGATGCGAAAGCCCCGATAACTATTAAACTTAGATTAATTCATCATCGCGATCAATCACTTTTCATATGAAAAGCTTCAGTACATGGTAATCTGCTCTGTTATATTAATGCCCCATCTAGAGCTCGTCTTTCGCTGTGGTGATGCTACTAATCAGAGGTGTTGCGTGTTCTGCGGGGTGCTTAAGTGCCTACATTTTCAAGAGAGTTTTTCGTAGACACATAAATTGGAGATGGAATTTACACCATCAACAACAAGAGATGGCGCCACTCCACTGTTGACAATAAGGGCTCGTTCAGACAGAATTCATCGAGAAAATTTGTTTTTCTCGGAGTCTTGCTTTTTATAACTAAAGTTATGTAACCCCTTCTACACCCTCCCCCCCCCCCCCTTTTTTTATATACGCTAGGTGCGTCTCGCCGATTCTCAGCATTATGGTTTAAAATGAACAATCGTTGGGTACTATAAAAATATCATCGAATAGAAACCATCAGCTGCACAATTGTCTATAAAAATATGTGTGAAGGTAGTCTTGAGAACAATTTACTTGGATCGTAGAGTGCCAGCTTCTCATCGCAGTAGATTTTAAACGCAGTACAAAATGCAGCTAGAGGGGTGTTTAGATATAGTTAATTTTTATTTCAGTTCAAAATGTGCTAACTACGCGGGTTATTTTTGTTTTCCTCTTTTTCTTTATTTTTTGTTGTTTCCCTAGTCGTTACCAAGGTGTTTTTGTTTTCCTTTGAGAGCCTCCGTATATTTTGAATCTTAATTTAGTTTCTTTTCTTTTTTGCCCACTAAGAAAACGAGCCTCGGGCACAAGCCGAGGCGTTACAAGTTGTCCTCGCGACGAGGCACTAAAGAGGCGAGCGGGAGCGCGCCACTTCGGTCCCAGGACGCGCCTTGCCACCTCCAGGCTCCACGAGGGGAAATTGCTCGTAAACTCGAGCTTGGATATTAAAAAGAAATTTGCACTCGATAGGAGTGCGAGAATGATTATCAATCTCTCGAAGGAGCTGTTTACGATGTCTCTTCCCACAACTCTTCTTTCCCGCCTCTTCGCTGGCACCATTGACGGCGATAAAAATAAACCCCTACGAGAAGAGTCGGTGTCTCGTAAATTTGCCATTTAATTGCTCGTTGGGAGGCGTACGGCTGGCAAGGAACCGCAATTCTGCGTTCTCTTTATGCCAAACAAATTATTTTACATGACAAATCGGGAGCGTGGCGCATGCGCGGCGAGACCCGATGCAAAAGGATGTTTGCAAGCGAACCACGCCTACGGGAAGGACGACCAAAGATGTTTCTAGCGGTGGGAAAGTCACAGTTGTCTCAGCGCAAAACGTGGACAACGCCATTAAAGCTGTTATAAACCAAAACTCCGGAGCCGACGAGACAATATCGAGACGTGTAGCGGTTTCAGAACACAGCAGTCTTCTTCTTTTTTTTTTTTTTTCCACGCGGCTCCATCTGCCGCGAGGACCCACTCCGTAAATATTATAGATCTCGCGACATCGACTAGTATAAACCATTCCAGTGGCGACGAGGATGGGATTATGAAGACACCCACAGCGAGGGGTATCCTTCGTCCATCCTGAGAGCGCACCAGGCTGCGGGTTTTTCAAAGATGAATCACCAGCTGCCAGAGTTTGACGAAGACAAGGACAAATGAAGTACGTACCTCATCAAGGTAGAGGCTTACTTTGAGGGCAATGGGGTTACAAATGACGCGAAGAGACGAGCATTGCTCGTAGCGGCAGTAGGTACCAAAACAGTTCGAGCACTCTGTGGAAGAGTGGCTCCACGAAAACCTAATGCTCTAACGTATGCTGAGGTGGTAGCAGCTCTAGATGCGCACTACGATCCGAAGCCAAAAGAAATATCTGAGAGCTTTAGGTTTTTCAATCGTTGTCACAAAGAAGAAGAGCCTATAGACTCGAACCTTCAACCGTTTTACGGAAGGAAACTAGAACTGTCGGTGGCACACGACCTGGTATACTGGGGCCACCGTGTCACTGTGCCTAGGGAGGCTAGGGGGCGCCTCCTACAACTCCTTCACGAGAGTCATCAGGGAGCGTCGGCTATGAAAGCTATAGCAAGATCTCAATTTTGGTGGCCTGGACTGGACAAGGAAATAGAGCACACGTTAGCGAAGTGTGACGCCTGTGTCAAAATGTTGCCCATGCCAGCGTCAACAGCACCAGTTTACTGGCCCAAAACACACGAAAACTGGTCCAGAGTACATGTTGATTTTCTAGGCCCTTTTAGAGAGAAAATTATCTCGGTAGTGGTCGACGCACACAGTAAGTGGATCGAGGCCGTTCGTATGAAACAGGCCACAAGCGCAAGTACTGTGTAGTGTTTGCGAGATGTGTTTAGCCACTTCGGGATACCCCGCACATTGGTCTCTGATAATGGTACACCTTTCACCAGTGCCGAGTTATTGAAGTTCGCGTCGAAAAACAACATAACGCACATCAGGACCGCACCATTTTACCCTCAGTCAAGTGGTCTGGCGGAACGCGCGGTAAGAACTATAAAAGATGGGTTGAAGAAAATACAAAACGACGACATTACAACCAGCCTGGCAAGGCTTCTGTTTAATTATAGACGGACACCATCAAGCTCGGAAAAGTCACAATCTCAACTCCTGCTAGGATATCAAATTCGCTCGCGACTTGATACATGTTTCCCATCACACTCTACAGCATCTGCCCAAGACACAGACTGCACGATCCAACCTGGGGACCCGGTGTCCGCCAGAAACAATGGGACAGGAAACAAGTGGATTCCTGGAAAAGTCACGGCGACAACGGGAGCTCGCATGGAAACCGCCGAAACTCCGTCCAAAGTGATAACACGCCATGCGGACCAACAACGTAAACGGCCGGCAGACAACAACGAGGTCATCTTAGCTCCTCCACGATCGACACCAGGCCCACCAGCCAAGTCGAAGGTGCATGGTGGCTGCAGCCCACAACAACCACCGGAGACCTCAAGTGAAGTCTATGAAAGTGCACCCTAACGACGCTCCACTCGCGTGCGGAAGCCGGTACAGCGCTTTCAATGTTAAGGGGAGAGGAATGTTATATACTAGTCAATGTCGCGAGGTATATATTTACGCAGTGGGTCCTCGCGACAGATGGAGCCGCGTGAAAAATAAAGAAGAAGGCTGCTGTGTTCTGAAACCGCTACACGTCTCGATATTGTCTCGTCGGCTCCGGAGTCTTGGTTTATAACAAAAGCATTACGCACAACAGTAGTTGAGCTATTTTTTTTTTCAACGTCCTTGTTTGGTTTTGAGACATGCAACAATATTAAGCACCGCTAACGCACGACGATACTGCCTTTATGATTGTCGGTAGGAACGCAGGTGAAAATATACATTTCTGTACACTTATAAGCGGTAATGTGGATGCTTGGGCAAGTTGGTAATTCATGCTTTGATGTAACAGCGCAGATGAACAGTCACACTCACATGCACACAAAAAGAGACAGACTTGCAGCGCTGACTTACAACTCAGTCCTATATTTCTTCTTCCTCAAATCTTCAACTTCTTCACCTTTGCCGTTAATGAGAACAATTTAATTTTTTTACACGCCAGAGACCAAATATTCAATAAACATTAATAAATAACTAATAATTAAATAAATAAAAGACAACTAAAAATATTATTAAAAAATTAAGCGAACAATTTCTTCGTCACTATTAGTGTTTTGATGATATCTCTAGATAATCCAATTCTTTCTTTGACAAAGCTAAGGATGATGAACTAACTCATTGGTTGTCCAACCTGTCTATTTTTTCAGCTTCGATGATCTCTCTTGTCAGCTGATTACCTTTTCTGGCATTGACAGTGCAGCTACTCAGGTCCACTGAACACTCGCAATCCCGGCAATGGATTCCTAGATTCTCTGATATTACTCTGTTTATGTTGTAATGATACTCTCGTAACCAGTCATTGAGACACCTCCCGGTCTGCCCGACATACTGTTTTTCGCATGAGAGGGGAATGGCATAAACCACCCCTTCAGAGCATGGAACAAACCGGGAGTGGTGCTTTTTGGTACGACCTAATGTCCTATCAGAAGAAGAATTGACTTTCTTACATAAACTAGAAAACTTCCATGGAGCAGAAAGTACTACGTTAATGTTTACGGGGTTGGCTATATTTTTAAGACCATGAGAAATGTAGTGAATATAAGGCACAATCGCTGGCCTCTGGTTTCTGTCCCTCCTGTTACGTTGGATTAAATTGGGATTTTTGATTTTCTGAAGGAGTTTTTCTGCGATAGATATTAATACGTTATTAGGGTACCCCCCTGATAGTAGCCTAGCTATCTTCGCATCAAAGCTGGTTTTTACAGTATGCGGGCATGACCTTGTGATGGCACTTTTAAGGCACAGGTTGACCACACCCCTCTTAACTAATTTAATTCTGAGTGGGCCGATTGATAAGGAAGGAGTGGCTTTTTCACCCTCGGAGCGTATGCCCAACAAGTATGATGAGAAAGAAAACACAGTCTCAGGTCTAAGTTTCTTAGACCCTTCAACCGGAAGTTCATGGGTTATGTCTAGAGGATCCAAAGAATTCTTACATATCGAGAGGGCATTGGACACAGTTCTTGAAATGTCCCGAAGGAAAAATCCATCAATGTAACCCTGTTTGGCAGTCAATGTTTTCTAGTGGACCGCTGACTGTGCCTGACCGTACGTCAAGCATGTCTGATTGGCCAACAAGTTACTCTGACCGACAGTCAAACTCCAGTCAGACCCCGCTTGTCGGCTTTCTGATGGTTTCCTGGTGGCAGTCTGCCGCCGCGAAATGCCATCAGGATGTCTTGGTGGTGATTCTGACTGTACATCGATTGTCTCTGACTGTACGTCAGAAAGCTTTGACGTGGAGCTTTACGTCCTTTGACGCGTCAAAGGACGTAAAGTTCGTTCGGATACCACTATTTCGTCAAATCTATGAATACGAAAAGTAATCTATGCACGAGAAAACGATTTTGGGACGTGAGCCCATAAAACCGCTGACGTTAGAGATATGACACGCAACGGACTGACAACCTTGATCAGAAGCCCGCCGAAGCGCCGAACACGACACTTCGCACTTCGCTTCGCCCATCGAGGCTTCGCCGAGCTTTAATGAACGATCGCTCTCGACTCGTTTTGTTTGCCCGCTCGCTCCAACCTGTCGATCCTGCCCGGGCTCTATAATGTCTTATGTTTTAGTAGAATTTCTACTCGACAAGACCCAGCCTGTTGTGAGTTTCGACGATGTAAGGGACTTTAGCAGTGTAGTTGAAGACGACAGGATGTACCAGGTCTACTGGTCCGGTGATGCGCGAACAGAAGGATCGTTTTACGACGCGAAAGTACTCTACGTGGCAGGTGAGTAGAGCTGAAGTACGGCGAGTGATGTACGAGTGCTTTGCATAACATGCTGACGACTTAACTGCATTTGCAGCCAAAGCATTTCGTATAAAACGAATGGTCAAATCGAATTTATCTAACGGCGGCGTAGCATTGCGGTTAAGTTGTCCGATTTGTACGCATGTGGTCGCGGGTTCGATGCGCGGTGGTGCTGCTTTTTTTTTTTTTTTTCTCGAACATTTTGTTTTATCGAGGCATTTGGCGATATTTATGAGTGCGTATAGCTTTACTCTTATATAACTGCTGCCCTTGTTGATGAAATTCCCTTGGCAGTAGCAGTCAGACGTCATCTGATGGACCATCAGATGACGTCTGATGGTCCATCACGTTCCACCAACGCTGCTGACTGGCAGTCAGTGTCCCAAATTACGTAGCTTGATGGAATTTTCAATAGGGGTCGTTGTCATCAGCGGCCAAGAAAATCAAAAATTCATCTACGTAGCGGAACGCTTTCACACCTTTTGAAGTGTCCAAACGCCTTTGTAGGATGTTGTCCCGATGTGCTAGGTATAGGTCACCAAGACGAGGCGCAATGGAGGATCCAATGCAAACACCTTTCGTTTGTCGGTAGATGTTTCCAACCCACGTGGTGAAAGTAGATTTCAAGCAGACTAAGCAATTCAATTGTATTATGCTATACCCCAAGAAAAACTGTTAATGTGCATTGAAGCCTGCATTGACTCTTTATGCATTATAGCCTTCCAAAATCCTTCAGGAGTGTCCCAAAGCGGTTTTATTGAATTGCTTACAGTCTACTTGAAATCTACTTTGACCACGTGGGATGGAAAAATCTACCGACAAACGAAAGGTTTACGATAAGGAAAGAGGGACATTTAAGACAAACAGACAAGACAGGCAAAACAGACAAGACAGACAGCCTGTCTTGTCTGTTTGTCTTAATGTCCCTCTTTCCTTATCGTAAATTTATAACCAACACGCTCAACCTTCTACAAACGAAAGGTGTTTGCACCGGATCCTGCATTGCGCCTCGTCTTAGTGACCTATACCTAGCACATCAGGGCCACATCCTACGAAGGCGTTTCGGCACTTCAAAAGTTGTGAAAGTGTTCCGCTACGTAGATGACTTTTTGATCTTCTTCGCCCTGATGACAACGACATTTCAAGTACTGTGTCCAATGTCCTCTCGATATTTAAGAATTCTTTGGATCCTTTGGACATAACCCATGAACTTCCGGTTGAAGGGTCCCTAAGGTTCTTAGACCTTATAGTGCGTTTTCTTTCTCATTATCCTTGTTGGACATACGCTCCGAGGAGGAAACGGCCACTCCTCCATTATCAATCGGCCCACTCCAAATTAGTTAAGAGGGGTGTAGTCAACCTGTGTCTTAAAAATGCCATCACAAGGTCATGCCTGCATACTGTAAAAACCAGCTTTGGTGCGCAGATAGCCAGGCTACTATCAGGGGGGTACCCTAATCACGTATTCATATCGATCGCAGAAAAACTCCAGAAAAACAAAAATCCCAATTTAATCCAACGTAACAGGAGGGACAGAAACAAAAGGCCAGCGGTTGTGCCTTATAATTACCACATTTCTCATGGTCTTAAAAATATAGGCAACTGCGTAAACATTAACGTAGTATTTTCTGCACCATGCAAGCTGTCTAGTTTATGTAAGAAAGTCAATTCTTCCAATAGGACATTAGGTTGTACCAAAAAGCACCACTCCCGGTTTGTTTCATGCTCTGAAGGGGTGGTTTATGCCATACCCTCTCATGCGGAAAACAGTATGTCGAGCAGACCGGGAGATAGTTCATCGCTCGTGTCGGCTTTGCCGACACGAGGGAAGAGGAAGAAGTGTATTAAAGAGCGGGCAGTTGCGTGCCTGGTTCCATGTTGAAAGGTCGCCCTTTTCATACTTCCAACATGGTGTCAGAAGTGGGATCCGGCCATGCATAATCCCTCAGCTTGCGAAACAACCGGCTCTTCAGACGCCGAAGCGACCGCAAAGCAGCTGCCACGGAACAGTTCTGGTCAACCTCTAATACAAGGTACGCAATCAGACATCAGCTCTATAATGGCGTCGTTCCAAATAGCTCCACCCGACCCATTTAACTTCACCACTCCAAACGAGTGGCCTGCTTGGAAGAAACGTTTTCTTCGGTACCGCACAGCCTCGGGATTACAAGCTGCTACCGAAGAAAAGCAAGTCGACACGCTTGTCTACTTGATGGGAACGCAAGCGGAGGACATCTTCAACACTTTCAAGCTAAGTCCTGAGAACGCTAAGAAGTTCGAAGTCGTGTTAGGCCACTACGAGACCTATTTCTTTCCAAGACGCAACATAATCTTCGAAAGAGCACGATTCAATACCCGAACACAGGGAGAGAGTGAATCAGTGGAAGACTTTGCGACGGCATTGCACACATTAGCCGACACCTGCAACTTTGGCGAGCTAAAAGAAGAACTCATCAGGGATCGCTTGGTCGTGGGCCTGCAAGACAGAAAAGTTTCAGAAAAACTACAGTTGGACTCGTCGCTGGACTTGATGAAGGCACTCACAATTGCCCGTCAGCATGAGACAGTCCGACAACAGCAGAAAGAGCTACGATTCCCAGAAAACACAGAATCAGTAGACCAGATACACACCAGAAGGAAATTTACTACGCCGCAAAAGGCTGCAGTCGCTTGGGACAGAACTTTATCAAAACGTTACCAACACGACACCAAAGCTCAAGAACGATCCTGCATCTGGTGCGGACACGAAACACACCCTCGATCGAGATGTCCAGCAAAAGACGCGGTGTGCCGGAGTTGTGGAAAAGGAGGACACTTTATGACGGTTTGTCGGTCGACATCTTCTCTTAGAAATGTCACCGAGCAACAAGAAGGGCTCGTCTCAACAGGACAGTTAATGACTGCCTCGAAACCCGCCACCGCAACGAAGAACAATGGGAAGCAAGAGCCAGGATTTCTCGGAACGTTATCAAACTTTGGAGCCTCAAAGTGGGAATTGTCAATATTGGTCCAAAGCCAACCGGTTCTATTCAAGATAGACACCGGTGCAGATGAGACGGTGATCCCCGAAGACCTTTTTAGGAGTCTCTTCAAAGACCGCACTCTACACTCGCCGAGACGCCAGCTGCAGGGGCCCGACGGCAAGTCGCTTCACGTTCTAGGCGTCGCAAGCATGAACCTTTCGTTCAAAAACTACAGTAGCGAAGAGGAAGTTTACATTCTGCGTGGCCTCAACACACCGCTGCTTGGAAAGCCAGCTATAGAAAAACTCAAAGTACTCTCTGAAATCTGCGAGGTGCGTGGACTGTACCCTGAGGAAGATTTTCCCAGCCTTTTTCAAGGTCTCGGCACAATGGAGGGTGACTACGACGTAAAGCTTGCACCGGATGCGACGCCCTTTGCCTTGACTTCACCTCGCAGGGTCCCTCTGCCTCTTTTTAACAAGACAAAAGTGGAGCTTGAGAGGATGCAGAATCTGGGAGTCATTTCACCAGTGACAGAACCCGTGGAGTGGTGCGCCCCGATGGTAGTGGTCCCTAAGGCCTCGGGTGACATTCGCATCTGCGTTGACTTTACGCAACTGAACAAGTACGTCCAGAGGGAATGGCACCCGATCCCATCAGTGGAACACTCTTTGGGAATGTTGCAGAAGGCAACCGTTTTCTCGAAAATCGACGCCAACTCGGGGTTTTGGCAAATCCCCTTAAGTGAAAACAGCAAGCCCTTGACTACATTCATAACACCTTTTGGAAGGTTCTGTTTTAACAGGTTGCCGTTCGGAATTTCTTCGGCGCCAGAACACTTCCAAAGAAGAATGAACGATGTTCTTTTGGGTCTTGAAGGAGTGGTGTGCCATATGGACGACGTCCTGATCTGGGGATCTACAAAAGATCAACACGATAGCCATCTAAGAGCAGTCCTGGAGCGTCTCACTCAAGCGGGGATCACACTAAACAGAGAGAAATGCCTCTTCAGCGTTACGAAGATTTCTTTCCTGGGACACGTGATTGAGAACAATCAAGTTCGTCCAGATCCAGCAAAGCTGTCAGCTATTCTGCAGATGCCAAATCCAACATCAAAGAAGGAGTTACGACGCATCATGGGAATGGCAACGTATCTGGCGCGCTTCGTGCCTAATGGTGCACAGCTCCTAGAACCGCTATCGTCGATGCTAAGCACCAAGCACGACTTCGTCTGGAATCAACCTCAACAGCTTGCCTTCGACCGGTGGAAATCTATGCTTTCATCAGACCCAGTTCTAGGCATCTACGATCCAAGCAAGGAAACAGTTGTCAGTGCTGACGCATCGGCATACGGTCTAGGTGCTGTCTTACGCCAGAAAGAAGGAGAGTGGTTCAAGGTGATCGCCTACGCGTCAAGACTCCTAACAGACACTGAACGCCGATATGCACAGATCGAGAAGGAAGGCTTGGCCCTCGTATGGGCCAGCGAGAAGTTTCGAGACTACCTCGTGGGAAGAAACTTCACTCTTGAAACTGACCACAAGCCCCTCGTCTCACTCTTTGGGTCCAAAGCGCTCGATGACCTGACACCGAGGCTACAGAGGATGCGCATGAGTCTCATGCGTTTCACGTATGCGATTGTTTACGTCCCTGGCAAGGATCTCACTGCAGCCGACGCTTTGTCAAGGTCTCCTATCTTACAATCCGAACCTTTCGAGCTCGAAAATGAAATTGACGGCTACATTACACACGTCGCCTCTTCTATGCCTCTGACAACATACAGTATTCAAAAAGTCGCCAGTGAACAACGTAAAGACAAAGTGTGCATGCGTCTTCAGAAAATCATTCAAACAGGGTGGCCGAGAAGAAGAGATGTGGAGCTGGATCTCAAACCCTATTGGGAAAACAAAGACAACATCTCAATTGTTGACGACGTATTAGTATACACGTCAAGAGTGAAAATCCCGGAATCGATGCGCGACCAAGTCCTGCGCCAACTTCACGAAGGCCATTTCGGGATGGACAAATGCAAAGGACGAGCGAAGGACTCTGTCTGGTGGCCTGGAGTCGATTCAGACATAGAACGTTTGATCAAAAACTGTCACGTGTGCCTCAAACAGAGCGCCAATCACAAGATGCCTCTTCTGCCAACAGATTTCCCACAACGTCCATGGGAAAGAGTAGCGATGGATTTGTTTTTCTGGGATGGAGCCTGGTGGCTAATCGTAACTGATTATTTCTCACGCTACCCAGAACTGACCCGCCTTGCCAGCCTCTCGTCAAAAAGTGTGATCAATCACTGCAAGTCCATTTTTGCGAGGCATGGGATACCGGACGTGGTGTTATCTGACAACGGACCCCAGTTTTCAAGTGCCGAATTTGACAAATTTGCAAAAGAGTACAGCTTTCGCCACATTACTTCGAGTCCACGATATCCCCAAAGCAACGGAATGGCAGAAGCCGCGGTCAAAATAATAAAGACGTCACTGAAGAAAACTGGAGACCCGTATAAGACCCTGTTGGCATACAGAACAAGTCCACTGAAAAATGGGTACTCTCCGGCAGAACTCCTGATGGGCAGGAGGTTGCGAACAACTATTCCTGTTTCATCCAAGTGCCTTGTTCCCTGCCTTCCAGATCTTAGCAGCGTAAGAACATATGAAACATCCCAGAGACGAAAGCAAAAACAAGACTTCGACCGTAGGCATGGGGTCAGGGACTTGGTCGACCTTGACGAAGGAACCGACGTGTGGGTAGTGGACCTGCAACGACAAGGAGTCGTCGAAAGCAATGCAAATGAGCCCAGATCTTACTGGGTTGACACTGACGCCGGAGAGCCCATTCGCAGAAACAGAACACACCTGATTCCTTTACCAAGTCAGATTCCCAGGCCAGAAATAGTACCGGTACACGAGGATGTGCAAAGAGACGAAACTGAGCAACCGGAGCCTGGACCTCATTCCGCCGAGAACAATCACACCTACACAAGGAGTGGAAGATGTGTTCGTCCACCAAAGAGGTATCCCGAACAATGAACGTTGCCGATGTGAGACTTAGTAGGGGAGATGTGTGAGATAGTTTACTTAGTAGGGGAGATGTGTGAGATAGTTCATCGCTCGTGTCGGCTTTGCCGACACGAGGGAAGAGGAAGAAGTGTATTAAAGAGCGGGCAGTTGCGTGCCTGGTTCCATGTTGAAAGGTCGCCCTTTTCATACTTCCAACAGTTTATGCCATACCCTCTCATGCGGAAAACAGTATGTCGAGCAGACCGGGAGGTGTCTCAATGACCGGTTACGAGAGCATCATTACAACATCAACAGAGTAATATCAGGGAATCTAGGAATCCATTGCCGGGATTGTGGGTGTTCAGCGGATCTGAGTAACTGCACTGTCATTGCCAGGAGTGGTAATCAGCTGACAAGAGAGATCATCGAAGCTGAAAAAATAGCCAGGTTGGACAACCAATGTGTTAGTGCATCATCCTTAGCTTTGTCAAAGAAAGAATTGGATTATCTAGAGATGTCGTCAAAGCACCAATAGTGATGAGAACATTTTTCGCTTAATTTTTAACCTTTAATTTAATTTTTAATAGTGTGTTTTACTTGTCTTTTATTTATTTAATTATTTGTTATTTATTAACGTTTATTGGCTATTTGGACTCTGGTGTGTAAAAAAATTTAATTGTTCTCATTAACGGCAAAGGTGAAGAAGTTGGAGATTTGAAGAAGAAGAAATATAGGACTGGAGTTGTAAGTCAGCGCTGCGAGTCTGTCTCCTTTTGTGTGCATGTGAGTGTGACTGTTCATCCGCGCAGTTCCATCAAAACTTATAAGCGGAGAAACCTGATCTGAGAGCAATAGTTCTCACCCGTATATTTCTATTTATAGAGCACAAATAGTAAGCAATAAGTATCGGTACCTCAGTTTGTCATTCTAGATTTACCCTGTGTGTGAAACGAAAGCAACGTTTCACACCACGAAGTGTTTATAAAAAAATATTTATTCTAAGTCACTGATCAAGTATATACTCCAAGTTAACTTTCAGGGCACATTTCAAACTTCTTACCTTTCAAGACAAACTTCATGAGCGTTGATGGCTGGTCGATGCTTTACCTCTTCAACCAAATCCAGGCATCTAAAGTGCACAGCAAGCACAGCCAAACTTCGTTGCGCATTACATTTAAATCTTAATACCAGCTGGTTATCCTGGCGAAAAGCCGAAGTATACTCTTGCTCCGCGGCAGAGGCAACGAGGTAAAGAAATGGTTCAGTTAGATTGTGCATTTGCATATCTAATGTCACTAAAATCTTAAAAAAATTCTAAGATATGCATTTTGTTGTATGTCATATGATGAAATACATTAGCCGCAGCCATGCTTGAACAGTGTCGATTGGTACATCTATCGAGATAATGACACTGCATTACTATTATAGCTTGATTATAATCAGCCCGAAAGTACCTCCGCTTTGACTGGAAGCTATAGGTCGTGAGTTGCAATCGTACATAATTAATGCTGACGTTTCTTACACGCATTTTCTTCCGAACATAGTTGGCCAACAGAGCAGCCCCATGCTTTTGGAGGCCTTTGAAGGCTATATCATTTCTTGTTATTTAATATAAATTTCCCACTTTTATTAATAACATTTGAACATGACTCTTCTCTCAGTTTTTTTGGCCAATGTGATGTAAACAACTTAACTAAACATAAAAATGTATCCCCTGCTTTCATAGCTACTTTGAAAAGTACCGCTTTTATGAATAGTTCTGGAAACTAGATAAGTAAACTGAAAAATAAAAAAATATGGAAGTTATTTTTTATATTCAAAACTCTTTCTCGCTTTGTTTCGTCCAATTATTCCTCCATTTTTTTTTACTGGTGCGTCCGGTGCCTGGCGAACCCGGAAATTTGGCTGTTTTCTTTGTTTACTCATTTGCGAGTCAATCCTTTTTTTTTTTTTTTGCGCGTCGTTAGGGCGCAGTCACGAGTCGACTAAAATCCCGAGACCACCTACGTACCCACTCGGCCCCTCTACTCCCCCTCGCACCCCCCCCCCCCCCCCCCCCCGAAAAATGTTTCTGTTTTTATTTTTACCGAGTTCGTCCTCGTTTCCGGCGTTTTTCTCTCGCTTTGTGTAATTTCTTCTTTTTTCCTTTTTCTTTTTTGTGGCTTTACAGTTCGTCCGTCTGTGTTCGTTCATTTTTTGTTTATTTTGAAAGGGAAGGGCGGATGAAGAAATTTTTGCAAAGCGAAACCACGTTGGGGTAGTCGTGCGCGCAATGTCGAATAACGACGAAGAGGCCGTGCTCCCGAAGTACGTGAAAAGTATCGACAAGTTTGGGGAATTCTGGAGGGGTCATATAGAGAAGGAAGGTGTGCTTGAGCCCAAGGAGCGCAAGCTCTGAATCATTCATGGGTGGGGCGTCTCCTTCAAGAATGCGCCCTCCAGGTCCCCAAACAAGAAAGTTCGAAGGGGAACCCACGCAAGCCTTTATTTATAAATGGGCTATTAAGAACTTCATACCTGCTAACGTGTCAGCAGTATCTATAATCCATACATTTGGGGTAGAAAATCTGTTTAGAAGAAATATAGTTTTTTTTCGTATCTCCCTTGTGTTAACTTCAAAGCAAGCGCCGGCCGCGAAAAAAAAAGTACTAATACTACAGTTATAAAATAACAATAACTTATGGTAGAGGCAGAAGTGAAAGCGCAAGTAGAAAAGTATAAATTTGAAGACTGCACTCATTAGGTTGCTGCATGCCACCACTCACCGAGATATAATCCTTTGCTCATCTATTTTCCAAAAAACGGTCTTACATAGAAAAACCGTGGATAAAAACTGCTTTTAACAAACCAGCCTCTTAGCCCCGCAACCACGAAGAATATTTTTAAGTGCTTCGCTGGCCACTGAGGGAACAATCTATGAAATAAGAAGTCCAGTTTGCTTGCTTCACGTGAGTAAATACATTTCCTGCCTTTAGTATGCATCAGCACAACCTGACTTGCAATTTTATATTGCACCGTTTCCCTGGCTGAAAATGTGGTACCGAAGTCCGCCGTGATATGCAAAAGGCGACCACCGACTACGAGGTCCCAATCACAACTTCTGCCAATATCGAAAACCGGTGACAAAATGGAGCATTCACATTAAGACACAACCAACGCGACAACCTCTCTTGATCCACCGACGAGATTGCGCACAGAAGAAACATCTAAGTTGGATGATGACGCAGTGTGATGCCACCCCTTGTCCCGCGACGACGCAGAAGACTCGTCACCCTTAGCTAACTTAGCTAAACACACGAACAGACCATCGGAAGGCCCGGTGAACTTCAAGCCGATATAACCGTAATTTTAATTCTGGCAAGTCGACTGTAATTGTATTGCCAAGGACATTTTTGGAATCACTCGGGAAAAAAATATTGTCCAACAGGATCAACAAGGAAGGAAGCCTGCCCGTGCACGTGCCATCACTTGCCTTAGCAAAGAAACTACTAACGATGCAGTTCCTAGGGAAGACTGAAGTCCCCCAAGTGTGGGCAGACGTATTCAAGAAATCTAAAGAAGATTAAGGACGTAACTGTTGGGTATTTAACGCTCCACTTCTCGAATACTACTTCGTCGCCGGTGTAACCTCCGTGCAACGACAGGTAGCCTATCTTCACAATGAGAAGAGGACCATAGAACCACGACCATCTGGCAGCGTTCTTCTCGTGTTTCGCACGGAGCGTCAGATGATCCAGCCCGTCTTCCTTGGCTTTTCTAGTCACCGATTCGAACGGTACTTTGGACCACCAGTTTAATGTTTCAAGTGCCAAAGATATGAACATGTGGCCAAGTACTGTCGTGGTTCACAACGCTGCAAAATATACGCAGGAGCTCACCACTCCGAGAACTGAAACTCCAAACAAGACCCGAAGTGTTCCAATTGCGGCGGCTAACACTCGGCTTTCTTTTTTGTTGGCCCAAGGACGGAGGCAGCGAACGCAGTATCACGGATGAGCATTTTTATTGGTCGAGGCCTTAGGCGTCGTGGCCCTACAGCTAATTCAGAGGTCGTCCGCCTTCCGGCCCAGCCCCAAGTTCGACGTCAACCGCCAAGCAAACGCCTACATATTTCAGCGCTGTGCATCGTTTTTCAAGGAACCAGGAGGCAAATATGCCAACGAAAAAACAAAGCAACAGTTTCCCAGAACCAAAAAAAGTGCACCACAAAACATAAAAAATGCATGCCCCGCATCTGACAAAAAATGTCCGATCGTCAATGAGACCTCGACCACCGACTACAGTAGAATCCGAGTATGTGCACGATACACGATATACGTAGGGGCAATATGACAACTTCAGTCAGGTATTGATACCGATGTTTTAGAGCGCAGTTCTCAAGCGTCAGTTTCCGGCTTGATCGGCGTCGCCGTCGCCATCGGCGTCGCCGTCGCCATCGGCGTAACCGAGCGCTGCATTATGGGAAACGTCCGATAATGCACCGCGGTGACATTTCGGCAGGGTGACGTTTCGACACCATGCCGAAACGTCACCGCGGTGCATTATGGGACGTTTCCCATAATGCACCGCGCGGACGTTTCAGCACCCCGCTGAAACGTCGTCTGGCGTTTCGGCGCGAGTAACGTCACCGTGCCGAAACGTCACCGTGCCGAAACGTCACCGTGCCGAAACGTCACCGTGCCGAAACGCCACCGTGCCGAAACGACACAGTGCCGAAACGTCAGCGCGACGTTTCGGTGGAAATCACGTGCCGAAACGTCACGTGACTTTACCGAAACGTCACCTGACGTTTTGGCACCGCTGTGCAACGTCGTGTGACGACACGCGTTTCGCGCGTGAAAGAAGTAGGAGGGGAGGAGGAGAGGATACGGAGGAGGAGGAGGGGGCATACCCTCCCCTCCTCCTCCTCGAGAGCTGCGCTCTATATAGGCAATACAGAAAGTTGTAAACGTGTTTAATATTTTGTGGCACTAAAAGGTATTATAAAACTACACCCGACGTTAATAACCTGCCGAAGTAAAGTCTCTCCTCTCCATGCCGCACCCACTATTACCTTCCATTGATCCTAGGAAGAAATAGAAAATAACATCATCTGTAATGGAAAATAATTATAAAAAGGCCGCTATCTTACAGTGGAACGCAAGAGGGTTAAAATCTCACCTATCAGATTCCCGACAACATGTTTTGAGTAAAATTACCTTATTATTATATGTGAGACAAGGCTGCCGCGCAATATGCGTCTATCAGGGGTCCAGACATTTATTCTTTGCGCTGTAATGGAGAGAGGCGCCTAACACTGTTCATTCGCAGGAACCTCAAGTATGTGCTGCACATTATGCCATTCCAACCGAACAATGAGTATGTTTGAATCACGATTTCCAATGGAAAATGCTCGTTCACAATCGTCGGGAAATATATAACACCAAAGTCCGAATTTGATAAAAGACGCCTGAAGCGCATTCTTTGCACTGTTCAACCACTGCCTATAATTAACGGGGATTTCAATACTCACCGATATATATGGGGTAGTCTTCGTACAAATCACCGGGGCAGATGTCTGACTGATGTGGTATATACCCATGACCTGTGCATACTGAATGATGGGGTCCCACATACCACTGAGGAACAGGGAGCTGCAGTTGCCTAGATTTGACCTTCGTCACGTCGCTTGTCGCATCTCAAGCCACCTGGTTCACATGCGCTGAAACATGCAGCAGTGACCTAAATTCAAAAATCGCGTAAGATGTCATATTCTCAAATAAATTGGTTGGTTGTAATTTGAGCAGTCAATGAGTGATAAACACAATACGCTGACTGACCTTCCTGTGAATCTGAAAATGCTGTCATTCAGTCCGCTAATTCATCGACTCATAGTTTGAGTGTTCCACTTAAACGAACCGATATTGATTTGGGATACGAACGCCTTCGCGCAATACGTATAGGCAAGTGGAGAGGCTCGCAGGAATAACCAAACTGAAAGGCGCGCTTTTCTTGTGGCAAGATATTTGCAGCAAAAATCAACCTCTATATTGACAAACGCGGTCAATGTCGTAACAGAGAATTTTGAGAAACTATTGACCTGCGGAAGTTACTTTGCATAATTTAGAAAATATCTAGAGGTCTAAGATCTCCTCCCCAGCAGTATCACCCCTTCAAAGCACTTTCATTGTCGATGAAATGTTTTAAAAAAAAAGGCAGTGAAATTGAGCTTTGTGCATGTTTTACGGTCAACGCATCTACACCAATATAATTTCACCTAAGTCGGGGCGCAGTATTGTCAGCTATCGATGAAAGTATAGACTTTTTACCCTACTTGAATTGGATGCCGCACCAGCACATGTGCATCCTAACTCCTGTCCAGGTCGCGACGGGACAAAGTAACCATTTTAGCTCACCCGGGTGCGGGCGCTTGAAGTTTGTTGATGGAGATTTTTAATAATTCATGAACAAACGGCAAAGTACCTTGTACATGAAAACGGTCACGAATTATTCAATTACTAAAGTCAGACAAGTCACCCCAGGTTTTATCTTATTACCTTCCTGTTGCTTTGGCAAGTTGTGTCGGTGAGTTAACGGAAAATATGATGAATAGTGGTCTGGATTTGTATCTTGAGAGACAAGGGGCTTATCCAGATAGCCTGCCTGGCTTTCGTCGAGGCAGACGCTCAATGGATTCGTTCTTTGATCTTTTCTCCTACATAGAAGTGGAACGAGCTTATCGACGGATTGCAATTGCGGCATTTCTTGACATAAAAGAATTATTTGACTGGGTTACCCATAATTAAATATTTTTAGAACTTAAAAACATGGCGTCTTGATCCGTCTTTACAGATTTATCAAAATTATCTCTCACAATGCGCCAGTTATCTGACGACTTAGGATGGGGAAACAGAAAACCATTCCATTTCCCGAGGCGTACCACAAGGAGTAATATTTAGTCCCACCTTATTAACTATTACACTTATCCGTCTGATTCTGGTATTGCCAATGAATATCAATGCATCGTTATACGCAGATCATATAGTATTTGGGCATCTGGCTCTACTTGCGTTCAGGCCAAAGCCAAGGTAATTCGCGCTCGCGCTTTAAAACTAATTCCTAAACACCTTTCGGTTTCTGGCTTTGAAGTTTCTTCTGCAAAATGCGCTGCAATCGCATCCACTCCCATGGATAAATGTCCCATCCACATTTGTTAGAAAACATGTATCTTTGGGTACACACTGACAGGCGATTAACTTGGTGACCGCACATTAATGATTTTAATGATTAATGTGTGGTGTTGTTGTGCAGAGCTGTGCAAATGGTTCCAAAGTTACCTATCATGTCGCCCCTACCATGTTCGAATAAATAATGATCGTTCAACAACTTACCAACTTTTTTCCTAATTCCGGTGTTCCCCGAGGGTCTACTTGTGGCCCCTTTTGTTCCTTGTCTTCGTAAATGATTTAGCTTGATATGGTTGAAAATGCCGAGTTCTTGTTGTGTGTAAATGACATTACGCTTTGTATGAACGTTCATACTTCTGTCGGCGGCGAAAATTTACAGAATGATGTGTCGCGCATAGTTCAGTGGTGTAAAGTAAACAGCTTGTCACTTAATCCTCTCAAAACAAAAGTCTTGTCCCTGTACCGACGTCGTAATGTATTACATGACGATTATATATTAAAAGAAACTTCAACCAAACTGATCTATGTTGTAAGGGACCTTGGCGTGAGCATAGATACTCAACTGACGTTTACTTCGCACGTGTCCTCTATCCTTGGCAGTGCGACAAAGATGTTGGGACTGTATCTCGCATCAGGAAGCAATTTAAAAGCACTGCATGTATTATTCGTTTATTTTGATCTCATGTAAGGTAAAGGCTTGAATTCGGTTCTGCAGCTTGAAATTTTTCGTCAAAAACGCAGTGAGCAAAAATTGAAAGTGCGAAAACGCTTAATGTGCTTACGACGGCTCTCTTCAGCTCCGCTTTTCTTTTGATTACAACTCTCTTCTAGATAACTTTTTGTTGAGGCCATTCTATGTCAAAAAAAAAAAAAAAAAGTGACTTGTTTTTTTTTTTTGTTTTTTTTTTGCTGAAGATAGTAAATGGAATTATAGATAATGATTCGCCTTTATTTAATGTTACTATTCATGTGCGGTCCCGTTCGACTAGAAATCACTCTACTTTTTATATCAATACCATATGCAGAACTTCTCCTTGATCACGCATGCAGTCACCGCTGAATCGCTTTGACAATCCAGGTATCAAAATATTCAGTGACTTTTCTGCTTACCGCAAGCAATTGCTACCTATCTGTGAACTGTGTTTTATTTGTTTTTGTGATATTTGACGTTTACTCGTTATTTGTTCACCAGAGTGAAGACTTCAGTGTTTTGAGAACACAAAAATAACAATAATAATAATAATAATAATTATTAATAGTATTATTATTATTATTTTAAAAAGAAGATTATTAGTTTTCTTCACCTCTCCCGTTTCATTAGCGGCACTACGTGGGGTGCGACAGTACCGGCTCTCCTGCGTCTCTATCGAGCATTTTTTGTTGGCGTGCTAAGATACAGTCTTCCAATTCTGAACGAAACGTACCATAAACATTTAAGGACTCTCCAAAGCATTCACGAACTAGACCTTCGAGGCTACCTTGACATTTCTATAGTTGGGCTTCCACCGTGGGTACATTAGCGGAAGCACGCATCAAACCTGTAGACGTCCTGCTCATACAAGAAAATGTAAGGGCGCACTAGGGCCATGTCGCGAATCACAACTACCACAATCTTGCTACTATACAATCTACCAGACAACTCAAGTTATTCCAAGGCTCTGGCTCAGGCACAACAACACCTGCCTGGGCATCGAACTTAAGCAACAATTCCAGCAACATGGTCCACTTACTTTCTGAAACATTTTGTGTAATCATACTTCAATAATGCATGTGTAGACGGACGGCTAATCTAATTTCGATAGCTGGACAGGTCGCGTGGTCATACTAACTCACTTGAGAGCTGTGAAATTCAAAGTGAGCCACAAAACATCATCAGCAGCGTCAGAATTGGTGGCGATTCAGAAAGCTTTTCACATAATATATATGATAAGTCACCCTACTCCTGGACAATATTTTATAACTCCAAGTCAGCGCCGCAAGCAATATCCGCAATTTTATGACGCTGACAGAATGGACTGCTGATCATTGATACTTTGTGCTCTCTTAAAAGACGCTTAGATCTAGGACAATCTATCAAATATCAGTGGATACTAAGTCATTGTAATTTACCTGGCAACAAGGTGGCAGATGCGGGGGCGAGGTCAGGCCATACCTTGCAGACAACTCTTACAATACCGCATTGTCGGAACGATATAAGTTCTTTAATAATTCGTCACGTAATCAAAGCAATGAAGAAGCAGTTGCATGACGAATCCTATCATTATGTTTCTCTTTATGCACTGAACCCTAACCTCTCATTCTAGCTTCCGCGAGACCTTCCTGGGCGGACTAAGGAAGTGATACACCGACTACAACTGGGTGTCGCCTATACAGAGTCATTCCTGTGCAAAATCGGACAAGCAGGAACATCAGAGTGTGCAAGCCGCGCATGCAACAAAACAAAAACTCACGTGTTATGTAACTGCGCGAAATACGACATCGAAAGAGAGTCCCCCAAGAATGCCCTTGCTCAATTCGGTAACCAACCATTTTCTGTGAAAAGTGCTCGGCACCTGAGACAGTCTCCTAAAAAAGCCAAGGCCTCAAAGGTACTTCTGTGTTTCCTAAACGACACACGTATAAATATCTGCCTTTAGAAGATGATTGGGATTTCGGTACTCGGATCTATATGTGTGTACTTTTTGACACGTTAGGTGATGTTTCCTCTCTTCCTCCTATCTTTTCTCCTGTCTTTTAATTCTCTATACCCTCTCCCCCAAACAGAGTAGCCAACCAGGACCATTAGCCTAGATTAACCTCTCTGTATTAACCATTCTGACCTCTCTCTCTCTCTGCCGCCGGCGACTGTACGTTAGCGCACGCATCACACATGCATTTCAGCGCGCTGCCCAAATTGCGAATTGTATAAAAAATAATAGTATTACTAATAATATTATTAATAATAATAATACTGATAAAAACGCGGAAAGAAATGCCCCGAAGTTAGGGAGAGGAGAATGTTCTGGAAATAAAAAGTAACAGCCGTTTACAACTCACTGTAACGCCGAATTAGAGCGCAGCAGTTAAGGAGGAGGGAAAGGTACTAAGGGGAGCGTATATACCTCCTCATCCTGCCCGCTACTCCTCACTCCGAGTGGCCTCGGCGTTGCCGTCACCGTACGCGTAACCGTGAGGTCACGTGACCCTCGTGACGTCGCATGACCCTCATGACTTTAGGGGGTCACATGACCTCCTAAATGGGCCACGTGACCCCCTCAGGACACCCTCTGAGGGGGCCACGTGACCCCCTGAGGTCATGTGACCCCCTCAGGACCTCCCTCAGGGGGTCATGTGACCCCCTTGAGGTCACGTGACCTCCCTCAGGACCCTTCTCAGGGGGGACAAGAGGATGTTCGGCATGGTGCCGAAACGTCGCCATGGTTACGTAGATGGCGACGCCGTCTAAGCCGGAAACGGGCGCCTAAGAGCTGCGCTATAAAACAGGAACTGAGAGGATGGAGTGGGAAAGGGTACGTAGGTGGTCACGTGATCCCTGTTGTCACGTGACTGCGCCCTGACGACGTGCAACAAAGGCGTCCCTATTTGTGAAGAGCGTTCTGAGTATGCGCACTATAGCTCTCACCTGTGCAATATCAGGCGCTGCGCATGCGTCTATATCCCGGTGACTTGCAATTTCTCGAGGCGCGAAAAACTTTGCAAAGGTGTACAGGGCGTTCCCGAGAAAAGAAAACCGTGTTTTGCGGCCTGAGTAAATAAGCTATGCATCGCAGAGAGTTCAAACTCCTTAAAAATATTACGCCAGTGATTAGGATAAGAACGCGAATGTTTGAGAGCATGACGTTACCTGGATGAAAATATAATTGAAAAAAAAACGAAATTCCTCTATAGACCGACTTTCACCCAAGCCTAATATTGTCGAAACAAGAATGTACATTGTGGCTGCCTGTAAAAGCTATTTGAATTAAAAAAAAAGAGAAAACTTGTCACCGAAATAATATTAAATTCTTTCTTGCTAAAAAGTTTCTTTTTTACATTAAATATATTTTACAGTTAGCCACAATGCCATCTCTTGTTTTGACTGCTTTGGTGGACGTCAGCTCATCTTTCTCAAATATCTTTTGATCCAAGTAGGGCCATGTTCTTCTACTTTTGTGTTCAATTCCAGCCGCTAGTTTCACATACTCACAAAGTTTAATCTTTTTGTGATGCTTTATTTTAACCGTGACGAAACACACGGCTCGTATTTCTTAGGAACGCCCAGTATATATGTTCGCTTCAAATGCTTTAGCAAGCGCGGGTCCTGGTCTTCGCAGTTTCTAAGCACGTATTTCGAGCGCATTTATGCCAGATGAGCTCTACTAATGCGGGCCGTTCGGTCGCAGCAATAACGCATCGGCATGGCCACAGATTGCGTCGGTCGAAGAAATAGACGGCTGGCTCGATACCGGAACGAGGCAGCGGGCCCCGACGCGCCAGCAATCGACACTAGTCCCCGCATCATCACTGCCGAGACCTAGCCGCTTTGGCGCCGGGTTATTGCCGCTTAAGCTATAACCGAATTAGCGTCTGCACCGACTAATGAAATTATTCCCCTGGTTTGGGGCACGGTGGTTGCTGCCGCTGCTGGCTTTTCGTCTCTCCCCCCCAATGTATGTGTCTGTTCGGGTTTTAAACGCAAATAGTGTACTGGTTCCGCCCATCGTCGTGTTATTTTAAATTCGCACTACTCTAAGTAATGAATACTGTTGCCGCGGATTCTTTGTGACTTCATCGTCTTTTCTGTACGGAAACATTTTGAGCTGCGGCGATTGTGAGTTTTTCAAGGCGGGCTTTACGCATTCATGAGCTCGTCAATGAGTGCACCGAAGCCAGATTCAAAAATCTTTTTCTCGTTTAACGTAAACTTTTTATCTTTTTTCTTTCTTTGCTGGCGTTATTGCAATTTCGATAAAGTCCAGGACGTGAAAAAACAAATTATTTTTAAAGTTTCGCCGATGATGTGAGCCGTTTCTTGGAGACCTGTTTTGTGTTCAGCTCGAGCAATAAAAAGAGCAGACATGAAAAAAACAAAACAGCGCAAAGACAAGGACGAAGTAGAAGAAACCACAGGACACAGCACTTTGTTTTTATCATGTCTACTTACCAACTAGCCCAAACTTCAACGTTAAAAAAATAGTTTTACTTTCTTCATATCTTTTTTTCGCGTCTTAGATTTTCAAAGTGATGTTGCGTTTATTTATAGCTCTCAGAAATAATTCCGTCGGTATGTTCCTTTCTGTTTTGTTTTGTAGAAACTTTCAATTGAATTCGTTTTCTGACATGTTGTTTGATTTGTACCAATATGCACACAAACCTTATCTTGGGTTCACTGTAACGATGCAATTGTAGTGGTGGGTATGTGCTTAACGTCTCGTTTCCTGTGTAATGAAAGCATTGCTGTAGCCTCTCTTGCAATAACCAGCAAGTACTGTAAAACACTTTGTTTTCGCGGCCCCTATTTTTCGCGAATCGGTCACAGATGACATAACCGGGACCACTAAATTTCGCGAATTCAAGACGCCTGCATTGAAAATCTTAAGGACCGAAATTTTCGCGCGCCCCTAAATTTCGCGAATTCTTCAATTCGTGTTGTTAGCTTTGTTTGTTAGCTCTCCCATAAGTTACGACGCAATGACTGTACACGAACAGAGTAATCTTCGCCAATAGCGATATTAGTACCTTTTAGCTTCGTAACATTTTTCAAGAGGGCCATCTTATCATTGTAGTCAAAAAACCGCACTATAACTGGTCGCGCTTTGTTTCTTTGATTTTTCCCTAGCCTATGCATGCGTTCGATGGAAGTTACCGTGACGCCTAGCATGCTTTCGAAGATGTTCACACTTACATACTCTTTTAAACCGTAAAAGGTCTCTTGAGCTACCTCAGGAATACCATAAATTATTAGGTTGTTGCGTCGTGATCTGTTTTCAAGATCGTCCAGTTTCAGTTCAATATGCGATACGGAAGATGTTAGACCTGTTATTTTCTCCTCGCAATCTTGTATTTTCTTTACTTCCATGCTCAGGTTTTCAATCGTCCGTTCGATAGAATCTAAGCGATTATCAAGTTTTGCAAGCGCTTGATCGAATGACGATTTCCACGTTTTGATGTCCGCTACGTCTTGAGCCATCTGGTTTTGACTCTCGAGAATCTGCACAAGCAATTCCTGAGTTGTAGGCCCAGGGTTCAGTTCTGCATCGCCAGACAAGGCCAACTTGATTAGGGAGTTTATAGCGGAAATGAAATCAGAACATGCCTGGGGGCTTGGCAGCAGTAAAACACAGATGTTATTGCTTTTGTAAGAGTCAGAATCAATTTGACCAACCTGCACGAGAACGAAGAACAGTTTAGGCGTCATGTTGGTTTGCTGCTGCCAAGCCCAGTGGTGGATGCTGGCCTCAGTCGCTCTTTTATACCCCGGAGGCACTGGCGCTGTAGTCGAAGATGGTCTGGTGACTTCTGACGATGCAATTCTGGGGCTCACGCGGAGTGGTTGTCGATACGACGTGAAATTTAAGGACAGCAAGTTTACACGCGTCAAGTGTACGTTTACAATCAGCGCTGTAGCGTGGTTGTTTCCTTGGACGAAGTGACTTGTAGAATTGTAGTCGACTGGCCACGGGGATGCCATGATCAGCAGCTGCACGAGAACGAAGAACAGTTTAGGCGTCATGTTGGTTTGCTGCTGCCAAGCCCAGTTATATATATATATATATATATGACTATATATATATATATACATATATATGTATATATATATATAATATATATATATATATATATATATATATATATATATATATATAATATATATATATATATATATATATATTGTGAGCAGCGTGCCTGCCCACAGCGCCGAACGTGCCTCATATGGCCTCAGAGACAGGTAAAGAAGTAGAAAAAGTAGAAGAACGCCAGCCAGCCATGACGAGCCATCAGCCTTCACTCAGCCATCCGCAAGTTCATCAGCGCTCTATTGGGCGATTCGTTTTCAGCTTCGGAGTCGCGTTGTACGATCGTCAAATCGGCTTCATCGGTGCATTGCGCAGCTCTTGCTCCTTCTTCTCGATATACCGCTCGATTCATCTGCCCCGGTCCTTCCGCGTTTCCTCTTTCGACTGCACCCTAGTTTCGAGTTAGTACTCAAGAGTTAGTACTCAGGGGTACTCGGGAGGGGGGGATGGGGGGGGGGGGGGGGGGGGGGGGGGGGGCAACCCTATCTGGGGTTGTCTAAAAAGTCGTAGCCAGCTTAAAATCGCTGCCTTCTAGAGCCACTCAATTACCTCAGCTGGGGTTTCTAAGCGATACTTTTGCTCGAAATAAGCGTTTGGAGCTTGGTGATTCGCTGCGTCCACCACTCTCCCTCCATTCCGTTCACTGCAATCTCTTTCATCTGCTCTCTTCATCACTTATATTCGTGAACTAGGACTGGGTTTAATTTGACTCTTGTTTCCCTCCCTGTTTACTGCCTTCGAGCGGGCAGCACCAATCATTGTCCGTGACTTCGTTCAATCATCGAATATATGGGACATACACTCGGTCTTTTTAGTTTCCGGGTTACTTGTTGTAGATTGATCTTTCTGCGAAGGAAATCTTGTGATAATAAATGACTGAAAAAAAAATACGACATTTTCGTGTGCTTTGATCATGTTCTCCCCGTTTCGTTTTGATCTCTTCAGACGTCGTTTCTAGTTATTAATTTTAATAACGTATTAATATAGGTTTTGCTGGCAGATATGAGAATAATGACTCAAAATAAACGCATTCGCCTTTTGAATGTTCCAAAAATCAGGCTAAAACAAATATAAACTTCTAAGACATTTTAGTTCATATATTTGTTTGTCTTTCTCTCGAGAGACCAAGACATTTCAGAGAGGAGCTGGGCACTAAAATATATAAAAGAAAAGACAATGATAAAAAAACCAGCATTACTATAAACATTTTACAAAATTAGAAATTGCAATTCTAAGATCAGCTGTTTTAGTAATCGAAACCATGACTTCAGGAAGGCGATTCCAATCAATGCAGGTTTTGGGGCAAGCCATTAAAATGCTGATCCGCTGCATCTTATGTTTTCTTTGATAATTGGTGTGAAATGATATGCGAAATGTTTCTAAAAATAGCGCTCGTCAAACTGTTGAGTTAGAATGGTAAATGTTGTGAGGCAAACATAACATAGATGTTTTTCTACAAAGAGAGAGATTAGGCAAGGAAAAGGTTGCTTTAATTGAGATAATACTAGCTGTACGATGATAGTTACAAAGTATACACCGAGCGGAGTGATTATGAATTGATTGTACTGCAGATGCAAGGGTGATGCACAATAATGTATTACAGAGCAGTCAAAATAATTGATTTATAAAAAGAAAAAAAATACCTTGAAGTTGTTTTAGGTGAAATTGTCTTTGAATGCTAAAATCTATGGCATTACAGATTTGTTTGGCGGTCAGCTGCCTCCTCAGCTGAGACGGAGAGAGGCAGCAAGGATGGGGTGAGCTACGAGGAGCCCTTAATCAATCTTAAGGAGACTGGTCTTTTTGTCTAGTGCTTTCTCCACTAATAAATAAATACATAAATAAATAAATAAATAAATAAATAAATAAAAAAAATATATACAAACCGCGTGTTTACTTTTTACGGACAAACGTGATGGACCAATTATAGATTTTAACAATACGCACAGAGCGATTGACGAGGTGCAACGAATTGCTTGACTCAAAAAGGTCATGTGCACAGCAGGGAGACCAAGCAAGCGAAACGCTGTGTTCCTTGCCCCTGCGCAGATTGCTTCTCCGGCCTTGTTATTTGCTGACTGCATTCCGTGAAACGCGGTGAACAGCCCACTCCGTGTAGAGCGGGCAATATAGACGGTCTTCACTTGTCAACACTGCACATATATGAACCGACCTCCGCAGATATACCCTCTGCAAGACACGCAATACGACATGTCATCTGATTCGCTGATCTTTGCTTGCCTGCAGTTGCCACTTGCCATCGACGGATCATGCTCTTCCGTACCATTTACCCCTTTGTGATTCACATCGCATGATGACAACGGGAACTTCTGCATAACCTGTCATGCGAAACTTGGGGAAAAGTCGCCACTACGTCACAGGATTTCGGCGCGAGGACATGCCCTACACTCTAAGAAAAAATGGTGGAAAAAGTAGCAACGGCGCGTCTTCCTCCCTTCTACTGACACGCCCCCAAGCGAACACGAGAAAAGGAAAGGAACGAAACGTTTTTCTCCTTCTCCAGGCAGACGGGAGAAAGCTTTCGCCCTCCCGACTCATCTTCTTTCGGTTTCGTTTTTCGAGCACGTCGCGCACGTTGTTTAATAAATAGCTGTTGAGTTGATTCAGCTTCAGCGGCAGCGAAGGCCGCCTGTAATTCCGTCTTCTAGTCTAAACGTCAAGAACGTTTTGGTTGCATTGACGTTTTTATCACTAATTTTATCAAACCAACAAAAGAAGCCGCTAGAAACAGCGAAGTTCCGGAGCAGTGCCAGCAGCGCCCACGTACACTGGGTAGGATGGCCGTCTCCGGATTGCGGGACTCACGCAGCACGGAACTACAGTAGCGAAACCACGCGGAACTGCGTCGACGTTTTCGACGTTATGGAAACCGCAGGAACTGCGTCCAAGACAGGCAGGTTTTGCTGCCGGCTGCCTGGGTGCCTTCCGTGCTGAGTTAGGTTCTGTTTTCCGATGCCTAGTGCAACCGGTATTCAACGTGGTTCTGTATTTGTGCGTGTCAGCAACATAGCTGCAACATCGTGATGGCAGTGTTGTGGGTTGGGAACAGAAGACTGGAATTATCGCCGATGTGACCATGTGTTCGCGTAGTTTAATACCACTTGAGGAATTACGTGCAATCGATCAACGTGCGGATACTCATGTTGGAACGCTGGTCTGAACACTATAAGCTTCCATTGTACAGTGGCCAATGTGACTGTAGGTTGTCTCGTCCCCGAGAGCAATTGCGCTCTGGGGCAAGGACAACAGTACGAAATCGTGACAAAAAGTACGTGTATTTACAGTGTGATATTTTAGCATTAAAAAAAAATTAGTAGGTCAAACCGAGAAAAAAAAAGGCTACCCTTTATTTTGCTGTTTAAATATACTACGGTTCCTTGAGAAACTGCCCTCCAAGTGGCGCGCTGGGATGAGCGCTAGAAGTTTTCGGGCTTGCCACGGCGTAGCTCCGCACGCTTAACACCTGCCGCAAGTCGCGGCTTTGACTGCATTCAAGTTGATCGAAAAGCGATTTCTCAGTCCGTGAGGCATCACTTCCAGCTGAGTGAATATCCTCTCTACAGAGATTAATTCAAGGCGGCCATCGCAGCTTTGCGCGAACAGCACAAATAGAAAAACAAGCACTACAGTAGAAATACAGGCTACGACGTGCCGTACGGGGAAACAAACCTATGGCTTCGAACCGCATTGGAGCGGCTTGATTTATTGGCTTTCAAATAATTACGACATGATCGAGTGTTT